>NC_083868.1:86254536-91254536 GCF_032452875.1 Bos javanicus
TAGGATCAGAAATTGGGGAGCCAAGTGGAAAGTTTTGAGACAGAAAGATTGATCAGAATAATACTGAGTTGGCCAAAAAGTTCATTTGGGTTCTTCTGTGACATCATATGGAAAATCCAAACAAACTTTTTTGGCCCTCCCAATGTTTAGAAAGCAAGAAGAAAGAGGTGGTGTGATTACTGAGAATAGTCTCCATATATCAGCAACTTAGCATCCCATAGATGATTCAGAGAAATCTTTATTCTAGGACTGATTTAGTCTCAATATTAAGGCTTGACACTCTGAGGAGGGCCTACCAGGTGGTGCTAGTGGTAAAGAACCTGCCTGCCAATACAGGAGACGTAAAAGATGCAAGTTCAATCCCTGGATAGAGAAGATCCCCTGGAGGAGGGCATGGTAACCCCCTTCAGTATTCTTGCCTGGAGAATCCCATGGACAGAGAAGGGTGGTGGGCTACAGTCCACAGAGTCCCAAAGAGAGAACATGACTTAAGTGACTTAGCATGCACGCACTCCTGAGGCTTCTACTCAATGCCACGTGTATTAAGAGTCCTCTCCACTCAAATTGGTGAGAACATGAACTATTTTCAGCTTTTTTGAAGTCCAAGAATTGTTTTGCTTACTGCTTTCTGATTCTTCTTTCAGGGGCACCTCAGTGAGTTTCCACTTGTTCATATACTGATTATTACTCAATCAAAGACTTGAGGGGACATCTCTGCAGATCTCTGGAGCTCCGTCTCAGTGTAGCTTCCTTCTTTCCAACTAGATCAGTCACTCAGTCATGTCCGACTCTTTGCAACCCCATGAGTCACAGCACGCCAGGCCTCCCTGTCCATCACCAACTCCCGGAGTTCACTCAGACTCACGTCCATCGAGTCAGTGATGCCATCCAGCCATCTCATCCTCTGTCATCCCCTTCTCCTCTTGCCCCCAATCCTTCCCAGCATCAGAGTCTTTTCCCATGAGTCAACTCTTCGCATGAGGTGGCCACAGTACTGGAGTTTCAGCTTTACATCATTCCTTCCAAAGAAATCCCAGGGCTGATCTCCTTCAGAATGGACTGCTTGGATCTCCTTGCAGTCCAAGGGACTCTCAAGAGTCTTCTCCAACACCACACTTCAAAAGCATCAATTCTTCGGTGCTCAGCTTTCTTCACAGTCCAACTCTCACATCCATACATGACCACTGGAAAAACCATAGCCTTGACTAGACGAACCTTTGTTGGCAAAATAATGTCTTTGCTTTTGAATATGCTATCTAGGTTGGTCATAACTTTCCTTCCAAGGAGTAAGCATCTTGTAATTTCATGGCTGCAGTCACCATCTGCAGTGATTTTGGAGCCCAGAAAAATAAAGTCTGACACTGTTTCCACTGTTTCCCCATCTATTTCCCATGAAGTGGTGGGACCAGATGCCATGATCTTCGTTTTCTGAATGTTGAGCTTTAAGCCAACTTTTTCACTCTCCACTTTCACTTTCATCAAGAGGCTTTTGAGTTCCTCTTCACTTTCTGCCATAAGGGGGGTGTCATCTGCATATCTGAGGTTATTGATATTTCTCCCAGCAATCTTGATTCCAGCTTGTGCTTCTTCCAGCCCAGCGTTTCTCATGATGTACTCTGCATATAAGTTAAATAAACAGGGTGACAATATACAGCCTTGATGAACTCCTTTTCCTATTTGGAACCAGTCTGTTGTTCCATGTCCAGTTCTAACTCTTGCTTCCTGACCTGCATACAAATTTCTTAAAAGGCAGATCAGGTGGTCTGGTATTCCCATCTCTTTCAGAATTTTCCACAGTTTATTGTGATTCACACAGTCAAAGTCTTTGGCATAGTCAATAAAGCAGAAACAGATGCTTTTCTGGAACTCTTTTGCTTTTTCCATGATCCAGAGGATGTTGGCAATTTGATCTCTGGTTCCTCTGCCTTTTCTAAAACAAACTTGAACATCAGGAAGTTCACGGTTCACATATTGCTGAAGCCTGGCTTGGAGAATTTTGAGCATGACTTTACTAGCGTGTGAGATGAGTGCAATTTTGAGGTAGTTTGAGCATTCTTTGGCATTGCCTTTGTTTGGGACTGGAATGAAAACTGACCTTTTCCAGTCTGTGGCGACTGCTGAGCTTCCAAATTTGCTGGCATATTGCGTGCAGCACTTTCACGGCATCATCTTTCAGGATTTGGAATAGCTCAACTGGAATTCCGTCATCTCCACTACAATACCTTCCACAAATTCTAGCTGTCTAGATTTTCTTAAGCTGATCTATCACTAAAATGCAATAAGATCACTAGGCTCAGCTTTGGTTTTTCCTGCCTGTAACCTGGAAACTGCCACCAGGACAGAAATCGTATAATCGCAAACTTTACATCATTTGTTAACCTTCTGTTATGATTTACAGCCCTGGACTATCTATTGCCCAATATTTTAAAATAGCTGTTCCATAGATATTGTTTGATGTTCCAGTTCTTTATGATTCGAAGGCAATTCCTGTAGTAATTCATTCTCATGGGAGAAAGTGGAGGTCTTAACACATTTTAATAACAAGCCAGCTTTCACATTTTGTGGTCTGCCTTCGTTTGTAAAGAAATCTGGTTTTCACAACTAAAGGTGATGATATGAAGATAGTTGACCCCTTTTCCGGGCTTTCCCGGTGGCGCTAGTGGTAAAGAACTCCCCTGTCAATGAGGGAGAGGTAAGAGATGCGGGTTTGATCCCTGGGTCAGGAAGATCCCCTGGAGGAGGGCATGGCAACCCACTCCAGTATTCTTGCCTAGAGAATCCCCATGTGTAGAGGACCCTGGCAGGCTATAGCCCATAGGGTTGCAAAGAATCGGACAAATTGAAGCGACCTAGGATGCACACATGTACAATCCCTTCTTCAGAGCCAAGCCTACATGTGATGCAAGCACCCAGAAGATCTGAGCCAGTTTGATACACTTAGTTTCTTCCTCCCACCTGCAAAAACAACCCCTCAACTTAAATAATTTCTCCCAGCTCTACTCCCTCCTATTCAATATTCTAAATTCTCTTAAATCTATCTTAATGTGTCCAGTTTCTGTCTTGTGCCATATCCCTATTCTCCACTTCTCAGATCAACTCTCAATCTGATGTACCATTTGGCCTATCCTCTAGCTTAAGTTCTTTCCTTACCCTTTGTATCAGGTGGCACGCATTACAAGTGACATAAAATCCAACCGAAATTAGCTTTCAAAACAGATTTTACTGACTCTGTTTATTGACTCAAAAGTCTGATGGTAGGTCAGGATTCTCAGTTACCTGAGTCAGTGACTGAAAGATGACCTCATTCTTTTTTCCCCAGCTTTATTGAGGTATAATTGATTAATTATATATACATAAGGTGTACAACATAATGGTTTGATATACATATTCATTGTGAAATGACTACCACAGTCAAGTTAATTTACATGTCTATCACTTCACATAGTTACTTTTTGGATTTGTTATTATTTTTTGGTGTGGTGAGAACACTTAAAAACTCTTCTCTTTCTTTGTTTTCTCTTGCATGATATCAGCTTTATGCTAAGGCCAACTTCACTCATAATAGCTGTGTGACAGCAGCACTTCTAGGCTTCTCATCTAAACAAAACAGGTTGGAAAATGAGAAAGCTAAAGAGATAAGTCTTTCTTAGATGTTTCCAGAAAATATCTTTTTCAGTATCTTTGGTCCAAAACAGTCCATCTTTTACCTCTGAACTAAAGTCTTGGCCAGTCCATGGGGTTGCAAAGAGTCGGACACAACTGTGCGACTGAACAACAACAACAAAGCCTTGGCTGATGATAGGATTAAGCTGCCGCATATGCAATCCCTTGCCTAGAGACAAGAGTGAAGCCAAGTTCTCAAAAACACATGGCTGAGTCAAAGGAGTAGGTACTCAAATGAAACTCAGGTAACCAAGAGAAGGGGGAATGGATGTTAAGGAAGCAGGCTCAATATCTCCAGTACTTCCTGAACTTTGCTTTCCAGAGCTCCCTTGGTTCCATGTTCTGAAACTCATTGGCCATATTCAAGCCTCTCCAATATAACTTCAGAGTCTGACCGCAGACAAGAAGCGGGTTTTAGAATAAATAATATCTTGGAAATAAATTTATTTCATGACTTATTTCTCTATAGGGAGCTACATATATCTGTAATGTACTATGTGTCATCACTGAGCTGAAAACTTTCATAATACTTACATGAGTACTTAGTTAATTTATCCTCTCTGTGTCTCACTTTCCTTCTTTAAAAAATGAGAGTAATAATTGTACTTATTTATGGAATTTCAGAATAAAATAAGCTTAAATGTATCAGTACACATAAAACATTGAAACATGCCTAAATGTAGGAAACATTCGCTAAATGTTCATTACTTGTTATTTTATATTATTATTTTTTCATCGCAGCTATACTATTAGTATGAATATTTGAATACGTGACAATATAAAGGCCCATTCATGATGTGACTCAATTACAATTACTCTTCCTATATTTATACCTTAGGCATATCATCCCTTTATCATTTCAAAGCATATACATATTACTATTCCCAAAGAATATATATCCATGCCAACTTTGTTTCCCTAGAAATTTATAAGCTAAAATAAATTATATTGAGACAGGAGGCATATAAAAGGGCCTTTTTGGTTAGACAAAATTGTGAAAACATCTGCTGCTGCTGCTGCTAACTCGCTTCAGTCGTGTTCAACTCTGTGCGACCCCACAGACGGCAGCCCACCAGGCTCCCCCGTCCCTGGGATTCTCCAGGCAAGAACACTGGAGTGGGTTGCCATTTCCTTCTCTAATGCATGAAAGTGAAAAGTGAAAGTGAAGTCGCTCAGTCATGTCCAACTCTTCAAAATCCCATGGACTGCAGCCCACCAGGCTCCTTTGTCCATGGGATTTTCCAAGCAAGAGTACTAGAGTGGGGTGCCATTGCCTTCTCCGGTGAAAACATCTAACAATGTCTTAATCATACAAATGGCCTATAATAGTTACTTAAAGTTAATTTTCAGTTAGTCACTCAGTTCAGTCACTCAGTCATGTTGACTCTTTATGACCCCACAGACTGCAGCATCCCAGGCTTCCCTGTCCATCACCAACTCTCAGAGCTTGCTCAAACTCATGTCCATCGAGTCGGTGATGCCATCGAACCATCTCTATCCTCTGTCATCCCCTTCTCCTCCTGTCTTTAATCTTTCCCAGCATCAGGATCTTTTCAAATGAGTCAGTTCTTTGCATCAGGTGGCCAAAGTATTGGATTAATTTTAGTGTTATATAAAATAAATAAGGCACATAAGTGGCACATCCCAAACAGACCTTGATATGGGAAATCCCCAACTCATTCCTAGTATTTGAGGCAAAGATTCCTGAGAAGGTGGGTTTCAAAAAACCTGAGATGACAGTGAGAAGGCAGCTCAATAAGTAGAGGAAATCAGATAAGCCAAATTTGGACAAGGTGGTAAGCCTAGGGAAATTTTTTTTTTTTTAATTTTTGAAAAGGAAGGGAAAAGGAGAGAAGGGAAAGAGAAGGGAGGAATACACAACATCCAGGGGGAAAAGATGATGTATTCCCTCAATCTGCCACCTACTAGCTATGTACTCTTGGGCAAATAACCCTTCTGATTCAATTTATGCACTCTTAAAATAATAAAAAGAATGGTATCTATTGTTGGGTTTTATCAGTTCTAACATTTTAACATCTCTGAAATGAGAAAAAGTATGTCTTATAATGTATGGGATCTTATACTCAATGAAATGTGGTATGCTATGATGAGCACTAACTAAGATACTGCATGTAAAGCACCTAGCACAGTATGAGGGCAACTTTCTTATTTAATTTCTTTGTCTACTCCTGTAATTTTTTAAATTAGAAAATACAAAGTTATTCCTCATAAATTAAGCAACTTGTCCAGTGTAAAAACCAAATTCTGAAGAAAGAATATCAAAAAGTCTACTAAACCTTAATGAAATTAGATCAACAAGAATTAGGAAAGTAAGCTCTAAAACTGATTGCAAAGAGAATTAAGAATATAACTCCATTGGAAATAAATAATATGACCAAAAAAAAAAAAAAAGAACGCAAGGAACTGGGACTATATGTCCTCAGTTTAAAGGGAAAAAAATATATTTTAAAAAAATTCTAGGTAACTTTAGAATCCAAGTACCTATGCTCCCTGACCAAATCCAGATAACCACCTGTCTTTTGCATATACAGTTTTATGGGAACTCCTTCAAGGTTTTTGTTACATATTGTCTATGGCGGATTTCCTGCTACAATGGCAGAGTTGAGTAGTAGGGCAGAGACAATGGGGTCCACAATGCTTAAAATAATTATCTGGCCCTTCATAGAAAATGTTTGCTGACCTCTCCTTTAGAAAACAGTTGTGATAGTGATTGTGATAATTTTTCAGGTCAACTTGACTGACCATGACACTGTCAACTTGACAATTATTACTTATTTCTGAGTGTGTCTATGAGACTGTTTCTGAATGAGATTAGCACTTGAATCAGTGGACTCAGTAATGCAGGTGGACATCATTCAATCCCTTGAGGGCCTTAAAAGAACAAAAGGCAGAGGAAGGTAGTATTAATCCCTTTTTTCTTGTCAGTACATCTCATCTCATCTTCCCTGGTCCCTGGACTGGGATTTAAACCATTAGCTCCCCTGGTTCTTGATCCCTCAGACTTGAGTGAATTACATCATTGGCTTTCCTGGGTCTCCAGTTTGCAGACAGCAATTAAGGTAGTGGAATTTCTTAACTTTCGTAACTGCATGAGCCATTTCCTCATTTTTCTGTACACATACTAAATATCTCCTATTGGTTCCATTTTTCTAAAGAACCTGACTAATACAACAACATTTTGACTATAAACCCTCAAGCTGAAGCTACAAAAGGAACTACAAACAAATCTTGAACTCTATTTAGTTGAGGTTTTAAATCTTATTTATTTCCTTATTTTTGGCTATGCTGGGAGTTTGTTGCTGTGTGCAGGCTTTCTCTAGTCACAGTGAGAAGGGGGCTACTCTCTAGCCTGTGGGCTTCTCATTGCAGTGGTTCTACCACTGCAGAGCACAGGCTCCAGGATGTGTGGGCTTCAGTAGTTGTGCCACATGAACTCAAAAGTTGCAGCTGAAGGGCTCTAGAGCATGGGCCCAGTAGTTGTGGTGCATGGGTTTAGTTGCCCTGTAGCATGTGGAATCTTCCTGGACCAGGGATTTAAGCTGTTCCCTGAATTAGCAGGTGGATTCCTAACCACGGGACCACTAGGGAAGTCCCTATTTAAATATTCCCCAATTAAATGAATCAAGACTCTCTGAAGAAATGGCAGATTCCACAGCAGGAGAAGAAAAAATATAGTAAGATGAAACTGGAACATCTTATTGTGCAACAAAGTTTAAATTGCTCAAAAATCGATTAGATGTTAAAGTAACCAAGAGCCAGGTCTAAAAGGTTCTCACTAGCCAAATCTTAGAAAAACTGAGAATTAAAAATAACATTTAGAGAAAGAACTGATTTGAGGGCTGGAGAAGGAAAATACAACATCAGCCTGGAGCATTTTGTGATGCTAGGAAGTAGGAAATTCTGGGCTGGGGAGGAACATATGAAAAAGACTCAGAAGCCAACCTGAGAGAACCACAAACGGCTAAGACTGGAACAATTTGAGCAAAACATAATAATATAGTATTGGATTATAACCCAAACTATCAAATAAATATGAGTGAGTCAATACCAACATAACCAATGATTTAATAAATAAATGAATGTGAACAAATCGAATGGGACAAATATTCCTTACGTAAGAAACAATATCTTACATAAGAAACAATATCTCAACCGATGTATGTGGATATTCCCTCCTTCAAGAAGTGGAGCTTAATTTAAATCCACTTGAGAGTGGTCTTCTTTCCAAAGAAGAGTGTTTAGCTTCTAAAGAATAGAGAAAGGAAAGGGAAAAATAGAAATCTGACAAACACTACCTTAAACAAATGATCAAAGTTAATGTCATCAGTGATGAGTCAGGTTAACATCAAGTACTACCTAAATACAGTGCAATGAGAAAAGCATCTTACCTCTGTGGTATCCTTCCCCTAAACCCATAGCTGCAGTCTATAATGAGAAAATATAACACAAACCCAAAGTGAAGGACTATCTACAAAACACCTGACAAGTAATTTGCAAAATTATCAAGGTGTTCAAAACAAGGAAAGACTGAGAATCCACTCCATATCAGAAGAAGCAAAGGAACTATATTGTCTAAATGAACTGTGGCACCCTGGGTTGGATTCTAGAAAAATTTGTGAAAGGCAAATAAAGTCTATAATTAATAGCAATATTTCAAAGTTAGTGCTTTATTAGTGTAAGATGCTAACATCAGGGGAAAGTGAGTAAGGAGTATATAGGAACTCACTCTATACTACCTTCACAATTTTTCTATATGCCTAAATTATTCTAAAATTAAAAGTTTATTTTAATAAAGACTGATAATAACAAAGATTTATAATTCATTTAAGAAAACAAGAATGCAAGAGTATATACTGATAGTCAACATAAATGAACACATGAGTGAATGAATAAATAAGAAAGAAGGAAAAGCTCATTCTAACTGCAGAATACCAATTGATACATATAAAAAGAATGATAGCTAGAAAATTTAATTTTACAACCATCAAGGAAATAACTCAAGCAAAAACCAGAAAAAGATGTTATAACTATTGGGTAATATTTCAAGAAGCAAAGGACACTCACACAGTGTCAGAAGATATTCCCACATATTACTAATTTCCAAGGGAAAATGGTTAATATCACCAGTAATAGGACAACTGTCATCACCTAACCTCTAATATAATGCACTGAGAAGGACATAACATCACTTATATAATTTTCCTATTAAAAATTTCTAGCCTGGACTTACTCATAAAGAAATAGGCAGACCCAACTGAGAGATATTCTAGAAAACAACTGGCAGATATTTTCCAAAAGCATCTATGGCACGAAAGAAAAAGAAAGATCAAGGAACTACTACAAATTAAAGGAGACTACAGAAGCATAACAACTAAAGGGCAATGCATAATCATAAATTAAATTTGGGTTGGAAAGGGAAAATATTATATTACTAATGTTAATAAACCATTCACTCTACATCCATCTGTAACTTAATTAGTTATGCCATATATGATGTAGAAAACAGAAAATTATGCTCAAGAATTCTATCAAATTACCAATGGTATTTTCACAGAATTAGAATGAAAAAACTCAACATTTGCATGGAGACACAAAAAACTCTGAATAGCTAATGCAATCTTGAGAAAGAAAAATGGAGCAGGAGGAATCAGACTCCCTGACTTAAGATTACACTGCAAAGCTACAGTCATCAGAACAGTATGGTACTGGCACAAAAATAGAAACATAGACCAATGGAACAAGATAGAAATCCCAGAAATAAACCCATGCACCTATGGGTACCTTATTTTTGACAAAGGAGGCAAGATACACAATGGGGCAAAGACAGCCTCTTCAATAAATGGTGCTGGGGAAACTGGACAGCTACATGTAAAAGAAGGAAATTAAAACAGTTCCTAACACCATACACAAAGATAAACTCAAAATGTGCTAAAAACCTAAATGTAAGACCAGAAACTATAAAACTCTTAGAGGAAAACATAGGCAGAAAACTCAATGACATAAATCAAAGCAAGATCCTCTATCACCCATCTCCTAGAATAACAGAAATAAAAACAAAAGTAAAAAGTGGAACCTGATACACTTAAAATCTTTTGCACAGCAAAAGAAACTATAAGCAAGGTGAAAAGACAGCCCTCAAAATGGGATAAAATAATAGCAAATGAAACAACTGATAAAGGATTAATTTCCAAAATATTCAAGCAGCTCATACAACTCAATGCCAGAAAAACAAATAACCCAATCAAAAAGTGGGAAAAAGACCTAAACAGACATTTCTCCAAAGAAGATATACAGAAGGCTAAAAAACACTGAAAAGATGCTCAACATTGCTCATTATTAGAGAAATGCAAATCAAAACCACAATAAGATATCACCTTACACCAGTCAGAATGAACTTCATCAAAAAATCAAAAAATCCACAAACAATAAGTGCTGGAGAGGGTGTGGAGAAAAGGGAACACTCTTGCACTGTTGGTGGGAATGTAAATCAATATAGTCACTATGGAAGACAGTATGGAGATTCCTTAAAAAACTAGGAATAAAACCACCATATGACCCCACAATCCCACTCCTAGGCATACACTCTTGAGAAAACCAAAACTGAAATAGACATATGTATCCCATTGTTCATTACAGCACTATTTATAATAGCTAGAACATGGAAGTGAAGTCGCTCAGTCGTGTCCGACTCTTTGTAACCCTGTGGACTGTAGCTTACCAGGCTCCTCCATCCATGGGATTCTCCAGGCAAGAATACTGTAGTGGGTTGCCATTTCCTTCTCCAAGAACATGGAAGCAACCCAGATGTCCATCGACAGATGAATGGATAAAGAAGTTGTGGTACATATATACAATGGAATACTACTCAGCCATAAAAAGGAATGTATTTGAGTCAGTTCTGACATGGTGGATGAACCTAGAACCTATTATACAGAGTGAAGTGGGTTAGAAAGAGAAAGATAAATATCATATTCTAACACACATATACGTAATCTAGAAAAATGGTACTGAAGAATTTATTTACAGGGCAGCAATGGAGAAACAGACATAGAGAATAGATTTATGGACATGGGGAGAGGGGAGGAGAGGGTGAGATGTATGGAAAGAGTAACATGGAAACTTATATTACCACATGTAAAATAGATAGCCAATAGGAATTTGTTGTATGGCTCAGGAAACTCAAACAGGGGTTCTGTATCAACCTAAAAGGGTGGGATGGGTAGAAGATTGGAGGGAGGTTCAAAAGGGAGGTGATATATGTATACCTATGGCTGATTCATGTTGAGGTTTGACAGAAAACAGTAAAATTCTGTAAAGCAACTATCCTTCAATAAAAAAATAAAAAGAAAAAAATAGTGGCTTACTCATGACATAAATTTCTCCCTTCTTACATTTTTCTCTATTTGCTACATGAATGAATATTATTTTTATAACAATAAAATACATTATTATTAAAAAAAAAAACTACAATGAGATATCACCTCACACCAGCCAGAATGACTATCATCAAAAAATCCACAAACAATAAATACTGGAGAGGGTGTAGCGAGAAGCGAACCCTCCTGCACTGTTGGTGGGAATGTAGATTGGTATGGTCACTATGGACAACAGTGTGGAGATTCCTTAAAAAACTAAAAATAGAGCTATCAAATCATATGACCCTGCAATTCCACTTCTGAGCATATATCCAGAAGAAAAAAAAAAAGATCTAAAAAGCTACATGCACCCAATGTTCAGTGTAGCACTGTTTACAATAGCCAAGACATGGAAGTAACCTAAATGTCCTTCAACAGAGAAATGAATAAAGAAGATGTGATACATATATACTATGGAATATTACTCAGTCATTAAAAAGAATGAAATAATGCCATTTGCAGCAACATGGATGGACGTAGAGATTTTCATACTGAGTGAAGTAAGTCAGAGAAGGAGAAATATCATATGACATCCCTTATATGTGGAATCTAAAAAGAAATTATATAAATCAACTTACTTACAAAGCAGAAAGAGACTCACAGAGAACACACTTATGGTTGCCAGGGTAGGTGGGGGAGGGTAGGGGGAAGGGACAGTTAAAGAGTTTGGGATGGACATGTACATGCTGTTATATTTAAAATGGATAACCAACAAGGACCCACTGTATAGCACATGGAACTCTGCTCAATGTTATGTGGCTGCCTGAATGGGAGGGGAGTTTGGGGGACAATGGATGTATACATATGTGTGTGTGTGTGTGTGTGTGTGTGTGTGTGTGTATGGCTGAGTTCCTTCACTGTTCACCTGAAACTATTGCAACACTGCTTGATAATTGGCTGTATCTCAATACAAAATTAAAAAGTTTCAAAAAGAATTCTAGAAATTAATACTAAAGAATACTCGAAAGAATTAACAATGTGAAGATACTCACTGTGACATCATTTATAACAGACAAAATTTTGAAAATAACTTAAATGCCTGTATTTAGAGTTCTTTAGGTTGCAACTGACCAAGAACTCAACTTATAAGGATTTAAACAAAAAGAAAATGCACTGGCTCTTGTAACTAAAACAGAGAGAGAGAGAAGCAGGCTTTAAGGCTGTCTTCAGGTTCCAACAGTGTCACCAGAATGAATCTTTTGAGTCTGCTTATTCTGAGAGTCAGCTCCACCTTCTAACTGGTCCACTTAATGGTCATCATTTGAACACCACCAAATCCAGAGCATGAAAATCTGTTTTCCTAGAAGTCCTAACAAATGTGTTCTTGCATTATGTTAGTTCTAACTTGGTTACATATCCACCCTGATCCTGATTATATGGCTTTGCTAGAGCAATCTCATGTAAACCATATGGCTAACAATTGGGTAGTAGGAGTTTACAATAGAAATGTGGGGTGCAATTGTCACTAACAGGAAGAATTGATACTATGCAATGGACTGGGATTAGCCATGACTTCTAGTGATAAGCCATTGCTTAAATATATTGCGATACATACATTAAATCTATGTTGAAGAAGAATATTTTTACATGGAAAAATTGCCACAATATATTGTTAAGACAGAACAAGTACTAACTAAAAGAATGGAAAACAATTACAACAAAATATTAATAGTGGTTATTTCTGAGTAGAGGGAGTTCATAAATCCTCTCAACTCATAAGCAAAATTTTGTGTGTAAAAGCCATTTAGTATAAATAGGTTTCATAGTATTCATCTAGCTCTCAAAGAGTTATGTAGTTCACAAAAAAAGATAAGATTAAATGATTAGGGCATCCTCGCAGTTCTGAAGATGAGAAAACTGGGGTTGAGAGAGGCTAAATGCTCTCCTCTTGGTCACAAAAGGAACAGGGTACCAGTTTCAGATCCCTGAACAGACGCTCTTCCCATTTTGCCATGATGCCTTAATTTAGCTGGTCAGGTGACATGGCCCAGGTTGCAACTTCTTGTAAATTAAAATTCTACTAAAAGTTGTGAACTAGATAAGTGAAAGTGTTAGTCAATCAGTCATGTCCGACTCTTTGTGACCCCCTGGACTGTAGCCCGCCAGGCTTCTCTGTCCATGGGATTCTCCAGGAAAGAATACTGGAGTGGGTTGCCATTCCCTTCTCCAGGAGATCTTCCCCACCCAAGAATCAAACCTGGGTCTCCTACATTGCAGGCAGATTCTTTGCCTTCTGAGCCACCAGGGAACTAGATAAACCATCCTATTTTTAAATGTATTGCAAAAGTTAGGAAGTTTATATGTAAAAGAAGGAAACTAAAGAGAGCAAGCTTTCTCAAATTTGGAACCAAAGATCTCTTAAAAATGTGTTGATCTTTGTAAGGATCAACAAGTTCCTTATGCCAATATTTTTATTATAACATAAAATTAATATTCTAATTCATCCTGATGATTCCTAGCAGGATATGAGCTCTGCAAGGACAGAGCCTTTTTCATTTTTATTCATTGCAGTATTCCCAGTGCAGAGAACAGGGCCTGGCACATAAAAGTATCTGGTATATGAATTACTAATGAACAAATAAATAATTAATTTCTGCCACATAACTTCTGTGCTAATGCTTATGTTATATTTACACCGGCACTAAGTTGTACAGCTTTAATTATTAAAAGCTAAAAAGAAATGGGAAAGGTAGGTTAAGTAAGTAAATGATATGCTTGTGCTTCAGTTCAGTTCAGTCACTCGGTCGTGTCTGATGCTTGTGACCCATGGACTACAGCATGCCAGGCCTCCCTGTCCATCACCAACTCCCGCAGCCTACTCAAACTCATGTCCATCGCATCAGTGATGTCATCCAACCACCTCATCCTCTGTTGTCTCCTTCTCCTCCTGCCTTCAATCTTTCCCAGCATCAGGGTCTTTTCCAATGAGTCAGCTCTTTGCATCAGGTGGCCAAAGTACTGGAGTTTCAGCTTCAGCATCAGTCCTTCCAATGAACATTCAGAACTGATTTCCTTTAGGATTGACTGGTTGGATCCTTGCAGTCCAAGGGACTCTCAAGAGTCTTCTCCAACACCATAGTTGAAAAGCATCAATTCTTCGGTGCTCAGCTTTCTTTATAGTCCAACTCTCACATCCATACATGACTACTGGAAAAACCATAGCTTTGACTAGACGGACCTTTGTTGGTAAAGAAACGTCTCTGCTTTTTAAAACGCTGTCTAGGTTGGTCATAGCTTTTCTTCCAAGGAGCAAGTGTCTTTTAATTTCATGGCTGTAATCACTGTCTGCAGTGATTTTGGAGCCCCCAAAAATAAAGTCTCTCACTGTTTCCATTGTTTCCCCATCTATTTACCATAAAATGATGGGACTGGATGCCATGATCTTAGTTTTCTGAATGTTGAGTTTTAAGCCAAATTTTTCACTCTCCTCCTTCACTTTTATCAAGAGGCTCTTTAGCTCTTCTTCGATTTCTGCCATGAGGGTGGTGTCATTTACGTATCTGAGGCTATTGATATTTCTCCTGGCAATCTTGATTCCAGCTTTTGCTTCATCCAGACTAGCGTTTCTCATGATGTACTCTGCATATAAGTTAAATAAGCAGGGTGACAATATACAGCCTTGATGTACTCTTTTCACGATTTGGAACCAGTCTGTTGTTCCATGTCTAGTTCTAACTGTTGCTTGTACTTAGTCGAGGCCAAATAATATCCCCATTTACTGTGCAAATAAATAAAGGAAACTGGCTAAACAGTTGAGTCATGACATGGAATTATTAATTAGGTGAGCCAAATTCAAAGACACCCATCCCATAACAAACAAAATCAAATGTAATATTCAATAGATGATTTGGTTTCAGCAAAACAACATCTTCCAGCTTATTGAGTTCAAATTCTAGGTTTTTTATGTTTATTGATTTCCTTCAATTTTGTAGAAACTTAAGCATGAGATATATGCCTGATTTCATATTCTTAAATATTCATGTAGTTCCCAATAAACAATTTGTTAACATCAGGAGTCTAAAATATCTTTTCCTCTAAAAATTATCTTTGTATTATTCAAGTTTTAAAGCCAATAAAATAGAACAAATCAAGAACTGGGAATTCAAATCAGTTTTGTAAGACCTACTGTATAACCCTGAGTTTCAAATACCACTGTGGTTACTTTTTAATTCATAAAAGTGGGATTAACTTGAAAAGTATTCAGCAGAATAATTATATTAATCAAAAAGTTAAGAATCTGAAATAACCTGGAAAAATATCGAATCCAACCCCTCCAGAGGTATTAGGATGACTTGCCCGAGGTCACATAATAAGCTACGGTAAGAGTGGGCTGAGAACCTAGATCTAATCATTGCATCTACTGAAAAAATGCCAAGCATTGTAAAAATACCTCTTAATGATAATGATGCTTTAACTCAACAGCCTATTGTTCTTAAATTGATTCCTGGGCACTGTTCTTGTTACATTCTTTAAGTACAGTGAAAAGCAGCATACTGTTCTGGATTTATACAATCAGATTTGAGGGCTGACATTAGTGTAATTACTTGGTCCTTGAGTCAACTGGCAGTGCATCGACCATTAAAATGAATAGCATGTAAGGAAGCAGGAAGATCTTGGCAGTGTATAAATGCACTTAGTAAGAAAAGTCAAATTTGAACCTATCAACCTTGGCAGTTTTCCTTTAAGAGAACACAGAAAAGCCTCAGTGACCATGGAAATTAAAATCGTATTCTAAATGAATATGAGATGCTGCAAAAATGAGGAGCTGAGAATAATAAGCAGTTGAAGCCTCTATATACCAATCAGGGTTTTTAAGATACAGTTGGGATTCCATATAATAGATGAAGTATTGGTGTGAATAATAAGACCAAACTATAAGAATAATTCTCTTCTCCTCATCTTAGACCAATCAATGTGATAGTATACAATTTATATTTAAATGTAAATCTCAAAACTAATTATGATTTCCAAATAGCAGATGGTAATTCACTTAGAAATACAATCAAAAAAAAAAAAAAAGATTCATTTAGCTTGCTTAAAATGTTTTAGCAAACAGGTTGAAAAAGAAAGTTCATACCAGTCATGGGATTCAAAGTACACTGGAATCTGTGGACTCCTCATGGATATTCTAATCAGTTAAATTTACTTAAGGTCCCAAATGAACCAGAATTTTCTGGTTTCTTGCTGAAGTACTCTGAAGACTTACAGACTACCCATGTCAACCCATCCCCATAGTAGTTCCTCTCCTAGAACAGTTCAGCCAGTAAACAATAACCTGGATTCTTTTGCCAAGCATCCGAGGCCTGTCTTTATAGGTACCATATACTATATCATATATCCTAGATGTGCTCCTCTGTCCATGGGATTCTCCAGGTAAGAATACTGGAGTGGGTTGTCATGCCTTCCTCCAGGAGATATTCCTGACCCAAGGATCAAACCCATGTCTCTTACATCTCCGGCATTAGCACTAGGGCCACATGGGACTGTGGCCCGCCAGGCTCCTCTGTCCACAGAATTTTCCAGGCAAGAACACTGGAGTGGGTTGCCATTCCCTTCTCCAGGGGATCTTCCCCACCCAGGGATCAAACCCAGGTCTCCAGTAATACAGGTAGATTCTCTACTGTCTGAACCACCAAGGAAGCCCCCTAGGTAATATATATATATATATATATCCCTAAAATTGAAAACAATTATTCAAACAAATTCTTGTATATGAATGTCTCTAGCATCTCTATTCATAGTACCTAAAAGTAGAAACAACTCTAATAGCTACCAGCTGATGAAAGGACAAACAAAACGTGGCATATTGATATAGTAAAATATTATTCAGACATAAAAACAGAATGAAATACTCATACATGCTCAACATGAATTAATTTTAAAAACATAATGTTAAGTGAAAGAAGCCAAACATAAAAGGCCACATGATTGTATTATTCATATATTTATGTGAAATATCCATGGAGAAAGAATGCAGATTAGTGATTTCCAGGGATGAGGGCAGGGAGGAATGGAAAGTGAGTGATCAACTAGTGCTGGTTTTCTTTTGGGATAATGAATATGTTCTGAAACAAGACAGTGCCAATAGGGACTTTTCTGAGATAGCGACTTCCCTGAGATAGGGACTTCCCTGACGGTCCAGTGGTTGAGACTTCAGGCTCCCACTGCAGGGGTCCTGGCTGGGGAACTAAGATTGCACATACCACAGAGCAACTAAGTCTGTACATTGCAACTACTGAGCCCACGTACCACAGCTAAAGAGCCAGCACAATGCAACAACAATCCAACGCAGCCAAGTGAAAAATAATAATAAATCAGTTCAGTTCAGTCGTGTCCGACTCTTTGCAACCCCATGAATCGCAGCACGCCAAGCCTCCCTATCCATCACCAACTCCCGGAGTTCACTCAGACTCACGTCCATCGAGTCAGTGATGCCATCCAGCCATCTCATCCTGTCGTCCCCTTCTCCTCCTGCCCCCAATCCCTCCCAGCATCAGAGTCTTTTCCAATGAGTCAACTCTTCGCATGAGGTGGCCAAAGTACTGGAGTTTCAGCTTTAGCATCATTCCTTCCAAAGAAATCCCAGAGCTGATCTTCAGAATGAACTGGTTGGAATAAATTAGTTAATTAAAAAAAAAAAAGACTTTATGGAAGGCCCAAAGATAGGAAGTTCAACACAGAATGTGGCTTAGCTCTTAGAGGTCTGAAGGTACCATCTGACTTTGAATCAATGCCTGGCTCCTTCAAGAACCACTTGTGAAACAAAAACCATTCCACTCACATCAGTGGAATCTCTATGTAATCCTATATCTCTGACTCTGTTCAATACTCCTTCAGTCCTAATTAAAGAAGAAAAGGAAAATAAACAAAAATTGTCCTTTCTCCAGTTCAAGTGGAAAAAATCTATTTCCTTCAAGAAAACCCCATCTTACTGCACCAGATCATTTCCATACATTGCAGGCAGATTCTTTACTGTCTGAGGCACCAGGAAGCCCATCATTTCCATAGGTTACCTACTTTTTAAACTAGAATCCATGTTTCCTAACTGCAATCCCAATATTCTTTCCACTGCTGTGTTGAGTGTGTATCATTCAAACAGTAGCTCAGAGAACTGTGATTTGTTTCAATACACACAAACACACAGATTGGCCTTGGCAACTAATTGGGAAGCTACCGTGATAATCCAGCCAAATGTTGATGAGGACCTAAACTAAGGCATTAATTCAAACCTACAGATAGCAAAATGTAATGACCAATTAAATGTGAAAACTGAGGGGAAAGATAACAAGACAGAGAAGACAAGGAGCTGATAGCACTGAGGCTCTGTTTAGACCAGAGAGACTAGTTATCAAAAGATTATCACCACAAAGTCAAAATAAGGATGAGGTAAAATAACCGTGTGTTCAGACGAGAATTCAAAGTTCAAAACTCATGGTAGGTAGGCAGGAATGGACACAGTTCTTATTAAACCACCGAGTCATAGATGTGTCCTTCTGGCAGAGTGGACAGTAGAAAATCTTAGATAAAAGAAGACTAACCTAGGTAAACCAGGAAACTATGGAATTAAGCAGGGGTGGAAGCCAGAGTAGCTCCTAAAGAACAGTGTCTTCCAGTGACAGATATATGACTAAATGACATACTAAGGAAATGAACTCAACCTAAAGTGAGGGCTACATGAAACAAAGCCCAATGCTAGACAATAGAGCCTATGGAAACTTAGCAAGGAAGTCAAAGTCCCAGGAGAGCTGTCCTGACCAAACACTGGCCAATGACAAGGTGATGTTTTAATTCTATGGGCCTGTAGCTAGTAGGGATGTTCTGAAGTGAGCAGAGATGGGGGAAAAAAAGAAACAAAGAGATTTAAATTTCAGTGCCTCAGAAGTTCTTAACCCTGTTTGTACCATAGACCTGTTGAATCATATGAACTCCTCAGAATAAAGTTTTTAAATATGTAAAATAAAATACATAGAATTACAAATGAAACAAATTACATTGAATGTAATAAATGAAATAAATGTAATAAATGAAATAAAGCCGTTGAAAAATTTTAAAATTTGTAGTATGTAATGATAAGTATGCTTTATTAACCCATTAAACAAGAAGAGTCATTTCAAAATATTCTACTTTTAAGTATGTGGTGGTTTAGTCACTCAGTCGTGTCCAACTCTTGCAACCCCATGGACTGTAGCCTGCCAGGCTCCTCTGTCCATGGGATTTCCCAGGCAAGAATACTGGAGTGGATTGCCATTTCCTTCTTCAAGAGATCTTCCCAACCCAGGAATTGAACCTGGGTCTCCTGCATTGCAGGTAGATTCTTTACTGACTAAGATACGAGGGAAGCCCCAACTTTAAGTATGGTAAGTATAAATGATATTTTAAGATTTATTACAAATTGAGTGTGCTAGAAATATATCTGATTTCTACTGATGACAAAGTTACAGGTACTACTAATATAATGGTGTGGTGTTTCACTGCCTACATTCACAATTGAAGGAAATGATAAATTTCAATAAGAAGTTAGTGAAAATTACAATGTAAGTTTTCTTTCATTCAAGTTCACAGGCCCTTTGCCTGCTGAGAACTCCTGATTAAGGATACTCGTATGGTTAAAAACAGATCACAGTCTGCTTGATAAAACATAGATCTAACGCAGGAGCCAGGGAATGCAGAAGGAAAGGACAATGTTCTGGAACATCAGCAAAGTATAGGCCCAACCCTACCTGTTGTGGGGCCTGGGGCAAAAGTGCAAATGGAGGCTCCCAGCTGTGCAGCATGCACCCACCCACTTCCAGCTTCTCTTCCACCATTGCCCATTTTTCTGCTTCTTTAGAGACCTCAGTTTGAGTGTTCCCAGTGTGTGATCTAGAAAGGGAAATACAGTCTCCAAGCAAGCATATCTCCTGGGTCCCACAAACTCATCACCAATCAGGAGAGGCACAGCCAGAGAAGGGCCAGATTAGAGCACTCCAAAGCACTGGACTTAAGGCAGAGTCCTGGATGCCAGGGTGGAAGGGCATTCCTGAGCAGATGTGTCTTATCTTTAAAGAAAGCAGGTATGCAATGCATGGGCATCATTAAACACTTAAAGGGTCGAGGAGCTGCAAATTTCTGAAATTTTGTCTTTGCTCTTATTCTTATATTCTCCAGGAACCTAAATGGAATTGTTTTCCCATTTCCTCATTTTTCATTATATTCTTCACCTTTCACCGAAAATACTGACTTGCCACTTTTATTTGAGTCAAATTCTCTATTTCAACTCTCCATATCTCTATACCTTCCCCTTCAGTGACTACACCTAGCTCTGAAAATCTTAAAACAGCATTAGAAACATTTAAAAGCCTTATCTAATACATGGCCATTTCTTGACTACTTTTATCTCCACATAGAGAGTATATATCTTCACCATTCATGTATTTACACAGGCCTGGATTCTCTGCCTACCTTTGTCCCACCTCATCTTCACCAGGAGGGTGGAACAGGGTTCACTTACTTTCCTTTCTCTCTTTCATCCTGCCCCATACTTACACCAGGGGGAAAAGGAGATAATTCACCATAAAAATACATTAACTGTGCACCAGGAGAGGTTTGTGCATCTGATAGGTCTTCACTGTGGAGAGGGTGAAGATCTAGAGCAAGCTAGGAGCCTATTAGGAGGATTGCGACTCCTAGTTGCAATGACGGAGAACAGAAGGGAAGCAGAATTCCTGTTCTACAGGAAGTGAACTCCCACTTTCTGAAAGGGGACCTGAGGAGAGAAAGAAAATAAAGTCTACAGAAATCATTCAAGGCCAAGTTCATCCTGATTCATTTGGTGAATGCATTGTGGTATTGAGACTAAGCCCATATCTAACTACTGCAATTACTTTACTGTAAACCACATTCCAGCATGCAAAGGGTAACTGAAAGAAAATTGGTATAGGTATACATACTAAGATTAGAAAATAAAACTTTAAAGCAAGAATTATTGCTGGAAATAAAATATATTTCATAAGGATAAAAGATCAATTCAACAGGAAGATATAATAATTCTGAATTTCTTTGCATACTACATAGTCTCTAAACACATAAGGCAAAAAAAAAAAAGCTGAAATGGTGAAATCCACAGTTAACAGTAGAATATTTTTTTCTACCTCTTTTAGAATGTGATAGAACAGACAAATAATAAGATATATGATTTGAACATTAATCTTGTTCAAATTAATGATTATATATTGAGCAATGGCAGAGCAGATATCTCTTTCAAATACACATGAAATACTTATTAAAAGTGACAATATCCTGGGCCATAAAGCAAGTCTCATGAAATTTCAAACAGATCAATAATATAGAATACTTTCTGACACACTGCAATTAAGCAAGAATTCAATTTTTTAAAGTAACTTAAGACTCCATACGTTTAAAAATGAATAAATTCACTTCTGTACAACCAATGGATCAAAGACAAAATCTCAATAGAAATCAGGAAAATTTGGAACTGAATGATAATAAAAATTCTACATATAAAAATTTGTGGGATATAGCTAAAGCATTGTTTAGAGGGGAATTTATAGTCTTAAATGCATGCATTAAGAGGAAATGCATGCATTACAAAAGAGGAAAGGCTGAAAATTAATAATTTAAGCAAACATCATACAAAGTTAGAATATGAAGAGAAAAATAAACTCAAATAAAAGAAAGGAAATAGCAAAAAATATGAGCAGAAATCTGGGCTGGAAGAAGCACAAGCTGGAATCAAGATTGCTGGGAGAAATATCAACAACCTCAGATATGCAGATGACACCACCCTTATGGCAGAAAGTGAAGAGGAACTAAAAAGCCTCTTGATGAAAGTGAAAGTGGAGAGTGAAAAAGTTGACTTACAGCTCAACATTCAGAAAATGAAGATCATGGCATCCGGTCCCATCACTTCATGGGAAATAGATGGGGAAACAGTGGAAACAGTGGCAGACTTTATTTTTGGGGGCTCCAAAATCACTGCAGATGGTGACTGCAGCCATAAAATTAAAAGATGCTTACTCCTTGGAAGGAAAGTTATGACCAACCTAGATAGCATATTGAAAAGCAGAGACATTACTTTGCCAACAAAGGTCCATCTAGTCAAGGCTATGGTTTTTCCAGTGGTCATGTATGGATGTGAGAGTTGGACTGTGAAGAAAGCTGAGCGCCCAAGAATTGATGCTTTTGAACTGTGGTGTTGGAGAAGACTCTTGAGAGTCCCTTGGACTGCAAGGAGATCCAACCAGTCCATTCTGAAGGAGATCAGCCCTGGGATTTCTTTGGAAGGAATGATGCTAAAGCTGAAACTCCAGTACTTTGGCCACCTCATGCGAAGAGTTGACTCATTGGAAAAGACTCTGATGCGGGAGGGATTGGGGGCAGGAGGAGATGGGGACGACAGAGGATGAGATGGCTGGATGGCATCACTGACTCGATGGACATGAATCTGAGTGAACTCCGGGAGTTGGTGATGGATAGGGAGGCCTGGCATGCTGCGATTCATGGGGTCGCAGAGTCAGACACGACTGAGCGACTGACCTGAATTGAACTGAAACTATTATATAGTGCAGGAGTTCTCAACCCAAACCATTTTCCCTGCCACCAGGGGACTTTGACAAACTACACAAGCTTTAACCCCACCCTTGGAGATTTATAGGTATAGGAGCCACTATTCTGATGGAGAGATATCACATTCTTCAGGTGTATTGTTCATGGATATATAGTGGGGGAAAGGGGTTAGAATCATTGAAGAATAATGTAACAAAGATAAAAATATAAATGCATGAAGCATAAATATATAAACACACTAATTTCCCTTTCCCATGATATTTTTAGACTTTATCACATAAATCAAATTAAAGTATTTGTTTTCTATTGTATTAATATAATAAGTTACCACAAATGTATTGGATTATTGCAACATGTGTTATCTCACTAGGTCAGAAGTCTAGGTATATTGTATCTAAATTCTAGTCCCAGGGTCTTGCAAGACTGAAATCAAGGTGTCAGGCAGGGCTGCAATCTCATCTGAGGGTTCAGGGTCTCCTCCAATCTCACTGAAGTTGGGAGAATTCAGTTCTTGCAGTCATAGAACCAAAGCTATCAGCTCTCTGCTGTCAGCTCCTAGGGGCCACCTTTAGGTCCTAGCCACAAGGCTTTTTAAAATATGACAGCTTACTTCCTCAAAGCAAGCAGGAGACTCTTACTCCAGTCTGCTACAATGGTGTCTTACATAAAGTAGTGTAACAACAGATGTGAACTATCACATCACCTTTGCCACTTTGATGTAATCAACCGAGAGGGCCATATTCCCACCATATTCGCAGGTCCAGCCCATACTTGAGGGGACAAAATCATACAGGGGGTGTACACTAGTGCTTGGGAATCTTGGCAGCTATCTAAGCATCTGACCTACCACAGTGTACACTGCAGAAAGGGAGAGAATATAAAAGAATGGGAAAACCTTGAATGGGCAGAGAGTAACTGGACAAGAGGATCGAATTGATTGAGGAGTGAAGGAAAGAGGATAAAGAGCTGGGCAAACAGTACTGGGGGAGAATTGGAGAGTAAAGAGTTTTGTCTGGCAATGGACTTGACGTGAGGCAGACAGAAAGATACAATAAAGAAAGAGGGCTGTAAGGAATTTCTTCTATTAAAAACTTACTCTGCTTATTGATATTTTCTTTAGAGATTGCCATAAAATATCTTAATTTCTTTAATATTTTTTGTAAGTTGTTTTTCTTACATATTTTTAATTTTTTGCTTTGCTGTCATTCAGTTGTTTTTCTTACATATTTTTAATTTTTTGCTTTGCTGTCATTCAGTCCAAAGCAAATTCATGCTCAGAATGAAACTCAACATGATCCAACAATATTTTTATTACATTGTAAAAGATAAGGCTTAAGATACAAACAAAACTTAAGTCAAATCTGCTGCTGCTAAGTCACTTCAGTCGTGTCTGACTCTGTGTGATCCCACAGACGGCAGCCACCAGGCTCCCCGTCCCTGGGATTCTCCAGGCAAGAACACTGGAGTGGGTTGCCATTTCCTTCTTCAATGCATGGAAGTGAAAAGTGAAAGGGAAGTCGCTCAGTCATGTCCACCTCTTAGCGACCCCATGGACTGCAGCCTACCAGGCTCCTCCATCCATGGGATTTTCCAGGCAAAGTACTGGAGTGGGGTGCCATTATCTTTATTTACTAAGTCAGTTATTTTTTTAAACCATGACCAATTATTGGCAGCTTCCCTGGTGGCTCAGATAGTAAAGAATCTGCCTGCAATGCAGGAGACCCAGGTTTGATCCCTGGATCAGGAAGATCCCCTGGAGAAGAGCATGGCAACCCCCTCCAGTATTCTTGCCTGGAGAAGTCCATGGATAGAGGAATATGGAGGGCTACAATCCATGGGGTCACAAAGAGTTGGACATGACTGAGTGACTGAGCACCTGTAAGAAAACAATTATTCAGCATTATATGCCTAGTCTAAATGATGTTGCTTACTTTAGCTTGTGATCAAGATATTGCCTCTAGTTGACTGACTTGTGTCCTTTTATCTGGTTAATTGACAACTGTGATCACCAGTTTATCCAGATTAACAACAAAATAAATAACTGCAGTTAGTTGCTTTATTAATTTCCTTAAGTGGTTGTACATATTAAAATGGATACCTATAACTATCTAAGGTAAACAATCAATGTCAGCTTCTGCTATTATAATTTTATTGTTCCTTGCACCCTGGCAAACCAAGTAGCACAATAATATTATTATTAAGTAAACGATCTGAAAAACCAGGAAAGTAAAATTGAGATATATCAGGAGAAGAGCTAGTATTAAGATCATGCTTCTCAGCCTAGACTGCAAAGTGCCACAGGAGCTATCTTATCCACTGATGTTTTCCCAGAGATTTGCATGTAAAAAGTGCTGAGTGATTCAGTTCAGTTCAGTCACTAAGTTGTATCCTACTCTTTACAACCCCATGGACTGCAGCATGCCAGGCTTCCCTGTCCATCACCAGCTCCTGGAGTTTACTCACACTCATGTCCATTGAGTCGGTGATGCTATCCAACCATCTCATGCTCTGTTGCCTCCTTCTCCTCCCCCTTCAATCTTTCCTAGCATCAGGGTCTTTTCCAATGAGTCAGTTCTTTGCATCAGGTGGCCAAAGTATTGGAGTTTCAGCTTCAGCATCAGTCCTTCCAATGAATATTCAGGACTGATTTCCTTTAGGATGGACTGGTTGGATCCTCCCAGTCCAAGGGACTCTCAAGAGTCTTCTCCAACACCACAGTTCAAAAGCATAAATTCTTCAGTGCTCAGCTTTCTTTATAGTCCAACTCTTACATCCATACATGACTACTGGAAAAACCATGGCTTTAACTAGATGGACCTTTGTTGGTACGAAATGTCTCTGCTTTTTAAAATGCTGTCTAGGTTGGTCATAGCTTTTCTTCCAAGGAGCAAGCGTCTTTTAATTTCATGGCTGCAGAGACCATCTATACTGATTTTGGAGCCCAAGAAAATAAAGTCTCTCACTGTTTCCATTGTTTCCCCATCTATTTGCCATGAAATGATGGGACTGGATGCCATGATTTTAGTTTTCTGAATGTTGAGTTTTAAGCCAACTTTTTCACTCTTCTTTTTCACTTTCATCAAGAGGCTCTTTAGTTTTTCTTTGCTTTCTGCCATAAGTGTGGTGTCATCTGTGTATCTGAGGTTATTGATATTTCTCCCAGCTACAATGTTTAATAAATGAAAACAATATTCTATGTCTAATTACCAGTTCCACTTATGGTGCTCATGGCCATATTAATGGTTCAGGATCTGAGTAGAGGTAGAAGACCTACCTATCAGAAAATTAAGGGCTTGGAAGAGTTGTTGGGAAATAAGCTATGTTCTTGCTGGGAGATCATTTAAATAATTTATGCATTCATTTAATAAATACCGTTTGAGTACTCTCTGTGTTCAGATACCGTAATATATGTTGCAGGGGATAAAGTACACAAGATATGATTTATACTCTCAAGAATCTTTAGTTCAATAGAGAAGATACTTGTATACCAACAATTTCTATACAAGGCTAGGCATGGTAAGTGGTATACATAACACAAATGAAATTGTACAGAACTTTAGAGAGAGCAGAGACCACTCTAGACCACAGATTGGCTAACTATGGTCCATGAACCAGATTTACCCTGAGGCCTATTTTTAAATGGACAGTGAGCTAAGGATAGTTTTCACATTTCAATAAAACAGGAAAGAATACAGAAGCTGTATATGACAAAGCCTAGAATTCTACCGTTACTTTACATAAAAAGTTTGTGGATGCCTATTGCAGACAAATGAACAAAGAAAACTTCACGGAAGGCACATTTAGTCTGGGCTTTCAACTGACAGACACAGCTGGGATGGGGGAAGGGCACTCGGAATGGAGGGAATTACTTTTACTCAAGTCCAAGGGGCAGTGGACTGCAGGACATATCTGGAGAATAATGGTGACAAGTCCATTTGGCAGGACTGTGAGTTTTATAAATGAAGAAGTGGAGGAGTCTGGAAGGGTTGTTTGTGATGAGTGGACTTTGGTACCTGACTATTCATTTACTGAGGACATCACAGTAGCCAGAAGAATTTTATGCAGTTTTTGCAATGGCCTCTTTTCAAGAATTTTAATGATGGAAATGATTATTTTTCATAGTAGAGCACTACCATAATGTAACTTCTATGACAGTTAACCAGAGTGGAATCTCATTTTTCACTCCAGCTACCAAAGAACTCATGACAGCAATGCATATTCTCTGAACTATAGCCAAGGTCACACTGAAACTCCCAACTAGTTGCTTAAAGACACCTTGCTTTATTATTTCTCATCTCCTCCACCAGCTAGCTCCCTGCAAGTGTAATTTAAAATGGGATTTCAGAAAGACCCAGTGTAGCTTTGTTTCACATGACACTATGCTATTAATGCATGACACTATATTATTAATAATATTCACCAACAAGTCTCAGACCCACTATTTCACCCTCATTTAGTGGCAATCTCCAGCAATCAAATAATTGCACTTGTCTGTCTGGCCCAAGCACAAGATGCGCTTACACAGACTGTTCTGT
This sequence comes from Bos javanicus, assembly GCF_032452875.1. Classification (NCBI taxonomy): domain Eukaryota; kingdom Metazoa; phylum Chordata; class Mammalia; order Artiodactyla; family Bovidae; genus Bos; species Bos javanicus. The sequence goes on from NC_083868.1 coordinate 86,281,736, forward strand.
TGGTCAGTTCCATTTGCTGACAGCTCAGCAGGAAGGGTTCGCTTTATTCAACACATAAAGCTGCTGCATACAAGTGGAAATCTGGATAGGGAAGGGAGTAAAGAACTGAGAAAGGCAATGGAAAAAGATGTGCAACAATGGAATGAAATAGAGGGTTGGCTGGGAAATCTCCATTATCTAGTTTTTACCCCAATTTCCAACTTTCCCCTGAAATCCTGAGTGCCTCAATTTTCTTCCCTACAGCCTGAGAAGATAGCAGAGTCTTTATCCAGAAATACATGCCATTACTCCAGTCAAACATATTGCAATTCTTCAGTCCTCCCCTCCACTTACATTCTCTGGACTTTATTAATTAGGACAATGGTTCATGTAATTAGAAAGGAAAGTAGGAAGTCAGACTAAAACAGAAGCAGTGAGGAAAAAATAAAGCAAGATAAAGAAAAAGGAAAGAAAATCACAGGAGAAATAGTTATAAATTATTTTATAACAGGCACAAGGGAGGGTGGGATCACCTAACTTGGATGCAGATGAATCCAACAGGAGGAAAGGGTGGCTGGACTTCAGCCTTCTGATTTTCCAGCATCCCCTCCACTTCCCACTGCCCTAGGCCCTCACATTCCTACCCAGACCTGTCCTCCATCTCACTTACTCTAAACTATCTCCTTTCTTCCATCCATTCTGTACCAGCATTAGAACATTCCTTTTACTAGTTACAACAGCAAAAGAGACTCTTAAAACACTTCATGAAGGAGTCTGTTGATCACAGCTCAGTATGATAATTATACTAAGAATATTGACTTCCAAACAGGGGAAAACAGGAGGAATTCCCAGTGGTATATTGTCAGATCATGGTAGGATCACTGGAGATAAACAGGAAGAGGATAAAAAGGGATAGAATGAAGGAGAAGGGAAAGGAACTAAATATTTACTGAGTGCTATTTAGTTTTACATACAGCAATGTATGAGCAGCTGTCTACAAGAGAAATTGAAAGTGAGGCTCTCAGTCGCGTCCTACTCTTTGTGACCCTATGGACTATACCATCCATGGAATTCTCCAGGCCAGAAGGAGTGGGTAGCCTTTCCCTTCTCCAGGGGATCTGCTCAACCCAGGGTTCGAATCCAGGTCTCCCACATTGCAGGCGGATTCTTTACCAGATGAGCCACGAGGGAAGCCCATCTACAAGAGAATCATGGGTTAAATGGCTGCTAGTCAGGAACTTGGACTTCATTGACCCAGATGTGAGTAAACTCCTAAAGGGTGGTAAGGAAATACAGGAAAAGGCAATTCTATGACCCTCTTATGACCCCAACATTATATACATCTGGAAAGCGGACAATAAGGGTATGCAATTACTGGACACTATCAGGGCTTTGGAAAAGTTAGTCTACCATTTTGAAGCTCAGTTTCTTCATTTATAAAACAAAGCTGTTGTGGGGAAAATGATCTCTATATTTTCTTCTCATTCTTAAATTAGATGATTCAATGAATTTGGTCCAATTTTTTCCCTCTGTAAGATCATTTCTATAGCAGGTAAACATGCTTTTATTTCTTCCATCTGAAAAAAAAACAAAAGCAGAGAAGCATGCTTCTCTCTCTGAGTACTGTCATATTTCTCTAATTCCCTTTTCAGCAAAAATCCTTGGAAGAGATGTCTTATGATCCATATCTCCACTCTTTCTCTTTCCATCCTCTCTTGAATCCACTCCAGTCAGACTTTTGTCCCCATCATGTTGCAGAAACTCGTCTCATAAGTATCACCAATGATGTCTAGTAGTCAATTCTCAGTTGTTTTTTATTGTGGCTATTAGCAGCATTGCAATGGCAACCCACCCCAGTACTCTTGCCTGGAAAATTGCATGGGAGGAGCTTCATAGGCTGCAGTCCATGGGGTCGCTAAGAGTTGGACATGACTGAGTGGCTTCACTTTCACTTTTCACTTTCATGCAATGGAGAAGGAAATGGCAACCCACTCCAGTGTTCCTGCCTGGAGAATCCCAGAGATGGGGGAGCCTGGTGGGCTGCCGTCTATGGGGTCGCACAGAGTTGGACACGACTGAAGTGACTTAGCAGCAGCAGCAGCATTTTATACAGTTCCTCCAATGAATAATGTCTTCACTAGGCTTCCAGGACACCACACTCACCTGTTTCTGGTTAACCATTTTCAGTCTAATTTTCTGGCTTTTCCTCATCTCCCAAAATTTCAAATATGAAAGATATCAAAACAGCGCTTATCCCTCTTCTTTTCTCTCCACTCATCCAATGGATGATTTCATTTGTTTCATGGTCTTAAAGATCATCTATGGACTGATGACTCTCAGATCTCTCTCCTGACACAGGACTTGCATATCCAAATGCCTACCTAAAACTTTTTGGATATCTAGTTGATATTTCAAACTTAACACAACAAAATCTCCCACCCCCTACTTGCTCTTCCTGAAGTGTCTCCAGTCCCATTAAGTGGCAACTTCAGCCTTCCAACAACCCAAGCCTACTGCTTGGGAATCATTCTTGAATCCTTTATTTCTCTCACATACTACATCTCATTCATCAGAAAATCCTATCAGTTCTTCCTTCAAAATATCAGCAGGAGTCCAGCCACTTTCTTCCACTTCCACTGCTACTATCATTTCCTGCTTGACTGTAGCAATCTCTTATAACAGTCACCATTCATGCTGGAAAGAGATGGCATCCCCCAATGGAGTAACTAAAGAAATTTTAATTAGGGACTGTTAACCAGGATACAGACAGGATTAAGGGAAATTAGCAAATAATGATCAAGTGCATAGTGTCCAGCATGGCTTTGGGGGCCAATGGAATCATTATTACCCTTAGCCATACCTGAAAGAAGAAGGAGTGGGAGTAATTACCTAAAGACACACACAACAGGAACTGTACTCTTCAGTGGACAAACTCAGCCAGCCTTTGGCAACCACCAGAAAGGAAGAGGGAGAAATGAAGACCATGAACTCACTCTCCTCCTGCTTTCTGATCTGCTGATCAGACATAACTAAACCCCAAGCTAGAAGACAAGGGAGTCCATTGATGTAGTTCATTAACTTCAGCCTCCTAGCCTCCTATGCTTCTCTGGGAAACAGAGCAGAACAGAAAACAATAGAGAGAGGTCTTGGGGGGTGGGGAACAAATGTATTTGGCAAAATATCCTCATCTGCAAAACAGAAATAAATATTACTGTTATGAAGTGAAATAATCAACACGAAGCATTTAGCACAATGTCTGGCACATGGTTTTTGGGAAAGAAGAAATTTTATATGCCTGGCATTAATTTCCAAAGGTGGATTTTCATGGAGGGATGTTTCCCAAACTTCAGATTATGACCAATTAGTGGACTGCAAACTTAATGGGTTTTCTGGACTTTTTTTTTTTTTTGAATAGGAAAGACAAGCATACATCTCAGGAAGCAAATGCAAGTACTATCTCAAAAACATCAATTTCCATTAAGTTCAATTTAAATTCACATTAAATTCAATGTGTGTGTGTGCACATGCACATTCAAGTAGGTATTTGTTTCCTAGAGTCACAAGCTAAAATATATTTCTTACTATTAATAAGAGTTATGGTCAAAAAGTGTTTGAAAGTCACAATTCAAGACTACTTCTAGATACTCCCTCTAATCTCTCACTTATTCCTCCCCCAAAAGTGACTTACTTGGTCAACAAATTTGAGAGGAGAAATTGAGTAGATGTGCTTGAGACTTTTCTCACTATCTGGTCATTCCAAGCCCCCTCTACTGTCTTCTCTTATTCTCTATGGTAGCCTAAATAATAACCCCCAAAGATACCAAGTCCTAAAACCTGGAACCTGTGAATATTACCTTATATGACAAAATCTTTGCAGCTATGATTAACTTAAGGATCTTAAAATGGGGATATCATCCTGAATTTATACAGGTGGGGCCTACATGCAATTATATATATACTTTAAAGGGGAGGCTGTGAAGATTCAGAGAGGAGAAAGGCAACATAAAGACAGAATATAAAGGGATTTCAAGATACAGACCTTTCTTGAAGTTATGCAGTCACAAGTCAAGGTATACTAGCAGATACCACAGGCTAGAAGAAACAAACAGTGATTACTCATTTATTTATCAGTCAGTAGACTTTTTAAAAAATTGCTTTTAAGGGTTCTTCCCATGCCCTTAGTGTGCTTGCACTCATGAGTGAAGTGTCATGAGAATTGGGAAGAACTTTGCACTCTGACTTCCCTCTGACCTTCTTTAGTAATAATAATAGCTACACACTGAGCAATAAGTATGTATAGAATACACAATATACATCTCTATCCTTACAGAAATTTGGCAAGATAGCCATCATACTCTTGTTTTACAAATGAGAAAAATGAAGAATCAGGAATAACTAGCCCAAATGCACATAAATAGTAAGTGACAAAGACAGATTGTGCCTCTAGTTTGATTTGCATCCAAAAACAGCTATCTGCACTTCAAGTGTCTCCCTATGTTGTCCACCCATGGTTTCCTAAGTCTAGGCTTGTGTTCCTCAAGCAAGCTACATATCATAGCTTGTATATACCAAAACCATATGTTAACAGGAAGTTTTAAACATAGGAACTTTAAACTTTTTTCAGGCCAATTTGATCCCAAGGTCTTATGTCTTACTTATCTTTTGTAGTTGTTGGGTTAAGAACTAGACTTTAAAAAGGCAAAAAAGGAAGATGTACACTTAACACTAGGATCTCAGTTTTGGATAGTTTGTTAACAATAAATTTCATTACAGTTTAGGGTTGCCTTGGGGATCCAAATACAGAATCTTTTTACAGAGGAGGAAAACAAAGCCAACAAATTCACATATTTGTCTAATAACCAAAGAGCTCATCAAAGCAGAATTTTATTGCAATGTAAACAGACTTCTGATACTTTCTAAGTGAGAATTCCAAATTTATTTTCATTATACAAACAACACACTGCAAAATTTTCATTATTGTCTCCATTGTTTTTCTCTTCTCCTTTTATGTATAGATATATGATACCCTGTAAGGCAAAACCAAACATTACTTTTTATTTTGAAAAAGGGAGTAATCTTAAATAGCATTTTTCAGTTGAGGTGATCCTGAGATCCCATGATCAGAATATTAACTGTCCTTAAGTGGTAATTCCATTCCACAAAACCAAACCCCAAACATTCACACAAGTTCCCGTCAAGTCACGTATTTAAATAAAATTATTAAAAAAAAAAAAAAAAAGAATGTCACAGAACAACCCCCAAAACAATATGGCTTGCTCCTTTGATTTTCTAGAACATCTTTTTGCTATACTGTATCGCCACATTTATTTGGCTTTATGGTGGAATCGTAATGGCAGGAATACGGATATTCATTACTTTTGACAGTTACAAAATAAATGCCAAGTGGAGGTGCTAAGATGTAAAGAAAGAAAAACGTTCAGAGTGAAGCTACACAGTATTTGCTCATGCTCTTCTATACCAAAACCCTTCCCTTAGGAATTCCCAAATACTCTAGGCCCAGGGGCAAAGAACAAAACGGGGCCAGACTTGAAGGACAAAACGCCGAGAAGCCCCACCTTTGAACCCAATAAGGAGGTGACCCGCCCACCCACCAACCAATCCAAAGTCGCGTTCTCCACCGCCCACTGCATGAGCGACCTTTTGCTTCCCGTCCGCTGGCCCACTTTTACGACAGTTTTCCGACCTAGTTTACGGCCGCCACTGCCGTATTTCCTGGGGCGCCCTTGCCTAGGTGGTTTGTAAGTGCTGGTAGTGGCTGAATCACTTTGTGATTAAGGCATAAACTTGGTAGGCTGGGATGAACCGCGCTCCTGGTGGAAGCAGGGGAACCGAGCAGGTGCCATGGTGAGTTCGGCCTTCCGGCCTCTTGGGCGATCTCAGGCCCAGTTCTCAACCTCTGCTCAAGGTCTGGGAGGAGAGGAGCCGTTGTCTCCCTAATGCGACTCCGAGCTGGGGGTGTAGCGCCTGGGGGAGTCACCCTCTCTAGGACACAAAGCTGTTGGCTCACCGCTCTCGGGCCTTTGTGCCTGCCGTCCCTAGGGCTCGGAGATAAATGGAAACGCATTTGATTATACCTGCTGTTCCCCTCCATCTCCTCGCAGTCGTTTATCTACATTGCAGTGTCTTCCCCCTTTTCTCTTGCTGACTGACATACTTCTCGATTCCTATACATATTTGGCCGAAGGCGCTATGAAAAGCTAATCTCTTTGTTAAGCTCACGTTTAACGTTGAATCAGAATTTACGGGAACCCTCTGTAAAGTTCTTTCTCTGGCAGAAACTTTATTTCCATTCCTCTTGATAGAATTTAAATGTGACTTAACTTTCCCTGTGGTGAAGTAGAAGTTTTCAAGGGGAAGGAAATCATCCATTGTTGTAAAAGTAAATAAGCAAATCGACTTGCTTTTTTTTCCTCCCGTAGTGAAAGCCGCATACCTTTACAATGCATTGGATGTAAAATTTGCAGGATCCTTGGGCAGAGTATTTTCATCCTCACAGTTGTTTGTCCCGTTGAAATAAAACTTGTAGTGAGTTGAAATCGGAGAATGGGCATGATAGGATAAGGGTGAGAATGAGAGAAATAAATACTTATTCTGCTTCCCTTTACCAGGCCAGTACAGTGGTAGCAGTTGGACTGACCATTGCTGCTGCAGGATTTGCAGGTTTGTTTATGGTTTGGGGATAGAACTGAAGTAGGAGACGTTGAGGACTTTTTAATTATTTTTTTGCTTTTGCTTTTAGGTCGTTATGCTTTGCAAGCCATGAAGCATATGGAGCCTCAAGTAAAACAAGTTTTTCAAAGTCTACCAAAAACTGTAAGACTTATTTAGCACTTTTGCTAATTCTTTGCTGTGTATGAAGCCTAGAGCCAGACATCCATGGCATTCTAAGTGATTGCTTTAGACCCCCTCTCTTGCTTCCTACAGGAGAGGTTTAGAAGTTCTGAGCTTTGTAATGGGGCTAAAGAATCAAATGTTATATATGATGAATTTGGGGAAGAGATGTTAACAGTTCTAGTATCATGAAAGGTAAAGTCACTTTATTGTTCATATATGATTACCTTCAGCATCATCTGCTCTGATCACAAACACAGAAGGATCTAGGAATCTGAAGTGACCCATGGTTACTGTGTGGACGTAGCACTCCATAACAGCTTACTTGGATAACACAGCAGTTAATTGGGCTCTGGGGTATGACTGAATGTGATAATACCCTCTGTGGTCAAAATTCAGAGTGAATATGATTTTGACAGTCTGTAGAGAATTGCCTTTTATTGTTGTGATTGAGTTACATAATGGGTAGGCTTTACCAATATAATTTCTGGTGCATCGAGGTCAATGGACCCAGTAGCCTGATTTTCTTAGTACTATCTTAAAGTCTTGTTTTAGTAGCTGCCTTGAACCTCAAAATATCCTTGAACAACTTGCTCAAAAGATCTCCAGATCCTATAAAGCACTTATTCTAAAACATTTAGTCAGTCTGAGATCAGGTTTTTATTTGAACATGGCTAGCTTGGAATACCTATATGCAGGTCAGGAAGCAACAGTTAGAACTGTAAATGGTACAACAGACTGGTTCCAAATAGGAAAAGGAGTACCTCAAGGCTGTATATTGTCACCCTGCTTATTTAACTTATATGCAGAGTACATCATGAGAAACGCTGGGCTGGAAGAAGCACAAGCTGGAATCAAGATTGCCAGGAAAAATATCAATAACCTCAGATATGCAGATGACACCACCCTTATGGCAGAAAGTGAAGAGGAACTCAAAAGCCTCTTGATGAAAGTGAAAAGTGGAGAGTGAAAAAGTTGGCTTAAAGCTCAGCATTCACAAAACTAAGATCATGGCATCTGGTCTTGTCACTTCATAGCAAATAGATGGGGAAACAGTGGAGACAGTGTCAGACTTTATTTTTCTAGGCTCCAAAATCACTGCAGATGGTGATTGCAGCCATGAAATTAAAAGAGGCTTACTCCTTGGAAGGAAAGTTATGACCAACCTAGACAGCATTTAAAAAGCCAGAGACATTACTTTGCCAACAAAGGTGTGTCTAGTCAAGGCTGTGGTTTTTCCCGTGGTCATGTATGGATGTGAGAGTTGGACTGTGAAGGAAGCTGAGCACCAAAGAATTGATGCTTTTGAACTGTGGTGTTGGAGAAGACTCTTTTGAGAGTCCCTTGGACTGCAAGGAGATCCAACCAGTCCATCCTAAAGATCAGTCCTGGGTGTTCATTGGAAGGGCTGAAACTCCAATACTTCGGCCACCCCATGTGAAGAGTTGACTCATTTGAAAAGACCCTGATGCTGGGAGGGATTGGGGGCAGGAGAAGGGGATGACAGAGGATGAGATGGCTGGATGGCATCACCAACTCGATGGACATGAGTTTGGGTGAACTCCGGGAGTTGGTGATGGACAGGGAGGCCTGGCGTGCTGCAATTAATTTAATTCATGGGGTCGCAGAGTCGGACACGACTGAGCAACTGAACTGAACTGAGCTTGGAATAATCTTCCCTTCACTCCCAGAAGAACTGGGTTTGCGGCACTGTTATTTTGTCTTCTTTGACCTTTTAGGTTGTCTGGCGAGGTGGGAGGTTGGAAATGGATGTTCATTAAAATACCTGTTGCTGCTTATAAGCTAAAATACCATAGAAATTACTCTTAAAAGTTTTCTGCTGGTTCTGTGAACATTTACAGACATTTTTAAGCAACTTTCAGTTTGATAATCTTTTCCTACAAATGCATTTCCTCTTTCAGGCCTTCAGTGGTGGCTATTACAGAGGTGGGTTTGAACCCAAAATGACAAAACGGGAAGCAGCATTAATACTAGGTGTAAGGTAAAATAATTTCTTACATTTTTAATATTTTTCTTTCAAATTTAGAGCTGTAAGCAAATGTAAGAAAGATCTCTCTTTTATTAGGAGTTATTATTTTTGGCCACACTGTGTGGTATGTGGGATCTTAAGTTTCTTAACTAGGGATCAAACCCATGCCCCCTGCAGTGGAAGCACGGTCTTAAACACTGGACTGCCAGGGACTTCCATCTATTATATACATTTTTTAAACCTTAACATTCCCTACAAAAGTCCAAAGAGAAGGCCCACTGACACAGAAGTACTTTTTAACTCACTGGAGGTAGGTTTTTCAACAGATCATCAGTACTCAATGTTGTTCTGTATAACTGAGTGACAAATTTTGTGGTGAAAATTCTTTCATTTCCAGATACTTAAACATGCTTTCCAATAACAGGATTGTTGTCATAAATAAGTTTCAAGTTCAACTCAATTTTTGAGAATATCTTATTTTTCTAAGCTCTGTTTAGTTCTGTGATTCAGAATAGTCATCTTCCTTGTGATAAAGAGGAGGCTCCTAAGTAGCTTTTCATACTGTTTTATTGACTTAATCCAGTTGCACAGTTTTCAACTTACCTTTATAGTTTAATGTGACCCAGAACTAGTCTAAAGTAAACAATACCTTTTACTTTTTTAAATTAGCCCTACTGCCAATAAAGCCAAAATAAGAGATGCTCATCGACGAATAATGCTTTTAAATCACCCAGACAAGGGTAAGTATCATTAGAGTTGTTAAAACATTTTGTTGGGGTGACTAATTGTTATTAATGGGATAATTTTATAGCTAAATCTTGGTTGTTGTAAGGAAAATGCTTCGGTTTGTGAGCAGTCTCCCAAGCTGGGTCTACTTGCTGTTTTGGTATCTTAAAAGAATAAATACTGAGTAGAAAATTTACTTATAGACTGATAAGCAGATTTAGTAACTACTGTCATTTGGAAGTAGTGATAAGCATTAACCATGTTTTCAGACCAGCAGTTGTGATATGTCTTAAACACTGCTAATTACTTTTTGGGGTGGGGCGTGAGGGGTGTCTACATTCTTAGGGAAAATGTTGAATTTCAGTTAATGAAACTAACAACCCCTCCCCCCCTGCCCCCATCCATTTAGACTTCTTAAACTAGTGGTTACCTAGAGAACTATAGGATATATTTATTAGTTTCTGATACACTTCTAAGCAGCCTAGGCTCTGTTGAAAGATCAAATGGAATACCAAAATATAGACCACAAAATCCATTACTCAGTGTTTAAGTCCTTTTACTTTCATGTGAGAGGTCTCTCATTAAGTTTTGGCTTCAATTGGGGTGGTAAATATTTGTATTTGACTTCATAACATCTTCTACAAAACTTAGCTGGTATTAACTGTATACTTGCCTGGAAAATCCCCATGGACAGAGGGGCCTGGAGGGCTATAATCCATGGGATCACGGAGTCAGACACGACTGAGTGACTAAGGGCACACCAGAGAGCTTCTGATTGCTTAGGGTCTAGGATGGAACCCATATATTTTGCCTCTTAACTAAGCTTACTGATTGCTTGATGGTTTGGGTCCACACTTTTTTGAGACTTACTCAAATCACAGCTCCAGTTTAGTGGGAAAGCAGCTGTAGGTGATACCATGAAGGGATTGTTGATAACTGGAAAAAGAACTAGAGGTCTTCCAACAAAGCTCAGAAGTCTCTGACAATTTCATGATTTTATAACAACACAATAAATCAGTGTTCATTTATGAAAAAGGTAACTTACAAACTATTTCAAAGTCACATGAGAATTTTTAAAAATCTCATTTAAGCTTTTTCAAAAGGTGCCATTGTATGTGTGTATAAATCTCCCTCATCATTTCCCACTGATCAAATATATTAACTGTGTTTTTAGTCATCTGGTTCCAATGCCATAGCTATTTTTTAAAAAAATCAAAACTTCATTTCTGCTCATTTCATCTTAGAGTTCTTGAAACAAGGTAATAGCTTTTCACCAGGCAGAAATTGAAAAATCCAGTATTATAACTATTCCTTTTTTCTTTCTTCCTATAGGAGGATCTCCTTATATAGCAGCCAAAATCAATGAAGCTAAAGATTTGCTAGAAGGTCAAGCTAAAAAATGAAGTAAATGTATGATGACTTAAGTTCTTATTCTCTTATGCGTTCCAGCTTTTTATAATAAAATGCCTCAAACCTACAAATTTTAGAAGTTATTTAGCACAAGCTAAGTCAAAGCGTTAGTATAAATCTGTTTATACTTGAGGATTTTAAATCAGATTATAGATTACTTGTAGATTATGGCTAAATACATACCATTTAAGTGTTGTTCACTACTCATTTGACAAATAATTTGGTACCTATTTCAAGACAAAGTGAACAGTCTCTGCCCTAAAGGAATCCCCAATCTAATGGAAGACTGATAATTAAAATGTGATAAATACGATGGTATTAGCACAGGTTATTGGAGAAGGAAATAGCAACCCACTCCAGAGTTCTTGCCTGGAGAATGCCAGGGTCGGGGGAGCCTGGTGGGCTGCCGTCTATGGGGTCGCACAGCGTCGGACACGACTGAAGCGACTTAGCAGCAGCAGCAGCACAGGTTGTTTTAGTAGGGACTCGTCTCACTGGGAGGGAAGGCTGTTCAAGGTACAGAGGACTCCCTACTCACTTAGAGCCCTGAATTTTAAAGTGAGTTTAGCCACAACTTTAACCTAAGAAACTGATACAAGGTATGTTATTTACCTCTTTGTCAGTGATAAATCTGAATTGTTTCAGATTTCATACATTAAAAACCATAACAGCATGATAAAAGATTTGAGTACATGTTTTGTTTTTAATGAAGTATGTGCATTTTATTTAGGTAGCCCCTTAAAGAGACTATTTATAAATTGGTTATTTACATCATCAAGTTAAACATTTGTTAAAACACAGTAGGCAGAGCACTACTTTGTAGATACCAGGTGACTCATTTTTCACAGCCTACTGGGAAATCACAGGTGATTTTGGAGGTATGAACTTGAAAGTAAGAAATCTGCTAATAATGAGATTACTAGCCTTTTATTTCAATCTTCCGGACTAATCAAAAATTGTTTATGAACAAGAGTTTAGTATCAACTAAAAAGCAAATTTTTCAGATACAGAAAATACGCCCAAAGGCAATCACGCATTAAGTTTAAAAGGGAAAAATTCATATGGTAGGTATCCTTGAGTGTTTAATGCAAAAAATAGCATACCTGTTTTAAGAGAGGTATTAAGACAATGGAATCCACTTTAAAATCTACTAAGGAGCACAACAGAGCACATTTTTCTTTGACAATGATCAGTTTTTCTCTAGGCTTAACTTTTAAGCATCTATTCATTTAAAGCTGTTAGACTTACCATTTTTCTTGGGTAAAAAAGTCATGAATTTGAGGGCTCTAGGTCATGATAATTTTTACAAAATACTGTGTATCGTTACTATTTATTGACTATGATGTGCTAGCACTGTGCTAAGCATTTCCCCTCTATCTCCACAGTAGATACTATTAACGTACATTTTACAAGTTCAGCGAGGTTAAGAAACTTGCCCAAAGCAACATGCTGGGTCAAGAAAGCTGATCTTTTGCAAACCCAAAGATCTACGCTGTTAACCTCTACACTGTACCTTTCACAAATATGATAACCCAGGGATGTTTTCCTTGGTGGTCTGGTACTTGTCATTACACTTAAACCTTGGGGCCTTTTATCGGTTGCTCCTTTCAGATGTAGACACTTAAAAGGGAGAAGATTATGGTTGAATATAGGACTAGGGAATAGGAGATACAGGTTTCAAGTCAAAACTTCTGCTATCAATACAGGCAACTTTGAGCAAGGAATCTATATGCCTAGAGCTCTGCTTCCTTATGTGTTGGCGGCTGGGGGGGATGACAAATTGTGACGATTTCTCCACATTTTGTGGAAGGGAAAATGAGAAACTCTGCTGAGTTGCACAGCTACTCAAACTATAAGCCCAGAATATGTTCTCCAGCTTACTATGTTTACTTATAATTTAGTTCTCTATGTATTAGTCCTTAAAAGATGCCTATTTACAGCCATAATATTTAGAACTAGCATACCAGAGGTTGTTTTCCTACTGAGCCCCTTCCCTTTTGCCTTCACTGGGCCTCTGGGTTGTATTAAGATGAGTCCTAACTGCTTCATAAGCTTTATAAACCTGCCTTGCTGGTGATGAAAGTAGGCTATAATGGGTGGTCCTGAAGTTAAATCTATTCCAACCCATAAGAGTTTTAAACAAATTCTCTTGCTTTCAAGTATTTTACAAATGATGGGAACCCCTATGGAAGCATTTAATACAAGTCATGCAGACCAAAACCATTCAAGAAATAATTGATAACCTGTGGGAAAATAGATGGAACACAAGTCCGTATCTATATACTGTGATGTTTGGTTTTATATTTTTCTCTGCAGTTCTTAATTTCTTCTGCTCTAAATTACAACAAGAAGGGTAAAAGGCAACTAGATGTAAAATGAGAAGTGGAAGAAACTACCATCTTAACACAAGGGTAAAAACCTAAACATGTTGGACTATTACACATTATAAAGCTTTATAATATTCAGCACACTAGAAATTTTATGTCCTACTTTAAAGACCTTGTATCAGAAGTCATTTAAATTAATCCAGACAGAATGCCTTCATTTAAGAGATAAGTTTAAACATTTTAGGCTAAAATACTGAGTTTAACTGTTTCAATGAGAATTTATAAGGCATCTTTCTATTGGTAACAACCTGTTAACAGTTTTTTTGCACTTCAGAAGTGTGTCTTGCAGTCATATTTTACTCAGCATAAATGATTCCCCCCAAACATGTTAATTCCAAAGAAAATTAAGCAACTCGCTCCAAAACTTCAAAGGACATAACATGATAGAAAAAAAAATCTATACATCTGAGGTTAAAATTAAAATGCTAGAATACATTTTTAGTTAAAGGATCCTGGACTGAGAGAACCTTCAGTACCGGGAAACTTAACCTTAAGCTCTGCTATTTGTTGTTGGCACTGTTGTTCAGTGCTGTGTATCTGCTGAGTCAGCTGTTGCCTTAGCAACAGGATATAGGAAGAGCTTCTCTCCACCTAATATTCCTGGCCCGATGACAAGGTCACATAGTCCAGTATTAAGATATAATCTTGAACAAGTTAACACTTGCTGTGGCCTTAGTGGTGTTTTAGTTAATGGAATTTCAAGTGAAGTGTTTACGTGACTTTCTTTACAGCCTGCAAACAGCAAGGTGAAAAATGTTTACGTGACTTTCTTTACAGCCTGCAAACAGCAAGGTGAAAAATGAAGCTCAAAGACGTTGCCATACGAGCTCCAGGCAACAGTGAAGCATAAATTAGTTCATCTAGAAAAACTATGGAATAATTTTTATAACGAGAATTGTCTCTAACCTAGAAAATGAGTAGCTACATTTGATAATCCAAGTAAAATAAGGTACAAAATACCAAAACATCCAGAAAATACCCCTGTAATTTCACTCTCCACCCCCCACAAAATACCACTCATTAAAACACAAACTTGAGAAACTGCTAACTAGTATACTTAATAGTGGAGCTTTGACATTAAGAATATTAGTAAAAAATAATTTTGCCCTTTATTTTTAGATTGCATACAACATAGCTGGAAATGCCTGGGATAGATACATATATAAAAACAAACACATTTTAATTCAGCATACTCTTTTAGAGTACATAGGACTATAGTTAAGTGTCACACAGTATCTGACATATGACTAGAACCAAGTTATATTAGAAAGGCCCTTATAGGATCTAGTTGGATAAAACAGAATATAGAAAAGGGTAGTACAACTAAGATAGTCACTCCCAATTCTGTACTTCAGTACCTGAAACATTAATATAGAAGATACAGATGAATCTGAATCTAAAGTGATCCACTGATAAACCATTTTTTATAAAACTGTATCTCCCTTATAGAGTATGCACCTCCCTCATCCAGTAATTAGGGGTTTTCTGGATGATTAGACTCAGAAAAGATTCACTGCTTGGATGTCCAGAGTAAATGATTATACCTTAAAATGTATTATTATTAGGCTGAACCATAAGAAACTTGCTTTTGTGGGTCAGAAGTCAGCTCTTGGCAATTTCCTATGTTTCAGCATAACCGACATTTTCAACTAGCAGCTGAATACAGTTTCAAATTACCACCACTTGCAAAAAGTTTTACTATAGCAGACTGCAGTTATTGCTTTATTCCAACAGTCCTCTGAAATTAAACCCAAATGTTATCATAGGTTAATCATGGGTTATAATGACTATTACACATTCAAGCATCCTTAATAAGAAACTAAAACTTAAAAATAAGGGGTCAGAAAATTCAGTATATCAGATATCCTTATAAAGGGTACAAGGGATCCAAACTGTAAATAGCAAAGATAGGAAGACTGAATGAGACTTTACAATGAACACTCTACTTGCTACCTTCTGGAATATTGCTTAAACGCATAGATCCAGTTCAAATCAAAGTTCCTGGAAACTTAGAAAACATAAGTAATTTTCCTTTGCTCATTTCCAGTAACAATCATTTGACGTAGGACTTACTGCATTATATAACTAGTTTTCCATCCACCTGTCTTTAGTTAATTAATGTCACTGTAGGCACAGCCTATAAGAATACTGACTAGTTGGTTTCAACCTCAAAAGTCAATCTGTTTATAGCAATATTAAATTAACATACCAACTTTGCAGACCATTCTCAGGTTAAACACCAAACTTATAGCAAACAGCAGCTACAAAAATACTTCCAAGGTGATGGGTCCTAGCCACAAAAAAATGGCTGACCAGAAAAAAAGAGTAAAACACCAGCTTAGTGTTTTCCTGTTTAATTTTTTTGCTTACCTGTATATATCTATACTTGCTTTTTAAAGAGTATTTACTTAAGCAATCTCCCTCAGCCTTGTCCTAAGCAGTGTCTCAGTGGTTTGAACTCACTATAATATTCTTTCTCTCATCTTCACATCAAAATACAGTAACTACTTAAGAGTTTTATGTATCCCTACTATAATTTTACCAACGATGACTGACCTGTCAACAGAAACTCCAATACCATTTTGCAAAACAGTTTTAGGCCTAAGGCATCCCAAGTTTCATGAAATGATCATTTTTACCCCCCATGTAATCTCTCCTTTTGATTTTGTGTTTTAGTTCAAATATCATATACAATTTTGTATATATATGCTAGAACAGTATTTAACCTGCAGAGAACCTTTAGAATTGGTGGGGGGATGGGAGGGGGTCATGGCAGCTGGCAAGTTCTCCCATAGCAACATTTCAGGTAACTAATAGCCAAAAAAGATGCACCTCTCTCAAAGTTTGGAAGGCTACCTCTATAAAGAATAGTTACCTTTGGGGACTGGGCTTTTCACTTCTAAATCTGAGCATATGCTATTTAAAAAAAAAAAAAAGCCTATCATGATGCTGTAGTATGTATTCTTAAAGGATACTGGGATTAGTCATTTGTAAAAAATGAAATCTTAATATTTATATCCTAGAATATGGTTGTCAGTTCTAAAAAAACTCCTTGGGCTAACCCCACTTTTAAGATGATTTTGTGTTTCCAGAACAAGGAGGATTTTCATGAATATATTCTACTACCTGGAAGAAAATGAAAAATCATTTTCTTTTTGCCATATTTACCAATTTGGAGATTACTGAAAATTCCCATACCTTATAGTTAATTTATAATTCTATTCTCTTCTATTAAAGAGAAGAATAATAAAGCCAAAATGTTACTTGTTTTTCAAGTCCAAAGACTGCACTGTTCACACTACACCTTACTTTAAAATTTTCCATTATTAGGGTTTTAGGAAAAAGCATTTGATATTTTCACAGCTTAACCTCACCAGTAATAAATTTGAGGGCTAAGGTTTATATACACTGACCTAGCAAATATTTTTAGCTACACCCTGAATTATCCTTCAGTTGTAAAATCACTGAAGTTTTTTTTTATGCACATAACAAATTAACATAAGTTATGCACATAAAAATACTTCTCAGATCCCAAGTGAACAAAAGGGCTCCCTCTTCTTGCTCAGTAGTCTTTATATAATATTGTGGAGCAAAACCCTCCCACAAATCCGCAATTATTATCAGCTTGCAAACTTTTACTTTGTGTAAAAGTTTGTATAGTCCTAACATTAAGCCATCTGGACAAAATATTTACAAAAAATCCAATCATTAATATGAGAACCTTTAAAATTATTTCCTTGAAAGCCAAAAATCAGTGACATTCCTTAAAAACTAACAAAGAATCAAAGGCAAAAGTAAAACTCTGGATTTTACCCCAATGCCTTCCAAAAGTTGCCTATGACTAGAATTTTGTTACAAAGACTTTCCTAATATCAAATCTCTGAGACCAATTCCCTAAACCATTCTATTCTAACATACTAAATTTTTAAGTGCTAAGACTTCAGAGGACTCATTACAAAATGACCAACTAATATTTTAATACTACTTATGAACAAGTATAAATGCATCTTAAAAAGCAATCAGAATACTACTCTAGGCCTTTAGGTAGGTCCAACTACTTTTCAACAGTTGGTTTAAAAAGTAGAAAGTTAAAAATCAGCAAATGGAAGATCAAAAGTTTATTTACTACCTGCATACAAAAACATATTGCACATCAAACAATCAAAACCAAAAAGAAAAAAAAAAGAGAAAAAAAAAAGAAAAAGGAGAAAAAAGAAAAGATACTCTACTGAAGACTAACATGTAGTTTATACAGAATAAACCTTCTGGAAATTGATCTTTTCAGTAGTTCAGGTTATGTCTGAATGGACATGACTAATTCAGCTTAGTGTTTTAACTAAAGCTATGTTTGATTTTTTAAATACTGTACACTTTAATAAATAAACCAAACAAAGCCTCAATGTAGAACAGTCACTGCCAATAACACCCAGTGTCCCTGCAGATGAGTGTTTAACAAATGTATTCCAGTGGTCTGCAGATTTTCCTCTACAATACAGCATTTTAAAAACACATTAAAACAGACCAGTTTCCAGACTAAAACTAATGAAGAAATTACAATTCAGTGCAAAATATCTTAGACTGCATTTCATTCTAGTTTTCCTCAGGTGAAGAAGTGGTTGCATATTATTAAAAATGTAACAAAAGCAGCTAATGCTTTCATAAAGAATATTAGGTTAGGGATCCCACCCCACCCACCTCCCCCCCAATCTCTGCCATATTTTGAAAACAAAATAACATTTCCTATAGCCAGCAACTTTTTTTAATGTTACATATACTATTCTCAAGGCACATCTGATGATATATAACACAGTAGGTGTCAAAGTATGTTTAACATATGATTTCTTCAGGATCCCTCCCCTTTCTGAATTCCAAATGGAGGAACTGAAAGTGCGATGGAAAGACTGGCGATCCATATTCTATCTTTGGCAAGCTTGTACAAGCACTATTGTAAAATGTAATGTAAAAGAACTGTAAACTAGGAACTTCTTCAGTTTATGAAACACCATTCAGGACTGCTGCGTCTTGAGTATTTTCTTCTTTTAAGGTATTAATCTTTTCTTCTCCTGGAGTACGCTGTAGCTTAGAAATTTCATCGCCAGAAGCACTAGTTGGGCCATTTATTGCCTTTTCTGAAGGACCATGCTCTTCAATCACATCTTTTGCCTGCCAAAGGGAGACAACTTTTTCAACTTCTTTATAAATAAAATCTATAACTGAGGAGGAAAATAACTACATAAACATCAATTAGCTAATAAATAATTTTAGTTTCACATACCACAATGATCTGAATTAAAACATTCTTAAAATTAAAAAAGAAAAAAAAAAACCAAACCCCAATGTATTCCACCTCTCTGGGTCTTTCAACTCTTTATCTCTAGTAGCTAGCAGTACATAAGCCACAGGAAGAATCTGTACCTGTTTATTGAAAACTTGCACCTAATTTCATTTTAACCACTGGAAAACTCACCATATAAAAAGACATAAACAGTTAATACCCTAAGTAAGGCAAACAACCACCTATTTACTCACCTTTTTTGGAAACTCAAATTTACGTATCAAATCCCTTAAAATATTTCAAAGAATTAAAACAAAGGTCTTTATCCACCACTTGAAGAGGGTCTATTCAGCCTGTTGCTTCCCAAATTAAGGTTAACATTCTCTATGCCCAATATCTTTTACAAATGCTATTTCTAGTTCTAACTGAAAAATATTTCAGGCTCAAGCATGCATATCTTCAGTTACCTGGGGCCAAAAACAAAATCAAGAGTAGTCTTTAACTAAAATATTACTGGTCTAGTTGGGGAAACAATTGATCATACAAGTTAAGAAGTAAAAAATAAAACTAAACCATAACAAAAACAAAACCAAAAAAGCCAAAACCTACAGGTTAAATTCTCCTTACCATTTCTTTCTTGTTTTTAGCCAAAGTTTCCCTTGGGAGGTTTCTTTGTCTGCTCTGAGACTCAGCTCTAGAAATATAATCTGCAACTGTGACTGTTGAAGATGAGAAAAAAATTACAGGTGTTGAAAAAATATTTCTAAAGTTTATTTATGGATAAAGAGTAATTTTACTTTTAAAATAGACTAATGGTGGGTTACCCAATTTCAAAATTTTCTTAAGATGGGTACCACCTCCAACCAAAAATGAAATTTGAAAAATATGCCTGTGGTTTGGTGCTGACTATAGAATATTTCAAGCTGGATATAGAGGACGCCTAGATTAAAGTCCTCTTTCACAAGAATCCAGCCATTTGCTTCTGGTTAGTCTATAGTTGTGGGATAAGTTTGATATAAAATTCCACAACTAAGAATAGGAAATGCCACATTCTAAGCCCAGATAGTGTTTGCACTTATCAGTGGGGGGAGGAGGGGGAGAGAAAGGGTAAATTGGGTGCAGATCATAGTGTAGCATGCGTCAATATGAAATTTTCATCAAACATGTAATATTTAATAGTTCTTTTTTTTTTTTAAAGCATAGTAAGATTTCCAAGTGTGTTTTATGGTTCCTTTTTAGTATTTCACACTAGAAACTGTTCTGAGTAATATAAAAAAATTCAAGCAAACTAAAGATTTGTCCACCATCTTAAAATGTGGACAATGATCATGGTGGAAAATGTCCACCACTAATTCAGTAACTATCCCCTTTTCACATTTTGCCAATCTTTTAAGGGACTGGCCTATTTGCAATGGTGGTAGGGATTGGGGAAAAGAAGGGAAAGGACTAACCAAAACTAACACCCTACCAGCAACCCAATGGCAACAAACTACCTCTGGTCTGCTGGGACTGGCCTCATTTTAAACCTCAGAACTTTCTCTTCAAGGACTTGCAACTTAGAATTCACTGATTTGAAGAAATATCAAAATAATCAGTCTCTTCCTTTCAAAGAATTTGTTTTCTCTCAGAAACTGATGAAGAAAAATCCCTGATTATGTAAAATATGGTATAAATTATGGGAGCAATAAATTATGTAAGAATTAAAACTTCGATAAACTTAATATAAGTCACTACATACACTGGAGAACTAATCCGTCAAGTTCAAATTATATAAATCATTTTAATATAAGACTGTATTTACATTTCTCTTAGTTATGCATTAAAATGCTAACACCTTTATAAGATTCACGAGTTTCTAGAATTATTATATGCATCTTTTTAAATCTCAAGGAAACAACTTAATTCAGAACTAATAAACATCTTTAGAAACACCACTAAAAGATGTTTCATGTCTTAGACTGTTTCCCTCTATAAGAAACTCAATATGCTCATTTTGGAGTTTTATAAATCATTATTTAAATTCACTGTAAATGAATCTATGAATAAATTTAACAGTTTCCGAAATTGGGGAGAGGGATCAAACCCACTTCTTTATTATGTCTACATATATGGAAGCACAAGCATCCTAGAAAGTATTGTAGTTTGGAGAGCACCATAATGAATTCATACTGTTTCCATGGTTCAGGCTTCAGTGACACCAGGAAGAACTCAGCTACCTGGAAACCTTGATGCACAGGCGCGCACACTGCTAAATCTGAACTTATGGTAATTCTTAGAACGTTCACCCACTATGCAGACACAGAACTTTGATACAGTTTATCAATTAATAGGCACTTAGCTGGAAAGGTAAAAACCAGTGCCCATCCTCCACCAAACAGAGGTAAATTAAAAATAACCTTAGTTGATACAGAGAAAAACCTGTTTATAGCCAGATAATAGTCTGTTTATATGCCTCATAATGCAAGCCACTTAAAAGTTCAAAACAGATAAGCACTTATATAGGAAAAAAAATTGAAGCAATTTGTGTGGCATAATTTGGTCTCCAAAATTTCCTCTAAGGGATCCAAAATTAATCAGTTGTATACCAGTACACTGTTGCACTTTGGTAAGTATAGTAAATACTCACTGCTTAATACTAAAGGCAACAAGAAATTTTAAGTAAATAAGAACAAATTAAATAACTATTTATTTCCAAGAATGCTGACATTAACTTTTAGATACCCTAGAACTGCTGCCAGAGCCAAAGGAGAAAATGACGTGTTTGTTCCACCTATCCTATTTTTTGGGTGTGTGGGTATGTGTGTGTGTTGGGGCAGGCTGAGAAAGGCAATGAGTTCTAAAGAGGAAATCAGTACTTCCAAAGAACAGAGGAAAAACAGGAATAAATGCAGTAGAGAAGACAAATCACTGTCAAATTATTTAAAACTCCAATTACTCAAGTTCTGATTAATACCATGCAGAAATCTCTTCCTCTTCTTTATCAAAGCCTTTTATGTTATTCTCTTTATATCCTTTGACTTAGAAATGAACCACCATCTACCTAGTTACTAAATTATGTTTTAATTTATCCTATCTCAAGCCCATACTAGTAACTTAAATTTCTTTATTTATAAAGTATGGCCAGAAACTGGTATTCAAATACTGCTATGCCAGCTTCAAAAACACAAACTAAATACAATCTCTTCATCCCAAAGATATTTCTAACACTAAAGAGAGAGAAAAGAAGATAAAAATAAGAAACATTTCCTCAAAACCTATTGTGACAGTATTTAATTTCTTTTAAATTTACAACTATCGCTAAAACATGAACTTTTTTTTCCCCTAAGAATGGGAACTAATCCCCTTAATCAGTTTTCTCACATGTCTCAATAACCACTAAATTTAAAATACTAAATAAAGATACTAGAATTTATATTCTTTATTTGGGGGAAAACACAAGAATTTGCTTTGGAAAGAATGCAAAATTGATTAGTTTAACAAAAGGGATTTATTTCTGGTGCACACAATTTCTCCACTGTGAATATACATGTGATTCTCTGTACACAAGAAATGGAATTATGTTCAAGATAGTATAGACACAGCAAACACGTTTCTTTTAAGTTACTAAAAACTGTATCTACTTAAATTAACATTCTAAAACTAAGTAAGTACTATTAATTTGAATAGTTAGTAGGTGTAAGGGAAAAGGCATCACACTACAATAAACAAAAACATAACATGCATTCCTCTTAATAGGAAAAAGACACTTTCAAGTATTTTTCTCATTTATACTTTTTAAACTGTGGGTACTAGAACCCCCACAAAAATGAGGTGCTGAATCCAGATACAGTAGCAGGCACCATGCAAAAGCTGTCCAGTTTTGCCAATCATCCAAAATCACAAGCTACAACATAGTCCCTGGGATGGCAGGTCCCAACTCAAATGTGCAGAATCTGCCAAGTGGACAAAATAATGGTCTTTTCAACAGTATTTTCATGTAAAAAAATTGAGACACAACATTAGTTCAATTAGACAGGTTACATTACGGTGTGAAGGAAGAATGCATTTTCTTAATAGTAGTCTTATTAGTTGAGAAAACAATTTATGCAATGCACATCTTGAATGTATATACACACATGTGTACATGTAAGTATAATATATTTAGAAAGCAGACACATGACATTTTTTTTTCATGCTTATGACCTGGTGGTGTCAACAGGTCCACTCAAGTTACCTGGCTGTCTATCTTCTGCCTGACCCCTGAAACGACGCCTGCGGCTACGATTGCGTCGCTGGGGTTTTTTTTCACTATCATCTGTAATTGCAAAGTTCACCATGAAACTATTCTGACAAAAACAATGCAAAAAACAAAGCAAAAAAAAAAAATTTCTTGCCTTCAAAGATTTAAGGGGAAAGAACTTTTTAATTAAACAGGAAAGATAAAACAATACATGCTATTCACAGGAAAAACACTTTTGTAGTTTTAAACATTCCTACTAGATCAACAGATGGAATTATCATCCAGAAATTAAGAGGGTTTTTGACTCTTGATAAACAAACTCTAAGACTTAATTTATCATTCAGGAATAAAATTTTCCTCTCCAACAGAGTTTAGTTTTTACCAAAGTTAATGACATTTTAGCACTTTGGAAATCAATGCCTACAAAGTATACACACTTTCATTAGTGTCATTTATAATACTTAAAGAGGCAAGACGAAAGCCCAATTCTGGCTTAGAAGATTGAGAGTATTAAGTGCCCTGCAGTTTGAATATCTGTATTGTTTTAATGGCATCAAAGGGCACTTTAATAAACCCTCCCAGTTTCAAACAGTTTGGCTATACAAATCTGAAAACTAGACATTTAAGACAGACACAAAGCCATCTACCTACTTGAACACTAGGAAAAATTCAATTTGTGAATTGCATATTTTTTTAAAGGCATCATATATTAACAATAGTATACAGTAATATAAATCTTTTCCCTAAATGCTTACATACCTAGCCCATTTTCATTAACTGAAGCTGTATCGGATTCAGTCATCCCATCCATCAGAACAGCATCTTCATCAGTCCTTCGTCTACGAGACCGCCTACGACGGTTAGTACTGTGATGAGATTCGCTGGCATCAGTGTCTGCAGTCTGATCTGATTCTGTATTATCAAGTAAGCTGTATGGATTGCTGTCTGGATCTTTGAGCACTAAATGCATGTCAGAGGCAAGAAATATTTGTTTAAGAGAGCTGCAGTTATTAGGAATGTTTTGACCTACATTGAACTATATCAATTAATAATAAACTTCAATTTTCCCCCAATAAAAATACATCCTCTGTCTTCAGACAAAATGTTTTCTGTATCACTATTTTACCTGAAAAATAACAAATATGAAAAAACTTTAAATGGTGATGAAAAATTATAACAGAAAATGAGTGAACACCTTGGCTTTCTACCATTTCTCTTTGACTTGTCTTAAAAACATATTAGGAACTAGTATACATGTTACTTTTTACATTCACATACCTAGCTAATTCTGTACAGAGGCTAAAGAAATAAAAATGAAAACAAATATTCAGCTAATATATTTCCAAATAATACTCAACATCTGCACTCTATAATAGAAATTTATTATTACAAACTGAAGCAAGCAAAAGTCTATACAAAAAAAGGCAAACTAAAAAGTTTGAAATTCTAACTGGTTATAGGAAAATGTGGGAATGAATGCTGACTAGTACTCCCATCTCCAGAAAGAAAGAGTACAGGTGGGATATGGTAGGGTAAGAGTGGGAAAGGAAAGGTTTGTAAGACATAAATTATAGGGGAAAAAAATACCCATCTTACCTATGTGCATTATTGCTTCCAGCAATCAAATTATAGAAGAAATTCACCTAATCACGATTTTTCCTAAGTTTCCTTTGGTAACAGCTAGCAAGCTAGCATCTTTGCAAAAGACACTAAGTTTATCCATTAATCATAAACACTAGGTAAAGTACATTTACTTTGAAATTCAGCAAACTGTAATGTTAAACCTTGGTAACAGTGAGCAATGTTCTAAAATATAAAAACTATTTCCCTAAAAGTCTATAAAATGAACTTAGGACTTAAAGATTATCACTAGAACTAAAGAGTACTTTTTTACAAGTTCTTTTAAAAATGTGATTTGATTCACTTTTTAAAAAAAATTAAGAGTGGTTTTCCTACAAATGCCATGCAATAACTGTTATGGTTATATCCCTGATATAATCTAATCCTTGACAATCTTTCCCCAACTCATTATGCTAAGCAAGAACATTCTGTCAACTCCTACACCACCACTTAAGTTATAGCATTTAAATTTTCAATGAGTAAAAGGTTTCTTATAGTATCTCAAATCTCAGTCTTCTAGACACTCTTTACAGGTGAATTCCTCAAACAATAAAACATTTTTAAAAAAGGTGATTTCACAGTTTTTTCCTGTTCCAAAGTGGTGGAGTAGCAACAAATGCTTTTCAGTTGTATACAAAAGGTATTTAGATCTCTCTATACATTAGAATTATCTGGGTCTCTCTGGGAAACAGAAATATATAACCCAAAAAATTCTAGAGGGGGAAAAAAATTCTAATTACCTAAGTGTCCAAAGTCTGAACATCTGACCAATGAAGCAGAGAAATCAGCTCCAACTAAAATTACTCTGATCTGAATATTCTGGCTAAACTTTCACTAATAGACACTCTATAGTGCCTTTCCTTATGTTGTAGTTGCGTGTGTGTGTGTGTGCATGCATATATATATATATATTCTACTGTTTTCCTGAGACAGTTAAGCAAAAAGAGAAACTTCCAAAAACGGGGGGGTGGGGATCCTGGGAAATGAATTAACTTTTATGAAATTATACTGTTTACAAAGAAAAGATTCTGACAGAGTATATAAAAGACTACCAGAACTGATGGAAGATTTGCCACCACGTGGTCCACCACGACCTCGACCCCCTGAAACACTTCTGCCTCTTCCTCCTGGGCGTCTCCTGCTGTCACGCTGATGCCGACTCTCTCGGTCATCTTCTCCCGCCAGAGACCAATCACTCAGCTCATCTTTACGCTCAGATTCAGTTTCGGATGGGTTAGACAGCTCAGAGTTTGTACCTTGGGAAAGAAGAGAACATAAGCATACTATATTTCTATTTTAAAAAAGGAGTGAAATTTTTCAAAGAATTTCTTGCAAATCATTGTTTAAATAACACTGATATATGAAAATGCATTTAATACAGAAAATATGTTTAAAAAATTTTTCCCACTTTTATGTCTTTAACAAATTGCTAGTATAATAAAAAAAAAAAACACTATCCAAGTATTTAAAAGCCAATTTAATGATATTTAGAAAAATAAGTAACAATTGTATATTCTATTATATCACTTGATTCTAAGGAGCATTTTTTTCCCCACATTTAACAGCTCTGAAATCAGGATATTTCTTACAATTGATTATCTCATAAACTGGGAGTGCATTTTTAGTGACTGTACATAAAATTTATCTCTTTTGCAAAATAATGTCTTAAGTTAGAACAACACAATGTTTCAAATCACTGAACAAATTTTAGGTTGCTCTGGGTAAAGAAAACTTCAACATGACAATAAGAGATGAAGCCATTACCAGTGAGACAAAAATTCAGCATAACTTTGAAAGTTAACTACAGACTACTTCTAACATCCCAATGACTGAATTTAATACTTTTGAAAAATGTAAACACCACAAAGATTCTATAAAAGCCTACAATATCATATAATATCACAATTTATGTGTCAGATTTATATGACCCAATCACTAACATACTCATTTCCACTTCTCTGTTAGTTCTGGGATGGCACTTTTTTATCCTTTCATCGTAGAGATATCCTATGCTTTTCAGAAGTTCATTTTACACCACTTGGCTTTTACAAAAGACTTACACTAGTATCTGTTTTCACAAACCAAAAGAAATCCAAAGAGGATTTTCACTTTTAAGGGAAAAAAGGGCACGAAGAGAAAATAGCCTTCAGTATTCGCTTTGCAGCAAGCCACTGCAATTAAAAGAGGCAGCAAGCAGAGCAAGCAGTGAGAGCAGCATCTCCCAGCTCCTGCTTCAAGAACTAAACTCAGCATCTCAGCATCAAGCCGACATAGCTTTGAACCATACTGGTGAGCATCTATGCTTTATTTTATTTCCTGCATCTATTAGCAAGATGTGTCCTAAAGTAATTGCTTCTTCACTTTATGCCATTTCAGCTTACAAAAGGTCCTCCAGGAAAACTACTTTCTGATAATGTGGGAAACTATATGTGCAAATCTATCTCCATAAAATTAAAAGCCCAGTTCAATGTCTGTAGCTTCAGACCAATTTAACGGAAAACAGACATCTCCCCTCATTTCCTTAAAATTAATGTAAAATTAATAAAGTATTGTCATGTGTTGTTTTCTTTTTCCAATGTGGATTTACTTCCACATTGCTTTACAGTAAAGGGGAGCTCTCTTATACCTCTAAATGCCCACGGAAGCCTAGGAATGCACATACCAATTTTCTCCTGATAAATTAATTTACCACATGATTATGAAGTTCTTATGCTAAACTCTCAAATATGAACAATTTCAAGATAAACTAAAAATACCCTATATTTAACTCCATAGTCATTTAATGATAAAAGCAAAATACAAGAGCTCTTCAAGGACTAAAATGTAAAGTTGAACAAAGCCTACCAACTTCCTTTCTCCTTTAAAGAGGACTCTTCTATCCGTCTTTTTTTTCCATATACCATATAGATGTAGCTAGTAATGAATGGATTAATTTAAGAAAAATGTAGCAAGTTTCTAGTACCGACATTTGCATCTTTGTTAAGATGAGTCTCATATTAGAAAATGAATCAAAACACTTATTCTTCCAAAGGATAAGAAAGAATTTTGTTAACTGATGTCATGGTTTGGAGGAATAAGGGTAATGTATCATTTCATGAGTAGTTTAAAACAAAACAAACAAAAAAGCCTTGGGAATTATAAAAACTTCTGTTGAATTTATTTACAAACCTACATACCCTGCCTGAAAACATTACCAAATTTTGAGGTTAGATGAGTATCTCATTTTAAAAGGTTTTAACAAAAGTTCCTATCAAATTATCTTTAAAAATACAGTGTAGTATTTAACTCAATATCATGAGCAAAAAAATTTTCATAGTTTTAATTTAAATCTAGCATTCAAGATACTTATAGAAGGTATCTAAAATCATAAATAGGTTTCAGGAGATAAACACAACTATTAATGTCAAAAAAAAAAAAAAAAGGCTAATGAACTGCTAAGTTCTCCATTTTCTTCATACTAAACATTTCTGAGATGGCAAAAGGAACTTTGCAAATGCAATTAAGGTTAAGGAAACAGGTTTGGGGATTATTCTAGACTATTCAGGTAAGGCCAATTTAATCACATGAATATTAAAAAAAGAGAACCATTCTCAACTATGGAGAACCAGAGAGGTGGCTGAATAAGGACTCTTTGTAATCTGTTGTTGTTTAGTTGTTAAGTCAAGTCCGGTTCTTTTGTGACCCCATGGACTGTAGCCCACCAGGCTCCTCTGTCCATGGGATTTCTTAGGCAAGAACAATGGAGTGAGTTGGCACTTCCTTCTCCAGGGGATGTTCCTGACCAAAGGATTGAACCCATGTCTCCTGACCTGGCAGGAGAATTCTTCACCACTGAGCCACCAGGAAAGCCCATCTACCTGTAATTATTGGCTTTTTAAGATGGAGGAAGGAGGACCTAAGCCGAGGCTGGAAGTATCAAGCGAACAGATTTTTTCCTAGAGCCTCCAAAAGGGAATATAGACATGCCAACACAGATTTCAGCCCAGTGACATCAGATTTCTGACCTATAGAACCATAAGACAACAGTACTGTTAAAGGCTTTGAATTTTTAATTTGCTGTATAATCAACAGAAAACTAATAATCTGTTGAAGTCATCACAATCATTCCAATCTCAATTTTGTAAAATATAAATTCTTGAATCCAGAAATTAGGGAGGGGGCTACAAGAAATAATGATCCATAAAACCAATCCAATTCGTAATGGCTCCAACAAATGAAAATTGTTTTCAACAGAATATTAAATCAGATTTCCCTAAAACTTCTAAAATCACCTTATGAAAATGGTTCACATTCTTTTAAATGAACATGTATGCTGAACTTAACATTAACAGCTAAAGTACCACATTTTATCAAATCTGCCATGCCATCCATTGTAAGTCACAATATTTTTTGTGCCACTTAAGAAAATCCTGCCAATTACAGTTCTAAGACAGCATCCATTATAAAACACATTGTAAGTTCAGAGATGTTAAATTCAGAAAATGTTTCTTATATAGATTATATATATATGCACCACCTAAAAAATCTTCTGCCATTAAGTAGACAAGAACATCTATAACCAAATTCAAATAATTTTTATTTCTCTGGAGCCCATTTAAGTTCAACAGCTATTTCAGAAAATACAATGTTACTAGTTCAAAAAGACTCAGAGGTAAGAGTGCCATCTACTGAACAATTTGCATAGCGTTCTTTAATCCAAATGTTATTCCTCTACCTTCTCATTTAAATTTATTATCTACTGTCAACAAAAGCATTTTGCCAAAGAGGGAGCTCTCATCAATAAGCTGACTTCCCAGAGGCTTATAAAATTCTTGGATGAATTCATCAACCAAAAAAACAAATCTGATTATTTGCACTAGTAATGTGTACATCTAAAATCATTCAGTGTGTACTTAATCTCTATTTAATTACTATTTTGTATTAAATGTTTTGAGGACCGCAATTCTCAATCCTTCACATACCAAACACATTAACTGGAATTTTTCTTTTCAGGTTTCAATACAAGGTTAACTTTAAAATAATGAAAAAGCAGGAAGGGAAAATTACCATTCAACTCTACAACAAATGAAATATAGTACCAAACTGACTCTGACATCGTTAGATGATCCTTCAAACATGAAATATGGATGTGGAATCTGTACACTATAAGCTTTCATGTATTTCTGTTTTCCCTAAATGCCTTCTATTCTGGAAAAGGCTTATGAAATATTTTCCCAAAGCAGTTTGGATGAGCATAGGGGAGTAGAGAAGAGAGAAGAGGAGAGAGAAGGGAACGCAAAAATCAGGTCACTGCTAAGATCCAAGTCCAAATGCAGAAAAATGGAACAACTCCAAAGCTGAAGAAGAAGTAAGAAATTTAGGATTAGAAAATTGTTGACCATCACCATCCACTGGCCCCTTCCTACATGGGTTAAGTCCGATCTTCAAAGTGAAATGTATTTTAGAAAAATAATGTTCATTTATGTTAATTAAGTTCTAACTTTTAAAGCCCTCATATTATTGAAATCCTGTATTTCACAAAATAACTGCAGATGTGAGATATTAATATTCAAAACTACTAAGTGAACCAATATAGTATATTTTAAAAACTAGTACAGATTTGCTACATATAAACACAGCACAGTGACTAGTGTATTTTTTACTTTTCCTTTTCCTAAAGGGTAAGCAAAAGGTAAATCCTAGTAGTATTACCACCATCACCAGGTTTTTACTGGAAAATGTATATAATTGTACAAGGTAACTATCTGAGAAAACCAGTTGTATATATATTTAAATATTTAGAATAAACATGATTATGAGCTATAAATTTAACAAAAACATGTTTCATTTCATTACATAGCTACTTGAACACTACAAATCTTGTACAGTCATTAATATAAAATACAGTCACTACTATTAAAACGTGTACCTTAGAACTGTCTCCTACCCTCAAAACCAAGATAAAGTGATGAACTGAACAACAATAACCAAAATGTACTGGAGCACCTAAACTACAACTACTACCAAAAAGAAAAAATTTTTTTACCATAACCGGAGGTGTAATTAGGGCCCCGACGACCTCTGCCTCTTCCACTATAAGACCTAGAACCTTGTACAGAAGAGACGGTACTTTCATCAGTGGCATATCCTTTCTCTTTTTCAGGCCCTCTGGTGGAAGAAGGTCTGAAACCCATACCAATCTGTCGAAGTTGTTCATCAATCTGTAGTCGTTCCATTCTTAGCTGTTCTACTTCCTATAATGAAAATGAAAAAGGATAAATCTTACATGTATTTCTTTTTTCTTCTTAAAGCCTAGAGTTGAGCTATAGTCTGGTCCTACCACTGAACGCAGCTGTGATCTTGGGCAGTTATTTGGCAATGTAGACTGTATTCCTAGTGAACATAATTTACAAGGTCAATTCAACAAGCATTTACTAAATGCCTTAGCATCATGTGCCAACCATGCTAAGTACTACAGGTATACATATAAAAAAGACAAGGACTCTTCTCCTTCAGGGGAATGTTTACAGATGAGCATTAAAATAACCTAGGGGATGGTTAACAGACAACTGCTGAAATAATAGCTAATTATCAGACCTAGTCTTTAAGGAGTATCAAACTCTGCTAAATGAGGTAAAGTACCACCTATGACAGGTATTACTAATAAACTACTTCCCTATCAAAATAGTGACAACTGAGTTGTGGCCTAGCTGAACTGGTAGACTTGGTCATTCAGAGATTGAGGTCATTACAGAATGTGAAAGTAAGGTGTCTATGGAGAAAGCTCTTGGCTAAAAAGCAGTAGAGGACTGCAAAGACAAGTTTTTCAAAGAAAGGAAGGACTTAATCAAGGGTGCTTTGAAAATATTAACATAACAATGATCTGAGTGACTAAAAGGAAAACATAACTAGAGACAGCAGTTCAAGTACCATAAACAACAAAAACACAGCAGGAATAAAAAGAATAAAAAATGACAATTCCAGCTTATAATAATTTATAGGGCATTTCTTTTCCAAAACCTTTTCTCTTTATTAACCCAGATAGACTAAACAACAATGGTTAAGAGTTATCAAATGATATATATGGAGGTAGTTCATGTGATTCAGAGAGTACCAGTAACCATCAGGTGTCAACTCTGCTAAGTGCTACAGGTATACAATATAAAAAAGACATGGACTCATCTCCTTCAAGGGAACGTTTATAGATGAGCATTAGTAACCAAGAAAGTCCACATCATTCCCGGTTCTCTCCCCTATTTGCAACAAATTTTAAGAGTGGCCATGTCTTAAACAGAAGGAAAGAAATATAAACGTTCAGCGGGAAAGAGAAAAATGTACATGAGGCCAATCATTTTACAATGGCAAAGGACCTTTT
This sequence comes from Bos javanicus, assembly GCF_032452875.1. Taxonomy (NCBI): domain Eukaryota; kingdom Metazoa; phylum Chordata; class Mammalia; order Artiodactyla; family Bovidae; genus Bos; species Bos javanicus. Next base: position 86,313,548 of record NC_083868.1, read on the forward strand.
AATATTCTCACACAGAAAGGAAAAAAAAGGGAAATATGAAGCTGAAATAACAAAGATTAAGATTTAAAAATTTACAATACTAATATAAAATTAAAGTTTAATGTGAGAAGGAACAGGATATAAATATGAACACTATACAAACCTTTAGATAAGCAATATGATACTCTAAAAGCACTTGCACATTTCCAATGCTTTCTTTAGTGCCAACAAATACAAATGGAACCATTCCCTGTAAGAAAACACAACATCCCAGTATTTAGTATTTATGTCCTCTAATTCAAGCAAATCTTTTAAATAAATAAACCAACTTTCAAAGAAAATTTTCCATCAAACTGGAATGAATTTACAGATTAGATGTATTTTTAGTAGTGCTTGCCTTAAAAACATAATAAAACACATTGGGCAGGTTATCCCTGTAATATATGCTCATATAGCAAAACTTTCAACATCTGTAGGTTGGAAGTACTTCGTGACCATTAACAGAAGTATCATGTACAAACTTTCACAGTGTAAAATAAAGAAATTACTGATATGGGCAAATAGTCACCTTAAGTTATTAAACCAAATGAAAGGATTAACCCTGACCTGTTTTACTTAGTTGAATTTCAAAAGGTGGTTTTAAAAAGTGAGAAGGAAGGGAAGTAAGATACCTAAATGATATGTTTTTTTTTTTTTCTTTAAAGAAATAAACTTTCAGCTTCCTACTAGCTAAAGAAAATGAACAGTCTAAGGAAACTCACCCAATCACTTTCAATGTCCTTCACTTTCTTGATTTTATAGAATCATTCCTAACAGTTATTTAAATAACCTGGCTTAAGAACTTTGGGTTCTAAATACAGAAATAAGTGTGGCTTAACTTTTTATTCTATATAGGAAACCACTATGTGACTTATTTTCAAAATAATTTTTAAAAAATTTAATTAGTGAATTTTAGTATGGGAAATTAAAAAGAAGAAAGGCACTAGGGCAGGTGCTAAAGCTACAGTACAGAGTACAGCTATCATGGAGCTGAAAGCTGCAGGGACTCTAGAAGAAGTAATTCCAACTAGGAAGGTATGAACAAGGGACTCTACCTTAAGCTTAGGAAGTGAGAAAGCCTTGAGCTATCTTCAAGAATTCATATGCAGAAAACACAGGATGCAAAGTGAACAAAAGATAGGAGGGGAAAAAAAAGAGCTAGAAAGTTTTAATTCATAATGTAATTCTGGGACTATATTACTTACAGTCATTTTAAAGAAATATCCCAATTCTACAGTTGAGAAAAAAATGTGCTCAAAGTCATAAAATCAGCAATTAACCCAACACATTTCGTATCCAGTTACTTAATTCCAAATAATATCCACTTGTTAACTGCCATAATCTATGTTAAAGAAAAAGGTAAAAAGAATCACAATCTCAGAAAAGATATCAAACGCTCCTGTAATAATTTCACTGTAAAGTATTTGTGGAGGTGATGGAATTCCAGCTGAGCTATTTCAAATCCTAAAAGATGATGCTGTTAAATATGCCAGCAAAATTTGGAAAACTCAGCAGTGGCCACAGGACTGGCAAATGTCAATTCTCATTTCTATCCCAAAGAAAGGCAATGCCAAAGAATGTTCAAACTATCGCACAATACGAAAGGCAGAGGAACCAGAGATCAAATTGCCAGCATGCGCTGGATCATTGAAAAAGCAAGAGAGTTCCAGAAAAACATCTATTTCTGCTTTATTGACTATGCCAAAGCCTTTGACTGTGTGGATCACAATAAACTGTGGAAAATTCTGAAAAAGATGGGAATACCAGACCACCTGACCAGCCTCTTGAGAAACCTATATACAGGTCAGGAAGCAACAGTTAGAACTGGACATGGAACAACAGACTGGTTCCAAATAGGAAAAGGAGTATGTCAAGGCTGTATATTGTCACCCTGCTTATTTAACTTATATGCAGAGTACATCATGAGAAACGCTGGGCTGGAAGAAGCACAAGCTGGAATCAAGATTGCCAGGAGAAATATCAATAACCTCAGATATGCAGATGACACCACCCTTATGGCAGAAAGTGAAGAGGAACTAAAAAGCCTCTTGATGAAAGTGAAAGTGGAGAGTGAAAAAGTTGGCTTAAAGCTCAACATTCAGAAAACAAACATCATGGCATCCAGTCCCATCACTTCATGGGAAATAGATGGGGAAACAGTGTCAGACTTTATTTTTCTGGGCTCCAAAATCACTGCAGATGGTGACTGCAGCCATGAAATTACAAGACGCTTACTCCTTGGAAGGAAAGTTATGACCAACCTAGATAGATAGCACATTCAAAAGCAGAGACATTACTTTGCCAACAAAGGTCTGTCTAGTCAAGGCTATGGTTTTTCCTATGATCATGTATGGATGTGAGCTGGACTGTGAAGAAGGCTGAGTGCCGAAGAATTGATGCTTTTGAACTCTGGTGTTGGAGAAGACTCTTGAGAGTCCCTTGGACTGCAAGGAGATCCAACCAGTCCATTCTGAAGGAGACCAGCCCTGGGATTTCTTTAGAAGGAATGATGCTAAAGCTGAAACTCCAGTACTTTGGCCACCTCATGTGAAGAGTTGACTCATTGGAAAAGACTCTGATGCTGGGAGGGATTGGGGGCAGGAGGAGAAGGGGACGACAGAGGATGAGATGGCTGGATGGCATCACTGACTCGATGGACGTGAGTCTGGGTGAACTCCAGGAGTTGGTGATGGACAGAGAGGCCTGGTGTGCTGCGATTCATGGGGTCGCAAAGAGTCGGACACGACTGAGCGACTGAACTGAACTGAACACATTAGCAAAGTAATGCTCGAAATCCTCCAAGCAAGGCTTAAACAGTACGTGAAACCAAGAACTACCAAATAGATGTTCAAACTGGATTTAGAAAAAGGCAGAAGAACCAGAGATCAAATTGCCAACATCTATTGGGTCACTAAAAAAAGCAAGAGAATTCCAGAAAAACATCTACTGCTTCACTGACTACTCTAAAGCCTTTGACTGTGTGGGTCACAATAAACTGTGGAAAATTCTTCAAGAGATGGGAATACCAGGCCACCTGACCTGCCTCCTGATAAATCTGTATGCAGGTCAAAAAGCAAGTTAGAACCAGACATGGAACAATGGACTGGTTCAAAATTGGTAAAGGAATACGTCAAGGCTGTGTACTGTCACCCTGCTTATTTAACTTATATGCAGAATACATCGTGTGAAATGCCGGGCTGGATGAAGTATAAGCTGGAATCAAGATTGCCAGGAGAAGTATCAATAACCTCATATATGCAGATAACACCACTCTTACGGCAGAAAGTGAAGAGGAACTTTCAGAAAGTGAAGAGCCTCCTGATGAAAGTGAAAGACGAGAGTGAAAAAGCTGGCTTAAAACTCAATATTCAAAAAACTAAAATCATGGCATCTGGTCCCATCACTTCATGGCAAATAGATGGGGAAACGATTTTAACAGCAAGAGATTTTATTTCTTGGGCTGCAAAATCAATGCAGATGGTGACTGCAGCCATGAAATTGAAAGATGCTTGCTCCTTGGAAGAAAAGCTATGACCAACCTAGACAGCATATTAAAAAGCAGAGACATTACTTTGTCAACAAAGGTCCGTCTTGTCAAAGCTATGGTTTTTCCAGTAGTCATGTATGGATCTGAGAGTTGGACTATAAAGAAAACTGGCACTGAAGAATTGATGCTTTTAAAATGTGGTGTTGGAGAAGACTCTTGACAGTCCCTTAGACTGCAAGGAGATCCAATCAGTCCATCCTGAAGGAAATCAGACCTGAATATTCATTGAAAGGATTGATGCTGAATGTAAAACTCCAATACTTTGGCCACCTGATGCGAAGAACTGACTCATCGGAAAATATGCTGATGCTGGGAAAGACTGAAGGCAGGAGAAGGGGAGGAACAGAAGATGAGATGGTTGGATGGCATCACCAACTCAGTGGACATGAGTCTGAGCAAGCTCTGGGAGTTGGTGATGGATGGACAGGGAAGCCTGGCATGCTGCAGTCCATGGGGTCGCAAAGAGTCAGACGCAACTAGTCGAACTGACCCCACATAAGCTCTATCAACTTTGAGATTTATTTTCACGTTCAATGCTTTGAAAATTAAAATGTTCTGTTTATTTAGGCTTTTGACTTTTCTTTAAAATATTAAAAGATACAGCAAAACAATACATGCATACCTACACAGCGACCAGATTAAAACTGAGCAGCATTGGTTTCTTTTATAGAAAGGCACAGTGTGCCCTCCCCTTCCTCTTTTTTAATCCCAGTCTGTTTGATAATTTACATAATCTACTTGGTGTCTTTTAGCATTTAAATTTCTTAATTCTGGCACAGAAATGGGAGGTAAAAATGACCAAAACTACAAAGTAAAGTGTACTAATTTATGAAGGACATCCTGAAAGAATCAGCTTGCAACAAGGTGGTAAATACTGGAAAGCAGCTAGGAATAAGTCAAGCTAAGGGAAGACTAGATATTACTACCAAGCTAAGATATTTATAATTGAGTCATTTAATGACCTTGCTCAGTAAACACCTTAATATTCAGACCAATTTTATCTAGGACTTATAAGCCAAACTGTTATTGTTGTTTAGTTGTTAAGTCATGTCCAACTGTTCTGCAACCCCATGGGCTGTAGTCCACCGGGCTCCTCTGTCCATTAGGATTTCCCAGGCAAAACTACTGGAATTGTTTGTCATTTCCTCCTCTGGGGCTTTTCCCAACCCAGGAATCAAACCTGCATATCCTGCACTGGCAGGCAGGTTCTTTACGACTGAATCACCAGGGAAGCCTTGTATGCCAAATGGGTCACCATTATTTTACACGTTAAATATATCAACAGAGATGGTGTCAATAGTATGACACCCTTGATTTTAATGGGGTCGTCACCAACCCTCCAGGTGGGTATGGTGTTTGCTTAATACGAAGTTAAAATTACTTAAGGTTTACATCAATTTTTAAAGCTGTGTAGGATGTAATCACGAAGGCAATGGCACCCCACTCCAGTACTTTTGCCTAGAAAATCCCATGGATGGAGGAGCCTGGTAGGCTGTAGTCCATGGGGTCGCTAGAGTCGGACACGACTGAGCAACTTCACTTTCACTTTTCACTTTCACGCACTGGAGAACGAAATGGCAACCTACTCCAGGACAATCCCAGGAACGGGGAAGCCTGGTGGGCTACAGTCCACGGGGTCGCTGGAGTCGGACACGACTGAGCGACTTCACTTTCACTTTTCACTTTCATGCATTGGAGAAGGAAATGGCAACCCACTCCAGTGTTCTTGCCTGGAGAATCCCAGGGACGGGGAAGCCTAGTGGGCTGCTGTCTATGGGGTCCCACAGAGTCAGACATGACTGAAGCGACTTAGCAGCAGCAGCAGGATGTAATCAATCTACAAGTACTCATTTGCAAAACAGTCATTTGTTTTTCCTCATTCGTTTTTATCACCACATTCTTGATTCTAAAAGAATCAAGGAAATGTTGTCTTTCACTGGGACCTTTACAACATCCAGTATATGGTGTGAGGCTGTTTATCTTAGCAAATGTCTTCAGTTTCCTCCATGTGCCTCTTTAAAAAAAAAAAAAAAAAACTTACTTTGTCCAATAGCAAACAAACTCCCCAGTTACCCACTGTGCAAAACTGAAGAAGTTGTGAATGTACTGTTTTCTGGGAGATAATTTTGGGGGTGGGAGAGGGGGAAGTCTTTGCCTTATATTCAGACATATAACTATATAGAGTTGACCACTACAGCCACAAAGGTTAGTGATGCTTAAAGTGGTGGATAAGAAGTTTAAAAAAAAAAAAAAAAGCACAGTGGACAAGACATTAACATGTAGCAAAAAGACTGAAAACAAATTTCAGAAAGTTGGCATCAGCTGCTGCTGCTAAGCCACTTCAGTTGTGTCCAACTCTGTATGACCCCATAGACAGCAGCCCACCCGGATCCTCTGTCCCTGGGATTCTCCAGGCAAGACTACTGGAGTGGGTTCCCAGTTCCTTCTCCAATGCATGCACTCATGCTAAGTCACTTCAGTTGTGTCCGACTCTGTGTGACCCTATGGACAGCAGCCCACCAGGCTCCTCTGTCCATGGGAGTCTCTAAGCAAGAATACTGAAGGGGGTTGCCATTTCCTTCTCCAAAGGCATCAGAATGACCAGCAATGTTAAAGCTTAAAGATTTCATTTAAGAAATGGTCAGAGCTTACCAAAAAAAAAAGTCAAAAAACCTTTATTAAGAATTCCTTTACAGCCAACTGTTTTGTTTAGAGTACCAAATTCTTTATACTCTAAGTACAAAAAAAAAGAAAAAAGAAAAAAAAAGAACTGATAAGATTATCAAACTAGAGTCTTTTTTAAATCAAAAATTGGCCTTTTTACTGAAGCACTGAGAAACAGACCTTTAAAAAAAAAATTTCACTGCAGAGGCAGAGTAGTTCACTGGATGTAACTTTCTTAAAACAATTTTCAAAATATAAAAGAATGGGGGGGGGGGTGGACACAGGCAAATTATGTTTTAAATACTTACATCTTCTCTAGGTAGTTTATTTTCATTGTCTCCTTCAATTCTCACCCGAACCACACCAGATTTGTCTACTATTTCTTGAATAACTTTGCCATTTTTCCCAATTACTTTTCCTTTAATAAGAGAAAACATATATAATAATAAATTAAAAACCAACACTGCTATCATTTCAACATCAGCCCAAATAATTTATGACTTGCTATCAAATTATAAAAACCAAGCAAAACTGCATCTTTTTATTCTCAATTAACTCACCCTAACGACAATTGAGAAACATATCTTTGGTATGAAACCTCCTTCTCTTCAGTATGGCTAAGGTTGCTACTATTAACTGAGATCAATAACTCTACTCACATGTAACATATTTTCAAAGTCCAACTATTTTTTAATATGTTCTATACCATTTTTATATTTTTAAAATATCAAGTCCAACCCATTTATTCCAAAAGCTTGAATTATAGAAATAAAGGCAAAAAGAAAACTTTTATTTTGGCATTAATTACATCAATTTGTTTACATTTATGACATATTACATATATTATTATTAAAACAACTAACAATGTCATCAACCTGGCTTTTATTTTCAAGGTCCTACTTAAAAGACAACTGTGACTTGAAGATTCTTTTTAAATGAATATTCTCTTCACTGAAATAAAATATTTACCTTTAACAAGTATTACATTTTACACCTATAAGTGTTTAAAGTACTTTAGAACTATACAACTACATACAAAATATATATGGGTTGCTGTCTTCTTCCTAGATATGAAATACTGTGAAATGACATAGAATTCAAATTATTTACCTTCTCCACACTTAACTTGTTAAGTCTGTCAAATAACAGAGTATCTGACAATTAGAGAAACTAAAAGGAGGATATGAAGATGCTCTTCACCTAGGGAACTCACTTTTTATAAAGCTAATATACACCCATAAAATAACAAAGCAATACTGGGTAGTGTTACTTGGTAACAGAAGTAAATGTTCCAGTAACCATTACTATAAATAGATGTATACTAAGTTAACAGTAACATCTTACTTGTTATTAAGTTCAAATCCTCAGTTAAAATGTTACACTATACCAGCAATCTATTTGCACAATAAATTAATTTTGGCTGAAACAGGTTATAATGTAAGTTCCTCCTACTGTATGCTTGACAGAACAGCTTCCAATAAAGAATAAATAAGGGGGGAGGGCGACAAACAAGGGAATAATGGCAACAGTAAGCCAGTCAATACAACAGACGCTATTATAGGATTTTCAAACCTCCTTGCCCAATAACCCTAAATTTAAAGCAGCAGCGACTGAACAAGAGAAAAAACAAAATAGAGTAGGACAGGGAATTCACATGTTGCATGTCTTCTCAGAGCAGCCCTAGCAGCAGCATATAAAAGCAACCTTCATGTTAACACAGTGAAGCTCAAGCAGCAACTCCATCCTTGACCCTGCTAAAAATAAGCAAATATCTTTTCGAAAAAAACAAAAATCAGATTGTTACATCATACCCCCTCCCCAAAATCTCTGCCCCTTACTTCTTGTGAACTATACCAGTGGTGAGTGAATATCCATCACCCTTCTGGGGTCTGTGGCAAGGACCTACCTGCAAGTTTTATTTAGTCCCACCAGAGACCGTCAATATTTTAACTGATCATTTCCACAGTTTAAATTCCAAAGCATATTGACAAACTGAAGCAGACCTGTGGTATAATTTGAGCACTGAGCATAAATGCTGAAGGGACAGAGTAGAGAAGTGATTAAGGAAGGCTTCCAGGAGCTGAAGTTTCAATTCATTTTCAAATCAATGTTCACATAATAATACTTTTGATTTGGGAGGGGTGGGAATGGTCAACAAGTCTAGAACTCTTGGAACCTGAATATATGTGAGAATTCTCTCTGAAACTTACCCACCAAGTAGTCCTCATTTCCTTTTACTTCTCAGTCCTCTTTTTCTCTTTCACTTTGACTAAGAATGTACTATTTTTCAAAAGACTGCTTCACCCAGAAAACATTTTAGAGAAAGATGTAGTGCTACTATAAATAGACAGCACTCAACTCAGGTCTTTATACTACTTCTGAGTATTTAACCAATGTATAACAGTTGCTGCTAATATTTATTTTCTAAATAGTAAACAAATAACCCAAATAAAGCCAAACAAGCCAGGGTAGAGGAAAACAAGAGACATGTTAGATTCTCACATCACTGAACAGATAAACAAAGAGAAGAATCTGAGAACTATAAATATATCCAATTTCCTGTTTCTCAAATATGAGAAATTTTTATTTAAGGTTAACACTACCACAAACTCTGTAAGACCAATGCTATCTTCTACAGAATTGTTGGATTGGAAAGAACCATGACTCCCTTGGACACACTCACCTCCAAATGATTTTTACAAGTGAAGAAATCTAAGTTAAATTATGTTCTGTGAAAGCAGCAACCAAAATGTTAGTACTGATAGCTGTCAATAATGGGAGCATTATATAAACAATCAAGGGGATCATTTTCAAAAGCATCGTTCTTGCCAAAGGATTTCCCTTGACAGAAATGAGTATTTGGTAACATTTTGTATCTTACCATTTATTTAAATTATATAAAATTCATAAGACTTATATTTAATTTTAACCTCTTAACTCATCATCTCCAGCCACTCAGTACACAGTGACTGCTAACAATACATGTTAACAAGTGGAGCTAAATTAGTAGTATATCATAGACATCCAAATGTTTAGGCAGAAGTGAAAAGCTTTTTCTATAGTTGAATACCAACAGACTGTCCAAATTCTTGTAGTGTACGCTATTATCGCAAATACACTACTTGTTATTGGCCAAAACAAACATTTTTAATAGCACAAGTGTGCTGTTGTTTTTTAATTTTCACCTATTAATGTTTCAGACTCTGACAAGTAAAATGTATATAGAATCTTTTCCTAAAGGTAGACAAGGTGTACTTATATATAAATGGAGCCCAAGGGGCTCAATTTCATTATAGTCAAAAAACTAAGGAGACTCAACACATGACCAAAAGTCATAAAAAAATCATCCCCCTAGAAAATGTCATTACTTTGTGTTGATGCTTATATTAAATATAGAATCACTAAGTATAATTTAACATGTGACCAAGATTTCTCTGTTTCAGACTGCATCTTAAAGGATAGATCACACAGATATAGAGAATATTATTAACAAAGCTATTAAACAACTGATCTCTTAAGTTATAATGCTCATTAACTGCAGCTTCAAAAGCAAAACCTGTTGTCACTTAACTCAGAACCCACGGGCACAGCAGTTTTCATCAAAAGTGTCAAAAACTTAATAGTGAAACCTCCCCTAATATCATCACCATCCTTCTCTTCTGCCCACGACTTCTTATGACTTCTTATCCTTATTCGAGGTTTTTGCAACAACTATCACTTCTCAAACCCTACTGTGTAGAAGTTTATTACCCTATTGTTAGTCCACTCAAACTTTTTCTTCTGCACCAAACAAAAGAAAACAATTACCACAAATACCTTCTCAAAAAAGTACTACAATTTTGATGGATGTATGAAAGATAAAAAGACACCAAGCAAATGAAAATATTAAGAAAGAAGCGAAGGGGATGAAAAAGCTTAAGAAAAACTGTAATGCCAAACTGTTATTAAAAAAAAAAAAATTCCACATAACTTAGAAGGTAAATGTTATCAGGAAAGGCTAATTTTTAATTAAGTCATCATATGTAATTAAATAACATTTAACTTAACATTTAGTAGAAGTACTTACCAACAAGATTCCTAGGAACCTGAATAAAATCCTCCACAAATTCCAAGAAACCTCTAGCCTTTTTTACAGCATCAGCACTCTGCGGAGTAGGGTGGGGGAACAAACATGAAATTCAATCTTGAAGAAACCCACAATCCACAACAAAAATACAAGAAAGAAAAAAGAAACTGAACTGTCATGCTCCAGTACAAGATTCTGCTTAGACGACCAAAGTGCTATTTCAAGTCAAGTATTCATAAAGTACTTTTCCAAAAAAAAGAGTAATCATTAAAGAGCTAGGGCAAAAAGGCTTTTACAATCAAAATGTTAGACATCTTTACAGTCCCTAAGACATCTAAAACTGTCTAAACATTAAGCTCCTGAGAAAACTGAGAGAGTTTAACTTACTTATGATAGCGAAATTTTAACCCCATCCTAAATACATCTGGCCCACACTTCTATGCTGGTTTCTCCAGGTGAATTAAAAAAAAAAAAAGAACTGTTTATACTGTATGTGCTGTCTGCATTGTTTTCTCCTTCTCAATGTAAGAAACGATTTAAAAGGCTGTTTTTGTAGGGATGCATTTTAAAAATTACCTACTAATATGATCATTAAAATTCCTAAGCTCTAACAGTTAAAATTTAAAAAAACTAGAAGACGGGGGGGAAGGTCAGGTTGTGTTCTGTAAAAGGAATTTATAGTTCTCAGTAACAATTAACTTCCACTTTTAATGTTTGTCCTTTAATAACCATAAAGCAAGTATGTTGTGTGCTCAATACATCATACATAGCAAAAATTTAAACTCCATATTCAATCTTCATAAACTGTTATGGTAAGCACTGTTATTTTCATTTTACAATGTGGAAAACTATGCAGGGGAACTGCCTAACTTTCTCCAAGTCTTCTCAAAGTGGTAGAGACAAAATTCCAATTCCAGTAATATGGCTCTTAAAGCCTTTCATCTTAATCACTTTGGTATATTGCCTACTTCTAAAGGTTTCAAAAGTAAAAATCAGACCTCCAGTCACATTCACTATATGACTTAAATGAAAAGTCGAGACTTAAAATTATCACACCCAAAAACTCATCTATTTTACTCTAATGTGAAGGATGGTCTTAATGAAGGAAAGCTTGTTTTATTTTTCAGATTATGTTCATGCCCACACAACTGTCACAATTAACCAGTGACAAAATATTTAAAATTCAAGGTCTACAAAAGGTATTATTTACTATTTACAGCTGCCAGTACCTGACATAATAAACACTCAAAAAATACTTGAATAAATTATTTGTAATGCACATAAAGCTGAGAAATTCAGAAGCAGTTGATTAAGGAACTTTGGAAAACAGTACACATTAAATATCCAATAATCTTTCAAGGCCCTGTAATTATATATATTAGCATATTATAATATATATACTAATACAGTATCTTTAATCAACCTACATGTAATGATACTAGACTTGCAATTTTAAACTATTCCACCCAGAAACTAAAATTCCAGACAACCGTTAATATGCTATAGTAAAATTACCCAAGGTGGGGGACAAGCAGCATACCTCTCCGTAGATTCTAAATGTTCCAGTATCTTCATCTAGCTCAATAGCTGTAACTCCAGGAACCTTTCTAGCTTGCTGTATGTTACTACCATGTGTTCCTATCGCCAGGCCCATCAAATCTTCTCTCACAACAAATTCCTCATGAAAAGCTGCTGCAAGTTGCTTTGTGCACTAGTAAAAGAGGCAAATTAGTATTATAAAAGATAAAAAAAAAAATTTATACACCCATGTTCATAGCATTATTTACAATAGTCAAGAGGAGGAAGCAACCCAAAGGTCCACTGAATGATGAATGGATAAACAAAATGTGATATATGCATACAATCAGAATTATTCAGCCCTAAAAAGGAAATTCTGATACATGCTACAACATGGACAAACATTGAGAACATTATGCTTAGTGAAATAAGCCAGTCACAAAAAGATAAATACCATATGATTCCACTTACAAAAAGGTTATCTAAAGTAGTCAAATTTGTAAAAAACAAAGTAGAATGGTGATGGCCTGGAACTGGGGGAAAGGGAAATAGGAAGTCGTTTAAATGGACACACAGATTCAAAGATGAAAATGTTCTGAAGATTGATTGATCAACAGTGTGAATATATTGCTCAATACTATGAAATGCACACTTAGAAATGGTCAGGATGGTAAATGTTATGTTTATTCTACTACAATTAAAAAAAAGAAAAAAGAAAAGGGAAAAAAGAAAAAAGGTAGTTCACTTGGTCATGTAGTGAAAGGGGGGAAGTCTGATCATTCTATTTAATGATGGTCACAGAAAACAGTAATTCTAAAACAATTTTCCAGAACTACTCACACAGGGAGCTCTCCAACTCAAATGATTTCCTATCTCAAAACTTATTCATGTATCACTTGTTTGGAAGTTTGAAATTAGTTAAGGGCACTCATGTACTTGTTATAAAGGTAAACAAACCTCAATTTCCCTAAGACTGTGTGTGGGAGCACACGTATGTATGGGAGGGAGTAGGGGCAACAAATCACCTAATGTGGCAGTGAAAAATAAAAGAAAACAGGAGTACCTCAGGACAGAACAGAGAGAAGCAATGACAGGCTCTTTTTTAAAACTACAACCCATGTGACCTCCTCTCTTCTTACCCAAGAGTTGTTATACTAATGAACTAGTTACTGAGAAAGTGCATTGACTGATAGCTCACAGGACAATAAAAAAAAACAGAGTAAAGAACTAGCAATAAAGTTCTGCTGGAAATCCCTAGCGAGTTTTTAAGCTCTTTGGCACCATTCAGGTATTTAGCAGCTAAAAGGCTATGTCTGATAAAAGTAATAGAGAAAAGTAACTCTAAGGACACAATAATTTCAGTTATTAGCCACAAAACAGTTCCCAAGTTGCCTTACCTAATAGTCATATAGTTTCAGCCATAGAACTTGAATAATATACTCAGGAAACTAAATGAGAAGCACAAAAAATCTTTTACATGTGAACCCACTTACTTCTAAATGCTTAGTGGCCTCTTCATTTCGGGACATAAGCATCAATTTTGTACGAATACTTCGCAAATGCATGTCACTCAAAATATTTACTCTCTTCACAGTTGCTTCACTGGCAGACTATAAACAAATAAGTTACTCATTCAAAAACTTAAACCCTTTTTTTAATACAAACACAACCTTCCAAATAAAGCCTCCCTTGATTTTCATCTACTGTATTCTCCTCACCTAACATGCACTGCTTCCCACAAGTAATCTTACTTGCTTTCTTAATTTCCATATTACTTAGATCTGCTCTTCAAATTATAATGGGGGGAGGAGGGATATAGAATCCCAGATCCCATATGTTAAGAATTTTATGATGTAAAGAATGCTGTATTCAGATTTTTCCTCCTTTCTCCAGGAAAGATTTACAAATTAACAAATTTATAACTGCAAAATTTTTTTTATTCCACATTGTATTCTAATAAAGTCACCATAAAACAAGTTATCTTTTATCTTTGAAATATTTAATTATAAAATATGTACAATGTACAGTTTAATAAAGTGAAAAGTGTTAGTCACTCAGTCCTGTCTGACTCTTTGCAAACCCCATAGACTGCAGCCTGCCAGGAGCCTCTGTCCGTGGAATTCTCCAGGCAAGAATACTGGAGTGGGTTTCTCCAGGCAAGAATACTGGAGTCGGTTGCCATTCCCTTCACCAGTGGATCTTCCCCACCCAATGCTGGGTCTCCTGCATTGTAGGCAGATTCACAATATTCATGCTATACCTTAAAATATGGAGTTATCTTACCAGTATCATTAGCTGTGTTGTTTCTGGATGGTAAAAAATTCTGCATGCTCCTACGGCTTTCTTAAAATCTTTATGTGCATTTTCATTAGCACACCTAAGGAGAGAGTAATTCACGTGTAAGACCTAAACAACAGGTTAAATTTAGAGGGCAATTATAATGAAAAGTCTTGTATTTCATACTGACACCACCCACTGAAAACTTTTGTCTGTTAAAAACATTTTCTATCAAAGTTTTAATCGGGTGTTTGGGGTAAAAAAAGATTTTTGTAGCACTGAAAAATCCCCTTAATTCACAAAGCAATTCAACAGTAAACAAAATTACTCACGCCTCTCTCAAATCCTCAGGAACATCCACTGTGCATTTAAAGAAGGTATTTTTTTTGACAGTTTTATTTTGATTGACAGGCCGAAGTCGTTCAAATGTGACTATTTCATTGTAAGTGGCATCACAAGCAGCATATTCAATGACATAAAACTAAAAGACAACAAAACACTTTAAAAATCCCATCCGAACAAAAATAATGAGCTTTAAATGAAGTTCTAATTACTTTGCTTGGATTAAGCAGTAGACCCTCCCCCTTGTGGCACACGTACTAAGCACAGCTTAGTTACATCAACCTGATTTGCCTAAACTAGATTAGAGGTTCTTACAAGCAAGAACTCTGGTGGTCCTCACATGCTTGCAAAATACCTCTGGAGATACCTCTGGAGAGCAGCTTTGGTGTTTGCAAATCCAGAACACAAACAGAAATTAATGATCTGATGAATTTTTGAAATACATGATTATTTCTGAAACAGGCTTTTTAACAACAAAACTAAGAGTTGGAGTAACAGTTACAGAAACCAGGAGTCAACATATTTCCTTGAAAATTAATCACAAAGCAAGTTTTAACATAACTTACTTCTCCTTTCATCATTCGAACTTTAGCCAACCACCATCCACATGGTTCTTGATCATTTGCTCTTGAATATACCTGACAGGAAAATTTAAAAAAAGTGCCCTTATTCATTTATCCCAAAAGATTAACACTGTAAATAATGACTTTTTATAAGTGCAAAATTATGTTAAATTCAAGAATCAAAAAATGTTACTGTGAAAAAGATGAAACTGCTACATAAGTGTAATGTAATAAGAACTATATATGCATAAGGCAGAGGAATCAGAGATCAAATTGCCAATATTCACTGGATCACAGAAGCAGCAAGAGAATTCCAGAAAAACATCTACCTCTGTTTCATTGACTATGCTAAAGCCTTTGACTGTGTGGATCATAACAAATTGTGGAAAACGCTTAAAGAGATGGGAATACCACACAATCTTATCTGTCTCCTGAGAAACCTGTATGTAGGTCAAGAAGCAACAGGTAGAACCTTCTATGGAACTGACTGGTTCAAAATTGGGAAAGGAGTACAACAAGGCTGTTTATTGTCACCCTGTTTGTTTAACTTATATGTAGAGCACATCATGCAAAATGCTGGGCTGGATGAGTTACAAGCTGAAATCAAGATTGCCAGGAGAAATAACAACAACCTCAGATATGCAGATGATATCAATTTAGTGGGAGAAAGCAAAGAGGAACTAAAGAGCCTCTTGATGAGGGTGAAAGAGTAGAGTGAAAAAGGCAGCTTAAAATTCAATATTAAAGAAGCTAAGTCAAGGCATCCAGTCCCATCGCTTCATGGCAAATAGAAGGGAAAAGGTGGAAGCAGTGACAGATTTCCTCTTCTTGAGCTCTAAAATCACTGTAGATGGTGACTGCAACCATGAAATTACAAGACAATTGCGTCTCGGTAGGAAAGCTATGGGAGAAGGCAATGGCAACCCAATCCAGTGTTCTTTCTTGCCTGGAGCATCCCAGGGATGGCGGAGCCTGGTGGCAACCTACTCCTGCCTAGAAAATCCCATGGACACGGGACCCTGGTAGGCTGCAGTCCATGGGATCCCGAAGAGTTGGGACACGACTGAGTGACTTCACTTTCCCTTTTCACTTTCATGCACTGGAGAAGGAAATGGCGACCCACTCCAGTGTTCTTTCTTGCCTGGAGAATCCCAGGGATGGCGCAGCCTGGTGGGCTGCCGTCTATGGGGTTGCACAGAGTCGGACATGACTGAAGCGAATTAGCAGCAGCAACAGGAAAGCTATGACAAATCTAGACAGCATATTAAAAAAGCAGAGACATCACTTTGCTGACAAAGATCTGTTTAGTCAAGGCCATGGTTTTTACAGTCGTCATCTATGAATGTGAGAGCTGGACCAAAGGCTGAGCACTGAAGAACTGATACTTTCGAACTGTGGTGTTGGAGAAGATGTTCTTGAGAGTCCCGTGGACAGCAAAGAGATCAAACTAGTCAATTTTAAAGGAAACCAGACCTGAATACTCATTGGAAAGACTGATGCTCAAGTCCCAATATTTTGGCCACCTGATGCAAAGAGCCAACTTAATGGAAAAGACCCTGATACTGGGAAAAATTGAAGGCAGAAGGAGAAGGCAGCAACAGAGAATGAGATGACTGGCTGGCATCACTGATTCAGTGGACATGAGTTTTAAGCAAACTCTGGGAGATGGTGAGGGACAGGGAAGACTGGCATGCTGCAACCCATGGGGTCACACAACTTGGTGACTGAATAACAACGTATATGCTTCAATTTTACTACTGAAAAATAGAATTGAACTTGTGTGGGCAATTTGGTGCCCTGAAAATTGAACTTCAAATTCAATTTCAAAGTCTAGTCTAGTGAAAGTGTCAGTCACTCAGTTTTGTCCAACTCTTTGTGACACCATGAACTGTAGTCCGACAGGCTCCTCTGTCCACAAATTCTCCAGGCAAAAATACTGGAGTGGGTAGCCATTCCCTTTTCCAGCGGATCTTCTAAACCCAAGGATTATACCCAGGTCTCCTGTATCGCAGACAGATATTTTACCATCTGAGCCACCAGGGAAGCCCCAAATTTATGAGTGTCTAATAAACATAAATGTCTCTGCTTTTGAATATGCTATCTAGGTTGGTCATAACTTTCCTTCCAAGGAGTAAGCATCTTGTAATTTCATGGCTGCAGTCACCATCTGCAGTGATTTTGGAGCCCCCCAAAATAAAGTCTGACACTGTTTCCACTGTTTCCCTATCTATTTCCCATGAAGTGGTGGGACCGGATGCCATGATCTTCGTTTTCTGAATGTTGAGTTTTAAGCCAACTTTGTCACTCTCTTCTTTCACTTTCATCAAGAGGCTCTTTAGTTCTTCTTCACTTTCTGCCATAAGGGTAGTATCATCTGCATATCTGAGGTTATTGATATTTCTCCTGGCAATCTTGATTCCAGCTTGTGCTTCCTCCTGCCCAACGTTTCTCACGATGTATTATGCATAGAAGTTAAATAAGGAAGGTGACAATATACAGCCTTGACGTACTCCTTTTCCTATTTGGAACCAGTCTGTTGTTCCATGTCCAGTTCTAACTGTTGCTTCCTGACCTGCATACAGATTTCTCAAGAGGCAGGTCAGGTGGTCTGGTTTTTCCATCTCTTTCAGAGTTTTCCACAGTTTATTGTGATCCACACAGTCAAAGGCTTTGGCACAGTCAATAAAGCAGAAATAGATGTTTTTCTGGAACTCTCTTGCTTTTTCCATGATCCAGCAGATGCTGGCAATTTGATCTCTAGGTTCATCTAGTCAAGGCTGTGGTTTTTCTTGTGGTCATGTATGGATGTGAGAGTTGGACTGTGAAGAAGGCTGAGTGCCAAAGAATTGATGCTTTTGAACTGTGGTGTTGGAGAAGACTCTTGAGAGTCCCTTGGACTGCAAGGAGATCATTCTGAAGGAGATCAGCCCTGGGATTTCTTTGAAAGGAATGATGCTAAAGCTGAAACTCCAGTACTTTGGCCACCTCATGTGAAGAGTTGACTCATTGGAAAAGACTCTGATGCTGGGAGGGACTGGGGGCAAGAGGAGAAGGGGATGACAGAGGATGAGATTGGCTGGATGGCATCACTGACTCGATGGATGTGAGTCTGGGTGAACTCTGGAGTTGGTGATGGACAGGGAGGCCTGATGTGCTGCGATTCATGGGGTTGCAAAGAGTCGGACACGACTGAGCGACTGAACTGAACTAATAAACATATAAAAGTATTATTATAAAGAAATGTTTCTCACAGACAGTTTCACATAGTGTAAAGCACACGTCTTTAAGCTTATGTCAACATGGTTCATCTTTGAGCATGGCATTCTGATGCTTTACGTATCAGAAGTGAGGATAAGCTAGAACTTTAATAAGATGTATTTTAAATCTGATATCAGTGTTGATAAAATGCTGAAATTAAGAATTGTTTTTAGAAAGTACAGGCTGTATATTGTCAACCTGATTTTTAACTTCTATGCAGAGTACCTCATGAGAAACCCTGGGCTGGAGGAAGTACAAGCTGGAATCAGGATTGCCGGGAAAAATATCAATAACCTCAGATATGCAGATGACACCACCC
This sequence comes from Bos javanicus, assembly GCF_032452875.1. NCBI lineage: Eukaryota > Metazoa > Chordata > Mammalia > Artiodactyla > Bovidae > Bos > Bos javanicus. Next base: position 86,332,120 of record NC_083868.1, read on the forward strand.
TTAAGGCACAAAGTGAAGAAGAACTAAAAAGCCTCTTGATGAAAGTGAAAGTGGAGAGTGAAAAAGTTGGCTTAAACTCAACATTCAGAAAACTGAGATCATGGCATCCGGTTCCATCACTTCATGGCAAATAGATGGGCTAACAGTGGAAACAGTGAGAGAGTTTATTTTTCTGGGCTCCAAAATCACTGCAGATGTTGACTGTAGCCATGAAATTACAAGACGCTTACTCCTTGGAAGGAAAGTTATGACCAACCTAGACAGAGACATTACTTTGCCACCAAAGGTCCATCTAGTCAAGACTATGGTTTTTTCAGTAGTCATGTATGGATGTGAGAATTGAACTATAAAGAAAGCTGAGTGGCCAAGAATTGATGCTTCTGAACTGTGGTGCTGGAGAAGACTCTTGAGAGTCCCTTGGACTGCAAGGGGATCCAACCAGGCCATCCTAAAGGAGATCAGTCCTGAGTGTTCAATGGAAGGACTGATGGTGAAGCTGAAACTCCAATACTTTGGCCACCTCATGCGGAGAGCTGACTCATTTGAAAAGACCCTGATGCTGGGAAAGATTGAAGGTGGGAGGAGAAGGGGATGAGAGAGGATGAGATGGTGGGATGGCATCACCGACACAATGGACATAGGTTTGGGTGGACTCTGGGAGTTGGTGATGGACAGGGAGGCCTGGCATGCTGCGGTTCATGGGGTCACAAAGAGTCGGACACGACTGAGTGACTAAACTGAACTGAAACCCTATTTTTAAATTCCTTCAAGGTATCACATTTAAATCCCTTGCTAAGGAACTTAGATGTACTAAAAGTCTATAATTAGTCATTCAGTTGTGTCTGACTCTTTGTGATCCCATGAACTGTAGCCCATCAGGCTCCTCCCTTCATGGGGATTCTCCAGCCAAGAATACTACAGTGGGTTGCCAAGCCCTCCTCCAGGGGATCTTCCCAACCCAGCTCTCCCACGTTGCAGATTCTTTACCATCTGAGCCACCAAGGTCCGCTGCTGCTAAGTCGCTTCAGTCGTGTACGTCTCTGCACGACCCCATAGACAGCAGCCCACCAGGCTCCCCGTCCCTGGGATTCTCCAGGCAAGAACACTGGTGTGGGTTGCCATTTCCTTCTCCAACCAAGGTCTAGCCAACAACAAAAATATTACGAATGGCATCCCACTCCAGTATTCTTGCCAGGAAAATCCCATGGACATAGGAGCCTGGTAGGCTGCGTTCATGGGGTAGCGAAGAGTGGGACACGACTGAGCGATTTCACTTTCACTTTTCACTTTCATGCATTGGAGAATGAAATGGCAACCCACTCCAGTGTTCTTGCCTGGAGAATCCCAGGGACAGGAGAGCCTGGTGGGCTGCCGTCTATGGGGTCGCACAGAGTCGGACATGACTGAAGTGACTTGGCAGCAGCAGCAGAGTAAGTTATCTTACAAAACCACTTATTCAAAAACAAAACAAAACAAAACAAAAAAAACCCTGCTATCTTATATACTCTACAATTATCAAGTGTTTCAAAATATAACAGATTAGAAAAGTTTCCATTGAGGATTAGAGCTGTTTCTTATGACACAGCAGCGTGATATATTTTAAATACATGGAAAACGACGTGCAGAAGGGAAGGCTGGGAAAAGATGACCAAGAAACACCTACAAAATATTGATTAAAGTAAGGCTGCCCCTACACATGTAGGTGGAGATATTTACCCATCAATACATGTTAACAGCCATTTGTGAAATAATGCAAACAATTACTGATAGGCAAACAGTTTTGGAAAAGTCTGAAGCCTGTATCAAGATGATATGAAAGTAACCATGGAAGTGGTGAAATTACTGGAACTAAAAATAAATAAGCCAAAATTTCATGTTCAACTTTAATGTATACCATGTTTAGAGAAAAGCTATGAGAGGAAAAAAGCGTATTTACCACAAAGCTTCAGTGAACTCAATTTTAGCTTTTGCATTTCTTATATATCTGTTTCATGACTATCCTTTCTTACAGATCTTCCAAAAAGATAAGAAACTTCACCTTTCTTTAGAATAGAATAACTCATTGCAGTTACTGTATGTATTCAGGGGAAAAAATGAAAGTCAAAGTGTTAGTTGAGTCGTCTCCAACTCTTTATGACTTCGTGGTCTGTAGCCTGCCAGGCTCCTCTCACGGAATTCTCAAGAAGGCAAGAAAATTTCCTTCTCCAGGGGATCTTCCCAACCCAGGGATTAATCTAGGTCTTCTGCATTGCAGGCAGATTTTTTACCACTAGCGCCACCTGGGAAGTCCCTTCTTACAGATCTTCCAAAAAAATAAGACACTTCACCTTTTTTCAGAATGGAATAAAACTCACCGCAGTTATTATATGTATCCAGTGAACCCTTACATAAATCTAAGCTAGAGTCAGGAACCTTATTTTTCCTATATTCTAAATATTCAATACTTTGCTATCCTGACTAGAAAGGAAATGATGATAAAGAAATGCACAAAATGCAATGGATTAGTCAATCCAATTGGTTATATGAACTGGTGTAATTATAGCACAAAGATGACAATACTAGGGCTTCCCTGGTGGCTCAGCAGTAAAGAATCTGCCTGCCAATGCAGGAGACAAGGGTTTGACCCCTGGTCTGGGAAGATCCCCCACACGCCATGGAGCAACTAAGCCTGTGTGTTTCAACTACTGAGCGCACCTGCTGCAACTGCTGAGGCCTGTGTGCCTGGAGCCTGTGCTCCACGCGAGAAGCCACTGCAATGAGAAGCCCATGCACCACAACTAGAGAGTAGCCCCCTGCTCACGACAACTAGAGAAAAGCCCAAGCAGCAATGAAGACTGAGCACAACCAAAAAATAAGTAAGTAATTTTTAAAAATGACAATACTCAAGTCCAGTGATCCCCAACCTTTTGGGACCAGGGATGGGTCTCGTGGAAGACAATTTTTCCACAGACTGGGGATAAGGGAAAAGGTTTTGGATGATTCAAGTGCATTACATTTATTGTGCACTTAATTATTATTACATCAACTCCACCTCAGATTACCAGGCATTAAATCCCAGAGGTTGGGGACCCCCGTGCTCTAGTCAATAAAATTAGAAGCCATTAAAAATTCCAAAATACAACTGACCCTTGAACAACAAAAGGGTTAGGGGCTCATTCATCCTCTATGGGGTTGAAAATCAAGTGTTAACATAGCCAGCCCTCTATATACAGTTCCACATCTGCAAACTCAACCAACCACTGATCATGTAGTACTACCGTATTTTCTATGAAAATATGAAAACAATCTGAGTGGAATTCCCTGATGGTCCAGGAGTTAGGACTTTACACTTTCAGTGTCAAGGACCCAGGGAGTTCAATCTCTGGTCAGGGAACTAAGATCACACAAGATGCTGGAGGTAGGGTGGGCAGGGGTAGACTGGATGTGTGTAGGGTGTGTGTGTGGGGTGGGGAGAGTGTCTGTAGAATCTGAGTTTAAACAGACTCATGCAGATCAAACCCATGTTGTTTAAGTGTCAACTGCATTCTAACCTAAAAGCATTGATGCATTCTGATAATTCCAGGGTAAGATGAAACAGAAGATAAACTAGAACTTACAGAGACAGACTTTAAATTTGGTATCAGTACTTATTACAAGATGTGTATGTTCTGGGTTTATACATGATAGCTGATAAGCAGTAAATAATACACAGAAAACTTTGCTCATTTTAGGTATGTGTGTGCTAAGACACTTCAGTCACATCTGACTCTGTGACCCTATGGACTGTAGCCTGCCAGGCTCCTCTGTCCAAGGGATTCTCCAGGCAATGTTACTGGAGTGGGTTGCCATGCCCTCCTTCAGAGGATTTTCCTGGCCCAGGGATCGAACCCAAGTCTCTTCTCCTGCATTGGCAGGCTGGTTCTTTACCACTACAGCCACCAGGGAAGACCCACTGTCTTAAACCCTATGTTTAAATGCTTATTAAAATACCTAATAATGGTGATCTTCACCACCCTTTTATTCTTACTTCTGTAAATTTATATGTAAAATGACTTTAAAATACAAAAAATTTTTTTAAATGGTCCATTAGACCCAAATGGTAAATTATGACTATTTCCCCTAGTATGAAAATTAAAAAAAAAGAAAACCTTGAGAACAACAAGTGCCCTTTCCAACTACTACCTTAGAAAGGCAGTTCAGCTAAACAGACTAATGTTTTTTCTCTCTTGTTGGTCTATAGTGGATGGCTGCCTCAAGCTTGAATGCTGAAAAATGGGTCTTAAAAACATCTGTTCTATTTCTATTTTCACCAAAGAATAACTGTCTAGAATGACTTCCTATGTAATTTTACCTACAAAAAAAGAGAATAAATCATTGTGGACTGCCTTGCAGCTTTCTCATTACATTTTATTCATCTCTGTAAACTTCAATAACAACTGTATCCCTGAAAGACAAAGCCACTCTCATAAAGCCAAATGAAACTAAGTTCCTGGGGTCTAAATCAAGGTGCTATGAATTTGCCTCCATTTTAGTACTGTGAGTCAAAGCACATCCTTCACAAACTGAACACTGTACTCAACACAATAAAAACTCATTTTAAAAACTCAGCATTAAAAACGTGTCCTAGTGTACAATGGCACCCCACTTCAGTACTTTTGCCTGGAAAATTCCATGGACGGAGGAGCCTGGTAGGCTGCAGTCCATGGGGTCGCTAAGAGTCAGACACGACTGAGCAAATTCACTTTCACTTTTCACTTTCATGCATTGGAGAAGGAAATGGCAACCCACTCCAGTGTTCTTGCCTGGAGAATCCCAGGGATGGGGAGCCTGATGGGCTGCTGTCTGTGGGGTCACACAGAGCCGGACACGACTGAAGCGATTTAGCAGCAGTGTACCATGCCCAAAATGCTGATTACTGGATTTATTTATGACTATGTTGTTGGAGTAAGAGCACCTCATAGAAATTCTCTTACTTCAGATTTCAATTCACTTAAATCTCCAAACTATCTCAAAGAAGCATTTCACACTCTAAGGCAATGGCCCTCATTTCTCCAGTATTTTAAGTTTCTTCAAATCTAAGAAAGAGTGTTAGAAAGCATTAGACTAAGGGGTGCCCATGAGACATCTAAAAACACAATAGTAACCACAGTGAAGAAGGTTATAATATCATGGAATAATAAAATTCCAAAAGTCTATACTATACAGTTCAGTACTCTTTCTACCAGATTAATTGAAGTCAACCCTTGCTGCTGCTGCTAAGTCACTTCAGTCGTGTCCGACTCTGTTCGACACCATGGACTGCAGCCTATCAGGCTTCTCCGTCCATGGGATTCTCCAGGCAAGAACACTGGAGTGGGTTGCCATTTCCTTCTCCAATGCATGAAAGTGAAAAGTGAAAGTGAAGTCGTTCAGTTGTGTCTGACTCTTAGCAACCCTATGGACTGCAGCCTACCAGGCTCCTCCGTCCATGGGATTTCTGGGCAACAGTACTGGAGTGGGGTGCCATTGCCTTCTCTCCAAGTCAACCCTTATTGGCCTCCAAATTCTAGCACATAACCAAATTATGACTTAAATAGCATTCCATTCCGGATCCTAATGTGATCAACTTTTCATTCACGTTAATAATGTTCAACAAGGCCTTTCAAAGTTATAACCAAATAGAAATAATGTGAAAACCTAAATAGAGAATTTTTTACCAGTTTTTATCAAGTTCTAAATGATGTCAAGCATTAATTTGAATACTTAATCATAATGACCTATTTTACAACTACATGAAAAACATTTGTTTACTACTGTTCACATCTATTTCATCTCATTACAATCTATGAATAGAAAATATACATTAGGAAAGCAAGCTTAACATCTAGAAAACACTAAGGTGCTTATTTACTTACACAACAAACAGTATTATCTCATTAGCATTCGTGGCTGATACTTTAACAAATCATTTCCCCCAAAGAAAAAGATGTAAGTAATAAAGAATATATTCATTCATCCTTTAACATATGAGCATTTCCAACCACAAGGACTAACAATGCTGACTTGGTATTATGAGAAAGACTGATTCTAACTACACACAGCTATAATTTTCAAAGTGGTTCCAAGAACCAAACTGACACATTTTTAAAAGTAAGATGTAGGACTTCTCCTGGTGGTCCAGTGGTTAAGAATCCACCTGCCAATCAAGTGGACAGGTTTGATTCCTAGTCCTGGAAGATTCCACATGCCTTGGGAGCCTGTGTGCCAAAACAACTGAGTCCTGCACTCCACAGCCCTCAGAGTGCAACTACAGAAGCCTGCCTGCCCTAGAGCCGGTGCACCTCAACAAGAGAAACCACTACAATGAGAAGCTCGAACACTGCAACTAGAAAGTAGCCCTTGCTTACTTCAACTAGAGAAAGTCTACATGCTGCAACGATGACCCAACACAGACAAAAACAAAAAAGAGAAATACATTTTAAAACTTTTAGAAAGGCAAAATGTAAATTATACATGTATATTGTACTTTTTTATAAGTAAAATATTAACTTAAAAATTACAGTTAAAAAATTGTACAGTAAAGGGACTTCCCTGGAAATCCAGTGGCTTATGTATGACTCAGTGTTTACACTACAGCAGTGTAGGCTGGATCCCTGGTTAGGGACCTAAGACTCCACATGCCACATGGTAAGGTAAGGGAGTATCCTATCAAATTATTCTTATTCCTTTTACCAAATCTTTCAAGGGACTTATCATAAGATTATAACTAAATTATAAAGATGTAGAACCATAATGTCTATCTGCCATAAAAGATGGAAGAAAATGTATATGTCACAAGAATAAAAACCTGTTAATCTGTATTTCAACCAGATTTCACAATTCCAAAAGAAAAAAAAGTTTTAAAATATCAAATATGTTAAACTCAAGAGGAAAAACTTGTCTTATAAAATTACAGACTAGCTTGAAATGTCAGGCTTCCTATGTAACATGTTTGCTGCTGCTGCTAAGTAGCTTCAATTATGTCTGACTCTCTGTGACCCCACAGACGGCAGCCCACCAGGCTCCCCCGTCCCTGGGATTCTCCAGGCAAGAATACTGGAGTGGGTTGCCATTTCCTTCTCCAATGCATGAAAGTGAAAAGTGAAAGTGAAGTCACTCAGTCATGTCCGACTCTTAGCGACCCCATGGACTGCAGCCCACAAGACTCCTCCATCCATGGGATTTTCCAGACAAGAGTACTGGAGTGGGGTGCCATCGCCTTCTCCGTAACATGTTTATGTGTCATTAACTTGCTAAATAAGATAATAAAAACAAAGCATCTCACACGTGAACTCACTGGGAAAACATTTTTTCTACTGGCTTTTCAATATGCCAGAATATTATGCCATATATCCAGTTTAAGAGAACCTAAGGAACTCCTCATTTTCCCATCATCTCCAACTTTATCAGCTGAGAATTATTTTTTGGCAATGTTTTTTTTTTTTTTTTGCCACGCCACATGGCTTACGGGGTATCTCAGCTCCCTGATCAAGAATCAAACTCAGGTCCTCAGCAGTGAAAGTGCAGAGTCTTAACCACTGGACCACCAAGGAATTACCAATTTTCTTAGCAATCTTTAGTTAGCAAAATCAACTGTTATGCGAATACCTAATCAAAAAAATTAATTATGAAACTAAAAAGATTTTAAAATATACACCATTACTGTTTAAGAAATCAAATACAAAGCCACTAATTAGGTTTAAAAAAAAAACTTTGAATCTTAAGACTTTTCAAAACCAACTTTCTAGTATAGGCCGTATAGTGTCTTCTTGAAGCCATTCCTGGGCATGCTAACTTATGTTTTATAATATCATGTAAATCTCACAGGCTGGCTGAAAAGGCAAATCTCAAGGAACCAAACACGTTTGTAAAGTGGTAAAATTTTAGAGTAAGCCAGGTGAAATTGTGACTTGACCAATAAGAATGGAAAGTTCAGATGGCTGAATTTTTTTAAAACAAAAGTATAGCTGATTTACAATACTGTGTGTCAGATGTACAGCAGTGATTCAGTTTTGTGTATATATATATACACACACACACACTTTTTTTTTCAGATTCTTTGTCATCATAGGTTATTACAAAATACTGAATATAGTTTCCTATACTATACTAAACAGTAAGTCCTAGTTGTTTATTTTATAGATAGTAGTGTGTATATCGGAGAAGGCAATGGCACCCCACTCCAATACTCTTGCCTTGAAAATTCCATGGATGGAGGGGCCTGGTGGGCTGCAGTCCATGGGGTCACTAAGAGTCGGACACGACTGAGCAACTTCACTTTCACTTTTCACTTTCATGCATTGGAGAAAGAAATGGCACCCCACTCCAGTGTTCTTGCCTGGAGAATCCTAGGGACGGGGGAGCCTGGTGGGCTGCCATCTACGGGGTCGCACAGAGTTGGACACGACTGAAGCGACTCAGCAGCAGCAGCAGCAGTGTGTATATGTTAATCCCAAATTCCTAATTTATCCTGTCCTCCTTCCCAATTGGTAACCCTAAGTTTTGTATGTCTGTGAGTCTGTTTCATAAATAAGTTCATTTATGGCATATTTTAGATTCCACATACAAGTGATACCAAATGTGGAATTCCCTGGTGGTCTAGTTTAAGACTCTGCACTTCCAATTCAGATGGCATGGGTTCAATCCCTGGTTGGGAAACTAAGATCCCACATGCTGTGCAGCACAGCCAAAAAATTAAAAGAATTTTTTTAAGTGATATAAAATATTTGTCTTTGGCTTACTTCACTAAGTACTATAACGTCTAAGTTCATCTATGTTGCTGCAAATAGCATTATTTCATTCCTTTTTATAACTAATACCCCGCTGTATGTACATACATACTGAAGTGTGCACAAATACACACGCATATATATAATCCCATTATCTTCTTTATCTACTCACCTATCAATAGACACTTAGGCTGCTTCCACGTCATGGTTATTATAGTGTTGCTATGAACAATGAAGTGCCTATTATCTTCTCAAATTAGTTTTCTCCAAATATAAGTCCAGGAGTGGGACTGCTGTATCATATGGTAGTTCTATTTTCAATTTTTAAAAGAGCCTCCATAGGGGCTGCACCAATGTGAATTCCCACCAACATGCAGTAAGGTCCCCTTTTCTCCATACCCTCTATTTCTTCTTGATGTGTGCTCAGTCATGCTAGACTCTTTGCAATCCCATGGACTACACCGGCCAGGCTCCTCTGTCCGTAGGATTCTCCAGGCAAGAATACTGGAGTGCGTTGCCATTTCCTTCTCCAGGAAATCATCGCAACCCAGGGATCGAACCCAAGGCTCTTATGTCTCCTGAATTGGTAGGCAGGTTAAAACTAGTGCCACCTGGGAAGCCCATACCCTCTTCAGTATTTATCTGCAAACTTTTGATGATGGTCATTCTGACCAGTATGAGGTGATATCTCATTGTAATATCTCATTGTAATTGTGATTTGCATTTCTCTAATAATTAGCCACACATGATGGTGTGGGAACTCACCTAGAGCCAAATACCCTGGAACGTGAAGTCAAATGTGCCTTAGGAAGTATTACTATGATCAGTTAGTGGAGATGATGGAATTCCAGCTGAGCTATTTCAAATCTTAAAAGGTTATGCTGTTAAAAGTGATGCACTCAATATGCCAGCAAATTTGGAAAACTCAGCAGTGGCCACAGGACTGGAAGAGGTCACTTTTCATTCCAATCCCAAAGAAAGGAAATGTCAAAGAATGTTCAAACTATTGTACAATTGCGCTCATTTAACATGCTAACAAGGTATTGCTCAATTCCTTCAAGCAAGGCTTCAGAATGACATGAAATGAGAACATCCAGATGTACTGGAGAGCTTTCAGATGGATTTAGACAAGGCAGAGGAACCAGAAATCAAACTGCCAACATCTGCTGAATCATAGAAAAAGCAAGCAAATTCCAGAAAAACGTCTACTTCTGCTTCACTGATTATGCTAAACCCTTTGACTGTGCAGATCACAACAAACTGTGGAGAAGTCTTAAAAGAGACAGGAATACCAGAACACCTTATCTGCCTCCTGACAAACCAGTATGCAGAAGCAACAGTTAGAAGTCGACATGGAACAATGGACTGGTTCAAAATTGGGAAAGGAGTATGTCAAGGCTGTATATATACTGTCACCCTGGTTATTTAAATTCTATGCCGAATAAATCATGTGAAACACCGGGCTACATGAATCACAAGCTAGAATCAAGATTGCCAGGAGAAATATCAACAAGCTCAGATATGAAGATGATACCACCCTAATGGCACAAAGCAAAGAGGAACTAAAGAGCCTCTTGATGAGGGTGAAGGAGGAGAGAGGAAAAGCTGGCCTAAAACTCAACATTCAAAAAACTAAAATCATGAATCCAGTCCCACCACTCCATGGCAAACAGGGACAGGCTTTATTTTCTCGGGCTCCAAAATCACTGTGGATGGCAACTGCAGCCATGAAATTAAAAGACACTTGCTCTTTGGAAGAAATGCTATGACAAACCTACACAGCGTATTAAAAGGCAGAGACATCACTTTGCTGACAAAGGTCCATCTAGTCAAGCTATGGCTTTTCCAGCAGTCATGTATGGATATGAGAGTTGGACCATTAAGAAGGCTGAGTGCCTAAGAAATGATGCTTTTGAATTGTGGTGCTGGAGAATGAGAGGGTAACAGGCAGGAAGGTCAGGGGTCTCCAAACGGAGAAAATAGGCTACAAGTGTCAGACATTTTTTTTATTGGAGAAGGCCATGGCACCCGACTCTAGTACTCTTGCCTGGAAAATCCCATGGATGGAGGAGCCTGATGGGCTGCAGTCCATGGGGTCGCAAAGAGTCGGACACGACTGAGCGACTTCACTTCACTTTCCACTTTCATGCATTGGAGAAGGAAATGGCAACCCACTCCAGTGTTCTTGCCTGGAGAATCCCAGGGACGGGTGAGCCTGGTGGGCTGCCGTGTATGGGGTCACACAGAGTCGGACACGACTGAAGCGACTTAGCAGTAGCAGCAAGCGGCAGGAAGAAACAAGCTAGTGTTACATTTTTTTCCCCTTCTCTATACAAATTTAAAAAGAGGTTTCTCTTAAAACTGTGTTGCCATAATGACAATTGGTTCCACCTGAACTTAACTTTTCTCAAACCTTGAGCTAACCAATGCATTTTTCTTATGGAAATATTTCGTCTCAAACTATGTTAATGTACCATGCATTTACCTCAGACTCTATTTTCAAGTTGGTTCCAACTAAAGGCTCAGAACCATCATGACAAACCAGTATGTTATACTCATACATTGTTCTCCTAATCTATGTTAATAAAACTATATATTTGTATGGGGATCTGCCTTTCTTCAAGATTCATGTCAACCATTTTATGGCCTGGCATGACAAGATTATCTCAAAATGCATCTTGTGGGTGAGGGGCCTGGTGCCATTCTGAGTTTTAAGACATTTCCTTTCTTTAATTAGCAGACTGCTAATAGCTACATAACATCCAGCTAAAGACTATCAGGGGGGTACTCTTTCTGCCCCGTTCTGATGTCTCTGTCAGAAGCTTTCTCTCTTTTATACTTTAATAAAACTTTATTACACAAAAGCTCAGAGAGATCAAGCCTCATCTCTGGCCCCGGACTGAATTCTTCTCCTCCAGAGGCCAAGAATCCTGGCGTCCTTCGTGGTTTAGCAATAACCTTTCAAGAAGACTACTGAGAGTCCCTTGCACAGCAACACAATCAAACCAGTCAATCCTAAAGGAAATCAACTCTGAATATTCATTGGAAGGACTGATGCTGAAGCTGAACCTCCTATACTTGGGCCACCTGATGTGAAGGGCCGACTCACTGGGAAAGACCCTTAATGCTTGGAAAGACTGAAGGCAGCAGGAGAAGGAGACAACAGAGGATGAGATGGTGGCATCACTGACTCAATGGACATGAGTTTAAGCAAACTCTGGGAGATGGTGAGGGACAGGGAAGCCTGGTGTGCTGCAGTCCAGGGGGTCACAAAGAGTCGGACACAACTTACCAACTGAACCACCAACATCATTCTAATGGCAGAAAGTGAAGAGGAAATAAAGAGCCTCTTGATGAGGTCAAAGAGGAGAGTGAAAAAGCTGGCTTAAAACTCAACATTCAAAAAACTAAGATCATGGCATCTGGTCTCATCGCTTCAATGGCAAATAGATGGGGAAAAAGCACACAGTGCCAGATTGTATTTTCTTAGACTCCAAAATCACTGCAGATGGTGACTGCAGCCATGAACTTAAAAGATGCTTGCTCCTTGAAAAAAATCTATGACAAACCTAGACAGTGTATTAAAAAGCAGAGACATCACTTTGCAGACAAAGGTCAGTATAGTCAAAGCTATGGTTTTTCCAGTAGTTATATACGGATATGCTAGTTGGACCAAAGGCTGAGCACTGAAGAATTGAGTCTTTCAAACTGTGGTGCTGGAGAAGACCCTTGAGTGTCCCTTGCAAAGCAAATAGATCAAGCCCAGTCAATCCTAAAGGAAATGAACCCTGAATATTCATTGGAAGGACTGATGCTGAACTTGAAGCTCTAATACTTTGGCTACCTGATGCAAAGAGCCAACTCACTGGAGAAGATCCTGACGCTGGGAAATACTGAAGGCAAGAGAAGAGGGTGACCGAAGATGAAATGGTTTGATGGCATCACCAACTCAATGGACATGAGTTTGAGCAAACTCTGGAAGATAGTAAAGGGCAGGGAAGCCTGGCGTGCTGCAGTCCACAAGTTCACAAAGAGTCAGACACAACTTAGCAACTGAACAACAACAATAATAATTAGCTGAGGTGAGTATCTCTATGTTGCCCATCGGTATGTCTTTTGGAGAAATGTCTTTTTAGGTCTCTGTCATACAGCTAGATTTTAGATAAATGCCTGAATAGCTAATGAAAAACTCCCTCCTGTATCATTTCTGTTCTAAGTCAATTAATGATGGCCAAGTCAAAGTTATCTTTCTGTTCTTCAAAAAGAAATGGTTCCTAGAGCTGTAAAAGTAAGAGTTGGTAATTTGGCACAAAACTGACAACACCCTGCGAATATAGCACGATATATCAGAATAACATATAGGACAAAAACTTAACCTGGTAACCAACTTCCTAACCATCAAGCTATAGGAAACTTGGAAAGGTTAGGAAAGATATTCATAGAATTTCAAAGAGGCCCTCAAGAAACTGTTCTTTGAAACTGATATAAGTGTTTAAAAAGTCAGTTAGTTATATATTTCATGGTTAATGTCAGCTGTTGTTGTTTGGTCACTAAGTCGTGTCTGACTCTTTTGAGACCCCGTGTACTGTGGTCCACCAGAGGGTCCTGTGTCCATAGGACTTCCCAGGCAAGAATACTGGAGTAGGTTGCTGTCTCCTTTTCCAGGGGCTCTGCCCACCCAGGGATCGAACTTATATCTCCTGCATTAGCAGGAAGATTCTTTACCACTGAGATTCTTTACCACTGAGACACCAAGGAAGCCCAGTGTCAGCTGTTTTCACTGCTACTATAGTACTGACAACTAGCAGAAAGACAATAGTGGCCAAAAAAAATGATACAAATCAGCTTATTTATAAAACAGAAACGTAGACTTAGAAAAGGAAAATGGGTGGAAGGGGTAGTTACAGAATTTGGGATGGACAGGCATACACGAGTATATTTAAAACAGATAACCAACAAGAACCTACTGTATAGCATAGGGAACTCTGCTTAATGTTATGTGCCAGTCTGGATGGGAGGGGTGTTTGGGGGAGAATGGATACATGTATATGTAAGGCTGAGCTGCTCTTCTGTACACCTGAAACTATCACAAGTGTTAACTGGTTATATTCCAATATAAAATAAAAAGTTAAAAAAAAAAAAACCCTAAATGCTCTTTAAAAAAAGGAAAAAAAAGGGGCCACATCTGTGGAACTACTAAAATGGGTTATCTTGGAGGCCACACTGGGGAAACTGGCAGACCTGAATAAGTGAAGAAATAAGTTCTTAATGGCAAAAGTCACTAAGCACAGACGGCCTGGGAGAAAACACAATATACAACAGATAGCAGCTTACCCATAAAATGTAAACATATTTGACATAAAAAACTACATGGATCAAGAAGTAAAAACAGACAATAAACAGAACAAGCAGCTAATAGTCATAAAACTAAAAGACACTGTGTATCACTAGCATTCAAGGTTCAGAAAATATAAAAGACTTCTTCCTTCTACCATGTTTATGAAATCTTACAGATTAGATTAATATTAATCCAGGTCAGTCAATCTATGAGGAGCAAACATCTTGAGCATTAGCAAACTTATGAAGTGGTCATTCAAGAATCATTTCTGGAGGACAAAATGGTACATTTTGGTACTATCAATAACCAAGATTTAATACTATCATAAGAAGATGATTTACATAAGAACACTAAATGTGGATTTGAGGTGGGGGCGGGAGGGGGAAATAAAAGCAAAAAAACTGAGTAATTTCAATGTTTTCTAATTATAATACATCTGTACCACCCAATACCATGGGGTGATGAGGAAAATAAGGTTAAATCTGTATGTGCAGATAGGAAAATGTCTATGATATATTAATTAACTGAATACAAAAATTTATAAATAAGGTATAGTCCCAATTTTTATAACTTAAAAAAAACACATATTCTTTATAAATGCAAGGAAAAAAACTTGAAGAGACTCAACTTTGGTAAATGAGATTTAAGCTGGGATAGGCAGATAAGCACACCAACATGCCTACAATAAGAGGGAAGTTCACTTGTTACCTTAAGGAATTCTGTACCATTTCACTTTTTATATGAAGCTTTGTGACTCTGAATTTAAAAGAGGCGGAGCTTACGTAAAGTTATATGGCTCAAAATATAAAGTACTAATAACCATAGTCCTTAAACATTTCATATCCTAAGGATAAATTCCTAAACTCATGGTGGCAAAAACTAAAAATAAATAAATAAATCCACAGGTGGCAAGATTAATTTTAAACTTTTTCCTTATATGAATTTTCAAAAATTAAAGTTACATCTTAATTCCAGACTACCATTCTCATATTTTTAAGGAACAAATTTTCCGAAGACTGAACCATAAAACAAAGTGAAATAAAACACCCTGTAATCATTAATTTCCAAATCACTTAATAAAGTTTTGTATACAACTGGCTGGGAAGTAGCGGGGCCCAAGCCATAAAAATGGTCCAGCAACTGGACATGATCTTCCAAGACTGAGGAAAGCACACTGTAACAACAATACCCTCAGCATTCCGTCAAGTTTTCCCTTTAACCTGAGCCTTTACACTACCAATAACTGAACAACAATTTTTTTAAATACGAAAAGCACTACTCAACAGAACTGATGGCCACACATGTGGCACCCTGACACAATGAAGTTATAACCTGCTTTGAAAAAAGTGTTAGTCGCTCAATCGTGTCTAACTCCATGGATTGTAGCCCGCCAGGCTCCTTTGTCCATGGGATTTTCCAGGCAAGAACACTAGAGTGGGTTGCCATTTCCTTCTCTAGGGATGCTCCCGACCCAGGGATTGAACCCACGTCTTCCACATTGCAGGAAGTTCTTTATCATCTAAGCCACCGAGGGAAGCCCATAATATACTTTGCTTTTAGCAAAAGCAGAAGAATGCATGCTTAGTCACTCAGTTGTGTCCAGCTCTTTGCGATCCCATGGGCAGTAATCTGCCAGCTCCTCTGGCCATGGGATTCTCCAGGCAAGAATACTGGAGTGGGTTGAAATTCCCTACTCCAGGGGAGCAGAAGAATTAGATCAAGTAATTAAAATCTAGGCAGAATTTCAGAATGTGAATTAGGGGTTAAAGTCCTACAATCTGACTTTCCAACATAACATCTACAATTAACTCAAAAGAAAATTTACCATTTAAAAAATTATGAAGCATAAAAGTGGCAAGTAACTAAATTAGCTCATATTCAAAGCACTCAGGACAATGTGTGGCACAAAGTACGTACTGTTAAGTGTTTATAAAAACATTTAAACAGCTGTTTCATCACTAAAGATTGACCTGTGTCCCCAGTTCTCCCACCCTAGCCTACATAAACTAGGCACAAATGACATCTGAAAATCTTTCAACACTATCAAGACAACTGTTTATGAGAAATACAGTTAGCATATTTGAGCTCCTTGGAGGTATCAATTTCTTAAAAAATCAAAAATCAAATTTTCTCTCTCCAACAAATTCATACTTCTATTTCACAATTATTTCAAAATTTCTGTTACATAAGAGCAGACATATTAATCAAAAATAAATATGTACTGAAGACATTCAGGAGCTAACAATTGTGACAAAAACAAGATACAAAGAAATACAATTTTTATTTTTTAAAAGAGAGGAAAGGAAGAGCCTGGGAATATGTAAACCATGAAATATAGGATTTTATCTCTAGGAAGTGATTTTTGCTTTTTTCCCTTTTAAATCTTTCTGAATATCATAATATTCAAAAAGGCAGTATGCTTATTATAACATTTCACATTGTTACATATGAACTATATTAATGATCACTATAATAAAGGATAAATACTAACATTTTACAAAAATACTGAGGAAAATACTGAAGACAAAATAATTAGCAAAAAAAAAAAGGAAAATAATGACCAACATCATATAGTTCTCTCTACCAGATTCTGTGGAAAACAACTCAAATGCACTATCATCTTTAATTCTCAAATTATTTTTATTCTAGTGGTTAAAAAAAACAAACTTGACCAGGGCTATAAAGCTAAAAACAGGAGCATTGAGACATTAATCCCAGTTCCGTCTTCCAAAACTCAAGTACTGCTACATTACACAGCCATTACCAATAGGAAGAATAGAGAAAAGGAATTTAGACTTATTCTCTATCAGCTAACAGATTTTCCTACAAGAATATCTATTTGAAACAAAAAAAATAGGTACACAAGAAAATAAACTTATAAATACATACCTCTACTTCATCTCCTTCACTAATTTCTTTTTTTATATCAGGTGGTGGTGGTAATCTAACTTCATTGAATGGAACCTGGCGTTCTGGTTGCCAACTGAAGGATTAGAAAATGAATGAACTTTAATATATACTATTCTAATACTCCTTAATATAGAAGCTATATAGTCTATGCTTAGCACTGTAAATTTTTCAAATCAATCATTTAGCTTCCCTCCCCCCCCCAAAAAACAACCACCTCAGCAGACTGTTGAGCTAGAACAGATTTTGCATAGCTCTTGATGAAGTTCATAGGTAATTAACGTCATTGATAATAATTACATACTACCTTCCTAATCATTCATCCTAAGGTGACAGCACATACATCATTCTGCAAATGAAAAAGGCTAAGCTCACAGTAATGACTCAGATTTAAAATAATGTCATTCTACACTGCTACACTGTGATCAATTTACTGCAAACATTTTTACAACTAAATGACCTGTCAAAGGAACACAATTCCAAAGATTATAAAATATAAACTGCGTAATTCCTTTTTAGTGTACATGTTCACAGAAATACAGAAAACTAGTCAATATTATTCTGAACAGTAAACTACAAAAAGATTTATTTTTCTTACAATGTCTTTTCTACAATGAACCCATACACTTAAAACTTAGAAAAAATTATTTTAATCTTTGTAGTAAATACAAATGTATTAAAACTACTGCTTTAGCTGTGCTTTTTGTGTGCTATATTTTATAACTAAGTTGATAAAATTAAAATGCTTTCCTATTTTAGGTTCTAATAAATCATTCATATGCCTGGGAGGTACAACAGCACATAATATATTCCTACGACTTCTAAGAGTCGGACATGACTGAGCAACTGAACTGAACTTAACCGATGGGCTTCTATATGCCAACAATGCGCAAAAAAGAGACAAGTAAAAGATATTGGAGTGCTTTCTTTTCATCTTTACTGTCTAAATAACAGGTGCTCAAAGACAGGAATCATCTCAACGCTTGTTTCTACATGAAACAGCTATTGGGCAGATAGCTCTTCAGGCAGTTCCAGAAACAGCTTAAAAGGGAAAGCTGCCCAATTCTTTTCTGACCTTCAATTATATAGTGCTTCTTTATAATCCTTCCTAACCAAGCTCAGCACACATCTTTGACATTTTTAGCACAACTTTATCTAACCTTTACAATATCTATAAAACTGTTTATTATTCTTTAAGACTAATCAAGCAATTTAAGGCAGCCTAATATATTTATTTTATTAAAAGGGCATTTGGAAGGCCTTATACAGTGTCATTTAAAAATTCTGGGTTTTAAGAAGTATGCATGTTATAATTACATTCATGCCGTCTTTTTTTGCAAAAACTGATTCATGTTCACATGTAATTTGGCAATGAAAGGAGTCTTGGAAAAAAGTGACAAGTGAATGGTGAGCAAAAAACCAGGTGAAGTCATCAAAAACCAAAAATCATTTTAACTCAAAAAGATAATCAAACCAAAGAACCCCCCACCCAAAAGCACATTCATTTTCTGACTGCAAGAGGAATACCCAAAAGCAGCAGTTTGGTACTACCAATCTTCAAAATTAGGATCTCTATCAATAAAAAATAACTTACTTGTTCTCAAAAACAACTGTGAGGGAGTCTTCATGAACATCTTTGATAAATCCCTGTAAAAAAAATTAAAAGGAAATAAATATTCAATTAAATGTTACATTAACTCTAAACCACTATATTAGAGATACAAAGACAATATGGAATACTGATAACAACTCAGCTTGGAATAGGCTGATCAGGTTTTGCTTTCCATCTCCATCATTTATGAGTTGTGTTGACCCTGCAAATTACTTAACCTCTCTTTCATGATCACAACAGATATTAAATGACACTGTATTACTGTCAATCAGAATTGCAATATTCTCAACATTTTGCCATTCTCATTTTCAGCATTTTGCCAAATGCTCACATACTCTGAACCACTAGGCACTTAAATTTTTTTCTAAAATATCTTTATCACACTATACTCCATAATATACAGTATCAACTAGCTAAATAAACACACACACAAACTTGTAGTACTTATTTAAAACATGTCCTCATCAATTTCCAAAAATATTTAAACACTATGTGTCAGATATTATTTTAAGCAAATTAGCAAATTAAAGACTAAGAAACAAACTGACAGTGGAGAAACCAAAAGCAAATACATCAGCACTACCACCTCGGAAAATCTTTGGAACTAAAGAAAGTCTTAAGAGAGGAGAAAGTAACAGATGAGGCTGAAAATCATTTTACTTTCTTTAATAATGCAGGATGATCAATCACAAAATGTGTAAGTCATGTATCTAGTCTCTCAATGCCCTCCTCCCACATTTGCTACTCAATTGCATGATTCCGTAATTTGGCCTGGATCGCTCTTCAGCTCCAAATGCCTGTGATCAATTGAGTGCAATGGGGTATTTCAATGCATATACCTTCATGCAAAGCCTAAAACTCAAAGATACTTTACAGAGTGCAGTAGTAGCTCCTGACATGCAATTCTAAAGACTGTTCTCTCAAAGCTAGAGATGCCATTCAGTTCAAGCTGTGATTTTTCTAATCACACTACAAAAATGACTTCTCGGCCAGTCTCTACTTCTACTAGTTTATCTGCACATCTACTTTCAGCAATCATTTTGGTCACCAGCAAATCTCTATTATACTCTTGCCATTTGTAAGGTAAAGAATTTGTAAGGTAAGGAATATTTTCAAAAGCTGAGAATTACCAAATTCATGAATATTAGAGAGTAAGACGTATCTTTCCATAGGAGATTAGCCAAACTTTCACTAATGCCTTCTAGTACTTAACAAACAAAAATAAAAGAGTTTGAAATGTTCCATTAATCTTCATCATTTCTATATAATTTGTATATTGGGTAAGTTCAACCAGAGCTCCAAATCATTGGAAAATTCTACTATTATAACAAAAATCTTTTCCTATCTAAAAATCAGTGCTTATACCTCTCCCCACTCCTACTTTACATACACCACAAACATCAGCATCAGTTTTGAGTGCACACATTTTTAACACTTACAGGAAAAAGGGTAACTCTGGAACCTACTCTTATTGCTAGTTATCTTTCAGGTATGAGATTAAATAAATTAAAAACTTGATACCCAGGTAAAGTGTATGTGGACTGTAATGAACAATTAAAGGACATGTTCTAATCCCTATACCCTAGATTCTTGGGATAAAGAACTTCTAATGGCCAGATCTCTATAAAATTGACACACTGATACAGAACACAGTAAACACTTCTCAATTCACGAGAACAACGGTGTTCCCTAGATACTCAAAGAGATGGCAGGTTAGGTTTCTGCCAAAATGAGAGTCAGGAGATGCCAAATAACAATGGCAACATTTTCCTGCACACGACTTTATGACTAAGTATCCATAACTTCTCTCTTTCTTGTTAGTCCAACCTTTGGGGACTTGGTCTCTCTTCCTATTCATACGCATCTGGCCCAGAACCCTATTTCTCAGAATACTCTGACGTTTCCTTTTCTTCTCTTCACGTATATACAAACGCAGAAGATTCCAAGCCATCATAAAATGATCCCTTAACTTGTTCATTCATACAGCTGGGTATATATTTACAGTTGAATCTCTTAATTACAATTTAAAATAATCATGGATAAGTGACAAGGCACTTTAACATATTTAAAGTATAATCAAAACGTTTTAGAAAGCCATCCCTAAAAAAGCATTATACAGTAAAATAAATTAAAAACTTGATACCTGATCAAGTATCAACTTGATACTTGATGAAAAAAGCATTATACAGTAAAAACCCAGGAATGCCAAAAATTATATGTAAACCAGGACTAAGGGAGAGATGAAGGGAATAGGAGGACTATCTGAGCACTTGAACTAATTGAAGAACTGTTTTTTTCAAAGGCAATTCAAAATAAAATAACCTAAAATAAAAATTTAAAAGACAACTCAAAGATTCAGTAAGGTCCCAAGTTAACCAAAATTAATTTTCCTTTCTAGCTAAAAATAAACAGCTGAAAAATAAAACAGACAAAAAAAATACTCTGCTAACAACAGCAAAGTCCTAGAAATACCCTCAACAACACAAAAACTGCACACAACCTATGTGCTGACATGTGTAAAACTTAATTAATGAATTAGAATATTTAGGAAAATGTTAACCACATCTCATTTTTACATCTTGATATTTTAAACTTGTCAATGTACACTTAAATGGAATTCCACTGAAACACTAAGGACAGTAATTCTGTTGAGGGAAAAAGTTGTTGAACTTTAATAACAAACAAGAAAGCATTCAAAAGGACAACTTTTAAATGACAGTAGGGAAAAACAAGGAAACACTATCCGTACCAGATACTAAAATTTATTTTAAAGCTACAGTAATAAAGACCAAAGAAAGACAAGGTATTTGGTAATTTTTAGGTGGGAGCTTAAATAGCCAGTAGAAAGAACAAGGTGCAGGCTCCAAATATCTGCCTAACTGAAACACACATTTTTCAAGTTACAGAACACTACAGCTGAAAAACAGGTTTTTCAATTTGATGAGGGTAATCATAAGGGTGACACCACCCTTACAGCAGAAAGCGAAGAGGAAATAAAGAGCCTCTTGATGAAAGTTGAAGAGGAGAGTGAAAACCTGGCTTAAAATGCAACATTTAGAAAACAAAGATCATGGCATCCAGTCTCATCACTTCATGGCAAATAGATGGGGAAACAATGGAAACCATGAGAGACTTTTATTTTCTTGGGCTCCAAAATAACTACATATGGTGGCTACAGCCATGAAATTAAAAGACACTTGCTCCTTGGAAGAAAAGCTATGACCAACCTAGACAGTATCTTAAAAGGCAGAGCTTGCCAACAAAGGTCCATCTAGTCAAAGCTATGGTTTTTCCAGTAGTCACGTATGGATGAGAGAGCTGAACCATAAAGAAAGAAAGCTGAGCGCCGAGGAATAGATGCTTTTGAACTGTGGTGTTGGAGAAGACTCTTGCCAGTCCCTTGGACTGCAAGGAGATCCAACCAGTCCATCCTAAAGGAAATCAGTCCTGAATATTCACTGGAAAGACTGATGCTGAAGCTGAAACTCCAATACTTTGGCCACCTGATGCGAAGAACTGACTCATTGGAAAAGACCCTGATGCTGGGAAAGATTGCAGGCGGGAGGAGAAGGGGACAACAGAGGATGAGATGGTTGGATGGCATCACTGACTCAATAGACATGAGTTTGAGCAAGCTCCGGGAGTTGGTGATGGACAGGGAAGCCTGGTGTGCTATGGACCATGGGGTCGCAAACAGACACGACTGAGCGACTGAACTGAATCATAGGGGGGAAAATCCTATAGTTTAAGCAACAATGAACACGGTATGAATGAATTTCAGGAATTGAAAGGTTGAGGTTATATAGTCAAAAATCAGAACAGATGCATTACGGACCCTGGCTATGGGAAAGCCACTATGAAAATAAGCAGACCTTCCACATCCCACAATTTCTTTTAAAGACCTTCCAGATGCCTCATTCTCACTGTAGAGAAAGGGAAGCTGAAACTACACACATATATACAGCCCCCAAGTTTTACTCCCTAGAAGATTATAAATGCTGAACCTCAAATTTCATCTTCAGACTTCCTGGTGGTCCAGGGGCTGAGACTCTGCTCTCCCAATGGAGGGGGCCCGAATTTAATCCCTGGTCAGGAAACTAGATCCCATATGCTGAAACTAACGACTCCACAAAATATTTATTTTTTAAATAAGTGTTAAAAAAATCTCTTCTGTCTGGAACACTTTCCATTAAATCCTTATAAATTAAATGACAGAACACTTTTATTAATTCATATTTTTAAACTCCAAAAAGTCAAGTCTGATAACAATACCATTTTGAAGAAATAAGGCACCTTTCCTAAAAAACCTATTTAAAGTCCCAGAACAAAACATCAAAATCTAATTTAGCTACCTTGTCTAAAATACTGATTAATTTATCAGAGGCTCTGCTTGAGTGATGGCTTAGAAATCTACAGAGATCCATAAATCCCTTTGAAAACATTCCCACTAAATTCATTAGCAACACATCATACTAGTCTAAAAAAATTTCTTGGCCTGCAAGGTGTCATTTCAAATTCACATGCTACTTAGGTTTCTCAAAAATGCTGTAATGACCTCCTATTACTGCAATTCTTTACAACACAAAAATGACTTATAAGGAGGGAAACAGAAACTTAAAAAAGCATTTAGGGTCTTCCCTGGTGGCTCTGTGGTAAAGAATCCACCTGCCAATACAGGAGACACTGGTTCGATCCCTGGTCCAGGAAGATCCCAGATGCCATGGAGCAATTAAGCCCGTGTGCCACAACTACTGAGCTTGTGCTCTAAAGCCAGGGAGACGAAACTAGTGAAGCCCAAGTGTCCCAGAGTCCACAAGAGAAGTCACCACCACAATCAGAAGCCCTGATGCTGCAATGAAGACTCAGCACAGCCTCCCCCTAAAATAAGTCAATCGATCAATAAATTTAAAAAATCTTAATACTCAACAAACTACTAACAGAAGTCTTACAGCTTGAATCCTTAAAACAAGATATAAGTGGAAGCCCATACCCCAAAATCCGAGACTTACACCCTAAAGCTTTTAACTCTTAAACTTCAAAATTCTTGTTAGAAGCATTTACTGATGATCAAATACTGAGCAAAAAAGGCCATCAAGAAACAGAATAATCTTCATAAATGCAAACTATATTTTTTCCTTAATATTTATTTGGCAGGGTCAGTTCTTTGAGGCAGCACACAAGATCTTCACTATAGCATTTGGAATCTTTAGCTGTGGCATGTGGAATCTGGTTCCCTGACCAGGGACAGAACCCCAAGTGCAGAGTCTTAAGCCACTGGACCTTCAGAGAAAACCACCATAGAAATCTATGTTTTTAATGACTCTAATCCCAAGTGTCTGAGGAGGCCTTACAAATAGCTGTGAAAAGAAGAGAAGCGAAAAGCAAAGGAAAAAAGGAAAGATATAGGCATCTGAATGCAGAATTCCAAAGAATAGCAAGAAGAGATAAGAAAGCCTTCCTCAGCGATCAATGCAAAGAAATAGAGGAAAACAACAGAATGGGAAAGACAAGATATCTCTTCAAGAAAATCAGAGATACCAAGGGAACATTTCATGCAAAGATGGGCTCGATAAAGGACAGAAATGGTATGGACCTAACAGAAGCAGAAGATATTAAGAAGAGATGGCAAGAATACACAGAAGAACTGTACAAAAAAGATCTTCACGACCCAGATAATCACGATGGTGTGATCACTCACCTAGAGCCAGACATCCTGGAATGTGAAGTCAAGTGGGCCTTAGAAAGCATCACTATGACAAAGCTAGTGGAGGTGATGGAATTCCAGTTGAGCTATTCCAAATCCTGAAAGATGATGCTGTAAAAGTATTGCACTCAATATGCCAGCAAATTTGGAAAACTCAGCAGTGGCCACAGGACTGGAAAAGGTCAGTTTTCATTCCAATCCCAAAGAAAGGCAATGCCAAAGAATGCTCGAAATACCGCACAATTACACTCATCTCACACACTAGCAAAGTAATGCTCAAAATTCTCCAAACCAGGCTTCAGCACTACATGAACCGTGAACTTCCAGATGGTCAACCTGGTTTTAGAAAAGGCAGAGGAACCAGAGATCAAATTGCCAACATCCGCTGGATCATGGAAAAAGCAAGAGAGTTCCAGAAAAACATCAATTTCTGCTTTATTGACTATGCCAAAGCCTTTGACTGTGTGGATCACAATAAACTGTGGAAAATTCTGAAAGAGATCGGAATACCAGACCACCTGACCTGCCTCTTGAGAAATCTGTATGCAGGTCAAGAAGCAACAGTTAGAACTGGACATGGAACAACAGACTGGTCCCAAATAGGAAAAGGAGTACATCAAGGCTGTATATTGTCACCCTGCTTATTTAACTTCTATGCAGAGTACATCATGAGAAACGCTGGGCTGGAAGAAGCACAAGCTGGAATCAAGATTGCCAGGAGAAATATCAATAACCTCAGATATGCAGATGACACCACCCTTATGGCAGAAAGTGAAGGGGAACTAAAGAGCCTCTTGATGAAAGTGAAAGAGGAGAGTGACAAAGTTGGCTTAAAGCTCAACATTCAGAAAACAAAGATCATGGCATCTGGTCCCATCACTTCATGGGAAATAGATGGGGAAACAGTGGCAGACTGTATTTTTTGGGGCTCCAAAATCACTGCAGATGGTGACTGCAGCCATGAAATTACAAGATGCTTACTCCTTGGAAGGAAAGTTATGAGCAACCTAGATAGCATATTCAAAAGCAGAGACATTACTTTCCCAACAAAGGTCCATCTAGTCAAGGCTATGGTTTTTCCAGTTGTCATGTATGGATGTGAGAGTTGGACTGTGAAGAAGGCTGAGTGCCAAAGAATTGATGCTCTTGAACTGTGTTATTGGAGAAGACTCTTGAGAGTCCCTTGGACAGCAAGGAGATCCAACCAGTCCATTCTAAAGGAGATCTGGCCTGGGTATTCTTTGGAAGGACTGATGCTAAAGCTGAAACTCCAGTAGTTTGGCCACCTCATGCGAAGAGTTGACTCACTGGAAAAGACTCTGATGCTGGGAGGGATTGGGGGCAGGAGGAGAAGGGGACGACAGAGGATAAGATGGTTGGATGGCATCATCAACTCAATGGATATGGGTTTCTGCGGACTCCGGGAGTCGGTGATGGACAGGGAGGCCTGGCGTGCTGCGGTTCATGGGGTCACAAAAAGTCGGACACGACTGAGGGACTGAACTGAACTAGGACATTACAACTGATGGCTCAATTACTGAAGCAAATTTGTGATAAAATATTCCATTTCTAAATAAATAAATGTTGTATTTCTGAACATAAATTGACAAAGAACAGACCTGTGGTTTCCAAGGGGGAGTAGAGTGGAGGAGGAATGGATCAGGAATTTGACATTAGCTATGCACACTATTATATACAGGACAGAAAAACAACAAGGTCTTATAGTATAACACAGGGAACTATATTCTATATCCTGTAATAAATCATAAAGGGAAAGAATATGAAAAAAATATATATGCAAACCAAATCACTTACACTTAGCTATACAACAGAAACACAACACATTGTAAATCATCTATACTTCAATAAAATATTTTAAAAATAAACTAAAATAAATTATCAATATATTAAGGTGGACAGGCTTCAGTTTGTTAGATCATATAGGGCCTTTCCTCTGATTGGGTAAACTCTCCATTTTCCAAACCTCCACAGTTCACTGCTGCAGATAAATGTAATTATAAAAATATAACCCCTGAGAAAGGAAAAGGTTAATAGCATAATTTATGCAAAATTTGACCTCAGGTTTTTGTTTTTAAAAAACTGACAAAATGGATGATCACTTGTTAGTCTTTGATCAATTATCAGTTTAGTGATTCTCTGGCCCCAGTCTACCTTCCCAGCTCATCAATTCTAACATTCTGAGTCCCTAAAATCAGGATGCTTCCTAGAATTGATGGCATCTTAAAATAGCAAACAGCTGAATGGCTGCCAGGATATAAATGTCACTGTTAAGCATGCTCAAACTTGGTTTGCTTGCAATTTTCTGTGGCACTTGACTGCAACCCCTTGATAATTCAATCTGCAAACCAATGAAGTACCATTTTAGGAAGGATTTAGGTTTCTTACCAGAAGGTTGTTATGTTGACACCTTCTGATAAAAATCAAGAAAGCACCAGCATCAAAACTTGCAGAGTGAGTGAAAATTCTTGGAAGAAAATCCTGGAGATAATAGAGGAGAGCTCTTTTAACGTATGCTTGCAACATCAATGCTCTCCGTGGCTCTGAGGAAAATATTGTAAGAAGAAACACGATCATCTGAACATAAAGATGTCACAGCCAATTTATTTTGCTTGTACTTTCCTTTTTATGAATCCAAGTGTTCAAAGATAATCTTTCAGTAACTATACAAGAGTTCTAAAAGATAAAACTATGACTACTCATAGATCAATTGGCAACATTTGTTCTTAGTGCCTCTTACAACTGATGCCATTCTAAAGAAATCGTATAACTCTTCCACTGATTTCCCAAATCTACTTACAGAAAAATAACCCATTCTCTGGACTCTAAGACCCAAATTTCAACTATACACACATCTTCACCCATGGCTTACTTTTGTACCTAAAAACATATCAATAGTTAGAATCATCTGCTGTCCTGTTTTTGCACTTTACACTTGTATGATCCATTTTACAGAATTAAAAAAAAAAGTGAATACAGCAAACTATTTCTTAATCAGGGTTCTAAGAGAATATAATATAGTTCAATCACTAAGGTATTCATTGTGTGTAATGAACTAACTCCTCACCCAGGCATATAGAAAAATACTAGCTATGCACAATCCTTGGAAAAACTGAAAAAAACAGCGTTTCTCTGTTTTATAATTCAGATGAGAAACTCTATTAGGTTGAGGAAATTGACTTAGGGACTCCCAAACCTAGGTGGTGATATTTACCTAAACAATTTTACACATAAGGGTCTCATTCAATCTGCAAACTGAAGGAGCTGAAACTTCAATTAAGGTCATTTCCAGGCACTCAAAGACATGCCAGAAGTACTTAAAACTACTCCTCCCCAACAAAATACCAGATATTCTTTCTAGAATTCTTAATTCAAGTAATTTATAAAGAATTTACAATGAACACCTTTATGTTTCTGGACTGTGTATATTGGTAACAGATACAGAGAGAACTCCTTATTAGAGAAAAGAAAAAAAAACTTAAGTGTGTAGTATTACTGGTTTTACTGTTAAGATTGGTCTCAGATCCATTACTTATTATGTGGTAGGTAAAACCAGAGAGGGACCAAAGCAGTAAGGTAAGGAAAATAAGACTCCTAACTGGCTTTATCTGCCCAGAAGCAAGTCACAATATCCTCCTTTACGGACTTTTTATGGTATTCCCAGAGCACCCTAGAGACTTTTGGGAACAATTTTCAGAAGGTTCTATCAACACTGAACGGGACCCATCTCTCCGAAATGCTGGACATCTTCCTCTCCTCCCAATCCCAGACAGTACCTAATTTCCGTATGTGCAAAAATAGAAAAAAATCTTTTTAAAACAGAGATTATGTAACACATGGTGCTAGCACAACTGCCTATGAATAGTCAAAATAAGTTTTAATGTAGTAAACATGAAATAAATGAATAAAACACTACAAGCAAATCTAAGGAATTATATGTATAACCTGGACACTGGCTGTCTTAACCAGGCTGGAGACATGGAAGTCTTAACAGGGAAATAGTTTGGTACATAAAAAATAGAACTTTTCTATGGACAGGGATACCATAAAGTTAACAGATTACAGACGAAGAAGGGTTACTCTTACAATGAGTCCTTAGTTCAGTTCAGTCGCTCAGTCGTATCTGACTGTTTGCGACCCCATGAACTGCAGCACACCAGGCCTCCCTGTGCATCACCAGTTACTCAAACTCATGTCCATTGAGTCGGTGATGCCATCCAACCATCTCATCCTCTGTTGTCCCCTTCTCCTTCTGCCTTCAACCTTTCCCAGCATCAGGGTCTGGAATGAGTCAGCTCTTCGCATCAGGTGTCCAAAGTATTGGAGTTTCAGCTTCAACATCAGTCCTTCCAATGAATATTCAGGACTGATTTCCTTTAGGATGGACTAGTGGGATCTCCTTGCAGTCCAAGGGACTGGCAAGAGTCTTCTCCAACACCACAGTTCAAAAGCATCAAGTCTCTGGCTCTCAGCTTTCTTTATAGTCCAACTCTCACATCCACACATGACTACTGGAAAAACCATAGCCTTGACTAGACAGACCTTTGTTGGCAAAGTAATGTCTCTGCTTTTGAATATGCTGTCTAGGTTGGTCATAACTTTCCTTCCAAGGAGTAAGCATCTTGTAATTTCATGGCTGCAGTCACCATCTGCAGTGATTTTGGAGCCCCAAAAAATACAGTCTGCCACTGTTTCCCCATCTATTTCCCATGAAGTGATGGGACCAGATGCCATGATCTTCGTTTTCTGAATGTTGAGCTTTAAGCCAACTTTGTCACTCTCCTCTTTCACTTTCATCAAGAGGCTCTTTAGTTCCCCTTCACTTTCTGCCATAAGGGTAGTGTCATCTGCATATCTGAGGTTATTGATATTTCTCCTGGCAATCTTGATTCCAGCTTGTGCTTCTTCCAGCCCAGCGTTTCTCATGATGTACTCTGCATAGAAGTTAAATAAGCAGGGTGACAATATACAGCCTTGACGTACTCCTTTTCCTATTTGGAACCAGTCTGTTGTTCCATGTCCAGTTCTAACTGTTGCTTCCTGACCTGCATACAGATTTCTCAAGAGGCAGGTCAGGTGGTCTGGTATTCCGATCTCTTTCAGAATTTTCCACAGTTTATTGTGATCCACACAGTCAAAGGCTTTGGCATAGTCAATAAAGCAGAAATTGATGTTTTTCTGGAACTCTCTTGCTTTTTCCATGATTCAGCGGATGTTGGCAATTTGATCTCTGGTTCCTCTGCCTTTTCTAAAACCAGCTTGACCATCTGGAAGTTCATGGTTCACATACTGCTGAAGCCTGGCTTGGAGAATTTTGAGCATTACTTTGCTAGTGTGTGAGATGAGTGTAATTGTGCGGTATTTCGAGCATTCTTTGGCATTGCCTTTCTTTGGGATTGGAATGAAAACTGACCTTTTCCAGTCCTGTGGCCACTGCTGAGTTTTCCAAATTTGCTGGCATATTGAGTGCAGCACTTTCACAGCATCATCTTTTAGGATTTGAAATAGCTCAACTGGAATTCCATCATCTCCACTAGCTTAGTGATGCTTTCTAAGGCCCACTTGACTTCACATTCCAGGATGTCTGGCTCTAGGTGAGTGATCACACCATCTAGATTATCTGGGTCGTGAAGATCTTTTTTGTACAGTTCGTCTATGTATTCTTGCCACCTCTTCTTAATATCTTCTGCCTCTGTTAGGTCCATACCATTTCGGTCCTTTACTAAGCCCATCTTTGCGTGAAATGTTTCCTTCGTATCTCTAATTTTCTTGAAGAGCTCTCTAGTCTTTCCCATTGTATTTTTTTCCTCTATTTCTTTGCACTCATCACTGAGGAAGGCTTTGTCTCTCCTTGCTATTCTTTGGAACTCTGCATTCAAATGGGTATTTCTTTCCTTTTCTCCCTTGCTTTTCGCTTCTCTTTTCTTTCACAGCTATTTGTAAGGCCTTCTCAGACAGTCATTTTACTTTTTTGCATTTCTTTTTCTTGGGGACAATGAGTCCTAGGAAATCTCAATAAGTGAAAAAGGATATCCCAGAAGTAAAAGGGAGAAAAACAAGCAATATATGGAAAAGCAAATCCAAATGGCCAGCAAACATTAAAATTCACAAGTACGGATTTGCAAATCCAAGTTGTAATCAAATAATCCTTTACACCCAGTAAACTGGCAAAAATGAAGGACTATAATAAAGTCTATTTCTGGCAAGAATGTAGCGAGGCTGGGATTCACTGACTGAGAAAATACTAAAAAAAAAAAAAAAAAAAGCCTTTTGGAATGTAATCTGTTAACAAGAGTTAACTGATAAATTTCCCTTCCATCAAGCTATCTTATTACTCTTTGAAACCTATCCAAGAAAACATACATGGAATGGCATGTATGTTTGAAACAAAGTGTTTATTAACTAGGGATGGCTGGATTTCATGGTAATTATGTGAAACATGTAACCATTAAAAAATAAATTACATTCCCAGAGAAAATGGCCAAGATGTTAGATTATCTTATTTTTATCCAGCAGTACTGAGAAACAGCTACAATTGTATCTGAATTTGTATCTATTACATTCTGCTGCTGCTGCTAAGTCGCTTCAGTCCTGTCTGACTCTGTGGGACCCCATAGACGGAAGCCCACCAGGCTCCCCTGTCCCTGGGATTCTCCAGGCAAATCTGGCATGATGTCTACTTGGCTATGAACAGGCTACCTAAATGATGGATTGTGGATGGACAGAGTGAAGGGAATCCAAATATGCAGGGCAGGGGTGGGAGCGGAGCGGTGGGGGCAGGGGGGAGTGGCAGGGATTTAATTATAATAAAACAAGTCTGTATATGCTCAATAAAACTATACATTTGCATATGCATGTATAAATCTTTTTAAAGAGTTGAAATATAGCTTTAATACTGTCAGTCAGCACTTTTTCCAGACAGCACATATATATACATAACCACTCTCTACATCTTTTTAATTTTTCCATCTCAAGAGACCTCAAATCCACATTCTAGGTAATAAACTTGTTTGTTTAATTTTTACATACAACACCTAAAAGATCTGAGTTGTAATTTGATCCCAGTAACAAGCACATTCAAGTGTGCAATTGCAATCAAAAATTTTCTTAACTTCAAACAATATACTTTTATTTAAAGGATCTACAAGTTTTGAGAAATAGTGTATTAAAAAGCAGAGACATCACTTTGCCAATAATGGTCAGTACTGTTAAAACTATGGTTTTTCCAGTAGTCATGTACGGATGTGTGACTTGGACCACAAAGAAGGCTGAGCACAGAAGAATTGATGCTTTCAACTGATGCTTTCAAATTGGTGCTGGAGAAGACTCTTGAGAGTCCTCTGGACTTCAAGGAGATCAAACCAGTCAATCCTAGAAGAAATCAACCCTGAATATTCACTGCAAGGACTGATGTTGAAGCTGAACCTCCAGTACTTTGGCCACCTGCCGCAACAGTCAGCTCACTGGAAAAGACAATGATGCTGGAAAAGACTGAAGGTAACATGAGAAGGGGGCAGCAGATGATGAGATGGTAGACAGCATTGCCAACTAAATGAACATAAATCTGAGCAAACTCCAGGAGACAGCAGAGGACAAAGCCTGGCATACTATAGTACATGGGTTTGCAAAGAGTTAAGACACAACTTTGCTACTGAACATGAACAACATCTACATCTGAAAATTATTACAAATCAATGGACACATGCTATATAAATAAAGTCCACAGATTTACTAATTACATGATGCATTACAGAAATTATTGCATCATTATGCATCAGGTTCTATTAAGGAAAAAAGTTACTCAAAGCAAGCCTTCAGCATCCATTAGAACTGCTTAACTGTTAACTGTTCTGAATGAAAAATGGCAATGAAAATGTGAGGATTTCATAAAAATACTTAAGTATCTACTAATACATACTAGTAATGTTCTAGGCTTATTAATTACACAGGTTTATAATATCCAACAGTTTCTGAAATGGAAAGACTTGCAGGTTTCAAATGGCCACACTAAACTATAATGACTTAGTTTTTGCCAAGAGTTGAAGTTCACTTTAGTCCTATATTTTCCCTGTTGGCTCACACAGTAAAGTCTGCCTGCAATGCAAGAGACCAGGGTTCGATCCCTTGGTTGGGAAGATCTCCTGGAGAAGGAAATGGCAACCCACTCCAGCATTCTTGCCTGGAGAGTCCCACAGACAGAAGAGTCTGGTGAGCCCCAGTCCATGGGGTTGCAAAGACTTGGACACAACTGAGCAACTAAAACTTCACTTCATAAGTTCTGAGACAGTATCTTAACTTGAATCAATGCATTAAAAAAATTTTTTTAAGTTCAGTTTGAAACAAAACTCAGAAATAATGAAGTTAGTTTTGTATATATGTTGTTTATGGACTTTCCTGGTGGCTCAGACAGTAAAGCGTTTGCCTACAATGCGGGAGACCCAGGTTCAATCCCTGGGTTGGCAAGATCTCCTGGAGAAGAAAATGGCAACCCACTCCAGTATTCTTGCCTGAAAAATCCCATGGACAGAGAAGCCTGGTAGGCTACAGTCCATGGGGTCGCAAAGAGTCGGACACGACTGAGCGACTTCACTTTCTTTTCATTGTGTTTATATAAAGATTAAAAAGTCAGAGTGTCCAAAAACCAAGAACAACTGATTCATTTGTTCATTCAACAAATATTTACTGACAGTCTACTAACATACTATTTATATATATATATCAAGTCACTAGAAAACATGGCTTGAAAATAACCTGAAAAACTATTAAAGCAAAAAGCAATGAATCAAGAAAGAAGTTTTATTCTGGGGGAGGTGGAGGGCAGCACTGTGCAGCCTATGGGAATCTTAGTTTCTGGTCCAGGGATCAAACCCCTGCCCCTTGCACTGGGAGAGCGTTGTCTTAACCACTGGACTGCCAAGAAGTCAAGAAGTTTTACTACTATTAATTAACAGAATAAGAAAGGCACAAAGACAAGAACCTGAAAGATGAAATTCCTGATTCTGAAGAAATACTGACAGGGAAATGCCATGTAGCTTTGTCAACAATAACTATAAATATCAGTTATCAGTGGGGGAGACCTCTATTCACGCTCCCAAAAAACCTAAGCAAAAAATGCTGAGGCCAGAATATGGAAGACAAGTTATAACAACTGATATTTAACTTAGATTTAATTTTGGTTCCATTTTTCATGGCTTCTCAGCCTCTTTAATGTCAGGAAAAATAAACTGAAGAGACTATTGTACATATAAATATATGTTCAGATTAACAAAAGTAATGCTTTGCATTGCTTAATTTTGTTTTGTTCAAGTTCTTCTTTATGAAGATTTGGTTCAAGAAAACTTCGTACAAACATCACAACAGAACTTACTACTATTAGCTAAACATTTGCCAAAGAATTTTTTTCAAGCCTTTGATAACTACCATGCAAATATTACCAAGAGGTGCCACATCTTAACAAAATTTGAACAGGAAGTTTCATTATATATATATACATGCATTTCAAACATTTCCCCAAATACCTAACATAACCAATAATATAAAGCTAACAACTGAGGATGTATAAATCATAACTATCCAGCACAAATTATAATCTGAGCCATCATCTAGTTTTTAAACCTCTAAGTATATTTAAGTAAAATGTTTATTTCAAATGTAATCAGTATTTTAAAACAATGGAGTTCCAGGTGGTGCAAGCGGTAAGAATCTGCCTGCCAATGCAGGAGAGAAAAGAGATGCAGGTTCGATCCTTGGGTCAGGATAATCCCCTGGAGAAGGACATGACAACCCACTCCAGCACTCTTGCCTGGAGAATCCCATGGACAGAAGAGCCTGGCAGGCTGCAGTCCATGGGATCGCAGTGTCAGACAAGACTGAAACAACTCAGCACGCACACATATGGGAGTCTTGCATTCCTTTTTTTCATATTAGTATGACTTCTCCAATTAAAGCACATGTCAATTCAGACTACATTTCAGCCCCATGGATAGTGCTTACCAAATTGGAAAGGGCAGATTTTTGTAATAGTAAGACATAGTTCAAATCATTTCTCCAAGAATCCTCCCAATGCAGTCCTCTTGACTCCCACTGTATTCACCAGAATAATTTATAATTTAACAATAATTTGGTAAGCCATATATTCATACTTAAAAATCGTATAAGGGCTAAAGAGATCAGGCTCTCTGGGAGTCAGAAACATCAATCTGAATCTTGAATCAGCCTATTCATTTTATGGATATATTCACTTAGCCTCAGTTTCCTTAACTGCGGTAACACCATCTCTTTCACTGTGATTGAGAGGAGTAAATAAGATAATTTCAGGTAAAGTACCTGCACAGTATAACAGTCTGAAAAAAACTCAGTCTTGTCAGACTTTTTACAACCCCATGAACTGTAGCCTGCCAGGCTCTTCTATCCATGAAATTCTCTAGGCAAGAATACTGGAGTGTGTCGCCATGCCCTCCTCCAGGGGCTTTTCCCAACCCAGGGATTGAACCTGGGTCTCCAGCATTGCAGGCAAATTCTTTACTGTCTGAGCCACAAGTGCTCAATAAATTGCTGCTATTGTTAGAGCTAGATAGAACCTCAGTGAACTAAAGACCTAGTAGATTCCACCACTTGATGAACTGTCAAAAAAAAATCCAAGTGCCTCATACTGCAGATGAAAAATCTAAGGCTTCACAACTAGCCAGTACAAGATTTAGGGGTCAATCATAGAAAGTATACTGCAGTTCAACTACAAAAAAGCAAGTTTGCTACATCCTTAACATTGTGGTAGAGAACTCAGTTCCTGAATTATTATCCAGTCAAAACGTATAAGCCTCAAAGAATACACAGTAAGTAACAAACATTACTTTGTTCGTATAGTCAAAGCTATGGTTTTTCCTGTAGTCGTGTACAGATGTGAGAGCTGGGAAATAAAAAAGGCTGAGTGCAGAAGACTCTTGAGAGTCCCTTGGACAGCAAAGAGATCAAACCAGTTAATCCTAAAAGAAATCAACACTGAATATTCATGGGAAGGACTGATGCTGAAGCTAAAGCTCCAATACTCTGGCCACCTGATTCGAAGAGCCAACTCACTGTAAAAAGACCCTGATGGGAAAAGATGGAAGGCAGGAAAAAAGGATGACAGAGGACGAGATGGTTGGATGGCAGTGCAGACTCAATGGATGCGAGTTTGAGCAAACTCCTTGAAATAATGAAAGACAGGGAAGGCTGCAGTCCACGGGGTCACAAAGATTGGACACGATTAAGCAGACTGAACAACAACAACAAAAAACAACGGTGCTTCCCTAATGGCTCAGACTGTAAAAGACTCTGCAATGCAGGAGACCAGCGTTCAATCCCTGGGTAGGGAAGATCCTTGGGAGAAGGGAATGGCTACCCATTACAGTATTCCTGCCTGGGAAACCCCTGGAGACAGAGAAGCCTGGTGGACTAGTTCATGGGGTCACAGAGTTGGACACGACTGAGCAACTAACACTACTACTACCACCACTTAGTTCAGTTCAGTCGCTCAGTCGTGTCCAACTCTTTGTGACCCCATGAATCCGAGCACGCCAGGCCTCCCTGTCCTTCACCAACTCCCAGAGTTCACCCAAACTCATGTCCATCGAGTAGGTGATGCCATCTAGGCATCTCATCCTCTGTCGTCCCCTTCTCCTCCTGCCCCCAATCCCTCCCAGCATCAGAGTCTTTTCCAATGAGTCAACTCTTCGCATGAGGTGGCCAAAGTATTGGAGTTTCAGCTTTAGCATCAGTCCTTCCAAAGAACACCCAAGACTGATCTCCTTTAGAATGGACTGGTTGGATCTCCTTGCAGTCCAAGGTTAATGGACAATAGTAATAAACAATAGTAAATTATTATTTTACTTGCACAATACCCACAAATATCTGATGATGTATAGAAAAAAATATGGAAAAATATGTTTTCTGTAAGTAAAGCCAAGGTCTTGACATTGTCTCTAGATAGGGAAGATCAAGGCTTACTTTTTTGCTTTTGTGTTTTCAGATTTTTCATTAATTACACATTGTTCTTGTAATACAAAAACAAAACTTCATGGGAAAATTAATTTTAAAAAATTAAGTGGTCTTTTCACTTAATTAAATCCTAGTTCTTTTTAAAAAACTTCATTTTAAAACATTTACAACTAAAAATAGCTTCAAAATATCTTAAACTATGTTTTTAACCTAATAGTGTCCATATTATAGTACAGCAACCATCTTCTTCTCAATTACTAATCTCCACAAAGAAATCAACAATCTTCTATACCAACTTTGAAAAGTAAGCACATTTTCAAAATACAACTCTTTTACTATAAGTCTATTGGCCATCATCGTTAGCAATAATAAATCCGGTGTATCATTTAATTACTCTCAAATTTCAATATTAAGCTAAAGCAAAAAGCAAATTTTGGAAATATCATGGTACTTTAAAATGTTTTGTAGTTGATCAATTACATAGTCAAAAGCAGAAATTACAGAGCTTTAAAAGTAATTCTGTCTTCTAAAGAGATGAACTGAAAATTCCTTCAGCCATCTTAGAGACCACACCTTTCCATGGAATACCATGGAAACTTTCCTCTCCAAGTGCAAGAAATTGAGTGACTTACTTTCAACTTCTATTTAAAATTATATTCTGCCCACGGCTATGCAAGCTGCAGTGCTATTACAAAGCTTAAAATCATATACATCAGTTAAAAAGCATTTTAATGACTCCAAATGGGTACAAGGCTTTTTGAGGGGGTAACGAAAATGTTCTAAAATAAAACTGTGGTAATGGTTACACAATTCCGTAAATATACTATCAATACTATCAGAGAATGTAAATTCTATCTGAAAGCTTTAAAAAAAATAAATAATAATAAAAGCATCTTAAATGGCACAGTAGTATAAACCCTATGATGCTGCGCTCCAGATAAAAAAAGGCTATAAAAAAAAGTTTTGTATATAAAATTACAACCCCTATCAAGTGATTAATTACCATATTTCCTATTTTTTCAATCCCTATAGTTACCTAGCTTCAAACAAGAGTTAAGTTATCTCTTTGACAACCATAGATCTACTGTTTTTAAGTAAAAAGAGATGGATGCAAAAGAAAGTATTTGTGTAAATATTTAGGGGAGGAAAAAACACTATCCTATTTTAGATTCCATCTTCAGCTTTTCACTGGTTCCAACTAATTTCTGAAATGAAGTTTCAGTTCCAGTAAAAACCTTTAATCAATGTCTACAGAGCACTGCCTCAACCATGATGATACTGGCCACTAACCCCATGACTTTGAAACTCTTCAATGGTAATTCACATTCACAGTCAAGTGTGTGGTGGGAGGGCAGGGCAAAGGGGGAAAATGACAGGAAAATCAGAACCACCAGTATATTGAAAACCACCGCTGAAAGAAAAAAAATACACCAAAATGTTAACTATTATTCTAGCTTTTTCTGATAGTTTCTAAAATCCCTCACTGACCATGTATTACTTTTTAAATTTGAAAAAATTACTTCCACGTTAAACTAAAGGACCCAAACTCAAAACAGCATTCTGTATGATTCTATGTTTAGGACATTATGGAAAAGGGAAAGCTATGGGGACAGAAACCACCCTAGGTTCCAGGGGTGAGGAGAGAGGATGACTACAAAGGGACAAGATAGAAATTTAGGGGATGATGGAATTATTCTATCCCTTTAACCTACTGGTAGTGATTACACACTACACAGTGTTACATGTTACACAGTGTTCTTGCCTGGAGAATCCCAGGGACGGGGAAGCCTGGTGGGCTCCTGTCTATGGGGTCGCACAGAGTCGGACACGACTGAAGTGACTTAGCAGCAGTGATTACACAGCTGGGCTTCCCTTGTGGCTCAAAGGTTAAAGCATCTGCCTCCAATGCGGGAGACCCGGGTTCAATCCCTGGGTCGGGAAGATCCCCTGGAGAAGGAAATGGTAACCCACTCCAGTATTCTTGCCTGGGGAATCCCATGGACAAAGGAGCCTGGTGGGCTACAGTCCACGGGGTCGCAAAGAGTCGGACACGACTGGGTGACTTCACTTCACTTCACACAACTGTTAGCATTTATCAAAGCTTACATATCGTCAAAGAAGATGTTTTTAAAAACATGCATTTTACTATAAGCAAATTAATCTAAAAAAATTTATGAAGCTACAATTAATAAAGTGCTTATGCGGTGAGACAGTTTTTTCCAAGTGGACAGTTTCATGGGATAAAAACATTACAAACTACTGAACTACTTCAAACGTCTTACTTTACACAAAACAATACAGGACCAGGGATATTTGGTCAACAGTGCATTGCTAGATAACCTTAAATAAGCTGAAGTATGTAGAGACCTAAAATTCCTATTTGTTTAACTTCAAATGTAGGGCTCCTTCCACTTAATCATCCTTACTCTTCCAGAGTTCTGAGGACCATAGCTTCCACAAAGTACAAGTGGATTATTGCAGGACATAAAATTGAAAACATTCAACTGCTACCTCAGTAGATTCAAATGTGGCTAGGGTCCTTCCCAACCTCTGCCAAAGAAACCACCTTACTACACTTTGTTAGCAAAATAGGTGTAATGGACTCAAAAAGTCTAAGAATCAAGCAGATTTTGTAGAGTATGGATAGGTATCATCGATAAACTAGAGTTCCAAAACAAAGACCAAAGCAAAAAAATAAAAATAAAAAACTAAAACTATGCAAAACCAACGTAAGATGGTAAACAATCTTTACTAAAACTTGCAAACTGTCGACATTATTGAACCTTTTAAATTTTTTTAAAATGTAAACGTTTAGCAGATGAACATAAAATATACTTGCATAAAAAGAAATGGTGTTGTATCATCTATTATCGACATGCTGAAAATAATTTGTTAAAGCAAAACAATCTTTCCTGTGTTTCGATATGCCAGGAAAAAATGCGTATCTCCACTACACAAAAATTCAACACCCAAATGGTGAGAATAATGCAAAACTGATGAACCTCATCTACCCTTGACAGTAAAGTATGATAAGCCCACCCTTTCTGCAGTGTGCCACAACTGTTATCTGCAGTCTTTCAAAGAAGGCAACCATTAGAACAGGCTAATGAAGTACCTACTCAAATTTTACTCAGGGCTTTTGTATGACAAAAAGTTGTAAACCTAGACTGATAATGGAACTACTCACCAATTAGGACTCCTTTCCACTAGTCACTGTTTTCACTTTATATTAACCACCTAAGGAGATTTAAACTTGTAAAAAGCTTAAAGAGATCCTTTAGACGCCAACAGTGAGTGATTCTCCACTATGCTATAACCACGTGACAGCTAAACCAATTTCACACAGCTAATTAGAAAACTAGAAAAGGAAAACACTAAAAATAGGAATTACGACCACCAAGTAAGAGAAAATTCCGTGCAAGATACGAGGTACGCTGAAACTAAACTCAGAATACATTCTGCGTACTCACAATACTACTCCTGTATTAGGAGAAGGCCCTTCATAAAAATAGCCAGGACTCTCAAACATTTGAGATGCTGGCTTAGTGAGATTGACTGACAGACAACAGCTGGGAAGAATTTTGTATTGATCTTGTAACATCGCGGCATTACTTTGGGAGAAAGGGAGAATCGGGAGAAGGGACTGTTATAATGGCAAGACTAAACTTGTAAGGATTTCATTTTCAACTATGTGACCCCTACACTGGAAACCCCTAATAAATTCCTCTACTCTCGAATTCCTCTTCCGTTTCCCAGACTCAATCCCACAATAATGCACCTCCTTCTTCCCGAAGAAAAACAAAAAACGTGTGTGTGTGTGTTGGGGTGGGGGGGAGGGAGGGAGTGAATCAACACCCTCCAAAAACACTGGATAACTGAAAGACAAACTAGTTACCTCCCCACCTGTGTCTTCGTAATCCCTCTCACATTTTAAATCTTAAAGCCTAGAACTCTCCCCTTTTCTTCCGTAATAGAGGGGCTAAGGCGCCGCCCAAATTCCCAGGCAAAAAAAATAAAATATTTCTACCCGCCACATTTCAAGGTTTTCTAGTTTTCTCTTCGAGCCTCGTCTTCAATCCTGCACTCGCTCTCTATTCAGACACTTAAGTTTATTAGCCCAAAACCCTAGTACAAAGGTGAATTCCTAAGATTCCGCAAGGCACCCCCCAAGGGTGTGGGGAGGGGTCGTCGCCGCGGGCCGAGGCGCTCTCGCTCGGCCCAGTCCGAGGGGCGGGGGAGTGGCTGTGACCACACAATCCCACCACCTCCTTTTCACGACTCCCCCCACCTCTCGGCGCTCGGGCCTGCTCCCAGGAAGCTCCCTGCGGCCACTCGGCTTCTCCTCACCGGCCCGCGAACGGCCACACTAGCATCCAAGAAAAAGGTTCATAAGTAGGAATACGCAAGAGATGTCCGACGTGTTGTT
This sequence comes from Bos javanicus, assembly GCF_032452875.1. Classification (NCBI taxonomy): domain Eukaryota; kingdom Metazoa; phylum Chordata; class Mammalia; order Artiodactyla; family Bovidae; genus Bos; species Bos javanicus. The sequence goes on from NC_083868.1 coordinate 86,372,827, forward strand.
TCAAAACATAACGGAGCCCGGGCCCCCGAGACCGTTAAACCGCGGGTGGAGCGGGGAGAAGCGATGAACCCAGTGGCCTCACGCTTTGTCCTGGCCGCCTTTTTCGACCCCAAACCCCACTATGTTGAACCACCAACCCTCCCCCAAACCGACCCGAGCCCCCAGAAGAGCCAACAAAGCAGCAAAAGGCTCGGTACCTTGTAGAAAGCCCCGTTGGAGCCGCGAACCTCCACCGTCAGCTCCGCCATGTTGGAACCGCAAAGGCCGCTGGGAAGAGATTCTAGAAACTTTCCAACCAGAGGGGAGGCGGGGGGAGGGGCGTGAAGGAGGCGGGGGGAGGGGCGGGGAAAACAGGGCGGGACTGGGATCCCCGCCCCACACCCCTAGGGTCTCACCGTGCCGCCCCGGCTCTCCCAGTGGGATCCCTCCGTTCCTTACATCACTAGCCCCCAGCTCCGCCCGCCGTCGCCAACGCCCCGTTCGCCTCCCGACACAATCGCCCGACCTTTGGTGACCCGCCCTACGTCTCCGCCCCTAAGTGCCGGGTGCTTGCCCGCCCCAGCCAGTCGGGGCCTCCTGCTGCCCGGGAGTGAACTGCCCCGCACAGCTTGCCCCACGCATCTGCGTTCCGCCAGGCTGGGCGCCTTGCCCTGAAACTTCCTTGAGGTGCTGGAAGCCCTGGAGTAGCTTCCTTATCTGGTGAAAAGCGACTCTGGTGGCTTCAGTTGCACACTAGCACAAACTTTAGGGGAAAGAGGGAACCTAAAAGTGTACATACTATGTGCTGTAAATTCTGTAGCCTCGCTTTCTTAAAAAAAAAAAAAAAAAATTTTTTATATTGGTGGCTTCCTCCTGACTCCCAATTCCTCAGTTACACACCTCCTCACACAGTTCAGTCCAGCCCTCTCCCCACCTGTTAACCACTTTCAGTTCATTCAATCCGACTCTTTACGACCCCGTGGACTGCAGCACGCCAGGCTTCTCTTGTCCATCATGAATTCTGCTGTTTAAAAAGTTAAACTAAGTATTTCCAGTTCAACTTAGATGTATTCATAACCCGGGAGGTAATACCATTGTTAGAAGTAATCATGAAAACAATAGAGCTGTAGAGCACGTTTTTCCCCTACTGCAGTGCGTGGGAACTTCCACACACAGGATCAAAGCAGAACCAATTCGTATGGCTTTTCTACCAGAAAATCCCATGGACAGAGAAGCCTGGTAGGCTACAGTCCATGGGGTCGCAAAGAGTCGGACACGACTGAGCGACTTCACTGTACTTTCTACCAGAACCTACAGCAATACCATTAAGTGTTATAATGGAGATACTTTGAATATTTAACAATACTGAAACTTTTTCCGAAAGCAAGGCCTTTGGAAATAGTACTGGAAGTATTCTTTTCTGTGTGTTGTATTACCGTTTTGACAGGAAAACCCTAGAAAAGGATGCTTTGCTGGCACACTACGCTCTTAAGGAAACGCCCACGGGCCTAGCCCTGGCCTTTGTGAGCAAGGGAGTCCTTTAAAATGCACATAAAATTCCAAATTTATGGACATTTCTAAGTGCTCCATATTGCTATGGATGGAATGTTCTTTTTAAAATGTTCATCATTGTGAGGAAAACACAAGCACACTAATACATCAATGAGTAACAGCCACCATTTATTAAGGGCTTCATGTGTGTATGACACTTTTTATAATCATTTTGCTATGATCCTTCAGAATTAAAATATCCTAGTTTCCTTTTCCCCCCACAGCTTTATTGAAGTATAAATCACATACCATAAAATTCATCCATTTAAGGTGTACAATTAAATGTACAATTCAGTTTTTAGTACATTTACATAATTGTGTAATCATCAACCACAATCAATTTTAGAACATTTTCACCATCCCCCCCCCAAAACCCTCGTATCTGTTGACATTCCCCATTGCACCCTGTTGTAGCCACGTGTTCCGATAAACAAACTCACTTGGACAATGCAGATAGTGGAGTGCGGTTTATTACACCTGCAGGCCCAAGCCAGAGTCTCCTCTAAGCCAAGGACCCCGACCAGTCTTTGTGAAAGCCTTATATACCCTAAATGTATGAGGTTCCCTGAAACTAGTCTGAACAAAGGAAAGAGAAAGATACAATCAAAGTTAACCCCATGATTCATATGCCTTAAGCCTAGGTAGTTAGTTAAGAGTGGACAATTATCAATAGGCTTGTGGTCATACCCCAGTGAGCATAATAGAATGTATGATTCTATTTGGTTACACATATAATTAGGGTATTCTTTTAGGCATGGAGAGCCCTGGGGCTCTTCCCTGTGGGGGCCTGGTTTTCCAGTTGGTATGTCATTTCCATAGGTACTGGGCATATAGCTCAAAGTCCACAGTCTGGCCCAAGATGGAGTCCTGCTTTCAGACAGAGCCTGTTCTGTTTCCTCCTTCAACCCCAATCCCCAAAACCCTAAGCAACCACTAATCTACTTTCTTCCTTTTTTCTTCCTTCTTCTTTCCTTGGCCTTCACATTTGTTCCTGAATGTCAGTCACTTTGGGTAGGGCTATGAAAGTTCCATCTGGACTAAAGTCAAGTTATTTTAATTTTGAAGAATAAAGATTGTTCCTCTTCAGGCCTTGGATGCTAAAAACATTTTGAGTTTGGACACCCCCAACCCATCTCCACTAACTCCTGCTATTAATAGATAGAACTATGACTTTCATTAAACAACAGAGATTTATAGCAACCAGTCATATATCTGAGATCACATAAGATCTAAATTAGTAGAACTGGAATTTAAGTCACACCTCTTTCCATTTCCAAAACTCATATCATAACTCTTGTTTGTTGTCGGCATGTTATGTTCATAGTGGAATAGTACACAAGCTTTAAAATTTTGATATAGATCTATATTCATCATTTTGAAAAGACAATCATTATTAAAAGGAAAAGAATTACATCTAAATAAAACCGGGAAATAAGTAAAATTTTTAAAAATTTTTTACAAAGGAAAAGTCATAAAACAGCAAGCATGCTGCTGCTGCTGAGTCACATCAGTCGTGTCCGACTCTGTGTGACTCCATAGACGGCAGCCCACCAGGCTCTCCTGTCCCTGGGATTCTCCAGGCAAGAACACCGGAGTAGGTTGCCATTTCCCTCTCCAATGCATGAAAGTGAAAAGTGAAAGTGAAGTCACTCAGTCATGCCCGACTCAGCGACCCCATGGACTGAAGCCCACCAGGCTCCTCCATCAACGGGACTTTCCAGGCAAGAGTACTGGAGTGGGTTGCCATTGCCTTCTCTGAAAACAGCAAGCATGCTGCTGCTGCTAAGTCGCTTCAGTCATGTCTGACTCTGTATGACCCCATAGAGGGCAGCCCACCAAGCTCCCCCGTCCCTGGGATTCTCCAGGCAAGAACACTGGAGTGGGTTGCCATTTCCTTCTCCAATGCATGAAAGTGAAAAGTGAAAGTGAAGTCACTCAGTCGTGTCTGACTCCTAGCAACCCCATGGACTACAGCCTACCGGGCTCCTCTGTCCATGGGACTTCCCAGGCAAGAGTACTGGAGTGGGGTGCCATTGCCTTCTCCTAATGAATGTGCTCATGTGTGTATGTGTATATATATGGTGATGGTGCTGGAGAAGACCCTTGAAAATCCCTTGGACTGCAAGGAGATCAAACCAGGCAATCCTAAAGGAAATCAACTCTTAATATTCTTTGGAAGGACTGAAGGTGAAGTTCCACTATATGGCCACCTGATGCAAAGAGCTAACTCATTGGGAAAGGACCCCAATGCTGGAAAACATTGAGGGCAGGAGGAAAAGGGAGAGATACAGGATGATATAGTTGGATGGCATCATTGGCTCAATAGACGTGAATTTGAGCAAACTCCAAGAGCTAGTGCAGGACAGGGAAGCCTGGCGTGCTGCAGTCCATGAGGTTGCAAAAAGTCAGACACAACTTAGCGACTGAACAACAGCAAATGCACTGTTGTGTTGTTTAGTCCATAGTGAAGTGAAGTCGCTCAGTCGTGTCCGACTCTTCGCGATCCCCTGGACTGCAGCCTACCAGGCTCCTCCGTCCATGGGATTTTCAAGGCAAGAGTACTGGAGTGGGGTGCCATTGCCTTCTCTGTCATTACTCCCAGACATAACCAATTAGATCATATCTTCTTCTTTTCAATAAGCAGTCAGCACTCCTCAAATAAGGCAGAACATTGATTTCCAGGTACTTATCTCTGTATGCTATTTATCCAAATAGATTTACATTGGAACTGAGCACTTTAGAAATGTATTAATAGCAAAAATATATTAAACACTCATAATTGGACCATGTATGCCTTTCCTTGTCTTCCATATAGATATACTTACTCATTTATTAATTCACTTATAGTAATACCATCCAGACATATGAATATTAATAGCCTGAGAACAAAATCCTGAGCATTAACTTCTGTTGTATAGGCATTAACTAGGTCTCTGACCTCAGAGGTACAGGATTTAACCAAATCATTTATTCACACACATCTCAGATATGCATTGGTTCAAACTTTGCATCTTTCCATTCATGCATACCTTTGTTTACTGATCCCCTAATTAAGTCACTAATAATAATAAAGTCAATGTGTAAAATTTAAAAAAACCCTGAAAACAGTATCCTAGAATATTACTAAGGTCTATCTATAGGCTTATTTTTCATAAAACTAAAATGTTACGTCTTTTTTGCAGCAGATCACAACATTATACACAAAGATTATCAGCTTACTTGCTTCATGTCAATCCCATATTTATACTTTATCTACTATGCCTGTCCTTCCTTCACTTAATTTTTCCATGTTTTAAAGATGGTACAAATGGTAGCCATCCTCCAAGATGGCACCCAAGGATTCCTGGCTCCTAGTACTCATAGCCTTGCAGTCTCCTCCCATATTAAATCATGACTGGCCTCTATACCCAATAAAATACTTGACAGGCTGACAGTGTATGACCTCTGAATCTTAATTATACGTACATTGAGCTTTCTGCCTCCCTTTCTCTTGTATTGATTGCTCTTGGGGAACTCAGCTGTCATGCTGTAAGGACACTCACAGCATGACAGTAGGGACTCACAGTCCTGAGGAGAGGTCCATGTATAAAGAAACCGTGGTCTCCCTGCCAACGACCAGCATGAACTTTCTAGTCCTCTGAGTAACTCATGGAGGCAGATCCTCTAGCCCAAGCTTTCACATATCTGCAATCCTACCTGACATCTTGACTGCAACCTCACAAAAGACCCTAAACCAAAACTGCCCATTAATTCTCTCTAGATTCCTGCCCCATAGAAAATGTGATGCGTAACAAATATTTACTGCTGTTTTCAGTTGCTCAGTTGTAGGGTAATTTGTTACACAATAAAAAAACTGATACAATACAATGATCAACCACCAAGTGTCATATCTCACAATGAGGACATTGATACTATATTCTCTCATCCTATTTACTCCCCTTTCAAGGAGTTATGACCTAGCTCTTTATCACTAATGAAAGGTTTAAATTAACCATGGTAAAAATAAAATATAATGTTAAAAACACTGAAGATGAATAAAAGTTCTCCATCATTTTTAATGGACCTCAGGTTACTCATAAAACTTGGTTAATTACCACTTTTGGCCCTGCATGGCATCCTTTGGTCTTCCCCAGTGGCTCTGTTTAGTCCATAAGTCGTGTTCAACTCTTTTGCGACCCCATGTACTGTACCCCAGGAGGCTCCTCTGTCCAAAATCATGTCTCCTGCATTGGCAGATGGGTTCTTTACCACTATATATATATATATATATATGTATATATATGTGTGTATATTTATATAGGAGACTTGGGTTCGATCCCTGGGTTGGGAAGATCCCCTGGAGGAGAACATGGCAACCCACTCCAGTATTCTTGCCTGGAGACTCCCCATGGACAGAGGAGCCTGGCAGGCTCAGGTCCATGGTGTTACAGAGTCAGACACAACTGAGTGGCAAAGCATAGCACAGAACATATACAAACATGTATCAGTTCAGTTCAGTCGCTCAGTTGTGTCCAACTTTTTGCAACCCCATCAATCACAGCACACCAGGCCTCCCTGCCCATCACCAACTACTGGAGTCCACCCAAACCCATGTCCATTGAGCCCGTGATGCCATCCAACCATCTCACGCTCTGTCATCCCCTTCTCCTCCTGCCCTCATTCTGTCCCAGGATCAGGGTCTTTTCAAATGAGTCAGCTCTTCACATCAGGTGGCCAAAGGATTGGAGTTTCAGCTTCAGCATCAGTCCTTCCAATGAATATTCAGGACTGATTTCCTTTAGGATGGACTGGTTGGATCTCCTTGCAGTCCAAGGGACTCTCAAGAGTCTTCTCCAACACCACAGTTCAAAAGCATCAATTCTTGGGCGCTCAGCTTTCTTTATAGTCCAACTCTCTCATTCATACATGACCACAGGAAAAACCATAGCCTTGACTAGACGGACCTTTGTTGACAAAGTAATGTCTCTGCTTTTCAATATGCTGTCTAGGTTGGTCATAACTTTCCTTCCAAGGAGTAAGCGTCTTGTAATTTCATGGCTGCAGTCACCATCTACAGTGATTTTGGAGCCCAGAAAAATAAAGCCTGACACTGTTTCCACTGTTTCCCCATCTATTTCCCATGAAGTGATGGGACCAGATGCCATGATCTAAGTTTTCTGAATGTTGAGCTTTAAGCCAACTTTGTCACTCTCCACTTTCACTTTCATCAAGAGGCTTTTTAGTTCCCCTTCACTTTCTGCCATAAGGGTGGTGTCATCTGCATATCTGAGGTTATTGATATTTCTCCTGGCAATCTTGATTCCAGCTTGTGCTTCTTCCAGCCCAGTGTTTCTCATGATGTACTCTGCATAGAAGTTAAATAAGCAGGGTGACAATATACAGGCTTGACGTACTCCTTTTCCTATTTGGAACCAGTCTGTTGTTCCATGTCCAGTTCTAACTGTTGCTTCCTGACCTGCATACAGGTTTCTCAAGAGGCATGTCAGGTGGTCTGGAATTCCTATCTCTTTCAGAATTTTCCACAGTTTATTGTGATCCACACAGTCAAAGGCTTCGGCATAGTCAATAAAGCAGAAATAGATGTTTTTCTGGAACTCTCTTGCTTTTTCCATGATCCAGTGGATGTTGGCAATCTGATCTCTGGTTCCTCTGCCTTTTCTAAAACCAGCTTGAACATCAGGAAGTTCACGGTTCATGTATTGCTGAAGCCTGGCTTGTAGAATTTTGAGCATTACTTTACTAGCCTCTGAGATGAGTGCAATTGTGGGTAGTTTGAGCATTCTTTGGCATTGCCTTTCTTTGGAATTAAAGAGTAGTAATTAAAACAACTTTATCCATAAAATTGATTAATATGTGCCCGTTAAAAGGAATGGGATAGAGTTACAGTTCCCAAATTGTGCCAACAACAGACACCAGGACATGACAGTGAATTCACAGAAGTACCTGAAGATACGTTACATTTTTGGATAAGCATAGTAATGTTTAACACCTGTTGGACTTTGTGCACACTGCTATCCCAACGTAGTTCAATTTCAATATTAAGTTATGCTACATTCCATTTGGTGATTCTGTATCTTTCAAACATGAGTTTTTAGCAATTCCTGTAACAATAAAGCAAAAATAAATATAGAACAGGAAATGAGGGTGGTGATGTCCACTGTGATTCCAGGAGAGGTGTGTAGTGACCACTGTGGATGCATATCCCATTAGCAAGAAATTGGATTATTCAAGAGTGAGGTTAAAGTATTTTTTCTATTAGTTTACACTTTATTTTCCACCTATGTATTGAATTGTTATGACATAAATGCTTCCTAAGTTTTGACATCTTACTACTTAATAACAGAATCATTAGGTATTTATTTAGGCAGTGTAGTGAGCACTGAGTTACTGAGAATGCTATGAACCAAGAATGCTTGGAAAGTTTTGAGGAAAAGAGTACGTCTATATTTGCAAAGATGAAAAGCTCTTTTACATATATTGTTAAGAGAAATAAGCTGCAGAATAGTGTGTTTGTGGGAGAGGGGAGAATTGGTTTCTTATGTTTTACTTTTATGTGCATATACTACCTTTTGTAATTTTTTTAAATTGTTATTTTTAAAATAAAGTAACATCCTCCCCCACAAAAAAATGATCAAAATATCAATCACCAAGATCCTTACTTGGGTATGGTAAGGTATTTCAAATTTGTATTATTTTTCTCTTGCTTCATAAAAAACAAATTACCACAGATTTAGAGTTTTAAAGCAGCATTTTTTCTCCCGTCAGATTATGTATTCTACCACACCTTCCCTCCTGTGCGTAGATCTTCTCCATCACTGAAGCCTTAAAAGACTGAGGGTTCCCCAAAAGGAAGGAATTTGTATCCAGACTGCCCTCTGACTCAAGACTACCACATCAACTACTGTCAAGACTTCCAGCTTGAGGGGTGGGAAAATGTCTTTGGTTATTCAAAAGAAGACTTAACACCAGAGTATATGCTAATGAATTTGGCAATAAGGAGCTCATTATCTGAACCACAGTCAGCTCCTGGTCTTGTTTTTGCTGACTGTATAGAGCTTCTCCATCTTTGGCTGCAAAGAATATAATCAATCTGGTTTCGGTGTTGACCATGTGGTGATGTCCATGTGCAGAGTCTTCTCTTGTGTTGTTGGAAGAGGGTGTTTGCTATGACCACTGTGTTCTCTTGGCAAAACCCTATTAGCCTTTGCCCTGCTTCATTCCATATTCCAAGGCCAAATTTGCCTGTTACTCCAGGTGTTTCTTGATTTCCTACTTTTGCATTCCAGCCCCCTATAATGAAAAGGACATCTTTTTTGGGTGTTAGTTCTAAAAGGTCTTGTAGGTCTTCATAGAACCATTCAACTTCAGTTTCTTCAGCGTTACGGGTTGGGGCATAGACTTGGATTACCGTGATATTGAATGGTTTGCCTTGGAAACGAACAGAGATCATTCTGTCCTTTTTGAGATTGCACCCAAGTACTGCATTTTGGACTCTTTTGTTGACCATGATGGCTACCTCATTTCTTCTAAGGGATTCCTGCCCGCAGTAGTAGATATAATGGTCATCGGAGTTAAATTCACCCATTCCAGTCCATTTAGTTCGCTGATTCCTAGAATGTCGACGTTCACTCTTGCCATCTCCTGTTTGACCACTTCCAATTTGCCCTAATTCATGGACCTGACTTTCCAGGTTCCTATGCAATATTGCTTCTTACAGCATCGGATCTTGCTTCTGTCTCCAGTCACATCCACAACTGGGTATTGTTTTTGCTTTGGCTCCATCCCTTTATTCTTTCTGGAGTTATTTCTCCACTGATCTCCAGTAGCATATTGGGCACCTACTGACCTGGGGAGTTCCTCTTTCAGTATCCTATCATTTTGCCTTTTCATACTGTTCATGGGGTTCTCAAGGCAAGAATACTGAAGTGGTTTGCCATTCCCTTCTCCAGTGGACCACATTCTGTCAGATTCTCCACCATGACCCGCCCGTCTTGGGTGGCCCCCGGGCATGGCTTAGTTTCATTGAGTTAGACGAGGCTGTGGTCCTAGTGTGGTTAGATTGACTAGTTTTCTGTGATTATGGTTTCAGTGTGTCTGCCCTCTGATGCCCTCTTGCAACACCTACTGTCTTACTTGGGTTTCTCTTAACTTGGACGTGGGGTATCTCTTCACGGCTGCTCCAGCAAAGTGCAGCCACTGCTCACCTTGGATGAGGGGTATCTCCTCACTGCTGCCCCTCCTGACCTTGAACGTGGAATTCAAGGTCAGGAGAGGCGGTGGTGAGATTTAGTTCAGGGGGGCGGTGGTGAGGAGACTTAATTTCAATTTAATTCAGACTTAAATTTGAAAAAAAGTAGGGAAAACCACTAGACCTTTCAAGTATGACCTAAATCAAATCCCTTATGATTATACAGTGGAAGTGAGAAATAGATTGAAGGGACTAGATCTGATAGAGTGCCTGATGAACTATGGAATGAGGTTCGTGACATTGTACAGGAGACAGGGGTCAAGACCATCCCCATGGAAAAAAAATGCGAAAAAGCAAAATGGCTGTCTGGGGAGGCCTTACAAATGAAAAGAAGAGAAGCGAAAAGCAAAGGAGAAAAGGAAAGATATAAGCATCTGAATGCAGAGTTCCAAAGAATAGCAAGAAGAGATAAGAAAGCCTTCCTCAGCGATCAATGCAAAGAAATAGAGGAAAACAACAGAATGGGAAAACTAGAGATCTCTTCAAGAAAATTAGAGATACCAAGGGAACATTTCATGCAAAGATGGGCTCAAAAAAAGGGCAGAAATGGTGTGGACCTAACAGAAGCAGAAGATATTAAGAAGAAGTGGCAAGAATACACAGAAGAACTGTCCAAAAAAGATCTTCATGACAAAGATAGTCACAATGGTGTGACCTAGAGCCAGACATCCTGGAATGTGAAGTCAAGTGGGCCTTAGAAAGCATCACTACGAACAAAGCTAGTGGATGATGGAATTCCAGGTGAGCTATTTCAAATCCTGAAAGATGATGCTGTGAAAGGGCTGCATTCAATATGCCAGCAAATTTGGAAAACACAGCAGTGGCCACAGGACTGTGGTCAGTTTTCATTTAAATCCCAAAGAAAAACAATGGCAAAGAATGCTCAAACTACCCCACAATTGCACTCACCTCACATGCTAGTAAAGAAATGCTCAAAATTCTACAAGCCAGGCTTCAGCAATATGTGAACTGTGAACTTCCAGATGTTCAAGCTGGTTTTAGAAAAGGCAGAGGAACCAGAGATCAAATTGCCAACATCCACTGGATCATGGAAAAAGCAAGAGAGTTCCAGAAAAACATCTATTTCTGCTTTATCGACTATGCCAAAGCCTTTGACTGTGTGGATCACAATAAACTGTGGAAAATTCTGAAAGAGATGGAAATACCAGACCACCTGACGTGCCTCTTGAGAAACCTATATGCAGGTCAGGAAGCAACAGTTAGAACTGGACATGGAACAACAGACTGGTTCCAAATAGGAAAAGGAGTACGTCAAGCCTGTATATTGTCACCCTGCTTATTTAACTTCTATGCAGAGTACATCATGAGAAACGCTGGGCTGGAAGAAGCACAAGCTGGAATCAAGATTGCCAGGAGAAATATCAATAACCTCAGATATGCAGATGACACCACCCTTATGGCAGAAAGTGAAGGGGAACTAAAAAGCCTCTTGATGAAAGTGAAAGTGGAGAGTGACAAAGTTGGCTTAAAGCTCAACATTCAGAAAACTTAGATCATGGCATCTGGTCCCATCACTTCATGGCAAATAGATGGGGAAACAGTGGAAACAGTGTCAGACTTTATTTTTGGGGGCTCCAAAATCACTGCAGATGGTGACTGAAGCCATGAAATTAAAAGACGCTTACTCCTCGCAAGGAAAGTTATGACCAATATCAGTTCAGTTCAGTTGCTCAGTTGTGTCTGACTCCTGCGACCCCATGAATCGCAGCACGCCATGCCTCTCTGTCCATCACCAACACCAACCTAGATAGCATATTGAAAAGCAGAGACATTACTTTGCCAACAAAGGTCCGTCTAGTCAAGGCTATGGTTTTTCCAGTGGTCGTGTATGGATGTGAGAGTTGTACTGTGAAGAAAGCTGAGCGCTGAAGAATTGATGCTTTTGAACTGTGGTGTTGGAGAAGACTCTTGAGAGTCCCTTGGACTGCAAGGAGATCCAACCAGTCCGTTCTGAAGGAGATCAGCCCTGGGATTTCTTTGGAAGGAATGATGCTAAAGCTGAAACTCCAGTACTTTGGCCACCTCATGCGATGAGTTGACTCATTGGAAAAGATTTTGATACTGGGAGGGATTGGGGGCAGGAGGAAGAGGGGACGACAGAGGATGAGATGGCTGGATGGCATCACCGACTCGATGGATGTGAGTTTGAGTGAACTCCGGGAGTTGGTGATGGACAGGGAGGCCTGGCGTGCTGCGATTCATGGGGTCGAAAAGAGTCGGACGGGACTGAGGGACTGAAGTGAACTGAAGTACTATGCTAATGAGGTGATTTTTACCTGGCGCTCCTAGATAGCCTCAGGATAGGGCTGGTTTCCAGAAAGACCAAGGAACAATAACAGAAGGTTAGGGTTTTCAGCCCCAGCTCAAACTCTGGGAAGGAGAAAGGACAGAGAGGGAGGCTGGAAATTAAAGCTGTTTAAAAACTCTTGAACAAGGGCATTTGATGATTATCCTGGTTGGTGAACACATCCCACCGGCTGGAAGAGTGGAGCATCTTAGTTCCCTAAGAACTTTTTACCTCTTCATGTGGCTATTCATCTGTAATATACTTCATAAGAAACTGGTTGTAGTTCAGTCACTCAGTCATGTCTGACTCTTTGTAACATCATGGAATGCAGCACGCCAGGCTTCCCTCCCTGTCCTTCACCATCTCCCGGTGAGTTTGTGATGCCATCCAACCATCTCGTCCTTTGTCATCCCCTTTTCCTCCTGCCTTCAGTCTTACCCAGAATCGGGGTCTTTTCTGATGAGTCAGCTTTTTGCATCAGGTGGCCAAAGTATCGGGGCTTTGGCTTTAGCATCAGTCCTTCCAATGAATATTAAGGATTGAGTTCCTTTAGGATTGACTGGTTTGATCTCCTTGCAGTCCAAGGGACTCTCAAGAGTCTTCTCCAACACCACAGTTCAAAAGCATCCATTCTTCAGTGCTCAGCCTTCTTTATGGTCCAACTCTCACATCCATACATGACCACTGGAAAAACCATAGCCTTGACTAGACGGACCTTTGTTGACAAAGTAATGTCTCTGCTTTCTAATATACTGTCTAGATTGGTCATAGCTTTTCTTCCAAGGAGCAAGTGTCTTTTAATTTCATGGCTGCAGTCACCATCTGCAGTGATTTTGGAACCCAAGAAAATAAAGTCTCTCACTGTTTCCATTGTTTCCCCAGCTATTTGCCATGAAGTGATGGGACCAGATGCCATGATCTTTGTTTTTGAAGGTTGAGTTTTAAGCCAGCCTTTTCACTCTTTTCTTTGACCTTCATCAAGAGGCTCTTTAGTTCCTCTTCACTTTCTGCCATTAGGGTGGTGTCATCTGCATATCTGAGGTTATTAATATTTCTCCAGACAATCTTGATTTCAGCTTGTGCTTCATACAGTCTGGCATCTCACATGATTTACTCTGCACATAAGTTAAATAAGCAGGGTGACAATATACAGCCTTGATGTACACCTTTCCCAATTTTGAACCAGTTCGTTGTTCCATGTCTGGTTCTAACTGTTGCTTCTTGACCTGAATACAGGTTTCGCAAATTGGTAAACATAAGTAAATGTTTCTGTGAGCTGCTCTAGTGAATTAATAAAACTTGAGGAAGAAGCTGTTGGAATCTCCAATTTACAGGCTGATCTGAAGCACAGCTGACAACCTAGACTTGGAGACTGGCATCTGAAGTGAGGGCAGACTTGTGGAACTGAGTCTTTAACCTATGGGAACTGATGCTATCTCCAGGTAGTGTCAGAATTGAGTTAAATTTGCAGGACATGCAGTCTCTACTCACTTAGAATTGGAGAATTGTTGGTGTTGGAAAAAACATCTGAGAGAGTAACCTGTTTTACTAAAAAAATCTATCAGCATTTAAATGTTAATCATATCTTTAAATGAATAAATCAGGTCCATTGGGTTGCAAAAGTGAAAGTGAAGTTGCTCACTCATGTCCAGCTCTTTTCTACCCCATGGACTATAGCCTACCAGGCTCCTCCATCCTTGGGATTTTCCAGGCAGGAATACTGGAGTGGGTTGCCGTTTCCTTCTCCAGGAGATACTCCCAACCCAGGGATTGAACCTGGGTCTCCTGCATTGTAGGCAGACGCTTTACCATCTGAGCCACCAGGGAAGTCCCTGGGGTTGCAAAGACTTGGACAAAATTTAGAGACTGAACAATAGCAATGCATCTTTAAAATACTTTCACAGTCACATCTATACTTGTGTTTGATTAAACAACTGGGCACAATAGCTTAGCCAACTTGACAGATAAAATTAACCATTATAGTCTCTGACCTTTAGACTCCCTTTTAAAGGGCTCACCTGATTAGGTTAGGCCCACCCAGGATAATCTTTTTTTTTTATTAATTTTGACGTGAATTTCTTCAAAACCTTAACTGCATCTTCAAAACTTTACCTTTGCCATATTCTATTGGTTAGCAGTAAGTTATTGGTTCAACCCACACAAAAACATGGACAACCAGGGAACAAGAATTATGAAGGCCATCTTAGAATTCTGCCTGTGTGCCTGTGTGTGTGTGTGTGTGTGTGTGTATGCTCAGTCGTGTCTGACTCTTTTTTGACCCTATGGACTGTGGACTGCCAGGCTCCTCTATCCTTGGGATTTCCCAGGCAAGAATACTGAAGTGGGTTGTCATTTCCTTCTCCAGGGGATCTTCCCAATCCAGAGATTGAACCCATGTCTGTTGCATCTCCTGCATTGGCAGGCAGATTCTTTACTACTAGCACCACCTGGGAAGCTCCTAATTTTGCCTGCTGCTGCTGCTGCTAAGTCTCTTCAGTCATATCCGACTCTGTGTGACCCCAGAGACAGCAGCCCACCAGGCTTCCCTGTCTCTGGGATTCTCCAGGCAAGAACACTGGAGTGGGTTGCCATTTCCTTCTCCAATGCATGAAAGTGAAAAGTGAAAGTGAAGTTGCTCAGTCGTTCCCGACTCTTAGTGACCCCATGGACTGCAGCCTACCAGGCTGCTCTGTCCATGGATTTTCCAGGCAAGAGTACTGGAGTGGAGTGCTATTGCCTTCTCCGAATTCTGCCTACTACAAAGTAAAGAGAGCAGAACCTAGTGGTGACTCTCAGAATCTGTGAAGCAGTTTTTACAAGCCAACCTCTCTCCAGACTATTTCTCTCATTTATTCATTCATTCGTTTACCCATTCATTCATGTGCAAGAAAACCAAGCACATAGTAAACAGTATTGACTGCTGTCATTTTTATTTTTTATGGTTTAAACAATTATTGATAGTATATGCCCAGTGCTAGGTCTAATATATACCATGTACTCAACAAATGATTGTGATGGTGTCAGATAATCAACAAACCATTGCAAGTTTAGAAGTAGGGACATCACCTGATCACCTTTGGGTTTTAGAAAGAGAATTTTTATCAGTAAAGAGGAAGATTTAAAAATCATAGTACAGAAGGCAGAAACCAGTTAAGTCTATTGCAAGCATAGAGGAGAGATAAGTAGAGCCTGAGCTAAGTCAATGAAAGTGGAGAAAAAGAGATAGAACTGAGATATTTAAAATGTTGAAGAAATGGAAACTAGTGGCTAGACCTGATGAGCAATGAGCAGAAACTCAGGATAAACTTACTTAGATAATTGGATACATAATTATGCCATTAATTTAAAACATAAGGGAAGATCCCTGAGGGAGATAAGAAGTTCTGTTGGAGAAATAATTGCTTTGGAGGGGTCTTCAAATATTCAGTGAAGATTTTAGTAGAAGTCTACAGTAGAGATTAAGTTTCAGGAGACTCCAGTGAATATTTAGCATTTAAGGAAAGCTGATGAGATTTCCTAGGTAAGGTTTTTAAGACAAATTTTAATAAGAATAAATGTAATTTATCAATGGGACTATTTGGGAAAAGGGGCTATAGACCACAGGAGAATATATTATCCTATTAATATAGACTAAACAATGCAATGCAGGAGACACAGGAGACGAGGGTTCAACCCCTGGGTCAGGAAGATCCCCTGGAGAAGGAAAATGGCAACCCTTTCTGGTATTCTTGCCAAAAATATCCCATGGACAGAGGACTCTGGTGGGTTACAGTCCATGGGGTCACAAAGAATCAGACACAACTGAGCGACTAAGCAGCAGCAAGTATTTAATAATAATATCAATACAATAGGAAATGAAGTGTCTGACTAATATAAACTAGACATATATTCCCCTACAGCAATGATTTATTTCTGCTTCTGCACATTAGCAGGCTTAGTATTCAAAATATTATGGGTGGGCTCTAAATATGAATGAATGCATTCGATAGGACAGGGCTTCCCCGGTGGCTGAAGCAGTAAAGAATCCACCTGCAATGCAGGATACACAGGTTTGATCCCTGAATCTGGGAAGATCCCTTGGAGAAGGAAATGGCAACCCACTCTGGTATTCTTAATCGGGAAATCCCGTGGACACCAGAGCCTGGTGGGCTACAGTCCATAAGGTTGCAGAGTGGGACAAGACTGAGCAAGCGCACACATAGGCCATGCAACAGAAATAATAACAATAAATACCTAATCTATGTAACAACATGGAAAATGCTTAACAAGATATGAATAAAAACTAAAGTAGGATGTAAAAGTCAATCTGCACAGTGATTACAACTATGTAAAACATGCACAAATAGATACGAATAAAATGAGCTTAAACAAATGAAAAAAGTTTGTTAGGGTGATTGGAATGTTGCTTTTTTCTCTGCATTTAATTGCAGTTAGATTCATTCCCTGGTGGCTCACATGGTAAAGAATTCACCTGCAGTGTGGGAGACCTGGGTTCGATTCCTGGGTTGGGAAGATCCTCTGGAGAAGGGAACTGGCTACCCACTCCAGTGTTCTGGCCTGGAGGATTCCATGGACAGAGGAGCCTGGCAGGCTACAGTTCATGGGGTTGCAAGGAGTCGGACACAACGAGTGACTTTAACTTTCACTTTACATTCTATAAGTAAACTGTGAAAGCATATCGGACCAGAAGGCAAGAGAACTCTCCATGCAGGCCCAATTTTATTGTGATGTCAATTCACCTCTCTGAGGGAGTACTGCTGTGCTGAAACCCAAAAAAGTTGATTTCAGATTTAATCAGGTAGAAAGAAGACAGTAGTAAAGGGGACAATATACTAGTCAGAGAAAAAAAGATTGTGTGAAGGCCTCAAGGGCAGAATGACTGGAGCACAGAGTACAGGGAAGATGTGGCAAGACATGAACTTTGCTAGAGATCCCAAGCAAACAACCAAGGGCTTTAAATTTTATATGAAGGACAATGGGAACCTATTAAAGGTAGAATAAACAAAGATGTGGCTCACACAAGACTAGAAGCTCAGAAACTAGCACACAGTTTCATCAAAATGTATTACTATATGATGTTCCACATTCATTTTATATTTTTCTATAGCCCTAAGAATAACAATATTTTTCAAAAATGTTTTTTGATTCATTGTTTGTCCCCAGATTTAGCCAATGACAACCTCTTCAAGTGGGCTTGTGAGTTCTTTTAGTATGGCTCATCAATGTTTGAGCAAAATGTACTTTCTTGCACAAGTTGTTCTAGCTTCACTTTATGCTTTCCAGTGGTGGTAGAATCAGCTATTTCTCCAAGGAACCCTGGCTCCTTTTATTAGGGAATTGCACTTAAAAATTGAGGTCTGGGTGGTAAAAATGTATCTTATCATTTTATTTATTTCAGTTCAGTTCAGCTGCTCAGTCGTATCCAACTCTTTCTGATCCCATGGGCTGCAGCACGCCAGGCTTCCCTGTCCATTGCCAACTCCCAGAGCTTGCTCAAACTCATGTCCATTGTGTAGGTGATGCCATCCAACCATCTCATCCTCTGTTGTCCACTTATCCTCCTGCCTTCAGTCTTTCCCAGAGTCAGGGTCTTTTTCAACGAGTCAGTTCTTTGCATCAGGTGGTCAAAGTATTGGAGTTTCAGCTTCAACATCAGTCCTTCCAGAGAATATTTAGGATTATTTCCTTTAGGATTGACTGGTTTGATCTCCTTGCAGTCCAAGGGACTCTCAAGAGTCTTCTCCAACACCAGAGTTCAAAAACATCAATTCTTTGGCACATAGCTTTCTTTCTTTCTTATTAAAAAAAAAAAAAAGTATATTTGGAGGCATTGCATGGGCTGTGGGATCTTATTTCCACAACCAGTGGTTGAACTCGTACCTCTTCCAGTGAAAGCACAGAGTCTTTAACACTAGGCTGCCACAGAATTTCCAAATTCTTTTAAAATACGAAATTTCATCAAAGATAGTTTTAGAGACTAAACTTGTTTTTAATACTGCAGAATTTTATTCTTAGGCATAAAAGATGAGCTAGGATGCTATGGACTCCAAAAAGTTTCTTTTTCGGCTTTGGAAGTTCTGAAAACTAGAAGTTAGCTTGTTGTAAACATGGACTTGACCTTAGACTTTCATTGTAGCTTAGTATTGTAGCAAAGACTTTGAGAAACACATGCAATTATTTGTATCAACTTTAACCTATTTTCCCATAACTATTAAAGAAGAAAAACACAACTACCTTCTAACAGTGTGCTTTCCTCCCATCAACACAGGCTAAAGCTTCTTAACATTTAAATAAATCCTTCTTAGTACAAAGTACTTTAGTCTATTCCTTATTACTTTGTTTTACAGTTTTAAAAATGTTAATAATGATCCGGTGAATTGATTCTATGATCTGACAATGAATCAGATACTGAGCAATTTTTTAGAAGTACAAAGTGCCCATGATGATTTCAAATAATTGAGTTTCATATTTAAAATATTGATTCTAACAGTAATACTCTTCTCGAGTTTATTAATAATGGCTGCGTACTCATTACATGCCAGACACTATACTCAGCACCTTTATGTATATTGCTTCATTCAATCCTCTCATTAGCCCTTAGAGGTGGCAATTATTATTTTTCATTTTAAAAAAACAGAAAACTACAGCTCAAAGATGTTAATTAAAACCATCTAACAAAATGAAGGATCAAGTTAGACTTTAAAATCAGTCTTTCTGATTCTAAAGTTTATGCCCTTAACTGCTGTATTACAACATCTTAGTAGTATTAGCAAGCTAATTAAGGTGGAATGTGCATAAGAGTTAGATGATAAGAGTTGCCTAAAGAAGATGGTGATGGAAGTCAGCTTATGAGTAGAAAAATGATGTGATAACTTGAGGTTAAAATAGGAATCTAAACTTGAGAACCATATCTTGTCTATTGACCTTCTGAACATTCTTCCACTTTTCTTAATCACCACTGGTGCTACCAGACCTCAGACTTTCAGTCCTGGACTCTCCTCAGAACACATAGGATACCCTCTCTTTCTTTTTAAAAATTATATAGCCTCTCTTTTTAAAAATTGATTAATTTTATTTTTGGCTGTGCTGGTCTTTGTTGCTGCTCTCAGGCTTTCTCTAGTTGTGGTGAGTGGGGGCTACCCTTCATTGTGGTGCACAGGCTTCTCATTGCTGTGGCTTCTTTTGTTGAGGAGCATGGGCTCTAGAGTGCATGGGCTTCAGCAGTTGTGGCACATGGGCTTAGTTGCCCTGCAGCATGTTAAATCTTCCCGGATCAGGGATAAAAACCATGTGCCTTGCGTTGGTAGGCAGATTCTTAACCACTGGACCTCCAAGGAAGCCCAGATATCTCCTCTTAAACTTTTCTTTTTCCAAGATTTTATCTAATTTGAAGAATCAATTAGTTCTCAAGGAATTTTAGAAAACTGCTGTGCTCCACTTCCACCTATAATCATTTCCCCTTTCCTGTGGACAACTGCTTTTAATTTTTTAGCTTATTATTTTGCCATCTTTTATATTTCTAAATCATATGTGGGCATTATCTTTTGACTTCTCTCTGTTGAAGAGGAGGCCTTGGGTCTCTTCTTTTTCCTGCCTCACCTACAACATGCATCCTTTCTGTTGTTTTTCCTTCCATTTAATCTTGTTGAAATTTAGCTTATATCAATTATCTATTTATCTACTCATATATTCAGAGCTGAGACACAAGATAACGAGGATTTAAGGATGACTTTATACTTTTCCTAGAGTTTAATTTTTTTAATTTAATATTCTGACTACTTATCAGCAATTCAATTCCAAAGTCTCTCCCAGAGATGCTTTTACCTTCTCTAAACTAGACTGGTTATACTCTTGACCAGATACACAGCTATCATCCTGAGATCTCCCTTCATCAACATCCTGGAGATTCATTTCACCTCTCTTCTGTATTAGTGTTCCTTGTTTACCTCAATTGCTTCCTCAGAAAGGATGCAAGGAAGAAAATATTTCTATGTTTTAAAGTATTTTTATTCTACATCATAGCTGATGACAGTTTGGCTGGCTATAAATTTCTAAACTGGAAATCATTTGCTTTCAGACATTTGAAGTGCATTGCTCAAGTATCTATTTGTTTCCAATGCTGCTACTGAAAAATCTAAAGAAACCCTAAGCCCCTATCTTTTGTGTGGGGTCTTTTTTTTAACTGGAGAAGGGAATGGCAAACCACTTCAGTATTCTTGCCTTGAGAACCCCATGAAGAGCATGAAAAGGCAAAAAGAAGGACACTGAAAGAGGAACTCCCCAGGTCGCTCGGTCCCAATATGCTACTGGAGATCGGTGGAGGAATAACTCCAGAAAGAATGAAGGGATGGAGCCAAAGCAAGAACAATACCCAGCTGTGGATACCACTGGTGACAGAAGCAAGGTCTGATGCTGTAAGAGCAATATTGCATAGGAACCCGAAATGTTAGGTCCATGAATCAGGGCAAATTGGATGTGACCAAACAGGAGATGGCAAGAGTGAATGTTGACATTCTAGGAATCAGTGAACTAAGGTGGACTGGAATGGGTGAATTTAACTCAGACAACCATTATATCTACTACTGTGGGCAGGAGTCCCTTAGACGAAATGGAGTAGCCATCACGGTCAACAACAGTCCAAAATGCAGTACTTGGATGCAATCTCAAAAACGACAGAATGATTTCTGTTCGTTTCCAAGGCAAACCATTCAATATCATAGTAATCCAAGTCTATGCCCCAACCAGTAACACCAAAGAAGCTGAAGTTGAATGGTTCTATGAAGACCTACAAGACCTTTTAGAACTAACACCCAAAAAAGATGTCCTTTTCATTATAGGGGACTGGAATGCAAAAGTAGGAAGTCAAGAAATACCTGGAGTAACAGGCAAATTTGACCTTGGATACAGAATGAAGTAGGGCAAAGGCTAATAGAGTTTGCCAAGAGAACGCCCTGGTCATAGCAAACACCCTCTTCCAACAACACAAGAGAAGACTCTATACATGGACATCACGAGATGGTCAACACCGAAATCAGATTGATTATATTCTTTGCAGCCAAAAGTGGAGAAGCTCTATACAGTCAGCAAAAATAAGACCGGGAGCTGACTGTGACTCAGATCATGAACTCCTTATTGCCCAATTCAGACTTAAATTGAAGAAAGTGGGAAAATCACTAGACCCTTCAGGTATGACCTAAATCAAATTCCTTATGATTATACAGTGGAAGTGAGAAATAGATTTAAGGGACTAGATGTGATAGACAGATTGCCTGATGAACTATGGACCGAGGTTTGTGATACAGTACAGGAGACAAGGATAAAGACCATCCCCAAGAAATAGAAATGCAAAAAAGCAAAATACCTGTCTGAGGAGGCCTTACAAATAGCTGTGAAAAGAAGAGAAGCTAAACGCAAAGGAAAAAAGGAAAGATATACCCGTTTGAATGCAGAGTTCCAAAGAATAGCAAGGAGAGATAAGAAAGCCTTCCTCAGTGATCAATGCAAAGAAATAGAGGAAAAGAATTCAATGGGAAAGACTAGAGATCTCTTCAAGAAAATTAGACATACCAAGGGAACATTTCATGCAAAGATGGGCTCAATAAAGAAAAAAAATGGTATAGACCTAATAGAAGCAGAAGATATTAAGAAGAGATGGCAAGAATATACAGAACTATACAAAAAAGATCTTCATGACCCATGTAATCATGATGGTGTGATCACTCACCTAGAGCCAGACATCCTGGAATGTGAAGTCAAGTAGGCTTTAGGAAGTATCACTACAAACAAAGCTAAGTGGAGGTAATGGAATTGCAGTTGAGCTATTTGAAATCCTAAAAGATAATGCTGTGAAAGTGCTGAACTCAATCGCCAGCAAATTTGGAAAATTCAGCAGTGGCCACAGGACTAGAAAAGTCCAATCCCAAAGAAAGGCAATGCCAAAGAATGTTCAAACTACCACACAATTGTACTCATCTCACATGCTAGCAAAGTAATGCTCAAAACTCTCCAAACCAGGCTTCAGCAACACATGAACCATGAACTTCTAGATGTTCAAGCTGGTTTTAGACAAGGCAGAGGAACCAGAGATCAAATTGCCAACATCCGCTGGATCATGGAAAAAAGAAGAGAGTTCCAGAAAAACATCTATTTCTGCTTTATTGACTATACCAGAGCCTTTGACTGTATGGATCACAGTAAACTGTGGAAAATTCTGAAAGAGATGGGAATACCAGACCCCCTGACCTGCTTCTTGAGAAACCTATAGGCAGGTCAGGAAGCAACAGTTAGAACTGGACATGGAACAACAGACTTGTTCCAAATGGGAAAAGGAGTACGTCAAGGCTGTATATTGTCACCCTGCTTATTTACCTTATATGCAGAGTACATCATGAGAAACGCTGGGCTGGATGAAGCACAAGCTGGAATCAAGATTGCCAGGAGAAATATCAATAACCTCAGATATGCAGATGACACCACCCTAATGGCAGAAAGTGAAGAAGAACTAAAGAGCCTCTTGATGAAAGTGAAAGAGGAGAGTGAAAAAGTTGGCTTAAAGCTCAACATTCAGAAAACGAGGAACATGGCATCTGGTCCCATTACTTCATGGCAGATAGATGGAATAACAGTGGAAACAGTGTCAGACTTTATTTTTCTGGGCTCCAAAATCACTGCAGATGGTGATTGCAGCCATGGAATTAAAAGACGCTTACTCCTTGGAAGGAAACTTATGACCAACCTAGACAGCATATTAAAAAACAGAGACATTACTTTGTCAACAAAGGTCCATCTAGTCAAGGCTATGGTTTTTCCAGTGGTCATGTATGGATGTGAGAGTTGGACTATAAAGAAAGCTGAGCACTGAAGAATTGATGCTTTTGAACCATGGTGTTGGAGAAGACTCTTGAGAGTCCCTTGGACTGCAAGGAGATCCAACCAGTCCATCCTAAAGGAGATCAGTCCTGGGTGTTCATTGGAAGGACTGATGTTGAAGCTGAAACTCCAATACCTTGGCCACCTGATGCGAAGAGCTGACTCATTTGAAAAGACACTGATACTGGGAAATATTGAGGGCAGGAGGAGAAGGGGACAACAGAGGATGAGATGGTTAGATGCATCACCGACTCAGTGGACATGAGTTTGGTTAAACTCCGGGAGTTGGTGATGGACAGGGAGGCCTGGTCTGCTGTGGTTCATGGGGTCGCAAAGAGTCAGACACGACTGAGCGACTGAACTTAACTGATTGTTTTAACTATTTTTGTCTCAAATATTCTGGAATTTTATGATGATGTACTTTGATGTGACTCTATTTATATCTATGGATGCACAGAAGGTATTGTGTGTCTTTCTTTTTAGGTCATGTTCCTGAATTAATTCATGACACTCTCTCCTTTTTCTCTGTTCTTGCTCTTAGAATTAATACAATGCTTACTATTTGGATGTGGTATCTCCTAAACTTGTATTCTAATTTTCTTATATTTTGTCTCCTAGTGCACATTTCTTAATATTTTTGCTCTATTTTCTGGAAGATTTCTCCAACTTCTCTATTGTGTTTTTCATTTTTACTATCATACTTTTCAATTTCAGAGGCTCTTTCTAATTTTCTAAAATAAATAAATTATATAATTGCCTTAGCCCATTTGTGGTATAATAAAATATTACAGACCGAGTGGCTTATAAGAAACAAATTTATTTCTCACTATTCTGGAAGCTAGGATGTCCAAGACCATGGTGCTGACGAATTTGGTGTCTGGTGAGGGCCCACTTTCTCATAGACAACTGTTTTTTCACTGTAACCTCTTGTGGGGACAAGGGCATGGAATCCCTCTGGGACCTCTTTTATAAGGGCATTACTCCCATTCATGAGGGCTTAGTTTCAGGATCTAGTCATTCCCCAATGCATGTATGCAATATATGTAATATAGTATATATATATATGTTTTTACATTCTTCAGATAAATATACATATATATGCAAACATAAACATTTCTGTTATGTTTGGCCATATTAATATATTATTAAGTAATGATCTTTTGTAAGTTTGTCCACGTTGCATCGTCTCTGTATCTTTCAAGTTAACCTACCTTACTGTTCCAACAGATGTTTTACCTATTTGCTTATGGCCTTGGTCACTGACTTCTTTAAAAAGGGCTCATTTACACTCTCAGTGAAGCTGAAGCAAGATCATATCATACAATCCCTGTACAGTTTCTATTTTCCTTGGAAGGTATATGTAACAGAGGCAATACAGCCTTTTCTGTATACATCTAGGTTCAGGGTTTTCAAAACTAAACAAGAAACAGGAAATTGCTTAGGGATGGGTGATATAAACTGTAAGGAAAAGCAAGGGAATATTTAGCAGAGATGTCAGGATAGCAGTTCTTGGGATGGGTGAGAGAAAGATTTTCAACCTGGGAGGGATCAGAAAAGAGCTTCTAAAACACTAATGATGTTTATGTTTTAGGTTAATGGCCTTCTCAGTGTTCATTCTATTGTTACTTTTATTCTCTAGATTGACTTATTTTTACATGCTTTATGAATGTATGATACATCTGAAATTTTTAAAGATGATGTGCAAACTTAAAACATGATAGGCATTTGCAGTTTTACTGTAAAATTCCCTGTATTTTGAATTTAACCGCTTTTGTTAATTTTGACTATACTATTTATAATGCATTTTGAAAGATAACTGCAGATGATGTATACTTTGAATTAGTTTTGAAAAGGTTTGGGATATAACTACTTTGTAACACATGTGAAATTTAATAATATTTTTTTTTCCAATTTCCAATATAAAGGAAATTTTGAAGCCCAAAAGATGGAAATACATATCTTTTAAACATTTTACTATCCAATACTCTCAAGAGTTAGTAAGACAGGAGAGAGAATTGATTTTATAAAATATTTTTAAAACAGGCCATATCATTTCTAATGATATGAAATGTGCATCAAAGAAAATTATTCTAAAACTCTATAAAGCATGACAGTATCAGAGTTCTGGTCAATTATGATAAGAGGAATTGGTTAGAACCCATATAATCTGCATGTGAATTTGATTAAAATTGTTTTGCTTCAAATCTATCCTTGGTGATGTAAAGAGGAAGATACTCCTAAATAAACATGTAGATGCAGTTGAATCAAAATGGGAAATAAGATATCCACTTTAACTGAGGGTAGATAAGAAGATTTTTCGTTTTCTTAGGTTCAATGAATTTTTTATCTGGTTTAACTGTTCTCGTTTTTTGCTTTTCTTATGAACTCACTTATTCATTCTGCTCCCTGTGAATAAGTTAACAACTTTTAAAAAGGAGTTGCAGTAATACTAATGGTACCTTGATATTAAGAAGTCTTAAAATCAGGGGATGTACAGGGTGTAATGGATTCTGTCCACTGAATAAAGCTGATTTTTATTCATAAGTAGGTTTTTTTCCCTCCCTCTGCCAGGCATTATTAGATATACTGATTAATATAATCTAACCAAATATAAATTTGTATAGAGTAAAAGATAGGATTTTTGAAAATTCTAGTGTGACATTAAGAGTAACTGATACTTATAATTTTTTATTCACTCATCAATTAAACGTTTCTAGAATATATACAACATGTTAACTATTTGCTAAGTGCTAGCTATGTAAAGAACAAGAAAATACATGGTCAATTTCTTTCAATGTCATATTCTTTTTTTTCCCCATTTTTATTTCAATAAACATTTTAAAATGTTTACAATGTCGTGTTGTTTCTGCCATACAACAATGCAAATCAGCCATAATTACACATATGGGCATACGTTGAGTAAAACTTTAAAATTCTGTGGATTCTCCATCGTCTGGGGAGAAAAGTGAAAAAAGGATATAATTCTTGAATCTTCAATTTCCATTGAATTCTTTATGTATTTACTAACTACATTGTACATAGCTTTAATATGAAAATAGTAACCATGATACTGTTATTCATAGATGATATTGTTGCTGAGTGGCTCAGCATTCATAATGAGAAAGAACAAATAATATATAACTTCACTTAGGAAATGGCTTGAGAACTTATTATTAATATACCCAAGCAGTCTTGATATTTTATTATAATTTTGTTTCCTGAAAGTCACTTACAGATGTATTTTATTTCTTCTTCTGATCTTGCTTTGCAAATTCTTCTTCTACCATGACAGGAAAATAGAAACATTTTTTTCTTCTCTACTAAGAATTATCTTCTTTGGGAAAAGGTTGTCCTTGGTAAGGTGACATTTTGGGGGAATAATACATAATTAATTGATAGCAACTCAACAAGTGTACTAACTCTGACTTTCATCTTCTCGATAATCCCTCATTCAAAGACATTGGTTTTCCAGGTAAACATACTGTGAAGGCATTTTAATGATACTGTTTTGTTATTATTATTATTATTATTGCATCTTTCATGCAAAAATTTTTTTTTACATATCACACAGCTTACAGGTTCTTAAGTTCCCCTACAAGGGATGGAATCTATGCCCCGTGCAATGGAAGTGCAGACTCTTAACTACTTCATGAGAATGTTGTGAGACAAAAACACCTTAATACTTAATAATTATAATTCAATCCTATCTCATGAAGATACATATTCTTTGTACATCATGAACTCTTTGGGAGAAGAATTTTATATTAATCAAATGTCTAATTTAAACACCTAGCAAAATGCCTGGCCTGGCATATAGTATATAGCCAATTTTTTTCATTTGATTGAATGGTACTAACAATGGTAACGGGTCTCATAAATAACAAGTTGGAGACCTATTATAACTGGATATTTCATTTAAATGCTTCTTTTTAGTTATCATTACTTTCATTTTTCTTTAGTTACATAGATGTCAAGACTCTGGTCAGTATATACTGGATATTAGTGTACAGTCTGTTTTGAGGCTTTCAATTATGTTGGTTCAATTGAATTGTGAAGCTGTTACACAAAAGGTAAATGAGTACCTCCCTTCAAGAAATTACCATCTAATTGAAAACGTACAAATGCCTTTACAAAAAGGACTAAGAGAATTTTGAAAACAACAAATAAATGTAATGTATTAGAGGGCTCCCAAATTGCAGATTGCAGAATTTTAAAAATTAAACAGTTCAGTTCAATTCAGTTCAGTTGCTCAGTCGTGTCCGACTCTTTGTGACACCATGAATTGCAGTATGCCAGGCCTCCCTGTCAATCACCAACTCCCGGAGTTCACTCAGACTCATGTCCATCGAGTCAGTGATGCCATCCAGCCATCTCATCCTCTGTCGTCCCCTTCTCCTCCTGCCCCTAATCCCTCCCAGCATCAGAATCTTTTCCAATGTACTGGAGTTTCAGCTTTAGCATCATTCCTTCCAAAGAAATCCCAGGGCTGATCTCCTTCAGAATGGACAGGTTGGATCTTCTTGCAGTCCAAGGGACTCTCAAGAGTCTTCTCCAATAACACAGTTCAAAAGCATCAATTCTTCAGCGCTCAGCCTTCTTCACAGTCCAACTCTCACATCCATACATGACCACTGGAAACACCATAGCCTTGACTAGACGGACCTTTGTTGGCAAAGTAATGTCTCTGCTTTTGAATATGCTATCTAGATTGGTCATAACTTTCCTTCCAAGGAGTAAGTGTCTTTTAATTTCATGGCTGCAGTCACCATCTGCAGTGATTTTGGAGTCCCAAAAAATAAAGTCTGCCACTGTTTCCACTGTTTCCCCATCTATTTCCCATGAAGTGATGGGATTGGGGTATAGCTGATTATTATTGCCAGTTCAGGCTTAAATTGAAGAAAGTAGGGAAAACCACTGGGTCATTCAGGTATGACCTAAATCAAATCCCTTACAACTATACAGTGGAAGTGAGAAATAGATTCAAAGGATTAGATCTGATAGAGTGCCTGAAGAAATATGGACGGATGTTCGTGACATTGTACAGGAGACAGGAATCAAGACCATCCCCAAGAAAAAGAAATGCAAAAAAGCAAAATGGCTGACTGAGGAGGACTTACAAATAGCTGTGAAAAGAAGAGAAGTAAAAAGCAATGGAGAAAAGGAAAGATACATCCATTTGAATGCAGAGTTTCAAAGAATGACAAGGAAAAACAAGAAAGCCTTCCTCAGTGATCAGGGCAAAGAAATAGAGGCAAACGATAGAATGAGGAAGACGAGATCTCTTCAAGATAGAGATACCAAGGGACCATTTCATGCAAAGATGGGCTTAGTAAAGGACCGAAATGGTACGGACTTAACAGAAGTAGAAGATATTAAGAAGCGGTGGCAAGAATACACAGAAGAACTATACGAAAAAGATCTTCATGACCCAGATAATCACAATGGTATGATCACTCACCTAGAGCCAGATATCCTGGAATGTGAAGTCAAGTGGGCCTTAGGAAGTATCACTATGAACAAAGCTGGTGGAGGTGATGGAATTCCAGTTGAGCTATTCCAAATCCTGAAAGATGATGCTGTAAAAGTATTGCACTCAATATGCCAGCAAGTTTGGGAAACTCAGCAATGGCCACAGGACTGGAAAAGGTCAGTTTTCATTCCAATCCCAAAGAAAGGCAATGCCAAAGAATGCTCGAACTACTGCACAATTGCACTCATCTCATACACTAGCAAAGTAATGCTCAATATTCTCCAAGCCAGGCTTCAACAGTATGTGAACCCTGAACTTCCAGATGTTCAAGCTGGTTTTAGAAAAGGCAGAGGAACCAGAGATCAAATTGCCAACATTCGCTGGATCATTGAAAAACCAAGAGAATTCCAGAAAAACATCTGTTTCTGCTTTGTTGACTATGCCAAAGCCTTTGACTGTGTGGATCACAATAAACTGTGAAAAATTCTGAAAGAGATGGGAATACCAGACCATCTGATCTGCCTCTTGAGAAATCTGTATGCAGGTCAGAAAGCAACAGTTAGAACTGGACATAGAACAACAGACTGGTTCCAAATAGGAAAAGAAGTACATCAAGGCTATATGTTGTCACCATGCTTATTTAACTTGTATGCAGAGTTCAGTTCAGTTCAGTCACTCAGTCGTGTCCGACTCTTTGCGACCCCATGAATCGCAGCATGCCAGGCCTCCCTGTCAATCACCAACTCCCGGAGTTCACTCAAACTCACGTCCATCGAGTGGATGATGCCATCCAGCCATCTCATCCTCTGTCTTCCCCTTCTCCTCCTGCTCCCAATCCCTCCCAGCATCAGAGTCTTTTCCAATGAGTCAACTCTTCGCATGAGGTGGCCAAAGTACTGGAGTTTCAGCTTTAGCATCATTCCTTCCAAAGAAATCCCAGGGCTGATCTCCTTTAGAATGGACTGGTTGGATCTCCTTGCAATCCAAGGGACTCTCAAGAGTCTTCTCCAACACCACAGTTCAAAAGCATCAATTCTTCAGCGCTCAGCCTTCTTCACTGGGCTAGAAGAAACACAAGCTGGAATCAAGATTGCCAGGAGAAATACCAATAACCTCAGATATGCAGATGACACCACCCTTATGGCAGAAAGTGAAGAAGAACTAAAAAGCTGCTTGAGGAAAGTGAAAGAGGAGAGTGAAAAAGTTGGCTTAAATCTCAACATTCAGAAAACGAAGATCATGGCATCTGGTCCCATCACTTCATGGCAAATAGATGGGGAAACAGTGGTAA
This sequence comes from Bos javanicus, assembly GCF_032452875.1. Lineage (NCBI taxonomy): Eukaryota > Metazoa > Chordata > Mammalia > Artiodactyla > Bovidae > Bos > Bos javanicus. Next base: position 86,402,543 of record NC_083868.1, read on the forward strand.
CAGTGACAGACTTTATTTTGGGGGGCTCTAAAATATCCGAAGATAGTGACCGCAGCTAAGAAATTAAAAGACGCTTACTCCTTGGAAGAAAAGTTCTGACCAACCTAGACAGCACATTAGAAAGCAGAGATATTACACTGATGACAAAGGTCCGTCTAGTCAAAGCTATGGTTTTTCCAGTGGTCATGTATGGATGTAAGAGTTGGACTGTGAAGAAAGCTGAGTGCCAAAGAATTGATGCTTTTGAACTGTGGTGTTGGAGAAGACTCTTGAGAGTCCCTTGGACGGCAAGGAGATCCAACCAGTCCATTCTGAAGGAGATCAGCCCTGGGATTTCTTTGGAAGGAATGATGCTAAAGCTGAAACTCCAGTACTTTGGCCACCTCATGCGAAGAGTTGACTCATTGGAAAAGACTCTGATGCTGGCAAGAGGAGAAGGGGATGACAGAGGGTGAGATGGCTGGATGGCATCACTGACTCGACGGACATGAGTCTGAGTGAACTCCGGGAGATGGTGATGGACAGGGAGGCCTGGCGTGCTGCGACTCACGGGGTGGCAGATTCAGACACAACTGAGCGACTGAACTGAACTGAATTCTCACTTATCTCTTGTTTACTTTCCCTTAGCCTTTATTGAAGGCTACTAAACAACAGGCAACTACTTTGGGTATATTTTCACTGACATGGAATTAATTTAGTACTGAAATAGAATTAACACCTACTCTTCCTGATTCCTAACACCTCAGCATAAATAATCTTTCCAAACTGTCCAATTAATTTGTGCTTCATAAATTTAGAATTCTAGGCAGGAGTTCATGATATTCAATATCAATTTAGTTCATATTTCATAAAACTGAACTTCTGTATTGAGGAGGTGAAAGCAAAAATGTAACTTAACAATAAAAGATCATAGAGATTTAAAAAAATATCTACCATTTCTTGGATGATTATTTGATTTCACCAAGAAATTTTTAGAAGAATCATGTGAAAAAGAATTAAGAATATTTTGATTCATTTAATAATATATAATTCATCTCATTCACAGGAAAACATTTGAAAATAACAATATTAAATACATTAAGAAATTAATAAGAAATCATTCTCCACTGGTGTTATTTTGTTTGTTTCCTTATTCACTAGTTAAATAAATGAAGAAAAAGTATGTAATACAATATATAAAGAACATATGTGATATATAGTATATGCAATATAGTGTATATGAATGTAATATATACATGTATATATTTCAGAATCTAAAATTAACAGAATGAAAGTTGAATGACTATATGATATAGAATTTACCTTCATAAGTACAGTAGCTCTTTATAACATAATTTACTGTATTCAGTAGGGATATAGCTATGATTGCTTCAGGTGAGTACTTGGAAACTAGTGTTTTTTTCAGTATGATGTATATATAGCATTTTTAAAACTTTGTTGTAACATCCAAGATCAAATTTTAAAATACTGTATCATGTAGCAAAGAAAATCTTCAAGTATAAACTTAAGAACATTTAAAAATTAAACCTGAATTAAACCACACGATGAATAGTGTATTGTTCACATATATGTCTGGAAGATATTTGAAACATTTATAAAGATTAGTACCTTTTAAATATGGAACAATATAAGTTATCTTTTTGATAATGGATGATATTAAGTCAGAAATATGAGTCACCCTTGAAAGAAGTGAATCAGTTTTTAATTAAAGGGAGATTCTCAAGCAGTCATGTGACCCCCTGGTTTATTTAGCTGCAGTGCAGTAAATTCCCCTGCTCCGGAATATTTATAATACCTTTCAACACTAGCTGACCATTAGGTGTAAGATTCAAAGCCCTGATGCAGACTGTTTTTTGTTATACTCTAATTTCCTTTAAAGGCTTTCTCCTCTTTCTGTCATCTGTATACTCAAGTTATAAAAAATAAAAAATCTCTCAAAAGTACTACAAAAACCATATCTGAATACAAATATAAACACTAACCCTTATTCTTGGTTTACTTTGTTTTGTGATTCATGCTTTAGATACTTTTTGAAATCATAAGACATGGCTGGTATTGGAGATAAATATAGTTTACATACTGTAATATCATCTGTCCCCAAGGTCTGTTTTTATTTTTTGTTTTGTCCCTTTTTCCACCTTCACATAAGTCTTTTGTTTTCACAGTCATTAAAAACAAATAAGCAAATCCACCTCAATGTAACTTAACGTTGCTTGAGAAAGCAGTTCCCTATAGTTTTTTCTTTGAATGAAACTTAAAGATTCCTCAGCTGTTTTTTGAACTATAATGTAACAGAAGCTGAATATAAGTTTCATGGCAACAGGAATTTTTATTTTGTTTACTAGTATATTCCAAATACCTTGCAGTAGAACTTCAATAAATGTTTGTTGACTATCATATGTTTTGGATAGAACACATACAAACAATACAAAAATGTTTAAATTAAAAAATAAGTCTTTCCTTCCATAATCCTGATTCCCAAAGGTAACTACTATTAAGTGGTGTGTGTTCTGGTAGACTTTTTCCATGTTTATCTACTTTTTTCAGAGCTTAGTGATGGTGTCTATTTTTATATGTTAATTAGCTATTTATATTTCTTATTCTGTTTATATACTTTGCTCTTTCTTTTCCTCTTAGGAAAAATGATAAAAATAACAAGACTCTGCACTATTGCTGTACGGCATCAGCTACAGTGTATTTCTATTTTCAGTCACTGCATTGGTATTTTAAGATCATTTGGTGGATTAAGTCACATCCCAGAAATTTCCAGAAAGCTAATTCTGATTTGTTACTAAAATGTTATGTGAGCTTAGGAAAGTTATTCAACATCTCTCTGCCTTTTACTTTTGTCTACAAAATGGAAGCAGCCAAGAGGTTCATGGTGAAATTTGGCAAACTGTGGTCAAAGAAAATGAATAATGAATGGAACCTCCATCTCTCACAGTCCCAATCTCATGCCAAGAATGAGCAGGAATCAATAAATTGCATATGCTGCAAAATTAAGAGCCAATAATAGCCCTCACTTATTTTTTTCCTTTGTCATTAATAAAGCCATGTTAAACTCATACTTCAAAAATTTGATAACACTGATAACAAAAATCTCGATAACGCTGTCATCATACAATCAAAATTTGAGAAAGCATCTATGATTTATAAATGATATGAAATGCTTGTGACAACTACCTAAGATTATTTAGAGTGGAATCAGAATTAAAATGAATTCTTTTCTGGATTGAAAATTCTTCCTAATTTAAAGCACCTTTGCAGATACAAATGCAAACCTTAATCTAATTCATTACATTTCAAAAAATCTTTGGTCAGAGTTTGAAGAGATTGCTCTGGATATTAGTACAAAAGTGCTAAGAGAGTATAATTAAGATTTCCAAAAAGACTCAACAAGAGAGACTTAATCCAGATTTATAGCCTTCTAAGAAATCTGTTTACAAAGTCTCCAAATGTTTTCGTCCTTTAGTACGGTTAAGTTAAATTCAACATGACTGGATGTTTTGTTTAGCAAAGTTCCTTACTTATACAAGGAATGTTATCTAAATCTGCACTTGTGTGTTCAAAGTCACTTCAGTAGTATTGGACTCTTTGCGACCCTATGGATTGCAGCCTACCAAGCTCTTCTGTCCATGGGATTCTCCAAGTGAGAATACTGGAATGGGTTGCCATGCCCTGCTCCAGGGAATCTTCTCCACCTAAGGATGGAACCTGAGTCTCACCTCCTGTGTTGGCAGGCGGGTTCTTTACCACTAGTGCCACCTGGGAACTCCTAACTGCACTTGACTGACATCTAACCTGGCCTTTGTGCTAACTGGAATAACTTCGTGTGGGGCTCTTGCACTACCAAATCACAGAAGGTTTTTACAACCAGCTGCCTGGAAAGACCTAGGACACAGCAGTAAACAAGCAGAAGAACTGCTGAAAAGAATATTGGAATTAAAATTAAAATGTGTCTTTTGTAACTGTTAGGACCCCAGGGAATTTTTCATCATGCATTTTGTCTTAGGGGCTTTACGAAGTTGGGAAAACTAGTTATTGAATTTTAATACCTGAAATCCACACCTAAAAAGAGCAGATCATGACCCCACAGAAGTCTAAAAATACCCTCTGATGCCTTCAGACCTTGATTCTGTTACAATATTCTTCTTAGGTTGCTAAACTAAGAATTACTGCTAATGCAGACAGCAATATGTGAGGGACACTTGGTGTTGGTTTGTTGACCCATGAACCTCAGGAATATTTGATACCTTATGTAAAACTTATCAAATTTCTGCTTCCTTTCTGCTGAATGAGAAAAATCTATTTATAGACTACATGATAACATGAAAAGCATGGCACAGGTTTCTTTCAGGCAATAAAAATATAATGCAATTCTTTCCTTGTAATGAAAAACAAATAGCTTGACAAGTATAATTCTGTAGCTGCTTAAAAGAGAACCGCTTTTTAAAAACTGATCTTTTAGTCTTCTGATGGTGAAAATTAGAAACACCTCTTAGTATTAATAGTTGTCTGTATGTAATAATTATTACACAAATATACCTCAGTGGGTAATGGAAATACCAAGACATGGGAGATGTATTCTAACATATTTAATAAATGGCTAGTGATATTGACAAGTATGAGAAGGAGAGGGAGGGAGGCAAGAAAAGAAGGAAAAAAGAAATTTGGTCTATTAGGCCATGCCTAAAGTCAGCTTGCATTCTCAATTAGGTTAGTCAGCTCATGAACTTGTCTGTTGCAGTTCCATTTTGAGACATGAGGCATTTATTAAGTGTACTATTTTAGGTAATGTCCATACAGGCAGTAACCTATTTGTTCAAATGATATATCATTACACCCTGTTTTAGATAATTCTTTACATGCAGTTGAAGCAAGAACTTTATGCAGGCATATGGGAGTGAGTTAAAGGATATTTTATTGTTCCTGGTATATACTGTCTCCATTTTTAAATATGCTACAGAAAAATATGAATAAAGAAATGTTTATGGTTCACTGAAATATAGTAACAATTGAAAATTGGAAGGAATCTAAATATCAGTTACTGCTGCTGCTGCTGCTAAGTCGCTTCAGTCGTGTCCAACTCTGTGAGATCCCATAGACAGCAACTCCACAGACCCCATAGACGGCTCCCCGTCCTTGGGATTCTTCGGGCAAGAACACTGGAGTGGGTTGCCATTTCCTTCTCCAATGAATGAAAGTGAAAAGTAAAAGTGAAGTCGCTCAGTCATGTCTGACTCTTAGTGACCCCATGGACTGCAGCCTACCAGGCTCCTCCATCCATGGGATTTTCTAGGCAAGAGTACTGGAGTGGGATGCCATTGCTTTATCCATATCAGTTACTAGATATGGAAATTACATGTACTCCATTATTGAATATTATGTTGTTGTTAACATGAGCTCTGTATTGTTTAGTCAAGTTGTGTCCAACTCTTTTGCGATTCCATGGGCTGCAGCCTGCCAGGCTACTCTGTCTATGGGATTTTCTGCAAGAATACTGTAGTGGGTTACCATTTCCTTCTCCAGGGAATCTTCCTAATCCAGGGTTCGAACCTGCGTCTCCTTCACTGCAGACGGATGCTTTACCACTGAGCCACCTGGGAAGCCCAAGCCCTGTATACTGACTTGGAAATTTTTTTCAAAATAAATTATTAAGTAAAAATGCAAACCGCAGAATAGTATATTCATGATGACTACATTTATATAAAATATTTAAAGTTATATGTGTGTATGTATGCAAATAGTTGTAAAAAGGAAAGGAACTTGGAGATTGTTTGAATCTTTCATAATAGAATACATTCATGTGTTACTTATGAAATTAAACAGACATCTGAAAATAGCAGTTATATTTGGGTTCAAATTGGCTCATTGTGTGTTTAGCATGCAGCTGGGTACAAAATTAGTGCTCTTTGTTCTAGTTCTTTTCGTTTCTTGTCAGTTTTTAAGGGAAATATATTACAGTTACTGCTTAAAACACATGGGCATTACATCTAATTTTCAAAATACAGTGAAAATAAAATCTGTCAATCTCAGAAAAAACTCACTTAAGAAGGTTTTAGAATAAAAATCTGGGAACTCTGCCCTTAGTTTATTTTTAGATAAGGTTCTCAAGACTTTTAAAAATAATTCATTACTATAATTTTTATTCATAATCACGATCAACTTATTAGTTTTCTCAATATTCTCTGAGGACTTGAAGGCAATAAGCTTAGGGTTTCCAAAACAGGACCACTGAAATTTCCTGAAGAGAAATCAAACATAGAATCAGCCACTCCCTGTCCATAAATGAACCATACCACGAAGAGAAAAAAGTTAACATATCAATATTATCAGTAAAAGTGCCTTTGGTTCCAGATAACATAAATGAAAACTCAATTAACTTAAATAATAAGGAAAATTCATAATTTCACAGAGGACGACATCTGTCAGAGAAGGTTGCCTGGGAAGGTAATTGGTCTCCTGAAGAGAATCTGACAAGCAGACTGTTGTTTCTAGTCACAGTTAAGGGTAGATCAGTAGCTGTAAATACAGAAAGAAAGGTGCATGTCATGGTTGCTGCAGTTGGAGGGGTCTATCAGGTTAGTCACCAAAGGACTCAGAAAGCCATCTTTATGAATAGGGAGTTCCCTGGTGATCCAAGGGTTAGAATTCTGTGCTGTCACTGCTGTGGCCTAGATTCTATCCCTGGCTGGGGACCTGAGATCCTGCAAGCTGCATCGTGCTGTAAAGTGTGGCCAAATTTTAAAAAACAAGCAAACAAAAGACTCGGTTTTAAGTATCCACCAAACCAGAGAATGCAGACTTCTTTTTTCTTTTATTCTGGCCACGCCATATGGCTTGCAGGATCTTAGTTCCCTGACCAAGGATTGAAACCTCACCCTCGGTAGTGAAGTGCAGAGTCCTGACCACTGGACACCGGGGAATTCTCCTCAGTATTTTATTATTTTTGATGTTACTATAAGGAAATTTTAAAATTAATTTTGCTTTGGGTTTTCATTGCTGGTGCATATAATTGAATTTTGTATATTGATCTTGAATCTTGCAAACTTGTAGAGTTTGTTTAATGATTCTTGTAGTTTTTTGGTGTATTTGTTAAAATTTTTTACATATAAGAGTATATCAACTTCAAATGCAGAGTTTTGCCCGTCCTTTCTTATCCAGATGTCCTTTATTCCCTTTCCCTTTATTCCCAATTGTCATGGCTACATCCTACATTATGTATGAGGTTGAATAGAAATGAAAGAGCAGATACATTGCTTATTCCTGATCTTAGGGAAAAGAATCCAGTCTTCAGTCTTTCACCATCTAGTTGATATTGTGTGTGTGCTCAATCACTCAGTCTTGTCTGACCCTCTGCGACCCCATGGACTATATCCCACCAGGCTTCTCTATCCATGGGATTCTCCAGGCAAGAATACTGGAGTGGGTTGCCATTTCCTTCTCCAGGGGATCTTCTGGCCCAGGGATCAAATCCACATCTCTAGTTGTACTTTATCTGGTTGAGGAAGTTCTCATCTGTTTCTAGTTTGTTGAGCAATTTTGCCACCGAGGTTGGCAAAACTCAAATGCTGTTTCTGCATAATTGAAGTACATCCTTGCTTCATTGTATATGCATTTTATTTTTTATTTTTTTGTATATGCATTTTAAACTTTGCTAGATAATGTTAAACTGCTCTTCTCAAGCTATAACAATTTATATCCTTAAAAGAAAATTTGAAACTTCCTGTTTCTTCATTAAGAGCAATGATTATTATTATGGTCCTTTATTTATTGTCAATCTAATGGATGAAAAATGCTATCTCCTTATTTTACTTTGCGTGTTTCTGATAACTAGTAAAGTTGAGGATGCTTTAATAATTTGAAGTTTATGGATGTCTATAATGTTTCTTGTGAATTATCATAATATCAATATCCTTTGATTATTTTTATATAGCTTCATTTTTCTTGTTAATTTGTGGAAGCCCCTTATACTCATTTCATATCATTTATGAATATTATAGATATTTTTCCAAGTTCATAAAAAGATAATTCTGGAGCATATAAGAATTATTAATCTTACCTTAATCACTGCATTAACATTACTTTTTACATAAGATGTTATATTAACAGTATGTAAAACAGTGACTCCCTTTAGGTCTTAAAAAAAAAGACATGCTTTCTATCACGTCTTTGACACATTTAAAATTATATTCTCAAATTCTACTGATGCTTTTTGCTAGAGAACTGATCATAAAGGAACTAAAAATTTCTGTATGTTAAAAACTATCATTGTAACTATGCCTTATAATTTTCCATAATTACTTCTGTTCTCTTTCAATTCTATACTAACCTACTTTGCCTGAGTAGAATTGAAATTTCCAAAGGAAATTGGTAGTTTGTATCTTTCAAGGAGTTTTAATATTTCATCTAAATTGTTGAATTTCATGGAATAAAGTTGTTCATAATATTCCCTTATTATTCTTTTAGTATCTGCTTTTACTAGTATCTGAAGTTTATTCACCTCTCATTCTTGATCTTTCATTTGTGTCTTTCTCATTTTTCCTGATCAGTCTCACTAAATGTTTGTCAATTTTATAGACATTCACACATAGCCAGCTTTTGTTTTTATTGATTATTCTCTAATGTTTTTTTTGTTTCCTATATTATTAATTTCTGCTGTGGTCTTATTATTTCCTTTGTTCTGATTACTATGGGTTTCATTTGATCTTGTTTTCCCAGTTCCTAATGGTTGAAGCTAAGATCATTTATTTGAGAGCTCTTATCTAGGGTAGGTATTTAATGCTAAAAATTCCCCTCTAAAAACTGCTTAAGGTGTATTTCATAAATTTTGCAATACTCTACTCATATTATGTCAGTTGCAAAGACTTTATAATTTCCCTATTGATTTCTTTGACCCATTGGTTATTTAGAAGCATGTTTTTTAGTTTCCAAATTTATATTCAGAGAACATACTTTAAATGATTTTAATTCATTCAAAATTTTTAATTTTGTTTTATGACCCAGGATACACAGTCTAGCTTTGTTAATATTTCAGATTCACTAAAGAAAATGTGCATTCTGCTGTTGTGTTTGTTCAATAAATGTCAATTAGGCCAAACTGGTTAATAGTGTTGTTCAAGTTCTCTATATGTTTGCTGATTTCTTGTCTACTTGTCAGTTATTGAGAGAGGGTAATTGAAATCTCTGAAATCTAATGGCAAGCTTTTTTCACCTTGAAGTTCACCATTTTAGCTTCATGTATTTTAATGTGCTGGCACTATGTATACACATATTTAGAATTATTCTGTCTTCTTAATGAATTGATCCCTTTATGGTTACAAAATGACCCTCTTTATCCTTGGAAACTTTATTTACTCTGAAATTTACTTTGTCTGATATTAATATAGTCTCTACAGCTTTTTCATTAGTGTTAGCATGGCATATTTTTCCTTTTCTTTAATATGAAACCTATTTGTAATTTTGCTTTTAAGTGAGTTTAGAATATTGTTGAGTCTTCTTATTTTATCCAGTCTGACCATCTCTGTCTTTTAGTTGGGATGTTTAAATTATCTACATTAAGTGTGAGTATTGAAAAGTTTGTGTTTAAATCTGTCATCTTACTATTTGTTTTCTATTTGTGCCAACTGTTCATTGTTTATTTTTTCTGTTTTTCTGCCTTATTTTAGATTAACTGAACATTTTTATTTTATTTTATTTTTTTCATTTTTATTTTATTTATTTAACATTTATTTTATTTCTTTGTTGGTTTATTAGCTGTAATATAGTGATTGTTTTAGAGTTTGCATGTTTACAGCATACATATTTAAGACATCATAATCTGTCTTAAGTGATATTAAATTACCTCTCATAGTATAACAACTTTGTAATAATATACTTCCATGTGTTTCAAGTGTTTGTACTATTATTGTCATATATTTTACTTATACATATTTTGTGAAACCCAAGACATTATTATTTTGCTTTAAACAATCAATTATCTTTCAAAGGGATTTAAATAATAAAAGAAAATATCTTTCTAATTATCTATATAGTTACCATTTCTGGTATTTTTCATTCCTTTGTGTAGTTCTAGATTTCAGTGTGCTATCATTTTCCTTCTGATTGAAGGACTTTAACATTTTTTTTAATAGTGCAGTCTTGCTAGCTTGTAATGAATTCTTTCAGCCTTTGTATATCTGAAATAGTTTTTATCTTACCTTCATTTTTGTGACTTAGCAGCAGCAGCATTTTTGTCAGACATTTTTGCTGAGTTTAGAAATCTAGGTAAACAGTTTAGTTCTTTCAGTATTTTAAAAGTGCTCCTATCTTCCAGCTTCCACTGTTTCCAGTGAGAAATCTGTAGTCTTTGTTTCTGTGTACATAATGTGTCTTTTTCCTCTGGTTGTTTTTAAGGTTTTCTCTTTATCAATGATTTTAAGAAATTTGTTTATAATATGTCTTGCTATAGTTTTAATTGTGTCTCTTGTTCTCGTAGTTTACTGGGAATCTTAGGTTCATGGTTTTGCAATATTTATCAAATTTGCGAAATTTTTAGCCATTATTTCTTCAAAAGTTTTTTCTGACCTCCCATCTATCTTTTCCTTTGGGGACTTCAGTTACACTTAGGTTAGGCTGCTTGAAACTCTTCTGCAGACTGGATGTTCTGTTACTTTTTTTTACATCCTCCCCCTTATCCTTTGTATTTTTCATTTGGCTAGTTTCTATTTCCACATTATTTCATTAACTAACTTTTTCTTCTGCAATGTATTCCTCTAGTTAATTCCATCAAGTGTATTTTTTATTTCAGATGTTGTCCTTTTTCATCTTTAGATATTCAATTTGTGTCTTAAAAAATCTTTCATATCTTTATATGTTCAGTCTTTCCTCTAACTTAATGAAATTGTGGAATATAGTTATCAGTTCAGTTCAGTTCAGTCGCTCAGTCGTGTCCGACTCTTTGCGACCCCATGAATCACAGCACGCCAGGCCTCCCTGTCCATCACCATCTCCTGGAATTCACTCAGACTCACGTCCATGGAGTCGGTGACGCCATCCAGCCATCTCATTCTCTGTCGCCCCCTTCTCCTTCTGCCCCCAATCCCTCCCAGCATCAGAGTCTTTTCTAATGAGTCAACTCTTCGCATGAGGTGGCCAAAGTACTGGAGTTTCAGCTTTAGCATAATTCCTTCCAGAGAACACCCAGGGCTGATCTCCTTTAGAATGGACTGGTTGGATCTCCTTGCAGTCCAAGGGACTCTCAAGAGTCTTCTCCAACACCATGGTTCAAAAGCATCAATTCTTCGGTGCTCAGCTTTCTTCACAGTCTAACTCTCACATCCATACATGACCACTGGAAAAACCATAGCCTTGACTAAATGGACCTTTGTTGACAAAGTAATGTCTCTGCTTTTGAATATGCTATCTAGGTTGGTCATAAGTTTTCTTCCAAGGAGTAAGCGTCTTTTAATTTCATGGCTGCAATCACCATCTTCGGTGATTTTGGAGCCCCAAAAATAAAGTCTGACACTGTTTCCACTGTTTCCCCATCTATTTCCCATGAAGTGATGGGACCAGATGCCATGATCTTCGTTTTCTGAATGTTGAGCTTTAAGCCAACTTTTTCACTCTCCACTTTCACTTTCATCAAGAGGCTTTTTAGTTCCTCTTCACTTTCTGCCATAAGGGTGGTGTCATCTGCATATCTGAGGTTATTGATATTTCTCCTGGCAATCTTGATTCCAGCTTGTGCTTCTTCCAGCCCAGCGTTCCTCATGATGTACTCTGCATAGAAGTTAAATAAGCAGGGTGACAATATACAGCCTTGATGTACTCCTTTTCCTATTTGGAACCAGTCTGTTGTTCCATGTCCAGTTCTAACTGTTGCTTCCTGACCTGCATATAGGTTTCTCAAGAGGCAGATCAGATGGTCTGGTATTCCCATCTCTTTCAGAATTTTCCAGTTTATTGTGATCCACACAGTCAAAGGCTTTGGCATAGTCAATAAAACAGAAATAGATGTTTTTCTGAAACTCTCTTCTTTTTTCCATGATCCAGCGAATGTTGGCAACTTGATCTCTGGTTCCTCTGCCTTTTCTAAAACCAGCTTGAACATCTGGAATTTCACGGTTCACGTGTTGCTGAAGCCTGGCTTGGAGAATTTTGAGCATTACTTTACTAGCGCGTGCTGCTGCTGCTGCTGCTGCATCGCTTTATTCATGTCCGATCCTGTGCGACCCCATAGACAGCAGCCCACCAGGCTTCCCGCCCCTGGGATTCTCCAGGCAAGAACACTGGAGTGGGTTGCCATTTCCTTCTCCAATACATGAAAGTAAAAAGTGAAAGTGAAGTCGCTCAGTTGCGCCCGACTCTAGCGACCCCATGGACTGCAGCCCACCAGGCTCCCCCATCCATGGGATTTTCCAGGCAAAAGCACTGGAGTGGGGTGCCTGAGGGCAATTGTTTGGTAGTTTGAGCATTCTCTGACATTGCCTTTCTTTGGGATTGGAATGAAAACTGACCTTTTCCAGTCCTGTGGCCACTGCTGAGTTTTCCAAATTTGCTGGCATATTGAGTGCAGCACTTTCACAGCATCATCTTTAAGGATTTGAAATATGTTATAGTATTGGGTATAATACAGACTTTAATGTCCTTATCTACTAATTCTATCATCTATGTCATTTCTAGATCAGTTTCTATTATATTTTCTCGCCAGTCTTATATAAGGTCTGAGGATTATCGAATGTTTTTTCCCTCAGTCTCTAGTAGTTTTCTTAATGTATGTACTGATCAGTACTCAGCTCCAGGTGGAACCTGTATAGACCTCTGAAATTCTCTCAATGCAGATTTCTCCTCTCTGGGACTCTGCTTTGTAAACTGTAGTTCTTTTGGTCATTCAAAAGCCACACTTTAATTCTTCAAGTCAGGAAGACAGACTGCTTGAGTATTTCTCCCTATGTCACAACCTGGAAACTTTCTCAAGGCAGTAAGCTGGGTAAATGTAAAACTCATTTTATTGTTTTCTGACTCAGAGTTCACTATTCTTTCTCGCCTAATGCTCAACATCTTTAAAACTATCATTTGATATATTTTGTCAGAGTTTTGGTTATTTCAGAAGGGAGGGTATATCTGGTTTTATTTATTCCAGAACCAGATATACCTTGGTATATCTGTCCAGAAGCAGACATCCCTTATACTGTTTAGTTGCTACCAAGTTAAAGCTTCAGCTATCCTCTCCTGTGTAATTCATCTTCCTCAAAGTAATCTCAGTTCTAGGAATTCCTGTTATCTTCCTTCCCACCACATTAAATTACCTACTCATTCTTTCTTTGTGTTGCATATTAGTTAACTCATTAAAGGACCAGTGCTCATGAAGAAATGAATCTCTTATTCTAAGCAATTTTTCAAAAATTAAAAAAAAAAACTCCTTTTTTGCTTATAATAATAAAAATGCTCAGTCTAAGGAGAATGTGTTAAGAAGAACTTGAAGGGACTTTCCTGACAGTCCCATGTTTAAGACTCAACTTCCACTGCAAAGGTATGGGTTTGACCCCTGGTTGGGGAATTAAGATCCTGCAAGCCCTGCAATGCCGGGAAAAAAAAAAAAAATCACCTGTTGTCAGTTTATTCCAGGATTTTTTCAATATATTTTAATGGAATCATGTAAATATGCAATTCTGCATTCTGCTTGTTCCACCCAGCATTTTAGTGAGCTTTTGCTCTACTAGTAAAACTTCTCTGAGAAGCAATTTAAGTGATGCATAGTATTTCATTTCACTATAATCAGATGTTTAGATAGTTTCCAATGTTTACTATTATATATAACGCTATGCAAATATTTTTCTGTATCTCTGATTATTTTTAGAGTAAGGTCTCGAAATGGAATTACTAAACCCAAAGATACAAACCTGTTTAAGACTTTTAGTGAATATTACCATTTTTACCTCCAGAAACATTATATCGTTTACACTTCCACCAGTAGTGTGTGAAATTATCTCTCATCATCTTCTTATTTTCCTTGCGTATCAAAATAGTAGGGGTTTCCTAGAGAGAGGAAAAAGCTTATTCACAAGGAATTATTTGAATGATAGAAATTTATGTGCTGTAGTTGATAGTACCTCTTAAGGCTTCTAAGTACAGTTGTGCAGTTTGTACACTGTACAGAAGCACCTGGCTGGGGGGCCAGAGGAGGTTAAAATCCATTTCATGCTCTGCTTTCCAAATGGAGTCCCCACAGGGCTTTTTCTAATTCAAAGGACCTGTAAAGTCTGTTGGTGGCCCTGATAGCTACCATTTATCCCTGTAATTACTACGTGTCTGACATGTGCTGAGGATTTTAAATTTATTATCACATTTAATCCTCATAACAACCCTGTGTTGAAAGTATTATCATTTCATTTTAGAAATGAAAAAACTGAGGATTAAAGAATTTATATAATCTGATCTAAATGTCCAGAATTTACACAGAATTTATAGGTATTGTAGTTTGAATTCAAATTAGATTTGTTTGATTCCAAACCTAGTGCTATTTTGACAATGACTAATGTTTAGTTAAGTGGGCCATCAAGCGTTCATCAAATGTCTCTGATAGGTCTTTTAGGCAGGTAAAATGATCACAGTTTACCAGTCACTAAGAAAAATAACACAACAATAGCATGATTGCTTGAAAACATTTGTACTCTGGGGGAAAAAATTCGCTACTTTCGTTACCCAATATGCATACAGATAAATAGTTTGAGTAATATTAATATTAGGTGATACACATTTATGAAAGTAGGTAATCTAGGAAAAGCATATTCTCACTGCAGATTACCGTCTTCCATTGTATTTTATAGTGAGACCACTTATAGTATAGTGCTTGTTCACATCCCTCACAGAATATTATGGCCACAGCAATTTTAGTAAAGGGCTGTGGGAGAAAGCTTTATGAACAATATAAAGACTTGGTAGGAGAATGATTCATTTAATATCCTAACTTTTTTTAGTGATAGTCATGTTGGACTATTACTGTAATCATTAGTGAAAGCAGTGATGACCAGAGTTACTCAATCTAAGGAGAAAATTTGGCAGGGCCTAATATGCCTGTCTTGTAATCTCCATTAAATCTTGTTTGGCTCTCAGTTAATGCAAGACATTACCTGGAGGAAGCAAGTCCTGGAGTGGAATATCATACTCTTTCATATGTCATTTATCTTTTATGAGTTCTAGTCTAGCCAATGGAGTGTGACTCAGAGGTCATGTTGCTGCTACCTAAATACTCTATTCATTGATATTTGACCTTTGGCAAAGAGGTAGGTTTTCCATAGATACTATTCTCTAATGAACTCTGGTTGTAAATATCTCCCTGTTCTCCTTGGCAATAATAATTCCTACCTGTTGGGAGCTCCAGTTGACTCTGAAGTAATCATCTTATGAAAGGTAGAAATCATCAAAATTTCACTTGTTGGTAGAAAGGTAAATATAAAGAAGATACTTGTTATCATTATGGAAGGAAAAAAGGCATAGCTGTTTAAACTGCTTTAATTAAAGAAAAGATGGTTGCAAATGAGTTGATTTCTGTGTTTGGACTTCTCATGAATGATATGTTTTATATAAATATGTTAACAAAAATCCAGTCAAAATTATGTGTTGATCCCTGGGGGAGACAAGGACATGGATGTAATATAAACTCAGCATCTTTTTAGTATGTATCATATAGCTTGATGAAAGGGTTGATGTACATAAGAATTTGGGGCTTCCAGTTTAGTTCAGTTGCTCAGTTGTGTCCCACTCTTTGCGACCCCATGGACTGCAACACACCATGCTTTCCTGTCCATCAGCAACTCCTGGAGTTTACTCAAATTCATGTCCATTGAATTGGTGATGCCATCCAACCTTCTCATCCTCTGTTGCCCCCGTCTCCTCCTGCCTTCAATCTTTCCCAGCATCAGGGTCTTTTCAAAAGAGTCAGTTCTTTGCATCAGGTAGCCAAAATATTGGAGTTTCAGCTTCAGCATCAGTCCTTCCAATGAACACCCAGGACTGATTTCCTTTAGGATTGACTGGTTGGATCTCCTTTCAGTCCAAGGGACTGTCAAGAGTCTTCTCCAATACCACAGTTCAAAAGCATCAATTCTTTGGCACTCAACTTTCTTTGTAGCCCAACTCTCATATCCATCCATGACTACTGGAAAAACCATCAGTTCAGTTCCATTCAGTTCAGTTGCTCAGTCTTGTCTGACTCTTTGTGATCCCATGGACTGCAGCACACCAGGCTTCCCTGTTGATCACCAACTCCTGGAGCTTACTTAAACTCATGTCTATTGAGTCGGTGATGCCATCCAACCATCTCATGCTCTGTCATTCCCTTCTCCTCCTGCCTTCAATCTTTCCTAGAATCAGGGTCTTTTCAAAAGAGTCAGTTCTTTGCATCAGGTTGCCAAAATACTGGTGTTTCAACTTCAGCATCAGTCCATCCAATGAATACTCAGGATTGATCTCCTTTAGGATGGACTAGTTGGATCTCCTTGCTGTCCAAAGGAGTCTCAAGAGTCTTCTCCAACACCACAGTTCGAAAGCATCAGTTCTTTGTCACTCATCTTTCTTTATCATCCAACTCACATTCATACATGACTACTGGAAAAACCATAGCTTTGATTAGATGGACCTTTGTGAGCAATGTCTTGGCTTCCAGTTTTGAGTAAATGAAAGTTGGCTTAAAGTGTGGTACTTTTAAAGGACATTTACCCTCTAGTCATCATCTAACTAGGGCTTATGTTTTCACTGATTTGTATTCTAGGTGATTTATTTATAAAATTGTGCAAAATTTTGGAAACTGAGAACGGGATTATTCTTATCAGGTAACTATATCTTGATGACAATTCTGACATTTCAAGATTACCCATTGATGGTATTATATCTTGTGGGGTTTTCTTTTAATACTTAGTTTAAAGATTAAGAGAAAGGGCCTGTAATAAAGCTCAGAAATGCTTCTGTCTAAAAGATAAATATGGTGATTGCTCTTTACACACAATCTGCAATCAGGAACAATATGACCAGCTAAGGATATAGAAATTTAAATCATAAGTGCAGAGGGTTGCATCCTGGTGTACCCGAAATATGTTCCATACTACCTTGGCTTTAAAATTCTCTAATTTTTCTATTTTATTAGAAGTTATTCACTTTGGGAGCAATAAAGAAACTCCAACTTGAACTGCCTTGTATCTTTTAGTTGGAATTTTCCCAAAGCTCAAAAGTTAAAATGTAAAAGTTGCTGTGTTTCATTAGTTTTATTCTTTTGAATGCTGCTACGGTGAAAGCTCTGTGTGAAATTATTAGAAGGCAAGTTTTCAAGTGATTGTAAAAGAAGATGCATATATGGGGACTCACTCAAAGGGCATTATTTAAAAAAGAAATTTTTCAGCCACCTATATCTCAGGGTATCTGTTCCCATTCAAGGATAGAGAAGCCACCATCTGTATGATTATTTTTACATCTGAACTTTTTTTTATACACCGGAGAGACTCAAAACTTTCAGGGTCATTTGCTCAGCATGTAGTGGAATGTCCTGTGCAATAGATTCCAATTAATATGACCGTGTTCAATAGCTCTGTACCACCAATGATGTTTAACTGCTTTCCACTTGGCTTTATATGGCACTTCTTTGTTGCAGCTGCAACCAGGTCTATCGCCCCTTTGATAGAATTTCAGTTACCCCAGGGAGAAGCTTTCAACTTTATTAAGCATTGAAGTCTGCACATTTATTCTTCTATGGAAGAACAGATCAAAAGCACACTTTCTGAGGAAGTAATCTGAAAAATTAGGATAGCACTTGTGGACTTTGGCAATAATGTTTTCCTGTAATTGAAACCTAAGAACCTGTGTCAAATGACTAGACTATTATGAACTTCTTAGCATTTAACAAACCTTCTATCTTGCTCTCTCTCTTTTTTTAAGTAAATAGGGTTCTTTAATTCGACTTAACTAATTCTTTAGCATGCTGTGTCCCTTTTGTTGTGGTTAGAAAGCCTAAATCTAGGTTTAGAGATAGGGAACTGACAATCAAGGAAAAAAACAATTAGATGATTAAGTTATGAAATAGAAAAAATGCCTGTGGTTTTCAGTCCTTCTCTAGCATTAACTCATTGTAAAAAATTGAAAAAGACACAGGTTTTCTGGGCCACAGTTTCCTCATCTTTGAAAACTGAGGATTAGCTGAAGTATCTGTAAGACTTCTGCTGAATCTGAAATTCTCTGAGTCTAAATGTTGGTCAGGATGTGATCAGACAGAGACAATTCCTTATATTTGTACACAGGCATTTTTATTTTGCATCCTCTGTGTGTTTTGATTTCAGGTTTGGCTTGGCAATGGAATAATGCAGTACATTTTTATTGCGAGTTGAAATGATATGTACCTGGAACACAGGTAAAGCCAGAGTAATACTGTCTTTACAAAGGAGATTAGACTGAGTCCCATTTCTCCCATAAATCCCAAGAAGCTAGAACTTTGGAAAGATATCACATAGACACCTCTGAGAAGTTGTCTCAAATACATACACATACAGGAGGGACAGCAGCTAGACAGCCAGCCGGGTGGTGTGAAGCTGCAGCAGGCACACAGTGCTGGGCGGGAGAGGGCACTGGACCCCAGGCCCTGGTTGAGGCAGGCAAGTGAGCAGGACTGCCCAGTGATCTGCCTCTGAGCATGCAAAACCTTGTGCCTCCTGGGGGACGGTCGAAGTCTATGCTATGGAAGAGGAGAAGCTAATGGCAGAGAAAGATAGCTTGGATCCATCTTTTATGCACTCATCTTGCCTTTTGGCAAAAAGATGGGAGACTAGATAGCAGAGTAGAAGGAACTTCAGCTCATCTCCTCCCAAGAGAACACTAAAACCAAAACTAACTGCTGAATAGCTATTGATAAAAAGGACTGCTGCTGCTGCTGCTGCTGCTGCTGCTAAGTCGCTTCAGTCGTGTCCGACTCTGTGCGACCCCATAGATGGTAGCCCACCAGGCTCCCCGTCCCTGGGATTCTCCAGGCAAGAATACTGGAGTGGGTTGCCATTTCCTTCTCCAGTGCATAAAAGTGAAAAGTGAAAGTGAAGTCGCTCAGTCATGCCTGACTCTTAGCGACCCCATGGACTGCAGCCCACCAGGCTCCTCCATCCATGGGATTTTCCAGGCAAGAGTACTGGAATGGGTTGCCGTTGCATTATCTGGATAAAAAGGACTGGAACTTACCAAAAAGGATATTCTACATCCAAAGACAGAAAGTCCAAAGAAACGGTAGAAGGTATAATTGAATCACTTTACTTTACATCTGAAACTATCACAAGGTTGTTAATCAGCTATACTCCAAAATAAAATAAAAAGTTAAAAAAAGAGAGATGGTAGAAGGGGCACACTCATGATATAATTGGATCTCATACCTGCTGGGTGGGAAACCCACAAACTGGAAAATAATTATATCGCAGAAGTTCTTCTGCAGAAGTACAAGTTCTGAGCCAGAAATCAGTCTCCCCAACCTGGGGGTCTTGCATCAGTAGGAGGAGCCCCCAGAGCATTTGGCTTTGAAGGCCAGCGGGACTTAATTGCAGGAGCTCCACAGAATCAGGTGAAACAAAGACTCCACTCTTGGAGTGCACAGACATGGTTTCCTGCACACCTGAAGCCAGGGCAAAGGCAGTGACATCATATTCATGGAGCCAGATCTACCTACTGTTTTGGAGGGTGTCCTGGGAAGGCTGTCTCTGGGGTCATAAAAGCTAGTGGTAGAAATACTGGGGAGTGTTTGTTCATCTACTTGAACTCAGGCTGGAGGCAGACATCTTGTTTGGATAATTAGCACCAAGACCTGGTCCCACCCACCACACCTGTAGGCTCCAGTGCTTGGATGGAAGTGAAAGTGTTAGTCACTCAGTCTGGTCCAACTCTTTGTGACCCCATAGACTGTAGCCTGCCAGCCTCCTCTGTCCATGGAATTCTTTAGGCAAGAACACTGGAATAGGTAGCCATTCTCTTCTCTAGGGGATCTTCCCAATCCAGGGATCAAACCCAGGTGTCCTGCATTTTAGGCAGATTCTTTACCATCTAAGCTACCAGGAAAGCCCAGTGCTTTAGGCCAAAAACCTATGGGGTGTGAACACAGCCCCACCCATCAGCAGACAGGCTGAAAAAGACTTCCTAAGCCCACAGCCACTTCAAGACATGCCCCCTGATGCAGCCCTGCCTGCAAGAGGGCCAAGACCCCAGTTCCACCCACCCAGGAGGCCTGCCAGCCCCTCCCACCGAAAAGTCTGCACAAGCCTCTAGACTAGCCTCACCCCTGGGGCAGACACCAGAAGCATGAAAACTATGATCCAGCACCCTGGGGAATGCAATTCATAACCTACCCTGGGACCAACTGGTCCCTGGCCCTTGTGTGATGAGATGGGGAGTACTTCTAGGACACTTAGGATGTCCCCTAAAGAAGGCCACTGCTCCAAGGTTGAGAAAATTAACTAACCTTCCACATACGTAAAAATACAAATAGAAATTTAAACAAAATGAGGTGGCAGAAGAATATGTTCCACACAAAGGACAAGATAAAACCCCAGAAGAACAACTGTGTGATGTGGAGATAGACAACCTACTCAAGAAAGAATTCAGAGTAATGATTGTAAAAATGATCCAAGAACTTGGGAAAAGAATGGATGCACAGAGCAAGAAGTTACAAAAAGTTTTTACAATGAATCGTTGCTCAGTCACCTCTGATTCTTTGCAACTCCATGGACTGTAGTCCATCAGGCTCCTCTGTCCATGGACTTCTCCAAGAATACTGGCCTGGGTAGCCATTCCCTTCTACAGGGGATCTTATTGACCCAGGGATGGAACCCTGGTCTCCTGCATTGCAGGCAGATTCTTACCATCTGAGCCACCAGGGAAGCCCCTAACAAAAAGTTAGAAAATATAAAGTCCACACATATACAACAGAACAGGACACACATACAACATGATAGCAAGGAGATCAAACCAGTCAATCCTAAAGGAAATCAACCCTAAATATTTATTGGAAGGACTAATGCGGAAGCTGAAGCTCCAATACTGTGGCTACCTGATGTGAAGAGCTGAGTCATTGGAAAAGACCCTATGCTGGGAAAGATTGAAGGCAGGAGGAGGAGGGGGCAACAGAGGATAAGATGGTTGGATGGCATCAGTGACTCAATTGGCTTGAGTTCGCGCAAACTGTGGGAGGCAGTGAAGGACAGGGAAGCCCAGCATGCTGTGGACCACGGGGTCGCAAAGATCTGGACATGAATTAGCTACTGAACACCACCACCACATACATACACACACACAATTCAGGTTTCTCCACAACTGATGGGACAAATTATTGCCTTCTGTGTTAGTCTGAATATGAGGGCTAACCCCGTTATTAGCTCTTTCAAAGGTTTAGAGAAAAATCTTGTGTTCCAGTTTGTGGAATTTAGATCCTTGAAAGGGATTTCCTTGAATCAAAATGTATACTACATACTGCCTATGGGCTGAATATAATTTCTAACAGCATTTTGTCAATGGATGCTCAAAACACAAGTATTAAATCCAGAAGTCCTCAAAATGTTTTAGCACAAAAAGGTTGGATATTATTTTATAGGCCAATTCTTTCCAACATTTTCAATTCTGATGATTAGGGATCAAGTGAGACCATGTCCCTCTTCAGGATCTTAATAAATAACAAAGATCTAACTACCACTAAGACATGGATGATATTATTGGAAACTTTTACTAGGGAAGTATGAATTTAGGAGCTACGTTTCTAATCTCAGATCTTCAGCATTTTATTTCTGATATTGGACAATTTACTTGTCCTATTTGTCCTTGTATTATCTTTTATACTATACCAAACCCCTACAAGTAATAGTTTCTTGAAGGATAATAACAATGTGGAATGTGACACCATATGAAATAACTTGGTATACTTGATTGGGTTAAAAGTTTACTGATCTATTTCAAACTTTGAATGGTTCTTTTCACTAATGCATATTAGTAATATGGAATGAAGCAGGGCAAAGACTAATAGAGTTTTGCCAAGAAAATGCACTGGTGATAACAAACACCCTCTTCCAGCAACACAAGAGAAGACTCTATACATGAACATCACCAGATGGTCAATACCGAAATCAGATTGATTATATTCTTTGCAGCCAAAGACGGAGAAGCTCTATGCAGTCAGCAAAAACAAAACCAGGAGCTAACTGTGGCTCAGACCATGAACTCATTATTGCCAAATTCAGACTTAAATTGAAGAAAGTAGGGAAAACCACTAGATCATTCAGGTATGACCTAAATCAAATCCCTTATGATTATACAGTGGAAGTGAGAAATAGATTTAAGGGCCTAGATCTGATAGATAGTGTGCCTGATGAACTATGGAATGAGGTTCGTGACATTGTACAGGAGACAGGAATCAAGACCATGCCCATGGAAAAGAAATGCAAAAAAGCAAAATGGCTGTCTGGGGAGGCCTTACAAATAGCTGTGAAAAGAGGGGAAGTGAAAAGCAAAGGGGAAAAGGAAAGATATAAACATCTGAATGCAGAGTTCCAAAGAATAGCAAGAAGAGATAAGAAAGCCTTCTTCAGTGATCAACGCAAAGAAAGAGAGGAAAACAACAGAATGGGAAAGACTAGGGATCTCTTCAAGAAAATTAGAGATACCAAGGGAACATTTCATGCAAAGATGGGCTCGATAAAGGACAGAAATGGTATGGGCCTAACAGAAGCAGAAGATATTAAGAAGAGCTGGCAAGAATACACAGAAGAACTGTACAAAAAAGATCTTCATGACCCAGATAATCACGATGGTGTGATCACTCACCTAGAGCCAGACATCCTGGAATGTGAAGTCAAGTGGGCCTTAGAAAGCATCACTACGAACAAAGCTAGTGGAGGTGATGGAATTCCAGTTGAGCTATTCCAAATCCTGAAACATGATGCTGTGAAAGTGCTGCACTCCATATGCCAGCAAATTTGGAAAACTCAGCAGTGGCCACAGGACTGCAAAAAGGTCAGTTTTCATTCCAATCCAAAAGAAAGGCAATGCCAAGGAATGTTCAAACTACCGTACAATTGCACTCATCTCACACGCTAGTAAAGTCATGCTCAAAATTCTCCAAGCCAGGCTTCAGCAATATGTGAACCGTGAACTTCCTGATGTTCAAGCTGGTTTTCGAAAAGGCAGAGGAACCAGAGATCAAATTGCCAACATCCACTGGATCATGGAAAAAGCAAAAGAGTTCCAGAAAAACATTGATTTCTGCTTTATTGACTATGCCAAAGCCTTTGACTGTGTGGATCACAATAAACTGTGGAAAATTCTGAAAGAGATGGGAATACCAGACCACCTGATCTGCCTCTTGAGAAATTTGTATGCAGGTCAGGAAGCAACAGTTAGAACTGGACATGGAACAACAGACTGGTTCCAAATAGGAAAAGGAGTTCGTCAAGGCTGTATATTGTCACCCTGTTTATTTAACTTATATGCAAAGTACATCATGAAAATTGCTGGACTGGAAGAAACACAAGGTGGAATGAAGATTGCTGGGAGAAATATCAATAACCTCAGATATGCAGATGACACCACCCTTATGGCAGAAAGTGAAGAGGAACTCAAAAGCCTCTTGATGAAAGTGAAAGTGGAGAGTGAAAAAGTTGGCTTAAAGCTCAACCTTCAGAAAACGAAGATCATGGCATCCGGTCCCACCACTTCATGGGAAATAGATGGGGAAACAGTGGAAAGAGTGTCAGACTTTATTTTTCTGGGCTCCAAAATCACTACAGATGGTGACTGCAGCCATGAAATTAAAAGACGCTTACTCCTTGGAAGGAAAGTTATGACCAACCTAGATAGCATATTCAAAAGCAGAGACATTACTTTGCCAACAAAGGTTCGTCTAGTCAAAGCTATGGTTTTTCCTGTGGTCATGTATGGATGTGAGAGTTGGACTGTGAAGAAGGCTGAGAGCCGAAGAATTGATGCTTTTGAACTGTGGTGTTGGAGAAGACTCTTGAGAGTCCCTTGGACTGCAAGGAGATCCAACCAGTCCATTCTGAAGGAGATCAGCCGTGGGATTTCTTTGGAAGGAATGATGCTGAAGCTGAAACTCCAGTACTTTGGCCACCTCATGTGAAGAGTTGACTCATTGGAAAAGACTCTGATGCTGGAAGAGATTGGGGGCAGGAGGAGAAGGGGACGACAGAGGATGAGATGGCTGGGTGGCATCACTGGTCGATGGATGTGAGTCTGGGTGAACTCTGGGAGTTGGTGATGGACAGAGAGGCCTTGTGTGCTGTGATTCATGGGGTCGCAAAGAGTTGGACATGACTGAGCGACTGATCTGATCTGATTAGTAATATTATTTTGCATATTTTGTAATATTATTCATTGGTCATTGGAAAAATATTTGTTCCCTGACTTATTCAGATACTCTGAATTTTAACCCATTCATTATACATTACCCCCAAATTTTTCTGTTAATATCATCATGAATCTCATTGGATAAGACTTTAAATGTTAAGAAGTTGTAAAGTTCGCCATGGTAGACTCAAGGTTTCTAAATTTTTAGTTTTCTCTCAAATTTTATCAGGGGCAAAAAAAATACCATATGTTGTTTCCCTTGAAGTGACAGGCTTATTTGTTAATTAAAACAAGTTGAAAAGTGTACCAAATACCCAATCTGATAATCCATCATTTGTCTGTCAGTCTTTTTTTTCATGTAAAAATGATGTTTTATAAAAATGTAAACTGGTTCCATTTTTTATTCAATTGTGCAAATTGCTTTTCCTAGGGACAATATCCTATTTCAGAATATAGCAGAAGGGTTTCAGGCATACTTCTCATTTCATTATACAGAACATTAATAAGATGTATAAATTTAATAAAGTAATCATTTTATTGCCTTATAAAGGACATTCTTTTCAGGTTTCAAACATTTTTGTTTGCTCTTTTGACTGTGCCATACAGCTTGCAGGATCTTAGTTCCGCAACCAGGGATTGAACACAGACCCTTGGCAGTGAAAGTGCAGAGTTTGAACTACTGGAAATTCCCTGTAAAAGACATTCTTAAGTGAACCTAGCATTTTATTGATATTTTTGAGTGCATAATGGTGAAGAATGTAACTCCCAGTGTAGTATGGTGTCACTGTTTTGATTCTTCCTAACGGAGAAGGCAATGGCACCCCACTCCAGTACTCTTGCCTGGAAAATCCCATGGACGGAGGAGCCTGGTAGGCTGCAGTCCACGGGATCCTGAAGAGTCTCACATGACTGAGCAACTTCACTTTCACTTTTCGCTTTCATGCATTGGAGAAGGAAATGGCAACTCACTCCAGTGTTCTTGCCTGGAGAATCCCAGGGATGGGGGAGCCTGGTGGGCTGCCGTCTATGGGGTCGCACAGAGCTGGACACGACTGAAGCGACTTAGCAGCAACAGCAGCAGCAAGGGACCAAAAGTTTTACCCACCATTGCTTTTGCACCACTAGTAAATATTAACATAATGAAGAACAAAAATAGCATCTTAGGTTTCTTTTCAAACTTTAAACTTTTCATTTTGTATTGGGGTGTTTTATTACGAAAGTATCTTTGGCTTTGCACACTTCCTGTGTCTTGGAGACCCCAGGAGCATGCAGATTGCATTTCTCTGTCCAGAAAACCACTGGACTAGAGTTCAATATTAATATGTGATGGATTCTGAGCCTGCTCTGGTCCTGTAGTTGAAAACTTCAATATATCTATTATTTCCTTTTCTTTTATAGTGGATATGGGGGAAGAGAAGTATTAATAGTATATTTACTTTCCATAGGCTTCCTCAGATAATGCAGTTCATGTCAAGCACAGCAACAATTTCTTCCAATTTTTTTTCCAGGTTAGAGCTAACTGCTTAATATTTGAATTTTATCTTTAGGCCAACACTTAAATGTAGATGAGAAAGTAATCATCTTCCTTTTTCTAGAATTGTTATTAAGGTTTTAAAAATTCAAGCCCGAAAAATGCTCTGTGGTACAAGTTTCTTTCATTGAAGTGAAAAACATAAGCTAATATTATGCTAATGATTACAATCAGATTATTTGAAAGGAAGATCTTTGACTCATTTTTCACCATGTATAATGTACCTGGTGCTTGGAAATTCCTCAAGAACTGCATATGTGCAGATGAAAATGGAGTTCATAATCCATAGGACAAATAAATTCCTGAGAATGTGAAGATTCTCCCTAAGAACCCAAGAACATAAATACTAACAATTTATTCACTGAAACTGAAAACAAGATTTGAAAATTTAAAGATCATCTTTGAGCAGTAGGAAAAGCTAATCATTTTTATTTGACAGATTTTAAGCTTTCTTCTTCTTGAAAATTCTTCCTAGTCTAGCAAACACTAAAATATATAAAAAATCATAGTGCAGGTTGCACTTCAAATGTGTCTTTAAATTTTCATATCCAACAGATTTGAAAATTGAATCATATTTTAAATGTATTAGGAAAAATCCCCATATAAAAGAATCATAAGATGAATCATTTCAGTAAGGAATTCTATTGTTAATCACAGAAAAATCCTTTCTAAATTATATTTTGAGTGTCTGGATTTATGTATTTCATGTATTTTAAGGAAAGATATGTTACAGCAGAAGCTATTATAAGGAAAGGAAAAGTGCAGTCGCTCAGTGGGGTCTGACTCTTTGCGACCCCACGAACTGTAGCCTACCAGGCTCCTCCGTTCATGGGACTTTCCAGGCAAAAGTACTGGAGTGGGTTGCCATTTCCTTCTCCAGGGGATCTTCCTAATGCAGGGATCGAACCCGGGTCTCCCACATTGCAGGCTAACGCTTTACCATCTGAGCCATCAGGGAAGCTATTATATGTATATGTATAATGGTAGAAGTTATTATTTCCTTATTATTCATCAAGTTAGAATCACACTGGAATCACACCATACTGTTGAGAAGTATCTTGATGAAAATAAACTAATGTGAGATAGAGCTGAGCTGGCCACCAGTGATAGAATTAATTTCAGCATGCATCTTCCTTGACTTCTTAGCACCATTCAAAACCGTTGGCCACTCCCTTTCTTGAACATGCTTCTTCTCTCTCTTTTTAATATCTGTTGGTTTATATTGATACTATTGACTCAACTATTTCTTGATTACCTCTTTGGCTCTTTTCTCAGAGTCCCTTTTTGGCTTATACTCTACCAGATATCAGAGTTCTTTAGGTCATAGCCCTGGGATATTCTATTCTTACACAGAGTCAGACTTCCAAGGATATGAATCCTGGTTACAGTGCTTAAACTCACTGCAGATAAGACTTACACCCTATGTGCCTCAGTTTTCTAATATATGAAAATGAGATAATAGTAATATCTACTTCTTGGGGTTATGGTGAGGATTATGTGAATGTATATAAAGAATTTAAAATAGTGCCTGGTATATAATAGGCATTCAGTAAGCTTTAATTTGCTTTTATTCTGCAATACATTCTCTCCCTAAGTAATTTTATCAATTCCTGTAAATGCATGCTCAGTCACTTAGTCACCCCAGACTCTTTGCAACCCCACAGACTGTAACCCTCCACGCATCTCTGTCCAAGGAATTTTCCAGGCAAGGATATTGGAGTGGGGTGCTATTTCCTATTCCAGGGAATTGTCTCAAACTCGCATCTCATGCATTGGCAGGCAGATTTTATACCACTGAGCCACCTGGGAAGCCCATTCCCACCCTTTTGCCAATAAATCCTAAATGGTGGTGGTCACTAAGTCACATCTGACTCATGACCCCATGGACTGCAGCCCAACAGGCTTCTCTGTTCATGGGGTTTCCCAGGAGTGGGTTGCAATTTCCTTCTCCAGGGCTGGAATTGGAGGGATGGAATTCAGGGATGGAACTCAGCTCTCAAACACACATCTTCTGCATCGCAGGCAGATTCTTTACCTCTGAGCCACCAGGGAAGTTGATAAATCCTAAATATACATCTCTAGTTCACATGTTTCTTCAGAGAATCAAACCTTATACCTGTCTGACTATTTATTATCTTCTTTTGCATGTCTCTTAGACATTTTGAGTTTTTAGGTCTTTAATCCCCTTTGAGTTTATCTTTGTGTATGGTATTAGGTCTTTAATCCATTTTGAGTTTATCTTTGCATATGGTGTTAGGAAGTGTTCTAATTTTATTCTTTTACATAGCTGTCCAGTTTTCCCAGCATCACTTATAGTCTTGCCTCCTTTGTCAAAGATAAGGTGCCCATAGGTGTGCAGGTTTATCTCTGGCTTTCTATCTTGTTCCAACGGTCGATATTTCTGTTTTTGTGCCAGTACCATACTGTCTTGATGACTATAGCTTTGTAATATAGGCTTGCAGTATAGTCTGAAGTCAGGAAAATTGATTCCTCCAGCTCCATTCTTCTTTCTCAAGGTTGCTTTGACTATTCAGGTCTTTTGTTTTTCCATGTGAATTGTGAGATTTTTTTGTTCTAGTTCCTTGAAAAATGCCATTGGTAATTTGATACAGACTGCATTGAATCTGTAGCTTGCTTTGGGTAGTATAGTCACTTTCACAATGTTGATTCTTCCAGTCCAAGAACATGGTATATCTCTCCATCTGTTTATGTCATCTTTGAGTTCTTTCATCAGTGTCTTAGAGTTTTCTGTATACAGCTCTTCTGTCTCCTTGAAAGCGTTAGTCACTCAGTCATATATGACTCTGTGAGACCCTATGGACTGTAGCCTGCCAGGCTGCTCTGTCCATGGGATTTTCCAGGCAAGAATACTAGAGTGGATTGCCATTTCTTTTTCCAGGGGATCTTCCCAACCCAGGGGTTGAAACTGGGTCTCCTACATTGCAATCAGAATCTTTATCATCTGAGCCACCAGGGAAGACCAGTTTTGTCTCCTTAGGTAGGTGTATTCTTACGTATTTTTATCCTTTTGTTGCAGTCATGCATGAGATTGATTCCTTAATTTTTCTTTCTGGTTTTTCATTGTTAGTGTATAGAAATACAAAGGATTCCTATACACTATCCTGCAACTTTACTAAATTCATTGAATAGCTCTAGTAATTTTCTGATAGTATCTTTAGGGTTTTCTATGTATAGTATCATGCCATCTGTAAACAACAAGAGTTTTACTTCTTATTTTCCAATCTGGATTCCTTTCTTTTCTCTTTCTGCCCTGATTGCCATGGCTAGGACTTTCAAAACTATGTTAAATGATAGTGGCAAGTGTGGGTATCCTTGTCCTGTTCCTGACCTTCATGGAAATTCTTTCAGTTTTACATCATTGAGAATAATTTTTGCTGTGGGTTTATCATATATGGGGGCTTCCCTTGTGGCTCAGCTGGTAAAGAATCTGCCTGCAATGCGGGAGACCTGGATTCAATCCTGGGTTGGGAAGATCGCCTGGAGAAGAGCAAGGCTACCCATTCCAGTATTCTGGCCTGGAGAATCCATGGACTGTATAGTCCATGGGGTCGCAAAGAGTCAAACACAACTGAGGGACTTTCACTTTCACTCTTATCATAAAGTGAAGTAAAAGAAAGTGCAGTCGCTCAGTTGTGTCCAACTCTTTGCGACCCCATGGACTGTAGCCTACCAGGCTTCTCTGTCCATGGGATTTTCCAGGCAAGAGTACTGGAGTGCGTTGCCATTTCCTTCTCCAGGGGATCTTCCCGACCCAGGGATTGAAGCCAGGTCTCCCGCATTGCAAGCAGACGCTTTACCCTCTGAGCCATCAGGGAAGCTCCCTTACTCTTATCATATATGGCCTTTATTATGTTGAGGTAGGTTGCTTTTATGCCCTTTTCTGATGAGTTTTTATCAGAAATGGGTGCTGAATTTTGTGGAAAGCTTTTTCTGCATCTATCATCATAAGATTTTTATCTTTTACTTTGTTAATATGGTGAACATTGCCATAGTATTTTAAGCATACATATTTTTGTATGCATCTCTAAAAAATTAAGGACTCTTTTTAAAAATATCAAAATATTAGTGACTCATAATTATTTTTCTTTTTTTATGTTGATTTACATAAGAATCCAAATAAAGTCCACATATAGCGGTTGCTTATATGCCTCTTAAGCATCTTTCAATTCTTCTATTCCTTCTTCTCCTTCTCTTTCCCTAGAAATATATTTGTTGAAGAAACAGTCATTGACCTTATAGTTACACTTTGTGCCCTGTACTTCTTATAAAGTTTAATAGTCAGATCTTAAGACTTGGCTTGCTTATGTTCAGGATTGCTTTTTTATAAGGCTACTTCATGGGAAGTATTGGCACTTCCACCAGGAAGCACATAAGTCTGATTATCTCCCCTTTTTGTGATGTTGATAGCTGGTTATTGTTTAGAATAGGTCCATTATGCCATTAGTGGTTACAAAGCATTAATATTATATCATTGTTTCTTCACTTATTGGCTGAAATGCTTCTATGAAGAGAAACTTTTGGTAACCCAGCAGTACATTTCATATGGGAAAGGCAAAATATTCTTTCTTTTTATTTATCAGCTTTCAGCACTGATTCTGTGTTATAGTCCATGGGTGATGAATGAACTTTTAAAAATGTTTTTATATGTTTTGATCCATTGTATCTTTATTGATGCTCAAATGGTACTATTTTTTGACTTGTAGAAGTATCATCAGTTTGGCCCTTGAATCCTTTTGACAAACCTCAATAGTCTTTGTTAACCTCACTGTTTTCTGGTATGATAAGATGTTTTGGGATCACCTTAGATATCTCTTGCTCCAGAATTCAAATCATCCATTTATCCAAGGAGCCCAGTATTGGGAAATGGTGCTTAGAGACCACAATCTGGATTTTAGGAACATTTACTGCTACTTCATTGGTCATTGTTTCTAAGCTTGCTCAGAATTGGGAAGTATGTAAATATTATTTAAAAGAAAAGACAAGTTCATGATATTATAAACTTAAGATTACTTCTTTGATTTTTTATTCATTCCATTTTCTACTATTGTGAAAATTTTGTTTCTTAATGGTATAAACTTAATTACTCTTGTCTATCCTAAATTGTAAAAAGTAGTTTCAGAATAGCATAATCAGCGTTATAATTAATAATATAATTATTGAAAATTATTCAAGATTTTTTTTTACATTTCATTTATTTATAATTTTAAATAAATAACAAGTTCTATGTGCTATCAGAAAAGGCATAAAATAATTGCAGACTATAGTTATACTACCTTCCAGAAAGGTGAAAATAATTTTATCTAATGATTCATGTTTAATATGTTCAAATTCAATACAGTCCCTTTAACAGAGAAAGTACAGTTTCTGAAATGAAATCTAATTTTTTTCTGGGGAAAGGAAAGTAGCCCCAATTCTTCAGAACTTTTCTTTCATCACAGGTGAATCATCCAATAATGAAAGCCTGTGTCCTTGGTGCTTACGGCACTTTATTCGTTGGATAAATTGGCCTCAAGAAGTGTAAGATCATTGTTGGTCTTAAGTAATAAGAACTTGATTTCCAGGTGTTGAATTGAATTTGGAATAACACTTATATAGGTTTCTTGACCTCAGTATTTGCTTAGTTCTCTTTCAAGACTCTGGCTTGTTCCATCCCATTTTTACAAAGTGCAGCTTTGCAGCCCTTGCTTCCCATCCTGTCCAGTGTTTCAGAGCAAGGTCAGAATGCCCTGCATTAATGTTGGAAATGCAGACCTTAGGACCTTCAATGGAATGCTGCCAATCTCCAGAATGTTTTGCTATTTTCTCTTTGAAGAAAAAAAAAAAAAAGCTGTATTTAAGCCTCAGACCAAAGATGTAAGCTCTTGGGCCCTTATTTAAAAGACTAAAATACCTTGGATTTTCAATTCATCTGTCCTCCTTCAAAAAGTCTTCCTACAATATGCAATTTATTAAAGAAAGAAATATTTGTCTTTAATAAATATTCCATTGCTATTAAAAGACTTGATCTCAAGCATTTCCACAGGGCAGTCATTGTAGGATATTGACGAGGAGCAGGAAGTTTAAGAGTATAAAAGACAGGATTCAAATCCCAGACCTGCTGTACTTACTTACACTGTGACTATGGACAAGTAAAACAACCTTTAGCCTCAGTTTTTCCCTCCATAAAATGGAGACAATAATAATACCTATCAGTTCAGTTCAGTTGTTCAGTTGTGGCCAACTCTTTGCAACCCCATGGGCTTCATGTCAGGCTTCCCTGTCCATCACCAACTCCTGGAGCTTACTCAAACTTGTGTCCACCAAGTTGGTGATGCCATCCAACCATCTCATCCTCTGTCATCCCCCTCTCCTCCTACCTTCAATCTATCCCAGCATCAGAGTCTTTTCAAATGAGTCAGTTCTTCGCATCAAGTGGCCAAAGTATTGGAGTTTCAGCTTCAACATCAGTCCTTCCAATGAATATTCAGGACTTATTTCCTTTAGGATAGACTGGTTGGATCTCCTTGCTGTCCGAGGGACTCTCAAAAGAGTCTTCTCCAACACCACAGTTCAAAAGCATCTATACTTTGGCACTCAGCTTTCTTTATAGTCCAACTCTCACATCCATACATGACTGGATGGATGGAAAAACCATAGCTTTGACTAGATGGACTTTTGTTGGAAAAGTAATGTCTCTGCTTTTTAATATGCTGTCTATGGGTAAAGTGTCTGCCTGCAATGCAGGAGACCCAGGTTCGATCCCTGGGTCGGGAAGATCCCCTGGAGAAGGAAATGGCAACCCACTCCAGTACTCTTGCCTGGAAAATCCCATGGACAGAGAAGCCTGGTAGGCTACAGTCCATGGGGTCGCAAAGAGTCGGACACGACTGAGCAACTTCACTTCCTTTCACTTCATGTTGATCATAGATTTTCCTCCAAGAAGCAAGTATCTTTTAATTTCATGGCTGCAGTCACCATCTATAGATTATTCGAGCAATAAATGTTAAATGATTCATCAGCGTTTTTGACACTGTATGCAAGAATATAAGAAATGTTGGTACAGCAGAAAAATAATTGGTAGAACAGGTTAGAGAAAATTAACAAAAATCTAAAGCTAAAAAACACCATCAAGCAACTGGATTTAATTAACATTCATGGTGAATTCCACCCAACAGCAGCAGAGTATACATTTTCTTTAAGTGCACCAAGAACATTGACTAAGATAGACAGTATCCTGAGTTATAATTGAAATCATACAAGGTGTATTCTTTGAATATAATGGATTTAAATTAAAATAAACCTGGTAATCTTGAGTTTTAACCTGGTTTCAAATAGAAGCAGATTTGAATTCTAGCTCTATCTCTTACATATTTTGGAACCTTAAACAATTGATTTTTACCTTATTGCTTTCTTTTCTAATTTATAGACTGGGCTTAAGAAGTATATCTACCTTATCATACTGTCAAGATTAAAGTGATAATGCATTTATATAAAGTGCATAAGACACTTTCATCACCTGTATGCCTTCAATACGCCTTAGTTATTATGTAGAGGAAGGAGCAAATGCTAGAGGCAAGATTATTGATAACAAAAGGTGGCAGCAGCTGTTTGATTTTAAAATAACAAAAAGTGTAATGGAATTCCTTGCCGTTGATCCAGCATAACTTATTTTAACATTTTACTTCACTGTCACCCATATGTCATTGTGGAAACATCTTTATTGTGGGTGATACTGGGACTGAGTCACATAGCCTCGCACTGGTGGACTGTATTTTCTTGTATTGATTCACATATCCCTCCTCTTGATTACCTCCCTCTTGACTAGTTAATTTTGTTGTTGAAAATGGGAATCAGGATTGGGAGAGGTGGTTCATTCATTTAATAAATTATCATTCATCACCTACTTTTAATGAGCACTAAGTTAAATAGTAGGCAAGCATCACCAGAACTTATGGTCTAAAGGGAAAGCAAATATAACAAATTACAATTAAATAAGCAATTATGGTAAAAGGCATTGAGTGCTGTGGCTATTGAAATGTAGTTTCTTTTTTAAGATTCAGTCTTTAATTTTTTTTTAATTGAAGTATAGTTAATGCATACTGTGTAGAAATACAGTTTAATAGTCAAAGAACAATTTGAGTTCAGCTTCCCTTTGCATTGCTTTTTTCATTATCCACCCTGGTTAGTGTTAAAGGTAGAAAGTAGTATCAAAACAGTTGTCTGGGCTGGCGGAGAACTGGCTGGGTAGGGAAGGGAAACACCCTTCAGATGTGTCCTAGTACATTCATAATGGTGTCATAGACCCAAAGAAGATTAGAACACACTGTTATAAATTCACCACCCAGATCATCTTTCAAGTTCAGAGATGCCAAAAGATTTCAGGATTCCAAAATTAGGATCTCCTTGGTTTCTCCAAGAGAGTGTGCTTACCAGCATTGCCAATATGATTTTATGAGTATTTGTCAAAAGCTGACCTGAGGAAAGGACTCTGCTTGTGAAAAGTAAAAACAAAACAAAACTCTCTCTCTCTATATATATATATATAAAAGAAAAAGCTTTTATATAGCTAAAGACTTGGTGGCTCAGACAGTGAAGAATCCACTTGCAATGTGAGAGACCTGGGTTTGATGCCTGGGTTGAGAAGATCCCCTGGAGGAAGGCATGGCAACCCACTCCAGTATTCTCACCTGAAAAATCCTCATGAACAGAGGAGCCTGGTGGGCTACAGTTCATGGGGTTGCAAAGAGTTGGACACTACTAAGCTCACACATAGCTAAAGACTCCAATGTCTTATTGCATTGCACTGTCGTTTCCAATAATGTACAGAGGACAGGTGTCTAATGAAACCATAAGAGACAGAGATAGAATTCAACAGATGAAATATGGGTTAAATCAGATCTCATATTCAGCATGTTTAACATTGGTTTCTTAGATTAAGGAAGGCATAAGAAGCTAGAATGGAAAAGGTATTCCAATGACTGAAATAACTGGCTTTTGACTACACTAGGAAGAAGAATAACTCTTTAGTTTGAATCCTTGGACAAAAGATTGCAAAAAGACCAGGGAGTTAAAATTAGCATTAACATTATTATTAGCTGTTTTGTTAGGCTTAGCATCCTGCTGTAGAATTCTACAGTCAAAAGCATTAGGAAGCTTGAATCAGTTCACAAAAGCTTTCTACTAGCAGGACAAATTTATGGTAGAGCTCCAAAGTGGACTTCCCTGGTGGTCCAGTGATTAAGAATCCACTTGCCAATGCAAGAGACATGGGTTTGGTCCCTGATCCAGGAAGATTCCACATGCCACAGGGCAACTAGGCCCGTGCACCACAACTACTGAAGCCTGTGCACCCAAGAGGCTGTACTCTGCAACAAGAGAAGCCACTGCAATGAGAAACCCGTGCACAGCAACGAGACAGTAGTCCCTGCTCAATGCACCTAGAGAAAGCCCGCGTACAACAAAGACCCGGTGCAGTCAAAAATATAATAGTAATAATAACAATGTCCAGACCTATTAATGAGAATATCACAATTTTCCGGGGTTGGCAATGACTCATGGATTGCACATGATTGAATAACAAAGAGCATACTGCTTATAACATTGTGACCTATAAAGTTATTGATCTTTTGTAGATTCATAAAAATTTCCAATAGGAGAACTTAAGGACATAATATCTGACCTTATTAAAATTCCCCTGAATATCAGTATAAAACTTTGTAAAGTATGCACAGGTACATTCATTCACTTGTAAGAACACTAGTAAGAGAAGTAATCGTTTCTTTTGTTTTGTAAATAATCAATCAGAAGCTCAGAGAGGGTAAGTGATTTACTGAACCTTATAGTATTGGCAGAATGGGAATGTCCCTTTTTTGGATTGTTCAGCTTCTTTGAGATAAGAGATAATTTGCATATGCACATAATGTCCATGAAAATATTGTTTGAAAACGCAAATTTTTACCACAACTTTCAGAGATACCACTGTTACATAAATACTAAGTAAGTTTATGTTGAGTGTAGGTCACACCTTGAGATCTTATTCTCAACTTGGTGAATTTAAATGTGATTTAATTATTAATTGTCATCAATAAATGGCATTTTATGGTCTCATTTTTAGCTTTCAAAAGTAATAAGAGCTTTATATAGAACAATTAAAAAAGAAAAAGAAAACAAAGGAAAGTATCTAATTGCCAAATTCTTAGCCAGAGAAATCGTTGATAAATTTTAGTGTATACCTTTCTAGCATTTCATATAACTGTGTGTGTGTGTGCATGTGTATATATATATATATATATGGTATTTATATTAAATATTTCACATATATACTAAAATATATAAAGACATACACATCTGTAGATATATATGCACATTTAAAATATACGTATATTTTAAAATTTATATACCCTTATATTTGTATATATGCACATATGAAATTAAAAAAAACTTCATTTTGCTTTTATATTGATTTTTGAAGACTGGTCATGGACATCTTTCAATTCAATAAATATACTTTTTTTTTTTTAATAAATATACTTCTACAACATCATTTTTTACCATCTTTTTCTTCTCTCTTGTTTATTTTGGCTTTGCTACTCAGCATGTGGAATCTTATTTCCTGAACCAAGGATTGAATTTGTGCCTCCTGAAGTGGAAGCGCAAAATCTTAACCACTAGAACAACAGGGAAGTCCCAGAATATAATTTTTTATGACAACATTGTTCAACATTTTAGACTGTTATTATGTACAATATCATCATGCACATCTTTGTAGTTTTAACTTTGTCTAAATTCTCAATTATTTCCTTAAAGTAAATTTCTAAGCGTGAATTTTGGTGCATATTGACAAATTGTCCTACAGGAAGTTGTACTTTCCACCAACACTGTATAAAAATGCTTGTTTCCTCAGACACACTAACACGGGATATTTTTAGTTTATTGGCATTTATTAAAGTTCCTCTGTGTGCATAGTTCTATCCTCCTGGGGATCTTGTGTTCTGAGTGACTGATTCTGGGATATATTTGCATAGTGGAGTGACAGACAGATCTTGCAGCTGGGCTGCAAGGTTTAACAAGATAATCCAAGTATGGCATGTGATAGAGTATCCACATGCAGTAAATGCTAAGTATATGGTGCATGTGTGCTCAGTCACTCAGTCATGTCTGACTCTCTGTGATCTCATGGACTGTAGCCTGCCAAGCTTCTTTGTCCATGGAATTTTCCAGGCAAGAATACTGGAGTGGTTTGCTGTTTCCTACTCCAGGGCATCTTCCCAACCCAAGGATCAGAGCACATATCTATGTCTCCTGCATTGGCAGACAGATTCTTTACCACTGTGCCACCTGAGAAGCCCAACAAGTGTATGGTAGCTATTTATTATTTTTGTTATTTTAGCTGGGAATCTTCTACTTGATCTCCATCAGGAAAAGTCTTATTCTTTTGGCACCCAAATGGAGTATAATTTCTCTGATGCTTTTCTTGATTTCCCCAAGGATAATTTAGATCCTTCTCTCTGCATTCAACTCACTTAGTATATTCTTCTGTATCACTGTGTCCTATCACATAATTATTCTTTTATCTCTTAGACTCTCTCAGTACATCATGAATGCCTGGTAATAAGGTCTGTGGCTTATTGCTTCCCACAGCACCGAGCACAGGCCTTGACATATAGTAGCAATGCAATAAATGTTTGTTATATGAAAGAATGGATAACAAACAAAAGAATAAATATTTTGCTCTTCAGATGGGTGATGCATGACCTTCTTATAAGTGTTTTATCATAGAATTTAAAATCTGGAAGATAACAGGTAAGGCATATTTTCCAAGTTCCTTGGAAGTTGTCAATAGAATTAAGAAAATATGAAACAGGTATGGGAGAAACTATGGTTGAGGGTGTCATTGGAAGTTTCATCATAATACCTGTGGTATGTGGATTTGAGTTACTGAGAGCTCCTTCTTTCCTGCCTGTTTAGTCAGAGTATGTCATTAAAGAGAAAAACTTGCTAAGTTCTCTGAAGGAAGGAAAGCTAGCAGATTCTCATGGAGGGATCTACCCAAACTACATTCCTCTTCCCTAATCCACATGGATGGACCATTTTCAGCCCTTCCTGACCATAATTGATTGAGCTTGAGTAGACACCTGACTGAGGAGAAAAAAATTTATTCATTTATAAAAGTCAGAATCTATCCCTTGGGAATTTGGACTAGCGCTAATTAATTGCTGCTAGACTTGAGAGAACACAGGGCCATTGAGGGTGACTGTCTTTGGCTCTGTTTATGGACAACAGAATAAACCCTTCTGCAGTGTGAGACAAATCATATAGATGTGCACAAAGAAACAGAAATATGCAATTGAATAGCATGAAAGAGGAAGAGAAGGAAAAAGAAAAAGAAAGAGCTGTCTCCACTTTTCAGCTCTGGCTCTGGTCCTGTGTCGGGCTTGGCTGGTCCCTGTGCTCTAAGTCCCGGGAGATACCACCCTTAGATTAATTTAGAATATTTTCCATTTTTACTTGTTATTGGAGTGGGTATTTGTCACTTCTAATCCAAGGAATTCTCAAGGCAGTATAGTTGGTGGTTTTACATGTACAGTAGTGATTTGAAAAATACTATCTTATCCTAATAGTGACAGGAGTCAGTCTCAAAAGATACATCAAAAGGTGTCATGACAGTAAGGTGTCATGTCACTATTTCATGGATGGTTCCTGCTAATGGATGTGTAGCCTTAAAGTCACCTGAGCCATCAGCTCAAACTGGGTCTCACAAAGACTTTCTGTGATTCACATGGGTTTTGGAGTAAACCCTGGCCTCACTGTAACCCTAATGTAGCCTGAGGAATCTCAGAATTTTGGGCCAGCATTGCATCTTAGCACATTGGTAGAGACAAGGCTTAGGATCTTTTGGATTGAAAGCAGACTGATGACAAAAGGGGGAAAGCTACAAAGTAATCTAAAAACTTCCTGGGAAAAATTTAAGAATATACCTATAGGGTGACTTATTCAAACTCTGAGAGTTAAAGGGTCATAAAGTTATACGAAAACAACGGTCATGAAGTGTCTTCAGCAAATACACCAGCATTGTCACCGTATCTCTGAATAATTTGTAGTAATCTCCATATATATTTAATTAACAAAGGACATAAGAAGAGGTATTCATTTTTATTTGGAAAGAAAATTTCAAAGAATTTGGACTCATTTATTCTTGTTTTTAAAAACAAATCTTTATTTATTATAGACAAAAATGCTCAAATGTACACATGCAGAAAGAAGGCAATGAAAAAAACTGTCACTCTCTTCTTAAGGCTTCCCTGGTGGCTCAGATGGTAAAGATGCAGGAGACCTGGGTTCGATCCCTGGGTCAGGAAGATCCCCTGGAGAAGGAAATGGCAACCCACTCCGGTATACTTGTCTGGAGAATTCCATGGAAGGAGGAGCCTGTCAGGGTACAGTCCATGGGGTCGTAAAGAGCCAGACACGACTGAGCAACTTTCACTCAGTCACTCACTCACTCATTTCTTAAGGATAATATTTTAGCATCTATTAATTTTAGCATCTATTACTATTTTTAGCATCTTTCTAGGTTTTTCTGTTATGCCTACTATGTATTTACATAAAAATTAGATCATATTGTACACATTATTGTATAAATTGGTTTTTAAAAATTGCTTTTTAATGTCCTTCCATGTCAACATCATTTTTAATGGTTACTTTCTAATTTGTTTATGATTACCATAATTCATTTAACAACCCTTATTCTTGGCCATTTAGGCTGTCTCCAGTTTTACAAATTGTGCTTTAAAAAGCTGCTTATTTTCCTGCAATATTTTTTTTCTTATGAAACAAATATGAAGGGAGTGGAGGTGGTTTATACAAAGTTTCATCCCTTCAAAGATCTCTCAGGTTAGAAAACAGTGGTGGACTGTATAAATAAACCTATTAAAACTAGTCACCAAATCAAATGTCTGAGTTTTGTTTGTTTGTTCTCTTTCCTGGAAGACAAAGGGAAGCATTTGGAAATAGGATCTGTGCACCCCCTTGTGTAATCTGGCTGAAACTTGCTGTCAGTATTCCTCACCCCTCTCCCCTCCACCATCTTCCTAAGGCTGAGGAGGAAGCAGCCTTTGGAAAGACTTGCAATCGAAATCAAAACACATACAAAAGACAGTGTGATTTGTCTTTATATACTTGGGGATTTTCCTTGCTGTGAAGTGATCCTGGCTTCTGAGTATATCATTAGATACCATTCTCTTTTTCTGGTAGCCTACCTTTGGTCCTGTGCCATTTTATATAATTAAAAAAAATTTTAACAGTAACATATCTGTAGAAAATACAGAAATTGTTGAAAAATTATTGTGTTACCATCACTTAGAGATAACAATTATTAACATTTGACGTGTTTTCTCCTAAAAGTTTTGTCTATATATTAGGTATATAAATTATATAGTGGATACTGTAATAAAGGCTTTATAGCATTGTAAAGCATTATAGTATTATAAAGGTTTTATTCTTGCTTTTTAAAAACTTTACATTAAATCATTATTATTGTGTGTGTGTTTAGTTGCTCAGTCGTGTCCAACTCTTTGCGACCCCATGGACTGTAGTCGGCCAGGCTCTTCTGTCCATGGGATTCTCCAGGCAAGAATACTGGAGTAGGTTGCATGCCCTCCTCCAGATCTTCCTGATCCAGGGATGGAACCCAGGCCTCCCACATTGCAGGTTGATTCTTTACCATATGAGCCACCAGGGAAGCCCAAGAATACTGGAGTGGGTAGCCTATCCCTACTCCAGGAGATCTTTGAATTAAACTAGAGTCTCCTATATTGCAGGCAGAT
Source organism: Bos javanicus (assembly GCF_032452875.1). Taxonomy (NCBI): domain Eukaryota; kingdom Metazoa; phylum Chordata; class Mammalia; order Artiodactyla; family Bovidae; genus Bos; species Bos javanicus. The sequence continues at coordinate 86,443,250 of NC_083868.1, forward strand.
ACTTCACCAGTTGAGCTACCAGGGAAGCCCAAATTGTTATTATAGGAAAGTCAATTTCCATATTGATCACGTTCAGTGCTGAATCTTTCTTTCTTTTTTTTTGTTTTTAGTGCTGAATTTTCTATCAGAATGCCTGGCATGTTAGTAAAGTCTTGATAAATATTTATTTGATTATTGAACTCTTAGTATATGCTACAATTAACCATTCCTCTTTTGTACATCGTTTCCAGTTTGTTCACTATTCTAAATCACATTATGATAAACTTCTTTGGGCATTAGCTTTATTTACATTGTGAATTTTTTCCTCATGTAGATATTTTAAATGCTGTGATCAGATCAAAATAAATTTAAAAAATAAAGCTTCTGATTATATGATGCTACACTACTTTCCAGTTCACCCAAACACAAGCAGAACCTATGAGTGAATGACTGAGCTACAAAATCCAACTAAAACCTCCACTATAGAGCTTTGACACAACCAATATTGTCTCTTCGTTGATCTTGTTAAAAGATGACTTAACAATGGTAATCTAAAGAATCAGATTAATTAATTCCGATTTATCAAGCCAATAATTCTAGAACAAAAAGAAATGTGACTTTCACAGAGTTTTAATTTGATGAGGCCCTTCTGACTCATGCTAATAGGTCCACTGCTCATCCAAATGACACTTTTGTGTAAATTACAAACAAATGGCCCTTCTCCAAGATACTTTAGAAAATCAACCTAACCAATACATATACCTATGACTATAGAGCAGTAAATTGCAGCTTCTAGAGCCATGTGACACATAACCTGGACAATTGTATATCCCACCCCTTGGGTATCCTCTGCTCAATCCAGCCTTGGATTGTGTGAGAGTATAGTGTCAACCAATATAACATGTTCTTGAAATCCCCTTTTGAAAATTACTACAACTTTCATCTTTATTTTAATCTCTTGGCTTATTTTCAGATCTTTAAAAAAAAAAATAATGTTTCTGGTGTTTCTTCAGTCTCACCTACAAACTGTTCTGGGATCATAAATTCTTTTAGCTTAGAGAGAGTGATGGCAAATGTCATTTTTAAACAAAATTAATTCTTTTAAAATACTTGTAAACTGTGTTTTATATATATATATATAGAGGATCTCCCTGGTGGCTCAGATGGTAAGGTGTCTGTCTACAATGCTGGAGGCCTGGGTTCAATCCCTGGGTCGGGAAGATTCCCTGGAGAAGGAAATGGCAACCCACTCCAGTACTCTTGCCTAGAAAATCCCATGGATGAGGAGCCTGTTGCAGGCTACTGCCCATGGGGTCACAAAAAGAGTTGGACATATACATATAAACCAGTTTCACATAGGGATGTTTATTTGAAATGACTTTAAAAACATAAATTTATTAAAGAAATAGCAAAATTTTATTTCTCTATTCAGCCAGAGAATTTTTGTCTATTGTCTGTCTATCTGGCCCTTTATTGGATGAAATTTCCTTAATTTAAAAAGTATACTTAATATTTGACCTTGATATTTCAGCTTCTAAATATAAACCTGTGCACATAAGCAGTGAGTCTTCGCAGAGATATTGTTATTATAATAAAACTTCTCTACAAATATCATTTGATCAGTGTCCTAAGTTGAATAATTGCAAAGACATCTGTACCTTGACTTAATTATTTGAAATACTGTTGATGTATATCTATACTGGAAAAAAATTGAAAGGGCATATTTTATTTCAAATAACATTTTGAGACTATTTTTTATCTAGTAGTCAGAGAACAAATTTCATTGAAAATAGTTTTTCTCCTCTAGTTTGTTCTGTTGCTGCCATCTAGGGTAAAAGTGAAGCAAAGGAAGGCGATCTCAACCAGGCAGTGCAGAGAATCCAGATGCATTTGGAAACGGAATAGTCAGGGACTTTTTCAGAGCACATCCTAGAACAAGTGATACTTTGCTTTGTACTTTTGAATCTAGCAACATATCCACAACCTGTTTCAGGCCCACCTGTGAAGAAATAATGTTCTTCCTGTGTATCTTCCGCCTTCCACCCTTTTCTCTTTCTTGATAGTGTGTCCTCAGGATTCTTAGGCCTGAAGATACTTTCTTTTCCTTCTCATCAAAATATGCTTTTTTGGACAGGATCTGATAAACACATTCATATGCAGGTGTAAAGGGGTATATAAATTGGTTGTGTGACTTGACACCTCTCTGCATCTATGTAGGGACAATTTGAGTTAAATGCATTCAGATCCAAGTTGGCAATGACATGGTAAACTCTTGAGGACCTATCCAGTTTCATTCCTTTGCACCTGGCTTTCAGGAAGACTTTTCCCATAACTTGACTAATGATGACATCATGTGAGACCTCAGTATTACTACAGAAAGGACCTGCATCAGGTGAGACCTCAGTATTACTACACAAAGGACCTGCTGCATGGGCCCTTTCTGATGACTCATGTGCTTCCATTGCATCTAGAACTTCCCTAAAAGTGCATCTACTCACTTTATAATGATTGTTTTATTGTCTCTTTATTCCATGGGGTTATAAGCTTTCTTAGGGAAGGAACAATTGTAGGCCTTATGCTGAGTAGACACTCCATAAATAAACGAGGATGGATAAATGGTATTATCTTTTACAATTTACATGCACTTCTCCTTATTTTTGAAAGAGTTTAATGTGGAATATTAAGGGCATTAAAATTCAGGCAAATGGAACAGTCTACATAAAAGAGTAATGTTCAAACTGCCACATAGTTATAGATGTGACACTAGATGACATGTTTGAATAAGCGATAATGAATTTCTGAGTGCAGGCATGCCATCAGCATTGAAGCTGTGATAGCTTTCTCAACATGGAACAGTTACATATATGATTAGTTAGATGGTAACTATCAAAATAATCACTCTATGTAGAGCAAATAGTAGAAAACAGACAACAATGAGAAAAAGGAACTTACAAAGTCACGCCAAATAAGGCCAATTCTAAAGCTTAAAAAAGTCACCATTGGGAATTCCCTGGTGGTCCAGTAATTATGGCTGGGCACTTTCATTGCCAGGGCCACTGGAGTTTGATCCCTGGTCAGGGAAATAAGATCCTATAAGCCATATGGCTGGATCAAAAAACAAAAAAAGAGGCACCATTTACAGGCATGGCTACAGATTAATAAGTGACAATGAAGTTTATGTGGCAAGAATTTCTATACTTACTAATCATAAATATACATGGTTCTAGTAACTAGCACTAACATAATCTTTGATTATGAGAGACTATCAAAAAAAGTCTAATTGATCGAAGTTCAACAATAGCTAAAAGATCTTAACATTATCACCATTATTCGAGGGACTATTAATGGCTCAGTTTTAAATAGTGTACTATTGTAGTGTAACTCTTCTGTCTCCCTCCCTCCTTCCTTTCTTTCTTTTCCTTCCTTCCCTTCTTCTTTCTTCCAAGTAGCTATGGGTATTTGTGTACATTATTATTTCTCTATAGGATTATTCCATTCCTATACTATCACTCCGGAGAAGGCAATGGCACCCCACTCCAGTACTCTTGCCTGGAAAATCCCATGGACGGAGGAGCCTGGTGGGCTGCAGTCCATAAGGTCACTAAGAGTCGGGCACGACTAAGCTACTTCACTTTCACTTTTCACTTTCATGCATTGGAGAAGGAAATGGCAACCCACTCTGGTATTCTTGCCTGAAGAATCCCAGGGACGGAGGAGCCTGGTGGGCTGCCGTCTATGGGGTCGCACAGAGTCAGACACGACTGAAGCGACTTAGCAGCAGCAGCAGCAGCATACTATTACTTGTCTTCTAAAAAACCAAAATGTTCTGGCTACAATCTACATCCATTGCCTCCACTTCCTTATCTCCCATTCTCTTCTTAAAAAAAATTTTTTTAATTAAAAAATTTTTATTATATATTTTATTTTCTCCCATTCTTTTGTTTACCTATTCCAATAAATATTTTTGATCTCACCATTTCATTTTGTGCACCACCATTATTTTTAAAGATGACCAATTACGTGTCTTCCCAATATCTATTGTCTATTTTCTGTTATCTTATTTGACCACTCATCAGTATGTGAAACTGTTGATCAGTCTTATCTTTTTTGAATAAGGTTTCTTTTCTAGTCTCCTGCTATAGCACACTTACCTGGTTTGTCTGTTCACTTAGTGGACAGTCCTTCTCTACCAGAAATCCAAAGGCTTGTGTTGTCTTTATAGTGTTTGCTATTACACAAATTGGTGCAATGAACAACCTTGAATAGATGTCATTTTACACATTCAGGAGCATATCTCTAGGATACATTCTTAGAAACAAAGAAGAGGTGCATGTAATTTTGACAGTGATATGAAACTGCCCTGCATAGTGACTATACCAGTTTGCATCCCCCCAGCCATGTCTGAGAGCAACTTTTCCCCATAGCATCTTCAACGTGTTAATTTTTTTTTGAATCGTTGCCAAACAAATAGGTGAAATATTATATCTCGATATAGTTTTATTTTGTTTGTTTAGTTTTTGTGGGGTTGCTTTTGGCTGTGCCACAGGGCGTGCAGATTCCTAGTTCCCCTGACCAGGGATCCAACTGATCAGGGATCCAGATGGTGCCTCCTGCAGTGGAAGCCAGGAATCCTATCCACTGGACTGTCAGGGAGTCCCTTGTATCTCATTATAGTTTTAATTTGCATTTCCTTTATAATAAGAGGATGAGCATCTTTTAAAATATTTGAGTCGTTTGTATTTATTTTTCTATAAACTGTTGATATCTTTTACCCAGTTTTCTATTGTGTTTTTGTCCTTTCTTACTGATTTATAGAAACATATATAGAATATATGTTTTGGAATTTATCCCTTTCCATTGATATGAGTTAAGAAAAAATTTTCCAGTTTGTCATTTTGTATTTAATTTTCTTGTGCTTTTTTCCCCCTCCATGAATAAATTTTAAAATTTTCACATAGTCAAACATTATTTTTCTTTGATGGTTTCTTGATTTTTGTAAAATATAATAGGCCTTCATCACTCTGCAAATAAAATATTTCCTATGGTTTCTCAGTTCTTCACGGTTTCATTTTTTACGTTTAAATCTCAATCATCAATTTGGGGGATTGGGAGCAATTGGTTTAGGAGGGAAATAAATTTTAATTTATTCCTCACATCTTACTCTAAGATAGATTTGAGATGAATTAAATATTTAAGTATGAAAATGAAACTGTGAAGAACTGTAAGAAACCATAGCTACTTTTATCACATGCTAGTTTTCTTTATGCTTTTTGGTCTATTCTGGACTTCATTTTCTGTTCTATTGAGCTACCTGTCTAGTCATATGTAAGTGCAACCTTTTTGTTATGTTTATACTAAATATCTCATAGGACCAGTCATTGTGCTCTTTTTTTTTTCCCAAAAAATTCCCTCCAATTTTTGCTTTCTTATTTTTTCAATAAATTGTAGTTTATTCAGTTAAAAAAAAATTGTCCCTCCTTTACTAGAATTACAATTCATTTAAAGTTTAGTTTGGGGTTTAGTGCTCATAGAGGAGAACATGTTATGCCAATATATTTATTCACACTTCTTGGTAATTTCCACAATGATATTTTATTTTTATTTATTTATTTATGTTTAATTTATCCACAATGATATTTTAAAATTTCCCCATATAGATTTTGCATATTTCTTGTTATGTTTTCCTAGTATTGTATCTATCTTTGTTGGTATTTTTTATATTTTCTTCTTCTAGTATTGTATCTATCTTAGTTGGTATTTGTGACCTGTCTTTTTTTTGGGGGGTTTCTCTTTTTTCTTGGAATATATACATGAAACACTCTCTTAATTAACACTTCATTAAGAAATCTGGACAGTTTTTAAACCAAAGATATAAAGTACTTTCACATAGCAATCTCCTGACAAATAAAATTTTTTACATTAATTCTTTTTTTAATTTATTTTTTTATCGAAGAATAATTGCTTTACAGAATTTTGTTGTTTTCTATCAAACCTCAACATGAATCAGCCATAGGTATACATATATCCCCTCCCTTTTGAACCTCCCTCCCATCTCCCTCCCCATCCCACCCCTCTAGGTTGATATAGAGCCCCTGTTTGAGTTTCCTGAGACAAACAGTAAATTTCCATTGGCTATCTATTTTACATATGGTAATGTAAGTTTCCATGTTACTCTTTCCATGCATCTCACCCTCTCCTCCCCTCTCCCCATGTCCATAAGTCTATTCTCTATGTCTGTTTCTCCATTGCTGCCCTGTAAATAAATTCTTCAGTACCATTTTTCTAGATTCCATATATATGTGTTAGAATATGATATTTATCTTTCTCTTTCTGACTTATTTCACTCTGTGTAATAGGCTCTAGGTTCATCCACCTCATCACAACTGACTCAAATGCATTCCTTTTTATGGCTGAGTAATATTTCATTGTGTATATGTACCACAACTTCTTTATCCATTCATCTGTCAATGGACATCTAGGTTGCTTCCATGTTCTAGCTATTGTAAATAGTGCTGCAAAAACAATGGGATGCATGTGTCTTCTTCAATTTTGATTTCCTCAGGGTATATGCCTAGGAGTGGGATTGCTGGGTCATATGGTGGTTTTATTCCTACTTTTTAAGGAACCTCCATACCATCTTCCATAGTGCCTGTATCAATTTACATTCCCACCAACAGAGCAAGAATGTTCTCTTTTCTCCACGCCCTCTCCAGCATTTATTGTTTGTAGACTTTTTGCTGATGGCCATTCTGACCAGTGTGAGGTGATATCTCATTGTAGTTTTGATTTGCATTTCTCTAATAATGAGTGATGTTGAGCATCTTTTCATTGTTTGTTAGCCATCTATATGTCTTCTTTGAAGAAATGTCTGTTTAGGTCTTTTTGCCACTTTTTGATTGGGTTGTTTATTTTCTGGCATTGAGTTGTATGAGCTGCTTGTATATTTTGGAAATTACTCCTTTGTCAGTTGTTTCATTTGCTACTATTTTCTCCCATTCCGAGGGGTGTCTTTTCACCTTGTTTATAGTTTCCTTTGCTGTGCAAAAGCTTTTAAGTTTAATCAGGTTCCCCTTGTTTACTTTCATTTTTATTTCTGTTACTCTAGGAGGTGGGTCATAGAGGATCTTGTTTTGATTTATGTCATTGAATGTTCTGCCTATGTTTTCCTCTAAGAGTTTTATGGTTTCTGGTCTTACATTTAGGCCTTTAATCCATTTTGAATTTATCTTTGTGTATGGTGTTAGGAAGTGTTATAATTTCATTCTTTTACACGTAGCTGTCCAGTTTTCCCAGCACCTTTTATTGAAGAGGCTGTCTTTGCCCCATTGTATATTCTTGCCTCCTATGTAAAAAATAAGGTACCCATAGGTACATGGGTTTTATTCTGGGGCTTTCTATCTTGTTCCAGTTCAGTTGTTCAGTCATGGCTGACTCTTTGCAAACCCATGGGCTTGATGCCAGGCTTCCCTGTCCATCACCAACTCCTGGAGCTTACTCAAACATGTCCATTGAGTCAGTGATGCCATCCAGCCATCTCATTCTCTGTTGTCCCCTTCTCCTCCATCTCATTCTCTGCCATCCCCTTCTCCTCCCACATTCAATCTTTCCCAGCATCAGGGTCTTTTCAAATGAGTCAGTTCTTTGTATCAGATGGCCAAAGTATTGGAGCTTCAGCTTCAGCATCAGTCCTTCCAATGAACACTCAGGACTGATCTTTAGTATGGACTGGTTGGATCTTCTTGCAGTCCAAGGGACTCTCAAGAGTCTTCTCCAACATAACAGTTCAAAAGCATCAATTCTTCAGCACCCAGCTTTCTATATAGTCCAACTTTCACATCCATACATGACTACTGGAAAAACCATAGCTTTGACTATATGGACCTTTGTAGGCAAAATGATGTCTCTCCTTTTTAATATATGCTGTCTAAGTTGGTCATAGCTTTTCTCCCACGGAGCAAGCATCTTTTAATTTTATGGCTGCAGTCACCATCTGCAGTAATCTTGTTCCATTGGTCTATATTTCTGTTTCTGTGCCAGTACCATACTGTCTAGATGACTGTAGCTTTGTAGTATAAACTGAAGTCAGGGAGATTGATTCCTTCAGCTCCATTCTTCTTTCTCAAGACTGTTTTGACTATTCAGGGTCTTTTGTGTTTCCATATGAACTGTGAAATTTTTTGTTTTAGTTCTGTGAAAAATGCCATTGGTAATTTGATAGGGATTACACTGAATCTGTAGATTGCATTTGGTAGTATAGTCATTTTCACAATATTGATTCTCCCTACCCAGGAACATGGAATATCTCTCCATTTGTTTATGTCATCTTTGATTTCTTTCTTCAATGTCTTATAATTTTCTATGCACAGTTTATTCCTAGATATTTAAATCTTTTTGTAGCAATGGTGAATAGAATTGATTCTTTAATTTCTCTTTCTGATTTCTCATTTTTATTATATGGAAATGCAAATGATTTCTGTGTAATGATATTGTATCCTGCAACTTTGCTATATTTACTGAGTAGCTCTAATAATTTTCTGATACTGTCTTTAGGGTTTTCTATGTACAGTATTATGTCATCTGCAGACAGTGAGTGCTTTACTTCTTATTTTCCGATTTGGATTCCTTTTATTTCTTTTTCTTTTCTGATTATGGTAGCTAGGACTTCCAGAACTATGTTGAATAATAGTGGTAAAAGTGGACATCCTTGTCTTGTTCCTGATTTTAGTGAGAATGCTTTAAGTTTTTCACCATTGAGAATAATGTTTGCTGTAGGCTTATCATATATGGCCTTTACTATGTTGAGGTTGGTTCCTCCTATGCCCATTTTTTGAAGAGTTTTAATCATAAATGGGTGCTCAATTTTGTCAAGGCTTTTTCTGCATCTCTTGACATTATCATATGGTTTTTATCTTTCAATTTGTTAATATGGTGTATCACATTGATTAATTTGTTTGTATTGAAGAATCCTTGCATCCCTGGAATAAACCCAACTTGATCATGGTGTATGAACTTTTTGATGTGTTGCTGAATTCTGTTTCCTAAAATTTTGTTGAGGATTTTTGCATCTATGTTTATCAGTGATATTGGTCTATAGTTTCCTTTTTTTGTGTTATCTTTGTCTGGTTTTAGTATCAGGGTGATGGTGGCCTTGTAGAATGAATTTGGAAAGGTTCCTTCCTCTGCAATTTTTTGAAAGAGTTTTAGAAGGATAGGCTTTAGCTCTTCTCTAAATGTTTGACAGACTTCTCCTGTGAAGCCATCCGGTCCTAGGCTTTTGTTTTTTGGGAGATGTTTTATCACAGCTTCAATTTCAGTGCTTGTAATTGAGTTGTTTATAATTTCTATTTCTTCCTGGTTCAGTCTTGGAAGATTGAACTTTTCTAAGAATCTGTCCATTTCTTCCAGGTTATCCATTTTATTGCCATATAGTTGTTCAAAATAGTCTCTTATAATCCTTTGTATTTATGCATTGTCTGTTGTAACCTCTCCTTTTTCATTTCTAAATTTGTTCATTTGATTCTTCTCTCTTTTTTTCTTGATGAGTTTGGCTACAGTTTGTCAATTTTGTTTATCTTCTCAAAGAACCAGCTTTTAGTTTTTTAAATCTTTATTATTGTTTCTTTCACTTATTTCTGCTCAGATCTTTATAATTTCTTTCCTTCTACCAATTTTGGGTTTTTTTTGTTGTTGTTCTTCTTTTCCCAAATGTAAAGCTAGGTGTAAAGCTAGGTTGTCTATTTGATGTTTTTCTTGTTTCTTGAGGTAGGATTGTACTACTATAAACTTCCCTCTTAGAACTGCTTTTGCTGCATCCCATAAATTTTGAGTATTCGTGTTTTCATTGTTATTTGTTTCTAGAAATTCTTCAATTTCCCTTTTGATTTCTTCAGTAATTGTTGGTTATTTAGAAACGTGTTGTTTAATCTCCATGTGTTTGTGTTTCTTACAGTTTTTTTCTTGTAATTGATATCTAGTCTCACAGTGTTGTGGTTGGAGAAGATACTTGATATGATTTCAATTTTCTTAAATTTACTGAGGTTTGATTTGTGACCCAAGATGTGGCCTTTCCTGGAGAATGTTCCATGTGCACTTGAGAAGAAGGTGTAGTCTTCTGCATTTGGATGGAATGTCCTGATATCCTGATATCTTGATATCAATGAGATCCATCTCATCTAATGTATCATTTAAGACTTGTGTTTCCTTATTTATTTTCTGTTTAGATTACCTGTCCATTGGTGTGAGTGAGGTGTTAAAGTCTCCTACTATTATTGTGTTACTGTCAATTTCTCCTTTTATGTCTGTTAGCGTTTGTCTTATGTATTGAGGTGCTCCTATGTTGGGGTGCATAGACATTTACAGTTGTTATGTCTTCCTCTTGGATTGATCTCTTGATCATTATGTAGTGTCCTTCTTTATCTCTTGTAATCTTCTTTATTTTAAGGTCTATTTTGTCTGATATGAGGATTCCCACTCCAGCTTTCTTTTGCTTCCCATTTGCATGGAATATATTTTTCCATCCTCTTACTTTCAGTCTGAAGTGGGTTTTTTGTAGACAGCATATATATGGGTCTTGTTGTTGTATCCATTCTGCCAGCATGTGTCTTTTGGTTGGAGCATTTAATCCATTTACATTTAAAGTAATTATTGATATATATGTTCCTATGTCATTTTCTTAATTGTTTGGGGTTGGTTTTGTAGATCATTTTTCTTCTCTTGTACTTCTTGACTATATAATTCTGTTTAACATTTGTTGTAAAGCTGGTTTGGGGGTACTGAATTCTCTTAACTTTTGCTTGTCTGAAAAGCTTTTTATTTCTCCATTAATTTTGAATAAGATCCTTGCCAGGCATAGTAATCTTGGTTGTAAATTTTTCCCTTTCAGTACTTTAAATATATCCTGCCATTCCCTTCTGGCCTGCAGTTTCTGCTGAAAGATCAGCTGTTAAGTGTATGGGGTTTCCCTTGTACGTTACTTGTTGCTTCTCCCTTGCTGCTTTTAATATTCTTTCTTTGTGTTTAGTCTTTGTTAGTTTGTATAGTATGTGTCTTGCTGTGTTTCTCCTTGGGTTTATCCTGTATGGGACTCTTGTGCCTCTTGGACTTGATTGGCTATTTCCTTTACCATGTTGGGGAAATTTTCAACTATAATCTCTTCAAAAATTTTCTCATACCCTTTCTTTTTCTCTTCTTCTTCTGGGACCCCTATAATTCAGATGTTGGTGCATTTAATATTGTCCCAGGTAGTTTGCCTATTTCCTCTTCATTTATTTGGACTTCTGTGTTTCTAGTCTGTTCCTTCATTTGTGTAGTATTTCTCTGCCTTTTCATTACTTTTTTAACTTATTATGATTGAGGTCTCCTTTTCCCAGGCTTCAAGGTTGAATTTTTTTTTCCCCTTTGGTTTCTGCCCTCCAGGGTGAGATTTCTGCTGAATTTTTGTTTGTTTGCTTTTCCCCTGATGGGCAGGGCTGAGTGAGGTGGCAATCCTGTCTGCTGATGATTGGGTTTGTATTTTTGTTTTATTTGTTGTTTAGATGAGGCACAGGGTGCTACTGGTGGTTGGGTGATGCTGGTTCTTTCATTCAAGTGGTTTCCTTTATGTGAGTTCTCACTATTTGATACTTCCTAGAGTTAGTTCTCTGGTAGTCAAGGGTCTTGGAGTCAGTGCTCCCTCTCCAAATGTTCAGGGCTTGATCTTGCAGAATTACTGAAGGAGCATCATTGTTTCCCTCACCCTGCTAACTTCAGCACTTGTTCCCATGAAAATTTACATCTAAAGAAGGTGGTGATCCAAGCCCCATCTGTGGTTACAGTCTACAAGACTCAGAATTCCAGAAAGAGGCAGTTTCTCACACTGCACTTGAGTCTACTCCTTTTTCTTTTGTCCTCTCTGGGTTTTATTCCCTTATTTTATTTGTAACACGTTGTACCTTTCATGTTGATCTTTGGGTCAGAATCTCACAAGTTTACAGAGGCCCTAAGAGGCAGGTGGTCTCAACAACACCCTCCTCTCTCCAGGTTGCCTTCTTCAGAATCTGTGATCTCTCTTTTAATTCACTTTAGGTTGCTTTTCATCCTACAGAAGATTTCCATATTGATGTCATCCTATTTTCAGCATTTACAATCGTTTTCCTTGATGATTTTTTTCCATGAATTCCTTTGCAATTCATGTATAATTTAATTAAGAAGACCTGCCTTCTCCATGCCTATGTATGTATATGTTTATATACTACATATAATTGTCCTTAAAATTCTGAGAGAATTATAGTTTAGTTTATACTTCTGTGAAATTTTAGTCAGGGTCATATACTCACAGAGTCATATACTTTCACATTTTATTAAATAAATTTATTTACTATTGCCTTTTTTATTTTCCAAAATTTAAAATATAGAGAATACTTCAATGCAGAATGCAATGACATCCCTATACCATTTACCAATTGTTGAAAAAATAAAATAAAATTAGAGAATAAAATATAGAGGGCAGCAATACACTGTTTAAAAGCAGTGCATGATGTTGACTATGAGATATATTTTCTACTTATTTTGATTTTTAGCCACTTGATGACCATCAGTTTAATAGACAAATTACTCAAAAGTTTGATGTAGTTATGTAAAGGCAGGGACATCTCTTAGGGACACCATTTAATATATGGCACTGTTATTGTTCATATTAGAACAGGTTCTAATTTCTTCTTTGATGTCTTCTTTAATCCAAGTTTTAAATGAAATTTTGATAATTTTCAAATAGACGTATATACATTTGGCTCTTACTATGATAATTCTATCACATGTAATAAATGAAATCAGATTGTATACAGTTACTACTTTCCTCCTTGCTACTAATCAACACTTTGGGGGGAGACTCTTTGAGATCATGCAAATATCCAGCTCCTCATCAAACTTTCCTCCTTGGATGTGGAAAATATAAACTATATTGAGACAAGCAAGTGATGTATTATGCCTCCAGTCAGAATTCCTGAAGGAGAGAGTAGAGAAAAGGATGAAAAGGAAATATAAGAAGAGATACTGGCTGAGAATAGTTCAGACCTGTGTCAGATATAGGATGTTTAAGAATCTTAAACAAAATAATATGAAAATATATCCACAGCAAGATCCATGATAGTCCATTACAAACCTCAAACAGAAAGAGCAGATCTTAATGAAAGCGAGATAGCAGAGATACTGTAAGCACCACTCTCATTACAATTTCATCCCTGACCTCTAGACTCTAGAGGTAATTGTCCATCCTTGCTTCTGAGATAATATATTCCTTGCATTTTTGTTTGTTTTCCACAGTTTTACCATGTGTATTAGTTTCCTTGGGCTGTAACAAAGTACTACTAAACTAGGTGGCTTAAAACACAAGAAATGTATTCTCTTACATTTCTGGAGACTAAAAGCTTGAAATCAAGCTATTAGGAGGTGCACACTCTCTTTGCAATCTCTAGTCTCTAGGGTAGGGCCTTGCCTTGTCTCTTGGGCTTCTGGTAGCCGCAAGTGTTCCTTATCTTGAGGCAGTGTAGCTCCAATATCTGCTTCCATCTTCACATAGCTATCTTCCTTTGTCTGTCTCTTTCTCTTCTTATAAGGATACTAGTTATACTGGATTAGAGTGCATGCTGATGATCTCATTTTAAATTAATTACATCTGCAAAGATCTTATTTCCAGACATGATGAAATTCATAGGTAGGGAAGGTTAGGATTTTAACACATTTTTGGGGGGGACACAATTCAACACTATCACAAACCCTGAAGTCTAGTTTTGCCTGTGTTTGAACTGTAGATAAATGCAATTATAAGATATATAGTCTTCTGGACTTGCATTTCATCAATATTAGTTGTGAATAATAATCAATGTTATTCATATAGTGGTATGGGGTTATGGTTTTATTCATTTTCATTGTTTTATAGAATTCTGTTGTACAATATACCACAGTTCATTTGTTCACCAATTTTTTATGATATTTCAGTTGTTTTCAGATTTTTGCTATTGTGAACAGTGTTGCTATGAATATCCTGCACAACTATCTTGGTACACATGTGCAAGAATTTCTTTAAAAGATGTTATCAAGAGAAAAATAGCTAGGAGATAAAGTTTGTATCTTTAACTTCTCTGATGATGCTCCTGCTTTTTTGAAGTTTTACAGACAATTCATACACCCATCAACAGTGTGTAGAATTTCATATTTTTGTTATGTTTTGTGGTCATCTGAATTTGCCATTTTGTGAAATTCAAGACTTTTTCCCATTAAAAAATTGTATTTTATTTTTCTATTACTTCTTTTTAAGAGTTGATTGCATTTTCTGAATGTAAATCCTTCACACATTGTTTAATGGAACTGATGATAGTAGGCATATTTGTTTTGTTCCTGATCTTAAAGAAACTGCTTTCAAGAGCTTTTTATTATGCATAATGTTTGCAGTAGCTTGTTTGTTTATAAATATCCTGCATTAGCTAAAGAGATGTTCTTCTATTTTTAATTTGTAATAAGTTTTGTTGTACCTGGATATCAAATTTTATCAAAAGTCTTAAATTACAACAATCTTGTAGTTTTGGAATAAAAATTATCCTTTTATATATTGATAGATTTAGTTTGCTGATATTTGGTTTAGGTATTTTGCATCTATCATATGTTATAGAATCTTAAGATGCCATTATTTTATGTATCAGTATAAAAGAACAAATACAATGCTTTTTTCACTTAGATTTTAAAAAATGTTTATTAAAATACCATTTTGGCTTATTTACACATATACTGTATATGTCACTCTTGTACATACTTAGGAAAAAGTGTAAGCAAGATAACTTGATTAAGGTACTACCAAAACAATTTCACAGCAGCTATCATGACTGTATTATATTAAATCCAAAACTCTACCTTAGTCAGTGGCAACTCCATTCATTGCCTGGGATAAAGGTATATCCCTCCAGAGCATATTTACTTTTGCTTCTGTCCTTGTGGAGCCTACAATTGGTTTTTCTTGAACACTTGATGTACACTTGTTTAGAATCTTATTTTAGATTCTGTCATGCTCCATCTGTAAATGCTTTGCATTTATCTTTTTTTTTAAACTCTAATCTGAAGTGTAGTGATTTGGGGGAGAGGTGGCAAGGGTTATAGATGGAGTGGAGTATTCTAGATATGGGAACTCTTCATACCTTCAGAGACTTACGGTCAGCACTGGCTCCTCTGCCTCTTTGGCCTAAGGGCTCCACACTTGTTGCTCTTGTCTGGGAAGAGAGCCCTTTCTTGCTCCACATTAGATAAATAGGAGCAGGATAGTAAATGCTAGACTTATTTGGCTGCTCTTTCTGTGGATTCCCAAATAATCACCTAGTTTTCCTCTGAATTTCCTCCAGTTCCCTAAATCAGGTACCTCTGTCTTGAAGCACCCCTAAAGCTGCTTCTGCACATCTTTGTTCATTTTGGGCTGTGACTTCTCCTTCAATAACTTCCTTTGCTTCCTACATTTCAGAGATTTCATATGTTTTCTAAACCAACATAACCATTCTTTATTGTTGTCCTAGGCTGTCGTGGACTTACTAACATTATTTTTCTATTTCTGGAAATCTGGGGAGGAATGTAAGTCTAGAATATGCATTCATACTACACTATCTCTATTCTCATCTACCAGCATTTTAATAGTGGTTATGACTAGGTAATTTAAAATTTGTGTTTGTTGTGTTTTTAAACTTCTCTCTAACGTTTACACATTACTTGGATTATATATTTTTAACAACAAAAATAATTGAAGTCAACTTGTACAAAAGCAAAAGTGAAACTGTCTCCTCTTCCCCACTCCAGTCCCACTCCTCAGAGTTAACCATGATCTGCATCAGAATTTCACAGTCTTGGTACTATGGCACATGAGCCAGATAATTCTTTTTTGTGAGCTGTCCTGTCCATGGTGGGATGTTTAGCATCATCTGTAGTCTTTACCAAGAATGCTTATAACAACTCCAAGTTGTGACAACCAAAAATGTCTTCCGACACTGCCAAATGTTCTCAGGGGAAAAGATCATCTATGGTTGAGAACTATTGACCGAGATATATTTCTATGAATTTACAAGTGCACACACACACACATATTTAAAGAAAAATAACTCATTGTATCAAAATAGAAAATGATAAAACCTGCTGGCCTATGTAGAGTGGAGTAGAGTGAAGTCACTCAGTCATGTCTGACTCTTTGCCACCCCATGGACTGTAGCCCACCCCTCCTCCGTCCATGGGATTCTCCATGCAAAAGTACTGGAGTGGGTTGCCATTTCCTTCTCCAGGGGATCTTCCCAACCCAGGGATCGAACCCAAGTCTCCCGCATTGCATGTACCACTAAGTAAATATGCGAAAATATGCTATTTGAACACTAGCCTGATGCTAAGAGTGTTATATGAAAAAAAAAAATGTTCTGTGGTCAGATAAATCTCAACAGTATTAAGTTAACAAAATTAAATCATTTTCTTTCCTATGTGACTACTGTGCATTGTGAATCTCCAAGCAGGAGCTATCAATATAACTGTGCTATTCCTCAAGTGTATACAACTCTAGAATCTTTATTATCTTTACATCATGGAACATTTTATGGGACTAATGTCTTATTTAACTTATATGCAGAGTACATCATGAGAAACGCTGGGCTGGATGAAGCACAAGCTGGAATCAAGATTGCTGGAGAAATATCAGTAACCTCAGATATGCAGATGACACCACCCTTACGGCAGAAAGTGAAGAAGAACTAAAGAGCCTCTGATGAAAGTGAAAGAGGAGAGTGGAAAAGTTGGCTTAAAGCTCAACATTCAGAAAATTTAGATCATGGCATCTGGTCCCATCACTTCATGGGAAATAGATGGGGAAACAGTGGAGACAGTGGCTGATTTTATTTTTGGGGGCTCCAAAATCACTGCAGATGGTGATTGCAGCCATGAAATTAAAAGACGCTTACTCCTTGGAAGGAAAGTTATGACCAACCTGGACAGCATATTAAAAAGCAGAGACATTACTTTGTCAACAAAGGCCCATCTAGTCAAGGCTATGGTTTTTCCAGTGGTCATGTATGAATGTGAAAGTTGGACTGTGAAGAAAGCTGAGCGCCAAAGAATTGATGTTTTTGAACTGTGGTGTTGGAGAAGACTCTTGAGAGTCCCTTTGACTCCAAGGAGATCCAACCAGAACATCCTAAAGGAGATCAGTCCTGGGTGTTCATTGGAAGGACTGATTTTGAAGCTGAAACTCCAATACTTTGGTCACCTCATGTGAAGAGCTGACTCATTTGAAAAGACCTTGATGCTGGGAGGGATTGGGGGCAGGAGGACAAGGGGATGACAGAGGATGAGATGGTTGGATGGTATCACCGACTTGATGGACATGGGTTTGGGTGGACTCCGGGAGTTGGTGAGGGACAGGGAGGCCTGGTGTGCTGTGGTTCATGGGGTAGCAAATAGTCATACATGACTAAGCAAATGAACTGAACTGAACTGAATTGAATGTCTGTAGAAACCCACTGGGAAACTCCACCTTGATACTCTGAGTGTAAGAAAGTCCATGGAAGATTTTAAGCAAATATAAAGCTGAAACAAACAAAGAACTAATTTATGTTCCCAGTATTTTGCCACTCTATTTTAACCTTAAGGGAAATCAAGTAGGTAGATTCAGCAGCTGAATTAGACTGAAGCAATTTGGCAGGCCCACTTGGCACACAAAAGGTATGTGACTCTCACTACCCGGGCCAGTTATTTATGGAATACTACTAGTTGTGCCAGAGAGAAAAAAAAGATCCCACTATCGTTTCAGAAGAGGCTTATCTCATGAGTGGTCAGCACAGTTTAAATTTTTTTCCCTCTGCCTCAGATTCCAGGCCACTATTTTATTTTTTGTCTCTCATTGGAGTAGGTGGATAAAATTACTGTTTTCAACAGAATTACAATAGCACAGAATTTTTTTTCTTAAATTTCATCAGCTTTCTGACCATTTACTGGGATCTTTATATTTTAAAGCAAAAACTTTGTGGAATACAAATTAATGAGGATTCTTTATAATATTTCCCTGAGCCTACTTGACATTTATCAGGTGTGGTAAATTGAAGGCATTTTCTTTCTGGCTTTAGTTGCTGTTAGACAAGGCCTACCTTGGACTATAGGGTGTGGGCAAAGGGTGCATTGCCAAGAGACAATGCTGACTCAAATGAAGGCAGCCTGAGGTCAGTCAGGTGTCCTGTCACGTAAAAGACAGCAGGGATAAAAATGAGCAACATCTGTGCCCTCCTGTCTTTTCTTCTGCTCATGAATGAAATGAGAAGGTGAAAGGCTAAAAAAGAAATGAAAGCCAAATGCAGAAGATGTAGAGGGTTGTATTCGTGGCACCACTGCACCATTTCCAAGCTGATTATTCAATATTCTGAATCATGAGAGATAGAAAAAATGAAAAAAAAAAAAAAAGGTTATTCATTGGGACCAGAGAAGAAAAAGTGAAGACTATTTCATATTTATCTAAACAGTCTTAATTTCAATTTTTTAAAGAAAAGCATCATTTATAAGAGAGGGCTGCGTCACACTCTTTTGCCAGTCCAGGTTCGATGCAAGATACTGGATGCTTGGGGCTGGTGCACTGGGACGACCCAGACGGATGGTATGGGGAGGGAGGAGGGTTCAGGATGGGGAACACATGTATACCTGTGGTGGATTCATTTCGATATTTGGCAAAACTAATACAATTATGTAAAGTTTAAAAATAAAATAAAATTTAAAAAAAAGAATTTCTAATTAATAGGTGAAGGATTTAGATATATGTTATGAATCAGTACCAGACACATTTGATATATTCATATAAATTGTAAATATTTTAATTCTTATTTTAATGACTATTAAAGGTGCTAAATCTTAAAAAAAAAAAAAAGAGGGGGCTGCGTCACACTCTTTTTTCTTATACATGTTGTCACCAGTTCAGTTCAGTTCAGTCACTTAGTTGTATCCAACTCTTTGCGACCCCATGAATCGCAGCACGCCAGGCCTCCCTGTCCATCACCAACTCCCGGAGTTCACTCAGACTCACGTCCATCGAGTCAGTGATGCCATCCAGCCATCTCATCCTCTGTCTTCCTCTTCTCCTCCTGCCCCCAATCCCTCCCAGCATCAGAGTCTTTTCCAATGAGTCAACTCTTCACATGAGGTGGCCAAAATATTGGAGTTTCAGCTTTAGCATCATTCTTTCCAAAGAAATCCCAGGGCTGATCTTCAGAATGGACTGGTTGGATCTCCTTGCAGTCCAAGGGACTCTCAAGAGTCTTCTCCAACACCACAGTTCAGAAGCATCAATTCTTCGGCGCTCAGCTTTTTTCGCAGTCCAACTCTCATATCCATACATGACCACTATGGAAAAACCATAGCCTTGACTAGATGAACCTTTGTTGGCAAAGTAATGTCTCTGCTTTTGAATATGCTATCTAGGTTGGTCATAACTTTCCTTCCAAGGAGTAAGCATCTTTTAATTTCATGGCTGCAGTCACCATCTGCAGTGATTTTGGAGCCCCAAAAATAAAGTCTGACACTGTTTCCACTGTTTCCCCATCTATTTGCCATGAAGTGATGGGACCAGATGCCATGATCTTCGTTTTCTGAATGTTGAGCTTTAAGCCAACTTTTTCACTCTCCTCTTTCACTTTCATCAAGAGGCTTTGAGTTCCTCTTCACTTTCTGCCATAAGGGTGGTGTCATCTGCATATCTGAGGTTATTGATATTTCTCCTGGCAATCTTGATTCCAGCTCGTGCTTCATCCAGCCCAGTGTTTCTCATGATGTACTCTGTATAGAAGTTAAATAAGCAGGGTGACAATATACAGCCTTGATGTACTCCTTTTCCTATTTGGAACCAGTCTGTTGTTCCATGTCCAGTTCTAACTGTTGCTTCATGACCTGCATGTAGGTTTCTCAAGAGGCAGGTCAGGTGGTCTGGTATTCCCATCTCTTTCAGAATTTTCCACAGTTTATTATGATCCACACAGTCAAAGGTTTGGCATAGTCAATAAAGCAGAAATAGAGGGAACTAATGAATGTTTATAAAAAGTAAAAACTCTAAAATTTACAGGGATTGCAAAATTTTGGTTAAGTCTATTATCCACTCTGCATTTTCATTTTTTTCCTCTATAAACAGAGATATTTACCACTACCATTCTAAGAAGGTCTTATAAATGAAAATATTTATATTTATAATTATCTTAAATGAAGGTCTCAAATTTTTAATCTAAAACTATATTTAAATTCAGATGGATTTTTGATATAATCACTTATGACAGGTTTTAGCCTTTATAGAAATTTACTTTAAAAAAGAAATCTGGACTTCTAGAAGCAGTGGTGGTAAACTATTACTCCCAGGGTGCTATGTGCTTGGGGCTTTCCATTTGTTTTCCTTCACTGTCAGACTGATGCTGTGTCTTGACTGTGTGCTTAATCCAAGAAGACTGTCTGTGTACTGGGGGAGAAATTTAGGAGTTAGGCTGAGTGGGATGGGAATATAAAGCACTAAAGAATTTGGGGGATTCTGAATCCTTAGAAAAAAGAATTCTTCTCCACCACAAGAAGAGGGGGAAGGACAGATAGAAGTGAAATTATGCAATACATGCCTTAAAAGAGAATACACATAGACATAATGCTGTTTTGTAGAGAACTCAATTTAGTAAAATATTTATTTTGGAATATTTAAAGTATCATTTCTTTGAACAGTAATTACAGGTTTATTAATTAATGGTACACATCACAAGTTTTAATTTATTTATTGTTACAAATGAAGCAGGAAAAACTTGAGAATTAAAGAGATTATCATTATTTTGGTAAAACAGAAGAAAGTAGTTATGTGTTCAGGACTTGGTGTCAAGCAGATATGGAAATGACTGGTTTCCAAAATGGAGAAGAATGAGGAAAAAAAGAAAAATAACTCAACCAAAACTTAAAATGTGTCAAATGTGAACTAGGTCTGGTGGGCTGCAGCCCATAGGGTCACAGGATTGGACATGACTGAAGTGACTGAGCACGCATGCATGTGAACTTGGTCTTAGTATTCTTGGATGCTATAGTCTCGGAACTTGTCTTTGCAATTTCTTCTACTTCTAATTCTTCATTTTTATTATCACAATAAACTGTAGAAAACTATAAGGGATTCCCTACACGGAGAAAAGCTTCTCTACTTTTATTTCTCTCTAAAATAAAGCTGATGTAAAAGAGGATAAATAAATTTGAAACTTGTCATCCTTTTTACAGTATGTTTGGTAAAATTCCAGGCTAAATTCAACAGCTATACACAGCAAGATCTTTTCATCTGAAATTTGGAAACAAAAGCCAGATGTTGACTCACGCTGTTCGTCTGGAAAGACTGACTGTCTTTGGAAGGGGCTTACTCTATGCATTCACAAGTAATGCAATTGAGCCAAGCTAGCAAAATGTTTGCTTTTTACTGAAGATTTGTGGATATAAAAAGAGGTCTCACACAAAAGTTCAGCATTCCTCCAGAAAATCCCCATAAACTGTTTCTTCTCTGAGGAGATCTCTTCCCAGCTTCTAGTCACCAGGTACCTCTTCTTTGCTGTTCCATTCCTTGCCCTGATCTGCTCCCAAGAAACTCTTAATCCTGATACTTCTTCCCAGACATTTTATTTTTCAAAGCAGCTTCTTTCTTCCCATGCTGTAACACAATTTGTTTTATCCAGCTGATAAAAGCTTTTTAAGCTTTTTTTTTTTTCTGAAGTAGACTTAAAATGTTGCATTAGTTTCAGGTATACAGCAAAGTAATTCAGTTACATAGATTCTTTTTCAGACCCTTTCCCATTATAGGTTATTACAAGGTATTGAATATAGTTCTCTGTGCTAAATAGTAGGTCTTTTTTAAAATCTATTTTGTATATAGAAGTGTCTATCCCAAACTGCTAATTAATCCCTTTCCCTCTCATTATTTAGTTTGTATTAGTTCTACTTTGTCACAACATCTAATATTTATACATTATTCCTTCTTTGTCCTCATGTTTTGTTTGTAAAACTCTACAGTCATTTTTACATATATATATATTTACCAGCTGAGCATGTCATGGTTTATATATTTATACGTGTGTGTGTGTGTGCATGCGCGTGCACATGTGTTTGAGAGTGTGAGTGTGAAAGTCACTCAGTTGTGTCTGACTCTTTGTGACCCCATGGACTGTAGCCCACCAGGCTCCTCTGTCCATGGGATTTCCCAGGCAAGAATACTGGACTGGGTAGCTTATCCCTTCTCCAGCAGATCTTCCCTGCCCAGGAATTGAACTGGGTCTCTTGCATTGCAGGCAGATTCTTTACTAGCTGAGCTACCAGGAAAGCCCTAATATCTATCTATCTATCTATATATATATATTAGTGATATCAACAGAGAAGGCAAGGCACCCCACTCCAGTACTTTTGCTTAGAAAATCCCATGGACGGAGGAGCCTGGTAGGCTGCAGTCCATGGGGTCGCGAAGAGTTGGACATGACTGAGCAACTTCACTTTCATGCATTGGAGAAGGAAATGGCAACCCACTCCAGTGTTCTTGCCTGGAGAATCCCAGGGATGTGGAAGCCTGGTAGGCTGCTGTCTATGGGGTCCCACAGAGTTGGACACGAGTGAAGTGACTTAGCAGCAGCAGCAGCAGCAGAGATACCAAGGCAATATTTCATGCAAAGATGGGCTCAATAAAGGACAGAAATGGTAGGGACCTAACAGAAGCAGAAGATATTAAGAAGAGGTGGCAAGAATACACAAAAGAACTGTACAAAAAAGATCTTCATGACCAAGATAATCATGATGATGTGATCACTGACCTAGAGCCAGACATCCTGGAATGTGAAGTCAAGTGGGCCTTAGAAAGCATCACTACGAACAAAGCTAGTGGAGGTGATGGAATTCCAGTTGAGCTATTTCAAATCCTGAAAGATGGTGCTGTGAAAGTGCTGCACTCATTATGCCAGAAAATTTGGAAAACTCAGCAGTGGCCACAGGACTGGAAAAGGTCAGTTTTCATTCCAATCCCAAAGAAAGGCAATGCCAAAGAATGTTCAAACTACCGCACAATTGCACTCATCTCACACGCTAGTAAAGTAATGCTCAAAATTCTCCAAGCCAGGCTTCAGCAATACGTGAACCGTGAACTTCCAGATGGTCAACCTGGTTTTAGAAAAGGCAGAGGAACCAGGGATCAAATTGCCAACATCTGCTTGATCATGGAAAAAGCAAGAGAGTTCCAGAAAAACATCGATTTCTGCTTTATTGACTATGCCAAACCTTTGACTGTGTGGATCACAATAAACTGTGGAAAATTCTGAAAGACATGGGAATACCAGACCACTTGACCTGCCTCTTGAGAAACCTGTATGCAGGTCAGGAAGCAACAGTTAGAACTGGACATGGAACAACAGACTGGTTCCAAATAGGAAAAGAAGTATGTCAAGGCTGTATATTGTCACCCTGCTTATTTAACTTCTATGCAGAGTACCTCATGAGAAACACTGGGCTGGATGAAGCACAAGCTGGAATCAAGATTGCCGGGAGAAATATCAATAATCTCAGATATGCAGATGACACCACCCTTATGGCAGAAAGTGAAGAGGAACTCAAAAGCCTCTTAATGAAAGTGAAAGAGGAGAGTGAAAAAGTTGGCTTAAAGCTCAACATTCAGAAAACGAAGATCATGGCATCTGGTCCCATCACTTCATGGCAAATAGATGGGGAAACAGTGGAAACAGTGTCAGACTTTATTTTTGGGGGCTCCAAAATCACTGCAGATGGTGACTGCAGCCATGAAATTAAAAGACGCTTACTCCTTGAAAGAAAAGTTATGACCAACCTAGATAGCATATTCAAAGGCAGAGACATCACTTTGCCAACAAATGTCCATCTAGGCAAGGCTATGGTTTTTCCTGTGGTCATGTATGGTTGTGAAAGTTGGACTGTGAAGAAAGCTGAGCGTCAAAGAATTGATGCTTCTGAACTGTGGTGTTGGAGAAGACTCTTGAGAGTCCCTTGGACTGCAAGGAGATCCAACCAGTCCATTCTAAAGGAGATCAGTCCTGGGTGTTCTTTGGAAGGACTGATGCCAAAGCTGAAACTCCAATACTTTGGCCACCTCTTGCAAAGAGTTGACTCATTGGAAAAGACTCTGATGCTGGGAGGGATTGGGAGCAGGAGGAGAAGGGGACGACAGAGGATGAGATGGCTGGATGGCATCACCGACTTGATGGACAGGAGTTTGAGTGAACTCCGGGAGTTGGTGATAGACAGGGAGGCCTGGCATGCTGCAATTCATGGGGTTGCAAAGAGTTGGATATAACTAAGTGACTGAACTGAAGTGAACTGAACTGATATATATATCTGGTCTCATCACTTCATGGTAAATAGATGGGGAAACAGTGGAAACAGTGTCAGACTTTATTTTTTGGGCTCCAAAATCACTGCAGATGGTGACTGCGGCCATGAAATTAAAAGATGCTTACTCCTTGGAAGGAAAGTTATGACCAACATAGATAGCATATTGAAAAGCAGAGACATTACTTTGCCAACAAAAGTCCGTCTAATCAAGGCTATGGTTTTTCCTGTGGTCATGTATAGATATTAGAGTTGGACTATAAAGAAAGCTGAGCGCTGAAGAATTGATGCTTTTGAACTGTGGTGTTGGAGAAGACTCTTGAGAGTCCCTTGGACTGCAAGGAGATCCAACCAGTCCATTCTGAAGGAGATCAGCCCTGGGATTTCTTTGGAAGGAATGATGCTAAAGCTGAAAGTCCAGTACTTTGGCCACCTCATGCGAAGAGTTGACTCATTGGAAAAGACTGATGCTGGGAGGGATTGGGGGCAGGAGGAGAAGAGGAAGACAGAGGATGAGATGGCTGGATGGCATCACTGACTCGATGGACGTGAGTCTGAGTGAACTCCGGGAGTTGGTGATGGACAGGGAGGCCTGGTGTGCTGCGATTCATGGGATCACAAAAGAGTCAGACACGACTGAGCGACTGAACTAACACACACATAATCTAATATACAAATATATATATATATACATATATATATTTATACACACATATTTTGACTGATGTTTTCTCAGTTATTGTTTGGTTGGATGAAATTCATTCTCTAGAACTATGCTGTCTAAAATTGAGTCACTAGCTGCATGTGGATATTGAGCACCTGAAATACGATTTGATGAGCTCTAGTAGTTTTCTGGTAGCATCTTTAGGATATTCTGTGTAAACTTTTCTATGTGTAAGCCGTGACAGTTTTACTTCTTTTACAGATTGGTTTCTTTTTATTTCTTTTTCTTCTCTGATTGCCATACCTAGGATTTTGAAAACTATGTTGAATAACAGTGACAAGGGTGGATATCCTTGTCTTATTCCTGATCTTTGAGGAAATACTTTCAGTTTTTCACCATTGAGAATGATCTTTGCTGTGAGTTTGTCATATATGGCCTTTATTATGCTGAGTTAGGTTTTCTCCATGCCTGCTTTATGGAGAGTTTTTTTTTTTTAATCATAAATGGGTGTTGAATTTTGTCAAAAGCTTTCTCTGCATCTATTCAGATAATCATATAGTTTTAATTCTTCAATTTGTTGATGTGGCATATCACGTAAATTGATTTGCATATACTGAAGAAAGCTTGCATCCCTGGGATAAATGTCACTTGATCATGGTGGATGACCTCGTAATATGCTGTTAAATTTGGTTTGCTACTGTTCTGTTGAAGATTTTTGCCTCTGTGTTCATCAGGGATACTTGCTTGTGATTTTCTTTTTTTGTAATATCTGTTTTCTAGTTTTGGTGTCAGGGTGATGGGTCCCTGTAGAATGAGTTTGGGAATGTTCCTTCTTCAAAGAGTTTCAGCAGGATAGGTGTTGACTCTTCTCCAAATGTTTGAAGTCTCTTAGAGGAAAACATGGGCTTCTCTGATGGCTCAGAAGATAAAGAATCTACCCACCAATGCAGGAGACACAGGAGATGGAGGTTTGATCCCTGGTCGGGAAGATCCCCTGGAGGAGGAAATCCACTCCACTGTTCTTGCCTGAAAAAATCCCATGGACAAAGAAGCCTCGCCCCTCCTCCACAGGGTCACAAAGAGTGGACACAACTGAATGACTAAACACGCAGAGGAAAACATAGGAAGAACACTCTCTGGCAAATCATAGCATCTTTTTTTGATCCACCTCCTACAGTAGTAAAAATAAAAACTGAAATAAACAAATGGGGCCTAATTAAACTTAAAAGCTTTTCCACAGCAAAGGAAACAATAAACAAAACAAAAAGACAACCCACAGAAAGGGAGTAAATATTTGCAAATGAAGTGACTGACAAAGGATTACTCTCCAAAATATACAACAGCTCCTTGTAGTTCAATATGAAAAAAAAAAAATCAAACCACCAAACAACCCAATTAAAAAAATGGGTGAAAGATCTAAATTCTCCAAAGAAGACATACTGATAACCAACACACACACATATATAATGGAATATTACTCAGCCATAAATAAGAATAAAATAATGTCATTTGCAGCAACATGGATGGACCTAGAGATTGCCATGCTGAGAGAAATAATTCAGAGAAAAACAAATATCATACGATACTGCTTATATGTGGAAACTAAAAAAAAAAAATAAAACAAAAAACAAACAAACAAAAAAACGGTACAAATGAACTTATTTACAAAAAAGAAATAGAGTCACAGATGTAGAACTATGGTTACCGGGGTGAGGAGGAAGCAGGGGTTTGAGGGAAGGGACAAATTGGGATACTGGGATTGACATTTATACACTACTATATATAAAATGGAGAGGGCAATGGCACCCCACTCCAGTACTCTTGCCTGGAAAATCCCATGGATGGAGGAGCCTGGAAAGCTGCAGTTCATGGGGTCGCTAACAGTTGGACACAACTGAGGGACTTCACTTTCACTTTTCACTTTCATGCATTGGAGGAGGAAATGGAAACCCACTCCTGTGTTCTTACCTGGAGAATCCCAGGGATGGGGGAGCCTGGTGGGCTACCGTCTATGGGGTCGCACAGAGTCGGACATGACTGAAGCGACTTAGCAGCAGCATATATAAAATAGGACTTCCCTGGTGGTCCACTGGCTAAGACTCCATGCTCCCAATGCAGGGGGCCCAAGTTCGATCCCTGGTCAGGGAACTAGATCATGTGGCACAGGTAAAGGTTCACAGCTACAGCTAAGAGTTTGAATGCCAAAGATTCCATGTGCCACAACGAGGACCAAGTGCAGCCAACTAATAAGGAACTATGTAGAGTACAGGGAACTCTTCTCAGTACTCTGTAATGACTTATATGGACAAAGAATCTTAAAGAGAGTGGATATATGTATATGTATAGCTGATACTCTTTGCTGTACAGAATAACTAACACAACATTTTAAATTAACTATACTCTAATAAAAATTCTTAAAAATTTAAAAAAGAAATATGATTTGACTGAACTGAGATGTGGTATTAAGTGTAATCTACAGACTGGATTTCAAAAACTTAGTACAAAAAATGTACAATATCACATTGATAATTTTATATGGATTATATATTGAGATTTTAATACTTTTAATATTTTGTGTATATTATGTTAGATGATGTATATTTTTAATTTCATCTTTTTTACTTTAAAAAAATTGGATAAGAAAAAGTATCAAAGAATCAAAGATATCAAAAACTAGGAATCTGTTTCATTGTGTGTGAAAAATAAGAAAGGATGAAGACATCTAGGGAAAGGGAGACAATAATTGATTCTTAGAGTCCTCATACAAACAGATGAACATGATTTAGAGTTTTAATCGTTTGCAAGTTGCTTGCTTCACATAATAACATATTGTGTTGGCTGATTGTCAAGCTGTTGTCTTTCAGTTTCAAACCTATCCTTCCATCCTCTGTGAGATGCTATGGCTGGTACTTTGCAGTCCTGTTTCTGCTTTGTCACATTTCTGCGCTGGTGTTATCTTCTGCCAATAGGGGGCGCTAGAGGAAGACAAACAAGTTAAGGAGGAAACCTGGACTAGATGCTTTTTGGTTTGCTTCTTGTCCTGCTTTTACTTCCTGTTCCTGTCGTTTGGTTGGAGCAGCCATTGGTTTCTTAAGGAATCTTGGTCCGTATTTGTAGCTTTTTTTAGCACCATCCCTGTCACAGCTTCTCAGCGGTACTAGCATCTGCCACTCAGGGACGTCTCCTCCCAAGTTCGATTCCCAATGCTATAGATCTCTTCATCCAAACTTTCTAGTTTTAAGTAATTGGATTCAGTTTTCTATTTACATTTATTTGGAATAAAGTCCAAAAGTATTACCTCTTTTAGAGGGCAAATTACTTAATACAGTGGACAAGGTTACTTCTCTGCTGAACACTTTCTAGTCAATTTTTTTAAAAATTAAATTTGTACTATGACTCAGGAAAGAATTTATGTTTATGTCACTGTACTTTCAAGAAGTCTTGCACCAATGTATACCTTCATTTGCAATGTATGAATGACTGTTTTATTTAATGATCAGATTATGATTATAAAAGAAATACACATTTATAAGAGAAAATTTAGAAAATACATAAAATTGAAGAAGTAAAATTACCTCAAATCGTATTCCTTATATAACAGCGGTATTAAGCTTTAGTGTATTTTTTCATGTTCTTAAGGCTATTTTAACCTCAGGAAAAATGTCAAAATGATACATATTATTTGAAATAAAATCAAAATAAACAAATGGGACCTAATTAAACTTAAAAGCTTTTGCACAGCAAAGGAAACCAAAAACAAAATGAAAAGCAACCTATGGACTGGGAAAAAATAGTTGCAAACAATACTACCAACAAGGGACTAATTTCCAAAATATAGAAACAGCTCACACAGCTTAAAATGAAAAACTAAACAAGCCAATCAAACAGTGGACAGAAGACCTAAATAAACATTTCTCCAAAGAAGACATACAGATGGCCAGCAGGCACATGAAAAGATGCTCAACATCACTAATTATTACAGAAATGCAAATCAAAACTACAAAGAGGTACCACTTAACACTGGTCAAAATAGCCATCATTCAAAAACTTTACAAATAATAAATGCTGGAGAGGGTTTGGAGAAAAGGGAACACTCCTACAATGTTGGTGGGAATGTTAGTTGGTACAGCCACTATGGAGAACAGTATGGAGGCTCCTCAAGAAACTAAAAATAGAGTTATCATATGATCCAGCAATTCTCTCCTGGGTATGTATCTGGAGAAAACTCTAATTTGAAAAGATACATGCACCCTGATGTTCACTGCAGCACTATTTACAATGGCTAAGACGTGGAAACAACCTAAATGTCCATCAACAGATAAACGGATGAAGAAGGTGTGAGATATATATCAGATCAGATCAGATCAGTCGCTCAGTCGTGTCCAACTCTTTGCGACCCCATGAATCGCAGCATGCCAGGCCTCCCTGTCCATCACCAACTCCCGGAGTTGTGTTTGTTGCTCAGTCATGTCTGATTCTATGAGATGTCATGGACTGACACCTGCCAGGCTCCTCTGTCCATGGAATCCTCTAGGTAAGGATACCAGAAGGGGTTGCCATTTCCTTCTCCAGACCCAGGGATTGAATGCAGGTCTCCTCCACTGCAGGCAGATTTTTTTACTGTCTGAGCCACCAGGGAAGCCATATGTATATATAAAATATATTTATATATATACACATATAAAACTATATATCTACATATATTATATACATACAATTATATATACATAAATATATATATCATATAATATACACATATTGTGTATATTATTTTATTCTATAGCTGAGTAACATTCCATATATCAGTCAGTTCAGTCGCTCAGTCATGTCTGACTCTTTGCGACTCCATGGACTGTAGCATGCCAGGCTTTCCTGTCCATCACCATCTCCCAGAGCTTGCTCAAACTCGTGTCCATCAAGTCAGTGATGCCATCCAACCATTTCATCCTTTGTTATCCCCTTCTCCTCCTGCATTCAATCTTTCCCAGCATCAGGGTCTTATATATATGTATATACAATTCTTTTCTAATATTCCGTGTGTGTGTGTGTGTATACATATACATACATATATATACATATATATATATACACACACATACACAATTCTTTTCTATAGCTGAGTAATATTTCATTGTACATATATATATTGAATATTCCATTGTACACACACACAATGGAATATTACTCAGCCATAGAAAAGAATGAAATATCTCATATGCAGCAACATGGATGGACCTAGAGATTATCATACCGAGTGAAGAGAAAGACCACTATCATATGATATCACTTATGTGGAATCTAAAAAAATGATACAAAGGAACTTATTTACCAATAGAAATAGATTCACAGACATAGGAAACAAACTTACGGTTACCAAAGGGGATAGCAGAGGCTGCTGTTGCTGCTAAGTCGCTTCAGTCATGTCTGACTCTGTGAGACCCCATAGATGGCAGCCCACCAGGCTCCCCCATCCCTGAGATTCTCCAGGCAAGAGTACTGGAGTGGGGTGCCATTGCCTTCTCCAATAGCAGAGGAGGGGAGAGATAAATTAGAAGTTTGGGACTAATGTATACACACTACTCTATATAAAATAGGGCTTTCCAGGTAGTGCTAATTTTAAAGAATCTGCCTGCCAGTGCAGGAGACATAAGAGAAGTGGGGTTCAATTCCTGGGTTGGGAAGATCCCCTGGAGGAGAGCATGGCAACTCACCTCAGTATTCTTGCCTGGAGAACCCTATGGACAGAGGAGCCTGGTGGGATATAGTACAAAGGGTCGCACAGAGTCGGACATGACTGAAGTGACTTAGCACGAATACATATATAAAATATGTAAACAACAAGGACAGACTGTATAACACAGGGAACTACAGTCAATATTTTATAATAACCTATGATGGAAAAGAATCTGAAAAAGAATACATTTTTGTAAAAAAAAGAATACATTTTGTAAGTATGTATATACCATATATATATATCTATATATATATATATATCTATATATCTGAATCACTTTGCTGCTCACCTGAAACTAACACAGCATTGTAGATTAGCTATACTTCAATTTTTTAAAATGGTTTTAAAAAGATACATATTATTAATATTTGTATAACAAATTCTAACAATTTAGAAATTAAAAGCAAAAGGTGTTTTACCTCTTTCCCTTCTGTTTTTTAAACTATTTATTCATTTTGCTGCGCCAGGCCTTAGTTGTGGCATGTGGGATCTTTAGTTGTGGCATCTGAACTCTTAGTTGTAGCATATGGGATCTAGTTCCCTACCCAGGGATCAAATCCCAGGCCCCCTGCACTGAGAGCAAGGAGTCTTAGTCACTGGATCACGAGGGAAGTCCCTCCATTCTTTTTCTAATTCCAATTTCTAGAAACTATCTTGCTTTCTAAATATCATTACAGTATATTTTTCATTTTATTATGAACTTTGATACAAATACCTAATATAGCATTATATCCCTGGTGTCTCAGTGATAAAGAATCTGCCTACAATATAGGAGACATAGGTTTGATGTATGCAGGAGACATGGGTTTGATCCCTGTGTTGGGAAGATCCCCTAGAGGAGGAAATGGGAACCCACTCTAGTATTCATGCCTGGAAAATTCTGTGGACAGAGGAGGCTGGGGGCTACAGTCCATGGGATCACAAAGAGTTGGGCATGACTGAGCATGCATGCATATATTGGCATGAATATACACAAATTTATTTACACACTCTCAGAGGGTTTGATTGTTTCTAATATTTCCATAAGTTTTGTAGTTAACATCTTTGTACAGACTTTGTTTTTTTGAATTTAATTTTTTTCCCCAAAGCAGAATCACTGAGTCAAAAGTTATTGATATTTTTAAGGTCTTACTATCTAATGTAAAATTGCTTTTGAAAAACATTAAGAACAATAGAATTTCAAATACTGGAATTTTGAATACCATGACTGATAACAGATTCTCAATTCTTATTTTGAGGCTCTTTCTATGTTATTGTAAAGCCACTTTACACAGTTGCCTTTTTAGCTGCATTACTTTAACTGCATTGCCTGTCCAATTATATCCTCCCTGATGAGACTGATTCCAAATAAAAGTTATTTCAATCTCTAAAAAGATGTATCTATTTTACCCCAGAGGAACAACACCTGCCAATTTTACATCCTTGGGACATCTTATTGGACACTCTCTCAGTGGCGATCAAGCTTTAAAGTACATAATAATCCCAAGGATGGGGTTGGTGGCAGAAGTATGTGTCAGTATGCAGATTGTGGGCCTGAACGCTAGCGAGTCTGAATCAGTAGACTTGGGGTAAGGGCCCTGGAATCTGTATGTTTAACAAGGGATTCTGGCCATGACCTCTCATGGTACAAAGAGAAAATCTACTTTGTGGATTAAGTCACTGATTCCTAATGTCTGTTTTGTGGTGAATAGTGGTTGATTGTGAAAAGCTAGCCAGCCAGTGGGTAAAAATAAATGTGGGCAATGCAGGGATAAACATATTAAATGGGTTTAAATATATATTTTCAGAATTTTTAGTATGCTGAAAATGTTTTGTGGATTTCCAAGGATGGCTTCTTTGTAGAATATTCCAAATTTATATGATTCACTGAATTCATTTCATTGTTTATTTAGTTTGTTTTGGGTGGGCCACCTATTAACATCTGATGTTCCTAGGAACAAAGTTTGATAATCCTGGATTAAATGATTTTTCTATTACAGCATTTCCCATTATCCTCTTAGTATCTTGAAAAATTTAATAAACGTCCACAGGCACATAGCTTTTTCTAAAAGTTTAGGCAAAATAACATCTTTTTATTTTGTAAAGCTAGATTATCAGGGCTGAACTAAGTGAATTACTAGCAAAAAATGTATTAACTTTTTTTCTTTATTCAAATGCCTTTTCTGTTCATTCTCTTAATAAAAAAAATATACCAAAGAAACCTTTTTTGAGGCTCTCCATTTCCTATTAGTGTCTGTTAACTAAGCAAGATGCAATCTAGAAGAACTTCATATAATAGAAATAAGGCCCACGTGACCAAAAATTTAACACTCATCCAACAACAATTGCATTAGAAGTGGCAGAATCTTTATTGTTTAGAATTTCTGATGTTGGGGTTTTATTCAAAGGGTTATAAAAAAGGTCCTCTGAAACACTCCCATAGCAAATTATTTTGGCTGAATTATAACTCCTTAAAAGTGGGGTTTTATTATAATGGATACAGAGTTAGAATAAACTCTAACAGCATTTGTAGGCAGCACTGTATAATGAGGATTGAGTGCATTGCTATATTATGACTGCAAGTGTATCTTTTCACTATCTTAGTAAAGCACTCCTAGCTTTTATACACAGTGCTATTGGTCAAGTACTCTGTGAGCTTCCCTGTTTCTTTTTATCTGATCGTTTAACACAACTTCTGTATACGAAGCACCACAATTCCAGATGACCCTGTCAGGCTTAAATTATTAGCCTGGATCATTCGCCTGTTAGGAATGTTCTACATATTTATTTGTAGAAGTACATAACAGCTTCAACTTAACATGTCAACAATTCTATAAAACATTCTAGCCAATTTGGATGAGTATAGAATATAGATGCTTCTTAATAGCAGCATCTTAAATTTGGTTGACTAATAAGAATAGGAAGGACAATGAAGGTTAACTAATTTGGTACTGGGGTTTTAAATTTTTAAAACATTTAAAACACAGATCAAATGAAAGAAAACTTGAAATAGTTCTGTTTTTATCTCCATTTTGCAGAGGTAGAGAAACTGAGACTCAACTAAATTAAGTGACTCATCGATAGTGTCTTACTGAGGAAATGATACAGCTAGGACTCAGAATCAGGTAATTTGATGTGAAAACCTATATTCTTTCTACCACGTGAAAC
This sequence comes from Bos javanicus, assembly GCF_032452875.1. Taxonomy (NCBI): domain Eukaryota; kingdom Metazoa; phylum Chordata; class Mammalia; order Artiodactyla; family Bovidae; genus Bos; species Bos javanicus. The sequence continues at coordinate 86,477,137 of NC_083868.1, forward strand.
TTCACTTCTCCAAGTCACCTTCCATTCAGACAGTATAAACTCCAAGAGAACTTGGTTGTTTAAATCCGTACTCACCTTACAGATCACCAAGGAATCCATTAACTTCCCAGTTACACTTTTCATGTAATTTCATGGAGGCAATGGGATGTAGGATTACAAAGATCTGGTTTGAGTACTGGCTGCATCCATTTAGTAGTCATGTGACCTTAAAAATATTAAACTTCCATGAGCCTGGATCCTGTTTGTAAAACTGGGGACAGTAGCACTTACTTCAGGGGGTTGTTATGAATTAAATTAATGCTATGAGGTTATGAAAAAATATATGGGTATATCCAGCATAATACCAAGGATACCATTAACTTTTTAAGAAATGGAGTGGTAGCTATTTTTAACATTACTTGCCACAGTATTGAATTTTACCTAACTCCCTTGCTCCTGGAAAACAGTGGTGATTAATATGTTCCTCCTACCCCTTGTGTTTTGAAAAATGAGTTGGTAAGACTCACAGATACCTCCCTTGCTTAAATGTAACAAAGCCAGACACAGACCCTTACAATTCCTTTTCCTTGCCTCAGAAATGATTAGACAAACTGCTTATTCCCATTGATCAGTTGGAACAAAACACTTGCTAACCAAAGTTTGGTTTGGTTTTGGCTTGCTTTCCAAACTTCTCTCCACCCTCCAGGACCTTGAACTTGGGCCCACTCCCATCCTGAACCAGCATACAACCTTTCCTAAGAAAGGGAGAAGTGGGAGGGCAGGAGAGAGAGAGAACAAGTTCTTTGGCATCTCAATATAAGGACACTGATCCTATTGAATCAAGGTCCCCCTCAATGACCTCATTTAATCTTAATTACTTCCTTACTCTATAAATAGCCAAACTACGGATTGGGGCTTCAACATATGTATTTTAGGGGAACACATAAATTCAGTCCACAGTACACATACTTGGTACAGAAATTTAAGTAGGTGAGTGTATGTATGAAATAGCTAGTGAAAGTGGTCTACTTTCCCTTTCTACTTCCCAGAGAAAGCCACTGCTCCAGTCTTTTTCTTGCACTCACACCAACATATATGAAGGGAGGGTAAATATTCCTCAGGCATGAATAAATGTAGCCACATATGTATAGTTTATTTTTTGGTATTGATGGGATCAGACATTCCATATTGTTCCGCATTTTGTTTTTTCAGTTTATGATACATCCTAGACAGCTCTCCAACTCAATGCATATGGATCTATTTTATTATTTTAAAGAGCTACTTAGATTCATTGTTGGTATCATCATTTATTGAAGGATGCTTTGGATATTCTCATTATTTTTGCCTATGCTACCTTTTAAACATTTTAAATCAAGGATAAAAATCAGTTAGTATAGTCTAATTTTGAACAAATGAAACATATACTCATTTTTTTTTTGCAGAGGATGAGATGTTTAGATAGCATTACTAACTCAATGGACATGAATTTGAACAAACTTGGAGATAGTGAAGGACAGGGAAGCCTGGTGGGCTATAGTCCTTGGAGTCACAAAGAGTTGGACACTACTTAGCAACTGAATAACAACAATACATTTTTTAGGGCTTCCTGGGTGGCACTAGTCATAAAGAATCTGCCTGCCAATTCAGGAGATGCTTGAATTGTGGTTTTCATCCCTGGGTTGGGAAGATCCCCTACAGTAAGAAATGGCAAGCCACTTCAGTATTCTTGCTTGGAAAACTCCATGGACAGAGGAGTCTGGCAGGGTACAGTCCATGTGGCTGCAAAGAGTTGGACATGACTGAGCAACTGAGCACATTCATTTTTAAAAGGCTAGAAGAAAACAAATGAAGGGGGAAAAGTGCTTATTTCTACAAGGTAGAAAGAAGATTGTTATGTTACTTTAAAAAAAATTTGCTATATTTTCTGCCTCACATTTGGTAAAGCTGCTGATCATTTTTTTTTTCAGTTTCCATGTACAGTAAGTTATTTGGTTTCACTTTTAAAAAACGACCAAAATAACATTTACTTGCAACATCATCATTATCATTTTATTTACCCAAAGCAGTAGGTTCTTTTGGAGACATTGTGTGTCAAGGAGAATGTATATGGGATTTTGCATCTGATAGACTTGGGTTTTAAACCTAGCCGAACAATGTGATGTGAAAAAGTTAACTTGGGTTCTCTTGACTCAGTTTCCTCTGCTGCTAAAGAGAGACTTGTGAAAATTAGAGATCAAAGGAGTGAAGAGCCCATTTGTTGCATTCATGTGCGACCAGATAAGACTATTTATTTTTCACCTCACGTGCCAATGATGAGTGGAATTTGCAATCGGTGTGATGTCCTTCTGGCTCTCCTTTGAATGTGCCTGAAATACAGAAGAAATAAAATTGGGTTTCTCTCTTTAACCGGACTTCCCTGGTGGCTCAGACGGTAAAGCATCTGTCTACAATGCGGGAGACCTGGGTTCGATCCCTGGGTTGGGAAGATCCCCTGGAGAAGGAAATGGCAATCCACTCCAGTACTATTGCCTGGAGAATCCCATGGACAGAGGAGCCTGGTAGGCTACAGTCCATGGGGTCGCAAAGAGTCGGACATGACTGAGCGACTTTACTTTCACTTTACTCACTATAACCAGTTTACACACAGTTAAGCCAGGCCTATGTAATTTCTCCTTTAAATTGTTTTTATTCTGTGCACACTTTTCTTGTTCTGCTGTGCAATCATTCTAAGAGTTATTTTGAGTGCAGGAATATGGCTAACTCCAGGCTGTTTTTCAAGAAAAGGTCAGGACAGATGTTGTGGGTCAGATTTTTTTGTTCCGTTGGAAAGACTCTGAGGTCTCTGCACTGCTTGGGGGCAGGTCTACGCACTAGGAGCAATTAGGTCCCTGTCCCAAGCTCCAGCTGGATGTGCTCCCTTGCTCTCACTCAGGTTAGGGCCTGCAGAAGGCCTGGTTTTATAGGGAAGCCTTTACAGAAGGAGGGAGTTGGTTTTCTGAGGGCTTTCTGCAGACCACTAGAAAATGGCCTGGCTGCAGACTGTTCACACTGCTTCCAAAGCCTGGGAGCACAGGATATTCTCCAGTTCTTCACTTTGGTGTTGGAGATGAACTCCCCCCTTTCTGCTCTTAAAGAAAAAAGTACAGCCTAGACATTTCAAGGTGTTAATACCAAGCCAAACATGTAAAAAAAAAAGAAACCACCCCAAAGTATAAAGTCTTTCATGTTTGTTCCCTTCCCTACTATGAAAATAACCAGTGCACACAGCTTGTTACATTGGTTCAGTTCAGTTCAGTTCAGTCCCTCAGTCCTGTCAGACTCTTTTGCAACCCTATGGACTGCAGCACACCAGACTTCCCTGTCCATCATTAACTCCCAAAGCCTGCTCAAACTCATGTCCATTGAGTCAGTGATGCCATCCGACCATCTCATCCTCAGTCGTCCCCTTCTCCTCCTGCCTTTAATCTTTCCCAGCATCAGGGTCTTTTCCAATGAGTCAGTTCTTTGCATCAGGTGGCCAAAGTATTGGAGTTTCAGCTTTAGCATCAGTCCTTCCGATGAATATTCAGGACTGATTTCCTTTAGGATTGACCGGGTTGATTTCCTTGCAGTCCAAGGGACTCTCAAGAGTCTTCTCCAATACCACATTACATTGGTTTTATATTGGAGAAGGAAATGGCAACATTTTTATATTTATAAAAATATAAATATAGATCCTTAATCCTATATATAGGGTTATACACACATGCACAAATACTGTTTGTAAGTACACACACACACACACACACCCCCTTAATCCTATCCAGTTGTGTGTATTTTTTTTTTTTTGGCTAAAAGTGTTATGTTATATATGCATATGACTCATTGGAAAAGACTTTGATGCTGGGAAATATTGAGGGCAGGAGAAGAGGCGACAGAGGATGAGATGGTTGGATAGCATCACCAACTAAAGGATATGAGTTTGAGTAAACTCTGGGGATAGTGAAGGACAGGGAAGTCTAGTATGCTACAGTCTTTGGGGTCGCAAAGAGTTGGACATGCCTTAGTGACTGAACAACAACAGAGAAGATAGTGTAACTGATGCTAGTGTGGCAGATTGAAAAATTGTAAACACATTGGCTTCTATTGTTTTAAAAAAGTAATTTTATGCATTTTAAACCTCCTTCTCTCATTTTGTACTTCCTTGGAAAGCCTAAGATTTTTCCTCTCAGATTTGCCAATATGTTCATCCATGACCAAGTTTTACTTAGAATAGAGTGTGTGTGGGCAAATTCTCATACTTGCCTAGTTATTAGAGTAGTCCTCATTTTTCTGTGGTTTTGCTTTCTGCAGTTCCAGTTCCTCAAGGTTCTTGTGTTTTGAAATATTAAGTGGAAAATTCCAGAAATAAACAATTAATGAGTTTTTAAATCACAAGTTGTTCTGAGTAGCATGATGAAATCTTACACCATCCTACTTGCTCATGCCAGGGGTCCCCATTCACTGACATTGTCTGCTCCTAACATTCAACCATCATCAAGCTCAGTAGTCCAGGATCACCCAAAGCAGATAACCCTTCTTTTGACATATAGTCAGAAGGTCAAATGAAGCCTAATGCTAAGTTGCAGTGCCTGGCATTCACCTCATGCTATCTCCTCATATAGGCATCTTATCATCTCACACCATCACAAGGAGAAGGTGGGTATAGTATAATAAGATAGGGAAATCACACTCACATAACTTTTATTTCAGTATATAGTTTTAATTATTCTATTTTATTCATAGCTATTGTTGTTACTTTCTTACTGTGCCTGATTTATAAATTAAACTTTATCATACATATATTATTATTGTTTCAGGCACCACGCTGTGCCCAACCCTTCGCAACCCCACAGAGAGCAGCATACCATCATAGGTATGTATGTATAGGAAAAAAATAGTATATATATATATGTGTGTGTATATGCATAGGATATGCATATGTGTGTGTGTGTATATATATATATATATATATATAGGATTTGGTAGTATCTGAGATTTCAGGTATCCACTGGAGGACTTGGAACAAATTCTCCTCACATAAGGAGGAACTGTTGTATCTTTGTTATCTCTTTCTCCTCTCATTTGAAGACTAATAGATGAAAGGGTAGGATTTTTTTTAAGAAAAAAATAATTTAAGTGTTTGCATTGAACGTCTTTATCCTAGTCTGTTGGTTTTACGTCTAGTCATATAACCCAGAATTGAAGCTGAAGACAGTCTTTGTCACAGCATTCTTTGAATTCTGCCCCCCACAGCCAGGCATCATAGTAATAGTATTAGGACTATCTCAAAAACAAGTTATTTATGCTACAATTTAAGGCTTATGCCCTCTTGTACCCTGAGATACACAGAGAAGTTATTTGTGTTCACAGTTTTGACTAAGCCAATAATTGGAAATAATGACATCCAAAAGGGCTTTAGGATCTTGAATGGTACTTGGGAGCTAACAAATACTTCTCCTCTAGGAAGCAGGTAGTTGGGAAAAACACAACATGAAGTTTTAGGATGGGTTTGCCCAGCAGCCATATTGTATCTTCCAGGGTTAGTTGCAGAAGAGGACTGGCAGGGAGCACTTTGGTTCCTTCTCCAGGGGATCTTCCCAACCCAGGGATTGAAACCGTGTCTCTTGTGATTGAACCTGCATCTCTTGTATCTCTTGTGTCTCCTGTATTGGCAGGTGGGTCCTTTACCACTAGCACCACCTGAGAAGCCCCTTTGGTTCTACAGAAGAGAGCAAATAGGGATTCGGGCTCTCTGCCATGTTTTTTGGCTTTGGGGCAAATCATCAGGCTTTAAAAAAATACATCGTTCTAATTTACTGCCTTTTTTCAGGTTCACTCTTTATAAAGATCTGTCTTTCTCAAATAGCCTTCAATCCCGGAGGAATGGGTTACTGGCAGAGATGAGTAGGGTGTTTTGGACAAACAATGATTCCCCCTCTCAACTAGTTGCTGCTTATCAAGAGGATAGTTGCTCTTTCTCTCTTCATAATTCATTCAGCCATGGTCCCTGTGGCCCAAATTAGCTGAGGTGAGCAGCAGTGATGAAAATAAAGCCACAGCTTAATAATTATTTTCGCACCTGAATTAGGTGTCCTAAAGAAGTCACAGTAAGCTCAGTAAGTTTTGTTTTAAAGGATCTGATCTGATAACTCTTTTTAAAAAATTTATACTTTAAATATAACTTGTGTTTCATATAATCTTTATAGGAAACTGCCTACAAGTTCTCCAAAGTGATTGATCACTTTGCATTCCCACCAGCAGTGAACAGAGTTCCAGCTGCTTTACATCTTCATAACTATTTAGTGGTATTGGGTTTTTTAAAAGTTTTTATTTTATATTGGAATATAGTTAATTAACAGTGTTATTTTCAGGTGTAAAGCAAAGTGATTCACTTATACATATACACATATCTATTCTTTTTCAAATTCTTTTCACATTTAGGTCATTTCAGAATACTGAACAGAGTTCCTTGTGCTATAAGTAGGTCCTTGTTGGTTTTCTATTTTAAGTGTAGCAGTTTATACATGTCATCCCAAATTCCCAGTCTATCCCTCCCACAACAATCCCCCCAATCCTTCTCTAAGTTTATGAGTCTATTTCTGTTTTGTAAATAAGTTCATTTGTATCACTTTTTAAAGATTATGTGTATAAGTGGTATCATACGATATTTATCTTTATCTGACTTACTTGACTTGGTATGATAATCTCCAGGTCCCACCCTGTTGCTGCAAATGGCATTACATTACTTCATTCTTTTTTACGGCTGAGTAATAGTCCGTTGTATATACGTGCAACGTCTTCTTTATCTTTTCCTCTGTTGATGGACATTTAGATTCATTCCATGTTTTGGCTATTGTAAACAGTGCTTCAATATATTGGGGTGTATGTATCCTCTTAAACCATGTTTTTCTGCAGATATATGCCCAGGATTGGGATTGCTGGGTCACATGGGAGCTCTGTTTTTAGTTTTTAATGTTATATGTAGTAACTGCTAGGTTTTGTAAAATCACTACAAAGGATCCTTAGTTCAAATTCCCTGACGGTAAGAAACGTGTTCCCAAGGCATGGGGAAAAGAGCTCTCTGTAAGTCCTCAGTGAAGGTTGCTAAGTACAGACTTCTTTCCAGGGACACTTGGTTGAAGAACCATTTCAACTCTGAATCCTCTTCTGAGCTGGCCAACAAGAGCATGAATTAGTACCACTTGTTTATGTGGAACCATAGATAACAAACATTGCTTTTATTCATTTTCTTGAGTTGGTATCAAAAGAAATCATTTTTATTCTCTTGTATTGCAGCCAAGGCACCACACACATGAACAATCAATATTCACTGTGACTGCCTTTATGTGTTGCATTGTATATCTTCCACTTTGTACCAGAAAAGTCTTTTAACTGCCTGTCTATGCCATTGTGATATCTTTGTGACAAGATGCAAAAGATTAGCACAAAGTAAGAAGAGAATAGGAGCTATTGTCTTAGGAAATGGCACATATTGAGTGTTGTTTAAAAGAAAACTAGCTTCCCAGGTGGCTCAGTGGTAAAGAATCTGCCTACCGATGCAAGAGACATGGGTTGGATCCCTGGGTTGGAAAGATCCCCTGGAGAAGGAAATGGCAACCCACTCTAGTATTCTTGCCTGGAAAATTCCATTCCATGGACAGAGGGCTACTGTTCTGGTGGGCTACTGTCCATGGGGTGGTGAAGAGTCAGACATGACTGAGCACGCAGTATGCATGCACAGAAAAGAAAACTATAGTACAAAAAGCTAAAAACTGTAATTAACCTAATAAAATTCAGCTAAAAAATGAAATGAGGGGATCCCTTGCTGGCTCAGTGGTAAAGAACCCATCTGCCAATGCAGGAAACAGGATTGATCCCTGATCATGGAAGGTCTCACCTGCTGTGGAGCAACTAAACTCCTGGGCCACAACTATTGAGTCTGTGCTCTAAAGCCTGGGATCTGAAACTACTAAAGCCCATGCACCCGAGAGTCCATGCTCCACACAAGAAAAGCGTCCACAATGAGAAGTCCACATACCACATCTAGAAAGTAGCTCCTGCTTGCCATTACTAGAGAAAAGCCCACGAAGCAATGAAGATCCAGCCCAGACAAAAATAAATAAAATTATTTTTTAAATGGAATAAATGGTTGAGTAAATGGACAAATAAATGGTTACTGTAAAACCCATGTAACTGGTACAATTACTAGATCTCAGGAATCTTGTTCCTATTCTTATCTCTATGTTGGCAGCACATGTAAAGTACATGTTCATATGTTTTTAAATGCTGTTTGCTGTTTGTTTGTCTCTCCATCAGAAGACCAGCCCGCATTTCACAGATTTCACTAAAAAAGTACTAAGGAAAATTTGATTTGCAAAGATTGTTTTCCCCCAATTCACTTATTTATTTGTTCTTTCCTCTTTTAGTTAATGATTCATTTATCCCGTTGCCATAAAAGGTGCTAGACTTTGGAAATACACTGGGAAAGAAAGTAAAGTCCTTGGCCTGAAGATGCAGTACAGACTTTGCTCCAAAGAGGTTTATTAAAATAATGCCTTAATCATGAGAAATTTGAGAAATTTCGTAATTGCTTTAGGAATCTTGACTTTACATGTTTCTTTTCCTTGGGGCAATGCTTTTAATTTCCTGTGTTTGTTTTAAATAAAAATAAAAATGGAACTCAGAGGGGGAATCCATCATAATATGCCTTAATCATAGGAAAAGGTGAAAACATACAGGAGACATGAGAAAAATCATATTGCAAAGCAGGAAAGAAATAACAACATCCAAATGCACAGCAAATTTGGAGTCCTTCAATACTTCATTGCATGTAAACCTTACTCCATACTCTGCATTGCTAAAGGTTCTTGCTTTAGCTGCCCAACTGAGAAGGATTTGTTTTGCACAAATTTCCAGAGATGGTTAATTTCAATAACATTTAAAAACATACATTTTACACAAATACACTTATGCATATTCATTTAAAATTACTCTTTTTCCTGTAGGAATGACTTTTGTTGTAGACTATATTTCTGAGTATCTATGTTTCTATATAATGAAGTACCACTGGAGAGAACAGTCACTTGTGGCAGGTAGCAAAGAAATTTCAATAAAGTAAACTCTTAGTATTATCAAAATTATACATTTGGGGTTGTTAGCATGGCCTAGAAAAAGATGAGGACAGGCTCATCTCATTAAAAGAGAAGAAATAGTGGAATTAGCTTGAATCTAATTACAAGCCACACTATCTAATGTAAAAACATGACTGTTTTTTCACTCCCATTCATTTTGACTAGTAATTAGTTTTGGCCTCTAAAATGCCACCCTTTAATCATCCAAACACAGATGTGATTTGCCGTGCAATTTAATCTTGCTTTAATGAAGAACTAATGGACGCATCGCAAATTACTTTCCCTGTTGGAGAAAAATTCTATTTCCTGCTTTTCAAAAGATCAAGAGTATCTTGTGATAATAGCCCAAGCGGCCCTGGCAGCCTCACCGCACAGAGCAAACAAGCTCTTTTACTCAACTCCCAATTCAATGGAGAAAAAGAGGCTACAATTAGCAACAAAGCAGGGGAAACGCAGCATTAGAGCCGAATCACTTTCTGTAGCTCAACCCCCAGCAACCACTGGCTTGTTAGAGCCAGGTCTAAAGTGTCAGGCACGAACAATGCGCTGTGATAAATTACTCTCTTCAAACAGCTGCACTGCTAATTTTCAATTATACACACAAATGGCTCTCAGATTGGAAGAAAATGGAGTGCATGGGGAGAACAGTAGTAGATTTCTATGTTTGTTTGGTAGTGAGTGTGGAGGCGGGAGAATGACATCTTGAAAAGAAAGCCATAGTGAGGAGTCGGTGTTTGAACTTCAGAGGATGCGCCATCCGGGATCTTAGGGAGACCTGTGGTTTCCCCGTTTCGCTCTGGGCTCTAAAAGGCGTGAAATTACGAGTTACTTTCCTTCTTGGGTTTGCTTTTTGTTTGTTTGTTTGTTTTGAGCCGTTACCCACTTTATACTGAACCTTCGCTGCTGACCTCGCTACTCTGCCTTGGGAAGCCCGTTAGGAATGACAGTCTCGGTTCCCCGGGTACCCCTGCCGCCGTCATACCAAATCCCACAGACGCTTCCGTCTCCTGTCTCACTGCCTTCGTTTCCCACCAACCGAACTGTACTTCACCCCTTACTCTTTACTTCGCTCCCGTCAGCTGCAATTCCTCAGAGCCAGAGTTCAATGCTTTGTATTCTCTGAGGAGGTACTCCTTCACCCACAGTAAAAAAAAAAAAAAAAAAATCTTTTTGAGGAGAGAAAAATTTTAGGAATCTCAGGGGTTTTGTTTCTTTTTTCTGAACAAGATTTTGCTTTCAGGGATCCTAAAATTTGGTCAGGGATACAAAAATTTCTCTCAAGTGAAAACAGGTGTCATGAGGTAGTCCTTATTCGGTTTTTGCGGTGTAAATTAACACACATTGTCATTCTTTTTTCTATCTCCGTGTCCTGTCAGCCTGTTTTTCAGCTGATTTGGAAGTTAGAGTCTAGGGAGGAACATGCTGCTGGTCCGAACTCTTACTCTTTCAGGAAGGATTCACGGTTAACCCATGCCCAGTTCCGCCCCACCCCACACCGTTAGCACCTTCACAGAAGGTATGTCTCCCGCCACCTCCGGTTTTTCAATTGTGGCTATTTCCCAAGAACAAAAGGCAAAGATTGGCTTTTTCACTGAGACACTTGCTGAATCTGTGAATGGGGGCATGAATTTACTTTCTTATAGAAGATACGAGGCTAATTCCTGTTGAATCTACTTATTCCAAGCAAGAGGATACAGCCACAAGTGTGTGACAACAGGGTTCTTCCTTTAGCTCACTTTCTTGGAAATCCGTTTGCAATCATGGGAGCTGCTCTTTTGTCTTGAAGCAGGGATGGTGTGGTTGTTACCGTATTTTTCATCTTGAAGACACCACAAATCTCTGGCCGCTGTTAGCATCTGCTTATTGTGTTCAATGACAAGGATGCACTTACCTTTTGGGGGAGCGGGCTGGATAGACAGGCCCCTATTTTACTGTGCTGAAACAAACCAGTGCTTCCTTTGACTCTCAAAAACACGAAAGAAGACAACAAATGGGTCTCATCTGCTTAAGGGCCACACATTAACACGACACAATCATTTGGCCAGGAGATGATAATGGCCATTAAAATGTTCTGATTTTCAGCCATTTTCTAGAAGATTGAATGTAATGTAAATTAATGTTCAAAAAAAGGAGCCTCCAGGATGGAATTTGTTTTAAAAAGAGAAACCGTTTTAGAAAGATAGGGTAGAGTAACTTCTTTTAGAGGTGTCTTCCTTAGCAAGGAAAAGCTGTGAGCATTATATATTTGAATTAGGAATATTACCATTCAGAAAAGACTATGTGGAAAATTTAAAATGCCATTCCATTAAAAGTTACTTTTCTTGATGTAGTCGGGGAAAGGCTATTGGGAGGTGGGGGATGGTTGTGATAGTAAGTGGAAATGCAGTACTTTTTTTTTTTTTTTTTGCTGAAGTGGGATTTTACTCCTTCTACTTTATAATCGTTACAGAAATTTAAACCTCAAACCATTTCAGCCCAAGCTTATACTAAGCTTGTTAGTGGTTTCTGATGCTGTGGACGATAATGCTGCAGCATTACCATAAATCAGCAGAATTAACTATGATCTTCAGAAGCATGCTTGAAAGTGGGTGACAGAAGTCTGCAATTTGGTGCTCTGAATATTATGATAACATTCTATATTAAATGTTCATAATCTACTTAAAGCTGAGCTTCAAGTACATTTTGTATTTGTGCTTTGCCCAATATTAAAAACCAGTAACAATTATTATGATCCATGTGAGCCTTCATTATTTGCAAATGCAAAATGTAAAAATATCTGGTCATTTTTGTACCAAGTGGCCTTTTTGCCAGGTTTAAAAGTATTAATTTGTTTTTCATTTATTTGTGGTTATTGCTTTGTCCATTTTAGTACTGGCTTAAATGGACAAAAAATTTTACTTTTATCACATTATTTATCTTTCATAAGGAAAGTGATGATTAGATTCAAATGCATTTCAGATGCTATATTGCAAATATAAAATATTTATTATTCATTTTACCTTTTATATCAGATGTTAACTTTCATATAATCGTATGCCTCAAAAGGATCCATATTGGGCATTTTGTTCCAGAAAGTAACTCTCTACTTTGAAGTAAACAATAATCAATGTCCATAACATGTTTTTTTTGCACACCCCTACAAGGCATGTTTTCTATGACTTGGTCTCTGAATAAGCTCTTTATGAGTGAATTGAGGTTTATTTCTTTATTGCCCTTTTTTTTCTGTGCTAAATGGCACATACACCAAATCATATTGATCAATGCTCTAGGGGTGGGAAGAAAATATTAAGGCAAGTCATTCTTAGCAAGTGATTTTTTTTACAATGTTGAAAAAATATAATTGCTCATTGCTTAAACTGAAACCACCGCCTAGCCATTTAAGCTTACCTCTAAATAGTATCTCTAATAAAGGTTATAGCACAATTAATTGGTTAATTTAGCAGGTAAGCAGTTAGATACTGAGGACTTTTAATATGTAACTTATTGGCTAACATGAGGATCGAATACATAATACAGAATGTAAATACAACTTTATTTCCCCATTGACTTCTGTGCAAATGTAAGGAAGTTAGACTTTTGACATTATTTTTCATTCACAATAATTATATAGAAAAGCAAAGCTCATCTAAACCAGATCGTAAGTGGGATTAAATATGATCTATTTTAAATGGATCATCTTATTAAAACCTCATCAATTCCTAACACTCAGATGCTCTCAAAGGAGCTATGCCTCTCAGGTCTTGACTAGGGGTATAGGAGGAATCTGAGTCCTTGAGATTCCACAGTGTACAGTGCTTTCTCAAGCTTGCCCTTTCTTCCCTCCACAGCAGTGAACGACTGCCAGCGGCTCTCCCTCTCAACATCCCTGTGCCCACATTTCATCCATAAAAAGAACATGAAGGGAAAAGACACAAAAAGCACTTTGAAAAGAGAAAACTGCTATATGCGTGCGAGAGATACAACAGAATAACAATGATAACAATCACATTAGTAGGTATTGGTTACCTACTATGTGCTGTGATGTTGAAATACTTTACATACATTATTTCTAATCCTTACACCCAGACAAGGTAGGCATTTTCATCAATTTTATAGATGAGGAAATTGAGTTACCCCAGAAGTTAAGTAACTTACCACAATCTATAATTTGAATTAAAATGTCTGATTCTAAAGTCCATAATTCTGGTTATTCTGATTCTGAAGTCCATAATTCTGAACTATTCTGGTTCTAATTGTTTAAATAACTCTATTATACAATCACCATTATTTTAAAATATGTATAAGATCAATGCTCTGAATTGCATGGTCATTGTGTTATCACTCATGGAAACCAGGATTTTTGATAAATTTCCTGCCTTGCCAAGATTTTTCTTATGGTATTTTTTAAAATTTATTTTTAATTAGAGGATAATTGCTTTACAATGTTGTGTTGGTTTCTGCTGTACAACAATGTGAATCAGCCATAAGTATACGTATATCCCTTCCCTCTTGAACTTCCCTCCCACCACACCCCATCCCACCTCTCTAGGTTGTCACAGAGCACTAGACTCAGCACCTGTGAAGCTCAAGGGAATAAGATTTGAGAAATATTTGTTTCTTGACCATATTAACTGGGAAAACAGGGAAAGATGCAGAGGGCTGGAGTTCTCAAAATCACTCAGTAGAGGAAATAATGACTTTGATATGAAGATGTAGTGATTGAATTTGCTATTTTAGGTAGCTTCAATGGGTTTTTTTTTTTTTTGAGTATGTTATGTATTAATGATGTTTTCATCAAAAGCAGAACTATTTTCCCCATGAATTTAGCAGTTCTAAGAGTAGCTGGATCAGATCAGATCAGATCAGTCGCTCAGTCATGTCCGACTCTTTGCGACCCCATGAATCGCTGGATAGGTAGGGTATATCTGGATCCCTTGGCACCATTACTTATAATGGCTGGGAAAATTTAGGAAGAGGAAGAATATTTACTATAGATAACATTAATATGCAAGGGGTATTGATACAGAGATGGAACAAGCAGTCAATGGGACAGAATACAAAGTCTAGAATAAGATTAGTGTATACATGGAGATGTAGTTATGAAAAAGGCACATTTCAAATCAATGGAATGGATGAACTATTCAACTCATGTGTGGAGATAGTTGATGACCATTTGAAAAAAATGTACTTATATCCTTACTGTTGACAAAAAATTCAGGGGAAGTAATAATTTAATGTAAAAAAATAAATGCACAACAATGCCAACAAAATAACAACATTGTAAAATTCCTAGAAGAAAATAAAGTAGAAACTTCTTTATGATCTTTAACCAGGGAAGATATTTCTAAGCAATACAGAAAACTACTAAGGCATAAATAAGAAAAAGTGACAAGTTCAACTACATAAAAATGAAAACATTTTCTACCCATTTAAAAATGTGAAAAGACAAGCAATAAACTGGAAGAAAATATCTGCAATGCATATAATATTCAAAGGCATAATATATACAATATATAAAGTTCTCCTTCAAATCCAACAATAAAAAGAGAAATATTCCAATGTGAAATTAAACAAAGGGTATGGAGAGGCAAATAATTCTTGGCAGATGAAACACAGCTAGTCAAAACAAATGCATAATCACACTAGCATTCAGGGAAATGCAAATGAGAACAAGTTATCATTTTTCCTCCATTAAACAACATATAAAAGCCTACTTATGTCTAGTTTCAGTAAGGATGTAGAAAGCATACATATACTGTGGTAGAATGTTAATTGATGTAATACCTATCAGAATTAAAAGTACACAGACTCCCTGACCCAGCAATCCACTTCTATAAGCAATTCTGTAGAAATATTTTGTATATGTGCTCGAAGATACAGGTATAAAGATGTTCATCATCACATTTCTTGTAATAACTGAAGATTACAAACATACTAAGAGTTTGTTAATATTAGGACAATAAATATGGTACCTATATACAGTGGAATATTGCTCAGACATTAAAAATGAAATAATGCCATTTAGCAACATGGATGGACCTGAAGATTATCATATAAGTGAAGTCAGGCAGAGAAAGACAAGCATCATATGATATCACTTATATGTGGAATCAAACAAAAATTATCCAGATGAACTTATTTACAGAACAGAAACAGACTCAGAGAAAGAACTTATGTCACCAGGTGGCAGGGATAGATTGAGAGTTTGGGACTGACATGTACACACTGCTATATTTAAAATAGAGAACCAACAAGGACCTACTGTACATCACAAGGACCTTTGCTCAATTTGCTGTATAACCTAAATGGGAAAATAATTTGAAAAAGAATACATACATGTATATGTATAAGTGGATCACTTTGCTGTATACCTGAAACTAACACAACATTGTTAATCAACTATACTCCAATTTAAAATAAAAATTATACAGAAGGAAAAACACCAATACAGTATACTAATGCATATATATGGAATTTAGAAAGATGATAACAATAACCCTGTGTACGAGACAGCAAAAGAGACACTGATGTATAGAACAGTCTTATGGACTCGGTGGGAGAGGGAGAGGGTGGGAAGATTTGGGAGAATGGCATTGAAACATGTAAAACATCATGTATGAAACGAGATGCCAGTCCAGGTTCGATGCACGATACTGGATGCTTGGGGCTAGTGCACTGGGATGACCCAGAGGGATGGTATGGGGAGGGAGGAGGGAGGAGGGTTCAGGATGGGGAACACATGTATACCTGTGGTGGATTCATTTTGATATTTGGCAAAACTAATACAATTATGTAAAGTTTAAAAATAAAATAAAATTTAAAAAAATGAAAAAAAGAAAATAAAATAAAAATTAAAAAATAAATATCCACATGTGGATAAAATAAAGTCCACATGTGGACTGTTATACAGACTGAAAGAGATCTATTGATTGTTGAAAAAAGGCAAATCTCAGAATAATATGTGTACTGTAGTCCTATTAATGTAAAATCACTCTATACTTGTATATGTATAGTACATAAAAAAATTCTGGACCCCCAATTTTTAAATAATGGGAGGTAGAGCAAGACTGAGATTAGCCAATTGGGCAATATCTCTGTGCGTGTGTATGTGTGAAGTTTTTGCTCTGTATTGTTTGAAAAATTTTTAATAATGTTTCTTTTCTTGCTTTTGCAGTGAAACAAAAACAAGAAATTCACTATCAAATTCATAGAAACAAGACATATTATAGGGGAGACAAAATTTCTTATTACCATTTCCTTTCATTTGCTTACATAAGAACTCTGACCCTTTCCCATGGTTTAGCACCCAATTAAGAGAAAGGGTTTTGGAGTCAGATACACGTGGATTACAGTTCCAGTGGAAAATTGCTGAACCTTTGGAAGCCTTGGTTTCATCATCTGGAAAATGGGAATAATGGGTTCTTATTTTACAGGGCTGTTGTGTGGATTAAAGATGTAATGTAGCTAAATTGCAGAGCTCGAAATCTGGCCCAAATTCAGAGTTTGATGAATGGTGGCTTTTACTTTTGTAGCGTCACAGCAGCTCTGTGATGTGGGAAGAACTATTTTAACTCTAACTTTTCACAGATGGAGAAATTCAGGCTCAGAGAGGTTAAACAGCTTTTTCAAGATCAGACAGAATGTGGGGCTAGTGCCTGGATTTAATTAGAATTATTCTGATTTATGGTTCTTTTTCTGAGAAGCTGAAGAAATTGAAGGTTGGATAATTTTTACTTCAAAAGTTGCCAATTTTTATCCTTATTTTAGAAATAACTACTTTCACCTGTGAAAACAAAAAAAAAAGCTAATTTGCAGTGAAGATTGGTACTGAAGGAACAACAGCAGCAAAATGCTAGTAGGTCTACATAATTTCCTATGAATTTCCTGGCCTCTGATGTAGAAGTGTGTGTCATTTCTGGGACCCGAGGGACATGAGAGACAGATTCCTACTCCATTCTGATTCAAAAGATTTCTTCTCCCAATCTCCCATCTCACTCCATTTAGCCTGCCCCATTCTCAAATCTCAGCTTTTTCCTGAAGTTGACGGAGGCTTGCTCCTCCGTTACTCTGACTCCTGGGCAATGTAAGGCAGTGGCTACTACCACGTTCATGAAATGAATGGAAAATGAGGAATTTTCGTATGCTCTTTGTTTCCATCTTCCATTAATTAATAGAATGTTTAGTGTTACAGATTCAATATAAAGAGGAAATAGCTAACCGTGGGACAGGTTGTCTGGAAAGATTTCAGAATCAGCTATCAAGGATGTCTGCGGTGAGCAGGAATCTACAAGATCACATATGCAATCTCTCCTCGACTCTGGGATTCTGAGATTTTAAACAAATGTTGAATATCTGTTTTTGTTGTCTGTTGATTGGTTTTTGTACCAGATGCTTGAATCCTGAAGTTAGCTAAAGATAGTGGATTTTAATTTTTTCCTTCCTAGAACTAAAAACCTAAAATTAACAAGCTGACAGACATGGGAAAAGCGTAATCTTAGAGAATCAGTGTTAGGACTTGAGGTTGGTGGGTAGCGTAGAGTCAGGTAAAGTAGGGCAGAGAGGCACTGGGAAATCTACACAGGGGTGTGCACGTTTCTTAGAGAAAGGCTAGGTGGATGGATGACCATATCCAATGAGAATGGAGACATAAATATATGGTAGTCTGGTTAGAGAACAACATTAGGTGATGTGGCAAGAGCTTGGTGTTCTCAAAGATCAACAGAGAATCCCAGACTTAGAATTATGTAGAGGATCAGAAAAAGAAGCCTGGGGCAAAGGTTGCTGGGCCCTGTTTCCAAACTGGCATTCAGGGACAAGCCTCCAGAGCCACAGACAACTGGGGAAAACCAGGCAGGTGTCAGAGTCAGAAAACAGTTAAGGGGAGGAAGCTAGGACCCAGTTCAAGGATACAAGGTTAAAGTCTGGTCAAGAGAGAAAGCTAGCTACTAGAAATGGGACCCAAGTTCAGAGCACAAAACACCAAAGACAAGGAACTAAAATTGGTCCTAAATAGACCAACCTCAGGGTGAGTTCAGGCTGCTGCTACTGCTAAGTTGCTTCAGTCGTGTCTGGCTCTGTGCGACCCCATAGACGGCAGCCCAACAGGCTCCTCTGTCCCTGGGATTCTCTAGGCAAGAACACTGGAGTGGGTTGCCATTTCCTTCTCCAATGCATGAAAGTGAAAAGTGAAAGTGAAGTCGCTCAGTCGTGTCTGACTCTGCAACCCCATGGACTGCAGCCCACCAGGCTCCTCTGTCCATGGGATTTTCCAGGCAAGAGTACTGGAGTGGGGTGCCATTGAGTTCAGGCTGAGCCCAGTCTTAACTCTGACCAAGAAGCGTGTGAGGATCCTGTTCTAGAGTTGATAGCCCGGTGGGACATTATATTGAGTGATAAACTAATAGAGGCTGTTTTAAAAAAAACTTGAAAAATGCACAATATGTCACATAAAAATGCTTTGCTCATCCCCACCCTACACCCATATTTGTTTTTCTGGAGGATTTTTTTTGTTTCAGCCCCACCACTTAGTATGCAGGATCTTGATTCCCTGAGAAGGGATTGAACTTGGACCATGGCAGTGAAAGTGCTGAATCCTAATCATTAGATCAACAAGGAACTCAGTATTAGGAGGATTTTTGCAGGTAAAATTTAGTTTTGTTTTACGTTAAGAAAATTCGGAAACAACAGTAGCATTCTTTCTGGGTTTTTGTTTGTTCATTTGGTTTTGTTTTACAGAAATTATATTCCAATTATTCTTTTACTATGAAACTACTTATTTTCATGGAGAATGATTTGCTCAAAAGTTATATGTATGCAGATAGGGAAAAAATGACCTATTGGTTAATAATAGTCACAAAATTGCCATTAGCATGATGCAGTTTTTATGTTGTTGCTGTTGTTCAGTCACAGTCATGTCCGACTCTTTGCAACCCTACGGACTGCAGCATGCCAGGCTCCTCTATGTTAAGATTCTCGTTATATGAACCTAACAAAACTATTTTCACAGATGGGCCACTGATCAGGGAGGTCTGGTTGGTGCAGATCGGGGTCTTCAGGTCATGGGACAGAAACTGGGTCTCCCATAAAAACACTTTGATAGACCTAGAGGTAGTATGAGTTTTCTTTTGGTTGACCATATGAGATGCCAAGGACTTGTGTCTCCTATGGAGAAAGATTTCTTTAAGACTGCAGTCCAGGCGGCCTCTCTAGGAAGACAGCAGGTAGCAGACAAGTTTTACGAGGGCTTTGATTTGCATTAAGTCTCTTGCACACTTCTGAGCAAACGACAGAAGGGGGGGTGTATTTTCCATGAGGAGATGGGTTGAGTTTTTGTGCCAATTGAAGACTATGAATTAATGCTTTTCTGATATTCCTAAAATTAAAACCCCATGAACTAACCGTTTTAGGGTATTAAGCTTTGCTTCAAAATGCATTCTCCACAGATGAATCAAAGGGCCTAATGCATTTGCTATTTGGGAATAATAAAGCATGAAATGGGGTGCAGGACTTACATATTTACATAAGAAGAAAAAGCTGGAAAAGTTTAGGAAAAACAACAACAGAGAAAGGTGCCACTGTGAGACTTGCTCTGAAAAAGCAGACATGTAAAATGCTCCTCTTCAAACCACTACCCAGTTTATGACAATTCAGGTGCATAAAAGATTCTGGAGACCTCACCCTTTCTTTTCCCTTGGTTTCCCCAGAACTTCCTCTAGATTTTGCCATTTCCCTTGCCTTGCTGGGTACTTCTGGAGAAACAAAGAGCAAGGGGAAACAAAGGAACAACATTGGTGTTTTCCAGATTTTTGGTGGTGATCAGGTGTCATGGTTATGAAAATAATATTTAAAATGGAAGAAAAAGAGTCAAGATACAGAAACTTTAGGAATAGTAATGATCTAGTTTTAACTTAAAACTGAGTCAACCTAGACATTGTAGTTTACACAAGAATATATTGTCTAACTCGCATAGGAGTCTACCTAGCCTCTTTTGCAATCTTGCATACCATCTTGGGGGCTTCCCAGGTGGCGTGAGTGGTAAAGAACCTGCCTGCCAATGCAGGAGATGCAAAGAGACGTGGGTTTGATCCCAGGGTCAGGAAGATCCCCTAGAGTAGGGCATGGCAACTCACTCCAGTATTTTTGCCTGAAGAATTCCGACGGACAGAGGAGTCCGGTGGGCTTGGTCCACAGGGTTGCAGAGTTGGACATGACCGAAATGACTGAGCATGCATGCATACCACCTTAGGGCCCTCAAGGTTAATTCTGTCAAAAAATTATGGGATCACATAGCTCTGTAGCTGCGAGTTGAATATTATGTTAAGATAACTATTCAGTTCAGTTCAGTCACTCAGTCGTGTCTGACTCTTTGCGACCTTATGAACCACAGCACACCAGGCCTCCCTGTCCATCACCAACTCCCAGGGTTTACCCAAACTCATGTCCATTGAGTCGGTGATGCTATCCAGCCACCTCATCCTCTGTCCTCCACTTCTCCTCCTGCCTTCAATCTTTCCCAACATCAAGGTCTTTTCAAATGAGTCAGTTCTTTGCATCAAGTGGCCAAAATATCGGAGTTTCAGCTTCAACATCAGTCCTTCCAATGAACACTCAGGAATGATTTCCTTTAGGATGGACTTGTTGAATCTCCTTGCAGTCCAAGGGACTTTCAAGAGTCTTCTCCAACATCACATTTAAAAGCATCAATTCTTCTGTGCTCAGCTTTCTTTATAGTCCAACTCTTACATCCATACATGACCACTGGAAAAACCATAGCCTTGACTAGAAGGACCTTTGCTGACAAAGTAATGTCTCTGCTTTTTAATATGCTGTCTAGGTTGGGAACAAAGCTAGTGGAGGTGATGGAATTCCAGTTGAGCTATTTCAAATCCTAAAAGATGATGCTGTGAAAGTGCTGCACTCAACATGCCAGCAAATTTGGAAAACTCAGCAGTGGCCACAGGACTGGAAAAGGTCAGTTTTCATTCCAATCGCAAAGAAAGGCGATGCCAAAGAATGCTCAAACTACCTCGCGATTGCACTCATCTCACATGCTAGTAAAGTAATGCTCAAAATTCTCCAATCAGGCTTCAGCAATACATGAACCGTGAAGTTCCAGTTGTTCAAGCTGGTTTTAGAAAAGGCAGAGGAACCAAAGATCAAATTGCCAACATTCGCTGGATCATTGAAAAAGGAAGAGAGTTCCAGAAAAACATTTATTTCTGCTTTATTGACTATGCCAAAGCCTTTGACTGTGTGGATCACAATAAACTCTGGAAAATTCTGAAAGATAACAGTGAATAGGATTTAAAATTTTTTACATAAAAATATTTTTATAGATAGCATCTCTTTTATTTTATTTAGTTACATCAAAATAAGTTCAGGACCAGAGTCACACTGTATGCAGTCCCTGGGGGAACTGTGTAAATCAGCAGAGGTTGGGCTGCATGTGATGGCAAGCCCAATTATAGGGTCTTAAACAAGATAAAAAATTTCTCTTTAAGTGAAATGATTGTGGAGCTCATGAGTCTAGGGCTGATGTGCGAGCCCCATAGCCCTCAGAGACCCCAGTTCCTTTGTTTTTGCTGGTATGCCATTCTGAGTTTACTTCATGTCCAAAATAGCAGTTCTAGCTCTAGTCATCACATCTGCATTCTAGGGGATACAGAAGATTGAGGGCAAAGGAGATTCCCAGAAACTGCCACATAGCTCATCCGGTTATATTTCAAAAGTCATTGCATAAATGTATGGCCACATCTGGCTGCAAGGAAGGCTAGGACTGTATTCTTTATTCTGGCAGTAAAGTGCTGAGTTTTATCAATAAGGAAGAAGGTGAGAATGAATATCAGAGCAGACAGCCATCAGTCTCTGTCTGCATGCCAACTAGATGCCTATTCTAATACCAGTTCTTCATCTGGGTTACCACTTTTTTCTTCATTATATCTTCACCAACCATCTCCTGCATGAAAGTACAGAGCAATGAAACATTACTCTGTTTTACATTACATCATGTGACTTCTATAACAACAGTAATGAACTGGGAAGACAAGAGGTAATGTAGACATGGCTTCTAACTTAGGAGCAAAAAGACAAGAAGGAACAAGGACCTATCCTCTTTCCTCCTTTCTCTCTCCCTCATCCTCTTTCTACACAAATATTTTTTTCTTATTTCCTGGCCAGAGCACCTCACTATAGAGGTGAAAATACTTCACATGATCCAGTGAAGAGAAAAATGACAGTTACTTAACCTTTTTGCACATGATAGCAGATAAATTTACAGAAAGGAGAGCTGGTTTGTCTAGGTAATTAATAAAAGAGGAAAATACTAGTATATAAGAAAGCATCAGCAACAAAAGAGAAGCAAACCTTTTACAAATCACTGTTAGCAGAAGAAAGCCAAAAACCTTGAGTTTCTTTGGTTGTTTCAAGCACTGCCTTTCACTGGGTATCTTTTGCTTTGAAATTTTTGCCAATTGAGACAGGTTATTTCACTGAGACAGCCAGTAGGAGTGGTGAGTTTTACCTCTTAACATCAACAAAAGCAATGCATTCAAAGCGAGAAGACTCACTTGTCTCTTTTATCTTCAGGATATGAGTTGCCTTACTCAACATAACTGTATGGTAATAGTCAAAGACAATGTAGGAAGAAGACTTGATTGGGCTGGCCTTGAGAGGACAGCAGTGTGAGTCAAGACCAACATTATAATGTGTTGATTGATTAATTAGTTGGATGGTGGCAGTGCAATGTGGTAAAAATAATATATACCTAGAACTGTGGTTCTCACACTTTAGGGTGTATAGCAATCAACCGAGGACCTGGCCCTGGGCCTTCCACAAAACTGACTCAGTACATCTGGATAGGTCCCCGAAATCTGAATTTTCAATAAACACCTTAGGACCAATTTTTGAGAAATACTGACCTAAAAACTCAAGTTCATGTGGAGATATTGATAGAATGTGAGATTTAATACCATAAGAACTGTTTTGACTCATCTTCACCACTTATGAACTATGTGATCTCGGGCAAGATACTTAACCTATGAGTTCAGTTTCCTCATTTATAAAATAGGTAAACATGTAATTATCTCATAGGATTATTTTTTGAAGTAACTGGAAAAAGATACTTGAAAATATAAAGTATATTGTTTGGCACATAATAAACACATAACAAGTTTCCCCATCATGACGTAACATTAAGTGCTCCACAGAGACTTTTTACCCAAAAGTTCTACCACAAGTAAGCACCTGAAATTCCTACCAAAGAATCAGGCCTTTCAGTTAAACACAGTCTTTAGAAAATACCTATTGTGATTCAAGTAAGTCCCTTGCAACTACTAATTCTTACCTGGTGCTTCCTGGGATGTGTTCTGTGGAACCGGAGTCCTGTGGAACATTGAGAGGTGGTATAAGAAAGATTTCATTAACAAATAATTTTGGAAAATGAAAGATTAAACAAAATCAATAAGGTTTTTCAGTGTAAGACTTCTCTGATCCATTAATATGTTAATATACATTTTGTCTTCAAGAGTGAGGTTGTACATAAACATTTCCTAAATGTAATAGGAAAAGCACTCTGAATGAAGCATCTCAGGGGAACACATTTGGAATATATGACAAGTTTGCACACATTGAAGTTTTAGGTTTGCTAACAGAGAGCGATAAGCTAAGAGAGAAACAAGAATGGTGGATTTGGGGAAGAGGAAATAGGAAAACAAGTGGGATGTTGGATGGAGCCTAGGGAGGGCAAGTCCAAATGAGAAGCTCACGGTGACTGAGGACATCCTGGGGAAACCAGAGGTCCTGGAGGGTAGGCCTTAAGAAGAAACCCTCAAAGTCAAAATGGCTTAGTCATAATTTAGTCCGATACTGCTCAGCTAGAGGAACAAATTTTGTGCTTTCTATCTCTGTTTTTATTTTTACTTTCATAGCTTCTGATTTGCCTAACTGAGGTCACCTAGGTACTCAGTGGGCTTCCCAGGTGGCTCTAGTGGTAAAGAACCTGCCTGCTAATGCAGGAGACATAAAAGACTTGGGTTGGATCTCTGGGTCAGGAAGATTCCCTGGAGTAGGAAACAATCACCCACTCGGTATTCTTGCCTGGAGAATCCCATGGACAGAGGATCCTGTTGGCTATGGTTCATGGGGTTGCAAAGAGTCAGATACAAATGAAGTAACTTAGCACATCACAACATAGGTACTCAGTGGAAGTTAATTCCTTCTCCTCTTTTCCAAAAGACAGAAACCTTAATTAGATATTTCACATATGTCAAGCATTGGACTTGGAGCTAAGAATCGAAAGGTGAACAACATATTGTTTATATCCTTGAAGAATAATCATCTGGTAAGATAGAAATATAAGGAAATAGATGATCATACTTGTGTGATAATGTTTAATTAGGTTATACATTCCATTTACAGTGAATGAGAGGTAGTGTCTCAGGAATTGGAGGTATCAGAAATATTTCAGGTATAAAATTATAGTTGAGCTAATTCTTGAGAGGTAAGGGTTCCATGAAATGCAAAGGCTTAGAAGTATGAAGGATAACAGAGTTCTAGAAGACAGATTTTTTTCAGCTGGAAGCAGGGAACACACATATTTGATAGAGCCCATGTCTATTTTATGGTGTAAGGGACTAGAGGTAAATTTGTAAAACAATGGTGCTCAGATCAGATCAGATCAGATCAGTTGCTCAGTCGTGTCCGACTCTTTGCGACCCCATGAATCCCAGCACACCAGGCCTCCCTGTCCATCACCAACTCCCGGAGTTCACTCAGACTCACGTCCATCGAGTCAGTGATGCCATCCAGCCATCTCATCCTCTGTCCTCCACTTCTCCTCCTGCCCCCAATCCCTCCCAGCATCAGAGTCTTTTCCAATGAGTCAACTCTTCCCATGAGGTGGCGAAAGTACTGGAGTTCCAGCTTTAGCATCATTCCTTCCAAAGAAATCCCACGGCTGATCTCCTTCAGAATGGACTGGTTGGATCTCCTTGCAGTCCAAGGGACTCTCAAGAGTCTTCTCCAACACCACAGTTCAAAACCATCAATTCTTCGGTGCTCAGCCTTCTTCACAGTCCAACTCTCACATCCATACATGACCACAGGAAAAACCATAGCCTTGACTAGATGAACCTTTGTTGGCAAAGTAATGTCTCTGCTTTTGAATATGCTATCTAGGTTGGTCATAACTTTCCTTCCAAGGAGCAAGCGTCTTTTAATTTCATGGCTGCAGTCACCATCTGCAGGGATTTTGGAGCCCAGAAAAATAAAGTCTGCCACTGTTTCCACTGTTTCCCCATCTATTTCCCATGAAGTGATGGGACCAGATGCCATGATCTTTGTTTTCTGAATGTTGAGCTTTAAGCCAACTTTTTCACTCTCCACTTTCACTTTCATCAAGAGGCTTTTGAGTTCCTCTTCACTTTCTGCCATAAGGGTGGTTTCATCTGCATATCTGAGGTTATTGATATTTCTCCTGACAATCTTGATTCCAGCTTGTGGTTCTTCCAGTCCAGCGTTTCTCATGATGTACTCTGCATAGAAGTTAAATAAGCCGGGTGACAATATACAGCCTTGATGTACTCCTTTTCCTATTTGGAACCAGTCTGTTGTTCCATGTCCAGTTCTAACTGTTGCTTCCTGACCTGCATATAGGTTTCTCAAGAGGCTGGTCAGGTGGTCTGGTATTCCCATCTCTTTCAGAATTTTCCACCGTTTATTGTGATCCACACAGTCAAAGGCTTTGGCGTAGTCAATAAAGCAGAAATAGATGTTTTTCTGGAACTCTCTTCCTTTTTCCATGATCCAGCGGATGTTGGCAATTTGATCTCTGGTTCCTCTGCCTTTTTGAAAACCAGCTTGAACATCAGGAAGTTCACGGTTCACATATTGCTGAAGCCTGGCTTGGAGAATTTTGAGCATTACTTTACTAGCGTGTGAGATGAGTGCAATTGTGCGGTAGTTCGAGCATTCTTTGGCATTGCCTTTCTTCGGGATTGGAATGAAAACTGACCTTTTCCAGTCCTGTGGCCACTGCTGAGTTTTCCAAATTTGCTGGCATATTGAGTGCAGCACTTTCACAGCATCATCTTTCAGGATTTGAAATAGCTCAACTGGAATTCTATCACCTCCCCTAGCTTTGTTTGTAGTGATGCTTTCTAAGGCCCACTTGACTTCACATTCCAGGATGTCTGGCTCTAGGTCAGTGATCACACCATCATGATTATCTGGGTCGTGAAGATCTTTTTTGTACAGTGTTTCTGTGTGTTCTTGCCATCTCTTCTTAATATCTTCTGCTTCCGTTAGGTCCCTACCATTTCTGTCCTTTATCGAGCCCATCTTTGCATGAAATGTTCCCTTGGTATCTCTGATTTTCTTGAAGAGATCTCTAGTCATTCCCATTCTGTTGTTTTCCTCTATTTCTTTGCATTGATCACTGAAGAAGACTTTCTTATCTCTTCTTGCTATTCTTTGGAACTCTGCATTCAGATGTTTATATCTTTCCTTAACAATGGTGCTAATACCCTATAATTAATTATTTTCCATCCATGACATAGCAATGTTTATGAAAGAAGTCAGCACTTAGGATACTATGAATAGGGGAATCTAATGAGCTTTGTGATTATCCTGATAGATTGCCTCTCAGATGGACTTTCCGGGGAACATACATGATCACTGCTAACATTTTTTTTTTTAATTGAAGTATAGGAAGTATACTTGACTTACAATGTTGTGTTAAGCCACTGCTGAATTCTGAGTATCATCTATGCTCTTTGCTTACACTAGTTCTTGAATCAGATAGCCAATCTATTTTCATCTGAAATTAACTGCCCTTCATGGAGAAATGTGAAACTTTCTGTGAAACTGCACAATGTGAAACTTTCTCTGACTACTGTAGTCCATAACACCATCTTTTTCTGAATTTAGTGTTTAAATGGTCTGAAAAGAACATTAAACACACACCAACTCAACTCATTCACTAGAATTTTCCTCTTATATGGAAATGATCCCTGAAAATTTCTTAAATCATCATTTAAATTGGTAGGGTCTGATCTGCACACTCTGAAATTGAAGAATTAGCTATTTTTTTCTTTGCTTTTTTCTTTGGCTGTGTCCTTTCTTCCCTGGAGTAGTGGGGTCCAAGGTTTCAATTTACATATTGATAAGCAGAGAAAATAGAAAAAAATAGAAATTTTCTCCCTAAGCAGGGGAGACTATATGAAATTTGAGATCAAGGGACATGTCTCATATCTCTTTTTATCATACCTGGTTTCCATTTCTATTATTATTATTAATTTGTTATTATCATTTGGCAGCACTACATGGCTTGCAGGATCCAGGGGTCAAACTCGTGTTCCCTGCAGTGGAAGCATGGAGCCCTAGCCTTTGGACTATCAGGGAATTCCCTCCAATATTATTCTTTGTTGGTCTGTTGAAGAGTCAATGGAATTCGAATTTTGAATATATCCTGAACAAAGATGTTTACTCATTGTAGAGGGAGCCAGAGAAGCCATCTCTCTGCCCCAAGGCAAGTGTCTCTGACAAATACCTGCTTCTTTTCTGTAAGGCTCTATGTATTTAAATATTTTGAAAAACAAAACCTCGAATTTTATGAAATAAAACTGTTTTCCTCTAAAATTCAGGAATAAAGGGTTTAAAAATATGTAGAGATAAAAGTATGTAGAGATAAGAGTCTAAAGACCTATTAATTATTTTAAATTCTGGCAGGGAAAAAAAATAGCAATGTTAAGAGCTACTGATATATATGCCTCCAGTGCTTTTTTGACAAAATGTAGAAGAGAAAAGCAGAATGCTGTCTCCTTCATAACTGCTATTACTTTTGGCAAAACTTTGGCCACAAGGTCTGCTGCCTTGCCTCTCTGATTTTCTTATTTCAACAATTGCTCTAAATTCTGGGTAAATTAATTTTCCCTCAAACTGAAAGGTCCTTTTAATAATTTCTTGAATGTTCACATCATTGTCATTAATGGGCTTTGTTCTCTTCATTGTAGGATAACTTCTTTATATACTTGTCTTTTCAAATGCTTTCTTCCCATGAATAGACATCATAGTAAGTCACTTGAAAAAATCTCCTGTAAATACGGATTTTTTTTCAATATTATCAACCATTGTCTCATAATTTTCTTTCATAACTCTGACTTGGAATTACAGAAACCCTGGTCATGAATACCAGGTCAAGTTCTATACTTGTAGCTTGAAAAACCAGCTTGATAATAAATACAAAGCTTATTGTAGCTTAAAAAAAAACAAGAGTAAAACATCAGTGTGGGTTAGGATTCTGAAGAACTTATTTCTTAAGTATCTTTTGTTCTCACTCTATACTTTGAAGTTTAAACTGAGAATTCAAGATAAAAATATGAATAGTTAAGAGTTCAGGGAAATGTCACTTCTGGAGACCATATTCTTGAGAAGATTTTTTTGTTAATCATCAGGAGAGGGATTCTGGGTAGTGTAATGGTAAGATCTGAAGGCTCCAGTGAATGACACACCAGACTGTGTTAGTCTGTTGGCTTTTGCACTGGTTAGCTATGTTACCTTGTGTCCTTATCTATAAATTGGGGGAAACACAGCTACTTCAAAGGACCTTTATGAAAAGTAAATGAGACAACTCATATAAAGGGCTCAGCAGTTTCTTACACATATCAAGGTAGCTATTATTTTAACAGATGGAAGTAGTGTTGGTTGCAAAATATGTAATCTAATGTTAATTTTGTGGTCTGAAGTGTTTAGTTACCAAAAGGATTTTTTTTTTAATTTATGTATTTATATATATATTTTTTTGTCTGCTTTGGGTCTTTGTAGCTCTGTGGGCTTTTCTCTAGTTGCAGTGTGTGGGCTTCTCGTTGTAGTGGCTTCGCTTGTTGAGGAGCACAGGCTACAGTAGTTGCAGAATGTGGGCTCTGTAGTTGTGGCTCATGGGCTTTAAAGCCTTCAGGCTTCAGTAGTTGTGGTGCATGGGCTTAGCTGCTCTGCAGCATGTGGAATCTTCCCAGAAAAGGGATCAAACCTGTGTCCTCTGCACTGGCAGGTGGATTCTTACCTGCTGTACCACCAAGGGAGTCTGGATTTTTTTTCTTTTGGTGGAGAGGGCACCCAAAAGCAGATTCTTTAGTAATTTTGTCATTGAAATGTTCTGAAATATACCTTGATGTTTAAAAGAAAAAAACATTACTATTATTTTTGTCCATGTTTGCCTGTTATTTTGGCATTGTATGAAATCTACAACTGGGAAACCAAGTAACTCCAGGAATGAGAAATTAGAAACTATTTTTTTATAGGGCCCAAAGAAACCATTTTGGGGGTGATAGTGCTTTCATTTGGGGAGTGAGGTAAGAACACAACTTTTCCAGGAGAGCTGTATGATTGAGTATTATTTCTGTGTCCTCCAAGAGGGTGGCCAGCCATGTAGAGCAGGTCAAACTCACACTCTCAGTTCTCAACTTAGAGAAACAAATCAAGTGGCTTGAGAATAAATTTACAGGCCACACAATCAGGTGTCAAAAAGCACTTTATTCTTCTACAGGTAAAATTAATGTCTATCTCTAGTTTTTATTTCTCTGAGAGGCAGAGATTCAATTTCCATTTAATTCAGTTTTGAATCTAAATCCTAGAAGGTTTACATGGCACTCACTCACCAAGAATTTCTGGGTCTTAGCTCAAAGAGTTGGGTTCAGGATCCACACAGCAATCCATTTAAACATCTAGCACAATTGCTTTCTCATCTATCCCCTCATTATGCTTTACCATCCCCTAGTCTGGACAATCTATGTTTAGCCTTTGGAATAGATGTTATGTCTCCTCAACTGGTCTCCTTCCAGTGTTTTTTAAATGGATAAACTTTATGCCCTGAATGCATCAGAGATTGAATTTTTGAAATGCTTTGCAAGTAAGAAATCATGTGTTTTATTTAAAAGCCATCAGAGTAATGTGACTGACAAGATATTTAATGATGTTAAAGAATTATTGTTTAATATTTAAATGTGATAATAAATTTATTGTGGTTATATTTTATTTAAAAAAATGAGAGTCTTTTCCAGGTAATGTATCTTGTACAAAAAACCAACTGGTATGGAAAAAGGGAATCACAAAAGTCTTCATCTTAGAGATATATATTGAATATTCACAAGTAAAATTGTACGGTGTGCAGAATTTGCCTCTGAAACTTCAGGGCAGAATCTGACTAGCAAGGGTGTAGACTAATTAAGATTGGCCTTGAGTTGCTAATAGTTGAAACTAGGCTGTACATAGATAGGAGTTTATTTTATTTGTCTCTCTGCTTTTATATCTTGTTTGAGAATTCCCATAATAAAAATATATATAAGCTCTAAGTTCTAAGAACCTCTTACAGCAATCAGAAAATAAGAATTGAATGTCTGTGGTTATCCTCACTGTGGTCATCCATCCTTCCCTGAATAATGCTTAGCTCTGACCAATTGTGAAGAGTCACAGAGTGACAGTCAGCAAAAACAAGACCAGGAGCTGACTGTGGCTCAGATCATGAACTCCTTATTGCTAAACTCAGACTTAAATTGAAGAAAGTAGGGAAAACCACTAGACCATTCAGATATGACCTAAATCAAATCCCTTATAATTATACAGTGGAAGCGATAAACAGATTCAAGGGATTAGATCCTATAGACAGAGTGCCTGAAGAACTATGACAGAGGTTTGTGACATTGTATTGGAGGCAGTGATCAAGACCATCCCCAAGAAAAAGAAATGCAAAAAGGCAAAATGGTTGTCTGAGAAGGTCTTACACATAGCTGAGAAAAGAAGAGAAGCTGAAGGCAAAGGAGAAAAAAAAGATATATCTGTTTGAATGCAGAGTTCCAAAGTATAGCAAGGAGAGATAAGAAAGCCTTCCTCAGTGATCAATGCAAAAAAATAGAGGAAAACAATAGAATGGGAAAGACTAGAGATCTCTTCAAGAAAATTAGAGCTTCCAAGGGAACATTACATGCAAAGATGGGCACAATAAAGGACAGAAATGGTATGGACCTAACAGAAGCAGAAGATATTAAGGAAAGGTGGCAAGAATACACAGAAAAACTATACAAAAAAATCTTCACGACCCAGATAACCACGATGGTGTGATCACTCACCTAGAGCCAGACATCCTGGAATGCAAAGTCAAGTGGGCCTTAGGAAGCATCACTACAAACAAAGCTAGTGGAGGTGATGGAATTCCAGTTGAGCTATTTCAAATCCTAAAAGGTGATGCTGTGAAAGTGCTGCACTCTATAGGCCAGCAAATTTGGAAAACTCAGCAGTAGCCATAGGACTGGAAAAGGTCAGTAATCTACCCTGGAAAAATTCCAATCCCAAAAGAGGGCAATGCCAAAGAATGCTCAAACTACTGCACAATTGCACTCATCTCACACACTAGTAAATAATGCTCAAAATTCTTCAGGCCAGGCTTCAACAGTAGGTGAACTGTGAACTTCCAGATGTTCAAGCTGGTTTTAGAAAAGGCAGAGGAAGCAGAGATCAAATTGCCAACATCGTTGAACCATAAAAAAAGCAAGCAAATTTCAGAAAAAATCTATTTCTGCTTCATGGACTACACTACAGCCTTTGACTGTGTGGATCACAACAAACTGTGGAAAATTCTGAAAAAGATGGGAATACCAGACCACCTGACCTGCATCCTGAGAAATCTGTATGCAGGTCAAGAAGCAACAGTTAGAACCAGACATGGAACAACAGACTGGTTCCAAACTGGGAAAGGAGTACTTCAAGGCTGTATATTGTCACCCTGCTTATTTAACTTATATGCAGAGTATACCATGCGAAATGCCAGGCTAGATGAAACACAAGCTGGAATCAAGGTTGTGGGGAGAAATATGAATAACCTCAGATATGCAGATGACACCACCTTATGGCAGAAAGTGAAGAGGAACTAAAGAGCCTCTTGATGAAAGTGAAAGAGGAGAGTGAAACAGTTGGCTTAAATCTCAACATCCAGAAAACGAAGATCATGGCATCCGGTCCCATCACTTCATGGCAAATAGATGGGGAAACGATAGAAACAGTGAGAGATTTTGGTTTTTGGGGCTCCAAAATCACTGCAGATGGTGACTGCAGCCATGAAACTAAAAGATGCTTGCTCCTTGGAAGAAAAGTATGACCAACCTAGACAGCATATAAAAACCAGAGATATTACTTTGCCAACTAAGGTCCATCTAGTCAAGGCTATGGTTTTTCCAGTGGTCATGTATGGATGTGAGAGTTGGACTATAAAGAAAGCTGAGAGACGAAGAATCGATGCTTTTGAACTTTGTGTTGGAAAAGACTCTTGAAAGTCCCTTGGACAGCAACCAGTCAATCCTAAAGGAAATCAGTCCTGAATATTCACTGGAAGGACTGATGCTGAAGCTGAACATCCAATACTTTGGCCACCTGATGCAAAGAACTGACTCCTTGGAAAAGACCCTGATGCTGGGAAAGATTGAAGGTGGGAGGAAAAGGGGAAGACAGACAATGAGATGGTTGGATGGCATCACCAATTCAGTGGAAATGAGTTTAAGCAAGCTCCAGGAGTTGGTGATGGACAGGGAAGCCTGGTGTGCTGCAGTCCATGGGGTTGCAAATAGTCGGACATGACTGAGCAACTGAACTGAACTGAACAGAATGACATAATATTCTTGGAAAGGGGAAATCCTGTTAATATAACAAAGTTTTATCCTATTATACAAACTAATAAGTTGGTTCAGACTTTGGAAATGTTTATTTAATGATTAAAATTTTGAATCTTTGATACTTTCCTTCTATCCATTGGTTATATATTCACTATATTAGATATGCAAAGCTATGTAGAAAGCTTGGAGCTATGAAAATACTTTGTAGGCTTGAGGATGATTTTTAGTCAACCAGTTTAGGCAGCAGTTTTGGGGACAGGTATAGGGTAGAGATTATATCATATGAGTTATTGTGTACATCATATGAGTTATTTCATCTAATGAAAAAATTTTCCAAATTATGGCCTCTGTTGCTGAGAGTCTGTATATGTTGATCTAACCACATTCTTCAAAATGTAACAAGCTGCTATAAGAGAAAGAAGTCAGTACATGTAAAACGTAGTATTAAAATAAAATAGTGGTAATGTCCATATCAATATAAAAAAGATGACAAAGCAGCTACTGTGCAAGCTATAGAATATTTAGCAATATAGTGGCTGATTTAATCCCTGGTTTGTCCCCTATCATAGAGAATTTATCCCTAAAACATTTATTGAGCACCTCTGCTATGCAAAGAACTGGACAGGAGAAGATGATACACAGACTCAGACATGGCAGTCATGGTATGGTAGATAACTAGGGGTACAGCCTGGACCATTTCTGATAACCCTCTCATCCTCTCACTTTCCCAACTTCTTTTATTAAGTGTAAAATTAATACATTATTAAGATCAGAGTTTAGAAAATTGTGCAAAACATTATTTATAATTAGCTTGAAATATTTAGGAACACATATATTTATTCCCCTTAATGACAAAGAGTAGCTAAGATGAGCAGCCACTGGATTTTATTATTTAGTGCATTACTCTTCTTTGATAATCTTGAAATTCAGAGCTAGGTGTAGGAGAAATGGTGTTTTTCTTCTTAACTCATTTATTCTCACACCCACTTCTTCTTTTCTTCACTTCCTATGTCCCTGCTAGAGCCACAGTGAAAATTATTTTAATTTCTAAAAGGCACTTCTGTGGGAGAGAGGAAAAAAAAAAAAAAACGTTACAGTGAAATAAATGTTGGAACAGGCAGAGTGTCCTCTATGAAGGACATTGAAGTAGCTAATAGTTCCCCTAAGAGATTACCAGTGGAGTGGTCTTGCATGAAAGAAAGGTGGCATGAAAGATCATTGCTTCAGTTATTATTAATGGATTGCTATTCCCACAAAGATCATCTGGGGAATGGTTCTGATTGGTCAACTGGTACCATCAAAGGTAATTTGTTTAGCTGTGTGACTAATGCCACTGTTTTCAAGGTCTCCTCATGGCACTTCAATTAGATGGAGGCTGTGGCGGTTAGAGAAGCTTTCTTGAACTCTTTGCTGAGTTTCAGGAAAGGAAAACTTTTCCATTAACTGTGAAGTTAAAAAAAAATCCTATAATGTATTTCTTAACTAGATTAGAAACCAGAACCCTGGTAGGCTTTTGTTTAGCTATTTTGCTGAGGATGTTCTGCTAAGGCCATTGCAAAAAATGAATAATTCAGATTGAAAACCTTAGCATTTTACTTAAAAGCCTTATTTTCATTTTTGGAAAATGTGACAGCAAAAATTAGTACTGGCACTTCTGTTTCAATAATGGTGGTGATGTTTAAATGACAACAAATACATAATTGGACTTATATGCACATTTATGGACACAAAAATGTCATTACCTATTTTGGTGGAACATTTTACACTTACTCTATAAACAACAAAAATCAGCTTAAGTTGTTTTTATCTATAAGCAATGAATCAATGTGAGAAACCCTTGTGGCATTCACACTTTGAGAAAAATATCCTCTTTTCCCCTTTCCCTGTTTTTGAAAGGAAGAAATTGTTTGTTTTAAATAAGACCCTTGATGAATCCTCCTTAAATAAATATTAATCCATTTTCATAACATTCCTAAAGGTCCTGTGAAGATCAATAATTAGACTCCTCCTCAAATTAGAAGGTAGATTAGAGACAACTGTAGCAGAATAATTCTATGTTTCTCTCAGTTTGATTGAGCTGAAATTGAACATTAGAAGGTATGAGATTTAGCATTTTATGGTGAGGACAGACGAAAGAGATTAGGAAATAGAATGCTGTGAGAGGAATGGGGAGCTCATTGATACCACCTTGGGTGCCAATCATTTTACCCATGGAAGAAACAGGATAAATAAAGATATAAAACAACAAAGAAAAAAAACTATTCTTCTCTCAACTACTGCACAGATATTCATATTAAGATTTAAAATAAAATAAATTCATGTATTAATAAGAAATATGACTTTGAGCTCAAAGATTTGCTATGAATTCCTGGCTTACTAAATCCCAAAAGTGAGGCTTGCGTATTTCCGTGCCTCCTTGAAGCTTCTGAGATAAGTGTCACAAATATCTTTCTAAAAACCAATTTTTAATGAAAGTATAGTTTCTGTACAATATAATACCACTGTACAATATAATAATTCACAATTTTTAAGAATTATACTCCATTTACAGTTATGATAGCAAATACTCTTATTATTACTTTTTGTTTGCCAATCTCTTGGCATTATACTGTATGATCCATTTGTTAATCTGAATTAAATTTTTAAAAAATATATGGTGCCTCGGTAGGTGTTTTCCTAGATGTCACTAACCTTAAAAATTACACATGCATTCAACTTTGGAGTAGACATTAAACATTGATAAGTTTCTCCTGGAGACCACTATTAGTTGGGACATATGAGCAAATAAGCCTTCCCAGGTAGCTCAGATGGTAATGAATCCACCTGCAGCACAGAAGACGTGGATTCGATCCATGGATCCGGAAGATTCCGTGAAGAAGGAAATGGCAACCTACTTCAGTGTTCTTGCCAGGGAAAACCCATGGACAGAGGAGCCTGGCAGGCTACAGTCCATGGGGTTGCAAAGAAGTTATACATGACTTAGTGACTAAACAACAACAACAAATGGATAAATAAACTCTGAGAAATAAATATACAAAACAAATAGCTACAGCTATGCTAAGATTGTCCCGTCTTCAGCATTTTTTATAGGCTTAATCTGTGTCTTTTCTTTTGCACTGGCTCAATAAAAATGTGGCTTGCTGCTGTTTGCTATTTTCATTCTCTGCTTCTTCTTTGGCTCAGGTTACAAAGGTTACAAAGGTTACAAAAGTTACAAACCTTACAAAGGTTACAATTCCTTTGTAACAGGAATTCTCCATTCCTGTTACAATTCAAGAGCCCTCAGTTGTATTAAATACAGCTCAGGCTTCACCAACAGAGGGTTCAGTACAATTTGTGTTTGTCTCAGGTCCTGTCCACTTCCCAGATGACTCAGCAGTAAAGAATCTGCCTGCCAATGCAGGAGACTCGGGTTCCATCTTTGGGTCATGAAAATCTCCTGGAGGAGGAAATGACAACTCACTCCAGTGTTCTTGCCTGGAAAATTTCATGGACAGAGGAGCCTGGCTGACTACAGTCCATGGGATTCCCAAAAAGTCTTTCACAAATGAACCGACTGGGCATGGCACAACACACAGGTTCTGTCTCGAATGCAGTCCACAATAGAATCCTGGTAGCTGGCTTACAACCCCTCTCCAGTCATAGCCTTTCTTGGTCACTTACTGTCCCCATGCCTTTTTCTTTCCTAACAAATTCAACCCCAACAAAGACTTAAAGACCACAATACAGTCTAAATCAATGATAGTGCTTAGAGGGTTAGATCTCTCGGGCACATCCACACTTACTAGCTGACATGAGTTTTAGATAATAAAATTATTCTCTATTGGTAGAATTTCAGATCTCTAAAGATATATTCGAAAAGATTTGGGGGGTGGTTCAGATGAGTCAAAGGGTCTTGTCCAGCACCTCAGAAAACACTCCCAGTCTCTTACTTTGCTTACTTATGAGATTAGTTCTGGTGAGGCGTAATGTCCCTTCTCCAAACCATCTCTCTCCCCCCACCTTTATGCTGGATATCAGGGAAACCTCCGCTAAGAAGCTTTTCTTGATTAGTCTCACCATGCTTCAGCCAGCCTGTTTAAATTCTGGCCTACTCTTCCACTGTTATCAGGCTGTTAAAGACCTCCAAGGTCCTGGGCCTCACACTTTTATAGACCTACCCCACATCATATCACATCGAAATGCACTGACATCCCACTTCAACTATTTTTTTTCTGTAAAAATAATTTAAAAGGATTATAATACCTCTATGTCCAAAATTCTTAGCCTTGTATAACTTATTTAAGATTGACTCTAACTTTTTTGGTAACCGTCGTACATTCTCAGAAATTTTGGTGATGAAAAAAACATATCTTACACTTCTTTTAATGTAATGAAGTTTCATGAATATTAAATTTCACAAGCAATAAAGAAGACGTTAAGGGTGACAGTGGAAATTTCAATTAAGCACTTATTAATTTACTTTTAAAGTTTTTGTATTGAAAATTTTTTTCAGCTTTCAAACATTTTTACAAATGCATTCATTGTTAAAAAATTATTCCATTGAAGTATAGTTGATTTAAAATATGTTGATTTCTGTTATACAACAAATTGATTCAGTTATGCATGCATATATTCTTTTCCATTATGTTTTATGACAGGTTATTGAATATAGTTCCCTTTGCTATATACATCAGGACCTTGTTTATCCATCCTATATATAAGAGTTTGAGTCTGCCAATCCCAAACTCCCAATCCCTTCACCCCCCAGCCCCCTCCCCCTTGGCAACCGCAAGTCTGTTCTCTATGTCTGTGAGTCTGTTTCTTCATAGATACTCCTTTTAATGATATCTATATATGAAGCAATGTGCTGGCAGATGAAGTTAAGAAGTTGAAAAGACAAAGTGCCT
Source organism: Bos javanicus (assembly GCF_032452875.1). NCBI lineage: Eukaryota > Metazoa > Chordata > Mammalia > Artiodactyla > Bovidae > Bos > Bos javanicus. Next base: position 86,514,790 of record NC_083868.1, read on the forward strand.
GTTCTCAAAGAGTTCAAGATGTGAGGAAGGTGTTTAAGGAAATAATGTTCATGCAGGGTGAAAGGGGCACTCATACTAGCATTAGGGACACACAGATGGCTGTGACTAACTGGGCTCAAGCCAGTTCTCAGAAGAGGTGACTTTTGAGCATAATGGTGACTGACTTCAGACATTCCTAGATTGAAGAGTCTGTGGCTTAGGATCGTTTGTGGAAGATGTCTCGTTGATTATTTTCACATTCTATTTTTAAACTAATGCAGTCTTGAGTTCTTGTAGAAATCTGGAGCATCGTCTAAAATTGGTCTGATACAGTTTTTAACCTGTTGGGCCACCTTCTTTCCAGAGCTTCCTTTCCACTGTGTGGGCTTCCCAGGTGGCTCAGTGGTAAAGAATTTGCCTGCCAATGCCAAAGACTCTGGTTTGATCCCAGGTCGGGAAGATGCCTGGAGGAGAAAATGGCCACCCACTCCAGTATTCTTGCCTGGGAAATCCCATGGACAGAGGAGCCCGGCAGGCCACAGTCCATGGTGTCAGAAAGAATCAGGCACAATTTTGCAACTAAACAACAGTAACAACAACAACCTTTCCACTGTAGAAATAGAATATGAACAGCAAGATGATTCAGTTGCATGTGATCCTCAGAGAGAAACTTTGAGGTCAGTATATCATGATCCCATGAAATAGGTGAGGAAATAAAAATTCAAGAAGGGAAGTCATTTGCTTAAAGTCAGACAGGTAGTAAAATGGCAGAGCTGGGAATCAGTCTACCATCTGTGTGACTCCACGACACTTAACCTCACCAGTCTATAGATTGGGACACTACATGCACATTCCCAAACTCATTTTTATGGCTGCTCTTCTCTTAACTTGGTGTCTAGTACAATTTTCTCATTAATTTCCTTCTCTGATGATGAAAGACTTTTAGAAAGAAGGGGGGGAAATACCCCTCTCCATACCCAGGAAGAGGTAGAAACTTATATCAGGAAAAGATAATTCATAAAGGAAAAAATGTTAAGCATAAAATAATTCCCCCAATATTCCAAGCTTTTCCCAAAGCTTCTTTTATAAAATGACAAGCATTTCCATCTTCACCCTACATTTTTGCCTACTTTAGCAAGAAGTATTTTGCTTGATACATAATTTTTGATAAGGGAAGATGCATCCAAACAAAAAAGCTATAATATGTCAAATACTTAAATAAATTTTAGGATGGAAGTTAAACAGAACAATAGGAGTATTCACATTATAATAAGCATTTTTAATGATCCCATTTTAAGATCTTATTAGAGACTGAGAATAGAACCCACACAAACATTGAGTTAGTGAAAGATACTATTAGCAAAAATTCCTCCAAGCCATGAAGATTAGTCTTTGCTGTAAGTTAGGATAATATTCTGTTAGAGGAGTTCTGATTTTAGTATTGTGTAAGCTGTTTTCTTAATACATATCTACCCTCTGCCTAGGTGATAGTCACGAAATAAGGCATAGATAATGCATTTAGTAACACTGAGCTGAATCATGCAAAACATAATTTGTGTGCAATTTTGGGGAGTGTAAAATAAAAGTTGTTTTAAATGTCAGAAAAAAAATCCATAAAAATAAAGCATTCTAATCGGAGAAAAAATTCAAAAGCTTGTGTCATAAAGGAAAACAATTTATGTGTGCCAGTACCCTTAATAAGTGCCCCAGAGCGTTCCAGGGCTGTTACATTCTCTAATGATATTACAGTATGTGGCACATCTCATCTAATCTGTTAGTAAAATCCTAAAGTCACTTATGTCAGTCTCTAATGCAAGCCAAATGAGTCTTTCCAGTAATAAGAAGCTTCACAGAATTAGTTTTCGTTTTGCAGAAAATTGCCATTGGGGCTGGCACTTTTATCTAAAAATTTCACTCGTGCATAAGCAAAAAACTCATATATTATTTGGTTACATTCCATCAGTATGAGAAATAACATTGTGAGAATTCTATGCATGCTAATGATATATAGAAATCCACCTGCTTTCAGATAAAATGAGTTTAATTTTCTGTTGCCCACTGCCTGGTTGGCCTTTCATAAATTACTTATGCACAGCTATTATTAAAATAGAGGGAAAGCAAATTAGAAAGTCCTCCTATCTCTCCACTGGATTTAGCCAAGGCAGGGCTGTGACAGCTAGAGTCAGCGTTTTTGAAAAAATTCTGCTCTCTTGAAAAATTTTGCATCTCTATACAATTCTATACCACTGTTGTAAACGTTCTGACCTGCCTTCTTACCAAATTAACCTAAATCCTTTCTATTTTTCAAGATTAATGGAATCCTCTAGAGTCCTGCTGATATATATTAAAATATATTTATTGGTTAATTTGAATTCCAGCATTTTGTACCTCATTTCCAGCACTCCTGTTATATCTGAAAAGCTTTGAGCTTTAGCATTAAAAACTTACAAATTAAGATACATACAGTACATCTTACAATTATCAGATCAAAACAACTTTCATTGGAGTATAGAATGGCAAATTTAACTTTCTGATAAAATAGAAAATGAAGGTTGTCTGTGTGAAAGAGTTAATTGGATTTCAAAGAATGTTGTCTAGCCGATGGGGGGAGGTCTTTATTGGTCAATGAATACTTGACCTCTTGGTTTTAAGGACAGGTGAAAAGTTTTTATTTTCAGAGGGTTTTGAAGTCCAAAGTTCTTAATAACGTGAGTCTTACTTCTGTCGACATTACATTGTTCAATTATGATCACAAATTTCTTAGAATATTGGTGACAATATCTTTGAAGCCTGCGTAAGTATTGATGAAGCTCTAGCCTTGCAACACCATGGTGTTAAAAGAGTTTTCAAAGCACTATTTTGAAAAGCAACTTCAACTCCAGATCATATTATAAAAGATGAAATAAAGAACACTCCCCCGCTGTTTCATAAAATTTCAATATAAGCAGATTTTTTAAAAAGAGAATTGCATTCTGTGTTGGGGAGGATGGTTACCATACTCAAGTGTCATTTAACCTAATTCTGAAAAATTAAACATGCTCATTAGTTTCCGTTGTTAAGATCTTCATAGTGTTTTGATACAAGTTTTGCACATAACTAAATGGAGTTTTTAAAATAGTGTCTTGACAGTATAAGTTATTAATGCAAATAAAATTCAAATGAGTATTGTTAGTGTATGTCTAGGGTGAAAGTTGAGCAGTCTCAGGAAAGAATGGTGGAATGGGGAAAGGAGACACATACCTCTTTTTTTCCTCATCCTTGCTCTGAATCCAAACTAGCCATTTTCTTTCTCTGTGGGAGAAATATTTCAAACAAAGGTAACAAATGTAGTTATGCTGATGTCCAAAATGGATGTTGAAAAGGACTACCAAACAAACAAAACCGAGCAATACAATTAAAAAGAATACAAATGATTTCAGAAATCTGCTGCTGTAAGACACTAGAGTTTTTCAAATGGGGTCATCTCTCCTGTCAAAGTTTACTGACAGAATGTTTGTTCCTTGAGAAAACTGGGTGAAAAAATACTATCTGTGTATCCAGCATTATTAATTCTAAAATCCAGTGTGTAGTTCTATGGCATTATATTGCCTTAAAAAATACATTTATTCTGAAATTTAAGAGGTGGAATTTGTCAAATGTATCAAAAAGAATACAGAGTTTGAGATCAATGAACTACTTGAATCATGATATGTTAATCCTGTGTTTATAAAATACTTAACTAGTTGAATTTTCTTAGATGACTTGTATTTTACCTTGGCAATGGTGATTTGAGCCAAAAAATTGCCTGGAAGACAAATAATTAGTGTGTCATTACTCCCCAGGCATCTGCATAAAACCTAACACTTGCATGAAAAGAGAAGCATCTATTCTTAGATAGTTTAAGGTAACAGCATGGTTGGCACTTTGTAGACACAGCTTTTTGTCAGTTGTAAGGATTGTGGGCTGGGAAGAAACTTAAATCTAAATTGAAAATAGGAGATGAATTAATCTATTAGGATAATTCAGGCAAAAAAGCTAAAATAAACTTTTGCAAGTAAATAAATCTCATGCTATTACTTAAAAACTAAAGATTGCTTTTCCTATAAACTGTTTGCTTTGAATTAATTCATCATTTAAAAATTCGGTTTTTTCCCCTGTAAATGACTTGAAAGGCAGCATGAAGTTGTGAAAAGCTAGGAACTTTTGTATCTAACAGACTTTATTTGAAACTTGGCTACAGTGTTACTTAGCTGGGTAGGTCCATAACCTCATTTAAGCATCAGCTTCTTCTTTTGTAAAAGTATGATAATTCAGTTCAGTTCAGTCACTTAGTCGTGTCTGACTCTTTGCGACCCTATGGACTGCAGCACTCAAGGCTTCCCTGTTCATCACCAACTCAAGGAGCTTGCTCAAACTCACGTCCATTGAGTCGGTGATGGCATCCAACCATCTCATCGTCTGCGGTCCCCTTCTCCTCCTGCCTTCAATCTTTCCCAGCATCAGGGTCTTTTCAAATGAGTCAGCTCTTCACATCAGGTGGCCAAAGTATTGGAGTTTCAGCTTCAACATCAGTCTTTCCAATGAATATTCAGGACCAATTTCTTTTAGGATTGACTGGTTTGAGCTCCTTGCAGTCCAAGGGACTCTCATGAGTCTTTCCCAACACCACAGTTCAAAAGCATCAATCCTTCTTTTGTAAAAGTGGGATAATACCTTACATTTTTTGGGAGGACTGAATAGGTCATGTATGAAAATGATTGACTAATGGGTATGTAGGTGCTCAATAAAAATTAGATTTTCTTTAGTGAATTTAACTAGCTTCAGGTATGTAAGACTTTAAAATGGGCTTCAGATTTTATGTATTTTGATAGTTAATTATAGATGTAATTTCCATACATAACTTCTCTTTAGTCAATTGTAAGTAGGTAAAAAATTTTTTGCTGTTGTACTTAAATGTAGTATATATTTTTGTAGTGTATTATTATGATTTCCTTCAAATTCCTCAGTACATACATCTGAGATGGAGAGAAGAGTTTGTTTCTTTATAAAGGACAAGGATTTTGAAAGGATTTCAATACATTCTTAAATAAGAAAATACTTGAGTTCCTTATAGAATATTTGAGAATTATACAATGATATAAATTGAAAAATGAAAATATTCTTTCTTTCCATATTCCAAAGACATTCGAAGATGTTTTCAGTTTATTTCTATACATATCCATATTTTTTTTACAAAACTGAGATTGTATTATATTTGCTAAGATTTGATAAACATTTCATCTAATAACATATTAGTCCTTTCTCATGATAAATATTTTTATAAGCATAATTTTTAATGACTGAAAAATGTGATAGTTGCTCAGACGTTTCTGACTCTTGATGACCCTATGGATTGTAGCCCACCAGCCTCCTCTGTCTATGGGATTCTCCAGGCAAGAATACTGGATTGGGATGCTATGCCCTTCTCCAGGGGATCTTCCTGACCCAGGGATTGAACCTGGGTCTCTTGCATTGCAGGTGGTTTCTTTACCATCTGAGCCACCTGGGAAGACTGTGAAATAGTCAATTGAATAATCTTATAATTGACCAAACCATTTACTATTTTTGGATGCTTAGATTGTTTCTAATTTAGGGTTCTTACATAAATTTATTTAACTAACAAATTTTTGTCTGCATTTTTTTGTCTCCTTCTTTGGTAACATAGTTGTCAATTAATATAGACATTTTTGAGGTATTTGGAATTTAATGCCAAACTCCACAAGAGTTATAATACCCTATATTCCCACAAGTAAAATGCAGGAAAATCCTTCTCAAATGCCCATTGCATAAATTGAACATGTTATTTTTTGAAACTTTTGTGGATTTAATAAATGAAAAATTCTATTTCTATCAAAAGTATATTAGTAAACCAAATCAGCACTGGACATTATCAACAGAACAAGGTTATTTTTTATTAAAGATTTTTGTGAAATTTATTTTTTGAATGAAATGTATGTTTGTTTTTATTAGAACTTTAAAACTGCTGGTGGGCTTGAATAATTTTTTTCTATGTTTATTGGAATTTGCATTGTCTTCTTTGGTGAATCATCTCCTGTCATCCTTTTATCATTTAACTATTGGTGTGTTTATTTTTTACTTCTTGACTTATAAGAACTACTTATATAAGATAAAAATCATTTGATATTTTGTATTTATTGTTGGCATTTTAATATTATGGTGTTTTAAAATTAATATAGTTTTATATTTTTATAGTTAAAAAATAGATCATTTTCTTTATTTATAAAAATAAAATTTCCATGCTTTAATAAATATTATTTCCAAAATATTACTCACAGAGTAGAAAAATTATTGCTTAAAATTAATTCTCCTTTTATAGTTTTATTTTTTATACTTTATACAAACTATCTGAAATTTATTTTTGTATTTATGAAGAGGTAGGGTGTTAGTTGGTTTTTTTTTCATATAGTAGGCCACATTTTCCTTACCTCTTGTATTGGATTTCTTATGGATTTTTGGCAGTTTCTGACTTACTTCTCAGTTATCAATTAGACTACCTACTTATCTTTTGGTAGTTTCTCCCTAATATTGTGCACTTTTGTGCAATAGAAATCTTTGTCCTTTTATCACTATTTTGGCAATAATATAGTAATAATTACAATAAACGATAATTATGTTTAGGATAAGAATGATCACCAAGTCAATGACTCATTTGTGTCCTTGGGTAAGCTACTTACTTGCCCTTTTGGGGTAAGTAAAGTGGGAAGCATCTGTAAAATGAGGAGAACAGTATCTATTGAACATGATGATTGACTCTTCAGTAAGCATTCCACTCAAACTCTTTAGTGGCCAATTATGATAGCCTCTTCATGCTTAACAGTGATTAGTTTAGATAAGGTTCTAAAGCAGTTGGGCCAATAAAACTTGAGAAAAGTCTTACTCAGTCTTCTGGACAAGAAGCTTCCTGGGCTTTAACAGATGGGTAGAAGTGGTTTCACTCTGTCTGTCTGCTTGTCTGTCTGTCTGCTTGTCTGTCTGTCTCTCTGACACACACACATTTCCCTTTCACATGGATGAGGAATTCCATTTCCCTGTCTTCTACTGGCAGTCATCTTGAGATTATGAGACAAGCCAGTCTGAGGACACCATAACTGACTGAAAGAGAGGGAACATTAGGAAAATAACAGAAGATGGAGCCTGGAGCCCTTATCTGTCCTTGAAGTACGCACTACTTCTGGCAGGTTACTGTTACTTCCAACTGAAACCATCCTGACTGATACTTATTATCTCTTCCTGGTTTAGCGTGATAAGCAAATAAAAGCATGATTCCATAGTGCTTTAGAATATCGCCTGGATGTGCCAAAATGTGATTGTCATCATTAAGATGTCATTAGATATGAAATGTTGCTGTCATTAGGCATGAGTTAGTTGATCACACATCTCTTTTAACAAAATGTTTTGAGAATGCAGCTTCAATATATTTACTTAGTAGATGCATTACTGTCATTATTGTAAATATCTATGTGATATATAAAAATATACATTAGACATAATAAATTAACATTACATATTATATTCCTTATAAAAATTCACAAAATAGGAAGGAACTAGGAAGAGATAAAGATGAAATGACTAATTTAAAAATAATTTTATTTTGTTCACTTAATAATGCTACAGGAAACTCTTCCCCACTAATAGCATCATTATTAAATTTGTTTATTTATTTTATAAAATTATCTACTGGATCACACACCATTATCTAATCCTTATTGTCTCAAAAAGGGTCAATAAATTATGAACAGTTGTCTTTAAAAAAAAGTCACAACTCCAAATTCTTTTAAGTACTTCAAATTCTTTTAAGTACTTCAAATACTTTTAAGTACTTTTTAAAGAAGTTACCAACAAAATCTGTAATATACTAGGCTTCCTTCCCAATCTAATGTCAGGTATATTGTAAAGACTCCATTCTTTAAAGCCATATCTGTATGGATATTTAGCCTCATGCATAAATTTCAATAGGCCATAATAAATTTGTAAACGAATTAAGGCTTTCCTGTTTATCCTTGGCATTGCTAAAACCACATACTTCCCTTAGCTAGACTGACAAACCTTTTATGATAGGCCAGCCAATTTAGAGTGTCAGTGTCAACTGTATATTAAACACTGTAGCGTTTCTTTTATTCCTTTTTAAAGATAAAGATAAACTCACTATTTCTCCCATATGTCAATAGATTTTCTTTGTCCTCCTGGCATATCAGTTCCCTGCAAAGGAATCCACTGGTTAGATATCAATTATGAACTGATTTAAAAAAATCTAACTTTTTTTCCGGAAAGAACCATCATTAGCAAAACAACTGAAAGTCAGTCCTAGGCAATAGAATATTCTAGTTAATAAACTGCTATGAATGTAGGGGGTTTTGTTTTTATTCTGGCCACAATATTATAATCACAATCAGAAGTACAAAACTAGACTAGTTGGTGCTAATGTGGAAATTAAGAAATAGCCATGTTAAATTGATGAGATTACTTCTGTCCGATGGTGGGTAGAACTAGGAATTTATCATAGTGTAACAAAACCATATGAAGTATTTTCTTAAATGATTTCCACATCAATAAAAAAGCCACTAATATTATAATATATTACATATCATATGTATAATATATAATATTATAATAGAAAATCAAGTAATATATATCTGTAGAAAAATTCAGATGATTTTTAAAAAGTTAAATGTAGTTACATCTGGGTATTCTGAACTCTTGGCAACTGACTTGTACTATATAGCCAGACTGTACTCTTCTTAAGGATTTGTTATGTTGCTCAGTTGCTCAGTCATGTCTGATTCTTTACAACCCTATGGACTGCAGCATGCCAGGCTTCCTGTCCTTCACTTCTCCCGGAGGTTGCTCAAATTCATGTCCATTGAGTTGGTGATGCTATCTAACCGTTTCATCTTCTTAAGGATTAAACCCTCAATAATCAACCTTTTATTATATTTTACTTTTTCCAGTATAAGCTTCAGTCACTTATGTATCAAGGAAACACTTCCAAGAGGGTTTGGCAGATTCCTATAGACTGCTCCTGTGATGTTTGTGAGACTGCTCCATCCGTAAAGAACTCTGTACAGCTTCCCTTTTTCAATCCTTGCTTTGCATTTTATGGTGTTTTCATCTTTTCTTTTTCTTCTTTATTGTCATGTCTTGTTAATATACTAAGCTCTGCTTGTATGAAATACCCTTCTACAGTCTTTCTCTCCCTTCCTAGTTTGCTGCTTCAGATCAGTTTTTATCTAGAAACAGGTTATAAATGTTCTTAAACAACTAGATTGGTTTGGATTATTGACATAAGGTCTCTCCTCTGAGCAGAGTGTGTCAACTTTACTGCCTGTGTGTTGTAATATATCGTTTAATAGCTTAATATTCTTTTTTTGGCTTTGAGATTGGTGAGGAGGCCACAGACCCATGCTCTAGGATGGGTAAATGGTTACTCTGATACTCAATGCTTTCTGCTTTTGACCTGATGGCAGTGGATTCCTTGAAACCAGTTGTGTCTCTGTGTTGATTGTTAAGCTTCACTCAGAAAGGATGATTATAATGCATTTCCTCTTATCCCAACTTCTTAAATGAGCTTTTCTCTGAATATAGGCTATGACATAACATATAAACATACTAAGAAACACCAGAAAGGAGTCCTGCACGGAACACTAGTGACACTCTACTGAATTTTTAAAAATTCTTTTAATCTAAAACTGAATTACAATGTATTAATTGACTTGGGATTGTTTCTTTTTGACTTCTGGAAATTCAGAGTCATTGTCTAAATTTTTGGCTGAAATAAAGTAAGAAATAAATAAATGGAAAATCAAATTTTTTTATTGTTTGTTCTACAATAACTTTTAATTTATTGGAGTATTTACTGAAATTAGAGTTGACAGTGATATTTGAAGTGCCTCTTATAATAGAGATTTTTTTTTTTTGCAATTATTTAAGGCCCATTTTCCCAAGTAGTTACAGAAATTTGTAAATCACATAAATGAAGTCCAATAGTATTAGTTTCTGTATGTTTTGTATTTTACAACTTCCAAAGCATTCTCTCCATAATGTAATTTTTTGGATCTCAGAACAATGTCAAGAGGTAAATGGAGCAGGTATTATCACTGTTTTACAGATGAGAAAACCGAGCCACGTTAAGACTGCAACTAATGGACAGACAGACCAAGGAGGTCACATACCAGCTTGTAACTGGTAGAATTTAGATGTGAATGTGAATCTAGTCCATGCTTTTTCTCCCTTCAGTTGCTGCCTGAGGAGTGGTTCATAGAAGTTGTGATATGAAAGTGAATGCTTAATAAAAACCTATTGATTGATTGATTGGCATGGAAGCAAGTCATGTCTAATTGAAGTGAGAGGAGGCTGGCAAGGATCTCAGAATAAGTCTGGAGAGAATCTGAGATGTGCCTGTGCATTTTATTTTCGGCCATTGCTATGTCCTATTCCTACTGTCCATGAAATGGCCCAGGAATACTTCTTCCCTGGCAGTGTCCATAGCTGCTGTGTGTGGACCAACTCTCCATGGAACTAGGATTAAGGAAGGACCATGGCTTCCCAGGTGTGTGTGCGCTGCAGTCACTCAGTCGTGCCTAACTCTGGCTTTCCAGGTGGTTCAGTGGTAAAGAATCTGCCTGCCAGTGCAGGAGATGCAGGGGACGAGGGTTTGATCCCTGGATTAGGAAGATCCCACAGAGAAAGAAATGGCAAACCCATTCCAGTACTATCACCTGGAAAAATCCCATGGACAGAGGAGCCTGGTGAACTACAGCCCATGGGGTCGCAAAGAGTCGGACATGACTAACTGAACATGCACACACGTACATGGAAGAGTGATCTCCCCATTAAATAGGTTAAAAAAATGTTGAAGAGTCAGCTGTTAGAAACAGCTGGTCTTTGGTTTCCCATGCATATAGAAAAAGATAACTGGAACAAAGTTCCAGTACTTCAAAATTCAAAGTTCTAGGACTTCAAAGTTCTGTTTTTCTTTTTTTTTAGTCTTAAGAGAAGACTTTAGAATGATGTACCACGTATCAATACATACATTATTTTGCAATAATCAGTCCTTTGTCCCCAGAAGCTCATTTCCTTTTTTATTTAGCACAGGACATATCCGAGGAACTTAGTAAAGGGCATGCTACAATATTAAGAATTCTATAATTAATGTTGGCCAGGATTTGAATTTAAATCCATTACTTCTCAGGGTCTAATTAAACTGAGACATTATTGTGAGAGGAATGAGACATTTTACTGACCAACCGTATATTAATGGTTTAATGTGTAAGGATTTTATGTTAAAAGTTTAAAACATATTTGGAATAATGTGTTTTCCTTTGAAGTCAGAAAGAGTGAAAAGTTATCTAGCCTTAACATAAAAGAAAATCACCTTTGATAGAAGTGGCCTTAATAGGGCAAATATTATTTTATCTCTTTACAATTCTCAGTAGCTCTAAAACACACCACAAAATTGTAAATATAATTATAGACGCTATACCAACATAACTGCTTAGTTTAGTAGGTTTGAATTCTAAATTGCTTATTCATTTAAATCATGTTTTTAGCTCTTAAATTGAACTCTTTGGGGAATAATGTTGATATTTGCAGGTAGCTTATTGCAAAATTGTTGATATAACATAATTCTGTATTCAAAGTGCTTAATTTCAGTTTTTACTTGGCTGTAAAAGGTAGTTTAATGTATGTCCTAGAAAATAAGCTGTAAGAAAATAATCATCTGCTGATATTTACAATATGCTCTAGAAAGGAAATACTGTTCTTTTTTGGCAATCATTTTCCCCCAGAATTATAAATTATGTGCATTAACAGCATTACCTTCTTATATGTTCATAGCAAACTTTTCTCTAAAAATTCAAGTGTTTTTACATTTATTATTTCATTGTATGTTAACATCACTATATGTGTTTTATTATATTTCAAACTCACAAATCAATGTTAATTGAAAATAGCATTATAAAATTTAAACTTAAAAGAAAAATGCATAGTCTGCTATCTATGAACTCCAAAAATTATAAAAGAGGAAGAACCTCCAAAAATGCTCTGTTTAAAAAAAAATCCTTCAAATTTCACAAAGATGAAAATATTAGTTGGATTATTTAAAATCCAACTAATATTGAATAAAATCATTAGGCATAAATAAAACAGCCAGAAATGCTGTAAAATAAGCCTTCAGTTTTTGTGTAAAAATGAAAGTGTGTTTTCATGCTTATACAAGCTTATAATCTTCTTCTGCCCCACTTCTCTGATCTCAGGAAGAAAGGATCAAGTTCTTTTGCTTTTTTTCTCTGTTTTGTCAAAATAGAAATCACACATCTTAGGAGAAGGGGACAAGAGAGCGAAACAAAGGGCAAAGCTAAGGGAGAAGTGGACTGAAAAGAAGGCTGCATACATTTGCCCGAATCCAACTGTTCTCTGGAGTTGGCTTATCAATGTCTTGTGTACTAGCAGTAATAATAGCAGAAGTGGTGTAATTGTCACTCATATAGATACTCTTCCTGAAAACAGAGAAATAGTCTATTAATTTCAAGGAAGAGTCTAACTTTCACAAAGCCCTCAGATTAAGGCTCAGGGCATTGAAAAGAATGTCTGAACCCTCAGAAATGTTTAAGATTGAACTTCAGCCATTACCTTTGACTGTCATCATCAGCAAATCCTGAAGTTGGAGCTCTTGAAACTTACTATGATCAACAGTACAGGGGTTAAATTTTCTTCCAATTTGCTCTAGGTTTTCTCAGGAGCTGGGAAGGCAGTTCTCCCAATTCCCAAGTAAGTTATTCAAGACAGCATAAGGCAGAGCTCAAATTCTTCTGTTGAGAACTTATCACTGTACTCAAACCAAAAGGAAATCTAAAGAAGGCTGCCAGAACACTTCTCTGCTGCCCTCCCCAACCAAGAGAGATATAAAAATGGATGAGTTACAAAGCGAACTACAGTGTATGGAATATATATATATATATATACATTTTTTTTAAACCTCACCACTTTGTCTTATTTGCATGAGCACAAATCGCTTTCAACTTAATGCCAGAGAAAAAGGCAACATTTCCTGTGATGACTTGCTGAAAAGCTCACTGTATTTGTTTGATAATGGATTTTCGTTCATTGTCATGTACTTCACTCTTCATCAGCAGGAGCACTTCAGGGTAAAGAAACAGCCTTTTACCACACTGGAACAAAAGCTATATAAGAAAAAAAAAAATCCTGAGCAGATGGAATATTATTTGCATTTGCACAAATAGTGGTTTTTAGCACAATTCATATTACTCCATTGTGAGCTAAAGTAAGCCAGATGTGTCTACAGCATGCTGCAGACGTGGAATCGGCTTTTTGTTTGTCAGACTCTGAGGTCCCAACCTTATGATATCTTTGTACTTGTATATCCATTAGTTTTATTTCAGTTACTTATCAGGAGGGAAAAGAAGAAAATGGTTCTATGTATTTAAGAGGACCATTGCTGAGAGGACCAAATTAACTATTTTTTATTTTCATGAGTGAGGATCAAATAGGTTTCAGTTATGTGAATGTCCATCTAGAGGTCTAGATGATGATGCAAAATTAGAAAGCAGAATATAAGTGTAATAGAATTCAATTCTGTACGATTACATTAAATAATCCGTGACATATATTTTGTTCTTAAGTATTCCTATGCGAAGTAGATCAACAAATTGTTTGGCATGATTGAAATGGAATTTTATATCTGAAAATGATATTTGATGCTATCTAGACCAATTTCCTTATTTCACAAATCAGGCAACTTAGGGACTGAAGTGAGTTGGAACTGAAGTGAGTTGTAGGAACTGGTGCAGACAGAACCGAAGACTGGTCTCCTGACCTTGAATCCAATCATCTATCCACATTTCACCAATTTCTAAAATGTTTTAGTTGGGCTACAAACTTAGGTTTGATAATTCAAGCATTAAAAAAGTGAAGCTAACAAAATTTTTTCAGCCTTTAGTATGTTATCTGTGCTGTATCTTTCTAAGAGCAGGAAATAAAAAGCAGCCATTTCCCAAAGTTTCCTGGCCCAGACTCCCATTTTCCACAATATATACTAAAGGTCACTTGTGTACAATGTTCTTTTCGGAATTACAGCAATGGAGTATTACATCTCCTTTTTCCTATTTTAGAGTGAAAAGACATTGAGCAAATTTGAAGAAATTACAAGGGAAAAAATCATGAATGACATTGAAATTCTGATAAAGATTAAAGGTATTCAGTTTAATTAAAAACAATGAGTGATATATTTAAATGTAGCTATACATTTTTGATCAGTTAACATTTGTTTATTTCATTTCTTAAACAAGACTCTGCTTTCCATATTATTCTCTATGTCTTATATTTAAAAAGTGTCTGTCCATGCTGATAGTGGAATAGTGGCTGCTCTCTATCTATATTAATTCAGGATCTAGTGGGTAGCCCAAGAGACATTTTTATCTGGCTTTGAGATTCTCTCATTCATTTGTCCATTTAATCACGGAATTATATAATTGAGCTCCTACTCCTATCAGTGCTCCTATCAGGAACTGTGCTAGGCATTGAGACTATAGAAGTAAATAAGTAGAGCACTTCTCCTCCAAATAACAAACAAATAAATATATATAACCAAGTAAACAAACATACAAAGAAAAAACAATTACAATAAAACACATTACACTATATTCCATACCACATCTTATCATAGTATACTTTCGGATAGTATAATACACACAAGTGCTTATAACAGGATGTTCAGTTCAGCTCAGTTCAGTCGTTCAGTCATGTCTGACTCTTTGTGACCCCGTGAACCGCAGCACTCCAGGCCTCCCTGTCCATCACCAACTCCCGAAGTCTACCCAAACCCATGTCCATCGAGTCGGTGATGCCATCCAACCATCTCATCCTCTGTCATCCCCTTCTCCTCCTGCCGTCAATCTTTCCCAGCATCAGGTCTTTTCAAATGAGTCAGCTCTTCACATCAGGTGGACAAAGTACTGGAGTTTCAGCTTCAACATCAGTCCTTCCAATGAATACCCAGGACTGATCTCCTTTAGGATGGACTAATTGGATCTCCTTGGAGTCAAAGGGACTCTCAAGAGTCTTCTCCAACACCACAGTTCAAAAGCATCAATTCTTCAGCGCTCAGCTTTCTTTATAGTCCAACTCTAATATCTATACATGACCACTGGAAAAACCATAGCCTTGACTAGATGGACCTTTGTTGACAAAGTAATGTCTCTGCTTTTTAATATGCTGTCTAGGTTGGTCATAACTTTCCTTCCAAGCAGTAAGCACCTTTTAATTTCATGGCTGCAATCACCATCTGCAGTGATTTTGGAGCTCAGAAAAACAAAGTCAGCCACTGTCTCCACTGTTTCCCCATCTATTTGCCATGAAGTAATGGGACCAGATGCCATGATCTTAGTTTTCTAAATAGGATGACATGGATGTAAGTGAAAAGGCACATCACACAAACAAAGAGATCAAGGAAAGCCTCCTGCAGAAAAAGCTAAGACCTGGAGGATAACCAGGTATCAGCTATTGTTAGGCGCAATGAGAAGGGGAGAAAGAAGAAAACATTCGAGGCATAGAGACCCGACTGTACAAAGATCAAAGAGGACATGACTAAGGCCATGGTATATGGCCATGGTGCTAGTGTTTGCAAGTGCTGGGGCATAGAGTGTGACAAGGAGGCTAGAAGATATAAGGCTGGAGAATTAAGTAGACTCCATAAGACGAGGCTGTCATGAACTGTGTTAAAGAGTTGAGACTTTGTCTCTTGAACACTGGATATGGGAAGCCTCTGAAGGATTTTATTGATACTTTGTCAGATTTGAAATTCAGGATAATTACTATGCTTACTAGCTGGGCTGAAGGGGGGGAGGCACGGCTGAAAGTACACAGACAATTTAAAAAGCTGTGAAAAACATCTAGGAAAAAGATGGTGGTGAACTGAACACAATAGTGGTGGTGATAAAAAGTAGACTGAAGACTACTAAGGGGGAAACATACACCATTCTTAAGGCTAGATGATGTGTGTAGACTGGAAAGAGAGACAACTCTAGGTGATTCACAAGTTTGGGGCATTGATAGGTTGCTTTACTTAGTTATATCTGATTTTGATTATTTTTTTTTAATTTCATTTTATATTGAAGTTAACAACATAGTGATAGCTTCAGGTGCACAGCAACATGATTGAGTTACACATGTACCTTCTTTTTCAAGTTTTTTTCCAATTTAGGTTATTATAGAATATTGGACAGAGTTCCCTGTGCTATACAGTAGGTTCTTTCTGGTTATCTATTTTAAACATAGCACTGTGTATATGTTTTAACCACTTGACAGCAAATTTAAAAAAAAAGTACCTTAACTTAGATTTGAAGTGATATAGAATCACAGGGTTGCAGTGACCTCCTAAAAGCTGAGGTTAAAAGAAAAATGCTTTTAATTTATTGTGACAATAGAAATGTTTGTATCTTAACAACTTTTTAACTAAAAAGGAAGTATTTTAATTAGCCAATGTGCCTAATCTGCAAAAGTAGGTGAATAAAATAATGTCATTTCTAACTCACAGACAGTTATTACTTTAACATACAAATGTTTCTGTCTGAAAGCTTATTATCTAATTTCAGGAAATAAATTTTGGTATTTGCATTTCTTTTCACTCTTTTTATGTGTACATTTCACAAAATTGGCTTCAAATGCATGTGTAATTGTCTCAGTTTTTTTATTTAGCATTTTTTTGCTTACATTCATCCTGTGTTGTCATATAATCTTTAAAAATGTGATTATACTGATAGGACAGTAATCTACTGTACTAAAATTTTTTGGTCCATTTCCCTACCGAAAAACAGTAATTTGTTTTTTTTCTCCATAATAAACACTGTGACAATGAACATTTTAAAATGCAATATTAGCCTTTGATTGTTTATTTAGGATACATTCCTTGAAGTGGAATTGCTAAATCAGAATTTACATCTTTAAGTCTCTTAATAGATAATGCCAAATTGACCTTATACTTGATAACAATGTTTTGAGTGTTCCCTGTGTTCCTGGAACATCGTGTTTGAGTGTTCCCAGAAAGCAGCAACATTTTAGGTAATGTCTTTAAATCAGGAGAACATAAAAGCAGTACAGATACCTCCCATAAAAAAAAAAGTGCTTAGTGTCTCTTCATACCAACTGAATGCACTGCATTTACCATGGCCTCACAAAAGAGGGGACAATGAAAGTGATCTAGTATGAAATGAGCTCATCATTTTGTTATATAGTCAGTGGAGAGTAAATCAGACAATACATGATCAAGATTTTGACTTATATACTTCCATCAAGATATGTCAGACAAAGACAAATACTGTGTGATAAGACTTATATGTGGAACCTAAAAAATAAAACAAAGTCATGACTATAACAAAAAACAAGCAGACTCACAGATATAGAGAATGAACTAGTGGTTACCAGTGGGGAAAGGGCAGAAGGGAGAATATAGTGCTGGCGGAGCTGGAGGTAAAACCACTGGGTGTAAGAGAGGCTCAAAGATACAACATGGGGAATATAACAATATTTTGTAATAACTGTAATTGGAAAGCAACCTTTAAAACTTGTAATTTTTAAATTAAAAAATTAATTAAAAATAAAATACTTCTTGAATACACAAAAAGGAGAAAAAGAAAGTTCTTTGTCTTTTCCCTTCTTCCTAAAGAGGAGATGCTTCATCCAAAATCAGTCTCTAACTGAATTTGTTTTCCAGGATCTTGTGCAGTCGACTCTATTCTCTGTCCTTCAACAGTGCCCTTCCACTGCTAAATCATAATTTTCAGTGTTAATATATGAATTTCATCCACTCATACAAATGACTCTCAAACAATCTAAAACAAACATTTGGCAAAAAGTTTATTTAGGTCATTAATCAATGAAAGAATGTTATTGAAATAATTATGCCTGGCGAAGGAGAATTTGAAAAACAGAGTAGTTGGGAATGCTGAAATAAACTTACTAATAGTTAGAAAACTGGTTATATCTTTTGGGATATTATCCAAATGGTATGTTTGGGTTTATTTTTTCTATAGGGCAAAAATCAATTTTATCTCTTTCAGACAAAATCCATTTGCAGCTATTGCCAAGAATAATTTGCAGTACTACCCAGGTTTTTTTTTTAACAAGTTAACTTCTACCTCCACATAGTTGTAAAACACTTGGAGGGGCCAAATAGGACATTCAACAATTGTTTTTGCCCATTTCTAAGTAGTAAAATAATGCTCAAAATTCTCCAAGCCATGCTTCAGCAATACGTGAACCGTGAATTTCCAGATGTTCAAGCTGGTTTTAGAAAAGGCAGAGGAACCAGAGATCAAATTGCCAACATCCGCTGGATCATGGAAAAAGCAAGAGAGTTCCAGAAAAACATCAATTTCTGCTTTATTGACTATGCCAAAGCCTTTGACTGTGTGGATCACAATAAACTGTGGAAAATTCTGAAGGAGATGGGAATATCAGACCACTTGACCTGCCTCTTGAGAAACCTATATGCAGGTCAGGAAGCAACAGTTAGAACTGGACATGGAACAACAGACTGGTTCCAAATAGGAAAAGGAGTACATCAAGGCTGTATATTGTCACCCTGCTTATTTAACTTCTATGCAGAGTACATCATGAGAAATGCTGGACTGGAAGAAACACAAGCTGGAATCAAGATTGTCAGGAGAAATATCAATAACCTCAGATATGCAGATGAAACCACCCTTATGGCAGAAAGTGAAGAGGAACTCAAAAGCCTCTTGATGAAAGTGAAAGTGGAGAGTGAAAAAGTTGGCTTAAAGCTCAACATTCAGAAAACGAAGGTCATGGCATCTGGTCCCATCGCTTCATAGGAAATAGATGGGGAAACAGTGGAAACAGTGTCAGACTTTATTTTGGGGGGCTCTGGAGATGGTGACTGCAGCCATGAAATTAAAAGACGCTTACTCCTTGGAAGGAAAGTTATGACCAACCTAGATAGCATAGTCAAAAGCAGAGACGTTACTTTGCCAACAAAGGTCCATCTAATCAAGGCTATGGTTTTTGCAGTGGTCATGTATGGATGTGAGAGTTGGACTGCGAAGAAGGCTGAGCGCCGAAGAGTTGATGCTTTTGAACTGTGGTGTTGGAGAAGACCCTTGAGAGTCCCTTAGACTGCAAGGATATCCAACCAGTCCATTCTAAAGGAGATCAGCCCTGGGATTTCTTTGGAAGGACTGATGCTAAAGCTGAAACTCCAGTACTTTGGCCACCTCATGCGAAGAGTTGACTCATTGGAAAAGACTCTGATGCTGGGAGGGATTGGGGGCAGGAGGAGAAGGGTATGACAGAGGATGAGATGGCTGAATGGCATCACCGACTTGATGGACTTGAGTTTGAGTGAACTCCGGGAGTTGGTGATGGACAGGGAGGCCTGGCGTGCTGCAATTCATGGGGTCGCAAAGAGTTGGACACCACTGAGCAACTGAAATGAACTGAACTGAAGTATCAGATGGGGCTTCTCTGGTGGCTCAGATGGTAAAGAATCTGCCTGCAATGCGGGAGTCCTGGGTTCAGTCCCTGGGTTGGGAAGATCCCCTAGAGGAGGGCATGGCAACTCACTCCTGTATTTTTTCCTGGAGAAACCCCATGGACAGAGGAGCCTGGTAGGCTACAGTCCATGTGGTCGCAAAGAGTCGGACATGACTGAGCTACTAAGAACACACACACATATCAGATACTTTTTCTGACCCAATCATGTCCTCCCTTTTGGTTAAATACATTTAACATTTTTTTTCCTACTGTACAAGAATTGTCCTTCTTGTTTCACTTTCAAACTACCTCCAGGTTTCTTTCTTTCCCTTTATTAGTCAACTTATGGCAAAAGTTATCTAGACTTTCTGCCTTCTGATCTCCTTATCCCATTTATGCCTCAGGCACTGTAATCTCCTTTGAGATTCAACATTTCACTAGAATCACTAAGTGATCGAAGTCCTGTCTGTGGAATCTCATGCCATATTTGCAGACCTTGTTCTTTCAGATCCCTCTAGAGCATTTGGTACTGTTCATCGCTCCTATTTCTTGAAATGCTCTTCCTACTTCTTTCCATGTGACTGCTCTCTCCTGATTGTCCTCTTGTTTCTCTGACTCTGTATCTACTCCTGTGTGAATTAAGCACATATTTCCTGAGTGGTCATCAGGTACCATATGCTCTGTCAGAGAACAGAGAAATAAAGATGAATAAGACATGGGAGAAATCTGAAAAGTAGAAATAGATTCATACACAAAGCATGTCTACTCCTAGTCCTGTGTTTTCTGTGTGCTGGCTTCTGTACCAGAGTTTTACAGCTATCTTCTTTATTTTCAAAAAGAGATATTTTCATCCTCTTTTCATGTAGGAGAAAATCATGACTCAAAAAAAGATAGATAATTTGCTAAAGGCCACATAACTTGTGGATCATAGAGTGGAAATTCAAGGCAGGTTTGTCTAAATCTGATCTCTGTGCTCTTGTTCTTGATGCTATAGAATAAAAGTATTATAAGAACTGTGATAAGAATATTACTGTGCAAAGTTCCAGGGGCTAGCACAAAGGTTGAAGCATTCAGTTCTATTGGAGGATGAAGAATGGAAGAGGTATCATACCTGTGTAATGTCATTACAAATGTCTAGCCATACACAAGGCAGACAAGGAGAAGAGCACTTTAGAGGGGCAGGAACAAAGGCCTACTCTTTAAATGCTGATGTTTTCAAATCTAGAAGATTCATTTTCTGCCATCTTTTTTTTTCTCATTTTATGGGCTGTCTGTGGGGCTTCCCTGGTCCTTCAGTGGTAAATAATCCTCCTGCAATGCAAGAGACGCAGGAAACTCACGTTCTATCCCAGGGTCAGGAAGATCCCCTGGAGGAGGGCATGGCAATCCACTCCGTTATTCTTGTCTGGAGAATCCCATGACACAGGAGCCTGGTGGGCTATAGTCCATAGGGTTGCAAAGAGTTGGACATGACTAAAGTGACTGAGCTCATTTGCACAGGTTGTCTGTGAACAGTCCCATCCACTCCAGAGGCAAAGACTAGTATAGATAAATTAGTCTCAAACCTATGGTTTTTCCTCCTATGAAATAGGGAATCACAATATTTATTTTTGAGGTTATTGTAAAGACTTAATATTATAATGTACATAAAGTAGCCAGTACCATGCCTAATACCTAATAGGTGTTCAATAAATGACAGGTAGTTTTTGAGGTAAATGCAATTAAGAGACAAATGAAAGATGAATGATATTGACACAAGCAACTGGGAATTTCACTCTCACTCAGGGTTGACACAATGTCCGTAGAGCTTTTTTTCTCCTTTCACATATTTTTTTTCTTTTATGTTAGATTCTATTTTACACAGACTCTGTGTAATGACAGGATGTGTATGTGTATGCTTAGTCACTCAGCTGTGTCGGACTCTTTGTGACCCCATGGACTATAAGCCCACCAGGCTCCTCTGTCCATGGGGTGGGAGCTCTTAGCCTGTACCTTTAGACTATTTTTCTGAAAGGATTTATGAATTAACTTCAGGAAAGAACTCTGATTGGCTTTGCTTGAGTCACATGTTTGTCATGAACCGATTGTGTGTTCCAGGAAATACAGCATTAAAATTGACCCAACCTTTTAGTTCTGTGTGAGACACTGATTGACAGACAGTCTCACTAAGACCACACATAGGGAGAGGAAGTTCTCATTAGGAAATGAAGGCTTTCAGGCAAAACAACATGCCCACCATACCTTTCTATCCAATCTCCTTGTCTCTAGTATTTCTATCTAGCATATCCTCCATGATATTGGAAAAGCATTTTTCTGAAATACAGAGTGTATTATGTAACTCTCAAACCTTAAAAACCTGTACCCTGCTTAGGAACACCAACTTCTTTATAGGGCTTCAAATATGCATGCTATTGACCTCAACCAAGCTTCCATTCTTTCCCATTAAGGTAAGGTAAGGTAAGGTAAGGTAAGTAAACTTACCTTCAGTCAGTTCAGTAGCTCAGTCGTGTCCGACTCTTTGCTACCCCATGGACTGCAGCACTCCAGGCCTCCCTGTCCATCACCAACTCCCAGAGTTTACTCAAACTCAGGTCCATGGAGTTGGTGATGCCATCCAACCATCTCATCCTCTGCCATTCCCTTCTCCTCCCACCTTCAATCTTTCCCGGCATCAAGGTCTTTTAAAATGAGTCAGTTCTTCCCATCAGGTGGCCACAGTATTGGAGTTTCAGCGTCAACATCAGTCCTTCCAATGAACACCCAGGACTGATCTCCTTTAGGATGGAGTGATTGGATCTCCTTGCAGTCGAAGGGACTCTCAAGAGTCTTCTCCAACACCACAGTTCAAAAGCATCAATTCTTCTGCCTTCAGCTTTCTTTATAGTCCAACTCTCACATCCATACATGACCACAGGAAAAACCATAGCCTTAACTAGATGGACCTTTGTTGGCAAAGTAATGTCTCTGCTTTTTAATATGCTGTCTAGGTTGGTCGTAATTTTCCTTCCAAGGAGTAAGCATCTTTTAATTTCATGGCTGCAGTCACCACCTGCAGTGATTTTGGAGCCCAAAATATAAAGTCTGCCACTGTTCCCACTGTTTCCCCATCTATTTGCCTTGATGGGACCAGATGCCATGATCTTAGTTTCTGAATGTTGAGATTTAAGCCAACTTTTTCACTCTCTTCTTTCACTTTCATCAAGAGGCTATTTAGCCTTACCTTACTTCAGTCTAACCTTACCTTACTACCACCAATACCATCCAGTGTTATCCATCTTCTAGCCTTTGCTCAAACTATCTGCTCAGAATGACTCTTCTTTCCATCTTAGCATGGGAGTAGCCAGTTTATTTTTCTGGACTGCAGTGGATTTCTTTTGATCCACCCAGAATTCCTATTTCTGGGAAAATTTGCTTCTCCCACTTTGCAATGATGTGTTTCTGAAAGCCTTGCCTGCCAACCTAGGCCATATACATCATCATGCTTGTGGTCACAATGATTGACCGAAGTGTGACCAAGTAATCCAAACTGGGCCATTGGAGTCCTTCCAAGATTGCTGGTACTCAAGAGATACCCTTGCCTTCTGAATCATTACTTTGGAGTGATGTTTAGCCCAAAGCTGCTGGTGACCACGTTTCCTAAGACAAGGAGAAAGCTCACGTGTAGTAGGAGGTTCTGAGGCCAACATGCAAAGAGAATCAGATAAGAGAGTTGGGGAGACTGAGAGAGTCGGGGTGTTCCAGACCTTGATTTAACAGTACCAAATCATAATCTTCTTCTTCTTCTTTTTTTAGAATTGAGTCTGTCACTTAAAATAAATAGTCCTCCAGGTCCATCCACATTAAATATTTCTTCCTCTATGAAGCCTTTCTAGACTGTAACCTTTTGGATCTGCTTTATTATACAATTGCCATCTGCTTTTTCTGAAGGTATAGCTAATTATTTTCCTATTCCATTAGGTTCAATCATTTAGTAATATTTGCCAAGTGTTACCATGTTTCGCACTGGACTAGACTGGAGCTTGACTCATACCCCACTCAGCACAGAGCTTAGTACACAATAGAATTTAAAAAAATATTTACTACATTGAATTGTTAAGGTTGTTCAAAGAAGGGTTTTCTTCGATTGTGCCTGATGACATGTATTTCTCTCTCTGTTCCAAGCTCTGTGCTGGTAACAGAATCACTAATGATCTACAATATTTCGCTGAAAATGTAATTTTTGAAAAATATGTGAACAAGTGAAGAACATAAGCTACATTCAAAGCAGAAAAAGGGTAGTTTTCAAATAATGAACTCAAGCCACTTCTGTGTCTTACCTCTAAATAGCAGGTACAAATTGGTTTATTTGCATTTTCTTGGTTAATTACACATTTTGGAATGATCTTTCCATGTGGAAGTCATTGATAACAGGATATAATTCCAGAGACTGAAGTGCCATTAGTTTCATTGAATTGAAGCATTTTCAGAGGTTGGAGTCAAAGCCTGGGAATTAGAAATTGTGGGTCTTAATTACATCTTGGTCACAGATTGGTTGTTTTCTTGGAAGCATACAACCTCAAAAAATTCAAGTGCCTGTAAAATGAAAATGAGAATCTTTGCTTCCTTCAACATCAGACTTTTATGTGGTTTAATGAAATATTACCTATACATGCCTTTGAATTCCTAGGATAGTGTGCATTACTTTCCTAAGTCCTTGAATAGAGTAGCTATTTAGCATCACAGACAAATGGGTAAATTAAGGTCTTTGGTTCAGTGGAAAACAAAGTCTAGCTGTTTGAGGGAGGTACAGAAATATAAAAGGAAAGGAACCCAACTTTCCCTTTGGAACTGGATGGTCCTATCTACCAACTGCATGTTGAGTAAGGATATTTACTTATCTGTAATCCTTAGAAAATTGTATGAAATAGAGAATACATTTTACCCATAATGAGACCAAACTTCAGATACCTTAAATAATTTTCTTCAAGGTCACCAAACAACAATTGGATGACGGTCATGTGCTGATCTTTGTAGAATTAATTATACTGCAAAAAGGCTATGCTTTTGGTTCTGGCATACTAAGCCATTTACTCATAACACTGAATAAAAACTAGGTATGTGTTTTGGATATTTTTTCAAAAGTAGTGCTGTACATTTTATTATTGATTATCAGCAATAAGAGGAACTTTGAGCTGCAGGGCATTTTGCTCTATTAGAATGGCTCATAAATTTTAAAAGTTAGTCCTTGAATTTGACTCTAGCTGGGACTATAGGAATGCTGTGGGCAGTCATTCTCACTCAAAGTTCAGATTAGGCATCAGATTCGCTTGTGAAGCTTGAAAAAACCAACTCTGGAGCCATTAGAAGCAGATTCTGACTCTGAAGGATGTGTATATATGTGTATATGTTTGCATGCTCTTCTCTGAGATAGGAAGACAGTGATCCTAGAGCAAAGGTTTCCCTGGGAGAAAACTAAAGCCAGTCCTGGGGAGGGGGTGAGAAACTCTAAGAAATCTAGGTTATCTCTGAGGTATCTGAGGTATCTCTGAGGAGTCCCTAAACTCTCCCTCCAGTTGTAGACATTTCTAATTTGACTTCAGAATTGATTTGTTCTTCATAAAACCTGTGTAGCAGTGACATCAGCTGGTCCTGACAGGTCATGATCTCTCATCCTGGAGCAAGTTCAAGTCAAAACAGCTCACAGAGGGGAGGAGACGGGAAGCGGTTGAAAGGGAGACTCCTTTGGCAACAAGACCAAAACCTTACCAACAAGGAGGCTGCAACCTCTTTCAACCGCAAGATAAGACAGAATAATACCTTCCTGCTTCACTTGGCCAGTTTATAATGTGACACTTGGAGGGAAGCAAGTCTGTCAAGCTGGAGTGTGCGTTATCTGATTTTCCCCACGCTGCCCCTGCTGGCCCCCTTTGTGTCAGGAGTGCTTTACTTGTTGGAGCAGTGAGCCTCAACCAACCTGGAGAGTGGGGCTAGGAGGATTACAGGGAAGAGCAGTGAGGCTCAACTAATGTGGGGAGTGGAGAAGGGTAGGGAGGCATATAACAACACAAGATCTGCTTTGACTCACAGACCAAATCCAGTTGAAAAGACAATTCAGATTTTGGTGTAATGACTCTATTCACAAAAGACAGCAAGGGTTTTCCTCAAGCTGTTTCTTCAGAATTCAGAAGAAACAATGCTAGAAGGATGCAAATACTACTCTCTTAGTTTATGTTATTGAAAGAGGTTTAGGGGTGTGTGTGTTTGTGTGTGTACATATGTGCTCTCATTCATTCTTCCCTGCACTGGCAGAGAAACATGGAAGAAGTCTCTCTTAGACAAGGCAATAGATGCTACAGGGTGACTCTATTTCATTGTTATTTTCTATAACACACAGAATTTAATCTGATGTTCCCTTCCCATAGAAACTGGCAATAGTCAAACAATATAGCATGGGTGTCTGATTAGGATTAGTGTGCATGAGGGTCCACAGCTTAATCTGAGACTATACACAAAAGCAAATAGTTTGTGGCATAGCCAAAACAAGTATAAATTGACTATAGATTCTGAAAGTGTGGAAGTGTCAGTTGCTCAGTCATGTCCAATTCTTTGTGCCTACGTGGACTGCAGCCTGCCAGACTCCTCAGTCCAAGGGACTCTCCAGGCAAGCATACTGGAGTGGTTTGCCATTCTGTTCTCGATCCTGACTAGTTCATAAAATAATTACTAATCATTATAGGTGTAGTAATCAAATTCATTATAAAAACCGATCTTAGAAAACCATAAGGATCATTTAAAATATTGAAGTTTAACAATTGTTTAAGTAGATCAGATCATAGATGATGCTTTGGTTTTTCTCATCTCCTTACTAAAGAAAAACTTAAATCTCTCAGATGAATATACCTGAAGAAAGTGCATGGTAACTTTTACTAGAGAATCTCAAAAGTACTTTAAAAATGAACAGTAAGCAATAATAAGCAGTTATAATAAAACAGCTATCCTATACTGAGTTACTACTTTGTACCTGACATAGTGGTATTTTACACAGATTATGTCAGTTAATACTCTCAAAAGCCTTGGGGTTTAATGCTCAATGCTATTAGTATCCTCATTTTATTGATAAGGGAAATGAATCCCACAGAGTTCAAGTTTACACAGCTAAAATATGTGGTGGAATTAAGAATGGAACTAGAGCCCTCCGAACTGGCTCTTAACCATCACTCTATCCCAGAACCACAAATAACTTCAACATAACCCAGAGATGTAGAAAGAGGAGTTAAATGGTTTGTTGTATTGATGGATCTAGGATGAGGTTTTCCAAATTCATAAATTAGGGTTGTTCACTAGATCACATAACTTAATTAAAGCAAATAAAATAATCCTCCTTGCTTGCAAGGCTGATATTAATAAAGGATGGACTACCGAGATAGATTTCCAGTCAAAGTTTGTTCCAAGCATGGCTGTTCACATAAATTTGTGCAATATAAGCATCATACACTGCCAAAAAGACTCCAGAGAAACCTTATTACAATCTTTTTAGCTTACTTTTAAACTAAGAATTGCTGTGTATATGGGTTTCCCTGATGGCTCAAACAGTAAAGAATCTGCTTGCAATGCAAGAGATCCAGGTTCAGACCCTGGGTTGGGAAGATATCCTGGAGAAGGGAAGATATCCACTCTAATATTCTTGCCTTGAGAATTTCATGGACAGAGGAGCCTGACAGACTACAGTGCATGGGATTGAATCAGACATGACTAAGTGACTAACACTTTCACTTTCATATATCTGTATGAAATATAGATGTATAAAGAAGAAAAACATAGATATATTCAAGAAAAAAGTCACCGATATATAGCCTCATCACTGTTTAATTTTGTTGTTCTTGTATTCTAGTTTTTTGTGTGTCCATATATGAATATAAATGTCTATTTTCTAAATAAAAATTAGATATACCATAATAGTGTTTCATTTACTGGAGCTAGCCACAACCCAGCTCCACATCTTATAAACTGTGAAACTTTAGGAAAATTGTTTAGTTTCCAAGTGCCTCAATTTGCTTTTTTGTAAAGTAGAGATATTATAAAGTTGGCATAAAAGTTTATTTTTAATATGTGAAAAAGTGCTTAGGGAAGTTAATGGCAGATAGTAAGTATTATATAGATTTTTGTTAAATAAAAAATAAATCCCAGAGAAAAGGATGCACATCTTTTAAAGGATTCTGATATTATCAAGTTACCTTTCAGAAAGATCCTACCAATTAAAGCAGCATGTGAGTAGAGTACCCATTTTCCTGCTCCCATGGCAGAATAGTTAAAAGTATAAGAAGTGAAGTGAAGTGAAGTGAAAGTTGCTTAGTTGTGTCCAGCTCTTTGCGAGTCCATGGATTATATAGTCCATAGAATTCTCCAGGCCAGAATGCTGGAGTTGGCAGCCTTTCCCTTCTCCAGGGGATCTTCCCAACCCAGGGATCAAACCGAGGTCTCCTGCAGTGCAAGCAGATTCTTTATCAGCTGAGCCACAACGGAAGCCCAAGAATAGTGGAGTTGGTAGCCTTTCCCTTCTCCAGGGGATCTTCCTGACCCAGGAATCAAACCAGGGTCTTCTGCATTGCAGGCAGATTCTTTACCAACTGAGCTGTGAGAGATCAGGTCAAATTCTGGCTCCATTGTCTGATAGCCACGTTATTTTGGAAAAGTGACTTGACCATTCTAAGCTTCACTTTGGTTTTGTATAAAATAGGAATGACAATAAAAATATCTACATTTTAGGATTGCTGTGAAACTGAAATGAGATATTCGCAGTACAGCCTCTCATAGAGAAAGGGATCAATAAATGCTAACTATTAGTCTGTATTGTATTAGTCTCCATTTTCAAGATAAGAAAAATTAGGGCCAGAAAATATGTCATCTATGGCTGAAGAACTAATCCCATAAGCAAAAATAATACAGGAAATACAGTGAGGAGGATATTTATGGTTTTAGGTGATAAATTTTTTGTGTGACTGAACAATGTGGGTATCTTTTAGAATGTACTTCCATGATGCTTTCCTGTGGCTAGTGCTCAGCATATATTAATTAGTAACCTGGACAGTGGAACAGAAAGTAAGCTTTTAAGCCTGCCAGTGTGAGGGAGGGAGAGCATGAGCTTCTTCTTGAAAGAAAGAAGCAAGAATATATGCTTCTACCAGGAAAAGTGATAGTAATCTATTTGAAGAAGGAAAATCAGTTGCCCAAGTATCTGGTGAGGAATGAATGATTATAATCAAACCACGAAGCAAAAGCTCTATCAACCAGTCTGTGCAAAACAATGTATGATAAATATAAATCTAAATATTACTGTAACCTAAAAGACTTGAATAGACTGAGAACTGGGTGGTGTCCTACTCTTTTGGGCACCATTGATCAGGCTTTCAGATAAGTAACAAGATAGGAGTGGGTTACACTCCTATCAGAATATAGGATGTCATCAGAGGAGACCTATAATACAAATGGCTGAAAAGATGAAAGAACTTAGCGTTATTCACTTTGAGGAATTTGTCAGACATTTTTTTTTTTTTCCAGTACAGGCAAGATTCTCTTAGAGAGGAAAGTGTACAGTTGTTTATTTCCACTGATATTAGAATAATAGGAAGTGGCTTTCACACTGCAGCACGGAAGATTTAAATTAGGATGATTGAAAAAAAAACTTCTAAGTAATATGAACTGTAAAACATTGCAAATGATTACTAATTAATACTATGCAACATTTGTAGAATTATTTAAATTTAGGCTTTTTTTGTATTAGTTTCAAATTATTTTAGTAGGTCTTAACTAAAGGCAGGAGAATAGGCTGGGTATACTCTCAAGTTTCCTTTCTAAGATTTGATGATAAAAAAGACTTGATCCTATAAAGATTGCTCTGGCTTCTTTTCTATTGCAGCTACCCAAGGAACAGCTGTTGCCTTGACAACAAGGGACATTCTTAGGTTCCTCATATGCTAATAGGAAAACGGCCAATTTTCGTGTTCATAAAAGAAAACTGTTGGTTAATGTGTGCATCTTTTCCCCTCTCTCCCCCACCTGTCTCTTTCATTCTCTCTCTCCTCCCGTTACTAGCCACACTTACATGAACCTCAGTGAGAGAGTTAAAAGAAGATGAGAAAAGAGGGTAGAATAGTTTGTATTTTCAGCATCCTCAATGAAACTTAAGAAACTCATTCACAAAAGACTTTGGAGTAAGGTAGTACTAGAGGACTAACATGAAATCATCATTCAGTGTGTAGAGAAGAAAAACAATGATGGCACAAATTTCTTATAGTGTGGGTAGACACACTGAACAGATTTCAAGAGGAAGGACTCAATATACCTTCAGCGATGTCCCAACACGAGATGACAAAACTAACACTTCCAACTATCCAGGCACGAGTATACAGACATCCACTTTTGACTAAACTGAGTAGATGGCATATAGACCTAGCTTTACATAGGTTTACATGAATAATACTACAAAACACAGCGGGAGAACAGCAATTACTTCACATACAATTCACTAAAGTAATTGGTAACACTTATTTCCCCTAGCGCAAAAACCATAGAACAATTCCTCCTTTCTCCTTTGCTACCTGAACTGTAGCCAAATGCAGGCTGGAAAACAGATTGATAGCTCATAAAAAGTGCTTGGAGTAAACTTACCCATATATTATGTGGAGAGCTATAGCTCACTGAATTAAAGCAGGCCACCACTCTGTGGTATTTCTTAAAGCCTCAACTATAAAAAAGCCAAATCTCTTAGCCTAGCGGAATGGTGCTTTGTCCATGTAGCAGCATGGAAGCCACAGCTCTGTTCCACCAGACTTGTTTTTATATTTTGTTCACGTGGATGGCGTGTACGTATCATAACACACATTTCCTTGTATATTTACCCTACCTTTTTCTATACAGTAGTTATATGGTGGGTGTGCATTTTTGTTTGCAGTTTCACCACTCCCTGTTACCTCTCAAGGATTATTTTGGGGTGGTATTGTTGTTAAACATATTTTTCTTTTGGTCATAAAAACAATTCAGGCTTGTTGTACAGAATATGAAAAAGTTCACAACAGAACGAGGAAGGATATAAAAAAAATCTCTCTTGTTTTGAAGAGCAGAACTGGAAGCAAAGAAAGCTGATACCAATATATTTTTTTTATTAACTGCTAGGATAGCATAAATGCAGGACATTGTTTCCTGCTTGTTTTCTTTCTCTATTTTTCTGGACCAAGAGAATAACACTCTGATGATGTACACAAACATACAGGTACCAGTAGGTGATGCTATATATTCTGATGATGTAGAGTGGCATTGTCAAGCAAGTGGGAGAATATAGAGGGTTTGAAAGGCTAAGCAAAACCACATTTAGACGTCTATAAGATAATCTTAAGGATATTTTGAAAACACTTCTATTTGTGGCACAATATTGTTGACAGGTTTTGGAACTAGCTTTTCTTATCCCAAGCCCACTCGGCCAGTATTTCCCACAGAATGAGAGGACCATCCTCTTGGTTGGTCCCACTTTTAAACAGTCACAAAGTCTTATCTTCTGCCTTTTTTCTCTTTCCCTGTTTTGCATCCTCATTACCGATCTCTTTTCCATTCATCTCCCCCATTTAAAATTACTCAGTGTGTCCTTATTGTCTATATGAAAATTTTTTGTGATGTTGTACCTTTCAGTTCTCCCTGCCTCATCTCATATTTGGAGAAGGAAATGGCAACCCACTCCAGTATTCTTGTCTGGAGAGTTCCATGGACAGAGGAGCCTGGTGCGCTACAGTCCATGGGGTCACAAAGAGTTGGAGACGACTGAGTGACTAACTCTAACTCATCTCATATTACTCTCCCAGGCAAATGCTACCCTCAAAAGTCACTCCCTTCCCCATTCAGTACTGCTGAACTGCTTGTAATTTCTTGCTGCTCTCCACCTCCCAGGCTCAAAATTTTCCACATTATTACATTATTATTATTCTACCTGGAATACACTTTCATCTCAGCTTTTCACCAGGAACCTTTGTACCCATCTTTGAGGTTTCAGATAAGACCTTATTCTTTTTTTATAGAGTGTGTATATTTTGTTTTCTCATTGGTACATTATTTATTTTAATTTTAATTTTATATTGGAGTATAGTTGATTAGTAATGATTTGTTAGTTACAGGTGTACAGCAAAGTGATTCAGTTATACCCATACAAGTTTCTTTTCTTTTTCAAATTCTTTTCCTATTTCGGTTAATACAGAATACTGAGCCAAGTTCCCTGTACTATATAGTAGGTCCTTGTTGCTTTTCTGCTTTAAGTATGATAGTGTGTACATGCCAATCCCAAACTCCCAGACTATTCCTCCCGCCTCACTTCCCCCAGTAATGATACATTCATGCTCTAAGTCTGTGAACATTTCTGTTTTGCAAATAAATTCATTTGCATCATTTTTTTTTTAGATTTCTCATATAAGCAAAATCATATGATATTTATCTTTCTCTGGCTTAGTTCATTTGGTATGATAATCTTCAGGTCTATCCACGCTGCTGCAAGTGGACTTATTTAGTTCTTTTTAAAGGCTAAGTAATAATCCATTGTATATATGTATACCACATCTTTCTTATTCATTCATTAGGTTGCTTCCATATCTTGGCTATTGTAAACAGTACAGCAATGAACATTGGGCTGCATGCATCTTTTTGAACCATGGTTTTCTCTGGATATACACCCAGGAGTGGGATTGTTGGGTCATATGGTAGCTCTAGTGTTAGTTTTTTAAGGAACCTCTGTAATGTATTCCATTGTGACTGTACCAATCTACAGTCCCACCAATGGTAAAGGAGGGTTCTCTTTTTCCATACACTCTCCAGCTTTTATTGCTTTATGGACTTTTTGATGATGGTCATTCTGACTAGTGTGAAGTGATACCTAATTGTATTTTTATCTGCATTTCTCTAATAATTAGTGATGTTGAGCATATTTTTATGTTCTTTTGGTTCATCTTTCTGTCTTCTTTGGAGAAATGTCTATTTAGATCTTCCACACATTTTCTGGTTGGGTTGTTTGTTTTTCTGATATTGAGTCACATTAGCTATTTGTAAATTTTGGAGATTAATCCCTTGTTGCACTGTTTGCAAATATTTTCTCCCATTCTGTTGGTTGTTTTTTCATTTTATTTATGATTTCCTTTTCTGTGCAAAAGCTTTTGAGTTTAATTAGGTCCCATTTGATTGTTTTTGTTTTTATTTTCATTACTCTGGGAGACAGATTTAAAAGGATTTTTGTTGCAATTTATGTCAAAAACTGTTCTGCCTATGTTTTCCTCTAAGAGTTTTATAGTATCTGGCCTTAAATTTAGGAGATAAGACCTCATTTTAAAGATTATTTATTTTTAATTGAAGGATAATTGCTTTACAATATTACATTGGTTTCTGTCATATATCAACATGAATCATCCCAACCTCTCTTTTAAGACCTTATTTTAATAGTGTGACAGCTGTGCCCCTGATCCTCTCCCACCTGCAGACAGACATGCTTCCCTGATGAGTTCTGATAGCTTTGCCAAACTGTGTGTACTTGGTATGCTCTAGCTTAGTTAACAAAAGTTCTGGAAGGCAGCATCCTACTCTAGTTTTGCTCAATAATACATGTCCCTATCACTTACTACAGAGAGCATGTCACATAGTAGGTGCTCAGTGACTATACAATGAATGAATGAATAAATGTCCACTTCTGGGGACTTCCCTGGTGGTCCAGTGGTTAGGGTTCCATGCTTGCACTGCAGGGGCCATGGGTTCAATCCCTAGTCAGGGAACTAAGATCACGCATGCCACATGATACGACCAAAAAA
The DNA here is from genome assembly GCF_032452875.1 of Bos javanicus. NCBI lineage: Eukaryota > Metazoa > Chordata > Mammalia > Artiodactyla > Bovidae > Bos > Bos javanicus. Next base: position 86,548,122 of record NC_083868.1, read on the forward strand.
TTAAAAAGAAAAAAAGCCATTTCCCTTGTGGCTCATCTGGTCTTTGGATGAATGTAACTCTCTCCAGGTAATCTAGTTACACAAAGGAGATTTAGTGGGGAATTGATGGGGAAACTGGAAACAGTGACAGACTTTATATTTTTGGGCTCCAAAATCACTGCAGATGGTGACTGCAGCCATGAAATTAAAAGACGCCTACTTCTTGGAAGAAAAGTTATGAGCAACCTAGACAGCATATTCAAAAGCAGAGACATTACTTTGAACAAAGGTCTGTCTAGTCAAGGCTATGGTTTTTCCAGTAGTCATGTATGGATGTGAGAGTTGGACTATACAGAAAGCTGAGAGCCAAAAATTGACGCTTTTGAACTGTGGTGTTGGAGAAGACTCTTGAGAGTCCCTTGGAGAGTAAGGAGATACAATCAGTCAATCCTATGGAAAATCAGTCTTGAATATTCATTGGAAGGACTGATGTTGAAGCTGAAACTCCAATACTTTGGCCACCTGATGGGAAGAACTGACTCCTTGGAAAAGACCCTAATGCTGGGAAAGATTGAAGGCAGGAAGAGAAGGGGACAACAGAGGATAAGATGGTTGGACGGCATCACCAACTCAGTGGATATGAGTTTGAGTAAACTCCGGGAATTGGTGATGGACAAAGAGGCCTGGCGTGTTGCATCCACAGGGTTGCTAAGAGTCAGACACGACTAAGCGACTGAACTGAACTGAATTGAACTCTCTGCAGGTAATCTAGTTACACAAAGAAGATTTAGTGGCAACTCTGCCCTGATCTGGTGGCTCCTCTTATATCCCTAAGTTGATTTATCTCACCTTACCTTACCTGTATTACAGCTGACCAGTTAAATTGTTTTCTTTTTTTTTTGCTTTTTCATCAAGATGTCATTGCTGAATTAAGATCATGGCTTTTCCATGTTGCACAACCTACCCAAGAATAATCTATGCAATTCTGTCTCTTTGTGTTTATTCAGACTGGTGAGTTAATGAAGATACAAATGAAGGAAAGTATAAATGATGAAATAGACATCTGAAAGGTTTCTACTGACTTCCCTGTATTTGTATTAGAATCTAGTCATTAAAGTGATATAATTTACTGAATAAAATCATTTTATTAAGCCTTTGGTCAGCAGATTATTAATACCTATATTATGTATAGAACTCATCTAAAATTAGTGATTACAGCTCTCATTTTTCTTTTGATACAATGAAAAAGTGTAAAAGAATTTTCAAAGTATGTGAAAAGACTTTGTGAAATCACATCACAGTTAACTCAATCAAAATTCTATACAATAAACTAATGCAATAATAAAACTGTTCTAATTTTTATATTAGTTACATCTTCTTCTCCCTATTTTATGATATAATGACACTTTCAAATCATTATAGATCTGTGAACTAATAACATATTTCAAATCTACAAAGATAAAAAGGACAAAAAACTTGATGATTTCTGATTCAGATCATATAGCGTTTCATTATTGTGTTTCCAGTAAATGAGTAATATAAATTAACTATTTGCAGGTTGCTGGGTGACATGGATTATTTTTGCTAATACCTAACTAGAGTCCCTACTTTTCTACAGCTTTCAGCCTTTCATGATTCACAATGAAACATTAATTTGCATGGTTCACATAATCAGATTCAACAACAAACTTTGTTTATAAAATTTCACATACCTAAACTTTTTAGTATACATTATCTTCTAAGTGATTCATTTATGTGTCCATTTATCCATGATGATCTTACATTTAAACTTTCATTGTTAATTATTATCATTGTTATGGTTGCTTCACAATAATAGTAACTAACAGTGTTTAGAAGAATAAGATGGACTATGATTTTGTATCTGGATGTTTTTAAATGGAATGACACAGAGTTCTGTGTGACATCAAAGATTTTGTCATTAGAGTGAGAATGAGATGAGGGGGAAAATTGTTAAGAGATTGTTAGGTTGGTATTTGGGCCAAAATTATTTCTGGGGGTTTTCTCCTTAAGTACATCCTTAACGCTGTACCCAGAGATTTGGCTCAGATGTCAGGAATAATGAGCTTCATTATAATAGTAGACCTTGATGAGAGTTCTAGCTAAAAGAAAGAAAAGATTGAAAAAAAGAGACATTTGTGGTACTTTACATAGACAGACATGTAGCACCATCTACTGGATTAGAATAAATGAATAAAATCTGTAAAACAAGTGTTTCCACTAGCAAAAGTATGAAACTATGAATATTAAAGCTTCTTATAGTATTGGTTTAGCCAGTTCTTTTGATTTTGAGGATTGTTTTACTGTTAGATGAGACTACTTTGCTATAAAGGGCCTTCTTTTCCCCTTTGTCCTTGCATTTAGGAAATAGTCACCAAAAAATTGGTAGGTATTATTTTAGGTTACCCATTTACAGCAATTGATTTTTTACACATACACGCACACAGAGGCACATCAAAAAATAAAATTGCTTAATTTTTTTTACAAAGCAGTGGTTGCCATTGGCAAACTCAATTTGTAAATGTAATTTCCCAGAAAAGGGTATTAGAAAGTCTATAATCAGGGAGGTCTTTCCTCTACTGTTTCTCTGTAGTAGAAAATGTTTTCTTTAAAAATAGCTATGGCTCCGTTATGAGGAGAAATAAATCCTTAAAAACAATCCATTTGTTGATTCAGCAAGTATTAATCAAGGGATTACTATATTCAGTAACAATGATAAAAACATTGAAAAAATGGAACAATAATTTTAGTAATATTGTATAATATTTGGCTGAGGTAAGTGCTCCTTTGTAAAAACTTACATCCATTTGCTTCATTAACTGAGCAGCCAGTCATCCAATAGAGCCTTGTAAAATGTATAAGTTTACAAAATGTTACAGATACTGGTTAAGATATTCAATACTAGAAACACATATCATATAGGGAGGGAAATTGTGGAACAGGACAATTAAAAGTCCCCTCTGACCTTCTTCCAATGAGATCGTTATCTCATTATTCAAGTCATTTTCTATTTCATTAAAAAAAGGCATTTCTTCAGGAGGGAGTGAGTACCTAAACCATATAGTAGCAGTGTAAAAGCAGCATGCTGCTGAGGTGCACGTTGTAGCCAGAGGCAGTCTTAGAATTTTCTTCTAATCCTGAGGTTACATAAATGTTCTGAATCTAGTCATGTGCAGCTATATTAAGAACAAATTGCAAAAATGAAAATCTGACAAAATGAAGACGTTTACCATGTTTCTGGATATGAAGACAATAAAAGTTTAATTTCTTCTTAAATTTTCATCTATATTCAAGGAATTTCAATGAAAATTCCCAGGGTTCTTCAACTTTTTTTGAGCTTGATAACTTAATTGCAAGGAAGTGTTTGAAAACAAGAGTAGTTGTGATGGTGGTGATAGATGATGTGTTTGGCCCTACCATAGGAAGAAGTTTTCTACTCAAAACAGTTTGGTACTTTTGTACATATAGATAAATAAATCAATAAAATACCAGACATCCAGAAATATGTAAATTGTGTATATGAGAATTTAGTATACAAAAAAGGACACATTTCAAACCACAGAACATAGACTATTTAATAAACGGTGTTGGGAAAATTCCTACTTGTTTTGGAAAAGAACTATGAATCTACTTTGTCTCATACACAAACATAAATTTTATGTGCATTAAAATTTTAATATCGAATATACGATTTTAAAAGTAATTACATAAGTGTGGAGATTCCTTAAAAAATTGGAAATAGAACTGCCTTATAATCCAGCAATCCCACTGCTGGGCATACACACTGAGGAAACCAGAATTGAAAGAGACATGTGTACCCCAATGTTCATCGCAGCACTGTTTATTATAGCCAGGACATGGAAGCAACCTAGATGTCCATCAGCAGATGAATGGATAAGAAAGCGGTGGTACATATACACAATGGAGTATTACTCAGCCATTAAAAAGAATACATTTGAATCAGTTCTAATGAGGTGGATGAAACTGGAGCCTATTATACAGAGTGAAGTAAGCCAGAAAGAAAAACACCAATATAGTATACTAACGCTTATATATGGAATTTAGAAAGATGCTAACAATAACCCTGTATACGAGACAGCAAAAGAGACACTGATGTATAGAACAGTCTTTTGGACTCTGTGGGAGAGGGAGAGGGTGGGATGATTTGGGAGAATGGCATTGAAACATGTATAATATCATATATGAAACGAGTCGCCAGTCCAGGTTCGATGCACGATACTGGATGCTTGGGGCTGGTACACTGGGATGACCCAGAGGGATGGTATGGGGAGGGAGGAGGGGGAGGGTTCAGGATGGGGAGCACATACATACCTGTGGCGGATTCATTTTGATATATGGCAAAACCAATACAATATTGTAAAGTTAAAAAATAAAATAAAATAAATTAAAAAAAAAGTAATTACATAATTATAAAACTATTTGGGAACTTGGGGTTAGCAGATACAAACTATTTTATATAGAATGGATAAACAACAAGGTCTCATTGTATAGCACACGGAACTATATTCAATATTATATGGTAAACCATAATGGAAAAGAATATATAGAATGTAAAAAGGAAATTTTCCAAGTGACCTGAACTCATCAGATTACATTTTAGTAAATAAATAATGCCACCAAAAAAAAAAAAAAAGAATATATAGAAAAAAAGAATGTATATGTGTGTATAACTGAGTCACTTTGCTGTACAACAGAAATTAACACAACATTGTAAATTAACTATATTTCAATTAAAAAAAATTCTTAGGAAACTGAAAAAAAGTACTAGAAAAATATATAAATAATTTATATATAAATAATTTAATGTATAATCAATAATACATTTTAATGACTAAATACTAAATTTTAATATTAATATAATTTAATATTAAGTATATTAAATTTTAACATGAGTTGGACTATAAAGAAGCTGAGTGCTGAAGAATTGATGCTTTTGAACTGTGGTGTTGGAGAAGACTCTTGAGAGTCCCTTGGACAGCAAGGAGATCCAACCAGTCAATCCTAAAGAAAATAAGTTCTGAATATTCATTGGAAGGACTGATGCTGAAGCTGAAACTCCAATACTTTGGCCACCTGATGGGAAGAACTGACTCCTTGGAAAAGACCCTGACGCTGGGAAAGATTAAAGGCAGGAGGAGAAGGGGATGACAGAGGATAAGATTGTTGGATGGCATCACTGACTCAATGGACAGGAGTTTGAGTAAACTCTGAGAGTTGATGATGGACAAGGAGGCCTGGCATGCTGCAGTCCTTGGGGTTGCAAAGAGCTGGACGCGAATGAGTGACTGAACTGAACTGACTGAAACATTTAATAAATAAAATTACATATTATGTATAATGTATATATATAATATATTAAAATAGATCATCTCTATAGTCCTCTGGGAAAGGATTTCCTTAGTGAGATGCAAAATAAATGTTATCAGGCAAAGGACTGACAGATTTAACTATGTAAAAACTTAAAACTCCTCTTTTCATTTATATATTTATTCTCTCAGAAGATTTTTATTAAGCATGTTCAGGTATTCTTCCAGTTTCTGAATATAGGGTTAACAAAATGCATATGGTTCCTACTGTCTTATATATTATAGTCTAGTGGCAATGATAGAAAACAAATAAGTTAACAAGGAAATAAAAACATAAGTACTCATTGTGGTGAATGTCAGATTTTAATTACTAAATGTGAAGATTTTACTATAAGAGAAAGTAACTGATAAGAGCTATATTCAGTTGAATGGACAAGGAAGACCTCTCTAAGAAGGTTATTTATAACTAAAGACTGTAGAGCTCTGAAGAATACTCTAAAACTAGACATTATGGAAGGAAAATATTCCAGGTGGGAGGATCAGCATCTATGCAGACTCAAAGGCTATGAGACTCCTTGGCGTTTCTGAAGCTCTGAGGAAATAACTTAAAAAAATTAAAGGTGGCTAAAACATGGTGAATAAGGGCACAGAAGCCAAGAGAAGAAGTTGGAAAAAAAAATCAGCTGAGATAAGATTTTGTAGACCAGGTTAAGAAGTTTGGGTTTAATTGCAACTAAACCAGCAACCCACCGAAGAGTTTTAACTTGGGAGAAATCTGAGTTAATTTTTTAGAATGTCCTTAAAATGGTACAACTATTTTGGAAAAGGTATGGCATGTTTTATAAAACTAACCATGCACCTATCCTAAGGTCAGCAATTGTACTCCTTGGTTTTTATCCAAGGGAAATAAAAACATTTGTCCTTGAAAAGGCTTGTACTAAGATAAGTTCAAAGTGTTAGTCTCTCAGTCGTGTCTGACTCTTTGCAATCTCATGGACTGTAGCCTGCCAGGCTCTTCTGTCCGTGGAATTCTCCAGGCAAGAATACTGGAGTAGGTTGCTATTCCCTTCTCCAGGCGATCTTTCCAACCCAGGAATCAAACCTGGATCTCCTGCATTGCAGGTGGTTTCTTTACTCTCTGAGCCACCAGGGAACACATTAACAATTCTGAAAAAAATTTAAATGTACTTTGGAGTTGAACAAATAAGTAAATGTATGACACATAGTGGGAGCAAGCTTTCTCGCTATTAGAAGGGAAGTTTCAAATAAATTAGAAGGAAGGCAAGAATGGGCTTGTGGTACTGGATTGGAGTCAGAGACATCAGTATGTACCAGTGTTTAGCTTATACAGATACATAGACACAAAGACAATTACAGATATGCATGAATTCCTGGGTTAGTAAACATTAATATAATATCTAATTTGGTCTGCTGAGAGGGCCCAGAAGCAATGACAACCCAGCAACAGCAAACAGGCCCAGAGCCTAGATCTCGATTTCTACATACCATTCTCCAATAAAAAGAATCAGAGCTCTTTGGAGAAATGCTAGTTCTTGGGTTGTGGAAGGGAAAATACAAGATAAACCTAGAGCATTTTGCAGGCCAGAAAGGAGATACTCAAAAAACAAAAAGATGAAAAGATATCAAAGAAATAGGGGCCAATGGTCCCTGGAACAAATTGAGTAACAAAATAGCATAGTTTGAATTATAATCCAAAGTGTAAAATGAGTCCATGGTAATATAAAAAATTGAATAAGTAAAGGAAGAGATGATCTCACTTACAGAAGGACTTCAAATAATATATGTAGATACTCTCTCTTTGGGATATAGAGTGTAATCTCTCTTCTTGAAGGCAGACTGAGCTCAGTGAATTATTCAGAGTATGGGAGGTGAAATAGTAGCTTTACAGTGAAGAAACCTGGAAAATGCTATTTAAACAAAAGGATGACAGTTAATCAGTAATGCCATGATAAATAACATCATGAGCCCTCTGATATGATGTAATGAAAAGCGTATTTCATCTCTGTGGTTTTCTGCCCCAAGCTCATAGCTCCAGGCTATTCAGGAGAGAGCCAAGAGATAAACCATTAGGAGACATTTCGAGACATTCTATAAAATATGTAACCAGTACTTCTCAATACTGTCTAGCTTATAGAAAGCAGATGAAAACTAAAAACTTGTTACAAACCAGGGGAAACTAAGGAGATATGACAATAAAATTCAGTGTGGCATGCTAGATTATATCTTTGAATCAGAAAAAGAACATTAATGGAAAGACTAGAAAATCTGGAGTTTACATCACTGCAGATGGTGACTGCAGCCATGAAATTAAAAGACGCTTACTCCTTGGAAGGAAAGTTATGACCAACCTAGATAGCATATTCAAAAGCAGAGACATTACTTTGCCAACAAAGGCCTGTCTAGTAAAGGCTAAGGTTTTTCCAGTAGCCATGTATGGATGTGAGAGTTTGACTGTGAAGAAAGCTGAGCGCCAAAGAATTGATGCTTTTGAACTGTGGTGTTGGAGAAGACTCTTGAGAGTCCCTTGGACTGGAAGGAGATCCAACCAGTCCATTTTAAAGGAGATCAGTCCTGGGTGTTCTTTGGAAGGAATGATGCTAAAGCTGAAACTCCAGTACTTTGGCCACCTCATGCGAAGTGTTGACTCATTGGAAAAGAATCTGATGCTGGGAGGGATTGGGGGAAGGAGGAAAAGGGGATAACAGAGGATGAGATAGCTGGATGGCATCACTGACTCGATGGACGTGAGTTTGAGTGAACTCCAGGAGATGGTGAAGGACAGGGAGGCCTGGTGTGCTGCGATCATGGGGTTGCAGAGAGTCGGACAACTGAGCGACTGAACTGAACTGAACTGAACTGAAAACACTTTTCACTTCTTTTTGGCTTCTTACTTTTGTCAGACATACCATGGTAATATGTGATGATAATGTTAGAGGAAACTGAAACTGTATGAAGGATATATGGGTATATTATCTTTGCAACTTTTCTGTTAATCAAAGTTACTGTGAAGTAAAAAGCTTATTAAATGGATAATCAACAAGGACCTACTGTATAACACAGGGAACTCTGTGCAATATTATGGAAAAACCTAAATGGGAAACGAATTTGAAAAATAATGGATATATGTATATGCATAACTGTATCACTTGTACACCTGAAACCATCACAACATTGCTAATCAACTATCAGTTCAGTTCAGTCGCTCAGTCATGTCCGAATCTTTGCGACCCCATGAACCGCAGCACGCCAGGCCTCCCTGTCCATCACCAACTCCCGGAGTTTACCCAAACTCATGTTCATCGAGTCAGTGATGCCATCCAGCTATCTCATCCTGTGTCTTCCCCTTCTCCTTCTGCCCTCAATCCCTCATCATCAGGGTCTTTTACAATGAGTCAACTCTTTGCATGAGGTGGCCAAAATACTGGAGTTTCAGCTTCAGCATCAGTCCTTCCAATGAACACCCAGGACTGATCTCCTTTAGGATGGAGTGATTGGATCTCCTTGCAGTCGAAGGGACTCTCAAGAGTCTTCTCCAACACCACAGTTCAAAAGCATCAATTCTTCAGTGCTCAGCTTTCTTCACAGTCCAACTCTCACATCCATACATGACCACTGGAAAAACCATAGCCTTGACTAGACGGACCTTTGTTGGCAAAGTAATGTCTCTGTTTTTCAATATGCTATCTAGGTTGGTCATAACTTTCCTTCCAAGGAGTAAGCGTCTTTTAATTTCATGGCTGCAATCACCATCTGCAGTGATTTTGGAGCCCCAAAAAATAAAGTCTGACACTGTTTCCATTGTTTCCCCATCTATTTCCCATGAAGTGATGGGACCAGATGCCATGATCTTCGTTTTCTGAATGTTGAGCTTTAAGCCAACTTTTTCATTGTCTTCTTTCTTTTTTTTTTTAAATTTTATTTTATTTTTAAACTTTACATAATTGTATTAGTTTTGCCAAATATCAAAATGAATCCACCACAGGTATACATGTGTTCCCCATCCTGAACCCTCCTCCCTCCTCCCTCCCCATACCATCCCTCTGGGTCGTCCCAGTGCACTAGCCCCAAGCATCCAGTATCGTGCATCGAACCTGGACTGGCAACTCGTTTCTTACATGATATTTTACATGTTACAATGTCATTCTCCCAAATCATCCCACCCTCTCCCTCTCCCACAGAGTCCAAAAGACTGATCTATACATCAGTGTCTCTTTTGCTGTCTCGTACACAGGGTTATTGTTACCATCTTTCTAAATTCCATATATATGCGTTAGAATACTGTATTTATGTTTTTCCTTCTGGCTTACTTCACTCTGTATAATAGGCTCCAGTTTCATCCACCTCATTAGAACTGATTCAAATGTATTCTTTTTAATGGCTGAGTAATACTCCATTGTGTATATGTACCACTGCTTTCTTATCCATTCATCTGCTGATGGACATCTAGGTTGCTTCCATGTCTTGGCTATTATAAACAGTGCTGCGATGAACATTGGGGTACACGTGTCTCTTTCCCTTTTGGTTTCCTCAGTGTGTATGCCCAGCAGTGGGGTTGCTGGATCATAAGGCAGTTCTATTTCCAGTTTTTTAAGGAATCTCCACACTGTTCTCCATAGTGGCTGTACTAGTTTGCATTCCCACCAACAGTGTAAGAGGGTTCCCTTTTCTCCACACCCTCTCCAGCATTTATTATTTGTAGACTTTTGGATCGCAGCCATTCTGACTGGTGTGAAATGGTACCTCATAGTGGTTTTGATTTGCATTTCTCTGATAATGAGTGATGTTGAGCATCTTTTCATGTGTTTGTTAGCCATCTGTATGTCTTTTTTGGAGAAATGTCTATTTAGTTCTTTGGCCCATTTTTTGATTGGGTCGTTTATTTTTCTGGAGTTGAGCTGTAGGAGTTGCTTGTATATTTTTGAGATTAGTTGTTTGTCGGTTGCTTCATTTGCTATTATTTTCTCCCATTCTGAAGGCTGTCTTTTCACCTTGCTAATAGTTTCCTTTGATGTGCAGAAGCTTTTAAGGTTAATTAGGTCCCATTTGTTTATTTTTGTTTTTATTTCCAATATTCTGGGAGGTGGGTCATAGAGGATCCTGCTGTGATGTATGTCGGAGAGTGTTTTGCCTGTGTTCTCCTCTAGGAGTTTTATAGTTTCTGGTCTTGCATTTAGATCTTTAATCCATTTTGAGTTTATTTTTGTGTATGGTGTTAGAAAGTGGTCTAGTTTCATTCTTTTACAAGTGGTTGACCAGATTTCCAAGCACCACTTGTTAAAGAGATTGTCTTTAATCCATTGTATATTCTTGCCTCCTTTGTCGAAGATAAGGTGTCCATATGTGCGTGGATTTATCTCTGGGCTTTCTATTTTATTCCATTGATCAATATTTTTGTCTTTGTGCCAGTACCATACTGTCTTGATAACTGTGGCTTTGTAGTAGAGCCTGAAGTCAGGTAGGTTGATTCCTCCAGTTCCATTCTTCTTTCTCAAGATCGCTTTGGCTATTCGAGGTTTTTTGTATTTCCATACAAATTGTGAAATTATTTGTTCTAGCTCTGTGAAGAATACTGTTGGTAGCTTGATAGGGATTGCGTTGAATCTATAAATTGCTTTGGGTAGTATACTCATTTTCACTATATTGATTCTTCCAATCCATGAACATGGTATATTTCTCCATCTATTAGTGTCCTCTTTGATTTCTTTCACCAGTGTTTTATAGTTTTCTATATATAGGTCTTTAGTTTCTTTAGGTAGATATATTCCTAAGTATTTTATTCTTTTCGTTGCAATGGTGAACGGAATTGTTTCCTTAATTTCTCTTTCTGTTTTCTCATTATTAGTGTATAGGAATGCAAGGGATTTCTGTGTGTTGATTTTATATCCTGAAACTTTACTGTAGTCATTGATTATTTCTAGTAATTTTCTGGTGGACTCTTTAGGGTTTTCTATGTAGAGGATCATGTCATCTGCAAATAGTGAGAGTTTTACTTCTTCTTTTCCAATTTGGATTCCTTTTATTTCTTTTTCTGCTCTGATTGCTGTGGCCAAAACTTCCAAAACTATGTTGAATAGTAATGGTGAAAGTGGGCACCCTTGTCTTGTTCCTGACTTTAGAGGAAATGCTTTCAATTTTTCACCATTGAGGATAATGTTTGCAGTGGGTTTGTCATATATAGCTTTTATTATGTTGAGGTATGTTCCTTCTATTCCTGCTTTCTGGAGAGTTTTTATCATAAATGGATGTTGAATTTTGTCAAAGGCTTTCTCTGCATCTATTGAGATAATCATATGGTTTTTATTTTTCAATTTGTTAATGTGGTGTATTACATTGATTGATTTGCGGATATTGAAGAATCCTTGCATCCCTGGGATAAAGCCCACTTGATCATGGTGTATGATCTTTTTAATGTGTTGTTGGATTCTGATTGCTAGAATTTTGTTAAGGATTTTTGCATCTATGTTCATCAGTGATATTGGCCTGTAGTTTTCTTTTTTTGTGGGATCTTTGTCAGGTTTTGGTATTAGGGTGATGGTGGCCTCATAGAATGAGTTTGGAAGTTTACCTTCCTCTGCAATTTTCTGGAAGAGTTTGAGCAGGATAGGTGTTAGCTCTTCTCTAAATTTTTGGTAGAATTCAGCTGTGAAGCCGTCTGGACCGGGGCTTTTGTTTGCTGGAAGATTTTTGATTACAGTTTCAATTTCCATGCTTGTGATGGGTCTGTTAAGATTTTCTATTTCTTCCTGGTCCAGTTTTGGAAAGTTGTACTTTTCTAAGAATTTGTCCATTTCTTCCACGTTGTCCATTTTATTGGCATATAATTGTTGATAGTACTCTCTTATGATCCTTTGTATTTCTGTGTTGTCTGTTGTGATCTCTCCATTTTCGTTTCTAATTTTGTTGATTTGATTTTTCTCCCTTTGTTTCTTGATGAGTCTGGCTAATGGTTTGTCAATTTTATTTATCCTTTCAAAGAACCAGCTTTTGGTTTTGTTGATTTTTGCTATGGTCTCTTTTGTTTCTTTTGCATTTATTTCTGCTCTAATTTTTAAGATTTCTTTCCTTCTACTAACCCTGGGGTTCTTCATTTCTTCCTTTTCTAGTTGCTTTAGGTGTAGAGTTAGGTTATTTATTTGACTTTTTTCTTGTTTCTTGAGGTGTGCCTGTATTGCTATGAACTTTCCCCTTAGGACTGCTTTTACCGTGTCCCACAGGTTTTGGGTTGTTGTGTTTTCATTTTCATTCGTTTCTATGCAAATTTTGATTTCTTTTTTGATTTCTTCTGTGATTTGTTGGTTATTCAGCAGCGTGTTGTTCAGTCTCCATATGTTGGAATTTTTAATAGTTTTTCTCCTGTAATTGAGATCTAATCTTACTGCATTGTGGTCAGAAAAAATGCTTGGAATGATTTCTATCTTTTTGAATTTACCAAGGCTAGCTTTATGGCCCAGGATGTGATCTATCCTGGAGAAGGTTCCATGTGCGCTTGAGAAAAAGGTGAAATTCATTGTTTTGGGATGAAATGACCTATAGATATCAATTAGGTCTAACTGGTCTATTGTATCATTTAAAGTTTGTGTTTCCTTGTTAATTTTCTGTTTAGTTGATCTATCCATAGGTGTAAGTGGGGTATTAAAGTCTCCCACTATTATTGTGTTATTATTAATTTCTCCTTTCATACTTGTTAGCATTTGTCTTACGTACTGTGGTGCTCCCGTGTTGGGTGCATATATATTTATAATTGTTATATCTTCTTCTTGGATTGAACCTTTGATCATTATGTAGTGACCTTCTTTGTCTCTTTTCACAGCCTTTGTTTTAAAGTCTATTTTATCTGATATGAGTATTGCTACTCCTGCTTTCTTTTGGTCCCTATTTGCATGGAAAATCTTTTTCCAGCCCTTCACTTTCAGTCTGTATGTGTCCCCTGTTTTGAGGTGGGTCTCTTGTAGACAACATATGTAGGGGTCTTGTTTTTGTATCCATTCAGCCAGTCTTTGTCTTTTGGTTGGGGCATTCAACCCATTTACGTTTAAGGTAATTACTGATAAGTATGTTCCCGTTGCCATTTACTTTATTGTTTTGGGTTCGAGTTTATACACCGTTTTTGTGTTTCCTGTCTAGAGAATATCCTTTAGTATTTGTTGGAGAGCTGGTTTGGTGGTGCAGAATTCTCTCAGCTTTTGCTTGTCTGAAAAGCTTTTGATTTCTCCTTCATACTTGAATGAGATCCTTGCTGGATACAATAATCTGGGCTGTAGGTTATTTTCTTTCATCATTTTAAGTATGTCTTGCCATTCCCTCCTGGCTTGAAGAGTTTCTATTGAAAGATCAGCTGTTATCCTTATGGGAATTCCCTTGTGTGTTATTTGTTGTTTTTCCCTTGCTGCTTTTAATATTTGTTCTTTGTGTTTGATCTTTGTTAATTTGATTAATATGTGTCTTGGGGTGTTTCTCCTTGGGTTTATCCTGTTTGGGACTCTCTGGGTTTCTTGGACTTGGGTGATTATTTCCTTCCCCATTTTAGGGGAGTTTTCCACTATTATCTCCTCAAGTATTTTCTCATGGTCTTTCTTTTTGTCTTCTTCTTCTGGAACCCCTATGATTCGAATGTTGTAGCATTTAATATTGTCCTGGAGGTCTCTGAGATTGTCCTCATTTCTTTTAATTCGTTTTTCTTTTATCCTCTCTGATTCATTTATTTCTACCATTCTATCTTCTAATTCACTAATCCTGTCTTCTGCCTCTGTTATTCTACTATTTGTTGCCTCCAGAGTGTTTTTAATTTCACTTATTGCATTATTCATTATATATTGACTCTTTTTTATTTCTTCTAGGTCCTTGTTAAACCTTTCTTGCATCTTCTCAATCCTTGTCTCCAGGCTATTTATCTGTGATTCCATTTTAGTTTCAAGATTTTGGATCAATTTCACTATCATTATTCGGAATTCTTTATCAGGTAGATTCCCTATCTCTTCCTCTTTTGTTTGGTTTGGTGGGCATTTATCCTGTTCCTTTATCTGCTGAGTATTCCTCTGTCTCTTCATCTTGTTTAAATTGCTGAGTTTGGGGTGTCCTTTCTGTATTCTGGCAGTTTGTGGAGTTCTCTTTATTGTGGTGTTTCCTCGCTGTGTGTGGGTTTGTACAGGTGGCTTGTCAAGGTTTCCTGGTTAGGGAAGCTTGTGTCGGTGTTCTGGTGGGTGGAGCTGTATTTCTTCTCTCTGGAGTGCAATGAAATGTCCAGTAATGAGTTATGAGATGTCTATAGTTTTGGGGTGACTTTGGGCAGCCTGTATCTTGAAGCTCAGGGCTGTGTTCCTTTGTTGCTGGAGAATTTGCTTGGTATGTCTTGCCCTGGAACTTATTGGCCCTTGTGTGGTGCTTGGTTTCAGTGTCGGTATGGAGGCATTTGATGAGCTCCTGTGAATGAATGTTCCTTGGAGTCAGGAGTTCCCTGGAGTCAGGGTTTGGACTTAAGTCTCCTGCTTCCGATTATCGGTCTTATTTTTACAGTAGTTTCAAAACTTCTCCTTCTATACAGCACCATTGATAAAACATCTACATTAAAGATGATAAGTTTCTCTACAGTGAGGGTCACTCAGAGAGGTTCACAGGGTTACATGGAGAAGAGAAGAGGGAGGAGGGAGTTAGAGGTGACCCAAATGAGATGAGGTGAATCAATAGTGGAGAGAGTGGGCTAGCCAGTAGTCACTTCCTTATGTGCACTCCACAACTGGACCACTCAGAGATGTTCATGGGGTTATACAGAGAAGAGAAGAAGGAGGAAGGTAACAGAGGTGGCCAGAAGGATAAAAGGGGGGAATGAAAAGGAGGGAGACAGATCCAGCCAGTAATCAGTTCCCTAAGTGTTCTCCACCGTCTGGAACACACAGAAATTCACAGAGTTGGGTAGAGTAGAGAGGGGTTAGGAAGGAGACACAGGCGACCTGGTGGAGAAAAAGGAGGGTCCAAAGGGAGAGAGAGCAGTCAAGCCAGTAATCTCACTCCCTAGTGAAAAATGGGTCCTGAAGATTGGGTCCTTAAAGGTACAAAATTGGTAACAAATACATAACAGCAAAAATTAAAAATCTAGAGTAGAGTTTGGAATTTCAAAAATACAATGTTAAAGAAAAGAAGAAGGAAAAGAAAGAGAGAAAGAACGAACAAACGAAAACAAACAAGGTCGCGAAAATTATAAAGAAAGTACAGGTACAAAATTGATAACTAATACCAGAAAGCGAAAATTAAAAATCTAGAGTAGAGTTTGGAATTTCAAAAATACGATGTTAAAGAAAAGAAGAAGGAAAAGAAAGAGAGAAAAAACGAACAAACAAAAACAAACAAGGTCGCGAAAATTATAAAGAAAGTACAGGTACAAAATTGATAACTAATACCAGAAAGCAAAAATTAAAAATCTAGAGTAGAGTTTGGAATTTCAAAAATACAATGTTAAAAAAAAAAAAAAAAGAAGAAGAAAAATAAAGAGAGAAAACAAACAAACAAATACGAACAATGTCACAAAAATTATAAAGAAAATACAGGTACAAAATTGATATCAAATACCAAAAAGCATAAATTAAAAATCTAGAGTAAAGTTTGGAATTTCAGATATACAATGTTATATAAAAGAAGAAGAGAAAGAAACAGAGAAGAAGAAAAAAAAAAGTCACAGAAATTATATAAAAAAAAACTATAGGTACAAAATTGATAACATATACCAAAAAGCGAAAATTAAAAATCTAGAGTAGAGTTTGGAATTTCAAAAATACAATGTTAAAGAAAAGAAGAAAAAAACAAAAACAAACAAACAAAAAAAACAAGGTCAAAAAATTATAAAATATATATATATGAAGTTTGCTGAAGAAGAAAAAAATAGGGTCTTTTTTTTTTTTTTGCAAAGTAATAGGTTATAAAAGTGAAAATTAAAGGAACAATAGAGGACTTAAAATTTTTTTTTTAATTAAAAAAAAAAGAAAGAATGCTCATAAAAATAATAAAAATATATCTAGGACTTTTTTTTTTTTTTTTGTGGGTGTTGTGGGTTCAGTTCATTTTTGGCTAGTTCCTTGGTCAGATTTATATTTCTCAAGATCTATAGGCCCCTTCCTATGTAGTCCGTAGTAACCACAGGGTTTTGATCTATTGCCTGTAGCTTCCAAGGCGTTTCCCTCTGTTATATCTTCTTCTGTTTGCTAGTCTGTTCAGTATCTGGTTTCCGCCCTGACTCAAAGGGCACGGTGGATTTTTAATATTTTTTCCTACCTCCTTTCGAAGAGTTGGGTTGCTTTTCTGGGTGCCTGATGTCCTCTGCCAGCATTCAGAAGTTGTTTTGTGGAATTTACTCGACATTTAAATGCTCTTTTGATGAATTTGTGGGGGAGAAAGTGTTCTCCCCATCCTACTCCTCCGCCATCTTGGCTCCTCCTCCCATTGTCTTCTTTCAAGAGGCTCTTTAGTTCTTCACTTTCTGCCATAAGGGTGATGTCATCTGCATATCTGAGGTTATTGATATTTCTCCCAGCAATCTTGATTCCAACTTGTGCTTATTCCAGACCAGTGTTTCTCATGATGTACTCTGCATATAAGTTAAATAAGCAGGGTGACAATATACAGCCTTGACATACTCCTTTTCCTATTTGGAACCAGTCTGTTGTTCCATGTCCAGTTCTAACTGCTGCTTCCTGACCTGCATACAGGTTTCTCAAGAGGCAGGTCAGGTGGTCTGGTATTCCCATGTCTTTCAGAATTTTCCACAGTTTATTGTGATCCACACAGTCAAAGGCTTTGGCATAGTCAATGAAGCAGAAATAGATGTTTTTCTGGAACTCTCTTGCTTTTTATGATCCAGCGGATGTTGGCAATTGGATCTCTGGTTCCTCTGCATTTTCTAAAACCAGCTTGAACATCTGGAAGTTCACGGTTCACATATTGCTGAAGCCTGGTTTGGAGAATTTTGAGCATGACTTTTACTAGCGTGTGAGATGAGTGCAATTGTGTGGTAGTTTGCCCATTCTTTGGGATTGCCTTTCTTTGCGATTGGAATGAAAATTGACCTTTTCCAGTCCTGTGGCCACTGCTGAGTTTTCCAAATTTGCTGGCATATTGAGTTCAGCACTTTCACAGCATCATATTTCAACTGGAATTCCATCACCTCCACTAGCTTTGTTCGTAGTGATGCTTTCTAAGGCCCACTTGACTTCACATTCCAGGATGTCTGGCTCTAGGTCAGTGATCACACCATCGTGATTATCCTGGTTGTGAAGATCTTTTTTGTACAGTTCTTCTGTGTATTCTTGCCACCTCTTCTTAATATCTTCTGCTTCTGTTAGGTCTATACCATTTCTGTCCTTTATTGTGCCCATCTTTGCATGAAATGTTCCCTTGATATCTCTAATTTTCTTTCTAATCAACTATATCCAGTATAAAATAAAATAGTTAAAAAAATAAAAATTGTATTAAAAAAGAAGAATGTTTATAATAGAGCTATTCATAGTTTCCCCAAACTTAAAACAGTCCAGGTGTTCATCATTACGAGAACAGATAAACAGAGTGTGTTATATTTATTATAAGGGAATATTATTCAGCAATAAAAAGAAATGAACCATTGATACTGCAATATGGATGAATATAAAAAACATGAAGCTGAGTGAATAAAAAGGCTAACATCAAAAAGTACAGATTTTTATCCATCTGGGTGCAATCAGGAGAGCGAAAAGTCACACAGTGATTTTATAGAGAAGGCTCAATAAGGGAATTATTAACTGTAACAGAGGATGGAGTAACAAGAGGCTGGCTGTTAAGAAGTAAGTAAAACTGTAAAGAATGTAGAAACAGCAGATATAAGGACAGTTACTATCATTAAACCTGAGATAGTGAGCCCCGGGAGGAACCTTCTCACCCAGCCCTGCCAGCTAAATGAATGGCAAAGTTATTGTGCTGGTTGAACTTGTTGGAAATCTGTTCTCTTTTGGGCCAGGGAAATCTATTAAAGGGGTGATGTCTCACTGGGGGCACTCTGTTGCCAGTTTCTCAAGTTGGGGTGGGGGTGGATGCTAAGGAGAGCTGCTACTGTGCACAGCAGGAGCTGGGACTTGGAGAAGCTATAAGCACTGCAGGAACCTGATGCTGGAAAAACTGCTTGAGATGCAGGATCTGGCTGCTGAAGAAACTGTATGCTTGCAGGAACCTGCCAGGTGAGCACACTGAAACCAGGGAGAAAGAAAAGGCTTTTCCCCTCCTGCAGTGTCTCTCCTGTGCCCTTAATTGATAAAGCTTGATGGTGTGCCAACTGCCAAAAGAGAAAAATTTAAGGGCCAATATCTGTTTTCACAGAGCAGCAAAATGGGTGAATTTGAAGCTGAGAGGCAACAAATTGTCAATATGGTAAATATGGCATGATATAGTCTCAATGTTGTTCTATTTATTTGAAGTTTTAAAAGAGAGGAAACTAATTTATGATAGAGAAAATACTAGAACAGTAAGTTACCTCTGGGAGGTTAGAGGAGGGTAAGAGCAGAGACTGAGTGGATAAGCAAGAAGAAACTTTTTGGAGTAGTGGTGATGTTCCACTTCTTGAGCAGAGTCTAGGTTAACCTGGTATATGCATTTGTAAAACTCAAGATTTGTGTATTTGTATATAAATTTACCTATAGAGGGAAGAATGTCAACAAAAGTCGACATATGCATAGTGAAGCATTTAGTAGAGAAGTGTATTGATTACTGCAATTTACTTTGAAATGCACCAATAAATAACATGGATTGATAAATGGGTAGACAGATATGTGATAACACGAATAGTCAAACATTCATGGTAGGACCTAGGAAACATCTAGATCCGGGGGATAATGGTGCTCACTGTAAAATTATTTCAGATTTTCTGTATGGGAAGTACTTCAGAATTAGATGCTGGAAGTAAAAGATTACCTTAGCTGTTGAGGGAGAATGAATTTCAGGGGAACAAGAGTAGAAGTGGGCAGATTGTTGAGGATGCAATTACAGTGGTGCAGTAAGAGATGATGATAGTCTAAATTGGAATGGTGGCAGTGGAGATGGGGGAGAAGTCATAAAAGCCAAAAGAAGAAGATGTTTTAATAGGGAAGGAATAGCCAAGCTGAATGTAGCCCAGAAAGCAGAAGAAGTTAATGATGAATATAGCCATTGGAATATGAAGGATATTGATGGCAACACGAGCAGTGTCTGAGCAAAATACACTAAAAACAAATTTTTAAAAAACAAAAAAGATTAGGTGAAAAAAATATTCTTCTTAGACATAGACACAAAAATGCACAAAGAAACTACCAATATCATGAAAAACACTGCCATAATTCAATAAGAGAAGACAACCTAATGGGAAAAAATGGGCAAAAGATATGCTATAGAAATTCTTTGCAGAAGAAATGTGATGTTGAGTCACACTCATAATTATTGATTTGTCAATAAACAATGAGATAATACATTTTTCTCCTTAGGTTGTAAAATATTTGATACTTCATAACATCCAGAGTATGCAAGAATACTGTCATACTTACTCTATGGGTATCCAAGACATTTTGAAAGAAATCTAGTGTTATCTATAAAAATAAAATCATTTATACCTGTTTCCCATTAATTTTACTTGTAAGAAAATGTCATGCATACATACATAAGTGTGTAAAGTTATATCTTATTCACCAAATAAAACACTAACTGAAATTGCATTCCAATTTTGGAGATATTAAAATATGAAAATAATTATACTCTATAATTGATGGCCTATTTTAAAAACATTAATTATAGCATTGTTTATAGAGTTAAAATTGATTGATAGTACTGAATTTTAAGCTGCCATTAAAAGACCAAAGATGTAATGTACTGATGTGAAAGCATGGCCACTGTTGTTAAATGAAAAAACGAATTTGCAAAAGAATGTTTTTTGTTTTATTTCTACAAGAAAAAATTTATATATATAGCTTCATTTATATATATATCTATAGCTTCATTTTAAAAAATGCCAGTAGGATAAATGCCAAAATGTGGCAACCTTTTGAGAGTGAGATTGGCATCAGATCAGATCAGATCAGTTGCTCAGTCGTGTCCGACTCTTTGCTACCCCATGAATCGCAGCACACCAGGCTTCCCTGTCCATCACCAACTCCTGGAGTCACTCAAACTCACGTCCATTGAGTTGGTGATGCCATCCAACCATCTCATCCTCTGTCGTCCCCTTCTCCTC
Source organism: Bos javanicus (assembly GCF_032452875.1). Classification (NCBI taxonomy): domain Eukaryota; kingdom Metazoa; phylum Chordata; class Mammalia; order Artiodactyla; family Bovidae; genus Bos; species Bos javanicus. Next base: position 86,568,678 of record NC_083868.1, read on the forward strand.
CTGCCATCAATCTTTCCCAGAATCAGGGTCTTTTCAAAAGAGTCAGCTCTTCGCATCAGGTGGCCAAAGTACTGGAGTTTCAGCTTCAACATCAGACCTACCAATGAACACCCAGGGCTGATCCTCTTTAGGATGGATTGGTTGGATCTTCTTGCAGTCCAAGGTACTCTCAAGGGTCTTCTCCAACACAACAGTTCAAAAGCATCAATTCTTGCTCAGCTTTGTTTATAGTCCAACTCTCACATCCATACATGACCACTGGAAAAACCATAGCCTTGACTAGATGGACCTTTGTTGACAAAGTAATGTCTCTGCTTTTGAATATGCTGTCTAAGTTGGTCATAACTTTCCTTCCAAGGAGTAATTAATTTCATGGCTGCAATCACCATCTGCAGTGATTTTGGAGCCCAGAAAAATAAAATCTGACACTGTCTCCACTGTTTCCCCATCTATTTGCCATGAAGTAATGGGACTGGATGCCATACTTCATACTTATATGTATTTTTATTTTTAAAACAAAGATCACATTATTTTTGCAAAACCAAATATCTCTTAATATTTTAGCCTGAACAACCTAATTTGAATGAAGTTATCTACTTGGGAATGAAATAGTAAAAAGGTAACATCTACTTTAGCATTTGGGAATTAAATTGATTATTTCATGGTCAGTGACAAGGCTTGTAAAACTTTGGGTTTTGTTTCTAAATCTAGATCCAAATGAATACAGTTATAATCTGGAAACTGTAGAATTTATAAACGTGGGAATTGGATGATAGAAATACTGTGGCAGGATGCATGGATATTTTGTCCAAAATTCAACATGGATACAATCATCATCCTGAAATTCAGAAAACAGAAGCCTTGAGTTATGGGAAATGGGACTATTTGCAGGGATTTGGCTGCCAAAGTTCTTATGTCAATGGGCCTAGAGGAGTACCCAGCAAAGACAGCTGCAATCATGCATTTGGCAGCTACAGCTGACACTGAGAAGGGTGGATCAACAGATTGGCACAGGCCAAGGCAGCTGCCTCAGTATTCACATTTTAAAATAATTGTTAAAAAAGACACTGCTATAACAATTTTCAAGTATAAATAATTATGCCATCTTAATATATGCTAGATACTAACATTTTCGTTAGCATGGATGATTAAGCTACTGTGAAATGAAAGATGATCTCTATAAGCTATAAGTTATTTAAGCTGTAAAAGTCCATTATTTCATATAGGTCAAAATTCCCTCTATAAGTTGTTTTCTCGCAACCACCTTGGAAACTTAGGCATTGTAGAAATAGAGATTAAAATACCTTACTAACTCTTGTCTTTGAAGTCACTATTTCTAAGCCCGAATGATTAAATACATGGAAAACCATGTGAGCACAAAGAGAGAAAGCTACAAAAGAGGATTTCAAAAATATAGTGACAAACCAAGGGAAAAAACATTTTCAAGACATTTGAGGAAATAGGAATGTGAAAAGCTATTGATCACAAAGATATTTTGATACTGTTAATTTTGTTAGATGCAATAATGATACTGGGTTTATGTTATAAAACATTAATAAGCTAAATGTTGGTGATGTATACTTAAGCAGTTATGGGTGAACTGTTAGATTTGTGTCTTATTTTAAAATGCTTCAGCAAAAGATATAGATGAAGCTAATATGTGTTAAGGTGATGAGTCAGTTCAGTTCAGTTCAGTTGCTCAGTCGTGTCCGACTCTTTGTGACTCCATGAACCACAGCACACCAGGCTTCCCGGTCCATCACCAACTCCTGGAGTCCACCCAAACCCATGTCCATTGAGTTGGTGATGCCATCCAACCATCTCATCCTCTGTCGTCCCCTTCTCCTCCTGCCATCAATCTTTCCCAGAATCAGGGTCTTTTCAAAAGAGTCAGCTCTTTGCATCAGGTGGCCAAAGTATTGGAGTTTCAGCTTCAACATCAGACCTACCAATGAACACCCATGACTGATCCTCTTTAGGATGGATTGGTTGGATCTTCTTGCAGTCCAAGGTACTCTCAAGGGTCTTCTCCAACACAACAGTTCAAAAGCATCAATTCTTTGGCACTCAGCTTTGTTTATAGTCCAACTCTCACATCCATACATGACCACTGGAAAAACCATAGCCTTGACTAGATGGACCTTTGTTGACAAAGTAATGTCTCTGCTTTTTAATATGCTGTCTAAGTTGGTCATAACTTTCCTTCCAAGGAGTAAGAGTCTTTTAATTTCATGGCTGCAATCACCATCTGCAGTGATTTTGGAGCCCAGAAAAATAAAATCAGCCACTGTCTCCACTGTTATTTGCCATGAAGTGATGGGACTGGATGCCATCATCTTAGTTTTCTGAATGTTGAGCTTTAAGCCAACTTTTTCATTCTCCTGTTTCACTTTCATCAAGAGGCTCTTTAGTTCCCCTTCACTAGTTCCTTATGGCAGTTCCACTTTCTGCCATAAGGGTGGTATCATCTGCATATCTGAGGTTATTGATATCTCTCCTAGCAATCTTGACTCCGGCTTGTGCTTCTTCCAGCTCAGCGTTTCTCATGATGTACTCTGCATAGAAGTTAAATGAGCAGGGTGACAATATACAGCCTTGACATACTCCTTTTCCTATTTGGAACCAGTCTGTTGTTCCATGTCCAGTTCTAACTGTTGCTTCCTGACCTGCATATAGGTTTTTCAAGAGGCAGGTCAGGTGGTCTGGTATTCCCATCTCTCAGAATTTTCCAGTTTATTGTGATCCAAACAGTCAAAGGCTTTGGCATAGTCAATAAAGCAGAAATAGATGTTTTTCTGGAACTCTCTTGCTTTTTCGATGATCCAGCGGATGTTGGCAATTTGATCTCTGGTTCCTGAGTATATGAGGATATATATTTAAACTTTATAAAAGTTTAACTATGAACAGCTAAAATAAAATTCAGAAAAGGGGAAAAAAGCAACAGATAGTGAACTATTGGATTAGCAAAATTAATTGATCCTCAGGATGCCATGGTAGGGGTTTCCCTGGTGGCTTTCGGTAAAGAATCTGCCTGCAATGCAGGAGACCTGGCTTCAGTCCCTGGGTTGGGAAGATCCCCTGGAGAAGGGACCGGCTACCCATTCCAGTATTCTGGCCTAGAGAATGCCATGGACAGAGGAGCCTGACAGGCTATAGTCCATTGGGTAGCAAAGAGTTGGACACAACTGAGCGACTTTCACTTTCACATGCAGTGGTACAGAGTATTCCAGCCAAAGAACACCCCTCATTGCAGAAAGCATAGTTTGAGACCTGTATCTTAGTTTAGGTTCTGTCTGGTTCCATCCAGTTACCCCTTCACTTCAGGGAGCTTCAGTTTATTATCTAGGAACTGAAGGGATTAAATTAGTTTACTGTTTTGTCCTTTCCAGTTCTGAGAAGCTCTACAACACAGGGCATAAACTCAAACACCTATCGGTGCCAAGTAGGTAATCCAAATGAGTTAATTGACGTGTTGGCCATTCTAGATCTCCTTTTTTGAGATTAGGAAACAATACAAGTTTTTGTGCGGAATTAAAGATTTTACACATGTTAACAAATGAAAATGTAAAGAAAATAAAGGTGTAGGAACTCTGCGCTGCAAGTCAGCCACCTCTGCGCAGCTCACGTCTGCGGTTAGCTAAGATTGTAAGCTGGAAGACCAGAAGTTAAAACAGACGAGGATCAAAACATCCAGCAATGTTTCCAGGGAGTTAATTCTGCTTCAAAATCCCTGTCTACTTCAGTCTACCGAGATTTCACCTACGAATGAAACTTAAACGCCACTTGAACATTCTTTTCGTCAGCTTTCATCTGCCGCCTGGCGCAGTGCGGATCCGTGCCTTGCGGCCCCCGGGAGACCGCAGGCGCCGGAGTTTACAGCCCCCGGGACTCGAGCCGCACGTTGAAGGACTGTTATGCCGGCACCTGGCAACCCCACGGAAACTCTGCGGCTACTGCTGCTGCTAAGTCGCTTCAGTCGTGTCCGACTCTGTGCGACCCCATAGACGGCAGCCCAACAGGCTCCCCTTGTCCATGGGATTCCCCAGGCAAAAACACTGGAGTGGGTTGCCATTTCCTTCTCCAACGCATGAAAGTGAAAAGTGAAAGTGAAGTCGCTCAGTCGTGTCCAACTCTTAGTGACCCCATGGACTGCGGCCCACCGGGCTCCTCCGTCCATGGGATTTTCCAGGCAAGAGTGCTGGAGTGGGGTGCCATTGCCTTCTCCGAAGGAACCTCTGGAAGAGTAAATTGATTCTCTTCCCTGGGTGTTCAAGAAGAAAAAGTTGCCCTGGATTCAGGGACAGTGTTCTCGACCGGAAGTTTTGCCTCAGGACATGAGCGCTTCCGGTTTGGTAACTAAGGGCGCGAAACGGTTGCTAGAGCTCGGGTAGCAACTTCTCCGGAGCTTTGCGAGTTCCTGGGGTTGCCTCAGGTGCCGCTCACGGGTGAAATGAGACGGTGGCTCTTTCTTCTGCACTTTTTCTGAGGTCCCCTATCTATTTGTCATCATGAGTAGTGAATTCCTGGCGGAGCTGCGCTGGGAGGATGGGTTCGCTATCCCGGTGGCGAACGAGGAGAACAAGACACTGGAAGAGCAGGTAAGGATCAGGTGAAGAAGGCGAGGTGGGCGGGCGAGGGGAGAGGGGGCCTTTGGGGGAACTTTTCTGGTTGGCAGAAATACCCAAAGTCTTTTATTTCTCTCGTTCCTTCCCTAATGCTATCTTTTCTCGGTTTACCTCTTCGGTACCATCTCTTTCTTTGCTCATCTGCTAGCCCTTTTCGGTTCTTGCTAAGCGTTGATATCAATCAATCCATTGAAATGATAATTGGTATACACGACTATAAAGTTTGAATCTTTGCTCCCTCCTCTTCCACTTCTTGCATTCATTTGCAACCTCCTGAGTAGTAGAGGAAAAAAGCACAGGCTTTTTCCTGCCTCAGAATTAAGCGCGGTTTGCAAAGTGACTTCTGAGATTTGCGTAGCAACAGTTATTTGCGGATGTTTGCAAACAAAACACGTATGGTTAACTTTTCTTTTTGAGTTTCTTCCTATGATATTTGAAGTGATTCGAGGAGATGTTTTCAAGAGGGATGTTCTAGTAAGTATGTACAGTGTGCAGTTTACAGCTTTTCAAAGTGAGGATTAAGTTGTCACAGAACGGTATAAAAATATTTTAAGTTACAAGGGCGTATTTGGGGGATTCCCTGGTTGCTCAGCGGTAAAGAATTCGCCTGCCAATGGAGGAGAGGCTGTTCCATCCCTGGGTCCAGAAGATCCCGTGGAGAAGCAATAGCAACCCACTCCAGTATTCTTGCCTGAGAAATCCTTCCGTGGACAGAGAAGCCTGGTGGGTGTAGTTCATGGGGGTCGCAAAGAGTTGGACAGGACTTAGTGACTAAACAACAACAAAGGAGTATTTTAACCAGCTTGCAACCAAAGCGTGGTAGTTGTTAAAAATAAAAACTGTAACCAGATCAGGAAACTTTTAAAGACCTTGAGCAGTCAGTCTAAAGTTCTATCACATGGCAATGTGTTGTGTGAAAGAATCCAAGAAGAACCTACGATGCTTACACTGCTTTAGAGAATGGAAGACGAGGTCTTATCTCCTCTGAGAAATGAAAATGAAAATCCTCCGTTCTGCTTCTTGAAAATATATTTTTAAAAATATTCTTACTTATTTACTTATATCTAACTAGATGGTTTCAGATTTTGCTTTTTAAGTGAAGAACTACATTAGGAAATATAAGAGATCTAGCACTGAATACTGAGGAATAATAATGTTAATAAGTATCCAGTCCTGGGTTCAGATCCTGTATATCAGCATTGAGTCAGTTTCTTCTTATGTAAACTGGAGATAAGTAAAATAATCATTTCACAAGGTTGTTATACTGCTCTAAGGACATTAATATAGGTTAAGTTCCATTAAAATGTTCTTTTTGGGTATTATTGCCATAATATGTCTTACAGGATTTTAAATATTTATTACTTGAATTAGCTATTTTTAAAAATATTAAAGAACAATTAAAGAATAATGAGGACCATAATCACGTCACCTAATAAACTCTGATATTAAAAAAGCAACTCTTGAAAGTTTAAAATATTCAAACAGAAGAAAAGGGTATAAAATAAAAAATACAAGATATTCTCTCCTCAGAATACTCACTGTTGACCATAGATGTGACTATCATGGCTTAAACAAATATCCTAGACATCATGATCTACAGGTATATAGACAAAAAAGACAGGAGTATTATAAAAATAAGATCCTATGTGCTATTTTTAGCATAGAAATTTAATTTTACTTGTGTTTAAGAGGAGAAAATGAAAGAAATTGTTGACTATCAGTGAGTGTTACTTGGTTATAAGAGATAGTGGTTGCAAAAAAATTTCTGTAACATTAAGAAAAACTAAATTAAAAAAATGAAATGGTTAAATTAAGTGTTTCTAAAAATTTCTTTGCTTCATTTGTAGACAGTATGAGTTGACTCCCTGATCTTTCATTTTGCATCTTTGAAATGAAGAGATTAGCCCTCCTACCCTTTCTGCTACCTTCTTTTCTCCATTAAAAAGTGGTTTTATTATTTTTATATATCAAGGTTTATTTTATTTGCATTGTATTCAATGCTCTTAATTTACTACAAGTGTTTAGTCTTAATTTTATATTTAATATGATTTAATGGTCTTTGATACAGCTACTTTACTAAGTTTATCTTATTTTGAAGTTTTCACTTTTGATTCATCTTTTGACTGGTTGGATACTGTTCATGTGTGATTGTTTCAAAAAGGGCCCACAGTCTGTGCTTTGCCTGTCTGGTTCCTTGCACTGCCTGCTTTAACTTTATATTCCTTAAATCATAGTATCGGATCATCAGGATACTCTCTCTCTGCCTTACTACTTCCTCCTGGAATCCTGTGTTTCCCAAAGTGGACTGTTTTTCCAAAAGCCTATTTCCCAGCTGTTAACTTGTGAATTCACTTTATTCCTTTACTTGGTTGATGGTCTATTTCCTACATCATATATCTTCATTTGTTCTTGAGTCATTCCCTTATTTTGATGAACTACTTTCTTGTGTCTCCCTAAGAAGTGTCTATGTGAGGTAAACACTCTGAATCTGAAAATATTTTTATTTATCTTCACATTTGATGGTAATTTGGCTGGATAGAAAATCCTAGATTAAAAATAAAATTTCCACAGAATTTATCAAGAATTTTGCCCTATTGTCTTTCAAGCAGTGTTGAAGGTGAATAATCTTACATTAAAATGATTTTCAGGTATTATTTTTTTAAATTCATTTCCATTTCTTTGTAGGTTACTTTTTCATTTTCTGGAAGCTTTTAGAGTTTTGTTTCATCTTTACATAGCAGTTTTAATTTTGGCAACTATATCATCATATTTTTAATTTTCAGGTTATGTGCTTGTTGCTTTTTTGTGTCACATGGTCTTGTTTTAGGAGTATATTATCAATTACAATCTAAGTGTGTATGTATGTGTGTGTCTTTAGTTCTTGTCTTTTTTGTCCTGAATTATCTGTTTTCTTTGGAATCTTTTTATCCTGATGTCCCATACATTATGTAAGTTTTCAATAAGTAGTTGGTGATCCTTGCATATCCTTTTATATTTAAGAAAGTGGCAGTAAAATGTTGTTTGGGAGCTCTATGGGGAAGGAATTATCAAGTTGTGGAGAATTAATCATTATGCTTTAATTTGAAAAGCAGATTCTTTTGTTTTGGGTTAATTATGCAATGATAAAAGTCATAATTGACAAAGAAAAGTGATAAAGTACCAAACAACACAACAGCCAAATACATAATAGTAAAAGCTATTATAAATGCTAGTAGACCTTGACAAAAATATGCAGTGAGGTACTTCAATATCTGGACTTCCCAGGTGGCGCAGCGGTAAAGAATCTGCCTGCCAGTGCAGGAGACACAAGAAACCCAGATTTGATCCCTGGGTTGGGAAGATCTCCAGAGTAGAAAATAAAAACATGTTCCAGTATTCTTGCTGGAAAAATTCCGTGGACAAAGGAACCTGGTGTGCTACAGTCTGTGTGGTCACAAAGAGTGGGACATGACTGAGTGACTGAGTGTGCGCACACACACACACACACACACACACACACAATAGACAAAAATAAAGATATACAATATATGAATAACACAACAAAAGTAAAAACAAAGAGAACATACATCCTTTAAGTATAATATGTTCATAAAACATTTACAAAGGTACATTATGTTACTAGACCAGAGCAAAAACCTAAAAATGAATGATTAACCTTAAATACAGTATGCTAAGTGAAATAAGCTGTACACATAAGGACAAATACGTGATATGGTTTGGTAAGATATGATTACCAAAGGTATGATTCCACCTATATGAGGTAACCTAGAGTAGTCAAATTCATAGACATAAATTAGAATGGTGATTTCCAGGGGCTGGAGGTAAAAAGGATGTGGGATTAGTATTTAATGGATACAGAATTTCAGTTTGGAAGGATGAAAAGTTTTTGGAAATGGATGGTAGTGATGGTTGTACAATGTGTGGATATACTTAATGCCATTGTACTTAATATACACTGAAAAATGTTTAAAATGGTAAATTTTATGCTATAAGTATTTACAACAATTAAAAATTAATGATAAAAATTTTATAAGTCACATTTTCTGATCATAAGCCAACAGAATTAATAATAAACAGTTTAAAAGATTACTCTCCATTATTACAGACTAAATGTTTGTGTTCCTCTCTCAGTAATTCATATGCTGAAGCCCTAACTCCCAATGTGATAGTCTTTAGAGGTGGGGTCTTTGGGAGGCAATTAGGTTTGGATGTGGTCTAGATGGGGTGGGGACTGGGATTAGTGTTCTTATAAAAAGAGGAAGGAGATCTGGAAAAGGTTGATCCTCATGCCAATCACCAGAAGGGTAGTATCAAAGAATCTGCTAACCATTGGACAATTGCACTCATCTCCCATGCTAGTAAGGTCATGCTTAAAATCTTACATGCTGGGCTTCAGCATTATGCAAACCAAGAACTTCCAGATGTCCAAGTTGGGTTTAGAAAAGGAAGAGGAACTAGAAATCAAATTGCCAACATTTGCTGGATTATAGAGAAAGCAAGGGAATTTCAGAAAAACATCTAACTCTATTTCATCGACCATGCTAAAGCCTTTGACTGTATGGATCATGACAAACTGTGGAAAGCTCTTAGAGAGATGGGAATACCAGACCATCTTACCTACCTCTTTAGGAACCTGTATGTGGGTCAAGAAGCAACAGTTAGCACCCTGTATGGAACAAGTGATTGGTTCAAGATTGAGAAAGAAGTACGACAGGGCTGTCTGCTGTCACCTGTTTATTTAACCTATACGCTGAGCATATCATGAGAAATGCTGGGCTGGGTGAATTATAAACTGAAATCAAGATAAGCAGGACCTCAACAACCTCAGATATGTGCTGATGGCAGAAAGCAAAGAGGAACTAAAGAGCCTCTTGATGAGGGTGAAGGAGGAGAGTGATAAGCTGGCTTAAGACTAAATATTAAAAAAACTAAGATCATGGCATCCGGCCCCATTACTGCGTGGCAAATAGAGGGGGAAAATGTGGAAGTAGTGATAGATTTCCTCTTGTTGGGCTCCAAAATCACTGCAGACAGTGACTGCAGCCATGAAATCAGAAGACGTTTGCTTTTTGGCAGGAAAGCAATGACAAACCTAGACGGTGTGTTGAAAAACAGACATTACTCTGCCGACAAAGGTCTGTATAGTCTAGGCTATGGTCTTTCCAGTGGTCACATACGGTTGTGAAAACTGAACTATAAAGAAGGCAGAATGCCAAAGAATTGATACCTTCAAACTGTGGTACTGGAGAAAACTCTTATATGTCCCTTGGACTGCAAGGAGATCAAACCAGTCAATCTTAAGGGAGATCAACCCTGAATATTCACTGGAAGGACTGTTGCTGAAGCTGAAGCTCCAGTATTTTGGTCATCTCATGTGAATGGACAACTCATAGGAAAAGTCCCTGTTGCTGGAAAAGATTGAGGGCAGAAGGAGAAGAGGGTATCAGAGCGTGAAATGCCAGGATGGCATCACTGATACAATAAATATGAGTTTGGGCAAACTCCGAGAGATGATGAGGGACAGGGAAGCCTGGTGTGCTGCAGTTCATGGGGTTGCAAATAGATGGACGTGACTGGATGACTGAACAATCAGAAGAGTAAGAGAGACCGTGGTCTTTAGAGGTAGGGCCTTTGGGAGTTCTAGATGGGCGGGGAGGGCTCCAATACTTTGGTCACCGGATGCAAAGAGCCAATTCATTGGAAAAGACCCCGATGCCCTGATACTGGGAAAGATTGAGGGCAGGAGGAGAAGGGGACAACAGAGGTTGAGATGGTTGGATGGCATCATCAACTCAATGGATTTGAGTTTGAGCAAACTCTGGGAGATCGTGAAGGACAGGGAAGCCTGACATGCTGCAGTCCATGGGGTTGCAAAGAGTTGGACATAACTGAGCCACTGAACAATGACAACAAGATATAGGGGAGAGGGGATTGCACTGGGATTAGTGCTCTTGTAAGAAGAGAAAGAGAGACCAGGGCTCTTTCTGTCATGTGAGGGCACAGTGAGAAGGCAGTCATTTGCAAGTCAGGAAGAAAAATTTCAGTGAAACCAAATTGACTGGTGCTTTGATCTTGGACCTCCTAGCCTCCATAATCGTGAGAAATAAACTTCCATTGTTTTAGCCACCCAGTCTATGATTTTTTGTTATGGCAGTCTGAGCTGACTAAGATAGACGTCTTAAATGCTTAGGCAAGTTTCTCAGAAATATATTCTGAATTGTTGTTGTTGTTCAGTCACCCAGTCATGTCCAACTCTTTGTCCGCTCTTAGATTGTAGCACGCCAGGCTTCCCTGCCCCTCAGCATCTGGATAGCTTTATTTAAAGAGAAATTGAAAGTGAAAAAAATCACCTTTTAGAAAACAGTAAAAGGAAACTACTTTGTACCCACATCCATGTGTTCTCATTCATGTCCAGCTCTTTGGACCTCATGGACTGTAGCCCACCAGGCTCCTCTGTCCATGGAATGAAAAACAGCAAAAATCTTAGAGAAAACTTGTAATTTTAAATTCCTTTATATTTAAATCAGTGTCTTAGCTTGGGTTGCTATACTGAAACAACATAGACTCAATAAAAAACAGACATTTATTTCTCAAAATTTTGAGGGCTAGAAGTCAATATCAGGGTGCCATATTAGGTGAATATATTGGGCGAGAGCCCTCTTTCTGGCCTGTGGATGGCTGCCTTCTGGCTGTGTTCTTACATGGCTAAGATAGAGTGAGTTCTGGTCTTTCTTCCTCTTTAGTTCAGTTCTGTATCTCAGTCGTGTCCAACTCTTTGTGACCCCATGAATCACAGCAGCCAGGCCTCCCTGTCCATCACCAACAACCAGAGTTTACTCAAATTCATGTCCATCGAGTCGGTGATGCCATCCAGCCATCTCATCCTCTGTCGTCCCCTTCTCCTCCTGCCCCCAATCCCTCCCAGCATCAGAGTCTTTTCCAATGAGTCAATTCTTCACATGAGGTGGCCAAAGTATTGGAGTTTCAGCTTTAGCATCATTCCTTCCAATGAACACCCAGGGCTGATCCCCTTCAGAATGGACTGGTTGGATCTCCTTGCAGTCCAAGGGACTCTCAAGAGTCTTCTCCAGTACCACAGTTCAAAAGCATCAATTCTTTGGCGCTCAGCTTTCTTCACAGTCCAACTCTAACATCCATACATGACCACTGGAAAAATCATAGCCTTGACTAGATGGACCTTTGTTGGCAAAGTAATGTCTCTGCTTTTGAATATGCTATCTACGTTGGTCATAACTTTCCTTCCAAGGAGTAAGTGTCTTTTAATATCATGGCTGCAATCACCATCTGCAGTGATTTTGGAGCTCCAAAAATAAAGTCTGACACTGTTTCCACTGTTTCCCCATCTATTTCCCATGAAGTGATGGGACCAGATGCCATGATCTTAGTTTTCTGAATGTTGAGCTTTAAGCCAACTTTTTCACTCTCCTCTTCACTTTCTGCCATAAGGGTCATGTCATCTGCATATCTGAGGTTATTGATATTTCTCCCAGCAATCTTGACTCCAGCCTGTGCTTCTTCCAGCCCAGCATTTCTCATGATGTACTCTGCATAGAAGTTAAATAAGCAGGTGACAATATATAGCCTTGACATACTCCTTTTCCTATTTGGAACCAGTCTGTTGTTCCATGTCTAGTTCTAACTGTTGCTTCCTGACCTGCATATAGGTTTCTCAAGAGGCAGGTCAGGTGGTCTGGTATTCTCATCTCTTTCAGAATTTTCCACAGTTTATTGTGATCCACACAGTCAAAGGCTTTGGCATAGTCAATAAAGCAGAAATAGATGTTTTTCTGGAACTCTCTTGCTTTTTCGATGATCCACTGGATGTTGGCAATTTGATCTCTGTTTCCTCTGCCTTTTCTAAAACCAGCTGGAACATCTGGAAGTTCACGGTTCACATATTATGGTGCTAATTTTCCCACGGTTATCTCTAAATCACAACAGTATTTTATAACATTTAAAAGATCAGTAGATTTTAGAAATTCAAATGGATATTGAAAGAAGCAAAGTAAATGAAAATTTTATTTTCTTTTGATTTTATATTTTTAATATGGTAAAAACTTAGTAGGACTTTGGTTGATCATAGCATTTATTATTTACAGTTATCAAAGCTGCAAGATGAAAGGTCAAGCATGCAAGATCAGCTCCGTGACTATGAAGATCGAATTAATGCTATGACTTCTCACTTCAAAAATGTTAAGCAAGAGTTCTTGTTTACCCAGGTACAATACTGATTGAAATTCACATTGAGTGTATCATGTGTAGTCATGGAACATTTCACATTGCATTTACATCTGTGATTTGATTTTAGAGATATAATAAGAAAGTTTCACATAACTAAATGATTATGAACAAAAGCTTAAACCTGAAAGTAGGTAGAAAAAAAGATTTTTAGGAACTCTACTGCCACCAAATTCAAGGAACAATTAATTCATCAGGAGATATCATCATTCAGACACTCTGATATAATATTAGGCAGCTGATTATATGAGAAGGGTGCAGTGACAGCAGTGCAGAGAAGTGATGGCCTAAGTAGAAACAGATTAATAAAACATTATAATAGAGTTTCTGTCTACTTTAAAATTCTTCAGCACAACTTCCTGGAGTGATTTTGAGAGGAGGCAAACTGTCAACACACTTCAGTAGTCCTAAGGACACCACAATATTTTAGCATAGTTTAAGGACTGAATTTTACAATAACAATCCTGAGATAATAGAAAAGTTAATTTATGTTCAGGAAGCTCAGGTGACTAGGGACAGTACAATGCATTTTAGAAATATTAGTACAAACAATAAAAATTAAAACTTAGAGTAATTAATTAAGTAAGCATCTGTTTTATGGACAGTCTATTCATGTGAAGACTCTCTTTCCCTGATGATGCCCAGAAAATCCAAAAGTTCTGTAAATCAGCATTGGAGACTTTACTAGCTTCTCGTTCAAACTTTTTTTTTTAAGTACATCTATGTTTCTATGAAGAAATATGTAATTCTTAAAACTGAACAAGTCATGTTTCTAATACCAATTTATAATTAATATAGATAAGTAACTATTTCATGAGTTTTTACAAGTCTTATTAGAAAGCTATAAATTTATTGAACTTTTAAAAACAATCCCAAGATTTTGGAATCCTGATGTGATTTAGTAATTAATAAACAGTTTAGGATAACATCTTTTCCTCAAGTTATTAAACCACTGAGTTGGGGATTTGAGAAGCAGAGATAGTCTTAAGGTGTATTTCATTATAGTCAAACTTCAAGTAGGCTAATAGAGATGAAAGACAATAAACTTCCTTCAACACTAACAGCCTTAATAATGTAAAAACAATACCACTGGTGATAATTTTGAAGTCCTAAAAGATCAGTAGGCAACAAATACAATTTTATTAAGTAAAACAACACAAAGGCATCATTGTATGTTAACATACTCTAAGGCATATTTACAACCATCACTGTTTACATAATTATTTTAAAAGTATTTCTCTTAATTGGATATGTGGTCAGTTCTTATAAGCATACCATTTCCTAAGTATTTTAATATTAATTTCTTATTTTTAAATAAATGAATTATATCTTTTAAAGTCTCAGTATATAAACTTTGGTTTTCAACAGTTTCCCTAGATCAAAATAAAACTGCTGACAACATTTTTTCCTAGCACATTCCATGAACTATCTTTCTCACAACTAGTAAGCAGCACTGCCTACACTGAATCACAAAATCTAATGTGCAAGTTTCAGAGAGTGGAATTAATAATAGGTCATCTAAGCATTTCGTGGGAACTTTGTTATTTTTTTTGTCTAGTTTTAGAGTTATTTTATAATTTTAAAATGTAAAAAGTCTTTCTCTTTTGTATGTTATTCTGTAGTCTCTTTGCAAAGCCAGGGATCATGAGATTGAAAGTGAAGAACATTTTAAGATGATTGCTGAAAGAGAACTGGGACGAGTGAAGGATGAAATTCAACGACTGGAAAATGAGATAACTTCAATACGGGAAAAAAAGAATGATAAGGAAGTATGTGTTGAACTGTTACTAAAATTTTGTGCAATTGCTCCTTCTTCCTTCAGCAAATAAACGTTGATTTTTTTTTTTTTTCTGTGTGGGAAAGACATTTAGTTTCCTGACATTTACTTATGTTGTTTTTTGGACAATGAAAGTCACATGGAGCTGTGATTTAAACCAACAGTGATAGAATATTACATTTATTTTCTCAGTGTTTGCTTACCAAATAGTCATTGAACCTTACAATATGTGAGGTACCCTGCTGTCTGCCTATTACACCATACTAGGCATAATTTATTTATAAGTGTTACATTTTAAAAATCTACATTTAAAAAGTCACTTATAATTTTGAATTTCATTTTTCAGTCAGAATTTTTACCTTTCATATTATCAACCTGTGACTCTAATATTAAAGTACTATAATCTGTTTTTCTCTTTTCCTTAGCTTTTAGTTACTTGGTTGGGAGTGCTTTCCAAATTCATTTCTTCTCTTTACTTATGCATATACTTATGGAAATGTATTTGTATATATGGAAATATATGTATATTCTTATCCGGTCCCATCACTTCATGGGAAATAGATGGGGAAACAGTGGAAACAGTGTCAGACTTTATTTTTCTGGGTTCCAAAATCACTGCAGATGGTGACTGCAGCCATGAAATTAAAAGACGCTTACTCCTTGGAAGGAAAGTTATGACCAACCTAGATAGCATATTCAAAAGCAGAGACATTACTTGACCAACAAAGGTTCGTCTAGTCAAGGCTATGGTTTTTCCTGTGGTCATGTATGGATGTGAGAGTTGGACTGTGAAGAAGGCTGAGTGCCGAAGAATTGATGCTTTTGAACTGTGGTGTTGGAGAAGACTCTTGAGAGTCCCTTGGACTGCAAGGAGATCCAACCAGTCCATTCTGAAGGAGATCAGCCCTGGGATTTCTTTGGAAGGAATGATGCTAAAGCTGAAACTCCAGTATTTTGGCCACCTCATGCAAAGAGTTGACTCATTGGAAAAGACTCTGATGCTGGGAGGGATTGGGGGCAGGAGGAGAAGGGGACGACAGCGGATGAGATGGCTGGATGGCATCACTGACTTGATGGACATGAGTCTGAGTGAACTCTGGGAGTTGGTGATGGACAGGGAGGCCTGGTGTGTTGCGATTCATGGGGTTGCAAAGAGTCAGACACGACTGAGCGACTGATCTGATCTGATACATATATAATAAATATAATATTATACATAAATATATATACATACAATAAGTATATACACAAATATATACATATATATGGGTATATGTATATATATGTATATATACATCTGGGTCTCCTGCATTGCAGGCATATTCTTTACCATCTGAGCCACCAGGAAATCCTATATATACACATACATACTTATTTTATCATGTTAATTTGTATTTGTTTGTATATTGATCTGTTTTATTTTATGAATCTAAATTTGTTAAATACATTGAAAAATATTTTATCTCCTTAATTACTATATTCATTTTAATTAAATGTGCTTCCAAAATTTCTATATAGTAGATCTTTTAGAGACAGCAATCTGATTGAAAATGGGGCTGAAGAGAACTTGTCTTGGGCTTGAGTTAGCATATGAGGCACATTATTTTTATTATAATTTCATATCTGCTTGGGTAGTTTTGGTAGAGTGACTAATGGGATTGCTCTAGGGGAGATACGCTAATGTCTTTTTAAGTAAACTTTAACTCAACTATTGTTTTCAATTTGATAATCACTTCCCTCTATTTTGGAACTAAAGAATTGAAATACCAGTATGATAGTTATATAATTAAATATGATATATTGTATACATCTGGAGACTGGGGACAGAGACAAGATTTCCTTCTTCCTTTTAAATATGTAATGTTATGTTTTATTTTAGTTTGTATAGTAAATAATGTTTTGTTATTTCTCCCTGTTCCCTCTCTTTGGAAATTAGAATTCCATATTTAAAACTACTCAAAAATTGGATGGTTTGAAATGTCAGATGAACTGGGACCAGCAAGCATTGGAGGCCTGGCTGGAAGAATCAGCTCATAAAGATAGTGATGCTCTCACTCTTCAGAAGTATGCTCAGCAAGATGATAATAAAATTAGGGTGAGATGTTATACATTGTAGTGTTAGATTTTCTCTAAATCTATAGTAAAGCAACCTGTAATTTAAATTGCACTTATAATTTTAAAGCAGTGCTTAAACATTTTGGGTCTAATAAAGCCAATTATCCTCTCTAGAAAAATGACTGTACTCCAATACTCACACAATCCTGATGCAAGTTTTATAGCTCCTCTAAAGCCCTTTGACCATTTAAGGATCTTTGGACTCCAGGTTAAGAATCCTGATTGAGAAGGTTTCTCAAATGCATTTCAGAAAATAAAGTTTTGTACTAGAACTACGTGTTAATATTTTAACTTATTTTGTGTAGTAGTTTGAATATTACAGATAATTTTTGCTGATTTGAGACTACAGTGCTATTATTTAATATATTATAATATATTAAATAATATAATTATTATTATAACCACTACTTAAAAATCTACTTGTAATTAAATCTGGTGATATATTAGTATCATGAAACATTCTGTTTTCTAACAGGTTAAAATCGCATGCATTAGTTAAAATAACCTTAAATGAAAATTTATTGTTTAATCCTTTTTTCTAACTCATTTTAAAAAGTATTAAAAGTCTTTTTAGAAACAATTGGGTTTCCATTGAAGTTAGAAGATAAAGAATATATATATATTATTTTGAGTTATTTTAGATGTCAAATGAATATGTGTCATATAATATGTATATGTATCAGTTCAGTTCAGTTCAGTTGCTCAGTTGTGTCCGACTCTTTGCATATATATAATATAATATTAATGTGAGATATGCTGTCTAACAGCTTTTATGTTAGTAAAATGATAATTATGAATATTTTTGTATGTAACTACATTGTAGGCCCTGACCCTGCAATTAGAAAGACTGACTGTGGAATGTAATCAGAGAAGAAAGGTACTTGACAATGAATTTGCAGAGACTCTAAGTGTACAGGTTGGTTTAGTAAAGATTTTTATTTTTTAATTGTCAAAATGATGTTCACAAAAGCACTTAAATTCACAGAAATATTATTTGGTCTTCATTTTACAGTTAGAATTGGATAAAGCTGCCCAAGATTTTCGAAAGATTCATAATGAAAGGCAAAAACTCATTCTACAGTGGGAAAGCACAATAGAACAGATGCAGAAGAGAGATAAAGACATCGATAACTGTGCCGTGGTAAAGTGGTTGTTTGGTTCTTGCAACTTTCAGCTGTATTTATCTCTTTTTGTATTTAACTCATTCATTTCAAATTAAATCACACTATTATTTAAAAGTCACTTTTGTAGCATGATCTAATAGTTTTGGTAAATGTTTTCTAAAGCTGGTTCTATATCTATTTGGAAATGTGATTTTATGAAGGTTATTTACTTATGGTATATAATGCCAAAGACTGGATTCTAATATCTCTGAAATGTGAAACAAGAGAAAATCGACAGACAACTTTATTGCAGCAAAGCCAATGCCTTGACTCATATGTACATGGTTGTCCACGATGCCTTGGATTTAACATGTGTGCTGTTTCTGTGTGAATCAAAAGGTGTAGGGAAATGAGCCTCATGGGTAGCCAAGAAAGAAGGATGGAGAGTCAGGAAAGAAACCCTGACTGCAATAAATTGTCCCTTTTGAAACTGAGTTACCATCCAGAATGGGGTAAAAGCTCTGAAGGGGAGGAATACCATGCTGATTAAACACCTGTCTAGTGTTATCTTTTGCTCCTTTCAGAGGTAATTTAGGAGAACTTTTTGGGGAAGTCATTAAAGAGTGAAACAGTGGTGAGTGAAAATGGGAAGATTAGGGAAGTTGGGGAGGGAGAAGGAATTGATGAGGAAAGAAGGCACATGAGAAATGTGCGAACTTCCATTCTGAGTATACTCCATGGAAAGGCATTTGGCAAGCAATTCAGGTCACTGGAAGTTTGGAATTCTGATATCTGGATGTGGTTTACTTGTTACGTGTAACTTATATGAAAATGTGATTTCTGTATTTTAAATTTCTGTGAGTAATCATTTTATCAACAAAATGGCTTATGCCTCCTTAGAGGGGAGTTGGAAGAACCAATCTTAACTCTGAGTTCCTCTTATTTCTTGCTACTAATGTTGGTTTCTCTTTCTTGCTTTATACTGGTTTCAAACATCAAGTCCTGACTGCTTCCTCTGTGTAGATCACATCTAAGACTAAGATCTAAGACTGCAAATCCATAATCTGAATGCTCATACAACCCTGTAGCTAAAGTTACTCAGTCTGCTGATTTGGTGGAATCTACAGCCTACAGCTCTCTGGTTACATCCTCAGTGATTCCTTATTCACAGGGTGACATCTCCTGGCTATGTGTATTGAAAAAGACTAGGGAGGGTGCTCAGAAGTGGTTCCATAGGTAGTGGGATGCCTCTAGATGTTTAACAACTAGCTCTTGATTTGTGGTGTTTTTGATCTGTGGTATCACCTACATGAAAACTTAACTGTGAATAGATTGCCCTGTTAATGCCTGTAATGTAGGAATTAAAGCTTCTGAGTAAGTGGTAGAAAAATTAATATAAAGCAGGGAATTCTAGAATAATTATTTGACACATACAAATTTAGGAAGTTTTAACCTATCCTTTGGTTGAATGGACACTGTAGAGATATAGAATGTTACAATTATAGAATATTAATTGTTATATAGATGGGAATACTAAACAAATCTATAATGTGTTTTAAAATGCAGTGAATTTTGGATGTATATTGATTTAATATGCTAATAGGTACAATATTACATGTACCATTTCTAAAACTTACCAACTTCAGAAACATAGCCTCCCCTGACCCAGTCTCCTGAGATTAGTTGTTTGGTGAGACTCTGTTTCAGAAAACTTGAAAGAAATATATCTTAGGGTAAATTTTCCTTCTCTCTCCAACTCATCTGACATACTGTCATCAGAATCACCTGAAAAACCACATATGATCTTTTTATTCCCCAACTCTAAGATCTTTATTCCATATTGCTTAAAACTTGACTCTCCTTTACGTGGCAATTGAAAAGTTGAATTCTTCACCCTTTGGCCCTAACCTCTGCCTTCCACCCTTCATCTCTGTCATCTGTATCCACTCTTTCTTAACATCCCCCCATTCCATCCTTGCCCTCCCACCCTATACTTTAACCATGTGAGAGTATTTATGCATCCCCACTTATCTTTTTAGGCCTGACTCAAATGAAGCCTCTTAGGTAATGCTTTTAATGATTTCTCTTGGGTAGATTTCATCATCTTTTTGCTCCCATGGTACATTGTCCACACCACAGTTATTACTTTGCATATTCTAGTTATTTTGTATCTCCATGACCAGCAGGAAGCCTGAGTGATGAAGATATTCCTATTGAAACAAATAACAAAAATAATATTCTCAAAAAATGAAAAAAAAAAAACTGGTCTTGTTACACTGGTCTTGGAAAACTACATTGAAATGTGAAAACTATTCAATACTGTTTTATTTTTTAGATGTCACCTTTTCTTGATAAAAGACTGACATTTTTCTTATCCCTTTAGCAAAGTACAAGATGGATGAAATAAAATATAGGGTTCTTTAAAAATATGAGCTTATAGATACTAGTGGCGTACTAATATTTTATTTCATTCATTTAAATTAGTCTGTCCTTAAATTTTGGTAAAATAAGTACTATAAAAATGGAATTCCTTTTAGGTTTAATTACACATGTATTTAACATGTATTTCAAATTCTAGGCATTAGCAAGGATAAAGCAGGAAATAAGAGAAAAAGAAAATCTGGTTAAGGAAAAAATCAAGTTTTTGGAAAATGAGATTGGGAATAACACAGAGTATGAAAAAAAAATTTCTGTTGCTGATCGTAAAGTTTTAAAATGTAGAACGGAATATCAACGTCATGAAGCTAATAGAATTCAGCTGAAGGATGAGGTATGTCAATTAAAAGGACTGGTTTGTGTGTTTATAACAACTAACTATACAGATAAGCATAAAGGCTTTCCTTTGTTAAGGACCTGTCTTCTAGTTCTTTTTGTTACATCCCTTCTTGTTGTGAAACTTGAACTTTTAGGATACACTCCAGTACTCTTGCCTGGAAAATCCCATGGATGGAGGATCCTGGTGGGCTGCAGTCCATGGGGTCTCTAGGAGTCTAGGTCTCAGACACGACTGAGAGACTTCACTTTCACTTTTCACTTTCATACATTGGAGAAGGAAATGGCAACCCACTCCAGCGTTCTTGCCTGGAGAATCCCAGGCACAGGGGAGCCTGGTGGGCTGCCGTCTCTGGGGTCGCACAGAGTCAGACACGACTGAAGCGACTTAGCAGCAGCAGCAGCAGGGCTTCCCTGGTGCCTCAGACGGTAAAGCGTCTGCCTACAATGAGGGAGACACGGGTTCGATCCCTGGGTCAGAAAGATCCCCTGGAGAAGAAAATGGCAACAACCCACTCCAGTATTCTTGCCTGGAAAATCCCATGGACCAAGGAGCCTGGTAGGCTACAGTCCATGGGGTTGCAAAGAATCGGACACAACTAAGTGACTTCACTTTCACTTTCTATTGAAACCTTGATTGGATACAGGCAACAGGGGGCTGTCTTCACATCATGGGTGGTATAAAGGGTTCCCCTGGTGTTGTGCAGTGCTCAACTTGCCTATCACACGTGGTGTTTTGTTATTGACTCAAGGCAAAAGACTTCTGAAAGGTCTAGGCTGGAAATCATAAGATAAAGGAAAATGGATAAATGTGAAGATGAATTATTGACTTTGGTGAAATTTTGAAGTGTCTTTCCAGAGACACATGAATATGGTGGTTTTACCACTCAAATTCTAGCGGAAACTACTGTTGAAGTTCAGTGTTTTACCTTGTTAAGGGAAAACATTTCAGTGTAGTAGTGGGACAATGTAGTGGTATAATGTCTTTAAACAATAAAATCTTCTGCTTTGGTCTTTTCTTCTTTTGAGCATACATGTCAACTAGATTATTCCATGGGTAGAGTTAGCAATTCCCATAGTTAGCAATAAAGGGATCTTTATGAAATTTGTGCCTTGAGGCCATATTATCTGAAGTTACTGATATTTGAGTGGGAAATTGAAACATTGCAGAGCATTTCATTTTATAAGTTGTTATACTTTATATTTCTGATAAAGAAGGAAAGTTTTTTCTATATGAAGAGAATAAGTAAGATCTTGCAAAAGCAAAAAAGTGAATTTCTTACATAAATTAAATGTCACTGCTAATAGCTCATTCTCCAAAATTTTAAAGCTTAAACCAGTTGGAGAAAAAAATGCAGGTATTCATTTATTTATAATTTATTTATTGAGATAGAATTCACATATCAAATACACCCTCTTAAAGCATACAATTCAATAATTTTTAGTATTTTATAGAATTGTGAAACCATTATCACTATCTAATTTTAGAGTATTTTGGTCTTTCAAAGAGAAATCTCATACCCGTTAGCAATGGCTTTCCTTCTGTCCCTGTCCTCCTCCCACCCTGGCCCTGGCAACTCCTGATCTACTTTGTCTCTGTGGATTTACCTATTTTGGACATCATACAACATGATGCATTTTGTGTCAGGGTTTTTTTTACTTACATAATGTTTTCAAGGTTCTTATAAGCTGTAACATGTAAAAGTACTTCATTTTTTCTCAAAATTTTTTTATTGTGGTGAAATACATACACAATTTACCATCTTAACTGTCTTCAGATGGACAGTTTAGTGTTAAATACATCGCTAATGTTGTACAACCATCACTATCAACCATCTTCATAACTCTTTCCTTGTAAAGCAGAAACTCTGTACCCATTGAATAATAATTTCCCATTTCCCTGTCCTCCCAGCCCCTGGAAACCACCATTCTACATTCTGTCTCTATAATTTTAGCTACTCTAAGTACCTGATATAAATGGAGTCATAAAATACTTGTCTTTTCCTGGCTGGCCTATGTCACTTATTTTTCTTAGCATAATGTCCTCAAGGGTCATCCATGTTACAGCATATGTCAAAATTTTGTTTTTTTAAGGCTGAATAGTATTCCATTGTGTGTATATACTATATTTTGCTTAGCAATTTCCCTGTCAATGACCTTGGATTGCATTCCTGTTTTGGCTATAATGAATAATGCTGCTGTGAGCATGGGTGTAGAATTATCTCAGAATTGCTGGATCAAACAATAATTACATTTTTAATTTTTGGAAGAATTACCACACAGGGGTAGTACTATTTGATATTTTCACTAACAGTGCACAAGGGTTCCAATTTCTCCACATCCTCATCCACACTTTTCATTTTGAGATTTTTTTGATGGTAGCTGTATTAATGGTTGTGAAATGGTATTTCAATGTAGTTTTGATTTTTGTTTACCTAATGATTGATGATGTTGAGCATTTTTTCATGTGCTTATTTACCTTTTGTATCTCTTCTCTGCAGAAATATCTATTCAGGGTCTTTGACCATTTTTGAGTCAGGCTTGTTTGTTGTTGTTGAATTTTAGAAGTTCCCTATATATCCTGGATATTAGTCCCTTATCAGATATATAATTTGTAGTTACTTCCCCCTCATTCTTTGTGTTGCTTTTTTGTTCTGTTGATATTACTTTTGCTGTACAAAAATTTTTAGTTTAATGAAGTCAAACTTGTCTATTTTTCTTTGATTGTCTGTGCCTTTGGTGTCATATCCAAGAAATCATTGCCAAATGCAATGTTGTGAAGCTTTTGTTCTATGTGCTTTTAACTCATATATGTAGATCTCTATAATTTGTCAGTATCTTATAAGTCATTTGAAATTTTTTTTTTCATTTGAAATTTATTATCAGATCAAAAAGAAAAATTGTTAAATATGTTACAGAAACATGGTTATTATGTTTGTCACTGTTATGTAGGTTAGAAACGAATGTGTTCAGAATAAAAATTCTCAGAAATGGAATTATAAGATATAGAGTAAATATATAATTTCTGTCTGTTAACTAATAAATAGCTGGATTCTTTAAAAGCCACTGTGAATAGAAGTTCCAGTGATTTAGAAGCTCTGAGGAAAAATATTTCCAAAGTAAAGATGGACATTAATGAAGAAACAGCAAGGTAAGAAAAAAGATATCTAAGAATGTTTGTAGTTTTTTAATATTTCTAGAAAAATTATTGAATATTGGTTTTTTGGTTCAATAACTATAAAATTATAGCTACTAAGTTATTAAACCTAAACAATTTTTCCTGAGTTTTTCAATACAAAGCCTTAGGAGCAATATTTGTATGACCTACTAAATATATGCTGGTATTAAAAGGTTTATGGCAAAAGAAGCTTCACGTTATATGAAGAAATCTTAGGATAAACTGTTTTTTGTTTGTTTGCATTAAATATCTTTTAGACATGTTTTCTGCTTTTTCCTCATAATTCTCTATAGGTTAGGCAAAATTAAAAATCATAATCAGATTGTAAGAAAAAGATTAAAGGAGATAACTGAGAAAACTATGTCTGTAGAGGAGAAAGCTACCAACTTGGAAGACATGCTAAGGGAGGAAGAAAGAGGTGTGAAGGTAAAATTTAGTTTCAGTTTTAAAAAAATTACAGCAAATTTAGTAATAGTGAATAAATTAGACTCTTGAGATCAGATGAGCAGGAGCTCGTCCTGCTTTTAATAAAGCTGTGATTTCTGAGGTAATCACATTTGTAATTAGATTGTTGAGTTGTTGAACCTCTTTTTATTTTAAGCTCTTAATTCTCCATTTGCTTCACTTCCAGCATTTAACTTTGATGTCATCTCTGAAAGGTAGATCTTCTGAGATTCCATGTCCTCCCAATGCCTACTGTGTCCTTGTCCCTGTTTGCTATCCACATGTATTTTCTTAAATTGCAAATGTATCTTGAAAAATGCCCTTGTTTTACAACTGATTTCTACCTGCCTATCATTTTTTGCTTGTGATCCAATTCCCTCCCAGTGGTCTGCATTCATTACACATATTTCATCAGCATCTGCTGTCTCTTTAACCTCTCCCAGCTTGGTACCATTATTGGTAAATGGGCTTCTAAATGCTAACACCTTACTAACTTCACTGGCACCCCCTTTCTACCGAAATCTGTTCGGCACTCTGGTAGCATTAAAGCCAATTTTTGAGGAACTGGAATAGGCTAGTTTGCCATTTCCTCTTTGAAAACTCCAAATGATTTGTGTGACCTATCACCATAGGCACTGTGTAGGCACTACTTCTTGCTTTTATTCTTTTTTGTCTAATGGGGGAAAAAGGAAGGGCAGCTCAAGGTGCTTGTAGAATCTCCCATTTGCAGAGGCCTGTTTCAAGTATGGTTTCATTTATATTCAGATAGAATCCAGCTTCCTTAGTGTGCTGTTGTATGTTTAAAATCCTGAGTAACAACGTCATGCAACAATCTTGATTTGAGTGGTATTTGAGTCCAAATCATACAACATTATTTAAAAAAATGTTATGACTGTTTCCCCTCAGAAAGCATGATTTTCTGTTAGTACATGAAATGGGACAGTATTGGAGCTTATTAGAAATCTTAAAGACTGTGAATTTTATATGAAATAAACCTTCTGAAGAAAGAATTAAAAACTAGTGATATTTAAAAAGAAATTAGCTGAATTAATAAATAGTAAGGTTGGCCACATGTTTGAGCAGGGCTGTGTTCTTGGGGTTTTGTTTTTTTGTTTGAGAAAAATCTCAGCCCTATATGTTTTGCTGACTTATTTACCACCAAGCACTGACTTTAAAACTCAGCCAGGCAGTCATTGAGAAGGTCCTGAACCCAGTGAAAATTTTCTATTATATGAAAAGCAATGTATTTTATAAGCTTGTATATCAGATGATTAGGTTTCTTCATTTGTGAAAATTCACATGTGCCAATCACAGACTTCTTTTGTTACATATTGAGGTTCATTGGAGACCAAAGAGAAATATGCTTACCTGTGTATAAGAGGACAGAGGGAAATTATTTCAACATTCTAAAATGAGAGCTTTCAATAGATCTTGGCAGGTGAGATCTATTTGAAGCCTAGAATACATTAATGTGACACTTTGAGGTCAAGACAGACCTGCCTCTTGAGACGGGAGAAGTGAAACTGGGGTACTGGTTTCTGTTTCCTAGTGGGCTGCATAGGTAGGGAAGTCAGCTGCAGGCAAAATGTGAGTAAGGAATAGTGCCAGTAGTGTGTTGGTGCCAGTGCTTACCAGCTCACAAAAGCTGATAGTTAAATTTTCTGGAATTTTATAAGTCAGCTGCTAAATATAGCTACTATTAAAAATCAAATTATATAGACTCACAATTATATAAATTATATTAAAAACAAAGTAAAAAGTACTCAGCACATGTCACTTCTAAATTAGTTTTCTACACTTTACTGTTGTCTATGCTTTTAAGGTTGGAGAAGGCAGTGGCACCCCACTCCAGTAGTCTTGCCTGGAAAATCCCATGGACAGAGGAGCCTGGTAGGCTTCAGTCCATGGGGTTGCTAAGAGTCGGACATGACTGAGTGACTTCACTTTCACTTTTCACTTTCACACATTGGAGAAGGAAATGGCAACCTACTCCAGTGTTCTTGCCTGGAGAATCCCAGGGCTTCAGTCCATGGGGTTGCTAAGAGTCGGACATGACTGAGTGACTTCACTTTCACTTGTCACTTTCACACATTGGAGAAGGAAATGGCAACCTACTCCAGTGTTCTTGCCTGGAGAATCCCAGGGACGGGGGAGCCTGTTGGTCTGCCATCTATGGGGTCGCACAGAGTCGGGCACGACTGAAGCGACTCAGCAGCAGAGCATGCTTTTAAGGTTACTTAAAATTACTAACATCTATCATATCTGTATAGTGGTGTTGTTTAATCACCAAGTTGTGTCCGACTCTTATATCTGTATAGTAGATATACTGCATAATGATCTGCAACTGCCTATCTCTTCCCAGCTTTGAATTTAGAGGAATCATGTGAGTAGCTTGAAATTGGCCTTAGTGGGAATATAAATAATTATGGAAATCAGCCTCTTCCTCCTAACCTCCCATCTATTACAAACCTGGTGGTTAAGCATTTATCTGCTCACCACTGAATAGTGCTGAAAAGAAGGTGGGAGAGTTCTTCCCTTAACATTTTCAAGACTTTAGTAAACTTTGGGAACTTATAAGCTGTGTGTCTTCAATGTATTTTATATTCTAAAGAAACCAGTGAAAAATGGTCAAGTTCTAAGGCTAAGGTGACACAGGGTAAATGACATATCAAGGTATATGATACAGGAATAGTGGATGAGAGTAGACTACAAGCAATGTTGGGAATGTGTTGAAATTGTAAGAAGGGTTTTATACTCTCTAGGGCTAAAATAAGGGTTCGTTGATGAGCCCCTAAATTATAATATTCATTCAGTAAAACATTTAAAGGTATTATATTACATTAATCATTGTTATTCTTATTATCAGGAAGTAGAAGTTCAGTTGAACATAGTGAAAGATGTGTTATTTAAGAAAGTTCAGGAATTACAGACTGAAACAATGAAAGAAAAAGCTCTCGTATCTGAAATTGAAGGAACCCGTTCTTCTCTAAAGCACCTCAACCATCAGTTACATAAACTGGACTTTGAAACCTTGCAGCAGCAAGAAATTATGTACGCTCAGGTAGATGTTACTCTTATGAATGTCTTCATACTGATTTGTCATAATTGTGATGGTCAAGATACCGCAGTGTCCTAAGAAAAAGATTTCTATGAACTCTTGAGGTTGGCGTAGACAGATGCTACAGACTGCAGGGGGTGTGGGTTCCATCTCTGGCCAGGGAACTAAGATCCTACATGCTGCATGGTGCAGCCAAAAAAACAACAAAAAGAATTCCTAAAACCCCTGCAAAACTGTATGTTATGCATACATCAGCCTCTCCACCCCTGTCCCTGGACCAATAGGTTAAAAGTATTTTTAAAGTTTCCTTTTTGGTTCTCTTTATCGTATTCTGTCCCATGTTAATTGTTTAATGTCCTCCATCTCTACATCTTAATTTTTGCCTCTTATATATTCTTAATTTCTCAGAATTACAGATGCTGAAGTATAATTTTCAAAATATTGTTTAAAATTTCATTGTATTTGAGCCTTTCATGGCTAACAATCTGTGCCTCTTTTTTGTACTCTGTAGAAAAATACCCTCCAAAATCCATGTCCATGTAAACCTAGTAGATTTACTGATGTTCTATCATGATAGTACAATAAATACCCACCTAACTGCTCTATTATATTCTAAGATTAGTGTGTGTTATTATCATATACTCTGGTTGTTGAAGAATAGTTTACTGTTTCTCCCATTGGAGTAAAAAGGACTTCATCACTAGAGAATTAAAGTGACTTTAGTAAATGATGACATCAGACCAAACTCATGAAAATATTTACAGTGTGTTTGCATCTAAAAAATGGTTTTAACTGTTTCTCCCTATTAACGTTCTTTAAAACCTGTAACAGGATTTTTACATTCAGCAAGTAGAACGCCGAATGTCGCGCTTAAAGGGAGACATTAATTCAGAAGAAAAACAAGCCCTTGAAGCAAAAACTGTTGAACTTCAGAAGACATTGGAAGAGAAAAAATCTGCACTTTGCCTTTTGGAAACACAGATCAAGAAGCTTCATGTAACTTAGCTAAAATACTTTTTATGCTTCAAATATCCTAATTATTAGTCATTTTATGTTAACATGTTCCTAAGACTGACTTTGGATAGGATGATTGCCAAGCTACCCACATATGTAATAAATGTATGAACTAATGCCCGTATTTCTGTGCTTACATTCTCATATGAATATGAGAAATTCATGAAATATGAAATATGAAAATAACGTTACCATTGATTATGCATTTGCTGTATGCTATGTCTATGTCTTTAGTGTTTTATTTCATTTAATCCTTATAAATGTCTTGTGAGGAAGATATTATTACCTGTTTTACAGATTAAGTAACTTGTTCATGATTTCACAGCGAGGATTTGATCCTTGGTCCATGTGACTTAAAAATAGTCTTAAATGGTACATGATTTAAAAAATTGATAAGTTCTAGTTTCTATTATGTGTCTCCCATAATAACTTGATTGCTTTTTATCACTGAAGTGGCATCTAAAAGAAGCTGCTCTTTTATGGGTCTTCTTTTGTTATTCAAATATTTACTTAGTTATATATTTCATACGACTCTATTTTGTTAATAAGGTTAAAAATGTTCTTCATCCTTAGGTACTTTAATATGTTTATGGTAATATAAAACCTGTGTTATGGGAACCTATGTAATATAGAACCTATGCTAATGTTTAACTGGCAAGAGTGAAGGCCTGAAAGCATGGATCTGAATGGGGGGAGAACTCCAATTTTAAATGTTGAACAGCTGGAAAGGCTAGTGATGAATGTCCTCTAGTGGTTAAATGAAAAATTGCCCTGAATTCCTTAAGGGCTACAAAGGTGAAAGGGAGCTATTACTTTTTTAAATTAGGAAAGAAAAAAAAAATTAAACATGACAAAATATTGGTTTCGAGTGGTTTATAGCCTGATTAAATTTTTAAAAGACTATTTCCTTGGTTTAATAATAGGAGCACATGTTTTGGAATCAGAACTGGTTTTGAATGTCAAGGTTATACCTAACTACCTGGGTTGGGAAGATCCCCTGGAGGAAGCCATGGCAGCCCACTCCAGTATTCTTACCTGGAGAATCCCATGGACAGAGGAGCCTGGAAGGCTGCAGTCCTTAGGGTTACATAGAGTTGGACAGAACTGAAGTGACTTAGCACAGCACAGTACTGCTTTTTTAACTTTTCTGAGTCTTAGTTTACTCATTTTTAAATGGAAAAAAAAATTGATATTATTTTAGGACATTTGGGAGAATTAGAAGCAATGTGTATCTTAACAGTGCATTTAGTCTGTTCTCAATAAATGGTATTGTTTTAATTACATAGAATATGAGAATATTGGTGCTATAGAATGATAGGAGGATGACTTTCATATTTGGATGTGTTTTTTGATGCTAACTCAATTGTGTCTGTTTTGCTGTGTGAGAGTGGTTCTAATGCTCCCCATTTTAACTACCGTGGGGCTTTGTCCATGATGCAGTAGGCTAGTACTTATGCCTATCCCAACTCTGGTTTTGACAGAGAAGTAAATAAATTAATAGACATACAAGTGAATTTTTAAAGATAGTAAAGCTAGTTAACTTTCTAATGAAGGTTTTATCTTCTCGATAGTAGTGTTAGATTGTAAAGTCATTCTATATTCTCTTTCCTATGCCACTCCATCTCTTATTTTGAATAACAAACAAATTTCCTCTAGTTGAAAATTACCTTAAATTAATATTTTAATTCTAAAAGTTAATTTTTTGAAGTCATATATTTATGTGAAAAAAAAATCTTACTGTCTTGTTTCAATCTTAGGTTCTGATTGTTCAGAGAAATACAGGCAGTGAGAAAGGTAGGGGAGGGAGGAAGCAAGGGAGAGAGGAAGCGAGAGGGGAAAGGGAGAGAGATCTTGGCACTAGAAACTTTTTGCTTTAGGTCCCCTAAGAGGGACTAAGGAGGACAAAGAGAGCAAACCTCATTCTAGTTCTGGGTGGGAAGTGAAGTGAAGTCGCTCAGTTGTGTCCGACTCTTTGCGACCCCATGGACTGTAGCCTACCAGGCTCCTCTGTCCATGGGATTTTCCAGGCAATAGTGCTGGAGTGGATTGCCATTTCCTTCTCCAGGGGGTCTTCCCAACCCAGGGATTGAACCCGGGTCTCCCGCATTGTAGACAGACGCTTTACCATCTGACCAGGGAGGGAGGATGCAAACTTGTATAAAGCTGGAAGACTGATGAGTATGTATGACCCATTCATTCAGTCGATGGAATTAGATCTTATCTAGCATTTTTCTCTTCAGCAATATGTGATTATATACATAATAATCATAACTACATTTCTCTGTGTCAAACATTGTTGCACATATTACAGTAACTTCTTTAACCCTCCACAACAGCCGTGGTAGGTAGGTGTTGTTATCATCTCCATTTTAGAAATGAGAAAACTAAGGAAGAATAGATTGCCCACTGGCGTTGGATGGCTGATAAGTAATTGCTGCTGCTGCTAAGTCGCTTCAGTCGTGTCTGACTCTGTGTGATCCCATAGACGGCAGCCCACCAGGCTCCCCCATCCCTGGGGTTCTCCAGGCAAGAACACTGGAGTGGGTTGCCATTTCCTTCTCCAATGCATGAAAGTGAAAAGTGAAAGTGAAGTAGCTCAGTTGTGCCCGACTCTTAGTGACCTCATGGACTGCAGCCCACCAGGCTCCTCCATCCATGGGGTTTTCCAGGCAAGAGTACTGGAGTGGGGTGCCATTGCCTTCTCCAATGCATGAAAGTGAAAAGTGAAAGTGAAGTCACTCAGTCATGTCCGACTCTTAGTGACCCCATGGACTGCAGCCTACCAGACTCCTTCATCCATGGGATTTTCCAGGGAAGAGTACTGGAGTGGGGTGCCATTGCCTTCTCCGGATAAGTAATTAAGACCGTCTAATTCCAGAGCTTGTAGTTAACCAAAACCCTTTGCTTTCTCAGACTGTTAACATTTTTACCTTCTGGGGCTTGGGTTGAATCAAATGATGAAATCCAGAAGGTGAACCCTGTATTTAAACAAAACTTGAACTCTGCCCTCCCATGTCTTCCCATAAATGGCAATCACTTAATAATTCAGTTTGAATGGTAATCATACATGATATTTCCTAGAATTACTAAAATCAAACTGAACCCAAACATCAACAAATAATAAAAATGAAAGTGTTTATATGTGAATATCCATGTACATCTTATTAGAGATGTCAGAGTATGAAGGGGTGAGATTTAAAAATCTGATTATTATAAATATTTAATGGAGCATATAATTCAATGTGTCATGCATGTAATATTGTTATTTAAAATATGTATTTATGTACCTTTTTTCCTCTTTACAGAATGATCTTTACTTTACCAAGAAGTCAAATAGTAAATATCGTGATGAAAAACAGTCCCTCATGACCAAAATAAATGAACTAACCCTCTTCAATGACAGATCAGAGAAAGAACTTACTAAAGCCAAAGCTTTAAAACAGGTGCAATAAAGTCATGTTTATATATAATATTAAAATCCAATACTTTCATGCTAATTGTAGAAAAAATTTTAAATATACCAAATTATAAAGGAAAAAAAGTTACTATAATCACTGTACAGATAATAAGCAGTGTTATAGTATGTTATCGTCTTTCAGTCTTTTAAAGAAAATGGATTTATATATTGTATTCAAAAAATTTAAAATATATGATACATGTTTTCTAAACATTAAGTATCTTTAAAGACTTCCTACACCCCATTGCATGAAGTTCCTATAATTTATTTGACCATCTATTTTTGGATATATGTATTTTCAGTGTTTGGCTATTACAGATAGTACTCTCATGTACTGTGCACGTATTTCATTGTACAGTTGTTCATATAGTTCCTTAGGATAAATTTCTAGCTGTATAATTATGGTTCAAAAGAATGTATATTTCTAGTATCTTGAAACTATTTTCAAACCATTTGCCTTCTAGAAGGTTCAATTAATACTTCCACCAGCAATGTATAAGCATTCTATTTTATTCACCACCACCAGGGCTGGATAATATACTGTATAAAATTCCTGTTAGTTTGATGGGCAAACATAGTGTTTCATTGTTTTTAGTCTGCATTTTAAAGTTGTGAGTGAAGTGAAGTTGCTCAGTCGTGTCCAACTCTCTGCAACCCCACGGACTATAGCCTATCAGGCTCCTCCATCCATGAAATTTTCCAGGCAAGAGTACTGGAGTGGGTTGCCATTTCCTTCTCCAGGGGATCTTTCCGACCCAGGGATTGAACCCGGGTCTCCCACATTGCAGGCAGACACTTTACCATCTGAGCCACCAGAGAATCCTGCATTTTAAAGTTAGTGAACATTTTAAAACATTTTAAGCATAAAATTTAAAATATTTATGTTTCATTGGAAATGTTTAAGCATTTTTTCTGCTATGTTATTTTCTATAATTTTTCTTTTGGATTTCTAGTTCATTTTCTTGCATATATTTCCATTAGGTGGTTTATGTTTTTAAAATACTTGGGAAAAGATCTTCGTATATTAACTCATAAGTATTTGTCCTATTGTCTTTAAACTTCTCTTCAGTTTTTTTCCATAAAACTTTTTTTAAACATCATATGTTTAAGTGTTTTTCCCTATATAATTTTCATGCTTAGAAACTTTTTAGTCACACTAAAAATATTTACTATTTCTAGTGGCTGCATTTGGTTTCATCTCTTACATTAAGTTCTTTCATTCATCTGGAATTTATTTCTGGTACATATGAGATATGGGGGTTTAATCTTTGCTCTAAATAACAAGCTTTGTCTTGCAATAGTAAAATCTTATATTCTGGAGTATTTTTTCTGGGCTTTCTCTTCTGAAAATTGATCTATTAAGTGTGATCTTGTGTCACTACTCTGTTGTTGTTCAGTCACTAAGCCATGTCTGACTCTTTGCAACCCCATGGACTACGTACGGCAAGCCAGGCTTCCTCGTATATCATCAACTTCTGGAGCTTGCTCAAACTCATGTCCATTGGTTGGTGATGCTATCTGACTGTCTCATCCTCTGTCATCCTCTTCTTCTCCTGCCTTCAATCTTTCCCAGCATCAAAGTCTTTTCCAATAAGTTGGCTCTTTGCATCAAGTGGCAAAAGTGTTAGAGCTTCAGCTTCAGCATGAGTCCTACCAATGAATATTCAGGGTTGATTTCCTTTAGAATTGACTGGTTTGATCTCCTTGCAGTCCAAGGGACTCTCAAGAGTCTTCTCCAACACCACAGTTCGAAAGCATCAACTCTTCAGCTCTCAACCTTCTTTAATGGTCCAACTCTCATATCCATAATGACTACTGGAAAAACCACTTTTAACCATACGGACCTTTGTTGGCAAAGTGGTGTTTCTGCTTTTATAACACACTGTCTAGGTTTGTCATTGTTGTTGTTTAGTTACTAAGTCATGTCCGACTCTGTGACTCCATGGACTATAGCCCACTAGGCTCCTCTGTCTGTGGGATTTCCCAGGCATGAACTGGAGCAGGTTGCCATTTTCTTCTCCAGGGGATCTTCTCAACCCAGAGATTGAATTTACATCTTTTGTACTGGCAGGTGGATTCTTTACCACTGAGTCACCAGGTAAGGTTTGTAACAGCTTTCCTTTTAATTTCATGGCTGCAGTCACTGTCTGCAGTGATTTTGGAGCCTAAGAAAATCTGATCCGTCACTGCTTCCATTTTTTCCACCTCTATTTGCCATGAGGTGATGGGACTGGATGCCATAATCTTACTTTTTTGAATGTTGATTTTCAAGCCAGCTTTTTCACTCTGCTCTTTCACATCATCAAGAGGCTCTTCAGTTCCTCTTCACTTTCTGCCATTAGAGTGGTATCAGCTGTATATATCAGGTTGTTGATATTTCTCCCAGCAATCTTGATTCCAGCTTGTGATTCATCCAGCCCAGCATTTCACATGATGTACTCTGCATATAAGTTAAATAAGCAGGGTGACAATATACAGCCTTGTCATTCTCCTTTTCCAATTTTGAATCAGTCAGTTCCATGTCTGGTTCTAACTGTTGCTTCTTGACCTGCATACCAGGTTTCTCAGAGGCAGGTAAGGTGGTCTGGTACTCCCATCTCTTTAAGAATTTTCCACAGTTTGTTTTGAACCACGCAGTAAGCTTTAGCGTAGTTAATGTATCAGATTTTTCTTTTTTTTGGGAACTCTTTTTCTTTCTCCATGGTTCAAGACATATTGGCAATTTGATATCTGGTTCCTCTGCCTCTTTGAAACCCAGCTTGCACACCTAGATGTTCTTGGTTTACATACTATTAATGCCTAGCTTGAGGGATTTTGAGCATAACTTTGATAGCATGTGAAATGAGTACAACTGTATGGTAGTTTAAACATTCTTTGGCGTTGTCCTTCTTTGGGATTCCAATGAAAACTGACTTTTCCAGTCCTGTGGTCACTTCTAAGTTTTCCAAATTTGCTGGTGTATTGAGTGCAGTACTTTAAAAGTCTTAATCTTTTAGGATTTGAAATAGCTCAGCTGGAATTCAATCACCTCCACTAGCTTTGTTTGTAGTACTGCTTCCTAAGGCCCACTTCACACTTCAGGATGTCCAAGTCTAGGTGAGTGACCACAACCTTGTGGTTATTCAGGTCATTAAGATCTTTTTTTTGTACAGTTCTTTGTATTCCTGCCACCTCTTCTTAATCTCTTCTGCTTCTGTACTCTATTCTACTCATGACTCTCCTTCAGTATTCTACTTATGATTGAACTATTTTAAAATAAAAATGTATTTATACTTTATCTTGTAGAATTAGTTTAAAATATAAAAATTCTTATCCATAGGGCATCATATATTTTCTGGATATTGTAACTTTCAATTTTAGGAATAACTTCATTTTGTTTTTTTTATTAATAGTAAAACTTGAATTTACAATTACATTATAATAAAAGTTGGAATAGTTATAAACCCTTCTCTTAAAAGGAAAAAGCAGAGTTATGACTCAGAGCAATCTAAACTTAACCCTAATTAATATCTTGGAAAATAGTCAAATTAGAAAAAATTCTGTTTTCAAGTTTGGCTTTAGTAGCAATAACAAAGAAACGTATTTTGGATTGGTTATACAAATAATTGTTTCAATATTTGATGATTTTGTTATGTTGATAGGATTTGATGATAGAAGACAATCTTTTAAAACTTGAGGTTAAACGTACTCGAGAACTGCTTCACAGTAAGGCAGAAGAAGTTCTTTCTCTGGAAAAAAGAAAACAACAGTTACACACAGCTATGGAAGAACGGACCGAAGAAATTAAGGTTCACAAAACAATGCTTGCATCACAAATAAGATATGTTGATCAAGAACGGCAAAATATAAGGTAATAATTAGAATTTTAAAATACTGCTAATGAATTTTGAAAACATGAGTAGTGTTAGAAGAACTGACTGCTCCCTCCACCACCTTGGATATCCATCTTTTTATTTGTTTGAAAAGGCTATTAATATAATGTGTGTGTGTATGCTCAGTCATGTCTGACTCTTTGTGACCCCATAGACTGTAGCCTGCCAAGCTCCTCTGTCCATGGAATTCTCCAGGCAAGAATACTGGAATGGGTAGCCATTTCCTTCTCCAAGGGATCTTCTCGACCAAGGGATTGAACCTGGGTCTCCAGCATTGCAGGCATAATCTTTACTGTTTGAACCACCAGGGAAGATTAATATAACACATAAGCCACATTTTAGTAGCAAATCAATGCTTCTCTCTCTCTCTATTTCCTTAGGCTAACTCCTTGTTCTGCAGATTTATCATTTTACATTAAGATCACCAATTCCCTTGGAATTGATTTTTATGTATAGTTTGTGGTAAGGGTTCAATAACATGTTTTCCCTTATGGATCTGCCTGCTATGCAGGAGATGCAGGAGATGTGGGTTCAGGATCCTGCAGGGGGACCCAAGATACCCCCTGGGTTGGGAGGATCCCCTAGAAAAGAGCATGGCAACCCACTCCAGTATTCTTTCCAGGAAAATCCCATGGACAGAGAAGCCTATTGGGCTATGGCTATGGGGTCGCACAGAGTCGATCATGACTGAAGCAACTGAGTATGCACGCATGCTCAAGGGTCCAGTAACATGCTTTCCCTTATGGATACCCAATAGCTGCATTTATTGAAGCAATTTTCCCCTAGAGATTTCACCTATCTTGTATAAGATTTATTTCTGGATTACATGCTACTTTTTAAGTGTTACTGTCAATGTTATCTCTTTTTAAAGCATTTCATATTTGATTTGTTGCTGGTATGTAGAAATGCAGTTGGTTTCATTAAGTATTCATCAACCTTGCTTAAACTTTTATTAATTCTAACAGTTGATCTGTAGATTCTACCTTCCAGGTATTTAATTGATATCATTTGCAAACAACAGTTTTGTGTCTTCCTTTTCAACCTCTATAACTTTTCTTGTTCTTGCTTTATCGTCCTTGCTATTTAACCTCCAGTTCAATGACAAATAGTAGTGGTGATTGCAGGTACCCTTGTCTTGCAGGTGCTTGATCTCAAAGGCAAAGTGTTCATTGTTTTATCATTAAGTATCAAGTTTACTATAGTGTTTTTTGAGATTCTTTTTACAATATTAAGAGAGATCCCATCTATTTTCATTCTTTGCTAAGAGGTTGTTTTAGTTTTTTTAATCAGAAATGAATGTTGACTTTTATTATGTGATTTTTTTTCAGTCATTGATATGATATAGCTTATTCAATGTTAGTATAATTGAAAACTGTATATTGATCGCTTTTTCAAAGTTAAACTAACTTACCTTCTTGTAGTAAATGTAACTGTCACATATTATATTTTGTATGTATCTAGATTTTATTTGCTAATATTTTTATATAATTTTTACATTCTATGCTTATAGTTCGTTTCTCTCCTGTCCTTGTCAAATTATCAGGTTATTAAGGTTACATCTACTTTTATAAAATGATTTTTGTGTTTCTTTTTTTCCTATACTCTAGGTAAGTTTGTAAAAGAGCAGAATTACATCTTGAATTTTCGAACACGTCACTGGTAAAGCCTTTGGACATCTGGAGTTTTTTGAGGAAGACTTAGTTCAGTTGAACTGTTGGTTCAGTTTATTTATTGGTTATGGAACAGTGTGGATCTTGTATTTTTTCTTTCATCTGTTTTAGTAAATTTCTTTTCTCTAGAAAAAATTTTCTGCAGACTTCTTTCATGAAAGTGGCTCTTATTTCTGCATAATCTTCTGTATCTCCTTTTTTTCCTCCTCTCAATCATATCACATTTGTTTTCCATTTTTTCATTCATAAAGAAACTTATCTTTCTTGTTTTCAGAGCTGTGGTCAGTAGGTTTTTTTTCCTTTTAATATTTTCTGTTTTAGGAAGGAGACATGTTTGTGCTTGGTCCACCATCTTAAGCTGAAAGGCCAACAAGGCTTGTCTTTTACAATCACATAAAGGATGAGTAAATATTTTCTGATGAAATAATATTAATACTTAAAAATAAGCAAAGCTATAACTTCTGATACTTACTATATTTTACCATCAACTTTCTTTAGGAGTAGGAACCTAGTATGTTGAAGATTTCTTTTCACTATGGTTAGAAGGCTTATTTTCACAAAGCTGTAAGCAGGCAAATGAGTCTCCATGTTGCTGTACATATATTAGCATTATTAGTATTATTACAAAATAAGTTAAAAATGATTTAAAAATATAAATTTACTGGAATAAAAGGAAGAAAGTAACCAGCAATTTTAAGGCTGTAAATCTCAGGAGATAATTCTCCAAAAGTTTCTCATATTTCTGCATACCTTAGGAGGAGAGGCAATAGCTGTCCGGTTCTGGACCATATTTTAAAAAATTTTTGGTGAAAAACACCTAAAATTTATCTTAACCATTTAAAAATGTATAGTTAGTAGTAGTAATATTTTCACATTTTTGAGCAACAGATCTCTAGAACTTTTTCATCTTGTAAAACTGAAATTCTATACCCATTAAATATTAGCTTTGCATTTTCCCCTTCCCCTCGCCCTTGATAGCCACTATTTTTTCTGCCTGTATGAATTTGACTACACTAGATGCCTCACATAAGTGGATCATGTAGTATTGATATTTGTGTTTTTTGACTGGTTTATTGTATTTAGCATAATGTCTGCAAGACTCACCCATGTAGCATGTGATAGATTTTCTCTCTAAGGCTGAATAATACTTCATTGTATGTATGTATCACATTTTATCCATTCATTGGCCTATGGACATTTGGCTTGCTTCCACTTCTTGGCTATTGTGAACTATTATGAATAATATATGAACATCGATGTGCAGACATGTCTTTGAAAACCATTTTCAGTTCTTTAGGATATATACCAGGAGTAGGATGACTGGATCATATGGCTATTTTATTTTTAACTTTTTGAGGAACTGCCATATTTTTCATAGTGGTTGCATCATTTTACTGTCCCACCAAGAGTTCTTAAAGGTTCAGTTTCTCTACACCCTCACCAATACTTTATTATTATTTTTTTTGTCTTTGATAGTAGCCATTCTCACTGGTGTGAAATGACATCTTATTGTGGTTTTGATTTGCATAGGACTATCTTTTAAAGGATATTTGGATAGTGAATAGCCTTGGGGCTAGAGATAGTATCTCCCTCCAGAGCAAAGGTTAGGTATGTTTGCTTATTTCCCATTATGAAATATTTGGATTAGCTAAGCTTGAGTTCTTCAGTTGTGACATAAACCTACTGTATGTGCAGCATCCACTTGATCCCCTCCTCACTTGCATGTGACTTCAAGAGCAAGGGGAACCAATGCAAATAGGCAGCTCATGCTACTTGGTATGCCAATGAGTGGTAAAGTCCTTTTTCTGTGACCCAGATATCTTGTGTTTTCTGCCAGCATCCATGAAAGTGGCAGACTAACTTGCTAGCTTTTAAGTAGGGTGAAATCTGAGACCTTTCACAGTTCAGTTCAGTTCAGTTGCTCAATCACGTCCAATTCTTTGCCACTCCATTGACTGCAGCACGACAGGCTTCCCTGTCCATCACCAACTCCCGGGGCCTACTCAAACTCATATACAAGGAGTCAGTGATGCCAGCCAGCCATCTCATCCTCTGTCGTCCCCTTCTCTCACCTTCAATCTTTCCCAGCATCAGGGTCTTCTCCAATGAGTTGGTTCTTCACATCAGGTGGCCAAAGTATTGGAGTTTCAGCTTTAGCATCAGTCCTTCCAATGAATATTCAGGACTGATTTCCTGTTTTCAAACTGAAATGTAAAACTGCAAAGTGAGAACCTATTTAAACTGTTTCAGTAGTAACACAAATACAGATGTCTTCTCTAAGAACAGTATAGTCCTTTAAAAAAGTATATTGTTTGTTTTTCAGTGTTTAATTTTTCTTTTCATGTTAGTGCTGAGTTTCATGAGCGGCTAAGTAAAATTGATAAGCTGAAGAATAGATATGAAATTCTTACTGTTGTTATGCTGCCTCCTGAAGGAGAAGAGGAGAAAACGCAGGCCTACTATGTAATAAAGGTAAGCTTAATGGATTTATGGGCTTCCCTGGTGGCTCTGATGGTGAATTATCCATCGGCAATGCAGGAGACCAGGCTTTGATCCCTGGGTTGGGAAGATCCTCTGGAGAAGAGAATGGCTATCCACTCCAGTATTCTTGCCTAGAGAATTCCACAGATAGAGAAGCCTGGTGGGCTATAGTCCATGGAGTCTCAAAGAGTTGGATATGACTGAGTGACTTACCCTTCCACTTCTAATGGATTTACAGTTGTGGTAAAATGAAGTATCCATTCAGTTCAGTTTAGTTCAGTCACTCAGTCGTGTCTGATGCTGCGACCTCATGAACCACAGCACACCAGGCCTCCCTGTCCATCACCAACTCCTGGAGTTCACCCAAACTCATGTCCATTGAGTCGGTGATGCCATCCAACCATCTCATCCTCTGTCATCCCCTTCTCCTCCCACCTTCAATCTTTCCCAGATCAGGGTCTTTTCAAATGAGTCAGCTCATCGCATCAGGTGGCCAAAGTACTGGAGTTTCAGCTTCAACATCAGTTCTTCCAATGAACACCCAAGACCGATCTCCTTTAGGATGGACTGGTTGGATCTCCTTGCAGTCCAAGAGACTCTTAAGAGTCTTCTCAAACACCACAGTTCAAAAACATCAAATCTTTGGCGCTTAGCTTTCTTTACAGTCCAAGTCTCACATCCATACATGACTACTGGGAAAACCATAGCCTTGACTAGACAGACCTTTGTTGACAAAGTAATGTCTCTGCTTTTTAATATGGTGTCTATGTTGGTCATAACTTTCCTTCTGAGGAGTAAATGTCTTTTAATTTCATGGCTGCAGTCACCATCTGCAGTGATTTCGGAGCCCAGAAAAATAAAGTTGGCCACTGTCTCCACTGTTTCCCCATCTATTTGCCATGAAGTAATGGGACCAGATGCCATGATCTTTGTTTTCTAAATGTTGAGCTTTAAACCAGCTTTTTCAGTCTCTTCTTTCACTTTCATCAAGAGGCTCTTTAGTTCTTCACTTTCTGCCATAAGGGTGGTGTCATCTGCATATCTGAGGTTATTGATATTTCTCCCAGCAATCTTGACTCCAGCCTGTGCTTCTTCCAGCCCAGCGTTTCTCATGATGTACTCTGCATATAAGTTAAATAGGCAGGGTAACAGTATACAGCCTTGTTGTGTTCCTTTTCCTATTTGGAACCAGTCTGTTGTTCCTTGTCCAGTTCTAACTGTTGCTTCCTGACCTGCATACAGATTTCTCAAGAGGCAGGTCAGGTGGTCTGGTATTCCCATCTCTTTCAGAATTTTCCACAGTTTATTGTGATCCAAAGAGTCAAAGGCTTTGGCATAGTCAATAAAGCAGAAATAGATGTTTTTCTGGAACTCTCTTGCTTTTTCCATGATCCATTGGATGTTGGCAATTTGATCTCTGGTTTCTCTGCCTTTTCTAAACCAGCTTGAACATCTGGAAGTTCATGGTTCACATATTGCTGAAGCCTGGCTTGGAGAATTTTGAGCATTACTTTACTAGCATGTGAGATGACTGCAATTATGTGGTAGTTTGAGCATTCTTTGGCATTGCCTTTCTTTGGGATTGGAATGAATCCCAAGCTCTTGTTAACAACCAAATGGTATTTTTTTTTTTTTTTGCTATGGAATTTCAAATATCATAGCTGTCCAGTAGCTATTGCACATAATTAGGGTCATAGAACATGAGTTGCTAGATGGAGGTACTGAAGGACTATTAGTTTTATACACATGAGGTCAAAGAAAAGCCTACACCATTCAGACACAGGTTTTTTTTTTTTTTTTTGGCTATCATTTGTGTCACATTCAGTTCAGTTCACTTCAGTTTAGTCGCTCAGTCGTGTCCGTCTCTTTGCAACCCCATGGACTGCAGCCTGCCAGGCTTCCCTGTCCATCAATTCCCGGAGTTTACTCAAACTCATGTCCATTGAGTCGGTGATATATGCAACCATCTTATCCTCTGTTGTCCTATTCTCTTGCCTTCAATCTTTCCCAGCATCAGGGTCTTTTCTAGTGAGTCGGTTCTTCACACCTGTGTCATGTTGTGTTCCCTCATTTATTCAAAGTTCATAAACTCTTACTCTAAAACCTACTGTCACTCTCAGTATCACGTGCTTATGACAACCCATTCACTTTGGGCTCAAAGCTTTACTTCACTGTATCCACTCATATGACCACAACCTAGACTTTGTCTCCTGGAGCTCCACCACCTCTGAATCTTACACTCCTGTTTACCATTGCTATCCTGGTATGGCAGATATCCAGAGAGGAAGGAGGCTGTTCCTTTGCCTTCATATTAGGAGACAAACACATCAGATAAATTTACTATTTTTTTTTCCTGATGTTTTGAGAGTTGACTACCATCTTGTGGTTGACTTCTACTTACTCTTCTAAGTTTCCCTCTGTACCCCTTCTTTTAGGCTGCCCTGAACACATATGTCTGCCACTTTGCCTCAGGAAATTCCATCCAACCTATATGAGAAATGAGTCCCAGCTCTCAAATGCTTCTTATCTCATCAGTCTTTAGTACCTCAGGCTTCTGTCCACTATTAACAGTAGTTTCCTCCTCTCAGGTTTTGAAGGTTCCCAAGGGGTGAATTGGAGGCTCTATTCTGTTAATTCTTGGGGAGTAGATAGATGCTGCAATTGCAGTGAAGTTTCTCTCCCAACAAGGGCTCTGATGAAGCACTGGTGTTAGAGTGCTTTTGTCCGAGTCTTAATTCTATCACTGATTAGGTAGGTGACCTTGAATAAGTTACTTAACCATTTGGGGCCTCAGTGTCCTCACTTGCAAAATTAGGATACTGTTACATTTGTTGTAAGAAGTAAATGAGAAAATATATGTAAAGCCCTTAAAGCAGTGCATGGAACAAAATGAGCTCTCAATGAATGTTAGCTGAAATTATTGTTATTGCTGTTATGATGATGATGTTGATGGGAAGTATCCACTTTTTAGGAAAAAACAGGCAGGTCATATGAGGAGGAGTATTCCTTTGTGCCAATGTAACTAATATATGACATTAATCAAGGCTGTCAGTTGTTTTCAATTTCCTGATGCCACATTCCACTTTCCATCTTCTCCAGGGTTCATAGCTTGCTACACAGTTATTTACATGTTTTGTTTATAGAAAATTTAAATGTTTTACTCACTATTCCTCATGTGTGCCAGATGTATAAAACTGAAACTTTCTTTAATAACTAAAGTCAGTCTGGCTTAATATTAAGAAAAATCATCCATGGTCTGAAAATGAGGAAAAGCAATCAGTGGGTGTACAATGATGCCACTTCATGGTGACAGAGAAGGCTTGCTATTTTCTAGCAGGCCCTCCAGGGATTGTCTGATTCTACAGGAATGCACACCTCTGACTGATTTTCTGTTGACTAATCTATTTTACCATTCTCTAGAGGGATAGACTTTATCTTATGGAAAAATGATGGTAATGCATATGATTTTCACTCATAACAATGCAAATGAATTTTTCCCAGTGTAAT
Source organism: Bos javanicus (assembly GCF_032452875.1). Taxonomy (NCBI): domain Eukaryota; kingdom Metazoa; phylum Chordata; class Mammalia; order Artiodactyla; family Bovidae; genus Bos; species Bos javanicus. The sequence goes on from NC_083868.1 coordinate 86,612,010, forward strand.
ACAACTCACTTAATGCTTGTAGGAAAGATAGCCCAAGCATTATATTGCATTACCAAAGCCTTTGACTGTGGATCACAATAAACTGTGGAAAATGGGAATACCAGACCACCTGACCTGCCTCTTGAGAAACATGTATGCAGGTCAGGAAGCAACAATTAGAACTGGACATGGAACAACAGACTGGTTCCAAATAGGAAAAGGAGTACGTTAAGGCTGTATAATTGTCACCCTGCTCATTTAACTTATATGCAGAGTACATCATGAGAAACGCTGGGCTGGAAGAAGCACAAGCTGGAATCAAGATTTCTGGGAGAACTATCAATAACCTCAGATATGCAGATGACACCACCCTTATGGCAGAAAGTGAAGAGGAACTCAAAAGCCTCTTGATGAAAGTGAAAGAGGAGAGTGAAAAAGTTGGCTTAAAGCTCAACATTCAGAAAACTAAGATCATGGCATCTGGTCCCATCACTTCATGGGAAATAGATGGGAAACAGTGGAAACAGTGTCAGATTTTATTTTTTTGGGCTCCAAAATCACTGCAGATGGTGATTGCAGCCATGAAATTAAGACGATTACTCCTTGGAAGGAAATTTATGACCAACCTAGATAGCATATAAGCAGAGACATTACTTTGTCCACAAAGATCCGTCTAGTCAAGGTATGGCTTTTCCAGTGGTCGTGTATGGATGTGAGAGTTGGACTGTGAAGAAAGCTGAGTGCTGAAAATTGATGTTTTTGAACTGTGGTGTTGGAGAAGACTCTTGAGAGTCCCTTGGACTGCAAGGAGATCCAACCAGTCCATTCTAAAGGAGATCAGTCTTGGGTGTTCATTGGAAGGACTGATGTTGAAGCTGAAACTCCAATACTTTGGCCACCTCATGCAAAGAGTTAACTCATTGGAAAAGACTCTGATGCTGGGAGGGACTGGGGACAGGAGGAGAACGGGACGACAGAGGATGATATGGCTGGATGGCATCACTGATAGATGGACATGAGTTTGGGTGAACTCTGGGAGTTGGTGATGGACAGGGAGGCCTGGTGTGCTATGATTCATGGGGTCGCAAAGAGGTGGACATGACTGAGAGACTAAACTGATCTGAATTGAACTGAGAAGATATTAGCCAGTTTTATAAGAAAATTAATTTCAGCATTTCTGACTCTGTATATATGTAAAATCTGTTCTAATTCTCTTTTTGAACTTGTCTAAATGTCTTACTGGTTCTTTCACTAATGAATTGGATAAAATCTTTGACATGTTTATGTTCATATGAGCATAATATTTAACTTTTTGAAAATATGATTTCAGTAGTTTCACTGCTAGAAAAAACTTAGAAGCTAAACATCATTTCTAGTTTTGAATGTGGTAGACTTAGGATGTAAATTCACTCAATTCAGGCTCCTTTCCCTTCCTTATATCCTTTACATTCCTCCAGAAGGTGGTCTTTCCTGATAGGCGTATATATGTACGTTTATAGCACTGGGGGAGAGGAGTTTGGTTATAGAGCAAACCACTCTTTTATTTTCTGCATACTCTATTTCAGGGGTAAGCAAACCAAGGACTCTGGGCTAAGTGCTGCCCACTACCATTTTATAAATAAGTGCTGAACCACACAATACATAAACTCATTCATTTATGTATTGTCTCTGGCTGGTTTCATGCTACAATAGCAGTGGTATTAAGTACTAGTGGTTTAGAGACTGACTGCCCCATAAAGCCTAAAATACTTACTCTTCCCCATACTGTTTGCTGACCCCTTGTATTAATTTGTTAGAGCTGCTATAACAAAGTGTCACAATTAGGTAGCTTATACTATAGACATCTTACAGTTGTAGTGGCTGGAAGTCCAAGATGGTGTCAGCAGGACTGGTTCTTTCTAAGGGTTGGGAGGGACAATATGTTATATGCCTCTCTCTTAGTTTTTGGTGGTTTGCTGGCAGTTTTTCGAATTCCTTAGCTTATGGAAGCATCATCATTAGCTCTGCCTTCATCTTCACATGGCATTCTTCTTGTGTCTTTTCAGCCTTTCCTCTTTGTCTGTGTTCAAATTCCCCATTTTTGTAAGGACACTAGTGATAGTGGACTAGGGCCTACCCTAATGAGTTCATCATAACTTGACTACATCTACAAAGACCCTATTTCCATATATGGTCACATTCTGAGGTACTGAGGGTTGGGACTTCTTGTGTTTTTTTTTAGGTTAACAGTTTAACCCACAGTCCTCATTTTTGGTCCTGCAAGTATCCTCTTGTCTATGTTACACACATGGTCATATTCCCTTTTACCCACCTTGTATTGTTCAGTCACTCAGTCATGTCTGACTCTTTGCGACCCCATGGACTATAGCACACCAGACTTCCCTGTCCTTCACCATCTCCTGGAGTCTGCTCAAACTCATGTCCATTGAGTTGGTGATGCTATCCAACCATCTTGTCCCGCCATCTCCTTCTCCTCCTGCTTTCAATCTTTCCTACCTTAGCAGCTTCTATATCTGACTCTTAAAAGAGTCAGAAAAAATATAATCAGCAATCAGTGAAGGTCTGGCATCTTTCAAATCACATTTCCAAGTTCCTTTTTATCTTTATAAGGAAACAGTACAATTCTGATCAGAATTTAATCAAACAGCCCAATAAAATTACTTTAAAATGCTGACAGAAAGGTATAAACATTTCTACCAAATACTGCTGCTACTGCTGCTAAGTCGCTTCAGTCGTGTCTGACTCTGTGCGACCCCATAGACGGCAGCCCACCAGGCTCCCCCATCCCTGGGATTCTCCAGGCAAGAACACTGGAGTGGGTTGCCATTTCCTTCTCCAAATAACTGCTCTTCTAATCCAGGATAAAAGGTAAAACATTATATAATTGGTGATTTACAGGTAAATGGGACCATAAAGGTTTAGAAGTTTAAAGTATATATGGAATTAGATCTGGAATTTGTATAAATGAACAAATCCAATGCCTTTATTTGACAAATTGCACTTGGAGTAGTGAAGTAAATTATTTAATGCTGTTCAGCTTACTACGGAGAAGGCAATGGCACCCCACTCCAGTACTCTTGCCTGGAAAATCTCATGGATGTAGGAGCCTTGTAGGCTGCAGCCCATGGGGTCGTGAAGAGTCGGACATGACTGTGCGACTTCACTTTCACTTTTCACTTTCATGCATTGGAGAAGGAAATGGCAACCTACTCCAGTGTTCTTGCCTGGAGAATCCCAGGGACGGGGGAGCCTGGTGGGCTGCCGTCTCTGGGGTCACACAGAGTCAGACAGGACTGAAGCGACTTAGCAGCAGCAGCAGCAGGAGGAAATCTACAACTAAAATCTAGCTGTTTTGACTCATTCTAGCTTTTCCCCACTACACTATATTTTAAATGAAATGTTTGCTAATTCTAGACTGAACTTGAAAGAATTAGATGTAGTTTATCTCAGAATTTTTTTTTTTTGCTAAGCTTTTTATTATACTATTTGATATAAAGTATATATCTTGAGGCATAATAAAACAATAAACAGTGAAAATGTTAAGAATTGAAATGTTACCAAAACTTTGCCAGTGATCACATTCTGATTTAAAGATAGATACTTGGGATTGAATAACTTTACCAAAGAAATTATTAGTTGATTTTGACTAAAAATAGGTTTCGGTACTTTTTTTTTTAAACTTTATTAAAGTATCGTTGATTTGTTTAGTGTTAAATTTCTGCTGTACAGCAAGGTGATTCAGTTATACATACATATATTCTTTTTCCAATATTCTTTCCCATTATGGTTTATTCAGTAGGATCTTGTTGTTTATCCAGCCTGTATATATTAATTTGCTTCTGCTAATGTCAAACTCCCATCCCTTCCCCACCCCGTCTCCCTTGGTGACCACACGTCTGTTTGCTATGTCAATCAGCTTATTTTTAGAAATACATTTTACCACAAATTTGCTTCAGTAATTGAGCCAATTGTAATATCTTAACACTTTAGGAAAGATAACTAAAATATAGTTAATTTCACAATAGTGAACCTGAGAAGGACTTAAAAAAAACTGTAGATCTTAAGTTATGTAAAATTTGATCAGGTTTGAAGGAGGCAGCAATGTTGACTGTGAGAACTTTTTGCTTGCTTAGAATAAATGAGAACTAGAGGTGTGATTCCTGAACCCTGCTTTTACCATATTAGTCATTAAAAACCAACAGTCTTCTGGACTCCCCTGGTGGGCCAGTGGCTAAATTTGCATCTGCTAATCGCAAACTCCCACTCTTTCCCTCCTCTACCCCACCCTTTGCAACTTCAAGTCTGTTTAATGTGTCTGTGGAACTGTCTGTTTCATAGATAGGCTTGTTTTAGAGTCTGCATGTAAGTGATATCATATGATATTTGTCTTTCTCTTTCATTTAGTATGATAACCTCTAGGTCCACCATGTTGCTGCACATTGCATTATTTTATTCTTTTCTACAGCTGAGTTAATATTCCATTGTATATATGTACCACATCAATCCATTCATCTGTCCATGGACATATAAGTTGTTTCCATGTCTTGTGAATAATGTTGTGAACAGAGGGGTCCATGTATCTTTTCTGAGTTATCATTTTATATGCGTATATGCCCAGGAGTAGGATTGTTGGATCATATGGCAACTCTCTTTGTAGTTTTTTCAGGAACCTTCATACAGGTCTTCCACAGTGGCAGCACCAATTTACATCCTCACCAACAGTGGAGGAAGATTCCCTTTTCTTCACACCTCCTCTAGCATGTGCTATTTTTAGGCTTTATAATGATGGCTGTTCTGACTGGTGTAAGGTGGGATCTCACTGCAGTTTTGATTTGAATTTCTGTAACGATTAGTGATGAGGAGCATCTTTTCATGGTGGCATTTTTAAATATATATGCATACTATCTCTCTCAGTCTTTAATTGGAGAAGTGCTTTGGAACTGTTTTGGCACAACTCTAGAAGGCCTAGCCCAGAAGTCCGCTGACTACTTACTGAGGAATTTTTGGTTTTCAGCAGTTTATAGACTTCACTTGTTCCTGGCCACATTTATCATAATTATCTTTAATTAAAGCTGTTTTAAAATATGATAATATATACATGAAGTGAAGTGTTAGTTGCTCACTTCTGTCTGACTCTTTGCAACCCCATGGACTGTAGCCAACCATGCTCCTTTGTCCATGGGATTTTCCAGGCAAGGATACTGCAGTGGGTTAACATTTTCTTCTCCAGGAATATATACATGAAATTGGGCTTAAAATTTGCTGTTTTAATAGTTTTTAAGTGTACAGTTCAGTAGTATTAACTATATTCATATTGTTGTGCAGTCAACACAACAGCCGTCGCCAGAACTTTATCTTTCAGAGCTGAAACTGTACCTGTTAAACAGTAACTCCCCATTTCTCCCTCCCTGAAATCCCTGGCAACCACCAATCTACTTTGCCTTTGTGAATATGACTGCTCTAGGTACCTCATGTAAGTAGAATCATGCAGTATTTTTTCTTCTTAAAAATATTCAATCCCTGGGGTGGGAAGATCCCCTAGAGAATGAAATGGCAAGCCACTCCAATATTCTTCCTGGAGAATTACATGGACAGAGGAGCCTGGCGGGTTAACAGTCCATGGGGTTGCAGAGTTGGACACAACTGAGCAACTAACACTTTCACTTTCATGGGTTTAGCTTGCTAACCTCTTTTACTCCTAAGATTTAAAATGTCAAAGTGTGCCAAACCTCTTCCAGGCAAGAAACATACATTCCTTTTATTTAATATCTAATTTGAAACCTCTTCTACTTAACCTTTTCTTTTCTCAGTAAAGTTTATATTTTTTGGTCATTTTTGTTCGAGTCTTCATGTTAAGTTTTAGTTAACTCCCATCATGGTTTTGTATCCTAAGTGCTATATTTGGAAGGCCTTCAGGATTTGGTAAATCAAGTGCAAGAAATAAATGCTTGGTGCTGCATGAGCGTCCCAAGGCAAATTGGTATTGTGAGTTAAGTACTTCCTGCCCTGATCACATTCTTCTGCCCCCCCCACCCGCCCGCCATGATAAATACTTTTAACCAATCTATTCTATTCTGTTTTAAACAGGCTGCTCAAGAAAAAGAAGAACTTCAAAGGGAAGGTGACAGTTTGGATGCTAAGATCAACAAAGCTGAAAAAGAAATCTATGCTCTAGGAAACACCCTGCAAGTGCTGAACAGCTGCAACAACAATTACAAACAATCTTTTCAGAAAGTGACTCCATCTAGTATGTAGAAATTATTGAAACTTTTAAATGAATGTACATGCAATGAAAGCTGCATAGTTATTTTAAAAAGAGGATCACTATGCGATAAGGAAAACAAGTGCCTCATGTTTGATTCAGCTGGAAAACCTAATCACCACAACCCCCCTTCCCTCCCCCACTTAAAATAAATGCTAAGGTGTTAATTCCATCTGTTACTAGTTGTAGTGATGTGGCATAGTACTCCTCTACAGAGTTCATTTCAAATCTGAAAAACACAGCAGCATACTGGGTGCTCTATGTTGACAAAATAAGAATAGTTATTTCACATCCTATTTTTCAAAAATTAGACATACAGAAGTTGACCTTTCATAATGAAAAATATTAGAAGTTTAAATTATGTATTTTTTAAATTTGCTTTCTACACAGCATGTTAAAAATTTAAAGCAAAATTCTTTTAAATTCTAGGTGCTGAGTATGAGGTAAAAATTCAACTAGAAGAACAAAAAAGAGCTGTTGATGAAAAATATAGATACAAACAAAGACAAATCAGAGAACTACAGGAAGATATCCAGGTAAATTCTATAGGCTTTAATAATAAGCCCTTAGTAAAAGTTAACTAGCACTATTATAATTATTCTACTCTTGTTAATATACAATTTTTTATAGAGAAGCAGTTAGAGATATCTCACTTAAATGAGAAAAAAGTGCTCAAAGTATTAACTAGTTAAAATCCCACTGCTAAGCCCTGACAATTACTTGGTAATCAGTGGATAAATTATAGCTAACTAACTATGATATCCCCTAATCTTTATTTCAGTTAAATCCTTTAAAATCACCTTAAAAGACTATTCCTTAAAACAAAAATTTGAAAGATGAGAAAACAATGTGCATGGTAATAAGCAGGCTCTATATAAACATTTCGGAGAAGGCAATGGCACCCCACTCCAGTACTCTTGCCTGGAAAATCCTATGGACGGAGGAGCCTGGTAGGCTGCAGTCCATGTGGTCGATAAGAGTCGGACACGACTGAACGACTTCACTTTCACTTTTCACTTTCACGCATTGGAGAAGGAAATGGCAACCCACTCCAGTGTTCTTGCCTAGAGAATCCCAGGGACAGGCGAGCCTGGTGGGCTGCCGTCTCTGGGGTCACACAGAGTCAGACACGACTGAAGTGACTTAGCAGGAGCAGCAGCATATAAACATTTAAGGGCTTCCCTGATGGCTCAGTGGTAAAGAATCCACCTGCCAATGCAGCAGACACAAGAGAGAGGGGTGCAATTCCTGGGTTGGGAAGATCCACTGGAGGAGGAAATGGCAACCCACTCCAGTATTCTTCCCTGAAAAATCCCATGAACAGAAGAGCCTGGCAGGCTACAGTTGAAAGGGTCGCAGAGCTGGACATGACTGAGTGCACTTACAGAGATTTTTTTTTTTTATTAAAGGAATAGATTATATGAGTTGGGAATCTTTGAAAACTGTGTGCTTTCAATAGTCATTGTTTGAATTGTTTTTCTCCCAAATACCATAATAACCTTCCAGTGGAATTATATATAAAACTTAATCCATAAAACCATTATACTTATTATCTACCAATAGAATGTACATTATATATGCAGACTTGGCTACAACTGAGCAACCAAGCACATATATACAAAAACAAAGGAATCAGAATTAAATACTTGACAAGTGGCAATTATGTTATTTCTGATCCTAACCAATAAATTTGTTAATATTTATTTTCTGCAGAGCATGGAAAATACTTTAACAGTTATAGAACACTTAACAAATAACGTTAAAGAAAAAGTAACAGAGAAGCAAGCTTATGTACTTCAATTAAACAGAGAAACTGAGGAACAGAAGCCAAAATTAGAAAGAGTAACTAAACAGGTATTGGAAACTTTAAAAAACTGACCTGTCATATTTGTTTTTGAGTTCCAAATGGTAACCTCACATCTTCCTTCATCCATTAAAAAATACTTAGTTCTAGAAAATAGGTTTAAATAACTGACTGCTGTTGACCAACAGTGTGCAAAACTCACCAAGGAAGTCCGTCTTTTGAAAGACACAAAAGATGAAACACTAGAAGAACAAGATATCAAACTTCGTGAAGTGAAACAGCTTCACAAGATCATTGATGAAATGATAGTTGATATCACACAAGAAAATGCTGAGATCGGTGTTATCCTTCAAACATACTTTCAACAGGTAATAAGGTTATCTTCTAGTCAAATATTTCTTAAACATTTCATGAAGAAAAATTTAATTAAAAAACATAAAATGAAATCTATTGAAAAATACTCTGAAATGCAGTGGTACTAATGATTGCTCTTGAATATTTTTCCAGAGTGGTTTAGAACTACCTACAACTAGTACTAAAGGTAGTCGTCACAGTTCTAGATCTCCTTCCCAGACTTCACTGTTATCAGTAAGGTAAGTGGAAGGAGAAAACACCATCTCCTGATTCACTCAGTTACAGCTTCCATCCCAAGCAAATTCGGCCACTTCCATATGCCATCGCTGTTGGACCTGCCAGTGCACTGCTAGTACTCTCCCCCACTTTCCCTACCTTCTGATGTTTGTGTCAGAGGCAGAAACCAGCCAGCAGCACAAGACTCTTCTGGCTTCTCTCTGGTGTTACCATTTCCAGTTTGACATATAGTGCTTTGTGACTATCAGCTATTTCAGCAGGATAAAGCAGGGTGACATTTTGGATGATACACATAGCATGGTCATCCCTGAGTGTGGGGAGAATTGAGTAAACCATAAAAGGACCACTTAGCTGTACATACATATTGAGTAAGATTTATAAGATTAAAATCCACTGTAAAATCTAAGAAGTTAGAATTTTATTTATGCTGCTTTGGTTTGCTAAAACGGAAATTATTTTTTCTTCTGCAGTTTAGTTTTATCCAGAATTGTATCAGGTAGACATTTAGTCAATGTTCCTGTGCCTTGCTGACAAAATAATAATTAATAATAATAAAGATGATCCTCATCTTAAAATTCCCAATCTGCCACATTCAGAACCGTATTACTTTTCATTACTCCACAGCAAGATGTCATGAAAGGATTTCCTAAAAGATATTAAGTAAAACAAAATCATAAACATTTTCTATGTAAACATGGTGACCACCCACTTAAACACCCTCAGTTCAGTTCAGTCGCTGTCGTGTCCGACTCTTTGTGACCGCATGTGCCGGGGGGGGGACCCGAACACCAGGTCTCCCTGTCCATCACCAACTCCTGGAGTTCACCCAAACTCATGTCCATTGAGTCAGTGATGCCATCCAGCCATCTCATCCTCTGTCGTCCCCTTCTCCTCCTGCCCTCAATCTTTCCAGCATCAGGGTCTTTTCAAATCAGTCAGCTCTTCCATCAGGTGCCAAAGTATTGGAGTTTCAGCTTCAACATCAGTCTTTCCAATCAACACCCAGGACTGATTTCCTTTAGGATGGACTGGTTGGATCTCGTTGCAGTCCAAGGGACTCTCAAGAGTCTTCTCCAACACCATAGTTCAAAAACATCAATTCTTCAGCACTCAGCTTTCTTTATAGTCCAACTCTCACATCCATACGTGACTACTGGAAAACCCATAGCCTGGACTAGACAGACCTTTGTTGACAAAGCAATGTCTCTGCTTTTGAATATGCTATCTAGGTTGGTCATAACTTTCCTTCCAAGAAGTAAGTGTCTTTTAATTTTATGGCTGCAGTTACCATCTGTAGTGATTTTGGAGCCCCCCAAAATAAAGTTAGCCACTGTTTCCCATCTATTTGCTGGGAAATGATGGGACCAGATGCCATGATCTTTGTTTTCTGAATGTTGAGCTTTAAGCCAACTTTTTCACTGTCCTCTTTCATCAAGAGGCTCTTTAGTTCTTCACTTTCTGCCATAAGGGTGGTGTCATCTGCATATCTGAGGTTATTATTTCTCCCAGCAATCTTGACTCCAGCTTGTGCTTCTTCCAGCTCAGCGTTTCTCATGATGTACTCTGCATATAAGTTAAATAAGCAGGGTGACAATATACAGCCTTGATGTACTCCTTTTCCTATTTGGAATCAGTCTGTTGTTCCATGTCCAGATCTAACTGTTGCTTCCTGACCTGCATATAGGTTTCTCAAGAGGCAGGTCAGGTGGTCTGGTATTCCCATCTCTTTCAGAATTTTCCACAGTTTATTGTGATCCAAAGAGTCAAAGGCTTTGGCATAGTCAATAAAGCAGAAATAGATGTTTTTCTGGAACTCTCTTGCTTTTTCCATGATCCAGCGGATGTTGGCAATTTGATCTCTGGTTCCTCTGCCTTTTCGAAAACCAGCTTGAACACCTGAAAGTTCATGGTTCATGTATTGCTGAAACCTGGCTTGGAGAATTTTGAGCATTACTTTGCTAGCGTGTGATATGAGTGCAACTGTGCAGTAGTTTGAGCATTCTTTGGCATTGCCTTTCTTTGGGATTGGAATGAAAACTCACCTTTTCCAGTCTATGGCCATTGCTGAGTTTTTCAAATTTGTTGACATATTGACTGCAGCACTTTCACAGCATCTTTTTGGATTTGAAATAGCTCAATTGGAATTCCATCGCCTCCACTATCTTTGTTTGTAGTGATGCTTCCTAAGGCCCACTTGACTTCACATTCCAGGATGTCTGGTTCTAGGTGAGTGGTCACACCATCGTGATTATCTGGGTCGTGAAGATCTTTTTTGTACAGTTCTTCTGTGTATTCTTGCTACCTCTTCTTAATATCTTCTGCTTCTTTCAGGTCCATATCATTTCTGTCCTTCACTGAGCCCATCTTTGCATGAAATGTTCCCTTGGTATCTCTAATTTCCTTGAAGACATCTCTAGTCTTTCCCATTCTGTTGTTTTCCTCTATTTCTTTGCATTCATGCTGAGGAAGGCTTTCTTATCTCTCCTTGCTATTCTTTGGAACTCTGCATTCAGATGCTTATATCTTTCCTTTCCTTTGCTTTTTGCTTCTCTTCTTTTTACAGCTGTTTGTAAGGCCTCCTCAGATAGCCATTTTGCTTTTTTGCATTTCTTTTCCTGGGGATGGTCTTGTCTCCTGTACAATGTCATGAATGTCCATCTATAGTTCATCTGGCACTGTATCAGATCTAGTCCCTTAAATCTCTTTCTCACTTCCACTGTATAATCATATGGGATTTGATTTAGGTCATACCTGAATGGTTTAGTGATTTCCCCCACTTTCTTCAGTCTGAATTTGGCAGTAAGGAGTTCATGATCTGAGCTGGAGTTCATGATCTGAGCTGCTCCCCGTCTTGTTTTTGCTGACTGTATAGAGCTTCTCCATCTTTGGCTGCAAAGAATATAATCAATCTGATTTCGGTGTTGGCCATCTGGTGATGTCCATGTGTAGAGTCTTCTCTTGTGTTGTTAGAAAAGGGTGTTTGCTATGACCAGTGCGTTCTCTTGGCAGAACTCTATTAGCCTTTGCCCCCTTCATTCTGTACTCCAAGGCCAAATTTGCCTGTTACCCCCAGTGTTTCTTGACTTCCTACTTTTGCATTCCACTCCCCTATAATGAAAAGGACATCTTTTTTGGCTCTTAGTTCTAAAAGATCTTGTAGGTCTTCATAGAACTGTTCAACTTCAGCTTCTTCAGCGTTACTGGTCAGGGCATAGACTTGGGTTACCGTGATATTGAATGGTTTGCCTTGGAAATGAACAGAAATCATTCTATCGTTTTTGAGATTGCATCCATGCACTGCATTTCGGACTCTTGTTGACTATAATCGGTACTCTATTTCTTCTAAGCGATTCCTGCCCACAGTAGTAGATATAATGGTCATCTGAGTTAAATTCACCCATCCCACCCTAGTATTTTTGTAAAAGCATACTTTCAAAACTTAGCATTCAGAATTGTATGGATAGTTATGTTTTTCAAATGACCCCACCACTTTATCCTGTCAATAGGTCCCTCATTTTCTTCTTTTTGGCTCAAATTATATAATCTATCATTTTAATCACTATTGCCAGCACTCCAATTTTCTTGCCTCTTTTCTTACCTTTTGTTGAATGATTTGGCAAATTTTTAATACCTAATGATTCTAAATTAGTTATAGTTGAAACATTTTTTTAAATAGAAATTATTTGCAGAACTATTTTTCTACTGATTTGAAACTTTATGTTTATCATCTCTTTCTTCTTAATTTCCTGATACTATTAATGGTCTTTTAAAATTCATTATTACCACTCTTAACAATGTATCTTTTTTGATCTCTTTAAGTACTTGTGGGATTATGGTATCTTTGCGATTAATGAGAGGGTCTCTACTAAAATACAAATTCTGAATTACACTATTGTAATTCTGGTTTTATTCTAGGTCATCTAAGAGCACAAGCACTTCTGCTTCTCAGACTTCGATCAAAGTATTAGAGCTGAACTTCCCAGCCTCTCCACTAACTGGCAGCACTTCCAGACCAACTAGTGCTAGCAGTGCCTCCAGTACTGGTAAAAGCAGAAAGACCAACAAATAAAATTTTAAATCTCTCTTGAACAAGTTGTAAACACAAAACCCAAAGTCTCCTAAGTTTAAAATAGTATATCACACTGTATACTTCTGGATGCCTTATACTGATATAAAGGCCTACTAAGTGTTAGAAATACAAAATGACCAGAGAAAAGTTTTATTCAGTGAAAAATGTAAAAACTTCATGCTAGCCATGAAACTTCTCACTTCTAATGTAACAGAATCTTTTAGGAAGAAATCGCTAAAGATTTACTGTACTATATAGTTTACAACACTATTAAAATTCTTTTGGCCTAGATGATCCTGAAATTAGGTTTTATTTATTAAAAGAAACATTTCTCAGACATTGGGAGAAGAAATCTGTTAGTTTCTTCTTTTAGCATTACCTCTCCCTCTCCCTCCACCAAGAAAACAGCTGACAGGAAAGAGAACCACTATATAGCAACAGTGGAGCTTAAATTTCTAGAAGTAGGCCACTCCGATCTTGAAAGAAGTCAAACATAGTGAAGATTCTGCTCTCAAGATACAACCAAGAATATGTTTTCAATATTTCCTTGATTTAATAAGCAGTTGAAAGAAAGCCAGGCGTAATTAGATTTGCAATAGGAATTCTGTAAATTTCCGGTAGACTACCAGATTAAGAATTAGTTATTTGTCAGTTCTTTATCATAACATGTGCCCAACACTCTGAACTTTGGAATAGAGGGTGAAGTATGACTATGTTATAAAACTGGTCTTCAAATAAATGTATCAGAATATATATACTTAAATGAGTACTGTCTCCCTCAAATCTTGGGGAAAAGTATTTCTTAACAAAAACTGTCATTGTTTACAACTGTCACTTGCAATTCCTTCTGAAAGGCAGTAATTCTCTGGATCACTGGTGTATTTATTGTCATTTCTTGTAACAGGAAGCAAAAGGCACAGCCAAGTCCAATGAATAAGATGGGTAAAAAGCTGGTTTGTTTTTTTGTAAAACATTATTCCAGTGAGATTTGTGAAATATAAAAACTGATTAATCTATCACTTTGAATGTTCACCAAAATTCTCATTCTTTGCCCTATTTTACTTTGCAAATTACCTGGAAGTTGAAGTGTATTCCAAACAGGCAAGGACTGGTACTGTGACCTTGGGAAAGTTATTTCTCTATGCTTTTTTTCTCATTTATAATATAGAGACAGTAAAAGTTATCTATGTTGTTTATTGAAATCAGATAATTTATATAAATGCACAGGGCCCAACACACTGGAATTGCATAGTGAAAATGTAAAGTTGCTCAGTCATGTCTCTTTGTGACCGCATGGGCTATACAGTCCATGGAATTCTCCAGGCCAAGAATAGCATAGTGGGTAGCCTATCCCTTCTCCAGCAGATCTTTCCTACCCAAGAATTGAACTAGAGTCTCCTGCATTGCAGGTGGATTCTTCACTAACTGAGCTATCAGGGAAGCCCTGGAATTGCACAGTAGCTTCTATTATTGAGCCACCAACCAAAGCCTAGCACAGTATTTATGGAATGGTTAAGTTAGAGTACATCATGAGAAACGCTGGGCCAGAAGCACAAGCTGGAATCAAGATGGCCGCGAGAAATATCAATAACCTCAGATATGCAGATGACACCACCCTTACGGCAGAAAGTGAAGAGGAACTAAAAAGTCTCTCGATGAAAAGTGAAAGAGGAGAGTGAAAAAGTTGCCTTAAAGCTCAACATTCAGAAAATAAAGATCATGGCATCTGGTCCCATCACTTCATGAGAAATAGATGGGGAAAGAGTGGAAACAGTGTCAGACTTTACTTTGGCCACCTGATGTGAAGAGCTGACTCGTTGGAAAAGACTCTGATGCTGGGAGGGATTGGGGGCAGGAGGAGAAGGGGACGACAGAGGATGAGATGGCTCGATGGCATCACCGACTCAATGGACATGAGTTTGAGTGAACTCCGGGAGTTGGTGATGAACCAGGAGGCCTGGCGTGCTGCAATTCATGGGGTCGCCAAGAGTCGGACACGACTGAGCTACTGGACTGAAGTTATATTAAGTTTTGGTATTTTATTGCTGGCAAGAACCGAAACAGAACAAGGACTAAGTGTTGTCTTCTGCTGGAATTCTCTGTCACTTAGACGTTTGTAGATGGGGATACTCGCTACCCTTCAACCCACCCATCCAGTATCATCATGAATTGGAGATTCTAAAGCCTATGAGATTCTAAACAACTATGACTCCTATGTATACCTATCTCTATTCTCATCTATACTGTTTTTAATAATTTGTGAACAATCATTATAATCCAAGTTCCTTCCTTCTTCAGCTGTAGTTGCTGAAATTAATTCTGAGTAAGTCCAGGTTCTGTCAGCTGAATCATTTATTCAGACTCTAGGAAGAAAAGCAGAAATGCAAGCCAGCTCTAGGCTATCAAAAAACACACTCAGCTGGACATTTGCAATACTAGGACAGTTTCCTAACTTCCTTTCCCTTAGTGGAAGACCAGATTTATAGTGTGCTTCACTTGCCACTGCTGCTTTTGCCAGAAGGACTATTTCCTACTCTGATCTATTCATGCCTGGAATGCATGGTCTTGTCAATATTTAAAGAAATTTCTTAGGGCTACACTGTTAGCAAGGAAGAAAAAAAAAGAGAGATGAGCAAAATGGGCCCCTATTCAACTTTCATGGCTTTATTCCTAGTGTACTTTTAAACATCTGGTACATAAATCATTTTAATTAAATCAGGCTTTAGAGGTCAATTAGACAAGACACATATCTGTCTACCATTTAAAAATGTTATGGAAGAAAATTCACCTTTAAACAAATGATTATAAAATGATATTTAACATTCAAATAATCTCTTTAGAAAGTCAAGAGCTTTTAACAGAATGAAATAATTTTTCATAAAAATGACCCAAGTGTTCAATGCACAAATTTAATATTTTCCCAAACAGCAGGATAAGGTGAACCTGAGGAATTCTAACATACCAGAGTACAATGAAGAAACAATACTTTGAAAGTTATCTTTAGGTGAAGAAGTTTAAATCATCAGAATAAGAAATAACTGTACATAACATACACACATTAAAAAAAAAAAAAGCTATGAAACGGGGACCTATAACTGAAACAAATATACTTTGAGAACCGCTATAAAAAGCAATTGATTTCCATAATGTCTACAAACCACGGGAGCAGAGATTTCTGGACTGTATTACTAAAAGATCCAAATATTTTATTAAAAGTCTTTAGTGTAATGTTGAGGATACCCTTGGCATATTAGTTTTTTGGCTTATTTCCTTTTTCTTTCTCAAATGCAGCTATCTGATTAAATATATTGAGTAAATTTTGAGGTAAATTTTTTTTAACTCCACCTTCTGAATGCTCTTTGCTATTGAGCCCCTCTCCCGGAATCTCTGTTTTAATATCCTCCTCGTAATTACCCTCTCTTTCATATTCTCCTTGATTTTTATTTAATTGATATCTTTGCTCATGTCTACTTAGATCACGTGATCCAGAGTAAGTGGATTTCTTATATTTTTCTCCTGACTTCCAAGAGTAGTCTGAGCTTGCTGGTGAAGTAGCATGTCTCGTGGAACCTGGCTCCCACTTTCTATAGTGCTCTTTTCTTCCTTCTGTATCTTTTTCAAATCTTCTATAACCATACATTTTTACCTTATCCTCTGAATTCCTATAAAAAGAATCTGAGGAATCTCTTCTACTGGAAAAATGTCTTTCTGATTTATATGGCTTTTCTGTTCTGCTACTACCTGCCTGAGTTTTATAGCTATCATAAAAATCTCTTGGATCTTCAGACCTACCTCCAAAATCATCCGGCATTTCAACAGAAGATGATGAGAAAGAACATTTATCTTTTTCTTTTACCTGTTTCTTTTGATATGGTAACCTATCCTGCTTTTCCAATAGTTTTTCCACTTCTTGTTTTTGGTTAAGAAAAGATGCTGACGTATTAGCTGGAACTGGGAAGCACTCATCTTTCTTATTCTGATCTATCTGATTTGAGGATGCCTTAGCTGAATGCCTTTTAGAACTTCGAGAAGACTCTGAGCGGTTCCTCTTATGTTTCTTATGCCTTTTGTGACCAGAAGATGAAGAGGATGATGAAGAAGAAACTGATTCATCAGCAGAAGAGACACTCGAAGAAGTTGTTGATTTTCTTCTTTTTTTCTTTAGCCTAAAAAAATGTAGTTAACTCATCAGATATGTTGAGTATAAAAACGTTTAATTACCCATAAAGATTTTAGTTCTATTTTATTCTCTTTAAAGATTTCATAAAAGTTTGCAGCTTATATAAGAATTATAGTATTAAGTTTAGTTTTTACTACAATATCCAATTTTACCATTAGTCGTGACTTTTGGGAAAAAATACTGGTGTAGACAATTGTCACTGTAAGCAAATCCATCATTTTTGAAATACATGGTGACATTTCTAAAATTACCTTAAAAATTTAAGAGGATCTGAATACATAAAGGAGAGAACTGGAAGTTTTACATTTGGCTATGTCTAGTTCATGGTTTTACCACCTCAGGACTATTAACATTTTTGGCCAAATAACTCTTCGCCGGGAGGGTAGGGTGGCAGTGGGGAAATTCTATATCATTGTTAAAGTTTAGCAGCATCTCTGACCTCTATCCACTAGATGCCAGTAGCACCTACCAGTTATGAAAACCAAAAATGTCCCATGGGAAACCACACCCAGTTGAGAACTACTGCTCTAATTTTGAAATATTTCTCCCTAAAATACAGATAATTAAAATAACATTTTATTTGTATTCTTTTTTTTTTTTTTCAGAACTCTAGCCATCCTTTGCTCTCTTTTACAGAAAAATTTATGGTCCACATACTTGCTAAGAATCATTGATTATGACTTGAAACACTTTAATTTTTTACTTACTTTATCTCCCAAATGGCACTTTGGTTCAACTGAGTACTTGCTTTAAGTTTAAAAATACTGAATATTATAGTTTACCTTTTTTCCTCTTTTAAGAGCTTACGCAACTTTTCTGCACTTGTTTCTATTTTCTTTGTTTTCTGCTTTTCTTCCTTTTCAGCTTGTTTTTCTCTTAATTCCAAAGATTTCTTTTAGAACCCAGATATCGGAAAAAACCACACGTTAAAAATAGCAGAATATATAAAATCCAGTTTTCAAAAGACCAACCCACCCCCCAACCAAAACCA
This sequence comes from Bos javanicus, assembly GCF_032452875.1. Lineage (NCBI taxonomy): Eukaryota > Metazoa > Chordata > Mammalia > Artiodactyla > Bovidae > Bos > Bos javanicus. The sequence goes on from NC_083868.1 coordinate 86,629,886, forward strand.
GATGTGGTATACCCAAATCACCATATATCCAGCATTAAAAAAGTATTTTTAACATATAAAAATTAATCACAGGTGTTTGGCATTAATCATTGAACAGCCAGAACAGTATTGAGGACCATATTGCAGTTGGTATTCCATGGAAAAAAAGGGAAGCCATTGCATTGATACCCATGACCCAGAGTGCAAGAAAGAGAAAAAATAAAATACATGAAAAATATATATATATTAAAAAAACCATTAAAAATTGAAACAGGACACAAATTTTATAAATAAAATTCAAAGGAAGAAATCCCGATATGGTGAGTTGAGAGGGGAATCACCATGTTCAAATACAAACCATTTAAAAAATAGCACAGCCCAGTTGGATGCATGGTTACATAAGAAATCATTTTCCAGTTTGAGGATGGGGATGAGCAGCACCAGATGTCAGACACAGCAGCAATGGTCCAATTCAGAAGAAAATGCATGAGAAAACATCATCATCAGTATTACAGGAAAAGACAGTATAAAATATTTTTCAGAATGGTTTTTATAATTAGCTCAATTACAGTAATAATACTGAATCAGGAAAGCTCACTATAAGGACAATTCTACAAGGACAACTGCATACCAAACAGGCAATGGGAATTTTCTCAACAAAACTATGAAGTAATGTCAAACCCAATTAAGAAAAGCTATATCTAAAAAACTTTTTGTAATGCCATAATTAAGTGATCTAGAATAGATTCCCTAGAAGAAAGTTAAGTTTTGGCATTAATCTTAAAAATGACTACATTTCTAAGAGGAAATAAAGAATCACCTGCATATATACATGAAGCTTCTGCAAAGCATCCTCTGCATCTTTGAAAGTTTCATCCAAAGCCAAAGCTTTCTTATAATAACTTTCAGCATTTAAAAACTTTTCTTCTTCTTCTAACCTAAATTCAAAAGGAAAATTTAGCTTTTTTGGTAAAAATTAGAAGTTCTCAAATACGCATATAGGCAAGAGCTTATGTGAGTTCATGAGGGAAAAACTATGTTTAGCAAATTATTTTCCAAATTGAACAATACTTAAATACTGTGCTTCTGCTATTTTTTTGTTAGTTTTGTTGTAAAAGACAATATAAAACCACATAAAACACATCAGAGAAACTGAACTCAAAGATACAGAGAACAGACTGGTGGTTGCTGGAGGTGGGGTAGGGGGTGGGTAAAATGGGTGAAAATGATTCATTTTATAAACTTCCAGGTATAAAATAAAGTCCTGAGAATGTAATATACAGCATGGTGATTATAGTTAGTACCATACTTGAAAGTTGCAAAAAGAATACATCTTAAAAGTTCTCATCACAAGAAAAAAAAAACATAACTGTGTGATGATCAATGTTAATCAGATACAATGGTCAACTCTTCACAATATATACATAAATTGAATCCTGTGTTGAACATAACCTGAAACTAACATAAAGTTATGTATCAACTGTATCTCAATTAAACAAATAAAAAACAGGAATTCATTACTGATAATTAAAGCCATATTGTAGGTCAAGCAGTGGCATTTTAGTATAATTTGTGAAAACACACTATCAACTGATACCCTCTGAAATTTAGTATGATCTTGAACTTTAGCACAGAACTATGTAGGCTGGCTTCTCCTAGTAGTTTATGAAGAGTTTTCCTTTCTACAGAAAAATTTTCCCAGAAAATTTACTGCTAACATCACAAATACCAAGGCACACATATCACAACCAGCCTGCAGAAAGGATAATAATCATTATTAGATGATGCTCACAAGTCTATGTTGTGAAATATCAGAATTTAAAACAAATGAATAAACCCAGTGGTTTCAATGCAATCACTTCTGTGTCAGATAGGATGAGGGGAGGAAGGAATAAGCCAAAGACGATCAAGATTTCTGGACTGGATGACCGAATAGATGGTGTTGCCATTCACAGATTTAAAAATCACGAGTATGTGAATAGTAAGACAACCACATCTAAGGAGGCACTAGCTATGTACCTAGGGGCTTCCCTGGTGGCTCAGATGGTAAAGAATCTGCCAGCAATGCGGGAGACCTGGGTCTGATCCCTGGATTGGGAAGATCTCCTGGAGCAGGGCATGGCAACCCACACCAGTGTTCTTGCCTGGAGAATCCCCATGGACAGAGGAGCGTGGCAGGCTACAATCCATGGGGTCGCAAGGAGTCAGACACAACTGAACAACTAAGCACAGTTATATAAGCTATGTAAGAAAGAAAAAAGCTGCTCCAATCACTTGGGTCCAAGTAGAAGTTCTTATCAGTTAAAAACAAATATTGCAAAATTTCATTTATATGGAGTTCTGAAATGATCATACAAACTGTAATGATCTGGCAAATTCATGAAGCAGAAAAGGGATGATTCTATTTAAGAAAAAATGATAGCAAAAAAGATGCTGGCCCTTAATTATTAAAGCAGGATGTTACCAAATTATTTATATTTAAAGTATACTATATTTCTTCAAAATATTTCATAAGTTAGACTAGTCTGTTAGTCATTATGCCACGTACTATGCCAGTATCTCAGGACAGTATAATATAGGTTACAGGGTTTGTTTAATCCAAAAATCCAGGAACTTAATCTAAGTTCATGGATTTTATTAGACAAAGTAGAGCAATAAGTTGACTAAAACAGTGAAATCTTATGTACAGTGAACTACAGAGTTCTCAATTTGTATTTCTGGCATTATAATTACTAGAATGATGAAATGAGTTAGAAATTTCTATTAAACAAAAACTTTTGGTGTGTGTCCAGCACAAGATTTACCTATTAACTTTCTATGTATTAAAATACATACTCACAACAGTGAACTCAAGACACTAAAATATCTCCAATCATGAAGAAAGTAAGTAATAAGGAAGGATAAAAAGATCAGAGAATGTAAAAAGGACTACATTTAAAAAACATTTTCAATCAAAACTGAAATTAAGAGTATCTGAACTAAGTCAAAGATGCTATTTAAGTTCAAGATTTTATAGTAGTTGGCTATTAAATATTAGATCTCTACTATTAAACCAATCTGACACTTACTGCCCTCCTCTTTCTACAAGTGTCTGGCAGAGGTATTTTCTTGCATTTCTGTGAGTTGGACAGTTTTCCAGTGCAAGTTCAAAATCTTCTATTGCTTTGTTTAGACTTCCTTTTGTTGCATATCTATAGACACGAGACAAAATTAGTGGAATTTATCTTGTGAGCTATTCATAAATCTTATATACATTTATCTTGTAAGTATTCCTCAAAACCCATGATCCACTTACAATGCTCCACGAGCTACCAAAGCTTCCACATTTTGTTTGTCTATTTCCAGAGCCTTATTGTATTCATTCATAGCATCCACATGGCGTCCAACCTTAAAATAATCAACTCCAATCTTCACACTAAAAATATATTTTAAAGCATACATAACAAATTATTTCACAGAATATCCAAACAAAATGTTAGCATAAATAAAATTTTAAAGCAAACCAAATACATTAGTTATTAGTCTTCAATATTCTCAGTATAACTAAGAAAGAGTCTTTAGATAATTTTGTAACAAATATTTATGAAATTCAGATATAATATACTAATTCCTTTTTAACAAAATCTAAAAAATATTGGCTAAAATGTAAATCTTTAAAGTTTACAACATAGTAGCATTTATATCTATAAAAAAGCTAATCTCAAAAAGGTATCATTTAAATTCATTTATAAACAAATTTTGTCTTAAAGATGACATAAGCATGCTTGCCTTAACTTAACCTATTAGGTTAAATAATGCAATTGTTGAATGACAAAATCTTCATACCATTTTAAAGCCCATGATGCAGACTGCTTCTTTCTTAACGCAGAAGCAAAATCCTCCTCAGAGAAATTTTTGCTATTAAAGAAAATAAAAGTCAAACTGTAACTATATCTCACTTTACATGACAGATAAAAACTGAATCTCAAGCAAGAAATTTGTATTCCCATTTCTACTGCAAAATTTTTGAACTTTCAGGAATGACTACTATTATTAAAAAGTATTTTCCTTTAGCATATACATGAAATTCTTATAAATTTTCTGCATCTTATTTTTTCTGCTTCTACCTGGTCACACGGCACACATCAATCACTGATAAGACTCCACTCCAGAAGGAGAAGGGATAACCTAGTTCATTCAAACTTTGGCATATTGCTGCCACCAAGCGTAGGATAATCAACTATGTTCTTCAGTTATGCAGCTTCTCACATCAGCACCACAGACCTCACCACTTAACAGAACAAATACTGATTTACTATACCTTTGAAGGCCTCTCATTAAAGATGGCGGATTAGATTCATCTATTCCTAGTTTTCCTAAAAGGAATTCAACTACTCCTGGATTAACAAATCCCAAAGAACTCTGCATGATATTCTCATAGGATTCCAAAGAATTGCTATTTAGTTCAACGCTTTTCCTTAAAGAAAAAAAACACACAAAATATAAAGATGATTAAGATGATTAACACAATTAAATAGCGTGTCCCATTTTCATTATGGAAATAACATTATTACATGGGATTTAAATACTCAGACCATTTTTGTACATGAAAGTGTGGCAATTATGATTTGGTTCCTTTTACCAAGTTTGAACCGATTTATGGGTTATAAAAATAAAATTAGCATATTTTGAAATAAGAGAAATTAGAATTCTACTTTCTTGTTAGAAGTTGGGCAAAATCTGCAATTTTTTAGCCAAGAAACTGTTTTGCAATTAACTTGTTGAGACAATGTGGATAAAATTACCTGTAGTACAAAGGAAGTTCTTCAGAACTAATCACACCTAATTTAATACCAGATAGGTGTGGTGGAAGAGATGAGCTATATAGAGACACTGCAAGCTTTTCATGGTATCTGTCAATATCCTTGATTCCAGCTTAAAAAATAAGAAAATTAAGTTGATTAGCAAAGCAATGCAAACTAACATAAACATGACCAGTTACTTTTTTTTACTAATATGAGGAAACTGATCACCTCGAATGATGTCACCAGTTTGGTAATATGATAAAGGATCCCCATGGTTACTGATTGAAGGCACGTCTCTTAGCGGACATAGAGCCTGCAATGAGAAGCACTGTAAAACACTAGACATTCTATTCCTCAGAGAGATATGTCTTCTTTTATTCTAGCGGTTCAGTATAAACAGCTAAGACTTGACAGGAATATTAAGAAAACAACTAGCACCCTAAATTCTAAATTTAAATTTCTGTGCCCAAACATAAATAAAAAAAGTTTTCTGGTTCAGGTCAAAGCTAAACTCTCATGAAACTTGCAATTAGTTTTAGAAACTGAATATATTGCAAGTATGCATGATGAAACAAAAAGATATTTTGTGCTTATTAAATATAAAACTAAAATGTGTCCAGAAAGTAGGAGACTTCCAAGAAAACGAAATGTGAATTCTTCTAGGTTTGGGTGTGTTAATCAAGTTTGCGGTATCTTCTGGTTTTCTTCCCTCTCTATCTGTTTTAATAGACAATACCAAACCTTCCAAATTAAAGAGACATAGTGTATTTCAAATTTAGATCTATTCACCTTGGGCAAAGTATCATGATGTACAAATCACTTAATTATTGGAAATATACGGAAAAGACAGGAATTTGTTTCAAATTATCCATATGCAAGTATCTAATGCTGAATACTAAATAATTAAAGACTTCTCAGCTAGAAGATAACCCAGGCTACTAACTAATCTCACCAGGTCCACTAATATCTGAGCATTTAAAACAGGACCCACTTCTGCCAGCCAAAGGACCAAACCCCCCAAACTAGAAACAGTGGCAGAAACTAATTTTATTACTGCTAATAATTTTTTTAAAAAGTAAAAAAGTACTTAAATTTTCTATTAATACTTATTTAATTCTCAAAACTAGGTCTGCAGAGTACACTTAATTACAGCTGGATGAAAAGATATAATTTTTGCACTGAGATGACATTTTTATCAAAAACAATCAAATAACTAAAAGGTGAGTAACTTACTGTGATTTCTAAGTGGGATATATCTCTCATAATGCCACTGCCTAAACAAATCAACACCATGAAAAACCCAAATTCCCGAATGGAACTAATTCTTCCAATCACTATATCACCACGCTCAATATCTCGAAAAAACAGCTCTCTCCGGTCCATAGTAGGTATATCCATGAATTGCTCTAACGGTGGCATGACTGCATAATAATCTGAAAAAATAAGTAACAAAATTACTAACAACAGCTCTGTGTTCTGCTTCATCAAAGTGCTGTTAAACCAAAACGCAACAATTTTAAGACTAAACACACCATCATTGTCTTCACTAACTTCAGCAGTTGTAGGTGCATCTGATTTCCAGGAAAGTGCAAAAAGCAGATCCGCTTTTTTGGAAATGAATTTTTGTATTTCAATGTTGTCAACTCTCCTCTCTTTTCTTAAAAAGAAAACAAAATTTATGAAAACTGGTTTTTCTGCAAAACCTTTTAGTACGTACAACCTTCTGCTCTCTGCTTTCATCGCCCAATCATGACCATCCTAAGCTCTTGGCCATACATCCTCCGAAAAAAAGTTTTAACTAGGGATCCCCTCATACGCCAGTCTGTAGATGGAGGGCGCGGAAACTTAAAAACACAGCCGCGCTGTTCCATATATACAGAAGCCCAAAGGATTTTAGCTAAAGAATCCGCGCCTCTGGTGGCAGTACTAGATTTAAAAGTTCAACCCACATCCCGCATTGCCCACATCAGGGAGAAGGTACCCTCCTCCATCCCGCCCTCGAAACCGGCGCCGTAGTCCTCATGTGCACACAGCCTCGGCTCAGCAGCCGGACTGCGGTCATGAAGCCCGGAGCTGAGTCCCCTCTCCCGTCTCGCAGCGGCGCCGCCGTCCCATTACCTGCCCGGTAACTGCTGCTGGCCCGGCGGGCCCCGGGCAGGGTCGGCCACCGACCCCAGGAGGCTCCGGAAGTGCGGGTTGTCCTGCTGTTCGCTCCGGAGCAGCGACAGCAAAGACGGGCCGTGGAAATTTAGTGACTGCCGCAAGAGGTCTCGATCCATGGCTAGAGACTGTCGTGACCAAAGGCCAGCAGCCCCCCGGTTCAGCGCCCACTACTTCAGGCCGTAGTCGTGGAGGCTGAGGAAGCGGCCTGGAAGTCGCCGGAAGCACACATCCCAGACACCTCCAGAGTGGCCTCCCGGAAGTGTTCTGGAACCGCCCCCAGCGGCGGTGCTGCGGAGCGCAGTTTTGGTATCGCGAAATTGAGCGAGATTACGGAAGCCGGGAGGATTGGGGCAACATTTTCCGGAGTCTAGGGCCGGTTGTGGCTCTGAGGTAGTGAAGTATGTAACAAGTTTTCGTTTTAAAATTTCTGTGGTGTTATTACATTGAAATGGCCCAAGCTCTGATCTGTGGTAAATAATAATTCATCCTTGTGTTTAGCGAGGCGCTTCTAAGTGCCAGTGTCAGGGAGAGAACCCTGAACGGTCACAAAGTTTCTTACCTTGGAGTTATCGCTGGATAAGTATCTATGCCTCAGGCATAACCGCATTAAAATGACTGCTCTGGGAGATTTCCTGTTAGGCTTTAGGGCAGAAGAAAGGAAGAATATTAACATTTATTAAACCCTGGAGTTGTGTTTTCTAGCCGTACCCTGTTCACTGTTAGTGATTTTAGAGTTAAAACCAGAATGACTTTAATGCCTAGACATATGCGTATTTTGTTCTGTTCTTTAGTCGCTAAGTCGTGTCGGACTTTTTTTGCGACCCAAGGGACTGTAGCCCTCGGGGCTCCTCTGGCCACGGAATTTTCCAGGCAAGAATACTGGAGTGGGTTGCGATTTCCTTCCTCAGGGATCTTCCCCACACAGGGATCGAACCCTCTCTACTGTGTTGGCAGGCGGATTTTTTTACCCATTAGCTACCTGGGAAGCCCCAAATGTATGTATATATACATTCCTTTTTATTTGTTTTAGTTTAAGTGTTTTCTCAAAAGTTAGTGCCCATAAGGTTTACTGTGTAATTCAGGTGATTTTTCGAAGATAATTATGACAGGCTCTCACCCCCTCCCCGACACTTACTGACTTTGGATCCTAACCGCTGTACTGAGGAAACAAACCCAGAGACTCTCAGTATATTGCTCAATATCACCAGCTGGCAAAATGCTAGAGTTAGAATTTCAGCCTACCACTGAATAGATCTTCACTGGCAGAGTTGCTGGAGAAAGTATTTTTTATCATATAGAAGGCCTGTCTTTAATATTAAAATAATGTGACTTTGTTTTATTAAAATATATCAACGTCTATACTACTTAAATCGTGTAGTTTAGTATCGTCCTCTTGAACAAAAATAAATAGCAGTAGTTATTCTGTCACATGTTCCGCTTTGTATATTTGGGAATTTAGTTTGCCCTCTCACCACCTGGATAGAAGATCCAGTCAGAATATAGTGAACGCCTGCACACTATTTTCGGGAAAACCCAGGCAAATAGGTAAACAGTTTATTGAGACTCCAGAAGATGAAACAATGAATGTAACTTTAAAAGATAATAACTTTCAAGCCAGGAGAAGCACATCAGGAAAGTTTAATCAGTGGTACAGACTGACTTGTGTTAAGCTATAACTTCAGACAATGGCTATTTTTAGGAAAGAGGGTGCTGTCACTGAAAAGAAAAACTGATTTCTAAAAAGAAACTATATGGACATTCTGATAAATAAGGTATGTGATTTTAGTTAGAGTTGATCTGTTATTGAGGATCTAATTATCTCTGGAGGGACTGAGAAGCTAGTGGCTGAGAAGCAGATGTGGCACCTACTCTGAGAATGTCCGCTTATAAAGCCATTCTTGAGTAACATTGCTTTTGGATCTGGCTACTCTTCTTGGGCTTCCCTGGTGGCTCAGTGATAAAAAATCTGCCTGCCAGTGCAGGACACGTGGGTTCGATCCCTGGTTGGGGAAGATCTCCTGGAGAAGGATGAAACAACTCACTCCAGTATTCTTGCCTGGGAAATTCCATGGACAGAGGAGCCTGGGGTGCTACAGTCCATGGGGTTGCAGAAGAGTTGGATAGACTTAGCAACTGAACAGCAACACTCCTTTTCCTAATTTCAACATCAGAGTTACTACCCCATATTTTGAACATCTAAAACTGCTGTGATATGGCCATGAAAATAGGAAAAAGTAGCTGCTTTTAGAGGATAAGCATTGTTGTCAAGAGTGACATTTATCAAATGCTAATAAATTTCAAGCAGGGGTAATCAAAGCTCAGGCTGGGGTTTTCCATCGTTGGTTAGTGCCTTGAATGGAGTAGTGATAGTAATAGCTAAGTGCAGAGGCAACATTGTTCTTCACTTTCCAAATAACACTCCCACAGCAGGGGTTTGATCCTTTTACAGTTACAAGTGTATTTCAATTCATTTTCTGCTGGGATGGATGCTTTTGGTTTGAAGGGGACCAAGTACTGAATCTTTGAAGTAGGACTGGAGGAAGTGAGGAGAGAAAATGGGGAAACTAGTTTTGCTTCTAGGAGAAACTAGTCCTACATATGGGGCTTTTCAAGTTGGGCATAGAAAGTTGACCCTTTTTTTCATTTCTTGATTTAATTTGTTTGGTTGTTCGTTTGACCATTGAAAATATTTTCAAAGTAATTTTTCCACACTAAGCAGTATGAGTGATTGCATGAATATATGGGAAGTAAGAGAGGGCAGAGCATTAAAGACAACTAGATCTTTGGTGTCTTCATTCTGGGCGTATTTTTATGTCAAATTCCATTTCTAAATAAATACGTATTTACAGCTTTTAATAAATGCTCTCTAGGCATATCAGCCATATAGTGTTTTAATCTTGTTTGCCACAAATCGTGATAGTTCATCAGTGAAGCTCTATTAAATACACTGCTGTGTATTTGCAACATTGTGCAATACCAAATATCTGACTTGTTAATGAAGGCAGCATTAATGGAGTACTGTAGTTTACAGGAGTACAAAGATAGACAAAAGTATTGCTCCTTTTTCATAAGCAACACTTACCTAGGGTAATATTTCTCTGACAGGCACAAAGTAGCATTACATAAGGGAATCAGCATCATCTTTTCTCCTCACCAGGTCTGAGAAATTCAAAGCACCCACCAACAAGGGGAGAGTGGCTTCTGGTATGTATGCACAAAACATGTGGTTCCGGTTAAGATTTCCCTGAAACACACAGACAAAAGCGAAAAAAGAAAGAAAGAAAGGAGAAGAAAAAACTGTAAAATCAGTTCCATCAAACAACAGTCTGAATTCATTGTCTGAACTTTGTCATTAATATCATTTCTGTCTTCTAAGTAAAGAGCTAAGGGTCTCAAGGCATTTAGGCAAAGAGGCACAGAATATGCAGCATATATTATAATTTTTAAAAAATTGAATAATGTTCTAAAAATTCAAAAATAATGTCTAAAAAAATGTTCAAATGAATACTTCTAACGCATCCACTGAAGTTCATCAGATAAAAACAATACAATGACGAGCATTCTCATGCTATCCTCAGTGAAATGATACTTGAAATTATTTTATTATTGCATTGTAGCTATGACTTACTAACTGGATGATAAGATATAAAGAAGAAAAAATGAGGAAAAGAAGAATCAGAACAGCAAATGTGGAACACCTCAGTGGAATCAGGGAGGGAATTAAAAAGTTAAAATAGGTGGAAAACTTAGAAAGGACCAAATAGGAAGTTGGGGGAAAAAATATATCCGTAAGAGAAAAAACATATAAGAATAATCCATAGCAAAGGAAACAGAAGCAACAGAAGTATAAGGAGAGAAATAAAACCTGAAATTCAAGTAAGAAAGACCCAAGTGAAGAAAGATAAGAATTGAGAAGCAAATACTAAAAAGAAAATAGGCATATTAACAGACTTGTAGGAGAACAAAGAGACAAGGAAGAGTCCATAGTGGCATGAGCCTGGAGGATGCCTTGAGAAAAAAAGAAACAAGTATAATAATAAGGAGAAAATACGGAAGGAGTCATAAAGAAAAGACAGATGAAGAACGGAAGACAGAAATATGGTTAAGAATAAATAAGAGGCAGAAACAATTGGTTTAGGGGAAAAAAATCCTCCAACTGTCTTATTATGAAAGAACTAATTTGAATGTTCATGCTTTTTTTGTGCTTGTGCCATAGAAGCAAAAGTCTGATTTCTGTAAAAAACTATTTGGAAGTCTGTATTGAGTTCAGATTTGGAATATAAAAGTATAAGCCTTCTAAGGTTTTACTACTTTGGCTTTATACAGCTCAATTGAAAAGGTTCATTCTTTTTGAAACAAAAGGCTTTGTATTACCATTTAAAATTGCCAAATGTCATTAAACAATTTTTGAGACATAATTTGGAGGTGAATGTAGGGGACACTTTGGTTATACTTTTATTTGATACTCTTGTCTATAAGGAATTGGTTTTTTCTTTTGCTAAGATTAATTCAGAACTATGAATTTTAATGAAATATCAATAAGTGAGCAAGTCTCGTATTTTGGTTTTGACAAGACTCTCCAAAGATTAAACAAACCAAAGTACACTGCAGGACATAGTATTCTTAACATTTAAGTAAAAGTTGAATCATTTCAATATGTATGGAAGATATATAATGCATATGTATATATAATGTATTTGTATGTGTACATATACACACAAACAATTTTTCACTTAAAAACATTTAAAAGTTACTTGTTTGTATAATCATTCAAACCTCCATTTTCTGATGGAAATTAAAGTTTCCTTTCATGAAATTGCAAAGAAATAAATACTTGAACCAGAAACAATTGTACAATTCTATTGCCTCTTTATCGGAGAAAGCAATGGCACCCCACTCCAGTACTCTTGCCTGGAAAATCCATGGATGGAGGAGCCTGGTAGGCTGCAGTCCATGGGATCACTAAGAGTCGGACACAACTGAGCGACTTCACTTTCACTTTTTACTTTCATGCATTGGAGAAGGAAATGGCAACCCATTCCAGTATTCTTGCCTGGAGAATCCCAGGGACAGAGGAACCTAATGGGCTGCTGTCTATGGGGTCGCACAGAGTCGGACACGACTGAAGCGACTTAGCAGCAGCAGCAGCAGTAGGCTCTGGATATTTAAATATGAAAAAAAACCCATCTGGCTCTTTTCTAGCACACCATTCAACAGAGGAATAAACACAAAAAGAAACAGATATGGCACAATGGTAAGTACTATTGTTGTGAGCACCTGCTACGCATCTGCTTAGTTTCCCCTTTTGTTTCTGGGGGATTAGGTAGTGGGAATTGATAAAGGTAAGAGAGAAGAGGAGGAGGCAAGTATGTCTATTTTAGGATGAGGAACAATATAATTAAAGGAGTAGAGATGTATGAAAGCAAAATACTTTCTGGCAATTGCAAGATTGAAATTGAATTAGGGATATTTTGTTTTTATTTTAATAATGGACATTTTGATTATTTAAGTGTCTTTTCAGCAAATTATAGATTGGTGGTAAGAGAACCTCTGTCTCTGTGAATGCGCACACACACACACACTCACAGATTAAATGCCTGATTTATTTAGCAAAGAACCCAAAACCTTAGCTGAAAAAAGGTAGTCACATGAAGTAGGGGAAGAAACAGCATATTACAAAGTAGCTTTTCTTAGATCCCCTAATTTTCCCAAAATAACATATGTGGTTACTGGTAACACTGTATGCCGCGGATAAGGTCTGTCTGGATCTCAGAAAGTTGTATATTACCATTTGGAAAAGATTTACACAGATTAATCTATGACTTTTATAAGAAATATTTGTAGACAGGTTCTTTCTGGTTCTTGAACTGATATAAACAATTTCTGCAAAGCCCATTCCTCATCTGGGGTCAAGGTTGGGATGTGTATATCAGAAAAGAGTGAGTAGACTGAAAAGATCCTAGTGATGTGTTACTCCCTTTAGTTTTTCAGCATCTCTCTCTCTTTTTGTTGTTGTTAAAAAACTTCTTTTTTATTGCATAAGCCAGCTTGAATAAGTTTAGGGTTTGGAACCAGAAGACTTTTGACTAATACACAAAAAAGCCACCAACTACTCTCTGCTCTGATTTCTACTCTAATTTTGTGCGTGTGTGAAGAAACAGATACAGAGAGGTGAATAATTTGTTCAAAAAATAATTTTAGAATGCACATTATTTTACTGTATATCTGGTACTCTTTCTACCATGCCATATAGTTTGTAGGGTCGACTGAAATTATGCTTCTTATGGACCTAACAAGCAGAAGATATTAAGAGGTGGCAAGAATACACAGAAGAACTGTACAAAAAAGATCTTCACAACCAAGATAATCACGATGGTATGATCACTGACCTAGAGCCAGACATCCTGGAATGTGAAGTCAAGTGGGCCTTAGAAAGCATCACTGCAAACAAAGCTAGTGGAGGTGATGGAATTCCAGTTGAGCTCTTTCAAATCCTGAAAGATGATGCTGTGAAAGTGCTGCACTCAATATGCCAGCAAATTTGGAAAACTCAGCAGTGGCCACGGGACTGGAAAAGGTCAGTTTTCATTCCAATCCCAAAGAAAGGCAATGCCAAAGAATGCTCAAACTACCGCACAATTGCACTCATCTCACATGCTAGTAAAGTAATGCTCAAAATTCTCCAAGCCAGGCTTCAGCAATACGTGAACCGTGAACTTCCAGATGTTCAAGCTGGTTTTAGAAAAGGCAGAGGAACCAGAAATCAAATTGCCAACATCCGCTGGATCATGGAAAAAGCAAGAGAGTTCCAGAAAAACATCTATTTCTGCTTTATGGACTATGCCAAAGCCTTTGACTGTGTGGATCACAATAAACTGTGGAAAGTTCTGAAAGAGATGGGAATACCAGACCACCTGACGTGACCTCTCACATGGTCTCTCAGACCACCTCTTGAGAAACCTGTATGCAGGTCAGGAAGCAACAGTTAGAACTGGACATGGAACAACAGACTGGTTCCAAATAGGAAAAGGAGTACATCAAGGCTGTATATTGTCACCCTGCTTATTTAACTTCTATGCAGAGTACATCATGAGAAATGCTGGGCTGGAAGAAACACAAGCTGGAGTCAAGATTGCCAGGAGAAATATCAATAACCTCAGATATGCAGATGACACCACCCTTATGGCAGAAAGTGAAGAGGAACTCAAAAGCCTCTTGATGCAAGTGAAAGAGGAGAGTGAAAAAGTTGGCTTAAAGCTCAACATTCAGAAAACGAAGATCATGGCATCTGGACCCATCACTTCATGGGAAATAGATGGGGAAACAGTGGAAACAGTGTCAGACTTTATTTTGGGGGGCTCCAAAATCACTGCAGATGGTGACTGCAGCCATGAAATTACAAGACGCTTACTCCTTGGAAGGAAAGTTATGACCAACCTAGATAGCATATTAAAAAGCAGAGACATTACTTTGCCAACAAAGGCCCGTCTAGTCAAGGCTATGGTTTTTCCTGTGTCATTTATGGATGTGAGAGTTGGACTGTGAAGAAAGCTGAGTGCTGAAGAATTGATGCTTTTGAACTGTGGTGTTGGAAAAGACTCTTGAGAGTCCCTTGGACTGCAAGGGGATCCAACCAGTCCATTCTGAAGGAGATCAGCCCTGGGATTTCTTTGGAGGGAATGATGCTAAGGCTGAAACTCCAGTACTTTGGCCACCTCATGTGAAGAGTTGACTCATTGGAAAAGACTCTGATGCTGGGAGGGATTGGGGACACGAGGAGAAGGGGATGACAGAGGATGAGATGGCTGGATGGCATCACTGACTCGATGGACGTGAGTCTGAGTGAACTCCGGGAGTTGGTGATGGACAGGGAGGCCTGGCGTGCTGCGATTCATGGGGTCACAAACAGTTGGACATGACTGAGCGACTGAACTGAACTGAACTGAACTGAAGGATGTAATTTATAAGTATATATGTATTGAATTTATTTTATTTAAAGCAGGTCTAGTATCTTAACATCTAAAGATAATCTTGAACATTTTTTCCTGTAACGAGAACACTTGGTTTCAGTCAAAAGCACGTGGTACAAGAGGTTTAGATTATGACTTGTTACCATATGGGCTTCCCTGGTGGCTCAGATGGTAAAGAATACGCCTGCAATGCAGGAGACCTGGATTCTATCCCTGGGTCAGGAAGATCCCCAGGAGAAGGGAATGGCAACCCACTCCAGTATTTTTGCCTGGAAGATTCCATGGACAGGGGAGTCTGGTGGGCTACAGTCTATGGGATCACAAAGAGTCAGACATGACTGATTGACTAACGCTTTACCATATAGGGTAGCTTTGTTCTATTCAGAGTTCTATTCAAAGTCCTTCTAAATACTCAAGAAAAAGTGAAGAATATTAAATGGAAAGTATGGATAGACCAGCCAAAATCCATCCTCATTATTAAAGAAATAATTCAAACTACACACTGTTTATTTATTTATTTTTAGTTGGAGGATAATTGCTTTACAATATTGTGTTTGTTTCTGCTATACATCAACATAAATAAGCCATAGATATACATATGTCCACTCCCTCTTGAACCTCCCTCCCACCTTCCACCCCATCTCCCCCTGTAGGTTGTCACAGAGCCTGGTTTGAGTTCCCTGAATTATACAGCAAATCCCCATTGGCTATCTGTTTTACATATGGTAGTGTATATATTTCCATGCTACTCTCTTCATTTGTGCTACCCTCTCCTTCCTCCCCCCTCCCATGTCCATAAGTCTTTTCTCTATGCATCTCCATTGCATGCTAAGTCACTGCAGTTGTGTCCAACTGCCCTAGCAATAGTTTCATCAGTATCATCTTTCTAGATTTCATATATATATGAATTAATATACAATATTTGTTTTTCTGACTTACTTCACCCTGTATAATAATTGGCTCTAGGTTCGTCCACCTCATAGAACTGACTCGAATTCATTCCTTTTTATGGCTGAGTAATATTCCATTGTATATATGTATCATAACTTCCTTATCCATTCATCTGTCAATGGATAAGTAGGTTGCTTCCATGTCCTAGTTACTGTAAATAGTGCTACAGTGAACTTTGGGGTACATGTGTCTTTTTCAATTTTGGTTTGCTCAGGGTATATACCTAGTAGTTGGATTCCTGGGTCATTTGGTAGTTTTATTCCTAGTTTTTAAAGGAATCTCCATACTGTCTTACATAGTGGCTGTATCAATTTAGATTCCGTTAGGTAGTTAGAATAGGAAAAAGGAGTCTAGAATGGCGGTGGCTAAAAGACAAGGAAGGGAAAAGCCCATGAAAATAGAACAAAGGAAGGTCTGAGGACTGGAATGAGTACCTCAGGTAAAACAAACAGCATTCCTGGCTAGCCCAGTTTACATAGGGCAGGTCCAGGGGGAGGAGAAAAAACATTTAAAAAGAGGAGCTAAAATTGGGCCGGGGGTGGGGTGCCTCTCTTCTCTTGACGTCTTTTGGGTTGGCATGCCCTCATGCCTCGAGGATGTGTTTTCCTTTACTTTCTAAATAAAACTAAGAAGGCTATGGTACATATATGTAATGGAATATTACTCAACTATTAAAAAGAATGCATTTAATCAGTTCTAATAAGGTGGATGAAACTGGCACCTATTATACAGAGTGAAGTAAGTCAGAAAGAAAAACACCAATACAGGATATTAATGCATATATATGGTAATGATGACCCTATATGAGAGGCAGCAAAAGAGACACAGATGTATAAAACTGTCTTTTGGACTCTGTGGGAGAAGGCGAGGGTGGGATGATTTGAGAGAATAGCATTGAAACATGTATATTACCATATGTGAAATAGATTGCCAGTCCAGGTTCAATGCATGAGACAGGGTGCTCAGGGCTGGTGCACTGGGATGACCCCAAGGGATGGGATGGGGAGGGAGGTGGGAGGGGGTTCAGGATGCGGGACACATGTACACCCATGGCTGATTCATGTCAATGTATGGCAAAAACCACTATAATATTTTAAAGTAATTAGCCTCCGATTAAAATAATTTAAAAAAAAAACAAAAAACTGAGCTATAACATGGAGCTGTAACACTGGTCCATTCGAGGGTTGTTACACCAGTCTGTCTGAGGGCTGTAACACTGGTCTGTCCATTGCTTCAAATTTTTGTTGTGACGAGACAGAACTGCGGAAACTGCAAACTCCCCTGACGCTACCAACGGTGCAGGAGGACTCCCTTTTCTCCACACCCTCTCCAGTATTTGTTTTTTGTGGATTTTTTGATGATTGCCATTCTAACCAGTGTGAGGTAATACGTCATCATATTTTGATTTGCATTTCTCTAATAATGAGTAATCAGTTCAGTTCAGTCACTCAGTAATGTCTGACTCTTTGTGACCCCATGAACTGCAGCACTCCAGGCCTCCCTGTCCATCACCAACTCCCAGAGTCCACCCAAACCCATGTCCATTGTGTCAGTGATGCTATCCAACCATCTCATCCTCTGTTGTCCCCTTCTCCTCCTGCCCTCAATCTTTCCCAGCATCAGGGTCTTTTCAAATGAGTCAGCTCTCCACATCAGGTGGCCAAAGTATTAGAGTTTCAGCTTCAACATCAGTCCTTTCAATGAACACCCAGGACTAATCTCCTTTAGGATGGACTGGTGATATTGAGCATCTTTTCATGTATTTATTAGCCATCTGTATGTCTTCTTTGGAGAAGTGCCTATTTCAGTCTTATGGCCACTTTTTGATTGGGTTGTTTGTTTTTCTGGTATTGAGCTCCATAAGCTACTGATGGCTATAATCCCTTGTGATAAGGGTTCATACGTCTTCATTCATTCAGAATTCTTTGTTTCTACCACTTTCTTTTTTCTTTTTCTTTTTTTTCCTATCAAAGGTAATACATCTAAGAAAAACATTGCCACTTGAGGGTGCTATAAGATCATCATGAGTATCAAATTCTCTATCCTTTACCAGAAAACCAACTGCCAATTAAATGAAAATTCAGGAATGGAAAACTGTGAACTGTCATATAAAGTCATTTTAAGATAGTTGTGTCTCTAACACCTTCTCTGTTTTACTTACTGTTCAACCAGCTTGAACATCTGGAAGTTCATGGTTCATGTATTGCTGAAGCCTGGCTTGGAGAATTTTGAGCATTACTTTACTAGCATGTGAGATGAGTGCAATGTGCAGTAGTTTGAACATTCTCTTGTTCAGGACTTTGTACTCAATAGCTAGCTCAGTGCCTGGTGCATATAAGGTGCTAAAGAAATATGTTTGAGTGAGTGAATAACAATGAACAAATATTCACATGCAGATATCACACCTACTCAGAGTAAGGGATAGGATGTAGCATGTAATATATGTCACATATATGGTTCAGCTAGGCTTACTTAACCATGAAGAGGACCTGGAAATAATTTCACATTCTGGGCCGTGATACCACCTCTTGCCTTGCAAGGTAGTCATGGGAAACAAAACATGTCATCTGAGAGTTATAGCAACAAAGAAAAGGTGGTATTTCAAAAAAGTGATTCACACTATTGATTCAATGTGGAGTAAAAGTGCTTTCTGGACAGGTGAGAGGAGCATGGTAACCGGATACTCCAGAAGCAGATGGGTTGATTTATTTTTTAAAAACTTACAAGGAGTTTTTTTTTCCCCTTTAGCTCGATTATGAGTTAAATGATGTGATAACTAAAAAAGCAAATGTAATTTTTTCTCTTCCTCCTGGTTTACATTTGGTTGTTGTTCTTTATCTTGTATTAATCTTTGTTGATTTCATTTTATCTGTGATTAAGAGTTGTCCTCTCTACCCAGAGGGATGGTATGGGGAGGGAGGAGGGAGGAGGGTTCAGGATGGGGAACACATGTATATCTGTGGGGGATTCATTTCAATATTTGGCAAAACCAATACAATATTGTAAAGTTTAAAAAAAAAAAAAAAAGAGTTGTCCTCTCTGAGGTGTGACTAGGAATAATCTCTTTGCAGTATTCTGTGTGTAATCTCTCTCTCTCTCTCTCTCTCTCTCTATATATATATATATATATAAATTTATAAATAAATATATATATATATTTATAAAGAGATTTATTTTAAGGAATTGCTTCATGTGATTATAGAGTCTGACAAGTCCAAAATCTGCAGGGTGGGGAGGCAGAAAGAGCTGATGCTACAGTTCAAGTCTGAAGGCCATCAGGCTGGAGATCCAGGAAGTGCTGATGTTGCAGTTCAAGTATAAATGCAGAATTCTGTCTTGCTTGAGGGAAGTCAGTCTATTGTGCTATACTGCCTTTCAACTGATTGGATGAGACCTACCCACATAATGGAGTGCATTTTGCTTCACTTAGAATCTACCAACTTAAATATTAATTTTATCTCAAAGCACCCTCACAGAAACATCCAGAATGTTTGACTACATATCCAGGCACCATGTCCCAGCCAAAGTGACACATAAAATTAACTATCACATTTGTGTTGTATTTCAATGCCACATTTTAAGACAATGATGCTTATTTGGGGCTGTGAAACCAACCCCATGACAGCAAAGCAGCTAAAGACAATGTCATGTGAAGAACAACTGAAGGGACAGGGCTGTTTAGAAATTCTGCATCATTTGACCTATTGGATTCCACAATTGTTTATACCCAATATCTTTCTGAGTTGAATCATCATGTCTTATATCAGAGTTATAGTATGAGTTGTAGACATTTCACTGTTCTTTGGCTTGAAATTGCTTTAATTTCAGTTAAGTGCCTTTATCAACAAAATTTCTATGCTTGTAGTTTTTTATTTTGCTATTTCCAACATCTAGAACTTAAGATTTCTTATTCAGTCTTTTGATTTCTGCAAAATAACTTCCATGTTGAGCCTTGAGTAAAACATTTTCTTCCTTTTGCATAAAAATGTTTCTGCCTTTTGATTCCCTGCCTGGGAATCATTGACCCCAGGTGATTCCCTTTGCAGCAATGAAACATCTCTTCTTATTGTAACAGCCTTAACTGTAAACTGTCTCATGCTCATTTCTGTGGGCACATTTCAACCCCATCCCCAGAAATAACAAACAAAACCAAGAACCATCATGTTAGGAAAGGTCTTTGATTTTTGGGTTTTTTTGTTGTTTTTCTGTGACACTTAGACCTTTCATTAGCTGTTGGTCCAGAATTTATTGTATTCGTTTTTTGTATTGAATGAATTTGTTATATTCATTATTGGCATCATGGTGAGTAGTATGGGTGTAAGAGTTGTAATTTATTCATTCATTCACCTAGTGTTTACTGACTATCCACTTGTGCCAAGCAACTCAAGGTGCTGGGAATTCAATGATGAACAAGTCATAGAAACATCATATTTGAAAAAGATAGCATGAATGGTTATTGCCAATATTTTGGTTTCATCCTGATGAATCTTCCTTAATTCTAAACCTATGGATCTGGATACAAAAGTGAATTATTTCCATAGGTTTTATCAGTTATACAGAATAAAAGGACTAGCACTCTTGTTAAAATTTAAAGATTTAGAGATGAACAAAACTCACAATAGTATAGTATCATTTCACAGTAACATGTCATTACATTGATTATCTCTGTATAATTAAAATATTTCCAAGTCTTTGTCATTGGCTCTTATTAAATTAAGGATAATTCATTTCCTGTACTATATAGCAAAAGAGTATCTGTAGAATCCTTGGAATTAGTGGAATAAGAACTGAATTATTGGAATTGAAAATTTTATACCACTTACTAGGAAATTTGTTTTATGGAATATTCTGAATTGACATAATCCCCTTTCCCAGCATTCATGGAAATAGAGAATGTTGAATTGTGAGCAAGTGTTCTTATGACAGATTCTATTTAAAATGATTAAACACAAATGCATTTTGTATAAGAAATACTTAGTGAATTAATAGCATATAAATGCTGAAATTTTGTGGGCAATCTCATTATTTACAAGCCAACTTTTTTCCCCCCAAACATTGATGCCTTATCTCTTCTTTTTTATTTTTATTTTTTAATTAGTTAATTAATTAATTTAACTTTACAATGTTATATTGGTTTTGCCATACATTGCCTTGAATCTGCCATGAGTGTACATGTGTTCCCCATCCTGAACCCCCCTCCCACCTTCCTCCCAATCCCATCCCTCTGGGTCATTCCAGTGCACCAGTCCCGAGCACCCTGTATCATGCATCAAACCTGGACTGGCGATTTGTTTCACGTATGATATTTTACATGTTTTAATGCCATTCTCCCATATCATCCTGCCCTCGCCCTCTCCCACAGAGTCCAAAATACTGTTCAATACATCTGTGTCTCTTTTGCTGTCTCGCATACAGGGTTATCATTACTTTCTAAATTCCATATATATGCATTAGTATACCATATTGGTGTTTTTCTTTCTGGCTTACTTCACTCTGTATAATAGGCTCCAGTTTCATCCACCTCATTAGAACTGATTCAAATGTATTCTTTTTAATGGCTGAGTAATATTCCATTGTGTATATGTACCACAGCTTTCTTATCCATTCATTTGCTGATGGACATCTAGGTTGCTTCCATGTCCTGGCTATTATAAACAGTGTTGCAAAGAACATTGGGATACATGTCTTTTTGGCATGCTTGTCCTATTTAGGTCATACACTCTCCCAATTTTCCAAAAACGTCTTCTCTAAGGATAGTCTGAACTTATCACATTTTCAGTTTTTGAGGGAACCATGAAAATCCTCTTAGATAGTCCTTATTTAAATCCCTATCTGCCCTCTTCTAATGGGTTATGTTTTATTATCCCAAGGCCATGCAGTGAACAAACACCAGTTCCCTATCCTGTCATTTACTACAAACTCATTAAATTCTGAAACTTTTCAATTTTATTAGAAAAGAGGAGAACTTAATCCCTCCTTTGTTCTCTAGGAAATTGCTTTTCCTTTGTTGTCCAGGAAGTCATTTTTAATTCCCATATTCTTCTCTTCCAAAAGCTTCTCTTTTGTTCTGTTTTATGAATAAATCTACTAGCTGATCTCTCTACATGGTGTATCTGAATTATAGTTATTACAGTAGTAATAAAATTTTACTATACAATCTATTTTATATACCTACTGAAATTTAGGGTGGGTTTTGATAGTATCATTTATGAATTATTAATTTTTTTTCCTAGCATAAATGATTAAATGGTGATCCTTTTCTCGGTTGGCACATACATAGAAGGATATCCATTATTTTAGGGGTTGTCAGTAATATTTGTATAAATGAGACAATCAAAAGCCTTGGCTCACCCTTCCACAATAAATAAAACTGGGTAATGTATATGAAACAGCTGTTTTCAGAGATTGTACAACAGGCAGTGCAAAACTACAGTGTCTGAGAGAAGGAAATCAAGCTAGATTAGTCCTACAATTCCCAGTGTTCTGGCTGGAGGCACTTCACAGACAGTTGTGAAGAGAGGTGGGACCCAGACAAAACATGGCAGCCTTTCTAAACTGAGGAGACAAGAGAGTCAGAGAAGCTTAGGAAACTAATTTATGGGGCAGAGGGCCAAAAACAAGGGAGGTAGGTAGGGAAAGATCTCCAGAAATTTGTATGGATGTCCCTTTGAGCATTTTGACTGAACACTAAGCTGTACATATATGAGGTGAGACTCCAAAAGAACTCCACAAGTTGTACACATATGAGGTGAGACTCCACAAGACAAATGACTACCAGCAAAGGAGCGACTATAAGAAAGCTATAAACTGAAAAACCGTCAGAGTTTCACAAGGTTGGTAGATGTTTGAGTTCTGACCAATTGGGAGGAAAGGCCTGTTCATGCTCAGGGAATTCAATGGAGGTCCCCAAATGGATATGCCATTCATTTTACTTCTAAGAAGAAGGGCTAAAACTATCTCTAGAGTAAAATCTGTTCTAGATTAACCTTAATAAAGTTAAAATAGAAGCTTCAAAATGATCATGTTATACTTCAGGTGTAGGCATACCTCAGCGATATTGTGGGTTCCATTCTAGACCCCTGCACTAAAATGAATATCACAATAAATTGAGTCACAGGCATTTTGGGGTTTTCCAGTGCATGTGAAAGTTATGTTTATACTATACTGAAGTCGGAGACAGCAATGGCATCCCACTCCAGTACTCTTGCCTGGAAAATCCCATGGACGGAGGAGCCTTGAAGGCTGCAGTCCATGGGTGGTTAGGAGTTGGACATGACTGAGTGACTTCACTTTCACTTTTCACTTTCATGCATTGGAGAAGGAAATGGCAACCCACTCCAGTGTTCTTGCCTGGAGAATCCCAGGGACGGGGAGCCTGGTGGGCTGCCGTCTATGGGGTCGCACAGAGTCAGATACGACCGAAGCGATTTAGCAGCAGAAGTCTGTTATAAAGAATGCAATCTAAAAAACCCTTAAAAATTACATACATTAATTAAAAATATTCCTGAAAAAATGTTTACCATCATCTGACAATGCAAATGGTAACAAACCACAGTATCTATGAAGCACAATAAAGTGAGATGCTGTAAAACAAGGTATGCCTATAAATTAATTACTTACCAGAACAAAACTCAGCTCCCTTTAATGAAACACAAAAGTCATTCAAAAATAAAATTCTTCATACTAAACATTCATTAAAAAATTGCTAAACACGTGGAGAATCATGAAACTGTGACCCATAGCCAGGTGAAAAAAAAAAATCCATCAATAGAAATAGATGAAGAAATGAAGAGATGATGAAATTAATAGACAAGGACTTTAAAACAAGTTATTATAAATATATATAAAGATTTAGAATGGTAATGGAGATAGAGAAAAGATAACTTTGTTATTTTCTATGTAAATGAAACGAATTCCCTTGGAATAAATTCTGGGGCACGTATAGGGAGAGGAGAGAATGGTCATGAATCCTCCCCCTCTTACTCTGATGGGTTTGCTCTCTATGAATCACTGTTTCTCTCTGGGACTTTGGTAGACTTACTGAGGTTTACCACACTATGACAACAAGAGAACATTACGGAACAGAGCGTTCTCTAGAGATGGTATGTCACAGCAAGTGCCTGCTGCAAACATGGAACCTTTGTGGTCCAAGAGATGTATGAACAAACAGTGAACATTTCTCTGTGTTCACAAGAAAGGGCCCAGAATGTAAGTGAGAAAGAAAAACTCAAGCAGACTTGGCAGGAGGTTTACCAATCTCTCAACCTGGGTAAGAAGAACCCTAGGGAGATACATCTCAATGGATTATCAACAACACAGTGGTGAAACATGATCTCCAAGGATACCATTTTCCAAAAATGAGACCGATTAAAATGCAAAATGGATAGCCCTTGTACCCAGATATCATTGTGGCATATTTAAGTCCCCCAGCTCAACAGGGAGGAGGAAGAGGAGAAAGGGAAAGCAATCTTAAATAGGAATGAGTCTTCATTTTGATACATCTTAGTTTGTTTATTGTTAAACAGGCTAAAAGAAAATGATTTCCTGCTCCCCAGTTGCTTTTCTAATCATATAGCTTTAGATTTGTTACTGGATAATTTTAGAGATGTGATCTTTCTGTAGAGGAATAAACATGAAGCCAGCCTATAAACAGCAGCAGCCTATAAACCTATGAGAAGCTATGTGCTTTGTGTAGGCAAGCAATTTCAAAACAATATGTAGGTACATTATTAAGAGGAAAGGTTAAAAAAAGCACAGTATACAGCTAAAAATAGATGATTTTCTGTATCATTTTCGAGATGTGATGATTAAGTACTTGCATTCTTTACTTTGTCTTATCAGCAAATACACAGCTGCAGTAAAAAAAAAAAAAAAAAAAACAAAACTCCATTTACCCTATAAATGTGATCTGAGAGAACTAAATTCTGTGTCTACCTGGTTTGAGCTTTTCTTCGTTTAACAGGTTGATTTAAGGGGAGTATACATCCAGGTTCAGCCTTAATAGTTACTTGCCACTCACATGGTTTAATTTACTGTGTACTGCAAGTTCATATAGTGTCCCTGGCTAATTTATATGGGACACAGAATTTCCTTTCTTCAAGATTTGATTTTAAAATGTTACCTAGTTTTTAGGTCACTTGAACTTGTTTGGTTCTCAGTTTCTAAAATAATTCAGGCCTTTCTGGCTTTAAGTTTCTGTGACAGTGTGCTTTATGTTTGAAAGTAAAGATGTTTCCTTTTCAGAGAAAAATATCCCAATGTGTAATTTTATTATTATTAGCCCCAAATTGACTCATTAATTCATCTTTCTATGCCAATAGTTTGGAAAGAAGTGACACTAACTAAAAAAGAAATGGCTCCTTTTTTTTTAATCAAGAATTGGTGTCCTAAAGAGAATGCTTATGTGTGCACACTGCTTGTAGATATAGAAAGCTAATATAAATGTTTAATACCACAACAAATCAAATTATTGCCAAGATGGAAAGTTTTATATACATACTTATATATAGCAATATCTACATATATGTATATATAAATATATACATATTAATAAGTGTGCCATGGGTTTATTGGCATCAAATGTAGAAATAAAAGAAAAGTGAAAGTTTTTACCATATTTTTCTAATGCTCCATGGTCAGCCTAAACTGGTGGATTCATATATTCCTGAATGTCATGATAATTAGAGCTGAGACGTGATTTAGATTACCAAATAGGCCTCTGTGGTCATTCGTTGTCTTTCAGATGCCTATCTTTTTACTAGTTTTGGCAACACTACTCACCTTTTCCCCACCCTCTGTCCTTGGGCTTTGTGTGGCTTACACTATTGAGTCTAAGAATAGGCATGTGATTCAGTATAGGCCATCATGTTTCATTCCTGTTTAAATTGATTGGTTTAGGAATGGGCAGGTGACTTGACTTAGGCCGCTGAGAGTTAAGCCCAGGAACTCTCTTTAAACTTGTTGAAAGGTCCTTGTGTGTGTGTGTGTGTGTGTGTGTGTGTGTGTTTACTTTATTATTCTTTTACTTTCTTCAAAAAGAATTTTTGAAATTCAAAATTTCAACCTGAAACTGCTATCAAATATCTTGCCACTTTGAATATAGTCTACACAGAAGGGAGCACAGCTAAGAGATGGAAAGATGCTGAATCCCATGACATCCTTTGAAATGCTGAGTGAAGATGGGCCTGACGATAGTTTTATAGTTTCCAGATACTTAGGTGAATGTATACCCTTGTTTGCTTAGATAAGCTTGAGTTAGATTTTATGTTATCTGCAAAAGAGTACTATAGTAGATATTTTCCATTTGCCCTCCAACCTTACTCCCTACTCTTCTCCCTTCTGTCTATGCCCCAGAGGGCTAACCTATCTGGACTGCATCAGAGAGTTCTATTACCCTCTGGCTTCTGGTTATGTTCAGCCAATGGAAATCTCTGGAAGCTTAAGTCAGGGCAGTTATTCCCTATTATTCTTAGGGGTTCTCACTCAATAATATGTTGATTGGTCTTTCTTGCAGAGGATGTAGATCCTGTCGTGTCCTTCTCTCTCCAGGTTTGAGTAGCCATTTTCTCCCTTCATACCATCAGATGTAGAGGAATAGTACCACCCTACAACTGCTGCTGCTGCTAAGTCGCTTCAGTCGTGTCCAACTCTGTGCGACCCCATAGACGGCAGCTCACCACGCTCCACCGTCCGACCCTGGATTAAAGCACTGTGCTTAATTGATTTCCTGTAACCCTTCCCATACTTTTGTAGTCTATTAAATTATCCTCAGTTATCCAATTTCAGGCTAATTCAGAGTTATCTCTTTGTGTCAGAACCTGAGTGGTTCTTACTCTGTTTATTTGGGCTTCCCAGGTGGCTTGGATGGTAAAGAATCTGCCTGCAATGTGGGAGACCTGGCTTCGATGTCTGGGTCAGGAAGGTCCCCTGGAGAAGGAAATTGTAACCCAATCCAGTATTCTTGCCTGGAGAATTCCATGGACAGAGGATCACAAAGAGTCAGACACGACTGAGTAATACTTTCACTTTCAATATAAAGGGAAAAAAACCATAAACCACATGAATATGTGGTAGTTTAAAGACAATCAGTCTTTCCATTTGAATAATTTATTGCTTGGTATTGAATGCTCAATTGAGTATCAAGACAAGGCTTCAGACTTTTTGCAATGCATAGAATTTTAGAAAGTCTTTGGTGAAGGGAACTGAGGCCTGTTGGCATCTATATGAGCTGGGGCCTATTTAAGATTTTTTGGATTCTTTTCTAGTCTGTCACTTCTAGAAACTACCTTTTAGTGCAGCCATGATGGGAGTCTTCTTTGTTATCCATAGTAGCTCTAAGTAAGAGTCACAATGCTCTCACAAACTTACATTTTCACTTCTTCAGGTGGTAAAAAGAAGGCTACTTGAATTTCTTTGAATAAAAATAAATAAAGAAATAATCTAGAAATGCACACCAAATTAAATGGCAGCAATCTATATGCACATAAATATTCATTTACATCTAGTGAATTTACACTCTGATAATTTGCTTAAAATTTTTTTGTACCATCTATGTAAAAAGGGTTTCCTAAGAAAATTAACAATGTTAATAAAATTTGCATGTTTATGTTAAAAACTGCTTAAGAAAGCAAACTTTTCATGGGTCTTTATATACTTCAGAAAAACACAGTTGTAAATATGCTAATTTCCAATTATTCACTGAAGCAGTTTGTTAACTAGGTATCATGTATTTATTGTGTATATTTTTAGTAGTAAGTTTACTTTAATACATCTTTCAAACTTTTTACCACATTAGCCTTTACTTCAGTTAGTCTGAATGGTGAGCACTGATGAGCATTTTTCCTGATATAATATTAAAAAATTAACCTTACTGAATGTATATAATGGATTAACAGCTGGTGGCTCAGCCTGCAATGCGGGGAGACTTGAATTCAATCCCTTGGTTGGGAAGATCCCCTGGAAAGGAAATGGCAACCCCCTCCAGTATTCTTGCCTGGAAAATCTCAGGCAGAGGGGAGCCTTGTGGGCTATAGTCTGTGGGATTGCAAAGAGTTGGACACGACTGAGTGACTAATACTTGCACACTTCTTTCAGATATTCAATATTAGCCTGAGGGTGTGAAGAATATTCAGTAGTCAAGATTAAGCAAAATATTATTTACACGTTAAGTTGAAAATACTTTATTAAATCAATCAAGGTATTTTTCCACGTCATTAGATTTTCCTGACTTCATTTATAGCACAATTTTTACATGCAACAGCAGTTCAAATTAATAATAAATATATGGCTGCTATAATTTTTGTAACTTTTTATTGTGATAACGAACCAAAATATTTGAAATTGTCCCTGGTTTAAGGAAAAAAAAATCTAAGCCATAAGATTGCTATGTGTACAGTGTTTTATGCGTGACACATTTCCTCTTAATCTCTTTTGAGAAAGGAAAATCAAAATAGAGTCAGTATTGCTAAGAGAGCTTTCTAAAATGGAGACTGAGAAGCTACTGAGGAAATGTGACTTATGTACCTCTCAGTCCAGACAGAATCTGACCTTTTGAACACTTCTCGTCCTTCTCAAGATACTTATCCGTCATGTATCCTAATATAAACTTGTGACAGCCTATCTACTTACTGAATCCTTAGCCTAAAACAACTCGTGATTCCTTAAGGACAAATATCCCCTGACTTGCATCAATTCAGTTCAGTTCAGTCGCTTAGTCGTGTCCACTCTTTGCGACCCCCATGGACTGCAGCACGCCAGGCTTCCCTGTCCATCGTCAACTCCCAGAGCTTACTCAAACTCATGTGCAAGGAGTCAGTGATGCCATCCAACCATCTCATCCTCTGTTGTCCCCTTTTCTTCCCGCCTTCAATCTTTCCCAGCATCAAGGTATTTTTCAATGAGTCAGTTCTTCGCATCAGGTGTATTGGAGTTTCTGCTTCAGCATCCATCCTTCCAATGAATAATCAGGACTGATTTCCTTTAGGATAGACTGGTTGGATCTCCTTGCAGAAGATGTCTTCTCCAACATCACAGTTCAAAAGCATCAATTCTTCAGCGCCCAGCTTTCTTTATAGTCCAACTCTCACATCCATACATGACTACTGGAAAAACCAAAGCTTTGACTAGATGGACCTTTGTTGGCAAAGTAATGTCTCTGCTTTTTAATATGCTGTCTAGTTTGGTCATAGCTTTTCTTTCAAGGAGCAAGTGTCTTTTAATTTCATGGCTGCAGTCACCATCTGCAGTGATTTTGGAGCCCAAGAAAATAAAGTCTCTCACTGTTTCCATTGTTTCCCCATCTATTTGCATCAGAGTCTATCACAATTCTCTCACAATTTAACATCCTTGTGGTTTTTGTCTTTTTAAACTTCTCTTTCTCTTCTTCAGAACAGTCTTTTGGTTTCACTTGAATCTGTATGTCTCAAATTACAATTCTTAAAAAAAATTTTTTTTATTAATTTATTTTTGGCTGTGCTGGGTCTTTGTTGCTGTTGCTTTGCATGGGCTTTCTCTACTTGTGACAAGCAGAGGCTGTTTTTCATAGCAGTGCACAGGTTTATTGTGGTGGCTTCTCATTGCAGAGCACAGACTCTATGGTGGTCAGGCTTTAGTAGTTGTGGCACACAGGTTCAGTAGTTGCAGCTCATGGGCTCTAGAGCTCAGACTCAGTAGTTAGGGCACATGGGCTTTAGTTGCTCCATAGCATGTAGAATCTTCCTAGACCAGGGATTGAGCCATGTCCCCTGCATTGGCAGAATTCTTTTCCACTGCACAACAAGGGAAGTCTCCAAATTGCAATTCCTAAGACCCCCAAATAAAGCTCTTTGTTTTTTGCAGCATCAATACTGATTATTGT
Organism: Bos javanicus; assembly: GCF_032452875.1. Lineage (NCBI taxonomy): Eukaryota > Metazoa > Chordata > Mammalia > Artiodactyla > Bovidae > Bos > Bos javanicus. The sequence continues at coordinate 86,659,588 of NC_083868.1, forward strand.
TTGACATTTTCAAAACTGTATTAAAAGTATGTACCAGTCTTCTCAGAAATCTAATAGATTTAATAAAATATGTTTTATAATAATAGTTAATAATATACAAGAGTTAAGCAGCATGAATTAGTGCTTCACTATGCTAGGCACCCTTGTTGATTAAAGGGTACCATAAAATATGTTTCTTGCTTTTAAGGAGAATAAAATTTAAGAGAAGTGAGTTATCAAAAGTATAAAAATTATACTTTTTATATAGGTAGTATAAAAATTCTTGACATTTCAAAGAATAGATATGTGGAGGACTATTAGATGAAGAAAGACAGTATTTACAGAATGCTGGCTATGGCTGCAATCTGGGCTTTAGTCCTGGCTATAGCATATGCTAGTTATATGACCCTGACTAATTATCCTGAGACAAGGTTCTTAAGATTGAAATGGTTACTTACCTGACTATGCCATAAAATCACTGGAAAGATGTGTCTTATGCCCTCATCTTTTCCCTGCTAAATCCTCTTTTTTTTTCCTTTAGTTTCCTTTGATATATTATCTAGAACTCCATCTTTACCTGTGTTTTCAATTCTGTGAGTGTGCTCGGTCACTCAGTTGTGTACGACTTTTTGCAACCCCATGGACTGTAGCCGCCAGGCTCCTCTGTCCATGGGATTCTCCACACAAGAATACTGGAGTGGGTTGCCTTTTCTTCCTCCAGGGGATCTTCTCAGGCCAGGGGTTGAACCCACATCTCTTGCATCTTCTGCATTGCAGGTGGATTCTTTACTATTAATGTCTTCCAAAGAAACAGTCTGAATGTACCAAAGGTATCTTAAGCCCATATACTCAGAAAGTATATTGATAATAAGATCTATTACAGTGTGTTTAAGGACTTCCCTGGTGGCTCAGATGGCAAAGTGTCTGTCTACAATGAGGGAGACCTGGGTTCGATCCCTGGGTCGGGAAGATCCCCTGGAGAAGGAAATGGCAATCCACTCCAGTACTATTGCCTGGAAAATCCCATGGACAGAGGAGCTTGGTGGGCTACAATCCATGGGGTTGCAAAGAGTTGGACACAACTGAGCGACTTCACTTTCCTTTCTTTTCCTAGATTGTGTTTAAGATGATGGCAGAATTTGCCCCATTGTAATTTTCACACCTATGATTTCAGTTATCAGTACATTTAAGTTGAAAAAGTAAATAAAATTGTGATCATATTTTCATTTTCAAAATAGCGCTCCAGCATCAGATTATAGGGAAAAAATAGAGGAAAAAGAATGGACTATCCAGGCAAAAGATTATGAAGCTCTGAGCTCAGGCAATGAATGGTACTGGGCATGGATCATAATTAAAGAGGTATTTAGGAGGAGGATAGGCAGGTTTTTGGATGTTTGCTAGAATTTCCTTGTGAAACCATTTTGGCCTTGAGCTTTCTGTGGGCTACTGTTGTGAAAAAGTATATTTATTTCTTTTGTGAAAATTAGTTTGTTGGACATTTTATATACACTAGGGTTAATATTCTGAAGGTATATATTTCATCTAGGTTTTACAATTTATTAGCAGAGTTGTACCATGCAATGTCTTATGATTTTTTTTAAAGTTCCTGTTTAATGGTTACTTTTGTAGATTTATGTTCCTTTTTTGCTTGATTAATTAGCTAGCTGATTCTTATTTTGCTAATATTTTCCAAAACTGAACATTTTAATTTATTCTTTTTTATATTTATAACTCATTTGCCATTATTTTTAATATTGCCTTTTTTCATTTTCTGTTTATTTTTAATTACTCCCAAGTGAAATTTTATATACTGGTGAAGAATTGACATCTCTGTATTAAATAAGTCCTATTTAAGAACAAGAAATGTCTGTCAATTCAAATGGATATTTATTTATTGCCATCCTTTCATTTTTTTCTGTATAACCATTGATTATACAGATTTTTTTATTATACTATGATTTTTTTCTCTGATCTTCACTTTGATTGTATCTCACTGGTACTGATAAATACTACTTCAATTCCATTATTTTTATATATAAATAATTCTGAAATTTCAGTTCCCCTTTGCCTTGAGTTGTTTAATCATTACTTAACTTTATATGGAAAGGTCTATTTATGTTTTAATTTTGTTATTGATTTCTGTGTTTTTAATATGAGAGAATTATTTTTGTATCATTTCTATTTTGTTATGCTCATTGAGATTTTCTTTGAACCATAAGATATTGACTGTCTTCATGAATGTTTATGGGATCTTGAAGATATATTTGGCATGCAAAGTTTGATATATATTCATATAATTTACTTTATTGCCTATGTTGTCTAGGATTTCTATATCTTTATTTTTTGTCAAGTGTCTTGAATTGAGAGTAGAATATTAAAATTGTACATTACTGTGTGTTTCTGGCTATTTTTCCTTACATTCTTGTGTTGCTCAGTTGTGTCTGACTCTGCGACCCCATGGACTGTAGCCTGCCAGGCTCCTCTGTCCATGGACTTCTCCAGGCAAGAATACTGGAGTGGGTAGCCATTCCCTTCTCCAGGGGATCTTCCAGATCCAAGGATTGAATCCTGGTCTCCTGCATTGCAGGCAGATTCTTTACTGTCTGAGCCACCAGGGAAGCCCCTATATTTCTTGTAGTTTTTGCTTTATGAGGTAATAGCACATAAGTATTCAAAACTAGTATATATTCATATTCTTATGCTAATGCATGTCATTTATTTTAATGCTTAAGGTACTGAATTCTAGTTTGTCAGGGATTAAGATCACTACTTCCTTCTTTTTGTTTGCTTTTATTTTGGTATACCTTTGTCCATCTCTTTATATTTAAACTTTCTGAATAATTTTGTTTTAGGGATTTCTCTTATATATGGTATAGAGGGGGGTTGTATTGTAATACATGAGTTTGAACTAGTTAATATTATTGATAATTTTTGGTGTTTGTCATTCACATTTATTATGTTTCCTTTGTCCTTTTTTATATTGCTTTAGAAAGGTTTGTAATTTTATTCCAGTGTATTTTATTTTATACTAATTCTAATAATTTTCTTTATATAATGCCCTTCAGTGCCAGTTTTTCTTACTTAGGCCTTTGTTTAGATTATGACTTTCAAATGACATTGTTTGATTCTCACCTATTGCCTGTGTTGGTACGTAGACATTTTGTAATTTAGTCTTAATTGTTGACATACATTTTTTTCTAATTTCTCCCATTGTTTGGTTAACTATGACTTCATATTTCTCTTTTCCTTGTTCACTTCTAGATTGAGTTTTAACATTTTTGTGTCTATAATTTATTGTCTAATTACATTTTATTTATATGGAAGCATTGTTAGTTTTCTCTGTTCTGTGGTTGCCATCTTCCTTCATTTTTTTCTTTCTGTCTTCTCTTTGTATTTGTTGCAGCTGAAAACTTGATTTCTCTTCAGTTGTGGATGAGAAAATTTGAAGTACAGAAAAGTTTAATGATGAGTTTACGGTTACACTACTAATTGTGAAAGAATGGAGATAATGACTCAGGTCTTTTGACATCTAACATGTGACATTCCTGAGCTACACTAAATTCAAAAGTACAGTTTTACAATGAATAACAGAAGCAAGGCTAGTGAGAGACAAAATATACAAATGGATAATGGCCAGACCATATATATGAATAGAACTCTGGACCAGAATTTGCAGCAACTTGCCCAGGAAACTGACTCATTGCTTATAGTAAGCAGCTGAGGAATCCAGCTTGCTATCTGACTGGTAGGAAGTCAAGGGTCTACCTCTAGAAACAATTAAAAAAAAAAAAAACAACCAAATAATAACTCTATTACAATTTGCTCCAAGTGCCTCAGTTCAGTTCAGTTCAGTCGCTCAGTCGTGTCCGACTCTTTGCAATCCCATGAATCACAGCACGCCAGGCCTCCCTGTCCATCACCAACTCCCGGAGTTCACTCAGACTCACGTCCATTGAGTCAGTGATGCCATCCAGCCATCTCATCCTCTGTCGTCCCCTTTTCCCCCTGTCCCCAATCCCTCAAAGCATCAGATTCTTTTCCAATGAGTCAACTCTTCGCATGAGGTGGCCAAAGTACTGGAGTTTCAGCTTCAGTATCATTCCCTCCAAAGAAATCCCAGGGCTGATCTCCTTCAGAATGGACTGGTTGGATCCCCTTGCAGTCCAAGGGACTCTCAAGAGTCGTCTCCAACACCATGGTTCAAAAGCATCAATTCTTGGGCACTCAGTCTTCTTCACAGTCCAACTCTTACATCCATACATGACCACAGGAAAAACCATAGCCTTGACTAGACAGACCTTTGTTGGCAAAGTAATGTCTCTGCTTTTGAATATGCTATCTAGGTTGGTCATAACTTTCCTTCCAAGGAGTAAGCATCTTTTAATTTCATGGCTGCAGTCACCATCTGCAGTGATTTTGGAGCCCAGAAAAATAAAGTCTGACACTGTTTCCACTGCTTCCCAATCCATTTCCCATGAAGTGATGGGACAAGATGCCATGATCTTCGTTTTCTGAATGTTGATTTAAACCAACTTTTTCACTCTCCACTTTCACTTTCATCAAGAGGCTTTTGAGTTCCTCTTCACTTTCTGCCATAAGGGTGGTGTCATCTGCATATCTGAGGTTATTGATATTTCTCCGGGCAATCTTGATTCCAGTTTGTGCTTCTTCCAGTCCAGCATTTCTCATGATGTACTCTGCATATAAGTTAAATAAGCAGAGTGACAATATGCAGCCTTGACGTACTACTTTTCCTATTTGGAACCAGTCTGTTGTTCCATATCCAGTTCTAACTGTTGCTTCCTGATCTGCATACAGATTTCTCAAGAGGCAGGTCAGGTGGTCTGGTATTCCTCTTTCAGAATTTCCAAATGCCTAGAACTTAATTAATAATTAACAGCTTCCCTAATTTTTGTCCCAGATTCCTATTTAGGACCAACCAGAAAAAGCCAAATATGTACCTTGGAGAAGGCAATGGCAACCCACTCTAGTACTCTTGCCTGGAAAATCCCATGGATGGAGGGGCCTGGTGGGCTGCAGTCCATGGGGTTGCTAGGAGTCGAACACGACTGAGCGACTTCACTTTCACTTTTCACTTTCATGCATTGGAGAAGGAAATGGCAACCCACTCCAGTATTCTTGCCTGGAGAATCCCAGGGACAGGGGAGCCTGGTGGGCTGCTGTCTTTGGGGTCACACAGAGTCGGACACGACTGAAGTGACTTAGCAGCAGCAGCAGCAACTAATTGCATAGGATGTCCCATTTCTAGTTAGCCAGTCTGCAACTTCTCCACACTAACAGCCTCCATTCAAGGAATACCTGAAACCTTTCCTTTTTTCCACTACAAAGTTTCCCCACTCCTTTGCCTGCTTTGAGTTTCTGCCAAAATGCAAGTGATAGTGGCTAACTCCTCTTTATAGCAAGTTCTGCATAAATAGCCTTTGCTAGTTTTAATTTGGTTGATCTTTATTTCCATACTACTGTTCCTCATTGGAGAAGGAAATGGCAACCCACTCCAGTATTCTTGCCTGGAGAGTCCCAGGGACGGAGGAACCTGCTGGGCTGCCATCTATGGGGTCGCACAGAGTCGGACACGACTGAGCAACTTAGCAGCAACACTGCTCCTCATAATCAAATATTTCCTTCAACATGACTCAAATATAACTCTTCCAATAGGACTACCTTCCCCTGACCCTTTCACAGTGGCCTCATCCTCATTTCTTATTTTCCTCCTAGTGTATTAGACATGACAGAGATATGCTCCTTACTCCCCAATGTCATTTCGAGGACCTTTAACTGCCACTCTCATCCCACTTTTTATCTGAGGTTCAGATAATCCATTTAGGTTATCTTATTTCCACTTGCACTTTGGTTACTGGCTTCCATAACCTATTCCTGTCTTTACTGTGTAGCCTGGGGCATATTTACATTCTCTGACCCTGAGTTGTCCAGTAAGGAAGCCAGTATTCATGTATGGCTATTAAGCACTTGAAATATAGCAACCAAATTGAGATGTGTTGCAAGTGTAAAATACACAATAAATTTAAAAGATGGCAAAAGATAAGAAGAATGTTAAATTCTCAATAATTTTTATACCATGTATTGACATTTTTTAATTTACTTTTGAAATTGGGATAAATAATATATTCTTAAAATAATTTCATTTATTTCTTTTTACTTTTTAAAAATGTGGCTACTAGAAAATTTTAAATTATATATGTGCATATTATCTTTCTATGGTCATTGGTCCTTTTTCTTGTGTATCACAAAACTGAGATCCCCACTTTCTTGCTTTTCTTCCTTCTTTGATCTCTATAACTCTGAGTCACTAAAATTCTTTTCCAGTTCTTGTTTACTATTCTTTTGTCCCTTTCACTGGCTTCTCTTCTTCTTCATACTTTAAAGTTCCATCCATGTGCTTTGCTTGTGTTTCTTTATTCCTTCTCTTGAGATGTTTCATCCATTTAATGTCATAATCACTGCATAAATGAAAATGATAAATCACCCTCTCTGGGTCTGCCCCTCTCTTTAGCTGTATTATTGTATCAGCAGTTTTCTGCTTACATTTCTATTTGAATACCCAGTCATCAGTTTTAAGATTCTGTCTCAAGTGAAATGCAATACTTTTCTCTCAAAACCAATTCTTATTTTTTCTATTTCTGCTGGTGGTGTCATGATTTTCTTTATCACCCAGCTTGAAACCTCTGATTCAAGTTGTACTCTTCCACCTCTCCCTAGCCTCTCCTAGCCATTCAGCCAGGAAGACCAGAAAGTTCTTTTTCCCTCAGGGATTTTCTTGTATCCATTCATTCCATCTGGTGCTACAGATGAATGTACTCCCATACTTCTCAGGCAGCTGCTTCTTTCTGAACCCAGAGTATGGCATGGGTATGAAACATCCAGGGCTGGGGTGGGGAGTGATAATGACCATTTCCTAGATAACTGCTCCAAAGAGATTTATTCACAGTACTTAAAAAAGTGCTGCTGCTGCTGCTAAGTCACTTCAGTCGTGTCCGACTCTGTGTGACCCCATAGACGGCAGCCACCAGGCTCCCCCATCCCTGGGATTCTCCAGGCAAGAACACTGGAGTGGGTTGCCATTTCCTTCTCCAATGCAGGAAAGTGAAAAGTGAAAGTGAAGTCGCTCAGTCGTGTCCGACTCTTCGCGACCCCATGGACTGCAGCCTACCAGGCTCCTCCATCCATGGGATTTTCCAGGCAAGAGTACTGGAGTAGGGTGCCATTGCCTTCTCCGAAAGTGCTAACAGATATCATTTTATAGTTTATCTATGAAACTAGATTTTTTTTTAAAAAGGAACTGTTCTTGTTAGTTCCAATCAGAATTAGCGTTCTTTATTTGGACGTAAAGAGTTAAATATAGACATACAGGCAGAAAAGACAGGATGAAAGCATAGTATATACATTAGAGAAGTGGAAGAGGAGAGAACCGTATCACTCAAGCCACATTGACTATGAAACATATTAGAATCATAGTGTTATGAAATCCTTTTTATAGGATATATATTGGGACTGTGGAAAAGACTTTGTAAATACCAAGCCTTTTGCATTACTAACAATATTTTAAACTAATTTCTTGTTGCTTTCAATTTTTAGCCTTTCCTCTTCTCCTTTTTATTTTTTGACAGAAGTATAGTTCCTAGAGAGACAAAAATCATTTTATGTATTCTTTTAATTCTTTTGACACTTTCTACATATATAGCATTTTTTTTTTTTTTTTTTGGTCCATAGGAAGACACTCTACATTCTCAAAGACATAAGACAAAAGTCTTCAGGGAAGAAAAGCATAAATATCTTGGGTGGCCCTGGTTAGAAGTTACTTAGAAATTCAAATTAAATATACGCACTGTATAATAATGCAAAGTTATATCTGAGTTTGGACTGACTGATCAAAGATGGAAATGCCAAGGGACTGTGCCCAAATAGACTGCCAGATATTTTTTCAGCAAAATGGGTTTATTTGGGATCAACAAAGAATTGCAATTTTGGATCTACAACCATGGGGAACCACAGTGCAAATCCCTGCACAACAAAGAGATAACCTTCTCAAAGAGGGGATCATTGAAGTTGGGAGGGCTGTAGAAAACAGTGAGTCCATCAGAGGAACTGGAAGTTCAAAGTATAGTGGCTTTTAATTGAGCTGTGACAGAACTCATTTGCTGACCTCTTGCCAGGCAAGATGAGAGTCATCTTTCTCTTGGGCTCTATTGTCATGGCATGTGAGAGCTCCCCTTTCTGGCATCCTGACTCTTAGTTGTGGTTTCTGTTTTATTTATTTTTACACACATGACACACTAGGCTTTTCTTTTAAGTTCTATAAAACACTTGACAAAAACAAACTGTTCCCTTCCTTGTAACTCCCTATGAAAGTGTTTGCTTCACGGCTGCGACCGGTGCACGAAGCGTGGCGGTGGCTGCGAAGGGTGCACGAAGTGCAGCAGAGAGGAGCTACCCCATGTCCGAGGTCAGGAGCAGAAGCTGGGAGGACCCCATGCCCAAAGGGCGGCAGCCAAGAGGAGTTACCCCACGTCCGAGGTCAGGGGCAGCGGCCGAGAGTGCCAGGCTACGGCGGTGCAGGAACGGCCGAGAAGAGCTACTCAAGTCTGGGGTCAGGAGCAGCGGCCGGGAGGAGCTACCCCGCGTCTGAGGTCAGGGGCGGCGTGGCGGTGGCCTGGAGGAGCTACCCCATGCCCCTATGCACGAGACCAGGGGCGGTGGCCAGGAGGACCAACCCCACGTCCAAGGAGCGGTGGCTACACGGGCACAAGAGGGCCTAGAGAAGCTATCCTACGTTGAAGGTCAGGAAGGGAGGCGGTGAGGAGATACCCCTCGTCCAAGGTAAGGAGCAGCGGCTGTGCTTTGCTGGAGCAACCGTGAAGAGATACCCCACACCCAAGGTAAGAGAAACCCAAGTAAGATGGTAGGTGTTGCAAGAGGGCATCAGAGGCCAGACACACTGAAACCATACTCACAGAAAACTAGTTAATCTGATCACACTAGGACCACAGTCTTGTCTAACTCAGTGAAACTAAGCCATGCCCATGAGGCAACCCAAGACGGGTGGGTCATGGTGGAGAGATCTGACAGAATGTGGTCCACTGGAGAAGGGAATGGCAAACCACTTCAGTCTTCTTGCCTTGAGAACCCCATGAACAGTATGAAAAGGCAAAATGATAGGATACTGAAAGAGGAACTCCCCAGGTCAGTAGGTGCCCAATATGCTTCTGGAGATCAGTAGACAAATAACTCCAGAAAGAATGAAGGGATGGAGCCAAAGCAAAAACAATACCCAGCTGTGGATGTGACTGGTGATAGAAGCAAGCTCCGATGCTGTAAAGAGCAATATTGCATAGGAACCTGGAATGTCAGGTCCATGAATCAAGGCAAACTGGAAGTGGTCAGACAAGAGATGGCAAGAGTGAATGTCGACATTCTAGGAATCAGTGAACTAAAATGGACTGGAATGAGTGAATTTAACTCCGATGACCATTATATCTACTACTGCAGGCAGGAATCCCTCAGAAGAAATGGAGTAGCTATCACGGTCAACAAAAGAGTCCAAAATGCAGTACTTGGATGCAATCTCAAAAACGACAGAATGATCTCTGTTCATTTCCAAGGCAAACCATTCAATATCACAGTAATCCAAGTCTATGTCCCAACCAGTAACACTGAAGAAGCTGAAGTTGAACGGTTCTATGAAGACCTACAAGACCTTTTAGAACTAACACCCAAAAAAGATGTCCTATTCATTTTAGGGGACTGGAATGCAAAAGTAGGAAGTCAAGAAACACCTGGAGTAACAGGCAAATTTGGCCTTGGAATACAGAATGAAGCACAGCAAATACTAATAGAGTTTTGCCAAGAAAACGCACTGGTCATAACAAACACCCTCTTGCAACAACACAAGAGAAGACTCTATACATGGACATCACCAGATGGTCAACACCGAAATCAGATTGATTATATTCTTTGCAGCCAAAGATGGAGAAGCTCTATACAGTCAGCAAAAGCAAGACCAGGAGGTGACTGTGGCTCAGATCATGAACTCCTTATTGCCAAATTCAGACTGAAATAGAAGAAAGTAGGGAAAACCACTATACCATTCAGGTATGACCTAAATCAAATCCCTTATGATTATACAGTGGAAGTGAGAAATAGATTTAAGGGCCTAGATCTGATAGATAGAGTGCCTGATGAACTATGGAATGAGGTTCGTGACATTGTACAGGAGACAGGGATCAAGACCATCCCCATGGAAAAGAAATGCAAAAAAGCAAAATGGCTGTCTGGGGAGGCCTTACAAACAGCTGTGAAAAGAAGAGAAGTGAAAAGCAAAGGAGAAAAGGAAAGATATAAGCATCTGAATGCAGAGTTCCAAAGAATAGCAAGAAGAGATAAGAAAGCCTTCTTCAGTGATCAATGCAAAGAAATAGAGGGAAACAACAGAATGGGAAAGACTAGAGATCTCTTCAAGAAAATTAGAGATACCAAGGGAACATTTCATGCAAAGATGGGCTCAATAAAGGACAGAAATGGTATGGACCTAAGAGAAGCAGAAGATATTAAGAAGAGGTGGCAAGAATACACAGAAGAATTGTACAAAAAAGATATTCACAACCAAGATAATCACAATGGTGTGATCACTCACCTAGAGCCAGACATCCTGAAATGTGAAGTCAAGTGGGCCTTAGAAAGCATCACTACGAACAAAGCTAGTGGAGGTGATGGAATTCCAGTTGAGCTATTTCAAATCCTGAAAGATGATGCTGTGAAAGCGATGCACTCAATATGCCAGCAAATTTGGAAAACTAAGCAGTGGCCACAGGACTGGAAAAATGTCAGCTTTCATTCTAATCCCAAAGAAACGTAATGCCAAAGAATGCTCAAAGTACCGCACAATTACACTCATCTCACATGCTAGTAAAGTAATGCTCAAAATTCTCCAAGCCAGGCTTCAGCAATACGTGAACCGTGAACTTCCTGATGTTCAAGCTGGTTTTAGAAAAGACAGAGCAACCAGAGATCAAATTGCCAACATCCGCTGGATCATGGAAAAAGCAAGAGAGTTCCAGGAAAACATCTATTTCTGCTTTATTGACTATGCCAAAGCCTTTGACTGTGTGGATCACAATATACTGTGGAAAATTCTGAAAGAGATGGGAATACCAGACCACCTGACCTGCCTCTTGAGAAATCTGTATGCAGGTCAGGAAGCAACAGTTAGAACTGAACAAGGAACAACGGACTGGTTCCAAATAGGAAAAGGAGTACATCAAGGCTGTATATTGTCACTCTGCTTATTTAACTTATATGCAGAGTACATCATGAGAAACGCTGGGCTGGAAGAAACACAAGCTGGAGTCAAGATTGCCGGGAGAAATATCAATAACCTCAGATATGCAGATGAAACCACCCTTATAGCAGAAAGTGAAGAGGAACTCAAAAGCCTCTTGATGAAAGTGAAAGTGGAGAGTGAAAAAGTTGGCTTAAAGCTCAACAGTCAGAAAACAAAGATCATGGCATCTGGTCCCATCACTTCATGGGAAATAGATGGGGAAACAGTGGAAACAGTGGCAGACTTTATTTTTGGGGGCTCCAAAATCACTGCAGATGGTGACTGCAGCCATGAAATTAAAAGACGCTTACTCCTTGGAAGGAAAGTTATGACCAACCTAGACAGCATATTCAAAAGCAGAGACATTACTTTGCCAACAAAGGTCTGTCTAGTCAAGGCTATGGTTTTTCCTGTGGTCATGTATGGATGTGAGAGTTGGACTGTGAAGAAGGCTGAGCACTGAAGAATTGATGTTTTTGAACTGTGGTGTTGGAGAAGACTCTTGAGAGTCCCTTGGACTGCAAGGAGATCCAACCAGTCCATTCTGAAGGAGATCAGCCCTGGGATTTCTTTGGAGGGAATGATGCTGAAGCTGAAACTCCAGTACTTTCGCCACCTCATGCGAAGAGCTGACTTATTAGAAAAGACTGATGCTGGGAGAGATTGGGGGCAGGAGGAGAAGGGGATGACAGAGGATGAGATGGCTGGATGGCATCACTGACTCAATGGACATGAGTCTGAGTGAACTCCGGGAGTTTGTGATGGACAGGGAAGCCTGGCGTGCTGTGATTCATGGGGTTGCAAAGAGTCGGACATGACTGAGCGACTGAACGGAACTGAACTGAACTGTGACATCATTCTAATGTTGTCTATCATAGTTGAAGAATCAGTGAGTATAGATAAAGATATCGTAATTTTGATTTCAGTATACAGAGCCTCATATTTCTATCCTCTGATCAGATTCACACCTGCTTGTCTAAGGAGATATACTCCTTATATTGGTATTATTTACTTTTGTTTTAGTTTAATGGTTTTCAGACTTCAGTGTACATTAATTTAACTTAGAGGAGCTAATTGAAAATGCAGGTTAGAAGTCACCAGTCCCAAAGATGCTGATTCAGTACATCTACAATAAGAATTTTAATAGGTTCTCAGTTGTAATGCAAGGAGCTGTAAGATCATACTGTCAGCAACACTGGCTTAATTGATTTAAGAAAATGTGTTCCCTTTCCTAAGTTACCTGTGCATATTAATTCCTATTTTCTATTGTAGAATACAATTTTTATGTCCCTATACATTGAATTTCAGGTATGGGAAATATCTAGGGGCAGAATAAATAAAATCTACCTGGTATGTGAAGGATAAGTGATTTAAAGAAAAGTTTTTAAATGGTTTTAAAATATGTATTTCCCTTAGATATCTTTTTTTTTTTTTTTTAACACCTTAAAAAGAAAACAGTCAGGTTAGTCTTATTTGTATAACTCATTATTGAAACCACTAGACTGGGGTTAATGCAGTGAAGAAATGGGCAGAATCCCATTTTTAGTTCCTTTCATTGTTTTGTTACTTTCAAGGAAGAGAGAAATAGTATTCCAAAAGGCTTCCCTGGTGGCTCAGATGGCAAAGAATCCTCCTGCAATGCAGGAGACTTGGGCTGGGAAGATCACCTGGAGGAGGGCGGGGCAACCCACTTCAGTATTCTTGCCTGGAGAATCCCCATGGACAGAGGAGCCTGGTGGACTACAGTCCATGGGGTCACAAAGGGTCAGACACAAGTGAGCGATTAAGCACAAGCACAATATATGCATAATATAAAATTTACCATTTTAACCGTTTTTAAGTGTACAGTTCTGTGGCATTAGGTACATTCATACTATTGTGCAGTTACCTTCACCTTCCATATTGGAAACTTTTTCATATTTCCCAACCAAAACTATGTACCCATTAATATTAATACTAACACCCCATTCGTGCTCCCCCTACCCCTTGGCAACCACCATTCTACTTTCTTTCTCTATGAATTTGACTACTCTAGGTACCACATATAAGTGGAATAATACAATATTTGTCCTTTTGTGAATGGCTTATTTTTGCTTGGTATAGTATCTTGAAGATTCATCTATGTTGTAGTTCCAGGAGCCAGCACAGGAGATCCCATCCATGACAAGGTCATGTGGAGGAGACCTGACAAGCATGGCGGATCAGGACTCGAGGGACTCCCCTGGACCTGCTCAAGCATCTACCCCAAAACCAAAATCTGTCTGTCTACTGTTTACTATATTATGCCTTTCACCAACTCTTCTGACATTAACAGGGGCTATCCCCGACCACCTTTCTCTGAAGAAAATCAACTTAGGGCTCTAGTTAATAAGTCTCCCGGTCATGAAAGGAGTATTTCAATTCAAACTCCTGTTGGCATTCTAGCTTGCTTGGCAGGTTTATCCATACTCTTGCAACTAACACACATGATTGTTCACAACTTCCCAGCCGTGAAAGGCACGGAAAGCCTAAGCATCCTAAAAGTCCTAATGGGCATAAAGCCGTTTGAGGGGTGAAAAATTATTAGAATAGTACTGGTGAAGGGTTTCATTGTTGAGCCAATGCTTGCTGCCAAGTTTCCTTATCCCTTACAGATTGTGTGCCTGGGAGTGCATTAGTTGATATAGTTGGAATGTAGAAAAAACAAGTAATAGCCTTGGCATTAGCAACATAAGACCTTTGAGTTAATAAGTTCTTTCTTTGTTGTAACCCACTACACTTTTGCTCCATAAGAATGTAACTTTATTTAGTACTTTCTGCATGACTCTGCATCTTTCACTTCTGGGAATGTGTAACTCAGGGTATAAAAGCTCCTTTTGAAAATAAAGCTGCAGACCCTGCTTCACCTAAGCTTGTTCTTCCCGTGTCATCTTTCACTGATGCCGTTCATCCTGAGGGTATCCCTGGACTCTGCTGAGCCTGGACCCTGGCATTGTAGCATGTACCAGAATTTCTTTTCTTTTTAAGGCTGAATAATATTTCACTGGGTTTTCGTTATGGCTCAGCTGGTAAAGAATCTACCTACAATGCGGGAGACCTGAGTTCGATTCCTGGGTTGGGAAGATCCCCTGGAGAAGGGAAAGGCTAACTACTCCAGTGTCCTGGCCTGGAGAATTCCATGGACTGTAGTCCATGGGATTGCAAAGAGTCGGAAATGACTTAGTGACTTTCATTTCTTCCAATATTTCACTATATGTATATGCCACATTTTGTTTAACCATTCATTTGTTGATGGATATTTGGATTGCATCCACATTTTGGCTCTTTTAAATAATGCTGCTATGAACATTGTTATACAAATATGTTTTTGAAGGAAAAAGCGCCTTTATAACCTAGAAAAAGAACTTCTGAGTTTATTCTTATGCTTTTTAAATACATAAACTTTCTCTGTCCTCAGACACCTACTCATAGAGTGGATATAATACTACCACTTACTTTCAGAACACAAAAATTCAGGAGTGGAAAATCTGCTGCAATGTTCTTTATCTTCTGTTCTGACACAAATAACATGCTTGCTCAACAGACAGTGAAGTCTTCAAGTGAATTACCACTCTGGAACTGGAGTACAGGTTTGCCAACTAGTGACCTGGAACCTATCCACATGCAGTAGCACCACAGCATACATAATACAGAGGTATGAGAGAAAAATAAAAATAAATCAGAGTACCCAATTAAACCTGAAGCAAGCTTGTTTCTAGCTCAGCCTTTTCAGCCTCTATGAAAAAGAAATGAATAAAGACTTAAAGCTGAAGCAGAACCAAAAAGGTTGAGTATACAGTGGATGTGCTTTCAAAAAGAGAGGTAAATATAGTCAGAAGGAAGATAAAACCAGAGCTCCGGCTGGATCATTAGGTTAAGCAGAGGCCTAGGAAATGAGGGAATGTTGCATCGGGGTATCTCCTCTGGACAGTCTTTCCAAAGCCCCCAGTCTGTGTTAGTGCTGTCACAACACCCTACCAGTAGTTCCTCATAACATCCTCTCCTAGTTTGAAAGGAGATAAAGCACTCTTCGAGCTCTCCTGGAGTTTATACTCTGATAATGGAGAAGAGGAACAGTTCAATAGCAGTAAAGCAACCAAGAAACAGGAAATATAATGAGCAGCAGAGACAATGATGCTTTAGTGAAAAAGGAAATTGATACAAGCTGAAGCTTTTGGAAGCTTACTCAGGCAGAATTTGGAAGGGGAATGACTTCCGCTGCAATTGGAAGAACAGGAGAATCTGAAGAGATGGAAAGGGGGCCTCTTGTTAACTTGTGTGAGTTAGGCCAAAACATTTTTTTTTCCAGTACTAGAGTGTTTTTTCTCCAGTACTAGAGTGTTTTTTCTCAAAAAAAGAAGAAAGAAAGTAAAAAAGGACAGTTTAAATCTAAGCAGCAGCTCTCTCTTTAGGAGCACTTCCACATTTATTTTAAAAAGTTTTCTTTCCTTACGTTTTTTTTTTTTTTTTCCTGACATAACTAACATCACAGCTTGCCAAGATTACCTCTTTTCAAGGACTTGTAGTGTCAGAAACTATTTAGCCACCATTTTCAACTTTGCAAGCTGGGTCAATCTGTGTAAAACTTGCAAATTAAGTTCTGAGTACATATCAGAGTTTCAGGTTGGGATTGGCAGAACTGGGTCTTTAGATTCCTGATAACTTTGTGCTGCCATAAGAGTTAAGGACTTAAAGGATTTCAGGATACAGTGAACTCATTGGTAGTTTTGCAGTTTTCCTCTTATCTTTGAATCAGCAATTCTAATGAGCAGCTTGCCAGAGTGCACAATAAATACTCACTAAAGAGCAATTAGAACAAATAACCGTTGAGCATTCAATGAATAGGAAATTTACACATTTCCCTAAAGTAATTAGCATTCTTTTTCCTTGCTTTGTTTAAATTACCTAAATTACCTTTAATGCTGCCCTTAGTAAAACTGTTTAAAATAAGAGTCGTAAGAATTGGATCTTTCTTAAATAGACCAAAACTGTATCTGAAGCTATTGAGTACAGATACAGTGGTCCTATTTATTTTCCAAGGAAGTCTTATCTCTCACATTAGGCCTGGATTTTAAGACCTTGATGTTGGCACTATCATGGAAATCCCTGGAGTTCTGTTTTTACCTGTGTATTTATAAAAACAAAGTACACAGAGGGCTAATGACTTGGAAGCATCATTGTGAGTTGGGAGAACTCCTTCCTTTTCGCATCTTGTCTTGGAAACAAGCTAGTAAAAGTTGTATTACCCCAAGTGGAACTGAGGTGAGGCTTAGCAGAACTGTTCTGAAAGTCTAGCCTTGAGCTAAAGAAGCAAGAATATCAAGAAATTAAATATTCCTGAACCAAAGAGTGTCAACTAAAAGAGATATGGCCGTATTATCCACAGAGTACATTTCTTGCAAATACAAAGGTTTTCAAAACTTTTGACCCTTTTCCTTTGGAATAAAACTTGTAACATAATAATAGTTCTTGTTAACCTTCCCTCCTCTATCCTTCACCCTGTGCCCTCAGGAGTGAATTTCGCAACCCACTCCAGTACTCTTGCCTGGAAAATCCCATGAACTGAGGAGCCTGATAGGCTACAGTCCATGGGGTCACAAAGAGTTGGACATGGCTGAGTGACTTCACTTTCACTTTCACATTTTAACAATAGAAGTGTGAATGATTCATGTTAGAGCTGTCAACTACAAATTGGCACTTACCAAGAGCATTGCCAATGACTGAACAACAAAGGCATTTGCCATCTGCCTCTATTAGATTGAACCCCATGCTGCTATAGCTATTGACCTTCAACAATCCCTGAGGGAGTTCACGATGGAGTGAGGCACTCTGTGCTCCAGGGAATCTGGTGGGACAGGTCTTTAGATAGTTGGATGTTTTTAGGAACAGATTTTATGATCTCAATCCTTGCATCTCTTCATATCTAAAGTGAAAGTGAAAGTTAAGTCACTCAGTCCTGTCGACTCTTTGAGTCCCCTTGGACTGTAGCCCACCAAGCTCCTCCGTCCATGGGATTCTCCAGGCAAGAATAGAGGAGTGGGTTGCCATTTCCTTCTCCAGGGGATCTTCCCAACCCAGGGATCGAACCTGGGTCTCCCGCATTGCAGGCAGATGCTTTAACCTCTGAGCCACCACGGAAGCCCCTCATATCTAGAGAAGCACTAAATCCCTTCACAGTGACATCAGATCCTCATGACTAACAGAAACCTTTTGTAAAATGAGTGCTTCATGGCATTGAACTCCCCGTTCACCAAAACCTTATATATTGACTTTCTCCCAGTGCACATTTGGAGCAGTCTCTCAGAGCTATCTGAGATGCTGCCCCTGCCGCCAGGCTGCAGTCCTTATTTTGCCCCAAATAAAACTTAACTCACAACTCTCAAGTTGTACATCTTTTTTTTAGTCAACAGAGCCACATTTCATTCTTAAGACCTGTCAGTTTAAAATTATAGACCCCAAATATTGTTAGCATGAACATAACATTATTACAAGCAGTAAACAGCCATTAACAAAGTGAATTGATTATGTTGAAACTAAGTGAAAAGTTCTTTATAATTAAAAAACAAGAGTTAAAACAATTAATGACCGTAAACAATTCATTTTGTTCATTCAGTCCACAAATATATACAAATATATACCAAATACTTACAATTTCCTAGATACAGTTTCGGCTTCTTATATTGTGGTGAAGAAAACAGACATGACCATGGATCTTATAGAGCTAATCAGTTCAGTTCATTTCAGTCGCTCAATCGTGTCCGACTCTTTGCAACCCCATGAATCGCAACACGCCAGGCCTCCCTGTCCATCACCAACTCCCACAGTTCACTCAGACTCACGTCCATCAAGTCAGTGATGCCATTCAGCCATCTCATCCTCTGTCATCCCCTTTTCCTCCTGCCCCCAATCCCTCCCAGCATCAGAGTCTTTTCCAATGAGTCAACTCTTCGCATGAGGTGGCCAAAGTACTGGAGTTTCAGCTTTAGCATCATTGCTTCCAAAGAAATCCCAGGGCTGATCTCCTTCAGAATGGACTGGTTGGATCTCCTTGCAGTCCAAGGGACTCTCAAGAGTCTTCTCCAACACCACAGTTCAAAAGCATCAGTTCTTCGGTGCTCAGCCTTCTTCACAGTCCAACTCTCACATCCATACAGTGCTCAGCCTTCTTCACAGTCCAACTCTCACATCCATACATGACCACAGGAAAAACCATAGCCTTGACTAGACGGGCCTTTGTTGGCAAAGTAATGTCTCTACTTTTGAATATGCTATCCAGGTTGGTCATAACTTTCCTTCCAAGGAGTAAGTGTCTTTTAATTTTATGGCTGCAGTCACCATCTGCAGTGATTTTGGAGCCCAGAAAAATAAAGTCTGACACTTTCCACTGTTTCCCCATCTATTTCCCATGAAGTGATAGGACCGGATGCCATGATTTTCGTTTTCTAACTGTTGAGCTTTAAGCCAACTTTTTCACTCTCCACTTTCACTTTCATCAAGAGGCTTTTGAGTTCCTCTTCACTTTCTGCCATAAGGGTGGTGTCATCTGCATATCTGAGGTTATTGATATTTCTCCTGGCAATCTTGATTCCAGCTTGTGTTTCTTCCAGTCCAGCGTTTCTCATGATGTACTCTGCATATAAATTAAATAAGCAGGGTGACAATATACAACCTTGACATACTCCTTTTCCTATTTGGAACCAGTCTGTTGTTCCATGTCCAGTTGCTTCCTGACCTGCATACAAATTTCTCAAGAGGCAAATCAGGTGGTCTGGGATTCCCATCTCTTTCAGAATTTTCCACAGTTTATTGTGATCCACACAGTCAAAGGCTTTGGCATAGTCAATAAAGCAGAAATAGATGTTTTTCTGGAACTCTCTTGCTTTTTCCATTTCTCGGGGAAGTTCTCTCTTTTTTTTTTCTCTCTCTCTCTGGCTATCCCACAGTTTGGGTTGCTATCTCACATTAGCTCCCTCAGATTGTCCTCAGGGCATTCAGGCCTGGTCCTTACGCTAAACAATACAGCCCATGCCTCCCTTTTCAGCTCCCACTTGCTGGTGGCCCTTGTCTGGGCTACTTCTCTGCTGGGAGTTGTGGTTAGGCACGTAATCTGTGGGTTTTATTTATTTATTTATTTTCCTCCCAGTTATGTTGCCCTCTGAGATTCCAAAACTCCCCACCTACCCGCTGGTGAGAGGGTTTCCTGGTGTTTGGAAACTTCTCCTCTTTCACAACTCCCTCCCCGGGATGGGTCTCCATCCCTAACTCTTTGGTCTCTCTTTTTATATTTTATATTTTGTCCTACCTCCTTTCGAAGACAATGGCTACCTTTCTGGGTGCCTAGTGTCCTCCATCATCGTTCAGAAGTTGTTTTTTGGAATTTTTTCAGAGTTCAAATGATCTTTTGATGAATTTGTGGGGGAGGAAGTGGTCTCCCTGTCCTATTCCTCTGGCATCTTAGGACTGCCCTCTCCAGAATTGATGCTTTTGACTTGTGGTGTTGGAGAAGACTCTTGAGAGTCTCTTGGACTACAAGAAGATCCAACCGATTAATCCTAAAGGAAATTAGTCCTGACTATTCATTGGAAGGACTGATGCTGAAGCTGAAACTCCAATACTTGACCACCTGATGTGAAGAACTGACTCATTGGAAAAGACCCTGATGCTGGGAAAGATTGAGGATGGGAGAAGGGGATGGCAGAGGATGAAATAGTTGGATGGCATCACTGATATGATGGACATGAGTTTGAGTAAGCTCTGGGAGTTGGTGATGGACAGGGAAGCCTGGCGTGCTGCAGTCCATGGAGTCACAAAGAGTTGGACATGACTGAGCAACTGAACTGAACTGAAAGAGGAACTAAGATCCTGCATGGCACATGGCCAAAAGAAAAAGTTAATCTCACTATAAAACACCCTCCAAGTTCCTACATTAAGTTGATTAAAGACCTAAATGTCTTTAAAACTATAAAGACTATAAAACTCCTAGAGGAAAACAAAGGCAGACACTCTGACATAAATCACAGCAACATCTTTTTCAATCCATTTCCCACAATAATGGAAATAAAAAAATAAACAAATGAGACCTACTTAAACTCAAAAGCTTTTGCACAGCAAAGGAAACAGTGAACAACATAAAAAGGCAACCCACAGATTGTGAGAAAATATCTGCAAATGCTATGACAGGTAAGGTATTAGTTTCCAAAATTCACGAACAACTTATGATGCTTAACAGCATCAAAACAGCCCACTCAAAAAATGGGTAGAAGACCTGAATAGACATTTCTCCAAAGAGGACATACAGATGAACAATGAAAAGATGTTCAACATTGCTAGTTATTAGAGAAATGCAAATCAAAACTACAATGAGATATCACTTCACACTGGTCAGAATGACTATCATCAAAAAATCCACAAAGAGCAAGTGCTAGAGAGGGTATAGAGAGAAGGAAACTTTCCTGCATTGTTGGTGGGAATGCAGATTGGTTATAGCTACTATAGAGAAGAGTATGGAGGTTCCTTAAAAAAACTAAAAATAGAGCTACCATATGACCCTGCAATCCCATGCCTGCACATATATCCAGAGGAAAACATGATCCAAAAGGGCACATGCACCCCAGTGTTTATTGCATCAGTTTACAATAGCCAAGACATGGAAACAACCTGAATGTCCATGGATAGAGGAAAGGATTAAGACAATGTGGTACATATATACACAATGGAATATTACTCAGCCATTAAAAAGAACAAAATAATGCCATTTGCAGCAACATGGATGGACCAACAGAGTGTCAATAGTGAGTGAAGTAAGTCATACAGAGAAGGAGAAATATCAAATGACATCCCTTATATGTGGAATTTAAAAAGAACTTATTTTCAAAATAGAAAGACACTCATAGACTTAGAAAACAAACTTATGTGGGAAGGGATAATTAAGGAGTTTGGGAAGGTCATGTACACACTGCTATATTCAAAATTCAAAATTGATAAGCAACAAAGACATATTGTATAGCACATGGAAGTCCACTCAATGTTATGTGCCAGCCTGGATGGAGGGAGGTTTGGGAAAGAATGGATACATGTATATGTATGGATGAGTCCCTTCACTATTCCCTGAAAATGCCACAACATTGTTAATGGACTATATCCCAATACAAAATAAAAAGTTTAAAGTTTCAAAAAAGAATTAACCTTCATACTAGCTATGCCAAACTTTGATTTGATTTGGATAATTAGCTAGCATTTGTTAAGTGCCTACTGTTTGTCAGACACTTTATTCCTATTTGAATCATACAGAACCAACAAGTTATGAATACTGTATTACTTTAGTGATAAAAAACTTGAGCTCTGTACAGTTAAAAACAGTGTTGAAGATTATACAGCCCAGGATTATGAGCTCAGGCTTGTTTGATTCCAAAGTCTATGTTCTTTCTATTGTGCCATAGTACCTGAGAGATCAATTTCAGCTTCTGAGTTCTTGGTTAAATGATGCCTTACAGGATCAGTAAGTATAATTTACTGATATGCAAAGCCACAATCTATTCAACTTTGTCAGCTATATGTATTTTTCTGTACTTAGGGTGGAATATGGCATATTTCAGGAAGCAATAGGCATCTGCTATAGCCAGAAAATTGCACCCATATAAACATCAGTTGCCTAAATGTTTTCTTTCATATATCCTGATATTTCTCAGAAGTACACCATCTGCTCATCAACTAGATATCAGAACATGTCTGCAGCAGTTTTTCCTGTTATCACTCTTACAGTGCATTACTTTGGTTCTTATGCATACTTAATCCAATCCAGTAGAGAACCACGCAATATTTGTTGACTCATTCACCCCAAAGGAAGGGGCTATATGTAAAATGAATTAAACACAGGGAAACTGAATGTATGGAGATTAGAGTTCAGTCTTTGGTAATTTACAAACCTGACTTAAAACTCTGGTCTACTGCTTACTAGCTCTTGATTTTTGGAATTTATTACTCTAAGCCTTTGTTCCCTCATCTACAAAATGAAGACAGTGAAAATTATGCTTATCTCATGGGGTTTTCAGAAAATTAAATAAGGACATATGTATTTGTAATATAGTGATTATCACATAGTAGGAACTCAATAAATGTTACATATTTTTATCATTATAGTAAGTCCCCTATATATAAAAGACTCCATTCCAAGAGGGCATTCATAAGTCCAATTTGTTTGTAAGTCTAACAATTTAGCCTAGGTGCCCAGCTAACACAATCAGGTATATAGTACTGTACTGTAACAGGTTTATAATATCAATACTTTTCACCCAGATAATACATAAAAAACAAACCAAAAAAAAAAGTATACAAAAGCATAACCACTTGCAGAAGCTGCACACGTGACAATGTATGTCAGACACATGAACTAACTTACATGATTGGTCATGAGAATGCATGTTTAAGTCTTTGAAAGGTTGCAATTAAGTTTTGTATGTAGGGGTTTACTGTATCTTTTCCTTTTTTTACTTGCACAACTTCATACTTTATTGTGAGTAAACAATAATTGGCCTTGTATGGTATGTAACATTTTAAAATCAAACTAACCTTTCCATTTGTTCACTAAAAGTATTTAATATGCATCAAGTATTTTTCTAATTCCTAGGAAGAAAATGGTGAGCCAAAAGGCAAGGTTTAAATCTAAGTCTTAGATTCCTCAGGGCTTTGGGTCTAAAGTGAGAAAGAGATTTTGATACCTATACTGTTGTGTTGTTGTTGTTGTTCAGTCGCTAAGTTGTGTCTGACTCTTTGTGACTCCATGGACTGCAGCACACCAGGCTTCCCTATCCTTCTCCATCTCCCAGAGTTTGCTCAAATTCATGTCCTTTCAGTTGGTGATGTCATCCAAACATCTCATTCTCTGTTGCCCCCTTCTCCTCCTGCCTTCAATCTTTCCCAGCACCAGGGTTTTTTCCAATGAGTTGGCTCTTCACATCAGGTGGCCAAAGTATTGGAGCTTCAGCATCAGTCCTTCCAATGAATATTCAGGGTTGATTTCCTTTAGGACTGACTGATTTGATCTTGCTGTCCAAGGGACTCTCAAGAGTCTTCTCCAGTATCACAGTTCAAAAGCATCAATTCTTTGGTGCTCTGCCTTCTTTATGGTCCAACTCTCACATCCGTACATGACCACTGGAAAGACCACAGCCTTGACTAGTGACTTTGTCAGCAAAGTGATGTCTTTGTTATTTAATATGCTATCTAGGTTTGTCATAGCTTTCCTTCCCAGAAGCAATTGTCTTCTAATTTCTAGGCTGCAGTCACCGTCCACAGTGATTTAGAACCCAAGAAGAGGAAATCTGTCACTGCTTCTACCTTTTCCCCATCTAGTTCCCATGAAGTGATGGGACTGAATGCCAGGATCTTAGTTTTTATAATATTGAGTTTTAAGCCAGCTTTTTCACTCTCCTCTTTCACCTTCATCTAGAGGCTCTTTAGTTTCTCTTCACTTTCTGCCATTAGAGTAATATCATCTTGCATATCTGAGGTTGTTGATATTTCTCCCAGCAGTCTTTATTCCAGCTTGTAACTCATCCAGTCCAGCATTTCGCATGATGTGCTCTGCATAGAAGTTAAATAAGCAAGTTGACAATATGCAGCCTGATTGCACTGTACTTCTTTCTCAGTTTTGAGCAAGTCAGTTGTTCCATATAAGGTTCTAACCATTACTTCTTGACTACATACAAATTTCTCAGGAGATAGGTAAGATGATCTGGTATTCACATCTCTTTAAGAGTTTTTCAGTTTGTTATGATCCACACAGTCAAAGGCTTTGGCATAGTCAATGAAACAGAAGTAGATGTTTTTCTGAAATACCCTTACCTTCTCTATGATCCTGTGAATTTGTTGGCAGTTTGATCTCTGGTTCTTCTGCCTTTTCTATACCCAGCATGTACATATGAAAGTCCTTGATTCAAGTACTGCTGAAGCCTAGCTTGACGGATTTTGAGCATAACCATACTAGCATGGGAAGTGGGTGTAATTGTCTGGTAGTCTGAATATTCTTTAGCAATGCTCTTCTTGGGAACTGGGATTAATATTGACCTTTTCCAGTCCTGTGGCCACTGCTGGGTTTTCCAAATTTGCTGACATTTTGAGTGTAGCACTTTAATAGCATCAGCTTTTAGGATTTTAAATAGCTCTGCTGCAATCCCATCACCTCCACTAGCTTTATTGGCAGAAGTGCTTCCTACGGCCCACTTGACTTCACACTCCAGGATGTCTGGCTCTAGGTGAGTGACCACACCATTGTGGTTATCCAGGTCATTAAGATCTTTCTTGTATAGTTCTTCTATGTATTCTTGCCATCTCTTCTTGATCTCTTCTGCTTCTATTAGGTCTTTACCATTTCTCTCCTTTATTATGCCCATCTTTGCATGGTATGTTCCTTTGATTTCCCTAGTTTTCTTGAAGAGATTTCTAGTCTTTCCCCTTCTGTTATTTCCTGTATTTCTTTGGATTGTTCATTGAAGAAGGTTTTCCTGTCATTTCTATCTCAAAGTATGGACAGAGGAGTATTTTAAATGAGTAGCTTGGAACCCATCTATCTCCTGCCTCAAAATGTTCATTCTTCCCCAATTCCTTTTTTCAATTATCCAAAGCTTATGACAGTCTTAAAGATAATGTTGAGTTGGTATGCACTGTATGGCTCTTTTCTTACTGATGAGTAAAGATCCTATACCCAAGCTCTTGAGTGGGCCTACTCTCACCCTGCTGGCTTGGCTCTAGAGTCTCCCCTACCGGAATCCACCAGACTTCCCCAAAATCAGCAAGTGAATGGTTGATGCCTGCCCCAAAAGGCCCTAAAAGACACTACTTCCTCACTCTGGCAAGCTGGGTCTATGCTACTAGGTCAGTGCTAGTACTGTATTGGTCATAAAATATTCTTAATATGCCTGGTTAAGATATCAGCAGTTCAGCCTCCATTTTATCTACTGGGAAAGATATGAAGGAGTACAATGACCTAAATCAGCCTCAAGAGTTATGTTCACTCACTTTATTTCAATTTGCTTATGTTTTTAGTTTATTATCTGCAATCTTTGAAGCTAACACTTGGGAAGCTAACTTGTCCTTTGAATGAATTACTAAGTTAGTATTTCATGCTAATTCCTTGGTTCATTGTGATTACATTTTACTTTGGGGCTGCTTATTTTAATGACAGAGTCACAGAACTGTAATCTATGCTCCAAATAGAGTTCAAAATATGTAGATCTAATCAGTAGAAGGTTAGCAGAGGACACAACTTCAAATCTGTTTCTAGATAACTAAATGCACAGCCCTAATTAGCACAGAAAAAAAGACTGTTTCTCTTAATACTATTTTGGAAATTGAGAGCTAACTTGTTTCAACTCCTATGACTGAGCTGAGAAATCAGTCAATTGAGAAATTTTTAGTTTTATTATTGTCTGTACATGTGAAGGTCAAATCATAGATACTGCAGTGGGATATTTAGTGGAAAGAAAATGGATTATATCCATTTTATGGTCTTTTAAGTCACTAGATAGTCATTACTCCCATAGATATGTAAGGGAGAAATTAATTCTTTTAGAACATGTGAGTAGAATTGGCTGAAGCACTTACCTGAACTATCACTAGAAACAAGGGTTTCTTTTTTAATTTTTATGGATGAGCTGTATTTGACCTATTTGATTTCCCATGATGAGGAAATCAGGTTCTGGGAAGCAACAGGTTTTCCTTTCCATACACTATGTATGTTTGCCATTAGCTTATCACAGATTTTAAAATTAAATGGTATCACTAATTATTCCAAAGCTTCTGTAAAAATTGGCAATCAATCTCAGCCAGCAACTTATCACTTGTAATGATGAATAGGTAATACCTAGACAATAAAAACCTTCTGAGCAGGCATTCTTTGTCACTTGAAAGAAAAAAGAATTCTCAGGGTAGTCTAGAAAGTTTCCATAGCTTGTGAAAAAGAAAGGAAGCAGGGGGCAGCTTTCATTTCTGCATCTTCACATGGCATGGGATTTTAATGTAGTAATTATGTTAGTGTTTAATGCTAATGAGTTAACTCTCTTCCAATAAGTACATAGCTGTTATACTTTGGTTGGAAAAAAGTACATAACATCACAAGAGAAGTTCAAAGACTTCAGGAAGTTTATTCAGATTGCAAAATATATTCCATCAAAAAGAAGTGGATAACAAGTCCATGAAGGCCAGATCATACAGAGTCAGACCTTAGTAAAGAGATTGTATTTTATTCTAAATACAATGGGAAGCCGTAGGAGGGTTTTGGGTAGAGGAATGATGTAGTCTATGTTTTAAAAATAGCTATTCTGCATGCTATGTGGAGACTAGACTGTAGAAGTGTAAGTGTAAAAGTGTAAAATCAAGCAAGTGATTTAGGAGGTAATTGCAACACTACAGATGAAGGTGAAGAGGAAGGTGTACCAAGTGGTAGCAGTATGGCAGTGAGGAATGGTTGGATTCTAGATTTGTTTTGATGGTAGATCTAGGAGGACTTGCTGATGGATTTTGGAATGAGAGAAAGGCAAAAATCAAGAGTCATCATTTGATTTTTAATCTGAGCAAATGGATGAATATTGGTGTTTTACTACTATAAACTGTCTAAGAAAACTGCTGCAGGAAGCATGGTATAATTAAAGTTATTATTTTATCTTAAATAAAGATAAAATTTAAGATAATTTTATCTTAAAAGACCATCCAAAATCTTGTCATCTCTATCATCATCAGCCACCCAAACCTGCAAGCTCATCCATTATCAGGGGGCAGTATAATGGTCTTTTAAGTGCATGATAACTGGAACTAGATAGTTCAAACCCTGAGTTTACAACCCATTGTATGTATGACACTGGCATATTACTTCACTTCTGTGCCTCAGTTTCCTCATTTGGAAAATGGGGATAAAGATAATGGAGCTTATCTTATTGAGTTTCTATGACAATTATTCTGTGAATTCATAGATGTTCATAGCCCTTAGAAAAATGCTTGACATATGGTTATTATTCTCTAACTTAGCTATTGTTACCACACAGACTTTTATGTATATAAACCATGCTTGTATCCTAGACTCTGTTTTTACCAAAATTGGAGTACATCTACACAGAGCTCTGGAGGCTTTATTTAAATCCAGGAATCTTTTAGCTTATTTAGTTCCAACTCCTTCCTCTCCCATCACCCACTTCTCTGTCTGTCTCCCCCCTTTTCCTCCTCTTTCTTCCTCTTATGAGGAATCTGGACCACAGAGGTTAAGTGAGTTTACTGAGGTTACAGAATTAATTAATGGCTGCTTTTTGAGTCATATACTGTCAGAGATGTATAACCTATTGGGCATTGCATTTTTTTGTTTTGTTTTGTTTTGTTCTTAGCAATGAAAGGCAAGATGCAATCTTGTGCAAGATAGAACATAAGTAAAGAAAGCTGAATGCGTTCACATTATAATAAAACCAGCACTGTTTAGGGAAAAAAACAAACACTGAACTAAGCATGTTCATGACATGCTATTCTAGTCTTAATGTGACCTCTAAGTAGTTGTACTAGGTCAAGGAAGTAACTCAATTTCCCTTCAACTTACTGCTTTGTATGTGCAATGAAAAGAGGCCAGATTGTCTTTGAGTCTAAGCGGATTGCCCCATGGACAGAGGAGCTTGGTGGGCTGCAATCTATGGGGTCGCGGAGAGTCAGACACGACTGAGTGACTTCACTTTCACTTTTCAGTTTCATGCGTTGGAGAAGGAAATGGCAACCCACTCCAGTGTTCTTGCCTGGAGAATCCCAGGGGCGGGGGAGCCTGGTAGGC
This sequence comes from Bos javanicus, assembly GCF_032452875.1. Taxonomy (NCBI): domain Eukaryota; kingdom Metazoa; phylum Chordata; class Mammalia; order Artiodactyla; family Bovidae; genus Bos; species Bos javanicus. Next base: position 86,687,742 of record NC_083868.1, read on the forward strand.
TGCTGTCTATGGGGTCGCACAGAGTCGGACACGACTGAAGTGACTTAGCAGCAGCAGCAGCAGCAGACCACTAATGTAAGATCTAAGTGATCTTATAACCATTTTTGATTCTGTTTGTTGAGTCTTGGTCAAAGCAGTCATCCTTAGAACCATTTGAAAAATATTGGTCATAGATAGTTTAGAAGTTGAGGAAAAAAGTAAAAATAGAATCAAATAAATGGATTTTCTCTGAGCAAAAAGCAGTCATCAGTTTCACAGAATTCAAGGACTGGTATAAGGAGTGAACACAGGGTGATTTTAAGAGCTCTTCTTGGAAAATTTTGTGATTATCAGACTCAATATTAGTCCAATCTTTCTGTGTCCTGCCTTGACCTTGTGTGCCGTTTGTAATTACTGACTTTAGAGTCTGATTTTCTTCTCCCATACTCAGCTTACAGACTTTACTTGCCTGCACACTTCATGAAGTATAATATTGTCACAGACTGCCTCTAGGCAGCTTTACCTGCTCCCAAGGAGAGCCCAAAGTGTTTACTTCTGGAAGCTTCTGTCTAATTTACCTATCTAACTTCCTGGGATACTTGGTGCATCTTGATGATTATATTTTCTTTCTTTGCTCAGAGTCAGTTTTATCTCCTAGTGTAGACCTACTTTGTTGTCATTTAGTCACTAAGTTGTGTCCAACTCTTTGCGACCAGAGGGACTGTAGCCTGCCAGGTTCCTCTGTCCATGGGATTTTTCCAGGCAAGAATACTGAAATGAGTAGCCATTTCCTTCTCCGGGGGATCTTCCCTACCGAGGGCTCAAATCTGTGTTTCCTGTGTTGCAGGTGGATTCTTTACCACTGAGCTGGCAGGGAAGCCTGTAGACACAGTAGGTGGGACCAATTAGTCTATTCCTGCTGGAACTCCTAAGTCCGTTCTGATGGTAGGGTCTCAGAGTTTTTCATCTTCCCCACAGTTCCTACGTCTGCAGGGTTTGACTACTCACATGTTCTTCCCAGAATCACATGCAGAAGTCTGCTTGTTCATCATGAGCTCTTGGTGGAAGCCTCATTCTAAAGCAATTATTTTCAGAAATGAGTTGAAAGCCACTAGAGTTATACTAAGGAACATCTGGTACCATCCCTTGAAACCCTAGCCATCTGTTCAGTTCCATTCACTCTCATGGAGGGAGTTTGTTGCTACGGCTTGTTTAAAAAATGAGATGGTAGGTTTGGCATATTGTCCGGATACGAGCCAGAGCCTCTGACCCACAGGCTACTGTTATTTTTTAATGGATCCTGCTAAAGGATTTGAAAAGATACAGAGCTCATTTATTTGAATAACAAACAGTATTATTTTAGCACTGGCAATGTGTAAGGAATATATGCATGGAGTTAGGGATAAAAATGACAGAAAAGGCACTTGTGTCTCCTGATAAAGATCTGAGGTATTTAGAGGACTAGGAAGTAGGAATAGACTCTTTTAACATGTCTTCCTTAGAGCATGTATGCAAATTGAATCATAGAAGGTTCCTAAATATGCCTTATTTTGTCACAATAGATACGTAAACTATCATTGGTTACATTTTCTTTGAACAAACATCCCTTTAGCATAGATTGCATAAGTAGGTACTTAGTAAGAGATTATTATATAAATAAATAATCAAATATTTTTATGAAAGGATCATGCTCTAGTCCACTACCATGGAAGTCAAAATAGAGGGAGAACTGTAGTTGCAACTCCTGTCTATTGTTTAGCAAACACGCAGGAAAGAACCCAGTCTTGGATATTCCACAGGCATTTTTCATTTGAGGGGTAACTCCACTAACAGAAGAACCAGCAGGAAAATTTTACACTGGCTGACATGATAATAGTTTCTCAGTTACCCCTGTAAAATTCACTGTGATGTTGGCCATTGGAAAGTGCTACAGATGAGAATGGGAAATACTGCTGTCAACAGAAAAAGTGCTTTGATATTTATGCTTTGACTCCAAATGAAATTTTGAACCCCCAAATGAAGTATTAATGATTCACATTTAATGCAATATTGATTTGTACATTGTTAGGTACTCTAAATATTTATATCCATTCAGTTTTCAAATGCTTTTAAGTGGTTCATATGGTGCAGTAGAAAGAAAACAGTCAGTTATATGTTCAAATCCCAGCATAGCCACTTATGTACTTGTTATGTAACCTCTTCAGCTTCCTATTTTTCTTCTGTAAAATTGGGATAATAATAGTACCTATTCATAATAATTTTGAAATAATGTATATAAAATAGCTAGTATAATTCTTGGCACATAATAGGTACTCAATGAATGTCGATTATTTATATTAAAACAATACCTTATGTAAAATAGATTCTTGTAAACAGTTGAGTGAATGGACAAATGAATGACTTTGCTATCACAGAACTTTAGGAACATTTTACCATTTATTATAATTTTATTTAGCTCTTTTTTCATAGATCTGAATCATTTTTTCTGTGAATATGTATCCTCTTTCTTAGCCTTAGTCCTTTGGTGCCATGCAGAGAAGTCATGGAATATAGTTTCTGAGGCCAGGCTTCACTGCCCACTTGTCAAGAAAGAATCCTTCCTTTATCTGGGAACAAAGTGGACATAAAGCTTCTGTATACAAGATTTGGGATGTTTCCTAATCTAAAAGAGAAAATAAAAACATTAAACATGGGAGTAACAAGAATATGAGATGTTCCTCATACTTCTTCATATCGTGCCCTGTATCATGAAGATTTTGTCATGCTTGTTATTTTGAAATATTTGTGTTGGAAGAAAGTGGGACACACATTTCATTGTCTCAAATGAAACCAGATACATTTCACTTGGATATTGTCACTAATAATCATGTTTAGTATGAAATAGGGGAGCGATAACTATGGACATTCATCTCTGAGGAAGCAATAACTGTGGACAAAACTTTCTTTGCCCTCATCTTTTATGATTAGATGGGGGTGGGGGTTCTTCATTCTTGGGGAATTTAAAACAATTAAAGGAAAAGACAAAAATGGGTTGTCTTTTTGTGGGTAATATTTGATTACTTCTTAGTATTGTAGTGAATAGGAAATAAAAAAGACTGTACTGAAAAGCTGTTCTGAGTGATACCTATTTCTGGGAGTTCTGGATCTTTTCTGTATTGCTTTATACAAAAACCTGATTAATTGACTTCTGTTCTATTAGGAAGAAGGTCTCTGTGATCAGTGGCCAAGTGGTTCCCCAAAATAGTGTCTCACTTACTATGATTTAATTTTATATTCCTTCTAACTTTCTTTCTTGTATATATTTGCTTGTTGTTGTTGTTATTGTTTACTTGATAAGTCATGTCTGACTCTTTGCCACCCCATAGACTATAGCCTGTCAGGCTGCTCTGTCCATGGGATTTCCCAGGCATGAATACTGGAGTGGGTTGCCATTTTCTTCTCCAGGGAATCTTCCCAACCCAGGGATGCAACCCATGTCTCCTGCTTTGGCAGTTGGATTCTTTACTGCTGAAGTCACTAGGTAAGCCCATATATATGTTCAATAGTTGCTTTTTTCAATATATTATTTTTAATATTAAAAAAGCCTTTACATTTAATTTCTAATTTAACTGAATGTCATCAGCAAAAATCAGTATAGCATCAAGGAGAGTTAGTTGCCTGTTAAGAAATTTCTCTTATGGTTCATTCATACTGGTTTAGGTTAGGCTCTCCTTGAAAGAGAAGAAACTTTATGATGTATTAGGTTGTATGATAAGAAAATGCTTATAGATAGTTGTTTTTGACTGATAAGAATGGCATTTTCACTTGATTCAACCTAATTCATCTGAGGTAGATTACTGCTTCAGGATAGAACCATTTCAAAAGTTTCATAGATATTGAAAAAAAAGACAGCTTTCACAAGTTGTAATGGCCACCATAATTGCCATGGCACTCTCTGAATTGAGTGAGTGGTCCACACTGTAGGTAGATCTACATAAGAAGTCAAATGGTAAGCCAGTCCGTATCAAACCTACACTCTATATTCACTCTATATCCAAAGAATGTATATATCTCTTTTGAAGAAAAAAATTTTTATAAGTCTATTATAATATGTACAACCATAAAACTAAGTATAAACCCTTTAGATATTCAAGACTCATGTAACAATAAAACAAAAATTGCAAATCAAATACAAACAAAAATGCAAAACCAATGTGATTTAAATGACCATGTTGATTTCATATGACAGTCTTTTTTTCTTCCATCTGAGGTACAGATGGCATTATTAATACTGATTTCAATAATGGAGAGTCTTTCAAGTCTTCATGGGTAACTATCCATAGGCATGTGATGACTCAGTTTTCTCCACAATCATCTCTACTGTGAAACCTCTATTCCTACAGTGTACACTGATGCCATTTGGCCATCCTTGACCTGGATGTGTCTTTAAAGCATTACAACGACCTCTGCTGTTTTTGACAGGGATCAAGCATTTCAATATTAAAAATATCCTTCAGTATTAAAAAGTATTCTGGTGACAGAACTACCCCAAATATTAATAGAATGCTCCTTTATTTCTATTCTATTCTATTTGAGCCCCTTATAGGGGCTCAAAGGGTAGCTCTTTGGGGATCCAGATTTAGGTAGGGATCTTCTGTTAGGTTCCATACCTTGTCAGGATCCCTATGCCTTATCTGCAACATTTTGGTTGTCTCAGTATCATTTCATTTCAGTTGCTCAGTTGTGTTCGACTCTTTGCGACCACATGAATTGCAGCACGCCAGGCCTCCCTGTCCATCACCAACTCCCAGAGTCCACCCAAACCCATGCCCATTGAGTCGGTAATGCCATCCAACCATCTTATCCTCTGTCTTCCCCTTCTTCTCCTGCCCTCAATCTTTCCCAGCATCTGGGTCTCTCAAGTGAGTCAGCTCTTCGCATCAGGTGGCCAAAGTACTGGAGTGTCAGCTTCAACATCAGTCCTTCCAATGAACACCCAGGACTGATCTCCTTTAGGATGGACTGGTTGGATCTCCTTGCAGTCCAAGGGACTCTCAAGAGTCTTCTCCAACACCACAGTTCAAAAGCATCAATTCTTCAGTGCTCAGCCCTCTTTTTAGTCCAACTCTCACATCCATACGTGACCACTGGAGAAACCATAGCCTTGACTAGACAAACCTTTGTTGACAAAGTAATGTCTCTGCCTTTTAATATGCTGTCTAGGTTGGTCATAACTTTCCTTCCAAGGAGTAAGCGTCTTTTAATTTCATGGCTGCAATCACCATCTGCAGTGATTTTGGAGGCCCCCAAAATAAAGTCTGTCACTGTTTCCACTGTTTCCCGAGATATTTGCCATGAAGTGATGGGACCAGATGCCATGATCTTAGTTTTCTGAATGCTGAGCTTTAAGCCAACTTCTTCACTCTCCTCTTTCATTTTCATCAAGAGGCTTTTTAGTTCTTCTTCACTTTCTGCTATAAGGGTGGTGTCATCTGCATATCTGAGGTTATTGATATTTCTCCCAGCAATCTTGATTCCAGCTTGTGCTTCTTACAGCCCAGTGTTTCTAATGATGTACTCTGCATATAAGTTAAATAAGCAGGGTGACCATATACAGCCTTGACATACTCCTTTTCGTATTTGGAACCAGTCTGTTGTTCCATGTCCAGTTGCTTCCTGTTGCTTCCTGACCTGCATACAGATTTCTCAAGAGGCAGGTCAGAGGGTCTGGTATTCCCATCTCTTTCAGAATTTTCCACAGTTTATTGTGATCCACACAGTCAAAGGCTTTGGCATAGTCAATAAAGCAGAAATAGATATTTTTCTGGAACTTTCTTGCTTTTTCGATGATCCATCGGATGTTGGCAATTTGATCTCTGGTTCCTCTGCCTTTTCTAAAACCAGCTTGAACATCAGGAAGTTCATGGTTCAAGTATTGCTGAAGTCTGGCTTGGAGAATTTTGAGCGTTACTTTACTAGCATGTGAGATGAGTGCAATTGTGTGGTAGTTTGAGCATTCTTTGGCATTACATTTCTTTGGGATTGGAATGAAAACTGACCTTTGTGAATCCCGTGGCCACTGCTGAGTTTTCCAAATTTGCTGGCATATGGAGTGCAGCACTTTCACAGCATCATCTTTCAGGATTTGAAAGAGCTCAACTGGAATTCCATCACCTCCACTAGCTTTGTTCGTAGTGATGCTTTCTAAGGCCCACTTGACTTCACATTTCAGGATGTCTGGCTCTAGGTCAGTGATCACACCATCATGATTATGTGGGTCATGAAGATCTTTTTGTACAGTTCTTCTGTGTATTCTTGCCATCTCTTCTTAATATCTTCTGGTTCTGTTAGGTCCCTACAATTTCTATCCTTTATTGAGCCCATCTTTGCATAAAATATTCCCTGGGTATCTCTAATTTTCTTGAAGAGACCTCTAGTCTTTCCCATTCTATTGTTTCCTCTATTTCTTTGCATTGATTGCTGAGGAAGGCTTTCTTATCTCTCCTTGCTATTCTTTGGAACTCTGCATTCAAATAGGTATATCTTTCATTTTCTCCTTTCCTTTTCGCTTCTCTTCTTTTCACAGCTATTTGTTTAAGGCCTCCCCAGACAGCCATTTTGCTTTTTTGCATTTCTTTTTCTTGGGGATGGTCTTGAATCCTGTCTTCTGTACAATGTCACGAAAATCCGTCCATAGTTCATCAGGCACTCTGTCTATCAGATCTAGTTCCTTAAATCTATTTCTCACTTCCACTGTATAGTCATAAATGATTTGATTTAGGTCATACCTGAATGGTCTAGTGGTTTTCCCCACTTTCTTCAATTTCAGCCTGAATTTGGCAGTAAGGAGTTCATGATCTGAACCACAGTCAGCTCCCAGTCTTGTTTTTGCTGACTATATAGAGCTTCTTCATCTTTGGCTGCAAAGAATATAATCAATCTGATTTCAGTGTTGACCATCTGGTTATGTCAATGTGTAGAGTCTTTTCCTGTGTTGTTGGAAGAGGGTGTTTGCTATGACCAGTGTATTCTCTTGGCAGAACTCTATTAGCCTTTGCCCTGCTTCATTCTATACTTCAAGGCCAAATTTGCCTGTTACTCCAGGTGTTTCTTGACTTCCTACTTTTGAATTCCAGTCCCCTATGGTGAAAAGGACATCTTTTTTGGGTGTTAGTTCTAGAAGATCTTGTAGGTCTTCATAGAATGTTCATCTTCAGCTTCTTCAGGGTTACTGGTCAGGGCATAGACTTGGATTACTGTGATATTGAATGGTTTGTCTTGGAAATAAACAGAGATCATTCTGTTGCTTTTGAGATTGAATCCAGTATAGAGGACTGTTTATAGTGTCTAGTAAGTAAAATGGCTATAAAAAGTTTTTAGTTGATGTTATTTTAATAATAAATAAAATCTCTCTGAACATAAGTTCCCATCAGTAATTTAAATCTTGCCTTAGTTGAGAGTATATCCCTCTGCTTTTCCTTTGTGTAGTCATTTTTCCTGTAAAATATTAGATTAGAAAAAAAATATTAAATTTCCATCTAATCATTCTATCTCATAATTTCTTACAAAGGATGATGGACTTTAGTATTTATGAATGTTAAAAAGATAAATAATGACTCAGGAATTAAGTAACTGTACAGATCTTTTAATATCAATTTAGCAATCAACATTGCCAGCATATCACTTTATTATTTGAGAAGCATAAACAGCACCAAACAAATGTTTTTTTTAAAAAGACACCTAAATTGTATCAAAGATCCCCTTGTAAGTAGGTTTTTTGTTAAAGAAAAAATATCAATTAATTGATTTTTTGATCCAAAATCAATTAAAGTCATTCTTTTGATTTATAGTTAGTGAATAGATAGAGGACTCGGTCTAAATATCATCTGTTTCTTATGATATAAAGCAAGAAAAAGATTAATACTTTTAAGAGGTGATGTTTGGCTCTCTGAGAGGTCTCCAGAATTAGCTTACTTTACATTAACTATTTAATAAATTACTGATTAATTACTGATGAAATTAAGGCATTCCAAGGTGATTTTAGGAAGGAGCATCCTAGGATATAACTGATATAAAATTAGTCACTTTGAAATTTGTATTATATTATTATGCTCTAGTAGTAGAATTTTAGTGACTGAAGTATAGGGGACAGAGAACAATAAGCGAAAATGAAGTTTTGTTTTGTTTTTTAACTCATTTGTTAGTGTATTCAATAGACATTAATTGAATCTTTAGCTCTTGAACTCTCTTCCAGGGATGCAAACAACTCAGTGGCCTTGCATACATTATTTCTTCCTCTAAGAATGTATTTCTACCACTTCTCCATCTGGAAAACTACTTATTCTTCCAGATTCAGCTCAAAAGAAATTCCTTGAACACAGATAATTAGTTGGTCATGCCTCTGTGCTTCAATTTGGTATGCAATAAGTAGTTCCTATTTTACTCCTTGAATGACTTTATGTTTTTATATTATCCACCCTCATCCTTTGGGCTCTTGTGTTTTAAATCCCTTGATTATTTTCTGTACTCTGTTTAGAAAAAAAGAAGTTAATAAGAGTAGAGAAAAAAAGTTTAAATGTCCTTTTAAAAAAGCTAAAAATGATTAAGTATTATGCATCATTAAGGGCTTCCAATGTGGCTCACTGGTAAAGAATCTGCCTGCAATGCAGGAATGCAGGTTTTGATCCCACGGTTTAAAAGGTCCCATGGAGAAGGCAAATCATTCCAGTATTGTTGCCTGGAAAATCACACGGGAGAGGAGCCTGGCAGGCTATAGTCCATGGAGTTGCACAGAGTCAGACACGACTTAGTGACTAAACAGCAACAACAATCATTGAGTCAATTTTTAATTGTCAATCAGTACAGATACTAACGTAACTGTCATTGTGGTGAAAATAACTTATGAAAAAAAATAGACTTATCCTTGTCCTTCAGCTACATATCACATTATTATATGTGTCATTCTTTCCCCTAGATTTGCAGGATAGCTCAAATTGTGTCAAGAAAGTCCAAGGAATTAAACAAATGTGATAAAAACTGTGATGGCATACCATTAGAATGGTTAAAATTAAACAAAAAACAATAACAAAAATACAAAAAAACCCAACCATACCAAATGTTGGCAAGTTTATAAAGAACAAAACTCACATGCTGATGGTTCAACTACTTTGGGAAATTGACACAAGGTTTTCAAGTTAAACATACACCTACCATATGACCCATCCATTCCATTCTTAGCTATTTACACACAAGAAATGAGGACATATGCTCACAGAAAAATTTGTATATGAAAGTTTATAGCAGCTTTATCTGTAATAGTCCCAGTCTAAAGAAAATCTAAACATTCATCAATGAGTAAATGAATAAATCTGCGATTTATCCACATGATTTGCCTTGGAAATGAACAGATCATTCTGTCGTTTTTGGGATTGTGCCCAAAAACTGCATTTCAGACTCTTTTGTTGACTATGAGGGCTACTCCATTTCTTCAAAGGGATTCTTGCTCACAGTAGTAGATATAATGTTCATCTGAGTTAAATTCACCCATTCCAGTCCATTTTAGTTCACTGATTCCTAAAATGTTGATGTTCGCTCTTGCCATCTCCTGTTTGACCATTTCCAATTTACCTTGATTCATGGACCTAACATTCCAAGTTCCTATGCAATATTGTTCTTTACAGAATTGGACTTTACTTCCATCACCAGTCACATCCACAACTGGGTGTTGTTTTTGCTTTGGCTCCATCTCTTCATTCTTTCTGGAGTTATTTTTCCACTCTTCTCCAGTAGCATATTGGGCACCTACCAATCTGGGACTTCATCTTTTGGTGTCCTATCTTTTTGCCTTTTCATATTGTTCATGGAGTTCTCAAGGCAAGAATACTGAAGTGGTTTGCCATTCCCTTCTCCAGTGGAGCACATTTTGTCAGAGCTCTCTACCATGACCCGTCCATCTTGGGTGGCCCTACACAGCATGGCTCAGTTTCACTGAGTTAGACAAGGCTGTGTCCATGTGGTCAGTTTGATTAATTTTCTGTGATTGTGGTTTTCATTCTGTCTGCCCTCTGATAGATAATGATAAGAGGCTTATGGAAGCTTCCTGATGAGAGAGACTGATTGTAGGGGTATGGTATGGATCTAACAAAAGCAGAAGATATTAAGAAGAGGTGGTAAGAATACACAGAAGAACTGTACAAAAAGATTTTCAAGACCCAGATAACCACAGTGTAGTTACTCACCCAGAGCCAGACATCATGGAATGCAAAGTCAGGTGGGCCTTAGGAAGCATTACTATGAACAAAGCTAGTGGAGGTGATGGAGTTCCAGTTGAGTTATTTCAAATCCTAAAAGAAGATGCTGTAAAAGTGATACACTCTATAGGCCAGCAAATTTGGAAAACTTGAATGAATGGAGTCACAGGAATGAAAAGGGTCAGTTTTCATTTCAATCCCAAAGAAAGGCAATGCCAAAGAATGTTCAAACTACTGCACAATTGCACTCATCTCACATACTAGCAAAGTAATGCTCAAAATTCTCTAAGCCAGGCTTCAAAAGTACATGAACCATGAACTTCCACATGTTCAAGATGGATTTAGAAAAGTCAGAGGAACCAGAGACCAAGTTGCCAACATCCCTTGGATCACAGTAAAAGCAAGAGAATTCCAGAAAAACATCTACTTCTGCTTTATTGACTATGCTAAAGCCTTTATGTGGATCACAATAAACTGTGGAAAGTTCTTAAAGAGATGGGAATACCAGACCACCTGACCTGCCTCTTGAGAAATCTGTATGCAGGTCAAGAAGCAACAGTTAGAAGTGGATATGGAACAACAGACTGATTCCAAATAGGGAAAGGTGTACATCAAGACTGTATATTGTCACCCTACTTATTTAACTTATATGCAGAGTACATCATGCGAAATGCCAGACAGGATGAAGCACAAGCTGGAATCAAGATTGCCAGGAGAAATAACAATAACCTCAGATATGCAGATGACACCACCCTTATGGCAGAAAGTGAAAAAGAACTAAAGAGCCTCTTGATGAAAATGAAAGAGGAGAGTGAAAAAGTTGTCTTAAAGCTCAACATTCAGAAAAAAAAGATCATGGCATCTGGTCCCATCACTTCATGGCAAATAGTTGGGGAAACAATTTAAACAGTGACAGACTTTATTTTTGGGGGGTCTCCAAAATCTCTTGCCTGGAAAATCCCATGGACAGGGGATCCTGGTGGGCTGCAGTTCTTGGCGTCGCTGAGGGTCGGACACAACTGAGCGACTTCACTTTCACTTTTCACTTTCATGCGTTGGAGAAGGAAACGGCAATCCACTCCAGTGCTCTTGCCTGGAGAATCCCAGGGACGGGGGAGCCTTGTGGGCTGCCGTCTATGGCGTCACATAGAGTCGGACACGACTGAAGCGACTTAGCAGCAAAATAACTGCAGATGGTGACTGCAGCCATGAAATTAAAAGATGCTTGCTCCTTGTAAGAAAAACTGTGACCAACCTAGACAGCATATTGAAAAACAAAGACATTACTTTGCCAACAAAGGTCAGTCTAGTCAAAACTATGGTTTCTCCAGTAGTCATGTATGGATGTGAGAGTTGGACTATAAAGAAAGCTGAGTGCCGAAGAATTGATGCTTTTGAACTGTGGTGTTGGAGAAGACTCTTGAGAGCCCTTTGGACTGCAAGGACATTCAATCAGTCCATCCTAAAGGAAATCAGTCTTGAATATTCATTGGAAGGACTGATACTGAAGCTGAAACTCCAATTCTTTGGCCACCTGATGCAAAGAACTGACTCATTGGAAAAGACCCTGATGCTGGAAAAGAGTGAAGATGGGAGGAGAAGGGAATGACAGAGGATGAGATAGTTGGATGGCATCACCAACTCGATGGACATGAGTTTGAGCAAGCTCTGGGAATTGGGAAGCCTGGTGTGCTGCAGTCCATGGGGTCACAAAGAATCGGGCATAACTGCGTGACTGAACTGAGCTGATTGCTATTCACATAATGCGATATGCTTTTTTGTTTGTTTGTTTGTTTAGTTGCAAAGTTGTTTCCAACTCTTTTTTGACCCCACCAATTATAGCCTCCAGGCTCCTCTGTCCATAGGATTTATGAGGAAAGAATACTGCAGTAGGCTGCCATATCCTTCTCCAGGGGATCTTCTTCACTCAGGGATGGAACTTGCATCTCCTGCTTGGCAGGTGGATTCTTTACCGCTGAGCCACCAAGGAAGCCACACAATGCAATATACTCATCAACTGCTACTGCTAAGTCAGTCAGTATCCGACGTCAGTCGTGTCCGACTCTCTGCGACCCCAGAGACGGCAGCCCACCAGGCTCCCCCGTCCCTGGGATTACCCAGGCAAGAACACTGGAGTGGGTTGCCATTTCTTTCTCCAATGCGTGAAAGTGAAAAGTGAAAGTGAAGTTGCTCAGTCGTGTCCGACTCCTAACGACCCCATGGACTGCAGCCTACCAGGCTCCTCTCTCCATGGGATTTTCCAAGCAAGAATACTGGATTGGGGTGCCATTGCCTTCTCCGATACTCACCAAAGAAAGGAATAAACACTGATACATGCAATAATGTGGGATAATCTTAAAATTATGCAGAGTGAGAGAATCCATGGCCAAAACAGCACCATATACTATGTGATTTCATTTGTGTGGAATTCTAGAAGATGAAAATTAATCAATAGTGACTAAAAACAAACTGATGCTCACATGAGCAAAAGGGTAGAGGAAGGAAAGAAATACAGAGGAAACTTCGTGGAATTATGGACAGTATCATCCTGATTGTGATGATGATTTTATGGGTGTATACATATGTCAAAACTGATCCCATTGTATATTTTATGCAGTTTATTGTACTTCAGCTATACTCCAGTTAAGCTATACTTCCAGTTAAATGGAAAAAATAATTAGGAAATAGCAGTATGGTGTAATAGAATTGAATACTACAGTCTTAGCTCTGGCTCTGTTAAACTTCTGAAAAAATATTTACCTCCTTAGGATTGGCTTTTCTCATTTATAACAAGAAAGGATGGGATTTACAGTGATCTACAACTGTAGCTTTATAAGAGAAGACCAGAATTAAACATACTGTCTTATTTTATGATAGCAAAATGACTAGTCATTCTGTTTATTGATTAGACTTGATTTTAAAAACCTAAACCTCTGGCATTTCTTGAAATATTAAATATTTAGAAATATTAAAGAAATACATCAAACTATACCTCCCTCCCTAATTGCTCTCTTGTATGAGATCTAATATTTATGCTGACCTTCAAGACTATCTATTATCTCAATTTAATTCAGATGGATGTCAAATTTTATTTATGATGTGCTTTCAGTTCAGTTCAGTCACTCAGTCATATCCAACTCTTTGTGACCCAATGAACCGCAGCATGCCAGGCCTCCCTGTCCATCACCAATTCCCAGTTTACCCAAACTCATGTCCATTGAGTCGGTTGTGCCATCTAACCATCTCATCCTCTGTCGTCCCCTTCTCCTCCTGCCTTCAATCTTTCCCAGCATCAGGGTCTTTTCAAATGAGTCAGCTCTTCACATCAGGTGGCCAAAATACTGTAGTTTCAACTTTAACATCAGTCCTTCCAATGAACATCCAGGACTGATTTCCCTTAGGATGGACTGGTTGGATCTCCTTGCAGTCCAAGGGACTCTCAAGAGTCTTCTCCAACACCACAGTTCAAAAGCATCAATTCTTCAGCGCTCAGCCCTCTTTATAGTCCAACTCTCACATCCATACATGACCACCAGAAAAACCATAGCCTTGACTAGATGAACCTTTGTTGACAAAGTAATGTCTCTGCTTTTTAATATGCTGTCTAGGTTGGTCATAACTTTCCTTCCAAGGAGTAAGCGTCTTTTAATTTCATGGCTGCAATCACCATCTGCAGTGATTTTGGAGCCCCCAAAAATAAAGTCAGCCACTGTTTCCACTGTTTCCCCAGCTATTTGCCATGAAGTGATGGGACCAGATCCATGATCTTAGTTTTCTGAATGTTGAGCTTTAAGCCAGCTTTTTCACTCTCTTTCACTTTCATCAAAAGGCTCTTTAGTTCTTTACTTTCTGCCATAAGGGTGGTGTCATGTGCATATCTGAGGTTAGAAATTCTATATAAAAGGCATTTGAGGACTTAATTCTGACTGTTTAGAGCTATCAAACTATTTTTTAAGGGATGCATGGCTAGAATCACCCAGATTTAAAAATATATACTATTGAGTATGTAAGATACTCACTAAACCTGTTTTTTTTTTTTTTTAATGTATTAGTAGTTTGATTTATTTGGGCATAGTGACAGGTAGTAATTTATCATAGTCTCTTCTTTTCTCCTTTTGTAGCAAAAATATTCATCACATATTATCCGGTAACCTAAATCTGCCAAATGAGCATCTTGCATTTGGTTTTGGGTAAAGCATCTATGAATTAAGATCCCTCATGGAGTTCCCTGGTGGCTCAGATGGTAAAGCGTTTGTCTACAATGCGGGAGACCTGGGTTCAATCCCTGGGTTGGGAAGATTCCCTGGAGAAGAAAATGGCAACCCACTCCAGTACTCTTGCCTAGAAAATCCCATGGATGGAGGAGCCTGGTGCAGGCTACTGTCCATGGGGTCGCAAAGAGTCGGACACGACTGAGTGACTTCACTTACTTAAAGTATCTATGAAACTTTAAATCTTCATTCATGAGGGTTTTTTTTTTTGTTATTATTTAACATGTATAACTGTTTGACTGAATCATAGATTCTGAGAACCGAAAGAAACCTTACAGATGACTTAACTATAAGCTTCATTTTAGGATGAGGATGCTAAGATTTAAGTATATATACTACTTGCATAGGAACACACATGAAGTTTGGAAGACCTGAGATTTGAACTAAGATTTTTACTCCTGGTGGGTCACCCTCTCTTGTGACCTAAAACAGTTGAAACACAGTTGGATGCTCAGTAAATATTAATATCTGCTAACTGAATGAATGTATCATTGAGGCAAAATGCTTTTACCCCACAGGCTATCCTTGTAAGATAATGAATGTAAGGGAAAGAGAACAAAACTAAGAATAGGAGGTTTCAATTTGAGGTCAAACCTGATGACTTTTAGTGTTATTTTTACCCAAGTTCTTATTTCTAAAATGAAGTGTCAATAGTTGGCCTATATAATCCAAAATTCTTTCTTTTTCAAAATGTATACTATTGAAACTTACAGATTAATGATTAGATTTTTACTTAGTGTGTTAACTGCAAATAGTTTTAATTGTCTGTGTAAACTTTGAAATCTGTGTTTATTTGGCTCACCTACACCATCATATTTTTGCCAAAAACATTGAGATTTATCTCAGACTTTATGAAAAGCACACTCAATAGCTGAGAAATGTTTGTATTTAAGATGCTGATCAGAATCATTTTAATATAAGTTTATATTTCTAATATTTCAAAAACATGCTGCTGGTTAGTTTTAAAATGTGGGCCTACAAAGATCAGCACTCTGAGTATCTGGAGGTATGGAATGCTTTCTTCTCAGACTTCCCCTTATTTCTAACTCCATCCTCTGATTTGCCTGAGATCCAAGGTCAGACTCTTACTGACATTTGTGACCCTTATAAAGGATGGAAAGTGGCTCCATAGGAGTTCATAAAGAAAACCAGAGTGAGGTAAGGTAAGAGATGAAAGTGCCTCTGTGAGAAAAGAGTCATCACAGTAAATGAAGGTTTATCTGTCATAATGGGAAGGGAGAATTAGTGTAGGATATAGATGTGAGAATAAAATTTATTCCTGCTCAGATTCTTGTGGGTGCTTATGATATTGAAAAAGAGATGGCAAACTTGAAGGCACTTTTTCACCATAAGCCCAGGTTTGTGGAATTTCTTTTGCCTCCATATGTGAAGAGATGAAAAGTGGAAATACCTCCTTTCCAGGTGAGGACTCTAGGTTAAGACTGGGTTAACATCAATGTATTCAAGACCAAAATAGAGTTGCAGCTGGTGTTTATCTCAAGAACTTGGAGGCAGGATGGTGTCACAGGCACCAGATGTTGAGAAAATAGACACCTCAAAGGATGTCAAAGGTCATTACCACCTATGTGCTCCTTGCCAAATAGAATTAGCTAAAAGGAATGTTAAGAGCCAGAGAATAAAGCCAGCAGAGATAGGAGGCTCTGCAAATACTATGTGAAATATTCTCCATTAACTTTAGAACATCCAAGGATACCAAAAAGGATTAAAGGCCTGCCATTTGGCAAGATGAGACTATTAATCTAGTGGCATTGGGAAAAAAAGCATTAAAATGGTTATGCCTAAGATCTGCAAGTAAATGGTACCTAGGAAATCATTTTACTTAAAATATATTTTATAAATACCACTAATGCTGAAGAAACTGAAGTTGAATGGCTCTATGAAGACCTACAAGACCTTATAAAACTAACACCAGAAAAAGATGGCCTTTTCATCATAGGGGATAGAATGCAAAAGTAGGAATTCAAGAGATACCTGGAGTAACAGGCAAGTGTGGCCTTGGAGTAAAAAATGAAGCAGGGCAAAGGCTAACAGAGTTTTGCCAAGAGAATGCACTGGTCATAGCAACACCCTCTTCCAAGAACACAAAAGACGACTCTACATATGGACATTGCCAGATGGTCAATACCAAAATCAGATTGTTTATATTCATTGCAGCCAAAGGTGGAGAAGCTCTATACAGTCAACAAAAAAGATCTGACTGTGGCTCTGATCATGAACTCCTTATTGCAAAATTCAGACTTAAATTGAAGAAAGTAGGGAAAACCACTAGACCATTCAAGTATGATCTAAATCAAATTGCTTACAATTATACAGTGGATGTGGCAGATTCAAAGGATTAGATCTTATAGAATGCCTGAAGAACTATGGATGGAGGTTTGTAACACTGTACAGGAGGCAGTAATCAAGACCATACTCAAGGGGGCGGTCCTAAGATGGCGGAGGAATAGGATGGGGAGACCACTTTCTCCCCCACAAAATCATCAAAAGAACATTTAAATGTTGAGTAAATTCCACAAAACAACTTCTGAATGCGGGCAGAGGACATCAGGCACCCAGAAAAGCAGCCCATTTTCTTCTAAAGGAGATGTTTTATCAACGGTGCTGTATAGAAGGAGAAGTCTTGAGACTACTGTAAAAATAAGACTGAAAACCAGAAGCAAGAGGCTTAAGTCCAAACCCTGAGAACACCAGAGAACTCCTGACTCCAGGGAACATTAATTGACAGGAGCTTATCAAACGCCTCCATACCTACACTGAAACCAAGCACCACCCAAGGGTCAACAAGTTCCAGAGCAAGACATACTATGCAAATTCTCCAGCAACACAGGAACACAGCCCTGAGCTCCAATATACAGGCTGCCCAAAGTTACTCCAAAACCATTGGCATCTCATAACTTATTACTGGACACTTCATTGCACTCCAGAGAGAAGAAATCCAGCTCCATCCACCAGAACACCGACACAAGCTTCCCTAACCAAGAAACCTTGACAAGCCACCTGTACAAACCCACACACAGCGAGGAAATGCCACAATAAAAAGAACTCCACAAACTGCCAGAATACAGAAAGGACACCCCAAACTCAGCAATATAAATAAGATGAAGAGACAGAGGAATACCCAGCAGGTAAAGGAACAGGATAAATGCCCATCAAACCAAACAAAAGAGGAAGAGATAGGGAATCTACCTGATAAAGAATTCCAAATAATGATAGTGAAAATGATCCAAAATGTTGAAATCAAAATGGAATCACAGATAAATAGCCTGGAGACAAGGATTGAGAAGATGCAAGAAAGGTTTAACAAGGACCTAGAAGAAATAAAAGAGTCAATATATAATGAATAATGCAATAAATATATCAAAAACACTCTGGAGGCAACAAATAGAATAACAGAGGCAGAAGATAGGATTAGTGAATTAGAAGATAGAATGGTAGAAATAAATGAATCAGAGAGGAAAAAAGAAAAATGAATTAAAAGAAATGAGGACAATCTCGGAGACCTCCAGGACAGTGTTAAATGCCAAAACATTCGAATCATAGGAGTCTCAGGAGAAGAAGACAAAAAGAAAGACCATGAGAAAATATTTGAGGAGATAATAGTTGAAAACTTCCCTAAAATGGAGAAGGAAATAATCACCCAAGTCCAAGAAACCCAGAAGTCCCAAACAGGATAAACCCAAGGCAAAACACCCCAAGACACATATTAATCAAATTAACAAAGATCAAACACAAAGAACAAATATTAAAAGCAGCAAGGGAAAAACAACAAATAACACACAAGGGAATTCCCATAAGGATAACAGCTTCTCTTTCAATAGAAACTCTTCAAGCCAGGAGGGAATGGCAAGACATACTTAAAGTGTTGAAAGAAAATAACCTACAGCTCAGATTACTGTACCCAGCAAGGATCTCATTCAAATATGAAGGAGAAATCCAAAGCTTTACAGACAAGCAAAAGCTGAGAGAATTCAGCACCACCAAACCAGCTCTCCAACAAATGCTAAAGGATATTCTCTAGACAGGAAACACAAAAAGGGTGTATCAACTCGAACCCAAAACAATAAAGCAAATGGCAGCGGGATCATACTTATCAATAATTACCTTAAA
This sequence comes from Bos javanicus, assembly GCF_032452875.1. Lineage (NCBI taxonomy): Eukaryota > Metazoa > Chordata > Mammalia > Artiodactyla > Bovidae > Bos > Bos javanicus. The sequence goes on from NC_083868.1 coordinate 86,706,349, forward strand.
CGTAAATGGGTTGAATGCCTCAACCAAAAGACAAAGACTGGCTGAATGGATACAAAAACAAGACCCCTATATATGTTGTCTACAAGAGACCCACCTCAAAACAGGAGACACATACAGACTGAAAGTGAAGGGCTGGAAAAAGATTTTCCATACAAATAGAGACCAAAAGAAAGCAGGAGTAGTAACACTCATATCAGATAAAATAGACTTTAAAGCAAAGGCTGTGAAAAGAGACAAAGACGGACAATACATAATGATCAAAGGATCAATCCAAGAAGAAGATATAACAATTATAAATATATATGCACCCAACATAGGAGCACTGCATTATGTAAGACAAATGCTAACAAGTATGAAAGGGGAAATTAACAATAACACAATAATAGTGGGAGACTTTAATACCCCAACACACCTATGGATAGACCAACTAAACAGAAAATTAACAAGGAAACACAAACTTTAAACAATACAATAGACCAGTTAGACCTAATTGATATCTATAGGACATTTCATCCCAAAACAGTGAATTTCACCTTTTTCTCAAGTGCACACGGAACCTTCTCCAGGATAGATCACATCCTGGGCCATAAATCTAGCCTTGGTAAATTCAAAAAAATTGAAATCATTCCAAGCATCTTTTATGACCACAATGCAGTAAGATTAGATCTCAGTTACAGGAGAAAAACTGTTAGAAATTCCAGCATATGGAGGCTGAACAACACGATACTGAATAACCAACAGATCACAAAAGAAATCAAAATATGCATAGAAACGAATGAAAATGAAAACACAACAACCTAAAACCTGTGGGACACTGGAAAAGCAGTGCTAAGGGGAAAGTTCATAGCAGTACAGGCATACCTCAAGAAAAAAGAAAAAAGTCAAATAAAAAACCTAACTCTACACCTAAAGCAACTAGAAAAGGAAGAAATGAAGAACCCCAGGGTTAGTAGAAGGAAAGAAATCTTAAAAATTAGGGCAGAAATAAATGCAAAAGAAACAAAAGAGACCATAGCAAAAATCAACAAAGCCAAAAGCTGGTTCTTTGAAAGGATAAATAAAATGGACAAACCATTAGCCAGGCTCATCAAGGAACAAAGGGAGAAAAATCAAATCAATAAAATTAGAAATGAAAATGAAGAGATCACAACAGACAACACACAAATACAAAGGATCATAAGAGACTACTATCAGCAATTATATGCCAATAAAATGGACAACATGGAAGAACTGGACAAATTCTTAGAAAAGTACAACTTTTCTAAACTGAACCAGGAAGAAATAGAAAATCTTAACAGACCCATCACAAGCATGGAAATTGGAACTGTAATCAAAAATCTTCCAGCAAACAAAAGCCCAGGTCCAGACGGCTTCACAGCTGAATTCTACCAAAAATTACGAGAAGAGCTAACACCTATCCTACTCAAACTCTTCCAGAAAATTGCAGAGGAAAGTAAACTTCCAAACTCATTCTATGAGGCCACCATCACCCTAATACCAAAACCTGACAAAAATGCCAAAAGAAAAAAAAAAAAAAAAGAAAACTACAGGCCAATATCACTTATGAACATAGATGCAAAAATCCTTAACAAAATTCTAGCAATCAGAATTCAACAACACATTAAAAAGATCATACACCATGACCAAGTGGGCTTTATCCCAGGGATGCAAGGATTCTTCAATATCCGCAAATCAATCAATGTAGTACACCACATTAACAAATTGAAAAATAAAAGCCATATGATTATCTCAATAGATGCAGAGAAAGCCTTTGACAAAATTCAACATCCATTTATGATAAAAACTCTCCAGAAAGCAGGAATAGAAGGAACATACCTCAACATTAAAAAAGCTATATATGACAAATCCACAGCAAATATTATCCTCAATGGTGAAAAATTGAAAGCATTTCCCCTAAAGTCAGGAACAAGACAAGGGTGCCCACTTTCACCACTACTATTCAACATAGTTTTGGAAGTTTTGGCCACAGCAATCAGAGCAGAAAAAGAAATAAAAGGAATCCAAATTGCAAAAGAAGTAAAACTCTCACTATTTGCAGATGACATGATCCTCTACATAGAAAACCCTAAAGAGTCCACCAGAAAATTACTAGAACTAATCAATGAATATAGTAAAGTTGCAAGATATAAAATCAACACACAGAAATCCCTTGCATTCCTATACACTAATAATGAGAAAACAGAAAGAGAAATTAAGGAAACAATTCCATTCACCATTGCAACGAAAAGAATAAAATACTTAGGAATATATCTACCTAAAGAAACTAAAGATCTATATATAGAAAATTATAAAACACTGGTGAAAGAAATCAAAGAGGACACTAATAGATGGAGAAATATACCATGTTCATGGATCGGAAGAATCAATATAGTGAAAATGAGTATACTACCCAAAGCAATCTATAGATTCAATGCAATCCCTATCAAGCTACCAATGGTATTTTTCACAGAGCTAGAACAAATAATTTCACAATTTGTATGGAAATACAAAAAAACCTCGAATAGCCAAAGCTATCTTGAGAAAGAAGAATGGAACTGGAGGAATCAACCTGCCTGACTTCAGGCTCTACTACAAAGCCACAGTCATCAAAACAGTATGGTACTGGCACAAAGACAGAAATATAGATCAATGGAACAAAATAGAAAGCCCAGAGATAAATCCATAAATCCTATGGACAACTTATCTTTGACAAAGGAGGCAAGAATATACAATGGATTAAAGACAATCTCTTTAACAAGTGGTGCTGGGAAAACTGGTCAACCACTTGTAAAAGAATGAAACTAGAACACTTTCTAACACCAACACAAAAATAAACTCAAAATGGATTAAAGATCTAAATGTAAGACCAGAAACTACAAAACTCCTAGAGAAGAACATAGGCAAAACACTCTCCGACATATATCACAGCAGGATCCTCTATGACCCACCTCCCAGAAGTTTGGAAATAAAAGCAAAAATAAGCAAATGGGGCCTAATTAAACTTAAAACCTTCTGCACCACAAAGGAAGCTATAAGCGAGGTGAAAAGACAGCCTTCAGAATGGGAGAAAATAATAGCAAATGAAGCAACTGACAAACAACTAATCTCAAAAATATACAAGCAACTCCTACAGCTCAACTCCAGAAAAATAAACGACCTAATCAAAAAATGGGCCAAAGAACTAAATAGACATTTCTCCAAAGAAGACATACAGATGGCTAACAAACACATGAAAAGATGCTCAACATCACTCATTATCAGAGAAATGCAAATCAAAACCACAATGAGGTATTATTTCACGCCAGTCAGAATGGCTGCTATCCAAAAGTCTGCAAGCAGTAAATGCTGGAGAGGGTGTGGAGAAAAGGGAACCCTCTTACACTGTTGGTGGGAATGCAAACTAGTACAGCCACTATGGAGAACAGTGTGGAGATTCCTTAAAAAACCGGAAATAGAACTGCCTTATGACCCAGCAATCCCACTGCTGGGCATACACACCGAAGAAACCAGAATTGAAAGAGACACGTGTACCCCAATGTTCATCACAGCACTGTTTATAATAGCCAGGACATGGAAGCAACCTAGATGTCCATCAGCAGATGAATGGATAAGAAAGCTGTGGTACATATACACAATGGTGTACTGCTGCTGCTGCTGCTAGGTCGCTTCACTGGTGTCTGACTCTGTGCGTCCCCATAGATGGCAGCCCACCAGGCTCCCCCATCCCCGGGATTCTCCAGGCAAGAACACTGGAGTGGGTTGCCGTTTCCTTCTCCAGTGCATGAAGGTGAAAAGTGAAAGTGAAGTCGTTCAGTCGTGTCTGACTCTTCATAACCCCATGGACTGCAGTGCACCAGGCTCCTCCATCCATGGGATATTCCAAGCAAGAATACTGGAGTGGGGTGCCATTGCCTTCTCCTCAATGGAATATTACGCAGCCATTAAAAAGGATACATTTGAATCAGTTCTAATGAGGTGGATGAAACTGGAGCCTATTATACAGAGTGGAGTAACCCAGAAAGAAAAACACCAATACAGTATACTAATGCATATACATGGAATTTAGAAAGATGGTAATGATAACCCTGTATGCGAGACAGCAAAAGAGACACAGAGGTATAGAACAGTCTTTTGGACTCTGTGGGAGAGGGAGAGGGTGGGATGATTTGGGAGAATGGCGTTGAAACATGTATAATATCATATATGAAACGAATCGCCAGTCCAGGTTCGATGCATGATACTGGATGCTTGGGGCTGGTGCACTGAGACAACCTAGAGGGATGGTACAGGGAGGGAGCAGGGAGGGGGGTTCAGGATGGAGAACACGTGTATACCTGTGGTGGATTCATTTTGATGTATGGCAAAACCAATACAATATTGTAAAGTAATTAACCTCCAATTAAAATAAATAAATTTATATTAAAAAAAATAAAAAATGTGACCAAAAAAAAAAAAAAAAGACCATACCCAAGAAGAGGAAATGAAACAAGGCAAACTGGTTGTTTGAGGAGGCCTTACAAACAGCTGAGAAAAGAAGAGAAGTTAAAGGCAAAGGAGAAATGGAAAGATATATCCATCTGAATGCAGAGTTCCAAAGAATAGCAAGAAGAGAAAAGAAAGCATTCTTCAGCGATCAATGCAAAAGAATAGTGGAAAACAATAGAATGGGAAAGACTAGAGATCTCTTCAAGAAAATTAAAGATACCAAGAGAACATTTCATGCAAAGATGGGTACAATAAAGGAAACAGTATGGATCTAACAGAAGCAGAAGATATTAAGAAGAGGTGGCAACAATACACAGAAGAATTATATTAAAAGATCTTAATGACCCAGATAATCACAATGGTGTGATCACTCACCTAGAACCAGATATCCTGGAGTGCAAAGTCAAGTGAGCCTTAGGAAGCATCACTACTAACAAAGCTAGTGGAGGTGATGGAATTCCAGCTGAGCTGTTTGTGGTTCAGATGGTAAAGAATCTGCCTGTGATGCGGTAGACCCAGGTTCGATCCCTGAGTCAGGAAGATCCCCTGGAGAAGGTAATGGCAATCCACTTCAGTACTCTTGCCTAGAGAATTCCATGGACAGAGGAGACTAGCAGGTTACAGCCCATGGGGTTGCAAAAAGTCAGACACAACTGAGCAACTACACTTTTGCTTTCAAAAGATGATGCTGTCAAAGTGCTGCACACAATATGCCAGCAAATTTGGAAAAGTCAGCAGTAGCCACAGGGCTGGAAAAGGTCAGTTTTCATTCCAATCCCAAAGAAATGACAAAGAATGCTCAAACTACCACACAATTGCACTCATCTCACACGCCAGCAAAGTAATACTCAAAATTCTCCAAGCCAGGCTTCAACAGTACATGAACTGTGAACTTCCAGATGTTCAAGCTGGATTTAGAAAAGCCAGAAGAACCAGAGATCAAATTGCCGACATCCGTTGAATCATAGAAAAAACAAGCAAATTCCAAAAAAACATCTACTTCTGCTTTATTGACTACGCCAAAGCCTGTGATGGTATGGATTACAACAAACTGTGGAAAGTTCTTAAAGAGATGGGAATACCAGACCCATTTACCTTCCTCCTGAGAAATCTGTATGCAGGTCAAGAAGGAACAGTTAGAAGTGGATATGGAACAACAGACTGGTTGCAAATTGGGAAAGGAGTACGTCAAGGCTGTATATTGTCACCCTGCTTATTTAACTTATATGCAGAGTACATCATGCAAAATGCTGTACTGGATGAAGCGCAAGCTGGAATCAAGATTGCTGATAGAAATATCAATAACTTCAGATATGCAGATAACACCACCCTTATGGCAGAAAGTGAAAAAGAACTAAAGAGCCTCTTGATGAAGGTGAAAGAGGAGAGTTAAAAAGCTGGCTTATTACTCAACATTCAAAAAATGAAGGTCATGGGATCCAGTCCCATCACTTCATGGCAAATAGTTGGGGAAACAATGGGAACAGTGACAGGTTTTATTTTCTTGGGCTCCAGAATCACTGCAGATGGCAACTGCAGCCATGAACGTTCGCTCCTTGGAAGAAAAGCTATGACGAACCTAGACTGTGTATTAAAAAGCAGAGACATTACTTTGCCAACAAAAGTCCATATAGTCAAAGCTATGGTTTTTCCAGTAGTCAAGTATGGATGTGAGAGTTGGACCATAAAGAAAGCTGAGTGCAGAAGAATTAGTGCTGTTGTACTGTGGTGTTGGAGAAGAGTCTTGAGAGTCCCTTGGACTGCAAGGAGATCCAACTGGTCAATCCTAAAGGAAATAACCCTGAATATTCCTTGGAAGGAATGATGCTGAAGCTCAAACTCCAATACTTTGGCCCCCTGATGTGAAGAACGGACTCATTTGAAAAGACCCTGATGCTGGGAAAGATTGAAGGCAGGAGGAGAAGGGGATGACAGAGGATGAGATGGTTTGATGGTATCACCAAGTCGATAGACATGAGTTTGAGCAAGATCTGTGAGTTGGTGATGGGCAGGGAAGCCTGGCATGCTGCAGTCCATGGGTCGCAAAGAGTTGGACACAACTGAGCAACTGAACTGAACTGATATTTTATAAAATAATTTTTAAACATCTTACTAATTTAGTTAAGAATATGGTTTACATAGAAAAGCCTATTACTACCAAAACTGGATGAGCAGTTTCTTTCATATTACAAATGCAATAGAATGTTTTACATTTTATAATTTGGTCCATAGTTGAAAAGCTGGGGTGCCAAGTTATTCAAAGGGTCTCATATTAGTTGCTCCTAATTAGTTGCTCCTAACAGTTAGGGCTGTTGATAGCCCACATCCTGTGTTTTATTCATGTAGTTCAAAGGTACCCTTTATGGTATCTTTGTTACATTTATTCCTGTTTGTTTTGATTTTCTTTATTTGGTTTAGCAAACTTCAGTTCCCTGGTTATCCTGCAACTCTCTCTCTTTCAACAAATCAATGCTTTTACCCAAACATTGCATCTGTGCTGTGGATAAGTTTGATTTGTGTTGCTGTCTTGTAATTTAGCCATTTAACAGCATGGTTTCTTTGTGCTGGATTGGGACTTTGAGGGATTTCAATTTAGTTACAGTCATTTGGAGGTCCTGAAAAATTACTACAGTGCTCATTCAGTGTTCTCTTCAGAGATCTTTCCTTCATTTGTGTTAGAAGGGACAATGAGTTTGAGGAAGAAGAGAGAAGAAAGAGTAAGGAAGTCAGTTCTCTTTTAATCTCCATTTAAGTTTTTAAGAAAAAAGACCAAAGAAAATAATTCCACATCTTAATCAAAATAAACAGATTCAGTTCATGGTAAAAAAAATTTTGGTTTGTTAAAAAATGCATTTACGTTTTAAGAGTCAGAATTTTTAGATTCTAACTTTTTTTGGTAACTAGACTTGGCAAATATTTATTGAGGACTTACTCTGTGCCAGTCTCTTTAGGGGTAAAAAAGAAATAAAATCAGGGAACATTCCTTGAGGTAATTAATATTTAGTTTCATTTTATGGATGAAGAAACAGGTGAAATTAAGTATAGGTAATAAATAGCAGCATCAGGTTACAATTTAGGCCTACCCATTATGTCTTTAATGTGCCTAGACCAGTATTTTCCAAATTGTAATCTATGCATAAATCGCCTGAGGGTCTTGCTAAACTGTAGGTTCTAGTACAGCAGGTTTGTGGGTGTAGCCTGGGATTCTGCTTTTCTAAAAGCCTCCCAGGGAATGCTGATGTTGCTGGTTCACAAACTATAGTTTGAGTGGCAAAGCCTCAAACCCTTCTTAGTTGGGGTCCTTCTGTATTAAAGAGTGAAGATAGAACAACTAATACACTTATCAGTTTGCATATTTAGTATTTTGTTTTCTGGAGAATCTTACATTGTTTTATTGATGATCCTAGGTAGTGATTATGTGTACACTTGTTCTAGACTGATTCAGCAAATACACAATATACTCTTGAGAATGTGATCTGAGAGAGATTTAATTTACTAGGAATAAAATTACTCAGGGTTTTTTTAGTGACTTAATTTTTTGAAATAATAGACTGAAAACAAATCCAAATTAGATAATGTAGAGTAATTATGGCAAAGGAAATTTGGGTAAATTTTGGGTAAAATCACTTCCTAAATCAGTTGTGTGGAAGAGAATTTAATTGAAGAGAGTGAACACACCCCCACCTTTCTCTCTTCTTTGTTAGGCTTTAATAGACAATGGACAATACCAGCTGTAATCTAATTGAAGTCAGTTGTCCCCAGGTGTTCAGAGAGGCTGCTCAGTCAAAATTTTCCAAATCAAATTTGGCATGAATAAGCCTTTCCAAGGGCATTAAGATTGAAGTATGTGTATATTTCTTTTCAGTACTCTTAAATTAGTGAAGTCTTGTTTTTGTGATTAAATGAACTAATAAAACTATTTTAAATTTAGTTTAGTGGTTGTCAAGATAAGATTTCACTGATAGTAGAAGTTATAGGAGGCAGTCCATTTACAAGAGAGAGAGAATATTCTAAATTTTAGAATAAATATTAGTGCTAGAAGGACTCTTAGAGATGAGGATGTATTGTTTTCTAAGCTTTATTTCCCAATGTCAGGTGAAGACACTGAGTCCCAAAGAGATTTAATGACTTGCTTAAGGTCAATCAGCTTATTGGCAGCAACACTTTTACTAAAATTTTGGTCATTGGTTACGAAGTTAACTGCTACAAGGCTCAGGTGGAAAGCATAATTTAGCATTGTATGGTATAAAAGGGGGTGAATAAGGAAATATGGCAAACAGCATAGGTGAAAGAGTCACTGCCACACAGATCTAGCTGATTATTTTCCTATGAAAATGGAAGTTCATTATAGCCAGATTATTTTATTTTTAAATAAAAGCTGGAAGTCAAGAAATTTTACTGAAAATACTTCAATTTTAAAATGCTTACCTCAAAGAAAAAGAAAAAACAATGTGAGCCAAACAAAACACTCTTACAGGACAGATTTGGCCTACAGGGTTGTACTTTTACAATATCTGACACAAGCCTTTGTTCTCCCGTCTTAGTGTGCCTTCATCAGTGATTTCTAGCAGCTCTCTGAAATTCTCCTAGTAGCTGCTCTAGGAATTGAGGGGAGGCCAGGTGGACAGTGTTCTGGTCCTTCCAACCCAATCCTGGATCAACAGGATCTCTACATAAGGACTATTTGGAAAGAAGTATTCAACTAATAATACTTATTTCACTATTAACTCCTTAAATGATGAATAAAAACTTAAGATCCCTCCCACTGTCTTTGTTGTTGTCAGTTGCTAAGTTGTATCTGACTCTTTGTGACTCCATGGATTGCAGCACAGCAGGCTTCCCTGTCCTGCACTATCTCCCAGAGCTTGCTCAAGCTCATGTCCATCGAGTTGGTGATGCCATCCAACCATCTCATCCTCTGTGGTCCCCTTCTCCTCCTGCTTTCAGTCTTTCCTAGCATCAGGCTCTTTTCCAATGAGTCAGTTCTTTGCATCAGGTGCCCAAAGTGTTGGAGTTTCAGCTTCAACATCAGTCCTTCCAATGAATATTCAGGACTGATTTCCTTTAGGATCGACTGGTTTGATCTCCTTACAGACTCCTTGCAGTCTTCTCTAGCGCCACAGTTCAAAAGCGTCAGTTCTTCAGCTCTAGCCTTCTTTCTGGTCCAACTCTCATATCCATATGTGACTACTGGAAAAACCATAGTTTTGAGTATATGGACTTTTGTCACAAAGTGAAGTCTCTGCTTTTTAATACACTGTCTATGTTTGTCATAGCTTTTCTTCCAAGGAGCAAGCATCTTTTAATTTAGTAGTTGCAATCACTGTCTGCAGTGATTTTGGAGCCCAAGAAAATGAAATCTGACACTGTTTCCATTTTTTCCCCATCTACTTGTCTTGAAGTGATGCAGAAATAGATGTGGTGTCTTTGGGGCAAAAATATAATTTACAAGACCAATGAAAAAGAAAAATGAAATCATAAAAGAATTCCTGCCTCAAGAGGGCGCTGTGCTGATGGACAGTGGTAAAGTTTTCCCAGTAATCTAGCAAATTAATCAGTTAATTTTGGCACTGCTTGGAGTAACAGGCAAATTTGGCCTTGGAATATGGAATGAAGCAGGGCAAAGACTAATAGAGTTTTGCCAAGAAAATGCACTGGTCATAACAAACACCCTCTTCCAACAACACAAGAGAAGACTCTATACATGGACATCACCAGATGGTCAACACCGAAATCAGACTGATTATATTCTTTGCAGCCAAAGATGGAGAAGCTCTATACAGTGAGCAAAAACAAGACCAGGAGCTGACTGTGGCTCAGACCATGAACTCCTTATTGCCAAATTCAGACTGAAATAGAAGAAAGTAGGGAAAACCACTATACCATTCAGGTATGACCTAAATCAAATACCTTATGATTATACAGTGGAAGTGAGAAATAGATTTAAGGGCCTAGATCTGATAGATAGAGTGCCTGATGAACTATGGAATGAGGTTCGTGACACTGTACAGGAGACAGGGATCAAGACCATTCCCATAGAAAAGAAATGCAAAAAAGCAAAATGGTTGTCTGGGGAGGCCTTACAAATAGCTGTGAAAAGAAGAGAAATGAAAAGCAAAGGAGAAAAGGAAAGATATAAACATCTGAATGCAGAGTTCCAAAGAATAGCAAGAAGAGATAAGAAAGCCTTCTTCAGCGATCAATGCAAAGAAATAGAGGGAAACAACAGAAGGGGAAAGACTAGGGATCTCTTAAAGAAAATCAGAGATACCAAAGGAACATTTCATGCAAAGATGAGTTCGATAAAGGACAGAAATGGTATGGACCTAAGAGAAGCAGAAGATATTAAGAAGAGATGGCAAGAATACACAGAAGAACTGTACAAAAAAAGATCTTCATGACCCAGATAATCACGATGGTGTGATCACTGACCTAGAGCCAGACATCCTGGAATGTGAAGTCAAGTGGGCCTTAGAAAGCATCACTACAAACAAAGCTAGTGGAGGTGATGGAATTCCAGTTGAGCTATTCCAAATCCTGAAAGATGATGCTGTGAAAGTGCTGCACTCAATATGCCAGCAAATTTGGAAAACTCAGCAGTGGCCACAGGACTGGAAAAGGTCAGTTTTCATTCCAATCCCAAAGAAAGGCAATGCCAAAGAATGCTCAAACTACTGCACAATGGCACTCATCTCACACGCTAGTAAAGTAATGCTCAAAATTCTCCAAGCCAGGCTTCAGCAATATGTGAACCATGAACTTCCTGATGTTCAAGCTGGTTTTAGAAAAGGCAGAGGAACCAGAGACCAAATTGCCAACATGCGCTGGATCATTGAAAAAACAAGAGAGTTCCAGAAAAACATCGATTTCTGCTTTATTGACTATGCCAAAGCCTTTGACTGTGTGGATCACAATAAACAAACAAAATAAAATAAAATTCTGAAAGAGATGGGAATACCAGACCACCTGATCTGCCTCTTGAGAAATCTGTATGCAGGTCAGGAAGCAAGAGTTAGAACTGGACATGGAACAACAGACTGGCTCCAAATAGAAAAAAGAGTTCGTCAAGGCTGTATATTGCCACCTGCTTATTTAACTTATATGCAGAGTACATCATGAGAAACGCTGGACTGGAAGAAACACAAGCTGGAATCAAGATTGCCTGGAGAAATATCAATAACCTCAGATATGCAGATGACACCACCCTTATGGCAGAAAGTGAAGAGGAACTCAAAAGCCTCTTGATGAAAGTGAAAGTGGAGAGTGAAAAAGTTGGCTTAAAGCTCTCATTCAGAAAACGAAGAAAATGGCATCCAGTCCCACCACTTCATGGGAAATAGATGGGGAAACAGTGGAAACAGTGTCAGACTTTATTTGTCTGGGCTCCAATATCACTGCAGATGGTGACTGCAGCCATAAAATTAAAAGACGCTTACTCCTTGGAAGGAAAGTTATGACCAACCTAGATAGCATATTCAAAAGCAGAGACATTACTTTGCCAACAAAGGTTCATCTAGTCAAGGCTATGGTTTTTCCTGTGGTCATGTATGGATGTGAGAGTTGGACTGTGAAGAAGGCTGAGTGCCAAAGAATTGATGCTTTTGAACTGTGGTGTTGGAGAAGACTCTTGAGAGTCCCTTGGACTGCAAGGAGATCCAACCAGTCCATTCTGAAGCAGATCGGCCCTGGGATTTCTTTGGAAGGAATGATGCTAAAGCTGAAACTCCAATACTTTGGCCACCTCATGCGAAGAGCTGACTCATTGGAAAAAACTCTGATGCTGGGAGGGATTGGGGGCAGGAGGAGAAGGGGACGACAGAGGATGAGATGGCTGGATGGCATCACTGACTCGATGGACGTGAGTCTGAGTGAACTCTGGGAGTTGGTGATGGACAGGGAGGCCTGGCGTGCTGAGATTCATGGGGTCGCAAAGAGTCGGACACGACTGAGCAACTGATCTTATCTGATTGTTGAATATTATTTGTATAATGTGCACACATGTATATATATATATACACACACATGTATGTAAGAGAGAAGGATACTCTAATTGGAGTTAGAATGACCATCTTTTTCTTTCCCTCTTTATGACACTGAAAGAGAACTAACATCAGATGTAAAGAAATGATGAGCTACTGGAATACTAGCATCATTTGAGATGGAAGTCAGGGTATGAGATGAAGGAGGTTATTGGTACTATCAACTTAAGCTTTCATTGGTGGTCTCAACTATTTGTGAGCCTTCTCAAAGTTCAAAGTCATGTAACATCTAGTCATTTTTTCTAAGGTAAAAATTTTAATTGCACAATGGTTGTTGTGGAGGAGAGGGACATTTATCTGGTGTGCAAATTTAGACTACCATTAGGCATTTGTAGGATTAAATAAATTAGTACAGATAAAGTTGCCAGGAGCCGGCGAGAGGCACTCCACTCGTGGCAAAGGCCATGAGGAAGGAGGCTCGGCATACGCAAAGGCAGAATCGAGCCTCAGGAGTCCCCCTGGATATTCTCGAGCATCTACACCCAAAAAACCAGAATCTGCCTACTTTATTGCTTTGTGCTCTCACCTCTGACTTTACTGGGGGCTGTCCCCCACCACCATCTTGCTCTCTCTGACAAACAGTTAACTTACAGCTCCAATTAATAAACTTCCTGGGCATTAGGAGTGTTTAAATCCAAACCCCTCAGATAGCTCTCTAACTCGCCTGACATGTTCACCCGACTCCTACAGCTATGCATACGATTGTTTACAGTCTCTCAGCCCTGAGAGGCAGAGGAAGCTTAAGATATTCAAATAGCTTAGAGCTTCTCAGAGAGTTAGAAACTGTCAGAATAAAACTAGTAAAAGATTTCATTGATGAGCCAATGCTTGCTGCCAAGTTTCCACATCCCCTGTATTGTATCCTTAAATGTGTATTAATTAATATAGCTGGTATGTAGAAAAAAATAAGTAGTGGCCTTGGTGTTAGCAACTTTAGACCCTTAAGGTAATAAATTCTTTCCTTTGTTGTAAACCCATTACACCTCTGCCCTATAGGAATGCAATTTTATCTAACACCTTCGGAAGATGGCACCAAACTTTAAAATAATTACTCTTAGAGAAAATAAGTCTTACGGTTGACAAACCTTTGTCAAGAGTCATAAAATGTTAATAGGCCTTCTGGCCAGAAGATGATGTAAATCACCTAAACCATTTGTATACGATAAATATGCAGGAAAGAAACCCTAGTTTTTGATAAGGATCAAAGACTGCTGACTTTGCATGATTTCACATCCCCTATTATCCTCTATGTGTAACTTAGGGTATAAAAGCCCCTGTTGAAAATAAAGCTATGGGCCTTGCTCACCAAAGCTTGGTCTCCCCATGTCATTCTTTCTTTTCACATTCCGGCTGAAGTTTCCATCTGAAGCGCGGAGGTCCTCTGCGACCATTTATTTGCCTGGGCTTTTAAGACCCACTCAAGAAGGTGTCTAAGGTGGGGCACCTTCCGCTATTCAAGAGGGCGCCTGTGGCCTCCGTGGTCAGAGCTAACCTGGTGTCACAGGTTATATTGATTTTCCGCGTAAACCAAGCTACTCAGCCTCTTTTCTCCACTGAATTTTCCTACTGAGCTATCCTCATTCTATTACTCTTTATATCTTTGATGAATATTTGAATAAGTCGCTGATGCCGTCTCCCCTTCAAGAACCCTGGATCAGCCGGGGCTAGACCTCGGCATAAAGTGTATCATGGAGAAGATGTTTAATCAATTGAAGCCGGTATTACTATTTCTTTATGTTGTGGCTTTGCTGTTTAAGATACACTATCCATCATTTTTTCTTGGTGATCTGTTATGATACAGTTCACAAGCTATGGCCCCTAACTTGACTGTAAAAGATTATATAAGCACATTATTTCTGCTAGATACTCTTCTCTAAATTTCTTCTGTACCTACCCTAAAGAGGTTGGATAGTACATGGAATAAAATTTGAGGATGACCTCATTATTAAAAATTTTTATTAATATGCAGGATTGTGTAGGATATATAGTAAAGAATTCCTGTTTCCCAAGTTTTACGGAATATTGATTTGAAATAATGATATTTAACTTCTAATCAAATTTATGTAGTCATTAATTTAAGTTTTCAAACTATAGTAAGAAAGGGGAAAGCAAGTGATTGACATTGGATGAAACTTTTTATAAAAGTGATGAGAAATTTAAAAATATAATCACTGTGAAAAATAATCAAGCTTGTATTTTTTTATTTTTTACTAATTTACTAGTAATTCTCTACATGTGAACTTTATGAAACATTTTGGTTTTGATATCAAAGCAGTAATGTAACTCATTTTCATACATAATTTATTTTATTTTTGAGTTGTATCTTCATAAGCACATTTTAATGCACAATTGAACTGAACTTCATTTAGTTTATTTTATTCCACTTTTGGAGATCATCTACCCTGTAGATGACTTGCATGACTTGCATTTATGAATGCTTTACTCAGTAATGCTTTAACTCAATAGTAAGACATTGGAGAAATTTTCTTAAATTAAGAAAAAAGAAATCTCCCATGTTGGAGGGAGTTTCAGTGTTCTTGATTTTCAGAAATCTTTGCATTTCTAATTGAGAGGTATTTTGAGGGTTGCCGTTATGATCTCCTAGCCACTCTGCATGATTGACACTGAGATTTTTCAGCCATCTTGATTTGCAGATTGATAAACTGGCAGTCATTAGAAAAGACACTGATGCTGGGAAAGATTGAAGGCAAAAGGAGAAGAACGGCAGCAGAGATTGAGATGATTAGGTAGCATCACTGACTCAATGGACGTGAAGTGAGCAAACTCCCGGAGAGAGTGGAGGACAGAGGAACCTGTTGTTCTGCAGTCCAGGGGGTTGCAGAGCCGGACATGACTTAGTGACTGAACAACAACAAACTGGCAGTCAACTTCAAGAATTTCTCATAGAAATGATTTATGGAAACTAAGCTTCAGTAATCACTGTATGATTAAGATTAAAAAGAATTAAGTCATACCCATTCCCTCTAACTTGGCAAATGAAATAGATGTAAATCTTCTCCACATCTTGTATTTTATAATTAAAAAAAGACCATAATTTGAGAAAAATGTGTTCATTTCAATTGTCTGTTTATAGACTTTAATGGACTTGAAGGTTGGATTTGATTGCTTTAACTGGAGCCCTATGTTAGTATTATGGGTTGGTGTTTAATTTTTTATAAGACCAGGAACAGTTCATTGTATATAGAGCTTGATGTTCATAAGTAGCTGACAGATGGGGTGTATGCCCTGCTGCTGCTGCTGCTGCTGCTGCTGCTGCTGCGTTGCTTCAGTCGTGTCCAACTCTGTGCGACCCCAGAGACGGCAGCCCACCAGGCTCCCCGTCCCTGGGATTCTCCAGGCAAGAACACTGGAGTGGGTTGCCATTTCCTTCTCCAATGCCTGAAAGTGAAAAGTGAAAGTGAAGTCGCTCAGTCGTGTCCGACTCCTAGCGACCCTATGGACTGCAGCCCACCAGGTTCCTCTGTCCATGGGATTTTCCAGGCAAGAGTACTGGAGTGGGGTGGTGTATGCCTTAGACATTATATAATGATGCATATAAAGTATTAACTAGAACTCAGAGTTACACGTTCTAGACAATGAATCTCAAATTGGCATAAACAAAATTACAGAGTTGAATACTTCATGTAAGTGGGAAGTCTAGGAATTATGACTGCCTTTCTAGTATAGTCTGACCCAAGGGCTCAAATGATGTCGCCACAACTATTGCTCTCCATTCATTGGTTCTGTCTTCCACTGTTCTCTATTGTTTCTAAGGGGCTGAGTTTTTAAGAACATGGCGGGTACTATGTTACATTACTGGGGTAAAAGAAGGAGCATTATTCTGAAGAGGAGGAAGGGTTTGGTCAATGTGGAGTTCTGTGCAGAAGAAGAGATGGGTATGGGACAGACTAAAAATAGATATCTACTTTAGAAGCCAAATTTAAACATGTGATCCAGTAAAGTATCTGTAATCAAAGGAAAGGGATTTTTAATTTGAATTTTTAGTTGCATCAGATTTTAATAGCTTTATTAATGCAGTTCAGTAGTAGGAATATATGTGCCAGGAAGACGAGATGTTCATCTTTACTGGGTGTCCTTCTCCTTGAGAAATGCTTAGATGGCTCCTACCTGTGTTTAGTTCTATTAACACTTAATTCTAAATAGATGCATTGTTTAGATTTGTTAATACACTTAACAATCTGTTTCTTTAAGATTCTGCATATTCCTGATATGTTTCACTATGTGTTGCTTTTATTGTTTAATTACCAGAGGGGTATTTCATTTTCAAGTTCTGGGCAGGAAGCTAACTGTTGCCCTATTTATCACCTAATCCATTCAGAATTTTCGAGTGTTTTGTACACTTTGCTGAAGAGGCAAAAGTAATTTAGCAGAGTAATTTCTTTTACAAGTATATTCTTAAGTACCAAGTGTACCCTAAAGTTTTCCTTTGGTTATTAAACAATCTATTTTGTTCTGCACAAAGCATGGTTTGGCCATATATAAGGAAATACAGAGGATTAGGGAGAAATCTATGAGATTGTTTTCATCATCTGCTCTTGATGTAGAAAGATGTAATAGTAACTGCTGGAGTAGTCTTCACTTTATTTTCTCCTTTTACTTTATTCAAGCTTTCTCATCTTTAACTAAGATGCCTTTATGTCTTTAACCAAGATATTTTTTTTATGGCTCCATTATGTTCATGTTTATCCAAGCCCCAAACCTGAAGTTATCATATAAGCCTCCATCATCCTCAGCCCACATCAGTTAGTCACTGAATCCTATTTATTTTACTTCCTGAAGTTTCTCTTTTCCTTTTCATTCCACTGCTGCAGGTCTTCACAGTTGCTTAGCTATCTGTTGCCACTCTTCAAACTGGTCTCTGTGCTTAAGTTCTTCCCCAGCCCCACTCTGCCAACTCTGTCCCCAGCCTCATCTAACCCTTGCAGTAAAGGTTATTTTTTTTATATGCTTATTTGATTGTATAACTTCTTTTTGGTAAATTACCATAGCCTTCAGGATATGTACAAGTCAGATGCTATGGCTTAGCATGTAAAGCCCTTTGTGTTCTGGCATCTGACCACTTATTCAGCTCAATTTTCTGTCTTGCTGGCATAGGCATTCTTTTCTCTAGACAAGTCAAATGCACCTGCATTTTTTTTTTTTTTAACCACACAGGTCATTTTGCACATGACTTTGTTGCCCTTCTTTCTCCTGCTTAGCTTAGTAACTGCTACTTATCCTTCAAAATTTAGTTCAATCATTACCTTTCTTTAATGGTTCTCAAAATCAATGGAGTTGAATTTAATGCTCTTAATCTGACCATCTTAGCACCCTACAATAGTACTTTGCACACTGACCTATAATTGTTGATTTCCTTGTTTGTCTTCCATATGATAATGTGATGGCTTAAGGGTAAGATCTGTGTCTGGAGTAGTACTAGGCCCATTGGAGTTACTCAATAAATATTTGCTGACAATGTTTGAAGATTAATTTTATGTGTCAGCTCAGCTAGCCTATTGTCCCCAGCGGTTTGGTCAAACAATAGCCTAGATGTTGATGTGAAGGTATTTAGTAATGTTATTAACATTTATAATCAGTTGACTTTGAGTAAAGCAGATTACTCTATAATGTGGGTGGACCTCTTTCAATAAACTGAAGGTGTTAAAAGCAAAATCAGAGGTTTTCTGGAGAAGGAGTTTTACCTAAGGACTGTAACAGAAATCCTAGTTGAGTTTCCAGCCTATTTATTGTCTTGCTTTACAGATTTCTGACTGACTGGTCTTGATGGTCATGCGAGCCAGTTCTTTAAAATAAAATTTAAAAAAAATTCACTTTCTTTGTCCTGTATGTTTGTGTGTGTATTCATTTTTGATTCCGTTTCTTTAGAGCATCCTTATTGATACAGAATTTATTAAGTGAGTTGAAGACATTCTGAATGTATATTATCCCAATTATTTGAGCAAATCATATAAATATTATATAGTTTCTTATTTAAGGAAGTAAAAGAATTCAGTTTAGCTGCATCTAAATTGAATTAAGCTCACATGAGAAGCTTCTTATTAAAGTTTTATTTCTTAAAAAATGGATGTGAAAAATTTTTAGTGGATTAAGTTTATGACATTTAAATATTACATCCTTGTAGCAATTCATAAAGTGAAAACAGGGCTTTCCCACTGAAGGCTTAGGAAGGCCAATTAGAAAAAGTTGGATTATGGGATTATTATTGGCATTCTTGGTTCTGAACTTGTTTTTGTTTGTTTTGTTCATCAGTATCTTTGGTGATAGAGTTCTGGTTAGTTTTGCAAATATAACCTGAAATTCAAAGTATGGTTTATTCTCCTATTTACATTTTTTATGAAATGCCAAAGTGTGATAAAGTGTTAGAGCCCTGTGAGCTAATTTCCATTCATTTCGCAGAAACATTCTATGAGGAAATGGAGTGCAACAGTGGAATTTTACAGCTATCTGGGCATTGACTTGTCCTTTATCTAAGGCATTATTCACCTCAGTGGACAGACTAATTTTCTTTCATCAAGATATCAGAAAAAGAGATTTCCCATATGAAACCAAACTGAGCCAAAGAAGATAAATGTGTCTGTGAACTAGCATCTCTCCAAACTAAATAATAAGTAGGATCTTGAAGTTTAAGACCCATTTTAAATGGCTGTAAGATACATAAATTTAAAAATAATAAAATTATGGAAATATACGAGTTACAATGGCTGCAAAGTAAGCATCTTATAAGTCTTACTTTTGGTATTATCAGATATTCTGATTTGATCTAACTTTGTGCCATTTGAGGTAAAATTTAAAATAGCATTTATTAAAAAAAAATAGCATTTATTGCCCCTCTACTATGAATAAAGTCTTATATAGATGTTTTGGGTGAATCAAAGATGATATATAACTTGCAACAGATTGAGTAAGAACAATAATAGAGGTACAACAATGTTTTAGAGGAAAAACAGCTAAGGAATGAGACTAATTGCAAGGAGTAAAAGTTGGGTATGGTTCATGGAATTTGAGCTAGACAGCAAGAAATGATTCAGTACTTTGAGTAACAGATATGGGAGTGGGAAAGAGGTTTCTAAGCATCAGAACAATCTGAACATCTTAAAGAAGACATAGAAGGCAGGAAAGCACAAAGCTATTTGGAGCAGTGTTCCAAATCCAGACAATGATTTGGAAAGGGAAATCTTGGCACTCAGGAGACCATTTTTAATGTTATTTCAGTGATTCAGAGGACAGCTGGTGAGAGTCTGAGCTCAGTTCAGTTCAGTTCAGTCACTCAGTCGTGTCCAACTCTTTGCGACCCCACGGACTGCAGCACACCAGGCCTCCCTGTCCATCACTGACTCCTGGAGTTTACTAAAACTCATGTCCACTGAGTTGGTAATGCCATCCAACCATCCTTTGTCATCCCCTTCTCCTCCTGCCCTCAATCTTTCCCAACATCAGGATCTTTTCAAATGAGTCAGCTCTTCGCATCAGGTGGCCAAAATATTGGAGTTTCAGCTTCAGCATCAGTCCTTCCAATTAATATTCAGGACTGATTTCCTTAAGGATGGACTGGTTGGAGCTCCTTGCTGTCCAAGGAACTCTCAAGAGTCTTCTCCAACACCACAGTACAAAAGCATCAGTTCTTCAGCTCTCAGCTTTCTTTATAGTCCTACTCTCACATCCATACATGACTACTGGAAAAACCATAGCCTTGACTAGGTGGACCTTTGTTGGCAAAGTAATGTCTCTGCTTTTTAATATGCTGTCTAGGTTGGTCATAACTTTCCTTCCAAAGAGTAAGCATCTTTTAATTTATGGCTTCAGTCACCATCTGCAGTGTTTTTGGAGCCCCCCAAAATAAAGTTTGTCACTGTTTCCATTGTTTTCCCATCTATTTGCCATGAAGTAATGGGAACAGATGCCATGATGTTAGTTTTTGGAATGATTTTTAAGCCAACTTTTTCACTCTGCTCTTTCACTTTCATCAAGAGGCTCTTTAGTTCTTCTTCACTCTCTGCCTTAAGTGTGGTATCATCTGCATATCTGAGGTTACTGATATTTCTCCTGGCAATCTTGATTCCAGCTTGTGCTTCATCCAGTCCAGCATTTCTCATTATATACTCTGCATATAAGTTAAATAAGCAGTGTGACACTATACAGCCTTGACATAATCCTTTTTCTATTTGGAACCAGTCTGTTGTTCCATGTCCAGTTTTAACTGTTGCTTCTTGACCTGCATACAGATTTTGCAGGAGAAAGGTCAGTCTGAGTTCAGATAGTGGAAATGAGAGAAGATATAAGGAAGTGCATATGAAAGATAGTACAGGAATATATTTGATATTTTAAGGCATTGGATAAGATGAATTAAAAAAAAATATTTATTTATTTTTGGCTCTGCTTGGTCTTTGTTGCTTCATGGGCTTTTTCTCTAGTTGTGGAGACTGGGGGCTATTCATAGCTTGCACATTTCATAGCTTGTGACTTCTTTCTTGTGGAGCATGGGCTCTAGTGTAAGTGGGCTTCAGTAGTTGTGGCACGTGGGCTCAGGAGTTGTGGTTCCTGGGTTCTGGAGCACAGGCTCTGTAGTTGTGGCATATGAGTTTAGCTGCTCCACTGGCCTGTGGGATCTTCCCAGATCAGGGATTGAACCAGCATCTCCTGCATTGGCAAGTGGATTCTTTACCACTGAGCCACCAGGGAAGCCCCAAGATGAACTTTTTAAAAATGAAATTAACTCTTTCCATAAACAGACTTTAGCTAATAATCAAAACTTATTTTGAAAAGAAAATTCAAATCTCAACAGAAATTTAAATAATGTTGGTAAAAAATACATAAATATCTTTATATATTTTTCCAATAAAAAGGTCAGTCTTTAGAGTGAAATATGTTGTGTAAATACCAGACTACTATGAAAAGATAAATGAGAGTGCCAGATTGCTCTAAGTTCAATTGTTTAAAAATAAATTTTTTTGGCCCTGATAGACAGTATGCAGGATCTTAGTTCCCTGATCAGGGTTCCAACCTGTGCCCCCTGAAGTGGAAGTGCAGAGTTTTAACCATTGATGGTGGTGGTGGTTTAGTCACCAAGTCATGTCCAATTCTTTGCAACCCCATGGACTGTAGGTGGCCAGGATCCTCTCTGTCTATGGGATTTCCCAGGCAAGAATACTGCAGCAGGTTGCCATTTCCTTCTCCAGGGGATCTTCCCAACCCAGGGATTGAACCTGGGTCTCCTGCATCACGGATGTATTCTTTACTGACTGAGCCACCAGGGAAACCACTGGACCTTCAAGGAATTCCCTGTTTAGTCTTAATTAAACTGTACTCTAGGGGCTTCCCTGGTGGCTCAGAGGTTAAAGCGTCTGCCTCCAACGCTGGAGACCCGGGTTCAATCCCTGGGTCGGGAAGATCCCCTGGAGAAGGAAATGGCAACCCACTCCAATATTCTTGCCTGGAGAATCCCATGGACAGAGGAGCCTGGTAGGCTACAGTCCACGGGGTCTCAAAGAATCAGACACGACTGAGCGACTTCACTCACTTCACTTCCACTAAACTGTATTCTAGTGTATGCAAGAACTTACGGTTGTGGCCACATGCCAATTATTAGTGATTTTGAAGAGCCCAGTAGAATGGGGATGGATACGATACAGAGATGGATAGCAACTGTTCATTTGTGAAATATGTGTATGTTCGATGTCTGTGAAGGAATGCATCTTCTAGGAATAGACTAATGATTTTAACAACAATTCCTAGAAGAATCTGGAAGAGAATTGAAGGTAGATTATTGTGTGCATAGAGATAATCTGTTAAGTATTAGGAAACATCAGGGGTTCAAAGAACAAAACAAGCTCAACTTGGTTCCTTTTAAATTATATTTATTATATCAGTATTATATGTTCAGGAAAGAAAATTTGAATCACCCAGAAAAGTATACAAAATGAATAATCTAAACATAGACTTCATTGACATTTGTGTATATTTCTTCCTTTTAGTTTTTAGACTTCTATGTAATGTGTTTAGAGATCATTTTTTAGATTTTTTAAATAAAAGTATGCAAATACCATTTATTTTAAAAAGATTTTATCAAATGATTCTTTAAGATTTATGATGACAATTAGCAGTCCCTTATCCTATCATTTCCAATTCCAGAAGCAACTGTTTGTTTGTTTTTTTAATTGAAGTATAGCTGATCTACAGCACTGTGTACATCACTGTGATTCAGCTATATATATATATATATATATATATATATATATATATATATATATATACATATATCTGGAGAAGGAAATGGCAATACACTCCAATATTCTTGCCCGGAGAATCCCATGGATAGAGGAGCCTGGCGGGCTACAGTCCATGGGGTCACAAAGAATAGGACATGACTAAGTGACTAACACATGCATATATATATGTATTCTTTTTCAGAAGCAACTAATTTTGACTGTTTCTTTCAGAATTTACTTTTGTATTTACAATAACAGATTTTTTTTTCTGTGATGACTTTCTAAATAGATCTATTGACATTCTGTTAAGAAAGATGAAAATTTGGTCTCTCACTCCAGCATTAGCCCTCACTCCTCACTTTATTTTCTTCTATGTAGTTATGTCACAGATTTTTGTTTAAATAAATATTTAGTGTCTATACATTAATGATGATTATATAAATATTATCTATAATCCAGCTCTTCAGTATACCATTGTCATATATCCTTTCTGGTGAATTTTCTTGTTTGTTTTTAGTGGAGTTTTTTTTTTTTTTTTTGCTTAGTTTTTAATGTGTTAACATTAAGTACATTGCTTAATAATTCATTCAAACACATAAACCAGTCCCTCAGTTTCATCATTTTCTTGGTGAAATATTTGGGTGACATATCTTGGTGACTTATCTGGAGCCATCTGACCTCTGAGCCTGATGCTCAGCTGGTCTTGGGATTTTTGTCCTTTCACAGTCATCCTACGGATTACTTTTACCCCTTACCTGAATGGAATCCTCTTTTTTTCCTGGATTTCACATTTTTCTGTTTATAGGTTTATTTCCTTGTTTTGATGGAATATCATTCTGTGACTTCCTGAGAAATAATTCATGGAAGTATACTTTTTGAGACTTTGTATGTATGAAAATGTCCTTATTTTGTCTTTGCTCTTGATTAACAGTTTCCAGACATAGACATCTAGGTACGGAATGTTTTTTCTGCAGAATTTTGAAGTTATTTCTCTCTCTTCTCTTTTTTGGTTTATCTTTTTTAAAATTAAAAGCAAATATGTATTTATGGACACATATATGTATAGATTCCAAGTAACCCTGTTTTTAGTCCCACCTGTACCCCTACCATTAATACTATTAATATTTCCAGTTTCTGAGTCTTTCTGGGATTATACAGTGTAAATCAGCTAGTGTTTTGGCTCCCTCAGCCATATCTTTTTGTTCTATTAAATTGGTTACATTCACATTTGAAATTTTACTTTTATTGTTTCCTGTCTACTGTCTTCTTCTTTCTCATATCCTTTGTGCTTTGGTATTACTTTAAAAATTACTAAGATTTACTTTAAAATTACTAAAATTACTTTAAAAATTAGTAGCAGTGTAGTGTGATTTTGTGAGGGAATGGAGATAGACTCATGTGTTCAATTTGCAACAGTTTGGTCTCTCTAGAATATTTCTGTCACTTAATATTCTACTTTATATAAAAAAAGTCCCTCTATTATTACACATGCTCATGTAAACAGTTAAGTAAAAAATCAAGTTTGTATAATATTGCATGAAATAAATATACCATTCTTCTTAACTGCCGGGGTTCAGCCCTGGTGGATCCAGGGAATTCGAAAGGGGTACGGCATCGGCGATCAGGAGACAATAGCTTACTTAAGTGTTAATTAGAGATATAAAGAGTGGTTAAATAAGGATAGCTCAGTGAGAAAATTCAGTGGAGAAAAGAGGCTGAATAACTTGGTTTATGTGGAAAACCAATAAAACTCCAAGACAAGGAGTTTGCACCACCAACGTAGGCCGCACGCGTCCTCCAGTTCTCCCGAAGGAGAGGAGACACTAAGGCCTCCCCGGTCAGATCTTAGAAGCCCAGGCAAAATTAGTAGGCTTGGCGAGCCTCCACCATCCAGATGGGAATTCAGTCAGAAGGTGAGAGAAAGAACGACATGGGTAGACCAAGCTTCAGTGAGCAAGGCCTGTAGCTTTATTTTCAACAGGGGCTTTTATACCCTAAGTTGCACATAGAGGATAATAGGGGGTGTGAAATCACGCAAAGTCAGCAGTCTTTGATCCTTATCGAAACCAGGGTTTCTTTTCTGCAAACTTATCGTATACAAATGGCTTAGGTGATTTATATCATCTTCTGGCCAGAAGGCCTGTTAACATTTTATGACTCAGACAAAGGTTTGTCAACCACAAGACTTATTTTCTCTAAGAGTAATTATTTTAAAGTTTGGCACCATCCTCCGAAGGTGTTGGATAAAGTTGCATTCCTATAGGGCAGAGGTGCAGTGGGTTTACTACAAAGGAAAGAATTTGTTAACACCAAGGCCACCTCTTATTTTTTCTACATACCAACTATATTAATTAATACACTTCCAAGGATACAATACAGGGAATGTGGAAACTTGGCAGCAAGCATTGGCTCAACAATGAAATCTTCTACTAGTTCTATTCTGACAATTTCTAACTCTCCGAGAGGCTCTATACTATTTGAATATCTTAAGCTTCCCGTGCCTCTCACGGTTGGGAGACTGTAAACAATCGTTCGCATAGGAGTCCAGGTAAACCTGTCAGGCAAGTTAGAGAGCCATCTGAGGGGTTTGGATTGAAACACTCCTATTATGCCCAGGAGGCTAATTAGCTAGAGCTCTAAGTTGATTTCCTTCAGAGAAAAGGTGGTCAGGGATAGCCCCCCATTAATGTCAGAGGAATTGGTGAAAGTCATGAAGCAGTAAAACAGACAGACTCTGGTTTTGGGATAGACGCTCAGGCAGGCACAGAGGGGCACCCCTTGAGTTCTGGCTCGCCTTGCCCACCAGAACTCTCCCACATAACCTTGTTATGGGTGGGGACTCCCATGCTGGCTCCTGGCACTTAACCTTTCTTTTACTATAAAGTATTTCAGTGTTTTTTAAGATAACTTTATTTATATATTTATTTTTGGTTGTGCTGGGTCTTTGTTGCTGTGCACAGGCTTTCTCTAGTTGTGGTGAGCAGGGGCTATTCTTCACTGTGGTGTGCGGGTTTCTTGATGCAGGGGCTTCTTTTGTAGTGGCTCAGTAGTTGTGGCACATGGGATTAGTTGCCCTGTGGCATATGGGATCTTTTTGGACCAGAGGTTGAACCTATGTCCCCTGCATTGGCAGGCAGATTCTTTACCACTGTACCACTAGGGAAGTCCTATTTCAGGGTTTTTCTAACCACTGTCAACTGAAAAAAAAAAAAAAAAGTACTATGTGAGAGTTGTGAGTTAAGTTTTAGTTGGGGCAAAACAATCTACAGATTCTGTGCAACCCCTATCAAATTACCAATGGCACTTTTCACAGAATTAGAACAAAAAATTTGATATTTATATGGAAACACAAGAACCATTGCTTTGAATAGCCAAAGCAATCTTGAGAAAGAAAAAGCCGGAGGAATCAAACTCCTTGACTTCAGACTATAGTACAAGTTAAGATAATCAAAACAGCACAAAAACAGAAATAGAGATCAATGGAACAGGATAGAAAGTCCAGAGATAAACCCACACACTCATGATCATTTAATCTATGAGAAAGGAAGCAAGAATAGACAATGAAATAAAGGTCATCTCTTCAGTAAGAGGTGCTGAGAAAACTGGACAGGTGCATGTAAATGAATGAAATTAGAGTACTCCCTAATGCCATATACAAAAGTAAATTCAAAATGGATTAAAGACCTAATATAGGGCCAGATACTATAAAACTCTTAGAGGAAAACAAAGGCAGAACCCTCTCTGACATAAATCCCAGAAAGATCTTTTTCACTCTTCCTCCTCCTAGAGTAATGAAAATAAGAACAAAAATAAACAAATGAGACCTAAGTAAGCTTAAAGTCTTCTGCAGAGCAAAGGAAACCATAAATAAAACAAAAAGACAACCCTCAGAATGGGAGAAAATACTTGCAAATGAAGCAACCAACAAAGGATTAATCTCCAAAATGTACAAACAGCTCATGCAACTAAGTATCAGAAAACAAACACCCCAATCAAAAAAAGAGGCAAAAGATCTAAATAGGCATTTCTCCAAAGAAGACATAGATGGTTAAAAAAACATAGGAAAATATGCTCAGCATCCCTAATTATTAGAGAAATGCAAATCAAAACTACAGTGAGTATCACCTCACAGCAGTCAGAATCAGATCATATCAGATCAGTCGCTCAGTCGTGTCTGACTCTTTGCGACCCCATGAACCACAGCATGCCAGGCCTCCCTGTCCATCACCAACTCCCGGAGTTCACTCAGACTCACATCCATCGAGTCAGTGATGCCATTCAGCCATCTCATCCTCTGTCGTCCCCTTCTCCTCTTGCCCCCAATCCCTCCCATCATCAGGGTCTTTTCCAATGAGTCAACTCTTCGCATGAGGTGGCCAAAGTACTGGACTTTCAGCTTTAGCATCATTGCTTCCAAAGAAATCCCAGGGCTGATCTCCTTCAGAATGGACTGGTTGGATCTCCTTGCAGTCCAAGGGACTCTCAAGAGTCTTCTCCAACACCACAGTTCAAAAGCATCAATTCTTCGGCGCTCAGCCTTCTTCACAGTCCAACTCTCACATCCATACATGACCACTGGAAAAACCATAGCCTTGACTAGATGAACCTTTGTTGGCAAAGTAATGTCTCTGTTTTTGAATATGCTATCTAGGTTGGTCATAACTTTCCTTCCAAGGAGTAAGCGTCTTTTAATTTCATGGCTGCAGTCACCATCTGTAGTGATTTTGGAGCCCAGAAAAATAAAGTCTGACACTGTTTCTCCTGTTTCCCCATCTATTTCCCATGAAGTGATGGGACCGGATGCCATGATCTTCGTTTTCTGAATGTTGAGTTTTAAGCAGTTAGAATGGCCATTATCAAAGAATCTACAAACAAGATTGGTAGAGGGTGTTGAGAGAAAGGACCTCTCCTACTGTTGGTGGGAATGTAAACTAATACAACCTCTATGGAGATCAGTATGGAGGTTTCTTAAAAAATTAAAAATAGAGCTACTATATGATCCACAAATCCCACTCCTGGGCATATATCCAGAGAAAAACATTATGGGAAAAGATACATGTGCCCCAGTGTTCATTGATGCACTATTTACAATAGCCAGGACGTGAAAGCAACCTAAATATCCATCAACAATGGAATCGATAGAGAAGATGTGGCCCATATATGAAATGGAATATTATATATATGTACCTGATGGACCACAGCCTGCCAGGCTCCACTGCCCATGGAATTCTCTAGGCAGGAATACTGAGGTGGGTAGCCATCCCCTTCTCCAGGGGATCTTCCTGACCCAGGAATCAAACCTGGATCTCCTGCATTGCAGGCAGATTCTTTATTGTCTGACCCAACAGGGAAGCACAGTGGAATTTACTTATCTATAAAAATGAACAAAATAATGCCATTTGCAGCAATATTGATAGACCTAGAGATTTTTACCCTGAGTGAGGTAAGTCAGAGAAAGAGGGGCATCATATGATATTGCTTATATGTGTAATCTAAAAAAAAGTACAAGTGAACTTATCTACAAAACAGAAACAGAGTTAAGATGTAGAAAACAAACTTATGATTATGAGGGAGTAAGGGAGGAGGGATAAATTGAGAAATTGAGATTGACATCTACACACTACTACTAATACATATAAAATAGATAACCAATAAGGACCTACTGTATAGCACAGGGAACTCTACTCAACACTTTTTAATGGCCTATATGGGAAAAGAATCTGAGGAAGAGTAGATATATGTGTAACTGACTCACTCGGCTGTATACCGAAACTAACACAATGTTATAAATTAACTATATGCCAACAAAAAATTTTTAAAGTTTTATTTAGGGCAAAGTGATATCTATAGCCAAGGAGACAGTGTCTCAGATAGCTCTGAGGAACTGCTCTGAAGATGTAGCATGGATGGTCAGTATTATATATGATTTTAGTGAAACAGGAGGTACATGCAATCAAGCACAATTTTGGCAGAGACTTGCTGCTAGTCACAAGGAGCAGATATCACTATTAATGATTTTAGTGCTTTTCTCAATATAGGAGATGCAAGAATTTGGGCTCATAAAATCTTCTGAAAATATCTAACTATCAGAAGGCCTTTTCTGCCAGTTCCCCCCCCACCCCCCCACAGAGGACAGAGTGCTTCATTCCTGATCTCTACCCTGAACTCCTTTCATGATGTCCTGAAGATCAGTGACTTTAGTGGCTAGTAACTTAATCCTTGTAGAGGCAGATTCCAAGTCCCAGTTTGTAGTTGGCGTCACCAGTGAACATGATTCTGTAAAAAAATTTGTTACGTGGAAACTAATGTTAACTATGAAGAAATTTACTAACAGTAGGCTCAGGATTCTATATTTGGCCCCATCCTATTAACATTTTTTTTTTTTTTTTAAGTGACTTTGATGAAGTAATCTTTTAAAGGACTCTTCTACCTGTAGGAAGATTTAGGACATCTTCAATATATTTTTCATGATTCCATAAGGCATAACTTGGATAGAATTTTTTTATTATCATTATAATTTTTTACTTTACAATATTATATTGGTTTTGCCATACATCAACATGCATCTGCCATGGGTGTACACATGTTCCCATTCTGAACCCCCCTCCCCCCTCCCTCCCCATACCATCCCTCTGGGTCATCCCAGTGCACCAGCCCCAAGTATCCTGTATCCTGCATCGAACCTGGACTGGCGATTCATTTCTTATATGATATTATACATGTTTTAATGCCATTCTCCCAAATCATCACCCCCCCCCACCCCCCACAGAGTCCAAAAGACTGTTCTATACATCTGTGTCCCTTTTGCTGTCTCGCATACAGGGTTGTCATTACCATCTTTCTAAATTCCATATATAGGCGTTAGTATACCGTATTGGTGTTTTTCTTTCTGGCTTACTTCACTCTGTATAATAGGCTCCAGTTTCATCCACCTCATTAGAACTGATTCAAATGTATTCTTTTCAATGGCTGTGTAATATTCCATTGTGTATATGTACCACAGCTTTCTTATCCATTCATCTGCTGATGGACATCTAGGTTGCTTCCATGTCCTGGCTATTATAAACAGTGCTGCGATGAACATTGGGGTACATGTGTCTCTTTCAATTCTGGTTTCCTCAGTGTGTATGCCCAGCAGTGGGATTGCTGGTCATAAGGCAGTTCCATTTCCAGTTTTTTAAGGAATCTCCACACTGTTCTCCATAGTGGCTGTACTAGTTTGCATTCCCACCAACAGTGTAAGAGGGTTCCCTTTTCTCCATACCCTCTCCAGCATTTATTGCTTGCAGACTTTTGGATCGCAGCCATTCTGACTGGCGTGAAATGGTACCTCATTGTGGTTTTGATTTGCATTTCTCTGATAATGAGTGATGTTGAGCATCTTTTCATGTGTTTGTTAGCCATCTGTATGTCTTCTTTGGAGAAATGTCTATTTAGTTCTTTGGCCCATTTTTTGATTGGGTCGTTTATTTTTCTGGAATTGAGCTGCAGGAGTTGCTTGTATATTTTTGAAATTAGTTGTTTGTCAGTTGCTTCATTTGCTATTATTTTCTCCCATTCTGAAGGCTTTTCACCTTGCTTATAGTTTCCTTTGTTGTGCAGAAGCTTTTAATTAATTAGGTCCCATTTGTTTATTTTTGCTTTTATTTCCAATCTTCTGGGTGGTGGGTCATAGAGGATCCTGCTGTAATGTATGTTGGAGAGTGTTTTGCCTATGTTCTCCTCTAAGAGTTTTATAGTTTCTGGTCTTATGTTTATATCTTTAATCCAATTTCAGTTTGTTTTTCTGTTGGTGTTAGAAAGTGTTCTAGTTTCATTCTTTTACAAGTGGTTGACCAGTTTTCTCAGCACCACTTGTTAAAGAGATTGTCTTTAATCCATTGTATATTCTTGCCTCCTTCATAAAAAATAAGGTGTCCATAAGTGTATGAATTTATCTCTGGGCTTTCTATTTTGTTCCATTGATCTATATTTCTGTCTTTGTGCCAGTACTATACTGTCTTGATGAGTGTGGCTTTGTAGTAGAGCCTGAAGTCAGGCAGGTTGATTCCTCCAGTTCCATTCTTCTTTCTCAAGATTGCTTTGGCTATTCGAGGTTTTTTGTATATCCATACAAATTGTGAAATTATTTGTTCTAGCTCTGTGAAAAATACTGTTGGTAGCTTGATAGAGATTGCATTGACTCTACAGATTGCTACTCATTTTCACTATGTTGATTCTTCTGACCCATGAACATGGTATATTTCTCCATCCGTTAGTGTCCTTTTTTATTTCTTTCACCAGTGTTTTATAGTTTTCTATATAAATGTCTTTAGTTTCTTTAGGTAGTTATATTCCTTAGTATCTTATTCTTTTCATTGCAATGGTGAATGGAATTTTTTCCATAATAGAATTTTTAAGGAGACAAATTTGAGTTCAGTTAAAAAAAGAGATTTTCTAATATTTAGAGTTATTCAGAAAAGAAACAGGTGCTTAGTATGCAAGTAGGCCCTTCTTTACTAAACAGTGAGCTCTAAGAGAGTGGGAACCATCTGATTCACTTAAGTCCAATCAGCCCTTAGTACAGTGCTCTCACAGGGTGGGCACTGAAACGTTTATTTAATGTTGAAAGCATTTATGCTATTTTGCCACCAGATAGAGTTGTAGAAACAGAGATGCCTGTTCTTTGTGAGAAGTTTTACCTCTTAAAATCCCTTCTGTCTCTGAAATTTTTGGCATCCAAAAGGAGACCCTAAAAGCCAACAATTGAAAACATGGGAAAAAAGTGGATTCAATATCTAAAAATCTCATTTTTGATGTCTATATAGGATGGTTATCATTAGTGATACCAAGTTAGATAACTAATTGGATATGTTTATTTCAAGACTAAGAAGATTAATGACCTAATTTGCTTTAGTAGTGAGTATTTCCCATGTATCCATCATTTCTGCCTTGTAATCACAGGACCTAATTTGCTTTAGTAGTGAGTATTTCCCATGTATCCATCATTTCTGCCTTGTAATCACAGGCCACTGTTTTGTCCTTAACCTTGATTACAGAGAGTTATTTTTCCCCTGTTGATATCCTCTTAATTTAGCAGAATTTTTCATTCTAATCATCCTTCTGCTGATATAATAAAAATTCAAAACACCTAACCAAATATGACAATCATATATTTTTCATTTAATAACTTTTGTCACTTTCTAAGTCATTAACTTCTTTGCATGTATATTTGCCTTTTTTCTTAATATATGTATTTTGTCTAAAAGCTCATTATTATTTTGCCTTAGTTATATTCATAGAGTAGCCTAGGAATTAGATGGAATGTTCAAATGGTAAAATTTCAGTTCTTTGTAGACCATTTGACATTACTCTTAGTGTAAGCTCAAAATTATAACAATTTATAAAGTCCTTGAAAGAGACATGTCCTTTAGTGCATGTGTATGTGCTTACACTGATTCATTTGAAAAGACACTGATGCTGGGAAAGACTGAGGGTGGAAGGAGAAGAGGATGACAGAGGATGAGATGGTTGATGGCATCACTGACTCAATGGACATGGGTTTGAGTAAACTCCAGGAGTTGGTGATGGATAGGGAGGCCTGGCATGCTGCAGTCCATGGGGTCGAAAAGAGTTGGACACAACTGAGCGACTGAATTGAACTGATGTGCTCAGTGGCTCAGTTGTATTTAACTCTTTGTGACCCTATGGACTGGAGCCAGGCAAGCTACTCTGTCCAAGAGATTCTCCAGGCAAGAAAACTGAAGTGGCTTGCCATTTCCTCCTCTAGGGCATATTACCTGACCCAAGGATCGAATCACATCTCCTACATCTCCTGCATTGGCAGGCAGATTCTTAACCATTGTGTCACCTGGGAAGTAGTAGTAGTAGCAGTTGTGGTTGTTCAGTCACTCAGTCGTGTCCGACTCTTTCATACCCCATGGACTGCAGCACATCAGGCTTTCCTGTTCATCACCAACTCCCAGAGCTTGCTCAAACTCATGTCCATCGAGCCATCCAACCACCTCATCCTCTGTGGTCCCCTTCTACTCCTGCCTTCAATCTTTCCCAGCATCTTTTCCAATGAGTCAGCTCTTCACATCAGGTGGCCAAGGTATTGGAGCTTCAGTTGCAGCATCAGTCCCTCCAATGAATATTCAGGGTTGATTTCTTTTAGGATTGACTGGTTTGATCTCCTTGCAGTCCAAGGAACTCTCAAGCATCTTCTCCAGCACCATAGTTCGAAGGCATCAATTCTTTGGTGCTCAGCCT
The DNA here is from genome assembly GCF_032452875.1 of Bos javanicus. Lineage (NCBI taxonomy): Eukaryota > Metazoa > Chordata > Mammalia > Artiodactyla > Bovidae > Bos > Bos javanicus. The sequence goes on from NC_083868.1 coordinate 86,739,350, forward strand.
TTTTTATTGTCCATCTCTCACATCTGTACATGACTATTGGACAAACCATAGCTTTGACTATACTGACCTTTGTAGGCAAAGTAATGTCTCGGCTTTTTAATATGTTGTCTAGGTTTGTCATAGCTTTTCTTCCAAGGAGCAAGCATCTTTTAATTTCATGGTTGCAGTCACCATCCTCAGTGATTTTGGAACCCAAGAAAATTAAGTCTGTCATTGTTTCCATTGTTTCTGCACCAATTTTCCATGAAGTGATGGGACCAGATGGTATGATCGATTTTTGAATGTTGAGTTATAAGCCAGCTTTTTCACTCTCCTCTTTCACTTTCATCAAGAGACTCTTAAAAAAAAAAAAAAAAAAAAAGAGGCTCTTTAGTTCCTCTTCACTTTCTTCCATTAGGGTGATGCCATCTGCTTATCTAAGGTTATTGATATTTCTCCCGGCAATCTTGATTCCAGCTGTGCTTCCTTCTGCTCAGCATTTTACATGATGTACCCTGTATATAAGTTAAATAAGCAGGGTGACAATATACAGGCTTGACATACTCCTTCCCTAATTTTGAACCAGTCCCTTGTTCCATGTCCAGTTCTAACTGTTGCTTCTTGACCTGCATACAGGTTTCTCAGGAGGCAGGTAAGGTGGTTTGGTATTCCCATCTCTTTAAGAACTTTCCAGTTTGTTGTGATCCACACAGTCAAAGGCTTCAATGTAGTCAGTGAAACAGAAATGTAGATGATTTACTGGAATTCTTTTGTTTTTTCTATGATCCAATGGATGTTGACAACATGATCTCTGGTTCCTCTGCCTTTGCTAAGTACAGCTTGTGCATTTGGAAGTTCTCAGTTCACAAACCATTGAAGCCTAACTTGAAGGATTTTGGGTATTACCTTGCTAACAAATGAAATGAGTGCAATTGTGTGATAGTTTGAACATTCTTTGGCATTGCCCTTCTTTGGGATTAAAATGAAAACTGACCTTTTCCAGACCTGTGGCCACTGCTGAGTTTTCAAAATTTGCTGGCATATTGTGTGCAGTACTGTAACAGCATCATCTTTTACAATTTGAAATAGCTCAACTAGAATTCTGTCACTTCCACTAGGTTTGTTTGTAGTGATGCTTCCTAAGGCCCCCTTGACTTCCTACTCCAGGATATCTGGCTTTAGGTGCGTGATTACACCACTGTGGTTATTCGGGTCATTAAGATCTTTTTGTATAGTTCTTCTGTGTATATTTGCCACCTCTTCTTATCTTCTTCTGCTTCTGTTAGGTCATTATTTCTGTCCTTTATCGTGCCTGTCTTTACATGAAATATTCCCTTGGTATCTCTAATTTTCTTGAAGAGATCTCTAGTCTTTCCCATTCTATGGTTTTCCTCTATTTCTTTGCATTGATCACTGAACAAGACTTTCTTATCTCTCCTTGCTGTTCTTTGGATCTCTGCATTCAGATGAACATATCTTTCCTTTTCTCCTTTGTTTTCACTTCTCTTTTTTTCTCAGCTATTTATAAGGCCTCCTTAGACAACCATTTTCCTTTTTGCATTTCTTTTTTTTTTTTTTCATATTGTTTTGATCATGGCCTCCTATACAATGTTACAAACCTCCACCCATAGTTCTTCAGGCACTCTGTCTACCAGATTTAATCCCCTGAATCTGTCATTCCACTGTAATATTGTAAGGTATTTGATTTGGATCATACCTTAATGGCCTAGTGGTTTTCCCTACTTTCTTCAGTTTGAGTCTGAATTTGGCAATAAGGAGTTTATGATCTGTGCCACAGTCTATTCCTGGTCTTATTTTTGCTGACTGTATAGAGCTTTTCCATCTTCAACTACAAAGAATATAATCAATCTGATTTTGGTGTTTACCATCTGGTGAGGTCCATGTGTAGAGTCATCTTTGTGTTGTTGAAAGAGGGTATTTGCTATGACTGGTGCATTCTATTGGCCAAACTCTGTTAGCCTTTGCCCACTTCATTTTATACTTCAAGGCCAAACTTGCCTGTTATTCCGGATATCTCTTAACTTTCTACTTTTTAATTACAGTCTCTTTTATGAACAGGACATCCTTTTTTGGTTTTAATTGTGGAAGGTCTTGTAGTTCTTCTTGAACCATAGAACTTTACCTTCTTTGGCATTAGCGGTTGGGCCATAGACTTGGATTAATGGAATATTGAATGGTTTGCCTTGGAAATAAATTGAGATCATTCTGTCTCACTTGGTAAGTACTTTTCCTTATATTGATAAATAGTCTGTTTGGTTTCACAGATTTACAACCAGCCATTTCAAACTTGAATATAAAATTAATAACTCTTGAAAACATTTCCCTGGACCTACTCAAATAGCGTTAATCTGTAGCTGAATGCTCATACCACTTCATCTTGATGTTTCATATAATTCATCCCTTTTGACACAGTACTTATAGTGGCTAAAAAGGGCTAAACTGACTTCCCTGAATTTCTTGAAAACTACTACTCAGAGCTCAAGAAATATTTGTGAAAAAAATTAGAATGTATTTGAATGCATATTTTGTGGTGATAAAAACACACTGTGTAAATGTAATAGAGAAAATAATATTTTGTTAACTGATACCTGTATTCCTGTTGTGAAAGGGACTACCTTGTATAGAAAAATACTTTTATAAACTGTTTTGTCAGGTGTAAGGTGATGCCCTCAAGGATAAAGGTGTCTGGTGTTGGGGGGAGGGTCTGCCAAACCACTTAACAGGAGGCTGCAGGCTCTGAAGGAAGTGGGACATTCCAGCTTTGGGGTGGTTAGTAATGCTCAAGACTACATGTGACTAACATTCCAGTCGAAAGAAATATGTAAACCCCTTAGTACACAATTCCAGGGGACATGGCTCACTGAACAAAAGAATGTATTGAACACACCAGTGTGAGTGCACACCTTCATCCAGGCTACAACAGAAATGTATATTGGGTGAGTAGTTTGGAGGAGTAATCAAAGAAATAAGGCTGAATCCCACATTCATTATGGTGAGTAGAGCAGAAAAAGAGAATAACTACAGGAATCAAGACATAAAAATCAGAGATTTGGAGCCATTGGTGAAAATTAGCAGAAGTCATTAGACTTCACACTTGGAGTAAAGGGTAGTCTTCCTGAGTTTATTTAAAACTCAGAAGCATTGTGAACTCAGATACCTGGCTACATAGGCATGGTTTAGATTATCAAAAGCCTGAATCCTCTTCATTTCCCTAATAATAGGAAATCCAGTTTTCTGACAACTGGCTAGAAATTCAGTAAGGGCTGTGATTACCAAATCACATAACCTATGATATTACTTGGGGCTTCCCTGGTGTCTCAGATGGAAAAGAATCTGCCTGCAAAGCAAGAGACCCAGGTTTGATCCCTGCATCAGGAAGATTGCCTGGAGAAGGGAATGGCAACCTACTCCACTATTCTTGCCTGGAGAATTCCATGGACAGAGGGGCCTGGTGAGCTACAGTCCATGGGTTTGCAAAGAGTCAAACATGACTGAACGACTGACATTTTCAGTTTCACTTCATATCACTTATAGTTAAGCGATATCAACTTAAGTATCAACTTAAGTGAATTGCCTCATGCAAAATTATCTCTATTAGAAAAAATAAGTGTACTACGTGTCAGGCACTGTTTAAAGACTTTAGATACATCTCTTATATGGATCTTATGTATATTAACAACTCTGGGGGATGGAGAAGGACAGGGAAGCCTGGTGTGTTGCAATCCATGGGGTCACAAAGAATTAGACAGGATTGAGAGACTGAAAAACAACAACAAATATGTATTAACTCTTCATAACAAGGTTACAAGTAAAATAGATTGTTATTATAATTTGACAGAAGGAAAACCAAGGCAAAGAAACATAAGTCAGTTACTTAAGCTCCCAAGGCCAGTAAGTAGCAGGGCTGGGATATTACCTAGTAATTTCAGAGGCCATGTTCTTAACAACTGTAGATATTCTATACTGCTATACTTTGTAGCATAGTCAAAATATGAGTTACAAAAGAAGGTAAAACCTTCTTCAAAGTTATAAGTAAAAAGAAAGGTAGGTCAGCAAGTGAGAACAGCCCTACCTAATTGTTTAGCACTATTGTTATTTACCTGTATTAGGGTCTATTATGAGTTACTTAATGCTTTGTTTCATTATTTCTTCAACTTTAAAGTGAGGACTATGCCTACTCTGATGCCTTTCATGGGAAAGTTTTGAGCAAAATGTACACATAGTTGAAAGATTTCATCAATGTAGAGAGATGTCCCATAGAAATCACAAAGTTGTGTATGAATACTGCAGATAATTTGAACCTTCAGCTAATGTTCCAAATGGAACTGGATAATTCCTCTACAGCTCTTTGAGTTGAAAGATGGAGACTATCAATAATTCAAGTTTTGAAAGACATTTCCTAAACCTTAAATATGTAATCAGCTGTGAGGGAAAACAGATGCTGGTATTGGGTAAACTCTCTGCACTAGCTGAACTTAAAATTTTTTGTATTTCTAATTTTCATTTCATTGTCTTAATATCATGTCACCTGTGCACACTAAATTTTTCATGTAAAGAGGGCTTGGTATGCTCCTCTTTGTTATTAGACTTTAGTGTGGTCAAAGGCATGAGTGAGAGGGGAACTGGCAAGCAAATTAAAAACCTTGGATCAGAGTCTGTAGGAAACTGGATGGTGGCAATCCATCTATCACCCACACTGTTTGGCAATTTCAGTGCAATTACACTAGGCTGTAGACACTAAATACAAAGTGTTACACAAACAGATTTAAAATGAGTAATTGGAAGCCTGTAGTGCTTTGCCAGGATTAATACAACAGCCACTGTGAAGAGACAGAAAGAGTTCCAGATATGTTCAGCTCCCGAAAAATAGCAATATCAGCAGAAGGTCCATAATACAATATAATAACATTATTTTTCCATTTATAGTTCAAAATATAATGCTTAATTCCCATAAGGACAGAAATCCTTGTAAAAGGAAAAGGTTATTGTGATAAAGGCAGAGAAAGACAGGCTAAAAGAAAAAACAAGATCATCTGAAATGAAAACTTCAGTTTATAAAAAAGAGAGTACTTGGTTGATACTGTATTATTTATTCTAAAAACAATATAATGGAGGCCTCAGGGAGGGGAAAGTATGATGTGGTGGGAAGGAAGAATAATATGAAAAACCACAGTCCTGATCATACTTGAAAAATATTGATCCAGACTGATATAGATCTCAGTTCAGTTCAGTTCAGTCGCACAGTTGTGTCCAACTTTTTGCAACCCCATGGACCGCAGCATGCCAGGATTCCCTGTCCATCACCAAATCCTGGAGTTTACTCAAACTCATGTCCATCGAATCAGTGATGCCATCCAACCATCTCATCCTCTGTCGTCCCCTTCTCCTGCCTTCAATCTTTCCCAGCATCAGGGTCTTTTCATTTTTTTAAATTATCAATTTATTTAGTTTAATTGGAGGCTAATTACTTTACAATATTGTATTGGTTTTGCCATACATCAACATGAATCTGCCACGGGTATACACATGTTCCCCATCCTGAACTCCCCTCCCTCCTCCCTCCCTGTACCATCCCTCTGGGTCATCGCAGTGCACCAGCCCCAAGCATCCTGTATCATGCATTGAACCTGGACTGGCGATTTGTTCAAATGAGTCATCTCTTCGCATCAGGTGGCCAAAGTATTGGAGTTTCAGCTTCAACATGAGAACTTCCAATGAATATTCAGAACTGATTTCCCTTAGGATGGGCTGGTTGGATCTCCTTGCAGTCCAAAGGACTCTCAAGAGTCATCTCCAATACCACAGTTCAAAAGCATCAATTCTTCTGCATCCAGCTTTCTTCACCATCCAACTCACATCTATACATGACTACCTTTGTATACATGATGGACCTTTGTTGGCAAAGTAATGTCTCTGCTTTTTAATATGCTGTCTAGGTTGGTCATAACTTTTTCCCCAAGGAGTAAGCGTCTTTTAATTTAATGGCTGCAATCACCGTCTGCAGTGATTTTGGAGCCCCACCAAAATAAAGTCTGCCACTGTTTCCACTATTTCTCCATATATTTGCCATGAAGTGACAGGTGCCATGATCTTTGTTTTCTGAATGTTGAGCTTTAAGCTAACTTTTTCACTTTCCTCTTTCACTTGCATCAAGAGGCTCTTTAGTTCTTCACTTTCTGCCATAAGGGTGGTGTCATCTGCATATCTGAGGTTATTGTTATTTCTCTTGGCAATCTTGATTCCAGCTTGTGTTTCCTCCAGCCCAGTGTTTCTCATGATGTACTCTGCATAGAAGTTAAATAAGCAGGGTGACAATATACAGCCTTGACCTACTCCTTTTCCTAATTGGAACCAGTCTGTTGTTCCATGTCCCATTCTAACTGTGGTTCCTGACCTGCATACAGATTTCTCAGAAGGCAGGTCAGGTGGTCTGGTATTCCCATCTCTTTCAGAATTTTCCACAGTTTATTGTGATCCACATAGTCAAAGGCTTTGGCACAGTCAATAAAGCAAAAGTAGATGTTTTTCTGGAACTCTCTTGCTTTTTTGATGATCCATTGAATGTTGGCAATTTGATCTCTGGTTCCTCTGCCTTTTCTAAAACCAGCTTGACATCTGGAAGTTCATGGTTCACGTATTGTTGAAGCCTGGCTTGGAGAATTTTGAGCATTAGTTTGCTAGCGTGTGAGATGAGTGCAATTGTGTGGTAGTCTGAGCATTCTTTGGCATTACCTTTCTTTGTGATTAGAATGAAAACTGACATTTTCCAGTCCTGTGGCCACTGCTGAGTTTTCCAAACTTGTTGGCATATTGAATGTAGCACTTTCACAGCATCATCTTTTAGGATTTGAAATAGCTCAACTACAATTGCATCATCTCCTCTAGCTTTGTTCATAGTGATGCTTCCTAAGGCCCACTTGACTTCATATTCCAGGATGTCTGGCTCTAGGTGAGTGATCGCACCATCATGATTATCTGGGTCATGAAGATCTATTTTGTACAGTTCTTCTATGTATTCTTGCCACCTCTTCCTAATATCTTCTGCTTCTCTTAGGTCCATACCATTTCTGTCCTTTATCGAGCCCATCTTTGCATGAAATATTCCCTTGGTATCTCTAATTTTCTTGAAGACATCTCTGGTCTTTCCCATTCTATTGTTTTCCTCTGTTTCTTTGCATTGATCACTGAAGAAGGCTTTCTTATCTCTCCTTGAGAGATAGATCTAGGTGATCATAATTGACACTGAGACTCAGATTTCATCCAAATTTCCATAAAAAGGTTGATGAGTTTTAAAGAATCTTCAAGTTATTTATTTTTCTTAATTTTTGAAGGAACCAACAGAGTGCTTTGTGAAGTGGAGGCTTAGGTGTTTCTTTATGAACAATTCTTGTGTAATTTTCATGGTAAGAACTCAGTGTTGGGTACCATGAGGCTGTGAAAATGAGACTTTGACTCTGTCCTTGGGGAACTTACAATTTGATTGGGAAGATAACCTATACTTAAATAATATTTTAAAGTTAGAAAATGGCACACCTGAAACCATAGCTCAAACAGAGTGCCATGGGAGCTGAGGGTTGGGAAAGATAACTTGCAATGAAGATGTGAGAAGAATTTTATGGGGAATTTAGAAGGGTTTCTGAAGAATGAATGGTTGTATTTGGCTAGAACCTGGGGTATGAAATAACATTATTTATGGTGGTTGAAATTTAAAGTTGTAAAAGCAGTTCCTTCTCTGTGGTAGACTGGAAGTTTTAGGATGGACTGACTGGAACATGATTTAGTAGCGTAAGAGCCAAATTTAGTTCTTCTATTGGACTAGTCAACAGCTGACCACTCTCCACCTTTGTGTGTGGCCCAGGGGAACCTGGCCTGGATCCATTCCATGGTGTTGTGTCAGAACTCTGAAGAAAGAATTCTTTCACATGCTGAATTCCATTACGTATCATTCCATGTGTAATTTTTATTTATATATATGCTTTTACTTAGGGATTTCATTCTAAAAGATAGAGATTTGCTTTTTCAAAAACACTTGATGACACATACTATAAGATAGTTTATCTTTAATGTATTTTTATTAATTCTGTTGGTTGGAAATTGGTTTAGAAGAAAATCTATCAATACATAATACCACCTGCTTTCTGTGACACTGTATGCTCATATTATCACAGTGAAGAATGAAAGGACATCTTACATTACATAATATGAAATCATTTACAGTTAATTTTGAATCCTGTTTTAGGTTTCTATGTTTTAGCTTAACTTAAATAATGAATCAATGCTTAAGATACCCTATATATTTATATATGCTTATAAATTTCTCTAGAAGTTTATTAAGTTAGAGGAAAGAAATTAACCAACCCTAGGGGTTCCTATTTTAGTTAATGATTTTCTTAATGTCCTTGCAACCTTTATCAAGTCTTAGTTTGCAATTATTACAAAGGTGCAGACTATTGCCTTTTTAATGAGGAAATTATAGTGAATACCTCCTCAATATCTCTCCTATTGATTGCCTTCTTCCTTTAACAAGTACCAGATCTCCTTCAGACCCTCATTACCTTTTCTCTGTCCTATAATAAGGGCCACCTAATTGGTCTCACTGCCTTCTGTTTCTCACTCATGTAATCCAACCCAACTCCTGAGAAACTAATCTTGCTAAAACAAAGCATGGATCATGCCATCTTCTTGCAGAAAAGCTTTTAATAATTCCCTCTTACAACCTGTTCTATACTCAGATGCTTTGCCTTGATTTGCAAGGCAGCCACAGTTCAGCTCATTCATATACCTTATATCTCTAGTCAAAGGTAATCACTTTTCTATGAACATTCCTACCTCCACAGTTAAGCCCTTGCTATCTGGAAAGCCCTCGCTATTATTGCAGAAACCTTCATAATCCTACAAAGTCTGACCTTATCAAGTTCTTTCACCCTCACTTTACCTTGCTTTAGCACTTCACAGTCCAACTAAGGATAAATGAGTTCTCCTTCCTCTGAATTCCCAGATTCATTCTTTGAACCACCCTCATAGAAGTTACCATACTCTGACTTGCATTGTGATGATCTGTATGCTTATTTAAGCCCCTCCTATACTGTAAGATCCTTGTAGACCAAGCTCACATCTCTTTATCCTACTGTCTCCCACAGTACCCATCCCAGTGGCCTGTACATTGTTGTTGCCTAATAAATTCTATTGCTTTGAGGACATGAAATATTGACTTGTCCAAAGGTTATGATTGCCATTTATCTTATTGGGAGTATTTAATGGCTTAAAATCATTTCTTAGCTGTTACTTATCTTGACTCATTTTAGGCCATTTTTCAATGTAAAATATTTTAATTAGAGTTGATAAAACTGGACACAATAAAACAAGAATGGCAGAAAAGGAAATGCTGCAGATTGTACTTGTGAATCTGTTGAACTGGGGATAAGGAAACAGCATCTGTTCCAGAAATATATACTAGTTAAGACCCAAGAAGTCAAACATACCTAACCATCCTGCATATCACATTATTTCAGCAGGAGGTGCCAAGAAGAAAAGGAGCAATCTACCATCTGCTAAGCCATCTGTTTCATAAGACCTATTCCTTATTTACTGCCATTGAGCTTTTAATTTCTTTAAAAAAATGATTAGCATAATCAAAGACCACAAATAAGAGCATATGACAACATTATTTAATAGCCATTGGAGTTAGCATCAGCTTCTATTTTTCTCGTAGTTGTTTCCCTATTTAGCATGTAAAGAGCATAATCCATGAATCAGAAGGACTCAGTCGGAATTCTAACTCTGCTTCCTAGTAACTTATCTAAGGGCAATTGTCTGTATCTGACTGTATATGGCTTCCTATGTAAAATGTAAATAATATTTATCTCACAAAATATAAGCTAAAATGTAAGCCCTATAAAGGCAAGAATGTTCATCTGGTCTGTTCCTTGATGCATCCCAGGCTATCAGAACATTGGCATACAGAAGCTGCTCATTAAAAACTTATTGAATGTGGTAGTATTGCAATAAAAATGCTTTGAAAGCTATATCCAAATAATAAATTATAGGATGGTACACACAATTTAGTCTTCTTGAATTCGTAGATAGGTAAACTTATACTAAATATCTAAATATTATTACTATTAATAAATAGCATTAATACTTATACTAAATATCAGCTAACGGCTGTCAAAAAGCAAAGGAGAAAAGGAAAGATATAAGCATCTGAATGCAGAGTTCCAAAGAACAGCAAGAAGAGATAAGAAAGACTTCCTCAGCAATCAATGCAAAGAAATAGAGGAAAACAACAGAATGGGAAAGACTAGAGATGTCTTCAGGAAATTAGAGATAGGAAGGGAACATTTCATGCAAAGATGGGCTCGATAAAGGACAGAAATGGTATGGACCTAAGAGAAGCAGAAGATATTAAGAAGAGGTGGCAAGAATACACAGACGAACTGTACAAAAAAGATCTTCACGACCCAGATAATCATGGTGATGTGATCACTCACCTAGAGCCAGACATCCTGGAATGTGAAGTCAAGTGGGCCTTAAAAAGCATCACTAGGAACAAAGCTCATGGAGGTGATGGAATTCCAGTTGAGCTATTTCAAATCCTGAAAGATGATGCTGTGAAAGTGCTGCACTCAATATGCCAGCAAATTTGGAAAACTCAGCAGTGGCCACAGGACTGGAAAACGTCAGTTTTCATTCCAATCCCAAAGAAAGGCAATTCTAAAGAATGCTCAAACTACCGCACAATTGCGCTCATCTCACATGCCAGTAAAGTAATGCTCAAAATTCTCCAAGCCAGGCTTCAGCAAAACGTGAACCGTGAACTTCCAGATGTTCCAGCTGGTTTTAGAAAAGGCAGAGGAATCAGAGACCAAATTGCCAACATCTGCTGGATCATGGAAAAAGCAAGAGAGTTCCAGAAAAACATCTATTTCTGCTTTCTTGACTATGTCAAAGCCTTTGACTGTGTGGATCACAATAAATTGTGGAAAATCCTGCAAGAGATGGGAATACCAGACCACCTGATCTGCCTCTTGAGAAATTTGTATGCAGGTCAGGAAGCAAGAGTTAGAACTGGACATGGAACAACAGACTGGCTCCAAATAGGAAAAGGAGTAGGTCAAGGCTGTATATTGTCAGCCTGCTTATTTAACTTCTATGCAGAGTACATCATGAGAAACGCTGGACTGGAAGAAGCACAAGCTGGAATCAAGATTGCTGGGAGAAATATCAATAACCTCAGATATGCAGATGACACCACCCTTATGGCAGAAAGTGAAGAGGAACTCAAAAGCCTTTTGATGAAAGTGAAAAGTTGGCTTAAAACTCAACATTCAGAAAACGAAGATCATGGCATCTGGTCCCATCACTTCATGGGAAATAGATGGGGACAGTGGAAACAGTGTCAGACTTTATTTTGGGGGGCTCCAAAATCACTGCAGATGGTGACTGCAGCCATGAAATTAAAAGACGCTTACTCCTTGGAAGGAAAGTTATGACCAACCTAGATAGCATATTCAAAAGCAGAGGCATTACTTTGCCAACAAAGGTCTGTCTAGTCAAGGCTATGGTTTTTCCAGTGGTCATGTATGGATGTGAGAGTTGGACTGTGAAGAAGGCTGAGCGCCGAAGAATTGATGCTTTTGAACTGTGATGTTGGAGAAGACTGTTGAGAGTTCCTTGGACTGCAAGGAGATCCAACCAGTCCATTCTGAAGGAGATCAGCCCTGGGATTTCTTTGGAAGGAATGATGCTAAAGCTGAAACTCCAGTACTTTGGCCACCTCATGCGAAGAGTTGACTCATTGGAAAAAACTCTGATGTTGGGAGGGATTGGGGGCAGGAGGAGAAGGGGATGACAGAGGATGAGATGGCTGGATGGCATCACTGACTCGATGGACGTGAGTCTGAGTGAACTCTGGGAGTTGGTGATGGACAGGGAGGCCTGGCATGCTGCGATTCATGGGGTGGCAAAGAGTCGGACACGACTGAGCAACTGAACTGAATTGAACTGAACTGAATGGCTGTCTGAGGAGGCCTATACAAATAGCTGTGAAAAAAAGGGAAGTGAAAAGCAAAGTAGAAAAGGAAAGATATACCCATCTGAATGCAGAGTTCCAAAGAATACCAAGGAGAGATAAGAAAGCCTCCCTCAGTGATCAGTGCAAAGAAATAGAGGAAAACAATAGAATGGGAAAGAGTAGAGATCTCTTCAAGAAAATTAAAGATACTAAGGGAACACTTCATGCAAAGATGGACACCCCAAAGGAAAGGAATGCTATGGACCTAACAGAAGCAGAAGATATTAAGAAGAAGTGGCAACAATACACAGAAGAACTGTACTAAAAATATCTTCATGACCCAGATAATTACGATGGTGTGATTACTCACCTAGAGTAAGACATCCTAGAATGTGAAGTCAAGTGGGCCTTAGGAAGCATCACTATGAACAAAACTAGTGGAGGTGATTGAGTTCTAGTTGAGCTATTTCAAATCCTAAAAGATGATACTGTTAAAGACCTGCACTCAATATGCCATCAAATTTGGAAAACTCAGCAGTGGCCACAGGACTGAAAAAGGTCAGTTTTCATACCAATCCTAAAGAAAGTCAATGCCAAAGAATGCTCAAACTACCACAGAATTGCACTCATCTCACACGCTAATAAAGTAATGCTCAAAATTCTCCAAGCCAGGCTTCAACAGTACTTGAACCAAGAGCTTCCAGATGTCAAGCTGGTTTTAGAAAAGGCAGAGGAACCAGAGATCAAATTGCCAACATCTGCTGGATCATCGAAAAAGCAAGAGAGTTCCAGATAAACATCTATTTCTGCCTTACTGACTATGTCAAAGCTTTTGACTGTGTGGATCACAATAAACTGTGGAAAATTCTGAAAGACATGGGAATACCAGACCACCTGATCTGCCTCTTGAGAAATCTGTATGCAGGTCAGGAAGCAACAGTTAGAACTGGACATGGAACAACAGACTGGTTCCAAATAGGGAAAAGGAGTACGTCAAGGCTGTATAGTGTCACCCTGCTTATTTAACTTATATGCAGAGTACATCATGAGAAATGCTGGGTTGGATGAAGCACAAGCTGGAATCAAGATTGCCAGGAGAAAAATCAATAACCTCAGATATGCAAATGACACCACTCTTATGGCAGAAAGCAAAGAAGAACTCAGGAGCCTCTTGATAGAAAAGAAAGAGTAGAGTGGAAAAGCTGGCTTAAAACTTAACATTCAGAAAACTAAGATCATGGCTCTGGTCCCATCACTTCATGGGAAATAGATGGGGAAACAGTGGAAACAGTGGCTGACTTTATTTTGGGGGGCGGGCTCCAAAATCACTGCAGATGGTGACTGCAGCCATGAAATTAAAAGATGATTACTCCTTGGAAGGAAAGTTATGACCAACCTAGACAGAATATTAAAGCACAGAGACATTACTTTACCAACAATGCTCCAGGAGTCAGTGATGGACAGGGAGGCCTGGTGTGCTGTGGTATAGGTGTTGCAAAGAGTCCGACATGGCTGAGTGACTGAACTCAAATGAACTAAATGGATTAAATGCTCCAACCAAAAGACACAGACTGACTGAATGGATACAAAAACAAGACCCATATACATGTTGTCTACAAGAAACTCACTTCAGACATAACGAGCTATATAGACTGAAAGGACATATATCTAAAAAGAAGGCTGGACTAGCAGTCCTCATGTCAGACAAAATATGTCTTAAAGAAGATAACAAGAGATAAGGAAGGACACTACTTAATGATCAAGGAATCAACCCAAGTGGAAGACATAACAATTGTAAATATCTATGTACCCAACATAAGAGTACCTCAATACATATGATAAACACTGCTACTGCTACTGCTAAGTCACTTCAGTCATGTCCGACTCTGTGCGACCCCATAAATGGCAGCCCAACAGGCTCCCCTGTCCCTGGGATTCTCCAGGCAAGAACACTAACAGACATAAAAGGAGAAATTGACAGTAACAAAATAATAGTAGGAGACTTTAACTCCCCACTCACACCAATGGTCACATCATTAAAATATAAAATTAATAAGGAATCATGAGTCTTAAATGATACATTAGATAAGATGGATCTCACTGATATCTTCAGGACATTCCATCCAAATGCAGAAGAATACACCTTCTTCTCAAGTGCACATGGAACATTCTCCAGGATAGACCACATCTTGGGTCACAAATCAAACCTCAGTAAACTTAAGAAAATTGAAACCATATCAAGCATATTTTCTAACCACAACACTATGAGACTAGATATTAATTAAAGGGAAAAAAAAAGCTATAAAAAACACAAACACATGGAGATTAAACAATACATTTGTAAATAACCAACAGGTTGCTGAAGAAGTCAAAAGGGAAATCAAAAAATTTCTAGAAACAAATGACAAAACCCAACAATTCAAAACCTATGAGATGCAGCAAAAGCAGTTCCAAGAGGAAAGTTTATAGCAATACAATCTTATGTCAAGAAACAAGAAAAACATCGAATGGAAAACCTAACTTTACACCTAAAACACCTGGGAAAAGAACAAAAAACCCCAAAGTTAGTTGAAGGGAAGAAATCATAAATATCCGAGCAGAAATCATGAAAAAGAAATGAAAGAAACAAAAGTAAAGATTAATAAAACTAAAATCTGGTTCTTTGAGAACAAAAGTGACAAACCTTTAGCCAGACTCATCAAGAAAAAAAGAGAGAAGAATCACATCCACAAAATTAGAAATTAAAAAGGAGTGGTTACAACAGACAAAGCAAAAATACAAAGGATTATAAGACACTATTACAAACAACCGTATGGCAATAAAATAAATAACCTGGAAGAAATGGACAGATTCTTAGAAAAGTTCAGTCTTCCAAACCAGGAAGTGGGAGAAATTATGAACAACCCAATTACAAGCACTGAAATTGAAGCTGTGATCAAAAATCTCCGAAAAAACAAAACCCCAGGACCAGATGGCTTCACAGGAGAATTCAATCAAACATTTCAGTTCAGTTCAGTCGCTCAGTGGTGTCCGACTCTTTGCCACCCCATGAATCGCAGCACGCCAGGCCTCCCTGTCCGTCATCAACTCCCAGAGTTCACTCAGACTCACGTCCATCGAGTCAGTGATGCCATCCAGCCATCTCATCCTCTGTCATCCCGTTCTCCTTCTGCCCCAATCCCTCCCAACATCAGAGTCTTTTCCAATGAGTCAACTCTTCGCATGAGGTGGCCAAAGTACTGGAGTTTCAGCTTTAGCATCATTCCTTCCAAAGAAATCCCAGGGCTGATCTCCTTCAGAATGGACTGGTTGGATCTCCTTGCAGTCCAAGGGACTCTCAAGAGTCTTCTCCAACACCACAGTTGAAAAGCATCAATTCTTCAGCGCTCAGCCTTCTTCACAGTCCAACTCTCACATCCATACACGACTACTGGAAAAACCATAGCCTTGACTAGACGAACCTTTATTGGCAAAGTGATGTCTCTGCTTTTGAATATGCTACCTAGGTTGGACATAACAGAGCTAATGCCTATCTTTCTAAAACTCTTTCAAAAAATTCCAGAGGAAGGAACACTACCAAACTCATTCTATGAGGCCCCCATCACCCTGATACCAAAACCAGACCAAGACAACACAAAAAAGTAAACTACAGGCCCATATCACTGATGAACATAGATGTAAACATCCTCAACAAAATTTTAGGAAACAGAATTCAGCAACACATCAAAAAGCTTATATACCATAATCAAGTTGGGTTTATTCCAGGGATGCAAGGATTCTTCAATACCTGCAAATCAGTCAATGTGATACACTATATTAACAAATTGAAAGATTAAAAACCATATGATAATCTCAATAGATGCAGAAAAAGCCTTCAACAAAATGCAGCACCCATTTATGATTAAACTCTTTAAAAAATGGGCATAGAAGGAACCTACCTCAACACTGTAAAGGCCATATATGATAAGCCTATAACAATTATTGTCAATGGTGAAAAACTGAAAGCATTCCCCCTAAGATCAGGAACAAGACAAGGGTGTCCCCTTTCACCACTATTAATCAACATAGTTCTGGAAGTCCTAGCTACAACAATCAGAAAAGAAAAAGAAATAAAAGGAATCCAGGTCAGAAAAGAAGAAGTAAAACTCTCACTGTCTGCAGGTGACATGATACTAAACATAGAAAACCCTAAAGATAGTATCAGAAAATTACTAGAGCTAATCAGTGAATTTAACAAAGTTGCAGGATACAAAATCAATAAACAGAAGTCACTTGTATTTCTATATACTAACAATTAAAAACCAGAAGGAGAAATTAAGGAATCAATCCCATTCACCATTGCAGCAAAAAGAATAAAATATCTAGGAATAAACTTACCTAAGGAGACAAAAGAACTGTACACAGAAAATTATAAGACACTGATGAAAGAAATTAAAGAGGACATAAACAGATGGAGAGATATTCCATGTTCCTAGGTAGGAAGAATCAAAATTGTGAAAATGACTATACTACCAAACACAATCTACAGATTCAATACAATCCCTATCAAATTACCAGTGGCATTTTTTCACAGAACTAGAACAAAAAATTCCATAATTCATATGGAAACACAAAAGACCCTGAATAGCCAAAGCAGTCTTGAGGAAGAAGAATGGAACTAGAGGAATCAACCTTCCTGACTTCAGTTTATACTACAAAGCTACAGTCATCAAGACAGTACGGTACTGGCACAGAAACAGAAATATAGACCAACAGAACAAGATTACTGCAAATGGTGACTGCAGCCATGAAATTAAAAGATGCTTGCTTATTGGAAGAAAAGCTATGACCAACCTAGACAGCATATTAAAAAGCAGAGACATTACTTCGCCAACAAAGGTCCATTTAGTCAAGGCTATGGTTTTTCCAGTAGTGATTTGGATGTGATGGTTTGTAGTATGGATGTGAGATTTGTAGTATAAAGAAAGCTGAGCACCAAAGAATTGATGCTTTTGAACTGTGATGTTGGAGAAGACTCTCGAGAGTCCCTTGGGACTGCAAGGAGATTCAACCAGTCCATCCTAAAGGAAATCAGTCCTGAATATTCATTGGAAGGACTGATGCTGAAGCTGAAACTCCAATACTTTGGCCACCTGATGTGAAGAGCTGACTCATTTGAAAAGACCCTGATGCTGGGAAAGATTGAAGGCAGGAAGAGAAGGGGATGACCAAGGATGAGATGGTTGGATGGCATCAATGACTCAGTGGACATGAGTTTGAGTAAACTCCTGGATTCGGTGATGGACAGGGGATCCTGGCATGAAGCCCCTGGGGTCACAAAGAGTTGGATATGACTGAGTGACTGAACTGAACTTAACTGAAACAAGATAGAAAGCCCAGAAATAAACCCATGCACCTATGCTTACCTTATTTTTGACAAAGAGACAAGAATATACAGTGGGGGCAAAAACAGTCTCTTCAATAAATGATGCTGGGAAAACTGGACAGCTATGTGTAGAAGAATGAAATTAGAAAATTTTCTAACACCATATGCAAGGATAAACTTAAAGTGGATTAAAA
The DNA here is from genome assembly GCF_032452875.1 of Bos javanicus. NCBI lineage: Eukaryota > Metazoa > Chordata > Mammalia > Artiodactyla > Bovidae > Bos > Bos javanicus. The sequence continues at coordinate 86,756,922 of NC_083868.1, forward strand.
AACAAAATATAAGACCAGAAACTATAAAACTCTTAGAGGAAAACATAGTCAGAACACTCGATGACATAAATCAAAGCAAGATCCTCTATGACCCACCTCCCAGAGTAACGGAAATAAAAACAAAAGTAAACAAGTGGGACGTGATTAAACTTAAAAGCTTTCGCACAGAAAAGGAAACTATAAGCAAGGTGAAAAGACACTCCTCGGAATGGGAGAAAATAATAGCAAATGAACCAACTGACAAAGATTTAATTTCCAAAATATACAAGCAGCTCATACAACTCAATGACAGAAAACAAACAACCCAATCAAAAAGTGGCAAAAAGACCTAAACAGACATTTCTCCCAAGAAGACATACAGATGGCTAACAAACAATGAAAAGATGCTCAACATTGCTCATTATTAGAGAAATGCAAATCAAAACTACAATGAGATATCACCTCACACCAGTCAGAATGACCATCATCAAAAAGTCTATAAACAATAAATTCTGGAGAGGGTATGGAGAAAAGGGAATGCTCTTAAACTGTTGGTGGGAATGGAAATTGATACAGCCACTATGGAAGATGGTATGGAGATTCTTTAAAAAGCAGCAATAATACCACCATATGACCCAGCAATCTCACTCCTAGACATACACCCTGAGGAAATCAAAATTGAAGAAGACACATGTATCCCATTGTTCATTCAGGACTATTTACAATAGCTAGAACATGGAAGCAACCTAGATGTCCATCGAAAGATGAATGGATAAAGAAGTTGTGGTACCTATACACAATGGAATATTACTCAGCCATAAACAGGAATGTATTTGAGTCAGTTTTGATGAGGTGGCTGAACCTAGAGCCTATTTTACAGAGTGAAGTAAGTCAGAAAGAGAAAGAGAAATATCATATTCTAAGGCATATATACAGAATCTAGAAAAAAGGTACTGAAGAATTTATTTACAGGCCAGCAGTGGAGAAACAGACATAGAGAATAGACTTATGGACATGGGGAGTAGGGAAGAGAGAGTGAGATGTATGGAGAGAGTAACATGGAAACTTACATTACCATATGTAAAATAGATAGTCAATGGGAATTTGCTGTATGTCTCAGGAAACTCAAACAGGGGCTCTGTATCAACCTGGAGGGGTGGGATGGAGAGGAAGATGGGAGGGAGGTTCAAAAGGGAGGGGATATATGTATACCTATGGCTGATTCATGTTGAGGTTTGACAGAAAACAACAAAATTCTATAAAGCAATTAACCTTCAATTAAAAAATAAATAAATTTTAAAAATCCTAAAAAAAGATTTGTGTCTTTTGTTTAAAAGGTTTCCGGATTTTAATTGCTGAAACAATCATTTCTGTTGCTCTTAACAAGGAATTCTGAATCCTTTTGTTTAAAAAATAGCCATGAGTTTTCATGGAGGTTTAAATATGCCTGTCATACTGGCAAATCTCCCTTTGCAGCTTAAAATAACCAAGGCATGCTGAACTCATTTCTGATGATGTCAGTAAGACAGTCAGAGAATAAACAAGCATACTGATTACTATAATATTAGTTTTTGGTCAATTTACAATATAACTTGGGCATGCCTACCATTTAGAGTCTAGAATATAGCATAACTAATTGAATAATTTTCATAGGTGATAAAACAGAGATCACTTAACATCTGTGACATTTCTCCTACTGTAGTTTTGTTAATACTTGATATTAAAGTATTACTAAAACAAATCATATATTCTCATAGGTTGTAATAGCCAAAAAATGGTAATAAGTTAAAAGTTAAATTAATAAGATTATTGGTAAAGATAATTCTGGATGGCTCACTTGGAAGAAAAAACTCGCAAAAGGTATTGAGAGATGACAAAGAACAAGTTGCAGAATTCATATTCATTGAATTCAATTTAAGTGAACTTGTTTAAACTATATTATACACATATATAACTTATAAATCCATAGGAAATTCTAGGAAGATTTGGAGTGAAGGAGAAGTTAGAGGAAGAAGAGGCTTTAAAAAAATGTTTTATCTTTCTGTATAGCTTGCTTTTGAAAAAGGAAGTCGTGAGCAGCACTACAATGAATTGTTTTTAAACTAATTGATTTAAAACAAGATTTTTACAAAGATATGAATAGACATTTTACAAAATAAATACAAATTACCAATAAACTTAGTGAAAAACATATGCCAGTATCTTATGCCTGGAGCCAGATTTTTAAAAAGTCTTGCCAAAATGAATTTTGTTTCAAGAACAATTTTGTTTGCTTAATAATGATGTCATACTGATTTCAAATTATCACCTAGTCATAGTCACAGTCACAATCAAAATTAGTAAAGCCTTAGACGCTTATGAGCCCAATACAAATCACATTGAGTAAGTCATCTAGATTTCATTACTAATTCTGGGGCTAAAAAATCATGGAGTGAGTATGATAAGAGTTAAAAAAATCAAGAGAAGTCACATTGTTTTCTGTGGAACTGCTTACTACCTCTACACTGTTCACTAAAATCTGCAAACTGAAGAACCTCCTACCAAAACTTCTTTAGTCTGAGCTAAAAAATAAAAGTTCTTTACAAGTGGACCAAAACATGAAGCATTTATGTGTAGCCTCCTCTGAGTACTGCATGTGATATTCTCATCTTATTGGCTTATCTTGGCTTCTCAGCAATTTTTATCAGATCTGGATACATGATGGAAGATCTGTGGTTTCACAGGGCAGGCAAGCACATTTCAGTCCATACAATTTACAGGTAACACTCCCAAAAGATAATGAAAAAAAGAAATTTTATACTTCCTTTTAGCATCTTTAATATTCGATCCAGCTTTCTGAACACTGAAACTTGAAATAATAACACATGGACACCATAACTTTCAATTGTTAGGTATCTAAAGATATTGATGATGAAAAGTTTTAATTATTAAATGATCAATAATACTGGACTCTTGATTAGAAATATGACTAGTCATTACAAACCATTGTTTCTGCTGTCAGATTCAGCCTGCAGATGTATGCATTTGGCTGAATAGTGTTTTTAAAAGCTTAAACACTCCTTTTTTCTGGGAATGGTCTTGATCCCTGCCTCCTGTACAATGTCACGAACCTCATTCCATTGTACAGGAGACAGGGATCAAGACCATTCCCAGAGAAAAGAAATGCAAAAAAGCAAAATGGCTGTCTGGGGAGGCCTTACAACTCACTGTGAAAAGAAGAGAAGCGAAAAGCAAAGTAGAAAAGGAAAGATATAAACATCAGAATGCAGAGTTCCAAAGAATAGCAAGAAGAGATAAGAAAGCCTTCTTCAGTGATCAATGCAAAGAAATAGAGGAAAACAACAGAATGGGAAAGACTAGGGATCTCTTCAAGAAAATCAGAGATACCAAAGGAATATTTCATGCAAAGATGAGCTCGATAAAGGACAGAAATGGTATGGACCTAAGAGAAGCAGAAGATATTAAGAAGAGATGGCAAGAATACACAGAAGAACTGTACAAAAAAGATCTTCATGACCCAGATAATCACGATGGTGTGATCACTGACCTAGAGCCAGATATCCTGGAATGTGAAGTCAAGTGGGCCTTAAAAACCATAACTATGAACAAAGCTAGTGGAGGTGATGGAATTCCAGTTGAGCTCTTTCAAATCCTGAAAGATGATGCTGTGAAAGTGCTGCACTCAATATGCCAGCAAATTTGGAAAACTCAGCAGTGGCCACAGGACTGGAAAAGGTCCGTTTTCATTCCAATCCCAAAGAAAGGCAATGCTAAAGAATGCTCAAACTACCACACAATTGCACTCATCTCATACGCTAGTAAAGTAATGCTCAAAATTCTCCAAGCAGGCTTCAGCAATATGTGAACCGTAAACTTCCTGATGTTCAAGCTGGTTTTAGAAAAGGCAGAGGAACCAGAGATCAAATAGCCAACATTCGCTGGATCATAGAAAAAGCAAGAGAGTTCCAGAAAAACATCAATTTCTGCTTTCTTGACTATGCCAAAGCCTTTGACTCTGTGGATCACAATAAACGGTGGAAAATTCTGAAAGAGATGGGAATACCAGACCACCTGATCTACCTCTTGAGAAATTTGTATGCAGGTCAGGAAGCAAGAGTTAGACCTGGACATGGAACAACAGACTGGTTCCAAATAGGAAAAGGAGTACATCAAGGCTGTATATTGTCAGCCTGCTTATTTAACTTATATGCAGAGTACATCATGAGAAACGCTGGACTGGAAGAAGCACAAGCTGGAATCAAGATTGCCGGGAGAAAAATCAATAACCTCAGATATGCAGATGACACCACCCTTATGGCAGAAAGTGAAGAGGAACTCAAAAACCTCTTGATGAAAGTGAAAGTGGAGAGTGAAAAAGTTGGCTTAAAGCTCAACATTCAGAAAACAAAGATCATGGCATCTGGTCCCACCACTTCTTGCGAAATGGATGGGGAAACAGTGGAAACAGTGTCAGACTTTATTTTTCTGGGCTCCAAAATCAATACAGATGGTGACTGCAGCCATGAAATTAAAAGACGCTTACTCCTTGGAAGGAAAGTTATGACCAACCTAGATAGCATATTCAAAAGCAGAGACATTACTTTGCCAACAAAGGTTCATCTAGTCAAGGCTATGGTTTTTCCAGTGGTCATGTATGGATGTGAGAGTTGGACTGTGAAGAAGGCTGAGCGCCAAAGAATTGATGCTTTTGAACTGTGGTGTTGGAGAAGACTCTTGAGAGTCCCTTGGACTGCAAGGAGATCCAACCAGTCCATTCTGAAGGAGATCGGCCCTGGGATTTCTTTGGAAGCAATGATGCTAAAGCTGAAACTCCAGTACTTTGGCCACCTCATGCAAAGAGTTGACTCATTGGAAAAAACTCTGATGCTGGGAGGAATTGGGGACAGGAGGAGAAGGGGACGACAGAGGATGAGGTGGCTGGATGGCATCACTGACTCGATGGACGTGAGTCTGAGTGAACTGTGGGAGTTGGTGATGGACAGGGAGGCCTGGCGTGCTGCGATTCATGGGGTGGCAAAGAGTTGGACATGACTGAGCGACTGATCTGATCTGATCTGCTCTGAAACACTCCTTTATGTTGATTATATACACTGTAGCTCACCATGGGCAGCACTACACTTAAAGTTTTTATAGCTACTCCTTCGAATTTACATTTATATGCCTGTCTTCTGAAGGGGTTTGCACAATTTTAAACTTCTTAAATGTCTTGTAATTTAATATTCTTAAATTACAGTTTAAGGGGAAGAGGTATAGAGACCATAGGGAAGTAATATTCCTAAATTTGATCTGATATGAATGGAAATTTGCAGACTCTCTACAGATCTGGCCTTTGCTCATTGAGATTTCTGAGCTTAAAAGGGTTCATTAATCATGTAAATATCGAATGACTACAGAATTAAGACCTTGAAAGAGACAATACATATGTTAAGAAATGCTGGGTGTGTCCAATCACACAGCTGCCTTAAGATCTGAAATAATTACTTGTTGAAACTCCAATACTTTGGCCACCTGATTCAAAGAGCTGACTCATTTGAAAAGACCCGGATGCTGGGAATGATTGAGGACAGGAGGAAAAGGGTACGACAAAGGATGAGATGGTTAGATGGCATCAACAACTCAATGGACATGGGTTTGGGTGGACTCCAGGAATTGGTGATGGACAGGGAGGCCTGGCATGCTGAGGTTCATGGGGTCGCAAAGAGTCCGACACAACTGAGTGACTGAACTGAAGGTTATAAGATATTCAGAAATAATTCGGGCATTAAATGAAATGCCTTTGGTCTACCCACTCTTTTACCAAAGTTACATTTTTAAGCTTTTTGATAAAAGAGGTTTTTAAACTTTGAAGATAAGAGCAATTGTTATCCAAAATTCCATTTGTTATAAGTAACTACAGTAAATCTCAGAGGAAGTTTAGCAAATCAGGAGTTCTGCATTTAGTTTTCCCACTTGGCACATTTCAATTGATATTTTTTACTAATCTATATTGTTTTGAGAGGTAAAGAAAAAACAAACATTCATCTTCTAAAATTAGTATTCTATGTCTATTGGTTTACTAGTGTTGACAGATATTGACTGATCTAATACTTTCAGGATAAAGTACAGCAAGGTTTACCCAGTGTTTGGGATGGAAGGATTAATAAACTTCTAAAATCAAAACTTCTGAGGAAAAGAAAGACTTCGGAGGAATCAGTAAGTATCCAAATTATACATTTGCAATTAGTGATTGAATTCTTTGTTTATGGTTTTGTTAAAATGAAACAGAGAAATGTACAGATTATTCTATCGATTGCTTAAACCGTCAGTTATCTGGAGACACAATGCAGGAAGCTGGGATAGGTAGTGGCTCATGCTAGGCATTATAGTTAGAAGATCAGGAGTTGAAGTCTGACTTCTTAACATAAAAACTGACTTGGGCTTGATCTTACCTCATTTTCTCAAACATCATCATTTGATTCTAGGGAGGTAGTAAGAGGAGGGACTAACCATGTGGGAACTGGCTTTAGATTGTTTGAATTCTCCCCCTGTATTTTAAACCTGTGTAGTCTCAGGCAAGGCACCTAACTTTTCAAAGCTTTAGTTTTGTCATCTATGAAAAGTGAAAGTGAAAGTGTTAGTTGCTCAGTCATGTCTGACTCTTCACGACAACAGGGTCTGTTCAGAATTATCTAGGCAAGAATACTGGAGTATGTTGCCATGCCCTTCTCCAGGGGATCTTCACGACCCAGGAATTTTCATCTGTCAGTTTGTTCACTCGCTCAGTCGTCTCTGACTCTTTGCGACCCCATGGACTGCAGCATGGCAGGCCTCCCTGTCCATCACCAACACCCAAAGTCTACTCAAACTCATGCCTATTGAATCGGTGATGCCATCCAACGATCTCATCCTCTGTCATTCCCTTCTCCTGCCTTCAATCTTTCTCAGCATCAGGGTCTTTTCAAATGAGTCAGCTCTTCTCATCAGGTGGCCAAAGTATGGGAGTTTCAGCTTCAGCATCAGTCCTTCCAATGAATATTCAGGACTAATGTCCCTTAGGATTGACTGGTTGGATCTCCTTGCAGTCTAAGGGACTCTCAAGAGTCTTCTCCAACATCACAATTCAAAAGCATCAATTCTTTGGTGCTCAGTTTTCTTCATAGTCCAACTCTCACATCCATACGTGACTACCGGAAAAACCATATCCCTGACTAGACAGACCTTTGTTGGCAAAGTAATGTGCCACTGTTTTCACATCTATTTACTGTGAAGTGATGGGACCGTATGCCATGATCTTGGTTTTCTGAATGTTGAGTTTTAAGCCAACTTTTTCACTCTCCACTTTCACTTTCATCAAGAGGCTCTTTAGTTCTTCATTTTCTGCCGTAAGGGTGGTGTCATCTGCATATCTGATGTTATTGATATTTCTCCCAGCAATCTTGACTCCAACTTGTGCTTCATCAAACCCAGCGTTTCTCATGATGTACTCTGCATATAAGTTAAATAAGCAGGGTGACAATATACAGCCTTGACATACTCCTTTTCCTATTTGGAACCAGTCTGTTGTTCCATGTCCAGTTCTAACTATTGCTTCATGACCTCCATGCCGATTTCTCAGGAGGCAGGTCAGGGGATCTGATATTTCCATCTCTTTCAGAATTTTCCACAGTTTATTGTGATCCACACAGTCAAAGGCTTTGGCATAGTCAATAAAGCAGAAATAGATGTTTTTCTGGAACTCTTTAGCTTTTTCAATGATCCAGCAGATGTCGGCAATTTGATCTCTGGTTCCTCTGCCTTTTCTAAAACCAGCTTGAACATCTGGAAGTTTACGGTTCACGTATTGCTGAAGCCTGGCTTGGAGAATTTTGAGCATTAATTTATTAGTGTGTGAGATGAGTGCAATTGTGTGGTAGTTTGAGCATTCTTTAGAACTGCCTTTCTTTGGGATTGGAATGAAAACTGATGTTTTCCAGTCCTGTGGCCACTGCTGAGTTTTCCAAATTTGCTGGCATATTGAGTGCAGCACTTTCACAGCATCATCTTTCAGGATTTGAAATAGCTCAACTGGAATTCCATCACCTCCACTAGCTTTATTTATCGTGATGTTTCCTAAGGCCCACTTGACTTTGCATTCCATGATGTCTTGCTTTAGGTGAGTGATCACACCATCATGATTACCTGGGTCGTGAAGATCTTTTTGTACAGTTCTTCTGTGTATTCTTGCCACCTCTTTTTTAATATCTCCTGCTTCTGTTAGGTCCGTACCATTTCTGTCCTTTAATGAGCCCATCTTTGCATGAAATGTTCCCTTGGTATCTCTAATTTTCTTGAAGAGATCTCTAGTTTCCCATTCTATTGTTTTCCTCTGTTTCTTTGCCCTGATCCTGAGGGAGGCTTTCTTATCTCTCCTTGCTATTCTTTGGAACTCTGCATTCAAATGAGTATATCTTTCCTTTTCTCCTTTGTTTTTTGCTTCTTTTCTTTTCACAGCTATTTGTTAGGCCTCCTCAGACAGCCATTTTCCTTTTTTGCATTTCTTTTTCTTTGGGATGGTCTTGCTCCCTGTATCCTGTACAATGTCATGAACCTCCGTCCATAGTTCATCAGGCACTCTGATAAACTATAAATGGAGTTAATTATAACTATAAATGGAATTGATTATCATCTATAAATGGAGTTAATTATAGAGCATTTTGATATGCTTTAATGACCAACATAAAGAAATAGAGGGAAAGAATAGAGTGGGACAGACTAGATAGCTCTTCAAGAAAATTAGAGATTCCAAGGGAATGTTTCATGCAAAGTTGTGCTCAATAAAGGACAGAAATGTTACGGACCTAGCAGAAGCAGAGATATTAACAACAGGTGGCAAGCATAAACAGAGGAACTATACAAAAAAGAACTTCATGCCCCAGATAACCATGATGGTGTGATCACTCACTTGGAGCCAGGCATCCTGGAGTATGAAATCAAGTGGGCCTTAGGAAGCATCACAATAAACAAAGCTAGTGGAGGTGGTGGAATTCCAGTTGAGCTATCTCAAATCCTGAAAGATGATGCTGTGAAAGTGCTGCACTCAATATGCCATTGAATTTGGAAAACTCAGCAGTGGCCACAGGACTGGAAAAGGTCAGTTTTCATTCCAATCCCAAAGAAAGGCAATGCCAAAGAATGTTCACACCAAAGAACTACCACACCATTGAACTCATCTCACACGCTAGCAAAGTAATGCTCACAATTCTCCAAGCCAGGTTTCAATAGTATAAGAACTGTGAACTTCCAGATATTCAAGCTGGATTTAGGAAAGACAGGGGAATGAGATATCAAATTGCCAACATCTCTTGGATCATCAAAAAAGCAAGGGAGTTCCAGAAAAATATCTATTTCTGCTTTATTGACTATACCAAAACCTTTGACTGTGTAGATCACAACAAACTGTGCAAATTTCTTCAAGAGATGAGAATACCAGACCACCTTATGAAATCCTGAGAAATTGCCTCCTGAGAAATTTGTATGCAGGTCAAGAAGCAAAAGTTAGAAGCAGACATGGAACAACAAACTGGTTCCAAATAGGAAAAGCAGTATGTCAAGGCTGTATATTGTCACCCTGCTTATTTAACTTCTCTGAAGTGTATATCATGCAAAATGCCAGGCTGGGTGAACTCTAAGCTGGAATCAAGATTGCCGGGAGAAATATCAATAACCTCAGATACGCAGATGACACCACCCTTATGGCAGAAAGTGAAGAGGAATTAAAGATCCTCTTGATGAAAGTGAAAGAGGGGAGTGAAAAAAACTGGCTTAGAACTCAACATTCAAAAAACTAAGGTCATGGCATCTGTTCTATCACTTCATAGCAAATAGATGGGGAAACAATGGAAACAGTGACAAACTATTTTTGGGGGTTTCAAAATCACTGCAGATGGTGACTGCAGCCATGAAATTGAAAGATACTTGCTCCTTGGAAGAAAAGCTATGACCAACCTGGACAGTGTATTAAAAACCAAAGACATTACTTTGCCAGCAAAGGTCCATATAGTCAAAGCTATGGTTTTCTAGTAGTCATGAATGGATGTGAGAGTTGGAGTATAAAGAAAGCTGAGTGCCGAAGAATTGGTGCTTTTGAACTGTGGTGTTGGAGAAGACTCTTAAGAGTCCTTTGGACTGCAGGGAGATCAAACCAGTCCATCCTAAAGGAAATCAGTCCTGAATGTTCATTGGAAGAATTGTAAAGCTGAAACTCCAAGACTTTGGCCACCTGGTGGGAAGAACTGACTCACTGGAAAAGACCCTGATGCTGGGAAAGATTGAAGGCAGGAAGAGAAAGCGATGAGAAAGGATGAGATGGTTGGATGTTATCACTAATTGGATGGACATGAGTTTGAGCAACCTCTGTGAGTTGGTGATGGAGAGGGAAGCCTGGCGTGCTGCAGTCCATGGAGTCACAGAGTTGGACATGACTGACTGAACTGAACTGAAATTGATGTGCTTTAGTGAAAATTAAATGACAGGGAATTCCCTGGTTATTCATTGGTTAGGATCTGTGCGTTAATTGCCGAGGATCGGGTTCAATCTCTGGTCAGGTAACTAAGATTCCACAAATCATTTGGCCTGGACAATAATGATTTGCATTGTAAATTCTTAATCTTGCCAATCTTTTATAGTATTTCAGTATACACTTTTTGTTTTTCTCTAAAGGTTTTAACCGTTTAAAAACATCTAACCATGTACCTGGGCTTTCCTGGTGGCTCAGACAGTAAATAATTCGCTTGCAATATGGGAGACCTGGGTTCGATCCATGGGTTGGGAAGATGCCCTGGAGGAGGAAATGGCAACCCACTCCAGTATTCTTGCCTGGAGAATCCCATGGACAGAGTCTGGCAGGCTAAAGTCCATAAGATCGCAAAGAGTCCATTAGGTTGCAGAGTCGGACATGACTAAAGTGACTGAATATGCAACCATGTATCTTTCCCTTGCTTTTCCCCTTCTACTATTTGTCTGTTCCTGGAGGCAATGTGGAAGTACTACTACATAGCAGACTGTTTAGAAAAGTCAGTGATTAATGTACAGCATGGTAATTATAGTTAATAATATTGTATTGTATATTTGAAAGTTGCTAGAGAGTAGATCTTAAAAGTTCTTATCACAAGAAACAATTTGTAACTATGTGTGGTTATGTATGTTAACTAAATTTATTATTGATAATCGTTTTGTAGTCCATAAATATATCAGATAATTATGTCGTATTCCTAAAACTAATCCAATGTTATATGTTATACTGCAATTAAGAATAAAAAAAGCTCAAAGAAAGCTTTGAGTTTAGCTCTAATGTAATGCCAATAGTGTGAAAATATAGTAAACATCTTAGGAAGGCTTTCTTATCTTTCCTTGTTATTCTTTGAAACTCTCTTGAGAGTCTCTGGGACAGCAAGGTACTCAAACCAGTCAATCCTAAAGGAAATCAACCCTGAATATTCTTTGGAAGAACTGGTGCTGAAGCTGAAACTGCAATATTTTGGCCACCTGATGCAAAGAGCTGACTCATTAGAAAAGACTCTGATGCTGGGAAAGATTGAAGGCAGGAGAAGGGGATGTCAGAGGATGAGATGGTTGGATGGCATCACTGACTTAATGGACGTGAGTCTGAGCAAGCTCCAGGTGATGATGAAGGACAAGGAAGCCTGGCTTGCTGCAGTCCATGGAGTCACAAAGAATTGGATACGACTGAGTGACTAAACAACAACAAAGTAGTAAACATAATAACTTTTGTTTTTAAATGGTTCTTTTGGGAGTTACACAGTAAGAAGGAGAGACAGCATAAAAAAGAATGAAAAAAGGAAAAGAAGAAAAAATTAGTGATTTTCTGTTTAAGGAGAGCAGCAAAGGAAAGGAGCCCTCTCATGTTAAAGGCTCCAGGAAGTAATGTTACAACAAATTGAGTATTTACTTTTTGCTGTGTACTATCCCAAGTTATTTACAATCATTATCTCATGGAATCCTAACAATACTCTGGGTTAATAATTATTTTCTCACTTTATAAGTGAGGAAACTAAAGCTCCAAAGATAAATTACCAAGATTACATAGCTAATATGTGAAGGAAGTGTAATTAAACTCCTATTCTGTCTGATTACAAAGACTGTTTTTCAGTGGCTACATTTCGTTGCCTTTCTCCAAGGACACTAAATCACCATGAATTCCACCTTTAAATCCTTTATTACCTTGCAGATCAAAGATTGTTCACACCAGCATTACTGCCATGGTCTGGGAGCTTGCTAGAAGTGCAGACTCTCAGAACCTATCTTTCAGCCAGCTACTGAGTCAGAATCTTCTGCTTATGATTTGCAGATCTTCAGGAGCTTTGCACTTTGAAGCTTGAGTATCTAAGGCCATCCACACCTTATTTTAATCTTTCAGGTCAGTTCAGTTCAGTTGCTCAGTCGTGTCCGACTCTTTGCGACCGCATGAACCGCAGGACGCCAGGCCTCCCTGTCCATCACCAACTCTCGGAGTCCACCCAAACCCGTGTCCATTGTGTCTGTGATGCCATCCTTAATCTTACCATTACAGATTCAGCTTCTAACAGGTTTAGTTGTACTTCTGCATTTCACCCATTCCGCATTTATGCCTCTGTGACTCTGTGCCTTCTTGCAGCATGGAATGTCTGCTCCCCTTCACTTTCTCTATCTAATGAAGACCAGCACATTCCCCAAGAACTGATTTATTCAAATGCAGCTTTTTTTTTTCTTCTGTATTGTGATTAATTGAAATTAATGTGGATTCCCATCGTCCTCAGCATATATTTTCACTACAGTCTCTGATGGTCTTGAAGGACTCAAATTTTTTTTTAAAATACATTTATTTGTTTGGCTGTGCCAAGGTCTTAGTTGCAGCATGTGGGATCTTTGATCTTTGCTGCAGCACAGAGGGTCTTTTAGTTATGGTATGTGGAATCTAGTTTCTCCTGACCAGGGATTGAACTCAGGCTCCCTGGGAGTTTGGAGTCTTAGCGACTGGACCACCAGGAAAGTGAAAGTGTTAGTCACTCAGTCATGTTCAACTCTTTGCAAATCCACCCCCCCCCCCACCCCTGCCCTACCATGGACTGTAGCTCACCAGGCTCCTCTGGCCATAGAATTCTTCAGGCAAGAATACTAGAGTGGGTTCCGTGTCCTTCTCCAGGGAATCTTCCTGACCGGGGGATTGAACCCAGGTCTCTTGCACTGCAGGCAGATTCTTTACTGTCTGACCCACCAGGGAAGCTGAAATAGCTCCGTTGGGAGAGCATTAGACCAGAGAAATCCCTCACATTTGTCCTCATATCCTTACTTGCTTGGCTAAGTGCTTTTTTGCCATTGCAGGTGCTCAATAAATGTTCATTGGCTAATAAATATTGTTAACGGTTCATCTTTTCATGCTTTCAAGAAATTTTCAGTTTTAATTTCTTCTTTGATCATAAGGTTATTTAGAAGCATGAATGTTAATTTCCAAGTGGTTAACTTTTTTTCTGGTCACTTTTTAATCATTTTCATTTTTATTGCATGATAAATATAGATTCTACTTTTAGGAACTTATACATGCTAGATTTTTATGAATGGACATGAGTAAAAAAAGGAACAAGAATTTGAGATGTGAAACATTTTATATACTTTTATTAAATTTAGTTTATTTTTATATTCAATTTTTCTATGTCATTATATTTATTGCAAAATCTTTCCAATTCTGAATGCGGTGCATTAATATTACTGTATATACATTATTATTATATATGAATTATTTAACAAACAGTATATAGATTTCCAAATCTTCAGATGTATCACCTTGAGTGTACTAGGAGCTATATTTTTAAAAACATATAAAATTTTCCCACTATACTTTCAGACTGACATGCATTATGATATCTGTGTTTGAGTTGTACTATAGTTTTACCAGACATTTCCTTTAGTGGTATTTACATAATAATTATAGTATACTAAAAAGCCTCTTGATGAAAGTGGAAGAGGAGAGTGAAAAAGTTGGCTTAAAGCTCAACATTCAGAAAACTAAGATCATGGCATCTGATCCCATCACTTCATGGGGAATAGATGGGGAAACAGAGGAAACAGTGTCAGACTTTATTTTGGGGGGCTCCAAAATCACTGCAGATGGTGATAGCAGCCATGAAATTAAAAGACGCTTACTCTTTGGAAGGAAAGTTATGACCAACCTAGATAGCATATTCAAAAGCAGAGACATTACTTTGCCAACAAAGGTCCATCTCGTCAAGGCTATGGTTTTTCCTGTGGTCATGTATGGATGTGAGAGTTGGACTGTGAAGAAAGCTGAGTGCTGAAGAATTGATGCTTTTGAACTGTGGTGTTGGAGAAGACTCTTGAGAGTCCCTTGGACTGCAAGGAGATCCAACCAGTCCATTCTAAATGAGATCAGCCCTGGGATTTCTTTGGAAGGACTGATGCTGAAGCTGAAACTCCAATACTTTGGCCACCTCATGCAAAGAATTGACTCATTGGAAAAGACTCTGATGCTGGGAGGGATTGGGGGCAGGAGGAGAAGGGGACGACAGAGGATGAGATGGCTGGATGGCATCACTGACTTGATGGACATGAGTTTGATTAAACTCCAGGAGTTGGTGATGGGCAGGGAGGCCTGGAGTGCTGTGATTTATGGGGTCGCAAAGAGTCGGACATGACTGAGCAACTGAACTGAACTGATAGTATATTTCATTTGCTGTATCTAACCTCCTTTATTCCCCCCACCTCCAAACCCCCAACTTTTCTTAGAATTGATATGACAGTTCATATCATTATTGGCAGGGACCATTCATTTTATTATGAAAATAGTAGCTTTTCTCCATTTTCAGATATAGAGTAGTCTCAGCAGTCATATCATAAGTTTATGAACTGCCAAGAAGTATCAATTCTGGCTACAAAATTAGCATTAAAAAATGCATGACTCTCTCCTTGTGTGTGTGTGTTTTCAGCCGCTACCTTTGCATCTCTCAGTTCCATGTTGTGAGTTGACCATTTGGTATGATAGCATCTATTTGTGCACAGGGCAAGAGAAATGGTCTAGGCAGGTTTAGGCTGGCACAGACCATAGATAGTCTGGGGTCTCTTTGTTCTTGAGTACTCTGACAAGGGAAGTGGATGGGAAGATAAATTGAATAAAGAGGAAGGTGTTCAGTACATAACTGTGAGAGATGACCTCATACAATAATTGAAGAGAATGTTAGCTCCTGCTGCCTAATTGGTTTTGGTTCGTTTTAAAATTCTGTTTACTTTAATTAGGTTCACTGCAGAATGGGAGGCTTGCTGAGCTTGAAAATCTCCTGTCTCTCAAAATAGTAAAAGCAGGTTGGCTCCCTTGTGATTCTTTGCCACTCTTCCACTCCACTCCTCATCCCCCAATTATTTTAGACATTAGCGGAACTCTTTCCTGAGATTATGTAGTCAGGTCCTTGCTTGTATCCTTGAAGTCAGCTGAAATACTTGCAAACCCCAGTTAATCAGCCCCTGAAAAGAAACCAGGATGGGGATAAGGATGTCCACTGGAGACGGCTTCTTGCCACACTCAACAAAAGAACAACTGGCTTTTTAAGCATGTAATCCAAAATTTTTCCTTTTTATTCATAGTTACACTCATATAATAAAGTGGCAGTTTATAAAATGTAGGGGCAGGAGGTAGGAGGATAGTACAAAAGTCTGGGTGTAATAATAATGGCCTATTGCTGGAAGGACCTGTGGCCATTAGTTGAGGGTGACAGTCCAGTCCATGGAAACCTTTCAGAGAGATAAATACTCCAACATCTCTTTCTTCTCTTTTATTTTTGCTGTATCAAACTGAAACCAGGAGGAAAAGAGTTCATAGATTTTATCTCTACAGGCTCATACATAAACCTCTTCCCCACACAGAACAAGTGGAGAATGGATCTGGAAGAGGCCAAGGGAAGATCATTACCATTCTATCTGACCTTTGCTGTTCTGAATCCTTCATGGGTTCTAGTTCTTCCTCATTTCTGCTATGATCAGGTACTGTCTTTAATCATTGGCTTGTCTCACTTAAAGTCTTCTTCCTTGGTGATCTCACCTATTCTCACTTTCTTATAACTACCAAGATTCTGTCAGTCCTTTCTGAACCTTCAGTTCTAACTTTAGTTGGGTTGGTTTTTAGATTTTCTTAAAAAATCTAAACCAAGAAATAGATCATCTTCCTTCAGGGCCACCATAGTTCACTATTTATGACTTTTGCAATGTAAGAAGGACTGTGGTAATCTGCACACTATTCACTGAGAAAACTGTAGTCAATTTAGGAAAATAGTTTTCCTCCACTCACAACCAAGGAAGATCAGATATTCATTCTCTGACCCAGTGTTGCTATGTTTATTTGATATGGACAGACTGTCCCATGATCAGCTAGGATTCCTACATTTTCCAGGACATACAGGAGTCTAGAGCATAGTGATGGCAACTACATACCAGGTAAATGGCTTGTAACATTGTTCCAATCCACTGGGCTCAGTATTATGACTCCAGAGCATGTACTCCTTAATGCTTCACTCTCCTAGGCTTGGGAGATGGAGAGAAAGGGAAACATCAAAGTGATGCCAAAGTTTTGATTCCAAGTAACGGGGAGAATGATGAGAAGTCATAAATGCAGCAGGTTTGGAGAGGAAGATGGTGAATGCTATTTGAATTTGTGCTGTCTGAAAGGAAATGCACATTAAACAATTGGATATGGAGAGATGAGTGTTGGGAATTTAGGAAAGAAATTGCACCCAGGGAGAGAAATTTGGGAGTCATCAGCATAGAAGTGGTAGTTGAAGCTGTCACAAGCTTGTCCCTCACAAGCATGTAGAATCAGAAGGAAAAGGGACTTTGTTTTCTATACTTTCACTGCTTTCATCTAATTCAAGACATAAGTATTTCTTGCAGTAATGTCCTTACATTTCTCTATTTTGGCTCTTATTCAGTCAGTTGTCCCACACAACCCTCAGCCCAGGTGATCTTTTTAAATATGGGTCTTCAAAGTTTAAACCCATCAAAGTTTTCTCATCATACTTGGAATAAAATTAGAACAAGTGCTTTGGAAAGTCTAACAAATCTCTGGATGTCCATAAGACACATGTTTGACCTTTCATCTAACTTTATCTTATGCTGTTGTTCACTATTCTAAGTTCCTGTTGTACTGGCTCTCTAAATTTCCAGCAACTCCAAACTTTTCCATGTCAGGGCCTTTTTTCCAACTCTTCATCTGCTAGTTCCTTTTTTCCCTTTCAGTTATCAACTTAAATGTCACTTGCTCAGAGACATTTTCCCTATGCCCCAAATGTAAATGATTCTTTGTCACACCGTGTCTTGTTCTTTTGCTTTATAGCAGGTACCTGAATTCATAATTGTATAATAATTTGTGTTTACCTTTAAAATATCTCTCTCTTTGGATTGTAAGGAATCCACTGAATATTCAGTGCCTACCACAGAGTAAATACTCAGTTAAGTACTTGTTGAATGAATGAATCTATATCCATTCAAGTCATCTATATAATTTACACACTAATCATCAATATCCTCTATCATTTATGTATTCTCTGTGTATCATTTATCCATCTATCATTCATTTATATGGCTATCTGTGCATGGATACTGAGTAACTGAAACTCTAAAGCCTCATTTAAAAAAAAATCTCTCCACAGGTATACAGAAATCATTGTTATACTTTGTGTAATCAGCTTCAGATGAATTCTGTCAAAATCAAATAAAGACAGCAACATTTAGTTGGAAGACAGAAATGACCTTTTCTCTACGTTCTGTTTAGAAAAAAACTTTGTTTCCCTAATTGGCTATCATGTTGTCTATAAATATTATGCAAACTACCTTGAGTCCTTATAATTCAAGATAAGTTGCAATGAGAAATGACTAGTAATGGCCTTGAAGACAAGCGAGTCTCTGGGTATGATTTTTTCTGAGATACTTATGGCACAGAATAGCAGAAGTTAGGGTTCATGAAATAAAGAAGAGTGGGGCAGAACTTGTTCTTTAACTAGATGTTCTTATTTTTTACTTCTTTCCTACCTTTTCTGTACTTCTTGCATAGATGGTGACATAAGGAAGAGTCTGGGAAAAAATGAAAACTTTTATATGTAACCTGGTTGTTGTGGTTGTTGTTTAGTTGCTAAGTCATGTCTGACTCCTTTGCGATCCCATTGACTGTACCTCGCCAGCCTCCTCTGTCCATGGAATTTCCCAGGCAAGGATACTGGAGTGAGTTGCCATTTCCTTCTCCAGGGGGTCTAAGTGTCCCCTAAAGAGAAGCCAATGGCACCCCACTCCACTACTCTTGCCTGGGAAATCCCATGGACAGAGGAGCCTGGTAGGCTACAGTCCATGGGGTCTCGAAGAGTCGGACATGACTGAGTGACTTCACTTTCACTTTTCACTTTCATGCATTTGAGAAGGAAAAGGCAACCCATTCTAGTGTTCTTGCCTGGAGAATCCCAGAGACAGGGGAGCCTGGTGGGCTGCCATCTATGGGGTCACACAGAGTCGGACACGACTGAAGCGACTTAGCAGCAACAGCAGCAAAGAGAAGCTACTGTGCAACCAGTGTATTCAAGCTAAGCTGTTGTGACCTAACGTCAGCCCTGTCCCTAGAGGTAAATCTTCTCCTTCTTCTTCCTAAGTTTCTCTATTCCTGGTGGAAAAACTAGTCTATGTGGGGTAGCTTGAGCCTGATTATCTTCTGTGGTCTTCTGTTGGCTCACAGGAACTCAAATTCTTGCCTCAACAGGGGGAAAGGATAGGCTGTTTCCCCTTTGCCTCCTTCGCTCTTTGCTGCCATCGTGTGTAGCTCCAGACACTTTATAATCTTCAGGTGGAAGGTAAGCATACATCTTCCTATTCTCAGATACTCCCAAATGCCAGGGATCTCATATCAGTTTCATTGTCTCAGAGTTGCAGTCTTGGTGGTAAAATCAAGATTGGCCTCTGGATTTTATGGTTCAGCAAAACCCCACCCCTAGATGTGGGGTGTTTTTCTTTCCTTTTCTAAGGTTCTCTCAGTCCTTAAGAGTGGTTTTTAGGGGCTCTTTCACTGGGAAAAGAGAAGAAAACTTGTATATGCTCTCTAATTACTGAATTGTTTTACCAAATGTTCTCCCCACCTCTATCCTTTCCCTCTGCATTCCTTCTCAAAACAGCAGCCAGAGTAATCATTGAAAACATCATGTTAGATTAGGTTACTCCTTTACTAAGAATTCTCCAATTGTTTCTCCTCTCATTTAGAACACAATGAGGTGTTCCTATCATGGTGTGTTTGTTCCCCTTGATCTGTACCTCACTATTTCTTTGCTCTCATTTTCTGCTGTTCCTTTTCTTTAGCTCATTCTGTTTCTTCCTTTTTCTTGAACACACGTGACTTGTTTCTTTGCATAGATCTGGAATGTTTTTCTTCTGAACATCCATTTGGTTAGCTTCTTCATCTACTTCTATGTGGATGTTATCTTCTGAGAGAGACTTTTGCTGACCACCTTATCTGAAATACAATCCTGCTATTCCTCTGCCACTTTTGGCATCTGAGCAGTGTTGAAAATAGATATCCTGAGTTTTTAAAGTCCATATCTATTTTTTTTTACTTGAATCTGAAATGAGTATGTAATTTTTTCTATTTTATTAATTTGTTTAATGTGTCTATTCATTTACCTCATATGTTCCTGGGAAAGCAGAATCATGCCCCATTTTATTAGTTCTGTAGCAGTTCAAAAGGTACTTAATAAATAATAAATACTTAAATTTTTTTAAGCTTGAAGGAAAATCCAGATAGACCGAATGGTTTTTGAAGCTCTCTAAATATCACTGCAGGATATGTAATTTACTGATTTACACAGTTTGGTTATTGAAAGTTATGGTGAATTTTAGTAGACTTCCTAAACCCTGGTGTCAGCTCTGCTGCTGCTGTTACTAAGTTGCTTCAGTCGTGTCCGACTCTGTGCGACCCCATAGACAGCAGCCCACCAGGCTCCTCCGTCCCTGGGATTCTCCAGGCAAGAATACTGGAGTGGGTTGCCATTTCCTTCTCCAATGCATGAAAGTGAAAAGTGAAAGTGAAGTCACTCAGTCGTGTCCGACTCTTAGCGACCCCATGGACTGCAGCCCACCAGGCTCCTCCTCTGTCCATGGGATTTTCCAGGCAAGAGTACTGGAGTGGGGTGCCATCGCCTTCTCCAGGTGTCAGCTCTAACACTTCCTTAATAATACTGTCAGATCATGGTTTTTAAAAACCTGCTTTTACTATCTTCCTCCTTTTCTCAAAACCTTCAAAATCATGTGTACATGGTTGTGTGTGAGTACACACGTATGCCCGTGTGTTTCATGCTAAGCCAAAGTGTCTTTGCTTCCTTCTCCCTCCTTTCCTCCCTTCCTTCTTTTATCACTATTGTTCACTGACGCCGCTATATATTGTCTATTTATTTATTTATTTTTTGTATTTTACCTGCAAAATTTCCCTGTAAGCCTCACAACATCTTACAAGAATCTGTTATTATCCTCATTTTTTTAGATAGAGAAAATATATATTGTACTGGTTAAGAAGTCTATCTCAGGTTACTCAGCTATTCAGTGGCAGAATTGCAATAGGAGTTCAATCTGCCTATTCTAAAGCTGGAGAAGGATGTGGCAACCCACTCCAGTATTCTTGCCTAGAGAACCCTGTGGACAGAGGAGCCTGGTGGGCTGCCGTCTATGGGGCTGCACACACGACTGAAGCGACTTAGCATGCATGCATGTGTTGGAGAAGGAAATGGCAACCCACTCCAGTGTTCTCGCCTGGAGAATCCCAGGGATGGAGGAGCCTGGTGGGCTGCCGTCTATGGGGTCGCACAGAGTCAGACACGACTGAAGTGACTTAACAGCAGTAGTAGCAGCATTCTAAAGCTTTTGTACCAATGTTTCCTCAAACTCAGGAAATATACAGACTGCTTTATTTATTTGTTTGAGTTTTACTTTTTCACTTTTTCATTGAGGCATAATAGAGTGAAGTATGTAAATTTTGTGTCCAGTTCAATGGATTTCTAAATATCTGTTCATTCAGGTAGCTACCATTCAGATCAAGATATGCATTTCCAGTCCTTTAGATAGACCACTTTTTAAAGACAAGAAATTTTTTCATAAATGTTCAATGCTGAAAAATTATTTTTATTAAAATTAACAGAAAATGATATATAACCCCCTTATGTTTGTAGTTCTTATACAAGCGTAAAAGCAAATTAGTATATTTAATATAAGCAAAGGTGAAAATTTAGTAAAATTTCCATTAGCAAAATTTAATAAGATATATAATGTTTTGCTGAAACCAGACTCTGCCACCATGTGAATACAGTATTGATTTTATAGCTTGGCTTTTTGCATTTACTATGCCAATGTCATTTTATGAGTTTTTTTGAGTTTTTCCATTTGAGTCGTCTCAGAACCTTTATTCATACACTACTGTATGACACAATTTAAACCTTGTTTCATGTGAATATAAAATTTATGTATTGAATCAACTTCTATTTTGTTCTCAGGAATCTTCAATAATTAAAGTAATTAGCACCAATATAATCACATACATACAAGATGTGTGTACTGAACTCTCTTGTCAGTAGTTGATACTGAGGTGGTCATAGAGATAAATCTATCAATTATAAATATCTGCTTAGACAATCAAATAAATGAAAATATAAAATTTAAAAATTCTTGTGGAAAATGTTGTGGACCATTGGGGCTATGCCTTAAGAGTTTCAGTTAGGGAAACACTGGTGTGTCCTGCTCACTCAGTGTCTGACCCTCAAGGTCCACCATACTTGAGTCATTTTTACTTAGAAAACAACATTGGTGATGAAACAGGACTCCTTCTCTGTTAGGCTGGTGTCCTCACTCTCTGAGGAATGTGTCATGGGAATGCCTAGTAGATGCCTTAATGTTACTGGTAAACCTTCCTCTAAGCTATTGCCTATTGAATGGTTGGGTTCAGTTCAGTTCAGTTCAGTCACTCAGTCGTGTCCAACTCTTTGCGACCCCATGAACCTCAGCACGCCATTCTTAAATTTACCATTCTTAAATTCAGGCTTCTCCAATGGCTCAGATGGTAAAGAATCTGCTGCAATACAGGAATCCTGGGTTCAATCCCTGCATCAGGAAGATCCCCTGGAGAAAAGAATGGCTACCCAACTCCAGTATTGTTACTGGGACAATACCAGGACAGCCGGGCTGCACTCCAAGGGGTCACAAAGAGTTGTGCACAACTGAGCTCACAGCACACATTATTAAATTCACAGTTAAAATTTCACCCTCTTCATGAAATCATTACTAATCTTTTTGAGCTGTGCAATCTCTTTTTCTTACAGTATTGTGTCTATTTTAGTACTGACATTATATTTAGTCTGTAATGATTTTTACAACTTAGCATAATATAATTTATAGTCTTTAATTTTATTATATTATTATATGTATTAATTTTAGTCTCTGACTAGATTTTTAAGAGTTTGGGGCTGGGAGTTGTTTAAATTTTGTGATAGTATAGTGTGGAAGAAAGAACGTTGCTTTTTAATTATGGTTAAGTTACTTGTTAGCTCTGTGATTGAAAGCCTCATTGAAATTGTTTTCATATTTTTTAAAAAATTAGCATTAAAAATTCAGAGGAGTTTATTAATTTAAGAAAGCCTATAATAATCATTAAGCAGTCTTAATGATGAATGTTTATTTACTCTTTACTGAAGATGTGTTTGGCTGTAGCCACATGAAAATTTACTAGAAAGATAGAAAACCTGAAAGACTTTGAAACTGCTGACCATTACTCACTTTTGGTGATAAACAAAACCATCAAAAGAAGTATAGAATACTTGATAAGTGACTTTGGAATCCTGGAGAAATCAAATGGTGAAAAAAAAAAAGAGTTATTAGAAGTAAATAGCTAACTGAATATATAGTGTCATGGGATAGAAATAGCTTTTCCAGACCAATTGAGAACTTGGGAAAGTTGGAATATATCTTACAAAATCTGGAAGAAAATGTGCAAAGTTTTCAAAGAGTTTTCAATTCAGATTTAAAAGGAATTTAGAGATAGAGATATAATGTTTATTCAAAAACTTAAAATCCAAATAATATACAGGACAGTGGGTCTAACACTGATAGATCCATAGTGGAAGAGATGTATTTTTACTGGAGAACGTAAAGAAGAGGGTCATTAATAACACCTTTGGCCTTAAATGTCTCCATATCGATGCAGAACATAAGTAATGAAGAAAGTGACCTTAAAATATTAAGACAAGGATGTAGTTATTAAGATTAGAGTGGGATGGGGTTTAGAATTAGAACTGAGTAATGAAATGGCATGAAGAGGCACCTTTCAAAGAAGCCAAAAGAGTGGTAGTGTGCTTTGATTTTTTTCCCCCAAAGTTGAGGAAACAGTGAATAAGCCTGTAGTCTGAGCTTAATCTGATCAATGAGAGAAAATTGCTTGTAGGTGTAAAAGTGTGAATGACCATGAATAATAGGGACCATATTGTTTTCAAGTTTGTAAAACCAAAGAAAGAAAATGAGAAAATGTCTGGATCACTAAATCATGCTATGTAGTGATAGCTGCTATTTACTGAACAGTTACTAATATACAAGATACTGTAACAAGTGTGTTATATTGAATATCTCATTTAATTCTCACAACTCATCCCAGTTTTATAGATAAAGAAACTGAGGCGTAGAAAACAAGTAATTTTCCAAATGGCACACAGACATTTAGTAATATAGCCATATTTGAATCCATGCAGTCTGAATTTAGAAATATCTTTCTAAGACTGTATATTTCTTAGAGTTTTTTGAAAAGATAAATGGATTTCCTTGACCAGTAAATTTAAAAGAAAGAATGGCAATCCAAATGACCCAGAATAGCCAAAACAATCTTGAGAAAGAAGGTGAAAGCTAGAGGTGTCATGCTCCCTGATTACAAATTATACTACAAGGTTATGATAATCAAAACAATATGCTACTGGTACAAATAAGACATATATCAGTGGAATAGAATAGAGAACCCAGAAATAAACCCACATACTTATGGTCAATTAACATGATGAAGGGAGCAAGAATATACAGTGGGGAAAAGACAGCCTTCTCATAAATGATGTTGGGAAAACTAGACAGCTACGTGCAAAAGAATCAAGCTAGACTGTTCTCTCATACCATGCACAAAAATAAATTCAAAGAAGAACACTTACATGTAATATCTGAATTCATAAGACTTCTAGAAAAAAAATAGGCAGTATGCTCTTTGACATTGTTCATAATAATATTTTTTTTGGATAGTTTCCTTAGGCAAAGGAAAGAAAAGTAAAAATAAACAAATGGGACTGCATCAAGCTGAAAGTTTTTGCACAGCTAAGAAATTCTCAACAAAATGAAAAGACTTCCTACTTAAGAGAAGATATTTACAAATGATATATTTCACAAAGGATTAATATATAATATATACAGAGAACTCATATAATGCCACATCAAAAAACCCACCCAAAACCAAACAACTTGAATAAAAAATGAATAGTTGATCTGAATAGACATTTTTCCAGAGAAGGCATACAAATATCCAATAAGCATATGAAAAGATGCCCAACATCACTGATCATCAGGAAAATGCAAACCCTCAAAACCTCAATGAGATGTCACTCATACCTGTCAGAATGGCTGTTATAAAAAACAAAACAAATAACAAGTATTGGTGAACGTGGAGAAAAGGGAACCTTCATACAAATGTTAGTGGAAATGTAAATTGGTGTAACCACTATGAAAAACAGTATGGAGATTCCTCAAAAAATTAAAATAGATCTACCATATTATCTAGCAATTCCATTTCTGGGTATTTATATGAAGAAAAAAAACACTAATTAAAAAAGATAGATATACTCCTATGTTCACTGAAGTATTTATTTGCAATAGTCAAGATAGGGAAGCCTGGCATGCTGTAGTCCATGGGGTTGCAAAGAGTCGGACATGACTTAGCAACTTAACAACAACAGAAGATATGAAAGCACATAAGTGCCTCTCTCTCTCTCTCTCTATATATATATATATATATATATATAATATACTATATATATATAATGGAATATTACTCAGCCATAAAAAGAATGAAATCTTACTGTTTGAAACAACAGGAATGGATCTAGAGGGTATTATGCTAGCTGAAATGAGTCAGAAAGAAAAGGACAAATACTATATGATTTCACTTTTATGTGGCATCTAAAAAGCAAAACAAATGAATAAATATAACAAAGCAGAAACAGAGTTATAAACACAGAGAATAATCAGGTGGTTGCCAGAGAAAAGAGGAGCAGGAGGAGGAAAGAAATAAATGAGGGAGATTAAGAGGTAAAAATCTTCAGTTGCAAAAATAAATGAGTCATGGGTATGAAATGAAAGGTGAGGGAATATATTGTAGTAAATAATTACATGGGCTTCCCTGGTGTCTCAGATGGTAAGGAATCTGCCTGCAGTGCAGGAGACCTGGGTTCGATCCCTGGGTCAGGAAGATCCCCTGCAGAAGAGAAGCAACCCACTCTAGTATTCTTACCTGGAGAATTCCATGGACAGAGGAGCCTGGCAGACTGCAGTCCATGGGGTCTCAAAGAGTCAGACATGACTGAGTGACTACATCTTCACTTTCAAATAATTTTGTAATATACTCACATGGTGACAGATTGTAACTAGACTTATCTCGCGCCAGTGATGTTTTTGATTTATCTTCTACTTTCACTTTATGATCATTAAAAGAAGACGGAAGAGATTAAAATTTAAAAGATACCTATCACTTAGGGATTAGGCTTGGCTGTGAAGAACTTTAAGTTATAGTAGCTTAAATAGGATAGAAATTCATTTCTCTTTTCTGCTGAAATCTGTAGGTGGGTAGTCCATGACTATGGACTATGCTCTATAATTTTCTCATGGACTCAGCCTATTTTGTGGTTCTGTTGCATGTAGACACTATTTTCAAAGTCACCTCGTGGTATAATATAGCTGCTCCAGCTCCAGTCGTCACTTCTATACTTCAACCATACTTCATACATATACATCAAGAAAGAAAGGAAGAACATCATGTCTGCACACTGTAAGGATACTCTTAAGTTGCACAAACTAGTTCCTTTTACTTCTGTTGGTCAAAATTAGTCAGATGGTTACACCTAGTGATAATTAAAACGGGGAAATGCAAATTTTAGCCTAGATATATGCATTTCTGCCTAGAATCTGTGAGTGCTATTCATAAATTATGGGCTTCCCAGGTGGCACAGTGATAAAAAAGGAAAATCCAACTGCCAATGCAGAAAATGCGGGTTCAATTCCTGGGTTGGGAAGATCCTCTGGAGTAGGAAATGGCAACCCACTCCAGTACTGTTGCTTGGAAAATTCCATGGAAAGAGGAGCCTGCCCAGGTACAGTCCATGAGGTTACAAAGAGTCAGACATCATGTCTGACATGAGCACTTATGCATGCTATTAATAAATTATAAGGAGGTAGAAACAGAAGCTGGTGGGTGTGGATCTAGCAAATTTTTATCACATATATGTAATCAAATTCAAAGAGAAAGATAACAGAAACCTATAACAATAGTGTCAGGAAAGATAAAAGCCTAAGATAGTTTGAAGTTTATATAAAATTCTAACAAAATTTTAGCTTTCGATTGTTCAAAAGTTTTTACATAATGTTGGAATAAATGTAAATATTTGTAATTACATTTAGAATAAATATAATAAAGGAAAGTGATAGCTAATTCTCACTTGGGGAAAATTCTAATAATAGGTGATGAAGAAATAGTAGAATTAGTCCCCTATATTGTTTTCACCTCTTGTATTTGTTGTTGTTCAGTTACCAAGTCTTGCCTGACTTTTTGCAACCTCATGGACTGCAGCATGCCAATCTTCTGTGTCCCACCTCTTTTATTAGCAAGAGCCTTGAAGATGAAGAGCATAGTCACCAGCTATTGAAAGTTGACAAGAACCAATTGAGAACCATCATCAAAGCTGATCCTCTTACAACTACATGAGAAGTTGCTGAAGAACTCAACATCGACTGTTGTATGGTCATTCAGCATTTGAAGCAAACTGGAAAGGTTTGATAAATGGGTGAGCTAATAGCAAATTAAAAAAATCATTTTGAAGTATCATTTTATTCTACGCAACAACAACAAACCATTTCTTGATTGGATTGTGATGTGCAATGGAACGCGGATTGTACACGACAACTGGTGATGACCAGCTCAGTGATTGGACTGAGAAGAGGCTCCAGTGTACTTCCCAAAGCCAAACTTGCACTAAGAAAGGGTCATGGTCACTGTTTGGTGGTCTGTTGCCCATCTGATCCACTACAGCTTTCTGAACCCTGGCAAAACCATTACATCTGAGAATTATGCTCAGCAAATCAATGAGATGCACCAAAAACTGCAACTCCTGCAACTGGCATTGGTCAACGGAAAGGGCCCAATTCTTTTTGACAGTGCCCGACTGTACATCACACAACCAACACTTCAAAAGTTGAACAAATTGGGCTACAAAGTTTTGCCATCCATGATATTCATCTGACCTCTCACCAACAGACTACTAGGTCTTCAAGCATCTCAACAACTTCTTGCAGAGAAATGCTTCCACAACCAGTAGGATGCAGAAAATGCTTTCCAAGAATTTGCAGAATCCTGAAGCATGGATCTTTATGCTGCAGGAATAAACAAACTATTTTTCTTTGGCAAAAATGTGTTGATTGAAATGGTTCCTATTCTGACTAATAAAGATGTGTTTGAGTCTTGATTTTGATTCATGGTTCAAAACCGTAATTACATTTGCACCAACCTAATATCAAAATTAATTATTAAATTAGCAGAACATGCTGATGAGAAATTGAAATCCCAAATAGGATAGGATAGCACCTTGATTCTGGTTCTCATTGCTTGCCTGCATTATCTCAGCAGCCTCCTTAAAATTCTTGCTATTGCTTGGCACACATTTTCCCTTCTCACCCTCCAATCAAGTAAAAAAGACAACTTCTATACTCCTGCCAGTTATTTTCTTTTTAAATAAATCATGCCTTTCCACACTTAAAAACTTTTTTTGGTTCTCTATAATTTATAGAATTAAGTTCAGACTTCTTACCATGACATATAAAGCCCTTCATGGTATGTTTTGAACTTTTCTTTCATCTCATCTGTCTATTCCATTCATGTGTTTTGAGCTTCACCTTTGTCAAACCTCTTAGTGTTTCCTGAATATTAAACTTACTAATCCTTTTGTTTGAATGCCCCTCTTTGCCTGGGGAAACTCATGGACAGTCTTTCAGATTAAACTCACATATCTCTACCTTTTAAAAGCCACACATGGATTGCTAGTTTTTTCTCTGTATCTACATAGCATTCTGTAAATATTTCTGTTCTAGCACTTGTTATGTTGAAATAAATGCATATTTATTTACATGTCTTTCTTCCCTGCTGCACTCTCAATTCCCTGGGGGAAACAAGTATTGCTCAAAACTTAGTGAATATTTAGAATTTTAATTGACTAATTGATGAGAGCATGCAGATGGTATAAATTAATTCAAGTCCTTAGGGTCAGATGAAATGCATCCATCTTAGAGTAATAAAAAAAAAATCCACTTGTGATTTAGGAGCTATTGCCAAGTATCTCAGAGGAATTTTGGGTAACAGAAGTGTCAAAAGACTGGAGACAGGCAATGTTCTAATTTTCACAGTGGGTGTAAAAGTATATCTAGAAATTGTAGGTTCACAAGCATTAGGCCAAATTGTAGAGCAGATTATTAGACAGATGGCTTGTGAGCACTTTAGGAAAAATACTGAAAAGTATTTTTATTTAAAAGTTTTTCTATTGTTATATTTTAACTCTGCCTAATTTCATAAAGAATAAGAGGCAGATATTGATTCCTAGTTTTGCTTAGGACAAGTTAAAATTGTATGTCACTCTTTTCCTGTGTTTCTTGAGACTTATTGACTGAGAATAATGGTAATGGACTTCCCTGGTGGCTCAGATGGTAAAGCGTCTGCCTACAATGCGGGAGACCTGGGTTCATTCACTGGGTTGGGAAGATCTCCTGGAGAAGGAAATGGCAACCCGCTCCAGTATTTTTGTCTGGAAAACCCCATGGATGGAGGAGCCTGTAGGTTACAGTCCATGGGGTCACAGAGTCGGACACAACTGAGCGACTTCACTTTACTTCAATGGCTGTATATTCTGTGAGACATCATCAAATGCCTGTACTCTCTGTTCTGGTTTTATGTGGACCAGATGATAGTTTTGTGTATTGAAAACTATAAAACTCTATGCCAGACTTTCTCTATTTTTAGTCATTTGTTTATTAATACCTTTTTTTTTGTCATATTCACACACCATGTTTACTTTTATATACCTAACATTTTTCTTTGTCACCAGATCTTTTTTATTTAAACAAACCTCATCCAAAATGAAAATATCTTTAAGGCCACAGATTTGTAATAACATTTTTTCTAATATACCCTGTAATAAATACATAACTAGGAACAAAAAAATTGATGGTCCATGGGTCATCTTGAATATAATCACTATATAATTTTATAATATTTTATGCTATAATCATTGTATAAAATATGGGGAATTTAAACTAATTCAAAAGACCAATGCCATGAGTGATTTTTGTCTATCACAACATTGCATGGCACATAAAGGCAGCTGATAATGGATATCAAGTTTGAAGGATGTTTTGAGTGATATATTTCAGGGCTGTGAATTTTGTCCTGATCTGCTTGACATTTTTATTAGTGACCTAAAGACATGGGAGGTGAATGGGTTCAATTGGAAATGATATAATTTGGAAGGGACAACTAATAATGTACTAGATCATAGAACTGATTCACTTAAAAAAGAGGATACCTAATTAGATTAAGACAAAAAGTTTTTTAATATAGAAAGAAGGAGATCTGGCAAAATTACTTAGAGTTTCAATTGGCTATAAACTCATTAAAAGTGAAAAATTTTATATAGATGCCCAGAAAGTAAATGCACACTTAGATTTTAAAGGCATATGGTCAATAAAGTGCTTTAAAATAGAATGTCCAAGTTAAGACAGTAAAATATTCTGCAGCTGATCATTCTGTATCTGGAATATTATGTTCAATTTCAAGGTGTAATCCAGCAAAAACATAGATCTTGAAGTCCTTTCATTTGTGCACATGTGTGTGTGTGTGAGAAAGTGAGTGTTGAAGGGACTGGGTATGAGGAAAACAATTCTAAGTTGGGGCACGAGAATTGTTTTCATATACATTATTAGAAAAGCTTTCAACATAGAGGAAGCGTTTTATAGTCTTGAGCAGATTTGACTACAGCTCAGTAAAAATTTAAAGAATTTAACAGTAAGAGGTGCTTCTTCAGAGGGAAGAAGTAAGCTGCCAGGATTGCTAGGCAGTCATTTTAGGGATGTGAGTGTATGTTTATACATGTGTGTGCATGTGTAAATTGACAGAGAGGCGATCCTTTAATTTTATGTACTTTAAATTTTTACACTGATCATTCCATCAGGAAAAATTTATTTCTATTTTTAAATATAAAATTTAAGTCTATTGGAGAAGGGGAGTGGTTGGAGGAGACTCTTGCTTCTGTCAGTTAATACCCCTGCATGTTTGACTGATTCCTTGACTTCTCTAAGCCTGAAGTTCCTCTTCTAGACCAAGGGGATAATAATACTTTTCACACTGGGAGATTGTGAAGATTAAATTAATGGTGTAAATGAAAATTCCTTACACGGTTCAACTTAAGTATATGTTTATAGTTTTTTTTTTTCTTGTATTTGATCTTGAGTTTACTATTGAAGGGACAACCAAAAATTAATAGACAGCCAAAATTTCGGCACTAATTTTGAACCTGAAAAAGTTCAGGCCTAACTTGTGATTTGAAAGTTATGTGTTATGGGAAAAGTAATATAGAAGAAAGAGAAAATCCTGACCTATATGTATGCTTTTGATCACTAATCAAAGCCCTCACAATGTCATATTAGAGTCTTCACAGATAAGTTCTATACTCATTATTCTTGCTTGCTTTTCTTTTTTTTACATGATTCAATATTTTTATAGATTATAATCCATATAAAATTATTATCAATTATGGCTATATCTCCCCATGCTATACAATATATTCTTGTTGCTCATTTATATTTAAATATGTATATGTGTGTGTGCATGCTAAGTTACTTCAGTCGTGTCTGACTCTGTGTGACCCCATGGACTGTTGCCCACCAGACTCCTCTCTCCATGGGATAATCCAGGCAAGAATACTGGACTAGATTGCCATGCCTTCCTCTAGGGGATCTTCCCAACCCAAGGATCGAACCCACGTCTCTTACGTCTCCGGCATTGGCAGGCAGGTTCTTTCCCACTAGCACTACCTGGGAACCCTTTGTATATTTATTTACTTATGGCTGCTTTGGGTCTTCCTTGCTGTGTACAGGCTTTTTCTAGTTGCAGTGGCTTGTCTTGTTGTGGAGCACGAGTTCTAAAGTGAGCCTGCTTCAGTAGTTATGGCTTTCATGCTCCAGAGTACAGGCTCAATAGTCATGGCACTCGGGTGTAGTTGCCCTGCAGCATATGGAATCTTCCCAGACCAGGTATTGAACTGATACCTCTGCACTGGCAAGTGGATCTTAACCACTGAACTACCCGGGAAGCCCCTTACTTATTTTATAGAGAATAATTTGTGTCTCTTAATCCCATATCCCTAACTCTCCTGTACCCTCTTCTCTCTTCTCACTGGTTCTCTATATATGTGTGTCTGTTTCTGTTTTGTTATATATGTTTGGTTGTTTTATCTTTTAGATTCCACATATAAGTTATAATACAGAGTATTTGCCTTTGTCTGACATATTTCACTGAAGCATAATACTCTCTAGGTCCATCCATGTTGTTGCAAATGGCAGAATCTCATTCTTTTTTATGACCAAGTGATAATCCATTGTATGTATATGACACATGTTTATCTATTCATCTGTTGAGGGGTACTTATACTGCTTTCACATCTTGGCTATTGTAAATAATGCTGTTATGAGCGTCAGGGTGCCTGTATCTTTCCAAATTAGTGCTTTTGGTTTCTTCAGATATATATTAGCAGTGGAATTGCTGGGTAATATGGTTGCTGCTGCTGCTAAGTCGCTTCAGTCTGTGCGACCCCATAGATGGCAGCCCACCAGGCTCCCCCGTCCCTGGGATTCCCCAGGCAAGAACACTGGAGTGGGTTGCCATTTCCTTCTCCAATGCAGGAAAGTGAAAAGGGAAAGTGAAGTCGCTTAGTCGTGTCCGACTCTTAGCGACCCCATGGACTGCAGCCTACTAGGCTCCTCCGTCCATGGGATTTGCCAGGCAAGAGTACTGGAGTGGGTTGCCATTGCCTTCTCCGGGGTAATTTATTACCCTTTATTATATATAATTATTACATATATTTATTACTCCTTTATTTTTTTTCTGAGGAATTCCATATTGTTTTCCATAGTGGCTGCACCAGATTACAATTCTCCCAACAGTGTACTTGGGTTCCCTTTTGTTGACATCCTTGCCAAGACTTGTTATATGTAGAATTTTTAATGATAGTCATTTGGTGATACCTCCTTGTGGTTTTGATTTGCATTTATCTGATGATTAGCAATGTTGAGCATTTTTTTCATGTGCTTGTTAGTCTACTGGAAAAATGTCTATTCAGGTCCTTGGCCCATTTTTTAAGTGGATTGCTTGTTTGTTTGTTTGTTTTTGATGTTGAATTATATGAACTGTTTATATATTTTAGTATTAACCCCTTATCAGTCATATCAGTTGCAAATATTTTTTCCTATTCAAGAGGTGTCTTATCACTTTGCCAGTGGTTTTCTCTGCTGTGCAAAAGTTTTCAAGTTTAATTAAGTCCCACTTGTTTACTTTTGCTTGTGTTTCCTTTGCCTTAGGAGATAGATCCAAAAAAAAAAAAATGTTGCTAAAATTTACGTCAAAGAATATTCTCCCTGTGTTTTCTTCTAGCAGTTTTATGATTTCCAGTTGTACTGTTAGATCTTTAAACCATTTTTAGCTTACTTTTGTACATGGTATAAGAAAATGTTCTGATTTCATTCTTTTATGTGTAACACTGCTTACTGAAGAGACTGTCTTTTCCTCGTTGTATGTTCTTGCCTACTTTGTCATAGATTAATTGACCATAGGTGCATGAGTTTACATCTGGGTTCTCTGTTCTACTTCACTGATCAATATGTCTGTTTTTGTGCCTTACTATGTTGTTGATTACTACAGCTTTGCAGTATAGTCTGAAATCGGGAAGCATGATGCATCCAGCTTTGTTCTTTTTTCTCAGAATTGCTTTAACGATTTAGGGGCTTTTGTAGTTTCCTATAAATTTTGCGATTATTTGTTGTATTTCTGTGAAAAATGTAATTGGTATTTTGATGGGGATTTCATTAAATCTGTTGATTGCTTTGGTTAACATGGACATCTGAACAGTATAAATTCTTCTAATCCAAGAATATATGATATCTTTCTATTTCTTTGTATCATTTTCAAATTTCTTCATCAGTGTTTTGTAGTTTTCAGAGTATAGCTCTTTTGCCTCCTTGGTTAAGTTTATTCCCAAATACTTCACGTTTTTTGATTGAAATTTTAAATAAGATTGCTTTTTCTACTTCCTATTTTTATATTTATATATTTTTATATATTGTATTTGTAATATACTTTTATATTATATTTTATATTTTATTATTAGTATAATAGATTTCTGTATATTAATCTTGTATCTTGCAACTTCACTGAATTCTTTCTTCAGGTCTGGGAAGTTTTAAGCCATGATTTTGTTAAGTACATTTTCAAATTCCTTTTCTTTTCCTCTGGGAATCCTATAATGGGAATGTTGTTAAGCTTGATGTTATCCCAAAGATTCATTAAACTTTTCTAATTTTTAGATGTTTATTTACTTTTACATTCTTATTGGGTGATTTCCATTATTTTATCTTCCTTTTCTGTATCACCTAGTCAGCTATTCATTCCTTCCAGTGTGTTTTTCATTTTAGTTTTTATATTCTTCAGTTCTGAGTGGTTCTTCTTGTGTTCTGTAGATCCATGTCAAAATTTTCACTGTGTTCATCTATTTTCTCTAATTCAGTTAGCATCCTTTTAACTACTGTTTTGAGTTTTTTAATCTGGTAAATTGCTTATTTGTTTTATTAGTTGTTTTTTATTGACATTTTCTCTTGCTTTTTCAATTGAGACAAATTCTTCTGTTTTCTCATTTTAATTAACTTTCTATGTCTCTAGGAAATAAGGTAAAACAGTTGCCTATTGTAGTCTTGAAGGTATATCCTTATGTGGAGTAGCCCTATACAGTCTGTATGTACCCAGCGGTTTTGGTAGGAGAACTGAATTTTATGAGAACACAAGTTGTGTCTTTCCTTAGGTTGTGCTGGTGGGTATCACTGTGGTAGGTTGTGGAACTTGAGATAGAGTAGCTAGAACCAGAGTCTGATGTGGTCTGGGGCTCCTTTTCTGGTCAATGGCCATCACAACCCTGTTAGGGGTGGGGTCAGGTCACAAGTTGCTGGAGCAGAAACCCTGAGGATTGGATCTGATATGGTTCAGTACCCTTGAAGTGTGAGCTCTCTCCACTCCCAGAAGCACTGGAGCAAGAGGGGCTGGCTTGGGCAGTTGGTGAAGTCTGGGGCACTGCACAGCTACAGTCCTTTGGTACTTAGGTAACTCATCTGATATACTGCTAGTGTAAATGCCAGCAGTGACTGCCCCCTCTCTGCTCAGACACCACTTTGAGTTTGAGTCACCTCAGAATCTCATGGCTGAGGTCTTTCCCCAGTCATGGCAGCTTTTGCTTCAGTGTAGAGCTGTCACATGAGGCAAGAGGTGCTGGGCATTCACTCAGCTCAGGCCAGGGCATGTACTGGAATAGTAGCAAGAAATGCAGTTAGCCACCCCTGCATTCTTAAGACATGCTCTTCGCCCTGCATTGTAGCAAGGAAGTGCAGGTACACTCTTCCTGAGCGGGGTCTCTCTTCCTACAGCTCTACTGTTAGTCCCACTGGCCCTCCAAAAAGCCAAGGGGTTTGTCTTCCTTTTGTTGTACCTTATGGCTGGGGTGCCCAATATGTGGCTCCAACTGCTTATTTCTCAGGGATCTTCACCCATGTAATCTCCCTTTTCCTCTGAGTCCCCTTTCAGAGGCACAGGTCCTGACCCAAATGCTCTTCTCTTTCTCCCCAGTTCCATGTGGATCTTTCTTACAGCCATGGTTGTATAGGAACCTTTCTGCCAACCTCTAGCTAGTTTTCAGTGAAAATTGTTCCATGTGTTGATGTATTTTTGATGTGTTTGTGGGGTAGGGGTAGATGAGTTGTGCCTCCTCCTACTACACTATATTGATCTAACTCCCTTGCTTGTCTTAATGGCCAATTACTGAGCAGTAAATACATGAACCACATAGCCTATTCAATTTAGTTGCAATATGGATGAAATCATTGTTGTTGTTTGGTTGTTCAGTTGTCTCTGATTGTGACTGCAGATTGTAGTGTGCCAGGCTCCCCTGTCCTTCATTATCTCCTGCAGTTTGCTCAAACTCATATACATTGAGTTGTTGATGCGATCCAACCATCTCATCCTCTGTCACTCCTTTCTCCTTTTGCCTCCAATCTTTCTCAGTATCAGGGTCTTTTCCAATGAGTTGGCTCTTCACATCAGGTGGCCAAAGTATTGGAGCTTCAGTTGCATCATCAGTCCTTCCAATGAATATTCAGGGTTGGTTTCCTTTAGGATTGACTGATTTGATCTCCTTGCTGTCAAAGGGACTCTCGAGAGCCATCTCCAACACCATAGTTCAAAAGCATCAATTATTCAGCATTCAGCCTTCACTGTGGTCCAACTCTCACATCCATACATGACTACTGGAGAAACCGTAGGTTTGGCTATGCAGACCTTTGTTGGCAAAGTGATGGCTCTGCTTTTTAATGCACAGTCTAGGTTTGCAAAGCTTTTCTTCCAAGCAGCAAGTGTTTTTTAATTTCATGGCTGCAGTCACCAACTGCAGTGATTTTGGAGCCCAAGAAAATAAAGTCTGTCACTGTTTCTGTTGTTTCCCCATCTATTTGCCATGAAGTGATAGGACTGGATGCCATGATCTTTGTTTTTTGAATGCTGAGTTTTAAGCCAGCTTTTTCATTCTCTTTCACCTTCATCAAGAGGCTCTTTAGTTCGTCTGCCATAAGGGTGGTGTCATCTGCATAAATCTGAGGTTTTTAATATTCCTCCTGATAATCTTGATTCCAGCTTGTGCTTTATCCAGCTGGGCATTTTGCATGATGTAACCTGCATATAAGTTAAATAAGCAGTGTGACAATATACAGCCTTGATTTACTCCTTTCCCAATATTGAACCAGTCCATTGTTTCATGTCTGGTTCTAACTGTTGCTTTTTGACCTGCATACAGGTTTCTTAGGAGACAAATAAGGTGGTCTGGCACTCCCATCTCTTAAAGAATTTTCCACAGTTTATTGTGATCCACACAGTCAAAGGGTTTAGCATAGTCAATGAAGCAGATGTTTTTATGGAATTCTCCTGTCTTTTCTATGATCCACCAGATGTTGGCAATTTGATCTCTCATTCCTCTGCTCTTTCTAAATCCAGCTTCTACATCTGGAAGTTCTCAGTTCATGTACTGTTGAAGCCTAGTTTGAAGGATTTTGAGCATTACCTTACTAACATGTGAAATGAGCGCAATTGTGTGGTGGTTTGAACTTTCTTTGACATTGCTCTTCTTTGGGACTGAAGTGAAAACTGACCTTTTCCAGTCCTGTGGCCACTGCTGAGTTTTTCAAATTTGCTGGTGTATTGAGTGCAGCACTTTAACAGCATCATCTTATAGGATTTGAAATAGCTCAGCTGGAATTCAATCACCTCCACTAGTTTTGTTCTTAGTAATGCTTCTTAAGGGTCACTTGACTTCATACTCCAGGATGTCTGACTCTAGGTGAGTGATCACACACCATCATGGTTATTTGGGTCATTAAGGACTTTTTTGTACAGTTCTGTGTATTCTTGCCACCTCTTTTTAATCTATTCTGCATATGTTAGGCCCTTACCATTTCTGTCCTTTATTGTGCCCATTTTTGCATGAAATGTTCCATTGGTATCTGTATTTTCTTGAAGAGATCTCTCATTTTTCCCATTCTATTATTTTCCTCTATTTCTCTGCATTGTTCACTTAAGAAAGCTTTCTTATCTCTCTTTGCTATTCTTTGGAACTCTGAATTCAGGTTGGTATATCTTTTCCTTTGTCTTTTTTCTCAGCTATTTGTAGCCCTCTTCAGACAACCATTTTACCTTTTTGCATTTCTTTTTCTTGGGGATGGATTTGGTCACCACCTTCTGTACAATGTGATGGAACTCCGTCCATAGTTCTTCAGGTACTCTATCAGAGCTAATCCCTTGAATGTATTTGTCACTTCCATTCTATAATCATAAGGGATTTGATTTAGGTCATGCCAGAATGGCCTAGTGTTTTCCCCTACTTTCTTCAATTCAAGTCTGATTTTTGCAATAAGGAGCTTATGATCTGAACCACAATGAGCTCTAGGTCTTATTTTTGCTGACTGTATAGAGCTTCTCCATCTTTGACTGTAAAGACTATAGTCAATTTGATTTCAGTATTGACCATCTGGTGATGTCCATGTGTAGACTTGTATCTTGTGCTGTTGGGACAGGGTGTTTGCTATGACCAATATGTTCTGTTGGCAAACATTTGTAAGTCTCTGCTCTGCTTCATTTTGTACTCCAAGGCCAAACTTGCCTGTTACTCCTAGGATCTGTTGACTTTCTATTTTTGCATTCCATTCCCCTACAATCAAAAGGATGTCTTTGTGTGTGTGTGTGTGTGTGTGTGTGTGTGTGTGTGTGTTAGAAGATCTTGTAGATCTTCATAGACCTATTCAATTTAAGCTTCTTTTGTGTTAGTGGTTGGGGAATAGACTTGGATTACTGTGATGGTGAATGGTTTACCTTGGTAACTAACCGAGATCATTCTGTCATTTTTGAAATTGCACCCAAGTACTGCATTTCAGATTCTATTGTTGACTATGAGGGCTACTCCATTTCTTCTAAGGGATTCTTACCCACAGTAGTAGATATAATGGTCATCTGAATTAAATTTGCCCATTCTGGTCCATTTTAGTTCACTGATTCTGAAAATATCAATGTTCACCCTTGCCATCTCCTGTTTGACCACATCCAATTTACCATGGACCTAGCATTCCAGGTTCCTATGCAATATTGTTCTTTACAGCATCATACTTTACTTTTACCACAAGACTCATCCACAACTGGGTGTCATTTCCACTTGTATCAATTTACATCCCTATTAACTGAGTCTTATATAATTAAATTAATTAGCTATTTAATGAGCCAATTAACTTCTCTACAAATTGATCATCCAACTACTTTGTAGAGTTCTCACCTGAGTCAATTAAACATATTTGAAATTTTAGGCTAGGTCATTACAATAAAACTTTCAGATTTAACTAATTTGGGCGGAGGTGGGGAGGAGGAAATGAAGGGAGACCTCAGATAAACATATCATCAATGAACCTAGGCAAAAAAAAAAAAAAAAAAGATACATCTTGTCAATCCATGAGACATTACTTCATGTCTTTACTTTTAGATTCCATATTCAATAAGTTATATTATATTTTAAAAGAGATTAGTTTGCTACCTAGAAATACTGCCACCGGGTAACAAGAGCTCCTACTGATGTTAGTTCCAAAGGGAAAGGCTTAAGTTACAGAATCATTCCCTAGGATTTCTAAGTTGTAGTGTTCTTGTGCTTCCATGATATAATTATTATTTTCCTATGTATTTATATTTTATATAAAAAATCAGCTTTGCTTTTGAGTAGTTGAGCTCAACTACCACTATTTTAAAGATGACAATTTAGCAAAAAGAATTGTAGAGATAAATGCTTAAGGTACAGTCCATTACCTCCTCACTAATCCTTTAGCTCTTAAGTAATCCTTTACCTTTCTTCCATTAATCTACAAAAATTTTAGCCTGAAATCAAAGCACTTCCTGGCAGTCGTGTTCCCTCTTTGGAATGTTTTGGCTTGAGTGCCTGGCTTGTTTCCCTCAGTGCTGCCTGCCTGCCTCAGGAACAGGCAGCTCACTGGTCTGTTTTCTTCTTCTTTCCCCAAACTATTCACATTAAAAACAGAAAAGGTTTAGTTTGCCTTTATAGTTTTGCTACTTTGGAATCCTTATCTTATTTTTCTTTGATTCATGCTAGTATAAAATGTAAACCGTATTCCTTTCTTAAGAAATAAGCAATTGAGTGAAACAGTAACCCAAGAGGTTATACTTGACTTCCCTTATAGATTCTTATTTTAAATCTTGATCTACAGTTTCTTTTCAATTTCCAGAAAATGTATTTGCATTACCAAAAATGGTTTATAGTAATTACCACTAATTTCAGTAATGAAATTGGATATAATTTTCTTGGAAATGTTGAGTTTGATTCTTTTTATTCACTTG
Organism: Bos javanicus; assembly: GCF_032452875.1. Classification (NCBI taxonomy): domain Eukaryota; kingdom Metazoa; phylum Chordata; class Mammalia; order Artiodactyla; family Bovidae; genus Bos; species Bos javanicus. Next base: position 86,796,481 of record NC_083868.1, read on the forward strand.
CCAGCATCAATAATCTTCACACGATGAAACTAGAGGTAAAGAGAAAGAGGATGAAGTAATGGAGGTTGTGGTGGTCCCAGCCTGTATCTCCTTCTGCAGTTACTAAGACTCATTGTTTGACACACACAAAAGCCTTAAGAATATGAGCTATGCAAATTAAATCCAGTAGGCAAGTCTCTTGGTGCTTGGTCTGTTGTTTGGGCACTTAAATGACCTCAGTCCACTCAGGGCTCTCCAGTCTGTCATGCTATCTTTGAGCAAGGATAAATTGCTTGAAGGCTTGACTTTACAAAAATGGAGAAAAGATTTTATGTAGAGGGGAAAGTCCCTATATGTTTAACTGACCACTTAACCAGTTACAAGAAAGATTTCTTCACACTCAGTATCTTTGGCTATCAAGGAGGAATAAGAAGTGCAGAGTAAGCCTTAAAATGTTAAAGATAAGAAAGCTGCATCTTATATATAAAATACATTTTTTGTATAAAGTGGATAGATTTGCACAGTTTGTACATAATTTTAAGAGATACTTAGAGGAGAAAAAATATCAGATTAGCAAATCATTCTTCCAGATGTCAACAGGAGAAACCTTTAAATAACACATGCATGTAGCTTTTAACTTCTGAAAATAAACTCCCTTCTAATGGCCAGTGGGAACAAACTGATTACCAAGTAATTTCTCTAGTGCATAGTGAAAATATATTTTGATTCCATATTAAAGAATTCCTAGATTTCTCAATCAAAAATTTTTGTAATCAAAAAATAAACTGGCAAAAGAAATATGGAATTAGTGTTATATGGTAAATAACAATGAACAAGGAATGAGAAAACCTAGATTTTAATCAAAGTTGTTTATTACTTTAATAGCTGTGTGGCCTTAGAACTTTAATTCATCAGCTGTTATTTCTTCAGTGGCAATAGAGGGAGTAATAATCACCATCCTATCTTCCTCACAGGGTTCTGATGAAGATAAGTTGTAAATATTGAGAAATGACTTGCCATAACAGCCACTATTAACTCCACTTATTCCAAGAAATGCTAGGCCACTGATGATCCTCTACCTACAACACTAACACTCTTACCTCTTTTTGAAACTTCCCTAAAATTCGACTTGCCTTTTTATAGTCAACCAAGGACTATCAATTTATCTGAAGACCAATTATAAAGCTTACTTAACTTCCCAAAATCCCACTTTAAGAGGACATTTGCTCGTCAGAGATTGTTTTAAACATAGTTTTCTTTCCAAAATTTTTGAACCTCTGCTGAAACAAAAGGTGAGTTTCTTTTTGTCCACTTTTTGATTGGGTTGTGTTTTTTTAATGTTAAGTTGTATAAGCTGTTTGTATATTTTGAATATTAACCCCTTGTTAGTTGTATTATTTGCAAATATTTTCTTCCGTTCAGTAGTCTGTCTTTTTGTTTGTTGATGGTTTCCTTTGTTGTATAAAATTTTTTACATTTGATTATGCCCAATTTGTTTCTTTTTTGTTTTATTTCCTTTGCTTGGGGACTGAATCTAAGAAAATATTTCTATAATTTATGTCTGAGAATATTTTGCCTATGTGTTCTTCTATGAGTTATTATGGTGTTATGTCTTATAATTAGGTATTTAAACCATTTTGAGTTTAATTTTGTGTATAGTGTGAGGGAGTATTCTAATTTCATTGATTTACATGTAGCTCTCCAACTTTCTCAGCACCACTTGCTGAGGAGACTGTCTTTTCTCCGTTGTGTATTCTTAACTACCTTGTCATAAATTAATTGACTATAGGTGTGTAGGTTTGTTTCTGGGCCTCTATTCTGTTTTACTGATTGATATGTCTGTTTCTTTGCCAATACCATGCTGCTTTGATTACTGTAGCTTTGTAATATTGTCTGAAATCTAGAAGTGTTATGACACTAGCTTTGTTCTTTTCCCTGAGGATTTCATTTGGCAATTCATGGTCTTTCAAAGCTCCATATAAATTTTAGTATAATTTGTTCCTGTTCTGTGAAAATTGTTAGGGCAGAAGACCTAAATAGACATTTCTTCAAAGAAGATATAGATAGATGGCTGACATGCACATGAAAAGATGCTCAACATCACTTATTACTAGTGAAATGCAAATCAAAACCACAGTGAGGTACCACCTCACATAGGTCAGAATGGCTATCATCAGAAAGTCTACCAATAATAAATGCTGGAGAGCATTTGGAGAAAAGGAAACCCTTTTGCCCTGTAGATGGGAATGTAAATTGTTGCAGTTACTATGGAAAACAGTAAGGAGATGCTTTAAAAAAATTAAATACAGAGCTACAATATGATCTAGTAGTCTCACTCCTGAGCATATAATTGAAAAAGATGAAAACTCTAATTCCAAAAGATACATGCACCCCAATGTTTATAGCAGCAGTATTTACAATAGTAAGACATGGGCGCAACCCAAGTGCCCATCAACAGACAACTGGTTTCAGAAGGGATTCCCTAGTGGCTCAGATGGTAAAGCGTCTGCCTGCAATGCGAAAGACCTGGGTTTGATCCCTGGGTTGGGAAGATTCCCCTGGAGAAGGAAATGGCAATCCACTCCAGTACTCTTGCCTAGAAAATTCCATGGATAGAGGAGTTTGGTGGGCTACAGTCCATGGGGTCACAAAGAGTCAGACACGACTGAGCTACCTGCCTGGTGAGGGCCCTTGTAATGGCATATATAAAGGAATATTACTCAACCATAAAAACAATGAAATATTGCCATTTGCAGCAACATAGGTTGACCTAGAGGATACCATACTAAGTGAAGTAAGTCAGACACATGTAATCCAAAAGATTATACAAATATGTCTGTATACAAACAGAAACAGACTCACAGACAGAACACAGACATAGAAAATAAACTTATGGTTACCAAAGGGACAAGGGGAGAGATAAATTAGAAATATGAGATTAACAGATACAAACTACTATACATAAAATAGATAAAAAGCAAGGATTTACTAGATAGCACAGGGGACTATGTTCAATATTTTATACTAACCTATGATAGAAAATAGCCTGAAAAATATATATAACTGAATCACTTTGCTGTATACCTGAAACTAACACAATATTGTAAATCAAATATACATCAATGAAAAAAAGAAAAATCGGTTACCTTGGTACAAGCGTATGCTTTTGTTAATTTTGTCGTGAACTAAAGTTTTTCTTTGTCAGCATCTATGTGTAAGCATTTATAATGTATTTAAATAACTGTAAGACTACTACTGCAGTCTTTTAAATTTGTTAAGTTCAGTTCAGTTGCTCAGTTGTGTCCAACTCTTTGCAACCCCATGAATCACAGCACGCCAGGCCTCCCTGTCTATCACCAACTCCTGGAGTTTACCCAAACTCATGTCCATTGAGTCGGTGATGCCATCCAGCAATCTAATCCTCTGTCATCCCCTTTTTCTCCTGCCCTAAATCCCTCCCATAATCAAAGTCTTTTCCAATGAGTCAACTCTTCTCATGAGGTGGCCAAATATTGGAGTTTCAGCTTTAGCATCAGTCCTTCCAAAGAACACCCGGGACTGATCTCCTTCAGAATGGACTGGCTGGATCTCCTTGCAGTCCAAGGGACCCTCAAGAGTCTTCTCCAACACCACAGTTCAAAAGCATCAATTCTTTGGTGCTCAGCTTGCTTCAGAGTCCAACTTTCACATCCATACATGACCACTGGAAAAGCCATAGCCTTAACTAGACGGACCTTTGCTGGCAAAGTAATGTCTGCTATTCAATATGCTATCTAGGTTGGTCATAACTTTCCTTCCAAGGAGTAAGCGTCTTTTAATTTCATGGCTGCAATCACCATCTGCAGTGATTTTGGAGTCCAAAAAGTAAAGTCTGACACTTTCCACTGTTTCCCCATCTATTTCCCATGAAGTGATGGGACCAGATGCCATGATCTTCATTTTCTGAATGTTGAGCTTTAAGCCAACTTTTCATTCTCCTCTTTCACTTTCATCAAGAGGCTCTTTAGTTCTTCACTTTCTGCCATAAGGGTGGTGTCATCTGCATATCTGAAGTTATTGATATTTCTCCTGGCAATCTTGATTCCAGCTTGTGCTTCCTCCAGGCCAGCATTTCTCATGATGTACTCTGCATAGAAGTTAAATAAGCAGGGTGACAATATACAGCCTTGACGTACTCCTTTTCCTATTTGGAACCAGTCTGTTGTTCCATGCCCAGTTCTAACTGTCGCTTCCTGATCTGCATATAGGTTTCTCAAGACGCAGGTCAGGTGGTCTGATATTCCCATCTCTTTCAGAATTTTCCACAGTTTATAGTGATCCACACAGTCAAAAGCTTTGGCACAGTCAATAAAGTAGAAATAGTTGTTTTTCTGGAACTCTCTTGCTTTTTTGATGATCCAGTGGATGTTGGCAATTTGATCTCTGGTTCTTCTGCCTTCTAAAACCAGCTTGAACATCTGGAAGTTCACAGTCCATGTATTGCTGAAGCCTGGCTTGGAGAATTTTGAGCATTACTTTACTAGCATATGCGATGAGTGCAATTGTGCAGTAGTTTGAGCATTCTTTGGCATTGCCTTTCTCTGGGGTTGGCGTGAAAATTGACCTGTTCCAGTCCTGTGGCCACTGCTGAGTTTTCCAAATGCTGGCATATTGAGTGCAGCACTTTCACAGCATCATCTTCCAAGATTTGAATTAGCTCAACTGGTATTCCATCACCTCTACTCACTTTGTTCATCAGATCAGATCAGTCGCTCAGTCGTGTCTGATTCTTTGCAACCCCATGAATCGCAGCACACCAGGCCTCCCTGTCCATCACCAACTCCTGGAGTTCACTGAGACTCACATCCATCAAGTCAGTGATGCCATCCAGTCATCTGTCATCCCCTTCTCCTCTTGCCCCCAATCCCTCCCAGCATCAGAGTCTTTTCCAATGAGTCAACTCTTTGCATGAGGTGGCCGAAGTATTGGAGTTTCAGCTTTAGCATCATTCCTTCCAAAGAAATCCCAGGGCTGATCTCTTTCAGAATGGACTGGTTGGTCTCCTTGCAGTCCAAAAGACTCTCAAGAGTCTTCTCCAGCACCACAGTTCAAAAGCATCAATTCTTCAGCACTCAGCCTTCTTCACAGTCCAACTCTCACATCCATACCTCACCACAGGAAAAACCATAGCCTTGACTAGACCGACCTTTGTTGGCAAAGTAATGTCTCTGCTTTTGAATATGCTATCTAGGTTGGTCATAACTTTCCTTCCAAGGAGTAAGCGTCTTTTAATTTCATGGCTGCAATCACCATCTGCAGTGATTTTGGAGCCCCCAAAAATAAAGTCTGACACTGTTTCCACTGTTTCCCCATCTATTTCCCATGAAGTGATGGGACCAGATGCCATGATCTTCGTTTTCTGAATGTTGAGCTCTAAGCCAACTTTTTCACTCTCCACTTTCACTTTCATCAAAAGGCTTTTTAGTTCCTCTTCACTTTCTGCCATAAGGGTGATGTCATCTGCATATCTAAGGTTATTGATATTTCTCCCGGCAATGATGCTTTCTAAGGCCCACTTGACTTCATATTCCAGGATGTCTGGCTCTAGGTCAGTGATCACACCATCATGATTATCTGGGTCGTGCAGATCTTTTTTGTACAGTTCTTCTGTGCATTCTTGCCACCTCTTCTTAATACCTTCTGGTTCTGTGAGGTCCATACAATTTCTGTCCTTTATCGAGCCCATCTTTGCATGAAATGTTCCCTTGGTATCTCTAACTTTCTTGAAGAGATCTCTAGTCTTTCCCATTCTGTTGTTTTCCTCTATTTTTTTGCATTGATCACTGAGGAAGGCTTTCTTATCTCTTCTTGCTGTTCTTTGAAACTCTGCCTTCAGATGCTTATATCTTTCCTTTTCTCCTTTGCTTTTCGCTTCTCTTCTTTTCACACCTATTTGTAAGGCCTCCTGAGACAGCCATTTTGCTTTTTTTGCATTTCTTTTCCATGGGGATGGTCTTGATCCCTGTCTCCTGTACAATGTCACAAACCTCCGTCCATAGTTCATCAGGCACTCTGTCTGTCAGATCTAGTCCCTTAAATCTATTTCTCACTTCCACTGTATAATCATAAGGAATTTGATTTAGGTCATCCCTGAATGGTCTAGTGGTTTTCCCTACTTTCTTCAATTTAAGTCTGAATTTTGTAATAAGGAGTTCATGATCTGAGCCACAGTCAGCTCCTTACATTCTAGGAATCAGCGAGTTAAAATGGACTGGGATGGGTGAATTTAACTCAGATGACCATTATATCTACTACTGTGGGCAGGAATCCTTTAGAAGAAATGGAGTAGCCATCATAGTCAACAAAAGAGTCCAAAATGCAGTCCTTGGATGCAATCTCAAAAAAGACAGAATGATCTCTGTTCATTTCCAAGGCAAACCATTCAATATCACAGTAACCAAGCCTATGCCCCAACCAGTAATGCTGAAGAAGCTGAAGTTGAACGGTTCTATGAATACCTACAAGACCTTTTGGAACTAACACCCCCAAAAGATGTCCTTTTCATTATAGGGGGCTGGAATGCAAAAGTAGGAAGTCAAGAAACACCTGGAGTAACAGGCAAATTTGGCCTTGGAATACAGAATGAAGCAGGGCAAAGGATAATAGAGTTTTGCCAAGAGAATGCACTGGTCATAGCAAACACCTTCTTCCAACAGCACAAGAGAAGACTCTACACATGGACATCACCAGATGGTCAACACCGAAATCAGATTGATTATATTCTTTGCAGCCAAAGATGGACAAGCTCTATACAGTCAACAAATTTGTTAAAGGATATTAAAAAACTAAAAATAAAATTTTAAGGATTAAATGATTAAATTAAAGTTCTTTTGGGAAAAGCAAATTGTCAGAGATAGCTGTTTTTGTTTCAGAATCTAGGCATGTTTGATAATAACCACCTTCATAAATACTTTGTACTTACCGTTTTGGAAACAGTAAAGTATATCTCTGGAGGCTGACTGCCCTGCTTTGATCCTTGGCTCTACCACTTTCTAGCTATATGAACTAGAACAATTTCCTCAATAAAGGCTATCATTTTTGAAACACTTACTATAAGCCAAGCACCATGATAAACATCATATGTGGATATTACATTGAATCTTCAATCAAATTGTTATTATCCATTTTAGAGAAACCCAAAAAAGCTAAGTAATTTTTCCCAAGATCACACATCCAGCAGTCTCCACATCAACAAAATACAAGATATTAATAGCATACAGATCAAAGTGTTGTTGAAATGATTACATGAGACAAAGCATATAAAGAATTTTTAGCAAACTGACACATATGAAATATTTAGTAAATATTTTGTTATTATAATTATTGTTTTCACTGTTGCTGGGTAAGCATAATTGTCTACATTATTAATTTCAAGAAACTTCAACTGGCCTTAAAAGACCAGACCCAATCAAACATATATCAGAAAGAATGAATAACATGTGGTGGCTCAGATGGTGAAGAGCCCACCTGCAGTGCAGAAGCCCTCGGTTGGATCCCTGGGTCAGGAAGATCCTCTGGAGAAGGGAATGGCAACCCGTTCTAGTATCCTTGCCTCAAGAATTCCATGGACAAAGGAGCCTGAAGGGCTACAGTCCATGGGGTCACATAGAGTCGGCCATAACTGAGCAACTACCACATACACACACAGGGCACTCTAGAGACCAATTAGATTACCCAGAGAAAAAGTTCAGAAGCTTTTTTTTTTTTTTTTTTGCATGAAGAACTAAAATGCTCCTCACTTGAGTCCTTGCAACTGACACAGGAGAATGTCATAGAGAAAAAGTTACTGTTAGGTTCTGATGGTAGACAGCTATGGGCAGCTGATGTACACCATTGAAGGGCTGCATTTGTGAAAGGGATATCTCTGTCTCTGAGTCATTGCTGTTCTAGAATTATTCCATTTAAAGGATCAATATTTAAAGCCATGAGATATAGAAAGTCTTTATGTGTATGTGTGTGTGTGTGTGTGTGTGTGTCTTAGTCACTCAGTCATGCCTGACTCTTTGTGACTCCAGGGACTGTAGCCTGCCAAGCTCCTCTGGCCATGGAATTCTCCAGGCAAGAATGCTGGGATGGGTTGCCATTCCCTTCTCCAGGGCATCTTCCTGACCCAGGGATGGAAGCTGGGTCTTCCACATTGTAAGCAGATTCTTTACTGTTTGAGCCACCAGGGAAGCCCAGGAAGTCTTTATGCTGCTGCTGCTGCTGCTAAGTCGCTTAAGTTGTGTCCAACTCTGTGCAACCCCATAGATGGCAGCCCACCAGGCTCCACCATCCCTGGGATTCTCCAGGCAAGAACATTGGAGTGGGTTGCCATTTCCTTCTCCAATGCAGGAAAGTGAAAAGTGAAAGGGAAGTCACTCAGTCATGTCCGACTCTTCGCCGCCCCATGGACCTCAGCCCACCAGGCTCCTCTGTCCATGGATTTTCCAGGCAAGAGTGCTGGAGTGGGGTGCCATTGCCTTCTCCAGGAAGTCTTTATAGTATGCCTCAATATTTGATGTGCTAGCAAGTTAGAGATTAGTGAGTTATTTGAAAGATAGGGGAAAATAGTAGTGGCCTATAGATTGTAGTTTACCATAGCAGATCCTGGTTATGTAGATTAATAGAACACACATCAAATAAGTTTGGCTAGTCGGTGAGGTAATGTAGAAATATGTGAGTCACTCCTGGGAACTAAAAACCCCATTAGGCGTGGTGATGGGAGCTGGCTTCAGAAGCTAGAGTCCTCTGAGGCTGTAGAAGAGAAAAGCAAGAGAGTAAGAAAGAGGTGGAAAGGGCTATCAAAGACAAATTGTGCTTAGTTCACTCCAGCCCCAATGTTAAGAATATCCATAAAAGAACAATGATTCCATTTATCCAGTCCCTATTGATTAATTGATATAAGTACTTTAAGGGTCAGGCATTGTGAAACTGATGGGAATTTTGGACCAGGTGGGAGAGGTAGGATCTTTGCAGGCCAATGAATGAGTTGCTTTGAAGCTTGCAGTGCCATTTAAATTGCATTCTGTAATAGTTGCCTAGGCATTTAACCTCTGGGCCTCAGTTACTTCATCTGTAAAATGAAGATCTTGAAGTATATGACCTCTGGGGAACTTTGCAGCATTAAAATGTTATGATTCTCTTTGGGTTATTTTGAAGGAAAATGTATGATCCTCTTTGGTAATAAAGAATTAAAAAAGGAAGCTCACATCTCACAAGGGTGCATGCAAATGGATAAATGAAAACCCCAAATCATGCGTGAATACATATATGATTATGAGGATTATCATGAAAAATACTAATAAAACTGGAGTGTCATAAGCTTGAAGAGATATCTAACTTATAAATTATTTCTGTCTTTGCAGCATGAAATAGCATAATAACACAGATACTTTTATAAGAAGAATCTTCTGGCCAAAGGTGAAGGGATGTAGCAATTCATGTAAGTGAAGCTCAAACTTTATTTACCCAAAGTAATAACATCCTTTGCTCTGTATCTTAAGGCTGTAACAAATTATTCCCTAGTTTCTTTCCCATAGTTTGAAATTGCCCTTATCCCAAGGATTTTTCATTTTGATAAAAAATTATCTCAGAAAAATTAAAGCCAAGATTCCCTAAACTGACCCTTAGCAAGTACTTTAATTTTTCAAATTATTTAGCTACTGTGGCTCAGAGGTTAAAGCGTCTGCCTGGAATGTCGGAGACCCAGGCTCGATCCCTGGGTCAGGAAGATCCCCTGGAGAAGGAAATGGCAACCCACTCCAGTTCTCTTGCCTGGAGAATTCCATGGACTGAAGAGCCTGGTAGGCTACTGTCCATGGAGTCGCAAAGAGTCGGACACGACTGAGCGACTTCACTACTACTAAATCAAAAAGAAGTAATTTTCGTAACTTCTTTTTCAAGAAGCTTTATAAATTTAAAGCTTTATATATAGCTCGCAGACCTGTTCCTCTTGAGGTATGGGAGCTAAGGCAGTGTGACTCCATTCTTATTAGTAGAAGTGACAAGACTTACTGGAAACTGAAACAATGGGGTCAAGTGGTGAATAAAGAAAAGGAAAAAAGCAAGGCTTAGAAATTCTCAACCCAAACTAACTAAAACATTCATGATGTCCTATAAAGAGATGGCTGCAGTTGAGGTATCCAAGTAACGGAATGCTATTTAAGAGAAACTGCTAGTGATCGTAAGAAGCTACTAGCAAAGACAGGAAAGCCAAGGAAGAGAAGAGGAGATTAAGAAATGGGATCTTCCTCTTGTCTTGCGCAAATGGAAAGTCTCAGTGCCTTTCTATGTGATTTGTATAAGCTGCTTATTGGTTATTAGTGGAATATATGAGAAGTAAGTAGATCAATTTCCAAGGAACAATTTGAAATTTTTGGTTGTTCTGCAGACCTAATAATAAAGACTCTGAAGACTAACCAAAAGTTTGTCATTTCTTAGGCTTTAAAATAAATTTTCATTTATTCATAATCATTTTTATGTTAATAAGCACATAATTTGAGTATCCTTTATATTACAATCATTGGATTTAATACAAGAAAGGAAAAACATAGTTCTTGCCCTTAACTTTGAAATCTATTTGGAAATCATGTATGATTTTGTTTTGATTAACCATAATTGCTCTAATAAATTAACTTGTAAGAGACCTTGAAAAATCAAGTAAAAAAAGTTTCCTCTAAAATTCTTAAGAGAGGAGGTTAATATATAATAGTATTTCATTTATGTAAAAACTAACTAAAAGATAATGCAATCTGTTTTATTAGGCTATTAGAGTCATATTTATTCATCTTCAGTATGTTGTAGTTTTATTCAGGACCTATTTTTATTCTGCTAGATATTTTGATCCTAAAATTCACATGACCCAAGGGAAAACGTCCTGTAATGTATCATCTGTTCCACTCAGTAGTTAGACTGCCTAAGTTCCAACAGCTGGAATTTATGCCTCTTTGCATGATCTCCCTTTATCCCCATGGAGCTCTTAAGACCATGTTTTTACTCCCGCATTGTTGTTAGGGGAAAACTCCTAGCATCTGGTAGATGGGACTCTACATAAGTTAGATAAGGAAGCTTTTTATCTATTTGTTGTTTAAGGCAGATATTCCAGTTTTTTAGTTCAGTCTGAGTATGTAAAGCATGATGGTGGAGGGCATATACTTTTCAGGCAAATGAGAGTGCTAAAAGTGAATAAAGTAGCATTAAACTAGGAATTAAATCCTTTGATAAAGATCCTAAATTTTTTCTTGGCTTCCCTGGTGGTTCAGATGGTAAAGAATCCACCTGCATTGCAGGAAACCTGGGTTGATCCCTTGGTTGGGAAGATTCCCTGAAGGAGGGCATGACAACCCACTCCAGTATTCTTACATGGAGAAGCCCCATGGACAGAGGAGCCTGGCAGACTGCAGTCCATGGGGTCACAAAGAGTCGGACATGACTGAGTGACTAAGCACAAACAGCACAAATTTGTTTCTACTGGAGAGGAGAAAATTCTAGGGAAAATAAACAGCTGTCTTTAAATACCTGAAAGTTTGACATGTGAGGACAAAAAATTACGGTGGCTCATGTAGTTGCAGTAACTTCTAGGGAGTGGAAAGCAGTGGGAGCAGCTTTTGACTCAATCTCAAAAGAAGATAGATGTTTCCTACCTCCACTGAAGCCGAAGCTAAATGATTACCTGTGGTTTTGTAGAGGTGAAGTAAAAAGGATTAGAGGTGAGACTTGTTTGGGATTTGCGATAGGGATAGTGAATGGGTTTAATTCCCGTGCCAACTGTGATCATCTGGTAAGGGCTGGCTGGAGCACTGTGGTCCTCTGACACTGTTGCAGCTCATGAGGAAGAAATGCTATGATTGATTAGAATAGATATGCATGCCTTGCATTTTCTTTCTCTGGGATGATCCTTCATTATTCTCTCCACTTCTTAGATTCTATGATGCTAGGTCATCCCAGTTGTTCTACTACCAGCCCAGCATACCTACTCAGCTCTCCAGATTCTATAGGGAACTTTGGATCCACATTACTTTCTATTCTCTACCACTTATATTTTGTTACCCTTGAGTGGGTAAGTGTGTAATTGGATTGACCTGATTTGATTGAAGATTATAGGACTTTCGCTTCCTGTTGTGATAAAAACAAAGAGGCATAGTGACATACTAGAAATATTATTTGGCTTCCACTCTTACTGTTCCACTGAGATTGCATCTACCATGAATGGTGCTTCTGTTACAAAAGCCAGCGGATGTTCCCCAGCTTCATGGAACATCTTTGTCTCTTGGCTCTTACCATGCAATTTCATCTTGTTTTTCTCCTTCCTCGTTGAGTGCTTCTTCTCAGTAGCTTTACCTTGATCGAAGGGCTAGTATAGTGCTTCCCTGGTGGCTCAGTGGTAAAGAATCCTCCTGCCAATGCAGGAGATGAAGGTTTTATCCCTGGGTGGGAAGATGCCCTGAAGGAAATGGCAATCTACTCCAGTATTTTTGCCTGGAAATTTCACAGACAAAGGAGCCTGATGGGCTACAGTCCTTGGGGTGCAAAGAGTCGGATAGAACTTAGCGATTGAACAACAACAAAGAACCAGAGTAAAAGCCTCTTGAGGAGATGATTGGAATATATCTATTCTTCTCACCTTTCTGTTCCTATAGGTTTAAATTCTTTTCTTATATCAATATTTCCAAACTCTGTAAACATAGCCAAGAGCCTTAATTTTGACTCTCCGTATAACTACTTTCTTGTAATTACCTTTTGGATGGCTCACAGGCATCTCAAACTTACCATTCAATACAGACTCTTGATCCACTTCCCTAATCTGTTTTTCTCACCTCTTCACCGTTTCATAACATATTATGCTGCATGTATGCTCAATCGTGTCTGACTCTTTGCAACTCTGTGGACTGTAGCCCTCCAGACTTCTCTGTCCAGGCAAGAATACTGGAGTGGGTTGCCATTTCCTCCCCTAGGGCATGTTCCCAACTCAGGGATTGAACCTGCCTCTCCTGCATTACAGGTGGATTCTTTATCACTGTGCCACCTTATAATTAGCCAATCCAGGAAATCTAAGGATTATTCTTGATTCTTCCCAATCATTGTAAATGTTTCCAAACTATGTTTTAAGTGTGTCACTTCTTTCCATCACCACTGCTACCACATTATACCAGTATTTCCCACTTGGTCCATTGCAGCAAGCTCCCAAATACTTGTCCTGCTGAAATTAAGTGTTCACATAGTAATAACAGTAACAGTACTCATTCATTTATTCAACATTAATTCAGCATTTGACTCACTACATGGAGAGCTTATCATAGGTTAGACTGTGAAAGCCTGAGGGATCATCAGAGAACAAAAAAGAAGTTTCTGCCTTTAAGAAGCTTATGTTCTGGTGAGAGAAGATACACAGTAAACAATAAATATAAAAATAAGTAAATTATACAATAACTAGATGATGTAAATAATGTGAAAAGTGGAATTTAAGAAAAGTAAGGGAACAGGGGGTTCTGGGAAAATTATGGTCCAGATTATAGTATATAGAAAAGAAAGAAAGAAAGAAAGTTTAGTTGCTCAGTCATATCCGACTCTTTGTGACCCCATGGACTGTAGCCTATGAGGATCCTCTGTCCATGGGATTTTCCAGGCAAGAGTACTGGAGTGGGTTGCCATTTCCTTCTCCAGAGGATCTTCCCAACCCAGGGATCAAACCCAGGTCTCCACAGTGTAGGCAGACGCTTTACTGTCTGAGCCACCAGGGAAGTATATAAAAGGAGGTCAAAGTAGGTCTCATTGAGAAGTTGATTTTTTCAGGATAGACTTAGCCAAAGGAATATCAGGGAGAAGAATGTTTCATAAAAAAGGAACATCTAGAATAAATGTTCTTCAAATGAGAATGTATCTGATTGTGTTTTTGAGGCAGCAAGAAAACCTGTGTGACTGTAACAGGGTGAGTGAGTGAGGAGGAGTGTAGAGGGAGAGGAAGTCAGTGTAAACATGTGAGATGTAGAGCCTTGTGGGACATTATAAGAACTTTGGGTTTTACTCTGAATGAAAAGAGGAACCACTGGACAGTTTTGAGCAAAGTGATGACACAATCCATTTTAAAAGGATCATTTGACTACTATTTAATAAATACTGGAGGTAAGAGTACAATGGAGAGATCAATTAGGAGGCTATTGCAATAATCTGGATGAGAGATGATGGCAACTTAAACTAATGTGGTAATTGAAGAGGTAGTGCAAAGTGGTTAGATTTTTAATATATTTTGAAGGTAGATCCAACAAAAGCTCCTGATGAATTTGATGTGGGATATAGGAGAGAGGTGTTAAGGAAGACTACAAGATTTTATGACTGAGAAACTAATAAAAATGGAGTTGTATCATCAAGCGAGACATCATAGTGGAGATGTTACATAAGTAACTTCAGGCCTGAAGTTCTGGAATAGCACTGAGCTGGAAGTTGTCAGCATATATACTGGTGCTGCTATTTAGTCATTAAGTCTTGTCCAACTCTTTTGTGACCCCATAGACTGTAGCCCACCAGGCCCCTCTGTCCATGGGATTTCCCAGGCAAGAATACTGGTGTGGGTTGCCATTTCCTACTCCAGAGGGTCTTCGCAACCTAGGGATTGAATCTGTGTCTCCTGCCTTAGCAAGTGGATTCTTTACCACCTGAGACACCTAGGAAGCCAGTCAGAATATATAGATGGCATTTAAAGCCAGGAGTCTGGATGATCTCATCAAGGGAGTGAATGTAAAACAAGGGAAGGATCAATAATTGAACCCTGGGGGTATTCCAACATTAAGAGGCCAGAGAAAAGAGGGAACTCTGAAAAAGAGACTAAGAAGCAAAGATTAGTGAAGGTGGAGGACAAGCAAACTGTGGTTGAGTTTTAAAAACCAAGTGAAGAAAGGGCATCAGCCAGGAGTAAGATATCAGCTGAATAAGATGAGAACTGGGTTTAGCAGTAGACCTGGGTTCAATCTCTGGGTTGGGAAGATCCCCTGGAGAAGGAAATGGCAACCCACTCCAGTACTCTTGCCTGGAGAATCCCATGGACAGAGGAGCCTGGTGGGCTACAGTCCACGGGATCGCAAAGAGTGGGACACGACTGAGCGACTTCACTCACTAAGGAATTAAAGGAACCTTGACAAAGCAGTTTTGTTTGAGGGCTCAGAGAAAAGACTGGTGTGGGATTGAGAGAGAAAAGAACATCTCCTAAGAGGTATTCTTGTCAAAATTAATCAGAATCAGGTCTAGCTTCTGGACCTACTATATTTTAGGAAATGCATGTAAGAGAGGAACAATATGGCCAAAATTCAGACTCTGGGAAATTATACAGAATAAAGGGACTGGTTTCTTCAATACATATATTGCCACCGGATGGAAGGGAACAAGAAAGGCGGCGGGGATGGGGGTGGGTGGGGGGGGAATAGAAAGTGGAATCATATAGATTAAAACAGATTTAAGAACATGGTGACCACACATTTCAGTTTGCCTGTGATCATCCTGATTTATCCTTATTTTCTGGCATGATTATTATTAGTGGTCCTTTTCACTCACAAATATGTTGCAGTTTGGACAATTAAATATAAAGTAAAAGAAGAGAAGCGAAAAGCAAAGGAGAAAAGGAAAGATACAAACATTTGAATGCAGAGTTCCAAAGAATAGCAAGAAGAGATAAGAAAGCCTTCTTCAGCAATCAGTGCAAAGAAATAGAGGAAAACAACAGAATGGGAAAGACTAGGGATCTCTAAAAGAAAATCAGAGATGCCAAAGGAACATTTCATGCAAAGATGGGCTCGACAAAGGACAGAAATGGTATGGACCTAACAGAAGCAGAAGATATTAAGAAGAGATGGCAAGAATACACAGAAGAACTGTACAAAAAAGATCTTCATGACCCAGATAATCACGATGGTGTGATCACTGACCTAGAGCCAGACATCCTGGAATGTGAAGTCAAGTGGGCCTTAGAAAGCATCACTACGAACAAAGCTAGTGGAGGTGATGGAATTCCAGTTGAGCTATTCCAAATCCTGAAAGATGATGCTGTGAAAGTGCTGCACTCAATATGCCAGCAAATTTGGAAAACTCAGCAGTGGCCACAGGACTGGAAAAGGTCAGTTTTCATTCCAATCCCAAAGAAAGGCAATGCCAAAGAATGCTCAAACTACCGCACGATTGCACTCATCTCACATGCTAGTAAAGTAATGCTCAAAATTCTCCAAGCCAGGCTTCAGCAATATGTGAACCATGAACTTCCTGATGTTCAAGCTGGTTTTAGAAAAGGCAGAGGAACCAGAGATCAAATTGCCAACATCTGCTGGATCATGGAAAAAGCAAGAGAGTTCCAGAAAAACATCGAATTCTGCTTTACTGACTATGCCAAAGCCTTTGACTGTGTGGATCACAATAAACTGTGGAAAATTCTGAAAGAGAGGGGAATACCAGACCAGCTGATCTGCCTCTTGAGAAATTTGTATGCAGGTCAGGAAGCAAGAGTTAGAAGTGGACATGGAACAACAGACTGGTTCCAAATAGGAAAAGGAGTTTGTCAAGGCTGTATATTGTCACCCTGTTTATTTAACTTCTATGCAGAGTACATCATGGGAAACGCTGGACTGGAAGAAACGCAGACTGGAATCAAGATTGCCGGGAGAAATATCAATAACCTCAGATATGCAGATGACACCACCTTTATGGCAGAAAGTGAAGAGGAACTCAAAAGCCTCTTGATGAAAGTGAAAGTGGAGAGTGAAAAAGTGGGCTTAAAGCTCAACAGTCAGAAAACAAAGATCATGGCATCTGGTCCCATCACTTCATGGGAAATAGATGGGAAAACAGTGGAAACAGTGTCAGACTTTATTTTTCTGGGCTCCAAAATCACTGCAGATGGTGACTGCAGCCATGAAATTAAAAGAAGCTTACTCCTTGGAAGGAAAGTTATGACCAACCTAGATAGCATATTGAAAAGCAGAGACATTACTTTGCCAACAAAGGTCCGTCTAGTCAAGGCTATGGTTTTTCCTGTGGTGAGGTATGGATGTGAGAGTTGGACTGTGAAGAAGGCTGAGCGCCAAAGAATTGATGCTTTTGAACTGTGGTGTTGCAGAAGACTCTTGAGAGTCTCTTGGACTGCAAGGAGATCCAACCAGTCCATTCTGAAAGAGATCAGCCCTGGGATTTCTTTGGAAGGAATGATGCTAAAGCTGAAACTCCAGTACTTTGGCCACCTCATGCGAAGAGTTGACTCCTTGGAAAAGACTCTGATTCTGGGAGGGATTGGGGGCAGGATGGGAAGGGGATGACAGAGGATGAGATGGCTGGATGGCATCACTGACTTGATGGACGTGAGTCTGGGTGAACTCCGGGAGTTGGTGATGGACAGGGAGGCCTGGCGTGCTGGGATTCATGGGGTCACAAGGACTTGGACATGACTGAGCAACTGATTTGATCTGAAGTGATCCTATTTAGGATACATAATAAGCAAGTGAAAACATATACTTCAGTTTAATCAAGTAACACACTATAAAAGAAATATTTTTGAGATAACTTGGAAAATTGGAACACTGATGATCTATTTGATCATATTAGGGTACTGTAGTTAATGTTTTGAGATGAAATTATGTTGTGATTATGGTGGCTCAGTGGTAAAGAATCCTTCTGCCAATGCAGGAGATGAACTCTGTCCCCGAGTTGGGAAGATCTCTTGGATTAGGAAATGGCAACCCACTCCAGTGTTCTTGCCTGGGAAGTCCCATGGATAGAGGAACCTGGTGGGCTACAGTCCACATGCTTGCAAAAGAATCAGACACAACTTAGTGACTAAACAACAACAAATGATTTTTAAAAGAGGCCTTATTTTTAGATATTTACAGATGAAATCTATAACACAGAAGATTAGGGTTAGGGTTAGGGCTGGATGGTTGGGAAGTGGTTAGCAGCATAGATGAAACTAGAATTATAATGAAGTTTATAACTGTTGAAATTGAGTAATGAATCTATGGGGATTCATTAAGCTATTCTTCTTTGATTTTATTTGACGTTTTTTATAATGAGAAGTTTAAAAAAGAATATAAGGAGAATGGAAAGTTGGAATTAGAAATGATGACTAGACACTTTTGATGGAGTCTTTTTCTAAATCATAAACACAGTATCTCTTTCCTTTTATTTAGCTCTTCTTTAATTTCTTTCAGCAATGTTTGTGGTTTCAGTCTAAACATCTTGCATATATTCTGCAAGTATAATCCTTAATCCTTAAGTATATTTTATACTGTATATTATATACTGTTGTGAATGGTGTTAAAGCAGTTTTAGGATTCCCCTAATTGGTTTTCCATTTCTCAGAGATCACTATCTCTTATTGTCTGATGACTGCTGTCTTGAAAACTATGGTTTCATATATTTTCTCCTATTTTGTTTCTGATAGGGAACCAAATGTGATTTCTTTTACTTGTTGACCGAAAGTTGGAGCACTTGTCTAACATTAGATCAGAATTTTTTCTTGCTTGTTTTCTGCTGCTGAAAACAGATTTGTTCCATCCCATTTTTCTTTTGTTTAGTTTTGTTGATTGCATTAGTTTGGGGGAGGGATATTTTGTGATTCATGTAGCCATCTTCATGTGTTTATTAAACATTTTACATTTTCTTTTCTATTATTCATGATTATCATTCTTTTTTCCTACTTTTCAATTGACATCTAAAATAATTTCTTACAGGTTTCTCTTAGGTATTAAGTATCTACTCTACTATACATAGGGATGTCCCTGGTGACTCAGCTGGTAAAGAATCTACTTGCAGTGGAGGAGATACAGGTTTGATTCCTGGGTTGGGAAGATCCCCTGGAGAAGGAAATGATGACCCACTCCAGTATTCTTGCCTGGGAAATCCTATGGACAGAGGAGCCTGGTGGGCTATAATCCATGGGGTCACAAGAATCAGACATGACTTAGTGACTAAACCACCACCACTACTATACATATTGTTTATATGCCATATTTATATTCAACATGGTTCCCAGTTTATTGTTTGCATTTAATTTTGGTGATGTTATCTTTTGAAGTATAACAAACAACCTTTAATTTACTGTAGCCAAATCTATATAGTTTTTTTTACAATGTTCCTTCACAATCAGAGAATGATATTTACCTGTATTGTTCTGTTTTTGTTGCTTGGCTGTTTCTAACACTTCTAGATTTTTAAGGGATGTATTTCTTTACATGGAGTATATATAAATTTATTTTTTTCCAAAGTGTTCTCTTGGTGCTATTTATAATGTATCCCTCCTTTTATGTATATTTATAGCACTACTTTTACCACAGGAAGAATTCTGTTATTGAGAATTCTGTCTATTCTTTTCCATTTATATATCCACTCCTATGCTATTTAATTATTATATAATATTTTATATTTTGTAGTATAAGAACCCATTTTTAAGATTTCATATGAAGTAAAATTTTTATTATGTAAAATTAATATATGCTCATCACATAAGAGTGGGAGAAGGCAATGGCACCCCACTCCAGTACTCTTGCCTGGAAAATCCTATGGATGGAGGAGCCTGGTGGGCTGCAGTCCATGGGGTCGCTAAGCGTTGGATACGACTGAGCGACCTCACTTTCACTTTTCACTTTCATGCATTGGAGAAGGAAATGGCAACCCACTCCAGTGTTCTTGCCTGGAGAATGCCAGGGACGGGGAGCCTGGTGGGCTGCCGTCTATGGGGTCGCACAGAGTTGGACACGACTGAAGTGACATAGCAGCAGCAGCATCACATAAGAATTAAATAATGAATACTAGTGCAAAGAACACAAAGCATCCATGAACCAATCTAAATTAGCAACTGAGTTTATAGTCTTCCAGATATTTTGTTGTTTATATACTTTTAAACTTTTTACAAAATAAGGTCATACATTATTTCATAATTTACTTATATTTTCATATCAATAACATACTGTAATATTTTTAATTGTTGAAGAATATTTCATTGCATGGATAAATGATGATTTAAACAACCTCCTGTCCCCTCTTGGCAAATAATTTGTTGAAGAAGGACATACATATGAAAAAGTTTGTAAATAATACACATACAGCTTATGGGTTCACAAAATGATTGTACTCATGTAACTAGTCCCCAGATCAAGAAGCAAAACATTATCAACATTCCAAAAGTCTTCTAATAAATCCATCCTATGTGCAAATAACTACCTTACTCTCCAGGGCAGGAACTGTTCTGACACCATAGATTAGTTTTGGCTTTTTTAGAAATTTATATAAATGAAATCATACAATATGTATGTATTTGTATTTGGCTTCTCCCTTAACAGTGTGAGATTTATCCAGTTGTGTGTAGTTCTGTTTGTTGTGTGTAGTCTATTCATTCTGAGTGTGCTCTAGATTTTGTCGACATTGTAAGTATATGTTTATGTGTATAAGAAACTATTTTCCAAAATGACATTGTATCAGTATTTTGTATTATATAGTATTTTGCATTCCTGCTTTCAATGAATGAGAGATTCCTATTGATCAGCATCCTCATCAACAGTTGTTATTTTTTGCTCTCTTTGGTTTTATTTTGAAATTGAAACAATATTTATAAGTGCATGGTTGGTATTTCATTGTTATTTTAACTTGCATTTCCTTAGCTAATAATGTTGAGCATCTTTTCATATATTCATTTGCCATCCATATTTCTTCTCTGATGAAGTGACTGTACAGTTCTTTTACCCCTTATTTTTTCTCATATTCTTTTCTTATTATTTAGTTGAGTTCTTTATCTGACCTGGAGATACCTTGATCAGATATGTGATCTGTAAATATTTTCTTCTGGCCTGTGGCTTGGCTTTTCATTCTCTTCATGATGTCCTTCACAGAGAAAAAGTCTTTAATTTGGATAGAGTACAGCTTGTTAATTTTTTTCTTTGCAGAGTATGCTTTTAGTGTTGTGTCCAAAAACTCATCATGTAACTTAAGGTCACAGAGATTTTCTCTTGTGTTTTCTTTTAGAAATTTTAAAGCTTTATTCTTACATTTGGAACTATGAATCAAAGAACATGCATGTTTTAATGTGTAGTGAGATGTACTGAAAAAATGCTTTATGAATAATTTTACTAATGTATACTCTCACGAGCCATGTATGACAGTTTCCACATCTACCACCACACTGAATGTTATCCTTTGTCTTTAAATTTTTGTATCTTCACCTTTTAATACTGGCAGCTTGTTTAAATTTATTATTATTATTAGTGATTTTCAATACTTTTTATTTTTTTACTTTTATAGTTTTAAAACTATATTTTGTGTGTTAAATTCATTTTTCCCTAGTAGAGCATTTATCTTTTATTTATCAGTTTAAGTACACATAACAGAAACCAACTACTCTACCTTAATCAAATGAGAGTATTTTTCCTCACATGGGAAGTTTCAGCAATGGCATTTCAGGATTGATGCAGGCACTCAAGGAATTAGACTTCTCTCTTGATACTTCCTCCACTAGCTTTGTTCGTGATGATGCTTTCTAAGGTCCACTTGACTTCACATTCCAGGATGTCTGGCTCTAGGTGAGTGATCACACCATCGTGATTATCTGGGTTGCGAAGATCTGTTTTGCATAGTCCTTCTGTGTTTTCAGGCCACCTCTTTTAAAATATCTTCTGCTTCTGTTAGGTCCATACCATTTCTGTCCTTTATCGAGCCCATCTTTGCATGAAATGTTCCCTTGGTATCTCTAATTTTCTTGAAGAGATCTCTAGTCTTTCCCATTCTGTTGTTTTCCTCTATTACTTTGCATTGATTGCTGAGGAAGGCTTTCTTATCTCTTCTTGCTATTCTTTGGAACTCTGCATCAGATGCTTATATCTTTCCTTTTCTCCTTTGCTTTTCGCTTCTCTTCTTTTCACACCTATTTGTAGGGCCTCCTCAGACAGCCATTTTGCTTTTTTGCATTTCTTTTCCATGAGGATGGTCTTGATCCCTGTCTCCTGTACAATGTCACGAACCTCCATCTATAGTTCATCAGGCACTCTATCTATCAGATCTAGGCCCTTAAATCTATTTCTCACTTCCACTGTAAAAGCATAAGGAATTTGATTTAGATCATACTTGAATGGTCTAGTGGTTTTCCCTACTTTCTTCAATTTAAGTCTGAATTTGGCAATAAGGAAATCATGACCTGAGCCACAGTCAGCTCCTGGTCTTGTTTTTGTTGACTGTATTGAGCTTCTCCACCTTTGGCTGCAAAGAATATAATCAATCTGATTTCGGTGTTGACCATCTGGTGATGTCCATGTGTAGAGTCTTCTCTTGTGTTGTTGGAAGAGGGTGTTTGCTATGACCAGTGCATTCTCGTGGCAAAATTCTATTAGCCTTTGCCCTGCTTCATTCTGTATTCCAAGGCCAAATTTGCCTGTTACTCCAGGTGTTTCTTGACTTCCTACTTTTGCATTTCAGTCCCCTATAATGAAAAGGACATCTTTTTTGGATGTTCTAAAAGGTCTTGTAGGTCTTCATAGAACCGTTTGACTTCAGCTTCTTCAGCATTACTGGTTGGGGCATAGACTTGGATTACTGTGATATTGAATGGTTTGCCTTGGAAATGAACAGAGATCATTTTGTCGTTTTTGAGATTGCATCCAAGTACTGCATTTTGGACTCTTTTGTTGACCATGATGACGACTCCATTTCTCCTAAGGGATTCCTGCCCACAGTAGTAGATGTATGAACAAAGCTAGTGGAGGTGATGGGATTCCAGTTGAGCTCTTTCAAATCCTGAAAGATGATGCTGTAAAAGTGCTGCACTCAATATGCCAACAAATTTGGAAAACTCAGCAGTGGCCACAGGACTGGAAAACGTCAGTTTTCATTCCAATCCCAAAGAAAGGAAATGCAAATAATGCTCAAACTACTGCACAATTTCACTCATCTCACATGCTAGTAAAGTAATGCTCAAAATTCTCCAAGCCAGGCTTCAGCAATATGTGAACTGCGAACTTCCAGATGTTCAAGCTGATTTTAGAAAAGGCAGAGGAACCAGAGATCAAATTGCCAACATCCGCTGGATCATGGAAAAAGCAAGAGAGTTCCAGAAAAACATCGATTTCTGCTTTATTGACTATGAAAAAGCCTTTGACTGTGTCGATCACAATAAACTGTGGAAAATTCTGAAAGAGATGGGAATATCAGACTACCTGATCTGCCTCTTGAGAAATTTGTATGCAGGTCAGGAAGCAACAGTCAGAACTGGACATGGAACAACAGACTGGTTCCAAATAGGAAAAGGAGTACGTCAATGCTGTATATTGTCACCCTGATTCTTTAATTTCTATGCA
This sequence comes from Bos javanicus, assembly GCF_032452875.1. Taxonomy (NCBI): domain Eukaryota; kingdom Metazoa; phylum Chordata; class Mammalia; order Artiodactyla; family Bovidae; genus Bos; species Bos javanicus. Next base: position 86,819,790 of record NC_083868.1, read on the forward strand.
GAGTACATCATGAGAAATGCTGGGCTGGAAGAAGCACAAGCTGGAATCAAGATTGCCGGGAGAAATATCAGTAACCTCAGATGTGCAGATGACACCACCCTTATGGCAGAAAGTGAAGAGGAACTCAAAAGCCTCTTGATGAAAGTGAAAGAGGAGAGTGAAAAAGTTGGCTTAAAGCTCAACATTCAGAAAACGAAGATCATGGCATCTGGTCCCATCACTTCATGGAAAATAGATGGGGAAACAGTGGAAATAGTGTCAGACTTTATCTTTTTGGGCTCCAAAATCACTGCAGATGGTGACTGCAGCCATGAAATTAAAAGACGCTTACTCCTTGGAAGGAAAGTTATGACCAACCTTGATAGCATATTGAAAAGCAGAGACATTACTTTGCCCACAAAGGTCCATTTAGTCAAGGCTATGGTATCCAGTGGTCATGTATGGATGCGAGAGTGGACTGTGAAGAAAGTTGAGTGCCGAAGAATTGATGCTTTTGAACTGTGGTATTGCAGAAGACTCTTGAGAGTCCCTTGGACTGCAAGGAGATCCAACCAGTCCATTCTGAAGCAGATCAGCCCGGGATTTCTTTGGATGGAATGATGCTAAAGCTGAAACTCCAGTACTGTGGCCACCTCATGGGAAGAGTTGACTCATTGGGAAAGACTCTGATGCTGGGAGGGATTGGGGGCAGGAGGAAAAGAGGACAACAGAGAATGAGATGGCTGGATGGCATCACCGACTCAATGGACGTGAGTTTGAGTGAACTCTGGGAGATGGTGATGGACAGAGAGGCCTGGTGTGCTGGGATTCATGGGGTCGCAGTGAGTTGGACATGACTGAATGACTGAACTGAACTGAACGTGACTCACACTAGCATGTGACTTTTATTTTCTCATGTTCAAAAAATAGTTTTTTTACTTCTAGGCATCAGATTCGTATTTCAGGAGGTAAGAGGGGAAGAATGGATAGCAAAATTATCCATTCTGAGACTCTTCTTTTTGATAAGGAAAGCATATTTTTCCTAGGAACCCCATCCAGGAAATTTTGCTTAAATTTTATTGGCCAGACTTGGTTAATGGCTACCTCTAACTGTCAGAGTAAAGAAAATAGTTGGACACATTGTTGCCCCAAGCACAACATGGGTTCTTGAAGCAAAGAAGCATAAATAGATATAAATTGTGTTCTTGCCTGGAGAATCCCAGGGACGGAGGAGCCTGATGGGCTGCCGTCTGTGGGGTCGCACAGAGTCAGACACGACTGAAGCAACTTAGCAGCAGCAGCAGCAGCCCTTACCAAAGTCTTCCATAGAGATGTGTTGTTCTTAGTCATAAGTGTTGACAATCTTTTTTTGCCATTTACTTTTTGCCATTATATGTGTATGTAACTTTGATATAGAAATTTTACACTTTTATCTTTTGTAGCTTTTGTTTTTCATGATTGTGTTCAGAGAGTCTTTTATAAGCCAAAATTTGCCCAATTTTAATTTTATATTCTTATTGACTTATTTGAGTTATATCTTCAATATTGAGCTTGACAGAATTATATTAAACCAACTTATATTCAACTATACTAAACCTGAAGAATTGATATCTCCATGTAATATCTATAATAGACAATAATATATAAATTTATGACATAGAAATAAGATATATTTAGCCCTCTTGTCCAAGTATGTTTTGCCATTTTCTTCATATAGAGCATATATATCATATGAAGGTTGCTCCTAGATATTGTACACTATATGGTTTTGTTTGTGCTTTACTATTACGTGAAGAAGCTTGTTTTTATTATATTTTCTAACTGAATATTGCTGATTTGTTTTAAACCTACATATATTATATAGTTGGAGAAGGTAATGGCAACCCACTCAAGTACTCTTGCCTGGAGAATCCCATGAACAGAGGAGCCTGGTAGGCTATTGTCAATGAGGTAGCAAAGTCAGACATGACTTAGCAACTAAACCAAGCATATTATATAGTATATGTATATAGGTATATATACACATACAAATATATATGTCTATATAGAGCTATTCTCAGCTATGTTTTAAAACTCTCTGATTAATTATAAAATTTTTGATGATTTCCTGTAATTTCTGCATGTATAATTGTATTTTATTCATGAATTAAACTCTTAGTATTTTATTTCAAATTCTTTTAAAAAATTAATATATTTATTTTAATTGGAGGCTAATTACTTTACAATATTGTGGTGGTTTTTGCCATACATAGACGTGAATCAGCCACAGGTGTACATGTGTCTGGCCATCCTGAACCCACTTCTCTTCCCACCACTTCTCTCTGGGTTGTTCCAGAGCAACAGTTTTGAATACTCTGCTTCATTCATCGAACTTGCACTGGTCATCTGTTTTACATATGGTAATATGCATGTTTCAATGCTATTCTCTCAAATCATCCCACCCTCATCTTCTCCCTCAACTACTTCAACTCCCTCAAACTACCACACAATTGCACTCATCTCACATGCTAGTAAAGTGATGCCTAATATTCTCCAAGCCAGGCTTCAGCAATATGTGAACCGTGAACTTTCAGATGTTCAAGCTGGTTTTAGAAAAAGCAGAGGAACCAGAGATCAAATTGCCAACATCCGCTGGATCATGGAAAAAGCAAGAGAGTTCCAGAAAAACATCGATTTCTGCTTTATTGACTATGCCAAAGCCTTTGACTGTGTGGATCACAATAAACTGTGGAAAATTCTGAAAGAGATGGGAATACCAGACCACCTGACCTGCCTCTTGAGAAACCTGTATGCAGGTCAGGAAGCAATAGTTAGAACTGGACATGGAACAACAGACTGGTTCCAAATAGGAAAAGGAGTACATCAAGGCTATATATTGTCACCCTGCTTATTTAACTTCTATGCAGAGTACATCATGAGAAACGCTGGGCTGGAAGAAGCACAAGCTGGAATCAAGATTGCTGGGAGAAATATCAGTAACCTCAGATGTGCAGATGACACCACCCTTATGGCAGAAAGTGAAGAGGAACTCAAAAGCCTCTTGATGAAAGTGGAAGAGGAGAGTGAAAAAGTTGGCTTAAAGCTCAACATTCAGAAAACGAAGATCATGGCATCTGGTCCCATCACTTCATGGCAAATAGATGGGGATACAGTGGAAACAGTGTCAGACTTTATCTCTTTGGGCTCCAAAATTACTGCAGATGGTGATTGCAGCCATGAAATTAAAAGATGCTTACTCCTTGGAAGGAAAGTTAAGACCAACCTAGACAGCATATTAAAAAGCAGAGCCATTACTTTGTCAACATAGTGCTGTCTAGTCAAGGCTATGGTTTTTCCAGTGGGCATGAACGGATGTGAGAGTTGGACTTTAAAGAAAGCTGAGCACCGAAGAATTGATGCTTTTGAACTTGGAGAAGACTCTTGAGAGTCCTTTGGACTGCAAGGACATCCAACCAGTCCATCCTGAAGGAGATCAGTCCTGGTTGTTCTTTGGTAGGACTGATGCTGAAGCTGAAACTCCAATACTTTGGCCACCTTATGCGAAGAGTTGACTCATTGGAAAAGACCCTGATGCTGGGAAAGATTGAGGGAAAGATTTAGGGTAGGAGGAGAAGGGGACGACAGAGCATAAGATGGTTGGATGGCATCACCGACTCAATGGACATGGGTTTGGGTGAACTCCAGAAGCTGGTGATGGACAGGGAGGCCTGACATGCTGTGGTTCATGGGTTGCAGAGTCAGAAATGACCGAGCGACTGAACTGAACTGGACACCTTCTCCCACATATTCCAGATGTCTTTTCTTTACATCTGTGTGTCTCTTTTGTGTCTTGCATATAGGGTCGTTTTTACCGTCTTTCTAAATTCCATATATATACATTAATATACTTATTGAAATTTCTCTTTCTGACTTACTTCACTCTGTATAATAGGCTCCAATTCACCTCATTAGAATGGACTCAAATGCATTCTTTTTATAGCTGCATAATATTCCATTGTGTATATGTACCACAACTTCCTTATCCATTCATCTGCCGATGGACATCTAGGTTGCTTCCATGTCCTAGCTATTGTAAACAGTGTTGCAATGAATATTGGGGTACATGTATCTCTTTCAATTCTGGTTTCCTCAGTGTGTATGCCCAGCAATGGGATTGCTGGGTCACAAGGCAGTTCTATTTCCAGTTTTTTAAGGAATCTCCATACTGTTCTCCATAGTGGCTGTACTAGGTTGCATTCCCACCTACAGTGTAAAAGGGTTCCCTTTTCTCCATGCCCTCTCCAAAATTTATCGTTTGTAGCCTTTTTTATGGCAGCCATTCTGACTGGCATGAGATGGTAGTCACTGTGGTTTTGATTTGCATTTCTCTAATAATGAGTGATGTTGAGCATCTTTTCATGTGTTTGTTAGCCATCTGTATGTCTTCTTTGGAGAAATGTCAGTTTAGTTCTTTGGCCCACTTTTTGATTGGTTCGTTTATTTTTCTGGTATTGAGATGCATGAGCTGCTTGTATATGTTGAAGATTAATTCTTCGTCAGTTGCTTCATTTGTGATTATTTTCTCCCATTCTGAAGGCTGCCTTTTCACCTTGCTTATAGTTCTTTGCTGTTCAAAAGCTAAGTTTAAATAGGTCCCATTTGCTTACTTTTGTTTTATTTCCATTACTCTGGTAAGTGGATCATAGAGGATCTTGCTGTGATTTATGTCAGAGAGTGTTCTGCTGATGTTTTCCTCCAGAGTTTTATAGTTTCTGGTCTTACACTTATATCTTTAATCCATTTTGAGTTTATGTTTGTATATGGTGTTAGAAAGTGTTCTAGTTTCATTCTTTTACAGGTGGTTAACCAGTTTTCCCAGCACCACTTGTTAAAGAGATAGTCTTTTCTCCATTGTATATTTTTACCTCCTTTGTCAGAGATAAGGTGTCCATAGGTTCGTGGATTTATCTCTGGGCTATTTTATTCCATCAGTCTATATTTCTGTCTTTGTGCCAGTACCATACTGTCTTGATGACTGTAGCTTTGTAGTATAGTCTGAAGTTAGAAAGGTTGATTCTTCCAGTTCCATTATTCTTTCTCAAGATTGCTTTGGCTATTCGAGTTTTTCTGTGTTTCCATACAAATTATGAAATTATTTTTTCTAGTTCTCTGAAAAATACCATTGGTGGCTTGATAGGGATTACATTGAATCTGTAGATTGCTTTGGGTAATATATTCATTTTCAGTATATTAATTCTTCCAATCCACGAACATGGTCTATTTATCTATTTGTGTCATCTTTGATTTCTTTCATCAGTGTTTTATAGTTTTCTATATATAGGTCTTTTGTTTCTTTAGGTAAATTTATTTTAAAAATCCTAAATATTTTATTCTTTTCATTGCAATGGTGAATGGGATTGTTTCCTTAATTTCTCTTTCTGTTTTTTCATTGATAGTGTATAGGTATGTATAGTGTATAGGGATTTCTGTGTATTAATTTTACATCCTGCAGCTTTACTATATTCATTGATTAGCTCTAGTAATTTTCTGGTGATGTCTTTAGGGGTTTCTATGTAGAGGATCATGTCATCTGCAAGCAGTGAGAGTTTTACTTCTTCTTTTCCAATCTGGATTCCTTTTATTTCTTTTTCTTTTCTGATTGCTGTGGCTAAAACTTCCAAAACTATGCTGAATCCTACTGGTGAGAGTGGGCACCCTTTTCTTATTCCTAATTTTAGAAAAAATGCTTTCAATTTTTTCACCATTGAGGATAATGTTTGCTGTTAGTTTGTTGTATATGACTTTTATTATGTTGAGATATGTTTCTTCTATGCCTGCTTACTAGAGAGTTTTTTTTTTAATCACAAATGGGTATTGAATTTTGTCAAAGGCTTTCTCTTCATCTATTGAGATAATCATATGATTTTAATCTTTCAATTTGTTAACATAGTGTATCACATTGATTGATTTGCAAATATTGAAGAATCCTTGCATCCCTGGGATAATGCCCACTTGGTATCATGTATGATCTTTTTAATATGTTATTGTATTCTGTTTGCTAGAATTTTGGTAGGGGATTTTTGCATCTATGTTCATCAGTGATAATGGCTGTAGTTTTCTTTTTTTGTGTGGCGTCTTTTTCTGGTTTTGGTATTAGGATGATGGTGGCCACATAGAATGAATTTGGGAGTTTACCTTCCTCTGCAATTTTCTGTAAGAGTTTGAGTAGGATAGGTGTTAGCTCTTCTCTAAATTTTTAGTAGAATTAACTTGTGAAGCCATCTGGTCCTGAGTTTTTATTTGTTGGAAGATTTTTTATTACAGTTTCAATTTCCATGCTTGTGATGGGTCTGTTAAAATTTTCTATTTCTCCCTGGTTCAGTTTTGGAATGTTATACTTTTTAAAGAATTTGTCCATGTCTTCCAAGTTGTCCATTTTATTGGTGTATAATTGCTCATAGTAGTCTTTTATGATCTTTTGTATTTCTGTGTTGTCTGTTGTGATTTCTCCATTTTCATTTATAATTTTATTGATTTGATTCTTCTCCCTTTTTTTCTTGATGAGTCTAGCTAACTGTTTGTTTATTTTATTTATCTTCTTAAAGAACCAGATTTGTTGATTTCTGCTGTAGTCTCCTTCATTTCTTTTTCACTTATTTCTGCTCTGATTTTCGTGATTTCTTTCCTTCTGTAATATTGGAGTTCTTATTTTCTTCTTTTTCTAGTTGCTTTAGGTGTACAATTAGGTTGTTTATTTGATGTTTCTCTTGTTTCTTGAGGTAAGCTCGTATTGCTGTGAACCTCCCTCTTAGCACTGCTTTTACTGAATCCCATAGGTTTTGGGTTGTGTTTTCATTTTTATTTGTCTATGCGTATTTTGATTTCCTTTCTGATTTCTTCTGTGATCTGTTGGTTATTCAGAAGTGTGTTGTTTAGCCTCCATCTTTTTACCTATCGTTGACATCTAATCTTACCACATTTTGATCAGAAAAGATGCTTGAAATAGCTTCATTTTTTTTTTTAAACTTACCAAGGCTAGATTTTTGGCCCAGTATGTGATCTATCTTGGAAAATGTTCTGTGTGCACTTCTCACTCCATGAGAAAAAGGTGAAATCCATTATTTTGGGGGTGAAATGCCCTATAGATATCAATTAGGTCTAACTTGTCCATAGTATCATTTAAAGCTTGTGTTTCCTTGCCAATTTTCTGTTTGATTGATCTGATAGGTGTGAGTGGGGTATTAAAGTCCCCCATGCTTATTATGTTACTGTTAATTTCTCCTTTCATACTTGATAGCATTTGCCGTACATATTGAGGTGCTCCTATATTGGGTGCATGTATATTTATAATTGTTATGTCTTCTTCCTGGATTGATCCTTTGATCATTATGTAGCATCCTTCTTTGTCTCTTATCATGGTCTTTATTTAAAAGTCTGTTTTATCTGATATGAATATTGCTATTCCTGCTTTCTTTTGCTCTCCATGATCTGCATGAAATATCTTTTTCCAGCCCCTCACTTTCATCTGTATGTGTCCCTAGGTTTGAGGTGGGGGCTTTTGTAGACAGCATATATAGGAGTCTTGTTTTTGCATCCATTTGACCAGTCTTTGTCTTTTGGTTTGATCATTTAACACATTTACATTTAAGGGTAATTATTGATAAGTAGGATCCCATTACCGTTTACTTTGTTATTTTGGGTTAATTTTTATAAACCTTTTCTGTGTTTCCTATCTAGAGAAGATGCTTTAGCATTTGTTGAAGAGCTGGTTTGGTGGTGCTGAATTCTCTCAGGTTTTGCTTGTCTGTAAAGCTTTTGATTTATCCTTCATATCTGAATGAGATCCTTCTTGGTAGAGTAATCTTGGTTGTAGGTTTTTCTCTTTCATCATTCTAAGTATGCCCTGCCATTCCCTTCTGGCTTGAAGAGTTTCTATTGAAAGATCAGCTGTTATCCTTATGGGGACCCCATTGTGTGTTATTTGTTGCTTTTCCCTTGGTGCTTTTAATATTTGCTCTTTGTGTTTAATCTTTGTTAGTTTGATTAATATGTGTCATGGGGTGTTTCTCCTTAGGTTTATTCTTTTTTGAGACTGTCTGGGGTTCTTGGACTTGGGTTGCTTTTCCTTCCCCATTTTAGGGAAGTTTTTGACTATTATCTCCTCAAGTATTTTCTCATGCCCTTTCTTTTGGTCTTCTTATTCTGAGACACCTATGAGTTGAATGTTGGGGCATTTAACATTGTTCCAGAGGTCTCTGAGGTTTCTGTCCTCAGAATGAGGTCTCTGTTCTCATTTCTTTTGATTCTTTTTTCTTTTTTCCTCTCTGCTTCATTTATTTCCACCATTCTATCTTCCACCACACTTATCCTCTCTTCTGCCTCAGTTATTCTACTGTTGGTTCCCTCCAGAGTGCTTTTAATCTCAGTTATTGCATCATTCACTAGTGATTGACTTCTTTATTTTTTATAGGTCCTTGTTAAACATTTCTTGCATCTTCTCAGTCCTTGTCTCTAGTCTCTTTATCTGCAACTCCATTTTGTTTTCAAGATTTTGGATCATCTTTACTGTCATTATTCTGAATTCTTTTTCAGGTAGACTCCCTATCTCCTCCTCTTTTGCTTGGTTTGGTGGGTTTTTGTCATGTTCTTTCACCTGCTGAAGGAACATGACAAAATTTCTCTGCCTTTTCACTTTGCTGTCTTTGGCTTTCTGCAGGCTTAAAGTTTGTGGTTCCTCTTAATTGTGGAGTCTGCTCCCTGTGGGGAGTTGGGGGGGTTTGCCCAGTGGTTTGTCAAGGTTTCCTGGTTGGGGGAGCTTGTGTCTGTGTTCTGGTGGGCGAAGCTGGATCTCTGCTCTCTGGAGTGCAATGCAGTGTCCACTAGAGAGTATTGAGGTGTCTGTGGGTTTGGCATGGCTTTGGGCAGCCTGTCTTTTAATGTTCAGGGTTGTGTTCCTGTTTTGCTGAAGAATTAGCATGGTGTGACTTGCACTGGAACTTATTGGCTTTTGGGTATAGCTTGGTTTCAGTGTAGGTATGTAGACTTTTGGGTGAGCTCTTGCCTATTAATATTCCCTGGAATCAGGAGTTCTCTGATGTTCTAAAGTTCTGAAGTTAAGCCTTCTGCTTCTGGCTTTTTGTCCTTCTCTTACAGTAGCCTCAAGACTTCTCCACAGAACAGAAGATAAAACCCCTAGGTTAATGGTGAAACAATTCTCCACAGCCAGGAACACCCAGAGAGATACACTGAGTTATATAAAAAAGGGAATAAGGAGGAGGGAGATAGAGGTGACCAGTGGGAGAAAAGGGGGAGTCAAAAGGGGAGAGAATAGTCTAGCCAGTAATCAAATCCCTAAGTGCTCCACAGCCCAGAACACCCATAGAAATTCACAGAGCTATGCAGAGAAGAGAAGAGGGATGAAGGAGATAGAGGTGACCTGGAGGAGAAAAGGGAGAGTCAAAAGGGGAGAGAGCAATCAAGCCAGCAGTCAAATCCCTCCTTTTGAAGAGACTGGGCTGCCTTTCTGGGTGCCTGGTGTCCTCTGCCAGCATTCAGAAGTGGTTTTGTGGAATTTGTTCAAGATTCAAATGATCTTTTGATGAATTTGTGGGAGAGAAAGTGGATTCCCCATCTTATTCCTCTGCCATCTTGAGACTGCCCCCTCAATATCTTTTTTTATTGAAGTACAGTTTACTTTTTCTTTTTATTGTGACAAACTAAAGAATAACACTACAAATCAGAAAGCTCACTTGGCTGAGATACAGCTAATAACAAAAGCTAACACTTGTACATAATTAACAGCAATTTTTATGATTGATTGCCAATAACTTTTTCTTATTGTACCTACATAAAATAAAGGAGGAGAATGTGGGATTGAAGGACAGGATTTTCTTTTTAAACTCTCCATCAGGTATTTCTTTCCTTGCTCTGTTTATTAGGAACTTAGATTTTAGTCATTTGCATAATTTTTAGTCAGACTTTAAAAGACTTGGGATGCTAACAAAACCTGACAGCTCTGATTTCAACAACAATTTTCAGTAGGTTCTGTTTGTTCAGTAAGGCAGACACTGTGGGGAGGCACACCTTCTCAGTAGTTCCTAGGGTTGCTTCCTTGGGAGGAATAGTAAGGGCATGACTGACTCAATATTGAAGAATGACAAAGAATTAATCTTCAAAATATACAAGCAGCTCATGCATCTTAATACCAGAAAAATAAACAATCTAATGAAAAAGTGGGCCAAAGAACTAAACAGACATTTTTCCAAAGAAGACATACAGATGGCTAACAAACACACGAAAAGATGCTCAACATCACTCATTATCAGAGAAATGCAAATCAAAACCACAATGAGGTACCATCTCATGCCAGTCAGAATGGCTGCCATAAAAAAAGTCTACAAACAATAAATGCTGGAGAGGGTGTGGAGAAAAGGGAACCCTCTTACACTGTTGGTGGGAATGCAACCTAGTACAGCCACTACGGAGAACAGTATGGAGATTCCTTAAAAAGCTGGAAATAGAACTGCCATATGACCCAGCAATCCCACTGCTGGGCATACACACCAAGGAAACCAGAATTTCAAGAGACACGTGTACCCCAATGTTCACCGCAGAACTGTTTATAATAGCCAGGACATGGAAGCAACCTAGATGTCCATCAGCAGATGAACAGATAAGGAAGTTGTGGTACATATACACAATGGAATATTACTCAGCCATTAAAAAGAACACACTTGAATCAGTTCTAATGAGGTGGATGAAACTGGAGCCTATTATACAGAGTGAAGTAAGCCAGAAAGAAAAACACCAATAGAATATACTAACACATATATATGGAATTTAGAAAGATGATAATGATAACCCTATATGTGAGACAGCAAAAGAGAAACAGATGTATAGACCAGTCTTTTGGACTCTGTGAGAGAAGGCGAGGGTGGGATGATTTGAGAGAATAGCATTGAAACATGTATATTATCATATGTGAAACAGATCACCAGTCCAGGTTCGATGCATGAGACAGGGTGCTCAGGGCTCGTGCACTGGGATGACCCAAAGGGATGGGATGGGGAAAGAGATGGGATGGGGGTTCAGGATGGGGAACACATGTACACCCATGGCTGATTCATGTCAAAACCACTACACTATTGTAAAGTAATTAGCCTCCAATTAAAATAAATAATTTTTTTAAAATAGAGGAAAAAAAAAACCCAAATGACATTGCTTCATTCTTTTTATGGCTGGGTAATATTCCACTAGGGCTTCCCTGATAGCTCAGGTGGCAAAGAATCCACCTGCAATGCAGGAGACCCTGGTTTGATTCCTGGGTCGGAAAGATCCACTGGAGAAGGGATAGGCTACCTACTCCAGTGTTCTTGGACTTCCCTTGTGGCTCAGCTGGTAAAGAATCCACCTACAATGTGGGAGAGCCTGGTTAAATCCCTGAGTTGGGAAGATCCCTGGAGAAGGGAAAGGCTACTTACTCCAGTGTTCTGGCCTGGAGAATCCCATGGACTATACAGAGTTGCAGAAAGTTACAAAGAGTTGGACATGAATGAACGACTTTCACACTATTCCACCATATATTTATTATATAACACATCTTCTTTTTTTGAATTAGAAATAACTTTTTATTTATTACTGTAATTTTTATTGGAGTATGGTTTATTTAAAATGTTGTGTTAGTTTCAGGTGTACCATGAAGTGAATCAGTTCTACATATGCATATATCCACTTTTTTAGATTCTTTTCCCAATTGGCCATTATAGAGTATTGAGTACAGTTCTCTGTGCTATACAGTAGGTATATATCTATTACTATCTATATATGTATTACTATATATATCTATTACTTATCTATTTTATATATAGTAGTGTGTATATGTTAATCTGAATCTCCCAATTTATCCCTCTCCCCTACCCCTCGTAACTATAAGTTTCTACATTTGTAACTCTATTTCTGTTTTGTAAATAAGTTAATTTTCTAGATTACACATATAAGCAGTATTACATGGCATTTGTCTTTCTCTGTCTGACTTGCTTCATTCAATATGACAATCTCTAAGTCTATCCTGTTGTTGCAAATGGCATTATTTCATTCTTTTTTTTTGTGGCCAAGTAATATTCCATTGTATATATGTACTACATCTTCTTTATCCATTCATCTTTTGGTGGACATTTAGGTTGCTTCCATGTCTTGGCTATAAAATACTGCTACTATGAAAACTGGGATGCATGTATCTTTTAGAATTAGAGTTTTCTCCAATTATATGCCCAGGTGTGGGATTGCTGGATCATATGGTAATGCTATTTTTAGTTTTATAAGGAGCTTCCATACTGTTTTTCATAGTGGCTATGCCAAATTACATTCCTACCAACAGTGTAGGAGAGTTCCCTTTTTATCCTCTCCAGCACTTAATATTTGTTGACTTTGATGATGGTCATTCTGACCTCTGTGACATGCTGCCTCATTGGCTTTGATTTGCATTTCTCTAATTATTAGCGACGTTGAGCATCTTTTCATGTGCCTATTGGCCATCTGGATGTCTTCTTCAGAGAAATGTCTATTTAAATCTTCTGCCCATTTTTTAATTTTGTTTTTTAGTTGTATGAGCTGTTTGTATATTTTTCTCCCAACTTCTTAATGTGCTTCTCAAAATTTCCAGAACCTTTTTATTTATTCTGAACTTTAATGAGACTGACTTTAATATTTCAACATTGTAATTTTGGCTGCTGAGAAGAGATATCTTTACAATATTAGGAAGGATATTTCTAGTGCTAGTTTTTGCATATGGATTTTTTGTTTTAATTCATTGTATAGAATACTATCAACTGACTGCAGAATAATTTTTTTTTTCTTAAAATAGGTCTCAGGCTTTAACCTAGTTTTGCCCCTGAGTCTTTCCTGGGTCTTCAAGTTGGTTTTAAAGTTTTTGAGCTTAGGGTATATATTTCCAGATGGGCAAAGAAATATTGAAAGCCAAGTGTTGGCTCTGTTAGCTGTTCACCTAGAAGAACCTCCTGATTTCAAAGCAACTTATGATTGTAGGTGAAAGTTGTTTTCACCACAAACTGAGGTCCTTCCAGTTGAAATCTGCATGTCAATCTAGTCATAAATATACATTTTATGGTGTTTCATTCACTTAAAAATGTCATTTAGTGACAGATTCTAAATACTATTACTTCTAAATAAATACCCTTATACTATGTTTTACCCAAGAAAAAGTTCAGGATTGTCTATATCAGAATATCTATGGGTAGGGCAGTTTTTAGTAAAGGATAAATAAAATTGCAAGTCACAGACACAGATTTTTACTGTGTGTATCCACATAATGGATATTGAACAGCCTGTACTTTCCTTACTTATTGTTTTAATCAATTCATTTAAATGTTTTCTCCTCTGAAATTTTTTCTTCCTTGTCTAAGTCACAGAGCTTATTATGTTAATTATTTCTTTTTTTATGTTAATTATTTCAAGGGAGTTTCAAAACAAAAGCTTTTGATGGTATCCTAAAAAAATTCCTGAACATTTGTACATTCACTAGAGGAAATATTTTTTCATTCTTTGTCTTAAATTATAAAAGTTATACCAATATAGTATCTACTTTTAATGTTGTCTGTTTTATCTGTTCATCAAATATTATTGATTTATTTATCATGTATGATTACCAGGTACTATCTTTGAGAGAAAGAATATAAAGATTAATATGTCAAATTACATGCCCTCAAGGTACTGATTGTCTGAAAAGAAAAATATCTAAACAAAATAATTCAGATCAATGTGGTAAATACTAGAACCATTTATTTTGAGACTATGGAGAATGGTCATCTAAACCAGAGTGAAGTTCAAGGAAATTCACTGACACTGACAGTGAATATCTGCCCTCCTCTTCTTCAATTATGATGGAATTTTTAGTTATATACATAAATATTCAGCTATAGCCTACATTTCAGCTAACTGTAGCCATGTCAGTAAGTTCTAGTCAAAAGAATGTGAAGGAAAGTGATGTATGTCCCTTCGAGGTCACACCTCGTTCCTTCTCTTTCTCCATATGGTTTCCTAGGATGAGAATATTGTGAAAAGCTATCAGGAACCATACAGAAGAGATCAATATCCTAGGAGCAATAAAGAGATTGGGTTTCTTTTTTTTTTTATTTTTAAATTTTTTATTAGTTCAAGTTTTTTTGTTTTACTTTACAATATTGTATTGGTTTTGCCATACTGCTACATGAATCCACCACAGGTATACACGTGTCCCTCACCTCCCTCCCTGTACCATCCCTCTGGTCATCCCTGTGCACCAGCCCCAAATATCCTGTATCATGCATCGAACCTGAACTGGCAATTTGTTTCATATATGATATTATATATGATTCAATGCCATTCTCCCAAATCATTCCCCCCTCTCCCTCTCCCACAGAGTCCAAAAGACTGTTCTATACATCTGTGTCTCTTCTGCTGTCTCGCATGCAGGGTTATCGTTACCAAGAGATTGGGTTTCTAACAACCCTATAAAGCAGGATCATTGTCCTCTAGATTACCAATTTAAAGGAAAAAAACTTGCCTTTGTATAAACCATTTAGCTGCATCTAGATCCAAGTTAATACAGTGACTTTTCCTCAGTCTTCACCCTTTCAGTTTATTTTGACTGTATTCACCACTTCTCATATTTACAAGCTTCTTTATTGATGTCTTTGTTTTGGTTCTCTTAATGCGTCTCAGATATTTCATCAGCCTCTTTTAAGACTCTTTTTCCTATTTCTGCTGCTAATGTGGAACTTCCTTAGGCTTTTTCCTTGACCCTCTTCTATCTTTTCTCTTTTTTTAACCTCAGAATTTCATGGCTTTAATATCCCTCCTTTGAAAGTGATTTCCAAAGCTCTATTGATCTCCTAAAGTCCTGTCCTGTCCTGTGGGCTTGGCAGTAAATTTTCACTTGGGTGTCCTGCTGCCATTTCACATTCAGTTGGTTTAAACTTAAACTCATGTTTCTCTCCAAACCAAACTTCCTCCTGGAGTTTGCTATTTATGCTAATAACATCATTATTCTCCCAGTCATTTATGTTTAAACTTTGGCATTGTCTTAAGTTTCTCCTCTCTTACCTGTCAACTTAAGTTTAAAATGGTAGACTGCCTGAATCCCTTCCTTTTATTGTCCTGGCATCCAATAATCTTCTCCATAGAGATGGAGATGATAATTTCAGTATCCATTACACTTTAATTCCCACTTGCCAAAACCTCATCAAGTAGCTGGTTTTAGGTCACCTTTGTGGGGAATTCTAATCTAGGTAACTCAGAATTTTGCTGGCAACTCAATTAGATTCCTTTGTAGAAATTATGAACCCATAGCTCTGATTCTTCTTTTCCCTTATTACTACTAATTCCTTGTTTCTTTCATCTTCTTTCACATAATTCCTGGCTATAAAACTCACCTGCACATACTCTCTTAAATATTTGCCCATTTTTCATTTAGTGATTATTATTTACACCCTTTTATTTGTCTGTAAACATACCATCACTTTTCCTCTGAGTTATTACCTTCAAATATAATTATAACAAAATGATTGGATATCACTACTGTGAATAATTCAAGGGCTTGGTATTGGATAATTTGTTGTTAGGTCACTGAACTTGGAGGTTTTGAAACAGTATATTTCAAGTGCATAAATTTGAGTTCAACTTTTGAGTCAGGGCTTGTAGCTAACCACATATTAGCTTTCCTACCCCCTCCTTGTATTCCCAACACTGATGTCTTCTCTCTACTGCCATATTTCATTATATAACACTAAGCTCCAGGAAATCTTATGTCAAAATGATCTCTACCTATAGTTCTTTCTAGTTAGCCTAATTGTTATCATTTTGGTTTTGGCTTTCATTACCTCATGCCCTAACTCTGCCTTGTTCTTTGGACTTCATGCTTCACCTTCCATCCTCTGTCCAGCACTCTGGCAAGGAAGGAGGTGACTGGCGTGTGAGCGAGTGAAGCTTCATCTGTATTTACAGCTGCTCTTCAGTGTGCTTGAATTATCCTGAAATTATTATCCCTGCTCCAAGTCTGTGGAAAAATTGTCTTCCATGAAACTGGTCTCTGGTGCCAAAAGGGTTGGGGCTGCTTGTCTAAAATATTTGAAACCTGAATAGCTAAATGGTATTATCCCAACACTCTGGGGAAATAATTTCATGGAATGAAGATTTGGTATCATGTATACAGTCCATTTTATAGATGGCTACTTGATTGACAAATGTATACACTGATTTAGCCAGTGTTTCTCACTTATATGCCACAAATTCTCCCTTAACATTAGAGCCAAGTGAAATTTTATCTCAGAAAAAATGACTGGTATGATTTCTTCTATCAAACAATAAGAAAATTGGAAAGAAATGAACATTTCTAATAGTGCCATTTCAGAGCTTTTCTTTTTTTGTTTTAGTTGCCAGGAAATCCAGAGTAAATATAGTGCTCCCAATTTTGCTCACTCCTCTCAAGTTGGTATAGTAACATCTATCACTTTCCTTTTAGCAACTTGTTTGGCTCCTGATTGCATATTTATAACTTTTCTCAAGTACTTGTTTTAGAATAAGGAGAATATAAATCTTGCATACATGTATAAATGACAAAAACTATTGCTTTTTCAGTCGAAATTGTCTAGTTCTTTAAACTGCTTCAAGAGTTTACTGATGGATTCTGAAGTTCTCAGGAGGTCTTCCTTCCATGCTGTTCTTTTGAACTCTGTAGTCAGCAAAGCCTGGATTTGGTAATTGTAATTATCAAATGAATTAGGTTGCAGCCTCACAAAGCACAGCAGCTGCTCAAGTTATAGCTTCAGAGTGGGGATAGATTGTGCTGATGCTAAAAACCAGCACCACTTGTTCACTAAAGCGTTTGGATCTGGATTTGTCTTTGTCCCTTGCTTAACATCTAAGTGTTGAGAAAAGATGAATGAGCCAAAATGTTTTTATGTTCTTAAATTGCATGTGGTCTTTAAACTGTTTTTTCCTGATAGTTTGTGTTTTGCTGGCAAAGAAATCAACAGATATAATACTAGGTAATTTTTCACACAATTTATCTATCTATAATAGATATTGAGGTGTGAAGTTGAAAAACTGAACTGTAGTGTCTTGAGATCAGCTGTAGAATGCACAGGTCTTCAGAATGAACTTCAAAACTCCTTTACTGCTTAGGTTGACATTCCTCTTTTATGATAATCAGTGCCAATTTATGTCATGTTGCATTAGCATTAAATTAACAAATAACACAAATAAGCACAAAATAATCATAATAATATCTGCATACTGAGTACCAGCCAGTGACATCTAGCTACTACCTTTTCCTTTATCTGGAAAAAGAAATTACACATGAATAAGCTTATACATAATTTGAAATTACACATCAATTACTTTTCTACATTTAAAAGCTGACATACTACAGGCGAGGCAAACTTTTTCTTTTTTTACCACTTGTATAAGTTTCCTTTCTGTCATAATGAATTACCACAAATTTAGTGGCTTAAACATTACAAACGCATTTTATAATTCTGGAAGTCAGAAGCCTGAAATGGGTCTCATTAGAGTAAAACCAAGGTGTTGGCAGGATTGTGTTCCTTTCAGAGGCCTTAGGGGAGGATTCATTTCCTTGCCTTTTCCAGCTTCTAGAACCATCCACGTTTCTTGGCCTGTAGCCCCTTCCTCCATCTTCCAAGCCAGCAACCTCAAGTCAAATCCTTCTCATGTTGCTGTCTCTCTGGTTCTCTCTCTTCTACCTCCCTCTTCCACCTTTGTAATTACAATTGGTTCACTGGATAATCCAGAATAATATCCATATTTTAAGATCATTGATTAGTAACCTTCATTCAATATGTAATCTTAATCTCTCTAGCTATGTAATCTAACATATTCACAAGTTCCAAGAATTAGGACATGGACATTTTTGGGGCCTGTTATTTTGCATACCTCACTACTACCTGTAAATCATTATTCAGTACCCTCTCCCCAAGAAATAAACTCTGTTATCCCTTTGGTGTATTCCTTCCAGATTTTTTTCTTTGTATTTACCAAAACATACATGCATGCATAAAGACATGTAGTTTTGTTTTTTGGTGCTTATCTACAACTTGCTTTTGATTTCACAATATGTCTTAGAAAAGATATATTTGAATTCATATTACTAATATATTTTTATTTTAACTGCTACATATTAGGTTTTTATATATATTGTAAATATTTACTGCTCTTTTTTATTTTAAGCTATCCTTAAAAATTCAGATATTTTTTAACTGTAGGACTTACTTTCTTGTGTTATGCTGAAGAAGATCACCTGTTACCTCAAAATCATAATCATATTTACTTGCATTTTTCTGGTCATATTTTTATACTATGGGAATATTCTGAAGTTTGGAGTGAAGATGATTGATGTTATCACATTTATCGTATTTTATGTTCCCGTATTTACATACATGATTCAGTTTAAGGATGCTCTGTTGTGTTTCACTGATCTCTTTGTTCCTGCACCTAGACCATATTATTTTAATTACTTTAATTTTAGAACTTGTCTTGATTTCTAGCTGGTGTAGATAGATATCTCTTTTATTTGCATTAAAATGATTATAGCTTTTTTTCCCACTATATCTTAAGGAAAGTCTGGCAAAAACTTTATGAAAGCTGTTATGGTATTTTCATTACACTGCATTGAATTAATACGCTAATCCTGGGAGTATTGATATCTTTTCAATAAGCAACCTTCCTGCCCAAAAATATGTTATATTTACACCTAGCAAACTCATATTTTTCAGAAGAGTTTTTTAGTTTTTTTCCACAGATATCTTGCATTTCCTGTTAGATCTCTTCCTAAGTACTTCGTGGTTTCTGTTGCTATTGTGAGTAAGCTTGTCCTTCAATTCTCTTGTATTTCCTAGATTGACTTTTATATTATCCTCACAAATGGGCAGCTTTATCTTTACTTTCCAATCTTTCCTTATACCTCTTCATTTATTATTCATCATTCCTGCTCCAGATCTTACTGTATCAGGGGAGTTTATATTACAATGTTGAATAGGCTGTGTCATCCTGATCTTATTTCTTATATAATTTTCTCTTTCTCCTATTCATACTCCTTCTCCCCTGCCTAGTCTTCACCCTCCTCTTCCTCTTCCTGAAAATAAAATAAGTATGCCATGTGTATATAACACAATGAAATATTACTCAGTCATAAAAATGAAATGATGCCATTTGCAGCAACATGGATGGATCTAGAGATTATCATACTGATGAAGTAGGTCAGATGGAGAAAGACAATATCGTATGATATAATGTATATGTGGACTATAAAAAAATGAGACAAATGAACTTATTTACAAAATAGAAATAGACCCACAGACTTAGAAAACAAACTCATGGCTACCAAAGTTAAAATCACTGATCTGGCATGCCTGGTGTCCTTCAGATAAATTAGAAGTTTGGGATTACCAGACACACTCTACTATGTATAAAATAAACAACAAGGACCTATTATATAGCACAGGGGCCTATATTCAATATCTTGTAATAAACTATAATGGAAGAGAATCTGATAAAATATATATATATACTATATATATATATATATATATATATATATATGTCAGTTCAGTTCAGTCATTCAGTCATGTCCAACTCTTTGTGACCCCGTGGAGTACAGGTTTCCCTGTCCATCACCAACTCCCAAAGCTTGCTCAACTCATGTCCATAGAGTCCATGATGCCATCCAATCATCTCATCCTCTGTTGTCCCATTCTCCTCCTGCCTTCAATCTTTCCCAGCATCAGGGTCTTTTCCAAGGAGTCAGTTTTTCGCATCAGGTGGCCAAAGTATTAGAATTTCAGCTTCAACATTAGTTCTTCCAATGAATATTCAGGACTGATTCCCTTTAGGATTGACTGCTTGGATCTCCTTGCAGTCCAAGGGACCCTCAAGAGTCTTCTCCAACACCAGAGTTCAAAAGCATCAGTTCTTCGGCACTCAGCTTTCTTTATAGTCCAACTTTCACTTCCATACATGACTACTGGAAAAACTGTAGCTTTGACTAAATGGATCTTTGTTGGTAAAGTAGTGTCTCTGCTTTTTAATATGCTGTTTAGGTTGGTCATAGCTTTTCTTCCAAGGAGCAAGCATCTTTTAATTTCATGGTCATCATCTGCAGTGACTTTGGAGGCCCCCCCAAATAAAGTCTCTCACTGTTTCCATTGTTTCCCCATCTATTTGCCATGAAGTGATGGGATGGGATGCCATGATCTTCATTTTTTGAATGTTGAGTTTTAAGCCAGCTTTTTCACTCTCCTCTTTCACTTTCATCAAGAGGCTCCTCAGTTCGTCTTCACTTTCTGCCGTAAGGGTGGTGTCATCTGCATATCTGGGGTTACTGATATTTCTCCTGGCAATCTTGATTCCAGCTTGTGCTTCATCCAGCCCAGCATTTTGCATGATACACTCTGCATATAAGTTAAATAGGCAGGGTGACAATATACAGCCTTGACGTACTCCTTTTCCTATTTGAAACCAGTCTGTTGTTCCATGTCCAGTTCTAACTGTTGCTTCTTGACCTGCATATAGATTTTTCAGGAGGCAGGCAAGGTGGTCTGTTATTCCCATTTCTTTAAAAATTTACCACAGTTTGTTGTGATCCATATAGTCAAAGGCTTTGGCATAGTCAATAAAGCAGAAATAGATGTTTTTCTGGAACTCTTGCCTTTTTGATGATCCAGATGTTGGCAATTTGGTCTTTGGTTCCTCTGGCTGTTCTAAATCCAGGTCAAACATCTGGAAGTTCACAGTTCATGTACTGTTGAAGTGTGGCTTGGAGAATTTTGAGCATTACTTTGCTAGCATATGAGATGAGTGCAATTTTGCAGTAGTTTGAACATTCTTTGGCATTGGAATGAAAACTGACCTTTTCCAGTCCTGTGGCCACTGCTGAGCTTTCCAAATTTGCTGGAATATTGAGTGCAGAACTTTCACAGCATCATCTTTTAGGATTTGAAATAGCTTAACTGGAATTTCATCACCTCCATTAACTTTGTTCATGTAATACTTCCTAAGGGCCACTTGACTGCACAAATCATGATGTCTAGCTCTAGATGAGTGACTACACCATCATGGTTATCCAGGTCATTAAGATCTTTTTTGTATAGTTCTGTGTATTCTTTTCACCTCTTCTTAATATCTTATGCTTATGTTAGGTCCTTATTGTTTCTGTCCTTTATCTTGCCCATTCTTGCATGAAATGTTCCCTTGACTTCTCCAATTTTCTTGAAGAAATATTTAGTCTCTCCCATTATATTGTTCACCTCTATTTCTTTGCACTGTTCATTTAAGAAGTCCTTCTTATCTCGCCTTGCTTTTTTCTGGAATTTTGCTTTCCATTGGGTATATCTTTCCCTTTCTCTCTTGCTTTTGCTTGCCTTCTTTCCTTAGGTATTTGTAAGGCCTCCTCAGACAACCATTTTGCCTTCTTGTGTTTCTTTTTCTTTGGGATGTTTTTTAGTCACTAACTCCTTTGCTATTGCTATTGCTATTGCTAAGTCACTTCAGTCGTGTCTGACTCTGTGTGACCCCATAGATGGCAGCCCACCAGGCTTTCCCGTCCCTGGGATTCTCTAGGCAAGAACACTGGAGTGGGTTGCCATTTCCTTCTCCAATGCATGAAAGTGAAAAGTGAAAGTGAAGTCGCTCAGTCGTGTCCGACCCTCAGCGACCACATGGACTGCAGCCTTCCAGGCTCCTCTGTCCATGGGATTTTCCAGGCAAGAGTACTGGAGTGGGGTGCCATTGCCTTCTCCAGTGTTACAAACCTCCGTCCATAGTTCCTCAGGCATTCAGTCTACTAGATCTAGTCACTTGAATCTCTTCATCACCTCCACTGTCTAATCAGTAGGGATTTGATTTAGATCATTCCTAAATGGCCTCAGTTTCTCCTTCTTCAATCTAATTGCTATTTATTTTTTTTTGCAATAAGGAACTGAATTTTGCAATAAGGAACTCGTTATCTGAGCCACAATCAGCTCCAGGTCTTGTTTTTGCTGACTGTATAGAGCTTTTCCATCTTTGGCTGAAAAGAATATAATCAATCTGATTTCAGTATTGACCATCCAGTGATATCCATGTGTAGAGTCATCTCTTGAATTGTTGGAAAAGGATGTTTTGCTATGACCAATGTGTTCTGTTTACATTTTTTAATTTTTATTTAAAAATTTTTTCATTGTATAACTTCCCTTAAAATTAAATTTATGCAAATTAATCTATTCCTCTTCCTTCAAAAAATATACTTATCTATTCAATTAGAAAATTAACTAAAGAAATCTTCCAATTAAAAGTATCTAATTTATATTTTATTATAATAGATATTTCTGCCGTTTTCACATTCTTTAGCTTTAAATTAACTTAAAATTTTGATTTTTTAAATAGTTTAAATTTCCTAAGTAAAGGGCCTTTCCAATTTGTAGTTGTAAATCTCTTAAACATCATACTTTATTACAGATAGTGGGAAGACTGGCCAGGACTCCTTTAATTTAGAAGCCATAGATTCCATAGCTCAAACCTAGACTGCAAAACCATCTTCAAAGAATTTTCTCCCAAAATTTCAACCTTGAAGAATAATTCTTGGATAACCATTATTAAACATATAATGCCATTGCATTTCTGTGTTACAGGAAGATTTTCTACCTTTACCTATTTTTGTGCTGCTATTTAATGAGTCACATTTCTAAAAATCAACTTAAGCCAAACACACAAAAAATAGTAATTTAGAAACATGAGTCAATTAATAACAAGAGATCAGTAGATCAGTTGTTTCAAGATCACTTCAGTTCATTTTTTTCTTTTCTGTTACTAATAACAGTTTATTGTATGTGGCCTTAAAAAGCAGATGAAACTGTTGGTTAATCACTGCCAAAATAATTGTGAAATATTAACCATGTTCAAAGCAAAGATGACTGATTTCATCATTCCTTGTTCAAATACGTCATTGTAGACAGGGCTGATATTCAACCAGGGGGTGATAGAACAGGCCATGTTGGTTGACAAATGTCCATCCATAAAATTAAAAAAAAATACATAAGCTTTAAAAATTCTTATAAACATAGCCCAAATTCTAATCTTTCTACCTGGTTTGTTTAATAAAGAAGTTTCAGAAATACTTCACTATACTTTTACTAAAAGAAAAGTTTCAAAGCAATGAAAGTTGGAAGATTAATTGGACCCAGTTGGCTCTCTTTAGTACATTTACACAGTCTCAAATCTAGTTTGTTATCTGCAGGGAGAGAGATTTAAGCCACACACATTAAAAAAAAAAAAAAGTTTCTTAGAGCATAAGATTTTGTCTTTTTAATGAAAATTTATTTTTCATATTATCCACCAATTTACTTTCAATTGGTGGATAATATGGGATTCCCTGGTAGTTCAGCTGGTAAAGAATCCACCTGTCTTGCAGGAGATTCCAGTTTGATTCCTGGGTTGGGAAGTTCCGCTGGAGAAGGGATAGGCTACCCACTCTAGTATTTTCGGGCTTCCCTGGTGGCTCAGCTGGTAAAGAATCCACCTGCAATGCCAGAGACCTGGGTTCAATTCCTGGGTTGGGAAGGTCCCCTGGAGAAGGGAACGGCTACCCACTCCAGTATTCTGGCCTGGAGAATTCTGTGGACTATATATATAGTCCATGGGGTCACAAAGAGTCAGACATGACTGAGCGACTTTCACTTCACTTACTTTACAGTATTGTGTTGGTTTGTGCCATATGTCAACATGCAAGCATTGCACTTAAAGTTTCAAAACTTTTACTTTAAAACACTTTACTGAAACTAATGTTTTTTCAGGTTGTTCCTTCTTAGAGGATCAATAAAAGCCCAGCATTTCCCCACTCTCACCTCTTAAAACATTCGGCATTCATCCACTTTCCCTTGTCTTTTTAACCTTTTATTGCTACAGTTCTCAGATTCCTTCTGTATTCTTGTATATAGACAGGTCAACTGTCAAAGATGTAGGCTATCTTATGCAGTGTCTCACCTTCTTTAGCCACTCTCTTATCTTCGATGTACTTGATTAGGACAGTCCAGTGATTAAGATGCTAGTCCTCAGTGAACTGCTAGAGATTCTGATCATCATCTTTGATTCATCATCCTGGGATCAATCCTGGGAACAATACCCAGAGAAACAGCCTTGACATAGAGACAGAGGTAGATATTTTCCAGTGGCCATAGTTTGCATACTATGGTTTGCAACCACTTTCTTTTTTGGGTACCAGGAAGAAAGGGGCAAAGCCTTCCCCTGTTTTGTCCTTGAAGGCCTCTCCTCGTGACATGGCATGACTACTACTTCCCCTGGGTTAACTGCTACTTTGCACGTCCACTGTTCAAATGGCCTGGGCAGAGTTTGCTGTACTGATCTGCTATAGTGTGCAAGCTTTCTTCCCTTCCTGGTCCTTTTTGATTCACTCATCACCTTCTTGTTGTAGCCCTTGGGCAGCTTTCCCCTTTCTTCCACTTCCAGAGATGACTCTAGTTCTATGTATTTATGCATCTCTCCCCAGATTCTTTCAGGGCCATGAAAGTTTCTGTCCATTTCTGAACCTGTTGCTGTAATAAATTACAGCATTTACTAGTATAAATAAATGTTGCATTTCTTATTGACACCCCATTGTGGAGATTGGATTAGTGTGTTTCTTCATTTTTCATGCCAAACACTATTCTAGTCTCCCTGAAATGCCTCTCAGTGCAGGTCAAGTTGTCTTATCAGTGTCTCTGCAGAGACCAGAAAAACCCTGCCCAATGTAGCAAAGATGCCTTGAGAAATCTTTGTGAATTGACATAACCTTTCCAATCCCTAACCTAAGTCACTGGTAAATGGACTTCTGCAATTTTCCAGTTGAAGTAAAGAAAGAAATAATCTGTGTAAAATGCTTAAAGTCAAAATCTAGCTTGAAGTTTTTTTCCAGGCAATAAGGCTGATGAGTAGAATAGATGAGACATCATAGATTTGAAGAAATACTTGATGTTATCCACATCAACAAAGCACATGGAAGAGTGATAGGATGCACTGTTTCCAGAAAATATCTTGGGCTTGCAGACCAAAAAGAGTTATATCATAATAGTTGTTGTTCAGTTACTAAGTCACATCCAACTTTTTGTGACCCCCCATGAACTGTAGCATACCAGGCTTCCCTGTCCTTTACCACCTTTCAGCGTTTGTTCAAACTCATGTCCATTGAGTTGGTGATGCCATCCAACCATCTCATCCTCCTTCACCCCCTTCTCCTCCTTCCCTCATGCTTTCCCAGCATCAGGGTCTTTTCCAATGAGTCAGCACTTTGTCAGGTAGCCAAAGTATTGTAGCTTTAACTTTAGCATCAGTCCTTCCAGTGAATATTCAGGGTTGATTTCCTTTAGGATTGACAAATTTGATCTCCTTGCTGCCCAAGGGATTCTCAAGAGTCTTCTCCTGTACCACAGTTCAAAGCATCAATTCTTTGGTGCTCAGCCTTCTTCATGTTCCAACTTTCATATCTGTACATGACTCATGGTTCATATCATAATATATGATCCAAAATTCATCCTTCAGGATCTAATTGTATTTTTTGGGGGGGGGAGGGGGGACACAAATCCCTCAGAACCTCTCTCCAGACCTTTGCAAAAAGATGAGGATAACCAGACTATGTATAGCTATACATACCTTATAGCTATGTATACCTTTCATTATGACTTTGTTAGTGTGTGGTTTTCTCCCATCCTAATGTCTGTGGCATGGCACAGATGTCTGTTAACAAGAAAACTGACTGTGAACCTTGAGAATTTCAACCCCAGGTGCTCTATGGAGTATAACAGTGTTCTTAGGACACCTTAATTTTCTGGTCATATATTTGTAAATATTCTTCAGCTTCTCCCTCTTTTTTTAGTTTTTATTTTTAATATGTTCCTCTGCAAGTTCTTTCTGACCTATACATGTTCCTCTAAATTCACTGACTTCATACATTCCATTTCTTATAACCCTGATTCTAGCAGACTTTTTCCCCTCTCAGTCTTTCTGATCAGTGTTGCCCATTTGACATAATTGATGAAAATAAGTTATGTCTACATTTCATAGAATTGTAAGGAAATTGCTATCTGGAATCAGAAGGAGGAATTATTGATTTCACAAACAGAGAGGACTCCTGAAAGATTTCCTAGAGGAGTTAGAATCTTGGGACATATGAAAAAATGCCCAAAATAGAAGGTTGGGAAGGGCATTTAGACAGTGAGATACAGCTTGCACAAAGAGAATAGTGTAGTGTAGTTGAAAAGGAGGACAAATTGGAGGATGGAGGCCTGGAAAGACAGTGAAGGGCCTTGAATTCATGCTAAAGACCATGAACTTCATTGTATGGGATCAGGCAAGCAAGTAGAATATTTAAATGGTATAGTTTAACTGGTAAAATATATGTATTAGGAACAGTGTTTCCTGGCAGAAAGAAGGAAGAATGGGTAGGAAAGAGGAGAGACTGGAGGCAGGGAGACTACTCAGGAGACAAGTCATTAGTTCTCCTCCTTCTTCAGGCAGTGAGTGTGCTCTCTGTCCCCCTTGCCTGCTCACTCCAGGTATTCTGAAGCAGTTCTGAGTTCCAGAGCAGAGTAGTGAGAAGAAGGATGGGCATGGTTCTTAGTATGTAGCCTGAGTAAGCATCTGGTACTAGAGTGCCTTCCATAGTGGGCACTTACAGTTATAACCCTGTTTGGAGTACAGTATTTTATCATAGGTCATATCATGTCATATCATATCATATCATAGGTGCTCAAAAATATTTGTTGACTGAATGAGTAAATGAAAAAAAGCCCCTTCTTTGGCATCATCCTACCCACAAAGTCAGAAATCCCCTTTTACACACTCCTGTGGAAAATTCTGATTCTTCTCAAATCTAGTTCTAGTATTATTCCCCGCCCCCACCCCCCCCAACTCCCATCAGTTACATTTCCCTGAAAATTCAATCTGCACTCTGTTGTTAGAGGTAACACGTAGGTGTTAGAAATAGCATGGTCCTCAGAACCAAGGAAACTGGTTTAAATTTTCACTTTTAACTGTGTGAACTTGAATGACTATAACTTTCTAAACTTCCATTTCCTCATCTCTACCCTATTAATGAGAAAAAAGGTTGCAGTGAGGAAAGAGATAATTTCTGTAAAACTCTTAACCCAAAATTTGATTGTGGCTCAATAAGAGGCACACAGAAGTACATATATAGGAGGTCTGAGATTAAGGCAGAACTATAGCAAGGTTACCATCGCTTGTTTCCTCCACTTCACTGCTCCAATCTTGTGCCACCCCCACTTAGGCCCTTGTCTGAGGCCAATGCATGACCTAAGTGAGAATGAGACAGAGTTCATTCCATTTAGCAGGTACAGCCCTCAGCCCCAAAATACAGACTTGTACAAATTATTAGCTTTATTTTTCTGTAAGATTTAAAATTTCTAACTTGACACTCAACTTAATGGAAAGATAAAACCATAGTTTTAGTCACTGTGGCATTCCTTCTCAGTAACTGCCTTTATCTAGGATTGAAGTTCTAGCAGATTTTCATAAGACAAATCACTGGGAGACCACATCTGGCCCTTTAAAATATGGGCGCCCATATCAGCATTTGATGGAATGACCTCATTACTCTTTGGTCATACTGGTTATTTGTGGGTCCTTCCTCACGCTTTACCAAGCAGCTGGTTCTCTGAGCCATTTCTCCATTGTTCTTGGGAACATAGGAAGCATTCTGTATTCCTGAGCCCCTTAGTGTCACAGGTGTCTAAGACACCATCTGATGAAGACTGTCTATCTCACACAGTCCTCTCACATGCACCACAGGAGATGTAGTAAACTCTGGAGTTTTGCTGCTTTCTCAGACCTTGCCTAGAAATTGGAGCACAGACTTACCCAAACACACCTGGACCTAGGTGTTTAGGCAGGCCCTGTCACCTCTGATCTCTCCAGTCCTAGGAACTCTTATTTTTAAATTTCTTAGCTTTACTAGGATTCTTATGAGTTGTTTCATTATGATAATCCTTTCCTTTTGTCCTCAGATTCCAAGATTTTGAAATTCAAAAGCCGGGAATAAATTTTATTTTTCTTTCTATTGAGGCAATGGGTGCTGTTGCTGCTGAATTTGGGGTGAGGATGTGGAGTCAAGGGATATGAATATCACAGGGGTAAATGTTAGTTAATTTAGACTTAGCTACTTCAGGTTTTACATTTTCTTTGGTTAAAAATCTCACTTTATATTTTCATATTTCACATTCTTTTGCCTTTGATACTATACATTGTCTAGAGAAATTTTTTTCTTCATTGCCAATGGCATCCTTCCGAAGTTGTCTATGGGTAATATTTTGAAAGATTGTTAAAAGGCATGCTGAAACTCACTCTATAATCCTTAGATATGAGGCATTATTAGGACAAGAACTTTGGTGTCTTGTTTTATGCCAGTTGCTAAATTATAATATCATATTTCTTTATTTAAAATGTAAGCTAAATTTGTTTTTTTTTAAATTTTATTTTATTTTTAAACTTTACATAATTGTATTAGTTTTGCCAAATATCAAAATGCTAAATTTGAAGGCTAGATAAATTCAGTACTTTTCTTCCTTTTCCTAAAAGTTTCAAATTTTTGTGTCTCATCATTAAATATAGAATTTATTAGCAACTTGGTTTTTCTGGTTCATTAGTTTTGCTTATAAACATTTATATAAATATGTCTCACAGAAATATTTGACAATTTAATTTGTTGGGGAAAAGTCAGAGAGTGATAATGTATTTTAAAATCTGGCTTTCCAAAGGAATAATTTAAGTAAAATGGGAAATAAAAGAGCTTGGGAAAAGAATTAAGTTAGGCCTTTTCAGTCTTTTTATTAGACCATTATGATCAGATGGCTCCTTTACCAGAGTAGAATGTCTATGTTTGAAATAAATTTGAGTCTCCATCAGAATAGAAATGAAATATATAATCTCTTGGGATGTAAATATTAAACACTTATTTGTGGAGCTAGTCAAAATTCTTAATATTGTGTTCAAATTGATTCATAAAATTACCAATGATTTGTAATCAGTTATGCCAGAAAGCAAAAGTGTTGTTGAACTTGAATTGATATTTTGGCCTGTGATTATAAAATGAATTAAAATTTTTTCTAATATATAATTTGTATTAAAGATTTACTCCAACAGGGCTTCCTACAATACCCAGAAGCTCTAACTCTTCCAAAAGAACCTTAGCAAGACAGATTATAGAACTCTTTTATTAGATGAATAAGCTTATAAACTAGGTTATTTGTTCATAGAGATGTAAATAAGTACGTTTTAGTTACTCAGTTGTGTCCCACTCTCTGATCCCATGGACTGTAGCCCACAAGGCTTCTCTGTCCCTGGAATTCTCCAGCCAAGAATACTGGAGTGGGTAGCCATTCCCTTCTCCAGGGGATCTTCCTGACCTAGGGATCAAACCCAGGTTTCCTGCATTGTAGGTGGGTTTTTTACTATCTGAGCCACCAGGAAATGCACAACTTAAAAAACCACTCTGTTGATATAATACACAGCCTTCCTGTAGCTAACCTTCAGCACTAAAAGAATCTATTAGGAGCTGAGAGAAAATACTGGAAATGGAAAACACCTTAGACATAATTTCACCTAATTCCCTTGGTTAATCAGCACAGAAATTAAGATTGTGAACAGTTTTGCCCCAGGACACACAGTGATGAGACCTGGCCAAGGCAGTTTGAGGTCCCAGGCTTCTTGACTTTTATTGTCCAACCATTGCAGAATTCTCACTTCCTGTTTGTTGAGAGATCGAGACAGATCTGTAACTTAACCATGAAAAATATAGAATGAAGGACTGTGAAATAGTTTCACCTTTTAATTTTACTTTTGTTAAGGTTTTCTTTATGGTTAGAATTACAAAAAAAAAAAAAATTCACTTAACATTCCAGACACTTCTAAATTATGGAGCAAAAGTTCAGCTCATCATGCATTACCCACTTTCTCAATGTTTCATTTCTACAGTCTTTCTGTATTAATAAAATTGTATTCTAATCATTCACTTAAATATTTATCCCGTTAGCAGTGAAGTATTTAAGATTAACTACCATGTTGAATTCAGCTATTTTATTTCTAAATCACTAGCACAATTCATGGCACAATACATTTTTGGTGAACAAATGCTAGAATATTGATTTCTTGGAAGTAGTAGCCTTGTTCGATATTTGTATCTTTTATATACATTAGGCTCTCAGTATATGTTTTTAATACATAATGAAATGAATGAATGGACACATGTTCATAGAGGGTCATTTTGTAGGTTTTCTTAAGTAGAAAAAGTATGATTTTTTAAAGTAGTATGCTGTGCAGTTCTTAGTGCTCATGGTATACCTTATGAATGTATAAAAAATTTGTGTCCCTGGAAATGATATAATCAGGATTTGATTGAAGTGTGATCTAGTATTTGAAATCAGGCCTGAATATCTCAGAGTAAAATATAACAAATTAATTTCTCTACAGAGGTCACTGGCCCAAGTGTTTATTACATTTGATCAATGGTATAGTTGCTTAAAGGCTTCCCGGGTGGGGCTAATGGCAAAGAACCTGCCTGCCAGTGCAGGAGACATAAGAGATGGGGGTTCAATCCTTGAGTTGGGATGATCCTGGAGAAGGAAATGGTAGCCCACTCCAGTATTCTTGCCTGGAGAATCCCATGACTGAGGAGCCACGTGGGCTATGGTCCATAGGGTTGCAAAGAATCAGACATGACTGAAGCAACTTAGCACGCATAGTTGCTTAGAATGGTTTTAGCAGCAAAACTTTTTTCCTGGTGAATTAAAATCAACAGCTAAGATAGAAGACTAAATTGAGGTGCAACAATGAAGTTGTAAGAGATAGGAATACAATTTTATACAAAAATAGGAAAGCCTTTTCAGGATTTACTAATCTCCATTCCTCACACATTTTCTTGTTCTTCTCTTGTCAAGTTTACATATATAGAGAGAAAAGAAAAAAAAAGTGAATGCTTCATCTTTGAAAAAAAATTGAGCTTTTTCTAGTGTGGCACTTAGAGAGCCTTCCTTTGAGAATCTGTTGTGAGAGAAAGGCTCCAAAGATTGTAAGCATAGCTTTTGTTAGTTAATAGGAAACAACATGCTTGAATAATGAGGACTTATGTTAAAAGCTTAAAATTTGAAGCCTAAAATTATATTAGAGAATTCAAAATATATTATTGTCACTACTCTGCTAGAGGTAGTATAAGAGGATCAAAAGATTGCTGGATTGGTCCTCATTTTATGGGGGTGAGGAATGGAAGATGTTTGTGCCATGTCTGCTCTTCTATTCCTTGACTGTGTTATTTATTCTTCACACCTTCCTCTCAAGTAGGTGTGATTGTCTGTATTTCACAGTTCAAAAAACTAAGGCTCAGTGAAGTAAAATTGTTGAAGGTCACCAGTCACTTTACTCCTCCAGCCTCCCCTTCTTCCGTTGTCTACCTCCCCTACTCCACTCAGTCACCGTGGTGTCACTCTGTTCTTCCTCAAACATCTGTGCTATTTCCTCTGTTCCGAGATCTCTGGCCCTGGGTATTAATATAGTTACATCTCTCTCTTTATTCAAATCTCTGGTGACAAGTCAATGTGAAAGGTCTTCCCTGATGACTCTATATTTAAAAAAATCTTATTTCACATGCCATTTTTAGTAAAATGCATCATTATTTCAGGTATCATCCAGAAAGAGTAGCACTGCCAATTAACCAATGATATGACAGTTTTGTAAGATGCATCCTGACTTCACAGATGTTAAATATAAAGAAAAACATATTCTTAGGATTGATGAAACACAGTATTTCTGGACTTTCTCCAGTGTTCCTTACCCTAGATTGTTTCTCTTTGTAGCACTCATCACTATCTGACATGATGCATGTTTTCTTTATTATCTTATTTCTCCACGGTAGTATTTAAGCTAATTATCAGAGTTTGGATTTGTTCATTACTGGTTACAGAGCCTTGCTAGATGTGCACCACACATATCTCTTCTTCTTGAGCATTCTGGACTATATTTTCTAGCCTCTTTCAGTTAGATGAAGCCTTGTGACAGACTTCTGGACAATAAGAAATAGGTAGAAGAGAGGGATTCTATCCCCAGACCTCTCCTATAAAACCATCCTTGTAATTCTAGTGACCAGAGTCACTAGAGGGAAGAAGGCCAGGTCTCTGAATGATGGTGTAGAGTAAAGCCTGCCCACATACCACCACATTGACCTTCACTGGATTGTGCTGTGAATGAGAAATTAATATTCACTGATTAAAGCTACAGAAATTTGGGCTTTCTTATGGTATCAAATAGCTCACTCTATTACATTGTTCTACCCACAGTGCCTGACACATGAGTGAGTGAGTGAAAGTTGCTCAGTCGTGTTCGACTCTTTGTGACCCCATGGACTATACAGTCCATGGAATTCTCCAGGCCAGAATACTGGAGTGGGTAGCCTTTCCCTTCTCCAGGGGATCTTCCCAACCCAGGGATCAAACCCAGGTCTCCCGCATTCCAGGCAGATTCTTTACCAGCTGAGCCACAAGGGAAGCCCTGACACATAGCAAGCTTCTATAATTTATAAGGATAGGGGAAATTGAAAGAATAGTGGGTTCGTGTTGAAAGATGATTGATTTTGGTTTGTACGTAAAGCATCTGCATGGTAGGGTGGTGGCCACCTCTTATACCTCCTCTTCACTTAAGGTGGAAGAATTTGGAGGAACTAAGGATATAGATGTTACAGTGTTCAATTTGTATAAAAAGCAGGTTCAGTAGAACAAGTCAGTGAAGATTTGTGAAAGGAAAGGTGGTCAGAGAGAAATTTTGATGTAAGGAGTATTAATTTGCAAAAACTCTGAGTGATAATGGATTTAAAGTAGTAAGAGCAGTTGCGATTGAGAAGGCTGAAGTGTTTAAATGACCATTGAGTTTTAAAGTCAGCAAAATAAATTTATTATGGAACAAGCAGTAAGATGATGTACTATTTGTTGTAATAATCCAGGATATATATGATAACAGATATTTAGTTAAGAGAATGGTACATTTCCCTAAACATCATCTTCTTCAGGTGCCACCTTTTATTTGTACTTTAACCTTGTTACTGATCAATCAGTAGAGCTTCTTTAGCTAAGTTCAGAGAGATCTTTCATGGGGCTGTAGGCAGAAGTGGTATCTGCAAAATTTTTGCCTGCATTTAATGATCTGAGCTTTCCCCTAAAACATTCATATTACTAATGGTCCTGTGGCTAGCTACAATTGTCAGTATACTTGGCTATGGTTTTCCTGAATATGAGTTTAAGTAATTAGGGAATTACGGTGAAGCAGAAGGAATGCATCAAAATTTTAGGAACTTATAGAAAGAGTCTCATACTAATTCTGAAAAATGAAAACCTTTTCTTTCTGTAAGGTCTATAGTAGTGAAATCAACCTTCATTCACATAATTCTCTACAGAGCCCAGTATCAATTCTTCCTCTTTAGATTGAAAGTTTCTGGGTATTTACTGTAAATAAAATGTGTGTGTGTGTGTGTGTGTGTGTGTGTGTGTGTATTGTTCTCAGAATACAGAACTCCTCTATAATTAGGTATAATCTGTTCCAGAAACTTTCACCCGTCTCCCTCAATTTGTCATTGCTTCTCTCTTATTCCCACTTTGGAAGAAGTGTTAATGCTGATCAGGGTGATGACGTTGGGCAGAGAAAAACAATTTTATTTGTCTCTCTCATCTCTATATTAAAATGTTTGGGAAATAATGTCAAGGTTATAGAATCTCAAGGATCTAAAAATAGAAATAATTTATTTCCTTCTCATCTTTCTGGTTTTAGCATAGATGTTATCTCCTCTGGAAAACAGTGGAAAATTGTTTCCAACTGTTGGGAATGAATGGAGAACCATCTCCAGGGATGCTTCTAGCATTCTGTGATTCTTTCTTGACATACCATCTCAAAGGGTGAGTGAATTCCAGAGGCAGAGCCTGTGTCTGCCTCATCATTGGATCTCTATGGCACAACCAAGGAATTGATAAAATATTAAATAAGTATCTCTTAATAAGGGCTGGATGAAGCACAAGATGGAAACAAGGTTGCCAGGAGAAATACCAATAACCTCAGATATGCAGATGACACCACCCTTATGGCAGAAAGTGAAGAGGAACTGAAGAGCCTCCTGAAGTAGGTGAAAGAGGAGAGTGAAAAAACTGGCTTAAAACTCAACATTCAAAAAACTAACATCATGGCATCCGGTCCCATCACTTTGTGGCAAATAGATGGGGAAACAATGGAAACAGTGACCGACTTTATTTTCTTGGGCTCTAAATTCACTGTCAGTGGTGACTGCGGCCATGAAATTAAAACACAAGGCACTATTTCTTGCTCCTTGGAAGAAAGGCTATGACAAACCTAGACAGGGTATTAAAAAGCAGAGGCATTATTTTTCTGACAAAGGTCCATATAATCAAGGCTATGGTTTTTCCAGTAGTCATGTATGGATGTGAGAGTTAGACCATAAAAAAGGCTGAGTACCCAAGAATTGATGCTTTCAAACCGTGGTGCTGGTAAAGACTCTTGGGAGTCCCTTGGACTGCAAGGAAATCAACCCAGTTAATCGTAATGGAAATCACTCCTGAATATTCACTGGAAGGATTGATGCTGAAGTTGAAGCACCAGTACTTTGGCCAACTGAACCGACTCATTGGAAAACACCTGACTAATTGGAAAAGACCCTGATGCTGGGAAAGATAGAAGGGAGAAGAAGTAGACAACAGAGAATGAGATGATTGGATGACCTCACTGACTCAATGGACATGAGTTTGAGCAAACTCCAGGAGATAGTGAAGGACAGGGAAGCCTGGCATGTTGCAGTCCATGGGGTCGCAAAGAGTCAGACACAACTGAGCGACTGAACAACAAGAGTAAATGAGGTTCACATTTTGCACAACAGAATCATTCAAGGCAGTGATCAATTTCATGTCCCCAAGGTTATTTCAAGGTCTGCTGATCTAGGTTTAAACACATTTTTAAAAAGAAAAAGAAGGGGGAAAAGAACATATTCCTCTTGGTTGAACACTAGTTTCAAGTCAATTTTTTTTTCTTAATTTTCTTCATTATTCTCAGACTACTCAGTATGAGTTTATTGGAATAAGTTCCCTTCTAATTTGTAACACACATTGAATAGACATTTGGCACAGCTTTGTAGTAATCCATTTTATCTTCTAAATTTGCAGATTTTATCTTTCTTGGCTCTTAGATTTCAATTTAGTGCCATGGGCTTTAGGCCATTATAAAAGTTTCAGTTTTAAGGTAGAAGTTTGAGTTTGCCATCCTAAGATAAAGCTGAATTTATTTGGCATTTTCAAGCTGTTAACTCATATATACTAGTCTTGAGAGAGTCGTACTCATCCTTAAATAAGAGCTTAGTTAAGCTGCAGACTTTAGGCTCTTTGATTTTCTCTGTTAGAATATTGTGAGAGGCAGGGTGGCAGTGTCCTGCCTAGAACAATTGGACCTATCTGGCAGAAATCTGTCTGTGGCAGTGGATTTGGAGAGATGAATTGAAGGGGAAAGGGGAAAGGAAAAAAGAGGTGAGGCTAAAACAATGGGCACTAAGACCAGGTAGAGTAAGGAAAAGGAAATATTAATAATAGGGATGGCAAAAAATTAACCACTGTGTTCTTAAAGATAAGACAGACATACAAACAAATGAACAAAAACCTCCACATTTATATCTATCACTTAAACCTAGAGTATTTTCAGAGAGAGAAAGTTGTTTATAACTATTATTTCAATGATGACCCAGAAAGAACTAGTGAATCTGGCATGAACAATATGATAGATCAAGAAACTCAGGAAATCACAACATAATTAGATTTTGTTGGGTACAGCACAATGCCTGACATGGGTCAGCTGTTCAGAAAGTTTGGTTGATTGTTCTTGAATTTTGAATAAGACTCAAAGTTAAGAATAAGAAGAGAACTAGGATCAGGACCAGAACCTGAAAAAAAAAAAAAAAAGAAATGATTATATTTGTCTGTTATTTAAGGCTGTATCTATATCCTAGAATGAATAGAGAATAAATGAGTTAAGAATAAAATTTATATTTAAATGATTATAACATATTTTTAATTTAATTTATAATTATGTTTGGACTGTTTTATTTTTCCTCAATTCCTTTAGGTATCCTTAAAAGTCCTTAAAAAGTGTCTTCAGGTATTGTTAAGAAAGAGATGATATTCATTGGCATAAACACATGATATTAATGATCTCTTGGTGCCTCCCTAGGAAATGGCCCTGTCTGGTAAACAGATCTGAGACTCTGTTATCTAACAGCACTTGTTTTATTTTTGAGCACTCAGTTTAGTGCTGAGTGTTATATTTAGTGACTGAACTGTTTGGTGGTCAGGTAAGTGAGCTGTCACATGTGCATCATGTATACTCATATCCCCACTGATGATGGAATTGTGTGTGCTTCCTTAATGGCTCCGTATTGAACTTTCCTGCAGCAGAGAAAATATCTTTTTCTTCAAAATGCAATGTTGTAAGCTACACCTTAATTATTGACTTTGTTTCTATAGCTAAAAGAGCTGTGGTTCTTTTATAGCTATAGCTATAGAAGAACAAGTAAGTCAATTATTTCCTGTCATAAGGATTTAATCTTTTTAGCACTTGTCCAACTGTCATTCAGTATTTTAAACTAAAAGTTATCAGATAAACACAAACACTGCCAATTTGGTAGTATCACCAAATTGGTGATATTTCTCTCTGATATTTCTGAATCAGTGGTTTTGTTTTTTTTTCTAGTAGGTAACTTCTTAGGATTTGTCTCTCAACATTACTTAAGTGTATATTAAAAATTACATTCAAAATGTTATAAAACCAAGACAAATCACAGAACAAGTGACCACAGTCACAACTTTAATAAACTATACATAAATGAAATGATTTCTTCACCTGCTCTCCTCTGATGGTTCCACTTCTAGCTTTGTCTAGCTCTTCTATTAAACTGAATTCCATAAAGAATTCTAATTTAAGTGGAGTTCTTTGCACTCACTGACAGTTTGTGGGCTATTCAGGAGATCTAATTAGTTTTAAATCAGTTTATCTGCACATCACATTTCCATTTCTGGTTCCTTTTAACAATTAATGGATTACTACTTATTAATGGCCCTAGGCCATTTATAGAAAATTTCGCTTTTGTCTAAAAACTTGAAATGATGAATCTCTAATACTGAACCTCTTTTGTCAGTGCACCTGTTTTTCTAATGAACCGTGATGAAATTGGAAAAAGTAAATTGCAAGAAAATTTTGACAAACTCTTTTCATTGGAAAGTATAGAAACAATTGAATAAAAGTACCTGAAATGAAATGGAGAAGTGAATAAAATGGATTTAGTGGAAACAATATATATTTTTAAAACCATTAATATATTCAGATTAAGACTGTTTCTCTGTAAATTTCTACCTCCTTTCTCCTTTCAGACTCATAACTATATGCATCCACAGGCTCTGAACAATTAATTTTTGTGCCTTACTCTTGACAGATAGGCAAATATTAGTATTCTACTAGAATACTAATTGTAGTATTAGTACAATACTTACTGTACAATTGTACAGTACAATGTACTATACAATGTCGATATGTACAATACTTGACATGCCCCATAGTTACATAGTTGGGAAAGCTAATAATTAGGCTGTAAACTCCCAAGGATAGAGAAATTAAAGAATTGGTCCAAAATCATAATGAATGTCAGAATAATTGTTATCTTTGTATTCACAAGTTTTTGGCTTCTATACACAAAGTTTGTCTCCCCATTTTTCCCTTGGAATTGAATTCCCCTTCCCCTAATCCTTTCCCTACCATTTCCATACTATCTAATTTTCCTCAATTTCCCACCTTTATTTGTTGACACAAATACATCTAATTTTGAAGTTTAATATATCCCCTTAAGAAAAACTGTTCTGATTAAATAAAATTAAAGAAACTTGAAGCATTGATTTTCTTTATTAGTAGGAAGATTATCCCTTAATTTCTTCCCCTTCACTGGCATACCTATCCATTACTTCAGCCATCTTTCCATTTTTCCTTCATAAGAGCAGTTCACACACAAAGGCTTAATCCCTCCACCTCTGCTCCTATCTAATTATAAAGCATCTTCACTGGTTTCCTCTTGATTACAAATATGGTCCAACTCTTACTATTCTGCAAACAGCAACTAAATTCTCCCTGAATCGTATTTTCTCCTTCAGCCACTTTCTGTCTCTCCTTCCCTATCATTTTGCTCTTTAATTCATAGAAATCGGGTCTATATTCCTGTCACTTGATTGAAATTACTCATAGAAATCAAGAAAGATGTAGTAGTTGTTTACTCCAATAACATCATTAAATTTCTCATCCTCGGAAACCAGAATTGAAAGAGACACGTGTACCCCAATGTTCATCACAGCACTGTTTATAATAGCCAGGACATGGAAGCAACCTAGATGTCCATCAGCAGATGAATGAATAAGAAAACTGTGGTACATATACACAATGGAGTATGACTCAGCTATTAAAAAGAATACATTTGAATCAGTTCTAATGAGGTGGATGAAACTGGAGCCTATTATACAGAGTGAAGTAAGCCAGAAAGAAAAACACCAATACAGTATACTAACGCATATATATGGAATTTAGAAAGATGATAACAATAACCCTGTATATGAGACAGCAAAAGAGACACTGATATACATAACAGTCTTTTGGACTCTGTGGGAGAGGGAAAGGGTGGGATGATTTGGGAGAGTGGCATTGAAATATGTATAATATCATATATGAAACGAGTCACCAGTCCAGGTTCGATGCACGATACTGGATGCTTGGGGCTGGTGCAATGGGACGACCCAGAGGGATGGTATGGGGAGGGAGGATGGAGGAGGGTTCAGGATGGGAAACACATGTATACCTGTGGTGGATTCATTTCAATATATGGCAAAACCAATACAATATTGTAAAGTTAAAAAATAAAATAAAATTTAAAAAAAATAAAAAGAGGAAAAAAAAATTTCTCATC
The DNA here is from genome assembly GCF_032452875.1 of Bos javanicus. Lineage (NCBI taxonomy): Eukaryota > Metazoa > Chordata > Mammalia > Artiodactyla > Bovidae > Bos > Bos javanicus. The sequence continues at coordinate 86,858,827 of NC_083868.1, forward strand.
CTCTTTTACTTTTCCACAACATATATCAAGTTGGTCAAAAAGTTCTTTTGGGTTTTTCCATAAGATAATACAGAAAAACCTGAATGAAATTTTTGGCCAACCCAATAACATTGTCGATCACATCCTTCTTTATTAAAGCTTTCCTCCTCTAACTTCATATGTGACTATATGTTCTCTGATTCTCTCCTTAAAGAATGAATTTCTGTCCACTTTCTTTTGTTGTTTATTTCTCCTCTATCACTTTGACTAGCATTTAACATTGCATCAGCATAAAAGTTTCTCTCAAGTATATTATTCTTGACCCAACTTCTCTTCTGAGTTTCATCTTTATTTCCAGCTGTTTAAACTGTTTATTACTCATTTCCTCTCAGTGTCCTTTAGCAATCTCCATCTTTAACATATATAAGACAAGCTTATTATCTGTTTCCTGAAGGCTTTTTCCTCATAGATTACTATCTCAGCTAGTTTTTATCGAGCTCAAATCCAGGAGAATCACTAGACTTAGAATCATAAGTCCTGGGGTCAAAACCTGGATCAGGATCCAGATTAGTGTCGGTCACTCAGTTGTATCAGACTCTTCGTGACCCCATGGACTGTACTCCTCCAGGCTCCTCTGTCCGTAGGATTCTCCAGGAAAGAATACTGGAGTGGTTAGTCATTTCCTTCTCCAGAGGATCTTCCCAAACCAGGCAATGAACCCAGGTCTCTTGCATCTGCAATATCTTGCAATCCACTGTATTGCAGGCAGATTCTTTAGTTTCTGAGCCACCAGGAAAGCCACCAAGGATCTATAGATTAGTTTTATGATTTTGTGTTTCTTCATTTCCTCACATGCAAAACAATAATTAAAGTACTTCACCAAGTCAAAAACAAATAATTGAAGATTAAAGTGAAAGTATCATTCAAAATGCTTGGCATATAACTGTCACTCGATAAATGTCAGTTTCCTTTTCTTTGTACATTGCCTTCTTCCTGTAAAAGGAAGAAACTAACTCATAATAGTTAAAAGAAGCAGATAAATTTATTGGATAGAGACTTATTAGACAGAGATTTAACTTGTTCTTTTTAAGAACTAGGTAAAATGTCATAGTATGGATTATACTACCACCTACTATGGATTCAACCATTCATCTGTTAGACAGTCATATTGTTTCTGAGTAAAAAAAGAATGATGCTAGCAAGACAATTTCCTTAACAAAGAAGACATTTACAAGGTATGGGGATAAATTGACAGACTGGGGAGGCATGAATTTTAGAGTTTGGAAGACTTTCAGGAGTAGAAGTGTGTTGAAGGCAGCTGTTCTTGGGTCAAACTGATCGCTTGACTCAGAAATTTATTCACAGAGGCAAGTTGTTATATTACCATTTTGATTAATGGTTTTAACTCCTGTTTGAGTAGTTACTGACAGGGCCTCAAAACACCCAGTCTTGTCTTTTGAAAATGGGATCTTTGTTTCTGTTTTTCTCATTTTTTTTCTCTTTCCTTCCTGCCTTTTACCAACTTTTAATTAATCAACATTCTTTTTCATTCAACTTCCGGTGTCTTTAAAACTGCTTCCGGTGTCTGTCTCTGCTGCTGGTTCCCTAACTCAGGTTTTCATTGTCTTTCAACTACATTTTGCTAATGGCCTCTGAATATCCTAACCCAGTCTCCCAGTTTCCAGTCTATAATTTTAACCCAATCCAGTGATGCCAGAGTTAGTCATCTAAAACCAACGGATAATGTCTAATAAAGTCATCATACTAATGACACATATTCGATGATTTCACCATTTGCCACATTGTTTCTAAGTATCATTGTTTCTAGTATCACTTGAGTATTATAATGCAGATTCCTGGTTCACATGGGACTGGATTCCAAGCACTCCTAGAATGTTTTTATGTGTACTGAAGTTTGAGAACTACTTGCCTGTATGCTACAGTTCATATTCCTTATCACAAGAAACCATAATAAACTGGCTTGGCAACTTCATATTTTGTCATTCTCCATGTCCCCTGTGTTATAGTCACACTGGGCTGCTCACCACTCCTCAAACAGAAAATCTTCCTGTTTTCTTTGTACATTCTAGTTTTTCAGTTTGAAATATTGCTGTTGTTTGGTAGCTAAGTCATGTCCAACTCTTTGTGACCCCATGACCTGTGGCATGCCAGCTTCCTTGTCCTTCATTATCTCCCTGAATTTGCTCAGACTCATGTCCATTGAGTCAGTGATGCCATCCAACCATCTCATCCTCTGTCATCCCCTTTTCCTTTCACCCTCAATCTTTCCCAGCATCAGAGTCTTTTCCAATTAATAGGCTATTTGCCTTAGGTGGCCAAAGTATTGGAGTTTCAGCTTCAGCACCATTCCTCCAATGAATATCCAGGGTTTGTTTCCTTTAGGATTGACTGGGTTGATCTTGCTGTCCAGGAAATTCTTAAGAGTCTTCACAAGCACCACAGCTTGAAAGCATCAATTTTCTTTAGCACTCAGCCTTCTTTATGGTCCAACTCTCACAGCCTTATTTAACTACTGGAAAAGCCACTGCTTTGACTAGATGGACCTTTGTTGGCAAAATGATGTCTCTGCTTTTTAATGCACTGTCTAGGCTTGTCATAGCTTTTCGTCCAAGGAGCAAGCATTTTTTAATTTCTGCATGCCTGCAGTCACCGTGATTTTGGAGGTCCCTAAAATAACATCTCTCACTGTTCCTACTTTTTCCCCACCTATTTGCCATGAAGTGATGGGACCAGATGCCATGATTTTTTTTTTTTTGAAATATTTGTTTACTTAAAAACTTCTGTTAATACTTGAAGGCCAGCTTTTCCCAAGATAATTAATTTTAAACTCATAGGTGTTCCTATGCCTTTTGGTATACTTTCTAATTAAACTGAGTGGAATTAACTGCTTCCTTTTCCTGTGGTGAAACTCTGATTTTTCACACTCCTCTGTCTCCCAGATCTGCTCTCCTAGTCGTTTACTTTTCCTTCATAGTTTTCATCACTTTGTATTTTTCTTTGTTTGTGAGACATGTATTCTACTTGACAATTGCTGTCTTTTAAAAAACTTTCTATTGACATTTTAAAATAAAAATTCATTTTAATGGGGGTACAGCAATTAATAAATTATAGGATTGTAATTAGAATTAGATATGATAATATATAAAAATAATTTAGCATATAGTATTGGCTGTGACCGGCGTGCTAAGCGCAGCCGAGAGGAGCCACCCCATGTCCGAGGTCAGGGGCAGAAGCCAGGAGGACCCCATGCCCAAAGGGCGGAGGCCAAGAGGAGTTACCCCATGTCCAAGGTCAGGGGCAGTGGCCAAGAGTACCAGACTGTGATGGCGCAGGAACAGCCGAGAGGAGCTACCCCTCATCCGAGGTTGGGGGGCGGAGGGGCGGCCGAGAGGAGATACCCAGCGTCCAAGGTCAGGGGCAGTGACGAGAGGAGATACCCCACGTCTGAGGTCAGGGGCGGTGGCCGGGAGCAGATACCCCATCCCCCTAAGCCCGAGGCCAGGGGCGGCGGCCGAGAGGAACTACCATACGCCGAGGCTGGGGTGTTGACCAGGAGGACCAACCCCACGTCCAAGGAGCGGTGGCTGTGCGGGCGCAGGAGGGCCTAGAGGAGCTATCCCACATTGAAGGTCAGGAAGGGCAGCGGTGAGGAGATACCCCTCATCCAAGGTAAGGAGCAATGGCTGCGCTTTGCTGGAGCAGCCGTGAAGACATACCCCATGCCCAAGGTAGGAGAAACCCAAGTAAGACGGTAGGTGTTGCAAGATGGCATCAGAAGGCAAACACACTGAAACCATACTCACAGGAAACTAGTCAATCTAATCACACTAGGACCACAGCCTTGTCTAACTCAATGAAACTAAGCCATGCCCGTGGGGCAACCCAAGATGGGCGGGTCATGGTGGAGAGATCTGACAGAATGTGGTCCACTGGAGAAGTGAATAGCAAACAACTTCAGTATTCTTGCCCTGAGAATCTCATGAACAATATGAAAAGGCAAAATGATAGGATACTGAAAGAGAAACTCCCCAGGTCAGTAGGTGCCAAATATGCTACTGGAGATCAGTGGAGAAATAACTCCATAAAGAATGAAGGGATAGAGCCAAAGCAAAAACAATACCCAGTTGTGGATGTGACTGGTGATAGAAGCAAGGTCCAATGCTGTAAAGAGCAATATTGCATAGGAACCTGGATGTCAGGTCCGTGAGTCAAGGCAAATTGGAAGTGGTCAAACAAGAGATGGCAAGAGTGAATGTTGACATTCTAGGAATCAGTGAACTGAAATGGACTGGAATGGGTGAATTTAACTCAGATGACCATTATGTCTACTGCTGTGGGCAGGAATACTTCAGAAGAATTGGAGTGGCCATCATGGTCAACAAAAGAGTCCAAAATGCAGTACTTGGATGCAATCTCAAAAACGACAGAATGATCTCTGTTCATTTCCAAGGCAAACCATTCAATATCACAGTAACCAAGTCTATGCCCAAACCAGTAATGCTGAAGAAGCTGAAGTTGAATGGTTCTAGGAAGACCTACAAGACCTTTTAGAACTAACACCCAAAAAAGATGTCCTTTTCATTATAGAGGACTGGAATGCAAAAGTAGGAAGTCAAGAAACACCTGGAGTAACAGGCAAATTTGGCCTTGGAATACGGAATGAAGCAGGGCAAAGACTAATAGAGTTTTGCCAAGAAAATGCACTGGTCATAGCAAACACCCTCTTCCAACAACACAAGAGAAGACTCTATACATGGACATCACTGAAATCAGATTGATTATATTCTTTGCAGCCAAAGATGGAGAAGCTCTATACAGTCAGCAAAAACAAGACCAGGAGCTGACTGTGGCTCAGGTCATGATTTCCTTATTGCCAAGTTCAGACTTAAATTGAAGAAAGTAGGGAAAACCACTAGACCATTCAGGTATGACCTAAATCAAATCCCTTATGATTATACAGTGGAAGTGAGAAATAGATTTAAGGGCCTAGATCTGATAGATAGAGTGCCTGATGAACTATGGAATGAGGTTCGTGACATTGTACAGGAGACAGGGATCAAGACCATCCCCATGGAAAAGAAATGCAAAAAAGCAAAATGGCTGTCTGGGGAGGCCTTATAAATAGCTGTGAAAAGAAAGAAGCAAAAAGCAAAGGAGGAAAGGAAAGATATAAACCTCTGAATGCAGAGTGCCAAAGAATAGCAAGAAGAGATAAGAAAGGCTTCTTCAGCGATCAATGCAAAGAAATAGAGGAAAACAACAGAATGGGAAAGACTAGAAATCTCTTCAAGAAAATCAGAGATACCAAGGAACATTTCATGCAAAGATGGGCTCGATAAAGGACAGAAATGGTATGGACCTAACAGAAGCAGAAGATATTAAGAAGAGGTGGCAAGAATACACAGAAGAACTGTACAAAAAAGATCTTCACGACCCAGATAATCATGATGGTATGATCACTGATCTAGAGCCAGACATCCTGGAATGTGAAGTCAAGTGGGCCTTAGAAAGCATCACTACAAACAAAGCTAGTGGAGATGATAGAATTCCAGTTGAGCTATTCCAAATCCTGAAATATGGTGCTGTGAAAGTGCTGCACTCAATATGCCAGCAAATTTGGAAAACTCAGCAGTGGCCACAAGACTGGAAACGGTCAGTTTTCATTCCAATCCCAAAGAAAGGCAATGCCAAAGAATGCTCAAACTACCACACGATTGCACTCATCTCACATGCTAGTAAAGTAATGCTCAAAATTCTCCAGGCCAGGCTTCAGCAATATGTGAACCATGAACTTCCTGATGTTCAAGCTGGTTTTAGAAAAGGCAGAGCAACCAGAGATCAAATGGCCAACATCTGCTGGATCATAGAAAAAGCAAGAGAGTTCCAGAAAAAACATCTATTTCTGCTTTATTGACTATGCCAAAGCCTTTGACTGTGTGGATCACAATAAACTGTGGAAAATTCTGAAAGAGATGGGAATACCAGACCACCTGATCTGCTTCTTGAGAAATTTGTATGCAGGTCAGGAAGCAACAGTCAGAACTGGACATGGAACAACAGATTGGTTCCAAATAGGAAAAGGAGTACGTCAAGGCTGTATGTTGTCACCCTGCTTATTTAACTTCTATGCAGAGTACATCATGAGAAACGCTGGACTGGAAGAAGCACAAGCTGGAATCAAGATTGCTGGGAGAAATATCAATAACCTCAGATATGCAGATGATACCACTCTTATAGCAGAAAGTGAATAGGAACTAAAAAGCCTCTTGATGAAAGTGAAAGTGGAGAGTGAAAAAGTTGGCTTAAAGCTCAACATTCAGAAAACGAAGATCATGGCATCTGGTCCCATCACTTCATGGGAAATAGATGGGGAAACAGTGGAAACAGTGTCAGACTTTATTTTTCTTGGCTCCAAAATCACTGCAGATGGTGACTGCAGCCATGAAATTAAAAGACGCTTACTCCTTGGAAGGAAAGTTATGACCAACCTAGATAGCATATTGAAAAGCAGAGACATTACTTTGCCAACAAAGGTTGGTTTTTCCTGTGGTCATGTATAGATGTGCGAGTTGGCAAGTTGGACTGTGAAGAAGGCTGAGCACCGAAGAATTGATGCTTTTGAAGTGGTGTTGGAGAAGACTCTTGAGAGTCCCTTGGACTGCAAGGAGATCCAACCAGTCCATTCTGAAGGAGATCAGCCCTGGGATTTCTTTGGAAGGAATGATGCTAAAGCTGAAACTCCAGTACTTTGGCCACCTCATGTGAAGAGTTGACTCATTGGAAAAGACTCTGATGCTAGGAGGGATTGGGGGCAAGAGAAGAAGGGGATGACAAAGGATGAGATGGCTGGATGGCATCACTGACTCAATGGACGTGAGTCTCAGTGAACTCCGGGTGTTGGTGTTGGACAGGGAGGCCTGGCGTGCTGGGATTCATGGGGTTGCAAAGAGTCGGACATGACTGAGTGACTGATCTGATCTGATCTGATCTATTGACAATATGTGGTAGTTTTTAGTATTAAGGTTTGCATAGAGCAACTCCTCTTTGGATTGTAAAAGCACATTTTTTATCATTTCCTTTCCCCTACAAACACAGGAGTATGTTCTTTTCGTGGCTATGCTAAATGAATATTACCTAAATTAATGAATGAAGAAAGAAATAATGTTTCTGACTGGGATTGCTTCTATCATTAGACAAAGCTATATGTAAACTTGGAAAATTTTTAAACTGAAATAAATTTTCTTCTTATTTTATTTTTTCTTTCTCTGAAATTGTTTCTTTTTTAATCTCAGTTAGCCCAACAACATGAATGACTAATTACAAAAAGGCTGAATTCTAGAGACATGACATGACCAACTAGATATAAGTTACAAGTGCCATCAGTTCAGTTCAGTCACTCAGTCATGCCTGACTCTTTGCAACCCCATAAATTGCAGCACGTCAGGCCTCCCTGTCCATCACCAACTCCTGAAGTTCACTCAAACTCATGTCCATTGAGTCAGTGATGCCATCCAGCCATCTCATCCTCTGTCGTCTCCTTCTCCTCCTGCATCAGGAGTCCCCCAATCCCTCCCAGCATCAGAGTCTTTTCCAATGAGTCAACTCTTCGCATGAAGTGGCCAAAGTACTGGAGTTTCAGCTTTAGCATCATTCCTTCCAAAGAACACCCAGGACTGATCTCCTTTAGAATGGACTGGTTGGATCTCCTTGCAGTCCAAGGGACTCTCAAGAGTCTTCTCCAACACCACAGTTCAAAAGCATCAATTCTTCAGCGCTCAGCTTTCTTCACAGTCCAACTCTCACATCCATACATGACTACTTGAAAAACCATAGCCTTGACTAGATGGACCTTTGTTGGCAAAGTAATGTCTCTGCAAGTGCCATAGGTGATCCTAATAATCAGAAAGCTATAGCATTGGGTGATGGTACCCCTCTCCTTTATTTCATCATATGCTAATCAACCACAGGTTATTGGCATAGTTTACTATGGTTATCAAGCAGTGTAAACACTGCTTTAACTCTAAGAAATTTGTTTATGAAATATATAGGAAAACCTATCTTAAAATAACAGAATGGTCCATTCTTCCTAGTTGTAAGCATTACTCAATGACAAGGGCAACATAAATGTTTCTAAATCATACAGAACCAGAGAGAAAACATGGCAAATCTTACCATGGTAACATGGTAAATGCTTAAATTCTTTCCATGGAATAATAAGCTAGAAACATTGCTTCCTCATTGCTATGGATGTTGCTTTATGGATCATGGATTATGGATAGGTCAGAACATTTGAGCCTATGGGATTTAATACTATTCAATATATTTTATAAATTAGGACAAAACCATAACTTTGTTAGTTATTACTCTTCAGATTGTAGTTGTAGAATCATATGTAGTCAAACAAAAAGGAAAGTTCATTGGCTTCCATTACTGAAAAGTCATGAATGGTTATATTCAGGGGTTCAAGCAATGTCATTACTATTGTCTGTCTTGCTCACTGTTGGCTCCATTTTAACGCAAGTCTCTCCTTTCAGTAGTGGCCAACATTTTCATATGCATATGCCATCCTCTTAGCAACCGCTACAAGAAGATAACTTTTATTTCATAGCGGTTCTAACACACTTCCTATGACTGTTTGCATTATCAGATTCCAAGTTCCTTACTGAACTAATCACTATGGCTATTGCTTGATTCCTAGGCCTGGTTCATATAGTTCCATAAAGTCCCTTGAAATGCAGTAGTAGGGCCAACCTGAGAAAATTACATAATATCTGAGTTGGGAAGCAGTTCTCCAAAGGGAAATCAAGTAGTTTCTGGGCTGGTGAATATAACAGTTATCTATTATCATCATGTTACATTTTACTTTCTTTTTTAGAAACAGTTATATTGGTAGAGTTTTTTTTTTTTTTAGATTATTTTTAAAGTCTTCATTGAACTTGTTACAATGTTGCTTCTGTTTTATATTTTGGTGTGTATGTGTGTTTTTTTGTTGTTTGTTTGTTTTTGCCACAAGACATGTGGGATTTTAACTCCTTGACCAGGGATCGAACCCCCACTCCCTACACTGAAAGGTGAAATCTTGACCACTGGACTGCCAGGGAATTCCCCACAGTTTATTTTCTTAATTTTGACCTTATTATAAATAAAGCTATTGTGAATTTTTTTCCTTTATCAAAATTAACTAGAATAGGAGCACTAGGATATGTTCTTACTTGACCAAACCTTACATACTAGGTGTTGTATGTTTCAAAGTAGACCTAAATGATTGAAATCATCTGACTCTAATACACGTTATTGCCAACTCACTCTTGAACTGATGCCTCTAATGCATTCATAGTTTGTAATGTAAGAGAGGTACAGTCCAGGAGAAAAGTAGGGTCAGAGAGAAGACACAGTACAATGAGAATACACTTTTATCACAAAATTTAAAAATTAAATATTTACATACAATCCTCATTGATTCAAGCAAATAGTTTATAGTGCCTATATTTCACTATTTTCAAAGGGTTCAAGAACCAGTTGAAAATAATCTATGGGTTAAAATATGAGTTTAGGTAGCTCAGTAGTAAAGAATCCACCTGCCAATATAGGGGATGTGGGTTTGATCCCTGGACCAGGAAGATCCCCTGGAGGAGGAAATGACAACCCACCCAGTATTCTTGCCTGGAAAATCCCGTGGACAGAGGAGCCAGGAGGGCTAGTGTCCATGGGATTGCAGACAGTCTCACACGACTGAGCCCAGATGCACACATAATGTAGTAAATGTATTTGTTGGAGGAGGCTATGGGAATCCAGAGAAGGGACATTTTCCTAGAGTGTAAAATGAGATGTGTATGTTGTAGGCAGATATGCTGGGAAGCAAATGTAGTCTCTACATATTGCTGAAACACAATTTCAGTGTTGTTTAATAACTTAAAAATTTCTTAAAATTTCTTAACTCTTAAAAAAGAGTAATAGCCAAAGAAAGAAGGTAACCTGCATTTCATTTCCTATAAATTGCTTTAGTGGAAATAATGTTCCACTGACCTCTTATGATGTTCAGCTTATTAATTTTACAGCTTTCCTGTCCTCTACATTACCAGTCAAGGATGGAATTTTGGAATGGAAAAAGAACAAGAAAACCTGTAACTAATTTTTAAAAGGATACTGTGAATAAGGCATTTCTTTTAAAGTCCTCTGAGTATACTCAGCAGAACTCTGGTTTTATTCATGAGTAATTAGAAAAAAATTGCAGCACACAACTGTCTTTGTCAAATGAGAGAGAGTCTCAATGGAAAAGGAAAAGGAAATATCAACTTGTGGGTGCCTATTCCTTTTCAGATGCCAGGTTATGTGCTCCCTGGACTCTGACATGGGATAATGGAGTTCTTGTCTCAGCCTAACCAGTACATCAGTTCACGGGTAGTCTTAGACACTTCATCTTTTCTTTTGCTTCCTTATCTGAAAAATGAAATAGTGTTAACATTTCTTACTTTAAAGAACAGAAATGACTGCTTTCTCTTCCCTTTCCTTTTTTTCTCTCTCCTTCCACTTCCTTCTGCTACTTCTTTTTCTTTCTCAAAACATTTCATGAAAGCCCACTGAATATGGCACTGTGATTAGTGCTGGGGATGCAAACAATTCTTTTCCTCAGGAGATCATAGGCAGTAGGAGAAACAGAAAAGTGAAGAAGAAATGCCAGTATAGTGTGATCTATGTTCTGGGAAGAAGAGAGAACTTTACCTCAGGCTACTGGTAGTCTCTTAACAGTTGGGAAAAGAAAAATATCTTTCTGCAGGATAAGCATTGACTTATAATAATCAAACTTAAAGGGGAATAAACATCAAGTACTTTAACATAACTCAGTGAGTCATGTCAGCCATGATCATAGTACCCATCCACTGGACCTTTAGACCTGGAACAAAAGGACGTTTTTTTTACATCGGTTTGTTAGTACCACTGCTCTTTCTAATTGTTCCACATCAGTGACCATGTGGCACTGACATCTCAGGGCTCTGGTGAGGGTTAAAATATATATGAAAGTGCTATTCTTATGCAAGTGATATTTTAAAATTTCATTTACTATGTATTCAACAGATACTGTGAACTTAATCTATGCAATGAATTGGCTAAGCACTGAGAAATAAATGCAAATAATATGCTTTTCTAATCCTAAGGAGTTTAATGTCTAGAATAAGGAAACAGTGATGTGAAAAGATATTATGATACAATCTGTTGAGAGCAATAATACAAGGATACTCTGTCCACGGTATCAAGGTAGCTCAGAAGAGGAATTTTCTTTTCTGGCACATCAGGGAAAGCTTCATAATGGATAAACTTTGGGTTGGGCTTGGAGCATGAGTTGGAGAAGGCAATAGCACCCCACTCCAGTACTCTTGCCTGGAAAATCCCATGGATGGAGGAGCCTGGTAGGCTGCAGTCCATGGGGTTGCTAAGAGTCGGACATGACTGAGCGACTTCACTTTCACTTTTCACTTTCATGCACTGGAGAAAGAAATGCCAACTCACTCCAGTGTTCTTGCTTGGAGAATCCCAGGGACGAGGGAGCCTGGCGGGCTGCCATCTATGGGGTCGCACAGAGTTGGACATGACTGAAGTATTTAGCAGTGCAGTGGAGGATGAGTAAAAGTTTAGTAAGAGGATGTTGTAGTGTGTGGGTATGGGAAATGGAAAAGGCATTCTGGGCAGTGGGAAAACTATGTGCAAACACAGGAGAGCTTGTAACAGTACAAACAGTTAAAGTGTTTGAGGAACTTTAACTTTTACTCTGGCTGAAACACAAAGTATGTGCAGGATGTTGAAGCTAGAAAAGTTAAGAGGAAGAAGACAAGACATTGTGTTTCACATATAAGGAGATCTCTAAGGAGATCTTTGCATAAAATGTTCCCTTGGTATCTCTAATTTTCTTGAAGAGATCTCTAGTCTTTCCCATTCTCTTGTTTTCCTCTATTTCTTTGCATTGATCGCTGAGGAAGGCTTTCTTATCTCTTCTGGCTATTCTTTGGAACTCTGCATTCAGATGCTTCAATCTTTCATTTTCTCCTTTGCTTTTCATTTCTCTTCTTCTCACAGCTATTTGTAAGGCCTCCCCAGACAGCCATTTTGCTTTTTTGCCTTTCTTTTCATGGGTATGGTCTTGATCCCTGTCTCCTGTACAATGTCATGAACCTCCATCCATAGTTCATCAGGCACTCTATCTATCAGATCTAGGCCCTTAAATCTATTTCTCACTTCCACTGTATAATCATAAGGGGTTTGATTTAGGTCATACCTGAATGGTCTAGTGGTTTTCCCTACTTTCTTCAATTTAAGTCTGAATTTGGCAATAAGGAAATCATGACCTGAGCCACAGTCAGCTCCTGGTCTTGTTTTTGCTGACTGTATAGAGCTTCTCCATCTTTGGCTGCAAAGAATATAATCAATCTGATTTCAGTGTTGACCATCTGATGATGTCCATGTATAGAGTCTTCTCTTGTGTTGCTGGAAGAGGGTGTTTGCTATGACCAGTGCATTTTCTTGGCAAAACTCTATTAGTCTTTGCCCTGCTTCATTCCGTATTCCAAGGCCAAATTTGCCTGTTACTCCAGGTGTTTCTTGACTTCCTACTTTTGCATTCCAGTCCCTATAATGAAAAGGACATCTTTTTTGGGTGTTAGTTCTAAAAGGTCTTGTAGGTCTTCCTAGAACCGTTGAACTTCAGCTTCTTCAGCATTACTGGTTGGGGCATAGACTTGGATTACTGTGATATTGAATGGTTTGCCTTGGAAATGAACAGAGATCATTCTGTCGTTTTTGAGATTGCATCCAAGTATGCATTTCGGACTCTTTTGTTGACCATGATGGCTACTCCATTTCTTCTGAGGGATTCCTGCCTGCAGTAGTAGATATAATGGTTGTCTGAGTTAAATTCACCCATTCCAGTCCATTTTAGTTTGCTGATTCCTAGAATGTCAATGTTCACTCTTGCCATCTCCTGTTTGACCACTTCCAATTTGCCTTGATTCATGGACCTGACATTCCAGGTTCCTATGCAATATTGCTCTTTACAGCATTGGACCTTGCTTCTATCACCAGTCACATCCAAACTGGGTATTGTTTTTGCTTTGGCTCCATCCCTTCATTCTTTCCGGAGTTATTTCTCCACTGATCTCCAGTAGTATATTGGGCACCTACTGACCTGGGGAGTTCCTCTTTCAGTATCCTATCATTTTGCCTTTTCATACTGTTCATGGGGTTCTCAAGGCAAGAATACTGAAGTGTTTTGCCATTCCCTACTCCAGTGGACCACATTCTGTCAGCTCTCTCCACTATGACCCGCCCGTCTTGGGTTGCCCCACAGGCATGGCTTAGTTTCATTGAGTTAGACAAGGCTGTGGTCCTAGTGTGATTAGATTGACTAGTTTTCTGTGATTATGGTTTCAGTGTGATCTCTTCAAGAAAATTAGAGATACCAAGGGAACATTTCACGCAAAGATGGGCTCGATAAAGGACAGAAATGGTATGGACCTAACAGAAGCAGAAGATATTAAGAAGAGGTGGCAAGAATACACAGAAGAACTGTACAAAAAAAATCTTCATGACCCGGATAATCACGATGGTGTGATCACTGACCTAGAGCCAGACATCCTGGAATGTGAAGTCAAGTGGGCCTTAGAAAGCATCACTATGAACAAAGCTAGTGAAGGTGATGGAATTCCAGTTGAGCTATTTCAAATCCTGAAAGATGATGCTGTGAAAGTGCTGTACTCAATATTCCAGCAAACTTGGAAAACTCAGCAGTGGCCACAGGACTGGAAAAGGTCAGTTTTCATTCCAATCCCAAAGAAAGGCAATGCCAAAGAATGCTCAAACTACCGCACAATTGCACTCATCTCACACACTAGTAAAGTAATGCTCAAAATTCTCCAGGCCAGGCTTCAGCAATATGTGAACCGTGAACTTCCAGATTTTCAAGAAGAACCAGAGATCAAATTGCCAACATCTGCTGGATCATAGAAAAAGCAAGAGAGTTATAGAAAAACATCTATTTCTGCTTTATTGACTATGCCAAAGCCTTTGACTGTGTGGATCACAATAAACTGTGGAAAATTCTGAAAGAGATGGGAATACCAGACCACCTGACCTGTCTTTTGAGAAACCTATATTCAGGTCAGGAAGCAACAGAAAGCAACTGGTTATGGAACAACAGACTGGTTCCAAATAGGAAAAGGAGTACATGAAGGTTGAATATTGTCACCCTGTTTATTTAACTTATATGCAGAGTACATCATGAGAAACACTGGGCTGGAAGAAGCACAAGCTGGAATCAAGATTGCTGGGAGAAATATTAATAACCTCAGATATGCAGATGACATCACTCTTATGGCAGAAAGTGAAGAGGAACTAAAAAGCCTCTTGGTGAAAGTGAAAGGGGAGAGTGAAAAAGTTGGCTTAACGCTCAACATTCAGAAAACGAAGATCATGGCATCTGGTCCCATCATTTCATGGACAATAGATGGGGAAACAGTGGAAACAGTGTCAGACTTTATTTTTGGGGGCTCCAAAATCACTACAGATGGCAACTGCAGCCATGAAATTAAAAGACACTTACTCCTTGGAAGGAAAGTTATGACCAACCTAGATAGCATATTCAAAAGCAGAGACATTACTTTGCCAACAAAGGTCCGGCTAGTCAAGGCTATGGTTTTTCCTGTGGTTATGTATGGATGTGAGAGTTGGACTGTGAAGAAAGCTGAGCGCCAAAGAATTGATGCTTTTGAACTGTGGTGTTGGAAAAGACTCTTGAGAGTCCCTTGGACTGCAAGGAGATCCAACCAGTCCATTCTAAAGGAGATCAGCCCTGGGATTTCTTTGGAAGAAATGATGCTAAAGCTGAAACTCCAGTTCTTTGGCCACCTCATGCAAAGAGTTGACTCATTGGAAAAGACTCTGATTCTGGGAGGGATTGGGGGAAAGAGGAGAAGGGGATGACACAGGATGAGATGGCTGGATGGCATCACTGACTCGATGGATGTGAGTCTGAGTTAACTCTGAGAGTTGGTGATGGACAGGGAGGCCTGGCATGTTGCAGTTCATGGGGTCGCAAGGAGTTGGACACAACTGAGCGACTGAACTGAACTGAACTAAGGAGATCAGATTTCTTGTTACAGGCATTGTGGAATCACTGAGGGGTTCAAAACACTGCAGTTATTTATAATTGGATAGGGTTTTAGAAAAATCAGACTTGGAGCAGTATGGATAATGTATTAGGATGAGGAAAAAGAAAAGCCCATTAAGAGGTGATTGCATTATTCACAATAGCTAAGGTAAGGAAACAATTTAAATGTTTGTTGACAGATGAATGAATAAAGAAACACACACACACACACAATAGAATATTATTCAGCCTTAAAACAGAAGGAAATTTGCCATTTGCAATGACATGAGTGAACTTGGAAGAACTTGTGCTAAGTGAAATAAACTAGACACAGAAGGATATGTACTGCATGTTTTCACTTATATGTGGGCTCTAAAATAGTCAGATTCATAGAAGAGGAAAGTAGAATGGTAGTTGCCAGTGGTAAGGTAAAGGAAAAAATAGGGAGGCGGTCAAAGGGTACCTATCCATTCATCCATCGTGTGCTCATTTGTGTCCAACTTTTTGTGACTCCATGGACTATAGCCCACCAGGCTTCTCCATCCATGGGATTTCTCAGGCAAGAATACTGGAGTGGGTTGCCATTTCCTCCTCCAGGGGATCTTTCTGACCCAGGAATAGAACCCATGTCTCCTGTGTTTCCTACATTGCAGGCAGATTCTTTACTGCTTGAGCCATCAGGGAAGCCATTGGTCAAAGGAGACCTAGTTTCAGTCTGCAAGAAAATAAATTTTGGAGATACGTGGAAAGGTGACTATAGTTAATAATTCTGTGTTGTATGTTGAAAATTTGCTACATCTGAATTTTTTTCATTATAGACACACATACACACACAAAAAAAGAGAAAGAAAAAAGAAGAATTGTACAAAGGAAGGAAAGAATGAAATGGTAATTACATGTGGTGATGGGTATGTTACTTAGCTTGGTGTGGTGATCATTTCACAATGCATACATATATCAAAACACTAAAATGTATACTTGTTTACTTTAGATAGATAGTGAAGTCACTCAGTCGTGTCCGACTCTTTGCAACCCCATGGACAGCAGCCAACAAGGCTCCTCCGTCCATAGGATTTTCCAGGCGAGAATACTGGAGTGGGTTGCCATTTCCTTCTCCAGGGGATCTTCCCGACCCAGGGATCGAACCGGGTCTCCCACATTGTAGGCAGACGCTTTACCGTCTGAGCCACCAGGGAAGTCCTTAGTTTACTTTAAATATATACAGTTATTATTTATCAATTATACTTGAATAAAATGAAAGATAACAGTTCCATCAAGAGATCAATAGGATAATAACAGTTTTATCGTTAGGTAAAGATAAGAAACATAAAGAGAGTAGGCTTGGATGGGAGGAAAAGATGATGAATTTAATATTGGGTATGTTGAATTTGAAGCAGAATCAGGTGTCTGGCAGTCAGAAGTGTGATCCAGTTTAGAGTCACCAAATTTTGGAGTCCATTGGCACATAGGTAGAAGCTCCCAGCATAATTTCTTGTTCTTTTTAAAAAATGTCTTTTGTTCTGAAGCGATGTGAATTATAAAGGACATGTCTAAAATATAATAACTTACAGCAACTGATACTTAGTAAAGACGGTTTATGGTTTATAAACACTTGCCCAGAAAACGCTTATGTCTGAGAGTAAGCTAGTCCATCTCTTCTCTTCTAGTATCATGCAGTGTTGTTCATTGCGGATAGAAGAGGCTGTTGGAGTGGTAGAATTAAAGAGTGTGGATCAAGAAGCAATCCATTTATGTGTGGAAAGAGAACTAAAAGCTCTCCTCACAATGGAATCATTGTTTTCTGCTTGGTTTCTTTTCATAACAGAGCTATTATCATTTACTAGTTTTTCTGGGTCCAGAAAACTTATCCCCATTCTAGTAAAAGGTCAAATGTTGTTTCTATCCTATGCACTTTTCCTCACACCCAGGCTTTAAGTAGTGGCTTCAAATTCATATTTTATTTTTAAAAAGCACAGGTAAAAGATATTCCTTGATAGTCTTTTTCCCCTGCTTTTTCTTCCTTTAAAAATAAAACCAAGTAAATATATTTTGTATAATATAAATTATCTTACTGTCGAAGAAGATTGATACCAGGATTTTGTTTGATGAAAATAAATATACAGAGAAAAATAATGAGGGTAATAATTTCCCATGTCCATGTATATTTTTTCTAAAATATTTCACATTAATTCTCATAACTTGTGAGGTAGGCAGGGAAGATGCTATTATTCCTATTTCACAAATACTTTTTTCAGATTTAGTGATTTTCAAAACCTATAAGTTGGAAACTGGGAACCTATAAGTTGGAAAAGGGTCTACAGGAAGTACTATAGTACTCTACGAAATAAAAAAAATTATCAAGTTTAATGTATACCTGTGGCGGATTCATTTTGATATTTGGCAAAACTAATACAATTATGTAAAGTTTAAAAAAAAAGATTCAGTTCATTAAAAATACACCAAATTATATATTTCCTTAATGACAAAATAAAGGGTTTAACCAAAGGTGTCTGAAGCCTGTTAATGTTAATGTCTATCAATTGTTCCATGAACAAATGCAGTGTTCACTGTTTGCACAGTTCCTATTATCCAGAAAATTAATGGATTATTTCAGGTCATCATGTATGTTGGGCCAGTATTTATTCCAGAGACTGAGAATCTCTCATTAATTTCATAATTCCTCATATTATTATAAAGGCTTGCTTTGCACTAGAGTGTACATTATTGTTGTTAATTTACATTTTATGTGACAACTACTCCCCATGCATTATTTGAAATGACTAAATAACCATAGCCAGCATTAAATGAGATCACACTCTGTACCAGGGTGTGTGGGCTCTACATTCATTTTATAATTTAATGCTCCAGCAATGGTGTAAGGGAGGTAAAAGAAGTATTCTTACTACCTTCCTTTCACAGATTAGGAAATTTAGTTACAGTGGAATCAAGTCACAGTGAAGATGGTTTAGGATCCATTCCTATCCAGGTCTGTGCTGTGTTGCTCAGTCATGTCTGACTCTTTGTTCTAGCCAGGTCTAGTGAACTCCCAAATCCACCTACTATGGAGTCTCTCTGACATAAAACACACATAAATTATTGGGTAATTTTTGTGCTTAGTCATGTCTGACTCTTTGCAGACCCATGGACTGTAGCTTGCCAGGCTCTTCTGCCCATGGGATTTTCCAGCCAAGAATACAGGAGTGGATTGCCATTTTCTTTTTCAGGATATCTTCCTGACCCAGGGATCAAACCTGTGTCTCTTGTGTCGCTTGCATTGGCAGGCAGATTCTTTACCACTAGCACCACCTGGGAAGCTCTGGATTATTGGGGGGAGGCACTAGGAACAGAAAAAGAGATTTTAGAAGGAGGATATATAATAATTTAATAATAATTTAGTTGCTACAATTTCTACTATATCCACCTCCAAGTTTCCTGACAAAGCAAAAAACATGAGTGTTTGGGTTGGAAGTAATCCATCTGACAACAGAAATATTCATTTTTTCCATACTTCTGTATGATAAAGATATTGAATATGAAAATGGTTTACATCTTTTAGAAAAAATTTTGCAAAAGGCATCAGTCAGTCAGTTCAGTCACTCAGTCATGTCCGACTCTTTGTGACCCCATTGACTGCAACACACTAGGCCTCCCGGTCCATCGCCAACTCCTGGAGTTTACTCAAACTCATGTCCATTGAGTCATTGAATGAGTCATCCAATGAGTCCATTGGATGGTGATGCCATCCAACCATCTCATCTTCTGTTTTCCCCTTCTCCTGCCTTTCAATCTTTCCCAGCATCAGGGTCTTTTCAAATGAGTCAGCTCTTCACATCAAGTGGCCAAAGTATTGGAGTTTCAGCTTCAACATCAGTCTTTCCAATGAGTATTCATGACTGATTTCCTTTAGGATGGACTGGTTGGGTCTTCTTGCAGTCCAAGGGACTCTCAGGAGTCTTCTCCAACACCATACTTCAAAAACATCAATTCTTTGGTGCTCAGCTTTCTTTATAGTCCAACTCTCAATTCCAGACATGACTACTGGAAAAACCATAGCCTTGACTAGACAGAACTTTGTTGGCAAAAAGTAATGTCTCTGCTTTTTAATATGCTGTCTAGGTTGGTCATAATTTTTCTCCCAAGGAGTAAGAGTCTTTTAATTTTATGGCTGCAGTCACCATCTTCAGTGATTTTGGAGGCCCCCCCCCCAAAAAAAAAAATAAAGTCTGACACTGTTTCCACTGTTTCCCCATCTATTTGCCATGAAGTGATGGGACTGGATGCCATGATCTTAGTTTTCTGAATGTTGAGCTTTAAGCCAACTTTTTCACTCTCCTCTTTCACTTTCATCAAGAGGCTCTTTAGTTCTTCTTCACTTTCTTCCATAAGGGTGGTGTCATCTGCAAGTACCTTGCAAAAGGCATAAATGTCTTCAAATGGATGAGGTCTCTTCCTTGAGATTTGCCAGACTTGTTGGGTTGGTGGTTGGCTGTCTTTGATAAAATATTGAATTGTTTTTAGTCAATATTTCTTCAAATATTTTTCTGCCTTCTTTTTACTCTCCTTGCTTTCTGAAACTCTAGTTAAATATATATCAGATGGCTTGATATGCCTCATATGTCACTGAGGCTTGTTTTTCCTTCTCTTTGTGCTTCTGTTTGGTTGACTTCTAATGACTCATGCTCAAGTTCACTGATCTTTTCTTCTGTTGTGTCCAATCTACCATTAATCTTTTCAAACATTCTTTTTATATATTGTATTTTTCACTTCTAGAATTTTACCCAATCCCTCCTGAAATTTTCTAAATATTTTTTCACTATAGTAACTTTTTTCATTTATGTTATAACATAATAATCATAGTTATCTTAAAACCCTTATCTTTTAAGTATAATTTCTGGGTTTTCTGTAGGTGTCTTTTTATTGAGTGATTTTTCTTGCCTATGTGCCATATTTTTCTGTTTATTCACATGTCTGGATATGTTTTTATTGTATACTGTATTTTATAGCTGATATGTTATAAGAGACATTGAATTTTGATATCTTCCTCTGAAGATTGTTGGGTTTGTTCACATAAGAGCTAACTTGAATGCATAGAGATCCAGCTTTATGCTTTCTTCATAAAAGTGTATTTAGATATTGCCCTTAATTTTAGGGATAATATTTTAATTCTTGAGCTTAATTTATATTCATGAGACATGGATTCTGGGATATTAGTGGAAAACTCAAGGGGCTTACATGCCTTTATAACTTGGCAGGACCAAATTCCAGTCTTTATCTCACCTATGGTGGGCAGATACTGAATTGTCTGCTCTACTACCACTATTCCTTCTTTTACACCTAGGACAGAATGTCCAAGTGAGAATTCTATGCTATCTTGTCCGACCATGTACTGGTGAAATTTCTACTTTCCCTTCCAAACTGCTATCTGGGTCAGATATGGTCATCAGAGTTGCACCACAGAAATGTTTTTCTTAGATATGTTCCTGAGAACTGAAGGTAGACAATGGTGATCTTGAAGTAGAAAACACAGAGCTAACTTTTCTCATTTGTCCTGTCCCAGGATGTACTTCAAGTCTGCCATCTACCCAACTAGGATAAACTGTATATTTTCCACATTCATCTATCACCTTGTCTACTGATTTCCCTAGTGGTCTCTGTTAACATTTGGTGAGGCTGAATTCAGATTATGCCCTAGAAACTGTTTGTTTATCTTCTCTTGGGAATTTTGTTCTAATTGTGGCATTATTGACTTTTCTTATGAATTGGACTTATTCTTGGGATTAATTTTTTTCAAAGTATAATAAAATATGTTTAGGAGTACATATACAGGTGCAAAAATGATAAACACAAATGAATAACACAGAAGAGAAATAACATTTGTAGGGGAAAGAGAATATTATGATTAAGCAGGAGCTCACAAAGGACTCCTGATATGCTGGTAAATTCTTTTTCTCAATCTGGATATGTGGTTGTTCATTATGTTATGATCCTTTAAGCTATACATACTCATATTACATGGAGAATGCAATGGCACCCACTCCAGCACTCTTGCTTGGAAAATCCCACGAACGGAGGAGCCTGGTGGGCTGCAGTCCATGGGGTCGCTAAGAGTCGGACACGACTGAGCGACTTCACTTTCATGAATTGGAGAAGGAAATGGCAACCCACTCCAGTGTTCTTGCCTGGAGAATCCCAGGGATGGGGGAGCCTGGTGGGCTGCCTTCCATGGGGCTGCACAGAGTCGGATACGACTGAAGTGACTTAGCAGCAGCAGCAGCATTCATTTTACACACACTTCTGTGTGTAAAATATATAATTATTGATGATGACATTCAAAGATGCAGTTAACTAAAATAGTGTCTTTCCTTATGGAAATAAAAAGTAAAAGTTTAGAACCTAATTCACCAAGGTTCACATCATACCTGTAACAAATTCTAGTAGTGTAATTTGAGGCAGATTATTTAGCCTCTCCAAGGCTCAGTTTTGTCAAGTATAAAATGAGAATAAAAGTAACTACTTTACAGAGGCATTGAATGATGAGTTAGCATGCATAAAGTACTTCCTAGCACAGAATCTGGTACATAGTAGGTCCTCAGTAAATATGTGCATCAACCATCCACCCTCAAATTTACTTTCCTGAGTATTGGACAACTAGAGACAGAGTCAGATCCAGAGCCAAATTAAATTCTTTGTATTAATTATGAGGCTGTTTCAGCTCAGCTTTCTTGGAACTTCATTTTTATTCCAAAGCCAACAATTATTCATGGTACTCCATCGTTTTACATACGAAGTTGCTGTATCTTTCAGTATCCTTAAAATTCAGTGCCCCAAATATTTTCTCTGTTATTAAAGTACACAAAAATAGAGGATAAGGGAAAAAAAGAAAAAAAGATAAGGCATAGGAGCCATGCATAGGGAAGAAACAAATTGGGTGAAAATAAATGAACCGTGAAAAGAGGACCCATAGGAAGTTTATACAAAGTCTTCCATATTTTAATGATTCACACGGTAGAATCTTGTATTAATCAGCAGCACTCCAAGAATATAGCCATATGAAGAAGCACTTAGCTCCAAGGCATACTGCTCTGCCTAGAATGAATCTTTGATAAACACAGAATATTTTCCACAGGCTAGCAAAGGCATTTACAGATACATGGGGAAAATGTCTCTGTTTTTTTTTTTCTCCCCTTAAGGCTAAATTTATGTGAAAGAAAATTTAGAAACCACATAAGAAAGGAACAGTTAGAATGAAGTTATCACTCCTAATTAAATTTAACATTGAAAACAACCTCTTCATTTCTGTGGACAATTTTTGGTTTTATTTTCTAACTTTTTATCACAAGCGAAAAGCAAGGGAAAAAAGAAAAGATAAACACAGATTTCCAAAGAACAGCACAAAGAGACAAGAAAGCCTTCTTCAGTGAACAGTATATAAAACTAGAAGAAAACAACAGAAGAGAAAAGACTAGAAATCTCTTCAGGAAAATTGGAGATATCAAGGGAATATTTTGCCCAAAGATGGGCAGAAATGATAGATACCTAGTAGATGCTGAAGGGATCAAGAAGAGATGGAAAGAATACATGGAAGAACTATATCAAAAAAGAACTAAATGAACCAGATTACTATGATGGTGTGGTCAGCCATTCAGAATCAGACTTTCTGGAGAGCGAAGTCAAGTGGGCCTTAGGAAGCACTTCTGTTAATAAAGCTAGTGGATGTGATGGAATTCCAGTAGAACTATTCAAAACCCTAAAGGATGATGCCATCAAGGTGTTGCATTCAATATGTCAGCAAATCTGGAAGACCCAGCAGTGGCCACAGGACTGGAAAATGTCAATTCTCATCCCAATTCCCAGGAAGGGTATTACTAATGAATGTGCTAGCCATCGGACAGTTGCACTCATTTCCCATGATAGGAAGGTCATGCTTAAAATCTTGCATGCTAGGCTTCAATGTTATGCAAACCAAGAATTTCCAAATGTCCAAGCTGGATTAAGAAAAGGAAGAGGAACTACAGATCAAATTGCTAACATTCACTGGATCACAGAGAAAGCTAGGGACTTCCAGAAAAACATCTATCTCTGTTTCTTCAACTACACCAAAGGCTTTTACTGTGTGGATGATAATAAATTGTGGAAATCTCCTAAAGAGATGGAAATACCAGACCATCTTACCTGTCTCCTGAGAAACCTGTATATTGGTCAATAAGCAACAGTTAGAACTCTGTATGGAACAGCTGATTGGTTCAAGATTGAGAAAGGATTATGACAGAGCTGTCTGCTGTCACCCTGTTGTGTATGCTGAGCAGATCATAAGAAATGCCAGGCTGGATGATTTACAAGCTGGAATCAAGATAGGTGAGAGAAACATTAACAACCTCAAATATGTAGATGATACCACTCTAATGGCAGAAAGTGAAGAGGAACTAAAGAACCTCTTGAAGGTGAAGGAAGAGAGTGAAAGAGCCAGCTTAAGACTAAATATTAAAAACAAAATAAAACAAAACTAAGATCATGACATCTGGTCCCATTACTTCATGGCAAATAGTGGGGGGAAAAGGTGAAAGTAGTGACAGATTTCCTCTTGGGCTCTAAAATCACTGTGGATGGTAACTGCAGCCATGAAATCAGAAGACATTTGCTTCTTGGCAGGAAAGCAATGACAAACCTAGACAGTGTGTTGACAAGCAGAGACATAACTCTGCTAACAAAGGTCTGTATAGTCAAGGGTATGGTCTTCCCAGCAGTCATGTATGGTTGTGGGAGCTGGACCTTAAAGTAGGCAAAGTGCAGAAGAATTACACCCTTGAACTGTGGTGCTGGAGAAGACTTCTGAGAGTTCCTTGGACAGCAAGGAGATCAACCTAGTCAATCTTAAGGGACATCAATCCTGAATACTCTTTGGAAGGACTGATGCTGAAGCTGAAACTCTGGTATTTTGGTGATCCGATGGGAACAGCTGACTCACTGGAAAAGTCCGTGATACTGGGAAAGATTGAGGGCAGAAGGAGAAGAGGATGTTAGAGGATGAGATGGCTGGGTGGCATCACCGATGCAATGGACATGAACGTGGGCAGACTTTGGGAGATGGCGAGGGACAGAGAGGCCTGGTGTGCTGCAGTCCATGGGGTCACAAAGAGTTGGACATGAGTGGGTGACTGAACAACTTTTCTTTGGTGCAGAGGTTCATATCCATACCCTTTACACAAACAAAAAATAATGATTTAGAGACAGCACACTCCTATGTTGAAATTATTTTACTATTATATCAGTTCAGTTAAAGGTGAAAATGATCAGAGTGTAAGATTTGGGAGTTAGCCAGACTGAAGATATTGAATCATGGAATAACAAAAGTGGACACTGGAATTGGACAGATCCAGTTTTGAATCCAGGCACAATCATTCTTTAGCTTTATCATCTAAAGAATGTATTTAATCTTTGCCAGCAAGGAGATCAACCTAGTCAATCTTAAGGGAAATCAATCCTGAATACTCTTTGGAAGGACTGATGCTGAAGCTGAAACTCCAGTATTTTGGTGATCCGATGGGAACAGCTGACTCATTGGAAAAGTCCGTGATACTGGGAAAGATTGAGGGCAGAAGGAGAAGAGGATGTTAGAGGATGAGCCAGCATCAGTGTTCCTTTTAGCAAAGTGCCATGTCATTTATCTTTAAAGAGTTATTGTGGGATTAAATGAGAAGGCGTGTATGAAAGGCCTAACATCATGCCTCTTTACTTCCCACTAGAAGCTAGATTAGGACTGGAAACAGATCTAAGACCTCCTGAGTCCCATATAGACTATAGTTAAACTGCTTCCTTGCGCTCCTCCTCACTTTTTGCCTGACCTGTGCTATTGATTACACTTGTATAATACAGCTCTGTGGGCTCACTCACTTGCTGCTCTCACCCTGCCTCCAAACACAAAGCTGTCTTAAATCAAAACCAACTTCTTCCAGGCTGGCAATTAAAGAATAAGCCTCACAATAGGAAAAATGGTGTTCTTTTAGAGCCATGATTCCTTCCCCCTAGATTGAATTTCTCCTTAGTTTTTTCACCAGTATTGCTGCCCCCACTCTCTGGTTTCAGGAATGTTCTTTCCATAAACTATGGATTAAAGTATGACTATAGAAACAGTCCCTAATTTCCCCTTTACACGATGAACACAGTTATTATTCATTAAATATTTGTTAATTGCCTAGTGTACTCTTGGTACTGTTCTAAGTAAACACCCCTCCCTGCATGGAGCTTGAATTTTTACATACACCAGAAAATAATGTTTGAAAATAGGTTTACCAAACACACGAGAAAACAGAAAAGGAAAGAGATAAAGTTGGTAATGGGTGAGGAAATAACCTGGCTCATAAATCTGGCTTCTTATCTCTCTTCAGCCTGTGACCTACCTCAGAATGTTTTTTACTAGTCTGTGTCTCGAAGTGTCATTAGAAATTCCTTCTTCAACATCTAGGACTGTTCTTAATCTTGATTTGACTCCTTCAAGTTGAAATGAGAAGTGTGGGACCTAGAGATATTGTATTTCAAGAATCAGCTGGTCTCAGAACTAGTTTTGCTACTTTTCAGGGGCAAGAGAGACTCCCCACTTGTTTATAGGGATGTGATCTTTCCCCATCACCTTAAAGCAACATTAAGTAAGCAACAATATCCAGTAAACATAAGATATGCCCTGGGGCTATATACATATTGCAGTGTTGGAGTGGTGGAGAGAATGGCCATGTTTAATCACATAAAAACATGCATGTAGATACTTACTCAGGCATAGAATTTTAATTGAGTTACTGGGTTTATCCTGTATTTTATTGATGACTGCACATTTGTGTGAAGAGGCTTTTCTTCCTCACATAGAACAAGATGAAAATTCATGTATTCAGGGATATTTTGGGGGATTTGTTATTTAAAATGACATTCATACTTGCCACATACAACTAATTCTGAACAGCAACATGGACCTAGAGATTATCATACTGTGTGAAGTAAGCCAGACAGAAAAAGACAATATCATAAGATATTGCTGATACACGGAATCTAAAAAAATGATACAAATGAATGTATGTACAGACAAAAATAAACTCATTGGCATAGAAAACAAATTTATAGTTACCAAAAGGGAAATGGAGGAGAAGGATAAATTAAGAGTTTGGAATTAACATATACACACTAATGATGCTAAAGCTGAAACTCCAGTACTTTGGCCACCTCATGCGAAGAGTTGACTCATTGGAAAGGACTCTGATGATGGGAGGGATTGGGGGCAGGAGGAGAAGGGGAGACAGAGGATGAGATGGCTGGATGGCATCAATGACTTGATGGACGTGAGTCTGAGTGAACTCCGGGAATTGGTGATGGACAGGGAGGCCTGGCGTGCTGCGATTCATGGGGTTGAAAAGAGTCGGACACGACTGAGCAACTGATCTGATCTGATATATGAAATATTAGATTGGTACAAATGAAATTGTGGATATGGACAGTGAATTTTAAATCATTATAACTAGGCTCAGACATCTTTATTAATCAAAATAGGATCCATTATAATCACATTTTGCCAATGAGAAATAAATTTATTTATTCCTATAGCATAGAAATCCATGTTTTAGGATTCAGTGAATTCTTGGAAAGCATTTTCTGCATCTTGCTGGTTGTTGAAGTACTTTCCCTGCAAAAGGTTGTTGAGATGCTTGAAGACTGGTAGTCTGTTGGTGAGAGATCAGGTGAATGTGGTGGATGAGGTAAAATTTGTAGCCCAATTCATTCAACATTTGAAGCATTAGTTGTGTGATATGAGGTCAGGTACTGGTGTGAAGAAGAATTGGGCCCTTTCTGTTGACCAATGCTTGCTGGAGGCTTTGCAGTTTTCAGTGCATCTCATTGATTTGTTGAGCATACTTCTCAGATATAATGGTTTCACCAGGATTCAAAAAGCACCGGCAGCAGACCATCAAATAGTGACCATGACCTTTTTTTTATTCAAGTGTGATGCTGGGAAAGATTGAAGGTGGGAAGTGAAGGGCACGACAGAAGATGAGATGGTTGGATGGCATCACCAACTCAATGGATATGAGTTTGAGTACACTCCAGGAGCTGGTGATGGACAGGGAGGCCTGGCATGTTGCAGTCTATGGGGTTGCCAAGAGTTGGACACGGCTGAGCGACTGAACTAAACTTGGAATGTCTTCTTGGTCCAACCATTGAGCTGGTCATTGCTGGTTGTACAAAATCCACTTTTTGTCACATGTCACAATCCAATTGAGAAATAATTCCTTGTTGTTGCACACAATAAGAAAAGATGACACTTAAAAAACAATTTTTTTAAAATTTGCGGTAAGCTCATTAGGCACCCACTTATCAAGCTTTTTCACCTTTCCAGTTTACTGCAAAATGCCAAACGATCGTAGAATGGTTGATGCTGAGTTCTTTTGCAACTTCATGTAAGAGGATCAGCTTCAATGATTGCTTTCTATTGGTTGTTTACAACCTATGATGCCTGGCCACTATACTCCTTATCTTCAAGGCTCTTGTCTCTTTTGCAAAACTTGAATTGCAACTGTATAGTAGGTTTGTTAGCAGTTCCTGGGCCAAAGGTGTTGTTGGTATTGCAAGTTGTCTCCGCTGCTTTACAACCCATTTTAAACTCAAATAAGAAAATTGCTAGAATTTGCTTTTTGTCTAACATCATTTCCATAGTCTAAAATAAATATAAAATAAGTAGCAAGTGATAAGTCATTGGCAAAAAACATAAAGCAAGAAATGTGCATTAAAATGATGCATAACAAAACCACATTTATTTAAGAATGTATTCCATTAGTAAATGGCGAATTTCAAGAATGCAAAAAAAGCAATTACTTTTGCACCAATCTAACAGGTAACTAACAAAGACTTACTGTGTTATAGTGTTATATAATATGTACATATTATATATATATAACTGAATCACTTTGCTGTATACCTGAAGCTAACACAAGATTGTAAATCAACTATATTTCAATTAAAAAAAAATATCTGTGTATTCTGGGATATATTGGGATTCGTTATTTAAAATGACATACATTCTTACCACATACACTCATATTTGTAACAAAACATTTTGACTGGTTTAGCTGTGTTCAGACCCTGCTAGTATCAATAACATCTCCTTCCACTTTCTTTGAGTTAGTTGTATTTTTTAATCATGCAAAGTTTTTACTGTGAGTATATTTTCCATGCATGTGCATGCTCTTTTGCCCTAGGACCCCCAAAGAATAAAATATTAGATATTTATGAGTTATTATCTTACCTTTAGTTGGAGCATAATTTGACATATGCCTTATATCTATTTTAGAGAATTATTTGAGGGATTATTCATTTATTAGATATAGAAAAAGATACATTCCCTAGAAAACATTTTTCCAGTTTTAAATACTGTGGCAAATTGTCAGGTTCTGCCACGTTAATTTTTCAAGTGACAATGTGATTAGGATACTATCTGTGTACTTTTAGGGGGATATACTGCATTGGGGGATGCTTGAAAGCTGAGTATCAGTGATTCTATCAAGCCTGGTATCTTTCTATCTTCTCAAAATTTGCCAAGAGACCTCAATTCTGAAATAATATGAAGACTGTCATAACTTTTCATCAGCTCTCTGTTTTATTGGCTTGTTTTCCTAATGTAATTTACAATACTTCATGGTTAATTCTTTTCTCCATGCTTGCAAAAACTTTTGTTAAAGGTTTTCTAACAAAGGTGAAGTTCT
This sequence comes from Bos javanicus, assembly GCF_032452875.1. NCBI lineage: Eukaryota > Metazoa > Chordata > Mammalia > Artiodactyla > Bovidae > Bos > Bos javanicus. The sequence continues at coordinate 86,887,702 of NC_083868.1, forward strand.
TTAGCACACAGGCTCTTTATAATCCTTTTTATCTACAATCAAGAGCCTCTTCTTTGGTCCTATCCTTTATCTCTCTTTAAACATTTTCCCATTCTTTCTCTTGAATGGGGCTACCTCCATCCTTGATTACTATAAAATGCAAGAGCCTGTAGCTTTTCTCACTTATGATATTTATAATATGAGGAGGAACTGTCATGGTAAAAAACCAAGAGTAGAGCTTGCATGTTTGGTGTTATATGCTCTGTGCATTTGGGTAAATTCCAACTGTGTTCTTAACTCATCTAACTTTTGTGGTCCCAAGAAGGAGAATAATATTCAATTTCTTTATATTTTCTCTTTTTCCACAGTATATTACGTGCCTATGCATATTTTCTTGAATTTGCTAATTTAATATATTCTCTTCCTGCTAATCTTATACAATTCCCTCCTCTGATATAATAGATCTTCTTGTAATCAATACTAACTCCAATAAAGTAAATGAATCTTCAGGCATAGGTTAAACAGTTCTATAAATGAAACAAAGCTTTAGTTTTTCCTATGATGTCATTTTTTTTTACTCTGAAAACCTCTTTATTGTAAAAATAACTCTAATTAAAACCAGTTTTCATTTATACATATAAGAAACAAGGTTAATTAATGTCTTCCACATTAATAATAATGAGTCAGGTGAGAGGAAAATTCATTTTCTTTATAGCACTTTCAATAACTGCTGTAATTAATATATTAAATTATTTCATATTCTCTTTTATATCAAAGAGAAAAATGTAAATCATATTTTTAAAAAAACAAAGTTACATTCAAATCAGATCAGTCGATCAGTCGTGTCCAACTCTTTGCGACCCCATAAATCGCAGCACGCCAGGCCTCCCTGTCCATCACCAACTCCCAGAGTTCACTCAGACTCACGTCCATCGAGTCAGTGATGCCATCCAGCCATCTCATCCTCTGTCTTCCCCTTCTCCTCTTGCCCCCAATCCCTCCCAGCATCAGAGTCTTTTCCAATGAGTCAACTCTTCACATGAGGTGGCCAAAGTACTGGACTTTCAGCTTTAGCATCATTCCTTCCAAAGAAATCCCAGGGCTGGTCTCCTTCAGAATGGACTGGGTGGATTTCCTTGCAGGCCAAGGGACTCTCAAGAGTCTTCTCCAACACCACAGTTCAAAAGCATCAATTCTTCGGTGCTCAGCCTTCTTCACAGTCCAACTCTCACATCCATACATGACCACTGGAAAAACCATAGCCTTGACTAGACGAACCTTTGTTGGCAAAGTAATGTCTCTGCTTTTGAATATGCTATCTAGGTTGGTCATAACTTTCCTTCCAAGGAGTAAGCGTCTTTTAATTTCATGGCTGCAGTCACCATCTGCAGTGATTTTGGAGCCCCCAAAATAAAGTCTGACACTGTAAGAAAGTTAAAAGACAGCCAACAGGATGTCGGAAAATGCAACTCACATATATAGTAAGGGTTGGCACCCCACTCCAGTACTCTTGCCTGAAAAATCCCATGAATGGAGGAGCCTGCAGTGGGCTGCAGTCCATGGGGTCGCGAAGAGTTGGACATGACTGAGAGACTTCACTTTCACTTTTCACTCTTATGCATTGGAGAAGGAAATGGCAACCCACTCCAGTGTTCTTGCCTGGAGAATCCCAGGGACAGAGGAGTCTGGTAGGCTGCAGTCTCTCGGGTTGCACAGAGTTGGACACAACTGAAGTGATTTAGCAGCAGCGGCAGCAGCATACTTCCCTAAATATATAAAGATCTCCTATAACTCAGCAAGAAAAGGAAAACTCTATTTAAAAAATGGATAAAAGACTTTACAAAATAGACAAAAGATGCTCAACATCATCTTAGACATTAGGGAAATTCAAATCAAAACCACAATGAGATATCACTTCATATCTACTAGAATGGCTATTATAATAATTTTGAAAATGCAGAAAATAACAAGTGTTGGCAAGGATGTGAGAAACCTTGTACAATGCTGATGGAAATATAAAATTTTGTAACTACTGTGGAAAATGGTTTGGTGTTTTTTCAAAAAATTGAACATAGAATTACCATATGATCCAGCAATTCCACTTTGAGGTATATACTCCAAAAAATTGATAAAAGGAACTCAAACAGATACTTGTATGCCAGTATTCATTGCAGCCTTATTAGCAATAGCCAAAGAGTATAAACACCCAGATGTCCATCAACCAGTGAATGGATAACCAAAATGTGGTGTATTTATAGTGTATGATTGTAATTATATGAAGTTTTCTAGAATAGGCAAAGTCATAGAGGTAGAAAATAGATGAGAAGTTAACAGGGGATTGAGCAAGAGAGGAGAAAAGGAGAATTATTACTTAATGGTTACAGACTTTCTATTTTGGGCCATGAAAATGTTTTGGAAAGAGTGGTGATGATTTTTTAACATGGTGACTGTAATTAATATCATTTAATTGCACACTTAAAATTATTTAAATGGCTAATTTTATGCTATATATATTTTACCACCAGTTAAAAATTTAAAACAATTTCCCTGAAAGGCAAATTTAATTTAAGAAGGTATTTCATTTCTGGTGTGCTGGTAAAAATCAGTGGTTGTAATTGCTACTAATTCCAAAGAAGCCTCCCAAAAGTTTCATTTCCATAACCAACTTTTCCTTGGTTTGGGGATATGAAAAATACTTCTGAGAATTTTTTTAAAGTTATTTTCTTAGTATGCCCAGGAATACAGCCAAAAAATCCAGAATTGGCACTCTGATTTCCATTTTCAATTCAGTTCAGTACTCAGTTGTGTCCGACTCTTTGCAACCCTATGGACTGTAGCACGCCAGGCTTCCCTGTCCATCACCAGCTCCAGGAGTTTACCCAAACTCATGTCCATTGAGTCGGTGATGTCATCCAACCATCTCATCCTCTGTCGTCCCCTTCTCCTCCCGCCTTCAATCTTTCCCAGCATCAGTGTCTTTTCCAATGAGTCAGCTCTTCTCATCAGGTGGCCAAAGTACTGGAGTTTCAGCTTCAACATCAGTCCTTCCAAAGAACACCCAGGACTGATCTCCTTTAGGATGGACTGGTTGGATCTCCTTGCAGTCCAAGGGACTCTCAAGAGTCTTCTCCAACACCACAGTTCAAAAACATAAATTCTTTGGTGCTCAGCCTTCTTCACAGTCCAACTCTCCATACATGACCAGTGGAAAAATCATAGCCTTGACTAGACAGACCTTTGTTGGCAAAGCAATGTCTCTGCTTTTTAATATGCTGTTTAGGTCTAACTTTTCTTCCAAGTCTTTTAATTTTATGGCTGCAGTCACCATCTGTAGTGATTTTGGAGCCCCCCAAAATAAAGTCTGACACTGTTTCCACTGTTTTCCCATCTATTTGCCATGAAGTGATGGGACTGGATGCCATGATCTTAGTTTGTGAATGTTGAGCTTTATGCCAACTTTTTTCACTCTCCTCTTTCACTTTCATCAAGAGGCTCTTTAGTTCTTCTTCATTTTCTGCCATAAGGGTGGTGTCATCTGCATATCTGAGGCTATTGATATTTCTCCCAGCAATCTTGATTCCATCTTAGGCACATTTAAAACCATACATAGTGAAATTATTTTAACGGATTCTAAGTTCTACAAGAATGGCTCATATTCTTTCTGCAGCTAAACAGTACTTAGCAAACCTATATGATTCCAGAGAGTATCCTCATTTACATTAATAGGCTTAACTGAAGTAGTAATTCAAGTAGAAGTTAGATGTTCTTTTTAAGCTGTAATAGAAAACATCAAGTTTGAAGTATTACTTGGGGATTGTTATCTTAGAGGGCGCACAAACATTTAGAGGCTTGTGTGTGTGTGTTTTTTTTTTTTTTTAAAGAGAATTTGAAACAGTGGCAACAATAAAAAGACAACTTAGGAATTGCCTCAATTTTTTTTAATTTTATTTTATTTTTAAACTTTACATAATTGTATTAGTTTTGCCAAATATCAAAATGAATCCACCACAGGTGTACATGTGTTCCCCATCCTGAACCCTCCTCCCTCCTCCCTCCCCATACCATCCCTCTGGGTCATCCCAGTTCACTAGCCCCAAGCATCCAGTATCCTGCATCGAACCTGGACTGGCATCTCGTTTCATACATGATATTTTAAATGTTTCAGTGCCATTCTCCCAAATCTTCCCACCCTCTCCCTCTCCCACAGAGTCCATAAGACTGTTCTATACACCAGTGTCTCTTTTGCTGTCTCGTACACAGGGTTATTGTTATCATCTTTCTAAATTCCATATATATGTGTTAGTATACTGTATTGGTGTTTTTCCTTCTGGCTAACTTCACTCTGTATAATAGGCTCCAGTTTCATCCACCTCATTAGAACTGATTCAAATGTTTTCTTTTTAATGGCTGAGTAATACTCCATTGTGTATAGGTACCACAGCTTTCTTATTCATTCATCTGCTGATGGACATCTAGGTTGCTTCCATGTCCTGGCTATTATAAACAGTGCTGCGATGAACATTGGGGTACATGTGTCTCTTTCCCTTCTGGTTTCCTCAGTGTGTATGCCCAGCAGTGGGATTGCTGGATCATAAGGCAGTTCTATTTCCAGTTTTTTAAGGAATCTCCACACTGTTCTCCATAGTGGCCGTACTAGTTTGCATTCCCACCAACAGTGTAAGAGGGTTCCCTTTTCTCCACACCCTCTCCAGCATTTATTATTTGTAGACTTTTGGATAGCAGCCATTCTGACTGGTGTGAAATGGTACCTCATAGTGGTTTTGATTTGCATTTCTCTGATAATGAGTGATGTTGAGCATCTTTTCATGTGTTTGTTAGCCCTCTGAATGTCTTCTTTGGAGAAATGTCTATTTAGTTCTTTGGCCCATTTTTTGATTGGGTCCTTTATTTTTCTGGAGTTGAGCTGTAGGAGTTGCTTGTATATTTTTGAGATTAGTTGTTTGTCAGTTGCTTCATTTGCTATTATTTTCTCCCATTCTGAAGGCTGTCTTTTCACCTTGCTAATAGTTTCCTTTGATGTGCAGAAGCTTTTAAGGTTAATTAGGTCCCATTTGTTTATTTTTGCTTTTATTTCCAATATTCTGGGAGGTGGGTCATAGAGGATCCTGCTGTGATGTATGTCAGAGAGTGTTTTGCCTATGTTCTCCTCTAGGAGTTTTATAGTTTCTGGTCTTACATTTAGATCTTTAATCCATTTTGAGTTTATTTTTTTGTGTGGTGTTAGAAAGTGTTCTAGTTTCATTCTTTTACAAGTGGTTGACCAGATTTCCCAGCACCACTTGTTAAAGAGATTGTCTTTAATCCATTGTATATTCTTGCCTCCTTTGTCAAAGATAAGGTGTCCATATGTGCGTGGATTTATCTCTGGGCTTTCTATTTTGTCCCATTGATCTATATTTCTGTCTTTGTGCCAGTACCATGCTGTCTTGATAACAGTGGCTTTGTAGTAGAGCCTGAAGTCAGGTAGGTTGATTCCTCCAGTTCCATTCTTCTTTCTCAAGATTGCTTTGGCTATTCGAGGTTTTTTGTATTTCCACACAAATTGTGAAATTATTTGTTCTAGCTCTGTGAAGAATACTGTTGGTAGCTTGATAGGGATTGCATTGAATCTATAAATTGCTTTGGGTAGTATACTCATTTTTTTTAGATGAGAGAACTATAATTCTGGAAAGCAAATATGTTACAGCTTCTCAAGATTCTTTGGGTTAGCACAATGAAAATCTGCAGGGCTTTATGAAAATTTAAAACTCTTTATCCTAACTAGTTGGTCATACACAATAACTTTAAAGTTTCTCATCTTTATTTTGCAAAGGAAAATGTTGAGAAATGTTAGGTTTGGATGCTCAATTTCTGCATTTCTTCTGGTCCCGTGACCTTTTTTTCACTCCATCCTACGAAATCACAAGAAGCCCTAAAAATGAGATATTCCTTTCATTCCAATCCAGCCTACCCAATCACTGTTAGCATCTGCTTGATAAATTTTCACCAATCACTGAGCAGCAGAGTTCCTTTAGGAACATTTGACTAATTAAAATGTCTCTCCCATAATGTGTAATCTGAAGAGGATGAGAAAGACAGAGAAATGTTTAAGTACTAATAATTTTTGCTGGTATCTTTTGCCAAATAACAGGACAGATTGTAGAAATTTGGCTGCTGCTGTATCTCAAAGGTGTTCTTCAGCAGAGTGGGCTGCTTTACAGGATTCATAGAGCCAAATTTGGCTCCCTGCTTCCATCAACTGTAAGGAACTTTTTTATATGACATTTTTCATTTCACGTACTGATTTCATCTCTGATGTTTATTATTTTTATCTTTAGTTTACACATCATTTGATTATCCCAGGTATTAATTGTATTTTAGTCTTTTGAAGTGTTTTGTTTATGCTACCTCAAAACATTTTTGAAAACAGAAAAGGAAGGTCTTTGTTTCTAAGAGAAAAATAGTGACACTTGGCAAATGCTTACTGTGTATTAAAACTCGTTAAGCATTTTACATGCATCAATAAATGGAATCCTTACGACCCTACATGGCAGGTTACTAGTATTATCTGCATTTTTTAGAAGAGGAAACTGAGGCACAGAAAAGGTTGAGATACACAGCCTTTATATAATGGAGCTAGGAATCTTGGCCCCAGACCTCATGCTCTACCATTACATCATATTGCTTTGTCTAGTATATTGAAAATCTCTTCCTATATTTTTTACCAAATTGGCTAATTGAATTCTCATTAATTGTATTAATCATAGTGCAACCTCTTTTATCTGTTCACCAAATATTTATCCTATTTGTATGTGTTGTATCAGTTGTATCAGAGCCTATTTGTATCAGTTGCTCTTAAAGTTGTTAGAAGTAGTGAGGTCTGAGATTTTTTTTTTAGTGGGTAAATGGGTTAAATCTTAAGGGAAAGATTTACTATGAAGTCAGTGAAACTTAAGCTTCATCTGCACAAGAGCTTTCCAAAACCCTGGAAGTGGTCCCAAGTCAATGTTAGCATTGTCAAATGCTTTTGTAAATTTAAAAAAAATTAGATATCATTAACAGCAATAGGTCAAGATTGCTATCTCTTACTACATCCACTCACTCTCTGTCACACTTTCAGTATTAGGCAGCATTGGAGTGGCCAGAATTATTCTGGGGATCCAGTTAAAGGGAAGTGGAGTCAAGAACACATTCAGCTTGAGTTTTGCATAATATATATATGAAGTTTGCCGTCACTTTCTTACATTACTAAGTTATTATCCCACTGTAGGAATAATTTCCAGGATAAATTTTGAGTAGAAGCAATGAATTAGCCTTTTGAATAGTTTAATAATGCAATTAATAAAGAGGAATACAACATATGAACACATTGGGAAAATATTTTAATTTGATATGAGTACTGAAATTGATGATAGCATAACTCTAGGATAAATTGATTAATGGATATCACTGAGTCAGTGAATATGTTAGGTTAGACTCTAGACAGGAAAACAAGAAATATGCTGAGATCATAGAGCACATACAGGAAACACACTGAAAAGGGTTTCCCACAGATGACAATAACTTTAAAAATATAGATGACACAAACAAAAACAAATTGTGATGCTAAAAAAATAAAAACTATTTTAAGTGATTAAAACTATCTTATTTGATCATGTTAGAGGAAAGTCTGAATTTTTTTTACTTATCATAGAAAATTTATAAAACCATTATCATCTCAAGAGGTTTTGAAAGAATATGCTGTCAAAACTATAGGAAACACCTATTTTAACAGCACTTCAGGCAGTTACTTCTGTATTTAATTTTGTATTCATAACACTGTAGTTTTTCTTGCAAAGAGCTTATTTTTCTGGATGTGGAAAAGAAGCTTCAAAGGCTTCATTGATTTGCTCATATTCACAAAGGTCTAAAGTTCAATATCCAGAATTCAGGTTTAGTTTGACCAATTTTACTCTTTTCTCCCCTACACTTCATTGCATTCCATACCTAAGATCTGTTTTTAAAGCAAAGTCTGGAAATGTATGGATAAATGAAAACAACACTAGATTTTAACGGACTGGCATGATCTTGTAAGGATATCTTGTTTGAACTCCTGTAAAGCTATAAAGATCATCTCAATGCACACTTAATAATGGTCTAAACTTAGACTTCACAAGTTTGGTGCTTGTAAACATTCAGGGATGTGACAAAGGGGGTTGCTTATTAAGCAAATAAGGCATGTCCACAAAGGTAAAAGAGAATGTGTAAGGAATAGAACGTGCTGTTTTCAAGCCCTTTGTTTTATTTTTGTATGACAGTTTCCTTTGACCCTTTATTTTCAGTAGGCTTAACTGAATGCATTAGGTTTTAGAGACACGTCACTGAATCATGTGTCTAGTCTTCAAGCTATAAAAGTTTTTGCATATACATTGTGCTTCTCATTGGTTGTTGTGTCTTCAAATCCATCAAGTTATCACGTTAACCTGGGAGGTCTTATTATGTACATATTCTTTATTATATTCCAGGTACTAAGACGTTTTATTGAATATCAGGCACTAAGTTTCTTACATATGTTAATTCATGTTATAGTCATAGTAATCTTTCGAGATTGGCATTATTATGATCATTCCCAGATGGAAATTGAGGCATAGAAAAGTTAAGTAGCTTGTTCAAAGCCATGCAGCTGATTCAATGGGACTCAAATCCAGACTTTGGTGCCTGAGCCATTAACCAGGCACTATATTACTCCCTTTATCATATCTGTGAGAGGGATAATGCTGTTTGCAAGATTTTACTTGGATATATTTATTCAGTATGAAGGCTGTAGCTGTAGGTCATGTTCTATAAGCAGTTGGTTCCTTTTCTTTGTCTTTGCTGCTGCTAAGTCGCTTCAGTCGTGTCCGACTCTGTGAGACCCCATAGATGGAAGCCCACCAGGCGCTGCCATCCCTGGGATTCTCCAGGCAAGAACACTGGAGTGGGTTGCCATTTCTTCCTCCAATGCATGAAAGTGAAAAGTGAAAGTGAAGTCGCTCAGTCGTGTCCAACTCTTAGCGACCCCATGGACTGCAGCCCACCAGGCTCCTCCATCCATGGGATTTTCCAAGCAAGAGTACTGGACTGGGTTGCCATTGCCTTCTCTGAGTTTCTTTGTCTTTATTTCCTCTAAATTAAAAATTCTTTCATCATAATTATAGGTTCTTGGAAATGGCAGCAACTGTTTGTTGGCACTGTCACGTAGTTCCAGATTTTCAACTGCATAGTCGATCCAGAAATATGAAGAAATTTTCCACTGAAACTTATTTTGAGCTTTCTGAAAGATGCTACATAGGCAAAGTTACACACAAAACCTAAAATCTTCAATTTGGTAGATATAGCCAGTGGTTTTCCAATTTACTTTTTAGATGATACCCAGCTTTGAAAGTACAACCCATTTTCTAATGCAAGGTTTGTATTTTGTTTTTAAAAAGTCAGATGAAACTGGAACCTATTATACAGAGTGAAGTAAGCCAGAAAGAAAAACACCAATACAGTATACTAACGCATATATATGGAATTTAGAAAGATGGTAACAATAACCCTGTGTACAAGACAGCAAAAGAGACACTGATGTATAGATCAGTCTATGGACTCTGTGGGAGAGGGAGAGGGTGGGGAGATTTGGGAGAATGGCATTGAAACATGTGTAATATCATGTATGAAATGAGTCGCCAGTCCAGGTTCGATGCACGATACTGGATGCTTGGGGCTGGTGCACTGGGACGACCCAGAGGGAGGGTATGGGGAGGGAGGAGGGAGGAGGATTCAGGATGGGGAACACAGGTATACCTGTGGCGGATTCATTTTGATATTTGGCAAAACTAATACAATATTGTAACGTTTAAAAATAAAATTAAATTAAAAAAAAAAGTCAGATTTCTTTCTCTGGCTGGCATTGAACTCTTAGTGGTCAAGTTGAATGTCCCACCACTTGCACTTTTAAAGAAATCCTGATATCCCCAGTCTCAATATCAAAATTGTTCCGTTTTGGCCACAAGGTGATAAATTCAGACTATTCAAGATACAGGATGTATTTTAAACAGATATCTTGAGCACACCACTTTGAATAAGATAAGTCATTTCCTGGTATTATTAATTTAAGAAGATGAAATACTTTTATCTTGTCCAACTTCTCAAAACCTCATATGAACACCTGTTCTTTCAATAGCTGGCATTCTTTTTTCCATTTCATTTTATATTTAGTAAATATGCATTTCATATTACTTATAAAGGTAAACCACCTTTACCTTTATGACACCCAAATGGGTGGGTCATAGGGAAGAGTCCTGCCAAAATGTGGTTCACTGGAGGAGGAAATTGCAACCCACTCCAGCATTCTTGTCTGGAGAACCCCAGGGATAGTATGAAAAGGCAAAAATGTATGACACTGGAAGATGAGCCCCTCAGGTCAGAAGGAGTCTAATATGCTACTGGGGAAAAGTAGAGGACAATTACTAATAGCAGCCAGAAAGAATGAAGCGGTTGGACCAAAGCAGAAATTATGTTCAGTTGTGGATGTGTCTGGTGGTGGAAGTCAAGTCTGATGTGGTAGTCAAGTCTGATGTGGTAAAGAACAATATTTCATAGGAAACTGGAATATTACGTACATGAATCAAGGTACATAGGAAATGGTCAAGTAGGAGAAGATGGCAAGATTGAACATGGACATATTAGGTATCAGCGAACTAAAATGGACAGGAATGGGTGAATTTAATTCATATGACCATTATATCTACTACTGTGGGCAAGAGTCCCTTATAACTGAAGCAACTGAGTGCAAATGCACACAATGTTCATATATGATGATAGTCTGAACTGAAATATTTCTGTTACCATTTGTCATCACTTTTATGCTTTTCTGAATTACTCTAAGTCACTGATCTATTTTTGTTGATACAATACAACACTATGACAATAATTTAAAATACCAACTTTATGCAAAAGATGTGAAAATTCCTTAGCTGAGACTAATTCAACTTGTTAACTTTGACTATAGCTATTCTTGCTTCTCTTGAATATAACTTAAGGAAATAATGATGATTAAGAAGAACAATATTTAGGGGGTGGTAATAATTAATCTTGCATTTGGCATTTATGAAGTGTAGGTGAACAAAACTAAATACTTACTTTTTCTTTTGAAACTGCCAGACCACCATGGACCACTTGATAATATGCAGGCAGTAGTGTTCTGGTAATTGTTTAACATCAGGCTCCTGGGGGGAGGGTCCCTGATTTGTAGCATTTGCCAGATTTTGTGGAGTAAATACTTCCACTATGGAAAAGGAGTATGTCAAGGCTGTATATTGTCATGCTGCTTATTCAATTTATATGCAGAATACATCATGAGAAATGCTGGGCTGGAGGAAGCACAAGCTGGAATCAAGATTGCCAGGAGAAATCTCAATAACCTCAGATATGCAGATGACACCACCCTTATGGCAGAAAGTGAAGAGTAACTCAAAAGCCTCTTGATGAAAGTGAAAGAGGAGAGTGAAAAAGTTGGCTTAAAGCTCCACATTCAGAAAACTAAGATCATGGCATGTGGTCCCATCACTTCATGGCAAATAGATGGGGAAACTGGAAACAGTGTCAGACTTTATTTTGGGGGGCTCCAAAATCACTGCAGATGGTGATTGCAGCCTAGATAGCATATTCAAAAGCAGAGACATTACTTTGCCAACAAAGGTCTGTCTAGTCAAGGCTATGGTTTTTCCAGTGGTCCTGTATGGATTTGAGAGTTGGACTGTGAAGAGAGCTGAGCGACGAGGAATTGATGCATTTAAACTGTGGTGTTGGAGAAGACTCTTGAGAGTCCCTTGGACTGCAAGGAGATCCAGCCAGTCCATCCTAAAGGAGATCAGTCCTGGGTGTTCTTTGGAAGGACTGATGCTAAGGCTGAAACTTCAATACTTTGGCCACCTCATGTGCAGAGTTGACTCATTGGAAAAGACTCTGATTCTGGGAGGGATTGGGGGCAGGAGGAGAAGGGGACGACAGAGGATGAGATGGCTGGATGGCATCACCGGCTTGATGGACATGAGTTTGAGTAAACTCCAGGAGTTGGTGATGGACAGGAAGGCCTGGCGTGCTACGATTCATGGGGTCACAAAGAGTCGGATACAACTGAGTGACTGATCTGAACTGAACTGATGACCAATTTCAAGCTACTACCAGCTTTTAAAATTCCTCAATACTTAACAGTTGGTTCTCACAACGTCAGAGTTGCATTAGCTTGTTCCAGCATCCATTGCAGGGACCATGCACTCATCTTGAAAAACCCAGATCAAAGAGAGAAATGTGATAACTATTCTGAATTAAAAACTAAGGCTTAAACTGTAAGACTTCCTTTTTTTACTTCAATTTGTGTGTGTGTGTATGTCTTAGAACTGGCTTATTAGATGCAACTAATTATATTTATAATTCAGCAGAGATCCTAGTTTTGAAACCAAAGTAAAATTTTATATATATACCTTGATTTTATTAAATATGTGAATTAAATTGGAAAATAACTAGAGCTTAAATACTTAAACCAAAATAAGACAGAATTTATTTAAATCTGTGAAAAGTCAGTATATAGTGAGTTGAGCTGTACTTCTCAATAAAGACATGTTCAACTGCTAACCCTTCCTTCCCTTCTCATACTATAAATGTGATTGTATTTAGAAATAGGGTTTTGCAGATGTAATCAAGTTAAGAATCTCAAGATATAGATGTGAATTTAGAATTGGTCCTAAAGCCAATGAGTGGTGTCCTTATAAGAGAAAGGACACAGAAGCACAGACATTGTGAGGAGCAGGGCATGTGAAGACAAAGGCAGAGACTGGTCCTGCTGCCACAAACCAAGGAACACCAGGAACCACCAGAAGCTGAAGTGGCAAGGAAGGACTCTTCAGGGAGCATGATTATGCCAGCTCCTTGATTTCAGACTTCTAGTCTCCAGAACTGTGAGAAAATAAAATTTTGTTCTTTTAAGAGACCAAGTAATTTGTTACAGCAGCCCTGGAGACTAATACACAGTATATCAAATTAGTAGTAAAACAAGGAAAAATACTATTTGGCTAGTTTGTTTTAAACTGAGTTACACAACCCTTCAATTTATTTATTTGTTTTTACACTGAATAAGAGTTTTATTTCTACCACTATTAATTTAAATGTAAAATTACTATTTGTTGATAAAAAGTAATTAACCATTAAATAGAATAATAGTAACTGTTAAGACTTACTGTTGCTATTAAGATCATCGCCCTAAGTACCATAACTAACTCAATTGAGTATCATAACTAAGTTATTTAGGAAACTGACACTCATAATATCAAATAAATGCCTAAAGACATTAAGCAAGTCATTTCCATGAATAAATTTGGCTGGATCTGGTGTGCAATAGTACATGAAGAGGTCTCTGGGAACTGGAGTGCTCATGCTGCACATGAAAGAGGACGTAGCTATTGAATTCTGCCTTCTTGTTGCTGGTGGAAATGTGAGTTGCCAGACCCCAGATTTTTCTGAGGAGAAGCTAGGAGTCCAGATTTTTATGTGATATTCCTGAAATTTTAAATTTGCCTCAAAAAAAGTGTTCAAAAAAGGAAAGGGAAAAAGATAGAAGAGAAAAAGACTAGAGACAAGCTATCTGCTTTTGGACAAATATGTGACCTCTTCTTAATAAAATAATTTGTGTTTAAAAATTTGAGTCCGTTTAATTTTGGAAACTGGAATTTTTTTGTATGTCATCAATTAGCAATGCCTCACAGTAGAGTAGATTTAAAATTCTGTGTCCTTTTTTTAAAACTGAAGTATAGCTGATTTACAATGTTGTGTTAGTTTCAGGTGGACAGCAAAGTGATTCAGCTGGTTCCTTGTGCTAGGCAACATGTCCTTGTTGGTTATCTATTTTACATATAGTAGTGTGTATAGATTACTTTGCCAACAAAGGTTCGTCTAGGCAAGGCTATGGTTTTTCCTGTGATCATGTATGGATGTGCAAGTTGGTGAGTTGGACTGTGAAGAAGGCCGAGCACCCAAGAATTGATGCTTTTGAACTGTGGTGTTGGAGAAGACTCTTGAGAGTCCCTTGGACTGCAAGGAGATCCAACCAGTCCATTCTGAAGGAGATCAGCCCTGGGATTTCTTTGGAAGGAATGATGCTAAAGCTGAAACTCCAGTACTTTGGCCACCTCATGCGAAGAGTCGACTCATTGGAAAAGACTCTGATGCTGGGAGGAATTGGGGGCAAGAGGAGAAGAGGACAAAAGAGGATGAGATGGCTGGATGGCATCACTGACTCGATGAATGTGAGTCTGAGTGAACTCTGGGAGTTGGTGATGGACAGGGAGGCCTGGCGTGCTGCGATTCATGGGGTCGCAAAGAGTCGGACACGACTGAGTGACTGATCTGATCTAATCTGATATATTAATCCCAAATTCCAAACTTATTCCTCCTCCACCTTTCCCCTTTAGTAATCATAAGTTTATTTTCTATGTCTGTGGGTCCATTTCTGTTTTGAATATCACTTGTATAATTTTTTTAAGATTCTGCATGCCAGTGATACCATATGATGTTAGTCTATCTGGCAACTTCACCTAGTATGATAATCTCTAGGTCCATCCATGTTGCTGCAAATGGCATTATTTCATTTTTAATGGCTGAGTAATAGTCCATTGTTTTGGAATATTGCATACCTTAGCTACTAGAGCTCATCAATGAATTTGGTAAAGTTGCAGAATACAAAATTAATACACAAAAATCTCATATATTCCTATACACTAACAATGAAACATCAGAAAGAGAAATTAAGCAAACAATCCCATTTACCATTGTGTCAAATTCCTAGGAATAAATAAGAATAAACCTACCTAAGGAGGCAAAAGGCTTATACTCCAAAAACTTTAAGACATTGAAGAAAAATGGATGATGACACAAACATGGAAGATAGTACCATGGTCTTGGATTGGAAGAATCAATATTGTCAAAATGACTATACTACTCAAGGCAATCTACAAAGTCAGTGCAATCCCTATCAAATTACCAATGGCATTTTTCACCTAACTAGAGCAAAGTCTCTGTCCTTTACCATCTTATTAAAGTAGCTAGAGTGGTCAATGATCTATGAAGAGAAGAAAATCTTAAATGTCTGGGGAACTCATTTTCTAAAACCATTTTGAAATTAAGGCTTTCAAATAATGAAAATCTTTTGTTCTTAAAAACAATATCTAATTTATTCTATAAATTTGGTTTCTCATATATAATGTTTTAAGAGACCAGACTGTGTCAGTAATAAGAGTTGTTATTTTGTGAATGATGTGGCCTCTCATCTCTTGTTTGAAGCCTATAAATTTTAGGACTAGTTTTTGTGTCTTAAAAACATTAACCCTCTCAGTTGAAAGAAAGTTCATTTTCTCAATTTAAACTTACATTTGGGACAGGTATTTTTAGCTGTGAGGATAAAGGTGAATGGTTTGCTTTGCTGGTGTCATGCTGTCTTTAAATTTCATGAAAAGAAGGAATTAGGAACAACTTCTGGACAATGTACTGCAGCACATAGCAACTGAGGTTAATTTATTTTGATTCTTTATTGCTGCCTACTGTGAGGTTACAATAGATGGATGACAGTTTACATTATCCAGAGACACAGCCCTCATCAGAGAGCTGAAGACACTGTCAAAGGAGCTATAGGTCAGTGCTCAGGGTGCAGAGGTTTTGAGACAATGCATAGAAGTGGGCCAGACAAGGTCTGGCTGCAAAGGGAGCAAACCAATGAGTTATTACAGTTCAGTTCAGTTCAGTCACCCAGTCGTGTCCAACTCTGCGACCCCATGAATGGCAGCACGCCAGGCACAACTGAGCGACTTCCCTTTAACTTTCACCCATTGAAGACGGAAATGGCAACCCACTCCAGTACTCTTGCCTGGAGAACCCCAGGGACGAGGGAGCCTGGTAGGCTTCCATCTTTGGGGTCTCACAGAGTCAGACACGACTGAAGTGACTTAGCAGCAGCAGCAGGCCTCCCTGTCCATAACCAACTTCCGGAGTTCACTCAAACTCACGTCCATCATGTCAGTGATGCCAACCAGCCATCTCATTCTCTGTAGTCCCCTTCTCCTCCTGCCCCCAATCCCTCCCAGCATCAGAGTCTTTTCCAATGAGTCAACTTTTCACATGAGGTGGCCAAAGTACTGGAGTTTCAGCTTTAGCATCATTCCTTCCAAAGAACATCCAGGACCGATCTCCTTTAGAATGGACTGGTTGGAGCTCCTTGCAGTCCAAGGGACTCTCAAGAGCCCTTTCCAACACCACAGTTCAAAAGCATCAATTCTTCGGCACTCAGCTTTCTTCACAGTCCAACTCTCACATCCATACATGACCACTGGAAAAATCAAAGCTTTGACCAGACGAACCTTTGTTGGCAAAGTAATATCTCTGCTTTTTAATATGCTATCTAGGTTGGTCATAACTTTTCTTCCAAGGAGTAAGCGTCTTTTAATTTTATGGCTGCAGTCACCATCTGCAGTGATTTTGGAGCCCAAAAAGATAAAGTCTGACACTGTTTCCACTGTTTCCCCATCTATTTGCCATGAAGTGATGGGACCACGTGCCATGATCTTCATATTCTGAATGTTGAGGTTTATGCCAACTTTTTCACTCTCCTCTTCACTTTTATCAAGAGGCTTTTGAGCTCCTCTTCACTTTCTGCCATAAGGGTGGTGTCATCTGCATATCTGAGGTTATTGATATTTCTCCCGGCAATCTTGATTCCAGCTTGTGTTTCTTCCAGTCGAGCGTTTCTCATGATGTACTCTGCATATAAGTTAAATAAGCAGGGTGACAATATACAGCCTTGACGTACTCCTTTTCCTATTTGGAACCTTTGTTGTTCCATGTCCAGTTCTAACTGTTGCTTCCTGACCTGCATATAGGTTTCTCAAGAGGCAGGTCAGGTGGTCTGGTATTCCCATCTCTTTCAGAATTTTCCACAGTTTATTGTGATCCACACAGTCAAAGGCTTTGGCATAGTCAATAAAGCAGAAATAGATGCTTTTCTGGAAATCTCTTGCTTTTTCCATGATCCAGCGGATGTTGGCAATTTGATCTCTGGTTCCTCTGCCTTTTCTAAAACCAGCTTGAACGTCTGGAAGTTCATGGTTCACGTATTGCTGAAGCCTGGCTTGGAGAATTTTGAGCATTACTTTACTAGCATGTGAGATGAATGCAATTGTATCATAAAGGTAAATAAGAGAAAGTTTGGCCATTTCTACAAAGTACCAATACTGATCAAAAATGGTGAAGGAAAGACAACTGTGCCTCATGGAGCAAAAGAATAGGATTTACAGGGAGGTTTAATTTAAAATCATTTAAATAAATATAGCCAGTTGGGAGAAATATTGAAATACATTGAATAAATTTAAATATAACTATAAAGAGAAAATATGCCTAATTATTTGGAGTTCTCTGAGGAAGCACATGAATTTATGAAAAATGAACTATAAGATTGGGAGGTGAGTGACAAATGTTTGCTATAGAGAAAGAGATGGCTTGGGACAAAAATCCAAAGGAAGGATGAGTGAATATTTTTCTTAAGAAGAAAAAGACAAAGATTTCTTCTTAAGAGAACGTATTATTCAATATTTTCAAATTAAGAGATAAAAAGTAATCTAAAGGAGGTGGACAATGTAAATATCCATTTTTCATTTGATTATATATTATTTATGACTCAAATAGCCTGGTCAATTGATACATATCCTAACATATCTGTGTGAGCAAAACAAAAGCAGATGAAGTTCCTCTCCTACATTTACTATGCTAGTTTATTTTTTTTTAATTGTTAGCAAAATATATATGTGCATAGTCTGAAAAGTACAATAAGACTAAAACTTACAGCAATAGCAGTTCTTTGATTCAATCTTTCCTTTCTTTCTGATCATCTTAAGAGGCAACCATTTTCTATTCATTTATCCATGATCCTCTAGCTTTACTTGAATACATTTAAATAATGTAATTACTCTGGGATTCTTGATTGATCAGCTTTAGACATTATCAGTGTTATACATAATACTGTAGATGCAGGCTTCTGAGTCAGTTACCACACACCACTTTTGTTTTTCTAATAGAAGTTGTCCTGAGTCTTGAATAAAGCAATTATCCCTTTGCATCTGGGATATTATATACAAGTCTAGTAAATGGACCTCAAGAAAAGAACTAAAATGGCTAAAAGGTTGGATGTATGCTGCTTGTAGGATGACTGAAAAGGGAGGACAGACCACAGCTAACACAGGGCATGAATAATGTCTAAAATATATGTAAGAGGAATCCCACCTGATCTGGGCACCTGAACTAAGCAATTATGGCAAGATTGTGGGATACAAGGTTAATACACAAAAGTCAGTTGCTTTCTCATATACCAGAACTTAAAAAGTAGAATTTGAAATTAGTAACAGAATATCATTTACATTAGCACCTTCAAAAATGAAATACTTAGGTTTAAGTCTAGCAAAATATGTGCAAAATCTAGAAAATGAGGAAAACTACAAACTGATGAAAGAACTAAATAAATGAAAATATTACATGTTCATGAACAGGAAGAATCAATATTGTCAAGTCGTTAATTCTTCCCAAGTTGATCCATAGACTTAACACAGTCCTGGTCAAAATCCTTGCAAGTTATTTTCTGGATATCCACAATATGATTCTAAAGTTTACATGGAGAGGCAAAAGAGGCAAAAGCTACCAGTGTAGCTGATGTAGTATTCAAAGAGAATAACAAAGTTAAAGAACTGTCATTACTTAACTTCAAGCTTACTATGCTGCTGCTGCTGCTGCTGCTGCTAAGTCGCTTCAGTTGTGTCCGACTCTGTGAGACCCCATAGATGGCAGCCCACCAGGCTCCCCCGTCCCTGGAATTCTCCAGGCAAGAACACTGGAGTGGGTTGCCATTTCCTTCTCCAATGCATGAAAGTGAAAAGTGAAAATGAAGTCGCTCAGTTATGTTCAACTCCTAGAGACCTCATGGACTGCAGCCTACCAGGCTCCTCCACCCATGGGATTTTCCAGGCAAGAGTACTGGACTGGGGTGCCATTACCTTCTCCCAAGCTTACTATAAGGTTGCAGTAATCAAGACAGCATGATATTCATGAAAAAACAGACAAATAGATCATTTGAACAGACTAAAGAGCTTACAAATAGACCACAAAAATGTGATTAACTGATCTTAGACAAAGGAAAAAGGCAATAAACTGGAGCAGAGATAGTCTTCTGAACAAATGGTATGGGGAAAACTGTACATTCACATGCAAGAAAAAAATGAATTAGGCACTAACTTATACTCTTCATTAAGTTAATTCAAAATGATCAAAGCCTTAACTGTAAAACACAAAACTATAAAACTTCTAGAAGACGACATAAAAGAAAATCTAGATGACCTTGGATTTGATGTTAGCTACAATACTAAAGGCATAATTTACAAAAGAAACTATTGATAAACTGTTTTTCATTAAATTAAAAAATTTTTGCTCTGCAAGAGACACTGTCAAGAGAATGAAAAGACAAGCCACAGACTGGAAGAAAATATATGGAAAATACATGTCTGATAAATGACTATTTTACAAAATATACAAAGAACACTTAAAATTTAACAAATAGGAAAACAGACAACCTGATTAAAAAACTGGCAGACAACTTAACAGACACCTAACCAGAGAGTTTATACAGATGGCAAATAAGAATATGAAAATATGCCCCATATTTTATGTAATCAGGGGATTGTAAATTAAAACAACAGTGAGGTACCACTACATACCTATTAGAATATGGCCAAAATCAGAAACACTGATGACACCAAATGTTGGCAGGCTGTGGAGCAACAAGAACTCTCGTTCACTGCTGGTGGTACAAGTCACTTTGAGAGATAGTTTGGCAGTTTGTTGTAAAACTAACATGTTCTTATCGTATGATTTAGCAGTTATATTCCTTGATTTTTACTCAACGGAGTTGAAAATTCACCTGCACACAAATAGCTATTCTTAGATGTTTATGACAGCTTTCTTCATACTTGCCAAAACTTGGAATCAACCAAGAGGCCCTTCAGTAGGCAAATGGATAAACTGTGGAATGGAATGGAATATTATTTACCACTATAAAGAAAGGAATCATTAAGCAATAAAAAGACATGGAGAAACTTTAAATGCATATTACTATATGAAAGAAGCCAGCCTGGGAAAGCTGCATACTGTATGATTCCAACTATACATGTTCTGGAGGCATTATAAATCTGTCCAAACTGATAGAATGTATAACACCAAGAGTGAACCATAATGTAAACTATGGAGTTTGATGATGACATGTCAGTGTAGGGTCATCAGTTGATGAACTGCAAAAAATGTGCCATGCTGGTGGAATACATTGATAGTGGGGGAAGCTATGCACATGTATATGTGCAGGAGTTTATGGGAAATGTTTTTACCTTTCACTCAGTTTTTCTGTGAACCTAAAACTCTTCTAAAAATCAAATTCTATTTAATAAAAAATTAAGTAATGCCAGGAGAAAATAAGTCAATATAAAAAATGAAGCACAGGTTCATATCTTGATAAGAAGTATACTGTTTCTCCTACTTCTTCCTATTTCTGCATTTCTGTATTGAATGCATAATATCAAACTTAAATTTATTTACTAGGACACGAGGGATAGGCCCATGAATGTCACTTTAAAAAATGAGAACAAGAGAAAACAAGATCTTCACACCTTTTAATGCTGACTAGCAGCATGCAAATACAAGGATACACTGTATTTTCAGATAGGATCAGTCAACATTCATTGTCATGTGAATTTGCTGCTACTGCCAAATATATCAGTCAAAGGTTAATTTATTTAAGCATAATTTTGGAAAAGGGATTAAAGATGTTACTACATTGTAGGTAGCACACATTATTTCTCAAAGTAGTGAAATGATAAAGGGAATCAAATAAGAGGAATATGTCGGGAACAGAAAATAGATAGGAACCAAAGTGTTTTAAGTAATAAGTGATGTTTCTCTGGAAAATAAATACCATAGAAGATTCCAATAATTAGAAGAAGTAATTGTAAATTTGAAAATAAATTTAAGGTGAGAATTGGTAAACCAAGGCCTTTCCCTATGTAGACATTCATTCTGAATATGTTTCCTAGGGAATTATGTATATATTTCTATATGAAATATGTTTATATTATATTGTATTAAATATATTTCTATATTGTCTGGAAGTAAGTAGAAGAAATGTATGCTTTCCTCCTTGTAATTATCAGTACAAATATATATTTTAAATACCCTAGTGTTGAATTTGCATTTGCCCTGCATACTTTGCAGTTCAGTCTAGTTTACATACACATAAAACTTGCTTCTCCGAAGTCTTTAAAATATACAACTGTCAAGTAGAGAAGAAATTTTTGATAGGATTTTTTTTTGAAATGCTAATAGGAATTTTGTATTGCTGTTGATTATGAATTCAGTTAACATCTTGTGTAAAAAATTTTTTTCTAAGGTTAATAAGGATTTTTAAAAGATTTGAGGATAAGAAAGTTCCTTAACAGAAGTATCCATAAGTATGGGAAAAAAATAGCACCATTGTCTTTCTCCTAAATTGCCTTTCCTTCTTTTTTTGGGGGGGGGTGGTGGGTATACAAAAGAACCATTCTTATATGAAAATGTGACCTTTTTAGGATTATAAATGTCAAAACATGGCCTTTTTATTTTTCCAACTTTCTGACAGGCAAATATCTAATTTATTTACTAATGTCAGCTTTTTCACATTTGTGTTCCTAGCTCTTACCTCAGTGCTTGACACATTAAGACCCTCATAAATGTTGATTGAATTTCAAATGAATTCTTTGAAAAGATTTAGCTGTTCAAATCATAGATATTATTCCTATCATTATCACATTGCCATGATCAGACATTTACTAAGAACCCTTTGTTGAAGTAGAAGAAAGTGTAATATGTCCATGAAACCACATACTGTGAGAAAGGTAGAGTCTTGCAGCATAAAAGTTTAAACTGGAAAATAAAATGAGGGTTAATTAGTGGAAAAAGTGTTAAGTCACTCAGTTGTGTCCAAATCTTTGAAACTCCATGGACTGTAGCCCACCAGACTCCTCTGTCCTTGGAATTCTCCAGGCAAGAATACTGGAGTGGGTTGCAATTCCCTTCTCCAGAGGATTTTCCTGACCCAGGGTCTCTTGCATTGCAGGCAGATTCTTTGTCATCTGAGCAACCAGGGAAAGGACATATATTTTCCAGCTATGTCACTACAGTCACATTATACTATTGATGTAATACATTACATTAGTACTGAGTGATCTAGGTTGTTCTAGAGGCAGACACTGGAGCAAAGATTCCAGTGCAAAGAGAAGAACCACAAAATGAGATAGGGATGGAAGAAAGCTGATAGAGGATACATATCTTGCAAGTTATTACTGCTTGGAACTCTGGGAGTCAATGTGAAATTTAAGTCACAGAATTATCGCACCTGCGGATGCAGGAGTTGGAGTATTTATATTCAGTCTTTCTGAGTCACGGGTTGAGCATTGCTCCCAGGTGGTGTTAATTCCCTGGCATGCACAGCCTACCAATCAAGAAGTAGAATCCGGTCACCAGAAAAAGCCCTCAGGCACAGAGAAGCAGAAATCTTGCATTTTGGAAAGGTGCCAGTGATAATTGAAATGGTAAAGCAAATAGAAAAGAGTTGGGCAGAGATTGTATCTGATACAAATATTATTCTACTCTGAAAGGAATAAAGACACTATGGGATAGCCTATTCCAGGTCTTAGGGCAAGAACAATTTAGATAGTTTTGGGAAAAGTTTTGTTAGAAAAGAGACATTTTAAAGGTTATTGTGGCAGTGCTAAAATTGTAGTAATATAAGCATCAAAATAATAATGATGATTATTGTGGCCAACTGGAATGAGTTGAGTCTGTATAAGTCACAATAATCATTATTTTGTTGATTACATCAAATATGAATTCATAATAATATAAAGTATACAAAAGAGTTGTTATAACTTTATAGTTGTAACAGAAGAGTGAATGGAATAGAGAATGTCTAATTTTTTATTTAAAAAAAAAAAGGCAAATGCTAATACAGTTGAGTGTGCCTCTGCTTATGAAGCATAGATAGGTACTCCTTTCCAGCCAACACAGGGATTCAGGAGTACTTTTATTGTTACTGGTATAAGTAGCAGTCACACCAAACACTAGTTGTACTGGTGGTCACACATTGTAACCAGTCCGGAAGACAATTGAGCTGTGAATCAGCATCAGTGATCATACACAATAGCCAAGGAAGACCAGGGCTTGACTGTGTGCTCAAGATGATAAATTAGCTCCATGAGATAAAGAAGAGACTGTATTGCAAATTCAAACTTAAATTGAAGAAAGTAGGAAAAGCCACTAGACCATTCAGGTATGACCTAAATAAAATCCCTTATGATTACAGTGTAAGTAACAATGTATATTCAAGGGATTAGATCTGATAGAGTGCCTGAAGAGCTGTGGACAGGAGTTCATAACATTGTACAGGAGGTGGTGATCAAAACCATCCCCAAGAAAAAGGAATGCAAAAAAGCAAAATGGTCATCTGAGGAGGCCTTATAAACAGCTGAGAAAAGAAGAGAAGCAAAAGGCAAAGGAGAAAAGGAAAGCTATAGCCATTTGAATGCAGAGTTCCAAATAATATCAAAGCCTTCCTCAGTGATCAATGCAAAGAAATAGAGGAATACATTAGAATGGGAAAGACTAGAGATCTTGTCAAGAAAATTAGAGATATCAAGGGAACATTTCATTCAAAGATGGGCACAATAAAGGATAGAAATAGTATGGACCTAACAGAAGCAGAGGATATTAAGAAGAGGTGGTAAGAATATATAGAAGAACTATACAAAAAAAGATCTTCATGACCCAGATAACCACAATGGTGTGATCACTCACCTAGAGCCAGACATCCTGGAATGTGAAGTCAAGTGGGCCTTAGGAAGCATCACTATGAGCAAAGCTGGTGGAGGTGATGGAATTCCAGTTGAGCTATTTCAAATTCTAAAAGATGATGCTGTGAAAGTGCTACATTCAATATGCCAACAAGTTTGGAAAGCTCAGCAGTGGCCACAGGACTGGAAAAGGTCAGTTTTCATTCCAATCCCAAAGAAAGGCAGTGCCAGAGAATGTTCAAACTACTGTACAATTGCACTCATCTCACATGCTAACAAAGTAATGTTCAAAATTCTTCAGGTGAGGCTTCAATAGTATGTGAACCAAGAACTTAAATATTCAAGCTGGATTTAGAAAAGGCAGAGGAACCGGAGAACAAATTGCCAACATCTATTGGATCATAGAAAAAACAGGGGAATTCCAGAAAAACATCTACTTCTTCTTCACTGACTATGCTAAAGACTTTGACTGTGTGGATCACAACAAACTATGGGAAATTCTGAAAGAGATGAGAATACCAGATCACCTCACCTGCCTCCTAATAAACCTACATGCATGTCAAGAAGCAACAGTTAGAACCAGGCATGGAACAATGAACTGGTTCCAAATTGGGAAAGGAATAAGTCAAGGCTGTATATTGTCACCCCGTTTATTTAACTTATATGCAGGGTACATCATGCAAAATGCCAGGCTGGATGAAGCACAAACTGGAATTAAGATTGCCAGGAGAAATATCAATGACCTCCAAGATGCAGATGACACCATCCTTATGACAGAAAGCAAAGAGGAACTAAAGCACCTCTTGATGAAGGTGAAGGAGGTGAGTGAAAAAGCTGGCTTAAAACTCAACATTCAGAAAACTAAGATTATGACATTTGGTCCCATCACTTCATGGCAAATACATGAGGGAAACAATGGAAACTGACAAACTTTATTTTCTTGGGTTCTGAAATCACTGCAGATAGTGACTGCAGCCATGAAATTAAAAGACACATGAAAAGCTATGACAAATCTAGACAGGGTATTAAAAGCATAGACATTACTTTGCTAATAAAGGTCTGTCTAGTCAAAGCTATGGTTTCTCCAATAGTCATGTGGGGATGTGAGACCAAAAAGAAATCTGAGCACCCAAGAATTGATGATTTTGAACTGTGGTGTTGGAAAAGAATCTTTAGAGTCCCTTGGACTGCAAGGAGATCAAACCAGTCAATCCTCAAGGAAATCAGTCCTGAATATTCATTGGAAGGACTGATGCTGAAGCTGAAACTCCAATACTTTGGCCACCTGATGCAAGGAACTGACTCACTGGAAAAGACCCTGATGCTGGGAAATATTGAAGGCAGGAAAAGAAGGGGATGACAGAAGACAAGATGGTTAGATGGCATTACTGACTCGATGGACGTGAGTTTGAGCAAGCTCCAGGAGTTGGTGATAGAGAAGCTTCACATGCTATAGTCCATGGGGTCACAAAGAGTCAGACAAGACTGAGCAACTGAACTGAACTGAATGGCTAAAGCTGACACAATCTCCATCTTCTTGGAGACACAACCTCTAACTGACCCTACCATTAGAAATAATAATGATAAATGCATAAAATTTAATAATATTGACAAGTCAATATCTTATGACACAGTAATGTGTGTGTTTGTGTGCTTAGTTGCTCAGTCATGCCCGACTCGTTGCAACCACATGGACTGCAGCTCACCAGGCTTCTCTGTCCATGGGGATTCTCCAGGTAAGAATACTGGAGTGTGTTGCCACGCCCTCCTCCAGGGGATATTCCCAACACAGAGACTGAGCCCAGCTCTCCCGCATTGCAGGCGGATTCTTTACCAACTGAGCCACCAGGGAAGCCCAGGATGCAATAATGGATTATAGTAAATCTTGCCAAGTGAGAATTTAAAAGTTCATCTTGTAACATAACCATCCAGGGAAAATAATTACTGCACTGTCCTTAAAGCAGTGTTTTGACTATAGATTCTGAAATGCAGAAAGGTCAGCTTCCTTCATAGCTCAGTTTATAAAGAATTCGCCTTTAAGCAGGAGACCCCAGTTAGATTCCTGTTTTGGGAAGATCACGACTGAGCGACTGAACTGACTGACTGACTGACCTACTCCTGTATTCTTGGTCTTCCCTTGTGGCTGAGCTGGTAAAGAATTGCCTGCAATGTGGGCCACCTGGGTTTGATCCCTGGGTTGGGAAGATCCCCTGGAGAAGGGAAAGGCTACCCACTTAAGTATTCTGGCTTGGAGAATTCCATGGACTGTATAGTCCATGGGATTGCAAAGAGTTGGACAGCACTGAACGACTTTCACTTTCACTTTCTGAAATGCAAAGAAATCTTAACCTACTGTCAACTTTTTGTTAGTGATAATATATCAGTGATGTTATTTTGAATATTATATTTATTTATATTATATTTACATATAATGCTTATAATAGGAAAAAGAGAACAATTATGTTAATGTTGTTAGAAATCAAAGTATTCATAGAGAGAGACTGAGAGAGAATCAATGACATTAAATAAAAATCCTGTGACTAAATTCCAATTGGAATATTAGACTGAACTAACAACATTTTTTCTTCTCTTAAAAAGTAAGTATTCCCCAGCTGTGTTCATTGAAAAGGCATGGAAGTATGACAACCCAGGAGCAATGAGCATACAGAATGCCCAAATTGTAGTGTTGAGATTCCTCTACTAAGAGGAGTCAGAGCTCCTTGGAGTAAATGGCTGATTCCATATAGGGGGCAGAAAATGTTGAAGGTGAACCTGTAATATCTCGTTGTGCCAGGAGCCAAAGAAGCTATCAAAGATTAGTGGGGTTATGATAAAACAGGAAGCAACATGAAGAGACTCCTTTTGTTCAATATTAAGATTACAATGTTGATTATATCATACTGAATGTAAAAAAGCTGTGTTTCTAACAATATTAATCCTTCCACTCCATGGACATAGTATATCTTTCCATCTGTTTCTGTCATCTTCAGTCTCTTTCATCAGTGTCTTAAAGTTTTCTGAGCACAGGACTCAGACTCAAAGAAGTTCTGAGTACACGACCCCTTTGTTGTTGTTGTTCATTCACTAAGTCATGTCCAACTTTTTGTGACCCCATGAGCTGCAACATTCCAGGCTTCCCTGTCCATCAGTATCTCCCTGAGTTTTCTCAGACTTGTTCATTGAGTCAGCGATGCCATTCAACCATCTTATTTTCTGTTGTACACTTCTCCTCCTGCCTTCAGTTTTTCCCAACATCAGAGTCTTTTCCAATGAGTCAGCTGTTCGCATCATGTGGCCAAAATATTGGAGCTTCAGCTTTAGCATCAGTCCTTCCAATGAATATTCAGTGTTGATTCCCTTTAGGATTTAATGGTTTGATTGCCTTGCTGCCCAAGGGACTCTCAAGAGTCTTCTCCAGCACCATAGTAGGTTTATTCCTAGATATTGTATTCTTTTTGTTACAGTAGCAAATGGGATTTTTTTCTTTAATTTCTTTTTCTGACAGTTTTTTGTTAGTGTATAGAAATGCTATATATTTCTGTATATTAGTTTGTATCCTACAAATTTACAAATTTATTGATGAGCTTTATCAGTTTTCTGGTGGCATCTTTGGATTTTCTGTATATAGAATTATGTAATCTGCAAACAGTGACAGTTTTACTTCCTTTTAAATTTGGATTCCTTTTACTTTTTTTTCTTTGCTGTGACTAGTACTTCCAAAACTATCTTGGATAAAAGTGGTGAGAGTAGACAAGGCAATGTACAAATTCAATGCAGTCACTGTCAAAATACCAATGGCATTTTCCACAGATTTAGAGCAAGTAATTTTATAATTTATATGGAAACACAAAAGGCCCTGAACAGCCAAAACAATCTTGAGAAAGAACAGAACTGGAGGAGTCACCCTCTCTGACTTCAGACTATACTACAAAACTACAGTAATCAAAACAGTATGGTAGTAGCACAAAAAAATCAGACATATAGATCAGTGGAATAGGATAGAGATTCCAGAAATATAATCACACACTTATAGTCAATTAATACATGACAGAGGAAGAAAGAATATAGAATAGAGAAAAGACGATCTTTTCAGTGAGTTGTGCTGGGAGAACTGGACAGCTGCATGCAAATGAATAAAATTAGAATATTCTCTAACACTACATACAAAAATAAACTTAAAGTGAATTAAAGACCTAAATGTAAGACTGGAAGCAATAAAACTCCTGGAGGAAAACAGGCTGAACATGCTGACATAAATTACAGCATAGTTTTTGCCTAAAGCAAAAGAAATAAATGCAAAAATAAACAAATGGGATCTAGTTAAACTTAAAAGGTTTTGTGCACCATAGGAAATCACTGACAGAATGAAAAGACAACCTACTGAATGGGGAAATCTACTTGCAAATGATATGACTTGATAAGGTATTAATATCCAACAAATATAAACAGTTCATATAACTCAACATCCAAAAACCAAACAGTCCAATTAAAAAATTGGCATAAGACTTAAAAAGACATTTTTTCCAAAGAGGAAATGCAGGTGGCCAATAGGCACATGAGAAGATGCTCAACATTGCTAATCATCAGGGAAATACAAATCAAAACCACGATGAGATATTATCTCACACCTGTCAGAATGGCTATCATCAAAAGAATACAAATAACAAAGCTGGTGAGGATGTGGAGAAAAGGGAAACTTCCTGCACTAAGAATGTAAATTGGTGCAACCACTGAGGAAGACAGCATGCAGGTTCCTCAAAAAACTAAAAATAGAACTACCATATGACTCAACAATTTCACTCCTGGGTGTATACCTGATAAACAAAAACACTTATTTGAAAAGATACATTCACCTCAGTGTTCATAGCAGCAGTATTTACAATAGCCAAGATATGGTAGCAACCTAAGCGTAAGTGTCCATCAACAAAAGAATGTATATATATATATATATATATATATATATATATATATATACACACACACACATACACACACACATACATACTTACATAATGGAATACTATACTACTCAGCCATAAAAAAGAATGAAATTTTGTCATTTGTAGCAATATGGATGGACTTGGAAGGCATTATGTTAAGTGAAATGTCAGACAGAGAAAGACAAATACTATATGCTTTCACTTATATGTGGAATCTAATACAACAAAGTAGTGAATATAGCAAAAAGGAAGCAGACTCATAGATATAGAGAACAAATTAGTGGTTACTAGTGGGGAGAGGGAAGATGGGAGAGGCAATATAGGAGTAGAGAATTATTAGGTACAAAATAAGCTATAAGGATATATTGTATAATAGGGGGAATATACTCACTGCTTTATAATAACTATAAATGGAGTACAATCTTGAAAAACTGTGAATCACTCTGTTGTAAACCTTTATATAATATTGTATAGCAACTATATTTGAAGTTTAAAGCTGTGTTTCTAATGGTAGGATGAGGAGAAGAAAGGTATGAAAAAGAGAAAGATACCAAAACTCATTGGAAACTATCAAATATTGCTTGGACATCAACTCATTCCTTTAAATATGGGCAATTTAAAAAAGGAATTAAGCATTTATCCTGCCCTTTATAAATTTTATTTTGATTTAACTGCATAAACCTGTGAATAAAGGAACGAAGAAGATTCTACCTAATTAATATGGAAGAGTAAGACTATTGCAGAATCACCATTTTGTAAATACTGATTAAATAATTTACAGTTGGCCTTCCATATCTGGAGGTTCTGCATCCTTGTATACTGAGCGCCAACTGTACTTTGCCACGTGATATTCCGGATATGAGCATCTGAGGATTTGGGTATCCATTAGTTATCCTGAGGGATGACGGTATTTAGATAATGCTCGTCGACGGATGTTTATGGATAACTTTATAATGAAGGGAATCAAGCTGACCAATCCCTTAACATGTAGATTAATCTTGACACCTTTAAAAGTGAGGTAACCAACTGTACTTTCTTGATGTAACACAGTGTTAAGGAGACAGCATCTCCTTTGTGGCATTCTTCAATCTCCTCCCCCAGATATTGAACCTGAATCAAATCAAGCCTTTAACACCAATTTCTAATACATAGGAAATTCCTGAAGAGAAGGAATCAGTTTTATGATACCATGAGGAAGCAATTAATCATATACATGTTGCAGATATTCCACAGGACTGCTCACTGGTTTCTTCAACAAGTCAGAGGAATGAAAAATAAAAAGATACTTTTCTAGATTCAAAGACTTAAAAATAACTTAAAAGACCTAACAAATAGAGTTGGGTGGATTTGTTCTGATACTTATTTGAACCAACTAAATTAAATAAGGGCTTCCCAGCTGGTGCGAGTGGTAAAGAACCTGCCTGCCAATGCAGG
Organism: Bos javanicus; assembly: GCF_032452875.1. Lineage (NCBI taxonomy): Eukaryota > Metazoa > Chordata > Mammalia > Artiodactyla > Bovidae > Bos > Bos javanicus. The sequence goes on from NC_083868.1 coordinate 86,918,015, forward strand.
ACGTGAAATAAAGGATACTTTGAATGTGGACTGAGAATTGATCATAGCAAAGAATTGTTAATTTTGTTAGCTTCAATAATAGTACTGAGGTTAAATACCCTTACCTTCGTAGATGCACTCTGAAGTAGTTAAGGGTGAAATTACATGACATCTTGAATTTGCTTTAAAATATTCAATAAATAATAGGGGAGGGAGGAAACTGATGAAATAAATATGACAAAATATTGACAAGTGTTAAAGGTAGGGAATGTGTATATGAGAGTTTCCTGTACTTGCTGCACTTTTGTTGTTTGAAATTTTCACAATAAAATATATTTTAAAGTATCTTTTAGTTAAGGAGCACAAAAGTGATACCTGTGTAAAAGGTATGGATTGTAGAAGTTTAGAGTTGAAGCACTTTGAGAGAAGAAATCAAGTTCCTCAACTTAATAAAAATTCCATCAAAACATGTGCACTTGACTGTTCTGGTGAACATCACAAACCTGGGAAGATATCAAATTTAGGCCAAAACTCTGTGAAGTTATTCTAGTAAGTAGAATAGGAAGGTATAAGAACACAGAAAGTGAAGAAATGAATTAAACTCGTGGTGTCGATATTTTAAGGTAACTGAAATTGTGTACTTGGCAACACATTTTGTACTTACTGCATCTGTGTGCATTTTGTCTAGTGTACAGGAATCTGATGTACTCAGAAGAATCAGTTGTGCTAAACTATAACTGGAATTTCGTAAGGAAACGATCATATTACAATCAGTGTTTAAATGCTCAAGAAAAATAGGTTTCCAAAAATTTTTTAGAATCAGATACATGATTTGATAAACTGAACATTAAAGTAAAAATAGTTATGTTTTTCACTAGCTGCACAAAGGTCCTTGGAGACTTATTGAGTTAATCTATACGTGGTATTGCAAATATGGGCTTCCTTGGTGACTCAGTGGTAAAGAATCCACCTGCCAAGCAGGAGAAGCATGTTTGATCCCTGAGTTGGAAAGATACCCTGGAGTAGAAAAATGGTAGCCCACTCCAGTATTCTTGCCTGGGAAAATCCCATGGACAGAGGAGCTTGGCAGGCTATAGTCCATGCAGTCACAAAAGAGTTAGACATGACTGAGCAACTAAGCAACAACTGGAAATACACTGAGATAATTAGTATTTTTAAGAGTTTTCAGATCAGATCAGATCAGTAGCTCAGTCGTGTCCAACTCTTTGCGACCCCATGAATCGCAGCACGCCAGGCCTCCCTGTCCATCACCAACTCCCACAGTTCACTCAGACTCATATCCATCGAGTCAGTGATGCCATCCAGCCATCTCATCCTCTGTCGTCCCCTTCTCCTCCTGCCCCCAATCCCTCCCAGCATCAGAGTCTTTTCCAATGAGTCGACTCTTTGCATGAGGTGGCCAAAGTACTGAAGTTTCAGCTTTAGCATCATTCCTTCCAAAGAAATCCCAGGGCTGATCTCCTTCAGAATGGACTGGTTGGATCTCCTTGCAGTCCAAGGGACTCTCAAGAGTCTTCTCCAACACCACAGTTCAAAAGCATCAATTCTTCGGTGCTCAGCCTTCTTCACAGTCCAACTCTCACATCCATACATGACCACAGGAAAAACCATAGCCTTGACTAGACGGACCTTTGTTGCCAAAGTAATGTCTCTGCTTTTGAATATGCTATCTATGTTGGTCATAACTTTCCTTCCAAGGAGTAAGCATCTTTTAATTTCATGGCTGCAGTCACCATCTGTGGTGATTTTGGATCCAAGAAAAATAAAGTCTGACACTGTTTCCACTGTTTCCCCATCTATTTCCCATGAAGTGGTGGGACTGGATGCCATGATCTTCATTTTCTGAATGTTGAGCTTTAAGCCAACTTTTTCACTCTCCACTTTTAGTTTCATCAAAAGGCTTTTGAGTTCCTCTTCCCTTTCTGCCATAAGGGTGGTGTCATCTGCATATCTGAGGTTATTGATATTTCTCCCGGCAATCTTGATTCCAGCTTGTGTTTCTTCCAGTCGAGCGTTTCTCATGATGTACTCTGCATATAAGTTGAATAACAGGGTGACAAAATACAGCCTTGATGAACTCCTTTTCCTATTTGGAACCAGTCTGTCATTCCATGGCCAGTTCTAACTGTTGCTTCCTGACCGGCATACAAATTTCTCAAGAGGCAGATCAGGTGTTCTGGTATTCCCATCTCTTTCAGAATTTTCCACAGTTTATTGTGATCCACACAGTCAAAGGCTTTGGCATAGTCAATAAAGCAGAAATAGATGTTTTTCTGGAACTCTCTTGCTTTTTCCATGATCCAGCGGATGTTGGCAATTTGACCTCTGGTTCCTCTGCCTTTTCTAAAACCAGCTTGAACATCAAGAAGTTCAGTGGCTCAGAGGTTAAAGCGTCTGTCTGCAATACGGGAGACCTGGGTTCAATCCCTGGGTCAGGAAGATCCCCTGGAGAAGGAAATGGCAACTCAGTCCAGTATTCTTGCTTGGAGAATTCCATGGACGGAGGAGCCTGGTGGGCTACAGTCCACAGGGTTGCAAAGAGTTGGACACGACTGAGCGACTTCACTTTAAAGAGTTTTAGTTTTTTACTAAAAGGAGAGAAATATTCTCTACCACAAAAATGGAACTGCTGCATTTCATTTTGCTGATGAGTTCTTTTTCAGATTTACATTCATTTGTTAGAAATTTAGTATCTTACCTCCAAGATTTTTGCAACTTGATGTAAATTGATTTGGTTGTTCAGTGTTCATTTAAAATTCTTGACATTGTGTGTGTCTATATCTTGTTCGTGTAGACTAGCATCTTCTTTAGGAAATGGCTGTCCTTGCGGTATGTATCACTGGACTGATAAGTATGATGACAATGATGAAGAAAGATGTCACTAAGTTATGTTGATGGGCAGTGTATCTCATGGGATAATACAAACAATGTTTCTTAACTACAGGATTTGATGGATATATTTTTATTATATTAAGATGAAAAATACAGTTATTACTTGTCCAGTCACATGTCTTTTCTGAAAGAGCTGTGTTTCACAATTAAGAGTCTTAAGGACAAGCCAAAAAATATATGCTTGCTAATCCACTTTACATTTTAGGAATCCTAAGAGTTGAACATAAAGTTTCCCCCTCCTTACCCCTCAAAGATACCATCCTAGTGCTGCCTGCTCAAGAAGAGACTGATGTCTTCTTAATTCTCACAACTATAACATATTTTTAATCCCTTGAGAGAACACCAGTCTCAGGCAAATATGTCACATCTCAGATTGCTGTGATGGGCTTCTTTCAGATGTAAGCAGCTATGTTTATGACTTTAAAAGTAAGTGGCCATTTGAGCCTGGGTCATACTAGTGTGCATAAATCCAGAAGGACCTTTTGCAAAAAAAAAAAAAAAAGGAAAATAATTCATTTCTTTCTTTTTCCTTTTGGCATCTTTTACCCTAAATAATGCCCATGCTCGTGTGATTTTTCCAGCTCTCTCACAAAACCTGTTCTCTGGAACATACTATTTACTGACACATTTTCTACTGAAAACATGGCTGCATTTCTTGCTTTCACACACAGGATGCCAGTTCCTGAAGTTTCTGTTTGTCTTAGATGTGTGGCATCAGAATGACAAGACTGTGTCTATTAAACCCTTACAATGTATCATACTGTATAATAGCAGAAAATCAATGTGGTTGCATGTCGTTCATTTATTTCTAGAAAAACTACTTTATACTGTGTGATTTCCAGTAAGATTTGTCATTTAATGAACACTTACTAATTTTCTACCAAATTCTTACTTTTTCTAAGATCAGTTTCCTTCCATGATTCCAGTTTCCTTTCATGTTGCTATCAATGCACTTCGAACAATTTCTGATGTTAGATTTAATACATTCCAAAGCAGACAACTGGAAGAGTAAAAGTTCTAATGCCCAAGATGTATGGAAAGTATTTAAAGGACTACTTTTTAAACATGGACCCCTGCATTTTCATATTATAGTGGGTCCTGTCAATCATGTAGCCATATGGAGCAAGGGTAACTATTTAAATGACACTCTAACCTACTGGTTAATTTTGCTTGTTTATGACTATATATGGGGCTTCCCTGGTGGCTCAGATGGTAAAGAAGCTGCCTGCAATACAGAAGACCCAGGTTTGATCCCTGGGTCCGGAAGATCTCCTGGAGAAGGGAATGGCAACCCACTCTAGTATTCTTGCCTGGAGAATTCCATGGACAGAGGCACTTGGTGGCCTACAGTCCATGGGGTTGCAAAGAGTCAGACACAACTGAGCAACTAACACTTACTCACTTATGACTGTATGTAATGGATACACACACTCACAGTACTTTTCTTGTGTCTGGCTCCTTTAATTCAATAATTGTGTATTCTTGCATATGATCATGTAGTTGTAGGTTGTTTACACTCATTATTATAGAGCAAGAAGTTTCTGTGTTCAACCACCAGAATTCTGTTTTAGTAGAGCCAGGGTGGGGCCCAATAATTTGTCTAACAAGTCTGGGAGAGTCATGTTGATGCTGATGGTCAGAGAATATGAAATGGTAGTCTAGTTAAGGAGATTAAAAAGGTAAATAGACAATTCTAATGGCACCCCACTCCAGTACTCTTGCCTGGAAAATCCTATGGATGGAGGAGCCTGGAAGGCTGCAGTCCATGGGGTCGCTGAGGGTTGGACATGACTGAGCGACTTCACTTTCACTGTTCCCTTTCATGCACTGGAGAAGGCAATGGCAACCCACTCCAGTGTTCTTGCCTGGAGAATCCCAGGGACGGGGGAGCCTGGTGGGCTGCCGTCTATGGGGCTGCACAGAGTCGGACACGACTGAAGTGACTTAGTAGTAGTAGTAATGCAAAAATAAATGCTACTGTGCTCTGGGGACATATAGGATGGAAAAAGAAAAAGAACGCAGAGTGATAGTGATGGTGGTAAAACATCCTCACTGAAATAACCACTGTGCTGAATTTGGAGATGGAGTGTTAGCTATAGAGGAAAAGGTAATTCTAGGCAGAGAAAAACTTTGTGGAAGATTTGGTGGGTGATTTTAAGCCACTTTTAGGGTATTGCAGCAGTTCCACTTGGCAGGAACACTAAATGAAGTTACAGAGAAACCTGGTGATTCAGCAGTCAAGAAACTGACTGCAATGCAGGAGATGCAGGAGATGAATATTCTATCCCTGTGTCTGAAAGATGCGCTGGAGGAGGGCATGGCAACTTGCTCCAGTATTCTTGTCTGGAGAATCCGATGGATTGAGGAGCCTGCCGGGATATAGTCCATAGGGTCACAAAGAGTTGGCCATGCCTGAAGCAACTGAGCATGCAAGCATGCATGCAGAGACAACCAGAGGAAAAAAGGAAAAGCAGAATGTCTTGAAGTGACTAATTTAGTAGACTGGAAGTCCAGCATCAGATGAATGAATGTATCTCATAGTCTAAATTTACATCCAAGTAATGGAGGGTATTTACCCATACAGAAAAGTGAAATTATTTACATTAGAAAAGATTGTCATAGAATTCCTGTTTTTCTCTGTAACATTTAAGTCAGGAAAAAAATTACTCTTCCAAATGGATTTATGCCTTACTTTTAAAACAAGATATACATTTTCTTTCTTTTCTAAAACGAACTATATAGCCACATAAAGGATAATAAGAATAATGTAATCATAATACTTTTGAGTACTACGCCTCATTTAATCCTACCTAAAATCCTATGAAGTATGTATTATTTCCCTTTTATAAATGTTTTATGAATGATAGAATGAGATATGGAAGCTTAAGCAATTTGGTAAAGCCCATTCCGTTAAATTTGGGACCCAGGTCTAATTCCAAGGCCACACTCTTAAGCTACAAGTCTGCTTTCTTTGTGTTTCATGTTGACCATAACATGATAGAACTGTGGTCTGGGGCCATGAAATGGTCCTTTAGGCAAGATCTATCAGGATTCATCTTTGGAAGAATCTCAACCTTACCTTCATAGAGTTAGCAGTCTGGTAGGCAAAAAGATATGACTACAAATGGGTGATAAATCATTACAGTGAACAATTGGGCACTACTAAATCAGAAGACAGTTCTATTTGATGAAAAGAGTACAAGTATACAGAAAGAATTTAGAAAGACTATGAGGTACAAGCTGAGTACTTCAATCCATGTAGGTACTTGGCAAGCAAAAAGAAAAGGCTTAGGCAGGGGGAAGATTTTGAACAAAAGCTCTGTATGTTCTAGGGACTGAAAATAGTTCCATCTGGTTTAGAAATGAGGTAAATCAGGAAGAAAATGAAACTGAAAAGGTGAATAGATTACCTAATCTATTCCATTACATGGTCTTCTATGCCATGTAAAGTCATAGGGACTTTGTTACTGGCAAGGGAAAGATTAAACAGGGGAGTCACATGATAATATTTACCTTTTAAAAAATGTTTTTGAAATATAAAAGTATTTTGTCAGATTATTATATGCAGAGTACATCATGAGAAATGCTGGGCTGGAGGAAGCACAGGCTGGAATCAGGATTGCCAGGAGAAATATCAATAACCTCAGATATGCAGATGACACCGCCCTTTAGGCAGAAAGTGAGGAAGAACTAAAGAACCTCTTGATGAAGGTGAAAGAGGAGAGTGAAAAAGTTGGCTTAAAGCTCAACATTCAGAAAACTAAGATCATGGCATCTGGTCCCACCACTTCATGGGAAATAGATGGGGAAACAGTAGAAACAGTGGCTGACTTTATTTTTCTGGGCTCCAAAATCACTCCAGATGGTGACTGCAGCCATGAAATTAAAAGACGCTTACTCCTTGGAAGGAAAGTTATGACCAACCTAGATAGCATATTCAAAAGCAGAGATATTACTTTGCCAACAAAGGTCCGTCTACTCAAGGCTATGGTTTTTCCAGTGGTCATGTATGGATGTGAGAGTTGGACTATAAAGAAAGCTGAGGCGGGGAGGAGCCAAGATGGCGGAGGAGTAGGACGGGGAGAACACTTTCTCCCCCACAAATTGATCAAAAGAGCATTTAAACGTCGAGTAAATTCCACAAAACTACTTCTGAATGCCAGCAGAGGACATCAGGCACCCAGAAAAGCAACCCAACTCTTCGAAAGGAGGTAGGAAAAAATATAAAAGACAAAAAAAAAAGAGACAAAAGAGGGAGGGACGGAGTTCCGTCCCGGGAAGGGAGTCTTAAAAAGAGAGAAGTTTCCAAACACCAGGAAACCTTCTCACTGCCGAATCTGTGCCGAGCTTTGGAAGCACAGAGGGCAACATAACAGGGACAAAAAATAAACAATTAGAACTCGCAGATTGCGAGCCCTACGGTAACTCCCCCAGCGGAGAAGCAGCGCAGACGCCGGCACACGCCATTAGCAAGCGGGGGCTGGGCAGGGAGGCGCGGCGCGGGCTGCATCGCTCAGAGTAAGAATCTGGCCTGAATACCCTGAGCGCTATCTGAGCGAAATAATTTGGGCTAGCAAACCAGACTGTGGGATATCTACCACGCGAAAAGCCAGCCCCAACCTAAGACACCGCCAGGCCCGCGCACGGAACAAAGGACTGAACAGAGATAGCCGGCTGCAGACCTTCCCCCTCCGGTAACAGGCAGCCAGAGCCGGAAGGGGACAATCGCAGCCCCAGAGAGACATTATCTATAAAACTGTAAGCAGGCTTCTTTGCTAACTAAAACTTCTTGGGGGTCTGGACGGTCAACATCTGCCTGAGACGGTGCGCCGGTTTTACACCCAGATAACTGAGTGGCGGGGAGGCGATAAGTTGCAGCATTGGTGTTCGCCAAACACCTCGTCACCTGAGCTGCTCGGACCTGGGAAGAGCACAAAACGCAGGCCCAACAGAATCTGCGCCTCTGAGGACTACCCGAGTGCCTGAACCTGAGCGGCTTGGACCTGGGAGGTACATGCAGCCCAGGGCCGGCCTCGGATTATTCTTGGCGGAACAACCTAGAGCCCGAGCAGTGTGGGCAGGGAGGCTACACGCGCCGTGAGTCGGGGCAGACCCAGTGTGGCTGAGGCACTGCAAGCGCACGCCAGTGTTACTTGTTTGCAGCATCCCTCCCTCCTCCCCACAGCGCGACTGAACAAGTGAGCCTAAAAAAAAAAAAAAAAGTTTCCCCCACCGTCCCCTTTGTGTCAGGGCGAAAGCCAGACACTGAAGAGACCAGCAAACAGAAGAAGTTATAACAGAGGGAAACGCCTTGGAAGCTACAGGCAATAGATTAAACCCTGTGGTTACTACGGACTATATAGGAAGGGGCCTATAGATCTTGAGAAATATAAGTCAGACCAAGGAACTAGCCAAAAATGAACTGAACCCACCATACAACATAACCAGAGAAAGTCCTAGATATATTTTTACTATTTTTACAATCATTCTTTCTTTTTTTTAATTAAAAAAATTTTTTTTAAGTCCTCTATTGTTCCTTTAATTTTCACTTTTATAACCTATTACTTTGCAGAAAAAAAAAAAAGACCCTATTTTTTTCTTCTTCAGCAAACTTCATATATATATATATTTTATAATTTTTTGACCTTGTTTTTTTTTTTTTTTTTTCTTCTTCTTTTCTTTAACATTGTATTTTTGAAATTCCAAACTCTACTCTAGTTTTTTAATTTTAGCTTTTTGGTATATGTTACCAATTTTGTACCTACAGTTTTTTTTATATAATTTCAGTGATTTTTTTTTTTTCTGTTTCTTTCTCTTCTTCTTTTATATAACATTGTATATCTGAAATTCCAAACTCTACTCTAGATTTTTAATTTATGCTTTTTGGTATTTGATATCAAATTTGTACCTGTATTTTCTTTATAATTTTTGCGACATTGTTTTTGTTTGTTTGTTTTCTCTCTTTATGTTTCTTCTTCCTTTTTTCTTAACATTGTATTTATGAAATTCCAAACTCTACTCTAGATTTTTAATTTTTGCTTTTTGGTATTAGTTATCAATTTTGTACCTGTATTTTCTTTATAATTTTCGCAACCTTGTTTATTTTTCTTTGTTCGTTTTTTCTCTCTTTCTTTTCCTTCTTCTTTTCTTTAACATCGTATTTTTGAAATTCCAAACTCTACTCTAGATTTTTAATTTTTGTTTTTATGTATTTGTTACCAATTTTGTACCTTTAAGAACCCAATGTTCAGGACCCATTTTTCACTTCGAGTGAGATTACTGGCTTGACTGCTCTATCTCCCTTTGGACTCTCCTTTTTCTCCACCAGGTCGCCTGTGTCTCCTCCCTAACCCCTCTCTACTCTACCCAACTCTGTGAGTTTATGTGTGTTACAGATGGTGGAGAACACTTAGGGAACTGATTACTGGCTGGATCTGTCTCCCTCCTTTCCATTCCCCCCTTTTATCCCTCTGGCCACCTCTCTCTCCTTCCTCCTTCTTCTCTTCTCTGTATAACTCCATGAACATTTCTGAGTGGTCCAGTTGTGGAGTGCACATAAGGAAGTGACTACTGGCTACCCCACTCTCTCCACTATTGATTCCACCTCATCTCAATTGGGTCACCTCTAACTCCCTCCTCCCACTTCTCTTCTCCATGTAATGCTGTGAACCTCTCTGAGTGACCCTCACAGTAGAGAAACTTTTCATCTTTAATGTAGATGTTTTATCAATGGTGCTGTATAGAAGGAGAAGTTTTGAAACTACTGTAAAAATAAGACCGATAACTGGAAGCAGGAGGCTTAAGTCCAAACCCTGACTCCGAGGAACTCCTGACTCCAAGGAACATTAATTGACAGGAGCTCATCAAACGCCTCCAAACCAACACTGAAACTAAGCACCACGCAAGGGCTAACAAGTTCCAGGGCAAGACATACCAAGCAAATTCTCCACCAACAAAGGAGCACAGCCCTGAGCTTCAAGATACAAGCTGCCCAAAGTCACCCCAAAACCATAGACATCTCATAACTCATTACTGGACACCCACCAGAACACCGACACAAGCTTCCCTAACCAGGAAACCTTGACAAGCCACCTGTACAAACCCACACACAGCGAGGAAAAGCCACAATAAAGAGAACTCCACAAACTGCCAGAATATAGAAAGGACACCCCAAACTCAGCAATTTAAACAAGATGAAGAGACAGAGGAATACCCAGCAGATAAAGGAACAGGATAAAAGCCCACCAAACCAAACAAAAGAGGAAGAGATAGGGAATCTACCTGATAAAGAATTCCGAATAATGATAGTGAAATTGATCCAAAATCTTGAAATCAAAATGGAATCACAGATAAATAGCTTGGAGACTAAGATTGAGAAGATGCAAGAAAGGTTTAACAAGGACCTAGAAGAAATAAAAGAGAGTCAATATAAAATGAATAATGCAATAAATGAAATTAAAAACACTCAGGAGCCAACAAATAGTAGAATAACAGAGGCAGAAGACAGGATTAGTGAATTAGAAGATAGAATGGTAGAAATAAATGAATCAGAGAGGATAAAAGAAAAACGAATTAAAAGAAATGAGGACAATCTCAGAGACCTCCAGGACAATATTAAATGCTACAACATTCAAATCATAGGGGTCCCAGAAGAAGAAGACAAAAAGAAAGACCATGAGAAAATACTTGAGGAGATAATAGTTGAAAACTCCCTAAAATGGGGAAGGAAATAATCACCCAAGTCCAAGAAACCCAGAGAGTCCCAAACAGGATAAACCCAAGGCGAAACACCCCAAGACACATATTAATCAAATTAACAAAGATCAAACACAAAGAACAAATATTAAAAGCAGCAAGGGAAAAACAACAAATAACACACAAGGGAATTCCCATAAGGATAACAGCTGATCTTTCAATAGAAACTCTTCGAGCCAGGAGGGAATGGCAAGACATACTTAAAATGATGAAAGAAAATAACCTACAGCCCAGATTATTGTACCCAGCAAGGATCTCATTCAAGTATGAAGGAGAAATCAAAAGCTTTTCAGACAAGCAAAAGCTGAAAGAATTCTGCACCACCAAACCAGCTCTCCAACAAATACTAAAGGATATTCTCTAGACAGGAAACACAAAAACGGTGTATAAGTTTGAACCCAAAACAATAAAGTAAATGGCAATGGGATCATACTTATCAGTAATTACCTTAAACGTAAATGGGTTGAATGCCCCAACCAAAAGACAAAGACTGGCTGAATGGATACAAAAACAAGATCCCTACATATGTTGTCTACAAGACACCCACCTCAAAACAGGGGACACATACAGACTGAAAGTGAAGGGCTGGAAAAAGATTTTCCATGCAAATAGGGACCAAAAGAAAGCAGGAGTAGCAATACTCATATCAGATAAAATAGACTTTAAAACAAAGGCTGTGAAGAGAGACAAAGAAGATCACTACATAATGATCAAAGGATCAATCCAAGAAGAAGATATAACAATTATAAATATATATGCACCCAACACGGGAGCGCCACAGTATGTAAGACAAATGCTAACAAGTATGAAAGGAGAAATTAACAATAACACAATAATAGTGAGAGACTTTAATACCCCACTCACACCTATGGATAGATCAACTAAACAGAAAATTAACAAGGAAACACAAACTTTAAATGATACAATAGACCAGTTAGACCTAATTGATATCTATAGGACATTTCATCCCAAAACAATGAATTTCACCTTTCTCTCAAGCGCACATGGAACCTTCTCCAGGATAGATCACATCCTAGGCCATAAAACTAGCCTTGGTAAATTCAAAAATAGAAATCATTCCAAGCATCTTTTCTGACCACATTGCAGTAAGATTAGATCTCAATTACAGGAGAAAAACTATTAAAAATTCCAACATATGGAGGCTGAACAACACGCTGCTGAATAACCAACAAATCACAGAAGAAATCAAAAGAAATCAAAATTTGCATAGAAACGAATGAAAATGAAAACACAACAACCCAAAACCTGTAGGACACAGTAAAAGCAGTCCTAAGGGGAAAGTTCATAGCAATACAGGCAAACCTCAAGAAACAAGAAAAAGTCAAATAAATAACCTAACTCTACACCTAAAGCAACTAGAAAAGGAAGAAATGAAGAACCCCAGGGTTAGTAGAAGGAAAGAAATCTTAAAATTAGAGCAGAAATAAATGCAAAAGAAACAGAAGAGACCATACCAAAAATCAACAAAACCAAAAGCTGGTTCTTTGAAAAGATAAATAAAATTGACAAACCATTAGCCAGACTCATCAAGAAACAAAGGGAGAAAAATCAAATCAACAAAATTAGAAATGAAAATTGAGAGATCACAACAGACAACACAGAAATACAAAGGATCATAAGAGACTACTATCAACAATTATATGCCAATAAAATGGACAACGTGGAAGAAATGGACAAATTCTTAGAAAAGTACAACTTTCCAAAACTCGACCAGGAAGAAATAGAAAATCTTAACAGACCCATCACAAGCACGGAAATTGAAACTGTAATCAAAAATCTTCCAGCAAACAAAAGCCCAGGTCCAGATGGCTTCACAGCCGAATTCTACCAAAAATTTAGAGAAGAGCTAACACCTATCCTGCTCAAACTCTTCCAGAAAATTGCAGAGGAAGGTAAACTTCCAAACTCATTCTATGAGGCCACCATCACCCTAATACCAAAACCTGACAAAGATCCCACAAAAAAAGAAAACTACAGGCCAATATCACTGATGAACATAGATGCAAAAATCCTTAACAAAATTCTAGCAACCAGAATCCAACAACACATTAAAAAGATCATACACCATGACCAAGTGGGCTTTATCCCAGGGATGCAAGGATTCTTCAATATCCACAAATCAATCAATGTAATACACCACATTAACAAATTGAAAAATAAAAACCATATGATTATCTCAATAGATGCAGAGAAAGCTTTTGACAAAATTCAACATCCATTTATGATAAAAACTCTCCAGAAAGCAGGAATAGAAGGAACATACCTCAACATAATAAAAGTTATATATGACAAACCCACAGCAAACATTATCCTCAATGGTGAAAAATTGAAAGCATTTCCTCTAAAGTCAGGAACAAGACAAGGGTGCCCAATTTCACCATTACTATTCAACATAGTTTTGGAAGTTTTGGCCACAACAATCAGAGCAGAAAAAGAAATAAAAGGAATCCAATGGAAAAGAAGAAGTAAAACTCTCACTATTTGCAGATGACATGATCCTCTACATAGAAAACCCTAAAGACTCCACCAGAAAATTACTAGAACTAATCAATGACTATAGTAAAGTTGCAGGATATAAAATCAACACACAGAAATCACTTGCATTCCTATACACTAATAATGAGAAAACAGAAAGAGAAATTAAGGAAACAATTCCATTCACCATTGCAACGGAAAGAATAAAATACTTAGGAATATATCTACCTAAAGAAACTAAAGACCTATATATAGAAAACCATAAAACACTGGTGAGAGAAATCAAAGAGGACACTAATAGATGGAGAAATATACCATGTTCATGGATTGGAAGAATCAATATAGTGAAAATGAGTATATTACCCAAAGCAATCTATAGATTCAATGCAATCCCTATCAAACTACCAACAGTATTCTTCACAGAACTAGAACAAATAATTTCACAATTTGTATGGAAATACAAAAAACCTCGAATAGCCAAAGCGATCTTGAGAAAGAAGAATGGAACTGGAGGAATCAACCTACCTGACTTCAGGCTCTACTACAAAGCCACAGTCATCAAGACAGTATGGTACTGGCACAAAGACAGAAATATAGATCAATGGAACAAAATAGAAAGCCCAGAGATAAATCCATGCACATATGGACACCTTATCTTTGACAAAGGAGGCAAGAATATACAATGGATTAAAGACAACTCTTTAACAAGTGGTGCTGGGAAATCTGATCAACCACTTGTAAAAGAATGAAACTGGAACACTTTCTAACACCATACAGAAAAATAAACTCAAAATGGATTAAAGATCTAAACATAAGACCAGAAACTATAAAACTCCTAGAGGAGAACATAGGCAAAACACTCTCTGACATACATCACAGCAGGATCCTCTATGACCCACCTCCCAGAATATCGAAAATAAAAGCAAAAATAAACAAATGGGACCTAATTAACCTTAAAAGCTTCTGCACATCAAAGGAAACTATCAGCAAGGTGAAAAGACAGCCTTCAGAATGGGAGAAAATAATAGCAAATGAAGCAACTGACAAACAACTAATCTCAAAAATATACAAGCAACTCCTCCAGCTCAACTCCAGAAAAAATAAATGACCCAATCAAAAAATGGGCCAAAGAACTAAATAGACATTTCTCCAAAGAAGACATACAGATGGCTAACAAACACATGAAAAGATGCTCAACATCACTCATTATCAGAGAAATGCAAATCAAAACCACTATGAGGTACCATTTCACACCAGTCAGAATGGCTACGATCCAAAAGTCTACAAGCAATAAATGCTGGAGAGGGTGTGGAGAAAAGGGAACCCTCTTACACTGTTGGTGGGAATGTAAACTAGTACAGCCACTATGGAGAACAGTGTGGAGATTCCTTAAAAAACTGGAAATAGAACTGCCATATGATCCAGCAATCCCACTGCTGGGTATACACACTGAGGAAACCAGAATTGAAAGAGACACGTGTACCACAATGTTCATCGCAGCACTGTTTATAATAGCCAGGACATGGAAGCAACCTAGATGTCCATCAGCAAATGAATGGATAAGAAAGCTGTGGTACATATACACAATGGAGTATTACTCAGCCATTAAAAAGAATACATTTGAATCAGTTCTAATGAGGTGGATGAAACTGGAGCCTATTATACAGAGTGAAGTAAGCCAGAAGGAAAAACACCAATACAGTATACTAACGCATATATATGGAATTTAGAAAGATGGTAACAATAACCCAGTGTACGAGACAGCAAAAGTGACGCTGATGTATGGAACAGTCTTATGGACTCTGTGGGAGAGGGAGAGGGTGGGAAGATTTGGGAGAATGGCATTGAAACAGGTAAAATATCATGTATGAAACGAGATACCAGTCCAGATTCAATGCACGATACTGGATGCTTGGGGCTAATGCACTGGGACGACCCAGAGGGATGGTATGGGGAGGGAGGAGGGAGGAGGGTTCAGGATGGGGAGCACATGTATACCTGTGATGGATTCATTTTGATATTTGGCAAAACTAATACAATTATGTAAAGTTTAAAAATAAAAAAAAAAAAAAAGAAAAGAAAGCTGAGCACCAAAGAATTGTTTTGTGGAGTTAGAGAAGACTCTTGAGAGTCCCTTGGACTGCAAGAAGACCCAACCAGTCCATCCTAAAGGAAATCAGTCCTGAATATTCATTGGAAGGACTGATGCTGAAGCTGAAACTCCAATACTTTGGCCACCTGATGCAAAGAGCTGACTTATTTGAAAAGACCCTGATGCTGGGAGATCTTGAGGGCAGAAGAAGGATGAGATGGTTGGATGGCATCACCAACTCAATGGGCATAGGTTTGGGTGAATTCTGGGATTTGGTGATGGACAGGGAGGCCTGCCTTGCTGTGGTTCAAGGGGTCGTAAAGAGTCGGACACGACTGAGTGACTGAACTGTACTGAACTCCATTATAGGCTATTATAAGATAGTGGGTATAGTTCTCTGTGTTATACAGTATATCCTTGTTGCTTACTTATTTTATATATAATAGTTTTTAGCTGTTAATCCCATAGCCTAATTTGTCCCTCTCCCCTTACCTATACATTTTGGTAACCACAAATTTGTTTTCTATATCTGTGAGTCTGTTCCTGTTTTGCATGTACATTCATTTGCATTTTGTAGGATTCCATGTATAAGTGATATACTATTTGTCTTTCACTATATGACTTATTTCACTAAGTATAATATTCTCTAGGTTCATCCATGTTGCTGCATATAGCAGTGTTTCATTCTTTTTTTCATAGCTGAATTATATATACATATAATTGGGCTTCCATGGTAGCTCAGACAGTAAAGAAACTGCCTGCAACATGGGAGACCTAGGTTCAATCCCTGGGTCAGGAAGATACCCTGGAGAAGAGAATGTCTACCCAGTCCAGTATTCTAGCCTGGAGAATTCCATGAACAGAGGAACCTGACAGGCTACAGTCCATGGGATTGCAAGGAGTCAGATGAATGAATGACTTTCACTTTCACATATATACAACCAACCACATTTTCTTAAGCCAATCATCTGTTGATGGGCATTAGTGTGCTTCCATGTCTTGGTTACTGTAAATAGTGCTGCTATGAACATTGGAGGTGCGTGTATCTTTTCAAATTAGTTTTCATTTGTTTTCATGATATATACCCAGGAATGAAATTGCTGGATCTTATGATAATTTTATTTTTAGTTTTTTGAAGACTCTCCATACTGTTATCCATAGTGGCTGCACCAATTTTTATCCCCACCAACAGTATAGGAGGATTCCCTTTTCTCCACATCTTCTCCATAAAGTGTTTTTTGTAGATTTTATGATAGTCATTCTGACACATGTGAGGTGATAGCTCATTGTGGGTTTTTTTTTAAGGATTTTTTTTTAATGTGGACCATTTTTTCAGTCTTTATTGAATCTGTTACAAGGTTGCTTCTGTTGTTTATGTTCTCGTATTTTGACCATGAACATGTATGATAGCTCCCTGACCAGGGATCAAACCCGCACCTCCTTCATTGGAAAGTGACGTTCTACGCACTGGACTTCCAGGGAAGTCCCCTTATTGTGGTCTGAAAATCCCTTATGATTATACAGTGGAAGTGAGAAATATATTTAAGGGACTAGATCTGATAGATAGAGTGCCTGATGACTATGGACTGAGATCCGTGACATTGTACAGGAGACAGGGATCAAGACCATCCCCATGGAAAAGAAATGCAAAAAAGCAAAATGGCTGTCTGGGGAGGCCTTACAAATAGCTGTGAAAAGAAGAGAAACGGAAAGCAAAAGAGAAGAGGAAACATAAGAGCATCTGAATGCAGAGTTCCAAAGAATAGCAAGAAGAGATAAGAAAGCCTTCCTCAGCGATCAATGCAAAGAAATAGAGGAAAATAACAGAATGGGAAAGACTAGAGATCTTTTCAAGAAAATTAGAGATACCAAGGGAACATTTCATGCAAAGATGGGCTCGATAAAGGACAGAAATGGTATGGACCTAACAGAAGCAGAAGATATTATGAAGAGGTGGCAAGAATACAGAGAAGGACTGTACAAAAAAGAACTTTATGACCCAGATAACCATGATAGTGTGATCACTGACCTAGAGCCAGACATCCTGGAATGTGAAGTCAAGTGGGCCTTAGAAGGCATCCTTACAAAAAAGGTTAGTGGAAGTGATGGAATTTCAGTTGAGCTATTTCAAATCTTGAAAGATGATGCTGTGAAAGTGCTGCACTCAATATGCCAGCAAATTTGGAAAACTCAGCAGTGGCCACAGGACTGGAAAAGGTCAATTTTCATTCTAGTCCCAAAGAAAGGCAATGCCAAAGAATGCTCAAACTACCGCACAATGGCACTCATCTCACACGCTAGTAAAGTAATGCTCAAAATTCTCCAAGCCAGGCTTTAGCAATATGTGAACCGTGAACTTCCTGATGTTCAAGCTTGTTTTAGAGAAGACAGAGGAACCAGAGACCAAATTACCAACATCTGCTGGATCATCGAAAAAGCAAGAGAGTTCCAGAAAAACATCTATTTCTGCTTTATTGACTATGCCAAAGCCTTTGTGTGGATCACAATAAACTGTGGAAAATTCTGAAAGAGATGGGAATACCAGACCACTTGAGCTGCCTCTTGAGAAACCTATATGCAGGTCAGGAAGCAACAGTTAGAACTGGACATGGAACAACAGACTGGTTCCAAATAGGAAAAGGAGTACGTCAAGGCTGTATATTGTCACCCTGCTTATTTAACTTATATGCAGAGTATATCATGAGAAATGCTGGGCTGGAAGAAGCACAAGCTGGAATCAAGATTGCCGGGAGAAATATCAATAACCTCAGATATGCAGATGATACCACCCTTATGGCAGAAAGTAAGAGGAACTAAAAAGCCTCTTGATGAAGGTGAAAGAGGAGAGTGAAAAAGTTGGCTTAAAGCTCAATGTTCAGAAAACTAAGATCATGGCATCTGGTGCCATCACTTCTTAGGAAATAGACGGGGAAACAGTGGAAACAGTGTCAGACTTTATTTTTCTGGGCTTCAAAATCACTTCAGATGGTGATTGCAGCCATGAAATTAAAAGACACTTACTCCTTGGAAGGAAAGTTATGACCAACATAGATAGCATATTCAGAAGCAGAGACATTACTTTGCCAACAAAGGTCCGTCTAGTCAAGGCTATGGTTTTTCCAGCAGTCATGTATGGATGTGAGAGTTGGACTGTGAAGATGGCTGAGCGCTGAAGAATTGATGCTTTTGAACTGTGGTGTTGGAGAAGACTCTTGAGAGTCCCTTGGACTGCAAGGAGATCCAACCAGTCCATTCTGAAGGAGATCAGCCCTGGGATTTCTTTGGAAGGAATGATGCTAAGCTGAAACTCCAGTACTTTGGCCACCTCATGTGAAGAGTTGACTCATTGGAAAAGATTCTGATATGGGAGGGATTGGGAGCAGAAGGAGAAGGGGACGACAGATGATGGGATGGCTGGATGGCATCACTGACTCGATGGACATGAGTCTTTGTGAACTCTGGGAGTTGGTGATGGACAGGGAGGCCTGGCGTACTGCTATTCACGGGGTTGCAAAGAGTTGGATACGACTGAGCGACTGAACTGAACTGAAGTGAACTGAATAATTAGTGATGTTGAGAATCTTTTCAAGTGCCTGTTAGTCATCTGTATGTCTTCCTTGGAGAAATGTCTAGTCAGGTCTTCTGCCCACTTTTTTAATTGGTTCTTTTAAAATGAGTTACATGCGCTGTTTGTTTATTTTGGGTATTAACTCCTTGTTGATCACATCATTTGCAAATGTTTTCTCCCATTCTGTAGTCATCCTTTTCTTTTGTCAAAGATTTCCTTTGCTGTGCAAAAGTTTTTAAGTGTAATTCAGTCTCATTTGTTTGTTTTTGCTTTTATTTCTTTTGCCTTAGGAATATATTGAAAACAATATTGCTATGACTTATCTCAAAGAGTGCTCTGCCTGTGTTCTCTTCTATAAGTTTTGGGGTTTCAGTCCTTAAACCTGAAACTATTTGAGTTTATTTTTGTACATGGTATGAAGAAATGTTCTAATCTCATTGTTTTACATGTAGCTACCCAGTTTTCCCAGTACCACTTGTTGAACAGACTCTCTTTCACCATTGTATAATCTTGCCTCCTTTGTTGTAGACTAATTGGCTATATGAGCATGGGTTTATTTCTGGGTTCTTCATTCTATTCCATTGATCTATAAGTCTGCTTTTGTACCAATAACATGCTGTTTTGATTGCTTTGGCTTTGTAGTACGCTCTGAAGTCTATGAGAGTTATACATCAAGCTTTGTTCTTTTTTCTCAGGATTGCTTTGGCAATTTGGAATCTTTTGTGTTTCCATATAAATGTTAGTATTTTTTGTTCTAATTTTGTAAAAAAAAGTCATGGCTGTTATTAGTGTTGAGCATTATAACAGATTTCTGCATAGTAATATTGTATTTTACAAACTTGCTGATTTCATTCATTAGTTCTAATAGTTTTAGGGTGGATATTTTAGGATTCTGTATATAGAATATCATATTATCTGCAAATAATGACAGTTTTACCTTTTTCCTTCCAATTTGCATACCTTTTATTTCTTTTTCTTGTCCGATTGCTGTGGCTAGAACTTCCAATACTATGTTAATAGAGTACTATGTTAATAGATACAATACTGTGTTAATAGACTTGTTCCTCTACATTTTCATTTTCCTTAACTTTCTCTGTCTCTATGAATTTAGATACAATGGCTACCTATTATGGTCTTGGAAGTGCTGTTCTTATGTAGAAGTGTTCCGGTGTAGATTATGTTTACCCAGTATCTTTGGTGGAAGGACTGGGTTTGATATGTTCACTAGTCAATATCTTTCCTCAAGGTGTGCTGAACACAGTCACTTCAATCGGGGGTATGGCTTGTGATAGAGGAGCTGGGGTCTGTTCAGAGTTTGAGGCAGAACTTCCTCTCTGTTCAGTGGTCCTCACCACCCTGTTAAGGGCAGGGTCTGCTCCCAGGTTGCTTGATCAGCAGCCCTGAAAGTTTGGCTCAAGCTGGCTTGTTCCTTTTAAGTGTGTGTTTTTTTCCTCTCCCCACACTGGGGACTTTGCCCCAGTGAAGGAGATGCTGAAGCTTGTGGAGCTTGTGACCTTAGAGAGTCACATGGACTGCCTGTGTAGATATTTGTGGCTCTGCTCAGATGCAGCCCATGGTTGTGTATTTCCTCCTATTTTATTGATTATAAACAATTACAGTGTTTTTACTAGATATCAACTTACTTATGGGCAGGGTTTTTAAAATTTGGAGACATTAATATTAGTTGTCACCATGGTAACAATAATGAGGTTGGTAACTACCATTCATTAAGTATCCGTGATAAACTTGGTATTTCATGTATACTAATTATATCAGTTAGATTATTTACCAATTCTATGAAGCAGGCAGATATTATTGCTACTTTAGAGATAAGAATCTTAAGGCTTAAATAATTATCCTAGTTCACATAGTAAGTGGTAGGGCAAAGATTTAAACTCAAATATGACCTAGAAGGTCATGCCTTTAACCATTAAACTAATTCTTACACTCTGTCTCTCAGGTTGGTACATGGTAGAGAGTTAATGTTTAGTAAATGTCTGTCTTTTAAATACATAAAAGAACTCGAGCAATACATGTGAACAAAGTTTTGTATGTCCCAGAGGATTTACTTTAATGATTGAAAATAAATGTAAATGGAAATGATATATAATTATGCATCATATATATGCATAAAAAGATGATTTTAAATTTAAAAATCTAAACCTAAAAGGTAAATTAAATGTGTGGTAAAGGGGCTGATTTTCATACACTTGAAAAACTAAGGTTAAGAAGAAAGAAAAAAGAAATGTGAAGGCATACTTTCATGTAAATAAGAAAGGAGAAGTAAAAAGATTTGTATGTGGTGGGGACTGTGGCAATTCATCATCAATTGTCTCAGGAACTATGACTCACTGTTAGAACAATTATGCCTAATTTGACCCTTCCAAAAAAGTTATTTCTAGCACTTTGAACTTTCATATGTTCTAAGCAGCAACTTTTAAAAACTGAAGTTATGTGGGATTATGTTTAATCTCCCTATATTATTCAAGATATGCTAACTACTGTAACAAAATACCTCTAATCTCAGTGGTATAAAAAACAAAAGTTAATTCTTGCTCATATTAAAATAAATAGGCATGGGGGAGAAGGACTCTGATATATGCAGTCATTCTGGGATGTAGGCTTATTCCATTTAGTGTAATTACTATCCCCAGGGCTTCAGTAACCTCCACTGGATCCTCCACATGCAGTCAACAGTTTAAGAAAAACAGAGTGATGATATTTACTCGAGGTTTTAGTGTCCATATATAGAAGTGCATCACTTCTTTCTTCTCATATTCCAGCAGACAAACTCAGTCCCATGATCCATGTAACTATAGGAGAGCTCTGATAGTAGCTTGATAATGTGCTAAGAAGTGAGAACAAATATCAGGGCCCAATTATTCAGTCACTTGCATACTCCCTAACTATATAGTTAGCTCCTAAGAGACATAAATATCACTTTTTAATTATTTGTATGCTCTATAATCCCTAAGAGTTTCTGGAATATAGTATACTCTCAACTAATTGTTGAATGACTACCCAAACTCTCTAGCTCACTTTTTAGCTTTAGAGCCATTTAAAGATCCTCAAAGGCCCTAATCCCACTTATTTTAGAAGCCCAAATCTGTATGGTATCAAACTATCAGCACATATCACATACCATATTAATATACTTTTTACCACTAAGATTTGAAAAACACTGTAAATTCTTGATTTTGGAATTATTTGACTACTGTAAAATGGTAAAATTGATCAAAAAGAGAATTGGTTACATTGAAAAAGAAAAGGGAATAAAGGCTTGATAGATAAAATAAACTGCATTGTTAATAAATTCAAGAAAAAGGGTATAGGATTAAAACATCTCTTAACACATGAAATAAGGAGAAGGAAACTGAAAACTGCAGCATTCTTACCATCACAACATTAAATCAAGAACACTGTTGAATTTTGACTAAATGGAGGAGAAATTATCATAACTAAGAGTAAGCTACAAAGGTGCATCTAGTCAAAGCTATGGTTTTTCCAGTAGCCATGTATGGATGTGAGAGTTGGACTATGAAGAAAGCTGAGGGCCTAAGAATTGGTACTTTTGAACTGTGGTATTGGAGAAGACTCTTGAGAGTCCCTTGGCCTGCAAGGGGATCAAACTAGTCAATCCTCAAGGAAATTAGTCCTGAATATTCATTGGAAGGACTGATGCTGAAACTGAAACTCCAATACTTTGGCCATCTGATGCAAATAGCTGACTCATTGGCAAAGACCTTGATGCTTGGAAAGATTGAAGGCAGGAGGAGAAGGGGACAACAGAGGATGAGACGGTTGCATGGCACCACTGACTCGATGAACATGAGTTTGAGCAAGCTCCGAGAGTTGCTGAGAGACAGGGAAGCCTGGCATGCTGCAGTCCAAGGGGTTGCAAAGAGTCATACATGACTGACCGAATGAACTGAACTGAACTGAACACAGTCACCCCTTCTGGCTACCTTGGTAACTAAAACCTATATTACGATGTTACTATAGTGAAAAATGCCTCCAGGAAAATAATAAAACTAATGATTAGAAGTCAAACCACATGTGACCCCTCCCCCCAATCTGAGGGAAGATCTTTGACTTTTGGAAGGGGTTAAGAAAAAGCATCACTACGAAAAAAGCTAGTGGAGGTGATAGAATTCCAATTGAGCTATTTCAAATCTTGAAAGATGATGCTGTGAAAGTGCTGCACTCAATATGCCAGCAAATTTGGAAAACTCAGCAGTGACCACAGGACTGGAAAAGGTCAGTTTTCATTCCAATCCCAGAGAAAGGCAATGCCAAAGAATGCTCAATCTACCGCACAATGGCACTCATCTCACACGCTAGTAAAGTAATGCTCAAAATTCTCTAAGCCAGGCTTCAGCAATACATGAAACGTGAACTTCCAGATGTTCAAGCTGGCTTTATAAAAGGCAGAGGAACCGGAGATCAAATTGCCAACATCTGCTGGATCATGGAAAAAGCAAGAGAGTTCCATAAAAACATCTATTTCTGCTTTATTGACTATGCTAAAGCCTTTGACTGTGTGGATCACAATAAACTGGAAAATTCTTAAAGAGATGGGAATACCAGACCACCTGACCTGCCTCTTGAGAAATTTGTATGCAGGTCAAGAAGCAACAGTTAAAACTGGACATGGAACAACAGACTGGTTCCAAATAGGAAAAGGAGTACGTCAAGGCTGTATATTGTCACCCTATTTATTTAACTTATATGCAGAGTACATCATGAGAAACTCTGGGCTAGAGGAAGCACAAGCTGGAATCAAGATTCCTGGGAGAAATATCAATAACCTCAGATATGCAGATGACACCACCCTTATGGCAGAAAGTAAGAGGAACTACAAAGCCTCTTGATGAAAGTGAAAGTGGAGAGTGAAAAAGTTGGTTAAAGCTCAACATTCAGAAAACTAAGATCATGGCATCTGGTCCCATCACTTCATGGGAAATAGATGGGAAACAGTGTCAGACTTTATTTTCTGGGGCTCCAAAATCACTGCAGATGGTGATTTCAGCCATGAAATTAAAAGACGCTTACTCCTTGGAAGGAAAGTTATGATAAACCTAGATAGCATATTAAAAAGCAGAGACATTACTTTGCCAACAAAGGTCCGTCTAGTCAAGGCTATGGTTTTTCCAATGCTCATGTATTAATGTGAGAGTTGTACTGTGAAGAAAGCTGAGCACCAAAGAATTGTTGTTTTTGAACTGTGGTGTTGGAGAAGACTCTTGAGAGTCCCTTGGACTGCAAGGAGATCCAACCAGTCCATTCTAAAGGAGATCAGCCCTGGGATTTCTTCAGGAGGAATGATGCTAAAGCTGAAACTCCAGTACTTTGGCCACCTCATGCGAAGAGTTGACTCATTGGAAAAGGCTCTGATGCTGGGAGGGATTGGGGGCAGGAGGAGAAGGGGACGACAGAGGATGAGATGGCTGGATCGCGTCACTGATTCGATGGATGTGAGTCTGATTGAACTCTGGGAGTTGTTGATGGACAGGGAGGCCTGGCATGCTGTGATTCATGGGTTCACAAAGAGTTGGACACGACTGAATGACTGAACTGAACTTAACTGAAGAATAATTTGGGATGTTGGGTTAAATTGGGGACTGCTTGCTTGGAAACTTCCTGGGTACAAAGGACATTGTATTCTGTACTGACTTAGCTGTGCATAAATTAAATGTTCATCTTCCATGTTACCTCATCTGTCTTAACTGATACAATCAGAAACCCTATACAAGGTGTTTAATGGACAGAAACCCTATACAAGGAAGTAGAAGACAGAATTTTAAGTAATTAAGTGAAATCAGTTTTGATTTCTTCACAATAATTATATATACTGCTGCTGCTGCTAAGTCACTTCAGTTGTGTCCGACTCTGTGCAACCCCATAGATGGCAGCCCACCAGGCTCCTCCATCTCTGGGATTCTCCAGACAAGAACACTGGAGTGGAATGTCATTTCCTTCTCCAATGCATGAAAGTGAAAAGTGTAAATGAAGTTGCTCAGTCCTGTCCGACTCTTAGCGACCCCATGGACTGCAGCCTACCAGGCTCCTCTGTCCATGGGGTTTTCCAGCCAAGAGTACTGGAGTGGATTGCCATTGCCTTCTCCAATTATATATACTAGAGAATTCTTAATGAAGTGAAAAAATTTAAGAATTACTTTCAAATGTAAAGACAATGTGAATTCTAAGAATGAAGTCGACTTGCTATAGTTTATTTAAATATTTAATTATTTAGATTTTGCTCCTTTTTATATTTTGATGCCAGTGCATATATATATATTTCGTGTCTCCAGTGTTTGTGTAAGCCCTTGAAAAGCTCAGAGATCCTGGGCTCTATGCCCACATTGTGTAACAGAGCAAATGGTCATGTTTGGTTCTTGCCAATTGGGTTTGAACTGAAGCGTGGTATGTGGAGAGAGGCACTTTCTCCTGTGTCATTTCACAGATGGAAACCAAGGGCATTTATTCAGAGGGTTTTCTTTTGACAGATAAGTTTGAATTTTATAAATGATAAATATAAATACACACACACATATATATATGTATATAAATAATGGGCTTCCCTGATAGCTCAGTTGGTAAAGAATCTGCCTGCAATGTAGGAAACTGGTTCAATTCCTGTTTCAGGAAGATATACTGGAAAAGGGATAGGCTACTCACTCCAGTATTCTTGGGCTTCCCTAGTGGCTTAGCTGGCAAAGAACCCACATGCAATGTGGGAGAGCTGGGTTTGATCCCTCAGTTGGGAAGATCCCCTGAAGAAGGGAAAGGCTACCCACTCCAGTGTCTTTGTCTGAAGAATTCCATGGACTGTATAGTCCATGGGGTCACAAGAGCCCAACATGACTGAGCTACTTTCACTTCACTTTATATATAAATAAAAATAAAAAGATAGACAAAGTTCTACTAGGTGCCAGACCCTGTGCTGGTTCTTACTCTTTTTAGTAGGCCTTTCCTTTGAAGGCTTTATATTTACCAGTCATTTACTACGTTGGCATGAATCAAGTTTTCATATATATTATAAATGTAAAAATTATAATTTTCTAAATCCATTGTTCCCTCTGGTAGTCTATATAAGGCACCACTTTTTCTTCTCTTCTATCTACATATCTACCATCTACCTATCATCAATATAGAATCATGCATTCTTATTTTATTCAATGGATTATTATTTTCAGTTTGTGTTAAATTGCTGCCAGTGGGCCTCCTTTACAGTGGTTCCTGATCCCTTTATCATGTCCCCATATTTTTCAGTATTTCCTTATTTTCCAAGAACTCTAGATCCTTTTATTGTGGAAAGCTATTTAGAAATGGAGATTTGTATGCTAGTTGTGTTTCCTGCTAATAGATTTTATTACTTCCTTGGAGCAAAAAAGGCTAGAAAATACACTCTCCACAACACACACACACACACATTTTTTCTAAGATTTCCTGTTCCAGTCCAAATTCTGAATGATTCTTTCTTTACTATCCTTATTCCATTTGCATCTCCCCTCTGCAGTGAGAACCCTGGTTCCTAATGTCAACATGTTCACTTACTTTCTCTGTTCTACAGTACACACACAAAAAGTTTCAGAATTGCTATACTGTTATAGAAAACAAATCTACTAAAAAACAGTTCAATATTTGTTTCAATTTTTATTTTCTTTTGACTACAGATATATAGTTAAACTGTTTGCAAAGGTTAAAAATTTACTTAGTATTTTAAAAAATTGTCCTTCAGCCTCCTTACCAAATTTTAAGGCCTGGCTGATTCCAGTCTTTTTTTAAGCTTAAGTGTAAGAATACCCAGCTGTGGATGTGACTGGTGATAGAAGCAAGGTCTGATGCTATAAAGAGCAATATTGCATAGGTCCATGAATCAAGGCAAATTGGAAGTGGTCAAACAAGAGACGGTAGGAGTGAATGTTGACATTCTAGGAATCAGCGAACTAAAATGGACTGGAATGGGTAAATTTAACTCAGATGACCATTATATCTACTACTGTGGGCAGGAATCCCTCAGAAGAAATGGAGTGGCCATCATGGCCAACAAAAGAGTCTGAAATACAGTACTTGGATGCAATCTCAAAAATGACAGAATGATCTCTGTTCATTTCCTAGGCAAACCATTCAATATTACAGTAATCCAAGTCTATGCCCCAACCAGTAACACTGAAGAAGCTGAAGATGAACGGTCCTAGGAAGACATACAAGACCTTTTAGAACTAACACCCCAAAAAGATGTCTTTTTCAATATAGGGGACTGGAATGCAAAAGTAGGAAGTCAAGAAACACCTGGAGTAACAGGCAAATTTGGCCTTGGAATACAGAATACAGCAGGGCAAAGACTAATAGAGTTTTGCAAAGAAAATGCACTGGTCATAACAAACACCCTCTTCCAACAACACAAGAGAAGACTCTATACATGGACATCACCAGATGGTCAACACCGAAATCAGATTGATTATATTCTTTGCAGCCAAAAATGGAGAAGCTCTATACAGTCAGCAAAAACAAGACCAGGAGATGACTGTGGCTCAGGCCATGAACTCATTATTGCCAAATTCGGACTTAAATTGAAGAAAGTAGGGAAAACCACTAGACCATTCAGGTATAATCTAAATCAAATCCCTTATGATTATACAGTGGAAGTGAGAAATAGATTTAAGGGACTAGATCTGATACATAGAGTGCCTGATGAACTATGGAATGGGGTTCATGACATTGTACAGGAGACAGGGATCAAGACCATTCCAACAGAAAAGAAATGCAAAAAAGCAAAATGGCTGTCTGGGGAGGCCTTACAAATAGCTGTGAAAAAGAAGAGAAGCAAAAAGCAAAAGAGAAGAGGAAACATAAGAGCATCTGAATGCAGAGTTCCAAAGAATAGCAAGAAGAGATAAGAAAGCCTTCTTCAGCAATCAATGCAAAGAAATAGAGGAAAACAACAGAATGGGAAAGACTAGGGATCTCTTCAAGAAAATCAGAGATACCAAAGGAACATTTCATGCAAAGATGGGCTCGATAAAGGACAGAAATGGTATGGACCTAACAGAAGCAGAAGATATTAAGAAGGGATGGCAAGAATACACAGAAGAACTGTACAAAAAGATCTTCACAACCCAGATAATCACAATGGTGTGATCACTCACCTAGAGCCAGACATCCTGGAATGTGAAGTCAAGTGGGCCTTAGAAAGCATCACTACGAACAAAGCTAGTGGAGGTGATGGAATTCCAGTTGAGCTATTCCAAATCCTGAAAGATGATGCTGTGAAAGTGCTGCACTCAATATGCCAGCAAATTTGGAAAACTCAGCAGTGGCCACAGGACTGGAAAAGGTCAGTTTTCATTCCAATCCCAGAGAAAGGCAATGCCAAAGAATGCTCAAACTACCGCACAATTGCACTCATCTCACACGCTAGTAAAGTAATGCTCAAAATTCTCCAAGCCAGGCTTTAGCAATATGTGAACCGTGAACTTCCTGATGTTCAAGCTTGTTTTAGAGAAGACAGAGGAACCAGAGATCAAATTGCCAACATCTGCTGGATCATGGAAAAAGCAAGAGAGTTCCAGAAAAACATCTATTTCTGCTTTATTGACTATGCCAAAGCCTTTGACTGTGTGGATCACAATAAACTGTGGAAAGTTCTGAAAGAGATGGGAATACCAGACCACTTGATCTGCCTCTTGAGAAATCTGTATGCAGGTCAGGAAGCAACAGTTAGAACTGGACATGGAACAACAGACTGGTTCCAAATAGGAAAAGGAGTTCGTCAAGGCTGTATATTGTCACCCTGTTTATTTAACTTATATGCAGAGTGCATCATGAGAAACGCTGGACTGGAAGAAACACAAGCTGGAATCAAGATTGCCAGGAGAAATCTCAATAACCTCAGATATGCAGATGACACCACCCTTATGGCAGAAAGTGAGGAGCAGCTCAAAAGCCTCTTGATGAAAGTGAAAGTGGAGAGTGAAAAAGTTGGCTTAAAGCTCAACATTCAGAAAACGAAGATCATGGCATGTGGTCCCATCACTTCATGGGAAATAGATGGGGAAACATTGGAAACAGTGTCAGACTTTATTTTGGGGGGCTCCAAAATCACTACAGATGGTGACTGTAGCCATGAAATTAAAAGACGCTTACTCCTTGGAAGTAAAGTTATGACCAACATAGATAGCATATTCAAAAGCAGAGACATTACTTTGCCAACAAATGTCCGTCTAGTCAAGGCTATGGTTTTTCCTGTGGTCATGTATGGATGTGAGAGTTGGACTGTGAAGAAGGCTGAGCACCGAAGAATTGATGCTTTTGAACTGTGGTGTTGGAGAAGACTCTTGAGAGTCCCTTGGACTGCAAGGAGATCCAACCAGTCCCTTCTGAAGGAGATCAGCCCTGGGATTTCTTTGGAAGGAATGATGCTAAAGCTGAAACTCCAGTACTTTGGCCACCTCATGGGAAGAGTTGACTCATTGGAAAAGACTCTGATGCTAGGAGGGATTGGGGGAAAGAGGAGAAGGGGACGACAGATGATGGGATGGCTGGATGGCATCACTGACTCGATGGACGTGAGTCTGAGTGAACTCCGGGATTTGGTGATGGATATGGAGGCCTGGCGTGCTTCGATTCATGGGGTCGCAAAGAGTCAGACACGACTGAGTGACTGATCTGATCTGATCTGTAACTCTCTAGTGGATGCCTTCCCAAGCTCTATATTAAATTAGGTCTGCTTGTTAGATGGTCTCATAGCATCCTATGCTTTTCTTCTACAGAACTTTTCCTTTTTTGTCTTTATGGTTGTTTACGGAGTCTCCTCCCAATATGCTGTAAGTTTCAAAAGGACAGAGATAATGTCTCCCTTATCGCCCCTTATTCCCCTATGAACACATAGTAGGTATTAAAATAAAAGTTCATTGGGTAAATGAATTATATCTAATAGTTGCTATAGGAGCAGAAAAAAAGAAGAAATTATAAAAGGTTGTTTGTTACATTCCTTCTTTCTCTCACTATTCCACCCTTTTGTTTCCTTCTCCAGAGGCAGAGATTTCTCAATTTAGTTGACAAATATTTGTTAAACAACATTTTTGAGCACCTAATGCATATTTCCTGAGAACTGAAATATATATATATATACACTTATATATTTATTTATATATAATTTAGGAGACTAAGATCTAGTACCAACAAAAATGAATTTAAAATGGCTTAAAGACAATAATTATAAGACACAGCATCAGAAAATTCGTAGAAGAGAGTATAGGCAAAGCGTTCTCTGATGTAAAGTGTACCAGTGTTTTCTTAGGTCGTTATCCCAAGGCAACAGAAATGAAAACAAAAATAAATGAGACCTTATCAAAGTCACAGGCATTTGCATAGCAAAGGAGACCATAAAAACAAATGGAAAGACAACCTACAGAATGGGAGAAAATATTTGAAAATCATTGATGTAACAGACAAAGGCTTAATCTCCAATATATGCAAACAGCTCATAAAACTCAATAATAACAAAAAAGCCCAATCAAAAAATGGGCAAAAGATTTTAAAAGACATTTCTCCAAAATAGACAATCAGTTGGCCAGTAGACACATGAAAAAATGCTCAACATCACTAATCATTAGGGAAATGCAAATCAAAACTACAATGAAGTAACACCTCATACTGATCAGAATGGCCATCATTAAAAAGTGTATGAATAACATATGCTGGGAAGGGTGTGGAAAAAAGGGAAACCGCCTACATTGTTGATGGGAATGTAAGTTGGTACAGCCATTATGGAAAACAGTATGAAGGTTCCTCAGAAAACTAAAAATAAAGTTACCATATGGTCCAGCAATCTCACTTCTGGGAATATACCCATAAAAACTATAATTCAAAAAGATACATGTTCATAGCAGCACCATTCATGATAGCCAAGGTATGGAAACAACCTAAATGTCCATCAACAGGTGAATGGATAAAGAAGATGTACATATATGTGATATGACATATATAATATAAATGATATATACTACTCAGCCATAATGAATCATAATAATGCCATTTGCAGCACCAGGGATTCAACTAGAGATTATCATACTAAGTGAAGTAGTTAGAAAAAGAAAGACAAACACCATATGACACCACTCATATGTGAAATCTAAAATATGGCACAAATAAAAAAAATAAAATATGGTACAAATGAACCTATATACAAAACAGAAACAGACTCATAGACATAAAGAACAGACTTGTGGTTGCCAAGGGGGAGGGGAGAGAGAGAGATGGGCTGGGAGTTTGGAGTTGGTAGATGCAAACTATTGTATTTAGAATGGATACACAGCAAGGTCCTAATATATGGCAAACTATATTCAATATCCTGTGATAAACCATAATGGAAAAGAATAAAAAAAAGAATGTACATATGTGTATAAATGAGTCACTTTGCTATACAGCGGAGATTGGCACAACATTGTAAATCAGCTATGCTTCAATTAAAAACAAAAGAAAAAGATCTAGTGCCAAAATGTATTGTCTAATGTCTAAAGAAATCAACAGGGCTTTCTCAAAGACCCCAGAAAGATCGGGCAGATGGGTTACTACATTTATCTGCCTTAAAATGTAGATGTTCTTTTGACTCATAATCAGTACATTTCATGTTCATTTTTGAAGATATTTCTGCCAAGTATGCTTTCTCTTCAGTGGTTAAATGTAAAAATAGAACTTCTCACTTGAGAAGACTCTGAATTAGGTTCCACATATGAGTGTGAAAATCTATTACTGATAGGATTGCAGTGTAAATAGTTGTAAATAAAATTTTAAGGTGGATCAAAAGCCACGTGATTTCTCATTTGGACCCTTCTAATGGAAACCATGTGGCCCATGATTAAATTGAATTTCTCTTTATATGTTAGAAAACAATAAATAGGAAACAAAGCAATTTAAATAATGACAAGAAGCTGTTCATGAGGAATTTAAATGAAATAGGAAGAAAATTACTATGAAGTGATTTCTGTCATATGCTTTACCTTCCTCTATTGTTCTTAGATCCCAAGAATCCTGTGTCATCTTTCTTTATACCCTAAATCAGATAGTTATTTTTTTTTCTGTTGAATTCTTTTACTTAGTAAAGGAAAAGTTCCTTTCCTTCACTTTTTCTTCTGAATAAAGTTGGAGGATAATCAAATAAAGAAGAATGTAAAAGGAGAACTATGCTGTGATGGGCAAGTATAGGCTTGAATCCAGAAAAGCCTGTCTCTCGGTTCAGTTCGGTTCAGTTGCTCAGTCATGTCCAATTCTGTGACCTCATGGACTGCAGCGTGCCAGGCTTCCCTGTCCGTTACCAACTCCCGGAGCTTGCTCAAACTCATGTCCATTGAGTCGGTGATACCATCCAACCATCTCATCCTCTGTCACCTCCTTCTCCTCCCGCCTTCAATCTTTCCCAGCATCAGGGTCTTTGCCAATGAGTCAGTTCTTTGCATCAGGAGGCCAAAGTATTGGAGCTTCAGCTTCAGCATCAGTCCTTCCAATGAACATTTAGGACTATTTCCTTTAGGATGGACTTGCTGGATCTCCTTGTAGTCCAAGGGACTCTTAAGAGTCTTCTCCAACACCACAGTTCAAAAACATCAATTCCTCAGTGGTCAGCTTTCTTCACAGTCCAACTCTCACATCCAGACATGACTACTGAAAAAACCATAGCCTTCACTAGATGGACCTTTGTTGGCAAAGTAATGTCTCTGCTTTTTAATATGCTGTCTAAGGTGGTCATAGCTTTTCTTCCAAGGAGAAAGTGTCTTTTAATTTCATGGTTGCAATCACCATCTGTAGTGATTTTGGAGCCCAAAAAATGGAACCCAAAAGATGCAGAGTACATCAGGCAAAATGCCAGGCTGGATGAAGCATAAGCTGGAATCAAGAGTTCCAGGAGAAATATCAATAACCTCAGATACACAGGTGACTTCACTCATACGGCAGAAAGTGAAGAGGAACTGAGGAGCATCTTGATGAAATAGTGAGAAACTTGTAGAAGACTACAAGGAGATCCAACCAGTCCATCCTAAAGGAGATCAGTCTTGGGTGTTCATTGGAAGGACTGATGTTGAAGCTTAAACTCCAATACTTTGGCCACCTGATGCGAAGAGCTTGCTCATTTGAAAAGACCGTGATCCTGGAAAGATTGAGGGCAGGAGGAGAAGGGGACAGCAGAGGATGAGATGGTTGGATGGTACCGCCACTGGTTGGGGCTAACACCATAAACTGTGGAAAATTCTGAAAGAGATGGGAATACCAGACCACCTGACCTGCCTCTTGAGAAATTTGTATGCAGGTCAGGAAGCAACAGTTAGAACTGGACATGGAACAACAGACTGGTTCCAAATAGGAAAAGGAGTATGTCAAGGCTGTATATTGTCATACTGCTTATTTAACTTATATGCAGAGTACATCATGAGAAATGCTGGGCTGGAAGAAGCACAAGCTGGAGTCAAGATTGCTGGGAGAGATATCAATAACCTCAGATATGCAAATGACACCACCCTTATGGCAGAAAGGGAAGAGGAACTAAAAAGCCTCTTGATGAAGGTAAAAGAGGAGAGTGAAAAAGTTGGCTTAAAACTCAATATTCAGAAAAAGAAGATCATGGCATGTGGTCCCATCACTTCATGGGAAATAGATGGGGAAACAGTGGAAACAGTGTCAGACTTTATTTTTGGGGGCTCCAAAATCACTGCAGATGGTGACTGCAGCCATGAAATTAAAAGACGCTTACTCCTTGGAAGGAAAGTTATGACCAACCTAGATAGCATATTCAAAAGCAGAGACATTACTTTGGCAACAAAGGTCCGTCTAGTCAAGGCTATGGTTTTTCCAGTGGTCATATATGGATGTGAGAGTTGGACTGTGAAGAAGGCTGAGCACCGAAGAACTGATGCTTTTGAACTGTGGTGTTGGGGAAGACTCTTGAGAGTTCCTTGGACTGCAAGGAGATCCAACCAGTTCATTCTGAAGGAGATCAGCCCTGGGATTTCTTTGGAAGGAATGATGCTGAAGCTGAAACTCCAGTACTTTGGCCACCTCATGAGAAGAGTTGACTCATTGGAAAAGACTCTGATGCTGGGAGGGATTGGGGCCTGGAGGAGAAGGGGCCAACAGAGAATGAGATGGCTGGATGGCATCACTGACTTGATGGACGTGAGTCTGAGTGAACTCTGGGAGTTGGTGATGGACAGGGAGGCCTGGCGTGCTGCGATTCATGGGGTCGCAAAGAGTCGGACATGACTGAGTGACTGACCTGAACTAAACTGAACACCAGTTCTAGTAGACAGTATTTTTGAACCTCACTTGCCTATAAGTAGAGAGATTCCACCATCTAAACAAACAGGAGGCAGGACAACATGCAATCCAAGAGGCAAGGTTCCAAGAGCAGCCAAAGTCCATAACAAGAGGACACTAGCTGATGACAGGAGGTGTCCAAAGCTGTAACTGGGGAGAGGATATGAATGAAAACTGGGGGAAGAAAGTTGCAGGAATAATAAAGATGTAAATGGAGCATCTGACGGAGCATTCTAATCAGGAGTACCAAATTGTTCCTTGATCTCTCTTTCCTTTAAAGTTGAGTTGGTGTTGGACAGGGAGGCCTGGCGTGCTGCGATTCATGGGGTGGCAAAGAGTCAGACATGACTGAGCGACTGAACTGAACTGAATTGAACCATGGATGGGTCCACCATGGTCGGTGGACTCAGTGGACATGGGTTTGGGTAGACTCCGGCAGTTGGTGATGGACAGGGAGGCCTGGTGTGCTGCAGTTCGTGGGATTGCAAGGAGTCGGACATGACTCAGCGACTGAACTGAACTCTGCATCTAAGTGAAATAAGCAGGGTGACAGTATACAGCCTTGACTTACTCCTTTCCCAATTTGGAACCAGTCCATTGTTCCATGTCTGGTTTTGACTGTTGCTTCTTGACCTGCATACAGATTTCTTAGGAGGCAGGTAAAGTGATCTGGTATTCCCATCTCTTTAAGAATTTTCCATAGTTTGTTGTGATCCATGCAGTCAAAGGCTTTGGCATAGTCAGTACAGAAGTAGACACTTTTTTGGAACTCTCTTGCTTTTCGATGATCCAGCAGATGTTGGCAATTTGATCTCTGGTTTCTCTGCCTTCTCTAAATCCAGCTTGAACATCTGGAAGTTCTTGGTTCATATACTGTTGAAGCCTCACTTGGAGAATTTTGAACATTACTTTGCCAGTGTGAGATGAATGCAATTGTGCTGTAGTTAGAACATTGTTTGCATTGCCTTTCTTTGGGATTGGAATATAAACCGACCTTTTCCAGTCCTGTGGCCACTGCTGAGTTTCAAGGCAAGTATAGGCCTTGAATCCAGAGAAGCTTGTCTGTACATCTTAGCTATACCAGCTAGAAAGTCTTGGAGAAAGCAGATGTTTCTAAGTCTCTTTTTCTTCATCACTAAAATGATGGTTTAGTTGCAGGCTTAAAATTACATACAGCACTGTTACACTGTGCCTGGTATGTGGAAAGTATAAATAATTTGTAGTCAGTATGTGGAGTCTTTATTTTATCTCTATCCATAGGCAATTATTATGTATCTGCTATTTGTTCTGTGCACTAAATGAGATGTAAGTTATTTGTAAGATATAGTCCATCACATATAGGGCTTGGCCGGGTTAGCTAAGGAGGACTGAATCTGGAGTTACTCTTACCATATAGGTGGGAAGAAGGCCACCCATGGCTGTTGAAGAGACAGCAGAACACAAAACAACTGAAGTTTGCCTGAGTCCTTTGGAAGACTCCACATATAAAGGATCCACTGTGGATTCAAAATGGGACACAAAGTCAAAAAATGGGTGCTATTCTTACAACCACACATGTAATTCAAACTAGTCATATCTTTCTACAGGTACAAAATTGATAGTCATTGTGCTAGCTGTTAAAAAAAAAAATTTCAACTCTCTGGTAAAAACTGGCATGAAAAATGTAGGACCATGATCCTGCAAAGACTGAGATCTTCAACAGGTTTGTCAAGAGAGTTTCAGGATACAGAAGCCAAGGAAGAGCTAGTTAGCCGAGCTGGAATATAGAGAAGGGACTGGATCCCAAGAATGAAACAGAGTACTTTTTTCAAGGCTGGATTTAAGACTAGAGTCAGAGACACAGTAAATGATTGAATAGTGAGATAGTAAAAATAATTGAATTATCAAATCAGGTACATGAATCAGATTTTGGCCAGGAGCAAGTTTTACTAATGATTTCAGGCATGCAAGTAATCATGAGACACAGGTGAAGCACAGAGACATCTGAAATGGTCAGTGTAGCTTACTGGGTGTTTTGTTGTTTGTTTTTTGCTGCATCAGGTTGTTTCCTGGTCCCAGATTAATATATGAGGTCTCCAATGAGGTGTGCAATTAAGTCACTTATTGGGAAAAACTATTTGGACCA
This sequence comes from Bos javanicus, assembly GCF_032452875.1. NCBI lineage: Eukaryota > Metazoa > Chordata > Mammalia > Artiodactyla > Bovidae > Bos > Bos javanicus. The sequence continues at coordinate 86,954,258 of NC_083868.1, forward strand.
CAAAACATCTCCAGTTTATGTTTGGATAGTTATATAGTTTATATGTCTATTAATCCATTGATTCCAGGTATGTTATCATAAACAATCTTATAACAGGTATGTCCTTCTACAGATGAGGACTATCTTGTTAGAAAATACCATAACTTTGTTTAATAGAGGTCATTAGTTTTAGCATGTTTACAGGGATATTTGACCAGGTCATCTTTTCCCCCCCTCCCCCTGAAGATGTCCCTTGCCAATGGGATGAGGAATGGGAGAGGGGAACTGCAAATCTGTTTAACTATTTACTTCCCTATGATAAGACCCAGAAAATTGGAATCAAGCAAAATTCTGTCCTTCCTGAAATCTAGATTCCTTCTGGAGTTGGACTTTAGGATGGAACTAGCTGATGGGGAGCATACAGAACTAGGGGGAAAAGGAACTTTTGAGCTCATCTCCATACTCAGTGGATGGATATACTCTGTATCATTAAGGATTTAAAAGGATAAGTGAACTTCACAACCCAGATAATCATGATGGTGTGATCACTCACACTCACCTATAGCCAGACATCCTGGAATGTGAAGTCAAGTGGGCCTTAGGAAGCATCACTACAAACAAAGCTAGTGGAGGTGATGGAATTCCAGTTGAGCTATTCCAAATCCTGAAAGATGATGCTGTGAAAGTGCTGCACTCAATATGCCAGCAAATTTGGAAAACTCAGCAGTGGCCACAGGACTGGAAAAGGTCAGTTTTCATTCCAATCCCAAAGAAAGGCAATGCCAAAGAATGCTCAAACTACCCCACAATTGCACTCATCTCATATGCTAGTAAAGCAATGCTCAAAATTCTCCAAGCCAGGCTTCAACAATACGTGAACTGTGAACTTCCAGATGTTCAAGCTGGTTTTAGAAAAGGCAGAGGAACCAGAGATCAAATTGCCAACATCCACTGGATCATTGAAAAAGCAAGAGAGTTCCAGAAAAATATCTATTTCTGTTTTATTGACTATGCCAAAGCCTTTGACTGTGTGGATCACATAAACTGTGGAAAATTCTGAAGGAGACGGCAATACCAGACCACCTGACCTGCCTCTTGGGAAACCTGTATGCAGGTCAAGAAGCAACAGTTAGAACTGGACATGGAACAACAGACTGGTTCCAAATAGGAAAAGGAGTACGTCAAGGCTGTATATTGCCACCCTGCTTATTTAACTTATATGCAGAGTACATCATGAGAAACGCTGGGCTGGAAGAAGCACAAGCTGGAATCAAGATTGCCGGGAGAAATATTAATAACCTCAGATATGCAGATTATAGTGCCCTTATGGCAGAAAGGGAAGAGGAACTAAAAAGCCTCTTGATGAAAGTGAAAGAGGAGAGTGAAAAAGTTGGCTTAAAGCTCAACATTCAGAAAACGAAGATCATGACATGTGGTCCCATCACTTCATGGGAAATAGATGGGGAAACGATGGAAACAGTGTCAGATGTTATTTTTCTGGGCTCCAAAATCACCGCAGATGGTGATTGCAGCCATGAAATTAAAAGACACTTACTCCTTGGAAGGAAAGGTATGACCAACCTAGATAGCATATTAAAAAGCAGAGACATTACTTTGTCAACAAAGGTCCTTCTAGTCTAGGCTGTGGTTTCTCCAGTAGTCATGTATGGACATGAGAGCTGGACTATAAAGAAGGCTGAGCGCTGAAGAATTGATGCTTTTGAACTGTGGTGTTGGAGAAGACTCTTGAGTGTCCCTTGGACTGCAAGGAGATCCAACGAGTCCATCCTAAAGATCAGTCCTGGGTGTTCATTGGAAGGACTGATGTTGAGGCTGACACTCCAATACTTTGGCCACCTGATGCGGAGAGTGACTCATTTGAAAAGACCCTAATGCTGGGAAAGATTGAGGGCAGGAGGAGAAGGGGACAGCAGAGGATGAGATGGTTGGATGGCATCACCAACTCAATGGACATGGGTTTGGGTAGACTCCGGCAGTGGTGATGGAAAGGGAGGCCTGGCATGCTGCGGTTCATGGGGTTGCAAAGAGTCAGACACAACTGAGTGACTGAACTGAACAGAACTGAACATATAATAGATAATAAGGGCCTTGAGTGGATGGATAAAGGGAGAGTAGGTGAGTTAGAATAATCAGGGCAGGTTTTGTGACCTTCTTTGCTTTCCTTCTCTTTTAATTTAACCCTTTCTCTCAGCCCTCGGGATAGTAAGGGGGATTTCTGCACTCCACTATTGAATGAAGTTCTGTCCATATAGTCAAGGCTTGCTCTAAGTCTAAAATAGAAATATTAAAGGTAAAAGAGAAATTAACTTTGAAAAAAGATATTGATAGGTAGGGGTTTCTGCTCCTTGAACTGACTTAATTTAACATTGAAGTATGGTCTGCTTCCCTGGTAGCTCAACTGGTAAAGAATCTGCCTGCAATGCAGAAGATCCTCGTTCAATTCTTGGGTGAGGAAGATCCCCTGCAGAAGGGATGGTCTAACCACTCCAGTATTCTTGGGCTTCCCTGGTGGCTCAGATGGTAAAGAATCTGCCTACAAGCTGGGAGACCTGGGGAAGTTCCCTTGGAGAAGGGAACAGCTACCCACTCCATTATTCTGGCCTGGATAATTCCATGGACAGAGGAAATGTTAATTTATCACTGACATATGGTCCATTGTCAAGCCTGAAATCCTCTCCTAATAACATCTCACACCAGTTGGAAATATTTTGTAGAGAGATCATGATTCCTTGATCATGGTTTTTTGTGCAATATTTACACCCAAACTAATGTGAACAAATTAATTTCCTTATTCAAGGCAGAAGAAATATGCATGGAAGGACCCTGCAGCTTCTCTGAGTCTTCTGGTTAATAATGTGAGCAATGAATCATCTATTACCTTGAAATATTTCATCTATTGTTGTCTTGAAATATCATTTAAATGTTTTATTTTTTTCTAGATTTCCATGCTTTTATTTTTGTTACCAACTGAATTTAATTTTCTAGAACACAACCAGTATAGGAGCTTCAATACATGTTTCTTGATTTAATTTGCAGATCTATGGGACCTTGGGAAAATATTTTAGAAATTAGTCTCTTTGGTATCTATGTCTGCTAAGGCACCTTTAAGAATCTGTAATGACAAGCCAAATACAATTTATAATAGAAAATTTAAATTTTACATTGGTGGGTATTCATGATTTCCAGCTTCATTTTTAAGAGCCTATACAATAGTTCAAAAATAACACAAGACTTAAAGAGAAGAATAAAAAACATTAAATACCATCAAAAGGGAATTAAGCTGCAATCAAATGAAAGTATCCTGAGTACAGTTTGAAACAGATTCTAAGTGGAAGGGTTGAAAATTTTCTAATTTTTTAATAGGCTTTAATTTTTTATCCTTAATCTATTGTAAAAAGTTCCAAGAAAATCTTAGTTTCTTGTACTATCTATACTGGTCAGATTTTAATCAGAAAAATAGATGCTACTTTAAGGATTCCAACAGGGTCTCAAAGTAGATGATTCTCTGGAGTTTGTCAGATAGCCTTTGCATCTGCTCATACTACCAGCAGTGACTACTGATTTCTCTTCCACCTACCAAATTCTAAAAGTCTAATTGCTTCTCATCATCAGAAACTGACTTAGATTTTAGGGATTCTGGGAAATGTATTAATAGTTTTGAGTCTTACCTAAGATGGTGAGGAGATGTAGAAATAGGTAGGCAGCGATATCCAGGAAACCAAAGATCATCTTGCGCACTGTTCAGCATTTAAAAATTTTAAAAGCAGTTGTATAGACAATTATTATATTAATATTTACATAATTGATTCAAAGATACAATGAACTTCCTCTTCTTATAAAAACCAGGCATTTTTAGATATAGTTAAGGAAATTCAAAATGACTCTAAGTGTCATAGTAGGAAGTAGTACTCTAGGGAAAAATTTTGTTACTTCTATTTATCATCAAAGTCACACCAAAGTGTGTGACAAAGTCACACCAGAATATTCTTTGCTATTGTTTCATGCTGAAAGAGTTCCATGAGCTATGGTGAACTAAGTTTTCTCATTTTTTGACATCACAAACATGAATATAGGGCAATAATGATGATAATCTTGTTATCTTGATGATAGATATAAAAAGAAAAACAAATATAAAAGGCATTTAATGTAATCAACTGCCTTACTGCCTCTTGAGAAATCTGTAGGCAGGTTAAGAAGCAACAGAACACACATGGAAAAACAGATTGGTTCCACATTGGAAAAGTAGTATGTCAAGTATTGTCATCCTGCTTATTTGATTTCTCTGAAAAGTACAGCATGAGAAATGCTGTGCTGGATGAAGCACAAGCTGGAATCAAGGTTGCCAGGAGAAATATCAATAGCCTCAGATATGCAGATGACACCACCCTTATGGAAGAAAGTGAAGGGGAATTAAAGAGACTCTTGATAAAAGTGAAAGAGGACAGTGAAAAAGCTGGTTTAAAACTCAACATTCAAAAAATGAAGATCATGGCATCTGGTCCATTACTTCATGGCAAATAGATGGGGAAACAATGAAAACAGTGACAGACTTTATTTTCTTGCAAAATCACTGCAGACAGTGACTGCAGCCATGAAATTAAAGGACACTTGCTTCTTGGAAGAAAAGCTGTGACAAACCTATACAGCATATTAAGCAGAGACATTAATTTGTGGACAAAAGTCCATCTAGTCAAAGCTATGGTTTTTCCAGTAGTCAAGTATGGATATAGGAGTTGGACCATAAAGAAAGCTGAGCGCCAAAGAATTGATGATTTTGAACTGTGGTGTTGGAGAAGACTCTTGAGAGTCCCTTGGGCTTTAAGGAGACCAAACCAGTCAATCCTGAAGGAAATCAGTCCTGAATATTCATTGGAAAGACTGATGCTGAAGCTGAAACTCCAATATTTTGGCCACCTGATGCGAAGAACTGACTCATTTGAAAAGACCCTGATGCTGGGAAAGATTGAAGGCAGGAAGAGAAAGGGATGACAGAGGTTGAGATAGTTGGATGGCATCACCAACTTAATAGACGTGAGTTTGAGCAAGCTCTGGGAGTTGGTGATGGACAGGGGACCTGGCACGCTGTAGTCCATGGGGTCGCAAGGAGTTGTACATGACTGACTGACTGAACTGAATTGAATACAGTTAACAATGTTGTTGTTGTGTGTGCGCAGTCACTCAGCCGTTTCCAACTCTTTGCGACCCCATGGACTGCAATCTGCCAGGGTCCTCTGTCCATGGAATATCCAGGCAAGAATACTAGAATGGGTTGCCATTTCCTCTTCCAGGGATCTTCCAAACCTACGGATTGAACCCGTATTTCCTGATTCTCCTGCATTAACAGGCAGATTTTTTACCACTGAGCCACCTGGAAAGCTTCATTGTTGAGTCAAGGATCTTTAGAAAACAAAATTGGTTGTTGATTTGAAAACTTCTTTTAGTAATGTACTTATTATTGTTACTGATATAATTAATTGTTGACTTTTAGAGGTCTATGCAATTAAAAAAAAAAAACAATAACCTGCAGCAAGCATAAATATCCTCATTTATGGATAAGGACAACAGGGATTCACATCACAGACAGTAAGTGACACAACCAGGAATTGAGCCTACAGAATTCTTGCTCTTAACCAATTGCATGAGCCTTTATAGTAAGGAGAAACTTTAGAAAAACCTTGTCTAAACCATGCATTTTATATTTCAATGAACTAAAAGCTTGAGAGCTGAAGCATATTGCCTTTGATTATACTGCTAATTGCAGAGTTGTTACTATGACCTGGGTACAATAGCCAGGCCAGACTAAGTTTGGCTGCCTGAAATTGCAATGGCTTTAGTACAACAAATATTTGTTTCTTCTTTTATGAAGTCTAGTAGAAGTCAAAAAGTCAAGCAGTCCCACCCTATGGTGCATGTAGCTTCCACTGGTTTTGAACTGCCTGGGATTGAAAGTGACATGATAGAATAAATCAAATGACTTCAACTTAAATACCATGATAGGAAATATGGTCTTCCTACCAGAGTGGTAAGCACACAATATTGCCCCTGTCATAACAGGGGTCCTGGTACCCAGCCACATACTCTTATCATGACATTAGTCTGCCTTTCATCCCATATGCTTTCCAGGTTTGAAGCCAGCTGATATTCTTCAATAACAGTATTTGTAGCTAAAATATATTTGTTCCCATAAAGCTGGTAATTCTGGTCTTTTTTTCTTATTTTAAAAATATTAACTGTGGCTGCTTATAATGGATGTGATTTTTTAAAATCAGTTCCCACTCGATATAAATTTCAAAGTATATATGAAACTTCAACATAAGCCCCTTATTCTAAGTAGATAGGGGACTCATCAGACCTCATAGAAACAGTTCAAGTTTCAAATTTATTTTTCTAGCTTTACAATGCAAATGGGCACTGTACACATTTCATATCCATTGTACACATTCATTTTCCATTGGAAACTGTTGCTTTGGAGTTATAGCTGCATGATTTTTAGATAAAATATCTATAGAAATATATCATCTTGATAAAGAGGAGAATCAACATTCTTTATGTTACTCTGCAGAGAAAAAGTATAACAAATGCTAAGCGATGTCTTTGGTATACGAAGTACAGTGAATAGAAGATGCATTCATTCATCATGCAAAAATGCAAATATTTACTGAGTAATAACTAAATACAAAGAAGACCATATGGATCCTTGTTCTACACTGACACCCAAGAATCATAAAATATGGTTGGACTGCTGAATATTGCCGAACAAGGTATATAGCCAGTGGGCTTGGCATGCTCAAATCCTGCACATTCCAGAGAAAGGACTGGTCCGTGACTAGCTCATGGGAGACAATCTCTGAGCCCTTATAATATTTTGCCTGAAAAGAGTATCTTTGTATACCTGAGACCTCGAACTATACAAGACAGTTTATGCTAACAGTGAAATTTATAGCAAATACTTGTCTTGGTCACCTGATGTGAAGAGCCGACTCATGGGAAAATACCCTGATGCTGGGAAAGACTGAAGGCAACAAGAGAAGGGAACAACAGAGGATAAGATGGTTAGATAGCATCACTAACTCAATGGACATGAGTTTGAGCAAATTCCAGAGACAGTAGAGGACAAAGAGGCCTGGAATGCTGCAGCCCATGGGGTTGCAAAGAGTTTTAGTGACTGAACAACTGAACAACTTAGTGACTGAACAGCAAGAGCTTGCTTTTGTTCTCCTGCAATGCTGGAACTATGCTGTTTTAGTTTGACCTCTGAGGGGCAGGTGGAGTGGTTGGAGTCTGAATAGTTAGTTCATTCATATAAGCATGGTGTGCTTATGTACTGACCTACAATAAGAACCTAGGACACCAAAGTTCTAGTGAGCTCCTTTGGTTAACAATACATCCTGCACATTGTTCTGGGGAAAATTAAATGCTGTCTGTACAATTTTAACGGGAAAGAATAACTTGCAGCTGGTTTCTCCTGGACTCTCTCCTATGCATCTTTTGCTGATTTTAATCTGCATCCTTTCACTGTAATAAATTGTATCCATGAATAAACAGCTTTACTGATATCTGAGTTTGTTAAACCTGAGTGCAGTCTTGGGCTCTCCTGAAACACAGCTGAATAAAAGTTCATAAACAGAAAAAAAGAATCCCAAATGAATTGTGAGACACTAAGTGTCATAAAAATATATTAACATTTTTAAAATGTGTTACTGTTTACAAAAATTTCCTATAATTTTTTTATAGGAATTCAGAAGGAGTGAGAACCACTTCAAACTGTAGAGATTGAGCAAGGTTTTATGGAGGAAGACTCAGGATGTTGAGCAGGATCTCAAAGGGCTCAGGAGAGGAGAGAAGACAGAACAAGGTAAGGAAATGCAATCCAGGGTCAAGGGCACAAAGCAGAACACTTATGCTCAAGTGTGAATTTGAAGAAGGTAAGTAAAGAGTTAAGACTGGAGATGTAAGCTGGGGCCAAATTACAGGGTTTTAATGCTGATATTGTTTACCATAAAACTAAAAGTTTAACTTTTATAAATTAAACTAATCAAATTTCAGAAAGTTTCTGTGTGTGGAGAGAGTTACCTGTAGGGGGTCTCCATATGCTGCAAAATTCTGATGATAAAGTAACTCTTAGTGCCAGAAAAAAAGTCACTGTAATAATAACCTAGCAGGGTTCCAAATGTATCCTCTTACAGTGATGTCCACATCAAATTTGCACAATTTATAACTGCAAAATTGAATTGTCTCCAGCCAGAAGTTGTAAGTTCCACCTGTCATCTGAGAATCCAGCTGTGTTCTTTTTGGATTGTTACAAAATCACATTAATAAGGATTCTGCAATCAGAATTTAGCTCACACTTCTGGGTAATGATTCATGATCCACAACTGTCTCCAGCTCAGCTTCCCTGTGGCTCCACTGGCCCTAAAGCCCCCAAAACTGTTGTTGTCAGGAAGACACACTGTTATTACTCTTTTTGTTATTCACTGAGTGCCTTAAATACACACCATTTTCTTTGGAAGTAAGTTGTGGGGGGTGGGATTGGAATGGGTAGTATTTGTAAGAAAAAGATGTCAGGTTTATGGAAGGGTTTGGATTACAGAAAAATATTAAACCCAATGTAGTTCTTAAAAAGTTGTTATAGTGGGCAGACCACCCCACTTCTTTATTTCTATAGCAAAATATTATGCCAATCAGCCATTTCCTTTTTGCCCAGCTATATAATTATTATAGTGGTATGTATTTTTGTTTCAAGTGTATTTGTTCCATCAGGAGTAGAAGAAAACAGAGGCACTCTATATTTGATGGTCCTTAGTTTGGAGAAGGCAATGGCACCCCACTCCAGTACTCTTGCCTGGAAAATCCTATGGATGGAGGAGCCTGGTGGGCTGCAGTCCATGGGATCGCTAAAAGTCGGACATGACTGAGCGACTTCATTTTCACTTTTCACTTTCATGCATTGGAGAAGGAAATGGCAACCCACTCCAGTATTCTTGCCTGGAGAATCCCAGGGATGGAGGAGCCTGGTGGGCTGCCATCTATGGGGTCGCACAGAGTCCGACATGACTGAAGCGACTTAGCAGCAGCAGCAGCAGCAGTTTGGTTCAATGCAAAGTTCTGGCCCTCCAGTCATATTATTGTGCAGATATACTCTTTCATATTTTTAAAAATTATCATCTGTAATTAAATTACATGAACATTTTCTCCAGTTTCTTATTGTATTAATATCTATTAGGCATGAGCTTTCAATATGACTAAAATTGAATCATTTATTCTTCTTTCTTCAAATTGTATGCTTTCCATGTATTCTCTATCTCAACATCACTAGTATCCACCCAGACTCCAAAGTTGAACCTAAAATCATTCTGACTTTTCCCACTCCAGTCTTTACTTCCAATCAGTTATCAACTTCTGGCTAACTTACTGTCTGAAAACGTCACCATCCTGTCCACTTCTTTTCCTGCCTATCACTATTCCTTAGTCTAGGACACCATTACTTCTCACATAAATTGAGGAAATAACTTCTTGCCTGGTTCCTCTGTTTCTCATCTTCCATCCCCTAAGTCATTTTCTTTTCCAAAATATATTATGAAATATTGTACTAAATTTTCAGAACACAGAGCAAGAGATACATGATGGTCAGGGGAGATCTTTCCTGCCACTTTTCCTCTCCTCCCTCCCTTGTTCAGTCCTTGAGTAGAACTGGGCAGTGGGGAGGAGGCAGAGTGAGGGAAGAAAATAAGCCAACTATACCTCTCCTCTCTCAAGGAAGCCTACACTAAGGTGAGATGAAAACTTTAACTAGAGTATTTTGGGATACAAAAAAGAATTCTGATATAGACATGTTAATTTTGAGATATCAACTGGGCATTTGATGGAGATATTGAATAGGTAGTTGGATTTATGAATCTATTGATAAAATTTAAGGCTGAAGGGTGCCCACTCTCACTACTTCCATTCAACAGAGTGCTGGCAGTGCTAGTCTAGTATTTAGGCAAGAAAAATAAATAAAAGGTGTCCAAATTGGAACAAAGAGGTTAAATTGTCTCTGTTTGCAGATAACATGATCTTATATATATAAAACCCTAAAGATTACACTGAAAATTGCTAGAACTAATAAATAGATTAAATAAAGCTACAGGATACAAAATCAGTTGTGTTTCTATATATTAACAAACTATCTGAAAAAAAAGCTTTTAAAAATTCCATTTACAATAGCATCAAAAACAATAAAATACTTAGGAATAAATTTAATCAAAGGTATTAAAGATCTCTACATTGAAAATTGTAAGACATTGATGAAAGAAATGGAAGAAGAAACAAAAATGGAAAGGTATCCCATGTTCATACATCAGAAGAATTAATATTTTAAAATATCCATACTGCAGTCCATGGATTTGCAAAAAGTCAGACATGACTGAGCAACTGAACAACAATACTGCCTAAGCCACCTATAGATTCAATGCAATGGCTAATAAAAATCCCAATAGAATTTTTCACAGCAAAAAAAAACACAAAAAACCTAAATTTGCATAAAACCCAAAAAGATCCCAAATAACCAAATCAATCTTGAGAAAGGAAAACAGAGCTTGGTGGTTTTATACTTCCTAATTTCAAACTATTACAAAATCACAGAACAGACAGTCTCTGACTTATCATGCTTTGACTTAGGATTTTTCAAATTTATGATGATATGAAAATAATATACATTCAGTAGAAATTGTACTTTGAACTTTGATCTTTTCCTAGGCTAGCAATATGCAGTGGGATACTCTCTTGTGATGCTAGGCAGCTCCCAGTCAGTCACTTGATCAGCAGGGTATTTAAACAACAATTCTGTACCTATAAACCATTCTGTTTTTCACTTTCACTATGGTATTCACTAAATTGAATGAGATTTTGAATATTTTATTATAAAATAAAATTTCTGTTGGATGATTTTGCCCAAGTAGGCTAATATAAGTGTTCTGAGCATCTTTAAGTTAGGTTAGGTTAAGTTATAATGTTTGGTAGGTTAGTTGTGTTAAGTCATTTCCAATTTACAATATTTTCACTTTACAATGAAAATATGATCAGGAAAACTTTTTCAGGAGGTAACCCCTTTGTAAGTCAAGAGAAGTTTGTGTCAAAACAATATGGTAATGGGCTAAAAACACAAACATAGATCAATGAAACCAAATAGATCTCAGAAATAAATCTATGGATGTACAGTCAGCATCCTTGACAAGGGTGTCAGGAACACACAATGGGGAAAGGAGAGTATCTTCAATAAGTGGTATTGGGAAAACTGAATGTCCATATGCAAAAGAATGGAGTTGAACTGTTATCTTACACTATGCACATAAATTAACTCAAAATGCATTAAGGGCTTAAACATAAGACCTGAAACTACAAAATTATAGAAAATATATGAAAAAATTTCCTTGACTTTAGTCTTGACAATGATTTTTTAGGTATTACACCAAAAGCAAATGCAACAATAGCAAAAAAAAAAAAAAATAAGGGGGGTTCCCATCAAACTGAAAAACCCATAAAAAAGTAGATAATCCTGCTACTTGCAACAATATAGACGAAAATTGAACGAATTATGCTAAGTGAAATAAGCCAGAGAAGGACCAATTCTATATGATCTCACTTATATGTGGAATCTAAAAAAATCAAACTTATAGAAACAGAATAAAATGGTTGTGGACAGAGTCTGGGGGTTTACAGAAATAAAATGTTGGTTAAAGGATATAAACTTTCAGTTATAAGATAAATAAGTTCTGGGGATCTAGTGTACAGCATGGTGGCTATAGTTAATAATACACATTGTATACTTGAAATCTAATGAGAGAGTAAATATTAACTGATCTCATCACACATACACACAAAAAGGTAGCTATGTAAATTGGTGGATGCTTTAGCTAATTTTATTGTGGTAGTCATTTCACTAAATGCATGTTTCAAAACATTATGTTGTACAGCTTAAATTTATACAAGTTATTTTGTCAATTATATTTCAATAAATCTGGGGGAAAGTGTTAAATCAAAATGGGAAAAATCCACTTCCTCCACAATAAATAAAATAAAATGTAAGGCTGGAGATAAAATTTAGGAGTCTTCAGGACATTAGTGGTATCAAAAGCCAGGAAACTAAGTGAGATCATAAGGGAGTGAATATAAATAGAAAAAAAAAGTGGGAGTTGAAGACTGAGATATACAGCTTTCCAATGTTTAGATGATGGGTTGGTGGGGAGAAAACATAAAGGAGACTGAGAAGGTACTTTCAGAGATGAGAAAGGAAAATGAGTAGTGTCCTGGGAGCTAAGTGAAGAATGTGTTGCAATGATGTAGCCTGATGGCCTTTGTGAAATGGTGGTGAAGAGGAAGGAAATTGAGGATGGAGGAATAACCACTGTATTTAGCAATATGGAGACTGTTGGTGACCTTTCAATTCAGTGAAGGGGCTGGGGGGAAAGCCTAATTTGAATAGTCCCTAAAGAGAACAGGAAGAGAGTCATTGAGTCTAGGAAGTATAGACAAGGCGAGGAAGAATTTTTCTCTAAAAGAAAATGAGGTGCTTGCTGGAGGCAGAGGTGGACTAAGGATTTTTAAGATGACAGATATTTACATGCCACTGAGCAAGAGAAAATTGATGATGCAGGAAAGAGAGAGGACAGTGAATGAAGCAATGATCTTTGTCAGCAAGAGGGGTTTGGATTTGGTGCACGAGTGGCGGACTTTGGTTTATCCGAGTGTCGATAGTTCATCTTTCCTTCTTTCTTCCTTTCCTCCTTCCCCTCATCCATTCCTTTTTTCTTCTTCGATTTTAATGTTAGAGTTTTAAAACAGAATATTATTCACACAATTGATGATGGGAAAGGGGGAAGGGCAGGCAATTCAGAGATTAGTAAGAACAGGAAGCAACAAACCTTAGGGCTAAAGCAGCAGGTTGTTCAGTCCCCGAGTCATGTCTGATTCTTTGTGACCCCATGGACTGCAGCACGCCAGGCTTCCCCGTCCATCTCCAACTCTTGGAGCTTACTCAAAATCATGTCCGTCGAATTGGTGATACCATCCAACCATCTCATCCTCTGTCATCACTTTCTCCTCCCAGCTTCAATCTTTCCCAGCATCAGGGTCTTTCCAATGAATCCGTTCTTCACATCAGGTGGCCAAAGTATTGGAGTTTCAGCTTCAGTATCAGTTCTTCCAGTGAATATTCAGGACTGATTTCCTTTGGGATTGACTGGTCGGATCTCCTTGCAAACCAAGGGACTCTCAAGAGTCTTCTCCAACAGTACAGCTCAAAAGCATCAATTCTTCAGCGCTCAGCTTTATTTATAGTCCAACTCTCACATCCATACATGACTACTGGAAAAGCCATAATTTGACTAGACAGACCTCTGTTGGTAAAGTAATGTCTCTGCTTTTTAATATGCTATCTAAGTTGGTCATAGCTCTTCTTCCAAGGAGCAAGCGTCTCAGTTTCACGGTTGCAGTCACCATATGCAGTGATTTTGGAGCCCAAAAGTATAAAAAGTCTCTTACTGTTTCCATTGTTTCCCCATCTATTTGCCATTAAGTAACAGGACCAGATGGAGAAGGCAATATGTCACCCCACTCCAGTACTCTTGCCTAGAAAATCCCATGGACAGAGGAGCCTGGAAGGCTGCAGTCCATGGGGTCACTGAGGGTCAGACACAACTGAGCGACTTCACTTTCATGCATTGGAGAAGGAAATGGCAACCCACTTCAGTGTTCTTGCCTGGAGAATCCCAGGGACGGGGGAACCTGGTGGGCTGCCATCTATGGGGTCACACAGAGTCGGACACGACTGAAGTGACTTAGCAGCAATAGGACCAGATGCCATGATCTTAGTTTTCTGAATGTTGAATTTTAAGCCAACTTTTTCACTCTTTTTCAATTCGAAGAGTCTCTTTAGTTCCTCTTTGCTTTCTTCCATAAGGGTGGTGTCATCTGCATATCTGAAGTTATTGATTTTTTTTCCCTCGCAATCTTGATTCCAGCCTGTGCTTCATCCAGCCTGGCATTTCGAATAATGTACTCTGCATATAAGTTAAATAAGCAGGGTGACAATATACAGCCTTTATGTACTCCTTTCCTAATTTTGAACTAGTAGGTTGTTCATATCCGGTTCTAACTGTTGTTTCTTGACCTTCATTCAAGTTTCTCAGGAGGCAGGCAAGGTGGCCTGGTATTCCTATCTCTTGAAGAATTTTCCACAGTTTGTTGTGATCCACACAGTCAAAGGCTTTAGCATAATCATTAAAGCAGTAGTAGTTGTTTTTCTAGAATTCCCTTGATTTTTCTATGATCCAATGGATGTTGGCAATTTGATCTCTGGTTCCTCTGCCTTTTCTAAATCCAGATTGAACATATAGAAGTTCTCAGTTCACATACTGTTGAAACCTATCTTGGAGAATTTTGAGCATGACCTTGCTAGCATGTGAAATGAGCAACAGTTGTGTAGTAGTTTGAACATTCTTTGGCACTGCCTTTCTTTGGAATGAAAACTGATCTTTTCCAGTGCTGTGGCCACTGCTGAGTTTTTCAAATTTGCTGGCATATTGAGTACAGCACTTTAACAGCATCATCTTTTAGGATTTGAAGTAACTCAGCTGGCATCTATCCCCTCCACTAGCTTTGTTCGTAGAGATGCTTCCTAAGGCCCACTTGATTTTACACTCCAAGATGTCTGGCTCTATGTGAGTGGTCACCCCATTGTGGTTATCCAGGTCATTAAGACCTTTTTGTATAGTTCTTCTGTGTATTCTTGCCACTTCTTCTTAATCTTGTTTCCTTCTTTTAGGTCCTTACCATTTCTTTCCTTTATTGTACCCATCTTTGCATGAAATATTTCCCTTGTATCTCTAATTTTCTTGAAGCAATCTCTAGTCTTTCTCATTCTGTTGTTTTCCTCTATTTCTTTTCATTGTTTTTTAAGAAAAGTTTTCTTTATAATATTGTATTGGTTTTACCATACATCAACAATTAAATTTATATTAAAAAATAGCAAAGTTCTCTGTTTTTTTTTTAAGATTCACATAAAATATAAAATATAAGAAGAAAAGAGCACCATCAAAAAAAGAAAAGTTTTCTTGTCTCTCCTTGCTATTCTTTGGAACTCTGCATTCAGATGGGTATATCTTTTCTTTTCTCCTTTGCCTTTCACTTCTCTTCTTTTCTTGGCTATTTGTAAGGCCTTCTCAGATAACCATTTTGCCCCTTTGCATTTCTTTTTCTTGGGGATGGTTTTGATCACTGCCTCTTGTACAATGTTATGAACCTCTGTCCATTGTTCTTCTGGAATTCTGTCTATCAGATCTAATCCCTTGAATCTATTTGTCACTTCCACTATATAATCGTAAGGGACTTAATTTAGGTCATATTTGAATGGCTTAGAGGTTTTCCCTACTTTATTCAATTTAAGTCTGAATTTGGCAATAAGGAGTTCATGATCTGAGCCACAGTCAGCTCCTGGTCTTGTTTGTGCTTACTGTATAGAGCTTCTCCATCTTCAGCTGCAAGGAGTATAATCAATCTGATTTCGGTATTGACCATTTGATGATGTCCATGTGTAGAGTTGTCTTTTGTATTGTTGGAAGAGGGTGTTTGTTATGACCAGTGTGTTCTTTTGGCAAAACTCTGTTAGCCTTTGTCCTGGTTAATTTTGTATTCCAAGGCCAAACTTGTCTGTTAGCCTGGTATATCTTGACTTCTTACTTTTGCATGTATATATTGGTTTGCCCACAAAGTTCATTTGAGTTTTCTGTACTATGTATGAACTTTTTTTGGCCAACCCAATGCAATGACTCTTTCATAATAGGAGCTGAAGGCATCTTTTTTCCACCTTCCCCTTTGGGAAACATCTCTCAAAGCATTGCTTTCTAGAATGATAAAGAAACTATTCTTCTAAAGAGAATTTTGCCACAAAGTCTTATCTTTGGATTTCCTTTCAGTTGTTGCTGTTCAGTCACTCAGTCATGTCCAACTCTTTGTGACCCCATGGACTGAAACACAGCAGGTTTTTTTGTTCTTCACCATCTCCTGGAGCTTGCTCAAACTCATTTCCATTGAGTCAGTGATGATATAAAACAATCTTATCCTCTGTCATCCCCTTCTACTCCTGCCTTCAGTCTTTGCCAGCTTCAGGGTCTTTTCCAATGAGTTGGCTCTTCCCATCAGGTGGCCAAAGTATCGGAGCTTCAGCTTCAGCATCAGTCCTTCCAATAAATATTCGGGGTTGATTTACTTTAGGATTGACTGGTTTGATCTCCTTCCAGTCCAAGGGACTCTCAAGCGTCTTCTCCAACACTACTGTTCAGAAGCATCAATCCTTTGGTGCTCAGCCTCCTTTATGGTCCAACTCTCACAACCATATCTGACTACTGGTAAAACCACAGCTTGGATTATCCAGACCTTTGTTGCAAAGTTATGTCTCTGCTTTTAATGCATTGTCTAATTTTGTCACAGCTTTTCTTCCAAGGTGCAAGTGTCTTTTAATTTCATGGCTGCAATCACCATCCACAGTGATTTTTTGGAACTCAAGAAAATAAAGTCTGTCACAGTTTCCACTGTTTTCCCATCTATTTGCCATGAAGTGATGGGACCAGATGCCATGATATTAGTTTTTTGAATGTTGAGTCTTAAGCCAACTTTTTCACTCTCCTCTTTCACATTCATCAAGAGGCTCTTTAGTTCCCCTTTGCTTTCTTCCATAAGGGTGGTGTTATCTGCATATCTGAGGTTATTGATATTTCTTCTGGCAATCTTGATTCCAGCTTGTGCTTCATCCAGCCCAGAATTTCTAATGATGTACTCTGCGTATAAGTTAAATAAGTAGGGTCACACTATGAAGCCTCAATGTACTCCTTTTCTAATTTTGAACCAGTGTGTTGTTCATGTCTGGTTCCAACTGTTGCTTCTTGATCTGCATACAGATTTTTCAGGAGGCAGGTAAGGTGGGCTGGTATTCCCGTATTTTGAAGAATTTTCCACAGTTTGTTGTGATCCAAATAGTCAAAGGCTTTAGCATAGTCATAAAGGCAGAAGTAGTTGTTTTTCTGGTATTCCCTTGTTTTTTCTATGATACTAATGGATGTTGGCAATTTGATCTCTGGTTCCTCTGCCTTTTCTAAAGCCAGCTTGAACATCTGGAGGTTCTCAGTTCATGTACTGTTGAAGCCTAGCTTGGATGATTTTGAGCATTATCTTGCTAGCACATGAAATGAATGCAATTGTGTGGTAGTTTGAACATTCTTTGACATTTCCTTTCTTTGAGATTGGAATGAAAACTGACCTTTTCCAGTCCTGTGGCCAGTGCTGAGTTTTCCAAATTTGCTGGCATATTGAGTGCAGCCCTTTCACAGCATCATCTTTTAGGATTTGAAATAGCTCACCTGTAATTCTATCACCTCCACTAGGTTTGTTCATAGGGATGTTTCCCAAGGCTCACTTGACTTCACATTCCAGGATGTCTTGCTCTAAGTGAGTGGTCACACTATCATTGTTATCCATAATTAATTTCAGTAGTCTTTATCAAAAGCAGCATAGACCCAAAGTTGACACAAAGGGGGAAGTTCTCAGAGATCACATGTTTTAAGGATTATTTCTCTGAAACTTCAGTCACTTTGGGGTCCCCTGACAATATAGTGTTTATAGAGGTGACTACAAAAATCAATAAACAAGTGTTTCCAGAAGAGCCTAAAGTCAATAGCCCTTAATCCTTGCTTCTAAAATAGGATGTTATAATTTTTCATAGATCTTAAAATAGAGTATTTGTAATTGCTGCACTGATATGTTAAGGGAGACTTATCTCTTGACAGTAATAACTGCTGTCAAGGTTAAGATTCATGTTCACAAAAGTGTGCATGATACCAAATAAACTTAATTTATGTAATATGACCTAATTTGAAATTTGCGATAACTTTGTCTTGGAAAGACATAAGTGTCTGAGCTAAGGATGATAAACTCCAATGCTTGTATTGATAGATGGTCCATACTTTCAAAGCATTCATTGCCTAGTAGGGTTTTCCCTTAATGAAAAGGTCTGCATAAATTATGATTCAGGAAGAAAATAATCTATTTAACAAAAAGCTTTAAGTAAACAAATTGTATGACTCACTACAACTAATTTTTATCTCTTCATTAAAATAGAACATGAATTCTTATTTTGCTTAGAATATAATTAAATTGCAATGGAATGAACAAAACTATTTTAACAGGTAATCCTAGAATCAGAATCTGAATTTGTCACATATAATATCAGAGTGATTTTGGGCAAGCCATCAACTTGTGAATAATGATATCTGCTCTGTAGTATTCCATGGAAGATAATTAAGGAAATACTTAAGAGTTTTTCCCACTACCTGTTTCTACATCCAGAAATATTTGATGATTCACGTTCTTCCCTTCTATGGGAAATGCTTCACTTCTTAGCCATCAATTCTAGTTATCTGGTCTTTGGACAGTAATAAAAAATGATTTAAAAATATTTTCTGTGTTTCAGGCATTTTAATAATGTTATCCCCTAAATTACTCAAATAAAAAGGGTTTATTTTGTGTTTTTAACTTATATATATAATTTGTAACATATATATAACTTACATATATAATTTTTAACTTATATATATAATTGAGGGGAATTCTTTTTTCTCCTGATAACCAGACTTGTCCAGAAATTTCAAAACCAGAGGAAAGTTTATGGAAGCAAAAACATTTTTCTTTATTTCTTCATTCCTTAGTGGCACCACTACTATTTTTGGATGTACTTTTCCTTTAATCTTTTAATAAAAACTTTTCTTTATATAATTTGAAATGATACCTTATATACATATGCAGTTTGGTATCTCATTTTGGAGGGTAACTTTACATTATATGTATTTTCCAAGTCATTAAACACATAGTAAAGTACCATGTTCCATTGTAGTGTTTAAAAACAAAAACCAAGAGAGTAAATTCAAAGATCTAATTGACATTACTCAATGAATCAAGCAGCAGTCTATCTAGCAAGTAGGAGATCTGAGGAGCTGTAAAAACTGGAAGATTTTTATGGGCACAAAGAGGGTGGGATAATGAAGTCATAAACAAAAGAAAGGATTATTTCAGCAAGATGACCTCCCTTTAGAGGCAGGGCAGGGGTCTCTGATTCAGATTACCTCAGTAGTGCTGATTAGATAATTCCAAATTGCCTGGTTAATGGTCACATTTCTGGGAGTGGCGGAAACTGCAGTTAAGTCTTGGTTTGTTGTCATAGGTCACGAAGTAACAGTTAGAACCGGCCATGAAGCAACAGACTGGTTCCAAATCAGGAAAGGAGTACATTAAGGCTGTACATTGTCAGCCTGCTTATTTAACTTAGATGCAGAGTACATCATTTGAAATGCTAGGTTGGATGAAGCACAAGCTGTAATCAAGATTGCTGGGAGAAATACCAATAACCTCAGATATGCAGGTGACACCACTCCTATGGCAGAAAATGAAGTACTAAAAAGCCTCTTGATGAAAGTGAAAGAGGAGAGTGAAAAAGTTGTCTTAATATTTGGCAAAACTAATACAATTTGTAAAGTTTAAAAATAAAATTAAATTAAAAAAAAAAAGTTGGCTTAAAACTCAACATTCAGAAAACTAAGATCATGGCATCCAGTCCCATCACTTCATGACAAGTAGATGGGGAAACAATGGAAACAGTGAAAGACTTTATTTTGGGGGGCTCCAAAATCACTGCAGATGATAACTGCAGCCATGAAATTAAAAGACACTTGCTCCTTGGAAAAAGAGCTATGACCAACCTAGACAGCATATTAAAACGCATTACTTTCCAACAAAGGTGCATCTAGTCAAAACTATGGTTTTTCCAGTACTCAGGTTTGGATGTGAGAGTTGGACTATAAATAAAGCTGAGCGCTGAAGAACTGATGTTTTTGAACTGTGGTGTTGGAGAAGACACTTGAGAGTCCCTTGGACTGCAAGGAGATCCAACCAGTCAATCCTAAAGTAAATCAACCTGAATATTCACTGGAAGGACTGATGCTGACACTGAAACTCCAATTCTTTGGCTACTTGATGGGAAGAACTGACTCATTGGAGAAGACCCTCGTGCTGGGAAAGATTAAAAGCAGGAGGAGAAGGAGACAACAGAGAATAAGATGGTTGGATGGCATCACCGACTTGATGGATATGAGTTTGAGTAAACTCCAGGAGTTTGTGATGCCCAGGGAAGCCTGGCTGCTGCTGTCCATGGGGTCACAAAGAGTCAGACACAACTGAGTGACTGTACTGAACTGAACTTATTGTCATAGGATTGACTGGTTTGATCTCCTTGCAGTCCAAGGACTCTCTGGAGTCTTGTCAAGAATTATTGTCGTAGAGCTTAGCACAACTGATTCCATTTTAAACCTGTTTCTTTTTTAACAGTAGAGATATATCATAATTATTTAAGAGGATTAAATTATTCCTTTAAATTTGGGCTCTTTGCTTGTGTTCCACTTTCTTTATTATAATTAATACTATAAATATGTTAGTACATTAATGTATGCACACTTATGGATTGCTGGATTGTTTTGTGAGAATAGACATTCAGTAATATATTTACAGGTCAAAGTTTACAAACTTTTTAAAAGCACTTGATAAGAAGTGCCAAACTGATTGCATCAGCAATAACCCAGGTATTATATTATTTTAAGTGTTTAAGGAAGAAAATAATAACAATATATACTATTTCAGGTCTCAGTTGTTTAAATAATAATGATATTGGAGATGTTCTAATATGCTTACTGGACACTTGAATTTCTTTCTTTTAGCAAATTGCTTGTGAAAGAACAAATTATTTTCTATTCTGTTTGGTAAATATTCCTTTAGCATTTTCTATGCGCCATCTGGAACAACAGGAGTTGGTGTATAGAGATTCATAAAATGTAATCCCTATCTTCAAGGAATTCTAAATATCAAAGGAGAGAAGGAAAAAAAGTATAATAATATCAATCATAGAAACAAAAGTGATTTTAGTTAGAATAGAGAAAGGGGTAATTAATCTTTAAGACTAAGGAAATTTTTAAAGGATGAATACACATTTTCCAGGCAGATAATTAAGGAAAGGGCTTCTCAGTACAGAGTTAAGAGCACACAAAAAGACTGGAAGTTTGGAAGAGCAAATATTCAGTAACTAATAGTTAGCAACTAATGGAGTATGCAGTGGGTCAAGAGGGGATAGAGTGGGCAGAGATGAAGATGGGAAGATGAAAAAGTTTATAAGAAGCAAATCGTGATGAACCTCAGTGTGATATTCCATGCTGAGCAATATGACTTGACCCTGAAGGTAATATGTAGCTTCTGAATTCAACCTTTTTACTATTAATTTGTGATTTCATAACTAAATAAGAAGATAGCAATTTAAGCTTTTAAAATTTCTCATCTGTAAACTAGAACAATCTGTTTATGTTTTTGCTATTCTCAACATGCAATGAAAAAACCAACACTGATTATGTGATGTTACCTTGGAGACATGGAAATTATTTTAGGAAGCATACTGATTACCTTATCCAGAGATCAATTCCACCAGGGCCCAATTATTTCCCTGGTATCACACATGTCCTTTAATCTACTCAGCTCTGGAAAACTGTGACACTTTCCTCAACAAAAGTATATGTATTTTAACACTGACAAGCAATTTTCATTTTACACAGATTCAACATCCATGTCTTTACTAAGACATCATATCACATGACATTTTATTTAGGGATATAATTAACCCATATTTCCCCTTTTATATGTTAAAGTTTAAAAATATAGATGTTAATTTGACAGCTGACTATCACCTTCCCCCTGAAGGTCAAGGAGTCCCAACCAGCCTCAGGCCAAACTATGTAGGGATCCTCTCTTGTGCTCTAGTTCTCTCAGCACTGCAGACACAACCATATTTGGCAAGCAAGCATTGAATGGCAGAATTCCAAGGAATTATTTAAATAACAACTGAAGGTCAAGCTAATGCACTTCTTAAAAATATTTTTTAACTAGAGTACTATATATACAGAAAAAAATATAAATAAGTATATTGCTAGATGAGCTATCAAGCATAAACACCACATGTTACCACAAGACACAAAATAAAATATTACCAGCATCCCAGAAGCCTAACTCAAACCCTGTCATATATACTCACAACATACCAATCATTATACTAATTTCTAATGCTATTGATATCTTTTCCCTCTTATTATTTATTATTGTTTTGTACCTGACTTTTATTGCTCCCTCAACATAATATTTGTCCAATTGACTATGTTGTAAATATACCACAGTTTCTAAGTTTACATTATTTTTTATAAACCATGAGGATGTTCTCCATTATTATTACAAATAATGCTGCTACAAGCATACTTCCCAGATGGCTCAATGGTAAAGAATCCACCTGCCAATGGAGGAGATGCAGAAGATGCAGGTTCGATCCCTGGGTCAGGAAGATGCCCTGGAAGAGGAAATGAGAACACACTCCAGTGTTCTTGCCTGAAAAATCCCATGAACAGAGGAAGCCTGACAGGCTACAGTCCATGGAGTCACAGAGTCAGACACGACCAAACAACTGAGCACAGCACAGCACAGCGCAGCACAGCACCACAAACATACTTGCGCGTGACTTTTGGTGTGCATATATGTGCATACCAAATGTTGGATGTATGCCTAGGAGTGGAATGCTAGATCATAGTGTGCCTATATTCATCATATACTAATAATATACACCAAGTAGCATTCTAAAGTGGTTGTATAATTTTTGTTCTTATCAACAGTGTATGTATCTGTACTTCATCCTCACTGATACATGTTATTATCAGTCCTTTTAATTTGAGTCCTTCTGGAAGGTGTTTGATGGTGTCTCATTTAGTTTTAGTTATATTTCTCTGATGACTAATTAAGTAGAAGATCTTTTCATACATTTATTTGTTCTTTGTATACCTTTTTTTTTTTTTTTTTAATGAACTTCACTGGTGGCTCAGATGGTAAAGCGTCTGTCTACAATGCGGGAGACCTGGGTTCCATCCCTGGGTCGGGAAGATCCGCTGGAGAAGGAAATGGCAATCCACTCCAGTACTATTGCCTGGAAAATCCCATGGGCAGAGGGGCCTGGTAGGCTACAGTCCATGGGGTCGCAAAGAGTTGGACACGACTGAGCGACTTCACTTTCCTTTCCTTTCCTATACCCTTTTTTGGCTTTCTGGGTGACTCAGTGGTAAAGAATCTGCCTGCCAATGCAGGACACTTGAATTCAATCCCTGTGCTGGAAAGATCCCTTGGAGAAGGAAATGGCAACCCACTCCAGTATTCTTGCCTAGGAAATCCCATGGACAGACAAACCTGGTGGCCTACAGTCCGTGGAGTGACAAAGAGTCAGACACAACTTAGCAAGTAAACAACAAAAACATCCTTTTTAATGAAATGTTTGTTTAAGTGTCTTCCTCATCTTTAATTTCATCATTTACCCTTTGACTTATTGAATTGTGAGGGTATTTTATACATTCAAAAAATCACATGCAAGTATGTTTGTGGTGCTGTGCTCAGTTGTTTGGTCATGTCTGACTCTTTGTGGGCTTCCCTGGTGGTAAAGCATCTTCCTCAGATGGTAAAGCATCTGCCTGCAATGTGGGAGACCTGGGTTCAATCACTGGGTTGGGAAGATCCCCTGGAGAAGGAAATGGCAACCCACTCCAGTACTCTTGCCTGGAAAATCTCATGGATGGAGGAGCCTGGTAGGCTACAGTCCATGAGGTCGAAGAGTCGAAGACAACTAAGAGACTTCACTTTATACATTCCAGATACTAGCTCTTTGCCAATTACAGTTGTATCTTCTCCTAGTGTGTAATGTGTCTTTTTCTCTCTCTTTATGGTATCATCTGATGAACAGAAATTCTTCATTTTAATGTAGCTCAATTCATCAGTTTCTTCCTTTTATGGTTAGTTTATTTTGTACTGTGAAAAAACTCTTTTCACACCGTACTTGTGTACCTTGAAAGAGAGGACAGAATGCTCCCCTCCCCACCACCCCAACCCAAAGAAAAGTTTACTCACTTTCCTTGCTATTTGTAACCAATGGGAATTAACATGAGCAATGCACTTTTGAGGGTATAGGAGCATTTGAGTCTGCATAAACTCACATCAGTTTGTTTCTTTAAATAACTTTTTGTTTGAGCTCAGTTTTTTTGTTTTGTTTTTTTTGTTTTGTTTTTTGAGAACCAGGGACTCTCTTTAGTCATTTGGTCTGTTCATACCACCAAGTACTGAAATCATATCCAAGAAAGAGCATCAAGGATATCAATCCAGGGGACCATATCCATTTGTCTTTTCAGAGAAAGATGGGCTTGGGTTGAGAACCAGTTCATCAGTAACCTTGCTAAAGAACTAGAAGGTGGTTTGGGCCAATCTAAGAGGGAGTGGCTGTAATTTCCTATGACCAACTTAAATATGTTTCTGGAACAAGTCACATGAGTAGAGCAATGGCATGGAACACATGTAGAAGTGCTCATTTTCAGACATATTTCCCTCATATTTTCTTTCTTTATGTGTTAGGCTATTCCTATATCAATAAAATCCTCTTAAATTTTAATCTACTAATTGTAAACATAACCATAATCTTAACAAACTCATAAACAAGAAAGTACTTTTTTATTTCTGAGAGTTCTGTTTATATTAAGAGGGCATTAACATTGTGTTTCCCTAAGTACATCAGGGAAATGTGTGATTCTGTCTTTTTTTTCCTTCTTCATTAAAAGTTTTTTTTATAGCCTTCCAAGGGTACTAGCACAATTGCTTATTGAAGAGAAGAAGGCTAAGTGACCTAAAATAGCTGTGCCTTTCCCTGCCTTCAGCCTCATTTAGAACATTGTTCATCTTTGGAGCAGTGAAGTCCTGTAATCCTTCCTGGTTGTAGTTGGCAGTCATTTTCCACACTGGTAGCAAAGCATGTGTATCTTCTATGTGTTTTATTAGGTGAAAGAACTTTAGAGTCTATGGGACTTTAAAGGAAAGAGAGATCAAGGAACAATTTGGTACTCCTGATTAGAATGCTCCATCAGATGCTCCATTTACATCTTTATTATTCCTGCAACTTTCTGCCCCCAGTTTTCATTCATATCCTCTCCCCAGTTACAGTTTTGGACACCTCCTGTCATCAGCTAGTGTCCTCTTGTTATGGACTTTGCCTGCTCTTGGAACCTTGCCTCTTGGATTGAGTGTTGTCCTGCCTCCTGTTTGTTTAGATGGTGGAATCTCTCTACTTATAAGCAAGTGAGGTTCAAAAATACTGCCTACTAGAACTGGTGTTCAGTTCACTTCAGTTCAGTCACTCATTCGTGTCCAACTCTTTGCGACCCCATGAATTGCAGCACACCAGGCCTCCCTGTCCATCACCAACTCCCGGAGTTCACTCAAACTCATGTCCATCGAGTTGGTGATGCCTTCCAGCCATCTCATCCTCTGTCGTCCCCTATTCCACCTGCCCCCAATCTCTCCCAGCATCAGAGTCTTTTCCAATGAGTCAACTCTTCCCATGAGGTGGCCAAAATACTGGAGTTTCAGCTTTAGCATCATTCCTTCAAAAGAACACCCAGGAATGATCTCCTTCAGAAAGGACTGGTTGGCTCTCCTTGCAGTCCAAGGGACTCTCAAGAGTCTTCTCCAACACCACAGTTCAAAAGCATCAATTCTTCAGCACTCAGCTTTCTTCACAGTCCAACTCTCACATCCATCATGACCACTGGAATAACCATAGCCTTGACTAGACAGACCTTTGTTGGCAAAATAATGTCTCTGCTTTTGAATATGCTATCTAGGTTGATCATACTTTTCTTATAAGGAGTAAGTGTCTTTTAATTTCATGGCTGCAGTCACCATCTGCAGTGATTTTGGAGCCCAGAAAAATAAAGTCTGACACTGTTTCCACTGTTTCCCCATCTATTTCCCATGAAGTGATGGGACCACATGCCATGATCTTAGTTTTCTGAATGTTGAGCTTTGGGCCAACTTTTTCACTCTCCACTTTCACTTTCATCAAGAGGCTTTTGAGTTCCTCTTCCCTTTCTGCCATAAGGGTGGTGTCATCTGCATATCTGAGATTATTGATATTTCTCCCAGCAATCTTGATTCCAACTTGTGCTTCTTCCAGCCCAGCGTTTCTCATGATGTACTCTGCATATAAGTTAAAGAAGCAGGGTGACAATATACAGCCTTGACGTACTCCTTTTCCTATTTGGAACCAATCTGTTGTTCCACATCCAGTTCTAACTGTTGCTTCCTGACCTGCATACAGGTTTCTCAAGAGACAGGTCAGGTGTCCTGGTATTCCCATCTCTTTCAGAATTTTCCACAGTTTACTGTGACCCACACAGTGAAAGGCTTTGGCATAGTCAATAAAGCAGAAATAGATGTTTTTCTGGAACTCTCTTGCTTTCTTGATGATCCAGCGCATGTTGGCAATTTGATCTCTGGTTCCTCTGCCTTTTATAAAGCCAGCTTGAACATCTGGAAGTTCACGGTTCACGTATTGCTGAAGCCTGGCTTAGAGAATTTTGAGCATTACTTTACTAGCGTGTGAGATGAGTGCAATTGTGCGGTAGTTTGAGCATTCTTTGGCATTGCCTTTCTTTGGGATTGGAATGAAAACTGACCTTTTCCAGTCCTGTGGCCACTGCTGAGTTTTCCAAATTTGCTGGCATATTGAGTGCATCGCTTTCACAGCATCATCTTTCAGGATTTGAAATAGCTCAACTGGAATTCCATCACCTCCACTAGCTTTGTTCGTAGTGATGCTTCCTAAGGCCCACTTGACTTCACATTCCAGGATGTCTGGCTCTAGGTGAGTGATCACACCATCATGATTATCTTGGTCGTAAAGATCTTTTTTGTATAGTTCTTCTGTGTGTTCCTGCCATCTCTTCTTAATATCTTCTGCTTCTGTTAGGTCCATACCATTTCTGTCCTTTATCGAGCTCATCTTTGCATGAAATGTTCCCTTGGTATCTCTAATTTTCTTGAAGAGATCCCTAGTCTTTCCCATTCTGTTGTTTTCCTCTATTTCTTTGCATTGATCACTGAAGAAGGCTTTCTTATCTCTTCTTGCTATTCTTTGGAACTCTGCATTCAGATGCTTCTATCTTTCCTTGTTCCTTTGCTTTTCGCTTCTCTTCTTTTCACAGCTATTTGTAAGGCATCCTCAGACAGCCATGTTGCTTTATTACATTTCTTTTCCCTGGGAATGGTCTTGATGCCTGTCTCCTGTACAATGTCATGAACCTCTGTCCATAGTTCATCAGGCACTCTATCAGATCTAGTCCCTTAAATCTATTTCTCACTTCCACTGTATAATCATAAGGGATTTGATTTAGGTCATACCTGTGTGGTATAGTGGTTTTCCCTACCTTCTTCAATTTAAGTCTGAATTTGGCAATAAGGAGTTCATGATGTGAGCCACAGTCAGCTCCTGGTCTTGTTTTTGTTGACTCTATAGAGCTTCTCCATCTTTGGCTGCAAAGAATATAATCAGTCTGATTTCAGTGTTGACCATCTGGTGATGTCCATGTGTAGAGTCTTCTCTTGTGTTGTTGGAAGAGGGTGTTTGCTATGACCAGTGCATTTTCTTGGCAAAACTCTATCAGTCTTTGCCCTGCTTCATTCCATATTCCAAGGCCAAATTTGCCTGTTACTTCAGGTGTTTCTTGACTTCCTACTTTTGCATTCCAGTCTCCTATAATGAAAAGGACATCTTTTTTGGGTGTTAGTTCTAAAAGGTCTTGTAGGTCTTCATAGAACCGTTCAACTTCAGCTTCTTCAGCATTACTGGTTTGGGCATAGACTTGGATTACTGTGATATTGAATGGTTTGCCTTGGCAATGAAGAGAGATCATTCTGTCGTTTTTGAGATTGCATCCAAGTACTGTATTTCAGACTCTTTTGTTGACCATGATGGCTACTCCATTTCTTCTGAGGATTTCCTGCCCACAGTAGTAGATATAATGGTCATCTGAGTTAAATTCACCCATTCCAGTCCATTTTAGTTTGCTGATTCCTAGAATGTTGACGTTCAGCCTTGCCATCTCCTGTTGGACCACTTCCAATTTGCCTTGATTCATGGACCTGCCATTCCAGGTTCCTATGCAATATTGCTCTTTACAGCATCGGACCTTGCTTCTATCACCAGTCACATCCACAATTGGGTATTGTTTTTGCTTTGGCTCCATCCCTTCATTCTTTCTGGAGTTATTTCTCCACTGATCTCCAGTAGCATATTGGGCACCTACTGACCTGGAGAGTTCCTCTTTCAGTATCCTATCATTTTGCCTTTTCATACTGTTCATGGGGTTCTCAAGGCAAGAATACTGAAGTGGTTTGCCATTTGCTTCTCCAGTGGACCACATTCTGTCAGCCCTCTCCACCATGACCCGCCCATCTTGGGTGGCCCCACGGGCATGGCTTAGTTTCATTGAGTTAGACAAGGCTGTGGTCCTAGTGTGATTAGATTGACTAGTTTTCTGTGATTATGGTTTCAGTGTGTCTGCCCTCTGATGCCCTCTTGCAGCACCTACCATCTTACTTGGGTTTCTCTTACCTTGGACGTGGGGTATCTCTTAACAGCTGCTCCAGCAAAGCTCAGCCGCTGCTCCTTACCTTGGACAAGGATATCTCCTCACCGCCGCCAGAACTGGTGTGATGGAACCCAAATTCTTTCCTATAAATTCCTACTTGTATCCCTACCCCATTCCACCTCAAATTTTACTGAACTATTTCTACATTTCTAAATATCTCCCCCACCCCCATCCCTTCCTCCATCTGCCTCTCTTTTTGCTGTTGTGGATCTAGTACCCCCTGACTATTCTGCTTGGAACCCTTTCTGCCCACTTATCATACACTGCTTGTATTTATCCTTCACAACTCACTTCAGGCATCAAACTTCTCAGGAATCTTTTATAATTGTTTTTCCAACCCAATCCTGATCACTTATGTTGTCTTAGGAGCCTTTTCTGTGGTTCCTCATAGCTTAGTGTGTGTGCCTCGAGCCTCTCTAGTCAGGTGTTTACTCATCTGTCTCCAAGACTATACGTTTCTTAAAGTTAGGGAATCCCATATTTTTCCTTGTTGGTTTCTCAATTTTTATGCCAATGCCTGACACACAACTAGCAAAATATATGACTCTACTAATGTTTCTCTGTATACATCCTAATAGAGGAAGAAATTGGCTTATTTTTTAGCCTTATTAATAGAGAAAAACACTTTAATTGGCTTTCCACTAATTTCAAGTTTATGAAAATATAAACAAGGACTAATCTCAAGCTTAACAAAATATGTGTCAAAAATGGTACAATTTAAGCTTCTAGGCAAGAGTGTTTAAATTATTCAAGGAAACAAATACTTAAGTATTAATTTAGAGAAAGGAAATTCATATGATGATTATGTCATTCTTATATTTATTAACTTTATAAATTATACATATAAAATAATTTTTATAGTTTTATAGTATAAAGGGGGAGACCAAAGACTTATACTAGGTAACATTTTTTTTAACTATTAGCTGATATCCTTGAAAACAAGAGAACAATTTCAGGATGTTTTGGAACACCTAAAACAACATGAACAGATTTCAACCAGTTGATGATTATGAATCTTATTGCAAAGAGTAGGCCTTTAAAGCCAGAAGATCTCTGCAACTAGCAACCTGTGTGATTTTAAACAACTTATTCATCCTCTATAAGCCTCAATTTTTCTCATTTGAAAAATGAAATTGCCCTAAGGATAACAGGAAAAAAGAGTATGATTCATACAATGCTTGGCCCAGCATGACATTTAGTGCTAGTAGAAACTATTATTATACTAAACTGATCTAAGTTAATGAGAGTCTTTTATGTCTTCAAAGTTTTCCTAGTACTTCCTGATAATAATTATAATTATATTTTCTTCAAGGAAAGCAAAAAGTAAATGATACTTTTTTATTTTTAAGCATTTGTTGTTGTTGTTCAGTTAGTCAGTCACGTCCAACTCTTTGCAACCCCATGGACTGTAGTACTCCAGGCTTCCCTGTCCATCCCCAGCTCCCGCAGCTTACTCAAACTCATGTCTGTCAAATCGGTGATGCCATCCAACCATCTCATCCTTTGTTGTCCCCTTCTCCTCCCACCTTCAATCTTTCCCAGCATCAGGGTCTTTTCCAATGAGTCAGTTCTTTGCAACAGATGGCCAAAGGACTGGAGTTTCAGCATCAGTCCTTCCAATGAATATTCAGAACTGATTTCCTTTAGGATGGACTGCTTGGATCTCCTTGTTGTCCAAAAGATTCTCAAGAGTCTTTCTGACGCTAGAGTTCAAAAGCATTAATTCTTCAGTGCTCAGTTTTCTTTATAGTGCAACTCTGTCCTTCACCATCTCCCGGAGCCTGCTCAAACTCATGTCCATCAAGTTGGTGTCACCATTCAACCATCTTGTTCTCTGTAGTCCTCTTCTCCTCCTGCCTTCAATCTTTCCAAGCATCAGGGTCTTTTCTAATGAGCCAGCTTTTCTCATCAGGTGGCCGAAGTATCGGAGCTTCAGCTTCAGCATCAGTCCTTCCAATGAATATTCAGGATTGATTTCCTTTAGGATTTACTGATTTGATCTCCTGTAGTCCAAGGGACTCTCGTTTTAAGCATTAGATTCCATGAAATACTTATTTTCCCTGTGAGCAATCATCAGGTGCTGTTATTGTTTTGCTTTGTTTTAATCTAACAGTATCCCTAACCTTAACCCTAACCTTTCTTTTGAGAAACTCCTACCTTTTATATGGATTGGGTAGATTGAACCCAACCCCCTCAGCTTTGGGAAACTCATCCTTTTTTTTTTTTTTATAGCTTAGTTAGATTGAATGCAGCCACTTCCCCATACCCAGAGGTCTGAGCTCAGTGTCCAGATTTGCTCAATAAGAATAGTATATCTCTCTCCTTCAGTGCTGGATTCATAATTCAAATAGGGCCAATCAGCCTTTCCTGTTATGTTATATGAGGACATGGGGAGAAAGTAGGACTTTCTTCCTCTCAGATCAAGAGCTGTGAGAAAACCATAAACTAGAGTTACTTTCTCCCATCTTCTTTAGCTACTTGGAAGGGGCTATCTGAAGAAGAAAATGAAATCAAAACATGATACAAAACAGAGATGAATAGAGATAAACCCTGGATCAAGCCATGAAACTTTCATTTATGTGAAACAATAAATTATTTTTTCTTTGCATTTGATCTATAAATAGAACTAATATAATTTGCAATTTATGGAGTCCCTGCTAAGAGTTGCCTCCTTAGCACAATAGGCAGCATGCCAGACTCATAATCTGAAGGTCTTAAGTTTGAACCTTAAAGAGGGCAATGCAAAGCTTTGGGCTTCCCTGGTGGCTCTGATGGTAAAGAATCTGCCTGCAATGCAGGAGACTTGGGTTTGATCCCTGGATCAGGGAGATTCCCTGGCAAAAGGAATTGTCACCCACTCCAGTATTCTTGCATGGAAAATTCCATGGACATAGGAGCCTGATGGGCTACACATGGGGTTGCAAAGATTTGGAAATGACTTAGAGACAAATGCTTTCACTTTTTCACTGTTAATATACCTCAAAGCAGCAGGAAACTGAGATAGTAGGAAATAAAAAAAAAAAAGAAAATCTTGCTGGTCAGCACAACGATTCATGATCAAAACCTTTATATGACAGACAAACATTTATATGACAGTCAATTTTACTAACATGCTTCCTCAAATAAAAATGAAAGAATGTACCTATCCTAGAAAATTAAGAAACTCAAAATATCCATTTGTTTTTTACTAATTGAAAGCTATGAAAAATGTATTTATAGATATTGACTCTGATATTAGGAGAAAAAAAAAAGCTGGGCTGATTCTTTTAATTTGGTGTTTCCTGTCACAAATTTTTTCCACAGTTTATTGTGATCCACACAGTCAAAGGTTTAGGCATAGTCAATAAAGCAGAAATAGATGTTTTTCTGGAACTCTCTTGCTTTTTCCATGATCCAGCAGATGTTGGCAATTTGATCTCTGGTTCCTCTGCCTTTTCTAAAACCAGCTTGAACATCTGGAAGTTCACGGTTCACGTATTGCTGAAGCCTGGCTTAGAGAATTTTGAGCATTACTTTACTAGCGTGTGAGATGAGTGCAATTGTGCGGTAGTTTGAGCATTCTTTGGCATTGCCTTTCTTTGGGATTGGAGTGAAAACTGACCTTTTCCAGTCCTGTGGCCACTGCTGAGTTTTCCAAATTTGCTGGCATATTAAGTGCATTGCTTTCACAGCATCATCTTTCAGGATTTGAAATAGCTCGACTGGAATTCCATCACCTCCACTAGCTTTGTTCATAGTGATGCTTCCTAAGGCCCACTTGACTTCACATTCCAGGATGTCTGGCTCTAGGTGAGTGATCACACCATCATGATTATCTTGGTCGTAAAGATCTTTTTTGTATAGTTCTTCTGTGTATTCTTGCCACCTCTTCTTAATATCTTCTGCTTCTATTAGGTCCATACCATTTCTGTCCTTTGCATCTTTGCATGAAATGTTCCCTTGGTATCTCTAATTTTCTTGAAGAGATCTCTAGTCTTTCCCATTCTGTTGTTTTCCTCTATTTCTTTGCATTGAATACTGAGTGAGGCTTTCTTATCTCTTCTTGCTATTCTTTGGAACTCTGCATTCAGATGCTTATATCTTTCCTTTTCTCCTTTGCTTTTCGCTTCTCTAGAAATGAGAATACCAGACCACCTGACCTGCCTCTTGAGAAACCTATATGCAGGTCAGGAAGCAACAGTTAGAACTGGACATGGAACAACAGACTGGTTCCAAATAGGAAAAGGAGTACGTCAAGGCTGTATATTGTCACCCTGCTTCTTTAACTTATATGCAGAGTACATCATGAGAAACGCTGGGCTGGAAGAAGCACAAGTTGGAATCAAGATTGCTGGGAGAAATATCAATAATCTCAGATATGCAGATGACACCACCCTTATGGCAGAAAGGGAAGAGGAACTCAAAAGCCTCTTGATGAAAGTGAAAGTGGAGAGTGAAAAAGTTGGCCCAAAGCTCAACATTCAGAAAACTAAGATCATGGCATGTGGTCCCATCACTTCATGGGAAATAGATGGGGAAACATTGGAAACAGTGTCAGACTTTATTTTGGGGGGCTCCAAAATCACTGCAGATGGTGATTGCAGCCATAAAATTAAAAGACACTTACTCCTTAGAAGGAAAGTTATGAGCAACCTAGATAGCATATTCAAAAGCAGAAACGTTACTTTGCCAACAAAGGTCTGTCTAGTCAAGGCTGTTTTTTTCCAGTGGTCATGTATGGATGTGAGAGTTGGACTGTGAAGAAAGCTGAGCACTGAAGAATTGATGTTTTTGAACTGTGGTGTTGGAGAAGACTCTTGAGAGTCCCTTGAACTGCAAGGAGATCCAACCAGTCCATCCTAAAGGAGATCAGTCCTGGGTGTTCATTGGAAGGACTGATGCTGAAGCTGAAACTCCAATACTTTGGCCACCTCATGCAAAGAATTGACTCATTGGAAAAGACCCTGATGCTGGGAGGGATTGGGGGCAGGAGGAGAAGGCCACGACAGAGGATGAGATGGCTGGATGGCATCACCGACTTGATGGATGTGAGTTTGAGTGAACTCTGGGAGTTGGTGGTGGACAGGGAGGCCTGGTGTGCTGCGATTCATGGGGTCTCGAAGAGTCAGATATGACTGAGCGACTGAACTGAACTGAACTGATCACAAATTTACAAATGGAATCAATGGATCTTTCCTCTTCCTATTGATCCCCAAATAGCTCAAAACAAGTGAATATTCTACTGAATATCCTAAAATTATCAGTAGTCTTTAGATCGAAAGTTCAAACCAAAGTGAAACAAAATTCTCAGGAGGGACAGTGGTGTTGGTAAAGGAGGAAATATGATTATTATCCATGCCACAGATAAAATTAAAGCCTCTTATTTTAAAATCGTGTAAAATGGTTTTTGTTTGTATCTTCTCTGGTACAGCCTGGGTTTAATATGTGATCCAGTACTGGTAAGAACTATTCAAGAGTCATGCCCAACCTATATTATAGGATCACTCATGGTCTAAAAGTCTTTCATCTAGTCCGTGTTTTTTCCCTAGGATACTTCCAGTGGATATCTTATATGTATGCTCAGAAACAGGTCTTGAGCTTTGAGATGATAGCCACTGTTTATTTCCTCTTTCGCTTACCACTTACTTCTCATTTCATGACACCCAGCAATAGCAAACACTTTTAGTTATATACTCTAATTTTCACCTTCTCCCTTGCTAAAAGAATCCTGACTTTTTGCAGGATGACAATGTACTCATTAAGAGGGATAGATGATGTTGTTGTTGTTCAGGCACTAAGTTGTGTCCAATTCTTTGTGACCTTGTGGACTGCAGCACCAGGCTTCCCTTCACCATCTCCTGGAGTTTGTTCAAACTCATATCCATTGAGTTGGTAATGCGTTCCAACCATCTCATCCTCTGCCACCCCCGTCTCCTTTTGCTTTCAATCTTTCCCAGAATCAGGGTCTTTTCCAATGAATCGGCTCTTCACATCAGATAGCCAAAGTATTGGAACTTCAGCATCAGTCCTTCCAATGAATGTCCAGGGTTAATTTCCTTTAGGATTGGCTGGTTTGATCTCCTTGCTGTCCAAGGGACTCTCAAGAGTCTTCTCCAGCACTACAGTTTAAAAGCATCAATTTTTCAGTGTTCTACCTTCTTTATAGTCCAACTCTCACATCATACATGACTACTGGAAAAACCATAGCTTTGACTACATGGACCTTAGTCAGCAGAGTGATGTCTCTGCTTTTAAATATGCTGTCTAGTTTTGTCATAGCTTTACTTCCAAGGAGCAAGCATCTTTTAATTTCATGGCTGCACACACCATCCTCAGTGATTATGGAGCCTAAGGAAAAAAAAATCTGTCACTGCTTCCACTTTTTCCCCTTTTATTTGCCATGAAGTGATGGGACCAGATGCCATGATCTTAGGTTTTTGAATGTTGAGTTTTAAGCCAGATTTTCCACTCTCTTCTTTCACCTTCATCAAGAGATTCTTTAGTTCCTGTTCACTTCCTACCATTAGAGTGGTATCATCTACATATCTGAGGTTGTTGATATTTCTCCCGGCAATCTTTATTCCAGCTTGTGATTCATCCAGCTGGGCATTTCACATGATGTACTCTGCATATAATTTAACAATCAGGGTCACAATATACAGCCTTGTCATATTCCTTTCCCAATTTTGAACCAGTCCATTGTTCCATGTAAGATTCTAACTGTTGCTTCTTTTTTTTTTTTCTTTGCATTTTTATTTTTTATTTTTTTTAATTTAAATTTATTTATTTTAATTGGAGGCTAATTACTTTACAATATTGTATTGGAACTGTTGCTTCTTGACCTGCATACAGATTTCTCAGAAGGCAGGTGAGGTGGTCTGATATTCCCATCTCTTTAAGAATTTTCCACAGTTTGTTATGAACCACACAAAAGCTTTAGTGTATGATAAAGTGTCTGCCTGCAATGTGGGAGACCCAGGTTCAATCCCTGGGTCAGGAAGATACCCTGGAGAAGGAAATGTCAACCCACTCCAGTACTCTTGCCTGGAAAATTCCATGGATGGAGGGGCCTGGTAGGCTACAGTCCATGAGGTGGCAAAGAGTCAAACACAACTGAATGACTTCACTTTATGAAGCAGAAGTAGATGCTTTTTCTGGAATAGTTGATTAGTCTAAGCTAATTATGGCTGGCCTAGTCCTGGCTTTGCCAGAGGTGGTCTTGTCACATTGCCATGGTCAATGAGACCCCAAAACAAATTTGTTCTGGGGTGGTTCTAGGAGAGCTTTTTATTTCTTGATTAAAAGTGGCACACTCTGTCATGATTTCTTTCACTTTTTCGCTCTTCCTGGCTTGTATGTGAATTTATTATCTAAACAGCAGCAGCTGTATTGCAGTCATGAGCTAGGACAGAAGGATGAAAGCTGAATTGCTAAGACTGGCAGAACATAGAGTTGGAAAAGCCTGGATCCTTGAAGTCATTGTTGAGTGGCTGAAACAATGCAGCAGCTAGCTTTCATGCTATAATTCTTGGCATGTAAGAAACACACTACTATTTGTTGAAACTACTGTTAGTCAAGTTTATTTCTGATTTGCAACCAAATCCAATAATAATTTCCACATATCCTGTTTTGGCCTCCTTTGCTTGGAAAACTGAGGAAAGATGTCTCTTCACTCCCTGCTGGACATCAGAATCTCTGCCGGTTGCTTATACTGAGTGGATACGTCTTGTCCTCCTTGTCTAGTGGGCACCATTGTCTCCTTTGAGTCAACCTGTTACCCCAACTGGGCATCATTTCCTTAGTGTAGTAGTCCTGCTGATGTTCCTGTTACTCACATTATTTAAACAGAGGGCAAATACAGTAGTAAAGACCAAACACCAAAGTGCATATTCTCAAGTTAAGATGAACATAGTTTGAAATTAGAGAACAAAAGTGAATCAGGTCTATACAACATTGACCCTTATAAAAATGGAGAGCCATTTGCCAGTAATACTTCAAGACTGGACTGAGATATACTATATATGCTGTTTCTCTCAAACTGACAAGATTTAACTACTTATTTAATTTTTTTTAGTGGAAATGAGGAGAAATTGATTTACTATTAATACACATCAAAAAAGGTAGCATACTAAACTCACTTCTACTGACTGAAGCAGATTCAGTCTTCTAAAGAAACTAGAAGCATTTCTTCTTCTCTGTCATCCTGGTCCTCTCTTCAGTGTTCTTTGTCAATTTTCTTAACCAAAAAACTTTGTGTGAAATATATTAAAGAATTTAACATTTGGACAATGAAATAGACCATGTGTTCACTTTAAATAACCTTGTGCCATTGCTTTATTTCAGAAATTTCAGCTGTGATCGCTGATTTCAGTTTCCTCAGAATACTCAAGAATAGATAGGCACATCAAGCAGGACTGTTTGCATGTCTGCTTGGCAGAAGTAATACCAGTTTGCGTTTTGCTAGTCAACTGTGGATGGAAACTTGAGTTAACTGGCACCTATTTATCCCGTTGGTGTCTTAGTAATCCTTAAAGACTGAGATCCTAAGCAGTTGCCTGGTTGGCATGCCCCTAACTATCAGTTCAGTTCAGCTGCTCAGTCGTGTATGACTCTTTGTGATGCCATGGACTGCAGCATGCCAGGCTTCCCTGTCCATCACCAACTCCTGAAGTTTACTCAAACTCATGTCCATTGAGTTGGTGATACCATCTCATCCTCTATCATCCCCTTCTCCTCCTGCCTTCAATCTTTCCCAGCATCAGGGTTTTTTCCAATGAGTCAGTTCTTTGCACCAAGTGGCCAAAGTATTGGAGTTTCATCTTCAGCATCAGTCCTTCCAATGAATATTCAGGACTGATTTCCTTTAGGATGGACTGGTTGGATCTCCTTGCAGTCCAGGGGTCTCTCAAGAGTCTTCTTCAACACCCCAGTTCAAAAGCATCACTTCTTAAGCGCTTAGCTTTCTTTGAAGTCCAACTTTCACATCCATTAGATGCCCCTAACTATAGTTTTAAATGATTCAAAGTCATTGGAGAAATGTAGAGGGAGGAAAAAGAAAGGCATCTACAGTGTCCAGAGGGAAATCCTCTGGACTGCTGGGTGCAGAGCTCTCTTAGTGTGGGCATTTCTGCCTTCAGGCCTGAAAGGAAAGAGCACAGTTCCCACAGGATAAATCCTGATTTGAGCTTGTTAAAAAAATTTAGAATCTTCAACTAAATCAACTAGCACAAAATAGTTTATCTGTCTCTTTTTAAAAATTCAGAAAGCTAAAAATTTATTGGAAATCTTTTATATATTAACCACTGTGCTAAAAAATGTAGGTGGTATTATAAAAGTATCAACAAAAGAATTACAAATCACAATGGGATTGAAATTAGAAGTGAAATGTGCCAATAACTGGATAGGCAAAATAAAAATGAAATGCATTAATCCATGTTAATATGTGCATTATTTGTTGTCTTCAACAGCATTGATTTCACTCTGTGTGCGGACTCTGTTATTTTAAGCTTTGCAATATAACACAGTATCAGCATCCAGCTAATAGAAAGATGAGTAAAGAGGACTTTACTCTTTAGTAAAGTACTCTTTAGGTCCACTCAGTATTCTAGAAGAAGTGAAAAATAATGTATTATATTTTAAAAAGTGTATTACTAGCAACTTTCTATAACTCAGCTGATATTCAGCACATTAGTCCCCATTTATTTGGCCTCAGGAAATTATTGTAACTGGAGGGAAAGCAAAA
The DNA here is from genome assembly GCF_032452875.1 of Bos javanicus. Classification (NCBI taxonomy): domain Eukaryota; kingdom Metazoa; phylum Chordata; class Mammalia; order Artiodactyla; family Bovidae; genus Bos; species Bos javanicus. The sequence continues at coordinate 86,992,601 of NC_083868.1, forward strand.
TCAAAGATACACATTTTTAAACTTGAGCAAAAATCTGAGATGGGTCAATTTTTTTACTAAGATTTGGAGCCATAATTTTTAAAATGTACTTTCACCAAATTAGTTCTGACTGTATTGGGTCACTCTGAGAGAAATGATGGTTCTATCATAAGTAAAGCTGTTGGGAAGAAGAATTTCTTCTGTCCTGTGGAAATGACTAGGCCTTTGACTTGCATCATGGAAGACCTTTTGTCATATATCACAACTTCACAAGAGAGGCCTTAAGCTCTCCTAGCAAGAAAAAATTAATTGCAATAATAGCCTTTGAAAGGAATCTTAGAAATGAATATCTTCAGAACATTCAAGACACAGAAATAAGTAATATAGCTATTTAAATACTTTAAGTCATATGTGCAAATTCAGTGAATATTTAGTACTAGTTAATCTTCCCTTTATATAATAGATGAGTTTAAATAAGGTCAGATTTAAAATTTGTACAGAGAATCTTACTTTTGCTTTTTCTTTAAAATTAGAATATATTTCCTTTTGGGAAAAAAAAAGTATCACTATAGACTTAAGTTAAACATCTTTGATAAAAAAATAAAACCTAGTGGGCAAGTCCATGCTACACTCACCATCATGTTTTACAAACAGAAAAGATGTGTAGAAAGACAAAGTTCTTATTTAGCAGTTCACTAATAATTTTGAGTCAAATTCTCTTTCTCCTGTTCTTTCACAACTTTAAGAGATTCCATTAGGTACCTTCTATTCCTCTTCTCCTGACCTGTTTATATGTTCTTCCTGCTGTATCAGGGATTCCCTTAGCGCTGCATTCAAGGATACCTGAAATTTTTGCATGGCTAATTTTTTAAATTTTGTTTACATTGCTTCGAGATGTATATATAATTAGGTAACTCTAGCTCTTCAACCAACAAATACCAAAATATCAACAACTCAGCACATTATACGGTTATGCTATGCTCATCTAATAGTGTAATGTATATGTTCCTGGTTGGAAGGCAGTCTTCTTCTACAAAACTTACTCTTAGTAAAGTGGGAAGAGTGTTTTGGGAGGAAAGGGGTTTGTTTTTGTTTTTTTTTTTTTTTTTGCTATATTTATTCCTATAATTTTCTGAAAGAGAAATATTTGACTCTCACTGGCTCCAAACTCCAATTTCTCTACATAAACTTCTCTCAGATTTGTGAACAAGTTCCAAAGCAAATCTGTGAATCTTCTACAAATTTGAAAATGGTGTACATTGTTCTGTGTGTCAGATCCTTTAGTATTATTTGATAATGCTACTTTTAATGTCAAGGGTGTCTTGACTGAGCCAAAGCCAAAAACTAGAATGGTTAGTGGGTTGAGCTAGTTGAACTGCACTCTCTCATTTGTTTATCTCCATAAGCTAATGACTGACATAGGAAAATAAAGCATTTAAACAATGTTTCCCAGAAGAGATGACTAGATGGTATTCAAATTGCCAAGAAGGGGTGAACTCACCATCAGAAGGACAGCTTGGGGTGTGGTTTGCTCAAGTCATTATTGAGACATCAGACTTGATATCCCAATAATAGAAGTATAATTAGAGCCTCTTTGTGAAAGTGAAAGAGGAGAGTGAAAAACCTGGCTTAAAACTCAGCACTCAAAAAACTAAGATCAGGGCATCTAGTCCCATCACTTCATGGCAAATAGATGGGGAAACAATAGAAACATTGACAGACTTTATTTTGAGGGGCTTCAAAATCACTGCAGATGGTGACTGCAGCCTTGAAATTAAAAGATGCTTGCCCCTCGGAAGAAAAGCTATGACCAACCTAGATAGTATATTAAAAGCAGAGACCTTACTTTGGACAAAGGTCTGTATAGTCAAAGTTATGATTTTTCTAATAGTCATGTATGGATGTGAGAGTTGGGCCATAAAGAAAACTGAGCACCCAAGAATTGATGCTTTTGAACTGTGGTGTTGGAGAAGACTCTTGAGAGTCTTCTTGGACTTGAGTCCCCTGGACTGCAAGATCAAACCAGTCAATCCTAAAGGAATGCGCTCCTGAATATTCATTGGAAGGACTGATGCTGAAGCTGAAGCTCCAATACTTTGGACACCTGATGCAAAGAACTGACTCACTGGAAAAGACCCTGATGCTGGGAAAGATTGAAGGCAGGAGAAAGGGATGACAGAGGATGAGATGGTTGGATGGCATCACCGACTCTATGGACATGAGTTTGAGCAAGCTCCAAGAGTTAGTGGTGGACAGGGAAGCCTGGAATGCTGCAGTCAATGGGTTCACAAAGAATCAGACACCACTGTGCGACTGAACTGAACTGAACTGATACCTCAGTAAATAAGTGAATGAAGAAAGCCAGGAAGGGAGGGAGGAATAAAAGAAGGAAGTATCTAGCAGCCAGAGAGGAGTAGTGGTTCTGAGCTAGGTATGATGGTCAGTACTTGAGCATGACATTTCTCACATTCATGGGCAGCATGTGAACCCTGGGGAGAAGATGGCCTCTGCATGGACCATCTCACTAAATATGGTAACATGCTCCCCTGCTGTGGGACTCTTATAAATCAGCCTCCCTCACCTGGCCCCAAGTTCTGCTACTCTCCTCCTATTCTTCTCTGCTGATGGATAAATCCTCTGCCCTACCCAGGTGAAGATCTCACCAGCTGTGCCAAGTACCAGGTCTGCCTGCACAATGTGCAGTACACAAGCCAGCAGTCACTAGCAATGGAAGAAAAATGTTCCTTTTCTGTACAATGTTCAGTTGTCAGAGAACTGTAACCTATCACCAGTCTCCTGTTATTCCTCAAGACTGGCACAGATATTGTCTTTGGGATACAATGTCAGCCATACTACATAACGACTCAAACCAGGGTTCAAATCTCGCTTCCACCACTTGCTCTGTATGTGATCTTTATCTTTCTGAGCCTCAGTTTTCTCATCTTTAAATATGCAAAACAGTAATACCTGCCCTATTTCCTTTGTTGTTGTTCCGTCACTAATTCATGTCTGATTATTTGCGACCTCATGAACTGCAGCATACCAGGCTTCCTTGTCCTTCACTATCTCCTGCAGCTGGCTCAAATTCATGTCCATTGAGTCAGTGATACTATCTAACCATCTCATCCTCTGCCACCCTCTTCTCCTATTGCCTTCATTCTTTCCCAGCATCAGGGTCTTTTTCCAGTGAATCAGCTCTTCATATCATGTAGTCAAAGTATTGGAGCTTCAGCTTCAGCATCAGCTCTTCCAATGAATATTCAGGACTGAGTTCCTTTAGGATGGACTGCTTTGATCTCCCTGCAGCCCAGGGAACTCTCAAGAGTCTTCTCCAGTACCACAATTCAAAAGTATCAATTTTTCGGCACTCAGCCTTCTTTATGGTTCAACTCTCATGTCTGTACATGACTACTGTAAAAACCATAGCTTTGACTATACACTATTGACTATACAGTTGACAAAGTGATGTCTCTGCTTTTTAATACGCCATCTGGATTTGTCATAGCTTCTATTACATTTTCTTTAAAGAATCAAGTGAGATAATGTTTGTAAAATTATACTGTGAAGCATAAAGTATTATATAAATTTGAATAATTTTTTAACTATTATCATCAATTTGTAAAAGAAAATAGGAAAAAAATATTAATGAGAAAGAAAAGTTTATTCTGAAATCGTCATTCTCCAAAGTATAGTCAAAGGTATATTCCAGATGGCAAAGTCACTTTCTTTTCACTAAAGACTTAGATTTCTGATCCCCTAGTGAGGAACAGAGAATGTAGAATTAAGAGAAGAGCATTAATGAAGAAAGCACAGAGAAATTACTTATATGGGCATTTCTAGGTGAACGATATTTTAGAGATGGTCCAACTAATGTGAACTTTGTAGAAAATGTTAGATGATCCTTGAACTGACAGATGATACATTTTGATACAGCGTGGTAGAAAATGGCCACTTTTTAAATGTGATGAACCCATAATTCATAGGGGTTCATCATAAATTATTAGAGCTTATAATCTTATTTGCAGCTAATATAGGAAATTAGAGACATTCTTCTTGAGCACTTCACATTAAGATGTAACTTCTTTTCTGAATGATAGAAAATGAATAGCTGCATTACTGGCATGAACTTGCATGTCACTTTTGAATTTATAGATAATTTTAAGAAAGACTATACACTTTGAAAAATCTAATACTGAACTTAAAGACAAACTCTTAAAATAACTTTTTAAGTTTCATCATTAATAGGGTAAATGTCACCCTGATGACTCAAAGTTATTAATATAGATCACATTTTTGTGATTCTTGAGCCTGAACTCAGTCCAGCTCAGCCCTTCGTTCTTGTTGATATGAACATATTGCCAAAAAAAATTAAAGTGAAGGTTTTGATCCTAATGCAGATCCATTCTAATCAAGCAGCCAGTTGAGAGAATAACAATGGGTGAACACTAGCCAACATCAAAACTAGAAAAACAGTTCAAAATAAATTTACTACTGTTGGTGATCAATACCACCTTGCCATGCACAGATTCACTCTTAAGTGAGATTTTCTTTTTCTCTCCATTTATTTTACTTTTTAACTTTTAAATGGAGCAAATCCATTTTTTAAAGTTTTTTCCATAGTGTCATTTACATGATACTGCACAAGGTTTAAAGTGATTTAAACACATACACAAGCACAAGAGATAAATAATTTACAAAGAGCAACCAATTCTTCTTGAAAGTTACTGAACTTTTTTAGTGACCTAAAGATAATTTAGGAAGGGGTGAATTTAACTCAGATGAGCATTGTATCTACTATTGTTGGCAAGAATCCCTTAGAAGAAATGCATTATGCAGTATGTCAGTAGTATCATTCAATATTACAGTAATCCAAGTCTATGCCCTGACCAGTAATGAAAAGAAGCTGAAGTTGAATGGTTCTATGAAGACCTACAAGACATTCTAGAACTAACACCCAAAAAGATGTACCTTTCATTATAGGGGACTGAATGCAAAAGTAGGAAGTCAAAAGATAGCTGGAGTAACAGAAACATTTGGCCTTGGAGTACAAAATGAAGCAGGGCAAAGGCTAACAGAGTTTTTCCAAGAGAATACACTGGTCATAGCAAACACCCTCTTCCAACAACACAAGAGAAGACTCTACACATGGACATCACCAGATGGTCAACACCAAAATCAGATTGATTATATTCTTTGCAGCCAAAGATGGAGAAGCTCTATACAGTCAGCAAAAACAAGACCAGGAGCTGACTGTGGCTCAGATCATGAACTCCTTATTGCCAAATTCAGGTTAAATTGAAGAAAGTAGGGAAAATTACTAGACCATTCAGGTAAGACCTAAATCAAATCCCTTATGATTATACAGTGGAAGTGACAAATAGATTCAAGGGATTAGATCTGATAGAGTACCTGAAGAACTATGGATGGAGGTTTGGGAACAGGCATTGATTAAGACCATCCCCAAGAAAAAGAAATGCAGAAAGGCAAAATGGTTGACTGAGGAGGCCTTACAAATAGGCCTCCTATTTGTGAAAAGAAGAGAAGCTAAAGGCAAAGGAGAAAAGGAAAGATATACCCATCTGAATGCAGATTTCCAAAGAACAACAAGGAGAGATAAGAGTCTTCCTCAGTGATCAATGCAAAGAAATAGAGGAAAACAATAGAATGGGAGAGACCAGAGATCTCTTCAAGAAAATTAGAGATACCAAGGGAACATTTCATTCACAGATGGGCACAATAAAGTACAGAATGGTATGGGCCTAACAGAAGCAGAAGATATTAAAGAGGTGGTAAGAATACACAGAGGAACTATACAAAAAAGATCTTCAAGACCCAGATAACCACAATGGTGTGATCACTCACCTAGAGCCAGACATCCTGGAATGTGAAGTCAAGTGGCCCTTAGGAAGCATCACTATGAACAAAGCTAGTGGAGGTGATGGAATTCCAGTTGAACTATTTCAAATCCTGTAAGATGATGCTGTGAAAGCGATGCACTCAATATGCCAGCAAATTTGGAAAACTCAGCAGGGGCCACAAGACTAGCAAAGGTCAGTTTTCATTCCAATCCCAAAGAATATTCAAACCACCACACAGTTGCACTTGTCTCACACACTAACAAAGTAATGCTCAAAATTCCCCAGGCCAGGTTTTAGCAGTATGTGATAAGTGAACTTCTAGATGTTCAAGCTGGATTTAGAAAAGGCATAGGAACCAGAGGTCAAATTGCCAATATCCATTGGATCATCAAAAAAGCAAGAGAGTTCCAGAAAAGCATCTATTTCTGCTTTATTGACTATGCCAAAGCCTTTGACTGTGTGGATCACAACAAATTGTGGGAAATTCTCCAAGAGATGGGAATAATAGACCACCTCACTTGCCTCCTGAGAAATTTGTATGCAGGTCAAGAGGAAACAGTGAGAACAGGACATGGAACAACAGACTAGTTCCAAATTGGGAGAGGAGTACATCAAGGCTGTATATTGTCACCTTGCTTGTTTAACTTATATGCAGAGTACATCATATGAAATGCCAGGCTGGATGAAGCACAAGCTGGAATCAAGATTGCCAGAAGAAATATCAGTAACTTCAGATATGCAGATGACACCACCCTTATGGAAGAAAATGAAGAATAACTAAAGAGCCTCTTGATGAAAGTGACAGAGGAAAGTGAAAAAAATTGGCTTAAAGCTCAACATTCAGAAAACTAAGATCATGGCATCCATTCCCATCACTTCATGGCAAATAGATGGGAAACAATGGAAACAGAGACAGACTTTATTTTCTTGGGCTCCAAAATCACAGATGGTGACTGTAGCCATTAAGTTCAAACATGCTTGCTCCTTGGAAGAAAACCTAAGACCAACCTAGACAGCTTGTTAAAAAGCAGAGACACTACTTTGCTAACAAAGTTCCATCTAGTAAAAGCTGTGGTTTTTCCAGTAGTCATGTATGGTTGTGAGAGTTGGACTATAAATAAAGCTGACCACTGAAGAACTGATACTTTTGAACTGTGGTATTGGAGAAGACTCTTGAGAGTCCCTTGAACTGCAAGAAGATCCAACCAGTCCATCCTGAAGGAAAGCAGTCCTGAATATTCATGGGAAGGACTGATGCTAAAGCTGAAATTCCAATGCTTTGGCCACCTGATACAAAGAACTGATTCATTGGAAAAGACCCTGATGATGGGAAAGATTGAAGGCAGGGGGAGAAGGGGACGGCAGAGGGTGAGATGGTTGTATGGCATCACCAACATGATGGACATGAGTTTGAGTAAGCTCCAGGAGTTGGTAATAGACAGGGAAGCCTGGAGTGCTGCAGTCCCTGGGGTTGCAAAGAGTCGGACATGACTGAGTGACTGAACTGAACTGACTGAACTCAAGATAATTTAAAACATAATGTGCTAAATAGGAATGGAGGGAGAAAGAGAGAAAGATGGAGAGTAATTTCAAATAAAACCCTTTCCTCCACAGATACCACCAGTTTATCCTAAGAATTAAGAATTTATTAGAGTTAATTAAAACAAACAAGAAAATCTCATATCTTATTAAACTGAAAAATAACCTTAATATCATTTTTGCAGTTGGCCTCAAAATTTCCCCCTAATTTCTATTACCCCTCACCTACTTCAATCCCTCATTATATACACAATATTAATATAGCCTTCTAGAGAGCCCTACCTCTCCTTCCCCTCTGATCATTCTTCTACAGTTACTATCTGACCATGTTCCCACTTGAAATCCACACTTGAGATGGCTTCTGCTACTTGTAGGTTGAAATCTCAAATACTCACCTGGGTTTCAAGGTCCTCAATGGCAAGACATCTCCCAACCTTTCTAATCATGTGTTCTGCCTGGATTCTAACATCAATAATGTAGATTAGACTTAATAGAAATTATGATTTAATCAGATTTGTATAAATTAGATATGATTAAAAAGAATATATCTAAAGCAGTTTTCATGATTCCTGGAAAAGTGTAGGCATTAATAAATTATAACTGCTATTGGTTTTGCTGTTAGTGTTATTATTGTCATTTACTATCTCTGTCTGGAATGCCTGCTTAAATCTCATCATTTAAAATTCCGCAATTCCTAGGATCCTCTCTTCCTCGCTGTCCCACAGCACAATATTGAAACCTTGTTTATAAACTCTATTTATCACAGTATTGATTTTTTTCTTTCATTGTCTATGTCTCATCATGATAATGAACTTTTGGGCAAAAGGAACCATATTTACACTTAGCATTATAGCTTCTAAGCTAATATTTTATATGTACCATTCAATAAATGTTTTTTATTGAATATATGGCATAGGAAAATCAATATGTTATACAGTATGTTCAACTAAATTGCAAATTCATTTGCAAAGTATGACTATGATGACCAAATAACATATTATTACAAAGAGGGACACTTTGAGAGTAAGAAAGGATATTCTTGATCATTATGTGGAGACAGTAGGCACACACTAGAATGTAAGGTAATCAAGTAGGGTAAAACTCCATGAAAACACAGCTGAATGCTGCAAAGATTATCCCAATCATATTATCCCTTCCTTCATGATCATCATGAAAGCAAGCCTGTTACAGAGAGAAGGTTGGGGGTATGATTGAGTTTTTACAAGATGAAGGAGCACTAACAGAAGCCACTGGAGTATGTACCACACTTTGAGCATCCTTAGAATTAGCCTGAGTTGACAAGACTACAAAGGATTTAAAACAAGCCCCCTTCTCTCATTGCACACCTGAAATGAAGAGTATGAGCAGAATGTCTTGAATTTGTCTGGCATGTTGAACTGGTGTGTGATGGGGGAGTGTCCCTGGGCAGAGGAATGTGCTGCCTCCTAAGTGTAAGAACTTTCCCTGAGCAGTTTCCTTTCTCATTCTAGAGCTGCTCAGGCTATAGCCACGGAAGCTGTAGCCTTCACAGCTCTGTGCATCTTTCCGTTTCTACACTCCTCTCACTTTGTATCTGTTAATGCTACGTGACTATTTTATAAAAAAGGTTTTATTCTACCCTCTAACCGTCCTTAGTGAGCATATTCTTAGGCCTTCAGTGGAGCTGCTCACAGAATGTTGTTAAAAAACAAACTTCAGCGGACTAAATTGGAAGATTTAATTGACTTTAGTGATTCATGAATTGGGCAGCATCCCATCTAGCAGCAACAAGGGTGCTCCAAGAAGTTATATAACATGGGGGTTTTTATAGAAAGGAGGGTGGGGCGAAGAAGCCATTAGCGAAAGGTAAGAAACAGTTATTTGGGGACAGGACATTGTCTTTTGGGAGGGCTAAAGGGACTGTACAGGTTTCATCAGGCAGATTGCCTCTTCTTCCCTTGGTGGATCAGAGGTGAGATAGAGAGGGCCCATGTGACAGATTATCTCACTGATGCTGACCAGAGTGATTAAGATTACATTTCTGGTGGAAGTTGAAACTACAATATGGTATATTATTGAGTGAAGTCGCTCAGTCATGTCCGACTCTGCGACTCGATGGACTGTAGCCTACCAGGCCCCTCTGTCCATGGGATTTTCCAGGCAATAGTCCTGGAGTGGATTGCCAGTTCCTTCTCCAGGGGATCTTCCTAACCCAGGGATCCAACCCGGGTTTCCTGCATTGTAGACAGACACTTTACCATCTGAGCCACCAGGGAACTCAAAAAAAAAAAAAAAAAGGTCAGAATCAACCTTACTGAAACTCTAGTGAAAGTGAAGTCGCTCAGTCGTGTCCGACTCTTTGCGACCGAATGGGCTGTAGTCCCCCAGGCTCCTTCCATCCATGGAATTCTCTAGGCAATAGTCCTGGAGTGGGTTGCCATTTCCTTCTCCAGGGGAATCTTCCTGACCCAGGATCGAACCCGGGTGTCCCGCACTGCAGGCAGACGCTTTACTGTCTGAGCCACCAGAGAATCCCAAGTACATTATTGACAGGTGTTAAATCTAGGTTTGGTATTCCTTGATTGAAATTTAATCTCTGGGAGAACTGGGACAGAGAGCATTACTCCCTATTTCATCAGATTTAAAACCTAGTATATTATTGATAGGTGTTAAATCTAGGTTTGGTATCATGGACTTAATTTAGCATGAGTGACACCATTTTGGACCTGTTTGTTTGTTTTTTTTTCTTAACAATATGAAAAAGGGGCATTTTCCAAAGAAGGATGTGGTCCTCCCTCATGGAGGTGGCCCTGCAGTGAATCAGAGAGTTGACAGAGTCCACACAGGAGTTAGGAGGAATCTGATGAAATAGGGAGTAATGCTCTGTGTCCCAGTTCTCCCGGAGATTAAATTTCAATCAAGGAATTTAGCAGTGCTTTTTATACTCAGTGAGTGAACATCTGATCACTTGGCCAATGTCCAGAACACAGAATGACCATAATATCACAGTTCAATGAAGGGCTGTTACTGTAGTGTGGGAGAACTGAGAACCAGGAGACTAATCTAGGCAGGGCTCACCAACCAGCTGTGTGACTTTGAACAAGTCATATAACAACCCTGTGTCTTAAGTTATAAAAAGACAGTAACATCATTGAATAATTTATAATAATGCAAGTAGCTGTGAGATCACTTGTAACTTTGTAAATAGCTTGGAATATCTTATCTTTTATTAAGGTAGGCCACTTTATTCCCTTTACATTACACTTCAAAGTCTTTGAGATATAAATGTTTCTTTTAAGTACTGTTCTGAGTGCAGTTAAGCTGTTTCTTTTCATGATCACAATTTTTGGGTCACATTAGTGCAAGACAAGTTTTATTACTTAATGAAAAACAAGTAAGTATATTTTCCTTTTCAAATTAAGAAAATTAGCTTGAGATGATATGGCTTTTGACAGCAATAATGCTTGTTGTGAGCCAAGTGTCTAATTTGGAATGCAGATACACTTAACTATGTAGGATTTAATTAATTCTGAAAAAAACAGCATATTGTTTGGAAGCACTATGGTATCTTAATCTATCTAATTTCATTAATAGTTTGAAGGGAAAATACCAGACTTTTGATCCAGTTCTACTCTGCCAGTCAGTTGCTCTGTGACCTCTGGTAAGTCATTTAACATTTCTGGATCTTACTTTTACTTGCAAATCACCTGGAGTAGCTAGTATCTAAAATCCTTTCTAGTTCTAAAATACAGACTATTTCACAACCATTACAATTTTATTTTTATTCATTTATTTTAAAAATTTATTTGGCAGCACTGGGTCTTAGTTGCGGCACGTGGGATCTAGTACTCTGATAGAGATTGAACCTGGCCCCACTGCATTGGTAGAGCAGTCTTAGCCTGTGGGCCACGATAGAAATCCCACAACCATTACAATTTTAAAAGCAATTTTAAATTTAACCTTTTTTCTTTTTTATTAAAACTAATACATGCTTGGTTGGGATTAATTTACTCAGCACCAAGCAAATGACAGCCCCGTGATGGTATTTACAAAATGAAGTTGTCAAAATGAAAGAGTGACTTTTCAAAAAAGAGTATTAAAGTGCAATTGACTTTGAAATAACCTGTCTAGGCATGGCTCACAAATTCTACCCAAAGCAACATTCTTGAGACTGTTTGCTTAGTATGCAAATTAAAATCATCATTAAAAGATCAGTAGCCATGTGGTGGCTCTATGATTAATGATTTCTACAGCCAAAGGGAGAGATTTGAGTTAATTAGCCTGCCTGATCTCCTGCCCCCTTTGCCTCCTGGGACAGAGCTGAGTGCAGAGGTCTTCCTCGGGGGAGAAGGAGGGGCTCTCAGTCATGGAGAGCGGGCTCTAAACTGACCATGGCCATCTCATCCACTTCATCACCCCATCCTTTTAGCTGAAAGGAGGTCATTCCTTGAAAGACAAAGTGATAATGGTCCCCATGAGAGAACCAGGGTTATTAGATTGCTTATTTGGTCTCTGATGGAAATCAAATTAATAAATTGTGGGAATAAAAATACTTGACAAGAATTAAGAAACAACAAAAAAAAGAAAAGTATAATGTAAACTCCAAAATTTTTAAAAAGGACAAAACCCAACCACTTTCCATTTTTCCTGTTCCGCTCTCTGCTCTTGCCTGTTTTTTTCCTACCTTTACGTAAGACGTCTCAGTATAGTAAATAGAAAAAGCTGCCCCGTGCCTTCCCCACTAACTTGTATTGTAATCTTGGCAAGTGAATACTTCTCTGGGACTGTTTCTAGCTTCAATAACTCAGTGACTTCATAACTCTTTAATTTTACTTAAAAAAAAAAGACAACAATATGAAGTTTGAAGGTCAGGGAAATTGTAGATCAGAAATTGGTGAGGCAAATAGGACTTAAGGAAACAAAGTAGAGACTGTTGGGGTTTTGAAGTCTCAGTAAAGTGGTCTATGCCCAGGTCAGCAAGAACTAGAGCTGCTGGAAGTACCTAGGCTGTTGCACTTTCACTTGAACACTTTTGTTCCTACTCTGGACACTTGGATTACTCAAAGATGTCAGTTCTGGAAGTTTTAATCCATTTTTGTATTATTCTTGTCATCATTTTCTCCACTTCTGCTCTCTTATTGCTGAGCTCTGATGGCAAAAATCATGCAAGCACTTAGACTGATATCACCAAAAATCTGTGGCCTTCAACCCCTCATCAACCACTGAAAACCCCACCTCACCTTTTCTCTGTCACCACTCTCTCTGAGCAGAGAACTTCTTGACCTCACAGAAAATAATAGAATTTTTCCCAGGACCTCTTCAATGTTCCTTTGCTACTAACTCTTTCCTCCTAGCACATAAAATTAGCTCTTTCCCTTTCTTAAAAACTATTTCTACACTCTATTGTGGTCACCACTATTAATTTCCCTCCTTTCATAGAAAAGCTCCTAAGAAAGAAGTTATGTCATTTTTTCTTCGGCTTCTATTTACTTTCAGATAGTTTCTGTCTGGGTTTGGATTCCCTCAGAAGCAGACTCTGGGTTGAGGGTTCAATTGCAAGTAGATTATTTGGAAGGTGATCCCAGGAATCACATTAGAGTGAAGGAAAGCCAGGCAGGGAAGGAGGAAGCCACTACTGGATATGGAATCAAACAATCACTGCTGCCAGCTCTCAAATCTGTATATCCAAGTCACTTTCCTAGTTCCAGATCCATGTTTCAGTTCAGTTCAGTTGCTTAGTCATGTCTAACTCTTTGCGACCCCATGAATCGCAGCACACCAGGCTTCCCTGTCCATCACCAACTCCCGGAGCTTACCCAAACTCATGTCCATCGAGTTGGTGATGCCATCCAACCATCTCATCCTCTGTCATCCCCTTCTCCTCCTGCCCCCAATCCCTCTCAGCATCAGGGTCTTTTCCAATGAGTAACTCTTTGCATGAGGTGGCCAAAGCATTGGAGTTTCAGCATCAGCATCAGTCCTTCCAATGAACACCCAGGACTAATCTCCTAGATGGACTGGTTGGCTCTCCTTGCAGTCCAAGGGACTCTCAAGAGTCTTCTCCAACACCGCAGTTCAAAAGCATCAATTCTTTGGTGCTCAGCTTTCTCCACAGTCCAACTCTCACATCCATACACGACCACTGCAAAAACCATAGCCTTGACTAGATCCATGTTTATAAATGTACAAAATGCCCATAATTGGATATCTATGACAATTTAAATCCAACATCTACAAATACTGGTGTCATGGTTTCAAGACCTGGCTCCCCTACTGACTACATATGCAGCACTGAGCAAGTTATTTAATCTCCATAATTCCCAGATAAATCCTCTGGGAAAAAAAAGGGGGGGCAATAATTGTGTATCAATAATGTTTTGACAATTAAATGAAGTCATTTGTGTTAGGTACTAAGCACAGTACTGGGTACGTAAGAAGTGATTGGTGATCATTAGCTTTCATTATTAATGTAATAAGGACTTTTTCCACAAACATTTCTTAACATGTATTCCCTCTATGTTAATGGCATTGCCATCTACCCACTTAAATCAGAAATTTTCAAATCATCCTAGAATCTTTTCTCACTCTCAACATCAGGCACCATATTCTGCCAATTCCACCTCCCACATATGTCTTAAATTTGTCATTTCCTCTTCATCCTTCTTCCTCTGCCTTAATGCCAGCCCTCAGCACTCTTGCTTAGATTAGAATTCCTTAGGGGATTCTTCCTGTTCACAATGCCTAACATAGTGTCTGACACAAAGTAATCATTTAATAAATGTTTGAATGAATATCATCAAATTATCTCTATCATAATAAATGGTACCACAGGCCTAAGAGTTTTCCTTGATTCCACTTAATTCCTCATAGCACACATTTAATCCATGGTAACCCTGTTGCCTCTACTTCCAAAATACACCCAGAGTCCAAGCATTTCTTAACATCTCCCCCAGTATAGTACTAGTTTAAAACCAGACTCATCTGCCCACCCAGACTTTCCTCCTTTCTATATAACTGCCACATGGAAACTGGAGTCATCAAAACATAAATTAGATCTTAGCATTTAACAATCTTAAAAATTTCCTATGGCTTCTTGATAAAATTTTTAATATCCACAGGGACTCCAAAGTTCCCTATTGACTTCTCCACTTTACCTCTTTCCCTTTCTCTCTTCGCTCACTATATTTTGGCCACCGTGGCCTTTGTGCTATACCTGGAACATACCTGGAACATACAAAATATGCACATTTTTTAGCTGTTGTTTTCTGCTCGGACTAATCACTCATCCCTGGGTCTTCACACAACTGCCTCTTTCTCACCATTCAAATCTCAGCTCCCCATAGTTATCTCATTACTAACTTGGGTCTTTATGTAAATCTTATTCTCTATCTCCCCATCCTCACTCCTAGAACATAAAGTACTTGAGGCAGAATTTTTATCTCATTTCTCACCGTCTCCCAGGACCCAGAACAGTATCTAGTACATAGTTGGAGATGAATAAATATTTGTCAACAAACGTTTATTAATACATACTACATTCAAAATCAGGCTCTGTAGGACACTAAAAGAAGTAAAAAGTTTAAAAGATATTAACAAGAACATTATTAACAGCAATAACAAGACCCTAAATACACATAAATAAGGATGAGAAATAAATTAGAAAAGTTAGAAACAGCTAATTTGTTAGGATGATAAGATTGCATGTCTTTGCTTTTGAAAGCTTCATTAATTATCACTAATGTAGAGCAACAAATGAAAATTACTCGTTGAGTGCTATGACAAAAGGTCCCGTAGCACTTCTCAGAAGTATTTTGTAGTCAGGATGGTCTAAGGACTAACTTCTGTTACTCAGGTCACTTAGAAAATAAATAAATGTTTGATATAGTATATAATGAACATTTTTATTCTTTAATTTATTTCTCGATAATAGTCTATGAAATCTTAAACAGCAGTGTTAACATCATAAGGAAAGAGAATATTCTAAAGTTATGATTCTTTGATGGGCTGAGCTGGAATAATATTTGTGTGTGTTTGTGGAGGGGCAATTAGTGAATACATAGAGAAGGTGTTTTCAGTTTGGGGGCCTCCAACTACTCATCAAATTGCAGGTGGCACAGCCATTTGTCATGGATTCCCTGTTCCACTTAACCTGGAAATTCTGAACAAGTATCTGAGGTTCTCTTGATTTCCCTTGAGAGTCCCTGTACCAAAAACAGCTTCTTACGGTTAACTTGAGCTGAGAAACAAATTGGTCTGAGAACATTCCCATGATTCCTGTTACCAGAGAATACTGTTTCTTTTAATTATAGCACAGATTTGCAGAGTTTTACTGAGAAGCAGAAAAGAAGAATAATAAAAAGCTATCAGGGTATTTTTTTAAAAAGGAAAGGGCAGGAGAATGAGTTTATCAAGTTTGATACCATCATGATTGACGATAGGCTTCAGTGATCCACACAATAGGATAATTTGATATTATAAACCACTTCTTCGGTTCTACTTTGGTCAGTAATGATAAAATGGGATACATGAAAATCAGTTTACAAATCAAGATCTCATGATTATATGTCTTACTACTACTGCTGCTGTGAACACATTCAGTTGTGTCCCACTCTTTGCAATCCCATGGCCTCTAGCTCGTAGGCTCTTCTGTCCATGGGATTTCCCAGGCAAGAATACTGGAGTGGGTTGCCATTTCCTTCTCTGTCATATGGCTTAGCCAAATAAAAATAAATAAATGAATAAATATGGATAATTATGTCAATACCAGTATGAAATCAGAGTAACAGTCATTCTCACTCCGTAACGCCAGACAATGAGAAATCAGAGCACTTGGAAAAAAAGAGTGCTGGTTTTGTATTACCCAAAATATTGGTAAACATAAATTTTGTACTCAGATTCTAAGATTGACATTAAAAAGAATAAAGCATTTAGCTCTTATGGTAGGAATTTCTAGCTGCTGTAGCTAAATCTTTTCCCTTCTTGCTGGACACTTAGGTAGACTATATTTCTTAGACTCATTTTCAGTTAGATGTCGCCATGTGGGTGAATTTTGGCCAATAGGATACAATCAAAGATGATGTATATCCTTCAACAACTGGTCCATAAAGTCTCTCATGCAAAATTTTTATCCCCTTTTGGCTTGATGCAATGGACAGAGTGACCTTGGAAGCCCCACTTGAAGCTATAGAGCCACAAGATAGAAGAATCTGGGTCCTTGGACCATTTGGTAGAAAGCTACTTGTCAATCAGGATTTTGCCTAGGATTTTCTAAGTGAGAAATAAACTTCTCTCATGCTAAGCCTCTGAGATATGGGGATTTATCTCTTATAGTAGCTACTGTTACCTATACAACTGGTTAGATTTGTTGCTTATAAATTAAAGGTCCTATTGGTTCTATCACAAGCTTTTCACAAAAAGCGCTAAACATTTTAAACTGCATCTTCAATCTCACAGTCATATTTTTTCATTTATATATAATTTTCCAACAATAACTACTGATTGGGAAAATTCTGTCCACTGGGATTGTATATTATATAACATCCCAGAAAGCTAAGAGCTTCCCAAGTGAACTAATTCATAAATTTATGAATTGATGATTTTTTAGGCCAATTATAGTAGTTAACAATGAAAGTCAAATAGTTACATAGCTTAGAATTGTCGTATATATTATAAAAGAAATAAAGATTAAGTCAAGTTGTTATGTTAAGTGATTCTAAAGTTTACAATAATTATCCCAAAATGATGTGCCAAAATAAATACCTCTCAAAGAAATGTTTCTGAGATCAGGTCACAAATCATCATTTTCAAGCAGTGGGTAAAAAGATACATTTTTTAAAAAGGGACATATGACCATTTCTCCAAATGGTGTAAATAAACATTTGGTGTCCTTTCAAGACCACATGAATTGATGTCTTCAGATACTAACTAAAGGTAGATAATCTTTCAAAAAGAATTTCTGTCCAGAGATACAATTATAGGTTATGGTATAATTCTTAATGCAGGAAACTTTCATTCTTCAATCTTATGCTTTTCTTTTTTTAAACTGGAAACACTTTTGTTACTAGTTGCAAACCAGAAAAAGTACTTAATCAATCATACTTTTAAAACCTTACTGAGCGGATGAGAAAACAAACTGTTCTTTGGCTTAAAAATTGAAGATTATGGAAATAGATTTCAAGGTGTTGACTCATGCATGCAGTTATATGACTCTATCAGTACTCTGTTTGTATATGTGAATATTTATGAAGCTCCTGGAGGTTTAAAAGTCACATGAATGAGAATTCTTGGTAAGGAAAGGCAGAAAAGATCTTATTAATGAAATTTTGAAGAAGGACCAAACTCTTAAACTTGATAAATAATTTCTTAGGAGCAGAGATTATCAGTTAAAAATATTTTTGTAACCACCATCCTAGTTTAGGCATTGACTGACTCACTGTTACCTGTATTTTCTCTCTGGTTTAATCCAGTCACACATATGCCAACAAAATGCTTTTTTTTTTACTTTTCTGTTGATTGATAATATTGTGCTACAGTTGTACAGCAAAGTGATTCAGTTACATATAAATATATACATTTTTTCAGATTATTTTCCATTATATTATTATAAGACATTGAATATAATTTCCTGTGCTATTACAGGGAAATAAATCCTAGTTTCTTATCTATTTTATGTATAGTAGTTTGTATCTATTAATTTCATTCTCTTAATTTCTCTCCCCTTCCCTTCCCTCTTTGGTAACTATAAGTTTGTTTTATATGTCTGTGAGTCTCTTTCTGTTTTGTATTAATATATAGATTCATTTGTATTATTTTTTAGGGTTTCTAGCCTTCATTAAATGAAGCTGGACTCAAATAAATTATTAATAGGCAGTGAGTTCCCAGCTGCCTCTCATGGCAAATCCATTTTTACTTCAAAGCTCTTTACCAATTCTAATCCAAATAGTGCTTTTCTTCCTTTGTCCTACTTCCTTCCGTCTCTCCTACCGGCTTCCACCCTAAATTATCTTGGTTTTGAATTTGTTTAAATCTGTGAAATGAACATAAATAAATCCATGCCAAAAGATTGGCTACAGAAATAATGTTTGCAAAAGCACCTAGTGGAATTCCTGGCACATACTGAGTGCCTTCATGCTCAGTCACGTCTGACTCACTCACGTAATGTAGCCCACCAGGTTCCTCTGTAGATGGAATTTTCCAGGCAAGGATGTTGGAGTGGGTTGCCATTTCTTACTCCAGGGGATCTTCCTGACCCAGGGATAGAACCTGCATCTCCTGCATCTCTTGCATTGGCAGGTGGGTTCTTTACCACTGATGCTTTAGTTTTTGCATCATATAAATCACCTCAACATAATACATTAAAATAATAATGGTGATTTATTATTTCTCCTGGCTTCTGTGGATCAAGGAGTTAAGAAGGACTCAGTGGGCCATTCTTATTTAGAGTTTCTCATGCATTTGCAGTCATCTGTCAAATTGGGTTGCAGTTATCTGAAAGAAGTAGAAGACGTGATGAAACTCACTTGCTTAGCTAGCAGCTTAGTCCTAGTAGTTGGCTGGGGCCTTTGGTTTCTCTCCATGAAGACTTTCCCACATGATATGGTGGCTAGCTTTCCTCCACTCCCCTGGAGTGGTTCCTTGGTTCCCAAGAAACCAAGGTGAAAGTTTCAGCATCATTTATGAGCTTGCCTGGGAACTCATATACCACCATTTCCACTATATTCTACTGGTCACTAGAGACAGCCCTGATTTCAAGTGAAAATAGTTTATACAAGAGGGTGGTGCCTCCCAGAATATTGGAAATAAAAGCAAAAATAAACAAATGGGACCTAATTAACCTTAAAAGCTTCTGCACATCAAAGGAAACTATTAGCAAGGTGAAAAGACAGCCTTCAGAATGGGAGAAAATAATAGCAAATGAAGCAACCGACAAACAACTAATCTCAAAAATATACAAGCAACTCCTACAGCTCAACTCCAGAAAAATAAACGACCCAATCAAAAAATGGGCCAAAGAACTAAATAGACATTTCTCCAAAGAAGACATACAGATGGCTAACAAACACATGAAAAGATGCTCAACATCACTCATTATCAGAGAAATGCAAATCAAAACCACTATGAGGTACCATTTCACGCCAGTCAGAATGGCTGCGATCCAAAAGTCTACAAATAATAAATGCTGGAGAGGGTGTGGAGAAAAGGGAACCCTCTTACACTGTTGGTGGGAATGCAAACTAGTACGTACAGCCACTATGGAGAACAGTGTGGAGATTCCTTAAAAAACTGGAAATAGAACTGCCTTATGATCCAGCAATCCCACTGCTGGGCATACACACTGAGGAAACCAGAAGGGAAAGAGACACGTGTACCCCAATGTTCATCGCAGCACTGTTTATAATAGCCAAGACATGGAAGCAACCTAGATGTCCATCAGCAGATGAATGGATAAGAAAGTAGTGGTACATATACACAATGGAGTATTACTCAGCCATTAAAAAGAATACATTTGAATCAGTTCTAATGAGGTGGATGAAACTGGAGCCTATTATACAGAGTGAAGTAAGCCAGAAGGAAAAACATAAATACAGTATACTAACGCATATATATGGAATTTAGAAAGATGGTAACAATAACCCAGTGTACGAGACAGCAAAAGAGACACTGATGTATAGAACAGTCTTATGGACTCTGTGGGAGAGGGAGAGGGTGGGAAGATTTGGGAGAATGGCATTGAAACATGTAAAATATCATGTAGGAAACGAGTTGCCAGTCCAGGTTCGATGCACGATGCTGGATGCTTGGGGCTGGTGCACTGGGACGGCCCAGAGGGATGGTATGGGGAGGGAGAAGGGAGGAGGGGGAGGGAGGAGGGAGGAGGGGGAGGGAGGAGGGAGGAGGGGGAGGGAGGAGGGGGAGGGATAGGGAACACATGTATACCTGTGATGGATTCATTTTGATATTTGGCAAAACTAATACAATTATGTAAAGTTTAAAAATAAAATAAAATTAGAAAAAAAAAACAAAACAAAACAAGAGGGTGGTGGTGGTTTAGTCGTTTACTAAGTTGTATCCAACTCTTTGTGACCACATGGACTGTAGCCTGCCAGGCTCCTCTGTCCATGGATTCTCCAGGCAAGAATACTGGAGTGGGTTGCCATTTCCTTCTCCAATACAACAGAGTAAATACCAGAAAATGTGGATCATTGGAGGCTATCTTGACGGCTGCCTATCAGAGTTAGATATTAATTCCCTTAGAGAAAATGGTGACTCTTTGGATTACTGCCAGACTAACCAGAGTGCTTTTCAGTTTCACCTTAAAGTTTTCCTTTTTAGGCTAGCTAAGCCCAAATTCCTGCCTCATATTGGTGCTCTCTCTCTCTCTTGCACACACACACACAAACTAGCATCCACATATAAATTCTGTATACACGATTTTTCAAATTTGAATCATCAATTTTTTAGAAAAGTAAAATCTTAGAGTAGTTTCAGATGAACAGAAAAGTTGTTAAGATAGCACAGAGAATCCCCATGTTTTCCCCAATTAGTCTCCCCTATTATTTTAGGCAAAACTTTGAAAGAAAGAAAAGGGTTTTGAGAGGTCAAGATGGAACAGTGCAAGTAAAAACCCTAAGGCCAAGAACCATCCCCTTCAGCATTTTCGAGGTGCCAGAATCCAGCATTTGTAAAGGAGGCAGAGTGATATAGACTGAGGGAGAACTAAATGACTCAGATGAAGTTATTACTATTATTACTTATTATGGCTTTAAAAAGAAGCAATTATTATTTAAAAATCATTTTAAGAAAGTGGAGTAATAAAACTGGAGGTGGACAGGTAACCAACTTGGAAAATTCATGGTCCAAAAGGGCCAAAATTGAGTAACTTGTTTCCTAAAACCCATGTTAACTCTTCCAGACAGAATTTTCTCCTTGTTCTCATATGACTTTGGTCTTGTAATGATCTGTTTCCCACTAAGCAAGTGTTATGAGTTACTCTGTCTTGGTCTGGGTTTCTCTCAAAGCAGACTAACAGAGATAGGATTTGGGTCAAGCAGTCTTTGGAGAGGTGCAAAGAACATGTATAGATAAGGAAGGAAGTAATCAAGAAAGGGAAGGCAGCCTTTAAGAGATATGTTTTTAAGTCAACTCTTGTCATGGGTGTCTGGTAATTACTATCCCATAGGGAAACTGGAAAACCATTCAAGACTTAGTACTCAGTATTATCCCAGACAAGAAAACGGGATCTGAGATGAGTATTTTTATTTCTACACTAATTAGTCATTGGTTACAATTACTCTTGTACCTGTACAGGCACCTCTGGCTCGTGGTTCACATAAGCATAGTGTATTCTGGAAGCCTGAGGGCAACCCACCAGCAAAGATACCAGTGTTGCAAAGATACCAGTGTTGTTTGAAAGCCTACTTGATGTGTGTTAAGGGGAGCTAAAAGAACAGGGTGGAGTGTTAAGCGTGTATGCTATTCATGTCTTATGTGTACCTGTGTGCTAAGTTGCTCCAGTCGGGTCCAACTCTTTGTGACCCCATGAACTATAGCTCTCTAGGCTTCTCTGTCCATGGGATTCTCCAAGCAAGAATACTGGAGTGGATTGTCATGCCCTCCTCCAGGGGATCTTCCTGGCCCAGGCTTCAGACCTGCATCTCTTCCATCTTCTGCATTGGCAGGCAGCTTTTTTACCACTAGCACTACCTGGGAAGACCTCATATCTTGTACTTCTGTGTAATCATTTATGCATTTATTCACCTGACTTTTCACCTCGAATTTTCCCATACAATGGCTAGTATGCAGTGAGGAACTTCATTTTGATATTTGGGAAAACTAATACAATATTGTACAGTTTAAAAATAAAATAAAATTTAAAAAAAAAGAAGAAAAGGGAGGGAAGAGAAGAAGGGTGGGAAAAAGGGAAAGAAATAGAAAGGAAAGAACAAGAAATGCATAGAAGAAAAAGGAAGGGAAAGGAGAGGAGTGGAAGGGAAATATGCACCCTATGTTGTGATTTGGAATGGAGAAATCTCCCTTCTGTTTACCTCTTTTGGCAGCAAAATACAGATAAAATGTATACAAATGCTAAGGAAATAAAGAATTCCCAGGAGGAGGCAATGGCACCTCACTCCAGTACTCTTGCCTGGAAAATCCCATGGACGGAGGAGCCTGGTAGGCTGCAGTCCATGGGGTCGCTAAGAGTTGGACACGACTGAGCGACTTCACTTTCACTTTTCACTTTCATGCATTAGAGAAGGAAATGACATCCCACTCCAGTGTTCTTGCCTGGAGAATCCCAGGGATGGTAGAGCCTGGTGGGCTGCCGTCTATGGGGTTGCACCTCTCGAGTTGGACACAACTGAAGCGACGTAGCAGCAGCAGCAGCAGGATGGCATACATAATGCTGTCTAAAACATTAATTCAGGTATTTACTATCAGAGTTTATTATAGAGTCAGAGTTACATTCTTTTAAATTTTCCTTGTCCTATCAAAAGCCAAAAAGTTGCTATATAGCTGGTAAGGATCTCTCAAACACCAAACAGCATATGGTGTTTGAGAAAGGATTCTAAGAAAGTAAGTGAGGATTTTTTTCCTTGCCTTACTAGATAATGAGTTTTATAATGGAAACACAATTGCAAGTTACATAATGAAGTAGGTCAGAGCTATTGATTTTCCCAGTGACAAGACTTCCTTCCTGACTGACCATACCAAAAAGATGATAGAAAGCTAATAATGGCAAATTGTGTTACCTGAGTTTTGTACTTCTGTTCGGATTAAGCTCATTACTTCTGCACATTGAAAATGTTAACCTAAAGCAGCTTTGTGAAGCAGCGTTGCAGGTGGCCACTGCACTTGGAATCAGTGCAACAGACTTTGACTAGCTTTTGTGACTTTGGAGTCGCCATGAAAATTTCTCAGGTCCCAGTTTCATCATTTGTAATATTAGGACACTGGACTAAGCTGTAAGTTGGAAATTCAGATGCCAGTGCCTCCTGAATGAATGAGAATGATGATGCCAAACTGAAGAGCACATACCCCATCTAAGGGGGTGGACATTACTCAGATCCAACCAAGGATTGCCATGCTGAAATTTCAAGCTCATGCTGTCAAATCTTCCTGAGAATCAAAATGTGATATTTAAGTTACTTTCAGATTTTAATGTGTTGGTACAATTTTTATGAAAAATACAGTATGATCCAAGGAAGGCTTATTGATAATGAGCAGAATAGAGCCCAAGGCTATTACTCACTTCTGGACTAGATGAATCTCAAATGTGCTTCTAGTTACAACTTTCTGAAAATGATACATGGAAGCCTAAATGTGTTCTAAGGTGGAGACACCTGTGCGTAGTGCTGCTTCTATTCCTCCACCTGCTTTCTTCCCCAAAGGGGTTTGTATACCTTGGTTGAGGTCCAAGGAGATTGCCAATAATCTTTCTCAGCTAGGCATTTCTGCAGTAGCTTTGGCACCTTGTTTCCTGATGACCCAGATCTATGTCTTGAAACTTAAAAATTGGTGGAGCTAATCATCCCAACTTTGGATGAATTTCTATTACTTACCATTCTTACCTTAAGATTGTGTCAGTCCTTGTATTCCTCTGTATTCTGGAACCTTGTTGAAATCTCCCCTAACAACTTTTGTATCCTCCTTGATATTTAATTAGGATTTGGAAATATTGACACCCTTAAGGTCCAGGATGCACCTTCAATCCTAGCAGATGCCACGGAAAGTGGGTTAGTTATTTCAAGTGAGTGATAGAAAGCACATTCTAGACATAGAGGGATAGGAGAAGGAACAATAGAAAACAAAGAGAAGGAACAATAGGAAATAAGAAAAATAGATGGTGCAAAGTGTTAGAAAGAGTGAAATAACACTAGAAGGGTTGGGGGCCATCTTTGCAGGGATGCCTTGAAAAAACATTTCTTACTCTGAGATGGAGATCAAATAAGAGCTTGTAAAAGCAAACTGTTGGGAAGGAAAGAGAAGATCATATGACTTGGGGTCCTCAATCTTTCCTGTAAAGTAGGTGATAAGGTTTTATTCAGGAAGTGAATAGCAATAAATTACATTTAATGAGGGAGAAAACAATTGAGAAAATGTTCTCTCCAAAAATGTCATATGTAGACAAATGTGGATGATTTTTTAAAATACCAAGTAGATTTAAGAGTTAATAGATTTGAGTCAGCAAGAACCCACTGTGGAACAAACTGAACCAGCTTATTGCCTATTGCCCTTCTCTAAGAAGGTAAATCATAGCTTTAGGATAAATGAAGAATCAAAAAGAGCATAGGAGTAGGAGAAGGGAAATTTTAGTTTCGTAGATCTTGGATATAGAGCTATTTTGTGGGAACCTAAGATGCAGGATGTGGTCATGTCTGTGAGTGGTTTAAATTGGAGATGAAGCCATATGTATTAAGAAGGTCAAGAAACTGTGACACCAATGGGGGAAAATACCAAAGTTTCCAAGGAATGTAGCTGTAGAGGACACCATGAGTTGAGGTAGGAGGTTGTTGTACAGGTTAGTTATATTGGGGATGGCAGTAAGGAATAACAAGCTTATCCTTGGTTTGAGAATTTTGATAAATAGCATAATGGGTTGCCTCAAGGGGATAGACTTGTCAGGGAAATGGAATTGTTAGTAAAAAAAAAAGTACCATCTTATTTGGGGGGAGAAAGTAAAAAGAGTGACCCTATATTGTTTCCTGGCAACAGGGTAGGGTTTCAATGGAAGGAGAAAGCAGAGGATCATGGAAGAGATCCAGCAAGCAGTAGTTTTTAAATCAGACAGAGTTGGGTTTGAATCTGATCCTGCCACTTACTAGCTGCAGGGTTGATCCAGTTTTAGAATCCCACTTTAAGAATAATATAAGCAGTGACATTAGCAAGATGGCAAACTCATAAGTCTCATGCCTCCACAAAAACAATAATTTAATAACTACTCATAGATGAAAACAGCTCTGGAGAGCTATGGACTACAATTAAGAAACTGTAGCAGAATAGTTGAGCAATAAAGTTGAGGATGGCTGTGTTGGAAAGCACTTTACCTGCACCTCGCATCCTCCATCCTGGCACAGCCTGGGGCCAAAAGGGATCCCCTGGACTGAAAACTCTCTCATGGGAGTAAAGGAAACCAGAAGGGCCCCAGCAACCTTCACCACAAAGAACAGCTGATCCCAGCTGACAGAGCTTCTTAGAGTCATGCTAAGCAAGAGCTGTATGTGTCTGTATCCTTACCAAGCAAGAGCTGTCACTGCATCCCTCTAGGGCCAGAGCTGCCACGCCCTACTCTCCTTCACTGCAGTCTACTCAGTCCTGGTGCCACAGCATGGGCACCCGTGTCCCAGACGCTAGCATTGCTATCACTGCGCATATACCTTTGTCCCTGACCTTGGCACCGAGAAAGAGCCCCTTGGCACCGAGAAAGAGCCCCTTGGCACCGAGAAAGAGCCCCTTGGCAGTAACTTATTCCCAGCAGCATTCACACTGTGAACATCTGCAGTGCAATTGAACTTAAGTTGTTATCAACTTAAAATAGAAAGTTATAACGACAGGATATTTTATGCAAGCCTGGAACTAATCACAAAGGAAAAAAAAAAAAAAAACCTGTAATAGGTACACAGAAGATACAGAGAAAAGAATCAAAGCATATCGCCCCCCCCCAAAATATCATCAGATAACAAAGGAAGACAGCAAGATAGGAAGAGAAGAATAAAACAGCTGCAAAACAAAAAACAATTAACATAACAGAAATAGTAAGTCCTCACTTATCAGTAATTATATTGAATAGATTAAACTGTTTAATCAAAAGGCATAAAGTAGCCAAATAGATTTTTTTTAAAGAGCCAGAGTCTACAAAAGACTTACTTTAGATTTGAAGACACTCAGGTTGAATGTGAAAGGATTGGAACAGATATTCCATACAAATGGTAACCAAAAAGAGGGGAAGAGAGGCTATGCTTGCATCAGACAAAATAGATATTAAGTTAAAAACTGCCTCTAGAGCCAAAGAAGGTCATTATGTAATGATTAAGAGGTCAGTTCAACAGGTAGATATGACAATTATACAGCAATTCAAATACAGTTAACAATACTTTACTGTATACTTGAAATTTGCTAATAGCATAAATCTAAGTGTTCTCACAACACATGCACAAAGAAAGTGGTAGCTATGTCGGGTAGCTTGGTTGTAGCAGTTATTTCACAATGTGTACATATATAAAACATCAAATTGTATAGTTTTTATTTGTCAATTATGCATCAAAAAATGGGAAAAAAAGAAAAATAATACAAAATATGAAACTAAAATTAGAACCAATGTGAATTTTTATTTTGAACAAAATCATAATACACTTAAAAAATTTAAAGCTAACAAATACCAAAAACATTCCAATTTTCAGAAAGATAACAATATATATATATTTTTTAATAACTACCTAACAACTATATACACTACGTGATTCCCATAGTGCTTTCTTTCATACATTTCTGTAGGACATAAAATTCTTTAGCCATTTCTTCTTGTACAGTAGTTTAGCAATATCATTTTCTATTATAAGAATAGAAATGCAATTCAATCCTTCATATAGCATCGTTGCTATAAACTTTTTAAATAATTGCTAAGAAAAATGCCTTTTGCCTTCATAAGTCATTATTGATATTGTCATATCGATTTGTAGAGTTTTTGCCAAATTTGGGAAAACCTGAATTAATCCTCCCATATGTGAATTTAAGATTTGGAAGCATTCCCACCGACTAGCTTTTGTGTCTGTAGACCTTAAACCTTGCCTCTCCTCTGTTGCTTTGTTGTTTAGTTACTAAGTTGTGTCCAACTCTTTGCAATCCCATGGACTGTGTAGCCTGCCAGGCTCCTTTCTGTCCATGGAATTCTCCAGGCAAGAATACTGGAGTAGGTTTCCATTTCCTTCTCCGGGGAATCTTCCTGACCCAGGGATCGAACCTGGTCTCCTGCTTTGGCAGGCGGGTTCTTTACCACTGAGCCACCAGGGAAGTCCCAAATTAAGTACAGCTCTCAACTTGCCTGTATCCATCTCCCCAAAAAGTTTATGGCCACTCCAGTCCCATGAGAGAGTGTGTGATGGTGAGGAAGTTGTAGTGGAAAGAGAAAATAGTCTTAACTGATTTCTATTAAAATTCCTTACTTTTGATGATTTAGTGAAAACATGACCATATGAATGCACGCTATGACTTCTCACAGAGCCTTTGAAATGGAGGAGCTAAAGCCTAACCTGCATCAACTTCATAGAAAATCACCTGTTGGGTAGTTAGGGACCTCATAGCAGATACACAACTTTTCTAGAATCTATTCTGCATGTTATATGACAGATGAATTAAAAGAATGTATATAAAGTGCCAGTGCCCAGCGTATAGTAAATTATCAATAAAGGGCAAATAAAAAGTAATTAGTATATTTTGCAAACCAGTGAGTCTTTTGTGTTGATTATAGTAGGTGCCATTCAAACACTCAAAGGCTATGAACATTTGTTGTTTTTATGGTTTGTTTTCATTTAAAGCTAGAGTAGATTATTTGAGTACTTTTTACACATCCCCTTAGAACTAGGGGCACCATGGAGTTATTATAATGCAGAACTTGGAATCACCAGGGATTGGGGTGGGGGGGACAGTTTAGAGCAGAGCAGTAGAGGCAAAACAGCATAAGTCCATAAGGAAATCCTATCTCCTAAAGGATTTCTTCTCCTTTTACTCTGCCAGCTGCATAGGTACACATACTCAGATATGAGTATTTGTCATATCTTCAGATTCCTGATAGAAGGTCAGGAATAAATGAATACATGTATGAACAAACACCCATTTTTTGAGTAGCTTTCCTGTGTCAGTCATTGTCCTGGACCTTCTCCTATTTGCCATCTCAGTTAAACTTCACGGGAAGTCTGTGCTTGTGAGGGTCCTCAATGTACAGATGAAGAAACAAACAAGGAGAGGTGATCAGCCTCCTCAGCCCTCGCTTGGAGTGTTTTTTGTAGAAGTGGAAAAGCCCAGGGGGAGAGAAGCTGTTCTCCATCTGCGTGGTTCTCAGTCACACCACAGAAAGGCAAGAACCAGCTGGCCTGGTCCTCCTCCTCCTTGTCCAGGTCCTGGGGCAAAGCCAGCACTCTAAGTCACTTTCCAGAATTCTGTGTGTCAGGCCAAGAGGGCAGGGCTAATTCCCATTAAAAAAAGAGTAAATGCCATGAACAAAATGGGAGTGGGAATAGGTTAAAGGGTTGGGAAAGAGAAAGCAATGCTATTTTCAACATACAGTGACTGTTGAATGGAAGTCCACATATTCTTGATCAATAAAAATACAGTTTTGGATAACACTAGGAGCATTTTTCTTACCTCCCCCAGCCCAAATTTTGAAGTAACATCAGTCAAAATACCTGCTTTATTTTAGTTTTCTTAAATATAATTTATATAATTTGAACATATGAAAATCTGTGTTTTTAAAAATAGATTAAAATTCCTTTATTTTGTTGACTAAAGGAGTTGTTATAAAATACCTCTAACTAATCAAAATGCAAAAGTAGGAAGTCAAGATATGCCTGGAGTAACAGGCAAGTTTGACCTTGGAGAACAAAATAAAGCAGGTCAAAGGTTAACCGAATTCTGCCAAGAGAATACACTAGTCATAGGAAATACACTTTTTCATAAACACAAAAGCCAGCTTTACACATGGACATCCCCAAATGGTCAATACCGAAATAAAATTGGTTACATTCTTTGTAGCCAAAGATGGAAAAGCTGTATACAGTCAGCAAAAACAAGACCTGGAGCTGACTGTGGCTCAGATAATCAGCTTCTCATAGCAAAATTCAGGCTTCAGTTCAGTTCAGTGACTCAGTCATGTCCAACTCTTTGCGACCCCATGGACTGCAGCACACGAGGCCTCACTATCCATCACCAGCTCCCAGAGTTTACTCAAATTCATGTCCATGAGTTGGTGATGCCATCCAGCCATCTCATCCTCTGTTGTTCCCTTCTCCTCCCACCTTCAATCTTTCCCAGCATCAGGGTCTTTTCAAATGAGTCAGTTCTTTGCATCAGGAGGCCAAAGTATTGGAGTTTCAGCTTCAACATCAGTCCTTCCAATGAATATTCAGGACTGATTTCCTTTAGGATGGACTGGTTGGATCTCCTTGCAGTCCAAGGGACTCTCAAGAGTCTTCTCCAACACCACAGTTCGAAAGCATCAATTCTTCCGCACTCAGCTTTCTTCACAGTCCAACTCTCACATCCATACATGACCACTGGAAAAACCATAGCCTTGACTAGATGGACCTTTGTTGGCAAAGTAATGTCTCTGCTTTTGAATATGATATCTAGGTTGGTCATAACTTTTCTTACAAGGAGTAAGTGTCTTTTAATTTCATGGCTGCAGTCACCATCTGCAATGATTATGGAGCCCCAGAAAATAAAGTCTGCCACTGTTTCCACTGTTTCTCCATCTATTTGCCATGTTTCCCTGTGGTCATGTATGGATGTGAGAGTTGGACTGTGAAGAAAGCTGAGCACCGAAGAATTGATGCTTTTGAACTGTGGTGTTGGAGAAGACTCTTGAGAGTCCCTTGGACTGCAAGGAGATCCAACCAGTCCATTCTGAAGGAGATCAGCCCTGGGGTTTCTTTGGAAGAAATGGTGCTAAAGCTGAAACTCCAGTACTTTGGCCACCTCATGCGAAGAGTTGACTCACTGGAAAAGACTCTGATGCTGGGAGAGATTGGGGGCAAGAGGAGAAGGGGATGACAGAGGATGAGATAGCTGGATGGCATCACTGACTCGATGGACCTGAGTCTGAGTGAACTCCGGGAGTTGGTGATGGACAGGGAGACCTGGCGTGCTGCGATTCATGGAGTCTCAAAGAGTCGGACACAACTGAGCGACTGATCTGATCTGATGGGACTGGATGCCATGATCTCTGTTTTCTGAATGTTGAGCTTTAAGCCAACTTTTTCACTCTCCTCTTTCACTTTTATCAAGAGGCTGTTTAGTTCTTCTTCATTTTCTACCATAAGGATGATGTTAATTCAGGTTTAAACTATAGGAAACCAGGAAAAGTGATAGGCCAGTCAAGTATGACTTAAATCTAATCCCATATGAATTTGCAGTAAAGATAATGAGTAGATTCAAGGGACTAGATCTAGTTAAAAGTATGCCTAAAGAACTATGAACAGGGGTCCGTAATATAGTATAGGAGGTGGCGAACAAAACCATCCCAAAGAAAAATAAAAGCAAGAAGGCAGAGTGATTATCTGAGGAGCCTTTACAAATAGCAGAAGAATGAAGAGGAGTGAAAAGCAAGGGAGAGAGGGAAAGGTACATCTAATTAAATGCAGAGTTCCAAAAAATATCTAGAAGAGACAAGAAGGACTTCTTCAATGAACAATGCTTAATAACAGAAGAAACAACAAAAGGGAACAGATTAGAGATCTCTTCAGGAAAATTTGAAGCATCAAGGGAGCATTCTGCCCAAACATGGGCACACTAAAGGATAAAAATGGTAGAGACCTAGTAGACACTGAAGAGATCAAGAAGAGATGGAGAGAATATATGGAAGAACTGTATGAAAAGTATCTTAATGAACCAGATTACTATGATGGTGTGGTTAGTTACTAGAGTCATAAATTCTGGAGAGAAAAGTCAAATGGACTTCAGGAAGCACTAAGCTAGTGGATGTGATGAAATTCCAGCAGAACTATTCAAATCCCTAAAGAATGATACCAACAAGGTTTTACATTCATTATGTTAGCAAATCTGGAAGACCCAGCAGTGGCCACAGGATTGGAAAAGGTCAATCCTCATCCCAACTCCCAAGAAGGGTAGTACCAAAGACTATACTAGCCACTGGACAATTGCACTTAGTTCCCATGGTGGTGAGTTAGTGCTAGTCGCTCAGTCGTGCCCGACTCTTTGCGACCCCATGGACTGCAGTCCACCACGCTCCTGTGTCCATGAGATTTTCCAGGCAAAGATACTGGAGTGGGTTACCATTTCCTTCTCCAGGGGATCTTCCCAATCCAGGGATCAAACCAGGGTCTCCTGCACTGCAGGCAGATTCTTTACCGACTGAGCTACAAGGGTAGTAAGGTCATGCTTAAAATCTTGCATGGTAGGCTTCAGCATTATGTGAAACAAGAACTTCCAGATGTCCAAGCTGGATTTAGAAAAGGAAGAGGAACTAGAAATCAAATTGCCAACATTCGCTGGATTATAGAGAAAGCAAGGGAATTTCAGAAAAACATCTATCTGTTTCATCAACTATGCTAAAGTCTTTGACTGTGTAGACCATGCAAACTGTGGAAAGCTCTTAGAGAGATGGGAATACCAGACCATCTTATCTGTCTCCTGAGAAACCTGTATGTGGGTAAAGAAGCAATGGTTAGAACCCTGTATGAAACAACTGGTTGGTTCAAGATTGGGAAAGGAGTACGACAGGGCTGTCTGCTGTCACCCTGTTTGTTTACCCTATACACTGAGGACATCATGAGAAATGCCAGGCTGGATACAAGCTGGAATCAAGATAGGCAGAAGAAACCTCTACAACCTCATATATGTAGATGATACCACTCTAATGGAAGAAAGTGAAGAGGAACTAAAGAGCCTCTTGATGAGGGTGAAGGAGGAGGTGAAAGAGCCATCTTAAGACTAAATATTAAAAAACTAAGATCATGGCATCTGGCCCCATTACTTCATGGCAAATAGAAGGGGATAAGGTGGAAGTAATGGCAGATTTCCTCTTCTTGGGCTCCAGAATCACTGTGGATGGTGACTGCAGCCATTAAATCTGAAGACAGGCAAATTTTCTTGGCAGGAAAGCTAAGATAAACTTAGACAATGTGTTGAAAATCAGAGACATTACTCTGATGACTAAGAACCATATAGTCAAGGCTATGGTCTTCCCAGTGGTCATGGGTATGGTTGTGAGAGCTTGACAGTAAAGAAGGCAGAATGCCAAAGAATTGATGCCTTAGAACTGTGGTGCTGAAGAAGAGTCCTGAAAGTACCTTGGACAGCAAAGATTTCAAACCAGTTAATATTAAGGGAGATAAACTCTGAATATTTACTGGAAGGACTGATGCTGAAGCCATAGCTCCAGGATTTTGGTCATCTGATGTGAACAGATGACTCATTGGAAAAGTCCCTGATGCTGAGAAAGACCAAGGACAGAAGCAGAAGAGGGCTTCAGAGCATGAGATGGCTGGATGGCATCACCAATACAATGAACATGAACTTGGGAAAACTCCAGGAGATAGTGAGGGACAGGAAGGCCTAGCGTGTTGCAGTCCATGGGGTTACAAAGAGTCGGACATGACTGGGTGAGTAAACAACAACATAAGGGCAGTTTTCTTACCTTCCCCAGCCCAAACCTTGAGGTAGCATCAGTCAGAATAGCTGCTTTATTTTAGTTTTTTAAAATATAATTTATATAATTCTAACATATGAAAATCTGTGTTTTTAAAATAGGCTAAAATGCCTTTTTTTTTTTTTTTTGACTAAAGGAGTTATCATAAAATACCTTTAACTAATCAGTACCCTCAGAACATTTCATTTCTTGAGGATTTGTCTATTACCATAAGCAGCAAGGTATACTGTACATCAAACTGACTGTACATTGAGCTGTGGGTGTCTCTCATGCCATTAATGATGGGACCTGTATCTCAGGGCTGAGAAGAAAACTGAAAAAGTACTGGAATAATTTTATTCCTGCCCTTTACCACTACCTCTGACTCTGACCATCAGATCTCTATGCTGCTGGCCACCACTCCCATTTCTTGTCCTACTCACATAAGAGGTGAGGAGGCAAAGGAAGAGGCCCTGTTACATGTGAGTGGGAGAAAGGGTGAATGCCACTGGTTGTGTTCCCGAGAAGCAGGTCCTTAGATATCAAAACATCTATGAAAGAAAGGGAAGGGGGAGAAAACAAGATTGGGCAAGGGGAGATTTCAGATCATGATACAGGTCTGGCATGATCTCTGCCAACTTTGTGGAGCTCCAGAGCAAATATTGACCATCAGAGGAATTCTGAATTATGCAGAAATATTCTCCCAACTTGCTCAGTCATTGTCTGCCAGTTTTTCCAGGAAGAGTGAGGCCCTGGCTGTCTGCAGTTGAGGCAAACTTTGAAGAAGCCAGTGATTTGAGGCTTTCTACTCTCGATTGCTTCCTACAGTAGGGCGGAAATTCATTCCTGGAAGAAGGATATGGGCAGCTCATTTCTGTGTCTATCATAGTCCCTCTTGGATCTCCTTCTCCACTCGTTTTGGCAGCAGATTCTCGGGGATTTTGATGGACCTCTTTCCTGAGAGAAACCTGGAAAAGAGACATTAGTAGTACGAACTGTAGCTGCCATAGCTAAAGTAGGTACCAACAACTGGTACTCACAGTCTCCATCCTCCACTCTACTTTCCAGGACCTCCTCACTTTAAGTACTACATCAACTCTTCTCTACAGCATAACTGGTAGCATTACCCAAACCCTTATTCCTGAGGGATCTAAGCCCATCTGAATGTCCCACCTTGGGCCAAGATGATTGTCCACTTACACCCTGCCTTGTGGAGTCATTGCATGGAGACAGCCCTGAGAAGAGTAGCACCCTGGGTTCTCTGCTGCCAACACAGATCCTAAAAGACCAATGGATAGAGGCTCCCTGCTGATCACATTCCCTGCATGTGACAGCAAGTCCTTCCTTGGAAGCAGAGCTAAGCAGTACATTTCCACATCAGTGATTGGGGGATGCTATTTTAAGTATCTCTCACAAAATAATAAGAAAAATATGATTTATGCTAAAATAATAATTCATCTATTATTCAATATTTGTATATTTTTCTTTTTTAAGTTAAAAAGAATGATATTCTTGATTAAAAGCTTAGGTTTATCTTTAAATTCACATATTTCTAGGTTACTAGGTGGAACAGAAGATGAGGAAATAACCATCTGGCTCTTTAATAAGTGTGAGTTTTTTATTTAGTAGGTGGTGGTTGTGTTAAAGAATGCAGGCCCTTTGGGGTGTCTGTCTACATTCCTTAAAAAAGGAGACACAAATTCCAAAATAGTCTTGTTTGGCTGTTTAAGAGTCAGTTATTTTTCTGATAACTAATGCTTCAGAGTGAAACATAAAGTCCTGGTAAAACTGAATGAGTGAATGGTAGGGATATGTGGTAAACCAGAAGAACAAGAAGATGAATTTCCAGAGATGACTGTTAAAAACAAAAAAAAAAGCCTCAAGTGATGGGGACCATCCTCAAGAGAGGGGAGAATGAAAAATGAATTCATTCTTTAATAAACAGGCATCAGTGTCAGAAAGGAACAGACTCTTAACCGGGACTAGTGCAAAACCTAACTCGCTGGGAAGAGGCTCTGCTCTGTGGGAGCCATCCAGTGAGCTCACCTCAATGTGAACACAATGACTCTTGCAGTTGTTTGCACAAGCAGTAGTATGACACAAATGTGGAACCTAAAAGAGACTAGAGTCTTATGAAGTAATTGGTAGGACCGAGCTGGAAATAGCACATTTATCACTATCAGTATAGTTAGCCAACTTCAGTCGCTTGGAAAAACATGGGTATGTATAACATATATATACATACTTGGTATAGGCATTTATACAAACTTTGCAGATAAATTCCAACATTTGTTTCATAAGAGAACATAGATACAAATATATTATACAGAAATCTACATCTTGGCAAATTAACCAGTCTTGCTCTGTTGACTAAATGAGTCCTATCTAAGTCTTGAAAACAAATTAACCTTTAAAACCTATAGTGTCAAACTTTTGGTAGAATTCTTTAAAGACAAGGACTTTGTTGAAATTCTTAGGGTCGTGCTTGGCATGTCATAGTAATTCAATAAATATTCACTGTATGAAGGATACATGGATGATGAATGAATGATATTTGATTAAGTACCTGTAGAATAGGGAAGTGACTCAATTTTTAGAAGCTTATGATACACTTCATTTAGTTCAAATCATTAGGAATGGCTACAATGATACGGACTGTAAGAACTGGAATGGTCTTTAGCCATGCTTCCCTGGTGACTCAGAGGTTAAAGCGTCTGCCTGGAATGAGGAAGACCTGGGTTCGATCCCTGGGTCGGGAACATCCCCTGGAGAAGGAAATGGCAACCCACTCCAGTACTCTTGCCTGGAGAATCCCATGGAGGGAGGAGCCTGGTAGGCTACAGTCTATGGGGTCTCAAAGAGTCGGACATGACTGAGAGACTTCACTTTACTTTCACAACCCAGGAAAAGAAAATGGCATCCCACTCCAGTATGCTTGCCTGGAAAGTTCCATGGACAGAGGAGCCTCACATGCTATAGTCCATGGGGTTGCAAAGAGTCAAACATGACCAAATGATGAGCGTGCCCACAATTTAGAACTGTCTAGTTAAATTCTCTTATTTTACTCACGAGACAAGTGAAGCTTAGAGGAGTGAAATGACTCACATAGGATCAATCTGTGATCTAACCTGTTCTAGACTCCAGGTATTCTGACTTTGATTCACAGTGCTACCAGATGGTTATTAATAGATCTTATATTGGTTCCACATAGATATGTTCATCTGTATAATACCATGCTGGAGAAAGAGAGAGAATTTATGCAATATTTCTTCTGTTTTTATAATTGACATAGCATCATATGAATTTCACATGTATACCATAAAGGTTTGACTTTACCTTATCTTGACTTTACCTTTACTTTATGTTGTGAAATGATTGCCACAATAAGTATAGTTAATGTCCATCATCTCATACTGATACAATAAAAAGAAGAAAGAAAGAGTCTGATTCCGTTTAGATTTCTTCTTGTTTCCCCCTACAACATTATGTGTATAAGGGTGGTCAACTGACTATGCATATGCATAGGAACCCCTGTCTTCTTCTCCTTTTACCATTTCTTTCTGGCCTGGAGTATTTTCTTTTTGTGGATATTTTAGAGTTAACTTCATTTTGGATTCTAGCAAACCTGACCATTGAAAACAGGTGAGGCCCTGTCTCAGGTGCCTGTTCTGTTTACAGTTTCCACACAACAAACATTTCAGTCTTTTGCAGGTGCAGTTACTAGATTTAAGCCATATTGTGTCATGCACTTTGCTGTTCACTTTCCATCTCAAATGCCCTCTGCAGCTAACCTTTTAACAGAGTGCCTTCTGTCATCACTAAAGGATCCACAGAACTCTGTCACAGAATAATAACCTTGGCATCCCTGTGCCAGGTGCCAAACCCCTCTCTGCATCCCATTATAGAATTTGGTTCTCTCTGGTACTTAGTCACTTGGAAGTGGAAGCTGGCCTTCAATAACCTTTCTATTTTTAATTGCAGTCTTATTTTCCTTCTCCCATTATTTCTCATCTCCTTAGCTCTGTGATGCCTTGGTTCAGGTCAGGCTCAGCTCAACTTCCACTTTCTTCACTTAACCTCTCAATTCTCCTGACAGCTCATTCTTTTCCTTTGTCAAAGCTGTACTTTGCAGAATGTTCTCAGTCTATAATTGGTGTTTTGGTTCATGATTAGGCAAAGGTATGTATTTTATTTCTGATTATAAAGTACTAGTTTATAACATGAAAGAAAATGTTTATGGAGCAGGTACTGCTGTAAGCTTGGTGATGAAGCACTCAACAACATTGCCCCTATCCTCAGTGCAGCTTACATCTTAAGGGGAAGGTAGATTATAAATGTACATATATACATTCAATGTTGAGTTTTAAACTAACTTTTTCACTCTCCTCTTTCACTTTCATCAAGAGGCTGTTTAGTTCTTCTTCACTTTCTGCCATAAGGGTGGTGTCATCCACATATCTGGGGTTATTGATATTTCTCCCAGCAATTTTGATTCCAGCTTGTGTGTCATCCAGCCCAGCATTTCTCATGATGTACTCTGCAGTTAATAAGCAGGGTGAAAATATACAGCCTTGATGTACTCGTTTCCCAATTTGGAACCAGTCTGTTGTTCCAAGTCCAATTCTACTGTTGTTTCTTGACCTGCATACAGATTTATCAAAAGGCAGGTCAGGTGGGCTATTATCCCCATCTAAGAATTTTCCACAGTTTCTTGTGATCCATACAGTCAAAGGCTTTGACGTAGTCAATAAAGCTGAAGTAGTTGTTTTTCTTGAACACTTTTGCTTTTTCGATCGATGATCCAGCAGATGTTGGCAATTTGATCTCTGGTTCCTCTGCCTTTTCTAAATCCAGTTTGAACATCTGGAAGTTTACGGTTCACATACTGTTGAAGCCTGGCTTGGAGAATTTAAAACTCAACATTCAGAAAACTAAGATCATGGCAACCAG
Source organism: Bos javanicus (assembly GCF_032452875.1). Lineage (NCBI taxonomy): Eukaryota > Metazoa > Chordata > Mammalia > Artiodactyla > Bovidae > Bos > Bos javanicus. The sequence goes on from NC_083868.1 coordinate 87,030,263, forward strand.
TTCCATCACTTCGTGGCAAATAGATGGGAAAACAATGGAAACAGTGAAAGACTTTATATTTTGGGTCTCCAAAATCACTGCAGATGGTGACTGCAGCCATGAAATTAAAAGACGCTTACTCCTTGGAAGAAAAATTATGACCAACCTAGAAGACATATTAAAAAGCAGAGACATTACTTTGCCAACAAAGATCTGTCTAGTCAAGGCTATGGTTTTTCCAGTAGTCAGGTATGGATGTTAGAGTTGGACTATAAAGAAAGCTGAGCACTGAAGAATTGATGATTTTGAACTGTGATGTTAGAGAAAACTCTTAAGGACCCCTTGAACTGCAAGGAGATTCAACTAGTCCATCCTAAAGAAAATCAGTCCTGAATATTCATTGGAAGGTGAAACTCCAATACTTTGGCCACCTGATGGGAAGAACTGACTCATTGGCAAAGACCCTAATACTGGGAAAGATTGAAGGTGGAGGAGAAGGGGATGACAGAGGATGAAATGGTTAGATGACATCACCGACTCAATGGACATGAGTTTGAGTAGGCTCTGGGAGTTGGTGATGGACAGGGAGGCTTGGCATGCTGCAGTCCATGGGGTTGCAAAAAGTCAGACACAACTGAATGACTGAACTGAACTGAACTGATATACATTCAATGTATATACATGTATATATATATTCAGTTGAAATGAGGTAGTGATAGTTCTATAAAGGAAAATAAAGCAGCAGGAGAAAATAGATAAGAACAGAGAGTTGAAGGAGTAATATTCTAGGTAGAATCAGGAGACTCTCTCTAAGAATTTGACTCTGTATAGGGATAAAATGAAAAACTATATCTGAAGGGACCTGGACAAGTGTGTGCCAGGAAGAGGGACTAACAAATGCAAAGGTGGGAACAATCATGATCACTTCAAAGATGAACAAGTGTAAGACGTGGATGATCAAAAGCTGGAGAAGTAGGGCAGAGCCAGATCTCACACAGCCCAGGGAAAGATGTGAGGAAGCCATTGGGGAAGAAATACAGAACAACATGGTCTGAATTGTGTACTACTAAAACTATTCTAGCTGTGGTGCCTTGAATTGACCTGGGGGAGTTGGGTGGGGAGAAGGTTTGGGCAAGAATGGAAACCGAGAAGCCAATCTGTGGCTATTGAAGTAAATCTAGATAAGATTTTGCAAGATGGCAATAGAGCTTATCAGAAGTGGTCAAATTCAGGATGTATTTTGCTCTAAAGAAAGGAGGTAAGGATGACTCTTAGTTTTGGGGCCTGAGCAAAAAGAGAATGGAGAGATCATTAATAATTTGTGAAAGCTGGGCAGAGTGCATCTGTCTGGTTTGTGTGGTGGGCAGGAAAGAAATTCGAGTCCTAATTAGATGTAAATTTGAGATGCTGGACTTGAATTTTCGAAGGAATAACCAATACAATATTGTAAAGTTAAAAAATAAAAAAAAAAATCTTAGAGTGCTCTAATTCAAAGGAAAATACCTATTAACATTGTAGGTTTTCTTTATAAGTGTATTTACTTTATATTTTTATTTAGCTTCAAGCCCACCTTATTTCAAAAGAATTGTGTTCTTTGAGCTCATATACAAAGCTATGTTGTATTAGATAATGTTCTGATGTGTAAAGGGAATTTTCTGAAAAGTTCCTCTGTGCAAACTAAAAGTATCTATGCAAGTTTTAAATATGTAAGAGAGTTTGACAAGACACCAAGAAAGCCCAGGCCTTAATGTTTTCAAAAGGGGTCTGATAGTCACCCAATGAAAGTACAGTGTGGGAACACTGGTAGTAAAGGCTGGATATGCAAGCCCCTCCATTCCTTCAGCTATTGATGTTTAATATTAATAAGGGTTAGAACAGGATGAGGTCAGCTTCATAAGGAGCTATGTAGGGATCTGAGGAGAAGCTGGTATTGATTTTTAGAAGCTTGGAAGCTATAATGGTTGCATTAGAAGCACCCTGAACTGAGAGTGAGGAGACCTGCCCCCCTGGTCACACAGTACTGTGAAATCATTTTCCTGCTGTGTGACCTTCTATCCCACGGTCTCCCTGGAATTCAGTTTCCATACATTTGAAGCAGTGTCAAAACTGAAACTTGTAGGAATATTTAAAGGATTTGATAAAATAATGAATAGGAAATACTTGAAGGGTAATGAAGCAATAAAAACTATATTTTATATATAATGCAAACCGTATATATCATACAAAGGTAAATTTATGAATAACCTGTGAGTTATACAAGAATCATATTCCTTTTATGCCATACCATGTAGATATGTTAGTGGCATGATTACATACATAAAAGTTCATCAATCTTTTTACACTAAGAACTGCAAAATTACACATTATCTGGAATTAAGGTTATAATTTTCTCATATATTAATCTCAGAATGCACATAATTATAAATAAAATGATATGTCACAATATGCATTATGTCCTACTGACGTAAGTAAATAGACACGGTAACCATTGATGAGTCTCTATTATGAGAACTAGTGGGTTAGAAAGGTCTCAGTGGGTGACTTAATCTGAGCATTCACTACTAACCAAACATTTTTCCAGGTACCTCTGATACCTAGATAATTTTTAATAATTTTCCAGTGAGATGCCTGCATAAATATTGAGTCGGCAAAAAAGTTCATTTAGGTTTTTCCATAACATTTTACAGACAAACCCAAACAAACTTTTTGGCCAACCCATACAAATTATGTAATTCCTATTTAGGTAAATTGAGACCATTTTTGAAGATGTGTATGTGTATGTATGTGTGTATGTCTAATATGTCTCTTTCTTTCACATAACATTATATAAATTCTACTTTGATTATAAATATCATCAAAAACTATGGAAAAAGATATGCCTTGATTAGACTTAATGGAGATTCAAGGGTAGTGCTGGTTTATAACCTAAAAAACTTTCTAAGTCTTAAAATTTTTAATTTTATTTCATAACCTCACAGAGGGTAATATGGGGCCTTTAAAATGGAACAAGTTTTTTAAAAAGTAAATGTACCTATACCAGCTGGTACATTGAATAAAGCATACAAAAATTGCTTCACTTGTTTGTCTTTATAATGCCTTATTCAAAAAAATTCTTGAAATTATTTATGAAACAATGTCAGTAAAAGTAAAAGTGATGTGATTAACGAAATGAATTTAAAGGGAAAATGAAGGTAGGCAGAGATCTCAAAGCTGAGAGGCAATGATATTACAAAAAAAAAAAAAAAACTGCTGAAATATCTTGCTAGAGATGTGTTTGTTCATGATTTGGTTCTGAGTTTCCTATAAGGCCCCCACCAAAGGAAACGATTCCTGAGTCAGTGACAATTTTATAAAAGCAGATAATATAGAAATTTCTTTGGTTGTGTTTTGTTTCCCCCTAAGAAACACATTTGTTGTAAGTAAATATAACTTGAATGGTGTAGGCCTTTTCCTTTTCCCACTTAAAATGTTGTGGTTATCAGTTTGGTAATGAGTTTTTAAATTGAGAATCAACCTTTATAATCTATTGCTGCCACAAAGATCACCTGTGACTTAATAGGCACTTTCAAAAAGCAGAGACAATATGACTTGACTTGGTGGGTGATGACCTAGAAATTTATGATGAACAAAACACAGGTAAGTAGGAAACGCTTGCAGCAGAGAGGATATCAAGCTAAAATTTGAAAATATCTGACACCATTGTTTATTACTAGTTTTATAATCACCCCAAAGGGGAGAAACTTTCTTATTCTGTATGTTTTCATCTGAAAAATTCTGATTTTGAAGTAGATGACATTTAATCTACCTTGCTAGCTGTGAGAATCTGTTTGCACTTACACTCTGGACTCAGATGAACAAAATGGGTTGCCCTGAAAAAGGAAAACAGTGTTCAGTATGATTGTGAGTGCCAGAGTACCAGAAAGATAACAATGGCTCATTGAATGCCTTAATGTATTAATTCTATAATATTTTAAAATGTTTAATTTTTGTATAAAGATTTTAGACATAGTTTTTCCTGTATAGCAACTCTTCATTTTCTGACTTCTTGCTCTGAATATCATCAATTGGGAAACTGTACTGGTACATGCAGCTGAAAAATCAAACTCTTCAAATCCTCCCATCCATTACAAGGCCCACCACACACTCTCAGGTTCTTCACCTTACCATAAAAATTTAGAAAACTGGAAAAAATAAGAAGATAAAACGGAAAGTGTTATTTTATAAAAAACATTTCAAGCTGTCAAATAAGTAAAAGATCTACTTGCTGGGAGATAAAGACAACTGTTCTGTCTTCATATATACATTTTTTTTATATCAACAGGTTTATGGAATTATTTTGCCTACCAGAAAGCTAGTAGAGCTCATCTATGAATTCAGTAAAGTTTCTGGATACAAAATTAATATATAGAATCTATTGCATTTATATATATTTACAATGAAATATCAGAAAGAGAAATTAAAGAAGAAATCCCATTTACCATCATAGCAAAATGAATAAAATACCTGGGGAAAAAAATCTACCTAAGGAGACAAAGGACCTATACTCTGAAAACTGTAAGACATGAATGAAAGAAATTGAAAACAGCACAAACAGATGGAAAGATATACCATGTTAATGTTCTTGGACTGGAAAAATTAATATTGTTAAAATGACCATACTACCCAAGGCAGTCTATAGATTCAGTGCAATCCTTAGTAAATTGCCAATGATATTTTTCATAGAATTAGAACAAAAAAAATTGTTTTTTAATTTGTATGGAAACACAAAAGTCCCTGAATAGCCTAAACAATCTGGAGAAAGAAGAATAGACCTAGAGGAATCAGGCTCCCTGACTTCAGTCCATACTACAAAGCTACAGTAATCAAAATGCTAATTGGCACAATCAGACACATAGATCAATGGAACAGGATGGACAGCCCAGACATAAACTTGCACACTTAATCTGTGACAAAGCAGTGAAGAATACACAGTGGAGAAATAAAAAGAAAACAGTCTCTTTAACAAGTAGGGCTGAGAAAACTGGACAGCTACAGATAAAAGAATAGAGATGATTTGAGAGAGTAGCAATGAAATGTGTATATTACCATATGTGAAATAGATTACCAGTCCAAGTTCAATGCATGAAACAGGACACTCAAAGCAAGTGTACTGGGACAACCCTGAGGGAGGGGATGGGAAGGGAGGTGGGAAGGGGGTTCAGGATGGGGGACACATGTACACCCATGGCTGATTCATGTCAATGTATGGCAAAACCACTACAACACTGTAAAGTAATTAGCCTCCAATTAAAATAAATAAATTAATTTTTTAAAAAGAATACAATTAGAACATTCTCTAACCAAATACAAAATAAAAACCTCAAAATGAATCAAAGACTTAAATGTAAGACCAGATACTATAAAACTCATAGAGAAAAACATAAACAGAACACACTGACATAAATTACAGCAATATTTTTTTTGTTCCCTATCTTAGAGTAATGGAAATGTAAACAAAAATAAACAAATAGGGCCTAGGCAAACATAAGCTTTTTCATAGCAAAGAAAACAATAAACAAAACAAAAGGACAACCTACTGAATGGAAGAAAATATTATTATCTGCAAATAATGCTACCAACAAGGGATTGATTACCAACATATGCAAACAGCTCTTACATCTTAATATCAATAAAACAAACAACCCAATCAAAAAATGGTCAGAAGACCTGAATAGACATCTCTCCAAAGGGGACATATGGATGGCCAACTCAAGCTTAAAGTATTAAGAATTACTCAGGAAATGCAAATCAAAACTACAATGAGGTATCACTTCACACCAGTCAGAATGGCCATCATTAAAAACTCTACAAATAACAAATACTGGAGAGGATGCACAGAAAAAGGAGCTCTCTTACACTATTGGTGGGAATGTAAATTTGTGCAACCAATATAGAGAACAATATGGGGGTTCCTTAAAAAACTAGAGTTAGAGTTACCATGATTCTGTAATCCCTCTCCTGCACATATATCCTGCGAAAATTCTAATTCATAAAGATACATGCACCCCAATATTCATAGCAGCACTATTTACAATAGCCAAGACATTGAAGCTACCTAAATGTCCATTGACAGATGAATAGATAAAGAAGATATGGTATATACATACAATGAAATACTACTCATAAAAATGAATGAGGTATTGCCATTTTGCAGCAACATGGATAGACCTAGAGAATATCACACTAAGTGAAGTCAGACAGAGAAAGACAAATATTCTATGATATGACTTATATGTAGAATCTAAAAAAGGATACAAATGAACTTATTTAAAAACAGTTATATACTCACAGATATAGGAAAAGAACTTATGGTTACCAAGGGGGAAAGAGAAGGGATAGAGGGATAAGTTGGGAGTATGAGATTAACAAATACAAATGGATATACATAAAACAGAAAAGTAACAAGGATTTACTATATAGTTCAGGGTATTATATTTAATATCTTATAATAACCTATAAGGAAAAGAATCTGAAAAAGAAAAATATATGTATAAATAAATCACTTTACTGTATACCTAAAACTAACACAACATTGTAAATTCATTATACTTCAACTTTTTAAAAATTGCTTAAAAAAATACAGGTAAATTATGAAAATAAATAAAGAAATGTAGATAAGTAAATAATAATTACCCATAACTACATCTTCTAGATAAAACTCACAATTACTATTTTGGTGAATTTCTGAATAGCAGTTTTTTTATGTATTTAAATACAATAATAGTATAAAACATTTATTGAATTTACTGTGTCACAAACTATGCTAAATACTTTACATGCATTTCTCATATAACTCAACAACCTCCTGAATGAGTGTACATATATTAATAAGTATTTAGTATACATATATTCATAGATACACACATACTAAACTTTGTAACATTCATATGTATGTCCATTTTAAATCTTCTCATCTTTAAAGATTACATTATGAGCAGTACTTCATGTGCACTAGAATTACTTATCACTCCATGGCACCCCACCCCATAGCCTGAAAGGAAAAACATTAAGATCTCATGATACCACCTCTTGACTAACTGAACAAGAATGGACTCTGCTGCTGCTGCTGCTTGCTAAGTCGCTTCAGTCGTGTCCGACTCTGTACGACCCCATAGACGGCAGCCCACCAGGCTCCCCCATCCCTGGGATTATCAAGGCAAGAATACTGGAGTGGGTTGCCATTTCCTTCTCCAATGCAAGTGAAGTCGCTCAGTCGTGTCCGACTCTTAGCAACTCCATGGACTGTAGCCCTCCAGGCTCTCCACCAACCTTGCCCAAGAAAATGAAATTGAGGAACAGAAAATGAATCAGGCATTCAGGGGTCTGTATTGGAGCTTGAGGCCATTTTCAACAGTGGGCCCATTAAGCAAAGAAAGCTTGTCTGAAAGGAAAAACAAGGAAATGGAAGAGGTACCCAAAAAGAGCAGAAGTAAGAAACTGAACAATTTCGTGTCCAGGAAGACAGGGGAGACAGGAAGAATAGCTGCCAGAGGCATTTCCAGTTGCAGGGAGATCTTTCTATCTTTCCTCCAAATGGATTCCAAAACACTTCTCTGTATCTTTTCTCTAGACATATTTTAAAATTAATTTAAATATGTTTCTGTTCTTAAGATACCATATAAATATGTGCTAATGACTAACTTGCTTTCACCTTGCTAGGTGAAAGACATTATTCCAAACATTTTATGTTCATTTATCTCATTTAATGTCTTTTAATCTTTATGTCAACTCTAAAAGATAAGTATTATTATCTTAATTTTGCATATGAGGAAACGCAAGCTTAAAGCTCTTGAACAGAAGGTACTGTTTAGGAATGGCAGGTTTACTGCTCTCACTAACACCACCCTCCCCCAACCATACATTTTTTGCCTTTGTCAACTCCTCAAGCCTCACTAAAATGATTGAAAGGAGGGTTTTTGAAAAGGCTTATCCACCCTGAAACTAAGAGTACAAGAGCAGTAAAAAGCAAATAGACAAATGTAATTGATGGAATAAATCCAAGAAAGCTGAGTTCTAAACTGACAGTGAGAAAATTTGAAAAGCAACTCATTTTTCCATTTGTTACTGACCTCAGAACTCAACAGAGCACCGAAAAGTGCCAGAGAAGATGGGACTGAAAACTGGAGAAATCATTGATAATTTTGAAGCCCCATATCTGGAATCCTGCTCCACACATGGAAACATCTTCTCCTCCTCTTCCCATCCTTCCCCAGAAGGATATTAGAGGTTTAATCCAGGGAAAGAGTAAAATGGAGGGTCCCTCACATGGAAGATACCAGTGTATCCAAGGGTACTGATGCTATGTCAAAAGCAGAGGCATTAGATACATGTGTACATTGAAGGGCTTTTCCAAATGCTGGCAGCCAGATTCTTCCCATTCAGGGAGGAGACTGGAACATTTATCTATTAAGAATCAGACTAACCTGAGCTGAAAGGCCCTGACATCAAGAATTCCCTAATGAAACAGGCCAGGCATTTCACTACCCAGTCAACAGACTCCACTCTCGCGTACAAAGCTTCCAGCCAAATCTCTAATACAAATATCCTATGGCCACCAGATAATACACAGACAAAATACAAGTGAATATAAAAATGGCAACTTGGATAATTTTTTTTAAAGACTCAAAACATTCTGATTGATGTGAATTTGAATATATGAGAGAGTCATGAGATGATAAACCTATGGGAAAAAAGAACCCAGAATGTTTTAAAGAAGTGCATTCAATGGTCACAAAGAAGAGCTCTTGGATGTTAAAATATAATAGCAGAAATAAAAAATATATATATAATAGCAGAAATAAAAAATTCAATAGAAATTCTTGATGATAAAGTTGAGGAAAGCTTATCGAAAGTGAAGCAAAGAAATGAAGCTATGGAAGATAAAATAGGCAGAGAATAGGCAAATTAGTAGGACCAGTCCATGAAATCTAGAAGCAGAGAACAGAGGAAGAGAAAGGGAGGAAACCAACACAGAAATAATTCAAGAACCTTTGCAAGAACTGAAGCACATCATATTCAGACTAAAATAGCCCACTGTGTCTTCACGATTAGGAATGAGAAAAGTACACCACAAGACACAGCATTGTAAAATTTCAGAATACTAAATTCAGAATAATAAAAATAAGAGAAGTATTTAGATTGAAAGTTCACAATTCATTAAGATTACTAATCAATTTGTCAGTATGGCATAGAGGCTAAGAGCATGAGCTTGCCATCCAACTCAGCTGAATTCAAGTCCCAGACTAGCCCTCTAACTCTGGGAAAGTCATTGCAACCCTGTGTCTTAGTTTCCCGTAAAGAAGGAAATTAAAGTAATACCCAACTTATAGGTTTGTTGTGAGAATTACATGAGATAATAAACATAATACATATGGACGTGTGACTGGCACATATTTAGTGCTGAGAGAATGTTAGCCTTTATTACTGAGCATCTTATTAGCAATTCTAGAAGCTAGAAGGCAATAGATCAATGCCATCATAATTCTGAGGGTACATGTTTTCTAGTCTAGAATTCTATTCCCAGCCAGTTATTAAGTTATGAGAGTAAATTTTAAAATTTTCAGAGTGCACAGTCTCAAAATTTTTTTCCTCTTATGTGCAGCTCCTCAGGAATCTATGTTCTACCAAAACAAATAAAACTAAGAGAGAAAGGCATAGAATCCAGGAAAAAAAATTTATGCAAAAGATGGAAAGAAAATCCCCAGGATCATGGTAAAAGGAGATGCCAAACAAGAGCTAAGCTTCAGCCATGCAGATATGGAAAGTCAAAAGCTCATGACTTTGTTTTTAGGAGGATAATATTGATGCTTAATGTCTGTGTATATAGTGAAAGGAGATGTGCACAACTGGAAAAGTGAACTGTAACTATATAGTAAGTTAAGAACAGACAACAATAGCATCACCTAAAAATTTTTAAAAATAACAACAAGGAAAACCAAAACTTGTTCAGAAAGGGAAAAGTAATAACAGTACCCAGTATGACTCAGCAAGTTCTCATGTTTATAAGGTCATAATACTATACACACTGTAATGGTAAACCAAAATTATGATGAAACTCTGTTGAGAAAGGGAAAGAGTAAGTATGTATGTGTAAGCTGGGGATGGGGATAGAAGCAATGAAAGAAACCTAAATTTGTATTTTCCACAGTAGGAAATCAATATGTTATGCCTAAAACTGAAAAATTAAGCTGTTTCTTTGTTTTTATTTTTATTTTTTCTTAATCTCAGTTTTATTTATTTTTTACTTTACAATATTGTATTGGTTTTGCCATACATTGACATGAATCCACCATGGGTGTACATGTGTTCCCCATCCTGAACCCCACTCCCACCTCCCTCCCCATCCCATCCCTCTGGGTCATTCCAGTGCACCAGCCCCGAGCACCCTGATTCATGCATTGAACCTGGACTGTTGATTCATTTCTCATGTGATAATTTATATGTTTCAATGCCATTCTCCCGTATCATCCCAGCCTCACCCTTTTCCACAGAGTCTAAAAGACTGTACTATACATCTGTGTCTCTTTTGCTGTCTCGCATACAGGGTTATTGTTACCATCTTTCTAAATTCCATATATATGCCTTAGTATACTGTATTGGTGTTTTTCTTTCTAGCTTACTTCACTCTGTATAATAGGCTCCAGTTTCATCCACCTCATTAGAACTGATTCAAATGTATTCTTTTTAATGGCTGAGTAATATTCCATTGTGTGTATGTACCACAGCTTTCTTATCCATTCATCTGCTGATGGACATCTAGGTTGCTTCCGTGTCCTGGCTATTATAAACAGTGCTGCGATGAACACTGGGGTACAAGTGTCTCTTTCAATTCTGGTTTCCTCAGTGTGTATGCCCAACAGTGGGATTGCTGGGTCATAAGGCAATTCTATTTCCAGTTTTTTAAGGAATCTCCACACTGTTCTCCATAGTGGCTATACTAGATTCCCACCAACAGTGTAAGAGGGTTCCCTTTTCTCCATACCCTCTCCAGCATTTATTGCTTGTAGACTTTTGGATAGCAGCCATTCTAACTGGCGTGAAATGGTACCTCATAGTGGTTTTGATTTGCATTTCTCTGATAATGAGTGATGTTGAGCATTTTTTCATGTGTTTGTTAGCCATCTATATGTCTTCTTTGGAGAAATATCTGTTTAGTTCTTTGGTCCACTTTTTGATTGGGGCATTTATTTTTCTGGAATTGAGCTGCAGGAGCTGCTTATATATTTTTGAGATTAATTCTTTGTTGCTTCCTTTGTTATTATTTTCTCCCATTCTGAAGGCTGTCTTTTCACCTTGCTTATAGTTTCCTTTGTTGTGCAGAAGCTTTTAAGGTTAATTAGGTCCCATTTGTTTATTTTTGCTTTTATTTCCAATCTTCTGGGAGGTGGGTCATAGAGGATCCTGGCTGTAGTTTATGTCAGAGAGTGTTTTGCCTATGTTTTCCTCTAGGAGTTTTATAGTTTCTGGTCTTATGTTTATATCTTTAATCCATTTTGAGTTTATATTTGGGTATGGTGTTAGAAAGTGTTCTCATTTCATTCTTTTACAGGTGGTTGACCAGTTTTCCCAGCATCACTTGTTAAAAAGATTGTCTTTTCTACATTGCATATTCTTGCCTCCTTTGTCAAAGATAAGGTGTCCATAGGTGCATGGATTTATCTCTGGGCTTTCTATTTATTTCCATTGATCTATATTTCTGTCTTTGTACCAGTACCATGCTGTCTTGATGACTGTGGCTTTGTAGTAGAGCCTGAAGTCGGGCAGGTTGATTCCTCCAGTTCCATTCTTCTTTCTCAAGATTGCTTTGGCTATTCGAGGTTTTTTGTATTTCCATACAAATTGTGAAATTATTTGTTCTAGTTCTCTGAAAAATACTGTTGCTAGCTTGATAGGGATTGCATTTAGATTGCTTTGGGTGGTATACTCATTTTCACTGTATTGATTCTTCTGATCCATGAACATGGTATATTTCTCCATCTATTTGTGTCCTCTTTGATTTCTTTCATCAGTGTTTTCTAGTTTTATATATATAGGTCTTTTGTTTCTTTAGGTAGATATATTCCTAAGTATTTTATTCTTTTCATTGCAATGGAGAATGGAATTGTTTCCTTAATTTCTCTTCATGTTTTCTCATTGTTCATGTATATTTCTGTGCGTTGATTTTATATCCTGCAACTTTACTATATTCATTGATTGCTGCTGCTAAGTCGGTTCAGTCATGTCCGACTCTGTGCGACCCCATAGATGGCAGCCCACCAGGCTCCCCCATCCCTGGGATTCTCCAGGCAAGAACACAGGAGTGGGTTGCCATTTCCTTCTCCAATGCATGAAAGTGAAAAGTGAAAGTGAAGTCGTGTCCAACTCTTAGCGACTTAACTCTTAACTGTTAACTGTTAGTCATATCCAACCCATCAGGCTCCTCCATCCATGGGATTTTCCAGGCAAGAGTACTGAATTGGGGTGCCATTGCCTTCTCCAATTCATTGATTAGCTCTAGTGATTTTCTGGTTGAGTCTTTAGTGTTTTCTATGTAGAGGATCATGTCATCTGCAAACAGTGAGAGTTTTACTTCTTATTTTCCAATCTGGATTCCTTTTATTTCTTTTTCTGCTCTGATTGCTGTGGCCAAAACTTCCAAAACTATGTTGAATAGTAGTGGTGAGAGTGGGCACCCTTGTCTTGTTCCTAACTTTAGGAGAAATGCTTCAATTTTTCACCATTGAGGATAATGTTTGCTGTGGGTTTGTCATATATAGCTTTTATTATGTTGACATATGTTCCTTCTATTCCTGCTTTCTGGAGGGTTTTTTTTTTTTTATCATAAATGGATGCTGAATTTTGTCAAAGGCTTTTTCTGCATCTATTGTGATAATCATATGGTTTTATTTTTCAATTTGTTAATGTGGTGTATTACATTGATTCATTTGTGGATATTGAAGAATCTTTGCATCCCTAGGTTAAAGCCCACTTGGCCATGATGTATAATCTTTTTAATATGTTGTTGGATTCTGTTTGCTAGAATTTTGTTAAGGATTTTTGCATCTATGTTCATCAGTGATATTGGCCTGTAGTTTTATTTTTCTTGTGGCATCTTTGTCAGGTTTTGGTATTAGGGTAATGGTGGCCTCATAGAATGAGTTTGGAAGTTTACCTTCCTCTGCAATTTTCTGGAAGTTTGAGTAGGATAGGTGTTAGCTTTTCTCTAAATTTTTGGTAGAATTCAGCTGTGAAGCCTTCTGGTCCTGGGCTTTTGTTTGTTGGAAGATTTCTGATTACAGTTTCAATTTCTGTGCTTGTGATGGGTCTGTTAAGATTTTCTATTTCTTCCTGGTTCAGTTATGAAAAGTTGTACTTTTCTAAGAATTTGTCCATTTTTTCCAAGTTGTCCATTTTATTTGCATATAGTTGCTGATAATAGTCTCTTAGGATCCTTTGTATTTCCGTGTTGTCTGTTGTGATCTCTCCATTTTCATTTCTAATTTTGTTGATTTGATTTTTGTCCCTTTGTTTCTTGATGAGTCTGGCTAATGGTTTCTCAATTTTATATATCTTCTCAAATAACCAGCTTTTGGCTTCATTGATTTTTGCTATGGTCTCTTTTGTTTCTTTTGCATTTATTTCTGCCCTAATTTTTAAGATTTCTTTCCTTCTACTAACCCTGGGGTTCTTCATTTCTTCCTTTTCTAGTTGCTTTGGGTGTAGACATCTCAGTCTACACTTTGCATCTATGTACATCAGTGATATTGGCCCATAGTTTTCTTTTTTTAAAAAAAAGTTTTCCTGGGTAGGGAAGCTTGTGTCGGCGTTCTGGTGGGTGGGGCTGGATTTCTTCTCTCTGGAGTGTAATGAAGTGTCCAGTAATGAGTTTTCAGATGTCAGTCAAATAAATAACCATTTCAGTCTTAGGTTATTTATTTGACTCTTTTCTTGTTTCTTGAGGTAAGCCTGTATTGCTATGAACCTTCCCCTTAACACTGCTTTTACAGTGTCCCATAGGTTTTGGGTGGTTGTGTTTTCATTTTCATTCGTTTCTATGCATATTTTAATTTCTTCTGTGATTTGTTGGTTATTCAGCAGCGTGTTGTTCAGCCTCCATATGCTGGAATTTTTAATAGTTTTTCTCCTGTAATTGAGATCTAATCTTACTGCATTGTGGTCAGAAAAGATGCTTGGAATGATTTCAATTTTTTTGGATTTACCAGGGCTAGATTTATGGCCCAGGATGTGATCTATCTTGGAGAAGGTTCTGTGTGTGCTTGAGAAAAAGATGAAATTCATTGTTTTGGGTGAAATGTCCTATAGATATCAGTTAGGTCTAACTGGTCTATTGTATCATTTAAAATTTGTGTTTCCTTGTTAATATTCTGTTTAGTTGATCTATCCATAGGTGTGAGTGGGATATTAAAGTCTCCCATTATTATTGTGCTATTGTTAATTTCCCCTTTCATACTTGTTAGCATTTGTGTTACATATTGCAGTGCTCCTATGTTGGGTGCATATATATTTATAATTGTTATATCTTCTTCTTGGATCAATCCTTTGATCATTATGTAGTGTCCATCTTTGTCTCTTTTCACAGCCTTTGTTTTAAAGTCTATTTTATCTGATATGAGCATTGCTACTCCTGCTGTCTTTTGGTCTCTATTTGCATGGAATAACTTTTTTCCAGCCCTTCACTTTCAGTCTGTATGTGTCCCTTGTAGACAACATATATAGGGGTCTTGTTTTTTTATCCATTCAGCCAGTCTTTGTCTTTTGGTTGGGGCATTCAACCCATTTACATTTAAGGTAATTATTGATAAGTATGATCCCATTGCCATTTACTTTATTGTTTTGGGTTCAAGTTTATACACCCTTTTTTTGTTTCCTGTCTAAACAGGAAAAGAGAAGCTCCTTTAGCATTTGTTGGAAAGCTGGTTTGGTGGTGCTGAATTCTCTCAGCTTTTGCTTGTCTGTAAAGCTTTTGATTTCTCCTTCATATTTGAATGAGATCCTTTCTGGGTACAGTAATCTGGGCTGTAGGTTATTTTCTTTCATCACTTTAAGTATGTCCTGCCATTCCCTTCTGGCCTGAAGAGTTTCTATTGAAAGATCAGCCGTTATCCTTATGGGAATCCCCTTGTGTGTTATTTGTTGTTTTTCCCTTGCTGCTTTTAATATTTGTTCTTTGTGTTTGATCTTTGTTAATTTGATTAATATGTGTCTTGGGTTGTTTTGCCTTGGGTTTATCTTGTTTGGGGACTCTCTGGGTTTCTTGGCCTTGGGTGATTATTTCCTTCCCCATTTTAGGGACGTTTTCAACTATTATCTCCTCAAGTATTTTCTCATGGTCTTTCTTTTTGTCTTCTTCTTCTGGGACTCCTATGATTCGAATTTTAGGGCATTTAACATTGTCCCAGAGGTCTCAGGTTGTCCTCATTTCTTTAAATTCTTTTTTCTCTCTGTTTCATTTATTTCTACCATTGTATCTTCTACCTCACTTGTCCTATCTTCTGCCTCCATCATTCTACTGTTGCTTCCCTCCAGAGTGTTTTTGATCTCAGTTATTGCATTATTCATTATATATTGACGCTTTTTTATTTCTTCTAGGTCCTTGTTAAACATTTCTTGCATCTTCTGGATCCTTTTCTCCAGGCTATTTATCTGTAACTCCAATTTGTTTTCAAGGTTTTGGATCATTTTCACTATCATGATTCAGAATTCTTTATCAGGTGGATTCCCTATCTCTTCCTCTTTTGTTTGGTTTGGTGGGCATTTATCCTGTTCCTTTACCTGCTGGGTATTTCTCTGCCTTTTCATCTTGTTTATATTGTTGTGTTTGTGGTGGCCTTTCTGTATTCTGGCAGTTTGTGGTTACTCTTTATCATGGAGGTTCCTCACTGTGGGAGGGGTTGGACAGGTAGCTTGTCAAGGTTTCCTGGTTAGAGAAGCTTGTGTCGGTGTTCTGGTAGGTGGAGCTGAATTTGTTCTCTCTGGAGTGCAATAAAGTGTCCAGTATGAGTTTTCAGATGTCACTGGGTTTGGTGTAACTTTGGGCAGCCTGTATATTGAAGTTCGGGGCTATGTTCCTGTGTTGCTGGAGAATTTGCTTGGTTTGTCTTGCTTTGGAACTTGTTGGCCCTCGGATGGTGCTTGGTTTCATTGTAGGTATGGAGGCGTTTGATGAGCTCCTATTGATTAATATTCCCTGGATTCAGGAGTTCTCAGGTGTTCTCAAGATTTGGACTTAAGCCTTCTGCCTCTGGTTTTCAGTCTTATTCTTACAGTAGCCTCAAGACTTCTCCATCTATACAGCACTGATGATAAAACATCTAGGTTAATGATGAAAAGTTTCACCATAGTGAGGGACACCCAGAGAGGTACACAGAGTTACATGGAGAAGAGAAGAGGGAGGAGGGAGATAGAGGTGACCAGGAGGAGAAGAGGGGGAATCAAAAGGGGAGAGAGCAAGCTAGCCAGTAATCACTTCCCTAAGTGCTCTCCACAGTCTGGATCCCTCAGAGATGTTCACAGAGTTACACAGAGAAGAGAAGAGGGAGGAATGAGACAGAGGTGGCCAGGAGGATAAAAGGGGGAATCAAAAGGAGCGAGAGGGATCCAGCCAGTAATCAGTTCCCTAAGTGTTCTCCACAGCCCGGAACACACAAAGAGATTCACAGAGTTGGGGAGAGAAGAAAAGGGGGAGGGGGGAGATAGAGGCAACCTGGTGAAGAAAAAGGAAAGTCAAAAGGGGGAGAGAGCAATCAGACCAGTGATCTCACTCCCAAGTAAAAATGGGTACTGAAGATTGGGTTCTTAAAGGTACAAAGTTGATGTGAAGTGAGTGAAGTCACTCAGTCGTGTCTGACTCTTTGCGACCCCATGGACTGTAGCCTATCAGGCTCCTCCATCCATGGGATTTTCCAGATAACAAAGTTGATAACAAATACCAAAAAGCAAAGATTAGAAATCTAGAGTAGAGGTTAGATTCTCAAAAATACAATATTAAAAAAAAAAAAAGTCACAAAAATTATAAAATATATATATGAGGTTTGCTTTAAAAATAGGGTCTTTTTTTGTAAGGTAATAGTAGGTTATAAAAATGAAAATTAAAGGAGTAATAGGGGACTTGAAATTTTAAAAAAAAATTTTTTAATTTAAATAAATGATAATAGTAAAAATATATCTAGGACTTTTTCTGGAGCTGTTTTGGACAGTGTGGGATCAGTTCATTTTCAGATAGTTCCTTGGTCCAGCTTGTACTTCTCCAGGTCTATAGGCCCCTTCCTATGTAGTCGATGCTAACTACAGGGTTTTGATCTCTTGCACCTGTCATTTCCAAAGCGGTTCCCTCTGTTTATTTTAGCTTCTTCTGTTTGCTGGTCTCTTCGGTGTCTAATTTCCACCCTGACACAAGGTGGGGGGTGGTGGTCACTTTTTTTAGGCTCACTTGTTCAGTCGTGCTGTGAGGAGGGAGGAACAGTGCAAACAAATATCACTGGCGTGTGCTCACAGTGATTCAGCCACACTGGGTTTGCCCCCACTCATGGCATGTGTGCTTTACCAGTCTACACTGCTCAGGCTCTAGGTTGCTCTGTCGGGAACTGTCTGATGCTGGCCCTGGGTTGCATGCACTCCCCAGGTCAAGCCACTCAGGTTCAGGTTCTTGGGTACTCCACAAAGGCGCAGACTTGGTTGGGTCTGCGTTTTGTGCCTGTCCCAGGTCTGAGCAGCTCAGGTGACCAGGTGCTTGGCGAGCAGAGTCACCTGCCTCCCCCGTACCAGCAGCTTGGTTTTCTGGGTGTACACTGGGTGCGCCTTCTCAGGTGTACTGTGTGTCTCTTCTGGGGAGCTGATCTCTGGCTGCAACCCTCCCAGTGGATGTCGACCATCCTGAATCCCAAAAAGTCTTGGTTAGCAGTGAAGTCTGCTTGCAGTTTGCTTTCGGATGTCTCTCTGGGGCCGCGATTGCCCCCTTCCGGCTCTGGCTGCTCTCACCTGCCTGTCTCTGATGGGGGATGGGCCTGTCCACAGCCCGCTAGCTCTGCTCAGTCCTTTGTTCTGTGAGTGGGCCTGGCAGTGTCTTAGGTTAGGGTTTTTTGCCGGATAGCTATCCCACAGTCTGGGTTGCTATCTCAAGCTAGTTCCCTCAGATTGCCCTCAGGGCATTCAGGCCCAGTCCTTACCCTAAGCAATGCAGTCCACGCCTCCCTGTCCAGCCCCCACTTGCTAGTGGGGGATGCGAGTGTCTGGGCTGCTGCTCCACTGGGAGTTGCTGTTAGGCACTTAATCTCCTTTCAAAGATAATGGGCTGCCTTTCTGGGTGCCTGATGCCCTCTGCCAGCATTCAGAAGTTGTTTTGTGAAATTTGCTCGGCATTCAAATGTTCTTTCAATGAATTTGTGGGAGAGAAAGTGGTCTCACCATCCTATTCCTCCGCCATCTTAGGACCACCACCTGTTTCTTTGTTTTTAGATTGATGGAAGTATGGAGGAAAACATGCTAAGAGTCAGTTTAAAGAAATGAAAGTGGCTACCTGTAGAGAACAGAAATTGAAAAGAGGTAGTCAGAGTTCTGCTTTTTTCTGTAATAAGTCTTGTACAGCAATTTGACTCTCTAAATTATGATCATGTGTAACTGTGATAAAAAAAATTAGCACTGAATTAAAAAACAAACATTGCCCCCATTATTAGAGCACAATTAAATAAGACACTTGCTCATGATCAGTATTATTATGTAACAAACATCCTTATACTTTAAAACATTAATCCCTGACAAAATCTCTGAAGATTTATTTTACATAAACATATAGAAGTAGAATTCATTTGTTTAAAATGTCTATGAACTCTTTAAAGTCTTTTTGTATATATTCCCAGATTATTTTGCAGAAAAAAATGTATCAAAATATTCTCATAGCAGCAGTAGAGGAGAATAAATCTCTCAACATACTCTCATCAACTTTATTATTCTTCAATCCATTTTGTTTGGTATAAAGAAAATAGAATTTAATTGACTTATCAAAAGATAAATTAGATTCTGTTCATATGAATTGTTGGCCTAATAGTTAAAATTTTTAGTGACTTCCTGAAGGTATTTCATAGAAGTCAATTATTAATATCCATGTTTGGGGTTTTTGTCTTTGATCAGGATATTTGGAAGAAAATGTGCCATTACACAAGTTATGTTATACAGACTTTATTATGTTTGCTGTCTTAAAAATAAGCTTTATTCTGAGCTGAAGGAAATTAATGATCTTAGACTTTAAACATGACCTTTCATTTTAGAAGTAGTTATGTACTTTATGACTATCTTAAATTTACACAGTGCTTCTTTCTTGAAAAGACTTTTCAATTCATTTAACAAACATTTACTAAGTGTATACAGTGTTCTAGAATGTACCATGTGCTGGGACACAACGGTAAACAAAACAGTTTTTGTCCTAAATGCTCATTGTGTAGGATTTACATAACAGCCTCAGAAAGTCCAGATACTTTCAGCAATTGAAGGAGAAAATTATTTCTGAAAATATACATGTCTCTATAGTATGAGAAATAGAGGTGAATAACTTGACTTCCTGATTGCCATCCAAGAGCTTAGTCAACTTAGAAATTGCTGCACCTGAGAATTTTTAAACTAATCATGTTCAGGAGTAGTATTTGTTTACAGTTAAATGTATGGTATGCATATGTGACTCAGGCATCAGGTGGTCTCTATCCTGTTTATAAAAATGGATAGAGAATTCCATCTTCACATAAAATATAGAGAATGTCCACAAATTCTGTTTTATCTTTATACATTCTGTGTAACTGAATTTTTTGTCAGAAGAGAGATGTGATCCTAGTTCAGAAAACACAAAATACTGTTACATGGTCATTTCTGTCTTTGAATTGCATTGTCAATGACACTTTAAAAGAAAACTAGATATGGGACCTGACACATACTTTAAAATGTCAACATTCAATTATATCACCATGGTAAGAAGGAAAAACTTCGCACAATTTTCACCCACCAGACACAGACCATCCTGTTGCTCTGCTTCTCTGCCTTAGTGACAGTTTCCCATTTGTACAAAAGCTATTTCTGTGACAGAAACATGCCTTCTCTTTATTAGTCAGATCTTGAGTTATAACTCTCTCTCTTAAAAAAAAAAAAAAAGGAAAGCACCACACTGCTTAGAAGCCATAAGAAGGGCAGATAAAATCATCTTCATTCTGTACCTTCCACTCACAGCACTCAGAGAACTTGGTTTCAATTTTGAAAAATGGCTTAGTGATTAGAATGGAGTCAAGCACATTTGCAGAAAGATTAATAATTAGGTCTTATTAAGACAATAGTTGGATAGTGTTATATAGTGTTATAAACATCAAAAAGCATAACTTTCCTGCCCCAATGCTAGTGAGTAGCCAATTAAAGAATTATTATCTGTGTGTCCCTATCATGGACTACAGCTGCCAGGCTTCTCGGTCCATGGGATTTTTCCAGGCAAGAATACTGGAGCTGGTTGCTGTTTCCTCCTCCATGGGATCTTCCTGACCCAGGGATTGAACCCTCATCTCTGTGTCTCCTGCATTGGCAGGTGGATTCTTTACCACTGAGCCACTGGGAACACCTTGCCTCTCAACATGCTTTGTTAAAACAAATGCATAGATATATTCTTCAATTTTTCTAACCATTTCCCTATTTTTGTGCTAATTTATGGGTAGAATTGTAAAAATAATAGTTTTATAAGTCAGACAGATGTGAGGATCAATCTTGATGCTACTTAGTTAAATTAAATATGTTAACTTGGGCATAAATGCTCCAAACCTGTTTGCTCACCTGTAAAAAGTGTTTGTGTGCTCAGTTGTGTCCAACTTTGTGACTCCATGGACCAGGAGTCCACCAGGATCCTTTGTCCATGAAAATTTCCAGGCAACATACTGGAATGGGTTGCTATTTCCTACTCAAGGGTATCTTCCTGTCCCAGGGATCAAACCCATGTCTCATGTCTCCTGCATTGGCTGAGGGATTCTTTACCACTACACCTCTTGGGAAACCCAGATGAATCCCTAAGTAAAAAACCCAAATAAAAAGAATGAAATGCCCTCAAAACATATTACAAAAGTCTCTACTTCTTCAGTGTGGTCTGTGCATAATGACTTCCTTTTAAAATACTCTATGGAAAAGCAGAAAAACAAGCAACTTTACGATGGAGAAATCTGACAAGTCCTCCCCAAGGTTGACTTCCATAGTGATGAGTCAGGCTGATAGTACCTACCCTGGATATCCTGTGCTGAGAATGACACTTCTCTTCGGTGGTCTTCCTCCCCTAAACCCCAATCTAATTATGAGGAAAAACATCAGAAAAACGTAAATTGAAGGACAGTCTACAAAATGTCCTGACCAGTACTCCCAAGAAGGAAGAAATGGCATCTTTCTTTGTGAAGATTTTTAGTTATTACAAATTATTTGACGATTCTGTATTTTCAAAATACACATTTCTACCCTACTGATGTCAGGCTTGGCCATTTGACTTTCTTTGACAAATGAAATGTGAGTAGAGATGAAGTGTGTCCCTATGAGCTTCTGTCTTGTGATTTTGTCATGCTGTTTTCTCTCTGAAACCTCCATTAAGGCTTCTTGGTTTATCAGCCAAAATCCTAAGTGAAGACAATCAGCTGCCCAGTAGCCGCATTACTATGGCAGGAGAAGGAAATGTCATGTCCTGGGACATGGAGAAGTCCTTAGGGCAGATCAAGTGAGAATCCTTGGCTTCATGCAGGAAGGAATTCAAAATGGAGCCAAAGAAAAGGAAAAGCAAGTTTATTTAGATAGATATGCACCATAGGCAGAATGCTGACTGTCTCAGAAAGTCAGGGTGGCCCCATGGCAGGAGAGTTGGTTTTTATGGTCTGAGTAATACAACATGCTAACAAATGGGAGCAATATTCTTGCTACTTTGGGGAAAGGTGGGGATTTCCCAGGAATTGGGCCACCACCTACATTTTAGCCTTTTATAGTTTTCTCAGAACTGTCATGGCTTCCCAGGTGATTCAGTGGTGAAGAATCCTTCTGCCAGTGTAGGAGACGCAGGTTCGATCCCTGGATCGGGAAGATCCCCTGGAAAAGGGAATAGCAACTCACTCCAGTATTCTTGCCTGGAATATTCTGTGAAACAGTGGAGTCTGGCAAGCTATAGTCTGCTGCTGCTAAATCACGTCAGTCGTGTCCGACTCTGTGCGACCCCATAGACTGCAGCCCACCCTCTCCGCCATCCCTGAGATTCTCCAGGCAAGAACACTGGAGTGGGTTGCCATTTCCTTCTCCAATGCATGAAAGTGAAAAGTGAAAGCGAAGTCGCTCAGTCATGGCCGACCCTCAGTGGCCCCATGTACTGCAACCTACCAGGCTCCTCCGTCCATGGGATTTTCCAGGCAAGAGTACTGGAGTGGGGTGCCATTGCCTTCTCCAAGCTATAGTCTAGGGAGTCACAAAGAATCGGATACAACTAGGCACACATTCACGATCAGAACTGTCAGTGGGCTAAGGGGGAGTGATTTTTTGTTTTACAATTAAGGTATAATGAGCTAAAGGTAAGTCACCTGACTATTCTGGAAGCCATCTTGGCTTCAGGGGGTTCCAGCCGGTTTTTATTGCATCCTAACAGTTGTGCCCCTTCATTCATCTAGTAACTGGATCCTGCCCCTTCCTTTTCTATCTCTTTACCAAGCAAAGAGCTTGCTGCCTGATGCACATAGAAGCCAATATTTTTGTGCTGGCTTTTGAGAAAAGAAACATTATTGTGAAGGTCAACCAGCAATGAGACAGGAGGTATGGTTGAATTTTGCCAAACAAGCTCGGTCAAGGACCTCCCCCGTGACTCAGACAGTAAAGTGTCTGCCTACAGTGCGGGAGACCCAGGTTCAATCCCTGGGTCAGGAAGATCTCCTGGAGAAGGAAATGGTAACCCACTCCAATATTCTTGCCTGGAAAATCCCATGGATGGAGGAGCTTAGTAGGCTGCAGTCCATGGGGTTACAAAGAGTTGGACACGATTGTGCGACTTCACTTTACTTTTTAGGGGCTCAGTCAAACTATTATAAGTTAGAGGAGAGGGTTGGGATTCAGAAATGCAAGTGAGACCTTGGAACTTGGTCATTGTGGTACAGTAAAAGGACTTCAGTCTGGGCCCTCTGCTTCTGAAAGGGTTCGTGCTTTCAGGTTCCAGTCCACATCCGGGTCTTTGTCGGGGAGAAACTTTAGTTCTGGGTGTTGTTTTAGGTCAAGATCTTCTCCTCTGGATATGCTTCAGGTTTTGTTCTTTTGTCTCTGAAAAATAACTCAGTATCTTTTTTAAAATACTGTTTATTTTATAGCCAATTAATAATGCCATGATAATTTCGGGTGAATGGCAAAGGAACTCAGCCATACATATCTTGTTATAAAACAAGAAAGGGCCATTTTGTGGCTGGCTTTGTGATTGCAGCAATTGACCTATGAGAGACATGCAGTATGAGAGAAAAAGTTATTAAGATGTTGGGGTAACCTTTTGACAGAAAAACTGAGCTTAAGCTGAGGACCTGCTGCTGCTGCTGCTAAGTCGCTTCAGTCGTGTCTGACTCTGTGAGACCCCATACATGGCAGCCCATCAGGCTCCGCCATCCCTGGGATTCTCCAGGCAAGAATACTGGAGTGGGTTGCCATTTCCTTCTCCAATGCATGAAAGTGAAAAGTGAAAGTGAAGTTGCTCAGTCATGTCCGACTCTTTGCGACCCCACGGACTGCAGCCCACCAGGCTCCTTCATCCATGGGACTTTGCAGGCAAGAGTACTGGAGTGGGTTACCATTACCTTCTCCGAAGCTGAGGACCTAGCTCTAATCAAATAATGAACTTCATACCTTTTTCCCTTCTCTTCTTCCATGTTCCCTCCTGTCTCCTCCCCTTCTTCTTCTACCAGCTTCTTGCCATTATGCATTAATTACATATTAATTTCTGACTTTCTCCTACCTCTAGTAACCACGTTTAGACTTGAGCATTCTAGCTGCTCTTCTTAAATTTGCTTTTAGCTATTTCCATCATTTTCATTTTTCTGGTGTTTTTAGCCAGAGGCACTGGTGACTGATTGAAGCTCAGATAAAAATCACTCAGCTCCTCAGCTGCCTTGCCCTTTATTCTCTCCACATTGGCGTCCTAATGAAATCATTTAAAATTAACATCCAGAAACTATTTGGATGGAAAAAGAAACCACCACAAGGGAAATTAGGGGTGTTTTAAAAGAGGTTAGGAGCTGCTTATAAGCATGTAAGTCTTGTACTTTCTTTTCTTTTTTTTTTCCTTTTTGCATCAGCTACCTCTTGAATCACTGCCCAGTTGTCAGCTGCAAGTCCTAGCTCTCAAGAATGTCTGGCCAAGCCTAAAATTCTAGTTGACTCATCCAACCTTCATGTTCACCCAGAACTTACTTAAGCATCCAAAATAACTTTAAAAAATTAGATTGCATTTTCCTAAGATATCTGCACCTGGTAAATGATGCAAAGGGTAAATGGGCAGAAAAGACTCCTCTTAATCATGTCTCATTTCAACTCACATGCATGCAACTTCCATAGGGGAAAATGTCATTAGATTCACCCAACCTTCACAAAGTCAAACTATCCAATCAACTATCTTTGCAGGGAGCAGATGTCCACAGCACAAACCCAGAGACTCTCTAAAGGGGTGATGCTGTCAGATAATAGGAGAAGCTGCCATTCTGAAGTCAGGTGAAGTTCATGTCGGCTTCAGGATTAATTTCACTGGCACAGGGAGCAAGCTCACTGCCATCAGGTAAGCACACACACAACTTTTTCTAGTCCTGTTAAAAAAAAAAAAAGTAAGGGGTTTGATTTTCCTTCTCAACTTCTATCTTAGATTCATATTGCTCTCAATGGAGTTTGTTTATCTCTCTCATCTGAAGATATAGGATATGTTTGCTCAGGTGGGTGTTATGGCAAAAGGAGTCAAATTAGAGGGAAAAGTCAGTCTGCGAAATGGTTGTTGAGGAGTAGCCTGTGTACTTCTCCATGAAAAATCCTGTTAGCGCAGCTGTGCAGAGGATTTAGGGGGCTGGGGTGTTAGGATACATTTTTCTGGTACAGAAACTTAAATGTGTAGTTCAGAAAGACAGAAAATTTTCTGGTTTATTTTGCCACATACCAATGGCATCTGGACAAAATTTGGATCAATCGGATTCCAAATCCTACGAAGCTATAATGGTAATTTAGATTCTATAGCTTTTCAAAAGCTGAAAATTAGGCAATTTTCACAATGTATAAAGAATCTCTGCAGAATTTGCACTACTATTCCTCTCCATACTAAGATGGAGGAGGAGAGTGATAGTTGGGGCAATCCACCTGTGAAGCCTTTAATTGCCTTACAGGTTTTATTTTGTTTGGCGAACTGAACCTTGATTTTTTTCTGAGCTCACTATGAAAATCTCTCAGTTCGGATCAGTCACTCAGTCAAACCCGACTCTTTGCAACCCCATGGACTGCATCGCACCAGGCTTCCCTGTCCGTCACCAACTCCTGGAGCCTACTCGAACTCGTGTCCATCACGTCAGTGATGCTATCCAACCATCTCATCCTCTGTCATCCCTTTCTCCTCCCCCCTTCAATCTTTCTCAGCATCAGGGTCTTTTCCACTGAGTCGGTTCTTCGCATCAGGTGGCCAAAGTATTGGAGTTTCAGCTTCAGCCTGTCTTTCCAGTGAATATTCAGAACTGCTTTCCTTTAGGATGGAGTGGTTGGATCTTCTTGCAGTCCAAGGGACTCTCAAGAGTCTTCTCCAACACCACAGTTCAAAAGCATCAATTCTTTGGCTGAAAAATCTTTTCTGGTCATCAAATTTCTATTTTTTCCTGTTCTTAGCTCAGTTGTTTTTGTGTGTATTTTTAAAGATTATTTTATTATATACTTTAAATCTTATTTTTAAAGTTTTATGGGAACAAGAGCCAGTTTCCTAGATCCTTTATACCTTTTTCATGTACAAAGTTCATAACATGGTCTTATAAGGACTACTTAAAATATATTTTTGAGCATAGTTTATACCATCTTATTGAAGGCAAATAGGAAAGTTGCATATTAAATATTTTGATCACCACATACAATTGCTAAGAAGAATGTCATTAGAAACATAAGTATGCAAACATAGTAAAAAAAAAAAAATTACCAGATGGTTATCATCTTGACAACTTGAGACAGAGGTTAAACCCAGAAAGTACAACTTTTGAATTCTTGAAAGAAAGGAATGCATCCTTAAAATATCAAAAGGTAGAACCCAATACTTTTCAGAATATATTGTTTTGTGGCTTGTTAGAACTTGACATGAGGCACTGATGTTAAACATAATGAATTGCTAATATGGTGTGTACTTGTAGCTAGGTGATTCAAAGAAAACTATTATTTGGAAAACAATGTTCAAACTTTGGTATATTATATTAAAATATGGGACATGGGCAGAGACTAGTGACCTAGGTGAGGTGCTAAAGATAAAATTCCCTGGAGTAGTTCTAACTTCTTTAAGTGGTTCTCAGTCTGTGGTTAGTTAAGATCTTTGGAGGAGAATGTAAAAATAGCCTGAGATTTGGGGGACATGGTGAAGGCATTTTTTTCCTTGGAATGCACACTAGACCGCTCAAGTAAGTTATTTACTTCCTTACATATAAAGTTTAGATATTCCAGATGTTTAGGGTTCCTTGATAAGTAACATAACGTACATATAATAAAGAAATAATAAATTCTAATATAAGTACATAGAAAAAAGTGTTCAAACATTTGTACTAGACAATGATGTTAGTCACATCATAAGACTAATTTGTAAATTTAAGTTAAATGCATATGTTTTTTGTTAATAACTAACCTCAGTGTTAAATTCCCTTCCTCAAACCCCTCTGCCGCTGCTGCTGCTGCTGCTAAGTCACTTTAGTCGTGTCCGACTCTGTGCGACCCCACTCTAACCCATCTTAAAAAAAAAAAGAAAAAGAAATTCATGCCTTTTTATTCACTCCACACATACTCCAAAGAAATATCAATACTTATTTTAACTTAAATTAATCATTCTGTCACTCATTTCACTGGAGTAGTGACCTCTCAGCTGTTTATTCCAGGAGCTACATTTTATACATTCATCGTAATCCTAGGGTCTTTCTGATGGAATAAAAAGTAATTGGCACATTTGTGCCTCGGCTGTTGTGCTTCCTGCAGTTGGAGTGTCATGGCTCTAAATCTAGTAAATGTTATTCATCCTTTAAAGTCTAAGTCAGTAGTGTCTCCTTTTTAAAGATTTTTCTGTACAAAGTAGGACTAACAATTTGTTTATTTACATTTATTAAAATCTTATGCTAAAATATGTAACTATTCCAACCTTTTTTCCTCTTTTACAAAATTTATTTCACATTCTAGCTGATTTAGATTTAGCTGATTTAAAATTAGCAGTGAATTTCAAGTATTTGAATGAAAACTTCATACTGCCTCTACTAGTTACTGGTTAAAAAGAAAATTCTAGGCTTTTATATTCCAGTGCTGGTCATTTTTTGTTTTTGCTTTTTTTCTACATAGTGCCTAGGGTTTCTTTCTTTTTTTTTTCTATTTGTGTGGCATAGTTGGCTTATCTTCATGTGTACCTTATTTTATTATATTTGCTATTTTCTAATTATTCATCACATCATAAATTAATTTATTAATATATTATGGCCATATCTGAGAGCATGTCATAACCAGAACTGTTCTCATATTCCTTAATTATGCTCATCTTTTTAAACAATGGAAGTAAACATTGTTACTAAAGAATCTTTGACTTTTGAGGGTTCTTTTGTTTTACGTTTAAGACAATCAAATTTTTGACTGAAGCATAATTGATTTACAATATTGTGTCAGTTTCAGGTATACAGCAAAGTGATTCAGTGTTATATATATTTTTTTCCCAGATTATTTTCCATTGTAGGATATTACAAGATATTGAATATAATTCCATGTGCTATATAGTAAATCCTTGTTGCTTTTCTGTTTTATATACAGTACTTTATATTTGTTAATCTCATACTCCAAATTTATCCCTCCCCCTCTTCTCTTTCCCCTTTGGTAACCATAAGTTTATTTTTTGTATTTGTGAGTCTATTTCTGTTTTGTATATAGATTCATTTGTATTTTTTAGATTCCACATGTAGGATACCATATAATATATATCTTTCTCTGTTTTTTCACTTAGTGTGATATTCTCTAGATCTATCCATGTTGCTTCAAATAGTAATATTTCATTCTTTTTATGGCTGAATAGTATTCCCAGGTGGCACTAGTGGTAAAGAACCTGCCTGGCAATGCAGGAGACGTAAGAAACACAGGTTCTAATTGCCGGTTGGGAAGATCCCCTGGAGGAGGGCGTAGCAACTGACTCCAGTAGTCCTGCCTGGAGAATCACATGGACAGAGGGGCCTGGTGGGCTATAGGTCATGGGCTCCCAAAGAATCAGACACGACAAAGAACAGCATGCACAGCATTTCTTTGTTTATATTTACCACATCTTTTTAAACCAATCATCTTTTGATGGGCACTTGGGTTGTTTCCATGTCTTGGCTATTGTAAATAGTTCAGCTATGAACATCGGGGTGCATGTATAATATCTTTTTGAATTTGTTTTCTCTGGATATATGCCCAAAGTGGGGTTACTGGATCATGTTTTTAGTTTTTATGGAACTTCCATACTACTTTCCATAGTGACTGTACCAATTTTAATTCCCACGAGCAGTGTAGAAGGGTTCCCTTTTCCCCACCCACTTTAGCATTAATATTTGTATACTTTTGATGAGAGCCATTCCAACACATCTGGTGATACCTTATTATGGTTTTGATTTGCATTTTTCTATCAGCGATGTTGAGCATCTTTTCATATGTTTGTTGGCCATTGCCAACATCCACTGGATCATAGAAAAAGCAAGAGAGTTCCAGAAAAACATCTATTTCTGCTTTATTGACTATGCCAAAGCCTTTGACTGTGTGGATCACAATAAACTGTGGAAAATTCTTCAAGAGATGGGAATACCAGACCATCTGATCTGCCCCTTGAGAAATTTGTATGCAGGTCAGGAAGCAACAGTTAGAACTGGACATGGAACAACAGACTGGTTCCAAATAGGAAAAGGAGTACGTCAAGGCTGTATATTGTCACCCTGCTTCTTTAACTTATATGCAGAGTACATCATGAGAAATGCTGGACTGGAAGAAACACAAGCTGGAATCAAGATTGCCGGGAGAAATATCAATAACCTCAGATATGCAGATGACACCACCCTTATGGCAGAAAGTGAAGAGGAACTAAAGAGACTCTTGATGAAAGTGAAAGAGGAGAGTGAAAAAGTTGGCTTAAAGCTCAACATTCAGAAAACGAAGATCATGGCATCTGGTCCCACCACTTCATGGGAAATAGATGGGGAAACAGTGGAAACAGTGTTAGACTTTATTTTTCTGGGCTCCAAAATCACTACAGATGGTGACTGCAGCCATGAAATTAAAAGACGCTTACTCCTTGGAAGGAAAGTTATGACCAACATAGATAGCATATTCAAAAGCAGAGACATTACTTTGCCAACAAAGGTTCGTCTAGTCAAGGCTATGGTTTTTCCTGTGGTCATGTATGGATGTGAGAGTTGGACTGTGAAGAAGGCTGAGCGCCGAAGAATTGATGCTTTTGAACTGTGTGTTGAGAGTCCCTTGGACTGCAAGGAGATCCAACCAGTCCATCCTAAAGGAGATCAGCCCTGGGATTTCTTTGGAAGGAATGATGCTAAAGCTGAAACTCCAGTACTTTGGCCACCTCATGCGAAGAGTTGACTCATTGGAAAAGACTCTGATGCTGGGAGGGATTGGGGGCAGGAGGAGAAGGGGACGACAGAGGAAGAGGATGAGATGGCTGGATGGCATCACTGACTTGATGGATGAGTCTCAGTGAACTCCGGGAGTTGGTGATGGACAGGGAGGCCTGGCGTGCTGTGATTCATGGGGTCGCAAAGAGTCGGACACGACTGAGCGACTGATCTGATCTGATCTGATCTGATGTCTTCTTTGGAGAGATGTCTATTTAGGTCTACTGACCATTTTTTGATTGGGCTATTTGCTTTTTGATACTGAGTTGTATGAACTGTTTGTATATTTTGGATATTAACGCCTTGTCAGTCACATAATTTTCAAATGTTTTTCTCCTGTTCTGAAGGTTGTTCTTCATTTTGTTGATTTCTTTTGCTCTGTAAAAGTTTTAAGTTTGATTAGGTCCCATTTGTTTATTTTTGCTTCTATTTCTCTTTCCTTGGGAGACAGACCTAAGAAAATGTTGCTATGATTTATGTCCTGTATTTTTTTATTTTGCCTGTATTCACTTCTAGAAGTTTTATGGTGTAATGTTTTATATTTAGATCATAAAACCATTTTGAGTTTATTTTTGTATATGGTGTAAGGGAGTGTTATAGTTTCATTGGTTTATATGCAGCTGTAAGACACACTCTTAAAGTGTTTTTCTTTCCATTTTGATCATAACTGTTAGTTCTTACACAATTTTATTTTTATAAATAAGTTGTCTGAGATGGTGACTGTGGCTCCCTGAGATCCATATATGCTTATTTTCTGGTTTGTATTAAGGTTAACAGACAAGTAACTGCAAATTAGCAAGGTATTGGTATATTAAATATGAGATGAAGTTTTTAAAAAGTGTATGTCAGTGGATGGCCTCTGAATTTCTCTTAGGGAGACAAATGTTTTTGAAAAGAAAACTACCTGTTTAGTGTAGAAAATGAGGATGAAGAATTATAGTTTGGAAGGAAATGTATGAAAGTATTAGCTAAACTGTTCATCATGGAAAGTTATCACAAATTTGGGTATTTCAGTGAGGAAGAGAAAAATAACAGAGGTAAGCATAAGACAGGAGAAGTGCTCAGATTATATGGCAGAAGACTCATGCCCAAAGAGAGTAAATTGATGAATATCTGCTAACGGAGGTACTGGAAGAGTTTTAAGAAAAGAATTATATAATGGTCTGTTTTAAAATGTTTTGTGTGTAATTCTTGCTGTCACTCCGCTCTTCCATTACCTTAAAGTTTCAGAGGAGTCATCTATACAAATGGACACTATTTTGGAATCAAGAAAAAGTCTTTGAGCCTTCCAATTTTGTGTAAGACAGAGCAAAAAATATAGTCATTGGGGATGAGATAACAGTGAGAAACTCAAGAGTTCATCTGAAATTGGAAATGAGAACTACTGCTGTCCATGAAAACACCAGTCGGTAGATAACTCTCTGAAGGCTGGATGGTGGGGGAAGGGGATAGGTTTTCTACTTCCTAAAAGGATAAGAGGGTTGAATCAATTTTATGATAATCTTTAAACAAAAAGGAAGATTAATTTGGTTGACATTTTGGTATACCTATAAGTGATAAATACTAAACCTGTAAAAATTATTTTTAAAGTTTTTATAGAAGATGGTGCTATCAATGGAAATAAGATTTCTGTGCCATCTGATTATGCCATATTTCTTATGTCCTCCATGTGTTTATGAGAAAATTATTATCTTCATTTTTAAATCACAGGCACCAGAATATGAAGAAGATTAGTGACTTTCTGAAGGCCAGTCTGTTAGTTAGAAATTGAATGAAACAATCAAAAACCTACATGACTCAGGTTAAATTCATGATCTATAAATACTGTGGTGAAAATAGTTAATACCTGGCACTTCACTAACTATGTGGCACTGAGCATTATCTAAGTAGTAGCATCCTTTTTTTTTAAGTAAATATAACATGGAATAGTTTTGAGGGTTAAATAATACATGCAAAGCATTAGGCAGAGTTCCTGGGCCAAATAAGCATTCAATGAATGCTAACATTATTTATTAGGTTTTTACATTATTATTTGGAAAATAATATTTTATTAATATTATTTTTAGTATTAATAAAGTTATTTACATTCCTTTCAATTCCTATAATTCCAGAAAGCATTGTCTATAAACACTTAAGGATTTTTGGAACAGAATTTTAAAACATTCTGACTTTTCAGCCCACATCAATTTCAATCTCATGGTCACTACAAATTTATATTAATTGTATAAGGTCTAAAAAGAAATCTCAATTGACCCAGGGGCACTCAGATACCTGAACCCTCCTGTTGGTTGATTATCACCCTGGAAACAGCTCAGCCTGGGTTCAAGCATAATATTCCACAGATGCCTCACAAATTGAAAAATCAATAAAAGTATCCATAGCAGCTGGTGGTACAAGAGCCATAGTCAGAGTCTATATGTCAAATTATAATACTGCCACCCTTCCTTATTCCAGAAATTGTTTTTATCATTAAAATTTAAGTATCAGAGTTTAGGACTTCCTCCATCTTCTTGAATGTATCTTGTGTATCATAGATTAGAGATGATAGAAGGGATCTTTTATCATTGTAGAAGTCAACTCTTTCTAAAAACTGAAAAAAATGAATCCATCCCCATGATGTTCATAACTTGCTCAGGTTCCACAGCAAGTCATGGATTTCTTTCTAATGAAGTAAAAATAGAAGACTACTATGATAGTCAAGGCTATGGTTTTTCCAGTAGTCATGTATGGATGTAAGAGTTGGACTGTAAAGAAAGCAGAGCGCTGAAGAATTGATGGCTTTTGAACTGTGGTGTTGGAGAAGACTCTTGAGAGTCCCTTGGACTGCAAGGAGATCCAACCAGTCCATTCTAAAGGAGATCAGTCCTGGGTGTTCATTGGAAGGACTGATGCTAAAGCTGAAACTCCAATACTTTGGCCACCTCATGCAAAGAGTTGACTCATTGGAAAAGACTCTGATGCTGGGAGGGATTGGGGGCAGGAGGATAAGGGGATGACAGAGGATGAGATGGCTGGATGGCATCACTGACTCGATGGACGTGAATCTGAGTGAACTCTGGGAGTTGGTGATGGACAGGGAGGCCTGGCGTGCTGCAATTCGTGGGGTCGCAAAGAGTCACGACTGAGTGACTGAACTGAACTGATGGTCACCAAAAATGACAGGTAGTTAGTTTCTGTTAAAACTTTATTGAGGTCTAATTAACATAAAATAAACTTCATATGGGCTTCTCTGATTCCTCAGATGGTAAAGAATCTGCCTGCAATGTAGGAGACCCAGGTTCCATCCCTGGGTCAGAAAGTTCCCCTGGAGAAGGAAATGGTAACCCACTCTGGTATTCTTGCTTGGAGAATCCCATGGATAGAGGATCCTGGCAGGCTACAGTCCATGGGGTCACTTGGACGTGACTGAGTGACTAACACTTTCACTTTCAAACTCCATATAGTTAAACATTAAGAGTTTTTATATATGTGTAGACTCATGAAACCATCACTGCAGTCAAAATAATGAACATATCTATCACTCCCAGAAAGTTTTTTTCATATCTCTTTATAATTTTTCCTCCTGCTCCTCCTTTTTCCCTGCTATCCCACCATTGTCCCAAAGTAACCACTGATCTGGCTTTCTATTATTATAGTTTAATTTTCACTTTCTAGAATTTTTATGAATAAAATTACATAGTATTTGTTTTGTCTGACTTCTTTCACTTCATAAAATTATTTTTAGGTATATCCCTGTTTTTGCATGTATCAGTAGTTGTACCCTTTTATTGATGAGAAATATTGCATTCTATAGCTATACAAAAATTAGTTTATTCATTTACCTAGACAGATGTAGATGTGTACATTTGGGTTTTCCAGTTTGGGGCTATTAAAAATAAAGTGACAATGAGTATAGTGTAAAAGTCTTTGAGTCAACATCTGCTTTTGTTTTTCTTGGGTAAATACCTTGGAATGAGTTAAACATTGGAGTAATATGGTAGGTATGTGTTTAAATATACTGTCAAAATACCTTCAAAAGTAGTTAAATCATTTTACATTTTACATTTCCATCCACAGTTGCTCAGTGTTTTTGTCAACATTTTGTGTAAACAGTCTTTATTTTAGCTGTTCAAGTGGATGTGTAGGGATAATATCATTGCAGTTTTTATTTGCATTTCAGCAATGACTCAAGATATTGAGCATATTTTTGTGTGCTTATTTGACATCTATATATCTTCTTTGACATGTCTATTAAAATATTTTTGCCCATTTTTAAATTGGGTTATCTTCTTTCTACTGGAGTGTAAGAATTCTTTATACATTCTGGCCATTTCCAGAAACATTTAATCATTTATTTAGTCGTTTATTGCTTTATCATACTGGTGAGAATATCCAGTACATTATTAAATAGAAATGGTGGGATTAGACATCCTTACCTTGTTCCTGACTTTAGGAGTAAGTCTTTCATCACTAAAATGCCTTTTATCAGGCCAAGGAAGTTACCTTACATTTGAGTAAGACTTCTTTTTAATAGAACAGAATTCCCTTGGTGTCGCAGGAGAGAGTTTGGCTGTGAAATTTAGTTGTAGTTCCCATGGGCACAAAAGCCCTGTATGCAAAAGTAAAAGTCAGAGGCTTGTTTTGGAATCAAACTGTACTGGCCACACAAGAAGCAAATTTTTGCTTCTAAAAGGAATTAAAAATACTAATATATGTGCCTATGTTTTTTCTATGCTTTATGTTAGAAATTAACCGTTGATCACAGCATTCTTTACTGGAAAACCCAAATGCAGACACTGAAACCAGGTCATCATGGGGTCTGCGCAGCCACTAGACTTGGCATTGTGATGAGTATTTTCATCCATAATATTTATACATGTCTACTAGTTGCTCAGTCATGTCCA
This sequence comes from Bos javanicus, assembly GCF_032452875.1. Classification (NCBI taxonomy): domain Eukaryota; kingdom Metazoa; phylum Chordata; class Mammalia; order Artiodactyla; family Bovidae; genus Bos; species Bos javanicus. The sequence goes on from NC_083868.1 coordinate 87,065,016, forward strand.
ACTCTTTGCAACCCTCATGGACTGTAGCCCACCAGGCTCCTCTGTCCATGGAATTCTTCAGGCAGGAATATTGGAGTTGCCATTTCCTTCTCCAGGGGATCTTCCTGACTCAGAGATCAAACCCAGGTCTCCCGCATTGCAGACAGATTCTTTACCATCTGAGACACCAAGGAAGCAAAGAATAAAATATTCAGTTAAGCAACACTGTGGATGTGAGTATAGTCTCACTTGGTATCTGAATATTGTTAATAAACAGGTTTAGAGACTTATCTTACAGCTTTGGGAGCCTTTTCATAACTATTCCTCCATAAAACCTTGTGGAGAGGGCCATGATTTGGAAACTGGATCATTTATAATACTGTAGGACCATAGGATGTTCCAAAAGTAAAGTTCCTTTGAGATTGTTTAACTCCGAAGTTTTCACACTTTTCTATTTTTGGCCTTAAAATATTTATTTTAAAGAACTCTACAGAAAAATCTAACAGATAAGCCAACTGAAAATAGAACTGTTGTAGTCTCCCCATACCCCATCCCTTTGGAGCCCCTGAGATATCTCAATGAAATATGCTGAGGCTCCACTGAGTGAAGTTTCAAAACCACTAATCTCATCCAACTTTCACTTTATGGATGTTGAAGTATAAGGATGTTGAAGTATAAGTGATGTAAAGTACCTAACAGTAACAAAATTGAGGCTTGAAGACAAATCACTCATTCCTGGTCTTATATTTTCTTCTGAACCATGTACATACAAAGAAAATATTTCCATTATACATACACAAGCCACTAATGATAATAATAAACTGCATGTGTGTGTTACTCAGTCGTGTCCAATTCTTTGCGACCCCATGGACTGTAGCCTGCCAGGTTCCTCTGCCCATGGTATTCTCCAAGCAAGAATGCTGAAGTGGGTTGCCATTTCCTTCTGCAGCCATATAATAATCTACAAAAGTCTCATTTACCTCTCATTTGGCTCCCACAGCATCTTCATTTGCCAATTAGGAAACTGAGGCTCAAAGAGAAGTCATTTGCCCAAGAGAGCTGCCATGTTGTTAGGTTGAGCGTCAAACACAACTTTACCTATACTTAGGCTAACATACCATGTGCTCAAGACCCACAAAAATTGAGGCCTCATAGCCTTCTGCAAAGCTCCAGGCTCATGTATCCCCACCACTCATGGGTTATTTACATCTCCATCTTCAATGCCTCACAGATATCCTCAACTAGTCACATTCAAAGGTGAGCTAACATGTCTGCTACCCCCTCAAATGCATGTAGGTGAGTTTTGGGTATTTGTACTTAAGTCTCCCCAGGCAGTAATAATGTGCAGCTGGGATGATGAACCACTGGCCTAGAGAATAGAACTAAGCACAGTACACAAACCCTTTATAATAATTCCAGTGCGAGAAATCCAATCTAATTCTCTGCTACTCTCTGCCTGATATTTTATGCTCTAGGGTCATAAGTGTTGTTGTTCACTCCCTCATATCCAACTCTTTGGAACCCCATGGACTGCAGCACGCCAGCTTCCCTGTCCTTCACCAACTCCTGGAGCTTGCTCAAACTCATGTCCATCGAGTCAGTGATGCCATCCAACTGTCTCATCCTCTATAGTCCCCTTCTCCTCCTTCCTTCAATATTTCCCAGCATCAGGGTCTTTTCCAATGAGTCAGTTCTTCCCATCAGGTGGCCAAAGTATTGGAGCTTCAGCTTCAGCATCAATTCTTCAAATGAATATTCAGGACTGATTTCCTTTAGGATGGACTGCTTTAATCACTTTGCTGTCCCAGGGACTCTCAAGAGTCTTCTCCAACACCACAGTTCAAAAGCATCAATTCTTCAGCGCTCAGCCTTCTTTATGGTCCAACTCTCACATCCATACATGACTACTGGAAAAACCATAGCTTTGACTATTTGGACCTTTGTCAGCAAAGTGATTTCTTTGCTTTTTAGTACACTATCGTGGTGTTGGAGAAGACTCTTGAGAGTCCCTTGGACTGCAAGGAGATCTAACCAGTCCATTCTGAAGATCAGCCCTGGGATTTCTTTGGAGGGAATGATGCTGAAGCTGAAACTCCAGTACTTTGGCCACCTCATGCAAAGAGTTGACTCATTGGAAAAGACTCTGATGCTGGGAGGGATTGGGGGCAGGAGGAGAAGGGGACGACAGAGGATGAGATGGCTGGAAGGCATCACCGACTCGATGGAAATGAGTCTGAGTGAACTCCAGGAGTTGGTGATGGACAGGGAGTCCTGGCGTGCTGCAATTCATGGGGTCATGAAGAGTCGGACACGACTTGAGAGACTGAACTGAACTGAGCTGAACACTGTCTAGGTTTGTCATAGCTTTTCTTCCAAGGAGCAATTGTCTTGATTTCCTGGTTGTGGTCCCCATCCATGGTGATTTTGGAACCCGAGAAAATGAAGTCTGTCATTGCTTCCATCATTTCCCCATCTATTTTCCATGAAGTGAAGGGACTGGATGCCATGATCTTAGTTTTCAGAATGTTGAGCTTTAAGCCAACTTTTTCACTCTCCTCTTTCACTTTCCTCAAGAGGCTTTTTAGTTCCTCTTCACTTTCTGCCATAAGGGTGGTGTCATCTGCATACCTGAAGTTACTGTATTTCTCCTGGCAATCTTGATTCCAGCTTGTGCTTCATCTAGCCTGGCATTTCTCATGATGTACTCTGCATATAAGTTAAATAAGCAGGGTGACAATATACAGCCTTGGCGTACTCCTTTGCCAGTTTGGAACCAGTACACTGTTCCATGTCCAATTCTAACTGTTGCTTCCTGAACTGCACACAGGTTTCTCAGGAGGCAAGTAAGGTGGTCTGGTATTCCCCTCTCTTTCAGAATTTTCCATAGTTTGTTGTGATCCACACAGTTGGAAAAGTCTTTAGCATAGTCCATGAAGCAGAAGTAGATATTTTTCTGGAATTCTCCTGCTTTTTCTATGATCCAGTGGATGTTGGCAATTTGATTTCTGGTTCCTCTGCCTTTTCTAAATCCAGCTTGAACATTTGGGAGTTCTGGGTTCACATACTATTGAAGCCTACTTTGGAGAATTTTGAGCATTACTTTGCTAGCATGTGATCATAATATCTACCATTTATTGAACTTGATACATTCTTTCACCCTTTTGTATTAATACAATATTCCTTCCTCTCTTCCCATATACCTAACAAACTTTTATTTGTCCTTTAAGACCCTGCTTAAGCAGTGTCTACTGCCCAGGGTAAAGATTTCCCTGACTTCTCCAGGCAAAGTTCATGGCTTATTCTTTTGGTGCCATTTTTACCATGCGTATTATTCTATTATTGTATTTGTAATGGTGACTTATTTAAACAATTATCTCCCTTATTGGACTGTTGGTGGAACCATGTCTTGCTCGTACTTTTTTTGCATAATGGGGATAATTTACACAGTTTCTTATTCCTTCCCCTTGACTCAGTGCAAATGTTCCTGATTTTGTAGGACCATTCTTTTTCCTAAATGTGAAAGAATCCTGAATGTAGCTCACAAATATCTCCTGCATGTCATCTATAAAGAATTGCAGGGATTGGCAGCAAAAGCAAATAAAGTCAGCAATCTAGGGATCAGTGTTGCTGTTGCTTAGTCACAGAGTAGTGTCCAACTCTTTTGCGACCCCATGGACTACAATTTTCCAGGTTCTCCGTCCATGGGATTTCCCAGGCAAGAATACTGGAGTGGGTTGCCTTTCCTGTTGATCGATCAATTAAACAACACAGAGTTGTTGTGCATCTGTTGTATGCTTGACACTATGCTAGGCACCCCAGCAGTACAACCGCAGGTAATCTGGGCCTAAAATTGCTAACTCTCTATTTTGTCACCTTGATAAATGAAGGTGTGAAGGACTTGATGTATATAAAGCATATTTGTGGTTTAAAATTAGTAAACAGAGCAGGTAACATTTACTCCTAAAACCTTAAAATAAGAAAAATAAGCAACCTATTGTATGATATGTTTATAGGGGTCTTCTCCAATCTTCTGGTGGATGCCTACAATTCCTCCATTAAAGCCTCATCTTGTTAATATAAGAGTTTGATCCTTGTTAAAATGCAAATAAATTCAGGGAGGAAATCATTGTTTTTAATTAATTGTGCCTCCCTATTAATAAATTACATAGGAGTAGGTTTTTAGGAAGATAGAGGATGAGAGGAAGAGGGAGTATAGGAAAGAGGTGTTGGCAAGTGGGTAAAAAGTTGAGGAACCAAATGCTGAGACAATGTACAAATTCACAGGGCTGAATCAAATATGTTATGAATTATTGGATGAGCAAAATTAATGTAGATTATTATAAAAGAATATACGAATACTAACATTTGGCTATTTCTAATAATTTGCAGAAATTTACTAATATAAAAAGTAAATATATACTAGAGTGAACAAATCAAAAGGTTATTGACAATAAAGACACAATATCAGAGACAAGCACAGTATCCAGTGATATGGATAGTTCAGTAAATTATGTATTTACATTAGGAGTGATGTTCTAGAACAGATTATCATTTCTTAAGAGATTATAGGATAGGAAAGATAGGATAAATGGTAAAAAAAAAAATCCACATTATAAAATAGCATATGTGATCCTATATTTGTGAAAAATGTATATAAACTGAGAAAAGGACCTCACCCTGATGTTCACAGTGCCTATCTTTGCAGGGCGGGGAAGAGACTATGAATATTCCTTTTAAGGAAATAAAAATTTGCTTATCTATGTTCTTTAATTTTGTTTTAAGCTGCAATTTTAAAACTATAATAAACTTTTTAAAGGAAATCCACTAGAAGTTATACAATCTGAGTGCATTCTGTCAGATCACACTTGATTATTAATTAAAAGGGGATGAGGGAATGTGGGGGTGAACATATACAGATGAGTACATGATTAAGAGCCCTAGTGAGGATTTTATAAAACAGAGAAGTGCCAAAGTTGTCCAGAGGTCACTATATGTACAACCCTGCTTATATGACAGAAAAAAACCCAGAGCATCTGCATAATTTAAAAATATTCAAAGTCAAATAAGATTTACAATATGAAGAGTTTCATTCATGAAAATATACACCTATTTTAATAACAATGAAGATTCAAGAAGTTTGACTGTTAAAGATACTATTAAGAAATAGTGCCAAGAGCCAAAATGAATCACTTACAAAGTTGAGGAAAATTCCTCAAGTAAAGGGAAACTTAACATTCCTAATCACACACTAACTGAAACCATAATAGTAAAATTCTAAAAAAGATTACATGGGGACATGTATTAAGTATGACATTTAATCCACTTGTAATGCTGTTCAATATGTTCATCTGTACTTGTTTTCTTTCTTCCCCTTCCTTGAACTCAGAGGATCAGATTTTGGGAGCCTATTCTACTTTCTCCAGTAATTAATTCAAGGAAACAGTGTATCAGAGATTGAAATCTCCTCACATAGTTCTTGAGTTCTCATTTCTTTTTTAAGCTTACTGAATGTCAGTGGTATTATAAAACACAAAAGTCTAACTTTCCCAGTAACTTTTAAGATGCCTGCTGCAAGCAGAATCAAAATTAACAAAAGAAACAACTCAAACAATACAAAAATCTTGGTAGTGCTTTAACACTGGGAAGAATTTAAATGCCACATGCAAATATCAAATGACATTTACAAAGCACATACCCTGTCTAATTCTTCTGTGAGCTAATGCAGTAATTACAGACTTTATACTTTCCAACAAAATCACCATTGAGAGTACACCAGCCAGGAAAAATTCAATCAGTATAAAAGCCACAAAGAATTGCTGAAACTGTCACCCACTCAGATTTAAAGTTCAGAGGGTTAATTGTGTTAATTACTAACTGACTGATTCTTTTGTTCCTTAAGAATGAATGTCAGGAGTTAGTACCTGTATAGAATAAATATTCATATCTAGTTCTATATCTGTATCTGCATATGCATCTGAATATATGCATATTTGTATATCTATCTCATCTGGGCTTCAGTGATGGACAGCAGAGCCTGGTGGGCTACAGTCCATGGAATGACAAAGGCAGACACAAATGAGCACACAAACACAACACTGACATATGCAGTAATTTGCTGCTATGAAAAACTAGGAGTATTAACTCTGGGAAATATTCAGTTTATAACCAAAGACAATATCTTTAAAAGAAAAAAGCCATACTCTAAAATAGTTTTGTTTAATAGAACATTCTGAAATGATAGAAATATTCTATAGCTGCCCTATCTAACACACTAGCCACTAGACCATTTGAAATGTGGTTCAGTTCAGTCAGTTCAGTCGCTCAGTTGTGTCCAACTCTTTGCAACCTGATGGACTGCAGCACGCCAGGCTTCCACGTCCATCACCAAGTCTGGAACTTGCTCAAACTCATGTTCATCAAGTCGATGATGCCACCCAACCATCTTATCCTCTGTCACCCTTCTCCTCCTGTCTTCAATCTTTCCCAGCATCAGGGTCTTTTCCAATGAATCAGTTCTTTGCATCAGGTGGCCAAAGAATTGGAGTTTCAGCTTCAGCATCAGTCCTTCCAATGAATATTCAGGATTGATTTTCTTTAGAATTGACTGGTTTGATCTCCTTACTGTCAAAGGGATTCTCAAGAGTCTTCTATAACACTACAGTTCAAAAGAATCAATCTTCGGTGCTAAGATTTCCTTATAGTCCAACTCTCACATCTATACATGACTACTGGAAAAACCATAGCTTTGACTAGATAGAACTTTGCTGCAAAATAATGTTTCTTCTTTTTAATATGCTGTCTAGGTTGGTCTTAGCTTTTCTTCCAAGGAGCAAGAATTGTTTAATTTCATGGCTGCAGTCACCATCTGCAATGATTTTGGAGCCCAAGAAAATAAAGTCTATTACTATTTCAATTGTTTCCCTATTTTCCATGAAGTAATGGAACTGGATACCATGATCTTAGTTTTCTGAATGTTGAGCTTTAAGCCAGCTTTTTCACTCGCCTCTTTCATTTTCATCAAGAGGCTTATTAGTTCTTCTTCACTTTCTGCCATAAGGGTGATGTCATCTTCATCTCTGAGGTTATTGATACTTCTCCCGGTAATCTTGATCCCAGCTTATGCTTCATCCAGCCCAGTATTTTGCAAGATGTACTCTGCAAATAGGTTAAATAAGCAGGGTGACAATATACAGCCTTGACATACTCCTTTTCCTATTTGGAACCAGTCTGTTGTTCCATGTCCAATTCAAACTGTTGCTTCTTGACCTACATACAGGATTCTCAGGAGGCAGGTAAGGTGGTCTGGTATTTCCATCTCTTTAAGAATTTTCCACAGTTTGTTGTGATCTACACAGTCAAAGGCTTTGGCATAATCAATAAAGTGAAAGTAGATGTTTTTCTGATATTCTCTTGCTTTATCTATGATCCAAGGGATGTTGGCATTTTGATCTCTGGTTCCTCTGCCTTTCTAAATCCAGCTTAAACACCTGGAAGTTCATGCTTCAGATACTGTTGAAGCCTGGCTTGGAGAATTTTCAGCATTACTTTGCTACCATATTAGATAAGTACAATTGTGTAATAGTTTAACTAATATGCAGAGTATATCATGAAAAACACTGGGCTTGATGAAGCACAAGCTAGAATCAAGATTGCCAGAAGAAATATCATTAACTTCAGATATGCAGATGACATCACCCTTATGGCAGAAAGTGAAGAAGAACTAAAGAGCCTCTTGATGAAAATGAAAGAGGAGAGTGAAAAAGTTGGCTTAAAGCTCAACATTCAGAAAACAAAGATCATGGCATCTGGTGGAGAATGGCAAATAGATGGAGAAACAGTGGAAACAGTGGCAGACTTTATTTTCTCAGGCTCTAAAATTACTGCAGATGGTGACTGCAGCCATTAAATTAAAAGACACTTAATCCTTGGGAGAAAAGTTATGACCAACCTAGATAGCATATTCAAAAGCAGAGACATTACTTTGCCAACAAAGGTCTGTCTACTCCAGGCTATGGTTTTTCCAGTAGTCATGTATGGATGTGAGAGTTGGACTGTAAAGAAAGCTGAGCGCAGAAGAATTGATGCTTTTGAACTGTGGTATTGGAGAAGACTCTTGAGAGTCCCTTGAACTGCAAGGAGATCCAACCAGTCCATCCTAAAGGAAATCGGTCCTGAATATTCATTGGAAGAACTGATGTTGAAGCTGAAACTCCAATACTTTGGCCACCTGATGCGAAGAGCTGACTCATTTGAAAAGACCCTGATGCTGGGAAATATTGAAGGTGGGAGGAGAAGGGGATGACAGAGGATGAGATGGCTGGATGGCATCACTGACTCAATAAACATGAATTTAAGTAAACTCTGGGAGTTGGTGAGGGACAGGGAGGCCTGGTGTGCTGCAGTCCATGGGGTCGCAAAGAGTTGGACATGACTGAACGACTGAAATGAACTCGACTGAACCTGAACATTCTTTGACATTGCCTTTCTTTGGGATTAGAATGAAAATTGACCTTTTCCAGTCCTGTGGTCACTGCTGAGTTTTCCAAATTTCCTGGCATATTTAGTGTAGCACTTTCACAGCATCATCTTTTAGGATTTTAAATAGCTCAACTGGAATTCCATCACCTCCACTAGCTTTGTTTATAGTGATGCTTCCTGAGGCCCACTTGACTTTGCATTCCAGGATGTCTGGCTCTAGGTGAGTGATCACACCATCATGGTTATCTGGGTCATGAAGATCTTTTTTGTATAGTTCTTCTGTGTATTCTTGTCACCCCTTCCTAAAACCTTCTGTTTCCATTAGGTCCATACCATTTCTGTCCTTATTGTGCCCATATTTGCATGAAATATTCCCTTGGTATCTCTAATTTTCTTGAATAGCTCTCTAGTCTTTCCCATTCTATTGTCTTCCTTTATTTCTTTGCACTGATCATTGAGGAAAGCTTTGTTATCTCTCCTTGCTATTCTTTGGAACTCTGCATTCAGGTGGGCATATCTGTCCTTTTCTCCTTTGCCTTCAGCTTCTCTTCTTTTTTCAGCTATTTGTAAGCCCTCCTCAGACAACCATTTTGCCTTATTTGCATGTCTTTATCTTGGGTACGGTCTTGATCACTGCCTCCTGTACAGTGTCATGAACCTCCATCCATAGTTCTTCAGGCACTCTGTCTATCAGATCTAATCCCTTGAATCTATTTGTCACTTCTACTGTATAATCATAAGGAATTTTATTTAGGTCATACTTGAATGGTCTAGTGGTTTTCCCTACTTTCTTCAATTTAAGCCTGAATTTGGCAATAAGGAGTTTATGATCTGAGCCACAGTCAGCTCCCAGTCTTGTTTGTGCTGACTCTATAGAGCTTCTCTATCTTTGACTGCACAGAGTGTACTCAATCTGATTTTGGTATTGACTATCTAGCGATGTCCATGTGTAGAGTTTTCTCTTGTGTTGTTGGAAGAGGGTGTTTGCTATGACCAGTGTGTTCTCTTGGAAAAACTCTGTTAGCCTTTGCCCTGCTTTATTCTGTACTCCAAGGCCAAATGTACCTGTTGATCCAGATATTTCTTGACTTCCTACGTTTGCCTTCCTGTCCCCTATAATGAAAAGGACATCTTTTGCGGGTATTTGTTCTAGAACACCTTATAGGTTTTCATAGAGCCACTCAACTTCAGCTTCTTTAGCATTACTGGTTGAGGCATAGACTTGGATTACTCTGGTATTGAATGGCTTGCCTTGGAAATGAATAGAGATCATTCTGTCATTTTTAAGATTGTACCCAAGTACTCAATTTCAGACTCTTTTGTTGACTATGACGGCTACTCCATTTCTTCTATGGGATTCTTGCTTACAGTAGTAGATATAATGGTCATTTGAATTAAATTCTCCCATTCTAGTACATTTTAGTTCACTTATTCCTAAAATGTCAATGTTTATTCTTGCCATCTCCTGTTTGACCACTTCCAATTTGCCTTGATTCATGGACCTAACATTCCAAGTGAAAGTGAAGTCGCTCAGTCATGTCCGACTCTTTGCGACTCCATGGACTATAGCCTACCAGCCTCCTCTGTCCATGGGATTTTTCAGGCAATAGTACTGGAGTGGATTGCCATTTCCTTCTCCAGGGGATCTTCCTGACCCAGGGATCAAACCTGGGTCTCCTGCATTGTAGACAGGCGCTTTACCGTCTGAGCCACCAGGGAAGTCCAAGTTCCTATGCAATATTGTTCTTTACAGTATTGAACTTCATTTCCATCACAAGTCATATCCACAACTGGGTGTCATTTTTGCTTTGGCTCCATCTCTTCATTCTGGAGTTATTTCTCCACTCTTCTCCAGTAGCACATTGGGCACCTACCAACCCAGGGAGTTCATCTTTCAGTGTCATTTCTTTTTGCCTTTTCATAGTGTTCATACCCAGTTCAGTAGGTGCCCAGTATGCTACTGGAGAAGAGTGGAGAAATAACTCCAGAACAGTATGAAATGTGGTTAGTTTGACTGAATGACTGATTTATTTTCTTTTATTTTAATTAACTTAAATAGCCAGATTTGCCTATTCACTACTGTATTGGGCAGCTCTTAAGAAGTTAATGAAATGACAGTGGTGAAGTGCTATCCAAATAAAATAGCCTCCATTTACTTACCAACTGTTTGCATATGAACAAGTTAGACTTCCCTTCTACAGAATTAAGCCATCCACAAGGACTGATGACAGGGAAAATGGGTAGAAGACACACAAGCTATTTGGGATATTTAGGATGTTTTGTTGAGGTGGAGACAGCATTATTCTCTCTGTATATGCAGTAAATAGCACAGTGCATAGAACAAAGTAGGTGGTCAGTGTTTGTTTTTCAGTATGTTTGATAAGGTGTGTCTACTGGGTTGGTCAAAAAGTTTGTAGGGTTTTTCTCTATGATTTATAGACAAAGACGGTCCCCAAGAACTTCACAAAGGCAATGCCCAGGGCTGCTGCAGCCACCACCAGCACATTGCTCCTCAGCCAGCTCCCAGTCTTCTCTACACAGTCCTCAGTGTGGATCTCCTTCACCTTGAAATTGATTCCACAGCCTTGAGTGACATTGACACAGCAGGAGTCAGGGACTTGCTTGGTCATGAGCGGGATCATCTCCTAGTCTATGTAGTTAGCCACCCCAAAGTACCTGAATCACCTGGCAAGTTTGTTAAATGCAAAATTCAGATTCATTGCGTCTGATATGGTTAAGACTCTGCATTTCTAACAAGCTCCCGCTGATATCCATATTTTGGTCTGGGCCACACTTTGAATAGTAAGGGTCTCTACATCACACTGCTTTTCTTGGGATAGTGCTACGGGGCCAGCATAAGTATTCAATACATGGTAATGGATGAACAAAGACAAATCAAACTATATGTGCACAGAGATTATTTTCAAAATTTTCAGAATGTTTCTTTCTTAAGAAAACCAGTACCTGCATTTTAAAAATAACCATTAAGCTTAATATAAAATCAAGTTACGTATTATGTGATTTCAACTCCATTTCTGTGACAAAGTGTGTTTGGTTTTAACCCTCATTGGGATAATATTCTAATTTAAAGAAAATAGCAACAGCAAAATGAACAAGTAATTAGTTTAATTTTGAGGTCTGAAATAAACATCTCAGATTCTTTTCTTCTTTCTCCCTTCATTCCCAGTAGCTCTCTGGGGAATGTGTCAACCTAGGAAGACACTTCCTTCCTATGGTATTGCTCAAAGTCTGCCCTATCATTTCTAAATTCAGGCTTTCTCACCCTGGGCCTAAATGCTCAAGGAGGTAATAGATCCCAGTCATTGATTGGTAGCAGCTTCCATCCAGCTAGTTCTAAAGAGCAATTGGGTGGAGGCATTAAAGAATGCACACTTAGGCTGTGGTTAGAACAGTTAGAAGGCAGCCAGAGGGCATGTCAATCACCTTCCGGCTGCTGCAGTGCCAGGCAGAGGGATGACTGGCTGGAGACAGGGGCTACTTCGGGTCATTTATGCCCAGGCTCTGGGGGCCCCAGAGGCACTGCAGAATGTAGGAGAGGAGGGCCAAGTGTCCTGTTGGAGCATCAGGTAGTCTCTTACAAAGGACTTTCTTATTTGGCTCTTTTATTTATTTTTAAATTTTCTTGGTACGTTATTTTATAAGAAAACGATTGTTTTTAAATGACTGTTTTATTTTTGAGCAATAAAGGAATTCATTTCAATGAACCAAAATGAAATATTTGTGAATAATCCTATTTAGTAGCCAGAGGTAATTTAACAATCTAGAAATGGCTGGTTTAATGAACAACAATGAAAATAATTTTTAATAATTTTTAAAGATCTTGTTACTCTGAAAGTCCAGCTGACACATATTTTCTACAGATTACATGGGGAAATTAAAAATATGAAAATCTCTTTGGGATTGATAAGTTCACAACAGACAGAGGGAAATAAATATTTTCAGCAAGTTTTAAGCTCTCCTTCCCTTCCCTTTGTTGTAAATTGCTGAGTTGTCTTTTTAGTCACAGACTGTGTAAAAATTGGCTAGTAAACATTTTCAACAACTTTGAAAGCATTTATAGATCTTTGTTCCTTGCCAACTCTTGGTTCATATCCTTTATGTTCTTAACTTGTACTTATAGTGATATCTGATCTAAGGCATTTATATGCATTTTATAAGATGGATTTATATTTTATTCTGATTTTGACTTACCATATTGAGTATACTCTCTTCCAACTGACAGCTTTATCATAGCTTCATTATTCCAAATTTTTGGCAAGTAATTGTGAACTCTTTTGTATAATATTTATTAAGTAATGTTCAAAAAACTATCTCCTAGGTTCTGAGAATACAGAGGTGAATTGATGTCCCTCCCTCAAGAACCTGTGACTCAAAGGCCAAGTTTTCAAATATTTTTATGCAAGAATGTCTTTCTCTTAACATGGCTCTTTTGTTCATATACTGTTTTATCTGTTTTATCAATTATTCCATTCTGTTAATCCATTAGTTGATGGAAACTGCACAGACTCATCTTTATAGTGTACTTCTTAGAACTGACTCACCAACTCCATATCATGAAAGTAATTGTGGCCCTGAGTCCATATATTGAACCTGTCCTCTGAGTTAATAATGACTTTGTTTTAGGCCAGGGTTTTAGAGCATACCTCTAATGAAATTAAGGTTCTGAGCTCAATCTGCTTGTGGGCCAGTTATCGTTACATGACTTGTAAAGAGCTCACACCCTAATCTTTTGTGAGTGATGTTTGTGAATGTCTCCCACTGGTTGCACAGGAAGCAAGTGAGAGAGTTGAGTCTTAGCCCAAATGCACCTTCACTGGTGGGAAAAGAAACCAAAGATCAGGTCTCATAGAGGAATTATTATTTAACCATGAGGCCCTTTGTAAAACTTTCATACCATAGAATCAATGTTTATGGATGAATAAATGAGCTTGTGCATGATAGAGCCTAAGGAGCATGGGGTGGTATCTGACTCTTACAACCCCATGGACTGTAGCCTGCTAGGTTCCTCTGTCCATGGGATCTTCCAGAGAAGAATACTGGAGTGGGTTGCCATTTCCTTCTCCATGGAATCTTCCAGACCCAGGAATCGAAGCCAGGTCTCCTGCATTGCAGGCAGATTCTTTACTGACTGAGCTACAAGGAAAGCCCAAGGAGCATGGGAGGCCTATTCATATTAGCAGGAGAGAGGCCACCAGGGGTAGAAATCACACACATGATTGCTTCCAGTGTGGGGCTTTAGGAAGCAAAGTGTGTTGTTAGCATGAGGGAACATGAACATGCCGTATCCACTCCCACCCTCAGGACACAGCACAGAAAGTTATAATGACAGCCCCGCAAGGCCTCTTCAAGGTCAGTCTTTGGGATCTATGGTCACTTTCTCCTGCATCCAAAGCTTTAAACACAGGACTGTCTGGGTGGCAAAACTAGAACTGCAGAGGGACAGGGTCTATAGATGAAGTCTAGTCTCTGCTTCTCTCTTTCTTAACACATATACTTCTGTACTGTTATGGTTGGTTTGTCTGTCTATTTTCCTTCTCAATTCTGAGTTCCTTGAGGACAACAACCCAGTAACTCCAGTGTTTGATCTGGTACTTAGTAGGCCAGTAGGTCCTTCAATTAAGGTTTGTGGACCACTTGGATGCTGAACATGGAGTCTGGGAAATAAGTATTAGCTGGCTAAAGACAGACAAGGCTGGAAGGTCTCCATACAGGTGGTGATGACAGCTGACAGGGGACTCAAGAAAGCCCGAAAAAACATGAAATCTGTAGTAAGGTGCATGCTGGGGGCTAGGAGGAAACCAATGGCAGCAGCAAAGCAGAGAATTCTGGCCAAAGTGCAGGAAAGTTCAAGCCTCCTGTGGTGTCTTCTGAAGTTGAAGTCAGCACTGAGTAGACTGAAGACCTTAGGTAGCCAGAGTAGTGAGAGCCTAGGTTGCAGCAGCCACAGCAACAGCGCATGTCAGAGATAGCCAAGACAGGAATGGACAAAATTCACATTCTCCAACTACTGAGTGGATTAATGGGCTAGGTACTTGCAGAAACAAACTCAATCAACCCTTTAATCAACACAGTGTGGCAGTATTTTTACAACCATTATGGAAATGAAGGAACTGCAGAACAGCACACAACCAGGGAGTTTCAGGACTGGGCCATAAGCCCAGATCATATGATTTCATGTTCAGTGCTACAACAAACATTCCTGGGCCAACCCACCTGAGCCTAATCACTCAGAGCAGGTGGAAGTCTCTGTCTCTGGGAACCGGGCTTTGCATCTCAACTCTGAAGAATCTAAAGTGAGTATTTTCTTGGTGATAAAGGCCATGGACTCCCAGTAACCCAGTGAGTGGCTCAGGGCTCCACATGACTGCTCATATTTCAAAGAACACATGTTCATTGTTATCCATTTACAACCTCCATATATTCTTTGGATTATATAACTTCATTGTTAACACTAGCAAGTGGGTATTCTTTCTGCCCACTTCTGATGCCTATGTCAGAAGCTTTCTCTATCTCCTTTATACTTTAATAAAACTTTATTACACACACACACACAAAAAAAGAGAAGTTTGCGTACAGAAGTCAGTAATTTTATTGTGTTTAGTGTATTATGAAATTTCTATCAGTTTAAATGGCATTACTTCTGTTAGCTGAAATTTGTCATTTAGTTGATATTCTTTCCTTGTGAATGTTATCAATTCAAGCTTAAACTACTCAATCCTCTATATATCATCAGCTATAGACCTTTTCACTCATGTTATATTTGCCCCTTGAGTATGGAGCAAAAAAAAAAAAAAAAACCAGAAGCAGAAGAAGAAAAACAATACTGTTGCTTTAAAATTGCAATAAATAGTCCTCTTTTTCATTTCAAAATGTCCAGAGCAGCCAGTACTATATAAATGTTGGTTGCTTAGAGATAATAAGACATTATTCTCTATCTTCAAAGAGCTTACATATAAACAGCTAAATCAGAATAAAATACTTGCTAAGTAGAACTACAAATAATATGGCTAGGGCAGCTCAGGGAAACAGTTAATCCCAACAGCACCCTAAGAGTGAAAGTATAATAATGACTCTCATTTTAGTGGAAACTTGAGCCCTGAAGAAAGACAAAGACTTCAGGGGTTAGAGAGGGAAGAAAAAATAACCATACCATTGCCTTGCTGTTAAGATGTTTTGTTATTTTTAAGGCTACATCTTCATAGTTAAAGGGTCAGATTTGAGCCAGACTACCTTCAGAAACCATCTCCATCCTAGCTTATATCACTCACATTGAGCAAGTACTGATCTCTCTGTGCTTCAGTTTTCTCATCTGCAAAAAGGGCATAATAATATTTCCTGCCTTTTAAAAGTTGTACTTGTTGTAGTTCAACATTCAGAAAACTAAGATCATGGCATCTGGTCCCATCATTTGATGGGAAATAAATGGGGAAACGGGGTAAAACTTTATTTTGGGGGGCTCCAAAGTCACTGCAGATGGTAATTGCAGCCATGAAATTAAAAGACACTTACTCCTTGGAAGGAAAGATGTGACCAACCTAGATAGCATATTCAAAAGCAGAGACATTACTTTGCCAACAAAGGTCTGTCTAGTCAAGGCTATGGTTTTCCCAGTAGTCATGTATGGATGTGGGAGTTGGACTGTGAAGAAAGCTGAGCACTGAAGAACTGATGCTTTTGAACTGTGGTGTTGGAGAAGACTCTTGAGAGTCCCTTGGACTGCAAGGAGATCTCCATTCTAGAGGAGGTCAGTCCTGGGTGTTCTTTGGAAGGAATGATGCTAAAGCTGAAACTCCAGTACTTTGGCTACCTCATGCGAAGAGTTGACTCATTGGAAAAGACTCTGATGCTGGGAGGGATTGGGGGCAGGAGGAGAAGGGGATGACAGAGGATGAGATGGCTGGATGGCATCACCGACTCGATGGACATGAGTTTGAGTGAACTCTGGAAGTTGGTGATGGACAGGGAGGCCTGGCGTGCTGCGATTCATGGGGTCGCAAAGAGTCAGACACAACTGAACGACTGAACTGAACTGAGTTGTTGTTTAGTTGGTACATTATGTCTGACTCTTTGCCACCCCATGGACTGCAGTATGCCAGGTTTCCCTGTCTTTCACTATCTCCCGGACATGTCCATTGAATTGGTGATGCTATCCAACCATCTCATCCTCTGATGTCCCTTCTCCTTCTACCTTCAATCTTCCCCAGCATCACGGTCTTTTCCAATGAGCCGGCTCTTCACAGCAGGTGGCCAAAATATTGGAGTTTCAGCTTCAGTATCAGACCTTCCAATGAATATTTAGGACTGATTTCCTTTAGGAATGACTAGTTTGAACTCCTTGCTGTCCAAGAGACTCTCAAGAGTGTTCTCCAGCACCACAATTCAAAAGCATCAGTTTTTTGGTGCTCAGCCTTCTCTATGATCCAACTCTCACATCCATACATGACTACTGGAAAAACCATAGCTTTGCCTAGATGGACCTTTGTCAGCAAAGTGATTTCTTTGTTTTTTAATATACTGTCTAGATTTGTCATAGTTTTCTTCCAAAGAACAAGTGTCTTAATTTCATGGCTGCAGTCACCATCTGCAGTGACTTGGGAGCCCAAGAAAAGAATATCTGTCATTGCTTTCACATTTTCCCCTTCTATTTGCCATGAAGTGATGGGACCAGATGTCAAGATCTTCATTTTTCGCATATTGAGTTTTAAGCCAGCTTTTTCACTCTCCTCTTTCACCCTCATCAAGAGGCTCTTTAGTTCCTCTTTGCTTTCTGCCATTAGAATGGTATTATTTGCATGTCTGAGGTTATTCATATTTATCTCAGCAGTCTTGATTGAAGCTTATAATTCATCTAAGCCCAGCTTCAGGGCTTCCCTGGTAGCTCATGTGGTAAATTGTCTGCCTGCAATGCAGGGGATCTCGGTTCAATCCCTGGGTTGGGAAGATCCCCTGGAGGAGGAAATGGCACCACACTGCAGTACTCTTGCCTGGAAAATCCCTTGGATGGAGGAGCCTGGTAGGCTACAGTCCATGTGGTCACAAAGAGTCGGACATGACTGAGCGACTGCACTTTCACTTTCAGCCCAGCTTTTCGCATGATGTGCTCTGCATATAAGTTAAATAAGCAGGGTAACAATATACAGCCTTGACATACTCCTTTCCCAATTTTAAACCAGTCTGTTGTTCCATGTATGGTTCTAACTGTTGCTTCTTGACTTGAATGCAAGTTTCTCAGGAGATAGGTAAAGTAGTTTGGTATTCCCATGTCTTTAAGAATTTTCCACAGCATATGATCCGCATAGCCAAAGGTTTTAGCATAGTCAATGAAGCAAAAGTAGATGTTTTTCTGGAAATCCCTTGCCTTTTCTATTATCCAACAGATATTGGCAATTTGATCTTTGGCTCCACTGCCTCTTCAAAACCCAACTTGTACATCTGGAATTTCTCAGTACACGTACTGCTGAAGCCTACCTTGAAGGATTTTGAGCATTACATTGCTAGCATGTGAAATAAGCACAATTGTGTGGTAGTTTGAACATTCTTTGGCATTGCCCTTCTTTGGAATTGGAATGAAAACTGACCTTTTCCATTAAGTTGTCATGAAGAACTATTAATCAATCCATATATGCAAAAAATATTTGAAACATTGCCTGATACATCGTGTCATATAAACTTTAGCTACTGTTATTCTCAGTGCCTTTTAATTTCCTTATATCTCAAAGAGATAACAATACTGACCTTACCAATTTGTTGTTGTTTGTTAAATCACTAAGTCTTGTCCAACTCTTTGCAACCCCATTAACTGCAACACCCCAGGCTTTCCTGTCCCTCACCATCTCCCAGAGTTTGTTCAAACTCATGTCCATTGAATCAGTGATGTTATCTAACTATCTCATCCTCTGTCGTCCCCTTCTCCTCTTGCCCTCAGTCTTTCCCAGCATCAGGGTCTTTTTCAATGAGTCAACTCTTCTCATCAGGTAGCCAAAGTATTGGAGCTTCAGCATCAATTCTTCCAATGAACATTCAGGGTTGATTTCCTTTAGGATTGACAATCAATTTGTTGTCAGGATAAAATGAGATAGCTTAAGTATTGGGCACACAGTTAATATTAAACATCAACCTTTCCTACTTTCTTAAGAGAAAATGTATTTCCTCAATTCAAATCAGACAATTATATGCACACAAAAAATGTTAGCTTAAAGTTTTCCCTTTTGGAAATTGCCACTGTGACACTTTAGAAATTTGTGAACATGCCAATAAAAGTATTGTCTCAAGTTTTTCTGGGAAATACATTATTTATGCCCAAGTTCCAAAGCTTATCAAATTCTGAAAATTTACATGGAAATTTCTATGATAGACTCAGTGAAGCCTTTAAAGAGGCTTATTTATGTCATCATTTCAGAATAAAGCAATCCTATCAAATATCTATAAAGCTTTGCAACAGTCATTTCTTCCACCCACTCTAAAGGCTTTAAAGTCTGTAAGCTTGTCAAGAAACTGTTGTTTTTCATTTCACTTTGGAACTCTCTAAGCTAATGAATGAGAAGGCTTGCATTAAAGGGCATTTATAATAACAGTAATAAAACACTCATACATTTGGAGATAAACCAACTTTAAAAATGAATTTTGGCTGTAAACTTATTCTTCTATATTAGCATATATTTTGAACAGGTGCCCCCACAAAGGCATGCAAATGTTTGAATGTGGGCAGTAGTATTTTTTAATTACTTTCCTAATGGACTTTATTTTTTGAAATGTTTTAGTTTCACAGCAAAATTATGCAGAAGATACAGAGATTGCCCACACATGTGTAGCCTCCCTATTATTAACATATCCCCCCAGAATGGCATGTTTATTACAACTGATGAACCTACACTGACACATTATGATCACCAAAGTCTAGTTTACACAGGGTTCACCTTGGTGTTGTATATTCCTTGGAATGGGACAAGTTTATAATGACATTATCTACCATTATAGTACCAGACAGAGTATTTCACTGCTTTGAATGTGTTTTGTGCTCTGCCTATTCATCCCTTCTCCTGGCCCAACCTCTGGCAACCACTGATCTTTCTACTGTCCCCATACTTTCGCCTTGTCTAGAATGTCATACTGGAATCATGTGATATGCAGCTTTTTTAGACTGGCTTCTTTCACTTAAAATATGCATTTAAGGTTCATCCATGTTTTTATAGCACTTTTAGCAGCAGATAATATTTCATTTTCTTATATACCTCAGTTTAACCCTTTTACCACCGGAAGGACTTCTTGGTTGCCTCCAAGTTTTAGCAATCATGAAGAAAGATGCTGTAAATATCTATGTACAGGTTTTTGTGTAGACGTGTTTTAACTTCCTTTGGGTGAATACCAAAGAACATAATGAAAGCTGCCAAACAGCCTTCCCAAGTGATCGTGACATTTTGCGTTCTCACTAGCAATGAATGAGAGGTCCTGTTGCTTCATATTCTTGTCAGCATTTGATATTTATCAATTTTTCCAAGCATGGTCACATGATAGATATGTAGTGGTATCTCATTGTTATTTTAATTTACATTTCCCTGATGACATATTATGTGGAGCATCTTTTCATATTCTTATTTGCCTTCTGTATATTTTCTTGGTAAGATGTCTGTTAGGGCTTCTCTAGTGGTTTAGCAGTAAAGAATCCATCTGCAATGCAGGAGACTTGGGTTCAATCCCTGGGTCAGGAAGCTCCCCTGGAGAAAGAAATGGCAACCCACTCCAGTATTCTTGCCTTGGAAAGCCCATGATCAGAGGAGGCTGGTGGGCCATCATCCACGGGGTTGCAAAAGAGTCGGACATGGCTTAGTGACTAAACAACAGCAACAAAGGTATCTGTTAAAGTCTTTGGCTCATTTTTAAAATCAGGTTATTGTTTCCTAGTTGTTTGTCAAGTCTTAAGAATTCTTTATATATTTTAGGTAATAGTCCTTTATCAAATATGTCTTTTGCAAGTATTTTCTCTCAGTCTGTGGCTTGTCTTTTTATTCTCTTGAAAATGTCTTTTGCAGAGCAGAACTTTTTTTTTTTTTTAATTTTAATGAGTTCCAGCTTTTCAATTCTTTCTTTCATGAATTATGCCTTTGGTATTTTATCTAAAAAAGCCATCACCCAACCCCAGATAATCTTGATTTTCTCATATGTTATCTTTTAGGAGTTTTATAGTTTAGAGTTTTAAGTTTACTTCTATGATCCATCTTGTGTTAATTTTGAGGGGCATAAGGTTTGTGTCTAGATTTAATTTTTTGCATATGGATGGCCAGTGCATCCAGCACCATTTGTTGAAAAGACTATCTTTAGTCCATATATTGCCTTTGCTCCTTTGTCAGAGATCAGTTGACTCTATATGGTCTATTTCTAAGTTCACCAGTCTATTCCATTAATATGTTTGTCCATTAGTTCACCAATATTCCACTCTTTTGGTTACTATAGCTTACTATATAGTAAGTCTTAAAGTTGGGTTGTTTCAGTACTCTATTACTTTGTTATTCTCCTTCAGTTTTGTGTTAACAATTCTGGGTCTTTTGCTTTTCTGTATAAACTGTAGAATCAGTTTTTTGACATCCATGAAATAACTTGCTGAAAGTTTGATTGGGATTGTATTGAATCTATACACCAAGTTAGGAAGAACTGATATGCTGATAATATTGAGTCTTCCTGTATATAAATATCTCTCAGCTTATTTAGTTCTTTGATTTCTTTCATCAGGGTTTTGTAGTTTTCTTCATATAGACTACATATCTATATCTCTGTTTATCTATGTGAGCTTCCCAGATGGTGCAGTGGTAGAGAATCTTCCTGTCCTTGCAGGAGATGCCAGAGTCTTGGGTTTGGTCCCTGAGTCAGGAAGATCCCCTAGAGTAGGAAATGGCAACCCACTCAAGTATTCTTGCCTGGAAAATTCCATGGGCAGAGGAGCCTGGTGGGCTACAGGATATGGGGTCACAAAGATGTGGATACCACTGAGCAC
Organism: Bos javanicus; assembly: GCF_032452875.1. Lineage (NCBI taxonomy): Eukaryota > Metazoa > Chordata > Mammalia > Artiodactyla > Bovidae > Bos > Bos javanicus. The sequence goes on from NC_083868.1 coordinate 87,086,482, forward strand.
ACACACACACACACACACACACATAGAGAGAGAGAGAGAGAGAGAGAGAGAGAGAGGGAGGGAAAGAGAGATTTATACCTGAGTATTTTGGGGGGGGGTTACTAATATAAATGATCAGTCCAGTTCAGTCCCTCAGTTGTGTCCGACTCTGTGACCACATGGACTGAAGCACACCAGACTTTCCTGTCCATCATCAACTCCTGGAGTTTACTCAAACTCATGTCCTTTGAGTCAGTGATGCCGTCCAACCATCTCATCCTCTGTCATCCCCTTCTCCTCCCGCCCTCAATCTTGCCCAGCATCAGGGTCTTTTCAAATGAGTTAGCTCTTTGCATCAGGTGGCCAAAGTACTGGAGTTTCAGCTTCAGCATCAGTCCTTCCAGTGAATATTCAAGACTGATTTCCTTTAGGATGGACTGGTTGGATATATAAATGATATTTGTTTTTTTTTAATTTCACTTATTTATTGCATGCATATAGGAAAGTGATTGACTTTTGTATATTAATCACATGTCTTGCAACCTTACTATAAGCACTTAATAATTCCAGTTTGTTAGTTTGTTTGTTTTTTGGTCAATTCTTTCAGATTTTATGTATGAACAATCATGTCACTTGTGAACAAAGACAGTTTTATTTCTTCCTTCCTTATCTGGATACCTTTTATTTCCTTTTCTTGTCTTATTACATTAACTAGGACATCCAGTACAATGTTGAAAAGAAGTGGTGAGACAGAACATCATTGCTCAGTTCCTGATCCTAGTGGTGGTGGTTTAGTCACTAAATCGTGTCTGACTCTTGCAGCCCCATGGACTGTAGCCTGCCAGGCTCTTCTGCCCATGGGATTCTCCAGGCAAGAATACTGGAGTGGGTTGCCATTTCCTTCTCCAGGGAATCTTCCCAACCCAGGAACTGAACCCGGATCTCCTGCACTGCAGGCAGATTCTTGTCTTATTACATTAACTCGGACATGCAGTACAATGTTGAAAGAAGTGGTGAGACAGAACATCATTGCTTAGTCCCTGATCCTAGTAGAAAGCTTCAACTTTCTCACCACTGAATCTGATGTTAGCTGTCAGGGTTTTATAGATATTCTTTATCAAGTTGAAGTTATCCTCTGTTACTAGCTTACTGAGAGCATTTATTATGAATGACAGGTGGATTCTGTCAGATGCTTTTCCTGCATCTATTGATACCATGTGACTTTTATTTTTAGGCTGTTGATGTGATATGTTACATAAATAGATTTCAGAATGTTGAACCAGCCTTACTCACCTCAAGTAAATTCCACTTGGTTGTGGTATAAATTCTTTTTATACATTGTTTAATTCAATTTGCTATTTTGTTGAGAATTTTTGTCTAAATTCATAAGACACAATTGCACTCATCTCACATGCTAGTAAAGTAATGCTCAAAATTCTACAAGCCAGGCTTCAGCAATATGTGAACCGTGAACTTCCTGATGTTCAAGCTGATTTTAGAAAAGGCAGAGGAACCAGAGATCAAATTGCCATCATCCGCTGGATCATCGAAAAAACAAGAGAGTTCCAGAAAAACATCTATTTCTGCTTTATTGACTATGCCAAAGCCTTTGACTGTGTGGATCACAATAAACTGTGGGAAATTCTGAAAGAGATGGGAATACCAGACCACCTGATCTGCCTCTTGAGAAATTTGTATGCAGGTCAGGAAGCAACAGTTAGAAGTGGACATGGAACAACAGACTGGTTCCAGATAGGAAAAGGAGTTCGTCAAGGCTGTATATTGTCACCCTGTTTATTTAACTTATATGCAGAGTACATCATGAGAATTGCTGGACTGGAAGAAGGACAAGCTGGAATCAAGATTGCCGGGAGAAATATCAATAACCTCAGACATGCAGATGACACCACCCTTATGGCAGAAAGTAAAGAGGAACTCAAAAGCTTCTTGATGAAAGTGAAAGTGGAGAGTGAAAAAGTTGGCTTAAAGCTCAACATTCAGAAAACGAAGATCATGGCATCCAGTCCCACCACTTCATGGGAAATAGATTGGGAAACAGTGGAAACAGTATCAGACTTTATTTTTCTGGGCTCCAAAATCACTACAGATAGTGACTGCAGCCATGAAATTAAAAGACACTTACTCCTTGGAAGGAAAGTTATGATCAACCTAGATAGCATATTCAAAAGCAGAGACATTACTTTGCCAACAAAGGTCCATCTAGTCAAGGCTATGGTTTTTCCTGTGATCATTTATGGATGTGAGAGTTGGACTGTGAAGAAGGCTGAGTGCCGAAGAATTGATGCTTTTGAACTGTGGTGTTGGAGAAGACTCTTGAGAGTCCCTTGGACTGCAAGGAGATCCAACCAGTCCATTCTGAAGGAGATCAGCCCTGGGATTTCTTTGGAAGGAATGATGCTAAAGCTGAAACTCCAGTACTTTAGCCACCTCATGCGAAGAGTTGACTCATTGGAAAAGACTGATGCTGGGAGGGATTGGGGGCAGGAGGAGAAGGGGACGACAGAGGATGAGATGGCTGGATGGCATCATTGACTCGATGGACATGAATCTCAGTGAACTCTGGGAGTTGGTGATGGACAGGGAGGCCTGGCGTGCTGCGATTCATGGGGTCGCAAAGAGTCGGACACGACTTAGCGACTGATCTGATCTGATAAGAGACATTGGTTTGTAGTTTTCTTCTAATTCTTTGATTATCCTTTTCTTTGAATTCTTTGATTTTCTTTTCTAATTCTTTGATTATTCCTAGAGTCCATAGGATCTATAGTGATGTCCTAACTTTCATTTTTGATATTAGTCATTTTTCATTTTTCATTTCTTCTTAGTCAACCTGACTAAAGGCTTATCAATTTTATTGAACTTTTCAAAGAACTAACTTTTGGCTTCACTGATTTTCTCTATGAACTATTTTCAATTTCATTGATTTCTGTTCTATATTTTGCTATATTTTTCTTCTGATCATTTGAATGTAATTTGCTCTTCTTCTTCTAGTTTAATTTGTCCTTTTTCTATTTTTCTAGTTTCCTGTTAATTTTAGATCTTTCCTCTTTTCTAATATATGCATTTAATGCTATTATTTTACTCTAAGGACTGCTTTCACTACATCCTACAAATTTTTATAAGTTATATTTTATTTTCATTTAGTTAAAAATATTTAAAAATCCCTCTTGAAATTTATTCTTTGCCCTTGTTTTATTTAGATGTATGTTGTCTAGCCTCCAATTATATTTTGAGTTTTCCAGCTATTTTTCTGATATCAAATTTTAGTATAATTCTATCAAGATCTGCTAACAGGTATTAAATTATTCCTAGTCTTTTAAATTTGTTACAGTGTGTTTTATGGCCCAGAATGTGCTCTATCTTGGTGAATATTCCATGTGATCTTGAGAAGAATGTGTATTCTGCCCTTGTTGAATAAAATAGTCCATAAACGTCAATGATATCTAGGCCAATGACAATGGTGTTGAGTTAAACTACGCACTTATTAATTTTCTGACTGCCAGATCTGTCCATTTCTGATAGAGGGGTGTTAGAGTCTCTGCATGTAAAGGTTTCATCTATTTATTTTTGCAATTCAGTCAGTTTTTGCCTCACATATTTTGATGCTTCTTTGTTAGGCATATGACCTTTAGGATTCTCATGTCTTCTTGAATAATTGACCCCTTTATCATTATGTAATGCCTCTGTTTATTACTGATGACTCTTCTTCATCTGAAGTCTGCTTTATCTGAAATTAATGTAACTTTTTGTGCTTTCTTCTGATTAGTGTTAGCATGATATGTCTTTCTCCATTCATTTGCTTTTATTTGTGTCTTTATATTTAAAGCAAGTTTCTTGTAAACAGTATATATTTGAGTATTGTATCAACTCTGACAATCTCTGTCTTTTACTTAGAATATTTAGACCATTGATGTTCAGAGTCATTATTGATACAGATTGATAATCTACTATGTTTGTGGTAATTTTCTGTCTTTTGCATTTACTCTTTATTCCTATTTTTAATCTTCCTCTCTTTTTCTGCCATTTGTGATTTTGAAAATTTTATTATTTCATCTTCTCTGCTTTCTTAATACATCAGTTATATTTCTTTTTTTTCTTTTAGTAGTTGCCCTGGAGTTTACAATATACAACTAATCCAAGTTGACTTTCAAATAACACTATGACATTTCACTACCTTGTAATAACAGTATAATCCTAATTCATCCTTCCTGTCCCTTGTCATTACAGTCATTCCTTTCACTTATGCATAATCATATATACTATATACTTATCATTTTGCAAACCCATGGACTGCAGCATGCCAGGCTTCCGTGTCCATCACCAACTCCCGGAGCTTACTCAACTCATGTCCACTGAGTCAGTGATGCCATTCAACCATCTCATCCGCTGTCATCCCCTTCTCCTCCAATCTTCAATCTTTCCCAGCATCAGGATCTTTTCCAACGAGTCAGTTCTTCACATCAGGTAGCCAAAATATTGGAGTTTCAACTTCAGCATCAGTCCTTCCAATGAATATTCTGGACTTATTTCCTTTAGGATTGACTGGTTTGATCTCCTTACTGTCCAAGGGACTTTCAAGAGTCTTCTCCAACACCACAGTTCAAAAGCATCAATTCTCTGGCTCTCAGCTTTCTTTATACTCCAACTCTCACATCCATACATGACTACTGGAAAAACAATAGCTTTGACTAGATGGACCTTCGTTGGCAAAGTAATAGCTCTGCTTTTTAGTATGCTGTTTTGGTTGGTCATAGCTTTTCTTCCAAAGAGCAAGCATCTTTTGATTTCATGGCTGCAGTCACTGTCTGCAGTGATTTTGGAGCCCCCCAAAATAAAGTTTCTCACTGTTTCCATTGTTTCCCCATCTATTTGCCATGAAGTGATGGGACTGAATGCCATGATCTTAGTTTTCTGAATGTTGAGTTTTAAGCCAACTTTTTCACTCTCCTTTCTTTTCACATACCTATGCTGCTGCTGCTGCTAAGTCGCTTCTGTCATGTCCAACTCTGTGCGACCCCATAGACAGCAGCCCACCAGGCTCTGCCATCCCTGGGATTCTCCAGGTAAGAACACTGGAGTGGGTTGCCATTTCCTTCTCCATTGCTTGAAAGTGAAAAGTGAAAGTGAGACTGACTCATAGCGACCCCATGGAATGCAGCCCACCAGGCTCCTCCATCCATGGGATTTTCTAGGCAAGAGTACTGGAGTGGTTATATACCTATATAAACTTACATAATCAACCAAACACCATCTTCCTGCCTTTTCACTTGCTTCTCATCTTCCCTATCAAAACCCTTTTTAGGAAAGGCTCTATTTTCAGTGGTTGAGAAGCACAGAAGAACCAGAAATCATCAGAACTATAATGACCTTAAAAATCACTTAGTTTAATTCACTTGACATGCCTCAAGCTCTTCTACAATATCCCTGTTATCACCGTTGGTGTATACTACTGATGCTGAGCTCACCAATGCCTATAGCCTGTATACTGAATAAGGACAGCTCATGGAATGTAATCAGAATACAAATTTTCACTATCCATTGTCACTTTAATAGATAGTTGTGGGAGAAGTTTATTTCAGCCTCTAAATAGAAATAGATAGAACTAGTGGTTCTGGTCACTCATGGCTAATGTAGAGTGCTACAGTCTGTTTAAGTCACAAAAGTCCATTTTCAATTTTGTAATTAAATACTCAATCCAATATATCTTTCAACATTTCAGTATTCATCAGATCAGATCAGATCAGATCAGTCGCTCAGTCATGTTCGACTCTTTGCTACCCCATGAATCGCAGCACACCAGGCCTCCCCGTCCATCACCAACTCCCGGAGTTCACTCAGACTCACGTCCATCTAGTCAGTGATGCCATCCAGCCATCTCATCCTCTGTCATCCCCTTCTCCTCCTGCCCCCAATCCCTCCCAGCATCAGAGTCTTTTCCAATGAGTCAACTCTTCGCATGAAGTGGCCAAAGTACTGGAGTTTCAGCTTTAGCATCATTCCTTCCAAAGAAATCCCAGGGCTGATCTCCTTCAGAATGGACTGGTTGGATCTCCTTGCAGTCCAAGGGACTCTCAAGAGTCTTCTCCAACACCACAGTTCAAAAGCATCAATTCAGTATTCATACAGAGACACAAATCTCTTACAATCCTTTACTGGGTGATCTGCCTCTTTCTTCTTGGCTTTCCTAGCTAACCTTGTTCTTCAGACTCCTGGATTTGGAGTATAGAGAGAGAGAAAAGGGATAGGCAGCAGAAAATTCTTTCTTCATGAACTTAACCATAGAACTTCTGAAATCAAGCTTCAGAGCTCTTTTGCAAAGAACTCTTTCTTGCCTTTTAGCTAATTTTGTGTTTGTGATGCTTTATTCTTTTTCTAAAAAGAGCCTCTCAGTGTCTATTAATTTAAGACCTCATGAAAGTTGAAGTCACAAGTGCTGCCTTAAGTTGGCTCCACTGCCCATGATTCTGGCTGATGATTAAAACTGATAGTTCCTGGGTATATAGAGTTGGCAGATTCTTCCTAGGCTCTCCTGCTGGGCCCTTCTGAGGTTACTCCCAGGATATAAGAAGTCCCACCCTTTGCTTATTGCTCTGCCTCCTTTCTCAGCTTCTGATTTTCCTGTGATCCTCCTCATCCAGACCCTTCAATGGACTCCCTTCACATTTCAGTAGATACCTCTTAAACAGGACTTTACTAAAGTTTCTTAAATATGTTCTCTGGGTCTCATGCATCTTTGATTCACTATAAGAGAAAGAGCAATTTCTTCCAATACAGAGAATCTGTTTCTTCTTGCTCCACCCATTGAGACTGATGGCCAAAGCCTCTTGTTGGTCACACCCCAATCCAATGCTCCTCTCTTTTAGAATGGTCTCTCTGAAGCCCATTCTCTCTAGGCTGGACATAAGGGAGAGAGTACCCTTTCCTCTTCCCTGTGAGGAAAAGAGAAGAGATAATATCCCTGTAAAGAAATCTTTTTGAAAATCCTTCCCCATGTCCAATCTCTTGACCTCCTGACGGTAGCCTCATGAAGTCATTTTCTTTGAAAATCTGTGTATTTGTCTAGCACTTCTCTTTGGAATGTCATATTATATTGTGGTGCCATCTTTGTAATCCCAGTTTAACATCTTTTCATACACCCAATGGAAAGTGCTAATACAAAATACTTCTTTTCAAATTTTAAAAATGTATCTTGCCATCCGTGGCTGATTATATTCAGGGTCACACAAAACAAGGTTAATTCCTCTTCTACTTGATAACCATTTGTGGTAGACTGACTAATGTCCCCTACCCTCTGCCAGAAGTTATCCACATCCTAATTCTCAGAAGTTGTGAATGTTACCTTATATGGCAAAAGTGACTTTGCAGGTCTAATTAAGAATCTTGAGATGGGTAGACTACCCTGGATCCTTTAAATGAACCTACATAGAATCACAATATTCTTAAAATGCAGAGAGAGGGGGATATTTGCCTATAGAGGAGAGGGAAAACTGATGATGAACACAGAGACTGGAGTGATGTACTTTGAAGACAAGGGAAGGAACCACCATCCAAACGATGAAGTGAAAGTCACTCAGTCGTGCCTGCCTCTTTGCAACCCCATGGACTATTCTCCATGGAATTTTCCAGGCCAGAATTCTCCAGGCCAGAAACCTGGAGCAGGTAGCCTTTCTCTTCTCCAGGGGATCTTCCCAACCCAGGAATTGAACCCAGGTCTCCCGCATTGCAGGCAGATTATTTACCCACTGAGTCACAAGGGAAGCCCCCAAGGGATATAGGTGGCCTCTAGAAGCTGGAAAAGGCAAATTAATGGATTCTTTCTCCAGAGCTTCTAAAAAGACCCTACTCTGCCTACATTTTGACTTTACCCAAGTGAATCAGGCTTCAGACTTATGAAATTCAGAATTCCAATAGAAAAATTTGTGCTGTTTTAAAGGCTTAAGCTCTTAAAGGTTTAATTCTACTAAGGTCTTGGTAATCTTTTACAGTGATGTTAGGAAACAAAAAGATCCTTCAAATAGTTGAAGAGCATTATAGCTTCTCAAGCCTCTCAATAAAGAATCATGTAGCCCAGAAGGATTGAGACTCTTGTTTAAAAATATTTAAGCAAAAAGCAGTGGCACTTTCTGATGCCCAGCATCATCCAACTTATATAAATATCACTGTTCTAAAATGGTTCCCTATGTTTTGCTTATTTGTTTTTGAGGTGGGGTTTCCCAACTAAAGCCTATCAACTCATTTTTATGGTGTCAAATTTCTACCCTGTCTGGTCTTGGGAACTTTCTCCAACTCTGAGAAAATAAAGGAATACAGCAATACTGATGGTACCAGCATACGTGGCTCCGCTGCTGTAGACTATTTCAAAGTTCTCTTTAACTGAAACTTAGCTCTTTTGTTCTAAGAAGTTCAGCAGGCTGCATAACTGCCTTCTGCTAAAGAGCTTTAAATAATCCCTGCCCCACACTATTTTTGGTATCCAGGACAATAGATTATTATAGGCAAAAGGAAAAATTCAGGGCAGTACTCCAAAAATAGGCCATCTCATTTTAAAATGAATTATCTGTTACTTGGTCCCAGGGTATCTTGCAGGGACAAAAAAAAATTCCCCAGGGGAGCAAAGCAAGGACCTTGATGGCATTTTGGGCAGCAAGTTTCATTTTCTTCTATTTTGTTCATTATTTAAGTTTGATCAATTTCCTGTGTTCATTTACATAACTCTATATCTTACCACGTTCCCCCAATAACTGGATAGTCTGGCAATTTCAACTTAGCACTCTTAATATAGCTCTTGTATTTTTTTTTAGCAAAGTCCAAAATGGTAAGAAAATTCCAAGCCTCAGCTTCTATGTTCTCTACTTTGCTGTATTATTTGTGTTTTAATAGAAGTATGAATTTATATATATTATTATTATTATATCATTTGCAAATAAAAATACAGCAGCAACATCATAATTCCACAGTTGCCAGTTTTATGCTAAACACTTTTGTTGGTGTCTCTAATTATTCTATTTTTGGCAAATTACATTTCTTTCACTATTTATATTCTCTCAGAAGAACAAATTCAATTGAATTTACATCGACCTGCATTTGTGGAGCAAATACAATGTATTAATACTATCAGACAACATGCCAGACACTGGTTATAAAAGTGGCATGCACATGTTCCCCTTATTAAAGAGCTCACAGGTAACACAGGCAAGAAACTGATGCAAATATGCAAAAGAAACCCATTCCAAAATGTGAGAATAATGTAACTACAGATGCAAAAAGGACAAATAAGGAGGGAATCTTTTCTCTTTGGAAAGGGGAAGGGGAAGCTAGAACAAAGACATGATCTCTGGTTTGGGCTCAAGGCTTTTGTTTTGTAGGATATTTTGTTTTGAGGGGGCCAGGTTTCTGTTTTGTTTACAGAGCCAAGAATGCTATAGGGAAGTACATTTCAGAAGCTAACAAATAGATCAAAGACAATACAAATGCCTGGTATATTTGAGGGGAAAGCATCCACATTAATAGGAATACAGATATCACCTACATTGTAAGCCCTTCAGAAAAAGTGCTAAAAGTAAGCTAAGCAAAGAGTGCAAGGGGTGTTTTAGACTATATTTATCCACTTCCTTGTTTCAAATGTATAGATACACATGAGCACACAGGCAGAAACATTAGACTCTTCATCTTCCAACACCTTCATCTTCAGGCCAGTTCCATGCTTCCATGTACAGGAATGAAGAAAGGAGACAGAGCAGATAGAAAAAAAAGTTGGGCTGGAAATCAAAAGCTTAAATTCAAACCTAAGTCACTACCTACTAGTGACTGTATTTTCCATTTTGATCTTCCCAGAGCTTCAGTTGCTGTTGAAGAATGGAAATAGAAATGAAAATAACTGCCCTGCCTACTTTTTCAGGTGACTGTACATGTCAATTGTAAAAATGAGCTGTCAGTTCTGAAATCTCATTAAGTATTAGTTTATGTGTATTACCTCTAATTCTTATAACAGTTGGTGAAGTGAGATGTATTAATCTCATTTTTCAAATGATTAAAGAGAAATAAATGAGATTTTTTTCTATCTGTATTGAGATGTAATTGACATAAAATAATGTGAAAGTTTAAGAAATACAGTGTGTTGATTAGATACACTTATATACTGCAGAATGATTACCATCATAGTGTTCATTAATACCTCCATCACATCACATAATTACCTTTTTTGTATGTGTGTGGTGAGAACATTTAAGATCTACTCTCTTAGCAACTTGTAAGAATAATATAGTACTGTTAACTATAATGACCATGTTGTATATTATATTTCTAGAACTTATTCATCTTATCACTGAAAAGTTTATATTCTTTCACCAGTATTTCCCCATTTCTCCTACCCTGATAACCATCATTTTATTTTCTGTTTCTATGAATTGCACATATATGTGATATGTGCAATATTTGTTCTTCTCTGCCTGACTTACTTCCCTTATCCTAATATCCTTAAAGTTCATCCATGTTTTTGTGAAAGATGAAATTTCCTTCTTTCTCATGATTGAAAACATTCCATTCTGTGTGTGTGTGTGTGTGTGTGCATGTATGTATGTATGTGTGAAATTGCAAAAAAAAAAAAAACTGACTAGCCAAAGCAATCCTGAGAAAGAAAAAACAAACACTGGAGACATCACACTTCCTGCTTTCAGGCTGTATTACAAGGCAATAGTAATCAAAGTAGTGTGGTATTAGCATAAAAACAGATACATGGACCACTGGAACAGAACAGAAAGCCCAGACATAAACCCATGTGTATGCCAAACTAATTTTTGACAAAGGGTGCAAAAAATGTATGATGGGGAAAGGACTGTCTCTTCAATAAATGATGTTGGGAAAACTGGATATCCAAATGAAAAAGAAAGAAACTGGATCCCTATTTTACACATTTGAACAATTAACTCAAAATGAGTCAAAGACTTGAATGTAAAACCAGAAACTGAATTTTCTAAAAAACATATAGGAAAAGCTCTGACATTGGTCTAGGTAATTATTTTTCTAGAAGTACAGGCAATGAAAGCAAAAGTAAACAAGTGGGACTACATCTAACTAAAGAGCTTCGGCACAGCAAAGGAAATGATAAATAATTTGAAAAAGCAACCAATGGAATGGGAAAAGATATTTGCAGGCCATATGTCTGATAAGGGGTTAATATCCAAAATGCATAAAAAACTCATACACCTCAATAGCAAAAATAAACCGTCCAATTTTTAAAAGAGAAAAGGACCTGAATAGACATTAAAAAACAAAAAAAGATATACAGTTGGCCAATATATATATGAAAAGGTGCTCAGTGTCACTAATTATCAGGGGAATGCAAATCAAAACCACAAGGTGATACCTCGCATCTCTTGGATGACTATTATCAAAAAGAAAAGAATAACAAACATTTTTAAGGATGTAGAGTAAAGGCAACTGTAGGTGGGAATGTAAATTGGTACACTCGTGAAAAACAGTATGGAGATTTCTCAAAAAATTAAAAATTTAAACTTACATATTTTTCAGCTTTTTTCTTTCTCAAGATTACTTTGGCTAATGCAGGGTCTTTTGCAGTCCCATACAAAATTTAGGATTTTTTTTTTCTATTTCTGTGGGGAAAAAAGCTATTTGAATTTTGATGGGGATTACACTGAATCTGCCAGTTGCTTTAAATACTGTGGACATTTTAACAATATTAATTCTTCCAATCCATGAAAATAGAATCTTTCCAATTATTTGTGTCTTCTTTAATTTCTTTCATCAATGTCTGGAGGGATAACCACTTAAGAAATGCTTCTTTTTTTGCTGCAGTCATGTGGAACTCCTAATTGAAAGCCACATTGGCTATCACAACAGACTATCTAAGGACCTGTCCTTTGAATGGCAGCCACAAAACCCGGGGTGCAGCTGTGTTAAAGGTCCTTTCAGGGAGATACTAGTGGCTCAAAGTGGCCCATTTTGATGCAGATTTTCCTCTTTAACCAATGTGTAGGAGTCACTCAGTTTCTGTATTTCTTTCAGAGGGAATCACTTCACATTTAGTGTCTTTGGGAGAAGTTCAGGAGCCTCCTATATTGCTATCTTTAAAGAACATCTTCAGAAATAAATGAGATTAAATACTTGTTTTCAAAGCTGTAGACTTAGATAGTAATGATTTTGGACCTGAACTTACTCAGATTGGTTCAAAATTGATACTTATTTCTTCTTACACACAGATGATCAAATGAGATGAAGTATTTTGTTGTTTTGTGTGAGGTGAAGCAAGCTTTAAAAGTATGTACTGTAAATGTTGCTTGACTGATTACTGAGATTGTTCAGAGATTCTGCACTTTGAGAGTTTAAAATTGTCAGATGAAATCATCAATTGAATACAAAACTACAATGTAACCAGAAATTTTTGTCATACTATACCCTGGGCTGTAGACTTTGGTACAGACTTTTCACTCCTGATTTGTCCGCCACATTTTAAATATGATTGAATGTTTAAATTTAATCTATGTAGATCTAGATTACCTAGTAGGGGTTCATACCATTGCTGAGAGTCTAAGAATCTGATAGTCTAGGGGCATGGTAACCACTAACAATGACTCACCAAGTGAGTAAGTCATTTTCTTTTCAATTTTCTTTCAATATATTTGGATTACATGAGAGAAGGAATCTTATATTTGTGCTATTTTTATTTAACATCTCCTTAATAATTGATGGTCTCTTTTTTTCAAAGAAAGCCAAAATTCAGGCTCAAATCTTTCAGTGGGAAAGTTTATCTCCTTAATTCTTTTTTATAAGATAGAATCTGTTTTTATTTTCTTAGTTGTTAAATATCTTCTATGAATGGCAACTGAGTCTGATTTTCTAGGTAAGGATATGTCATTTACTTTTCTAATAAATTTATTTTAGTAAAATAAAGGTCAGTTAATTCAAATAAATATTAAGTAAATAATAGCTCACATGGTACTCAGTTATGGCAAAAACTCATCAAGATGGTTCACAAATGATGAAGTACATGAAATTATAGTTTATTCCAACTCTCTCAAATTATAAATACAAGTCTTAAGTGAAGGTTAGTTTGGGGCAAAAAATAGAACTATTTCTGCTACCCTCTGTATTCATTGTCTCCATTAACCAACCTACTTCCCCAAGTTCTGAAGATTTTCTCTTCCTTTTCCGTTCTTTTTTTTCCTCTAACACTTAATTTTATACGAGCAAGCTGTTTCTTTTACTGGAACTTCAGTGGTATTTGTATTTATTGTATCTGATTCACACTGTTGGTAAGTACTTGTTAACTTGATTGTCAAGAAGCTGTCCCATCATTTAAACCATATAAAGGTTTACATTCAATTGAAATCCACATGTTCTTAAATGAAGATATTTTTATTTTATTAATAAATAATAGTAAAGCTTAGAATATTATTTTTATGTTGACAAGTTAAAAATAGTACTTATGCTTGACTTTAAGGAACTTAACTAAATTGGAACATCCTTTTTTAACATCAGGAGTGGTAGTAGCCTAAGATAAATGCTATGAACATAAGTGCAGTTTAATTCAATTAATGTTTATTAAATGCCAACTATTTGCCAGTCATTGTGCTCAGCACTGAAGATACAAGAGAAATTTAATATCCTAATAGCTATAATTTATTGGGCATGTTTAATTTATCATGCCATTTACTTCTTCCAATGGCCCTCTGAGATAGAATACTGTTACCCCTATTTTATAGGTGAAGGAACTTGGGTTCACAGGGTTTAGGTAACTCATCTAATGGCATACAGCCAGCAAGTGCCATGATCAGAGTTTTAATCTGTTTGAGGCTAATCCTCACGTTCTTTACATTCACTGTTTTACCTGTGAGAGTCCCAAACTTGATTAGCTTATAATTTAACCAGATTCATATGTGGTTTCTGCCCTCAAAAAACTGACTGTTTGGGAAGGGAAAAACACGAAATATCAAAAAGGAGGAAAAATAATTTATAATGTTCCAAGTGAATATTATATCCATATACATGGCCAGTGTTCAAAGCTGCATTGAAGTTGAACACATTGGAAGACTTCTTCTGCCTCAACTGGCCAAGAAGTCTAGGGTTCAAAGAAGCAAAGATGATTTGAAAAGGTGTTTAATGCAGATCAATGGAAATGTGCAAATGAATAGAAGATTAGAAGAGAGAAGCCAGGGGATGTTAAATAGTACATTACAGTTAGAGCAGAGAGTATACATTAATAAGCAGAGGGACAGGAATGGAAAGGTTGATGGGTAGGTCATGAAATGCTTGAATGCCAGGCTTTGGGTTTTATTCTAGAGTCAAGGGATCTATGGAAGTTTCTTGAGCAGAGGAAAAGTATGACGATAGTGCTTTAAGAAGATCCATCTTGCACATGCATGCAGGTTAAGTCAGGAGGGGAAAGGAATGAGGAGACCAGAAGCATGGAATTGTAGTAGCGTGATGAAAGTTTAGAATGGGAGGTAGCCAAGGAACGGAAAATATCAGACACCTCTATATATTTAGTAGTCACTCTTAGATTATACATCCAAGGCTCCCTCCAGGTTCTGGATCTCTAGGTCTCCTCTTTAGAAGAAGGCCACGATAAGGAGATTGGGGAAGTGGTGAGTGAAATTCCCACCAAGACAGGGTTACAAGAGGCAAGAAAGTAAAATATCTTAAGATGGTGTGATTCAGGGATAAGTAAAACACCAATGCTGCTGCTGCTGCTGCTAAGTCGCTTCAGTCGTGTCCGACTCTGTGCAGCCCACGGCAGCCCACCAGGCCCCGCCGTCCCTGGGATTTTCCAGGCAAGAACACTGGAGTGGGTTGCCATTTCCTCCTCCAGTGCATGAAAGTGAAAAGTGAAAGTGAAGTCGCTCAGTCATGTCCGACTCTTAGCGACCCCATGAACTGCAGCCTACCAGGCTCCTCCGTCCATGGGATTTTCCAGGCAAGAGTACTGGAGTGGGGTGCCATTGCCTCCCCCAAAACACCAATGCAGGTAACGCTAAAGGCACTATAGAGAACTAGCAGGAGGGGATGGAAAATCCTTGCAGTCAGATAAAACCATATAAGCACAGACTACACAAAGAGAAATGAGTGTGCATGTGTGTGTGCACACATGTGTGTATGGCAGGCAATCTTTGTTCTGTAGCTTTCTGAAAGTCTTGCTGAAACCAGGACTGAGGAAAAATATCATTTCAGATCTTTGGAATTCTGCCTCAATAAGGTATTATCTGAAGTGTTTTTGCTGCATATTGCCGGAAAAGTATTATGTGGTTTGAAATGGAAGCCTGTTCTGACATGCAACTGCTGTGTAGTAATTTGTAGTAATTTGCAGTTGTGTATATTTTGTATTTGCCTTATTATATGACTGGTCATTTATGAAGCATAATTAGGACCTTGTAAGCTATAAATAAGGTAGAGTTTAATTTTTGACAAATTCTTTAGTGATTACCCCTGGCACAATAGCTACACTTGCATGAGCTTCTTAAATAAAAACTGCATGATGATCTTTCCATCTGTCAAAGTCACATAATTAAAAGCATCAGCAGTGCATAGAATTAGCACTTCAGGTTTTGTTCACAGGTTTAGACAGCATCCATCTTCAGTTTGACAGATGGAATTGTTTTTTCTTTATTTCTCCATCTTTCTCTTGTTTCTGTGGCTATGTAAGTCCCTATTGAGGGCCCCTGGGAAGACTAAGAAACAGCGACCTGAGATAATTGGCTACAGGCAGGATTCGTTACCTTGCTTCATTATTTATCACCAGATGTAAGCTGAGACTGTGTGCCATTAGAGAGGGTATCAATCTGCCCTGTTATCCCTTTGGCATGGGAGAAAGCTATTATAAGGGCACACAAGGACACTTGGCATTCTCTAAGATGGAAAGGTGAATTATTTGCTTCTTGGTGGCATTTTGTGAACATCTACTATATACTTGACTGTTAGAGTTACTAACCACAGAGTCATCACTTTCACTTGCATATTCTAGCTCTAGTTGTCACATTAAATAATAATAATAATAGCCAGCATTGGGCTTCCCTGGGGGCTCGGATGGTCAAGAGTCTGCCTGCGGTGCAGGAAATCCAGTTTTGATCCCTGGGTCGGGAAGATATCCTGGAGAAGGCAATGGCAACCCACTCCAGTGTTCTTGCCTGGAAAATCTCATGGACAGAGAAGCCTGGCAGGCTACAGTCCATGGGGTCACAAAGAGTCAGATGCGACTGAGAGACTTCACTTTCACTTTTCAGTCAGCATTATGAATGCTGTGTCATGAGCACAATCCTCATGCATTTTTGCATTTTATAGATGAAGAAAATGCAGAGAGCTAAAATCTTGCCCAAAGTTTATACTTAGTAACAGAACCAGAATTTGACTCTCTACTTAAAATAGTCTACATAAGTAGAAAAGTAATTAGTAGAGAGCCTTTTTTCTTTCCCGTACATGGAAGAACATCATAAGGAATAATAATAAAAAATAATTATTTGACTCAAAGTGTAAATACAACCAATATTCAAATAAGTAGAGGACTGTGTTCTAAAATGTATTTGTAAATTAGCTGTTTGGCATTTATTCATAAAATGATATGATGTCTGGGATATCTTTCAAAATAGTGGGAGAGAGTGAAGATGAAGTAAGATTGGTCATGAGTTAGTAATTGTTGAAGCTAGGTGATAGTTACATAAAAGTTTATAATACTACTCTCTATATATTTGTACATATTTAAATTTTTTCATAATAAAAATTCTTTGAAGAAACTGATGAAAACCTAGCAGCTTCTCTTCAGAGACATGTATGGCTACATATACATGAATGCATGTATGGACCATTACACACGAAATTCTCAAGAACCTTTGTAGCATATAGTAATAAGATAGATAAAATAGATGGATGGATAAATAGTGGTTTTTTTGTAAGGAATTGGCTGGGGACCAAGTGGAGACAATGGTATAAGTTGTATCCATGTCTAAGTCTGAAGGCAGTAGAAGTCTAATGTCCCAACTGTGTCAGAAAGCAAATATTCTTACTTGACCTTTTGTTCTCTATTCAGGCCCTCAGTGGTTTGGATGGTGCCAACCCACATTGGGGAAGGCAATCTGCTTTACTCTGTCTACCAATTCAAATGTAGAATTGAATTGAATTCAATTCAATTCAAATTTCAATTCAATAGAAATAGAAATTCAATTCAAATTTCATTCCACAGACACATCTAGTTTAACCAAGTATTTGGATACCCAATGGCTCAGTCAAGTTGACAAAGTTAATCATCACAGTCTTAATAAATCATAATACATCCAAAAGCAAAAACAAAAAGAAGAACCAGGCAAACAGTTACCTAATGAAATTCCAGATCCCTCAATTAATCCATGATCACAAAGGAACTTGATAGATGTGCTGGTACTTATGTCCATAGACACCAAGTTTAAAATCCCTGAATGTAAAGATGTCAATTTACCTTATGTTAGCTGTATCTGAGACATAAGTAATTGGTTTTCCTTACAGTCCCAACTACTACTTCTTCCTCCCTTCCTCTCTCTCCCTCCCAGCCTCCCTTGATTCTTTCCTTCCTTCCAGAAAAATTTGTTGATCAAATGCTAGCAGGTATAGGTGCTAGGCACTAGGAATACAAGGTACTAGGAATCAGAAGCATTGTCCTAGTGAGAAGCAGTTTTATAATTTCTATGCAAAAGAGGCTTAGAAGTAAAAACTGCTTGAAAGAAGGGCAGGACATTTGTCTTGAATCTTTTTTTGTGTAACACTTGACATGCCACTGATGAAATGCCGATTGTGCATATCAAGTAATGCAGGGAGATGTTAAATGGTACATAACCACCTTCCCATCCTTTGATACTGCCCATGGCCCTGCCCTTCACCCCAAAATCTAGTGAGGAAGATAGACAGTAAATAAATAAATCACTGCTAATTGTGGTAAATACTATGGAGAAAAATACCTGTATCAAAATATAATAACAAAGCTTAATTTATATTGGGAGGTCTTTAAAGCTCTATCTCCAAATGTAGCCACATTCTAAGTAGTGGAGGTTAGGACTTCAATTACATAAGTTGTAGGAGGACACAATTCAGCCCATAAGAATGGTCATCCAGAAAAAAAAATGGGTGGAAGTGGGATAGGAAATTACATTGTAATTTTGGTGACAAAATACAAGGAAACTTCTGATAACTTGTATTTCCTCTAACATGTCTTATGCAATGTCATTAGCAAAGAAATGGCAAGGAGCAGATGGGAGGTCAGAGGAGAATAGAGAAAGTATGAACTGGAAGTTACTATGGATGGAAGATCAAGCTTATTGGAAGAAGAGATTTCTGGGCAGTGTCAAGGACTGAGGTGAGGCAAATGAACAATATAAGTCCATCCGGCAGTGTAGTTTTTCTCTGCCATGTACTTAGATGCTCTGGTGAAGGCTCAACAAATATGAGTGATGGGTTCATTCAGAATGGGATTTTGTCAGGGAGATGTATTACAAAGGAGAGGAGTCAGGGACTCATTGTGATACTGGCCTGTGAAATCCAGGCTAGATAACCATGGAGATGAGGAAAAGTAGAGAATAATGGCTATTAAGGAAATAGAAAAATCAGTTAATTAGAAGAAGGAAATGTATTTCAGTTCAGTTCAGTACAGTTCAGTCGCTCAGTCGTGTCCAGCTGTTTGCGACCCCATGAATCACAGCACGCCAGGCCTCCCTGTCCATAACCAACTCCTGGAGTTCACCCAGACTCACGTCCATCGAGTCAGTGATGCCATCCAGCCATATCATCCTCTGTCTATTTTGGAGCCCAAAAAAATAAAGTCTGACACTGTTTCCACTGTTTCCCCATCTATTTCCCATGAAGTGATGGGACCAGATGCCATGATCTTCGTTTTCTGAATGTTGAGCTTTAAGCCAACTTTTTCACTCTCCACTTTCACTTTCATCAAGAGGCTTTTGAGTTCCTCTTCACTTTCTGCCATAAGGATGGTGTCATCTGCATATCTGAGGTTATTGATATTTCTCCCGGCAATCTTGATTCCAGCTTGTGTTTCTTCCAGCCCAGGGTTTCTCATGATGTACTCTGCATATAAGTTAAATAAACAGGGTGAAATATACAGCCTTGATGTACTCCTTTTCCTATTTGGAACCAGTCTGTTGTTCCATGTCCAGTTCTAACTGTTGCTTCCTGACCTGCATACAAATTTCTCAAGAGGCAGATCAGGTGGTCTGGTATTCCCATCTCTTTCAGAATTTTCCACAGTTTATAGTGATCCACACAGTCAAAGGCTTTGGCATAGTCAGTAAAGCAGAAATCGATGTTTTTCTGGAACTCTCTTGCTTTTTCGATTATCCATTGGAGGTTGACAATTTGATCTCTGGCTCCTCTGCCTTTTATAAAGCCAGCTTGAACATCAGGAAGTTCAGGATTCACATATTGCTGAAGCCTGGCTTTGAGAATTTTGAGCATTACTTTACTAGCGTGTGAGATGAGTGCAATTGTGCAGTAGTTTGAGCATTCTATGGCATTGCCTTTCTTTGGGATTGGAATGAAAACTGACCTTTTCCAGTCCTGTGGCCACTGCTGAGTTTTCCAAATTTGCTGGCATATTGAGTGCAGCACTTTCACAGCATCATCTTTCAGGATTTGGAATAGCTCAACTGGAATTCTATCACCTGCACTAGCTTTGTTCGTAGTGATGCTTTCTAAGGCCCACTTGACTTCACATTCCAGGATGTCTGGCTCTACGTCAGTGATCACACCATCGTGATTATCTGGGTCTTGAAGATCTTTTTTGTACAGTTCTTCTGTGTATTCTTGCCATCTCTTCTTAATATCTTCTGCTTCTGTTAGGTCCATACCATTTCTGTCCTTTATCGAGCCCATCTTTGCAGGAAATGTTCCCTTGGTATCTCTAATTTTCTTGAAGAGATCTCTAGTCTTTCCCATTCTGTTGTTTTCCTCTATTTCTTTGCATTGATCGCTGAAGAAGGCTTTCTTATCTCTTCTTGCTATTCTTTGGAACTCTGCATTCAGATGCTTACATCTTTCCTTTGCTCCTTTGCTTTTCGCTTCTCTTCTTTTCACAGCTATTTGTAAGGCCTCCCCACACAGTCATTTTGCTTTTGCATTTCTTTTCCACGGGGATGGTCTTGATCCTTGTCTCCTGTACAATGTCACGAACCTCATTCCATAGTTCATCAGGCACTCTATCTATCAGATCTAGGCCCTTAAATCTATTTCTCATTTCCACTGTATAATCATAAGGGATTTGATTTAGGTCATACCTGTGTGGTATAGTGGTTTTCCCTACTTTCTTCAATTTAAGTCTGAATTTGGCAATAAGGAATTCATGGTCTGAGCCACAGTCAGCTCCTTGTCTTGTTTTTGCTGACTGTATAGAGCTTCTCCATCTTTGGCTGCAAAGAATATAATCAGTCTGATTTCGGTGTTGACCATCTGCTGATGTCCATGTATAGAGTCTTCTCTTGTGTTGTTGGAAGAGGGTGTTTGTTATGATCAGTGCATTTTCTTGGCAAAACTCTATCAGTCTTTGCCCTGCTTCATTCGTATTCCAAGGCCAAATTTTGCCTGTTACTCCAGGAGTTTCTTGACTTCCTACTTTGCATTCCAGTCCCCTATAATGAAAAGGAATTCTTTTTTGGGTGTTAGTTCTAAAACGTCTTGTAGGTCTTCATAGAACTGTTCAACTTCAGCTTCTTCAGGGTTACTGGTTGTGGCATAGACTTGGATTACTGTGATATTGAATGGTTTGCCTTGGAAACGAACAGAGATCATTCTGTTGTTTTTGAGATTGCATCCAAGTACTGCATTTCAGACTCTTTTGTTGACCATGATGGCTAGTCCATTTCTTCTGAGGGATCCCTGCCCACAGTAGTAGATATAATGGTCATCTGAGTTAAATTCACCCATTCCAGTCCATTTTAGTTCACTGATTCCTAGAATGTCGACATTCACTCTTGCCATCTCTTGTTTGACCACTTCCGACTTGTCTTGATTCATGGACCTGACATTCCAGGTTCCTATGCAATATCGCTCTTTACAGCATCGGACCTTGCTTCTATCACCAGTCACATCCACAGCTGGGTATTTTTTTTGCTTTGGCTCCGTCCCTTCATCCTTTCTGGAGTTATTTCTCCACTAATCTCCAGTAGCATATTGGGCCCCTACTGACCTAGGGAGTTCCTCTTTCAGTATCCTATCATTTTGCCTTTTCATACTGTTCATGGGGTTCTCAAGGCAAGAATACTGAAGTGGTTTGCCATTCCCTTCTCCAGTGGAAATGTATTTAGTGATATTGTATTCTCTCGGCTGTTGGACACCCAGAAACATTTACCTTATCCACAGACCAAAAGCTCTAAAATAGGCCGTGCTGCCATCTTATCTATAGAGATGAATGTATCTTCCCAGAAAGGTTATTTCACTTCAAACCCCTTAATCCAGAGGCTGAAAAATTCCCATTGTCTCCCCAAATAGTATTAAAATAGGAAAATTCAAATCACTTTGCCGTATTGCTGAGCATATAAGACTCCTAGACCTAACTTCCTACCTTCACCCTGCTCTTCATGCCTCATTACTTACCGGTTAAAATGGTGTCTAAAATAGCTCTGAAATACTTACTACCTTTGGTTATCAGAGATTTGGGAAAGTGGAGGTTGGTGCTGAGAAACCTTGTTTGTGCTAACTGGGACTAACGATCTAAATGTCAAATGCTAATAGAAATTCACCAAAGGATTTGCTTAAAAAATGGCGAAATTCATTATTTTCAGAATTTTAATTGGTTGTTGTTTGAACTTTCTGGCTTCTCTCTGCATCAAAAACACATGCAAGATTTATTTTGCACAAGTATGTCAAGTAATGGTTTTTGACCAAACCAAGCAGACTTAACTTAATGACTATAGTGGTGGGCCTAGTCCCAATTGCATTAATTGGTAAAATATTTATGACCCACAGTATCATAATGTATGTGCAAATATAAGTGGGATGTTGAGTGACCCAGATAACATTGAGAGTGCCTGTCTAGGATTGGATTAATTCTACTAAACATTGTTCTTTGATGCTCTTTGGGCCTAAGGACAACTGAACAGAAATTCCAAAGAAGGGACAGGAAAGAAAAAGCTGGGAAAACCCCCTCAAGAATGTATGCCTAAAATCTGCACTTAGCAGCTCAACTTCATGCAGAAATGAGAAAAGGATATCAATCTGTGGCTTGCCTACTCTGTGTCAGGTCCTTTTACATCCATCATTCTGTTATAACAATAATATTGCAAGGTAGATGTTTACTTATTAGAAAACTAAACTTAGCAAGGATAAATAACTTACCCAAAATCATATGCTTAGTAACTGGCAAGCCATGATTCCAACTTAACTTTGTCTGGTTCATGAAACCCTGTCTCCACCCTGTACTTCTTCAGGAGCAGCCCCCTTCCTACTATCATACCTGTTATTCTGTCTGCCCCTCGAGATTTTTTATCTCCTTCCAGGTTGTTTGTCATATTCCTTGAGTGCATTTTCTCCTAGATAAAAATGTTGGAGGGTCAATACATAGCACATGTTCAAAATTGTCCACATAATTCCCATTGTGTCTCTTGAGAAAATGGCCTATTGGAATAGATCATATTCAATTCATTTATTAATTATGGCTTCACCATTTCCACTAAGGACATGAGGAACTGACAGATTAGCCAATAATCCTGATTATTAATTTATTTGAATCTCATTTATTTTAACAATAAATTCAAAATATTTGACTTGTGATCATCACTTAAAAATATTTTAATGAATAAGATAATATACACTAAAAACTGTGGAGTGTTTATAAGAAAAGTAGTAAGCAAAATCCAATAGTAGCTTTATTAATAACATCAAACATCTGCTATATTGTACAAGGCCTTCCTGCTGAAAATACGGGAGCCTTGGCAACCCCTGAGAGGCAGTGAGAAATACAGAAGATCAGGCCTCCCTGAGTCAGAATACACAGTTTAACAACATCACTAGTCTATGTGTAGGAACATTAACATTTGAGAAGCATTGTTCTAATATATTTACTTTCAATAACCAGCATGTAAGTGTACATAGAATCACTCTTGCTGGAGGAGTTTTGAAATAGAAGACAGAATAAGAGTTTAGGTGTCAGATTGGTGTTAACACTTCCTAGTTTTGTGACTTTGGGCAAGTTTTTTTTTTCCATTGAAAGAAAATTGCTTTACAATGTTGTGTTGGTTTCTGCTGTACAACAATGCAGATAAGCCATAATTATACAAATATCCCTTCCCTCTTGAGTCTCCCTCCCCTCCTCACACCCCACAGTTCTTGGTCAAAACAGAGCACCAGGCTAGGCTCCCTGTATTATAAAGCAACTTCTCACTAGCTATCTATTTTACACATGAAATATAATGTATATATATTGATGCTACTATCTCCATTCTTCCCACTGTCTCCTTACTCTACTATGTTCACCATCCATTCTCTATATATGCATCTCCATTTCTTCCCTGCAAATGGTTCGTCAGTACCATTTTTCTAGATACCATGTATATGTGTTAACATGTGGTATTTGGTTTTTTTTTTTTCTGACCTACTGCACTCTGTGTAACCAGCTCTAGGTTCATCCACATCACTTAAACTGACTCTAACCCATTCTTTTTTATGGTTGAGTAATATTCCATCATATATATATATATACCACATCTTCTTTATCCATTTATCTCTAGATGGACATCTAGATTTCTTCCATGTCCTAGCTATTGTAAATAGAGCTATAATGAACATTGGGGTACTTGTGTATTTTTTTTAATTTTATTTTATTTTTAAACTTTATAATGTTGTATTAGTTTTGCCAAATATCGAAATGAATCTGCCACAGGTATACCTGTGTTCCCCATCCTGAACCCTCCTCCCTCCTCCCTCCCCATACCCTCCTTGTTTAGAATTGTGGCTTTCTCAGGGCATATGGCCAGTAGTGGGATTCCTGGATCGTATGCACTCCTTTTTATGGCTGAGTAATATTCCATTGTACATATGACCATAGCTTCTTTAACCATTCATCTGTCAATGGATATAGAGGTTGCTTTCCTGTCCTAGCATTGTAAATAGTGCTACAGTGAATGTTGGGGTACATGTGTCTTTTTCAGTTTTGGTTTGCTCAGGGTATATGCCTTGTAGTTGGATTCCTGGGTCATATGATAGTTTTATTCCTACTTTTTAAAGGAATCTCCATATTATTCTCCATAATGGTTGTATCAGTTTACATTCCCACCAACAGTGTACAAGAGTTCCTTTTTCTCCACATCATCTCCAGCATATATTGTTTATGGATTTTTTGATGATGGCCATTCTGACTAGTGTGAGGAATACTTCATTGTAGTTTTGATTTGCATTTCTCTAATAATTAGTGAAATTGAGCATCTTTTCATGTGTTTATTGGCCATCTGTATGTCTTCTTTGGATAAATGTCTGTTTTCTAATTTTTGATCCATTTTTTAATTGGGCTGTTTATTTTTCTGATATTGAGCTGTACGAGCTGCTTATATATTTTGGAGATTAATCCTTTGTCAATTGTTTCCTTAGCAATTATTTTCTCCCATTCTGAAAGCTGTTTTTTAATCTTGTTTATTGCTTCCTTTACTGTGCAAAAGCTTTTAAGTTTAATTAGGTCCCATTTGTTTATTTTTGTTTTTATTTCCATTACTCTAGGAGGTGGATCAAAGAGGATCTTGTGATTTATGTCAAAGAGTTTACTGCCTGTGTTTTCCTCTAAGAGCTTTATAGTTTCTGGCCTTACATTTAAGTCTTTAATCCATTTTGTTTATTTTTGTGTGTGGTGTTAGGAGGTGTTCTAGTTTCATTCTTTTACATGTAGCTAGCTGTCCACTTTCCCCAGCACCACTTATTGAAGAGACTGTCTTATCTCCATTGTATATTATTGCCTCCTTTGTCAAAGATAAAGTACCCATAGGTGTATGGGTTTATCTCTGGGCTTTCTATCTTATTCCATTGGTCTGTAAATCTGTTTTTGTGCCAGTCCCACACTGTCTTAATGACTGTAACTTTGTAGGACAGTCTAAAGTCAGGAAGGTTGATTCCTCCAGCTCCATTCTTCTTTCTCAAGATTTCTTTGGCTATTCAAGTCTTTTGTGTTTCCATACAAATTATTAAATTTTTTGTTCTAGGTCTGTGAAAAATACCATTGGTAGTTTGATAGGGTTTGCAATTGAATCTTTAGATTGCTTTGGGTAGTAGAATCATTTTCACAATATTGATTCTTTCAATGCAAGGACATGGAATATCTCTCCATATGTTTGTGTCATCTTTGATTTCTTTTATTAGTGTCCTATAATGTTCTGCATACATGTCTTTTGTTTCTTTAGGTAGGTTTATTCCTGGGTATTTTATTTTTTTGTTACTTTTTCTTCTTTTTGTTATTTTATTCTTTTTGTGGTAAATGGGATTGTTTTCTTAATTTCTCTTCCTGATGTTTCATTGTTACTGTGTAGTAATGCAAGATATTTCTGTGTATTAATTTTATATCCTGAAACTTTACTAAACTCCCAAAGTCATTCTGTATCACCATCACCCTGATACCAAAACCAGATGAAGATATTAAGAAAAAAATTGCAGGCCAATATCAATGATGAACATAGATGAAAAAATCCTCAATGAAATTCTAGCAAACAGAATCCAACAACACATTAAAAGGATCACACATCATGATCAAGTGGGCTATATCCCAGGGATGCAAGGTCAATCAATATGATATACTATGTTAACAAACTGAAAGGTAAAAACCATATGATCATCTTAACAGACACAGAGAAAGCTTTCAACAAATTCAACACCCATTTATGATAAAAACTCTGCAGAATGTAGGCAAAGAAGAAACATACCTCATCTTGATAAAAGCTGTATATGACAAAGCAACAGCAATCACTATTCTCAATGGTGAAAAACAAGATAAGGGAGCCCACTCTTACCACTGCTATTCAGCATGGTTTTGGAAGTCTTGGTCATGGCAAGCAGAGAAGAAAAATAAATAAAAGGAATCCAGAATGGAAAAGAAGTAAAACTCTCACTGTTTGCAGATGACATGATACTATACATAGAAAAATCCTAAAGATGCCATCAAAAAATAACTTGTTATTTAAATAATTTAAACCTCTTTAAGTCTGGGAGTCTTTACCTATAAAGATGAGAAAAATAAAAATGGGGCAGAGTGGAAGCCAAGAGTAACACAGGCCAAAAGACAACAGGAAAAATGGATTTTGACATAGGGTCTACAGGAATGAGAAGTGGAGAGCAGATTTTGAAGAATACTCTTGCACTTCATAGTTTATTAGAAATATATACCTGTATAATTTGGCTGACATTTAAGAACTAGAAGAGATTAATTTTGGCTAAGGTTTTACTATGCCTTTTTGCCTTTAAGCAGCTTAAATTTTGGAGAAATGGTCATAGACTTTAGAACACCAAGAGAAATGGTGAAACAGAGGTGACTTAAGGATATACAATCAATTTAATGGAAAAGTTCATATAAGCAAAACAAAAAAAAAGTCTTACAAAAATACATCTGCATAACATATCTCTCACAGTTACTCTTGTGATCTAATGAATTGAGATTTTTTTCTATACCAAAGCCTGTAGGTTTTAAAAATCCAGTTTGCTAAATTTTAATGAATAAAATTTACCAAAGATACTTTCTTTTTCAGGAAGAATAATGGTTTAATCAAAACATCTCTAATTTTTTGATCTATTAATGTGATTCCAAAAATGAGAAAAGTAAGCAGAACTTCATCTATTTCAGCATTGATTAAACAAAACAAAAAGTTTGAAATTATAATATCAGATATACTGTTCATTTTCCAGACATAATTTTTTCATGTTCTCCTGCCAAAATATGGATGATGCAAGTGTTTCTTTGAATGATAGCATTATAGCAAATGTTTTTAAGGGAGTGTTTTTTAAATGAGAAACTAATAATCATACTGATAATAAATTGTAAAACACTCTTCCCACTCAATCTGACATTATCCTTGTCTCCCTTTTTTAATTGGAGTATCTTGCACAAATACATCTGCCTAGAGTTCCAGGTATAGGTAAATGGATGTCTCCAAAATAACATGAAAAATAAAGCTTTACCATGGTTTGACATTGGCTGTTGGGACAAAAATACAATAATATGCTGTATTTTTAATGGAGTTTACTGGGGTCAGCTTGGATATTGGCATGGAGACTGTTGTTTTTCTGACTAAAGGAGTCCAAGAAAATGAAACCTAATATATTTGAGCAAATCTTAGATGATCCTGTACACAAAAATTTAAAAATAAAATGCCATTACACAGTACTGGCACCTATGCACATAAAGAAAAACAACAAAAACAACTTTGTGCAGCTTATGGTGTTTTGAGGTTTTTAAAAAGCTTCATTCTAATTTTAACAAATCATCATACTGTGTTTGCTCCTTGGAAAAAAGCTAGAACAGAAAAATGATTCAAATAAAAATGTTATATCAGAAACTAGAGGAATCAGAGCAGGATTTATAGCACATATTTCAAAGAAAGTAAGGAGATTATAAAAATCTAAAACAATGCATAATTCATGATAAATCCTGGCATATCCGAAATGTCCTTGAATATTAATTGGGTGCCCAGATAGAAGTGAAAGTGACTTCACTTTGACTTTTCACTTTCATGCATTGGAGAAGGAAATGGCAACCCACTCCAGTGTTCTTGCCTGGAAAATCCCATGGATCGAGGAGCCCGGGAGACTGCAGTCCATGGGGATGCTAGGAATCAGACATGACTGAGCGACTTCACTTTGACTTTTCACTTTCATGCACTGGAGAAGGAAATGGCACCCCACTCCAGTGTTCTTGCCTGGAGAATCCCAGGGACGGGGAGCCTGGTGGGCTGCCGTCTATGGGGTCACACAGAGTCGGACACGACTGAAGCGACTTAGCAGCAGCAGCAGCAGCAGCCATATAGAAGTTGGTATACTTTCTGTCCTATGATGAACTCAGAGAAAACTTTTCATATTTGTATAATAATTCAGAAGTGTCTTGCAAAAAAAAAAAAAAAAGAAAGAAATGTCCATTAGGGATTTTCCAATGTAAAGTATGTGATCCTATGAAAAGACTAAATTGAAGAGTTGGAGTACCTCGTAAGAATGATTTTTGAATCACAAAAATCATTTTATAGATTTTGGGAAAGTGGGAAGGGTTGTATCCTAATGATGATTGTAAGCTGTTGATATGGGGCTTAAAATTGTCAACAACAAATATATTATTTATCATTTAGTGATATCC
This sequence comes from Bos javanicus, assembly GCF_032452875.1. NCBI lineage: Eukaryota > Metazoa > Chordata > Mammalia > Artiodactyla > Bovidae > Bos > Bos javanicus. The sequence goes on from NC_083868.1 coordinate 87,114,773, forward strand.
ACAACATAGATGCACCAGTTCCATTGCTCTGCAAAATCTGTGGATCAAAAGTAATCTCTCTTAGAAGTCTTTTCCAGGTTTCGCATTTCTGTGTGCTCACTAAATATTTTGAGATGGAGTTCCCCCATAGCCCACAAGCACACTGAATTTAAACTCTATAGGCAAGCAGTAGTTGACTATGCCAGTTATGCAAATAACAGACTATAGCAAGAAAATTGTATATGGCAAAGAGAATATTTCTTTCTGAAAATATCACTTGTACAATGATAAACCACCTATCTTTTAGGAATCAAAAAACTATTAACATCTAAGTACTGATAGTGTTTGTTGAGAAATAATTTAGATAGAAGTAATTGTTTAGCAGAAAACAGGAGATTTAGATAGTTGGGTGGATTTAAAATTACCCAAAACAGAATGATTACTAATAATACTTAATAGATATTGCTGTTTTCCCTTACAATAATAGAGAAACCTCTGTTGTGATACTTAATTGTTCCAGGTATTCATATAAATCAAGATAAATCAAATTCTCTTCAAATAAACCTTCTAAATATGAAGACTGAAATTAAGCAGTGATCACTTTCATTAAGCAGTGATCACAAACATGTGCCATATTGTTCAGGATCCTGACTGTATCTGTTTCCTATGGCTTCCATAACAAAACCAAACTAAGTGGTTTAAAACAGCAGAAGTGCGTTCTCTAACAGGCTAGAAGTCTGAAATTAAGGTGTTGGCAGGGCCATGATCTTTCTGAAGGCTCTGGGGGAGGATCCTTATTTGACTCTTCTAGTTTCTGGTGGTTGCTTGCATTCACTGTCTTGTTAATGCACCACTCCAATCTCTCCATCTGTCTTCACATGTTCTTCTCTGTTTCTGAATCCAGATTTCTCTCTTCTTATAAGGACATCAGTCATTAGATTAGGGCCCAACTTAATCTGGTATAACCTTATTTCCAAATAAGGTCATATTTTGAGGTTCCGGTGTTATCTTTTTGAGCAAAACATAATTCAATCTATAACACTGGCCTAATGTTAAGTAGTCTAGATGTAGTCATTCACTATCCATTTACAATTATTTATTTGTATCTATTGAGTGTCTATTATGCCAGGCGCTGTTACAAATAAAATAGACTATATCCTTACTCTTAAAGAGCTTATGGTCTGCATTCAAACCAAATCCTATAGCTGTATATACTTTATATTTTAAAATTATATGTAGCTTATAATTTAGCAAACTCTTTTAATCTACATTTCTGTGATTAGTGTTCAAAATACCCTGCCATATATGCTAAGTTCAGTTCAGTTCAGTTCAGTCTCTCAGTTGTGTCTGACTCTTTGTGACCCCATGAACTGCAGCACGCCAGGCCTCTCTGTCCATCACCAACTCCTGGAGTTCACCCAAACTCATGTCCATCAAGTTGGTCATTCCATCCAGCCATCTCACCCTCTGTTGTCCCCTTCTTCTCCTGCCCCCAACCCCTCCCAGCATTAGGGTCTTTTCCAATGAGTCAACTCTTTGCATGATGTAGCCAAAGTATTGGAGTTTCAGCTTCAACATCAGTCCTTCCAAAGAACACCCGGGACTGATTTCCTTTAGAATGGACTGGCTGGATCTCCTTGTGGTTTAAGGGACTCTCAAGAGTCTTCTCCAACACCACACTTCAAAAGCATCAGTTCTTCAGCGCTCAGTTTTCTTCACAGTCCAACTCTCACATCCATACATGACCACAGGAAAAACCATAGCCTTGACTAGATGGACCTTTGTTGGCAAAGTAATGTCTCTGCTTTTGAATATGCTATTTAGGTTGGTCATAACTTTCCTTCCGAGGAGTAAGCATCTTTCAATTTCATGGCTGCAATCACCATCTGCAGTGATTTTGGAGCCCAAAAAAATAAAGTCTGCCACTGTTTCCACTGTTTCCCCATCTATTTGCCATGAAATGATGGGACCAGATGCCATGATCTTCGTTTTCTGAATGTTGAGCTTTAAGCCAACTCTTTCACTCTCCTCTTTCAGTTTCATCAAGAGACTTTTTAGTTCCTCTTCATTTTCTGCCATAAGAGTGGTGTCATCTGCATATCTGAGGTTATTGATATTTCTCCCAGCAATCTTGATTCCAGCTCGTGCTTCTTCCATCCCAGCGTTTCTCATGATGTATTCTGCATATAAGTTAAAGAATCAGGGTGACAATATACAGCCTTGATGTACTCCTTTTCCTATTTGGAACCAGTCTGTTGTTCCATGCCCAGTTCTAACTGTTGCTTCCTGACCTGCATACAAGTTTCTCAAGAGGCAGGTCAGGTGGTCTGGTATTCCCGTCTCTTTCAGAATTTCCACAGTTTATAGTGATCCACACAGTCAAAGGCTTTGGCATAGTCAGTAAAGCAGAAATAGATCTTTTTCTGGAACTCTCTTGCTTTTTCGATGATCCAGCGGATGTTGGCAATTTGATCTCTGGTTCCTCTGCCTTTTCTAAAACCAGCTTGAACATCTGGAAGTTCACGGTTCGTGTATTGCTTGAAGCCTGGCTTGGAGAATTTTGAGCATTACTTTACTAGTGTGTGAGATGAGTGCAATTGTGCTAAGTTAGTAGCTACATTATTTTGGGAAAGGGGAGCCCAGGACTTAGAGAGGTTAATTTTTATTCAAGGCTGCCCATCTGGTAAAAGCAACCAAAGTTGGAACCAGAACTGAGGTAAAAATGTAATAGAGTATAAAATGCTGTATTATATCCACTTGCCATTCCTAATTAATAACAAGGAGCATTCCTACATATTAGGGTGTTTACAATTCATCATATTCGAATATGATTAAAAACTAAAGAACACTAGCTCATAAAGCAAAATTTGTTTATTTATTTTGACAAATTTCTTTTATTTCTAACTATTCATGATACTACAGCAAACATTCTGTGATTTATTTTCTAAAAAACAGTGTAACACCTTAGGAGTGGCAAGAAGCTATCTCAGGTTTTCACTGAGGAATAAAGCAAAGCTAGATTTTGATGTGAATTCATAATATCATAGATCCATTGGAATTTCAGTATTAAATATGTTGAAAGGAATCTTAAAGCTCATGTCATTCAATCCCACATCCCCTCCACAACAGGTATCTAGACAGAAAATCAAGACAATGAAAAATATACAAATGTGAGCATGGTGTATTTATTCCCCTATAATTAATCTACATAATGGTTGATACTTTATATATTCCAGACTTCAATGAGTAACAAAACTATGGCAACTCTTAATGAACCAGCATCATATCTGCAGTCATAGTGATGGCACGGATGGGGAAATGGTGAGGCAGTGGGTGAGCCCAGATTCTACTCCACAATTGTGTGTATGTGTGTTTTCAGTCTTTCAGACTTCTTTCTGGCACACTCCCTTATGAGAAATGCTTTAGCAGACACACAGTTCTTAGCCCCTTACAACAAAGCTGCTGCCAGTGCTGAAACCAACGTTAAGAAACAGAGAGAAAAAAAGCACTCAGGACTGAAACCAAGGTGATAGAGACGTAGGCTCAAAATCAGCCAAAAAAGGCAGATGCCAAATGGAAGCATATACTACTCACTTTACAAGACTCTGCAGTAATAGCAAAAATAATGTCATTTTAGTTAATCAATAAGACGGGTGAGGGAGGAGAATGAATAAGCAGGAGAAGGAGCTAGAAAGAAATCTCTGAGAAGATAAGCTGCTGCTCATGGACAAACAGAGCACATTCTGATTAATTTAAAGAAAAAGTTGCGTATTTCAATGACAGTGAGTCTTTGGGTCATCTGCATGCACTTCTTATTCTCCCAATACTGAAGGAGCACCTTCTAAGCAATTGGGACTTTGGGACTATGTATTCATATCTTGCAATATGATTTTTTACTCTCCTGGAAACAACCAGAGTGATATTTTCTTATGAATAACTCATCATCTACTGTGGTCTCCAAAGTCATTTTTGTCATGAATGCAGGGAACACAACATTCCCAACACTGTAGTTGTGTGTCATTAGCTAGACTTTCTCATTTCTTACTAATGTTAAGGGCTTTATAGAAGATTTCATACCTCTATTCCTTAAATCCAAAAATCCCTTAACATGACTTTTCTGTTGTGTTTTTCTGCCCATAATCTATTCCCCGTTCTGATAACTTCCTTAAGTACATCCCTTAAACTTTTTGCTCATGTCTTATTTTCAGGGGAAGACATTATTGAAGTGGGAAAATGAGGCAAATGCACTGAATGCAGCCCTCAGCTCCCTGCGAACCAGCAAGTCTTCACAGGGGCATAGCTGAAATCAGACTAAAGAGAGCTGGCTCTGAGATTTCTTTTAGAATCTGGGGAAATATAAAGATTTCTTTCTATTCAGATAATATACAATAAGATATTAGCCTGGGGCTGCCAGTACCATTTTCATGCCTGAAAATAAGCCCAGCTATAGAAAAGTAGAGGCAAGAAATGAAGAAATAAATATTGGGTTGGCCAAAAACTTTGGGATATTCCATAAGGTCTTTTTCCAAAGTGGCCCAAAAGGCCACATTTTGGCCAAGCCATTATTTCTGAATTTAGTGCTTAAGCACCTGGATTCAGCTATGCCTGAAAATAGACATCTCCTTTGGACTTTCCAGTTACTTTGGATAATTATTCCCCTTTGTGCTTAAGCCAGATTAAGTCCAGTTTTCTATTGCTTTCTGTTAAAAGATTTCTGAATACTCAAGCCCTTAGGGCCCAACACATTATCCTCAAGTTGTATAATTCTTTGTTTCAAAACTGTATACTGTCTTCCATTTCCTTTCCTCTACCCCTAGTTCAACCATGCTTTTCCTGTCAGAATCACATTGATCTAGAAAAGGGGAAGTATTTTTTATGAAAGATCATTTATTATAAACATATTTCATGCTTATCCTAAAAATATCAATCAGAATAATACTATATGAACCAAATAATACAAGACATCTGTTCGTCTCACTCCTCACTTCACCCCACTTCAAAAGCAAACGTGTGTGTGTGTGTGTGTGTGTGTGTGTGTGTGTGTGTATGTGTGTGTGTGGTGTTGAGCAAGGAATATAAATTAAAAGTGCAAAAACAGCTATTAAAAGAGGTGGTACATCCACATTTCCTAGTGTTCTCAAAATATAAAATTTTAAAAATACACAAAAAATTCTCATATATGTAGTGTAATCCTGCTTTAACTAAGAATCACCACAAAGCAGCCTGCCTCACCCCTCAGAATTTGAGCCATTCTTTTCTCTTATCCTGCAATTCTTTACTTGTTTATTTATTTAATTCTGCTTTATAGTATAGATAGCTGCCAATACATATTTGACTCCTCTCCAGGTGATAAGAACCCTAAAGGCAAGGAATGAGTTTAATTCATCTTTGTGTTCCCAGGATTTAGTCCAGTGGTTAATTTATGTGTTTAAATGAATTAATGAGTGTTTGAATGATAAATAAGTATAAAAGATCTCACTGATCAGCATTCTCTAAAGTTGAATTGGTTATGCACACATTCTCCTGTATTTTAATTTAAGCTCATTCTCTTAGAGTTTCATGTGTATTATCAGAGACCAGGCAATTGATGAGCAAGCCTTTAGCACCAATTCTCTGGGGAGAGCAAACACTCATCTTAAGTTCATCCTATCCTTAATCACTATAGAATGATGACAGGGAGGGAAAAAATAACCAAGTAAGATGTAATTATTATATCTTCTGGAATTTCCAATACAGACTTCAGTTAAAAGAGGTGGTACATCCACATTTCCTAGTGTCCTCAAAATATAAAATTTATATCTTATAGCCTGGACCCTGTAGCTTTCTAACCTTGATCCTGTGACTTAGCTAATAAAGAATTCTTGACTTGTTCTGTGACTGAATTTCTATGTAGTAATTAATACCTCATCTTTTCTCCTTCATTTTTCCTTAAGTCCTCTAAAGTCTGGAACTGGAATCAAAGTTTTGAAATGATGGATTGGGATGTCTTAAGGGCCACAAATTTTTGCCTCCTTGCTCAGATTTCCAAATATTGCTCGTTCCTGGATTTCCATCACCCTGGATCCATCAGTTTTTGTTTATAATCTTCTCAATACTTACTACCCTATTGAACTACCAACTACTCTTGTTTGTCTCCCACCTTGTAAGGTGGGAGGCAATATAGCCTAATGGGAAAATAGTCAATCTTAGAATTAAGCCTACATCCAAATACCAGTTCTGACACATAACGGCTGTGTGGTTCTGGGTGAGTTACTTAACTTCTCTGCACTTGTATTTCTTATAAATAGGATTTATAATTAATGTGCCTTCCATATACTTATAGATAATATAGGGAGTATTTTTAGTGCCCCCTTCCATCTGCATTTATTTGTTTGCCTTTTAGTTCTCAATTCCATCTCTTCCTTTTTGTCTTCTTCCAAATATCATAGTTAGCAAGAAATATACAAACTTTCTGGACTCAGGCCAATCTTCTTTTGGTTACCTTGTGCAAGAAGGCTCTGCTGGCTCTGCAAAGGGCTGGGAAGTTGGGCGGAAGAGAGAAGCTATTGTTTTTCCGCTTCTAGTGGTACATTCAGCTGCAGCAGCTGTCACAGCTCTGGGATACAGAAGAATATGTGGTAGTTTTAGTAATATTTGGCAGGATTGCAGCTGTTGCTTGGTCCCAACAACAGCAGCAGTGGCCATGTCTCCAGAATATTTGCTTTCATTTACTAAAAGTTAAGAATATGACTCTAATGTAAATATAGACTTCATATCATCAAATATTTTAATCAGTTTGATAAGTAATAAGCAAATCAGCAAGATTGTAAGGCTGGTGCAAAGAAGATTTAAAAATAGAGAGTTACACAGTCAATAACACAAAAGAATGATTAAAATGAATTTGCTAATAGATACAACATGCCTACAAAACAATGAACTATAACTCCTAGTGTTATCTTTGCAAATGAGAAGAAATTATTTGTATTTCTATCAAACATCTATAAATTAACATGTAACATGTATCTTCACTAAATCTGGACAAAATATATTCTCCTAAATATCTTAGGGTGCATCTGTTAAACAGTGCCCTCATAAGATAGTGGAAAAACAACATGCTGCCCAATTTTTTACCTCATTTCCTGTTTTTAGATAAAACTTTCGCAAATGACAAAAGGACATATTCCACCCCTACCCCCAATCCCCTATAACCAGATTGCTAGACCCAGAAAATTCTTCAGATAAGTAGTCTTGTGCCTTTACTGTTTAAATGAGATGTGGAATATTAATGCAAATTTAATATGTGGTCAATAATAGGTGAGAGTAATAATAGTTGCCACTATTTTTAAAAACTATGCTTGAATAATCAGTTACATAGATGTAATTTGGAGCAATTTTTTTTTCTCTGCCCCAGTTTAGGACCTGGTCCTTCTTACACTGTCCAGTTCATTCTAATTGGTCATGCCATGTTCTGGAACATCACTTGGATGAGTATAGAAGTAACTAGTGACTTTCCATAAAGTAATTAGTTGACAAGGAAAGAATCACCATCTCATTCGTCATTTTGCTGAGTGTTTAGGAAATGCAACTGTAAGATCAGTACCATATGGTAGAGCTATGGCTAAGACAGTAATGTGCATATGCCCAGAGACAATTGCCTTATCAATTGGCCAGCAAGGTGCTGCCATGCTGTGGCATCTTCTCACCACATTTGTGTGACACTGAATCTAGTTCCATAATTCCTAGCAAAGCGTGGGTACAGACAGGATAGCATCTGGACAGATTCTTGTTTGCCTAATAAGGAAGGATGATTAATTTGGGATTGGAAAAAAATTTTTTAAATCTTTTGAAAATCCTGGACCTATGGTTCTATTTTCATTTATTTTTTGCATCAATTTTTATTGGCTTTACAATGTTGTGTTACTTTCTTACTGTACAGCATAGTGAATCAGTCATATGTATACATATATCCCCTCATTTTTAGGTTTTTTCCTGTGCTATACACTAGGTTCTCATTAGTTATCTATTTTATACATGATTGTGTATATATGTCAGTCCCAGTCTCCCAATTCATCCCGCCTCCTTCTCCTGCCTTGGTAGCCATTAGGATCTAGAGATTGTCATACAGAATGAAGTAAGTCAGAAAGAGAAAAACAATTATCTTTTAATATCATGTATATGTGGAATCTAGAAAAACTGTAGAGATGAACTTATTTGCAAAGCAGAAACAGACTTACAGATATAGCGATCCATGGTTCTATATTTACTTCAGGATGACTGACTCAATGTGGATATGAAGAAATGTATTAAGTGATTACTCAACCCTCTGAATTGAATTAGAGAATGTTGGCCTTTCTTCTCTAACAATTTATTTCAGGGCATTTAGAGTCATCAGCACTTTCTTTTAGTCTGACTCTAATAGTTTTTTAGACCCTTTGTCTCTTATCAATCCAGCCCCCATAGCGGTGTAAACAATCGCCATGGAGAGCTCCATGTGTTTGTGTATGTAACCTCCTCTCCTGAATTTGAACAGCCCCATTCCCATTCAGGCATGTAATTCAGCAAATCCAAGATTTCCAGTTGGAGAACTTAGTACCAGATTTGCCTTGATATTGGTTTCACACTGATGCATAACAAGGTTTCTAGCACACAGAGCGGTACCAGCAACTGAACCTCAACTTTGGTTGCCTGTTCAATTCCCAACTTCTACAAGGATAAGAGAATCCTGCCTTGTTTCTTAGAATTAGAGATTTCTCCCTGCACCTAGTCCTGATGTTAATTCCCTTTCTGTACAGACAGACTCCCAAGAGTTCAACTGTTTTCTTGGATTTGGAATAATATCTGTTGCTAGACAACTGTGATCATTCATCATGACTATTCCTCTGTGCTTATTTTGACCAACCCTGAAACATCTCTGTGGTGAGTCTCTTTCTAACACCTCTTTTGTTATCTTGCATGAGCTCCATTTAGACTTGAGTAATGATTACTGTACATGGTTTATAACAAGTAGAATCCTTAAACATGGGTTGCCTAGGTAACATAAATGCTAGAAGAGGATTTGAAGACCAAAATACTGTGCAGTTCAGCTATGCATCAACAACTTAGAATCCATACAGATGGCATCTCCTTTATTCATGGAGAGTGGTGGTCCTAATGGCATTATATGCCACACAGAATTTTTACCAATTCTTTTTTCTTTTTTTTAAAGAAACTCAGAAATTCTCTTTTTTTAAGCTGCACATTTTTAAAATTTATTTATTTTTAATTGAAGGATAATTGCTTTATACTATTGTGTTGGTTTCTACCAAAAATCAATATGAATCAGCCATAGGTTGACCCATGGCACCACCACTTGAACACCCCTCCCATCTCCCCACCCATCCCACTCCTCTAGGTTGTCACCAAGCCCCAGCTTGAGTTCCTTGAGTCATACAGCAAATTCCCACTGGCTATCTATTTTATATATGGCTATCCATTTTCCTGTCTCCATACATCCCACCTTCTCCTTCCTCCCCACCAGCCATATGTATGTCTGTATCTCCATTGCTGCCCTGCAAATAGTGTCATCAGTGCCATCTTTCTAGATTCCATATATATGTGTTAGTATACAATATTTGTTTTCTACTTTCTGACTTACTTTACTCTGTATAATAGGTTCAATGTTCATCCATCTCATTAGGATTAACTCAAATGCATTCCTTTTGTGGCTGAGTAATATTCCATTGTATATATGTACCACAGCTTCTTTATCTATTCATCTGTCAATGGACATCTAGGTTGCTTCCATGTCCTATCTTTTGTAAATAAAGCTGCAAAGAACATTGGGATACTTGTGTCTTTTCAATTTTGGTTTCCTCAGGGCATATGGCTAGTAATGGGATTAATGGGTCATATGGTGGTTTTATTCCTAGCTTTTTAAGGAATTACCATACTGTTCTCAATAGTGGCTGTATCAATTTATATTCCTATCAGCAGTGCAAGGGGGTTCTCTTTTCTCCACACCCTCTCCAGCATTTATTGTTTGTAGATTTTTGATGATGGCCATTCTGACCAGTATGAGGTAATACCTTATTGTAGTTTATATTTGCATTTCTCTAATAATGAGCAGTGTTGAGCATTTTTTCATGCGTTTGTTAGCCATCCATATATCTTCTTTGGAGAAATTTTTTACCAATTCTTTTTTCTTTTTTTTTTAAAAGAAACTCAGGAATTTATCTCTTTTTTAAGTTGCACATTTTTTTTAAAGTTGGAAGTTTATTGAAAATGTTTACAATACTGTGGTAGCTAAAGTAAATATGTCAATCAGAGGATCTGGCCAATAATCCACCAGTGTGGATCAAACACTGAATGATCTCTAGAGCTGAAGTTTGGGGGAGGGGAGGCCAGTTGTGTTCTCCAAACTGCCCCCTTTGTCATGTTGCAAAAAATACTCTAATATTCACTATATTCTCACCTAAGACTTTTCTATCTTATTTTATTCTCATAGTTATCAATATTTTTGTTCAGAGTAAAATCTTCTTAGTTTTTAATTATTCAACATTTTAACCTTCAAAATTGCTCTATTAGCAGTTTATGCAGTATCTTATGCAGTATAATATCAACCATCACTATAGTTTAGTTTGACAGAAACTCTTCATATATGAATGTATTGTAATAGAGCTGTTACTGAATTTTGACTGGTTGCATTTGTTTCTGCTTGACTGCTTGTAAAGTCTGATAGTCTTGTACATTTATAAGAGTTCAGGTTACACTAACCACTCTTGCAGAGAAGTAATAGTGTATATTTTATTAATGCATATTATGTAACATGGGAACTCAAAACTTTGGACCTAGAAGTGTTTCTTAAGGTCTAATAGAAGAACTGTAGTCTAACAATGTGTATACACTTGGAGCCCTAGGAGTGTTCTCAACTTTCCCTCCAAAGTACCCCTAAATGCCATGAATCTGGGAGTTCAACACATAACTACTCACCTTAAACTTAAAATACTGTTGTCATTTCATGTTTTATGTATAAATAATAAGAGGAGTTTTACTTTAAAATCCATAAGACATCTATGTATAATCAGGTAACCATGGATAAAATAAATTAACTCAGAATTTAGAAATAACGGAGTTCAGGTGTGGGCTTTTTCTTCTGGGGAAAAGAAAAAGCTGTGTTCTCACTATCTGTTGTACTGAAAAGGTAAGAGTCAGAAGTAGGGAGCTAGATATTAAATAAAGTGAAACTTTGTTCCCTTTCTGAGGCAGGAATCAGCTGCACTCAGAACTTAAATCTATCCTTAGATATCCTTAGATTGGGAGATTGGGACACCTAATGTGACTTAGCACATTTCTCCTGAGTCAGAGGTGACATATGCTTAATAAAGTTTCCTTGTCATCATAATATCCTTCAATATGCAAAACTTTTTGAGCAGAGCCAAACTGAATAAGTTTAAAGATTTCCTGAAAAACTAATGAGCCCTTTCTGATTTTGATGTTCAAAATTATTTTAAAAATTTGTTGGGTTAAGGTAGCCCCAACAAAGCCCTGTTTTGTTGTTCAGTTGCTAAGTGGAGTCCAACTCTTTGCAACCCTGTGAAAGTGAAAGTATTAGTTGCTCAGTCATGTCCTACTCTGCAACACCATGGACTGTAGCCCACCAGACTCCTCTGTCCATAGAATTCTCCTGGTAAGAATTTTGGAATGGGTTGCCATTCCCTTCTTCAGGGGATCTTCCCAACCCAGGGATTAAACCCAGGTCTCCTGCATTACAGGTGTATTCTTTACCATCTGAGCCACCAGGGAAGCCCATGGACTGTAGCATTCCAGGTTTCTCTGTCCTCCACTATCTCTCAGAGTTTGCTCAAATTATGTCCATTGAGTCGGTGATTCTATCTAACCATCTTATCCTCTGCCACCCCCTCTCCTTTTGCTTTCAATCTTTCCCAGCATCAGCTGCTTGGGAAACCTACCAGTTGCCCTGTTATCCAAAAGTAATTTACCATGAGGGTAAAAGGAAGGTGAATTGGGCCCAAATATTTTTGTAACTTGAAAGCTAGTCCAAATTCATCTACCAGGCATGGAGTCATATTTAGGGGAGAAGTGGCTGATTTTAGAAGCACAAACTAAGACAGCAATGACTTTGGGAGCCAAGCACAGGACACCATTGCACACTATACCAGCAAGCGTATCACTGTGCCTGCACAAGCACCTGTGAGATTAGAATCCCACAGCAACATTGGTTGAAGATTGGCAGTTCAACCAATGGTGCTGACAAGTTAATTGGGTTTTTACATTTATTTTCTTGTCATTTGAAGATGGGACTAATCCCTATGGACAGAGTAGGCCCTATAATTGTTGAATGAATTAGAGGAAGGTTGCAGAACATGAACAATTGATTTAAAAAACAAAAAGTTCACCTATTTGTAAAGTGTATCTGCATTTTGGTTAAGGAGATCATGCCAGTTATTTTAACAGGACTTAAATAAACTCCAGTCATGGGACAGAAGCTACCCATGGTCAGATGCCTGTCTGTAAGTGATATGGGGCATGTCTGGAGAGAGATCAAAGGTTCCTTTTACACAAGGTGAAAGACCTTAGATTCTGAGAAGAACCTGGAGATTCTTGGATGAATCAGTGTAGAAGAGAGTAGCACCCCTCTCCTGAATAGGAAATCTATAGAGTGCTAGGCTGCAGAATAATTTGGCTCAGACAGACAGAAAGCAGCTGAACTAGGCATCCATGCTAAGGCTGAGTAGCAGCAGTCACACAGTCTAACCAGGTTCTTACATATTCAGCTTCCAGGGCCACATTTGAATTGATCTCCATCCTCAAGAAGGAACATCTGAGATTCACATTGGCCAGTGAAAGATTAGAGCAGATAGGACACTCCCTCTGAAGTCAAGGGAACCCCTTGAGACCCTCGAACATATCAAGAGCCACTAGAAAAGCCTGGACATCCTGATAGAGTTGACAGGTGGTGATCCCAGAGTTGTTATACTCTGGGGTTCTGATATAGGATGCCATAGTTTCTACTCCATGGTGATGAATCTAGACATTTCCACATAAATGCTTATTGAGTATAAAATGTCTTCATCTAAAGAGTATAGTAAAATTGACATTTTAGGAAGATACTTCAATGAACCACTGTCACTTTACTTTTCTCTTAATCCCCTACCCCATCTTGCCGCTTCTTGTCCCCTCTCCCAACTGCTAACCACTAGTTTGCTCTCTATATCTGTAAGTCTTTTACATTTTCTCATTTTGACTAGTTTGTTGTACTTTTTAGATTCCATATATAAGTAAAAGCATACAGTATTTGTCTTTTTCTGTCTGACTTAATTCACTTAGAATAATACCTTCCAGGTCCATCTGTGATTTTACAAATAGCAAAATTTCATTCCTTTTTATGGTAGAGTAGTATTCTGTTGTGTGTGTGTTTATATATACATTATGATATATATGATACTTGTATATCATATATATATATATATATATAATTTTTTATCCATTCATCTGTTTATGGCCTCTGCGGTTGCTTCCATATCTTGGCTATGAAATAATGCCACAGTGAACACTGGCGTATCTTCTTGAATTAGCATTTATGTTCTCTTCAAATATGTACCCAGGCGTAGATTGCTGGATCATATAGTAGTTCTTTTTTTGTTGTTTGAAAAACTTATGTACTGTTTTCCATAGTGGTTCCACTGACTTACATTCCTACCAACAGTGTACAAGTGTTCCCTTTTCTCTATGTTCTAGCCAACATTTTGATGATATTCATTCTGACAGGTGTAAGATAATATCTCATTGTGGTTTTGAACTGAATTTCTCTGACGATTAGTGATGTAGAGAATCTTTTCCTATGCCTATTGACTATCTGTATATATTCTTTGAAAAAGTGTTTCTTTAGGTCTTCTGCTCATTTTTTTAATTGGTATTTTTTATATTGAGTTGTATGAACTGTTTGTATATTTCAGTTATTAACTCCTTGTTAGAAAACTTCTGCAAAAGTAGTTTGGGCTAAAAAATAAATAAATAAATAAATAATACAACCTCTTTCTGAAATAGTTTGTGTTAGAAACAATTTGTAAAAATCATTGCATGTGTTAGTTGCTCAGTCATGTCCAACCCTTTGCGACCCTATGGTCTGTAGCCCATCAGGCTCCTCTATCCATGGAATTCTCTGGGCAAAAATGCCATTTCCTTCTCTAGGGGATCTGCCCAACCCAGAGATCAAACCCAGACTCCTGTGTTGCAGGCAGATTCTTTACTGAATGAGCCAACAAATCATTGGTTACTATGGATGTCATTTATGTAAATGCATTTTAATTAAAGTGAAGAGAAGGAACAGAGAGAAGTCTTTCCAAAAAAAAAAAAAAAATTAAATGATCAAATAGGAAGCAGAAGTATTAAGAGTTATAGTACAGTAAACTAGATGCAATTAACTTGCTTTGATTGCAAGTCCAATTCTTTGAGCTACAGAATTTATGAAGAATTATATAGTGAGAGTCCTAGTCTCTACTACTCCATCTCTTTCAAGCCAAAACATTTTCAACCCTCTTCACTCCTTCACGTATTCCTTTGAGCCGTTAGTAAGATGTTTTGTTCTCCTTAAAATGCCTCTTAGACCATCTCTTGTCAGTACTTTCCAGCCTGGCTTCCTGTCCTTCCCTCCTGAGACCCCTAGGGGTCCACTTTACCCTTACTCTAAGATCTGAAGCCAGTCTGCCATTAGACTAGAGGAATTTAAACAGACATAAGCCAAATAGTTTAATGTTTCATCTTAAACATCTGTGAACCTGTACAGATTCTGAATCATTGAGGAACTAGCAGGAATCAAGGAACAAGCAAAGAACAAAGGTAATGATAGTCTAAGACAATAGTTCCCTCAAGCCCTCCAGGGCATGGATTCCAAACTTCAACACAAGTCTCCATGATTGGATCCCTACCGTGATTCTAGCTTTACTAAACTTAAAAAAATTAAATAAGATCAATGTTGTACCACTATTTATTGAGCAGTATCTTTATACCACATGCTGTTTAAAGCACTTTACATACCTTTATCTCATTTAATTCTCGTAACTCTCATGGGCTGATTATATTCTTGTCCCCATTTTAGGTTAGAAAAAAATGCTAATACTAAAATAGCTATTACTTGCTTAAATTCTCACAACTAGAAATAGACCAAGTCAGGATTTGAACCCAAACCTATTCAACTGGGAAACCCAACTTCTGCTGTTGGATCTTCCTCACTTAAATCCACTTTGAGTTTGTTGCCACCTCATGTTCAGATCACTGCAAAGAGCCTGGTAACCAGGGTCCTTGCTTCAGTCCTCTCCCCAACACCAAGCTTTGTCATCTGTCCCCAGAAATGTTTGTAGCTTCCTCCTGGCCTCCTGCATGAGCAAAGAACAATATGGAAAGAATTAAAATCAATATGGGGACGGGAGGTTAGCATGTACTTCATCCCATTACATTCTTCAATATCAGACTTTGTTGAGGATCACCAAACAGATTTGCTGTAGTTCTCAGATGTGTTTTATCTAGAATAGACAAGGGACAAACGACAATTTTATGAAATAATAAATCATTTCTCACTGTAAAATGTGTTCTTTATGAGAAGATCATTCATCGTTATCACTGAGTCTTTCAGCCATTTGTTGTGAGATTAATTTATGCAATTTTACCAGCTAAAAGCATGATGATGCCAAATTTTCAGTGGAGATGACACAATAGAATATGGGATCCACTATAGCAGAAGGTTGAGAACCAACAACCAGTATTGCTTTTTGAGCTTCTTAAAAGCATGAAGCCTCAAACAGTGAACAAACTGCTCTAGATTTTTTTTCCATGGCCAATTAGGGCATAGGCTTATTTTTAGTAAATAGTCCACAGAGATTTTTGAAGGAATAAGCACAGAGTACTTATGACTTTTCCTTTCACTAAAAAATAAACAACACAACAAAAAACACTTTTATTGTAACTACATAAACATTTTTTTAATTATAGGAGAGAAAAAATTACCTACAGTTCTACTCTCTAATACAATTATGATGAATATCTTTATATATTTCTTTTCATCATTTCATTATTTTTTCCTCATTGAAATAAAATTCATAATGGATGAAAACAGGCAATTCATAGAAGAAATATAAATGGGCAATAAGCGTGCTTTGCTGGTAATCAGGAAAATTGAAATTAAAACAATGAGGCATCATTTATTGGCAAAAATTCAAAAGATTGAAAATATTCACTTTTGAATACAGGCACAGCTATATTCCACTTATTGGAGTACATAATGGAAAAAGGTTATGGGGCATTTTGTTGTATCTATTAAAATTATATTTTAAAGTATCATCCTTCAGAAATATTCAGACAGGTACAAAAAATATATATGCAACAATGCTCTTTGAATCATTTTTTGTAGAATTAAAAAAAACAAATATCATCTGAATTTGTATCAGTAAAAATGGTTAAATGCATTACAACATATTCATCCTGGGGAATGAACATCAGTAGATGTTTAAAATCGTGATGCAAGAATAATAATAGCAATGTCAGTTATGGAAAAGGTTTCCAATAAATATCATTAAGTAATAAAAATATGTTATAGGACAATAGATTTAATATAATCTCATTACTTAAAAAATGAAACATAGAAATGTATAGATAGTGAGAATGGAAATGCACCATGTTGTTAACAATGATTACATCTAGAAATGAATAAAATTAGAGTTATAAAGAGGTATTATTACTTCTTAGAGTTTTTTTTATTTTAATGAGATTATATGAATATATTTGAATTTTATTATGTAATTATTGTATTTGTTGTGGAATTTTTTCAATATTGGAACAAAGAATTATAATATTCATATAATTTTAGATATCCTTAAATTCATTTAGCATTATCCCCAAGCATATTGCCTGCTTTTTATAACAAATATTTTAATAACATACAATATTCCATCCAGTAAATAGACCACTTTCTATATTAATAACTCTCTTTCTGGATTTTCACATTGTTATCGACTATATATAATGTTGCAATATATATCTCTTTCAAAAACAGGGTTTTTTTACTTTCTTTATTTTGAAATGAATTTCTATCAGTTAGAACCCCAGGGCAGAATTAACTTGGTGAAATGTTAAGAATCCTATTGTGTTGAACAATCCTATTGAAGCCAAGAGCAAGACTTTATTGCTCTCCATCCCTGCTGCCAAGGAATCTTCTCTACAAACAGCAAAGCCTCTATTTTATTTGGCCAGTTTTTCCCATTGTACCATTTAGTGACTTTGATCTTAATTAAGCAGTTAATATTTCTACCATCTCATATTTTGTGACCGGACCCAATATTAAAAAGGTGAAGCAAGGAGGCAGGAAGATGGCTTGTTTTTATCATAATGTACCAGCACGAAGACTCAGACGTCAGTTACTACTTGCTATTCCAGGGAGCATTCTCTGGTTGGCGAGGACTATGCTGTAGAACATCTTTTCCCAGAAGGCAATGAAGTTGCTCAGCAAGAGCAGGCTTCTGTGGAAGAAAAACCTGATAAAGATCAAGTAGCCCCAGGAAAGCTGTGCTTAGATTTTGGAACAAGGTGTGCCTTCAAATAGATGAGCTCAATCTTGATGAAAACCAACTGCGTTCATGCAACCCAAGACAAACATTTTCACTTCTGTAGTTGTTGCCACTTTCTCCTGAATACCCAATTCTTAAAATAATACAGGAGCTCTTAAAAGCTTTCCATTATCCTGCAGTTCAGGAATAGTTGAAGTTAGTTACCACATTGGGAGCCTTAGGAAGTAGAGCTTTCATTATAATATAAATATATATTATAAATAATAATATATTGATGCTTACAAATTGTGGTGTTGGAGAAGACTTTTGAGAGTCCCTTGGCCAGCAGGAAGCTTTCCCGGTGGCTCAGAGGTTAAAGTGTCTGCCTGCAACGCGGGAGACCTGGGTTCGATCCCTGGATCAGGAAGATCCCCTAGAGAAGGAAATGGCAACCCACTCCAGTATTCTTGCCTGGAGAATCCCATGGATGGAGGAGCCTGATGGGCTACAGTCCACAGGGTCACAAAGAGTCAGACACAACTGAGTGATTTAAATTTCACTTTAACTTTCTGGCCAGCAGGAAGATTTAACCAGTCAATCCTAAAGAAAATCAACGCTGAATATTCATTGGAAGGACTGATACTGAATCTGAAGCTCCAATACTTGATGGGAAGAGCCAACTCATTAGAAAAGACCCTGATGCTGGGAAAGATTGAAGGCAGGAGGAGAAGGGGACAACAGAGAATGAGTTGGTTGGATAGGATCATCCAATCAATGGACATGAGTTTGAGCAAGTTCTGAGAGTTGGTGATGACAGGGAAGCCTGGAGTGTTGGACCATAACCCACCAGGTTCCTCTGTCCATGGCATCCTCCAGGCAATACTGGAGTGAGTTGTCACTCCCTCCTCCAGGGGATCTTCCCGACCCAGGACTTGAACCCACATCTCATATATCCTGCATTGGCAGGTGAATTCTTACCACTAGCACCACCTAGGAAGCCCCAGAAAGGGTTCAGTCCAGTTCAGTTCAGTCGCTCAGTCATGTCTGACTCTTTGCAACCCCATGGACTGCAGCACGCAAGGCATCCCTGTCCATCACCAACTCTCGGAGTTTGCTCAAACGCATGTCCATTGAGTCAGTGATGCTATCTAACCATCTCATCTCTATCATCCTCTTCTCCTCCCACCTTCAATCTTTCCCAGCGTCAAGGTCTTTTCTAGTGAGTCAGTTCTTTGCATCACTTGGCCAAAGTATTGGAATTTCAGCTTCAGTATCAGTCCTTCCAATGAATATTCAGAACTGATTTCCTTTAGGATGGACTGATTGGTTCTTCTTGCTGTCCAAGGGACTCTCCAGAGTCTTCTCCAATACCACCACAAATATATAACAATTACATGTAAATCAGAGACCCTCATCAAAAGGTAGAGTTTATTTTTCCTCCACTTGAAATTGAGAATGGGCTTTGTTGCTGCTCAGTTGAACAGATGCAATAGAAGTGAAGCTATGTAACATCCAGTGCTATGTCATAAAAAGCAATATGACTTTCCCAGCCCCACCTTGATACTTGCCCTTGGAACTCAGCTACCACATAATGAAAAAGCACATTACTTTGAAGAGATCATGTGTAGGTGTTCCAGCCTACATATTAGTCTCCCCTAAAATCTCAGTCTTCTCCAACACCACAGTTCAAAAGCATCAATTCTTCGGCGCTCAGCCTTCTTCACGGTCCAACTCTCACATCTATACATGACCACAGGAAAAACCATAGCCTTGACTAGATGGACCTTTGTTGGCAAAGTAATGTCTCTGCTTTTGAATATGCTATCTAGGTTGGTCATAACTTTCCTTCCAAGGAGTAAGCATCTTTTAATTTCATGGCTGCAGTCACCATCTGCAGTGATTTTGGAGCCCCCAAAAATAAAGTCTGACACTGTTTCCACTGTTTCCCCATCTATTTCCCATGAAGTAATGGGACCAGATGCCATAATCTTCATTTCCTGAATGTTGAGCTTTAAGCCAACATTTTCACTCTCCTCTTTCACTTTCATCAAGAGGCTTTTGAGTTCCTCTTCACTTTCTGCCATAAGGGTGCTACCATCTGCATATCTGAGGTTATTGATATTTCTCCTGGCAATCTTGATTCCAGCTTGTGTTTCTTCCAGCCCAGCGTTTCTCATGATGTACTCTGCATATAAGTTAAAGAAGCAGGGTGACAATATATAGCCTTGACATACTCCTTTTCCTATTTGGAACCAGTCTGTTCCATGTCTAGTTCTAACTGTTGCTTCCTGACTTGCATACAGGTTTCTCAAGAGGCAGGTCAGGCGGTCTGGTATTCCCATCTCTTTCAGAATTTCCCACAGTTTATTGTGATCCACACAGTCAAAGGCTTTGGCATAGTCAATAAAGCAGAAATAGATGTTTTTCTGGAACTCTCTTGCTTTTTCCATGATCCAGAGGATGTTGGCAATTTGATCTCTGGTTCCTCTGCCTTTTCTAAAACCAGCGTGAACATCAGGAGAAGAAGGGGACAAGAGAGGATGAGGTGGCTGGATGGCATCACTGACTCAATGGACGTGAGTCTGAGTGAACTCCGGGAGTTGGTGATGGACAGGGAGGCCTGGCATGCTGTGATTCATGGGGTCACAAAGAGTCGGACACAACTGAGCGACTGAACTGAACTGACTGAAAATCTCAGTCAATAGCCACTGTCAACTGTCACATATGTGGAAGTGAGTACATTGGTTCTCATATGAACACTGTTGCCTCTCTGCTCCCTTATAAGGGAACATTTGACAATTTGGGGAGATATGTTTGATTTTTACAACTTGAAAAGGAATGCTGCTAATAGCTAGTAAGTAGTAGACCAGAAAACTGCTAGATATTCTACAATTCACAGTCCCCTACAACAAAGAATGTTCGACCCAAATGACAACAGTACTGAGATTGAGAAACCCTGCTTCAGATGACTCCAGCCTGCATCTTTCAGCCCGGCCAGCGAATTCTAAGTGGAGCAGAGACAAACTGTCCCTGCCAAACCCTAAGTTGTACTTTCATGAGGTGGTTTGTTTTTGAGCAATAAATAATTGGAACACCATCAAATAAGTGGAAGAACTAAATAACACCCTCAGGCTTTTGTAAATCCCAAGCTCATGCATCTTCCCATGCTGCCTTGAAGAAAGAATAACAAAGAGTAACAAAGCACTTTAACCAAAGTGTAATGAGATCTGGACACAGGTGAATAAAGGAAAGATGACTATTACAGGAAGAGAGAAATACAGTATTTTTCACTGGGTAATTGTCTCTGTTCATTTCCAAGGCAAACCATTCAATATCATGGTAATCCAAGCCTATGCCCTGACAAGTAACACTGAACACGCTGAAGCTGAACAGTTCTATGAAGACCCTCAAGACCTTTTAGAACTAACACCAAAAAGAGATGTCCTTTTCATTATACGGGACTGGAATGCAAAAGTAGGTAGTTAAGAAACACCTGGAGTAACGGGCAAATTTGGCCTTGGAGTACAGAATGAAGCAGGGCAAAGGCTAATAGAATTTTGCCAACAGAATTCACTGGTCATAGCAAACACCCTCTTACAACAACACAAGAGAAGACTCTACACATGGACATTACCAGATGGCCAACACCGAAATCAGGTTGATTATATTCTTTGAAACCAAAGGTGGAGAAGCTCTATACAGTAAGCAAAAACAAGACCAGTAGATGACTGTGGCTCTGATCATGAACTCCTTATTGCCAAATTCAGACTGAAATTAAAGAAACTGGGAAAAACAACTAGACCATTCAGGTATGACCTATTTCAAATCCCGTAAGATTATACAGTAGAAATTAGAAATAGATTTAAGGGACTAGATCTGATAGACAGAGTGCCTGATGAACTATGGGTGGAGGTTTGTGACATTGTACAGAAGACAGGGAGCAAGACCATCCCAAAGAAAAAGAAATGCAAAAAAGCAAAATGGCTGTGTGAGGAGGCCTTACAAATAGCTGTGAAAAGAAGAGAAAAGCAAAGGAGAAAAGGAAAGATACACCCACTTGAATGCAGAGTACCAAAGAATAGCAAGGAGAGATAAGAAAGCCTTCTTCGGTGATCAGTGCAAAGAAATAGAGGAAAACAAAAGAGATCTCTTCAAGAAAATTAGAGATACCAAGGGAACATTTCATGCAAAGGTGGGCTCAATAAAGGACAGAAATGGTATGGACCTAACAGAAGCAGAAGATATTAAGAAGAGGTGGCAAGAATACACAGAAGAACTGTACAAAAAAGACCCAGATAATCATGATGGTGTGATCACTCACCTAGAGCAAGACATCCTGGAATGTGAAGCCAAGTGGGCCTTAGGAAGCATCACTACGAACAAAGTTAGTGGAGGTGATGGAATGCCAGTGGAGCTATTTCTATTTCAAATCCTAAAAGATGATGCTGTGAAAGGGCTGCACTCAATATGCCATCAAATTTGGAAAACTCAGCAGTGGCCACAGGACTGAAAAAGGTCAGTTTTCATTCCAATCCCAAAGAAAAGCATGCCAAAGAATGCTCAAACTACCACACAATGCACTCATCTCACACGCTAGTAAAGTAATGCTAAAAATTCTCAAAGCCAGGCTTCAACAATGTGTGAACCATGAACTTCCAGATGTTCAAGCTGGATTTAGAAAAGGCATAGGAACCAGAGATCAAATTGCCAACATCCACTGGATCGTTGCAAAAGCAAGAGAGTTCCAGAAAAAAACATCTATTTCTGCTTTATTGACTATGCCAAAGCCTTTGACTGTGTGGATCACTATAAACTGTGATCCTGAAAATTCTGAAAGAGAGGGAAATACCAGACTCCCTGACCTGCCTCTTGAGAAACCTGTATGCAGGTCAGGAAGCAACAGTTAGAACTAGATATGGAACAACAAACTGGTTCCAAATAGGAAAAGGAGTACATCAAGGCTGTATATTGTCACCCTGCTTCTTTAATTTATATGCAGAGTACATCATGAGAAATGCTGGGCTGGAGGAAGCACAAGCTGGAATCAAGATTGCTGGGAGAAATATCAATAACCACAGATATGCAGATGACAGCACCCTTATGGCAGAAAGTGTAGAAGAACTAAAGAGCCTCTTGATGAAAGTGAAAGAGGAGAGTGAAAAAGTTGACTTAAAGCTCAACATTCAGAAAACTAAGATCATGGCATCCAGTCCCATCACTTCATGGGAAATAGATGGGGAAACAGTGGACACAGTGGCTGACTTTATTTTTCTGGGCTCCAAAATCACTGCAGATGGTGATTGCAGCCAAGAAATTAAAAGACACTTGCTCCTTGAAAGGAAAGTTATGACCAACCTAGATAGCATATTAAAAACAGAGACATTACTTTGCCAACAAAGATCTATCTAATTAAGGTATGGTTTTTCCAGTAGTCATGTATGGATGTGAGAGTTGGACTGTAAAGAAAGCTGAGTGCCAAAGAATTGATGCTTTCAAACTGTGGTGTTGGAGAAGACTCTTGAGAGTCCCTCAGACTGCAAGGAGATCCAACCAGTCCATCCTAAAGGAGATCAGTCCTGAGTGTTCACTGGAAGGACTGATGTTGAAGGTGAAACTTCAATACTGGCTCCCTGATGCGAAGAACTGACTCATTTGAAAAGACCCTAATGTTGGGAAAGATCGAAGGCAGGAGGAGAAGGGGATGACAGAGGATGAGATGGTTTGATGGCATCACCAACTCAATGGACATGAGTTTGGGTAAACTCCGGGAGTTGGTGGTAGACAGGGAGGCCTGGTCTGTTGCGTTTCATGGGGTCACGAAGAGTTGGGCAAGACTGAGCAACTGAACTGAACTGAACTGAATTGTCCTCCATGTTCTTAACTTCAAATTCATACCCACTCCTCTCTTCCCTGGAAGAGCTGAAGAGAGAACCCTTGGTTTCTTCTTCACAGGTCTCTGGTGAATATGCTTTTGAGGCCTATCTGACGACCCCAAATACTCCTCCAATAACTTTTAACATTTGAGAGATCTGAAAGAGGCCCAACCTTCTCCTAGTAAGCTGTGAAAATATTGTTTTCACAAGTATGTTAACCCTAGAGAGAGCTGATTATTCAGTATCATTTCTTGACCATATCACACCCCCATTTAATTCATAAAATATTTAAATATTCAGCTGATTTCCTAAATACCTCATCACTTCAAAGTAATTGCAGTTCTGGTATCTGTCCTAAGAACATAAACTGATATGTAAGCAATGATTTGTGGACACCATTGCTTACTGCAAGATTGTTTGTAAGAGTTTTAAAACTAGAGAAACCTTAAGGTCTAACAAGAGTAACATAATTTAGCAACACAAATTTATAGTATTAATCTACAGTAGACTATCGTGCAACCATAAATGAACTGCTCTATTCTGTGCCCTACTTTGCATACCTTCTTACACAATTGACCTACTTCTATGCCTATGATAATCACACCTGTTTCTCAAGACTAGATCTTTGGTACACCCTATCTCTGGTTTTTTTGTGTGTTCTACTTTTTTAAAACATTTCCTTAACTTTATTTTCAAACCTTTTATTGATTTGCTGTTGTTCTTGTTGTTCTTATCTGTTCTTGTCCTAATTTTTTTAATTTCTAAAAGTTATTTCCTTTTACATATTATCCCGTTACTTTTTTATGGATGCAATATCTTCTCTTATATTTCTGAGCATACAAATTACAGGGTTGTTTTTGTATTTGTCATGTTCCCTCTGAAGGTTTTGTTTGTTTGTTCTCTGTTGGAGCTATTGCTTAATTTTATAATATACCATGCACATTTAAGAGAAAGGCTCCAAAAATATGATTGGAGTTTTTCTAGTGGAAAGGGGAGAAAAGATGAACTTTTAAATTAGTAGGCTTTATTTTAGAGCAATCAAGTAGGAAGATAACTTTTTAGATATGGAGCCTAAATAACTGACATTGGGGCCCCTTCTCGATTTCCCAAGAAAGTAATCCTCTTTTATTCAGCCTGGGGTATGTAAATGACTGGCTGTTATGGGAAAGATGTTGGAGAAGACCCGTGATTCAGGAAATAGATATCCCCCAGTCCTCCTGTTCCATCCACTGTGTCTGGACCACACTTCAGTGTCACTCTCTGCAGGCACATAGGTTTTATAGCTTCCTTCCCTTGCTGAGTTAGTTACTATTCCTCCTTTTGAGTTTTGTTTTCCAAAACTTGTATCATTTCTCATCTTTTGCTTTCTCTTATGATCCATTTGTACTTGTAGTTCTATGCTTTTTAAAAACTCTTTTACTGATATTTTAGAAAAGTTTCCATAGAGAGAAGAGATAAATGTATCTATTCAATCACATTCCCATCTTTTTCTCTCTAGTTTAGATACTGCTTTCACCATACACTAAAATTGGCATATAATTGGCAATATTTTAAGGCATTCTTAATCTATCCTACTGTGCTATCTAATTATATAACAGTACCAGACTTCTAATTATCATGACTTTAAAATATATTTTCATATCTGGCAGTGTAATTCCTAATCAGAATTCTTTTATAAAATTTCAAAAATTTTCCTGGCTGTTCTTGCACTTTCAAGATTAACTCTAAAATCAAGTTATATAAACTTTATAAGCCAATTTAAGAAACTTGACTTTTTCTGTTGTGTTTCCATATTCAAGAACTTCATATGAGTCCCTGTTTATTTAGTAAAATTTTATATTTTCTTTCATATCAATACTGGTTAATTCTTAAACCTGTTTTTAGGTATTTCATGTTTTAATTTTATTTTGAAAAAGAAGTTTTTTAATTTTATTTTCTAATGTGTTTGTGATGATACAGTGGAAAACTGATTTTTTTAATTCAATTTATAATTTAAAATTGTACAGGTTGCTAATTCTTGATTCACTTAGATTTTCTTTATATGTAGACATATTATCTGCATATAATGATAATATTTGTTTGGCTTCCAGGAGTTATTTTTATTCATTTTCCTACTTTATTACACTATCATTTGAAATACAGCATTAAATAATGATAGTAATAACAGGTATTGTTCTCTTGTTACAGATTTTCATAGGCATGTATCTGATGTTTTATTATTAAGAATAAATTTATCAGGTTCAAATATATAGCATTTATGACTTTTAGAAAGTGATAACACAGTTAATGAGAACTTTCAGCAAATCCTGGCACTGCCACCCTAGCTTCTCTTGACCCTTCCCTCTACCTCCTCTTTCCATAATCAGTCATCACTAAGACTTCACAATTCTACCTCTTCAATATCTCTTAAATCTTCCCTGGATTTCCTCTTCTACTGCCTTAGTTAATACTATTATACTTTTTCTTCTATTATCATATAAACTTTTAACTATCTGCTGATGCAGAACCTCTCCAATTCATTTCCATACTTCTGCTCAAATGAATTTTTGAACTGCAAAACTCATTATGTCACCTCCTAGTTAAGCCTCTATTGCTCTTAGAATAAAATTTGAACTCTTTAATATGGCTTGTAAGGAACTCAGTCATCTGGCCCAGCTTAGCTTTCCAGGCTTTATCTCTCACCACCAACCATTTACCTCTACATTCTAGCAGTATTCTATTTTCTCTCAATTTGCAGTCTTTGTCCAAATTATTTCTTCTGCTCAAAACACTTTTTTCCCTTCTTTGCTGCCTAGCTCCTATTCTTTGCTCAGCAAGCCTTCCAAGAAACATACTTTTGATATGTAGCCCAAGGATATCTCCTGTATTTTGCTAACAAAGCCATTTGAACTCTATAATACAATTACTTTATCACCACTCTGTCTTTCCCACTACAATGTAAACTATATATAACCAGAGATAGTTTCTATTTTTTTTCACTATTTTATACCTATTGCCTAGTGGAGCACCTGGAATTAGTATTCAATAAATATTTGTTAAATAAGCTTCTGTTAAGTGAAGAAACAGATATTGGATAGATCATGTATATTTTTTTCTTTGAACTTCCACTGATGCTATTAGTGACTTATTATTTTAATGGTGCATCATCTTTGTATGTCTGAAATAAAAACTAATTGGCTTTGGTATAATTGTCTCTTGATATACTGCTAATTCAGTTGCTGCTAAGCTGCTAAGTCACTTCAGTCGTGTCCGACTCTGTGCAAGCCCATAGACGGCAGCCCACCAGGCTCCCCCGTCCCTAGGATTCTCCAGGCAAGAACACTGGAGTGGGTTGCCATTTCCTTCTCCAATGCATGAAAGTGAAAAGTCAAAGTGAAATCGCTCAGTCATGTCCGACTCTCTGCGACCCCATGGACTGCCGCCTACCAGGCTCCTCCATCCGTGGGATTTTCCAGGCAAGAGTACTGGAGTGGGGTGCCAGTTACTTAATATTTAATAGATTTCTTTGCATCTACTTTGCATCTACCTATCCTTCAGATTATTCTGTTTTTTTGTTATTGTTTGTTGTTATCTTTGTCTAATTTTGATATTATAATTATATATAATAGCTTGATTTTATTATTATTTTTCTGGATTATATTTTCTCCATGAAAACTCTCATTCAGTACTGGAGCCCTGGAATCTAGTAGAGTAGGTACCCAAAAAGTACTTGTTAAATGAATACATAAATTGAATTAGAAAACTTTTCTTATTTTTTCTGTAAAAACTGAGTAAATAACTTAAGGATTAGTTGTTATTTTGAAAGTTAAAATGACCAATATCCAGTGCATATTAAACTTAAAGCTTTTTGTGGAGCAATAAGAAATGAGAGAGAGAATTTGTTGAGTTCTGCTTTTCTCTGCTTTTGGTCTATTTATATTTTCTAATTCTTCTTATTCAATTTGTATATGCATACTACCCAGAAAATCATACACTGAGTCCAAATTTGTAGGTTGTATTCCTCTATCATAAACTATATTTTCTTTGAAAAATACCAAAAACACAACAAACTGAAAATCACTGAGAATCCATATATAGATGTAGATTTATAACCTACATCTAATCCCAGCCCCTAAATAATCACATTTGTTGCTAATTTATTTTTATATACATTTTCTTATCTATTTATTTTCAAACATCTTATTTTCTATCTTATTTTCAAACATCGTTAACAATCTCTTATTTTGTGGCTTGCTGAGAAAAGTCTCCCTATATCAAACTACAAAAATATTCTCTTTATATTTTGTTCTAGTACCATGTTTTAGAGAAGGCAATGGCACCCCACTCCAGTTCTCTTGCCTGGAAAATCCCACGGATGGAGGAGCCTGGTAGGCTGCAGTCCATGGGGTCGCTAAGAGTCAGACACGACTGAGCGACTTCACTTTCACTTTTCACTTTCATGCATTGGAGAAGGAAATGGCAACCCACTCCAGTGTTCTTGCCTGGAGAATCCCAGGGACCGGGGAGCCTGTGGGCTGCCATCTATGGGGTCGCACAGAGTCGGACATGACTGAAGCGACTTAGCAGCAGCAGCAGCAGTACCATGTTTGTTTGCTTTTTAATATTTAGGGATTTAATTCCTCTGGAATTTATTTTTATATAAGATAGGGCTCTGTATTCTTGCCTTGAGAATCCCAGGGACGGGGGAGCCTGTTGGGCTGCCACCTATGGGGTCCCCCAGAGTCGGACACAACTGACATGACTTAGCAGCAGCAGCAACAGGGCTCTAACCTGACTGCCTTTGTCAGTAATCCAGTATCATTTATTGACTAAATCCTTCCTTTACTTGGCTGAAATTAAATGTGACTCTTATCACTTTGGTAAATATATAACTTGTTTCATTGCATTAATTAATAGTGGTAATTTGCAATGAACTGTGGAAAATTCTGAAAGAGATGGGAATACTAGACCACCTGACCTGCCTCTTGAGAAACCTATATGCAGGTCAGGAAGCAACAGTTAGAACTGGACATGGAACAACAGACCGGTTCCAAATAGGAAAAGGAGTAAGTCAAGGCTGTATGTTGTCACCCTGCTTCTTTAACTTACATGCAGAGTAGCTTACAAGCACAAGCTGGAATCAAGATTGCTGGGAGAAATATTGATAACCTCAGATATGCAGATGATACCACCCTTATGGCAGAAAGTGAAGAAGAATAAAAAGCCTCTTGATGAAAGTGAAAGAGGAGAGTGAAAAGTTGGCTTCAAGCTCAACATTCAGAAAACGAAGATTGTGGCATCCAGTCCCCTCACTTCATGGGAAATAGATGGGGAAACAGTGGACACAGTGGCTGACTTTACTTTTTTGGGCTCCAAAATCACTGCAGATGGTGATTGCAGCCATGAAATTAAAAGACGCTTATTCCTTGAAAGGAAAATTATGACCAACCTAGATAGCATATTGAAAAGCAGAGACATTACTTTGCCAACAAAGGTCCGTCTAGTCAAGGCTATGATTTTTCCACTGGTCATGTATGGATGTGAGAGTTGGACTGTGAAGAAAGCTGAGCTCTGAAGAATTGATGCTTTTGAACTGTGGTATTGGAGAAGACTCTTAAGAGTCCCTTGAATTGCAAGGAGATCCACCAGTCCATTCTAAAGGAGATCAATCCTGGATGTTTATTGGAAGGACTGATGCTGAAGCTGAAACTCCAATACTTTGGCCACCTCATGTGAAGAGTTGACTCATTGGAAAAGACTCTGATGCTGGGAGGGATTGGGGGCAGGAGGAAAAGGGGATGACAGAGGATGAGATGGCTGGATGGCATCACCAACTCAATGGACATGAGTTGGGTAAACTCTGGGAGTTGGTGGATGGACAGGGAGGCCTGGTGTGCTGCAATTCATGGGTTCTCAAAGAGTCAGACACGACTGAATGACTGGACTGAACTGAACTGAACTGATGGTATAGTGGTTTATGGTAATATTGGCAATCTGACAATGGCAGAATATCTGCTTCTTAGAAATAATAGTAATGAAAATATCCTTAGAATGTCATCAGTGTTGGTTTCTACTTTAATCCTCAGGACCAGATTGCTTGAATTTGAATCAGTGGTGTGCTGGAGTCTGCTCAAATAGGCTTATAAAAGCTAATTGTGTGTTTCTCCTTCCAACTCTACACAATGTCTATTCTTTGGTAACTTGAAATTGATCATGGTGGAAGTTCTTGCAAACACTACAAACAAGGCTTTTTGGCGGGGACAGGAATTGTGAGAGGAAAGCTATTTGTCAATCATTGTGAAGGATTTACCAGAACACTACTAGATTGAATTCTTCCTGTGTTGTTTACTAGATAATTCTGGGCAAGTTATCTATCTGTGCTTCAATGTACTCGTCTAAAAATGAGCATAATAATAGTGATTCCCTTGTAGTATTTTTTATGAAGATTAAAAAAGTTAAAACAAATAAAACATTCTAGTGTCTGCTTAAAAAAAATATCCAGTGTTGAGCTGCAAGTTAAGTTTTATTTTGAGCAAAGTGAGGCCTGCAGACTGAGACAGCACCTCAGATAACTCTGAAAAACTGCTCCATAACATATACAATACCATGTGTAAAATTAGATAGCCAGTGGAAATTTGCTGTGTGACTCAGAGAGCTCACAGCCAGTGCTCTGTAACAACCTAGAGGGGTGGAATGGGGTAGAAAGTGGGAAGGAGTTTCAAAAGGGAGGGGACATACACATATCTATGGCTGACTCATGGTGATATATGGTAGAAACCAACACAACATTGTAAAGCAATTATCCTCCAATTAAAAATAAGTAATTAAAAAAAAAGGTGCAGGCAGGAAGATTAACCAGTTCAGTTCAGTCATTCAGTTGTGTCCAGCTCTTTGCAACCCTATGAATCGCAGCACGCCAGGCCTCCCTGTCCATCACCAACTCCCGGAGTTCACTCAAACTCACGTCCATCGAGTCAGTGATGCCATCCAGCCATCTCAATCTCTGTCGTCCCCTTTTCCTCATGCCCCCAATCCCTCCCAGCATCAGAGTCTTTTCCAATGAGTCAACTCTTCGCATGAGGTGGCCAAAGTCCTGGAGTTTCAGCGTTAGCATCATTCCTTCCAAAGAACACCCAGGGCTGATCTCCTTTAGAATGGACTGGTTGGATCTCCTTGCAGTCCAAGGGACTCTCAAGAGTCTTCTCCAACACCACAGTTCAAAAGCATCAATTCTTCAGCGCTCAGCTTTCTTCACAGTCCAACTCTCACATCCATACATGACCACTGAAAAAACCATAGCCTTGACTAGACGGACCTTTGTTGGCAAAGTAATGTCTCTGCTTTTCAATGTGCTATCTAGGTTGGTCATAACTTTCCTTCCAAGGTGTAAGCATCTTTTAATTTCTTGGCTGCAATCACCATCTGCAGTGATTTTGGAGCCCAGAAAAATAAAGTCTGGTTAGTATATATATGTGATTTTGGTGAAGGGAGAGTATATGCAATCAAGTACTTATTTTTTTCAGAAGGTTTCTGTTAGTCACGACGAGCAGTTTCACCATGAAGAATTGTAGTGCTTTTCTCCATATGAGGAGATATAAGAATTAGGCTCATATAATTGGATCCTGAAAGTATCTGTCTAAAGACCTGTTCTTCCAGTTTTCTCCTGAGCACAAGTGCCTCGTTTCTAATCTCCGTCTGAACTCCTTTCAGGGTGTGTTAAAAATCAGTATCTGCAGAAGTGCATGATTTAATCCTGTAGACACAACCACCAATGGCAAAGTGCCAATTTGTGGTTGACAATAGTGTCAGATACACTATGTCCACTTATAATTTTATTTTTTTCTAATTTGTAATTCTTTGTTGTATCATTATTACCCCCTTCTTTCTGGTTTTCTTAGTCATGTTTTTCTAACTTGCATTGAATTATTTTTCATTTATTTTAATTCTGTTAACACTCTTTCCACGTTTCCCCATCTATTTGCCATGAAGTGATGGGACCAGATGCCATGATCTTCGTTTTCTGAATGTTGAGCTTTAAGCCAACTTTTTCACTCTCCTCTTTCACTTTCATCAAGAGGCTTTTTAGTTCCTCTTCACTTTCTGCCAAAATGGTGGTGTCATCTGCATATCTGAGGTCATATCAACAAGATCACTGAACTTCTATTTCAAGATTCACTAATTTAGATATCTATAGACTTCTTATTTTGATAGATAAGGATTTAACATGACTTTATCACATTTCATTTTTCCTCCTTTTTTCACTGGAACTATATACCACTATTTTTTTTTTTCCATTTACAGCAACATTCTTTTTCTTTTTTTTTTTTTTTAACTTTACAATATTGTATTGGTTTTGCCATATATCAATATGAATCCGTCACAGGTATACACGTGTTCCCCATGCTGAACCCTCCTCCTTCCTCCCTCCCTGTACCATCCTTCTGGGTCATCCCAGTGCACCAGCCCCAAACTTCCAGTATCCAGTCGCCAATCCAGTGCATCGAACCTGGATTGGCAACTCATTTCATATATGATATTATACATGTTTCAATACCATTCTCCCAAATCATCCCACCCTCTTCCTCTCCCACAGAGTCCAAAAGACTGTTCTATACAGCAACATTCTTAAACCATCACCTATTTTCCCAATAACAATATACACAGCTTTTAACACTCTCTTTGCATAAGAACATTATTGTTATCCAACGTCATTCAATCCCAACTGGAGTGGGCTTTATCTTAACTTTTTCATTGTTATTTTTATTTTCTATTATCTTAATTTCTCCACAGTTCTCTCATAAACCATAAATCCTGAAAGCTGAAAACCAATAAAGAGTGATTACACCCTAATGACTAGGTAAAATTTTCAGCTATTGTTGTCATCATTGTTTTAAGTTTTAATGATCACCTGTGCCATCAAAGGAGAATATTCTTGGTCCAGGATTAAATTTATTCCTCTTGTTTATGCTGAACCACTCAAGATATGCCACGTATTTGATGGCTGCCTCTTTGGATAAGACTTCCCTGGTGGCTCATACGGTAAAGCGTCTGCCTACAATGCGGGAGACCTGGGTTTGATCCCTGGGTCAGGAAGATCCCCTGGAGAAGAAATGGCAACCCACTCCAGTATTCTTGCGGAAAATCCCATGGACGGAGGAGCCTGGTTGGCTACTGTTCATAGGGTCACAAAGAGTCGGACACAACTGAGCAACTTTCACTTCACTTCAATTCTTTGGATAATGACTTTCTCATAAAATTTTCTTTTATTTTGCTTTCATGGAATCTCTGACTACATTTCTCAGTGTGCTTTTATCATATACAGTATTCCCAAACTTTCCATCATGGCATATGTTCCATCACACTTTAAGTTGTTATGTTTTTCACCAAAACCCTTTGTCCTCCCACCTCTGTGATCTGGACTGTTCTCTGAACCACAGGTAGAATTTCACTTTTTCCTCATTGTTCCTTGACTTCCCATTTTAATTCATGCCATGATTGCAACAGAGTACATCCTTTTAAAAAATAAATCCTAAGACAATATCTTAGTCCTTTCATATTTTAAAATATTTTTATATTGTCCTTACACTTGTTAATAATATGACAAGAGAAGTTTGCTTGGGAAATTGTTCTTCCTCAGGTGTTTAAGGGTATTTGCTCCATTGTCTCATAGCATCCAGAATTTCTGAGAAATATGGTTTCAGTTGAATTCTTACTCTTTGGTAGATTATCTTTTATTCTATTTGGAAATTTTAGGAACTTATCTTTATGCTTATTTTCTAATACTTCATGTGGTTCATCTCTTTTTTGCAACATTTGAACATTTTCCCTTCAGTTCTAGAAAACTAATTTTGTAACTATAATTTATTTGTAATTTAATAACATTCTTTCCAGGTCTTCTCTAGTCTTTCTTTTTTGAATGGCCACTTAATTGAATACCAGTTCTTAGAAGTGATCCTGTATATAACTTATCGATCATTTTCCACACAATTATGGCTGTCCTTTTATTCTACATTCTATGTAAGTTATTTTTCCAAATCTTAAATTATTTTTTATATAGCAATCGTATATTTAATTTTCAAGAGTTTTTCTTCTTTGAACTTGCCTTTCCCATAGGAGACAGTACTAGTAATAGGCATGCAATATGGTCTTGAATTTCCCTTAAGTTAACATTCAATAATTGGAGTTTCTTTTGGAAGTTCTCTTCTTTTCCCTAATTTATTTCTAGGTTGTCTCTAGAGACAGTTTTTCCATTTTAGTCTCTTGGTTTTTCTGTCATGCTGTAGGCTTTCATCAAATCTCTGGTAATTCTTATTTTTTAATTTACATTTCAGTTCAGTTCAGTCACTCAGTTGTGTTTGACTTTTTGCGACCCATGGACTACAGCACACCAGGCTTCCCTGTCCATCACCAACTCCTAGAGCTTATTCAAACTCATGTCCGTCGAGTCGATGATGCCATCAAACGATCTCATCCTCTGTCATCCCCTTCTCCTTCTGCCCTCAATCTTGCCCAACATCAGGGTCTTTTCCCATGAGTCAGTTCTTTGAATCAGGTGGCCAATGTATTAGAGTTTCAGCTTCAGCATCAGTCCTTCCAGTGAATATTCAGAACTGGTTTCCTTTAGGATTAACTGGTTTGATCTCCTTGCAGTCCAAGGGACTCTCAAGAGTCTTCTCCAACACTGAAGTATAAATTCTTCAGCGCTCAGCTTTCTTTACAGTCCAACTCTCATATCCATACATGACTACTGGAAAAACCATAACTTTGACTAGACAGAACTTTGTTGGAAAAGTAATGTCTCTGCTTTTTAATATACTGTCTAGGTTGGTCATAGCTTTTCTTCCTAGGAGCAAGCATCTTTTAATTTCACAGCTGCAGTCACTGTCTGCAGTGATTTTGGAGCCCAAGAAAATAAACTCTGTTACTGTTTCCATTGTTTCCCCATATATTTGCTATAAAGTGATGGGACCAGATGCCATGGGCTTAGTTTTCTGAATGTTGAGCTTTAAGCCAACTTTTTCACTCTCCTCTTTCACTTTCATCAAGAGACTCTTTAGTTCTTCTTCACTTTCTGCCAAAAGTGTGGTGTCATCTGCATATCTGAGGTTATTGATATTTCTCCCGGCAATCTTGATTCCAGCTTGTGCATCATCCAGCCTGACATTTCATATGATGTACTCTGCATATAAGTTAAATAAGC
Organism: Bos javanicus; assembly: GCF_032452875.1. Taxonomy (NCBI): domain Eukaryota; kingdom Metazoa; phylum Chordata; class Mammalia; order Artiodactyla; family Bovidae; genus Bos; species Bos javanicus. Next base: position 87,149,320 of record NC_083868.1, read on the forward strand.
AGGGTGACAATATACAGCCTTGGTGTAGTACTTTCCTGATTTGGAACCAGTCTGTTGTTCCATGTCCAGAACATGTTGTTCCATGTTACATTTACATTTAGTAATCTGTTAATGTAATTTGAATTTCCTCATTGTACCAAATTATTTGAATATTTTTTAATTGAAAGAGTTCTTTCTGTTAATATTTTTTGGTCTCATTGGATTAAAAAAAAACTCCTCTTATTATAGTGAAAGACTGGGAAGCCTAGCATGCTGCAGTCCATAGGGCCACAGAGTTGGACACGATTTAGTGACTGAATAGCAAATGTTTATTAAATTACTAATTGATTCCATTGATTTCAGGGACTGTGACCTCTACAGTTTTGCCTTTGAAAATGTATTAAGATGCAATTTGTGGCTTATGTGATCAATTTTTATAAATATGTCATGAATATTATATATACAAAAGCACAAACACATACATATAATATATATATGTGTGTATATATATATTGCTAAAGTAATATGTTCAAACTATTTAAGTCTCATTTTTGTCACTTTTATCTGTCAATGGCTGAAAGATTTCTACGTATTCTCCCTCTACAATAGTACTAATAATGTTTCTTCTTATTATCCATATATTCCATTTAATTGGTAAAATATTAATAAAGGATCAAGAGTAATATTCAAATCCACATACATACCACCTAGAAAGAAATATTAATCATATTAGTTACAGTTTTGAAAACAGTGATTTATTTAATTTATTTTAATTAAATTTAACTTAATTTAAATAAAATAAAGATATATATAAAGTTGAATTCCATTTGATCCTAAACCAAGCCCATTCTCCTTTCTCTCTCCTCAAAGACAACAAGCATGAATTTGTTGTGTAACACTTCAGTTCATGCTTCTATTAATTTACCACATAGAATATGTAAATATACACAGATATGCTATATAAAAACTTAATGGTTCTTTCTACAATTTTTTAAATTCAGCACATTTTAGGCTTAGATCTTTCATACATTTTTACTGTTTTCAATGATATTTTTTTCTAGAATTGCCTTGCTAGTTCTTGGGCCTCTCCACTTCTAGGTAATTTGTAAATCAAATTTTTATTATTGGGATTTTGTGAAATTTATAGATAAATATGAAGAAAAGTAAAATGCTTGCAGGATTTAAAAATCCCACTTAGAACATGATATATTTTATTATTGATTTAGGTTATTCTAATTTGTGTGCCACATTAAATACCTAGATTTTGTTTTTCTACAGTTTGAATTTGTCTTTTGATTGATGAGTTTGCTCTGCATGCATTTATTTCAACTACATATATATTTGTGCTTGTTTCTACCACATTATTTAGTTTTTAACTTATCATATTCTTTCCTATATTTACTGTAAGTTTTATAATTCCTTTTATTCTCCAGTAGCTGACTGCCTTAAAATTATATCTTCAAACAATTTCTTCAGTAAAAGTCTATTTTACTGAGCAGCCAACTTTCTTTTTTGAAAACCATCCATCTTTCTTCACTCTTTATTCAATAGATATTTTCTGAACTTTGAAAATGTTATGCCATTGTCTAGAGATCTACTGTGTTTCTCCCAAGAAGTTGGCTCTTGGTCTACTCATTGCTTTGTGGGAAAGAATTTGTCTTTTTTCTGGTTGCTTTTGAAATTTTTCTCTATATCTTTGATATTCTGCAATTTTACTATGATGAGCCAGGTAAAGATTTAGAGTTTTTGTTTTGTCTCATTTTCTGTTTGTTTTTTTTTATGATTTTTTTTAAACTAAGATATAATTGGCATATAACATTGTATTAATTTTGGTGTATAACCTAATGATGCCATATATACATACATATATATATATATATATACATACACACACACACAACAAAGTGATCATCACAATAAATTTAGTTAACATCCATCATAACACATACCATTTTTTTAAAAAAAATAATGAGAACATTTATTTTATTTTATTTTATTTTTTTTTTTTTTAGGTTTAAAGTGCCCTGTATGCGGAAAAAAATTTTTAATACTGTTAAAACAGAAAATTAATGTATTCTACAAAGTGGAGCTATTATAAAAAGTCAGTAATTGAGAAGGCATAACACTAATTATTGTCAGAGGGAATAAAACAGTGGTCAAAGATACTTAAATATAATGTCAAAACATTAACCATTTAATATTTCACATACTTTCATTCTTCTACATATTATAATATTTTCATTATTTTATTGACAAGTCAAACTCATGTACAACTATGTAAAACATCCACATGCATTTCTTTCCCTTTACATAAAAATTTAAATGTTGATGTTGCTTTGTGCTATTTGGTACCTGGTGAGTCTAAATGAGTTTTTTGTTTTTTGTTTTTTTCCAACTACAATTTTATTTTTAAACTTTACAAAATTGTATTAGTTTTGCCAAATATCAAAATGAATCCACCACAGGTGTACATATGTTCCCCATCCTGAACCCTCCTCCCTCCTCCCTCCCCATACCATCCCTCTGGGTCATCCCAGTGCACTAGCCCCAAGCATCCAGTATCGTGCATTGAACCTGGACTGGCAACTCGTTTCATACATGATATTTTACATGTTTCAATGCCATTCTCCCAAATCTTCCCACCCTCTCCCTCTCCCACAGAGTCCATAAGACTGTTCTATACATCAGTGTCTCTTTTGCTGTCTCGTACACAGGGTTATTGTTACCATCTTTCTAAATTCCATATATATGCGTTAGTATACTGTATTGGTGTTCTTCTTTCTGGCTTACTTCACTCTGTATAATAGGTTCCAGTTTCATCCACCTCATTAGAACTGATTCAAATGTATTCTTTTTAATGGCTGAGTAATACTCCATTGTGTATATGTACCACTACTTTCTTATCCATTCATCTGCTGATGGACATCTAGGTTGCTTCCATGTCCTAGCTATTATAAACAGTGCTGCGATGAACATTGGGATACACGTGTCTCTTTCAATTCTGGTTTCCTCAGTGTGTATGCCCAACAGTGGGATTGCTGGATCATAAGGCAGTTCTATTTCCAGTTTTTTAAGAAATCGCCACACTGTTCTCCATAGTGGCTGTACTAGTTTGCATTCCCACCAACAGTGTAAGAGCGTTCCCTTTTCTCCACACCCTCTCCAGCATTTATTACTTGTAGACTTTTGGATCACAGCCATTCTGACTGGTGTGAAATGGTACCTCATAGTGGTTTTGATTTGCATTTCTCTGATAATGAGTGATGTTGAGCATCTTTTCATGTGTTTGTTAGCCATCTGTATGTCTTCTTTGGAGAAATGTCTATTTAGTTCTTTGGCCCATTTTTTGATTGGGTCATTTATTTTTCTGGAGTTGAGCTGTAGGAGTTGCTTGTATATTTTTGAGATTAGTTGTTTGTCAGTTGCTTCATTTGTTATTATTTTCTCCCATTCTGAAGGTTGTCTTTTCACCTTGCTAATAGTTTCCTTTGATGTGCAGAAGCTTTTAAGGTTAATTAGGTCCCATTTGTTTATTTTTGTTTTTATTTCCAATATTCTGGGAGTTGGTCATAGAGGATCCTGCTGTGATGTATGTCAGAGAGTGTTTGGCCTATGTTCTCCTCTAGAAGTTTTATAGTTTCTGGTCTTACGTTTAGATCTTTAATCCATTTTGAGTTTATTTTTGTGTATGGTGTTAGAAAGTGTTCTAGTTTCATTCTTTTACAAGTGGTTGACCAGATTTCCCAGCACCACTTGTTAAAGAGATTGTCTTTAATCCATTGTATATTCTTGCCTCCTTTGTCAAAGATAAGGTGTCCATATGTGCGTGGATTTATCTCTGGGCTTTCTATTTTGTTCCATTGGTCTATATTTCTGTCTTTGTGCCAGTATCTACTCTCAGTGTCGTCCAGATAAACACTGCAGATTTCTAACTATTGTCACTGTGCTGTAAATTATAACCCCAGGATTTATGTATCATATTACTGAAAGTTTGTACCTTGACCACTTTCACTCATGTTTTTCTTATTCTTGCCCATTATTGATTGCCCAGTATTAGGACTGAAGAGATATTAGGACATATCTATCTTTGCCCTTATGTCTATAAATATTACCTTTCCCCTATTTTTTCCTTCTGCAACTCTTATTGTTACGTATAAGACCATGTGGGGCTTCCCAAGTGGCACTAGTGGTGAAGAACCCACCTTCCAATGCGGGGGATGTAAAAGACGCAGGTTCAATTCCTGGATCGGAAGATCCTGTGGAGGAGGGCAAGGCAACCCACTGTTTTTGCTTAGAAAATCCCATGGACTGAGGAGCCTGGCGGGCTACAGTCTATAGGGTTGCAAAGAGTCAGACATGACTGAAGTAACTTAAGTATGCACACACACTTAAGACCATTTACTCTTATCCACTATGACTTTTAAATGTATTATAGTATCAACTGTTTCTTATTCTCTGCTCTCAATAAGTCACCTGTATCTAATTTTATGCATGGTATCCACAAACAGAAATCCTTAATTTTGGTATAACCAATTAATCACTTTTAACTAATGGCTTAAAAATACCTGGTTTGTTCTTTTGAATTTTATTTAAGAACTAGATCTCCACCTCTGTATTGAAATACTTTTCTTGCCTATTAGTGTTACAGCTTTCTAAGAATTTGTCCATTTCTTCTAGGTTGTCCTTTTCATTGGCATATAGTTGCTTGTAGTTGCCTCTTATGGTCCTTTGTATTGCTGTGGTCTCAGTTGTAACTTCTTTTTCATTTCTGATTATATTGACATGGGCCCTCTCTCTTCTTTTCTTGAAGAGTCTGGCTAAAGTTTTATCAATTTTGTTTATCTTTTCAAAAAAAAAATACAGTTTCATTGATCTTTTGTATTGTATTTGAAGATCTCATTTAGATTTGACAGACAAAAGCTTTACAGAGAAACAAAAGCCAAGAGAATTCACCATCAACAAACTGGCTTTACAACAAATGCTTAAGAAACTTCTCTAGGCAAGAAACACAGAGAAGAAAAAGATCTACAAAAATAAACCCAAAGCAATTAAGAAAATGGTAACAGGAACATACATATCAATAATTACCTTAAATATAAATGGATTAAATGCTCCAACCAAAAGACACAGACTGGCTAAATGGACACAAAAACAAAATCCATATATATGCTGTCTACAAGAAACCTACTTCAGACTTAGGGATACATAAGGTTGAAAATGAGAGGATGGAAAAAGATATCCCATGCAAATGGAAATCAAAAGAAAACTGGGTTAGCAACACTCATATCAAAAAAATTGGCTTTAAAATAAAGACTATTACAAGAGACAAGGAAGGACACTACATAATGATCAAGGTATCAATCTAAGACAAAGATAACAGTTGTAAATATTTATGCACCCAACATAGGAGTACTTCAGTACATAAGGCAAATGTTAACAGCCATAAAAGGGGAAATCAACAGTAAGACTATAATAGTAGGAGACTTTAATTTGCCACTTATTCCAATGGATGAATCATCCAGACAGGAAATTAATAAGGAAACACAAGCCTTCAATGACACATTAGACCAGATAGACTTAATATGTGCAGGACATTCCATCCAAAACAGAAGAATACACTTCTCAGGTGCACGTGGAACATCCTCCAGGATATATCACAGCTTGGGTCACAGTCAAGTCTTAATAAATTTAAGAAAATTGAAATCACATCAAGCATCTTTTCCAACCACAATGCTATGAGTTAGATATCAAACAAGAAATAACTGTAAAAAACCCAAACACATGATGGCTTAACAATATGCTTCTAAATAACCAAGAAATTCCTGAAGAAATCAAAGTCAAAAAATATCTAAAAACAAATAACAATGAAAATACCATGACCCCAAACCTTTGGGATGCAGTAAAAGCAGTTCTATGAGGGAAGTTTATAGCAATGCAATCCTGCCTTAAGAAACTAGAAAAATCTCAAATACAACCTTACACCTAAAGCAATTAGAAAAAGAATAACAAAACAACCCCAGAGTTAGTAGAAAGAAATCATAAAAATCAGAGCAAAAATAAATGAATAAGAAATGAAAACAGTAGCAAAGATCAATAAAACTAAAAGCTGGTTCTTTGAGAAGATAAAATTGATAAACCATTAGCCAGATTCATTAAAAATAAAAGGGAGAGGACTCAAATCAATAAAATTAGAAATGAAATTACAACTGACACCACAGAAATACAAAGGATCGTAAGAGAGTACTACAAGCAACTATATGCCAAGAAAGTGGACAACCTGGAAGAAATGGACAAATTCTTAGAAAAGTAAAACTTTCCATGACTAAACCAGGAAGAAATAGAAAATATGAGCAGACCAATCACAAGCACCAAAATTGTAACTGTGATTAAAAATTTCCAACAAACCAAAAGCCCAGGGCCATATGGCTTCACAGATAAATTCTATTAAACATTTAGAAAAGAGCTAACATCTATTCTTCTCAAACTCTTCCAAAAAAATTCAGAAGGAAGAACACTCCCAAACTCATTCTATGAATCCACCAGCACCCTGATACCAAAATCAGACAAAGATATCACAGAAAAAGAAAACTGAAAGACAACATCACTAATGAACATAGATGCAAAAATCCTGAACAAAATACTAGCAGACAGAACCCAACAACACATTAAGAGAAGGTGGATGTTTGAATTCACCATTAGAAGCTAGAGCTCTCTGGTTTTGGAATGAACACTTATAGATCTTTAGGTTATAATGGGCTCTTTTCGAAAGGGGATGTTGAGAAAATAAAAAACTGACTTCAATATTTATATGCATCCTAATGTAAAAGATTGTGGATTAGATTCAGAGTGACTGCTCTGTGCGGGTGGTTAGGATATATAGTATTCATTTTTTCTTCTTTGTCTGATGCAGATCTGGAGGCCTAGATTTAAAATGTTATTTGAAACTTTAGCTCCTTTTATTCTTTTTTTCTAATATAAATTTATTTATTTTAATTAGAGGCTAATTACTTTACAATATTGTATTGGTTTTGCCACACATCAACATGAATCTGCCACGGGTGTACGTGTGTTCCCCATCCTGACCACCCTTCCCACCTCCCTCCCCATACCATCCCTCTGGGTCATCCCAGTGTACCAGCCCCAAGCATCCTGTATCATGCATGGAACCTGAACTGGCGATTCATTTCATATATGATATTATACATGTTTCAATGCCATTCTCCCAAATCATCCCACCCTCTCCCTCTCCCACAGAGTCCAAAAGACTGTTCTATACATCTGTGTCTCTTTTGCTGTCTCGCATACAGGGTTATCGTTACAATCTTTCTACATTCCATATAGATACATTAGTATACTGTATTGGTGTTTTCCTTTCTGGCTTACTTCACTCTGTATAATAGGCTCCTGTTTCATCCACCACATTAGAACTGATTCAAATGTATTCTTTTTAATGGCTGAGTAATACTCCATTATGTATATTCTTGACTTTTATCTTGCTAAACATTTCTTTTTCTATATTATGTTCTCTCTTCTCCCTCTGAAATTAAAATTATATATATATTAGAGCTTTTGATGGTGCCCCACAGCTTCTGATGCTGTGTTGTTTTAGCACTTTTTACTGTATAATTTTCATTATCCTATCTTCTGGTGGACTGATTCTCTTTTTTTTGGCTTAGTTGAGTCTGCCTGTCAAAGGAATTAAGCAATTTCTCATCTCTGTGATTGAATTTTATTTCTAGAATGTCCATTTGACTCATAGTTTCTGTTTCTTTTCTGAAATTCTCCATCTGTTCATGAATATTGTTTACTTTTTCTACTAGAGTCTTTAGCATATTAACATACTATATGATACCTATCTAGTAATTTTAATAACTGGGTCATATCTGAGTCTGGTTTGGTTGATTGTCTTGAATCTTGACACTAGTTTTTTTCTTCTTCTTCTTGCTTTTTTGTGTGACATAGTTTTTTGTTTGTTTGTTTGAGAGTAGAAGCTAAGATAAATCATGTTTATGCTTACAAAGGCATATACTTTGTATCCCTGATTTGCTGCTAAATGACTACTATGAGTGATTGAGTAAATCTAGTTCAGAGTTGGTCTGAGTTTGAGTTTTGTTGTTGCTACTATTAACTTCCATGCCTCATCTACTAAAAATTCTGCTAGTCTTACCTAGTGCTTAGGTTGGGGGCTAGCATGCATATTGAGTTTTTCTTAATAATTCTGCTCTCTCGTATTTTGACCTTTGCTGTGTTACCTGTGCCTTAGAAAGGATCCTTCTGCATGCTCTTGCCCTATCCCCCATGGCAGACAACTGTTTCTTAGTACTTAGTTCTTGTCTACTTGGCAGTTACTGAAAAGAATATTATCTTTATCTTGGCCTGTCCCTGTCTTAAGAAAGTCCGGTGTTCCTGGGTTTTTTAGATGGAAATTCTCCAGTGGGCTTGTCTCTCCTCCCCAGTGACAGCCAAGTTCTACCTTTTATCTTCAGGAGGTCTTGTGTAGGAGTGAGATTCCTGCTCCTTCCCCAACGCTAGATAACTCTAATGGTTGAGCCCAGGATAATTGTCTACCAACACGACCCAATATAGAAGGCTTACCTTTTCAGCCTTTCCCCTTTCCCCAGTTGCAATAAATCTTCACCTGTGTCCTAGAGACAACAAGGTTTGCTTCCCTTCCATGAAAGGCTTAAGCCTTTTCTTTTCTAGGCATGTAGGACTCACACAGTTTGTGCTTGTCCCACAGCAGAGGCCACTCCCTCTCTCCAGGTCTGCATAACCAACAGAGTTTTTCACTGAACTCCCTTTCAATCATTCTCATAAGCACCCCACAGAAACATGTGAGAAGATCCTGTGAGCTGGTGTAAAATCTACCAGTATCTGTGGTCTCTAAGGATTTTATAGTCTCACATAAGCCCATTTTGGCCTTTAGCAATATGTTAAACATTTTAGCTGAATTCTTCCTGTCCATTTGAGCAGTACCTGACAACTCTTACTCCTGTGTTCTGCCAAGGAGAACCAGTGTTCAACCTCCTCTCCTTAAAGGAACATTTCTTTCAGTAGATTTTAGGCCTTAAATGTCAATTTTCTGAAAAGTTCAAAGAAATATGATTTTATGGTTTATTTGGCTTCTTTGTTACTGTTGTTAGAATGGGAACAACACTCTATAGATTTCTACATTCCAGGCAGAAGCAGAGCAACATTTTCTACTATTCTTTATGGGTCTCCTGTTTTAATATTTTCTTGCTCTTTCCTCTTATCATATCTGCCTTGATATTTATATTATTTCCTTTCCCTTTTTGGTTTATGCTCTGATAGACATATATCCTTTTTTATTGTTTTGTTGCATTGGTTCTCACTGGAGGTGTACTGCCCTTAGGCATTTTGAAAATTTGTTGGGACAATTTGTTTATCTCAAGTGATTCAAAAGGACTGTTGTTCATTAGTGGGTAGATACTAAATACTAGGTGCTAGACATATTGTCTCATGCTCACATAGTTTTAAATATCCCACCAGTCATGTAAGTAAAAACTAGTTTTATAGTAAAAACTATAAAACTATGGCATAGTTTTATAACATATTTATTTCATATAGAAACACAATTTTAAAAATAAGTTTGATAAATAATAAATTTTATAGAATACAACTTTCTTTTGTTCTGAATTTGACAAAATTCTGGTCACTATTTGGAAATAACTTTTCTTTGGCAATGTTGCTTATAAAGTTTGAGTCACAAATGCAACATTGTCTATCAGCCTGTATTTCTAACTTTGGAACTTAGTCATTCTACTGAGTTATTGACATCAGCCTACTTCATTTTTGTCTTCTAATATTGTCACACATAAGCATTTACATGTTGAAATAATTTTTCATTTGGTAAGCCACTGAGATTCTGGGACTATTTGTTACAAAACATAACCTAGTAGAAGTTCCCTGATAGTCCATGGGTTAAGACTCTGCCCTTCCAATACAGGGAACATGTTCGATCACTGGTTGGGGAGCTAAGATCTCAGAGGTTATATGGCATGGCCATAAATAAATAAATAAATAAAAATATAACCTAGCAAAGCTAACACACACAGTTTAATTCTCTGGAACAATTCATATTTCTTGGAGAAAAGTTATGAGTCAACCCTCTATCTCTAATCAGTCCTGCATCACCTGCATTCTATTTATTGAACATTGCTGATGCTTCTAAAATGTAAATGACACCATTCCTTATTTCTAGAACTGCTATAGGTGTGTTTCTGGTCTTCATAATTGACTGGAAATTTACGTGGGAATCTTTGGCAGGGGGATGCTTGTGCTATCTTCTCCAACTTTGGTGGGGGGATGTCTTAATAATTTACATGGGAATCTTTGGTGGGTGTATGTCTTATGCTATCTTCCCCAACTTAACATGGAGGGCCTTCATATTCACTGATACTAGTTACCTTGATTGACCATGATTCAATCCCAGACTCCTCTGGAAAAAACTTCAAAACAAAGAGAAGGCAAGTAATAGAGACCTAAAATAATTTCCATTTCCTATGGACTTAGGAAGGATAAAGAGATGGAAATAAGAGATAAAGAAAGGCTCCCCTGAAAAGACAAAATTGGTGCTTTACAAGGCCTCATTGGTTTATTCATCACAAACCTATTTTTTTTTAATGTAGCATGTTTCTGAAAATAAAGCTCCATTCAAAGAGGGTAAAAAAAAATTCACACACTCTAGGGAGCCAGATGGTCTTTTATTCATAAAATTCTATAACTTCAGGATATTATAAAACTTTTAAACAAATAGATGCCATAAAGTATACTGATTTCAGCCTGAAAGTAGGTATTTTTAAAATGTCAATACGTAAACTATCATGCACAATAGTCAATGAATATGGATAAGTCATTTTGAATTTAAACTGCTATAAAGAGGACATTGGTTGCTTTAACAGTTTAGAGTATTTCTTTTTCCCTTTACTGGCAAACCAAGGAACAGATGACTGAAATGGGTTGACTACAATTAAGAAATAAAAAAAGAAACGTGACAGATATATTTATTAACTTCAGAAATTTAACATTTTCTAACCATTTGTCTATGACATTTGACATGGTAATACTCACAAGTTCTCAGAGCTAGATGAAAGAGGTTTGGGGGGATTTTTTAGGAGGGAGACTTTTTTTTTTTTTTTTTGCTGTGGAAGAATTATTTGTCTCAAAAGTAGAGTGAAAACTATGCTAAGAAAGTAGAGAATGAAGAGAGGGAGAATGGAGGAAAGAGGGAGAGAGAGAGGCAAGGTGGAAGTAAGGAAAGTTCGAAAAGTAGGAGAGAGGAACAGACAAGTACATAAGGAAGCATGACAAAGATTTTCCAGACAAGCTTATCCAAACTCTTATGGCAACTGTATTTTCCCATTACAAAGAAGTTGCTCCAAAAGTAAACATCTGCAAAATGTCATTTTATTAGATGTTGCTGTTGCTTTTATAAATGGAGCTGGTATACAGTAGAGGTCTGAATTCCTGTGTAGTAATTGAAATGGCTAAATGGAGCAGCATAGATTGAAATGTGCAATAGTGTGCCTGATAGTCGTAACTTGCAATCTTCACGTGATGAAAATCTTTGTTCCAGTGCCTTGAATTTTACATTTTCATATAGAAAATTATGGTAATACACAAATTTTTCTAATTTGATCTTTGGTGAATTGTGTTTTCTGTGGTTTCTGTGGAAAGACTCAATTCTTGTCTTAATGAATGTTAGAGTATTTTTTACTAGGTCCAAAATACAAAAGCAGGATATGGAGATCTCTAGGTAAAGATTCTTTAGAAGAAATGACAAAGGAGAGGGGCAGATAAGCTCCTTCTCAAGCTGTTTACTCTGCTTAACTTCTACACGCCATCAGTTTCTCCTTGCTTTCTAGAGTTTCCACATCTTGGATGTCTAGTATTGGTCAATGAAATATGGGGGGCAGATAACTTGTCTGTAACTCATAGCTTTTTAGCTTGAGAGGAATTGTATTCAGGGAACTAGAATTAAAGAACCACCTTAAAAACCTTATCTCCACCTGGATCCAATATAGATTTTGAGATCCTTAACATTGAGTCTGAGCCTAAAGTTATAATGGATATCTTGGGAGGTAAGTGCATTTTTGCATGTGGAAGAAATAGAAATAATTTATGACAAGAATGTAGACTAATAAAGATGAATGAGGCAACATATATACAAAACACCCACTCTGGAACCCAACACCAAGAGAAGGGACAACAACTGCTGACTCTGCTCAGCCAGTCAGTTCAGTCTCTCAGTCGTGTTAACTCTTTGTGACCCCAAGAACTGCAGCATGCCAGGCTTCCCTGTCCATCACCAATTCTCAGAACTTGCTCAAACTCATGCCCATTGAGTCAGTGATGCCATCCAGCCATCTCATCCTCTGTTATCCCCTTCTCCTCCTGCCTTCAATCTTTCCCAGCATCGGGGTCTTTTCCAGGAAGTCAGTTCTTTCCATTAGGTGGCCAAAGTATTGGAGCTTCGGTTTCAGCCTCAGTCCTTCCAATGAATATTCAGGACTGATTTCTTTTAGGATTGACTGGTTTGATCTCCTTGCAATCCCAGGGACTCCCAAGAGTCTTCTCTAACACCACAGTTCAAAAGCATCAATTCTTTTCCACTCAGCTTTCTTTATGATCCAGTCCTCACATCCATACATGACCAGTGGAAAAAGCATAGCTTCAACTAGACAGACCTTTGTTGGCAAAGTAATGTCTCTGCTTTTTAATATGCTGTCTAGGTTGGTCATAGCTTTTCTTCCAAGGAGCAAGCGTCTTTTAATTTCATGGCTGCAGTCACCATCAGCAGTGATTTTAGAACCCAAGAAAATAAAAGGTAATATAGTACTTAAAACTTAGGTCTCACAATATTCACTTTTAAAAATGAATTTTGGGGATTATTTAATTAAATTCTTCAGTCCTTTAAAAATATACATTCTACCTATAAAAATATGAATAAGATAATTATAAACATGAGAAATAAGGCAAAAATACTAAGATGCTTACATTTGGTACAATTTATATCTTAAGTCTTCTAAATGGAAGTATTGAAAGTTAAAGTTGCTCCGGCATGTCTGACTCTTTGGGGCTCCATGGACTATATAGTCCATGGAATTCTCCAGGCCAGAATACTGGAGTGGGTAGCCTTTCCCTTCTCAAGGTGATTTTCCTAACCCAGGCATCAAACCCAGATCTCCCGAATTGCAGGCGGATTCTTTACCAGCTGAGCCACAAGGGAAGCCCAAATGGAAGTATTGGAAGAAGTAAAACTACTGCTTTGAAAATACTGCCTCAGGTGAAAGCTGTGTTGCCAAATAATGGAGCTGAAGATAAAGTAAGTGATAAAATAAATAAACAAATCAAATATTATGGTACCTCAACAAATAAAACATAAGTATCTGATGAATCCTGGTGGTTGAAGTGATAGAGTAACCATTGTGACTTCCTCAATTTGTCAAGTATAGTCTTAGAATATTTGTACTTTTAGAAAATATTTTATGAAAAGTATACATGCACTTTGCCGTAGAGTAAAATCAACTGTAGAATGTACAAAATAATAGACTGCCAGAGACACTGTAAGAAGAGTATTCGTTCTACAACGTAATATTTATTTGGACTGCTCACCTATATTATGGGCTTCCCAGGTTGCGCTAGTGGTAAAGAACCCGCCTGCCAATGCCCATGACGTAAGAGATGAATGTTAAGTCCCTGAGTCGGGAAGATCCCCTGGAGAAGGCCGTGGCAACCCACTCCAGTATTCTTGCCTGGAGAACCCCATGGACAGAGGAGCCTGGTGGGCTACAGTCCATAGAGTCGCAAAGAATCAGACACGACTGGAGAAACTGCATGCACATGCATCCATACTGGAAGCTAAAGGTGTTCTGTACCTAGTTCAGAGAAAATCCTACTTACAGGTTCACAGAAATTACCTTTACAAAGATAAGCCACCCATTCCTGTTCATTGACATCATTAGAACCTAATAATTTAATTCAGAACCCAAGTCTGCATCACAGTGTCACAGCTGGAACATTTGCTTTTTATGATAACAAGTGCTGCTAATGTTTATGCCCATTGGAAAAGGGAACTTGGGTTGGAGGAGGGAAGGAAACCATTATTTCATGTTTTCCAGGACTAGAAAAATAACACTGAATAGGACACTTTCAAGAGGATTATCTTTTTTTATTAGTTTAAAGTGACTTTTTGAGAGATTATCTTTAGAATAGTTGGCAAAAGGCACAGTAATTTATACATATTAAGCACGCACTGTGTAAATTTTTTTTTCCTTTTGAAAGAAAGTCTTTTATTTTGCCAGGCAAAAATATTCTTAAAACCTAAGAGTTTTTTGGTTGATTCTTCCTTGTTTTACTGGGTTAAAAGACTTTACTTAGCCACACTATTCATCAAGTAAGTGATTTTTTAATGTTATATCAGTTTCAGTAAACAGCCTTCAAAAATAGTCTTTTAGTGGAGCAAGAATACCTTTGTGCCAGCTCCATTTGAATTTAATTGTGTTATTACAGTACACAATTATAGGAACTCAAAAGTAACAAAATACCCCACTGAAACCTCAAAGTTAAAAACACCACCAAAAATTAAACTGCTACTTTTGGACATATCATTTATATAAGAGACAAGGGAAAGACAGCCAGCTTTTGCTCCTTTATATATGTCTTCAGACATCACTTTAAAAATAAAAAAGGGATTTTAAAAACAGAGAAAAGAAAATCCATATATTGTTCACCTACTATGTGTGTTGTCTGTTATCCATGGTGAATATAGAAAAATAAAGGAAACCATTCTTGATCTAGAGAGCTACCAGGTTTAATGCCAATTCAGATGCAGTTTATTCTTGCTTTCTCTGGGTAAGGTCTAATAGCAGCAAAGTGTTATTTACAATTTTCTTCATTGTGACCTTATCAAATCTCTAATCAAGAAAAAAGAAAATAATAAAGGCTTCCTGAAATGAAAACTTGCAAATCTTCAAACTATAGCCCAGTGTCAACTTTTCCCCATTTTCAATGGATCTTCAGGGGCAGCTTGCTTCACTAGAGCCAGCCCTACCACTTCCAACCTCTATAGATTCCATGGCCTGACGGAGGGAATAAGCTATAGTGAAGGCCATTAACAAAAGAATCCACACAATATAGTATAGTGGCCTAATTTACATAAGGTTTTTAAAGAGTTCATGTAAAGAGATTGATGAAAATTAGCACATATCTGGGAATTTCACCTGTAGCTTAAGTGAACAAATAATATTGGCAATATATTTTACAAGAGATTTCTTTTTAATTTTTTTTTATTTTTAAATTTTACATAATAGTATTAGTTTTGCCAAATATCAAAATGAATCCGCCACAGGTATACATGTGTTCCCCATCCTGAACCCTCCTCCCTCCTCCCTCCCCGTACCATCCCTCTGGGTCGTCCCAGTGCACTAGCCCCAAGCATCCAGTATCATGCATCGAACCTGGACTGGCATCTCGTTTCATACATGATATTTTACATGTTTCAATGCCATTCTCCCAAATCTTCCCACCCTCTCCCTCTCCCATAGAGTCCATAAGACTGTTCTATACATCAGTGTCTCTTTTGCTGTCTCGTACACAGGGTTATTGTTACCATCTTTCTAAATTCCATATATATGCATTATTATACTATATTGGTGTTTTTCCTTCTGGCTTACTTCACTCTGTATAATAGGTTCCAGTTTCATCCACCTCATTAGAACTGATTCAAATGTTTTCTTTTTAATGGCTGAGTAATACTCCATTGTGTATATGTACCATAGCTTTCTTATCCATTCATCTGCTGATGGACATCTAGGTTGCTTCCATGTCCTGGCTATTATAAACAGTGCTGCGATGAATATTATAAATAGTTGAATACCACAGAGTTCTTCTTCTTCTTCTTCCTTTGAATATGGAAAAAACAGAAACTATGATCATGATAGCAAGAAAAAAGATAAATAGTTTTTAAATTATATAAAGTATTTGCCACATGCATCTAAGCTCTGTCTCTTCATTCATTGTGCTTTTATGGTCACTGGAATATTAATACTCATTATCCTTCTTCTCTTTATCTTGCTACAAAGGGCAGTAAACAACTCTGAAATTTTTTAAGAGTTTTGGGGTTTTTTTTTGGTCAACATGATTTAGTTAGTCAGTTCAGTTGCTCTGTCATGTCCAATTCTTTGTGACCCCATGGACTTCAGCACTCCAGCTTCACATGTCAGCTTCCCTGTACTTCACCAATTCCCGGAACTTGCTCAAACTCATGTCCATTGAGTTGGTGATGCCATCAAACCATCTTATCCTCTGTTGTCCAATTCTCCTCCTGCCTTCAATCTTTCCCAGTATCAAGGTCTTTTCAAATGAGTCAGGTCTTCGCATCAGGTAGCCTAAATATTGGAGCTTCAGCTTCAGCCTCAGTCCTTCCAATGAATATTCAGGACTGATTTCCTTTAGAATTGACTGGTTTGATCTCCTTGCTGTCCAAGGGACTCTCAAGAGTCTTCTCCAACAGTTCAAAAGCATCAATTGTTTGGTGCTCAGCTTTCTTTATAGTCCAACTCTCACATCCATACATGACTACTGGGAAAACCATAGCTTTGACTAGACAGATCTTTGTTGGCAAAGTAATGTCTCTGCTTTTTAATATGCTGTCTAGGTTGGTCATAACTTTTCTTCCAAGGAGCAAGAGTCTTTTAATTTCGTGGCTGCAATCACCATCTGCAGTGATTTTGGACCCAAGAAGATAAAGTCTGTCACTGTTTCCATTGTTTCCCCAACTGTTTGCCATGAAGTGATGGGACCAGATGCCACAATCTTTGCTTTTGGAATGTTGAGTTTTAAGCCAGCTTTTCACTCTCCTCTTCACTTTCATCAAGAGGCTCTTAAGTTCCCCTTCGCTTTCTGCTATAGGGATGGTGTCATCTGCATATTTGAGATTATTGATTTTTCTCCCAGCAATATCAATTCCAGCTTGTGCTTCATCCAGCCTGGCATTTTGCATGATGTACTCTGCATATAAGTTAAGTAAGCAGGGTGACAATATTTAGCCTTGACTTACTCCTTTCCCAGTTTGGAACCAGTCCGTTGTTCCATGTCCAGTTCTAACAGTTGCTTCTTGACCTGCATACATATTTCTCAAGAGGGAGGTAAGGTGGTCTGGTATTCCCATCTCTAAGAATTTTCCACAGTTTGTTGTGATCCACACAGTCAAACGCTTTAGTGTAGTCAGTAAAGCAGAAGTAGATGTTGTCAACAAGATTAGTTTCTCCAAAGATTTCTCATCAAATGCCAATATAATCTATAATTTATTTTCATTTTAACCACAACTAGTTCCAGTTTTGAGGCTTATAATTTTGACTCCTAAACAGAAAATTATTGAATAGCATCCGGGCAAAAGCAAAGTATATAGAATGGTTAATGACAAACATGAAACATTCCTTAGGTGGAAATTTATAAATGTCTCCTGAACAAGTGTCTTTTGGATAATTTTGGTGTTATTTTTGTTGTTATTTTGTAGCAAAATAGGTAAAACTAAGTTTAGCAGTGCTTTTGTTAAAGAAATTCTCAAAGCTCTTTGTGTGGTAATATGCATTGTGAATCTTCAAGGCAAAAATATACTACACATTCTCAAACTTACTTAATTAAAAATATCTTTTTTCTTTTTTTTTCTTAAGCAATCTTCCTTGACTGGTTTTCTTGATAGCAAACTGGATAGCAAACGCAGAGGTCACCTTGCAATTTAAATGTGGTCCATGCATGCATGGGTATCACTCACTACAGTAGAAAGGCTGAATCTCAGACACCACCCAGACCTACTGAGTTAATATCTGCAAGATTCCCAAGGTGATACTTTGCATATTTAAGTCTGAGAAGACTTGGGTTGGAAGATAATTCTGAGTCCAAGGAGACAAATGTTTATATTTAGTAAGCATAATACACAATCATCTTTGTGCAATGTAAGTAAAGAGAATCAGAATATGCCCCCCCTCAAATAATATCACTTTGGCATAAGGATTGCTTTGAGCAAAAGGCAATTGAAAATCAACAGATACAGAAATAGTTTTCTGCCCTCTCCTTGTCTTCCTAAAAGCAACCATACAATTGCCTTTGAGGAAGGTGCTCATTTCCCATACTACAGAGAGAAGAAATATATTTAACTTATAAAATTGGGAGTTGACACCATGATGAGTTTGCATAAACAGACCTTACTAAAATAGTCCTTACATTCTATTACTTCTTTCATGTTTTTCTTAGTTCAGATTAGATCAGATCAGTCGCTCAGTCGTGTCTGACTCTTTGCGACCCCATGAATCGCAGCACGCCAGGCCTCCCTGTCCATCACCAACTCCCGGAGTTCACTGAGACTCACATCCATCGAGTCAATGATGCCATCCAGCCATCTCATCCTCTGTCATCCCCTTTTCCTCCTGCCCCGAGTCCCTCCCAGCATCAGAGTCTTATCCAATGACTCAACTCTTTGCATGAGGTGGCCAAAGTACTGGAGTTTCAGCTTCAGCATCATTTCTTCCAAAGAAATCCCAGGGCTGATCTCCTTCAGAATGGACTGGTTGGATCTCCTTGCAGTCCAAGGGACTCTCAAGAGTCTTCTCCAACACCACAGTTCAAAAGCATCAATTCTTAGGCGCTCAGCCTTCTTCACAGTCCAACTCTCACATCCATACATGACCACTGGAAAAACCATAGCCTTGACTAGACAAACCTTTGTTGGCAAAGTAATGTCTCTGCTTTTGAATATGCTATCTAGGTTGGTCATAACTTTCCTTCCAAGCAGTAAGCGTCTTTTAATTTCATGGCTGCAGTCACCATCTGCAGTGATTTTGGAGCCCCCAAAAATAAAGTCTGACACTGTTTCCCCATCTATTTCCCATGAAGTGAGGGGACCGGATGCCATGATCTTAGTTTTCCGAATGTTGAGCTTTAAGCCAACTTTTTCACTCTCCTCTTTCACTTTCATCAAGAGGCTTTTTAGTTCCTCTTCACTTTCTGCCATAAGGGTGGTGTCATCTGCATATCTGAGGTTATTGATATTTCTCCCGGCAATATTGATTCCAGCTTGTGTTTCTTCCAGCCCAACGTTTCTCATGATGTACTCTGCATAGAAGTTAAATAAGCAGGATGACAATATACAGCCTTGACGTACTCCTTTTCCTATTTGCAAACAGTCTGTTGTTCCATGTCCAGTTCTAACTGTTGCTTCCTGACCTGCATACAGATTTCTCAAGAGGCAGATCAAGTGGTCTGGTATTCCCATTTCTTTCAGAATTTCCCACAGTTTATTGTGATCCACACACTCAAAGGCTTTGGCATAGTCAATAAAGCAGAAATAGATGTTTTTCTGGAACTCTCTTGCTTTTTCCATGATCCAGCTGATGTTGGCAATTTGATCTCTTGTTCCTCTGCCTTTTCTAAAACCAGCTTGAACATCAGGAAGTTCACGGTTCACATATTGCTGAAGCCTGGCTTGGAGAATTTTGATCATTATTTTACTAGTGTGTGAGATGAGTGCAATTGTGCGGTAGTTTGAGCATTCTTTGGCATTACCTTTCTCTGGGATTGGAATTAAAACTGACCTTTTCCAGTCCTGTGGCCACTGCTGAGTTTTCCAAGTTTGCTGGCATATTGAGTGCAGCACTTTCACAGCATCATCTTTCAGGTTTTGGAATAGCTCAACTGGAATTCCATCACCTCCACTAGCTTTGTTCGTAGTGATGCTTTCTAAGGCCCACTTGACTTCACATTCCAGGATGTCTGGCTCTAGGTCAGTGATCACACCATCGTGATTATCTGGGTTGTGAAGATCTTTTTGTACAGTTCTTCTGTGTGTTCTTGCCATCTCTTTAATATCTTCTGCTTCTGTTAGGTCCATACCATTTCTGTCTTTTATCGAGCCCATCTTTGCATGAAATGTTCCTTTGGTATCTCTGATTTTCTTGAAGAGATCTCTAGTCTTTCCCATTCTGTTGTTTCCCTCTATTTCTTTGCATTGATCACTGAAGAAGGCTTTCTTATCTCTTCTTGCTACTCTTTGGAACTCTGCATTCAGATGCTTATATCTTTCCTTTTTTCCTTTGCTTTTCACTTCTCTTCTTTTCACAGCTATTTGTAAGGCCTCCCCAGACAGCCATTTTGCTTTTTTGTATTTCTTTTCCATGGGGATGGTCTTGATCCCTGTCTCCTGTACAATGAACCTCATTCCATAGTTCATCAGGCATGCTATCTATCAGACCTAAGCCCTCAAATCTATTTCTCACTTCCACTGTATAATCATAAGGGATTTGATTTAGGTCATACCTGAATGGTCTAGTGGTTTTCCCTACTTTCTTCAATTTAAGTCTGAATTTGGCAATAAGGAGTTCATGGTCTGAGCCACAGTCAGCTCCTGGTTTTGTTTTTGCTGACTGTATAGAGCTTCTCTATCTTTGGCTGCAAAGAATATAATCAGTCTGATTTCGGTGTTGACCATCTGCTGATGTCCATGTATAGAGTCCTCTCTTGTGTTGTTGGAAGAGGGTGTTTGTTATGACCAATGCATTTTCTTGGCAAAACTCTATTAGTCTTTGCCCTGCTTCATTGCATATTCCAAGGCCAAATTTGCCTGTTACTCCAGGTGTTTCTTGACTTCCTACTTTTTCATTCCAGTCCCCTATAATGAAAAGGACCTCTTTTTTGGGTGTTAGTTCTAAAAGGTCTTGTAGGTCTTCATAGAACCATTCAACTTCAGCTTCTTCAGCATTACTGGTTGGGGCATAGACTTGGATTACTGTGATATTGAATGGTTTGCCTTGGAAATGAGATTGCATCCAAGTACTGCATTTCGGACTCTTTTGTTGACCATGATGGCCACTCCATTTCTTCTAAGGGATTCCTGCCCGTAGTAGTAGATATAATGGTCATCTGAGTTAAATTCACCCATTCCAGTCCATTTCAGTTTGTTGATTCCTAGAATGTAGACATTCACTCTTGCCATCTCTTGTTTGACCACTTCGAATTTGCCTTGATTCCTGGACCTGACATTCCAGGTTCCTATGCAATATCGCTCTTTACAGCATCGGACCTTGCTTCTATCACCCGTCACATCCACAGCTGGGTATTGTTTTTGCTTTGGCTCCATCCCTTCATTCTTTCTGGAGTCATTTCTCCACTGATCTCCAGTAGCATATTGGGCACCTACTGACCTGGGGAGTTTCTCTTTCAGTATCCTATCATTTTGCCTTTTCATACTGTTCATGGAGTTCTCAAGGCAAGAATACTGAAGTGGTTTGCCATTCCCTTCTCCAGTGGACCACATTCTGTCAGATCTCTTCACCATGACCTGCCCATCTTGGGTTGCCCCACGGGCATGGCTTAGTTTCATTGAGTTAGACAAGACTGTGGTCCTAGTGTGATTAGATTGACTAGTTTCCTGTGAGTATGGTTTCAGTGTGTTTGCCCTCTGATGCCCTGTTGCAACACCTACCGTCTTACTTGGGTTCCTCTTACCTTGGGCGTCCGGTATCTCTTCACGGCTGCTCCAGCAAAGCACAGCCATTGCTCCTTACCTTGGATGAGGGGTATCTCCTCACTGCCGCCCTTCCTGACCTTCAACATGGGATAGCTCCTCTAGGCCCTCCTGCGCCCACGCAGCCATGGCTCCTTGGACGTGGGGTTGGTCCTCCTGGCCACCGCCCCTAGCCTCGGGCATGGGTTGCTCCTCCCGGCTGCCGCCCCTGACCTCGGACGCGGGGTAGCTCCTCTCCTCTGTTCCTGCTTTCACAGAATTTTATATCTCTTGAAGCTGAAACCCTCTTTCCTTTGCTAAAAAGGAATTTAAGCCCTGAGTCCAACTGCCTCTTTGAAGTTTATACTTTGGGAGGAACTCCTATACTAGTAATAAAAATTGTGTCCTTTTATTCCTTTTAATCTGTCTTGTTTTATTATGATCTTCTGGCCCCTATGCATAGAATCTAAGAAAGTAGAGGAAATGTTTTTCCTATCTGATAATGAACTTAATGAAGACAGGAATTGTTTGGCTCAGAGATGTATCCCTAGCACTCAAAATAGTGTCTGTGAAACATCATAGGTATTCAATAAATATCCATCAATAAATGGATGTACTGACTTGCTACCCCAGCAATGCTTGAATATCTATCATATATGTTCTCCGCAGCACTTAGTCTTAATGGAACATTGTATTCGATACTTCAAGGGATGGATCATGAGCTTAGGGAAGAAATGATAGTCTTCCAAGAGGGAAGTTACTTCTAAGAGTATCTTTCAGCCTCCCAGATAGACTAAATTCATTGCATATATTATGAAGGATTTTTTTTAAACTGGAAATTAGGGAATAACTAATAAATATACATTCCATTGGTCATGGAAGTGGGATTTCCTGCATTTTATCATTAGAATATTTAAATTGACTGTATTTCAGCAACTTCCTTTCAAATTCTCCAAGGTCAGTTTTATTTCACTCTGTGAGGCTGACTTGCTAGAGGGTTTCTTGGCTGTGTGATCTTCACTCTGGGCCTCTTTCTTCCTCCCATCTCTGATTCTCAGTCACATTCCTATAGATTATAAGCCTGAAACTACCACATGGTTTCTAACACTAATGTGATTTTAAGTTAAGCTCCTAATGATCTTTATAAATTGAGATAACAGATTTATCTATTAAGAGTAATTACAGAATAGCTTTGTGGAATTATAAAATATGGATACACTTTGTGATTCAATAATGTGGAGCTTTCATTTTGAAAAATACTATAAAATCAAATTTCAAAATAAATGTGTAGTTAATGTAATCAGGGGTATCTTTAAGTGATGACAAATATAGTTTTGTTTATATAAGGTCTGAAGATGTACTGACCCTTCCTGGTACCATCACCACAAAATAGTTCTCTCTTTATGTTAATACAGACTCACATTTTCCATCAGTAACTTCTTAAGAGGGGCTTCCCAGGATGTTCAGTGGGTAAAGAATCTGCTTACAATGCAGGAGACACAGGTTTGATCCATGGTTGGGAAGATCCCCTGGAGGAGAGGATGGCAACCCACTCAGGTATTCTTGTTTAGAGAATCCCATGGACAGAGGAGCCTGGCAGGCTACAGTCCATTGGGTCACAAAGAGTCAGACACAACTGAGTGATGCAGCTCCTTAAGACCCAGTCCTTCACTTCTGGTCTTGCATTCTTTCCAGTATCTGCCTTCTCCAGCTATTCCCTCCGTACTGTATTCTCTAATGTTCTGGACTATTAGACATTTCTCAGAAAGAGTCTATTCCTGTGGACCTTTGCTTAAGCCATTGCCTAGAATACCCAGGCCTCTCCTTCTTCTGCTCAATTCTCTGCCTATGTTCCAGTAAAGTGAATTAACATAAAGTATAAACCCTTCAGAGCATAGCTTAACTATTAGCTCTAGAAAGACTTCTCTCACTTCTCAGATGAGTTTACTGTACTGTACTAGTTGTATGTCTTCCAGATAAATCACTTTATGTCTGGGAATATATTGAATCCCTATCTCACCACATATACTTAATTAGGTCTTGCTAGATTATGAGCTGCTCAGGGAAGGGTGTCATGTTTTTTATTACATATTCCTAGTACCTAGCATCACAGACTGATTCACTCCTCCAATAAGCATTTTAAGGAATTCAAAAATGGAAAGATCAGTGAATTTGTGAATAATTTGACTTGAAAAGGATGTAAGTAAGGCAACTTTTCTAAGCAAGCGTATCCAAATTCAATTTCAGTTCAGTTCAGTTCAATTGCTCAGTCGTGTCCGACTCTTTGTGACCCCATGAATCACAGCACGCCAGGCCTCCTGTCCATCACCAACTCCTGGAGTTCACTCAGACTCACGTCCATCGAGTCAGTGATCCCATCCAACCATCTCATCCTCTGTCGTCCCCTTCTCCTCCTGCTCCGAATCCCTCCCAGCATCAGAGGCTTTTCCAATGAGTCAACTCTTCGCATGAGATGGTCAAAGTACTGGAGTTTCAGCATCAGCATCATTCCTTCCAAAGAAATCCCAGGGCTGATCTCCTTAGCATATAATTTTTTTTCTAATTCAGCTTTCTTTTTTTATTTTATTTTATTTTATTTTATTTAACTTTACAATATTGTATTGATTTTTCCATATATCAAAATGAATCTGCCACAGGCATACATGTTTTCCCCATCCTGAACCCTCCTCCCTCCTCCCTCCCCATACCCTCCCTCTGGGTCATCCCAGTGCACCAGCCCCAAGCATCCAGTATCATGCATCGAACATGGACTGGCAACTCGTTTCATATATGATATTATACATATTTCAATGCCATTCTCCCAAATCATCCCACCCTCTCCCTCTCCCACAGAGTCCAAAAGACTAGTCTATACATCTGTGTCTCTTTTGCTCTCTCACATACAGGGTTATAGTTAACATCTTTCTAAATTCCATATATATGTGTTAGTATATTGTATTGGTGTTTTTCTTTCTGGCTTACTTCATTCTGTATAATAGGCTCCAGTTTCATCCACCTCATTAGAACTGATTCAAATGTATTCTTTTTAATGGCTGAATAATACTCCATTGTGTATATGTACCACAGCTTTCTTATCCATTCATCTGCTGATGGACATCTAGATTGCTTCCATGTCCTGGCTATTATAAACAGTGCTGCAGTGAACATTGGGATACACGTGTCTCTTTCAATTCTGGTTTCCTCAGTGTGTATGCCCAACAGTGGGATTGCTGGATCATAAGGCAGTTCTATTTCCAGTTTTTAAAGGAATCTTCACTGTTCTCCATAGTGGCTGTACTAGTTTGCATTCCCACCAACAGTGTAAGAGGGTTCCCTTTTCTCCACACCCTCTCCAGCATGTATTGCTTGTAGACTTTTGGATCGCAGCCATTCTGACTGGCGTGAAATGGTACCTCATAGTGTTTTTGATTTGCATTTCTCTGATAATGAGTGATGTTGAGCATCTTTTCATGTATTTGTTGGCCATCTGTATGTCTTCTTTAGAGAAATATCTATTTAGTTCTTTGGTCCACTTTTTGATTGGGTCATTTATTTTTCTGGAATTGAGCTGTAGGAATTGCTTGTATATTTTGGAGATTAGTTGTTTGTCTGTTGTTTCATTTGCTATTATTTTCTCCCATTCTGAAGGCTGTCTTTTCACCTTGCTAATAGTTTCCTTTGTTGTGCAGAAGCTTTTTAATTTTAATTAGGTCCCATTTTTTATTTTTGCTTTTATTTCCAATCTTCTGGGAGGTGGGTCATAGAGGATCCTGCTGTGATATATGTCGGAGAGTGTTTTGCCTGTGTTCTCCTCTAGGAGTTTTATAGTTTCTGGTCTTACATTTAGATCTTTAATCCATTTTGAGTTTATTTTTGTGTATGGTGTTAGAAAGTGCTCTATTTTCATTCTTTTACAAGTGGTTGACCAGTTTTCCCAGCATCACTTGTTAAAGAGATTGTCTTTAATCCATTGTATATTCTTGCCTCCTTTGTCTAAGATAAGGTGTCCATATGTGCATGGATTTATCTCTGGGCTTTCTATTTAGTTCCATTGATCTATATTTCTGTCTTTGTGCCAGTACCATGCTGTCTTGATGAGTGTGGCTTTGTAGGAGAGCCTGAAGTCAGGCAGGTTGATTCCTCCAGTTCCATTCTTCTTTCTCAAGATTGCTTTGGCTATTCGAGGTTTTTTTGTATTTCCATACAAATTGTGAAATTATTTGTTGTAGCTCTGTGAAGAATACCATTGGTAGCTTGATAGGGATTGCATTGAATCTATAGATTGCTTTGGGTAGTATACTCATTTTCACTATATTGATTCTTCCGATCCATGAACATGGTATATTTCTCCATCTATTAGTGTCCTCTTTGATTTCTTTTTTTCTTTTTTTTTATTATTTTTTTCTTTTTTTTAATTTCTTATTCCTTTATTTCTCATGTGTTCCCCATCCTGATCCCTCCTTCCTCCTCCCTCCCCGCACTGTTTATAATAGCCAGGACATGGAAGCAACCTAGATGTCCATCAGCAGATGAATGGATAAGAAAGCTGTGGTACATATACACAATGGAGTATTACTCTTTGATTTCTTTCCCCAGTGTTTTATAGTTTTCTATATATAGGTCTTTAGTTTCTTTAGGTAGATATATTCCTAAGTATTTTATTCTTTCCGTTGCAATGGTGAATGGAATTGTTTCCTTAATTTCTCTATTTTCTCATTATTAGTGTATAGGAATGCAAGGGATTTCTGTGTGTTGATTTTATATCCTGCAACTTTACTATATTCATTGATTAGTTCTAGTAATTTTCTGGTGGAGTCTTTAGGGTTTTCTATGTAGAGGATCATGTCATCTGCAAACAGTGAGAGTTTTACTTCTTCTTTTCCAATTAGGATTCCTTTTATTTCTTTCTCTGCTCTGATTGCTGTGGCCAAAGCTTCCAAAACTATGTTGAATGGTAATGGTGAAAGTGGGCACCCTTGTCTTGTTCCTGACTTTAGAGGAAATGCTTTCAATTTTTTACCATTGAGGATAATGTTTGCTGTGGGTTTGTCATATATAGCTTTTATTATGTTGAGGTATGTTCCTTCTATTCCTGCTTTCTGGAGAGTTTTTATCATAAATGGATGTTGAATTTTGTCAATATTTTATGTAGCAGTATTATAACAATAGCCACAATTTATCAAGTATCCACCATGAAGCAAGCACTATGCTGCTGCTGCTGCTGCTAAGTCGCTTCAGTTGTGTCCAACTCTGTGTGACCCCATAGATGGCAGCCCACCAGGCTCCCCCATCCCTGGGATCCTCCAGGCAAGAACACTGGAGTGGGTTGCCATTTCCTTCTCCAATACATACAAGTGAAAAGTGAAAGTGAAGTCTCTCAGTCGTATCTGACTCTTAGCAACCCCATGGACTGCAGCCTACCAGGCTCCTCCATCCATGGGATTTCCAGGGAAGAGTACTGGAGTGGGTCACCAGTGCCTTCTCCGAAGCACTATGCTAGGTACTTTGATACAGAGAGACAGACTTCTCTGAGGTATTTAATGGCTTTATCAAGTTCCAAAGTAAAAGAAAATACTCCTTCCTTGGTGTTTTGTGTCTTTCAAGAAATTAATACATTTCATCTAAGTTGTTGAATTTGTGTATTTCCACTCAAGCTCAAGTATTCCTCCTTGAGCAGTTATTTGTACATTCATGCTCATACAGCTTTATTCACAATAGTCAGAAATGGAGTAAACTTGACATGAAAGGACAGGCATTGTATGATTGGACTTATATGAGGTTCCCTGAACAGTCAAATTAACAAAGAGAGTAGAATAGTTGTTTCCAGGGGCTGGAAGGAAGAAATGGGAGTGTTATTATTTAATGAGTATAGAGTTTTAGTTTGGGAAGAGGAAAAAGTTCTGGAGATTAATGGTGATAATGATTGCATAAAAACATGAACATATTTTGTGCCACTGAACTGTACATATACAAATGTTAAAATGATAAATTTTGTGCATATTTAGCTACAATTTAAAAATTCCTTATGGAGATTCCATGGTAGGTCAGTGGTAAGGATCTGCGGGCAACACAGGAGACAAGGGTTCAGTTCCTAGTCCAGGAAGATGCCACATGAAATGGAGCAAATAAACTTGTGCACCACAACCATTAAACCTGTGCTCTAGAGCTCATGAGCCTCAACTGCTGAGCCTACATGGCACAACTAATGAAGTCCATGTGCCCTAGAACCTGTGCTCCACGACAAAAGAAGCCACCATGATGAGAAGCCTGCATTCCGCAACTAGAGAGTACCCCCAACTCGCCAGCTAGAGAAAAACCCATGCATCAACGAAGACACAGCACAGTCAAAAACAAATAAATAAATTATAAGGAAAAATTTCTTATGGATTAAGTACAAAATATAACTAAAACAAAGACACTGGAAGAAAACATGGAATGTTTTAAAGTTTGAGCTATAAAAACACAAATAAAATTCAAAGATAGTAGAAAAATAATATGATACATAATATACAAAGTGCACGTGCTAAACCACTTCAGTCATGTCTGACTCTGTGCAACTCTATGGACTGTAGCCCACCAGGCTCATTTGTCTATGGATTCTCCAGGCAAGAATACTGGAGTGAATTGCCATTCCCTCCTCCAGAGGATCTTCCCGACCCAGGGGTCAAAACCATCTCTTTTATCTCCTGCATTGGCAGGTGGGTTCTTTACCACTAGCACCACCTGGGAAGCCCGATATACAAAGAATTCCTTCTAAAATATAAGAGAAAGCAAATAAACCAAATACAAAATAAACAAATGATCAGAATAGACAATTCAGACTATCCATCTCAAAACAGAAGAACACATCCAAAAATAATTCTCCACTGATTATTTTAAGCACAAAAACTAAATATAAAATATTAGAAGAAAATACAGCATGTTTTGGATATGCTTGGTATGCAAAGCACTTGCTATACCAAATCCAGAAGCTATAAAGAAAGACATACAGATGGCTAACAAACACATGAAAAGGTGCTCAACATCACTCATTATCAGAGAAATGCAAATCAAAACCACTGTGAGGTACCATTTCACGCCAGTCAGAATGGCTGCGATCCAAAAGTCCACAAGCAATAAATGCTGGAGAGGGTGTGGAGAAAAGGGAACCCTCTTGCACTGTTGGTGGGAATGCAAACTAGTACAGCCACTATGGAAAACAGTGTGGAGATTCCTTAAAAAACTGGAAGTAGAACTGCCTTATGATCCAGCAATCCCACTGTTGGGCATACACACTGAGGAAACCAGAAGGGAAAGAGACACGTGTACCCCAATGTTCATCGCAGCACTGTTTATAATAGCTAGGACATGGAAGCAATCTAGATGTCCATCAGCAGATGAATGGATAAGAAAGCTGTGGTACCTATATACAATGGAGTATTACTCAGCCATTAAAAAGAATTCATTTGAATCAGTTCTAATGAGATGGGTGAAACTGGAGCCTATTATACAGAGTGAAGTAAGCCAGAAAGAAAAACACCAATACAGT
Source organism: Bos javanicus (assembly GCF_032452875.1). Taxonomy (NCBI): domain Eukaryota; kingdom Metazoa; phylum Chordata; class Mammalia; order Artiodactyla; family Bovidae; genus Bos; species Bos javanicus. The sequence goes on from NC_083868.1 coordinate 87,178,347, forward strand.
ATACTAACACATATATATGGAATTTATAAAGATGGTAACTATAACCCTGTATACGAGACAGCAAAAGAGACACTGATGTATAGAACAGTCCTATGGACTCTGTGGGAGAGGGAGAGGGTGGGAAGATTTGGGAGAATGACATTGAAACATGTACACTATCATGTATGAAACGAGTCGCCAGTCCAGGTTCAATGCACGATACTGGATGCTTGGGGCTGGTGCACTGGGACAACCCAGAGGGATGGTATGGGGAGGGAGGAGGGAGGAGGGTTCAGGATGGGGAACACATGTATACCTGTGATAGATTCATTTCGATATTTGGCAAAACCAATACAATATTGTAAAGTTTAAAAATAAAATTAAAAAAAGAAAAAGAAAATAAACAAATTTGACTATCCAAAAAATTTAAATCCATATTACAGAGGCATCATAAAAAAGTAAAATGACCATCCAAAAAGGCCTGTGATATTATTTTTTTTAATACAGTGAGTTATATATAGGAGGTGCTTTATGCCATGCTGTTTAGTCACTAAGATGTGTCTGACTCTTTGCATCCGCATGGACTGAGCCTGCCAGGCTCCTCTGTCCATGGGATTCTCCAGGCAAGAATACTGGAATGGGTTTTCATTTCCAGGGTATCTTCCCAGATCAGGGATCAAACCATTGTCTCTTGCACTGGCAGGTGGATCTTTTACCACTGAGACGCCTGGGAAGCCCTATTAATCCTGTTTTGGTCATATCATTTGCGAATAGCTTCTCGTATTCATAGGCTGTCTTTTCATTATGTTGATGGTTTCCTTTGCTGTACAAAAGCTTTTAAATTTGATTAGGTACTATTTGTTTATTTTTGAATATGTAGGAGACATATTCAAAAAACTGTTGCTGCAATTTACGTCAAAGACTGTTCTGCCTATGTTTTCCTCTAGGAGTTTCACAGTATCTGGTCTTGCATTTGTGTCTTTAATCCATTTTTTTAGTTTATTTCTGTATATGATTTTAGAGAATGTTCTAATTTCATTCTTTTACATGTAGCTATCCGCTTTTCCCAACACCACTTATTGAAGGGATTCTTTTCTCTTGCCTTTGTCATAAATTAATTTACTATAAGTGTGTACATGTACTGTCATGGAAATCTCATAGGAATATTAGTAAGTTAAAAAAAAGTTGCATAAAAATATTTGTAAAATGATCACATTCCTATAATTAAATTACTCACAAATCATATTCAGTGTGTTTCCAGGTGGTGGTAAAAGGGCTCTTTCTCTACATACATGATATTTCCCCAGGAATGTACTCATATATTTTACATACATTGCATTTTTGAAATAGATGAAATACCAACACTTGTATGTTTTTAGAAATAAAAATTTAAAATAGGGAAGCACAGAAGATTCAGAGGCTCTGAAATTCAGAAGTTCTATAAGCTCATAACCTTTTAAGAACAAAGAAAGGCCTGAATGAAGGCTCCAGTAAAACTCTGTAGTGCAGCCTTTCCTCACTTTACAACAGGAGAGGTTACCCAGTTTTTGCAGATTTCCGTTTCCTGTTCTTTTCTCCCCATCTCTCTGATTGTCCCCAGAGTCTTGAATCAAGAATGAGATAATCCTGGGAGGGGATTACTCCAAAGCAGAAACCTCCCACAATCCTTCCTGATCCAAATTCCTGCCCACCCTCCACCACTCTCTACTTACTTAGCATTAGAACCTAGTAGCTTTGACATGACAGCCCCACCATCTTCAGCCCCACCGCATACTGCATTGTAGGGGAGAGCCTTGTAATCTGACACAACAGATCTCTGTTTCTCACCATGTATAAACAGCTGGTCACTGAGTGCACCCAAGGAGACTCAGTTGTCTGTGTGGTTCCTTAGGGCTCCATACATATTTTGATAAGCTTTCCTGTCAGTGATTCTTCATAAGTTTAACAGTGGTGGTTAGATTGATATTGTTTAGTTAAGATAGGTAGTTTTGCTTCTCCAGAGCCAGGAAGTATGGTCCAGAAACTGTGCAAAACTTTACATACATTGTTCAATTTAGCGTCCTCATGTATAATTATGAGGTAAGAGCTATTAATATCTCCATTTTATAGGTGAATAAACAAACAGTAGCTTAAAAGTGTTGTGTCTAAGTTCACTTGGTTAGTAAATAGCAGAGTTATGACTTAAACTCATATTCGAACCCTCAGTATAAATTTCTAACCCTGTACACTTAACTATCACAAAAGGATTAATATGGGCTCATCAGAGGAAAACTGTTCCTTAACAAAATGAAACCTAAGGCTTGCATCCGTGCACATTAAGTTGCTTCAGTTGTGTCCAGTCCTTTGCAATCCCATGGGCTATAGCTCACCAGGCTCCTCTGTCCATGGGATTCTCCAAGCAAGAATACTGGGATCTTCCTGTCCCCGGCAAATGAACCCATATCTCTTCTGTCTCCTGCACTGGGATGTGGGTTCTTTATCACTAGCATCACCTACAATTTTTAAATGCAAGCTATTTGTGTAATTGCTTAATTCTGGGTATATTTTCATGGCAAGAGTTACATAAATAGCAGGATCAGTCCCATAAATAGTTTGAGTAACTTTATTGATTTCGTTCTTTAAAAATAGAACAGTACTTAGAATTGTCTATTATAATATATAGCATATATATTATAATTAAATATATATTATATTTATAATGGTCTATAATAATTGTCTATTATAACATAGACAATGTCATCTTCCCATTTTATAGATAACACCAGCCATGAATTTTAAAATCAGCTTTGAGCACATCCATTCAAGATTCATTATGCCGGAAAATGTCCCTCTTATATTTATTACTAAAGCTAAGTTCTTCTCTAAGGAGCTCTCGGAAAAACCTGTGCCAAGAAATGAGTCTCAAAGTACATTCAGATTTAAAAGCCTTAAAACTTAGTGTAGATAACCTTTACCTATTTCCTGTACAGGTGCTTCCATGCACCTTTCTAGACTCCTGTAAAGCACATTCCTTTACATTCACTCCTAGCTGGAGATCTGAGAGAACAAAAGATACTCTTTAACCATGGCCCGGGCAAGGAGGCATTCACATCTGCCACCCAGACATTATCTCCCTGCGCCTTTAACCGCAGAAAATAGAGATTTAATGAGAAGAGGAAGCTGGAATAAATGAGAATATCCTCCAAATTTTAATGACTTAATACTTCTCTTCAGAACCCATAAACAACTCCTACCATCTGGCCTCGTTTTATTTTTTACCACACCGGAGGGAATCTCAGCCTACTACATGATTAAAAAAAAAAAAAAATCAGAATCAAATTCCTCCTTTTTCCCCAACCCCCACTTCCAGCTCCGAACATAGAGTTTTGCAAAACAAATCTTTGCTATTATTCTTACAAAGAAAGAATTCTGGCATGGATGAAAAAGAACTTTAAGGAATACAAGCATAAAAGGTGTTTTGTTTCTTTCAAATCAGTGTAATTTATACAGCTGCGTACATGAACAAAGCTGTTTCAAGGAGGCACAGCCAAGCAGGGACTTTTGGGTTTTGGCACGATGTGCCTCAGAGCTGCTCCCAAATCACTTCACCTCACTCTACCTTTAGTGTCTCCATTCAAACATTCAAAAAAAAAGAAAGAAAGAAATAGAGTGAACAAAGAGAATCCTGAATAAAAAGAACTACATTGATTAGACAATAAGTGTGGTCACTGTGTTCTTTTCAAGAAGCTCCATCACTTAAAAAAAAAAAAAAAAAAAAACCTTTTTAATAAATAAGCTGTGTACAAATTATAAGTTTAATGAAAGCAAACTGTCTCATGTTTTATAAAGTTCAGTCTTTTGTTCATTGTTCTGACACTGATTGGAATTTTCAGGCAGAACAAACTCTTACCTCGGGGTGAATTCAACACCTACGTTCCTACTCTAGAGGAGAAAAAAAAGCAAATGAGTCTGATGAATGAGTGAATGAGTAGATAAAAAATGTCCTCTCATCATTATTGCTTGTGTTCAAGTTGAGTAACAGTTGGCAATACAATTTTAGTTTATGGCCAAAGACTTCTGTTACTAGGACTCTCTTCTCTTTAAGTTACCAATGTATCTTTTTATTGGCTCAAAACCAATTCAGTCATGTATAAAGCAGGTAGCCTTATTGATTCTTCAACTTTCTATCTATGCCTTAACCTCATAAAGAGGGTCTACCTGGTATGGTAATATGAAAAATAACACTCACTGAGTGTGGTGTATGGGCCAGGCAGAGAGTAAAAGAATTCTTAGCATACTAACTCACTTAATCCCTACAACAGCCTGACTAAATAATGATGAAGATGATGATGATAATTTTATACAAGAGGGTTCTGAATTCAGAAATGTTAAGTTCAGTTCATACAGCCAGCAGCTGGCAGTGTCTGAGTTTAAAAGCCCAAGTCTGCTTTTTGAAATTGTGCTCTTAATTATGATATATTGTACTAGAAAGAGCACAGGCTTTGGAGAGATCCAGACGTTAGGACCAAATCACAATTAGGCATTTACTAGCTGTGTAATGTCAGGAAAATCACTTTTCTCAGGCTCAAATTCCTGAAGTATAAACAGGTAAAACAATGTGACAGTCTACAGGAATATAAAGAACTTTAGAAACAGACCCTGACTCCTAAGGGGTTCTAAATACATTGAAACTTTATCTCAGCTATTATTAATAATATTTAAAAGTTCAATAATAGTAAAGGCTCCCCCTCTTATTCAGTACTTGCTGATAATTTGGAGAATATGAGTCTAAGACTTTTCTCTCAGGTCTGCCCTTTAAAAGCCAGTAAATTTTTTATTTACAGTTTAAATATTCTAATTTCAAAATGCTGACATTCTCCTTTCCTAAAATACAGTTAAGGGGTCCCAGAGAAAAACTGGTAACACTGAGAGCTGTGCTTGGAAACAGAGTCTGTGTAGCTGTGGGGCTGAATTGATGGGGGAGGTGTCACTTCAAGGCAGTCAGCTGCTCAATGTAAAAGCCAGTGAATTTTTAAAGAACATTTGGATAATAAATAGGTCAAATTACCTTTCTATCTTTTCAAAAGTAAAAAAAGAAATCCATCAAGTCCATTCCCATTTTTACCCCTAAGGGCTAAAATAAAAGCTGCCATATCAGCAGAGATTGTATTATTCTAGAATGTTTTCTCCTAGAACTTTGTGGACTGCACCATTCTCTTAGATTCCATTTCCCTTCCCTTTTGAGAGCATAGTGTAACTGCAGGCTTACAGAAGTGTTTTTCATTTCCATTCTGTGCATGAAAATTAAATTTAATTATTCCCCAACATGTCAAAGGCACTCATCAAGTTAGGCTGCTTTATACTGAGCAGAAACTGTGAATAAGATTTAATTTGGAAATACTTGTTTCTGCAAATCTCCCTGAACTCTGAGGAAGAATTACTATTTGTGGCAATACATATGGGAAACCTAATGTGCTGACTAAGAAATGCCATTTGAGGTGGAAAAGCTGTGAAATGCATGGCACGTATTAATTCCACCATATAGTAAATCTTTCACTGAAAAGTTATGGACTATAAAGCTTTGTCCCTAGGAACCAGCCCTCAGAAAGTTATGATTGCATTAAAGGAGGCAGTAGGGATTTATAGAACATATCAACCTTATCAAATTTGATAGAATCCTTTCAGAATGAAAAAAAAAAATTCAGTTCAGTTCAGTCGCTCAGTCATGTCCAACTCTTTGCGACACCATGAATCGCATCACACCAGGCCTCCCTGTCCATCACCAACTCCTGGAGTTCACTCAAACTCACGTCCATCGAGTCAGTGATGCCATCCAGCCATCTCATCCTCTGTCGTCCCCTTTTCCTCCTGCCCCCAATCCCTCTCAGCGTCAGAGTCTTTTCCGATGAGTCAACTCTACACATGAGGTGGCCAACGTACTGGAGTTTCAGCTTTAGCATCATTCCTTCCAAAGAACACCCAGGGCTGATCTCCTTCAGAATGGACTGGTTGGATCTCCTTGCAGTCCAAGGGACTCTCAGGAGTCTTCTCCAACACCACAGTTCAAAAGGGTCAATTCTTCGGTGCTCAGCCTTCTTCACAGTTCAACTCTCACATCCATACATGACCACAGGAAAAACCATAGCCTTGACTAGACGGACCTTTGTTGGCAAAGTAATATCTCTGCTTCTGAATATGCTATCTAGGTTGGTCATAACTTTTCTTCCAAGGAGTAAGTGTCTTTTAATTTCATGGCTGCAGTCACCATCTGCAGTGGTTTTGGAGCCCAAAAAAATTAAGTCTGACATGTATCCACTGTTTCCCCATCTATTTCCCATGAAGTGAGGGAACCAGATGCCATGATCTTCATTTTCTGAATGTTGAGTTTTAAGCCAACTTTTTCACTCTCCTCTTTCACTTTCATCAAGAGGCTTTTTAGTTCCTCTTCACTTTCTGCATATCTGTGGTTATTGATATTTCTCCCAGCAATCTTGATTCCAGTTTGTGCTTCTTCCAGCCCAGCGTTTCTCATGATGTACTCTGCATAGAAGTTAAAGAAGCAGGGTGACAATATACAGCCTTGACGTACTCCTTCTCCTATTTGGAACCAGTCTGTTGTTCCATGTCCAGTTCTAACAGTTGCTTCCTGACTTGCATACAGATTTCTCAAGAGGCAGGTCACGTGGTCTGATATTCCCATCTCTTTCAGAATTTTCCAGTTTGTTGTGATCCACACAGTTAAAGGCTTTGGCATAGTCAATAAAGCAGAAATAGATATTTTTCTGGAACTCTCTTGCTTTTTCGATGATCCAGCGGATGTTGACAATTTGATCTCTGGTTCCTCTGCGTTGCTGACAGGCAAAAACATGGTCATCATACATGTCTGGGCTGTTTTGAAAATGTTACATAAAATACCAGAGGAAATCATATACCCTAGCTATAATAAATTGCCTTGAGCCTGAGTAACTTAGATGGACAAAAAAATGTGCAACTGAGGGAAAAGAAAAAGGGGAGTGGGAATAGGAGATATGCCTCGTAGTTGAGTTCACATAGATTTACCAGTTAGGTAGCTTTGAATTCAATTCTTAGTTCCACTGTTTGCTGTGTATCATTGAGTAACTTAGTTACCCTTTAAAAGCCACTGTTTCCTGAACTATAAAATGAGGAATAACAGCATTGTTGGATGGTCATGAGGATTAAGTGAGCTAAAATATGTCAGTTGCCCATAGGGAAGAGATCGGTGTATGGCAACTCTCATATTTCTTGGTGTGGCTGTTACATTGTGGGCAAAGTGAATGGAAGTCATGAGGAAGCAGCTCCTGTAGATGACTTCAGTAAGAACAAATGGGATTCTGATGGGGCAGGCAGAGCATGTCTGGGAGATGAGGATCTGACATCAGTTTCAAACACATAAAATTCCAGATGCATATAGGACCAAGAAACTGGAACACACATTTCTTTGATCTTCAAGATGAAAGTCATTATCAGGAGCTAGATACAGTAGATCCTTATATCAGCCAATTATTTTTAACTAGGAAAAGAGCTACAATGTATCTATGCCACCCTCTAACAAATATTTGAAAAACATGCAATCTGTATTGGTTAGGATTCTCCAGAAAAATAAATAGATATATTGTATATTGTATATAATATAAATAATTGTAAATAAATATTACAGAGAGAGAGAGATGGAGACAGAAATTTATTATAAGGAATTGGCTCACACAGTTATGGAAACTACTGTTTGCCATCTGCAAGTTGGAGACCCAGGGGAAAACAGTTAATATATTTCCAGTCTGACATGAAGTTCTAAGAACCAGGAGAATCAAGGTACAAGCCCAACGTACAAGCCCAAGTCTGAAGGCCTGAGAACTGGAGAGCCAGTGTTGTAAATTCCAGTCTGAATACAAAGACCTTGAAAACCAGGACCTCCTATGGAGTTAGTTGAAGTCTGAAGGCAAGAGATTAGTGTATCAGCGCAATGAGTCAGACGGAGAGAGATGGTTTTTCCCTTCCTTCACCTGTTTTGTTCTATTCAGTTCTCAATGCATCGTATGATACCCACTCACATCGGGGAGGTCAGTCTACTTTATTCAGTCTACTAACTCAAATACCAATCTCATCCAGAAACACCATCACAGACACACTCAGAAATAATCTTTAACCAAATATCTGGGCACTACATGACCCAGTCAGGTTGACACATAAAATTAATCATAACAAATGTGTGTAGGATCCAGGAGAATTGTAATTAATGAGGAATTAATTAATGAGGAATTAATCTAATTGATTAATTAGAGGAACCCACGTTTCATGAATATACCAGGAAAAGGTAATTTGAGTTCTCCAAACACTTCTGTGATTTTAGTCATAGGTACTAGCAATAATATATTTTTTTCTTGATAATAATGAGGAAGACTACTTCATATTGAGTTAGACAAGGCTGTGGTCCATGTGATCAGATTAGCTAGTTTTCTGTGATTGTGATTTCAGTCTGTCTGCACTCTGGTGCCCTTTCTTAGTGCCTACCATCTTACTTGGGTTTCTCTTACCTTGGATGTGGGGTATCTCTTCAAGGCTGCTCCAGCAAGCGCAGCCGCTGCTCCTTACCTTGGACATGGGGTATCTCCTCAGAGCCACCCCTCCTGACCTTGGACGTGGGGTATCTTCCCTTATGATTATACAGTGGAAGTGAGAAATAGATTTAAGGGACTATATCTGATAGACTGAATGCCTGATGAACTATGGATGGAGGTTCATGACACTGTACAGGAGACAGGGATCAAGACCATCCTCAAGAAAAAGAAATGCAAAAAAAAGCAAAATGGCTGTCTGAGGAGGCGTTACTAATAGCTCTGAAAAGAAGAGAAGTCAAAAGCAAAGAGGAGAAGGAAAGATATACCCATTTGAATGCAAAGTTCCAAAGAATATCAAAGAGAGATAAGAAAGACTTCCTCAGTGATCAATGCAAAGAAATAGAGGGCAACAATAGAATGGGAAAGACTAGAGATCTCTTCAAGAAAATTAGAGATACCAAGGGAACATTTCATGCAAAGATGGGCTCAATAAAGGACAGAAAGGGTATGGACCTAACAGAAGCAGAAGATATCAAGAAGAGGTGGCAAGAATACACAGAAGAACTGTACAAAAAAGATCTTCATGACCAAGATAATCACGATGGTGTGATCACTAACACTCACCTAGATCCAGACATCCTGGAATGTGAAGTCAGGTGGGCCTTAGGAAGCATCACTACGAACAAAGCTAGTGGAGGTGATGGAATTCCAGTTGAGCTATTTCAAATCCTGAAAGATGATGCTGTGAAAGTGCTGCACTCAATATGCCAGCAAATTTGGAAAACTCAGCAGTGGCCACAGGACTGGAAAAGGTCAGCTTCCATCCCAATCCCAAAGAGGGGCAATGCCAAAGAATGCTCAAACTGCCACACAATTGCACTCATCTCACATGCTAGTAAAGTAATGATCAAAATTCTCCAAGCCAGTCTTCAGCAATACGTGAACCATGAACTTCCAGATGTTCAAGCTGGTTTTAGAAAAGGCAGAGGAACCAGAGTTCAAATTGCCATATCTGCTGGATCATTGAAAAAGCAAGAGAGTTCCAGAAAAACATCTATTTCTGCTTTATTGACTATGCCAAAGCCTTTAACTGTGTGGATCACAACAAACTGGAAAATTCTGAAAGAGATGAGAATATCAGACCACGTGACCTGCCTCTTGAGAAACCTGTATGCAAGTCAGGAAGCAACTGTTAGAACTGGACATGGAACAACAGACTGGTTCCAAATAGGAGAAGGAGTACGTCAAGGCTGTATATTGTCACCCTGCTTCTTTAACTTCTATGCAGAGTACATCATGAGAAATGCTGGGCTGGAAGAAGCACAAACTGGAATCAAGATTGCTGGGAGAAATATCAATAACCTCAGATGGGCAAATGACACCACTCTTATGGCAGAAAGTGAAAAAGAACTAAAGAGCCTCTTGATGAAAGTGAAAGAGGAGAGTGAAAAATTTGGCTTAGAAGTCAACACTCAGAAAACTAAGATCACTCATCTGGTACCATCACTTTATGGCAAATGGGGAAACAATGAAAACAATGAAAAAAATAAAGTGAGAGACTTTATTTTCTTGGGCTCCAAAATCACTGCAGATGGTGATTGAAGCCATGAAATTAAAAGATGCTTACTCCTTGGAAGGAAAGTTATGACCAACCTAGATAGCATATTAACAAGCAGAGGCATTACTTTGTCAACAAAGATCCGTCTAGTCAGTGGTCATGTGTGGATGTGAAAGTTGGACTATAAAGAAAGCTGAGCACTGAAGAATTGATGCTTTTGAACTGTGGTGTTGGAGAAGACTCTTGAGAGTCCCTTGGACTGCAAGGAGATCCAACCAGTCCATCCTAAAGGAGATCAGTCCTGGGTGTTCATTGGAGGGACTGATGTTGAAGCTGAAACTCCAATACTTTGGCCACCTGATGTGGAGAGCTGACTCATTTGAAAAGACCCTGATGCTGGGAAAAATTGAGGGCAGGAGGAGAAGGGGATGACAGAGGATGAGATGGTTGGATGGCATCCCCAATTCAATGGACATGAGTTTGGGTAAACTCCGGAAGTTTGTGATGGACAAGGAGGATTGCATGCTGCGTTTCATGGGGTCACAAAGAGTCGGACATGACTAAGTGACTGAACTGAACTTCATATTAGTTAATTGCTTCAACATAGACCAAGGTACCTTCATAAATATCTTATTGGAGTCTCTAATACTGCCTTGAGGTAGACAGAGTCAACTACTTTATTCTCAGCTTACAGATGAGGAAAACAAAGCTAGGAGACTAAAATGGTTGGTCCAAAATCACTCAGATAGATGTGGGAAAGCACAAGACAGGTAGAAGTTCATCTGTCTTGAACTTTTGCCTCAGCCTACACCCTTAATGCTACTCACACACATTCCTAACTTTCTTAAAGTTAGGTATAATATATCCCTTTCCCATGACTCTCCATGTATAACAAAAAAAAAAAAATAGCAATTTAAAAATATCCTATTTGTACCAAAAATTACCTTTGGGACATCAATTATTTTGGTACAACCCCACTAACACATCCCTTCATATTTTTCTAATGATGTAGCACCTCCTATAAACAGTATGCTAGAGTCTTGATACGTAAAGTGATTATATGCCATGTCAATCACTGTCTCTCACTCTTTGTCACTGTTGTTCCCACTTCAAATGCACAACTTTACAGGAACTGAAAATAGGTTCAGCCATGTCACTAGACTTTGAAGTTAAAATTATGGAGTGACAAAAAGAAGTGGCAGCTTATAAATAGCTATCATTTATTCATATCTCAGGACAATACCTGAGGCTCTAGGAATTCTGACAGCAATTTCTTAAAACCATACACTAGCAATAATATCCAGGTTTGGGGAGTTTGTGTTCCTGACTGCTGAAATGTAACAGGGTGATTAAGAACATACACATATATACACATGATTACAATTAGTTTTGGTAGCAGCTATGTCTCCTCTATAAAGAAGAAGTAGCAGTTGATTATGAATATAGAGATAGGTGAGGTAAAGTGAAAGGTGTGAGTCTCTCAGTCATGTCCAACTCTTTGCGACACTGTGGACTGTAGCCCATCAAGCTCCTCTTCCCATAGAATTCTCCAGGCAAGAATATGTGAGTGGGTTGCCATTTACTTCTCCAGGGGATCTGCCCAACCCAGGGATCAAATCTGGGTCTCATGCATTGCGGGCAGATTCTTTACTATCTGAGCCACCAGGATAGGTATTAATGTGGTTATTATTTTCGAAAAAGTTCCTATTGGTGGCTGTTGTTCAGTTACTCAGTCATATCTGACTCTTTGCGATCCCATGAACTGCAGCATGCCAGGCTTCCCTGTCCTTCACCATCTCCCGGAGTATGCTCAAATTCATGTCCATTGAGTACGTGGTACCATCCAACCATATCATCCTCTGTCATCCCCTTCCCCTCCCGCACTCCATCTTTATCACCTTCAGGGTCTTTTCCAATGAGTCGACACTTTGCATCAGGTAGCCAAAGTATTGGAGCTTCAGCTTTAGTATCAACCCTGACAATGAATATTCAGGGTTGATTTCCTTTAGGATTGACTGGTTTGAACTCCCTGCTGTCCAAGGGACTCTCAGGGTCTTCTCCAACACCAAAGTTCAAAAGTGTCAATCCTTCGGTGCCCAGCCTTCTTTATGGTCCAATTCTCACATTCATACATGACTACTAGAAAAACCATAGCTTTGACTAAATGGAACTTTGTAAGCAAAGTAATGTTTCTGCTTTTTAACACACTGTCTAGGTTTGTCATAGCTTTTCTTCCAAGGAGCAAGCATCTTTTAATTTCAAGCCTTCCTTAAATGTCCACAGTGATTTTGGAGCCCAAGAAAATAAAATCTGTTACTGCTTCCACTTCTTCCCATTTTATTTGCCACGAACTGAAGGGACCAGATCATAGATCATAGATCTATGTTTTTGGAATGCTGAATTTTTAAGCCAGCACTTTACTCTCCTCTTTTACCTTCATCAAGAGGCTCTTTAGTTCCTCTTCACTTTCTGCCATAAGAGTAGTGTCATCTGCATATCTGAGGTTATTGATATTTCTCCTGGCAATCTTGATTCTAGCTTGTGCTTCATCCAGCCCAGCATTTTGCATAATGTACTCTGCATATAAGTTAAGTAAACAGGGTGACAATATACAGCCTTGACTTACTCCTTTCCCAGCTTGGAACCAGTTTGTTGTTCCATGTTAGGTTCTAACTATTGTTTCTTGACCTGCATACAGGTTTCTCAGGAGACAGGTCAGGTGGTCTGGTATTCCCATCTCTTGAAGAATTTTCCAGTTTGTTGTGATCCACACAGTCAAAGGCTTTGGCATAGTCCATGAAGCAGAAGATGTTTCTCTGGAATTCTGTTGCTTTTTCTATAATCCAGCTGATCTTAGCAATTTGATCTCTGGTTCCTCTGCCTTTTCTAAATCTAGCTTGTACATCTGGAAGTTCTCGGTTCACATGCTGTTAAAGCCTAGCTTGAAAGATTTTGTGCATTGTCTTGCTAGCATGTGAAGTGAGTGCAATTGTGTGGTGGTTTGAACATTCTTTGGCATTGCCTTTCTTTGGGATTGGAATGAACAGTGACCTTTTCCAGTCCTCTGGTCACTGCTGAGTTTTCCAAATTTTCTGGCATATTGACTGCAGGTCTTTAACAGCATCATCTTTTAGGATTTGAAATAGCTCAGCTGGAATTCCATCACCTCCACTAGCTTTGTTCATAGTGATGCCTCTTAAGGCCCACTTGACTTTGCACTCCAGGATGTCTGGCTCTAGGTGAGTGATCACACCATCATGGTTATCTGGGTCATCAAGATGTTTTCTGTATAGTTCTTCTGTGTATCCTTGCCACCTCTTCTTAATCCCTTCTGCTTCTGTTAGGTCCATACCGTTTCTGTCCTTTATTGTGCTCATCTTTGCATGCAATGTTCCCTTGGTATCTTCTAATTTTCTTGAAGAGATCTCTAGTCTTTCCCGTTTAATGGTTTTTCTCTTTGTTTGCATTGTTCACTTAGAAAGGCTTTCTTATCTCTCCTTGCTATTCTTTGGATCTTTCTTTTTCTCTTTTGTCTTTCACTTTTCTTTTCTCAGCTCTTTGTAAGGCCTCCTCAGGCACCATTTTGCCTTTTTGCATTTCTTCTTTTTGGGAATGGTTTGATCATTGCCTCCAGTACAGTATTACAAACCTCCGTCCATAGTTCTTCAGGGACTCTGTTTGTCAGATCTAATCCCTTGAATCTATTTGTTACTGCCACTGTATAATCATAAGGGATTTGATATGGATAATACCTGAATGCCCTAGTGGTTTTTCCTACTTTCTTCAATTTAAGTCTGAATTTTGCAATAAGGAGTTCATGATCTGAGCCACAGTCTGCTCCTGGTCTTGTTTTGCTGACTGTATAGAACTTTTCCATCTTTGACTGCAAAGAATATAATAACTCTGATTTCAGTATTGACCATCTGGTGATGTCCATGTGACTTAATTAAAAATTGGGCTTTTGTATCTTATGTTTAGATTATTTAAGACACATAATACTTAGCATTTTATTTCATTTTCCTATCTTCTACAGCTTTTTTCTATTAGAGTATAATTGCTTTACAATATTGTGTTAGTTTCTGTTGTACAGCATAGTAAATCAGTCACACAGATACATGTATCTCTTCTTTGAATTTCTTTCCCATTGAGGCCACCGTAGAGCGCTTGGTAGAGTTCCCTGTGCTCTAAAATCAGTTCTCATTAGTTATTCATTTTGTTTCTATTTCTGCTTTTCAAATGAATTCATCTATACATTTTTCCAGATCTCATATATATGCATTAATATACAGTATATGTTTTTGTCTTTCTGAGTTTCTTCACTCTGAGTCTCTAGGTCCATCCACGTCTTTTTATGGTTGAGTAATTTTCCACTGTATATGTGCCACATCATCTTTATCCATTCTTCTGTTGATGGATATTTAGGTTGCTTCCATGTCCTGGCTATTGTAAATAGTGCTTCAATGAACATTGGGGTGCATATATCTTTTTGAATTATGGTTCTCTCTAGGTATATGCTTAGGAGTGGGAATACTAGGTTCCACAGCTTTTAAATTGAGCCATTTTTACGAATGTCAGTGCAAATTAAAAAAAGAAAAAAAATTATATTTCTCTTTCTCTATCTTTCTTGCTCTATCATCTCACACAAGGGTAGGTGCCAAAAATCCTCAATATTGCTACTTATTGACTTCTCTGCATATCTATGTGGCTTTTTTTTAATGCTTATAAAATTTAAACATATACATTATAGAGCTTAAACTCACCTGATAGAGCTAAAAGGGACTTTCATTAACCACCTGAGTGAACCCTCCCCAAGCCCCTTGATTTTAAAGGTAGGAAAACTAAGTCTCCAAGAGCCAAGTGACTTTCCCAAGATCACACAATTGCCCAGTCAGAACTGGCACTAGAACTTAGCTTTCAATCCAAGGATTTTTCCACTTCACTTAAATAAAATATTATAAATGTGGATGTTGGTATTTTTTAATTAAAATTAGCAACAAATAAAAAATGTCATGATATTTTTCTCACATAAATTGAAAGGATTCTTCTTAGGAAATAATGACTTTTCCTTCCTATTACCCAGCAATTGACCATTTATGTAATGTGCAAAGGCTGAATTTTATCCAGATTTATAACATTTAAGCAGCTTAGTATTTCATTTTGAGGTGGTTTGGTAGGGGCTACCATAACTAGGCTGCTTCTCTCTGGCAAGACCATAATTTGGCTCTTTGGATTAAAAGTAAGATAGAAAGAATTTCACTCTCTTTCCTCTGTATCATATATCATATAAAAAATATCCAGATATTTTTTACAATGATTATATCCCTCAAAAACCCTATTTGGCAACCCAAATAGTCCTGGACCCTGGAAATGATGAAATTTATATGAGGAAAATGATAAGCATAAGAGTTCGCCAGCATGTCCAGAAAAGTTCTTGTTAAAAAAAAAAATGAATTAGGATGTTTTCATGGAAAAGGGGACAAATTTTTACCTCTTTCAAACCTTTACTGGGGCAAAAATTGTGTTTCCATATGTGATTAAATAATCATCCTTTTTACTGAATTTGTGACATATATGAGATGAGTTTTTGTGTGTGCATGCTAAGTCGCTTCAGTCGTGTCTGACTCTTTGTGACCCTATGGACTGTAGCCGACCAGCTCCTCTGTCCATGGCATTCTCCAGGCAAGAATACTGAAGTGGGTTGTCACTCCCTCCTCCAGGGGGGCTTCCCAACCCAGGACTCTAACCCACATCTCATATATCTCCTGCATTGGCGGGTGGTTTCCTTACCATTAGTGCCACCTGGGAAGCCCAAGTTTTGTCTGATTTATTTTTAAATACACAGTTCAGTTCAGTTCAGTCACTCAGTCATATCCGACTCTTTGTGACCCCATGGACTGCAGCATGCCAGACTTCCCTGTCCATCACCAGCTCCCAGAGCTTACTCAAACTCATGTCCATTGAATCGGTGATGCCATCCAACCATCTCATCTATTTTCCCCTTCTCCTCCCACCTTCAATCTTTCCCAGCATCAGGGTCTTTTCTGAGTCAGTTCTTTGCATCAGGTGGCCAAAGTATTGGAGTTTCAGCTTTAGCATCAGTCCTTCCAATAAATATTCAGGACTGATTTCCTTTAGGATTGACTGGTTGGATCTCCTTGCAGTCCAAGGGAATCTCGCAAGTCTTTTTAAAGACTTTTTTTTAAAACAAGAGTTTTTCTTTTAATATACACCTGTATATAAATGTATCACAACAGTAACCAAGAAGAATTTCTAAACAAAGAGGTTTAAGTAGAAACCTAAGAGTATGATACATTTTCCTCTCTCAGCGCAGAGATACACTCTTTCTTTTTGGAAGGGGTACAAGGTTTGGTAGTACTTTGCTTCAGAACAGTAAATCATGGCCATAATCTGTCTATCCATCTTTCTATGAAAAGAAAAGAATTATGTAAGAACTCTTGAGCCCCACAGAGAGATTTTTTTCTACTGGTCTTCTATAACAGAATAATAATACATTTCCATTTAGTGCTTGTACAAATTCAAGCTTACATTTTTCTTGCATATTTCTGGCCTTATTTGCTACCCTTTCCTCAAGCTTTCTGCTTGCTCATTATTTACTCAGTTATTGCCTGTGTTCCTGGCACTTTTCTAGGCATATTAAGATGAAGGTATATGGAGCCCTGTCTTTGAGCAGCTCGTTGTCTTATACAAGTGGCAGTCTGGTAAACAAATGCTTGTCTTTGTATCCCTAGTGTAGACAACTGGAATTCCAAAAGGCCTGCTTCAACCCTTCTCATGTTACTCTTCGTGTTATGTTCCACTTCTTGTCTATTGAGGTGTTTATCTTATTTTAATGCTACTGTGTCTTTTAAATGTTCTCTTTACGAATTTAAATGTTATCTTTATCATGATGTGTGTTTGGAGCAGTGAAGGACTTCTCCACTTAAATTTGAAAGTCAAACAAATTGGGATAAGGAGTCCCAATATTTTCAGTGGTTTAAAATATTTTCTACAATGTAGAAATTAGCTGTTAGTTGACAATTTAAAACAAATAAGCAATCATGAGTCTCTGGGTTTTAAAAGTATTTCATAAGGAAAATTATTTTAAACTGTTTATTAGAAACTTTTCATACAAAAATATATAATGAGCCTCCATGTGCCTATCACATAGGTACAACAATTATAATCAGTATTATATTCTTATTTCATTCATACCCACCCCAACACTTTTTTTTTCTTTGATGGAAAGAAAATGGTGGAGCATTTTAAAGTACATCCCCAGCATTATATCATTTATCCCATAAACACTTCATATTTTTAACAGAAAGGGATTTTTTTAAACACACACATGCACACATAAAGTAACATATGACATCCAACACAGTTAATAATTTTTTAATATTATGTAATACTCTGTCTAATTTCCCCCAGCTATCTCAAAAACTGTCTTTTAATGGATATCAGTGTACTCTGCCCCCTTTTTATAAAATATATATATATATATATATATATATTTATTTATTTTGGGGGAAAAACTATAGAATCTCCCACACTCTGGATTTGGCTGATTGTATCTTGCAGTGTAAACTAACATATTCTTCTTCTTCCCTTTTTTCCTTAAAACTAGAACTTGTATTGTTGTTTAATCGATAATTTATATTCAACTCTTTTGTGACCCCATGGACTATAGCCTGCCAAGTTCTTCTGTCACTGGGATTTCCTAGGCAAGAATATTGGAGTGGGTTGCCATTTCCTTCTCCAGGGGATCTTCCTGACCCAGGGATCAAACCCCCATCTCTTGTATTGGCAGGCAAATTGTTTACTACTGAGCCACCAGGGAAGCCTCAGTACTTGTATATTCAGGCTTAATTAGGTCAAATCCTTTTCTCGGGGGTATTTAATAGGTGGTGTTGTGTAATTCCTACTGCTTTATATCAGCTCAGTTCAGTCGCACAGTAATGTCCAACTCTTTGCGACCCCATGAACTGCAGCACTCCAGGCCTCCCTGTCCACCACCAATTCCTGGAGTCCACCCAAACCCATGTCCATTGAGTCAGTGATGCCATTCAACCATCTCATCCTCTGTCATCCCCTTCTCCTCCTGCCCTCAATTTTTCCCAGCATCAGGGTCTTTTCAAATGAGTCAGCTCTTCGCATCAGGTGGCCAAAGTATTGGAGTTTCAGCTTCAACATCAATCCTTCCAATGAGCACCCAGGACTGATCTCCTTTAGGAAGGACTGGTTGGATCTCCTTGCAGTCCAAGGGACCCTCAAGAGTCTTCTCCAACACCACAGATCAAAAGCATCAATTCTTCAGTGCTCAGCTTTCTTTATAGTCCAACTGTCACGTCCATACATGACTACTGGAAAAACCATAGCCTTGACTAGACGGACTTTTGTTGACAAAGTAATGTCTCTGCTTTTTAATATGCTGTCTAGGTTGGTCATAACTTTCCTTCCAAGTAGTAAGCATCTTTTAATTTCATGGCTGCAATCACCATCTCTGTGTTGTGTAATTCCTACTGCTTTACATCATGTGACACATAATAGCTCTGTGGTCTACTTTTGGTGACATTAATTACAGGGCTCAGATGATGTCATCTCAGATCCATCTATTATAATTTTCCGTTAACCATTCACCTAATGGTTATAGCAGCCACTGTTGATTGTTACTTAGATCCATTATTCCATTAGGTATTGCAAAATGGTAATTTTCTAATTCTATCATTTGTTCTGCATTTATTATCTGTGATTCTTTGATTAAAGAAGAATTTTCCTTTAATAAGTATTTGGGTACCCTGACACAGTTCATAGAGGAAAGGAAGAATAAATGCTTGGTTCTCTACCTTTATCAATTGTCTGAATACTGAGTTGGTGCCCTGTCTTGCTTTTCTGCTGGGTCTCCTTGGTGGTTTAAAATAACACAACATTGTTTTTCATCTCCATGTAGTACTTCTTTATCTTACATGTCTCTTTTTTCTATGACATCATAATCTGATTTCAAAAGGGAACATTCTCTTAAGTCTCCTTGAATTCATAAATCATGAATCTCCTAAATATTTTTCTGTTTTGTGTAAGTCAGTGAGGAACAAAAGCCATGCTAGATTATTCAATCAGTGGAAATGTAATATAGGACATTGGTTATAAATAGGAAATCTAAAGTAAAGGGGAGAGATACTGGTAACTGCAAGAAGTTACTACCAATTGAGGCTGAAGGAAAAGGAAAATGGTGGCACACAGGACCCAGAAGAACTTCATCACTGAGGCTACTGAGCACCTGCCACTGACTCTGGAGCGACGGCTGCTACCACACTGCAGGAAGTGTGGAACTCACATTTCCACTGGCTCTGCAGTAGCTTTTGTCACTGTTGCTGCTAGAATCATCAGACTGTCTGAGCTCTGTGCCAATGGAGATGACAGAGCACTCCCTCCTGCCATGGCCACTGGATCTCATTATCTGAGAAGAAACCAGAAGCCTAATTCACCCCATGTAGCCATCACTGCTAGCAGAGCCCCTAAAACCTAAAATGGGAAGAAATGACTACTTTTTCTTCTGCCTTCTTAGTCTAATCTCCTGCAGTGCTTCCCATTGATAGAGCCCAACCAGAAGAACCACACTGGCAAGACAGTCTGCAAAATGTAGTTTTTAGGCTTCTCTCCTCTGCAATATTGAGCAAAACATGAAAGGACAGGATGAAGCTGACAGCAGACAGACAAATGATCACACGTGCTCCTTTTAATAAATCCATGGTTGCAGAGGCAGCCTGCTCCTCCAAGTCTTCAGTAATATGTGGAGCTGTAGAATTCTTCTTGAAGTCTTATGATTTTCCTTATTTACTGTTCCATAATAAAGTTCTCTGTGTGTTGTGCTTTTATAGTCAAATAGGTGTTAAATTTAATTCCTAAATTAGGCCTTTAGTTTCACATCAATAGCATAAAATTTTAAATATGGAAATATTGACATCAGACCAGTTTAGACAACAAAAGAAACCAAAGACATGACCTTTACTGGGAGCTTCCTATCTGTTAAATATAGCATGGACAGAATTTCTAAGGAGAGGCCCCACATACAGGATCTCTTTTAAGTGATCATTTCTATCTGGATCCACTTTCCAGGTGGTCAGTATGTTACTCCTACAGCCAATCTGTGAATATTAGAGGGAGCTGAGAAAAAGTCCAGAGAATCCCTCAGACTATGCTTGCTATCCAGATACAGATCAGAAAACCTTTGTCTCTCATTTAGCTATATTATGGGAGTGATATACTTGTTTGTTGTTCAGTCACTCAGTCATGTCTGACTCTTTGCAACCCCATGCACTGCAGCATGCCGGTCTTCCCTGTCCTTCACTATCTCCAAGAGTTTGCTTAAACTCATGTCCATTGAGTTGGTGATGCCATCCAGCCATCTAATCCTCTGTCACCATCTTCTCCTCCTGTCCTCATTCTTTCCCAGCATCAGGGTCTTTTCCAATGAGTCAACTCATTGCATCAGGTGGCCAATGTTTTGGAACTTCAGCTTTAGCATCAGTCCTTCCAATGGATATTCAAGGTAGACTTCCTTTAGGATTGATTTACTTAGTTACCTAGAATAGCACCATGGATCTCCTACTTTTTTCCCTTCATCAAATCAGCATTTTACCTGATACGTATTTCTCCAAATGTCGAATAAGTATTCAATAGATGATACTTGGCCCTGATTGCCAAGGCTGCTAAAACAGTTCCTCACTTGCATACATTTTTAAAAAGCTTTCTAAATAGGAATTTAAGAGGAAAAGCTGGGGATCTGTGCTCATAAAATAACCCTGCTGAAAAAAAATTTATTCTATAATTGTTACTTCAACTCTTACCTTTACAAGCTTCATTAGTTGTCAACTACCACAAAAATCTATGTTTAAACGTTTTCATCTATCCGGGAGTTGGTGATAGACAGGGAGGCCTGGCGTGCTGTGATTCATGGGGTCACAAAGAGTTGGACACGACTGAGCGACTGAACTGAACTGATATGGGATATTAATATTTATATTTGAAAATATATTTAATAAATTAAATATAATAAAATAAATCTATACAATAAATATTTATCAAAAAGGCAATATTTTCATATGGTTAAAAATATAAAGTATAAAAATGGTAAATAGTGAAAAATCTCCTTACCAACGGTATCTTCCAGTCATTCAGTTTGTTTCCCCAGATTCTGGTCCAAATATATGTTATGCTCAAAAGCATATCCTTATATCCTATTTTGCACCTTGCTTTTTTCTCACTTAACAATATGTGCTATAGATCACTTCTTATCAGTACATAAATAGATGACAATTCCCCTTTGTGTAGGTTAAATTCTGAGAAGTGGAATTGCTAGATCAAACATTATATCTTTTTTAATCTTGATGAGTATTACTAAATCTTCCTCCATAAGGACAGTGTACACTTCCAGTATCACTGTGTGAGAGTATCTGTTTTCCCACATTCTCATCATGACAATGTATTAACAAATGTTTGCTCTTTGCCAGGTGAAAACAATTGATATCAGTGTAATAATGAAATTCTTTTATTATAAATAATGGTAGCATTTGGATATGATTCAGTTCAGATCAGTCACTCAATCGTGTGCAGTCACTCAGTCTTTGCAAACCCATGGACTGCAGCATGCCAGGCCTCCCTGTCCTTCACCAGCTCCCAGAGTTTACTCAAACTCATGTCCATTGAGTCGGTGATACCATCCAACCATCTCATCCTCTGTCGTCCCCTTCTCCTCCTGCCTTCAATCTTTCCCAGTATCAGGGTCTTTTCAAATGAGTCAGTTCTTCATATCAGGGGGCCAAAGTATTGGATTTACAGCTTCGGTATCAGTCCTTCCAATGAATATTCAGGACTGATTTCCTTTAGGATGGATTGGTTGGATTTCCTTGCAGTCCAAGGGATTCTCAAGAGTCTTCTACAAAGCCACAGTTCAAAAGCATCAATTCTTTGGTGCTCAGCTTTTTTTATAGTCCAATTCTCACATCCATACATGACTACTGGAAAATCCATAGCTTTGACTAGATGGACCTTTGTTGACAAAGTAATGTCTCTGCTTTTTAATATGCTGTCTAGGTTGGTCATAACTTTTCTTCCAAGGAGCAAGCATCTTTTAATTTCATGGCTAGAGTCACCATCTGCAGTGATTTTGGAGCCCAAGAAAATAAAGTCTCTCACTGTTTCCACTGTTTCCCCATTTGCCATAAAGTGATGGGACCAGATGCCATGATCTTAGTTTTCTGGATGTTGATTTGTAAGCCAACTTTTTCACTCTCCACTTTCACTTTCATCAAAAGGCTCTTTAGTTCTTCGCTTTCTGCCATTAGGGTGGTGTCATCTGCATATGAAGTTATTGATATTTCTCCCAGCAGTCTTGATTCCAGCTTGTGTTTCATCCAGTCCAGTGTTTTTCATGATGTGATTACTGTTTTTTCCCTTTTCTGCAACTATCAATTCATATCTTTGTCCTTTTTTTCAATTGATGTAATAGTATTTTCCTTATCAATTTTTAGAAATGCTTTATATTTCAGGAAAACTAGCCCTCTAAGGTAATTTTCAAATATCTCTCTGCTCCATTATTTGTCATTTGTGTTTGTATATGGTCATCTTTGTAAAAATATATATATGGAGGTGAATTTATTAAACCTTTCCTTTATGGCTTTTGAGCTTTATCTCATAGCTATACAGAGCTTCTGCAATCTTGAATTTTTTTATTCTCTCAGTTTTAAACATTTAAAGCTTTATATTTAAATATTTGATCTATTGATCTAATGAGCCTGAAGGTATTATTTCCATTTTGTCTTATACGGCTTCCTGTTTCCTCTGAAAGTATTCACTGAGTAGTTCATGTTTACCCAACGGATTTTGAGCCCCTTTACAATCTACCAAATTATTTATCTATTTCTGGACTTTGTATTCTATTCCACCAATCTGTCTATTTATATGCTTAATGATGTTATTTGAAGTATTGCTACCTGGTAAATAATGTGTTTTCTATCTGATAAAGCTACTTCTTCCCTTGTCAAGCTTCTTTTCATTACTTTAAAGCCTTCAGGAAATCAAGAGGCTTTTCCTGAAACTACAGATGTAAGGCATCATTTGTATGTCTGTGCAACAGGAAAGGCATGGGATAAATTACAGTCCATTCAAGTATGGAGTCATTATCCAATGTCCAGGCACTTTTGCTAGATGCAGAGAAAATCCCAGTAAACTGATGATTCAACATGGTGCCTTTTGTAAGCAAGTTTCAGACACTTGAACAATTTTATAGAAATAATGCTCCGTACATTCATTCCTCATTCTGCTTCAAACTGAAAAAGCAAGCATTGAAAGAGCTACCATTTCAAAAAATCAAGCAGAAAAGCCAAATAAAGGGGAAAAAGTGAATCTGGAATTGGATCTAGAGCAGGAAGCAGAGGGACAACATCTTGGATCAGCACTACATTTACTATAATGGAGCCAGGGACAAGTCACCTATCTACTACATTATATTCCCATTTGAATAATCTTCATTTATCTTCCCTAGTTTGAGCATTTGTGTGATTGAGTTTCAACTCTGATTTATTTAGTTGTTACTCTCTGCTCTGGGAGGAAAGCAGAGACACTTTTTAAGATTCTGGTGTAGACTGCTTTGATGAGAAGCCTGTTTTGTCACTTACTAACTGAAGGACTTAGGCAAGGTGCATAGTCTCTCTATGCTACATGCTCCTACCCCACCCCGTTTTCCCTGTTTGCAAAAAATGAATAACAGTAATGCTATTGCATCAAGTTGTCTTTAGAACTAAATGGATATGCTATATTCA
The DNA here is from genome assembly GCF_032452875.1 of Bos javanicus. Classification (NCBI taxonomy): domain Eukaryota; kingdom Metazoa; phylum Chordata; class Mammalia; order Artiodactyla; family Bovidae; genus Bos; species Bos javanicus. The sequence goes on from NC_083868.1 coordinate 87,202,256, forward strand.
CGCACTTAGCAAAGTGCTTGGATCATATTTGTTACTAAATAAAGTTACTGTTTTGGGCTTTCCTGGTGGCTCAGCAGTAAACAATCCTCCTGCAATGCAGGAGACACAGGAGATGCGAGTTCGATCCCCTGAAGGAGGGCATCACAACCTACTCCAGTATTCTTGGCAGGAAAATCCCTTGGACAGAGGAGCCTAGTGGACTACAGTCCATGGGGTTGCAAAGAGTCAAACACAACTGAAGTGACTGAGCACATACACACACACAAAGTTATTGTTAATTCTGATGATCATCATATTAATTATTCTAACAAATGACTACATGATGAACAATTTATTTTTAACTTTACAGAAACCAAGATTTTACTTTTTTCCCAATTTCCATAGCTAGACTGTTACTAGAAGAAGGATGAGAGTCAAACCCTGTTGTGAGTATATTTCAACCCTGTCTTTTTGGCTCAAAGTCTTAAAATTATGTGTTTTCTAAACTAATACTGACCAATGATGGTATATTCTAGTTTTTTCTTATGCCTCTTCTATTGATTACTTCTTCAGCCAAGATTGACCCCAAATCCTTTGTCACATTTCAAACTGACTGATATTCCCTTCCCTCAGTACTTTATATATCCTCAGTCACTCCCTTTAAATAGTGAAACATAATGCCACTAGTTGTAATTGTATCCTATAATATCTAGTTAATTTTGAGACATAGCCTTGAGACTTTTCACCACATCTTCAGTATTTTGTTCATTGTTCATGCCCCTTAATAAAATAATAGAAATGAAACCACCACTGGAGATTTAGGGCCAAAAAAATGTCTTATTCTGCCTTCTTTTCCTTGCTATACATGTAACAAATAAATATTACCCCTTTATATATGAGGCAGCTTAGCACCAAAAATGGTTGATTTGTCAAAGCTGTAGTCTAAAGTGCAGTTGAAATAAATCCTGGCAAGTGTGAGCCTTCCATTCTCCAGTCAACAGAGTACTATGTAACTTGGCTTGTTGACCTAGAAAAACCTGAGTCACATGTATTTTAACCCTCTGAGGTAGTTCAAGAGATTGATTTAGTATTTCAGTGTCATATTGAGCATAAGAAGATTTCAGAGACTCAGATCAGAGATATGAAATCCCTAAGAGGTCCATGTGAAATGATAGATACAGGAGCATATACTTAAATGATTACTCTTTAGAGTCCATGCTTCAGAACTTTTTGCACATTGTCTATCTGTCTGTCTACCTACTTACCTACTTATTCACTTGTTTGCTTTTCAGTGTATTTGACAAACTGCTGGAGAAAATATGGCCAAACTTAATAAGTAACCCCACTGGCTATTCCAGCATCACAAAAGTGAAGTAAAAGTTACTCAGTCTTGTTCAACTCTTTGCGACCCCATGGACTATACAGTCCATGGAATTCTCCAGGCCAGAATACTGGAGTGGGTAGCCTTTCCCTTCTCCAGGGGATCTTCACAACCCAGGGATCAAACCCAGGTCTCCCTCAATTGCAGGCAGATTCTTTACTAGGTGAGCCACAAGGGAAACCCAAGAACACTGGAGTGGGTAGCCTATCCCTTCGCAGTGAATCTTCCCCACCCAGGATTGAACCGGGGTCTCCTGCATTGCAGGCAGATTCTTTACCAAATGAGCTACCAGGGAAGCCCTTTTCAGCATCATAGGAACCTACTAGGTCTAATCTGAGGGATTTACAAACACTTGAAGGAAACAGAAGAGATGGATTTACAAACCCTTGAAGGAAACAGAAGAGATGAAATCAAAGACACAAACTCAATTCAAACTGGTCAAGTAATTGGAAACTTATTGGCACGTACAAATGAGAAATTCATGATAGAGCTGGAATGGGTGCTCAGTTTTTAACAGATGCCAGTTTTCCAGTGTGTCCAGGGAAACTTCCAAGATTCAGTGTAACTGAACAAACTTTGTTTATATGCCTATCCATGAATCACTGGGAAAAAGAAAGGAAAATAGTTCTGCCAGCTCTGAGAATGGGGAATTAAAGTTATCTTTCTACCCCACAGCATCCCATGCCCAAAACTGTGTGAACTGTGAGTAGAGAAGCGCTGGTGTTTTGTAGGATAACAAATGTGACATTAGTAGAAGAGAGAAGGGATGCCAGAGAGGCAAACAAATATTTACCATCAGTTCACTTCAGTTCAGTTCAGTCACTCAGTTGTGTCCGACTCTTTGTGACCCCATGGAACACAGCACACCAGGCCTCCCTGTCCATCACTAACTCCCAGAGCTAACTCAAACTCATGTCCATTGAGTCAGTGATGCCACCCAACCTTCTCATCCTCTGTCGTTCCCTTCTCCTTCTGCCTTCAATCATTCCCTCATCACAGTCTTTTTCAATGAGTCAGTTCTTAGCATCAGGGGGCCAAAGTATTGGAGTTTCAGCTTCAGTATCAGTCCTTCCAATGAATATTCAGGACTAATTTCCTTTAGGATGGACTGGTTGGATCTCCTTGCAGTCCAAGGGACTCTCAATAGTCTTCTACAACATCACAGTTCAAAAGCACCGATTCTTTGGTGCTCAGCTTTCTTTATAGTCCAAATCTCACATCCATACATGACTACTGGAAAAACCATAGCCTTAACTAGATGGACATTTGTTGGAAAAATAGTGTCTCTGCTTTTTAATATGCTGTCTAGGTTGGTCATAACTTTTCTTCCAAGGAGCAAGAGTCTTTTAATTTTATGGCTAGAGTCACCATCTGCAGTGATTTTGGAGCCCAAAAAAATAAAGTCAGCCATTGTTTCCACTGTTTCCCCATCTATTTCCCATGAAGTGATGGGACCAGATGCCATGATTTTCATTTTCTGAATTTTGAGTTTTAAGCCAACTTTTTCACTCTCCTCTGTCACTTTCATCAGGAGGCTCTTTACTTCTTCTTCACTTTCTGCCATAAAGGTGGTGTCATCTGCCTATCTGAGGTTATTGATATTTCTCCGGGCAATCTTGATTCCAGCTTGTGCTTCATCCAGCCTGGCATTTCTCATGATGTACTCTGCATATAAGGTAAATAAGCAGGGTGACAATATACAGCCTTGACGTACTCCTTTTCCTGTTTGGAACTGGTCTGTTGTTCTATGTCCAGTTCTAGCTGTTGCTTCCTGACAAGCATACAGATTTCTCAGGAGACAGGTCAGGTGGTCTGGTATTTCTATCTTTTTAAAAATTTTCCACAGTTTGACTGTGATCCCCACAGTCAAAGGCTTTGGCATAGTCAATAAAGCAGAAATAGATGTTTTTCTGGAACTCTCTCGCTTTTTCCATGATCCAGCGGATGTTGGCAATTGGATCCCTGGTTCCTCTGCCTTTTCTAAATACACCTTGAACATCTGGAAGTTCACAGTTCACGTACTATTGAAGCCTCACTTTGAGAATTTTGAGCATTACTTTGCTAGCATGTGAGATGAGTGCAATTGTGCTGTAGTTTGAGCATCCTTTGGCATTGCCTTTCTTTGGGATTGGAATGAAAACTGACCTTTTCCAGTCCTGTGGCCACTGCTGAGTTTTCCAAATTTGCTGGCATATTGAGTGCAGCACTTTCACAGCATCATCTTTCAGGATTTGAAATAGCTCAACTGGAATTCCATCACTTCCACTAGCTTTGTTCATAGTGATGCTTCCTAAGGCCCACTTGACTTCACATTCCAGGATGTCTGGCTCTAGGTGAGTGATCACACCATCGTCATTATCTGTGTCATTAAGATCCTTTTTGTATAGTTCTATGTATTCTTGCCACCTCTTCTTAACATCTTCTGCTTCTGTTAGGTCCATACACTTTCTGTCCTTTATTGTGCCCATCTCTGCATGAAAAGTTCCCTTGGTATCTCTGATTTTCTTGAAGAGATATCTAGTCTTTCCCATTATATTGTTTTCCTCTATTTCTTTGCATTGATCTCTAAGGCTTTCTTATCTCTCCTTGCTGTTCTTTGGAACTCTGCATTCAAATGGGTATATCTTTCTGTTTTTCCTTTGCCTTTTGGTTCTCTTCTTTTCACAGCTGTTCGCAAGGCCTCCTCAGACAACCATTTTGCCTTTTTGCATTTCTTTTCCTTTACTTGATTAAAAATGTTATGCCTGTTACAAAAATAGTCTGTTATTTCATTCATTCACTCAAACATTAAGAAAACAAAAAAGCACAATCTCTGCCCTCAAGAAAATCTAATCAGAAATTTTTTTTAATAATTGTATCAATACATTATTGTAATATATTACTTTCCATTCAAGGTATACACACAAAATAAGCTCTGAAAACACCTACTATGGTTATCAGTTATATTCACAGAGGACTTGGCTATTATTCTGTTATGAAATTACACATTAATGTCTACCATAACATGCTAATACACATAAATGTACAGCAAACCAAAACAGAGACCTCGCTCATAATTCTTGCTAAGCTATGTGAAAATAAACAGAAACTTTAATTAAAGTCAGGGATTCAGAAGGGGGAGCTCTCATATCCTACACAATACCAGAGCTGAACATGAAGAAGAAAGACTTCTACTTCTTGCCTGCCAAAAGCTCAGCCAATGAGAGATTGTCACAGTTCGGCCAATGAAAAGCCACTATAGTTTGAGCTCTCAATTCCTCCAGTGAAGGAGATGTTTACAGCAGCCCTCCCAGCTTCCTTTTCCCCTCTTTAAAAGGGTTCTCCTCACTCTACTGTGCAGGGACTTGCTTGTGGCTCACAGTGGTTGCAGACCCCAATTTGCATTTTTTGCTAGAAAAAAATAATTGGTCATCTGTTTTAGGTCAGCAGGTGACTAACCTTATTTTAGATGTGTCTGCAATTGAATATACAATCAATAGCTGAAGTAGTGTTTTTTTCATGATCTGCCACTGCTTGGTGCTGCTAGGAAAGAAAAAGCTGGCAGCATCCGCACTGAGAATTTGTTAACTTCGTACACTGCAATTTACTTTTTTGATGTACAATGCCACAACTACTATTAAACTTTATGTCATTGCAGGTAGTTATTTAGTAGATAGGAAACTGCTCTCTTTTAAAAATGTCTTTCATTTTCCTACCACTCAGAAAGTACTGCAGTTTAATTGAAAATTGGTCTAGTCAATCTGCCATGGGCTCATGAGAAATAATTCGTGTGAATAACTACCACCAAGAGCTTCCCCAAGCAAAATCTTTCATTAGGGCTGAGAATACTTTCTGATCATCCTAATAATTACCTTTCTTTGAGTTACTGGATCACTAATATGGTTGTCATAAAGTATTTTGCTGGGTTGTTTTTTTTTTAATGTCTCTTGAATTTATAGTTCAAGATCCCACATGAAAGGAGAAAAATGTTTGGTCAAGACATGAGTATTTTTTAACTCTGCTTTGCATGAAGTATTCATTGAAATGTTTATTTAAAAAAAAAACTGAAAAAATTCTTCTGGAATGTGGTAGGACTTGGCCTCAATTCATCCTTATAAACCCTTAAAGAATTTTCTCTGATATGGTTGTTATTATTACTAAAGTAAGGCTGTGGGAATATGGAGGGAGAATTCTCAGATCAGAGATATGAAATTTGGGTTTGAGTTCTGGTTCTATCTAAACTGTAAGCTAAGTGGGAATAATAAAACCTATGCCTTCCCACAGATTACTGCGAAGATTTAATAATCTAATGCAGAGAGCAACACAAAGCATTATGCAGTGCTCATACATGCTTGCTGAATATGAACTCATAGTAAAGAATTAAGTTAGATTTACTACTTTCTTATATTTGTTATTTGAATGCCAAGAATTCCCTAATACTATAGTAGTTCATTCAGTTACCAAATTCAGTAATGGAACACCTTTATTTACTTTATACTCTAAAAGGTACTCAAATTGTTGTTTGTTTGTTTTTAAAGAAGAAAAGAAAATACACATCAGTCTGTGCACTAATGAGTGGAAAGGAAAGGGCATGGATATTTAGCTCTCATTAAATATAGTAAGAGAAGTGCACACAAGGATCTCTGAAAGCATGAAGAAAGATCCCTTAAAATTTCCTGAAGAAATCAGAAAAAAAAATGTTCACAGAGAGGATAGCATTTGAGCTGAGGCGTAAATAATAAGCAAGAGTTTTCCAAATGGAGTCAGCTGAAGCAAGATGATTAGATGCCTACAGAAAAGAACAGAGCATATGCTAGTCACGAAGGAAAATGGTATGGTGATAGAATGGAAAGCAGATTAGTATGACTAGAAAGAGAGTACCTGAGGAAGAAAACCAGGAGGTGAGGGAATAAAGAACCGATCATGAAGGCCCCGATGTGCCTTTCTAGGAGTTTGAACTTTGTCTCCTAAGGCAAGAAAATCAGAATTGCTTGTAGATTAGCTGTTGGTTTAGCTCAGAGTTGCTTATGAAGTTTAAAGTCAAGATTCTGATCAGAGCTCCTGTCCAAAGGTTTGATGGGGGCTGGAGGGTCTCCTTCCAAGATGGCTCACTCATATGTTTATTAGAAAGGAGACTCAGTTCATTGTCACATGAGTCTCTCTCTAGTGCTGGCTTGAGTGCCTTCATTACATGGCAGCTGGCTTCCCTCAGAGCAAGAAACTTTTGTTCAGATTCTAGACAAAGAGGGAGAACACAGAGTGGGCCCCCATACCAGTCTGTGAGCTGCTCTCAGGTGTCACACAAGCACATATCCACCATAACCTGTAGTTAGCGGTGAGTCACCAAGTCCAGCCCATACTCAAATGGAAGAGAACTAGCCTCCCATTTTGGTAGGAGGAGTGTTGAGGGATATCTGGAGAATATTTTTAAACCACCACAGGTAGATATTCTGTTATCCATCTTCACACCTGCTAGTTGCAATTTGGTTGCCTGCAAAATTTCTTGCCCAGATTGAAGCCGTTCTTGCCATATCCATATCACACTTCACTCTTTAATTCCTTAGATACCACGCTCTGTCTTTAATGCTTGATCAAATCTCAAGATATGACAAATATCCTCCAGATCTCTTCAGTGAAACCTTGGGGAAAGAAAAGGCTATGAAGTATATGGAGTAAGTTCATATATGGTCCATTGGTCACAATTATTAAGATCTCGATAGTTCTGTGAGAGGGAAAGGATGATTTTTCTAATGTTGGTAGTTGTAAGTCATTATCTCCTTTCAGATGTTTATAGTTCTCTGTTCTTAAACACTAGTTAAAGTATAGTTTAACAGTGCTCTCAAGAAGCTTTTCTCTAACACATTTGCAGATTTGTTTCACTAAGACATCTTTTAAAACATGGCCAGAGTTATTCCGTTTCCTGGATTCATTATGCATACAATATGTGTTTTATTTTTCTTGCTCCTGCAAGCAGAGCCGGAGACAAGAACCAGAGTCCAAGTAGTTTATTTAGGCAATGCTCTCAAGAGTCAGGAAAGAGAGGCGGTAAAAATAAAACAGGGAAGAGAAAAAGTCAGTGTAAGAGTGTTTTTCAAGGTCACTGTTGGGAGCATTGGGATCTCAATTACACTGGAATTGTGAAACATGTAGAGAATACTTCCAAGAATTTTCCAGTCAAAGGACAGGAAGCTGGGGTATTTATCCTCCAACTTCCAATAGTTGAATGCAGCCAAAGTTGTTCAGTGTTCTGTATTTCTGGATTATCCTCCCAAGAGACTGAATGGGACTCCTGCAGGTTTAGAAAAGGCAGGAAAAGTTCTCAAATTTCAAGTGTGATGCCAACCATATGCCTGTTAAGCCCTCATGCAGCTGTCCACTGCAGCTGCAGCTCTAACCAGAGGTGAGCTGAGGACTTGTGAGGCAGAACAACAAAAGCCTGTGATGCAACTTGTAAATGAGCTCTGAAGGAAGACTTTAAGGGAGTCATCCTACAGATGTTAAAACTATCAAGAACACTGCCCCTTGAGGTAATTCTCCAAAAGAATAGTATTTATTTGGATCTTTAAATTGTGGTATTTGAAGAGGTCGAGCAGCCTCACTGTGTACTCCCAGCTCCTCCACATAGTTTCCCCTATTATCAACATCTTACTTTAGTGTTGTACATTTGTTACAACTAATGAACTAATATCGATGCATTATTATTAGATAAAGCCCATATTTTGCATCCAGCTTAACTCACAGTACAGTTCTATGGGTTTTAAAAAACATATAACATCCTGTACCCAACTTTATAGTATCATACAGAATAGTTTGACTGCCTTAAAATTCCCCTGTGCTTGAACTAATCATCCTTCTTCCCTCCCCCAAACCCTGGAAACCACTGATGTTTTTACTGTCTATATAGTTTTGCCTTTTCCAAAATGTGATACAGTTGGAAACATGTAGATGTAGCCTTTTCAGACTGGCTTCTTTCACTTAGTAATATTCATTTAAAGTTCCTGTATTTCTTTTGGGGACTTCATAGCTCATTTCTTTTTATCACTAAATAATCCATTGTATGGCTATACCTTTGTGTTCATTTACTGAAAGACATTTGGTTATCTTAGGTTTGGGGCAATTATGACAAAACTGCTGTAAGTATTGATTTGCAGGGTTTTGTGTGGACCTAAGTTTTCAATTCCTTTGGGTTAAGAACCTACTGGTGAAATTGCTGGACCATGTAGTCAGCCTTTATTTAGCTTTGTCAGAAACTGCCACACTGTTTTCCCAAGTGCTGTACCACTTTGCATTCCCTTCAGCAATGAATGGGAATGTCCAATGCTCCATGTCCTTACCAGCATTTGCTGTTGTCACTGTTTTGGAATTAGAGGTGATACACCATTATTGTTTCAGTTTGCAATTCCCTGATGGCATATGATGTTGAATATCTTTTTATATTCCTATTTGTGTCTTCTCTATTTTTCCCTCCTGCAATGTAGGAGACCCGGTTCGATTCCTGGGTTGGGAAGATCCGCTGGAGAAGGGATAGCCTACCCACTAAGATATGCAGATGACACCATCCTTATGGCAGAAAGTGAAGAACTAAAGAGCTTCTTGATGAAAGTGAAAGAGGAGAGTGAAAAAGTTGGCTTAAAACTCAACATTCAGAAAATGAAGATCATGGAATCTGGTCCCATCATTTCATGGCAAATAGGTGGGGAAACAATAGAAACAGTGACAGACTTTATTTTAGGGGGCTCCAAAGTCACTAAAGATGGTGACTGTAGGCATAAATAAAAGACGCTAACTCCTTGGAAGAAAAGTTATGACCAACCTAGACAGCATATTAAAAAGCAGAGACATTACTTTGCCAACAAAGGTCCATCTAGTCAAAGCTATGGTTTTTCCAGTGGTCATGTATGGATGTGAGAGTTGAAGTATAAAGAAAGCTGAGTGCTGAAGAATTGATGCTTTTAAACTGTGGTGTTGGAGAAGATTCTTGAGAGTCCCTTGGACAGCAAGGAGATCCAACCAGTCCATCCTAAAGGAAATTGTCCTGAATATTGATTGGAAGGACTGATGCTGAAGCTGAAACTACAATACTTTGGCCACCTGATGGGAAGAACTGACTCATTGGAAAAGACCCTGATGAGGGAAAGATTGAAGGTGGGAGGAGAAGCGGATGACAGGGGAAGAGATGGTTGGATGCCATCACCAATTCAATGGACATGAGTTTAAGTAGGCTCTAGGAGTCGGTGATGGACAGGGAGGCCTGGCATGCTGCAGTCCGGGGAGTCTCAAAGAGTCAGATGTGACTGAGCGACTGAACTGAACTGAACTCAACCCATTCTAGTATTCTTGGGCTTCCCTGGTGACTCAGCTGGTAAAGAATCACCTGCAATGTGGGAGACCTGGATTTGATCACTGGGTTGGGAAGATTCCCTGGAGGAGGGCATGGCAACCGACTCCAGTATTCTGGCCTAGAGAATTCCATGGACTGTATCCACTGGGTCACAAAGAGTCAGACGCAACTGAGTGACTTTTGCTTCACTTCTTTTTTCTTGGTTAGATTGGCTAAGATTTATCAATTTTGTCGATATTTTCAGAGAAGCAGATTTGGTTTCTTTGATTTCTGTTTTTCAACTTCATTGATTTTTTTAATCTTTATTTCTTTTCTTGTACTTGCTTCTGCTTAAACTTACTCTAGTTTCCTAAAGTGGAAATTTAGATTTTCATTTTAAATCTTTCTTCTTTTAATATATTCATTCAGTGCCATAAGTTTCCCTGTAAGCACTGCTTTTGCTTTCTCCCACAATTTTGATATTTAGTTTTAAATATATTTTAAATTTCCCTTGCGACTTTTTATTTCATCCACTTGTTATTTGTAATTATATTGTTTAATCTCCAATTACTTTGGGTTTTCCAGCTATCTTTCTGTTATTGATTTCTAGTTTATTTCCATTGTGTTCTGAGAGCATACTTTGTATGATTTCTGTCCTTTAAATTTGTAAATATGTGTTTTATGGTCCAGAATGTAGTTTATCTTGATGAATGTTTCCTGTGAGTTCAAGAACAGTATGTAGTCTTCTATTGTATGAATTCCTCTATAAATGTTGATTGATGATACTGTTCATTTGAACTATATTCTTACTGTTCTTCTGCCTGTAGGATTTGTCAGCTACTGGAAGAGTGGTGTTGAAGTCTTTGACTACAATGGTGAATTTACTTGCTTCTCTTTACATTCTATTGGTTTTGCTTCATGTAGTTTGAGTCTGTATTTTTAAGTGATGCACATTAAGCATTGGGATTTCTTCTTACAGTTTCAACCCCTTCATCATTATATAATATCCCCCTTTATCTGATAAATATATGTTTTTCTGAAGTTTACATTGTCTAAAATTACTTATCCAGCTTTCATTTGATTGGTATTAATATGGTATCTTTTTCTCTATTCCTTTAATCTATCTGTATGCTCATATCTAAAAGTGGACTTCTTGTAGACAACATATACCTGGTAATTTTTTTAAATGTTGGTATTTTTTAAAACAATCTTTGTCTTTTAATTGATGCATTTGTGCTATTCACATTTTAGTCAATTATTGATATAATTATATTAGTATCTATCATGTCTGTAGCTCTTTTCTTTCCTCTCTTCTTTGTTTCTTATCTCCCCCTTTTACTGCCCTCTGTGATTTTAATTGAACATTTTATATTATTCTATTTTCTCTCCTCTTGTAGCATATCAATTATACTTGTTTAAAATTTTTTAGAAATTGCATTACAGTTTTCAAAATATGTTTATAAATAATTTAATTCTACTTTCAAGTAACACATTACTACTTCACAGGTAGTGCAGGTACCTTAATACAGGGTATTCCCAATTCTTCCCACCTATACCTTATAATATTATAAGGTATTATACCTTATACCAATATTATACCTTATAATATTGCTGTCATTCATTTCCCCTATATATATGCTGCTGCTGCTGCTAAGTCGCTTCAGTCGTGTCCGACTCCGTGCGACCCCAGAGACGGCAGCCCACCAGGCTCCCCGTCCCTGGGATTCTCCAGGCAAGAACACTGGAGTGGGTTGCCATTTCCTTCTCCAATGCATCAAAGTGAAAATTGAAAGTGAAGTCGCTCAGTCGTATCCGACTCTCAGCGACCCCATTGACTACAGCCTACCAGGTTCCCCCATCCATGGGATTTTCCAGGCAAGAGTACTGGAGTGGGGTGCCATTGCCTTCTCCATATATATGCTATAATTACCCAAAACATAATTGCTATTACTTCTCTGAATAAACTGTAATCTATTAGATCAATTAAGGATTAGAAGGTTGTCTGTCAATTACACCTCAAAAAAAATTCAAAAATAAATTATTTTCCTTTTCCTTTATTTCTTCTCTGATGATCTTCCTTTTGTTATATATATATATCTGAGTTTCACCCTATATTATTTTTTTTCTCTCTGAAGAACTTTTAGTAATTCTTACAGGGTAAGTGTACCGGTGAATTCTGTCACTTTTTTATTCATCTGAGAAGCCTTCATTTCTCCTTTACCTTTGAATGATGAAGCCATTGGACACAGACTTTTTTAATACTGATAGTTTTTCTTTAAATCCTTAAAATATTTCACTCCTCTCCCATCTTATTTTCATGGTTCCTGACTACACATCTGATGTCATCCTTATTTTTTTTCCTTTTAGGTAAAATGTTAATTTACTCTGGCTTCTTTCAAGATTTTTCTTTGTTTCTGGTTTTCCAAAGTTTGAAAATGATATGTCTAGATGCAGTTATTTTTTGATACTTATCTTGTTTGGTATTCTATGAGCTTCCTATCAAAAACTCAACATTCAGAAAAGGAAGATCATAGCATCTGGTCTCATCAGTTCAGTTTCGTTCGGTTCAGTCACTCAGCCACGTCCGACTCTTTGCAACTCCATGGACTACAGCATGCCAGGCCTACCTGTCCATTGCCAACTCCCGGCACTAACTCAACTTATGTCCATTGAGTCAGTGATGTCATCCAGCCCTTTCATCCTCTGTCAATCCCTTCTCCTCCCGCCTTCGATCTTTCCCAACATCACCATTTTTTCAGGTGAGTCAGTTCTTCGCATCAGGTGGCCAAAATATTGTAGTTTCAGCTTCAGCATCAGTCCTTCCAATCAATATTCAGGACGATTTCCTTTAGGATGGACCAGTTGGATCTCATTGCAGTCAAGGGACTCTCAAGAGTCTTCTCCAACACCACCATTCAAAAGCATCAATTCTTCAGTGCTCAGCTTTCTTTATAGTCAACTCTCCCACCGATACATGACCACTGGAAAAACCATAGCTTTGACTAGATGGACCTTTGTTGGCAAAGTAATGTCTCTGCTTTTGAATATGCTGACTAGGTTGGTCATAAATTTTCTTCCAAGGAGTAAGCGTCTTTTAATTTCATGGCTGCAGTCACCATCTGCAGTGACTTTGGAGCCCCAAAAAATAAAGTCTGTCACTGTTTCCCCACCTATTTACCATGAAGTGATGGGACCAGATGCCATGATCTTAGTTTTCTGAATTTTGAGTCTGAACTGCACTGAACTGAGCTTCCTATATCTGTAGTTTGGCCTCTGTCATTAATTTTGAAAAATTCACAGCCATTATCACTTCAAACAAATCTGTCCCTTCATCTCTTTCCATAACATTTATTAACCACCTTCTTAAGTGTCCCACGGTTCTTGCATATTTTGTTTCCTATTTTTTAAATTCTTTTTTTTTCTCTACATTTCAGTTGGGGAAATTTCTACTGACCTTCTTTAAAATCATCAGTTTTTCCTTGAAGTGTTCAGTCTCGTAATGAGCCCATTAAAGCCTTTCTTCATTCTATCCAGCGTTTTTGTTTTCTAGTATTTGCCTTTGACTTTTTTCTTACAATTTTCATTCCTCTGCTTATTTATCTTTTCATACATACCATCTACTTTTTTCATTAGTCTTTAATATATTATTCATGCTGCTGCTGCTGCTAAGTCGCTTCAGTTGTGTCCGACTCTGTGCGACCCCATAGACTGCAGCCCACCAGGCTCCCCCATCCCTGTGATTCTCCAGGCAAGAATATTGGAGTGGGTTGCCATTTCCTTCTCCAATGCATGAAAGTGAAAAGTGAAAGTGAAGTCACTCAGTCGTGTCCGACTCTTAGCGACCTCATGGATTGCAGCCTACCAGGCTCCTCCATCCGTGGGATTTTCCAGGCAAGAGTACTGGAGTGGGGTGCCATTGCCTTCTCTGATATTATTCATAGTTATTCTAAATTCTCTACCTAATAATTCCAAAACCTATGCCATATATGAGTCTGGTTCTGATGTTTTCTTTATCTCTTCAGAATATGCTTTTCTTTGTCTTTTAGTATGCCCAGTATTTTTTGGTGAAAGCCTGACATGATGTATTAACTAATAGGAACAGACGTGATTAGGCTTTGGGTGTGAGGTTTATAATAATCTGCCTAGCAGGTAGGCTGTGTTTAATGTTTGCTGTAGCTGTATGCGCCAGAGGCTTCAGTTTCCTCTAGTTTTCATGTGTGTGTGTATTTTTTTTTTTAAATGCCCATTTGTCCTTGTGCTTAACTAAGACTTAAAACTCTTTTTAAATGCATCTCTGAACAAGACAAGGGTGTCAACTCTCACCACTACTATTCAACATAGTTTTGGAAGTTTTAACCACAACAATCAGAGCAGAAAAAGAAATAAAAGGAATACAGATTGGAAAAAAATAAGTAAAACTCTCACTGTTTTCAGATGACATGATCCTCTACATAGAAAACCCTAAAGACTCCACCAGAAAATTATTAGAGCTAATCAGTGAATATAGTAAAGTTGCAAGATATAAAATTAGCACACAGAAATCCTTGCATTCCTATACACTAACAATGAGAAAACAGAAAGAGAAATTAAGGAAAAAATTCCATTCACCATTGCAACAAAAAGAATAAAATACTTAGGAATGTATCTACCTAAATAAACAAAAGACCTATATATAGAAAACTATAAAACACTGGGGAAAGAAATCAAAAAGGACACAAATAGAAGGAGAAATATACCATGTTCATGGATCAGAAGAATCAAATATAGTGAAAATGAGTATACCACCCAAAGCAATCTATAGATTCAATGTAATTCCTATCAAGCTACCAACGGTATTTTTCACAGAGCTACAACAAATAATTTCACAATTTGTATGGAAATACAAAAAACCTTGAATAGCCAAAGCAATCTTGAGAAAGAAGAATGGAACTGGAGGAATCAACCTGCCTGACTTCAGGCTCTCCTACAAAGCCACAGTCATCAAGACAGCACGGTACTGGCACAAAGACAGAAATATAGATCAATGGAACAAACTAGAAAGCCCAGAGATAAATCCACACACATACGGACACCTTATCTTTGATGAAGGAGGCAAGAATATACAATGGATTAAGGACAATCTCTTTTACAAGTGGTGCTGGGAAAACTGATCAACCACTTGTAAAAGAATGAAACTAGAACACTTTCTAACACCATACACAAAAATAAACTCAAAATGGATTAGAAATCTAAACATAAGACCAGAAACTATTAAATTCCTAGAGGAGAACATAGGCAAAACACTCTCCAACATAAGTCACAGCAGGATCCTCTATGACCCACCTCCCAGAAGATTGGAAATAAAAGTAAAAATAAACAAATGGGACCTAATTAAAATTAAAAGCTTCTGCACAACAAATGAAACTGTAAGCAAGGTGAAAAGACAGCCTTCAGAATGGGAGAAAATAATAGCAAATGAAGCAGTGGACAAAGAATTAATCTCAAAAATATACAAGCAACTCCTGCAGCTCAATTCCAGAAAAATAAATGCCCCAATCACAAAGTGAAACAAAGAACTAAATAGGCATTTCTCCAAAGAAGACATACAGATGGCTAACAAACACATGAAAAGATGCTCAACATCACTCATTATCAGAGAAATGCAAATCAAAACCACAATGAGGTACCATCTCACGCCAGTCAGAATGGCTGCTTATCTAAAAGAAGTCTACAAACATGTGGAGAAAAGAGAACCCTCTTACACTGTTGGTGGGAATGCAAACTAGTACAGTCATTATGGAGAACAGTGTAGAGATTCTTTAAAAAACTGGAAATAGAACTGCCATACGACCCAGCAATCCCACTGCTGGGCATACACACTGAGGAAACCAGAATTGAAAGAGACACGTGTACCCCAGTGTTCATCGCAACACTGTTTATAATAGCCAGGACATGGAAGCAACCTAGATGTCCATCAGCAGATGAATGGATAAGAAAGCTGTGGTACATATACACAATGGAGTATTATTCAGCCATTAAAAAGAAAACATTTGAATCAGTTCTAATGAGGTGGATGAAACTAGAGTCTATTATACAAAGTGAAGCAAGCCAGAAAGAAAAACACCAATACAGTATACCAACGTATATATATTGAATTTGGAAAGAAGGTAATGATAACCCCATATGCGAGACAGCAAAAGAGACACAGATGTATTGAACAGTCTTTTGGACTCTGTGGGAGAGGGAGAGTGTGGGATGATATGGGAGAATGGCACTGAAACATGTAAAATATCATATGTGAAGTGAATCACCAGTCCAGGTTTGAGGCATGATACAGGATGCTCAGGGCTGGTACTCTGAGATGACCCAGACGGATGGGATGGGGAGGGAGATGGGTGGGGGGTTCAGGATGGGGAACACATGTACACTCATGGCAGGTTCAAGTCAATGTATGGCAAAACCAATACAATACTGTAAAGTAAAATTAATTAATTAATTAATTTAAAAAATAATAAAAATAAATAAATAAATAAATTGCATCTCTGTCTTATAGTTTTCTCAGTTGTAATCCACTGATATTATACCAGAATCCAACTGACGT
This sequence comes from Bos javanicus, assembly GCF_032452875.1. NCBI lineage: Eukaryota > Metazoa > Chordata > Mammalia > Artiodactyla > Bovidae > Bos > Bos javanicus. The sequence continues at coordinate 87,218,495 of NC_083868.1, forward strand.
GATGGTAACGTATATTGGAGACACTTTTCTATAATCTTATACTAAAATCTAATTTTTTTTTTGGTGTTTCTAAGTCCCTGGGCTTCAGTAGTGCATCTTAATTTTCTTAGTTGTTTGTTTTTTTTCCTTTTCCCCTTATTGTGATTGGCTTCCATTGTGACTCACCAGTAAAGAATCTGCCAGAAATGCAGGAGACAGAGGGTTCCATCTCTTGATGGGGAAGATTCCCTGGAGGAGGGCATGGCAACTCCAGTATTCTTTTTTCTTTTTTTTTTTTAACCGCACTTTTTGTTGCCATAGTCTGGAATGCACGTGAACAACCAAGAGATGCCAGACATTTCAAGATGACTTGATCAAAACATCTGAATATAAGCACTTGATATAAGCACCTGAATGCAGAGTTCCAAAGAATAGAAGAAGAGATAAGAAAGCCTTCCTCAGTGATCAATGCAAAGAAATAGAGGAAAACAACAGAATGGGAAAGACTAGATATCTCTTCAAGAAAATTAGAGATACCAAGGGAACATTTCATGCAAAGATGGGCTCAATAAAGGACAGAAATGGTATGGACCTAACAGAAGCAGAAGATATCAAGAAGAGGTGGCAAGAATACACAGAAGAACTGTACAAAAAAGATCTTCATGACCCAGATAATGACGATGGTGTGATCACTGACCTAAAGCCAGACATCCTGGACCTTGGAAAGCATCACTACGAACAAAGCTAGTGGAGGTGATGGAATTCCAGTTGAGCTATTTCAAATCCTGAAAGATGATGCTGTGAAAGTGCTGCACTCAATATGCCAGCAAATTTGGAAAACTCAGCAGTGGCCACAGGACTGGAAAAGGTCAGTTTTCATTCCAATCCCAGAGAAAGGCAATGCCAAAGAATGCTCAAACTGCCACACAATTGCACTCATCTCACATGCTAGTAAAGTAATGCTCAAAATTCTCCAAGCCAGGCTTCAGCAATACGCGAACCGTGAACTGCCTGATGTTCAAGCTGGTTTTAGAAAAGGCAGAGGAACAAGAGATCAAATTGCCAACATCTGCTGGATCATGGAAAAAGGGAGAGAGTTCCAGAAAAACATCTATTTCTGCTTTATTGACTATGTCAAAGCCTTTGACTGTATGGATCACAATAAACTGTGGAAAATTCTGAAAGAGATGGGAATACCAGAGCACCTGATCTGCCTCTTGAGAAATCTGTATGCAGGTCAGGAAGCAACAGTTAGAACTGGACATGGAACAACAGACTGGTTCCAAATAGGAAAATGAGTTCATCGAGGCTGTATATTATCACCCTGCTTCTTTAACTTATATGCAGAGTACATCATAAGAAACGCTGGGGTGGAAGAAACACAAGCTGGAATCAAGATTGCTGGGAGAAATATCAATAACCTCAGATATGCAGATGACACCACCCTTATGGCAGAAAGTGATGAGGAACTAAAAAGCCTCTTGATGAAAGTGACAGAGGAGAGTGAAAAAGTTGGCTTAAAGCTCAACATGCAGAAAACGAAGATCATGGCATCTGGTCCCATCACTTCATGGGAAATAGATGGGAAAACAGTGGAAACAGTGTCAGACTTTATTTTGGGGGGCTCCAAAATCACTGCAGATGGTGACTGCAGCCATGAAATTAAAAGACGTTTACTCCTTGGAAGGAAAGTTATGACCAACCTAGATAGCATATTCAAAAGCAGAGACATTACTTTGCCAACAAAGTTTCGTCTAGTCAAGGCTATGGTTTTTCCAGTGGTCGTGTATGGATGTGAGAGTTGGACTGTAAAGAAAGCTGAGCGCCGAAGAATTGATGCTTCTGAACTGTCGTGTTGGAGAAGACTCTTGAGAGTCCCTTGGACTGCAAGGAGATCCAACCAGTCCATTCTGAAGGAGATCAGCCCTGGGATTTCTTTGGAAGGAATGATGCTGAAGCTGAAACTCCAGTGTTTTGGCCACCTCATGCAAAGAGTTGAGTCATTGGAAAAGACTCTGATGCTGGGAGGGATTGGGGGCAGGAGGAGAAGGGGACAACAGAGGATGAGATGGCTGGATGGCATCACTGACTCGATGGACGTGAGTCTGAGTGAACTCTGGGTGTTGGTGATGGACAGGGAGGCCTAGCGTGCTGTGATTCATGGGGTCGCAAAGAGTCAGACACGACTGAGCGACTGAACTGAACTGAACTGATCAAAGCATAAGAACAAAAACTCTCAGGGGGGAAAAAACAGGAAATGCACAGAACAGAAAATATCAACATTAATATCCTCATTTAAAATGTATTCATGAAATAACAGTATTTTATGTTCACTTTTTTATGGAAACAAAACACGACAAAAAGTGTACAAATCATGATTGGTTTGTCAATAAATTATCACAAAGTGAACATAAATGGGTTAAAAGTACAATATTACTAACATCTCATTATTCTTTCCTTCTTCTCCAACAGAAAAAAAATGGTGGCTTTTAATACCATGCATTACTATTTGCCTGGTTGCAAACTTTGTAACAATAGAATTCTAGAAAATTTATTCTCTAGAATTATTTTTATCTTTTTCTCTAATTTTTTCCCCTGTCTTCACATTTGCTATTTTCAGCATGTTTATTCAGTTTTGTTTTTCTTCAGGTTTAGATTCATTGAGGAAGTGGTTTTTCTGTCATTTTTAGGTGCTTCTTTTTTAATTAATTTATTTTTTAATTGAAGGATAATTGCTTTACAGAATTTTGTTGTTTTCTGTCAAACATCAACAAGAATCAACCATAGGTATTCTTGCCTGGAAAATCCCATGGACAGAGGAGCCTGGTGGGCTACAGTCTGTGGAGTCACAGAGTCTGAAGCAGCTGAGCACTTTTACTTGTGATAGGAAAGTTAGAGGATGCTGGATCTGGCTAGTTGCCCCTCCTTTAGGTCACATAAGACTCTGGTTACATAATTTCCCTTGAAGGGCAGATTTTGTAATGTAGGCATTCTGAGCATATTTCAAAATGGTTACGTTTCCCTTCCTCCTGCTCTTAAGGGAGAAGGGAGTTTTGCTCTCACTTTTAGACAAGAACCTGGTGAGAGTCCTAGAGATATAGTTGATGAAAGTGTGGCAATCTAAGATCAGGCTCTTAGGAGTTTTTAACTCTCAAGCTAGTCCAGACCCAGTCACCAGAAATTCAACAAAATTACCATGTGTATGTTCTTACCCATTTAAGGCTTCAGTGGCTTCTGTTTCAGGTAAATTGATCTCAGCTCTGGTTCTCTGTATTCACCAGTTCTCTGGATTTTGGGAAGACAGTTTGCTCTATAATTTCAATTATTTGATGAATCTAAAAAATGTCATTGTTTTTCCAACTTGTTCAGTGTTTTTCTTGTGAGAATTGGAGTGGAAATTTCCAAGCTTTTTACATGTCAGAATTCACAAAATATATTTTAACAACTTTATGAGTTATAGTTTACATATTATAAAATTTATGTATTTTAAGTGTACAAATAAGTGATTTCTAGCAACTTTACTGAGTAAGGCAAACATTACCTGATGTGAAAAGCCCTCTTTGTAAAAGACAGTGATTGAGAAAACATGGAGGGCAGGAAGAGAAGGGGGCAAGAGGATGAAATGGTTGGATTGCATCACCAACATTGGACATGATTTTGAGCAAACTCCAGGAGATGTGAAGGACAGAGAAGCCTGGAGTGCTATAGTCCATGGGGTCACAATGAGCTGGACAAAACTGAGTGACTGAACAACACCACCACCATAAGTCAGTTTTAAAGCATCTCCCAAGTTGAGGAGTTTGCTTTTGATGTTTCCATGCTCCCCACAGACATTCTCCCATATATGCAGACTTAAATGTCTTTGCTAGTTTTCTACCAACATTTTACTATATCTAGTAAAATACTATTTACTAGAACTCTTCTGATTACCAGCCTTGTTTTCCTCAGAGATTGGATTTGAAATTTAAAGACCCCACATTGCCACTTCTCTTTATCACCTTAGGCAGTTCATTCCAGCTCCAGATTTCCTGAGAAAAGAAAGTAGAAATTATTTATCCTGATATTCCCTGCAATTAGCAAAATAGTTGGCACATGGATGGTGATCAATAAACATTTGTGGAGGAACAAATCTGGACTTGGTGTCAAGATTCATGAAATGGTGGGATTGGACTAGATTAGGAGGTATGTTCGTGGATATATGGTGGGTATAGGAATGCCCTGATATGGTCTGAAAAATTTTGTTGACATAGCCTTCATGAAATTTTCAAAAGTTTCAAGGCCCAAAGGGGTGAAGAACAATGGACTCAGTGATATCCAAGGACTTTTCCAACTCAAACACTCTGCCAATCAATGTATACTATATTTCCTACTCCTAACTCAGGATTTTTATAAACTAGATACTATGTAACTAAGAGCATTTTGACATTTGATTCCAGATGTTAGAAGCTCACCTATTACACCACACATCTGAATTTATGCAGCAATGGTAAAATGTGAAATCCACACTGCTTAGGCTTAAAAACTGCAAGGTTCTAGTTCCCTTAAATCTAAATCTTGGGATCTCACCACTTCTGCTGCTGCTGCTACTGTTAAGTCACTTCAGTCGTGTCTGACTCTGTGCAACCCCATAGACGGCAGCCCACCAGGCTCCCCCGTCCCTGGGATTCTCCAGGCAAGAACACTGGAGTGGGTTGCCATTTCCTTCTCCAATGCATGAAAGTGAAAAGTGAAAGTGAAGTCACTCATTCGTGTCTGACTCTTAGCGACCCCATGGACTGCGGCCCACCAGGCTCCTCACCACTTTTAGCTGACCATAAAAACAAAGGAGGTTGAGGGCTGAAGGGAAAATAAATGAGTAGGTCTGCAAATCAGACCCAGGCTTACTTATCCAAATAGTTGCATGTGCAGAAGAGGTAGAAATGAGAGTTTAGTTTGCCTAGCCAGGCTCTGTTTAGACCTGTTATCACTTTAAAACAAGAAACAGGATGTAGAACATAGGTTCATTCCTTAAAAGACCATCATGAATTAGGCTGCAACTCTTCATTTTTTAGAGAGCAAGTAGGTAGATGAGCTAAGAAGAGGGTGGATAGTAGAGGAAGGTCTGATGTGGAGAGAAAGGACTGAAAGTCTCTTTCTGTCCTACCCTGGCCATTGGATTTAGTTTGATTGATAGGCTGTCATCCATCACTCAAGCATGCTTTTGCCTTGAGCATGACTTCAGTTTGACAAATGCTTTGTTATTGTAACAAATGCTTTGTTGTTCTTGCTGTATATAACCTTTCCTTAGGCCAACTTCTGTAGCATCTCCAAGTGTCCTCACTCAGCCATGCAGTCATTACTAACACCTAGACTATTGATACATTAGATTTATACATAGTCATTTTTTTAATCACTCTAGCAAACATACACACACACACAACATTTTACTAGCAGGTAGTTGATAAATATTTATTAAATTAATGCTGTGTGTCAGTTCTTCACATCAGGTGGCCAAAGTATTAGAGCTTCAGCATCAGTACTTGCAATAAATATTCAGGATTGATTTCCTTTAGGATTGACTGGTTTCATCTCCTTGCAGTCCAAGGGACTCTCAAGAGTGTTCTCCAACACCACAGTTCAAAAGCATCAATTCTTCAGCACTCAGCCTTCTTTACAGTTCAACTCTCACATCCATACATGACTATTAAAAAAACCATAGCTTGGACTAAAAGGACCTTTGTTGGCAAAGTAATGGCTCTGCTTTTTAATAGGCTGTCTAGGTTGGTCTAGCTTTTCTTCCATGGCTGCAGTCACCATTTGCAATGATTTTGAAGCCCAAGAAAATAAAATCTGTATTAAAAATGCTTATTACAAATATTATTTTTAAGTGGGAAAATATTTATAACGTTTAAAAAAGTAAATGCAAATCTGTATGCATACTGTAATTACAATTACATGAAGAACATATATTAAGATGAAATTGCCAGAAGGAAATATGACAAAATGTGGCCAATAGTGGTTCAATAATTCATGAGTATCTTTTTTTTCTTTATTTTCCAATTTTTTGTCATTCATATTTGGGGGTTATTGATATTTGAGGGACATCCGGCAAATGGTGGGATAGGAAACCCTAGTGGATTGCCTGCCATGGAGCCCTTCAATACCCTCAACCTCCTGAAATCTCCCTTTCAGACTTAGTATGCCACTGAGTCATCGTGCAGCCTACATCAACCAGAGTGTTACCTCATTAAGACTAAAAAATAGGATGGCCTAACATGAGGTTTTCTATGCAGGATGTCTGCCTCTGCCCTTTGTCATAGCTTAGAGTCTTTCAGACCTCTCTAATCAGAGGTTTTAGATCCACATTTCTTTGGAATCTCTGTTATGAAATAGCTATTTTTCCCATTAGGAGGCCTAAATTAAAAGATGAGCATTTGGGATCCTAAACTCTTTTCCCAGATAATGTGGGAAATCTCCTTGTGTGGCAGCTAGAAAATAGCTGATGCTAACCCTAGCAATGCACAAAGCATCCAACTTTTAACTACTGCAAGACTAATAGACTGATTATGACCTCTTTTCTGCTGGGCACTAAGAACCTGCAGGCATTTTTCTTTTTCAAAAGTTAGATAATAGCTCCCGTTGTTCCTTCTTTTAATTTCATAAAATAGCAAATCCCTGTAGTCCTGAGTGATTTAGCCAAGTAAGCAATTATAGGATATTGCTGGATCCATCTGCTTTTCTCCAATAGATTTGAAGATGAGTTGAGTATGTTCCGTTTTTTCATTCTTCCAAAAAGTCAATCAAACTCCTACTGCTTTGTAAGGTCACTGAATACCTCCTGCAGGCTCCTTTCAGAATTCCAGTTGGGAAGCTTTTTAAAACAGCAGCCTGTTATATTAGTCAGGTTTCCTTTGGTTGCAAATGCAAGAAGCCCCTCACATTAGCTAATGCAAAAAAAAAAAAATTAAAGAGTAGGCACTATTTAATAGTTCATATAACAAAAAAGTCTACAATGTAAAATGTCATCAAATATCTCTCTCATTCTCTCAGCAATATGTTTCTCTGTGTTAGCTTTATTCACCACAGGCTCAAATGACTGCCTCTACCAAGCTCCAGGCTCATGTCAGCATTGCATGTGATCTCAGAAGGAAAGAGGTTCTCTCCTCCCAGCATGTCATAAACTCTGCAAAAACGTTGGCCCTTTTTAATGCACATACAGCCTGCGTAGTTCAGGATGAATAGATACTCTAATAATTGACCAACCTAGATTCGATACATCTTAATAGGAATCAGGAACTTGTGGTTGAGAATCAGGTGGAAGGAATCTTCTTCCTGTATCTCCACCATAATGTAGTGGCATTTGCAAAGGTTGTCTGGCAACCCTCACTGCAATCTTCACCACATGTTACATCACTTTTATATATATCCAGAGTTATACATTTGAGCTTATCAAAAGCAAGGGGAGAGAGAATTTTCTTGTTAAATAAAACTTTAATAACTTGTTACTGAAGGAATGAGGTAATACAATCAAGGAAAAGAATCAAAGAGAAATGTAAAGGACAACAAAAACTAAGATACAGAGCACTTCCATGACTCTAGAAATTTCTTCACTCCTTCAAAGCATTACCCATTGCTACATTGGATTTCCTTCTCCAGGGGATTTTCCGAACCCAGAGGTCGAAGCCAGGTCTCCTGCATGGCAGGCAGATTCTTTACCAGCTGAGCCACCAGAAATCCAGAAATTTCGTCACTCCTACTTCAAGTCATTACCCACTCTCACATTCGAAACCCCTGTTCTTATTTCTATCCACATTGAACTTTCTTAAACTATGTAATTGGAATTACACAGTATGTAATTTTCTATAATCTTTGACTCAATATAAGATATATCCCTATTTTTGTGTACAATCAGAAGTTCATTACTTATTAATGAGTGCTATACCACTGAATAATATCTTCAAGTGATTATGCCATTTTACACTCCCACCAGTAAGGTCAATTATTCCATTTGTTATGGAACATGACATCTTTGTCATGATACTATCAGTTTTTAATTTTAACTGTGTAGGTGGTTGTGTAGTGATATCTCATTGTGGTTTTAATTTGCATTTCCCTGATGATGATTATGTTAAGCACCTTTTATATGCTTCTTGTCCTTTCAGTATGTTCTTTTGTCAAGTTTTTTTTTAAGTTCTTGAGCACTTTTATCGGGTTATCATCATTATTGACTTTTATCTGGGCTTATGCTTTGTTATACATATGTGTCGCAAATATTTTCTCACAATCTGTGCCTTCATCTTCTTACTAATATCTTTGGATGGGGAGAATTTTTAAATTTTCATGAAAACTAAGTCAAAGATTTTTCTTTTAAATGATTAATGCTTTTTTTATCCTGAAAAATCTGCCTGTATTAATGTCATGAGATAGTCTCCTATGTGTTATTCCATATGGTTTTTAATATAGCCATCACATTTAGGCCTATGAGTCTTTTCAGATTATTTTTATACGTAGTTCAAGATAGGAATGGAAGATTATTTTCCTTTTCATACCTTTATTCCCGGATATCTCTGACATTTGAGGTCAGAAAATACTTTGTGTAGGAGGCTGTTCTCTTCATTGCAGAATATATGGCAGCATTCCTGGTCTCTACCCACTAGATGCCAATAGTGCCCCTACTCCACTGTGACCATAAAAAATGTCTGCAGACACTGTGGAATGTTGGGGGTGGAGGGCAAAATTGCCTGTGGTTGAGAACAGCTATTTTATACAATTTCAGCATCATCCTTTCACCATTGAATTGTTTTGGCTCCTTTTTATGAAAATTAATTATTTTATACATGTGGGTTTTTCCTGGACTATTTATGCTGTTCATATGATCTACCTGTCTTAATTACACCAACATTGCAATACACCAATACTGTAGTTTTTATTGTTTTATTTTTTATTTAAAATTGACAGTGGTTTCAGGCACAGAAACAAGGTAATGTAAGTGTTTTTTTTTTTTTTTTAGGAAATGCTCAAACTTTGTTGCAGGACTTTGAGAGATTATGCAAGTCCAAATGTTCCACTACGAGTTATGTAAGTTTTTGAAGGGCAAGCTGCTGCTGCTGCTAAGTCACTTTGGTCGGGCCCAACTCTGTGCGAGCCCATAGACGGCAGCCCACCAGACTCCTCTGTCCCTGGGATTCTCCAGGCAAGAATACTGGAGTGGGTTGCCATTTCCTTCTCCTTAAAGGGCAAGAACCAGTATTAAATGGAAACTTTGGTTTCCAATGAGAGTTTCCATGCACTGATCTAGTCTTGTTTCCAGATAATCATGATAATAAGAGCAACAGGGCAGTCCTCACATGATGGAAAATAATCCTGATAGAATATTGGATCTTAAGATTAGATAAAGCAGACTTGTTCCAAGTGTCCAAGAGGTTGCTCTGCATTATAACCTGAAATAATGGAATATAAAAAGCAGTTTTAAGTATAAATTTGAGAGATGTGTACTGTTTTCAGACTCTGGTTTTGTTGTGATTTCCCATCTTCTCATTTAGATGGTTGTCCTAATGTCTCAATTTACATCAGTATCTCTACCTATATTTATAGCTATTTTTTCTTGTGGTAGCACACAGACTATTTTGAAGGCTGGAATAAACAAAAACACTCAACCATCAGAAGAGATATAGCAACTAACTTCAATCATGCTGCCTTAACAGCTCCTAAAACTGTTGTTGTTTGAATAAAAATTATGAAGAATCTGTATATATATATACAGATTCTTCATAATTATATATATATATTTGTTGGAGAAGGCAATGGCACCCCACTCCAGTACGCTTGCCTGAAAAATCCCATGGATGGAGGATCCTGATGGGCTGCAGTCCATGGGGTCGCTGGGAGTCAGAGGCGACTGAGCGACTTCACTTTCACTTTTCACTTTCATGCACTGGAGAAGGAAATGGCAACCCACTTCAGTGTTCTTGCTTGGAGAATCCCAGGGAGGGGGAGCCTGGTGGGCTGCTGTGCGACACCAAGGGGTCGCACAGAGTCGGACACGACTGAAGTGACTTAGCATAGCATATATGTATATACATTTTTAATAGTCAAAATCAACTAAAGTTTTAGAAGACGCTGGACAATTCTTTTTATTAGTTAATTTATCTTTGATTTTCAGCAAAGCTGAAAGCTATGTGACTAGTGTGGCTTTCCTTGTATTAACCTTACTTGGGATTCACTGAACTTCCTAGATGCTTAGGTTGATGTTCTTGACAAGTTTAGGAAAATTTAGGCTTTTATTTCTTAAAATATGTTTTTGCTCAGTTCTCCATCTCCTCTCCAACTGACTCTCTGATCACATATGTGTTATAAGTAACTTGACATGTTACTTGATATTGTTTCACAAGTTATTAGGTCTCTGTACATTTATTAAAAATCATTTTTTCTTTCATAGCTTTAGTTTGGAATCAATTTCTATTGATTTATACTTTGTTAGAATGAATCATATGAGTTTTATGCCTGGTCCTAGTGCATGGCACTCACTTTAGGGTATGGGATTCTTTCTGTTAAATTCTTGCTTTCTGTTCAATTCTGTTAAAGAATGCCTTACTCTACTTCTCACTGGATTCGTAAGGTAGATAGTAAGTTCTCTTCACTCTGGATAGGGTGAGAGCTCTACCTCCCAGCACTCTGTGACCTTTTTTCAACAGTTCATTTCTTAATTCTTTGCACAAGTTGCTGGCCCTTGAGGGTTTTCACCCAGTACAAGATCTGCTTATTCAAAGACATGACCAAAATCCACCTGCTGACATCTGGGTACTCCTCATACACTCGCCTCTCTTGTTTCCAATCTCTGCTACACAAATTCCAGCCATTTCTGCAGCCCTTAAGTCTGATCTCTGCCTCATTAGAGACACACTTCTGGTTTCTACCCGTACCACAGTCAGGAAAATGCCTCAGGACAGAAATCTGGGGTAAACAGGAAGCTCATTACATATGTTTTCCCTTCTCCCAAGGGTCATGGTCTCCCAGGGTCACTGGTAAACTGCCTGTTTACCAGTTTTGAAAACATTCAGTTCAGTTCAGTTCAGTCACTCAGTCATGTCTGACTCTTTGCGACCCCATGAACCACAACATGCCAGGCCTCCCTGTCCATCACCAACTCCTGGAATTTACCCAAACTCATATCCATTGAGTCGGTGAAGCCATCCAACCATCTCATCCTCTGTCATCCCCTTCTCCTCCTGCCTTCAATCTTTCCCAGCATCAGGGTCTTTTCAAATGAGCCAGCTCTTTGCATCAGGTGGCCAAAATATTGGAGTTTCAGCTTCAACATCAGTCCTTCCAATGAACACCCAGGACTGATTTTGACTAGGATGGACTGGTTGGATCTTGTTGCAGTCCAAGGGACTCTCAAGAATCTTCTCCAACACCACAGTTCAAAAGCATCAATTCTTCGGTGCTCAGCTTTCTTCACAGTCCAACTCTCATATGCATCATGACCACTGGAAAAACCATAGCCTTGACTAGACAGACCTCTGTTGACAAAATAATGTATCTGCTTTTTAATATGCTGTCTAGGTTGGTCATAACTTTCCTTCCAAGGGTTAAGGGTCTTTTCATTTCATGGCTGATATCACCATCTGCAGTGATTTTGGAGCCCAGAAAAATAAAGTCTGACACTCTTTTCACTGTTTCCCCATCTATTTGCCATGAAGTGATGGGACCAGATGCCATGATCTTAGTTTTCTGAATGTTGAGCTTTAAGCCAACTTTTTCACTCTCCTCTTTCACCTTCATCAAGAGGCTCTTCAGTTCTTCTTCGCTTTCTGTCATAAGGGTGGTGTCATCTGCTATTGATATTTCTCCTGGCAATCTTGATTCCAACTTGTGCTTCTTCCAGCCCAGCGTTTCTTATGATGTACTTCTGCATATAAGTTAAAGAAGCAGGGTGACAATATACAGCCTTGATGTACTCCTTTTCCTATTTGGAACCAGTCTGTTGTTCCATGTCCAGTTCTAACTGTTGCTTCCTGACCTGCATACAGGTTTCTCAAGAGGCAGGTCAGGTGGTCTGGTGTTCCCATCTCTTTCAGAATTGTCCACAGTTTATTGTGATCCACACAGTCAAAGGCTTTGGCATAGTCAATATAGCAGAAATAGATGTTTTTCTGGAACTCTCTTGCTTTTTCAATGATCCAGCGAATGTTGAAAACATTAACCTTATTCATTTTTATAGTTTTATAGTTGTTTATCTCAGGAAAATAAATTTAATGAGTATCTTAATCATAGTTGGTCATGAAAATTTATCACCTCTTAAAAAAAAAAAAAAGAAAATTTATCACCTCTTGAGCTTTGGGCTAAAGATCAAGTGTAGTATCTGTCCTTATCAGTTCCATAAATTGTGGGGGAAATGAACAAATAAATGAATGTTGGCAGAATCAAGAACTATCATTTTCAAAGTATGCTTTGCTAATCATCTTTATCCTATTGACAACTCCTTACACAAACTCATCCATCTATCATGTGTCCCATTTGCTAGAAACATTTTTAATTGTATACAGCTAAACTTCAATTTAAAAAGAAAGAAAAATGTTTTTAGATCCCAATCCCAATTGCTATTAATATATGGTATTTACATTTTCAAAACATACTTTAAAGTAGAAAAGCCTTAGAAAATCAAAAGATTAAGTATTCAAATTTTCATGAATCTCTACTAGCTGATAAAATTAATGGACAATGTCCCTTTTGACCCTCAAATTGCCTCCTTTGATATCAAAGATATACTTTCACTACATTTAATCAAATACATAATTACCATTTTGGTACTACATTTATAGCACAAAATAACAAGTCTACATAACTAACATTCTTTCTAAACTTAACATTTTTTTTCTTCCAATTATGGCATTTTCTTTGCTCATATAATTTTCCATGTTATTTTCTCCTTATTATAATCATAATGAACATAGAAGTTGGGCCAAGTGACAATAAATTAAACAATATTTATATTCTATAAGAATATTGACCATGGCACACCATGGGTTATGATGCTTCCTCAATTTGTATTCATGTACTGTATTCAACCAATCAAGTAAAGGGCACCAGGTATAAGGGAGATGATGGGGAATCAGAAGATCTTAATTGTAGTTTTGGGTGCCTTTTACTAACTAGCTGTGAACCCATAGGTGATTTCATTTAACATCTTTGGTGCCTTGGTTTCAACATCAGTGAAATAATAATGTTAGACTAAAGAATTTTAGTATCTAACATTTACTGAGAGTACTTTCTATGTACCAGGTACTATACCAAGAATTTTAAATAATCAATATCAGTTAATCTTCACAATAATAAATCTATGAGACTATTTGTCAGGGTTCTCCAGAGAAATGGAACCAACATATCCAATATGGATATGTGAGAGGAGATCTTTAATGAGAATTTGCTCACATGATTATGGGGGCTGAGAAGTTCTGCAGTATGCCATCTTCAAGCTGGAGAACCAGGAAAGCTGGTGGTATAATCCAGCCAAGGCCAGAGGAATTGCTGATGTAAGTCCTGGAGCTCAAATGCCCAAGAACCAGAAATTTCAATGTCCAAAAGAAGGAGAATATGAGTATCTCAAATCAAGAAAAAAGAGCACATTAGCCCTTCCTCCTCCTTTTTGTTCTCTTCAGGCCCTCAGTGGATCAGGTAATGCTCACTCACATTGGAGAAGGCAATCTGCTTTACTCAGTCTACTGATTCAAATGCTAATTCATCCAGAAACACTCCCACATACCTAACCAGACATAATGACCAACTATCTGAACATCCCTTAACCCAGTCAAGTTGACAAAGAAAAGTAGTCATCACAGAGGTAGATATTATTATTGTTGTTATCTTATAAATAGGAGAAGGCAGTGGCAACCCACTCCAGTACTCTTGCCTGGAAAATCCCATGGACGGAGGAGCCTGGTAGGCTTCAGACCTTGGGGTCACGAAGAGTCAGACATGACTGAGCGACTTCACTTTTACTTTTCACTTTCATGCACTGGAGAAGGAAATGGCAACCCACTCCAGTGTTCTTGCCCGGAGAATCCCAGGGACAGCAGAGCCTGGTGGGCTGCCGTCTATGGGGTTGCGCAGAGTCAGACACGACTGAAGTGACTTAGCAGTATCTTATATAAATACTTAAAACTGAGGTTCAGTACCACTAAGGACCTCTTCTAAGTGGTAAATGGAAGAGTCAGTTTTGGACTTAAACCTGTCTGCATCAATAGCCCAGGGTGGTAACCCTCAAATTCTAAGTGAGACAGATTTCTAAACTTTCTTCTCTAAAATATTAAATGTCATATCCTATTGGGAAAAAAGCTTACATTCAGATTGAAGAGTCTTATCACTCCTCCTTCTGTTGAGTATAACCTAGGCCTGTACTATATTTGCACACTGTCTGTCTGTCAAGTTTAGTTCCCAAGCAGAAACTTCGTCTAACACAACATTCTGCCTAGAGGTTCACACATTGCTGGCACTTGGTAAGTGTTCATAACAATATGAATGGCATCTGTTTACTGAAAGGAACTTTGCTGTTAATGCTTATTTGGTATTTGTTCAAATATATATTTAGCAGTGCTAACTGCTGAAAGCATTCTAATCTCTTAATACATGTAAAAGGTTGTTTATATTAATATTAGCCAATAACAGCCTCAGTTTGGCATAGTCTGGTCCTAGCTAGTCTAGACTCATAGTAAATATATCTAGCCAAGATCTATCTTAGTTCATCAGTTAGTGACTGTTTAGCATTTAGTGAATATTTAGGCATATTATTTACCTATCCTTGTATTAAATATCTAAACAAATAAATCAGTCTTCAGGAATTTATCATCTAATGCACTGGAATTTTGCCTGTGTGTCCATGTTAAGTCGCTTCATCTTGTCCAACTCTTTGCAACACTATAGACTGTAGCTCACCAGGGTCCTCTGTCCATGGGATTCTCCAGGCAAGAATACTGGAGTGGGTTGCCATGCCCTTCTCCAGGGGATCTTCCTGACCCAGGGAACCCATGTCTCATGTCTCCTGCATTGGCAGGCGGGTTCTTTACCACTAGCGCCACCTGTACGGTTTTGTATAAGTACTATGGAGTTAATACAACAGAAGGGGCATCAGAACTAGGATTAGAGATTTGAGAAGTCACACTACACAAACTGATACCCCAATAAGACCTGAAATGTTTTCATAAATTAGCCAGGTAAAGAGCAGGTGGAAGAGGATTCCAGAGGGAAGAATTTGTTCAAAGAACTAAAGGTTAGGGAAAGAGAACGGCATCATTGGAAAAACTGAATATAGTTCAGAATGGTCCAAAGAGTAGTGGCAAAATATGAAATTGAAAGGTAGGTAGACATCATCCTAATGAGCTTTATAAGCCTTAATACTTCCATATTAAGCCATGAAACCTTTACCTGAAGACAACTGAAAAGATTTAAGTGGTCAAGCAAGGTAATCAGATTTGCATCTTGAAAAGATCACTTTGGCTTCAGTGTAGGAAGCAAATTACAGGGGACAAGAATGGATCAAAGGAGAATAATTAGGGGCCTTTTAAAATACTAGTATCAAGGCAGTAGATGAATTAGAGTCACTTGAGATAAAATTGACAGGACAAGGTGGGAGCTGTTAGAAGTAGTTGGGAAGGAATAGAAATCAAGGACATGCTTGTGTCCTGGCTTGAAAAACTGGATAGGTGTTAATCCTACTCACTGGGATATGAAACATGAAGACAGAAGCAACTTTGAGGTTAGAAAAGTTGATTTCATTCAAGTCCAAAGAGACACCTTTGTTGCTGTTGTTTGGAATATCTTCTGGGACTATTTCAATTCTTATACAGCTCTCATCTGTCCCACAAATCAGCACCTTTGAACTACAGTATATTCTGTTTTATCTTTCTCCACCAATTCAGTCAAAATGCCCTTCGATTACTGAAAAGGTGATGACAGGAAATGGAGATTACTTACCCTGAATAATATTGATTCTTGAAAAAGATGATGGAACGCACCTCACAGACTCGAACAGATCCTGTGGGGGAAAGTACTATTCTGGGCTAGTCAGTAAAATCCTATATGGTAGCCTAGGTACATAAAATACAGTACTAGTTTTGTGGGGAAATAACTGAGAGAGAGGTCCTAGAGGATTGCAAGCCATTTCTGCAAAACCTGATACAGTATTTCTGAAAATATAACTGCTTTCATAGAAATGAGCAAGAGACCTGGTGATATAAAAAATTAAATGGAATGTCCCAGTTTAATAGCTTTCACTGTCCACTGCCATAGGATCCCTGCAAATATTGAACCTACTCATTGAGTGAAACCATTGAAAACATCCACCAAATTGCCTATCCGCTAAAAATTGAGATTATCCTCAAAGAAGCCTGTGCTCCCCAGCTGACTACATTTCTCACCCAAACTACTCTACTAAATTACTTTACCTCTCCAGCATTTGCAGACATCCGCTTTTGTGACTCTACCATAGAAAAAGGCCCAGTGACTATATAGCCTAGGCACTTTCAGGGAAGGTGTTAAAACCATAGCTATCTAATGGAATCCTTCAAAATAAATTAACCTCAGGTATCTTAATATGTTGATGTAATGGAGAATGTCTGCCAAGAAGGATGGCTTTGGCTAGGGCAACTGATTTCAGGTCCATCCTTCTGATGATTATTAGGTAGTATGTCTGGTTGCCTGTTTATTGAGGTCACTCCTAATTTATGACAATAAAATTATGTTCTCAATTTAAAAGGAAAAGTTTGTTTCTATGTTCTATAGTGCAGTGGCTAAAGTGGTTTTAAAAATCTCTCAGATTAAAAAAAAAAAAACAGCAAAGGATGCCAAAGAGTATCCCTGTTTCTGTCCTGCCTTGTCTACTTTAAAATTATTGCTTTGCATTCTCAAAGTGGTATCATAAACAATGTGAAGAATATATTTTTAATTATCTCCTTAGATTAAACTTCTAGAAGTGTTGTTATACCCTGGATCAAATAATTTGTTCAATGTACAATTTTTTATATTAATAAATACCAGATTACTTACAAAAAGAACTACCTAAGTAACTAACTTCCACCAGTAAAACATGGGAGTGATTATTTCCTACATGTTCACTAATAATGGATTTTATCCATAGTATTTTAATCTGTACTAATCCAAAATGGTTCAGACAGTAGAGAATCTGCCTGCAGATGACATGATCCTCTACATAGAAAACCCTAAAGACTCCACCAGAAAATAACTAGAGCTAATCAATGAATGTAGTAAAGTTTCAGGATATAAAATCAACACACAGAAATCCCTTGCATTCCTATACACTAATAATGAGAAAACAGAAAGTAAGGAAACAATTCCATTCATCATTGCAATGAAAAGAATAATATACTTAGGAATATATCTACCTAAAGAAACTAAAGACCTATATATAGAAAACTATAAAACACTGGGGAAAGAAATCAAAAAGGACACAAATAGATGGAGAAATATACCATATTCATGGATCAGAAGAATCAATATAGTGAAAATGAGTATACTACCCAAAGCAATTTATAGATTCAATGCAATCCTTATCAAGCTACCAATGGAATTTTTCACAGAGCTACAACAAATAATTTCACAATTTGTATGGAAATACAAAAAACCTTGAATAGCCAAAGCAATCTTGAGAAAGAAGAATGGAACTGGAGGAATCAACCTGCCTGACTTCAGGCTCTCCTACAAAGCCACAGTCATCAAGACAGCACGGTACTGGCACAAAGACAGAAATATAGATCAATGGGACTGAATAGAAAGCCCAGAGATAAATCCACACACCTATGGATACCTTATCTTTGACAAAGGAGGCAAGAATATACAATGGAGAAAAGACAATCTCTTTAACAAGTGGTGCTGGGAAAACTGGTCAACCACTTGTAAAAGAATGAAACTAGAACACTTTCTAACACCATACACAAAAATAAACTCAAAATGGATTAGAGATCTAAACATAAGACCAGAAACTATTAAACTCCTAGAGAACATTAGGCAAAACGCTCTCCGACATAAGTCACAGCAGGATCCTCTATGACCCACCTCCCAGAAGATTGGAAATAAAAGCAAAAATAAACAAATGGGACCTAATTAAAATTAAGAGCTTCTGCACAACAAATGAAACTGTAAGCACGGTGAAAAGACAGCCTTCAGAATGGGAGAAAATAATAGCAAATGAAGCAGTGGACAAAGAATTAATCTCAAAAATATACAAGCAACTCCTGCAGCTCAATTCCAGGAAAATAAATGACCCAATCCAAAAAATGGGCCAAAGAACTAAACAGACATTTCTCCAAAGAAGACATACAGATGGCTAACAAATACATGAAAAGATGTTCAACATCACTCATTATCAGAGAAATGCAAATCAAAACCACAATGAGGTATGATTTCATGCAAGTCAGAATGGCTGCTATCCAAAAGTCTACAAGTAATAAATGCTGGAGAGGGTGTGGAGAAAAGGGAACACTGTTGGTGGGAATGCAAACTAGTACAGCCACTATGGAGAACAGTGTGGAGATTCCTTAAAAAACTGGAAATAGAACTGCCATATGACCCAACAATCCCACTGCTGGGCATACACACTGAGGAAACCAGAACTGAAAGAGACACGTGTACCCCAGTGTTCATCGCAGCACTCTTTATAATAGCCAGGACATGGAAGCAACCATGCTTCCATGGAAGCTTCCATGGAAGCATGGAAGCAATCTAGGTTGCTTCCAAAGTCAAAATATATCCATCAGCATATAAATGGATAAGAAAGCTGTGGTACATATACACAATGGAGTATTACTCAGCCATTGAAAAGAATACATTTGAATCAGTTCTAATGAGGTAGATGAAACTGGAGCCTATTATACAAAGTGAAGTAAGCAGAAAGAAAAACACCATATACAGTAAAATAACACATATATATGGAATTTAGAAAGATGGTAACGATAACCCTGTATGTGAGACAACAAAAGAGACACAGATGTATAGAACAGTCTTTTGGACTCTGTGGGAGAGGGAGAGGGTGGGATGATTTGGGAGAATGACATTGAAACATGTAAAATATCATATGTGAAACAAATCGCCAGTCCAGGTTCGATGCATGATACAGGATGCTCGGGGCTGGTGAACCGGAATGACCCAGAGGGATGGGATGGGGAGGGAGGTGGGAGGGGGGTTCAGGATGGGGAACACATGTACACTGGTGGCAGATTCATGTCAATGTATGGCAAAACCAATACAACACTGTAAAGTAATTAGCCTCCAATTAAAATAAATAAATTTATATTGGGAAAAAAAAAAGAATCTGCCTGCAGTTTGGGAGACCTGGGTTTAATCCCTGGGTTGGGAAGATCCCCTGGAGCAGGGAATGGCTACCCACTCAGTATTCTGGCATGGAGAATTCCATGGACAGGACACCATCCACAGGGTCGCAGAGTCAGACAAGACTAAAAGACTTTCACTTTCAATCCAAAGTCAAAATATATTTCATAGTTTATTATTTTCACTTACCTGATTATTAATGCAATTAGCTATATTTTCATGTTTCTTGGTCATTTGTTTTCTTCTATTAATTACTTTCTATGACCATTGTTCAGTTGGTCTATTGATTTGTTTTCTCATTGTGGGTCTCATTTTTTCTTGATTTTAAATTTGTGATATATTTATGACATTAATAATTTTTCATTTTTACTGCCTATAAATCACTTTTGTTTGATATTAATACTACTTCCTTCATTTGGTTTTTGACTGTGTTTTATATATATTTATATATAAATTCCTATAGCAAACTATAAAATTATTCAGTTTTCTTATCCTCTCAAGTAAGTCCTTAGTAAATTTTATCCTCATTTACCAATGTTTCTTGGTTTTATTAAATAGATTCTTTTAAAATGCCCACATAGGGACTTCCCTAGCAGTCCACTGGTTAAGACCTCGACTTCCAATACACAGAGTGCGGATTCTATCCCTCGCTAGGGAGCTAAGATCCTATGTAATTGCTTATTCTAATATGTATTATCAATTTCTGAATTCATTGTAGGTCCTACTGCTTCTCTTTAGGTTCAATTTTAGTATGTTTTTATGTAAGACTCTGAGTCATAGACTTTCGAGAAGGCTCTGTGTTTGAAAACAATGATTTATTTAGCACTTACTCTGGAATGATTCTTTTAATTGAGTGTGGAATTCTAGCTTAATTTCCCTCAGCTCTTTGAAGACATTCTTTCTTTGTCTAATGATAATTTGCTGCTGATGAGAATTCTAAACTCAGTTTACCTCTTCTTTCTGATTATCTTGTTCTTATCATGTGAACTATTCCTAGGCTATAAATAAATTAGGCTTAAATAGTTTTTAAAAAATCAGGCTAATGTAGGCCCTACTTCTTCTCTCCAGGTTGATAAAATATACATATACCAGCACCAGGTGCAGTGTTAACAAGAAATACAAATAATGAGTTTTCCTTAATTCTGAATGCTGAGCTAGAATTATTTGCCTTCCATAATGTTGAGTCAAGATTCTTGGTCCTTAACGCTGCAGCATTATGAAGGAGAAACATAGAAGAGAGAAGCATATCCACTTGCAATGATCTCTTAATTTTCATACACAAGAACTCTCCCTGTTAGCAAGCCTAGGCTACGTGTTGCTGCAGGATCTAACTGGGATCAATTCTCTTTCCTGAAGTGGAAGAAGTAATGAAGAGAAGCTTTGAACTCCTTCCTTGAAGATTAACAATATTCATTTTCCTCAAAACTTTTCACTGTTATTCCATAATTTTTTACTTCTAATGAAGCTAGTAAGTCTGAGGCCATACTGATATTTTACCCCTTGATAGATGTGCTGCTTGTTCTGTCAATTGAACTTCCATAAGATTCTAGTCCTAGTTTACCTGACTATGGCTTATTTATTCCCTTAGACTTTGAACTGAAAGCCTAGTGAATAAGCCAATAGCTTTTAACTAGTAATTCAGTTATTAGGGGCTGCAGGACGAGTAAACTAGAGAAACTGGTAGCCAATCCAGGTGGGTTGTATTTGCCTATTTCTATGAAATTTAAAGTAGTTTTCTCTGGGAGCTTTCCATTATTTTTAGGGAAAGACTACCTAGTATTTAGGGGCTTCCCTGGTGGTTCAGTGGTAAAGAATCCGCCTACAAATGAAGGAGATGCAGGTTTCATCCCTGGGTCAGGAAGATCCCCTGGAGGAGGAAATGGCAACCCACTCCAGTATTCTTGCTGGGATAATCTCATGAACAGAGGAGCCTGGTGAGCTACAGTTCATGGGATCACAAAGAGTCAGACACAATTGAGCGTGCATGCATCTAGTATTTACTTGCTCCCCAGGTTAATCTCCCAACTAGTCTTTTATAGATTTCACCAAGTAGCTGCAAGCCTACCACCACCAAGAATTATTTATAAGCTCTCTTTAGGCCCTCCAACCATGCAAAATATTCCTGTTTAAAATCCGTCTAGGGGTTAAAATTGTAGTGTAATGTGATTTTTCCATTAGACCTGCTTCTCTCTAGTTCTGTGGAGAAAGAATGAGTCTCAAATGGGCCATTTCTTTCTTTTCCTCCCATGGCTCTCTTTCATCACTGGAACTGACTCACTCACTGATTCAAACCTTAGTGTCCTCATTTGTCTTCACCCAAATGTATTACATCTGGTGAACTTGTAATAAGACTTTGTGGTCAGGCCCCTTGGATTCCTAAAGATAAAGTTTTATCTCCATTTTTGTTCTTGATGTCTTTGTTATTCATCTCTGTAAGTATTAGGCAAAGGCATATATTATGCAAACATGCCCTGACTCTATACTCTGTCCCATAATGTAACAATAAAGTAGGCTTTAACTTAATGGTTTATAATAAAAAGTGAGAACTAGTAGGTATCCAGATGAAAAACGGAGATAGTATAAAGCATGATCAAAGACACTGAGGAGGGCTGCTAGAAGTTCAGTTTAGGTAAAACATAACTTACATCTAAGGAAGCCATATTTACTTCTTAGATTCTTATCAGAAGGTTTTACAGATAAAAATGATAAATATTAAAATAAATGTTATTGTTTCTTGTATTATCATAGGACAATGTGTTTGACAAAGTTGAAGCTCTTCTGTGGGGTTATAAAAGCAACAGACTAGGATTCAATTCAGTTCCGTTCAGTCACTCAAGTCGTGTCCGACTCTTTGCAACCCCATGAACTGCAGCACTCCAGGCCTCCCTGTCCATCACCAACTCCCAGAGGCCACCCAAACCCATGTCCATTGAGTCGGTGATGCCATCCATCCATCTCATCCTCTGTCGTCCCCTTCTCCTCCTGCCCTCAATCTTTCCCAGCATCAGGATCTTTTCAAATGAGTCAGCTCTCTGCATCAGGTGGCCAAAGTATTGCAGTTTCAGCTTCAACATCAGTCCTTCCAATGAACACCCAGGACTGATCTCCTTTAGGATGGACTGGTTGTATCTCCTTGCAGTCCAAGGCACTCTCAAGAGTCTTCTCCAACACCACAGTTCAAAAGCATCAATTCCTCGGTGCTCAGCTTTCTTTATAGTCCAAATCTCACATCCATACATGACTACTGGAAAAAACATAGCCTTGACTAGACGGACCTTTGTTGACAAAGTAATGTCTCTGCTTTTTAATATGCTGTCTAGGTTGGTCATAACTTTCCTTCCAAGGAGCAAGAGTCTTTTAATTTCATGGCTGCAATCACCATCTGCAGTGATTTTGGAGCCCAGAAAAATAAAGTCAGCCACTGTTTCCACTGTTTCCCCATCTATTTGCCATGAAGTGATGGGACCTGATGCCATGATCTTAGTTTTCTGAATGTTGAGCTTTAAGCCAACTTTTTCACTCTCTTCTTTCACTTTCATCAAGAGGCTCTTTAGCTCGTTTTCACTTTCTGCCATAAGGGTGGTGTCATCTGCATACCTGAGGTTATTGATATTTCTCCCAGCAATCTTGATTTCAGCTTGTGCTTCCTCCAGCCCAGAGTTTCTCATGATGTACTCTGCTAGAACCTTTTTTCTTTTTCATCTTTTTTAACAGAAACAACTGCTGCTAAATGGCTATCTCTACTTGATAGATACATAAATATATGGCCTCTATCATCTCTAGGGTTCATTTCTTGCAGCTATCAAATAAGACAGTGAAATTCTTTATTTTCTAGGGTTACTCCATGCTGTATTTATTTATGCACACATAGTAAAAAGATGACTTCTCTGTAGGTGAAGTTGCCTACCTACAGAAAATATATTTTAATCTCTGCCTACCTAGCTACTTTCTTCAGTTTTGGTATCTGTGACATCACAATCAACACCCATAAAAATAATTGAGAAACCTTAACTGAACACATTCAAGATTCTTCAAGCAGGACCTAGAAGAAAAGATTTCATAATTGGAATCAGATGAAATGCTTATCTTTTTTGTGATTTCTGTTTGGATTTTGAAGCAGAACCGTATTTTATTCAAAAATAGATTCAAGATAGTTATGATTAATATTGTCTGGGGAACAGTTTGCTATAACATAGTTTAAGTTCAGAAAGTACCTTATGAAGATACTCTTAAAAACCCTTTCAAAGTGTTTTGATACTTTGATACTCTTAAAAACCCTTTCAAAGTGTTTTCACCTATCTCTGAAATGAAAGCCTTTTTACATAAGCACAAAGTGGAAAAAATTATAGTATAAACAGCTATGGTTATTAATAGGAAGGCAGGTGGCATTGATTAAAAGAAAACAGTAAAGATTCTCATTTGAAAGTGATTTCACAATTATGTACTATGGATTGTTCTGGAAACTATGATGTGAGAGTAATACAAATTTTGCTAAGCTTTATAATTATGAACTATTTAAGATGAAAAATATCAACCTAATTACATTTTCCTTTCCACAAAAACCTATGGTTAGACATTCTTGCCTCTGACTTTCTCTGCCATCACAAACCATACTATCTTCCACGCAGTGGAGTTCAGTAAAGGGAAATAGCCATGTTATTTGACATTTGCTCTATTTCTCAATATCTAGTATATGATGAATACTCAATAAATATTGTTCAATAGTGTCTTTAATGAGAATCCCAATTAAAACAAATGTTTTATATGAATACTCTTTAAGGTCAATGCAGTAACAGGGATTACCTTAACATAACTTCACATAAATCACAAATGGGGCAAGTTTGGACAAATGACTTGCATCACCATTTACCATTTTCAGTATTATTATGAAGTCTCACTAGATAAGAATAGAGCAGCCCTTTGTTAGAGCATGGTTTCCTCTAACACCTCATAATTTGCTTATGCAATGCAGAAGTAAAAATATTTTTAAGTTTTTACATAATGACTTCTTTGGCCAAGGAAATGACTTTGAGCAGCAGGGAGAATAAATTTCTCCCCACATTGCTCTTCTTTTGTAAGACACCACTCTTTGCAACAGTATGAACTATCTATTTCTCAAAATCAATTGTGAATAAGAATAACCTGGGAATGTTGAAAAATATTCAGTTCCTGAATCAGACCCAGAGATTCTAATTAAAGTAGCAAATAATACAGGTTGCCCTGAGCACCTGGTAGGACTGTAGGAGAGTAGATATAAAAGATTTATTTTTAATTTGAAATTTTTTTCATGGAATTTAAGATATTATCATAATAATTAACACCTCTCAAGAAACCACATAGGAAAAGATTCCTTTGAATACATTTTTTTTCTAATTATGAGTACTATGTATTCATATATAAAAAATGTCAAAAGTAGTGGAAGGTATAAATGATAATCTAAAATTTTCCCATATCCCACTATTGAGAATAAAAGCCATTAATTTTCCTTTCTTTTTTGGAGATTTTAAATTGTTTCATAAAAAGTCTTAAGAAAATTTCAAAAGGCATTTGTTTTTAGATAAGTAAGTTTTCACAAATACATCTGTGTAATCAACTTCCAACTCCCAAATCAAGAAATATAATATTACAAGTATCTCAGAATCCTGCCCATTTCATGCTCCCTTTTTGTCACAACCCTCCACCGAAGATAAATACCCTTATCCTGATGTCTATTACCATAAGTGAGCTTTGTGTGCTTTTCATCTATAGAACATCTTTCTCTCAACGTTAAGAAAACAGATTTGTAAAATTTATACATATCAATTTGTGTAGCTATAGCTCATTCATTCTCATAGCTGTGAATATACCACCAGTTTGGAGCAATTACAAATATTTCCAATATGAACATTTCTGTATGTTTTGTGGTAAACATATATCTGCACTTATGTTACATATTTAGTTGAGTAGATTTGCTGAGTCATAGGATATGTACAGAATATATATGTTCAGTTAAGTTTTTACCACCAAATGATTTTTCAAAGTGGTTGTACCAATTTACGCTCCTACTAGCAGAGCATGAGACTTCTAGTTGCTCCACATCTTCACCATAACTTGGTGTTTTCTTTCTTTTTCATTTCAGCAATTTTGGTGGATAAAATGTTGTCATATTATGGTTTTAATTTATATTTTCCTAGTGACTAATGAAGTTGAAATCCTATCATTGGCATTTTGATGTATTTCTTTCTTTCCAATGTTTTTTTCTGTATGTCAGAATATGTACATATGATATTTAAAATTAAGATTATATTGCATATATAATTATGTGAACACCTAAAATTGCATCAAGAGAATTTTCCATGTTCACAAATATTCTTCAGAAATATTACTTTTAGAATATCATTCTGACTTTTCTCATTAAAAATAATTAAATGGTTCTCCAATGGGTTTCCCAGGTGGCCTGGTGATAAAGAATCACCTGCCAATGTAGGAAACACAGGAGATGCAGGTTCAGACCCTGGGTCAAGAGGTTCCCCTGGAGAAGGAAATGGCAACCCACTCCAGTATTCTTGCCTGGAAAACCCCATGGACAAAGGAGCCTGGCAGTCTGCAGTCCATGGGGTCACAAAGAGTTGGACACGACTGAAGTGACTTAGCATGTACACATCTTGTAAATACGAGGCTCTCAATCAATATATTTGCTCAAAATCAAAAGCACAATGACCATCCACAAGTAAAGTCTAACCTGTGATGTTCTGTCATTGCAGTATTCAAAATCTCAGGCTCTGTATAGATACCATGAAGATGAATTTCCATGAAGAGAAATTTAGAGTTGATCATAAATTTTCCCCATTGGAACATATATATGAAAAAGTCTATTTTTTAAATAAGAATATTGCTATTAGCTAGAGGCTAGTTTCAATTTGTAAATGAAGTGAAGTGAAGTGAAGTGAAGTTGCTCAGTCGTGTCCTACTCTTTGCGACCCTGTGGACTGTAGCCCACCAGGCTCCTTTGTCCATGGGATTCTCCAAGCAAGAATACTGGAGTGGGTTACCATTTCCTTCTCCAGGGGATCTTCCCAACCCAGGGATCGAACCCAGGTCTCCCGCATTGGAGGCAGACGCTTTAACCTCTGAGCCACCAGGGAAGGCCCAATATTCACCCAATAAGTAGAAATCTTACAAACTCCCTCATAGAACTGATTTAGTGAACTCGTTTTTTCAGGGCAGTTATTAGCATCAGATTCTCAGTAATATCCCAGCATGTTGGGATTTAATTTATTCACTCTAGTTAGCCACAGCTGACTCAGTAACCAGGTACAGCAACTATCTGTATGGTAGAATAACATAAAAGGTAGGGTTGGGGAGGTCTTTCAAGAGAAGATGTGGAAGGAAAAGAGTGATTATTCATTAAGTATAAACCATATTCAGTGAACTTTTCAAAGTAGGTTAAATGATAAACATTTCATTTAATTGGTAAGGGATTAATGGCTTATTGTCTGTCAGTGGTTAGGCTTTAAAATGTGAACATTAAAACATTAATTTGAGCTATACTGAGAACCTGCTTAAGGAGGACAAGTCTTAATTGAGCACGTTTCAAACCCTCATGGCTTGTATTCCTTTCCCCTTTGTTTATGTGGTTTCTACAGTTACACTAACACTGCACTTCCTTACATTCAGTAATAACTTTCATTTTGCAGATAGTAAGCACTGCTAGCTTTTCCTTTTCTCCTCTTTATTTGTAGACTTCTATGTAGTTTTGGTTCAATTCATCTACTGAATACACATCTCAGCTATTTCGTGCTGAGATGTTGGAAGCATTCAGGGACATTTCCAGAGCTAGTGCTATATGTCAAGTAATTCAGAACTCACAGTAAAAAAATAATAATAATAAAGGTAAGATTACCAGACCAAAATCCCAAATACAAACGTTTCTCAATTCATGGCAAAGATCACATTTACAATCTTGCTTATTCCAACCCTTCCAAAAACTAATGCAGTAGAACATGGATTGTCATGGTAATAGAGAACAGAAAAGTGTACATCCCAGTGTTTCTCAAAATATCATTCAAGAATTTCCTGCATCAGAAGCACCTGGAATGTTTACTGGAAAATGCCACACCTAGAGCCTCAAAACCAAAATCTCTGGGGACTAAGTTGATAAACTTAGATTTCTATTAAGTTCCCTGGATGATTCTTATTCATGATACAGTCTGAGTATCTCTGCTACAACGTTACAACAGTAGTTTATCATAGAGTTAACTGAAAGACACTGGGCTTTAGACAGCACCTGGCCTGCTATCATAAAAAGCAGGGGGCATCATGAACACAGATCAGGAAATTCTTCTATAACATTCTTCAGGCCAAGCTGTTCTCTGTCATCACACCTCTAATCAGAAGGTACATAGGGAGAAGTGATGGCTACAAACAGCAGGCCCTGATGGGGAAAGCAGTGGATTCCAGTTGGCAAGTCACAGGTTCCTTCATGGCACGGATTCCCATTTGAAAGTGCACGTGGAGGAATATGCACGTATGAGCATGTAAGGCACCATTAAGCAATGAAAACTCATGTGAAATTAGGAGACCTGACTTTAAATCCAAGCTCCAGTAGTTACCATTAGTTAGATTATTGACACCTTACTCCATCCAGTCCTGAGGCTTATCTATGTGATCTTGGGGAAATTGTTTAAATTTTAACCTCAATTTCCTCACCAGGTAATCAGGGATTCATAATAATTACTTCACAGGTGTGAGGACTAAATGAGTGCCAAACACAATTTTTGAGATATAGTAGGTACTCAACAAGATTCACTCAGTAATTCTTTACATAAAAACGTGTGTGTGATCAGTGTGTAAATTATAAAGAGCTACACAGAAGGATGCAAGGGTGCGGTACTGTGTAGTCAGAATGAGGATGGATGGGAGACCAAGACAACCTGCATTAGAATTCCAGTTCCATCACATACTACCTATGTGATGTTGGGCATTCAATTTAATATCTCTCTGACTCAGTTACCTCATCTGTAAAGTGGGGATCATAACTGTATCTGTCTCATGAGTCATTGTAAAAATTAATAAGAGAATTACAATTAACTCCCTTAGCAGAGTCTAATACATTGTAAGCACTCAGCAAATGTTCATATTATTATTACATTACTAGTGTAAGATGTTAATAGCAATGGTTGCATATTATATAATAGTTTTCATAATTGATCTCTATGATAATTTTGTGAGGTAGGCTGGCAAGCATTGTTTTCCTCATTTTACAGCTGAGGGCACAAAATATAAAGTCTAAGAGCACTGGCCATCATCATACAGCTAATAAATGGAAAGGTATGAACTTAGCTCAGCAGGAAATTTGTCCAAATTATCTGGATATTATTCCAACTATCCATTTTGCTTTGACTTTCTAAACCTAATTTAGGACTAGTAAAATAAATTTGTTTGGAATTTACTTTCAGAAGTATTTTTCATAAAGGTTGCAACCAGAAAATTCTTAAGACAGGACAAAATAGAGAATCATCTCCCTAATTTGTTTTGAAGATATTTAAACAGCCATTGTCATAGATCCTGGAATTTTCCACTAAAAATGTATTTATGTGTATATTGATGACTTCTAATAATCAAAGACCATCTATAAAACTACTTGTAGCAAGTTGTCATGGCACTCATCATTCTCTTGTAGAATTCTCTTTTGAGTTCTGCCCCTCCTCTCTAGTTCCAATGCCCCTAACCAGTTTAACATCTCATTGTCACCCCAGAATTAGCAGAACAATCCACCATTTTGTCTTCCTACTCTGGGCAGTCCTCCACACTGCTCCTAGAAATATTCTAAAAATTGAATCTTGTTATATAACTTGTTGACTTAAAAATCTTCATTTCTGACAGTGTCCATTTGAAAAAATATCCTGTTACCTTAGCTAACCATGAAGATTCTCAAAGTGTAACTTCCTTTCCAGCCTTGTATTACCTCCTCCCCACTGTAGCCACACCGGATAGTCCAGGAGATTTCACCTGATGCTCCTTACCGAAATGTTCACACACCAGACCCCTTCACCGGGAACTTTGACAACTCCTACTTCTCTGTCAGCTCTCAACTCAAACAGAACCTTCTTTATAAGCCCTTCTCACAGGACCTGCTGGCACACGCTGAAATATGAAATGCATTGTGTTCCTTCTGAGTGTGTGGTAATTCTTTCCTCTTCTGCCCTGAGGCCTTCTTTTATAGACTCAGTCCTCAGTAGCCACTGCTGACTGTGCCTGACACATGGTGGATTCTGAATACATATTTAATATACAGATGATTAGACAATAAGAGCTAGTTTGAGCAGGGCCTCGTGGGAATGGATGCCAGGATTGGAAAAAGAGATAGGCAGGGAGGCTGGAAAGTGGAAGCAGGAAATAAATCAACTTTTTTTTTTTTGGCTGGAGTTCTGTGTGGAGCTGATGTTTGGTAAAGACATTCCCTCAGGCTTCACATAAAACTTTTTGAACTCTGGTTACCTGTTTACCATTTCCTACCCAGATAGATTTGGACTACAGCTGTCTATTGAGATCCCCCTGAATCAAATGAGTAGCAAAGTCAGTAGATAGGAAACAGTTCACATGGGGATAATGTTCCCAGATCTAGGAAACAAAAATGTAGGATGCCCAATTTGAATTTCATTGATACACAATGAATACATTTTAGATACTCAAATACTGCATGTTATTTGGCAACTCTAAAACAGGGCCATCAGTTGAGTGTGGCAATGATGAGTATTTTATTGAATTTATAAATGTTTCACTTTTGTCCAAAAAAGATTTCTATCAGTTTAAGGCAAAAGAGATCAGATAGGTTAGAAAATTAATAATGGTCACAACAGCATTCTGGACCTCTTTTCAGAGATCATCTATAAAATGGGATTATTATAATCTGTTCTAGTTGTCTAACTATGGCTGTGTAACAAGTTATCCTACAAATTAGTGGCTTAAAATGACAGCCATTTTGTTTTAGCTTATGATTCCAGCCATTTTGTTTTAGCTTATGATTCTTGGATCAGAAAATTGAGCAGGTAATGTATCTGCTTCTTCCAGCATCGATTGAGGTCACTTCATTCAGCTTAAGTATGGACTGTTCTGAAGGTCCAAGATGCTCTCACTCTCGTATCTGTGCCTTTGCAGGATTCTGTGGAAGGCCAGGCTCAGTGGGACTGTGGCCCAAGGTACCTACATGTGGTCTCTCCAGTAGGACAGTCTTAAAGAAATTAGTCTTCTAACAAGGCAGCTCAGGGCTCTTGGAGAGTTTGTTCTATGAGACAAAAGTTGAAATCGTTGGTCTCTTAAGGCTTGGACCCAGGAATAGACTCAATAATGCCTCCTCCATATTCTCCTGGTTACATAGTTTCAGGACAAACCCAGATTCATGAACAGGGAACACAGATCCAGTCTCTCACTAGGAAGAGAGTCTAAAAAATGGTGGCCATCTTCCACTCTGTCTCTTTAGCGGGTTCATGGGACGATGGAGTGAGATAATGTATGCATAAGTAGAGATAACATTAATGGCCTATTAGGGTCTAGAGTGCCAGTCCTATCAAAATCTCCCTTAACTATATCCTCTACCTCTAATCCCTGCTGCAGACAATCCCATAAGCCAGGGGAAAGGTATACACGGCATACATAAATCAGACAATTAGATCCTCACAGGTACTCCTTGGGAAAACAAAAGAACCTTGAATGTTAAAAGCAACTGATAGATAAGACACTTATTTCAAGCTGAACTTATTTCTAGGATACCAAATTCTGCCTTAGGTCTTTGGACCAGTATAATTGGCTTGGTTTTTTTCAGCAAGTGACCCATGAACCTAATTTCTATTAATGATAGCTCTCAAGATTGGAAAGACTCTCAATGTTTTAGGGAGAAAGAATACTATTATAAATTTTGAAAAGTAGCTAGTTCATAAAAGGGGAAAAAAAGCATTAAAAAATTCTAATGATATTGTACTTTGTTCATTAACAAAAGAAAATCTTTGAAACTTCCCATATCAAGTTGTTAGCCTAAGGCATGTGTACCCAAGACTGATTCCCTACCTTACCGTTCCTCCTAGAATGCTGGGCACACCATCCCAGCTCAGTTCAACAGAAGCACCAAGGAAACCACCAAAGGTATTCTCATTGCTCTTCTTGCCCAAAATAGTTCTTCCGTTATCACCTTGAGGCTATTAATCACTTCCTTGCACTGAAGAGGTGCTTTAGAAAGAACTGTGTTAAAATGCCATGTAACATCTACGGACTTTGATAACCCACAGGACTTTAATGCTGGGGAGGAACTCGCTGTCTTCATCCTATCTATAGCAAAGGAAACCAAAGCTCAGGGAGGTGAGGTGACCTGCCATAAGCTCACAGAGTTTTGAGTATTAGGGACAGAAAGTGATCATAGCAACTTTATATAATGTTTGACAAGCCATAAAGCTCTTATGCTCATTATATGCCATTTGATCCTCATAAATTCTTACATTATGGGCTTCCCTTGTGGCTCAGCTGGTAAAGAATCTGCTTGCAATGCAGAAGATCAGATCAGATCAGTCGCTCAGTTGTGTCCGACTCTTTGCGACCCCATGAATCGCAGCACGCCAGGCCTCCCTGTCCATCACCAACTCCCGGAGTTCACTCAGACTCATCTGGGTTCAATCCTTGGGCTGGGAAGATTCCCTGGAAAAGGGAAAGGCTACCCACTCCAGTATTCTGGCCTGGAGAATTCCATGGACTGTATAGTCCATGGGGTTGCAAGGAGTCAGACATGACTGAGCAACTTTCACTTTCACTTTCAATCTGTTATAAAGAAACTCTAAAAGCCAACGCATCAGAAGACTAACCAGGGTTTTTGTTCCATTACATACCTGCCTAACTTCTGGGCCCCATGAGAATGGAACACGGGTCAGGAAAACTTTGTTTTGCAGCATCAGGGTGGGCAAGGGATGAATGAACAGACAGCCTGGATGGTTTTCTGGATGAGGAAAAGCAGGGATTGCAAACTGGGGAAGGAGTCCCCAAAAGAAAACAACTGTTTCTCACATTTCTTTAAGAGGTTAATTCTGAATAGCTTTTTCCTTTTCCACGAGTCCTTTTTAATGGCCTCAAAGGACACCTGATTTCACGTGATTGTATCTGCAAAAGAAAAACTTGCCCAAATACAGATTGCTTAGCCTTTTCTCCTTTTCTTTAGCTATTCTTGCTGAACTGCCAATAAATTCCCAAGTTTTTGAGCTAAGCGACAAGGGGAATAATTTCCATTTCTGCTTCCCTCAGCATGAAAGGAGGCAATCTCTTTCCAATCCAAGGAACTTGCTTAGCAAAATTAAGAAGCATAGGAACCACCAGTTTCTCTGGCCTTTTATACTTTTTACAAAAGAAAAGCACATCACCAGATATAATTTGTGTTTTATTTTGCAGCAAGAAGTATTTGCCACCAAGCTTCTGAGATGTTATTACTAGGCTTGTTCTATCTGTATCTGAAGAACACTTCACAGTGATAAGGTAGCTTTTGGGTGCATGAGGAAAAAATAAGCAGTATTTAGACCCTCAGAGAACACTGCTGCAGCCATGGAGCCTGAGAACATGGCTCATGCTTTTAGTCACTGTCAAGAGACCCCAGTGGTAGATGTTTCATCAACAAATCCAATAGCTGCATTTCTATATTAAAAACGCTGGGGCTACTTTGCAGTACATAAATTTAGATGGGTATGTAGGTAGATAGATAAGAGAGAGGGGATTTAAAATGTCTAACACTATTAAATATTTTATGAAAACTCAATTACATGAAGGCATTGCTGAGGGTAAATACTAGTTTCACTGTAGTGAAGGGGTAAGGAAATAATGGGTCCATCACCCCAAAAGTGACTTGGTGCTGGAGACATAAAGTGACAGAAGATTGGCATGCTGCTGCTGCTACTGCTGCTAAGTAGCTTCAGTCGTGTCTGACTCTCTGAGACCCAATAAACGGCAGCCCACCAGGCTCATCTGTCCCTGGGATTCTCCAGGCAAGAATACTGGAGTGGGTTGCCATTTCCTTCTCCAATGCATGCATGCTAAGTCTCTTCAGTTGTGTCCGACTCTGTGCGACCCTACAGACAGCAGCCCATCAGGCTCCTCTGTCCACGGGATTCTCTAGGTAAGAATACTGGAATTGGTTGCCATTTCCTTCTCCCAAGATTGGCATAGTAACAACAATAATCCCAGGAGATGTTATTGTACTAGAAATTTCAAATGCTCTCAGAAAATTTTTTTCAAAATTAAAATACTCAATAGTTTTTATTATAAAACAATTTTATAATTTTCTCTCTAAATATCAAGTAGTAAAGAAAGTGGCCCAAGAGAGTTCCCCTTCATCTCCACACACTCTCCTCCCCAGCCCTGCAACACACATACGCACACACACCCCTCCTGTATTTCCAATCCCCAGCAGTATACACTGTTAAGTTTTAACATAGCCTGATTTCTATGCACAAACATATTTTGAATTAATGTGTTCATATTTTATATAGTGTTCTATAGTATGTTTTTAAAATCATTAATATGTCCTAACCATTTCTCCACTTAAACACATAATAAAAATCATCTTGTCTTTTGTAGTGATTACATAAAAATTCATTTCCCAAAGTCCACTTTAAACAAGACCCTGCTGGCTTTAGATGGTTTCCAAAAGTTTTCTATTTCAGAGTGTTGCAATGAACAGCCTTGAATGTTTATCATGATAAACTTTAATGAGTATACTCCTATGGTAAATTTCTTGCAGTGAAATTTTGGGCCAACAAATTTACACATTTTGTAATGTAACACATTTTTCTAGGTTACTTTATAGAAGATTATAACATTGCTCACTCCCACTAAGAACCTATAAACGTTGTTAGGTAGATTTTTGTGCTCCCAGTAGCTGCTTCATGGGAAGAGAAAACTGTTTCTGTCATTTAATGACTATTGAGAAATGATGACTTCTCCAGAAACCAAAGAGTCAGTAGATAAGAAACCATGGGATTCAAAGACTTGTTTAAAACTCTAATAGTGGCTGAGTACCTTTCTTCAAATCTGGTGCCATATAAGACATTTTACTGTTTGAAAAGTGTGTATCCCCGTGTCTTCATTGAAAGCTGTCCAAGTGCCCTTGCAGCTACTTGATGGGATGTATTTGAGTTACTTTCTTTTTTCTTTCCATCCAGAAGGCACTTAGAGTACAGTATAATAGTGAAGCACTAGGAAGGAAGTTGGAGAAGGCAATGGCACCCCACTCTAGTACTCTTGCCTGGAAAATCCCATGGGCAGAGGAGCCTGGTAGGCTGCAGTCCACGGGGTTGCTGAGAGTTGAACACGACTAAGCGACTTCCCTTTCACTTTTCACTTTCATGCATTGGAGAAGGAAATGGCAACCCACTCCAGTGTTCTTGCCTGGAGAATCCCAGGGACGGGGGAGCCTGGTGGGCTGCCGTCTATGGGGTCACACAGAGTTGGACACGACTGAAGTGACTTAGCAGCAGGCAGGAAGTTATGGTACATGGCTCTGCCACCACGCAGCGGGTGAAAAACAGAGTAAGGAAATTGATCTGTCAGGGCAAATCACTGGTCAGGCTAGACGTGGCTATTTAAAGTGAGTCAAGCATAACAGTTAAAGTCATTTGTTGTGGTTAGATAGGGTATGAGGCAAAAATATAGGTTTGTATCAGCAGAAGTTAAAATTGAGTGAGAAAATGAGACAAACACGCTTCAAAGCAAGCAGAACAAGAGGTAGAGAAAGTACTTCACAGAGAAGGAATCCAGACTCTGAATACTGCCCTATGTAAATGTTCAAACATAGTTGAAGGTCCTTAGGACTGTAGTCTGTTCATCAGAGTTGTAACACAGGCATGAAATGCAAATATACAGTCATGTATGTGTGTACATTATATATAACATGTGTGTATATGCATGTATGTATTTGTGTGTTTATATATGTGTATGTATTTACATGGATATAGCAATAATCAGTCAGTCTTTCTTTCGTAGAACCAGTATTTCAGTTAATGGGACTAAGGATTTTAAACACCAATTTTAATGTGTTTGGGGGGGAATGTAGGGCTTCCCCCACATACCAGCAATTCTCAAACACCAGCTGGGTATCCTACCATGTAACTCAATTTTGACACTATCTACCTGAAGTAAGCATCAAATTCAAAAGGTTAAGGACTCAGTCTCACAAGACTGTCCTTCACTTCAAATGCCAATCGCAAAACCAGGTTCCACCTGAGCTTCTGACTGACCAGCTATAGATTCCAGGGCCACCTTCCTTGGGTTCAATTAATTTGCTTGTGCGGCTCATAGAACTCAGTGAAGCATTTTACTTACTATTAGGTTGGTACAAAAGTAATTGTGGTTTTGGACTATGAATTTTAAATCATTTTAACTGGACTCAAATACATCTTTATTAATCAAAATAAGAACCATTATAACCAACACATTTTTGCCAATGAGAAATAAGTTTATTTATTCCTGTAGCATAAAAATCCTGATAAGAAACCATCAAAACCAAATAGGATTTGATGAACTCTTGGAAAGCTTTTTCTGCCTCCTGGTGGTTGTGGAAGCATTTTCCCTGCAAAAAGTTGTTGAGATGTTTGAAGAACTGGTAGTCAATTGTCAAGAGGTCAGGTAAGTATGGTGGATGTGGCAAAACTTCATAGCCCAATTCGTTCAACTTTTGAAGCGTTTTATCTGTGCGATGTGAGTTCAGGCATTGTCAAGAGGAAGAATTGGACCCTTTCTGTTGACTGAGGCCAGCTGCAGGTGTTGCAGTTTTTGGTGTATCTCATCAATTTGCTGAGCATACATCTCAGATATAATGATTTTGCCAGGATTCAGAAAGCTGTAGTAAATCAGATGGGCAGCAGACCACCAAATAAAAAGGTGACCAAGACCTTTTTTGGTGCAAGTTTGGCTTTGGGAAGTGCTTTGGAGCTTCCTCTTGGTCCAACCACTGAACTGGTCATCACTAATTGTCATGTAAAATCCACTTTTTGTCACACATCACAGTCTGATCAAGAAACGGTTTGTTGTAGAAGACAACACTTCAAAACGACCTTTTTTTTTTTTTTCTTTTCAGTCAGCTCATGAGGCACCCACTTATCAAGCTTTTTCACCTTTCCAATTTGCTTCAAATGCTGAATGACTATAGAATGGTCAACATTGAGTTCTGCAGTAACTTGTGTAGTTGTAAGAGGATAAATTTTAATGATCCTCTCGGTTGGTCATTGTCAATTTCAAATAGGCAGCCACTATGTTCCTCATCTTCAAGGCTCTATCTCTTATACAAAACTGCTTGAACCATCACTACACTGTATGTTCGTTAGCAGTTCCTGGGCCAAATGTGTTGTTGATGTTGTGAGTTGTCTCCATTGATTTATGACCCATTTGAACTCAAAAAAGTTGCTCAAATCTGCTTTTTGTCTAACACTATTTCTATAGTCTAAAATAAATATAAAATAACAGCAAGTAATAAGTTACTAGCAAAAAAAACATAAAGTGAGAAATGCACATTAAAATGATGCATAACATAACCACATTTGTTTAAGAATGTATTCCAATATCAAATGGCAAATTTCAAAAGTGCAAAACCGCAATTCCTTTGGCACCAACCTAATAGAACACTGGTTTATTATAAAAAGGTATGACTCAGGAATGGCCAGATGGAAAAGATGTATAGGGCAAGGTATGGAGAAGGGGCGCAGAGCTTCCCTGCCCTCAAGGCCACTCCTCCTGAATCTCTACTGGTTCACCAACCCAGAAGCTCTTTGAACTTTGTCCTTTAATATTTTTATGGAGGTTTCATTATGTAGGCATGATTGATTAAGTCATTGGCAATTGTCACCTGAACAGAAACATCAGTCCCTCCCCTCTCCCCAGAAGCTGAAGGTGAGGGAAGACTCAAAGTTCTAATTCTCTGATCACCTGGTTGACTCTTCTGGTAACCAGCCCCCATACTGAGGTACAATCAAAAGTCACCTCATTAACATAATAAAAGGCACCCGCGTCACTTTCCTCACTGGAAATCCAGTGGTTTTAGGCGCTCTGAACTAGAAACTGGGATGACAGTCAAATAAACTATTTCAAATAGAATGATGAGAGGCATATTTGATAATGACTTTTGAGTAAAGGCTTGAAGGAAGTGAGAAGATGAGCACTATAGATAACTGGAGGAAGAACCTTCTATTTACAGATTTCCAAAGTTGGAGTATCCTTGGGGTGGTAGAGGAAGAGTAGGGAAGCTAATGTGCCTGAAGCCAGCAACTAGAAAAATGGGAAAACTATGCAAAGAACAGATTTAGAGGGAAGTGGGAAATAGGACTTTTATTTGGGGGACTATTAAGTTTGAAATGTTTATTAGTCATTTAAGTGGAAATATCAAATAAGCAGTTGGAAATCTGAGTCTGGAGTTCAGGGGCAAGAATGGGGCTTGAGACAAAAGTGTTGAATTGTACATACAAAGAAGTTCTGGGACTGAATGAGATCACCCAAAGAATGAATTGAGATGAAGACTGGGCCCAAGGACTGAGCCCTAATGCACGCCTGAGAAGGAACCAGCCATGGAGAGGAAGAAGCAGCAGTGAGGTCAAAGGAAACCAAAAGAAAGTGGTGTCCTAGGAAGTATCAGATGCTGCTAGCAGGTCAAATTAGATGGTGACTGAGAATTGACAACTAGGTCATTATTGACCTGAACAAAGCAGTTTTGGTGATGCAGGATAGTCAAAAGGCCAAAGGGATTACATTCCTAAGAAATTAGAAAAGGAGAAGCAAAAACATCTAGAATAGTCAAATCTGTTAAAGAGTTTATCTATCAAGGAACAGAGAAAAGATTGATAGCTGGGAGGGAAAGAGGAGTCAGGAATATGTGGCTTTAAGTGGGAGATATCCATGTTTTAGGCTAATGGAAATAAGCAGTAAAGTGGGGACAGTTTATATGTAAGAGAGAAATGGAAAATCACAAGCATGAAGTTCTTGAGGACAGAAGAGAGAATGGGATCCCGTTCACAAGGGAAAGAGTTGGCCCCAGGAGCAGAGCTTTTGTCTTTTGAAACAGAAGGAAGGTAAAGCATTCAGGCACAGATGCAGGTAAATTAATAGATGAGGTGGTAGGAGAGTGTGGAAATTATCTTCTAGGTTTTTCCTATTTACCCAATGACATGAGAAACTGAAGTAGTCAACTGAGAGTTGAAGGAAAGAGGCATTGAGGATCAGAAACATGAAACAGTAGATAGACTAAGAAAATGTGGAAAGGTTGCTGGGCAACCCAAAGACCTACATGTGATTTTAGGTCCTGAATTTTAAGATGAGACCAGCAATTTGTAGCTGGTATTAAAATAGCAGATGATTGGATTTAATCAGAATTAGGTTTTTGACAGGTGATTGACAAAGGGAACTAGGAGTAAAGGAGTGGATGTAAACTTTATAATTATACTCACAGTAGTCAAAATTTATTAGTTACCTATGATGTGTAAGACAGCATGCCCAGTGCTCTACGGAATTTATTTACAATCTTTGGAACATATCTTAATAATAGGTATTGTTATTCTCATTTTACAGGTGATGAAACTAAAGCCTAATAAGATTCAGTGATTTACAAAAGCTGCAAATGTCTGGTGTGCATCTGACCTGGAATTCAATGACATCTTGCATATCTTAAATTGATAATAATGACTTCAGTAGAGTCATTTTAATTTCCCATCCCTGGCTCATTGGAAAGGTAACAGGGATAAAAGAAAGCGTGACTGCTAAAGTCTGTTCTGGAAAACACCCTCACACATACTCCCAACCAACAGTATTAGGGTTGCCTTGACATACTAATGCAAATACTTGGAAAACTTTTTTGTTTGCAAAGACTTTTGAGAGAATAGCAGACGATTGGCAAAGAGGGGGAGGGGGGGGCAATCA
Source organism: Bos javanicus (assembly GCF_032452875.1). Lineage (NCBI taxonomy): Eukaryota > Metazoa > Chordata > Mammalia > Artiodactyla > Bovidae > Bos > Bos javanicus. The sequence continues at coordinate 87,257,702 of NC_083868.1, forward strand.
GATAATGGAGAGAGAGATAAAATTCTTTGAGTTGAGCTAAGACCAAAGAATTGATGCTAAGAGCTTTGAAACTTTTTGAGATATCCTTCAATTTCAAAATTTCTGTACTTCTTTCTGGTATTCATGAGAGGGGCTTGGCTTCACCTTTTACACTCAGAACTCTCTTATTTGAAAAATAAAGGGCCTTTGGAAGGCAACTGAAAGAGCAAGGTCCTGATTTCAAATGGACACTGAGGAGTAACATTACTCTGCATAATAAATAAAAGGCCCTCTTCACTGAGAATCACTTCTGGAATGCAGAAATGTCCAAGTTCTTGAGTCCAGGTACTTAAGAACTGAGAGTACTTGCTCAAAATCAATCCTAAATGAGAAAGAAGAGCCACTCTAATATGGCAGTAGCCAAGGAAAATGGGAGAATGACCAGTTAGAAATAGCAGTATCTACCCCCAAGTTGTATTTTCTACATTATAAACTCTGTTCTGTTTAACTTCAAGCTTTCTATAAAATTTTATTTAAAATCACAGTCTGGTCTTACAAGTTTGGGGAATTTCAGTTGGGTCCTATATTCGCACATGGGACCAAGTTGTGTGATTTGCTGGGAGAATAGTTATGAGAAAGCAAGAAACCCAAAGAAGCAATCCAGGTGAACAGGAGACCTATGAGTATGCCCTGGGAAGTCTTAAAAAGAGGAAGTAAGAATAAACAGAAATTCCTGAGAATCAAGTGCTACAAAGAACCTCCATTGCTCTTACCCAAGACTGGAGAAACTGAGGACAGCTGAGTTACAGAAACTAAGTTACAGAAACACAGTTTTAACAATATTTATAAATATTCTTGTTCCTTATTTACGAATAATATAAATGCAATTTGTACTAATATTAGATGCCTAGAATTTGTGATTCTAGTTGCTGGCTCACAATACCACTCAAGAGACACAAAGTGACATGAATTCTTAAGATGCAAAAGAAAAAAAAGAGAATCTGGTGAAGTAATTAATCATAAACTCTTTTCTCAGAACCCATGTCATAAAGTTGGGTTTTTAACCACGATAACTTTATGCAAAAACACATTCTTCCCACACCCCTTATGCAAATGTGATTCAGCTTCACTGATGTTACTGAAGTAAAGTCTTGAGACATCCTCCTTTATTTTTCTTTTTCTTTACTGGAAAAGCTTAATGGCAAAACCTTATTTTACAAAATTCAGAAAACATGGAAATATAGTGTAAAACAACATAAACTCACAGTATCACAGCGAAGATACTACCAATATTTCAGGTGCATTTAATTCCAGTTTAAAAAATCAAAACTACTCTCAAAAATCTCTCATTACCTTCATTATCTGAATGTAATCTGCTTCTCAAAAAATGTTGGATATTCAATTAACAGTAGTCATAGTTCAGTACTCTAGATACAAAAAGTTCTCAGCCCATCAAAATCTTCCAGATAATTTCCTCAAAAGTCATTAAAATACTCATACATGAATGTAACAATTCACCAAGAATTGCTGAGCGACTGAACTGAACTGATAAAACATATAAAACACCAATCACGTAATTACCAGACTCTTAATGAACTCATTAATAGGTATGTTTCTATGCAGTACACATAGAGACTTGTACATTAGCAAATACAAATTTTGTCTTCCTTCTATACTATAGGAAATATGTATTATAACATAAATGATTAACTAATGAGTTAGATAAAAATAAGAGCGCAGTTGGACCTGGACTGGTAGAACCCTTAGGTGCCTCACAGAAGTGATCTCTGGTAGTGTTGAATGTCTAGACCATCAGACAGAGAGGGGGTGGGGAAGATAGTAGTGATAATGCATGGCTTGTTTACAACACTTCTTTAGGTAACAGGTGCAGTGAGCCTGCAGCAATCTGTACACCTTCTTGCCAAGCCTCAGGGGCAACTGAAAAGTCTTCCCTAAACACTATTGCAAATCCTTTAGAGTTTTGTTTTTAATTTAGATAATGAATTTGGATAGTATGAATTTAGTGATAGTGATAATGAATTTAGTTAGTCAATTCAGGGTAATTTTTTTTTACAAGTGATTACAATGAATGTTCCTACAGTAAGTGTTGCTCACTGTAACAAGGAATTTTTTATAAATATATATATATATATAATATATATATAATTTTATATTTATATAAATTTAATTTAATTTATATAAATTTATTATATATATATAAATTTATATATATTTTTTATATATATAATTTTATATATATAATTTATATAAATTTAATTTATATAAATATATTTATATATATATATATAATGTGAGAGAAGGCAATAGCACCCTATTCCTGTACTCTTGCCTGGAAAATCCCACGGGCAGAGGAGCCTGGTGGGCTGCAGTTTATGTGGTCGCTAAGAGTCAGACACGACTGAGCAACTTCACTTTCACTTTTCACTTTCATGCATTGGAGAAGGAAATGGCAACCCACTCCAGTGTTCCTGCCTGGAGAATCCCAGGGACAGGGGAGCCTGGTGGGCTGCCGTCTCTGGGGTCGCACAGAGCCGAACACGACTGAAGTGACTTAGCAGCAGCAGCAGCATATATAATGTGTGTGTGCACACACACTATGTTAATATAAGACAGAGACCACTTTTTTCATTAATATTTTACTCACACCTTTTCATGCTTTAGATTCCAAATCATTATTTTTAAAGATGTATAGTGTTCCATCATATCTAAATTAATAAATCATCATTTTCTTATTGTTGGCCATTATTTTAACTATTCATTATAACAAGCAGTGCTCCATATATAAATCTTCATGTAAATTTGTGATGATTTTTAAATTCTTGAAAGTGAAAATACTAAGTCACCAGGCATAAGCATTTTGAAGCTCTTGATCCATATTGTGAAACTATCCTCTGGAAAAGTTGTACTAATGACAGTACCCCCCTGTAGTGTAAGAAAATATTCATTTAAAATGTCTCTGAATACTGAACATTTTCTTTTAAAAAGCTGCCAGCCTAAGTGCAATGATGCAATGGTTCAAATAACCATTTCTTTCATTGCTACTTTTGCTAACTTCTTATTTATCATTTATATTTACTGATCATTTATACTTCTTTATTTTATGAATTTTTTAATTGAGGCTTTGCTAATGTGCCTATTGGATTATTTACTTTAAAAACTATATCCATAAAAGTTTTGTATATTAAGTATAATTGCCCATTGTCAGTCTTTTATGTTGTGAATATTTTTTCTTCTCAGAGCCTGAGAAGTTCCAAAGCTTGGGTTGTATTCGCATTTACCAAACTGAATCAATCCCCTTAGGAGTACTTGCAGGTATAAATGCACCTTATCAGCTCATTCCAGCAGAGAATCTATCACATTTCCTACCTACCCTACTTCACCTCAAAAGCTTTTCTTTTTCACGTTGAGTGGAAGAAGCACAGCTTCAACACTGATCTTCAACACTGACCTCCCCTGACTTATATATTCTGGTTTTCAGGACTGTTCAACCGGCTGGTCAGGTAGTTTTTATACTTCTTTCCTTGAAGAGCTCAAGCCCTGGGATTACAGTGCTTTTGAGCTGGGCATAGAGGTTAGCCAGGACTGAGGCCTTGATCAAGTTAGTCCCTTAACTTGTCTAGGCCACAGATTCTTCACTGTAAAATTAATTACATAATCCAGGCAGTTTTCAGCATATTTTTCAGCTCTACCCTTCTGTGGATCTTAATTTAGTTAATACTACATATGTCTAAAAATAACTCTTCATTAGCAGCTTAACAAGATTCGATTTGTTTCAAATGCCCAATTCCTTATTTTGACTAATAGATAAAACACACAATTTCTTTTCCCTCATTAGCATTGACATTTACTTTTGCATATTTACTCACTAAAAACTGATGCATCACTTCAGAGAACTCAAGGCACATTATTAATGGAAAGAGGGAAATTTATTCATTCAACAAATGTTGAATAAGCACTCATGGTGTGCCAGGCACTGTGCTCAGGCCTGAGGACACGGTGATTTGTAAGCACAATGTCTGCTGTGAGGACCTCACAATCTAGTGAGGAGGCAGATGCACAAATCAAGGCATGCAGGAGTAACGGAAAACTTCACAGTGAGGCTGACACTTGAGCAATGGCCTGAAACAAATGTGTGGCTTCCCCAGCACGTGAAGGAGAAAAAGAGAGAGAGAGAGAAAGAGACGCAAACGAAGGGAACAGCATGGGTGAAGACATGGAGGTGCAATCCAGTGCAGCATATTCCAGGGACAGCCAGCAGCTGGATAATCCTGGATTGTATTAGTATCTTGTGAGAAAAGAAGCTTGAAAGGAAAAAATAGCAAAGAACTTTACTTGTCTTGAAAATAATGTGGATTTCATCTTCTAGTTAATGTAAAAAGTTGAAGGATATTTTAGTTAGTTTACATTTATTTTTGAATGTTGACTCTCTCTTTCATATAGAGAAATTATTAGAATAAAGAGAAAAGGGAGGGTGAAATTTAGGAGACTCATAAGTTAGTCCAAAAAAGAAATATTAGGAGTATAAACTCAGGCACTATGGATGTGTATTACAAGTGTTGTTGTTCAATAGCTCAGTCATGTCTGACTCTTTGCAACCCCATGGACTGCAGCACACCAGGCTTCCCTGTCCTTCACCATCTCCCAGAGCTTACTCAAACTCATGTCCATTGAGTTGATGATGACATCCACCCATCTCATCCTCTGTCATCCCCTTCTCCTCCCGCCTTCAATCTTTCCCAGCATCAGAGTCTTTTCTAATGAGTCAGTTTTTAGCATTAGGTGGCCAAAGTATTGGGGTTTCAGCTTCAGCATCAGTCCTTCCAATGAATATTCAGGACTGATTTCCTTTACCGTTGACTGGTTGGATCTCCTTGCTGTCCAGGGGACTCTCAAGAGTCTTCTCCAACAACACAATTCAAAAACATCAATTCTTTGGTGCTCTGCCTTCTTTATGGTCCAACTCTCACATCCATACATGACTACTGGAAAAACCATAGCTTTGACTAGATTGACCTTTGTCGGCAAAGTAATATCTCTGCTTTTTAATATGCTGTCTAGGTTGATCATAGCTTTTCTCCCAAGGAGCAAGTGTCTTTTAGTTTCATGGCTGCAGTCATCATCTGCAGTGATTTTGGAGCCCAAGAAAATAAAGTCTGTCTCTGTTTCCATTGTTTCACCATCTATTTGCCATGAAGTAATGGGACCAGATGCCATGATCTTCATTTTTTGAATATTGAGTTTTAAGCCAGCCTTTTCACTGTCCCCTTTCACTTTCATCAAGAAACTCCTCATAGCTTTCTGCCATAAGGGTAGTGTTATCTACATATCTGAGGTTATTGATATCTCTCCTGGCAATGTTGATTCCAGCTTGGGCTTCATCCATTTCCCATTTCCATTTCCCATTTCCATTTCCCATGATATACTCTGCATATAAGTTAAATAAGCAGGGTGACAATATACAGCCTTGTCATACTCCTTTCCCAATTTGGAACCAGTCCATTTTTCCATGTATGGTTCTAACTCTTGCTTCTTGACCTGCACACAGGCTTCTCAGGAGGCAGGTCAGGTGGTCTGGTATTCCCATCTCTTTCAGAATTTTCCTCAGTTTGTTGTGATCCACACAGTCAAAAACTTTAGCATAGTCAATGAAGCAGAAGTAGATTTTTTTTCTGGAGTTCTCTTGCTTTTTCTATAATCCAGCTGATGCTGGCAATTTGATCTCTGGTTCCTCTGCCTTTTCTAAATCCAGCTTGAACATCTGGAAGTTCTCAGTTTACGTATTGTTTTAGCCTCACTTGGAGAATTTTGAGCATTACTTTGCTGGCGAGTGAGATGAGTGCAATTGTGCTGTAGTTTGAACATACTTGGCATTGCCTTTCTTTGGGATTGGAATGAAAACTGACCTTTTCCAGTCCTGTGATCCTGCTAAGTTTTCCAAATTTCCTGACATATTGAGTGTAGCACTTTAATGGCATCATCTTTTAGAACTTGAAATAACTCAGCTGGAATTCCACCACCTCCACTAGCTTTGTTGGTAGTGATGCTTCCTGAGACCCACCTGACTTCAGACTTCAGGATGTCTGGCTCCAGGTGGTGATCACATCATCATGGTTGTCTGGATCACTAAAATCTTTTTTGTATCGTTCTTCTGTGTATTCTTCCCACCTCTTCTTAATCACTTCTGCTTCTGTTAGGTCCATACCATTTCTGCTTTTTATTGTGCCCATCTTTGCTTGAAATGTTCCTTTGGTATCTCTAATTTTTTATACAAGATTCTAATGAATCTAGTGATTCATTCTTTGCAGAATTAAAAATTTGTCTCTACCACTGATCCACAAAATCGCCTAAGCTTTAATAAATATCAAGATTATTTCACTTCTAAAAAGTTATAATTTTATAAGCATTTACCCACAGGCATTGTATACCACATCAATATCTTATTTCTTCTTTAAAAAAAGCTTTAAATTTTCATTTTCCCACATATAACTATTTTAGCAGTAGGTAAGTGGGAATAGGATAACCTAAGAAAAGAGAAGGGCTTACAGGTGGCTCAGGCGTAAAGAATTCACCTGCAATGCAGGAGATGCAAGTTCGAGCCCTTGGTGTGGAAGATCCCCTGGAGAAGGAGATGGCAACCAACTCCAGTTCTTGCCTAGGAATTCCTGTGGACAGAGGAGACTGGTGGGCTACAGTGCATAGAGTCACAAAACACCTGGATATGACTAAGTGACTAAATAACAACAAAAACAACAAAGAAAAGAGAATTATCTGAACCAGGATTAGAGACCATGGATTTACCTTGAGAAATAATTCTAAATTCTTTGTAGATTATATCACCTCTATAATTGATATAATATTGCTTCTCTCTCCCTTTAACAAGAATGCTTTAAAAAATCAAATCTCCTCTTGTGTGTAGCAAAACCAAGATCATTTTCATTGATATGAAGTAAATCTTTGATTCTATCACATTCATAAAATGCCTGTGCAAATCTTTTATGAGGATTTGCAGTTTTCCCTAAGTCTAACAATTCATCCATTGCATTTTTTCCCTTAGAGTACTAATTCATCAAAAAAAAAAGTTCAAATATCAGCATTGTTGTGACATAAACTGAACTCTATAACCACCAGTATACTTTTGAATTAATAATATTCCCAAATTCCTTTATTCAATTATAAATAAAATTGTTTCACATCTGTCAAAACTTGTCAAGAATAATTGTTTGACTTCATTGGTCCTTCCAGTCTCCATTTGAAAAAGGAGGTAGTCAGACCACAAGAGCTACAGGCTTTTTTCCAACCTTAGCACTGTATGATTATACATAATATCAGCATTTTCAGTAATATTTTATTTAAAAGAACTATATCAGAAATGTGAGTAAATTATTTTTAGATTATTTTATTTCAAGGCTTTTATAATGTTCCAAATACATGCAAAATAATTAATGTTCTTGAATTATTATTGAGAATTTTCCATTCAAGATGTTGTAAGTTATTTAACCAAAACAAAGAATTAAAACAAGATTCTTGTCTCCATATGCCTACATCTAATAAGGAGTTTTAAAAAGCATGGAAATAATTAAACAAAAGAAAAACTTCATGATTAAGAAGATTTTCTAACATAAGGAGTTCCTAGCGAAGGGATGTGTTAGACTAGAGAGTCCATAAAGACTTCATGAAGGTAATAGAACTTGAGACCAAACTTCAGTTCAGTTCAGTCACTCACTCATGTCCGACTCTTTGCCACCCTATGAACTGCAGCATGCCAGGCTTCCCTGTCCATCACCAACTCCCCGAGCTTGTGCAAATCTATGTCCATCAAGTCGGTGATACCATCCAGCCATCTCATCCTCTGTCATGCCCTTCTCCTCCCGCCTTCAATCTTTCCCAGCATCAGGGTCTTTTCCAATGAGTCAATTCTTTGCATCAGGTGGCCAAAGTATTGGAGTTTCAGCTTCAACATCAGTCCTTCCAATGAATATTCAGGATTGCTTTCCTTTAGGATGGACTGGTTGGATCTCCTTGCTGTCCAAGGGACTCTCAAGAGTCTTCTCCAAACCACAATTCAAAAGCATCAGTTCTTTGGTACTCAGCTTTGTTGATGGTCCAACTCTCATATCCATACATGACTACTGGAAAAACCATAGCTTTGACTAGACGGACCTTTGTTGCCATGTAATGTCTCTGTTTCTAATTCGCTGTTTAGGTTGGTCATAACTTTTCTTCCAAGGAGCAAGTGCCATTTAGTTTCATGGCTGCAGTCACCATCTGCAGTGGTTTTGGAGCCCAAGAAAATAAAGTCTGTCTCTGTTTCCATTGTTTCCCCATCTATTTTCCGTAAAGTGATGGAACCAGATGCCACGATTTAGTTTTTTGAATGTATAATTTTAAGCCAACTTTTTCAGTCTCCTCTTTTACTTTCATCACAAGCCTCTTTAGTTCTTCTTCACTTTCTGCCATAAGGGTGGTGTCATCTGCATACCTGAGGTTATTGATATTTCTCCTGGAAATCTTGATTCCAGCTTGTGCTTCATCCAGCCCAGTATTTTCCATGATGTACTCTGCATATAAGTTAAATAAACAGGTGACAATATACAGCCTTGACGTACTCCCTTCCCAATTTGGAACCTGTCCATTATTCCATGTCCAGTTCTAACTGCTGTTTCTTGACCTGCATACAGATTTTCAGGAGGCAGGTAAAGTGGTCTAGTATTCCCATCTCTTTAAGAATTTTCCTCAGTTTGTTGTGATCCACACAGTCAAAGGCTTTGGCAGTCAATGAAGCAGAAGTAGATGTTTTTCTGGAACCCTCTTGCTTTTTCTATAATCCAGCTGATGCTGGCAATTTGATCTCTGGTTCCTCTGCCTTTTCTAAATCCAGCTTGAACATCTGGAAGTTCTCAGTTTATGTATTATTTTAGCCTCACTTGGAGAATTTTGAGCATTCCTTTGCTGGCTAGTGAGATGAGTGCAATTGTGCTGTAGTTTGAACATTCTTGGCATTGCCTTTCTTTGGGATTGGAATGAAAACTGACCTTTTCCAGTCCTGTGATCCTGCTAAGTTTTCCAAATTTCCTGACATACTGAGTGTAGCACTTTAATGGCATCATCTTTTAGAACTTGAAATAACTCAGCTGGAATTCCACCACCTCCACTAGCTTTGTTGGTAGTGATGCTTCCTGAGACCCACCTGACTTCAGACTTCAGGATGTCTGGCTCCAGGTGAGTGATCACATCATCATGGTTGTCTGGGTCACTAAGATCTTTTTTGTATAGTTCTTCTGTGTATCCTTCCCACCTCTTCTTAATCACTTCTGCTTCTGTTAGGTCCATACCATTTCTGTTTTTTATTGTGCCCATCTTTGCTTGAAATGTTGCCTTGGTATCTCTAATTTTCTTGAAGAGATCTCTAGTCTTTCCCATTGTATTGTTTTCCTTTATTTCTTTGCAGTGATCACTGAGGAAAACTTTCTTATTTCTCCCTGGTGTTCTTTGGAACTCTGCATTCAGATGGGTGTATCTTTCCTTAAATGAATAAACATTCATTCCAAAGGAGTAGGGAGAGTGAATACATTCCAAACAATGGAAAGAGCAGAAGTATAACTTGTACTATCTTTGGGGAATGATATAAAAATAATGACAAAAGTTAGGGAATGTACAGAATTGAAAAAAGACACAGGGGCCAGTTTGTAGAAGAACATTGTATTAAGTATTCTTTTGGTTGCAAGTGACAGAAAATACAACTCAACTAGAAAAGGGAATGTCCTAACTAAAATAACTAAAAGTACATAGCTAGTACAATATTTGAGCCTTTAAATAAACCACACGTAAAGCTAGCTTTATGTGTGGTTTATTTAAAGGCTCAAATATTGTCCCCAGGAGCTTGCCTAGACTCTTCCTCCTCCAGTTGGAAGTGCTGGATACTGGCAGCTCTCAGCTTACATCATTAGAACATTCAGTCTAATGAAGAATCAGTCTGCTGCCACATAGTCCTAGAGCAGAGTCCATTTACCCTGGTTAGTTGGCTTGAGTCATATGTGTGACCACTGGAGATTGAATGTACTGGTTGGTTCAGCCTGGATCGTATGTTTCACCTCAAAAGCCAAATAGTAAAATATTTCCCACCATACAAATGGGCCAGAGTGGGGAATAGATGTTTCCTCAAAGTGAAAAGACCGTTCTTCCTACCACAGAAGATATGGCTCTGTGTGGCAGACTGTATTCTGTGACTGTGAATAAAAAGCTTAAAGTTTTTGAATGTTAGTTTGCAGTAGGAAGCCAGTATAGCATTTGGGCTTCCCCTATGGCTCAGTGGGTAAAGAGTCTGCCTGCAATGCATGGGACACAGGAGATATGGGTTTGATTCTCAAGTTGGGAAGATCCCATGGAGGAGGAAATGGCGACCCACTCTTGTATTCTTGTCTGAAAAATCCCATGGACAGAGGAGTCTGGTGTTCTACGGTCCAAAGCGTCACAAAGCATCAGACACAACTGAGAGACTAGAACATGGCATTTGAACTGGGCAGTAATATGATGAAGGCTGGCCTTTGTGAAGTTAATCTGGCTGCAGTATAGATGATAGTTTGGATTGGGGATGAATGAAGGTGATAAAACTAGTTTTGAAATTGCTAAGAGGTTTAGGGAGTCTGTGCTTGGATGATGATGAAAGGAGGAGTCAAAAGCAAGAGATATTTTTGTTGCAAATGTTGCCTCACCAAGACTAAGAAACTCCAGAAAATACATTTAATATTCAAAGCAATATTGGTTTGCTGAAAGAACATTGTCATAAAGGGAAAAAGAAAAGTGTAAGGTGCAAATTATTTTAGTGTGATTTCTCAAAGTGGTTTAATAAGTGGCCCAGCCCTGAAGCATCCACCTCGTGTGTTCATTTGGAAGAACATAGCTGCCCTCTCCTAGTCATCAAAGTCTATATACTTTGCTTCAGTCATAATTCCCCCACCACCTTGGGGTCTGCCGTGTGGACTGTTTAAATTCTTTCCAGATTTAATGCCCTGAACCCCAGCTAATCCCATTCAATGTGTCAAAGAGACAAAAAGGGCAAACTTTAACAAAACATTCCTGCCTCTGATTGAACAATAAAAACTAATTAGTCATTTTAATTTAGGTCTCTGGTTATTTTGACTTTTGTTCTCTCCTACACCATCTTTGAGCAGCAGGGCTTGAATTGCACAGATTATAAAAGAATGGTTGAATCACCAAAAGACTATTATCTTTAATTTTCTTAAGTCCACAAGCCTACTGACTACACCATTATTACTCAGCTTTCTAAAAGATTTAATAAATGCTGAATTTTCAATATCCACTTAATATGCCATAGGATTCACTTACTAATAAACAAAACTTAATTTGATCAATACAAAATATATTTTACTACCACTCAACTCTTTAATTTTATTATAGTGCTTAAAATTCCAAGCGATATTAGCACATTTCTTGCTATAAGAAAGCTGTGCGTGCTATGATTTTATGCCAAGTCCTTTGGCCACTCAGAATGCAGTGAGATTATCTTATAAACAGAGAATGATATGTGTGGTGCTTTTCTCTTGGCACTGATGTTGCTCATGTGCTGTCATTGCAAAAGGCAAGAGTTAGCTTTGTACATATTTACAACCGTCTAGGCCACAGTACTGCCCAGATGTGATGGTGCATACAAAGCACTTGGAGATCTTGTTAACATGCAGATTCTGATTCAGTTGGTCAGGGATGGGACCCAAGAGTCTGCATTTCTATCAAGCTCCCAGGAGAATCTGATGTTGCTGGTCAACAGACCACACTTTGAGTAACAAGGGTCTTTGAATTTAAAATGAGAAATATTTTCTGGACCTTGGGTTTGGTATTAAGTCATGCTGATGGTAGGTTGTAAAACAACCGTGCGATGGGAATGAAACACAGATCATCTTTATTTTCCTCAGAAACAAAGTGTGCCTTCATAACATGAATTATACTGGGTTTAGCTGGGCAATCATGGCCCAGCCACTTATAAGTTAAACTGCTGCTGGTGACAGCATTACCACCAATGAAATATATACCTGTATGCATGCAGGTTAGAAAAGATTCATTAGTAACTGTCCCTTTCACAGTGTTTACAGAGACATTCTTCTTTTGCTTCATATCATAGATATAATTGAGTTTGACACATATCACAAATTCATCTTCAAAGTTGTTTGTCCATGATTCCAGTTATTAATATGAAAACTAGGAAGTCCTGTGAAAAGTCAAAGCATATAGATGTTTGGCAGAGATTTCCATTTTTTTTGGACTTCCCTGGTGGCTCAGACGGTAAAGTGTCTGCTTACAATGCGGGAGACCCGGGTTCAATCCCTGGGTCAGGAAGATCTCCTGGAGAAGGAAATGGCACCCCACTGCAGTATTCTTGCCTGGAAAATCCCATGGACAGAGGAGCCGGATAGACTACAGTCTATGGGGTCACAAAAAGTCAGACACAACTGAGCAACTTCACTTTCACTTTCCTCCATTTGTATTCAGATATTTCCTTTGTTAGAGAAGCAGACACACAGCTGTTGCACTTGCCTTTTTTCCTAAAAAAAAAAACAAAAAAAAAACCCACACCTTTTCTAAACAGTTGCATCTCTGGTTTGTTTGTTTGTTTGCCTTCTGCCAGTTTACCTTAATGATTCCCTGGGGGGACCAGAGATCACAAAGAGATACATTTCTCACCATTACTGCAGTCATAGGATAAAGTTTGGAGAAGGAAATGGCAACCCAATCCAGTGTTCTTGCCTGGAGAATTCCATGAACAGAGGAGCCTGGCGGGCTACAGTCCATGGGGTCACAAAGAGTAGGACACGACTAAGCAACTTCACTTTCACTTTCACTCTCAGGATAAAATTATGCATGTTTTCTCCTTTCAAGATCTTTTAAAGACAACTTGATTTGCAAAAAATATTTCCACAAATATATTATGATTCAACTTTTTATGTGTGTCAAAAAATTCACACCTGCTTTATCTTATCAATTTTCTACTGGTATGTCTACATTTACATGAAAAGCTTCTTTTTGTGCCAAAATATCATAATACTTGAGCTAATACACTAGATCTGGATCAACATTTTTGGCCTAGCCAAATGAGATATATCAATTACTAGATGGTTCTGTGAATCAAGAATATCTCAAGACGCTGATACTTGAATCAGTAGTCAACCAAGTACCTTTGCTCACGATGTTTATATTTATAGCCTTTGAAGGAAATATTTGTGCCATAGAAATAATCAAAATCCATGACAAGGTGGACTATTTAACTAGAAGATATGAACTCTTAGGAGAAATGGAGAAATTATGGGGTCTCTGTAGAACTATTGTTTTAAGAAAAGTCTAGACAGATTTTTCTTTCTGGGATGGTAAAATGTACTCCTGTCAGGAAGCTGGACTATGAGTTCCATGGAGATAGAAACCATGTCTGTCTCATCAGTGTATTTCAGCACTTGGCACAGCGTTCCCACATACTAAGTCTTCAATAAAAATGAATGAATAAAGAGAGGCATGCCTTCACAGATGCATGTATTTCTGAGATTCTGTGAATGTAGGGAGTAGCTAAATGAGTTGCTGAAGTTTTAAAAAGAGGATATATTGACTTTTGTCTTCAACTCTAGGTACTTGCCATAGAGGTTCAAATGTTTTTATGGTTGATGGCTCTTTGACTTTGCCATTAGATGAAAATAAGCATATAATGGATTGGAAAACTTTAGCTCCAGTGTTACTTCACAGATTTGTAGTGCTTTCAAATCAAATTCTACAATTTCCCCAAGATTTCTATACTAACATGCAAACATTTTATAATAAATAGTTTTCCCAAGAGTAACATGGAAACATACATTACCATATGTAAAATAGATAGCCAAAGGGAATTTGCTGTATGACTCAGGTAACTTAAACCAGGGCTTGGTAATAACCTAGAGGGGTGGGATAGGAAGGGAAGTGGGAGTGATGTTCAAGTGGGAAAGGACATGGGTAAACCTATGGCTGATTTATGTTGATGTTTGGTAGAAACCAACACAATACTGTAAAGCAATTATCCTTTAATTAAAAATAAAATTCATACTAAAAGAATAATAATTTCCCCCATTTAAGTTTGTAGAGCTCAAGGTCTCAGGAAATCATCACTCATATTTTCTGGACTGTGTGTGCTCAGTTTGCTCGGTGGTGTCCCACTCTTTGTGACCCCATGGACTGTAGCCGGCCAGGCTTCTCTGAAATTCTCCAGGCAAGAATACTGGAGTGGGTTGCCATTTCCTACTCCAGGGGATCTTCCTGACCCAGGGATCAAACCCATGTCTCTTGCACCTCCAACATTAGCAAGTGGATTCTTTACCACTGAGCCACCTGGGAAGCCCCATTTTCTGAACTAGAAAAAACCAGTTTGCATACTCATATATGATGGTTTAAAATTGACAACTCCCTTTGCATACATTAGTTCTCAGCAGCCCTGTGCAGTAGGCTAGGCAGATACTTGCCTTACTTCAAAAGTGAGGAAATAGAGAATTTCTTGCCTGAGAGAGAAGTTAGGTAGTGTCATAGAAGTAGCACTTCTACCTACTGACTCCTGTTTCAGTGCTCTGTCCTATAAAGGACAATAAAACAAGAATTGGATGGTACTTTACAGTTTACAGTGCTTATGAACATGTATCAATTTTCAAAATAAAACCATGAGTTTTCATGCAGCGTTTAGACATTAAAAAGCTGAAGTTTATAGAGGGTAAAGGAAATTGTTCAAGGTTAACCACTGGGGGTATCTAATAGGAATCCAAGTCTCCTGCCTGCAAGTCTTAGTCATTTTGTGTTCGGTTGGTTGATTGTTCTAGGGCCTCAGGTGCACTGAATTGGATTAATTGTTTTTGTGGTTCATTTCACTCTGTCCTCACTAGTTCATGCATGGTTTTATTTAGTTACATAGTGATTTTTATAGAGTAATACATGTCTGTGAATCACCACCCAACATAATAGCTGAGATATGACAATTCGCCTTCATGTACAATACCTCCCAATCCCTTTCCCCTACCTCCCCTCACCCAGTGTCACCATTTTAAATATGATATTAATTGTTTTATTGTTTTTCTTTTCATATAGTTACATACAAATATATTCCTAAGGAGTTTTTTTTTTAACTTTATGAAAAGTATATTATGCTATATGCAAGATTTGGAGGATTATATCATGCCATATATAATTTGGGGGATGTTGTGCAATTGGAGATCTTTTTACCAACAAAAGTAGGAAATCACAGTATACACACATACACCAGCCCGTTGTTTTGTGTATATATATTTATAATGTAAACCTTGCATCAGACTATCCAGTCTCTTAAACTTAAAACATATTGAAATGCACTCTACCTATATATTAAACACCCATTCACTCAGCAAATATTTATAGGGTGCGTACTATGTGCCAGGAGGTACTGTGCTTGTGATACACCCACGCAAAAATAGGTACACACCTTCCCCCAAATATCCCTGATCTCACGGAAATAACACTGTATACACTGAGATAGACAATAAATAAAATAAATGTATAAAATATACAGGATGTTATGTGATATTAAGTGCTAGGGAGAAAAACAAATCATGGAAGGCCCTTGGAGACTGGCGTTTGCTGTTTTAGGGTAGACAGCAATGAATTGGAGGTGGGGTGAATTGGGGGTGGGTTGAGTGGGGGGGAGAGGCACGAAGTGACACGGAGGTAACTTGTGAGAGCTGAATCAGAATAGAAATAAACTCTTCGGAAACCCCACGCTCGGTTTATTCAATCTCTAGGATGATGGGCTTACTAGGTATTGATGGCTCCTGAACAGACAATGCATATTCCTCCTACTTTTTCTTACAACTAGCCTCCAGCTCCTCTGGAACCTCCCCTAGAAGCCGTTGCCCCACCTGACCACCACCACCCGGGCACTTGGCCTCCACGTGTGCGCATTCCCGAGCACGCGCGCAGGGGGGCGCGCGCCTCCTTCGGCCGAGCCCAGGGCCAGCCGGGGACGCGTACGCGCGTGCCCGGCCCCGCGGGCTCTCGGCAGGGACGCGGCCGGGAGGGCGGCGCGCGCCCAGCTCGGCAGCTGCGGCGGCTGGTGTGGGCGCTCACGTCAGGGCTGGGAGGAGGAAGGGGTTCGCTGTGAAGAGAGTGAGAGAGACATGAGGCAGCCAGGCAGGAAACGAGAAAGTGTTCGCAGAAAGAGTGAGTTTTAAAGACGCCCGGCAAGCAGGACCGTGCCTGAGGGAGAGCGTGGCCGCCTGGGCTCCTCGCTTCATCCGCGCGCTCTCCAGTGTCCCCTTTCAGCACCCCGAGCGGAGAACAGTTCCCCGCAGCCCGCAGAGCTTCAAGGGGCCGCTGGCGGCCGGGCTACCTGGAGCCTTCCGCCAGGCTTAGGGGCACCCTCTGAGAACCCACCTTCTCTGTTGCCGTGCAAGTGAACACGAGGAGAAGCATCCGGCAACCTCAGGGAGTCCTGAAGAAGCCGAAGCAGAATGTACCAGGGACACATGCAGGTAAGACATTTCCATCGAATTGGATAGGAATCTTGGGGACTAATATAAGAGCAAGGCGGTTCACCAAGTTACTGTGGTCAAGTACTGCCTCCATACAATTCAACAAGTGAAGTGGTGCAACATGACCATGACATTTCAGTCCAGTGCTGTAGGTAAAACTAGACGGGTTTCTGAGGGTGGGAGAAGGGGAGGAAAGACCTCAGAACTTCGATTGGGAAGTTTGTTTTATGTGTATTCCCTGAGCCTGTTTCTTTAAACAAGATCAAGGAATCCAAAAGGAGGAAACCTGGAGATGACCGTGTTTCCGTTGTATCCCTATTGATGCAACTCAGCATGTATGTCAACTGAAGGGCAAACAATCATAGAAAAGACAAAGCTTTTCTTTTATCATCTGCGAAGGTTCTTGACGTTTGGAACACTTTGCCACTTTCGTATTATTTTTTAAAGTGATCATTTTAAAAATGGTTTGTGCTGTATTTTTCCCACTTAGATGATGGGACATTGTCACCTATCCCTATAGTCACAGGATGACTTAGGATGAATTTCAAACATATGTCCAAGAGGCTCTAATGTTTTTCAGAGGAGGTGCTGTCTCTGGCTATTAAAGCTCATCTGAGCTGAGCCACTGCTTCTCTCTGATGTTCTCCACTCTCTTGGGCAAGATTACTTTAACCTTGACTCCAGTTTTCATTCACATAGTTGGTTCTTCCCTATAAAGGCAGGTGCATGCTTTGGGTGGAAAAAAATGAAATACCAACTCAGCTTCCTAGAGTATAAACTGAGATTTTATTTTATTTTTTACTGTTCCTAAATGTTTTAGTCATGGACTTGATGTTTGGGCTTCCTTTCCATTACAAAGATGATCAACTACAGTTTTATCATATGTGATAATTTCACTCTAGTGTGTAATGTGCATGAATGTTACAAGGATGTTACTTCTGTATCTTTAGGACAATTGAAAAACAGATAAATTGACAGTTATTGAATTTATGACTTAGTATTACCCAATATTTAATTTCTAAGCCTGTGGAGAAATTCTTTTGGATTATAATTTAGTTTTATATAAAATGGTATTGTATCATATTCCAAAGTTTTATAAGAATTCTGAATCAGCACTATCAGAATTCTAAAAGCATTTCCCATACTACTGACATCATCTTGTTTTGAAAATTATTAATAGAATTGTATCACAATTGTTGGACAATAATTAGTACCTGAAGTGTATTTCTAAATACATACAATAAATACGATCTGCATGTTTCTTATTAAAGCTACACTAATTGAGAAGTTAAGTAACAACCATTCAAACAATGACAGCTAAAAAATTAACAAAGAGTTTTTACCATAGTTTTATGCTTCATCTTCACTCCCAAGAATGGTACTTTTAATTTTATGTATGATCTATTTATTATCCCCAAACAGTTTCTCCACAGGAATAAAAATAGGAAGATTTTAATAAATGGAGTCAGTCCTCAGAAAATTGCTCATTCACACAAAATTCATAATTGACTACTTGGGCAATTTAATGAAACTTTCCACATTATTTTTGTTTGAAAATATGTTTTTGTGAATGAATAATGCAAGCAACAATCTGATAAACTCAGGTACCCCCAAAATAATTTAAACTCAATTTTCTGGATATTTAAAGGAAAGGCATTACTGAAACTTGAGTTGCCCAGAATAATGTCTGATGGTTTCATTTCACTTTGAGAGAATAGACAGAATGTAAGACTCTGTATATGTTTTTGCCTTAATGTTTTTTGCTTGTGCACTGCTGTAACAACAAATATGATGGCTTGCAGTAAAACTCCCAAATCTTTGCTGCCAAGCTTAACTTGGAAACATTACTAAATAAAGACTGTAATCAATATGCTTGCCAAAATTTCAGAGCACAATACTTTTTTCCTATTTGCTATGGACCATTGATACTAACTTCTGAGGCTTTACTAGTTTAGTAGCTATTAAATGATATGATCTTCTGGTTGGGAATACTCCCTCCCCAAACTAAAACACTTATTACAACCTGATTTGTAATATAGTTATTTGCTGACATTTTAAAACCCCAGTCTCTTTCCCAGAAAATAGTATTTAGCCTATGTACAAAATCCCCATTGTGTTGATACCTTTAGATTAAATAAAGAATCTTTCCTTATCAGAAACAGCATCATCTTCCTGTGCATACCTGACTCTAATCACAAGGGAGAAGAAGCATAGCCCAAACATTCCAAAATATTGGTAATTTAAAATCAGAATACATATTTGGTAAAGTGGACCAGGGATGAGCAGATTTACTAACATTTTTTGCCAACTTTGGAGTTTATTTGAACACTGGTGTTACTTGGCTGATACCTTAAAATGGGAATGCAACAGAAAATATTTGCAATCATTAACTGTACTTGTCTTTTCCAAATCCAAAAGATTTTCAAATAAAATGCTTTTTAAATAAACAGCCTGAAGTAGGGGAGGTATTCACATGAAGTTTTCAAAAATTGTCTAAAACTCCTGTGGTATCTTTGTTTTTGCAACTTTGTAAATAAAATCTATTAATTTTGATACATATGTCTAATTCATCCAGTTTACCATAGAAACTGCATTCATTTTAGAAGCCACAAACTTTTAAAAACACAAATTTGATTTACTCTGGTAGTTCATTAGAAGATAAAAGTTGACAAATGACAACTATTACAGATAGATAGCACAGCATAGTGGTATAGATTTCTTGGTTTCAAAGTGAATGCCACAGGTATATTTCTTAGGAGCAGGCCCAAGAGTTGTGCCATTTTTCCAGGTGCCTCACCAATTATTTCCAAGGGGAATTCATCACCCCAGCAACTTAAGCAAAGGTTGTTTCTTTAGCAACTGTTTTAGATTTCCTTGTTTTTCCCTTTTGACCAAGGGAATCAATGGTGTTTAAATACACTTTAACATCAGTTCTGACCAACTCTCAATTCCTAATAGATGACCTGTGATCTTAAACCCTCCAATACCTCTGTGTGCTCTGCAGTGCGATGCTTATTTGTGTATGTGCATATGAGTTAACACTGCCAATTAGAGCAAAATAATTACATGTCTCTGAATGTTCCCTTAACCAAACCTTTTTCTGAAATGGTATAAATACAAAGCAATATAATTTCAATTTTGAACTAATTTTTAAATTTTTAATAAAGGATCCCCAGTAGAATTTTTGTTACAAAAGTTATTTCAACTAAAACTGAGTGTATTTATTACACATGAATTTTTTTCTGAATAAATTGGAAAAGAAAAAACAGTTTTTTCAGAAGACAAAAATTCTGTTCATAATTGTAACTGATCTCTATGATAGACATTGAAAACAAGCTTTTTTGACTTATTAAAACCTGCCAAGGAAAAATTCCATACCCTCTGGCTTCACAGGACATTAACTAAAGGAAATTTAAATGACAAAAATTACAAGATTATTAACAGCTCAAAGAGTAGCTATTTATTTATCTTCCCCCAAAAGGGTTTTGTGTTTGTCTTAAGTTTACTTAAGCTTTTTAAAAATTTTCTCATGAAGTTTGGATAACAACTTATGTTAATACATTAGGTCTGGCCACTGGAGACTCATTTGACTCACTAGAAACAACTAACATAAGAAGCCAGTCCAACAAAAGGTCATAGAATTCTCAGCATCTATAACAGCAGTTTTTCATTAGTGATACCTAAAGCAAAACTGTGAAGTAGGTAATATTTGTCATGGATATTTCCAGTCTTTTAAAAGATCCATTTTTTCCCTCCTGATGCCACCATTTTCTATCCTGTGTCATTTCTTTATCAACCCTTTGCTGACAAAAACATAATTAATGCCAATATACCACACATGCACAAACCCTACAGGGATATTTACATTTTTAGAGGGAAATCTGTGAAAATCAGGAGGTATTTTTTGGGGGGAGGGACAGAATTTGTGAGGAGAATGAGGTAATGCTGGCTTAAGGCTGAGGTTGATTGTGTTAATTTGGTCATGGATGGACATGAATTTGAGCAAACTCTGTGAGATAGTGAAGGACAGGGAAAGCTGGTGTGCTGAAGTCCGTGGGGTTGCAAAGAGTCAGACTCGACTTAGTGACTGAACAACAAGCTGCTGCCCTCACCTTTTCTCTCCCCTCAGCTCAAATAATACCTGCCGTTCCCCCTCAAATAATCAGTATTAATACTCCTTGAGTGAATTTACTTCAGACATAAATTTATTGTCCAAAATTAACTAGAATTCTATTGAAGAAAATTCATGTACGGTGAAACTGATGCTCAAAATTATGACACAAGCTCCAGCAAGATTCCCAAATGCTTCCAGTATATTTATAAGCAAATCATGCTTGTTATGAGAGTAATATTATGCTCCTAACATTTAGGAAAATGATAATACTTATGGCATAATATTGCTGAATATTTGATTAACCTGAAACTCTCATTCCCCAGCTATACTGGCCAACAGTTTCCTTTATAGATTTACTGTAAGAAACACAATATGTTCTTCCTAGATTTTGTTTATAGTTTATAAACATTCTTCCTAAAAACATGTGTTTGAAGGAAAAAATTCCAGCATACAAATGTTTTGACTCTAAAAACATTTTTAAAGCAAAGAATAAGAAAAAGGTTAAAACAGAACTTGTTAATTTTAAAAGCCCGAGTCTCTAGTATTCCCACTGCCAACCTCAGAAACACTGAGATGTGATGTGCCATGTAGTCAAAACATCTGGCAGGCTGCTTTTTTACACTTTTCATTGAGATCTCATGTTTCCAACACAGGCATAAGCTAGAGCTGTGTAAAGACTTTATATTCTAGAATTCACTTCTTGATATTTTGATGGAATAACTGGTATGCCTTTGCTGCACTTAGTGAAGGTACACTCCAGCCTAATGTCTCCTTATGCTACCTAAGTCCAATCTGGGTGTTTGGAGACATCTAAACATGATGTCGTTTCAAATCCACCAGTAAAGAACATAGAATAGCTAAGTTTTCTGAAAAATGAAACCTTTTTATGATTCAGATTTCGTGGAAGGGAAAAGTCATCTTTAGCCTGTAACCGATGGATCAGAGAGCAGATGCTATGAATTGGGGGTTACATCTCTTTCAGAGACCCCTTCCTTCATCTCCACCTCACTCACCCACTTCTCACCCCTTCTCACCTATGCCATCCCTAGGAATACCAAACAGAAGACTTTTTCCCCAGCCTCTTAAGAAATATCTTTATATCTTATATATTATTATGTTATACAGAATATGAACAGGGAGATAGCTAATACCCTATTGGTTGGTTATCACGACCATTACTAATTGTGCAGAGCCCAAGGTCTAACACAGCACACTGTCAGTATTGTCTTATAATGTCATTTTTCATGTATAAATATGTTATTTGTGACATAGGAGATACCTGCATTATAAGAGGAAAATGTTCTTTGTCAATTAATGATTCTTGGCTAATTGGATATCTATATTTTTTTTAAAAAAAGTAAATCTTGACTTCTATTTTGCATGTACACAAAAGTCCATCTCAAGTAGGTTAAAATAAGAGAATATATTTATGACTTTGCAGGTAGGCAGTGAACATGTAAAAAAACATTTACCAGTAGCTATTTTAATTTCCTTGTTTACTCTTTCTATTATCTGTGTCATTTCATGGACTGTTTTTATTGATTGATTTTTATCTTCATTATGAGCTGTGTTTTTCTGCTTCTTTGTATGCCTGGTACATTTTGATTGGATGCCAGACATTGTGAGTTTTACATTGTTGGGTGCTGGATTTTTTTTCCTTTTTTTTTTCCTTTTTAAGTTTTATGTTTGGACACAGTTAATATACTCGGGAACAGTTTGATCATTTCAAGGTTTGCTTTTAAGAGTTCTTACATGATACCAGAAGCTACCAAAGTATTTTGGTCTAGGGCTGATTGTCCTGTTTCCTGTGGTACTGTCCTTTTGAGTACTTTATCTGACGTCCTACTCATCCAAAGATTTCTTGACTTGGCTTTGGGAATGTGGACTCTTTATAACCCCATGTGAGCTCTAAGAATTTCTCTGCCTGCTCCTTTCTGATGGTGTAAGGGTCATTTCCTCACATACATGGTCAGAACTCAGTGGAAAACTAGGGGAGGAAGCCCCTGCATTTCTCCAGCACTCTCCCTCTGTTCAGACTTCTCCCTACTACTCTGCCCTGTGTATTCTAACACCTGGGCCTCCTTAACCCTCCACTCTGTCTCCTCAGCTTATTGCGAGTATAAGAGTTTTGGGGGGTTCTTGCTTCCTACGTTATGTCTGGAAAACTCTTTGCTGGCAGTACGCTAGGGCAATTACAGGACTCACTTTGTTTTCCTTCTCTCAAGGATCCGATCCTGTGAGGCTTTTTTTCCCAGTGTTTAAAAACCATTTGTTTGTATATTGTCTGTTTTTTTCCTAATTTTATTGAGAAATAATTGATGTACAACACTATGTAAGTTTAAAGCATACAATATGATGGTTTGATTTACTTATATTGTGACACAATAGGTTCAGTTACCGTCCATTTTCTTGTGTAGATACAGTAAAAAGAAAGAAGGGAAAAGGAAAAAATTTCTTTCTTGTGATGAGAGTTCTTAAGATTCACTCTAACAACTTTCCTCTATGTCATACAGCAATGTTAGCTATAATCCTCATGTTGTGCATTACATCCCTAGTATTTATGTTATAACTGCAAGTTTGTGCCTTTTGACTACCTTCTTCCAGTTCCCTCTCCCCTCCTCTCTGCCTCTGGTAACCACAAGTCTGAGTTTATTTGTTTGTTCTTAGTTTCTACATATAAGTGAGATCATAGTGTTTTTCTTTCTCTGAGTGACTTATTTAACTTAGCATAATGCCTCCAGAGTCCATCCATGTTGTTGCAAATGATACAATTTCCTCATTTTTATGACTAATAATCCATTTTATATGTGTGTGTGTGTGTGTGTGTACCACAACTTCTTTAACCATTTATCTACCAATAGACACTTCAGTTATTTTCATGTCTCAGCAGTTGTAAATAGTGTTCCTTTGAACGTGAGGATGCTGATATTTTTTGAGTTAGTGATTTTGTTTCCTTTGGATGTATTCCCAAAAATGGAATTGCTGGGTCATATGGTACTTCTGCTGCTGCTGCTGCTGCTAAGTCACTTCAGTCATGTCTGACTCTGTGCGACCCCATAGATGGCAGTCCACCAGGCTCTCCCATCCCTGGGATTCTCCAGGCAAGAACACTGGGGTGGGTTGCCATTTCCTTCTCCAATGCATGAAAGTTAAAAGTGAAAGTGAAGATGCTCAGTCGTATCCTACTCTTAGCAACCCCATGGACTGCAGCCTACCAGGCTCCTCCGTCCATGCGATTTTCCAGGTGACAGTACTGGAGTGGGTTGCCATTGCCTTCTCCTATGGTAGTTCTACTTTTACATTTTAAAGGTCCTCCATATTGTTTTCCATAGTTATTATACTGCTTTTCAATCCCCCAACAGTGTACAACAGCTCCCTTTTCTCCACATTCACATTAGCATTTGTTATTTCTTGTTTTGGGATGATGACCATTCTAACAAGTATGAGATGATAGCTCATTATGGTTTTAATTTGCTTTTCCCTACTACCTAGTGTTGTTGAGCATATTTTCATATACCTGTAGGCATTCCTATACCTTTTCTGGAGAAATGTCTACTCAGGTCCTTTCCCCATTTTTTAATTGGGCTATTTGGGTTTTTTTGCTATTGAGTTGCATAAGTTCTTTATATATTTTGAATATTAACCCTTTATCACGTATAGTTTGCAAATATTTTTTTTCTAGTTACATAGATTTTCTTTTTGCTCTGTTGATGGTCTCTTTTGCTGTGTGTGCAGAGGCTTTTCTAGTCTGATGTAGTCCCACTTGTTTATTTTTCATTTTGTGGCTTGTGCTTTGGATGCCATGCCATCATTTTTGACTGATCTGTATTAGTACTGATATACTACTTTTCCTGTTAAAATTCCATTAGGTAAATGACCATTATCACTCTCCATGTGAGATTTCACTAGATTGATCATCTTTATTATTTTTAGACAATGACCATTAAAAATTGTACAGGTGAAAAATAATGAGCTCATATAGATAGGTAAAGTTTGCTTAGCCACCATTTCATTAAAGAGAAACCCACAGAACTCTGCCAGCAGCTTTGAAATGGGGTGAACCTGAGCCACGCAGGAGAGTTTGCATTGCAGTTGCATATACAAGTCCCCAAAGTCCCTGCTCATACATAGGAATCCCCCTGGAAAGCCAGACAAACCCTGTAAGTGGGAGTTGGTGTAGCAAAAACTTTTTTTCCAAACAGAATGCCATATGGTCATCTATAAATCATGGAGATTCTAACAGCTGATTGGTGCTGTTGTGATGCCAGAAATCTACCTAGGGAGCCACAGAATTCCCACTTCCACTGAGCCTCTTAAAAACTATGCAGTTTTTAAAGCCACTGGTATGGTAGAGGAATTCAGAACCATTTCAGATGAATAATCATAGAAGGAACTGGGGATATTTGGCTTGGAAAGTAAAGACTCGAGGAGATCATGATGACTTTATATAAATATTAGAATGGATTTTATGTAAGAAGGGAATAGTCCATACACCCTTGAGGGCTAAAACTGGTACCCTAGCAGGGTGAGATAAAGTTTCCTCAAGGCAATGACTGTGAGAAGACCCTGGATACAGTACCCCGTTCTCACTGTAGTGAGCTGCCTGCTTGGAGACGGAAGAGGCCAAGAGTAAAGGGGGGCCGAATGGAAGCAGAGCACAGTGTCCTTGTACATACGCAGGCCTCTGACCTAAGACCATTATGCCTGTGGATGAAAGTACTGAAAAGCACCGTGAAATGGCATGTGTGTTTGGGTATGCGTGTCTGTGTGGCCCACCCGAAATGGTTGTAGTCAACTGAAGTAATGACCTAAAATAAACAAAACCCAGTGTGTTCTGGGGGAAACATTCCCTGGTTTCTTGAAAGTATACAGGTGAGCATCAGACAGAGGCATGCCAGTGCCATGAGGCGAAGTGGTCAAAACTAGTGAAAAGTCTGAAAACACAGAACCTTGTCAAGATGAGAAACAGGAAAACATTTAAACCTCTTAAGATGAAGCTGCTGGAGCTGCAAAATATGTTTTCACCTCCTTTCACACGGGTAAAACTGTAACATACGAAGTGGTATCTTCTGATCATGCTGGATTAGACATCTGATTGAACATCTGATTGGACACGCTGATCATCTGATTGGACAGGTGATTGATTATGTGTACATGAAAGATCTGGGAGCTGGTTGAAAAATGTAAAATCTCAGGTCCTTCTTCAGACCTAGTGAATCCAAAACTGAATTCTCCAATATACCCGTGATTTTTACATACACTAACATTTAGGATACAGTGATCTGAAAACATCTACATAAAGAACAGGACCTGATCTATTGCACTGAGACCTTAGCAAAAAGCTTGATTCTTAGATAGTTTTCTGACATCACAGAGGCACAATGATGAGGTACCTGACAGAGGAGCTGGCAACAGCAGCTACCACAGCTGTGGTTGAATAAAATTTCTTTCTTATATTCCTGTCATAACCTCTACCCAACTGGTTATACTTTTTCCATCTGGAGAAAGCTCAGCAAACCTATTATGTTCAAACTGAATAAAACAAAATTTTAAATATTTAAAGAACTATTATGTCTTCATCCTAATAAATCTTTTCTGCTCCAAGATAAACAGCCCAGTTCACTCAATCATTTCTCATAATGACATTTCTGATGTTTTAATGGTTCCATGAAAGTATGGCCCTCTGAACAAGACACACAGCTCAAGATGTGATCTGACCAGTGCCATGCACTGTGACATTATTTATCTCTTGGGAAAGACATCTATTCAGACAGCTGCTATAGCATCTTTAGACTAAATTGCCCTCTAAATTGTTCTGATGCTTTACAGGTGTTAGTCTTTATACCAGAATAATCTTGGATCCAAATATGCTCATTAGAATATTCTAGGCTAATAGTTCCTTATGTCTTCAAAAATTGCAATAATGTTCAGTTTTGAGGTCCCAGAATCCTAAGTTTGAAGAACTCTTGAAATTGTTTTGTTCAATCATCTCATTTCACAGATGAGGAGACTGAGGTCGAAGAAAATAAGAGACTTGCTCAAAAAGTCCCATATACCTTAGCAGAACTAGTACTGGAATGAAAGCTGCCTTCCACTAGTGTGCTATTCCCATTACACTATTATTATTTTGAATTACAATAAAAAATCTAAGGAAAAAGTAAGCATTATAATAAACTGCTAGATGTTTTCAAATGTTCAATGTTTGGCATTTAGTCACAAAAAAATATTTCTTCCTGCTTTTTAGTGTAACTATTTAATTTTTTATCTTTTTTATTTTTAAAAAATTCTTATTTTATATTGGAGCATAGCTGATTAACAATTAACAATGTTGTATTAACATAGTTGATTAAAAACATTTTATTAGTTGATTAACAAGGTATATAGCAAAGTGACTCAGTTGTATCTATTCTTTTTCAAATTCTTTTCCCCATTTAGGTTATTATAGAATATTGAGCAGCATTCCCTGTGCTATACAGTAGGCCCTTATTAGCTCTCTATTTTAAATATAGCAATATGCACATGTCAATCCCAGAGTCCCTTCTCCCCATTCTTGCCTGCTGGTAACCACAAATTCATTCTCTAAGTCTGTGAGCCTGATTCATAAATAAGTTCATTTGTATCATTTTTTAGAGTCCACGTATAAGTGATATCACATATTTGTCTTTCTCTAATTTACTTCACTTAGTATGATAATCTCTAGGTCCATTCATATGGCTACAGATGGCATTATTTCATTACTTTTAATGGCCGAGTAATATTTCATTGTACATATGTACCACATCTTCTTTTTATCCATTCCTCTGTCAGTGGACATTTAGGTTGCTGCCATGTTCTGGCTGTTGTAAACAGCACTGCCATGAACACTGGGGTGCATGTATCTTTTCAAGCCATGTTTTCCTCCAGGTATATGCCCAGGAGTGGGCTTTCTGGATCATATGGTAGTTCTATTTTTAGCTTCTTAAGGAACCTACTCAGATTGAATATATATTTATCAGATATATTCAATTTGAGTAGTCATTTGTTTGGCTGACAATATAAAAATAAGTACAGTCTGTAAATCTGTTTTAAAAGTAGAATGAAGTATTGTGAAAAGCTGTATCATTTTTGTTTCCTAAAGGTGTTCCTCAATGTCTCTCCTTGGACTGATTAGATTGACCATTTGAATGAACTTGTTTGATAGGTTCTTAGAACTAGTTGCCTAAATATACAAGTAAATCCATCAGGCGTTCTTAGCTGTTAAGTGACAGAAAACAACTCTGGCTCATTTAAGCATAAAGGCAATTTATTAGAAGTATATTTGAACAATTGATAAGCATAGAAAGAATGATATAGAAAAATCACCACTTTTGCAATCATAGTAAAAATTGATTCAAGAGAGAATAAATGATCATTGGATGCTAAATCTGATGAAGGGGAATTTGAGTATAAACAGGATTTACATGACCTCAAAATGTCACCCAAGTAAATTACAAAACAAAAAATAGTGCCTTTCCCATGGAGAAACTGCACCCTAAGTAGCCAAAGTCAACATCACCAATAAGGTGATCAATTGAATGTCCATCTCTGGATGCAATGCCCTGAGAAGGACACATCACTCCTGTGAGGATGCAAAACTTGCATCTAATCATGAAAAAATCTCAGATAAACCCAAAATGAGGGATATTCTATAAAAAGTAGCAGATTATGTTTTTTATTTAAATGTCAGTGTCATGAGTAACAAAGAAAAACTGAGATGTTTACAAATTAAAAGGAGACCTGAGAAATGCAATATGTGATCGTGGACTGGATCTTGGTGTGGGAAACAAAATTGTCATAAAGCACAGTGTTGGCACAATTGAAACTTGAATATGGTCTGGAGGTTAGATTGGTGTTAGTGTCATATATATTGATTGATATATGATAACTGTGGCAGGAGAATATCTTTGTTCATATGAAATACATGCTGCAATATGAAGGGTTATAGGGGCATAATGCAGGTAGCCTACTCTCAAGTGATTTGGAATAATGAAAATAATAATATGCATGATATTAAATATAATTGCCTATATAAAGAGAGAGAAAAAGCACAAATATAGCATAATGTTAGAAACTGGTAAGTCTGGGAAAAGGGTATTATGAGAGTCCATTGAACTTACAATGGTATTACAAAATACATAAGTATTACAAGAATACTTACAATTTTTCTGTAGGCTTGTGATTATTTCAAAGTAAAAAGGTTTTTTTAATATTTTTGAAAAACACTCCTGGAACTAGACTCTGGATGGAAGGACCATGAAAACCCCATGCTGGAGCTTCAGCTGCTGCCACCCACTGCCAGGATGAATGTTCTCCCATGACTGTGTGCCCCCGGGTCTCCATTTATAGTGGGCTCAGGTGATGCTGGTTGGTAGATCTGAGATTACACTTCCGTATGCTGTCTGCAAGGTATTCTGGGAAAGTGCATGTCTGCTTACCACCAAGATTCCAAAAGTTTACAGTTTCCCAAATATAGAATGTACATTTGAGAAAGTTAAAAAATTAAAAAGCCACTGTTCAGTATAACATGTTATAGATGTTGTTTAAAAGTAAAATAGACACCTCTCTATCTTAACTAGAGTTTAGTTGTCCTTTAAGAATAAGAGATAAAAAAATAATTCTCTTTAAGCCCTGTGCTTATTTGGCACTATCTACCTTTACATGGGAGAAGGAAATGGCAACCCACTCCAATATTCTTGCCTAGAGAATCCCATGAACAGAGGAGCCTAGTGGGCTGCTGTCCAAAGGGTGTCACAGAGTCAGATGTGACTCAATGCATGCATGCATTGGAGAAGGAAATGGCAACCCACTCCATTATTCTTGCCTGGAGAATCCCAGGAAGAGGGGAACCTGGTGGGCTGCCATCTATGGGGTTGCACAGAGTCGAACACGACTGAAGCAACTTAGCAGCAGCAGCAGCAGCCATTACATGTAGGAGAATACAGCAAAGGAGAATACAATAAAGCTAGAATATATTGGTTTATTAAACCGTGCAGCAACGAAGAGCAGAATGACCCCTCATCAGGGTCTATCTACTGCTCACTTCTATTTTTTTGAGAAATTAGAAAGAGCTCTGTGAAGAATTTGGTAATTGATCAGGGAATTAAAATACATATCCTGTACTTTAGTTATAAGAACACTTTTTCTTCATATGTAGGAATTTAATGTGAAAAACTGGACACATTATTGTTTCATAGTCATCCAAATAATGATTATAATCTAGATGCCCTACGCATTTGAGTGATTAATACTGATATGCAATCTAGTATGTAAGTCTTTTGGAAGATTTATATAACACAAAAACAAAGTGTTCTTAAAACACTTCTTAAAATAAAGCTTGGGGCAAGATTAAATTAAAACAGAATCTTGGAGATATAAAGGTCTTTAGAGTTCACATAGCACAACTTTGTCATTTCACCTTTGAGGAAACTGAGATCTAGATCTTCATGGCTTAGATTTCTGTAATTAATTGCCTTCCCCAAAAATGAGAGGGGTGGGGAAAGGATGCTGAAAGGCTTTGATGGCATGCATCAGACATTGCTTCATGATTCCTTACATTTGAAGAGACTACAGAAACAGACTGCCAAAGAGCTTGGGCTCAAGGTCAGACATCACTTTCAAATCCTGCTTTACCATATATTATCTGTGAGATCTTGCTCTTACGACTTATCCTCACTAAACTTCACTTTCCCCGTCTGTGGCAAGAATATAATAAATGTACCCATATGTTGTGATGATTTTTTAAGGATTTACTCTTATTTTTTTTAAATTGAAATGCAGTTGATTTACAACATTGTTTTAGTTTCAGGTATGCAGCAAAGTGGTGATATATTATACATATTTTATTCTTTTTAGATTCTTTTTCATTATAGATTATTATAAGATATTGCATATAGTTCCCTGGGCTATACTGTAGGTCCTTGTTGTTTGTGTATTTTATATATAGTAGTATATATCCATTAATCCCAAACTCCTAATTTAACCCCCCAGTTTCCACTTTGGTAACCATAAAGTTTATTTTCTATGTCTGCAAGTTTGTTTTTTAAATAAGTTCATTTGTATCCATTTTTAACCAGTATATTTTATTGAAGTATAGTTGATTTACTGTGTATTAATTTCTGCCATACAATAAAGTTATTCAGTTATACTTATGTCTACATTCTTTTTTAATATTCTTTTCCATGATAGTTTATCATAGGATATTAAATATAGTTCTCTGTGCTATACAGTAGGACCTTATGGTTTATTTATCCTATATATAAAAGCTTACATCTGCTAACCCCAACCTGCCATTTCACTCCTCCTCCAACCTCCTCTCCCTTGGCAACCACCAGTCTATTTTCTATGTATGTGATTCTGTTTCTGCTTCATAGATAGGTTCATTTGCGTCATATTTTAGATTCCACATATAAGTGATACCATATATTTGTCTGACTTACCTCACTTAGTATGCTAATCTCTAGGTCCATCCATGTTTCTATAAATGGCATTATTTCATTCTTTTTATGCTGAGTAATATTCTATTGTCTGTATACACCACACTTCTTTATCCATTCATTTATCAATGGACATTTAGGTTGCTGCCATGTCTTGGCTATTGTAAATAGTGCTGCTATGAACATTGGAGTGCATATATCTTTTCAAAATAGAGTTTTCATCTTTCCTGACTATATGCCCAGGTGTGGGATTGTTGGATCATATGGTAACCATTTTCTAGTTTTTTAAGAAATGTCCAGAGTGTTCTCCACAGTATCATGGATTAACTGACCATAAGCGCATGGGTTGTTTTCTGGGCTTTCTATCCTGTTTCATTGATCTATGTTTCTGTTTTTGTGCCAGTACCATGTTGCTATTGTTTAGTTGCTAAGTCGTGTCCAACTCTTTGCAACCCCATGGACTGCAGCACACCAGGTTTCCCTGTCCTTCACCATCTCCTGGAGTTTGCTCAAACTCATGTCCTTTGAGTCAGTGATGCCATCCAACCATCTCATCCTGTGTCGGTCCCTTCTGCTCCTGCCTTCAATCTTTTCCAGCATCAGGGTCTTTTCCAATGAGTCAGCTTTTCACATCAGGTGGCCAAAGTATTGGAGCTTTAGCATCAGTCCTTCCAATGAATATTCAGGACTCATTTCCTTTAGGATGACTGGTTTAATCTCCTTGCAGTCCAAGGCACTCTCAAGAGTCTTCTCCAACACCACAGTTCAAAAGCATCAATTCCTCGGTGCTCAGCTTTCTTTATGGTCCAACTCTCACATCCATACATGACTACTGGAAAAACCATGGCTTTGACTATATGGACCTTTGTCAGCAAAGTGATGTCTCTGTTTTTTAATATGCTGTCTAGGTTTGTCATAGCTTTCCTTCCAAGGTGCAAGCATCTTTTAATTTCATGGCTGCAGTCACTTCCACTGTGATTTTAGGGTCCAATAAAATAAAATCAGTCATTGCTTCCACTTTTCCCCTTTTATTTGCCGTGAAGTGATGGGACGAGATGCCATGATCTTAATTTTTTGAATGGAGAGTTTTAAGCCATCTTTTTCACTCTCCTCTTTCACCCTCATCAAAAGTCTCTTTAGTTTCTCTTTGCTTTCTGTCATTGAAGTGGTATCATTTGCCTATCTGAGATTGTTGGTATTTCCCCTGGCAATCTTGTTTCCAGCTTATGATTCATTCAGCCCAGCATTTCACATGATGTACTCTGCATATAAGTTAAATAAACAGGGTAACAGTATACAGTCTTGACATACCCCTTTCTCAATTTTGAACCAGTTTGTTGTTCCATGTCCAGTTCTAACTGTTGCTTAGACCCACACACAGGCTTCTCAGGAGACAAACCAGTACTTGAGTATACTATAGCTTTTTAGTATAGTCTGAAGCCAGGGAAGTTCTAGTTCTGTGAAAAATACCTTTGGTCATTTGGTAGGATAGCTTTTATGTTTTACAGAAATAGAAAAGTGTTTCTTATATATTATATGTGGAAGAAGGAGTTTAGCCACAGCAGTGCCTATTATATTTGGTTGTTTACAATGGTGACAGATGCTTGATTTTCTTCTTCTCTCACAGTTCTGGATTTTTTTTTTTTCATTTCCACATAACAGAACTCTCGCCTTCTGTACACTGAATATTTCCTCATCCTTTATATTCCACCCAAATGTTATCTCCTTGTGAGTGCTGCCCTGTGCCTGCACCACCACCACCCTCCCACTTCCCCCACACACAGTGAAGAATTAGGAATGTCTTTCTTAATGCTTACTTAGCATCTTATATCCATCACTAATACCATAATTAACATTTAGCTTTAATTATTTATTTTTGTCTCCCCAACTGTTTGTAAACCCATCTGTAGCAGTGACTATATATGCAGTACATTTTTATATCCCTGGAGACTAGTAGTGCTAGGTACATATATATTAATGTAGTTTTTATTGAATGAATGAAAGAATGAATTGGTGAATGAATGAATGAAAGAATGAAACAATGAATAATTGAAATATTCAGAAGAGTCCTTTACTATCCTGAATAAGGACTCCAAAGTGCAATTGGCATGGTCTTTCTGATTCTAAGACACAGTGGCCCCAGAAACTGGTTTATTCCCATGAGTTTCAGGGAGGAACGCATATCAAGTGAAGTTTCCACACAGTTGAAAGAGAATCAATTACAGGGAAACCTTATAAACCTTATAATTAGATTGCCACTGTAATTAAGCAACACTTCGCTGTCAAAGTAGTCTATGCAGTTTAATGGGTTCAAATTTTTAAAGCCTGAGGACAGTTTGGGGCTGCAGATTTAGAAACATAATAGATTCTCCTAATGGTTTCTATCTATATCTCTAACTAGCCAAGGTCACTTGGAATTAGAATCCATGCCTCTAGTGTTCTAGGCAGCTCCTTACCACTTCAGCTAGTTGTCAACAGTGATTTTGGTAACAGTGCTAACACATACATCCCTGAGACTGCTGAGACAACAGAACATCATCATTAAAACTGTTCTACAAGGACGTCTTGTTTATACCCAGTTATAAGTTTTGCTTACGCCTCTAGCCCTGACCTTTCCAGATACACATACACACACACACAGAGACCCATTTTCCAGGAATCCAAGGATGGAGCCACACTCACAATGATCATCCAAGAGACATATCTATTTTGTGAGCCTGTCTGCATACAGATATCTTATTATGTCTTCCATAGTTAGTCTGATATGGGAGCCTGAGTTTTGAAGGAATATTCCTTCTGATTCAGAGACACAGATTCAAAAATCACATGTCAAAGTTCTCTCTAATAGGAGAGAGGAAATAACTATGACAATGACGTGTACCATCTCTGGGCAAATTATAAAAGAGAACCTCTGAGTGGGCTGAATACATAAACACTCTCCTTTTCCCTGGAGGACACAATCCCACACCCAGGCACATGATTTGGCAAGTGGAGTTAGAGGGTTGAGTTTCAGACCTGACTTGTGCTCCCTGATTCAGGTATTCTTGGACAATCAATATGTGCAACCAAATGTATGTGTGTGGGGGCAGGGTGGGGGGGTGCATAACGAAAAGTAGAGAAATGAATTCAATTTTACCAAAGATAATCAAACACAGATTGGATGTGAGTTTGCTAGTCTTTCTGCAAAATGGTTGGCTTAGACTATTTCTGGCTTTCCTTCCAGCTCTAGGATTCTATTATTTTCAGGCTCTTAATTAATGATCCAGTGCATCTCTAAGGGTTTGATAGGGGCAGATTTTTCCAGTTTACTAATAACCATATCATGGGAAATAAATTCAAAAGCTTTCCTAACATCAAGATACTTGTTATTTCCTATGAAACCAAAGATCAACCTCTCATAATTCTTTAAAGGAGTGCTTCTTGGGAGGATCCTGCTCTACTTCTCCTCCCCATTCTGAAAATAACAAGAGATATTTTTTGACAAAGCCACCCCCAATATGGCAGAATTGTCAGCTGTGATAGAATACTGATTATTTCTACTACAATAGTCACTTTTTGTGAGTGCCTCATAAAAGTTAATCTCTAAAATGCTTCAGTGAGGTTGGCAAAGGATGGTTAGTTTATCTTTGTCATGCTGATAAGGAGAATGCAGCTCACAGGCTTTGACTGTCTCACCCAAGCTTCTACATCAAATCGCTTGGAGACTGAAGACCAGAATCTGAGTCTTCACATTTTTACTCTCTTTCTTGAGCCCACATAGTAAATTCAGGCCATGTCTCCACATCAGTAACTCAACTATTGCAGAATGACTCAACTAACAGGGAACAAAAGGATTTCACAAGTTTTCTGGAGCATTGCATGGCCTTAGAGGGTAGAAATCTCTAATGCATTCTTCCTGACGTTTATGCAAGACAGATACTAAATCCATACAGCTCTGTCAATTCTCTGAACTCAACATCTGTATATATGAACTTAGTCCCTTGAGACTACCTTTGTCTATGATGGGTGTACTCTCCTAGTGGAGTACAAACAGCTGTGAGACATCAATCTTTTTGTGCAGAAAGCCTCCCTAGAATCAGAAATACCCAGGAAGCCAGGAAAATAGTAAGGCAATGGGATTAACTCAAGCATAAAAATCCAATGTAGAGTCACTCTGTGCTGTATGAGTAGAAGCAAAATCTTGGGTCAAATGTACAAATTAAATCTCAATGTCCTCCCACCCTTAAAATTTGTAACTCACCTAAATATTTTACTTTTATGTTTTATTTTGTACTTTGCTCTTATAAAAATTCTTACTTTAAGACTTTAACCTCTGTTAAACACATCACTACTTATTTGGGGGAGCTCTCTTAATTTCTTCTGCTCCTAGAGATTCATTTTTTGCAAGGAAAGAGAAAATACAAGCTTTTTTTGAAAGAGAACTCCTCACTGGCAGGATCAAGATTATTAGAATTACGTATAGGTTGTACTAATCTAACTGAAGTTAAAATATCTACTTAAAATGGAACCACCATTCCCTGATTTCTTTAAATTAATTTTAAACTTTCCATTGCTTTAGGAGTGGAAGGTCAAGAAATAACATTGTAAAAATCATAATGTAATAGTATTGATCAACTAACATAATATAAAATTTAAAGTACCAAAATAAAAATTATGTTTTCTTTTTAGCTGATTTTGTCAAAATTAATTTTTTCAGGGATTGACTTCTAGCACATTCATGTGATCATGTCCTGGTTTCAGAATCAATAAGAAAAAAATGTAAATGTTCTGTGTTATATCAAGGAAGCACTAATCTAACTAATCACCTAGTTAAAAATTAAAGTAAAAATATTCTGTTCCTGGGCTTTCCCGGTACCTCAGCTGGTAAAGAATCTGCCTGCAATGCAGGAGACCCCAGTTCAATTCTTGGGTCAGGAAGTTCCTCTGGATAAGGGATAGGCTACCCATTCCAGTATTCTTGGGCTTCCCTTGTGGCTCAGACAGTAAAGAATCCTCCTGCAATAAGGGAGATCTGGGTTTGATCCATGGATTGGGAAGATCCCCTGGAGGAGGGCATAGCAACCCACTCCAGTATTCTTGCCTGGAGAATCCCCATGGACAGAAGATCCTGGCAGGCTACAGTCCATGGGGTCGCTAAGAGTCAGACGTGATTGAGTGACTAAGCACAACACAGTACATTCTGTACCTAGCTTCTCGAAAATTATTATTTTACCTATGGCTTGTTCTGCACATAATTCTGTCATCTTTAATAAATGTTTAAATAGTCTGTTTTCAGGTAAAGAAGTATTAAAGTAACTAAGCTGAAAACATAGTTAATCTGGCATTTGTGCTTAGCCTAAATGTGTATCTACAAACCAATTATTTCTTTCCAACTAAATATCAGAACCACTACCTGACCAACTCTACCTAATCCAACTCAAAGTCAACATGTTCCAAACTGGATTCATTATCACCACCAATAACCTCCAATAAAGCCTGCCTCTTTTGATTTCCTGGATCATTTAATAATGCCACCACCTCCTCAATTACCTGTGTTGGAAACCTGGGAACCATCCTCTCCTCTTTCTCCCTCATCCGGTCTTCTTTCTCTCTCACTCCCCAAATTAAATCTAAATGCTCCAGCACTTACTCCCTAATGCTCTTGTATCTGCCTTGTCTCTCTGTCCACATAGTCACCATCTTAGAGAACTCTATTGTCTTTATCTGAAGAGTCACTCTGACTCCTCAACTAGTCCCTTTGCTGCCAGGGTCACATATATCTCACCACCCTCTTTGCTACAGCATTAATTTCATGATATCACCTTTATATTTAAACTCCTTTCAAGGTACACCATCATCTGTAACAGCATTTTTCCAAGTGCAGTCTTCTCTAGAAAAGTTATCTAGAATGTTTGTTACATTTAAACGCCTTTAAAGGTATACCGTCATCTATAACAGCATTTTTCCAAGAAGAATGCACTTATCTAGAATATTTGTTAAAAATACAGATAACTGGAAACTACTACAGCCACTGAATCATGCTCCATGAAGATGAGATCTGAGAATCTGCATTTTAACACTCTGCAGGTGAATTTCGTGTACACTGATATGTGGAAAACGCTAAGCTCCAAAAGAAGATGTGACCTGTGAGGTCTTCTTATCTGGTCTTCTCATCTACAATCTGCCCATAAGCACCCTTGTCTTGTTTTGCCCAACTTTGGTATTTCCTCAAACTTCACGCATGCTTCCATACCTCTGGCCTTTTCTAATGATGTTCTCTTTAACAGAACACCTACTGTTTCATCTACTTGGTTAATCCTTGCTCACCCTTCAATATTCAGTTAAAGAAGTTAAAGGTTATTTCCTACAAGGACTCTCCCTGAGTCTCCAGGGCTGAGGTAGATGCCTTCCTCTTTGCTCTCCTAGCACCTACCTGCACCTGTGCAGACTCTGTCTCACATCCTCTCACACTGCTTTCTAGTGAGTTCTCTTGACTGTATCTTGTTCATCTTTTTAACACACTTAGCACAGAATCTGCTCATGGTGGGTGAACAGTACATGTTGGATTAAATGAATCATAATTCATCTTTTAATTAGCTTGAATTAATCCAGTTGGCTTGAGTTAAACTTCTGGAGATGCCTATAGACCACTATAGATTGAGAATCTTATCTGGGCTCTTTGAAGATAGAATTAAATTAAATTCTGAAAATAGAATAGTCCCTTTAAAAACCAATTAATCCTGAGTGATACATTCACATTCCTGTCTGATTAATAACAAAATGGGACGGGGAAGGTGTGAGGAACCAAAGAAATAATATGAGTCAGTAGGCCAAGAATTGGATCTCAGGCCTCTTTCTGCCCTGACTAGTGAGTGATATGGGGAGCACCTTTTAATCTCTGTGACTCCCAATTTTCTCATCTACAGAAAGATTAATAGAATCTTAATCTTTCCTTGAACTATTATTTTATAACTCTAAACTAAAATTTAGTAAATTAGCATTTTGATATATTATTTAATACAATAAAAAACAATTTCAATAAATGAAATTGGGTTTGGGGAGGAAAAATCTATTGATCCAAATTTACCATAACATTAGACTAGTATTATATTTAGTCTGTTTTTTTCTACTTGGTTGTAGCATTTGGTCATGTGGATTTGAATTTTTCTTTTGTCAGTTAATTGTATAATGTGCTTAATACATGAAATAATAATATGTTTTTATCCCCATGAATTATACTATCATGAGTGAAATTAATGTCACAGCATTATTTGACTACGTAGATGATCTTCATATTTTCCTTATGGTTTCAAAGACCTAGGAAAAATTTTTGAGTGAGGTATTAATCTACCTGTGTGACCTTGGACAAGTTATTGAACCTCTCTGAGCATCTCAAAGTAGAAAGCTAAAGTATGTAATAAGACAGCTTGATTTTGTGATTTCTGACTTTTGACAACAACACAGGTTTGTTGCCAAATTTTAACACTGGATTCTCTGCTTAAGAAATATCTTTATATTATTGAGAGTTAAAAGGGGTTGCTGCCAGTATCCAGTTAAAACAGTATCTCATTAAAACAGAGACAAGCACTCCGCCTTTTAAAAAAGTCTACAATAAGATTATCATAATGCAAATTATACCTCAAACCAATTGATGGATTCAGTTAATTGAAGTGAGACATATTTCTATTTCCTTTTATCTATTTCATTTCTTCAGTGAGCCCCAAAGAAATACAGATATTGGTGTGCTGCTCATCTGATACAGCTGCAGAGACTATATAAACTGCCTTTGGTAGAGGGAACTATAGGGACACGTATGATAAATAAAAATGGGAAACTAGACCTTAAAACTATGCTGATCATTCTGAAAATTTAGAACGAGGAGACCTTGTTAATCAAAAGTAGAGATCAGAAACTACTGATCTAAGCGCTAAGGATTCTCTTTTATAGGAAGCTAGCAAGTTTAATATCTGGAGGAGTGGAAGTTTTTTTTAATAATGTTGATTTATTAGAGAACCAAAAAAGTTGATCCAATGGGATGAATATGCATTTATTCATACATCCTTTAAGTTAGCATAATTGTACAACTGAATTACAATCCACATAAAGAAACTAAAATCAGGAGACTGAGAGTTCAAATTCTTAACTTTATTCCCAACTCCATGTGGCTTTAAATGGCCTATTCGATCCATTCTCAGGCCCTCTCCACAGCTTACAAGATGCTACCCCAGTTAGTAGGGGAAAAATTATTTGTTGCTTCTTCCTTCTCACTTCCCACCCCTTTATACATACAATTAAAATAGACACCAAATACACAGAGCTCAAAGAAATGCTTTCTTCTTATTGACCATTCATTCCTGACCATAATATGTGTTAGTTACACTGATCTCTGTGGCTCCAAATTCCTTTTTAAAAGGGCAACCCAGAAACAGCTCTGCTGTCCTGAATCACAAGAGAAATCCCAGACAACTTGAACGGACTGAATCTGCAACAATTTCCAAGAGTCTTCCAGAGGCAGGGGGAGCCCTTTGAGAAGCAGAGCAGCTAGATGTCACCAGCCAGGACAGGCAGGCAGGCGTGGAGGACAAGCTTGCTGCCAATGGTCTAAATGCTGTGCCTCAAGCCTTCTGTGAGGTGACTGCTGCTGTTCAGAGCGGCAATGCTCTCCTATCCCAGAGAACAAAGTCTCCAGGCCAACTGAAGATCTTCTCCTTCTCCTCCTAAAAACATACCAAACAAAAGACAAGTTTGGAAAGAGCTGCACAGTCACAAATGTTTGCATTGTCTTTAACTGAAACTTTTTACTAAAAAAAGAAAATCATGTTCTGATTTATGTCATAGTGTATGTTCATGATATTGTTGTCAAGTCAGAAGGACAAGTCATGTCACTAACAGAGGCACAGATTGTTAGTTCCTTGGCATTTCTGGTCATTGTTAGTTACAGCTGATTAGTGGCAAATCCAAGACTAGCTTCCCAATCCTACGATTAGTGTTATTTCCTTTAGAATATGCTTGCATGAACTACACACAGGCCAAAACAACTCCAGCCCATTTAATAATAAGGTTAACACAGACCTACTAAATGATGGGAAAACGGCAAGTATAAAACCACTCACAACAGCAGTTAGAACATATGTTTTGTTTTTATTCAGATTAAGTATATGGTATGTAGGTGTGAAATCAGAACACAGCCTTTGGAGGAAAAGGACATTCTTGTGGAATGTATATGTTCCATACAGTGCCTGACGCATTGTACAACCATAATAAATGTAAATGGCTGAAATCCAATTTATTTCCTGGCCACATTCCTAGGAAATCTTATCTGATTTTCAAGCTGTGGGTGCTAAAATAAAATCTGAGAAACATAGCAGGATAAGAAATAGATCTCTTCAGCAAATCTGATATCCACCCACCCCAAGTCTTCATTTTTCATCTTACTTTTTCTTTATTTTGAAACCTGATTCTTTTCTCTTAAACTAAACATTTCTGAAGGTGTGTACCTAAGTCATGCTGATAGAAGTAAATGCTCATTCATTCATTATCAAATATTTTTGACCACCTCTTTTTATAGAAACAAAGCTCTATGATACTCCCTCTCCTTAGAGAGTTTTAATTTATGTAAAAAGACACAAGAAACCTTACATAGCAAAATCCAACTTAAATAAAAAAAATAGTTCAAGAATTTTCACAAGGCAGTATAATTAAATGTGAAGTACATGGAAAATAAGCATTTAAAAATATGGCTTAGTTGCACATGACTTACAAAAGCAGTACACTCAGTTTGAGAGTAAATTAGTAGACCATATTTACACTGTTTTATAGTAAGTATCAAAAAACAGTTCCCAATCAAATATAATAGTTTAAAACTTTTTTCTTGGTTGAAAACGGTAGCTTTTTACTAACCACAGGTTTAAAACACATTTGAGAAATGTGTAAGGGAAGAGAAGTCTGTGACGGTATCCTGGGGCCTGAATTAGTAATCCATATTACTAAGAATAATCCACATATTCTTTTTCCTTTTTTATTTTTTTGGTGTTATTTCATACCCTAGATGTTATGTAGGGAAAAATGTCCCTTTCCCAAAACAGCAGAGAGAAAATTATTAAAGATATTTCTGCCTGGGGATAAGTAAATGTTGAATTTCAATAGAAACTGCCACTTAAAGCTATTCATAAGTCAAAAATCTAGTGGTAGAAT
This sequence comes from Bos javanicus, assembly GCF_032452875.1. Lineage (NCBI taxonomy): Eukaryota > Metazoa > Chordata > Mammalia > Artiodactyla > Bovidae > Bos > Bos javanicus. Next base: position 87,298,957 of record NC_083868.1, read on the forward strand.
ATTCTCCCAATTCCCTCAATACAAAATCTTAGTCTCAAATGTATAAACAGAATTTTTTTCCTTTTATCACAACACAGTAATTTACCCATTAGAGAAAATCTTTTATAGAAGTTAACCCAGTATAAAATTTCATTGTGGAAAAATAGCTTCATATATAAACATATATTTATATAAATATACATGTTGATAAATATTACTCATTCTACAGTAAAAATTTTAGTAATAAGATCTTAAGTAATTTTCTTCATGAATCAGAGGTGCTTTATTCTTCAGGAGTCCCATTGGTTTAGATATCGATTGACAAAAAAAAACAACCCAGATGGTAAGTGCAAAATTACTTATATTTGTAAAAACTGTTTAGTTCAATTCAGTTCAGTCACTCAGTCATGTCTGACTCTTTGTAGCCCCATGGACTGCAGCACACCAGGCCTCTGTGTCCATCACAAACTCCCAGAGTTTACTCAAACTCATGTCCATTGAGTTGGTGATGCCATCCAACCATCTCATCCTCTGTCATCCCCTTCTCCTTCCATCTTCAACTTTTCCCAGCATCAGGGTCTTTTCAAATGAGTCAGCTCTTTATATCAGGTGGCCAAAGGATTGGAGTTTCAGCTTCAGCATCAGTTCTTCTAATGAATATCCAGGACTGATTTCCTTTAGGATGGACTGGTTGGATCTCCTTGCAGTCCAAGGGACTCTCAAGAGTCTTTTCCAACGTCACAGATCAAAAGCATCAATTCTTCAGCACTCAGCTTTCTTTATAGGACAACTCTCACATCCATACATGACTACTGGAAAACCATAGCTTTGACTACACTGACCTTTGTTGGCAAAGAAATGTCTCTGCTTTTTAATACGCTGTCTAGGTTGGTCATAACTTTTCTTCCAAGGAGCAAGCATCTTTTAATTTCATGGCTGCAATCACCATTTGCAGTGATTTTGGAGCCCCAAAAAATAAAGTCTGATACTGTTTCCACTGTTTCCCCATCTATTTTCCATGAAGTGATGGGACCAGATGCCATGATCTTAGTTTTCTGAATGTTGAGTTTTAAGCCAAATTTTCATTCTCCTCTTTCACTTTCATCAAAAGGCTCTTTAGTTCTTCTCTTTTTTCCATAAAGGTGGCATCATCTGCATATCTGAGGTTACTGATATTTCTCCCAGCAATCTTGATTCCAGCTTGTGCTTCATCCAGCCCAGCGTTTCTCATGATGTACTCTGCATATAAGTTAAATGAGCAGGGTGACAATATACAGCCTTAAAGTACTCTTTTCTCTATTTGGAACCAGCCTGTTGTTCCATCTCTAGTTCTAACTGTTGCTTTCTGAACTGCATACAGATCTCTCAAGAGGCAGGTCAGGTGGTCTGGTATTCCCATCTCTTGAAGAATTTTCCACAGTTTGTTGTGATCCACACAGTCAAAGGCTTCGGCATAGTCAATAAAGCAGAAATAGATGTTTTTCTGGATCTCTCTTGCTTTTTCGATGATCCAACAGATGTTGGCAGTTTGCTCTCTGGTTCCTGTGCCTTTTCTAATCCAGCTTGAACATTTGGAAATTCACAGTTCATGTACTGTTGAAGCCTAACTTTGAGAATTTTGAGCATTACTTTGCTACTGTGTGAGATGAGTGAAATTGTGCTGCAGTTTGAACATTCTTGACATTGCCTTCCCTTGGGATTGAAATGAAAACTGATGTTTTCCAGTCCTGTGGCCACTGCTGGGTTTTCCAAATTGGCTGGCATATGGAGTGCAGCACATTCACAGCATCATCTTCCAGGATTTGAAATAGCTCAACTGGAATTGCATCACCTCCATTAGCTTTATTCATAGTGATACTTCTTAAGGCCCACTTGACTTTGCATTCCAGGATGTCTGCCTCTAGGTGAGTGATCATACCATCGTGATTATCTGGGTTGTGAAGATCTTTTTTGTACAGTTCTTCTGTGTATTCTTGCCACCTCTTCTTAATATCTTCTGCTTCTGTTAGGTCCATACCATTTCTGTCCTTTATTGTGCCCATCTTTGCATGAAACGTTCCCTTGGTATCTCTCATTTCTTGAAGAGATCTCTAGTGTTTCCTATTCTATTGTTTTCTTCTATTTCTTTCCATTGATCTCAGAGGAAGGCTTTCTTATCTCTCCTTGCTATTCTTTGGAACTCTGCATTCAAATAGGTGTATCTTTCCTTTCTCTTTTGCCTTTCACTTCTCTTTTCACAGCTATTTGTAAGGCCTCCTCAGACAACCATTTTGCCTTTTTGCATTTGTTTTTCTTGGGGATGGTCTTGATCACTGTCTCCTGTACAATGTCATGAACCTCTGTCCATAGTTCTTCAGGCACTGTCTCTATCAGAGTGCCTTGAATCTATTTCTCACTAATCCTTTGAATCAATTTCTCACTACCACTGTATAATTGCAAGGGGTTTGATTTAGGTCATACCTGAATGGTCTAGTGATTTTCCCCATTTCTTCAATTTAAGTCTGAATTTGGCAATAAGAAGTTCATGATCTGAGACACAGTCAGCTCCTGATCTTATTTTGCTGACTATATAGAGCTTCTCTATCTTTGGCTGCAAAAAATATAATCAATCTGATTTCAGTATTGACCATCTGGTGATGTTCATGTGTAGAGTCTCCTCTTGTGTTGTTGGGAGAAGGTGTTTGCTATGATCAGTGTGTTCTCTTTGCAAAACTCTATTGGCCTTTGCCCTCGTTCATTCTGTACTCCAAGGCCAAATTTGCCTGTTACTTCAGGCATTTCTTGACTTCCTACTTTTGCATTCCATTCCCCTTAATGAAAAGCACATCTTTTTGGGGTGTTAATTCTAAAAGATCTTGTAGGTCTTCATAAAACTGTTCAACTTGAGCTTCTTCAGCACTACTGGTCAGAGCATAGACTTGGATTACTGTGATATTGAACGGTTTGCCTTGGAAATGAACAGAGATCATTCTGTCGTTTTTGAGATTGCACCCAAGTACTGCTATTTGGACTCTTTTGTTGACTATAAGGGCTACTCCATTTCTTCTAAGGGATTCTTGCCCACAGTAGTAGGTATAATGGTCATCTGAGTTAAATTCACCCATTCCAGCCCATTTTAGTTCGCTGATTCCTAGAATGTTGATGTTCACTCTTGCTATCTCCTGTCTGACCACTTCCAATTTGCCTTGATTCATGGACCTAACATTCCAGGTTCCTAATGCAATACTGCTCTTTACAGCATCGGACCTTGCTTCTATCACCAGTCACATCCACAACAGGTTGTTGTTTTTGCTTTGACTCTGTCTCTTCATTCTTTCTGGAGTTATTTCTCCACTGATCTCCAGTAGCATATTGGCCACCTACTGACCTGGGGAGTTCATCTTTCAGTGTCCTATCTTTTTGCCTTTTCATACTGTTCATGGGGTTCTCAAGGCAAGAATACTGAAGTGGTTTGCCATTCTCTTCTCTAGTGGACCACGTTTTGTCAGAACTCTCCACCATGACCCGTCTGTCTTGGGTGGCCCTACACGGCATGGTTCGTAGTTTCATTGAGTTAGACAAGGCTGTGAAAACTAACCAATCTGATCACTTGGACCACCGCCTTGTCTAACTCAATGAAACTATGAACATTAGAAATAACAGTGTCAAACTGTGAATGCTATGATTTAACTGTCAGTCAAAGTCATTCCTCTCAGTGGTATGACCTTTCACATTTTCCTAAGGAAGAGATTGAGATTGTTGTTGTTTAGTCACTAAGTCATGTCCGACTCTTTGGTGACCCCACGGACTGTAGCCCAGGCTCCTTTGTCCATGAGATTTCCAAAGGCAAGAATTTTGGATGGGTTGCCATTTCCCTCTCCAGAGGATCTTCCGGACCCAGAGATCAAACATGCATCTCCTGCATTGGCAGGCAGATTCTTTAAACATTGGGGTTGCCCTTGTTTAATGATGCACTGGGACAACCCAGAGGGATGGTATGGGGAGGGAGGAGGGAGGAGGGTTCAGGATGGGGAACACATGTATACCTGTGGCAGATTCATTTTGATGTTTGGCAAAACTAATACAATTATGTAAAGTTTAAAAATAAAATAAAATTTTAAAAAAATTAAAAAAAAAATAAAAATAAAAGAAATACTAGAATAAAATGAAAGATAGAATTAAGGACATGGTAGTCATGGTGGTGGTATTATTGTCTTTGCTTCTTGCATTTTATGGAAAATAATATTTTTTCCTCAATTTACTCATGCCTTTTTGTTATCTAAACCACTGTTAGCCATTATTCTTCTGGCTCTGTAAACTTAAACTCTAATACCTCCATTATATTTTTCTATAATTTCATGTGTTGCTTATTCATTCTACATTTTTATTTATATTATACACTACTTGTGTCTATGTGTCAAGACAAAAGTCCCAACAGTTTGTTTCAAATCTTTCTTATCATTGCCTTCTTTCTTCTAACTAGAATCCTCTCTACAAGTTGGTTTGCTCACCTGAATAGAGAGGAAATTAATGTACAGAATGGTCAAAGGATCCCTCCAACTCTAAAATTATAGTTCAATACAGTAAGACATCAGGGTTGTTGCTTTGTTTGGATTTTTAGTAATATAGGATAATTATCTCTTTAAAGAACAACTCACTGTATAAGTATGGATGCCTACCATGAATGGAGCTTATTCTTCTTACTGAGAACAGACCATATATAACATTACCTCATAATTTAAAAACAAAGACAAAAACAAAATCTTATTTTGGAGAAACACATTTTCTGTATATTACAATTAACTTCCAGCAGCTCATTCTCTAACTCAGCAAAGATGGGATTTGAGCCCAGAAAATCTGGCTCCAGAGTCCACCCACTTGTGTACAATATTATTAAACAAGCATTTATTGGAGTGTTAGCAGCAAAGAATACAAAGATGAATGAGGTATGGTCCTGTCCTCAAGGGGGTTACAGAGCCAACTCTTCTTTCAGCAAAGCATTTCTCCAGGGCTCTGCTAAGAAAGAAGACAGAGACTTTTCCACCCAGAATCCCCATAGCACTTCATCCTTTCCTTTCTCATGGCACTTTTACAAGTGGGTTATTGTTATTTGTGTTCACCTCCCAGATCCCTTACTTGAAAGGAATATATTATACCTTATTCACATTTGTACTCAATGTTGATGCTGTAAAATGGTTTTAAAATAATAGAAAGAATACACTGATGTTTACATGTAGCGAGCACATTGTAGTAAGTACAGTACAAGGATGAAATAAGAGCCTTGGTGAAATAACTGCAATTGCAAGATCAAAATCACCATAATAATCCCAATTCAGATTTCAGGATGATTGGTTTGTTTCCTCTCCCAAAAGAAAAAAGGATTTAATAGAAAGATTTGTCTTATTTTTTCAGTAAGGTCATTTAAGATGGAGCACATTTTTATTTGTATTTTTAAGACTATCCTTGTATGACTTAAGAGTTTAGCTTCTATTAAGCCAGATTACTTTCTATAGTTTATTTTTTATTTTTTTTTTAAATAAGTTCCCAGATTTAAATTTCCAGCATGCTTTCTGGAAACTATAATCTGTTAATTTGTTTTTTAAATTTTAATTAAAGTAATAGCTCTGCATGCTTGTAATTTGGAGATTTTGAGTCTCCTTTCTTTGCCTAATCTCAGCCCTAAAGTCACATACATTGTCCCTTAATTGAAGCACAGAATCAGAAGGATGATTCCTTCCTCAACTGTTAATTTCCTTAGAGAGACCTGCTGACATGCCACAGAAAACATAAAATGCATTTCATTAATTTTCATTCTGCTCTCAGACTCTTCAAGGACATAAACTTGGATGTGTTATCATATTTCCCATCCAATGATGCTAAGATTTTTCAATGTCATCAGTCTATACTGGCAGTTCTGCAGTTCCCAATGGAATATGGTAAACAGACTCACTGCTGCTGCTGCTGCTAAGTCGCTTCAGTCGTGTCCGACTCTGTGCGACCCCATAGATGGCAGCCCACCAGGCTCCCCCGTCCCTGGGATTCTCCAGGCAAGAACACTGGAGTGCGTTGCCATTTCCTTCTCCAATGCATGAAAGTGAAAAGTGAAAGTGAAGTCGCTCAGTCATGTCCAACTCTCAGCGATCCCATGGACTGCAGCCCACCAGGCTCCTCTGTCCATGGGATTTTCCAGGCAAGAGTACTGGAGAAGTTCAACAAAACTTAAGGCAATTAAAAATTAAGATTTTTTTTCTAATAATAAAAGTCATACATAATCATTGCAGAAAATTGGGTCTATAAAGAAAGATGGAAATACAAAATCATCCACAATATGATAATTATTAATTTTAAGTCACTTTTCCTGGGGTCTTCTTTCTGTAAGTGAGGTGAATATCCTCAGGATACTGTGAAATCATAATTACATTTCATTCCAATTATCTGTCATGTCCCTTACAAGTGCTAGGAACTGAGAAGCCAGAGGCAGCTGTGGGCTTCAGAGCCTCCTAGAGAAGGCAGATACATGCTAAAGCACAGGGAAGGGCCCTGTACCCTACCTGAGTGGGAATGTAAGATCAGAAGGGGCTTTTTAGAAGAATATCCTCACTGAGACCTAAGCAATGTGCTGGAGTTAGTGAGGGAAGGGGGAAAGTATGCCCCCTCACCCCGAGGCTGGAGAAAGAAAGCAATGAAAATGTGGCCATGGCTCACAAGTTGAATATGAGGGATAAGAGAGGACAAATGGGCAGGGTCCACTTGGTATGAGGCTTTGTGAGCCATGATGAAGATTATGGACTTGGTGCTGAGGGCAATGGGGAGCTATGGAGGGTAAGCAAGGGATACAGCACTGCAGCAATGGAGAATGGATTTGGGGAAGAGTGTGAAAGTGGAGGCCAGAAGGCTGGTGAGGAGAGAGTGGGGCAATTCCAAAGAGAAGAATGAGGGGATATCAAACAATCAACCTTTACAGGATGCTTACTATATAATAGGCATTCTACTAAGCATGTCACATATTGAACTTAGCTCTCTCCAGAAGTAAAGTTCTGAGGGAATGCTTCAGAGTTCCAAGCCACGGTTAAAGATACCAAGTAGAATCAAGACTAATAGTTTTAGCAAGTGATCTAAAAATTATGGAAAACAATATTAAAATGATAAAATTAAACATTAAGATGTGAATTTAGGAATTTTATAATAAAAGTAAAAATTTTAAACATAGTAGAACTTATAAACTTATGTATTGTTAAAGGTAAGCTGAGTATTATTTTATCCAAAAAAATGTTCTTTGCCATCATCTTGAGTTACTAAGACCTAATCTGAAGATGAAAAAAATTAAAGTATTGAGAATCTTAAGCGCACACATGCATGCACAGATACAGAGACTTACACTCATACATGGTGCATTTAATACTTGAACATGACTTGAATATGACTAAATATATCATGGACAATACATGGTTGTGCATTTTTTTTGTTAATAACCAAGCATTTATAGTTTAATATTTGTATAAAGTCATTCTTACATGTTAAATTATATAAAAATAAATACAGATTTACTCAGGGGAACAAAGCTGATCATTCTTCCTAAAATTAAAACAATCTGGAAAAAAGTACTGCTGTGAAAAATACTGAAAGCTCAATTGAGAACTATTCGCAATTTCTTTCTGAAGATTGCTGAATAATTAAAAAAAGAAATTCTCTTAGTAATGTAATTGTGAATGGAAGTCTATTCTTTTTAGATCCATGGAATAAATACTTCATTTTTAATTGTGATTCAGAGAAATATATTTTAAAATTAACTCTGCATTCAAAAGAATAGCTTATCATATAAAGTCAGGAAATCTTTACTAAAAATCATTTTAAAAAGACTGCCGTAGCTAATTTATTTTCCCATGTATACTATATATTCCATATGCTGGAATTTACCATTCTTTTGAATAATATGTATTCCATAAAATGAAGATCATTAATTTTTTTATTTACTCCATGTTAAAAACTTTTGTCTTTATTTTATGTCCTCATCTCACCAAGTATGTTAAACATAAACATAATTCAATCTTTTTTTGTACTACCTGAACCAGGGTCAACATTTTAAACATCATTCTTCTTGGTGAGTACTGTAATCAGATAATTCTTCTAAAGAAGATATTAGGCTTAAATTGCAGTGCGTCCAAAAGAAAACCTACCAGTTTGGGGTTGTTGCTTTCCTTTTACTTATTTATGTCTATATAATAAAGTCTCTATTATGAGTTCATTGTGATAGAGATGATGAGACAGGGAAATTATTTGCCTCTTTCTCATAAAAAGATTGTACATTGCTTTATGCTAGTGTTCCAGTAACTGTAAATGCATCTTGATTGATAGACGTTAGCATTAAAATATCAATAAGACAAAGTACCTGTCAATTATCATAACATTTACAAATATATTGGGAATCCTTTTCTTCCTTGCTCGTCTCAGAGTAGTTTTTAAGTCTAATTACAGATTGTATCACTACTGTGTGAGGGACTGTGTACCAAACCTGGGGCAAATGGGATTACCATGAAGGTGATGGATATAAAGCCATTTAAGGATTAAGTTATTTTAGGCTCCATGATTCTCTTCCACTAAGCAAATTGCCATGAGATGATGGGAGGAGAAAATAAAATTAAGGGGGCAAGATTGTTTTCTTTCTATGAGGATTCCAGCTGCCAAGTTAGATATTGAATTTTATGGTTTCTTTTCAAACAGGCAGTGCAAATAAGCTGTGCTCATCATCATTCTTGTCTTCTAAAATTCAGTGCCTGGTTGCTTTTTGCCTTTGAGAAACTCTTACTCTTTTCAGTCTTCTGGAATTTAAACAACAGCCCTTCAAATGTGGTCTGTTGTCATTTATTTGAAAAGGGTAAAAAGAGAAGGGAGAGGAAGAAAGAGATGAAAGAGTGAGTAAGGGATCACTCAAAATTTGAAACTTACAGTTCAGTCGTAAAAAGTAAAAGACTGCATTACCAAACTGCGTCTTATTTGCATTCAAAATCAAGTATTTTATTTCCTTTAAAATCACTTAAGCAAAGTATCATACAGGCCTACTAAATAATGCTCTTTGTAACTCTCTATAATGGTAAAAAATGGGAAGGAAAAGATCACATTATCAACATTATCAAAATGTTTGGCAACTTCTGAATCTTAGTAACCATAAGTCACATGCATTTCCCCAGTCATCTTTTCAGGATAGATGCTACCATTTTCTTACAATATACCTTACATTGCCCTTTTTTTGATAATTAGTATAATTTGACATATTTTAAGATAATGAAGTCATCTGCTCTGAAGAGCTAAATCACCGGCGGATTCATGTCAATGTATGGCAAAACCAATACAATATTGTAAAGTAATTAGCCTCCAATTAAAATAAATACATTTATATTAATAAATAAATAAATAAAGCTTTTCTCTCCACAAGAGAAATATACAATGAACAAATAATTTCACAATTTGTATGGAAATACAAAAAACCTCAAATAGCCAAAGCAATCTTGAGAAAGAAGAATGGAACTCGAGGAATCAACCTGCCTGATTTCAGGCTCTACTACAAAGCCACAGTCATCAAGACAGCATGGTACAGGCACAAAGACAGAAATATAGATCAATGGAACAAAATAGAAAGCCCAGAGATAAATCCATGCACATATGGACACCTTATCTTTGACAAAGGAGGCAAGAATATACAATGGAGAAAAGACAATCTCTTTAACAAGTGGTGCTGGGAAAACTGGTCAACCACTTGTAAAAGAATGATACTAGAACACTTTCTAACACCATACACAAATATAAACTCAAAATGGATTAAAGATCTAAATGTAAGACCGGAAACTATAAAACTCCTAGAGGAGAACATTAGGCAAAACACTCTCCAACATAAATCACAGCAGGATCCTCTATGACCCACCTCCCAGAAGATTGGAAATAAGAGTAAAAATAAACAAATGGGACCTAATTAAACTTAAAAGCTTCTGCACAACAAAGGAAACTGTAAGCAAGGTGAAAAGACAGCCTTCAGAATGGAGAAAATAATAGCAAATGAAGCAACTGACAAAGAATTAATCTCAACCTACAAGCAACTCCTGCAGCTCAATTCCAGAAAAATAAACGACCCAATCAAAAAATGGGCCAAAGAACTAAATAGACATTTCTCCAAAGAAGACATACAGATGGCTAACAAACACATGAAAAGATGCTCAACATCACTCATTATCAGAGAAATGCAAATCAAAACCACAATGAGGTACCATTTCACACCAGTCAGAATGGCTGTGATCCAGAAGTCTACAAGCAACAAATGCTGGAGAGGGTGTGGAGAAAAGGGAACCCTCTTACACTGTTAGTGGGAATGCAAACTAGTACAGCCACTATGGAGAACAGTGTGGAGATTCCTTCAAAAACTGGAAATAGAACTGCCATACGACCCAGCAATCCCACCGCTGGGCATACACACCGAGGAAACCAGAATTGAAAGAGACATGTGTACCCCAATGTTCATCACAGCACTGTTTATAATAGCCAGGACATGGAAGCAACCTAGATGTCCATCAGCAGACAAACAGATAAGAAAGTTGTGGTACATATACACAATGGAATAATACTCAACCATTAAAAAGAATACATTTGAATCCGTTCTAATGAGATGGATGAAACTGGAGCCTATTATACAGAGTGAAGCAAGCCAGAAAGAAAAACACTAATACAGTGTACTAATGCATATATATGGAATTTAGAAAGATGGTAACGATAACCCTGTATGCGAGACAGCAAAAGAGACACAGATGTATAGAACAATCTTTTGGACTCTGTGGGAGAGGGTAAGGGTGGGATGATTTGGGAGAATGGCATTGAAACATGTAAAATATCATATGTGAAACGAATTGCCAGTCCAGGTTCAATGCAGGATACAGGATGCTTGGGGCTGGTGCACTGGGATGACCCAGAGGGATGGTATGGGGAGGGAAGGGGGAGGGGGGTTCCGGAAGGGGAACACGTGTACACCTGTGGCGGATTCATGTAGATGTATGGCAAAACCAATACAATATTGTAAAGTAATTAGCCTCCAATTAAATAAATTTATATTTTAAAAAAAAAGAAATCAATGAGCTGAAACTAAAAAAAAAAAGATACGATGAAACTTCTAATTCAACTTTACTTTTGAAGTTTCATTTTCCAGAGAGTTTTTAGAAGCATCATGATCTAGATTTCAATAGTACACTGTCACTGACATAACCCTGTTTTAGGTGGCGATCACCAAAGAAGTTTTTAGTTTCATCTAGTTCACAGAGTATTGACTGGACAGAAGGGAAGATGTGGATGGATGCAGTCTTTTACCGTGTCCAGTCCTGTGTGAGTGCGTCACTTTTACACTTTATTTAAATGACTTATCTCGCTCAAGTACGCAGAAGCTGATCAGTGGAAGAGCCTGTGTTGAAGACAGGTGTCCTATTGACCAGCTACTAGACACTAGTGTCCTGTTGTCCACTTGTGTGTGTGTGCACTAAGTCACTTCTGCCGTGTCCAGCTCTTTGCAACCCTATGGACTGTCGCCTGCCAGACTCCTCTGTCCATGGTATTCTCCAGGCAAGAATACTGGAGTGGGTTGCCATGCCCTCCTCCAGGGGACCTTCTGACCCAGAAATCAAAGCTTCATCTCTTAAGTCTCCTGCATTGGCAGGCAGGTTCTTTACCACTTGTGCCACCTGGGAAGCCCCCTATTGTCCACTACTCCTTGCCAATTTTCTGTTATTATTTAACCCAGCTTATATGGAAGATTTAAAAGGAGTCATGTTAAAGAAGTTTTTTAAAATACTTCAGTGAATTATACAAAATTAGTAATAGTTAATGTCACAAAATATACACAGAAAAGGACAATGGGATATGGCAAAGACAAAAAATAGGGTATTATTGAAGTTAAGTGAAATGGCATTTTTATATAAATGAAAGTATAAGATTGCATACAGATGAAAAAGTGTAAAGATGAGAAAGAAGTTAGCTGAAGAATATCAATATTAGACATAATTTCATTTGCCTTAAATGTAAATGAACTAGGAGAAAATATTTAGTTGCTGAGTCATTTGTAAACCACACCTGTGATTCAGTCTTGCCCCATCAGAGTAATTGTTATATATTCTCAGTGGATAATTAATAGAATCAACACAATTTTCTCAGCACCAGCACCATTAACATTGTAGGCCCAGTAATTCTGTGTTGTGCAAGCATCCCTGTGCATTGTAGGATGTGCAGCAGCATCCCTCCCATCCACCCACTAGATGCCAGTAGCATCCTCCCAGTTCTGACAGTCAAAACTCTCTCTCGACATTGCTAAATATCACCTGGGGACAAAAGTCACCCTCTGTGGAGAAGCACTGGAGTAAACAAGCATTTACCGAGCACCTGCGGTAGGTCAGGCATGTGGAAGTAAACCAAACAAAGACCTTGATCTCATGGAAATTAGATTCCAATGAGAGAGTGATGGGGAAAAAAGACCAAACGATATAATGGAGTGACAAATGCTGAAAAGAAAAATAAGGCAGGATAAGAGCGTAAAGAATAATTTGGATGATATTTAGATTAGCCCTCTCCAAGGAGGTGCCTTGAGCAGAGACCTAAAGTGAGATGTGACTATCTGGAGGAACAGTGTTTTAGATGGATGGAATAGCAGGTGGGAGGGCCCTGAGGCAGGACCAGTTTGGAATGTCTGACCAGCAAGGGGCCATTTGTTGCTAGAACTGAGTGAGCAGGTAGAAAAAAGTAAAGAGTAAAGTCACCAAGGCAAGCAAAGGCCAGATCAGGCAGAGACTTCTAGATGAGCTCTGCTCAACTAAACTTGCTGCCATGATGAAAATGTCAATATATTATATGCCCAAAACAGTAGCCACAGTGCCCAAAACACTGTGGCAATGACCACATGTGGCATATTGAGCACATTTGGCTTCTGTAACTGAGAAACTGAATTTTAGTTTAACTTGTATTGTTCAGTACAGTAGTTCATCACAGATATATGTAATGAACTTACTGTATTGAACAATGCAAGTCTAAACCATAAGGACTTTGGAGTTTTACTCTAAATATGATAAAAAAAATAACTATCAGAAGAGTTTGAGCAAAGATGTGATCTCCTTAGCTTTAAAAGAGCAGTAAAGATCATAAAATTCAATTTATTTTCCCACATTTTCAGAGATCTAAGTCTAGTGAGAATTTCATCTAAATAACATGATGGATTCCTACAATCTACTCACTCAGTTCTTTTAACTGGTTTTCCTCTCTTTCTGTTTTTTAAAATATTGTTTGCTTGTTTGCTTAATTTTGTGAAACTATTTAAAATCCTTTTTTGAGTAAAGATAAACATAAGTAACTAAATGATAAGCAAATGGTAAAAGGTAGACATAAAACCAAAATTGTGAAGAAGTATTAATCTGTTTGGCTTTATGAGGGCATATAACAAGATAGAACCCAAAATCAAAAACTATAACAAAAGTTAAGGAATATGATCTGTATGCAACCGCCCACACCTACACGTTGTAGCTGTTCCTTATTTTTTAGTAAGTGAATCCATAAGGAAATACTATCTGCAGACTATCTCAATACTTATGACCAAGATGTAGAAGAGAAAGAATAATATGCAAAGATTAAGTTCTGATGAATGGGAAGAGTAAACTAAAAACTGGAAATTTCCTTAACCAAATGGAAATAGCAATGAGTAAAATTATCACTTACCCATCAACACTGTTTATACACAATGAAATGAAGTCACTCTTTGGCGATTATATGATTAATCTGAAGTAAGCAAACAGATTAATCCCAACATTCCATTCTAAAAATCAGCTGTTGAATTGAATAAAAAAGCCAGAGAATGGCCCCCAAAGAGTCTAGCTATTGGTAAATGTGATTTGAGAGTTAATTTCCACTTTCTGTAATTTTCCCAGTGGTCCTTGCACCATCTTCCTCTAACTTTGATACTTAAAAAAAAAAAAAAATTAGGTATGTTTATCTCCACAGGTTTAGGACATGCTTTTGACCTTGTATGTTTTTTCACTACTTCAGGGATTAAGTTTAGGTACACTAGTAACAAAAACAATTAATAAATAAGGAAGCAGTGAGTAGAATGTAAGACCTTGATATGAATGGAAATGAGGTTGCTGAAGTAATTAATTAAAAATGTCATTGACTGCCATTAAGGGAAAGATTAGCAATTAAAGCAGAGAGGTTTTGTTAATTACTCAAGGTTGAAGCACAGAACAACCTGAGAGCAATGAATTCATCAATGAGTATCATTTCAAGGGAAAACTGGGTAATCTTTTCTCATTTGATTGAAGCTGTGTTGAAAAAGTCTGAATTAATAACAATAGCAAGAGGCTTCTTAAAGATAAACATGGTAAGATAGATGCCCTTATGCCTAGATATTTCATGTCTAATAATGACATATCACATTTGTAAGAATTTCAGTTTTGAACAGGTGAGAAAGGAAAACATGCTTGTGCTAGGAGTAAATTAGAACTCACCAATTCATTTCACTTGTCTTGAGATTCAAAATTCATTTGTCTTAAGACTTCTTAATTTGTTTGATTTGTTTTGACTCAAAATAACAGTGATTTTCAATTTTATCTTTCTGTTCTAAGAAATAGCAATTTAATACAGAGTAATTCATTATAATTTCACCATTCTCAATGCCTATTTTTAACACATTATTTCTCTTCCAATCAGAAAGATTACACTCTCCTTCTATATATACTGTGGAAAAAGTTACTGTTTTATGCTAAAACATTAGCACAATAAGAAAAAAATGTTCATGAACTAAAATTTTATTTTAAAAACATTTATTCAAGTCTTTAGCAGATTTCTTAAAATTGATTTATATCTTACATTTACAAAAATGCCAAGCAAAATTTTAACTAGTCTGATTTATCTGAAATCCCTAAGTTTTAGGTAATTCTTGTCTGTATTTTGCATTTATTTTATTCAAGTCCTTATAGAGTGATTCAGATCAAAGAGTTGATGAAGTCAGCAAGATAGTCTGCTTTGTCAAAGTTGATGATATTTATGCTTGAATGCATGAGAATCCACCTGCAGTGCTTTTGAAAGGACAGCTCCCAGAGCCCCATTCAGTGATTTGATTTCAGTATCTTGGGAGGAGCCCAGGGATGCCATTTTTATAATAACAAAAATTCAGGTAGTTTTGATGCAGCAAGATAATCTCTGCAAAAAAAAAATAAATAAAACAGCAGGTTAAAATAGCTCAGAACCAGGTTTCCATTTCATTTTGTTTGGTATGTATTTGGGTCCTAGTGTAGAACTGGTATCATTTTCATTCATATTAATATACCCAGTATTTCTGGACATTATTTTAATATTTTATGAACTATATGTGGTTTCCTTTAACTTAACTAAAAACCTTTATATGCAATTTGTCTTCATTTCTATTTCCAAATTTCACCAAATGGTAAAAACAGTATTTTAATCAATAACTAAAAATGAATTTGGCTTGCCTATCATGAATATAAACCTGTGAAAATATCTGAAATGCTTTCACTAAATTTGACCATTTATACACCTAGCAACAGAAGTCTCTAAACAGATGTCTCTATGATCTAAGACTGGTTAGGTTCTCAGGATTTAATTTTCCAGCCAAGGTATTTTTAAGCGGTTCAAGAGCAAAAAATAAATTTATAGGATGACCTTTCTAAACTCTTACTATTCAGATAATACTACTTCCAAATTGGAAAGGCACTTCCAAATAGCACTCTCTCTTTATAACTAAAATTGTCAGATCTCTTGTGGAAGAGAAAATATAAGATTCTCTGTATAAATAGTCAAGGGAGACAGTGACTGGGATAAAATCAGTGGTCAGTAGCACTTGCTGGAGCATTATCTTACATGCCTCATTTTTAAATTCAAATCATTATTGTGTAAACTCACTTTATGTCAGAACAGATTTCTATAGATTTTAATAAATTTAATTACTTTTTTAATATTATCATTTTAGTAACCCAAAAGAGCCAAAAGTAGTCTATCAGGGAGCATAAGTAAGATGTAGTTGTTATGTATTTGCCTTTTGTCCTTCCTGGAAATTTTTTAGGTTAAACTTATGACATTTTCATATAAAATGTATAAAATTTCTTCCAAACAGCTGCACTGTACAATTGAACTTGGATAAAAGATCCAATGCCTCTGGAGCTTTTAGATATGAAAATGTTTATTTTTATTAAATCTTTATCATAACAAAGGCCTGTACATACAACTTTTTGGTTTACATAGGTTTGGGCACTTTATTTGAAAGAATAAAATACCAATAATATAAATTTGATCAAATAATTATAGTATTTTGGCTCTCCACAGTTTGGTTTTAAAACATATGGCAGGTTAGAGTAGGTTTTTTGTTTTGTTTTTAGTGCAGAGTCTGAGGCCATGGAAATTAGACAGTCTCTTAAAACCTAATATGCTCCTTATTCAGTAGCACATAAGCATGGGGCATAATACAGATTGTTCTAATAAAGGATTAAGACACAGATGTTTTCTGTGTTTCGCATGACAGAATAGAGTACGCTAAGCTCCCTTTGGAGGCCAAGTTTTCTGAATCAACTTGTTTATGGAGCTGCTAAGACTTCTGGCTTTATTTAGAAAAGTCTCAATAGGGTATTTGAGGCCAGGCTCTAAATCCTCACCTGAATTGTGTCAGTTTACATCTCCACTAATAACCCAGAAAGGATTAGATTTATATCACTCTTTTCTCTGTTTGAAAACAGAAACTCTTTGGTCTCATCTATCATACTTTCCTAGCCTGTGAAATGAATGATTTGTCTAAAGGTAATATCCCCTCAAGATCTAATATGCTATGAAAATATAAGATAATTTAGATCTTTATGGGACATTCTGCATTGTGATTGCAATTATTTCCTGATTTAGCAGTTGTTAACAGTACTTATCAAATTGTTCTGAAAGAGAATTTATTATGTTTGCCATTATCTCAGTCCTTTCTTGTAAAATGCTATACATTAGGTGGTCTGTCTACGATTCTAGGGCAGCTCAATGTTCTAGTTGCACTCAAAACTGAAGTAAATACATTTCTTTTTTTATTGTTTTATCACCAAAAACATTTGTCTTGGGGTATAACTGATTAACAATGTTGTGGTAGTTTCAAGTAAACAGCAAAGGGGTTCAGCCATGAATATATATGTATTCATTCTCCCCTAAACCCCTATTTCATCCAGGCTGGCACACAATACTGAGCAGAGTTTTATGTGGTATACAGTAGGTCTTTGTTGGTTATCCATTTTAAATATAGCAGAGTGTACATGACCTTCCCAAAATCCCTAGCTCTCTCTTCCCCCTGGAAACTATAAGTTCATTTTCTAAGTCTGTGAAGGTCTGAAGTAAATATATTTCTTGATAGGAAAATTAATAGCATGCACCCTCAAAAGGGTTACATTGATATGAAAATGCAGGTTTGAAAAATACTTGCCACACAGCTGACAAAGGGTCAATAGCCATACTATGCAAAAAGTTCTCACAAATTGCCAATAAATTGACCAGCCACCCAATATAAAACTGGGGAAAGGATACAAGAGGTACTTCCTAGGGGAAAAACTCCAAATGGTCAACAAATATGAAAATATGTTCAAATTAACTTATAGGGAAATGAAAGGAAAGACATCACTTTATACTTATCAAACCAAAAAAAATTTAAAGCAATTAATACCTGTTGCTGCCAAGGATAGAGGAAATGTGTAACTATATAAGTTGTAAATTTTTTAAACAATTTTAAAATTAAAAGTATGTATTCTTTTTTATTCTGTAATCCTATTGCTAGAAATCTATCCCATAGAACTATAACAATCAGAACCTAAGGAAATATGCACAAAGATGCTAGTTGCAGCATTATTCAGCACAGAGGGGGAAAAAGGAAATCACCAAGCGAATGCTCATTTTAAAAAATAGTTGAAAAATCATAGTACATCCATATCTAGAACAACGTGCAAACCTTAAAAAGGATGAACTAGAGCTATGAAGATTAATTTTGGTGATTGTTCATGAAGCATAATTATGAGAGAGAAAAACAAGACACAGAGAAGTGTCGTATCATATTATTTGTAAAATGTAAGATAGTGATAGTCCCAGCTAATCTATATATGTATATGATTAAATGTATTTATCTACAAATATGTGTATTTGACTATGGCTAAAATAGAGAACATATATATTCAATTGTTAATTATGCATGAATTGGATAGTTGGTGGTATGAATATATTGGTAGGTAGGAAAGATATATTGGCATGAATATATTGGTAGTAGGTAAGAAAAAAAATAGACAAAATAAAGACTAGACTATAAAAACAACACATATCATCCCATAAAAGCATTTATGTCAAGTTCCATATATGTTTAAAATATTTAACTTAAAATTATTAAAACAGTGTTTTCAAATCAAATCCACAGATCATTGCTTGAGAACACAATGAAAAAATAAATGCAGCTAACATTTATTTATCAACCCCCTTCCAAAGGGTGTGTGCATAGTTTTAGCTACAAGGACATGGTTTGAAGCCTTATTTATAAGCAATGACAACAACAAAATTCAGTAAAAACTTAAAATGTCCATTACTAGTGATGAACTATGTAAAACTGCATAGCCATTGAAAATGATGTGAGAGTATACATATTTATAAGAAAGAAGCTCATAATATATTAAATCAGAAAAACAAGTTATAAAATTATATACATATTTTGATCCCTTTGTCATTTTTATGTCTATCAAAAACCCAGTGGGGGAAAAAAACAGGTAAAATAAGAAAAAATTGATCAGCAGGATTTCATTAAAATTAAAAACTGCTCTACAAAAGACAATGTCAAGAGAATTAGCAAAAGCCAGAGGACTGGGAAAAAATACAAAAGATACATCTGATAAGACTATCATCCAAAATATGCAAAGAATTCTTAAAACTCAATAATATACAAGCAACTCCTACAGCTCAACTCCAGAAAAATAAATGACCCAATCAAAAAATGGGCCAAAGAACTAAATAGACATTTCTCCAAAGAAGACATACAGATGGCTAACAAACACATGAAAAGATGCTCAACATTACTCATTATCAGAGAAATGCAAATCAAAACCACTATGAGGTACCATTTCACACCAGTCAGAATGGCTGCGATCCAAAAGTCTACAAATAATAAATGCTGGAGAGGGTGTGGAGAAAAGGGAACCCTCTTACACTGTTGGTGGGAATGCAAACTAGTACAGCCACTATGGAGAACAGTGTGGAGATTCCTTAAAAAACTGGAAATAGAACTGCCTTATGATCCAGCAATCCCACTGCTGGGCATACACACTGAGGAAACCAGAAGGGAAAGAGACATGTGTACCCCAATGTTCATCGCAGCACTGTTTATAATAGCCAGGACGTGGAAGCAACCTAGATGTCCATCAGCAGATGAATGGATAAGAAAGCTATGGTACATATACACAATGGAGTATTACTCAGCCATTAAAAAGAATACATTTGAATCAGTTCTAATGAGGTGGATGAAACTGGAGCCTATTATACAGAGTGAAGTAAGCCAGAAGGAAAAACACCAATACAGTATACTAACGCATATATATGGAATTTAGAAAGATGGTAACAATAACCTGGTGTACAAGATAGCAAAAGAGACACTGATGTATAGAACAGTCTTATGGACTCTGTGGGAGAGGGAGAGGGTGGGAAGATTTGGGATAGTGACATTGAAACATGTAGAATATCATGTAAGAAACGAGTTGCCAGTCCAGGTTCGATGCGCGATACTGGATGCTTGGGGCTGGTGCACTGGGACAACCCAGAGGGATGGTATGGGGAGGGAGGAGGGAGGAGGGTTCAGGATGGGGAACACATGTATGCCTGTGGTGGATTCATTTTGATATTTGGCAAAACTAATACAATTATGTAAAGTTTAAAAATAAAATAAAATTTAAAAGAAAAAAAAAAACTCAATAATAAGACAATTTGAACTTTTTTAGAAATGGGCCAAAAACCGTAAGAGACACCTCACCAAAGAGATATACAAATGGAAAATAAGCATATGAAAAGATGTTCTACATCGTATGTCACCAGGGAAATGCAAATAAAATAATAAGATACCACTACACACCTATTAGAATGGTCAAAGTCTGAAACTCTGATAACACCAAATGCTGGTAAGGATGTGGAACAGTAACTCTCATACAGTGCTGTTGAGAATGCAAAACCATACAGCCGCTTTGAAAGATAGTTTGGTGATTTCTTACAAAACTAAACATGTTCCTACCATATGATCCAGAAACCATACTCCTTGGTATTATTCACCCAAAGGAGTTGAAAGCTTATATTCACACAAAAACCTTCACATGGATTTTAGAGCAGCTTTCTTCATAATCCCTAAAACCTGAAAGCAGCCAAGATGTCCTTCGGTAAGTAAATGGATAAATGTTAGTACATCCAGACAGTAGAATGTTATTAAGTGTGAAAGAGGAATGAGCTATCAAACTGTAAAAAGACATGGAGGAACTTTAGATGCATATTACTAAGTGAAAAAAGCCAGTCTTTAAAGGCTACATGTTGTATGATTCCAACAGTATGACATATGGAAAATGCAAGACCATAGAGACTAAATGACCATTTGTTAAGCTTCCATTGCATCTCCTGGTTTACCTACTCCAGATCTGGTGTAAAATCACTATTTGATAAACACACAGTGGTTGACTTTTAGTCCAGAAAAACATCTACTTCTGCTTCATTAACTATGCTAAAGCCATTGACTGTGTGGATCACAACAAAGTGTGGAAGATTCTTAAAGAGAGAGGAATGCCAGACCACCTTACAAGTCTCCTGAGAAACCTGTATGCAGGTCAAGAAGTAACAGTTAGAACTGGACATGGACTGGTTCAAAACTGGGAAAGGAGTATGTCAAGGCTGTATATTGTCACCCTGCTTATTTAACTTATATGCAGAGTATATCCTGTGAAAAATGGGGATGAATGAAGCACAAGCCAAAATCAAGATTACCAGGAGAAAAATCAATAACCTCAGATATGCATATGACACCACCCTTATGGTAGAAAGCAAAGAGGAACTAAAAAGCTTCTTGATGAAAGTGAAAGAGGAGAATGAAAAAGCTGGCTTAAAATTCAACATTCAAAAAACAAAGATCATGGCATCCTCTCCCATCACTTCATGTCAAATAGATGAGGATAACAAGAGAAACAGTATCTGACTTTATTTGGGGGGGGCTCCAAAATCACTGCAGATGGTGACTGCAGCCATGAAATTAAAAGACGCTTGTTCCTTAGAAGAAAAACTATGACAAACCTAGACAGCATATTAAAAAGCAGAGACCTTATTTTGCCAACAAAGGTCCATCTAGTCAAAGCTATGGTTTTTCCAGTAGTCACATCTATGTGTGTGAGAATTGAACCATAACGAAGGTTTAGTGCTGAAGAGTTGATACTTTTGAAATGTGGTGTCAGAGAAGGCTCTTGAGGGTCCCTTGGACTTCAAGGAGATCAAACCAGTCAATTCTAAAGGAAATCAGTCTTGAATATTCATTGGAAGGACTGACGCTGCAGCTGAAGCTCCAATACTTTGGCCACCTGATGCAAAGAGCCAACTCATTAGAAAAGACCCTGATGCTGGGAAAGATTGAAGGCAGGAGGAGAAGGGGGCAACGGAGGACAAGATGGTTGAATGGCATCACCAACTCGATGGACATGAGTTTGAGCAAGCTCTGGGAGATGGTGAGGGACAGGGAAGCCTGGTGTGCTGCAGTCCATGGGGTTGCAAAGAGTCAGATATGGCTGAGCAACTGAACAACAACAGCCTTTCTTGACCCTCATTTTTTCCCATCTATAATGTCGGGGGAACAGAGGCTGGACTAAATGTTCTTTAGATTCCTTTCAGCTATGAAAATTAAATAAGTTTGTTTCTACATTTTCCCATTTGTACATGGCTTGAATAAAAGTTTAACAGTCTAATAATCAGGACACTTACATAAGGCTGGGCAGAACAGATTACATCAAGTGTCACTTCAGAACATATCTGCTGTGTATAAGTCTACTCTGTCTTCATTTTAATCACTAGACTAATTGTTCTCTGAGGGCACTATCTGTGGGATTCACTCATATTCCTCACAAATCCATGCACACAAATAAGACTCAGGTGACATCATTCATATCTCCTTCTATTTTTTAAGAACAAAAACAAACGTCTAATATACTACTTTCATAAGTAAGCACAGTGGTAATTGAATATCTAGCAGACAGAATAGTCTAGATTTGATTTGCTCTATCAAGCAAATGACTAAAGAAATATATTTTGTTACATGTTTTGAATTTTAAAACAAACAAACAAACAGAAATACCGTGTATTTTAGAGAGAAGGGAAAGAGAGAGAAAGAGGGAGAATGGCGTGATCTTGGGCTTCCCTGGTGACTCAGACGGTAAAGAATCTGCCTGCAATGCAGGAGACCTCGGTTTAATCCCTGGATTGAAAAGATCCCCTGGAGAAGGGTATGGCTACTCACCCCAGTATTCTTGCCTGGAGAATTCCATGGACAGAGGACCCTGGCAGGTTACAGTCCATAGGGTCACAAAGAGTCAACATGACTGAGCGATTTACACACAAATACACACACAGCATGATCTTAGAAATGATTCAGGCAGCAGAAGAGCTGTGCCCGCTTACACACAGAGAAAGAATTGAGGGAGAGTGAGAGATGGAAGGTACAGGAGAAAAAATAATTGGTGAAACAAAGTAGCAAAATTTATGTAAGGGAAATGAGACCTGAACCAGAGTGAAGAGCTTCATCCTATAAGGAAATGTTTTCTCCTGAAAAATAGGCAAGAAGGAAGAACCACAAGGCAAAGACCTAGAGATGAGTGAAGTGAAAGTAAGGATTTTGAGGCCTTAAACATCTTAGAAAACAGCTCTGGTTGGGCCCCAGGCACAGGGGTCAGTCTTTGTGGCAATGATAAGAAACCGCCAGCTGCTTTGAGGACCCAGCTATTACACAGCAGCATGTGTCTGTAGTGAATACAGTTACCTTGGCCTTGTGACTTTGTTCCAACATTCTAATCTTCTCACATGATTGGCTTTACCCTACCCAGGCCTGCAGTGTTGGTTACACTTAACCATATCCTACAGTGCAACAGATTAGGGAACCCTCCAACTGCTCAGCCCCAGAGTTAGAAGTTTGTATCAAAAAGAATTTCAGTGCATCTGCTGCTAAGTTGCTTCAGTCGTGTCCGACTCTGTGCAACCCCATAGACGGCAGCCCACCAGGCTCCACCGTCCCTGGGATTCTCCAGGCAAGAACACTGGAGTGGGTTGCCATTTCCTTCTCCAATGCATGATGAAAAGTGAAAGTGAAGTCACTCAGTCGTGTCTGACTCATAGCGACCCCATGGACTGCAGCCTACCAGGCTCTTCTGCCCATGGAATTCTCCAGGCAAGAGTACTGGAGTGGGGTGCCATTGCCTTCTCTTCTCCGTTCAGTGCATCAGTTTGTACTTTATTGGGTTGCTGTTATACAGGGAGCAGCTGAGTCTAAGGACTCGTGCTACCAGGGGCCACGTTCTCCTTTTTCCCAGTGTTTCACTTCCCTGCTGCAGACATTAATAAATCTGCCTTCTATAATTTAGCCAATTCTTTAATACAATAGACTCTTGGATTTCATGGGGCTTATAGACTGATCTAGATTGCCCTAAATCTAATCATTTCTTACATTAGTCAGAAATGCAATTGTTCTGATTGTAAAACCTGTTTACATGGGGACACTGACTCACTCATGTCATTTTCAACCTTTAACTGCACATTGGGATCACCTGAGGAGTGTTTCTAAGTGATTACCTTTTAAAAATAATACTGATGCCCAAACCCATTCCAGACCAATTGTATCAAAATCTCTAAGAGTGTATCCTGGACATCTGTATAGAACAAACCCTGTCTTCCTTGAGAAAGCTACTTAAGCTCTCTTTTCCTCAGTTACCTCATCTGTGTATGA
Source organism: Bos javanicus (assembly GCF_032452875.1). Lineage (NCBI taxonomy): Eukaryota > Metazoa > Chordata > Mammalia > Artiodactyla > Bovidae > Bos > Bos javanicus. The sequence continues at coordinate 87,322,943 of NC_083868.1, forward strand.
AAGGGACAAAGTTCTCATATGGTTATAGTGAGAACTAGGCGAAGTATGTGTAAAATGGTTAGAATATGCCTGTGTTCTTTAGTCGCTAAGTTGTGTCTGCCTCTTTTGCGACCCCATGAACTATAGCCCACCAAGCTCCTCTGTCCATAGGATGTCTCAGGCAGGAATACTGGAGTGCATTGCCATTTCCTTCTCCAGGGGATCTTCCTGACCCAGGGATCGAACCCTGATCTCCCACACTGCAGGCAGATTCTTTACTACTGAGCCACCTGGGAAGCCCTAGACTATGCCTGGCCTATCATAAATGTTCAGTGTGTTGCTATTATTATCTCACAGGGTTATCATGAGAACAAAATAACCGTATGTTCAATAAGTGTTAAACAGATGAGTAAAAGAAATTTGTAAACACTAATGTGCTATTCATATGTAAAATATTTGTAATATTTTATATTACATGAAGTATACAGGTCTGAATATTACAGAAAATTGAAGTTTATTTAAACTTTACATATTGCTATAATTCTAAGCACAACATATGTGATTAATTATAATTTTAAATTGATTTCATTGTATTTTCAAAGATCATGACCACCAGAAAAAATTCTGTAATGACTATTAAAAAAATCTCTTGATACAATAGAATGGGAAATTTGGGGAAATCATTTTATCTACTGAGATTCTGGAGGACAAGGTACTGGCTTAATTCATTTCTGTGTCTCCTGAGTGTTGTGCTGTGATGAGGAGCTGTGATTAGGAACTTGAAAAATAGTTGGAAACAATTACAGGTAGGGAAGATAGGAAGGGACATGCATCTCTTAGTCAAATTTAGGAAGCCAAAGGAAAATGTTATGTATGGGATATGTTCTTATCTACTTTTAATTTGTTTTGATTTTGAGCAAATAACTTAACCATTCTGTGTGATTCTTTCATTTCATCTTTAATATTAATATTAGCATATGAATTAGTTCAACTGTTCTACTCAATTTAACAAATTTGAATGCTTTCTTTTTTTAACTTTTAGCAAAATGGTGGAAATAATAACAGAGAACTGGAAGGGTGAACTGATTTAGATTAATTCAGTTGGCTTCATGGGTACAGCAGTCTTATTTAAGCTGGGATGAGAAAAAGGCCAATTCTCACCTATTAGTTAACTTTTAATATACATGGAGTGCTTGCTCTGATCAGAAACTACAGTTGGTCCTGGTTGGGCAAATAAAGCAGGTGCAGCCATGGTCCCTGGCTACCTGTCATGGATAGAGCCAGGCAACTTAGTTCTATTCCATGGCCTCTGATGCATAATGATAAGAGGCTATGGAAGCTTCCCGATGGGAGAGACTGACTGTGGGGGAAACAGGGTCTTGTTCTGATGGGCGGGGCCATGCTCAGTAAATCTTTAATCCAATTTTCCTTTGATGTGCAGAGCTGTGTTCCCTCTCTGTTGTTTGACCTGAGGCCAAACTATGGTGGAGGTAATGAGACAATGGTGACCTCCTTCATAAGGTCCCATGCAGGCACAACCACAATCAGTGCCCCTGACCCTACAACAGGGCACCACCAACCCACACCTCCACCAGAGACTCCTGGACACTCACAGGCAAGTCTGGGTCAGTCTGTTGTGGAGTCACTGCTCCTTTCTCCTGGATCCTGGTGCACACAAGGTTTTGTTTGTGCCCTCCAAGAGCCTCTTATCCTTATCCATCAGAGGGCAGACAGAATGAAAAACACAATCACAGAACACTAATCAAACTGATAACATGGACCACAGCCTTGTCTAACTCAATGAAACTGTGAGCCACGCTGTGTAAGGGCCACCCAAGACGGATGGGTCATGGTGGAGAGTTCTGACAACACATGGTCCACAAGACATGGGAATGGCAAACCACTTGAGTATTCTTGCCTTAAGAACCCCATGAACAGTATGATAAGACAAAAAGATAAGACACTGAAAGATGAACTCCCCAGATTGGTAGGTGCTGAATATGCTACTAGAGAAGAGTGGAGAAATAACTCCAGAAAGAATGAAGAGATGGAGCCAAAGGGAAAACAATACCCCATTGTGGATGTGACTGGTGATGGAAGTAAAGTCTGATGCTGTAAAGAACAACATTGCATAGGAATCTGGAATGTCAGGTCCATGAATCAAGGTAAATTGGAAGTGGTCAGACAGGAGATGGCAAGACTGGACATCGACATTTTAGGAATCAGTCAACTAAAATGGACTGGAATGGGTGAATAACTCAGATAACCATTATATCTAATACTGTAGGCAAGAATCCCTTAGAAGAAATGGAGTAACCCTCATAGTCAACAAAAGAGTCCAAAATGTAGTACTTGGGTGCAATCTCAAAAAACAACAGAATGATCTCTGTTCGTTTCCAAGGCAAACCATTCAGTATCACAGTAATCCAAGTCTATGCCCCAACCAGTAGCGCTGAAGAAGCTGAAGTGAACAGTTCTATGAAGACCTAAAGACCTTCAAGAACTAACACCCAAAAAAGATGTCCTTTACATTAAGGGGACTGAAATGCAAAAGTAGGAAGTCAAGTGATACCTGGATTAACAGGCAGTTTTGGCCTTGGAGTACAAAATGAAGCAGAGCAAAGCCGAACAAGTTTTTCCAAGAGAACGCACTGGTCATAGCAAACACCCTCTTCCAACAACACAAGAGAAGACTCTACACATGAACATCACCAGATGGTCAATATCAAAATCAGATTGATTATATTCTTTGCAGCCAAAGACGGAGAAGCTGTATACAGTCAGCAAAAACAAGACCCAGAGCTGACTGTGGCTCAGATCATGAACTCCTTATTGCCAAATTCAGACTTAAATTGAATAAAATAGGGAAAACCACTAGGCCATTCATTTAAGACCTAAATCAAATCCCTTACAATTATACAGCAGAAGTGAAAAATAGATTTAAGGGATTAGATCTGATAGACAGAATGCCTGAAGAACTATGGGCAGAGATTCATGACATTGTACAGGAGGCAGTGATCAAGACCATCCCCAAGAAAAAGAAATGAAAAAAAGGCAAAATTGTTGTCTGAGGAGGCCTTACAAATAGCTGAGAAAAGAAGAGAAGCAAAAAGCAAAGGAGAAAAGGAAAGATATACCCATTTGAATGCAGAGTTCCAAAAAATAGCAAAGAGAGAAAAAAGTGTTTCTCGGTGACCAGTGCAAAGAAATAGAGGAAAACAATAGAATGGGAATTACTAGAGATCTCTTCAAGAAAATTCAAGATACCAAGGGAACATTTGATGCAGAGATGGGTTCAATAAAGGAAAGAAATGGTATGGACCTAACAGAAGCAGAAGATATTAAGAAGAAGTGGCAAGAATACACAGAAGAGCTATACACAAAGGATCTTCATGACCCAGATAACCACAATGGTGTGATCACTCACCTAGAGCCAGACATCCTGGAATGTGAAGTCAAGTGGGCCTTAGGAAGCATCACTACAAACAAAGCTAGTGGAGATGATGGAATTCCAATTGAGTTATTTTAAATTCTAAAAGATGATGCTGTGAAAGTGCTGCACCCAGTATGCCAGCAAATTTGGAAAACTCAGCAGTGGCCACAGGACTGGAAAACATCAGTTTTCATTCCAATCCCAAAGAAAGGCAATGCCAAAGAATGTTAAAACTGCAGCCTAATTACACTCACCTCACATGGTAGCAAAGTAATGCTCAAAATTCTCCAAGCCAGGCTTCAACAGTACATGAACCATAAATTCCAGATGTTCAAGCTAGATTTACGAAAAGCAGAGAAACCAGAGATCAAATTGCCAACATCCGTTGGATCATCAAAAAAGAAAGAGAATTCCAGAAAAACACCTACTTCTGCTTTATGGACTACACCAAAGCCTTTGATAGTGTGGATCACAACAAACTGTGGAAAATTCTTCAAGAGATGGGAATACCAGACCACCTGACCTGCCTCCTGAGAAACCTGTATGCAGGTCAAGAAGTAACAGTTAGAAACGGACATGAAACAACAGACTGGTTCCAAACTGAGAAAGAAGTACATCAGGGCTGTATATTGTCACCCTGATTATTTAACTTCTATGCAGAGTACATCATGCGAAATGATGGGCTGGATGAAGCACAAGCTGGAATCAAGATTGCCAGGAGAAATATCAATAACCTCAGATATGCAGATGACACCACCCTTATGACAGAAAGTGAAGATGAACTAAAGAGCCTGTTGATGAAAGTGAAAGAGGAGAGTGAAAAAGTTGGCTTAAAACTCAACATTCAGAAAACTAAGATCATGGCATCTGATCATCCCATCACATCATGGCAAATAGATGGGGAAACAGTGAAAACAGTGAGAGACTTTATTTTGGGGGGCTCCAAAATCACTGCAGATGGTGGCTGCAGACATGGAATTGAAAAACCCTTACTCCTTGGAAGAAAAGCTATAACCAACGTAGACATCATATTAAAAAGCAGAGACATTACTGTTTCAACAAAGATCCACCTAGTCAAAGCAATGGTTTTTCCAGTAGTCATGTATGGACATGACAGTTGGACTATAAAGAAAGCTGAGCACTGAAGAATCGATGCTTTTGAACTATGGTGTTGGAGAAGACTCTTGAGAGCCCCTTGGACTGCAAGGAGATCCAACCAGTCCATCCTAAAGGAAATCAGTCCTGAATATTCATTGGAAGGACTGATGCTGAAGCTGAAGCTCCAATACTTCGGCCACTTGATTCGAAGACCTGACTCATTGGAAAAGACCCTGATGCTGGGAAAGATTGAAGGTGGGAGAAGGGGATGACAGAGGATGACATGGTTAGATGGCATCACCGACTCAATGCACATGAGTTTGAGCAAGCTCCAGGAGTTGGTGATGGACAGGGAAGCCTGGAGTGCTGCAGTCCAAGGGGTCCCAAAGAGTCATGACTGAGGGACTGTACTGACTGACTGATTCCATGCCCTCAGTCTTACCCTACCACTGGCTTCCTCAAATGCCTGAGCAAAAAAAAATGCTAGTGAATTCAGTCAATTCCCAAATCAGTGCCAAAAAAGCATTCCTATTCCAACCTCTGTTTTTTAGGGTGTAATATGTAAATTTGTTGTTTAGAGTTTTATGTTGAAATGGCATTTTATTGCTTTTTCATTGAAAAATCTTCCAAACTAACACAAAGAATATACATTCAAATTTATTTATATATAAACAGTAACTTGCCAAACTGTAGCAATTCTATTTGGTTTGCTGATGTCTATTTTCAAGTTTATTACCTGTGATTTGGCTCCTAGCCTCATTCGTGTTGCCAGTTTTCACTCCCTTCAATGAATTGTATCCCTTATTGCCTGATTAGTTTTCCTGAACAGATGTTTATGCATACACTTAAAGATGATTGAACACCAACATATTCCTTCTTGAGAAGCATATTTTTATATCCAATTTCAACAACTTCTCCTTGTTGCATCAGAATGGAGACTTAAGTTTGTTGTAGCCTTTTCTTATATTAAGAAATACTGAGTTTGACAGATATGAATGAAGTATACATAGCAGCTTGTGGAAGACCCTAATTCCTCCTCAGCATTTGAATTAATGTTACATGCTATTTGGCTTAGCTTCTTTCCTCAATTAACAATGGTCCTCTTTCCTAACCACCATAAAATTACTAATTAACTATCTTCCTAATAGTTTCAAATAAATAATAGAAACAACAACATTAAACATCATCTAGTATAAACCCTTATTTTGAAAATGGAAAAGCTGAGCTCAAAAGAGTTGAGATAGCCAACCATCTCAGAAAAAAGTGATAAAAAGAAGGCTAGGACTCAGATGTTGAAACACACCAAAGTCCTTCTCTGCCTACTTTCCAAATCCACCATCTGTAGTCAGATTTTTTTTCCCTGTATCTTTAATACTTTGCATCATCCCTGAAACATACTGTAAAAAAAAAATCCAGTTTTTGTTAAAAGTAGATTTAACAAAGAGGTGAACTTCAAAAGGATCAGCGGTGAAGGCTCACTGCTGGGGCTCTGCTCCAGTTACTTGACAGCAGCACCTGAGTTCTCTGGCTTTTTGCAAAGGGGAGGTTTGGTCAGCCCAGAACTCTTACTGTTGCTTGGTTTTAGGTTCACAGGAAAGTGAACCGGCAAGGGAACGTTCTGATGTATCCATGAACTGCAGCTAAGCCATTCAGGGTCTTCTTAAAATAAAGCTCTGCTGGGTTTTCTCAGTACAGCCTTCTAAAAGTTGACACAGCAAGAATTGCTTCTCACCAGGTTCTATTTTTAAATCCCAGTCCCCAGAAAAATTTTTAACTTCAAGATTGAGGTTCTGAACCACCTTTGGTGAGTCTTGGCATCTTGCTAGAAAGACTACTTAATGGCTACACACCATTAACTCAGAAAAGGAAGAAAGGGAGAAAAAGGAAGGGAAGAAGAGGAGGGAGAGAGGAGGAAATGGAAGAGAAGAAAGAAGGGAGGGAAAGAAGGAAGGATATCAGCTAATAATAGCACTTATATATTTGAGTATTATATGCATCAAGCACTGTTGTAAGCACTTTACATGAATTGTTAAATTTTTTCCCACAACAACTCAAAGAGATAGGTTCTGTTATTATTCTCTGATGAGAAAACTTAGGCATAGAGAAATTAAATAACTTGCTCAAAGTCATGTTTGTCTGCAGTACAGCTGGCTTTAAACCAAGCAGTCTGACCAGAGAGGCTGACCTCTTACCTCTCCACTATATAGCTTTGAGCTGGATGTTTGTCTGAAGAACCACTAAAGGGCTGTTGACTCTTCTTGATTTTTTTTTTTTCCTTTTCTATTTAACCTCACATGCATCTTTGCATTATGTCATCCCAACTTTCAATCAAACGGAAATATGCTGGAGGCAAGGGGCTGAGCTGAAAAGAATCCGACCTTTTGGACTGGCCAGAAAAATATTAGGTTCTAATTCTGCCCCACTACTTACTTAGTGGTTGTGTGACCTTGGACATGACCATGAAGAAAAATCTTAAAATTTTAGGACATTCCATTTCCTCATTTGAAAACTAAGAAAAATACAAACTCATGGTGTAATACTGAGAGAATTAAATGAGATAACATATGTAAAGTCTTCATTCTTGTGCCTAGCAAACCATCCTACCGAAGGTACATTTACTATAACAAATTAAAAATTTTAGTGGGTCATTCTCATTATTGTTTCTATATCTATACAGGAAAGAATATATATATGAGATTGTTCTTATGAGTAATAGCTGTTATTATCTTTATTATCTTACTATGTATAAATATGTGTATGTCCATGTTGGGATCAATGTGCAAAGGCAGCTGAATTAATACCATTAACAATCCTCTGCTGACGAACTACTTCCTCCAGAAATTCTTACCTCCCTGAACTGCCAGGATCTGGCTCATCTACTTCCACATCCAGCCAAATCTAACCAGCACTACCTCTGACCATCATATAGTTGAAAGGCTCTGTAGGAGCCTCTTGGAAGGCTGACTCATCCTAAAGGCACTCTTATCTTGGATAGAGGCTCCAGGTGTGAAGCCAAGAGAATCAAAACAAGGAAAAAAAAAAGAATATAGGATTTAAAGGGTTAGGAAGCCTTACCTGGACTCTCAAGCTTTTTCTATGGCTCCAGCAGCCTGAGGTGGGGTCAGGGGAGAAGCCCTCAAAGTGGTAATGTTCAGCAGTCACTCAAAGCTGGTTTGGACCAGGCCTGGCAAGCAGAGGAGTGATGTATTGAGCCATCTAGTCACCTCTAAATCTGAACACAGAGTTGAGGTGTAGGTCACCAGTATATATAGAACGACCTCTGGCTTCCAGCCTGGAAGAGACTGCATTTCTGTTGTTGCTGTTCAGGCTTGCATTTATTCTGAAGCTTTTTCATATGTTCATCTATTTCTGTCAAATTGACTAAGCCATTTCATATTTGATCTAAGAGCTGTGTAAAACAGAAGCTACTCTGGCCTTGTGCACGGTTACACTGTTATGCTAAGTAGAAAAAATAATAATAAACAAGATGTAATGTATACTAAGCACTATTCCACATAATTCAGCATTTATTATTTCCCACAATCCTTATATATAGGTAGAGGAAATGGGCTGATAAGATGTCAGGATCCTTGCTCAAATTCAAAAGATATGGCAATACCCAGCCCTTATTTCTACTATACAAGAGCTGAAATGCTAGCCTATGCTGATGATAACCAAAAAGATTTTTTTCAGCCAAAGATGAAAAAAAGCAAAAAACAAAAGGTCAGTAGACCTGAATCTGATTCTGTGTTCTAACACTTTCTAGACAAAGAGCTTTTTCTCTCTTAGAATTCATTTCCTCAGCTTTTAATATAAATAGGGAGAGTAATACCTACCTTCATGAAATTACCTGGATAAAGTATGATATAACCCATGTAGAAGTATTTGTAAACTCTAAAGCAATAATCATTAGATATAATTCAGATATATAGTAACATACAATGCAATTTATCTTAAGACTTTTTGGATTATTTTTACACAGTCTATTATGGAATTTTCTACCAGAGTCTAAAAGTGATAAATTGACTTAGTTTATCATTAAAGAGAAGGGGAAAATACCTAATTTTCCAAGGGCAGGTTGTTCTACCACCACAGAATAAGTTTACATTGTTTCTTTTACATATTATAAAAGTGGTTTCTAGACTTTCATCTCAATGTCCCTCTGTACTTTTAAAAAATATTAAAGACTCTAAAGACCTTTTGTTTATATGGATTATATCTATTGACTTTTACTGTATTAACAAAGAAGACTATGAAAAATTTTAGCTATATACTTATTAAATTCATTGGAAAATAGGAATAAAACACTCAACACCAATAACATTATTAAAACTCTATTTCCAAAAAATAGAAATTTTGGTGAGAGGCATGGCATTGTTTTATATTTTTACAAATTTCATTAATATAAGAATTAATGGAGGAAAATTGAATTCTCATATCTGCTTCTGCATTCGAACTGTTGCAACTGAGGGAGGTTGAAATATACAAAGATAAATTTGTCTTCACACAACTATACAGCTGGGAAAGGAAGAAGTGTTTTGATAGTCATTTTACATAATTATGGATAGTCTTTGATGCTACAGTATCAAAACTTGGCATGTTACTTCTTAAAGTTTAGTAACAATGTGGTATTTTTAAGTGAGATCAATAAGCTGTGTGTACTTTTTATATTAAAATCCATGATTTTTCCTACACCTTGAGTGGGTCTTTAACTCTTGCAGTTTTGATAACATGCCATGCATCTGTCATTTGGAAAATGTTACTTTACTGAGTTGTTTTTATCTTCCAAATGTTGCCATACTTCATTATATAATATCAAAAAAATACTTTATTAATATCACTGAGCACGTCAGGAACATCTAGCTATTTATTTAGAACTTATCAAGCTCACAGTGGCAGATACAAGTTTCCAATTGTATTGGAAATTCTACCTTTCATTAAATTCTACCTTTCATTAAAACCTTGAATTTTGGCAACAAAAATTGGTTGCTCTCTTTGAAAGACTCTCCTCATATATTTGGGGGGAAAATGCAAGATTCCCAAATTTCAGTAATCATAGCTTGTCTGTCATTTTTTTTTCAAGTAAAATGCATTTCATGTACTTTAAAGTGGTCATGTTCAGTTCCCAACAAGTCAATTTGGTGCTACCACCTTGATTCTTCAGTTCAGTTCAGTTGCTCAGTCATATCCGACTCTTTGCGACCCCATGAACTGCAGAATGCTAGGCCTCCCTGTCCATCACCAACTCCTGGAGTCCACCCAAATCCATGTCCATTGAGTCGGTGATGCCATCCAACCATCTCATCCTCTGTCGTCCCCTCCTCCTCCTGCCCTCAATCTTTCCCAGTATCAGGGTCTTTTCAAATGAGTCAGCTCTTTGCATCAGGTGGCCAAAGTATTGGAGTTTCAGCTTCAACATCAGTCCTTCCAATGAACACCCAGGGCTGATCTCTTTTAGAATGGACTGGTTGGATCTCCTTGCAGTCCAAGAGACTCTCAAGAGTCTTCTCCAACTCCACTCTTCAAAAGCATCAGTTCTTCAGCTCTCAGCTTTCTTTATAGTCCAACTCTCACATCCATACATGACTACTGGAAAAACCATAGCCTTGACTAGACGGACCTTTGTTGGCAAAGTAATGTCTCTGCTTTTTAATATGCTGTCTAGGTTGGTCATAACTTTTCTTCCAAGGAGTAAGCCTCTTTTAATTTCATGGCTGCAATCACCATCTGCAGTGATTTTTGAGCCCAGAAAAATAAAGTCAGTTTCCACTGTTTCCCCATATATTTGCCATGAAGTGATGGTACCAGATGCCATGATCTTAGTTTTCTGAATGTTGAGCTTTAAGCCAACTTTCTCACTCTCCTCTATCACTTTCATCAAGAGGTTCTTTAGTTCTTCACTGTCTACCATAAGGGTGGTATCGTCTGCATATTTGAGGTTATTGATATTTCTCCCAGCAATCTTGATTCCAGCTTGTGCTTCATCCAGCCCAGTGTTTCTCATGATGTACTCTGCATATAAGTTAAATAAGCAGGGTGGTGATATACAGCCTTGACATATTCCTTTTCCTGTTTGGAACCAGTCTGCTGTTCCATGTCCAATTCTAACTGTTGCTTCCTAACCTGCATACAGGTTTCTCAAGAGATAGGTCAGATGGTCTGGTATTCCCATCTCTTTCAGAATTTTCCACAGTTTATTGTGATCCACACAGTCAAAGGCTTTGGCATAGTCAATCAAGCAGAAATAGATGTTTTCCTGGAACTCTCTTGCTTTATCGATAATCCAGCAGATGTTGGCAATTTGATCTCTGGTTCCTCTGCCTTTTCTAAATCCAGATTGAACATCTGGAATTTCATGGTTCACATATTGCTGAAGCCTGGCTTGGAGAATTTTGAGCATTACTTTACTAGCGTGTGAGATGAGTGCAATTGTGAAGTAGTTTGAGCATTCTTTGGCATTGCCTTTCTTTGGGATTAGAATGAAAACTGACCTTTTCCAGTCCTGTGGCCACTGCTGAGTTTTCCAAATTTGCTGGCATATTGAGCACAGCACTTTCATAGCATCATCTTTCAGGATTTGAAATAGCTCAACTGGAATTCTATCACCTCCACTGGCTTTGTTCATAGTGATGCTTCCTAAGGCCCACTTGACTTCACATTCCAGGATGTCTGGCTCTAGGTGAGTGATCACACCATCATGATTATCTGGGTCATGAAGATCTTTTTTGTACAGTTCTTCTGTGTATTCTTGCCACCTCTTCTTAATATCTTCTGCTTCTGTTAGGTCCAAAGCATTTCTGTCCTTTATTGAACCCATCTTTGCTTGAAATGTTCCCTTGGTATCTCTAGTTTTCTTGAAGAGATCTCCAATCTTTACCATTCTATTTTTTCCCTCAATTTCTTTGCATTGATCGCTGAGGAAGGCTTTCTTATCTCTCCTTGCTATTCTTTGGAACTCTGCATTCAAATGGGTATATCTTTCCTTTTCTCCTTTGCTTTTCGCTTCTCTTCTTTTCACAGCTATTTGTAAGGCCTTCTCAGACAGCCATTTTGCTTTTTTGCATTTCTTTTTCTTGTGGATGGTCTTGATTCCTGTCTCCTGTACAATGTCATGAACCTCCGTCCATAGTTCATCAGGCACTCTGTCTATCAGATCTAGTCCTTTAAATCTATTTCTCACTTCCACTGTATAGTCATAAGGGATATGATTTAGGTCACATCTGAGTGGTCTAGTGGTTTTCTCCACTTTCTCAATTTCAGTCTGAATTTGGCAATGAGTTCATGATCTGAGCCACAGTCAGCTCCTGGTCTTGTTTTTGCTGACTGTATAGAGCTTCTCCATCTTTGGCTGCAAAGAATATAATCAATCTGATTTCAGTGTTGACCATCTGGTGATGTCCATGTGTAGAGTCTTCTCTTGTGTTGTTGGAAGAGGGTGTTTGCTATGACCAGTGCATTCTCTTGGCAAAAATCTATTAGTCTTTGCCCTGCTTCTTACTAAGGTGCCAACAGCTTTACCCACTGTTGCCCTTGCACAATCAATTCAAATGTCAACACAGCAAAAAAGGTAAATAATGTTTTAGTACTTTTATGAGAAATAGTTTTAACTTCACAGATCACCTGAAAGAATCTCAGAAACCACAAGGGTTCTGCGGACAACATTCAAAAGTTAACGTTGTCTCTTAAGTGTTAAAGGCATTCTTCAGTCTGATGATTTTCTGGGTTTCTTAAACTGTCTTAACAAAACTCTTAGTGTAAGGTGGATTTCGACATGTAAGGTAGATATGAATGTGTGTTAACATGAAAAGATATTCACAATGTGTTGTTGAGTATAAAGTGTAGTTTAATATTTATACAACCACATTTGTATCATAAAAGTGTATATGTATGATATATTTATACACAGATACATATATGTGTATCTGTGTACAAATATTTGGGGATTTGACACCAATAAGAGAAAGTAAGAGGAGTTAGGAGTAATGGGAGTTATTAATCTTTTCCTCTTGCTATAAAGCATAAGGATTTCATTAAATGTTTACTAAGTATCAACAATGTGACAGGCATACTTCTGCACTTTTAAAAAAAAGTTTTAGTGTTTCCTATAAGGAGAAACTTCTGCTTTTATAATTTTAAAAAGCTTTTTCCATTTGGGGCACATTTGTCCGTGACAATTTAGCTGTTCCTTACAGGAGCCTCGCTTCATCTCTCTTTAAAACCCCCACACTCGCCTACCCAGAACAATTTTGCAAGAGTGCAGAGTTTTTTTGGTTTGGGGTTTTTTTTTTTTTTTTTTTTTTTGAGTGCAGTGCAGAGTTTTTTAAAAGTCTCTTTATTAAAGTCTACATCTACTTCCAAAGATGGATTTAAATTAATTGAGCTACAGTCAGTTTTCCGTCTCTTAGCACTATGTTATCAATATATTACTAGTATTCACTTGGGGTATTAATCAGAGATTGCAAAACGAGTCTTCAGTGCTTCCTTCCAGTGCTCTCAAGTTGATATGAACTTCGTACTCTTCATCACTGAAATTTATCTGCTCTGTATTGTTCAAGAAGTCTTTCTTATTATCTTCATAATTTTGTGATGACCTCTGTAATACAAGCATCTAGACTTGGAGTTTCATTCCTAAAAATGATAGAAAGGAAAAATGCCAACGTGAGAACTGAGGGAAGAAGCCCATCAGTAGTTATGTGTACTCACTGGGATGTTGTGGTCTTGTAGAAAGAACGCTGTTCTGTAGCTCTGAAGCTTGCCTATATGTAGCTGAATATCCTTCAATAGTTTTAATGTAACAAATTATTTTAAAATATTAATAACAAAAGAGTATCTAATTAAGTAGCAAAAATCCCCAAAGAAACTTTGAGCAAGAAGATAAATATTGTGGTTGATTCTGCCTTACTCTAGCTTTCCCCCATTATAAAGTTTTTTCCTTGGACAAGTTAAAAACAAGTGAAATGCAATGAAAGCAATGAGTAAATACATTTCTTTTTAATATTTTATACTCCCTGATCAGTTCAACTCTTAGGTTTGGATAAAGAATTCTTGTTATTGATGTCCAAAAAAATCACAATAAATCTTTTCAGATGTTCTGCAGTACTGAACAATTGCACATTGTATTTTTAAAAAACAGACTCCCTTTGTTTTGTCAAATAGCAAGAAACAAGAAAAGTTTAGATGTTGCTTTAGACTTTACAGAGTGCAAAAATATCCTTTATTAAATGCAAAATGTTTTTCTATATTATTCAAATATTCTCTCTCTCTGGCTATCTCTCTCAAAAATATGAAAAAAAATGAAACATTGTATTTTTCCTAAAATAATTTTACGTGTTACCAAAATAAGTGAGTGCCTAGCATGTATTTTTTATAGATCTAGTCACTGCTAATTTAATTCCTGACTAGAGAAAATACAGATGCTTTTATCACTTATAGTAGCCAGTATTGAAAAAATAATCTTATGATACACAAAGTGATGAATTAATAAGCATGTCATAATAGAATTGGTGTGTGTCAGTTCTCAACTGACCATACACCAATTATAACAGGCTCCATGGCCGGCACACCCTGACCACTTTAGTGGCACCTACCTGCTCTCCTTCCCTCCATTCTTCTTTCCCACACTTAAGCCAGAGCAGCCTTCCTAAACCACAGATTTTATAACGTGCTTACTCTCCTGCTTCAAGCCCTCCATGGCTCCACATTGCCCTTAACATAATGACAGGATTTTCAAGACTCCACCTGCCTCTGAAGCCTCATCTGAGTTCATCCTCCCAAAATCCAATACCATCCTCATTTCTGATACTAGGAGACCCTGCTACCTCCTATCTTTGGTCTTCTCTGTTTATCACTCTTTGCAGGCCAGCTCCCCAAGCCCACATGCAGAGAGACCCTGTCCTCCACCTGGATGACTTGCCCTCATCATTCAGATCCCAGTATCTCCTCCAGGCCTCCTGTGACCTTGACACAAAGCAAAGTCCCATGGTCTCCTTCATATCTCCAGATTCCTCTGTCACAGGTTCTTCACTTGTTTGTAATTAAAGGGAAGTTTAGTTACTTCCCTTTTCCAGTAGGTATCAAGCTTTCTGAGCAGGGTACCACACCTCCCTTGTGGGCTCTAGAGCCCCAGATTTCAGCACATTCATACTAGATGAATCAGATCAGATCAGATCAGTCGCTCAGTCATGTCCGACTCTTTGCGACCCCATGAATCGCAGCACGCCAGGCCTCCCTGTCCATCACCAACTCCCGGAGTTCACTCAGACTCACGTCCATCGAGTCAGCAATGCCATCCAGCCATCTCATCCTCTGTCATCCCCTTCTCCTCCTGCCCCCAATCCCTCCCAGCATCAGAGTCTTTTCCAATGAGTCAACTCTTCGCATGATGTGGCCAAAGTACTGGAGTTTCAGCTTTAGCATCATTCCTTCCAAAGAAATCCCAGGGCTGATCTCCTTCAGAATGCAAGGAGCCAACTCATTGGAAAAGACCCTGATGCTGGGAAAGATTGAGGGCAGGAGAAGAAGGGGGCAACAGAGGATGAGGTGGTTGGATGGTATCATAAACTCAATGGACATGAGTTTGAACAAACTCTGGGAGATAGTGAAAGACAGGGAAGCCTGGTGTGTTGCCATCCATGGGGTTGCAAAGAGTTGGACATGACTGGGCGACTGAACAACAACAATACTAAATGATCAAAAATACTTAAGAGGATGAGTAACACAGCCCTGACCTCAAGCAGCTTACAGTATATTTGGCAGACTAAAAATATGGCAAAATCGGTTCCATTATTACCTTAGATTTATATGATACCCAAGTCTCTTTTATGGAAAAAAATATAGATATATTGAATCTATAGAATATATTTAAAATAAAATTTTAGTAATATATTTTTACTGTAAAGTATAACATATATGAAATGTTTAAAGTAGTACAAGAATAAAATGAAAACACTGCATTCTTACGCCAAGGGAAAATAAAATTACCATATTTGAGAAGCTCCTTCTTATCCCTTACTCATCATCAAACAAGGGAGGTTTTTTAGCTGTTCATTTTTTGAAGATTATTGCTTATCAGTCAATTAAGTCATAAGGAATTTCCTGTAAAAATCAGCAAAATACCAGAAATGCCACATGTATTCATATACATTTGTGCTTATTTTTTCCAGCAATGGATGTTGTGTTTGCTGAAAATGTCAGGAGTGATCCACTACATATTACTATTTCTGTGATTACTGTCATGTATTAACTGAATCTACCACCCCTAGTGATAAAAGGGTGATCTTGCATTAACATGAAGCAACCCTTGTCCTAAATGAATACAATTTTGTCTGAACAAACTCATCAAGTACTTGAACACCTAACATTGTCATACACTCTACCTTGTATTTTCTCAAATTAAAAAAAAAAAAATGCCTCATGACTCAAATCTATAGTTTCCAGCCATCAAACTCCTTTTTACTTGAGCCCAGGAATCACAGGATATTTGCTCTCAGGTGATTGGTGACAATACTTTATATAAATAAAGCTATTTAAACTTTGCCTTTCGTTATAAGCCACTTTATTTTGCCCTCGTTATGAAGCAAGGTATTAATTGATGTTCATCAAAAAATAGTGTGTTTGATTGGCTACATATCCTCTGAACTCTGCTGTTTTAATCTTGTATCCAATGTCACATGTCCAGTGAATAAATGAGCTGTCTGTTGCCCAGATGTTTCTTGCCCCTGTACATCCTGTGGCTTAGGAGAGCTCCCTCAATAAGTAGTTGCCTGGAAGCTCCATGACAAAGACACCCAGACCTGCCCACCATTTAGGGATTTCCATGTCTTACCTAAAATGTTGTCATCAATGAATTCATAAGCCATTGCGGAAATGAGATGAATGAAAGAAGCCATCAGGACACTGATGGATAAATAACAAGAACTATGGTGTCGGGTTAGAATTCCTGAGGTTATCAAGGCCACAGAGGAGAGCCCAGAGATGAAAGTAATGGGCTGTACCGCCAGGCAATGTCACTCTCAAGAATAGGGAAGAGTTATTCTAAGATGTCATGACTATGTGTAGATCCAGATGAAAGGAAAAAAAAAAAACAACAAACCTCATGTTATTTTAGCCATAATAAAAAAACTGGTTATCAATGAGTCACATAAATGCAGCTTAATGGTAAACAGCCTTCTGCACAGATCTGGTGACTGAGGCACAGATTTCAGGTTGACTCTTGTCAGAAACAAATTTTTCTTGAGCACTGTCAAAGCATCAAAGCAATGTGTGAGTTTAGAGATGGTATGAAAATAGAGACATTATTATATTTACTTGGCAAACAGAGTGCTTACAGAAGCAGCTAGCTTTTCTTTCCTTTTTATTAAAGTACAATGATTGCTGTTTTCTTTCACAAGGACATAAAATCATCATGTCCAGCCCAGTTGTAAAGGAGTCAGCAGCAGGTGTGTGGTGCCAGGTGCTCCAACTGCCCGTGAAAAGGCAAAGGAGCCACTGGAGAGGCCAGTGACAAGCACACCTGTGTTTGAGATGGGAGTAACACACGCCTAGACCCCCATCTGGTAGGGCCAATGCCTATAGCAATATGAAGTCATGTCAATAGGGATCAGAAGCAGGGCATAGGTGAATAGTTTTGGTTTTAGATTATTTCTTATTTTTCTCAAGTATGGAGTACATAAGTTACCCTTTTATTAGTTTTTTTTGGGGGGGGGATGAGACTTTTTATGTGATAGAAGTATTTATTTCCATTTGAGGATCCAAAATGATGATGTTGGTTCTCTCAGGCCCCTTACCTGTCTTACATCAACAAGCACTCCCTGCTGTTTGAGTGATGACAGATAAAATTGCCAAATGGGAGTGGTTTTAGTTTGATCTTGCCTTGGAAACAGCACCAGTGCCACATAATGCTGAGAAATCTAGTAGACTGAAATATATGTATGTATTATTATTGTCTTTAGCAGGCAGGAAACGAGTTTTATGGCTCTGTCATTGCATGCTATACCACTGCATTTACAGCTTCAAGAGCCTAGTCTAGAGAAAATATGGAAATGATTTTTATAGAGACAAGAGCCTTTCAGATGAAAGAACTGGACTCAAAATTTTCCATTAAGACGGACATCATTTTTCGTTTTTTTGGTTTCTCTTTTTGAATGTGATTTTCTTTGGTTTTGGAAGGGAGGGAGGGTTAAGAGGAGTGTCTTTATTGTCCTCAAAGTAATGTGGAACACTGCTGAATCCGACATGACTGAAATTTTCAAGTTTAGTTTTTGTTTATGCCTACTTATTCTCATTAAACCACCCTAGTACTGGACTGTTCCCAGGAGCATATGTAACTCCTCTGAGAAATCATTAGCCGTCCTAGCCCTGCCTGAGTCTTCCTACTTTTGTTGGATGTACCAGAGGTAAATACTTAACACACAGTCCAGAGTAAAGTAAAGATATTTGCAGGGTATGATCAAAGGGTATGAAATTGAGGACATGATGATTAATATCAACTGGAACTGCCTATCACACCCTGGATTTGTTTCAAAATATTGAGTTGTTTGATCACTTGCTTTTGACTGAGAACTGTAAAAATCCCAGCACTTTGATCAGAAATCCTCTTCCCTAATCCTAGTGATATGTCCTGTCACTAGCACATAATGCTAGAAATGTAGTTCACTGATTTGCTTTTCAAATGAAAGTAATGATTTGCTGTAGGGTAACAAATCCTAAACTTTTAGTGTTCTTATTTTGGAAGCTTACTAAACCAATGATTTTGCTTTTCTGAGGTTTAAAATTAAATAAACCTTGGAGGAAAGAATCTGTAAAAATGTGATTATATGTACTACATGTACTATACTTTCCCAATTAGACTTAGCCTTAAAATCAGCAGACAGATGAACAGATATCCAAAAACAAGTATAATAAAATGTAGTGGTGAAATCTAGCTAGTAAGTATATAGATGCTCACCATAAAATTCTTTTGACTTTGCTGTATGTTTGATTTTTTAATAAAATTTGATAAAATATTGGAAAAGATATGTAAGAAGGTGTATGTCTAATACTGAACTTGTGTTTTGGAGAAAATGGCATTGTACAATGACATATGATTGAGTGATCTTAATGAATATTTCTGTTGAATTCTCTTACAACCTAGGGTTGAATTCTCATCTTTGAAAAACTTGGAAAATATAAAAATAATTTTAAGAAGCTTTAACACTCTTCAGGTTATTCTTTTATAGACCAAAAGCCACTCTAAAGATAGAAAAGGCAGCATTAAGGAGGGACCTCAAAGCCAACGGTGAAAATTATATTGTGTATCACTGCCATTTTATTGTTCAGCTAGTAAGTAACTGGCGGAGAAGGCAGTGGCACCCCACTCCAGTACTCTTGCCTGGAAAATCCCATGGACGGAGGAGCCTGGTGGGCTACAGTCCATGGGGTCGCTAAGAGTCGGACATGACTGAGCGACTTCACTTTCACTTTTCACTTTCATGCATTGGAGAAGGAAATAGCAACCCACTCCAGTGTTCTTGCCTTGAGAATCCCAGGGACAGGGGAGCCTGGTGGGCTGCCATCTATGGGGTTGCACCGAGTCGGACACAACTGAAGCAACTGAGCAGCAGCAGCAGTAAGTAACTGGAGTACCTATTTTCCCAAATAGACTTAGCCTAAAATCAAAAAATTACTAAATATCTGGCCATATGCTTATGGTTTAAAACATGGTTTAAAATGCATCAACATATTTGTTGTGCTTACATTTCTTTTTTCACTCAGCAATATACCTTTAGAACTGAGTTTGATTACCATATGTTATGTTTGCTCACGCCTGGCCCAAAACTAAAAAATTGCACCCTGTGGCTCTTTTTTTGCCATAACATCACAGTTGGTGGGGGAAGAACACAACTGTGAATGTCTTTTTTTTTTTTTAAGAAAAAAATAGTTTTTGAAAAATGCCAAGTGTAAGCCCTTCTGTAAATGATTCTCTGTAATGATGACATTTTCTCTTCAGAAGGTTTATTTCCTCCATATGAAAGAAAAATAAAAGATCTACAAATTGTCTTTTTAATTGGTAAGGTGGTGACTTTCTATTTAAAAGGTCTGTCTCAGCTTATGTCCTAAATGGAGAAACTCTCAAGCTTTTAGTCCAAGTCTTTGGGGCGAAGTTCCTTCTCCCTCATTCTCTGTTTTTTCCATTCGTTATTTCTTTGTATCCACAGCAGCAGTGTTGGTAGGTGTGCTAACACTGTGGATCTTTTTTTTTTAAACGAAAAGACATGGGGCCAAAATGATATCCAAAAAAACTGTCATAAGGTGAAGTGAAAAGGAAAGGGGCGTATTAAATGCAATAAACAAAACAATCCACTTCACCATCCATCCCACCACACTTGCCACAAGGGACAGAAGTAATAACTGTAGCATGAATCTCTACATTTTAAAAAACTAGCATTTATTCTTCCAGAAATGTAGTAAAGGAAAGGTAAAGCCCCAACCTGGTCGCTTTTCTGCAATGTAGACTTTATTTATTTATTTATTTATTTATTTATTTGGTGTGGTTTTTTATTGCAATATTTTATCAGATAAGTAGGTAAGATTTCATGACAGGGATGGACAGCATTTTACCACTTAAGCCCAGGGACAGTCAGAGAAAACCATGCAAGCCAATGGTGCCTGGATCCCCAGCCTCCCCTTTGGGAAGTGTTTTTCTTTTTTTTATTTTATTTTATTTTATTTTATTATTTTTTAATTTAATTTTATTTTTTAACTTTACAATATTGTATTGGTTTTGCCGTATATCAAAATGAATCCGCCACAGGTATACATGTGTTCCCCATCCTGAACCCTCCTCCCTCCTCCCTCCCCCATACCATCCCTCTGGGTCGTCCCAGTACACCAGCCCCAAGCATCCAGTATCGTGCATCGAACCTGCAATGTAGACTTTAAATGAGTCTTTTCTATGGCAATTTTATGGATCTCTCAAGTAATCACATTTTTTGTTTTCTTTTTTATTATTGTTATAAAAGAAAATCATTCTTATTTCAAGAAGAACTCCCAAGTATAAAGAGAAAACACAGATCATGTGTAATTCTGTCACCCAGAGAGCAAGACTCTTAATATTTGAAATATATGTCTAGATTTTTCTTCTGTAAATATATATCACATAATTATAATTTTAAAAGAAACAGGCACTTTTTTTCCTCTCCAAAAGCACTTTGTTCTTCCTTTCATGCTTCATGAGTTATTCCCCTTCACCCTCTGGAATCTACATTTTCATTCTCATTACTGCTGTTTCTTGAACTATGAACATACTCAATAGCTTTACACAAGGGAAGGAGGGAAAACTGTAACTTTCCCAGTATTCTTGCCCTGTATTTTTTGTCTTTGCACTAGCATTCTTGCTCTCTCTATTTCTCTCTCTTTCTCTCTTTAAAGCTATAACTTAAGGACATAAGATCTACCACCTTAACAAATGTGTCCCTCTTTCCCTTTTCATTCGAGCTTGCTAAGAGAAAATAACTCCCCTCTCACCATTACCACCAATGTATTCATTAATTTACTTTAATCTTGGTTCCATCATCACTAATTCTTCTTTTCCTAACAGCCTTGATGACTTCCAAAATGCCAAATACAGTGAAAGTATGCAGTTTGCCTCCTTCTTTAACCTTCCATCAGCATTTGACACCATCTACAACTCTATGTCCTTTGACTGCATTGAGTTTCTCCTCCTACACCTATGCCCACTCCTGTTCCACTTCCCTTCATTGGGTTCTTGTCTTTGGCCCATTCTTTAAATGTAACGATTCTCCAGGATGCCAGCCTTAGTCCTCATCTCTTCCGTCTCCACATTTTCCTTTTTAATGAGCTCGACCTCTCTGACAACTTTAATTATCTCCATCAATCCATATGTCTTGTCCTTATCTCTCTTCTAAAAATATAGACCCATATATCCAACTGGACAACTGGATCTTTCCACTTGGATGAACTTTCCAAAGGCATTACAAACTCAGCAAGTATCTTCTTAGCACAGCATCTCCTTTCCCAATCCTCCCCTCTCTCATTGATCCTCTTTTCAGCTGCTGGCAATACCATTTAATAGCTATAATAATGTAAATAACAGCAAAGATATTTCTGAAAATACATGATCATGATACAGACCTGATCACTGAAAGAAGTAATATTTGCATTTATTTTGACATCTATAGTCAATCATATATTGCATTTGGGACTAATTAATGCAATTATAGGATTTCCCTTGTAGTTCAGTTGGTAAAGAATCTGCCTTCAATGCAGGATACCCGGGTTCAATTCCTGGATTGGGAAGATCCCCTCGAGAAGGAAACAGCAACCCCCTCCAGTATTCTTGCCTGGAGAATCCCATGGACAGAGGATCCTGGCAGGCTACAGTCTATGGGGCTGCAAGAGTTGGACACTGCTTAGTGACTAAACCACCTCATACAATTAACTCTAAAAAAGGACTGCTATAGAATTTAATAATTAAGAGTCCATTGGTGACTGTCAAGAATGCAATTACAGTAAATTGCACCCTGATTGTGATTGGCTTAGAAGTGAAGAGAAAGGAAGGTGGCATCACTGACTCAATGGACATGAGTTTGAGTAAACTCCGGGAGTTGGTGATGGACAGGGAGGCCTGGTGTGCTGCAGTCCATAGGATCACAGAGTCGGACACTACTGAGCGACTGAACTGAACTGATGGCTAGTGAGCACAGACCACTCTTTCAAGTTTGATGATAAAGAGATAAGAGAGATTGAATGAATGCCTTTAGGGGAAAAGCAGAAGGAAGTCATCTTTTAGGACAGGAAAAAAGTGAGCAATTTTGTAGGCTGCAGGAAGGAAGGTGGTAGAGAAGAAGGGATTGAAGATAGGAAAAATAAGATAGGAATTGAATACTGACAACCACGAAGAAAAGAGTAGGATGGTCTTTGTTTCTTTTGTGTATATTATATATTTTTCATTAACATTTGCTTTAGTAAATATCAGGTCTACTGTTTATCACATTGAATAGTACTGAATAAGAAACAGTAATAAAATTTTTTGAAATATTTATATGTAAACCTTTACACTTGTTTTCATATCTATAGTTAGGCAAAAATTATAACTGAAGCTAGTTGGCACAATTAATTAAATCATATATTCCTTTCCCTTTCAAAATTTCCCTTGTATATTCCATTCCTAGTGAATATGATAAATTCTTTTAATTCAACCCATACACAACTGGAAGTTTTCAGTTAAAACTCTCGCTTTTTCATAAACTCTTATAAGTCTTCTTTTAAAAAGAACATTGCTTCGTTTTCCAGGTCTCTATCCCATTAGACTTTATTATTGCTTTGTTACTTACTTGCAAAATTTTCTTCTATAATAGACATTCTGTATCCATGGCCATGTATGATTTTCCTATACATTTTCCAAGTTTTATGGTTTATTTAGTTCAAGTGAATATACCCACCTTTCTGTTTCATTTTTGTGGAGGTAGATAGGGTTAAAGAGAGATGGAACATTTACAGAGAGGAAAGATGATCAGGCTCAATGTTCCTAAGAAAACAGCAACTCTGATCCAGTGATATTAAAAAAAAAATCATCAGTACTAAAAATATAACTAGATAGTTCTCCTTCCAGTTATTCAGAAAGGGTTCATAACGGTGTGGGGAGGAGAGGAGATACTGTATTTGGAGTGTCAGAATTGGACACTTATCCTGAGCTGAAAGCTTCTCACAGAGTGGGAGACGTTTTCAGCAATTTTTCTCTTTCCTCACTTCTCCCACCTCGAGGTCCTCACCATGTTAACTTCACTACACTGATGCTCCCTCCTCAGCTGCATGTAGAGGGGCAGTGCACAAAATCTGCTCTCAGCAGGTAGCATGCTCTCAGGCTGAGGTGGACAGGGGCCTAACCTCACTGCCTCAGGGGCAATCCTCAGCTGCAGTGGCTGCAGGGAGGTGGGAGGAGCACAGGAAATGATTCCCTTCTGGCTTCTCCTCCCCCAGAAGCCCCGCCTCCTCATGCTAGGCCAGTGGGGAGGTTAGCTTTCTTTCTCCTTCTAGGTCAGTCCTCTGACCAGTGTGAAGGGCCACGCAGGAGCTATGGAGTTGCTTTCTTGTGCTTGACCAAGTGCATAGATAGAAGACAGGGATTCCCGGCTGGGAGGAGGGAGGAGAGCAGAAGATCCCTGGCTGGGCTGGCTGATCTCAGCAGTCCAAGTGGGAAGCTGAGAGCTTGAAAGAGGATTATACTCGCACTAGGAATAAGCAGTAAGTGAGCGAATAGCCATGATGGCTTAGAAAAGGCTTAATCCCCATGGGGTTATGGGGTGAGCTAGAAAATATTGCTTAACTCTAGAGTAAAACTGGAAAGCTTCTGTGTACAGTTGTCTGCTGTTTGGAGACTAGGAGCTTAAGTACAAACCCAGATGCCTCCTCCCACTCTTGGAAAATGCCAACTTCTGTTTACAGTAGTTGGGAATATAATCTCCTTCCCTGATCTAGCCTCTTTCTGGGGAAATTTAGTACTAAACCAGATAAGGAGTTGTGATTAAACTGGAGAAGTAGAATCTGTACTGGCAGGAAGGGCAATCTTGAATTATGTTCTGTGAATGCCAACATTGTTATATATATATATATATATTAATAGTGATTTACTAATCACAAGAGAGTCTAGGGTGGGGCATTGAAAACTTTTTTGACAGAGAAGCTGAGTAGTCCATATGCATGAGATGAAATACAAAAATTTGTATAATTAATAATAGATGGAGGGGTTTTTTGAGCATTAAACTAGAACAGCAGTCAGGGAACATGGCAGTACTTGGATAAACATTAGCTAGAAAAAGAAGAAATTTTAGTTTCAACGATTTCACAATGTTTACAAAGTCAAAACAATGATCCGGGGATACTTCGGTTAGTGTGGCGCATTACATATACTATTGCTGGGCAAGATCTGTGGTTCTCTGGTCAGCAAGCTCTGGCAATGAAGCCACTGCGGCTGGTGCAAAGAATTCTGGGATGTCTGACAGTGAAATGGATGCAAAGGCACATATTCCATCTCTACTTAATGTCCTTCTGTCCAGAAATCGGGTCATGCAAATGAGCTACTTGGTACGTATATAGATCAATATTCAGTAAAGGCATTTCTAAATGATTTGCATTAGAGGGTCTCTGGACAATATCTTATGGTGACCAGTGGACTAAAAGGATACGAAAGCAAAGTGATAGGAAGTCAGTTTGATTGAAACCAACCTTGTTCTTTTTGTTTTCCATCAGTCTTGAAATGGAACCTCAAATGAGGACAAGAATAATAATAGAAATACTGTGGCCATCTGTTCTGTTCTAAGTGGCTAAACTCATTAATATATGAATGAGAATTCAGATTTTATTTATGCATCCTAGTACTTGAATATTCAGGAAATCTCTATCAGGGGAACAAAACACAACAATAGGAGGTATGTTTGTTGGAGGGGTGAGGGAGTGGGGAAGTGTGGAAATCTGCTGTTGAAATGTTATAGGAGAAAAAACAGACAAGAATCATGTCCCATAATGTAAAGAAGACTTTTGTCATGTTTGCTGAAGGATGTAATTCTTCCCGATAAGACGAGGATCCTAATGTGGCACAGTGGATGGAAACATAAGAAATATTTATAATTCCCTTAATTCTAGTTGATATAGTTAATACTGAGCAGGATTTTGTTTTTGTTTTTTTTAAGATAGCAATCTTGGATTACAGCTAATTAGGTAGTGAATTTTCTTTTCTTTTTGTTACTGGTCCTCTGCAAGGTACTAATAATTTCTGAAATTATGAAGAAGTAACTGTCATTCCTGGTATTTCCTTTAACCCTTGCACTGGGAGAAAGGGGGGAAAATAAGACTCAGACATATTATCTTTCTCCTGTAACACAACAGTAAAATTGTTGGCATGGTCTGTGTTGTTTTCTAACTTTATAACTTTTGCTATGGGGAAAGACAGATGGAGGAAAAAATGCCAATAAAGAATATTTTTTTTAATGGTCTGTACTCTTCCAACTTTTTAAGCTATCTAATTTTGAAAATTTTCTTATTTACCTTTTAAAAATTATTTCTGAGTTGTCTCTTCCAATATTAGTTTTCATCAGATTTATAGGCAAATACAGAAAATCTGAGGCTTCCCTGGTAGCTCACCTGGTAAAGAATCAGCCTGCATTGCAGGAGACCCTGGTTCGATTCCTGGGTTGGGAAGATCCCCTGGTGAAGGGATAGGCTACCCACTCCAGTATTCTTGGGCTTCCCTGGTGTCTTAGATTGTAAAGAATCTGCCTCCAATGCAGAAGACCTGGGTTCCATCCCTGGGTTGGGAAGATCCTCAGGAGGAGGGCATGGCAAACCACTCCAGTATTTTCTTGCCTGGAGAATCCCCATGGACAGAGGAGCCTAGTGCTACAGTGCATGGTGTTGCAGAGTCAGATACAGCTAAGCAACTAAGCAACTAAACATGGCACAGCACATAGAAAATCTGAAGATTCATTAACTGAGTGGTGTTATACTTGCTTATTCTTAAAAATATATGAAGAATTAAAAGCAAACATTTAGTACCTGAAGTCTTAAGCATAATATGATCACTAAATGCAGCTTCACTGTTTAAGAAAAATGCCCTAGGACTCTAAGGAATGTATTATTTATCTTGAATTATTAAAGAATATTTTCTGAAACTATAGAATTGAAAAAGAAGCATAACAATATTCAGAAAAGGATTAAAGGTATAATTTGGATGGGAGAGGCTAAGCAGAAGCCAACAATTTAATAAAAATATTTGCTACTGTCCATGAGAGGTTGGCATAAAGAATGATGTATTGTGACTAGTGAACAAGGTTAAGTAAAGACTTTTATCTTTAAAAAGTATTAAGTAGGAATTAACATTATTAACGGAAAGAAACTAAATGATCATTTAAAATTATTCTTTCACAAGAAAAGTAAAGAAAAAGGATATGGAAAACTAAGCAGTGACGAAGACCTGGAAATAATTGTTGATCAAAAGCAGGTAAGTGAATGCTTACATACATTTTCTACTGTTGCGTTGTAGATTTTTGACAACTGTGAGCCCTTTGACCTTTCAGCTCTGCCCTGGCAGCTTTATTAGCCTGACTAACTGAACCCTGCATAAGACAGATTTTGAGAGCAGCTAGGCCTCTCTGTCTAAGGCCTCTGATGCACTGACTTCTGCATGATGTCAACATGTATGTCCTGTTTGTAAGAATGAAGAAAAATAAAACAGAGCAAAATAAGAGAGTGTTTGGAAATTGAAAACCCTACTTGAAAAAATGAATCAGTACAACAATGATAATTTGGTTTGGAAAAAATATTTAAACAAGAACCAGAATGTATCTTATTTTGAAAATGAGAAATGCTACTATAGTGTAAAACAATTATAATTTAGGAGGAGGGGGATAAAAGACTTTCAAAAACTGAGAAGTTTAAAACATATTGCCCAGTTTACTTTCACAGATTGTCTGCAGTAAATTTAGAGAGTTCAAATTTCAAAACAAACCAAAAAAGAAGCTAGTTAATAGTCGTTAAAACTGCTTGTAATTTGAGAAACATCTAGCTTGTATTTTATATAGGCCCATAAGGTGAAATGAAAACTGTTTAATAGACCATAAACAGTGGCATACCAGGTAATGGAAGGTATCCAGCTCGTGTCACGGAATTGGCATTGGCCCTTAACGTCTTTGTTAATTATCAAGGAGACAAGAGAACTGCACATCTATTTCATGTGTAAGTGGCTGTGATTCTGATGATTTTGACATAAGTTCAGGTAGGGATAGAGAAATAATTCAGAGATCTGAATAGATGAAGCTATTAGAATGAAGGCAGTCAGCAAGTTACAGAACGCCAAGTTGAATTTGGACAATTTCCTAATCATGCCATTTGTTTTGCATCATGGTGATTGCATTAAAGGGGCCATTGTGTCTGTTTCTGAATAAAAGGGAAAATGACCATCAGAAGAGAGCCACCAGAAACAATTGACTTACAGACTGGCCTGTTCGGCCTGGAGTAATTGTGATTACTGAAGTAGTATTCCAGGGAAAACTGGTCAAAGCTTCTCCCCAGGAGGTGGAGATTATGTCCATACTAGAGGGTTCACTCAAACTACAGTCAGGTTTTTCTTGCCTTGTCTTCACTCTGCTGCTCCTGAGTAAACCAGGGGGGAAGAATGTTGGATTCGGCCCTGTGCTTCTGCTTAGTGCCGAACTGTCAGTTCAGTTAATAAGTGGGACCGGAGGCTGAGTGCTCTGCTGGACTATTAGCCATCATTTTAATTATGTCAGATTAATTTCTTTGGGTGTGTGATCTCTATTTCCCATATATCCTGCCCTATAGACTGGTATTCTGATGGAAGGACTGAACCTCCCTGGCAAATGTAAAAAAGGTAAAATGCAATTGAGTATGAGAATTCATATACCTATACATATCTCTATTAAAATGAAAAGTTTTATTTTATTTCTCTCTTAATCATGAAGAAGTTAAATTCCCATTCTTTTTACAGTTCTTTAGTATTGTTCTACTTGCCAGAGCTGCTTTTCTTTCTTTTCTTCATTTTTTCCTAAAGCTTATTTTTAAGTGAATTCAGGGATTCAGAAAAGAGAATTGTTGTTTTTCACAAATTTATATTGTTGTGCCTAAACACATTTTGTTAACTGTTAAAGAGTCTTTTAAAAAATAGAGCCTACTCTCCTGCTTCTTCAGAAAATAACACTTTTCTTACCTGGATCAAAAGAGGGAGGATTCGGTTTCTCCGTCACTGTTGACTCTAGTTCTCATATTTCCTCTGGTGCCACTGGACAAGCTGGCACCAGTTGGCAGTAACCCAGCTTTGCTGAGTCATTCATGTCAAAACTTGTTTTAAAAGATGAGTAATTATGAATATGAGTTGGCTTTGGTGTTTGCTGTTGGCAGTAAAAAGTAGTCCCTCCTTTTGGGGACAGTTTATTTGGTGTTGATGTAATGAGTAAATCCTAGGTAGAAACAATGACAGCATTGACAACCTCAAAGTAAAATATTTGGGAAAACACTCTGATTAGTCTTTATAACACTATTAAAAATTCATCCTGAATTTAAGAGATCAATATTAAAAGTGCATGTGTGTTTGTGAGTGGATGTGTGTGGAATAGTTTTTTTTAATATTGCTTCATCTCATAGTTATTATACATATTTCAGCAGGGGAGGAGGAATCTTTATGTTCAATTTAGTCTTCCTGTGTCTTTTCAGAAACATGGTAGAAATTTGTTAGTCAGTCTTCATATAGTTACAAAATTATCTCAGTAAATGGTGCCAAAAGAAAATCTAAAGAAGATAAATAAAATAGTTGGAGTGTTGTGATGGTTGGAAGTCCAGTAAGCTCATTAAAACTGTCATTCAGAAGCTGTCGCTCTACAAACGCTGTGTAAGCTATATGCTATTTTATAAGTCATGTGATTTGTAAGTCTTATACTTCCACTGAAAGCCCACAGTTTTGCTTATGTAAGCACATTAATAACAAGCAGCATAGAGTATGAGGATTTTATTCACTCTGGCTGCCCACATTCAAGGGGGTAAAAGGTGATTTCTTTGTTATTTCTCTATAAGAAAAAGTAATTTTGGAAATGTGTAAGATTTATTCTTAAAAGGTAATATTGTGCTTTTCTCTTTGTGAAATTTTAGTGGCAAGATTTATTTGAGATACGTAGGAAAATGTTCCAGAGAATTCTTAGGTTAGTGTTGATATCCTAAAGTAATAAGAGGTGCCACATAATATGTAATTACACACCCACACAGTTCTATAGTCATTTAAATGTAAATGGATCACATTGGCATTGAAGTCCATATTCTTTTCCAGAAATCCCCAGTTTTCAAACTCCAAGCCTAGGAAAGTAATCAAAGGAAGCATTGGATAAAAATCTTTATACCTCTAAAAGCCAGACATTTGATATAAAACTATTTCATTATATGTATAATTATATAACATATATAATATACATATGTACATTTACATATAATTAATAGAATTAGTTCTATATTTGGCTTTCTAGGATAAATGTTAAAAGAAATTTTATATATGTATTTTGGTTATTTTTATTATTTATTAAAATATTCTCTCCTTATTGGATGGGGATGCCTCTTGTTTAGGAATAGATCTCATGTACAGGTGAATTTCCTTTGAAGTTACTGAGATGTCAGGGGTCAGTGTGGAGGAGTAGATTGTCAAGTGCCATGAGTAAGTGATTAAAAACATTAGCCACTTTGAATAAATAGTAAATTAAAGTACTATTTTAATTAGAATAGAGCCAGTTTAATTCAAGGTTTGTGATATGCTGACCAAGATAACTTTTTTTTCTAAAATGTTTCCAAATTCCAAGCAAACATACAGGAAGTAATGAAGGCTAACACAAAATTATAGAATATTGTCATTGTAAAGAGGATACACTTGTAGGTTCAAGCATTTCAAAATAGTTTTAACAGTATGCCATAGATGATTGTAGGACTCAGAGTTGCAGCTGCATATCCTTCAGTGCAATAAGGCAGGGAAATGTCAAATGTCAACCTGTAACAAAGGTGTACACGATCAGAACCACCGTTCTCAAATTTAGCAGCCTCAGAATCCCCTTGAGGGCTTCTCAGGAATTGCTCAGTCCCACCCAGCCCCTAGAATTTCTGATTCTGTAGGTCAGGTCCAAGTAGGGCCCAACAACTTGCTTTTCTAAATCCTCAGTTCTCACTGGTGATCCTAGACCTTATTTTGAGAATATCTGGTCAAAGGAAACAACTCTTATAGTTCTGAAGAGAAAAAACATATGTATCACTTGTGATAAATCTGACATTCTTCACCTGGGAGTTACCTGGAAACCTAAAAACTAGAATTCATAGATATCCAATGTAATGATGATAAAAACAAGAAAACCACAGCCATTTACAACTAAAAGTGCTCAAAGATTCAGGTTTGCATCTGACTGAATTCCACTTAGTAGCCTTGTGATTTGAGGTATTTCCATATTTGTAAAATAATACTCTGCTCTTCCCACCTCTTAGAGTTTCTCTAAGAAAATGAGTTTGTAAAAGTACTTTGTAAACTATAAACCTGTTCAGTTCAGTTCAGTTCATTCAGTCGCGTCCGACTCTTTGCGACCCCATGAACCGCAGTACATCAGGCCTCCCTGTCCATCACCAACTCCTGGAGTCCACCCAAACCCATGTCCATTGTGTCGGTGATGCCATTCAACCATCTCATCCTCTGTCATCCCCTTCTCCTCCTGCCATCAGTCTTTCCTAGCATCAGGGTCTTCCCAAATGAGTCAGCTCTCTGCATCAGGTGGCCATAGTATTGGAGTTTCAGCTTCAGCATCAGTCCCTCCAATGAACACCCAGGACTGATCTCCTCTAGGATGGACTGGTTGGATCTCCTTGCAGTCCAAGGGACTCTCAAGTATGTCATTTTAATTAGCTGGTCATCATCACCTGCTTGGCCAGCCATACAAAATATCAGAGACCAGGTGGCTTACACAACACATATTTCTTTCTCACTGCTCTAGGGGTTAGAAAGTCCAAGATAAACATGCTGATATGTTTGGTTTCTGGCGAAGGTTGTCTTTCTGGCTTATAGAAAGAGTCTTCCCTGCTGTATCCTCACATCATCACCTGGCAGAGAGAGGGAGCAAGCTCTGGTGTCTCATCCTCTTATTAGGGCCCCATTCTTAAGGCACCATTTAACCATTGTCATCTCCTTGTGGGCCTGTCCCCAAATACAAATACATTAAAGGTTAGGGCTTCAATATATGAATCTGGAGGGGACACAAACATTCAGTCCATAACACCACCCCAAAACCCCAATTTAGCAAACAGGAACATCGAGATCTGGAGAGCTGAATCTAGTTGCTCTGAGTCCCTGGTTAGGTACAGAGAGCACTGGAAGCAGCCTTCCCTCTTGATGTGCAATCCAATACACCGTCTGTCATCCTACATAGCTCCCTATGGTCGCCCATTATTGGTCATCCCATAGGTGGGCATTAAGAGGTTGATTTGCTTCAGTGCTGTAATTATATAAAATAACCACCTACTAGGAAGTACCATAATTGGCCAGTATTTATTGAACCCTCACAGGAATAATCTTTTCTATAAACATTCCTTAGCAGTTTACTTCCCTCTTGGCCCCTGTAGCTTTATTAGGAGAGAAATGCCCTTCCAAGCAAATATATACATAATTAGAGCTGAAAGGAGGAGAAGGCAATGGCACCCCACTCCACTACTCTTGCCTGGAAAATCCCATGGACGGAGGAGCCTGGTGGGCTGCAGTCCATGGGGTCGCTGAGGATAGGACGAGACTGAACGACTTCACTTTCACTTTTAACTTTCATGCATTGGAGAAGGAAATGGCAACCCACTCCAGTGTTCTTGCCTGGAGAATCCCAGGGATGAGGGAGCTGGTGGGCTGCCGTTTACCGGGTCGCACAGGGTCGGACATGACTGAAGCGACTTAGCAGCAGCAGCAGCAGAGCTGAAAGGTGGTTGTTACCATCCACTCACCTTTCCCATCCTTAGACAGCCTCCCCCAGGAGGGCCTTGACCAGACATGAGAAGCACCATGGAGAGAGACAACACTTACCTTTCTTAGCCCCAAACCTTCATCCACTAAAAAGATGCACAACATGAGAGTTGCGAGTTAAGTTTTATTTGGGTCAAAATTAGGACTGCAGTCCAGGAGATAGCACCTCAGATAGCTCTCTGTTCCAAAGAGGTAGTGGGAGAAGGTCAATATATCAGATTTTGGTGAAGGAGGAGTTCAATGCAATCAAAAGCTTACTTTACAAAAGGTTTTCTGCTAATCATGAGGAGCTGATGTCACCATAAAGGAATTTAGTGATTTTCTAGATACGAAGAGATGCAAGGATTAGGATCATGAAATCAGTTCCTGAAAATATCTAACTATCTAAAGACCCGTTCCACCAATTTCCCTAGAGTGCAAAGTGCCTCACTCTCTACGCTCAGGAGTTATTGAAGGTGCAGCTGCAGCAGCACAGGGTTCAATCTCCACAGAGGCAGATGGCAAACGCCCTTGTTGTTGTTCAGTCACTGGCAAATGCTCTTGGCAGGTGCCAATTTGTAGTTGACACCCTTGTGAGAGTCTCCTTTTAAATTTGTAGAAGAAGCCCAAACAGAAAGCCATGGAAACTAGAACTTCTATGAATTTTCCTTTAAGAAAAAGAAGAAGCAAAGTATAGACACCCCCTGTGTTTCCAGTAGCAGAAATGCATTTAAGTAGGATTGTAATTTTATCCTAGTGGTCGTTGTGGGAATGAATCCTAAAGAGGAAAATATAGGCCAATGTGAAAGAAAAATGGAAGAATGAGAAACAGAGAAACAGGAAAGGATATCGAGCTTCCTTCTTGTACTAAGTTAATGTGGTCATTCCGCCATCTAAGCAGCTGACCTGATTCTGGGCTCATAAATAGTAAAAGGAATGGGGGTGATATGTGTCACTGCCTTGTTGTACTCTGCACCATCTGGCCAGTGCTTTTCTTGCCATATCAATGTGGTGACTTAATTTAAATATAATTCAGATCCCATTTACCTCTGATAAGACTTATAAAGCTTGAGACCTTGTCTCTTGACATCATGTATAACACTCTTCCTGGGTACCTTCTTGGAACTCCAAGAACAGAAACCCCCTCTAGACTTGCAAGACAGAAACAAGCTGGGCAGCCCGGTGATTCTGAAACAGGATGCTGTGAGATTCTGAAGGACCAAGCACATTATGCAGTTGTGGTTGCCCCCGTTATGCTCACAATAGACATAGGCTCATTAGCATTTTCCCCAGAGAGATTGATAGATGAGAATCGGTTCAATGAAAATAAGCCATATTTATGTCTGATGAGAGAGACCAAAGCTTTTCAAATTTGCTGTCTATATGAAATCAGCATTAGAGTAAACAAAAATTCACTACTGTAGTCCAATCAATGCCATCTGTCAGCAAAGCTATTTATCATCAGTAAGTGTTATACAAGGCAAAGGGAAACGTTTGTGAAAGGTTAAACAGAAAAGCAACTGCGATAAAGGCATTTTCGCTCATCTTTTATTCCTAAACATTACCTACTTGTATCAAGTAATAATATGAAAACATTACCTATTTGTGTCAAGTAATATGAAAATAGCTCAATTATGTAACCTGAGTTAGGTAATTGAGAAGGGGGCGTGGGGTAGAAATCACGGTAATGCAAAGTAACTTAACTTTTCCTTGCAAACTTACAATGCTGAGGGATTTGGTGGGGTGGGGTGTTGACTTCATACTTTTCAGACTAGTGTACTGATTCCCCTAGGCATCACCTCTGACTCCAGGAAAAACTAAAAGGACAGACCTAATATCTTAATTTCAGAGTCTTCTGACATGTTACTGAGGTCTGAAGGTAGAAGGCCAGAAAATGTAGAGGGTGATTCTTTAGAGTGACACAGAGGCAGACAGGAGAGACCTGAAATGAAGGAGGTGGCCATCGTCCCAGTTTCCACTCTCAGCTTTGTCACTTACTAAGCAGAAGGCCTGGGAGTGAGCAGCTGAAGTTCTCAGAGTTTCTGTTTCTTCATCTGTAAAATGGAATAATACCATCTGGCTCAGATGACTGTTATGGGGTTCAAATGGGGGTGCCTCTCTGAGCAGCCTTGTGTCCAATGCAGCCTCCTTCAGTCAGAGCAGAGCTTAGAATCCAGGCCCACGGCTGTTTCGTCTCGTGTTCGTTCCACCAGCAGCTCAGGCCTCCTGAATGTTGAGTTGGTCGTTACATCTCTTTGTTACTGGTAAGCGGTCTGTGTGCCTTCTGTGGGGCACTGTTGGGTACTCTGGTCTGGTGCCTTTCAGGTCTGCTGGCTCCTCTGCCACTGCACATGTTTGCCATTGTGAATATAGCAGTTGTTATACAGTGGTTAAGAGCGAGGCTTTCACAGTCAGGAATCTGAATGAAAACAGACTACAGCCATGTAGTAGCTATATCGGGAAGAATTAACCAGCCTCTCTGAGCCTCAGGCTGCTCTGCTATAAAATGAAGAAAATTCTATCTACTTCATAAAGCAGTTGTTAAGATAAATAAGTTGCTGTAAATAAATGCTTAGCAGAGTCTGTGGCATGAAATAAGTACTTTATAAATGTCAGATACTGGAGTGGGTGAGTGGTGGGAGTTGATGGTAAAAGCCTTGGATTGAGTAGGTATAGCCAGTCCAGGTTCGATGCACGGTACTGGATGCTTGGGGCTGGTGCACTGGGACGACCCAGAGGGAGGGTAGGGGAGGGAGGAGGGAGGAGGGTTCAGGATGGGGAACGCGGGTATACCTGTGGTGGATTCATTTCGATATTTGTCAAAACTAACACAATATTGTAAAGTTTAAAAATAAAATAAAATGTAAAAAAAAAAAAAAGAATCCCCTTGGGTTTCTTTGGGACTACATTATAATACTACTAAACAATAAAGTCTGTTCTGAGGTCAAAGATACAAATGCCTCCTTCGATCAACCAAGTTCAGAGATGAGAATAGACTATGTGTAAGAAAAACAAGAAGTGAGAAAGACAGTGTCTGAGATCGCCCGCTGGCCCCTCTAGAAGGGGCAGCACCTACCAGCCCCAGCTAATTGCCATCTTATTGAAAATGGGCTCAGGGTCACCACATGTACTCATTTTTCAAGAAAAACAATAAATCTACTTTTTAAAAATTTTTAAATCAGTTTTTAAATTTTATAACCATGTGTAGTCAAAACAGTGTGGGTCTGTATACAGCCCTGGGGTTCCAGTCTGTGACATACACTTGTGAGACTCTAAGAACAAAGGAGAGAGATGTCCCTGTACCTTGGTGGGCCTCTGCTCTCCCCCCATTTCTCTCCTTCTTTATACCTCCTGCTTTCAAGCCTCTCCCTTGAAACTAACCTAACCCAGTTGTTGATCGGATTAAAACGATGGACCTTAAGATATATTGTTAGATGGCCTTCCTTCTCCCGAGGTTCGAGTACCTCAAAAAAGAACTAGTTAACCTAAAATGTAAAATATCCTCACTTGATAAATGAGTAGGTCAGAGATTTGTAAGCAGAAAGCATTGCTGATATTTCCTATTCGGGACTTTTACCACCTCCTGTTCTTACCAACTTAGCATCTCAGAGAGTTAGCAAGGTACCCACCTTGTAGAGGAAAAGCACCCAGCCTTCTT
Source organism: Bos javanicus (assembly GCF_032452875.1). NCBI lineage: Eukaryota > Metazoa > Chordata > Mammalia > Artiodactyla > Bovidae > Bos > Bos javanicus. Next base: position 87,358,619 of record NC_083868.1, read on the forward strand.
CCACCAGTCCGTCTTCCCCAGCTTTGCAAACAGTAATGCAAACCACAGGGTCCGATGAAAACCTGTAATCACTAAGAGAGACCATGAGTAACCACTTCAAGTTCAACAAACATCTTAAATGCCACCATGTATTTTTATTTTAGGGTATTCTTTTACAGCCTATGTTCATTACATGCAGCATAGAAAAAACTCAACTTTCAAGTTGGAAAAGTAAACAGATGTAAGTAATTTTCAAATAGCCCGTTTTGTAATCTAATGGGGGAAAGTGCTGGCAGCATCTTTAGTCATGGAGAAAAATATATGTAAAATTGAAATGACATGAGCTGACTTGCTGAGTATAAAAATGATGTGATATATGAAAATAACAGGCCAGGACAGTAGTGCTGAAACTCAGCCATTTGGAACACAGCTTGAAAGGAAACCATTCAGCCTTTCACTGTGGAATGTTTGCTGTGCTTTTACTGGTTTTGTTTTGTTTTGTTTTTGGTTGTTTTAAGTTAGTTTATCCAGTCAGTCTGAAAACTGTAGACTTTAGAGCTGGAAGGAATTTCAGAAGAGAATCTAATGCAGTGATTTTTAAATTGTGCTCCATGGAACCCATTCCCAGCCACTTTAAACAGAGGAGGGGGTTTATGCCTGTGGTGCAGTCCGTTAGAGTAAGTAAGTCGGCCCTTAGGTGTGCAGAGAAACTTTGAGTGATGAAGTGTGCTGCTGCTATGAAGTTTAACTATATTGGTTCTTCATCCAAAGTAACTTGAGTCTTGGAATAGGGAAGTAGCTTGACTCTATCACTTAGATTATTTTTTATCACAAGAAATATTAGAATTCAGGTCTACAGCTTCATGTCCTGGCTTTACTCATCCACCCCTGTAACTGCCTTTCCTAAATTAAACTACTTTTTATCCTTTCTTCTAAATTCCCTCATGCTGGTAAGCTAAGCATACCAGTCAGTCTAGAAAAATCACTTGAGAAGAGCATGTATTTCAAATGCACAGCTAACTCTATTAAATTTGACACTTTTACGAAAGGATATTTATATGAGATGCTTCCTACTTCATAAAGAGATTATCACAAACTTTGTGACAGCTTCCCACTGTGTATGGAAGTGGAGTGAAGTCGCTCAGTCGTGTTCAACTCTTTGCAACCCTATGGATTGTAGCCCACCAAGCTCCTCCGTCCAGGAGATTTTTCAGGCAAGAATACTGGAGTGGGTTGCCATTTTCTTCTCCAAAGGATCTTCCTGGCCCAGGGATCGAACTCAGGTCTCCCACATTGCAGGCAGACTCTTTTACCATATGAGCCACCAGGGCATACCATTCCATTGTATATCAGGGTTCAAATATTAAAGATTTTTAAAGGAATCTGAATTTCCTAAGATCCCCCTAGGAAGATTAGCAAAGCATTTCCTCCCCATTGAAGCAGAGGGTTTTTCCACAGCTCGTCTCTCTGGTTTTCACTTGGATCAGCTTATCATCACCCTTTGAGTTGGTTGTGGGGAATGTGAAGCTGCCCTGCAGTCCAACATATAGCTTCCTAGTCCATCCATTCTAAAGTGAGCTCCCAGCACTTTGTCTAATGAACCTTGCATGTGACCTCACTGATTACTGACTCCATCGGTGTCTATTATCAGTGCTCTGAAAAACATCTGTGGGTGGAAATATTTATACTGAAACTATTTATGTTACAAATTCAAAATCTGATTAAATAAAAATGGCCATGGAAGAGATAGGCCATACAAAAAAAAATTTTTTTCTTCTTTTGATACTTAAACAGGAGAGAGAATTTAGAGAGTGGACTTCCCTTCCTTCTCTTCTGACTTCAGACCTACATGCCTGTTCTCTGCCATTACACTGACCTTGTCATTTCTGTGGTTATGCATTTATTTCTCTCCCATCCAGACTTTGCAATACGTGTCTTCTCCTTTCTGTTCAGCCCCATGCTCTGATCCCCGCCTCTGGAATGTGTCTCTTATTCTGGTACCGCATATATAAGCTTTGACAGAAACACAGCTCTTGCAAACCTGCCTTTCTTTTTAATGCTCCATTGCTTCCTTCTCTTTCTTCAAAACAACTCTATAATTCTGTCATTTCCATTTTTAGTCATTAATTTTTCACGTGGTCTACCCTCAATCAGTGAGTACCACTTCCTTCCTATCTCATGATCTAGGAAAAACACATACACACACAAATGATCATTCAGCACAATTGTTATTTATTCCTCATCATAGTATTTTTTTTTTTTTGTCAAATGATCTCATTCTTTAAACATATGAGTAAGTGACTTATTAAAGAAATGGTGAGAGAATGTACCATCCTGGCTTTGTGCCGGATGTTCTGAATAGAAAAAAAATTCATTCATTACTTTTTCCTAACAAAATTATCTCATTTGTGTAATTCGTGAATAATTAATGAATTCTTGTAGAAAAACACTAAACAGAGGCAAGTAGTTTTCTTCCAGTCAAAAATTGTCCAAATACCACTTCCCTACACTCTCAGCTTCTATCTTTAAATGTGTCCCCAAAATTGACACATTAATTTCTGTGAACTATGGAAGTAGTTTTTGAAAAAGAAATTAGTGATAATGCATCAGTTGATGGATTTTTTTAATCAACTTGTTTAGTGCAGAATAAAACAAATTGAAGCTCACAAACAGGCTTTGTTATTCTTAAACTTTTAAGCTAAAGATACAGAACCTTGGAAACTTTGCATTAAAGAAAAAAATGACACAATATGTCTTTCATTAAGTGAATGAGCAGTCTTACCCTTTCATCCAAAGGATTTTAAATCCTTTTGTGGTTTTATGAACCACAGTAGCCATACAAGACATGCATGGACCACAACACTGCTTGGCTTACAGATGATAGATACTCAAGATGTGGAGAGAAGTGATGTCTCTTGCTGTGTCCCACATAGGGTGCAGACGCCTCAGTTGGGCTCGCAGGCCATGGGTGGTCCAGGCCCTGACTACCCTGTTATCCTCACCCAATGCCACCACAACTCCATGTCCCATTCATACTGAACAACTTGAAGCACCACAGGTGTGTAACACTCTTCCTCCCTTTTTGCCTTTGTCCTGTGCATGTGTACACATATGTGATATACATCACCAAATCTTCTGATACATCCCCTAGGAGTAGAAGGGTATAGATGGAGGGAAGGAGGCCTCCTCATAGTCCTGCTATAGACTCTCCCCTTTGAGAATCCAGATGCTAGGAGAGGAGAAAGAGAAGGAACAAGCCCCTTTTGGCTCTGCAGACAGACATCCTAAACCCCATAGTTGTAGGGGAGAGTGAGAAGGGGAAAAAAGAAAACAAAAGTGAAAATAAAGCCTATACCAAAGAAGAAGAAGAAGCAAATGGGAAAACAGAAAAATCTGAGAAAATATTCTTGATAGACATGTGATATGGAAACAGTTTTGCTATGTATCTTCTGGGGCTTGGTTGTAGGGGAGAAGGCTTAGTTACATTCAGCACATGTATAACTTTTGTTGTTCTAAAGAAAATTGGAGCTTGATCCTGCCCTGTTCCCTCTCATGGGATACAGGAGGGAGAGCAGTGGAGAACCCAGGAGAACCAGCTCAGGGAATGCTGGCAACATTTAACATTCAGTATTTACGGGAGACCACTATGCAAAGAATCATATGTTTAAGAACTAGTTCTAAGATAAACTGTGAGCAAAATTAAATTGTCTTCTTTTTAATTATATGGTAACAAAATAACTTCCAAAGATACAGGGAATGCTGCTTTTGAAAAAAAAATAGTATTTCAATGGAAATGATCTAGCCTCCTACTTCATCTACTTATCTTACAAAAATTTAACAGCCTATTTCTTGCTAGGTGTTTGCCTGGTGCTGGGACACAGAAATTAATAAACACAAGCACAACCTCTAAGAAACCATAATACACTGTAGAGCTTCAGTCAATAGGTAGTTATGGTACCAGTGCTACAGGAGATTTAGAACTGAGGACCTAAGCAAGCATTTAGGACCCTCGGGCCTCTGAGATGTGTATTATTACCCTAGCCAAGGTCCTGAAAAAGTTAGAGTCTTCCTAGTGTTCCCTGTTGGAGAAGGCAATGGCACCCCACTCCAGTACTCTTGCCTGGAAAATCCCATGGACAGAGGAGCCTGGTAGGCTGCAGTCCATGGGGTCACTGGGAGTCAGACACGATTGAGTGACTTCACTTTCACTTTTCACTTTCATGCATTGGAGAAGGAAATGGCAACCCACTCCAGTGTTCTTGCCTGGAGAGTCCCAGGGACGGGGGAGCCTGGTGGGCTGCAGTCTATGGGGTCGCACAGAGTCGGACACGACTGAAGCGACTTAGCAGCAGCAGCAGCAGTATTCCCTGTATTCCCAGGACAAGACATGGGTTTGCAGAAGAGCTCAGTGACTCAAAGAGAAATTCATGGACCAGCAGCATCAGCATCACCTACAGTATGTTAGAAATTCATACTCCAAGTTCCAGACTGAATCAAAGTCTCTAAGGGTGGGTGGGGACCAGGAATCGGTTTTCACAAGCCTTTCAGGGATTCCTATTCACATAACGCTTTGAGGTGCAGTTTTTTAGACTATTCAAGTTTTTGGTGTTAAGAAAGGATCAATTACTATTTTGGTAAAGACATTAAACTTTTATTTCCTAGCACTACAAAAGAAAAGGAGTTAAGACAAATTAGGGATCTTCAGTCCTTTATTTAATTGTTTCTAACCTTGCAGATATTCCCTCCTGGCTTCATTCATTAAAGTGAACCTACTCAGTAATCAATCCTGTGGCCCATGTTGTTTCATAAAGCAAGTATAGCTGATGGAGACCAAGAAGTAAAACTTATTAATGTAATCTTTGCCTTAAGCTTTTCTAATCTTAAAAATCTTTTATTAAAGCAATAGTTACAAAGCATTTACTATGCATGTACTATACCCTGTTCTAAACACTATATATGTGTATATATATTCATGTGTATTGTTGTTCAGTCACCAAGTTGGGTCCAACTCTTTGCGTCCCCATGGACTGCAGCACGCCAGGCTTCCCAGTCTTTCACTATTTCCTGGAGTCTACTCAAACTTATGTCCATTGAGTTGGTGATGTTTTCCAACCATCTGATCATCTGCCACTCCCTTCTCCTTTTGCCTTCAATCTTTCCCGGTGTCAGGATCTTTTCCAGTGAGTAGGTCATTTGCATCAGGTGTCCAAAATATTGGAGCTTCAGCTTCACCATCAGTCCTTCCAATGGATATTCAGGGTTGATTTCCTTTAGGGTTGACTGGCTTGATCTCCTTGCTGTCCAAGGGACTCTCAAGAGTCTTCTCCACCACCAGAGTTTGAAAGCATCAATTCTTCAGTGCTCAGCCTTCTTTATGGTCCAATTGTCACATCCTTACATGACTACTGAAAAAACCATAGCCTTGACTAGATGGACCTTTGTCAGTAATGTCTCTGCTTTTTAATCTGCTGTCTAGGTTTGTCTTAGCTTTTCTTCCATGGAGCAAGCATCTTTTAATTCCATTGCTGCAATCACCATCCACAGTGATTTTGAAGCCCAAGAAAATAAAATCTGACAATGTTTCCACATTTTCCCCTTCTATTTGCCATGAACTGATGGGACCAAATACCATGATTTTAGTTTTTTTGATGTCCAGTTTCAAGCCAGCTTTTTCACTCTCCTCTTTCACCCTCATCTTGAGACTCTCTTCAGTTTCTGCCAATAGAGTGGCATCATCTGCATATCTGAAATTGTTGATATTTTTCCTGGCAACTCATTTAGTCCTCCCAACAAATCCATGATGTAGTTGCCATTATCCCCATTTCCCAATGTACAGTAAGGCATAGGAAATGTTTTGCTAGGCGACAGCTTTGCACAACCCCAAGGAGATGTGCTGTGTGCACAGTCTGTGTGGCTGTGCATGACTGCCCAGGGTCCAAGGAGTTCAGTTAAGAAGCTGTCCTTTGCTCATGCTTCCCTGACTTATCAAGGACACCTGTTATTAACATAATCTTGACTGTGTTGGAATATAATAGGGTAAAATCTGAGAAACCTTTTCTGTTTATAAGGGAGACATGTATAGGATTTTAAAAAAGCATAAATCAATTAAGATGGATAAATTGAAAAAGAAATATTCTTCCTTCAAAAGACATTATTCATGTGTATATATGTGTGTGTGTGTATGTGTGTGTGTGTAAAAGAGTCATAAACACACAAGCCCAAAAGCAAATCTATGAAAAAGGGCAGTTGCCCAGTCCTTGGATAACTGCTCACCTCTGAGGCCATTGGGACCCTGCCCTGTACTGAATGGTAGGATCAGGTAACCAGGCAGCCTTCCTAGATAACCAGTAAAAGGCAGGTCCTACATTAGGGTTGCTACATGGGCTCCAGTCCTCACATCTGAGGTGCTTCTCATGATAAGTTAAATCCTTACTTTGCACCTAGAATTGCCTCTGTGCTCACCACATTTGAAAATATCCATGCCTGGATCAAAACAGGAGAGCCCATCATTTCAGCATTTGTTGAATAGCTTCCATAACTGTGCTCTGGAAATGTCACTCTACCAGCTGCCCCACAGCAGCCGACCTTTCTTCTCAGGCTGAACTACCGAGTAGAGCTAGTTTATCCCAGGTGTTGGCAGATCTATAGTTTCCCTGCTTACCTGTCTAGAAAAGTGGTCTGAGAAGTGATCTGCCACCCCTTCAGACTTTCATTGCCACAACTCTGCCCCTCCAAGCTCTGGTAACTCCCACACCATCCCAATAGCAGCACCCCACCTTCCTCCAAAAGCCTTACCTGTTGGTGCTCTGACCTTCATCCTTGGGGTCTCTTTTCTTTCACTGGTTACTCTGCTTATACTGAGTATATAGAACCCTTCTGAGAAACTTTGACCAGATCAAAAGTATCACCCATGTTCCCAAGAACTCTCTATTTTTACATACTCTCTCATTTTTGCATAGTCACAAGCATAATTTCAATTTTTTACATAGCTGCAGTTAGTGTGCATTCCATTTTGTATCTCCCTCTTTATGTATTATGCCAGACTCATTTTTTCCACATCATCATTTATTTTTTATAGATGTCATTTTAATGGTTGCTTTATGCTGAATCAAGGGGATCCTTAGGCATTTGGGGGGACAGTATGTTTTTTATTTTATTTATTTTTAATTGGAGGATGATTGCTTTACAATATTGTGTTGGTTTCTGCCATACATCAACGTGAATCAGCCATAGATATACATACCGAACAACTTTCCCTGGCTCCTGTGGTGACCACCCACATCTTTCCCTTCTTCTTTCAAGATGCCAGTTATCAATTTAAAAAGGAAAGGAAGGGATTGCAAGAAAATCGTGTACTTTGCTATGATTAGACATATACTAATTGACCATGAATTATGCATATTTGTGGGAATTTGCACATTGTCATCTTTTCATACCCCTCTGCATCTTTAAATATCACTGTATATTTAAGTGGCCCGTGTGTGTGCCACCACACACATTGCACTGCTCTTGTAAATCTTCAACTTTAAATCACATCCTACATGGCAGTTACACAGGATTCTGCTTCCTGAGGCTGACCACAGCTGAATCACAAACATGATTTGCATAAATCTGGTTTGCATGAATTCTTAAGTTTGCTGAGAAAGGAAATTGACTAAATATTGTTAGAACCACAAATAACCTGGGATATAATTTACTCTGGTGCCATATGCATTGAGGACACAGATGTATGGACCCACTGGGATATTCTCTTGCCAAAAGAAAAAAATAAAATACACAGACTTAGAGACCTATATTGAAGTTTAAGCAACTTATATGAATGGAATAATAGACTTAAGTCCTATGACTTTTTCATGTTGAAAGGCAATGATAAAAAGAAATAATTGTGAATGCGTTTTAGAATATATAGTCTTTTGTAAGTAGTCTAGATTTTAAAAATGTTGCCTGGGTCCCAAAATGCAAAACTCTTACATTAATGCAGATCCAAGGAATACAGGAAGTTATTTTAGCAGAACTAAAATACAAGTGAGGATGTCAGGATTCAAGTTTCTGGCTTTACCAATGACTTTCTCTTTGACCTTGAACAAATCTCTAAGCCTTGACATCCCTATCAGCAAAGTGATAATATTTTCCCTACTTCTATCTCACAAGAATTCCTGAAGAATTTCTTAAGAAAACTAAAAAAAAAAAAATTATCTGAGTCACTCAAGGGGATTACTTCTTGTGAATAAATCCAAAATAGTATCATCTTCAAGGAAGCCACTTACTAAGGCCCTGAGGTTATGAATCAATGTCCTGTATTAAGGAGCAATTTAAAAATGAGATCCCCTGTAGAAAAATGAACACATACAGAACTATCATTTTTAGATCAGTAAAACTTAGGGAAGAAGGCAAAGTGTAGCTTAATTTTATTAATTTACAAGTGATATAATTACATTGTATTTCTTTTCAAATGATTCTTTTGATAACTTTCTCTCTAATCATAGTGAGAGAAAAAGTAGATAAGTTTTCATATTTATATTTTTCAACTGTTTTGAAAAGAGGACGTTATAAATAGAGCTAGAGAAATAACAGTGTTGCTAATACTACTGATTCTATTATTTTTAATCAGAAAATTTTTTCCTGGAAAAGCAAAACTTATGCTGAGGTTTCTAAAGCTTATTTAGTAGTCAAGAAATTGCCTATTTTAAGTAAAAACAATATATCTGCCCCCCAAAACTAGAAAAAGTCCTGCTAGATGAATTTTGTTAACACCTGAGCTTGCTTTAAGATAAAAATGAAAAGCACGCAGGGTTCATGATGAGTCTTTAGCAGAAAAGTCACATCATCTCTCTCAAAACACAGAAAACCCAAATTAGCTTCAGCAAAGCACCAAAGAAGAGAACTTCCTCTCCTGAAATAAGTTGGCATTTAGAAACTCTCTGTATATCTTTGAAGGAAACCAGGCCCTCTGTCAATAAGTGCTCTTTGGAACAGTTATTTCAGGATATACTAGTGTGAAAGAGTAGTAATCACCAATGAGTTTTTATTATTCTTCCTTATTTAGAAATCTGTTTCTGACATCACAAGGGAGTCCTATGGTCAGCTTCCTCAGGACTTCTGGCCTATCACAAAGAAGAAAATAATATGGAAAACTTGAAAGGTTTAAAGCCATGTTTGGGGACAGGTTGCAGAGAAATTTAGTTAAGTCAGCTTGTGCAAAGGTCATTTTAAACACATGCATGAGCACTGAGGTTGAGAGTGTTAGAGCTGGGTGGATCAAACTATATTCCAACTGTCCAATTTAGTTTGGTTATGTCAGGAGTAGGGGAGGGATGGGAATAAAGGGAATTAACATGGTTGAGCACCTTCTATGTGCCAGACAACAATCTGAGAGATATTATTATTATGCCAATTTTTAAGAATCGGGGGAAAAAACTCCAAGGCTGAGAAGGTTTGGGAAACATGAAAAGAAGCACGTAACTAGTAAAACTGTAAAAATGAAATTGAAATAGTCTCCCTCCAAAGCCCATGTTCTTCAAGAAAATTAAGCTACACTGCATTTTGTTTAATTTAAAGGAATAATTGTTAGTTACTGTATATTGCCTAGCACCCGTGGGAGTTCCAATAAATAAAAGCCTTTAAAAAAAACTTTTTTTTTTTTTAAATTCACAGACAGCAAAGAAAAAGGTGGGACTGGGTCAGGCTCAAAACATAGTCCATGCTGGTCAGTCCCTTCTTGGAGATTCCTTGAAAGAAGCCAAGTGCTAAATAATGGAAGTGAGCAGGCAGAGGGTTCTCTTGAAACACAAGAAACAAAACTGAATGATGTAGTGTCCTATTTCCTAGTTTTACATGACCGTGCCTATATTTTACTCGCAATTGGCCTGAAGATAAACTACACTAGAAAAAATGGCTTATTTCCCTGGGTTTTTCTCCCATGCTGAGCACGGGAGTTCCTATATTCATGGCAGATATTTTTTCTCACTAAAAGTTAATTCCTGAGCTTGTTCTTGTGTAACTGCAATTTAGGTAGTTATCCAAAGCAGGTGCAAAAGAAAGAAAAGAAATCCCTTTGGAACTTAAGATGCTGTGAAGTTTCCCAGTAGCTGGATGAGATTACCCCTCACATCCTTTCTGGGATTAATGGAATTAACAATGTTGGGAAAAACAAGAGCTTAAACATTTTGTAATTTTTCCAGAAGACTAAAGTACATAATGATGCTGAGAAAGATTGAAGGCAGGAGGAGAAGGGGACAACAGAGATGAAATGGTTGGATGGCATCACCAACTCGATGGACAGGCTTTGGGAATTGGTGATGGACAGGGAAGTCTGGCGTGCTGCAGTCCATGGGGTCGCAAAGAGGTGGACATAACTGAGCAACTGAACTGAACTGAAAGTAGATAAAGGGGGTTACCTATGTACCATATTTCACCTTTGGGGATATTTTGAGTCCCTTGTCCCCTTCTAGCTTCATTAGTTGCCAAATATTTGCTTTCTCACTGTGTTCTCGTTGGTTGACCATGTCTCTTTGTCCAGTTCTTCCATTTCCTTCATGATTTACTGCGTGTTAGTCTTTGAGTCACTTCCTCAGAGAGGCTGTCCACTGCTTCACTTGCAGTGGAGTGAATTTCTGAGCATCATTCCACCATTTACATGCCAAGCCCTGGTGAGGCCCACAGAGCTCACAGTCTCTCCATCACTGAGAATCAGTCACTTAAAGACATTCCTCATAGTGCTGTGGAAGCCAGCATAAAGACACATAGAAATGATACAGCCTTGCTTCACAAAATGAAACGAAATGAAATCTTTTAATGTTCAGTAGATTGAGAATTTTATTTAAAAATGCAGACCTCATTGAGGACTGCTGCTGCTGCTGCTAAGTCGCTTCAGTCGTGTCTGACTCTCTGCGACCCCATAGACTGCAGCCCACCAGGCTCCCCGTCCCTGGGATTCTCCAGGCAAGAACACTGGAGTGGGTTGCTATTTCCTTCTCCAGTGCATGAAAGTGAAAAGTGAAAGTGAAGTCGCTCAGTCGTGTCCGACTCCCAGCGACTCCATGGGCTGCAGCCTACCAGGGGAGAGAAGGGCAGCGACTATCTACCCCTCCTTTTTTACCCCCTTTTTTCTTTTCTCTTGTCCACGCCTCCTTTTAAGAAGCCTTCCCAGAAGTTCCATAGAGTTCTTTAATTTATATTTCATTGCCCAGTACTTAGTCATACGATCACAGTGGCTACTACAAAGGGGCAACTCCCAGGAAACACAAAATCATTTAGTCTGCATGGTACTATGTCCACCAAAGAAGCAGTTACTAAGGAAGAAAGATACTGAGGTAGAAAACTAGCCATCTCAGCCATAATTGTCATTCTAAAATTGTCAAAAACAGATTTCACCTCTGAAGTCATTGACAAAGGAAAATAGCATGTATCACACATTTTGCAAATTTTTGTTAACAATTTTGTCTTACAGAATCACAGAGCCCAATATTATTTAAGTTGTGGGTGGGGAAACAGGAAGAACTGTTTTTAGGGAATATGCAAAGTATCTGCAGTGCTGTCTCCAGCATTTAGCAATACAAAAAGGAACAGACTTACTTGTGTATATTCTGAAATAAGAAGAGGTCAACAGGACTTGGATCTTGTGGAATTAACAATTTCATTGCAGTTATGCCCTTGGCCATTAGGCAGCACACGTTTTGGTTCAAGCCCTTTGTCGTGTTTCCCTATTTCAGAATCCCACCAACTTCATCTCAGCCTTTCCTCATTCATCACTCACTTCATCAGTTCTTTAAGCTCCCCTGTGCAAATACTTCATTCACTTTGTCCCCTCAGGACATTCCGTGTCAGTGAAGGGCATGTTATCATGATCTTACCTTTGTTTCTTTCACATTTTAGTGTGCATTTTCAACCAGATTCTAAGTGCCTGAATAGCTGTGCAGTCTATATTCTTGCCTTAGCCCCCAGAGAGCTTACTGGGGTACGGTGTATGGTGTATATAAACAGGCCCTCAGGAGCCTCTCATAGTAAATGCTATGAGAACAAGATGTGAAAAGACAGAAAAGAGGGCCATTTTTATAAGGCTGCCCTAATTGCTGAGCAAGGTTGATGGTGAGGCATGCTGAGACCCCACCACCATAGGGCCGCAGGAAGGGAGCAAAAGCTGACCTGAGCATAAAGAACTGGGCAGCACTGGGCAAGTGCTGCTAACAGAGAAAGACCAGGGGGCAGTGGGACTCCAGGCAGTGCTCTATGCTTTGGCCACAGTCCCGCACGACGTGCACCAGTGGCTGATTCATGTTGATGTATGGCAGAAACCAATACAACACTGTAGGCAATTATCCTTCAATTTAAAATAAGTTAATTTTTTAAAAATGTCAAGGAATCTGTCCATTTACAGCAGACCCTCAGCGAAGGCTGATGGTTCAGGGAAAGAGGCTGGCAAGTGGTTCGGTGAGGTGACAGGTTCCCAGAGCAACTGATGTTGAAACTCAGTTGTACCTACAGGGTCAGCACTGCAGTCCTTATAAGGAGGAAACTACATCTTATTCATCTTGGTGTTCCCAGCACCTCACCCTCTCCTGCTCACAGTATATTTTTAATAAATGCTTGTCCCTCCTGGTTCCTAGTCCATGACCATACTACTCAAGGTGCCACCTTGCTGGTGGAATGAAGCTGTTAATTCCTCCTCCATTTGAGAACTCCGTTGGTTTCACCTCGTATGAGGAAGGTAGCATGTGGGAGTGGGGCAAGAAGGCCACCTCCCCTGCTCAGGTCCTTTGTTTGTACTTGGGAACAAAACACAATATTCCGTGCTATCAACGGCAGTCCAACGTTAACATAGCCAACTTTGTGTGCAGTGCTGTCATATGTGTTAGACTGCAGGGGCTCTCAATTTAAAAGATAGCAATTGGCTGCCCTTTCATAATATAGAATGGACTTCCCTGGTGGCTCAGGTTAAAGCGTCTGCCTCTAATGCAGGAGACCTGGGTTCAATACCTGGGTCGGGAAGATCCCCTGGAGAAGGCAGTGGCAACCCACTCCAGTACTATTGCCTGGAGAATCCCATGGACAGAGGAGCCTGGTGGGCTACAGTCCATGGGGTCACAAAGAGTCGGACACGACTGAGCAACTTAACTTTCACTAACTTTCACTTTCATAATATAGAATACTATGCACAACTTGAAATCATGCTAATAGAGGTTTTACTAACAGGAAAAAAAAGAAACACTTGCAACATATTAAGCAAAACACAAACACAAGATGAAAATTTGGAAAGCTCCAACTGTGTTACAAACTTAGCAAAAAAAAAAAAAGACTCTAAGGAAGCATTCTAAATTATTAAGTTATTATCTCTGAATGCTAGGTTTTTTAACTACTTTTCTGTTCTTTTTCTGTATTTTGCAATTCATCAATTGCCACAAAATCAGTTTTTAAAAACAAAAAGTAAAAATGTTTTACTTTTACTTGACTAAAAGTAAAAAAATAATGAGAAAGGTCTGTACAACTAATCAGACTAGAAATAATGCCGTCCCAAACACCAGCTACAAATAAAATCATGTGTTTCCTTTAAGTAAGAGACACAATGGAATTAGAACCAGGAAAGCTAGTCATCTGCTTACTGTTGTGTGGACTTTAATTAAATATTATTAAAGTGTCTTCCCATGGAATAGAGATATACTGACTGCTTGTATTGAAAATCAGCATCGGTAAAAATGTTTCTTAAAAACTTCTTAGTTGCCAAGTTTATATAATTGTGTTAAAAGTGCGTTTTAACAATGAGCATGAAATAGCTTCAGTGGCTTCAGATTAATAAAAGCCTCCTGTGCTTCCAGAGAGAGAAGGGCTGAGGTGGGCACTCCTTTTGTTTATCTAGTACTTTGTGTTTTCAGTGGCTGATGGGGATGGGAGACCAGGGAAGAGTAAAAAAATGGAGCCTATGCGTACCCAGTTTTCAAGTGATAGCATCATTTATAATTTTTCAGGATTGAATTGGTAACTCCTACAGGGAGGAAAAGGCGCTGAGCTCCAGTTCTCTCCCTGGCTCTACACACCTAATTGTATTTCTCCTGTGCTGCGTTCTTGATCGTGTCCTCATTCATCTTCTCTGGTGAGATGACAACTTTGTCAGCACCCATTTCCAAAATCTCATTTTCCTCCTCGTAATTTCTCACCTTGCTGACCACAGTCAGACAAGAGAGGAGGGAAACCCAACTGGTTTGGCAGTTGCTTTAGATAAAGACCAAACAGAAGCTAAAATCCTACAGGAAGGAAGACAGTTTGCTAAATAAGGATTGCATTTGGATTCTATCTGCCACTTCTTTTGTAAAGTTGGATGGTTTAATAAATTTAGAAGGTGTCTGTGTCTCAGATGCAAAGACCATTATGAAAATGGGAGCTGAATCCAGGTCCCTTGCTCTGAAATATAAATCCAGGAAATGTATTTGTAATTATGGAAAATTGAATACATTTTTGTTTATTCCTGGATGTTAATGCTTTTAATTAAGGAAAATTATCTGATTAATAACAATGTTCTATATAATAGATCTGATCCCTATACTTACCATTCATTTTTTCCCTTCTTTCAAAACAACTTTTGATTATAAGAGGTAAAGTATACTTATCGTAAAAAAAATTTGGAGTCTGCAGACAAATGAAAAGAATGCTGATCTTTACACCCGCACTCTCCTTATATTGTTTTTGCTTTGTTTTGGAGAATCAAGCTGCTGAACAGAATAAGCCTTTCAAACAAATCTGGGTTTTAATCCTAACTCAGCCACTTTCCAGCTGCGATTATGGACAAGTTTCTTAACTTCCCAAAAACTTTTCTTCAATTGAAAAATGAAGATAGTTATACATGCCGCATGCAGTTGGCATGAGAATTAGAAATAATGTATCCTTGGCACGTTGTGGCTGATCAATTAATGGCAACTATAATAATAGCTATTATAAGTTTAAGACTTTAAACTTTTTTACAGCTTTTTTTCATGCTTAGGAACTTCAATCCTATTTCTAGTAGGTAGATATACCTAATGTGTAGAACTGAGAAGGACATCACCAGTTTGTCTCATGAGAACACTTTCTCCATGCCTCAGGAAGGGATTTGCCAGGTCTGCCCTGATCATTAGTTTATGAGAGCCTCCACCCAGTGGAAAATTACTGAAGGAAGGGGCTCTTGTCTCATATGCTGAGAAGCCCCACATAGTCAGCGACTGCTACTGCCCCTGGCTCACAGAATCCATGGAAGATGTTGCTCACTGATCCTTCTCTTTTTGTCAGTGCAAAACTTCATGTATATCCCAGGTCGGTTTCACACATTTGGTGTCCAGGAAAGCCTGACTGGCAGAATCTGCCTCCACTTATTGAAGGCCTGCTGGCACCATGTACTGTGTAGGTGGGAGAGCCTCTGGCTCCTGGGTTCCCAGTCATAGCTGCACACTGGGACAGCCTGAGGACATTTTACAAAACCGATGCTTGGGTCCCACCTACAGGGATTCTGATTCAATTAGTCTAGAGCTGGGCTCAGCTCTTGCTCACCTCACCCTGAGCTTTTGCCCTTCCAGAAGCCATGAAACCCTGTTACTGACTCTACTTGGAGTTTTTCAGAATCCATGTGTGCTTTGGAAATTGGTTGTTTTATTATCTTCTTACTTGCTTCTTGTTCTTGTCCTCACTTCTATTCCTAATGTAGTTCCTCACCCAACTTTTTCATCTCTGATATTTTTTCTTTCTTCAGTCTCCAAGTTGGACCTGTAAACAAGGAATTTCGGTGCAGATGAGCTGTTGTGTGTTCATATTTCCTAAGTCCCTGCCTGTGCGTAGCACTGTCCTAGGAGCTATTTCATTTAATCTTCACACCAGTCTTGGAAGGCAGGTTGGAGCAGCCCAAATAACCACTGGGGAAACTGTGATTCGTGGAGGCTAGTCCACTTAATGCTATGCAGCAAGAGCATAGATTCAAGTTTAGATCATCTCTGATTTCGAAATACTTCCTTGGGGCTCTCTCTCCCGCGTGCATGTGCTCTTTTCTTTCTCTCTCTCTCTCTCACTCTCCTGCTATCTTCACTTTCTCACGGACTCTCTCTCCCGCGTGCATGCTCTCTTTTCTCTCTCTCTCACTCTCCTGCTATCTTCTAAATAAAATGGAGCTGTAACACTGAAAAAAAAACAAAAAACAAAAAACAAAATACTTCCTCTTTGTGCTCACCACAGGTCACATAATCAAAGGCTGGAGGTCAGGGGGAGACCATATGAAAGAGTGAAGCTGAGCGTATGCCGTAGGGAGAGGTATGGACTGTGGCAAGCTGAAACAGGAGTGCCCCAATGAGAACATTCAAATACACAGTTTTTCAACATTGCAGGCTAATAAGACACATCTAAGTATACCCTGAATTTGGCTTGCAGGCTACTGGCTTTTAAGTTTTGAAAAATTCCATAGTCATAGAATTTCACTCTCCAACCACATAGAAGAGGCCAAGAATGTACTGTGTGACCTCAGGTGGGATCACTGAGACAAATGAGTGGCAGTGAAAGGAGACAGATTCTGATCTGGTATGTTTCAGATACCTTCCCATCAGAGCTGCCCAGCAGAAGAACTGGCTTCCTTGAAGCAGCAGCAAGTACAGCACCAGCAGACCACAGTACTAATGCCCCAGCAACCCTAAGGAAATGTTCCTTCCCAGTGACGGAAGGTACAATCCTGTTAAACATCTACTGGGCCTCTCGTGTGTTCCATGCACTGTGCTAAGCACCGAGCAAGCTGCCAAGATGCTGGATCCTGGCAGAGGCTGCAGGCTTAGCTAGCCTGGCACCACGTAAAGAGATTTACACACATTAGTTCTTTAACCTTATAAATAACCTTGAGAGGTAATTGCCATTAACCCCAATTAAAAGGTGAAGATATCGAGACTCAAACTGAGAAAGCTATTCAAGGGCACAAGATAGTAAATGGCAGAGAGAAGACTTTAACTGAAATTAAAAGTCTATGCTCTTAATGACTATGCCAAGTATCCTCCTTCAGTGGGGACACCAGCTTGGAATCCTGAGTCATCATTCATCAAATCTGCCCCAGCCCTGGTGCCCTAGTACTTAAGCTCTAGCCCATTGAACACTGTCCAGACCATATCACGAAAGAGCCACCTAAGAACTCCCATCCACCAGCCCCTCCCTGGCTTCTGGGGCCATGAAATGGGATTAAGTGCAGTTGGTTCCATCCAGTGGAATCACAAGAGAACCAGTTGCAAATTGTCTTAAATGTGTCACTATTGTTTCTGGAGCAGACAGTAAGATAGAAGATATTCTAAGTGCAAGTTCTGCACAGCTTTTCTCACTTCAAATATGACTTTAAGGTCAGCACTGTGGCAAAATACCAAGAAATAAACATATTGAGAGGCAGTCTTGCATTAGGAAGAAGACAAAGAGAGATGAAGAGATCTGAGTTTAAGTCCTGATTCTGCCACTTAGCAGTTCTGTGATCTTGCCTTTCCTGTCATTAGAGTGAATTCCTGTTTCTGTGTGTAGAAAAGGGGCTTGCAGATTGTTATGGGTGTGTCACAGGTGTTTGTGCTCCTTCCTCGAATAATAATAGAAAAATGGCTAAATGTGCCTTAAAATGGGCATAAATTAAGATCTACACAGTCAAAGGCTTTGACATAATAAAGAAGTTTTTCTGGTATTCTCTTGCTTTTTCAATGATCCAACAGATGTTGGCAATTTGATCTCTGGTTCCTCTGCCTTTTCTAAATCCAGCTTGAACATCTGGAAGTTCACGATTCACTATTGTTGAAGCCTGGCTTGGAGAATTTTGAGCATTACTTTACTAGCATGTGAGATGAGTGCAATTGTGCGGTAGTTTGGGGGAGGCTAAGGGAAGAAAAAGGGAAACTTTTATTTATTAAGCTCCTGATACATGCCAGGCCATGCTAGATTTTTCCAGGCATTTCATTTAATCCACACACCAGCACTGTAAGATGAGCAATTTTATCCCCATTTTCACAAATGATGAACCCTAAGGTTGAAAATTTAAGAAAACTGCCTTGAGTATTCAAGACCAGATAACTCAAGTTCAAGCTTGAGCTCTTCTAGTAGAGACAATAGTGTTTTGATTTTGTTTAATAAAAATTTCTTCTTAAGAGGCTGGGTGCAGACAAAACATCTTATCTTTTATGCATCTCTGTAGGCAACAATCTGCTATTATCTGAGTTAATAGTTGCTCTTCCGGCAGGACCTGATGTGGACTCATATTTCTAAAATTTCTGGCATATTCTCTCTACTCTATAAAGTTTGAAATAACTCCTGATGAAAGATATTAATGCTGTGATCTGTTTTTATGTGGAGAAGTAGTCTGTGCATTCATAAATGATCCTAACTGTAATTTGAATGGCCATCAGTTTATAAACTCTTTTGATCATTATAGTTACTTTGGGAGGACATATTCATCTGGAAAGTTTGTTAAGGGTCTCATTAAAATTAAGCATCTGTTGCTCTAAATATTTGAGCTACCCAGTTTTACCAGGAAGCCATCTCTGGTCCTGTTTCCTTCTACTTTTCCTAAGACATTTGAATTGTGGATGTAGAAAAGAAAAAGGAGATGGAGCAGAATTGGTAGAATTAAGCATTGTGTTGAAAATTGTGACTGAGTCCTTCAAGAGACCTTTGTCTGACTTAAGCATCTAAGAATTCAAGCCTTGTTTTTCTGTCTCATATAATGACAGCAGTAGGCCACAGATGTCACATGCTTTGCATGCACTGCCTCATCTGTCTTTTTGTAATTCTTCACGTGGTAAAAGAAATCTTGCTCCCAGAATTCAGAATGCCTTCAGCTTCCCAGAAAATTAGCTTTCAGTGGGCAGAAACTGAGTTTTCCATATCTAAACCCTACAGCAAAAAATTTGACTAATTGAACATGAGCTTCTGTTCTCACAATAATTTACTGCAAGCTAATTGTTATACACTTAAATACTTTGAATAAATGAATTAAAAGCCAGTTTTCATCTTCATTCATCCAATTCATTAGATGATTTCATTTTAGGAAATGAGGAAGTAGATGTGATTCATTGTGCAACAAATGAAAAATTCACTCATTTATGCAAGGAATATGTATTGGCTTGGCAATCTCTGCACTAAAAGATGAGATGATTTGTTTTCCATGATCAAGGCAACCACTGGACATACAGTGGGTGGTCATGCACTACAAGTGTTGATTAAATGGAGTGAACTTAATACATATTTTTGCTTTGATCCCAGTGCTAACCTTCATGTAGCATAAATAGGGTCCTAAAAGTAAATACAGTATATATATATTAAAAAAAAAAATCAATTCTTGTGTAGTGTTTAATTTTTAAAAGTGCTAGGGTAGATGTTAAACCATTCGATTATCATACAATAACCTTGAATGTCAGTATTATTATGATATTATCCCCATTTGATTGAAAAGTAGACTGAAGTTCAGAGACATTAGTGCATTGCTCAAGGGTACCCAGCTTGTAACTAATAGAGTCAGAATCAGAACCCAGGTCTCCTGATGCCAAATATTGTACTCTATATCTGCTGTAATTAAGATGAATTACATGGAGAGAAAGAAAAGGTCAACCTGAAACCATGCCCTTTGGTTGTTCTCGTTTCCATCATAAGAGACAGCCTGCCTCAAGCGGCCAGACCAGGGTGTGAATCTAGGAATCTGGGAGGCTGAGTTGAAAGGTGAGCCTTGTCCCCGCCTCCTGTCATCTTCATTGTGTTCACTCCCCCACCACCAACACCCCCACCAAAGGGCCTGTTTTGCAAATCATCTGAGGTATTTAACAACGAATTATAAAAAGCAAGGGTAACCCTCTCTGGTGGCTCAGATGGTAAAGAATCTGCCTGCCAATGCAGAAGACCTAAGTTCAGTCCCTGGGTCAGGAAAATCCCATGGAGAAGGGCATGGCAACCCACTCCAGTATTCTTGCCTGGAGAGCTCCATGGACAGAAGAGCCTGGTGGGCTACAGTCCATGGGGTCGCAAAGAGTCAGACATGACTGAGTGAGTAACACATTCACAGAGAAGGCAACAGTAAGGGAGAATCCATTCGTCTCCTGGGCCTGGGCAGGAAGGAAGAGGCTGGGTGCAACATGAGACACAGGAGGACCAGGAGATTCAAAAGGGAGGAGATCTCATCCCTGGAGAGCTGGGGGCCTTGGGCATGGGCACAGAGGCAGTGGTCAGAGGCTCCAGGTGAGCCGACAATTACCTCAACCCCAGAGTGCTGTCATTGCTCTGGCCACTACAGACACAACCCTCTCCCAAACAGCCCTGAGAGGCATGCTGCATTGGGAGTGGCCCCCCTCAGGTTCCCGGTGCAAAGGACTCTAAAACAATCAAAGCATTCTAAGTATCAGCCTCTGAAAGGAGCCCTCAGAGGGGAAATGTGGCCCTTGCTTGTTTGGAGCAGCACAGAAAAAGCTGTCACAATTCCTTTCAGCTCAGCAGCCACTTTCTGGGAGGACTCCATAGAGTGATATGTGTACTTACCACAACTTTTTCTCACAGTTGTGAAAAGCAGAGTGAACCTTAGATCTAGATGCTCTCCCTCCCATCAACCTTCCTTTTGAGATAACTGATTTCAAATCTTGTTCCCTGTGGCTCAGACGGTAAAGAATCTGCCTGCAATGCAGGAGACTTGGGTTCAATCCCTGGGTCAGGAAGATTCCCTGGAGGAGGAAATGACAACCCAGTCCAATGTTCTTGCCTAAAGAATTCCATGGACAGAGGAGCCTGGCGGACTACAGTCCATGGGGTCTCAAAGAGTTGGACACAACTGGGAGACAAACACTTTCACTTTTCCTTTCAAAGAGATAGCTGTCCTAATCCTATAGCTAGTATGAACTATATCAGAAAGGTTTGGGTTGGTTGGTTGAATTTTTGTAACTACCCTGACTCCCCTCTCTTCCCTACCAGGTGAATCAGTATTGTGGCAAAGGCTTTAGCACCACGCAGACCAGGGTTCAAATTCCAGCTGTGCTGTTCATTATCTGTGATTTTTGAACCCCTAACTCTCTGATCATCAGTTACTTCATCTGTAATATGGGAGAAATGCTACCAACCTGACAGAGTTATGAGAATCACATGAAGACTGCCTGTTTAAATACTTACCATAGCATTCTGAAGGAGATCAGCCCTGGGGTTTCTTTGGAAGGAATGATGCTAAAGCTGAAACTCCAGTACTTTGGCCACCTCATGCAAAGATCTGACTCATTGGAAAAGACTCTGATGCTGGGAGGGATTGGGGGCAGGAGGAGAAGGGGACGGCAGAGGATGAGATGGCTGGATGGCATCACTGACTCGATGGACATGAGTCTCAGTGAACTCCGGGAGTTGGTGATGGACAGGGAGGCCTGGCATGCTGCGATTCATGGGGTCGCAAAGAGTCGGACATGACTGAGAGACTGATCTGATCTGATCTGATAGCATTATACTTAGTGAAATAAGCCAGACACAAAAGGACAAATGTTCCATATATATGAAGAATCTAGAGTAGTCAAATTCACAGAGACAGAAAGAATGGTGGTTGTTGCCAGGTGCTGGGGGAGCAGAGAATGTGGAGTTGGTTCCTACTGGGTACAGAGTTTCTGCTTGAGATGAAAATGTTGTGGAGATGGATAGTGGTAATGGCTGTACAGCAGTGTGAATGTACTTAATGCCACTGAATCATCCACCTAAAAATGAGTAAAATGGCAAGTTTCATGTTATATATTCTTTATCACAATAAAATAAGTCAGTACATCTTTAATGTTTACAATAGCACTTGGCCTGTGATAAGTAACAAATGATACTTCTCGGTTGTGTCCCGCTCTTGGCATATTTCTATCATACACCACTTTTCACACTGTTTTATCCACTGTCTGTCACTACTATTATACTTCAATCTTTCTGAATGTAGAGGACCATTGATTCTATCTTATTCATCTTTCTTGCCTCCATAGTGTCTGGCACATAGTAAGCGCTCGTTAAATGATTTAGGGGAAGAGAGAAGGGAGAAGATTGTTAATTCTCTTTCCCTTCTGTCTTTTACATCTTGAAAACTCTAAACACTGCAGTGGTAGGTCATTTTTTTCCTTTGGGTGCTAGAAGATCATTATTTGGACTAAAATAATGAGCTCATATTACTGTACAAATGTATTAGTTTCTTTAATCTTCAATAAATGAGGGGGAAATTTCTCTAAATTAAGTCTCTGAGGATTGAATCCATGTTGTTTTTAAGGAGTTTTATCTTGCTCTAAAAATACAGGCAGAACAAAAAATGGAGCATAGGTTTGCTGTTCCTTTAGAGGGATATGAATCCTGTATAGAGTTTATCTTACCTGAATATAACTGGAGCCACATATAGCCCAATCTATGAACTGTGGCATTTTAAAGAAACAGCTTTGAAGAATACTGCAGATAATTAAGGAAGTTTCCCAATAGTGGTGATTGGGGCGGGGGGCGGGGGAGAGGGGAGGGGGAGGGCGGTAGGGGGGAGGGGGAGGGCGGGGCAGGGTTTCACACCTCACACAGAAAACCTCTCACTAGTATATCTCTTTCCCACTCATTAAACTTTCCTGTTCAAAGAAACTGCTAATCCATCTCCTCCTCTCTTTCTCTCTTTTTCCTCCCCCCTCCTCCATACTTTGTTCTCATCCATCTCTGCTCACCTGCACCCAGAGTTCAGGCTTCTTGGACTTGACTGTCCCCTCTGTGTATAGTTCCTGGGAAGCATGCCCAAGTCCCCAGCTCTGAATGGTACCCAGCAAGGATCAGCACATGCTTCTTCCCCCTCCCTGGAATTCTGGTGAATAAAATTAAAATTCTGCACTTTGTGAAATGCTGAGAATTCCCAGTGCCAGGCATTCCTGGGATATGCTGCTGGAGAACTCTTTGGCTGTGTTCATACCAGTCTCATTTTATTTTTTTATCCATCCTCATTTTATAGGACAGTAAGATGATATTCAATAACATGAATTCATTCTTTCTCTCGGTAAGTGCTTCCCAACTTTTTTCACCTGTGCACCATCAGACCTTGCTCTTTTCAGGCCACTCTCCACCAAGGAGATGTGCCCAGTCACAAGCCTTACCTAAAACCCCAGACCTGCCTGGTCAGTCACTCTGTGGAGTCCAAGGGCAGCTTCTGGCCCAACTGTAACCTCCTTACGGACATGAACATGTTAGTTCGGGTGCTCCGCTCTGGGTAATGAAAGAAGTTTAGGAATTGCTCATTTGAACCTTTCTGCATTTGTGTTAAAGAGGGGCCTCCCTGGGCTGTATGTCATAAGGTCTCCTCCAGGCCTAAAAGCCTATGTATCTCTGCTTAACACAGACAGCCACATACATTCAAAACTCAGATCCATCCTCTGCTTTCTTCAGATTTCTTTTAAAGCTATAAGTCCCTAAGATGTAAATACTTTATTCAGTCTCTTCCAAACCCTCTAGAATATCTTACTTTAGTTTAAGGTTTCAAAAATGACCATCAACACAAGCACCAATCCTAGAGTTTCTGATTAATTAGAGACCTTACATTTCTAACAAGTACTTACATTTCTAACAAGCACCAACTCACTGGAAAAGACCCTGATGCTGGGAAAGATTGAGGGCAGGAGGAAAAGTGGGCAACAGATGATGAGGTGGTTGGATGGTATCACCAACTCAATGGACATGAGTTTGAGTAAACTCTGGGAGATAGTGAAGGACAGAGAAGCCTGGCATGCTGCAGTCCATGGGGATGCAAAGAGTCAGACACAACTTAGCGACTGAACAAGAACAAGTGCTTGGGTGATGAGGATGATTTTGGTCTAGGGACCATACTTTGAGAACCACCAGAATAAGAATTTCAAAAAGTCTTTACTGACACTTTCTAGTGAGAGGTATGTATTAAGTCTGTTTTTTAAGACTGATCACTCCTGAGTTTAAGTATTTTTATTTCAAAGGATGCCTACTCAATCAAAAATTATTGTCCTAGAACCTCTACCCTCATAAAAAGAAGGCCATGTGGGAAAGTTAATTTTCAGGACAAAGAACCTGAGGTATAAATCTTAGGTGCAGTGAATTTTCCAGAGTAATTGAAATGGCATCAAGTCCGCAGCTGAGTTCCAGGAGCGCAAAGCAGTCTTTTCCCCAGTTCACGAGCCGTTCACTAGGCCCATCCATCCGTTTAGGGCTCATGTTTTATGATCCCTGTGGATAAAACACTTCTGACAATTGATACATCAGACTTAGCTTCTAATGCAGTAGGTGACTATATGCTGAACTACAGAGGAGATTTAAGACTGGGATCTAAAGACTTAAGCCAGTGCTGGTCTCATAACATTCAGAAGCTCCCAGAGCGTTTAGAAGATACAATGCCCGCCTCTGAAATTCAGCTTCTGAAATGGAACAATGACTACTATGAATTTGAAATACTTTAAGAAGAGAATTTGAGTTTCCCCTGCCCGTACACCTGCATACTCTCCTTGAAGCATGTCTACTTTGAAAGCTCCTTTTCCCCACTTAGAGTTTTCACCTTTCCATTGTGTTGCTCTGTACTATTTTTCCCATCAGCTCTTATTTTGTGTGGTTACGTTAATGAACCTTATAATACCAATCCCAGTGGATGCAGACAGTTTTATTAAACACACTATTTCCCTTACTTACCAAAGTGTTAAATGATGGTTTAGAGGTTTGAATTTATCATGCTGATCTAATTACACCAGACAGCTCTTGTTGAATCTCCAAAGTAACTGGATTTTAAAACCATTTGTTCAGATGCACAGTTTTGAGGGATTAACAGATTAAATACCTTCTAATGTCTCATCTGTCCACATTCAGGATGAGCGTGATGCATGTATCATCTGTAGTCTTGAACCTAATGGGAAAGAGGGTTTCAGCTAGCCTACACTTAAATAGGTGGAAAGAGGGATTTCTGGTCTGGATGTCATGAGCAATTTCATCTCTGGACCTTTGCTTGAGAGGTTTCATCCCCGTTTTCTATATTCACCTCTGCTGAGTTCATCTGAAAGATATTTACCTCTTCAGAGTCAGTCATCGTGATGTTTAGTAAACCTTCCAATGCCATAATTATGAGGTGGTGGTGATAGCAATGGAAACGGTGGTGGTGAAAGTGATGTTGGAGTTGGTCGGGGTGTAGGAGGTAGTGGGAGCAGTCATGGTGGTGCAGATGGTGGCAGAGGTGATGGGAGGTTGAGGGAGTAATAGAAGCAGTGGAGGCATTATAGGTGGAGATGGAGGAGGTGGTGGAGGTGGAGGTAATAGAGGTGCTGGTGCTGGCACTCTGCTTGGATAGAGTCAAGAGGAAGCAAGCAATGCTAGAGCTGACCCTGCTTTTCAGATGAAGCTTCAAGAGGAGACAGCATTATCATTTGACTCAAGAGGAGCCTCACCTTCCTGCCTCTTTCCTGTTCCAATGCACCAAACTTGAGGAACGTTAGACACCCATGAGAAATGACACCAACACCCTTGAACTAAGATTTCAGAATTACCAAATCCTTGGAACCAGGTATTCAAACCTGCTGAGGATACCCTGTTTCTCCCAAGTCAAAGAACTGACCCAGTTTCCACCATAGCTGGTTATATATGTCTTATGTCCACTGAAGGGGCAACCCAAGGACTAGAGTCTGTGTACTTGGGACTTACAGCTGGAACTGGCGAACATATTGGACTCTCCTGGAGAGAATAAAATTAAGGTGATGTATTGTCATGTGATCGGAGAAGGCAATGGCACCCCCACTCCAGTACTTTTGCCTGGAAAATCCCATGGACGGAGGAGCCTGGTAGGCTGCCGTCCATGAGGTCGCTGGGAGTTGGACACGACTGAGCGACTTCACTTTCACTTTTCACTTTCATGCACTGGAGAAGGAAATAGCAACCCACTCCACTGTTCTTGCCTGGAGAATCCCAGGGATGGGGGAGCCTGGTGGGCTGCTGTCTATGGGGTCGCACAGAGTCGGACACGACTGAAGTGACTTAGCAGCAGCAGCAGAAGGAAATGGCAACCCACTCCAGTGTTCTTGCCTGGAGAATCCCAGGGATGGGGGAGCCTGGTGGGCTGCTGTCTCTGGGGTCACACAGAGTTGGACACGACTGAAGCGACTTAGCAGCAGCAGCAGCAGCATTGTCATATGATAGTTACATGATAGGAAGCCAGGGTTGAGAGATCAAAAGTATATTTGTAGGCAGGCAAAGCCATTTGCAATGCTTAACAAATGCTATTTGATTTTTGAAAACAAACTTTTTCTTTTATAATAGTTTTATTTTTTAACTGATTTTTGTTGGAATATAGTTGCTTTACAATGTTGTGTTCATTTCTACTGTGCAGCAAATCAGCCATACATATACATATATCCCTTCCCTTTTGGATTTCCTTCCCGTTTAGGTCACCACAGTGCATTAAGTAGAGTTCCCTGTGCTGTACAGTATGTTCTTGGTAGTTACCTCTTTTATACATAGTACCTATTTTATAGATAGTATCATAGTGTAATGTGTCAATCCCAATTCTTCCTGCCTTGGTAGCCATACCTTTGTTCTCTATGTCTGGATTTACAGACAAGTACAAAGGTTAAACATAAGAGGCCCCACATACCCGGCATTCAATTTCCCCTGTTGTTAGCATCTTACATTAATATGGTACATTTGCCACAACTAATGAACCAGTATTGGTTCTTTGGTATATTACCATTAACTAGACTCCACACTTTAATTGGATTTTATTAGTAATTCTCTCAATATAAAACAATATGAACTTTTTGCTGTTGCAACATAATATTTGGTAGTTTACTGTTACAACTTTTTACTGTTGTAAACACCATCACACAAGATTGCTTGAAGCTCCTCAGGATAGTATCTGCTTTTATACATTTGTTCATATTTTTTAGCACTTTGTATACTTAGGGATATGGTAAATATGTGTTGACTGCTTAGATGACTGCAAGATCCCATCCACGCCATTTTAGCACAGTGATGCATCAACCTCGCTCAGTACGGGCATAGTTTTATACATCTGAAACATAACTAAGTAACTAGGGAAACACCATCATGCAGGCTGTCCAGTGTATTTTCCTTGCTTTTATTTTCAGAATCCCTGTACACTTCTCAGCGCTGAAGATAGTGCTTATGGCCATGGAGCAAGGATTAAGACTTTCAAGGCAATCTCAAAGATAGTACAGAAGAGAGAGGCCGGAAGGTCAGGAACCGTATTAATCCGTCATCATCCTAATCCTTCACCTTGGTGACTAGACTCTTTCTCAGGGAGGCGCAGGACACCCTGTCCCTTCTCCTGTCAAGGGCACCTACACAGAACTGCATCCAGCCCTCTTAGCAAAGACCTAATTCCTTGAGAGTCAAGCTTCTTTTGCAAATTGAAGGTTTTCCTGAAAGTTAATTGAACAAAGTTAGGTTACCTAGGCAAGACAAAAAGGGGGAAATCATTCAATCTAAAACGTAATTTAGAAACTAAAAGTAGCTCCTTTTGATTCAATAACAACTAACATTTCCTAAATGGCAAGTGTTCTAAGAAGTTTATTAACTCACTTCAGACTTCAAGAAATGAAGAGGTAGGTTGTCTGTTACACAGACAAAAACTTCTTCCCGTCCTTCCTCTCCGCTTGCTCAAATGTAGATGAACACCATCTGAAATGTATTGGCATCTTAATCCTGAAAGATGTTGAAGTGTTTTGCTAGTGTGTGAACCAGGTTCCAGAAGAAAAATATGAACAGCCAGAAACTGTTCAGCCCAAACCAACCATCCTCATTACTCTATTCCCATCTCTTCATTTCTTTTCTCTTTCTCCCTCTCCCTCGTGTGCACACACACATACACACACACATACACACACATGAAGATAGGCTACCATGATCTCACACACACACACACACGAAAATAGGCTACCATGATAGTTTTCAAAATAATTTCTTCTGTTTACTTTAAGCTTGAATAAGGAAAGAATCAGTAAGTTAACTTAAAAAATAAAAGGTGCACTTCTTCCCATTAATCTATGCCCCACCCAGAAATAACAAGAAATTACACTTAGTTTTAAAGAAAGCAAAAATAACCCATAAGCATATCCCCAAAATAATAGTATCTTGTTGTAGGCCTCCACATCTTTTTTTTCCTCTGCATATATGGTTTTCTTTAATTGAAACCACCTGCATATACACTTAGTTCTCTTTTTTCACATAACATTACATTATCATTTTCCTATGTTATAAATTCCTCCCAAGAATATTTTTGTGGCTACAATGGTATATACTTCATATTGTAAGTTAGAGCTAATGTTAATAAGTCTTACCTCAATAGCTCCTTCAGTTCCTCTGTTTCCACATACACAACCTTTTCAAATAATAATTCTCACTAACAACACAATCATACAGGAATTTTCATAAGCGTGGTTTTTCTTCTGGGTTTGATTCCTGGCCAGATTACTTCTGCCAAAATCTGGTCCGCTGCTATCCAAAATGCTTTAAAATTGACATCTGACCATTTATAATGAAGAGGCGTGCAAACACAATGATTCTTTAATATAATAGATTGCACCAGCAAGAAAAAATAATGTTTTGAAAAAGTACATTAATTCAATCAAATGCTACTACATAAGACAATCAATATTTTAGAGATGGTAGTTTCCAAACAATTAGAGTATTAGTGTTGAGCTCTTTTGTATACGCAGCAAAATCCACACAACCATGTTAATAAATGGCCTATGGAATACAAATTGATATTAAATTCATAATTATATTTTCTCATCAAATTTTTATTTGATTCATGTTTTGTCAATGAGAATGGATTGGAGAAAGTATAGACTTTGAAGTCAGATGTAACTGAATTCCTGATCTGCCATTTAGTAACTTCATTTTTCTAGGCAAGTTGTTTCATCTCTGAGACTCAGAGACCTCATTCCCTGAATAAGGAACATTAAAGCCCATCTTATGATGTCACTTATCCTAAGGAGTAATGGAGACATTGTGTGAAGATTCTTAACAGTTCGTGATAGATAATGGAGGTTCATAAGTGCTAATTCTCACTGGCCTTCCTTTTCCTTATATAGTCAAGTTTACCCAACAGACATTTAGCTTAATTCCTGGTTCAGTATACACATCCTTTCCAATCTTCCTGCTATGTATATACATAGATCCTACCATATCCGCTTGCACAGAAATGTACTATATGTAAATGCAAATTTTACTCTATGCAAATACATAGAGGACAATTTCCAAGTAGCAGCTATTCATATGCACAAATTGTATGCCAACCAACCCAGTCTGGAGAGGGTCGGTGCAGACTGGTTGTGAAAGCAAGCTGGCCAGGGCATCTGCTATGCTCTTCAATTGCCAGGCTGGACTTGGCAGATATTCCTAGCTGGTCTGGGAGGATAGTCCCTTCTTCTTTGGTATCCCATGGGGCCCTTCTGAGTACTGTAACAACCTTCTCAGATAGAGAAGTACTCTTCTTCCATCCGGCGTGTCAGAATGGGCCACATTTCAAAATCTCAAGTGTCAGAAAGTATAAGGAATGGAATGCAACCGAAAGCAAAACTACTCAAGGTTGTCCATCAACACCACCTGGAAGCTTATTAGAAATGCAAATTCAGGGTCTCATTGCAGACCTGCTGCATCAGAATCTCTGGGGATGGAACTCTTCAGGGACTTGGGTGCTCAAAAAAAGTTTAATGTAAAGTGGAACCGCATTCTTTCAATAATGTGTTCAACGTACCTGCCACTCTCACTTGACACCAAACACACAGGCCCACTTGCTGTAACTTAAAATCGGAAAAGTAAGGACTCAACATAATTAGAACTGTTAAATTCTATGCCTATTTTATCAACAGTTCTAGTTCTAAATTTCAGGCTATTTTCCAATTTCAGTTAAAAATTCATTTGAAATGCTTGCTTTTTGATAATAGGTATTTCACTGGTGTTCAAATTAGTTTTCTCAAAATAGGGAATCACGCATTGCTCCAGTGCCTCCAGTCACTTAATCCAGGACATGCTCCCTGAAGTGCCAGCCGTAGCACGTCATCTGGTGGGGTGGGCGACAGCTCCTGCTTGGAGGGCACATGTGCACATAGCAGTTGTGCAGCGGGTGGCCCTTGTCATCTCCCTGACTGGCCACGGGGTTCCTAGTAACCAGAGTCACTGGGGACAGGATCAGGAAGAACACAGGTGGTCAAGAATAGCGATCACTGCTGGAAACAATATGAAATGTATGTGGATAAAAGTCTGGGGTCATGAATTATTCCATCAAAAGTGTCTTTATAAAAAAGTTAACGACATAACTAGAGCTTTAGTTAACTTTTATTTTTCCAATTTGAAATAAGATTCAAATCAAATTATATTTGAAACCCAATCACTTGTGGCTTTTGAAATGTCTCAAATGTATTTGCCTCGTGTTCATTTCTCAAAATATCATAAAGCATAATTTGGCAATATCTAAACATATTCAGCTTCATTTTGTTTAAAATATGAAAGTAGATATTTTTTTCTTTCTAATTATAAAGCTTATACCTGCTCATGTATAAAATTCATGCAAACATAAAGAGGTAGGGGGAAAGCAACTCAAATTCACCATCTTAAGATAATTGCTTTTAACATTTTAGGGGTTATTCTTACACACGTCTTCCTATAATCACCCACACACGATTTTACATAAATATGATCATATTATATTTGAGATGTTCAACTGTATTTTTTTTCCTCTCCTTCCTGTATCCTGGAGATGTTTAGATCTTGGTAAATATAATTTGGGCTTCCTGGTGGCTCAGTGGTGAAGAATCCGCCTGCAATGCAGGAGCCACAGGAGACGCAGGTTCAATCCATGGGTCAGGAAGACCCCTGGAGGAGGAAATGGCAACCTGCTCTAGTACTTGCCTGGAAAATCCAGTGGACAGAGGAGCCTGGTGGGTTACAGTCCATGGGGTCTCAAAGAGTCACGCATGACTGAAACAACTGAGCATACACGTATACCAATATTATTTATATTTTTAATAACTATGTAGAATTTTGTTTTATGGATTACCTTATATCATAATGTATATAACTAATCCCCAATTCATAGACTTTAGAATGCTTCTAGGTTTTCATACTTCTAAATTACTGGGAAGGTATTCACTGGCAGTCCAGTGGTTAGGACTCCAAGCTTCCACTGCCAGGGGCCAGGGTTCAATTCCTGGTAGGGGAACTAAGATCCCACAGGCTTCACAGTGTGGCCAAAATAATAATAATAATTTTGGGGAAAACATCTTTGTACGTGGACATATTTGCACTTTTATGGTATCATTTTTATAAATAACTGGAAGCAAAGCTGTTGATAGGAAAGTGGCTACCCTCGTGGCGCAGATGATAAAGAGTCTGCCTGAAATGTGGGAGACCTGGGTTCGATTCCTGGGTCAGAAAGATTCCCTGGAGAAGGAAATGGCAACCCACTCCAGTATTCTTTCCTGGAGAATTCCATGGACAGAGGAGTCTGGTGGATTATAGTCCATGGAGTAGCAAAGAGTTGGAGACGACTGAGCAAGTAACAATTCATTCAAACATATACATTACCATATGTAAAATAAGATAGCCAGTGGGAATTTGCTGTATGATTCAAGGAGTTCAAATCTAGTGCTCTGTGACAACCTAGAGGAGTGGGATGAGGTGGGAGGTGGGAGGGAGGTTCAAGAGGAAGGGGACATATGTATACCTATGGCTGATTCATGGTGATGTATGGCAGAAACCACCACAATATTGTAAAGCAATTATTCTCCAATTAAAAATAAATTTTAAAAAATAAATAAATAAAAAGACTATATCAGTTCCCCTCCCATATTCAGAACATGAATCTTATTTTCCTATGCTCCAGAGTGTCACTTGTTTTAATCTTTGCCTATCTGATAGACAGAAATCGACATCTCATTCTTATTTCTGTTTCTTTCATTACAAGTGAAGCTAAAGAAAATTGAGTTCAGGGTACATGTAAAATTAACTGAATATCTCAGGACCCCTCTGGTTAGCATTTGAGTTAATTGGACCATGCTGTATCCAAGGAACTTTTAATTTATAAGCTTGGAAACGACACTCTTTGAGCCTCGTTAGGAGAAAAACACAGAGAGCTTCTCTTGAAAGAAACAGATAAGAATAATTTAAATATACCAGAGCATACGGCTTCAGGCATCTTGTCATTTTTAAAGATATTTATAATCTTGAAAAAAAGTATTTGGGGAAAAAATCATCCTTTTCAATGTGATTCTATCATTATAAATATATGCCAGACATGATCTCTAAAGCAGACTGGGAAAAGAATTAACAGTCAGGAAGTCAGGGTTCTGTTCTAGGTTTTGCCACCACCCAACTTGGTGACCTTATAAAATTGACATCACCCCTACAGGCTTCACTTTCCTCCTCCAAAAAAATGAAAGGAGCTTCTTGAGGTCTTGACAGCCTAAGATGTGATGATGATATACGTTCTAAAGACAGTAGCTTTGCTGGCCCCTTTATTGACAGATATCCAGTCCTAGCACTAAGTCAACTCTAGCCCCCACCCCCCATCTTGAGCATAATGATAGATATTGAGCTTAGATCTTGGTCAAATGCAAACAGTCCGTTTTTGTTTCAATAACATGTAATAATCTAGACAATTTGGAGAAATGGGTCTTTTATTCTTGCATTTGAGAGTGCATGTGAATGTGTATGTGTTTTTCCATTCAATCATTTCTCAAACATTCATTGAGCATCTGCCATCTTACAGGCTAGTGCTAGAAATATAAGAATCAACTAGACAAAATTTCCTTCCAAGGAGCCCAGTGTCCAGCGGGAAAATGAACAAATAAGCAAGCAAATGTTGTCTGAAAGAAAATTGGAGGTTGTGCTTAAATAATATGATTTCTTTTTCAAAACTCTCATTTGTATGAGACAACATTTCTCTTTCCCCCATTTCACAATACAGATGAAAATGATGAAAGTTCTGAGCAATTTGTTAGGGGGAAAAAAAGGAAAAATTGGAACCTCTTTTAGAACTAAGATAGACATCCTCTTTGAATAATGGGTCCTAACATTTCCTCTTAATTGTTCAAATATAAACAACCTAGAAAGTATTTACCATAGTTAAAACCAAAGATGGGAGTTTGATCCTAAGTTCAAGAAGGACCAGATGCAGAACCATATCTGCCCACCAAGGCAAAACAGAACTGGTGTTAAAGCCCATCCAGAGGAGACTCGTGTAGGCGGGCAAAGCACTAAGTTCACGTTCACCACAAACCCAGTTGCAGTTGAACTAACGGCCAGCTTCTTGGGTTCCAACCAACGGGCAGAAGATAACATTTTGGAACTCAGAGTAGAGGATATCAGCATCCCAGGAGAGTGGCATTTGGCAGCTGAGAAGTCATTTCATGGATAACAGGAATCCAGCTACAAGCCTGGGATTCAGGCTTGAACTTTTAAGCTACTGAAAAGGAAATTATAAACTGTCTAGGAAAAAAAAGATTGTAAAGCCCATTGGTAACAAAAAACAAAGACTAGAGGAGAAACTGGGTTTTGTGAGCTAGTCCAATAGTTCTCAGAGGAGCCTGGTAGGCTGCAGTCCATGGGGTGGCAGGGAATCAGACACAACTGAGCAACTATCACTCACTCACTGCAGTAGTTCTCAACGTTAGCACATGTTCATATCACTCCCAGGGCTTGTTAAAGCTCAAATTCTTGGACCCTACCCCCAGAATGTTTGATTCAGTAGGTTTAAGCCAAGAATCTGCTTTGTAAACAAGTTCTCAGGTGATGCTCATGTTTCCGGTCCAGGCCATGGGCCACACTTTGAGAACCACCTACAGAACAAATGAAGAAGAACTCATTCGAGGCTCAGCAACTCAGAACCAGAAACTTTATTTTCCCAATGAGAGGTCTGAAATGAAGGGGAGCGCCGTGGAGTCTGTGGTTTTAGCTGGAGCCGAGTCCTGATCTGTGAGCAGTGAGAGTGACTGGGACAGCAAGGTGAATATCCACAGGGTGAGAGACGGCAGTGTGACCGAAGCTGAACAAGTGTCTGGTTTAAGAACAAACGCCACGGACGGGGGTCTGGGGGATACCCATGATCCCAGTTGTGGGGAGCAGGGGAGAGGCAGAGGTAGCACTTAGACAGGACATGGCCTCACTGTCCATAGGGACTCATCACCATCTCTCTGAAACAAGGTCTATTGCGCCTGTGAACATGTGCTCTTCTTCAGGTCTACGTGAAGAGACCTTCTATATATAAGTTCTGTTCCTTGGAAACTGCCAATATTTAATAGCTTTGCTTATGCACAAAAACAATGGCAATTTCACGAGGTTCAACCTAATATGAACTAGAATATGAGCTGAAAATAAATGCAAAACTCTCTATGTTTAATTTAGCTCTTTTTAAAAAACAATTTTCTTTAATGAGGAATCAGCTCTTAGGTTTCCCATATTTGTTAGATTTAAGCACTTTGAGGATTTTTCTGCAGTAAATTTTCCATCTTTGAAACTGCTCTCACTGAGAGAGAGCCGACTCTGATCTGCTGCCCCCTGCTGTCTGCCAGGGAAGCAAGCTGATTTTAAATGTATTGGGGAGGTCAGAGCTATTAAAAAAAAAAAAAAAAAATCAGGATTTCTAAACATGTCACTTAGGATTATACCTTATTTCAAATAATCCTTGCCACTGCTTTTCTCTATTATAAAACCATTAAAACTTGATGGGATAAGGCATTATCATGTGAGCCCTACAAGCATGACATATTTCCCTTTGGGATATAACTTAGAGTCAGAAAAGAAGGATGGAATTACAGCTGGACTCTCAATAACCCTCACTAATGGCAGGGACAACTGTTTCCAGGTTTCAGTCATCAGGCTAAGAGGATGTAGTGAAGAGTAATAGAATAAAAGGGCTTCAAGCTTGGATCTTAGAGATTTTGCTGAGGTGTGTTTGCATTTAATTACCTTCAACAAAAAGTGGGGTTTATGCTCTGGTGGTTTTGTTCTCTGTGTGAAAAAACCGTATGAGTGTAAGCCAACTCCAGTCCTTTGCCCTCAATTCTTCCCTGTAACATCAGAAGGGACTGCTGGCTTTTTATAAGAATCACTGAGCTTTAGATCTGACACAGAAGGAACTATGTGCTGCTGGTGGTAACTGATGGTTACTTGTGGGAAATGAAGGAAGTGCTTAAAATTCAAGCCAGTATCAGTTGGAAAGTCGAGATTATAATTCACAGACACAAGTGTTTAAATGCCACCCCTTCCCGACTCAGCTCTTGTTTGTTTTTAAAAGCTGCTTTGCACCCTGTTTCTGAAGGTCGGGTGGGAAGTGTGTGTGTGTGTTCCCGTGAACCATGTCTCATTCCCCAGCTGCAGGTGACCTTTCTTTCTCCTGGAATCAGGAGCCTTAGACAAGACAGGGCTCTAACCCGGAGGGGCACAGGTGCTCCCAGTTGGACCACAGGCTGAAAACTTTGAAAGTGACTGTTCTGAATTATAGCTGTCGTTTAGTTCAGCAATATTACTGAACTTCTCCCCATAATTAAGTAGGCTCTGAACTTCCAGGAAACAATATATCCCTTCCAAAGGCTCATAATCTACTAGCAGTTTCCTGAAACTGTATGTAGCTTGGTTTTACTCAGCTCTTATTGTGGTAAAGGAAATTGTTGGCTGAAACTTTTTACCTCCCATTCACACTGTTCATTGGAATGCCAGCTACATGAGCATTTGCTGCATTGATGCTTATTTCTCTAAAGATGAAAACCAAACTTGGCTCACAGGATCCAGCCCACAGCTGCAGTCTCTTTCCTAAAGGGCTTCTTTTGCTTTTTCATGTCCAATCTGTTGTGGATTTATTCTCTTATAAATACAGTAAAGATTAATTACTGAGATAAATGAAGGGAAAACAAAAGGCCATGCAAAATGTAAGCCCAAGTTTTTTGCTATTAGGTTAAACAACATAAAATTACTTTGTGAAATTGCTATAAAAATGTCTAAACTTTCATACTTTCAGTGTCTATACCTGTCTCATCACAGTATGGTAACAGACAGTCCACAGATCTGCACACTACACTTTGAGTGGCACAGGGTAACCCCTGCCTACCTCTCCCTGTCACTCTGCAGCCGCATCAACCTGTTCCCCCTTCTCAGAACGTGCCACCTTCCTTGTCCTGCAGGGTTGTCCCCTCTGTCCGGAAGCCTCCAGCCTCTCTGTGCCTGATTTACTGGAACCATCTAATGGATCTCAAGTTACATGTCTCTGTCTATCATGACCTCCTAGACTTGGTCAGGGCCTCTGCTCTGGGCTCTCATTGTACCGCTCTCCTCTACTCATCACACTCACCACCGTTTAGAAAAATGCAGCTCCTTCACTAAGCTGTAAACTCCATGAACAGCATGCTGTCATCAGTCTTGTTCACCAAGGATCCCAAATGACCAGCACAGTAGATGTTCAATAAATACTTGTTCGATTTATAGATAATGAAAATATAACCTGAGTTTGTATCATTCAAATCCTTATTTTACAAATGAGAAAAATGAGCTACAGAAAGTTTAAGCAATTTGCCCAAAGTCTCCAAAGACACTATATATATTATATATGTATATATATATATATATATTTAAAACTATTTCAGATCTGTCAGCTTCCACACCACCCCCTTTGTATGACACATTCTAAAATGGGACGTTATACAGACATAATGAAAGCTGTTTTAGATGATAGCATTTCTATGAGTTGAAGCCTGGCTTTCAATTCTATGTTATTTCTGAAACTATCTGGAAAATTTGCACCAACAATATTTTGGTGCATCTATTCACTCATCTATTCAATCCACAGATATTCACTGAGTACCTACCGTATGCCAGAGACCACTCTAAGTGCTATGGATGTAGCAGGAAATGAGGAAGCCTAGAGTCTGTTGGGTCTCAACTTAGTGGTAGAGACATCAGCAGACATCAGCAAACACAGAAAAATTACCCATGATCAGTGATAAGTCCTGTGAAGAGAATAAGCACAAGATAAAGGGATAGAGAGTGATAGAGGTACTATTGGTGATAATGTGATCAGAGGGCCACTTTAAGGAGGTGACGCTTGAATTCAGACCTGAACATGAAAAGAAGCCACAAGGATCCAGTGGCAAGCAAAGGGGAGAGCAACTGCAAAGTGTTGGGCTGGGGACAAGTCTAGCTCTGCTCCAGAGCCAGGAAGTGTGACAGGAGTGCACAGTGAAAGAACCGAAGAGGATTTCAAGGCTGGAAAGATAACGAGTGGCCAACTGTGGTTGGCTGGGGCAGAGGCCAGTGACATGATCCGATTTGTCTTTCCAAAAGACCACTGTGATTGTTGAGGAGAGTATTGAGGGGGTGAGGGGATTGGTGACAGGTGGAAGAGGACATCGAATGTGCTAGGTCAGCAGTCCATGCTAAAGACGAGAGGAGGGTGGCAGCAGTGGTGCTGGTGGTGAGCAGCAGTCAGGTTCGAGACTGATTTTAAAGGTAGAGTTGACAAAATTTGCTGATAGACTGGATGTTGGAGGTGAGAGAAAGAGAGGACTCAGGGTAATTGCAAGATCTTTGACCCGAGTGGCTGAACGAATGAATACTAGTGTGGGAAACAGGGATGTTAGAAGACTTCGTAGGAGCATTCGGAGTGTGGGCGTTGGTTTGAAATCAAGAGATAAGGTGTGTGAGGGGCAAATGACACACAGTGTAGACCACAGAGAGAAAACATTTTCAACAGAATTCATCAGAAACCTCATCATGCGGACATTTTCTTTAATGACTTTATCTGTGCGTGTATTTTATGCCATAATATTTTACTTATTATGTAAGAGAGAGTTGCCAGAGTTAGAATAATAGAATTAGTCATTGAAATGTTAACACAGAATATTGGTACAGATTTACTAGTAAAGTCAAGATGTTTCTTACATTTAGGGATAATGAGTTAATCTTTTTCCTTGAAAATAAGTAGCACTATGTTCAAGGTTATTTATTATAGCAATGATTATAATGGCAAAAAATAGAAAATTGTTACTAGTAAGATCTCATGCTCAGTTACTTCAGTCATGTCCGAGTCTTGGTGACCCAATGGAAAATATAGCCTGCCAGGCTCCTCTGTCCTTGAGCTTCTCCAGGCAGGAATACTAGAGTGAGTTGTCATTTCCTCCTCCAGGGAATCTTCCAAACCCAGGGATCAAACCCACATCTCCTGCATCTCCCACATTGGCAATGAATTGTTTACCACTGAGCCACCTGGGAAGCCCTACTAATAAGATACTATATAAATAAATTAAGTATACCCTTGCAACTGAATATTATACAGGTATAATAAAAATGAAGAAATTCTTTATGTACTGATATAGAAGAACTTTTAAGATGTATTAAGTGGGGAAAGCAAGGTATAGAATAATTGGTATAGAATGTTACCTTTTATCATTAAAAGAATGGGAAAAAATAAAAATATGTATAGTATCTGAGTTTGCTTATATAAGCAGAAAGAAACTTTGGGAGGATAAATAAGAAACTAATCATGGTGTTACTTATGGATACAGGATGAATCAGGGAGATGGGGATAAGGGTGTGAGGAAGATTTTCCATTAGATATCTTCTTTAATTTTTTAAATTTTTGAACCATGTAACACCTGTTCAAAATATTAAATTAAGAAAAGAAACATAACACTATGCAGAATCAAAGAATGACCAGTATTATTATTGAAAGCACACTGCTGCCAGTGAAACCTTTTTTAAGCAAGTCACTTCCTTTGGCCTTTGAGCATCCCCCCAGGAAAGGGGAAGATGAATTTCTATCGTGAACTCTTCCCTCTGCTGCACTTTCCAACCCTACCTTCTCAGATTCTGCAGTCTTCCAGCTTGAGTTAAGAAAGAGCCAGAATGTCTGGTTTCTAAGATGAAAGTGATAAATAAGTCATCTTATTATATTTGCTTGATTGCTTTCTTCTTACTCTGCCAAAGTTCAGTGCTTTACTACCTCTTTTCTCTCATTCATTTATTCAATAAATATTGATTGGGCATCTCCTATGTGCAGTGCACTATATCCTAAATATACAAAGATTAATCTAATTTTTTATTGATCCTCTTAGTATATTAAAAGTATAAGGTGGCAAGGAAATATATACCATCCTCTTTGCAGGTGGGGATGCATACCAACCTCTTTGCATACCAACTGACCTCTTGGTGTGGAAAATACATACCAACCCCTTTGCATGGTCCTCAGAGATTGAATCATTGGCCTGAAATCACAAGTACTTAATAAGAATAGGATATACATTTGCCACCTGGGTCTAGGAGACAAAATCTACTTGATTCCATTTCTTTCTAAAGTAATATTAGATTTCACTTTAGGGGAAGGTAAGACACCTTGTCTCTTTTCTTACGGTGAGCGCTACTGTGTCTACTGTGGTAAGAATTTGAAGTATGTTCTTTCACCTTTTGCACTTAGGTTTGAAAACATTTATTCACTCATCTTTTCATACCAAAGACATGATCCCTTCCCAGGGGCTAAGTATGATGGTAGATGCAGAAAACAGTATGAAAATGATTCAGATTTAGGATCCATCTCAAGAAGGTAACATTTAGCCTGCTCATAATTAACTATGATACATAAAATACACATCAGAAATGATCCGTGCCTTAGGAGAGGTTTGGAGAAAGTGTTCTAAAGAGACAGGTATCAGCTGAGCTGCCAAGGCAACAGGGAAGGCTTCATCTCAGGACCCCAGGCAGAAGCCATTCTGATGGGGTCCAGGTCAGACCTACCCCAGATAAAACTGAAGCCTGTGAAAACCTCCTAGCAGGAGAGAAGCTTCTGTATCCGGTGCTCCCGGTGTGGGGCCAAAGGATATCTCTTGATTATATACATTAATTTCTATGTCTTTGAAATACTTTGATAACACTGATGATAGTTTAGATATTCACTGTTTACTTGAACAGGATGTCACGTGACTAGCAATAAATATAGCCCCAACTTGTCCTCCACGTAAACAAGTTCAGTAACCCCATTAGTCCAGTCACATAGGTTAAAAAACCTAAAACTTAATTTAAAATAACAGCCAACACTTTTAAAATACATACTGTGCTTACCTACTTTACAAGCATTGCTTCTTTTCATTCTTATATCAAAATTACAAGTTAGAGACACTGTTATTACCGTGCCCATTGCACAGATAGGGAAATAGAGACTTGAAGAGGCTGTTATCTATAGTCTTACAGCCACTAAGTGGTAGAACTAGAAGTTGAATCCAGATTTGTCTGATCCCAAACCTGTGATCTTAACCACTGTGCCCCTGGTTTTCAAACTTTGCACACACCAGAACAACTGGAGGACTTGTTAAAACAGTTTGATGACTCTACCGAGTTAGTTTCTAATTCAGTAGGGTGAGAGTAGGGTCCAAGAATTTGTATTTCTAACAAGTTCCTGGGTAACACAGATGCTACATTTGAGAACCACTACTGTCTGCTGCTCTCCTACCAATGGTAGTGTTCCCAATGTTCTATGGAGGAACATGAACCCACTCTCAGCAGATAAATATTTATGCCAATTTTCCCTTTATTGGAATAATCAAGGATTCACTCAAAGCCTTTAAACAGACTGATTCACAGACAATTTAAAGCAAATAACCAATATATTAAAGTTTCTAATTAAATTCTCCTATGAAATGAATATGAAATTTCTTTTCATCAAGGGCAGGGTTGATCTTCCTACATGAATGAAGGTTTTTAAATTAGTGAATGGCATTCTGATCACCAACTTATAATAGTTCCAGTGAATATCGTATCCTTCAGAGATATGATATGAGAAGTCAAACCAGGCAAGCTGTCAAATTCTAAAGGTAGCACTGGACAAGCAAGAGAAGATGTTATCCTGGGGACATCTAAATGAAGGAAAAGATATTTGTCTTACATCCTGCCATGGTCTCTTCTTATAGCATCCTGTGCTTCTTATTGATGGTATTCATCACACTTGAAAATGTTTGAGTACTATCTCTCATTGATTCTAAATTGTAAGCATCTACATCTTAATTGTAAGGAGTTGTTTATCATCAACTCCTCAGCCTGGTACAGTGCCTGGCAATGTTTGCTGACTGGCTGACTTACTGCTCTCTACTCCATAATCTTGCAGGCAACAAATCACAGCCCAGCAGTTACAAAAGCTGCCTCGCCAGCTCCAGAGAGAACTTTTCTTACAGAAAATACAGTAAATACCTGTATATTGCAAGGAATGGAGAAAAAAGAACAGTGTGAACATGCCATAAATCAGAGGCAACGTGCTTTTATTGCCCATTGCAAAGCCTTTTCCTGAAGCTTTTCTCTGAGATGCCTTCTTCCGGTTAAACAATTTCTGGGCTAAAATATAAAGAAAACACACATCGCTTGAGGAAAGCTACAGCTTAATGAGGCGAAAAATAAAAACATCCTATGAGTCCCATCCAGCTGTGTGGGTATTTCCTGCCAAAAGATGTAGGAGTTGGAGTAGTAGGGGATGTGCCTGAATGTGAATGGATGTTGGAGGCCCAGATGGTTGCAGGCTATATCAGGAAGGACCAGTGACTGTGCTCATTGCTGTGCTCCAGATGACACAGTAGCCGTCCCTACCCTTGTGCACCAGGGAGGGGATGCTGCCTGAGTCATCCCTCTCAGATTCTCAGATCACATATGTCTCTTCTCACTCCCATTGTGCTTGTGATGATACTTCGTGGGTTTCAGACTACTGGAAGAAGAGTCATAAAGCTTGAGGGCATAGATAGGAAAAACTTTAGATGGATGCTCAGCGAATACAATTGACCAGAATACATTTGTAATTTAGTTCAATATTGAGTTGCCAGCATCAGAGAGATGAGTGCCCCTTCTACAGACTGAGATCCTAAGTAAAAGCCTTCAGTCTGCTAGTTCTGTAACGACTGACAGGATGGTGTCCATTGGCTTATGCCCTAGTGTGATGGTACTGGCCAGTGTGGAAAAGCTCAGTGAGAAACAGCCTAATAGAATGCGTTCACTATCGTGTCTCCCTTAAAGATATTTTTAGGACATCACACAGGTAGAGGGCATATTGTCTAGTATCCTTTGGTAGGGTGGAATTCCCTAGGAGGGAAGAGATTGCATTTTAGAAAAGCTGTACATGTCCAGAGCAATTGGTATGTTTCCTGCCTTAAAGAAACTAGAAATTATGTAACTGATTAGGACTCAGTGTTCCCAGTTATATTAGTAATAGGTATCTTAGGAAAATGAAACTCATGGTATTCATTTTGTACCAGACTTACTTTTGACTCTGTATTATGCTGCTTTGGGTCTATACACATGTGTTTATTATGTGTTTTCTTTCTCTTTTTTATTAATTTTGAAAGCCAACTTACATTCATTTCTATCGCAAGGTGCAAATAAGCTTATTCCAAAATTTGTGAGCATCTGTGAAGTGTGAAGAACCCTCTGAGGTGACAGCGACCTCATACTCCTGGAATTTGTTTGTGAAGACACAAAAAGTTTATTAAGGGATTCTGAAAAATAGACACATATCCTCCTAGTGATCTTGGGCAAATTATGTAATCCTGTTAGCTCTATCTCCTTCCTATTAAACTTGGGCAGAATAATACCTTCATTTTGAAAGATTTTTGTGAGGATTAAATTATATCAAACATGTAATGTATACCTGTCACATAACAGGTTCTCCATTAATGCCTCTTTTCCCTAAATGCTTCTGACATAAACTTTGCTTCCAAAAAATGGATGTTTCAGGTTCTCTGTTAAAGATAAGGGCATGGATGTTTAAACACAAATTTCATTTTATCAAGCCTCCAGCCTAAGTCAAAAGGAAGTTGAAAAGGGAAAGGGGAAGCATAAGTGAGTTTCCTTCTAAAGAAAAGGATGAAGAAAGAAGAGCCATTGGAAGGAGAGAGAGCTAGTTCAAATTAGAAGCAGAGAGATGGTAAACACGATAGATTCTTCCCAGATCAGAAGCTTGGGGCTCCCTCTTTCCTCTTTAGAGTATTTGGTTCCAGAAAACAAATATGGGAGCAGGAACCTACAAGGGCTGTTCCTTATTCTTTTTGCTGATGGACATCTTATCAAGTCTTGCTCTAGAGCTAAGAAAGACAATTCTAACATTTAAATATTCTAAGGAAGTTAGATCTAACCATATTAAGGAAGTTATTTGCTGTTTGCTTTTTTTTCCTTTTTTCATTTCAAAGAGAGTTGAGTGCCCTTGCTAAGCTTGTCATCCAATACACGGAAATATAATGTACTTATGTCCCCACCATGAACTCCTCACCCAATGGCATCCCATCCTGTTTGCACACAAATTACTCAAATGGAAATAAGCATTCTCCTAGATGCTGACCCTGCAACTTCTACATGCAAGCACATAGAGCCTGAGTTCCATTAAGTGTTGACTCAAGGGTGCCTGTGAAGTCTCCCCATAACATTCACCGATATAGACCTATCCCTTAACAAGGAGTAGCCCTGGCTGGGAAAGGTTTTCATGAGCCTAATGGTTTTCATGAGCCTAAAACCTATTTCCATTTAATTCCTGTTTATCAAGTACCTAGAGGGAGGCAGCTTCCTGTAGTAGAAGATCTTCAGCTTCAGAGTTAAACCAACCGTGATTGAATCCCACCTTGCCACTTCCACCTTCAGCATCACTATAGGAAGTATTAGGACCTACTTTTCTGGGTGTTTTAAGATTCTATTTGATCTCTAACATAAAGAACTTGGCAGAGTGTCTTGTTACCTCCCTGACCTTGCCTTCCCCTTTGTGCTGATAATTGTAGTATACACAAATGACAAATACAGAAAAGACAGGATATACAGACGTGAGGCCACAAAAGCAGAGACTGAGATGGTTCTTGACCAAGTCCTCCTATCTGTGGGATGTGCTTCCAAACCCACAGCTGGGTTTGAGCTGGCCTGAAATATGGGGTATCTTAGAGAATTCAGTCGGACTTGAAGACTGAAAAAAATTTTCAGATATTTTCATTTCAGAGGACCCCTTTTCTTCTCAACAGCCTGTGGATGTCTCATGAAGTACACACGAATATATACCAACTTTAGCATAATGCCCATATCACTTAAAAACGGTGATATCTCTTGTCTTGCCTGAGAAAGAGACAAAAGAGCAAGAAAGAAAGAAAAGGAAACTAATGTCTGTCAAACACCCACACCTTTCACTCCCTTGGCTGTGTTCTTTCACACAGCCCTGTAAAGTAGGTATTCACATTCTAACAGATGAGAGCGGAGAAGCTCGGAAAGGCAACTTTACCCAAAGTGACACCCTCAGATGTGGGAGTGCTGAGATTTAAGTCTAGGCTTTCTGCCTCTTGGTCCAGAGAGAGGCAGAAAGGAATCATTTCAGTGACACTATAGAAGTTTCTGTGCCATGGTGTGTTCAGGGCTTTTTCTGTCAAGTTATCCAGCGTGGAATAGAAGAGCGAACATGGGTTTGAGAGTCAAATGTGCCTGTGTCCAAATCCTGGTGCTTACCTTTCCCACCACCCATGTGACCTGTTTAACAATAGAAATTTATTCACAGGCAATAGAAACTTATTCTTCCTTATTTCTTAAGGAAGAAATAAACTGCAGTGGAAATTCTGAAGTATCACTAAATAGAACCTAGCAGTAGTAGAGGGCATGGCTAAGAGTGTAGTTTCAGCATTAAACAAACTTGACTTCTAAATGAGAGACAATAAAACATAGCAGTTAAAAACACAGAGCCTGAGGAAAGACTCTGGGCTCCCATCCCAGTCTGAGACTTAATAGCTCTTTCTGCTTAACTCTCTTTGTCTCCGTTTCTTCATCTGTAAAATGGTTAAAATAAAAGTATACACCTCAAAGGATCGTTGTGACCTAGGCACTGTTGAAA
This sequence comes from Bos javanicus, assembly GCF_032452875.1. Classification (NCBI taxonomy): domain Eukaryota; kingdom Metazoa; phylum Chordata; class Mammalia; order Artiodactyla; family Bovidae; genus Bos; species Bos javanicus. The sequence continues at coordinate 87,403,398 of NC_083868.1, forward strand.
TATATGTAGGGTTTTCAGCACAGTACCTGGTACATTTTAGATGCCCAGTAAGTGACTGTTATTACTACTAGTAGTATTACTAGGTACCTGTCTTTGGGCAAGTTATTCTTTCTGGGTTTCAAGTACCTCTCTTCTAAAATGAGGATATAATTATGCTTCAAAGAGATGTTTATGAGAATTCAGCTGGAAATAACAACACGCTTAATACCATTTGGATAGCTATTTTAATAAACTAGATGCTTTTGAGGTTCATCTCTTCTTTGTCGACACTCTTCAGATAAGTTTACAGTTCTGAGTAGTTACCCAAGAATTAGAAATTGCTCTTTTCATTGTTAAACATTAAGTAAAGAATTGTTTTATTCTTAGAGGTATCAAAGTGAAGAGCACATGTAATGCTCACAGCCATCTTCTTGAGGGGTGACTCTCCTCATATTGCTCAGGAAATTGTTTAACTCAGGAAGTCAGAAAATGCTTTCTACCTTCCTCCAGGCAGAACACATAATCACTATATTTCCACATAAAACATCACTGAAATTTTCAACTTTTTCTAATAATCATCAAAAATTGGGTGATTTTCTGCATCTCTCTCACCACTGAGTTAATTTGTGTTGGTTTCAATATCACTGAACAAGAATGTACTGGTCCTTCCTTCAGGCATCTTTGATTAAAGTTAGTTTCTCCTCTTTTATTATATATAATATATAACCTCTATGTCAGTGGGTCTCCCTGAATCTTAGGATCAAAATAAGGTTAACTAAAAGCACTCCTGTGCTATGATATTCAATGCCTCTCCATCCCAGCACCACTTCAAAAGGTTTCTGCAAATTTAGGGAACACTAAGTGTTCTAGCAGCTTCCCTGGTGGCTCAGTTGATAAAGAATCTGCCTGCAACGCAGGAGACACAAGTTCGATCCCTGGGTTGGGAAGATCCCCTGGAGGGTGAAATGGCATCTCACTCCAGTATTCTTGCCTGGGAAATCCCATGGACAGAGCAGCCTGGTGGGCTACAGTCCATATGATAGCAAAAGAGTCAGACACAACTTAGCAATTAAACAACAAGTGTTCTGGCTCTGAGATCTTACTTCTGCTTTAACATTGGTGCTTATGGATTTTCAATAGTTCATTCAACCTATTCTGTGTCACACACTATTCTGGGCTCTTTATATGTGGTACAAAGCAAAACATACAAGTCATTTCTCTTTTTTCTCTCCTTCTTCCACACCTTATCAGTATGAATGTGGAACATGGCTCTGTTCCTCATGCATGGGTACTCTCAGTCATGTCCAGCTCTTTGCAACCCCATGGACTGTAGCCCACCAGGCCCCTCTGTCCATGGAATTTTCCAGGGAAGAATACTGGAGTGGGTTGCCATGCCTTCCTCCAGGGGATCTTCCCGACCCATGGGTCAAAGAATCTTGTGTCTCCTGCATTGACAGGCAGATTCTTTACCAACTGTGCCACATGTGGAACATGGCTCTATTCCACAATTACAAGCAAAAATGTTGCATCTTACAGAAGGTACCTGTGTCTATAGCAGACATTACTGGAGGTTTAGGGATGTAACTTGAACAGGAAAGAGGTATAAGAGAGGACTAAATTGCCACCAAATTAATCTTTTTAGTTATGCAGAGGGTTTTTTTCTTTTAAGATAATCTTCTATCCTTTCTCCCTATTTCAAATTCCTACTATGTTTTAATCCAAAGTTAATGTGATTTCCACCACCTCCATAACGGGTTTTGCAGAAAATATGAAAAGAGCCTGTGGATGAGTCATAAACTCATAATAGCCTTTCCCTTGGCTACTACAGTGGGATCAAAGGGCTTTAAATTATCATGGGTAAGGACTCCATTAAATTTTTAGCCAGGAGCCTAGATTTCTAATTTCTGCTCAAGGGAGGAGGACTATAGGAAGGAGGTGCTGTCATACTTCTGTAACCCAGGTTTAGGAGAAAACCTCAACAAGTCTTAGACAGATAGGACTATGTATCATCTATCCATCTACCCATGCCTTCCTTCATTTGTTCACTCAAAGAGCCTTCATTTAGCACGCCTGTGCCCACAAGACACTGCGCTTATGGCAACACAAAACAAGAGTATAAGACTCTGTGTCCAACTTCAGGGAGATCACAGTCTAGACCTCAACTAAGAAAAAATTGTGATTAAGCAGGATCTGGAAGAAGGCATTGAATTCAACATGTAGAGATGAGGAGATGGGACTTCCAAGTGAAGAAATCAGTCTCTGCAGAGACGCAGAAAGAAACTTGAATCCATACAGCCTTCACTGGCGTGGTGAGTGGTGCAGAATAGATGATGAGAGAGAAGCTGCAGGAGAGGAAGAGATGGAGGAGAATCCTGCAGACTTAACCAGGGAAACAGGCACAAAGAGCTCCTCCTCTAAAGAACATTCCTGAATGCTGTGCAGCTCTTAGAGTCTGGACTGTCCTCTGTTGAAATTTGATTCCCTGTAGGAAAATTGACATTATAAGAATTGTGTTTGCACTTAAGGCATCAACTTTCTGAAAACAACTTAATCAAAGGAAAGATCCAGTCCATATATTTTTGTCAGCTATTGCGCTTGACTCTGCAGTCACAAATACCAGAGAGAAACCATATTCATAAAAGACCCCAGCATATGGAGTACCTGATTTCATTGTTCATTTTAGAGAAGGGGAAAATATAAAAATATTCATATGGTATGATATGATTTTTAAATAAAACTATATATCTTCACAGAATTTAAAGTGAAAAATAAATGAGTAAAATTTTATAGTACCAAGTAAAATAGATCTAAATAGACAGTAATCCATAATAGAGAAATACAAGTTAAATTCTTTCAAAACCTGCCAGTCACTTTCTTTGTTTACTGTGACATAGTTTGTATTATTGTTGTAACTGAAACCCTATGATATTAAAATATCCAGAGTCAAGAAATGCATTTCTATTTCCAATTAAATCTTCTTTAAGAAAATGAGCATGCAAACCACTTTATTTTCACTTTTCAAAGAAAAGGTCAACATAACTCTAAGCCTACTGAAAGAAACTTTTTAAGTTGTTTGAAAGGTCAAGCAGAAAAAAATATTTCTAGAATTTCTACATTTTGATGACTTTAATATAGGAAGTTTTACAATCCAGTATGCTAAATTTTTATTGAAATTTAAAATCTCTTAAAAGACATTTGCAATAAACTTTTTACAAACATCTATTATAGATGGAAATAAAACTAGAAAATGAATCTAACATTTTTATTCAGGTGAATAAATTAGCCATGATACATATATATATAACATATTTATATATATTTAAATACAACAGCGCATGTATTTATGACATACATAAATGTTTCACACCTAGAAGCAACTGTGATCTGTGATGGACCAAGGGAAAAAATAGGAAGTAAGGCTTTAAAATAACTAAACTTTGGTGGTGACATTTGAGGAAAAACAGTATTTAAGTATAAGAAATTAAAAAGAAGTCTTTGTGATTTTTTGAGTCTGGTGAAATAATACAAGGTTTAAATTAACAAAAACACTCAGAACTATTTGAGTGTTGAAATTTTTCATCACATCAATATTGACTAAAAGGGGAATAAAAGCTTTTGAGTGTCAGACCTTTCTAAAATGTATTAATGCTTCTTTTCATGTTACTAAATACAATAACTCTATACCTAATTCTTTCTTTGATGAATTGGGATATTACAGTCCTCAGGGCTATTTCTCAGTGTATCTCTCCTTACTGAGTGGCACCCAGATGTAATTGTCAGAGATGGGCTGAATGTATACTGAGTATGGGGCACCTGGAATCTTTAGTATCCTTCAAATGAGATTATTTGTTTGTAAATTAATTTTTTCTTCTAATCATGACATTTTCTTGAAAAATTAATTGAGGATACTGGTTAATTGGGTTTTGGTTTTATTATAACTGAACAGATTGTAAGTGACTAAAAGGAAATAGTGTGATATTGTTAATCTGTGGGGGAGAGAAGACTAATGGTGAATTTTCAGGCAAATAAATTTTGATAGATTTAAACCATTTTGAGCTTTCTTCAATTTAGTATTTAGAGGAATAGCTTAAGTGGAGAACCTAAGACCTTTTATATTTTCTGGGAACCTTTTAAAAGCTTAATAAGCTCTGGCATATGTTGATGTGGTAATAGCTAGGTTCTTAGAGAAATTAACTTCTTCTATACACATAACATCTATCTAGAATTAGAATCAATTTCAGTCTATCTAATGAAATATCAGTATCATGTAGTTGCTTTTCTCTTTGAACCTGGTAAACCATAATGCATTATTTAGAAGGTTGAAATGAGATTAGGCCAAATCTCTTTTAAATGTTAATTTAATCTCTTTTGATAATGTATCTGAGATTCAGGAGAAAGAAAATGTACAGGATAGCAGAGAATTCATCTGTAACAGATTGAGAAAAACTTCATAGGCAACTTAAAATTAATGTTATCAAATCATTCTTCTGCTTATAGTGACTTGAGACACAGATTATAGATATATTTCCAGTAGAGGCAATATAGGCAATCTGCCTAAAATAGAGCGTAGAAATGACTAAACACCTCCATGAACTCAATGGCCCACCGAACTGTTCCAGTCCTTCAGAATTAGGAGCAAGATATGAAGGTGGCGCCTATTTATAATTCATTAGACAAACCAGAGAGCTCGTTAGTAGAAATACATATTTTTGGAACTTATAGAAATGTTTTGACAGTTTTAAGGTCCTCTATGTTGAATCCTTTCTTAGACTTTGAAAGTTGAAGGTCATCTTTTTTATTGTGATTACATAACTTTGGTTGAATAGGTTTCATAATATGGCCCTACACTTGTCAGCCTTTGAGCACACAGCACAGTCTATGAATTCATCAGCAATCTAATGGTACCTTGGAATTTTGCAATGGCTACTTTAATGGGCCAGATCCAGACTTGCCTTGTTTTCCTATTGTTAGGGGAAGTTCATTAACTTTTTCATTTCATTACAGTGTAGCCTTATCAAATTATTCTTTTAAAATAATAAATAGCTCTTGAAGATACTATAGACTCCCAGGTACATGTAGAAAATAATTTACTTAGCTAATGGGATTTCACTGATTTATAAAATTATTAGTGCATATTGAATACTCGCTTTTACATGTTATCTATTTGATCATCACAAAAACCCTGTAAAGTCAGTGAGGCAGTTATTAATACTAATTTTACTCTTCAATTGAGAAAACTAAGCTCTCAGCCTTAGGTTACACAAAAATGCAAAATGTTGTTTCTATATCTCAAACCCTGGGTTTCCAACTTCATATCCCATGCTTTGTCAACACAGACCACACCTAACTAACCTCAGTAACCACATATGTATAAAGCCATGTTGCTGCACACTGCTGGGTTAGGGTATCCCTTGACAACTTGGTGGAATTATACCCGCGAAAAAATTGAAACTTGATGACTATTTCTTTCCTGTTCCAGTTTGTCAGTTGAAGGAGAAACTCAAAAGAAAGAAATACGTAATATAGAGAATGGGCTATGAGATTAGGCACAAGGTAAATACTGACTTCAAAACCTCTAGAACATTGACCAGCCAGAATGGCCTACCTGGTTGTCCTCCTAATCCAGGCTTTCACCTTCATGGTTTCAAAGCATGCAGTGGGGGAGAGGTTGTTTTTTTAATAAGCACTTAAGTGGAAGCTTCAAGAGCAAGTTTCATTTATCTATTGATATAATTATGTGTCCTACATTCGAAATTAATCAAACTGTGATTTAGCCAGAAAGTCTGACATCTCAGCAAACTGAACTAGTACATCATCTGTATAACAACAGAAGTGTGAGTTACAGATTAGATGATTAGAAAGACTTTCAGGCACTCCAGGGATCCTGATTCATTTAAAGTCCCCTGTGGACATCAACCCAGGTGACATCTTCATTCTGTACAAGCTGTAAGCTCTACCCCCACAGTAAGCTGCAGAGATATTAGCAAGAACCTTTGAAAAAACTACCTGTGATACATATTATTTTCCAATTATTTTATTTTTTCAATTATTCTGTTTATGTACATAACCACTATATATTGGGAGAAGGCAATGGCACCCCACTCCAGTACTCTTGCCTGGAAAATCCCATGGATGGAGGAGCCTGGTAGGCTGCGGTCCATGAGGTCGCTAAGAGTCGGACACGACTGAGCGACTTCACTTTGACTTTTCACTTTCGTGCATTGGAGAGGGAAATGGCAACCCACTCCAGTGTTGTTGCCTGGAGAATCCCAGGGACTGGGGAGCCTGGTGGGCTGCTGGCTATGGGGTTGCACGGAGTCGGACACGACTGAAGCAACTTAGCAGCAGCAGCAGCAGCAACATTATATGTTGATATTTAGCTGATGTATGTATTATCTAATTGAAGTCTCTAAAAGTTATATAATTTAATAAACTTTTAATTGGGAATTAATTTAAAAATTTGGAAGCATTCAGATTTCAAAATCAAAAGAAATTTGTTTTTCACAAGAAAATTCTTTTCAAGAAGTTCTAAATGTATAATCTGAGGTCATGAGGCTAGAAGCTCAATTCAAGTTTGGGAATGAACACATAACACCTGTTGGCACTGGCTGACCACTCCACTTGAGGCATAGTCTTCATTTGAATTTCTTGTAGGCAATACTTCCTGACAATTACTTAGGTCATAGTCCCAGATGGGATATCACTAAAGTGGCAATTTTGGCCACCTGGGTTGAGCATTTCTAGTTTCCCATATCTAAGAAGTCCTTTTGATCAGATTAGGAATCACAGAAGAAATTAACTGAGAAGCTTAAAATAAAATAAACTTGTAATTGAATTGTCTTTGGATATTTTTAAACAGTTTACTCAGATACAAAAGTAAGATTACTTTGTAATGACAGGGAGTTGTTTCATTATTGTAATAGTTTACTAGGAATCCATAACAAAGTGCCACAGGCTGGGTGGCTTAAACAACAGAAAGTTATTTGCTCACAGTTCTGAAGACTAGAATTCTGAGATTAAGGTGAGAGAAGGATTGGTTTCTTCTGCAGTTTTCTTGGCTTATAGATGACTGTCTTTTCCCGGTGTCTCCATATAACCTTCCTTCTGTGTCCTAATTTCTTCTTATAAGAATACCAATCATATTGGATTAGGACCTACCCTAACATCAATACTCCATTTTAACTTAATTACCACTTTAATAAAGATCTTGACTCCAAATACTGTAACATTCAGAGCTTCTAGGGGGTTAGGCCTTCAGTGTATGAATTTTGGAGGGACATAATTCAGACCATAACAATTATAATCTCAACCCTTTAAAAACTGGTTTCTCATTATCCCTGGTGGCTAGATTCAGCATCCCAGTCTTGCATTGGATCCTTGATTTCTGTGCCTTATTAGTCCTTTTTGATGTGGGTTGTCCCAAGCCTGGTCTCTTATCCATGCTGTGATTATTCTCTGCCTCTGTTGCTGTTACTGAAATACCTTTACTACTTTCATACCTACTGCCCTTCTTTTGTTCCTTATAGCGTCTGAACTCAAGTTCATTCCAGTGTTGTCTCTAATAACCAAAAACTACAAACAACCCAAATGTCCATCAACAGTTGAATATGTAAATTGCGGTATATTCAGATAATGAAACACTATACAGAGGAGGGAATGTAATAACTATTGCTACTTACTCCATGGATGAATCTCACAAACACAATGTTGTATCTTTTGCTACCTACTTCATAAGGACACTTAGACCACAGAGTCCATGAACTCAGCAGTCACAGTTCAGTCCAGTTCAGTCACTCAGTCATGTCCAACTCTTTACGACCCCATGGGCTGCAGCACACCAGGCTTCCCTGTCCATCACCAACTCCCGGAGCTTACTCAAACTCATGTCCATCGCATCGGTGATGCCATCCAGCCATCTCATCCTCTGTCATCCCCTTCTCCTCCCAACTTCAATCTTTCCCAGCATCAGGGTCTTTTCAAATGAGTCAGTTCTTCCCATCAGGTAGCCGAAGTATTGGAGTTTCAGCTTCAGCATCAGTTCTTCCAGTGAATATTCAGGACTGATTTCCTTTCGGATTGACTGGTTGAATCTCCTTGCAGTCCAAGGGACTCTCAAGAGTCTTCTCCAACACCACAGTTCAAAAGCATCAATTATTTGGTGCTCAGCTTTCTTTATAGTCCAACTCTCATATCTATACATGACTAATATTTATCGAGTACCTACCATTGCCAGGCATTGTGGAAGTGCTTTCATACATACTCTCATTTAATTCTCACAAATTTATGAAGTAGCTAGGTAGGATTTCTATCCTATTTTCAGAAGGTAAAATGAAGCCTTAGAGAGAATAATTTATAAAAGGCAGAGCTGAGGTTTGAAACTTCTGTCTTCTGACTCCAGTCCCAGTATTGGTGCCAACATGCCACATGGCCATCCTTTGTTCCCTTCCATTGACCATGGATGCTTAACTGGCTCTATACACTGTCAATCTCATGGCCACTCAGTGACTGGGGTTCCCCACTCCAAGGTCTCTTCATACTTTCCCTAGCTCCTCTCCAGAGAATAAGAAAAACTGTTAATCCTTTTAAGGAACCAGAAGGCATTAGGGAGGAGCCAACTCAGATATTGCGTATGACCCCCAGAGGACTATCAAGATAAGCAGAGACACTACAGTCTGATTCATAATATTAGAACAGAAATGGTGAAAGCCTCAGCTTGTCTCTTAGAGCTGTTTCAGGTAAGTTAGGTAGATGGAGTACCCTTAGCTCAGAACTTTTTGGCTAGTAGCTTGTGAATTTAACCTAGTTTCTGTAATTTAGTTTTCCTAAGTTATATCAACAAAACTGGGGCATTTGGTGACTGGAGAACAAACTAGTAAAACACTTGCACCTGCCAGAAAATGATTAAAGCTACAAAGAAGGCTACTGAATAGTCGGATTCCAAGTCCACAGCTCTTATTCATAAATTAGTAATAGAATTTGCCTGAAATATTCATAAAGGGGAATTCAAGTTCACTAGTTACAAGTCCTTCTCTAGAAATAAAATGGACAAAGTACAATTCTACCTCATGACATCTGCATAAATTTGCTTTCTCAAATTCAAAACTTTGGTAATAATACATTTACCATATGGTAATTACATCTATTTTTAAAGGAGGTGGGATTCAATTTCTATGCTCTAAGATAACAACAGTCAACATTTAAAGGCTTCCAATTTGGTAGAGGAATGGAACTCCTTCTTTTGACTTGGAAAAAAAAAAGAAGTGAAAGTGTTAGTCACTCAGTCCTGTCCACCCCTTTGCAACCTGATGGACTGTAGCCTGCCAGGCTCCTTTGTCCATGCGATTCTCCAGGCAAGGATACTTGAGTGGGTAGCCATTCTCTTCACCAGGGGATCTTCCCAACCCGGGGATTAAACCCACATCTTCTGCATTGCAGGCAGATTCTTTACTGTCTGAGCCACAATAAATAGATTTTACTTACTAGGGGCAAGAAGTTAGGATGTGTGTATGTGCTCAATTGTGTCCAGCTCTTTGTGACCCCATGAACTATAGCTCGCCAGGCTCCTCTGTCCATAGGATTTCCCTGGCAAGAATCCTGGAGTGGGTTGCCATTTCCTCTTCCAGGAGATCTTCCTGACCCAGGGATCAAACTCTCATCTCCTTTATCTCCTTCACTGCAGGCATATTCTTTACCGTTGAGCCACCGGGAAAGCCCAAGAAGTTGGGGGATGCATCTAATCACTGAAAAGAAAAAGAGTTTCATGGGTAATCACTTCAAGGGAACTGTTTCATGGTCTTAACCACATATTTACCTACAGGGATTCTTATTCATTATATTTCCTTTGGAAAACTTTCCAATCAGGAATAAATGGGAAAGACAGAAATGATAAATCAGTGTTTTGTACATGGTTCCTGCCGAGTTTCCTTCCCCCTAGTCTTCCACATTCTACTATCTTGTATAGGACATCACCTTGGCTAACTACAAACACTTAGAAACCAGACCTGAATACCTCTTCCCTAACCCCTTCCAGGAATAGACCTTTTCTCACCTCCCCCTATGCCCTAAAACATCACTGATTCAACAGAGTTTAAGCAATTATCCATGCTGGTGATGTATGATTCTCATAACACCTTACTTTCTCTTAAGTGTTGGACATCCATCCATTTGTGCACATCAGATAAAAGTCTGGAGTGCTTGTATTTGAAAAGAAAAAAAATAACAAAATAATCTTTAGGATTTTATGTTTTCAGTCATTTTGCTTAAAAATACGCTCAATATTAAGGTGAAATAGGTTCCAAATAATTTAGAGCGACATTAATCAGAGTAAGCCTAATAATAAAACTTCACTAATTGAGAACTGTTATAGATGATAGGGGAACTAAGTGTTGTGACTTTGACCTTTTGTCAAGAAAGCTTGCTAAGCAGAGTAAATAAGCCTGGGGGTAAGGTGGGAGTGAGATGGGGAATGTTTAATCTTCTCCAGAGAACAAACAAATGGTAAATTGTGAGCAAATGGATCTTATTAATTAGAAGGAAGTCTTATCTGTCCTTCAGAGCCAATTTTAAGCATCTTTACTTGGCAACACTTTATTAATTTTAATGAATTTTTATTTAGATACTTGAAACTATTTAATTTCTTTAAATGTCTAATTCAGACTTTTTATGTAATTCAAAATCACCTTCTGTCAAATTTGGCCATATTATGTGATTTCAATACCTTAAATAATTTGAAAAGGTTTTTAATAGTTACTTAAATACTGAGTAAACTTGAGTCTTATCACTATACCAAATAATGCAAGTAGTTCAAAAGAAACAAGCACAACCTTTGCTCACACAAGGTAGTTCCATTGATAAAACAGTCACAGAACCTTTTTTCTCAATGAAGGATTATATAGCAAGGTGCCCAGGAGAAGCTTAATCTGCATGTACAACTCAGAAATTTTGGGTATGGGGCAATTCTGTTCCTCAAGAGACCCAGGTCCCTTTTCTAAGTGTAATTAGAAAAAATGATAAGGAGTGTTTTGGAATCAATTGGTGACTCTGGTCACTGAAGGCTGATTTGTTTTTTTAAAAAAGAGATACTGACTCGCTTCCTCAAAAGTACTCTTGGATGGTCAAGAAGACACTCTGAGGTGGGAGAGACTAAAGTGCTGAGGCCTAATTTTCTGGGGAGAGACAACAGTTTAAGAGTCACCATCAGTTTTACACGCCAGTGTGTTCTGCTTCAGGACTAAATGTTCCAAGTTTTCTGAGTGTGTTTTAAGAACTACAAGATGAGAGCTACTGATTGGGCACCCATTATGATTTTTGACTGCTTTTAGGGGAGATTCTTTGACTGCTAATAAGAATAGTAAGAGCAAGAGTGGTGGTTAGGGGACCTGTTAGGGCAGGAACAGCTGTGATGGAAGTGCTGAGGGAGTGGTGGAAGCAGTCACTGCCAAAATGGGCCACCCAGAGGTGGGAGAGAGAGCAGCTCCAGGGATAGCACCCTGGCTGTTGAGAAGACAGTAACCCAGGGTCAACTGGCATACTAGGCACAGTGAACACAATTCAGAAGGCCCAAGATACTCCTCAGGACCCATGAAAATGCTTTCATTGTATCAGTCTTAAAAATCAGAATCCCTCAGATGACTATTATAATAAGGAATTTGTAATATTAATAACAAATCTGGTCTGGATTATGTTTTTCTTGATACAGCTTAGTCATAAAATACAACCTTCTACATTTTTTATGGAAAAAAGGTCCCATTAAAGCAAAAGTTTGAGGACCTATAGAAGTCATGAAGATCCCCCTACAGCAATCATTCAGGCCAAGGACAATGAGTGTGCATGCAGAGAGCTTAAAATCCCAGGGACTTTCATGTGTGGAGGTTTAGAATTAAAGAGATTGTTGTCCATGGCTCTCCCATCACCACATACACATATACCACATACAGCAAAAAGTACCAAATAACACAAACTGAAGATATAGGAGTTATATGGTAGTGGTTTAGTTGCTAAGTTGTGTCTGACTCTTGCAACCCCATGAACTGTAGTCCATCAGGCTCCTCTGTGCATGGTATTGGTAACTTCTTGATTTACCAAGCAAGAATGCTGGAGTGGTTTGCCATTCCCTCTCCAAGGGATCTTCCCAACCCAGGGATTGAACCGGGGTCTCCTGCCTGGCAGGCAGAGTCTTTAGCAACTGAGCCACCAGGGGAGCCCCATGGGAGTTATATCATAGAATGTAATTAGAATCAGTCCTCATTCACACCAGAAGACTTCATGGAAAAGGTGATGGTTTGGAGAGTCATCTGGAAAAAAACAATGCTACAGTGAAAACAAAAAAGATAGTAAGAAAGATATGGAGAATCAACTAAATGTCCTTCTTTTAAATGCCATGTGACATTATTTTAACTAAAGGCATCAATTTCTTTACTGCAACTTGACTACCCTTAATAAAGAATCAATAATCAAATTATTTCCAGCTATAAACAAATCATTGAACCAGTGGTGAATTCATTATGATTTGTGAATTCCACATATGAGTCACTAATTAAGAAAAGAGAGAATTCTGTCCGTGCTTCCCAATTATTTACATCCAGATCTGTGCTTCCTTCAGGATGTTTAGAAACAACGATTGACCAGTATGTTCAGATTTAGTTCTACTTGTAAATTTTAAAATTTACAAAAAATTTTGTTGATGGGGGAAGAAGGGAATGAGTTAAATGTTACTGTAATAGAATGGTTTAAAGCCCTACTCTATGTTGGAGGAAATCCACAGGAACACACAACTAGGAAAGGACATAATGTGGTAGGCAGAGATCGCCACCATTCAAGGAATATTGCTCTGACATTTTCCTGTGTTGAAAGAGAAGTTTGAAGAGAGCATGACACTTTCCATGACATTTACCTTCTCAAGTAAAAAAGGTTATCCTGGCTCTGCATATAAGCAACAAGAATAGCCATCAGAAATTAGCCTTTTTGTGACCAGTTTGTGCATGTAAGTCCAGGGTCTGGAGCTTATGAGATATATAATTTTTCAACATATGCAATACTGAATATCAGTTCATTTCAAACAGTTGTGCTAAAATGACCCAAATGGCAGGTATTTGCTTATATATATGTTATGTATGAGGAAAATATATTCAATGCATTCATACTTGTAAACCTGATTGTAGTTTATCCTTAAAACAATGATAAAAATGATGTTTAAGTTACAAATTCCATAGTAGCAGCAACTACAAAATTGCTGATGATGTACTGAGTCACTCTGAAATTACTTTATTTCATGTGTCCAAAATAGATCTCAGGATAATTCTAGTAAACATGGTATTTAGTGGCATTGAGTTAGCATTTAAAAAGAATTAGAGAGATGCTAAAACTTATAAATCTCTATTAAGATCTACAGAACAGAAAGATGTGTGTATACGTGAGATGCTTAGGTTGGTTTTCTGTGAAATAGTTGAAACAAACACATTTTTTTAGAAATGTGCTCATGAGTGAAGTTGTGAGTGGCTAATTCTTACTGACCATTTCCACCTCACAAAGCCAGATGGAGAGAGAGCAGAGTGGTAGACGAGGAAGCACACAGGCTGGGAGGTGGGTCTGGGTTCCCATCCTGGATTAGCTCTGAGGCCTTGGCTAAATCACACTGTACTGTCTCTGAGCCTCAAAGCCCACAACTGTCTAGCAAAGACAATAATATCATCTAGCCCACAGAGTTCTCATGAGATCAAATCAATAAAAACATGCAAAACACCCAGCAGCATGCTCAGCACACAGTAGCTTCTCCAAAGAGGTTAGATCCCTTCTCTGCAAGACAGACCTGGAGCCAGCACCTCATCTGAGGATACCTGATACCTTCACAGCCTGATACCCAGCCTAAGATTCTGTGACTTCCGGTGTTTTCTAGGGCTTCCCTGGTGCCTCAGATAGTAACAGAATCCTCCTGCAATGCAGGAGACCTGGGTTCCATCTCTGGGTCAGAAGTTCCCATGGAGAAGGGAATGGCACCCAACTCCAGTATTCTTGCCTGGAGAATCCCATCTACTCTGTTTCTTACATTCTATATTAAAAAAATAGAAGTGGGACAAAATTGAATTTTCATAATAAACGTTAGTGTCATTACTGTACTCCCTGTGTTTCATTCATTTATGCCTGGTGTTCTAATAGAAATTAAAAGATTATTCTCAAGAATTATTATTTCTTAGAAAAGCTACTATTTTATATATTTCATTTGTGAACAAACAAAATGATAAAGAAACTTTAAAAAATCAAAGAATTTTCTCTAGCAAATCATGCAAAATGAAAGACATTTCCCTTTATGCTGATACTGTTTTCCAGTCAAAAATATCTCAAGAGATTAAATGAGCAAGTGGAAAAAGGTGATTTTGAAGTATTATTTGAAAAGAAATGGGCTGATATAATTTCTGGAGGGTGTCATGATGTGATAATCAACTTACAAAGTTTCACTGTTCCTTTCTGTTGTGGCTAGAATGATGTACAAGCATACTGGCTTAATGTAATCTAAACCCATTTATATGCTTGAGTGTATAGTCAGTATATATTTCCTTTTTGCTGTCCTCATGTTGTTTCAAATAATAGATTAATATTGATCTTTTGGTGTAGTTATATTTAAAAAATTGAACTTGAAGTATGAATAACTATGTGTATTTCTTTCTTACAATGTTTTAAGTCACTGAATTTAAAAAAGAAAAGTAAAACGTGTGCAGTTGTATTACTGTTAGTCCTACAGAGCTGCTGATAAGCCAAGTTGTATAGTTTCATGAATTGCCAACTCAGTTACCTACCAGATTCTGAATTCTAGAAGCATTATCCCACAAGATAAATGGACAAGTCAGAAATAACACAGCTTGATTTTAAGATAAAATCTTGATTTTAATTTTTAAGTGGCAATATGACCTGGGGGGATCTTGCTTTGACATGTAAGTGCGTTCACATGACTTGGCAGTGGTTTTAGACGCTCTGTCTGAACTGTGGACATGTCACGTGGCCAACCTTCCCACTCTGTTCTGGAGCTGTACCACACTTCTGAAACAGTGAAGTTCATCGGGTAATAACTCAAAAGCCAAGAGGCTGTAAAGGAAACAAAGTTGCTAGCAGGCACTAACCTGGGTGTCATGACTTTTTTCAGGTAGTAGGTGTAACCTTGAAGAAAAAGTGGCACTGTCTTCAAAAAAGTGACCTGACCCTGGCTTTGGTGGGTTTTTCTGCAAGAAATAAAAAGCACCGCATGTGTTTATTATATATCCTTTCTAGCTGACCACTGCTTTGTTCTAGAGTTCAGCATGAAAGGACTAATTTTTGTTTTGGTTTGGTTTTGTTTTAGTGAAATGGCATGTCCGTTGCTAATTCTAGCTATTATAGTTGCACATGTGAAAAATACCTATACATTGTTTACGGATTGGTAGCATTTCAAATAAATAGTATATTGAAATACCGACCTGAAATTTTTTGAGATGCTTATCAATTGATTTTATTTCTTAGCCCAAGGAAAGAATCTGAATTATTATTTTTTCAATTATAACTTGTAACATTAGATATGTTTTTAAAATATATTAGGAATTTAATATAAGCATGCCACTTTGTTTATTGCTATATTATTACACTTCTTGGAGCATGGAAAAAATTCTTCACAAATGATTTTGCTCTTTTGAAAAAATACGCTGCAAAAATATGTTAAACTATATAAAGTTTGTAAATGAGTGTAGCTTATAAAGACATACTGATCTTATTGTATATAATGTTTTATCCAAGTAATTTTTACATGTTGAAAACATGTCAAATAGCTTAGCAGTGCCATGGATCATTTTCCAGAATTCAGAACTGTATGTATATTAGGAAGTTGACAGTGCTTTACTAAAGGAAACACCTGGGATCGTTACGTACCCCGATTTGTTATACAGTTAACCACTGTTTCCCTTTATTCTTCCAGAATTCAATTAATCTAAGCATTGTAGCCATATAAACTTTTCAGAACACTTAAGAAAATTACTGCTGTTATATCTGCTCAATAAAATCTCTAATAGTTGATATTATATTGTAGAAATAACACATTATTGTTCAATAATGCTAGTTCTTAAGTTAACAAACCAAAGAAACAAGCTTTCAGCATAGTAAAGAGATTCACACAGTTTTAAATGTAGTAACTAGACAAAGTTTTTCTTGGTTCTCATAAATAAAAACTGCCGCTCATTACATTTTAGAAAGGCAACGCTTGAAAAAATGGATATTCTGCTTCCTAGAGTCAACCTACCTTCTAAATACTTAAAGCCCTGTGCAAACCAAAGATAATAATGTAAGTCTATCCTTTTTAGTTGCATAGAGACTATCAAGATTTATTAATCTTTGGAGTTAATATTGACCCTAGCTCTTAACTTCCTTTCAGACAACGGACCCTCATATGTCCATTTTTGTTTCCTGGCCTATGGTATCTCTGTATGCTGCATCTGTATTTTACATAAATTTGCAACACAGATAGTCACATTGTACCTAGTATAAGGTTGTTTTCTCCAGGGAGGCTCTGCCCACAGACCAAGGACAGTGGAAGTTTTTGTTTTTAAAGTGCTTAAAGATGATTTAATTTTTACATAGTATGAGATGTTGCTAATTGGGTTGGGAAGGTGATATTTTGTTTTCTGTTTGTTTTTTTCTATTATGCCTTATGTACCCTCAAAAACATAATAAACTAAAACCATAGAAAGCCAGCATACCCCTTACAGTCCATAATTATGTTTGTGTGAGACAAAAAATTGTACATATCAGTATATCAGTGCCTCTATTATTAATCATCCTTTATTTACATGTGAATTTATGAGATTCTCCAATTAAAAGACATTTCTAAAATTCTATTAACATTTTTTTATCTCAAGAACATTGAGAGTTGCATTTTTTTCCATAGTACCTCCCCAAAATAAACAAGCTGGGTGAATTTCTGTGACTTTAGGCTGCTGAACAATTTTTAGAGGTTTTATGACACATTTATTTTTTGTGCCCAATCCAATCAAAAGTGACAGACACCAGAGACCACCCAGCAAAATTCCTCTGTGGGAGTGAGACCCTGATCCTAATCCCTATCCTAGACTCTTTACTGTCATTTAAAACACTTAGAGATTATACAGGAATAATTTTAAATGAACATAACAGGCAATCCATAGTGTTTTAAAATCAATGCTAAAAAAATTGTCGTCATGTAAATTGCCTTAAAATATATTATACATATAAAATACTATGTTAAAATTAAATATAATATGTCAGCTGTAAAGGTGAAAAAGTAGTTAACTAAAAAGTTCACAGATAATCTTTTTTCAGATTTCATGTGTTTTCTCCTCAGCCAAAAGCCTCAAGATTCACTTGCAGCAGCCTACCTCTTCATTTATGTTGGATTGCTCTTAAACATTAGAATATCTTGTGATAAATAATAAGTTAAAGATTTCTCCTGACACAAGTCATTGTTGATTTCACTGTTATAGGGAAAAGGCTCTAGGGCGGCAGATAAGGCTGTTGCCATGGTGATGAAGGAGATACCGAGGGAGGAGTCTGCTGAAGAAAAGCCCCTCCTTACTATGACATCACAGGTGGGCAGACCCTTAGGGTTCCTGTAGGAAGCTGACATATGTTAATATATCAGATATTGTGATTTTTAACTAGAAAAAAAAAAAACATTAACTCGATCCAATTTTTAAAAAACATAGTTTCAATGAAACAATTATACAGTATAAAACGAAAACCAAAATTACTTAAATGAAAATTCCATCATTTAGTTACATATTCGTGGATATTAATTTTCATTACTCAACTTTAGTTAAGAAAAGAAAATGTATGTGCAAGTAAAACATGTTGCTTCTTTATAAAGGAGTCTTGTTAACAACTTTGGGAAAGTACAATTAAGATAATGGTACATTTGAACAACAACAACCAAAAAAAAATTCCTGTGGATAAATACAACTTTATTGCATACATATGTCAGTTTACCAGTAGAATATCTAAATTTTCTTAAATGTTAAATATATTTATGTTGTGACTATGCATACTACATATATGTCTATACATATTTATGTGGATGAGTAATTTACAGGAATGAGCCAGAAGTCCCTGAGTCCCCATGCAGAAAATGGCATTTGTGATCCCTCTTCTATTTGGTGACCTTGGCAACAAAAATATCATCTCTATTAAAAGCACATGAGGGCCATTTTCAGCATTTATTATAACAAGTATAGAAAAAGGTTTACATTTGTATGCAAAGACATGCCAAGAGTGAATCCTGTATGTCCTCAGGGACTTTTGAAACACCCTGTAAAATCCACATACATATGTATAATATACTCATCACCACTCTGTGGAACTATCAGTTTTAAATTCTTAAATGCAAAATATTTTTACTTGCATTTATCTTATAATTTAGATTAGATTGTTATATTAAACATTTCTTTTTTTTTCCATAATGCAATAGTAAGTGCAGTGATTCAGTTCCAATTATATGAACATATCTCAATTTAGAAAAATGTCCATTTAAATTCCTCATGAAAGGCATTTATATCAAAAGCTAAATTATGGCAACTTATTTTTAGAAGAGCATCAGATCACATCCCCAGCTGCTGCCAACATGTGTGGTTTTATTTTATTCTAAACACTATGTTGTAAGTAATGAAAATTATAACATATTACATCAAAATGGAATAATAAAAGTTATTGACGATTCCCAGGACTTTGGGATAATCTTATGTTGTGAGTTTTTTTTTTTTTAGTTTTTGTTTTGTTTTATCCAAAAGAAGAGATGCTTCTTGCCAATGACACAAGTAATCATTGGAAAGATATTTGCTTGATATTTATCAAGGCCTCCATTCTTTAGTTAGTTTACATGGTAAAACATGTACAGTTTTACATTGATTTCCTGCCCTTTGTAGAATCCATGTCCAAAATATACAGTCCACAGTTCCTCAGGTAAATGCTATGGGAGGTGAGAACTACTTGGAATTCTTGGCTGATGGTAGAACCATATTCACCAGTAGATAAGACCTATCCAAATTTGCAGTTGGCGTAATTGTGCTGCAACAAATCATTTCAGGACATCAGAATTTAGCACAGGCTCTAGTGCCCAATAATCCTTTTCAAATGTCCAAAATTACCTTAATAACCTAAACTAAATTTAATGCAAAATAAGAATTTGGATTTTTTTTTAATCAGAAAAGAAACTGCGATTATTACCATTTTCTCATATTCAGAATATTTGTGTGTACCAAGTTCCTTCTTTAATCCCTGTCTAATGTTGCATTAACTGTTTTTGAAGTAATAGTTACAATTTTACTGCATGAAGATGATCTAATGCTTTCTTTGATGCATCATATTCTTGTTGCATACTGGCTAATTTATGAATCAGCAAATGAAGAGTTCTGATTCATAAAATGTAATGCACCTATTGTGTTGATAATTTTGTGAAATTAATCCTGTGATAGCTGTGATACAATTATTTCCCAGTCAAATGCGGTTTTATTAGTTGATATACTTTTTCCACCACACACAAGTGGCTTCTTCCCTGCTATGCACCAGTGGCATGCACAAGCCAAAAAGCAGCAGAATGATCTGAAAAAGTGAGTACTTCTCATGGCAACCACAGCATCCAATCTGTGTACCATACCACATTCTTACTCGTTATCTTGTGTGAATGTGTTAGTGTCTTGACACATGTCTGTCCCGTGTCTCCTGTAGAACTCCTATGACATAGTGCTGCATACTGCGGGACACACTGACTCATCTTCATCACTGGTGCTCATTCACAGATTTCAGAAATGTCAGGAGCTAAGTGCTGCTGTCTCAATAATGTCTTCAGGACAATCATAATTGATCAAATACAGAATGAGTCTTTGAAACACTGAGTGCCTAACTAGTTTAGTAATTGTTCATTCCACAGATTGGTAAGTGTAGTTTATATTGAAGCATTTTTGTATTATGTGATTCTTAGGATTACTTTTAGAGAGATTTAGCCAAGCATATTCCAGTCAAGTCATCTATAGTACACTGAACAAATTGAACAAAACAGAAGAGTTGGCCAGGTGACCTGAACTCAGAAACTGTCTGACCCCTGAGAATTGCTCTTTTTGTTTCATTTTATTAGTAATTCTTGGCAAACAATATGTCAAGCTCTTCATAGAAGCTTAAGTTCCTTCTGTCCTAGACTAAAACTTTAAATCAAACAATATGGAAACAAATGTGTATTGATGAGAGGTTTGAAGGAAAAAAATATGTGAACCATCAATTCTTGAAGGAAATAAAGTTCAGGAAATAAAGACTTGTGCTATTCAATACAGTAGCCACTAGCCCACACATGGTTGTGGATAACCTGAATTGAAATATGCTGTAAGTATAAAATACACACCAGATTTTGAGGATTTAGTCCAAAGAAAAATAATGTAAACTGTCATATTAAGGCTTCCCTGATGGCTCAGATGGTAAAGAATCCACTTGCAATACAGGAGACCTGGGTTCAATCCCTGGGTTGGGAAGATCCCCTGGAGGAAGGCATGGCAACCCATGGACAGAGGTGCCTGGCAGGCTATAGTCCATGGGGTTGCAAAGAGTCAGAGATGACTGAGCAACTAAGCACATCACATGAATAATTTTTACATTGATTACATGTTGACATGATAATATTTTGGATATACAGGAGTAAATAAAATGTTATTAAAATTATTTCACCTGTTTGTTTTTACTGTTTTTAAATTGGCTACTAGAAAATTTTAAATTACCAGGCTCTCATTATATTTCCATTGAATAGAATAAATAAATCCAGTTTCAGTCTAGATGGGAAAACTATGTACCAGAAGATTGAGTATATCATAGAAAAATTTTTATTCTTCTTTATGAGAATGAAATGGCTTTAGGGAATACTTTTCTCTCATTAGGAACCTTCAAAATTTTCATTTTAACTACCTGCCCTGGTATTGAATACTTTTGTTAGCAAGGTACAGCCAATTCATCTTCTGCTGTGTCTCAAAACTATGTGTTACAGACCTCTTTGGGTCAAGGGAATTTTTTTTTTAACTCAGCCTTTGTTTTCCTATCTGTCCCCACTTCAATATTGATTTAATTTTGTGTCTAATAAAGATAGAATAATGTCCTTAATTGGAAAAATGCAAGATTGCTAAATACAGCCTTGTTTGGATTTTCTATCACTAACTTGAAACAGTTTCTTTAATTATATTCTCTGTCCTGCTTTGATAGTAGTATTACCCAAGTTATAAACAGTAATTGTTCATTTCCCCATGAATAGATTCACATTTTACAAGGCTCTAACTATCCTGGCCGGAGAAGGCAATGGCACCCCACTCCAGTACTCTTGCCTGGAAAATCCCATGGATGGAGGAGCCTGGTAGGCTGCAGTCCATGGGGTCGCTAAGAGTAGGACACGACTGAGCGACTTCCTTTTCACTTTTCACTTTCATGCATTGCAGAAGGAAATGGCAACCCACTCCAGTGTTCTTGCCTGGAGAATCCCAGCGGCGGGGGAGCCTGGTGGGCTTCTGTCTATGGGGTCGCACAGAGTCGGACACGACTGAAGCGACTTAGCAGCAGCAGCAGCAGCAACTATCCTGGCAGGAAAATATTTGGTTGGCATTTAGAGCAAGTCAAAGAGTTGAAAATTATCACATGACTATCCTTTACAGGCAGATTCCACTGGGACCCATTATAGAACAAGAGATGGGGCAGGGCCATTAGTACTATTAGCTCATAAATCAATTCCATCAGGTGGCAGAGTTACTGTCACAAAGCCTTCAAAGGCTGAATACTTACAGGGTACATAGTAATGATTTAGTTGTTTTGTCTTTTCAATGGATTGAGTCAATTTAGTTTTAATATGGAGACTATTTTGATGGGCTTTGCACACATTTCTAATCTTGGATAGGACTAATTAAAGCCATACACAATTTAATTACAAAATTATGAACAAAATCTACTTAACAAATGACATATACTTTTAATCAAGAGAGTACAAATAATAAAGGAATTTTCAAAATGTATAAAGATGTGTCTATTGAAAACATATTTGTGTTATTATTTATATAAAAACAAAACAATCTTAATTTTTTCTATTATTTAAATAAGGTTAAAAAGACTGGTATATTTTTACAAATTTTTAATCAACATTATAAATATGAGATATTTGTTAACTGTTCTTTATTAGCTTCAATGTTTTAACTTAAAATTATTCTTTAAGTACTAAAATGTTTTAAAAAAACAATATTTTACTTTAAAACAAGAGATTAAGATTATCAATCTAAAGTGTAAAATTATAAAAAATGAATCCTTTACAGATCTTGTTTTGTCACCTAAAATGTATTTGAATTTGGAGTTAGTTCTTAGTAACATAAGCTATCACAAACTTTAGCTCTATATTTTTTAATGAAACACCTAAGCAATATATTATTTAAAGATAAATAAACTTAGACCTAAGTCACAAAATAAGCTATGTTTAATGCAATGGAGCTTAAGTAGCAGGCAGCATTTAAAAACAAAATACTCCTTAGAGCAGATAATAATTTAATTTTAATTTAATAATTTAATTTTTAACATTTATATTAAGGAAATTCAAGTTGAACTAAGGCAAATGCATTTTTAGACAAAGTTTTAAAACAGACAATAATTCATTAAAGCTGGGTAATATTGTTTGCATTTTGCTCAACACTGAACACAGTATTGATATAAAATAAGAACCAGTTTGGTCCTGAGTGGCTACTATTAGTCACATCAGCTGGTCTGACTGAGTCATAAGTAAGTTGAAGGCATTTGACTGAATGTCATTTACAACCTATGATTACAAGGAAGGTGTAAAAGTTCAATAGGCTTTTGAATACTAAGTGACAACAAGCTCCTACAGGCAAGTTCTCACCTGTCTTTTTTCCTTTTGTTTCCATATCCATTGATCATGTAAGAGTTTTCCCTCAAAATCTCCAAATTTATATCTCTTGACTTAAAATCCTGAGTGAGGTAGTGGTGTTATTTCTTGAAGTGTCACCAGCTTCACATTTGCATTGGTCCATGTCCTGCTTCCAAAGATGCAATGAGGCAGGTCCATGCCTTTATTTCAGTTTTTCTCATTAAGAATTCACTCTGCATTTTAGACTTACTGGTAGAAGCCTCGCATTTGGAAATGTTCCTTTATCTACTTCTAGGTTTCCATGCATTTTAGTGATGTGACAGTGGAGAAAAATGGACTCAGATTTGTGGCTTAAAATTTGCCAGGAATTTAGTAAACATTTCTGAGGACCACTGGCCTCTCTCTGAGTTGATCAAGCCCAGTACAAAATTGAGAAAGCCTATGCGATCGTTCTTTTGCACAAGTCGCCATTCAGTTGGGCTGTATAAAATCAGCCAACATTTATTAAATTTCTAAATGAGACAAAAAAATTAATTGGATAAGGTCTCTAACTTTGAAGAGACTATAGTATAGAGGGAGGAAAACAGATAGAACCAAGGTTATAAAACTATGTAAAGTGTGGGAACATGGAGATGCTGTAAAAATGCACTCACTGCTTAATACTGAAAAAGGTTACCAGACAATGTGTCAATAGACTGGGGTTCTTAAAGAGAAATAAGATTCTATCACCATTAGAAAGGCCTTTGAAGTAATCTAAATACTGAAAAGAGGACAAAGAAGGATAATAAAGGAAAATTTTAAATGTAAATTTGAGACAAAGGTCTTTAGCGACTAATGAAGTGAGTAATTTTAACTCAGTTTTGATCTGATTGAACCCAAATTGAATTACTCCAACTCAGTATTTAAAAAAGAAAACTTGAACCCTTTTGACTCACCTTTTATTATTTTATACATCAATATACTCTGTGCCAAAAGGATGAAATGAGGTAAGTTCATAAAGTATTTTCAAACACAAGGAAGTAATTCTAAGAGAAAGTCAATAACCTATATCCTACCAATGAATAGAGACAGAATAAATGGTATACTATTTGGAAGCAAAGCTTAGGGGAACTATTTGGGGGGTTCAATTCATTTACAATATTCCTCTAGGACCTAAAAGGTTAGCTTACTCTCAAGTCACCACAGGAAAGCCATACATTTTTTTGAAAATCAGGAGAGGGGTATGTGAAAAGTCATTCTTATCTATACAAATAAAAATAAAATGGGGCTAAATATGGATAAAATAATGATTTTAAAATTCATCCAACTGAAGATACAGTTCAGAATAGGACTTTTTAAGAGAGATTTTTATTTGGTAGCCATTGATTGAGCCCCTTTTATATAAAGACATTCTATTCAAAGTTGGGAAGGATATAAATATGAGAGACATAGCCTCTGACCTCAGAACTTATAAGAAAAGGTGTTTTTCATGATATCTCCTGTTTCATCTTCCATATCTCAATCAGAACCAAAAAACTTTCAGCTCCCAAATTACCTTTCCATGAGATCTGAAATTGGGCCCTTCATCTTCTTCACCCCTGAGCCCTGCCTCAATCCTCTACTCTAAGCTCAGCATTTCCTGACAGCTAAACTGTTCTCTAGCTTGAAAAGCAGACTCAGAAAGTCATGTGAAGTTTCCTCTTTGATATGTATCTATGGAAGGAAGTCACGGGAAGAGCTCAATTATGAGAATGGGACAGATGTAACAACTCCAATGCAGGGGTGAAATGGTCACAAATAAGGCAGTAGGTATGAAAAACACCTTACAAGGAAAAGCCACACTTTAGTCTTGAGCTGTCTAGGGTCTCTCCGAACAACCTTCTCTTTGGTGTTCTTCCTATGCTAAAAAAATCTGAGTGCTAGAAGTTCTTTTTCTAGACAATAAGCGTGAAGTTTGAACAAGAAGAGAGATTCAGTAAATAAATAAAATACTATTACTTCTGATAAAGCAGATGCCTAAAAATACAGGTCTTTCAATTAATTTTCCTTTCCTTTATTTTTCCATTTAGATATTTATGTGGAAAGGTCTTACTTTCTAGAATACTTTTATCAAATTTAGACTGTAATTTTTCAGTGTTTATAATTAAAAGTATCTACAGAAATCTAATACCCTAGTCTTCTGAAACTATAGATAACCTAGGTCTAAATTCCACACGTCTACTCACAAAACTGTGATTTGGAAATAGTCCTTTTATTTACAAAGGAATTTAATTGTATCCAAAGTAAAAAAAAAAAAGTATAAGGATGGTTTTGTGCAAATGTAAACCTATATATCTTTACATAATAATTGATATTTCTCAAAACCATGACTAAGAGAATAAATTTTCTTAGTTATCTATCAACAAAATCAGACTTCTTCAGAGAAATAATGGCTGACAGAGTTATGACATCACAATACATATTTATACATATTTTAAGGTCAAAGTTCTATTGAGTTTTTGCATGTTTTCACTTTGACCTAGGTCAATAAGACCTAGTGATCAGAATGCACAACATAATAAATGTAAGCCTGTTACAAGTAATTCTACGAGTATAGCACAGGGTCATATTTGATGGTGACCTTCATCTTCCATGATGTGTATAGCACAGCAGAATCCAGCTGTCACTCGACAGCCATGAGAATGGCACAGCCCAGAGGCAGGCATTGTTGCAACATCAGAACCACATCACTATGGTGATGTCCTACTAGATGGGTTCATGACACTAAGTACATAGAGTTAAAAGGGCAAGTTCTACCAAGAAACATACCTTAATATATGGTTCTTTAAGAAACTGTGTTAACACAGCTTTTACATGAACCACTTATAAATGAAAAACAGATCCTGGAAAACTAATCATACTTTCAGAAGAGCTGGCATAAACCATGGCATTTACAAAAAGACAGGGAGTCCTGGCGTGCTGCGATTCATGGGGTCGCAAAGAGTCGGACACGACTGAGCGACTGAACTGAACTGAATATATTTTATCCCAGAAACATGGAAGACCCATAGTCCCTCAACATTAAAAAAAAAAAAAAAAAACCATTTAAATAGGATGGGTGACATCTAAGAATGTTCAAATTCAGAAGACAAAATGCAAAGAAGCTCAGGAGTTTCATTCATGGATTAAAGGAGCATTCCCCAGAAAGGTTACTACCAACACAGACCTCAGATAATTGACAGAAATCTGTTAAGTCTTTATACACATCCCCTGGAGGAGGAAATGGCAAGCCACTCTAGTATTCTTCCCTGGAGAATTCCATGGACAGGGGAGCCTGACAGGCTACAGTCCATGGGGTTGCAAAAGAGTTGGACATGACTTAGTGACTAACCCATCACATACACAGTAATATTAAAACTTATAATAATTAAAATTTTTTCTATCTCTGTAACTTTAACACCAAAAGAAAATGAGCATTAATTCTTAGCCCTGGATAAAATGTACAAATTAATATGTATGAAAATTAAATTGCCAACACTCTGTCAAAATTTAGACTGTAGTGAAGATCTGAGATTTATCTAGGCTAATAGCATGAATGTGTAAAATTACTAAAGGTGCCTCTTGATTTTCATCCCCAAATAATCACTAAATGTTTCCATATTCCTCCTTCTCCAATGATAGAATTGCATTTTTCTTCCCATATTTACCATTATCTAAGTCTCTTGTCATTGTCCATAAGCTCTAAGCTATAATACCACTAACACTGCCAGAGAAATAATGAAGTGAAAGTGAGTCATAGAACATATTTTGATTTGGCAATACTTAAAAACAGTTCATTTGTTACTTTATGTGTCTCCTAAAATACAGCCTTGCAAATAAGCATTTCAAAAATCTAGAGATTTTTTGGCACATCTTTTTCTTATAACAAGTAGAAAACTAGATGACTATGCCCATTTTAAGAAAGGCCAAGATAGAAACTCCCAGAAAACTAGGACAGTTCATTTAGGGCCTAACCACTTGTGTATCTTAGGTGTAATTTTTCCCTTAACCATAGAAACAGAACTTAAGAATGTTTGGATTCAAAGAAGTGCAGAATAATTGAAAGTAAATAGTTGGCTGCCACTGATAATGAGACCTAATAAATACCAAACTGAAAGATTTCTTAAATTAGAGAATAAGCCAATTGATTTGAATTGACAGAAATCTACTTTACATGCAGATTTTCACAAATATATATATATATTTGATATATATGTCAAGTTAACATAGCAATATTTTCTACTTTCTCAAAATATTTGCATAAAAGATTTCCAAGGAAATGTAAGGGAGGTTGTGTATCTTTAGGTGATTTGAGCTTTTTAAGAGAGGGAGAAAAAGAGCATTTATTCCATACACGTGTGTGTGTGCTCTTACGAACTGACGGACCAGTCCTAACCAGAATGTGTCACCTCAAGGTCTGAATCCATTGTTCCAGGTCTCAGTGAGAGCTTTTTGGCCAAGTGAAAAGTGAGGTTGGCCCTCAGGAACTATGATTCCATAGTTTCATATTCTACATAGTGAAATTAGAGAATAATTCTGAAACCATTCTAGGAGGAGAAAAAAAGCTTGAGCTTTAAAAATTAAAGTTTGCTGCATCAAAAATATGAGAGTGCTAAAAGGCTTATTCCCCATTCCTTGACTTTATTTTTTTTCCTTTCTTGCCCCTACCCATTATTTATTGATTGATTTTTTGGTAGGCTTGCTATTCCTATTTTGTTGCAAGGCTGCATTTTAATTCATCTGATTCTGGACTTTGACAAAGCCCTTTGACATCTGTGTTCATTTGTTCTCAGCTGGTGAATGAACAGCAAGAAAGCAGACCCCTCCTGAGCCCCTCCATCGATGACTTTCTCTGTGAAACCAAATCGGAGGCAATAGCAAGGCCAGTAACGTCCAACACAGCCGGTAATTCTTTCACTTTTAACTTATCCTCAAGTAGTTAATTTTCACAGTAGAAAAATGCACATTTCTTTCCACAATGCATTTTAAGTGGAGAATAATGTTTGCAACCAAATGAAACTTTATTTCAACATAAACCAGTTCATCACTTTTGTTTATTTAAGAAACGCCAATGGATATTATCCAACCACTTTTGCTGAACATTAGAGTACCACTGTTAGCAATGAATCATTTTTCAGTGCCAATTTTCATATTTACATCATGGCATCTCAAGTCACATCATATAGGAAATCTTTAAAACAAAAGTGTTTCTTTCAGAGTAAGGTTTTTTCAAGTTCTGGATGGAAATATTATATATGAGAAAGTCTAATAAAATAAAAATATAGACATCCCTTTCAAGTGGATTGAAATGACAATTAAAATGTCCTAGAGACCTGGTATATTATTGAGAGAATTTCATTTGTTGTCATATAAATGGGTTACTTGTAAGAAGTAACCAAGAATTACCTTCTTACAAGAATTTATTTGAACATTGTTCTGGAATTAAATGTATTCAAACTAAACTATCTGTATAGGGACTAATAAGTAGTCATCCAATGAGTGAATACAGGATACCAGTGTATCAATCACACCCTCTCTAGCATCCTCTGCACTTAACAGTTCTCACAGATGCGAAAACTAAGTCACCTAAGTTCTGCTTACTTTGAGGCCACAACAAATTTGACTCAAAAACTGCTTTTCACCTTCTGGTTCAGTGGCAACCTTTCTGCATTGATTTCATTCAATCATCATTCACATTCAAAGGCATGTTGTTCAAATAAGGATGAAAGAATGATGTACAGAATCAAAGAAGAAAGGTTATGTTGGATTACAGGAGAGAATTTAAAGGGGAAAGGAGAGCATAATTACAGACTGTCTTGTTTAAAGTTTCATTTCCCCGTCATGTCCTCAGCTGGCTGCTTCCTGGCATAGTTTTATTATACTTTTAAGTAAGTGAGGAAAATCACAGATGAAGGAAATTGTGGTTTTTAAGAAATGCTAAAAATTACAATAAGAGTAACTAAAACAAGACAGCGGAACTTGATGTGGGAGTGTAGCCTACAGTCTCTGGAGTTAAACTTTGTGATTTCCCCCCGAGCTCTGCCACTTAGCAGCTCCTGTCCTTGGGCAAGTTGCATAACTAAGTCTGTTTCCTCGGCTGTCTAATAATAGTAAGATCTATATCTCATAGGTTACTTGGGAAGATTAAATGAAGCAATCTATGTAAGTGCTAACACCATGTAAGCTCTAACAGATGTTACCATCACTGTGAGGTATCAGGTGAAAACAGAACACCAACACCTCCCTTTACAGATGCAGTAACTTTCTCTATATCACAGCAAAGCAATCATTTTCTAAATTCAACTATCACTTTGAGTAGTCAAGCAAATAAAATTATGCCTGGTACATTTTAGGCAGGACAAGTTCAGATCCTGTCAGATCAGCTTAATCCTTCTTTTCTATGAAACTGGCGTTCACCGCCCCAAAACTGAGCTAACCCCCAGAAAAATACAGAGGAGCCTGTGTCTCTAATTGCAAGAAAGTCCATGAGAATCGATACATGGAGAAATTCCCGCTGTTCTAGGAAAAAGCTACAAAGCATAATTCTCAGATCTTGATTCCAGTACCCTCTGCATCTCCCCATGATGAAAGAACTAAGTCCCAAAGGAAGGACTCACCAGAGAGAGCAACATAATTTCCAACTCAAAAGCTGCCTTTCACCTTGATTTTTCTGACATATAACAGAGAGACCCGTGAGATACTGGAGGGAAAAAATCAAAAGCATGTGTAACTTCTTGCGATCCCAGTACCTTTAGTATTACCTTCTGTACCAGTTTCTTAGGACCCCAATGACAAAATACCACAAAATGAGTGGATTAAACAGAGATTTGTTGTCTCACAATTCTAGAGGAAGTGTCATCAGGACCATGCTCCCTCTGAAGGTGCTTGGGAAGGATCTGCTCTAGGCCTCTCTCCTGGCTTCTGGTAGCTCTTCAGTTTGTGGCAGCATAACTCTAACCTTCACATGATGTATGTGCATGTCCCCCAGTATGCATGCAGTCTCTGTGTCCAAATTTCCTCTCTTTATTAGTGAAAGTCGCTCAGTCATGTCCAACTCTTTGCTACCCCATGGACTTTACAGTCCATGGAATTCTCCAGGCAAGAACACTGGAGTGGGTAGCCTATCCCTTCTCCAGCAGATCTTCCCGACCCAGGAATCGAACCAGGGTCTCCTGCATTGCAGGCAGATTCTTTACCAGCTGAGCTATCAGGAAAGCCCTCTCTTTATTAGGGACCCACCCTCCTCCAATCTGACTCAACTAATTACACCTCCAATGACCCTATTTCCAAATAAAGTTACATTCTGAGGTACCAGGGGTGAAAACTTCAACATATGAGTTTTGGGGGGACAAAATTTGATCCATGCTGCTGCTGCTGCTAAGTCGCTTCAGTTGTATCTGACTCTGTGCGACCCCATAGACGGCAGCCCACCAGGCTCCCCTGTCCTTGGGATTCTCCAGGCAAGAACACTGGAGTGGGTTGCCATTTCCTTCTCCAATGCATGCAAGTGAAAAGTGAAAGTGAAGTCGCTCAGTCATATCCAACTCCTAGCGACCCCATGGACTGCAGCCTACCAGGCTCCTCCATCCATGGGATTTTCCAGGCAAGAGTACTGGAGTGGGGTGCCATTGCCTTCTCCGATTTGATCCATAAGACCCTCCAAAGTAAGAGGTTCGGAAATGTATGTTGAGACTGTAGGTTTTTCATTTCTTAGCCTTAGCACTCAGTGCGTCTGGGTCACACAGATTTTCATCCTTAAGGAAGACTTTCCTTGAGAGTATGTTTTTTAATCTTAAAAATATATTTCAAGGCAGAAACCCTATATTTTTGTCAGTCCCTAAGGATCATAGTTCTTTTTTAAATTATTACAAACCTGCAGTTTATATCTTAATATGCAACACAATTCACATTATTATACATTTTTTTAAAAAGGAAAAGTTTTAGCATACAAACACCTTGGAAAGAATACTAATGTGGTACGATAATTTTATAGCTAAAGTTTCTGGCCAAAAGGTACAATTATCATTTTCTGTCCACATTTTTAATAAATAGTCATTTTAAATGGAACATCATCATTTTATAGAATAGTATGAAATTACATTGCAAAATCAGGACGGACAGTGAACATTGTCTATCACATTCCAAACATTATGTATGTATTTACATTTAATGAATGGATAGTAGACAATCTTGTAGTAAAATATGGGGGAAACCTGCTGCAAGTTGTACTAAGTCAATCAAAGAGAAATTTGAAGAACCATATTAAGAAGAACTGTATTAAGATGAGAGGTAGGTTTTATACTTGGCATTTTCTTCCAGTGAAAAATAAATCCAGTGTGCCACCATCTTGACACTCCTTAAATATATAAGGAATATAGTTCTTGTATAAAATAACACAGAATAAACAATATATGAATTACCTCTTCCAAAGGTCAAATGACAGGTTTTTTTTTTTTCTCTCTGACTCTAAAAGAACATATCCATCTTCTACCTTATGAAAGTTATAGATAATAATTTTGTTCCTGTGTATTTCATTTTTGTTTTTACTTTCTGATTGTTTCTATATTAGGATTAACTTCTGTCATCCAATGATGATAACTTCAAGTTGATCAAATAAGGACGTTTTCCATTCCATTTGGGTGCCATTAACTTCCTAAATTGTCTTTTACTCAACTCATTTGTAATCTAGTTAGACAGTTAAGTCCTTGGCCCTCTCAAACTGTTCCTTAAATGGTAGGTTCTGTTCAGTTCAGTCGCTCAGTCATGTCTGACTCTCTGCAACCCCATGGACAGCAGCACACCAGGCTTCCCTGTCCATCACCAACTCCCGGAGCTTACCCAAACTCATGTCCATCGCATCGGTGATACCATCCAACCATCTCATCCTCTGTCATCCCCTTCTCCTCCCAACTTCAATCTTTCCCAGCATCAGGGTCTTTTCAAATGAGTCAGTTCTTCGCATCAGGTGGCCAAAGTATTGGAGTTTCAACTTCAGCATCAGTCCTTCCAATGAATATTCAGGACTAATTTCCTGTAGGATTGACTGGTTGGATCTCCTTTCTGTCCAAGGGACTCTTAAGATTCTTCTCCAACACCACAGTTCAAAAGCATCAATTCTTTGGTGCTCAGCTTTCTTTATAGTCCAACTCTCACATCCATACATGACTACTGGAAAACCCACAGCCTTGACTAGATGGACCTTTGTTGGTAAAGTAATGCCTCTGCTTTTTAATATGCTGTCTAGGTTGGTCATAGCTTTTCTACCAAGGAGCAAGCGTCTTTTAATTTCACAGCAGCAGTCACCATCTGCAGTGATTTTGGAGTCCAAGAAAATAAAGTCTCTCCCTATTTCCATTGTTTCCCCATCTATTTGCCATGAAGTTATGGGACCAGATGCTATGATCTTAGTTTTCTGAATGTTGAGTTTTAAGCCAACCTGGGGGCTTCCCTTGTGGCTCAGCTGGTAAATTGTAGGTAGGCCATGACTACTAATATTCTTGATTTTTAAATGGCAAATAAATATATATTATACACCAATGCATATATCAAATGCTCTGAAAGTGACTGGAAAACAGATATTTTTAAGATGATAATTATATTCTAAGTAATTACTATAAAACTTGCAAATAAATTCTTATCCTATAATCTCCCCCAAAATTAGATATATGTCAAAGTACAGGAAAAGCTCTTTTCTAAAGAGCAAGAAGAACAGGGGTCCTTTGTTTGCATTTATCAATCTACATAACCAGAAAAAATTATCTATAATCTTGAGCTATTATATGGACAGTTACTATAGAAGAAATATTACTACAGAAGAGATATCATAGCTTAAAAACTAATATTACTCCTTGGTAAGGGACCTGTATATCAAAGAGTAGATCACTACATATGCAGGAAAAATATCCTTAACAAAGTTCACAATGCCATCACAGCCACCTAATTAAATATCTTAATAGCAAAATTAGTGTAATTTTTCAAAAAACATTTCTTTAAACTATTTATTTAATTTGGCTGCACTGGGTCTTAGTTGCAGCATGCAGGGTCTAGCCCCCCACACCCCTTGCATTAGGAGCACAAAGTCTTAACCACTGGACTGGGAAGTCTCCCAAATACACATATATAAAGCCCGAATAGCCATGAACCCAGTGGCATGCCTCTTTACAGAACTTAGAAATTTGGGAAGTAGCTTTAATTATGTATTCCAATTAAAAGGCAAGAGTTGGTTGATTATTTAAGTCCAGTTTATCTATTTGACATCACTAGCAAAATCCTTCCTAAAGGAGTTTGCTTTGTCAGCATTATATTAAGTAACCCCATGTTTTCTAAAATGCCAAAGTAACTTACAGATCAGAACAGAAAACCCTTCAGCTCCTTGTGACACATTCTGTGACTGCCCCAATCAAGGCTTTCCACAGTCGGTCCTCTCTGACCACTCCCTGTAGGTTTATTCCTTTAGAGAAAGTCACTAAAAATCTAGGCTCATTATACAGTAGCGGTGTTAATACCCTTGGACTTCCCATTAAAGTATCAAATCAGTGCTTCATAATAGGTGCTATTTTGCCCAAACTGTTCTAAGCAGCCTCACCTCCCAGGGCCCAAGTAATCTTGTATTCATAAACATCTTCAGTGCCCTGTAGGAGCCTTCCAGTTCAATAGGTTGTGATTTTCAATCAAGTGTCCTTGAAATAGATGGAAACAAAACTTGTATAATATATTACGTCTTCTAACTTTAGGAAATTCCACCCAATGGAATTAAGTTATCCAACAAAAAAGTTTTTGAGATTGCCAACTATTTATGCCCTCAGACTACCCAAACTGGCAAATAATTGGTAGCTAAACAAAAACCAATCAAAGCCACATCAGTGGAGTCAGCACATTGCCTCCAAGTTCACATAAAGTCTAGAGAGTGGTGAAGAGCATGGGCTTGGGGATGATGGAACTGTGTTTGAATCCTGTATGGACCACTGATCTACCAGCTTGTATTAGTTTCCTATTATTGCTGTAACAAACTGCTACAAATTCAGTGGCTTAAAACAACACAAACTTATTATCCTGTAATTCTGGAAGAGATGGCAAGAATACACAGAAGAACTGTACAAAAAAGATCTTCATGACCCAGATAATCACGATGGTGTGATCACTCACCTAGAGCCAGACATCCTGGAATGTGAAGTCAAGTGGGCCTTAGAAAGCATCACTACGAACAAAGCTAGTGGAGGTGATGGAATTCCAGTTGAGCTATTCCAAATCCTGAAAGATGATGCTGTGAAAGTGCTGAACTCAATATGCCAGCAAATTTGGAAAACTCAGCAGTGGCCACAGGACTGGAAAAGGTCAGTTTTCATTCCAATCCCAAAGACAGTCAATGCCAAAGAATACTCAAACTACTGCACAATTGCACTCATCTCACACGCTAGCAAAGTAATGCTCAAAATTCTCCAAGCCAGGCTTCAGCAATATGTGAACCGTGAACTTCCTGACGTTCAAGCTGATTTTAGAAAAGGCAGAGGAACCAGAGATCAAATTGCCAACATCTGCTGGATCATGGAAAAAGCAAGAGAGTTCCAGAAAAATATGTATTTCTGCTTTATTGACTATGCCAAAGCCTTTGACTGTGTGGATCACAATAAACTATGGAAAATTCTGAAAGAGATGGGACTACCAGACCACCTGATCTGCCTCTTGAGAAATTTGTATGCAGGTCAGGAAGCAACAGTTAGAACTGGACATGGAACAAAAGACTGGTTCCAAATAGGAAAAGGAGTATGTCAAGGCTGAATATTGTCACCTGTTTATTTAACTTATATGCAGAGTACATCATAAGAAATGTTGGACTGGAAGAAACACAAGCTGGAATCAAGATTGCTGGGAGAAATATCAATAACCTCAGATATGCAGATGACACCACCCTTATGGCAGAAAGTAAAGAGGAACTCAAAAGCCTCTTAATGAAAGTCAAAGTGGAGAGTGAAAAAGTTGGCTTAAAGCTCAACATTCAGAAAACGAAGATCATGGCATCCAGTCCCATCACTTCATGGGAAATAGATGGGGAAACAGTGGAAACAGTGTCAGACTTTATTTTTCTGGGCTCCAAAATCACTGCAGATGGTGACTGCAGCCATGAAAGTAAAAGACGCTTACTCCTTGGAAGGAAAGTTATGACCAACCTAGATAGCATATTCAAAAGCAGAGATATTACTTTGCCAACAAACGTTCGTCTAGTCAAGGCTATGGTTTTTCCAGTGGTCATGTATGGATGTGAGAGTTGGACTGTGAAGAAGGCTGAGCGCCAAAGAATTGATGCTTTTGAACTGTGGTGTTGGAGAAAACTCTTGAGAGTCCCTTGGACTACAAGGAGATCCAACCAGTCCATTCGGAAGGAGATCAGCCCTGGGATTTCTTTGGAAGGAATGATGCTAAAGCTGAAACTCCAGTACTTTGGCTACCTCATGTGAAGAGTTGACTCATTGGAAAAGACTCTGATGCTGGGAGGGATTGGGGGCAAGAGGAGAAGGGGACGACAGAGGATGAGATGGCTGGATGGCATCACTGACTCGATGGACGTGAGTCTGAGTGAACTCTGGGAGTTGGTGATGGACAGGGAGGCCTGGTGTGTTGCGATTCATGGGGTCGCAAAGAGTCGGACACGACTGAGCGACTGATCTGATCTGAATTCTGGAAATCAGCTATCCTAAAATCAAGGTATCAGGATAGTTCTATTCTTTCTGGAGCCTCTAAAGGAGAATTCACTCCCTTGCCTTTTCCAGCTTCTAGATGGTACCTCATATTCCTTGGCCTGTGGCCCCATATTCCATCTCTGAAGCCAACAGCATAGCACCTTCAAGTCACTGTTTCCTTCTCTCTCCACCCTCCACCACCACCATCTCTTAGTCTCCATCTCTCTCCCTCTCTCTCTCCCTCTCTCTCTCTCCTCCTGTCTCTCTCTCCTCCTGTCTCTCTCTCTCCCCTTCTATCTCTCACTCTCTCTGCCTGTCTCTCACTCTCTCCCTCTCTCTCTCTCTCCCCACCTCTCTCTCCATCTCTCACTCTCTCTCTCCCTATTTCTCACTGTCTCTCTCCATCACTCTCTCTCCCCATCTCTCACTCTCTCCCTCTCTCACTCTCTTTCTCTCTCCCACTATTGTTCACTCACTCTCCCCCTATCTCTCACTCTCTCTCTCCCTCTTGTCTCTCTCTCTCTCTCTCACACACACACACACACACAATTTCACTTCCACAATATATCAGGTGATTATTTTAATTTAAACACAAATTCTGGAACACAAACCTTCATGTGCCTAAGAGAATATTCAAAATCAGATTGAGAAAATTAGTAGAGCAGACACCCCCTTCCATACCAAGGTGCGCTATCTATGAAGCCCATATGGAACAGTGACATCTGACGCCCTTTATTTTTGTCTTAACTAAAGTGCACACCACACACATACACACACATACTCACATACTCCCACGCTAACATGAGATTTGTCTTTCTTCAGAAAGTGGAAGGCTGCACACATCCTTCTGTGGTTTTGAAACTGTGTTCCTCAGGGACTCTCTCTGCTTCAAGCTTGCCATTCAACTTCCAAGGCACCCCCTTCATCAACTGAGGAACAAATAAAGCCTTTTGTGTGTGCCGAGCAGTTGTTTCACATTTGCTGGGAAAAGAACAAAGAAACAGAGACCTCAGAACAAACACAGGAAGTGCTGAGGACAGCTTGGAGGGGAAAAGAACGTTACTGAGCCAAGTTTGAATTCAC
Source organism: Bos javanicus (assembly GCF_032452875.1). Lineage (NCBI taxonomy): Eukaryota > Metazoa > Chordata > Mammalia > Artiodactyla > Bovidae > Bos > Bos javanicus. The sequence goes on from NC_083868.1 coordinate 87,440,010, forward strand.
AATTCAGTCTTTGAGTAATTCATTTATTCTGAATGGTGAGAACAGATATAGAGTTAAATTAATACTCATCAGTTATTATTCTGTAACAACTGTACTTCCTATCTACAAGCAGACAAGTCCTATGTAATTTTCTTCTAAAAGAAGTGTAGGAGAAAGTGACTAATTCTTGTTTGTGCAATTAGTAAAAAGGCATATATGGCATTTCAGAGACTGTTATTCACTTCCTTCCTTCTGTTATAAGGAAATCACAGTGGGCCTAGAATCCCCGCCAACATTAACAGTGGCCTAGAATTTTCTATTTAAACATTCAAAAGATATGAAATGTGTGGCATCCGAGCCTATGCTGGCTGCTTGCCGTGCTTAACTTTTAGACACCGAGCCAGCCAGAACACTCCTGCATGGCTCAGAGCATCTTACTCTGGAAAGGGACTCCTATCTCAGGAAGACTGGGACAAGATAAGCTCACATGAGATGACACTTTCAGGCCATTTTATGATAAATTTACTTCATAGCATCTTCTGCAGAGCCAATAGCCTGTCTCATCTGCCATTTTATTCCCAGGGGTGTTTTCCTGTTTCTGTCAGTGGGGAGTGGGGGAAACAGGAGATAAAGGAAAAGGAAAGAAAAGCATCACAAATTGGCCACCAAAGAATGGAAATAATATTTATTGAATACCTGCAGTATGTTGGGTACTTTACACATTTGATTTATAAATTAGATAATTTAATTGTCATATCATATCTGATGCAGAGACTTAATTCTGCATTTTTTAAGTGAGGACATTGAAACTCAGAGATGTCAATAAACTTACTCCAAGTCACATAGCTAGGCAGTGGCAGAGTCAGGTCTTTCCACTTTACCATTAACACCCAACCATTGTGATTTATACTTGAAATCAGAAAGCAAGATTATAAAAAGTTTTACATCCTATCCTAAGGATCCCATATGATGGCTAGCTCATGAGAACACTTCAGTACTAAAGAAATCCTGGTTGTGAACTAAATTAATCCCTGACCCTGCATTGAATGCAAGGGGGAAATAGATGGAAGAGTATTGAGATGTCAACAAAGATCCATTTCTTACCAAGAGAAAAATCCAAGAGATCAAAGAGGAGAAGGAGCTGTGCAGAGGTTGTTATAGACAGTGCTGGAAAGAGTTAGCATAAGGAGTGTCCCTGTCACTTTGGTGGCTTTTCTAAGCTAGCCAGTAAAGAGATCCTAGGTCAGGAAGCCATCAGGCCGGTTCAGAAGCCAGTCTCTGGGATGCTGGGGCTAAAAGAGAAGTAGAGCTGGAGGAACCTTTTCTAATAGGAATTTTCCATTTCTCACAATGAGCTAGTCAAACAGCAGTTACTTGCACTTGAAGAGAAAGAATGAAAAGTTACATAGCTTGCCTTTTTAATTCTCATTTGCCTAGTTTGCATTTGAACAAATTATTATTTCTGCCTTCATTAGAGTATTTAACACAATGTAATCAACCTGCTGGGAAGTAAAAGTGTAACCATTTTATGGTTTGTTACATTGAAATTTAAATTTGCATATTAAGCAGCAAAGGCATTACCATGTGTACCTATTCATCAACTATGGATTATGAAATACCTCTCTAGTGTGAGCCCAAACATCAGGCCGTTTTCTGATTAAACTGCTTAATTAAATAAAAGATGATTAGCAACATTCATTTATACCCTAGATACTTTAGTAGTTTGAAATTAAAATATGAAGACATTTAGAAACTTTACCAAATCTTCCTCATCACTGTTCTGCAAGCACCTCTCAGAATATAATACATTGACTCTATGCTGGGAAAAAACTTCACTCTAAAATATACCTCTTTATAAACAAAGCAAAGCAATCAAGTAAATAGTACCTGAACTCAGATTCAATTTTATCATTTTAATTCCATTCAAACCTTCATCACTGGTGTGACTGGTCTAAGTCTTATTCTGCAAATTTCTACCATGCCAAATAAAGGAGAACATGCAGCAAGCTTCCCAGTCTAAATGCAAACCGTCTTGATAAATCAATGGTGAGCTAACTTAATTCGGTGCTTCTAACCTATAGTGCAAACGCAAAATCCTTCTGCACCGAACTGAAGCTTATTTTTAAAAAAGAATTTCAGAGCAGTGAGTGAGCTTATCTTAATGTCTTCTCTCTCTTACAGTACTGACTACAGGCTTAGATCTCCTTGACTTGAGTGAACCTGTCTCTCAAACCCAAAGCAAAGCCAAGAAGTTGGAGGCCTCATCAAAAACCTCATCCCTCAAGAAAAAGGCTGATGGGTCTGACCTCATCAGTGCAGATGCTGAGCAGAGAGGCCAGGCTCTCCGAGGCTCGGAGACAGCATCCTTAGACTTAAGTAAGGCAATAGCTGTGTTTGCTGCCTTGATACAAAGCCATTCTACAGATGACGTGAAAACTGTGGACAAAGCAGTAGAAAAGTTGATGTCTATGTAGAAAACTGGGCAGGACGCACTTTGTGCTTAGATTAAACAGCAGTTGGGGAGTTCAACTTTGTGCAACTGGTGTGGATTTATACGTTTACTTATACAACCCATGTGTATCGAGTTTTTGACAGATGGCAGACACCATACTAGGCACTGGAGTTACAATGAAAATAAGATACAAATCTTGCTCTCGAGGACCATTCAGTCTAGAGAGGAAGAGAGTCTAGAAAGAGAAAACTCTAACCCAAGGTCTAGGAATAGCCAGATGGAACAGTAACATGCAGCATACATGGAAATATTGCAATACAATAATGTTAGCTACCATTTATTGGTGACTTACAATGTCCAGGACTGTGCTACCTCATTTACATACATTATCCCATTAACTCATCACAACTCTTTGAAATGAGTGAGGAACCAGGTTTTCAAATTTAAAGAATTTGCCCAAGATCCCAGTTAGTATGAAGAAGAGCTGGAATTTGAGCCAAGCTCTAATTAACTTCAAAGTCCATACTTCTCTCCACTGCACATTTTCCTGAGAAAGGAGGTCTTAACCTTGACTCATGGAACCAGTCAATTAAGCTCTTTTTCTTAAGAGAAAGAAAGGTGGCAAGAATTTCAGAAAGTCAAGGGAAACATGGTGAGTAAATATCCATAAAATGAGCATATTAGTAACTTATCCATAAAGTCATGAAGGTTAAAGGAGATATATAAAATCACTTAGCACTGTGTTATACACCTATTAGATGCTTATGAATTAATTTATCCATTTGTTCAATAAACATTTTTCTGGATACCTGTTGTGTTCTATACTATGTGCTGGGAATACAAAGATAAATAATATAAGCTTTCTGCTCCTTAGTAAATTTACAGTCTAGTGGAGAGATAGAAAAATGATTAAATGATTACAATAAAGTATGTATGTACTATGTGCTGCAATAAAGAAAAGCCTGGGTTAGTTACTGCATACTAGCACCTTCATAAAGCCCCTCACCCAGCCAGGGGTTTATAGAACGTATGTTATAGGAAGCACTGTGATAGCAGTCTTGAAGGATGAGGAAGAATTTGTCAGATGAAAAATATGGATCAGAGAGAGTAAGGAGGAAAGGGCAGGGCTTTCCTGATGCGCAGAAGCACAAATAGACCAAGATGCTTTTTCAAGCAAATACAAATATTGTCACAGTACTCAAGAGTGGTAGAGTAGTGAGAAATAAGTCTCAGAGTCATCGGGGTTGGATAATGGGAGTTCCTGTTTGCCAGGCCCTTAAGTTTTAGGGGAGGGCTGGGTTGAAGGGTAAAGTTCACTTGTATAAGACTTCTCAGTCTTAACCAATCTCTGTTCTCTCTCCACCTCGTTTTCTCCCCCTGTTCCCCTCACCACCTTCCTGTCTCTTTAGCAGACATTCAAACACAACTGGAAAAATGGGATGATGTTAAGTTTCATGGAGATCGAAATAGCAAGGGGCATCCCATGGCAGAGAGAAAATCAAGCTCATCCAGAACTGGATCAAAAGAACTTTTATGGTGAGATATTTTAATATCAGAAAATAACCATTTATGTGTCATGTACACCTGTATTGAAATAGCCAATGAGCTAAGTCAGTCCAGATTCTTGGTGCCATTTATAAGCCCCTGTTTATCAATGTTAATTATTGTGACTTCTAAAATTAAATTATTTCATCTGAGTTGTCAAAAATTCAGCCAATAAGGATTTTGGCAGCTTCATAATTCAATACTCAATATTTTTCAATATTTGTTAATAATTTTCTGAATGTGTAACTGATCTTTCAAAATAGGTACACAGGTATATTTCATATATGTGTATATTAAATGGGGGCTTCCCTGGTGGTTCAGATGGTAAAGAATCTGCCTGCCAATGCAGGAGACCCAGGTTGTATCCCTGAGTCAGGAAGATCCCATTAAATGAGTTATAGTTAAATTAAGTGTTTCTAGTTATACAGGTAGCCTGTTCTGACTTTATGAATCATCACTGTCAGAAAATGAACTAATAATAATCTATGGATGCCCATGACAAAAACTGGCTGCCTAAATCTTACCATGTCTTTAAAACTTCCTGAAGGGCAACATATTTCAGTCTGTTGCCCTTCACACATCTCCACTTATATGACATTTCAAATTCTATATAAAGATCCAATCTTACTAATACACTTTGTGAGAAGCTCCCTCCCCCCAAAAAGCCAATACTTTTTTGATGAGGCAGAACTTTCTGCAACAAAAATGGTATTGCATTTATTTGCCTTTTGCACATCACTGAAGTCTAAATCAATCACAGACAATAACACCTAGCACATTGCAGCCACTGATTTTCCAAAAGTGGTCATTATAATGGAAACATCCAAGTAAAAGTCTGATGAGAGCTTTGTTACCAAGGTTCTTGGTGATCCAAATTAGCCAGGTTTTTCGGCTGACTTTCTAGCTGAATTTGCTTCTCGATGTACATTAACTTCCTTCATGCGCCCCGAATAGGTCTTCAGAACACAGATCTCAGCCAGAACTGAGCGGTGGGAAAAGCGCCTTGAACTCTGAGTCAGCTTCGGAGCTGGAATTAGTGCCTCCAACACAGGTAACAAATCCAGTTCCTCAATGCACCTATCTTTTCTAGTAGATCATTTATGTCATAAATATTTTATTTAAATTTTAACCAAAAAATTTGAAGTTTTTTTTTTTCTGTATTTTGTATTTCATTTGCTTTCTTACTCAGTAGCTATCTCAATGCTTAAAATAACAGATGATTGATAAATAGGTAGGTGGGTAGGTAGGTAGGTAGAAAGATAGATAGATAGATTTGGCTGGAAAATGTGTCAGTGAACTTACTACTTAGCACTTTTTCCTTGTTCTACCATTTACTGTTCCATTATTTTTCAATACAAAATCTGTTCTACTCCAGTATTAGCATTGTTTATGTAACAGATGCAAAGAAGAGGAAAGTACATTTTGAACATTCATTCACATCTATGCCCTGTGGGACAAAATATTTACATATCAGGATTCTGACCATCACATTAAAATAAATGTGATGCTAAGAATTTACTAAGTGTAGTATGAACAATCATGATAATACAAAGAGCTACCATTTGTGAGTACCTACTAAGTATTAGGGACTCTACTATGTGCTTTTCACATATTGGATTGGCCAAAAAGTTTGTTCTGGTTTTTCTATAACATCCTACAGGAAAACTGAAACGAATGTTTTAGCCAACCCGATGTTACACCTAATACTCAAATAATCCTGTGAATTATTTTTAGCCTTACTTTGTCTCTAAACAGTCTTAGTAGAGTCAAAATCCTTTCACTGGGGCTCCCAACTAATCCCTCGTATAAGTAAACCAGACCTGTCTGTCCACTATTTGACCCTCGACTTCAGTGTAACTGACTTGGCTATGACTAGTTACCTCCTATGGTTAAGGCTGTGCCAAGAAAACCCAAGTCAATCTCAATCTTTTCGTTTGCTCAAACACTTTACAAGGGTATACAGCCTTGATCTAAAACCACAAAGATCTCTTAAGAAATGTATCCACATTCACACATCTATAATCTCCGTGGAAATAAGTAGGATGAAATGAGCAAAAGAAATTCTCCTGAGTTTATTAGATAAGATACTGAAACTAAGAGAGTAGATACTTTGTCTGAAGTGAGTAAAGGGATAACCATGATAATAGCAAATATTATTGAGTGCTATGAGAAGGCCTTCTAATATATATTAATTAGCTCTTTTGATCCTAACAAATGACTCGATGATGTAAGTGTATTTATTACCCCCATTTTATAAAGGGGGAAACTAAGGCACACTGAGACTAAGAAAATTGTCAGTGCACTCACAGCCAGTTAGTAGCCAAGAGAAGGAGGACACAGATAGAAAATGCAAGGCATCCGGAAACAGTTGTAAGTCATTAACAGCAACCCTACAAGAGAGAGGTGGGCATTACTGTTCCCGGAACTTGGCAGGAAAACAAGTCAGCTAACTTTCAGAACCAATAACCCTGGGAAGCTTAATGAATTGTAAAGGTACCATGTTCTTATCTTTGTTCATTTAAATGTAACTTTCAAAAAAGCAAATTGATAACATTTATTAGAGAAACATTTCTTGATAAGTGCATTAGAGATTTAGATTCAGGTAAAGTAATTGGTGCTGTTTCATAAACTGGAATCCTTGGAACAGTTTAATGTGGCAAGAGAACACTTATTTCTGCAGCAGGGGGAGACCTGGCATAGGTGGGCTATTCCACGGGTTGGAGGGCCGGAGGATCAGCTGGGGTCCTCGGTTGCCATGGAGACCCACAATGCACTCGTCTTATTATTCCAGTGACTGCTACTCCCCTGCTGGTTGTCTGATTTCATCCCACCACATTGTCCACTTACCCACTGGTGTGCCTTTACGCAAACACAATATGCTTTGGAAATTTCGTATGAGAGTCCCAACATTGTTCTCCAAAACATAATGTTAATTGCCCTGAGATAGTTCTGTCTGGATAAATCAGAGTGAATCCTTTTAGAAGGTTACCAATTGTTTGTAAAGCGTTTGTCCTTTAAATTATTTTTTTTAATGCTGCATGTTTACTTAACAAGATTTGCCTTAACTAAGCAAATTTATAACCTCCTAGTTGTAATTCCAGCCTATGGTTAAATTAGGAAAATTTCATGAATTTGGGATTTAATCATTTAAAATATTAAGTCACTCAAATGGAACAGCAAGAAAATAGACTGACTTATCTACCTATAATAAAAAAAGAGAAAGGTGTTTTTACTCTTAGAAGCATACTGCTCTTAAATATATGATCTCTTTACTTAAATAAGATGATGAAGCAGTATGAAAATTTGACTTAAAACTGACTTGCAAACTATTCAAGTAAAAAATTTCAGCTCATCAAAATTTTGTTAATGCTGCACTAACACTCAGATGGTTCACAGGAAAATCAAGGAAATGTATTTTCTCTCAAGCCAACATAAATAATCTTAGTTCAACAGGTGAGGAGCTATTTAAAAGCCTTGCTTAAAAATCATATTTCAAAATCAAAAGAGAATGAAAGCTAACAATGAGAAGAATTCTTATGTTATTCCATTTTCTTTTCAAAATATGGAGAAAGAAAAGCATAGACTAGTCTCTTTCAAATAATGCTTTGAATACACTAATCAGAGTGACAGGAGATTACAATAAATTCTATAATCTCTGTATATTGAAGAATAAAGTTTCTTGATATTGTGCAAACTGTGTAATTTGTATTCCCTGCAGCTAACCATTTAAAGAAATTATGATATCTGAAAAAATTTTAAATTTTTGAAGAATTGAAGAAATTCTTCAATGATATAAAATTAGCTTTTTAATGATATAAAATTAGCTTTTTCCATGAAGGAGTTGAGATAGTGGTAAGGCAAAAAAAAAAAAAAGAACCAACTTCCACCAAAGAGTGATGCTTTACAAATTTCTTTTTCAAGTATGGACACTGGAAGGACAGCTCCAAGATAGGCTCTTCTTAACCTAAGCTGGACTACACGAGAAGGTGAGGCAGCCAGGCTCTCAAATATTGAGTCATAATCCTGACTTGGTATTTGAATCAGAGTGAACAGAATCACTCTGATTCTGCTGATTTTGGCAGAGCAAATGCTTCCTTCCACATTGTCATAATTCCATCAAGTTGGCAGTGTCCCAAACCAGAACAATTTAAACTTTAAAAGTGCAGATATGTTTTCTAAATTTTTGAAGGAGTAGTGAAAAAGGAAAGGCATACTAATAGTAATATAAGATAGTCCTAATATACTATTTTAAATGTTTACAATAATCTTTAGAATTAACATTTTCTCCATTAATGAGCAATGCATCTCAGAGAACAGAAGTAGTTTTCCCAAGGTGACACAGCTAAGATGGAGAGGAGCCAGCACTCAAATCAAACCCATCAGCTTCTAAAGCCCTTGTTCTTCATCACACGTCACCTCTTATCAGCCACATCAGACTTCTCTACCTGAGCGAACTCACAGACCATCGATTTCCCTTCTCAATGCAAGCCCTGATTATTACTTGGTTTATAGGGTTAAGTGGTTTTAAAAAATATCACTTTCTTCCAGAAACTCTGAAGATGAATTAGGATTGTCATCTGATCTGAGGCCATGCACATTTTTGTGCCTCCCCTCCCAAATTCATTCTCAACCTCTTGCTCTTAGAAATGCTAATGGCTTTAATGAAGAAGACAATGTCTGCCATCCATAACGCCATAAGTGAGGCAGTGGGAAAGTTTGAAAGATGAGACAGATTTGAAGAAGTATGAAGAACTTTCTATCTAGTAGAAACAATTAGATAATACACTATAAATATAAATATAGTTTTGCTTTTTGGAAGACAGCACAGGAGCCACATCATCATCCCTCTTACCCTCCTGGTAACACACAGTGAGCTACCAGTGAGGAAGAAAGCAAGGGAAGATGGAAAGAAGTAACAAAACCAAGAAGGCAGAAAGACAAGGTCAGCAGGAGGGCAAAAAGAAAGAAAGCTGAAGATCATTTTCATAGTAGATAATCCACACATACTAGGTACTCAACAAATACTTTTTATATAGTGGAAAAATAAGGAATGCTAACAAAAAGGAGAAACAAAATGTTTTTCATTTTTAAAAATTTGAAAACAGAGGCTAATGGTTAAAGATGGGAAAAATGAAAGGATAAATTTTTATTCCTTTAGCATTTGAAGCTAGTTTCAAAAAATAATTTTTAGTTGTGTTTGCTAATAGACTGTTCATCTTCTTTAAAAATCAGTCCTGATTTGCCTTGATAGTCCATAACATAGAATTGCATGGTTGGAGGCAGACGGGAACCATGGGCTACCCACCTTTGCACAAAGCTCTGGGAATCTGCTCTTGACACAAAAGGTACACCTTTTTTCTGTACTTTCAATGATAAATGTCTGCTGGCTGATTTAGAAAAAATATCATAGCCATCTTAATGAAGAAAGTGTTTAGATGATCTGTTCTATCATGAGTCCAGATTAAACAAAAGAGTTCTAAACACAGGTTTTTTTTTTTAATCGAATTTCCAAAGTCTCACCTGATAAGCCCTAAGCAGAAAAATGATAACACTTCGCCAGCAAAGGTCTGTATATTCAAAGCTATGGTTTTTCCAATAGTCATGTACAGATGTAAAAGTTGGAACATAAAGAAGGCTGAGCGCCAAAGAATTGATGCTTTCAAACTGTGGTGCTGGAGAAGACTCTTGAGAGTCCCTTGAACAGCAATGAGATCAAATCAGTCAATCCTAAAGGAAATGAACCCTGAATATTCATTGGAAGGATTGATGCTGATTATCTCAGTTTGTTTCCAAGGCAAACCATTCAATATCACAGTAATCCAAGTCTGTGCCCCAACCACTAATGCTGAAGAAGCTGAACGGTTCTATGATGACCTACAAGACCTTCTAGAACTAACACCAAAGAAAGATGTCCTTCTCATCACAGGGGACTGGAACGCAAAAGTAGGAAGTCAAGAGATACCTGGAGTAACAGGCACATTTGGCCTTGGAGTACAGAATGAAGCAGAGCAAAGGCTAACCAAGTTTTGCCAAGAGAATGCACTGCTGCTAAGCTGCTAAGTTGCTTCAGTCATGTCTGACTCTGTGCGATGCCATAGACGGCAGCCCACCAGGCTCCCCTGCCCCTGGGATTCTCTAGGCAAGAACACTGGAGTGGGTTGCCATTTCCTTCTCCAATGCATGAAAGTGAAAAGTGAAAGTGAAGTCACTCAGTTGTGTCCGACTCTTAGAGACCCCATGGACTGCAGCCTATCAGGCTCCTCTGTCCATGGGATTTTCCAGGCAAGAGTACTTGAGTGGGGTGCCATTGCCTTCTCCAAGAGAATGCACAGGTCATAGCAAACACCCTCTTCCAACAACACAAGAGAAGACTCTATACATGGACCTCACCAGATGATCAATACTGAAATCAGATTGATTATATTCTTTGCAGCCAAAGATGGAAAAGCTCTATACTGTCAGCAAAAACAAGACCTGGAGCTGACTGTGGCTCAGATCATGAACTCTTTATTGCCAAATTCAGACTTATATTGAAGTAAGTAGGGAAAACCACTAAGCCATTCAGGTATGACCTAAGTCAAATCCCTTACGATTATACAGTGGGAGTGACAAATAGATTCAAGAGATTAGATCTGATAGAGTGCCTGAAGAACTATGGACGGAGGTTCATGACATTGTACATGAGGCAGTGAGCAAAACCATCCCCAAAAAAACAAATGCAAGAAGGCAAAATGGTTGTCTGAGGAAGCCTTACAAATAACTGAGAAAAGAAGAGAAGCAAAATGCAAAGGAGAAAAGGAAAGATATCCATCTGAATGCACAGTTCCAAAGAATAGCAAGAACGATAAGAAAGCCTTTCTAAGTGAACAATGCAAAGAAATAGAGGAAAACAATAGAATGGGAAAGACAAGAGATCTCTTCAAGAAAATTAGAGATACCAAGGGAACATTTCACACAAAGATGGGCACACTAAAGGACAGAAACCGTATGGACCTAACAAAAGCAGAAGATATTAAGAAGATGTAGCAAGAATATACAGAAGAACTATACAAAAAAGACCTTAATGACCCAGATAACTGTGATGATGTGATCACTCACCTAGAGCCAGACATCGTGGAGTGCAAAGTCAAGTGGGCCTTAGGAAGCATCACTACAAACAAACCTAGTGGAGGTGATGGAATTCCAGCTGAGCTATTTCAAAGCCTAAAAGATGATGCTGTGAAAGTATTCCACTCAATATGCCAGCAACTTTGGAAAACTCAGCAGTGGCCACAGGACTGGAAAAGGTCAGTTTTCATTCCAATGAAAGGCAATGCCAAAGAATGTTCAAACTACCACACAGTTGCACTCATCTCACATGCTAGCAATGCTATGCTATGCTAAGTCACTTCAGTCGTGTCCGACTCTGTGCGACCGCATAGACGGCAGCCCACCAGGCTCCCCCATCCCTGGGATTCTTCAGGCAAGGTAATGCTCAAAATGCTTCAAGTTAGGCTTCAACAGTACATGAACCAAGAACTTCCAGAAGTTCAAGCTGGATTTAGAAAGGGCAGAGGAACCAGAGATCAAATTGCCAACACCTGCTGGATCATAGAAAAAGCAAGAGAATTCCAGAAAAACATCTGCTTCATTGACCAAAGCCTTTGACTTGTGGATCACAATAAACTTTGGAAAATTCTTAAAGAGATAGGAATACCAAACCACCTTACCTGCCTCCCGAGAAGTCTATATGAAGGCCAAGAAGCAACAGTTAGAACCAGACATAGAACAACGGACTGGTTACAAATTGGGAAAGGAGTATGTCAAGGCTATATATTTTCACCCTGCTTATTTAACCTGTATGAAGAGTACATCATGAGAAATGCCAGGTTGGATGAAGCACAATCTGGAATCAAGATTGCCAGGAGAAATATCAATAACCTCAGATATGCAGATGACACCATCCTTATGGCAGAAAGCAAAGAGGAACTAAAGAGTCTCTTGATGAAGGTGAAAGATAAGAGTGAAAAAGCTGGCTTAAAACTCAACATTCAAATATCAAAGAACATGGCATCCAGTCCCATTACTTCATGGCATATAGATGGGGAAACAATGGAAACAGTGACAGACTATTTTCTTGGATTTCAAAATCACTGCAAATGGTGACTGCCACCATGAAATCAAAAGACACTTGCTCCTTGGAAGTGTCTTGCTCCTCATCAAGTGTCTATGATGAGCCTAGACAGCATATTAAAAAGCAGAGACATAACTTTACCAACAAAGATCCATATAATCAAGGCTATGACTTTTCCAGTAGTCATGTATAGATTTGAGCTTGGACCATAAAGAAAGCTTTGTGTTGAATTTTGTGTGAATTGATGCTTTTGAACTGTGGTGTTGGAGAAGACTCTTGAGAGTCCCTTGGACTGCAAGGAGATCAAACCAGTCAGTCCTAAAGGAAATCAGTCCTAAATATTCATTGGGAGGACTGATGCTGAAGCTGAAGCTCCAATACTTTGGCCACCTGAATCAAAGAAGTGACTCTTTGGAAAAGACCTTGATGCTGGGAAAGATTGAAGGCGGGAGGAGAAGATGACAGAGGATGAGATGGTTGGATGGCATCACTGACTCGATGGACATGAGTTTGAGCAAGCTCAGGGAGTTGATGATGGACAGGGAAGCCTGGCATGCTGCAGTCCATGGGGTCACAAAGAGCTGGACACAACTGAGTGACTGAACTGACTGATGCTGAAGCTGAAGCTCCAATATTTTGGCCACCTGATGCATAAAAGCCAATTCATTGGAAAAGACCCTGATGCTGGGAAAGATTGAAGGCAGGAGGAGGAGGGGGCAACAGAGGATGAGACAGTAAGATGACATTATTGATTCAATGGACATGAGTTTGCTCAAACTCTGGGAGATAGTGAAGGACAGGGAAGCCTGGTATGCTGCAGTCCATGGGGTCGCAAGGAGTCAGACAGGACTTAGCAACTGAACAACAACAAGATCTCACAAACCAAGTGGCATGCCCCACCCTCCCAAAAAACTGAAGATTATAAAGGTTAAGTAATTTGTCCAAGGTCAGCATTAATAGTAAATGGTAAACCAGGATTTCTCCGCAGGCAAAAAGCAGAGACATTACTTTGCCAACAAAGGTCTGTCTAGTCAAGGCTATGGTTTTTCCAGTAGTCATGTATGGATGTGAGAGTTGAACTGTGAAGAAAGCTGAGCGCTGAAGAATTGATGCTTTTGAACTGTGGTGTTGGAAAAGACTCTGAAGAGTCCCTTGGACTACAAGGAGATCCAACCAGTCCATCCGAAAGGAGATCAGTCCCGAGTGTTCGTTGGAAGGAATGATGCTAAAGCTGAAACTCCAGTACTTTGGTCACCTCATGCAAAGGGTTGACTCATTGGAAAAGCCTCTGATGCTGGGAGGGACTGGGGGCAGGAGGAGAAGGGGACGACAGAGGATGAGATGGCTGGATGGCATCACCGACTTGATGGAGGTGAGTCTGAGTGAACTCCGGGAGTTGGTGATGGACAGGGAGGCCTGGCGTGCTGCGATTCATGGGGTCGCAAAGAGTCGGACACGACTGAGCGACTGAACTGAACTGAACTGAAACTGACTTTAGAGAAACTGTTTTCAATGACTGTTATATAATCTCTGCTAGTTATATTTTTCTTCTCTACAGTTAAGCAAATCCCTTTTCTCCTCCAATTCCTTCAGAAAGATACTGAGCCTTTTTAAAATGTGTTTTGGTGGACGATATCTATCAATTGTATGAGGAGCTATGAATGATGGCTTTAGATGTTAGCCAAGAAAATTATGCTAGGACAACCACAGCCACAAATACAGTCATTTGCAAATCATATTTGACTGTTTTGATCATATGACTGTTTTGATCACAGTCATAATTTTGAATAAAGAGAATAAAGCATAATATTATTTTCAGAGTTATTTAATTCTTTTTTCTCTCCCTTCACCTAGTGCTGATCATTCAGTGCAATCGACAGCTGGGGGAATTAAATGCTTTCCTTCTTTGGAGACTGTAATACCCTAAAATCCAATTAGCTTAAATGAATTAAAATGCTGTTTTTAAAGCCAAAGCACTTCCAGGAGGTAACTGTTAATTGTAGAGCCTTTTTCAAAACCATGCAAAGAAGGAAAGAAATACGTCAGAATATATTTGTGAATTCCGGAGTTCCACCCACATACACATAATGTCAGTTCCTAGATCAGAAGTTCTCACAGTGTGGTCCCTAAACCAGCAGTGTCAGTATCACTTGGGAACTTGTTAGAAATGACAATTCTATAGCCCCACCCCACACCTACTGACTCAGAAACCCAAGGGGCGGAGCCCTGCAAACGGAAGGTGACCTGTGGGTGATCCTAATGCACACTAAAGCTTAAGAACTGCTATTATAGCCATTGTGCTACCAAAATAGCTGCAAGTCAGACTTACAGATGTGACTGTCTTGTTTATCATTCCTCTAGTTAAATATTAACAAATATCTGCAGTTTACTAGCATTATTTATGTTTTTCCATATTACAGTTTTGCCCGTAATGAAATTAGATGTAAAATATATATATATATATATTGTTCAAAAAGAAGGCTGTTCTTGACTGTGTTTAGTCTGTTTTCCATTCTCAGTCCTAAATCAGCATGTCTGGGCACACTGCTGCATTGCTAAAAAGTTTTAGAACCTTTAGATGTATACTACCCTCAGCTTGCAAACTGCCTCTGTTTACATTCAGTATCTCCTTATATTTTATAGCATTTATTTTATGCTTCCTTAGGAAAAATAGATGGCTTTAAAACGTGAGGTAGCAAACATTCAAATTAGTAATAACATAAGGCTTTCCTAACAATGTGGGAAATAGCATTTACCTAAATAGTAACTGTACTATCAAAACAAAATTTCATTTGCATGGTGAGATTGCATTTACATTTACTGTTTTAGGCAGTTAAGAGAACATAAACTGTAAGTCTAGAATCCTGAGAGATTTTCTTCTTCCTGATGTATGGTGCCTTTTGCATCCTGTGATTCATAATCCACTTGGGTCATGAAACATTGATGAACGGAAGCCAGTGACAGTAATGGAGTCCTGTTCGGTCAGGCTTCACAGGAAAGACAGATCATATTTCACTGGTGAAAAGTGCCTCTAATTAAAGGAGGTGTCTTGGGGACAAAAATGTTGGTGCTTCCTCTTTCTTCTCCTAATATCTTTCATTATTATATAAATGCACAGAGTTTATTTCTTACCATGTTGTGTCCATTTTCTTTAACTTTATCTCAATGAATATTTGTTTCATGAACGAACCTGCAGGAAAATAAAAGAGTTGGTTCTAAAACCAAAGGAATAAGGAACAGAGATTTATGTAGCCAGTTGGGAAAGAAATATCAAAATAAAAAATTTACCAAGTTAGATACAAGGTTGATTAACTGTCTATAAGACAATAAAGTCATATCTCCTTTGGCATTAACTTCTCTACCAGGCTGTAAGATCCTAATAGGTTATCAGTTCTAAAAGGTAATCATCTGCACCTTTATATTTGTTAAGCAAATATATTATCACCCAAGAGTGTCAGATGAGGGTGGCAGTGGGCTGAACGGTGGCCCCCCTAAAAGATATGTTCATATCCTAATCTCTGGAACCTGTGTCAGGCTTCCCCTCCCTGACTCGATTTTCTGGATTAGAAAAATACAGTAGCTTTCACAGGGCCCAGAGAATAAGGGAGGATGCTTGTTTCAGAGGCCACTGGTGCCCACCAGTGAGCAAGGCACTAATGCCAAGGCAGTAGCATCACTGTCCTGACCTGCCTTCATCACCCTCCCTTTTCTGACCACAGGCACTGCTCCAGAGGCTTCAACCCTGAGCTATTCACAGGCATCACTCTTTACCAGGAACCCCACTAGGACATCCTGCAGCCAGGGTTTACTAGCACAGACATCTGCCAGTCCAGGTACAGCACAAAAATCAAGTCCCTTTCAATCTCCTATAAACTCTCCTTAGCCTCCAGATTGGCCATGAGACCTTGACTGAGAACACACAGCTACCTTCTGGGAGTAGGGAAGAGAAATACCTTCAATTTGGTCACTCATGTATTCCCTGACAGTATATTTTCAACAAATATTTACTGATTATTTGTGGAGCACCTACTCTTAGAAGGAGGGGCCAGGGATACAGCAGGGAATAAATACATCAAGGAGGAGAAAACATAAATTAGTGTTCAATAAATTAACCTTTCACATCCATTAAAGCAGAAGGCAGTCTAAGACTTGTTTATGCTCAGAAACATTCCTAGTAATTACTTTATTATTATTATTTTCAGCCCACGGTATTCTAGACAGCTTCTTGGCTAGCTCTCTCAACCTTGTATAAATGTCCCCGTCTCCAAGGGACAGCTTTTCTATATTTTGCATCTTCCTAAAATGGCCAGTTGAGCACAGCCTCCTGTGAGAGGCAGTGTTTTTGAGCATGGCCCAGAAGCAATGGTCCTACCACTTAGCTAGCTGTGAGACCAGGGACAAGTCAAGTGAGCTGTCTGTGCTTCAGGGACATGAAGTCAATGCTAGTACTTACCTCGGGTTGTTGAAAAGACAACATGAGTTCCAGTAGGTAAAGGACTTGAAGCAGCATCGGGCATGTAGTAAGCCCTGGTACTGGTGTTGTTCAGTCTCTAAGTTGTGTCCGATTCTTTATGACCCCATGGTCTGTAGCCCGCCAGGCTCTTCTGTCCATGAGATTTCCCAGGCAAGAATACTGGAGTGGGTTGCCATGTCTTCTTCCAAGGGATCTTCCCAACCCACAGATTGAATACTGTGTAATCATCAAAGAGGGGGGTTCCTCTTGAGGACCTAATGGTGGAGAAAGAATGAAAAGCAACTGAACAGAAGAGATGGTAAGTGCTGGGTGGACAGCAAAGTTTTGCCATAGTTTTGGTTTTCGAATGTGGCTACTTTTAAAAATCACCACAGAGCTTTTCAACCATTTAATTCCTGGGCCCCACCTTCAAAGATCACTTCATTGGTCTGGGGTGGGGCCCAGGTCTTTTCAAGTAATTCCCCTAGAAGCAGGGATTGAGCATCCTTGCAGGCCAGTAATCTCCCACATGGCCAAGGAGCCACCCCTGCCCTGCAGTGAAAGTGGGTGGAGGACTTGACTCCGAGCCTCTCTCCCCCTGCTCCCCAAGGCCTAGCTGCCTTAGCAGTGCTGGGCCTCCTCCCGCAATACATACACAGGCATCCTTGGGGCATGTATCACTTGTCAGACCCTGGGCTTACAGTGGGGCAGTACAAGAGTTACCAAAGTCCTCCCGCTGTGGACCCCACAGCAGAGCAAGAGGATCAGAGAAGAAGATAGATAAGAAAACAAGCAATCACATGGAGAAAAATCAGAAACATTCAATGCTCATGGAGAGAGTTCTAATCAACATACAGTGAATGCTTATTAGGAAATCCTTGGGAAAAAAATGAGATAGATCTAGGAGTGCAACATGTGGAGACTCTCCAAGGTACATTGCTGAATAGGAAAAAAACAAGCCACAGAATAGCACCATTTACGTTTCCAAAAGCTTTTTGAAACACTGTGATATTCTATCCATGGGTGCATAAATATACATGCAAATTCAAGGGGGAAAGGTCTAGAATTATGCCTCTGACTTACCATGATTAATTTTTTTCAAAAAGAATGTAATCATTGTTTGTGAAATTTAAAATAGATATTTTTTAAATTCTAGCAAACTCTGTGGGGGATCTTCTGGAAATATTTGCATTTAGCTAAGTTGTGTATCACATTTCCTGTTAATTGTGACAAAGCAGTTGGCATTACCAGACATGATTCTATCCAAGTGACTATTTAGCAGAGAGCAGTGACCTGAGGAAATGTGGCATGAGACAGATGTGTGCCAAGAGAGGGAAGGCAAAGGAAAGAGAATTCAGCATGAAGCCCAGCTCAAGTGTAAGGAGAAAGGCCTAGCAGCTACCTTCGTGGCTGCAGCCTTCGCAGCTTCACCTGAGGCTGATCCTCCTAACAAGCTGAAAGTGCAAACATCAGCTTCCAGGTGTATTCTATAACGGAGATTCTCCAGCCTAACTGCATGGGGAGACTTCCTGACCTATCAACGCCTTGAACCTAGACCAATGAGATGTAAGATCTTTGGGAGGTAGGGCCTGGGTGTTGATGTTTTAATATGACCTTGGCTGAGACTCTCTGTTAGAGGATGCTTGCGTGTGAGCGGGGCGCGCGCTTTGGCACCGTCCCCGTTTAAGAAGCGTTCTGTTTGCAAAGTACTCCAAAAGTGACGTCAGTCACAGGTACTTCTTAAAGTCTAGGGTACGATGAGAAAAGGAAAAATGTTTGTATTTTATATTACGTGATTCCAAAATTATGTTTGGTTTATTTCAGGCTCGACTGACCAAAGAGCAGCGCTGGGGGAGCGCCTTGCTTTCCAGAAACCATTCCTTAGAAGAAGAATTTGAAAGAGCAAAAGCAGCTGTGGAGGTAACTTTTCGGTTTATTTTTTCTGTTTCATGTTTCTGAGAATGGAATTCAGAAAATCAAACAAGATACATATGAAGTGGGTCTTTTTTAAAAAATTGGAGGATAATTGCTTTACAGTGCTGTGTTGGTTTCTGACGTACAAAAACGTGAGTCAGCAACGTATACGTCTTAAGAATCTTAAGTATACATCTCTTCCCTCCCTTTTGAGCTCCCTTCCAGCTCTCTAGGTTGAAATGGGTCTTTATAGACATAAACAAACCATGACTATAATTGTTAGAATGAGACCTGGTTACCAGAGAACTTTTGACTTCCTACATGGGGTGACTAATAGTTGTCAACTCTTATAATTCTGTGGTAGATAAGCAATGACTGTCTGGAGTTTTGGGTCAGGAAGAACTCCAAGTCTCATCAGGCTCCCGTGATGAACCTATGCTATGCATTTGCTATGCTTCTATGAGGTCAAGCTTCATGCCTGATTGTTTTTTCTCTGACATATAGGACAATGTCTGAAACATAGAAGGTCTTGTTATCCCTGAAATATACATTTTCCTCACTGGGTGGGGGAAAAAGGCAGTGCTGAGAAATTCTAATCAATGATAGCCCATCTTGACTTGAGCCATAATTTTTTTTTTTTTTTACTGTTGAGTGTTTAAAACAATGACAATGTTAATAAATTAAGGGAAGATTTGGGAGAATGGCATTGAAACATGTAAAATATCATGTATGAAACGAGATGCCAGTCCAGGTTCAATGCACGATACTGGATGCTTGGGGCTGGTGCACTGGGACGACCCAGAGGGATGGTATGGGGAGGGAGGAGGGAGGAGGGTTCAGGATGGGGAACACATGTATACCTGTGGTGGATTCATTTTGATATTTGGCAAAACTAATACAATTATGTAAAGTTTAAAAATAAAATAAAATTAATTAAAAAAAATAAAGGAAAATAAGAAAAAAAAAGGAAAAAAAAAAGGAAAAACCATAAAAAAAAAAAAAAACCACTTACTTTGAACATTACTTTTCCTTGTTTAACCTTCTAATAAGAGAGGGGGTGGGGGAAGAAAGGAAAGGAAAAGGGAAGCCAAAAAAGACATCCTTGGCTGTTTTTTATCCATTTCCTTCCTGGTTAGATTTGCAAAGAGTGCATCACAGGCCCCATCTATGATTCTCACGAAAGCTTTGCTTGATGACTATTTGAGAGTGGATCTTTTCACCCAATCCAAGTATGAACTTGTCAGGACCTCCATTTCTATTACTGATGAGAAATCTTGCAAATTGAAAGTATTCCTGTAATATGGTTCATTTATGTGTCAGTCTTACCACTAGAATTTGGATGAAAGTATTATACAATGGGCAGTCTTTCAGTGATTTCATACTTGAAGTGCAATTAAATCATACTAGCAATTTAATATTAAAAAGTTCTCTATATTCTAGGAAATAATTCCAGTCAAATTTCATATCATCAATCAGAAACCTAGTAAGAGAACACTTTAATCTCATCACAATACAGTCCACCCAAATTTCTTCTTTTAGATTTAACCTTTTTATTAAAAAAAAAAAGTTAATGCATATTTAGTGCTCTTGAATGTGATCAACTGATAGATTTGATTGAGACCAGCTGAGTTCAAATTGTTCAACTGCATGGAGGCTGTAGCTCAATTTATCTTAAATGCAGAATTTTCTGACTAAAAGAGAATTTAAGTTTCTTTTGAACTCCTACTGTGTATAATACACTGAATTAGCACTAAAAAGATTATTTGGAACCATAGAATCTTGGGGAAGAAAAGACTTTAGAATTTATCTATTCCTATTTGTAAGGAGGAGACAATGCGTTCACACTAAGAAGACATAAGTACAAAGTAACATATCAACAAGAAAAAAAAATTGTCCATCTGTCTATCTATTCATAAAATCACTTAATCTTAGTTTTGGTGGAGATCTTAGAAGTCATCTATTCCAACCAGTCACACAAAACAGGTTTTCTTTTTAAACATACTTGGCAAATTATTTATTCAAACATACCCTGTTTCTATTTGAACATTTCCAGTTAGGAACAACTCACTTCTTTTCAAGAAAACCTATTTCAGTTCTGGACAATCCTATTAAAAAGTCTTCCCTGAATTAGGCTGAAATTGATCTACCAGCAACTACCTGTTTTCTTACCCCTGGCTTTGCTCTCTCTGGAGCAAGGCAAACTTAGGTGAATCCCTTCTCTGCATGATGCCCATCTCAACCAAGGAAGCCTGATTTTCTCCTGGTTTTTCCTTGTATGTCCTGGGAATTGAGAGACCAGAGTTGTTATTTCAACTTGCCACTAATAACTAAACATCATATCTCATTTGGAGAAGAAAATGGCAACCCAATCCAGTGTTCTTGCCTTAAAAATCCCATAGACAGAGGAGCCTGGAGGGCTGCAGTCCAGAGGGTTGCAAAGAGTTGGGTACAACTGAGCGACTGAACAACAATAATATACCTCATTAATCCATGTGAGTCTCATTTTTCCACACCTCTACAGTCCTTTCCAGCTGCAAAATCCTAAAAGGCTGTAAATTACTTCAAGTAGTTATCCTCAAACATTAATGGCTGTCTATACATGTTGGCTGCTGAACTAGGTACTAGAGATAAGGGAATGAGCTAGCTCTGAGTTACCATCCAGCAGTGGCATGGAACAGATCACCGACCTAAATAAGGCATTTGCTCCCTTCCACTTTAGTTTCTTCATTGTAAGATGAGGGGCTTGGATTTCTAATGTAGTAAAAGTGCTATCCATTTATAGCTTCAGGTGAAGTGACTAAGTGCAGAATTCCTAGCAAATCAGAAAACTGTAAGCATATTTGCTCAGCTGGAAACCTGAAACCGAGAAGCTTCCTTAAGGAATGAGAGAGGATGGTGCTGACCAGAAGGTGTGAACAGGTGTGGGGAAAAAGACATGAGGCATGGGAGTGGGGGTTGTATTTCACCAAGCTGATGGTAAATCAGACCTACAAAACTGCACACATATGTGAACGACTTACTTCCCGACATTATTCTTATCGAGGGTTTAATCAAAATCCTTAGCAGAAGACATAATAAAATGTGTCACAGAGTCTTGGAAATATACATGCCACTTGACTCAGCCACTTCTTAGAATTTGTCTTAGGGAAACAGTCATGAAAGTTGGCAATATTTTATCTGTAGAATTTTACGTGGTGAAAATTGGGAATAGCCCAAGTGTACCACAGCAGAATTAACTAAATTACTATCTCTACAGTAAAATGCTATATAACCATTAAAAACTACAACATAGAAAAATAATTAAGATCATGTAAAATGTCTAGTGATAATTGGAATACTCATTTATATACTGACAACTTTACAGTATGATCCCAGGTTCATAAAATTATAATAGCTTAATTCTTCATATGTTTGGAATGACTTCCCTGGTGGCTCAGCTGGTAAAGAATCTGCCTGCAATGCAGGAGACCTGCGTTCGGTCCCTGGGTTGGGAAGATCCCCTGGAGAAGGGAACGGTTACCCAATCCAGTATTCTGGCCTGGAGAATTCCATGGACTGTATAGTTCATGGGGTCACAAAGAGTCGGATACGGCTGAGTGTTTGGAATACATACTCTGTGCCAGCCACTGCCTCAGGAGCTTTGCATGGATTCTCGTTTAATCCTCCCAGCAGGCCTATGAGGAAGGTAATGTTACTGTTCTCATCCTGCAGATGAGAAAACTGAGGCTTAAAGATATTGCAGACATTTGCATGGCATTTTATAAGCAATTAAGATAGACTGAAAATGAAGAACTCTCATTTAGCAAGTTATAAAGTCATGATTTCCTCCCAGACTCCAGAGCCTATATTCTGAATCACTGCACTGTATAATCAAGAGAGTCTGTGTCCAATTGTTAACAGTAGTTATCCTTGGGTGGCTAAATCACTTGGGAGTGATTTAATTTCTTCCATTAGCTTATCTGTATTTTCCAAATGTTCTGTCATAAATGTGTACTATGTTGGTAATCAGGGAAAAAGTGGTAAATTCCAATGGGCACTATAGTAGAATCTCAGATTCTTAAAGAGAACAAAAAGTGCCACATTCTTCATTTCAGGACTGATAAAGAATGGCACCGCAGATCAGCTTTATTAGAGATTGTTCTAAACAACAGCGAGACCCAGATGAAAACCGTGCCTGGGGCAAGAAAAATCATGGCTCAAGTCAGTGTTTGCAGTCTCCATTTCTATATTATCTGGTTCCAATATTCCTTCTGTTTCACATTCTATTCCGTTCTTAAACCCTCATTTTTTTTTTTTTTTTTTTTGTCATCATCCTGCCTCAGGCCTGGCACCTGATCCCCTTTCCAGCTTCTTCTGCATCTCAGCCCTTCACGAGCTCCAGGGGTACCACTGTGCTCATCTTGCACAGCAGCCGCATTGCCTGCGGTCTCCACTCTTTCCTCTGCAGGGAACATTCTTCCCCCATATCCTGGTGTGGCAGATTCCTTTTTGTCATTCAGATTCTAACTCAAGTGTCAACGCCTCAGAAAAGCTGAAGCTGACCACCAGTTGCTGCACAACAGCTCAAATTTTGTTTTTCACTCTTACATTTATCACTTTATCTTCCCTTATTTATTTTAATTTATCTGTCTGTCTGTTCTCTGTCCACTTTAAAATGTAACCTCAATGAGAAAAGGGATCTTGTCTCTTATGTAACACTGCACCTCAAGAGCTAAAACAGTGGTACCTGCATCCATGCTCAGTTGCTCAGTCATATCTGACTCTTTGCATCCCCTTGGACTGTAGCCTCCCAGGTTGCTCTGCCCATGGAATTTTTCAGGCAGGAATACTGGAGTGGGTTGCCATTTCCTCCTCTGGGGTACCTCAGTTCAGTTGAGTCGCTCAGTCATGTCTGACTCTTTGTGACCCCATGAACCGCAGCACGCCAGGCCTCCCTGTCCATCACCAACTCCCGAAGTTTACCCAAACTCATGTCCATCGAGTCAGTGATGCCATCCAGCCATCTCATCCTCTGTCGTCCCCTTCTCCTCCTGCCCCCAATCCCTCCCAGCATCAGAGTCTTTTCCAATGAGTCAACTCTTCGCATGAGGTGGCCAAAGTACTGGAGTTTCAGCTTCAGCATCAGTCCTTCCAATGAACACCTAGGACTGATTTCCTTTAGGATGGACTGGTTGGACTTCCTTGCAGTCCAAGGGACTTTCCAGAGTCTTCTCCAACACCACAGTTCAAGAGCATCAATTCTTTGGTGCTCAGCTTTCTTCACAGTCCAACTCTCACATCCATACATGACCACTGGAAAAGCCATAGCCTTAATTAGATGGACTTTAGTATTTATTTATTTATTTATTTTTATTATTCTCCACTTCAAATCTCAGTTTTATTTTAATTAAATGGAACCATCATTTTCATGTCTACTGCTTTTGACACAATGCACTTATAACTGGGAGATATACAGATGTGGAAGGCAAATATTTTTGTTGGAACCATTGTTGATTCATCTAACATTAGCCCATGAATATCTTTTCTTTGGTTATCCCAATCAAAATAAATTTTACCAAAGTAAAGAACAGTCAGAGAGGAAGTAATAAAACACTGATCATAATCTAATTTATCAGCTCAAAAGAAGCAATTTCAAAGTATACTTTGAAATGTTACAGCCTGAACTATAAAATGCACATTTATTCCTTTTCCCCAAAACACCTAAGTGACACAGGACGTGTACTGTGACAATAACATAAAATGAGAAGCACCTAGTCCATTTTCTTTTCCTAAGTGGCATGGTTTCTAGTAACTCCTCTCTGTCGATCCTTCAGAAATATTTACTGCATGGAAGATCATTATATACTCTGCTGATCATTACAGAATATTTTTAAAAGACAAATTTGAGATGAAGAAAGTACAAAGAATATGTACAGAGAAAAAGCCAAGTAAAATCTCAGCACCTACGGGAAATCCATTATGCTAGAGAAAATAATGCAGTTAGAGCTCAAAAAAGCCCTAATACCAACACTCTCCCTTACCACAACAAGCACTGGGATTTAAGATTGTGGTATTAAGCATCCTTCAGGCACAGCTTGGCACACCAGAAATGAAATTGTTTTCTGAGTTTTTACCTGGGGTTATTGTACACCTCTTGATGCAAAAAAGCAGGAAGCTAGCTTAAAGTGTTAAGTGAGAAATAAATGAGTGTTGAGTCCGTGTACTTTAAACTTACTCCATAAATCCCTTAGAATTCAGTATGTTTTAAAAGTAATAGAGGTTAAACAGGAAGCTGTTACATTTTATTCAATCTATGACTCAAAATTTCTGTGACTTCCAGTAAGACAGATGTTCTCTGACTCCTTCAAAAATTCTAAAATAAAGCAAAAGGAAGGTGTAGACAACTGTCATGTGGAATGAACATGTGAAGCAGTAAAGTTATTAAAATATGGGAGATAAATTACCATCAAGATGTCGGGAAAAGAGCAGAAGAGCAACATGTAATACAACAAAAATATGCAATAAGCATATAAATATTTTGTTTGTAAATTAGGACATGCATAATATACAAATATATACAGCAAACATGCAAACATTTTCTTTGTATATTGGGACATGCATATCTTGTTCACTTATTTGCCCAGTCCTTCACCTGATTCTGGCGTATAAGGGATCCCCAGTAAAGGTTTTTTTAATGAATTGTGTCACACAATCTAGAATTCTGGGCACTATTTCTAGGTTATTCTCAAATTTTTATACCACAAGTTACATAAAATAAAGCAATATATTTTTATGTTTTTCAGTATTTAATAAATACTTGTTGAATGAATGGATGGATGGCTAAATGTTAATCACATAACGTGAGAAACACTTCAAAAGTGCCCTATCACTTTCTAATGTAATTGAGTATTTGCATTTTCATAGCTGATGTAAACGATCAATTCTGTTTCTGGGGTACAGATCTCTCCCAGGGACTGCCCTGAAGTGTCTTCTGTGGCTGTCTTGGTCTCAGTGTCAGTCAGTGAGACAGTCATGATGTTACAATGCCATTACAATACAGGTAACAGCAACCACTTTTGCCATGGTGTAACATTGGACCTGTTTTATATTCTGCATGATATTATCTAGGCTATACATAGACTATGTAATACCTAACAGCATGCAATTCAACTAATGTTGACCCAAAGTGCCCTAAAATTCCAGTTCTTCTACTAAAGACAATTATCACCACGTACACATTTATGCATATCTTAAATGGGGAACCTGTTTGTGTGTGAAGACTGACATTGCTCAAGCTCAGGTTGAATGGTTAAATTCAGTGAGGCCTTATGTGGAGTTTTTTGCCTCCATATCCTACATTTTATTGAAAAGTCACTGCAAATTCATCTCGGCTCAAAGTATTGTAATTTTAGGTCAAAGAACCAAATATTCCTAATTTGGGCTATTTTAAAAAATGCCTGTTCCCTCAAGGAGTTTCCTCCATGCTTCCTCTTGGATTTTCTTCCTAGCCAGCAGCCTAAACATGCTGTTAGCTACAAGTCCCTAAGAAAGATGTACAGGAGATGCAGAAGTGAGAAGCGGGGAAGGAGCCCAGGGGCTCAGTGAGGCCTGAAGCTGCCTCCCAGGAAGGAGATCCCTAGAGAGTACTATGCAGCCTCTGCAGAGAGAGGAGGTCACGTGGGCAGTCAGCACACCTGCAACCACACGTCAGAAATGTCTCTTACCACTGTCAGCAGAGAGGAAACAAGCCAGCCAGCCTCTGGAGCTGTGTTTACCTAGTTAGTCTCTCTAGGTGCCTCAGCCTTCAAAGTAAACCAGATGTAGCAACAAATTCATCAGGACATGTTTTGTTTTGTTTTTTTAATTTATTTTTTAATTGAAGGATTATTGCTTTACAGAATTTTGTTCTTTTCTGTCAAATCTCAGCATGAATCAGCCATAGGTATGCATGTGTCCCCTCCCTCTTGAACCTCCCTCCCATCTCCCTCCCCATCCCACCCCTCTAGGTTAATACGGAGCCCCTGTTTGAGTTCCCTGAGGCATACAGAAAATTTCATTGGCAATCTATTTTACATATGGTAATGTAAGTTTCCATGTTACTCTCTTCATACATCTTACCCTCTCCTCCCCTCTCCCCATGTCCATAAATCTGTTCTGTCTTTTTCTCCACTGCTGCCCTGCAAATAAATTCTCCAGTACAATCTTTCTAGATTCTGTACATATGCATTAGTATACAATATTTATCTTTCTCTTTCTGACTTACTTCACTCTGTATAATAGGCTCTTGGTTCATCCACCTCATTAGAACTGACTCAAATGCATTCTTTTTGTGGCTGAGTAATATTCCATTGTGTATATGTACCACAATTTCTTTATCCATTCATCTGTCGATGGATATCTAGGTTGCTTCCATGTTCCAGCTGTTGTAAATAGTGCTGCAGTGAACAGTGGGATACATGTGTCTTTTTCAATTTTGCTTTCTTCAGGGTATATGCCTAGGAGTGGATTGCTGGGTCATATGGTGTTTTTATTCCTAGTTATTTTAAGGAATCTCCATACTGTCTTCCATAGTGGCTGTATCAGTTTACATTCCCACCAACAGTGCAAGAGGGTTCCCTTTTATCCACAGTCCCTCCAGCATTTATTGTTTGTAGACTTTTTGATGATGGCCATTCTGACCGGTATGAGGTGATATCTTGTAGTTTTGATTTTCATTTCTCTAATAATGAGTGATATTGAGCATCTTTACATGTGTTTGTTAGCTATCTGTATGTCTTCTTTGGAGACACATCTGTTTAGGTCTTTTCCCCACTTTTTGATTGAGTTGTTTGTTTTTCTGGTATTGAGTTGTATGAGCTGTTTGTATATTTTGGAAATTAATCGTTTCATTTGCTATTATTTTCTCCCATTCTGAGCATTGTCTTTTCACCTTGCTTATAGTTTCCTTTGCTGTGCGAAAGATTTTAAGTTTAATCAGGTCCCACTTGTTTACTTTTGTTTTTATTTCCATTATTCTAGGATCTTGCTTTGATTTATGTCATCGAGTGTTCTGCCTATGTTTTCCTCTAAGAGTTTTATAGTTTCTGGTCTTACATTTAGGTCTTTAGTCCATTTTGAGTTTGTCTTTGTATATGGTGTTAGGAAGTGTTCTAATTTCATTCTTCTACATGTAGCTGTACAGTTTTCCCAGCACCACTTATTGAAGAGGTTGTCTTTGCCCCATTGTATACTCTTAACTCCTTTGTCAAAGACAAGGTACCCATAGGTGCATGGGTTTATTTCTGGGCTTTCTGTCTTGTTCCATTGGTCTGTAGTTCTATTTTTATGCCAGTACTGAACTGTCTTGATGACTGTAGCTTTGTAGTATAATCTGAAGTCAGGAAGGTTGATTTCTCCAGCTCCATTCTTCTTTCTTAAGACTTCTTTGGCTATTCAGGGTCTTTTGTGTTTCCATATAAATTGTGAAATTTTTTGTTCTAGTTCTGTGAAAAGTGCCATTAGTAATTTGGTAGGGGTCACATTGAATCTGTAGATTGCATTTGGTAGTATAGTCACTTTTACAATATTGATTCTTATACCCAAGAACATGGAATATCTCTCCATCTGTTTATGTCATTTTTGAATTCAATCATCAGTGTCTTATAATTTTCTGTATATAGCCCTTTTGTCTCCTTAGGTAGGCTTATTCCTAGATATTTTATTCTTTTTGTTGCAGTGGTGAATGGGATTGATTCCTTAATTTCTCTTTCGGATGTTTCATGTTTAGTATATAGGAATGCAAGTGATTTCTGTGTGTTGATTTTGTATCCTACAACTTTGCTAAATTCCCTGATTAGCTCTCGTAATTTTCTGATAGTATCTTTAGGGTTTTCAATGTATAGTATCACGTCATCTGCAAGCAATGAGAGCTTTACTTCTTCTTTTCCAATCTGGATTCCTTTTATTTAAGTTTCTTCTCTGACTGCTATAGCTAGGACTTCCAAAACTATGTTGAATAATAGTGGTGAGAGTGGACACCCTTGTCATGTCATCAGGACATGTTTTAAGCTCTTTCTATGGGCCAGGCACTGGACTAGGTGCTAGGAATTGAAAATTGAGTAAGACAGCTCTGCCCTTAAAGCTCTGGAAGAATTGGAGGTATTTGCAGCTCGGGAGATGATCAAATATGATTATCCCATTGGTATAGTTATTATGGTTTTACATGACCAGCTCCACACTAGATGTTGACCTCTTACAGGTGGGACTGTATTTCATCTCTGTATTCCTAGCACCTTTCAGAGATTCTGATACAGAACAAGGCCCCACAAACTTTTGCTGGCTAAATAAATGAACAGATTGGCAACTCTAATGCATTTATTTAATCACAGTATCTCTTCTTTAATGTGTGTTTAATAAATATCACTAACCTACTAACAAGATGAACTTTGTACCCTGACAAACCTCATCGAAAGCTGTCTCCTAACTTCCCATTTCTATGTCCTCTCTCAAAGGATACAGTGCTTAAGATATCTTCTTTCCAGTGCATGCATGCTCAGTTGCTTCAGTCATGTCCAACTCTTTGTGACCCCGTGGACTATAGCCCTCCAGGCTTCTCTGTCCATGGGATTCTCCAGGTAAAAATACTGGAGTGCCACGCCATCCTCCAGGGGATCTTCCCGACACAGGGATCGAACCCAGTCTCTTAAAATCTTCTGCTAGGTGGATTCTTTACAACTAGTACCGCCTGGGAAGCCCAAAGTAAACACCTGAACAAGGACTTGAATCCTGGACCCTCAGATAAGAAGTCTGATGCTGTACTAACTAAGCTAAGAACATAGCTCTCAAGATAACTCCTCATCAGACTTGAGGCTAATTTTCCCTCAGCAGCACTAATGTATATGAAAAACACAGGCATATTAGTAATTACTATTTAAGGACATGGTTAGTGAAAGAGTTTAATGCTAACTAGTAATTCCTTCATCTGGAGGTGTGACTGACTTTATCTCTGTTAATTTTGACTTGGAAATGTCATGCTTAAAACAATGTAATGCTTGATAGGCACCTTAGAAATCTTAAATGCTTGAAGGGAATTGGAGGCCATTCTTGAACTCCTTTTGTTAATATAGTATTATGAAAGAAACTGCTGACTTAAATGCCCTCCTACCAAGACGATTATCTGTCTGTCCCACCCCCTCATATTTACTCTTGCTTTCTATGACAGTGTCACCTCTTTGAAGTAGGTGGAAGAGATTAATGGATTAAACACTACTTAAATCATTCTGACTTAGATTCAATATCCAAAAAAGAGAAAATCTTCTGAAAATATGTGGAAACATTCTTTGGGCGATACTGGAGAAATCTTGAGGTTAACTGCTTAAGATACAGATACCCTAAAAGCTTAGCATACCATGTTAGCTAGCATGCTTCCCATGTCAACTGTAGATAGGTCATGTAAAGATTAGATGTGTTGTGAATTCATTGGGCAATTACAGAAGAAAGGAAAGTATATTTTGACTAACAGCTAGAGAAGTCTCTGCTACAGATACGCTCCAGCTCTGATACTTGTAGGAATATTCAAAAACCTCTCTCTCAATCTCTC
Organism: Bos javanicus; assembly: GCF_032452875.1. Classification (NCBI taxonomy): domain Eukaryota; kingdom Metazoa; phylum Chordata; class Mammalia; order Artiodactyla; family Bovidae; genus Bos; species Bos javanicus. The sequence goes on from NC_083868.1 coordinate 87,470,023, forward strand.
TCTCTCTCTTTTGTTGGATATCTTTTTACTTTTAAGATCAGATCAGATCAGATCAGACGCTCAGTCATGTCCGACTCTTTGCAACCCCATGAATCGCAGCACGCCAGGCCTCCCTGTCCATCACCAACTCCCGGAGTTCACTCAGACTCACGTCCATCGAGTCAGTGATGCCATCCAGCCATCTCATCCTCTGTCGTCCTCTTCTTCTCCTGCCGCCAATCCCTCCCAGCATCAGAGTCTATTCCAGTGAGTCAACTCTTCACATGAGGTGGCCAAAGTACTGGAGTTTCAGCTTTAGCATCATTCCTTCCAAAGAAATCCCAGGGCTGATCTCCTTCAGAAGGGACTGGTTGGATCTCCTTGCAGTCCAAGGGACTCCAGAGTCTTCTCCAACACCACAGTTCAAAAGCATCAATTCTTCAGTCCTCAGCCTTCTTCACAGTCCAACTCTCACATCCATACATGACCACAGGAAAAACCATAGCCTTGACTAGACAGACCTTTGTTGGCAAAGTAATATCTCTGCTTTTGAATATACTATCTAGGTTGGTCATAACTTTCCTTCCAAGGGGTAAGCGTCTTTTAATTTCATGGCTGCAGTCACCATCTGCAGTGATTTTGGAGCCCAAAAAAATAAAGTCTGACACTGTTTCCACTGTTTCCCCATCTATTTCCCATGAAGTGATGGGACCGGATGCCATGATCTTCATTTTCTGAATGTTGAGCTTTAAGCCAACTTTTTCACTCTCCACTTTCACCTTCATCAAGAGGCTTTTTAGTTCCTCTTCACTTTCTGCCATAAGGGTGGTATCATCTGCATATCTGAGGTTATTGATATTTCTCCCAGCAATCTTGATTCCAGCTTGTGTTTCTTCCAGTCCAGCATTTCTCATGATGTACTCTGCATATAAGTTAAATAAACAGGGTGACAATATACAGCCTTGACATACTCCTTTTCCTATTTGGAACCAGTCTGTTGTTCCATGTCCACTTCTAACTGTTGCTTCCTGACCTGCATACAAATTTCTCAAGAGGCAGATCAGGTGGTCTGGTATTCCCATCTCTTTCAGAGTTTTCCACAGTGTATTGTGATCCACACAGTCAAAGGCTTTGGCATAGTCAATAAAGCAGAAATAGATGTTTTTATGGAACTCTCATGCTTTTTCCATTATCCAGCGGATGTTGGCAAGGAGCAATAATATAATTCTATTTATCTGGAACCTACAAAACCTCATCTTCTTCATTGAAGTATAGGTGACTCAATACAGAGTCTGCCTACAATGCAGAGTCCTGGGTTCAATCCCTGAGTCAGGAAGTTTTTCTGGAGAAGGAAATAGCAACCCACTACAGTATTCTTGCCTGGACAATCCCACGGACAGAGGAGCCTGGCTGGCTACTGCCCATGGCATTGCAAAGAGTTGGACACGATTGAGCATCTAACACTTTCACTTTCATCTTTCATTTACAACGTTCTGTTAGTTTGTGGTGTACAACAAAGTGATTCAGTTATAAACACACATATATGTATGTTCTTTTCCATTATGGTTTATTATAGGATATTGACTATAGTTCCCTGTACTGTACAGTAGGACCTTTATTTTAGAGATAGTATGGGGAACTGGAATGCAAAAGTAGGTAGTCAGGAAACACCTGGAGTAACAGGCAAATTTGGCCTTGAAGTTCAGAATAAAGCAGGGCAAAGGCTAATAGAGTTTTGCCAAGAGAACAAACTGATCCTAGCAAACACCCTCTTCCAAAAACACAAGAAAAGACTCTACACATGGACATCACCAGATGGTCAACACTGAAATCAGATTGATTATATTCCTTGTAGCCAAAGATGGAGAAGCTCTATACAGTCAGCAAAAACAAGACCGGGAGCTGACTGTGGTTCAGATCATGAACTCCTTATTGCCAAATTCAGACTCAAATTGAAGAAAGTGGGAAAACCACTAAACCATTCAGGTATGACCTAAATCAAATCCCTTACGATTATACAGTGGAAATGAGAAATAGATTTTAAGGGACTACATCTGATAGACAGAGTGCCTAAAGAACTATGGACAGAGGTTCGTGACATTGTACAGAAGACAGGGATTAAGAACATCCCCATGGAAAAGAAATGCAAAAAAGAAAAATGGCTGTCTGAGGAGGCCTTACAAATAGCTGTGAAAAGAAGGGAAGCAAAAAGCAAAGGAGAAAAGGAAAGGTATTCCCATCTGAATGCAGAGTTCCAAAGAATAGCAAGGAGAGATTAAAAAAAAAAAAAAAAGCTTTTCTCAGTGATCAATGCAAAGAAATAGAGAAAAACAATGGAATGGGGGAAATTAGCGATCTCTTCAAGAAAATTAGAGATACCAAGGGAGCATTTCATGCAAAGATGGGCTCATTAAAGGACAGAAATGGTATGGACCTAACAGAAGCAGAAGATATTAAGAAGAAGTGGCAAGAACACACAGAAGAACTGTACAAAAAAGATCTTCACGACCCAGATAATCATGATGGTGTGATCACTCACCTAGAGCCAGACACCCTGGAATGTGAAGTCAAGTGGGCCTTAGAAAGCATCACTATGAACAAAGCTAGTGGAGGTGATGAAATTCCAGTTGACCTATTTCAAATCCTGAAAGATGATGCTATGAAAGTGCTGTGCTCAATATGCCAGCAAATTTGGAAAACTCAGCAGTGGCCACAGGACTGGAAAAGGTCCGTTTTCATTCCAATCCCAAAGAAAGGCAATGCCAAAGAATGCTCAAACTACCGCACATTTGCACTCATCTCACACGCTAGTAAAGTAATGCTCAAAATTCTCCAAGCCAGGCTTCAGCAATACGTGAACCATGAACTTCCAGATGTTCAAGCTGGTTTTAGAAAAGGCAGAGGAACCAGAGATCAAATAGCCAACATCTGCTGGATCATCAAAAAAGCAAGAGAGTTCCAGAAAAATACTTCTGCTTTATTGACTATGCCAAAGCCTTTAACTGTGTGGATCACAATAAACCATGGAAAATTCTGAAAGAGATGGGAATACCAGACCATCTGACTTGCTTCTTGAGAAATCTGTATGCAGGTCAGGAAGCAACAATTAGAACTGGACATGGAACAACAGACTGCTTCCAAATAGGAAAAGGAGTACATCAAGGCTGTATATTGTCATCCTGCTTATTTAACTGATATGCAGAGTACATCATGAGAAACGCTGGACTGGAAGAAACACAAGCTGGAATCAAGATTGCTGGGAGAAATATCAATAACCTCAGATATGCAGATGACACCAGCCTTATGGCAGAAAGTGAGAGGAACTAAAAAGCCTCTTAATGAAAGTGAAAGAGGAGAGTGAAAAAGTTGGCTTAAAGCTCAACATTCAGAAAACGAAGATCATGGCATCTGGTCCCATCACTTCTTGGGAAATAGATGGGGAAACAGTGGAAACAGTGTCAGACTTTATTTTGGGGGGCTCCAAAATCACTGCAGATGGTGACTGCAGCCATGAAAGTAAAAGACGCTTACTCCTTGGAAGGAAAGTTATGACCAACCTAGATAGCATATTCAAAAGCAGAGACATTACTTTGCCAACAAAGGTCTGTCTAGTCAAGGCTATGGTTTTTCCTGTGGTCATGTATGGATGTGAGAGTTGGATGGTGAAGAAAGCTGAGCACCAAAGAATTGATGCTTTTGAACTGTGGTGTTGGAGAAGACTCTGGAGTCCCTTGGACTGCAAGGAGATCCAGTCAGTCCATCCTAAGGGAGATCAATCCTGGGTGTTCATTGGAAGGACTGACGCTGAGGCTGAAACTCCAGTACTTTGGCTACCTCATGCGAAGGGTTGCAAAGAGTCAGACACGACTGAGCGACTGAACTGAACTGACTCTGTGTCTGCTAATCCCAAACTCCTAATTTATCCCACCCCCCACTCCCTTTCCCCTTTGATTACCATAAACTTGTTTTCTATGTCTTCAAAATCCCATCTCTTGATTAGCAATGCAGTGCCATATAAACCAATCATCATTATTCTATAGGACTCCATGTAGGTTGAATAGTATTATGATTTATTTTAAAGGAACAAATGAGATATGCAGGTTAAATACTTTATTTTGTGAAATAGTGAAGTCAGGGGTTAAAATAATTCTAGTGTTTAATGCTGCATTCAGATCAGTAACGATGTCTACCCATTTTAGTTTCAGAAGGCTTTTTATAAAATAAAAACAAAATACTGAATGATGAGAGATATCTCATTTTATAATAAACACTTATATTGCTCATTGGTTTAGTAAGTAGAACATCAAATATACAACTCTACAGAGTTCAGTAAAGAATCAGTAAACTCCCATTCTTGCCTGGGAAATCCCATGGGCAGAGGAGCCTGGTGGACTACAGTCCATGGAGTCACAAAGAATCAGTCGCAACTTAGCAACTAAATGACACTTAAATTGTACATGATGAATTTTGACATGTATGCACCTATAATACTGTAACAACAATTAAGGTAATGAACATATCACCCGCAAAAGTTTTCTCCTACCCTTTAATGATCTCTTCCTCTTGTCCCTTCCTAATCCACATGCAACTATTGATTTGTTTTATTTCATAATACATTAGTTTGCATTTCCTGGAATATTATATCAATGTAATACAGTATGAGTATTTTTTCCACCTTCTGTCAGTAAGCATAATTATTTTGAGATTATTTACTGTTATTTGGAATATCAATAGGTTATTCCTTTTTTTGCTAAGTAATATTTCCTTGTCTATGGATGCTATTGTTGTTTAGTTACTCACTCATTTCCGACTCTTTTCAACCCCATGGACTGCTTCATGCCAGGCTTTCCTGTCCTTCACTATCTCCTACAGTTTGCTCAAACTCATGTCCATTGAGTTCATAATGCCATCCTACCATCTCATCATCTTTTGCCCCCTTCTCCTCCTGCCCTCAGTTGTTCCCAGCATCAGGGTCTTTTCCAATGTGTTGGTTCTTTGTATCTCATGTCAAAGTATTGGAGCTTCAGCTTCAACATCAGTCCTTCCAATGAGTATTCAGGGTAATTTCCTTTAGGATTTACTGGTTTGATCTCCTTGCTGTGCAAGGGACTCTCAAAAGCCTTCTCCAGCACCACAGTTTGAAAGCATCAATTCTTCGGTTCTCAGCCTTCTTTATTTTCCAACTCTCACATCTGTACATGACTACTGGAAAAACCATAACTTTGACTATACAGACCTTTGTTGGCGAAGTGATGTCTCTGCTTTTTTTTTTTTTTTTCAGTTTTATTTATTTATTTATTTATTTACTTTACAATGTTGTATTGGTTTTGTCATACATTGACATGAATCCGCCATGGGTGTATATGTGTTCCCCATCCGGAACCCTGCGCCTATCTCCCTCCCCATCCCATCCCTCTGGGTCATCCCAGTGCACCAGCCCTGAGCACCCTGTATCATGCTTTGAACCTGGACTGGCGATTCATTTCACATATGATAATTTACATGTTTCAATGCCATTCCCTGCTTTTTAATATGCTGTCTAGTTTTGTCATAGGTTTTCTTCCAAAGAGCAAGTGTCTTTTAATTTCATGGCCACAGTCACTTTCTGCAGTGATTTTGGAGCCCAAGAAAATAAAATCTGTCACTGTTTCCACTTTTTCCCCATCTATTTGCCATGAAGTGATGGGACTGGATGCCATGATCTTACTTTTTTGAATGTTGAGTTTTAAACAAGCTTTTTTACTCTCCTCTTTTATCTTCGCCAAGAGGCTGTTTAGTTCCTCTTCACTTTCTGCCATTAGAGTAATATTATCTGCACGTCTGAGATTGTTGATATTTCTCTTGGCATTCTTGATTCCAGCTTGTGATTCATCCAGCATGGCATTTTTTTTTTTTTTTTTTTGCATTATGTACTCTGCATAGAAGTTAAATAAGCAGGGTGACTATATAGAGCCTTGACTTCTTTCCCAATTTTGAACTAGTGCATTGTTCCATGTCAAGTTCTAACTGTTGTTTCTTGTCCTACATACAGGTTTCTCAGGAGGCAGGTAAGGTGGTCTGGTATTCTCATCTCTCAAAATTTTCCAGTTTGTTGTGATCCATACAGTAAAAGGCTTTAGCATAATCAGTGAAGCAGAAGTAGATGTTTTTCTGGAATTCCTTGGTTTTCCTATGATCCAGCAGATGTTGGCGATTTGATCTCTGGTTCCTCTGCCTTTTCTAAATTCACCTTGTACACCTGGAAATTCTCAATTCATGTAGTGTTGAAGCCTAGCTTGAAAGATTTTGAGCATTATCTTGCTAGCATGTGTAATGAGCACAGTGTGTGGTAGTTTTAACATACTTTGGCATTGCCCTTATTTGGGATTGGAATGAAAACTGACTTTGTCCAGTCCTGTGGCCACTGATGAGTTTTCCAAATTTGCTGGCATATTGAACATAGCACTTTAATAGCACCATCTTTTAGGATTTGAAATAGCTCGGCTGGAATTCCATCACCTCCACTAGCTTTGTTTGTACAAATGCTTCCTAAGACCCTCTTGACTTCACACTTGAGGATGTTTGGCTCTAGGGAGCTACCATACTATCATGGTTATCTGAGTCATTAAGACCGTTTTTGTACAGTTCTTCTCTGTGGTCTTGCCAGCTCTTCTAATCTCCTCTGCTTCTGTTAGGTCCTTACCATTTCTGTCCTTGATTGTGCCTATCTTTGCATGAAATGTGCCCTTGGTATCTCTAATTTTCTTGAAGAGATCTCTAGTCTTCCCATTCTATTGTTTTCCTCTGTTTCTTTGCATTGATCACTTAGAAAGGCTTTCTTATCTCTCCTTGCTGTTCTTTGGAACTCTGCCTTCAATAGGGTATATCTTTGTCTTTCTCTGTTGCCCTTCGCTTGTCTTGTTTTCTCAGCTATTTGTAAGGTCTCCTCAGACAACCACTTTGCCTTCTTGCATTTCTTTTTCGTGGGAATGGTTTTGCTCACCACCTCCTATACAGTGTTACAAGCCTCCATTCATAGTTCTTCAGGCACTCTGTCAGATCTAATCCCTTGAATCTGTCACTCCCACTGTATGATCATAAGTTTGGTATTATTTAGGTCATACCTGAATAGCCTGGTAGTTTTCCCTACTTTCTTCAATTTTGCAATTAGGAGCTCATGATCTGAGCCACAGTCAGCTCCAGGTTTTGTTTTTGCTGACTGTAGCCAGCTTCTCCATCTTTGGCTACAAGAGAAAAGTAATCAAATCTGATTCCAGTATTGACCATCTGGTGATGTCCATGTGTAGAGTCTTCTCTTGTGTTGTTGGAAGAGGGTGTTTGCTAGGACCAGTGCATTATCTTGGCAGAATTCAGTTAGCCTTTGCCTGGTTTCATTCCTTACTCCAAGGCAAACTTGCCTGTTAGTCCAGGTTTGTCTTGACTATCTACTTTTGCATTCCAATCCCTTGTGATGAAAAGGACATCTTTTTTGACTTTGAAGTTCAGTGGGATTTGATTGCAAAACTTGCATAGGACTGGGGGAAACAAAGACTCTTGGAGGACAGAAACAAAACCATATGCACACCAGGACCCAGGGGAAAAGAGCAAAGACCCAAAATAGACACCCACAGACAGGTCTGGCTCAGTCTGAGGGTCTCCTGTGGAGGCATGGGTTGATAGGCCCTGCTCTGGGGACAGGGGCATTGGCAGCAGCAGTCCTGGGAGGCATTCAACGGCATAGGCCCTTTTGGAGGTCACCTTTAGCCCTACCATAGAGCCTGCAGACTCCAAGACCATGCCCTCTCAGGCCAAACAACTTACGGGGAGGGAGCATAGCCCCACCTATCAGCAGAAAATTAAAGATTTACTGAGTGTGGCCCTGCACACCAGAGCAAGACCCAGTTTTCCCACAGCAAGTCCTTTTCATCAGGAAAAATAAAGCTTATTTGAAGAGGGGAAAAAAAATCAGTAAACAACCTATGGGCAAAGCAGCATCTTAAATTTCCTTTGACTAAAGGATATAATATACCATATGCTGGTGAGAATCCCAGGGATGGGGGAGCCTGGTGGGCTGCCATCTATGGGGTCACACAGAGTCAGACACGACTGAAGCGACTTAGCAGCAGCAGCATGCTGATGGTATATAGTGAATGTTCCATACATAAATAATTCCTGTGGGTTAGGAACGTGGCTCTTTTCCATGAGAGTTACCAGCCCTTCCTCCTCCTCCTAGATGATTGATCATCAGCCTTTTAGATCATGTTTTAGTCAGTGTTCTCTAGAGAAACGAGTAGGACGTATAGATGTAGAGATAAAGACAGAGGCAGACAGAAACTGAGATTTACTGTAAGAAATTGGCTTACACAGTTATGAAGGCTGAGAAGTCCCACAACCTGCCATCTGAAAGCTGGGGACCCAGAAAAGCTGGTGATGTAGTTCAAATCCAAAGGCATGAGGTCTGGGAGAGCCGAAGGTATAAGTCCCAGTTTGAATATAGGAGACCAATGTCCCAGCTCATGCAAACAAGTAGAAAGAATTTTCCATTGCTCTGCTTTTTTGTTCTGTTCAGGCCGTCAATGGATTAGTTGATGGCCACCTACATTGGAGAGGGCCACTGCTTTACTCAGTCTACCAGTTCAGATGCTAATCTCACATAGAAACAGGCACACAGAAATGTTTAACCAAATGTCTGGGTAGTCTCTGACCCAGTCCAGTTGACACATAAAATTAACCATCACAGATCTTAATGAAGTTCCCAGAGATCTCCAGTTTCCTCTGGAACTAAACTGTGAGAGACGTCACGGGCCATTTAGACTTTGTGCTTCATGCCAGGGATTCTTAGGGCCCACCCCATCACACAGAGGAGGGGCTGAAATCCAGAGATAAGTCCCTCAATAAACACTGCTAATTACTAGCAGGCAGAACTAGAACCCACTTTTATACATTACCTTGGAGCTGTTGATAAAAGGAGGAACTTCTGAATTCAAATAGTAAACAATATTAAAAATTACTCAAACTTGGAATTTAGCTAAGAGATATATTTTCTTTTCTCAAATCAGATTTCTTTATTTAATAAGTTGGTTTTAATTTATATTAAAATCCTTGGTATCTGAAATACATATCAACCCCTGACACAGACAACTATATTTAATGGAACAAGAGGGCAAGTGAGAGGGCAATGGAGAGAAAGTGAAAGGCAGAGAGGCATTAAAACATAGCTAGACATTATTGATATCATACATGGAGCCACATGCAAATAATTAGAGGTAAATTTGATTTCCTGTGAAAAACTGAATTACATGGTGAAATCTGAGGAAAAACAGGTTTAGAGATGTCCCATCCTAATTACCTTACATACAAAGATTAAAAATAACCTCAAGTCAGATCCAAAAATCAGAATATTTCAGTTATTAATACCATGTGCTTCCTCTATGAAACAGCTTGGGTAGTCATAGAAAAGAGATAAGCAATCAAATATTCTATTTCTGTGTTCTGCACAGTTCTGGAGTAAAAATACAGGTATATACGAGATTAACTACCTGATATGACTACAGAAGGGAAGTGGATAGATCACTCTACCCTTAATGCTAAATATAAAAAGATATTTCACTTTCACAGACTAAGAAAAACTAATCCCCTGATTAAACTCAGATGTGTTTCTGTGATGGAAGCAGTGTTTACTGACGCCATTGATGTAAAGAACACACTTAAGAAAGCTACATTTCAAGTTTCCCACTTCCTTTTCTAAATCATTTCTTATGACTCATTTGGTATTCTAAAGAGAATCTTCCTTTTCAAAATAAGGTGGCTTTTGATACTAAAGTGTTGATTTTCTACCTGTGCTGAAGAGACATTGAATTTTGAGCGTCAGATTTAAGTCACCTCATAAAATTAGGTTTAAGCTTTAACTGGCCGGTTAGCAATAATAAAATAGGGACTTTGAAATTGGAATTTTCTTTCAGTAGTGGAAGTTTGATTTTATGATTTTATGATTTTACCAAATCACAGTGATTATTTGGATCAATGATAAAGATTTACTCCATTCAGAATAATAGCTTTGCTTCATTCTGGTTGCCTGGGATGGGTGAGAACAGACATACATACTTACACACAAATACAGACCACCATAAATTTAGGTGAGATCTTAACTTACAAGGCAGGGATCTCAAGCATAATGGAAATGAAGAGGCCACATGAGTGGAAGCAGAGGCGCTTCTCTGTCTGGTTGTTGGTGACACTAAGCCCACAGGGCAGGACTTTTACACTTGGACTTTGTGTCTTTACTCAAGAAGAACTTAGAGTCCATCCTGAATCCATTTGGTTCTCTAGCTAAATGCAGATGACAAGAAGATAAGACCTCATGCTACGTGTCCATCAAGGATGGGGAGAAAATGGCAGCCATATGCTAGAGCATCACCCAACACCATCGGTACCTTTCAGATCAGATCAGTCGCTCAGTCCTGTCCGACTCTTTGCGACCCCATGAATCACAGCACGCCAGGCCTCCCTGTCCATCACCAACTCCCGGAGTTCACTCAGACTCACGTCCATCGAGTCAGTGATGCCATCCAGCCATCTCATCCTCTGTCGTCCCCTTCTCCTCCTGCCCCCAATCCCTCCCAGCATCAGAGTCTATTCCAATGAGTCATCTCTTCGCATGAGGTGGCCAAAGTACTGGAGTTTCAGCTTTAGCATCATTCCTTCCAAAGAAATCCCAGGGCTGATCTCCTTCAGAATGGACTGCTTGGATCTCCTTGCAGTCCAAGGGACTCTCAACAGTCTTCTCCAACACCACAGTTCAAAAGCATCAATTCTTCAGCGCTCAGCCTTCTTCACAGTCCAACTCTCACATCCATACATGACCACAGGAAAAACCATAGCCTTGACTAGACGAACCTTTGTTGGCAAAGTAATATCTCTGCTTTTGAATATGCTATCTAGATTGGTCATAACTTTCCTTCCAAGGAGTAAGCGTCTTTTAATTTCATGGCTGCAGTCACCATCTGCAGTGATTTTGGAGCCCAAAAAGATGAAGTCTGACACTGTTTCCACTGTTTCCCCATCTATTACCCATGAAGTGATGGGACCGGATGCCATGATCTTCGTTTTCTGAATGTTGAGCTTTAAGCCAACTTTTTCCACTCTCCACTTTCACTTTCATCAAGAGGCTTTTGAGTTCCTCTTTACTTTCTGCCATAAGGGTGGTGTCATCTGCATATCTGAGGTTCTTGATACTTCTCCCAGCAATCTTGATTCCAGCATCTGTTTCTTCCAGTCCAGCGTTTCTCATGATGTACTCTGCATATCAGTTAAATAAGCAGGGTGACAATATACAGCCTTGACGTACTCCTTTTCCTATTTGGAACCAGTCTGTTGTTCCATGTCCAGTTCTAACTGTTGCTTCCTGACCTGCATACAAATTTCTCAAGAGGCAGGTCAGGTGGTCTGGTATTCCCATCTCTTTCAGAATTTTCCACAGTTTATTGTGATCCACACAGTCAAAGGCTTTGGCATAGTCAATAAAGCAGAAATACATGTTTTTCTGGAACTCTCTTGCTTTTTCTATGATCCAGCAGATGTTGGCAATTTGATCTGTGGTTCCTCTGCCTTTTCTAAAACCACTTGAACGTCAGGAAGTTCACGGTTCACATATTGCTGAAGCCTGGCTTTGAGAATTTTGAGCATTACTTTCCTAGCGTGTGAGATGAGTGCAGTTGTGCAGTAGTTTGAGCATTCTTTGGTATTGCCTTTCTTTGGGATTGGAATGAAAACTGACCTTTAGTTTTCCAAATTTGCTGGCATATTGAGTTCAGCACTTTCACACCATCATCTTTCAGGATTTGGAATAGGTCAACTGGAATTCCATCACCTCCACTAGCTTTGTTCGTAGTGATGCTTTCTAAGGCCCACTTGACTTCACATTCCAGGATGTCTGGCTCTAGGTCAGTGATCACACCATCGTGATTATCTGGGTCGTGAAGATCTTTTTTTGTACAGTTCTTCTGTGTATTCTTGCCATTTCTTCTTAATATCTTCTGCTTCTGTTAGGTCCATACCATTTCTGTCCTTTATCGAGCCCATCTTTGCATGAAATGTTCCTTTGGTATCTCTGATTTTCTTGAAGAGATCTCTAGTCTTTCCCATTATGTTGTTTTCCTCTATTTCTTTGCATTGATTGCTGAAGAAGGCTTTCTTATCTCTTCTTGCTATTCTTTGGAACTCTGCATTCAGATGGGAATATCTTTCCTTTTCTCCTTTGCTTTTCGCTTCTCTTCTTTTCACAGCTATTTGTAAGGCCTTCTAAGACAGCCATTTTGCTTTTTTGCATTTCTTTTCCATGGTGATGGTCTTGATCCCTGTCTCATGTACAGTGTCATGAACCTCATTCCATAGTTCATCAGGCACTCTATCTATCAGATCTAGGCCCTTAAATCTATTTCTCACTTCCACTGTATAATCATAAGGGATTTGATTTAGGTCATACCTGAATGGTCTAGTGATTTTCCCTACTTTATTCAATTTAAGTCTGAATTTGGCAATAAGGAGTTCATGGTCTGAGCCACAGTCAGCTCCTGGTCTTGTTTTTGCTGACTGTATAGAGCTTCTCCATCTTTGGCTGCAAAGAATATAATCAATCTGATTTTGGTGTTGACCATCTGGTGATGTCCATGTATAGAGTCTTCTCTTGTGTTGTTGGAAGAGGGTGTTTGTTATGACCAGTGCATTTTCTTGGCAAAACTCTATTAGCCTTTGCCCTGCTTCATTCCGTATTCCAAGGCCAAATTTATCTGTTACTCCAGGTGTTTCTTGACTTCGTACTTTTGCATTCCAGTCCCCTATAATGAAAAGAACATCTTTTTTGGGTGTTAGTTCTTCAAGGTCTTGTAGATCTTCATAGAACTGTTCAACTTCAGCTTCTTCAGCATTACTGGTTGGGGCATAGACTTGGATTACTGTTATATTGAATGGTTTGCCTTGGAAACGAACAGAGATCATTCTGTCGTTTTTGAGATTGCATCCAAGTCCTGCATTTCGGACTCTTTTGTTGACCATGATGGCTACTCCATTTCTTCTGAGGGATTCCTGCCCACAGTAGTAGATATAATGGTCATCTGAGTTAAATTCACCCATTCCAGTCCATTTCAGTTCACTGATTCCTAGAATGTTGATATTCACTCTTGCCATCTCGTGTTTACCACTTCCAGTTTGCCTTGATTCATGGACCCGACATTCCAGGTTCCTATGCAATAGTGCTCTTTACAGCATCAGACCTAGCTTCTATCACCAGTCACATCCACAGCTGGGTATTGTTTTTGCTTTGGCTCCATCCCTTCATTCTTTCTGGAATTATTTCTCCACTGATCTCCAGTAGCATATTGGACACCTACTGACTTGGGGAGTTTCTCTTTCAGTATCCTATCATTTTGCTTTTTCATACTATTCATGGGTTCTCAAGGCAAGAATACTGAAGTGGTTTGCCATTCCCTTCTCCAGTCGACCACATTCTATAAGATCTCTCCACCATGACCCGCCCATCTTGGGTTGCCCCACGGTCATGGCTTAGTTTCATTAGCTCCCTGGATTTCTAGAAAGCCCACTGCCATGTTCATAGGGATGATCCTGACCTTTACAAAACTTTAAAAGTACATACAAACTCTGAGAAAAAAGTAGAATAACATTCAAAATTATCAACAATGATTAATAACTTATCTCTGGATAGTGAGATTGAGAATTATTAATTTTCACTGGCAGTTTCAATGGTTCTTTTAAATCATCTATAGTGGTAATGTATTGATTCCATATATGTAAAATAAATTGTTTTTCTTTTTCTTTCTTTTTTTTTTTTTGAATCAGCCATAGGTATACATATATCCCCTCCCTTCTGAATCTCCCTCCCATCTTGTTTTTCTTTCTTTTTGAAGACACTTTCTGTGTTTTAAATCTGTGTGCCAGATCAGGGTCAGGAGACTTGGGCTGTCTTTCTTCTGGGCCACTTGCTACCCTGGTAACCTTGGAAAAGTTTTCCCTCTCTTTATCTGTAACCTGAGATCACCCACGGTACCCTAATTAGGGTTAGGGTTAGTGGTAACCCACTCCAGTACTCTTGCCTGGAAAATCCCATGGACAGAGAGCCTGGTAGGCTGCAGTCCATGGAGTCGGGAAGAGTCGGACATGACTGAGTGACTTCACTTTCACTTTTCACTTTCATGCATTGGAGAAGGAAATGGCAACCCACTCCGGTGTTCTTGCCTGGAGAATCCCAGGGACGGGGTAGCCTGGTGGGCTGCCGTCTATGGGGTCGCACAGAGTCAGACACGACTGAAGCGATTTAGCAGCAGCAGCACCCTAATTAGGCTGCCCACTGGGAATACCTAAGAAGCTTTTCAAAATCCTAATGCCTGTCCTGCTCCTGGGTACTGTGAGTGCAGTGGCCCCGGCTGCGGCCTGGGTTTGGGAATTTTGATAAAGATTCCCAGGCGATTCAGCATGAAGACAAATTTGGGATCCTCTGGATTTGATGATTTCTAAGGCTGCCTTCTGCTATGATGTTCTTGAGTCTACGATTCCTCACATTTGCCTAGAGCCATCCCCGAGCATCAGTTCTATTTTTAGCAGTTGCTAGGAAATAATATTCCAAAACTTTCCTAGGTGACCCATTTCAATGATATTGCAATCGTTTCAATCAGAATATGTCTCCTTATGTCTAATCTAAATTCTTCCTGCGGCAGTTTCAGCCTTTATGGGAAAAGAGAGCATCTAATTCCGATTGGGTTTGTTGCTGAATTCTTTGCATGAACTTACATCATTGGCTTCAGCTATTTTTCACCCATAACTTAGTTTTGTAATGACCAGATCCTTACCAAACAAGTTCCTTGTCAAGGTTCTCATAGTGAGGGAGAAATATACCAGAGGATACTTTCTGATTTCTGCCAAAATAATTCCTAGATCTGTGCTCCTGGGTAGTTACTAAGGACAGTATATTTTCAACTTTTTTTTTTAAACCTGGGAATAATAATTCCAGATAGGGGATATCACTGGGATTGAAGTATATTTTTAGTAAATAAGCAGTCATCTTTCTGAGGCTTCCCTGGTGGCTCAGAGGTAAAGAACCCACCTGCCAATGAAGGAGACATGGGTTCAATCCCTAGGTCCAGGAGACCCCATGGAGGAGGGTACGGCGACCCACTCCAGTATTCTTGCCTGGAGAATCCCATGGACAGAGAAGCCTGGCGGGCTACAGTCCACGGGGTCACAAAGAGTCAGACACGACTGAAGCAACTGAGCACACACTCACACAGTCATCTTTCTGTTTACCTATTGAATTTGTATTTGTCTTTTTCCCATTTCTCTGTCCTTCTTCATCATCTTAATTGGCCACTGAATTATATAATTTATACTTTATACTTTGTTGATATATTTTTAATTATTGGTTGACTATTCCTCTTATGTTTTGTTTCTCTGAGGCTTTTTCCCAGACTTTCTCTGTCACTTTTCAGGGTTTTTCCTTTTTCTGTTAGTATACTTATTGAAGTTAACAGACTCAGCAAAACGAATTACAAGGGCTATGGCACAAGACATGTTCTGGACAAATACTCCAGGTTCAACGAAAATGACTGAAAATACTGTGCTGTTTACAAAATAATTCTTTCCCGTACCAAAAAGAAAATATAGTCTGATGCTCTGTAAATGGTACCAAGATTCAGAAAGGATTAATGACATGAACAAGAGCCCTCTTTTAAAATTTTTCTGAAATAGGCTCCTATTTTAGCTCAGAATACTAGGTCCAAGGCTAACTTTGTTCTCTGAATATTTATGACCATTCTGTGTGATCCTTTCTTACGTCTCGTTACGCACCATTCGTTTGTAAATGAAAATAGAAACAGTTGCCTGTCCTGGTCACAGATTTCTGGGTGCAGGGTCCTGAAGAAATCTGAACTGCGTAGAACAGCTTGGTTCCACATCACAGCTGTGTCACACCTGTGTTTTGGCAGCAGCAGGCGAGAATGTAGCCGCTTTGGGGAATGGATAGTACATGTGTAATACTGTCTCATTGTTAAAGATGAGATTGATTGAGCAGTCTTGTGATCCAGTAGTTATTCCAGTTCATTGGGCTTCTTCATGATCTTGTATAGGATTTTTAAAATAGTTTCAAAGTAACAGCATTTTACATGAATCCACTGGATGATGCTGGCTGCCTAAGGAACCTTTATGATATGACTTGAGTCATACTGTATGCTTTTTCTCTCTTCTACCCTGTCAATATCTAAGTTGTTTCTGTGGTGACATGGTGTTTCTAAAGCCTTGTCTAAGGAGGTTTCTCTTGTTTGAAAAAATGGATGAGATGTGCACAGAACAAAAGGAATCTTCTGTTTCAGTAAAATAAGCACAGATAGAGAGCTCTAAACATGCTGTCACCTTGTTCTGCGGGTTTGGTAAACTAACCAGAAGCCTGCTCGTAGACTTTGGGAGTAATACATAAGGAAGGGAGAACATGAAGATCATCTAGGAAGCTGAATTGATCCTCACAAATTGAATGGTGCCTTCATTTATTTGTTTTTAAAAAAATTACACTTGCTAAGTGACTATTATTTTCAGACTCTACATTAGGCACTGCTGTGCTGCTGCTGCTAAGTCGTGTCAGTTGTGTCCGACTCTGTGCGACCCCATAGATGGCAGCCCACCAGGCTCCCCCATCCCTGGGATTCTCCAGGCGAGAACACTGGAGTGGGTTGCCATTTCCTTCTCCAATGCATGAAAGTGAAAAGTGAAAGTACAGTTGCTCAGTCGTGTCCAACTCCTAGCGACCCCATGGACTGCAGCGCACCAGGCTCCTCTGTCCATGGGATTTTCCAGGCAAGAGTACTGGAGTGGGATGCCATTGCCTTCTCCCACATTAGGCACTAGAGATACCGAAATGAGGACTAACTATCCCTGCCTTCAGGGGCTTCCCTGATGGCTCAGAGGTAAAGAATCCACCTGCAATACCAGAGACCAGGGCTTGATTCCTGGGTCGGGAAGATCCCCTGGAGAAGGAAATGGCAACCCACTATTATTCCTGCCTGGGAAATCCCATTATTCCTGCCTGGGAAATCCCATGGACAGTGGAGCCTGGTGAGCTACAGTCCACTGGATCTTAAGAGTTGGACCCAAGTTAACAACTAAACCCCACCACCATCCTTGTGTTCAACTTGCTCAGAATCTGGTAGAAGATAATTAAGAATCCTAATACAGGGACAGAGAAGGTTTCCTAAGAACAGGCATCATACTCATCAGTGTGATGAACAGGCATCAGTTTTAAAAGGAAATAGAAGGAAAAGGCATTCAAAGCAGGGGGATGGAAACATGCAGATGCACAGAGGCCTAGATGAACGTCTGTGCACTGAGCACTTGCCGGCATCACTGGGTGTGGTTAGGATGCAGGGTGGGCCTGAAGGAGCAGTAGATGAGATGAGGAGACAGAAACCTGATCATTCATGCTTTCCTTCAGCAGATTTGTGTGGAATGAGTTTTATGTGCTGAGCAGTGCTTTGCGCTAGATACTGGTTTTCTCCTCCCTCACAGGCCATTCCTCCCCAGTCTCCTTTGCTGGCTCCTCCACTCATGTCTGTATTATGGAGACCCAGGACACAGCCCTCGCTCTTTCTCTTCTCCATCTACATTTTCTCCTTAGCCACCTCTTTCAGTCCCATGCATGTAAATACCACCTATATCCTGATAACTCTTCAATCTCATTTTTCAACCTTGACCTCTCCCCAAAGATCCCAAATCATATATCCAGTTGTCTATTGATACTGCCATTTGGGTGCTAGTATCCATTATATGCATAACATGTCAAAAAACAAACTCTTAATCTCCCATTCCAAACCAGTACCTACTCCACTAAAGTAATAACACTTCAATCTGCTCAAACCAAAATCCTGGAAGATGCCCTTCCTTTCCTACAGCCTCACAGCCAATCCAGTAGGAAAACCTGTTGGAATAATGACCAAGCAAAAGGAATCCAACCACATCAATTATCTCCCCCATCTACAACTTCCTCCACTCAAGCAGCAGCCTTGGCCCAAACCACTGCCACAACCTCCTACTTTGTCTCCCAGCTTCCAGTCTTTACTCGCCTTGATGTTGTTCAGTCACTCAGTCGTGTCCAACTCTTTGTGACGGCGTGGAGTGCAGCACGTGAGGCTTCCTGTCTTTTACTACTTCCTGGAGCTTATTCAGACTCATGCCACTCAATCATCTGGTCCTCTGTAGTCCCCTTCTCTTCCAGCCTTCTAGCTTTCCCAGCATCAGTCTTTTCTAATGAGTCAGCTTGTCGCATCAGGTGGCCAAAGTATTGGAGCTTCAGCATCAGTCATTCTAATGAATATTCAGGTTTGATTTCCTTTAGGAATGACTGGTGTGATCTTGCAGTCCAAGGGACTCTCAAGAGTCTACTCCAACACTACAGCTCAAAAGCATCAGCTTTCTTTATGGTCCAACTGTCACATCCATAATGACTAGTGGAAAAACCATAGCTTTGACTATACGGACCTTTGTCAGCAAAGTATGTCTCTGCTTTTCAATATGCTATCTAGGTTTGTCATAGCTTTTCTTCCAAGGAGCAAGTGTCTTTTAATTTCATGGCAGCAGTTACCATCTGCAGTGATTTTGGAGCCTAAGAATATAAAATCTGTCATTGTTGCTGTTGTTTCCCCATCTATTTGTGATGAAGTGATGGGACCGGGTGCCATGATCTTAGTTTTCTGAATGTTGAGTTTTAAGCCAGCGTTTTCACTATCACTTCCACCTTCATCAGGAGGCTCTTCAGTTCCTCTCTGCTTTCTGCCATAAAGGTGGTGTCACCTGCATATCTGAGGTTATTGATACTTCTCCTGGAAATCTTGATTCCGTCTTATGATTCATCCAACCTGGAATTTTGCATGATGTACTCTGCTGGTGCTGCTGCTGCTGCTGCTGCTAAGTCACTTCAGTCATGTCCGACTCTGCGACCCCACAGACGGCAGCCCACCACACTCCGCCATCCCTGGGATTCTCCAGGCAAGGACATTCTGCATATAAGTTAAATAAACAGGGTGAAAATATACAGCCTTGACATACTCCTTTCCCAATTTGGAACTAGTCTATTGTTCCATGTCTGGTTCTAACTGTTGCTTCTTGACCTGAATACAGGTTTCTCAGGAGACACGATAAGTGTCTCCCATCTATTTAAGAATTTTCCATAGTTGGTTGTGATACACACAGTCAAAGGCTTTAGCGTGGTCAGTGAAGCAGATAGACGGTTTCTCTGGAATTCTCTTGCCTTTTCTATCATCCAACAGATGTTGGCAGTTTGATCTCTGGTTCCTCTGTCTTTCTAAATCCAGCTTGAACATCTGGAAGTTCTTGGTTCATGTACTATTGAAGCCTCACTTGGAGAATTTTGAGCATTACTTTTCTACAGTATGAATGAGTGCAATTGTGCAGTAGTTTGAACATTCTTTGGAGAAGGGAACAGCTACCCACTCCAGTATTCTGGACTGGGGAATTCCATGGACTGTATAGTCCAAGGGGTCGCAAAAGTCGGACATGACTGAGCAACTTTCACTTGAACATTCTTTGGCACTGCCTATCTTTGGGATTGGAATGAAAACTGACATTTTCTTGTCCTGTGACCACTACTGAGTTTTCCAAATTTGCCGGCATACTGAGTGGAACACTTTAACAGCATCATCTTTTAGGATTTGAAATAGCTCAGCTGGAATTCCATCACCTCCACCAGCTTTGTTCATAGTGGTGCTTCCTAAGGCCCACTTGACTTCGCACTCCAAGATTTCTGACTCTAGGTGAGTGATCACATCATCATGGTTATCTGGGTCATTAAGATCTTTTTTGTATAGTTCTTCTGTGTATTCTTGCCACCTCTTCTTAATATCTTCTGCTTCTGTTAGGTCCATACTGTTCTGTCCATTATTGTACCCATCTTTGCATGATATATTCCCTTGGTTTCTCTAATTTTCTTGAAGAGATCTCTAATCTTTCCCATTCTATTGTTTTCCTCTATTTCTTTGCATTGTTCACTAAAAAGGCCTTCTCATCGCTCCTTGCTATTCTTTGGAACTCTGCATTCAGATGGGTATATCTTTCCTTTTCTCCTTTGTCTTTGGCTTCCCTTCTTTTCTCAGCTATTTGTAAGCCTTCCTCAGACAACAACTTTGCCTTTTTGCATTTCTTTTTCTTGGGGATGGTTTTGCTCACTACCTCCTTTACAATGTTACGAACCTCCATCCGTAGTTCTTCAAGCACTCTATCAGATCTAATCCCTTGAATTTATTTGTCACTTCTACTGTATAACCATACAGGATTTGATTTAGGTCATACCTGAATGGCCTAGTGGTTTTCCCTACTTTCTTCAATTTAAGTCTGAATTTGGCAATAAGGAGTTCATTATCTGAGTCACAGTCAGCTCCAGGTCTTGTTTTTGCTGACTGTATAGAGCTTCTCTGTCTTTGGCTGCAAAGAATATAATCAATCTTATTTCAGTATTCACCATCTGGTGAGGTCCATGTGTAGAGTCTTCTCTTGTGTTGTTGGAAGAGGGTATTTGCTATGACCAGTGCATTCTCTTGGTAAAACTGTTAGCCTTTGCCCTGCTTCATTTTGTATACCAAGACCAAATTTGCCTGTTACTCCAGGTATCTCTTGACTTCCTACTTCTGCATTCTAGTCCCCTGTGATGAAAAGGAGATCTTTTTTTTTTTTTTTTTAATGTTCTAAATCTTGTAGGTATTCATAGAACCATTCAACTTCAGCTTCTTTGGCATTAGTGGTTGGGGCATAGACTTGGGTTACTCTGCTATTGAATGGTTTGCCTTGGAAATGAACAGAGGTCATTCTGTCATTTTTGAGATTGCACCCAAGTATTGCATTTCGGACTCATTTGTTGCCTATGAAGGCTACTGCATTTCTTTTAAGGGATTCTTACCCACAGTAGTAGGTATAATTGTCATCTGAATTAAATTCACCCATTCTGGTCCATTTTAGTTCACTGATTCTGAAAATGTCGATGTTCACTCTTGCCATCTCCTGTTTCACCACTTACAGTTTGCCTTGATTCATGGACCTAACATTTCAGGTTCCTATGCAGTGTTGTTCTTTACAGCATCACACTTTACTTCCACCACCAGACGCATCCACAACTGGGTGGTGTTTTGCTTTGGCTCTGCTTCTTCATTCCTTTTGGAGCTGTTTCTCCACTCTCTTCCAATAGCATATTGGGCACCTACCAACCTGGAGAGTTCATCTTTCAGTGTCCTATCCTTTTGCCTTTTTATACTGTTCATGGGGTTCTCAAGGCAAGCATGCTGAATTGGTTTTCCATTCCCTTCTCCAGTGAACCACATTTTGTCAGAACTCTCCACCATGACCCATCCATCTTGGGTGGCGCTACACGGCATGGCTCATAGTTTCATTAAGATACACAAAGTTATGATCCGTGTGATGAGTTTGGTTAGTTTTCTGTGATTGTGGCTTTTGTTCTGTCTGCCCTCTGATGGGTGAGGGTGAGAGGCTTGTGGAAGCTTCCTGATGGGCGGGACTAGCTGTGAGGAGAACTGGGTCTTGCTCTGGTAGGTGGGGCCATTCTCAGTAAATCTTTAATACAATTTTCTGCTGATGGGTCAGGCTATGTTACCTCCCTGTAGTTTGGCCTGAGGCCAAATTATGGTAGGGGTAATTGTGGTAATGGTGACCTCTTTCAAAAGGACTTTTGCCAGCATTCAGTGGTCCCAGGACTGTTGTAGTCAGTGCCCCTGACCCTGCAGCAGATCACTGCTGACCCGTGCCTCCACAGGAGACACTCAGACACTCAAAGCAGGTGGCTCAGTGTTGTGTGGAGGTCACTGCTCCTTTCCCTGGGTCCTGGTGCACACAAGGTTTTGTTTGCTCCCTCTGAGCACCTCTGGAAGGTATGAGGTTTGATTCTAAATGTGATTGTGCCCCTCATACCATCTTGTTTGAGCTTCCTCTTCACCCCTGGACATGGGGTACCTTACTTTGATGGCATCCAACATTCTCCGGTAGATAGTTGTTCAGCAGCCAGTTGAGATTTTGGTGTTCTTACAGGAGGAGATGGGTGCATGTCCTTCTAGCATAGTGAGAACTTACTGTTCTCCAGGGACATAGAACTTACCTGCTCAAAGGGTACATCAGATCCTATTACTTCCCTGCCAATAATGGCAGTTGAAGTCTGCCAGTCATTTCCCATCACAAATAAAACGAGATCCAGAGTCCTTATTTATAGTCCATAGGACATGATCTGACTCCTACTGTCATCCTGTCTTGTCCCTCCTCCCCATCCCATAGGACATTTTAGCCACACTGGCTTTTCTCTCCCTTCATCCCTCCAAGCTCATGCCCACCTCCATATTCTCTGCCTGGAATGGTCTTACCTGGGTTTGTTTAGGTCTCGGCTCATGTGTCACTCCCTTTAAGAGATCTTCCTTGATCACTACAATAAGTCTTTTAAAAGAAGTCATTCATAATTGTCCTGTATAATTATTTCTCAAGGTACTAATAACCATGTGATCTTACATTATTCATTTATCTATGTATTTTTTGTTACTGTATCTTTCTTCTAGACTAGAAGCTCCATGAGAATGGGGACTTTGTCATCTTTACTCTTGTGTCTCCATCCCCAGAATGGCATGCAGATATGTAGTCACAAACTGTGCTCAGTACAAATAAAGGAAAAGTGTGGAATTTACATGATTTTATATGACATTTAAAAGTGTAATTCAACCTTCTGTTGAATGTACCCAAAGAATTCTATTTATGCTCTTCAATATAAGACGTTGGCACGATAGTGCTATTAGCACAATAGCATGATTTGATAGTCTAACACTTGTTTGAACATTTCTCCATTATTTTCTTTGGGAAAAATAATGACCAAGTAGCAACGTTTATTATTTTGTAAAAACTAGGTTGAGAGGTGTGTCACATTTATATTTATTTTTTATGTAGGAAAAAAAAAAAAAAAAACACGATGCTGGACTTTAGTATATTCAATAAAAGAACGGTACGAAGGTCTAGGAACAATTAAGTCTTTACTCAAAAACCATTAGTTTATGTCCACTGCTTTTTAATGTGTTTCTGATTTTGCAAACAAATTTGAGCAATCTTCTTGAAACTGCAGTTTTTTCTGAGTCTTATTTAGAAATCAAATCTTTATTTTTCCTTATCTCAGGGCCAAAGGGAAAGGAAAACCAGTATCATTACACCATAATATGTCACCAGTCAGAATGAATCCCCACTTTTCTACCTGAGAGAGTGGAATTTCTCTTCTCAGAGGAGAAAGCCTCATCTTTCAACAAGATTATCAGATTTAAATTAGCTGATTTAGGGACTTTGGTCTGCATACCAACCAACACTTTTAATAGCCTGTGTTGAAAACTTTTTACTCCCTAAAAGCTTGCCATTGATCAGGCTTTTTAAAAAGCAGGCCTTAAAAGCAAGCTACGTTGGAACACTGATGAGGGGGTTGTGGGAGATAAGACTTGAAATATATGTGTGTGAGTGTGTGTGTGTATAGTATTTTCTTCTTAGTTAAATGAATCAGTACATTGGCTAAATTATTTTTCACGTCACTTCTTTTGAGATACCTTGACTTGTTTTTATCCTCCATACTATAACAGTATTAAACATCTGTTATTCGCCAAGCCTGTACTAAATTTTACTTGTTGTTGTTCAGTCACTAAGTTGTGTCCGACTCTTTATGACCCCTTGGACTGCAGCACACCAGGCTTCCTTGTCCTTCACTATCTCCAGAAGTTTGCTCAGGTTCATGTCCA
The DNA here is from genome assembly GCF_032452875.1 of Bos javanicus. Classification (NCBI taxonomy): domain Eukaryota; kingdom Metazoa; phylum Chordata; class Mammalia; order Artiodactyla; family Bovidae; genus Bos; species Bos javanicus. Next base: position 87,493,806 of record NC_083868.1, read on the forward strand.
TTGAGTCGATGATGCCATCCAATCATCTCATTCTCTGTCGCCCCCTTCTCCTCCTGTCCTCAATCTTTCCCAGCATCAAGGTCTTTTCCAGTAAGTTGGCTCTTTGCATCAGGTGGCCAAAGGATTGGAGCTTCAGCATCAGTCCTTCCAATGAGTATTCAGGGTAATTTCCTTTAGGATTGACTGGTTTGATCTCCTTGCTGTCCAAGGGACTCTCAAGAGTCTTCTCCAATACCACAATTCAAAAGCATCAATTCTTCAGCACTCAGCCATCTTTATGGTCCAACTCTCACATCCATACATGACTACTGGAAAAACCATAGCTTTGACTAGACAAACTTTGTTGGTAAAGTAATGTCTCTGCTTTTTAATATGCTGTCTAGGTTGGTCATAGCTTTTCTTCCAAGCAGCAAGCATCTTTTAATTTCATGGCTGCAGTCACAGCCCACAGTGATTTTGAAGCCCAAGAAAAGAAAGTCTGTCACTGCTTCCACTTTTTCCCCTTCAACTTGCTATGAAGTGATGGAACTAGATGCCATGATCTTCATTTTTGTGAAAGCTGAGTTTTAAGCCAGCTTTTTAACTCTCCTCTTTTACCTTCATCCAGAGGTTCTTTAGTTCCTCTTTGCTTTCTGCCATTAGAGTGGTATCATCTGCATATCTGAGGTGGTTGGTATTTCTCCTGGCAATCTTCATTCCAACTTGTGATTCATCCAGCCCCACATTTTGCATGATATACTCTGCACATAACTTAAACAAGCAGAGTGACCACATACAGCCTTGTACTCCTTTCCGAATTTTGAACCAGTCTGTTATTCCATGTCTGGTTCTAACTGTTGCTTCTTGACCTGCATTCATGTTTCTCAGGAGGCAGGTAAGGTGGTCTGGTATTCCTGTCTCTTGAAGAATTTTCCATAGTTTGTTGTGATCTGCACAGTCAAAGGCTTTAGTGTAGTCAGTGTAACAGAAGTAGATGGTTTTTCTGGAATTCCTTGGTTTTCCTATGATCCAGAAGATGTTGGTAATTTGATCTCTGGTTCCTCTGCTTTTTCTAAATCCAACTTGTATGTCTGGAAGTTCTCACTTCATGTACTGTTGAAACCTAGCTTGAAGGATTTTGAGCATTAACTTGCTAGCATGTGAAATGAGTGCAATTGTGTGGTAATTTGAACATTCTTTGGCATTGCCCTTCTTTGGGATTGGAATGAAAACTGACCTTTTCCAGTTCTGTGGCCACTGCTGAGTTTTCCAAATTTGTTGGCATATTGAGTGCAGTGCTTTAACAGCACATGGGCTGTCACTGCTAAGCTGCTAAGTCACTTCAGTCATGTCTGACTCTGTGTGACCCCATAGACGGCAGCCCACCGGGCTCTCCCATCCCTGGGATTCTCCAGGCAAGAACACTGGAGTGGGCTGCTATTTAACAGCACGTGGGCTGTCACAGTTAATTCTAAAAATCTTGAGTTTTTAAGATAAAATTGACAAACTTCTGATAATGTTAAGAAAAAAGGCTCAGAAAAACACCAATATAGTATATTAATGCATATATATGGAATTTAGAAAGATGGTAATGATGACCCTATATGTGAGACAGCAAAAGAGACACAGATGTAAAGAACAGACTATTGGACTCCGTGCGAGAAGGCAAGGGTGGGATGACTTGAGAGAATAGCATTGAAACATGTATATTATCATATGTGAAATAGATCACCAGTCCAGGTTTGATGCATGAGGCAGGGTGTTCAGGGCTGGTGCACTGATGACCCTGAGAGATGGGACGGGGAGGGAGGTGGAAGGGAGGGTCTGGATGGGGAACATAAGTACAACCCTGGCTGATACATGTGAATGTATGGCAAAACTCATCACAATATTGTAAAGTAATTAGCCTCCAATTAAAATTTTAAAAATAAATAAAAATAAAAAATTTTAAGAAAAAAGAAAAAAGGCTCAAATAAATACTATTAAAGTAAAAGGGGAGGCATATCTGAAGATAGTAAAGAAAAAAGTCAACAAAAGGTGAAAAATGTAGAGATATAATTAGTAGTAGATTATAATTTACCAGTACTGATTTATGAAATACGCAACCAGAATTGTCTTATGACCATTAAGTATCTTCCCACCAGAGAGAGACAGTTTTACAAATTTTCTGGCAATCAAGAATATGTATGTGGGGGGAAAATGTTCAGCATCATTATTGGCCACTGTGGGAAAGATTTTTTTTTTTAATGATAACACTCAGTACTAGTAGAAGAATCAGACTTGTGCGGTATTTCAGAAAGGCAGTTTCAAAGTACACCAAAAGCTTCCAAGTGTTCGTGCCTTTTGACCCAGCAACTTTTTTATAATCCTAGAGAAATAATCATTTTTGCATAAGGATGCTTGACCAAGGCTATTTGATACAAATTTTAACAATAGCAACAATAGGAGAAGGTGAAAAATCTATATGGGATACTACTGAGTCATTAAAGTGAGTAATAGTTGTATATTTATTGACATGCATATATGTCCATAATGAAAGATTAAACAGCCATATGTACAGTAAGGTTCCATTTTCACAAGTTAATAATAATTAAAATAGCTAACAAAGCAGAAGATATTAAGAAGAGATGGCAAGAATACACAGAAGAACTGTACAAAAAAGATCTTCATGACCCAGATAATCACGATGGTGTGATCACTGACCTAGAGCCAGACATCCTGGAATGTGAAGTCAAGTGGGCCTTAGGAAGCATCACTATGAACAAAGCTAGTGGAGGTGATGGAATTCCAGTTGAGCTATTCCAAATCCTGAAAGATGATGCTGTGAAAGTGCTGCACTCAATATGCCAGCAAACTTGGAAAACTCAGCAGTGGCCACAGGACTGGAAAAGGTCAGTTTTCATTCCAATCCCAAAGAAAGGCAATGCAAAAGAATACTCAAACTACCGCACAATTGCACTCATCTCACACGCTAGTAAAGTAATGCTCAAAATTCTCCAAGCCAGGCTTCAGCAATACGTGAACCGTGAATTTCCTGATGTTCAAGCTGGTTTTGGAAAAGGCAGAGGAACCAGAGATCAAATAGCCAACATCCGCTGGATCATGGAAAAAGCAAGAGAGTTCCAGAAAAACATGTATTTCTGCTTTATTGACTATGCCAAAGCCTTTGACTGTGTGGATCACAATCAAATGTGGAAAATTCTGAAAGAGATGGGAATACCAGACCACCTGATCTGCCTCTTGAGAAATTTGTATGCAGGTCAGGAAGCAACAGTTAGAAGTGGACATGGAACAACAGACTGGTTCCAAATAGGAAAAGGAGTACGTCAAGGCTATATATTGTCACCCTGCTTCTTTAACGTATATGCAGAGTACATCATGAGAAATGCTGGGCTGGAAGAAGCACAAGCTGGAATCAAGATTGCCGGGAAAAATATCAATAACCTCAGATATGCAGATGACACCACCCTTATGGCAGAAAGTGAAGAGGAACTAAAAAGCCTCTTGATGAAAGTGAAAGTGGAGAGTGAAAAAGTTGGCTTAAAGCTCAACATTCAGAAAACGAAGATCATGGCATCTGGTCCCATCACTTCATGGGAAATAGATGGGGAAACAGTGGAAACAGTGTCAGACTTTATTTTGGGGGGCTCCAAAATCACTGCAGATGGTGATTGCAGCCATGAAATTAAAAGACGCTTACTCCTTGAAAGGAAAGTTATGACCAACCTAGATAGCATATTCAAAAGCAGAGATATTACTTTGCCAACAAAGGTTAGTCTAGTCAAGGCTATGGTTTTTCCTGTGGTCATGTATGGATGTGAGAGTTGGACTGTGAAGAAGGCTGAGCGCCAAAGAATTGATGCTTTTGAACTGTGGTCTTGGAGAAGATTCTTGAGAGTCCCTTGGACTGCAAGGAGATCCAACCAGTCCATTCTGAAGGAGATCAGCCCTGGGATTTCTTTGGAAGGAATGATGCTGAAGCTGAAACTCCAGTACTTTGGCCACCTCATGTGAAGAGTTGACTCATTGGAAAAGACTCTGATGCTGGGAGGGATTGCGGGCAGGAGGAGAAGGGGACGACAGAGGATGAGATGGCTGGATGGCATTACTGACTCGATGGACGTGGGTCTGGGTGAACTCCAGGAGTTGGTGATGGGCAGGGAGGCCTGGCATGCTGCGATTCATGGGGTTGCAAAGAGTCGGACATGACTGAGTGACTGAACTGAACTGAACTAATTGAGCATTATTATGTGCCACTATTCTGCTAAATATTTTATAAGTATTATGATATTTACTTGTTAAAACTACCGTACAAGGTATATACTTAATTCATTTTTATAGATGAGAAAACTGGAGTTCAGAGAAGGAAGTAACTGGCCTTAAGACTGAGAGCTCGTGAGCAATGGTTTTACACATAAATAACAGGGAAAAGCCCAAATGAGATATACCAAGTACTCACAGTTATTATATCTAGGTAGTAAAATTAATAGGGCTATTTTTTTCTTTTGTGCATCTATTTTTTTCTAATTTGCTTACCAGGTAAGAGTATTACATAATGTTTAATTTTTTAAGTTGTTTGATTTTAAAAATAAACCCCTAAATAAAGACCTAAATGAAATAAAAGTCCTTGCCCACTCCTACTTTGAATGTGTTTTAGGAAGTCTTTAAAAGTGAAGTCGCTCAGTCATGTCCAACTCTTTGCAACCCCATAGACTGTAGTGTACCAGGCTCATCTGTCCATGGGATTTTCCAGGCAATAGTACTGGAGTGGATTTCCATTTCCTTCTCCAGGGAAAATACACTATTAGCACCCAGTAAAGTCTACTACTACTACTACTAAGTCGCGTCAGTCATGTCCGACTCTGTGCGACCCCATAGACGGCAGCCCACCAGGCTCCTCCATCCCTGGGATTCTCCAGGCAAGAACACTGGAGTGGGTTGCCATTTCCTTCTTCAATGCATGAAAGTGAAGAGTGAAAGTGAAGTCGCTCAGTTGTGTCCAACTCTTCGTGACCCCGTGAACTGCAGCCTACCAGGTTCCTCCGTCCATGGGATTTTCCAGGCAAGAGTACTAGAGTGGGTTGCCATTGCCTTCTCCTGTTTGAAAGATTTCAATGATTCCTATGGAATCTGGTCCCATCACTTCATGGCAAACACATGGGGAAACAATAAAAACAGTGACAGACTTTATTTTCTTGGGCTCTGAAATCACTGCAGATAGTGACTGCAGCTGTGAAATTAAAAGACACTTGCTCCTTGAAAGAGAATCTATGACCAACCTAGACAGCATATTAAAAAGCAGAGACATTACCAACAAAGGTCCGTCTAGTCAAAACTATGGTTTTTCCAGTAGTCATGTATGGATGTGAGAGTTAGACCATAAAGAAGGCTGAGCACTAAAGAATTGATGCTTTTGAACTCTGTGGTGTTGGAGAAGACTCTTGAAAGTCCCTTGGATTGCAAGGAGATCAAACCAGTCAATCTAAAGGAAATCAGTCCTGAATAGTCATTGGAAGGACAGATGCTGAAGCTGAAACTCCAATACTTTGGCCACCTGATGCAAAGAACTGACTCATTGGAAAAGACCTGATGCTGGGAAAGATTGAAGTCAGGAGGAGAAGGGGATGACAGAGGATGAGGTGGTTGGATGGCATCACCAATTTGATGGACATGAGCTTAAACAAGCTCCAGAAGTTGGTGATGGCTGTGGAGGCCGGGCATATTGCAGTCCATGGGGTCCCAAAGAATCAGACACAACTGAGCAACTGAATTTAAATACATTTAATCATTATATTTCTTACCATCTGGACAGTAAATAGGCTCTGGGGACTTCCCCGTATGAAAACAGAGCATGTTTATAGTTTATTGTCATTAAACACTTAGCTAAAATGTGGGACTACAATTATCTCTGAAAACAACCTTTTAATTATTCAAATGTCATGACAGCACAGCTTAGATGCAACAATTGACCTTTGCATTTCTCTTGAGTCAGCAATGTTCTTCAGATTCTGAATATCCTTTTTAAAAATTACAAGCTCCATCTCCAAGAAAAAATGAAAAGCCCCTAATACAGTTTCGTCCTTACAGAATTTAAGCAGGGTTGTTTGTGCTCAGCTGGTTAGCAGCATCCACCTCTTTGGACATTTAAAAGTAGATGTAGTTTTATAAAAACATAAAAGTGTTTTTATAAAATAATAATAATGTCACCTAATTCTGATATAACTTCAGTTTACATAAAAATTTCCCCCAAATTTGGAAATGAAAAAAAGGTCATTTGATTTGGTTGACATCACACCCCTAAGGGCTTCCCAGGTGGCTCTAGTGGTAAAGAACCTGCCTCCCAATGCAGGAGATGAAAGAGACATGGGTTAGATCCCTGGGTTGGGAAGATCCCCTGGAGGAGGGCATGGCAACTCCCTCCAGTATTCTTGCCTGGAGAATCACATGGACAGAGGAGCCTGGCGGGCTACAGTCCATAGCGTCACACAGAGTTGGACACAACTGAAGCAACTTAGCACTCACATACGCACAACCCTGAAGAGTGGTGGCACCAGGACAAGAGTCCACATCTTCTGACTACTGGTCCAGAATACGTTTCAACACCCAAAACAACAACTTCCAAGTGACTGAGTTCCTTGAGGTCAAGAACTGTCTTTTTCTGCTTTGTAATTTAAGAACTAAGTACAGATCTATAATCTGGGGTTTCAGTTCAGTTCAGTCACTCAGTTGTGTCTGACTCTTTGTGACCACATGGACTGCAGCATGCCAGGCCTCCCTGTCCATCACCAACTCCGGAGTTTACTCAAACTCATGTCCATTGAATTGGTGATGCCATCCAAACATCTCATCCTCTGTTGTCCCCTTCTCCTCCTTACTTCAATCTTTCCCAAGATCAAGGTCTTTTCAAATGTGTCAGTTCTTCGCATCAAGTGGCCAAAGTATTGGAGTTTCGTCTTCAGCATCAGTCCTTCCAATGAATATTCAGGACTTATTTCCTTTAGGATGGACTGGTTGGATCTCCTTGCAATCCAAGGGACTCTCAAGAGTCTTCTCCAACACCACAGAGTTCAAAAGCATCAATTCTTCGGCTCTCAGCTTTCTTTGTAGTCCAAATTTCACATCCATACATGACTACTGGAAAAACCATACCTTTGACTAGTTGGACCTTTGTTGGTAAAGTAATGTCTCTGCTTTTTAATATGCTGTCTAGGTTGGTCATAACTTTTCTTCCAAGGGGCAAGTGTCTTTTTAATTTCATGGCTGCAGTCACCATCTGCAGTGATTTTGGAGCCAAAAAAAAAAATAAACTCTCTCACTGTTTCCACTGTTTCCCCATTCATTTGTCATGAAGTGTTGGGACTAGATGCCATGATCTTACTTTTCCAAATGTTGAGTTTTAAGCCAACTTTCTCACTCTCCTCTTTCACTTTCATCAAGAGCCTCTTTAGTTCTTTGCTTTCTTCCATAAGGGTGGTGTCATCTGCATATCTGAGGTTATAGATATTTCTCCCAGTAATCTTGATTCCAGCTTGTGCTTCATCCAGCCCAGTGTTTCTCATGATGTACTCTGCATAGAAATTAAATAAACAGGGTGACAATATACAGACTTGACATACTCCTTTCCCTGTTTGGAACCAGTCTGTTGTTCCATGACCAGTTCTAACTGTTGCTTTCTGACCTGCATACAGATTTCTCAAGAGGCCGGTCAGGTGGTCTGATATTCCCATCTCTTGAAGAATTTTCCAGAGTTTGTTATGGTCCACACAGTCAAGGGCTTTGGCATAGTCAATAAAACAGAAGTAGATATTTTTCTGGAACTCTCTTGCTTTTTCAATGATCCAACAGATGTTGGCAATTTGATCTCTAGTTCCTCTGCCTTTTCTGAATACAGCTGAACATCTAGAAGTTCACAGTTCATGTACTGTTGAAGCCTGGCTTGGAGAATTTTGAGCATTACTTTACTAGCGTGTGAGATGAGTGCAATTATATGGCAGTTTGAACATTCTTTGGCTTTGCCCTTCTTTGGGATTGGAATGAAAACTGACCTTTTCCAGTCCTGTGGCCACTGCTGAATTTTCCAAATTTGCTGGCATATTGAGTGCAGCACTTTTAGGATTTGAAATAGGTCAACTGGAATTCCATCACCTCCACTAGCTCTAATAATGTTCAATTTGTTCAAGCTACCCAATCTATTCTCTGCCTGGTTTCCAATAGATGGACTTTTCAGTTAGTCTTTTTAAGGACCTGCCAAGAAAATATATTATTGCACCTGGAGTCTAAGAAATCATTTCAAAATGAGAAATAGTAATTTGCTACCACTGGGCATCCTCAGCAGCAGCTGTGAAGTCAGTCTGCCCGTGGCCTACATGGTGCCTTTGTGGCCACAGTGATTTTGCTCCTGGGAGCTCTTCAATGGATGCTCAAAGGTGTCCCTCACAGTGTTGTGTTCCCAGCGAGTGACAGATTAGAAGGGCACAGCATCCTGTTCCTATGACAGAGGAGCTGGCCTCTCGCTGGTAGCCCATCTTCATGCCCTTGGGATGGGCTGGCAGGAAGGGGGTTAGCTTTTAGGAGTTTTGGAACTGCATCTCAGAGTGTTAATCTAGAGAAACCTCTCTCCCTGCTTACATAGTTCTATACAGATATAAAAACATAACATTACATATATTAATCACATAAATACATACTGATGTTTTATCTATGTGATTTATATAAGGTTTTCATGAAAATTGTGATAGTTATTTAACAGGTCATATTTAATTACCTGTTGTCCATGTTTTAAGTTTCCATAATAAAACTTTAAAAAAAATCATTTTAAAAAGAGTCATCATTCTTTGAACACGAATTATAAGAGGACACAGGACGTTGGACATCTCACCTGTTATTTCTGGATTACCCTAATGATTAAGTAGAAAAATACAGACTAGAGGCAGGAAGACCACTATTCAAATCTCAGTTCTGCAGTCTGAGCCATTTTCCTTGGGCAAATTATTTAATCTCTGTGACATCAGCTTCCTCATTTATAAAAATGGAAATAATGCACATAAGCCCATTTGAGTAATTAAATGAAATAGGATGTAAGAAATCGTACATCTCAATGAGTTAGGTAACCCATTCATTCACAAATGGTATTTGTTGAACATGTATTAGGCACTAGGTCTCTTAGCTTGCATTTAAATTAGTGGCAGATCTTGATACGGTGAGAGTAAAAAAAAATGTATTTTCTACTGCCCATTCAAACCTCATTTGTGAGCTAGCCTTTGACAAATCATAGGTTGGGCCCTTGTATTAGAGTCCTACAGCTTTTGAAACAAAGCACCACTGGCATGCTTAAAACAAAATAACTTTATTGTCTGACAGCCCCCGAAGCTACAATTCTGAAGTCAAGTTGCTGGCAGGGCAACAACCCCCCAACCACCACTACTGGAGCCTCTAGGGTGGATCCTTCCTTGCCTCTTCCATTTACTGGTAGCCCCAGATGTTCCTTGGCTTATGGCTGCATAACTTCAATCTCTCCTCCAATATCACATGGCTGTCCTTGTTCTGTGTCCAAATTCCCTTCTTCTTATAGGGACACCAGTGATATCGGATTAAAGGCCCACCCTAAGAAGCTCATCTGAACTTGATTACATCTGTGAAGACCCATTTTCAAGTAAGATCACATTCATAGACACCAGATGTTAGGACTTCACCCTGTCTTTTAGGGGAACACAATTCAACCTGGAAGAGTCCCATAGGTTTCTCCACTCTCTAAGATGACAAAAAGTCCTCCAGACATTTTTGTTCTCAAGCTGAGACATCTTTTCTGCTGTAATAATTACACACCTCCTTCCATAGTCACAGTTCAGAGCTCCTTGCCTTCCCAAGCTGGGAGCACCTTTAGGCCTGAAGTTCCTGCTAAGAGTAGCCAACTGCAGTTCCAATAAAAAGGTCACCAATCCTCAACCTTCTAGGAAAGCCTCTTGGGTGGAATTCAAAATAGCTCAGATTGGCTTGCCCTTTGGTGGCTCAGACCTGGTCGTGAGAAACACACATCCTTGACCATTCACTTTGTGGAAATGCTATCCCCAGCCCTTTCAACGTTAGCCCATTTATAAGGATTACAGGCTGAATACTGGGAGATATATATTGTATATTTATACATAACCATTCTCTTTGCACGTGAGCACCTTTTATTTCATTCCTTTTCCTGGAACCAGAGCCAAAACTTAGACTGAAAAAGTCTCACTTTAACATCCCATTGCAGTTTTCTTCATTTCTGATAGAAAAGCAGTCGAGTGCGGTATCAATGACCTTGTATTTCTAAACAGAATGAGCTTGGTTTGTCTCAGAAAATTAAGTGACAAGAGACAAGCAGATGGGCTCTGTTGTGCTCTTTCATCCAACCAAGATAATATTTGCCAAGCAACAGCCTTGATGGATCCTTTACGCTGAGGATAGGTCAGCACTGCGGAGCAGGATGCGGGAAACAAGGTTGTATTAATGAAAAAGGTGTGAGAAGGAATTAGGAGACAGGGTCTGGCCCTGGGTCCATTATTAACTAGCTGGTAACCTTGTAGAAGTCACTCATGAAGGTCAAATAAGTTAATGCACTTGAAAGCTCTCTAAAAATTATACATATTCAAGGTGACAATCTGTGGCTTTTAGTAAGAAGTAATATAGTTTTGTCACTAAACTCTCTTATTTCTTCACATAGAACATCTCTGATTCAGTCTTTTCTTCCCTGTTCCCATTGCAGTCAGCCTGGTCTCAAGTCAAACCACTGTAGTAACCTCCTAATGTGCATCTCTTCCCCCCTCTCCACCCCCATTTTATCCCCTAAGGGAATGTTCCTAAGGCCTCTTCCTTCCTGTTGTAATGCTCAGATCCTGTGAAACAATAAACAGGAAAAGAAAATATGGCTGTTCTTTTCCCTATCCCACTCCCATCCTTAGGCCTTGGCTATGATTCAACTAAGGTATTTGGCTTAACAGTTAAAGATGAGAAAAGATAAACAAGTAAATAAGTGAGTGGCAGGGGGGCGGCGGGGAATAGGTGTAACTGTATTACAGTGAGGGAAAACAACCAGTTAAGTGAAAACGGAAATTTTTCAGCTACTTCATGGTTTCAGTAACTCCACAAACACTCTGAAGAAGATGTATTTACCATTACAGCATATGAATGTGTGTGTGTGTGTGTGTGTTTATTCTCACTCGCTCTCAATCCATGGCCATTTGGCTTCCATCCGTATTCCATGGATGTTGCTCTGGACAACATCACATCTCCATTACTGTCCATGCTCATAGATGTTCTTCGGCCTAATTTAACCTCTCTGCAACATTTGACATTGTTAAACACTTCCTTTTTAAGGGTTCTCTTCTTTTGGATTTTCTAAACCCAGATTTTCTCTCCCTCTCAAGTGAGTTCTTCATCCTCTGCCTATTCCTTGCTGCTGATGTTCTGAGTGCAGCCCCAGGCAGCCTGTTCTCTCCTGACACCTCTCACTGGAATCCCTTCCTGTGATTCCAGTCACCACTCATCACTCACCACTCAAGTGCTGACTCCAAAATCCACATTTCTGCCTCTGACTGTCCTCCTAAGACCAAATCCATATAGCCCACATCCTACTCAGCTTCTGTGCTCCATCATACCAAAGACACCTTAAACTGCACAGCAGATCCGAGCTCTTCACTGTAACCCCAGTTCACATTTTCTGCTCTCTAAGGAATAGAATCCCTCAAGCGAAAAACCTCATATCTTTCTGTCTCATTCTGTCTCTCTCTGCCTCTCTCTCTCTCTCTCACTTATACACATCTATCTCTCCTCCAACATCTAATCAAAAACCTAGTTTTGTTGATTCTACTAAATATCTCTCAAATATATCCTTTTCTCTACCTCTACTGCCAACATACTGTCATCACCATCATTTTCTTATATAGACATCTATCGTAGCCTTGTGACTGGTCTCCTTGGCTCCAGAGTGGAGAATGGAATGCTCCCATTATTCCATCCTCATCGTTCCAGCCAAATAATCTTTCTAAAACACAGATCTGATTAATGACTTCCCACTTACAGAATAAAGTTCAAACTCATGGACCTATCTTAATAAGGTCCTTTATGATGGGGGCCATTCTTGACTTTACATCTTCAACTCTGTCGTCCACCTTGATGTCTACACAGCACCATAGTACGTTGTCAGTTCCTAGAAGAGGCCATCTTCTAGTAATCTAGTAATCTTCCTAGCCTTTGCACGTGCTATTTCTCCCATCAGAAATGTTCTCTCCTCACCTCATTACCTGGCTAACTTCTGTTCACTCTTAGGGTCTCAACTGGCTTTCATGGCTTCCAGGAAGATCTCTCAAGTCTAGGTTGGGTTCAGTTCAGTTCAGTTCAGTTGCTCAGTCGTGTCTGACTCTTTGCGACCCCATGAATCGCAGCACGCCAGGCCTCCCTGTCCATCATCAACTCCCGGAGTTCACTCAGACTCACATCCATCGAGTCAGTGATACCATCCAGCCATCTCATCCTCTGTCATCCCCTTCTCCTCCTGCCCCCAATCCCTCCCAGCATCAGAGTCTTTTCCAATGAGTCAACTCTTCACATGAGGTGGCCAAAGTACTGGAGTTTCAGCTTTAGCATCAGTCCTTCCAAAGAACACCCAGGACTGATCTCCTCTAGAATGGACTGGTTGGATCTCCTTGCAATCCAAGGGACTCTCAAGAGTCTTCTCCAGCACCACAGTTCAAAAGCATCAATTCTTCGGCGCTCAGCTTTCTTCACAGTCCAACTCTCACATCCATACATGACCACTGGAAAAACCATAGCCTTGACTAGACAGACCTTTGTTGGCAAAGTAATGTCTCTGCTTTTGAATATGCTATCTAGGTTGGTCATAACTTTCCTTCCAAGGAGTAAGCGTCTTTTAATTTCATGGCTGCAGTCACCAGGTGCAATGATTCTGGAGCCCAAAAAATAAAGTCTGACACTGTTTCCACTGTTTACCCATCTATTTCCCAACCTCTTTATTCCTAGAACACCTTCCCTCCCTCATCTTCAGCACTGTGTTGCATTTATCTGAGCCCCACCAGACTACTCACAGTGGCAGGATTCACATGTCCCTTGTCCACCACTGTACCCTATTGACTAGAACACTGCCTGTCTCAGGGTAGGCTTGTCACAAGTTTTGCTGACTGAGTGAAGTAAATGTGTAAGTATATAATAAACCAGTCCATCCTAAAGGAGATCAGTCCTGGGTGTTCATTGGAAGGACTGGTGTTGAAGCCGAAACTCCAATACTTTGGCCACCTGATGCAAAGAGCTGACTCATTTGAAAAGACCCTGATGCTGGGAAACATTGAGGAGAAGGGGACAACAGAGGATGAGATGGCTGGATGGCATCACCGACTCAACGGACATGGGTTTGGGTGGACTCCAGGAGTTGGTGATGGACAGGGAGGCCTGGAGTACTGTGGTTCATGGGGTCGCAAAGAGTCGTACACGACTGAGCAACTGAACTGAACTGATATAATAAATTACTCTGAGAAGATGCCACTCCTCAAATCTTGTGAATTACCTCAATGGAAGGGGTTCTCTATGAAAAATAATCCATTTTATATAAAGATATTAGAAAAGCAATTCTATCTTGTATTAAAATGCTATTTCCTTTTTAAAATATTGTGCCTAACCTTTCAAAATGTGTTCCTAATTAGGTAATAGCTCCTGAGAACAATGCAAGCATTATCATTTGTTAAAGTCCAACAAGTCTTGCCAGACAGTCTAAAAGCTGCCCATCAAGGAATGTCACTCCATCCATAACCTCCTCTGTTGGTTCTGTAGGAAGGAGTGCTCCAGTGGCAGACTTTCTCCTCGGCCTATAGAGTCTCTGGCGTGGCATTTTACTGGTTTCTCTTCTGTGCTTTGACACTTGGAATGAGGCTGCTGCTGCCACAAAGTTAGATCCAATGCCTAGTATCCTTGGCAGAGAAAATATTTCTCCAGTTCTATCCAAATTTATCCTCACAGGCCAATAAATCAGTATACAAGGAGAATGTGTGGTAATTTTGACCATCTGGAATTTTTTTTAAGGCACCAGTGCTTATGGCAAACTGCCCAGTCCACAGTAGCTGTAAACAGCTGGATCTTAGTTCAGGGGCATGAGCACAGTCCCCTCACCACATAACAGCACCACCATGATCTAGGGCAGGGGAGCTCCTTCTTCAAAATCTTTGCTTTGCCAGTTAATTTCAAAGAAAGCAGCTTCTGCCATTGTCCTTCCCATTATCCTCATAAGATAACAAACTGGATCTAGACTCTGTCAAGCATTGTAACAATGACGGTAATCAAAAGGAAAAATGAGAAAAGCAAAATATCAGTACAATACGATCAGTACAGTTATGAGTGAATTTTTAATCTGCCTTTTCCTGTCAAAATGATAGACTCTTTTAACCTTAAGTTGATCAGAAGTTTTGAGAGAAAAGTGAAAAGGGAATAACTTTTTCCCCATGTGTGCCTGTCTCTGGGACCCTTCTAAATCCCACTGTCCTGCCCAGGCCCACTCTTTGGAGACCTGGAAGAGCCAGGAGGTAGTTGTCACCTCTAGTGTGTGTCCATGTGTCCGGCCTGAAAAGGCAATCATGGATTAACCATTCTCGCAGGAGCTGAGCAATCAGAGCAGAGAGTCGCCTTTCCCATCTTGAGTCAAAAGGCAGGATTCCTGTCCCAAAGGCGAATTATCCTCCCATGAGGAGGAGGGAGAATAACAATACTTTGCTTTAAAAATAACGTTAAGACTGTGGCAAGTCAGAGTGCGTTTCTGTGTGCAGCAGTGAACATGCTGTTAGTGTGGCCAGAGTCTCCTGCCTGAAGCTTGCCTGAGCCAGCACGGGTGGGATTCACATGGGGAGAGAATAAAGGAGTAGCCTTACCAGGAAAAACAAACATCCCAGGGGATAAAAGCAAACAATTTAGGACTTCCCTGGTAGTCCAGTGGCTAAGACTTTGTGCTCCCAATGCAGGGGTCCTGGGTTTGATCCCTGGTTAGGGAACTAGATCCCACGTGTCACAATTAAACAGTTTGCATGCCACAACTAGAAAAAAAGATCCTACATGCTGCACCTAAGACCCAGTGCAGCCAAATAAACCATTAAAAAAAAAAAAAAAAACAAGGTAAAGCAAAAAAAAAAAAAAGACTGTTTTTTATTTTTCCCTTAAATATCCTGACAGGATGGGAGAGATGGTGATTTTCACCATTAAAGGCAGTATATTAAGTATAGCTAATTAAATTCTTTACCACCAGGAAAAATTGTTATTAAGGAAACTGCTCCTAAACCAGCCCCACTGGTGGCCTTGCCCTGCAGCCAAGGAAGGATTGGAGGGAAGGAACAGTTTGCGTGTCCAGCCATCCTAAGGTTGCTCTAGTTGTAGTTTGAAGTGCAGCCTGGCATGAGCTCTATGTTCTGAACGCAGTGTTTTACATTCATCATGTCACGCAGGGCTCACAGCAATCCTATCCAGCAAGTGTTATTCCCATTTCAATGTGGATAACTGAAACAAAGAGAGATTCAGTGAGGTACTCAAGGTCACACCACAATTCAGTGGTACAATTGGGATTCTGACCACATCTAACTCCAAAACTCCTGCTTTTAATTGCTATTCCAAACCTAGAGAATGTTTGCATGTCTTACAGACCCTGAGTCAACCACAGAATTTAAAAATTGTTGGTCACCAGAAAATTATTCCTTTAACAAAGATTTTCTCTTATTGTGGTTAAAGGCAACAACAATAAGGAAAACCAAAAGATTGGGGGAGGAAAGTCAGGAACTACCCAGACATCCCACTGTACTAATAAATTAACTATTTCCATTTTTTCATGTTTCTTCCAGTCTTTGTCCAATCTGTATACATAATTATGCATAGTTTCAAATGACATTTTAAATAACTAGTTAGTATTGAAGTGATAAATGCATCAAATAAGCTGTCTCCTCAAAAACATATAGAAATTATTTTAATTCTTCCCTCCACATTTTGGGTTTCATTTCCCTTTCTGGAACTGCAGCAACAAAATCTTGAGTAATTCTGATTTCACACAGCATATGTGAGAATCAGAGAACCTGCTGGCTAATTGGAGATGAGTCTCCACTGGAAACAATCACATAAAAACAATATGTGGTAAATTCCTTTCCCTGATAGCTTCTTAGGATACACCAAATTAATCCCACCAATGAGCACTGTTTCAGATGCTCATGCTCTGGGTCTCTGTATCAGCATTTTCCCAACTATGTTCTGGAAAACCCTAACACCACACACACATGCAGAGTTTCAAGGTAATTATGTTTAGGGCTCACTGCTTGTAATAACCCTCTTCAGATCAGATCAGATCAGATCAGTCACTCAGTCGTGTCCGACTCTTTGCGACCCCATGAATCGCAGCACACCAGGCCTCCCTGTCCATCACCAACTCCCAGAGTTCACTCAGACTCACGTCCATCGAGTCAGTGATGCCATGCAGCCATCTCATCCTCTGTCATCCCCTTCTCCTCCTGCCCCCAGTCCCTCCCAGCATCAGAGTCTTTTCCAATGAGTCAACTCTTCGCATGAGGTGGCCAAAGTCCTGGAGTTTCAGCTTTAGCATCATTCCTTCCAAAGAAATCCCAGGGCTGATCTCCTTCAGAATGGACTGGTTGGATCTCCTTGCAGTCCAAGGGGCTCTCAAGAGTCTTCTCCAACACCACGGTTCAAAAGCATCAATTCTTCGGCACTCAGCCTTCTTTACAGTCCAACTCTCACATCCATACATGACCACTGGAAAAACCATAGCCTTGACTAGACGAACCTTTATTGGCAAAGTAATGTCTCTGCTTTGAATATGCTATCTAGGTTGGTCATAACTTTCCTTCCAAGGAGTAAGCGTCTTTTAATTTCATGGCTGCAGTCACCATCTGCAGTGATTTTGGAGCCCAGAAAAATAGTCTGACACTGTTTCCACTGTTTCCCCATCTATTTCCCTCTTAGAGAGTTTAAATGATCATTAGCATGTGAAGCAGAGAAGGCAATGGTACCCCTACTCCAGTACTCTTGCCTGGAAAATCCCATGGATGGAGGAGCCTGGTGGGCTGCAGTCCATGGGGTCACAAAGAGTTGGACACGACTGAGCGACTTCACTTTCACTTTTCATTTTCATGCATTGGAGAAGGACATGGCAACCCACTCCAGTGTTCTTGCCTGGAGAATCCCAGGGATGGGGGAGCCTAGTCGGCTGCCGTCTATGGGGTCACACAAAGTCGGACACAACTGAGGCGACTTAGCAGTAGCAGTATGTATCTATTAATCCCAAATTCCTAATTTATCCCTGCCCCTCTTTCCCCTTTAGAAACCATAAGTTAGTTTTCTGTGTCTCTGAGTACATTATCTGTTTGGTAAGTAAGTTCATTTGTATCTTTTTTTTATATTCCACATATAAGTAATATCACATGATATTTGTTTTTCTCTGATTTACTTCACTTAGTATAATAATCTCTAGGTCCTTTCGGGTTACTGCAAATGGCAATATTTCATTCTTTTTTATGGGTAATTAGTATTCCATTTCAGAGAAGGCTATGGCCACCAACTCCAGTACTCTTGCCTGGAAAATCCCAGGGATGGCGGAGCCTGGTGGGCTGCCATCTATGGGGTCACACAGAGTCAGACACAACTGAAGCGACTTAGCAGCAGCAGCAGCAGTATTCCATTGTGTGTGTGTGTGTGTGTGTGTGTGTGTGTGTGTGAGAGAGAGAGAGAGAAAATATACCACATCTTTTTCTTCTATTCCTCTGTTGATGAACATTTAGGTTTCTTTCATGTCTTGGCTATTGTAAATAGTGCTACTATGAACATTGAGGTGCATGTATCTTTTCTAATTAGAATTTTGTCTTTTCTGTATATATACTCAGGAATGAGATTACTAGATCATATGGTAACTCTATTTTTGTAGTTTTTTAAGAAACCACCATACTTTTCTCCTTAATGACTGCACCAATTTAATTCCCACCAAGTGTGTAGGAGGGTTCCCGTTTCTCCACACCCTCTCCAGCATTTATTATTTATAGACTTTCTGATGATGGCCTTTCTGACCAATATGAGGTAATATTACAGATTTTTTTTTGGTTGCTTTTTTTCACATATCTCTAGTAATTAGTGGTGTTGAGCATTTTTTTTCATGTGCATGTTGATCATCTGGATGTCTTCTTTGCATAAATGTCTATTTAGGGCATCTGCCCATTTTTTGATTGGATTGTTTGTTTATATATTAAGATGTATAAGCTGTTTGTATATTGTGAAGATTAAGTCCTTGTCAGTTGCATTGTTCACAAATATTTTCTCCTTGTCTGTAGGTTGTCTTTTCATTTTGTGTATGGTTTCCTTTGTAATGCAAAAGCTTATAAGTTGATTAGGTCCCATTTGGTTTTTTGCTTTTTGTTCTGTTACTTTAGAAGATGGATCTAAAAAAAACTACTGCTGTGATTTATGTCAATGAGTGTTCTGCCTATGTTTTCTTCTAGGAGTTTTATGGTATCTGGTCTTAAGTTTTGGTCTTAGTCCATTTGGGCCTTATTTTTGTGTGGGGTTAGAAAATGTCCTAATTTCATTCTTTTACATGTGGCTGTCCAGTTTTCCCAGCACTACACACTGTATTCTCTCCACTGTACATTCTTGACGTCTTCCTCACAGATTAATTGACCATAAATGTGTGGGTTTATTTCTGGGCTCTCTATCCTAGTTCCATGTGTCTGTTTTTGTGCTAGTAGCAGACAGTTTTGTTTACTGTAGCTTTGTAGTATAGTCTGAAGTCAAGGAGTGTTATTTCTCCAGCTCTGTTCTTTCTCAAGATTGCTTTGGCTATTTGGGATCTTTCATTTTTCCATACAAATTTTAAATTTATTTGTTCTAATTCTGTAAAAAATGCCATTGGTAATTTGATAAAGATTGCATTGAATCTATGGATTGTGTTGAGTATTTTAACAATACCAATTTTTCCAATCCAAGTACATGGTATATCTTTCCATCTGTGTGTTGTCTTCAATTTCCTTCATCAACATCTTCTAGTTTTCTGAGTACAAGTCTATTGCCTCTTTAGGTACTTTTATTCCTAGGTATTTTAATCTTTCTGATGCAATGGTAAATGGGATTGTTTCCTTAATTCCTCTTTCTGATAGTTCATCATTAATGTATAGAAATGCAACAGATTTTTGTATGTTAATTTTGTACCTACAACTTTATCGAATTCATTGATAAGATCTCATAGTTTTCTGGTGGTGTCTTTAGGATTGTCTTTGTATAGTATCAAGGAGGGCATGGCAACCTACTCCAGTACTCTTGTCTGGAGAATTCCTTGGACAGAGGAGCCTGGCAGGCTACAGTCCATAGGGTCGCACAGAGTTGGACTCCACTGAAGCGACTAAGTAGCAGCAGCCTGTATAGTATCATGTCATCTGCAAACAGTGACAGATTGACTTCTTTTGCAGTTTGAATTTCTCTTATTTCATTTTCTTCTCTGGTTGCTATGACTAGGCCTTCCAAAACTATGTTGAATAATTCCTGATCTTGCATGTGGGCATGTGTGCTCAGTTGCTAAGTTGTGTCTGACTCGTTGTGACCCCGTGGACTGTAGACCACCAAGCTTCACAGTCCATGGGATTTCCAGGCAAGAATACTGTAGTGGGTTGCCATTCTCTTCTCTGGGGCATTTTCCCAACCAAGGGTTCAAACCCACATCTCCTGTGTTGCAGGCAGATTCTTTACATCTGAACCACCTGGGAAACCCTATTCCTGATCTTAGAAGAAATGATTTCAGCTTTTCACTGTAGAACATGTTGTTAGCTGTGAATTTGCCATATATGGTCTTTATTTTCTTGAGGCATGTTCCCTCTATGCCTACCTTCTGGAGAGTTTATCATGAATGGATGTTGAACTTCATCAAAAACTTTTTCTGCATCTATTGAGATGATCATATGGTTTTTATTCTTCAGTTTGTTAATGTGTATCATATTTATCAATTTGTAGATATTGAAAAATTCTTGCATCGTTGGGATAAATCCCACTTGATAATGGTGAATGATACTTTTAATGTATTCTTCAGAGTCAGTTTGCTAGTCTTTTGTTGAGGATTTTTGCATCTATATTCATCAGTGACATTAGCCTGTAATTTTCTTTTTTTGTGATATCTTTGGTTGTGATAGCTTTGTCAGGGTGATGGTGGCCCCATAGAATGAGTTTAGAAGTGTTCCTTTTTCTGCAATTTTTGGGAATAGTTCCAGAAATTTCAGTGTTAAGTCTTCTCTAAATGTTTGGTAAAATTCACCTGTGAAACCATCTGGTCCTGGATTTTTTTTGTTGGGAGTTTCTTAATTACTGATTCAATTTCAGTATTTGGAGTTGGTCTGGTCATATTTTCTATTTTTTCCTGGTTCAGTCTTGAGAGATTGTGCTTTTCTGAAAATTTGTTTCTTCTGGGTTATCCATTTTATTGGCTTAGCTGCCCTAAGTAATCTATTATGATGCTTATTATTGGGCTGATGAAAAAGTTCATTGAGATTTTTCCATCTGATGTTACAGAAAACTTGAACTAACTTTTTGGCCAACTGAATATTTCTGTGACATCAGTTGTAACTTCTCCTTTTTCATTTCTGATTTTATTGATTTGGCGTCTCTTTTTTCTTGATGAATTTCACTAAAGGATGGTCAAGTTTACTTTTCTTTTTGAAGAACTAGCTATTATGTTCACCCACAACTATCACAACATTGTTAATCAGCTGTACTCCAATTATGAAATAAAAAGTTGTTTTTTTAAGGCACAAGGGAAAAAAAAGAACTAACTTTTAGTTTCATTGACTTTTTTCTGTTGTTAGTCTCTATTTCATCTATTTCTGCTCTGATCTTTGTGATTTCTTTCCTTCTCCTAACTTTGTATTTTAATTGTTCTTCTTTTCTCTAGTTCCTTTAGGTGTGGTGGTTGTTCAGTCACTAAGTCATGTTAAACTCTTTTGCAACCTCACTATCAGACAGTAACCCACCAAGGTCCTCTGTCCATGGGATTTTCCAGGCAAGCATACTGGAGTGGGTTGCCAGTTCCTTCTCCAGTTCCTTTAGGTATAATAGTAGATTATTTGAGATTTTTATTATTTCCTGAAGTAAGCTTGTATTGCTATAGACTTCCATCTTGGAACTGCTTTTACTGTGTCACATACATTTTTGTTTTCATTTGTCCATGGAATCTCTATTCAGCCCCTGGAATTCTCTAGGCCAGAATATTGGAGCGGGTAGCCTTTCCCTTCTCCAGGGATTCCCAACCTAGGGATTGAACCCAAGTATCCTGCATTGCAGGTGGATTCTTTACCAGCTGAGCCACAAGAGAAGCCCAATAATACTGGAGTGGGTAGCCTATCCTTTCACCAGAAGATCTTCCCAGTGCAGGAATTGAACCTGGGGTCTCCTGCATTGCAGGCAGATTCTTCCCATTGGAGCTATAAGGGAAGCCCTCCTTTATATAATAGTAGATTATTTTTCTTATTTCCTGAGGTAAGCTTATATTGCTATAAACTTCCATCTTGGAACTGCTTTTACTGTGTCACATAGGTTTTTGTTTTCATTAGTCTCTAGTATTTTTTATTTTCTCCTTTATTTCTTCAGGGATACATTGGTTGCTTAGTAATTCATTGTTTAGCTTCCATGTATTTGTGTTTTTTGCCATTTTTTTCTAGTCTCATAGTGTTGTGATTGGAAAAGAGCCTTGATATGATTTCAGTTTTCTGAAATTTACTATGGCTTGTTTTGTGGCTTGGCATATGATCTATCCTGGAGAATGTTCCATGTGCACTTGAAAAGAATGTGTATTCTGCTGTTTTTGAATGGAATGCTCTATAAATATCAGTTAAGTGTATTTGATCTAATGTATCATTAAGACCTGTGTTTCCCTATTGATTTTCTCGCTGAATGATTTGTCCATTGATGTAAAGGGGGTGTTAAAGTCTCCTACTATTATTGTGTTACTGTCAATTTCTCCTTCCATATCTGTTACTATTTGCCATATATATGGAAGTGCGCCTGTGTTGGATGCATATATGTTTACAATTGTTATATCTTGGATTGATCCCTTGATTATTATGTAATGTCCTTCTTTGACTCTTATAGCCGTCTTTATTTTAAAGTCTATTTGTCTGATATAAATGTTGCTACTGTGGCTTTCTTTTGATTTCCATTTGCATGGAATACCTTTTTCCACGCTCTCACTTTCAGTCTGTCTCCAGATCTCAAGTGAGTCTCTTGTGAGCAATATATGTATATATATACACACATATATATTTTTTATTTATATGTATATATAACTTGTTTGTGTATTCAGCCATTCTGTCTTTTGGTTGGAGCATTAGTCAGTTTACTTTTAAGATAATTATTGATATTTATGTTCTTATTGCCATTTTAAAAATTATTTTGGATTATTTTACAGATCTTTCCTCTTTTGTTTTCTTTGATGCCTATCCTTAGTGTTACATTTGGATTCCTTTTCCTCTTTTGTGTGTATGTCTATTATGGTTTTTTGTTTTCAGTTACCATGAGGTGTTTGAGCAGTCGTATACACAAACACACACACACACACACACACGACCGTATTGTTGCTGATCTCTTAATTTCAAATGCATTTTTAAAACCTGCATTTGTATTCCCAGGGCTTCCCTGTTGGCTCAGAGGTTAAAGCGTCTGCCTACAATGCAGGAGACCCAGGTTCGATCCCTGGGTTGGGAAGATCCCCTGGAGAAGGAAATGGCAACCCACTCCAGTACTCTTGCCTGGAGAATCCCATGGAGAGAGGAGCCTGGTAGACTACAGTCCATGGAGTCGCTAAGAGTTGGACATGACTGAGCAAGTTCACTTTCGGAGAAGGCAATGGCACCCCACTCCAGTACTCTTGCCTGGAAAATCCCATGGGCGGAGGAGCCTGGTAGGCTGCAGTCCATGGGGTCGGGAGGAGTCGGACACGACTGAGTGACTTCACTTTCACCTTTCACTTTCATGCATTGGAGAAGGAAATGGCAACCCACTCCAGTGTTCTTGCCTGGAGAATCCCAGGGATGGGGGAGCCTGGTGGGCTGCCATCTTTGGGGTCGCACAGAGTCGGACATGACTGAAGCGACTTAGCAGTAGCAGCATTTGTATTCTCCTCCCCTCATGGTTACTGTTTCTAATACTGATTTTGCATCTAATGGTTTTGTGTATCCCTTAACTGCTTATTCTGGATATAGATGATTTTAATACTTTTGTCTTTTAACCTCCCTGCTAGCTTTATGTGTGGGTGATTTTCTTTCTTTTATTGTGTGCTTGCCTTTTACCAGTGAAATTTTTCATTTCATAGTTTCCTTGTTTCTAGTTGAGACTTTTTCTTTTTCATGTAGAGAAGTTCTTTTAACGTTTGTTGTAAAACTGGTTTGGTGGCGCTGAATTCATTTAGCTTTTGCTTGTCTATAAAGCTTTTGATTTTTCTGTAAAATCTGAATGAGAGCCTTGCTGGGTAGACTATTCTTGGTTGTAGGTATTGCCCTTTCATCTCTTTAAATATATCATGCCACTCCTTTCTGGCCTGCAGAGTTTCTGCTGAAAAATCAGCTGGTAGCCTGATGGGACTTTCCTTGTGTGTTATTTGTAGCTTTTCTCTTGCTGCATTTAATATTCTTCCCTTATCTTTAATGATTGTAATTTTGATTACAGTGTGTCTTGGTGTGTTCTCTCTGGGTTTATCCTCAGTGGGACTCTGAGTTTCCTGGACTGAGAAGGCTGTTTCCTTTCCCAAGTTAGGGAAGTTTTCAGCCATTGTGTCCTAGGTCCTGGTGCACATGAGATTTTGTGTGAGCCCTTCAAGAGTGACGTCTCTTTTTCCTCCAGTCCTGTGGGGCTCCTGCAGTTAAGCCCCACTGGCTTCATAGCCTCATGCTTTGGGGGCTTGTCTTCCTGGTGCTGGACTCCCAGGCTGGAGGCCTGACATGGGGCTCAAACTCTCATCCCTGAGGGAAAACCGCTGCAAAATAATTTTTCTGCAGTTTGTGGTTCACCCACCTGGGGCATATGGGATTTGACTATATCGAGAGTATACCCCTCCTACCTATCTTGTTGTAGTCCTTCTTTATGTCTTTAGTTGTAAATCTTTCCTAGTAGGTTCTATTTCATCAATAGTTGTCCTGCAGATAATTGCAATTTTTATATGCTTGGGGGAGGAGGTGAGCTCAGGGTCTTTCTATTCTGCTATCTGGACCACTTTCCTGAAATCCAAGTTTTGATGTGAAATTTCACATCTAGGATGAGGGGGGAGTAAATATGACTCTTGGCTAGGCCTGGCCTATAGGCGACCCATTTGCAACCTCTGGTTTAATCTAAAGTTTCTCAAGCTCATTTTACCACAGAACTCTTTAATCCTAAAACACTTTTTGAGACAATGCTACCACACATTAGCCTGCACAACCCTTCAGGGAAGCACAGTCCTAAGGTCCCTTGTCTACACCAAGTCCTCCTTCCTGCTCCAGTCCTCTGACCTAAAGTATCCAGTTACTCTGGCTGTGTGATACATTTCTCCCGCACTGTGACTTTTGTTATTCAGTTGCTCAGTCATGTCTGAATCTTTGCAACCCCATGGACTGCAACATGCCAGGCTGCCCTGTCCTTCACCATTTCCTGGAGCTTGCTCAAACTCATGTCCATTGAGTCTGTGATGCCCTCCAACCATCCCTTCCTCTGTCATCCCCTTCTGCTCCCGCCTTCAGTCTTTTCCAGTATCAGAGTCATTTCTAATGAGTCAGCTCTTCACATAGGAGCAAAAGTATTGGAGCTTCAGCTTCAGCATCAGTCCTTCCAAAGAATATTCATTGTCCTTCCAGTGAAAATCAAATTATCAGTATCCGTTGTATTATAGAAAAAGCAAGAGAATTCCAGAAAAGCATGTACAAATACACCTTCCAATAAAAATACAATGATTCCCTTTAGGATTGACTGGTTTGATCTCCTTGCAGTCCAAGGGACTCTCAAGAGTCTTCTCCAACACCACAGTCCAAAAGCATCAACACTTCGGTGCTCAGCCTTCTTTATGGTCCAACTCTCACATCCATACGTGACTACTGGAAAAACCATAGCTTTGACTAGACTGACCTTTGTCAGCAAAGTAATGTCTCTGCTTTTTAATATGCTATCTAGGTTTGTCACAGCGTTTCTTCCAAGGAGCAATTATCTTTTAATTTCATGGCTGCAGTCACATGAAAGTGATTTTGGAGCTCAAGAAAATAATGTCTTTCACTGTTTCCATTGTTTCCCCATCTATTTGCCATGAAGTGATGGGACCAGATGCCATGATTTTCATTTTTTTGAATGTTGAGTTTTAAGCCAGCTTTTTCACTCTCCTCTTTCACCTTCATCAAGAAGCTCTTTAGTTCCTATTCACTTTCTGCTACAAGGGTGGTGTCATCTGCCTATCTGAGGTTATTAATAATTATCCTGGCAATCTTGATTCCAGCTTGTGCTTCATCCAGCCTGGCATTTCTCATTATGTATTCTGCATACAAGTTAAATAAACAGTGACAATATACACCCTTGATGTACTCCTTTCCCAATTTTGAACCAGTGCACTGTTCCATGTCCAGTTCTAACTATTGCTTCTTGACCTGCAAACCAGTTTCTCAGGTGGCAGGTAAGGTGATCTGGTATTACCATCTCTTTAAGAATTTTCCACAGTTTGTTGTGATCCACAAGTTAAGGCTTTTGCATAGTAAATGAAGCAAAAGTAGATGTTTTTCTGGAATTATCTTGCTTTTTCTGTGATCCAACAGATACTTGCAATTTGATCTCTGGTTCCTCTGCCTTTTCTAAATCCAGCTTGAACATCTGGAAGTTCTTGGCTCACGAACTGTTGAAGCCTGGCTTGGAGAATTTTGAGCATTACTTTGCTACTGTGTGAGATGAGTGCAGTTGTGGGGTAATTTGAGCATTCTTTAGCATTGCCTTTCTTTGGGATTGGGATGCAAACTGACCTCTTCCGGTCCTGTGGCCACTGCTGAGTTTTTCAAATTTGCTGGCATACTGAGTGGAGCTCTTTCACAGCATCATCTTTTAGGGTTTGAAGTAGCTCAGCTGGACTTCCATCACCTCTACTAGCTTTGTTCGTAGTGATGCTTCCTAAGGCCCACTTGACTTCACACTCCAAGATGTCTGGCTCTAGGTGAGTGATCATACCATCGTGATTATCTGGGTCATTAAGATCTTTTTTCTATAGTTCTTCTGTGTTCTTGCCACCTCTTCTTAATATCTTCTGCTTCTGTTAGTCCATACCGTTTCTGCCCTTTATTGTGCCCATCTTTGCATGAAATGTTCCCTTGGTATCTAGTTCTCTTGAAGAGATCTAGTCTTTCCCATGCTATTGTTTTCTTCTATTTCTTTGCATTGTTCACTTAAGAAGTCTTTCTTATCTCTCTCTGCTATTCCTTATAACTCTGCATTCTATTGAGTATATTTTTCCTTTTCTCCTTTGCCTTTCATTTCTCTTTTTTTCCCAGCTATGTAAGGCCTCCTCAGACAACCATTTTGCCTTCTTGCGTTTCTTTTTGTTGGAGATGTTTTTGATAACCTCCTACTGTGCAATGTTACAAACTTCTGACAATAGTTCTTCAGGCACTCTATCAGATCTAATCCCTTGACTCTATTTATCACTTCCACTGTATAATCATAAGGGATTTGATTTAGGTCATACCTAATGGCCTACTGGTTTTCCCTACTTTCTTCAATTTAAGTCTAAATTTGGCAATAAGGAGTTCATAATCTGAGCCACAGTCAGCTCCTGTTCTTTTTGCTGACTGTATAGAGCTTCTCCATCTTCAGCTGCAAAGAATATAATCAATCTGATTTTGGTATTGACGATCTGATGATGTCCATGTGTAGAGTCGTTTCGTGTTGTTGGAAGAGGATGTTTTCTTTGACCAGTGCATTCCCGTGGCAAAACTCTGTTAGCCTTCGCCCTGCTTCATTTTGTACTCCAAGGCCAAATTTGCCTGTTACTTCAGGTGTTTCTTGACTTTCTACTTTTGCATTCCAGTTCCCTATAATGAAAAGGACATCTTTTTTTGGGTGTTAGTTCTAGAAGGTCTTGTAGGTCTTCATAAAACTGTTCAACTTCAGCTTCTTTGGCATTAGTGATTGGGGCATAGACTTGAATTACTGTGATATTGTATGGTTTGCCTTGGAAACAAACACAGATCATTCTGTCATTTTTGAGACTGCACCCAAGTCAGTCAGTCAGTTCAGTTCAGTTGCTCAGTTGTGTCTGACTCTTTGCAGCCCCATGGACTGCAGCACGCCAGGCCTCCCTGTCCATTGCCGACTCCCGGAGTTTACTCAAACTCATGTCCATTGAGTCAGTGATGCCATCCAATCATCTCGTCCTCTGTCATGTCCTTCTCTTCCCACCTTCAGTCTTTCCCAGCATCAGGGTCTTTTCCAATGAGTCAGTTATTCGAATCATGTGGCCATAGTGTTGGAGTTTCAGCTTCAGCATCAGTCCTTCCAATGAATATTCAGGACTAATTTCCTTCAGGATGGACTGGTTGGATCTCCTTGCAGTCCAAGGGACTCTCAAGAGTCTTTTCCAACACCACAGTTCAAAAGCATCAATTCTTCAGCACTCAGATTTCTTTATAGTCCAACTCACATCCATACAGGACTACTGGAAAAAACCATAGCTTTCACTAGATGGACCTTTGTTGGCAAAATAATGGCTCTGCTTTTTAATATGCTGTCTAGGTTGGTCATAACTTTTCTTCCAAGGAGCAAGTGTCTTTTAATTTCATGGCTGCAGTCACCATCTGCACCCAAGTACTACATTTCATACTCTTTTGTTGACTATGAGGGCTACTCCATTTCTTCTAGGGAATTCTTGCCCACAGTAATAGATGGAAAACCACTTCAGCATTCTTGCCTTGAGAACCCCATGAACAGTATGAAAAGGCAAAGAGATAGGACACTGAAAGGTAAACTCCCCAGGTCAGTAGGTGCCCAACATACTAATAGAGAAGAGCAGAGAAACAGCTCCAGAAGTAATGCAGAGGCTGAGAAAAAGTGAAAACAACACCCAGTTGTGGATGTGTCTGGTGGTGAGAGTAAAGTCCGATGCTGTAAAGAATACTGAATAGGAACCTGGATTGTTAGGTCCATGAATCAAGGTAATTTGGAAGTGGTCAAACAGGAGATGGTAAGAGTGAAAATCGACATTTTAGGAATCACTGAACTAAAATGGACTGGAATGGGTGAATTTAATATAATTCAGATGTGACTTAAAACAACAATATTAATATTACTCAAAAATCTGTATTTGGATAGGACTCAGAGAGGATGGCTCATCTTTGTTCCACTACATGTTTTGAAGGCTGGTGGCAATGGCAAGGGGTTGGAATCATCTGAAAGCATTCCCACTCACATGTCAGAAGGCTTATACTATTAGCCACCCAAGATCTTAGTGTGGTAGATGGCTAAGATACCTATAGGTGGCCTTTTAGGCCTGGGCTTCCAACGTGGCAGCTAGATTCCAAGGGTGAGAGGCTGCAAAGAGAGGGAGACAGGCAGAAGCTGTATGGCCTATTAGGGTCTAGCCTTGAAAGTCACACCAGTTCACTTCCATTGCATTCTGTTTGTCAAGGCAAGTGTTCAAAGACAGAGCAACAGACTCCACCACTTAATGGAGTGTGGGAGGGACCAGATATACCACTGGAGCCATTTTTAGAAGATGCAGTCTGCCCTAAAAAGAAAGAATAAAGTACTTCGAATTCTGGATCTTTTATTTACCAATAATAATGTGATTTTGAGCAAGTAATTTGTTTCTTTTTACAGCATTTGTTCACCTTCTCTTGAATTAGTTACCGCTATTTTTATTTTATCATTGGACAGTGAGCTTGAGAATAACATCCACATCTAGGTATTTTGTTTAGTATCACTATGATGCAAGCACAAACATATAGTTTGGGTTTAGTGAATATTTCTCACACCTTACTTTATAAAGCTAGGAGGGAATTTCCCAGTAACTTTCCCCACTTGTAGACATGGCTAAAGGAGAAGAAATCCCTTTGGAACTGAGTCTCATTGCTTGCAATTCACTGTTGTTCTGTGCCTGCTTCAGCCTATCAAATTACCAGTGTTGTCATTGGACTGGCCCTTGTAGTTCTTACTGTGGTTACAAGATGTTCTCAACAATAACCGTCAGGAAACTTTTCAAGAAAAATAAAGGTTTATTACTTACAGGTTCTAGAAATTACATGTCTCTCCTGGGGTACACAGCTGAGTCACCAGTAGAAAGTACACAAGCATGGGCCTGGGGTTCTCCTTTTATTGGGGCTGAGAGTAGGGGCCTAAGGTTTTGAGGGCTCCCTCTTTATTGGCGAATTTAAAATGTAAGAGTGGGATTTAAAGCTCAGGAAGAGAGGAAAAACAATCCTCCCAAATGGTCAGTTGTCAAAATCAACCAAGAACTCTAAAACAAAGGATTCTGGGAGGTATGAGAGGAGGGGTGGACATGGACAGCTTGGCTCTTTATCTAGTCTTGTAGCCAGCAATGTGTTTATTTGAGATAGCCAACGTTAAAGAGGGTGCCATCCTTGAAGTGGGTGCCTCTTTGAAGTGATACCTTGACAGTCAAAGCTTAAGGCAGGCACTTGCTTTACAGGAAGAAAAGCTAACAGTCAGGGCTTGCACTGTACTATCCACCTGCCCCTTCCTGTATCACATGACTTGTCACATGGAACATGAAACAAGACTCAAACCCCATGCCCCTCTGCATCTCCCAAAGCCTGCGGTAGAGCAGCCCTGTGGTTGCCTGCTGTTAGTGGCCCAAAGAGCAGCCAGGAGCCTCTGAAAAACTGGGCTCACAAAACCTTACTCCCAAAGCAGCAACAAACCCTGGGCTTACTCTCCAAATCTCATTTCAGGGCACCTTAAGAGCAGTTCTTTGTTATGAATGCAAATACCACTGGAGCTACAAACACAGATATAATCATGTGAAATTCTGGTTCTGCAAGGACGTTCATTTACAAATGAATAAGCTAAAAGCCCTTTCAGAAATGACCCTTGCCCATTTGGACAACAGGCTTTGTTCATTGTGTTTAATGCTCCATTCCTCTTTGCCACTTGCCAGGTGAAAAAGAATAGAAACCAAAGAACAGGAAACTCTTTAGTTTCTGTTAGAAATGGCTCTTGGTTGCTTCTGACACCCTGTTCAAGCCTTTTATTCCATTATTTCCAGCCTCCTATATCTGTTCTTCTTCAATTTTTCATCCCCATGTTTCTGCAGCTAACAGGCTGGCATGTAGCTTGGTGAGAGCCTCAGGCTGTCTGCCCAGGTGTCTGCCAACACTGGCAGTGATGGTCGACTCCATTATACAGGGAAGCATGTCTAACCCAGAGGCAACTGGAAAATCTCTGTTGAATGCTAGTACAAACATTTTTGTTTTCCAGCACTTCTGAACCACACACTTTACAATTTGTGGGATAGCATCCTCTCTACCCTGGGAAATACTTGTTTTCATTTACAAGTGTAAAATAACATTAATTGCCAATTCCATAGTATTTATATGTTACAAATTCTAAGCACTTTACATACATTGCTTCACTTAATCCACACAATTTAAGAGACCGTTTACATTTTATAGACCAGGAAACTGAGTTAAAGAGGTGAGATAGGTTGCCTGCCTCTACCTGATGCCAAAGTGTGTCTGTTTTCCTTCCCTATCCTGTTTAGCTTGAGAAAGGTGCATACATGGCAGATCCGTTTCTTATCTCATAGAGATTTTATTAATTTTGAACCTTCCTGTTTGACTCCAGAAGTCAATTCATTAATAACACTGCAAGCAAAGACTTGCAAGAGACCACAGGATTTGTAAGAGACCATAGGGTTCATTAGGTCAAACTGACCTGTGAATCATGTGTAGAGCACCGCTCACATTGGTCATTGTGTCTGAAAATTTCTAATGCTGGGGAACCCATCCCTCTGAAGAAGCAGCAGCACATTTTCAAGCAACTTCATGTTGTGTTTGATAAAAATCTTTCCCCTTGGAACTGCCATTCATTCACCCTAATTCTGCTATCTGCAAAAACAAGATTCTGTGCTCAGCATCCCCTGAGCCTTGCTTTAAACAGGTGAATTGCTTCGTAAACAGGCTCACTCCCACTCAAACACTCTTGCTTGAAGAGACTCCACTTTGTCAAGGACCCTCACACTATGTGGGACACCAAAGGCTGTACCCAGAGCTCAAACTAACTTTGACCAGACAAAATTCTATCCTATCTCTTGGACCTGAGATTATCATACTAAGTGAAGTACATCAGAAAAAGACATATATCACATGATATCACTTATATGTGGAATCTAAAAAATTATGAAAATGATCTTATATATAAAACAGAAACAGACTCAGACATAGAAAACAAACTGATAGTTACCAAAGGGGGAAAAGAGCAGGAGGGATAAATTGGGAATTTGGGATTAACATGTACACACTACTGTATGTAAAATAATCAACAAGGACCTACTGTATAGCACAGGCAACTCTACTCAATAGTTTGTAATAACTTACAAGAGAAAAGGATCTGAAAAAATAGGTATGTGTGTATGTAGTACTGAATCATTTTGCTGTGCACCTGAAATTAACACAATATTGTAATTCAACTGTATTTGAAATTTTTTTTAATTTATTTTTTAAAAATTCTATGTTTGATCAGGGTGCTGCACCTCTTTTTTAATTATTTGTAATTGAAGGATAATTGCTTTACAATATTGGTTTGATTTCTGCCATACATCAACATGAATTCGCTATAGATGTACATATGTCCCCTCCCTCTTGAACCTACCTCCCACCTCCCACCTTTCCCACCCTTTCTAGGTTGTTACAAAGCCCAAGTTTGTGTTCTCTAAGTCATACAGCAGATTACCATTTGCTATCTGTAAATGGCAACCCACTCCAGTACTCTTGCCTGGAGAATCCCATGGAGGGAAGAGCCTGGTAGGCTACAGTCCACGGGGTCGCAAAGAGTCGGACACGACTGAGCTACTTCACTTACACATGGTAGTATATATGCTTCCATGGTACTTTCTCCATCTCACCCTCTCCTTCCTCCTCCTGCCCTTATCCATAAGTCTGTTCTCTAAGTCTGCATCTCCATTGCTGCCCTGCAAATAGCTTCATCAGTACTATCTTTCTAGATTCCATATATATGCATTAATATACAATATTTCTCTTTCTGATTAATTTTACTCTGTATAATAGGCTCTGGGTTCATCCACTTCATTAGAACTGACTCAAATGCATTCCTTCTTATGGCTGAGTAGAATTCCATTATATAAATGTACCACAGCTTCTTTATCCATTCATCCGTCAGTGGACATCTAGGATGCTTCTATGTCCTAGCTATTGTAAACAGTGTTGCACATTGGGATACATGTGTCTTTTTCAGTTTTGGTTTCTGCAGGGTATATGCCTAGAAGTGGTACTGCTGGATTGTTCAGTTCAGTTGCTCAGTCGTGTCTGAAACTTTGCGACCCCGTGAACTGCAGCACGCCAGGCCTCCCTGTCCATAACCAACTCCCAGAGTCCACATGACCCATGTCCATCGGGTCGGTGATGCCATCCAACCATCTCATCCTCTCACCCCTTCTCCTCCTGCCCTCAATCTTTCCCCAAAGATTTTTTTCCCACTTTTTGATTGAGTTGTTTGTTTTTCTGGTATTGAGTTGTATGAGTTGCTTATATATTTTGGAAATTAATCCTTTGCCAGTGGTTTTATCGGAGAAGGCAATGGCACCCCACTCCAGTACTGTTGCCTGGAAAATCCCATGGACGGAGGAGCCTGGTCGGCTGCAGTCCATGGGGTCGCTGAGGGTCGGACACAACTGAGCGACTTCACTTTCACTTTCATGCATTGGAGAAGGAAATGGCAACCCACTCCAGTGTTCTTGCCTGGAGAATCCCAGTGACGGGGGAGCCTGGTGGGCTGCCATGTCTAGGGTCGCACAGAGTCGGACACGATTGAAGTGACAGCAGCAGCAGCAGCAGCAGTGGTTTTATTTGCTATTATTTTGTCCCATTCTGAGGGCTGTCTTTTCACCTTGTTTATAGTTTCCTTTGCTGTGCTAAAGCTTTTAAGTTTAAGTAGGTCCCACTTGTTTATTTTTATTTCCATTATTCTAGGAGGTGGGTCATAGAGGATCTTGTTATGATTTATGTCATACTGTGTTCTGCCTACATTTTCTTCTGAGAGTTTTATGTTTCCGATCTTACATTTAGGTCTTTAAGCCATTTTGAGTTTATCTTTGTGTATGGTATTAGGAAGTGTTCTAATTTCATTCTTTTACACGTAGTTTTCCAGTTCTCCCAGGGCCATTTATTGAAAAGACTGTCTTTTTCCCATTGTATATTCTTGCCTCCTTTTTCAAAGATAACTTGCCCATAGAATCATGGGTTTATCTCTGGGCTTTCTATTTTGTTCCACTGGTCTATATTTCTGCTTTTGGCCAGTATCATACTGTCTTGATGACTGTAGCTTTGTAGTATAGTCCAAAATCAGGTAAGTTGATTCCTCCAGCTCCATTCTTTATCAAGATTGCGTTGGCTATTCAAGGTCTTTTGTGTTTCCAAAATTGTGAAATTTTTTGTTCTAGTTCTGTGAAAAATGCCATCGGTAACTTGATAAGGATTGCATTGAAACTGTAGATTGCATTTGATAGTATAGTCATTTTCACAATGTTAATTCTTCCAACCCAGGAGCATGGACATCTCTCCATTTGTTTATGTCATCTTTGATTTCTTTCATCAGTGTCTTGTAGTTTCTGTATACAGCTCTTTTGTCTCCTTAGGTAGATTTATTCATAGGCATTTTATTCTTTTTGTTGCAATGGTAAATGGGACTGATTCCTTAATTTCTCTTTCTGATTTTTCATTGTTAGTATATAGGAATGCAAGTGATTTCTGTGTACTGATTTTGTATCCTGTGACTTTACTAAATTCCCTGATTAGTTCTTGTAGTTTTCTGATGGTGTCCTTAGGGTTTTCTGTGTACAGTATCATGTTACCTGCAAATAGAGTTTTACTTCTTCCTTTCCAATCTGGATTTCTTTTCTTTCTTTTTGTTCTCTGATTTCCATAACTAGGACTTCCAAAGCTATGTTGAATGATAGTGGCAAGAGTGGGCACCTTGACTTGTTCCTGATCTTAGAGGGAATGCTTTCAGTTTCTCACCTTTGAGAATATTGTTTGCTGTGGGTTTGTTGTCTATGGCCTTTATTATGTTAAGGTAGGTTCCTTCTGTGCCCATTTTTTTAAGAGTTTTTACCATAAATGGGTGCTGAATTTTATCAAAAGCTTTCTTTGCATCTATTGAGATTATCAGATGGTTTTATCTTTCAATTTGCTAATATGGTGTATCACATTGATTGATTTGTATGTATTGAAGAATCCTTGCATCCCTGGAATAAACTTGACTTGATCATAGTGTGCGATCTTTTTAGTGTGATGTTGAATTCTGTTTGCTGGAATTTTGTTGAGGATTTTTGCATCTATTTTCATAAGTGATATTGGCCTATAATTTTCTTTTTCTGTGATACCTTTATTTGGTTTTGGTATCAGGGTGTTGGTGGCCTCATAAAGTGAGTTTGGAAGTGTTCCTTCCTCTGCAATTTTTTTGAAGAGTTTCAGAAGGATAGGCATTTGTTCTTCTCTAAATGTTTGCTAGAATTCACCTGTGCTGCACTCTTTAATTGCAGCCTCAGGCTGAATATGTTCTTTGGGCAGCCATACGGAATCTTCAACTAATATTACCTGTAAGTCAACAAGTGATGTGAGTGGGGACATTTCAGCAACTCTTCGCCAGCCTGGGCTATGAGATCCAGGACAATGAGGTCCCTAGCTCATCTGTACACAATTTCACTTCAATGAAAATTTATCGTGGCAAATACTTTATCCAAACTTGCATAGTGATTTTCTTTCTCTTCCTTACAAGGGATACTTTCTTTTCTTTTGTATATGCAGAATGAGATGTTTGATTGATGGTTCTTTTAAGTTTTGATCCAGTGACAGTTAATCAATTTCTAAAGAGGCAAAAAGAGTCAGACTCCTAACAGGCAGAATTGACCCATAATCTCACCTCAATCAATTCCTTCATGACACAACCCCAGGATCTTTCTAATCAACAATTATGTTTGACTGCAAAGTGGAAAGTTACTCTATTTCAACTCGAAAATGACCAAAATAGACTGGTGAATGGGAGCTGATAATATGCTGCTATCCCTTAAAATTCCCTGGTTCTAAGTTAAATTGCTTATTTCCTTATTCTTTATATTTTAATTACTATTTAAGTTTATCATGGTTCTTAGGATTTTTTGTTTGCTAGTTTTACAATAAAAAAGTGAAAAGAAAATATCAAGTATATTTTTAGAGAAATATTTTAAAGTACAATTTTTGGAGGTCAGTGAACAGACTAGAAGCCCCCTTCCAAAAAATAATAATAATAATGATTCTGGACTAAGATCTCCCTCCCCCACTTATTCTTCTGAGTCAGTCTGTACAGACAAAGAAACCTGAGTTATTTTAGAATGAACCCAGTCTTCTCACTTTACAAATGACAAAAGATAAAGTACAGATAAGTGTAAATGACTTCTCAAGTTCACAAGGATAATGGCAGCTTCTAGCACACAGCTCTCTTTTTCCAAACTACTGATCCAGAATATTCTTATTGGAATTCAGTGAGGTAAGAGATTGCTCTAGTGTAAGGTTTTGGGGGAAAACATCACAGAGGAATCGAAACTGAAAAGATGGAAGTTTGGGGGTTTGTTTGTTTGTTTATACCAGAACATCTTTATTCATTCATCTGAATAGTGCTGCATTGAACATAGGGGTACACATATCTTTTCAAGTTAGTGTTTTCATTTCGTTTAGATAAATACCCAGATGTGAAATTTCTGAATTATAGAATAGTTCTGGGCTTCCCTGGTAGCTCATCTGGTAAAGAATCTACCTGCAATGCAGAAGACCCTGGTTCGATTCCTGAGTCAGGAAGATCCCCTGGAGGAGGCCATGGCAACCCACTTCAGTATTCTTGCCTGGAGAATCCCCATGGACAGAGGAGCCTGGGAGGCTACAGTCCATGGGGTCGCAAAGAGTTGGACTTGACTAAGCACAGCACAGAATGGTTCTATTTTTAATTTTCTTAAAGAAATTTCATACAATTTTATAGTGGATGCATCAATTTACATTTCCAATAGTTTCCTCTTCCCCACATCCTCACCAGCACTTGTTATTTCTTGCCTTTTGATAATAGCCATTCCGACAAGTGTGTTTTTGATTTTTAATGTCACTGAATAAGTGATGCTGAGCACCTTTCCACATTAGCCATCTGTATGTATTCTCTGAAAAAAATATCTGTTCAGATTCTCTGCCTATTTTTTAATTGATTGTTTGGTTTTTGCTATTGAGTTGAGTTAATTTTTATACAAATTTTTTTAACTGGAGGATAATTGCTTTACAATGCTGTGTTGGTTTCTGCCATACAACAATGTGAATCAGCCTTAAGTATACATATATCCTCTCCCTCTTGAGCCTCCCTTTCACACCCTCATCCAACCCCTCTCCATCTAGAGCATCAGGGTGAGCTCCCTGTGTTATACAAGTTCCCACTATCTATTTTACACATGGTGATGTATGTATTTCAATGCTAATCTCCCAGTTCGTCCCACCCTCCTCTTCCCCTTGCTGTGTCCACCAGTCCATTCTGTATGTTTTTGTCTCTAGTCCTGCCCTGCAAATAGGTTCGTCAGTACCATTTTTCAAGATTCCATATATATGCGTTAATATATGATATATGTTTTTTTCTGACTTGCTTCACTCTGTATAACAGGCTCTAGGTTCATCTGTCTCTGTTCAACCTACTCAAATTCATTCCTTTTTATGGCTGAGTAATATCCCATTGTATATATGTACCACAACTTCTTTATCCACTCATCTCTCGATGGACACCTAGGTTGGATGGAAGCTGTTTTAAGAAAATCTTACTTTTTCACTAAAATAACACATGCTAGCAATAGAAGATATGGTAAATGCTAAAAAGCGCAAGGAAAGGTTTTGGGGCAAATTCCTCATAATTCCAACCCATGAACTGTAGGTACATTTCTCTAGCCTTATTTTTTTTTCCCTCACACATTACTTGCTGTTTTCTATCATTGTGACCATACTACATAACAAGGAACATTATAACTCAAGGCCTATCCCATGTTGTAATAAATTCTTCATAAGTACTATTTTAATTGCTATGTCACAGTCCATTTTTGCAATAGTCTTCTTAACCTTGCTCTTATTTTTGAATAATTGGGTAGAAAAGAAAGACTTGAATAGAGAGGAAAAGCATCTAAGAGAAAATATGTATATACAGAAACTAAACACCAGCATACTCACAGAAGTGCATTTGAACTTTGAGGTTGTGGGGGATTTTTGTTTCATTCTTTATATTTTTCTCAAAGGTACAAAAGCACTTGTAAGCACACCTACTTTTACTGAACATTTACCATGTGCTTTATGCCACAGATACACTTTCTCATTTGGTCCTTATAGTGACTAACCAAGACCACTAGTCTATATTCATTTTAAGGATAAGGAAAATGAGACCTGGAGATATTACGGGACTTGTAGGACTGTGGTGTTGGAGAAGACTCTTGAGAGTCCCTTGGACTGCAAGGAGATCCAACCAGTCCCTTCTGAAGGAGATCAGCCCTGGGATTCCTTTGGAAGGAATGATGCTAAAGCTGAAACTCCAGTACTTTGGCCACCTCATGCAAAGAGTTGACTCATTGGAAAAGACTCTGATGCTGGGAGGGATTGGGGACAGGAGGAGAAGGGGATGACAGAGGATGAGATGGCTGCATGGCATCACTGACTCGATGGACATGAGACTGAGTGAACTCCGGGAGTTGGTGATGGACAAGGAGGCCTGGCGTGCTGTGATTCATGGGATCACAAAGAGTCGGACATGACTGAGCGACTGAACTGAACTGAACTGTAGAAGGTCAGCTATAGAGCCAGAATTTGTTTCTAAATCAACATGATGAGACAGCTTCCGTTCTTAACCACCATACTGCATACCCCAAGTTTGTAGTAAAATACCATTGTTATTATCAGAAAACTATTTTTAAAATGAAAATGGATTGCAAACAATAGCTCGTTTCTGGTGTGAGCATATAATTTATTACCTGTAGCGTATAAAAAGTAATCTACCAGCATCCCAGAACAGCTGACAAAATCATCAATACATAAAATCCCCTCAGTCATGTCTAAAATATTTAAAATTCAAACGTGTTTGAGGTTTCTCTGAAATTGATTAGGAATGAAAAAAAGAGGCAGTGTTAATTGCAGTTACCAGAATGAAGTCTGGATTCTGAGACTGGATGAAAATTGATTGTGCTAAAAGTAGTCTTCTGTAATTAAATGAAACTGTGCGGTGCACTTTAATTAGTCAGCAGAACTTATTCTAAGTGGTAACAGTCAGTCCTGGTGTACCTCATTAAATTAGGGCCTGACAGCCCCACCTCAACTGAGGTTCTCTTTCCACAGCAATTTTATGCATCTACTGCTCTAATTTGAAACTGCAGGGAAGGTGACTTTTGTAATTTAGAAGTACACCTTACAAAATCTTCCTCATTCTTTCATTCAAAAGACTTTTAATAGCTTTAGATGCCAAGGAGTCTCACTAGGGGAACTTAACTGCCTTAAAAAATACTTGAAGTCATTGGCACTTCACACCACCCATCAGGGGGCTCGGGAGAGTCAGTAAACATTATAAAATTCACTTGATAGATTTCTGTTTGTTTCTATTCAGACAAGCTGAACCTGCATCTTTAAAAGCCTATTCAAGAAAATGAGTCACTTCAGTTGAAAATGAAACCTTCAGTGCAGGTTTCATGGTATTTTAAAAAGGAAAGATAATTTTTATCATTTTTTAACCTTTCTTAAATTATAAAAGTAATGCATACTCATAGAAAATTCAGGAAGTACAAAAGAGCATAAAGAAGCAGGGAAAACATCACCCATCAGCCCTTCACTCAAAAACAGTTTACTCTTTTTTTTTTTTTAATTTTTAATTGGAGAATAATCACTTTACGATGTTGTGTTGGTTTCTGCCATACAACAGAGTGAATCAGTCATAAGTATACATATGTCACCTCCCCCCTACTTCCTGCTCCATCCTACCCCTCTGGGTTGTCATAGAGCACCAGCTTGAGCTTCCTGTGTTATACAGCAACTTCCCACTAGCCATCTATTTCACATGTGGTAATGTATATGTTTCAGTGCTATTCTCTCAGTTTGTCCCACCATCTCCTTCCCCTGTTGTGTTTACCAGTCTGTTCTCGATGTCTGCATCTCTATTCCTGCCCCGCAGATAGGTCCCTCAGTACCATTTTTCTAAATTCTGTATATATGCATTAATATACAAAATGTGTTTTCCTGACTTCACTCTGTGTAACAGGCTCTAGGTTCATCCACCTCACTAGAACTGACTCAAATTTGTTCCTTTTTATGGCTGAGTAATATTCCATTGTGTGTGTGTGTGTGTGTATAAAATATCACAACTTCTTTATCCATTCATCTGTTGATAGACATCTAGGTTGCTTCCATTTCCTGGCTATTGTAAATAGTGCTGCAGTGAACATTGGGATACATATGTCATTTTGAATTGTGATTTTCTCATGGTATATGCCCAGTAATGGAACTGCTGGGTCATTTGGTATTTTGGGGGGCTTCCCTGGTGGCTCAGATGGTAAAGAATCTGCCTGCAATGCAGGAGACCAGGTTTGATCCCTGGGTCAGGAAGATCCCCTGGAGAAGGGCATGGCAACCCACTCCAGTATTCTTGCCTGGAGAATCCCATGGACAGAAGAGCCTGGCGGGCTACAGTCCATAAGGTCACACAGAACTGGACATGACTGAAGTGACTTAGCATGCATGCATTGGTAGTTTTATTCCTAGTTTTTTAAGGAATCTCCATACTGTTCTCCATAGTGGCTGTACCAATCTACATTCGCATCAACTGTGCAAGAGGGTTCCCTTTTCTCCATACCGTCTCCAGCATGTATTATTGTTTGTAGATATTTTTTTTGCTGATGGTCATTTTGACCAATGTGAGGTGATACCTCATTGTAATTTTGATTTGCATTTCTCTAATAATGGGTGATGGTGCGCATTTTTCATGTGTTTATTGGCCATCTGTATGAAAGACAGATTACTTTTAACATGGCAGGATATTTCCTTCTAGTCTTTTATCTAGCTGTTATATAACTGAGATCATTCTGTTTGCACAATTTGGTGTTCTACCAGAAAGGCTCATTGAAAGAGCCATTTTGAATTTTATTCCTAACCTTAACCTGAATAACTGGTGGCCATTCCGTGGACTTCTAGCATATCAGATATGCATTACCAAGATGCCTGCTGTCCTGAGCCTTTGTTGAGGGGAAAGCCTCTACTGTTGGGACAGAACCCATATCTGTGGTAGAAATGAGTATTCTGGACATAGTAAAGAAGAAATGCTGTTTACTTAGTAGCCTGGGATTAATCACACTGGGCTGGCCCTTTTTCCCTGCATGTTTATATTCAGAAGAAATACGCTTTGAATTATCATTTAGAGCAACTTTGAAGACGAGGTCTCACCCCTGAACAACCACTACCCAGGAATGAGGGTGGAGTAGAGGGTGAGACTGGGAGGATTAAAAGATGAAGAGCAACCTTTGATGGGATGTCAGCAAGTCACAGGTTTAGAATCATAGAAACTGAGATTTGCAGAGAAATTGGACCTCAGTTCCAAACTCTGATGTTCAAGCAGTACCCATTTCACTGTTTTCTTTAAGGAAAATAGTGGTTTCCAATCAGGTCACTTAGTCTCAGTCACCAAACATGGAATGCTTATGTGGTGCCAAAAAACAAGGACAGAGTCTCCACCTTCCTGTCTATCATGCTAACTGCTAACAGCCAATCAAGCCCCAAAGGGTTGATCCAAGTCCAGTTTGTATTTCTTTCTCTGTCATGTGGGGATCTGAGTTCCTAGCACACCCTGTCTCATTCTCTTGGAGGTCAGGCCAGTTTGTCAGGGAAATGCTTAAAAGCTAAGCATCATTTCCCACTTATCTCAGAACCCACCACCTTCCTTCTCTTTTCCTGTCCCTGGAAATCTCCCCTCCTCTCTTAAGGTCTTTAAGATACTTGTCCCCTTTTCCTCCCTCCAGAACACCTCAAGTACTCTCTTCAGGCTTAGTAAAATAGAAGCCAACCAGGGACAGATCTTGCAGAAAATGTCTGCTTCAGTCCCCTGAAGTAAGGGAGAGCAAATGGCCTGGTTTCCCCTTGGGAACACATAAAGGAAAGTTATAAAGAGGAAAACACAGTGTTATTTTTTGAAAAATCATCCTGCTGTAGAAGGCCTTGAAGATTCAGTCGAGTTTACACCCAAAGCTAGTCTCCTTCATTCTTTAGCACCAGGAGGACACCTTTGCCATAATGTGATGAGTACAGGCCTAGAAACCAGACTGTGGTTCAGAACCTGTGTAATCCTAGCTTTCTGACCATAACCCTCTAGGCTGAGTTTTCTCCTAGCACAGAGCTTGGCACAGAGTAGGATAAACCAGTGTTGCTTTCTGTGCCTATGGCCGGCTGCTTCCCAAGCCACTGCCCAGCCAGTCCTAAAGGAGCTACTCTAATTCTTCATTGTTATTGTTCAGTGACTCAGTCCCGTCTGACTTGTGACTCATGGACTACAGAATGCCAGGCTTGCCTGTCCTTCACTATCTCCTGGAGTTTGCTCAAACTCATGCCCATTGAGTCGATGATGCCATAAAACCATCTCATCCTCTGTTGCCCTCTTCTCTTGCCCTCGGTCTTTCCCAGCATCAGGGTCTTTTCCAATGAGTTGGCTGACCGAATAGGCTGGCCAAAGTATTAGAGCTTCAGCAATAGTTTTTCCAAGGAATATTCAGGGTTGATTCTCTTTAAGATTGACTGGTTTGATCTCCTTGCAGTCCAAGGGACTCTCTAGAGTCTTCTCCAACAGCACAGTTCAAAAGCATTCATTCTTCGGCACTCAGCCTTGTTTATGGTCCAACTCTCACATCCATACGTGACTTCTGGAAAAACCATAGCTTCAACTATACGGACCTTTGTCAGCAGAGTGATGTCTCTGTTTTTTAATACAGTGTCTAGGTTTGTCATCGCTTTTC
Source organism: Bos javanicus (assembly GCF_032452875.1). Classification (NCBI taxonomy): domain Eukaryota; kingdom Metazoa; phylum Chordata; class Mammalia; order Artiodactyla; family Bovidae; genus Bos; species Bos javanicus. Next base: position 87,536,050 of record NC_083868.1, read on the forward strand.
TTCCAAGGAGCAAGCATCTTTTAATTTCATGGCTGCAGTCACCATCTGCAGTGATTTTGGAGCTCAAGAAAATAAAGTCTGTCACTGTTTCCATTGTTTCCCCATTTATTTGCCATGAAGTGATGGGACTTGATGCCATGATCTTCGTTTTTTGAATGTTGAGTTTTAAGCCAGCTTTTTCACCCTCCTCTTTCACCTTCATCAAGAGGTTCTTTAGTTCTTCTTTACTTTCTGCCACTAATGTGGTATCATCTGCATATCTGAGGTTATTGATATTTCTCCTACTAGTCTTGATTCCAGCTTGTGGTTCATCCAGACTGGCATTTCTCATGATGCACTCTGCATAGAATTTAAATAAGCAGACTGACAATATACAGCTTTGACTTACTCCTTTCCCAATTTTGAACCAGTCCGGTATTCCATGTCCAGTTCTAATTGTTGCTTCTTGACCTGCTTATGGGTTTCTCAGGAGGTAGGTAAGGTGATCTGGTAGTCCCATCTCTTTAATTTTCCAGTTTGTTGTGATCCACACTAAGGGTTTAGTATAGTCAGTGAAGCAGAATTTGATGTTTTTCTGGAATTCTCTTGCTTTTTCCTACGATCCAACAGGTGTTGGCAATTTGATCTCTGGCTCTTCTGCGTCTTCAAAACTCAGCTTGTACATCTGAAATTCTTGGTTCATCCACTGCTGAAGCCTAGCTTGAAGGATTTTTAAACTAGCTTGAAGGACTTTTAAGCTAGCATGTGAAATGAGCAAAATTGTAGGGTAGTTTGAACATTCTTTGGCATTGTCCTTCTTTGGGATTGGAATGAAAGCTGACCTTTTCCAGTCCTGTGGACACTGCTGAGTTTTCCAAATTAGCTGGCATATTGAGTGCAGCACTTTAACAGCATCATCTTTTAAGTTTTGAATTTGAAATAGCTGAGCTGAAATTCCATCACCTCCACTAGCTTTGTTTGTAGTGATGCTTCCTAAGGCCCACTTGACTTCACACTTCAGGATATCTGGCTCTAGGTGAATAGCCACACCGTCATGATTGTCCGGGTCATTAAGACCTTTTTTGTATTGTTCTGTGTATTCTTGCCAGTTCTTCCTAATATCGTCTGCTTCTGTTAGGTCCTTACTTTTTCTATCCTTTATTGTGCCCATCTTTCCATGAAATGTTCCCTTAGTATGTCTAATCTTCTTGAAGAGATCTCTAATCTTTCCCATTCTATTGTTTTCCTCTACTTGTTTGCATTGTTCACTTAGAAAGGCTTTCTTATCTCTCCTTGCTATTCTCTGGAACTCTGCAACCAGTTGGGTATATTTTTCCCTTTCTCCTTTGCGTTTCACTTCTCTTCTTTTCTCAGGTATTTGTAAAACTTCTTCACACAACCATTTTGCCTTCTTGCATTTCTTTTTCTTGAGGATGGTTTTGCTCATCGCCTACCGTATAGTGTGACAAACCTCTGTCCATAGTTCTTCAGGCACTGTATCAGATCTAATCTCTTGAATCTATTTGTCACTTCCACTGTAGAATCATAAGGGATTTAATTAGGTCATACCTGAATGGGCCTCGTGGTTTTCCCTACTTTCTTCAGCTTAAGTCTGAATTTTATAATAAGGAGCTCATCACCTGAGCCACAGTCAGGTGGCTTGTTTTTGCTGACTGTATAGAGCTTCTCCATCTTTGGCTGCAAAGAATATAATCAGTCTGATTTCAGTACTGACCATCTAGTGATGGTCATGAGAGTTGTCTCTTTTGTTCTTGGAAGAGAATTTCCTATGACTAGCACATTCTCTTGGCAAAACTCTGTTAACCTTTGCCTGGCTTCATTTTGTTCTCCAAGGCCAAACTTGCCTGTTCCTCCAGGTATCTCTTGACTTCCTACTTCTGCATTCCAATCTCATTGCCTAGCAGCAACTCTAGGAGAGGCTGCCCTTCCCAAAATGTGTGCCAGGTACCCACACTTGAAACTATTCAAATAATGGAGTTTTAGCTGAATTTGGTTTTATATGATCCTGGTTCTTCAGGTGGTAACTATGTTTCTCCCAGAGAAAAATCACAGCTACTACTCTTTGACACCTTGAGTGCTGAGTGCCTTCCAGAAGCTCTTCAACCATGAGTGTCATTGGATGTGGCCAATTTGAACACTTTATTCCTCCCCAGAAGTCATTTTTATCTGTGCGAAAAACTGTCTCTTGGAAATAAACCAAATGATATAGCGTGTTCTTAAATCCATCTATCTTCATTTCTCCTGTCTTCTAGTCAGATACAGAGTTTTGGGATAAGATGCAAGCAGAATGGGAAGAAATGGCCCGGAGGAACTGGATATCAGAGAACCAGGAAGCCCAGAACCAGGTTACAATCTCAGCCAGTGAGAAGGTAACCATTTCTCATTTTTCAAATGTTGACCAGTTTTCTCATCCTCTTTGGATCACATTTTTATAAATTAGTTGATAACTATTTTGTGGGGGAAAAAATCCAAAAATTAAATAGACTGTTTAGTATCAATCTGACCTGGAAGAAATTCTGGTAGGTGGAAACAGTGTAATCATGCAATGTGTGAAGGCAGCAAATGTGGAATGGAACACCCTTATTTTTTATCAGTGTTAAGACAGTTTGGCAGCCAACCAGAGCTTGGCCAGTCACTGAACTAACATTGAGGGTTCGTTAGAACAAGAGCTGGGCTAATCCCACAATGCTCAAACCATGTCGATAAGCTGACAAAAGTGATATTAATGGGTGGGAGGTTGAAAAGGGGGGCTTCAGGCTTTATTTCACGGGTAGTCTTTATGCTGCTAGCAAAGAATTCAGTGGAAAAGACACACTTCACACAGCTGGGTCAAGTACCAGGGGGATTCCTCGAGCCCCAGAATATGTGTGAGTACAGTCCACAGCCAGCTAAATTCCCCCGTGAAGCCCCAGTTGCTCTAGGATTTATGCTTTTTTAAATGCCTGGAAAAAAAGAAAACACTGAGAAATCAGTTTAAGTGACTTGAAAGACAGAAAGAGATGGAAAGATAGAATTTTCTTACACAGGGGAAATATATAGAGAGATGTTAATGTTATGGTTCTTTGTGGTAGAGGAATTTTCAGTTTTATTCAATTCTGAATAACTTCCATGATATTTGGTTCCATCCAACAAATTTTACTGTTTACTCAGCCCTAGATACTGGGGACTGAGATGAATAGTCTCTGATTTTAGGGGATTAACAATCTACATAATCATTAAGATGTCTTACTCCTTCCTATTCTCTGTACCACAGTAGGCAAAGCAGTCTCATAAAATCAGATCAACCATCTCATTAAAATCATTAATTTTCCATAAAGAAATTGAAAGTAAGTGAGAAGAGAGAACACCGATGTACAACATCAGTCTCTGGGCTATAACCCATGCACCTGAGCTCCCCCCCCAGGGTCCCACACCCCAACACCACTATATAAGCTGGTCATACCCTATGGATTCTGACAGAGAGTTTTGTCTTTCTAAACACCTGGGAAGAATGAAGGTCTCCATTTGATGTATTTAAAAACCTTAGTAGCATCATCAACAGACTAGCTTGTTTCTATCTATCAAATTGGTTTTTATGATAGCCTCTGCTACTAAGGTTGCAACAAATAATATCTCTGATACTTCTGATGAGAGTTTATCATGGCATACTTTCTCAAAATCAATTCTGCCTCATGTATCAAGGACTCAAAATAGTTCGTGGCCTTTAGCATAATAAATCCTTCTAGAAGTCTATCCAAAGATAATAATCATATTATCAGTCAAAGATTTGGGCATAAGACTTTCACCATAGCTTTATTTTTGATAACAACAATAAAAATTGAAACTAACCTGGGTGACCATCAAAAGAGGATTGATTAATTTTTAGCATAACATAAATAATTTTAATAACTAAAATTAAATGGGTCTTAAGCTACAACCTTGCTTTTATAGCATGGACTTGTTTAACTTATATACTCATAGAAAATACTAGAAGATTATTTGTATAATCTGTATTATTTAAATTTTTGCAACAAAAGAAAATCTATAACTTTTAAACATCTCTCAACGGAGAGATACAGCCCCACAATGGGATAAAAACTGGTTTGGTAAGTAGAAGGTGAAAAAATATCCTAGATGTTACAATAGTTCATAGCCCTCCAAAGGGCCACTGTATATAAACAGATGTACAGTATGTGGTATTAACATTTCAAGAGAGTGCATGGCAGCATTCCGCAAAAGTTTGTCCTAAAAGTCAATATTTTTAAAATCTTGTGGGTAAATGACTGAAACAAAAAGAACAAAAGAATTATCAGAAGGAAAACAAACTCCAAAATATTAACAGTGATCATATTTAGGTTGCAACATTACAGGTATCTTTTTGTTTCTTTTTATATCATTCAGTAACAAAATAATATCTAACATTTATACCATGAAAATGTACTACAGTCACAATAAGGGAAAAAATAGCAATTTAAACTTCATTGAAATTAATTAAATAAATAAAATTACTTAAATTCAAATTCAGAAAGAACTGATTGAATGTAACAATGAAGAGTTAAATCAATGGATCTGTGTTGGCCCCTCTCTGTGTTATAGGGTTATTACTTTCATACTGAAAACCCTTTCAAAGACTGGCCTGGAGCATTTGAAGAGGGCTTAAAAAGGCTGAAGGAAGGGGACCTGCCAGTCACCATCCTGTTCATGGAGGCAGCAATTCTTCAGGACCCTGGAGATGCAGAGGTATCATTTCCCTTCATCCTGCCAGGCTCACAAAGGGTCTTCATGTGCCAACAAGGGACAGAGGGTAACAGAGAGCTCTACTAGGTGGCATTTCCATCAAGTAAAGTTTCCCAAAGGAGTTAACCTCGCTAAGTCTGATACTCGTTTGTAAGTTACAAAAACCATCTAACCATCTCTGCAGTGTCGACAGTGCCCAAAAATAAAAGGTGGGGACAAGAAATGAAAAACCAAAACTGCCAACCTGGAGGCTCAGCAGTAGTTTTCATGGGGCAGAGCATGGTTTCATCTGGGTCTAGAGCCATACCATATCCCACCCTTGATTTACTCACTTAGCATTTATTCAGCATGTATTATGTCCCAAGAATTGTGCCAGGCATGGGCTAACGGATTGAACAGCTGGGGAAAAAATGGACCAGTTGAAAGGACAGATTTGTGATCTATCTGCAAGACAAGTAAATCAATCAGTGCAGTGTAATAAATGTGGTGTCAGAGTATGCGCAGGATGCTAGGAGAGCAGAAAGCAAGGGTTATGACCCAGCCTTGCCCTTCAAGTGAATCCAAAGCTGAGTTTTGAAGGAGAGAGAATTAAAAACTGTAAGGAGGTCCAGCTGTTGTGTAGAGGGAATGGTTCATGGGTGGCAGAGAGACAGGAAACACTGGATCCATGGTAAGAGAGGAGGAGACAGGGGCAAGAGAGGAGGCACAAAGAAGTAGCCAGGAGTTGAACTTCATGTTGAAAGCCATGGGGAACCACTGTGGGAGAGGGACATGATCAGATTTGCATGTGAGACAAGCCCCTTTCTATGAGACATGAAAGGTTGTTGGACATGGAGACTGGGAAACCACCGAAGAGGCTTCTGCAGCTTTATCTTGGTTCACTAAGTCTCCCACTTGCCAAGGCCTGTAATAAGATACTGGCAGGTATAAAGGCTTCCTTCTTAGTTTATAATTTTCAGAAAATATCTTATATGGGGATATTCCCAGAGGAACTGCAGAAATTTGTATACAGTGCTGAGAAGGCAGTAGAGAATAGTGGTTAAGCCTCTGGGATCTGCTACCTAACCATGTGGTTCAAATTCCTGCTCTATCACTTATTAGCCATGAGTCATGTGATCTGGAAGGCAGCTATCTCACCACTATACCACCAGCACAGCACAGCAAGCCCTGTGGTCTGGGACAAGCTGCTTAAACCCTCTAAGGTTCGGTTCCCTCACATGTGAAATGGACATCACAATTATAACTATCTCATTGGGTACTGTGAGGATTAAGTAAGTTCATAGAAATTAAAGTGCTTAGTTTAGTGCCTGACATGTCAGTATTTAGTCCTCATCATTATTATTGGTTGTACTGAGTTTGTACAGAAAGAACAAATAAATAAATTACTAGTTAAAGCCCCTAGTATCTTGTTACTCAAAATGTTTACAGTGAAATGAGACTGAATTGAGAGTTGAAATTCTGAATCAAAATATTGGAATTTTTAGATCAATCAATTTAGAAAAGAAAGTCATTGCATTAATAAGAAACTACAACCCCTTCAACAAAATAATGCCCTCATACATTTCTAAATGCTGTGTGTTTTCATACATAATATGTCATTTGTCACAGCAGCCCTGGGTAATTAATGGTTACCAGCACACTTGGTAACTAATGGATCCTAGATAAGGACCAGGACTTCTGAATCAATGGAGACCCCAAGGCTAAGATAACTGATGGTCTGTGAATGGTGAAAATGCTACTGCACCCAAAGGCTAGGAAGATGCCCCCAGAAAAATATTGTTTCATCAATCTTAAGAAGCATCCTAAGATGTATGAAAGGTGAAAATCAAAATAGAAGCTGCTCTGAATATATTTAAAGATGTAAGAGAGTCCCCAGTATTCTGGGAGAGAAATACTCAGTACTTTTTTATGAATTTGTATCATATGTGTAATAATAACCCATGAGGGAAAAAACTGATACAATTTTCTCAGCACTTTAAGATGACACTGGGCTTCCCAGGTAGCGCTACTGGTAAAGAACCTGTCTGCTGATTCAGGAGATGTGAGACCCAGGTTCATCCTGGGTCAGGAAGATCCCAGAAGAGGGTGTGGTAACCCACTCCAATACTCTTGCCTGGGAAATCCCATGGACAGAGCAGCCTGGCGGGCTACAGTCCATAGGGTCACAAAGAGTCAGACACGACTGAAGCGACTTACTGGACAGCATGCACACAAGACGACACTATATGTTTTGATAGAGTTTTGTTTTAAAATGTTCATAGCATTGATTTTCAAAGGTGGGGGTGGGTTATGCAAACCTTTTTAAATCCCTACAACTGATACACCCCAGGCAAATCTGAGGACAGTGTGTGTAATGAGAGGTTTTGTTGATGTACATTGTGCTTGTAATGGTGTGAGAATTACTCTTCTTAAAAGTATATAAGCGGAAATCTTTTATATTAAAAACTTTCATTCCAGATGTGAAAAACATTATCTATTTGAAGATATTCTTTACATTATTGACTTTAGCAAAGGACTAGAAACAACAGAGAGCAGTAAGGGGATTAGTTGTGGGAATAATGGGATATCCATTTAACAAAGGAAATTCAAAATTATAGATTTTGAAGGGGATTTTATAAAAACATAAAAGAATTAACAATGTAATACAAAGTGTAAATGTAAGCTATAAAATTATATGTATATTGTATTGCATTTTATATGTGTTTTATGCTTTTTAACTATTGTATTGTGGTGAACACGTGTGACCAGGGAGAGGTTTTTTCCCCTAGTTCCTAAATTTCCTGTTACCTCTTATAGTAACTGCTTGACTTTCATTTATGCAAACTACTTCTATTGTGTACATCTTGAGATTCTTTATTGTAAACTTTCAACTACTTATATTTCTAAATTATTTTTCTACCTCTTTTCTTGATAAATGCATACTTTTATTAATTTATCTTTTGGTTCTAAGATACCTAATATCATGAAACCTCAGAGACAGACTCAAGAGGTTTCCATGGGCCACAGGAGAGGATAAATACTTAGAGTTTGTAACTAATGACACCGACTCTTGACCTGGATGCCACAAAAGAATTTGAATGAAGAAATGCAGGTGATGTTATAATGTTTCTACCTTTACAAGACCCACATCCAAGTCAGGGTGCTCCGCAGAGAGGGAATTGTCACATGTAAACAAACCAGCTAAAGTACATGATTGACTCTGCTTCCTCTTGCAACGTTGACATCAGTCATTGTTTTTTTATTTTTTTGTAGGCATGGCAGTTCCTCGGGATAACCCAGGCAGAGAATGAAAATGAACAAGCAGCTATTGTCGCCCTCCAGAGGTAGATAAAACTAGGCACAAAATTACGGGCCAGGTGGACACTTGTTAAAGGACTTCTTGCTGTTTCAGATTTGTCTTTTGACCCTTAAGTACACTATACAGAATTCCACCAGATATTATTTACATTTAGCTCTGGAAAACAATGGATGAAGAAAAAATGTTCCTAAATCACAATGTTTTACCATGTACAAATTGACCTTCGTTGGCACAAGAGTCTATGTCAAAAGCAGTCATAAAATAGATTCACTGAATCAATAGTTCTTTTTAGTTTTCTAGCCTTCTGCAGCATCTGAAAGTTTTCTTCAGGAAGAACATACTCAGAATAATGTCAGCATAATGTTAACTCCAAGTGTCTACGAAGAATCTGCTGAGATAGTTTCACCATCCTGACCCCCTGACTAAAATTCTAGGCTTCACTGGGTGGGGGATAGCATCACACGATACTTGATTAGCGCCCCTATTTAAACCATGGAAAAACAGCCCCTCCCAATAGACTTTCACTTTCCCTACTCTTTATAAATAAGTAAATACGCACACACACACACACACACTTGTTATACATTATCAGTTCCTAAACAACTGATATAGGTACTGTGAGGACTTGCTCAACTGGGATTCCGTCACCTCCACTAGCTTTGTTTGCAGTGATGCTTCCTGCGGCCCACTTGATGTCACACTCCGAGATTTCTGGCTCTAGGTGAGTGATCAGAGCCTCATGGTTATATGGGTCACTAAGATCTTTTTTGTATAGTTCTTCTGTGTATTCTTGCCATATCTTCTGTTTCTGTTAGGTTCATACCATTTCTGTCCTTTATTGTACCCATCTTTGCATGAAACATTCCCTTGGTATCTCTCATTTTCTTGAAGGGATCGCTAGTCTTTCCCATTCTATTGTTTTCCTCTATTTCTTTGGATTAATCACTGAGGAAGGCTTTTTTTAATCTCTCCTTCCTGTTCTTTGGAACTCTGCATTAAAATTGGTATATCTTTCCTTTTCTCCTTTGCCTTTCACTTCTCTTCTTTTCATAGCTGTTGGTAAGGCCTACTCAAACAACCATTTTGCCTTTTTGCATTTCTTTTTCTTAGGGATGTTCTTGATCCCTGACTCCTGTACAATTTCATGAGCCTCAGTCAGTTCTTCAGGCACTCTGTCTATCAGATCTAATCCCTTGAATCTATTTGGCACTTCTACTGTATAATCATAAGGGATTTGATTTAGGTCTTATCTGAATAGTTTTCCCTACTTTCTTCAATTTAAGTCTGAATTTGAGAATAAGGAGTTCATGATCTGAGCCACAGTCAGTTCCCAGACTTGTTTTTGCTGACTGTATAGAGCTTCTCCATCTTTGGCTGCAAAGAATATGATCAATCAGATTTCAGTATTGACCATTTGGTTATGTCCAGGTATAGAGTCTTCTCTTGTGTTGTTGGAAGAGAGTGTTTGCTATGACCAGTACATTCTCTTCACAAAACTCTGTTAGCCTTTGCCCTGCTTTATTCTGTACTCTAAAGCCAAATTTTCCCATTACTCCAGGTATTTCTTGGCTTCCTACTTTTGCATTCCAGTCCTCTATAATGAAAAGGACATCTTTTTGGGGTGTTAGTTCTAGAAAGTCTTGGAGGTGTTCATAGAACCGTTCAATTTGAGCTTCTTCAGCATTATTGGTCGGGGCATAGACTTGCATGACTGTGATACTAAATGTTTTGCTTTGTAAACAGAGATCATTCTGTCGTTTTTGAGATTTGGACTCTTTTGTTGACTATGAGGACTACTCCATTTCCTCTAAGGGATTCTTGCCCACAGTAGTAGATATAATGGTCATATGAGTTAAATTCACCCATTCCAGTCCATTTTAGTTCGCTGATTCCTAAAATGTTAATGTTCACTCCTGCCATCTCCCATTTGACCACTTCCAATCTGCCTTGATTCATAGACCTAACAGTCCAGGTTCCTATGCAATATTGCTCTTTACAGCATCGGACTTTATTTCCATCACCAGTCACATCTACAATTGGGTGTTTTTTCTGCTTTTACTCTATCCCCTCATTATTTCTGGAGTTATTTCTCCACTGATCTCCAGTAGCATACTGGGCACCTACCAACCTGGGGAGTTCATCTTTCAGTGTCCTATCTTTTTGCCTTTTCATGCTATTCATGGGATTCTCAAGGCAAGAATACTGAAGTGGTTTGCTATTCCCTTCTCCAGTGGACCACATTTTGTCAGAACTCTCCACCATGACCCATCTATCTTGGGTGGCCCTTGGTTTCATGCAAAGTCAAGTGGGCCTTAGGAAGCATCACTATGAACAAAGCTAGTGGAAGTGATGGAATTCCAGTTGACCTATTTCAAATCCTAAAAGATGAGGCTCTGTGAAAGTGCTGCACTCAATATGCCAGCAAATTTGGAAAACTCAGCAGTGGCCACAGGACTGGAAAAGGTCAGTTTTCATTCCAATCCCAAAGAAAAGCAATGCTAAAGAATGTTCAAACTTCCAGATGTTCAAGCTGGTTTTAGAAAAGGCAGAGGAACCAGAGATCAAATTGCCAACATCTGTTGGATCATCAAAAAAACAAGAGAGTTCCAGAAAAATATCTACTTCTGCTTTATTGACTATGCCAAAACTTTTGACGGTGTGGATCACAACAAATTGTGGAAAATTCTTGAAGAGATCGGAATACCAGACCACCTGACCTGCCTCTTGAGAAATCTATATGCAGGTCAGGAAGCAACAGTTAGAACTGGACATGGACAACAGACTGGTTCCAAATGGGGAAAGGAGTATGTCAAGGCTGTATATTGTCACCCTGCTTATTTAACTTATATGCAGAGTACATCATGAGAAACGCTAGACTGGATGAAGCACAAGCTGGAATCAAGATTGCCAGGAGAGATATCAATAACCTCAGATATGCAGATGACATCACCCTTATGGCAGAAAGCAAAGAAGAACTAAAGAGCCTCTTAATGAAAGTGAAAAAGGAGAGTGAAAAAGTTGGCTTAAAACTCAACATTCAGAAAACTAAGATCATGGCATCTGGTCCCATTACTTCATGGCAAATAGATAGGAGAAACAGTGGAAACAGTGTCAGACTTTATTTTTGGAGGGCTCCAAAATCACTGCAGATGGTGATTGCAGCCATGAAATTAAAAGATGCTTGCTGCTTGGAAGAAAAGTTATGACCAACAGCAGAGACATTACTTTGCCAACAAGGTCCATCTAGTCAAAGCTATGGTTTTTCAAGTAGTCACATATGGTTGTGAGAGTTGTACTATAAAGAAAGCTGAGCGCCAAAGAATTGATGCTTTTGAATGGTGGTGTTGGAGAAGACTCTTGAGAGTCCCTTGGACTGCAAGGAGATCCAACCAGTCCATCCTAAAGGAAATCAGTCCCAAATATTCATTGGAAGGACTGATGCTGAAGCTGAAACTCCAATACTTTGGCCACCTGATGCAAAGAACTGACTCATTGAAAAAGACCCTGGTGCTGGGAAAGACTGAAGTGGGAGAAGGGGATGACAGAGGATGAGAGGGTTGGATGGCATCACCAACTCAATGGACATGAGTTTGAGTAAACTCTGGGAGTTGGTGATGGACAGGGAGGCTTGGCATGCTGCAGTCCATGGAGTTGCAAAGACTGGGACACAACTGAGCAGCTGAACTGAACTGAACTGAGGGCTTGCTAATGAAAGTCTTATCCACAGATTACCCGCATTGTCATCACCTGGGAGCCTGTTGGACCTGCACAGCCTCAGGCTGCCCCCAAGGCCTACTGTATCAGAATTTGCATTTTACCAGATCCCCAGATGATTCTCATGCACATCAAAGTTTGAAAAGCCCTTGCCAGAGGCTAGTGGGTTAGCAAGAGGGGGAGCCTCTGCCTCCTAAACCCACATTAATAGTCTGGAAAGCCTGGGAATTTCCTTCTCCTTTACAAAGCACTGTACAATCTTTTACATCTTAACATCCAAATTTAGTTCAAGTCAGTTTGCTTTTTGGATAAGATACATTTAATATATTGATAGCGGTTGTTTAGTTGCTAAGAGCAGCATTAAAATAATGATATTCCCTACTTCCCATTAGATAAATTACTACCAAATTATGTGAGGGATTAGCCACATTTTTTTAGTTTTTAAACCATCTCATTAAAATCACCAAATCTAGCACTCATAAGACTGGAGTTATAACTCTTAAAAATGGGCAGAGGTCCCAATTTTCATGTAGATAAATATGGTTATATTCCAGACACTTAGAAATTTAGCAGTGCTTTGCACCATTTAATCAATAAAGACCTCAGTTTTTCTAAAGAACTGTTCAAACTCTGGCTCCAGAAAATTCTGAAATTGGCTTTTATTTTCTTCTTTCAGGTGCTTAGAATTACAGCCCAACAACTTGAAAGCTCTAATGGCTCTGGCTGTGAGTTACACTAACACCGGCCATCAGCAAGATGCTTGCGAAGCTTTAAAGAACTGGATTAAGCAGAATCCAAAGTACAAATACCTTGTGAAGAGCAAGAAGGGATCTCCAGGACTCACCCGGAGGATGTCTAAGTCTCCAGTTGATAGGTATCCTTCTTGTTAAATTACATCCGTGTACACAGTCAGTCAGCTTCGGGGCAACTAACAAGCCTCAGGTCCCCAACCACACATTTCAGGATGGTGTGTAGGATAGCATTTTGCTGAAAAGCAGCACTGACTGAAAAAGTTGATCAGAGACCAGAACCAAACTTTGGACATTAGATCTACTTGTGGACACTCCTAGATGTTTATCTGAATACCATATTTCAAAGCCAAGTGCTTCGGGCATATAAATAACTTACAATAAATACCAATGTGCCAGGTTTTATAAAGCCTTAGAATTAGGTATGGGGAAAAGTAAATCATTTGTGTTCAGACTATTTGGCCAACAAATCTGATTTGTTTTCCTTGTAGCTCTGTTCTGGAAGGAGTGAAGGAATTATACCTGGAAGCTGCCCACCAAAATGGAGATGTGATTGACCCAGATCTGCAGACAGGCTTGGGGGTGCTGTTCCACCTGAGTGGAGAATTTAATAGAGCAATAGACGCGTTTAATGCTGCCTTAACTGTTCGACCAGAGGTAAGTGCATAGCAAGAAACCAGAAGATTTTACTCTGTTAAAAGTAAGTTTTCACAGGTTACATTTTGTGCATTTCTGCTACACTTTATTTCCCTGAATCCAGTGGTTTAAAGTGATCAGTACTAATGATATGCTACCGTGGATGTTAATACTTAAGAGGCGTAAAATAGAAACACAAATTGCCTGATAGCATCAAATGGTAGCTGCTCCTTAATGAATGAAAGTCATTTCAGAGTGTTGTCCATAAAGATTTTTGAGTAATTCACCAGTCATGGTCCTTGCCCATTAGCACTGATACATTTTTAGCTATCATCCTTCAACCAGGACTACTGGAATACTGTGTCACTGTGGCTTGTACAAATTGTTGCTGCTGCTGCTGCTGCTAAGTCACTTCAGTCGTGTAAGAGAGCTCAAATGTTTTCATCAGGACTATTCATTATGGAACCGTCTTGGGGCAACCTTGGCAAATGGAGACCGCAGCGAGGAGGCTGTGGAGGCCTACACACGAGCACTGGAGATTCAGCCAGGCTTCATCCGGTCCAGATACAACCTGGGGATAAGCTGCATCAACCTGGGCGCCTACAGGTGAAGTATGGCAGCAGGCTAACGCTAAGGGCTGAGGTTGACTAATCTGAAAGGTTGTTTCTCAGTAAAAATACCTCCTTTTGTGAAGTAATCTCCTCCCATTAAGGGTGAGTTTCAGATCTTCAGATTCTGAGGGCTCTTGAGACAGGAACTGTCTGCCTCCATGTTTCTTAGTCATTAGAGAACAGCAATTATTTGGGCATCTTGTGAAATGTACATTCTTGGGCTCCTCTCCCAGAGATTGATCAATTTGGAGTTAGGACAAGTCATCTAGGTTTTTAACACCCCCAAGAGCAACTCTTGAGAAACGTGCAGTCCAACCCTTCATTTCACAGGTAAGGAAAAAAAGGAACCCTTCATTTCCCAGGTAAGGAAGAAAATAACCATGGCTAGGAACGAAGGAATACAGAGGAATGACTCAACAAGGTCTCAGGGCCAGTTTTTGGCAAAACACAACCAAGAATCCAGATTTTCCAAACCTAATTTACAAGTAAAGTTAGTTTTAAAAGAAAGGAAAACTTCAAAGGGTGGGTTTAAAGTTTGGAATGTCTTGCTCCTTCTCTCGTGACTCCTTATTATCTTTCAGGTGTATATCCTCTCTGTTCCCCCATCAACACGGAGCATAAATTACCTTTATTTCTTTTGAGTAATAAAAGTTTGGGTGGTTTTTCTTCTTTCTTTTCCTATTATTTTCTATTTTCTAAATCAACAGGTATTACTTTTCTTAAGTGAGGGGAAAAAAGAGAAATTAATGTTAGTGTTAAGCTACACAAAAAATGTAAACCCTTTCTCATTCTCAGAGCTAGGCTTTTAGAATCAGACAAACTTGGGTTCACATCAGAGCTCTGCCATTTACTGGTTTCATAACTCTGGGCACATAACTTTGAGTACCAATTTCTTCATTTGGATAAAAAAATAAAAGAGGTAATATCTATCTTGCAGGATTATTGTGCAGGTTAAATGTGATTGCCTAGCACAGAACTGATGTGCAATACCTAGTGGGCATCATTAGTCTGAGCATTATCATTGCCATCATCATCATTATTATTACCATTTAGATAAGTCATGAGAGAGCCACATAACTGGGTTGTACTCTTTTGACATCTGAAGAATTGCCATCTCTGAACCGCATTAGAGCATTTTGCCACTGGCAAATACTGAAACTTTAGAAACGAGTTGCTGCATTTATACTCAGAGGATCTTAGAAAGAACATTAGTCACTAGATTGCACTCTGTCCTCTAAGAGGATCTTACTCAGGTCAAAACCAAGAATAGCTGAGTGATTCCTGAGCACCCAGTCTGTTTTATTCTCTGGACATTGTGAAGTGTGTCACAGCAAAGGCTCTCTTTACATCAGCCGCACAAAGGGCCAGAGTCAGATGGTGCCACCTCCCTGCCCATCATCCTGATGATGCATGTTCCATCTATTAGCTTCGTTCCTGACTCCGATTTCCCTAACCTCATTTCTTATTTTTACTCCCTTTATTCACTTACTAGGTTGGTTGTGTATATAGATTTTATAACGCTTTAGGTCCTTCTTCTGGAACAAGAAGACATGTAAATAAATGCAATGTAAACATAGACATATTGAATTCACTGAAGGAAGAATTTTTCAAAAAAAATCGAAGCATAGTTGATGTACAATGTTGTGTTAGTTTCTAGTACGGCAAAGTAATTCAGATATATATATACATCAGATCAGATCAGATCAGTTGCTCAGTCGTGTCCGACTCTTTGCTACCCCATGAATTGCAGCACACCAGGCCTCCTTGTCCATCACCAACTCCTAGAGTTCACTGAGACTCACGTCCATCGCGTCAGTGATGCCATCCAGCCATCTCGTCCTCTGTCATCCCCTTCTCCTCTTGCCCCCAATCCCTCCCAGCATCAGAGTCTTTTCCAATGAGTCAACTCTTCGCATGAGGTGGCCAAAGTACTGGAGTTTCAGCTTTAGCATCATTCCTTCCAAAGAAATCCCAGGGCTGATCTCCTTCAGAATGGACTGCTTGGATCTCCTTGCAGTCCAAAGGACTCTCAAGAGTCTTCTCCAACACCACAGTTCAAAACCATCAATTCTTCGGCGCTCAGCTTTCTTCACAGTCCAACTCTCACATCCATACATGACCACAGGAAAACCATAGCCTTGACTAGACGAACCTTTGTTGGCAAAGTAATGTCTCTGCTTTTGAATATGCTATCTAGGTTGGTCATAACTTTCCTTCCAAGGAGTAAGCGTCTTTTAACTTCATGGCTGCAGTCACCATCTGCAGTGATTTTGGAGCCCCAAAAATAAAGTCTGACACTGTTTCCCCATCTATTTCCCATGAAGTGATGGGACCGGATGCCATGATCTTTGTTTTCTGAATGTTGAGCTTTAAGCCAACTTTTTCACTCTCCTCTTTCACTTTCATCAAGAGACTTTTGAGTTCCTCTTCACTTTCTGCCATAAGGGTGGTGTCATCTGCATATCTGAGGTTATTGATATTTCTCCTGGCAATCTTGATTCCAGCTTGTGTTTCTTCCAGTCCAGCATTTCTCATGATGTACTCTGCATATAAGTTAAATAAACAGGGTGACAGTATACAGCCTTGATGAACTCCTTTTCCTATTTGGAACCAGTCTGTTGTTCCATGTCCAGTTCTAACTGTTGCTTCCTGATTTGCATACAAATTTCTCAAGAAGCAGATCAGGTGGTCTGGTATTCCCATCTCTTTCAGAATTTTCCATAGTTGATTGTGATCCACACAGTCAAAGGCTTTGGCATAGTCAATAAAGCAGGAATATATGCTTTTCTGGAACTCTCTTGCTTTTTCCATGATCCAGCGGATGTTGGCAATTTGATCTCTGGTTCCTCTGCCTTTTCTAAAACCAGCTTGAACATCAGGAAGTTCACAGTTCACATATTGCTGAAGCCTGGCTTGGAGAATTTTGAGCATTACTTTACTAGCGTGTGAGATGAGTGCAATTGTGTGGTAGTTTGAGCATTCTTTGGCATTGCCTTTCTTTGGGATTGGAATGAAAACGGACCTTTTCCAGTCCTGTGGCCACTGCTGAGTTTTCCAAATTTGCTGGCATATTGAGTGCAGCACTTTCACAGCATCATCTTTCAGGATTTGGAATAGCTCAACTGGAATTCCATCACCTCCACTAGCTTTGTTCGTAGTGATGCTTTCTAAGGCCCACTTGACTTCACATTCCAGGATGTCTGGCTCTAGGTCAGTGATCACACCATCGTGATTATCTGGGTCGTAAAGATCTTTTTTGTACAGTTCTTCTGTGTTTTTTTCGGAGAAGGCAAGGGCACCCCACTCCAGTAATCTTACTTGGAAAATCCCATGGACGGAGGAGCCTGTTGGGCTGCAATCCATGGGGTCGCTAAGAGTCGGACACGACTGAGTGACTTCACTTTCACTTTTCACTTTCCTGCATTGGAGAAGGAAATGGCAACCCCCTCCAGTGTTCTTGCCTGGAGAATCCCAGGGACGGGGGAGCCTGGTGGGCTGCCATCTATGGGGTCGCACAGAGTCGGACACGACTGAAATGACTTAGCAGCAGCAGCAGCATACACCATATCTCCTTTATCATTCATCTGCCAATGGACATTTAGGTTGTTGCCATGTCTTGGCTATTATAAATAGTGCTGCGGTGAATATTGGGGGGGTGTGTCTTTCCAAATTAGTTTTCATCTTTTCCAGATATATTGCCAGAGTGGGATTGCTGCATCACATGGTGACCTTATTTTCCATTTTCTAAGGAACCTTCATGCTGTTTTCCATAGTGGACCAGTTTACATTCCCACCAATAGTGTAGGAGGATTCTCTCTTCTTCACACCCTCTCCAGAATGTGTTATTTGTGGACTTTTTGATAGCCACTCTGATCAGTGTGACTATAGTTTTGATTTGTATTTCTCTAATGATTAGCAGTGTTGAGCATCTTTCCATGTGACTGTTGGCCACCTGTATGTCTTCTCTGGAGAAATATCTCTTTAGGTTTTCTGCCCATATTTTGATTGGGTTTTTTGGGTTTTTTATATTGAGCTGTATAAGCTGTTTGTATATTTAGGAGTTAATCCCTTGTTGGCTGTATCATTTACAAACATTTCTCCCAGTCCATAAGTTATATTTTCGTATTGTTGATGGTTCCTTTGCTGTGCAAAACCTTGGAAGTTTGATTAGGTCCTATTTGCTTATTTTCACTTTTATTTCTTTTGTGTTGGGAGACTGACCTAAGAAAACACTGGTACAATTTGTTTCAGAGGATGATTTGCCTATGTTCTCTTCTAGGAGTTTTATGGTGTCATGTATTATATTTAAGTCCTTAAACCACTTTGAGATTATTTTTATCTGTGGTGTGAGGAAATGTTCTAACTTCATTGATGTACATGCTAAGCTTTAGAAGAGCCTCCTTTACATGAATATTTTGCAAAGCTTCCAGATGAGTTTTAATTGTAACTTCTTACTGTAGAAAAATATATATAAAGTATATAAATACTCTCTTGGCATTCACAATAGGGCAGCTATTTGCAGGAGGCCATGAAAATCCATAAGAGGTAGAAATGGACAAACTTTGCTGAGGTGTGAATTTTTAATCTCAAGCATAAAGTCTCCTGTAAAGAACAGGTCAGTTTTAGGGTTTCCAGATAAAATGTAGAATGCCCAGCTAAATTTGAATCTCAGATAAACATGAGTATGTTTTTAGAGAAGCATTTCCCAAATATTGCATGTTACATACTTAATAATGAAAATTATTATCTGAAATTCAGATTTAATTGTGCATCCTGTATTCTTGTTTGCTAAATTGGTCCATTTTGATTGGTTCAGTTCAGTTCTAGCGCTCAGTTGTGTCTGACTCTTTGCGACCCCATGGACTGCAGCACGCCAGGCTTCCCTGTCCTTCACTATCCCCCAGAGCTTACTCAAACTTATGTCCATCGAGTCAGTGATTCCATCCAACCATCTCATCCTCTGTCATCCCCTTCTCATCCCACCTTCAATCTTTCCCAGCACCAGGGTCTTTTCCAATGAATCACTTTTTCACATCAGGTAGCCAAAGTATTGGAGCTTCAGCTTCAGCATCAGTTCAGTTCAGTTCAGTCACTCAGTCATGTCCAACTCTGCGACCCCATGAATTGCAGTATGCCAGGCCTCCCTGTCCCTCACCAACTCCTGGAGTCCACCCAACCCACGTCCATTGAGTCGGTGATGCCATCCAACCATCTCATCCTCTGTTGTCCCCTTCTCCTCCTGCCCTCAATCTTTCCCAGCATCGGGGTCTTTTCAAATGAGTCAGCTCTTTGTATCAGGTGGCCAAAGTATTGGAGTTTCAGCTTCAACATCAGTCCTTCCAATGAACACCCAGGACTGATCTCCTTTAGGATGGACTGGTTGGATCTCCTTGCAGTCCAAGGGGCTCTCAAGAGTCTTCTCCAACACCACAGTTCAAAAGCATTAATTCTTCGGCACTCAGCTTTCTTTATAGTCCAACTCTCACATCCATACATGACCACTGGAAAAACCACAGCTTGATTAGATGGACCTTTGTTGACAAAGTAATGTCTCTGCTTTTTAATATGCTGTCTAGGTTGGTTATAACTTTCCTTCCAAGGAGTAAGTGTCTTTTAATTTCATGGCTGCAATCAGCAGTGATTTTGGAGCCCAAAAAAATAAAGTCAGCCACTGTCTCCACTCTTTCCCCATCTATTTGCCATGAAGTGATGGGACCAGATGCCATGATCTTCATTTTCTGAATGTTGAGCTTTAAGTCAACTTTTTCACTCTCCTCTTTCACTTTCATGAAGAGGTTCTTTAGTTCTTCACTTTCTGCCATAAAGGTGGTGTCATCTGCATATCTGAGGTTATTGATATTTCTCCTGGCAATCTTGATTCCAGCTTGTGCTTCCTCCAGCCCAGCATTTCTCATGATGTCCTCTGCATATAAGGTAAATAAGCAGGGTGACAATATACAGCCTTGACGTACTCCTTTTCCTATTTGGAACCAGTCTGTTGTTCCATGTCCAGTTCTAACTTTTGCTTCCTGACCTGCATATAGGTTTCTCAAGAGGCAGGTCAGGTGGTCTGGTATTCCCATCTCTTTCAGAATTTTCCACAGTTTATAGTGATGCACACAGTCAAAGGCTTTGGCATAGTCAATAAAGCAGACATAGATGTTTTTCTGGAACTCTCTTGCTTTTTCAGTGATCCAGCGGATGTTGGCAATTTGATCTCTGGTTCCTCTGCCTTTTCTAAAACCAGCTTGAACATCAGGAAGTTCATGGTTCATGTATTGCTGAAGCCTGGCTTGGAGAATTTTGAGCATTACTTTACTAGCGTGTGAGATGAGTGCAATTGTGCGGTAGTTTGAGCATTCTTTCAAACAGCAAAGTGTTTTGACTATACTTTGTGGGTCTTTTTAGTATATGGGAAATCTTGTGAAATAATAAACATCTTGCATTTTCCTGAGAAAAAAGACCGTAAGCTTAAATGCATTCTAAAAACAAGTTTCGCTTGCATTATAATTAGGTCTCCTTAGGAAGTAACAACCCTCAATAGAGATGTGGCCCAGAAAAAAGCCAAGAGCTGGTGCCAATTTGTCCATATCCCTGGTCTTGAAACTAACATCTCCCTCAAGGACGCAGGTGTCTGTGTATGGCCCTGTACCCTGTGCTGTTTCCCATCTCAGATGTTCTATAAAGACTGAAAGGCAAGCACTCTCCTCATACTGTATACAGTTGAAATAACAAGAGGAAATTGTTGGTATGAAACTGAGGCAGAGCTTAAAATGCTCACGTTTTGTCAGTAGGAGATTCAAAGTAGAACTTAGACTAAAAAATCTTAACCTTTTCAAAAGTGAGGGCTGGATTGTTCAGTCACTAAGTTGTGTCCAACTCTTTGCGACCCCCTGGACCTTAGCCTGCCAGGCCCCTCTGTCCATGGGATTCTCCAGGCAAGAATACTAGAGCGGGTTGCCATTTCCTTCTCAAAGGGATCTTCCTGACCCAGGGATCAAACCCGCATCTCCTGTCCTGCAGGCAGATTCTTTACCACTGAGCCACCTGGGAAGGAGCCATTTGAAAGTGAGGACCCCATTTTAATTAAAAACATAAATCTCATCCCCTTTGATAGCAATGTTTTTATTCTTAGTAATGAGGGAAACCTACTATAAAGTGAAGAATGCTTTTAAATGAATGTGCTTTTTCTTAATCATAACATTTAAAACAATTTTAACTTATACATACATATGTGTGTGTAACATTTGGAACCATTCATACTTGTACATGTACAATCTTCTGAGTTCCCCAAAGGCCTCTGAGTCCTTAAGCTGGGGGACAAGCTTAGACTGTCTTCATGAGAAAAACCTAGAGTTGCTTGATGAGGCCAACAGGCTAAGGCTAGACTCTTCTAGGCTGTTACCCTCCATGGCCCTCAGAGACCACTGCTACACACTGGGGCGGGAGCAGCCTGTGCAGGAGGGCATTCTAGCATCTTTCTCCCCCAGAGTCCTTACAGGCCTAGGATTATGAGAGTAAATGGAGTCATCATCATTTGAGCTGTGCCGAGGAAGCCAGAAAGTGCCTCCAAAGTAAACGTTCCTTGTGCCTCTGTTATAAATCCTCCTCTCTTGCTTGATCACAAGAAATCCAGAAGAGGGGTGATGAGAAAACACCCACTCCCTTCCATTATCCAAATTGCTACATCCAGTGCCCTTTACTTCTGGACAGATCTAACAACATGTGTGCATTTAGTCGCTCAGTTGTGTCTGACTTTTTGCGACCCCCTGGACCATAGCCCCCCAGGCTCCTCTGTCCAAGGGGATTCTCCAGACAAAAATACTGGAGTGAGTAGCCATGCCCTCCTCCAGGGGATCTTCCCAACCCAGGAATTGAACCCAGATCTCCCATATTGCAGGTGGATTCTTTACCGTCTGAGCCAAGCAGTGTCGATGCCAAATGCCTGAATCATGTGCGCTGGAATCAGAAATCCAGCCATGCTTTCCTTATGGTTTCTTAGGATGCTTACCAGTGACTACCTTGTAGGACTAAATGAGATCAAAAGTGTGAAAAGCTTTTAAGAAGAGTAAAGAAGAAACAAGTTAAAGAGGCGTCATTCTTGGCAAACCGAAGAGGGCAGTTCCAGGAAGTATAGCGGGCACCCAAGCAACAGAAACAGGGTCATGGGCCACAGGAGCTAGGCCTTTGGACAGCATCTGACTAAGCGGGTCACAGACTTTTTGTTCTTGGGACCCCTTTACACTTTTAACAATTATTGAGAATCTGAAGGGGCTTTTGTTTATGTGGGTTATACCTATCATTATTTACCATATTAGAAATTGAGAAAAGTTGAAGAGATTCATTTAAAAATAATAAACCAATTACATGTTTATATAAATTATATATTTTACCAAAAAAATTTCCCCCAGACAAGCTGTTTACTGAAAAGAGTGGCTCTTGCAAATTTCTTTAATATCTTGCTTATAGAAGACATTCTTACCTCTGCTTCTGCGTTCAGTCTATTGGGATATCACACATCATAAAAGTCACTGGAAAACTCCATTGTATATTCATGAGGAAATGAGAATGAAGCTGTAAAATGACATCTCAGTAGTATTATAAAAATAATTTTGACCTCACTGATCCTGAGTTCCCCAGAGCACACATGGAGAGCTGTTGACCTAACTTAATGATAGAGCTTTCACATAAATGGTTCAGCTACACCTCACAACAAGGTTCTTAAATGACTTTTATTCAGCTGGGGACACTAAGACTTAGAGAAGAAATTTGCCTAAGGCTAAATAACCAGCTGCTTTGAAACTCAAACTCAACTGAACCCTGGCTGCCTCCAATTTTGAGAAAAGTTAAACTAATGAGAAGAGCTAAACTACGTGTTTCAGAGTAAGGTCAGATGCCTCCTCTGTTTATACAGATCATATCTGCAAAGGTATTAAGTCATCAGGCCATTCCTGGAGCAAGGGGAAAATCAAATGCATTAATGAGTTAGCAATGGTTCTAACTGTCTCACGTGACATACCTAAAACAAAGTTTACTTTCCTTCTTTCTGATTCACTATGTTTAACAATGACTTCACAAAGGAATAGTGAGAGAATCAGAAAGCTGTTCACCTCATGATCCAAAACACCAAAGAGGTGGTTTTGGATGTTAGACCAAGATGATAATTCATTTTTATCTTACTTCTAAGTTGGCTAACTCTGAAATCTGTTGAATTTTTAAATGTCTGTTTTTTTATCCTCTTAGAGAAGCGGTCAGCAATTTTCTCACTGCCCTCAGTTTGCAAAGAAAGAGCAGGAATCAGCAGCAGGTCCCTCATCCGGCAATCTCTGGGAATATCTGGGCTGCCCTTAGAATTGCCCTTTCTCTCATGGACCAGCCGGAACTCTTCCAGGCGGCTAATCTCGGTGACCTGGATGTCCTCCTAAGAGCTTTCAACTTGGATCCTTGAAGGAAAAGGGGGGAAAAACCCTTCACCTGTGTAACTGTACTGAGAAATGCAAAACTATTTTATTATGAATTCCAAAAAAAAGGATAAAAACGGATGTTCAAAAGGCCATGGTGATATAACCCAAGGGAATTCCCACAGACAATGCCCAGTCTCTGTTCAAATACAAAAAGCACAAAACGTTGCATAGAGTCAAGTTTGGGCTCGAAAGAACAGAGAGACACAAGACAAAACCAAGATAAAGTGACCGTGTTTGAATACGCTTCACAAGCCATGAGCACAGTGCACGTATGTTCCTTGGGGTTTTTCCAAGTGTCCACTTGCAGCTGATGACACATCTAAGGAACTTGCTTATGGGCACCTGGAGAAAGCAGTGCCTTGGGTCAGGAAATTCTGTTTCTGAACTGTCCTCTGAAATTCCCCCCTTTTACCAGGTTGAATATAGTCTGGGCCAAGGTGCATGCACACATATTAACTCTTGACTGAAAAGAGGCATTGCTTAAACACGTTCCAATTTTAAGTTTTACTGTAGCCCTTTGATTTCAGAGAGGGAGCTTTGCCGGCAAAAGCAGTTTTTGCACTAGAAATTTTTGCTCTTCCCAATCAAAACTTTTCTGGGATTGTATATATGCACTTTACTATCTTATTTATGCCTTGCTGGAGTTTTGTTTTGTTGCTCCAATTTTTAACTTGGGGGTGAAAGATTTGAGAACTCAGCCTTGTTAGATTAACGGACCAAATAAAAATTCCTGAAAATAGTTTTTCATAGCATAGGGTTTTGAAGGAGTGTTTTTTCTTAAAGCAGATAAGACATAGGTGTAAATATGTCAAACACAGATCTTATTCACATGCTTTTCTGGGACTCTGTATGAACGTAAGCAAAAGATAAGATAGCATTCACAAATTCTCTACAGAAAGTTTGATGATGATGTGATTTCTATTGAGTTAACATTAACTTGCTTAAATGTCATATTTTCCTTGCTTTCTAACTGCCATTCACAGTTAATGTTCCTTTTAAACTGTTAATATTTTAAATAGTATTTCTTGAGTGATAAATACATCCTTCCCTTAAAATTATGTGTATTCTTAGTTCCATAATAATCTGCCCTGCTCACCCTTTTGCATTCTAAATAATAGTAGATCAGTGTCTTTGAGCTGAACGTCAGTGGTTTAATATGAAAGATGCATGCGTGGCTTTCACTTTGAACATGTATCAAGCATCAGGAATTTTCTGCTGGCAGTAGTGTTTTATGTAATTGGCTATAGTCCACTCAGTTCTTCGGAGTGTTTTGTGCCTGTTAGGGCTTTGGTGATTATTTGGAAAGACGTCATTTTTTAAAGATTTAGAAAAATTGTTTGCAAAATGCTAACCAAAATATAAATTCACTGATGTCCAATTTGAGTAATTTGTCCTGGTTAAGTGGCCCTTTTCGTCTTCACTGTGTCTCTGTCCTTCTTCTAGAATCTTCCCCAAAGCAATCCAAGCCCATCTTTTTTCCTCATGTTCTTTGGTTACTAATCAGATCAGATCAGATACATTCATGATTATAGTTACCACAAAAAAAAAAAAAAACAACAACCAGCATTTGGTTCAAGAATTTAATTGACTAGGGAGTTAGCTTCTGCTGGAAGATGAGAGAGGAAATGTACCCACATGCTAAGACATCAAACTCTTGAGGTACAGGTAGAAATGCTCTCTTCTGTTATGTCAGAAGTCTCCAGGGTAGGAAGGGATCCCAAGGACACACGAAACCATAAGCACTTGAGGCTTCCACATATCATAACCTAGCCTAGTTTATAAAGACAAAGAGTTGTGGGCCTGTGGTGGTGCCAGACTTTTATCTTCATGTCAAAGCCTACCTGGGCTAGGTGATGCCTCCATCTGGCCAGCAAGAGACAGAGGCACTAGGGCATTCACTGTTGGGCAGGAGTCCCAACCCAGGGTTGGCCTCCTTCCCTGCAGTCTGAGAAGCAAAACAGAGCTCAGTAATACTTTCTAAAGAATACCTGGTATTCTGTAGAGTTTTAGAATCTTAGAAACTCGGCCTGGAATGGACTCTTGGCGCCAAACTCCAGTCCGTGACAGATGCCTGCTTGAGTATCCCTGATGGAGTAGCATCCATTCTGTGCATGCTTATCCTCTCAATCCCTGTGCATCACTGGTCAGCTGACTTGCATCCATCATATACCATTAGGACAAACTTTACAGGTGTTCTATTTATGAAGTCATTCTATACTTTCAATAGTCAACTGAACTTGCAATAAAGATAGGCTGTTTTCTTAGCCTTGCTGGCGCTACCTGCATGAAATTGGTAACAAAGCCTGAAAACAGGGTAAACGTGGGATATTTTGATTTTTGATTTTTCCTATGTGGTGGCAGATTTTGCAGCCCAAGTTTTATTTTGTTTTTGGAATACAAAGTAACTTCAAAGAGTTGTGTTAGAGGACACAAAGTTTTTCAATATTTTTAATTGACATAGTTGATTTGCAATGTTGTTAGTTTCTGCTATACAGCAAAGTGATTGTTATACATGTATATAAGTTCTTTTTGTATTCTTTGCCATTATGGTTTACCACAGGTTATTAAATATATTTCCCTATGCTATACAGTAGGACCTTGTTGTTTATGCATTCTATATATAATATTTTGCATCTGCTAACCTAATTCATCCCTCCCCCACCCCTCTTGCTGCTGCTGCTAAGTCACTTCAGTCGTGTCCAACTCTGTGCGACCCCATCGACGGCAGCCCACCAGGCTCCCCCATCCCTGGGATTCTCCAGGCAAGAACACTGGAGTGGGTTGCCATTTCCTTCTCCAAAGCATGAAAGTGAAAAGTGAAAGTGAAGTCACTCAGTTGTGTCCGACTCTTAGTGACCCCATGGACTGTAGCCTACCAGGCTCTGTCCATGGGATTTTCCAGGCAAGAGTACTGGAGTGGGTTGCCATTGCCTTCTCCGACCCCTCTTACCCCTTGGCAACCACAAATCTGATCTCCCTATGTAGGTCTGTTTCTGGTATGTAGATATGTTCATTTGTGTCATATTTTCTTTCAACTTTTTATAAAACTATTCATTGTATATTGGAGTATAGTTGATTACCAGTGTTACAGTTTCAGGTGTATACAAGGGTGATTCAGTTAAATATACACATGTATCTATTCTTTTTCAAACTCTTTTCCCATTTAGGTTGTTACATAATATTGAGAAGAGTTCCCTGTGCTATACAGTGGGCCCCTATTGGTTATCCATGGTAAATACAGCAGTGTGTACATCAGTCCCAAACTCTCTAACTATTCCATCCCCCCACCTTGTATCATATTTTAGATTCCACATATAATAGATTTATTTCTCATTTTTACTTATTTCACTTCATCTCTATATCCATGTGTGTTGCTGCAAATGGCATTATTTCATTTTTTTATTGTTGCATAGTATTCCACTATATATATGCACATCTTTTAAAAAAATTTTTATTGGAGTATAGTTGCTTTGCAATGTTGTTAGTTTCTACTGTACAGCAAGGTGAATCAGCTATATATATACACATATATCCCCTCTTTTTTCAATTTCCTTCCTACTTAGGTCACCACAGAGCATTTAGTAGAGTTCCTGAGCTATACAGCAGGTTCTCATTAGTTATCTATTTTATACATAGTATAATCGTTGCATATATGTCAATTCCAATCTTCCAATTCATCCCACCCCCACTTTCCCCTTTGGTATCCATACACTTGTTCTCTGCATCTGTGTCTCTGCCTCTGTTTCTGCTTTGTAAATAAGATTGTCTATACCAATTTTTTCAGATCCCACATATATACATTAATATATGATACTTGTTTTTCTCTTTCTTACTTCACTCTCTTAAGTCCATCTAGGTCTTCACAAATGACCCAATTTCATTCTTTTCGTGGCTAAGTAATATTCCATATATATATGTGTGTGTATGTGTGCGCGCGCACCACGTCTTCTTTATTCATTCCTCTGTTGATGGATGTTTAAGTTGTTTCCATGTCTTGGCTATTGTGAATGGTGCTGCTATGAACATAGGGGTGCATGTATCTTTTTGAATTATAGTTTTTTCCAGATATATGCCCAGGAGTACTGGATTGCTGGATCATATGGTAACTATTTTTAGTGTTTTGAGAAACCTCCGTACCATTATCCATAGTTACTATACCAACTTACATTCCCACCAACAGTGTAGTAGGCCTCCCTTTTCTCCACACCTTCTCCAGCATTTGTTATTTGTAGATTTCTTAAATGATGGCCATTCTAACCTGTGTGAAGTTGTATTCATTATAGTTTTGAATTTATCTAATGATTAGCAATGTTGAGCATCTTTTCATGTGCCTATTGGTCATTTGGGTGTCATCTTTGAAGAAACATCTATTTAGATTTTCTGCTCACTTTCCATCTGGGTTGTTTTTTAATTGTTGAGTTGTATGAGCTGTTTCTATATCTTGGAAATTAAACCCATGTTGGTCACATCACTTGCAAATATTTTCTCTCAGCCTGTAGGTTTTTTCTGTTTGTTTGTGGTTTCCTTTGCTATGCAAAAGCTTATAAGTTTGATTAGAACCCATCTGTTAATTTTTGCTTTTATTTCTACTGCCATGGGAGAATGACATAAAGTATTGCTATAATTTATGTTAGAGAATGTTTTACCTATGTTCTCTTCTAGGAGTTTTATGTTATGTCTTACTTATATTTAAGCCATTTTGAGTTTATTTGTGCATGGTGAGAGGATGTGTTCTGATTTCATTGATTTTTACATGCAGCAGCCCAGCTTTCCCAACAATACTTGTTGGAGTCTTTTTTCTGTTTTACATTCTTGCCTCCTTTGTTGAAGATTAATTAACTGTAGGTGTGTGGGTTTATTTCTGGGCTCTCTGTTCTGTTCCATTGATCCCTATGTCTGTTTTTGTTCTAGTACCATGATGTTTTGATTACTCTAGCTTTGTAGTATCATCTGAAGTCTGGGAGGGTTATGCCTCCTGGCTTTGTTCTTTTTCCTGAGTATGCTTTGGCAACTCTGAGTCTTTTATGGCTCCATATAAATCTTAGGATTATTTGTTCTAGTTCTATGAATAATGTCATGGGTAATTTGATAGGGATTTAATTTAAATCAAATTTAATTAAATTTGATTAATCACATTAAATTTGTAGATTGCTTTGGGTAGTATGGCCATTTTAACAATATTGATTCTTCTAATCCAAGAGCATAGAATATCTTCCTTTAGTGATACATCTTAAACATTTTATTGGAGTATATAGTTGATTTACAATGCTGAGTTAGTTTCAAGTGTACAGCATAGTGATTCAGTTATATATATATTGTTGTTCATTTGCTAAGTCATGTCCGACTCTTTGTGACCCCATGAGATGTAGCCTGCCAGGCTCCTCTGTCTGTGGGATTTCCCTGACAAGAATACTGGAGTGGGTTGCCTATATATATATATATATATATATGTGTGTGTGTATATATATATATATACACACACAATCCTATATATAGGGTTATATATACACACACATATATATGTATACACATATATATACCAATTTCACAATATATATAATACACACACTCATTCTTTTCCAGATTCTTTTCCCATATAACATTACAAAATATTGAGTAGAGTTCCCTGTACAATCCAGTAGGTCCTTGTTGGTTATTTTACATTGTGTGTTTTAATTATAAACTCCTAATTTGTCCCTCCTGACATGTTTCCCTCTTTGGTAACCATAAACTTATTTTCAAAATATGTGAGTCTGTTTTATAAATAAGTTTGTTTATATGATGATACTTTTTTAACAAAATTAAGTAAAAACAGTTGCTGGAAAGCAAGTGAAAGTTTATAGAAATCAGAGCACCAAAAATTTTAAGTAGCAACATTTCAGATCAGTGTTTATTGTATACACCTATTTTTTAACTGTTGACACATTTAAGGCAGAACTGATTTTTGCATCTTATCTTCATGACTAAAATTGTCACTCAAATTTCTCTTTCCATTTGAAAAGATAGGTGTTTTGGGTTACCTTCTGAGGTACTCTAGGAAGGCTTTGAGTACATTTTTGGGGGGTTGCTGAGTAATAAATAGCCTAAGATCTCTTAGAATGGTAATATTTTACTAGAATGACCACTCCATTTCATAAATGTGACTTTCAAGAACCAGTTTCACTAGTAAATAGGATGAAAATGCAGAGATGGCCAGTGATCACTGCTGAATTTCAAAATGTTATAACTGTGTCTGCTGAGCCATTTCCATGTGCTCCTGTACCTTCCCAGTGAGGCAGAGGAGGAGTAGAGAAAAGGAGAGATAAGAGGCTTATCACATTGAGCCATCATTCCTTTTGCTTTCTCCCACTCAATCCCCATGACTCCTTGAAAAAAAGGCAGATCTTATCCACCAGGAAATATTTAGTAGAAAACTGAGGTGTGCTTTCTCAGCCAATCTGTGTTCCAACTAGAACGGCAAATTTGTGACAGTTAACTGGGTTGGAATGTCCAGGACCCACTCACTTTCAATTTTATGCTGCTTTCCTCTTTCTTTAACATAATAGTTCTGTCTCTGTTATTAAAGAGAACTGCTTAATTCTCTTTTATGGGAACTACTATGTTAAATCTTAGGTCTATGTCTAGTCATTAATATAAGTCTTTCTAGTATATTTGTGCTATACAAGCAAGACTTGAATACAACTGTAGTTAGTCCTACTTATTAACAGGAGCTCCCAAACTCTGTACCATAAACTTTGTGAGTGCCTCAGAAACAGAAAAAGCAAAATGATCATTTTGTGTCCCTCATTTGTCCCTGAATCAGTTGCACAAAACTGGACTGTACGTTGTTGCTATGGTGGTGGTTTTTATTGCTCGAAATGCTTCTAGAAGCATTCTAGTAACAGGGTGTTTTGAAGGCTTCGTTTGTGTGCCATCTTCTTGAGGCCTCCTGTTTTAGGAATTATTATACATGCACATGCATGGTTTCAACTTTGTAAAAGTAATTTCAAATGTATTCCCTCGCCAGATTTTACTGCACAATTTCCTTATTTCAGTATTTATAGAACTGGTTGAAAATAAACTGTTTGAACTAAGAAGTAGATAGATCTATATATTTTTTAAGAGTGTTTGTAGCTATCTGAACTCTGGCATAAGGTTTGTAAAAAGGCAGTTTTTAAAAAGTAAAACATATAACCTCAGGTACCAAGATAACGCATGCATTAGTACTTGCAAAGTCTGCCTACTCGAATATTAACCAAAGCATGCAAGATAACTTTACTGAATGTAAATTTACCCTGTGCATGATTAAGTCTCATAGGTTAGCTTATCTTTCCTTGCTTCTGAACAAGGGAGCATTTTCATGAACTTTGTGTTCCACGAGTTTTTCTACCTTTAGTATCCTATCCTTGAGGTGGTTCTCATGCTATTACACCAAACTTTAGAGATTCACACAGCTGGTTTATGCAGTGCAGTGTTGCAGCCAGCGCCAAACTAATGCTGTAAGGAAACCAGATATTTAGACATCCAAACAGTTTTTAAAAAGCAGTTGAGGTACAATAGACCCAAAACAAAATCCACATGTCTGAATGCTACTAAACAAAAAGCATATTGATTGCCTCAGCACAGTTCTGAGTTAAGAGTGCATTTCAAGTTTTTTCTAAGTTAGAAATGCTGACATTCTTAATAAGGTGGGGAGGTCAGGGTAATGTCAGGCGTGTGAAAACCGTCATAAGGCAAAGTGGACACAGGGTCTTAATTTCCACAAAGGTCACACATAGTGAGTGGGGCATCTATCACACCACTGTCCTCACCACAGCCCTGTTCGTATGGTAGGTGAGCTACTTGGGGCCACATCCCTTAAGAAACTGGACATGGTCAATCTGTGTAAACACACTGACATTCAAGGTTGATGAGGTGACTTCATAGTCACTCAGAACCAACTCTAAAGTCTTCTCACTGACTTTCTGTGACGCCTGCTTTAAGGAAAATTAAGGACAAAGAGACCAGAAGTGGAGGGGGCAAAGCTCAGTCAGACAATAGCGGTATCCTACGTTAGTGCCAGCTTGGTCACCACTTCATATCCCCATACATCCCCACACACGTGCAGGTGAGCTCCAAGACCACTGTGTGGAAGCATTAAACAGTTAAGAGGAGGGAAAAAACCCAGAAAACTAAAGTGTGTGACTTCACAAACTCTCCTCGCATGTGGTACTTTGCCTTGAATAAAGTTTCCACTACCTGCACCCTCTGCAGAAATACCAAAATAGCACACTCTGGAAATAAGTCCCCCAGTCTCAGAACTGTTTTCTTAGGACTGCTCTCCAACACAGAACTCTTGTTGTAGAGCGTCACAGCAAAACCTGACAGGCTTATTGGAACGCTTTCAGAAACCTGCACTCAAAATAATAAGATGGAAAATAAAGAATGAGGCAGTTTACTTACCATAAAATGTGGGGTTTTCTTTCTTAGAGAAGGAAATGGAAGGAATATACACATTCACTGGGGTAGTTTGGCCTTTTCACTGAGATATATAAAAATACCACAAAGGAACTGTGCTACATGAGAAAGATGTTCATGATTGAACATGTTACCAGTAGATAAAAGAAAGAGCAAACCTAAATTTTACTATTTTCAATTCCCCCCACATCATCTAACCCAAACCCTCTTCAATTTTCATTTCCCAACTTTGTTTACATTTGTTGAAAATAAACCTGAAACTTTTTACAAACTATAACAAGCATTTATTAACTATTTAGAAAAGATGTTTCTATATATTTTGTATATCTATGAATATTGCATATCTAATCTAAAATACTGAGACAAATTCTTCTGTGATGCTTCCTTATCATGCTCAATTATGTTTAAAATCTTGGGATTTCATTTTTAACCTCAATAGATGACAGAAAAAAATTAACCTTAAATGTTTACATTGAGCTTTTAAATTAAAACCAACCCAAATTAAGTGACCTATAGTAAATTAATGGCAGTAGGGGTGGGGGCGTTAAATTTATTGGCATACTACATGACAATGTATCTGTATATTTAATGAAATATTACATATCATAGCACAACTCTGCTGGGTATTAAGACTTCATCTTAGTATTTCCCTGCATTGCTCTTTGAAATAAAATTACTACCATAAAAATCTCTTATCATATTGATTGATGTGTTTAATTTACTCTGTTGGCTTATAATTTGCAAAGTACCAAGATTAAGGTAGTATTTTTGTACTTACTGGAAGCATGCCTTCCCCTTTTTCACATTATTAAATTGTATTTATATTTGTGCAATTTTAAACTATGTTTTCAAATAAACTTTGTCTGTGGCTTCAAGGTCTTTTCAAATATCTTTCAAAATGGGATACAGGGATCAGAATTGCTTCAAATCAAACAATCCAATTTGTACTCCTGGTTAAAAGGTCTTTTTATTCAATGTCACTATGATTTTGCATGAGTTATCTGGAAATCAGGAATGCATTTTTAGATAAAAAACAAAACTTTAAAATCCTCCTCCTTTCTTAAAGTCTAAAATATTAACCTGAAACTGGGTTTTGGTGGATTTTTCTGTTTTTTTTTTTTTTTTTAATAAAAGTATTAAAATATATTTGTTTTGGGGTCTTTTTCTTTTTTGGTCAAATCTTTGTTCTTCCCTGGTGGCTCAGAGGTTAAAGCATCTGCCTGCAATGCGGGAGACCTGGGTTCGATCCCTGGGTCGGGAAGATCCCCTGGAGAAGGAAATAGCAACCCACTCCAGTATTCTTGCCTGGAGAATCCCATGGAGAGAGGAGCCTGGTGGGCTACAGTCCACGGGGTTGCAAAGAGTCGGACACGACTGAGTGACTTCACTTTCACTTTGAGCACCTACTAAGTACAGGTCCTGTTCTAGAGCAGGACAGTGGTAAGTAACTCAAATCAAACCTTTGAAGAGCTTGGACATCCACAAGTACTTTTAATAGATGAGAATGCTGCAAAGTGCTAAAAGAACAAGGTAAGTTCTATATATTTAGTGAACTATTATATATCATAGCACAACTCTGTTGGATATTAAGACTTCATCTTAGTATTTTCCCACATTGCTTATGTAGTATGCCAAGTGCTAGAACAACAAGGTTAGTAAGAAATGAGAGTGACTGGGCTCCTTTATCTGGGCAGGTCAGGAAAGGTTTCTCTTACCTGATGTTTGGGGCTGAGATTTAAACAGCAAGAAGCCAGCCCGGTAGAGTTGGGGATTCCCTCCCCAGTGCCCTCTATCTTCCAATCGGAGGCCGCACTTACCCTTGGTGGGATTGTCTTTTCTCCTCTGTAAAATTAAGCTGTACATCTTTTCATTCCTGCTTCACTGTTATTCTCCAGGCAGTAAAGTCCCATCTACCTAGTGGTGAACTGTGGCTCCTCTCCTACCTCTGGCATAACTCAAACCCTTTCTATGTCTCTGACCCCCTCCCCAACTTTTTAAATGTGAATATTAATTTCCTCTCATAGCTGCTTCACTCCATGTGTGTGTACAAAAGCAGCCCAGGGTCTGAATGGTTCTTCACATTTCTTTACAGGGCTCCTTAAGGTAATACCTTACCTATGCGGCACTTCAGGGTTCACAAAGGACTGATATATTTTTTCCTTACCACCTGCTGGTGATCAGCTTAAGGAATCAGAACTTCAGGCATCAATAGTTAATTTGGGTATTTTGCCCTGTGGAAGTAAACTACTGATTCTCAGTAGGCACTCTGCTCAAGTTTGCTCACTGAGCTCAGGAGGGTGGAGTCCAGAAGGGCAGCCTTCTCAGCCCCAGTTCTCTGGAAGGGAAACAGGAAGCTAGCTAACATTTCCTGAAGCCTACCTGGTACAGGAGTCCTCAGGCAGAGGTTTCTACTCTGTCATTTTAACCTCAGTGAGCACTCAGGTCCTAAGCTTTTGCTCTACTGCTAATTGTATCCAGTCCATAGGTGTTAGTCACTTAATCGTGACTGACTCTTTGCAACCCCATGGACTATAGCCCACCAGGCTGCTCTGTCCATGGGATTTTCCAGGCAAAAATACTGGAGTGGATTGCCATGACCTTCTCCAGAAGAATCTTTCCGACCCAGGGATCAAACTCAGGTCTTCTGCAATGCGGGCAGATTCTTTACTATCAGAGCACCAGGGAAGCCCTCAATAGCAAGTTATAACGGGAAAATTGATGACTCAAGATTGTTCTTTTAAAATTTACAGAACTGTTAACAAAGTAAGTTCACTAAACTAGAAAGGAAAATGTAAAACTCTGGGAAGAGTTCAACTGGTTAACTTTCTTAAATTAATCCTGTCTCCCTCACACCCCGTCCTAAGATGGCTATCTTGCTTCCTCTTCCCCTCAGAAAATAAATGCAGGAAAGAACTCCCAGACTCACGGCATTGTGTCCTGGTCTCCTCACCACGGCATCTGCCTTCCTCCTGTCCACGCACAAGTCTGCCTAAAGTCAGCTCCAACTCTGGCACCAGATTCTATCTCCTCTTGGCTGTTCAAGAACAGAGGATCAGCACTTCTGCCCTCTCCCTCCTACACCCTTCATATTCTTTATTTGACCATCTTATTTCTCATAGTTAAAAGGAAAAAGTTCTCTCAATCCCACTCAATTCCCTTAGCAGTCACCACCCCACTTTCTTTCTTTTGTACCAAAACTCCTCCAAAGAATTGTCTGTATTCATGTTTTGCAATTCCTCTCCCAAACTGCTCCCATGGAGACTACACATGACTCCAAGTTGATCAGTCTCACAGTGAACTCATCTTACTCAGCCTACCACAGTTATTTGGTCACTCTCACTTCCTCAGGATGCTTTCCTCACTTGGCTTCCATTTCCAGGCACTGTGCTCTTGGTTTCCGTGCACGACAGCGGCCACTCGTCCCTAGGCTCCTTTGCTGGCTCGTCTTCTCCCTGACTTACGTTCAAGGGCTCAGCCCCTCAACCTCTATGTTATTTCCAGTCTCCCTCCATTGAGAATCCCACCCATCTAGGTACCAACCACTCCCAATTTTATATCTACAGTCCAGACTTCTATCCAAAGTCCAGAGTTGTATAGTATGTTCAGCTTCCTAATCAACATCAGCCATGGAGCTCTAATAGGCACTTCAACCTCAACATGTTCCCAACCAGGCTCCTGACCATCTTTCCCCACCACCAGCTGTAACCTCACCACACCCCCTCACCACATTAGCTGACTGCAACTACATTCTTCGGTTGCTCAGAAAAAAACTTTGGGGGCAGCTTTAGCTACTCATTCCCTCACACCCCACATCCCCTCCATCAGGAAATCCTATTGGCCTTACATTCAAATGTATCTAGAATTGCCCATCCACACTACCCCCACTGATACCACCCATCCCTTTGAGCATCAGTATCTCCCCTTGGTCACCACAGTAGCCCCTATTTCTGTCCTTGTCTTCCTGTCATCTCAGCTAAACAAAGAACAATCTCCCTGAAAATGTGGGCAGAGCAGTTCAGGGCTCCCCATTTTACTCTAGAGCCAAGCCCTTCCAATGCCTCTTTGGCTAAGGCAATCTGGCCCCCACTCTCCTCCTTCCCTTCTAACCACATTGGTTCCCTTGCTGCTTCTCCAACATATCAGATACGTTCCAACCCTGGGGCTACTACTCCAGCCTGGTTCCTCTGCCAAGTGTATCCTTGCCCCAGACATCTATTTGGATGAATGACGCCTTCACCTCCTTCAAGTCTTCTTTCAAGTCTCACCTCCAAATGACACCTTCCCTGGCCAGGTACTTCCCAGATTTAGTACCTCAACGTGCATGTCCATTCCTGCTCTACATTTTTTCCTGAGAGACTCAGTAAGTTTTAACATACCATTTACTTATTTCTTACATTTAGTATCTCTCTTTGGTAGAAAGGTAACTTAGCAAGGGCAGAGAGCCATATCTACTTTGTTTACTGATATGTCCAAGACAAGACATATCCTGTCCATGGGATCGCAGAGTTGGACACAACTGAGCGACTGAACAACATGTCCAGGAAAATGTCCAGCACATAGTAGATGGTTAGTAGTTTCTGAATGACAAACCATGCTATACAGATTAACATAATAAATTGGAATCATCTTAATGGAATCATCTTTAGAAAATCACTTGGGGAAAAAGTCAGTGTTGTAATTTTTTTTTAATTTTTAGATTAAAACAATTGGTCAAAACTTCCACAGAGTCAAAATGCTACATGGGTTAAAATGATGACATAAAATACCACAGTAAAAATACCCTGTGTCCACCAAACCATCAGATACTTTACACAACTCATCATAAGTCCTATGCCCACTAAACAGATGAGAAGACCGAGTCTCAGGATATTAAGTACTTACCAAAGTCACAGAGCTAGTCTGTGTTGGAAATAGGATTTGAACTTGTCTATATGCTTCTACTCTTGCCATTACTCCACCCTCACTTCCTACCTCACTGAAAGACTCTTCCTAGTAGATTTTTTAAATAATTGGTTACATAGGGATGAGAATTACTCACCATTTTCCTGTTAAATTTCTCCACTATGACTGAAGTTTGTCACTGACGACATCTGAAAAGCTGAAGAGTTCAAACAGCACATACACACACTGGTAAACTCTGCTACTGGACAAGATGGGCTATGCCAACCAGCAGCAGCTGGCTTGCAAACAACTGTCCTAAAACTACAATTCTCTAAGCAGTAAGCAACCTCTCACTATCCCCATCATTTCCTTCTCCTCTTAGTTCCTCACCAAAACAGATGATATGAAACTGATGTCAGTCTTTTTACTTGGATTTTAGAGATAAATAGGTTTTTTTTTTAATTTAGGTATTAAATGAACATATTTTAAGTAGCAATTAACATGCCCTAGATGGCAAGCAAAATAAGGCCCCTGAGAGGTGTCCACATCCTAATCACCTTACATGGCAACAGGAACATTGCAGCTGTGATTAAGGACCCTGAAATGGGAAGATTATCCTGGACTATCTGGGTAAATGCATGTAATTACAAGGGTCTCTGTAAGAAAGAGGCAGGAGATACGACAATGGAAGCGGGTGCTGGGGTGATGCCAGTGCTGTCAGGAGAACCAAGGAATGAACCACGGAATGCCAATAGCATTCCCAAACTGGAAGAAGTGGGGAATGGATTTTCCCCTCCAGCTCCCCTCCTGCTAACACCTTGATTTTAGCCCTGTGAGACCCACTTCCAGACCTCTGACCTAATGTATTGTCTTAAGCCACTAAACTTGTGGTAATTTGTCACAGCAGCAATAGGAAACTCATATAGCCTAGAAATAGTGTCATAAAAATGCTGAAGTCTCTTGATTCAACTAGTGCGGATTCTGCTTATACCTACATTAAGGAAGCCATTAGAAAACTGAGAAGCAGGGAACCACAGAAAGGTCTTAACTGATTCCAGTATTCAGCTTGGCACTCAATAGAGAAGAGACCACAGACTCCCACCACCCTGCCCCTCCCTCCTTAACAGAGGTAACATATTGCCATCACCAATGTTCCACTATTGATGGGGACCCAGCAGCCCCAGTGCCCACACAAAGAAACCCTAAAAAGAAATAAAATTAGTTACCTGTTCGAGTCATGGATAAAAACCTGCAAAAGGCAAGATCAGTTCACCTGGCAGTTTTATGAAAGAAAAAAGAGCCACAAAGGAACCTCAGATTGTGAGAATAGCTTTTAATTTTAAAAGAAGTGAAGCAATAAATCATCCATCTCTCTTTCCATCACAGGCAAATAGTCTCCCAAAACATTTGAGATATTTCAAACAACAACTGTGACTAGTGCAAAATAAACACCGACTCTTCAGGAACCAACCGAGCAGATGGGTGCAGGCCACAGGCTCAGCCTCCGCGGAGGCCAGGCGGAGCGGCCAGATGTGCACATTTATTTCAACATGCCCGGCCCTGGACAGATGAAAACAGTGGGAGGGGAAACCACAAGAGAATGTTGCCCAAAGTGAAACAAACCTGCCCAACACCCTCATGTGGCTAATATCCTTGGCACCTGGAAGATGCTTTAAAAAGAAACCCAAATTCAGCAGCTTTTAGGCAAAACTGAAGGAACAGGGTTTGGGCTCACGTGTTTCTGGTTTTCATTTGGGGTCTTCTATATACATATATTGGTGCTTAGGTAGAAAACTCTGCTTTCTAGAAGGCATTCTGTAGCTCACAGTGCTCCCGACTCCAATGAAAATGTTTGTGCTGCTTCTCTATGGATGCTTTGCAGAATTACCTTCCATGCCCACGTGATCTCCACTACCTCCCCCGCACCACCTGACCCAGAGGAGCGCTGTCCAACAGAAGTGCAACACGTGTCTAATTTCAATCTCTTTTGGTAGCCACATTAAAAAAAGATTAAAAGGAAGTGAAACTTTATCAATGTCTTGATATGTCTAAAATACTGTCATTTAGCACACAGTATAAAATATTGATGCAATATTTTGCATTCTTTCTGGTATTAAGCCTTCCAAATCTGGTGTGCATTTTCTGTCTACAGCACCACATTTCCAGTCATAAGCCACATGTGGCCATGGATGACTGTGTTGAATCACATGGGTCTACAGAATCATAACACAAACTCTTCCAGGATGATCTACTGAGTAGGGAATCTCTGTGGCACTGCCTGGGCGATCTTATACACCAACTTAAGGGTACAGAAGCTTGTTCTGTAACATAGAATTTTCGACCTTAGGTAAAGCATAGAATCACAATTTATCTAGCCCTGTCCCCCCATCCTGCTTCCCACACCAGCCATCTCCCCACATGGATGATGTGATGTAGCAACCGTGATGCCTACCGGATGAAAAGAAGACATCATTTCTGTGGTAGAAAAACTTACTTGAGGATCACAGCTATAACTGAATTAGAATAAGATAATATTCCATAAAGGTTACAGAGTTTAGCTGAAGGTAGTTCTGATGTTTTTCAGGGCAAGATGTGCTGTAAAGCAGATTTTTCATCTTTGAGGAAAAAGATAAAGGTAACAAAATACTGACTGGGAAGTGGAGAGGGAAAAAAAAAAAGAAAGTAATTACCCAAGAAACTGGGACTAGAAGTTGGGGTGGGGACACTAAAAACAAGACAAGTTCAAAAGTGGGATGTGTGAGCTATTAGAAACATAACATCTAACCTCTATGTGCCCTCACATCTCACATGTGTGACCATAGTAGCAACTGTAGGAAAATAGAATTGAATGTTAGGGCAGAAAGGGACTCCTGAGCTTATCTGGTCTAACCCACTCATTTTAAGGAAAAAGGCCCGGGGAGATAAAGCAACTCGGCCCCATGTCACTTAGAAGCAGAGTCAGGCTACAAATCCAGGTGCTCTCACTATAGATTGCAGGTAAGGCTCCATCCAGTTCAGGTGAAAGGAACCGATGATGTTGGGAGGAACAGGCTACTCCCTACAACCCACAGTGAGCACAGGGGAATGGCAGACACATTCTCTTGTAGGTGGGAGAAAACAGCCAGTCAATTCAAAATATTAAAGCAACGTTGACATAAAATGGCATTCATATGGGACTCTTCCTAATAGTTCTGTTTGCATACTTTTTCTCCCCTCGAAAAAAGAATCCCAATATGAATTAAACTGGATTTCTAATGAATTATGTGGGCATTTAGATCAACTAACAAAACAAGAACCTTGATATGCTGTACGTTTCAAGACACATTCATCAGGATTTTACACAGATGGGTATCAAAAGATATTTACAGGAAGAAAGTGCTCTCTTTCACGTACACACACACACACACACACACAGAGTGAGAATTTCACAATTACACCACCGCCTAAGACAAAAGATTCCTAACAGGTTGATGACCAGTTGACAAAATACATTATTCCAGTTTTCGGTCATAAATCATCTCACCTACATACATGTATAAAATTAAGCAGTATATTCCACACTGATTCCAGGGAAGCCTGCCTTGAACATATTAAGATATACATATTAATACATTTATAAGCATGAAAGAAGACTGATATTTGCTCCAGTTTTCCCCAACTCACAATCTGAAATAAAGAAGAACACATATACAAAACTTTGCCTTGTATAAATAGCCCTTTGTTGTGTGAGGCAGAAAAAAAAGGCAGTCATATTCTACTTTCTTATGATGTGTTTAGGTATCAAAAGGGCTGAATTTCTTTTTCTACTTCATGAATTAAATAATATGTAGCCTAAAACCATATATACTGGCTTGAAACCATTCATTCTGCAAAGTTTTATTATAAAAGTTTTTAATTTGTTCAGAATACACATGCTATTTTTGTCCACATTTCAATCCAAAGCCCCAGTCACCCTCCCACCCTCCAGGAAGGGCCTTCACTTTGTAACTGCAGTCAAAAGAAGTCATTTTCACGTGTGTTCATTATTCTGTGATCCTCAGCTCTAAGGAGACTGGATTTTGTAAAGCTGATTAGTGTGGGGGTTTCCAGGAGAGCCAGGGACTTGTGTCACCGAGTGGGGCTACTTTAGAATGTCTGAGACAATGTGAAAAGGTGACCCCAGTGGGCAGTTTAGTAGAGAGTTACTGCACCGTGAGCTCCCTCCCTCTGCCAATCTCATTTGTTCCCAAACTGAAGAAACATCAGGAGAGAAGAGAAGCACACTCTACTAGCCACACTGGCCCCACACTGCCTGCTGCTCTCCAGAGGGTCAGCGTATCAGATCTCACCACATTCTCAAAGTGCACCCGGAAAGGAAGAGCAGACTCATCACACCACTGTCAAGAGAAGGAAAGTGAGATGTGGGGGGGATGAGGGGACTTTCCCAGCCATGGGCAGCACCCAAGTCCCCAGGCCTCAGGCTCCACATCCTTCACTCACAAGCCTAACAGATCTCCCATGAGAAGGCCCCTCAATCATAACCAGAATCCTGACTGTTCATAACACACATCTCATAATTCAGTTTCTGGATTTACAGAATTGTGAAATTCTGTGCTTAATTTCACCCCGTTGCTTCTACTTTATTTTCCTACAGTTTCCAGAAAGATCCTTTCTAACCAACCAAAAGCATGTTAAGCAGGCAGCAATAAGTCCTTTTTTATTTGACTGCACAATCTGAAATAGAAAGTCCAGAGACCCTAGCATTCGGTATAGAGCAGTAGAAAAATTAGAGACTGCTGTTCAAAAATTAGAGACTTTTTCATCACATCTGAAACTCTGATCAAATCCCAGGTTGCAACTAAAATACTGAAATGCCAAAATGGAAATGATGGTCTTTCATAGCATCACAGAAACTTTCTTTGCATCTGAAACCTTTAAACTGCTGATGATCACACTATTGGTCATGGCAGAGAAGCAGTGGAGGCAAGTCAGGAGGTGATTAGCCAAGGGCAGAGATGAAATTCTGCCCCAGAAAACACAGACATGGAGGCAAGTGACGAGCTGGGGGATGAGGAAATTACGGACATATTTGGGACACTTATCATGATTCCAGGGAGTTGTCATGTGTTATGGTAAGAAGAGATCAGCTATTTTAACTAACAACACACGTGCCTATGCCTTAGCGGGAAGGGCTGCTGAGAAACAGAATTCATCTACTTTTGGCAGAGAAAACACTGCTGCTGGGGGCATCTGCGTTCATATCACCAAATGTCACAAGTCCAAGTGAATTCTAGACAGCACTGCAACGGCCCTTCTAATGCTGGAAAACCTAAGTGGGGAACTAATTTTTTTTTAACTGTTCCTGAGATATAGTTTCTTTAAAATATTTACTTGCTTTTTCAACTATTTTAACCATGAGAAACCAACCCGTCACAGCTTTTCTAGTTGACTATAAAGGTCTCACACTCTCAGTCTCACTC
Organism: Bos javanicus; assembly: GCF_032452875.1. Classification (NCBI taxonomy): domain Eukaryota; kingdom Metazoa; phylum Chordata; class Mammalia; order Artiodactyla; family Bovidae; genus Bos; species Bos javanicus. The sequence continues at coordinate 87,578,014 of NC_083868.1, forward strand.
TCACACACATTCATACAATTGTATTATGCATTTTGATATGATTAAATTAAAAATATCTTCCATTGCTGATGTTCTAATTGACTATACACAGAGAGATCAGAAGGTGTGTCATGAAAAAAATTATGTCACAAATAGAGCTCAGCCCAGTTACTGATTTTCGATATGAAACCAAAGTGGGCTTTTGGTTTATGGTGGGTGAGGCTACACAACTGGCCCTACTGGTTTCTCTGGGGACCACTACCACTGACCCCAAAGCAAAACACGGGGTCTGGCGGCACTTCCCGTTTTCAGTGTGCTAGTGGGGATTCCCCCGCCAGGGATATGAATGCTTTTTAAAAATCATCTTCTTCTTAAACATTTATAAAAAGAAAAACTATCTACAGTAGTGTATTATCACTAATAGAAATTTCCTCCCAGTTCTACTTTAGAAGGAGTCAAATGATGTTCTTTAAATAAACTATAAATACCCCACGTATTCCCTCATGTCTGGCTGTCCCAACCTCCTTTTTTTTTTTTTTTTGGCAAATTAAAAAGGCGTACGGCTTCTTCTTGCCAATGTGTACATCTGAGGTTTAGCTTGGTATCCTGCGGTAAAAGTACATGTAGCCCAGGTCTTTAGGGGGCCTTTCTGAGGCACAAACTTTGTGGTCATTGTAGATCACCCATCTGAAAACAAAACACAGAAGCGAGTGATGGATTTCAGTCAGTTCTAGGAAACCGCAGAAGAAAGTTACTGCACCATACTTAAAATAATCAAGATGTTTTAAGATAAACCAAACTCAAGTCTATTGCATCAAAGGAAACAGAACGTTGGCAGAAAGCTACACTGCTCTTTATTCTCAATTCAATCAAGAAGGAGCTCCTAAAGGAGCCTCCAAGCATTGCCATCTGCAGACGTCCCTAGACGGCCTCAGAAATGGAGTCAAAGACATATGTGGCTGTTTCAGTCATAAATAGACATGCAGTGAACAATTATACAACCATTAAAATGTCTTCAAATGATATTTGGTAGAGTGAGAAAATAATATAATATGAAGTGGAGAAAAGCAGATTACAAAATTGTACTTACTGTGTATGAACTTCAAGCTTTTAGAAAAGTTGTAAATACATACATATGCGTGTATACAGACAAACACATACCCTCTTCCCATTGAAAATAGTAAAACAGAAATGTATCAAAATAGAGACTATGGTTCTCTCTCTGCTTCCAGACAACATGTTCTTCATATGATTTTGTATCTTACAAATTCCTTATGATGAAATTCACGGATTTTTCTATTCTAATTAAGCTATTTTTCTTAAGACATATTTTTAAAAGAGCTGTCATGCTTGGTAATAAAATGAATTCACTATAAATTAAGTTCCTATGCTCAACTATTTTACAAATCAAGTTGAGAAGCCAAGACTTAAATGACAGACGGAAAAGGACCACAGTGGATTTCTGGCTGGAGACCAGTCACTCCTGCAGCAAGAGGTCAGGGTTCTACCAGGAGAGGCCAAGGTTATGTGGTTCTTCAGTGTCCATGTGGCCAAGTGCTGCCTCAAGCAGAGCTGACCCACAGGACAGGCCACTCAGTGGGAGTTCAAGGAAGGGAAACCAGGGGGGCCTTGAGGGATCCAGCCCAGGAAGAAGACTCTGAAGAAAGCAGCAGCCTGACACCCCACAACTGTCTCATTCCCAGCTCACCACACCCCTCACAATTCTTGAAGCCAAGGCTACAACAGGGCGAACACTAGGTGTTAGAGCTGCCAGGCAGAACACAGGGTACCCAGTCAAATCTGAGTATCATATAAGCGACAAGTACTTTTTTAATATAATTGGATGTCCCATGTAATAGTTGAGACATATTTATCCTAAAAAGTTATTCATCATCTGAAATTCAAACGTAGTAGGGCATCCTGGTTTTCTGGCTTTGCTTCATTTTGTTGGCTAAATCTGGCGATCCTGCAGAGGTTCCAGATACAGACTCGCATTCTTCTGCGGGAAGCCTCTTGACTCTGGGATGTCCTCCTGCTATGATGGTGAACAGTGGCTCTCAGCACCAGCTCTGACACGGCTGCAAAGGCCAAGCTGTTCAGCCTCTCTGAGCTTCAGGGTCTTGATGTATAAAATGGCTTTGAGAGTCTATCCCTACAAGACCACTGTGAGAACCAAATGCCATGACACACGAGACACCTAGCCGAGTGCCTGGCACGTAGCAGGTGCTCAATAAAACAGCTATCATTTTACCTTCTTAAAAAGACTCACCTTCCTTCCTTTTTAATGTGACAAACGTAGTGGCCACTCATTGTAGACGTTCCCATGTGACTGATGAACGCAAATAATTCATACACTACGGAAGAGGAAACAACTCAGTTACTAGGCAGCATTTCTAGAAATAAATAGCACTTCTGTTCAGAATTTAATGCCAAGGAGAATGGAATCCAGCAACTGTTCAGACTTAAAAACAAAATGTATTTAGTTGCTAGGCTGAGAACACATACACACACCCGCAACGTGACAGTAACTTCAACCTGCAAACCATAACCAAACAGGACATAGGAGAGCTGACAGTAAGCGCCTATCTGAAAAGGGATTAAAAACCCCACAGCCCAGTCTGGTGGCAAGCACGTGGGTCTAAAAGGGTGGTCCTGGCTCCATCACCTCCACGCAGCATGAGGGTGGAGAAGCTGAACTCCTTTCTTCACAGAAATGCAAAATCCACCCACTTTACAAGGCTCTATGAGGCTTAAATGAGCAATTCAGACTAAAATACCACAGAAATGTCAGGATTCAGAGGAAGAAAGCAGATAGCTGTTATCATTTATAGACAGGGATAATGCTCAGAATATACATCCTGTGATTTCTGACTTGCTCATGATGATAAACCAAATGGGACCAAAATTCAGGCTTCACGCTTTCTGAACAAGGAGATATATAGTCTCTTGGAGCCTGAGATGGACATTTATTCTCTAACAAATACCTCCTGCCATCTAGCACAAATGCTGTACCAAATCCACGGTGAACGAATTTCAGCTCATGCTCCCGGGCCAATCTGAGGTCTACACAACACCTTCACAACACAGAGTGGGTGTACAGACTGGTACTCGTCCATCTCCTCAAACCGCTATAGACTACGATGGGATAGGTACAGAAGCTGAGCGAGTGTTTATAATAGTTTGAGAGCACTATTCATGTCTGTTGAATCTAATAAGGGAAAAAATGGGCTTGCCTATTCATTTTTTTGGGTACTCAATTTTTGCTGTATTTTGCAAGGGTGTTGGTTCTGGACAGACCCTTTCCTTGCTGCTCCCTCTTTCATCCCTTCTCCCCCTTGCTGTTTACCAGGACTAATCCATGCATTCAGCTAGGAATCCTCAGTCAGTACCGTACACATTGCACACCTCCTCTCCGCAAACATTTTCCCCAGGAAATGACTTTCTTTTGGTTGTCCAGATGCCTGACTTCTCTTCTTCCAGACTTTTAAACACTGATGACCTGGGGCTGTGACCTCAGACCTTTCTTCCTTCTATCTTCACACCTACCCCGCACATTCTCTCCCTCCCTCCCTTTTCAACTCTGTTCCCACCACCACCCTCCCTCTCCAAGTGTCTCATGGCATTAACTGGAATTATGTTCTTTTTCATTTCTGGAATGTTTACCACTGATGTATAGAACTACAATTGAATTTTGTATATTGGCCTGTTTCTTGCAATCTTGCTGAAGATTTATTTCCTGTAATCTTCCTGAAGCCATTTACTAGTTCTACTAGTTTTTAAAGTAAATTCCTTAGAATTTTCTATATACATGCGTGCTAAGTCGCTTCAGTCGTTTCTGACTCTTTGCAACCCTATGGACTACAGCCGGTCAGGCTCCCCTGTCCATGGGATTCTGCAGGCAAGAGTACTGGAGTGGGTTGCCATGCCCTCCTCCAGGGGATCTTCCAGACCCAAGGATCGAAACTGAGCCTCTTAGGTCTCCTGCATTGGCAGGCAGGTTCTTTACCACTAGCACCACCTGGGAAGCCCTTCTGTATACAAGACCAAGTCATTTGTAAACAGAAATAGTTGTACTTCTTTCTTGCCTATTTCTTTTTCTTGCTTAACTGCCATGGCTAGAACCTCTTGCACGATGTTAAACAGAAATACTGAAGTGGGTGGCCTTTCCCTTCTCCAAGGGATCGTCCCAAGTCAGGGATCAAACCCAGGTCTCCCTCATTGTAGGCAGATTCTTTACCAGCTGAGCCACCAGGGATGTGGGTAGATGCCCTTTATCAGGTTGAGAAAGTTCCCTTTCATTGCCAGTTTGTTAAGCATTCTCTCCTCCCACCATTTCCTTCAAAATATACACAGAATCGACTACTACTTACCACCTCCACTAGTAATCCCCAATCCAAGTTACCAGCATCTCCTGTCTGAATTAGTACAATACATTCCACTCCTACCAGGGCTCCCTGCTTCCTCCCTTACCCCCTAGCGACCATTCTCAGTACGGCATCAAAGCTCGCTCTTACACTGGCCCATGACAGCCCCCAACCTCCTCCCACTCTCCTGCTCACTCCACTCCAGCTCCTCCAGCCTCCTGGCTACTACTCAAACATGCACCAGCTACTCCTCTCACTGACAGAGAGGCCTTCAAGCCCCACACCTACTGTTCCCTCAACCTGGAACTCTTCTTTCAGATGCCACATGATCCACTCCTCAGTTCATAGAGGTCTCAGATCAAATGTCATCTCAGAGAGGCCTTCCTTATAAATAGCGACTCCTCCCCTCCTTCCACCCCACTCTCATCCCAACCTTTCTTTACTGTTGTCCGTGGAGCTCAAAATAACACCGTATCACATATTTATGTGTGTATTTGTTCACTATCTCCTTTTACCCCAGGCTATGTCCTCCATAAGGACAATAAGTTTGTTTTGTTGGTGGGTTTTTTTTCATTATTATTATTATAAAATTACCAAATATTTATTTCACATGTCTGTTTTGTTTACTGGAATATTCCAGGCACAGAAAACAGTACATAGCATGTGGTAGGCATGTCTTGCTCCACCCCATGTCCTGATTTGTTTTTATATCTTTTCATAAACCACCTATAAAAGTATAAATTGGGGTATAAATCAGTGATATTTAAAAAGGAATGAATCAGAGAGGATTGCCTTTCCCATCATCAACTAAGTTTCTGTTGTTATCTATCACATTAACTGACAACTCCTCCCCTCCAACAAACAAAAAAACCAAAAGCAAAATATCCACAGGTATGAAACAGAAAACAGACAAGAACAGTTGTGAATGAGAATCATTTTGCCTGGTACTTAGTGATGCAGAGACCTTGTCTGCCATCCCCAGGATTCCTTAAGAACCCACACCACCTAGTAAACAAGAGTGAGTATGAGCTGAAACTTTTTCATGTTCCTTGACCCTGGTTGGTTTTTAAAGCTCTTTTGGAATAATTTTATATCAAATTCTAAATCTTCAGTTTGAGAGATTTGGGGCTGATCTCGCACTAGGTGGTTACCCTCTTAGAATCTTCATGAAATAAAGAAAGAACATGATCCCTCACAAGGAACTGACCCCCCCAAAGTGTGAGAGTCACTCAGTGCAGTGCAGGACTACAGCCTGCCAGGATTCCCTGTCCATGGAATTCTCCAGGTAAGAATACTGGAGTGGGTAGCTGTTCCCTTCTCCAGGGGATCTTCACAACCCAGGGATCAAACCCAGGTCTTCCACATTGCAGGTGGATTCTTTACCATCTGAGCCACCAGGGAAGCCCCAAAACAACACCTTAAAATAATTGAACCAAATATTTAATGAGCACTTTCCAATAAACCAGGGTGATTTCAGTGAAATGTTGCTCAGATACCAACAACCCAGCAGGTTAACAAAACAGACAGAACAAACCCACACACTCCAATACAGCCAAACATGTCTTTAAGCCCCCAAAAGACATTTTCCCCTCTTTAGTTAAAAGCAATTAATTCACATGTATACTCAAAATCATAAAAACACAGAAAAAAGATTAGCACAAATCTTAGTCCTATAATTAAAATTAACTGTGTTTATCAATAGAAGCAATCACTCCATGCATTATTCAAGGCCTCCTGCTAGGAACCAATAGCAAAAGAGAGAGTCTCAATAAATATGAAATAATTCAACAGGTAAGAAATCTCAATTTATATCTGTTTCCAAACAGAACGTCAAGGTGAATAAACCAGACAGTGAAGCCACTGCTGATTCTTCTCCCGGTTGCCAGAGATCTCCCTCCAAAAAACAGCTTCATCACACTCTCAGAAAATATAGAGATCCCTTCTTATGTAGCTAGAAAAGGCATTTTAAAGCAAAGTAAATCATTTTTAAAATGTTGACTTTCAAGACTTCCCTGGTGGTCCAGTGGCTGGGACACTGTGCTCCCAATGCAGCAGGCCCAGTTCAGTTCCTGGTCAGGGTACTAGATTCTGCATGCCTCAACTAAGACCCAGCCCAGCCAAATAAATACATAAGACATTTTTTGTTGTTGTTGACTTTCAACAGGGACACTTTTACACTGTCGAGAAGAACTGGAGAGAACTACCTAAACTACCATGTTCAACCTCTGGCCAGTGGAGTCCCTCTAACGAGTCAGAATTAAAGTGTCTGAAACTAGCATCCTTGGTCCCCACTTCCCTCTTCCAACAAACCTGTCCTTTTCTGAATTTAGGAACATGTCGCCAGCCTTTCTAATAAGAAGGATTTTTAATATCTAAATTTTACCACCCCCACCCAGAGTAATGGGGATTGTACTTGATTTTACTCTTTGAAAAAGAAAGCACTGTCAGGAAAATTAAATGCAAACTTGGAAAGTAAAAGAGGTAGGCAGAATGCTCTTTTGTATTGTTAGGTAGTTAGAATAGGAAAAAGGAGTCCAGAATGGCAGTGGCTAAAAGACAAAGAAGGGAAAAGCCAGCAAAAATAGAACAAAGGAAGGTCTGAGGAGGATTGGAGTGACAACCTCAGATAAACAGCCCTCCTGGCTAGCCCAATTTACATGGGGCAGGCCCAGGGGGAAGAGAAAAAACATGTAAAAAGAGTCAAAATTGGGTGGGAGGAGCTTCTCTTCTCTTCACGTCTTTTGGGTTGGCTAGCCCTCACACCTTGAGGATGTGTTTTCCTTTACTTTCTAAATAAAACTGAGCTGTAATACAGAGCTGTAATGCTGGTCCATCCAAGGAAACTACACAGAGCCGTAACACTGGTCTGTCCATTGCTTCAGATTTTTGTTGCAACGAAACAGAACTGAGGAAATCACACACTCCCCTGACGGTACCATATGGAGAAATGGCCACCCAAGGATTGTCTAGGGTAGGGACCAGCATACTATGATGCCACATAGGCCGAATCCAGCCCACAGCCTGTTCCTGTGCTGCCAGGGAGAAAGGAGAAAAGAGGGGGGACAAAAATATGAGATGACAAATGTAAGGCCCATGAGGCCTAAAACATTTACTATCTGGACCTTCAGAGAAAAAACGTGCAGACCCCTAGTCTAGGGTAATGAACTTACTTCCTCTCACCACTTACTACTGATTAAAGATTCCACACTTAGTGAAGTTACTTGTTAACTTGTAGATTTTTGTCTGGCAAAGATACCAAAAAGTTCTCTCTGGTGGAACATATACAAGCATGCCTCAGAGAGATTGTGGGTTTGGTTCCAGGCTATCACAATAAAGCAATTATTGAAATAAAGCAAGTCCCATGAATTTTTTTGGTTTCCCAGTGCATATAAATAAAAACTATGTTTTACATTATACTATAGCCTATTCAGTATGCAATAGCATATGTCTAAAAAAGAAATGTGCATATCTTAATTTAAAAATACTTTATGGATTAAAAATGCTAACCATCATCTGAGCCTTCAGCAAGTTGTAATCTTTTTGCTGGTGAAAGTGAACGTCATTCAATTGCGTCTGATTCTCTGTGACTCCATGGACCGTAGCCTGCCAGGCTCCTCTGTCTATGAGGACAGAGGAGTCTGTGTCTATATCTCATAGTCTGTGTCCTGGCCATAATACTGGAGTGCACAGCCCTTCCCTTCTCCAGGGAATATTACCGACACAGGGGCTCTGAAATATTGTGAGAATTACCAAAATGTGACACAGAAATACTAAGTGAGCAAATGCTGTTGGAAAAAATGGCTTCAACAGACTTGTTTGATGTGCCACAGCCACAAGCCTTCACTTTGAAAAAACCACAATATCTGTCGAACACATAAAAGAGAATCACATTAAAATGAGGTCTGCCTATGCTGATGTGATTCCAGTTCTGTAAGGATTAAGCCATCAGCCACTGCAGACACCCTCTCCAAAGTATTCTTGGGACACTGATCTGCTTTTGATAGCAGACTGTAAAGTTTCCTTACCTTTTAAGTAATCTGTTGTAACTTTCTGTATTTGCCTTTCAAATCTTTTATTGTCACTTTGGTTCAATAAATAAGTATTGCTTCACACTAACCTATGATCCTATCTGACCAAGTGTTTTAAAACCTTTTGATTTCTTTGACAAAGTTCTTTTGACCTCTAGGTAACTTTGAGATGATTCCAAGGGCCCCTGAAACAACCCAAAGTAATTAGGTTCAATTGGTATGTTAAATTACCTAGGAAGATATTGTCAAATAAGTGATGATAAACCTTAGGTTATATTATGTGGGTAAGATTGTGTGATCACTCACCTAGAGCCAGACATCCTGGAATGTGAAGTCAAGTGGGCCTTAGAAAGCATCACTACGAACAAAGCTAGTGGAGGTGATGGAATTCCAGTTGAGCTATTTCAAATCCTGAAAGACGATGCTGTGAAAGCACTGCACTCAATATGTCAGCAAATTTGGAAAATTCAGCAGTGGCCACAGGACTTGAAAAGGTCAGTTTTCATTCCAATCCCAAAGAAAGGCAATGCCAAAGAATGCTCAAACTACCACATAATTGCACTCATCTCACACGCTAGTAAAGTAATGCTCAAAATTCTCCAAGCCAGGCTTCAGCAATACGTGAACCGTGAACTTCCAGATGTTCAAGTTGGTTTTAGAAAAGGCAGAGGAACCAGAGATCAAATTACCAACATCTGCTGGATCATGGAAAAAGCAAGAGAGTTCCAGAAAAACATCTATTTCTGCTTTATTGACTATGCCAAAGCCTTTGACTGTGTGGATCACAATAAACTGTGGAAAATTCTGAGAGATGGGAATACCAGACCACCTGACCTGCCTCTTGAAAAACCTATATACAGGTCAGGAAGCGACAGTTAGAACTGGACATGGAACAACAGACTGGTTCCAAATAGGAAAAGGAGTAGTCGAGGCTATATATTGTCACCCTGCTTATTTAACTTATATGCAGAGTACATCATGAGAAACGCTGGACTGGAAGAAGCACAAGCTGGAATCAAGATTGCCGGGAGAAATATCAATAACCTCAGATGTGCAGATGACACCACCCTTATGGCAGAAAGTGAAGAGGAACTCAAAAGCCTCTTGATGAAAGTGAAAGTGGAGAGTGAAAAAGTTGGCTTAAAGCTCAACATTCAGAAAACGAAGATCATGGCATCTGGCCCCATCACTTCATGGGAAATAGATGGGGAAACAATGGAAACAGTGTCAGACTTTATTTTGGGGGGCTCCAAAATCACTGCAGATGGTGACTGCAGCCATGAAATTAAAAGACACTTACTCCTTGGAAGGAAAGTTATGACCAACCTAGGTAGCATATTAAAAAGCAGAGATATTACTTTGCCAACAAAGGTCCATCTAGTCAAGGGTATGGTTTTCCAGTGGTCATGTATGGATGTAAGAGTTGGACTGTGAAGAAAGCTGAGCGCCGAAGAATTGATGCTTTTGAACTGTGGTGCTGGAGAAGACTCTTGAGAGTCCCTTGGACTGCAAGGAGATCCAACCAGTCCATCCTAAAGGAGATCAGTCCTGGGAGTTCATTGGAAGGACTGATGCTGAGGCTGAAACTCCAATACTTTGGCCACCTCATGTGAAGAGTTGACTCATTGGAAAAGACTCTGATGCTGGGAGGGATTGGGGGCAGGAGGAGAAGGGGACAACAGAGGATGAGATGGCTGGATGGCATCACCGACTCGATGCACATGAGTTTGGGTGAACTCTGGGAGTTGGACAGGGAGGCCTGGCGTGCTGCGATTCATGGGGTCACAAAGAGTTGGACACAACTGAGCAACTGAACTGAAGTTCATTAATACAGATATTCCAAAATTATATGGAATTCCTAAAAATCTGGTGTGTGCTGGTATAATGCTACCAGTCTAATTCTAGTTATTATCTTAAAATGTGTCATGTCCCAGAAATAACCAAGTTTCTTGTCAACTGCATTGTAGTGGTATCTTCAGCCATGCCATTTTGATTCTTTTGTCGTTGTTTTACTCTGATACTTTTATGAAATGGATTACTTCAAGAAGATCCACAGAAAGGACTTTTTGACCAATATAAGTTGCTGATGACTTTCAGATAGTACCATTGAACTGGGTAAGAAATTTGAAAACTAATGGAGAATCTGATGGTTTCATCTAGATCAACAGGAATTAATTACATGGAACCAAGTGAAGTGATAAATACAATTTATACTTTTATGACTTTTTGTCCAAAGTATTCATGGCTTTTAATTTTTGTTTTCCAGAAAAACTTTCCTCTTATGCTAATAGAGACCTACAACTGAGACCTACAACACGCTGATAAAGCATACCTTCTAAAATGAAGATGAAACATGTATCTTTTCCTCTCTACCTGATCCCTCTGGAATCTGGCTTCTCCACCTGGCTTCACCCTGGACTTGATGGCTTATTGTAATCCAGACTGCCACTAGTTATACTAATCATCATTTTCATTTGTTCTCTCCTTGTTGTTTCAAACTGTTTTGTATCTCTGTCTACTGTACTATGACCTTACTAAAGTCACCAGCTGTATTACTGATATGTTACTGGTGATTTTGCCAAGAATCATGTACAGATGTGAGAGCTGGATCATAAAGAAGGCTGAGCATTGAAGAATTGAAGCTTTCAAACCGTGGTACTGGAGAAGACTCTTGAGAGTCCCTGGAACAGCAAGGAGATCAAACCAATCAATCCTAAAGGATATCAACTCTGAATATTCACTGGAAGGACTGATGCTGAAGCTCCAATATTTTGGCCACCTGATGTGAAGAACCAATTCATTAGAAAAGACCCTGATGCTGGGAAAGATTTAAGGCAAAAGGAGAAGAGGGTGGGAGAGGATGAGATGGTTAGACAGCATTGCCAACTCAATGGACATGAATCTGAGCAAGCCCCAGGAGATAGTGGCATGCTATAGTCCATGAGGTCACAAAGAGTCAAACACAATTTAGTGACTGAACAATAAAAATATTACTGATATTCTATTTCATAAGACTGTTGTCTCTTGCATTATCTGATGTGTAAAACAGGCCTCTGACAAAATTAATGGTGGCTAAACAACTTGAGGTAACTGATTACATATATAACCCTATGTAGAATAACCATAATAGTACAGCTCTAGACATGGGACAAATAGATTCGTGGGATTAGATCTGATAGACAAAGTGCCTGAAGAACTATAGACAGAGGTTTATAACATTGTACAGGAGGCAATGAGCAAAATCACCCCCAAGAAGAAGAAATGCAGAAAGCCTTCCTCAGTGATCAATGCAAAGAAATAAGGGAAAACAATAGAATGGGAAAGACTAGAGATCTCTTCAAGAAAATTAGACATAGCAAGAGAACGTTTCATGCAAAGAAGGGCACAATAAAGGACAGAAATGGTATGAACCGAACAGAAGCAGAAGACATTAAGAAGAGCTGGCGAGAATACACAGAAGAACTGTATAAAAAAAGGTCTTAATGACCCAGATAACCACAATGGTATGGTCACTCACCTAGAGCCAGCCAGACATCCTGGAATGTGAAGACACTAGGCCTGAGGAAGCATTACTATAAACAAAGCTAGTGGAAGTGATGGAATTCCACATGAGCTATTTCAAATCCTAAAAGATGCTGCTGTTAAAATGCTACACTCAATATGTCAGTAAATTTGGAAAACACAGCAGTGGCCACAGGACTGGAAAAGGTCAAAATTTCATTCCAAACCCAAAGAAGGGTAATGCCAAAGAACGTTCAAACTACCACCCAATTGTTTTCATTTGACATGTTAGCAAGGTAATCCTCAAAATCGTTCAAGTTAGGCTTCAGCAGTACGTGAACTGAGAACTTCCAGATGTAGAAATTGGACTTAGAAAAGGCAGACGAACCAGAGATCAAAATGCCAACATCTGTTGGACCATAAGAAGAACTAGGGAATTCCAGAAAAACATACACTTCTGCTTCATTGACTACACTAAAGCCTTTGACTTTGTGGAATTCTTAAAGAGCTGGGATACCAGACCACCTTACCTGCCTCCTGAGAAACCTGTATGCAGGTCAAGAAGCAACAGTTAGAACTGGACATGGAACAACAGACTGGTTCCAAACTGGGAAAGGAGTATGTCAAAGCTATATATTGTTACCCTGCTTATGTAACTGATATGCAGAGTACATCATGTGAAATGCCAGGCTGGATGAAGCTGGAATCAAGATTGCAGGGAGAAATATCAATAACCTCAGATATGCAGATGACACTACCCTTATGGCAGAAAGCAAAGATGAACTAAAAAGCCTCTTGATGAAAGTGAAAGAGGTGACTGCAAAGGTTGACTTAAAACTCAACATCCAAAAACTAAGATCATGGCATCTGGTCCATCACTTCATGGCAAAAAGATGGGGAAAAAAATGGAAACTGACAGACTGTATTTTCTCAGGCTCCAAAATCACTGTAGACAGTGACTGCATGTGTGCTAAGTCACTTCAGTTCATCTGACTCTCTGCAACTTTATAGACTGTAGCCAGCCTGGCTCCTCTGTCCATGGGATTCACCAGGCAAGAATAATGGAGTGGGTTGCCATGTCCTCCTCCAGGGGATCTTCCCAACCTAGGGACTGAACCTTTATCTCCTGGAATTCCTGCATCACAGGCAGATTATTTACTGCTGAGCCATCAGGGAAGCCCTGGAGCCACGACATTAAAAGAGGCTTGCTCCTTGGAAGAAAAGCCATGACAAACCTAGACATCACTTTACCAACAAAGGTCTGTAGAGTCAAAGCTATGGTTTTCCAGTAGTCATGTATGGATGTGAGAGTTGAACCATAAAGAAGGCTGAGCGCCAAAGAATTGATGCTCTCAAATTGTGGTGCTGGACAAGACTCTTGAGAGCCCCTTGAAAAACAAGGAGATCAAACCAGTCCATCTTAAAAGAAATCAATCCTGAGTATTCATTGCAAAGGCTGATGTTGAAGCTCCAATACTTTGGCCACCTGATGAAAAGACCCTGATGGTGGGAAAGATTGAAGGCAGGAGGAGAGGGGGCAACACAGAATAAGATGGTTGGATGGCATCACCAACTCAATGGGCATAAGTTTGAAGAAACTCCAGGAGATAGTGAAGGACAGGGAAGCTTGGTGAGCTGTAGTGCACGGGGTCGCAAAGAGTCGGACACAACTGAGTGACTGAACAACAAGACATAGGAAGAAGCAACAAGGGAAAGAATTTCCTAGATGGTAAACTAGTACAACAGACAACCCATAGAATTTTAGGTTATCAACAGGGCTTAATTCAAAAAAAAAAAACTTGTTGAATGGCCTATCAATGAAATCCCCATCTGACCTAAGCATGAGAATTCCTAGTACAGTGGGACAAATTTGTCATGAAATGCCTCCCAACCCTAGATCAAATCTGTGACCAGGAGGGGGCGCTGTAGATGGGGAATGCTTCCTGCCATTCTGGCTCTACAAAGATCAAGCCTTCAGCTGCCACCACTGACCACAGTGCAGCCTCAGGGAATTCAGGAGGGAGAAAAAACGAACCTTTCTGTACTCTGGATACCGACCTTAGATAGACAGTTAAGACTCATATCTAAGGAATGATTTCAATGAGCTAAGAATCTTGCATCTTCCCCAACATGGAAAAGTACTACGATCATGTTTTCTTTGTGATTAGCAGTAAGCTTTTGATGTTCAACTACATGTTTTTCTTCCAGCAAATACTCCTATTAATATATACCTTGGCTCCTTCTTTAAGTCTTCAGAGAATTCCTCAGATGATACTGTCCTCAGTAGGTTCCCTGAATAAAACTTGCAACTTTCAGGTTCTGAGATTTTTCTTCTGCCAACACCTGTAACTTCCAGGAGTTATGAGCCTCATAGACACTAATTATACATCTAACTCAGCCATCAAATTATCTTTAAATATTCTAAAAGCATCTTTTCAGATGCTTTTGAATCAGTAATAACAACTAACTGGTTCCCTAATCAAAGAAAATCTGTCTATAGGTTCAGTTTTCATGTACCTGACAGTCATTTTACTTTTTTGAAAACTATAGTTCAACAACACATAATGACCAAAAGCAATGCTAGATTCAGGAGTGCAATTAATTTACATTTTATAAATCATTTAAGCATGTATATCTACTTAAAAAGCATGAGATTGTGAGGGCAGGACACATTATTTAGTCTGTTTACAAAGTGCTCAGAACACAGGGCTTCCATGGTGGCTCAGACAATAAACAACTTATCTGTCAATGCAAGAGACATGAGTTCAATCCCTGGGTTGGGAAGATTCCCTGGAGAAGGAAATGGCAACCCACTCCAATATTCTTGCCTGGAAATCCCAAGGACAGAGGAGCCTGGTGGGCTACAGTCCACAGGGTCGCAAAGAATGGGACACGACTGACAGCACACAGACAGCTCCCCAGGATACAGAAACACCAAAACCTCCCTGGAGCAAATACCAAGACCCCGGGTGCTCTGCAGCCTTTGGATGAGAAACCGAGACTGAATTTTCCAACTGAATCTCCCTAACTTGAATAATGTGTGTCATTACCCATCCGTAACAACAGAAGGGAAAATGTCATTCCCAACTTACCAGCATCTGACTCACAAGCATCCTACATCTGCAACCTCCCTACCTTCAACTGCTTGGTTTCCCTCATTTCTGCTCTGAGAAAAGACCCACAGTGTGTGCTGAGGGGCAAGGAGTGGATCTGGAGCTTTTAGAAAACTATTCAATTCCCAAAAAGAGAGAAAGGAGGATTTGAGTAAATCAATAACAGCTTAAAGTAACTGATAAGATGGACAGAATCTTAAAAGGTCTACAAATTGCCTCACCAACTCCAGCCAGCTCAAAATCACCAATCCACCTGGACTTCTCATTGTCATACTGCCTAAAACAACAAGTAGCAAAGACTTTCCTCCAAACTCAATAGTTCCTGGCCGTCTATACTTCAGTGTAAATTAGTTTAAACTTCCACAGTACCACTGAAAAGCACAGGTGCTGACTAAGGATGAGAAAGAGAACCCAGATGTATTCAGTGTGTGCGGCTTTTGAGGAGCCCACCGGGGCTTAGCCTCCCAGCTGCTGTGCCCTGCTCTACAGCTCCTATTCTGACTGCATTCCTTGGGGAGTTCTGAATGTTGGGAGCCCCACCATTATGTAAATGAAATGTCTCTCTGCTCTCCTTGCTGGAAAATTCTCAGCTGCAGGAGAAGATGTCTGCGCCATTAGAGCGATGTGGCTGAAGGAGCCGGAGCAGGTTCTGAGTAATCACAGCCTAATCACATTTTAATTACATTGGCAATCAGTGAGTTCTTCTAAAAAAAAAAAAAACAACAACTAAGCACTCATTAAGTGCAACACAGAAACAGAAATGATTTTGCAAATGGCAGGAGCCCAGATAGGTCAGACTGATGACTTGATTTCCCACTTCTTAAGAATTTTAAAAACTCAACAGAAAGTTAAGTACAGCTCTTAAGACAGGTAAGAGATGACCATAAATAGTCTTTTGAAAAATAGGCTCCTGCCTGTGTTCCAATTTAGAAAACTGGAAATAGGATGACTCAAGAGAGGGCAAAGGACAAAGTGCAGCCTTCAAAATCAGCCAGACCTGAATTACAAGGTGGTCCTACCACCAGCAAGTAGGTATCTTGTTAGCTACCACTTTCTCACTGTGAGGAGCCAGGAAAAATCAGTAAAGGAAATGCCTGGCATTTAGTAGACATTCAGTAAAGCACAGCTACTATTTCACCAAGTGTTGAAAGCACGAACCCTTTTAATCAAATTAGATAACATCATGCAATGATATTGCTTCCTCATTCAAAAAGATAACAACAGACATTTTTAATTAACATATTCCCTAAAGGAAGATTTTGATGCAAGTGCTTCTTTAATCCCAGTCACTGTTTCTCCAGTTCAAACCCCTCCCATGTCATTCTTTTCAGAGTTAACAGGCTATAGCGACAGCCCAGTAGCCAGGCTACTCCTTAAAGTAAGAGTAACCTACTCTTAGGTCTTCCCTTGTGACTCAGCAGGAAAGAATTCTCCTGCCAATGCAGGAGACACGAGTTTGATCCCTGGATTGGGAAGACCCTCTGGAGAAGGAAATGGTAACCTACTCCAGTATTCTTGCCTGGGAAACCCCATGGACAGAGGAGCCTGGTGGACTAAAGTCCATGGGGTCACAAAGGAGTCGAACTGCAAGGCTCCTCTGTCCATGGGATTCTCCAGGCAAAGAGAGTGGGTTGCCATGCCCTCCTCCAGGGGACCTTCCCACCCCAGGGATCAAACGCGCATCTCTTGTGTCCCCTTCATTGGCCGGCAGGTGCTTTACCACTAGCACCACCTGAAGACAGACCCTCATACTCTCAGAACCTCTGCAGAGAACTCTGGGACAAGACTCTTTCTGCTGAATTTTAACCTGGAAAGATTCAATAGTAAGAGGCATTGGCAGCCATCCTGTGGCCATGAGGGAGTGCCTGTTTAAGACTGGAACCAACCCTAAGGAAACAGAGGCAGACGATACACCCAGACAAAAGGTTTGAGTTCTGGAGTCAAGGGCATGCCCAAAGTCAAGTCTTCCTGGGACCTGCTAGCTTTTATGATACAACACATACCGTTTTGTTTAAACAAGTTTGGCTTAGCAATCCTACTACTTACAAAAGAACCCTGAAAACTGTTGTTGGTTTTATTTGATCTGTCTGTTTGGGCTCTCCATTTTGCTCCTCAATAGAAATTACCTAAACCTTTAAAATTTCCTCATTATCCTCAACTCAAATGTTCAAGCCAATTCACCAACCAAAATAAAATTTAAAAGCAATGTCTTGAGAATGTAAACAACTCACCTATAAAGAATACATATTTTTCTGAGTGGAACCTATGAATTCAATATAATTCTAATCAAATCCCTGCAGAAAGGCCAACTGCAAGATCAGGAACTTTTCAAAATTCAGGAGAAACAGTTTAGAAAATATATCAACACAAAATTGGAATAAAGATTTACTAAGCATGGCCTTTCCCATCAAAGCAAGACCCAGTTTCCCCTACAGCCAGGCAGTCCCTCCTTCATCAGGAAGCTTGCACAAGCCTCTTATCCTCATCCATCAGAGGGCAGACAGAGACAAAACCACAATCACAGAAAACTAACCAAATTGATCACAGCTTTGTGCATCTTAATGAAACTATGAGCCATGCAATGGAGGAAACCACCCAAGACAGATGGGTCATGGTGGAGAGTTCTGACAAAATGTGGTCCCCTGGTGAAGGGAATGACAAACCACTTCATCATTCTTGGCTTGAGTGTCCCATGAACAGTATGAAAAGGCAAAAAGATACGACACTAAAGAATGAACCCCCTAGGTCAGTAGATGTCCAATATGCTGCTGGAGAAGAGCAGAGAAATAGCTCCAGAAGAAATGAAGAGGATGGGCCAAAGCAGAAACAATGCCCAGCTGTGAATGTATCTCATGGTGAAAGTAAAATCTGATGCTGTAAAGAACAATATTGCATAGGAACCTGGAATGTTAGATCAATCAATCAAGGTAAACTGGAAGTGGTCAAACAGAAGATGGCAAGAGTGAACATCAACATTTTAGGAATTGGTGAACTAAAATGAATGGAAATGGGCAAATTTAATTCAGATGGACACGGGTTCAATCCCTGGTAGGGGGTGATCCCACATGCTTCATAGCAACTAAGCCCTTGCACCACAGCTACTGAGCCCATGTGCTGCAGCTGCTGGAGCTCCCTGCACTTGAGCCTGTGTGCCATGATGAAGCCACAAAGAGACGCCACCGCAATGAGAAGCCCGTGAACCACAATGAAGGGCAGCCCTCGCTCGCTGCACCTTGAGAAAGCCCACACCCAGCAACAAAGAAAAGTGAAGCCAAACATAGAACACAAAATGGGCAAATTTAATTCAGATGGCCATTATATCTACTGCTGTGGGCAAGAATCCCTTAGAAGAAATGCAGTAGTCCTCATAGTCAACAGAAGAGTCTGAAATGTGGTACTTGGGTGCAACCTCAAAAATGACAAAATGATCTCTGTTCATTTCCAAGGCAAACCATTCAATATCACAGTAATCCAAGTCTATGCCCCAACAACTAATGCCAAAGAAGCTGAAAGTGAATAGTTCTATGATGACCTACAAGACCTTCTAGAACTAACACCAAAAAAAGTTGTCCTTTTCATCATAGGGGATTGGAATGAAAAGTAGGAAATCAAGAGATACCTGGAGTAATAGGCAAGTTTGGCCTTGGAGTACAAAATGAAGCAGGGCAAAGGCTAACTGAGTTTTGCCAAGAGAACGCAAGGGTCATAAACAAACACCCTCTGCCAACAACACAAGAGACAAGTCTACACACGGACATCATCAGATGGTCAATATCAAAATCAGATTGATTATATTCTTTGCAGGAAGATGGAGAAGCTCTATACAGTCAGCAAAAACAAGACCAGGAGCTGACTGTGGCTCAGATCATGAACTCCTTATTGCAAAATTCAGACTTAAATTAAAGAAATAGGGAAAACAATAGGCCATTCAGGTATGACCTAAATCAAATCCTTTATGATTATACAGTGGAAGTGACAAATAGATTCAAGGGATTAGATCTGATAAGAGTGCCTAAAGAACTATGATGGAGGTTCGTAACATTGGTATAGGATGCAGTGATTAAAACCATCCCCAAGAAAAAGAAACGCAGAAAGGCAAAATGGTTGTCTGAGGAGGACTTACAAATAGCTGAGAAAAGAAGAGAAGCAAAAGGCAAAGGAGAAAAGGAAAGATATACCTATCTGAATGCAGAGTTTCAAAGAATAGCAAGGAGAGATAAAAAGCCTTCCTCAGTGAACAATGCAAAGAGACAGAGGAAAACAAAATGGAAAAGATTACAGATCTTTTCAAGAAAACTGGAGATATCAAGGGAGCATTTCATGCAAAGATGGGCACAAAAAAGGGTAGATACAGTATGGACCTAACAGAAGCAGAAGATATTAAGAAGAGATGGCAAGAATACACAGAAGAACTGTACAAAAAAGGTTCTAATGACCTGAATAACCATGATGGTGTGATCACTCATGTAGAGCCAGACATCCTGGAGTGTGAAGTCAAGCGAGCCTTAGGGAGCATTACTACAAAGCTAGTGGAGGTGATGGAATTCCAGTTGAGCTATTTCAAGTACTAAAAGATGATGCTGTGAAAGTGCTGCACTCAATATGCCAGCAAATTTGGAAAACTCAGCAGTGGCCACAGGACTGGAAAAGGTCAGTTCTCATTCCAATCCCAAAGAAGGGCAATGCCAAAGAATGTTCAAACTACCACACAACTGCACTCATTTTACATGCTAGCAAGGTAATGCTCAAAATCCTTCAAGTTAAGCTCAATAGTACGTGAACCAAGAACTTCCATCTGTAGAAGCTGGATTTAGAAAAGGCTGAGGTACCAGAGATCAAATTGCCAACATCGTTGGACCATAAAAAAAAGAAAGCAAATTTCAGAAAAACATCTATTTCTGCTTCATGGACTACACTAAAGCCTTTGACTGTGTGGATCACAACAAACTGTGGAAAATTCTTAAAGAGATAGGAATACCAGACCACCTTACCTGCCTCCTGAGAAACCTATATGCAGGTCAAGAAGCAACAGTTAGAACCAGACATGGAACAACGACTGGTTCAGAATTGGGAAAGGAGTACATCAAGGCTGTATATTGTCACTCTGCTTATTTAACTCATACGCAGAGTACATCATGAGAAATGCTGGGCTGGATAAATCTCAAGCTGGAATCAAGACTGCTGGGAGAAATCTTGATTTCTTCATATCACCTCAGATAAGCAGATGACACCACCCTTATGACAGAAAGCAAAGATGAACTAAAGAGCTTCTTGGTGAAAGTGAAAGAGGAGAGTGAAAAAGCTGGCTTAAAACTCAACATTCAGAAACAAAGATCATGGCATCTGGTCCATCACTTTACAGCAAACAGATGGTGAAAAAATGGAAACAGTGACTGACTTTATTTTCTTGGGCTCCAAAATCACAGTGGATGGTGACTGCAGCCATGATATTAAAAGGCAATTGCTCCTTGGAAGAAAAGCTATGACAAACCCAGACATCATATTAAAAAGCAGAGACATCACTTGCCAACAAAGGTCCGTCTAGTCAAGGCTATGGTTTTTCCAGTAGTCATGTATGGATGTGAGAGTTGGACCATAAGAAAAGCTGAACGCCAAAGAATTGATGCTTTTGAATTGTGGTACTGGAGGAGACTCTTAAAAGTCCCTTGGACTGCAAGGAGATCCAACCAGTCCATCCTAAAGGCAATCAACCCTGAATGTTCACTGGAAGGACTACTGCTAAAGCTTAAGCTCCAATACTTTGGCTACCTGATGTAAAGAGCCAACTCATTGGAAAAGACCCTGATGCTGGGAAAGACTGATGGCAGGAGGAGAAGGGCGACAGAAGATAAGATGGTTGGATGGCACCACCAACTCAATGGACATAAGTCTGAGCAAGTTTGGGGAGATGGTGAAGGACTGGGAAGGCTGGCATGCTGCAAGTCCATAGGGTCGCAAAGAGTCAGACACGACTGAGTGAGTGAACACCACCACAGAATATGTAATTCTGAGAAGTCACTAAACCAGAAACACGTATGACTATACGGAAAACCATATAGCTTCAGGGGCAGGAGAAAGGGGAGATGAAGCAAAGGAAAACATGTTTCTGCCAGAAAAACTCAATACTATAAAGCTACAAGGTATAATTTACAATACTTGAAACTGTCAAACAAATCAATAAAAAAAAATATCTAAACACTTCAGTAAAAATGGGCAATGGGCAAAGGAAGTGAGGAAGCAATTAACACAAGAAGAAAAACAACTAGGCAATAAGGATATGAAAAATATGAAGAGTCCTGGGCTGACAGCACTGCTGGGAAGGATGGGGAAAGGAGCTCATGGCTGTGTTTGAGGGGAGTGAAGCAATCACCTGTATTCACATCTCAAAACACACATTTGACTCCAAAACTTCACTTCCAGAAACTCACCCTAAAGAAATAATAAAGGAGGGCCTACCCTGGTGGTCTAATGACTAAGATTCCAAGCCTCCAAATCAGGGGGCCCGGGTTCAATCCCTGGTCAGGAAACTCACAATTAAGAAGAGTCGGCATGCTACTGCTAAAGAGTCAGAGTGCTGCAACTAAGACCCGGTGCAGCAAAGAAATAAAAAAATTTTTTAAAGTAACTTTAAAAAAAAAGAAGGGAGAGTTCAAGAATATTCATTACGGCATTATTTTTAACAAAAAAAAAAAGAAGGGAGTGGAGTGGAGGAGGGAAGAAATGAAAGAAACTTAAATGTTGAACAAATCTTTGTTACCTGGATAGAGACTGAAAGAAGCATTTGTTATACTTCTGTGAACGGAATTCACCCTTTAAGAATAATGTGTTATTTAAAAATCACTGCCAACACCTTCTGAATGTGCAAATAACCCTGTTATTTAAAACTCTTTCTGAAATTGTTTTTTATTTAAATAGCTAGCTGGCCTAGAATTAGGTATATATATTATGGTACAACTGAATATTAATATATGTTCAATGACCTGGATTTACATAATGTATACCCACAGCTAGGGAATGAGCAGGCTATAAAATAGCATGAATAGTGGCTATAATGTACACCACAGTGAAATATAGTCATTATTTTGTAATAACTATAAATGGAATATCAGCTATAAAAATACTGAATCACTATGCTGTACACCTGCAACTAATATATTGTAAATTAACTATCTTTCAGTATTTTAAAGATATCATGTATAGAATAGAATGCTATGTTTCTATAAATATATATTTTTATATTCATTTTTATTTTTTTGCCAAGAAAGATCTAAAAGATACACAAAATATTTAACAGTGACTGGGTTATGACTGGCTAGTAGGACTATAATTATCATTTTCCTCTTTTCATAGCTCTGAATTTTCTCAAGTGGCTAAAGTTATTATACATCCTTTTCATTGGAAGAAAAAATAACATAAATGTTAATTTTTGGAAAAGGAAAACAAGAAAAGTGACCAACATGTGTTCAGATGCTAATGCAGCAAAAAGATGTCACTCTTCCCCTTTCCTGTGGTTTCGGCCACAGAATGCAGCAGTCCACTGCTGGTTCCTCCAGGCGGCGCTCAGTGGAGGCAGCAGACAACCCCTGTGACCCCCACCACGTGGCATGCACTTCCTCATTCAGTCATTCATTTGCTCATCCCCTCCCATGGGCCAGACACAGTGCTGGAAAGGCTACTTGAAGAGCATCTGTTCTTCTACAAAATCCCACGCAGAATGCATTTGATGAGTTTGGGTGGTTTATGCATCTTTTATAACTAAACTTTTCTCTTCCTACTGCCCTTAGATTCTGCATATCCTCCGTGTGCTTTTTCATAGCGCATCACTGTCTCCTTCCCCACACTCAACCATAATTGCTAAGTTTGGAAGTGATGAGGAGTGAGAGCCACAGAGTTTGGCCCAGAGCACCTTTAAATTCAAGGGTGTTTAAAAACTTCATGAAATCCTATTCAAGGATGCGACTCAAAAACCAGGAATATGTGCAGGTCACTCTGAGTTCAGTAAGCCCGAGGAGAGATGTGGCTGTTCTGTATCATTAATGACCATCTCTGAGAGAGTGGTTGGTCCATCCAAGCTCCATCAGAAGACTGGAAACCCTAATATCAGACTCTCCCTCCCTCTGCAGCCAAATACCTTGGCAGCATTACAAGGGCCCCATCTTGTGGTTTATTCCTTCTGCAAGAACTCACCATCCTAAAGAAAAGTCCATTACAGAAAATCACGGAAGCAGTGAACCAATGGACACGGAACACATAATAAATCCTGCTCGTGAATTATTGAGTAACTTGTCCATAACAGCTTTTAATATTTTAGGCCAGGCAGTGATTTCCAAAAAGTAACACAAGCCCCTTTAGACAGGTTGGAAGTTGGGACAACTACAGCTCATCCTTTTTTTTATCTAGTCGGATTAACACAGTTTCAGTGAAGAAATACCTGTTTTATATAAAAGAAGAAGGAATTTCCCTCCCCCTCTCTGTCTCTAGAGCCTTATCAATGCACAGGTGTTAGGTCTGGTAAGACCATGAAGCTACATGTCATACCATTATAGGAACAAATGCTGTTACGGTGAATTTAATTAGATACAATTATTATTTTGTTGGTACTTTCTATGCACCGGACACCACAAGCTCAATAAAAGTGAAACGGCCTCTGTCCTCCACCAGCTCCCTGTCAGCTGGGAGACACAGGTATTTACACAACTAATTTTATCTCAAGATGAACCTGATACCTCTAATAAGAAAAGCAAACACCCCGTTACAGGAGCTACAGGCACAGGCTCTGCAGGCAGGCTGCCTGAGGGGGAGGGGTTCCGGTTCTACTTCTCATCAGCACAGCGAGCTTGGCAAGTTACTTTGCCCTCTCTGCCTCAGTTTCCTCATCTGCAGCATGGACATAATCCCGGTGCCCGCCTCACAGGGGTCCTGTGAGGACTAAACATGACATGAGAAGGACTGTTAATGTTGGTAGAATTGTCAGCAGCATGTGAGGTAAGGAGCGACTGATTACGATAAGAAGCTGGGGAAATGGCCCAGAGAAATGGAACCTGTGGCCAAGTTCTGAATAATGAT
Organism: Bos javanicus; assembly: GCF_032452875.1. Lineage (NCBI taxonomy): Eukaryota > Metazoa > Chordata > Mammalia > Artiodactyla > Bovidae > Bos > Bos javanicus. The sequence goes on from NC_083868.1 coordinate 87,602,065, forward strand.
GAGGATTTTAGCAAGCCGTGATGGGAAAGAAGAGGCAGTTTGCATCTAAGGATTAGTCTGAATGAAGGCCTGGGGGTAAGGAGAAGAGGGACGAGGACCACTGAGTGGTGTGGCTACCATACCAGGCCCATGAGCTGTAGGTCTGCGGAGTGCAGAGGAAACAACACCGAGACACGAGCTGGCTGGGACCTGACGGCAGGGGGTGCTGGCTGCCAGGCTCCGATCCTGTAGGGAAGGAGAGCCCGAGAGACAGGGTACAGAGTAGGCAGGAACATGGATTCTGACTTTGAATCTTGACTCTACCTCTGAAGAACTATGTGATCTTGGGCAAGGTTACCCAATCTTTCTATGCCTCTGTTTTCTTACCTGTAAAATGGGTGTGGTGAGGATTAAATGAGTGTCTAGGTAAAGTGCTTAGAGTCGTGCTCAGCACAGGGTGACACATGTAAGTGTTTGCTGATGGAGGGCACCAGATGCACCTACAGAAGTTCTTCCTGACGTGACAGCCCTTCAGAAAATGATCAGGAGGAGGTATGAGCAACGATACGGTCAAGGGTATAAGACTGCTTTTCAACTCTTCAAAAATGTTACCACGAAAATAACAGCTCTCTTTGGGACAAAAGTGTTCATGGCCTACAATGGAATTTCACCTCAAAGCATACAGCAAGTCAGAGCTGGTGCTAAAGTGAGGCGCACACATCAGGTGGCATCCCTGAGTCTGCCAAGACTCCCCCAGGTCACCCTGGCCCAAGAGAAGTGGCCAAGTGCACCATTTATGTGGAGAAGGCAATGGCACCCCACTCCAGTACTCTTTTGCTTGGAAAACCCCATGGACGGAGGAGCCTGGTGGGCTGTAGTCCATGGGGTCCCTAAGAGTCGGACATGACTGAGTGACTTCACTTTCACTTTCCTGCATTGGAGAAGGAAATGGCAACCCACTCCAGTACTCTTGCCTGGAAAATCCCAGGAACGGGGGAGCCTGGTGGGCTGCCATCTATGGGGTCGCACAGAGTCGGACACGACTGAAGTGACTTAGCAGCAGCAGCAGCACCATTTATGAGAAGCTGGGATCTGTGCTAAGATTTGAATGATGGCAGACTTCCCTAGTGGCTCAGACGGTAAACACGTCTGCCTACAATGCAGATACCCAGGTTCGATCCCTGGGTTGGGAAGATCCCCTGGAGAAGGAAATGGCAACCCACTCCAGTACTCTTGCCTGGAAAATCCCATGGACGGAGGAGCCTGGTAGGCTACAATCCATAGGGTCGCAAAGAGACACGACTGAGCAACTTCACTTTCACTTTAAAGATGTCAACATACAGGAGTGGGAGGGAAGGGCGTGAAGAGAATGTTCCACAACCCCTTGAGCAATCCCTGAGGCAAGAACTTACTTCCAGATCCATCCTTGACTCTAGGTCCTTCAGGTTTGGCCTCAGAAACGATGTTCGCATTGGCGTTATTCTCCATCTCGATCACAAAGTCACTGTCCTCCTCAAACTCAGGGTGGCTAAAGATCCAATCCAGTGCTCTTTCCAGGTTACTATTCTGATAAAACAAAATATTTTTACAATGTATGCTGTCCCGGGGCCTCATTATATCCTGACCGTTTGAACCAGGATGTCAAGCAGACAGGGCAGTAGGCCTAAATTCATTAGTCCTAAGTGGCTCTGAGTAAGAGGCTCTGACCCTGTCTATGAAATGCACTTTCCATGGACATTCTGCAAGTCTCTCAACTGAGGTCTGTAATTGGATTCGCTGGAAAACAGTTCAGAGCAGCAGGTCAGCATTCCAAAGCTATATCAGTCCTAGCTCAGCATTTCTGTGAGCTGATGCTGATAATGATGAAAGGCTGAAGGCCAAAGAGAATGGCATCTGTCTTACTGTGGCTCTTTCCAAAGCCACACTAACTACAATGCTACCTTCTCCACCAACTGCATTTTGTGCAGATAACCATGCAGGGTGGAGGGAAGCTAACATGGGTACCAGGTCAGAGCCTCTTCTCCTAAATGTCAGCAGAGTGATTGAACTGCAGCAGAGACAAGATTGATGCCATGATTAACGAAGACAACACTGGTTAGTTAAGTAACATTGTTTTAAACTGAACTCCATGTAATTCAAATCAATGGACCATAAAAGCATTTCCGTCAATCCCCTTTGTGACATTACTTGATGAGTTAAACAATTTGTTTAGATGTAGACAAAATCTTCAATTAAACAGTCAAGCAAGTAAAATAATTGGGGCATAAACAAGCATGCTGAGTATAACAAACTCCAGTTGAACATTTCAAGCATTTTAAAGGGAAACAGATTGTTCCAGCCAAACTGTCCGGAGCCAGCCGAGAGCCTCTGTGACCTCAGCAAGGGGCCCCATCAGAACCCAGTCAGGATGGCAAGAACTCGGGAGCAGATATCCACTCAAAAATGGATTGGTTCTGGTGGGTTAGTCACTAAGTCATGTCCAACGCTTGCAATCTTGATCCCTTGGACTGTAGCCCACCAGGCTCCTCTGTCCATGGATTTTCCCAGCCAAGAGTACTGGAGTGGGTTGCCATTTCCTCCTCTAGGGGAACTTACCAACCCAGAGATCGAACCCAGGTCTCCTGAATTGGCAGGCTTTACCACTTAGCCACCAGGGAAGCCCTCAAAAATGGATTATGGTGTGAAAAAAAAAAAAGTTCAGTTCAGTCGCTCAGTTATGTCCAACTCTTTGCGACCCCATGAATCACAGCACGCCAGGCCTCCCTGTCCATCACCAACTCCCGGAGTTCACTCCGACTCATGTCCATCGAGTCAGTGATGCCATCCAGCCATCTCATCCTCTGTCATCCCCTTCTCCTCCTGCCCCTAATCCCTCCCAGCACCAGTCTTTTCCAATAAGTCAACTCTTCACATGAGGTGGCCAAAGTACTGGAGTTTCAGCTTTAGCATCATTCCTTCCAAAGAAATCCCAGGGCTGATCTCCTGATGTCTACACTGCAAGAGGAAGGCATCTATCCAATTTCCTGGTTCCATCTTTCCTGATAATATCAGGACTTCACGAATACCTGATAAAACTTCTCTCTCCACAGAGAGAAACAGAAGCAGAGAATTCCAAAGAAACTTCTCCATGGGGACTTTTGAGAGAGAACGCTCCAAGATCTTGGTATCAGAAAAGCACAATTTCTCCTGAAGAGCTACCTTATTGAACACAGGATCTCAAGCATCCCTCCTTCCTCTAAGGCCACAAGCAAGCTCCAAATAAAGTCTCTGACCTCATGCTAATAAACATTAAGAGGACACAGAGTGTGTTTCAGTTGGATTATCTTACCTCCATTGTATTATCTCCCTCGCTTTTTAAAAATATCCTTACTCTTAAAATCTCTGTATGTTTCCCTCAATCATTTATTTTAGCTTTATATATACTACATGCAAATAAACCTTTCTGGGGTATAGTGGGTGAGAGACAGACATGATTCAAAATGATCAGAGGACACTGGAAAGTTTCAGTTGCCACTGACAAAACAGAAGAGGCAGGGGTTCACATGGTCTCTCGTGCTTACCGTTGCTCGCAGGGCCTGAATAGCCTGATTTCGATGGAATCCCATGGAGGTAATGATAGCTACAGTTTCTTCCGGAGGTTGGTTATCCAATCCAGTAGCACCAAAAACAGAGGCCCCAGCAGAAGCTGCTCCTCCATAACCAGGCATGGTCAGCGGTTCAGCAAAATCTGGAGAAAAGAATCACACTCAGGCCCTTTCCTTTTTCAGGTCTTGAAATAAACAACCCTTTAGAGCTAACAAAAAAAAAATACCTAAAGTTACAATAATCAAGACAGTCTAAAACTGGCATAAGAACAAACATATAGATCAATAGCCTAAAAGAATTCAGAGTTCAGATATAACCCTACATATCAACGGTCAACTGATTTTCAACAAGGGTACTGAGACCATTCAGTGGGGAAAGGACAGTCTTTTCAACAAATGGTGCTCGGACAACTACATATTCACATGCAAAAGAATAAATTTGGATCCCTACCTCACATCATATGCAAAAATTCACTCCAGATGGATCACTGGCCTAAATGTAAAAGCTAAAACTACAAAACTCTTACAAGAAAGCATATAAGAAAATCTTTGTAACCTTGGGTTAGGCAATGGTTTTCTAGATACAACACCGAAAGCACAAAGTGACAAAAGAAAAAAAAGAGACAAAAGGAAACTATCAAGAGTGAAAAGATAACCCATACAACAGAAGAACATATTTGTAAACCATATATCCCATAAGGTAACTGTATCCAGAGCTCTTCAAACCCAAAAGTACAAAGACAACTAACCTCATTAAAAACAGGCAAAGCATATGAATAGATATTTCTCCAAAGATACCTCATTGGTCAATATGCATATGAAAAGGCATTCATCATTAGCCATTAGGGAAATGCAAATCAAAACCACAATGAGATTTAACAAGGGTTGGTGAGGACGTAGAAAAACTGGAGCCCTTATACATTGCTAGCGGGGATGTTATACAGTCACTGTTAAAAAACAATTCGGTAGCTTCTAAGAGAGTTACACATGGAATTACTATATGACAGAGAAATTCCACTCACAAGAAATGAAAACATGTCCATATAAATATCTGTACATGGGGACTTCCCTGATCGTCTGGTGGCTGAGAATCTGCCTGTCAATGCAGAGGACACGGGTTCAATCCCTGGTAGGGGGTGATCCCACATGCTTCATAGCAACTAAGCCCTTGCACCACAGCTACTGAGCCCATGTGCTGCAGCTGCTGGAGCTCCCTGCACTTGAGCCTGTGTGCCATGATGAAGCCACAAAGAGACGCCACCGCAATGAGAAGCCCGTGAACCACAATGAAGGGCAGCCCTCGCTCGCTGCACCTTGAGAAAGCCCACACCCAGCAACAAAGAAAAGTGAAGCCAAACATACAACACAAAAATAAAATGAATTTTTAAAATATATTTCTAAAAAAACTTTGCACAAAATGTTTATAGCGGCATTATTCATAATAGCCCAAAAGTGGAAACCCAAATATCCATCCACTGATGAAAGGATAAATAAAACATAGTATGCCCATACAACAGACTATTATTCAACCATAAAAAGAAATAAAGTACCAATATATGCCACACATAAATGAACCTTGAAAGCATGATGCTAAGTGATAGAAACCAGAAACAAACATTGCATGAGTCCATTCATATGAAATATCCAGAACAGACAAATCCACAGAGCCAGAAAGAACTTAGACTAGTGATTGCCAGGGGCTGGGAAGAACAGGGAAAATGGAAAGTGACTTCTATTATCTACAGAATTTCTTTTTGGACGGTTGCAAAACTCTGTGAATTTACTAAAAACCACTGTAATATACACTTTTTATCTGGGGAAAGTCTTCTTCCTCTTTATTTTTTAAATTCTGAAAGTATAACACATTTACAGGAGACTTGGAAAATACAGAACAAAGATACATATAGTTCCACTATATATTACAATTATTTTTTTAAGTAGATAAATTAAGATTTTTAGTTGGAGTTTCAATATCAAACTCAAAAATTAATAGAATGAATAGACAGAAAAGTAGAAGGATATAGTAGACCTGAAAAGCACTATGAACCAATTCAACATAATTAAGATTTATACAACTGAAATGTATACTTCAAATGAGGGAATTATATGGTATGTGGATAAAAGTTAATGCTAACTAAACAGCCTCTATTTCTTCATGCACATTCTTTTATCTCAAGTTCTCATCATTTCTTAGCTAGAAGTATATCGCACATCTTTCCAATTTTTTTTTTTTTTTGCTACTGAATTATACATTTTAAAAGGGTGAATTCTCTCTCAACAAAGCTATTATTTAAAAGAGGAAAGAAAAGAGTGTGACTTTGCTACACAGGCAAAATAACCGTCCTCTCCCATCCACTCCACGCAGCAGATTATGAGCTGATAAATCATTTTCTGGGACACACCCTGAAGACACAGAAGGACCGAGGCTTAACATCACTGAGACCCAATCATGTCAGACTCCAAAGCCATCCCATTTTCTGACCACCTACCTGGCTCTTCCATGTGAACAACGATCCAGTTGAAGGCCACCTCAGCTCCCATATTTCCAGTAAAATACACAGCCTTCCGACATGCTTCTAGAGGGAAGCCCATCTCAGCCAGCTGCATCACCGAAGACTCATCAATATCTGATGCTACAGAGCACACAGGATAGTCTGGTGTAAAAAGTCAACCCTATTTCTTCTTGTCTTAGCTTCCCTTCACCCCTTATCCACATGCTACCCAAAGAAGGTGCTATTTTGTTTAATGTTTAGATGGTGGTTTAACTGTGTTTTGTTTTAAGCCATCCAATATTAAGCTATTTGAGCTGAGTTTTTATCTTTGATCTTAATAGGAACCATGGTAATTACCTGAACAATCCAAGCACTGAAAAACAACTCCCTAATTTCCTATGGGGAGATCTAGTGTATTCCCAGAACCATTTCAGTCTTTTACATCACTCTCAAGACCACTACAGCAGCCTCTCTTAGGACTGAAATTGGAAGAGAAAGCATTCTCTACAGGCCAAAAAGCTTATTCCTTAAACCTCACGGGAAGTTATAGCAGGTCTTTAGATATATCAGCAATCAAAGGATGCAATCACTCTCAGAAATGGAGAGCCCAACATTAAGATAGAAGGAAAATTTTTAACTGTATACACTTAAGATATTTAAAAAGATTGCTTTACAAACCTAACTTTGGCTTAGACACAGGTTTTCTTTTCTTTTCACAATAATATAAAGATATGGGTAGAGAGGGCTTCCCTGGAGGCATAGACGGGAAAGAATCTGCCTGCGATGCAGGAGACCTGTGTTCAATCCCTGGGTCAGGAAGATGCCCTAGAGAAGGAAATGGCAACCCACTCCAGTATTCCTGCCTGGAAAATCCTATGGACAGAGGAGCCTGGTGGCCTATAGGCCATGGGGTCGCAAGAGTCGGACACGACTTCATGACTAAACCATGGGTAGAGAGATGTGTAAACACACACCTATACATACACATGTCTATAGGTTTGTATGTATATTCATTCATACACATACTTGTACATGGGTGTGTACGTATGTCCATGTGTGTATGCACATACCACCCACACGAGGCTCTCAAATTACATCAAAGGCTGAGAGGGAACTGGAGCACAAAATATCCCCCTTTTGTTTTCCATGCCCTGAGGTCTATAATCTACTGAAAACTCTGCCAGAGGCAGCAATCAGTAGAACTGAGGAACAGAAATATCTGTTCTACAAAAATTATCCTGAAAATGTATTTACCAAAGTTCTGTCTCACAATGAGGATACACGGAACATGCTATCAAGATAAAATTTTAAGAAAACAGTGATATAGGACAACAGTGATTCCTCAATTGTGTTCTAGAGAATCCTAGTGTTCTAAGAGAGATGAACCACAAAATTAACGAACCACAAGACAAAGGGCTCCTGTGGTCAAATAAGTTTTTTAAACCTACGTTCTCTGTTCTCCCCAGAAATTCACAGTGTGTATTAAGGTAGTGAAAATTCTAAAGTCCTGTAATAAAGACTCCTGCAGTAGGTTTGGATTGACATGTTCATACTACAGTATACACAATAGATAACCAACAAGGACCTACTGTATAGGAAAGGGAACTATACTCGATATAAAAAAATAGACATACATATGTATAACTGAATCACTGTGCTATATACCTGAACTCATATGACATTGTAAATCAATGATACTTCAAATAAAATTTTTTAAACATTTTAAAATTTTAGTAATTAAAAAAAGGATTCCTCTGGGCAGAAACTATGAAATTCTTTCAGAGAATACTTTTCAACACCTTGTGAAAGACTCTGTTCTCTAGAATGCAGTTAAGTAATGCAGCTTAATAAGTGTATGCATGCATGTTACAGCATATTAAATTGAAAATGTCTAATTCCATTTTGGGGAAAATAGAGTAGAACCAGGCATAGGTAAAGAATAGCAGAAGGACAGATGCCAAATGTTAATACTGGTTATAGATGGGTGATGAAACCAGAGATGACTCATCACTAATATGTAATTTCTATACATCTTTTCATTTATAGTAAGAATATAATCAAAGTTACTCCTTTTAAATGTGTGAGAAATAAATGTAAATTAATCCCAGATAATGTTGTTTTCTCCTGGTGAATACAGCAGGCTTAGATCAGGAGGAAAATGGAAAACTGCTGACTGTGAGCTGAACTTCTCACAGTCAGTCAGACTCCTCTGATACAGCTCCAGCCACCCTTCACCTCCCCTGGGGCGAGATCCTGGAGACTGGCTCTTTGCAGGGCTGGGACAGCCGGCAAACTCCTCACACTCCAGACAAGGTCAAGTGACAGGACAGCATGCCTGACGCCTAGCCCTGGCTCTGGTCCCAGCTCTCAGGTCTCTGAACTTTCCTGGGTATCACTTTTATCCTCTGTATAAAGGTCACCTGCTCTGCCCATCTTACTGTGACAATCAAATAAGAAGCTGGCCTTTGTATTATTATAATAGTACATTTATACACGGTTAAAAGAATTTATGGAGTCATAAACTCAACAATGACTCACAGTAACCATTCAAAAATACGGTTATCATTACAATCAGATTATTTGCAGAGGCAATGGTTTGCCCATGACCCTCGCTGCCCCTAACAGCCTCTTCCAGCAACCAGCAAATCAAAATTGACCCAAGAAGGCAAGCATGGAGGTCTAAGTCACGTGATCAATCACATAAAGTGTTTTTTTGGCAAAGTAAAACACCTGAACTTCTAAATTAACAATAATGTCTCCAGCAAGGCTTTGTAGACAACAAAATTCAGAGTATTTTATGTTATTACATACTCCTTCTTCCTCCTAATTAATATCTAAATATTGACTATAAAATAGTTTGCTTTTTTTCATGATCTTTTGAAAATCAAAAGTATCAACTCACCCAGGATTAAGGAACTGCTGCTGCTGCTGCTAAGTCACTTCAGTCGTGTCCGACTCTGTGCGACCCCATAGACGGCAGCCTACCGGGCTCCGCCGTCCCTGGGATTCTCCAGACAAGAACACTGGAGTGGGTTGCCATTTCCTTCTCCAGTGCATGAAAGTGAAAAGTGAAAGTGAAGTCGCTCAGTCATGTCCGTGGGATTTTCCAGGCAAGAGTAGTGGAGTGGGGTGTCATTGCCTTCTCCGGGATTAAGGAACTAAATGACTAGAAAATTAACAAACAATCCAATGACACTGACACTCTTAAGAGTATTAATTAATACTACCATGTCCTGTCAACCGTGTATCTTCATTATGTGTCCTGAAGGAGTGAACAAAGTGACAGGTCCCTGTGCTATCAGTGCAGCAAGAGACCTACTCATGTGGCCAGGGAGGGAAGAAATGGCATCAGTATCCCCCATTCACATATGAGGAAACTGAGGCTCAGAGAAGTCCATGATTCTAGGTCACACAGCCACAAATGGCAAAGCCAAGATTCCGACTCAGGGCTGGCTGGCTCTCACGCTGAAGTTCTCTCTCCTAAAACACAGGGCCATCTATTCACCACATTACTGGTTTAGATTTGTTGTGATCTCAACTTGCAGACCAAGGTTTGTTCCCACCCAGGAAAAGCTGCACATACACATGTACAGAACACGCACTTTACTGAACCCCCACAGCTAAATGCGCTTAGACCAGTAACAATGGTAGGACACTGAGAAAAAACATAAAAGATACATACGGTCTATCAATTGGGTCATCAGGCGATCTGGAAATCAAAGGAGAGGGCAGGAAGTGAGACCCAACCATGGCAAAGAGTTCTAGAGAAAGAAAAAGAGTTAACCCGGAGCACTCCCTCACCCCCACCCATTAACACCCCACACTGTTGTCAGTCCCCTGGTCCTCCACGCAGACCAGCCAACCTGACATAAAGTCATTCCAGGAAGGAGGGAGAATACCCAGTTTCAGGCATTTAGAGCAGATAAAACATGATGCTCTGCTGATCATCTTAAAGAACTAAATAATTTCCTTCCCTGTACTTCTGAGAACTCCATATAATTACAATCCAAGAACTCTGTTATGAACGTCAGAAAAAGCAGGAGCGATGGTAATAAACCATCTTGCAGTTCTCTGACACTCTGAGGACTGATCTTTTTGGAATTCCTTTAATGAACCACCTATACCACATAGCCTGGACCACCCCACCTACAGACCCCTTCCCTGCTCTCCACCCTCTGCAATTTAGCATTGGACTTAGCGTTAGAGAATAATGTAACACAGATGCCAATCTTGACTCCTCTCTTGCTCCTCCTGGATTCACTTTATACCCCAACAGGGTCACCAATAATGGTCACTGCTCAGCTCACAGACACCCTGTGGGGCAGGTGCCCTAAGCACTCTGGCACTATTAGCTAATGTACCTAATTAACTCATTAGGAAGGCAAACAGCAAACACGTGGGCTAATAAAGCCAGAAGGAAACTGATTTCACCAGAATAACTGAACTAATAATAAAGCCAAGATCTCTCCATGCTGTTCTTGGACTCACAAAGGCAATGATTTTTCACATGTACTTTTCTCTTAAAAAGTACTCTTCACAAGGACCACTTCAAGGTTCACAGAGAGTAAGAGAAGCTCAAACTGTTCTCTTGCTATGAAGCAGTAATGAAGCTGGGGAGGTGAGACGTGGGCAAGATTTTTAAAACCAACACACACTGTTCAATTTCCCTTTTTGGTTCTCCAAAGATACTCCAAGAAGGACACAGCTCCCCTAGACTGAGAGTCCACTGAAAACACACTCCTCTTCCCCATAGGCTTATCAGAGAAGGGAGGAGGGAGGCAAAGCCAGAGGCAAGGGAACCCAAAACCTTCCTGGAGATCTGCTGCCCTCTGCTGCTTGTGATTTCCATGGGTCCATTTGGTTCACTCATGTTGGGGCTGTGCCTCTTCCTGTGACTATTAATATTTTAAGCTCAAGGTTTGCAGCTAGGCTTCAATTCTGTATGTCTATGGTGGGTTACAACACAGGAAAGCACCACGGGACAACAGAGTGGGGGAGGAAAAGGGACTATTCCAGCAAAGGAGCGGGAAGGCATCGAGAAGGTCCTCCTGGCAGAAGACGGTACCTTTAGAGTCATCAGGAATCACTATGGGGGGGCTGATGTCTGGAAGTTCCTCCTCTCCTGGCTGCAACCCCCTGGCTCGGAGATGGTTGATATCAAGTAGGTCTGGCATATCAATAGAAACATCTGCAAAATGAGAGAGATTATACTCACTGGTCTCTCCAAATAACCACAATCACCTCCTCAATCTAGCACCACTAACTATGCACACATGTCTAGGCAGAGACAGGGGATGTGTTATAGTTCCTGGGAGTAAGTCACGGGACCAGAAAACTGACTAAGACTGATTAGAGTTTAATGTAGAACCGGGGGAAACACAGATGCAGGATTTCACACTGAACAACAAGAAATGAGGGAAGCCAGAGGTCGAAAACCGGGAGCCCATACAACATCTGTAGACACTTTCTGTTGGATGTTTTTAAAATGTTGGCAACAAATTCCAATTTTTAATTCAGAAATTTCAATTCAAAACTCCAGACTTCCAATTCATTTTGAAAAAACAAAAACAAAAAGCTGTAACAGAGGCTCATGTGATAACATTTGCCTGGGGCCGATTCTCAGCTTTCACTCCAAGGTAATGTGTCCTCCATGTCTGTCTACCACAGACCTCACCACTCCCTCCTGCCCCCATGATCCTGAGCATCACATGTGTGCTATTCTGATTCTTATGATAGGGAAATGTTTTCCTGATCCACGTCTTCATCCAAAATGGGAATACTCAAGAAAGGACAAGACAGCTATAGCTGTGTGTTTCTCATACCAGCCTACTTCTGTCACTTACATTATCACGCTGTCCTCATTAGGCATTTGTGTTGGCAACCCATAGTTTATGCCTTTTCTCTGATCCCCATGGGTACTGTGATTATTCTACCGAAGGTAATAAAAACTGAAGCTTTAAAGAAATTAATTGAACTTCAAGTGTATTCATCTTGAGGCCTACTTTTTTTAACTTCTCAGCTCAGTTGTCATTATGTTGACTTATTCAAATACAAAATGTATGTATGAGTCTAACAGCCTGTTGCGAATTCGTACTGCACACAGTCAGATATGGTAATAATGGAAAATGGGTTCAAATGTTGGTGCAGAATGTGTCTCTCAGGCTAGCAAACAGAATCTGAAAACACCATCCCCAAAACCAGCTACAATGTTAGGTGTTTAAGTCCTGCTTTAAAACCACCACCCAAAAAAAAGGCTTAGTTTAAAAAAAAAATTTAAATCTCAGCAAATAGCAAAATCAAACACAATGTCTGACCAACAAAATCAAAACAACTGTTCCTCAACAGAAAATTTCAGGTTCATTACAGAAAGCTTTGGGGCTGCTTTAAACTCAGCAAGACTATGAAATCTGATCTGAATTTGGCATCCTTTACCAAAATTCCAAGGACAAAGAAAATAAAACTGTTTCCAAAGCAGTTCAAAGCCTTCAGAAGTCAGTTTTCTCTCTGGGCTGCATCTTGGGTCCAAGGAGGAGAGGCTGAGTGATGAGCAACCTGCCCTCGGCCCTCCTCCCTGCCCACAAAATTATTGCACCAGGAAAAGAGGAATGAGCTGCGGGTTCACGGGCTGCATAAAGCCACGTGGAGATCAGTGCTATGCTAACTGCTGGTGCCAGAGGTTTCTGGGAAATCACTCCCGCAGATTTTACATTCTTTTGACTTATCCCCTTCAGAGGAGCAGATGAGTTCTTAATTAACCAACCTAGGACTGACTCTTGTTTTTTAAGTGCTCAAAAACATAGACACTAAAAGACTGGCAAGCAGTCTGAGGTCCTTGCTTGAGAAATCAGAGGTTAAAACTGTATGGACTTCCACGGCCCCGAGGACAGCCTAGGAACACATTCATATCTGATTGAGATGGTAGAGAAAATGTTCTTACTCATTGTCTGGAAGGATAAACTCTAACAGTTGTCAAGGGCCTTTAAGATTAGAAAGAAGCCCAATTCAGCCAAAGTCACATCCCCTTTTCTTTTTAATACAACTGACTGTACTCATGTTATTATTAATAAAATTCATATGATTTAAACAAATGTCATTAGCCATACCCGCCTGCTTTAGAGGTCGAGGAAAGATGCTAAGGAAAGATACATCTTCAGTTACTAGCACCTCCAAGCATGGCTTTTGGACCAGCAGCACTAGCAGCATCAGCATCACCTGGGCACATGTTAGAATATAGAGCCCTGGCCCCACCCCAGACCTGCTGAATCAGCACCTGCATTTTACCAAGATCACATTACAGTTTGGGAGGCATGATTTGAAATTGTGAGGCTCCTGTTTTCACTCTTAGATTCTGGCCATTTCAGAACCCATTATTAGAGAGGTGGCAAGCAAGTGGCAATTTGTGTTTGTTTATTTTTTTTTTTACTACCACCAGTGCTTATCATGTCTTTCAAAAGAGAAAGGTGGGAATCATGGGAAAAGAATGAAATGAGACCATTTCTGGCAGCCAACCTCATGGGCTCTTTCACATGCCATGTTTTTTAAACAGCTAATTTGACGTTTTAAGCAAAAGCATGCAAAAGATACCTACCAAATTTTTTGGGAACCCAGTCAAGACCAAAAGTGAACTTCTTTATCTGCACTACCAAGTATTCAGGGAATGAGGCAAAGCGAGATGTTCTGGGAAACACAAGGGGATTAGATCAATGAAACAGGCAACAAGAATTAAGGATACAGTTCATGAAGCATCATAAGCTGTGTCTGAGGCACCCCCAAGCAGTCCCAGGGCCTGCAGTGAAGAGGAAGGACACACACGCACACGTGAGCAGACACACACACACAGGAGTGGACACACACACATACCACCTCACCACTCATCCTGGCCTTTCCACGAGAGGACAGTGTTTAACACAGGACAAGGTTGTCCCCAAAGATGATTTTGGACACCCTGCAAAATTACTACTTTTACTTTGCTATGGCATTTTGTATTTCTGAAAAGTGGTTTTCAACTATCAACGTTTGTGTTTTTCTAAAACCCTTGGTAGTGTCACACATATTTGCAGATGCATAGGGGCACTTCGCATTGTGTTTATATATGAAGTTTGAAAAAGCTCCCTGAGCAATCCTGACACACCCCCAATCTGCTCTGACCACAAGTCTCTATCTTGTAGCACAGAGTTGGCATCAGGAGGTTATATCGGAACTTTGGTTGAGGCTGACTACTGGAAATGCCAGGGCCTCATTAAAATACTACCGCACCTAAAATCTATGGCCAGATGGATCTTAAAGGGGGGGATGTGGGTGGGTGAGTGTGTGTGTGAGTGTGTGTGTGAGTGTGTGTGTGTGTGTGTACTATGAGGTATCTAAAATATCTAAATCTGGGCCTTCAATTTTAAAAATTAATATATATGGTTAATGTCTAAGTTCCCTTTCAAACTTTCATGAATGCTGAATTGCCTGGACTTGCCTTTGATGGTTTTATGCCAAACTATTCAACTAATACATCAAATACATGCCCTGGTTTCAGCTCATTCTCTCCACATTTATTATCTTGTTTATAAAAACCATTTCTACTCAAATGTCAATCTGAGTACAGTAAGGTATATAGAAAAAAACTTAGATTTAAACAGATACGATAGATCTTTTAAACAGATCTTTTAAAATAAAAGATTCTAGGACATGTTTCCTACAAACCACTTTTCAAATCTATGTGGAATGCATCTTCCGAGAACTCAGAAATCAAATACAAATGCACCGCTGCCCCCTAGTGTAGAAGAAAAGCCACAGTTCAGGGGCAGAGAACTGTCCAAAAAGTGTCAGAAGACCTGGATGCTACTTAATTCACTCCAAATCTAACCCTCTTTGAGGCTTCCTATTTACAAAATGGGTTTATTAGGAACATCTGCCTGCCAGGGCTGTGCGATGGTCATGCAGTGCCATGAAACCACCTGGCACACCAGAATGTGCTGTGTGCAGCCAAGGAGTTAGCATGATGATCTTGTCATGCAAGAGCTAGAATCCACAGAACCAAGGACACTAAGCTGGTTTGTCACTGACCTGTATTTTGCCCCAAGCAGGTCACTTAACCACTCTGGATCTCAAATTCCCCATCACAAGGAAGGTAGAAGGGTACAGGCAATGAAGGAGTTTCTCAAAAAACAAGAGCTTAACTATCCCAAGGAGCTGATCTATTAGCCTAGCTCACTCTCCAGAAATTATACATTATCTCTAATTAGGTTTTCCTAACTTCTGAGAAGCAGTATTAATATCATTCTTAAATATATCCAAGTCCTCAATTTCACCAAAAACCAAGAAACGCCATCTGATATTTTCAACGACTATAAAAGTGTCACCTCTCTGACCCCATCCTCTAACCACATAAATTTAAAATCTGGAAAATATATAACAATGAAGTCAACCAAAAGTCATCAATGATTTCCAGACTGTGGTTCAGGATCCCAAAGATTCCTGAAGTTGCTCTGTGATCAGTATCTGGGTGAGGAATCAGCTGGTAATGTACCACGGAGTGGGAGGCAGTAGAGGGAACTCAAGGCTGATAATTTAATGCATCACTTTGTGGTGGGTAGCTACCAACTTAAGAGTACCAGAAAGCAGGTTAGATGATGCCCACATTGTATTTTTCCTGTTGGTTAAACATTCCTTATTAACTTTTGTATATAGGGTCTCAACTTGAATCACACATTCAGTAACTGCTTAATATAAATATGTTCAAGTCAACCTCAATACTAACACTTGGCATTCATTAATTGCAGGTTTGGGACATCAAGTTTGTTGTTAAATCTAGTAAGGTTATAAATTATGCACCAGTTACTCTTCTATTCCTAAAATTAATTCCTGGAATTAAAATTTTTCTTGAAAAGTTATATACTTAATAAAGTCCACTGAAATATAAATTATTCAAAAAGGTCTAGACAGACACTGAGTAAATTCATCCCAAAGAACTGCTACCGGAACTGAGTTAGACTAAAGAGCTTAGAACAGTGACTGACAACAGTATAGCATTATCTATCAACAACTCATTACCTTATTTAATACGCATCGATTGTTCACTGGTTACAAATTCAGGCAAAAACATTATGAAAACCTTATTAAGAAAAATATATTGATATATAAACTGTCTGTCTCCCTGAATTTATTAACACTATTGAAAACCTGGTGACTAAAAAAATTCTATCATTTCCATTAAATACATTGAAAACATAGTTAATCAACCACATAATTAACCAAATCATAATTAAAAACATAATTAATCAACACAAACTGTATAATCCAAGGTAAAAAAAGATAAAAGTAATGTAATAACAGTTACAGTGTATATTTACTCCACCAGGCACTATGCAAAGCATTTTATGCTTGATCCTCACCTCAACCCTATAAAGTTCTATTACTATCCCCAGTTTACATATAAGGAAACTGAAGTTTATGGAGGTGAGGTCACTTGGCCAAGGTCACATACCAGTAAGTTCTACACTGAGGATTCAAATGCTGCCAGTCCACCTAAAGCCCATGCTCTGAACCCCATACCATTCCTTTCTGTTCATGAATGATAAGGTTAAAACGAAATCTGTCCCTATCAACCTTTAATCTGTGAGCTCCTTGAGGGGAGGACTTCATCTCGTTCAGTTCATTGCCCAAGATACACTGCTGCTGCTGCTAAGTCGCTTCAGTCGTGTCCGACTCTGATACACTAGGTGAGCAATAATATTTGCTGCGTGAATAAAATTTCCAAACACATATTCTTCCCAGTCACTGTCTGTTCAGGACCAAAAAGGGAAGGAGCTTTATGTCTGGTCCATACTGACCCAAGATCTACCAAGAGGACATCTTTTGTCTCTTCCTGGCCTTTTGGGCTCTGGGTCTAACACAAGAAAAATTTAAGGCCCCAAAGTAACATAATAAAGAGATCATGTCTATATTGCTGGAAATAACAGAAAGAAAAAAATATATTTTAGGAATTCACTGAACTAGTTCCCCCAGAACTATTATTTGAAACATAAGGTATAATAAAGAATAAACAACACTATAAGGATTATAAAGATACAAGCATAAGCAAGCAGGAAAGGAATGTGGGGCAGTATACAACACAAGGATTAAGAGTTTAAACTTCAAATGAATGAATTCCAAGTCTGTCACTTAGTGGCCATTATTAACACTTCTTTTATTTCCTCATCTGTAAAATGGGGAGACTAAAGTGTCTGTGTCACAGCAGTACTAAGGTGATTAAGCAATATTTGATGGGATGCATTTAGCATATAACATGGAATAATATTGATAAATGTGCCATAATGGTAGTTGCTTTATCACCCTAGAACACTGCTTTTTCCTTTCCCACAAGACCAGTTTTCAATTACCAACAATTGTGATACATCCAATAATAACTTTCATATGTGTTAAACCAAAGACATATGTAAACATACATACACATGTGTGCATGTAAAAGAGAAAACGAAGAAACATGTTCAATAGCTACTGTTAAGGGTTAGAGAAGGTAGAAACCCCTCTGCCTACAACTAAATATTCTGTGGGTAAGCAACCATCATTCCTCCACTCAGAAGGAACTGGTTGCTGATTTTGCCCCAGGTTAGAGCACAAGTCGGGAAGTGAACACAGGAGAAGAATCCAGATCTCCTGACCACCAGCCCAAGGGTAAGAGATTGTCTCTGTGGAAGGCTAACGCTTCCCAGCTCCACTTCAAAGATGCTCCTTTTCCTACTGATGAGAAGATGCCTCCCCACAGGCCTAGAGTAGGTCACACCCTGTACTTGTAAGACTCTGAAGAGCAGAAAAGGGGGACCAGGCAGACCAGCCAGTGAAGACCTTTCTGCAACTCACACCTGATGCTGGGGACTTTCTAGGCCGCCAGGCTTCTGATCACTTCCACCTCCCATACAGAGTCAGAATTAAAGTGCAAAGAGAAAAGGATAAATGTTTGTGGAATCTTCAGCTTACTGTCAATAAGAAAAAAAGAAAAAAAGTTAAAAAAAAATCACACAGTACATCTTAAACTCACGCAACGTTATGTGAATTATACTTCAATGAAGTTGAGAGAAAAAAAACTGCTTTCACCACTAATAAAACGTGTAGCTTTCTAACTGCTCAAAGATGTGCCCAAGTTGTAATGGAGTGAATGACAAACATTTAACATGCCAGCTCACCAACTCTTATCTGCAAGGCCATACACACACATGCACATACATACATACACATACACACTTCCCAAAACTGAGCAATCCTCGGATGAAAATTTACTCCACAATGGATAACTGATAACTGAACTATTGTAATTCCTCTCTGGATATGAAGAAACTTTTTAAAAGAAATTATTGTTAAGAAATGTGGCTTTTTCTTTAAAGCTTTTGAAACATTCTTTTTGTTTTCCCGTTCTTAACACATGAAGTCAATCATCTGAAACAGAGGAATCCTGAGGGATGACTGTTTCAGAGAATAAGCGATTCAGGTTTGACTGCTACTCGTAGTTGCGATAAAAAAAAAAGTCAGTCAGCAGTAGCTCATCCATCCTTCCCTGCCTTTCATGTCATCTAGAGCTCAGGCTGAGCCCAGAAAAAAAAGGCTGAAGAATATCTAAAAATAATGAGTTCCAGAGGCTTTTAGACCTCCCCTCTTTTTCTGCCATTGTAAGTTCTTTCTCCAACTGCATGAAGCACACAGGCAAGGACTTGACTGTATAAAATCAACTAAGGCGTCAA
The DNA here is from genome assembly GCF_032452875.1 of Bos javanicus. Classification (NCBI taxonomy): domain Eukaryota; kingdom Metazoa; phylum Chordata; class Mammalia; order Artiodactyla; family Bovidae; genus Bos; species Bos javanicus. Next base: position 87,620,845 of record NC_083868.1, read on the forward strand.
GTGGAGAAAAAAAAAATGTATGGACCTGACAAGAAGGATCACAATATAGAAACAGAACATCTCCTGACCATGTCTGAGCAGCTCGTTGGAACAAAGCCCAGGAGCCCTGAGGTCCCCTTTGAGATGCCCTGAGACCCCTAGTCTCCAGGCAGGAACAGAGTCACCAAGTTCTAAGTCAAATCTTAATTGTGGAATCAGAATCTATCACAGTGGAGTTTAAATACTGAAGACTGTCATAAGTAGTTTTCAAATTTCTTCATTAATATCATCTTGCCATGGGGCATAAGAGTTCTTGGCTATACCTGCTCAGTAAAAAAAAGAAAAAAAGGCATTCTCTCCCTTGTACATGATACAGATCACAACAAGCCTGTTTCACTGGACAGGCCTCATACAAGCAAGGTCTGTGAGAACTAGGGTTGTGTAAATCATAATCCCATCTGGCCACATGTGAGCAAGCATGCACAGACCTGTAGAGTGGCACCCCTCGCCCTTCCCGACTGCCCCCTACCTCTCAAGGCCCCCTTCTCATCCTACTGCCACCCACAGGCACACACACATACACACTTACTTCACACCCGCAGACTTTGCTTGCAGGGCGCTGCTCCAGAAATCATCAACATTTTCTGGTTCAGAAAAGGCCTGCAGGCAGGCACTGAATGGTATCTTGGCACGAACCAACTCGGGAAGGGGTCTTCTGTTTGATTCTGCTTCCCTTCTCGTTAGTTCATAGGCGATCAGTTCATCTGGGTAGAAGAGCAAACAAATGACTTTGCAGTCATTTATTTTCTTGAAAGGAAAGAGCCCCTTGAACAATGAACAGCCTTCCCTGAAGCCTTCTGGGCTGGGGGTAGGACTGCTTACTTGCTGCCCTCCACAGAGCCAGAGGAGCCTGCTGAAAGCGTGTTTAGAGTGGCAATGCCAGGCTGCATCAAGCCGTTCATTTTTTGCCTGTTCCTCTTTGAGGCTGACAGGAGGGAACTGTGAATTACGGTCCAGATGAGAGGTTCAGACTACACATGTGCTGTAAGTGATGCATGAACCTGGGCTTCCATTTATCCAGAGGTCAAGACTGGTTTGACCCCAAACCACCCTCTAATCACAAAGTCTCCACACCAGAGAATTTCATGCAGAGAAATCCGAGGTCTCACCTCTTCCTGGCCCTTGACCATGATGCGAGGTCACAGAGAGTGCAGGCCAAAGAGCAGGATGAACTATAAGGAACACAGTTACCCAAGGCACCAGACCTGCAATCCTACCCAGCACCACCCAGACAACTTCATGTGGGGTGACCTGACACTGCAGAAAGCAGAGCAGCCAACCCAGAAGGCTTTCTACACTATCCCTGCTCAAATGACTGAACACCCAGGGGAAAAAAGTGAGTACCCTGTGAGCTTCCCAGGAGTCAGCGGATCTACTCTTGGAAACCACCTATAAGTCAAAATTCTATGTATTTCAAATGGACCTTTCCAGGAATTCCTTCTGTGTTACAAAAAATCACTTCTGATTTATCAGTTTTTAGATGCCACTGATGTATCTTTGTGGTTTCTTAAACACATCTGGATATGCTCTTACAGTTCATTTCCCAGTCCACCAGCGGTTTAGGATGGACTTCTGTCTAGGATGCTAGCATTACGTGTTTCCAGCTATCAATTTCCTGACACTAAATTACAAATCTCCTTTCTGAACAACAACAACAACAACAAATAGCTACCACTCATAAATTATAAACAGTGAGTTTAGAGAGGATCACAGAACTGAGTAGAATATGTTAGCCAGCACCCACCAAGGTAGGCAAGAGAAAGCAATTAGGCCTCATGCTAAAAAGGAAACAAACCACAGATCCCCACCCCATTTCTACTTTGTGTAATGAATAAGAATTTAAAAACTAGTGAAAAGCTGTAGAAGTTTATAGAAAATGGAAATTTTTTCATCTTAAAATCATTTTCCAATTAACACAATAAAGTGACTACCCACCACCCCTGCAAAAAGAGTATAAAAAAGCCACCCAAGGAGTGTTTGAACTTTACAAAAATGACCAGTTCACAGGAGATAAGCAATTGAGCAGATATTTCTCCTTTTTTTGCTTCTAAGATGTTAGTTCTAAGAAATATCATTCATCTATTTTGTCTGAAGAAGCAGATCAGACTTATTGAAGGAAATTTCCCCTGAGCATCACCCCCTCCACCTGGGTATCTGCCTTCTTCCTGCTTCCAAGGTCCAGAGACCTTTCTAAGGGGAGCCTGACAAAGGGCCCGGCCACACTTTATCACCCACAACAGGCACTTTGTTCAGATGCCAAAGATGGATTCTTTGATGGCTCACATCAAAAAAGGTAGTTCTGACCACTTCCCTCAGACTTTACAGCACAACTTGTAAGTGATAATGTTAAATTACAAATAATTTCCTCCAAATTAAACTGACTCTAAACCAACCTGTTGTTGAAACTTATAGGCACTGAAGTAGGTTTCCTCCATAACCGGCTCCATGAAAATCTCAAAGAAAGCTACATGGGGACTGAAGTATAGATGAGAAGAGACATGCAGAGCAGACCCCTTCCAGGCCTACTCCAGACACAGCTCTGCAGTAACTAAGCTGCACCAGCTCTTACTCGAGGGTCTTCACGTGTGAAGAAGCGCTCTGTTCACCTCCCGCTCTGGAACACTACCTTTGTTGGTTGCCGCCTCCATGGCCACAGGTAACTGCATCAGGTAGTCCACCCTCTCCGTGTAGCGGACTTTTCGGGTCTGACAGCACTGAATCCGCTCTTCCACCAAAAACCGAAAAACATCACTTGGGTTTTCTGAGCCAATGCGGTTCCTCTGAAAATGAGATTATATCAAGTCGGTAAGCTTATATTACTTTCATGGGACACGCATGCTATGTCGTTTTAGTCATGTCCGACTCTTTGTGATGGACTGTATTCTGCCAGGCTCCTCTGTCCATGGGAAGAATACTGGAATGGGCTGCCATTCCCTTCTCCAGGGGATCTTCCTGACCCAGGGATCGAATCTGGGTCTCCTGTATTGTAGGCAGATTCTTTACTGTCAGAGCCACCCATGTATAAAAATGAGTACAGAATCAAATATAAATCTGGTGAAAAGATCTGATGTTACTAAACATTCCCTCTGGGCATACCAGTTCAGAGTACTTTAAAGCAAAAGACTGGTAGTTACCTAAAGTCCAAAAATGGGAGATTGGTTAAATAAATTATAGTTCATCATGTAAATAAATAGTATGCAGCCATCAAAAGTCATGGCAGAGGGACTTACCTAGACAGAATTAGAAGAAAGGAGATATGAAAGGCCAAGTAAAGAGAAAGGAGGGAAAAAAAATCAAAGGCTGCACCGGAAAAATTAAGCCACGTATAGTCAGGTTGTTTGAGATGGACATGTACACACTGCTATACTTAAAATGGGTAACCAACAAGGACCTATTATACAGCACATGGAACTCTTCTCAATGTTATATGGTAGACAGGATAGGAGGGGAGTTTGGGGAGAATGGATACACATATATGGATGGCTGAGTCCCTTTGCTGTTTACCTGAAACTATCACAACACTGTTAACTGGCTATACCTCACTATAAAATAAAAAGCTTAAAAATAATTAAAAAGTAAATTTTAAAAAATGTAAAGTTTTTTAATTTAAGCAAATTTTTATTTAAAAAATATATTTTAAAATTTGTTTATATTAAAAAATTAAGCCATGTATGATATGATTCTATAAATGTACTAATGTAAATTATACACAAATAAAAAAGAAAGTAGGCTATATTTGAGTACATAATGACATGGCAAAATGTTCACAGCAGGTTAAGAGGAAAACACTGCTCACAAACCAGCAAGCAGAGAATAAACTGCACCTGGAAAATAACTGGGGTGGAGGTAGGGAGTCAGACACCAGAATGTTAGCACTGCTTGTTTGGGGGAGCAGGCAGTATGGGGGTGGTTTTGATTTTCTCTTCTGTGCCTCTGTTTCCACAAAGAACACACTAGTCATCAGGAAAAAAGTAGTTAATTTTTTTAAGAGGGGAGAAAAAAAGCCTTTAGTCATAAATTCTCAGTGGCCTTTAAGAACCACAGCATTTAAAGTGATTGGATTCTGCTCTGAGCCCAGAGCGAGCATCTCGGAGGACAGAGGACAGGAGGATACCAAATACCACACTGGCCTCTCCAAGAGCTTGTCACAGAGACAAAAACAAAAACAGGAAACGACAAAATGGATAAGCACTCCTAGAACACATTCAAATTAGGAGGAGAACAGGGAGATCCATGAAGGCCAAGAAAGCCAGGCTTGAGGAGCAATTACAACAAGCGGGCCGAACAGAGGAAGCCCCAGAGACGCCAACTCTAAAAGGAACCAGACAGGGAGAGGCTGGGGGTGGCAGCGTTCTGGCCGCACAGGCGGGACTGCACGCGAGGGCTGGACACGCTTCTGACAACACTTTCCAGCAGTTCTAAAGGCTGACTTACCTCTACTAGATTCACCAGGTGCAGGAAAAACTCCTGGGCATCCTGCTGTCTATTGGAGGAGAATTCCGGGTGGCTCTTGCTCACAAAGGCCTTAAACATGCGTGGAGAGATCCCATTCTGTTGAGGCTAAAATATAAAAATAAAACCAAAACTCACAAGTGGGAAGCAGAGCAGAGACTATCAGTAGCCAGGATTTCAGATAAGAATACTGAAGCCCACGTTAGCTAAACAGTGACAGTGGCCAGGACACACTGGACGTTGATTGCGTACCAGGCACTGTGCTGTGAAACTGACATGGGAATGGGATGGGGCTCTTCTGTTGACTGAAAACTAAAAGGCACGATAAACACCCTGATTTCTGTCCGCATAGGACTTGCTCCATAGTGACCAAACTGGTCTGCGACAACCCATTTCAGAACAGACTAGGGATGCACTGGGGCATGGGAGGGAGTCCTCTGCCAGAAGTTAGAGGAGAGGTGAGCCCAGCAGCATCGCTTCCCCACCACCAGGAGGGAATGTGAGAGAAAGGAGAGGAAATGGCTCCTAGCCCCAGGCAAAGTACTGCTCAGGGGCCAGCCCAGGGCTGCTTCTGGACCACAGGGTGTTCCTGGGAGCCCACCCTCACCTAGAGAAGCCGAAGGAGGTTGCCTGCAGCTGCCAGGATGGGAAGAGCTGGGACAACTTTGGCTGTGACCTTTGGATGTGTAAGCTTCCCCGGGGGGCTAAAGGACTGCTCAGAAGGCAACTGGGCTCCTCCAGAGAGGACGCTGCCTAAGACAATGGGAGGGCGGCCCGCTGAGGAGCTGGGGTAGGGCTCACAGAGGTCACTGGGTCAGGGCATCAGGTAAAAGGTCCTCGTGGGGGTCACTGAAAGGACAAGCACATCTCTGAAAGAACCACTAATGTGCGCCCACAAAAGGCCAACCATGATCACAGACTCACGCAGCCAAGAGGGAGCAAACACACTCTGCTCAGGGAAAGGCTCTGCCTCAACTCCAATCTCCCCAACCCTTGAACCTGGAGCAGCCTGAGGAGGGAAAGAGCTGGAGCAAGAATGGAAAAACACTAGAGCAAGCCAACACTGACCTTTCTACACTGCTGGTTTCCCAGGCACCTGAAATTGGTAGTGGGAGAAGCCTTAAACAAGATTTAATGTGAAATGGGCTTTTTAATCGGAGAAGGCAATGGCACCCCACTCCAGTACTCTTGCCTGGAAAATCCCATGGACAGAGGAACCTGGTGGGCTGCAGTCCATGGGGTCGCTAAGAGTTGGACACGACTAAGCGACTTCACTTTCACTTTTTACTTTCATGCATTGGAAAAGGAAATGGCAACCCACTCCAGTGTTCTTGCCTGGAGAATCCCAGGACGGGGGAACCTGGTGGGCTGCCGTCTATGGGGTTGCACAGAGTTGGACACGACTGAAGCGACTTAGCAGCAGCAGCAGCAGCAGGGCTTTTTAATGCCAGTAATTTGCTCTTGAACTGTGGTATTGGAGAAGACTCTTGAGAGCCTCTTGGACTGCAAGGAGATCAAACCAGTCAATTCTAAAGGAAATCAACCCTGAATATTCACTGGAAGGAACAAAGACAGGAGGAGAAGGGGACGACAGAGGACGAGATGGTTGGATGGCACCACCAACTCAATGGACATGAGTTTGAGCAAACTCTGGGAGATGGTGAAGGACAGGGAAGCCTGGTGTGCTGTAGTCCATGGGGTGGCAAAGAGTCAGACACGACTGAGTGAACAACAATCTGCTGGGAAACCCGGGCACTCTGCCTGAGATACTCTAAAGAGGCAGACTGGAAGATCCACATCATCTTTAAGGATAAAGCTGTTTCCTGAGTCCTCTCCAAGTTCAGCTTCTAATAATGGTGCAGCACATCCCCTTGTGTAAAACCCTACAAAGTAGCAAAACCCTACAAAGCAGGTGCTACCATTATCCCCATTTTACAGCCAGGGAAACTGAGGCTGCAGAGAAGTGCCACCAAGTCTGTCAACTGAAATGGTCTTATGACCAGGTGACCATGCAGCCAGCAAAGAGCCAGAACTGGGTTCTGATCCCAATTCCACACTCCTGGCAGCAAAACTGGAGTCGCAGCTGCAGCACACATTAGGTCTCAGTGAGACAAACCTCACCTTGCCAATCAAGCAGAAGAAGTAATCCCTGCGCTCCATGCAAAGGTGCACCCACGTCTCAAAACCTCTACATGCGCAGCCTCCAGGCCACCATCCCCTCCTCAGAAATACAGAGAACTTGCTATCTGGGCCATCACTGGGCACTGAACTCAACATCATGCCTTTTGCTTTAACATTCAGCCCACTCTAGCCTGTCTCCTCAGCCTGACTGCAGCACTTGGCAGGCGAAGGCCTTGTCTCACACCTCTGTGAGATCTCCTGGACACCAGGGTCCAGGCCTAGGGTCCACAGGCCACGGCAGGGGTGCACAACCACACAGTCAGATGCAAAAAGCGATGGGAAAACTCCAAGAGCTCTCTCTCCCGGCAGCCACGAGGCAGCTCCACATATGAAGTCTCTTCAAGGCACACATGTTCTAAGCGATGTTTCTAATAAAACCCAGGAGAATTCTGTCTTGCTCAAAATACATCTGATCTGGGCATCTAGTATTTACTGGCCACCTACTTCATGTAGAACATGTTGGGGATTCCTCACTACGAGGTGACAGACAACAGGTGGGGTGAAGGTGAGATTCAACACATATCTATAACAAATATTAGGGAACACTGCAGACAACCTAAAACAGTGTTGGCAGCTCTGGGAGAAGAATTCCCCAAAGAGGCAGCATTTGAGCATCTGAGGACTCGGAACCTGTATATAAATGATCAGCCTACATACACACAGAAGGCTGCAAATGTGCCTTCAGCATCAGCGAAGACCAAATTATACCTGATGATCCATTTAACTACCCACACATACACCTCCTGAAAGGCATATAAAAGTTGTAACTTTCTTCACTCATAATGCTGACATATATCTATATAGTATCAGCCAACACATGCATGCAAATAATGCCTTATATTTGCATACCAACATTTAGTCGTTCATTCAATAGGAATTTACCAAGTGTTACAAAATTTCAGACACTATTCTAGGTACCAGGATGAACATTTACTAGGCAGCAGGCACATCTTATATGTGCATCTTTACTTAAATTACTCAACCTCATGAGGTGACTATTATAATTTTCTACATTTGACAGATGAGGAAATTGAGTTCAAGAGGAGTAAAGTAACTGACCCAGGATCACACAACTAGGAAAGTAGATCTGTCTCGCTCTCTCTCTTTATCCATCCATCTTTCTCATGTCCTAACACTGTCTCTTGCAAGAACTACATGTGCCTAGTTCTCACCTCTGATATCCAAAGTCTCTCTTACCCACTGCTGAGAAAACAGTGTGTCCGGATTCTGAGTAAGCCCTCTTCAAATCGACCTCTGAGGTCAACCTCTCAGGCCAGGCCAACAACGACGTCTCCATCTGGGCAGTGCAGAGGCACCACCTGGAATACGCCTGTTCACGTTGTGAATTTGGGTTTAGGCATTCACGTACGCACACACTCACTGCTTGCTGCTGTTACCTCTTACAAGCTGTGCTTGGCTGCCAGTCCCCATCAAAGCAGCTGCTTGGGAAAGTTTACCAACTTGCTGAAAGTAAACTGAAGAGTTGGCTGCTGCTCTATGCCACCGTATGGTCGTACAGCTGGGAGAAGTTCCAACAGAGACCACGGTGAAAACCAGAGGCTCAGCCCCACGATCGGGCTCTGGCCCAGCCTCATTCACTTCCCTCCATGCCTCTTCCATCTCGGTGCCCATTTCAGTTCTTTGTTTGTCCTCAACTGACCTGGCCTAATCCCTGGTGCAGCAGACAAGTTATAGCTTGAGAAGTGATAATCATTGAGAAGTCATTAAAAAGCTTCCTAACTGGAGACATGCTGTCTCTGCCCCACTGCAGACCAGCTCCCAGCTTTCACAGCTGGTCTGATTTATCTCAAACTCAGCCACTCTACACTTAATGCCTAACCACAGCTAGCCCCTCTGTCCTCACCCATGGTCCTCACCTGTTCTACCTCTGATTTCTGAGGGCGGAAATTCACTAATTCCCATGATCAACTATTACTATGTTCACATTATGTCCATATAATAGAAAGTCAGGCTATAAAAATGTTGAGCCTGAATCTAATTAAGCTTCCACATCTAACTTCCAGCTTATAAGAAACACAAACTGAACAACACCTTAAGGAAGCAATCCTGGGGCAAATGATTCAGCTCCTTCAACAGATCAGTCAGTCTTGCAAAAAGAGGAGAACTCTAAGAAGCTGTCTTTGATGTCGTTCAGTCGCTCAGGCGTGTCCAACTCTGTGACCCGATGGACTACAGCACACCAGGCTTCCCTGTCCTTCACCACCTCCTGGAGCTTGCTCATACTCATGCCATCCAACCATCTCGTCCTCTGTTGTCCCTTTCTCCTCCTGCCTTCAATCTTTCCTAGCATCAGAGTCTTTACCAATGAGTCAGCCCATCACATCAGGTACTGGAGCTTCAGCTTCAGCACCAGTCCTTCTAATGAATATTCAGGGTTGATAGCGCTTTGACAGTGCAGGAGAAAATATGGATATTGGCTGGGTACTGGATGATACATTTTGCTAGTGTGTTTCTAACACCTTAATTAACTTTCAACATATTGCTTTTTAAAAAAAAAAAAGTATTCTAGTTACAGGTGCATATTGAATATTTACAGGTGAAAAGGATAGTGTTTAGATTTTGTGTTCATTTTCTGCAGGGAAAGAAGAGGAAGGGAATGAGGAAGGAGGGGTGAAATTGAGTTGAGGGGAGATTGATGAAACCAAATTGGAGATGGTACATGGAGATTCATTATACTCTGCTCTCTATGTCTGTGTATTATTTGCAAATTTAAATAATTTTTTTAAAAGATCAGATTCCAGAATAAAGCGGTCACTTAAAAGAAACCAAAAAGCCTAAATAAGAACCCCAGGTGTTGACATTTGGCAGAAATCAACAATGTAAAGCAGTTATCCTTCAATTAAAAATAAATGTTGTTTTCTATTTTTTTTAATTTTAAAAAAAGAACCAGAGGGAATCCCCTGGTGGTCCAGTGGTGAAGACTCAGTGCTTTCACTGCTTTGGCCTGGGTTCAATCCCTGGTCAGGAAACTAAGATTCTACAAGCTGTATGGTACAGCCAAAACAAATAAAAGGAATCAAAGAAATACCATGTTTCCTAGTGGGCACTGAGCCAGTGCCATCACCTGAGTGTCCCATATGGGCCCATCACCAAACAAGAGAGACCAACACTGACCAAGAATGAGACTTTTAGGAAGCTCATGTGCTTTCTGTAAGCTGACCCTTGGACACCAGAAGCAATGGCTTGTCCTGACAACTTTACAAGAGAGAGCCCCAGACCATCTCCAAAATAGCAACCACCTAAGGAACCTGTCATATTTATAGGATACTGTACTTACTTTCTCCATCAGCAATTTGAAAACAGATCAGCTAAAATTAGAGAGAGGACTACAGTGTTCAGAATCTTTCCCAAATGCTTACACAGAGCTTTCTGTTTAACAGTGCACCAAGAAGGCAGTCACTGTCCACTCATATTCGTCTCGGCTGAATGCTTTAACTAACAAGGAGAAAGACTAAGGCTTTGTATCAACTTATTAGAGCAATGCTTGTAGAGATACTTACACTGTAAGATCACCAGGATGAAAATATATATATATATATGCATCTCAGCCTGTCCCCAGTACACAGGAGTATATCATCTTTTGATTTAAATTTTTAACCTTAAATCATAAACCTTGGACAAGTAATTCCTAACTCATGTCCAAACCCCAAATCTCCTAAGCTAAAGGAACAGAGGTTATTCCCCCAAGGTATTTTTCATAATTTAAAAGGTGAGTTAGAAATGTTACATTTGCCCAAAGTAGGAAAATGGAGGTTAGTGAAAATAAAGTTCTTTTGTTTGCAGCTATAAATACATCACCTGGAAGCAGAACCTTGGTTATCTCATGTTGATCAAAAACTGAGGCCAGGAATTTTGTGTCAAGGATTAATTAGAATGGGAAATCAAAATAACTGTCACTTAAGAAACTGTTTGGAATACAGAATTGTTAATAATGTGCTATCTTCAGAAGGAAAAATAAATTATAGAGTAATCTGTGTTAAAATGTGTGAAAGCACTGTCTTAGAATGCATAAAGATCTGGAATACATTTTTTGGAGAAGAAAAACTGTATTTTCATAGTGAGCAGGTTTTATCTACCATAGATGCAATTTAATTTTAAAAATCAACAAATTTATATAGAAATGGCAGTGCCCCCACAAAACACTGAAAATCTTTTTTGTAGATGAAATGCATATTAAGCATGCATCTATAAAAACTCGATTTCACCTTGGTCTGTAGCAGAGCAATGAAGTATATATTTTAGAAATGACCCAAGGTGTGAATAGTCCAAGTTACTGGGCTACCTGGTAACTCTGCAAAATCCACCCAGCCCCTTTATCACCCATCTGCAGCTCCACACACAGAGGCCCTGGGAGCCTGAAATGAGTACTAGAACAGCTGTCAGGGAAGCAAGACAGCATAGAGACTCCATCAATACTGCACAGACTCAGGGCCGGACTCCCTGGTATGAACCCCAGCTCTCCACTCCCTGACTTGTAACTGTAGGCAAGGATTCTGTGCATCCATTTCTGCATCAGGGAATACACAGGAAGGGCCTGTGCCAGTCATTGGTATCACTGGTAGTGGAGGCCCTGAAAGGCATTCCTGCCACACGGCTCTCTGTGTGGCACACATTCCTCTCGTAACCTATCCTCTGTTTCAGCACATCTTCCTTCCTCTCTCAGAGCGTTTCAGGCTCCTCTACAAGACAAGAGACAAACAGCGGAGACCAGGGACGAGACCACCTGACCACAGGGCTCCTGAGACCTTAAAAAAGAAAGGTTCTCCCAAATTGGTTGCTCTGAAACCAGTTGCCAGTGAAAATCTTGATGCCTCAGAAAGTAATTCCCTCCACTGTCAAGAGCAGTGGAGATCTTACAATGAATTACTTGTCTGTTCAAGTAATAGCTTGAAACTGACACCTCTGGGGCCACAAAGAAAATCATGAGGTCAATTCAAGCTTATTCTGAATGTCAAAGGGACTCTAATTGATCCTGGCACCTCAGGGGTGCAGATGGTAGTGAGGGGAAGAACTTTATAAATCATCTAGACCAAGGGTCACACCCAAATACCCAGCGTACCAATCAGGTCACAAACCACAAGGGGACTGGAGCCAGCTGGGGACTGCGTGTCCTATGTGATGGGAGGGCTGCTACTCAGCTCCAGCCAACTGTTGTCAGGGGCCAAGGACTGCCAGAGGTTCTGAATGTTTAAGAGAAACTGGAAATTCAGATTCTGTGGGAGGGCCCAGCAAAACACACCTGCAGAACAGACGTGGCCCAAGGGCTGCCAGGTTGCACACCCTGAGCCAGACAGGGCAGGGCTTCCTGCCTGCAAGCCTCAGATCCCTGAAGATCACATAACTCCCACACTAATCCAAGGTGAGGAGGAGACGAGGGTCTCCAGCTGTTCACAGTCTAAATAAAGAATATGCCTTATATAAGAACTATTTACTTTTTTCTAGTATCACAAAAGGATATTGTGATGTTAACAAAAGTAAATTTTCCTTCCAAACATTGCTAAATTGGTCAGTTTTCATTTTACATTTTCTCAAATGAGGAGATTCCAAAAACACAACAGTCCTGTAACGTACACAGATTTTATTTACATTAGAGAGGGGCCCCTTCACACTTGAAATATTCACAACCACCAGCAAGACCAATGCCATTTGACAGCTGAGATTGAAAGGTTACAGGATTTTCCCCCCACTGCCACCCCGTCTCCAGATCTTTGCAGAGTCAGGAGAGGAAGCCAGGCCCCCGAGGCCCAACCAAGTCTCCATCTCCTCCACCACGAAAGATAGACTCTGCCCCAAGAAGTGACAGCCTGGATGAAAACCCAGGATAAATGTGATCAAAACATTTTGGGGACTTTCCTGAGGACTCAATAGTTAAGAATTCACCTGCCAATGCAGGGGACATGGGTTTGATCCCTGGTCAAGGAAGATCCCACATGCTTCAGGGCAACTAAACCCATCCGCCACTACTACTGAACTCATGCTCTAGAGCCCGGAAGGCGCAATTACTGACGCCCGCATACCTGGAGCCCACGCTCCGCAACAAGAGAAGCCACCGCAATGAGAAGCCCATGCACTGAAAAGTAGCTCCCGCTTGATATAACTAGAGAAAGCCCTCAAAGAGCAGCAAAGACCCAGCATCGCATAAATAAATAACACAAAACTTTGGACCAAGTGTTTTCACCATCACCTCTTCAAAGTTACACAGGAGCTCAGAGGTAGAAGAAGCCCGGATAACCTGAAAGCCCAGCCCTGCACCCAAACCACTCCAACTCCATTCCAATCAAGGAAGGCTCTTCCAGTCCCTGGTAGATAAGGGACTCCTTGCTACAAGGCTGGGTAACAATGCAACAGAGGACTTCCTGCCCACAATACTCTGATCTCTTGGCCTGAGCCCCAGAATGCGTACATCCCTCTCCACCCTCCTCACAACCTAATTCCCTCTCCCCACCCCCAAACACTGCCTCTATATTTTCCCTGCCTAATATCTCTTCTCCTGTTTGCTCTACTTCCGCAACTAATTGGCTTCATTCTGAAAAAGAACTATTCACTTTCACTTCTTGCTCTCAGTCTGCAGGCATTAGTCAAGGCTGATTGATGTTAAGATGGGAGCACAGAGATCACACACATGAAAAACAGAACTGAAAGAACTTGCCACTAAGTCAAGACAAGGTAGCCTGGAGGCAGAGCAAGAGGGATGGGGAAGCGGGGCCTGCATTCCACTCAGGACATCTGCAGTTGTGAGAACCTAGACCCCCAAATACAGCTGTGTAAGCTGTGCCCTGCACAATTCCAAAGCCACTGCATCACTCCAAAAGGCCAGGCTGCAAGTGATACCCTCGGAGTTGCATTAACAGAGCAGCCCAGAGAGGGGTCAGTAGCCCAACCCGCAGACATAGGGAAATGTGAGTCTGATAATTAGGAGATGAAGCACACCTTTCAGTCAGTCAATTAATAGTGACTGAATGGCCAACCGAGTTTCTTTTTTACCAAAGTATGCTTTCAAACCCCCAGCAGCCTACCAAAAATGAGGACTGCCCAGCCCTCCCCAGAAATTCAGAATCCTCTGCTAGGAGGTGGGGGTGGGGGATAGGAATATGTGTGTTGTGTTTTAACAAACAACCTTCTGAGAAACCCTAGGAAACAAAGCTGCGGCTTAGGAGAAGACAAATACTAGAAGCACCAAGACAGGGATAACGAGGGGGAAAATGTTTATATTTTTATACATTTATTCCTTCCATTCCAGCTCTATGTTATGAAGAATATTATTTCTAAAGACCAGTAATGATGACAATCACATATAATCCATGAAGCAAATGTCACTAGAAACCACAACCTTGTGGCCATTCCTTATCACAACTTTTAAGAGCAGATAGACACCCTAGACCCTAAAATGAAAAAGCTATGTTGACAGCTCAAGAAATTTACAGCCACCATTCACCAAATCATAGGTAGTCCACGTTGTCACTAGGGAGGTCCTTCTTTCCTCTGAGTCAACATGGCAGACACCCAGACACATACCTTGTGTTCCTCCTTCATCACCTGTTCAATGAGCTCAGACTTCACGGGAGGTTTTGAATACTGGCCTGAGAGAAGGCCATGTCCTAACTTAGTCCTGGACAGGAGGGAGAAAGAGACAAAAAGGTCATTGTTGCTTCCCCTCAGAGATGCCAAAATTATCTACAAATTTCAGTAACTACAGCTGCTTTTAGTGAAACACTGTATCTCAATTACTCACAAATAACTTACTTGATTCTGCTTGATACTGATTCCATTTTCAAATTCTCAGTACTTTATCATTTTACTAATTTCTTCCTTTTTACAAAAGCAACACATGCTTATTTTGGAATACTTTTAAACAATACAGACAGTAAAGAAAAGAATCGTCTTTAATTCTGCAACCCAGAGATAACCACTCTGAGCACTATTTCAGATAAACTTTTCTTAAAAACTACAGCAGGTCACTTACATCTGTGTGTTGAAATCTTGTGTTGGATCTAAAGGAGAGTAGTCAAATATTCTTGGAAGATTTCCTACATACCTAGAAAATGAGAAGCAACGAGAAGCAACAGTCAAAACATAGGAACTGAGAGACGAACAGAACCAAAATCAGCCATCATCCTAGCCAAGACCTTCTTGCCTTTCTGTCAAAACTAAATCAGAATTTTTCCCTGAGCTCCCACCTCTGCAGACACATTTATGGGCCTCCCTATGCAGCTTTCCCAGGTAACTCAGTGGTAAAAGAATCCAGGTTCAAGCCCTGGGTTGGGAAGATCCCCTGGAGGAGGAAAATGGCAACCCATTCCAGTATTCTTGCCTGGGAAATCCCATGGACAGAGGAGCTTGGTGGGCTACAGTCCGTGGGGTCGCAAGAGTCAGACACAACTGAGCACACACACACACACACACACACACTGAAGTTGAAAATGTTTATGCTTCTATCAATAGGCCTTAACCCCAGGCATGAGTTAAAATCCTCTCAGATTTGGAATCTTTTACAAGTTTCCCAGTGAGTCCAACATGCAGCCAGAGTCGAGCAGCACTGGGTTAGGCCATCGCAACTACCTTCTCAAAACCGAAAGGTAAGGTAAGGAATTGTTCTGGTCATGTCAAAATTAATAATGACAGCAGTAACAACTACCATGTCTGGAGAGTTTCCTATACTGCCTGACTAAGTCTTCATTTACAACCGTATGAGGAAGGGATCATTGTCATCACCCACTTTGAGAGATGAGAAATCAAGATGCAAATTCATTAGGTAGCTTCCAAAACCACCCAGGAGGGAGTGATGAAGCCCAGAGTGGACCCAGGCAGCTTGGCTCCCAAGCCGTGCCCAGAACCATGCTGCTGGCTGTACCTGCCCCATCCGCAAGCCCTCTTTCTGACCAGTTTATGTGACATAGCAATCTAACTGTAACCATCCATCTCTCATCTCAACCCACAATCATTCCTTTCACTTCTTAAGTTCATTTCCTATCTCATACTCCCTGCTTTGTGGTCTTTACCTTCCCCTCTTGAAGCTTAGGTTCTCTGAGCTTGGAAGTTTTAGAAAGAAGAATCCAGAAACAGATTTCTTTTCCTGCCCCTTCCTGCATCTGCCCTGCCTACTTCTCTGACCTCATTCCCACCCCTTTCTCCCACACCACAACACCCCAGCCACTTCCCCTTTTTGCTGCCCAGGGCATACCAAGCTCGCTCCTGCTTCAGAGTCATGCCATCCTGTCGTCTCTTTCCTGGAACACTCTCTCTAAAGATCATTGTTCTTTTGCAGGTCTGATTAAAAGCCACCTCCCCATCTCCCTACCCTTTCGAGTTCCCTACACCTGACCCTGGCTAACTTTCTTCCTGGCATGTATCACTATTTGCAAGTATATAATTTATGTTCTTGTTTATTATCCTTCTAGAGATTACATACTAGAATATAATCTCCATGAAGGCAGAGACTTTATCTAAATTACTACATCTCTACCACTAGAACCACATCTAACATGTAAAAGGCACTCAATAAATATTTGTTGAATGAATATATTCATATCATAATCACATAACCAATTTCCATAACTGAGTACTAAATAACCCAAGAGAATAGGCATTATTGCAGTAAAGCCTTGGCAGAGAACCATAATACACTGTAGTTGGTAATAATCTCTAATTAGATCCTTCAGCTACTAGAAACTTCCAGGCAACTGCTGGCAACAAACTCAGAATTTGTGTCCCAGGTTATATATCAACATGAAAATTAACAGAGCACCACATCTCTGGAAAAGTCCCATTCAAATGGCTTCTGGTTACATCACTAGGACAATACTTCCGTCTAGAAATGTTCAAAGAACCAAAAACCAATAATACATAAACCAAACTTTGGAACCAAACTATATTCAGTGTAAGAGAGAATTCTTAATATACAACTTGATATACATTATCAATATTAGCTATCTTAAAATCTGGTCTTTATCATACCTCAAAACCTAACAAGACCAAAAAAAAAAAAAAAACTGGTAAGATAAACGTTAGTGAAAAGTTTAGGCTTTCTGTCAAGGCTGATGGAGAAGAATAACGTTTAAAGGGATAAATCTTTGATTTCTGAAAAGTCCATTTTGCTACAAATTTATATTCTTTTTCTCATCAACTAGGAATATCTTCTATTACAACAAAATTAAAAGACAGCAGTAATGTTGGATAATTTTTAAAGTACTTATATCTTCAATTTGTAATCTAGTGGTTTTCAAAACAAAAAACATGTGTGCTATCTAAAAATCCACCCTTGTGGTCATTCAATTTGTACACCAGTTTATTTAGATTTGTTCATCAGAATTACTTTGAAATGTAAACTAGGTTCAGGTGGCACACAGGGTATCAAGGAGTCCAGCTGATGTTCCCAAATTATACTGCGGTTGTGTGTAAGTCATTTAATCTCTCTGTGAGTCACTCTTTCTACTTACAAAATGGAGAGACCACTCCACTGAGTTAGTCCTGCTGGGAAAAAGGGAGTTTGACGAGCGAGCCTTTCAACCCAGTGATATTTGTTAAAGAACCAAAAGACAAGTAAGAATAGTAAGTTGCTCATTTTCTAATATATACAACAAATGTTTAGGAAATAAAATATAAGATATAAGATACTACAAAATTCTAAAACACTTGAAATAAGACTAGGTAAGAGATTCAACTCTTAAATCCAAAATACAGACTTGAGGTATGTTCTTTTCATTGAAGAAAAATTCAGAAGATTATTTATCAAACTTTGATGTGTAGAAAATGTTTTCAAAAACGATAGACAGTAAAGCACTAAAAAATGTTGTGCTTTGTGACAAAAGAATACAAGTTTCTTTCATTCGAGTTTAAAAGAAATAATAATTATACAACACCTACCATAAGAACTTTTCTTCAATAGTTAAAAAAAAAATCTTGGCGCATAAGACAGATAAGATGAAGCTACATTATTCCCAAATCAAATGATAATACAAGTATGAGACATGGGTAAGAATTTATAAAAATCATATGATGCACAATGCATACGTTTGAAAAGGCTTTCCCATCTCAGAGCTTCAAACTGGCTCCTCCTTTTCTCCAAAACCCTGTCTCCACTCCTCCTGCACAGCAGTCAAAGTGAGTATCCCTTTGTGTGTTGTTTCTTCAAAGAAATCCTCCCTTACCACCTCCTTTCCTTTTTCTTCATGGAGTGTAGCATATTTAAAATCATGCAGTTGTTCTTACAATTAGAGATACTCCTCAATAAAGGACAGAGTTACATTCCAATAAACCCATCATAAATTGATGATATAAACTGAAAATGCACTTACAAGGAACTCTACTCAGTGCTCTGTAATGGCCTATATGGAACAAGAATCTAAAAAAAAAAAAGTGGATATATGTATATGTATAACTGATTCACTTGGCTATACACATGAAACCAATACAACATTGCAAATCAACTGTACTCCAATAAAACTTTTCCAATAATTTTCAAATTTTAGGGTATTATGGACATTCATTCATATTTTTAAAAATAAAATAAAAATTTTATTTTAAAATATAAAAAAAAATGCATTCATAATGCCTAACCTACCAAACACTGAAGCTTAATCTAGCCTACCTTAAACATGCTCAGAACACTTACATTAGCTACAGTTGGCTAAATCATCTAATTACTTGAAGGCTACTTGATAATAAAGTGTTGATTATCTGCTGTAGCTTACTGAATACTGTACTGAAAGTGCAGAACAGAAAGGCTATCTGGGTACAAAATGGTTGTGATGGTTGTTTACCCTCAGGGTCTTGTACCTGACCAGGTACAGCAGCTATGGCTGCTGCCTGCCCAACATCACAAGAGTATGTACCATCTGTCACTAGCCCAGGAAAACTAGCCAAAAGCAAAATGCAAAATTCAAAGTACAGTTTCTACTGAATACACAGCACTTTTACATCATCGTCAAGTTTAAGTTGAAGAATCTTAAATCAGGGACGGTCTACATTTATTTAAGGTCTGTTTCCCCAAGTGGGGCTGGGCACCAGGTCTTATTTACCACTGAACCCCCCACACCCAGCGCCCTGCTGAGCAGAGCAGAACCCACTCTTTATTGGCTGGATGAAAAAATGAAAACCTGACATGGACAGCTGACCATAAATTTCCAAAGCCAGAAACAGTAAGAAGAGGTAAGATTTTAAGTATCAAGAGAGGAAGGAAAAGAATATTTGATATACTTTTAATAATCACCATTAAGGGCTTCTTCCCTGATGGCTCAATGGTAAAAAAATCCACTTGCAATGCCAGAGACACAGAAGATACGGGTTCAATCCCTGGGTCAGGAAGATCCCCTGGGTGAGGGAATGGCAACCCATTGCAGTATTCTTGCCTGGAGAACTCCATGGATAGAGGAACCTGGTGGGCTACAGTCCATGGGGTCACAGAGTTGAACTCAACTAAACACACAACCACTATTAAAATCATTAGCATTCAATTCCATGTGGGTACAAAATTGCCCTGTGCTGTTCCTAGTGTGCTGTCTGTCCATCAGTTTGCCTTAGCACATGTGTGTCCTCTTCCATACTTGAACCAAGGTCGAAACCTACCTGCTCTGGGAAACACTACATATTATTTCCTAAACTTAGACAGCAGCTGCCCATGACCTACAGCTGCTGGTCTCTGTGGCTCCCTGTGCTAAGCACAGTTTAAGGAAGACAACACCCAGAGACACAGCCCTTCCCTCCCTGGCCAAGGGAGGAAGCAGGCAGCCTGTACAGGCATAGTTAGGAGCTGCCCTCAAGCAGTGCCTCCCAGTTACCTATGGTGAAGGGCCAGCTTGTTTGTTGATTTCAAATCATATAGATGAAGTCCTTAAAAATACAATAAAAATAAATTAAGACTTCAACCCCGAACAACGAGAGTTAGAGACAACAACCTTTCGCACAATTGGAATTCCATGCATAACTTTACAGTCCATCCTTAGAATTCACAGTTCCTTCACAACCATGGTTTCAACCAACAGCCGATCATGTATTGGGTTGGCAAAAAGTTCATTAGGGTTTTTCTATAAGATGGTTTAGAAAAACACGAATGAACATTTTGGTCAACCCAACAGTACTGTAATACGTATTTACTGAAAAAAAATCCACATATAAGTGGACCTGTGCAGTTCAGACTCAAGTTGTTCAAGGGTCAGCTGTATTTGAAAAATGAAATGCCACTTATAAAAAATGGCAAAGTCAAATTACTATAATTTCTCAATGCCCACTCTCAGTTGCCATACCTATCCCATTACAAGTCCATATTCAGCAGTCCAAGGACCAGCACCATCTACAAACCACAGTTTGAGCAGCAAAAAACCTAAATTCTCTAAGAAACTCCACTCACTCACCATTGCCCAAAGAAATCGGCGAACCTCTCCTACTGCATGTAGAGGGAGAGATGAGGCAGGTTTGCTGTGAAGATTAATGATTACAGTATTTTCGGCATAGAGGTGGCAGGTTTAAAAGCAGAAAGTGAAGTGAAAGTGAAGTGGCTCAGTCATGCCCAACTCTTTGCAATCCCATGGACTGTAGCCTACCAGGATCCTCCATCCATGGGATTTTCCAGGCAAGAGGACTGGAGAGAATTGCCATTTCCTTCTCCAGGTTAAAAACAGAAGCCATTATTAATGTGACAAATCCCTGTAGGAGTTTTTTCAGTTTACAAACCTCTCCTTATCTCATGTGATCCCTGTAACACCTCAAGGGTTCTCACCCGCCTTCATATGGGAAGTCACAGCACAAACGTGAAATGTCCTGCCATTGGTGAGGAAGGGCTTCCCTGGTACACACTGCCTGAGCAGGCACAGAGGAGACGTGGGGCAGTCTATATGCCCAGGTCTGCACGGGACACTTACGCTCTCTGGAATTCTGGGATGCTGAAGATGGCCTGCATCACAGAGCTGAGATAGCAGCTATTGCCCAGGTTCTTGAGCCCTGTGTACCCTGGGCCGTACATGGGCTTCAGCTTTGTCCCCGTCTCCTGGATCACCTCCCACTCGCTGACCCGCGGCTTGATGTCGTTGTCCTGGAGCCCATTCTCTGTCTGGGGCAAGATCAGTGAAGAAATACAACTTTGACGATGACTGTCATTCCAAGATCACATCCCACAAATTATTTCTAACAGCAACAGAGGTTTCTGCCTTTCCCCTCAATTAAACAGAGAAATAAAGAACCTCATTAAAAGCGACTGAGATAGTGATGGTTGCACAAGGCAAATGGACTTTGTGCCACAAAACTGTATGCTTAAAAATTGTTGAAATAGTAAGCTTTATGTTAGGTATAGCTTTCCATAATTTAATAAATGACCACATTTAAAAGATTTAACAATAAAAGAGACAAAGACCAAGGGGAAAGGGGATAGGAGGAGGAAGAAGACAAACAGGAATCAATAAAAAAAAAAGGCAGATACAACACAACACAGCAGACAAAAAGCAAGACAATTGGAGAGGAAAGTGGAGTAAAACCACGGGGCTCGGGAGAAGCTCAACGTAGGAGGGAGGTTTAAAGAAGAGCAGAGAAAATAAATTAAAAAGTGACATGAGTGAGACAGAGGAATTAGACAGAGAATGTGAGGAAAGGGAGATGGCCTGGGCTAAAGCAAAACATGCACATTTAACTGGCTCCTCATAGGGTCAAATATTACACAGCCACAACACCAGCCTGAAAACACAATATAAAATGAGGCACAGGGTTTCCATCAACAATAAATAATCTACTGGTTTACTCTTTCCACACACCCCCAACAAGCTCTCCTTCCCTTCCTGAAATTAATTAAAGGGATGTTGGTCACAAATCATTTTAAAGGTCATCTCCCCATACCTTCGGCCTTTAGTGAACAAAAAATGATTCATGCAGCTCTCCATCAAAGGAGACAAAAATTTTGCAAGTAAACTCCAACTAAAACAAAATGGTACTTGATGAGGTGCCATGTTCATTATAAAACTTTAAAACTCTAAGTACACTGATAACCAAAAGAAAATGCTAATTAAGTTTGAGAAGTAAATGCAAACATTAAAACCTAAAACCTATAAAATGAAGATGCATGTGATAGGAATTATATAAATAAAGCAAACAGTTTCCCTGTAAGGTGGGAATAGAGACAAAAGGAGATCCTTCTCACCCCATGCATATGAAGCATGTCAATTCCAAAATGTGCTAAGTGCTTGGCCAAATGAGGGTCCAAAACAGCTTCCTCTTCTTGGAAAGAATAAACATCTAGAAGGTGAAAAGAAAATAAGCACTGAGACCTGCAATCAAGTTATTCAATATTCAACATGCACCCACCAACCTCCTCCTATGCACTGGGCTTGGGACACATCAATGAACACACAAAAAACTCGTGAGTTTCAACTGGGGGGAAGACAGATGATAAACAATAAGCGTAACCAATGGGTATTTTTGTAAATATATCTATATATCAATCCTTTTGACATTTCAGAAAGTAATTTTATAAAGGATTTCTGAAACAAGAAAAAGAAGACCGTGTCTAAAGCTAAAATAATTTAAAACTAGACAAATGCAAATGCCTAACACTAACTGTTCTAATCCCAGTGGCATGTTTATAAGTTCAGGAGGAGGAAAGTGGGAAGGAGGAGACGGTGACACTGCCTGCCACCCTCAGGGGGAACCAGTGAAGAACAGAGAAACAGGACCTCGGGCTGTCTGAATGGCTGCACTGTGGTGTGAGGTCCAGGACAAAACGAAATTCTGCCCATGGAAACCTCGTAGTCTCAGAGCTACCACCACACGACCTACCACCTCCATCTGCCCCCTTGTCCCCTCCTCCCCAGTGTCCACACCTCAGAGAGCTGGTGAGGGGTCTCTGAAGACTGCAGTGCACCCCAAATGTGCCCACCCTGCAGCACATGGAAGACGATGATGCGTCTGGTACAGCGGGGTAACTCAGGAGGCTGCACCCAGCCCAGGATCTGAGAAATCAGCATGTTGACAGCCTGGTCTGTAACCCACTCCCGGGGCTCTGGTGTTGGGAAGCTGTGTGCTGAAGGGGGCCGTCTCTCTCCTCAGGACCCTCATCTCCCACCTGACCACATAAGGCTTCAGACTGAACCCAGCTTCCCCAAGGGTAGGGTATGATTTCAAAGCAACAGCAATGCCTGAAAGCTCATTAGAAACGCAGAATCTCGGGCTCCACCCAGACATACTGAACAAGAACCTGCATTTTAATGAGATCCCCATGCACACAGTAAAGTTTGAGAAGGACTGTGTAGCGCTTTCAAAAGCTACCCAAACCACCGCCTTACCTGTCCTCACATGGCAGTGCAACAGGGAAGAGGGAAACGTTTTCAGGCCCATTTTGCACATGAGGAAACGAGACTTAGAAAAGTTAAATCCTTTGTCTCAAACCCCACCTGTGGCCCAAACCCAGGTAGTCTGACTCCTGGCCCCATCCTTTCTACTCAGATTTCTTAGGAGACCAAGACTCAGTGAGGCACCATCCGAGGCCCTTAACAGGAAGGGAGAGACAAAAAACAAACCAAAATTTTGGGACTTTGGTAATGGTCCGGTGGTTAAGACTCTGCACCTCCAATGCAGGGGGCACAGGTTCAATACCTGGTTGGGGAACTAGGATCCCACATGGTTCAGCCAAAAAACAAAAACAAAATAAAAACAAAAAACCCCACAATTTCTTCACTCTAAAATTGGAAAAACAAAATGTGAAAATAGATATAAAGATATTATTCTTGACAGCAACAAAAGATAAGATTGTTCAAGGAGTTTCCTGCTCTCTGGAACAATACCAGGAGGAGAAAAAAAAAAGTGATATATAGGAACTACGAGGACCCTCTGACCCAAACCCATTGCCACCCAAAAAAAGTCAAGTCTTTCTATTATTAACAGATTAAACATTGTATAGCTTTCTCTTCTATCCCTCTTCCCTAGGCGTCTATTTCAACTTATGGATAGAAGCCTTCATCTATATTCTTTTCTAAATATAATTATTTAGAATTATAATTCAGTGCACTCAAAAGTAAACACAAAAGATAAAATCCCAAGGCCAATTAAGAAAAAAATTTCCCAAATGTTTAAATATTTTAAAAAAACAATAAAATTCCTTGAACTTGAACTTGAAACAACTACATCAACTATATCTTCAACCTACAACACCTGACAGTCAAGTACCACTCAAATATTACCTCGAAGGTAGAAACGACACTTCCCATGCACTTTAAATTTGGTCATTATTTAAACTAGTGAGAATTTCTAATTTAACAAAGAATGTTCAAACTACTGCACAACTGTACTCATCTCACATGAGAGCAAAGTAATGTTCAAAATTCTCCAAGCAAGGCTTCAACAGTAGATGAACTGAGAATTTCCAGATGTTCAAGCTGGATTTAGATAAGGCAGAGGAACCAGAGATTAAATTTCCAATACCCGTTGGGTCATAGATAAAGCAAAAGAGTTCCAGAAAAACATCTACTTCTGCTTCATTGACTACGCCAAAGCCTTTGACAGTGTGTATCACAACAAACTGGAAAATTCTTTAAGAGATGGGAATACCAGATCACCTGACCTACCTCCTAGGGCTTCCCTGATAGCTCAGTTGGTAAAGAATCCGCCTGCAATGTGGGAGACCTGGGTTCGATCCCTGGGTTGGGAAGATCCCCTGGAGAAGGGAAAGGATACCCACTCCAGTATTCTGGCCTGGAGAATTCCATAGACTGTACAGTGCATGGGGTCGCAAAGAGTCGGACACGACTGAGCAGCTTTCACTTTCACTTTACCTGCCTCCTGAGAAACCTGTACGCAGGTCAAGAAGCAACAGAACTGGACATGGAACAACAGACTGGTTCCAAATTGGGAAAGGAGTACCTCAAGGCTGTATATTGTCACCCTGCTTATTTGCAGAATACATCAGGCGAAATGCTGGGCTGGATGAAGCACAAACTGGAATCAAGATTGCTGGGAGAAATAATAACCTCAGATATGCAGATGATACCACCCTTATGGCAGAAAGCAAAGAGACTAAAGAGACTTGATGAAAGTGAAAGAGAAGAGTGAAAAAGCTGGCTTAAAACTCAACATTCAAAAAATGAAGATCATGGCATCTGGTCCCATCATTTCATGGCAAACATGGGGAAACAATGGAAACAGTGACAGACTTTATTTTCTTGAGCTTCAAAATCACTGCAGATGGTGACTGCAGCCATGAAATTAAACAACACTTGCTCCTTGGAAGAAAAGCTATGGCAAACCTAGACAGCATATTAAAAAGCAGAGATATTACTTGGCCAACAAAGGTTCCTATAGTCAAAGTTATGGTTTTTCCAGTAATCATGTATGGATGTGAGAGTTGGACCATAAAGAAAGCTGAGCATCAAAGAATATTAATTCTTTTGAACTGTGGTCTTGGAGAAGACTCTTGAGAGTCCCTTGGACTTGTAAGGAGATCCAACCAGTCAATCCTAAAGGAAACCAATCCTGAATATTCACTGAAAGGACTGATGCTAAAGTTCCAATACTTTGGCCACCTGATGCAAAGAGCTGACTCATTAGAAAAGACCCTGATGCTGGAAAAGACTGAAGGCAGAAGGAAAAAGAGATGACAGATGACAAGATGGTTGGACGGCATCACCAACTCAATGGACATGAGTTTGAGCAAGCTCTGGAAGATGATGAAGAACAGGGAAGCCTGGCGTGCTGTAGTCCATGGGGTCACAAAGAGTCAGACACGACTGAGCTACTGAACAACTGTGAGATAGTTTTGAAGACTTAAAGACTTTAAGCTTCTACTTATCAGAGCCTGAAGAGAAAATTACAAGATTGATAGAAATGTGCCATTGGCACTGGTCTAGGATTTTGAAATAAGTGAAAATCACATAAAATTCTATGGTTCTTAAGCTATTAGCCTCCTGCCTGTGTGAGAAATTAACATTTCCTATCTCTGGTCATTAACTGCCCCCAAAATATGACATGATTTAGTCAGACACAACAGTTACTTACCCCAATGACAAAAACAGTTTAGTGAGTAACACACAAGAAATCTAAAATTGAACTGTGATCCTTAAACTTGGCAATCATGAAGAATTTATAAGTGACACGTAGTCAGAGAAAAAAATGTTTGAAGAAGACTTGGGGACTGAAAATCCTTACACATTTTTCATTAGGAAATTTACTTTATCTCCATCTTCAGCTTAGCAAACTCAAGTCTTAACTCAGAAACTACTGCAGCAAATAAGCACAGCCTGACAAGTATTAATCTCCCTAACTCCAACCTTGACTTAAAAACCAGAAGCTAAGAAACAGAAAGTTCACAGAAAGATCCTCCTGCTAAGTCGCTTCAGTCATGTCCGACTCTGTGTGACCCCACAGACAGGAGCCCACCAGACTCCCCCGTCCCTGGGATTCTCCAGGCAAGATCCTCCTAGGAATAGCCTAAGCAGAGTTTCATAAGTAACTACACTTACTTTAGAAGTAAACTAGTCATTGTTTCAAGTTAAATGACAAATGAAGCCATGGAGAGTGTAGAGAGATCCATAGAAGCGAAAAGATTTAAGAAAAGATTTACTGAATTAAAATGACAGAAAGAAGATCTCTGGCTGCCTAGGAATAAAAAGTTTTACTAAGAAAGATCACAAAGGAATTTTGTGAGGATATGGAAATGTTCACTCTCTTTATAGTGAAGGTAATGATTAGGGAGCTATATATTTTAAAAATTCATTACCTAAAATATTAAAAGGTTCCACTTACTATATGTAACTTTTACTTCAATCTGCAACCCAGCCTTGACCCATATAAGTCAATGAATGAATAAATGGATATTCATAAATCCCTTTATGAATTCATAAATAAAGGTAATATTTAAAGGGGAAAAAAAATTTCCAGCATGAATTGATGTGATGAGCACATTAGAAAATAGTATGTGCACTGAGGAAACTATAATCAATAACCAGTGATAAACCATAATGGAAAAGAATAAGTGTATACATATATGTACAACTGAATCAAAAATTCTTCTAAACAGCAGAAATTAACACAACATTGTAAACCAACTATACCTCGATAAAATTTTTTAAAAAAATAAATAAAATAGTATGTGTATTAAGTTTCAAAAGTAATGAAGGAAAACTTATAAACATGGAGGCTAAGACTGAGACCAAGACTGAGAATCTGTAAGGAATTATATATAAAAGTGGTAATAATTTCTTATCTCTAATGAGGTTTCTTTGTTTTTTGTTTTTCTATTAATATTTTTCCAAATTTATTATATTTTGATTGAAAAAATGTTTTGCAACTAATTGCCAAAGATTACAAATATTACAAATATTTCTATCGGATGGTATGCTATTAGAAGTAGTGTACCACTGGTCACCCTTGTTCATTCATATGGATTCACTGACTCATTCATTCATTCACTGTAGTCAACAAATAAATACTGAATACCAAATATGTAAGGATAGTGAGGATACAATAAGAAATAAGATAAGCGAGGCTCCTGCCCTCATAAGTTGAAATGTTACTGTTTCAAATAGTCTTGTGAGAATGCTGGTTTGGTATAACGGACCTCCACAGATGTCTTCTTGGCTGTGGTTTACTCATGTGACTTTCAGCTCTCTTTCTTAGCCCCAGAAAGTGGCAGAAGTCCAGATCTTGCCTGCAGATCCCCACACAGGAAAGAAGGAGAGAGAGGTAAAGATATACTTCAAGAAGCTCTGGTGTTTTAGAAAGACTAATGAAACCATAGAAGCTGGCTTCACTGCTCTGTTCTCACAGCTCAAATGGAGAGAAAAAACAGAACTGTTGGTCAAACACCAAGTCATAAGCCACAGAGGAAAGGTTCTCTCCCGAGTAAGTGTGATCTGTTCACCCAAACTGTCTCTCTTCACCATGAGTTTATATTTGCGCCCACAGAGTACCTTCCACAGACAGGAAAAGAGGAGAAGCAAGAGAATGCTCCAGCAATTGATCTAGAAAGCCAAACACAAAATGAATGAGGTCAAAGGTGTGTACTATCACCTTAGACAGCATAAGTCCCAGACCAAACAGAATCTAGACTGTAGTCAGGAAATGAAAGCAAGTAAGAGGAAAGAGATGTCAGTAAAAGAGACACGAAGAAAAAGAAAAAAGGGTAAATCAGAGGAACAAATTGTATTGGTGTGTCTGTCTTCCTCCATCTGTTTACTCCACAAATACTTACTGACACCCACTATGTGTGAGGGACTTTGCTGGATGCTAGAGATACGATAGTGAACAACAATTCTGTTGCTCAGGGTCTGCTGTCTTATGAAAAGTGCCACAGTGTAGCAGCAAAGAAGAACACAGAGGGGTACAAGCCAGGTCAAAACTAAAATGAAGTAGTCAATCCTTGATTCCAAATCCTTGGACTGATGCCCAGGTCAGGGTTGAAGATGACCAAGTAAGAAAAGCCACCTTGAGATGCTGCTGAGCTGGGCAGAGTCAGGGGGATAGGTGATTTCACAGCTGCCACTGATAGGAACAGAATGATGGGACAAAAGTGATGATGAAATAGTTAGTCCCACCGGAAGATTGTAAGTAAAAAATATGGGAGACCCCCATATGTTAATGATTACTCAAGAAAGCAGGTTTGCTTAACCACAAAACCAATCAGGCTTGCTTACCAAAAAACCCATGCAACAGAAGCAAGGGACATGCCCCAAAACAATAAAACAACGGTGGCCTGAGTCCCAAAATCCTACCCAATGAACTCAGTAAATTAATGATCCCTAGAACAAGTTCTGTGCACACACACAAAAATAATTGTTTATGGAAAGGTAACTTTTCAAAATGAAAAACCCTCATTGTACTAAAACTTGAAAACATTTTTCCAAAATTCTATATGACAATCCTGGCCTGACCATACAGGGACAAGTAAGCTTCCTGGCCCTACCTGGGGGAGGAACTGATGATGAAAACATGATATCTATTCAAGACAGATAAAGGTCTTCTCTCCCTCCCTACTTTTCCTTTGATTACAAAACTGCAGCCCACTAAGTTCTCGGGACACAGCAGTTCTTGCCCACCCGCTTCTTATCTACCACTTTACTGTCACTGAATTCTTCTCTGCACTGAGACAGAAAGGACTATAGTACCAGGGCTCTTCAGAGCCCTCCCCGCCAAAATGACACTGATTTGTTTCACCATGGCCATCTCAGAAGACCCTTCTGCAATCACCAAGGCTGTGAGGCTTCTTCTTAGGTAAACTAATTTCCATGATGAAAGAAAAAAACACCTTTGCCTGCCTCCAACCTTTTTAATTCCCTTCCCACCAACCTCAACCTCAATCTGCCAAAGAATGTCTCCTCCCACAGAGGAGAGCTCTTCATTTGTTTGTACAGTGATCTGTTTCTTATTTTGTTTCCTGCTGTACCCATGGAACCAGAGTGGAATTTGATAGGGGGCCCACTTTTATTACCCAGCCACCACAATGGCCATGACTGGGGGATCACAGCTTCCTGGAAGAACTAATTCTAGACTGAGATGTCAAGATGAGTAGGAGTTTCTCACTGAACAGGTATATCCTTGTTGGGGAGAAGGAAACCAGGATGATTGGATCATACCACCATTAAGTATCTGAGTTCACAACCTGCTTGGATTCCATGTTCACTAAGCAATAGTCTAAATATAATTCAGCTTCCCACAGGGAAGGAATGTACTGGTCGAGTTGACATAAACATCCCACTTACAAGCAGTTGTGGTTCTCATTAGAAACTAAAAAATAAACTCCCTGACTTTAAGATTCTGGCTCTTGTGAGTTGAATTAGCTCCTCAGTGAGCCTACCAAGTATGGAAGATGGGCTCTCAACAGAAGTACCTTCATAAGGAGGCAGCCACCCTGCCCCGGACAGAAGGAACCCTGCCCTCCTGGGTCTCAATATCCACAAAGCCCATTCTCAGACATTTAAAGAAACTTCACATTTTTGTTAATTTATTTGGCTTTTAAATAAATATTAAGCTACACCTAGCAATCTATTAAACAGATTTAAAAAGTACAAAAATAGAATTAATACATCTCATAAACTAATATCTTGGGCAAACTTCAGGAGATAGTGGAGGACAGGGAAGCCTGGCGTGCTACAATCCACACGGTTGCAAATAGTCAGACACGACTTGGCGACTGAACAACAGCAGCAGCAACAACAAATAAACTAATATGATAATTAGACTGAAAATAATTATTTGCATTAAAACCAACTCTGCATAAGATAAACAGGAATCAAATCCTGATCTATTTTCAAAAACTGAACATTTTCTCAGCTAAGTGAATTCAAGAACCTTCATCATAGCTGAATGTTTCACATTGTTTTTGCCAATGTTTTATGTTTTCTATGGTTGAAAAGTAGCATTTATTCAAATACTCTCAATTACGTGATAAGGAAAATCTTGAAAGTTCACCCTCCCCTACAAGAAAAACAAAAACTTAATAATGGCAGATAATGGGTTAATATTCTTAATGGTTAAGAAGTTTTTAAAAGCCAGTAAGGAAAACACCCACACCTACTAGAAAATCACCCTAAGAAACTCAGAAAAAGAACTACAAATAGCCAAGAATACTATGAAAAAGTTCAGCCTCACTATAAAGCAAGTTAAAACAAGATAACAGATTAGCCAAGGTTTTTAAATATTCTGAATATGAAAAGTTGTCAAAGATTTGTTGGAATAGGTATTCTCATACATTTCAGGAGGGCGTATGAATTACTACAGTTATTTAAAAGAGAAACTCGGCAACTGAAAATTAAATTTAAAGGTTCAACCCTTTGTTCACAGGAACGTGTCCTTAAAAGAAAAAATCATTAGACAAACACCCAAAGACTTGCATATATACAAAGATGCTCATCAGAAAAGCAAAACGGTAACATCTTACAGGGAAACAAGAATAATTGATGCTTTTGAACTGTGGTGTTGGAGAAGACTCTTGAGAGTCCCTTGGACTGCAAGGAAATCAAACCAGTCAATCTAAAGGAAATCAGTCCTGAACATTCATTGGAAGGACTGATGCTGAAGCTGAAACTCCAATACTTTGGCCATCTGATGACTCATTGGAAAAGACCCTGATGCTGGGCAAGATTGAAGGCAGAAGGAGAAGGGGATGACAGAGGATGAGATGGTTGGATGACATCACTAACTCAATGGACATGAATTTGAGCAAGCTTGGTAACGGACAGGGAAGCCTGGTGTGCTGCAGTCCATGGGGTCGCAAACAGCCAGACACAACTGAGCTACTGAACTAAACGGAACAGGGGAATAGTGAAATGATTTGTGGAACTAACAGGGGATACTGAAGAATGTTTAATGACATAGAAAATATAATGTTAAATAGAGAAAATAGGGAATAAAACTTTACACAGTGTGATTCAATTTTTGTAAAAATGCAGGCTATGTATGTGTATTTGTATGAGAACTGATCAAGGCTTTAAAAAAGAAAAAAGACTGAAAGGATACACTCAAATTATTAGAAGCAGAGCAGTTTGTCCAGGGAGTGGTATTACTCCCGATTTTTATTTTTAAAACTCCATGTTTTTTTATTTCTCTAAATTTTTCTCTGCTTTCTAAATATGTTACACTGAATATCTGCTTCCCATATTATCAAACGGCTAATATAAAACTTTCCTGTCTGAGGTTAAAGGAAAGAAACTTTAGATGAACTCTAAATCACAGTTTGAAAATAAGTTTCATGCTTAAAAAAAAAAAAAAAAAAGCTCCTGGAAAAGATTCTTAGAGAACAGAATTAATCCTTGCCTTTATTCAGTTCAGTTCAGTCGCTCAGTCATGTCCGACTCTGCTACCCCATGAATAGCAGCACGCCAGGTCTCCCTGTCCATCACCAACTCCCGGAGTTCACTCAGATTCACTCAGATGTCCATCGAGTCAGTGATGCCATACAGCCATCTCATCCTCTGTTGTCCCCTTCTTCTCCCGCCCCCAACCCCTCCCAGCATCAGAGTCTTTTCCAATGAGTCAA
Organism: Bos javanicus; assembly: GCF_032452875.1. NCBI lineage: Eukaryota > Metazoa > Chordata > Mammalia > Artiodactyla > Bovidae > Bos > Bos javanicus. Next base: position 87,652,481 of record NC_083868.1, read on the forward strand.
CTCTTCGCATGAGGTGGCCAAAGTACTGGAGTTTCAGCTTTAGCATCATTCCTTCCAAAGAAATCCCAGGGCTGATCTCCTTCAGAATGGACTGGTTGGATCTCCTTGCAGTCCAAGGGACTCTCAAGAGTCTTCTCCAACACCACAGTTCAAAAGCATCAATTCTTCGGCACTCAGCCTCCTTCAGAGTCCAACTCTCACATCCATACATGACCACAGGAGAAACCATAGCCTTGACTAGACGGACCTTTGTTGCCTTTATTATTAGCATATATTTAAATAGAATACAATTATTTAAATACTTATAGACTAGTTGGTTCATTTAACCAAAGTATCCATGCCTAGTATAAGATTTTTGTATGGAACTCAAAGATGAATAAGACAGAGCTCAACTGAAATTTTAGAACAAAGTCCCATACATAAATAATTTTAGTCTTGAATAGGATGTTCTGAGAGCTGGACTTCTAATAACTAATCTCAAAGCACTACATAATATAACTTCACCATAAACAGAATGAAATACTGCCATCTGCAGCGACATGGATGGACCTAGATTACCATACCAAGTAAAGTAGGCCAGAAAGAGAAAGAGAAATATCACCCATCATTGTGTATGGGATCTAAAAAGATGATACAAACGAACTTATTTCCAAACAGAAACAGACTCACAGACACAGAAAACAAATTTATGGTTACCAAAGTTTGCTTTGGTTAACAGATACAAGTTTGGGATTAACAGATACAATCTACTATATATAAAATAGATCAGCAATAAGGACCACTGTATAGCGCAGGAAACTATATTCAATGTATTATAATAACCTACAATAGAAAAGAATCTGAAAAAAAACGAATCACTTTGCTGTATACCCGAAACGAACACTGTAGATCAACTATACTTCAATTTTTCAAAAAGGTCCTGCATCTTTAAAATAGCACTAAAAGTAGAAACATCTGAATTATCCTCCCCTTACAGTTGTACCCAATAGAATACCTATGTTATGATCCCTTCTCTCTGGAGCCCCTACAAGGACTGTGATGATTACCACGTATACCATTCAACAGAGCCATGTCACCCCAAATCCAACTGGCAGACTACAGTTCATGGGGTGGCAAAGAGACACAACTAAAAACAACATCAACAAACAAAATTCAGTCAGAGAAAGATAACAGAGAAGAAAAGACAAATGTCTATATTTGTCCTAAAAAAAATCATCTTACCTTAAAGCAGAGAAGAAAGAGACTTAACACCTGGACAGATGGAGAAGACTGACCTGAGTATGGGTCCAGGTCGGTGCTTCATAAATGCTGTCAGTGACCTGAGATGATGGGTTCTTATGACCACAGCTCTGTATTTAATTTTCTCATTATCAGTCCTGATATAAGTTCTCTGTTCCCTCACCCAATGGTGGAAGGAATTAACTGTACAAACATGGCTAAAAGCTAACGCAGTGTGAGAACACACAAAGGATCAGTAGGAACCAGTTCTAACCCTCTGCTGCACTGGACGAAATCACTGCCCACTGATGTCAAGGGGTCTGAACACCCCGTATCTTGAACAACCATCTACTCCATAATGACACTAATCCCCCTAATGGACTCTAGGCTTTCAAACCCCTACTATTCTAATGGTGAGTTTGATTATGCACATTTACTTCACAAGTCCTGATTCCTCCTTCTGTCCTCTTTGTTTTTTGGTCGCTCAGTCGTGTCCAACTCTTTTGTGACCCTGTAGAGTGGAGCCCACCAGACTCCTCTGTCTGTGGGATTTCCCAGGCAAGAATACTGGAGTGGGTTGCCATTTCCTTCTCCAGGGGATCTTCCTGACCCAGCAATCGAACCTGCGTCTCCTGCACTGGCAGGTGGATTCTTTCCCGCTGAGCCATTAGCCAAGGAACATACAGAAAGATACAAAAGCAAAAAACTTTTACCAAGACTCTACTGTGGGCACCAGGCTAAATGATTATGCACCTTGACAAATCTATGAGGGAAATACCATGATTATCCTCAAGATGAGGAACCGGAGGCTGACCCAAGATCTCACAGCTAATAAGAGGTAGAATCAGGATTCACGCCTGGGCTGTCTTAGTCCCGAGCTTATGGCCTCCAATCCCAGAGATGAAGGCACTGGTTAAACCAAGAGGGAGCCACTGCAGGTGCCTGAGTTGGTAAAGGCACACTCACCGGCCCCATCCGGAGTGATGGTCCCCAGTTTCACAGCGAGAGGGTAGCCTGTGTCTCTGTAATGCTCCAACGCATGCCCGTTGCCCCCAGAGCTGTCAAAGAACCACTTCCCACACAGCACGGAGCCATCGGTCAGGTTCAACCAGAGGTTCTCCCGGAGGTCGCACCTGGCACACTTCCAACCACTGTGAAGTCATCAGAGGACAGTTAGCACAGCCACAGCACAAGGCATGATGAGAAAACCAACATCTAAGAAAAAGGGGTGTCTCAGGTTGGGGGGGAGCAGGGTCGCAGGAGATGGTCAGTGGAATAGCAGAGACCCATTCCAGAGCAGAAGGAGCACTCACACGGGGCCAGGTCCTCCAAGAGAGCTCTTCTACCTTAGAAAACTGACACAGAACCTGAGGGTAGGAAAAGAGGCCATTTCCTTAAAATTCCTTAGATGAGAGACAGTAAAGCCTGAGTGAGTGTAAATTATGAAAGATCCCATGTGTATAAACAGCTGAGGTTCTAAAGCATCAACCACTAGTAGTAATGCTTCACTACTAGTTTAAACAAAACTCTACTACACTGACAATCTAAGTAGAAAGGAATCCACTTCATTGTTGTTGTTATTATTCAGTCTCTAGGTCGTGTCCAACACTTTGTGACCTCATGGGTGTAGCAGGCCAGGCTCCTTTGTCCACCACTATCTCCCAGAGTTTGCTCAAGTTCATGTTCATTGAGTTGGTGATGTTATCTAACCATCTCATCCTCTGTGCCCGTTCTCCTTTTGCCTTCAATCCCAGCATCAGGGTCTTTTCCAATGAGTCAGCTCTTTGCATTAGGTGGCCAAAGATTGGAGCTTCAGCATCAGTCCTTCCAATGAATACTCAGGGTTAATTTCCTTGAGGAGCATTGGTCTTCTTGCAGTCCAAAGAACTGAAGAATCTTCTCCAGCACCACAGGTCGAAAGCATCAATTCTTTGGCACTCAGCCTTCTTTATGATCCCAAGTCTCACATCTGTACACAATTATAGCTTTGACTATATGGACATTTGTTGGCAAAATGATGTCTTTACTTTTTAATATGCTGTGTAGGCTTGTCATAACTTTTCTTCCAAGGATCAAGTGTCTTTTAATTCCATGACTGCAGTCACCATCCACAGATCTTGGAGCCCAAGAAAAGAAAATGTCACTGTTTCCACTTTTTCCCCTTTTATTTGTCATGAAGTAATGGCAAAGAGTTGGCTCATTGGAAAAGACTCTGATGCTGGGACGGATTGGGGGCAGGAGGAGAAGGGGACGACAGAGGATGAGATGGCTAGGTGGCATCATTGACTCAATGGACGTGAGTCTGAGTGAACTCCGGGAGTTGGTGACGGACAGGGAGGCCTGGCGTGCTGCGATTCATGGGGTCGCAAAGAGTCAGACACGACTGAGCTACTGAACTGAACTGAACTGAATGGGACCGGATGCTATGATCTTAGTTTGTCTAATGTTGTTTCAAGCCAGCTTTTTCACCCTCCTCTTTCACCCTCTTCAAGAGGCTAAGTTCCTCTTCACTTTCTGCCATAAGGGTGGTGTCATCTGCATATCCGAGGTTATTGATATTTCTCCCGGCAATCTTGATTCCAGCTTGTGCTTCATCCAGTCTGGCATTTTGCACGATGTACTCTGCGTACAAGTTAAATAAGTAGGATGACAATATACTCCTTGATGTACTCCTTTCCCGATTTGGAACCAGTCAATTGTTCCATGTCCAGTTCTAACTGTTGCTTTGTGACCTGCATACAGATTTCTCAGGAGACAGGTAAGGTGGTCTGGTATTCCTAGATAGGAACTCTATTCCTAGATAAAAACTCTTTAAGAATTTTCCACAGTTCGTTGTGATCCACAAGGTCAAAGGCTTTCGCAAAGTCAATGAAGCAGATGTTTTTCTGGAATTCTCTTTCTTTTTTCTATGATCCAACAGATGTTGGCAATTTGATCTCTGGTTACTCTGTCTCTTCAAAACCCAGCTTGTACATCTGGAAGTCCTTGGTTCACGTACTACTGAAGCCTAGCTTGAAGGATTTTTGAGGATAACCTTGCTAGCATGTGAGATGAGCACAATTGTACAGTAGTTTGAATGTACTTTGGCATTGCCCTTCTTTGGGATTGGAATGAAAACTGACTTTTTCCAGTCCTGTGGCCATTGCTGAGTTTTCCAAATTTGCTGACATATTGAGTGCAGCACTTTAACAGCATCATCTCTTAGGATCTGAAATAGCTGAGCTGAAATTCTGTCACCTCCACTAGGTTTCATTCCTAGTAATGCTTCCTAAGGCCCACTTGACTTCATACTCCAGGATGTCTGGCTCCAGGTGAGTGACCACATCATTGTGATGATTCGAGTCATTAAGACCTTTTTTGTATACTTCTTCTGTGTATTCTTGCCATCTCTTCTTAATCTCTTCTGCTTCTGTTAGGTCCTTACTGTTTCTGTCCTTTATCGTGTCCATCCTTGCATGAAATGTTCCCTGGATCTCTCCAAATCTCTTGAAGAGATCTGTAGTCTTTCCCTTTCTATTGTTTTCCTCTTTCTTTGCATTAACAACTTAAATGAAGGTTAAATGCCAGGTATGGGGCAAGGGCTTTTCAGAAGTCTTACCATGCAATTCTAATAAACACTCTTCAGCATTATTACCATCCCCACTAACAAAGAGAACAACAGAGGGTACAGAGCCTTCCCTAAGACCACACAGAGCAGAGGGCAGCACAGCCAGGGTCCACACAGATAGGACACATTCTGAATCCACCTGCTCTTTCCCTCTAGCTCCTGCCTCTGGAAAGACACCTGCCTCTGATTACAGGAGGTGCCAATGAAGCCTAAAGAGCATTCCAGCCAAAAGGTGATAACCAAAGACTGTTGTAAGTCTTTGTAGCTGGGTCCCCCTAGAGGTAGACAAAGATCTGAATGCAAATGGCTTGTCAGGGAGGTGATCCCAGGAAGCACTCTAAGGGAGTTGAGGGAAGACAGACTGAAAGGGTAGGCAGCCAGGCTGGAGACTGTCAACAAGCAGATGACCCCCTGGGCCAGTGGGGCTCAAACCAGCTGCGGAACTCAAGGAGATGGTTATCCTACTTGAGGGTGGGGGTCTAGGTATTCATCCTTCCACTCCACAGCCCCTGGTTGGGGGCCGTTTCAGGACAGGAGGGAGCATGACTCCGCAGCGTTTCTGACTGTCCCATGCACCAGCCAACCTGGCTCTGGCAGATAGAGAAAGCCCCTAAGAAAGAGCTGCAGGTGTCTGCAATCATATGCCTTAGGGTGGGGATGGGCTGGGCTCCGGGGTGGGGACTGGCCACGGTCAGCGTCTACTACAAAGATATAGATAATTCCAGAGAGAATTTTTGAGCTTATTTTTATAAAAGGCAACTGATAATAACATATATAATTGCTAATTCAGTGGAGAGGTAGAAAAATAAATAATCCTTTGGCCAGTTTTAGGCGGGTAAAGTTCCATTTTGCTGACTCTCACCTTGGAGGAATTCTGACTCCATTGTCCAACTGGGTAAGGTTATTGGCATATTTCGACACTGGCAATTCATTCTCCCATGTATCTGGGTCCTGCTTTCTGTATGGAGATTTTGAGCTGAGAACTGCATCACAAGCAATGGTTACCTATAAGATAAATGCAGATATAATACATAAAACAGTTTGAGAACAGCAACTTTTGTAAAATGAATCTTAAAGTTTATTAATAAATACAACTTAAGTCAAGAAAATTCAAACAGCTTAGTTACCATAAGAGCAAGATGCTAGTTTCCTGACTCTAGCACTTTCCCCCTGGGTCTAGCTAGGTTTTGTCCTGGCCTGGAATTTGCAGTATTAACAATGACACAAGATACCAAAGAACTAAATCCAGTTTGTAAATCCAAGCATAAAAGTCAGATTTAACAATTTCTGTCTCTTAGCAAGTGGAGTGAAAAGTATAAGGTGAACAATTTACAAGGGTGAAATTAGCAACAGGAATACCTAGGATTTACCCAAATGGTATGTTTTACTCCTAACAAATTTACACCAAGATATCCAATATCCTTCACTCATCATACAATGACATGTGGTCAAGGGCACTGAATGGAATGCAAGCAGCATGGCTCCATTTCCTAATCTGGTGCAAATGTGACCTTGGATGGGGACATGCCTAGATGTTCTGTGCCAGACCAGCCATTAGGAGCAAATCTGTGATGTCCAGCTTGGCACCAACTAACCACCAGGGAGGGCAGATTCTCTCCTTTCTCCCAAACCCCACTGATCCTGGACACAGGCCTCTCACAACTATTCACTATTTGCTTAATGCTGTAAGATATTTCTAGCTCTCTTGAAAAACATGTTCTGATGAGAATGTAAAATGGTACAGCCACTTTGGAAAATAATTTGGCAGGTCCTCAAATGTTTAAACAGAACTACCGTATGACCCTGCAATTGCATCCCGAGGTATACACCCAAGGTATTAATAAATAAAAATATAGGTCTACACAAAAACTTATCAACAAATGTTCACAGAAGCATTATTTATAACATCCAAAAGTAGAAGCAACCCAAATGTCCATTAATGATAAATGGATAAAATTTTGTATTTTGATATGAGAACTGTTATCAGCAATAAAAAGGAATGAAGTACCAATACATGCTACAACCTAGATGGACCTTGAAAATGTATGCTAAGTTAAAAGAAGCCAGCCACAAAGAACCATGATTCCTTTTATATGGAATGGACAAAATAGGCAAATCCATAAAGACAGAAAGCAGATTAGTGACAGCCAGAGGCTAGGGGGATAAGAGGCAGAGGGGTAGGTGATGGCTGTGGGGTAATAAAAATATTCTAAAATGAGATAGTCATGATGGATGCCCAATTCTGAATATAATAAAAGCCATTGATTGTTTTTAAATATTTTTAACAAAAATGTATATTCTACATCACTATCCTGCACAATTAGCTGAACTTCATAAAGAATGTTTTCCTCTGGGTAGCACCACCAACTGACCCCAGAACAGATTAAGAGACATACTGTATGGTTCCCTGCTGGCTCACTTGGTTAAGAATCCGCCTGCAGTGTAGGATACCAGGGTTTGATCCCTGGGTCAGGAAGATGCCCTGGAGAAGGGAATGGCCACCCACTTCAGTATTCTTGCCTGGGAAATCCTACGGACAGAGGAACCTGGTAGGCTACAGTCTATGGGGTCACAAAGAGTTGGACCCAACTTAGTGATTAAACCACCATCACCACCAAATGGGAAATAAATCTAAAGAGTGGAGATAGATACACACACACACACACACACACACAACTGATTCACTTCACTGTACAGCAGAAACTAACATATTATAAAGTAACTATACTCCAATAAAAATATAAAATAAACAACTACAAGGAAAAAAAAGAGATAATAGAGGCCTCAGGTGCCATCCCACACCCACCCAGGCCATGAGCAATTCCTATCAGCCCTTCATCCAAAATCTATTTGCAATCTACCTCTTCTTAATTTCGGTCACACCCATCTTAGTCCCAACCGTCATTCCAGCCACACAACAGCCACCTTAAGGTCTTTTTTCTCCCATTCTTGCTCCCTCTTCGCTGCCCAGCAGGCAGTGATCTGCTGTGAACATTACAGCCCATCCTTCTCCAGCTTTTAAAACTCTCTGAGGATATACTGAACACTGCTAATTGACACCACTGGGCTATGCACGGTCAAGAGAAGGAAAAGGCTCCTGCCCTCAAAAAGCTTACATTCTATTACAAAAAAAAAAAAAAAAAAAGCTTACACTCCATTACAGATCAGGCAATTGGGCATTCATAAATATATTTAAACCTCTTGATTTTTTTTTGGGGGGGGACAGTTTATTTGATAGAATTTTTTGTCATAATTGATTTACAATGTTATATTAGTTTCAGGTATACAACATAGTAATTGATATTTTGTAACATATACTCTATTTAAAATTATTATAAAATAACTGGTTATATTCCCTGTGCTGTACGTTATATCCTTCTATCTTATTTATTTTATACCTAGTAGTGTATACCTCTTAATCCCCTTTCCCTATCTTGCCCCTCCTTCAATGTTTTCCAAAAATATTCCCATTTATCTCCCACAAGCAGTGTTATATAATTAGTACTTCCTTTCAATTATCAAAAATCATCTTCCACTCCCTTCCAGTAATGTCCCTAGAAAACAAGGTTGAGTTCACCATGAGCTCCTTCCTGATGCGATGTGTTTGGGCCATGCTGCCTTAGCACTCCTGGCTACAAATCCTCATCTTTTTACTCTGGCCTGTTATAATCTCCCTGCTATTTCACTGACTACCTTGATCCCTTCCCTGTCCTCTTCTGAATCTTCTGCATCCCATTAGATCTTTAAGTGTTCTAATTTGTAATGCACAACAATTCAGATGTAATAGTCTCTCTTTTCTTTGAGATTCCTTCCTGGTGACACCTGACAAAATTTCCTTAATCGTCTGGGACACTATAAAACATTGACCTAGTGTTTTCAGAATACCATCTAAAATCACTTAGAGACCCTTTTTATGGATCACAATTGAAAGTCAGGATCCATTATCCTATATTATACTATGAATTATCTCAAGTTCACGGGTGTTCTGGAATTGGCTCAAACTGGCTCACAGAATTGATTGCTAAATTTTAAGAAATTCTCAAAGAAGATTGTTAAGCACAGCTGTTATTAAAAATTAAATTCTATAGGCTCACCAATAAATATACTTTTTAAAGGCAAAAAATGTTTAAAACTCTTCACTCCCTAGCTGTGTTACTCTACCTTAATATCTAATCTATATGCATTGGAAGTCCCTTATATCCACGTTATGTAAGCGGTGGAACCCATAGGTGATGGTGTCCTACTGCACATCTCTTCCCAACACTGCATTGGTGACATGTTAGCCTGAAATCAGCCACGCTGGGAGTATTTACACTACTGAAATCGGCAACCACTACAGCGCAGGGAGCTGGTTGCTAACCAACTACAAGCGCACCACTGCTTGAGCTCCTGCGTATAAAATGAGGCATTAGATCTCAGGCGCTAAGATCCCTACTGAGTCCCAGACGCCATTCTCTGTGGTCCCTGAATCACTGAGAGGTAGTTCAGCTTTATGGTAGAATCTACAGAGTACCTATCTGAAACTGAATTTTTTTGTGCTGAGAAATGCAAGAGATGACAGAAGCCCTGATTGGGTAACTTGAAGTTCAATAATTTGGGGTATTTAAAAACTTAAAAAGAGAATTATCAAATACCAAAAATGAAGCAAAAGCATGAAAAGAAATTATAGTAACGAGCATCTGTTATATAGATAAAACCAGTTACCATCAGATAAATCCAGGCTTCCCCTTCTATCTCCCTACCTCACCTTCCAAACAATTCTCTCCCTCTCTTTTTAATTCCTAAAGCACTTCTTAATTCTAAAAGACTCTATTAGAAATTACAATATATATTGCTAGACTCAGATTTCTGTGACACTTCACCTCTCTATAAAAGCATTCACACTTGGAATTATGTTCTGCATATAGAGAATAATTAAAAGTACTTAAAGGCTCTCTTAACTTTTCTCACATGAAGACTTTTTTTTCATAAGTGAGTGAGAGAAAAATCATCCCTCATGACATTCATTCAATGTCATGAATCAAGGACATCAATGTGCTGCTTCTTTTTTGATAACAGACTCAAGTGTTATATTAAACAAGAGCAGTGAGAACTCCTCGTTTTATACAGGTACAAGCTTTAGTATATAATATCAGATAATGGTAAGACCATTTTGTCCACCATATATTTTGCCCTTGGTAAATGCCCCATGAGTAGATACAGGGAACTGCAGAAAGTAGAGGTAATTTAATTCTGTATACATTGCTAAAAGCCATGCACTTGGTACTATTGTAATAAAAAGGATATGCTAGATCAAATAATTAGAGGAAAGAGCTATAACAGCTAAATACACAAATTTTTCAATTCTGTGGTTTTATGTTTAGGTATAAAGTAGATCAGAGGCAAAACTGGCTGAATGGTGGAAACCTCACCCCTAATGCCATGGGAACCCCGAGCACAAATGTGCCCACTTGGCAGGGGCATGTGAGCAGGGAGGAGGCTATAGACAGTCATACAACATTTGGAAGAATCGGGGACCTAGAGATTTAGCTTTGGTTTTAGCAAACCTTGAGGAGGGAAAAAATGAGCTGGAATGTCTAACTCTGCTATCTGTGGCCAGACTCTGAGAAGTCAGGATGCAACAGAGTAGAAAAGAGGAAAAGAAAGAGAAAAGAACACAAAAAAGGATGAGGCAGTGGAGACAATACAGGAAATGAGGGGAGAGTAGGAAAATAGTCTGGGCCCCACAGAATTCAGGAAGCAAAGTAAAACAGAAACTGGCTTCCTCATACCACCACCACCACCCCGCCCTCGGCTTTAAGTTGTCCAGGAAGATGAAAGGTGCTTCACAAAAAAGAAAGGAAGGGGCAAACACTCACCACTAAATCTCAATTCTAAACCCTAGAAAGCAGGCGCTGTCCTAAAAGAATACACTCCCACAAAGCTCCTGCACACCTGTGATTTCTAAATACTTGGTTATTTTCAAACTCGTGTTGCTATTGTTTCTCAGTGGAACTCTTTTATGTTTCCCAAACAAAATTATACATGGAAAGCCAACATGTAGAAGAGAGAAAAATTGTAGGCGTCCCTCTAAAGGGGAGGCAATCCCTCTCCTGCACATCTCAGGGACACAGTTTGAAAATCTAAGCACAAGACTGTGATTCACGGGTGACGAGAAGCCAGCCCACGTGGAGGAGGCCAGCCAGCAGCAGCAGAGGGCACGTGGCCCAGTGTTACTGCAAGGGACCCTGCAGGGCCCTCTTGCAGACGAGGAGCAATCTGCTCCTGTTTCTGCTCAGTCTCCTCTTCCTCTCTCACTCACCCTGCCTTCCCCACCGCCCAGCACACACACCTGACACACGCACACACACACCTGACACAGAGAGTCACGCGCATCTAGCTAGCAGCCGTGCACACTCACTGACCAGGGCTGGTAACTCCTCAATATTTGGTAGGGCTATTTCATAGTGGTCTGGGAATATAACAAGTTTGGCTTCATCTTCATATTCATAATCGTCGCTATTTAAATCGTCATCAGTATCTAGATCTGAGGAGAAAACAAAAACAAAGAACAAGAAGTGAAGAAAGAACATAGCACACCAAGGCAGCACTCACTGGGAAAGCCAGAAGCTCACAGGGCTGACAATCCAGCCGTTCACCTGCCCCAAGCCAGGACCAGGAGGCCTTTCCATCCTCCCTAAGTTGTACACGCTTATCTACTAGCAACAGATGGACAAAGAAGACTGAGTCACATCATAAAGCTTTATACCTAAAGCATTCATTTGCACTAGATGTTCAGTTCTTACAGATGTTGAAAGGAAGAGGTTGGTCATTATGACTTGTCGGGTACTTGGCTCCTGACTTCACAAGAATAGGACGGAATATTTCTCCAACACAACAGAAGAAAGTACATGGATTTGAGAGCAGATAAGCCCACCTTCAACTCTGGCTCCAAAATTAATGTTTCTTTGGTCAAGTCACAAATTCCCTAAGCCTTAGTTTCCTCATTTGTAGAATGGAGATAATAAAACTTATCTCACACAGTTTATATGGAGAATAAATAAATTATAAACAAGAGACCTGGCACATAATAATTCTTACCATTTACTGGTGACCTATTTTAAAATAAAATCTCTATTTCCCTCCCTCTGTCCCTCTTTCCTACCCTCCCCCTCCCCACTAAGAGTTATTAAGATACTGAGCCAGAGGGGGGACCCTATAATCTAAGCAGTCCTGTTGCCCTCAGGTCATGGAGGATTTTCAGTAAGGAAGTCTGGCCTGGTATCTATCAAGTCATCACCTCTTTGCTTGGCTAGTCTCTGGGAAAGGTTAGGCAAAGGCTCAAGGAAATGTCCTGTCACAATATTTACATGGACATTTCAGCCTTGCATTCACATGGATGGCAGAAACCCAGATCGTGTTTGGATATTTAGACATTTGGAACTATGGTGACTAAGAGCTCTCAAGCCATCTTCCACTCACACACACACAAACAGGTACGCAAATACGGGCTCTGTAAACAGGAGAAAGTTATTTTACTAGATGAAGCAGCCAGCTGAGAACCAAGGGATCTAGATTCTGTTACTACCTTGTTGTATGCCTCAAAAGCCTCAACCTGGAACCTTTTTATGTACAAATCTGCTCTTAAATTTCCCAAGGGAGAGCAGTTTTAAGTGGAAAGTGAGAAACAGCTGGAGCACAGTGTATACATTTTAATAAAAGGTTCTAAATAATAAGGATCGGAAATGCCAAAATAAACAAATAACATTGTTAGGTAGCCATAACAGGTGGTTTTCACAAAAAACAATGTCAAAGAAGAGTCTGAGAGGTTAAGAAGTAACTAGGGCTTTTATTTAAAGAAAATATTCAAAGATAGACATCCTATGTTATAAAAATAAGAATTTCCCAGTATCTAATTTTTAAAAATTAGAACCTAAATGTTCAATGAGAATGGTGTTTAACCCACTAGAATATTACTTAAATGATATTTTTTAGACTGTGTAGAAACATGAAAATTTTTATGCCATGTTAATGCTAAAATTATAAAGTTCATCTTCACTGAAAAGACAACTTTATACTAGTTATATTCATAGACAAAAATTGGAAGGAAATCTGAACAAATGAAAACAATGAATATGGGGAATTCTATGGCAGTTCAGTGAGTTAGGACTCCACACTTTGACTACCGAGGGCGCAGGTTCGATCCCTGGCCAGTGAGGCCAAAAAAAAGAAAAGAACAAGGGGACGAACTTTATTCTTAAATTCTTCTTTATCATATTGTGCATAATAATTTTGAATAACCAAAGTATAAATCTTTTGGTTTTGTGTATAGATTCAGCTCATATAACACATAATCTAAATTTTTTTTCCAGAGAAAACATACACAATTCATAATGCTAATTTAAATCTTACCTGGCCAAAAACAATGATAAACTAAGTCAAAAAAAAAAAAAAAATCCCACCCTGACATTGACTAGCTACATAAGCCTGGGAAAGTTCTTTCCAAGTTCATCTTCCTCACGAAGAGACGACAGACAATATTAGCTACCCAGTACCACTGTTGAGAGAATCAAAGAAGATAAGGTTTAAGGACCTGGTTGGGATCTGGTAGGGGCGAGGGGCTCCACAGAATAGCTGCCATCACTCCCACATCACCCTCACCATCACTGTCCTCTCTTCTCCACACTATTAACAACTAACAGAAGCACAAGCGCCCTCCCTTCCCTTTGGCGGACAGCTCCAAAGCAGTGCTGTGGTCAGTTTCAGGAGGACCAGGATATCACGGGGATCATCTACGTGATCCAAATGTGGAGAAGATATAAACTTCAGATGCTTCTAGACGGGAAGCTCTAAGCGCAGGGAGTGAGTCTTATCCACCTTCAAATCACTAGTCCCGGCACAATGCCCAGCACACACCACACACTCCACAAACGTCTGGAAAGGAGACTTTAGGAAGTTAACAGCACCAGCATGTTAAAGACAAAAGCAAAGCTAGCACATCCAAAGTGCTGCTTCAGTTTGGGGCTTTTTTACATTGGTAACTGATGTCTGTTAAAAAAGCAAGACTGCTGTCATGCAAAAAAGCAGAGCTTTGTACTGGAGTGGCTTGCCAGTCCCTTCTCCAGGGGATCTTCCTGACCCAGTGATCAAACTCTGGTCTCCTGCATTGCAGGCGGATTCTTTACCATCCGAGCCACCAGGGAAGCCCACATTCAGCAGAGGTAACCTACACTCTGAATCTAACTGGCAAAGTTAAAGTTTCCCCTGAATATACATGACCCTTTGATTCTAAATATGTCTACAATTTCTAAATTTTTCTAATTAGAGTGTCACCAGCCCAAAATATCTAGTTAAGGAACCTACAGGGTAACTAAGGGCTAGGGAACAGCAGAAAAAGGACCCCCAACCTCTTCCAAACAGTTACTGGGACAATGAACTGGTAATTCCTGGATGGGCTCCTTCTCTAAGTTAAAAAACAAATTTTATTTTATAATACCCCTTCTTGAACTCTACCTCAGTGATCTGCTCAGATCCCTGAGAAGTAGCTGGGACCACAGCCATTCCAAGACGTCACTACGAAGCGGCACAGCAGAGGAAAGGATCTCTAAATCAAGCCAGAGCTCTGAAGCCAGGCTCAGGGTTCTCTCAGCCAGACTGTAACAAATTAACTAACATTAATTTGTTAATCTGTGTGCTAGAAGTGAGCAGCCTTCTGCATCAGTGCTGGGAAATCTGACCAACTGCGAACCCTCCCATGATGGTATGGGGGCAGCTCCTTGAGCCCAGACCCTGCTCTATGACCTACTCAGAAAGAATGGACAAAATGGAGTTTCCTTGAAACTTCTGGTCATTATGTGCGCAGATAAGTTTCCTGAGCAGGTCTATTCCAGGAACTTTCTGCAGCTGCTCTGTTTTCCACCTGCTACTAAGTTGCTTCAGTCATGTCTGACTCTGTGCATCCCATAGACAGCAGCCCACGAGGCTCCCCCATCCCTGGGATTCTCCAGGCAAGAACACTGGAGTGGGTTGCCATTTCATTCTCCAATGCATGAAAGTGAAAAGTCAAAGTGAAGTCGCTCAGTCGTGTCCGACTCTTCGCAACCCCATGGACTGCAGCCCACCAGGCTCCTCTGTCCATGGGATTTTCCAGACAAGAGTACTGGAGTGGGGTGCCATTCCTATTCCTCATCAAGCATGAATGTCAAGGTTAAAGGCAAAAAGGGTGGAATGTAAGCTCCCCCGAGGTTTCAGTCAGTTCAGTTCAGTCGCTCAGTCGTGTCCGACTCTTTGCGACCCCATGAATCGAGCACGCCAGGCCTCCCTGTCCATCACCAACTCCCAGAGTTCACTCAAACTCATGTCCATCGAGTCCGTGATGCCATCCAGCCATCTCATCCTCTGTCATCCCCTTCTCCTCCTGCGCCCAATCCCCCCCAGCATCAGGGTCTTTTCCAATGAGTCAACTCTTCGCATGAGGTGGCCAAAGTACTGGAGTTTCAGCTTCAACATCAATCCTTCCAATGAACACCCAGGACTGATCTCCTTTAGGACTGGTTGGATCTCCTTGCAGTCCAAGGGACTCTCAAGAGTCTTCTCCAACACCACAGTACAAAAGCATCAATTCTTCGGCGCTCAGCTTTCTTCACAGTCCAACTCTCACATCCATACACGACCACTGGAAAAACCATAGCCTTGACTAGATGGACCTTTGTTGGCAAAGTAATGTCTTTGATTTTTAATATGCTGTCTAGGTTGGTCATAACTTTCCTTCCAAGGAGTAAGTATTTTTTAATTTTATTGCTCCAGTCATCATATGCAGTGATTTCGGAGCCCAAAAAAATAAAGTCAGCCACTGTCTCCACTGTTTCCCCATCTATTTCCCATGAAGTGATGGGACCGGATGCCATGATCTTCGTTTTCTGAATGTTGAGCTTTAAGCCAACTTTTTCACTCTCCTCTTTCACTTTCATCAAGAGGCTCTTTAATTCTTCCTCACTTTCTGCCATAAGGGTGATGGCCTCTGCATATCTGAGGTTATTGATGTTTCTCCCAGCAATCTTGATTCCAGTTTGTGCTTCCAGCCCAGCGTTTCTCATGATGTACTCTGCATCAAGTTAAATAAGCAGGGTGACAATATACAGCCTCGACATACTCCTTTTCCTATTTGGAACCAGTCTGTTGTTCCATGTCCAGTTCTGACTGTTGCTTCCTGACCTGCATACAGGTTTCTCAAGAGGCAGGTCAGGTGGTCTGCTACTCCCATCTCCTTCAGAATTTTCCACAGTTTATTGTGCTCCACATAGTCGAAGGCTTTGGCATAGTCAATAAAGCAGAAATACATGTTTTTCTGGAACTCTCTTGCTTTTTCCATGATCCAGTGGATGTTGGCAATTTAATCTCTGGTTCCTCTGCCTTTTCTAAAACCAGCTTGAACATCTGGAAGTTCATGGTTCACATATTGCTGAAGCCTGGCTTGAAGAGTTTTGAGCATTACTTTACTAGCATGTGAGATGAGTGCAATTGTGCGGTAGTTTGAGCATTCTTTGGCCTTGCCTTTCTTTGCGATACTCTAATAGTGAGACTGCACCAAGCTATTCAATCATGCAATGTTCAACCATCATTGTGTTCCCTTAAAGAGTTAAAATATCCTGTGATTTACCTGTGAGTTTGTTGTGGCAACCTAGAGTGCCTCAGGACACAGTTTGGGAACCAAAGTATTAATGGCTCCCCACCACCTACACAAATAAAATCTAAAAGCATGGCATAGGTCTAAACTATTACTGGAGGAATAATCAACATACATAAGGATGTACAAACAGAAACTACTATTTGTCTCAGGGTAACTAAGTGGCTGGGACATAGGGAAGGGAGAAAAACTTACTTTTTGTTACAGAGGCTCTTAAAACTTTTCAATTTTAAGCTTTGTCCATGTGCTACATATTTCAAAGGATATTTTTAAAATTCTAATTTTAAGTTTCTCTCCTAGGAGAAGCACAAAATTTCTCTGATTCAAAAATCACCAATAACTGTCACTGTTGATTCTAAAAAGAGTTACCCGTAAAAGTGAAAACTGAGGGATGGATCCTTAACTAGGATTTCATTTAGATGACTATCGAGGTAATCAGGAGAAAGAGTTAACTTGAATGTAGGGGCAGAATGGGGCTCAGGAGACTTGGATAAGCATACAGCACTAGCTAATGGCCTCAGTTTCCCTTTTAAAATCAATATGAAGGTCACAACTGAATGATTCAGTGGTTTCAATGTTAGTATTGAGCCAACTGGAAAGGAATTAGTCATAAAGTCATTAAGTGAAACGGGATAAAAAGCCTCTATCCAGGAGAAAGCATTAGTCATCTGCCTGTGTTTCGTGATGGGTCATCATAACTGCATTTCAATAGCAGTGAAAAGGTACTTTCTAGTCAAAGAAACAAAGAGGCTGCAAAAGAGTTCTGAGCTCATTTCCTTTTCTTGAAGAAATGCCCAATGTCCCTTTTTAGGGAAGGAAATTGTGGCAGGGGCTACATGCTGCGTCCCAGTATTCATTCTCTCCTCCTCCTTTTTTCGTCTTTATTTATTTCTTTGGCTATGCCAGGTCTTAGTTGTGGCATGCAGGATCTTTAGCTGCAGCATGCGAACTCTCAGGTGTGGGATGTAAGATCTAGTTCGCTAACCAGGTATCAAATCCCAGCCCCCTGCATTGGAACCATGCAGTCTTAGCCACTGAACCACCAGGGAAATCCTTACTCTCCCCTTCTTCCTTAGTAACAGACTTTACTCAGTGAAGCCAGTTAACAGACTTTGCTTTCCAGCCTCCTATGCAGCACACAGCATAGGCATGTGATCAATTCCTGACCAGAGAAGTATAGTGTGGCATGGGGATCTGTGAGAACGCTGACAAAAGGAAAATGAATAAACTGGGAGATTAGATTCTTTTGTCCCTTCCCCTTTTTCTTCCCTGCTTTCCAGAATGGGGATGTGATGGCTGGAATTCTAGCAGCTATTTTGTACCATGAAGTGACCATGAGGTTAGAAATCACAGACCAGGATGGAGGGTGAAACAGAAATATGGGAAGAACCTAGAATCTGATGAATATGAGGGCATCACATCAGCCTGGATTTGCTGCTTCCCAACATCCTCTACATGAAATAAAAGAAATTAACATCTACCTCATTTAAATTCACCAATATTTTATAATTCCTGTTAAATAAACCAGAGGTAAGTCTAATACAGTGCTACCCAGGTGGCTCAGTGGTAAAGAATCCACCTGTCAATGCAGGAGACACAGGAGACGTGGGTTTGACCCCTAAGTCAGGAAGATCCCTTGGAGGAAGAAGTGGTAACCCACTCCAGTATTCTTGCCTGAGAAACTCATGAACGGAGGAGCTTGGAGGACTACAGTCCATGGGGTTGCAAAGAGTCGGACATGACGGGAACACAGCACAGCACAAGTCTAATACAGTCCTTCACTGAAATTAATTTACCGGCCACACCACCTTTAAAACAGAGCTATGATCAGTGTGGCAAGAGTATAGTGGTTGCTACTGGGAGCTATGAAGCACCAGTTGAGGCTTTAAATCAGGGTTTGTGAAACAATTCCTACTAATATAAGTTAGTGAAGTGTCTGAGTATAAAATCATAGAAAGAACTGGGGCCTAGGGCAAGTCCCAGCGTGCCAATGACATTCAAATTTAAGTTTTTAAAAAACTGGTACAATCCAAATAGAACATTTTTGCTGGATTGTGAGTTTCTGGCTTTCTAAGACATGAAATGTTGAGAGAACACAGAGAGCAGCCCATAGAAAAAGTCCCACTGAAATGAAAGGGTGGGCTAGTGCTCCCAGGAAGCAATGGAAGGGTTCACATAGTAAGAAGCACAAAACCTCAATGCTTACCTTTGGATTCTTTTGTTAAAAGTTACTTGACAATATCCTCTACCACCAATATGATAATTAGAAAAATCAAACTGCAAGGTCTTTTGAGTAAAAAAACACAAAGGTTAAAGGACAAGAGGTCAGCTAACTCCTTTACTCAACCAAAGAAAATAATGAAAAACAACAGCAGATCAGGATGTTTAAGAATGCCATGCTGATGTCATTTCATTCAGAAGAAGTTCATTATCACCAGTAGTGCAAGGGAGCCGAAGGCTTATAACCAAAACGTCAAAACGCATTCAATCATTTCAGCTTTCAGACTTATTCTAAGCTTCTCCGAGGCTAGTTGGTTAACCTGGGTTGTGGTCCAAAGCCATGCGGAGCAGTGGGAAAGATTGGCCAGTGTGGAAAGACCAACTGCAGATAAGCCTCATAAAGAAAACCATGGGCTGAAAATACGGAGAGAAGACAGCAAGAGCGGACCCAGTGCAGAGTAACAGAGAAGCCAACCATGAAGGAAACTCAGCTCCAAGACATTCAATGGCTTTACTTTTCAAATAATCAATGTGTCTTTTTGTTATAGAAAAAGAATTTAAACACAAATAAGCAAAAAGATGAAAACTAATGTCACCTCAATTTCACCATCAGGAAGGAGTTACTATTAACAATTTGGAGCACATTTTGCCAGACACTACTAGGCTCTCAGTTATATATGTATATGAGTATGTATGTACACACATATATATACATACATACATATACACACATATATGTAAGTATATACATATATACATGCATTATGTACACACATAGAGATGCACATACACCTGTATGCATATATAATTTTTTTAACCAAAATAAAATTACAACATGCAAACAATTTTGAAATTCCTTCCAAACAATAATCCTAGGCATTTCCAGATATAAACTTGCCTGGTCAAAAATTATCAAACCATTTGTTTTTCTGGGAAAACCATACAGGAAGTTTAATATGAAATATGATCATGATTACATGAGTAGAAGCCAGTCCTCACTTGTATGAGCAAAACTGGCTCTTCTGAATGAGGGAGACAGAAAATCACTATTAGATAAACACCACATTGTTGCAGGCAAGATCCACTAATGGATGATAAAATTAGTGAACAAAAACTTGAGGAGAAACATATTAGTATCATCTCCAAGTATCACTTTCAAAATATTTATTAACTATACCTTAACCTCACAGTGGAAAAACCCAGCAGACACCACCTTAACAAGTGAGCAAGGTTAAACATCACCTGTTCAGCTTCCTGTGCTCCCTGATGGCAGGCCCTGAAGAGGGCCCCATCACTTCTGAGGAATTCTGGCCAAAAATGCATGACCTCAGGCTTACCATGAAGTCACATGATAAATCCAAATTGAGGTACAGTCCACAAAATAACTGGCCAGTACTCTTCAAAAGTGTCACAATTATTAAAAGATTTTAACAGTCTACAGAACTATCACAGATTAGACAGGATTAGGGAAACATGACAACCAAATGCAACATGGGATACTAGAGCAACAATAAAAACAATATTAGTAGAAAAAAATAGTGAAATACAAATAAAGTCTGTAGTTTGGCTAATATTAAAAAAAAGAAAAGAAAAAAAAAAAAAAAACCTGTCTCTTCCTTAAAGGCAGTGAAAAAGGAGACCAGAAGCAGAAGCACAATTTCTCTCCAGGCACTATCAGCCTAATTGCTTCAAAACACTAACCCTGCAAGTATGTTGGAAGCATCCTTCACCACAGGTAAACACAAAGTGGAGACAGACCATCTCGAGTGAAATTGGCTCCTCTCATCTTTAAACTGTAGAGCAGTAAACAGCCAGTTCCTCCAAATCAAACATGTGCAGTCACCCACCCACCCACCCACCCCCACACACAGAAAACTGTTAACAACTATTTACATTACCTAAAAACATCTTGGAATTCCTCCTTTTGGGTAAAGCGCCACCAGATGCGCCTCTTACCTTCTGAAAAGAAAACAAGAGATTGTTAAAATGCAGCCTCTGGGACAGATGATTGGGAGTTGGGGTAGCACCTCAGAGGTTCTTAGTTTTCATAAAAAGGCCAAGAGGAAATATTCAATCTGGACTAGAGATGCCAGGATAAACAAGAACTTGACCCATGTCCATGAAGGGAGGGGGAAGGCAAAGGTAATGGTCCACCTGATTATGCTTTCACCAAATTATCAAGAAAGTACCTCTGGGAAGGGAAGTGAAGCCAGGGGTCAGGGTGAAGGGGACACTTCAAGTGGGCAAGTGTTTCCAAAAGGCTGGAGTCCATGCCCGAGGCCAGAGGAGCCCTGGGGGGACGGTGGCTCCAGGAGGGAGGCTATTGTTCCCCTGCTATTCACTAAGCCCTGTGCTTGGTCTTCAGTGCTCACAACAACTGCTGTTGGAAAGAGTTCATAAATACCAATAAAGAGCTGCTGATATTCTGGTCATAAGAAGCCCCAGTCTAACCTCCCGAAACACTTTTGGAGCTCCCACTGGTGACCGTTTACCCCTAAGCTCCGTGTATTTTCTATCTCTGGCAGAAGTCCCCTGCAGCGGTGAAACTGCTCTCAAGTGGTTTTGCAAAAGAAGTCATTCATTACCCTTTTGATACTCGCACAAAATGTTCGACTCTCAAAGAGGCTATTAAAATGTTTGCCTCAAATGACCAAAACTATATTTCCACATGCATGTTCTTCTCGTTACTCAAAGAGCACATTTCAAACACTTAGCAGTTGTGTGGATCAAACCCCAGCATCCTTTCAAGCAGCCACCTGTTAAGGCAGCACCAAGGCTCTGCTGCTTCTTTAGTTCACCCTCTTATCACTATTAGAGGCTTCCCAGGTGGCTCAGTGGTAAAGAATCCATCTGCCAATGCAGGAGACGCGAGTTCAATCCGTGGGTTGGAAGATCTCCTGGAGAAGGAAATGGCAACCCACTCCAGTATTCTTGCCTGGAGAATTCCACAGACAGAGGAGCCTGGCGGGCCACAGTCCCTGGGGTCTCACAGAGTTGGATGCGACTGAGCGGCAGCAGCAGCCTATCAGTCTTAACTCTTCTTTCCCATATTTCATTATTTGGCATTGAAAGTGGACTCATCTTTGTGATTCTCCCAATAAATTTTTATAGCTTCTACTATAAGTTTATAGTTCCCACAGGAAAGTAAAATTATTGGACTCTTTAGCTCAAAAGAGCGTGGGAAGAAAGGAGGAGAGGAGCTGCAGGGAGACCTGCTGGACTGTGAGGCTCTCCCCAAATGTGAGAGTCACACCTCAGACTCAGATTAGGTCTGATTCCATTCAGAAAAAAAAAAAGGCAACTACCAGGCTTCCCTGATAGCTCAGCTGGTAAAGAATCCGCCTGCAATGCAGGAGATCCAGGTTCAATTCCTGGGTCGGGAAGATCCCCCGGAGAAGTGAAAGGCTACCCACGCCAGTATTCTGGCCTGGAGAATTCCATGGACTATATAGTGTATGGGGTCGAAAAGAGTTGGACACGACTGAGCGACTTTTTCACTTCACTTTAGCTCAAAAACTTGTCTATCCAAATACTAATGCTACATTCATGTTATGGCTCTTAGAATCTATCTCCTCCAAGGTCTCAGAGTCTCTGCTCCCCTTCCCTCCACCAACCTGCCTCAAAAAAGGACGAGATAAAACCTTCACCAAAGGTATATTTAACCATCCACACTGAACAGTCCTGGAGGTCACTTGTAATCTCTCTACAGACGTTTACAGCATCCTTCTGCTTGTTCCAATCTCACTGTCCCCTCCACTCCTGCATGAAAGTGTGGGGAGAAAGGAGGAGTTTCAGGGAGACCTCCTGGACTGTGAGGCTTTCCCCAAATGTGAGAGTCACACCTCAGACTCAGATTAGGTCTGATTCCATTCAGGAAAAAAAAAAAAAAGACCTTCCTTCCAAAGACCATTACCTCTGTGCCTGCATCAGTCACCACTAGGTGATTTGGCTTGAGAAACTGGAATTCCTCAGCCACAGACGTGACTGTCAGGCTCTGTGTTGGAATTCAGGCTGCAAAGTGAGTGAAGACACGGTCCATCCCTTGAGGAGCTCACCAGCAGCAGAGGGGAGCACGAAAGCAAACAAACAGCACAACGGATTCCAGTGTTAAGAGAAGTAAGGATGACATCATAAGGAAGAAATGATGGTTCTTCTGGGGATACAAGGGGTGGGCAGGGCTGGTGAGTTAAGAAGAGCAGTGGGCCTGGTGGATAGCAGCTATAGAGCAATTATGCTAGTTGATTGGTTGGTTGGTTGGTTGGATGGATGGATGAAACATGAATGAGTGGGGGGATGATGGATAGATATACGGATATGCTGACCACAGGGAGTACAACAGATATAAAAGGAATAGGGATGAAAGGAGGGCATCCCCCAAAACAGAAAACAGCATGCATAAGGCCTGAAATCATGGTGTGTTCCAGGAAAGAGAAGGGGTTTGCTATATCTAGGGCAATGGAGCTGATGCAGTAAAAGGGAAGGTTGGAAAGGTCACAGGGGTCAGATCATGGAATGCCTTATAATCATATACAGAAGAGTCTGGACTTCATCCTACAACAAAGAGAAAGACATTCAAGATTTAAGCTTCAGTGTGCCACAGATGCACACCGGGTGAAAAGGTCACTCTGAGTGCAGCATGCAGACTCAGGGGGGTGGGGCGGGGGTGGGCAGGGCACTGAAGACAGCACATTGGAAGGAAGGAAGGCAAGTCAGGAAGCTACAGCATTAGCCCTTTTAAGGCATAACAAGAACTCGGACAAGAACAGCAGGGATGAAGAGGACAGGAAGGAATTTGGGGCTGTTTGGAATGCCCGAATAACTGGACTTGATAACCAGCCTGCCATGGAATGAGAGCAGAATCAAAGGATGTCTAAGCCTCTAGAATTCAAGACAAAGAACACGGTGAGAAAGCAGATAATTCATTCAGTCTGAGTGCAACAAGCTTGAAGTACCTATGAGGCATTTGAGTAGAGGAGGCCAGGTCAAAGTCAGATGGTCAGACCTTCAGCTCTGGAGGGACACTGATTGAGAAGTCATCAGCTCAGACATAGTGGCCAAACAAGGCTGTGGATGGCCCTGATGAGGATGAGCAAGTGCCAGTATTTCCTAGGATGTAGGAACAAAGAAACGAAACAATGCTAGTCAAAGTGAGAAAGGGCAGTCCGACAGGGGAGAAAACCCAGCAGAGAATGGTGCCAAAGAAAGCAGAGGAGGAGAAGTTCCAAAAGAAAAACAAGTTTAAAGACTAAAAAACTCAAGGCTAAAACATATCTACCAGCTCTGGCAACTGAGAGGTCACTGACAACCTCGGCAGTTTTAGCTGCTTCACAGGAAGGTTAACTGAACAGCAGTGTTGAACTTAAAGCGGGCTGTATCGAGACGGTGAGCGTAGAAGTTTTAAAGCTTCAATTGAAGGATGGGATGACTGAAGCAGGACTCAACTTAGAGTTCTGAGGCATGCTCCTTTTTAAGGTGTGAGAAAAAAGAAGAGGGAGATGCTGGAAATGTAAGAGGGAGTGGAGTGAATGGAGGTTCTGAAGTAGGAGGAAACGGGACCACGAGGACTGAGAGGGCACAGCTTTCTGCTGAGATGGGAGGAAACAAAAGGAGAACCACTGCAAATGAGCTCCCAGGAGGTGAGGCAGGAGCTCAAGGTTTCTGTCCAGGGTCCCTGTTTCCTCTGGAAAGCGCAGGTCTGATCATTTTTGGAGAATGAAGAGGGAGGCACGGGTAAAGTCTTGCAGTAAGCATCCACTGGCACAGAAGGAACATGCTAGGTGTTCTGGGCAGTGAGAGGGCCCAGCAGAAGGGGAAAGGCCAGGAATCTGACATGGTCCCCACCCGCAAGGCAGTGCACGTGGGCAGTACATCCACGGAAGCGGAGGATGACACCGATGGACAGACCGGGGGTGCAGTGGGGGAGGCGGGGTTCTGGAGGACCGTAAGGAGGCAAGACACCAGGATGAGGGTCAGTTGAGGGTAGTGGTGATAAGAGAATGTTTAAAGTCACAGATGCTGAGAAGCAAGCTAAACAGATTAAAACAGGAATAAATGAGTGAAAGAGCTAAAATGAGAGAGAACTGTGGTCAGAGAGTGAAACATTAAACTTAAAATTTCAGAGGCAGAAGTAATTGCATTCTATAATTCTGCCACTAGCTTTGTGACCTGGAGCAAGTTATTTCAAGTCTCTGGGCCTCAGCTTCTTCCTTTTTTTTTTTTTTTTTTTTTTCAGTCTCCTAAAACTTCATTACTTTATGTTAAGACAGGTGATACAACACAAACTTCATCAGAATCGCTATGCCCCGCCTAACAGGAGTAGTGAATGGAAATCATATAGTATCAGGCCAGTGTTAGAATACTTTAAAGCTAACCATTCAGTTTACGATCTGTCTGACCTCCTGGTCTTTTTTCTTCCTCTTCTCCCCACTGTCCAACTGGGGGATCTCTCCTTTGTCCAAAACTTAAACAGAGAACATATTAGGTAGGCTAGGGTGAGAGATGAAATGAACTTCAAATCAGCATTGATTATGGAAGATCAAAGATAATTTATAAACCATTAGGACTAAGATGAAGATTGAACAGTATTGCCAAACATAAAATTAATATTTGAAAATTAATAACATCTCCAAACAACATGGATAACCAATTTAAATACATTAAAAGGTAAAAGACAACAGTAATAACAGTTACAAAAATTATGTTGTTGTTGTTTAGTCACTAGGCCATGTCTGACTCTTTGCAACCTCATGGACTATAGCCTACGAGGCTCCTCTGTTCATGGGATTTCCCAAGGCAAGAATACTAGAGTGGGTTGCCATTTCCTTCTCCAGGGGATCTTTCTGACCCAGGGATCAAACCCACATCTGCTGCATTGGCAGGCAGATTCTTTACCAATGAGGCACCAGGGAAGCCCATAGAAATTATAGGATAGATACCTTAAAAAAAAATCTAATAAGGGCTTCCCTGGCAGTCCAATGGTTAAAGAATCCGCCTTGCAATGCAGGGGACACCAGTTAGATCCTTGATCTGGGAAAATCCCACAGGCCTCAGGGCAATTAAGTCCGTGGCAGGTGGCAATTAAGAGCCATAACTACTAAGCCTGTACTCTAGAACCCGGGAGCTACAACTACTGAGCCCACATGCAGCAACTGCTGAAGCACACACACAGAAACTAGACAGCAGCCCCCACTCTGAAACTAGAGAAAAGCCCTCGCAGCGACAAAGACCCAGTAGAGCCAAAAATAAACAAATGTTTTTTTAAACAGTCTAATAAAATTAAAGTTTCTTTATTGAAAATTATAAAACATTACTGAAGGACATAAAAGAGACCTGAATCAATAGAGAGGTATGCCATGTTGAATAGTCATTCGGTCAGTATTTATGAAGTACCTACTATGTGCTGGGTACTGTTACATGCTGAGGACCCAGAGGTGAACAAAACAGACCAGACTCCCTGCCCTCATGGAGCTTCAGTTCAGTTCAGTCGCTCAGTCGTGTCCGACTCTTTGCGACCCCATGAATTGCACCACGCCAGGCCTCCCTGACCATCACCAAATCCCTTAGACAATGATATATACTATAGATCAATCTATAAATCAATGTGGCCGTGATCAAAATCTCAACAGTATTTTTTAACTGATTCCAAAATCCATATGGAAAAATAAACATTCAAATCCAGGAAATTTCGGGAAAAAAATGAACATGGAAAAAGTGCTCATACTCCTGGATATCAAGACTTGAGGCATCAACACAGGGACACAAATAAGAGCAACATACAGAACTGAGCATCTCCAAGCTGACACAAGTGTGAGTAGCAAGTTTAAATATTTTTTAAAATGGCACTATAAGTCATTGAAAAAGGCTGTACTTCTCCAGTAATAGTGGGACAATTGGTCATTAATATAAGGAAAAAAGCAGATTCCCACACTTGACACAAATATAAAAATAGATTATAGATGATTTAAAGATCTAAAATGTTAGAACATTAAAACATTCACAATCTCTCTCTCTCTGTGTCTTTCACCCTCTCTCTCTCTCTCTCTCTCTCACACACACACACACACACACACACTTCTTTTTAAAAATATTAGAAGAAATATCTTTATGACCTTGAGTTGGGAAACAATTTCTTTTTTGGGGGGGGGGGAACAATTTCTTAAGCAAGATAGAAAAAGCACAACTCATAAGAGAAAAGTTTAATAAACCTAACTACATCAAAATTCAAAACCAGTTCTATAGGACTTTCCTGGAGTGGTTAAGACTCTGTGCTTCCAATGCAGGGGGGCAAGGGTTTGATCTCTGGTCAGGGAACTAAGATCCCACATGCTGAGTTATGCAGCAAAAAAAAAAAAAACAACTAATTAAAAAAATAAAACCTTCTGTTCTACAAAATAATTCATAAAGTAAAAAGATAAGCCACAGAACATCAGAAAAGTGTGTCTATAACAGACAAAATTTTGGTATCCAGGAAGTAAAAAGAACTAATCAAACTTTTAAGAAAAAGATAAATCCATAGAGAAATAGGCTGAAAATATAAATAGGCAAGTCATGGAGAAGAAAAGGAGAATGGCCAACAAAAGGAATGAAAAGACATTTCTACCCTCACAGGAGAAAATGCTAAATATTTAAATGCCACTTTACAACCATTCCATTAGCAAACATCAAAATTCTGACCAAGCACTGGTGAGGGTTTGGGGAAACAGACACGCATAATCAGAGCAAACTGGAATGTGCATTGGTACAACCACTAAGGATGGATTTAGCAATGTCCAGTAAAAATGAAGATAACAACATGCATGAGCCAACACTGCCACGTGTAGATCTATTTCTGAAAGAATCTTGCACATGTTCCCCCAGGAGAAACGTGTAAAAATGCTCATTTGTACAATGTCTGTAGAGACAAACAAACAAAAAAATGGAAGCAATCTAAATGTCTTCAAATGGGAGAACAGAGTAGTAAATGAGAAGGTACTCATAAAATGGAACACCAAACAACTACTGAAATGAATGAAGTATACCCAGATGCATGAGATTTCACTGAAGGGAAAAACTCTAGGCAGAATTAGAGGTAACAGTATACTATTTATCTACATCTTTAAAACATATAAAGTCATACTGCATATTGTTCATGAATGCCCATACTTAAATAAAATATAATGACATGCATGGGAACGAGAAACAGCAAGTTCACAACCGTGTTTACTTCTGTGGAGGGAGGGAACCGAAAGAGACTTGCACTGGTAGGGGAAAAAAAAGCTCTTTCCCTAAGAAAAAAAAATTGAAGCAAAAATATCCAAATTTCTTTTATTTCTGATTTTTGTATCCATGAGTGTTTCTGGAATTATTTTCTGTACTTTGCTGTACTTTTTGACTTTTTTTTCTATCGGCCAACTCATGTCTTTAACAACTTTGAACAGAACATTACAAGAAGAAAAATATAAGACTGGTTAAGCTAAGGTTTGGGAAGGCTATGAATGCCTGCTAACACTGCTACCTCTATTTCCCGTCATCCCAGAGAAGGAGGAGTCACATGGGCACAGTAAAACCTCCTTGTGATGAACCCCACTACGACAACGTCACAAGCCCCGTTCTCCCAAAACGCGTATCTCACCTCGCGCACGTGTCTCTTCAGATGCATGTAGACACTCTGTCCAGTTTTTCGAAAGTGTCTTTCCACGTGTTCCCTTCCAAAGGCCAAAAATGTATTCATGCAGACATAGAGTCCGCCTTCAGAATTCTAGAAGAGACAGGTTACAACGTTAGTCCAGCAGTCTAGACACAGAAACAGAGAAGGGGAAGGAAGGCAAACAATGACAAACGATGAAGACAAAGTCTGGCAAAAGGTCACCCAGCGATCACAGTCACCTGCAGTGACCTCAAGGGCTCACAGCCACTTAACACAGCTCCTGCCTCAAGCCTGGGTCCCCGGTGCTCTCTGACAGCAGTCTCACAGTCAGGTAGAACCTCAGGGGCTCTGGGGAATAAACATGCCTGCCTGACTCTCCAAACTGGGGTAAGGGGTGATCAGGAATAGAAGAAACCTGGCAGCTGATCCCATGACCGTCATTCCATATAATAATGCTTTTTTTAATTTTACTGAAATATGTGCTTAGTCGCTCAGTTGTGTCCAACTCTTTGCAATCCTATGGACTGTAGCCTGCCAGGCTCCTCTGTCCCTGGAATTTTCCAGACAAGAATATTAGAGTGGGTTGCCGTGTCTCCTCCTCCAGGCAATCTTCCCAACCCCAGGGATCGAACCCATGTCTGTTTTATCTCCTGCACTGGCAGTCAGCTTCTTTACCACCAGCGCCACCTTTGTTGAAGTATAATTGATTTACAATGTTGAGTTAATTTCTGCTGTACAGCAAAGTGATTCAGTTATACATATTTTGTCTTATTCTTTTCCATTACAATTTATCACAAAATCTTGATTATAGTTCCCTGTGCCAGCCCTGGACCTATTGTCTATTCATCCTATATACAATAGTTTGCATCTGCTAATCCCAAACTCCCAATCCTTCCCTCCCCCAGCCCCCACACTTAGCAACCACAAGTCTGTTCTCTTTACAAAGACCATCAATTCAATAGTTCATCATCGTTCTCCCTCACTGGTCAGTGCAAGTCTCCAGGAAGATAAAGTTTTATATCCTTTTAGCAGGACAGGATGCTTCAAAGATATCAGAAAGTTTTCAAACCAGAAGACATAATCGGGGAAATATTAGATTTGAAACCAGAGATCCTGAACTGCCACTAAATAGCTCTATGACCTCAACAGAGTTTGTAAGATAGTCTCTGAGAGTCAGTATTTTCCTCAATAAACATATCTCTAGCAATAATTCCCACCTCACAGGGCTTCGTGCAGTTCAAACGGGAAGAAACACCCACTGTGCTATAAGTCATTATGTAAAGATTGATTTACATAATTCATTTATAATGTATTTAATAATTTAATAATTATTTATTACAAGTTAAAAGTTCTATGTGCTACATGTATCTCCTATTATCACAATTATTTTCTACTTGGGGAAAAAGCAGAAGGAAGAAAAAGGTCAGTCTAATAGCCACACAGGCTGGGGATAACAAATATTAATTTGTCATAAAATGTATTAGGTAGCTAGTGGGAGAACCAAGAAATTAGCAAGCAGGAGAAGAAAAATGTTCAAGTACAGCATTTTTCTTAAGAAAAATATAGAATAGCTATATAATGCAAGATTATGTAACCTCCAATATAATCATAAAGCCTTTACAACTTCATTGCCAAGAATTTTTTACTTATTAAGGAATTTGATAAAAATTTAATATACCAAACATCCAATATTAAATCTCTGGAGTCACTTGATACTGTCACAAAGTCCATAATTAAAGAGAAAAATGCTTTGGCACTCATAGACAACCCCACGTAAGGAAGGATTCTATTCTAAATACCCAAAGACATCTTCCATCCCACATATACGCTGGCCTCTGAAACAGCCTATGGCCCTCACTAGAGACTCTGAGCTGGAAGCACTGCCCCGGGAATCTGCCAGTAGTTCTAAAAGTTAAGACACACTAACAGAAAACACTTTAAAAGCTACTCATATAGAACAAACACCTTAGTTTAACCCATCTAGTGATCTACACTTTCTTATCTCTTGTCTCCTTACTGTCTGTTTATACAAGAAGGTCCTGCTTGATTTCTTGGCTGCACTCCTGGCCACATGAAGACAAGTGCTATATAGTCCTTTGGGGGCAGTTATCGTAGTGACGGGGAGGATGGTCAATGAGAGGAAGAGGTTGAGGGTTTGAACACTCTTAGTCAATTAGCTTAGATCCACATCTTACACCAAATACTATAATGAGGTCCAGATAGATCCAAGACACAAGCATCTAAAAAACTAGAAAAGAGCAGACTAGCATATTCATCCTACTTATGAAGAAGAAAATAATTTCTGGCCAAGAAAATACACAGTATCAGAAGAGAAGAAATAGTTGAGTGTAACAATGTAAACACTAATGAACAAGTTGTGCATTGCAAAATATAATGAAACAGGAAACCAACGATAACAGAATGGGGAAAGATGTAAAGTATAATGAAGAAAAGCTTATAGCCAAACTGTAAAATGTGATAAAATTACAAGATGTCAACATTCAGGTTTAGCTTGGTAAGAACTTGCTGTCATTTGTTTAAGGTCATGTAGTTTTAACTGTAAGAAAATATTAAATTCAAATCATACCTCCACTACCTCCTAAAGGAAGTATGTTAAAACAATCCCAAGGCAATTATATGCCTACTAAACTGACAAATGGTATTAAAATCCCACAGCCTCAAGCCACAAAGAAAACCTGTATATCTCCCCCCACAATATAAATCAGTTCCACCCTCCTAGGGAGCAATAAACTGATTTGACATAGTACCTCTCCTTTGCTGTGACTTCAGGAACCCGAGAGGAAAAATAACTAATTTGTACAAAAATATTCACAGATGAACTATTTAGGATCGGAAAATGGCCCCCAAATAGAGGAATTAAGAACCTGAGACATATGAACACAACAGATACTATAACATGTTTTAAAATGACAAATATATGAATCATGTGTAATGTGTACAGAAAACGTGTAGAATTGCATGTAATGTACATAGGAAAATAATATTCATGGAACACATGCTGATGACAAGGAAGAAAAGGAAGAGGGGAAGGGAGGTTGTAGACTGACAAAAACCTGAAATGAAACTGGAACAGATCAAAGGTTTTGTATTTAAGTTCTTGACTTGGGAGTCCTCATCCTTACCTCCCATTACTTCTGTGCTTGGTATAGAGAGGTGTTTCTCATACTACTGTCATGAAGGGCCAGGCTATTTTGTTTTGTTGCGCTTCTATTCATTGAGGAAAGGTTAAGAGGTTCCAGTGGTCCCACTGGCTAGTTCTCAGCTTCAGCCAGGCATGAACCAAAATGTTTCAGCACCACAAAACTCAAATGGGTCTATATCCTGTTCAGACAAACTAATCCACTGCTGGTGCACTTGGAAGTGGCCACAACGGCAAGCTGCTATAGAAATTTCCAAATGCTTACTCTCAATGTTCGTGCTTATCTCATGGCACCAGTCAGCTGACCACACTTCAAGTAGCATTGGTCTAGAGTGAGGTGAACTGCCCAGTGCTGAGTGTCTCACTATCAGGAAAGCATCTCTTCAAGGACCTCCAGGAACACCAGGCAAGGCCTCAAGCCTGCAGAGCACCCCACGTCAAAACCAGGAATTCCCTGGCAGTCTAGTGGTTAGGCCTCTGCACTTGCACCGTCGAGGGCACAGGTTCAAAATCCCTGGTCGGGACACTAAGATCCCACAAGTCACAGTCCCACACCCATCCAGCAGTCCACCCTGCCAGCTACTGCCCATGACCGATTTTCACATTCCTCTGCTCGACCCCATGCCAGTGGTCCTTAATTCCAAATCCACTTTCTTTTCACAATTGTTAGCATCTTCTTCACTGAAATCTGTAGCAGGGAGAATCCTCACTTCCTTCACTTGGGGCCACCACATTCAGAAGCTCAATCACTCGTGCATTTGCTCCTTGAGGGAAGGAAAATGGTATGACACTCATTACTGAATTGCAAAACAGTACCTGAGTAGCACAGGGCAGGACTGAAGAAACATTTCCAGAGGGAATGGGAAGTTTTGTGTGGTTATTTGTCATTCAGTTACATAGCTTAGTCTCTCTCTCTCTCAAACCAGCCCTCGGTGCCCTTCTGACCTATATTTGAAATGCATTGCAGCTCAGGCTCCTCTTCAAGTCTTTCAGCATAACTAAATAATGTGAGAGCATGCTCAGCCGCTCAGTAGTGTCTAACTCTTTCGACTCTATGGACTGTAGCCCGCAAGGCTCCTTTGTCCATAAAGAATGAGAATCATCAAAAGAAAACCGATAGCTGAGCACAGAAGAACAGCCCAAGGCACCAGCATGGACACTCACTTTTCAGGTTTGTTTGGCTAAAGTCACCCTCTTTGCAGCATGGACAGCAGACCCGCTGTGTCCCAGCTCCCCTGCCTCCATAACCAAGCTGGCCTCGCAGGGTTCTTCAAGGTAGCAGTGCACACCCCCATCCCTTCCAGAGGCCAGCCAGCCCAAAATGGCCAGTGTGTGCTGCTCTGCATTTTCTTGGCTAAAGCAGATTCTAATTACCATTTACATGCACTGAACAGAAATTTGGCCAAGAGGCTAGACTGGATTTAGAAACCTGAAATTGCAGGGAAGTCAAGAAATATCACTCAGGGCTTCTCCAAGGCTCCCTAAGAATTCCCTCTGACAACTTTTCCCACCCCACGATCAAACCCTAAGAGAGAGAAGCCACATTAGAAACCCAAGCGATGTCTGTGCCCCATCTTCAATACATTTCAATACAGATACAAAAGATACAGAGCCATTCACTTATGACTTTGCATTAGATGACCCAGCCTACTATTCAGAAGTAACATCAAAGTCACCTTGTTTTACCCCGCCTGCCATTTAAAAGAATATTAAAACACTGGGGGAATATAAAGGTCAAGGTTACAAGATGTTTCAGAGGAGCAAGTGAACAATCCTTTTAAATAAAAATACACCACATTGTCAATCACTAGGTGTTCGGAGAACTTTGTTTACAACGGTGTGTACTTGGAGACCAGCCTCCGCTGGAAGTCAGGAAGGGAGAGGGAGCCTGTGTGGGCCACATACTCTGGAAACAGAGTCCCACGTAACCCTTGTTTGTATAACATCAGAACAGTGTGGAAAACAAGCGGTCATTGCCCCAAAGAGAAACATGATGTAGGTAGACAGAGTCACAACAAATCCAGGTCCAGGACAAATTACGTACCAGCACCGGGGAGGGCTGTGACTCACACTCACGCGAAGGGAGACAAAAAGAACAAGAATGCGGTACTTTCTAGAATGTTATTTTTAAAAAAAGAGAGATGAACTAAATTAACTATTAATAGAGAAAAGAAATAACCCGCATGCTCAGGAAAAGATTTGCTTAGTGATTTATGGTGCATCCATGAAGTGTAACACTCTTCAGCCATTTAAAACTGACTTGGGGGGACTTCCCTGGTGGTCCAGTGGTTGAGAAAACACCTTCCAATGAAGGGCACGTGGGTTCAAGCCCACACGCCGCAGGGGAACTAAACCCATGTGCCCCAACTAGAGGGCCTGAGCGCCGCAACAAGACCCTGACATGGCCAAAAATAAAAGAGATGTGTTTTAAAAATGAAATAAAAATAAAACTGACTTAAGATGAGTATTTACTAATAGGAAAAGCTGTACATGGTATTTTTGAGTGAAGAAAGCAAACAACAAAAGAGTGTGTATGATGTGCTATGCAATATACAAACACATTCACACTCCATGACACAGGATATCATATCAGCATTGGGAGATGAGATGGGATTTTTTTTTTTTTCTTCACAGTCTTCTGGCATTTTCTAATTTTTCTTCAGGAACATGGATTCACTTTTTAATAATAAAAACAGGAATATTTTTCTTAACTGAATGTATTTAGAATCAAACAATAGAATAGAACAGGCAGTCGTTCCAATGTTTCCTTTTCTTAAACCAAGTTTTCCTTAGGCTTTCACAACTTCACCCTTCACCTGAAGGGGCTGGCTATTCTCGCTACTCCAAGCAAAAGCATGGTTCGAAATAACTAGGAGATTATCTCGGAACAAGTAGCTAAGGAAATGTGGGAATATGCCACAAGTAAGAGAGGTGATTAGGGAGGCAGACAAGAAAGTGATGACAACTGAGAAAAAATGAAACTAATCAAGGACACTGTACCCCAGTTGGATGGCATCCAAGTTTACAGAAGGGGATGGTCTGTGCAGAATCTGGAAAAGAAGCTGTGAGAGATCATATGGTTGTGATGTCTTCTCTGGGGGTGCAAGAGAAGGGGGGTGGGAGGATGTGGGACAGGAAGAGTTTATTCAGCAGAGAGAGACAAGCAAGCTTGGTGTCCTGATAACATCTGCATCCTAGCAAGGAGAGAGAAAATAACAAAGAGGCATAAAAGATAATTTCTGAGAGAGATAAAAGTGACAGAGGAGCCTGAGATTGGAAACAAGAGACTTGGGGTCTTGATACAGCATGGTGGGGGTGACAGAAACATGCTGGGGGTGGCAGGGAGGGAGGGCTTCCTAGAAGGGCAAGATCTCAGAATGAGGGATCAGACAAGCAAAACGAAAAAAGAGCACACACTCTAGATGAGAAAGTGTGTACACAGGCCACAACTCCAGGGAAAGCTTGGCTGTGTCGTCAAAGGGACAGAAAGAAACTCAGGGAGGAGGGGGAGAGAGAAGACAGGCCTGTAGATGCACTGGGGGGTTCCCAGATGAAAAGCACCATAATCTCATCTACTTTTTTAAAGATCATTCTGGCTACCGCAGAGAAAATTATGGAGAGAGGACCCAGAGAATACATGGTTCCCAGGCTACTGTAAAGCCTAGACTCCCGCTGTCCGATTCAGTGGCCACTAGCCACGTGCGAGTACTTCAATCTAAATTAAAGTAGGTGACAAAAAAAAAAAAAAAACAGTTTCTTGGTCACACTGGCCACATTTCAAGTACTCAGGAGTCACATGGGGCTAGGGGTTACCACACTGGGCAGTGCCGACATGGAACAATTCCATCATCCCAGAAAGTTCTTTTAGACAGCCCTGTCTAAACAAGGTAAGACGATGGCTGAGCCTGAGGGAGGCAGAGGAGGAAGATGGGAAAGGGGCTGAGGGCAGAGATGGGGAAACTGAGGCAGATTCAGGATATAACTTTAGGATACAGCTCAGAGCTCAGAAGACAGAACTGTAGAAGTGTGTGAGAAAGGGCAGTTAGAGGTCAACCCCTAAACATTTTGACTCATTACTTCATAAGACTTCCCATCTTCTCTCTGCTCAACTCTTTCATCGAGCAACCACCTGTCTATTAATTTAGCCTCTCAAGTCCTTCCATACCTGAATGGTATATATGAATATTCCAATGACCAGAGCACAGATTGCCCAGTACAATCTGGCTCCTAGAGCAAAAGAGACAGACAACAGTTTTAAAATACAAAAATTATGTGCATGCAGATGGAAAGCAAATGTGCAATAAGAAAGTAAAACAAAGTTCCAGATCTAGTGCAGCAAGCATGCGATCCACAGAAAGGGGAAATAGAGAAAAAGTACCATCAAAAAATATATATAGCCTGAATAGCAAGAAAGACTCAAACCGTTCACCAGTAGAACAACACTCCCAGAATACATTTGCAAAATCCAAAACCCCGGTTTCCACAGCAATCCACAGAAATAAATCTGTCCATATCAGCTATCTGTCAGACACCAGGCATGCTGTATTTCATGGGATCGCAGAGTTGGATGCGACTGAATAACTGAAAAACAATATCAGCTAAAAAAAAAAAAAAATGCATATAATCCCAAGAGACTGTCGGCCTCTCTGCTAAACATTGATAAATCCTGCTTGTGGCCATGAAGTGTTAAGAAAAAATAGAAATGTTATGCAGTCATGATTTCTTCTAGTTTGCTCCAACTTTGACATTCTCTCTGCAGAGAACTCCTACACCTTAGAGCCGCACAGCCTGGTCCGACACTAGAAGCACAGTCCAAGCAGCCAGGCTTTGACACGCTGTAAATTTACTGTTCCACAGAGGCATCATTTATTAACTTTTCCCCTAAGCATAAAACAAAATCCTTGCTCTGGGTATTTGGAGCAATGAGGATGCTGTCACCTGAACAGCTAGGAAGGGTTTGGGCAGAACAAGAGGAGCAGTAGTTACTATGATGCTCACAGGACAAACGGGCAAAATAAAAACTGTGAGAGGATGAAGACGAGGTGAACATCTTCAGCAGCACTGAACTGAAGCTATAATCCATCTAAGTAATTCCCAGCATACACCTTTTTAAAAAAACGTGAAACTGCTTTGTCAAAGGTAAAAAGCCTCTTAAAGTCAGGGGTCTTATTATTTTTAAGAATAGATGGCTTTCTTCGGGATGCATTTCCCCTGAATAACTACATTACACACAGAGATTAGGCTTCCAGGCTAAGTCATAAAAGCCCATCAATAAGAGCTAAATTTGAGTATGAATAACAGCCCTGATGGCGCAGACAGTAAAGAATCTACCCACAGTACTGGAGACCCAAGTTCAATCTCTGGGTTGGGAAGATCCCCTGGAGAAGAAAATGGCAACCCACTCCAGTATTCTTACCTGGAGAATCCCATGGACAGCCAGGCTACATCCATGGGGTCACAAAGAGTCGGACACGACTAAGCGACTAACACACACACAACAGCCCTGAACAGAGCTCCCCTCAAGGAGGCCAGCAATCAAGCACTCATGCCCAAGGCTTTCGCTATAGAGCAAGCCTCACGAAGAATTACTAAGTACAGGATGTCCCTCTGTGGTAACCTCAAGACCCTCTAGATCCCATTTCACTGTCTTCTCGGAGGGACTCCACCACATCTCACTAAAGATAGGGCTAGCAATAAGGAACATTCCACGGGCAGCCATGAGTACAACCTTGTAAGGGAGGTAAAAATCAAAGCTCAGAGAAAGGTAGCCAAATCAAGGCACTCGATGAAGTCCTGCTGCTATTAAGTAGTAAGAAGTATGGGGTGGCGGCGGGGCGTGGGATGGGATTGGGACCCAGGCCAGTCTGGTCCCCACATGCTTCCAGGTGCAACTGAGAAGCAGATGTCATTCTGGTGGCAGGAGCTAGGTGGGCGGCTGTCGGTAAGCACACGCTGTCAGGGGGCGGGCGAGGTGCTTGGAGAAAAGAGCAGATACTTCTTTTTTTTCAAGGCTGTTTCATTCCAAGAAAGCAGAAAGGGCAGACAAAGGAGAGCCATTCCGCTCAAGTGAGTAAGTAGCCTGGGCTGGGTGCTCTCCTAGGCTATCCTGCAGGGGACGGGAGAAGCTGGAGCAGGCCCTGCCAGCTCACCTCCCCAAACGTGAAAAGGACAGCTAAGTTCTTGGAGTTGACCGGTCCAGGCTGACGGCTCCCTGACAACAGCAGTGGGAAGACCCACTGTTGGGGGTGGGGGTAGTCCAAGATGCTAGTAAAGCATCTGCAGGGTTTGGCGGCCTCCATATTAACTTCCTTGGACTGCAAGGAGATCAAACCAGTCAATCCTCAAGGAAATCAGTCCTGAATATTCATTGGAAGGACTGATGCTGAAGCGGTAATACTTTGGCCATCTAATGTAAACAGCCAACTCATTGGAAAAGACCCTGATGCTGGGAAAGACTTAGGGCAAGAAGAGAAGGGGTGACAGAAGATGAGATGGTTGGATGGCATCATCGACCCAATGGACGCAAGTTTAAGCAAACTCTAGGAGACAGTAAAGGACAGGCAAGCAGTTTGATTTTCACAAAGAAATCAAACACGACTGAGCAACTAAACAACAACTTCAGCTACTAAACTGATCTATTAGCGGTCACACTCTGTTGGCTGGGGGTCTGGAAAGACAGCCCACATGGACTGAGGCTGCTTCCAAAACCCCCAGCTGGAAATGCTGCCCCAGGCTCCTGTCTGAGTTTTTCTGGAACTTAAGCCAATCAGCAGGAAGCCAAGAGGCCTGTGCTAGTTGCTGCCCCCTCAATAACCCTGGGGGCAAAGACCCCAGGAGCAAAGCAGTGGGACCCTGGGGCTCTTAGAAAGGAAGGGCTACTCACAAATCCTGAGTCTCTAAACTAGAGGCTGCCAGACCCTGCAGTCTGAACACTGACCTCTGAGCACCATGCCAGTCTGCAGCTTTCCCCGAGGGCACGCAGTACTTGCCCACTGCATCTGACTGCCTCACCTCCCTCATCTATGTCCTTGATTCAGTCCATCTTCCAGGGTACCAGCCGTGAAGTCATCTTTAACTCCTCCCATGCCTTCTCCCACTGCATATTCTGTCACCAAGTTGAACCACAGCCTCCATCGAAATCTCTACCAAGTTAGTCCTACCACCCCAGTATCTCTATTCCCACTGCCAACACCCTCATGGAGGCAACCCCCTCTGATATTACAAGAAACTCCTGGGAATTACTATTCAAAGTCTTCTCACAGTCACATGGCCTCATGCTCTTCCCTTGCTCTTAACTGGCCTGCTAGTCTAGTCTAATCTTACCAAGACAATCTCCTTCATCACCCACAGAGATGTCAGCCTTGCCTTCCAGTCTCCCCAATAATCCTCTCTCCCATTAGCCAGTGAAGCCTCTCACATACACACCCGAGCTTGGTTCCACTTCCACACCTTGTCTCCCCTGCTCCAAAATGCCCCCTCTTCAGGTCCCACCTGACTGTCCAGGCCAATAACTCTTCCAGTCTTTACCTACTCCTCCTGTGCCTGAGATCTCCATTCAGGACCACACTGTTCACAACCTGAATATCC
The DNA here is from genome assembly GCF_032452875.1 of Bos javanicus. Classification (NCBI taxonomy): domain Eukaryota; kingdom Metazoa; phylum Chordata; class Mammalia; order Artiodactyla; family Bovidae; genus Bos; species Bos javanicus. Next base: position 87,691,563 of record NC_083868.1, read on the forward strand.
TAACAGTGCTTCAGGGTCTAACCTTAAGACACATCAGGGCTGACATCCCGTCTCTGTCACATACAAGTCTACTGAACCTCCCTGACTCTCAGCTTCCTCTTTTGTAAAACGGGACAACAGTAACTGTCATTTATAAGTCAGTTACTATTGTAATTAAATGAGGTGGTGTGTATAGAAGTACCTCATATGGTACTTGACTCATTATAGACACTCCACTATGATAGAAAGATCCCGATCATACCCTCTTTTCCTGCGGTCCTCTGTTTCTCTCCTAATATTCACACCTCCACTATAGCACTGAGAGCAGTACTGGAGGCTCTAAATAAGTATGAGTCCTTGCTAACTGACACAAAACAAAATCTTATTTTTAATCTTACCACAGGAAACACATATTCTTGTGTACCTTAAGCAACATCTCTAGTTTGGAAACATGTTCAGATTCATCAAATTCTTGTCATTACTGCCTTGTCCTGCTGTTCCAGCTCCAAAAATAGGTGCTCTTGTTCACATCTGCTCTGCACATGGGGACAAGGGTCGTCCTGGGCTGATCACCCGTAACACTGAACAGGAGCAGCAGCACAGAGGCCTGGGTGATGTTCACAGAGACCAGCTCTCGTGTCATCTCCCCAAGATCACCATGTGTGGCTACTTTTACCAAGACCCTGGGGCATCCAGAATCACAATACACAAAACACTCAGCAAGTAGCTACAACACCTTTCCCTCACTTTTCCAGCTTATAACTTTCCAGACAATATGAGAAAATAAAAATACAGCATTGGTTATTTTTAAGAACATGTTTTATTCTAAAATGTATGCTTATGATTTTTAAAAAATATAAAAACAGAAAAGATACAGATCTACTAGTACAGGTTCACAAAACAGCACAGCTTTCTGCCCTCTACTGTTTTTTGTTTTGGCTGTGTCGCTTGGCTTACAGGATCTTAGTTCACTGACCAGGGATTGAACCCAGGCAGTGAAAACACGAAGTTTTAACCACTGGACAACCAGTCAATTCCCTCAGTCCTCTACTCTTTTCCCTTTAATTCTCTAAGATCTCAGTTACTCTGTATCTTCAACAATCAGTACCTCAACCATGATAGAGATGGACAATAAATCTCTAGCCCAGCTTGGGGGTGGGGGTGTGGAGAACACCCCAGGAAAATACCTGAGCTGGGTTTTAGGGATCAGGGGGGTGCAGGGGGTGAAGGGTTGGGAGAAGGCATTCCAAGCTAAGGGAAGAATACAGGCCAACATTCAGAGGAATGAAACCATGGACCATCTGAAGAAAAAGTCCTTAAGGCCAAAGGGAATGCAGGCAGTAGGCAGGTGCAAAGAGACAACACTAGCAAGGAAAGTTAGATCAATGTGATAAACTGACTTGTTTACTATTTTTAGATTAGTGCTATTGAAAATTCCTAGGCAGGGAAATGATGTGACAAGACCCATGTTTTAGAGAAACAACTGGGAATGCAATGTGACAGATGGAAGGGGCGTAAGGAAGTTAGTTAAGAGGTTTCTGCAGGAGTCTAGGCAAGAGGTAACGAGAACCTGAGCCGTGGCAGTGTAGGAGAGAGGAGGCCAAGCTGGAACCCCATCACTAATGGGAAGTGACATAAAAGAGAAAGAAATACACTATATTCACAGCAACATTATCCAAATAGCCAAAAGGAGGAAGCCACCGAAGTGTCTGTTGACAGTTGAATGGATAAACAAAATGTGGTCTATATACATGAAATTAAAAGATGCTTACTCCTTGGAAGGAAAGTTATGACCAACATAGACAGCATATTAAGAAGCACAGACATTACTTTGTCAACAAAGGTCCATCTAATCAAAACTATGGTTTTTCCAGTAGTCATGTATGGATGTGAGAGTTGGACTGTAAAGAAAGCTGAGCACCGAAGAACTGATGCTTTTGAACTGTGGTGTTGGAGAAGACTCTGGAGAGTCCCATGGACTGCAAGGAGATCCAACCAGTCCATCCTAAAGGAGATCAGTTCTGGGTGTTCATTGGAAGGACTGATGTTGAAGCTGAAACTCCAGTACTTTGGCTACGTCATGTGAAGAGCTGACTCACTGGAAAAGACCCTGATGCTGGGAGGGATTGAGGCAGGAGGAGAAGGGGATGATAGAGGATGAGATGGCTGGATGGCATCACCGACTCAATGGACATGAGTTTGGGTGAACTCCAGGAGTTGGTGATTGACAGGGAGGCCTGGCGTGCTACGATTCATGGGGTCGCAAAGAGTCAAACACAACTGAGTGACTGAACTGAACTGGTCTATATACATACAATGGAATATTATTCAGCTTTAAAAGGGAAGGAAATTTTGACACAAGCTACAACATGCATGAACCTTGAAAACAAGGTAAGTGAAATAAGCCAGTCACAAAAGTATAAATTCCACTTATGTAAGATACCTAGAACAGTCAAACTCATAGAGACAGGAAATAGGATGGTGTTTGCCGGGGGCTGGGAAGAAGGAGGAATGCGGAATTACTGTTTAATTGAGACAAAGTTTCAGTTCTATAAGATGAAAAGCATTCCAGAGATGGGTAGTGGTGATGGCTGCACAACAGTGGGAATCTACTTTATACCACTGAAGTGTACACTTAAAATGGTTAAGATGGTAAATTTTATGTTGTTGAGTATTTCACACAACTGTTTAAACAGACAGAGAGGGAGAGGGAGCAGAGTGAATGACCAGGTACATCCACCAGCCTGGGGCACTAAATGAACCGCAACACTTGAACCGAGCTCCATCCACAGGAAGAAGAAAGCAGAAGTGAAATGAGAATTCAGAGTTGCACAGGTAACCAGGTTCAACATGAGCTGAGAACACAAACTTTCCCAAAAGGTTTCCTGCAGGATCAGCATCATCTCTTACATTTCAAAGCTCTAAAACTGATACAACTTTAAAGGTAATTAACCACTAACAAAACAGGATGGCAAGTGACTTCTTGATGATTAGATGAGAAAAGTAGGATTCTAGGGTACAAAGGGCTGATCACACACACATGTCAATTTCACTCCTTTCTGAAACCCAAATAAAAGAACATTTAAGTGATGTTTTAAAACATAAACCACAAAATCTGGAAACTGGACTGCAGGTGGATAAGCACTAAAGACTAAGATGAGCTGACAAAGCTGAACCCTAGGCTTACAAGAGAGAAGACAAGATCCAATCTGATTTACACCCCAGAATTTCCAAAAGACTCTAGATAACTAGGACTGGACATGGAACAACTAACTGGTTCAAAATTGGCAAAGGAATATAAGGCTGTACATTGTCACCCTGTTTAACTTACATGCAGAGTACATCACGCAAAATGCTGGACTGGATGAATCACAAGCTGGAATCAAGATTGCCAGGAGAAATACTAAGAACCTCAGATACGCAGATGATACCACTCTACTGGCAGAAAGTGAAAAGGAACTAAAGAGTCTCTTGATGAGGGTGAAAGAGGAGAGTAAAAAAGCTGGCTTGAAATGCATATTCAAAAAACTAAGATGATGACACCAGGTCCCATTATTTCATGGTAAATAGAAGGTGAAAAAGTAGAAACAGTGACAGATTTTATTTTTGGGGCTCCAAAATCACAGCAGATGGTGACTGCAGCCATGAAATTAAAAGATACTTGCTCCTCGGAAACCTAGACACATATGAAAAAGCAGAAACATTACTTTGCTAACAAAGGTCCATATAGTTAAAGCTATGGTTTTTCCAGTAATCATGCATGGATATGAGCGTTGGACCATACAGAAGGCTGAGAGCTGAAGAATTGATGCTTTTCAAACGGTGGTGCTGGTGAAGACTCTTGAGAGTCCTTTGAATAGCAAGGAGATCAAACCAGTCAATCCTAAAGGAAATCAACCCTGAATATTCATTGAAAGGACTGATGCTAATGCTTTAATACTTTGGCCACCTGATGTGAAGAGCTGACTCACTGAAAAAGACCCTAATGTTGGGAAAGATTGAAGGCAGGAGAAGAAGCGGGTGACAGAGGATGAGCTGGTTAGATGACATCACCAACTCAATGGACATGAATTAGAGCAAACTCCAGGAGATAGTGAAGGACAGAGGAGCTTGGTGTGCTACGGTCCATGGGATCACAAAGAGTTGGACACAATTTAGCGACTGAACAATTCCAGCTTACTCTGAAATTGGGGTGAAAAGGAGTTAAAATGAAGAGGAAAAGTTGAAAATCTGTGTAGGTAACACTCAGGGCCCAAGATTTCTTCTCCATTCCAAGAAGTCCCTCCCCACACTGTTGTTGCAGTCATTCAGTTGTGTCCTCCCGCGCTAGCGAACTACTGGTTTATTCTCTAAAGCAGGTAAAAACAGAATGCAGGTCTGTAGGACAAAGGGGTGCCACAATACACAGAAACTTAGAAATGTATGTGTCATGTACGTGTATCAGTCCAGAATTGGTTAGAAAATACCAACTATTCTAGGTATTTCAGGCAGGAAGAGATTTAACACAGGGAAATAGAGGGACAAAATCAAGGGAAGAGTTGTAAGAGCCAAGGTCAGAGAAACCACCACTCTAGTTCAGGAAATCAGAACACACAAACATCACAAGAAACTGCACCAATGATCCCAGCTCTCCCCATTACTGATGTCCCCATGAGTCCCACACTCACATCTGCCATGTGCAACAGCAACAGTAGCTTCTTCTCCTTCACCTTCCAAATCTCTCTGGCAGAACCAAAATCAGAATCCTGCCATCAAGGATGGGGATCAAAATAAGGATAGGGTTGAGAAACAGGAGACAGTATATGAAATAGCTGGTATTCAATATCCAGATGCTGAGATCGCCCTCATCCTCTTCTGCTCAGCTCCTTGAGTCCTGGTAGATAGATCTTCAGTTTCCAGACAAGTGATAACAAAAGTCTCCTAACCAGTGGTCAAAGGAAAAAAAATCAGGATACAACAACACAAGGTTCCCCAAAGAAATAGCCCAGCCAGAGGACCCTACAATAAAACTTACAGGCAACAGAAGGAAGAATTCTCTTCTCTGAAAGAACCAATAATCTCCAGGTCCAAATATTAATAGTTGCAGTTTTCAAAGAGTCAAATTCTGTAAGTTTAAATTTGCTTTAAAAAGAATGAATCTGTAGAATATGACATTATGGTTGAGCTAAGATTAACAAGTTATGTGATCACCACAAATGTGAAAAAGTGAATCTACAAAAACCACAGTGCAGGCAGGATAAGTCACTGGGGTAACCAGCTGTACTTTTCCTGCCTAAACTCTAGAACTTTGGTTTTCAAAGTATGGTCTGGAGACCCTGTGATGCCGCAAGACCCTTCAAGCAACCTGGGAGGTCAAAACTATTTTCATAATGAACTTACTTGTCTTTTTTCACTCACATTCTCTCACGAGCATTTCTCAGAGTCTATATGTCATCTGATAATATCATCACTCTAACAGCTAATAGAATGGAAGTTGTTTTAAGTTTTTCTGTCTTAATTTCTAACATAGTAAATATCAATAGATAGAAACCACACAAAAGCTCTTTGAAGTCCTCAAAAATGTTTAAGAATAAAGGGTCCAAAAAGCTTGAGAATTCTTACTGTAAAACAACTTTTTAGTTAGTTGCTTTTGGAAGGGAACTTTTTTGTTTGTTCAAATAATTTTATTTATTTTTGGCTGTGCAGGGTCTTCGTGCAGGCTTTTCTCTAGTTGCAGCAAGTGAGGGCTACTCTCTAGTTGCAGCGTGTGGATTTCTCCCTCCCGTCGCTTCTCTTGTTGCGGAGCACAGGCTCTAGAGTACTGGCTGAATAGTTGTGGCACACAGGCTTAGCTGTTCCGCAGCATGTGCCATGTTCCTCGACCAGGGACCAATCCTGTGTATCCTACATCAGAAGGCAGATTCTTTACCACTGAGTCACCAGGAAAGCCCAGAAGGGAACTTTCGATATGTGAAACCAATTATATTTAAAATTTACACCTTCAAAGAGGAAAAAAAAATGTGTAAATTTCTAAATTTTGCTTTACTATCTTTTATCTGTTTATCCATTCAAAGGAGGATCTTTCCACATAGGTCCTAAATTATTTTTCCCCCTGGGAAACAACTAAGCCCCATAATGGCAAGTCGTAATGCCCAGAAGGCAGCATACAGCACATGAGAGTAAAAAGCACTGTTTCTACAGGGATTCAGACAGATACTTGTATGTCACTGATCACAGCAGCTTTATTCATGATCCTCAAAAGGTAGAAACCACCCAGATGTCCATCCACAGATGAATGGATACACAAAATGTGGTCTGTAAGAAACACAGAATATCATTCCCTCTAAGGAAGGAAATTCTGACACATATTGCAACATGGATGAACCTTGAAAACACACAAAGTGAAATAAACCAGACACAAAAGGACAAATACTCTGTGATCCCAGTTACATGTGGTACCTAGAATGTGCAAATTCACAAAGACAGGAAATAGAACAGTGGTTACCAGAGACTGGAGGTAGTGGGGGATGGAAAGTTATTGCTTCATGGGTACGGAGTCTCAGTTTGGGATGATAAAGAAGTTCTGGAAATGGATGGTGATAATGGTTGCATGGCAATGTGAATGTACTTACGGCACTGAATTGTACAATTAACATGGTTAAAGTGGTACAAATAAAGAACAAAAAGAAATTCTAGAGCCAGATAACCTGGATTCAAAACTCAGGTCTACCACTTAATATTTTGTGTGACTTTTGTGCTTCAGTTTTCTCATCTGCAAAATGATAATAACATACAGCATAAGGTTGTTTTGAGGATTGCATGAGTTAACATATGAATAAACACATATCTAGAATGCTCCCAGGCACCTAGTAAACGCCCTGTCACTAACTCTCAAACTTTGGCATGCCTCAGAATCACATGGAAAGACTATTCAAATCAGGCTTGCTAGACCCCCAATCCCAAGTGTCTGTTTCAGTGGTCTGCAAAGGGACCCAAGAATTGGCATGTCTACAGGTTCCCAGGACTTGCTGGCGCTGCCCGTCCAGGAAGCACACATTGAGAACCACTGCTCTGTACAAATATTAAGCTGTCATTATTATTATTAGCAATGTCTGAGGTAGTACCAGGCAAACCCACATATTGGGAGAAGGAAGGAAAGACAGAAGTATAGTTTCTCCTCTACTTACAGAATACTTCCCTTCTGGCCACCAAATGTGTGTGGGGGGCATGGGGAGAGGGTATTTCTCCCACAGGAAGCAATTCTCCACCTCTCCATAGGCACCAAGTACCCCACAATTTAACTCAATTAAGGAGCCTGACGGGCTGCAGTCCATGAGGTCGCAGAAAGTCAGACACGACTGAGTGACTAACACACACTGACACTATTTACCTGGTGTTACCATCACAGTCCGCACATTAAAGACTCAGCCCCACAAGGCTGCTTCCCCGGCCCCCTACCTTAAACACCAGTGGGAAGGCTGGGTTATCACCTGCGCTTCTGAAGAACCGACTATAAATAGCATCCCAGGAAGCCCTTCGCAGCTTCAATTAATTTGCTAGAGCGGCCCACAGAACTCAGGAAAACAATTTACTTACAGGATTATCAGCTTATTACAAAGGATGTTAAAGAATATCAATGAGCAACCAGAAGAAATGATGGGCAGGGCAGGGGGAAAAGAGTGTGGAGTTCTGTGACCCTCAGCACCCTCCAACCCCAGAGTTCAGGGATTTTTGTTGCTGCTGACTTCATCAGACAGGTGAGAATGACTAAACCACTGGCCACTGTTGATTACGTCAATCTCCAGTTCCTCTCCCCTCCCAGGAGGTAAGAGCTTCCCAGGTGGCTCAATATAAAGAATCCACCTGCCAGTGCAGGAGACACAAGTTCAATCCCTGCGTGGGGAAGATCCCCTGGAGATGGAAACAGCTATCCACTCCAGTATTCCTGCCTGGAAAATCCCACGGACAGAGGAGCCTGGCAGACTACGGTCCACAGGGTTGCAAAAAGTTGGACATACCTGAGTGACTGAACAACAACCCAGGAGATGAGGAGGGGCTGAAAGTTCCAACCTTCTAATCACTAGGTTGGTTTCCCTGGCAATCAGGGGCTTTCCAAAAGCCTCTAATATAAACTCAGGTGTGGCTGAAAGGAGATTGTTAAGAATAATGAAAGACACCTTCATGGCTCTTATCATTTCGGAAATTCCAAGAGTTTTAGGAGCTCTGTGCCAGGAATAGGAACAAAAATCAAATATACATTTCTTACTGTAAATCACAGAAGAATTTACTGAGCCCCTAATATGAAATTTTCCTACAAAGAGATGATCTCAAAGCCTTTCCTGATGGATATGTACACCAGCAACTACCAAACTGAGGCTCCCAGAGATTTGCAAAGACTCCCAAGGAAGGCAGAGAACCAACATCACTCTCAACATCACTAAGAGATCTCAGAGCTTAGGAGAATGGGGGAAGAGCTCCTTTTTACAAAATAGTGCTGACATTGGAAGGGAAGAAGAGGTGAGGGGGACATGGCTTATGCTGGTCTCACAGCCATTTTTTGGGTGTGTGCCCCTGCTCACCGTAGCAAGTGGCCTGACAACCTCATTGCTGCACTGGGATCTCTCGATTCTCAGAGGCTGCTGGTCTCAGCAAGCCCGCAGGGAGCCCACTTAGCCTCCCAGGCACAAACACAAGCCTGGAAGAGTCCAAGTGTTTCAGCCCTGGGGCACCCTTGACCGACCGGCCACAGGAGCCAGTGGATAAACACTTTCTTTTCTGGGTCCCGGGGCAGTGCTGAGGGGCACTGATAGTTTGCCAGAGTCCTGGTGGGGAGCACTGCCCCAGTAACTCACCTTCGTTTGGCGTTGGTTCCTTCCTTCCCTTTGTCCCTATTCCTTTGGACGTTCTTCCTCTTCTGTTCCCTGGGATACCTTTCCAAAATAAAAGGCCTGGGCCAAAGCCCTTGTCTCAGTCTTCAATTGACCCCAGCTGAGACAGGACATAAGCCCAGCTCCCCACACTCACACAGGTGGGGCGGGAGCATAATTAGCAGCCAGCCCTGTGGCCCTGCTCCTCTCCTACCTCCTGGGTACAAGGCTTTGTACCTGGTAGATGCTTTAAACGGAGAAGGCAATGGCACCCCACTCCAATACTCTTGCCTGGAAAATCCCATGGACAGAGGAGCCTGGTAGGCTACAGTCCATGGGGTCGCTAAGAGTCAGACACGACTGAGCGACTTCACTTTCACTTTTCACTTTCATGCATTGGAGAAGGGAATGGCAACCCACTCGAGTATTCTTGCCTGGAGAATCCCAGGGACGGGGAGCCTGGTGGGCTGCCGTCTATGGGGTCGCACAGAGTTGGACACGACTGAAGCGACTTCGAAGCAGCAGCAGCAGATGCTTTAAAACTACCAGTTAAGTGGGTAACAAGAAATAAAATGATGGCAAACCATATAAGACAGGCTCTAACTGCCGTGTTGTACAACACAGACCCTAAGTAATGTAGGCTTCAGAGGAAAGGATGAAGTCTAAAGCAGAAGGAAAGGGCTGAGAAAGAGCTTTGAAAGATTACCAAGAGAGGAAGGTGGTCCCGGAAAAGGAAAAAAAGTCTCCACAGGTTGAAGACCCAGAGTCTGGACTCCTCAGAGCTGGCAACACAGAAAGGGGGGAGAGATGGGACAAGGTATATTCAAATGAAGGTGGGGCTCAATAACTAAGGAGGAGAGAGTAGATTTTGCATGGCAGTTCATGAAGGTTGCGAGCAGAAGTATGAACCGATTTCCCCCACTTAACTATGTCAAACTTTCTACATAACCCTTGACAACCAAACACTTGGGCTTAAAACTTCTTATTTCTTTCTTTTCTTCCTATGAAACTGAAAGTGTTAGTAGCTTTTAGTCATGTCTGATTCTTTGCAACCCTATAAACTGTATGAATGGCACCTGACTCCGGTACTCTTGCCTGGACAATCCCATGGATGTAGGAAGGCTGCAGTCCATGGGGTTGCTGAGGGTTGGATACGACTGAGCGTCTTCACTTTCACTTTTCATTTTCATGCATTGGAGAAGGGCATGGCAACCCACTCCAGTGTTCTTGCCTGGAGAATCCCAGGGACGGGGGAGCCTAGTGGGCTGCCGTCTATGGGGTCGCACAGAGTCGGGCACGACTGAAGCAACTTAGCAGCAGCAGACTGTATGTAGCCCACTAGGCTCCTCTGTCCATGGAATTCTCCAGGCAAGAATATTGAAGTGGGTTGCCATTCCCTTCGCCAGGGGATCTTCCTGACCCAGGGATTAAACCCAGATCCCCTGCATTGCAGGCAGATTCTTTACCATCTGAACCACCAGGGAAGCCCCATTTCTTCCTATAGCAATTACTAATTGGCCAGACACACATATTTATTTAATCCACAAGCCCCATGAGGTAGAATCTATTATGGTCTTCATTTTGCAGACTGGAGAAACTGGGACACACAGAAGTTACAAAGCTGGGTAACAGAGCTGGAATTCAAACCCTGCCAGTCCAGCTCTTAATTTCACATCTGTCCCCAACAACAAAGTCCCACTTTCTACATGAGAATCCTACAAGATTTCTTTCCCAGTGTTTCCCATGTGGTGTATCCTTACCATTTTCATAATCCATAACCACAGATAATTTGTATGTTTCCTAGACATTCACTGAGTTCCTGGTACATATACCAGATGCTGGGCCAGCAGCTGGGAACACAAAGCCCCCCTTTCCAGGAAGGTCCCATTACAGATCCTGCAAGATGAACCAAGTCCTGGAGAGATGAACCTTACTGGTCATGGTGAGACAGGGGACCAAACTGGTAGGTGAAAAGACAAATTCTCACTCATTCCAAAATAACTGTTACTGGGCATCTGCTCTGTGCAAATCCCTAGCAGGTGGAAAGAAAGGAAGGAGACAGACACTGAAATGAGTTGTTACGCTGTCCCACTTCACACCCACGAAGGAGAAGAATAGCAAAAGTGGTCACAGCACACCTTAGACATGGGAGACGCAAAATAAAAATTATTAATTCAGTCTTCCTCTAACACCCCTTTAAATCATATTACTCACAGGAGCTTTCCATAACTGACCACATGAAATTCAAGATCCTGTTCTTGGCATTCAAGGCCCCCATCTTCTATTCTACTTGGTTCTGACCTCACTGCTTATCAAATCAGTCTTTTTCTTCCAAATACATTACTAGCAAATAAAAAGAAAATATTCACACTTTGTGTTTACACATATAATTTACGTGGCCTAGAATGTTGCTCTATTTATTTCTAACCATCCTTATTTATGACCATTTTCAAAAGTATCCAATGCAAGGATGGCTATTGTTTCCACTCAGATGATTTTGGTCATTTCTCTACCACAGTCCTACTGCACTGGTGGATTCGTCTCTGCTATTTGGCACCAATGAATTTTTCTCTGTATGGTTCTTATAGCCATGAATGTAACAGCTGGCACATAGTAGGTACTCTAGAACCCTTATGAGATTCATGATGAAGTGTTAAATAAGTACCATAGGGAAAGATCTCGAATTATCATGCACTGTACTTTAATATAACTTGTTATAAAATCTTCTTTCTCTTTCTCCCTTGAAACATAGATAAAGAAATATACTGATTCATCAGCCTTGTAAATAAGCCCAGTCTTCCCCAAGGAACTACTGTGGTATGAATGAAATCAGTTTATACTGGACAAGATACTTCTAGAATAGTGTTTGGCACACACTAAGCTTCCAATAACTATTTGTGAAAGTGAGTAAAATAATCAGCTTTTTTTCTTCACTCCTACCATACACTATAAAACACAGTAAAGACTTTCAATAACAAAGTTTGTAAGAAGAATCTGAAGAGTAACTCAGTTTAAACGAAGAGAAAGCAGTTTTACCCACTTTACATGTTGTATTATCCTAAAAGACTTGGGCTATTTTCCCCATGGCATTCACAATCCTCGATTGCTTAAGTTAATTAGGGTCATCCCTCTCCACCTTTAGAAGCTATTAGTGGAAACCTGCTCAACACTAGACACAAAATCTGAACATGACGTTTTCAGATACTTTGTGGATACAATGACACTGCTGAAAGACACATTAAGTTGTGATCACAAGCCGCTATGTAATAAATATAACCATTTCACTTCACACTACACACCTTTTTAAAAGAAAAAAAAAGTAATGAGCAAATAAATGAGACTTTTATCTCCCAAACGATCTATTATTAGCATAAAAGAAAAATATCACAGAAAGGATACAAATTCTGCAACTCCACTGTGTACAAAACAAAAGGCCTTGGAAATCAGCTGAAAGCAACTCACAAGATAATAAGGATACTTTGGAACATGTGCCATTTATCTGGCTTTTTTTTTTCATCCAACAAAACATAATATGAATAAACTGTGTTAGACTATTGTTGTGAAACCTGCCTCGGTGCCTCCAATCCAGAAACCTCCCTTTTGCATTGAGATCTGCCGAGTGACACATGAGCTCTAAAGTGGATGGATAAAAATAACCTGGTCCTCAAAAAGACATGATAAACGCCAGACAGCTGAGTCACTTTGAAGCCCATTTTGACTCCCAAAAAGGACAATTCACCCTCCTTTTTCCTTCTCACACATACACATACAACCTGGTGTAAAACACACCAACAGCGCCGGGTGGGAGGCGGTGGTGCGTCTCGACTTTCCCCGCCAGTCTCTGAGGTCACGACTAGCGATTGAACTTCTAATAATTTATACTGGTGCATTTCAGTCAAAGTGACTCGTTTAGGAGGGAAAGAGAAAGGATTCAGGAAACCGTAACAATCCAACAGACCCTCTATTTCTGCTGCCCCAGTGGAAGCACCCGACGGTTTCTTCCGATGTTCGGACGGAAAGAAAAGGAGTAGGGGGTAATTTAAAGTGGAGAGAGAAAAGCTCAGAGAGAAAAGCAGAACTGTCCAGGAGTGGGAATCCCTGGGCAAAGCAAACGGTCCCAGAAAGAGAAGGGCTGCGTGCATCCGGAGTGAATCAACCTCATCCGCCCACCCGCCCTCCGTGCTCGCCCCAAAGAGGACGCAAACCATCAGCAATGCACAGTTAAGATTAGGGAACTCTTCCACTAGATCTATCTTTCAAACGGTGGCGGGGCTCTGGAACCGCTGCTAGGAATTGGGGTCCTGGCAGCCTAAGAAGGCTGGAGGAGCAAATGACCCCGGCCGTCCCGGGCTTCGGCTGCAGCAGCCCTGGGGAATCCAGCGCCGCCGGGCACCCAGTAGGCACTCCTTAAGTGTTTGCCGAACTGCTGTGCCCCTGAGCCAACTCCGGCGCCGGGAGGAGCGGGTCCCCGGCTGCCACCGCGCATCTTCTTCCCCCCCGCGCTTCACGTGCGGCCGAGTTCGGCGACTCGCGGCCGCCGAAGGCCGCGGGCACCGCAACCTCCCCCGAGGCGCCGTCCTGCCGCCGAGTCTCACTTACCGGGGAGTCGTAGGAGAAGGCGCACTCGTTCTTGTAGACCCTGTCCCCGGACCTGGGCACGCGGATCGTGGGCATGTGGGGCACTAGCAGCTCGCCGATGTCTCCTGCAGCCATCTTCCTGCTGCCGCTACCGCCCGGCACGCCGAACAGGGCGCCCCGGCGCTGCATGGCCGCGGCGCGCACTCCAGCCGAGCTGAGCGCTGGGTCTGCCCACCTCGGCGGCGGCGGCGGCGGCGGGCTGCGCGGGCGACTGGAGCCGAGCCGGGACGGGCGGGGAGAGCCGGCCGCGGGGCGGGAGCGGGCACCCCGGGCCTGGGCTGGCGGGCTGGCTGGCTGGTGAAGGGGACGCTGCTATTTTTAATCCAATGGCGAATCGCCGGCCCAGCTGCAGCGTCAGGCGGGGCGCTCGGGAGCACCCGCCGCAGCGCGCGGGGAGGGGGCACTGGAGAGGGGCCTGGGGCCCTGGCCGGGCTTGGCGGCCGGGGCGGAGGGCGAGTCCTGGGGGCGCAGGCTCCGGAGCCGGCTGCGATGGAGCACCAGCGCCGTGTTTTCTATCATAAATCGCTAGTCTGCTAAGGGGCAACTCCGAAGCAGCCAACAAAGGGCAGGATTTGAGATTTTTTAAACCGCTAGCTTTTAAACAATCAGGATAACAGTGGGAACGTACCCTGATTGGATAGGGGTGGGACTCTAGAACCTAAAGTGGGGCCCAAATCTAAATTTGGTTTTGGCACTTCGATGTTAATCTAAGACTTGTTCCTCACGTTTTTAAGATCTAAAGCTCTTTGAAAGAGAATAGAGTAAGATTGAGTAAGGATAAATGTATATTTTTCCAGTAATACTGACTTTTCTTCCGAATGGGGGAGAGTATCAAGATTATTTGAGGGAGGATATATTTTTCTCTATCTTTGCAAAGTCTTCTCTGCATGAACCATTTCAGTTGACTGATTTGGGATCTTACTGCATACATACTTCTTCCCTGCCTTTGCATGTCCAGTTCCTTAAATAATAAATGGGAATAGGTTGGGGTGGGAAGTGATATAATAATCTGCAAAAACAGAGCATGTGTCACAGCATACCCTTATTTTCCTTAAAAAACAAAAAGAAACTCAGAACATGAGTTCAGTTCCACTGAGCTTCCCTAACTACATCTAAGGGGCAGGATACCAGTGACACCTACCAGTTAATGAAACAGAAAAAGTGACTCAATACACTGACTTTTATGCAAATCAAAACTACAATGAGGTACCACTTTACAGAACGTCAGAATGACCATCATTAAAAAGTCTACAAGCACGAATGCTGGAGAGAGTGTGGAGAAAAGGGACCTCTCCTACACTGTTGGTGGGACTATAAGTTGGCACACCCACTGTAGAAAACAGTATGGAGGTTCCTCAGAAAACTAAAAATAGAAATTACCATATGATCCAGCAATCCCACCCGTGGGCAGATACTCAGATTAAACTATAATTCAAAAAGGTGCATGCACCCCTATGTTCATAGCAGCGCTATTCACAATAGCCAAAACATGGAAACAACCCAAGCACCTGTCAACAGATGAATGGATAAAGAAGATGTAGTGCATATATACATTGAAATACTACTCAGCCATGAAAAAGAACAAAATAATGCCATTTGCAGCAACTTAGATACAACTACAGATGATCAAACTAAGTGAAGTAAGTCAGAAAGAGAAAGACAAATACCATATAATATCACTTACGTGTGGAATCTAAAATACGGCACAAATGAACCTATCTACAAAATAGAAACAGACTCACAGATATAGAGAACAGACTTGCGGTTGCCAAGGGCAGGGGAGAGAGAAAAGACCGGGAATTTGGGGTTGGTAGATGCAAACTATTGCATTTAGAATGGATGAACAACAAGGTCCTAATGTATAGCACAGGAACTATAGCCAATCTCCTGTGATTAACCATAATGGAAAAGAATATCTTTTTTAAAAAATGAATGTATGTATGTGTATAACTGAGTCACTTTGCTATATGACAGAAATCGGCACAACATAGTAAATCAACCATACTTCAATTAAAAAAAAAAAGAAACATGCTGATTTCTATAAGCCTTTCCCAGGTCAAATGGTACTTAATTCCTTTTTCTTTTTTCTTCCATTATTTCTGTCATTCTCTCTGATTCTGCAGATGTGCTGGCTCTGCTACGGAGAAATGATGGTACCTGGAATTTGACATGCGTTACCTGGAATAGACGGATGAGCTCTTTCTGCACTTCTAAATTTCCATACCTCAAGCAAGGCTCTAACACACAACACATCTATGTAACTCACAACTTTCTAACTCAATCTAATGGAAATGGAGAAGAGGAGACAAAAGCAAAAAAGTAAACACTATTGCTACCCTCCTGCTTGGGAGGATACTCTCAAGGAGTTTTTGCTTTTTATTGTCCTCACCCACTTATCACTTTCTGTAGTATCTGTGCCTGTTTTAGGTTCAAGGATGAAGCTTACTTGTCTAATTACAGAGAAAAACTTGATTCAGGAACCTTCAAAATATTTTAAGTATTTTTAAGTTGAATGCAAATTAAATCAAGACACCATTTTTCACCCTTCACATTAATACAGATATGCTGAGTTGGCCCAGGTTTGGGAAATAGGCCCTCATATACTTTGTCGATAGACTGAAAACGTTCAATCTCTTTGAAGGGAAATTTAATACTAAGTATGATTTTATATGCCTATACAATTTTCCCCAGCAATTCTTCATCTAGACATTTATGCTACAGATAAGTTTACACTATATAAGGATATTTGTTGGAGCATTGCTATAGTAACAAAAAACTTAAGAAGAGCCTAAAAATCCATCTATAGGAAGTGGTTAAAACACAATACCGCTGAAAGAATAAAGCACCCTGTATGTGCTGATGTGGAATAATCTCCAAATCATATTACTAGATTAAAAGAGCCGAGTGAGAATTAATGTGTAAAAGCAAGACCATGCGTTCAAGGCTAAGGATGTGCCGGAATGCCTACTGCACATCCTATATACCGTGGGCCTTCCTTCTAAGTGTTGATAACTGTGCTAAATATTTTTAATGTTGCCCCTAGATAGCTATAGATTTAGATGTCAGTATTATATTAGTAAACTTATGCAACATTGTAGATAGATAGGTGCTTGTTTGGCCTTTGGAAGCCTCTGGAAGAATACAAAAGAAATTCATGACAACTGGGCTCTGTGGAGAGAAACACATTGCCTAGGTTTAAAGAGGCACTTACTACTACTCTTTACCTTTCTGTACCATTAACGATTTTTATCATGTGGAAGTATTGCTCTAAAAAGTAATTAAAACTCAATTGTGAAAACAATCTAAGTTCAGTAACCAGTAATATTAATATAGGTTGAGGACAATTACTGCACCACTATAAAAATATATCCCAAATTTTTTCGTGCAATAAAACACTTTGAAAATGATAATATTTGTACAGCCCACTAAAGTAATTGGTCAATTACTTCAATTCATGAAGCCTGGGGCTACTAGTCTGGCCCCAGTGACCCCAAGCCCCACCCATGTACTCCCAAGGATCAAAGAGATCTTATCAAACCTGAATGCCATCTCTGTATATCAAAATGTCAATGGCACACTGGATGGAAAGTTTGAATCAAAACAAGGGAAAATGACACCATCTAACTATGGACAAATGATTAAATTGGGTATATCTATTCAAAAATATTTATATAAATCTTAAAAATGATTTTTGTAAAAATGACTGTTTTAATACATTTGTAGTAAGCTTAATCTATTTACAATAATTATACAATATTATTGTAAGATTTTAATTAAAAATAATTATGCATTTTTGACAAAACTGGAAAGACATGTAAAATTAGTTACATTTAGGATTTGGTTATAAGATTTTGTTTCTATTGTTAAAATGTCTACAATGATGCTACATTTGTTTTATAAAAATTTATCAAGGCACTGGGACAACCCAGAGGGATGGTATGGGGAGGGAGGAGGGAGGAGGGTTCAGGATGGGGAACACATGTATACCTGTGGTGGATTCATTTTGATATTTGGCAAAACTAATACAATTATGTAAAGTTTAAAAATAAAATAAAATAAAAAATAATTTAAAAAAGAAAACAGAAAAAAAAATTTATCAAGGCAAAAAAGCTGAGATAATGTCTTAATTGTGCATTGTAGGAAAAATTCTAGTTCTGTTACTGGAATTTTTAAACCCAATTTTGCAAATTCTACATGCGAATTTATAACTAGACTGTTTCACTATTGGGTCAGTTTCCACATGTGGATCTTGATCAAAGAGCAGGAATAAAGTGGTTATGGGTACACAATTTTAACTTCCAACATAAATTTAAAGTCTTACCAAAGAGATTTCAGAGGACTAAAGATGAACTGACTTTGTCACATTAAGGTGGTCAGACCATCAAGTCACTCTACAGCTCACAGGCCTCCTCCCATGATGTTCGGTGGAGCCCAGACTCCCCTGGCCTAGCACTCAGGGACCTCTCCCAACTAGCACTCCTTCTTTTCAGACTTTACTCCCACTCCTACACTTCTGGTGAACACAATTTACTGTCCCCCAAGGATAAATGTACTTGTCTCCTAGCCTCGGTTGAAAGCTCTCTCCTCTCATTTCTATCTTTTCAATCCTTTCAAGACTTTTTCCATGAAACTTTTTCTGAATGCTCCAACCCTCAGGGATCAATCTTTTAAAAATGACAGTCCCCAAGAGAAAAATCTTTTAAGAGAAGTTATATCTCTTAGCATCCTTGCACATCGTGGAAGCTCAGTGTTTACGGAATATTGCCCACCCAGAATGGAGTTGTCTGCTTATTTTAGACACTCAATAAGTACCTACCGAATGTATGACTCACATCTGTGACATTGTAATAGATATGTTTTGCAGTCAGCTTTGTTCCTTTTAGGTAAAATTCATTGCTGCATAAATGTTCCCAGAACTGACAGAGGTTACATTAAAACATGACATGAATATTAGTTACTGTGACTAATGCCAAAAAGGGGAATTGGGTAAATCTACAGAGAAAAAGATGTCTTAATTATGTCAATTAATGGAAAAGCTCTTGACCTCAGATGCCCTCTAATTATGTGCAGTGATCTGTTAAAGCCATATATGGTAACAGCTTGTTGTGGAGACATCCATAAAATTTTCTGTCCTGTGGAGAGCCCCTGCGAGAAGTGCTGGTTATTAATATAGAACAATAGGTCACTGGTTAAGAAATGTAAGGCATTTTCTGCTTGAAGCAATTCTATATAACAATCAAAATTCATATGGTTTAAGAATATTCATTGACATGGAAAAATGATCCCTGTAATGCAAACAACAAGAAGAGACTGTCAATGAGCATATACACTGTCATTATGTCTAAATACGTATACACACATATATACATAGTCATAGCATAAAAAATATTAGGTTGGAATAAGCTGTCTGATAGTGGTGTTTATCTCTGGCGGAAAAAATTATTTTTGTTTCTTTTTTCTTTGTCCTCTTCCATGTTATTTAAATGTTTTCAATTAAGTCTCCATTTCCTTTTGTAAATAAGAGGTTTTTTTTTTCACATTAAATAAGAGGTTAACTTTTTACATTACCATTGATTATGTCAGTTTTCTCTTCCACCTGCCTTCTTTCTTACTTTCTTATCCCCTTTACCTTCCATATAAAACTCAGCAAGTTTCTGGCGTTAAGTTTATAGACAATCTGCCTAAATAGAATGGAGGTTCAGTTTGGAATGAGCAAGCTCCTTGACAAGCTCTTAACATCAAGATAAGGTAAACTGTTATTCTGGTCAAGAGGAAATCTGAGATCTCTATTCATCTTTCAGGGTTTCATGATGTGTAATACCACAGTCCTTCCAGGAGACTGACTCATAAGTTACTCACAGGGATAGGCAAGGTGCCTTTCTGGCCAATCTGACACCATCCCTACTCATGCCCACCACCATTTCCAGGCACACACTGAAAGATGTAGCCTCCACTCAGGTGTAGACAAACCTGGTGTGAACAGAGTTTAAAAAAAAAAAAATATATATATATATATATAAACCAGGACTTTCCCCAGTGGCCCAGTGGTTAAGACTCTGCACTTTCACTGCAGGGGCACAGGTCCAATCCCTGGTCAGGGAACTAAGATTTCCTACATAACATGCAATAATGGCCAAAAAAAAAAAAAAGTTAACCATAGAGCCACAGGCTGCTCTTCAGATTTCCTAATAAGGGACAAAGGAAGTTACCTAAACATGGTACAAATTGGCCCCGAAATCAAAGACATGTAGCAAACCTAGTGCCACATTCTTAGTGGGAGGGAGCCTGAGACAAAGAACTTGACCTTCACCTTTCTTTATTATTAGGCCTCCCTCTGGATTTCAGTGGGATGGCAAACCCCTGTATTTCTCAGGATCTCCCCCTCACCCTCTGTCATGGGGCACTTTCTCTCTCCGGGTCCTGTCTACACACTGTCATCACTGTAGGACCAGCACGATGTCCTATAGATGTTGATGGTCAAGATCAGGAGTTGGCAAACTGAAGCACATGGACCAAAGCCAGCCTGCAGTTTGCTTTTGTAAATAAAGTTCTACTGGAAACCAGCCATACTCATCCACTTACATATTGTCTGTGGCCACTTTGGCACTCTAACAGGAAAGTGGAGTGGATGCAACCAAAACCACATGGACTGATGCCAAAAGTGTTTACCATCTGGCCCTTTCCAGAAAACATTTGCCCACCCCTGATCAAGATCCCTACAGGCCATGTGTTATGATTCAGAACCAGAATTGTCACAACCCTAAGCAAGAGAGTTATGCTGTGCTACTTATCCTTCGAGTGATGGCAAACCTGTTTATCTGAATGGAGAAAATGCTTTCAACCACATCAGTAGCTGCAAACTGAATGCCATGAGACGTATTTATTTGTTTCATACGGAGATCATCCGTGGAACCTCAGCCAAATGGAAATCACCACCTTGTTCACTTTACCACAGTCCACTCTCAGTCTTCATTCTAGAAAAATGACAGGAAATGATGGGGAGGGTGACAGAAATCACCAAGTCCATGTCTTCCTGATCTTTGCTATTGGCATAAATTTCTGCAGCTCCACTCAAAGTGTAGCTTTAATTCACATTTATAATTTTTTTAGGGAACGGAAACACGAGTGGCATCTTCTTGGTCCTTCTGAAACAGAGCAAGACACTATAGTCCTTGCTCCCCGCCCCCGCCCCCCACCAAGTCCTCCTCCTGCCTTTTGTCTGTGGAAAAACTTTAGCCAAAGAATAAGTTTCATCAGAGAAGTGAGAAAATGTAGAAACAAAGGGAAACTGTGAAAGGAAACCAAATAATAATAATGTAGTCACTAAGCAAAGTCAAGGATCTCCAGTTCCTCCACAAGTACCATAGAGAATATTCTGAACCCTAGGCTGTGAGCTCTGCTATACAGACTGAAACCCCCACCAGGTGGAAGAAGTTAACTACTTGATGACCAAACTGTAAGCTATGATTTGAAAAGTGAAAGTCATTCAGTCATGTCCAACTCTATACAGTCCATGGAATTCTCCAGGCCAGAATACTGGAGTAGGTAGCCTTTCCCTTCTCCAGGGGATCTTCCCCACCCAGAGATCTAACCCAGGTCTCCCACATTGCAGGCAGATTCTTTACCAGCTGAGCCACCAGGGAAGCCCAACAATACTGGAGTGGGCAGCCTATCCCTTCTCCAGGGGATCTTTCCAATCCAGGAATTGAACCAGGGTCTCCTGCATTGCAGGCAGATTCTTTACCAACTGAGTTATCAGGGAAGCCATGATTTAAGCTACTGCAATTCTGAGAATTGGCCTCAAGGAAATGAGAAAAGAACAACCCTGGAACAGAAGATTAGCTGTACTTAAAAAGGTCAAGATGATGCTGATTAGGCCACCACATGATCAATTAAAATGACTGTCAGAGATGACTGTGCTGTTTCTACACGTAGCCCCCCCTCCCTTAGTCTATAAAAATTCTAGCCCCCTGATTGTCAGTGGGGGAGTCAACCTTCACCTTCCCATCCACCCCCAACCCCAGGGGTGCCAGCATCCAAAATAGAGCAAACTTAGCTTTCCACCAACTTGCCTCTTTATTGAATTTTGAGCAGCTAGCAACCGAATCCCTTGCTGCTAAACTTCCTCCAATGGTAATTCTTACTCCACAGTTCAGGGAGCCAGTGTGGAGATTCTACAATTTGCTAAGGTCATGTGTTCCACTAATGCTCTCAGGAACTGGAGTTCCAGCCACAGAATGAGCTTGGAGTCCCGCTTGGGGTACCTTGAGTAGAACTAAGTCAGAAGTCCATATTCCATCTGCTCCCCGTAAGCCTTCACTCTGGCAGATGGGAGCGGCATTTCAGAAGTTATAGTTTCAATCAGAGCCAATTTGCAATGGTCTTTAAAGAGTCTGGATATCTCTCATCTCACAGGGCACTGCTACTAGGGAAGCTGCTACAGGGAAGCCCAGGAGGTAGATTCAGAATGTCCATATTTGAGAATACTATAGCATCTTTCCTAAGGGACCCAGCCTCCACTCCAATCAAGGAGCTCTGTGGGTGTCAGTTAACTCCTCCTGACTATCTAGCCAGGTGGCTTGATCGAAGTCTCTGCTTGCTAAACGTGCCATTTGGGACAGTGCGTATGATATCTTAGTGGAAGATCTAGTGCTTACACTCCTGGGAACCCCGTGGTAAAATGCAGAGTTGTCTATGGATTTCAGTTCAGATCAGTCACTCAGTCGTGTCTGACTCTTTGAGACCCCATGGATTGCAGCACTCCAGGCCTCCCTGTCCATCACCAACTCCCAGAGCTTACTCAAACACATGTCTATCAGGTCAGTGATGCCATCCAACCATCTCATCCTCTGTCAGCCCCTTCTCCTCCTGCCTTCAATCTCCCAGCATCAGGGTCTTTTCCAATGAGTCAGTTCTTCACATCAGGTAGCCAAAGTATTGGAGCTTCAGCTTCAGCATCAGTCCTTCCAATGAATATTCAGGACTGATTTCCTTTAGGATGGACTGGCTGGACCTCCTTGCAGTCCAAGAAACTCTCAAGAGTCTTCTCCAACACCACAGTTCAAAAGCATCAGTTCTTCGGCACTCAGCTTTCTTTATAGTCCTACTCTCACATCCATACCTGACTACTGGAAAAACCATAGCCTTGACTAAATGGACCTTTGTTGGCAAAGTGATGTCTCTGCTTTTTAATATGCTGTCTAGGTTGATCATAGCTTTCCTTCCAAGGAGCGTCTTTTAATTTCATGGCTGCAGTCACCATCTGCAGTGATTTTGGAACCCCAAAAATAAAATCTGTCACTGTTCCCATTGTTCCCCACCTGTTTGCCATGAACTGATGGGACCAGATGCCATGATCTTAGTTTTCTGAATGCTGAGTTTTAAGCCAACTTTTTAACTCTCCTCTTTCACTTTCATCAAGAGGCTCTTTAGTTCTTCGCTTTCTGCTGTAAGTGTGGTGTCATCTGCATATCTGAAATGATTGATATTTCTCCCTGCAATCTTGATTCCAGCATGTGCTTAATCCAGCCTGGCATTTAGCATGATGTACTCTGCATGTAAGTTAAATAAGCAGGGTGACAATATACAGCCTTGACGTACTCCTTTACCGATTTGGAACCACGTCGATTTCTAACTGTTGCTTCTTGACCTGCATACAGATTTCTCAGGAAGCAGGTCAGGTGGTGTGATATACCCATCTCCTTAAGAATTTTCCACAGTTTGTTGTGATCCACACAGTCAAAGGCTTTGGCATAGTCAATAAAGCAGAAGTAGATGCTTTTCTGGAATTCTTGCTTTTTCAATGATCCCATGGATGTTGGCGATTTGATCTCTGGCTCCTCTGCCTTTTCTAAATCCAGCTTGAACATCTAGAAGTTCACAGTTCACGTACTGTTGAAGCATGCCTTGGAGAATATTGAGCATTACTTTACTAGCATGTGAAATGAGTGCAATTGTGCTGTAGTTTGAATGAAAACTAACCTTTTCCAGTCCTGTGGCCACTGCTGGGTTTTCCAAATTTGCTGGCATTTAGAGTATAGCACTTTAACAGTTCATCTTTTAGGATTTGAAATAGCTCAACTGGAATTCCATTACCTCCACTAGCTTTGTTCATAGTGACGTTTCCTAAGGCCCTCTTGACTTTGCATTCCAGGATGTCTGGCTCTAGGTGAGTGATCACACCATTGTGGTTATCTGGATCATGAAGATCTTTTCTGTATAGTTCTTCTGTGTATTCTTGCCACCTCTTCTTAATATCTTCTGCTTCTGTTAGGTCTATACCATTTCTGTCCTTTATTGTGCCCATCTTTGCATGAAATCTTCCTTGGTACCTCTAATTTTCATTTCCTAATATCTTTTGATCACATTTGAACTCTGCCTCATATCAAAACTGTGCCAGCTTTACTCCTGGTAGTGAATAACTACCACCTGGGGTATCCACCCCAGACTCCTCCAGCCCCACAGGAATCAAAAAGCCCACTTCATGGGTAACTGCTGTAAGCAGTATTAGAGCCTATTGGAATGATTAGTAAATTGCCTTTGAAAGATTATGGGCCCTATTGGAGACACACCTGACAGATCAAATTCAGCATTTCTATCTCCTGAGTCCCTTACTCTACACTGTGCCAAGGAATTTCTAGCCCTCTGTCATCATTTAGTCTGAGCAAACATTCAGCGTAGGTTTGGGCTGAACAATCAAAGTTTACTTTAGGACAATGCCACACACTAACACATTTCATAAGGAACGTCTGCTGAGTAAATCCGTATCGATCAGTTTGGCCTGATCCAAATTTGTGTTTTGCCGTCTTTGGTCTGAGATCCTTAAAATACATCCCCACAGACATTTGCCCGATTGGGTAGAATTTGCTGATCGATCCCTGTGACAACTTGAAGTTTAATTGCTGAACTTTTCCACTCTGATTCTGCAGTTTACTCTTGGAGACCATGTTGAGTTATCAGGGAAAATGGTTATCAGTAGAAAACACTAAAGGATCAGACACTGAGAAAAATGCTGAGTTACTCCTGAAAGGGAATATGGCTCTCTTAGAAGGAAGGGAAAAAAGAGAGAGTGTGGGGAGAAGTTAGAAGGGTTTCAGAATTCAGGATTCCTAGTCCCCTATATTGGAGAAGGCAATGGCAACCCACTCCAGTGTTCTTGCCTGGAGAACCCCAGGGATGGCAGACCCTGGTTGGTTGCCGTCTACAGGGTTGCACAGTTGGACACGACTGAAGTGACTTAGCAGCAGCAGCAGCAGCAGTCCCCTATATACTCCTAGATTTCTCTATTTCAGTTACAGGAATCCTACTCTTTCCTCACATGTGCCATTACTTGGATATTAAAGTAAAAAAGACAGAATTTTCAGTGGTAGAATTTAATGTTCAGGACTCTTACTCTACAGCTGCAAGCAGGAAGCAATTATTTTTATCTTGATTACTTAAATATTTTGAGATTCATCCTGTTCCTTGAAGACTTTAAAGTTTTGAGCATGTCCATTCTTAGTCCATCAGATTATCTGATGTCTTTTAAAATAGAACCCCAGTCACCTTTCCCAGAACTTTATGGCTCTGGGCACATAGTCCCACACAACACAATTACTCACCTAATTGAACTATTTCACCACTGAGTACTACAGCCTGCTCATTTCTATCTTGAAAGCTGAATGGACATCTAACTGCCTGCTACCCAATTTTGAATTGAAAAGCAATTCCAAATACCCACCTCGTATGCCCCAGCATCTGTTGCTTTTAAAACATTCTCTGAGTGAAAACGCTGGAGTTCTTCTATTGTAAGCAAAAGAAACTAGCTCTGACCAAAATAAAGCAATCAGAAGAGGTGTTTTGGAAAAGTATTGGTTGACTCCTGGTACCGAAGAATAGGCTAAACTATCAGAAGACAAAGCTCCAAAGTCACAGTAGCGGCCACTTGTGCACCTTTCCAAACGGTGCCTCCACTTAATGAACCAATAATTTCAGTCCATCCACATGTGTCACTAGTCACGATCCAGATTTCTAGGAGAAAGTCTGCTTGTTTGAGCCTCTGAATGTGTCCATGCCTATAACTGGAAATAACGAATGCTGCTGCTGCTGCTGCTGCTAAGTCACTTCAGTCGTGTTCGACTCTGTGCTACCCCACAGACGGCAGCCCACCAGGCTCCCCCGTCCCTGGGATTCTCCAGGCAAGAATACTGGAGTGGGTTGCCATTTCCTTCTCCAATGCATGAAAGCGAAAAGTGAAAGTGAAGTTGTTTAGTTGTGTCCGACCCTCAGCGACCCCATGGACTGCAGCGTTCCAGGCTCCTCTGTCCATGGGATTTTCCAGGCAAGAGTACTGGAGTGGGGTAAGGAATGCTGAGCAGACCAAAATTCAATAAATAAATACTGTTCTGACCTTGCAGAATTGTTACAAGAATGTGAAATGTTTGTAAAGCTTTTAATAGAGTTCCTGGAACAGGCTAACTATTCTTATTATTTCTTTCACTCTACATAAAACTGGACCCCTTCCTTCCTCTCTCTGGGAGGGACTGTATGTTACTGTGGGACCCTGCTTTCCTCCATACATGTAGCTAACCAAATGGTTCTCGAAGTGTTTACCAATCACTTCAGGACCAGTCACGCTTTTATACTTTTGCTCATGATGAACTCCAGTTGGAATATTCTCCCTCATTCATCTGGTGTTTCTAAAGCCAATTTGCTTCACATTTTTCAGAAAGTCTACAGCATACGCTTACTGCCTATATCACTCACTAGATACTAAGTGTATTTTTAAAAAATCTTTTACTTATCCACTCTGTCTCCCTGATTAGACTTCAAGTCACTTGAGGGCAGAGACCATCATAACACACTTCTGCTCTAAGCTGAGCTTTTATATATAGAAGTTGCTCAAAAAAATGTTTTTTATTTTCAATATCTGTCCCTCCTTCTCTCTTAGAAAAAGAAATTGGGGGACTGACTGCATAGCATAGGGAACTGTACTCAATACTCTGATTTATATGAAAAAATGAAGCTAAAAAAGTGGATTGGGAGTTCCCTGGTTGTCCAATGGTTAGGGTTTCATGCTTCCACTGCTAAGGGCCTGAGTTTGATCTCTGGTCAGGGAACTAAGTACGATCCCATAAGCTGTACCACAGGGCCAAAAAAAATAATAGTAATTTAATTAAATTAAAACAGAGTATATATATATATGTGTGTGTATATATATATATATCTGATTCACTTTACTGTACACCTGAAACTAACACAACATTGTAAATCAACTATATGACAATAAAAAAAAAATTTTTTTAATGAAAAAGAAATTGGATAGTATGCCCAGGTAGAAAACTATATTTTCCAACTTTGCATCTGAGTGCATCTAGTATAGTTTACACATTAAGATGTAAGGAGAAAGTGTTATACCTTTCTGATGCCATTCTGATCTGGATGTAATGCCTGGCGCTCCAGCAGCCATCTTGGACCATTAAGTGACCCTGAAGGTGGAGTCAGAGCATGAACACGGGAATATACTGGGTCTCTGATGGTTTCTTAAAGCTGCATACTAGTCAGCCCTGGGCTGCCTACCACTGAATGGTCTTCATAAAGGAAAATTAAATTTGTATCTGTTTAAGTTACCATTTTTGAAAGAGACAGTGGGAAATGCTTTGTTACAAGTAGTTGAATACAATTTCTAAATGATACAACTACATTAGAGAATTTTAAAATACAGATTAATTTTTAAAAATTCTTATTACTTAGGACTAAGTACTCTATTTTTAACATGTGAAAATCTTCTACTTTTATTATTTCAGATATGTATAGTAGTTTGAATAATGATCCCTCAAACATATTCACATCCTAATTCCTGTGAATATTATCTGGAAAAAAAAAAGGTCTGTGTGTGGCTTGTGTGATTTAAATTCGGGATCTTAAGATAGGAAGATTATCTAGATTATCTGGGTGAACCACAAATGTAATCACAAATGTCCTTATAAAAGAGAGGCAGGGGCTTCCCTGGTCAAGAATCCGCATGCCAATGCAGAGAACATGGGCTCAAACCCTGGTTCAGAAAGATCCCACATGCCTTGAATCAACTAAGCCCATGCACAACTACTGAGCCAGTGCTCTAGAGCTCTCAAGCTGCAACTTTAGAGCTCAAGTGCAGCAACTGTTGAAGCTCTCGGGCCTAGAGCCCATGCTCCCCAACAAGAGAAGCTGCCATAATGAGGAGCCCATGCACCACAGCAAAGAGTAGCCCCCGCTCGTTGCAACTAGAGAAAGCCCACACACATCAATGAAGAAAGAACATAAACAACAACAACAAAAAATAATAAATAAATCTTTTTAAAAAGAGAGAGAGAGGCAGAATGAGATTTGACACACAGAAGAGGAAACAGCAATTGACCACATAGGCAGAGATTGGACTGAAGTGACCACAAGCCAAGGAAAGCTGGCAGCCACCAGCAGATGGAAGAAGCAAGGATGGGATTTCCTCTGGAGCCTCCAGAGGGAGAAGAGACCTGCTATCACCATGATTTCCACTCAGTGATACTGATTTCAGACTTGGCTTCCAGAACCTTGAAAGGATAAATTTCTGCCATTTTAATACCAAGTTTGTGGTAATTTGTTACAGCAGTCAGAGGAAACTGATGCACCCTGAATTACCTTTCTGCTTCTCTTCTAATGAGGAACTAATGGTTTTCTTCCAAAAACCACCTGTTGTTTTCTGTTTCTGTTCCTGTGGTGGCTCAGATGGTAAAGAATCTGACTGAAATGCAGGAGACCCAGGTTTGATTCCTGGGTCAGGAAGACCCCCTGGAGAAGGGAATGGCCACCCACTCTAGTATTCTTGCTGGAGAACTCCATGGACAGAGGAGCCTAGCAGGCTACAGTCTAGCCATATGGTCTGGCTATATGGACGATAGCCCCCCAGGCTCCTCTGTCCATGGGGTCACAAAGAATCAGACACAACTGAACGAGTAACGCTTTCACTTCACTTCTTAACTCCTACCTCCCAACATCTCATGCCTGACTCTCTAGATGCCCAGAATATACTTGGTAAATGTGTAAGTTCACACATTTTCCCTTTGCCCACTTCAGATGCAATATTCCACAATATACACGTGATTAGTCACTGACTACATGATAAAAACTCACCTACGGGGGGGATGCACAAAATAAAATTAAAGGATAGACTGGTTTTGCAAGAATTGAGAGTTCAGAAAGTTTACTACTGAAAAGAATGTGACATGGAAGGCAGTCTGGACTGGGACAAGGACTTTGGTCTTCCTCCTCACAGGCAGTGGAGAGTCACTGAAGGCTGTTGAACAGGAAAGTGACTCACATGAAAGTGATCTTTGAGGAAGGTAAGTCTGGTGATCCAGTGTAGCACAGGCTGCAAGGAGCGTGGCTGCTGCAGAAAGAGCAGCAAGAAGTGACCCAGCCAGGGAGAAGCAGTGGAAATCATGTTTTGTGAGGGAACTTGTAAAGTAAAAATCGACAGAACACTAAGTGGGGAGATAAAAGGCCAATGTTACTTTTTAAAGCATATTTATTTACCTATTATTTGGCTTCGCCAGGGCTTAGTGATGGAATGCAGGATCTTTCAGTTATGGCATGTGAATTCTTGGTTGTGGCATGTGAGATCTGGTTCCCCAGTCAGGGATTGAAGAGTTCTCATGAAGCAACTAAAAGGGAATGGGGAGTGTGGAGTCTTAGTCAGGACCACCAGGGAAGTCCCCAGTGTTACTCTGAGCTACAGCTATCCAGCTCTACTTCCTAGTTACACCACCTGAGATAATTAATTAACTGTTCCATACTTTGGTCTCTAAATTGGTAAAATGTTAGGAAGATTAAAAAAAACACACACACACACACCAAAACTTTGTGTATGAAGAAAAAAGTCATATAAGAATTGTACTTTTCCCTCACTTTCTTCTCATTCTCATTGCCTCTTTCTTATTCGATTTTTTAAAAAACTCAGATACCGTCTCCGATGTGGAATCTAAAATATGACACAAACGAACTTATGAGACAGAAAGACTCACAGCCACGGAGAAGACTTGCCAAGGAGGGGTGAGAGTGGGAGAAGGATGGATTGGGAGTCTGGGGTTAACAAACCCCATATATATACAGGATGGATAAACAACAAGGTCCTACTGTACAGCACAGCGAATTATATTCAATATCCTGGGATAAACATTAATGGAAACAAATATAAAAAGGAATGAATACCTTTGAATTACTTTGCTGTACAGAAGAAAATAACACATTATAAATCAACTATAATAATTTAAAAATCTCAGATATCTCCTAAATTCTCTTGAAATGATGACATGACAAAAGACCACAGAGAAAGTTCCAAGGTATACAAAGAAGTCATGATATTCTAATGAAACTTCTGACAGATAAATACAGCGTCATTCACCTGAATTGTGTTGTATTATTTCCACTGTCACTGTGACACCCCCAATAAATATAAGCAGTTTGCAAGAACAGATTAAGTACCTATTTCTCAAGAAAAATTTGTCCTATGAAACTAATCAGAGAAGGTAAAAGACAAAGGAAAAGGAGGAGGAGAACGAAGATAGATGTACATAGACTGGGTGACTAAAACAACTAACATTTATTTTCTTACAGCTGTGGAGGCCAGCCCAAGATAGAGGTGTCAGCAGGTTGGTTTCTTCTGAGGCTTCTTTCCTTGGCTTTAGATGGCCATCTTTCCCCTGTGTCTTCACATGATCATCCCTTTGTAAATATCTTTCTTCTAACCTCCTCTTAAAAGACCAGTCATATAGGATTAGGGCCAACCAAATGACTTCATTTTAACTTCTTTAAAGACCCTATTTCCAAATATAGTCATATTTTGAGAGGCTGGAAGTTAGGATTTCAGCATATGATTTTTTTTTGTGGGGAGCACAGTTCAACCCATTTGTATGTGTGTGTGTGTGTGTGTATATATATATATATATATATATATAAACACACAAATATTTGAACCTAATTAGATGTAGGGCATGCTAAGTTGCTTGAGTCGTGTCTGACTCTTGCAACCCCATGGACTGTAGCCCACCACACTCCTTGAATGTCATGATGAACATACCAAGGAAACCAGAATTGAAGGAGACACGTGTACCCCAATGTTCATCGCAGCACTGTTTATAATAGCCAGGACATGGAAGCAACCTAGATGTCCATCAGCAGACGAATGGATAAAAAAGCTGTGGTACATGTACACAATGGAATATTACTCAGCCATTAAAAAAAACACTTGAATAAGTTCTAATGAGGTGGGTGAAACTGGAGCCTATTATACAAAGTGAAGTAAGTCAGAAAAAAACATGAATGCAGTATGCTGCTGCTGCTGCTAAGTCGCTTCAGTCGTGTCTGACTCTGTGCGACCCCATAGACCGCAGCCCATCAGGCTCCACCGTCCCTGGGATGCTCCAGGCAAGAACACTGGAGTGGGTTGACATTTCCTTCTCCAATGCATGAAAGTGAAAAGTGAAAGTGAAGTTGCTCAGTCGTGTCCGACTCTTAGCGACCCCATGGACTGCAGCCTACCAGGCTCCTCCGTCCATGGGATTTTCCAGGCAAGTGTACTGGAGTGGGGTGCCATTGCCTTCTCCGTGAATACACTATACTAACACATATATATGGAATTTAGAAAGATGGTAACAATAACCCTATATGCGAGATAGCAAAAGAGACACAGATGCGTAGAACAGTCTTTTGGACTCTGTGGGAGAAGGCCAGGGTGGGATGATCTGAGAGAATAGCATTGAAACATGTATATTATCACATGTGAAACAGATCGCCAGTCCAGGTTCAATGCATGAGACAGGGTGCTCAGGGCTGGTGCATTGGGATGACCAAGGGGTGGGATGGGGAGGGAAGTGGGAGGGGGGGTTCAGGATGGGGAACACATGTAAACCCAAGGCTGATTCATGTCAATGTATGGCAAAAACCACTAAAATACTGTAAAGTAATTAGCCTCCAATTAAAATAAATACATTTTTAAAAATAAATAAAAATGTCATGATGAGTGATTTGAAAAATAAAAATGTGATTAAGGTTAATTATAATCGATAATTAGAGGATAATTTCCAATGTCAATGGCTGCTGCTGCTGCTAAGTCGCTTCAGTCGTGTCCGACTCTGTGCGACCCCATAGACGGCAGCCCAACAGGTTCCCTCGTCCCTGGAATTCTCCAGGCAAGAACACTGGAGTGGGTTGCCATTTCCTTCTCCAATGCATGAAAGTGAAAAGTGAAAAGTGAAAGTGAAGTCGCTCAGTCGTGTCCGACTCTTAGCGACCCCATGGACTGCAGCCCATCAGGCTCCTCCGCCCATGGGATTTTCCAGGCAAGAGTACTGGAGTGGGGTGCCATTGCCTTCTCCGATGTCAATGGCACTCCTATCTTAATGCAATATACAAGAAATGTCCAAAATCTGGGCATGTACCTGGAGAATATATTAATAATTCATCCCATCATGACCAAATTATTGCCTTTTTAATTCTCCATTTGATTTTATAAAGGAAAGTTTCCATTTGGTACTAATGTTTTTGACACCACTAACCTTTTAAAATTGTCCCTCTTAACAGAGAGCCAGGCCTTAGGCAACAAAATCTAGGTAGAATATAATCCATAGTTATACCTGTGATTGCCATTTAATTATGACAAAGGACTTATTTTCTATTCATAGTCATAATATAACATTTTTTTAAAATGTAAGTTTGAAAAGGTCAAATTAAAGAAGGTACTAAGTATATATTATATGTGAAAGTAAAAACAGAGACAGATGAAAGTGAGGACTGCAATTTGGAAATAATTACGAAAGAAGAGATTGAGCCCAGGGAATTTATTGCTATACTGCTAACTCCTTGTGACCTCCAGCAGAGAGTATTTGTTTCTAATAAAAACAGTGGTGAATTTACATTGTAGAATTTTATACATTTGACTTTTCTGTAACCTGGAAATAATTTTAAAAACATTGCTCATTGGCTGTAGTCTAACTGTAATCCCATTACTCTTTAAAGTCAACAGGCCTGAAGCCGAGATAGTGTGTGTTATTCAGCAATTTTCTTGAAAAAGGAATGCAACATCTCAATCTTTTGTTGACCAAGGTCTTTATCACCTATTACTTAAGTTTGAAAAGGTGTGTAGTAGGCTGTTGTCCCCTTCTCCTTCCACCTTCAATATTTCCCAGCATCAGGGTCTTTTCAAATGAGTCAGTTCTTCACACCAGGTGGCCAAAGTATTGGAGTTTCAGCTTCAGCATCAGTCCTTACAATGAATATTCAGGACTAATTTCCTTTAGGATGGACTGGCTGATCTCCTTGCAGTCCAAGGGACTTTCAAGAGTCTTCTCCAACACCACAGTTCAAAAGCATCAGTTCTTTGGCACTCAGCTTTCTTTATGGGCCAACTCTCACATCCATACATGACTACTGGAAAAACCATAGCTTTGACTAGACAGACCTATGTTGGCAAAGTAATGTCTCTGCTTTTTAATATGCTGTCTAGGTTGGTCATAACTTTTCTTCCAAGAAGCAAGCATCTTTTAATTTTATGGCTGAAGTCATCATCTGCAGTGATTTTGGAGCCAAAAAAAATAAAAGTCTGACACTGTTTCCCCATCTATTTGTCATGAAGTGACGGGACCAGATGCCATGATCTTAGTTTTCTGAATGTTGAGTTTAGCCAACTTTTTCACTCTCCTCTTTCACTTTCATCAAGAGGTTCTTTAGTTCTTCTTCACTTTCTGCCATAAGGGTGGTATCATCCGCATATCTGAGTTTATTGATAATTCTCTCGGCAATCTTGATTCCAGCTTGTGCTTTATCCAGTCTAGTATTTCTCATGATGTACTCTGCATTTAAGTTAAATAAGCAGGGTATGGCATCACCGACTCAATGGACATGAGTTTGAGTAAACTCCGGGAGCTGGTGATGGACAGGGAGGGCTGGTGTG
Organism: Bos javanicus; assembly: GCF_032452875.1. Lineage (NCBI taxonomy): Eukaryota > Metazoa > Chordata > Mammalia > Artiodactyla > Bovidae > Bos > Bos javanicus. The sequence goes on from NC_083868.1 coordinate 87,724,971, forward strand.
CTGCAGTCCATCAGGTTGTAAAGTTGGACATAACTGAGCAACTGAACTGTAACTTAGGTGCTTTGCATGCATCATCCAGTGATCCTCACAACAGTATTGTAGGATGAAGAATTCACATTTTAGAGATAGGGCTTAGAGCAGTGAAGGAATTTTTGCAGTATGAGATAGACGGAAGATTAAATATAAAGCTTCTGGTGTCTGGCTGGTGCAGCAGATAGCAAATAGATAAGTAGTCATGATTATTGTCAGTGTTTGGCAAGCTCAGGATTTAGTCTTAAGTCTGTTTAGTTCAAGCCCATGTCTTTATATACCACCACAATGGGCCCTATAGAAACACAGGAAAAGAAAAAACGTAATTTAAGATTCATGTTAAAGCTATGAATCATTCACTAAGTAGATCTTTGTCCCTGTCTACTATGTTCCAGATGCTATGGAAAGAGCTTCCAACCATCCCTTGTCTCCGAAGACTAGCTCAGGATGCCACAGGTTGCTATAGTGCCCTTTCTCCCCAATGCATGTAATTTCCTATTTAATGCCTATTGCCGGTGCTGAAGAGTAAACTCTTTGGAGGAAAATGTCTACTGTGATGACCACTTTATCTCCAGTGGGTATCTTCGTGACCCACTGGAGATAATAAAAAAAAGTTTTATTAATGCTTTCCTCCAAGAACACTTTCAAACTGCTTTTAAAAAATCTCTCCATTATATCTGTATATGACCCCAGCTATGCTAAAAAAAAAAAAGATTCAAGAAAATTTCTCAGATTTCTTTATGGATGGTGGGATTATCAGTATTTCTTGTAACACTTTCTATATCTTCTAGAAGTTTTTGTATATAATAATAGAAAGGAGAAAATAAAAGTTATTAGTGTTGAAAAATAACATGTGAAGTCTAAAAATACTGAACATAAAGGTACATAGGTGTAGCATCATGAACAATGTCCTCTGACAAGACTTATCTGCTTCCATGCTCCTTCCCCTTCTCCTACAAAACTGAATGGTTCCTGCAAGCAGGGGCACAGGGATAGGACATCCTTCTCCCAAATACTCTGGCAGAACTATGAGGTGGTAATTCGATTGCTTCAGGAATCCTCAGATCAAAATCTGCAAGTAGCTGGGTGAGGCAGCCCTCTTCTGGGGTAATAAGAAAATGCAACCACACCAAAGGATGATGGCTGGATTGTAAACGGCCCTTAGGGCACAAGGGTATTCAAAAGCTATTCACTGAAAATGAATTTTTGAAGCTAAAAGTTCATTTTGGAAGTTGAAGCATTAAGTATGTGTCTAAAGTCTCTGAGCTTCAATTTCTCATCTGTAAAATGCAGAAAATAATAGTACCTCCTAAGGTCATTTTGAAAATAAAGTGAGTAAATTCAGTTATTCAGCACAGTGCTCAGCAGACAGTAAATGCTTAATAAATGACAGGCATTATTTTAGCTTTTACTCATTTCACAATTTTTGCAGTGATTATTTTACCTTGTGGAACCCCTCCAGTGTTTACAAAAAAAGACCCTAAGGAATATTGTATATTGCATCTTAAAAAGAAATGAACATGTGTATACATTTAAAAAGAACAATTTATGGCTAAAAACCATGAAAACATTAAACTTTGAGATGTGTTCACTGAAAAATTGTTTATTAAGGTGTTAATGTTTTATATAGTTGATTCAACATTTGTATAACTTAAAATTCTGAGTTGCCCTTGAGTAATCTAGGTATCTACAACACTCACATGTATGTAAATTGCATATTTCCTGATATTCAACATAGGTTTCTCTAACTTCCATTTATCAGACAAGTAAAACAATACACCTTTATAAGTTCACAAATTCCGATTTCTCTGAATTTTTTTTTATCATATTCAAACCTTCTTAAAAGAGGAAACTGAAAGCCCCAAACCAGAAACCTGAATCTGCCTTTCACAATATATATCAAGTCATCATGATATACGCTTTAAACATCTTACAACTTCATCAGTCACACCTCAGTAAAGCTGAGGAAAAAAATGAAATCGCACACAAAACCGCCTTAATCTGAACCAATATTGAGAAACAGAGCATTGAAAATGATCTTTCATTTATCACACAGAAAAAATACAGAATATATTTAGTAATTTATTTTCACCTAAAGACAATATACTTTGTACTTAGAGAAACAAAAGATTAGTTGTCAGGGGTTGCTTTTGGAGAACGATCAATAAGTTCCTTATCGATGGTTGGATAGTGAAACCAGGGGCCATCACCTCTTGCTCTCATTAATCTTCGTACTTCCAGCTCCTTTAATCTGTAAGAAATAGAATAGTGATGTTGTGATTACAGCATTTCCAATTATAAATGTAATGAATTATCTCTGTAAAGAACAACCACTTGAGAGTCTTGCTTTTGTGTAAAATATAATGTCCCTCCACAGATCCATTGATACACACCTATAAGCAAAATTTGGGACTTATTTTGGCTTTTATTATCTTGCTTATGTAGTTAGCCAATGAATATTATTTTTAATCCCTCAAGCATCACTTGAAATGATAATGAATTCTCTCCTCCTGTCCCTGTTCTTTGTCTGGGCAAATCACTTTCACTTGAACAACGGTAATGCATTTCCTGTCTTCTTGCCTTTTAAATGTTAGGAGAGTCATTTACAGAATGTCTACTATTATGACTATCTGTTGTGCCAAATGCTAGGAATTAAAAGAGGAACAGGCCTTCCTGAGGAGCGCACATGCCGTCTACACTGGCTGCCCATCACTACTAGGACAGAAGACCTTTCGAGAGCAGGGACGGTGTCTCATTCACTAGCCACCAACATCACACTGAGCCTGGTCAACACTGGACAGACCATCAATACTGGTAAAGAAAAGGAAAACCAGGATAAAGAAAAACATTCTCCAACTCTAAGATCTACTTATCCGTCCTCCGCCTTCTTTACAAACTGAATAATCTCTGCTCTAGAAAGATAGGTTCATTTTTTCACAGCCAAGCCTTTGTGTAAACTACCACACATTCCTGGAATAATCCCTTTCCCATCAGGCCTTTTACTTTCCATTTTTATAGACTACATAGATACTAACTTTTTACATCACTGGAAATTTATCATAGTTATTTATTAACTTTATTAACCTTAACCAGCTTACCAACCCAATCTATGACAGATAATATATCTTTGCGGTAGTATAAGATAATATATTTATATTTATTAAGAAAATATATTTCTCTTTTGGGGCGATTAAATACAATCTTTTTCTTTTTTACTCTTTAGAATGTAATTATTCAAAATGAAAGTAATTAAAATATTCATCACAGAGACTGGTTAAACAAATTATGGTTCACCCATATAATGGACAGCCTATGCACCTGTTAAAAAGAATGAGGGAAATCTACGTAAATAGTAACATGGAAAGGAGGGGCCAGATATACTGTTAGTTAAAAAAGCAAGGTATAAAATGAATATGTGTACCATCTTCCCATTTCATTAAAAAATAGAAAAAAGCATTTGTGACTGTGTATATATACACATGAAGAGAGTATTAAAAATTGTGGACGGTTGAAACTAACAGTTATCTCCCTATGGAAGACAGTCCCTTCCTATTTTATGCCTTTCATTTACGATTCAGTTTGCTATACACCTAAACATGTATTTTTTAAAAAACTGTAGATACTCCCCATTCCATGCTCACACTGGCATTTTTATTTTAGGGGTAAAAGTCAGAGTCCTGCTTTTATTTTTACTTTGTTTTGAAATTATTCACAATCTCCATATGTCTAAGAAATTTTAGAATCTTGTGTTTTACCAAAGGTATATGTCTGAAGTTCAAAAATGTCCAAAGTTAACCAAATATGAGGCATAATGCTGAACACACTCTTAAATACTTAATAACAGTTCTATATGGTAACTACATATACATGTAATTTTACATCCAGAAAACAAGCTAATCATATGTTCATTTAATCATTTAAATATTCTTCAATACCATAGCAATTTTTGTAAACTACAAAGTTAAAACAGAACGAATGGGAAGTAAATCAGTGTAGCCTGGGGTCAAGAGTTGAGGAAGGGGGTTGACTGAAGGGACAAGAAAGGGACTCACTAGGTGATCAAAATGACCTGATTGTGGTGATTTCAGTTTATTTTTGTCAAAACTCACTGAACTTAATGGGTACATCTGATTGTATGTAAACCTCACTCCAAATAGCAAAATAAATCTCAAATAAGATCATATTTAAAAGTAGCCAAAGGAAATATGAGCAAACATTAAAAAAATAATTTGGCACTTGTATATTTACTTATTTTATTACTCACAAAGACATATACATGACATAAAATTCTGGAAGCTAAAGAAAAAGACTGACAAACCTAACAATAATTAAACAAGTAATTTATATAAAGTAATTAAAGTGTCAGTATCTAGTAAGTGTTCAAAATATATTAGGTATTACTGCACTTTTTTTATCTGAAACATAAAAACACTATGTTGCAAAAAAATTCTATACTGTCAGAAGACAAATGACAAGCCAGAGAAAACAAATCTGCAACAAAAACAAAAGGGGTTATTTTAATCAATGCACAAGTTAGTAGAAAAATGGGCAATTTATAAAAAAGAAATACAAATAAGCAATAGATGATGAAAAAATGCTCAACTCTGCCAAAAAATACAGAATTGAAATGATGAGATAACATTTTCAACGATCTTATGAGCAAAAATATTTAGGTTTGATAAATTCCTTTACTGGAAAAGGTATGGAGAAACAGAATTAACTACTATGTATTGATGACAGAAAAGACAACTGGTACAACTTTTTAAAGAGGAATCTGACAAGAGCTATCTGAAATGTAAAGCATGGGCTTCCCCGGTGGCTCAGTGGTAGAGAATCTGCCTGCCAATGCAGGAGATAAAGGTTCGATCCCTGGTCTGGGAAGATCCCACATGCCTTGGAGCAACGAGGCCTGTGTACCACAACTTCTGGACCACTGCTCTGGAGCCCGCAGGCCCCAACCACTGGAGCCCGCGCCCCCTAGAGCCCATGCTTTACAAGAGAGGCTACCACAATGAGAAGCCCATGCACCACAACTGGGGAGTGGCCCTGCTTGTCACCAACCAGAGAAAAGCCTGTACAGCAAAGAAGACCCAGCACAGCCAAAAATAAACAAATACATTTTTTAAAAATGTAAAGCATAACATGTGGTTAACAGAGCCACTGCTAGGAATTTATATTCCAGATATACTGAATAAATAAGCAAAATACATACGTAAGGATATTCAGCACAGCACAATGTACAATATCAAAAAACTTGAAAAGAGCCTAAAAACCAACAAGAGGTCCCCTACTGGTTAAAAAAATTAAGGCACATCCATGCAGTGCAACTATTAGAAAGAATGGAGTATATGCTATTACAGGAGATCATCAAGATACAGTAGGCCCTCCCTATCCTCAGAGGGCTGACTGTTCTACACCATTTTATACAGAGACTGGAGCATCCTCAGATTTTTGATATCTGCTGGAGGTGCTGGAACCAATCTCTCACAGATATCAAGGGGTGACTATGTATTTACATGAAATGAAAAAACGCACAGAACAGTGTTGGTAACAGGATTCCATTTGTGTTAATACAATTTGTAAATGATATATACAATATATATTTTTAATGTAAAAACTTTTTCCTAGGAATGTATACAAGAAATCATTATTAAATAGTGGTCACCTTAAAGGATCAGATTGGGTGCAGAAGAAAAGGGAATTGCAGGGAGAAGGGGAAGGAGAGGGCTGCTTTGCACTTAAAGAGTCAGGACATTTCCTGAATTCCTTGTAATAATGTGACAGATATTATCCCGAATAGTCTCCTAGTCTCCAATGCATCATCTTTAAAGATGGCAAAGATCCTCTCACCATATTCACCCTTTTACACAGAGCATCTTACAGTGTTGAAGAAATCGTTTTATTAAATTTCTTCCTGTGGTTTGCAACTGTAGGAAAGGATTTTCTTCCCTGCACTCCACCCCCCACCCTTCTTTTACCGTAATTCAGCCTTTTCAGCTTCAATTTGAAGGATAGCCATTGTTCTTTCATAATTCTTTTCAGGACCATCAAAGAAAGTTCGGGCAATCCATCTTGATATAGGATGCTACAAGAGAAAATTTGTTTTAAGATTAGTGTCTAAAAAGTACATCACTTTTCCAGTGTACTGTTTTCCTAAAAGGACCATCTCAGGTTAATCAGTAATACTTTTATGTAATCCGTTCTGTAGCTCCTGTATTTGTCTTCATTTACAGGTGAGCAAATTCTATAAGACTGTACAGTTACTAGGTTGCAGTGTCTGGACTCAGGCCAGTCTGACTCCAAAACTTGTGCTCGTTCTTATTACACTATGCTCTGAGTATCTTAAGCGGCAGATTTCAGCGTGAAAGCTGGGGTTTGGTGATCCCAAAATGGAGCTGTTTTTACCAGTGAGCAAAGATAAGCTAATTGTATGGCTTTACCTTAAGATTTAATAATGAAATATTTCTTTTCTAAAATGTAATTCATTCAGATAACAAAACATGGAAACACACACTGTAATCAAGGCCATCTTACTACAACACTTATAAAGACAAGTAACAGAATTAATCTGGGACTTTAGTAGCAATGACAGTATGGTAAAATGATTAATTCATAGTGCAGGTGCTGGAGTCAAGACCCTCTAGGTTCCAATACTGACCCTATCCCTGAAACAGGTCACCTACTTCCTTTTAAGATTCAGCTTCCTCAGCTTTAAAGTGGGAAAAATAATAGTACTATTTACATGGAATGAGATAATATTTGTAAAACACTATCAAAATGCCTGCTACACAGTGAGTATTCAACAAATCATAGCCAGCATTAGTATCAGGACAATTTTTCCTATGGTGTAGAACATAGGATAAATTTTGTTACTATGCTAGGTTAATAACATAGTACAGAGTCGGTCTTTAAAAAATCATGAAGCTTAAGGTAATATAACAATGCAGATAATTACCCAAAGAAATTGCTTACAAAAAGTGAATACAAAATGCATCATTTATTTGATATAAAAAACTGAATTTAAAACTGTATCACAATTGCTAAATTAAGCTATTAACCAGTACACTGACAAGGCACCTAACCCTGCAAATAACTTTTAGTGACCTATACCAACCTTGAAATATTCCCAGTGTTCTGGGACATAGCCTTCTGGAATTTCTGCTAACTCAGCTTCACCTAGTAAGAGAAAACACTGATGTTCAACTTTAGTAACAGGAGTTTATGTTAATTTTTCACCATTTAAATAAGAAACCTATCTCTTGTGGTTTTAAAGAACCTTTTGGTTTGTAGCAATGAAGATGTCTAATATTTTAAATTCACTTCAATCTGGTGGAAAATCATTCACTATATATTTTTTTAGATGTCTTCTATGTGTAAGGCTTTGCATATAGGTATTATACAAGAGTTCTCATTTTGTTTTTATTTAGTGTAACAAGATATAATAAAAAACAAATTATTCCTCTGAGTTTCCCTAAACCTCCTAAGCAAAATATTCAAGGATTGAAGTTTTAGAAGTACTTCGAGCAGAATTTCCCAGGAAAACCTAGTATTTACTGTCATTCACAAATCCATCTTTTAAGAAGATTATAACTTTCTATATTCCAGGATGGATAAAAAAATTTGTTCTATCCCTCAGCTTGTTTTCCACCTGTATTTCTGTTTTCCTCATTCAGACTTAACAAAGCTGGTTTGAGAAGGAGGAAGAAGTCAGGTCTTTAATGTGGTCTATAAAGTCAGTGACCTTAAAGGTTTTTTGGGGAAAACAGTTAGAAAAAGAACCACCGTACATTACTGCAGATTAACATTTGGTTGAAATGAATTCTCATGCTTAAGTTTTTATTTAAAGAACTTTCCCTTCTAATATCCATAATTTCTTTTTTATATTAATGTACACAGGTCTTAAAAACTTACTAGTCTAGTTGGTGGGGAAGATACTCACCAATGAATACATTTATCAAAGTTATGCCAATTGCTACTGGAATCCCAGTCAATAAAATGTAGAATCTCTGTTAAGATTAAAAAAGAAAAAAAAAGTTTTCACATAACCGTTTCCTATCTTTCCTCACACTCAAACTACCCTCATTACATGATTTCCTTATATTTCTTATAAAATAAACTTGCCAAATTGGAGATGTGATATAAAGCGATATATTTCTATAATTTCCTTTTGCTCTAGTTTTTAGATGCCTACATTTAGCATCAAAAATTAAAGAAAAAAGTCAGATTTCACAAGTATAATGCAATATATATTTAAGTGATTTTTCAGTTTCTAGTTAAAGCAATGTATTAAGGGACATTTATTTATTTAGCTGTGTCTGTCCAGTCTTAGCAGTGGCATACTGGATCTTCTTGAGTCATACAGGACCTTGTTGCAGCGCATGGACTCTCTAGTTGTGGCTTGCAGGTTTAGCTACTCTGCTTCACATGAGAGATCTTAGTTCCCAGACTAGGGATGGAATGCTCATTCCCTACATTGCAAGATGGATTCTTAACCACTGGACCACCAGGGAAGTCCCAGAAATTTTTATATTAAGAATAAAAATATAAGAAGATGAAGATGATTTCTAGAGTTTGAGTTGGTCATCACAAAAAAAGGGGGAGGTCAACCACCGGCAATAAGAAGGGCATTACGTACAATAGGAGGCAGGGGAAGGTCTAAGGGGCAGCCAGTGGGTCATAGCTTTAGGAACAGTGGCAGAGTCCGGACAATCTTCCACCTTCTAAGTCTTTACTTTTCCTTACAGACTATTGAGATACAAATATATGGTTAATACCCTGCTTCACTCTCTGAGATCAATGTTCCTAAACAACAAAGAATTAAAAAATCATCTCAAAATAATGGAGTTATATATTTAAAGAAGTCCTTCAATGAGTTCTTTGCTAATTTAAAGAATATTTTAGTAATACAAATAATTATTACCAAATGAATCCACTTTCAGTTTTAAAATTTATAGACTGGGAGGGGGGCAGAGAACACAGCTGATTATTTCAAAACCCCATAATCTTGAGAAGAAAGAAATAGCTCAATTTATACCTCCAATATGTCTGAATTTTTCTTGAAAAAAGGAGTCTCACTAATTTAAAAATAAATTCAATAACAAACCAGACCTTACTACAAAACCTTGATATTTTTTGAGAAAAGGAATATGCATTTACAAAACAGAATCTTTTGTAAAAGAAAGATGTTTACTAAATAGAAAAAAAAAAATTCCTGTTTATACGTAGAGTTTAGTTCAACAAAAGTTTTAACTCACCAGTAATTTCAAAAAACGTTTGTCATAGAATCCGGAAGGCTTGATAATAAACAGTCTTTTCCCATGGTCTCCACTGTGTCGCACAGGAGCTAAAAATATTAAGTTGTCCTGTTATATACAAGGCTTATATGGAATATATTGTTATATTTGGAGATAAAAATCAGATTATAAGAAAATGTACATGCATAAATGTTTAATATGAATCATCATAAAGCATCCCTTCTCTGCCAAAATATATATGTGTGTGTTTAAGATGTACTGTTCTAAACTTTAACTCTCCTCATTTTTATTCAACATTGTCATTTTTATTCATCAAGATTCAAGACATTTATTGAAAAAATATCTAAATGATTATTAGAATTTGTTCCAGTAGCAGGTAGGAAGATCAGAGACTCTTGGTGGATCTCAGAACTCTTTACTTATCTCTGCAATAAATATTTGCTAATGCTGCAAAAGAATTTAAATTGTCTGATATGATGAGGCAATATACATTAGGGACTTGATGCAAAACAAATGGAAAGATAATTATTCAATCCAGCAGGAATTTGAATTATTAAAGGAATTTCAGTCATAATAGATGTCGGAAAGATTGTACCCACTGCTCAAACTTAAATGTCAGGGACGACCTCCCCTCCTCCTGAAATCTACTGTTTAGACCCAGATGACATCTTATCCTCCAAAAAACCAAATGCTTCCCAGCTAAGACGAGAGCTCTCCTACCTTTGAACTGCTGTATACTCTACTGGTGTGCAAACCTGCTTTAATTGCCCCAGTGAAATCTAAGTACCTTGAAAACAAGAACTGTCTTTTAAAATTTGCTATTACCTGCAGCAGCTTGCAATGAACTTAGAAGGTTAATTCACAAGAGAATTAGAAGCTAGCGTGAATTTACTAAGTATAAATCACACTACTAAGGCCTCTAAAATAACAAGAGAATTTGACAAGGTAAGTATGTAGTTCGATAAATCATTCGAAAGATACAACAGAAATTTCTGTGGAGGAGATTAAAAAAATGGGCTGGATAATAGTACAAACCACTCACTAATTCAATAAATATTTAAGTGCCCACTATGTACAGGTCTTTGCTAGGTATATAGCATAAAAGGTATATAGATCCTGCTGGGAGAGAAAAAGTAGATAACAAAATTACAAATGTATAAGGACAACAAAGGAAAGAAAGGAATATAGTATCAGAAAAGAACAGGCCCCAATTAAAGTTCCTCTTTAGACAGGTTGGTGGGGTCTTAGGGGAGTACAAGGAAGGTACATTACAAACCGAGAGAAGTAGCAAGTTAGATAAAACTGGTAACGGGTAACTGGCTGATCATACCCAAAAGCTACCGATTACTCATGCAGTAACCTGCCAAAGGGTTCTCTCACGATTTCTATGAATGGCCTAGATGAGGTGGAGATGGTATTCCTGACATTACAGAGCTACTGCTGTAAGAGTGGCTACCACACCAATGACGAAATAGGATCCTCCCCAAATCCCTCCTACCGCATTTACAAAAGGCTGAATCTAAAAGGATTAAGTATAGTAAGTGGGAAGTCCTGCCTGAACCATCCAGAAATTTAGTTGCTCACAAACTTAAGAAAAGTCATTGGTGGAAGTTCTCTGATGGCCCAGTGGTGAGGATTCTGGGCTTTCACTGCTGTGGCCCAGGTTCAGTCCCTGGTCCGGGAACTGAGATCTGGCAAGCCCTGTGGTGCGAGCAAAAAGAAAGAAAGGAAAAGAAAAGTCACTGGTGTCATGTGGTTATCAAAAAAACTCAAAGGTAATCCAATCTTAATCTGATGTACCAGAAATACAGGGTCAAAACAGAAGGAGCCCTCAACCCACCTCTTAACTAGACCTGCTGAAGCATGTCCATCCTCGAGTACACTGTTTTAGAGGGACAGTCTGGAGCATGCCCCAAGTTAGGCAACTAGGACGGCAAACACGCTGGAAACTGACCTGCTGAAAACATGGAAGCTTACTGGTCTACAAAAAAGAAGTCAGGGTGGAGACCAGACAAGTGTCTTTAAATAGCTGAGGGTTGTCAACTGACAAGGGCTGTGCTGAACTGAAAGGAAGAACTAGGATCAATGTGTGAAAGAGTATTTTTAGCTTAATACAAGAAAGAAGTTTCTGACAATTTTAGCAGTTGAAAATAAAACTGAACTGCCTCTCCAACCCCCACTCTGAAGTTATTTGAGTGTCAATAATGGAATATAACAATGCATACTACAGGGGGTTGGCCTAGAAGATTTCTAAGATCTTTTCTCTCAAAGAATCTGACAGATGGCTCCTCTTAGAATAAAAAGACATATCTTTCCTACTGGTCAATCTGAATGATTTCCTTCCATCATTAAGAACTCCTTCCTGCCTTCACGTTTTTGCCCTTACTTTCTCCTTTGCCTGAAAGCTTTTCCTTAGGCTCTTTGAATGGCCACCTCCTCATCCCATCCTTCAGAGATAAGATCAAATGTCACCTCTTTAAAGAAGTCTTCTCTGACTACCCTATCCAAAGCTGGTCGCCTACTTATTCTCCTTAATGTCATTTGGTTATTTCCTTTAGAACAATAAGCGCTAAGCTGAATTATTCAGTACTGTATCTCCAGTGCTCTTTAGTGTCCGCAAGTGGCAGGAGCTCCCTATCGTTGAATTTACGTTTCTTAAGTAAATAAAAAGTTGGGAGGGAATCCTTTTTTTGGGCCCTGAAAGTAAATTCAGAAGAGACAGTATAGTCTCAACTTTCCCTTTCAGACAGAAACATATACACACAAACATACATACAAGGATTAAACTCTGTGTGGGGTTTTAGGGACAACTGTTTATGAATCCAAGTATTAACAAATACAGAAACTATAACAGAAAAAAAAATTATGGAAGAAAGCTTGGACTGGCTGCATTCTAGCAATATTAAACAGTAATGTAAACTTCTTGCTTTCATCACATATAATTACTCTACTGTTGAACAACAAATATTCATGTCATTAAATGTACCAGATAACTGTTATACTATTAACTGTTCTAAAAGATACCTTATAGTACTAAACTCTTTTCATGATTTGTTGTTGTATTAACAGTAGGACCATCTGCTTACAGTCTAAAATCATTAGCGTGAACACTGCTTACAACCAGCTGGCTGGCAGGACTTCTGGAACTCAGATCCTTCTGCCACAAAAACAGGCATTTCCTACCACTCTCTAAAGCCTGGAATTTCTCAATTAGGTATTCATTAATTACGTGGAAGTAAGGTTTCAATAACCTTTTTTTTTTAATGTAAATAACTTCAGGAAAGTTATGTTGTGGACAACTGTGATACCTGTGAGGATCAAATAGTTCAATGTAAGATTTTTGTGTGTGTCTCTAAGACAACCCCCAAAACTAATTTTCTTTCCCTCATTCTCTGACTATTCCCAGTTAATTGTACCACCAACTCAATTACCCAAACTAAAAATCTCATTTGTCTTCCTACACCTCATCCATCAGTTGTCAAGGCCTCTTGACTCTAAAATTCAAACTTTACATTTCTCTCCATGCCCATTTCACCTCACTGGATTAAGTAATCAACACGCTTGATAAGTCCACCAAATATTCAGATGCATCTTCCTAAAACATACTACTGATGCTGCTCTTCTGCTAAATATTCTCGGCTGCCTACCAACTTGTTAAGATACTTTGGCTTTTTATTCAGCGTGTATGTGCTAAGTCGCTTCAGTCATTCATATCTGAATCTTTGCAACCCCATGGACTGTAGCCTGCCAGGCTCCTCTGTCCATGGGATTCTCCAGGCAAGAATACTGGAGTGGGTTGCTGTGCCCTCCTTCAGGGATCTTCCAACCTCCTTCAAGGATCTTCCTAACCAGTGATCGAACCAGCGTCTCTTACATCTCCTGTATCAGCAGGCGGGTTTTTTATTTTTAACACTAGCACCATCTGGGAAGCCCTTTTGTATTTACCAGCTGCCCTAATGTGGTCCTGACTTCCCTTTTTGCAGCCTTCTCTCTCAACACCTACCAATTCCAAGAGCCCCATTTTCAGATGTATCAGAAAACACATCCTTTATCTTTCTGACAATTACACCTCTTAAAACTGTCCCTAGAACCTATTAACATGCTCCATCATCCATGTCTGAACTAAGTCCACACTGCTTTGTTTATAAAATCATTTTAATACTCTTCTCAGGTTTTCAAGTCATAATATACCGACATCAGTCTTCAACACAAAAAGCTCTCTGCAGCTGAGGAGAGGACTTAAGCTCATTTCTAGAAATTTAATAATTTAGTTAAATAGAATATTTAATCTGTGCTGAGGGTGATGATAACATGGCAGCACTAAATGTTTAAGAAAGTTGCGGCCACGGGGCCTTGAAGAAGGTAATGCTCGGGGCTGCAGACCCTCCCCACTCACTCTTTACCACTACCTTTGAGGTAAGTTAAAATTATCACTCTTTTTTTTAAAACAGTTCTTATGGTAAGAGATGTTTACTTCAAAATAACATTTCTAAAAAGATGCAAAATTATGCGGAAGCACATCTCAGGGTTATAAATACTTGTCAGTGAGAATGAGACTGGTTTTATTTCCCTGTCAAGTCAACAGAATATAAGCACATTTGTAGTAAAAATCCTCTTAAAAAAAATCCTCTATTTTTGAAGATGAAGAACTGTAGGTTCTGAGTAATTAAGTACCTTTTACTTAACTTCCCAGATGTGATGACCCAAATTCACAGAATTATTGAATTCTGGAGCCAGAATTGAAACCTAGGCAGTCCAGCTCCAGAGGAAACAAAAGCAGCAAAGGCTGTCTACTCTGCTGGATCTTACGTTCTCAGAGAGGCAGAGAATGTGTGCAGGTGTGCCTGCATGCACTCAATTGCTTAGTCGTATTAACTCTTTGTGACCCCATGGACTGCAGCCCGCCAGGCTTCTCTGTTCATGGGATTTCCCAGGCAGGAACACTGAAGTGGGTTGCTATTTCCTTCTCCAGGGGATCTTCCTGACCCAGGGATCAAACCCACATCTCTTGCATCTCCTGTACTGGCAGGCAGATTATTTACTACTGTGCCACCTTGGAAGCCCAGAGGCAGGCATAAACTATATAAAGCAGATTATGAACTTTTACTCCACAGTGACAGATTAGGCTTCACACGCAAAATACTTTTGAAAGCAGGTACACAGCTAAAACACAGTAACACTCGCTACAGCTATTATATCCTTTGCTGCTCTCAGTGGAAAGGGTGTAGATTACCTGCAAGGATCCTTCCAGAACTTCAAGAACGGGGAGTAGTGTATAAACAGAATCTAGAAGTGAAATTTTACCTCTGTTTAGGGAAATAGATGGGGAAACAGTGGAAACAGTGGCAGACTTTATTTTGGGGGCTCCAAAATCACTGCAGATGGTGATTGCAGCCATAAAATTAAAAGATGCTTACTCCTTGGAAGGAAAGTTATGAGCAACCTAGATAGCATATTCAAAAGCAGAGACATTACTTTGCCAACAAAGGTCTGTCTAGTCAAGGCTATGGTTTTTCCAGTGGTCATGTACGGATATGAAAGTTGGACTGTGAAGAAAGCTGAGTGCCGAAGAATTGATGCTTTTGAACTGTGGTGTTGGAGAAGATTCTTGAGAGTCCATGGACTGCAAGGAGATCCAACCAGTCCATCCTAAAGGAGATCAGTCCTGGGTGTTCTTCAGAAGGACTGATGCTGAAGCTGAAACTCCAATACTTTGGCCACCTCATGCGAACAGTTGACTCACTGGAAAAGACTCTGATGCTGGGAGGGACTAGGGGCAGGAGGAGAAGGGGACGACAGAGGATGAGATGGCTGGATGGCATCACTGACTCGATGGACGTGAGTTTGAGTGAACTCCGGGAGTTGGTGATGGACAGGGAGGCCTGGTGTGTTGCGATTCATGGGGTCGCAAAGAGTCAGAGGCGACTGAGCGACTGAACTGAACTGAATATCCAGATAGGCATGATCAAACACTATGGGGCGGCAGGGGGTATGTGAAGAGGATATGTGTAATCAGAAAAGACTTACAAAGGTCTTTTATCAAGGAATGTGAGCACATGTGGCTTTGTAGCAGGTTCAAATTCCTGCTGGAAATTCGTTGAATACCATTGGTCCTTTCCATCATTTTTCCATTAAGTCCCTATGTATAATGCCTCTTCGTGTGAAATGGCATAACTCAAATTAAATTGGGAGAAGAGCAGTAAACAGAAAAAGATATTTTTAAGTTGGAGAGGAACCTTTCTGCCTTTAAATTTCACTTCTTCTGTATCTACATCTATTGTATAGGACAAATAGCTCACAGCACATTTTCGATCAAGAGGATTAAATGAATATCATTAATATCTATACGATGTCCAGCACATAATACATGCTCAATAAGTGTTAGCTGTCATTATTATTATTCAGTTTAATACAGTAGTGAATTATCTTTGTAATAATTGAGTTACAGTTTCCTCATCTGTAAAATGGGGATAACATTGTATTCACTTTGCAGAAACCAAGAGGGAATCAAACAGAATTAATGCAAAGCATTTGATGCTTTGCTATTAATATTATGATTATTCATTCCCCTTGAGTTCAATCCACAGTCTCCAAGAGGCTCCAAATAACCCTTCCACGACTGCCCTGACTTTCCTAGGACCTAGGAAAAGACCTACGATCTTCATATAGGTCCCTTCCTCTCTAACCAAACATTAAGAATAATTATTTTGTGACTGCATTGATATACAACGAATACAATTCAGGCTAGATTTACCATCACATACGCATTAACATTACAGTCCTTTACCTTCTGATTTTAAAAGAAATGTAAATGAAAACATTTTCGTGGACACCTGAAAGTATCATGAAGACGGATCACTGTGCCTAGAGAAGGAATTAGCCCCGAGCTCTCCACCTGACCATATATTAGAATTAGCATCGGCAGGATCCTCAGCAACATGACTTCCCACCTTGTGAGAGTAAAATCTAGCGCAGGTGCAAAATACAAAGAATCGTGTGCCTGAGAAACAGAGATCTTAGTTCTTTGCTTTCTAACCTCTTTCTAATCTCAGCTTCATCCACAAATTAGCAACAGGATAGGTGAATGACAAAGCGTCTCAAAAATTCTAATTACTTAAATACGATCGACCTGATTACTTCAGGAAAGCCCTCAGTTTCCTCATGCTCCTTCTCACAAACCCCAAGTCCTCAATTTATTCCCGGCTCCCTCCGGATTCCACCAAGGTCACCCGGGAAGAGCCCTCCAACTCTCCTCCCGCGTTCCCTAATCTCGCTTTCTCCCAGAGTTAGTACTCACCGACAGTCTTCGGAAAGTCACGGGTGAGGAAGCCTCCGAATCCAAGTCGAGTGCCAAGACGGCGGCCGGACAGAGCGGCCACTGCAGAAACCGAAGCCCGATGCAAAAGACTCATGGCCGCCATGGCTACTACGGGCAAGAGAACACCGGGGGAGAGTAACGGAGACCGAGAGAGCCAATCTTCCCAAGAGGGCGAAGCCGGAAAGGAGCCATGTTGACTGAGGGCAAAGTCAACTCCCGTTCTCGCCTTCCGGTCGGCGTGAGACTCCGGAAGTGACACCGTTTTGGCGGAAATGCGGTGTGCTTGCTGATGCGAAAAGATGGCTGCTTCCAGTTTGGCTGTTTTCTGCAGAAGAGTCTCAGCCGCTCTGAAGGCTTCTACGTCGTTAATTAGTTCTCAGGCCCTTGCTAGCACAGGGTAAGTTATTTGAGGAGTAGGTCTGTCCACTTCCCCAACTTTGGATCTTGTTTGGTTGTTGACATGCTGAAAACGCTTTGGGCTGGGAAGGCGGCTTTGATGGCTGGACGCGAGCCCACCATCGTGAGGAGTCAGTGACCTTGGAGAAGTCTCTCACCTGCGACATGTCCGTGTCTTCCTCAAACATTTTGTTGCCACTTACTGTGGACCAGGCAGTTCTCAGGGTCTGTAGAAACCCAGTATTTGTTTAATTAAATGTGGAGGTACGGAAGCATCCTGCTTGACTGAGTTTTCAAAAAAATTCACTTAAGAGCTTTTGGCTGTGGAACTGAGCGCTGTGTCAGGTTTCTAATAGATTAAAAGGGGGGAACGGGATGTGTACTCCCAGAGCCTGTCAAAAAGAGGTGTTCAGTAAATTTTGAGTGGATAAATGAAAGCCGAGTGAACTGAAAGTCGCCTTGCAGGTGTGAGAAAAGAATATACTACACACGGTGGTTATTTCTAGAAAGACGGCTTGTCTTCTGGACAGACAGATCATGTTTGACGTTAAGCTGTACGATTACCTCCCTGTTATTAGCTTTTGTTTTTAATGAGTTGAATTTTACAAATTATTGGGGTTTTTTTCCCAAAAGGAAGTAATGTGTGTGCTCTTGAATCCAGCACAGTTATTGGGCATCCCTCAGCTATAATGTAATACCTTACATTAACCTCAGAGATAAGCAGTGGTTTGAGTTTGTTTGTTTTTTTTTATTTGCAGAGATTCAGGGGTTGTAACTTGAAAAGTAGCAGACTTGAACCAATTGTCTCTTCCATCTCATCACCCTTTTTCCTTAAAAATAAGTTTAGATTTTTATCATTACTATTAAGTTATACGTTCATTTACAGACACTTTGGAAAATAAGGGCTTCCCTGGTGGCTCAGACGGTAAAGCGTCTGTTTACGACAGGGGAGACCTAGTTCGATCCCTGGGCTGGGAAGATCCCTTGGAGAAGGAAATGGCAATCCACTCCAGTACTATTGCCTGGAAAATCCCATGGACGGAGGAGCCTGGTAGGCTACAGTCCCTGGGGTCGCAAAGAGTCGGACACGACTGAGCGACTTCACATTCATGTTCTGGTGGCTCAGATGGTCAAGCGTCTGCCTGCAATGCAGGAGACACGGGTTCGATTCCTGGGTCAGGAAGATCCCCTGGAGAAGGAAATGGCAATCCACTCCAGCACTCTTGCCTGGAAAATCCCATGCACGGAGGAGCCTGATAGGCTACAGTCCATAGGGTCGCAAAGAGTCGGACACGACTGAGTGACTTCACTTTCACTTGGAAAATAAGGTAAAGTGTTTTGAAAAGAAAGTAAATATCAACTATTGTTTTACCATCCAGAGATAAACAGGTTTTCTTCTTTTTCACTTTCAGAATATACACATACATGTAATTTTTAAATAAAGTCAGGATCATATTTACATGCATTTTTATATTCTACCCTTGTTTCATCAACTTTTTTTTTTCAATTTCCAACCAAAAGAAAAGTTGTAAAAGTAGTACAAAGAATAACCATATACTCTTCACTTATATTAATCACTCCCCAGTATTTTGTCACATTTTTTATACTTTTTATATCCGTGCTTTTATTCTTCTGAAATATTTGAGGCGTGTCAGAATTGCAAGCATCGAGACATTTCAGCATGAATTTCCTGAAAACAAGAAATGTCTTAACCACAATACTACAATGATCACACTGGGAATATTTTTTCTTTCTTACTTTTTTTATTCATAATCCAATCAGTGGTCATTTATCATGTTAATTGTCATATCTTTTTAGTCTACTTTAATCCAAAACAGTTTCTTTTTTTCTCTTTGATGTTATTAATATCTCTTTAAGAAGGTCAACCTTTTTAGAATATTCATTCATTTGGATTTGTCTGCTTGTTTGTTCATGATTAGATTCAGGTTAGATTTTTTTTTTTTTTGGTAGGAATACAGCGTTTGTGATACATTTCATTATTGTATTTTAAATTATTTCTCCAGGTCATTAAATATTGTTTATAAGTATGACTTTTAGATTTTTCTACATAATAAATTATCATGCAGATGCACAATAATTATTTTAACCATTTCCAAGTTGCACATTTACATTATTGTCAGTTTTTTGTTATATATAATGCTTTACTAGACTTTTTAAAAGTGTAGTTGACATATATTAGTTTCAGGTGTACAACAAATGATTTAATATTTTCATACATTTCAAAATGATCACCACAATAGACATTTTGATTTATCAATTCCCATATGTGATCATTTTCTTCAGTTGAAATTTTTAAATCCAGTGAAATTACTGGCTTAAAGGAAGAATCACTGGGCCTCAGATGTGTTGCAAAATTGAACTTCAGAATACTTTTATCTACTTATATGCCCACCAGCAGCATATGAAGGAGCTAAAAATGTTACCGTAAAATATAATTAGTCAATATATTATCTCTGAAATTATGTTCTAAATTACAGGATAGCAGCATCTATACTGGGGATATTAAAAATAATTTTTAAAGCATTTTATGAGTTTATTGTTTCTTGTGCAGAAACCCTAAGTTGGTTTTTTGACATTGTAAATGAGGAAATGATTCCATTTATTGCCTATAAAATCCAGATGTCATGAAACTTTAATCACTTGTTCATATATGTTCAGTTGCAGGTTTTCTCTGAGTCTGTTGACTAAGAATACACCAAATGTCACATCTTTTCACCAGTGTAGATTACTTCAGACCACATTGTCTAGGAGAGGACTGGAAGAATTTTTTGATGACCCAAAGAATTGGGGGGAAGAAAAGGTGAAATCTGGTGAGATATTTGGGTTGACCAGTATTAAATATATTTATTAAACCTTCTATCATATTTGGATTATTTATCCAGTTTGGGAATTACTTATGTTATTTTCTTTTTTCAGTTCCTTTGGGAATGTCTGTTAGAGAAAAATAGGAGGACAGTATAATAGTAAACTATTCGTTGGCAGGTTGACAAAAGGTTTAGAAGAGAAGCAGGTTGAAATATTAACTGAAGTGAGGTTTGGGGTTTGTTCTAGATTTCACTCTTTTAGAGATAATTGAATATTAATTTATAAGAATAGTATTTTGAGATTAGACTGAAATATATTTTATACTAATACTGACATGTTTTGAATGCTATTGCCAGTCACATTACTGATATCTAATTTAATCACAATTAAGTCCTAATTATATATTGTACTATAGTATCGAAAACTATTATGTATTTTATAGATAAGGAAACAGGTTTAGAGAGATTAAGTAATTTGTCAAAGGACACGTAACTAGAAAATTATTTCACGTTATGAGTTTATCACTTTAATAGGAGCTTCGTGGACCTGTCAGCAGTTAAGGAACAAAAGTAATGAAGATTTACATAAACTTTGGTAAGTATACTGAGTGCATTAACGTCTAAGAGTTTGAGGCAGTTATAGTATAATAATGAGATATAAACTTGATCTGATGTAAGAAATTAAGTGAAATGATTTATAGTACCATTGGTGATATATAAGATCATTGAAATTTTTATAAGTACTCCAGAGGTTAAGTTACATTATGAGAGACGTGTCAGAGTGAGTTGGGAGTTCAGAAGTTTTACTGTAACTGCTACCAGTCATACTACCAATTCCAGGGAACTAATGAGACAGAATGGGGATGAATTGGCCACATGTCGTCTTCTTCCTTTTAATTATTTTGCATGGCCTGGAAGCTTTAGCTTAATTGCTTTGAGAAAGTGTGTAGGAGGATGCCCTTAACTAGAAATGTAGGTAGGTTTTGCTGGCAGGTTCTCCTGATGAATTAAGAGTTGAGAGGATTTAAGACAGTTGATTTGTATATATACATATATTGAGTATAAATTGAGGTATGATGACATAACATTATATTAGTTTTGGATGTGCAGTGTAATGCTTCAGTATTGGTATATATTGCAAAATGATCACAATAAGTCCAGTTAATACAGCAATTTTTTTTCTTTGTGGTGAGGATTTTCAGGATCCATTCTCTGAGGTACTTTCAGTTATGCAATATAGTATTACTAACTATAGTCACCATGCTGTACCTTACACCCCCATGACTTTTTCCTTTTATAACTGGAAATTTGTACCTTTTGACCCCACCCCCACCCTCTGCATTTATTGACTATATTTAGCGCAAAGATATATTTGTTTGGACTGTACTGTGTTTTAAAAATTGGGAAGTTTAACACAAAAATAAGGACTTCTGGCTCTTGTAAAATCAGACCTGTGGTGTTGCAGCACTGAACCTACATTCCTACATGTAGGTCACCAACATGGGGACACTTGGCTGGTCTAAATGGAGCGGTGCCTACCACTTCTTACCCACCTTGTTCTTTCACCAAGCCCCCTTCACTCAGCGCTGCTATTTGTCCAGGCACTGTAGAAGGCAGTTACAGTTTTATCCCTTGATTTAAAGGGTGGTTTATTTTTCATGGCAGATTAAAGACCTGTAAAATGCTTATAAGATCACTAATACTACAAGCTTGTTCTTGTGATACAATAAGAAATAATATACTTTGTCTTTTGTCTCTGATGGCTTAACACATAGCTCCTTAATTCCTTGTAATTGCCTGAGTGATGTAAGTGTCTTTTGTTCCAATTAAACAACTCTCAGAGGTGAAGTGGGCAGGGAGGGCGTTGTTGCACAGCTTCAGGAAAGACCAAGGCATGATTAGAGGGTGAAGAATTCAGCCTCACAACCATGCCCACCTCTGGGGGGAGTTGGGAGGGGGGAGGGTCTAGAGATTGAGTTCAGTCACCAGTGGCCAGTGATTTAATCAGTCATGCCTGCATGATTAAAAGACCCTAAACAACTAGGTTTGGAGACCTTCTAAGCTGGTAAATACATGGAAGTTCTGGGAGGGTGTTGTGCCCTGAGAAGGCAGGGTAGCTTTGCACCCCATGTCTGTTTCTTGTCCTGTGCGTCTCTTCCCCCTGGCTGTTTCTGAGTTGTATCCTTTATAATAAACCAGAGAGTAAAGTGCTTTCCTCAGTTCTGTGAGCTGTTCTATCAAATTATCAAACCCAAGGAGAGGGTTTTTGGAACCCCTAACTTAGAGCAGGTCTGTCAGATACATGTAAGGCCTAGAAATCATTATTGGCATCTAAAGTGGGGCAGTCTTTCTTGTGGGACTGAATCGTTACGTTTGTGGAATCTGGCACTAACTTCAGGTAGTTAGTATCAGAGGAGTTGGAAAAGTTGTGTTAGAAAAGACAATATAAGAAGGACAAACCCTCATTTGGTGTCAGATATGTTACATGAAACAGCACAGATTCATTATAAAAAAACTGTTGTCTTACAGCCTGTTTACTGCCGCTTATTGGTAAAGGGATAGTTAAGGCAGTTTCAATTCATCCTGGCTAAAACCAAATCATTTATCTTCTGCCACTTTTCCCCTCCAAATTGTCTTCTTCCACACCAAAAAGTAGCCCAGTTCCTTTGTGTCGTGTTCTCTGCCCCCCCATGTTTATTTCCTTTCTTCCAGCTCTACTTCTCAGTCAAACATAATTTATTCACAAAACTCACTCCCATTCAAGCTTTGCCACTTCATGTTTTGATCTCAGTATTTGTGTTTGCTTTGGTTTTCTTTCCAGCCTAACTTATCCCATCTCTTTGATGCTTTCCCTGACCATCTTGGCCAGAAGGAATGTCTCATCTCTCCCACTTAATTCTCTGGTACTTGTTGTCTATACCACTTAATACGCCACAGCACATTACAGTTGTGGAGGGGGCATATGGGCTAAAAATAGAATGGATTTATACACAAGGAGTTCATGATTTGATTTAGCTGAATTAGCTACATGCCCGCCAAATACCTTACTTGTCTTAGCTTTAGTTTCTTCATTTAGAAAGTGGAAATGATTCCAACCTCAGAATTATTGTGAGAATTCAGTGAAATAAATGTATGCTATACTAAGTCACTTCAGTTGTGTCCGACTCTGTGCGACCCCATAGACGGTGCCCACCAGGCTCCCCCGTCCCTGGGATTCTCCAGGCAAGAACACTGGAGTGGGTTGACATTTCCTTCTCCAATGTGTGAAAGTGAAAAGTGAAAGTGAAATCGCTCAGTCGTGTCCGACTCTTAGCGACCCCATGGACTGCAGCCTAACAGGCTCCTCCCTCCATGGGATTTTCCAAGCAAGAGTACTGGAGTGGGGTGCCATTGCCTTTTCCGGAAATAAATGTATATAATATGCTTAAAATAGGAATTGAACAGGTGTTAGTTGCCTTCCATCTGCTCTTTCCGCTTGGAATGTGTGGACTATATTGTATGCTTGTTTGTAACTCTTCTGGTACTTCCTTAATACAGTATGTGGCACTTGGAAAATTTAGTGAACAAATGAGTGAGACTAGATATAGCTCTGTTTAAAGGATTATTCTAAAGGACTTTTGAGTACAGATTATTAATTTTGATGTCAAAATCCACAATTTTATTAATATAACTACAGAATAGCATTACTAGTTCTGTTTTTGATATAGGTATGTTCTCCTGAAAGAAAGAAACATGCTCCTAACTCTAGAGCAGGAAGCTAAGCGGCAGAGTCTGCCAATGCCAAGCCCGGAGCGCTTAGAAAAGGTGAGATTTGTGGGAGTCTGGAGACTGCTGAGTGTGGGGTAAAAGCTAAAACGTGTGAGCGTATGGTTCCTACAATTCTTGGCAAGTAGGTTTCTTTCAATTTCTGCTTGATTTTTAGGAGATCTACATTCTTAAGCAACTATTACTACTATCTAATTTAGAACATTTCCATCCTCCCAAAAGGAAATCTCAGACCCATCTTCAGTCATTCCCATTTCTACCTATAACCCCCAAATGTGCATGGACCTATCTTAGGTAGATCCCTAGGAGTCAATTGCTGTGTTGTGTGCTAAATCAGTGTTTAACATTTTAGGAAACAGTCCAGCTGTTTTCTGAAGTACCTGCACCATCTTAGATTTCTAATTCTGGTTTAACTACTTCTGCACCCACTAGGTCAAATTTGTTTAATGCTTTTTTAATAATTGGTATAAAAAAACCTATAACAGAAGTGTTATCATCTTAACCATTAAAAAAAATACTTACTTTTGCCTGCTCTGGGTCTTTGTTGCTATGCAGGGACTTTCTCTAGTTGCAGTACGTGGGCTTCTCTTTGCTGCAGCTTCTCTTGTTGCGGAGCACGGGCTCTTGGGCACGTGGGATTCAGTAGCTGTGGCGCATGGGCTTAGCTGCTCTGCAGCATGTGGGATCTTCCCCGACCAGGAGTCAGACCTGTGTCCATTGCATTGTTGCGGGGCAGACTCTGAACCACTAAACCACCAGGGGAGCCCCATCTTAACCATTTTAATTAAGTTTTTAATTAAAGTATAGTTAATTTATAAAATTGTTTCAGGTGTACACCATAGTGATTCAGTTTTATATATATATTTTTCTTTTTTTTTTTTTCCAGATTGCTTCCCATTATAGGTTATTATAGAAATTGAACATGATTTCCTGTGCAAGACAGTAAATCCTTGTTGCTTATCTATTTTATGTATAGTAGTTTTTGTCTGTTAATTCCATATTCCTTATTTACTTTTCTCCCCACGCCCTCTCCTCTTTGGTAACCATAAGCTTGTTTTCTGTGTCTGTGAGTGTTTCTGTTTCATATTAGAGAGTCATTTGTATTATTTTTTAGATTCCACAGGTAAGGGATACCATAATTGTCTTTTTCTAACTTCACTAAGTATATTTCCTAGGTTCACCTGTGTTGCTGTAAATGACAGTATTTCTTCCTTCATTGTGTCTGAGTAATAACTCCATTGTGTCGTTGTGTGTGTATACATGTATATCGCATCTTCCTAGGCCAGTTGTCTGTTGGTGGGCACTCCAGTTGCTGCCATGTCCTGGCTGTTGCAAATAGTGCCGCTGTGAACATTGGGGTGCATGTATCTTTTCAAATTACAGTTCTTTTTTCCGGAAATATGCCCAGGAGTGGGATTGCTGGGTCATACGGTAGTGCTGTTTTTAGTTTTTTTTAAGGAAAAGTATTTTCCGTAGTGGCTGCACCAGTTTACATTCCCACCAAGAGTTTTGAAGGGTTCCCTTTTCTCTACACCCTCTCCAGCACTTATTATTTGCAGACATTTTGATGGTAGCCATTCTGGCCAACTTGAAGTGATACCTCACTGTGGTTTAGATTTGCTTCTCTTTAGTCATTAGGGATGTTGATCATCTTTTCATGTTGACTGTTGGTCATCTGTTTGTCTTTGGAGAAATGTCTATTTAGGTTTTCTGCCCCATATTTTGATTGGGTTGTTTGTTTTTTCAATATTGAGTTGTGTGAGCTCTTTTGTATAGCTCTTTTGTATTTTGGATATTAACCTCTTGTCAGTCCCATCATTTACAAATATTTTCTCTGGTTCCATATGTTGTCTTTTCATTTTGTTGATGGGTAAAAGCGTTTACATTTGATTATGTTCCATTTGTTTAGTTTTGCTTTTATTTCCTTTGCCTTGGGAGACTGACCTAAGAATATACTGCTACAATTTATGTCTGAGAACATTTTGCCTGTGATCTCTTCTAGGGGTTCTATGATGGCTTGTCTTTTATTTAGGCCTTTAAACCATTTTGAGTTCATTTTTTTTTATACAGTGTATTTTTTATATGGTGTATGAGTTATTTTAGTTTTTGCTACTCTTCTGAGAAATTCCTTCTCTTTCTATTCTAAATCATAATCTTGCAGGGTGGAATACCTGGGTTGCAGGATTTTCACCTTTCAGGGCTTGAGTATATTGTGGCACTCCCTTCTGGTGTTAGGGGAGCTCCATGAATTTTTGAGTAACTGACTTTTCTCTTGCTGCCTTTAAAATTCTTTTAAGTTTTGTCATTTTAATTATGGTATATCTTAGTTTGGGTGTGTTTGGGTTCATCTTGTTTAGGACCCTCTCTGTGTGCTTCCTGTACCTTGATATCTGTTTCCTTCTTTGAGTTTAGGAATTTCATTGGTAATTTCTTCAAATAATATTTTTTGATTCCCTTCTCCCTCTCTGTTTTCAGAATCCCAATCTGTTAGGATTCAGAATCCCTGTTATGCACAAGTTGGAACACTTTGTGATCATCCCATAGACCTCATATGTTGCTTTCATTTTTTTCATTTGTCTGTCTGCTGTTGTGATTGGGTGTTTTCCATTATTCTGTCTTTGCAGATTACCCAGCAGGCTAGAGGGCTTGACTCCTCATGTAGGACCCTTGACTGGCATGGGAGTGCCCAAATTGTAGGTTGATCCACTCCCTCTCCACGTTGAGGGTCTGCCCATGTGGACCTGCTCTTCCTTATAGATCCCTCCCAGGGGCACAGATACTGGACCTGAGGCCTTCTCTCTGGTTACGTGGAGATCTTCCATGCAGCTTTGGTGGTACAGGAGATCTGTAGTTTCCAGTTAGTTTTCTTTGAGAATTGTTCCACATTGTGTGTGTGGGGGGAGATGAGCTCCTCTTCCTCCTCCTCCACCATCGTTTCCCCTCCTGTATTCAGCAGTTTGAGTACTTTCCCATTACTGTGAAAAGGTCACTGTTACTTTAGTTAGGTTTTCTTCATCATTAACAAGAAATCACTTGGTGTCGTTATTTCCATTCCTTTATTTCCATTGAGGTAATCAATCCTGTGTATTTCCTATATATCCATCAGAATTTTTCTCTGCAAATAGAAATGTGCCTGATTATTTTTATTTACATACATTTATTTATATTGTATATACTCTTCTGAGACTTACATTTTCTACTAATATATTTTAGAAATTTTCCCACATCAGTAAATGCAGATCTGCAATTATTTCTTCCATTTAGAGGTTTTGTTTTATTTAGTTAGATTTGTTTGTTTATCCATAGAGCGCTTTCAAGGTCAGCTCTTTATTGATGTTTTTTCCATACCATAGTAAGGCAGTGAGATTGGAACCCAGCTTTTTGTAATTGCTTCAGTCTTGCTTCCTAACCTCAACTGCTTCAGGTTTCTTTCCCCACACTGCTCACCACTGTTAGGATCTGGGTATCCCTGCAGAGGGTCAAAGAAGGGGTGGAATAAAATCTGTTATTTACCCTAATTATGGGGAAGTTTAATCTGCCTTTATAAAAATTGAGTTGCATCATATTTGGATTTTTTTATTTTAATAAAATATGAGACTGACAGAAAAATTATGAGAACAATACAAAAAGGCCTCCTTCAGCCAGATTCCCTGTGTGGATACTTAACCACGTTTGCTTTATCCTTCTCTGCCTCCTCTCTACAAAAATACAGTTTTCCTCAACTGTTTAAGAATAAGTTCTATATGTGATATCCCTTTACCTGTAGGTATTTAAATGTATATTGCCCTGCCCCCCAAAAAAGATCTTATTGAAATTTCATGTTATCCTAATATATGCTTTATAGCAAAGAAAATCCTGACTGATGTGTTTTCAGTTTTGTCTCTTGACTTTCCTTTAATCTGATGACTCAGTCTTTCTTTGTGTTTCGTGACATTGACATTGTTGAAGAGAATGGGCCAATTTGGGCTTGTATGATATTTCTCATGATAATAATCATGATTGGCAGGAATGTCATAGATGTGATGCTGTATTCTTCTCAGTGCATCAGGTGAGGAGGCATGCAGTGTTGATACATTCTGTTATTGAAGTTCTTAGCATTAGTAGGTTGGTTATTGTGGTGTTAGGTTTCTTCACTGTATAGTTACTAACTTTTCTTTATTTTGAGAACATGTAAATCCCCAAACTTGTAACTCATTGGTTTTAGCATCCATCCATTGAGGCATGATGATTCATGCCTCAATCAGTTATTACTGTGATGTTTGCTAAATGGTGATTGTCTAATTTCATTGTTCATTCTACTTATTAGTTAGCTTTCTTCTGTAAGGAAGGGCTTTTCCTTTTCTCCATTTCTTCTATCTTCCTTTCTCTTTTTTTTCTTGATTCATGGATTCCAACCTGATTCAATGAGTTAAAATCCTTTAGTTTTGTCATTCCAGATTTGGCCATTGTGGGTTATTATGGCTGGCCTCGGTGTTCTCATCAGTCTTTGATGAGGAATAGCAGGATATGCTGGATTCATCTTGTACTTTTTCTGCCTCAGCCCTGGAATCAGCCATTTTACAGAGGAACCCTGCTTCCTTTGAATGTTTTTCATTGCTGCAAAACATTTGTAAAGTAATGTGATTTTATTTTTAGGTATGTTTGCCAACTCTGCTTTTAAGGAAAGTTGTGCTTCAGAGACTCTTTTAAGTGGATTGGCTGTTTATAAATAGCTCATTGTTTGTTTGATGAAAAAACTCTTGCTAGAATGGTGCTGTTCTAAGACTTTTATTAAACTTCAATAGTAGATGATTCCCTCTCCTTGCTTTCAAAGATATATTTTAGAGGTGAACTTCAGCCCAGTAGATCATATGTACAGTATTTTCTTAATTAGAATTTAAAATATAAAAGTTTTCTCCAGATAAACTGAAAGTTATTATTTATGCAATTTTCTCAGCACTTTTGTGACATACTACTAATGAAAATTTATCAAGAAAAATTTTAAAAGAATTATGCTCAATTTAAGATATAAGCTGAAACTTTGGGAACTATACAAGGACACTCTTGCCTCTGGGAAAGTTATAAACTAGAAAAGAAAGCTCTTTGAGAGTGACTTTTTTGAAGGAGGTGTATCTCATTGATACTTCTGATTTTCTTTCTTATCTGTTAGCAGTAACATGAATAACTGGATGTTAGCTCTGTGTTCTTAGTAACCATTTATTTTCTGTCTGTGTGAGCTAACATTAGATTTCAGTTAGGAGCCTTAGCTCTGACCTTGGGCAGACTCTTTAATGTAGTCAGTCAGCAGCCAGGTTTACTGAGTTCCTGAGAGTCAGAGACTTTGTATTAGGCTCTGATCACTGTGATCCCTTCACTCCTCTAAGTTTGTCCTCAAAATAGGATTTGTTGTTCTTACCCGTCTTATTTCTCATGAATTTTCATATGGTTGAAAGGAAGTAGCATGTGGCTTCAGCTGTTCAGTGTGGCTTTGAGTTAAGCAGGTCAAAATATCTGTGTCTGAGTGTTTGGGACACACTGACTAATTAAGGCCAGAACATAGGTTTTACTATTTGAAAAGTCACTAATTGTTATCATTTTGTAATAGCTCATTGAGTTTTGAAATGATGAGTCAAATTGGGTCTCCAAAAGGAATCTATGCAAGTGTATCCTATTCAAAAAAAATAACATATGGAAATTTGAGCTCAATAATTTTTAATTAAACTTTAAAAAAAGTTACAGAAAGTGATACTACAGACACCTATGTATATGCATACCTAAGCCAAAAATATTTTTAGAAAATATTTGACAGAATGGTTCTTTGACAAAAAGATTCATCATAGATTTTCTGTAGCATAGTCCTTATGTGTTCTCTTTCTTTGGAATGCTGTCATGGATGATTGTTGAAACTGTATTTCTGTATTCTTTTCTCAGGTAGTAGACTCCATGGATGCATTAGATAAAGTTGTCCAGGAAAGGGAAGATGCCCTCAGACTTCTTCAGACTGGTCAAGAAAAGCCTAGACCCGGTGCTTGGAGAAGAGACATCTTTGGAAGAATCATCTGGTACATAGTAGCTCTTCTGAGATGAGAGTGAAGCCCCATGCCTTATTCTCTGTCCAGTATCTTCTAAGAATATCTAGATACATTATAGAGATGTAGCTAATATAAACAGAGGTCCCCAGATCCCTTTGGAACTTCAGGATATGAATGAAGGTAGCTTTGTCTGGTATCCCTTGGCATCCCATTCCCATGGTTCAGTTATTTATAGGTTCTTCATAGGAGTGGTTCTTAATCTTAAGTGAATCATATGACCTTTTGAGAATCTGATGAAAATTATAAATCCTTTCCCCAGAAAACTTGATATATGCACGTGTAATTTCAGAGGGTTATAAATCCCATGAAGCTCATTGTAGGACACACCTATCCTCTTCACCCATTGAGAACCTGAAACTATTTGAAGAAGTTCTTGAGGAATAAGACCCTGTGGACCAGTCTCAAGTTTGCCCCATTGCCCTTAGGATAGGCCCTAGTCCAAATGTTGAAACAATTTATTTTCATTACATCTTTCCACTTCTGTGACATCTTGTCTCCTGGGTCCATTTCCAAAGTCCTGTCAGACTTTGGGAAAGAATGTGGTAATAAACATTCACACTGAGCTATGAGAAATTGAGAAGACCCAGTGTATTCTGTCTTCCAGGGGCTTATTTGCATTTGGGTTGAACTGCCGAAAGGAAGCATCATTAGAAATTTAAACATCAGTCAAGATGAGGAAGGAATTTTGGGTGGTTGGAGACCACCTCTGTACTCTTGAAATTACACTGCATAATAGTGCTTATGCATTTGGTAGATTATTTTGTTTTCAATTAATTTTATTTTTGGCTGAGCTGGGTCTTCTGTTGCTTCACATGGACTTTCTCTAGTTGCAACGAGTGGGGGCTACTCTTCGTTGCAGCGTCTGGGCTTCTTGTGGCGGCTTCTCTTGTTGCAGGGCACAGGCTCTAGGCACCGGGGCTCCCGTAGTTGCAGCACGGGGGCTCAGCAGTTGAAGCTCGCAGGCTCTTGAGTGGGGGCTCAGTAGTTGTGGTGCACAGGCTTAGTTCTGCAGCACGAGGAATCCTCCTGGACCAGGGATCAAGCCCGTGTGCCCTGCATTGGAAAGTCCTGGTAGATTCTTTTAATTCCATGTAATTCTTTTAATGGAGTTTGTGGTAATGGGGTAGCTTGGAGCCAAATTTAGGTGAATGGCTGTGTAGTCTGTAACTGTGTGATTCAGTGCAGAAAAGAGGAATTGCCAAAACATTTGCCTAAGAACTTTGATTTCTTTTCTACAAACATTTATTGAGATTAATCCAAGCTGAGGTTAGATAGAAAGGGTGAGGATAGAGGAGAGAAAGTGTCAATTTTAGAATGTGTAAGAGTGCTAATCTTGTTAAAGTTTAAAAATTCTTGCTTTTTAACTTTTCTGGAGTTAGAGTAGTAAACAAAGCAGTTACATCATCTTATTAACCAATGTAGCTTATTAAAATCAAACATTACAATTCCAAAAGTTTGGTTAAATGCCCTGAAATTAATCCTTCTGTTACTTTTTTAATTGAAATATTTTCCAATGTTAATAGTATGAATTCACAATTTCCTTTTTTCCCACTTAGCATTATTTTTTAGGTTTTGTTATGTTGAGGCATACATAGGTAGATACTTAAATCACTTGGTGAAATTTATTACATTTTAAAAACATAAAATATATACATGTGAGTATCAGTGTTTCAAATTGTATGTGTATATACACGTATATGTGTACATATATAAAGTTAGTACATACATATATGTATGTAGGAAAATTACAAAATACATCTGGTAATGATACACTCCAGTTTATGACTGGAAGCTATTGTAAAAGTAGAGAACTTAAGTTGTGTTTTTAAACTTTTATATATGTATTTTTAAAAGTGATCTGAAGCAAACATTGCAAAATATTAATGTTTTATAGTGGCTTCATGAGTGTCTGATACCTCTTAGTTTAGACTATTTCATAATGTGAACTGTATAAAAATTTTAAAAGCTTTAAAAAGCCAATTACAATTTATTGAAAACATATCTAGTCCAAAGAAGGCTAAATCTGTAAAAAGTGAAAATCTGTTGCATGTTTTCTGTAGAGTGATACCTTTTTGTTGTCGTGGCAGGCACAAGTTCAAGCAGTGGCCTATACCTTGGTACCTAAATAAAAGATATAATAGAAAACGATTCTTTGCAATGCCCTACGTGGAACGTTTTGTCAGGTGAGCACAAGTACCCTTAGCACTAAAACATGTCTTCACATCAGACAGTGTGTGTTAAGCTTTTATATGACTAATACATGTTTATTGTGGAAAAACTAGAAAAATAGGTTAAAAAAAAAAAGTCTTACATAATTTCACCATCCAGAAATAGCTGCTAGCATTTTAATGTATATCCTTTCAGAAGTTTTACTATCTTGCTCTTCATCAATATATATAAGTAGTTGTTTAAATCTTTTTGTAATGTTAAAGTTCCATACACTTCAGCTGCATAGAATGTGAGCTCATGTTATTGCGGGAATGATGAAATGAGAGGGTGCTTGGGTGAGGAAAGGAGCCGATTGTAGTATATCTGAATTCATGTTATCCTGCAAAATGGTGATTTCTAGATACTTTGCATAGCAGGTTTGTTATTGAAGAGGGAGAAATAGGACTTCTGTTGCAGTGGTTACCTGGGTGATGAGTGAAATGGTTACAAGCTGAGAACTATAACAACAAGATTTTTAGAAACAGCTGTTTGAAACACTGGATCCACATCCAAAAACAGACAGAAGCCTGAGAAGAGCTTTAATCCCCAGAATTGCAATTGAACAGGAAAATAATTGCCAGTGTCTGCTTTCTGGGGTCAGGGTGCCACTTAACATCCAGGGCTGTGGCTGCAGAAACAAGGTGGGGAAAATTGCCCGGTTACTGGCTAAAGGTGCTACAGATCAGAATTCAAGGCAGAAAAGCAGCTGGGAATTTAAGGGGAAAATCCTAGCAGCACAAGAACCACAGCTTTTAACAACTGCCTTAGATAATGCAGCCACCTTTCAGCATTAATTCTTTTAAAGACTAATTTTTTCCTCTCAAAGCTTGTTTCCATAATTAAAAAACAAAAGGACCTTTAAAAGCATAACCTTGCATGTGAGATGAGCACAATTATACGGTAGTTTGAACATTCTCTGGTATTGCCCTTCTTCAAGATCAGAATGAAAACTGACCTTTTCCAATCCTGTGGCCACTGCTGAGTTTTCCAAATTTGCTGACATATTGAGTGCAGCACTTTAACAGCATCAATCTTTAGGATTTTAAATCACTTATCTGGAATTCTGTTACCTCCATTAGTTCCTAGAAATCACTATATTCAGTGATTTAACTTCCTGAAGGAGTGTCTCCAGAATTTGTCCTTTCTACTCTCAGTTTCTGCCCTAGTGCAATCTGTCTTCATCAAATTGAATTATTGAACATTCTCAAGAATAGTAAACCTTGCGTAGGAGTCTCAAGAGGGCAGGGATAGGTATAGTTGTGGCTGATTTTCATTGTTGTATGGCAGTTGAAATTCAATACCTTAACTGCATTGTTATATTTCAGTTTAAATACAGTAGAGGCCTGGCATCCACGAATTTATTATTTGCAATTTTGATGATTTCAAAATGACTCCAGAGGTCAACATTTTAGCTGAGGCATGAAGGCCTAATGTCCCAGGATGCTGATAGGTAGAGGCCAACTCAGTGGCAAGTCCAACAAGCACTAAGCATCATCTCTTAGCATGGTTTTATTCTCTCAGCGTAGGGGAAATGATGCTGGACTGGGTGCTATTTGAAATTAGGAAATTTCTAAATGTCTCAGGAGGTAGGACATAAATCTAATGTATTCAATAAAATTACATTATTTCTAAAATAAAGGAGAAAGCCCAGTTTGTTGCAGACTCGAGATCTGTTCTTACTTTCCCAAAGAGAATTGGTGCAGGGTTATAGATGCAATCAATTTCTGTGGCTGCACCAAATGGCATTTGGGATCTTAGTTCCCCAAATCGAACCTGCAGTGGAAGCACAGTCTTAACCACTAGACCTCATGCTTATCTTTGACTTGTGTAGGTTTACAGTGGTTATTCAAGTTTAATAATAAACATGGCACACCTAATACAGAGACTGGCATGACTGAGGTCTTTAAGTAATTGATTTGGACATGTTGACAGTACTAAGTAACAGGGAAATCATTTTGTATAAATTGCTGTTATGCTTTTATTTTCCTAGATTGAGAATTGAGAAGCAAGCCCGCATCAAAGCAAGGAAGATAAGTTTAGCACGAAAGAAAGAAAAGTTTCTTCAGAAAAAGTTTCCACATCTTTCTGAAGCCCAGAAGTCAAGTGCTGCCTAAGACATCTTAACCATAATTTACTATTTTGTTTTTCTTGGATTACATACAAAAGTAAATACTAAGTGGTTTATAAATAACTTGTGTTTTTAGTCAAAGGACTGTCGATTGTTTTAAGAGTTATTATGGCATGCTAATTTTAGAAGTGGTCAAAATCAGATATAAAGTTCAGATTAAATTTCCATTTTATAAATTTTGTGTCTAAGCAGACTTTTAATTAACTGCCTGCATCTTAGAGTGGGAAAGTGATACCAACTGCTGTAACAAATAGGCAAAAAGGTAATTTTGGAATTCAGGTAACCTTAACTACTGTTGTTACTAGATATGAAGGAGCTATGAATTCTGTTTAAATAAACAGTGGGTACAATGATAAACACATTTAGTATTTAAAGTAGCAAGTTACAACACAACAGTCCAAAAACATTTCTGGAATGGCTAGTAATTTTTATTTAATTTTAAAAGCCTAATGTAAAAAGTATAGGCAATAAGTTTTACTAGTCAATAAAAAGCAATTCTACCAATCCACTGGTAATATACTAAACAGTTGGAAAGCATTTTACTGAAAGCAAAATATTTAGAGAAAATAGACATTTATACAAAATTATAAAATGCTTGTAATAAGAATAAGTGCATTTCAAGGAAAGCACAAACTTATTTTAATTTATAGAACCAGTTAAAGCCTTAAAAAATTTAAGTGGAATTGAAATATGCAAAAATGTATAAACATTCTACAAAAGATGGTGGTTCTTTTCCTGAGTATACTAAAGCTATGAAACGTAAGGTGACATAGAAGGTAGAGGTTTGGGAACTTATCAAGGGCATTTCCTTTCTACACACTGCTTCCCTCCTTCTTCATATTCTTGTTTGGAAATCCACATCTGCTGAAAGGTGCCCTGTGAAAGGAAAGAAAAATTACATATATGTACTTTTCTATTGGGAAATAAATATTTCCCAAATAAATATTGGGAAATAAATAAAGATATTTCTTTAATATCTTCATTTTCACAATTCTGAATCTTTTAAGAGCTCTTATACCTCTCCCCAAATAGTACTCAGATTACACCCTTCTTATTTCTGCCCTCCTCTAGAATACCCAAAGACACTATTTAGCCTTACCTAAGTTTACATAGGATATTAAATCTTTCTATACTGTCTTGAGGACTTAGAAAATGCCAGGAAAGGAAGATGAAGGAAGAGTTTAGCTATGATGGCTTGGTTAACGGCAACAACAGAAATTGTTGGAAGGCTTGATCCTGGTATAGTGTTTATGCAATGTTCTAGCATTTGATTAACGGTAACATTTAGAACTCAGACTAGGATAAAGTTTAGCAAGTACACAAACAACAATACACATGCACTATACAAAATAGAAGGTGAAAGGAAAATGACCAAAGGGGAAGGATCCTGGACTACGTTACTATTCAGACGTGTAAGCAGGAGAAATCCGTTCCCTGTGACTATTCAAGTGGATTCGTACGTATTCAGTTTTGAACTAAGAGACTAGAAATAAAACATAGACCAGAAATAGATAAATGGGCAGTTAAAAACATTTAATAGTTAATAGCTTTTAAAAATATTTAGCGTAAGTACTCATTTACTTTGGCTGCTCTGAGGTGAAGGGGAAATTTTCTAAATTTAGGATACAGGTAAGTGCAAGAATTTCCTCCTGATTTCAAGGGTAGGAAGCCAGTCCAAGCAACATGTAAACCTCAATACCATGACTTCACCATCTGCCCCAGGCACCAATTCCTGACTTCTGCCTCAGCAATAGGCCAGGGAGCAACCAGAATCTAAGAAGAATGATTTAATTTTAAGTGGGCTGCAGATAAGTCCTGACCAGTGCTAATGTGAGTAGTGTTAGAAGAGGCATGGATAAGTTAACAGATTCCTACCTTGGAGAGGGAAACTGTAATCAGACTGACAATACCCACTAATAAGGCAATGAGGCATTTTTGTCATTTCAGAATAGGTAAGACTAGCATCAGGTCCTCTACAAATGTGACAGATTTAAAATGCAAAGATAAATGATGCATAGCAATTATTTTAGTCTTTTTACTAAATTTAGTATTTTAAGTGATACATTCAAGTTAAATAAGAATCTTAAACTATTTTGCAAAGTAGATAAACTAACCAAAGAAGCTAGAATGGAGCCACCGATCCATGAACTAAACCTCCGTTCCACTGTCGTATTATTTGCAATCAGTTTCAACCGCATACTCTAAAACAGAAAAGGAAGAATAAGTATTAGTGTGATCAAATAGAACAAGGGCCTCAATTTAGGAAATTCAGTTTTGATGACTTATTAGTGGCTCTGGTTCAAGCACTAATTATACATGATTATTTTGTAGTAGCTAGGTTAATAATAGGCATAAGTTGAACTACTGTATAGGATTTTAAAGTACTTTGTCTTGTGTAATTTAGTAAATTATATAAACCTTAGAAAACTGCATGCTAGAGTACAGTACTCAGAATTTCATCTTAAAACAGCAAATATGTACTTGAACACTTATCATATATCAAGTAGTGTGCTAAGTGCTTCATATATTATTGCATTTTATCAACACCGAGTATAATTACTACCCCAACTAGCTGCCCTTTCTGCAGTCCTCCTCAACTTTCTAACTTATTCTTTGGGCCTTTGTACTATCTTGGTTCACCCCCTCCTCACATTCCTTCCTGCCCCCATCCAAATCAAAATGCAGACGTCAGACTCAGGGAAGTTTATTCACACTTTTCTTTTCAGATTAGTGTTTCTGTTACGCTTGAACACTATCTCCATAAACATGGTTTTATGGCTCAGCACTACCCCTATCTCACTTCTGTATGGAGAGAACTCCAGATTGTTGATACTTACCAGTTACTCTATATATGAACATTCAGTTTGAGTCTGTGCATGCAGTAGGGGTGGAGTATGTAGGATGGGAAGGAGGGGTGCTGGGAACAGAAGGGATGAACACGGGTTTTATAGGTGAGGAACTGCTCAAATCCTATTACAATGGATTTCATTACATTTTAATTGCCTCCTGAAAGACAAGGATAGCATCTACCTGGTCTTGAACAGACCTTGGACAGCCCATGTCTATATATTCATTATTCTGGGACTTTCTATGAAATCTAAAGTACTATAATCAAGGTATATTCCAGATCAGTCTGTATCTCCAAAAATGTAAGGAGGTGTCAATCTTGTGCCTGTATCAATACTTAAATATAAAGATTGTGGCATATGTAAAACATTCAAATACACAGATTCTATAGATTCTGTTAGGGCCTATATAACCTCTAATAAATTTTTTAAAATGTATTTATTGCAGGATACCTTACAAAAAACTACTTGATGGATGTTTAAAAATCTAAAAATTCCTCTGTTACTAATGTACCATGTACACTACCTTCTCTCTAAACCAGATTCTTCTATCCCTTTGAAAGTTATCATAGTGTACCAAGGGATGTTTTTAATAAAACATAAAAGCTCTTCAGTCCTCTGCCAGATTTTACCCTGTAAATTTTCTATGTAAGTGATATGACTGGTACCTATCTTTCTGGGTTGAACTGTATCTTCCAAAGAGGTATATTGATACTCCCCAGTTCCTGTGAATGTAACCTAATTTAGAAATAGTCTCCAAGAAGAGGACAGACCCACAAGGGAGAATGCCATATGATGATGGAGATAGACACTAAAGTGCTATAACTGCAACCCAAGAAACGCCAAGGATTGTTGGCAAATCATCAGATAACGGAAAGAGGGAAGGAAAAATTCTCTTCTGTAGGTTTCAGAGAGCACGGCCCTGATAACATGTTGATTTCAGAATTCTAGCTTCCAGACGGAGAGGTAATAAATGTCTGTTGTTTTGAACCATCTACTTTGTGGCACTTTGTTACAGCAGCCCTAGGACATAATACACCATTGCATTCATCTTTTCAGCCATATAGCATGCCCCACTTCTATGCAGACTACAAGCCAACTACTTCAAAATGTTAGAATATACCCTCTTCCCTTCATATTTTTGCACATATTTCACCTAGATGTTTCATAAACTGTCAACCAACTGAACTCATTCATTGAAACAGCTCTTCAGGAGGATTTCCCCTGACACTCCAAAGTGCCTGGCGGACGACATACTGAACCACTTAGCACATTACAGGTTTACTTTTTTGCAGGTTTAGTCCTCCTAGCTGACTAAGCCCTTGGTGGGAAGGGACTATATTTTCTATCCCTAGTGCCTAGCAGACTGTAGGCACTTAAGTATGGAATCAATGAATAAATTAAGATTCAAATAGTAATGGGCAGTAATGGGAGTAACTAATAGATGTCATCTAGAAAAACTTTATTAATAAGGAGTATTAATACTATACCAGGCACACACAAATACCATCAATCTACTGAAAAACAAACTGTATCTACATAGATTTTCCACCAGTAGGAGGATATATATGACTGAAAAATACCACTGAAGAACACACACAACTTACTGGGGGTGTTTTCTGAGAGAGTTCTCTGTTCAACCTGTCGGTAAAGCTCTGTATTAGTGTGTTTCCTCCTGCCACTATCACGCTGCCATAGAGACCCTGGAATGAAACAAAAATAAATGAGCTCCAAATGTTTCCAACCATTTTAAACACAACTACAGATAAAACCATGTGTTCCACTACAGTTTTCGCTTTTTAAATTTTTTACTTCTATCACACCAAGTAGTTTCATCCAGTGGTTCTCAATCCTGGCTGCACATCTGACTCATTTAGGGAGCATTTAAAACACCAGTGCTGGGGGCAATTAAATACAAATTTCTGGGGATGGAGTCTAGGAAAAGTTTTGTGTTGGTTTGTTTAAAACTCTCCAAATGATTCATGTATTAAAGTTTAAGAACCACTAATTTAAGGCAACTATTCTAAAAGCCAACCATAATTTTTTGGCAGATAGCAGCCAGTATTTAACAAGTTTATTTCCTAATTACATCATCTCAGAGTTCTAATCTAGAAGCTATGGCATTTAAAATTGGACAGATTATGGTGGACAATACATACTCTGACAATAGTCCTGGCCAAAATGACTGCTACCTTTCTCTTCTGCAGGGATGACCTTTTTCAAAATCCATATGCTGAGGCTTCCTCCATCAAAAACAAATTCCTAGTAGTAAGGAGTATGTGTGCTAAGTTGCTTCAGGCATGTCTGACTCTGCGATCCCAGAAACAGTAGCCCACCAGGCTCCTCTGTCCATGGGATTCTCCAGGGAAGAATAATGGAGTGGGTTGCTATGATCTCTTTCTGGCCCAGGGACTGAATGTCTCCTGCATTGGCAGGTGAGGTTCTTTACCACAGCATCACCCGGGAAGCCCAAATAAGGAGTATATTTTACCTCTAATTTGCATGTATGCATCAGAAAGTTAAATATCAGCCTGCCTTTTTAGTGGCTAAGCTCATATTTTAAAAATTTAGTCCATGTTTAAAAAAATGTATTCCAAATGTCTATATAACCTTAGCTATTAGCACTAAGCTCTAAGCAAATGAAGAAACTAAAAAACTGAGGTAACACGTTGGCTACAAATTAAAATCTAGGGTTTAAATAAGATATGGTCTATCTAATAGTGTGGTCCAGAATATAGAGTTGTGTCCAACTCTTTGTGACCCCATAGACTATAGCCCATCAGGCTCCTGTGTCCATGGGATTTCCTAGGCAAGAATACTGGAGTGGGCTGCCATTTCCTCCTCCAGGGGATCTTCCCAACTCAGGGACTGAACCTGGGTCTCCTGCATTGGTAGGCAGATTCTTTACCATCTGAGCCACCAGGGAAGAGGTACAGAATATGGAGTCAGTCCTTAAAACTTGGCAAGAAACAAACTGATGAAAAAAAAAATAAAAACCTTGGCAAAGTAAAAAAAATACGAAGTTTATATCTAAACTCCATGTAAAAGTTACATAATTTAAACCACACCTTCTTAAAAAGTAAATCTGTACTACATACACTAAAACCACTAATATAGTTTGGTTTTGTCACATTTTAGGAAACCTCTAGACCAGCACAGTCCAAAAGAACTTTCCGTGCTGATGAAAATGTTCTAGCTACATTTATAATGTGGTTCGTGCAACTGAAGAATTGAAATGTAAATTTCTATTTATTTTAGTTGAACTGCCATACGTGGCCAAAAGCTAACTACACTGGACACGACAGCTTTTGAGTTTTGCATTTTCCCTTTTCTAGTAGAACTTCATTTTTTTTACATATTCTTTCATAAAATGGACTTCAGAGTCAGTGGCCAAAGTTGCCAACTTTAAAAAAATGATGGCCATAAATACCGGGGCCACTGGTTTGCCCTAAAAGATACCCTTATGCCATAAACAAGAGTGGCACTTACTGGTCTGATATCAATATCACACATTCCAACACTTGTAGTGACAACATGACTGACGCCCAGCATCGTATTTCCTGATAACCCCTACAACAAAACAGAAACCAGCAGTCACACAGAAGACCTTCAAACCATAAAGCACATAGAAAAAAGTTTATAGTCTTATTTAGCTTTTGTAATTACAAGAGATCTTTAAAGGAAAAAACCAGGGTGATTATGAAATAAACTTTTATACCTTTACATTGGAAGGGTCAAATAATCCTTCAGGAATCTTTAACCGTTCTGCTCCAAAATCACAGTTGTAGCCATTGGGGAATTCATAATGAACAGTTGGCATCTGTGCAGCTACTCTGAAAGTGTATCAGACAATATTAAACAGAGACAAACATCCTCTTCAGAATTACAAACTATTATAAACAATATTGAGGAATTATCAGCTTGTAAGAAAGCAGAATGGTAAAACCTTATTTTCTTTCAAAATGTTATTCAGTATTTAACCTTTTATCTTTAGACCAGTTAAGCATATTCTACAAATTTTTAACTAAACAAATCAATTTCTCTCCTCATTTACGAAATACACAGTTTTTTTAAAAAATTGAAGCATAGTTGATTTACAATGTTGTGTTCGTTTCTGGTGTATAGCAAATTGATTCAGTTTTATATATATGTGAAGTATACAGTTTAAGTTTTAAGTCTTGTACAAAAAGAACAAAAAAACATACTGTTCATCGTAAGTTGAATCTGATACTTGAAGTACTGAGGCTTGAAAATCCTGGATAACACACTATGAATTAAAAAAAAAAAAAAGGTTAAGAAACAAGATTATTGAGATCTGTCTTTATAATCTATACTTTCATAACATTATTTTCAAAACATTTTTCTTCTTTTTCTTCCCTTTCCCATCCAAAACATTTTTCTTAATGAAACTGGACCACGTTCCTGGATGGCTAACTCATTTCAAGCGTATAAATCTACCCAGCCAAGGACTCTGAGCATCAAGAAACTTAATTCTTAACACCTGTATTATGAACTAAATTATATAACATTTAAATTACAACTGTTATGGAAAAAAAAAATGATGAGATAAAAATAAGTGGAAACCCTTGTATCACAGTTCTGCATAATAAAACTTTTTTTTACTTAAAAAATTTTTTTATTGGAATATAGTTGATTTACTGTTTTTCCCTTTAAAATAAGCTTAAAAGCAAGACTTCATTAACTGAATATACATACATAAAATGCATATACATTGTATCTTATGGTACTTTTAATGACTGACATAGTATAAAACAGTTACAAAACATGCAGTGAAATACATAGGACCTCTGAGCTGCTAAGGAAAAATCTTCTAAGGTCTAGGTACAGCTATTAATCATCTTCACAATTTATCCTTGTATCGAACACCCACAAAAAATCTTTATCCTTGGGTGTAGAAAACTTGTCAAATATTCAAATATATTATATCACTGCCATATTAGGCTTCCCTGGTGGCTCAGTGGTAAAGACTCTGTCTGCTAATGTGAAGACGCAGGTTCGATCCCTGATCTGGGAAGATCTCACATGCATCAAAGCAGCTAAACCCGTGCAACTACCAAGCCTGTGCTCTAGAACCTTCACGTCACGACTACTGAAGTCACCACGCCCTAGAGCCCGTGCTCCACAACAGGACAGGCCACTGCAGTGAGAAGCCCACACATCCAGTGAAGAGAGCCCCTGCTCGCCACAACTGTGTGCAGCAGAAAGACCCAGCACAGCCATAAACAAATATTAAAAAAAAAAGAATGCATATTGTGGTGTGAGAGGTTGTTTTACTAACCTCTCCCCCATTAGTAAGTCATTCATGGTCAGAGATGGATTTTCAGTAAAGAAAACCTTTCATTGGCTCCTTGCTATAAACAATAATACATTTTTTTATATAGCTGACTCAGGTTTAAGAAAGAAAATGTTAACGGAGCCACACTAGTTTGTTTTTACCCCAAAGCTCCTTTCAGGTCTCACCACAGTAGTCCAAATGAATACAGAGTAGTTTGTTGATATCTGACAAGCATGAAAAGCATACCCTTCCCCAAGCCCCCGACAAAAGCTATTAATTTTGTTTGCAAATATCATTAAAAATATAAGTTTGAAAATATAAAATGCTCATAGTCTGTCCAAAGACTTACAGCCTATATAATGCTTTTGTGACGAGAACAGGATTACTTACGTTACACATGTAATTGTGCCAAGACCTGGTAACCTGGGGCAGCTTCTCTTTTCTTTTCCAGTTTGCTGGAGACCCTTCACGAACAGCTTCCTAAGTGCCAAGAACAAGTGCTAGGTTAAGAGTTCACAACATGGGGGTGCGGAGTTGAAGGTAAGCCCCAGAAATAAGATTCAATCATCACTTACTTTTGATGCAATCATATATGGAGGAATCAGTTCTATATTCATTTCTTGGAAGAGTTCCCTGCACTGCATAGTGATAAAGTCTCCAGCAAGAGGGGACTTCACAATGCCTATGAAACAGATTACACAGGACTCAGTAAGAAAGCATTCCATCCAAGCTCCTTGGGATGAATTTCCTGTGTTTTTACACAATTAAGTTCTTTCAAGTAGAACTAACGGAAGTATCCTCCAAGCATGAATGAAGCCATGCATCAGTTTTAAATATACACTATATACTACAGATTTAAAAAAAAAAAAAACATGACTTGGAAACGACTTTGATAGCCCAAGTCATTGCTTTATTTCATGATCTCTGTCCTCAGTGAACCCTGGTTAAAAACTTACCTTGCTGAAGAACATAGCCATCGTGAACAGGAATTGCAGTGGTGTGAGTGGCTCCACTGTCCAAAATAAGCCCAGTAGAACGACCATTAGCAAATCTAGTTTAAAG
Organism: Bos javanicus; assembly: GCF_032452875.1. NCBI lineage: Eukaryota > Metazoa > Chordata > Mammalia > Artiodactyla > Bovidae > Bos > Bos javanicus. The sequence continues at coordinate 87,768,170 of NC_083868.1, forward strand.
CATTAAGGAAAAGAAAGTATCAAGGTTCCTAAAATAATGTTTATTTGTAAAGGGAAGGTTTTTATTATAGCTTTTTAAAAACATGCATCATGGCTTAAAAATGTGTTAAAGTAAACACAGGGATGAAAGTTGATATCAAATAATAACTCTGGTTTAAAAAAAAAATGACAAAGGCAGGACTTTCAGAATGGTGGTATGAGAAAGTCAGAGAAACCTTTATCCCAGAGACAGACATCTGTTAAGCTGGTCAAAATTAGCACAAGTATTCAAAGTCTCTGGCACAGATCAAAAGGGCTTCCAACAAATTGAGAAGCATTTAACAAAATCTACAGGAACTTGGTAAGAGCAGTGGGAGGCTGTGCCATCTGAGCTAAAAACTGAAACCATTCTCACATAGGATTAAAGAACCATTTCAGCAGTTTGGCAGCTGAGTGGCAGTTATCATCTCTCCCAGCTCAATACGAAGAGCTATTCCAGGTAGATTCAACAGCCAGTGAATATCAGCAGACAGAATTTATCCCATTTTCCACAGTTCTGTGCTGCAGAAGGCCTACATGACATGAACATCACAAACGACATTTAGGAGTGCAGTCATTCATTGGGTCATCCAACATTTACTGAGCATCTATCGTGTGCCTAGTGATGAGTCTGGTGCTCAATAAAGAAGGGAAGCAGTCTCTTACTAGCATTCCTTAAGCACAGAAGAACAAAGGGGTGAAACAAAGCTGTCTGTGCCCTGAAGGATATCCTGTTTAGTGAAGAGGAGACCAATAAAGCTATACAAAGAACAGTTCAGGATGCCCTGGGAGAGTATAAAGGAGTATAACCCATCCCTAGGAAACCCAAGTGAAAGCTGAGGAGGGGGGCATGGTGAAGAGTTGAAACATGTGGGAAGGCCAGGAGGCAAGAGCACAGGAAGAGGTCTGGGAAGTGCAGAGCCAGTTCAGCAGAGCCTGAAAGAATAAGAAAGGCAAGACTGTGGGAAATGATTAGGGCTTAAATCAGCAGGTTGGCAATCAACAAAGATGATTAGAGCTGCAGTGTGAATAATGGGCAAGAGGAACGGCTACACTTAATATAATGGCAGTGCACAGAGAAATAAATGGATTTGTGGGTTTGGATTGGAGTCAGGGGAGGCTGGATTACACAGGGCTTGATTACTACTTAATCTGAAGGATTAATGAGAAAGATTTCTGGTCTAGACAACTGGGAGTAAGATAAGACACAAAGGAGAAGGAATAAATTTGACGGGAGAGAAGATGAATTCAATTTTGGATATATTGAGTTTAAAGTGGTTAAACAAATAACTAATAGAAAAAGTTCTAGTAGGCAGCTGGACATGGGCCTGGAGCTCACAAGAAAGATCTGGGATACAGATATGATTTGGAATTGGTCAGTGTATAAGTGGTATCTGAAGTCAAGGAAATAGTTAAATCAGAAAGAACATGTCAAGAGAGATGAAAGACTAGGAGCAGAAAACCAAGGCATGGGCAGGAATGAACAGAGAAAAGAGCTCTGAGAATAAGTGGCCAGAAAGGTAGGTTAATAATGTATCTTTGCTATTACTGCTACTTCATTGATCTCTGGTGGACTATATATATAAACACTAATTTTATCTCTATTAGTACAAAGTGATACAGTAACACCAGACTAAAAGTATGTAAGCCCTCCTATAGATGACAGTTCTAAAATCTGGACAAATTATTTTCAGTGACCATTTCAAAACACTGCAAAGTATTTAAAAGTAGTCAAAATTCAGCCAAAACTAATCCTCATGAAACTGCAACTTGAAGGAGTAAGAACTGCAAGTCTGCAGCCTCCTCTCCTGAAAGTGCTTCCCAGCTTCCAGGCTACAGCTCAAGAAAACAGTAAAGAACTACAGCCTTACCACCTAAGTCTACACAGAGAGTTCAGGGCTGGAAGAAAAGCTGGACATTAAAGGTAGAAACTCTGGAAGCAAGAGAACCACAGAATGGGCAAAACACAAAACCTGAGTGTAGAATCTACCCGAACGTTTGATTGACAACTGAACTATTGAAATGCAGGACCTCAGGGGAACCAATAAAATGCAGAGAGAACAGGAGAATAATGCATTCTTGAAAAATGAGGGGCACCAATGATTTTGCTACCTTTGTAACTAAATGAATTTTCCACAAGTATGCAGCTCCGCCAGCAGACAGCTAGCTAAAGCCTGCCTCTCAAACTGAGGTGTCAGGAGGGCAGAGCCTGAGGCTGGCAGATGAGAAGCCAGCTATCAGTTAAGTCAGATAAAACAAACATTAATCTCTTCACTAATGTTTTTGTTTTGGAAAAACAAAAGTTGAAAAAAGTTATTTTTTTCATAAAACTGTTACTTGTGTTGACATTAATGTATCTATCCTTTTTTTTTTTTTAAACAATAAGAAAATGTTAAAAGTCTTAGTTTTAAATTCTTAAACAGTAATATTGATAGCTATAACCTATAAAAACCAAAGCTCTGTGGTATCCTTAGTATTTTTTCTTGCACTTTTCCAGTGTCTTGTTTTTCTAATAATTTTATTTATATATTTATTTTTCGTTGAGCTGGGTCTTTGTTGCTGCGCTCAGGCTTTCTCTACTTGTGGTGAGCGGGGGCTATTCTTCATGGTGCTGTGCAGGCTTCTCACTGCAGTGGCTTCTCTTGCTGCGGACCACGAGCTCTAGGGCAGACGGGTTTCAGTAGCTGCAGCACATGGGCTCAGTAGTTGTGGCACACAGGCTTAACTGCTCTGTGCCATGTAGGATCTGTCTGGACTAGAGATCAAACCTATGTCCCCTGCATTGGCAGGCAGAGTCTCAACCACTGGACCACCAGGGAAGTCCCCCAGTAATTTTTTAAAGTGTAAAAGAATCCCAAGACCATGTTTGAGAAGTCAAAACAATCTTTAGAATAATACTAAAATGTTATTTGCCCTTTTCACTGTCATTCTCTCATGAATGTACAAGAGAGTTTTCCAGAGGCTATGTCATATATGATACACAGCAGACTGAATCTAAAGGCTAGATATGAGAATCCAACTTCTGCTATTAAGTCCAACGTTAAAGAGATTTGAAAAATTGCAAAACGAAGCCACTCTTCTTATTAATACCTTTGGTTTTGGAAAACAGTTATTTGACATTAAAATATTTTATTTACATTAACATGCAACTGACTTATTATTAATTTACTTAAAATAAGCAAATATAATTTTTAAGCTTAATTACTAATATGGCAAATATATCCCGATATGATCCACATAAATAAAAGCTCTAGGTATAAAAGTTTGAGAACCACTGGGCTAGAAGAACATAGTAAAAAACACCAGTCAACAAAAGCCAGAAATGTTATGAATTCTACAGGACAATCTACTTCCTTTACCAGATAATTACAAGATGGAAAAAAGCAGGGGGTGAGGCAGTGGTTACAATCTAGACCAGTGACCCAAGGGACACATCAAACAAATACAGTGTATGATCCTTGTTGTTTGGGTACCGATTCAAATATGTTTTTTGTTTGTTTTTAAATAAATTGTGGCTGTATCTTTAAAAAAAAAAAAAAAGACATGGTGAAATCTTTTAGAGAGACATGCTTAATGTCTGGGATTTATTTCAAAACCATGGAAGGAGGGGGAGTGGATATGGTTATATAGCTAATGCAACTTAGCTCTGTGTTGAAAATGACTGAACCTGGGTGACGGGCACATGGCAGTTCAATATAATGTTCTACCTTCTTTTACATAAGAAATTTTCTATAATAAAAAGTTAAAAAATAATGCCAATTCCGTTTACATACTCCTTGTAAGGAAGCAGCCAAACAGATCTTATGTTCAAATTCATAACTGCCATTTTCAAGCTGTGGACTGGGACCAGTTTGCTTATCTTGACTCTGACTCTTGACAGGGTTATTATGAAAATGAAATGAGATAATGCACACAGAGAGTCTGCTAGTGCTCTCCATCCTCTACTCAAAACCTGCAATGGTTCTCTCAAGTCTAAAGTTCACATTTTTAAAATACAACATGCAAGGCTTCCACAGTCTGACCTAAACCTATTTTTACAACTCTCACTAAAGCTGAATATAAATCTTCAACTCTAAACTCACTGTGAGGAATGCTTACCCTTTCCACCTCCACACTTTTGCTAAAGTCATCTCCAAGACACAGCACGACAGACAAATGTTAGATTACAGCTACCACAGTGATTCTCACACATGTAAAATCCACTTGACTATTATGGCAATCCAGGGAGGTACACAGGATAAATGTGTAAAAGGTGAGGCTGATTTTAAGTACCTAACTCAAGATCAGTTTATAAGCACTGTTACTTGAACTCTAAATATAGGACTCCTTCCCCTTCACCTTGCAACTAAATCCCCTCACTTTTTTTTTTGGGGGGGGCGGGGGGGCGGGCACGCCACATGGCGTGCAGGATGTTAGTTCCCCAGTCAAGGATTGAACTCATGTCCCCTGCACTGGAAGTGCGAAGTCTTTAACCACTGACTGCCAGGGAAGTCTCAAAATTCTCTTTTCTTTACAAGGTCTGTAAGGCTTCAATCTTCCTCCACTGAACTATAATTGCTATTTTAAAATTTCAAATGAATCATGTACTTCTTTATGACTTTTGCCCGTGCTATTTTGAAATATTATTTAAATCTGTTATTTAGTTTTCAACAAGAATATTACATTATTCTTTGAGGTCAGGACATAATATTTCCTCGTCTGTCCCTTAATATGCTCATAAAAAATATTTGGTGATTAAATCTTAAATGAATTTACAGACAACTTCCACTTTTCTCAGGTATTGGAGAGGAGGAAGGAAATGACACTCTTTGAACTCATCTAGGCCTTCTCTTCACATTCCCCTTCTAAAAACACAATTTTTTAAAAACTTCATTAAATTAACAAGGAGAATTTGAGTGTTTCTTTCCCATCTCCCTCTCACACTTTCGTGCACATCAGTTCCAGTAAGAAATACTGAAAGACAGGTATCTAAAAAGCAATGGGGACAACCTCAACTTCTGACAAGCAAGAACTAACTCCTGTCTTCTTGCTGAGCACATCACCTTTCGCAACACCACAGTTACTCATGAAGAGAAGCTGAGTATTACTCTTTCAAGGATACGCTGTCAAAACGGCAGTTTTGCAAAGGAAGAATGCAGGAATGTTGTAGTGTTCAAACATTAGCTCTGTCAGTTTCTCTCTCTTTGCTCTGGTATTCCACTTGAGAGGAGGGAAAAAGAAATCCAAATTACTTATTGTTTAAAATGCATATTTATCTTAAAATTCATTTCAGTACTGTATTAACAAAAATGTAAAACATTAAATTACCATGGAAAATCTTCATAATATCTTTACAACATTTATCTCTATGTATTTGTAATAAACTTAATAAAGTTTATTATTTGAAAAGTAAAATTGCTGCTATGAATTCTAGAAACTATAGACTTTTCAAAATATAGAGTAATCAGGATTCTTATAAACATGAAGTATTAAATCTTAAGAGTGAATCTAGTCACTCCTAAGATTGAGTATAAAAGCAGATATACACTGCCCTTGAGGGATAAGGGACAATTCATGAACCAAAATGGGAAGCAGTCAAAGGAAATTAGATATTCAATTCCTGGAAAAAAATAGATAAATAACCGCCAGAACCCAGAGGGTGCTTTACTGTTGTTCTTTGAGTATTTTTATTATTGAAATAATAAAGGTTGTAAGAGTATTTAAAAAAGAATCCCCCTTTCCCTCATTTTCAAAATATGAATTTCTATACTTCTTTAGAGAAAAAGAATAAAATGAGTAAAAAAACAACCTAGAAAACTTGAAAAAGTTTGTCTTACCGGTGCTTCTGACATGAGAACAGGATGCAGACTGGCTTCTGATTTGACATGCATTTTGTAGGTATGATCCAAAATAGCCTGGAAACTATCCCAATCTTCAACTAGAATATAAGATAAATACCTTGAAAACAATACTTAGTTGAAGATGAATATAGCATCTTCCGAGAGACTGTTTCTAATGGTTTAGCACTAATAGTTTAATATACAGAATTGACTTATTTTACAGCTCTACCTCATAAAACAGTACTTCATATAAACATTAGCTTTGTCTTCTAGATATGGCTCCTCCGGCCCCAACAGTACCATAACCCCTAGACCTGACCCAGATAAAATTAAGGTATCTAACAGACCTAAAATACCAAATAAATAGTATTCGGTTAAGTACTAACTATAAAGCCCAAAACACAATTCAAATTCTAAGAGGAAACAGAATTGCATGATTTGGAACTAACAGCTATAATCTGTATGAAAAAAGACTCTAAAAACATCATAAAAAATTTAAAGAAGAATATGTTTTCAATTTGCTTTCCATTAAAACATTACACTGAAACTGCTCGCATAAGTCACTAATGATCTTCTAACAGGTAAATCCAGTGGATCCTTTGCATCTGTAATCTCATCTAACCTCTCTAAATTACTGATACCATTGATTTAAGAGTTTACAGACTTTTTCTGCCACAGACCAACAAAGAAATGGCATCATTTGTACATCATATTAATATTTTTATAGGCCTATCAGGGTGAGTTTTTTAATTCACTGTTTTGTTTTGGGGGCTGTGTTAGGTCTTCGTTGCTACCCATGGGCTTCCTCTACTTTTGGTGAGCAGGGGCTGTTCTCTAGTTGCAGCGCTCAGGCCTCTCACTGTGGTGGTGGCTTCTCCTGTTGCAGAGCACAGGCTCTAGGGTGCACGGGCTTCGGTAGCTGCATCACGTGAGCTTAGCTGCCCTGCAGCATGTGCACTCTTCCTGGACCAGGGATTGAACCCGCGTCCCCTGCACTGGCAGGCAGACCAGGGTAAGTCCAGAATGGGACATTTTGGTCAAGGCACTTCCTCTATAGCTTTACCTTCTCTTTCCCCTTCTTAGCATAAATCTCAATACCACAGTTAAGAACAATGAGACTCACAGGACTTCTTTACTTCTCGAATTTTTTCTTTTCTTGGTGTTCTCCTGAATTTTCTCCTACTTCTCTAATTGTTCATCTCACTCCCCTTCATAGGCACCTCTACTGGTTAAATACAGAGTAAGTTTCCATAAGGAATCTCACCCTCAATCCTGTTTTCACATCCCAAACTCTGGGTGGAAAAAAAAATCAATTCCATGTCTTAAAATCATTCTCACTTGCTTATTAAACCAGCATCTATACTCAAACACTTTGAACTAATAAACTCACTTGCTATGCAGAAAGAGTTAACTTAGCAAACCTGAGAAAGGCCTGCTTGCAAGGCTGACCCTTGGCTGGCATCTGGGAACTTCTCTGGTAAACAGTTTCCTACACTGATATAAAACTTTCCCCAAATAAGAGTAGATTACTGTGCCTAAACCATTTATACAAACAGTGTGGTTTATACTGGGAGTCTGGGGTTTTGGAACATGTTGGGCACAAGGTACCTACATGACCGGTCACCAATAAAAACCATGGGTACTGAGTCCTTTTTTTTCTGAATCCAAAAGATAGGTATTTATTCCAAGTATCAGGATAATATAAGAAATAAAATATTTGTAACAAAAAATATCCTTCTAGTTCTTTAGCAGTTCTACAGAGATATAATGAATTTTATGTGTCCAATGAAGAGATTTTCTTCTGTAAAGCTACACAGTTGTGTGACTCTTTTTACAACATAATTTTAGAATAGTTCCATCACCTCAAAAAGAAACTGTATGCTCTTTAACAGTCACTTCTCATAATATCCACAGCCCCAAGCAACTACTACTTTACTTTCTGTCTGTATAAATTAGCTTTTCCTGGTCATTCCATATTAGAGTAAGTGATTCCACATTATGTGGAATTTTGCATCTGATTTCCTCCATTTGGCATAAGGCTTTTGGGGTTCATCAAAACCCAACTGATATTTTGACTTGTATCAGTTATTTTGTTTCTTTTATTGTCAAATAGTATTAAGACTTCATTTTATGGATACAGCACACTGTGTACACCCATTCATCCAACAATGCGCCTTTGGACTATATCCACCTTTCAGTTAATATGGATAATGCTGCTACGAACGTTTGCATTTAAGTATTTGTGTGGACATAGGTTTCAGTTCTCTTGTACTGATACCTAGGAGTGAACTGTTTGGATTATAAGGTGAATTTATATTTAATCTATTAAGAAACTGTCAAACTATTTTTCAAAGCTGCTGTACTATTTTATGTTCTCTCCCAGAAATAGATATGGAGGTTTCAGTTTCTCTATATCCTCATCACACTTGCTATTGTCTGTCTTTATAATACAGCTATCCTGTAAGTGTGAAGCAGAGTGCTGAGTCTTTAATGTGCTCCCTTAGTAGACCATGGATTTCCCAGGTGGCTCAGTCATAAAGAAACCATCTGCCAATGCAGGAGACTCAGGAGACACAGGTTTGATGCCTGGGTCGCGAAGAGCCTCTGGAGAAAGAAATGGTAACCCACTCCAGTATTCTTGCCTGGGAAATCCAATGGACAAAGAAGCCTGGGAGGCTACAGTCCATGGGGTCACAAAGAGTTGGATATAACTGAGCACGTATAATAGACCACATACACATGTTCCTCGCTGCTGGAAGGTTTAAGCACATCCTTTATGACTACACTGTAAGCGCTTGGAAGCTTGTGCTGCTTTCCTTTGGGCATTGCATGCCCTTTTCTTCCTTTTGCCAATTCTGCTATGTATCCTTTTGGCATAATAAATCTTAGCTATGGGTACCATTACACGCTGAATCTTGTGAATCCTTTTTAGTAAATAACTGGACCTATTTCCAGTAGTCATGTATGGATGTGAGAGTTGGACTGTGAAGAAGGCTGAGTGCCGAAGAATTGACGCTTTTGAACTGTGGTGTTGGAGAAGACTCTTGAGAGTCCCTTGGACTGCAAGGAGATCCAGCCAGACCATTCTGAAGGAGATCAGCCCTGGGTGTTCTTTGGAAGGAATGATGCTAAAGCTGAAACTCCAGTACTTTGGCCACCTCATGCGAAGAGTTGACTCATTGGAAAAGACTCTGATGCTGGGAGGGATTGGGGGCAGGAGGAAAAGGGGACGACAGAGGATGAGATGGCTGGATGGCATCACCGACTCAATGGACGTTGAGTCTGAGTGAACTCCAGGAGTTGGTGATGGACAGGGAGGCCTGGCGTGCTGCGATGCATGGGGTCGCAAAGAGTCGGACACGACTGAGCGACTGAACTGAACTGAAGAGTGACAGTGGACATTTGCTTTTTAAGACCATAAAGCTTGCCCCTTCCCTAGTGCATGGTACCCCTTATTCAGTAACTCCAAAAATCTAGGAAACTTATTTTTAAACTTTTGAAAGTTTAAATTCTTAGCACCATTTGTCCTGGATATCTCAGACAGCCACCTCAGGATCTCTGCCATCAGTGTTAAAATTTAAAACCTCTTCATTTCTCATTTGGACTCACCTCCCTAACTGATCTTCCTGTATCTCTCTCCAATCACGCCTATGTATTACTGTTAGAATAATCTTTCCATTTGGCATATATGAGCGTTTCACGTCTCTGTTTAAAAATTCCTTTAGGGTAATATTTCAGTTACCTGCTTGATATACTCCTGGCATTCCAAGCCCTTTTATGATTGCTCTCTGCCTGCCTTTCCTGCAACCGGCCCTAATGCACCTACTGTTATAGCCATACTTAACTGATGACATTTCCAAACATGTAAGTTTCTCCCACAATACCATCTCTTCATACATGCTGGTTGCTCTGCTTTACCCAGACTTGTCAGGCAGACTAATTCTTATTCCGTGATCAAGATTCAGCACAGTTACCCGCTTTGTGAAAACCATCTCCGACCCCCATAGAGTTAAATATCTCTCCTCTGTAACTCCACTGCTTATCAAACACAGTTATATACACAAATCTACCTTCTATACCTATAAGTTTCTTAGAAAAAGAAACATGTTTTACGCATCTTTGTATTCTCAGTGCTGGAACATCAGTTCATGGAATAAAAACAAGAAGATAGCTGATATTCAACTTATAAGCAGCCACTGCTTTATATCTGAAATATACTATACATACTGTACATTTATAATCAAATCCATAGGAAAAACTATCGTACCCATCCCATTTTTCAGTGGTGAAATGGCCTCTGTGTTCTCCCTCGGAACCCGCAGGGCATTAGTATCTATGTAATAGGTGGGACCGCCTTGTTTGCCTTTATCACCATCGATTTCCATCAGTGTGCTTCCATCATCTCTTTCTACCACCATACCAATAGCCGTAGGGAAATCCACCTGGAAGAGTCAAAAACATGATTTGCGAGTTTTACATACTCTTATCAAGGAGTCATTCCCACCAACTAATGTCTTTTACCATATTTGAGTCAGACTTTCTGCGTGAATTTAACTCTGCATGAATGGCTCCTGTATATCTGATTAACTCTAACATTACACTGACCTTGGGACAGTCTTCACCAGCATAACCAGCTCTCACAGTATAGGATCCAATGTCAAAAACAAGGGCTCCAACTTCATCTGAAAAGATGAAAAGATATCTAACATTAACAACTTACAAGTACCATATGAAAATTAAAGAGTACTTAATGTGCTTATATTCATGTTACTACTACTTTGAACCTAGTTTTAAATAGCCTTAAAGACTTATTTAATTAAAATATAGCAAGTCAAATATAGTATATTAGTAGAAGTTCAATCAGCAAAGAGCCGATATGCTAAAATTAGGTAATTTAAGGAGAGTTTTTCTCCAAGCCAGGCTTCAGCAATACGTGAACTGTGAACTTCCAGATGTTCAAGCTGGTTTTAGAAAAGGCAGAAGAACCAGAGATCAAATTGCCAACATCCACTGGATCATGGAAAAAGCAAGAGAGTTCCAAAAAAACATCTATTTCTGCTTTATTGACTATGCCAAAGCCTTTGACTGTGTGGATCACAATAAACTGTGGACAATTGGAAAGAGATGGGAATACCAGACCACCTGACCTGCCTCTTGAGAAAACTATATGCAGGTCAGGAAACAAGAGTTAGAACTGAACATGGAACAACAGACTGGTTCCAAATAGGAAAAGGAGTATGTCCAGACTGTATATTGTCACCCTGCTTATTTAACTTCTATGCAGAGTACATCATGAGAAACGCTGGGCTGGAAGAAGCATAGGCTGAAATCAAGATTGCCAGGAGAAATATCAATAACCTCAGATATGCAGATGACACCACCCTTATGGCAGAAAGTGAAGAGGAACTAAAAAGCCTCTTGATGAAAGTGAAAGTGGAGAGTCAAAAAGTTGGCTTAAAGCTCAACATTCAGAAAACGAAGATCATGGCATCCAGTCCCATCACTCCATGGGAAATAGATGGGGAAACAGTGGAAACAGTGTCAGACTTTATTTTCTGGGCTCCAAAATCACTGCAGATGGTAATTGCAGCCATGATATTAAAAGACGCTTATTCCCTGGAAGGAAAGTTATGACCAACCTAGATAGCATATTCAAAAGCAGAGACATTACTTTGCCAACTAAGGCCCGTCTAGTCAAGGCTATGGTTTTTCCAGTGGTCATGTATGGATGTGAGAGTTGGACTGTGAAGAAAGCTGAGTGCCGAAGAATCGACTCTTTTGAACTGTGGTGTTGGAGAAGACTCTTGAGAGTCCCTTGGACTGCAAGGAAATCCAACCAGTCTATTCTAAAGGAGATCACCCCTGGGTGTTTTTTGGAAGGAATGATGCTAAAGCTGAAACTCCAGTACTTTGGCCACCTCATGCGAAGAGTTGACTCATTGGAAAAGACTCTGATGCTGGGAGGAATTGGGGGCAGGAGGAAAAGGAGATGACAGAGGATGAGATGGCTGGATGGCATCACCGACTCAATGGAGGTGAGTCTGAGTGAACTCCGGGAGTTGGTGATAGACAGGGAGGCCTGGCGTGCTGCAATTCATGGGGTCACAAAGAGTTGGACACGACTGAGCGACTGAACTGAACTGAACTAAAGGAGAGTTTACTTATTATAGGGTCTACTTACAAAGATACAAGAACAATACAGGAAAACCAGAAAGGACAGTATGATATCCTAGGACGAGTGATAACAGAAATCTGTTACCACACTTAGAACTGAAGAAACACGAGGGAAGAACTATTACTAGTACCGGGAGAGAGACCTGTGTTGGGAGGGTACCTGACAGGAGCTGCGATCTTCAGTTGAGGATGGAGTCAGCCTAACACATCTGCCAACCTCTCCCCACTGGCTAGGGTGATCATATCATTTCTCATCCAAACAGAGCTACTTCTAAACGTGATAGAAGCCGCTGTAAATAATCAAACCAGGACAAGAGGCACAAAGCAGGAAGCCCCGTGGCCGTGTGTGTGCTTAGCTGCTCAGTCATGTCCGCCTCTGTGCGACACCATGGACTGTAGCCCACCAGGCCTCTCTGTACCACGGGCCAAACCAAAGGTTAATACTCCACAGATAGTCTACCAGGGTCAACCTTTAAGGGACAGAGCGGGCAGACATAGGAGTAAAGTGGATCTGGAAGGGCCAAGGAGAGGTATCCAGTACACAGAGGTACACCATTTTTTTCATACATTAAACAACATTATATTTCATGGAATTTGGGAAGAAATTTAGCAAAACCCCAAGAAAAATAAGGAACCAGAGGTAAGGTATAATGTTATAAGGTATAACGTGGGCCAGGTAAAAATCATTAAAATGAAGGTACCAAAGTTTACACATTTCACAGATTTGTAGGAGATAAAAGCTTAATGCTGAGAGAGAAAGCTGTCTTTTTTTTCATATTCAAATTCAGAGAAAAGCCTCTAAGTATACTTTAAAAATGTGTGTGCATACATGCGTGCTCAGTCACTTCAGTCATGTTTGATTCTCTGCAACCCTATGGATTGGAACCCGTCAGGCTCCTCTGTCTATGGGATTCTCCAGGCCAGAATACAGGAATAGGTTGCCATTTCCTTCTCCAGGGAATCTTCCCCACCCAGGGATCCAATCTCCTGCACTGCAGGTGGGTTCTATACCACTAAGCCACCAGAGAAGCGCCAGACTTTAACAATACTTTACTCAAAACAGCACACTTCCTAAAAGAAAGCACTTGGGTTTTCTAGGTATTGATTTTTGAAAGAAGCAATTTTTCAATGAATTATTAAAAATAAATATTGCTTAGCTCGATTAAATTGACAAGGTCAAGTCTGGTAAGACCAAGTATTGTCAAAGAAGTAGAAAAAAAGAAGCTCTTACATATTTGCCAGCAAAAGTTATAAACTGATACAAACACTCTGGGGAATTTAGTCATATCTACTAAAGTTGAAAATGTGCATACATAGCAATTACACTTATTATCTTCTCTAGAGAAACTCTCTCATGTTTATCACGAGCAGACATGTACAGGAACCCTCACTAGCTATATATGTGACCTCAGGTGATTTACTAACCTCTCTGCCTCAGTTTCCTCATATGTAAAATGTGTGCTAACAGTTCCTATCTCAGTGGATGCTCGAGTATGGAAGCACTTAGGACAATGCCTGGTACCTAATAAGCAAATAAGTGTACTGGGGTAATAATTATCATCACACTGCTTGCCGCAGGAAAAGGTAGATTAAACGGTCTCTCAGCAGGGAAGTAAACTACAGCTTATTCATACAGTGAAATATTTACTATTGCTAGACAGCAGTTAAAAGTGAATAGTCCAGATCTGCATGTATCAACATGGATAAATCTCAAAAGAATTACTTTAAAAACCTAGTTACTATGCACACATATTTTAATACTATTTAATTCATTATGGATTCATACACACTTAATCAAAGTTTAAAAATATGTATAGGGTTGGGGAATATTACATCCCAACTTCAGCTCACTGGTTACCTCTAAGGAAGCAGAGAGGAGGAATCTATACCAACAACATCTTATTTCATAAAATATCTGAGGCAAATATGACAAAATATTACATTTATTTAATCTCAGCAGTGAATACAGAAGTATCACATACAAACTTACATAAATTTTATTTTTAATATTAAGTATTCAAAAACTAAAATAATAAGTTTTAAAATAAAGATTATTACACTGCAATGATCACAGTTGAGAGATGGTTTCTTTACAGCACAGTAACCTCATTTTTGTTGAAATAAAATGAAGAGGCACTTATGTTTATTTCTAATTTGAAAGCAATCTTCTGCATTTGTTACATTTCCCAAAGTAATCAACTTTTCTCTACATAATCTCTGATTCAAATTATTTTGTCTTAAAGAAAAGCCCCTTAAAAGCAGTACACTGGAATTATTTTCACCACAGCATGTAAACTTAAGTATAAAGTAGGTAAAGCAGTATTCCAGTGAACATGAATTGGTAAACTCTAAGACTTTAATTAACCAGAATACTCTTGGGTAAAGAAATATCCTAACTAAATGAATTAATCGCTTGGTTAACCAAAACTTTCTACTCCTGCTCTCAAGGATCAACCTTTTACCTTGCACCAGGGCTTTTAACCTCTTCTGTGTCATAGACCCTTGGACAATGAGAGAGGCTGAACTGTTTCATCCTAAAATTCATATGCTTAAGTCCTGCTGTTGTTCAGTCATATGGGCTGCAGCATGCCAGGCTTCCCTGTCCTTCACTATCTCCCAGGTTTGCTCAAACTCATGTCCTTCGAGTCGGTGATGCCATCCAATCATCTCATCCTCTGTCACCCCCTTCTCCTCCTGCCTTCAACCTTTCCCAGCATCAAGTTCTTTCCCAATGAGTCAGCTCTTCACATCAGGTGGTCAAAGTATTGGAGTTTCAGCTTCAGCATCAGTCCTTCCAATGAACATTCAGGATAGATTTCCTCTAGGATGGACTGATTTGATCTCCTTGCTGTCCAAGGGACTCTCAAGAGTCTTCAACTCCACAATATGAAAGCATCAATTCTTTGGCGCTCAGTCTTCTTCATCAAAGATCCAACTCACATCCGTACATGACTACTGGAAAAACCATAGCTTTGACTATATGGACCTTTGTCAGCCAAGTGATGTCTGTTTTTTAATATGCTATCTAGGTTTGTCACAGCTTTTCTTCGAAGAAGCAAGCATCTTTTAATGCTGTGGGTGCAGTCAACATCTGCAGTGATTTTGGAGTCTTAACCCCAAGTAACTGAATGTTTGGAGATAAGGTATTTAAAGAGATGACCAAGTTAAAATGACATCATTAGGGTAGACTCTAATCCAGTATGACTAATATCCTCACAAGAAGAAGAAACCTGGACACATATATGTACAGAGGGAAGATCATGGGAAGACACCAGGAATGGCCACTGTAAGCCAAGGAGAGAGGTCGACAAGGAAAATAACCCTGGCAACACCTGATCTCAGACTTGTACCCGCAAAAACTGTGAAAAAATTAATTTTTGTTGTTTAAGTCACTCATTCTTTGTTATGGCAGCAAACTAATACACACAGCTCAGGACACTTATGAATGTCTTCTTAGAATGTTCTCAGATAGACTATTAAAAAAAAAAAAAAGATGAATATAGATAGTTATAACCATCGACTCCTTAGGGAGGGCAAGGACCCCCTATCAGGAGCCCCTCCTCTAACTCGGCCTTTGTAATCTGCTCCACTCCTACAGCCTCAACTTCTACCTAGTGATGCTTCCAATCTCAAATTTACCCCTCAAGCCCTCACACCTTCACCTAATCCATATCTCAAACTTCTTACTGTACATTACTTCCACCTGATGTCCCTTGGGTCCCTCAAATTCAACATACCTGAAGTATTGTCTCCTTTCCCCCACCCTGCCTAATCTAATCTCAGCAGTGCTTATCACAGTTAGTGGTCCCAGTCATCAGAGGCAACAACTTTCCTGAACACCTTCTTATTTCATATCCCTCATCCAATTCCGGAGAAGGCAATGGCACCCCACTCCAGTACTCTTGCCTGGAAAATCCCATGGATGGAGGAGCCTGGTAGGCTGTAGTCCATGGGGTTGCTAAGAGTCGGACACGACTGAGCAACTTCCCTTTCACTTTTCACTTTCATGCACTGGAGAAGGAAATGGCAACCCACTCCAGTGTTCTTGCCTTGAGAATCCAGGGACAGGGGAGCCTGGTGGGCTGCCGTCTATGGGGTCGCACAGAGTCGGACACAACTAAAGCAACATAGCAGCAGCAGCATCCAATTCTGCCAATGATTTCTGCTAAACATTTTTCAAATCCCTTCTTCTTTAATGCCATTGCCACTGCCTGAGTCAAGTTCTTATTGCAACTGGGAATTACCATAATTCCCTATGGTACTGTGCTTCCATCTTTACCTTCTGGATCCACCTTTCCTTTCAAAACTGTAACTCTGAACATTTTGGTACATAAATCCTTCAATGAAAAGAAAGGGGAGAATCATGCAGTGCTTTATCATCATCTGCAAGATAAAATTCAAATCATTCCACCCAAGTGATATACAAGACCTAGCATAATCTGGCAGCAGTCTCTCCTCCCACTTTATATACCTGCATTACTGAAGATTATGTTGTCTCCTAAACACACCATTTACTCCTCATATGCTGTCCCTCTCTATTCCTCTTTCATCATCCTCATAACCTCCCTTGTAAGGTCCCTTGACTCCTCCACATTAAGAACTTTCTACTCTGTGTTATCTTTGTACCTGCTATATACTGTCATTACTGAACATACTCCACTGAATTAGTCAATATCCTTTATCATCAATAAAAGACTTTTCACGTACCACTAAGAAAAAAAACATGCTGCCAATTAAACTCTGCCATGCCACCAATATTATTCCAACTTCAGCTCTTTAAATGTATGCGGGGTGGGGTGGTTGTACAACTAAAACTACATGAAATACAGTGTCTGTTTATTTGACTGACTTACCTATAAGACTTCGAGCTTCTTGAAGACAGAAGCTATACTCTGCATACAACAAGCACTCAAAAAATTTTTGTGAAAAGAAAAATCTAACAAGTCAGTTATACCTGTCTTTAGGGAAAGGAGTACATCAAGGCTGTATATTATCACCCTGCTTATTTAACTAATATGCAGAGTACATCATGAGAAATGCTGGGCTGGATGAAGCACAAGCTAGAATCAAGATTCCAGGCAGAAATATCAATAACCTCAGATACGCAGATGACACCACCCTTATGGCAGAAAGTGAAAAACTAAAGAGACTCTTGAAAGTGAAAGAGGAGAGTGAAAAAGTTGGCTTAAAACTCAACATTCGGAAAACTAAGATCATGGCATCTGGTCCCATCACTTCATGGCAAATAGATGGAGAAACAGTGGAAACAGTGACACACTTCATTTTTTTTGGCTCCAAAATCACTGCAGATAGTGACTGTAGCCATGAAATTAAAAGATGCCTATTCCTTGGAAGAAAAGTTATGACCAACCTAGACAGCATATTAAAAAGCAGAGACATTATTTTGCCAACAAAGTATGGTTTTTCACATCACTTCCATGGATGTAAGAGCTGAACTATAAAGAAGGCTGAGCGCCAAAGAACTGATGCTTTTGAACTGTGGTGTTGGAGAAGACTTTTGAGAGTCCATTGGACTAAAAGGCGATCCAACCAGTCCATCCTAAAGGAAATCTGTCCTGAATGTTCACTGGAAGGACTGATGCTGAAGCTGAAACTCCAATACTTTGACCACCTGATTCGAAGAACTGACTCATTGGAAAAGACCCTGATGCTGGGAAAGATCGAAGGAAGGAGGAGAAGGGGACGACAGAGGATGAGATGATCGGATGGCATCACTGACTCGATGGACATGAGTTTGAGCAAGCTCCGGAAGTTGGTGATGGATAGGGAAGCCTGGTGTGCTGCATTCCATGGGATCGAAAAGAGTCGGACATGACTGAGCATGAATTAGTGTGGTAAACTGGACATAGTAGAAATTTAATTTGAGGAAGACTCTCTTGATTCTTGGAAATTTTCCATATGTTCATTTTCCAGTAAGTCTATTTCCTGTAGTTCTATTAAGTCTATCAGTTATGTCTATTCTGTAATCCTGTATAGGTCTATTGTTCTGTTAAAAACTAAGGCTTCCTTCACGGTTCAGTGGTAAAGAATCTGCCTGCCAATGCAGAAGACTTGGGTTTGATCCTTGGGTCGGGAAGATCCCCTAGAGAAGGAAATGGCAATCCATTCCAGTACTCTTGCCTGGAAAAATCCCATGGACAGAGAAACCTGGTGGGCTACAGTCCATGGAGTCACAAAGAAATGGACACGACTGAGCACACACACATTTTACTCCTGAGTAAATGGCTTCCAAGTTTAGGGGTGAAGTGATATTTCTGAGAAAACATGGAGCAATGAGGGCCATTTGCTAACCTGGTCTTAAAAACATTCCAACACGATACTGGAAGCTAATGACTGCGAGGAGGTGAGAAGGTTGTTTTACTTGTTTGTTTGGACAAGGGTGCCCCAATTCACAGGGAAGATGATTTTGAGAAATTTTTAAGATTAGAGATGGGGAGGGGGGCGGTGGAGTGATAAAGCAATGAAGTATCAAAGATGGACCTGTAGTATACCTGTTTATTTCTGTCAAGGAAAGGAGACTGAAGCAGAGGAGTACCATGTAAGACAGACACAGGAGCAACGAGTAGGCCCAGAAACCAATTATGGCAAGTATGAAAATCTGGATGAACTGTGCATTATATCTAAAGCTGAGTGTTAGATCTGATCAGAAATAAACACTGGAATAAGAGAGCTACCAATTTTAAAAATTAAACTACAAACATTCATTTTATAAGCAAGTTTAAGTTAAAAATACAGTTTACTAAGTTAATTACACACAAAATGTGGGTGGGAGGTTTCATTGCCTTTCACAGTAAACCTTTTGGAAAATGTGACCCACTATAAATACTGGTCATACAGTAGTAGCTCAAACACAAAATCATACACTTATTTTTGTCAGTTTTAAATACTTTATATGTGAAACAGGCTTTAAGATATACTCCTCTACATGAACAAAGGGGCGTTTATTCTGAATATCTAAATCATACATGAATATGCTATGGTTATATACTTGAAAAATGACTTAAAATTATTTTAATGAGAAAAGGTTTTACTGAAATGCCTTTTCTTTATCCCAGAAGTTCCTGCTGCCCACTTGCTAGAAAGTTAAAGATGATGCTGTGAAAGTGCTGCAGTCAATATGCCTGCAAATTTGGAAAACTCAGCAGTGGCCACAGGACTGGAAAAGGTCAGTTTTCATTCCAATTCCAGAGAAAGGCAATGCCAAAGAATGCTCAAACTACCACACAATTGCACTCATCTCACACATTGGTAAAGTAATGCTCAAAATTCTCCAAGCCAGGCTTCAGCAATATGTGAACCATGAACTTCCAGATGCTCAAGCTGGTTTTAGAAAAGGCAGAGGAACCAGAGATCAAATTGCCAACATCCAATGGATCATGGAAAAAGCAAGAGAGTTCCAGAAAAACATCTATTTCTGCTTTATTGACTATGACAAAGCCTTTGACTGTGTGGATCACAATAAACTGTGGAAAATTCTGAAAGAGATGGGAATACCAGACCACCTGATCTGCCTCTTGAGAAATGTGTATGCAGGTCAGGAAGCAACAGTTAGAACTGGACATGGAACAACAGACTGGTTCCAAACAGGAAAAGGAGTTCGTCAAGGCTGTATATTGTCACCCTGCTTATTTAACTTCTATGCAGAGTACATCATGAGAAACGCTGGGCTGGAAGAAGCATAGGCTGAAATCAAGATTGCCAGGAGAAATATCAATAACCTCAGATATGCAGATGACACCACCCTTATGGCAGAAAGTGAAGAGGAACTAAAAAGCCTCTTGATGAAAGTGAAAGTGGAGAGTGAAAAAGTTGGCTTAAAGCTCAACATTCAGAAAACTAAGATCATGGCATCCGGTCCCACCACTTCATGGGAAATAGATGGGAAACAGTGGAAACTGTCAGACTTTATTTTTCTGGGCTTCAAAATCACTACAGATGGTGACTGCAGCCATGAAATTAAAAGACGCTTACTCCTTGGAAGGAAAGTTATGACCAACCTAGATAGCATATTCAAAAGCAGAGACATTACTTTGCCAACAAAGGTTCATCTAGTCAAGGCTGTGGTTTTTCCTGTGGTCATGTATGGATGTGAGAGTTGGACTGTGAAGAAGGCTGAGCACCAAAGAATTGATGCTTTTGAACTGTGGTGTTGGAGAAGACTCTTGAGAGTCCCTTGGACTGCAAGGAGATCCAACCAGTCCATTCTGAAGGAGATCAGTCCTGGGATTTCTTTGGAAGGAATGATGCTAAAGCTGAAACTCCAGTACTTTGGCCACCTCATGCGAAGAGTTGACTCATTGGAAAAGACTCTGATGCTGGGAGGGATTGGGAGCAGGAGGAGAAGGGGACGACAGAGGATGAGATGGCTGGATGGCATCACTGACTCGATGGACGTGAATCTCAGTGGTCTCCGGGAGTTGGTGATGGACAGGGAGGCCTGGCGTGCTGCAATTCGTGGGGTCTCGAAGAGTTGGACACGACTGAGCGACTGATCTGATCTAATCTATGTAACTCTAAGCTGGTTAATCTTTTCTATGCCTTATTTTCTTCTTTAATAATATGGGGAAAAGTAGAACCACCTCCCATGTCTGTTGTGGATTAACTGACAATGCATGTATTAAATACAATGCATTATAAGTCTCTGTCATGAAGAACAGTTCCTGGTACACAGGAAGCACTCAATAAATGTTAACTGTTGGAATTATTAGTATCCATTTCTACCTTAGTCACATTAAACAATGCCTTGTAAGGGAATACTCAGTGGACAACCTTTAGGTCCTTGGATGAGTGAACCTGAGAGTCAAAACAATCAGCAGGGACTTCCCTAGTGGTCCAGTAATGAGGACTCTGTGGTTCCCATGCAGGGGGCTTGGTTCTGTCCCTGATCTGGGGACTAAGATCTCACAGGCTGCATGGTGAGGCCAAAAACAAAACAAAAAACAGAGTCTGCAGCCTCCATGAGCATGTATACTCAGCTTTTTTGTCAGAATTACATCTTCAGATGGGGAAAAAGTAAATCATGAAGATCCACTAGGCTTTCTCCAAAGTAAAAACGGAAAGCTGATTCTTACACTTCAGAAATCAAAACCAAAAACATATATGGAGAAGGAGAGGGTGAGGGCCAGCGTGTCACCTGAGCAGAAACTCAAGCTTCACTTCAAAACTACTAAAAACTTTGGAAAGTTTATTTTCATCTCCTACCTATAATATTCCATCCGTTCAGAAAACAGTATCCTTACTAAACACAATAACAAAAGCAGGACTTTAGGTTTCTTTCTTCTCTAATTCATCAAACACAAAACATGAATCATATACATCAATGCTTCATCTAGGCATCTCGAAAAAACGGAGGCTCCAAATTCGGTAGATTTAGAGTGGGGCTTGCACTCCAGTGTTCTTGCCTGGAGAATCCCAGGGACGAGGGAGCCTGGTGGGCTGTCATCTATGGGGTCGCACAGAGTCGGACGCGACTGAAGCGACTTAGCAGCAGCAGCAGCAGTAGAATGGGGCTTGAGATTTTACATTTCTAAAGAGCTTGCAGGTGCTGCTGCGGCTGCTGCTCCTTGGATCATACTTTTAGTAGTAAGTGTAGCATTACCCCCGTTTAATCTTCACAACCACCCCAATGGGTAGGAATTATTCTACAAACGACGAACCTGAAGTTGGCAAAAGTTAAGAAACTTATCGAAGGCCAATGAGCTTACTAAGTGGTGAGGCTGATATTACAACCCAGGCCCGTGATAATCTTTCACTACACCGGATCCCACCCATCTTTAAGCAACCTTAAATTGCATATGTTCCTAAATTATGCCGGAGCAGAGTGGCCCACAAATAACACCGGATCATCCACAGTCAACAAATAGGGAGAAGTTATTGAAAGGCGTGAGGCTGCGTGAGCGCGGACGGAGAAGGAGGCTCTGTCCTGAGTGGCCACGATTCCTCCAATCAGTTCCACTCCTCGCGGCTCGCTGTGCCACCTCCGAGACGCCGCGGAAACCCTCCAGCCACGCCGACGAACTGCTGGGACCTCCCAACTTTAAACGGACGCGCACACCGCGACAGAGCCGGCTGGGAGAGAGGTGACCCTGAGGCCAGTCACTCCAGCCGCGGCTCACCGGGCCCGCTGCCCGGCCAGCCCGGGACCGCGCGCAGCCCCAAAAGCCGGCTCCTCCGCGGCCCGAGGCTGGAAGGGGCCGTAGGGGGCGGCGACTCCAGGCGCCGGTAGCGATCGCCGAGCCGGGTGGGCTCCGGAGGCGGGCAGAGCGCGGGGCGGGGATAGGGCGGGGAGGCCGGGGTCCCCAGGGGGAGACCGGAAGGGCCGCCGGCAAGGGGAGGGCTGGGGGCGGCGGTTACAAACCCCACAAGCTAAAAAGGCGCGCTCTCCCGATCGACCGCACTCACCTCCCCCGTATACCCCGCCGCTCATGGTTGCTGTCGACGAGACTTCTACTCGTAAAGGCCACCTGGCGAAGTGACTGCAACGGCTGCGACTGCGGGTCTGCAGAAGCGCTAGCCCCCGTCTCCCTTAACTTCCACCACCACCCCCCTCAGGCAACAAAGCGGCGGCCACACACACCCGGAGCGCAGTCACACTTGCTGTCTCCTTCTATCGGCCAATCACAAGAGGCCCGGCTACACTTCAACCAATAAAAATAAGGCTGTGCCGCATCCTTGTCGCGGCACAGCCAGTTTAGCCAATCGAAGGCAGCCATAGGGGCGGGGAGAGAGGAAAGCGACGGAAGGAGGGAAGGAGTTGGGTTGCGGAACCGGGGAGGCGGGGCGTCTCTAGTGGGAGGGAAAGAGGGGCGGAGGGAGCTGGAAGGAGAGAAGGAAGGCTGGAGGCAAGAGTCGGGCTGGCTTAGGGTGTAGCGGGGCGCGGAGGAGAGGTGGGAATCCGGTAGAGCAAGATAAGCCTCTGAAAAAAAAGTCTGGAATTTGAGAAAGTGTCTCCACCAGGAGTACCCATGGTTTGGGCTTGTAGTGAATGAGGGTTGGTGGTTTTTTGTTTTTTTCCAGAAAAAGTATTTTCAACTAACTGAAAAACTTGAATGTTATGCTCCACTTTGGGGTAGAGGGCATCAGTAAACCAGACAAACCGATAAGACCCTGAAATTTTAAAAGTGGTTACTAATAATTAAAAGGAGATGATACAGTATCCCAGTTAACTTTAGTAGCGCTTTAAAATGTGTCATCAATTCCTTTTATCCTGTGAGGCAGGTGTAATGCAATGTAATCAGTCCTCACCTGAGCGAGCACCTAATCCTAAATACATCTCAGAACGGCCTGTTCTTAGTCCCCTGCGTCTACCAACCCAGTCAGATCACCGTTGTCCCTCCCCCAGGATTACTACAACAATTTGTCCCTTTGCCTTTTGGCAGGCAGCTTGATCTATCAGATCAGATCAGTCGCTCAGTCGTGTCCGACTCTTTGCGACCCCATGAATCGCAGCACGCCAGGCCTCCCTGTCCCTCACCAACTCCCGGAGTTCACTCAGACTCTCGTCCATCGAGTCAGTGATGCCATCCAGCCATCTCATCCTCTGTCGTCCCCTTCTCCTCCTGCCCCCAATCCCTCCCAGCATCAGAGTCTTTCCCAATGAGTCTATAAAAACTCCCAAATCACGGTCATGTCACTGACTAAAACTCTTCAGATGGGTTGTAAATCCTTGAGGTTAATAGCCGTCCTTAAATTAGTTTGTCTAGAGTCTAGACATATAGGTAGTTTTTAACCTTAAGAACAATTGAATAACTATCAATCTCAGTGCCAGCAGAGTGGCAGAAAGTGATTATAGGATAGGGAACAAGGCTAGTGAGAAAACCCTTTACTATTCAGTTAGTATAATCTCGGTTGTTGTTCACTCACTAAGTTGTGTTTGACTCTTTGTAACTGCATGGACTGCTCGTACTAGGCTTCCCTGTCCCTCAGCATCTCCTAGAGTTTGCTCAAACTCTTGTTCATCCAGTCAGTGAAGTGAAATGAAGTTGCTGAGTTGTGTCCGACTCTCTGCGACCCCATGGACTGTACCCTACCAGACTCCTCCGTCCATGGGATTTTCCAGGCAAGAGCACTGGAGTGGGTTGCCATTTCCTTCTCCATCACTAGATGGTGATGCCATCCAACCATCTCATTCTCTGGCCTTCCCTTCTCCTCCTGCCTTCAATCTTTCCTAGCACCAGGGTATCCCAATCATTTAGAAACATCGTTTACCCAATGAGATAACGCATAAGTCAGCAAAGTATGGTCCCAGGACCAAATTACCCTGCCTTGTCTCTGTTTGTTTTAATGTTAATTTTAAAAAAATTTTAATTGAAATATAGTGGTTTATAATGTGTCAGTTTCAGGTGTACAGCAAAGTGGTTCAGTTACATACACATATAAATATATATTCCTTTTTACATACTCTTCCATTATAAGTTATTACAAGATAATGACTATACTTTCCTGCAATCTGCTTTGTTTTTGTATGGTCAGTGCAGTGAGTTAAGAACAATTATTCCATTAACATTTAAAAAAATTATTTTTAAGAAAAACATTTTGTGACATACGAAAATTATATGAAATTCACCTTTCTGTGATGATAAACCAAGTTTTACCGGAACACAGTGGAGCTTATTCATTTATGGCTGCTTTTGCTCTGTAAGGGCAGATTGAGTTTTACTACAGAGGCTGTGTGGCACACTAAGCTGGAGGGTATATTTACTATGGGATCCCTTACAGAAAGAGTTTACTGAGACAGTGCATGAAACACACATACCACATGCACCAGGTACTGTGTGTTAACTGTGGTCCCTGTGACTACAGCTCTCACTGTGGATACATAGAAAACCCCCCAAATAATTTCATTTTGGATCGAACTCAGGTCTCCTGCACTGCAGGCAGACTCTACCATCTAAGCCACCGGGGACTTCCTATTTCCACTCTATGTTTTTATATTGTGTTAGACTAATAAATGGCACCCCACTCCAGTACCTCTTGCCTGAAAAATCCCATGGACGGAGGAGCCTGGTAGGCTGCAGTCCATGGGGTCACTAAGAGTCGGACACGACTAGGCGACTTCACTTTCACTTTTCACTTTCATGCATTGGAGAAGGAAATGGCAACCCACTCCAGTGTTCTTACCTGGAGAATCCCAGGGACCGGGGAGCCTGGTAGGCTACCGTCTATGGGGTCACACAGAGTCGGACACGACTGAAGTGACTTAGCATAGCATAGACTAATAAAGCTAATGAGTTGTGAAAATGAATAAAATATAAAAACTATTCCTTTGGTAGTTAAATATTGAAGAGATACTATATGTGTTTATCAGTTCAGTTCAGTCGGTCGTGTCCGACTCTTTTCCACCCCATGAATCACAGCACGCCAGGCCTCCCTGTCCATCACCAACTCCCGGAGTTCACTCAGACTCACCTCCATCGAGTCGGTGATGCCATCCAGTCATCTCATCCTCTGTCGTCCCCTTCTCCTCCTGCCCCCAATCCCTCCCAGCATCAGAGTCTTTTCCAATGAGTCAACTCTTCTTATGAGGTGGCCAAAGTATTGGAGTTTCAGCTTTAGCATCAGTCCTTCCAATGAACACCCAGGACTGGTCTCCTTTAGGATGGACTGGTTGGATCTCCTTGCAGTCCAAGGGACTCTCAAGAGTCTTCTCCAACACCACAGTTCAAAAGCATCAATTCTTCGGCACTCAGCTTTCTTCACAGTCCAACTCTCACATCCATACATGACCACAGGAAAAACCACAGCCTTGACTAGATGGACCTTTGTTGGCAAAGTAATGTCTCTGCTTTTGAATATGCTATCTAGGTTGGTCATAACTTTCCTTCCAAGGAGTAAGCTTCTTTTGATTTCATGGCTGCAGTCACCATCTGCAGTGATTTTGGAGCCCAAAAAGATAAAGTCTGACACTGTTTCCACTGTATTTATAGTGCACAATAATCCATTTTCATCAATTTACCATTTAAATGAAGAGTAATTCATATAGCGCAATATCAATAGATTATACTGATACCTCAATATTGTCTCTAACATTTCCCATGGAATTAAGATACCATCTGGGTTGAAAAAGACTGAAATATTTGTCCCACTAGTTGAGAGTCCATCAGAAAACAAGAGTTCTTCAGGGTTACAAAGGACCACATGGCTAGCCTCCAGGGAGGCTTGAGATGCAGTTTCTGTCTCCTCCTACAGATAACACACTGGAGTGCTGGGGACTCTTCAATCTGACAGCACAAAGAGATTGCTTGAGAAAATACTGAAAAGTCACAGTTAGATGTTTTTACTTAAAGTGAGGGTTCTGCTTCATTTGTTAATTTGGAAAGTTATTGGAAAACAGATAAAAGCAGGGACCAGCCAACATGTTATGGTAACTTTAAATGGACTGTAATCTATGAAAATTTTTTGAATCACTGTGTTGAACATCTGAAGCTAATATAATATTGTAAATCAATTATACTTCATTTTAAAAGAACCAGATCATTTGTAATTTCAGGTCAGCTTATTCTCTTAATGTATCAGTGGAGACACATTGTTTTATAAAATACATGAATACACTTCCAATGAAATGAACTTAAGAATATATTTGATATGTCAAGACTGTTGCTGCTGCTAAGTCGATTCAGTCGTGTCCGACTCTGTGCGACCCCATAGACGGCAGCCCACCAGGATCCCCCGTCCCTGGGATTCTCCAGGCAAGAACACTGGAGTGGGTTGCCATTTCCTTCTCCAATGCATGAAAGTGAAAAGTGAAAGTGAAGTCGCTCAATCACGTCCGACTCATAGCAACCCCATGGACTGCAGCCTACCAGGCTCCTCCATCCATGGATTTTCCAGGCAAGAGTTCTGGAGTAGGGTGCCATCACCTTCACCGTATGTCAAGACTAATCACATGTTAATGCAGATAAAAGGGCACACGTAAGACTTTCATAAATTTTAATCAGCAAAAGATGTAATAGGACAATGAATGTATTGGTCCTCATGTATTGGAGGAAGGGACTGCTGAGAAAGAAAACCTGTTCAGCATCCCAAGAGAGCTGTGCATTCTCAGAAGTCATGACAGTGTTTCCTTTAAGGCAAGACTTACTCCATGGCAGCTTATTTTCTTGCATTTTTCCATAATTAGGAAAAATAGTAAAATATACATTAAAAGAAAAATACTGACCCAGCAGAATCTACTTTATGAAATATAAAACATCTGAGGGTTTTTTTTTTAATTAATATTTCTCCTTGATAGCCTAATATATTTTCTCTAAAGTCTTGGCTCAGCCTACATTATTGTTACTGATAGCTACTCAGATTAAACAACAACTCAAGGTTATTGTCTGTGTGTCAGTTCTCAAGAGCATAATATACCAAAAAACACTTGGTATTTCCCCACCTAAGCCAGCATGTTTTGTATGTCAATCTAAAAATAAAAGATACTGAAGTAACATGTATGTAAATTTATCTACCCACAGTAGATCCTCAGTGGTTGACTCTGAATCCAGATCTATAAATATAAGTGTCCTTTCCGGAATCCTTTGTAATCTCCAAACATCAAGAATCTCCTGTGTACTTGGTGCAACCCTCGGTTTTGCCTCATTGGGTCGCTGGTCCTCTATTATTGTAACGCTGCCCCAGAAAGAATCTAATGCTGTATCCTAACTCCTTTTCACCAGCTCTGTCAGAATTCAGATTAGAGAAGTCATTACAAAATGTTACTGCTCTTGTCCTCTACCTTAGCCTTTATCAAGTTTACAGCTGAAAAGAAGAAATGTAACTGTTATCCATGCAAGTTAGGAAACAAGTTCAAGGGATTATCATCTATTAAGAATAACATAAAAACTTACATACATTTTAGAATTATTTCGTGCTGCAAAATACATGACATAAGCAATTATGAAAACAAACTTTCAGTGTAAACATTTTTATGTGGATATGTGTATGTATAAAGAGTCATCATAAGTACCCTCCTCTTTTTATGGAAATTCCCAAAATAAAACATTCATGCAAGCACTACTGAGATGAATGAATAAATATCTGGAGTCTGGAATTTTATTACCAACTGACATATCATCAGTCAGGTTCGTACATCTATTTGCCTTTAGAATAGTTAAGAGATCTGCTAAACGTTTCAAACAATATGACCAAGACAGAAAATGAAATTATATTTGATCATGGTTAGTACCTCTATACGGAGAAGACAATGGCACCCCACTCCAGTACTTTTGCCTGGAAAATCCCATTGATGGAGGAGCCTCGTAGGCTGCAGTCCATGGGGTTGCTAGGAGTCGGACACGACTGAGCGACTTCACTTTCACTTTTCACTTTCATGCATTGGAGAAGGAAATGGCAACCCACTCCAGTTTTCTTCCCTAGAGAATCCCAGGGACAGGGGAGCCTGGTGGGCTGCTGTCTATGGGGTCACACAGAGTCGGACACGACTGAAGCGACTTAGCAGCAGCAGCAGCAGCAGTACCTTTATAACATACTAATAGGTTTGTTATAGTATTAACAATGTGACCCTGAAAAGACAAAAAAGGAAAACAGATGAAGTGCTGGATCCTCTCTGGATTTTACAAGTCTTTACTGTTTCATTATCATTTAAAAAATCTCTTTGTTCATTTGATACATCTTTTGTAATCACAAGTAAACGATGTCAGCATTTAATCAACTGGTGACATAAAGATGTACTATGCTGCCTTGGGTTGCTTTGCAGCAACTCTTGGGCTTCCCACTTATATAGGTCAGTGCCAACACCATGTTATGGGACTGTTACACAGCCCAAGGAACCGAACAGAGTCCAAGCTTTATGCTCTTCAATTGCTTCACTAGAACAATTGAAACCATTTTGGAATCAGAAGAATTTCATCCATGTGATAATAATGACTACAAATTACTGACCTCCTAATAGATGCTAATAGATCCTAATAGGAAATGTGCTCTTACATATATATTTTCCATGTAATCTACACAACATCCCCATGAAGGTTTTACATAATAGGCCTAGAGATTCAGCAAGTTGCCCAATATGACACAGCTATTAAAAGAGTCAGGGCTTACCAGGTGGTGCCGTGGTAAAGAATCCAAATGCCAGTGCAGGAGATGCAGGTTCAATCCTTGGGTCAGAATGATCCCCTGGAGTGGGAAATGGCAACTCACTGCAGTATTCCTGCCTGGAGAATCCCATGGACAGAGGAGCCTGGCGGGCTACAGTCCATGGGGTCACAAAGAGTCAGACGTGACTGAGTATGCACACAGTAACAACAGTGATTGAGAGAGTCAGGATTTTAAACTACCAAGCACGCTGTTCCTACTTCCTAAGATACATTTTCCTTTCTATTTCCACTGCATTTTCTGTATACTTTAAAAACAACAAAAGTGTTCATTTTTATTATATATATATATATTTTTTTTTAATGAAAAATTACAAAAAGAAACATCTGCCTCCTACTTGAGTCCCCAGCTGCCAAACCTCCTCTTCAGCGATGTTCTATGCTTCTACAAGTAATTATGTAGGTACACACTCCCCTCTCCAATTTTTCTGATATAAATGGTAACTCACATTATGCCAGTGAGTTTTAAAAAGCATTCTCCTTGGAAACTAAGATGTTTACTTTTGAACATTTTTATTTTTAAAAATTTAGTGGATAGTCTTTACACATGGCTAGAAACTGAAACAATCCAGAGTGAAAAGCAAGTCTCTTCCTCCAGTCCTTGAAATTCTTCAATTTCTCCTGCCAGACTGAACCACTGTTACCAGTTTCCTTTGGAACCTTCCATATATCTTCTTTTCAAATAAAAACATGTATTTGTATCCCTTCTTCCAGTATATTTTGTTTATTTACATAAGCAACAGCAAACTGAACACATTGTTCTGCACCTGACTTCTTTCACTCAACCATAATATCTTGAAGATCATTCTATGTTAGTTTGTATAATTCTATCTTAATCACTTTCAACATCAGACAGAATTCTGTTACATGTGTAGACCATAATTTATTTCACCAGTTCTCTATGCATGGACATTTACATTATTTCTTGTCTCCTGCTAGTGTGAAGAATTCTTTGATGACTATCCTCTTCTGTGTACATATGTGAGAAAGGTTTTATGCAGGATAAATTCTCAGAAGTAGAATTGTTGAGTCATAGGGCATATGCATTTATTTCAATGGTCGTTGCCAAATTACAGAGGTTGTACAGTTTACATTTCCTCATTAACATGTTTGAAAGTACACTTTTTCATCCAAACCTCACCAACACAGAACTTTATCAAACTTCTGTCAAGATGGAGTTTCATTCCTTTATTAGCTGTTTAGGTAGAGTTTCTGATTTTATGGATTAAATCTACTGTTTCACTGTGTACCACACTCAGGAATACATTCATGAGACAAAATTCATTCACTCTGGACGACAAAAGCAAGGTGACCTTTGATCAGCTAATTTATTTAGTACCTACTCTAGGCCAGGCAATGGGAATACAGGGATAAATGAGCCCTGGTTCCACTCAGGGACTATAACTGTCCCCACGTTTTGGTGAAAATGGCTTCAAGCACGTTTCAATTGCTACTTGGAGAATGGATCCCATATGCTCATTTAGTCACTCAGTCGTGTATGACTCTTTGTACCCCATGGATTGTAACCCGCTAGGCTCCTCTGTCCATGGGATTCTCCAGGCAAGAATACTGGAGTGGATAGACATCCCTTCTCCAGAGGATCTTCCTGACCCAGCGATGGAACCCGGGTCTCCTGCGTTGCAGGCAGAGTCTTTACCAAAAAGGCTTAGACTTCCACCAAAGCTTTAGAAGATGCCGGGCAGCGGGGGGTTGTGGTGGTGTACAACCCTCCCACTTGATGCCTTTTATCTTCACTCTGTCATATGAATAAGACAGTTACAAACAAAATAGAAAGCATTTGGTATACCTAATAGGTGGTACTCACATTTTAATTGCAGTATGCTCTGTATCTCTAGCCTAGGAACAAGCTATAGGGTTTATGTTCTTGGAGAGTGGAGAGAAAGGGGTTTTTTTTTTTTTTTTTTGTCCTTTTTTGGGTGGCAAGAAAAGGATATCAAAGTTTGGTTTTGTTTTTTTTTTAACATATGAGAAACAGAAGAAACTAATTGTGAAAACATCAGTATTTGAAGCAGATTCTAACAACTGCCATCTTCCAGCTCTCCCTAAACTGACTACAGGAAAGCCTTTATTTTGTGGGAAATTATTTTCATACGTTCTGTTGATAGTTTATATAGAATCACACTACACCACACTACTCTAAGATTACTCACTTTGGTTACCAACTGTTAGATTCTGATAATGTCAGTTCAGTTCAGTTCAGTGGCTCAGTCGTGTCTGACTCTGTGACCCTGTGAACCACAGCACACTGGGCCGCCTTGTCCATCACCAACTCCCGAAGTTCACCCAAACTCATGTCTATTGAATCGGTGATGCCATCTGATCATCTCATCCTCTGTCGTCCCCTTCTCCTCCTGCCCTCAATCTTTCCCAACATCAGGATCTTTTCCAATGACCCTGGGTCTTTTCAGCTCTTTGCATCAGATGGCCAAAATATTGGAGTTTCAGCTTCAACATCAGTCCATCCGATGAACACGCAAAACTGATCTCCTTTAGCATGGACTGGTTGGATCTCCTTGCAGTCCAAGGGACTCTCAAGAGTTTTCTCCAACACCACAGTTCAAAAGCATCAATTCTTCGGTGCTCGCTTTCTTATACTCCAAATCTCACATCCATACATGACCACTGGAAAAACCATCGCCTTGACTAGATGGACCTTTGTTGACAAAGTAATGTCTCTGCTTTTCAATATGCTATCTAGGTTGATCATAACTTTCCTTCCAAAGGGTAAGCATCTTTTAACCTCATGGCTGCAATCACCATCTGCGGTGATTTTGGAGTTCTCCCCACCGCCCCCGCCCAAATAAAGTCATCCACTGTTTCCACTGTTTCCCCATCTATTTGCCATGAAGTGATGGGACTGGATGCCATGATCTTAGTTTGTGAATGTTGAGCTTTATGCCAACTTTTTCACTCTCCTCTTTCACTTTCATCAAGAGGCTCTTTAGTTCTTCTTCATTTTCTGCCATAAGGGTGGTGTCATCTGCATATCTGAGGTTATTGATATTTCTCCCCTCAGTCTTGATTCCAGCTTATGCTTCCTCCAGCCCAGCATTTCTCATGATGTACTCTGCTGTTGCTGCTGCTGCTAAGTCGCTTCAGTTGTGTCCGACTCTATGCGACCCCACAGACGGCAGCCCACCAGGCTCCCCCGTCCCTGGGATTCGCCAGGCAAGAACACTGGAGTGGGTTGCCATTTCCTTCTCCAATACATGAAAGTGAAAAATGAAAGTGATGTCTCTCACTCGTGTCCAACTCTTAGCGACCCCATGGACTGCAGCACACCAGGCTCCTCCATCCATGAGATTTTCCAGGCAAGAGTACTGGGGTGGGGTGCCATTGCCTTCTCCAGATGTACTCTGCATATAAGTTAAATAAGCAGGGTGACAATACACATCCTTGACGTACTTCTTTTCCTATTTGGAACCAGTCTGTTGTTCCATGTCCAGTTCTAACTGTTGCTTCGTGACCGGCACACAGGTTTCTAAACAGGCAGGTCAGGTGGTCTGGTATTCCCATCTCGTTCAGAATTTTCCACAGTTTATTGTGATCCACACAGTCAAAGGCTTTGGCATAGTCAATAAAGCAGAAATAGATGTTTTTCTGGAACTCTCTTGCTTTTTCCATGATCCAGTGGATGTTGGCAATTTGATCTCTGGTTCCTCTGCCTTTTCTAAAACCAGCTTGAACATCTGGAAGTTCACGGTTCACATATTGCTGAAGCCTGGCTTGGAGAATTTTGAGCATTACTTTACCAATGTGTGAGATGAGTGCAATTGTGTGGTAGTTTGAGCATTCTTTGGCATTGCCTTTATTTGGGACTAGAATGAAAACTGACCTTTTCCAGTCCTGTGGCCACTGCTGAGTTTTCCAAATTTGCTGGCATATTGAGTGCAGCACTTTCACAGCATCAGTGAACTCCAGGAGTTGGTGATGGACAGGGAGGCCTGGCGTGCTGGGATTCATGGGGTCGCAAAGAGTCGGACACGACTGAGTGACTGATCTGATCTGAAAAAATGATTGTTTAAAATAAGGGTCAGTAAACTATGACCAGTGGATCACCCACATAGTCTTGTAAATAAAGTTTTATTGGAACACTCCATGCTATTATTTTTTAACTGAATGGACTAAGTTCCTTGGTTGGGTTAATACGTATAGACTGCCTGAGATAATAAAACGTTCACCATCACATTAGGTTAACGCTAAATGAAGGTCTTCTTAGTCCTGACAGGAGAAAAGGGTTGAGTGTTAACCTCATTATGAACTGTTTTCCATGCTTTTTTGTTTCCATATTTTCTAAGGACATTTTCATGCTATAACTGCAGATTGAGTAGTAGCAAAAGAGATTTTATAGCCCATAACCCCAAAATATTTATTACTTGACATTTTACAAAAAAGCCTTCAAATTTCACTGTAAGGATAGTGCATCATTAAGCAATTGCCTATTGATTGACATTTCAATCATTTCTAATGTTCTGCTGTTATAAATATTCATATAGATTAAATGATAGTTTGATCTCGTATTACAGATATTTTGGACGTCTGTGTCTTTGCACACTTGTGAATATTGACTGATATACACAAATTTAAAACTTTTTTGCATTGATATTAATACGTCAGTCATTTCTTTTATAATTTTTGTGTTTAGTATCATGCATAGAAAGGTGGATAGCTACTGGGAACTGGGGGTTTTTTGTCGTTGTTTTGCTTGTTTTTCAGCAAATCTAACCTGCTGTTGAATTCTCCAATATGTACTTGGATGGCCCTGCTCATTCTTTTTCCATTTATACCAGGAAAATGGCTCAAAACGAGAGCAGGAAGGGGAGAGCAGCTGCCCATGACACAGCCACTCTGATTGTGCTCTGACTGATGGCTGGGTTAATCTTCCCAGGCTCTGGCTGAACTCTATCTCCAGGCTAAATCCAAATTCTGACTGGCACACTGCCTCGGGTCCCACCTTCCCATGACTCTGCCCACGCCTCTAGCTAGCCAGGCACAGCTGAACTCACAGAGTGCCAACGTCTCTGGGCTTCCTGAACGCTATACTTTTTCACGCTTTCCAAACTAGGCTCTCACCCTGGGCTGCAACTTTTTAATGTTTGGCCTGCCTTGTCTGTTGTGTGGTCACCAGTTCAGACAGGCTAACAGAACCAATGCCAAATGAAATTCCCCTTCAAATAGTTCTCAGTGTATGGAACTTGGAATAATGTGTATTTGTTACTCAAGAAAAAATCCATTATTAAGAAAAATCCAATTAGCCCCCTGAAGTTAATGCCTCACAGGTACTTTCAAATATCAAAATTATATCACAGTATACGTCTAATTGGAGAAGGAAATGGCAACCCACTCCAGTATTCTTGCCTGGTGGGCTGCCGTCTATGGGATTGCACAGAGTCGGACACGACTGAAGCAACTTAGCAGCAGCATACGTCTAATACCATCCACAAAGAGATATGCAGAGGGCAAGAGAGAGGGGAGGATGTGTCTATATTAATAAAGTTAACTTTTGAAACTAGCTATTTTTTAATGAAAATAAACTGATTCAGAAGACCTAGAGGATGCCATTACAGCATAATTTACAGAACAGAGTGGAAGTTTCAATAAACTTTAAAAAATACTCTTTCATGAAGTTTATGAGAATTCATTGCCACAGGTTGTTTTCTTGATCTCCTAAGAATTCATTTTCTCACAAATTGTACAGAATATCTTGTAAAAAGTAAACACATGGAATAGTATTTCTAAAATGCAGTAATTGTTTTCTTTTATCTTCTCTCCTCTTTGTCATTTAGAACTCTTTCTTTGACTCTTTCAAAGAATTTCCAGTTTTCTTTGTAGACTGACAAAAATAACTTCAAATCACCCTGGAATCTATGTATAAACATAGGGTCATTGCATTTCTTTTTGAGAGAATTTGGCTATGACTGCTATTAAATTTTAAAGATGAGGAATGGCAAATGATAACCTCTCATGATTTTGCCGTCTAACTCTAGCCCTTGTTTTCCTGCCTTTTGAGACATTGGGATGTCAGAGTCTGGATTTTCCCTAAATCGCGTCTTTAGATGGTAATTAGTTTTCTATTACTGCTGTAACATTGCATCACAAAATTGATGGTTTAAAAACAACACAGACTTGTTCTCCTATACTGCTAAAGGTCAAAAGTCCAAAACTGAATTTTACGAGTAATAAATCAAGGTATTCACAGCGCCATGTTTCTTCTGGAGCCTCAAGGGAAGAACCCATGCTTTGTCCTTCTCAGCTTCAGAGGTTGCCTGCAACCCTTGGCTCATGGTCCCACATCATTCTGATTTCTGCTTCTGTCAATACATCTCTTTCTCTGACTCTGACACTCCTACTTCTGTTTTATAAGGACTCTTGTGATTATGTTGTGCTCTCCTAGATAATCTAAAATAATCTCCCAGAATCAAGATCCTAACCTTAATCGCATCTGCAAAGTCCCTTCTGCCATGGAAAGGTCCAGAGATTAGAATGCAGACCTCTCTGGGGGGACCACATTTTGTCCTAATCCAGGCACATGCACATGCGTGCTAAGTCACTTCAGTCACGTCCAACTCTTTGCAGCCCTATGGATGACCCCATCAGGCTTCTCTGTCCAGACAAGGATACTGGAGTGGGTTGCCATCCCCTCCTCCAGGGAACCTTCCCGATCCAGGGATCAAACCCATGTCTCTTACATCTCCTACATTGGCAGGAGGGTTCTCTATCACTGAGCCACCTGCAAAGCCCAATGCAGTCACATACTTGAATCTATTTTACAATTTTGCCTGGATAACTCACTAATGGGAAAACACCATTAATATTTTGGGGGTTTAAAACTAGTATAAAGGCAATAGCTATGTCCATGAAAAGAGGCAGAAAAGGATATTAGGGCAAATATAGTTCTGTAATGATCTATTTCTGTAATTACACAACCACATATTCTCTCTGCCAGATGCCCTCTTTCATACTTCAATTCCATCCATTCTCATATCTGTCTGACCTTTAATTAAAACTAAGATCTACTTTTGGGTATTAGGAACTCCCCATTCTAGGATCAACAAGCTCCCCTACATCCTTGAACACGATTTATCTTAAATATAGTTCATGACTCAGTATGATTAGAGTTTGGTTTTCCACCAATACCACTGTCATCTCTAATGTAGGCCACATCCCATTGTGTTTCCTCATTGCTCACAGGGTAAGGAGGCATTGCTATATTTTATTTCATTGTTACTTCCTACTTTTTATCCACCACTGCTCTCAGTACCATATTTGTTTTGGAAGGAAGCCCAAGCCATTCACTTATACATCCCTTCCCCCACCTTCTCTAATTATCTATGGAAATTCAGAATACACTCCACTTTCCTTGATCATTTCAGGATTTTAGTCTTTCTCTCTACCCTATCTACCACCATCAACCTCAAAAGCTGCATACAAACTTCCCAACATTCTAACCTCACAATTCTTCTGAGGACCAATATAATTCCTTAATCTTGCCTTCTCCCCTTGCCAGCTGGGTACAGTAATGCTCACTCATTGATCCTGCCCTGACCTTCCATGGTCAAAGGCTTTGAGAAGCTTTGTATCATCATTTGGAAAGCTCAAAAGCAATGTCAAAATTCTCCAAGCCAGGCTTCAACAATACATGAACTGTGAACTTCCAGATGTTCAAGCTGGTTTTAGAAAAGGCAGAGGAACCAGAGATCAAATTGCCAACATCCGCTGGATCATTGGAAAAGTAAGAGTTCCAGAAAAACATCTATTTCTGCTTTACTGACTATGCCAAAGCCTTTGACTGTGGATCACAACAAACTGGAAAATTCTGAAAGAGATGGGAATACCAGACCACTTGACCTGCCTCCTGAGAAATTTGTATGCAGATCAAGAGGCAACAGTTAGAACTGGACATGGAACAACAGGCTGGTTCCAAATAGGAAAAGGAGTATGTCAAGGCTGTATATTATCACCCTGCTTATTTAACTTATATGCATAGTACATCATGAGAAACACTAGGCTGGAAGAAGCACAAGCTGGAATCAAGATTGCCAGGAGAAATATCAATAACCTCAGATATGCAGATACCACCATTACAGTAGAAAATTAAGAACTAAAGAGCCTCTTGATGAAAGTGAAAGTGGAGAGTGAAAAAGTTGGCTTAAAGCTCAACATTCAGAAAACTAAGATCATGGCATCCGCTCCCATCGCTTCATGGGAAATAGATGGGGAAACAGTGGAAACAGTGGCTGACTTTACTTTTTTGGGCTCCCAAATCACTGCAGATGGTGATTGCAGCCATGAAATTAAAAGACATTTACTCTTTGGAAGGAAAGTTATGACCAACCTAGAGAGCATATTAAAAAGCTGAGACATTACTTTATCTGTCTAGTCAAGGCAATGGTTTTTCCAGTAGTCGTGTATGTTGGACTATAAAGAAAGCTGAGCCCAGAAGTATTTATGCTTTTGAACTGTGGTGTTGGAGAAGACTCTTGAGAGTCCCTTGGACTGCAAGGAGATCCACTCAGTCCATCCTAAAGATCAGTCCTGGGTGTTCATTGGCAGGACTGATGTTGAAGCTGAAACTCCAATACTTTGGCCACCTGATGCGAAGAGCTGACTCATTTGAAAAGACCCTGATGCTGGGAAAGATTGAGGGAAGGAGGAGAAGGGGATGACAGAGGATGAGACGGTTGGATGGCATCACCGACTCAATGGACAAGAGTTTGGGTAAACTCCGGCAGCTGGTGATGGACAGGGAGGCCTGGCCTGCTGTAGTCCATGGTGTCGCAAAGAGTCAGACACAACTGAGCGACTGAACTGAACTGAACTGAACTGAAAGTAAATAGACCTTCCTGTGGTTGAACTCTAACCTTTTTTCTCAGTTCTAGAAACTGAGGTTTGACTTGATGTCAAGAAGTTACAAAGTGACAAAAATGGTTTTCATCTTGCTCCCTTGTGTTTAAGACCTGTGACAGTCTTCTCTCCCCACAAGCCTCCAGGGGTCCTGACCTTGTTCCTCCCCCAGCTCGGGGCTGGGGTTTTATCTGTAACAAGTTTTTCTGGCACTTAAAACCTGCCATTCTGTGTCATCTTAAATCGGAACATTACTTCTGTCTAGAATCCAGTAGCCACATCCATGCTAAGGCTAACCATTAGCTTGGACCCTGAATTGTAAAGGTTCATGTATCTCCTGCCCACTATGTTCTGCCTGTCTAGCTAGATGTTCTCCCAGTGCCAACAGCTGGATCTTTATCCCTGATATCTGCTCACGCAAGGAGACTGGTCCAGCTTCAATTCAATCTACCCTACCAAGTTTCAGTAAACTTTTCTGTGACAAGCTATGAAATGAGATATGATAATAGCCCCCAAGCTTTCTGCCACTCTCTTACTGTTATCAAATGGGATTTTCCTTCTTCCTTTGTTCTCTAGTCACTTACCCCACAGGCTTTTTTCTTGCATTATTTCCTTCCCTCGTGGCTCCAGGACATTCCAAACATTTTAGATTCTCTCTTATCTTGGTTTCTCTGCCATCTTCTCTTGGCCAATATTTCAAATTTGGTAGTTCCTGGGGTCATCATTAGGACATCTGCAAAACTTCCAGTTCTCTTAGGTCTAGGTAACTGGTAGAGTCTTACTTTTCTACCCTCTCTGCTCTGGCCAACAAAATGTATTTATGAAAAGTCTCATTTCCAGGAAGAAGCTTTAAAAGATAATGCTTCCTCAACCTAAATGTCAACTGATAAATGAATAGATAAAGAAGATGTGTACATATATAATGGAATACTGCTGCTACTGCTAAGTCGCTTCAGTCATGTCCGACTCTTCGTGACCCCATGGATTGCAGCCTACCAGGCTCCTCCGTCCATGGGATTTTCTAGGCAAGAGTACTGGAGTGGGTTGCCATTGCCTTCTCTGAATGGAATACTACTCAGCCATAAAAAAGAACAAAATAATGTCATTTCAGCAACATGGATGGACATAGAGATTGTCATACTAAGTGAAGTAAGTCAGAGAGAGACAGACAAATATCACATGATATCACATATGTGGGGGTCTAAAAAATGATACAAATTAACATATTTATAAAACAAACCCACAGACTTAGAGAATGAACTTATGGTTACTAGCAGGAAGGCTGGCGATAGGGATAGATTGGGAATTTGGGATGGACTTGTACACATTACTGTATTTAAAACAGATAACCAAAAAGGACCTACGGTATAGCACAGGGAACTCTGTTCAATGTTATCTGGCAGCCTGGATGAGAGAGGAGTTTGGGGGGAAATGGATACATGTGTATGTATAGCTGAGTCCCTTTGCTGTCCACCTGAAACTATCACAACATTGTTAATCAGCTATACTGCAATATAAAATAAAAAGGTAAAAAAATTTTTAAATAAAATAATATAACCAAAAAGGACCTATTGTATAGCACACAGAACTGTTCAATATTATGTATTAACCTAAGTGCTGCAGTTCATAGGGTCGCAAAGAGTCAGACACAACTGAACGACTGAACTGAACTGACCTGAAGTGGGAAAAGAATTTGCAAAAGAAAAAATACATGTATGTGTATAACAGAATCACTTTGCTGTAAACCTGAAACTAACACATTGTTAATCAATTGTACTCCAATATACAATAAAAAATTTTTGTAAAGAGATAATGCTTTCTTTGCCATATTTTCTTTCCTTTTGCCTCCATGACCAACAACACACTCTGAGTGAGAAGAGTAGCCCCAGCCAACTTACAATGGACATGGAGCAATAGAAGAAATAGATCTTTGTTGCTTGAAGCATTTGAGATTAGGGAGTTGTTTTTGTACAGATACTAATCTACCATCTATTTTCTCCACTCATATTCCAGTCTGTAGTGGACCAGGTATTTTACCTAACCAGTATGCCTTTGAAAACCACCCCTTTCCCACTTTGGGTTTATGTAATTCATGGCTTCAGGGGTGAGTATATGACTCAGACCCAGGCAATCAAACTATCCCATCCCTTTGGCCCCAGCGATTAGTCCAGTGTTGGTCACACTACCCAAGTTAGACACTGTAGTTTATATCAGGGTTTGGCTGGAAAATTGGGAGGGAATTTTTTTTTGTATGGACTTGCTTAAGCAGGTAGACTGTATTCTTGGGGCTGTCAGTGGATACTTAGGAAAGTGGAGGCAAACAATGTAGAAAAAGTTTTCATTGCTATTCTTTTTTTTTTTTTTTAGGTGGTGCTGTATGGCATGAGGGGATCTTAGTTCCTTGACCAGGGATCAAACCCATGCCCCATGCACTGGCAGCAGGGAGTATTAACCACTGGACCTCCAGGAAAGTCCAAAGAGTAAAATATAGTTTTGATGACATTGTTTGAGGCATTGGATTTAGCCGTGCCATAAATCCTTATACTCTTCAGACTTTCCTGTGATGTAAGCCAATAAATTTCCTTTATTCTTTATTTTGAATTGAGATTTCTGTCACTTGCAACTGAAAAAAAAATGCTGATTAAAACAGCTGCAAAGCATTAATGGAAACATCAGGAAACCACACAATTTTCCCTTATACTGTCACCCTAGAGAATATCAACTGAATTCTCAGTGGGATCAGCACTCCTCTTGCTCATCTTTATTTACTTCCTATTGTATTCCTCATGGCACCTTTTCCCAGACATTCTCGACTCTAAATTCCTTTCCTGTTCCCTAAGATGAGCTAGCCTTTAACTTCTCTGAAATCAAATTCATCTGTCTTGAACATCCTCTACTTATACCCTATTCCTATGCAGTTTCATCTATCCATCTCTTTCCAAACTTAACCATATCACTTGTTCCTTTCCTGGTGGTTTGTGTCCTGGTTTTCCTCTAATATCTCCAACCACTCCTGTGTCTCCATTTCCTTCCACTGCAACCAGGGAACAGCTGTTCACAGCATCTACCTGTCCTTTCTTATAGTGTGCAGATTCCTGATTATCTCTTCCTTTGGCTTTATCTGTCACCCACAGGCAAATGGCTCTCAAATCCAGTTTTGGCCTGCTAGGCTTTTGCATTCACATGCCCCAGTTGGAAAAACACCTCATACTCACCATGTCCAAAAGTGAAATTATTCTGCTCTTTCAAAATTCAAGTTCCGAGTTATTCTGAGAAATCTCAGTTTCTCTCCTCTGTATCTTCAGGTCCAATTAGTTACTATGTCATATCAATATCACCCTACAGTACTTCTCCAAACTATACCCTCCTTACTACCAACATAGATACTAATTTGGGCTTTTATTACCTATTTTGCAGACTCATGCAATCATTGCTTCAGTATCCATAGAAACTGGGTTTCTGATCAAATTCCAGAAGGCCAAAAACAAAATTAAATAAAAAGATACAAACTGAAATAACTTTTTGTTTTCTACCTCTTGTCCAGGCACATACATCAGCTCAGAACTCTCAGATGAATGTCTGCTAGACTCCTGTTATTTGTCTTCACAAGTTAGATCTCAGTACTTCATATCTGCAATGATATCCTCAGGACATATGCTCAGGGGCCAATGCTGCAAAATTCTTTCAGAGTCCTCATGGCCCCACAGAAAAGTTTCAAACAAGCTACTGCAGAAGATTTTCCAGAACTCAGGCAGTATCATTTTTTTTGTTAGAGAATGTTTTCCAAGTCTTGTCCCAGACTCTTTAACTTTCTTATTATACTACTATCCTGAAAATGTTTTTGTAACAGAGCCCAACAATAAACCATAATATAAAATTCTCATCTGTAGATGTATAAACCTGTAAGAATTTCTCTAACAGTAATCATCTACCCAGCTTCCCACAGGCAAATGACTCTCAAATCTATTCACTCCAGTCTTGGCCTTCCTTTTTAGCTCATTCTCTTCAGAAAATGGTTCCAGTTCCTTTCTTGAAGGACAACATAGATCACTCTTTAAAAAATTCAGTCATCCCTACCAACTACAGAATCCAACCCAAAGTCCTTTGCCTGGTGTCTCAGTCCATTTGGGCTGCTTTAACAAAATACTATCAGATGAGTAGCTTAATACAGTTGACCCTTGAGCAAGGCAGGAATTAGGGGCACCTACCCTCTGTGCATTCAAAAATCAAGGTATCATTTATAGGTAGTCCTCCTTACACAAGATGCATCCGTATATGTGGTTCTGCACCTGGAATTCAACCAACTGGGAATTGTGTACTATTGCAGTATTTACTATTGAAAAAAACACACATGTAAGTGGACCCATGCAGTTTAAACCCTTATTGTTCAAGGGTCAACTGTAAACAACAGAAATGTATTTCTCATAGTTCTGGAGGCAGAGAAATTCAAGATCAAGGTGTCAGCTTCTCTCCTTGGCTGGACGACCACTTTCTATCTCTGCCTTCACATGGTCCTTCCTCTGTGTGTATCCATGTCTTTGTCCCAATTTTCTCTTCTTATAAGGACATCAATCATATTGGATTAGGACCAATGAGTCTTAAAGACCTCATTTAACTTAATTACCCCCTTAATGAGCACTTGTCAGTAATCTTGTCTTTGAAAAGTAGATTTGACTTAGACATGCAGAAATAGGGGATGCTGTAAGGTTGCAATATTATGAACAAAGTCCCAAAACCTGGCAAGGAAACCCCACGGAGTAATCAGTGGCCAGTTTGGAAACCTGGCTAGAGAAGCAGGTGTGGGAGATGAGGATGGATAGGTGGTGTCACGAGCTGAACTGGGTCCCCCAAAATTTATATGTTGAAGTCCTAATCCCCAGGATCTCAGAATGTACCTGTATTTGGAGATATATTCTTTAATGAGGTAATTAAGGCAAAAAGCACAGATGTACCTGGTGGTCTACGGTCCATGAGGTCGCAAAGAGTTGGACACAACTGAAGCGACTTAGCATGCAAGCACACAAGGTAAAACGAGGTCTTTAAGGTACATCCTAACCCTAACCCTAACCCTATCTTTTATAAAGTCTCTGCAAACACTGAATTAGCTACTATTCTGAACCATTTCTCCTAAAGGAAATACAGGATTAGGTTCCTGCGAGCCTCTGATTACAACAATTTCATCAACCAATGAACATATATTTGTTTTATGTGTGTTCAGTTTGTGTCTGCACATGCTCACGTGCTAAGTCACTTCAGTCATGTCCAACTCTCTGCAACCCTACAAATTGTAGCCCATCAGGCTCCTCTGTCCATGGGATTCTCCAAGCAAGAATACTGGAGTGGGCTGCCCCTCCTGCAGGAAATCTTCCCAACCCAGGGATCGAACCCGCGTCTCTCATGTCTCCTGCATTGGAGACATGTACCACTAGTACCACCTGGAAAGCTCCCTGTCCTGTTTAAAGATGCATTATTTAATATACATTGTTGATTCATTAACACTGAACTACCAACCAGCCGCACCATAACTCATGCCTGAATAAAGCTTATCTAACGCTGTCTTTTTTCTGTAAGGCACCTCACAGCCTTTTTGTACCAAG
This sequence comes from Bos javanicus, assembly GCF_032452875.1. Classification (NCBI taxonomy): domain Eukaryota; kingdom Metazoa; phylum Chordata; class Mammalia; order Artiodactyla; family Bovidae; genus Bos; species Bos javanicus. The sequence continues at coordinate 87,811,753 of NC_083868.1, forward strand.
AATACCAGACAGCACTTCAGCACTAGGCTTGGAAGTCATTTTAAATAGCAAAATCACAAGAAAAAGCACACACACACACACAAAAACACGGCACTAAATAGACCATAAAAAGATTACTTGTTTACAGTCTGAACTGAGCTGAGAACACACATGTTGAGCAACTCAAATTTTTCATTGCACTGCACATGCTTGTGAATGACTACACAAGTGCCTCAAGTATTGATCTTGGAGTCAGAGATAAATTCTAGCAAGTAGATGAATTAGAAAATATGAAATCTTGGACTTCCCTGGTGGTCCAGTGGTTAAGAATTCTCCTGCCAGTGCAGGGGACAAAGGTTTGATCCCTAGTCCAAGAAGATTCCACATGCCACAGGGCAGCTAAGCCCATGTGCCAGAACTACTGAAGCCTGCATGCCTTAGAGCCCATTCTTGCAGCAAGAGAAGCCCGCACACTGCAACTAGAGAGTAACCTTTGCTTGCTGCAACTAGAGAAAGCCCACAAGCAGTTATGAAGACCCAGCACAGCCAAAAATAAATGAATAAAAAAAATAAATGTGAACTCTGTAAGTAACAAGGATCAACTGTACTATTAATCCCATTTTATAGATAAGGAAACTAAGACTTGCGCAGTTAAGATCTTTCACAAGGTCACTGCTTGTGAAGCTAGCATAGCCAGGATTCAAATTTTACTTTGTAGAAGATTTTTTTTTCACCAGTACTGAGTCAGGATAGGATAAACAGAGTTGAGGAAATCAGTCAAGCACACTAATACAGAGGCTGCAAATAGCGAATAGCCTTTGCAAAAACTTGCCAATTAAACGAAGCATGCTTTCTGGGAATGACACCAAAATATTAGTGAAGAGCAGTTTCACACTTTAAACAAAGAGGATTGTTCTTAGAAGTACAGTAGTAATAGATTTATCTGATGGCAATAGAGCCCAAGTGACAAAAATCCACAGCCTTTGTTTCTGCAGAGTTTATGTTGTTATCTTCTCAATACAATTCTGTTTGAGGAAAAAAATAAGTACATTCACACCCAAGCATTACATAGTATACAACAGCATAATCAGGGACATATTATAATAGGGCAATTCAAGGAATTAGTGGTCAGGTCTGTAAAGGGGCCTTCATGCACCAAAAAGCATAGTGTATAAGCCATTAAAAAAAAAAAAAGCATTTATTCATCCAGAAAACCACTAAGCTGCCACTGTGATATCAGGTCCTCAACATTAGGGTGAATATAAAATAGTTCCTGCCATGGCCATAATCACAGAAGAGTTCCTGAGGCAGGTGTAATTGTGTGTGCCTGTGTGTATTCTGTGTTGTTTTTACTCTGTTTCTCTTCCTCCCATACCAGGGATCCAAGACATGTCTCCTGCATTGGCGGGCAGATTCTTTACCACCGACCCACCTGTAAGAGAACCCTTTCTTGCACGTTATCTTCCCAGAGCTGCTACCCAGACATCACCACAAGTTCCTGATTTTCTTCCTGTTCTTCTGACCTCCCTTTGGGAAATACACCTCCTCTTTCCAGCCTCTAAATAAGATAGTCCTGAGAGTCAGTCCACAAATTTTTCTTCTATCTCTTCTCACTCCCTAAGTGATCTTATCCAATCTCAGGAGTTTTTTAATTGTTTTTTCTGGCCGTGCCACTCAGCATGTGAGATCTCAGTTCCCTGACCAAGGATTGAAACTGCACCTCCTACAATGGAAGCGCAGAGTCTTAACCACTGGACTACCAGGGAAGTGCCCAGTCTCAGGGTTCTAAATTCAGTCAAGGACTCAATTGGAAACAGATGGCTCACTGAAATTACAGTAATTCAAGTAGGGCTCACTACAGGGACTATTTGTAAAGGCATAAGGACAGCAATGGGGCTTCCCTGGTGGCTCAGATGATAAAGAATCTGCCTCTAATGCAGGAGACCCAGGTTCGATCCCTGGGTCGGGAAGATCCCCTGGAGGAGGAAATGGCAACCCACTCTAGTATTCTTGCCTGGAGAATCCCATGGACAGAGGAGCCTGGCAGGCTACCGTCTGTGGGGGCAAAAAAGAGTCAGATGTGACTGAACAACTAACACTTCACTTCACTTCACGGACAGCAGTACTCTGAGGCCAGCAGGGGGAGGGAGGGGCTGCTTCTACCCCAGGACTAGAGGGGTAAAAGGAGGGGGCAGTGACCGCGTCTGGAGAGACAGCTGTGTGGAGGCCTGCCTGACAGGAGCTGTAAATTTTCATGAAAGGGCTCAGGCAGCTAAAGGGAACTGAAGGGAGGGAGCTGGGGAATAAGTCACCCCACCTTGCTCTCCTTTCTTCTGATGTGCTGCCGGCGGCTGAATTCAGCTGGACACCAGAAGGTTGGAGTCCACTGACTTGATCACTATGGATTAGTCTGTACGGAGGCAGGGAGCAGGGTGGAGTGGTGTGGGGAAAGAATCTGGAAGGCCTGCAAAGATGTCCAGCATGCTCTCCTCTGTGGAAGAGTCACATATTTGATTAGTACCAACCTTAACTTTTTGAGTTGAATCACAGTGGTCCATTGGCCCCCTGAATTTTCACTTGAGGGTCCCATGCCCAGGCCTGGTCCTACCTATTCTGTTCCTTCCCTACTCCTTCCCTACTCCCCTCCCAGTTTTACCACCATTCACTTGATAGCTTAGGCCCAAACCTAGCTTTCATCCCTGAATCATTGATTTCTCTTACACCCAATCCATAAGCAAGTATGTCAGCTCCACTTTTTGTGTGTGTGACAGAGACATCAGTGGTTTAATGGATAGAATTCAGCTCCACTTTCAACTAATGTCCAGGGAGTTCCCTAACAGTCCAGTGGTTAGGACTTGGTGCTCTCACTGCTAAGGGCCCAGCAGTTCCTGGTTGGGTAACTAAGATCCCACATCCCACAAGACACATGATGTGGCCAAAACAACAACAACAAACAATCTGGATACTCCTCATCACCTGCACAGCATCCAACCTCGTCCATACCCACATATATCTAGCTTGTATGAATGCAACAGAACCTGGCTTCCCCACCTGTTCTGGCTCCCACTACAGTTGATTCCACTTTGGGCTCTGCTAGGTCCACATAGCGGAGAAGGCAATGGCACCCCACTCCAGTATTCTTGCCTGGAAAATCCCATGGATGGAGGAGCCTGGTAGGCTGCAGTCCATGGGGTCACGAAGAGTCGGACACGACTGAGCAACTTCCCTTTCACTTTTCACATTCATGCATTGGAGAAGGAAATGGCAACCCACTCCAGTGTTCTTGCCTGGAGAATCCCAGGGATGGGGGAGCCTGGTGGGCTGCCGTCTATGGGGTCGCACAGAGTCGGACAGGACTGAAGCGACTTAGTAGTAGTAGTGGTAGGTCCACATAGTGAGGATTTCCCTGGTGGCTCAGAGGGAGGTCCACATAGTAGCTAGAGTGATTTTTCTCTAGTTACTCCCTAACTCCTTACCCCGATTAAATTTTCTCCCCAGGAACTATCGCCACATAAATGCCTGCATATGTCTATTCAATTATTTATTTATTGTCATTTTCTCCATTAAAATGTATGTTTTATGAAGGCAAGGATCTTCTTGTCATCCCCTCAGTTGAAATGATTATTTCTTTTTTTAAAAAAATTTTTATTTATTTGTTTATTGTTGGCTAGGGCACACAGGCTTTAGTAGTTATGGCATGTGGGCTGAGTAGTTGTGGTTCCTGGATTCTAGAGCACAAGCTCAATAATTGTGGCAGATGGGCTTAGCTGCTTCGAGGCATGTGGGATCCTCCCAGGCCAAGGATTAAAACAGTGTCTTCTGCATTGGTAGGCAGATTTCTTACCACTAAGCCACAAGGGAAGCCCTGAACTATCTCTTGAGTGAAAAAAAAAAGAAGAAGAAGAAGAATACCTCTGCAAAAGACATTACTAAGAGAATGAGAAGACAAGCCACAGACAGGAAGAACATGTTTGCAAAAGACGTATTTGATAAAGGACTATTATCCAAAACAGGCAAAGAACCTTTAAAATTCAGCAATTAAAAGACAACTTGATTAAAAAATGGGCCAACATCCTGCCACCTCACTAAAGAAGATACACAGATACTCTTCCTGTTTTCCATCACAGTTCAGAATCAGAGTGAAAAGGAGAGCCCCATGTGGGGACTTCCCATCTGTAAGCTCTGCCTCAACATCTCTGGCAGGGAGAGCAGACACGAACTGACCTGGGCAGCCTCAGGGCAGGAGCAGCCCACGGGCCAGACCTCTGTGTTCTCCAAAGCTAGATACGCCATCAGGTCCTTTGGTATCAGCAGAAATGAAAAGACTGCCATCCATTGTGTGGCCAAGGCAGAAGAAATTCTGGAAAGAGGTCTAAAGGCACAGAAGTGTAAGTTAAGAAAAAAAGAATTGCTCAGATGCTGGAAATGGCTTTGGGATCCAGGAACACATCGATCTGGCAATCAAATGTGATACAAGCACCGGCGCCTATGGTCTGGGCTTATGTGTGGTGTTGGGTTGGCCGGGTTTCAGCACCACAGAAGGGCAGAACAGGCCGCACTGGGGACAAACACAGACTTAGAACATAGGCCACGCGCTGTTTTCAGCAGAAGTATGATGGGATCATCATTCCTGGCAAATAAATTCCTGATTCTTTCTGAAAGGCCAAGAAAGTACACCTGAAACTAATATAATATGTCAGATATATATTAACGAAAAAATTTAATTATGAAGAAGCCAACAGGACTTCCCTGGTGGTACGCTAAATAGGAATGTGCCTGCCAATGCAGGGGACACAGATTTGAATCCTGGACTGGGAGGATTCCATGTGCCACGAGTACTGAAGCCCATTCACCTAGAGCCTGTGCTCTGCAATGGGGGAAGCCACCGCAATAAGTCCATGCACCACAGTGAAGAGTGGTCCCTGCTCACAGAAGCCGGAGAGCACCTGCTCACAGTAATCAAGACCCAGCACACACACACACACACAAAAATTAAAACAAAGCCAACAAAAATTTTTCAGTAAAAAAGAAAAAAAGATATGCAGATGCAAGATAAGAATAGGAAAAGATGGATGTTCAACACTATAGATCATTCAGTTCAGTTCAGTTCAGTTTAGTCACTCAGTCATGTCCGACTCTTTGCTACCTCATGAATTGCAGCATGCCAGGCTTCCCTGTCCATCACCAACTCCCGGAGTTCACTCAGACTCACGTCCATTGAGTCGGTGATGCCATCCAGCCATCTTATCCTCCGTCGTCCCCTTCTCCTCCTGCCCCCAATCCCTTCCAGCATCAGAGTCTTTTCCAATGAGTCAACTCTTCGCATGAGGTGGCCAAAGTACTGGAGTTTCAGCTTTAGCATCATTCCTTCCAAAGAAATCCCAGGGCTCATCTCCTTCAGAATGGACTGGTTGGGTCTCCTTGCAGTCCAAGGGACTCTCAAGAGTCTTCTCCAACACCACAGTTCAAAAGCATCAGTTCTTCGGCACTCAGCTTTCTTCACAGTCCAACTCTCACATCCATACATGACCACAGGAAAAACCATAGCCTTGACTAGATGGACCTTTGTTGGCAAAGTAATGTCTCTGCTAGGAAATTGCAAATTAAATTTAAAATTGCAAATTAAAATCACTACACATGCACTAGAATGGACAAAATCCAAAATACTGACAATATCAAATACTAGCAGGATGTGGAGCAACAGGCACTTTCTTTCATTACTGGTGGGAATGCAAAATGGTACAGCCAACTTTGGGAGATGGTTTGACAGTTTCTTATAAAATTAAACATAGTCTTAGCATATGATCCACCAGTTGTGGCTCCTTAGTGTTTACCCAGATGAGTTGAAACTTATGTCCACACAATACTTGCACACAGGTGTTTTCTGCAGCTTTATTTATAATTGCCAAAACTTGGAAGCAACAAAGATGTCCTTCATTAGGTAAATGGTTAAATATAGCATGGCACATCTAGACAATGGAATATTCTTCAGCACTTAAAAACAATGAGCTACAAGCCATGAAAAGATGTGGAAGAACCTTAAATACACATCACTGAGTGAAAGAATCCAATCTACAATGGTAATATCCTATATGATTTCAACTGTATTACATTTTGGAAATGTCTAAACTATGGAGATAATGAAAGGATCAGTGGTTGCCAAGGAAGAGGGGAGAGGAAAAGATGAACAGGCAGAACATGGAGGATTTTGGTTCTGTATTATACTCTAATGTTTGATACACACTGTCACACATTTGTCATGGAATACAAAATACCAAGAGTGAGCCCTAATGTAAGCTATGGACTTTGGGTGATAAGTAGGCTCATTGATGATAACAAATTTACCCCTTTAATTCACAGTGTTGATAGTGGGGGAGACTATGCATATGTGGGGACAGGAGGTATATGGGAACTCTCTGTACTTTCTGCTCAATTTTGCTATGAAACAAAAAACTACTCTAAAAACAAAGCTTATTTTAAAAATATTATGTGTAGAGAGCCTGGAGCAAATGGACCATAAATCTATAAAACCTGTGCTACTTAATTCTGAAATTAATCAAAACCCTGAAAAATCTTACTTTGGTTCTCTTATAAGATTGCAGTACAGGACTTCCCTGGTTCAGGGGTTAAGACACTGTGTTTCCTCTGCAAGGGGCATGGGTTCCATCCCTGGTTCAAGGCGGCACAGTGTGGAAATAAAAGTAAGGAAGAGGCTGGGAAGATAATGCCTCTGCAGCTCTAAGCACAAAAACCATAGGGAAAATCTCCAGTTAGTCTAGCTTGGGTTACAAGACTCCTTCATGACTCAGGGAGAGTAGGCTACAAAGAAAGACTGAGCCAGAGTCACTTGCCAAGGACATCTGCAGCCAGAGGGCAGCAGAAGGGCCATCTCCAAGGCTGAAACCCTGATACATCCATATATATATTGTTATATATATAACTGCTGCTAGAATCCCCCGAGTACTTCTCTGCTGTGGATTACTCTGACCCTTTGCCAGGTTCCCGGACCTCCGCTCACCATTCAACTTCTAAATGAGTAGCTCCACAACCCAGCTTGGCTGCACAACACTTTGATCAATCGGCAGCACTGTAACAATTGTTCAATCTTTGACCAGGGCCAGCTTCACAAGTGTATAACCTGGGCAGTTGAAAAGGCCCTGCATTTAGAAGGGCCCTGTATTTAGTTTAATGCTTGGCTGTCACTATGTTGACATTCTTAATTAATTTTGAACATGGGCCTTGCATTTTCATTTTGCACTGAGTCTAAAAAATTACACAGCCTGTTCTGATCTTGCCTTTCATCGCTAAAGCAGAGGTTTTGTGATTACATGGTAGCAGTCAGGGGAAAGCTACAAAAGAAGAAAAGTAAATGCTGGCTATGCAAGTATTATGTGTCACTGAACATGTACACTTGCAATCTGAAGGACGGATGAAGTCCTTAGGACAGTTCAGGAGGAAAGGCTCTTAGAGGTAATAAGACCTAATACAAGGCTCTTTTTTAAAATTATTTTTGTTTGTTTATTTTATTGGAGTTTAATTGCCTTACAATGTCATGTTAGTTTCTACCATACAGCAAAGTGAACCAGTCACATGGATACATATATCCCTTATTCCTTGGATTTCCTTCCCATTTAGGTCAAGTATGTAAGTGTGCTTAGTCATGTCTGACTCTTTACGACCCCATGGACTATAGCCCACCAGGCTCCTTTGTCCATGGATTTCTCCAGGCAAGCATACTGGAGTGGGTTGCCGTTTCCTCCTCCAAGGGATCTTCCCCACCCAGGAATCGAACCTACATCTACCGCAGCTCCTGCATTAGCAGGCAGAGTCTTTACCACTGGGGAAGCCCTCATTTAGGCTAAAGCCCTAATTCAGAAATTAGAAGAGAGGTTGCCTCTGGAGGGTGGCTGGGGGTTGGAACTAAATGAGAAGAGTCACATGGGCACTGTGATTACAATACTGCTGTATATCTTGATGGGACTTTGTATGCACTGTTCAAACCTCTGGCAAATGTACATTTAAGATTTGTGCATGTCACTGTAAATGTTGTATCAAAAGAAAACCTATAGGAACTTCCTTGGTTTTCCAGTGGTTAAAACTCCTGGCTAGAACTACATTCATGTCTGTAATTTCGATGCTGGAAATGCATCAAAAATTAGATGGATTACAGTATATATAAGGGGATGGATGAATGTACAGGTGGATAGACATACAGACAGACAGACAGGTATGTACTAGGCCAGTAAATTTAAATGGTAATGGAGGACTCTGGGTGATGAGTACACAGGTGTTCACTGTAAAATTCTTTCAAATTCTGATGCTCTGAACTTTTTCATAATGAAAGTTGGGCGGGGGGGAACTCTTAAAAGAAAAAAGCAGCTTCTGTTCGTTTTTAAGATTTACCAGTGACAAACACTTTAATGGGCTTGGCAGTTATCGTGAGTCAGAACACCTAAGCTAATAGCTGAACTGTATTTTGCTTAAATTAAAAACTCAAAGATGCTCTTCTCAGATCTCTAAGTCCTTAAAAAGTTTATGAAGAATGTTTGTAAAATGAGAGATTGCTTGTGCTCATCTCAAAGCCATTTAGTGCCTGCAAGGGACTGAGGCCTCAGGATGATCTATAATGCATGGAGTGTATGCTCTCAGCGGTGTTTTTCCTCTTTTCTTGACGTCAGTTGCCATTTGTAAGGGTTGCCAAGGTAATGACCAGATACATCTAAAGACAGGGCCACAAGAAAGGACAGCATATTTATTTTTTCTCTTTTAGCATCCAATATATTTAAAATTCATAACACAGTTTGATGAAATTCGACTTCACAGAGAACCAAACTTCACTGTACAGAAAAGGACTCCCCTAATCCCTCCCACCCCTGCCCAGCCCTGTGTTTGCAGCTCTGCTTTTAATGACTGGAGTTATTTGAAAACTGCATACAGGCTTTTACATATGCCGTATATTTTTTCCTGGGGAAAAAAATCATTTTTGGTAAAGTCAACAGAAAGACTTAGTTTACCTCAAAGGCAGGCATGGGAAAAATTGAGATCTGTTTCAAAAAGGAAGTTTTCAGGTTCCTTGGAAAGTATGTGATTTTTAAAACTTAAGAAATGGGACTTCCCTGGTGGTCCAGTGGCTAAGACTCTGAGCTCCCAATGCAGAGGGGCCTGGGTTCAATCCCTGGTCAGGAAACTAGATCCCACATGCTGTGACTAAGACCTGGCACAGTCAAATAAATAAATATTAAAAAAAAAAAAAAACTTAAGAAACGATACTTGGGTTTATCAATCAGTATGATTAATTGACATGTTTCTAATGGGACAGATTTGTCATGTCACACTAATTCTAAGTTTTCCATCAATAAAAAGCATATAAGTGTTACAACTTTCCACGTTGACAAGTATATTTTTATTTTGTGGCAGCAATAAATAAACCACTGTGGGTTGAGAAGGAACTCATTTCAGCTCAGTTGAACTTCATTATGTTTTGAAATGAAGTCACCCTAATATTAGAAAATTATATGCTGGCATGAACTTCAATATTCTATTTCTGTTAATGGCTCATTCATTTCAAAATAAGTTCTTACTATTGTATACTTTTAAGTCTGTATATTTTGGCATTATTGAAATTCATTTATTTACCTTTAAAATGAAGTCCAAACATGAAACAAAAGTCATTTTCTAAGGAGATCTTTGCAAGATGCAGAAATCTTTTTATGTGTGAACAAACATTTTTCAATGTTTTATATGAGATACAGGATTTTTTGTTTATGAGCATGCTTGTCCTCTTGGATGCCAATTATAGAGGGTGCAAAACAAATCTGTCCTCAAACACCTCTTGAGGTTTTTACCTTTTTTTGAGACAATTTCTATTTTCAGCCTGAACCACTTCTTGGGCAAAAGATTCCATAAACTTAGCACCAAGTTTGTAAGACTGTAGTATATCTCTTTTTTGTACATCTTAGAATTATAAGAGTCAAGCCTCAAATCATGTGCCCTTTTGCTATGGAGTTTGATGGAAAATTCTGCGTACACGCCTCTCCTCATTTCATGGGATGGGATCATACCACTTTCCTGAGTCGCCACTAGAGGCCCAGGACTCAAAGTCCAAACCCCTGGAGGTCATTCTGTCTCCTTGGGTTATTTTGGAACTTTGCCAAGTCCACAATATCTTCCTTGAGAGTGATCAGCATTTCGGGAGAGTGTGCAAATGGGTCCTTAAAACAAATGTATGGGTTAATAGATGCTGAATGCTAACATCTTCATGGGGTTGAGAAATTGCTGGTGTGGGAATTGGGCGGGGAGGAGAAAGTTACAATTTGAAATACCAATGGGTTGTGTTGGCTTTCTCAAATTTTCTGAACCTCTGCTTTGCTTGAATTTTAAAGGTAAGAAACATCCATTAGTGCATCCCTTACAAGCAAACTTATGACAGTTAATCAATTGTTGAGCATGATTGAGCCCCTATTTTAGGGTCTGGCACTGCTCTGGAATATTACAGAGTTTGTGCCTTCCTGTGACTTTCCCAAATATCAAACTTCAGAGACCATGTAAAGAAAACCTAACGGACTCTTTGCTGCCGATACAATATGTGCTTCCCTAAGCTCCTATTATTCACAGATTTTCTAGCTGGGTTCTTTTTTCTAGCTCTCCTTTTTACAGTGACATTCTTAGACCTCCTACCAGTCTTCACCAACATCAGCTCTGCACTGCCTGGTTTGCTTAATACTGGCAGACTGAACCCACTGAGAGAGTCTCATGCCACTAGCCCCAGCCCCAGGGAACTCCGCTGGCTCACCTTCCTCCTCCACTCACTGCCTTTCCACCAAAGAAAAGGGATTAGATGTATTAACTTTACCAGGTAGATTTAAAATGCACTGTGAGTCACTGAGCAGAGTTCACAGAGTGTTAATGCTGCTGCTAAGTCACTTCAGTCGTGTCTGACTCTGTGTGACCCCATAGACATCAGCCCACCAGGCTCTCCTGCCCCTGGGATTCTCCTGGCAAGAACACTGGAGTGGGTTGCCATTTCCTTCTCCAATGCATGAAAGTGAAAAAGTGGAAAAAGTGAAAGTGAAGTCACTCAGTCGTGTCCAACTCTTAGCGACCCCATGGACTGCAGCCCACCAGGCTCCTCCATCCATGGGATTTTCCAGGCAAGAGTACCGGGTGGGGTGCCATTGCCTTCTCCACACAGAGTGTTAATACTGGGAAGCAAAAGAGATGAGAGCTATGTGCCCTTGGACAAATTACCGAACAATTCTGAATCTGTTTTCTCTTCTATAAAATAGAGATGACAATGTTTACTTCATTGGCTTATTGGAGGGAATTAAGCTAATGTACAGAAAGAACCTTAAGCACAGCAAGCTTTTTAAAAAAACTGGTAGCCAAAAAAACTTTTTAATAAGAATAAAATAAAAAGATAGTTGCCATTACTACTTTGAGATTATTTCTGAATTATTGTCTGAGTCTAGGCTTACAAACAATAACAACAACAACATCACCACAGAGAAATAGATCAGTTTGGCCTACAGAAATTTAAAGTGAAAACGCAGGCAACAGAGAACAGACTTATGCAAATGGAGGGGAGAAGATGGGAGGAAGGAGAGGGTGCAATGTATGGAGAGAGTAATATGGAAACATACACTGCCATATGTAAAATGGATAGACAGCCAATGGGAATTTCCTGTATGACTCTGGGAACTCAAACAGGGTAACAACCTAGAAGGGCGGGATGGGGAGGGAGATGGGAGGGAGGTTCAAGAGGTGCGGGACCTACGTATACCTATGGCTGATTCATGTTGATATACAGCAGAAACAAACAAAATTCTATAAAGCAATTATTCTTCAATTAAAAAATACATAACATTAAAAAAAAGAAATTTAAAATGAAAATGGGGCTTCCCTGGTGGCTCAGAGATAAAGAATCCACCTGCTGATGCAGGAGGCATGGGTTCAATCCCTGATCCAAGAAGATCCCACATGCCGGGCAAAGTAACTAAGCCTGTGTACCACAACCACTGAGCCTGTGCTCTAGAGCCTGAGAGCCCCAACTACTGAAGCTTGCTCGCCCCAGAGCCAGTGCTCCACAACAAGAGATGCACCACAATGAGAAGCCCACACAATGCAACTATAAAGTAGCCCCTACTCCCTGCAACTGGAGAAAAGCCTGCACAGCAACGAAGATCCAGCACAGTCAGAAATAAATACAATTAATTTTTAAAGTGAAAATGAAGAAATGGCCCATTAATGCTGTATTTATTTAAGCTTCTAATTTTCATACATATTCATTCAAGCAACATGTATTAAATATTTTCTGTTTGCAGTGTTATATAGGCAACAGATAGCTGAGTCGATGTTCCTCCCCTCCAGGGACTTGCAATCTAGCTGAGAAGACAAATATGTTAATAACCATCTAGAGATATGTGATTTCACTTTCACTTTTCACTTTCATGCATTGGAGAAGGAAATGGCAACCCACTCCAGTGTTCTTGCCTGGAGAATCCCAGGGACGGGGGAGCCTGGTGGGCTGCTGTCTATGGGGTCGCACAGAATCAGACATGACTGAAGTGACTTAGCAGCAGCAGCAGAGATATGTGACAAATATTAAAAGGGTCGCTGCTGTGAGAAGCCCTTGATTCAGCCTGAAAAGGACTGGAAAGGCCAAACCCACGATCTCAGGTAACTGTAGATGCAGCTGTGCAAAGAGGAAATCTCTCCCACTGTTGCACTCTCATTAGAATTGAAAACTGGTGGCCTGTGGGCAGTATCAGGACTGAAAGTTTGTTTTAGTTGGTCCATACAGGGGTCAAATCAGAAATATCATACACAAGAGTCCGGAATTATGGATTTTCCTGAACAATTACAAGATGTGATTTGGCAATTCTGAAACTGTAATCAACCAGATCCAGACTAGTTGCTTTAGTCTGTTTTATAACCAAAGCTCCTGACCCATCTGTCTGCCCTACTTGGCCTCTGTAGGCATTTGAGGTTGCAAACTTTCAACCAGACACACTTGGATCCAAATCCCACTTTACCACTAATCATTTTGTCTTCAACAGCTGACCCTCAGTTACCAGTCTGTTAAATGGGATCGATAATACCACTTTTGCCATTTTTAGAAAGTGCATTCTAGGAGAGAATGGATTGGAGCAGTGCTTTTCAAAGCATAAAACAACAAACACTGCCTTACACCTGAAACTAACACAACATTGTAAATCAACTGTAATTTAAAAAAATAGACAATTTCTGTATCATCTAAAAAAAGTGCCTCTCAATATTTACTGTTTATCCGAATCATGTGCAGATTCTGCAGACCGTGCTCTTTCAAGTCAAAGAGTCATGTCAAAAAAGGGGAGGAGGGCAGTGTCACCTAACATAATCTGATACAGAGGTCACTAGTCAGGTGTGACTATTTAAATTTAAATTAAGATTCAGTTCCTCAATTATACTAGTCACACTTCAAGTGCTCTCTAGCTATATGTGACCACTGGTTATTTACTGGACAGTGCAATTATAGAGCAGTTCCGGCATCGTGGCAAGTTCCATCGGATAGTGCTAGAGACAACATCGTCCAATAAGTCCACCTGAGGTCACCCAATTGTCTAGGGGAATGCAATTTTGACTTACTATGTTTTACTGATTAGGGTTCCAAGTCTTTAAGAGTAGATGTTAATATCCAGAAGATTGATAAGTTGCAAGTGCACACTACAATCTTCTGTCCTCCCCTCTGAACCAGATGGTTCCATCACAAATTAGGTCAGCAAATCTTGGACATTATACATTTTATGACTATCATATTTATAAGTTTTAAAAATTTGTACCTTTTGGGGGGGGGGGGGCGGTGCCAAGGGGCAAGTAGAATCTTAGCATTGGGAACAATGAGTCTTAACCACTAGATGGCCAGGGAAGTCTCAATACTATTTAAATTTATACTTTGGCCAAACTATTTAACTTTGAAAGCCTCACTGAGGAATACTTTCTAAAACAGGGATTTTCCTCATAGGGTTCTTAAGAATTAAACAGGATAATAAATATAAAACATTTACTACAGCTCTTGGCATGTAAAAATTGCTAAATAAATGTTAGGTGTTGCAATTATTATTTAAGAATGCTTTATCAATGTGTTTCTATATATTTAAGCATATCAATTCCTACTTCCATGTAGGTCCATTCAAATGCTGGAAGTCCCAAATGTATTCTGGGCACAAGGCCTGAATCTACCAACTTTGGCATTACTCAATCTGCACTCAGCGTCTTTTCATCCTTTCTGCAGCAACGGGAGAAGTTTTCTGGCCAATATTTGGCTTCAAATTGTGAAAGTCTTCCAGGCTGTCAACAACTAAAAATCCTCCCTCCCCTCCAGGCTCTCTTCCCCTCCCCTCTCCTCTACCTCTTCCTGCCAGCAGAAGTCCTGGACTCCACACTTCCTGCCTTACTCTATAAACATTCCCTCCAGCTGCTGCCTGCCTCACTCCAGGCTTAACTCTTTAATTGCTAAAGACCCTTTTCCCAGAACAATGTACAAAGTCACAGCATTCTTAGCTTCTGGGATGGAAAACTCTTCACAGATTTCCCCTCCCGATTCCCATAAGCCTTCTTATGCATTTTACAATAGCCATTTGTACCATTCATAAATAAAATTAAATTTTTGTTGCTGCTGTGAATACTGGGAATTGTGTCAGAGATAATTTCTTTGTAGCTCAGAACTGTTTACAGAGGATCTTCTATATATGTACAACACTGTGATTTCTTTATCATCTAAGGAACTACTTGACATAGAAAAGAGAGATTTTGTTCTCTGTTTTTCAAAATTTATATAACCAGACTAAGAAAATTCAGTCTAGAGTGTAAGTTGACAGGGTCTTGGCACAGAAGCACAGTTCAGACTTTTGCAATAAAGATAGCAGAGACAGTGTTGAGTTGGAGAGAATGAAATAGAGATGTCTGGAGAGAGGTCAGCAAATCACTCAGAGCTTTAGGGAAAGGCCTTCCAGGGTCCAAAGGTAGCCCTCAGCATTGTGGGCCCAGAAACTCCAGTTTTTGTTTAGACATTAGAATTGTGAGGAATGTTTCGTCACATATCTGCAAATTGAACTATAATATGTTTTCAGTGATACTGAGGAGGATTTTTAGTTGTTCTCAGCCAAGACTTTCACAATTTGAAGCCAAATATTGGCCAGAAAACTTCTCCCATTGTTTCAGAAAGGATGAAAAAATATTGAGTGCAGACCGAGTGACGCCAACGTTGGTATCAGAAAGTGGCAAAGAAAGTTTAGATTCAGTTTGAAGCTAAATACTCATATCTTGCCTTAGACTCACAACATCACACACAGCACATAGTTTCATCACAGAACTTATACTCAGTTTAAATTTTGAGTTGCCTCTGAAAATAAGCAAGTCATCCTCAACACATTGTCAAGTGGCAATACTTCCTATCAGGATGCTAATTACACGGACAAATGTCTAGGTAAACTAGGTCAGTTCTAGCTGTATCAGTCCCAGTTTGCATTTCCCAGCTGTAAAACCTGGGATGAGTTATTAATAGTTAACCCCCATGTCTGGTTTCCGCATCTGTGAAATGGGGATAATAATAGTAACTACCTGACAGGATTGCTGGGAGGATTAAATGAGTCAGTACACAAGGAACACTTAAAATAGCGTCTGCAGCACTATAAGCGGTGTTATTAACCGCTATGTTGATTTTATTGCTATTATTTTTATTATCAAGCCATTTTACCTAAAATTATAAAATTACTCAGTGTGCTAAGACTGTGACCTTTGATTATTTGTACAGAACTCAGGTGCTGAAAATATGAATGAGTATTCAATATCTGGCTGTCATACTAAATAACACACAGCAATGGTGTCAGTCTTGTCTAAATGGAGGAGCAAAGCATGAAGCGATAAGGACAACTTCATCATATTAAGATGTGACCATTCTAGAGCCTATTCTTCAGTAAAAACCAAGAAATATTCTAAACCAAATGTGCTTAACTATTAGTCTGTTAGGGCTTCCTCCACAAAATACCACAGACTGAGTGGCTTAAACAGATTTTTTTTTTTTTTTTGCAGTTCTGGAGCCTGGAATTCTAAATCAAAGTGCCAGCAGGGTTGGTTTCTGGTGAGGCCTGTTTTCCTGGCTTCCCGGTGGCCACCTCCTTGCTCTGTCTTCACCTGGCCTTTCCCTCTGTGCACGCACACTCCTGGTATCTGTTTTTCTAAGGACACCAGCCTTACTGGATTATGGTTCATTAATGTGACCTCTTTTGACCTTAATTACTTTCTTAAAGGTCACATTGGAGGTTGCGACTTCAACACATGAATTTGGTGAGGTGGGGAGGGACAGGGACACAATTCAATCCATAACACACTATCTTGTTCCCTCGTCTTAAAATTTTTATTTTCCTCCATGGCTTGAAAGTAGGTCCAATCTAAGTCATGATGACTAAGAGGGTTCCTTCCCACCACATTTCTAGGCTTCTTCCATGTCTTTTTAAAAAAATTTATCCAGCTGCACAAGGTCTTAATTGTGGCATGCAAACTCTTAGTTGGCGGTGTATGGGATCTAGTTGCTTGACCACTGATTGAACCTGGGCCCCCTGCATTGGGAACATGGAATCTTAGTCACAGGACACCCAGAAGTCCTGCTTCTTCTAAGATTTAAGTAAAGTTCATCATAAGTTGTTTTGCTTGAGGTATGTTCTTCTTTGTCTGTAGTCTTCCTGGTTCCTACTCTTAGAATTGCCCTTCCCTACCTCTACGTGTCCATGTCACATCTATATCTCAGAAGCCAGCCGAGATGCAGCTTCCTCCAGGAAACCTGTCCCAATCGTCCCTGACGGAAAGCCTCTCTTCTCAGCTGAGCTCCCAAAGTATGGAGTCTCCCTTTCAGCACTTTTCATTTTCTGCATTTCATGTTAACCTGTGTTTTGGCTCCTCTATGAGTTCTCTGGGTGCCAACTAGTTCTGATTGATCTGCCATAATCCTTCCCCAGAATAAAGCCTTATTTAACATGTTGCTGCTGCTGATTTTGTTTAGTCACTTCAGTCATATCCAACTCTTCTTGAGACTCCATGGACTCATGGAGCCCACCAGGCTCCTCTGTCCATGGGATTTCCCAGGCAAGAAGACTGGAGTGGGCTGCCATTTCCTCCTTCATGGGATTTTCCTGACCCAGGGATTGAACCCACAGTCTCCTGAATTGTAGGCAGATCCTTTACCACTGAGCCACCAGGGAAGCCCCTTATTCTGCATAGATGTTCCCCAAAAATGAATCGAATGAAGTATCAATTGCATGCCAGTGAAAATCAGGCAGGAGCAGACAGAGTAGGAAGGATCTGGAAGTACAAATATCAAAGTGTAACTATGGTTATTCTTAGAGGAGTGAGATTTCAGAGGTCTTTCATTTTATATTTTTGAATCAGTTGAATTTTTGATTTACATGCCTGACTTTTATATAATTTTCTTTATTTATTTTTGGCTGTGCTCAGTCTTCAGTGTTGCTCAGTCGTTTCTCTAGTTGCCATGAGTGGGGCTACTCTCCAGTTGTGGTGCTCGGACTTCTCACTGTGGTGGCTTCTCTCGTTGCAGAGCACAGGCTCTCGGTCTTCTGGGCTTTGATAGTTTTGGTTCCCAGGCTCTAGAGCACAGGCTCAATAGCTGGGGTGCACTGGCTTAGTTGCTCTGCAGCATGTAGGATCTTCCCAGATCGGGGATTTAACCCGTGTCTCCTGCATTGGCTGGAAGATTCTATCACTGAAGCCACCAAGGAAGCCCATGCCCTGCTTTTTTAATAAGAAAAAGTACTGGAAATTTCAAACATCTTTAAAAAGAGGTAGGTGGGAAGAAAAAGATTAATGTCAGGAAACATGGCTATTACTTCTAAAACGCATGGTCTGTGTGGCCAAGACAGTGAAGGAGGAGGACTTTGGAGGCAACTGAGGTGTGTACATATGCGGAGGGGCTCATCCCCAAAAATAATTTACAAGGTTTTTAGAATTCCTTGATTATTTAAAACATCATGAATAACTGACAAAAATGAAAACTTGAAAAAAAATTCTATGCATGATAAATGCCTTATACTGACTTTCTGTGGTACTGAAAAAATTTTAAGTGTATGTAATGCAATCCTTTTTGAAATAAAATTTTTGCCACATATTGAGTCTCCAACTTATTTTTCTTTTCTAGTCTTCACTGCTACATGGAAAGCTCTCCCAGAATTCCAGAGACAAAACAAAGATTGTTCTTGAAATTAAAGAGAACAGAGTCTTTCAGTGATAATTAGAAGATAAATTTTATACAGTAAATGATAACACCGGTCGGGGAAAAAAAAGGTAAAACCTACTTCAGAATTTTCCTTCAGGTTTTAGGCATACCTTTAGAAGTATCAATACAAAGCTGAATTCACACACACATACACACCTCCTACTACATTATAGATATTTATGTTCATTACACATAACAACATGTAGCATAGAACCAAAAACTATGGTCGGTTACTTTCACTCTGCTTTGTGCCCAAAGCAGAAATGAATCCAGGGAAAACATGAAGTGTGCTTTCCCAAAGTTCAATCCTGCCACAGAACACAGTGAATGCTGTCCTCTGGGAGTGAGGAAGCCATTTAAATTCAGAGAACAGATTCTCAACACTGGCAAGCTATTTTTAGATCAAGCTGTAGCTTAATTTGGAATCCAACCAGTTGAGGTCTTGCTTTTTCTTGATTTTTTTTTTTTTTTAATGGCAATAGATATCTATACGTACGGGAAAGGAGTTCTCCAAAAGAAGCATTTTAAGTGTTCTTGAAGAATATATATTCCAAAACCAGTTGAATAAAAGATTTATATTAGAGCTTTGAAAGTTTTTGTTTATCCGTAAACTGATATTTTAAAATTTGCAGTGTATGGCCCTAAAAAAGGAAAGATGTGTTTATTTAACCAAGGTCTGGGGGGAAGCCAACCTGCACAGCTACCTGACAGAATAGCAGCTCTGCCTGGATGCCAGGTGCCCGGTCGGGGAGGCCTGACCAAAATAGAGATGTGGGAAATTTCTTGGCTTCCAAGACACTGAGCTTCTCATGCTCAGAAGGATCTCCCAGGGTAGCCAGACACTAATTCCATCAGCCATGATGACTTGGCTGCTGCAAGCAACCAACTCCTGACTGTCCCTCATTGAGTCTAAATTCAAATTCTAATTAATTAAAATAAAATTAATTTTCTCTATCATGCTAGCCATATTTCAAGTGCTCAGTAGCCACATGTGGCTAGCAGGCTACCATACTGGGCAGTGTAGAGCCTTTCTATCATGGCAGAAAATTCAACTGGATGGCACTGGTCTATCCCAATAACAAAGTAATCTCAGGCAGTTTTGTAAAAAGCATTTAGGGAATCAAGAGACACAGACTTTGGTCCTATCCCAGCTTCTGTTTTTTTGACAAGCCCTCATATAGTGCTTACTGTGTACCAAGTATAATTTTAAGCACTCTATAAAAACCACTTTGGGGCTTCTCAGGTGGCTCAGTGGTAAAGAACCCACCTCCCAGTGCAGGAGATGCAAGGGATGTGGGTTTGATCCTTGGGTCAGGAGGATCCCCTGGAGGAGGAAATGGCAATCCACTCTAGTATTTTGCCTGGAAAATTCCACTGACAGAGAGGAGCCTGGTGGGCTACAGTCTATGGGGTCACAAAGAGTCAGACGTGACTGAGCAACTGAGCAAACACACAGACACACACAACCATTTAATCCTCACAAATACCCCCATTTTCCAGATGAGGCTATTGAGGCACAAAGACATTAACTTAGTGGGCCAGTAAAGGTAGAACCTGGCTAGGAATCCAGGCACTGTACCTTCAGAATCCGTGGCCTTAACTACTACTTAACGCTGTCTTTCTGAAAATCCATGTGACCTGGGGAAATTGCTTCACTTCACTCATCAAATGAGGAAAGCAAACCAAATGCCACCAGAAGTCCTTTCCAGTGCCGATGGCCTAGAATTTATTCACTTATGCAGTGGCTGTCAAGTGTCTACTCTGAGAGGAAGTATATGCTGGATATACATCAACAAACAAAGCAGACATGGTCCCTCGTAGTGACAGAAGCAGACATTAATCAAACATAAATACACGGGACAATTGCCTGGAGAAGTTTGACTAAGGACTGGCCTTCAGAACTGAGTGTTTAATGGGATAATGAGATTTGACCCAGTCAGAGAGGGTAGGTGTGGCTCTTTTGAGCTGATGAAACATAAACAGTGAAATCAACACACAGATGAGGGGAGGTCAGGGGGTCTCCACTGTCCTGGCACTGCCACTCGTGAGGATCAGCTCTGCTCCCCTCAGTGATGTGTTCACTGTGGGTCTCTGTGGGAGAGGGAGGGAAGGAGAGGGTGAGATTGGAGGCTTGAGTGAGCAGGATCACAGAGAAACAAAATTTGCCCTTACTCAGGGCACTCTTTCTGGGTTGCCCAGATTCCTGTCTCCTGGACAACCAGTGTACGTGTCTCCATCAGAGTTAAAAATGGAACACAGGCTAATATCTGCAATGGGGACCAAGAATAATTTGGGGTTCAGCCTGTGCACTACTTAAACACAGAGGTACCAGAGCGCAGGCCTGTGTCAGTCATGTGTGTGTGACACAGTAAGTGTGTGCAAAACTCAGCGAGGAAACTTCACATTACAGATTTGCTTCAGGGCTTCTGACTTCAGACACTTTGCTCCAGAAGGAGCGCTGATTCTTAACTCTGTAAGCAGGAAATTTTGTTAAAGAAAAAAAAAAGATTAAAAAGAACAAAAAGAGCAAATGGGAATCTTGTTCTAAAGAGGCTTCTTCTCTCTCACTTTTCTGCTGTGGGTTTCCCCCAGGCTCAGGCCTCAGTTTTTTTCTCTTCAGTAAAGTCACTCTGTTTCATGGCTTTAACCAGCTCATCAGTAGATGGTACAAATGCAGACAGTAGACCAACAGGGAGATAGCCTGCTCTGGCCTTGAAGCTAGACTCTAGGAAGAAAGCTTACTTTCTGAGACTTAGCTACTGAACAAGGGCAGTGGCTCAAAAGAGTGACTGATTCTACAGAGGCCCCTGAAAATGAGAGCTGCAAGCTCAGTGCCTACAGCAGCGAGACAGGGGACAGAAACGAGTGATGTGGGCTGGGCGGTTGCGTGGTGAAATGGGGATTTCGTGCTGCTCCTATTACTCCAGCTCATTGTTACCCAATTCCTTTTTCCCATGAGACAAGCCAGAAATCTGTATTTTCTTGTGAAATGTGGGCAACTATGTTGTGCATTAACATCTGTGGGACAACCCATAGATCTGGTCTTTTGCTCCTAAGAGTTGATAATCTCACCACATCGAAAGAGCTTGCTTGTGGGGAGAGGAGTGACCAGAAGAAAATAATGAAGGGAGAGTGAGTAGAGAGTGAATGGAGGCCAAGGGTCCGTAACACTGCAATACCAGGTAAGCAGAGCACAAGAACCCACTCCATGCTACAGGGGTGTAAGAGTCACCTGGTGGAGATGTCTGCTTCAGATGAGTATGGCTTGGTAACATCTGCTATGACTATCCAACTAACTCTACTCATTTGGGCTTGGTACTCCTCATGCTACTTCTGCTTATAATTGGGTTTCCCAAGATCTGTCCACAGATAGAGAATGTGAATATGAAATACCCAGTTTATTTGGTAGTTTCACGTCACCTCTCCAAATAATAAAGAGGCATTCTGACTTTACAAATTCATATCTTTTGGTTAAACTCAGGACCTCATCATCTAGGACATGCTTGATAATCATATTTCTTGGCAATAATCACACATATATGATACACACACACACACACACACATATATCTCAGGTCTTAGATCTGGAATCACTCATTCCTTCAAGAAGCCTTGTCTTCTTGAGTGGGAAATGATATTTAAAGGTCACAATCTGTGCTGTCATTACATCTAGGCCTTTTCAGTGGTCAGAGCTATGAAACATATTTCTTTAAACTTAAAAAAAAAATCACAGGCACATACTGATATTTCCAATTCAAATTTAACATTACAGGGATATATAAATATATAGTACTGTGGAAAATCTTGACTCCTAACAACATTAACATAGCTAGTTGCTTTATCTTGCAATATAAAAGACAGCTGCAAAATAATAGTACTGTTAACAATAAAACTACTTAATGCATGAAGTCTGTGATTTCTCTGAAGCTCTATCTGTTCCTAGAATATATTCCATTGATGACATACAGTCAAAATGCTGGATTAATAACTTGAAGTAATTATTTTCTCAATGTAGTTATATCACCAACTTGATATATAGTTTAAAGCAATGAAACATTCATTTTAATTCTTTTTGAACTTTTAGAGATTGCTTTTTCTTCTCATCCATTTTTGGAAATTTAAAATATTAACAAGATGCTAAAATTACATAATAAAGTACACTCTGGGGAGAATTACTTTCATCTGCATTTTTATTGGTTTTAAGTTTGTAGCATTTTTTTTTTGCTCATATAAGCAGATAGATATCTATTTTAACCCTATCCCCTTCATACTCAGTTCTGAGTGATCATGGGAGATTGCAGTGCCCTGGATGCTGCCTGCCACTCCAGTGAGGAATTAGCTGTGCCCACCTGTCCCCCATGTGGTATGTTTGCCATGGGTCTGTGTGGGTAAGAGCATGGTGGTTATGTAGGAAAATGTCCATATTTGTCTTTTTCATTTGGATACTGTCAGATGAAATTCATCATGTATAAAGTCAGGGCATCAGCCTTCTTCTCAAACTAACTGCCTCCAAACTCCCCTATATGTTCTCAGCACCTTAGTTCTACTAATCACTTAGTATAAAAACTTTGGTCAAATTGGACTTCTCCATTCTGCTTAGTCTTCATACTCTATCAATCACTACATTTGACATCAATGTTTTTTTGAGCATCGACTTTATGCCAAGTACATGATAAATAAGACATAATTGGTGACTCCAAGGGGAAGCTTATATTGCAGTGGGGAAGTCACAGGAAAAAAAAAAAAAAAAGATCCCAGTATGGTGTAAGGTGCTATACTTGAAATAGGCAGGGATGGTTTGGAAGAATAAAGTGAGTACAGAAAATTCTAGTTAAGGAGAATTTCACAAAGAAGGTGATGCCTAAGTTGAGTTTAGGCAGGAAGTGCGAGTAGGTTTTGCTCATGAGAAGAAGAGGATGAAAATGAGAGAAAGAACATTCTAGGCAGAGAGAGATAAGAGATAAATGAAAGCAAGTTGTGTTTCAAGAACTGCACATTTTTCAGTGTGTGTGGAGTATCACAGTTTGGCAGAAGAAGAAAGATAATTAAAAGCCTGATGGTGAAGAATTTTGTTCACTTACCATGTTACAGATTTTGGTTTTTTATCAGAACCCTCAGGAAAGCCCTTGATAGATTTTAAAGACTTCACTTTGACTTTTCACTTTTCATGCATTGGAGAAGGAAATGGCAACCCACTCCAGTGTTCTTGCCTGGAGAATCCCAGGGACGGGGGAGCCTGGTGGGCTGCCGTCTATGGGGTCACACAGAGTCGGACATGACTGACGACGCGACTTAGCAGCAGTAGCAGTAGCAGTGTTATATCAGAATTGCACTTTTAATAAATCACCCTAAGATTGGTCAGGGAATAAGAATGAAATGAGTGAGGAAAAATCTGGAGGCAAGGCTAATGCCATAATTCAGGGAAAAAATGCTGAATCCCTGAACCAAGGGCAGTGGCAGAAAAGATGTGGGAAGAAAACTGGCTTGACAGACTTGAAGGAGACAGAACTGATAGGACTGGCAAATGGATGGTGACTCAAGGACACTCTCAGACTTCAGGCTTTGACAGCTAAGTGGGTGGTGGCACCATTCACTTAGAATAGGAGCACAAGATGAGAAGCAATGGCTGGAGAATAGGGAGCAAAGATGAAGGTATCCAGTGAAATAACACTAGGAAAAAAGTACTCATTCAACACACACGTATCTACTGATCTTCTACTCTGTGAAAGGCACACTGTTTTCTCGAGAGTTTGCAACAGATTATGATGTGCAGGAGTTTATTTACAATAGAGAGAGGATTAGAGAGGAAAAATGAGAGAGAAAAGAACAGATGGATGAGTATTAATGGGGATGAGAATTAATGGGGATGAGAATATGGAGCCTGCATGTGAGAAACATGAAGAAAGTAACAAATCTCAAGGATCTCAGTATGTTGACCTAAAAGTGCTTCAGCATGAATGGATGCTGAAGCCCTGGAGAGTTTCAGAGGCTGGTGAACCAAGTTCCTATCAATTCTTTTTATAAAGCTTCTTGTTGCTTCCTTTACATTGTCATTTATATCACCAGAGCTCAGACACTCTTCCTGTTCCTTTGTGTATTTCTCATTCTTACTGTATTTTTTTTATTTTGAAATATTTTCCTTCTCTGTATCATATAAGCAAAGAGAATAAAGTTAAAATATAGCTTATAATTCCATCACTCAAAGATAAATACTGGTAGTGTTTTAGGATAATTTTCCACTTTTTCCTAATGAAGTGGGAGAGAAGAGAAAACATTTTTTATTTACAAAAAGAGGTTCATATTGTATATTTGGGGTTTTAACATACTTTTTAAAAAAAACCTAAACACTGTAACATGGATCTCTTCCTCTGCCCTTAAAGACTCCTCTATAGCATAATATTTAATGACCTAATAGCATTATGTTGTATTTGACTGTTATTTCCAATTTTCAGGATTAAGAACAACTTTGACCATTTCAATATTATGCCATCTTTCCTTTCTCCAAATTCATAATGTTTGTCAG
Source organism: Bos javanicus (assembly GCF_032452875.1). NCBI lineage: Eukaryota > Metazoa > Chordata > Mammalia > Artiodactyla > Bovidae > Bos > Bos javanicus. Next base: position 87,836,517 of record NC_083868.1, read on the forward strand.
TGCACTTATATCACAATCTACTTTATTATATCTTTATATTTTTATTTAACTTTTTTATAAGCTTGTGTTTTGGTTTTACCAAATATTTTAAGTATCAGTTGGCTTAGGTTAGTTATGCTGCAGTAGAAAACAAGCCCCTAATCTCAATGGTTACAACAAAATATTCATTTCCCCCTCATATTTCATGTTGACTACAGGTTGGCTGTGGATTGGCTTCACATGCTCTTTACTTTGGACTGAAGCAGCCTCTATCTGGGACATGCCATTCTTGTGGCAAGGGGAGAAGAATGCTGGGGGAGTCATGTAATGACCCTTAAAGCTTTTGCTTAAAAGTTTTGTACATAACTCCCACTCCTATTTTATTGGCCAAAGCAAGTAACATGGTCAAGCTTGACATCAGTGAGTGGGGAAGTATAGTCTTCGCACATGGCGAGCCAGTGAGTCGTTGAGGTAATAATAAAATCCACCTCAGTTTTAAATTTCTATGGATACATGTGTTTGGCTTATTCTTCATGTATCATCTTTATGAACTAGCTGGATTTCGTGGGCAAAATTATTAAATAGCTTTATTTTTCTTACTGTCTTTCAAATATGACTGAGTAAGACCCTCTTCCCCATGACATTATCATGGGCAGATCTGAATGATTTTCTTACAGCTTTGAGGTTTTATCACATGGTCTTGTTATTATGACTTAAAAGTTTGATTTGATCAAAACAAAAACTTTAATCCTTCATTTAGTTAAAGCGTTTCTTCTCCACAGTTCTTAAACAGATTGAGGTTTGAAGACACTTGTGGGCTTCCCGTCTGGCTCAGCTGGTCAAGAATCTGCCTGCAGTGCAAGAGATCTGTTCGATCCCTGGGTTGGGAAGATCTTTCCCACTGGAGTGGGAAAGGCTACCCACTCCAGTATTCTGGCCTGGAGAATTCCATGGACTGTATAGTCCATGGGGTTGCAAAGAGTCGGACACAACAGAGTGACTTTCCCTTGGACACTTGTAGTGAGTCTGTTTTTCTCTACATGTTCTACCATTTCCCTAATTGTTTTGCCACATGGCTTTAGGCCCTCTGCCTAAGACAGGCAGAGTTTCTGGCTCTTTCTCTTCAGGGATGTTTTGTGGGCTGTTGAAGACTCCCTGCTAGAGGTCCCCAGTGCACTGTTCCCAGACGTGGGCAAGCATCTTTCAGTTGACCCCACCACTGTTCCTATAAGCTCTTGCTTCTCAATTTACACCCCAAGACCACTCTTCCTCTCAGGGCCATCTTGTCAGGCAGACAGGCTTCTAGAATGAAGACACTTTAAGACAACTCATGCTGAACAGCATGTGTGATGTGATGTCCAGTCTGCTTCACTGGAAATACTCATTTTTGTTCCACCAAATCCTGAAAGTACCGGCCATTCCCACTAGAGCCTTCAATCCTCACTCTCTCACCAGGGGCAGCTCTAGCGAGCCCTTATCTTTAGACTTTTCCAGGTACAAGTCAGTTTCCAGGTCCTCCAGACACCTGAAGACCCATGGCAAGTTCTCTGAGCCATCCTCTTATACCTGTTATCTAAGGTGGGAGTCAGATGGGAAGATTTTAAAGCACAGGGCTCTAATAACTATTTCCAAAAGTAACTCTCACCTCCAACAGTCTTTATCTTACCTATAAACTGGAGGTAGGAGTTGGGCTTAGAGTCACAAAGTGAGTTTTATAATCTCTTATCAGCTCCTTTTGTTTGGACAAAAGGATATCATGCCATATATATTCAGAATTTATATTTCTACCTGTGATATATTTTACACCTAAACTGGTTAACCTTAGGCATGAGTGAGAGATGGAAGAGGGTGGTATCTGGTTATTTTTATAAAATGTTATGTTATCTCTTTGCTACATCTTAGATAGCTGCATAAAGACTTTCACTACTATTTTTTTTTTTTAAGCACAAACTTGTAAAACAGCAAACAAGACTAGAAAATTCAGAATTACGGTCAATATGAATGAATAGGATTATAATACCAAAAAAAAAAAAAAGCAGTTATGAAAACTTACCTGTCCCATCCATCCCTGGAAACTCTGATAAACTGGGAAAAGGGTTAGGAGGCTCTGTCACACCTCGTTTAGTTCAACTTAGCTTATTCTGTTATTAATCTTACAAGGAAAAGAAAGCAATGTTGAAAGCCAGGAGTAATATTTCAAATCTTGGTTGCTAACATATGAAAAACAGATTGAACAAGCTTGGCTTGTGATTCATTCTACAATTTAAAGCCACTGCCCTCTAATTTAGTCTTCTGAATGCAACTACAGTATGTTTGCATCCTTGTATTTGGATAATGAGCCAACCCACCATGAAGGCTGAAGGCTGTGTTTCGGCTGCTTGCTGGCACTAAATAGCACTGGGTGCAATGACATTATGCTCCCAACAGTGTTAATTATAAGTGTCTTAGAATAGAAACACAGAACAGAAAATCAAAGATGTTTTTAGTTCACCACTAGTAAACAAATGGCAAGCCACAAATGGCAGAGGTTCTCTTTGTTGGAGGTAAAACCACTGAGATATCAACCACTACTGAAGCCCAAGATACTTTAACAAAATGTGTAGTTGATATGAGGAATTTTTTTCCAGAAATTTTATTATGAAAAATTTCAAACATATCAGAATTGATAAAACTGTAGTAACCTCTCATGTATTCACCACCTAGATTTTATAATTGTTGTTTTGCAATATTTGCTTTCTTATAGACATTTACCTATCAATTTGTCTATCTACCCACCAATCTATCTCCTTTTTTTTTTAATGCACTTCAAAGTAAACTGCAGACATCAGCACACTTTACCTCTAAACACTTCAGCCTGCCTATTTGTTTAGGGATTTTGTGTGTGTGTGTGGTAAAATTTACACACAGTGAAAGGCACAAATCTTAAATGTACCACTTGACAAGTTTTAACAAATGCATACATCTGGAACATAGATTTTTTAATCTTCAGTCTAAATGACTATATTTTACTTTTAGGGTTGTATATTCCATGTCATTGGCTTTTACTTAAGTTCAATTTTTTTTTCAAAAGCTTGAATTTCAAATACCACCCAAAAAATAAATTACAGGCTACCACCACCTATTCAATGATTCCCTCCAGTCATTTGACAAATATACCAGCAATAGTAGACTAGAAAACATTATGATAAGAATGAGGTCACCCACAATGGCAACTAAAACATGAAATGCCTCAGGACAAATTTACAAGAGAAATGTGTGACATAAATAAAGGAAACTATAAATCAACTGAAAGATAAAAGAAGGCTTTAATAATATGGGGGTAAAAGCCATATTCCTGAGTGGAGAGATTAAAAGTAAGATTTTATTTCTCCCCAACTTTATAGGCTTAAGACTTTTGAAACTGAAATATTAGTGGGACTTTCTGTCTATACTATTTTTAAAATGATTATGAAATTTATGACAGAAAAGTCTAAAACAGAATAATAAGAGGGGATATTACTCTATTAAATAAATACATGTGTAATGATCACAGCAGAAGATAGTGGTGCTTGGAATAAAGAGGCCATAGTGGTGAGAAGTGGTCAGATTCTGGGCACTTCAAGGGAAGAGAAAACCAGGTGTGATGGTGAACAGGACGTGTAGCATGAGAAGAAAGAACTCAAGGGTGATGCCTGGTTTTTACCTGAGTTACTCACTGAGACGTGGAAGGTGGGATAAAATATTAGGAGGGTGAAGAAGGGGCTCAGGAGCTCAGTTATAAGTTTCCAATGTTAAGTTTTAGATGGTCATTACACATGCAGATGAGTCCCTTGGACTGCAAGGAGATCCAACCAGTCCATTCTAAAGGAGATCAGTCCTGGGATTTCTTTGGAAGGAATGATGCCAAAGCTGAAACTCGAATACTTTGGCCACCTCATGCGAAGAGTTGACTCATTGCAAAAGACCTTGATGCTGGGAGGGATTGGGGGCAGGAGGAGAAGGGGATGACAGAGGATGAGATGGCTGGATGGCATCACCGACTTGATGGACGTGAGTCTGAGTAAACTCCGGGAGTTGGTGATGGACAGGGAGGCCTGGCGTGCTGCGATTCATGGGGTCGCAAAGAGTCGGTCATGACTGAGCGACTGAAATGAACTGAAAATCAAGTAGAAACCAGTTAGGAGAGATAGAGAGGCCTTTGAAGCAGGAGAGTAACCAAGAAAAGGGAAGGATTAGAAACCCAGAGAAGTTCAAATGGTTACAACACGAAACCTGCTGTATCAAACATCCCGGGGTGTCTCCTAATAGCTGTTCTTGTCTTCTCCCTGAGTTTTATAACTCCCAGATTTTAGATGTAAATCTGGCTGTCCAAAATAAAGACAAAATTTCACAATTTCCATCAAAGCTAGATGTGACGATGTGACTAAGTTCTGGCCAATAATATATCAGTGGCTGCTTCAGGAAATCTTCCTTCAAAACAAAAATAGCGGGTAAAATCTTTGCATTGCTTGTCTCTTCCTTCCTGCTACTTAGAACGTCTCTAGGATGGCTAAAGGGGCCTCCCAGGTGGCACTAGTGGTAAAGAACCGGCTTCCCAATGCAGGAGATGTAAGAAATGCAGGTTCAATCCCTGGATCAGGAAGATCCCCTGGAGGAAGGCAAGGCAACCCACTCCAGTATTCTTGCCTGGAGAATCCATGGACAGAGGAGCCTGGCAGGCTGCAGTCCATAGCGTGACAAAGAGTCCAACAGGACTAAAGCGACTTAGCACACAGGATGGCTATAACTCCATCCTGGCTAAGGTTCCCACCATAAGTTAGGGACGGTGAAGTAGAAAGTTGCAGTCAGTTTGAAATGGCAGACTCTCTATACCAGCTATGCAGTGCTTTCATCCTGACTTGTATAAGAGCAAAAAATAGTGATTTGTGGAGTCTCTGACATTCTTGATCTAATCACATCCTAAATAGGACATCTACGATAATCTTTTTCTATCCCCTCCCCCCAAGGACTGACCACTCCCTCCATCTGGCCCTTCTGCTCTTTCAGCATGTTGTCAGAGCACTTTCCGTAAGGTACTGTTATGATTTAAGTGTCTTAGTAAGTGCTCTGAGTTTGTTGAAATCTCTGAATGGATTTCAATCTGTTCATTTGGATCTCTGTAACTTAAAATTTTCTTATCCTTCCAGTTAGATCACAAGCACTTTGAGCACAGGGAACATTTCTTGTTCTCTCTGTAAAATTTCCATTTGGTCCTTTATATTTTCTACTTCTTTATTGAGAATTTTTATCTTTCTATGTATTTCAAGACTGCTCACTCTTACTTTTTAAAGCATTTTTATTATAGCTACCTCAAATACTTTGTCATATAACTCTAATGTATTTGCCATTTTGGTGTTGGCAGCTATTGATTGTCTTTTCCAATGTGAGTTGAGACTTTACTGGTTCTTTCAGTGCTGAGTAATTTTGGATCGTGCTCTGGATATTTTGAATATTATAGGGCTCTGGGTCTTATTGAAATCCTATGGAGAATGTTGATTTTTTTGTTTTAGTGGGTAATTGACCTGGTTGGGTTCAGGCTACAAATTTCGATCATACTTTTGGATTTGGGGCTGCCTTCAGTTCAGGCTAGGAAATATTAGAGGGATAAAAATTGGAAAGTCACCATCAGTTCAGTGATCCTTCAGTTCTTATCTTCTTCTCCAATCTATCTACTATGATTTACTTTTCAAGAGCCTTAAAATAGCTGTTCCATGTGTTCTATCTAGATTTCATAGCAGTATTCAGTGGATGAAACAGACTGAATAGTGCTATCTTGCCCAGAACAGAACCTTAGTAAGGCATTTTAAAAATGTATGTCCTTGGGACTTCCCTGGTGGCCCAGTGATTAAGAAATCCACCTTCCAATGCAATGGATGTGGGTTTGATCCCTGGTCAGGAAACAGATCCCACGTGCTACTGGGCAACTGAGTCTGCTCACTGAAGCTAGAGAAGCCCACGTGCCACAACCAAGATTCAGAGCTGCCAAACAACGACAACAAAAAAGTATGTCCTTAATTTCTATAGAGGTTAAATAGAAGAAATGACAATACGAAGAATGCTGCTGAGTTCCTAGGACAGTTCTTAAGATGGATCCTGACCCATTGCAGGATTTAAAGTGTTCAGTGCAAAGAACTTGGGAAATATGGAAAAAGCATAAGCCTTGAAATTAAGCAGTCCTAGATTTGAACCTACACTTCATAGAGTGGAAAAAATAGATTATTATGATGTCCACTGAGAGGATAAAATCATAACATGTATGTAAATTCCCCAGCATACATAAGATAGAAAATAAACATTAATTCCATTTAGACTTTAGTATCAGGAAAAGATTGCCTGAAGGAATAGTATGCTTCTTTTAGTCATATGGTAAGAATTACATAACTTGTATTTTTCTTCATGCTTTGGCTGACAGGAGACTCAGAGCTAAGTGTGATGAGCAATCAATATGTTCATTTGAGGAACTGGTATATTTGTCTCTGTAGAATAACATGGCATTTTATTTTGCATTTTTTGAAACTGCAATAGCCAAATAGTATAATGTGACTTTTATGGTAAAATATTTTAAGCTTTTTGGATTTGGATGGAACATAGCCTTAAAAAAGCTACTATATACTATACGCCTTTTAACTTATACAGTACTACTAAACATTTTATGTTCCTTAACTGAAACTTTGCAGTTATTTTCTTATAAAACAAACCACTTCAAGTTAAAATAGAGATAGTTATTTCAGAGTCATGAACCCTTGGTCATAGAGTAGCCACAGCTTAAAACTGAAATTCACATTTTACAATTAGAGCTTACATTTTAGATCTCAAACTGGCATTGCTCCTATATATGACCCATTTTTAAAACATTTAAGATACTGATAACATGTGAAGAATATTTTTCTAACAAAATCAGATGATGTGGTAAGATGTGGTTGTCTAATCTTCCTTCCTTCAAAATTTGTTAGCATATTCATCACCGTTAACAATATGTCTTTCTTTGTTAAACACTGTAGGAATTGGTTTATAGTCTAAAGACATTCACAGTAAGCACAAGTTGCTTTAAATGACTCCTATTTAAAATAGGTTTGGTTAGATTTGGGAATAATGAAGTGTCTCATGGTCCTGATGAAAGCTTTCTTTTTTCTTTCAGATTTCCCTTAGAAGGAGTCATTTTTTAATAGAAGTGTTCTCTAACTACAGGCCCAATTTCTCCAGCTTGATTTATGCCAATCTGTTTTTAGAAGACTTGTATGATTATATTGTGAGGCCAGATGTTTAAACAGTTTTGTTTTGTTTTTAATTTGCAGGCACAAGCTCCCCTTTCACAGGGCAACACAACTTCCTAATGATTGATTGGAAGCTGTTTCTGAACCCTTAGGTTTCCCACGTAATTCAGTTCATGGCAGTGCAGCGGTATATTTGTGCATTCAGCTTACTGAGTTTAAAGTACAACATTGCTTTCTAAAATGGATTGGCCAGTTTCTGCCTGCTAAGATCTCCACCGAGTGTAAGTGTGCTTGTCATTTGCCACACCAAGTAAAATAGTGTCAAAACCTGTACTATGTCACTAGGAATTCCTCCTAAAATTTGGTTGGAATCTTATAATATCTCATTGAGTTTTTGCAGGAGATGTCAGTGGTATTCTTGCTTACTTTTCATATGTTCTTACTCTTGTTTAACGAAAGATATACAAATATTCTTCAACTTATGGCAAAAAATTGATGACCGCTGCTAGGAATTGGAAAAGCTAGACTAGGAGCCCTTAGATTACTATCCCAATTTTAAGATAGACCAAAATAAGCAGGGAAATGTTCATCTAAGAGGGGATTTGTTAATTTGATTATTTTTAATTGTTTAACAAAGGAATGACTTGAAGAATATTCAAGGCAGTTACCAAGCCCATGTCTCAGTCCAGCCTCACCCTTGGCCTCCTCAGCCCTCCAGTGACACTGGATTTGCAGTCTGAGGGTCCGCCTCACACTCTGTCTTCCAGATGAGACTTTTCACAAGCTACCCTTCCTTTCTCCTTATTTTCTTCCAGTGTCAGCTTAAATGTCACTGCCTGATCCCAGGAACTAGGTTAGACTTTGTCTGCCTTATGCACGTGTAGCTGGTCGCTAAAAAAATACTGGGAGGTAAACAAGTTCGGTAGCTCTCAACCTCATTTTAGAGATTGAGATTGAGACAAGGAAACTGAGACACAGAGCAGTGACATGACTTACCTGCAACACACAACTAGTCAGTGGCAGAACTTGATGAATTGTCTTCTGATGCTATATAGCAGGTCTTTTAAGTTAGCCAGATGGCTCTTATCCTAAACAAAACTTCCTAAATAAGGTCCTTTAAACGTCCAAAAGGAAACCCATCTAAGGGATTGCAAAAGTTTGATTTGCCATCTTATATTTGAGTTGAGAGCAAAATACGATAATCATATCATATATAACTGTATAACTGAAATGTAAGTTTTCCAAACACTAGGAATAGCAGAAATGGATTTAAGTCGGTGAACGACAGATTAAATATGAACTAAAGTGATGATGTTTAAAGCACAGGAGACTGGATTTTATATGTTAGAAGACAGTGCATCTCTGGAGTTAGAAGTGAGAAAAAGCAGTCCACATAGTACTGATCAAAATGCTTTGTGTTTCGCAACTTTAGAAAACAGCAGAGAACTCAAGTGGGGTCAAGGCATTTTACAAGCTAATTAAATATTGCTAGAAATATTATCTGAAATATGGAAATAAGGAAAAGTGTTATCAGGTGTTCTTGCAGTCCAGTGCTGGGTTTGACTTCCTAGTTCCAGGCGAGTTTTATAACTCTCAGGGATTAACTTGTAGAGTTCAATAAACAGCTGAGTCTCACTATTCCTGGTAATGTTCTATAGCACTACTGTGAACACTGAACTAGCAAATACTGACTATTGCATCCCAGGTGCATTAATGGTAAAGAACCCATCTGCCAATACAGGAGACAAAAGAGACACAAGTTCAGTCCCTGGGATGACAAGATCTCCTGGAGGATGGCATAGCAACCCACTCCAATATTCTTGCCTGGAGAATCCCATGAACAGAGGAGCCTGGCGGGCTACAGTCCATAGGGTTGCACAGAGTTGGACACACCTGATGTGAAGAGCTGACTCATTTGAAAAGACCCTGATGCTGGGAAAGATTGAGGGCAGGAGGAGAAGGGGACGACAGAGGATGAGATGGTTGGATGGCATCACTGACTCGATGGACATGGGTTTGGATGAATTCTGGGAGTTGGTGATGGACAGGGAGGCCTGGCGTGCTGTGGTTCATGGGGTCGCAAAGAATCAGACATGACTGAGCGACTGAACTGAACTGAAGTGATTTAGCACACACACAGAACTATTGCTTTTATGGGAAATACAATGTTAAATTCCTGAGAGCTCCTGGTTACAACATTTTCATTAACTGATCAATATATAATCTCCTTTCATATTTGAAACACCTTATTTAATATATACATACATAATGTTGATTCATTAGCACTGAACTCATGGCTGATAGCACTGTAACTCAGGCCTGAACAAAACTTATCTAATACACACCACATATAAGGTACACCAACGCCTGCTTGCTCTAGTAATACTAGACAGCACTTGAGCACTATACCATTTCAACAGTGAAATCACCAACAAAAAACCCCACAGAAATGTAAAAAACATGGCACTTTGAGACCACAAAAAAGACATTTGTTTACAGTGTGAGAGCTTCACCAAGAAGGCAGAATGTCATTTGGTTTAACCTCAGCTGGGAACATGCACATCAGGCAATTCAAATTTTTCATTGCCCTGTGCATGTTCTTGAATAACCACAAAAGTGTGGTAAGTATATTAATTTGAGAGTTACAAATAAGTTTTAATGAGCAGAATTTCACAGATATGGAATCTGCAAATAACGAAGATTGACTTTATTCATCTTGCAGAGATGCATGTAATTTCTAACCAATGAAAAGAATCCTGTAGTTCATGGTGTGTTGCCCTGCTAAAGGATTAACCAATTTTATACCTGAGACAGAAATCAATTCATCTGCCTTTGTCAGTTCTCATTTGCCCTTTGTATTGATTTTAATATCCTTCTGGTCCCTTTTATTTTTTTGCCTCACTGGGTGGTTTGTGGAATCTTAGTTCCCTGACCAGGATTGGACCCAGGTCACAGTGTGAAAGCAGAGTCCTAACTACTGGATTACCAGAGAATTCCTAGTTCCTTTATTAACTAACAAGTTGAGTAAAATCTTTAACGCGTGTTAATTTTTTTGTTTATTTGAGAGTAGTTTTTTTTAAACCTGAAAATTGTACTTTATGCATTTTCAGAGACTAATTCACTAAGAAAATATGACCAGGACTGCTAAATGAGGAGATAGAACTAGAAAAGTTCTAAAGTCCTTTCTTTCAGGTCTAAATTCTGCAGTTTTGAGAGACTAAACAGCCTTAGGAAGGAAGGGGTAAGGGATAATTCAAAATTATTTAAACTACATTAATTGTAATAAAATTTGTTAAATATTTTTACTTTAGTTAACATTTCCTAAACCCTAATCTTTACTAGGACACTGTCAGAAGAGAAGAAAATTCTCCTAAAGTCAAAATGGAAATAAACCATCTAAACAATCTACATAAAGGAGAATCCATGGGATTCTCCAGGCAAGAATACTGGGTTGGGTTGCCATTTCCTCCTCCAAGGGATCTTCCTGACCCCAGGATTGAACCTTTGTCTTCCTATGTCTCCTGCAGTGCAGGTGGATTATTTATGGCTGAGCCATTAGGGAAGACTGGTAAATAATCTACAGAGAAAAATCAAAAGATTATTTAAACCATTATCTGGTTAAAAGGTAACAATTTTTTAGTCTTAATAATAGAATTTATATTTAGTTTCATCAGAGAAGGCAATGGCACCCCACTCCAGTACTCTTGCCTGGAGAAACAATTGCCTATCTATCACAGGTTTTCTGCCATTTTTTTAATTTCAATAATTGCTTTATCATGTGGAAAATTCTGAAAGAGATGGGAATACCAGACCACCTGACCTGCTTCTTGAGAAACCTATATGCAGGTCAGGAAGCAACAGTTAGAACTGGACATGGAACAACAGACTGGTTCCAAATAGGAAAAAGAGTATGTCAAGGCTGTATATTGTCACCCTGCTTATTTAACTTCTATGCAGAGTACATCATGAGAAACGCTGGAAGAAGCACAAGCTGGAATCAAGATTGCCAGGAGAAATATCAATAACCTCAGATATGCAGACGACACCAGCCTTATGGCAGAAAGTGAAGAGGAACTAAAAAGCCTCTTGATGAAAGTGAAAGAGGAGAGTGAAAAAGTTGGCTTAAAGCTCAACATTCACAAAACTAAGATCATGGCATCTGGTCCCATCACTTCATGGGAAATAGATGGGGAAACAGTGGAAACAGTGTCAGCCTTTATTTTGGGGGGCTCCAAAATCACTGCAGATGGTGATTGCAGCCATGAAATTAAAAGGTGCTTACTCCTTGGAAGGAAAGTTATGACCAACCTAGATAGCATATTGAAAAGCAGAGACATTATTTTGTCAACAAAGGTCCATCTAGTCTAGGCTGTGGTTTTTCCTGTGGTCATGTATGGATGTGAGAGTTGGACTGTGAAGAATTGATGGTTTTGAACTGTGGTGTTGGAGAAGACTCTTGAGAGTCCCTTGGACTGCAAGGAGATCCAACCAGTCCATTCTAAAGGAGATCAGTCCTGGGTGTTCTTTGGAAGGAATGATGCTAAAGCTGAAACTCCAATACTTTGGCCACCTCATGTAAAGAGTTGACTCATTGGAAAAGACTCTGATGCTGGGAGGGATAGGGGGCAGGAGGAGAAGGGGACAACAGAGGATAAGATGGCTGGATGGCATCACCGACTCGATGGAGGTGAGTCTGAGTGAACTCCGGGAGTTGGTGATGGACAGGGAGGCCTGGTGTGCTGCGATTCATGGGGTCGCAAAGAGTCAGACACGACCGAACGACTGAACTTAACTGAACTGATAGTGGATTCTAATTTACTATAGAATCCCCCACTGAATTAATGAAGTAAAATGAAATTATATTGATTCTTTCTTTCTTTTAGCTTTAATTGCAGGCAGTTTAGAGTGAAACTAAGCTCAACTGTAACAAGTCTATAGTTTTTCAAGACCTGTGCCTTTATAAGCCTTTTTCTCTTCCTAGCCCTATTTGTAACTTATACTACTTACTTATAAGTTGACTAAAAATGTGTTTATAAGATGTACTGTGCTGTGCTAAAGATGCTTCAGTCGTGTCCAACTCTGTGGGACCCTATGGACTGTAGCCTGCCAGGCTTCTCTGTCCATGGGATTCTCCAGGCAAGAACACTGGAGTGGGTTGCCATGCCCTCCTCCAGAGCATCTTCCTGATCCAGGGATCAAACCCATGTCTTTTATGTCTCCTGTGTTGGCGTACATTAATTAATTACAAACTTATTACTATTTATTTGTAACTTCCTCAATCCTTGACTTTTTAACTCCTATTTTTATTTTACTCTTTCATTTTACGTGTCTTTTGTTGTCAGCCATACAATTCTGACATTAGAAGGGGAAAGGTATGCTTCTCATGGAAAGAGTATACACAGGAAAATAGACAAATGAAATAAATAAAGGAAAAGATTAAATCGTCTTTGGGATAGAAAGAAGATGAGCCATTGTTGTTCTGCCGGCAGAACTATGTCTGTGACTTTTTGTAATGCCATTTCAGCATCATGGTTTTATGATCATGAATCAGAGGTGGCCTTAAGAGACAACTGACCCACTAATTATTGCTAGAAGAAGGGCTTCAGCATAAGGACTTCCTACACTTGACCTGATAAAGCATAGAACTCATAAATGGCTTACTATCTTTTAGGGGGAGGAAGATAAGATACTTTATTTCTCAGAACTAACTTTTACACCCTGAGGCCTGAAAAGTCCGACAAAAATACTGAGTTTTCCACCTGTCAGATGTTACCTACACCATCTCCCTTGCTTGAAAAAGGAGGGTCATGAAAAGCTTTAGAATAATTGCAAAGTTACTCAGAAATATGTAGTAAATTATTTTAATGTTGAGTTGCAAAATTAAAGATTAAGTGCATTGATGACAGGCATTAAAAGTGTTTATGCCCTTGAAAAAGGAATAGTGTCTGAGAAGAAAGAGGAGTTTCAACATCAGGGCTTCAGGTTCTTGATGGGAGCGGGGAATTATGAGGAGATGGAGTAGAAGGAGAATTCTATCTTTTTAAAAGTAAGTATTTTCATATTTCAAAAGGAGGATGTATTTATTTTTAGAAAATTTTGGAAAATTTAGAAAAAGTCATAGAAGAACATAAAAATCACTTGCCATACTACCACTCAAGAGATGCGACCTATACTAAGATTTTACTGTCTTTCTAGTCTTCTAATCTTTGTTGATGTATGCATATATTCCCTGAGGAGCCATGGTGTTACAAAAAGACCACTTAAAGAGGGGGCCATAGTTTGACAGTAGATGATTAAACAAATGTTTGTTTGAAATTCGACCTTTAAAAGGAGCAAATTATGAAAATAAATTCAATTTATCTTGTATTGAACAAAATTTAGGTTGGAGTTGAGATTATGCATGAAGTCTTAGAATGAATCAAGTCTTGACTTTGTTTTGAAACAACTGATGGAACAAAGTATATTTGGTACCTGTAGCAAAATTTAAAAGATGGTTCATCAATTTATTAATTAAATCAATCTTTTAAAATGCCTATTGTGTTATGATTCTTGTTTACTTTCTTTTGTTTAAGTAACAAGTTTAATCTTAAACTGTGTCAGATTATCATTATCAGTGACATTGGCTGTCTTTGAAAAACTAGAGGGAGAGAGGTAAGAATCTTTGTTTCTTAGGACTAATTTTATAGTTACAGACTTCATGGAATTCTGGCAACCTTAACAAGATTTACAACTTCCGTTTGCAATCAGTTTGCAATGCATTCCCAATCTTACAGCAGATGTTTAGCATATCTAAATATCAGAAAGAGATGACAGACCAAGGTGTAGATGCCATGGACAAGGTAAGACTAAAATATGTGGGAATTTGAGCAGTGATTTCATTAGTGAATATTTTCATGAAACAGTAAATCCTGTTTCTTTAGACAATATCTTATCTGTATGGACTTGGATAATAAACACAAACCCCTCTGTACTTGATGTAGTATCAAGTAGTGGGGGTGGGGGGGAGGTACGTGGTATGAGGTAAAGGGTGTGAAGGAGACAAACTGTTTCCTCGGCTTCTCCTAGAGGATACCAGGACCTTGGGAATGACAGGCTGGTTTATGATGGAGAGAAGGAAAAATAAAAGTGAGAGTTAAAGGGAGACAGCATAAGAAAAAGTGTTCAGAGCTGTGTACCAAGAAATTGTTATTGCTGCCATCACAAGGGGTCAGAATATCTGGGTTCAGCTATCAGATATAGCCAATACCCTTAAGCGAGTCAGTTCCACCAGGGTACTTGTTACTGTTTGTATAATGAAGGGTGTTGCTGCACCATCCTTAGGATTTCTTATGTTTCCTGAAATTCTCTAATTCTGTGACCTGAGAATGTGTAATAGTTCTAAAGGATGCTGGAGCACTGATTTGAAAATTGTAATAATGAAAAAGCTGGCTTAAAACTCAACATTCAAAAAACTAAGATCATGGCATCTGGTCCAATCATTTCACGGCAAATAGATGGAGAAAAAGTGGAAACAATAACATGTTTTATTTTCTTGGGCTCCAAAATCACTGCAGATGTTGATTGCAGCCATGAAATTAAAGGACGTTTGCTTCTTGAAAGAAAAGCTATGACAAGCCTAGACAGCATATTAAAAAGCAGAGACATTACTTTGCCAACAAAGTTCTTTGTAGCCAAACTATGTTTTTTCCCAGTAGTCATGTACGGATGTGAGAGCTGGACCATAAAGATGGCTGAGCGCCAAAGAATTGATGCTTTTGAACTGTGGTACTGGAGAAGACTCTTGAGAATCCCTTGGACTGCAAGGAGATCCAACCAGTCCATCCTAAAGGAAATCAGTCCTGAATATTCATTGGAAGGACTGATGCTGATGCTGAAGCTCCCATACATTGGCAACCTGATGTGAAGAGCCAACTCATTGGAAAAGACCTTGAGGCTGGGAAGGACTGAGGGCAGGAGGAGAAGTGGGTGACAGAGGGTGAGATGGCTGGATGGCATCACAGACTCAATGGACATGAGTTTGAGCAAACTCGGAGATAGTGAAGTATTGGAAGGCCTGGCCTGCTGCAGTCCATGGGGCTGCAAAGAGTCAGACATGATGTAGCGATTGAACAACAATAATCTGATACTTGCTATTTAAAAAGAATGTTTGCTCATTCAGTTGTGTCCAGAGTTTGTAGCTATTTCAGTATTTTTTCCAATACCTGCTCTTACACATGGTGCATGTAAATGTTTCTCTTACTTTTAATCGAACAAATTAGCTCATAGAATGGCTTTATGTGGATTGGGGAAATGTTCCTCCATTAGTTTGGCAAAGTGACAGGATTTTTTTGTTTGTTTTTCAATTTTGGTACTCCTTCCATTGGACAGAAAAAAAACAGATTATCTCTGTTCTGGGTTCTTGGCTTGAAAAGTGGTGGCCCTCTGGTTAATAATCTCATTTGAGTTTCTCTAAAATAATTTTTCCATTTGTACATAAAGTGAACATAAAAATGTTAGGATATCTGAATGGTTATGGGAGGCAAACCCAAGTGTAGATAGAAAGTTTGGTCAATCTGGCATCTGAAGATGAGTGTTGAGAGAAGAGAATTCCAACCATTTAAACACAATTGAACCAGTCCATTCTGAAGGAGATGAGCCCTGGGATTTCTTTGGAAGGAATGATGCTAAAGCTGAAACTCCAGTACTTTGGCCACCTCATGCGAAGAGTTGACTCATTAGAAAAGATTCTGATGCTGGGAGGAATTGGGGGCAGGAGAAGAAGGGGATGACAGAGGATGAGATGGCTGAATGGCATCACTGACTCGATGGACATGAGTTTGGGTAAACTCCGGGAGTTGGTAATGGACAGGGAGGCCTGGCGTGCTGCGATTCATGGGGTTGCAAAGAGTTGGACACGACTGAGCGACTGAACTGAACTGAACTGAACATGTGAGATTGTATAGAATAAATTGTTCAAGACTAAAATTGAAGTGTATCCTAGAGGGTTGCAAATCAATGTTATCATGGTATATATGCAAATTTATACTAGTTTTAAAGATTTCTTGATTCCTAGAAACATGCAACCTACTATGACTGAATCATGAAGAAATAGAATATGTGAACAGACTGATTCCTAGTAAGAAGATTGAGTCAGTAACTCAGAAACCTCCCAACAAGCAAAAGTCCAAGACCAGATGGTTTCATTGGTGAAACTTATCAAACTTGTAAAGAAGAATTAATACCAATCCTACTCAAACTCTAAAATAAATAAATTAATTAAATTAAATAAAAAAAAAAGATTTCTTGAAGAATGTAAAATGGTTGGGAATCCCAAAGAATGTTGATCAACCACTTATAATTTATACAACAGGAGTGATAGCTAATACTTCTTGAGTGCCTACTCTTGGGCCAGAAGATAAAGAAATGAAGAATAGGAAATTGCCCAGGGCCACACAGCACATAAGTGGCAGAACCACAGTTTAAATTTGGGCACAGTGACTATAGAGTGCCCACCACTGACTCCTGCCACTTCTGAGCTGCTGTGCTTTTACCACTAACAATGGTTGAGAAGAGCAGTCAGGTTTGGCAAGAGTAGTCCTTTTTCTTTGTTTCAATATCATCACCAAGCAGGTGTCTTTTAATAGAGTATTATTTTTTTAGCCCTCAATGTTTTAAGTTTGTCATGTTGAAGCCTCAACACATTAAAAACAAAAGAGAAGTTTGTATCAGTCAAGACTCTTTTCCACCCTGTTTTTCCGATTAGGTTACATCAACTTAGCTGAGCAAAATACCAGCAGTACCTGCTAATTCTCTATAAAGAGAGAAGCATGCACTCTTCAACCGAAACTACAACTAAGAGGTAACATTTACACATGGATATGCCCGAAGAAATGATACAACAGGCTGAGATTTCTTTGTAAACCTCTATGACTCAGTGTCAACCATGGGAACTTAAGAAAAAAGATATTTCCCCCTTTTCAAAATAGAGAAACCGAAAGTACTGGACTTGGCTTTAGAGCTGATGACGTAGCCACTTAGCACTAGTTTCTTGCTGTAAGGATAAAGAAATGAAATCCAGCAAATAATTCATGTTTAAACGTTGCTCCAAGAGAGAATTAGATGAAGGGCACAGCACACTTCTCTGTATTATCTTTACTACTTCCTGTGCAACTGTATTTATTTCAAAATGGAAAAATTTTTTAAGTTCTTTCACGATGGGGAATGGACATTTAACCTTGGATAGAATTATTGTTATATTCTTGAATTTAGCAGAAGAATAAAGAAGGGATATCCGTAATCAGAACTTCGTCATTTTTGAAGCGTATATTTAGTGTCTGTGGAGGGTCACTCTCAACAAGGGGCAGCAAGTAGAAAAAAAGCGATAGAATATTCCATCAAAAATACACTCTCTTTTCCAAGTCAAGACTTGAAATCAGAAGCAGTAATCAAGGAGTACTAACTATATATACATTTTGTTGTTATTTAATTTTTTTCCCTAATGATAGAAATAATATACTGTAAAAATTTGGTAAATATTAAAAATAATAATAATTTGCCACACTTTAAAACTGAGCAATAACTACTACTGATATTTTGGAATATTTCTTTTCCATGTGTTAGTACTTTGTATAAAATTTGGATCATACTCCGCTTTTACTTGGTGAGCTTACCTTTACATTTAGCATATTGGGAGCTTTTCCCAAATCAAAAATAAAATTTTATTAGCTGCATATTAATTCATCATGTGGCTACATCATAATCTGATTAATCATTCCATTATTGTGTTGAATATTTAAGTGATATGTAATTTTCACTAAACAAATAACAACACATACAAATTTTCAATCACTAATCTTTATGTGCATCTTAGAATATATATTTTAGATAAGTTCTTAGGAATGGTCAAAGATACTTGGTTTTCTTAATCCATATTGTCAAGTTGTCTGACAGAAAGGGTATACTAACAAATATCCACCTGAATCTGAAATTCTGCTAGCAGTGGTCTCTCCATTTGATTTCCTTGTAGTCTATTTTTACCTGTTCAACCCATAGCTCTTCTATGTGAGACTAAAACTAATTCACCTGAAAAGGTCAGGTATAGATGACTAGAAAACAATTTCTAATTATTGGCTGCATTTCCTTGGCCTCAAAATAGTCAAGGTGGAAAAGATGCCACCACTTTCAGAATCTTCTTGCAACACATTAACATTCATATGGTTTTGTATTTTTCAAGCCCATATTAGTCCAAATCATTATTGGACACTAAAGAACCCCGAATGACTAAGACTGGGGTAGAAAAAGAGGAAAAAACCATCTCTTAATCAGTGCTTCTCACACTTTATTGTACTTATGAGTTACCTGCGTTTTTTTTTTTAAGTATAATTGACATTCAATGTTACATTCATTTCAGATCTTCAACATGATTCAATATTTGTATAAATTACAAAATGATTGCCACAATATATCTAGTTAATAACCATCACCATACTTAGCTACAGAAATCTTTTCTTGTAATAAGAACTTTTAAGATCTACTCTCTCTGCAACTTCAAATTTCTAAGTGTTATTACTAACTCTACTTGTCATGCTGTACATACATCCTCATGACTTATCTTATAACTGTATTTTATGTCTTTTGACTCCCTTTGTCCATTTCAATCCCCATTCCAACCCACCTCACACCTCTGGCAACCATCAGTTTGTGTTTGTGTAACTATGAGCTTGGATTTTGTTTTTTAAGATTCCACATATAAGTGAAATCATATAGTATTTGTCTTTCTTTTTATGTCTTATTTCACTTAGCATAATACCCTCCAGTATTAGCAGATAGCAAGACTTCATTCTTTTTAATGGCTTAATAATATTTCATTATGTATACATACCACAGCTATACGTATGTGTATATATATTTGTATATGCTACAACTTCTTTATCCGTTCATCCAGTAATGCACACTTAGGTTGTTTCCGTATCTTGGCAATTGTAGATAGTGCAGCAGTAAACATGGGGTGCATATATTTTTCCTAATTACTTTTTCATTCACTTTGAGAAAATACCCAGAAGTGGAATTGTTGGATTATACTGTGGCTCTATTTTTAATTTTTAGAGGAACCTCCATACAGTGGAGGCACCAATTTATATTCCCACTAACAGTGCACGAGCTCCCTTTTCTCTCCATCCTTGCCAACACTTGTTAATTTTTGTCTTTTTGATGATGGCCATTCTGACAGCTGTCAGGTAATATCTCACTGTGATTCATGATGTTTAGCAGCATCTCTTTATGTGCCTGTTGGCCATCTGTATGTCTTCTTTGGAAAAATGCACGTTTTTAAATCAGATTTTATTTTTTATTTTTTGCTATTGAGTTGCATGAGTTCTTTATATACTTTGTCTATTAACCACTTATTAGTTATATGATTTGCAAATATTTTCTCCCATTCAGCAAGCTGTCTTTTCATTTTGTTGGTGTTTTCCTGGAAATCTTTTTAAAATGTAGATTCTGTTCTTTAGGTTGAGGAGCAGGACTTGTAATTCTGTTACACTCTTTGAGGAACAAAATTATTGCACTATTAAGCAAGACCACGGTTTTGGATACCAGTTACATAATGGGCTCTTAATAAACACTTGACAAATGTTTAGGGTTGTTATTAGTACTAATAAGTACTAATTAATTCTTTTCCTCTCCTGCAGAAGCAATGGCAAATTTATTTCAGGAAACTGTCCTTAAAAATATGATAAATTTCTTCTGTTTTAGGAGACAAAATACATAACATTCCAATATATGCCAGATGGCACTGTTTCTTTTCAATGTCTTATTTCTAAAAGACATAGTAGAGGAAGGACAGATTTAGAGAGAAGTGAGTTTGATCTTTTTTATTTCCAGGGGCTTCATTGCTTTGAGCAATGGCAGATAGTGCTCCCTGACTCAGTGAATGTAAAGACCACTAATAAAACTTAAAGAAATTAAAAAAAAAAATCTATTCTTTTGTTTGTTTTATTTGTTTACGGCCTCGCCATGCAGCATGTGGGATCTTAGTTCCCCAACCAGAGATTGAACCTGCACTCCCTGCATTGGAAGTGACCATCAGAGAATCCCGCCCCCACCCCCCGACCCCGTCAAAAAAAAAAATCTATTCTTATGCTATTTCTTTTCTCATCTAAATACCCTCAGTTATTTTTTTCAAATCTCTTTAGACATTGTGCACAAACTTTCTGTCTCTTTTTATTCATGAGCCTATTTATTCTCTTTTATCTTTATCACTTTTTTTTTCTTTTTTGGTGCTTACAAATGGGGTTGCGTTAGGTGCAAAGGATCTTCTTTTTACTTAAAATAATTTTGTGATAACTCAAAGCATGAGAGGGCAAGTGAATCAATGACTTTTCTGTAAGTGGGGGGGGGGGGGGGCTCAAAAGTGATAGAGGTACTATACGAACGTAGATTTTCCAACCTCATAACTCTTGTTCTCTCCAGTTCAGTTCAGTCGCTCAGTCGTGTCCGACTCTTTGCGTCCCCGTGAATCGCAGCACACCAGGCCTTCCTGTCCATCATCAACTCCTGGAGTTCACCCAGACTCACGTCCATTGAGTCAGTGATGCCATCCAGCCATCTCATCCTCTGTTGTCCCCTTCTCCGCCTGCCCCAAATCCCTCCCAGAATCAGGGTCTTTTCCAATGAGTCAATTCTTCGCATGAGGTGGCCAAAGTACTGGAGTTTCAGCTTTAGCATCATTCCTTCCAAAGAAATCCCAGGGCTCATCTCCTTCAGAATGGACTGGTTAGATCTCCTTGCAGTCCAAGGGACTCTCAAGAGTCTTCTCCAACACCACAGTTCAAAACCATCAATTCTTCGGCACTCAGCTTTCTTCACAGTCCAACTCTCACATCCATACATGACCACAGGAAAAACCATAGCCTTGACTAGACGGACCTTTGTTGGCAAAGTAATGTCTCTGCTTTTGAATATGCTATCTAGGTTGGTCATAACTTTCCTTCCAAGGAGTAAGCGTCTTTTAATTTCATGGCTACAGTCACCATCTGCAGTGATTTTGGAGCCCAAAAAGATAAAGTCTGACACTGTTTCCACTGTTTCCCCATCTATTTCCCATGAAGTGATGGGACCGGATGCCATGATCTTAGTTTTCTGAATGTTGAGCTTTAAGCCAACTTTTTCACACTCCTCTTTCACCTTCTTCAAGAGGCTTTTTAGTTCCTCTTCACTTTCTGCCATAAGGGTGGTGTCATCTGCATATCTGAGGTTATTGATATTTCTCCTGGCAATCTTGATTCCAGCTTGTGCTTCTTCCAGCCCAGCGTTTCTCATGATGTACTCTGCATAGAAGTTAAATAAGCAGGGTGACAATATACAGTCTGGACGTACTCCTTTTCCTATTTGGAACCAGTCT
Source organism: Bos javanicus (assembly GCF_032452875.1). Classification (NCBI taxonomy): domain Eukaryota; kingdom Metazoa; phylum Chordata; class Mammalia; order Artiodactyla; family Bovidae; genus Bos; species Bos javanicus. Next base: position 87,858,108 of record NC_083868.1, read on the forward strand.
GTTGTTCCATGTCCAGTTCTAACTGTTGCTTCCTGACCTGCATACAGATTTCTCAAGAGGCAGGTCAGGTGGTCTGGTATTCCCATCTCTTTCAGAATTTTCCACAGTTTATTGTGATCCACACAGTCACCTCCTCTCAAATCCGGGAGATAAGACAAGCACACAGATTACAATAATTTAAGCTGAAGTGGGGCAGTAGTGACAGAAGTACACAAGAGCAGTTTAAATCGAGGGCTGCAAAGATCAGAAACAAGGAGAGATTCGATTGTGAGGATCAGTTGTGGCTTTGTGGACAGGTTCTGCTATGAGGCACTCTAGTTCAAGAGAACAGCACAGGGAAAATGGGAACCCCCCGGACCTCTTCTCAGAAGTAGGAAGAGGCAAGTTTCAATGGAAAATACCACAGAGAAAAAGCTGGAACAGACAGGTTATGACTAGATAATGTCAGGCTATGAGTGCCAGGTGTGACAAGAATGTTTAATTCAGTAAACAACCAGAAAATGTTGTAGGTTCTTATCCAAAAAGTTACTTAAGCAAAGTTGAACTTCAAAAAAAAATTAATTAACAGTAGTATATTGGATGGATTGAAGCATGGAAACTCAGAAAACTCTGTTTGGTCCCCTGAGGGATACAAAGATGGTTCAGACTTGATCTATATCTTTAAGAGTCTTATTTACACAATTACTTTTTAGAGAATTGCACAAATAACTTCAATAAAAGGAAGATTTTAATAAACATCACTAAAATGTACAAAATATACATAGTTGTAGATTGAAGAAGAAAAAGATCTGGAAATTGTCATGTTTTAGTTGGTCTAGTTAGACTTATTAGGCAATTATTGTCAATGTGGAAAAAGACACTAGGTCTGATTTCAAGGAAAATAAATTGGGGATATTTAAACTTCATTGAAATTTGTATTTCAGCTCATATGTGGACTGAAACAATTAGCACACCATCCCCAAGCCAAAAAATTCCTTCCAACTACTAATACTTGAAATCATTTTGTTAAATTACATATTCATTAGGTATGCCAAAAGACAAAGTTAAGAGTTTGGTTTTTAAAATAAAGAAAAAAGAACAAATGTACAGTAAGTTTTATTTTTAGAGCTGCTGCCTTATCAACTAAACCAAGATGAAACAGTTACTCATAAGATGACAAAATTTCTTTTTTTTTTTCTCCTTAAATTCATTTCTGAGTTAATACAAATCTGACTCATTGTCACCAAAGAAGAGGAACCTTCTTGCAGAGGCTGTGCAGCTGCCCTGGGGTTGATCTCTACAGAAAATACATTTAAGTTTGGACATTGCTAATAATGTAAATACTAGTTAATTAAATTCTGAGTTTGGCTGTAAGTAAATCAGATTTTGAAAAAAATTGGTAAAGTTGGAGTAGAATTTTCTTTAAGAGATGAGCCTTAAAAAATGAGACAGCCTACTTGTTACTTAGGAAGATGCAAATTCCAAATCACTGACTCATTTCCAATGAGAAAGTCCATGAAATTCTCATAAAGTAAGATGGAGCAGTACAAATATCTGTAATGAGCAATAATGTCACATTGCAGAAAAATTAGGGTTAATGTCACTCTGATTCAAAGCTTTTAAGCCAGGAAATCCAAACAACAGAAGGGATAAAAGCTCAAATTCATTTCAGTTTAAAGCAAAACAGGAAGAGCAGTAAGTAGCTATCCTGATAAAGAGAGCAGGGACAAAAAGAGCAAAGGAATTGATGTTCTCAGATTGAAAGAATTTGTGACCTCTCTGGGATTTGGGTAAGTGTTGGGGCAAGTCAAGTTGGATGAGGGTGGAGCAGTTAAATTCTCTACCTGCCTGGTTTTTATTTATGTAATACAACTGAAGAGATAGAAAAACCTCTGAGGCATTCATTAACCAGAGGTTTTGCTCCTAATTTAGAAAGAAATACAATGTCCAAAATGAAACCTAAGTGAAAGCAGTTGTGTTACTGTTGGAGAGTCAGCTTCAAAGAGCAGGGATGGGAACACATCCAAGCATCAAGTCAGAAAGTTCTGGCTCCATGTGAAAACTCTACCATGTTTTAGGCATTTGATTTGATACAGGAGAGTCTTCAGGGCCAGGATATTGCTGAGGGAAGGGCATGTTTTGAAGCTATATTTCCATAAAATTTGCATAGCCCTTTCCTTTGGTAGTATAGTTACTGGGGAAGCTAGGACGGCTGTTGGAGATAGAGGCTGTTGTTGCTCAGTCGCTAAGTCATATCTGACTCTTTGTGACCCCACAGACTGCAGCACACCAGGCTTCGCTGTCCTTCTCTATCTCCCAGAATTTGCTTAAACTCAGGTCCGTTGAGTTGTTGATGTCATCCAACTATCTCATCCTCTGTTGCCCCCTTCTCCTCCTGCCCTCAGTCTTTCCCAGCATCAGGGTCTTTTCCAATCAGTTGGCTCTTCACATCAGGTGGCCAAACTATGGGAGCTTCAACTTCAGCATCAATCCTTCCAATTAATATTCAGTGTTGATTTCCTTTAGGATTGACTGGTTTGATCTCTTTGCTGTCCACGAGATTCTCAAGAGTTTTCTCCAGCACCACAATTCAAAAGCATCAATTTTTTGGCACTCAGCCTTCTTTATGGTCCAACTTTCACATCTGTTCATGACTACTGGAAAAACCATAGCTTGGAATATATGGACCTTTATTGGCAAAGTAATGTCTCTGCTTTCTAATATGCTGTTTAGTTTTGATAAGAAGGATAAGAAGAAGATAAAAAGGTTGGGAACCTGAATCTTTTATGCTCATCCCCTGGCACTACCTTAGGACCTTGAGCAATATTCTACTCTCTCTGAACCTAAATCTTCTCCTTTTCACAATAGGAATAATAGTATCTCCTTATAAGTTGTAGGTAGTAAATGAGGTAAATGATGTGAAGTGCTGACTCCTAAATATTCAATAAATGTATATAAACCTAAAAGGTACTTAAAGGGAAATACTACTATATTAGGATTTCTGTTGTAACGAAGATTGTTTCTATTAGGAAAAAATCTTAACTCTGCTGCATTTCTAGAGCATTTTCAGTTCAGTTCAGTTGCTCAGTCGTGTCCGACTCTGTGACCCTATGGACTGCAGCACTCCAGGCTTCCCTGTCCATCACCAACTCCAGAAGCTTGCTCAAACACATATCCATCAAGTCGGTGATGCCATTCAACCATCTCATCCTCTGTGATCCCCTTCTCCCCCCGCCTTCAATCTAGACCATTAAATCTAGAGCATTATAGATATTTATTTTCAGTCCTATGTGTTGGTTTTCCCCCTAGAGGTACTGTAAAGAAGAGAAAAGCAGTTCTGTTTTTTAACAATGCTGGTTATGTTTAAATCAGCATTACCTCACTAATATTCTTGCATCAGCATAAAGGGCTGAGCTTTCCCACAGAACACTTAAAAACAAGTGACGATATCACACCCATTAGTGTGCTCAGCACAAACTATGAGAACAGAAGCTGGCTTCTGCCAAGTGGTCTTCTCCCATTCTTGTCCCCTGAAGAGAGTGCATTGCTCCAGAAACCCTTATTCACTGCTGCCATTTGGATAACAGAATGTTGGAGCAGCCCCCTCCATCCCCATATCACATTAAGAACTAAAATGTTGGGACTTCCCCGGCAGTCCAAGAGTTAGGACTCTGGGCTTCCACTGCAAAGTGAGTGGGTTCCATCCCTGGTCTGTGGAACCAAGATCCCACGTGCTGAGCAGCCAAAAAAAAAAAAACAAAACACTAAAATGACAACAAAAGGAGATGGTAGCTACCTTCACAGCTACCACTGTGAAGATAGCTCAGAGCTCACAGGTTGTGAAGGAAAAGTGTAAAACTGTCCCAAGGCTTAGAACTTATGCTCTGCTTCCACACCAGTTTGACCACCTTACTTGACAGGAGACTCTGCTCCTAGAATCATTAATATCGAATCAAGCATTTTGCTAGCCTGATTCTATTTATTCCTAAATAGCTTTGAAGTTATCTTTTTTTCTGAGAACTTATCAAATACTCACAGATAAATGAATGAAACTCCCAGCAACCTCTGCTTAGAGCTCTACATTCTTTCACTCATTGAACAAACACTAGGGATCCCTACATGTTGGTGCTGTCCTAAGATTAAAGATATAGTGATAAGACAGGAGCTCTAGACGTAAGAATTTGGTATGGAATAGTCATGTAATTGTAAACCTCTAGACCATACAAAATAATATATTTTGCTCTGTATACTGTAATTATGGGCATAATTATAGAAGAAGGAAGTTATGTAGAATGTAACTTGAATACATTATACTCTTGACCTAAACTGAATTTGCCATCATTAACAATTTCATTTAACTTTCTCAGAATTTATATGGGCTTTCAAAAACATTATTTATATATTCTGGTCCACTTAGAAAATATGACTGAGACAGAACAAATAAACCTTTTTCTCTTAATCCTTGGAGCAAGCAGAAGCTTTTAAAATCATTCCCTTAACCTTAGAGGTTTGCTCCAAAGAGCAGGTTTGTTAATGTTGTTGTTACTGAGAATGCTGTCTCTTCAACAGTTAAATAAAAATGTTTAGAGTAGTAGCTGATTTATATATCTCCTTTCTTTTTTTTTTTTTTTAACTTCATAAGTAGAGTTTGAAGTCCAGGGTAGGTGACTTGGTATCAGACAAAAGCAACTGTTTTTTTCAGTAACTATTAATGTTATTAAATTATTCTTTCTCAGCTTTCATATACTGAAGGGAAGTGACATATTGTTGACAGCTATCAGAGCTCTTCATGCTTTATTGAAAAGTCTTTGAAAAATTACCATATCATTAATCTCAAATCTCAAAAATGTTTCAAAAACCTCTCAGAGAACTGGTAAGATAGACATGAGATGATATCATTATTTCCAAGTAGAATTACTGGGAACGTAGTTGGTCTATATCCGCAAAGGAGACATTTCTCAGCTGGATACCGGCTGGTTCTGGATTTGTTGAGCTGCCCGGGAGGGTGATCCAAGAGCCTGGGGAGAGTGTCTGGAATAGATTGCATGGTATTTCACGGTGGTATTTCAGGCACAGAGAATCAAGGACAGACCCCTCAAGTTCTTGTTTCTTGAGAAATACAGAAGAAAGGACAGAGGAGACAGTTTTAGGAACAGCACTGACAAAGATGAGAAGGTAAAGAACCTCCTTTCAGAAGAACAAAAGGACTAGATTGAGAGAAAAATAAAGAAGTAAAAGATGAACCTGGGAAAGTAGGTTGGAGTCAGATTATGTAAGGCTTTGCAAGGCAGATATATTCAATTCAGTAAGTAATTGGAAAGCGCTGCAGGTTCTCTGAGCCAAGAATGCATCTAATCAGTATTGTGTTATAGGAAAACTTATTTGACAGAAATGCATGGACTGGATCAAGGTAGGGAAAGGCAGGAGATAACATGTATGTATGACACTGAAGAATTTACAATAATAAACTGCTATGATGAGGTACTGCTGCTGCTGCTAAGTCACTTCAGTCATGTCCGACTCTGTGTGACCCCATAGACGGCAGCCCATGAGGCTTCCCCATCCCTGGGATTCTCCAGGCAAGAACACTGGAGTGGGTTGTCATTTCCTTCTCCAATGCATGAATGTGAAAAGTGAAAGTGAAGATGCTCAGTCGTATCCGACTCTTCGCAGCCCCATGGACTGCAGCCTACCACGCTCCTCCATCCATGGGATTTTCCAGGCAAGAGTACTGGAGTGGGTTGCCATTGCCTTCTCCATGATGAGGTACTACTACATACCTATTTGAAAGGCTGAAATTAAAAAAACAAACACTGACAATATCAAGTGCTGACAAGGACTCAGAGCAACTTGAACTCCCCATCCATTGCTGGTGAGAATGAAAAATGGACCAGCCACTCCAGAAAATGATTTGGCAGTTTCTCACACACTAACCATGTAATACAACAATCCCACTCATGGTTATCTGCTCTAGAAAAATGAAAACATAAGTTAACATAAACACTGCCATTTGGATAGTACATAAGTATTTATAGAAATTCTGTTCATAATTGCCCCAAATTGGAAAACATTCCAAATGTCATTGACTGGGTGAATAGGTAAGCAAACTGTGGTACTTCCATACCATGGACTATTACACAGTAATAAGATGGAACAAGGCATTAGGCTGAGTGAAAGAAGCTAGTCTCAAAAGGTTTCATACAGTATGATTCCATTTATATATTAATAACATTCTCGAAAAGACAAGGCTGTAGGGATGGAAGACAGACCAATGGTTTTTAGGAGTTAGGGAGGGAGGTAAGATAATAGTAATAATAATAATAAAAGGATGGCATGAGAAAATTGGGGAGGATGATAGAACTGTTCTGTATCCTGATTGTAGTTATGGTTACAGGAATCTGTACATGCTTTTAAAATCATAGAACCACATACCAAAAGAAAAAGATCAATTTCACAATATGATAATTAAAAAAAAATTTTTTTTAAGCCCCAAAACCAAACTAGCATAGAAAGCAAGACATTTTCCATTGTAGATATTAGCATAAACAAAAGCAATGTTAAACGCAAAGAAGGAATGGAAAAGTAGAATTTTAGATTTTTAGATTCACACCTTAATCTAGGGTCAGAAAATATGCTCATGGCAGATTGTATTTTCAAGAATGGCTGCAACGATAGATGTCTACCTACATGCTCTTCTAGAACCTTGCTATTCCTCCATCAAGAGGTTTATGTCCCTATATACAATGGATGTTACTCAGCCATAAAAAGAACAAAATGACATTTGCAACAACATGGATGCAAGCATAGATTATAATATTAAATGAAGTAAATCAGAAAGAGAAAGACAAACACCATATGACATCACTTATAAGTGGAATCTAAAATATGGCAGAAATGAATCTATCTACAAGATGGAAACTGACTCATAGACATAGAGAACAGACTTGTTTGCCAAGCGGAGCTGGGGAAGAGGGATGGACTGGGAGCTTGGGGTTGGTAGATGCAAGTTATTGCATTTATACTGGATAAACAACAAAGTCCTAATGTATAGCCCAGGGAACTATATTCAATATCTTATGATAAACCAGAATGAAAAAGGATATAAAAAAGAATGTATACACGTAAATAACTGAGTCACTTTGTGGTAAAGCAGAGATTGGCACAAAATTGTAAATCAACTATACTTCAATCAAAAAATTTTTTTTTCTTAAAAAGAGATCTATGTTCCTATGACTTGAATTTATGACTATTTAGACCAAGAGAGAATGCTGAAAGCTACAGTATGTGCTTCCCGAAGTTAAGTCATAAAAATGCAATGCATTTCCTCATTCTCTGAGAAGACTTGCTCTTGGAACCCAGCCACTGTAGCGTAAGGAATTCCAAGTAGCCCACAGAAAGGCCTAACTTTAGAGGAACAAAGACCCTGGCTGATCTTATAACCAACAGCTAGCTCAACAGTGCCAGCCATATCACACAGCCATCTTGAACATAGAGTCAAACTAACTGACACTGTCCAGAACAGAGCAGAGAGTGTCAGCAGAGCCCTGCCTAAGTAGGCTTTTGTGAGCAACATAAACAATTGCTGTTGTGCTAATCCACTAAGTTTGGAGAAGGTCGCTTGAGTTGTGTCCAACTCTGTGACCCCACAGACTGTAGCCCACCAGGCTCCTCTGTCCACGGGGTTCTCCAGGCAAGAACAGTGAAGTGTGTTGCCATGCCCGTCTCCAGGGGATCTTTTGGACCCAGGGATCAAGCTCACATCTCTGAATCTCCTGCACTGGCAGGCGGGTTCTTTAACCACTAGCACCACCTGGGATGTCCCCCCCTAGTGCTACCTGGGAAGCCCCCTAAGACAATGCTTTTTCTCACTTATAAGCCAGTAGATCAGAGTGCCTTCCTGGTGTGCGGTACAGGTTTCCCCCACTATTCAAAAGCAGAACCTTCTTAGGAAACCATTTGTAAGCCAAAATGGTCTAAAGTGAAGAAGTAATTATGTTAGGACCAATATGGCTAATGGAAGCACAATATAAACCAAGATAAAGCCAGATGTTCACAGACACAGTTCAAAGCTATGGAGGCTGGATGCTGAGATGCTGAGTGTATTTCTCAGGAAAGGAGCTGGGTGGTGCCGCGCTCCCTGCTGCTCTGGGTGTGCACTCCCTCTGACAGGGCTGTTGGAAAACAAATGCTGAATGCTATTTTCGCCTTTTCCCTTTTTTCCCCATAAAAGCAAAACTCCTTCTTGGATTTTTTTCAGTTAGTAAAAAAACAGATTCTAATATACGTCTTTCATAAATGCAAAGTGGTATTAACTATTGAAAAGGTTGGGGGATACCTGTATTCAGAAGAATTTGGGGGATGGTCATGAGGCTTAGAGGGAAAGAGTCCTTTTCTGATTTATGAAGTTATACGTTGGGCGCAGTACTGAGTGATGGCATCACTGCTATTTGCCAATCCTGTTAAGATCCAGCACTCCCATTTTGTATACGGAAGAAGACAGAATGCAGGCAGGTTATAATCTGCTCACACAGATATTTAGTACAAGAGCCAAAGCTCTAAATCAGGTCTTCTGATGTGCAGTTTAGTATTCTTTCCACTTTGCCTGTTCATTTTCAATAACAGATTCCAGAGACATGAACCATAGGACCTAGTGCAGCAAATATATGCTTGGGTGATTCTGTTTCGCCTCCATGCCTGAGACAGACACTGTTAATCAAGTACAGTGACTAAGGTCACTGATGTTCATATAGACAATAGACCCAAATTGCCATTAGAGAACCTAAGAAGAAAGATGCAACAGCTTTAATTTATTTGTATTAGGAGAACAGATCAGAAGAACACAGTAAAGGTGGGCTCAAAGTACAAATTGTAAAAAGAGCTGATATCAAAATGCAATGTGTGTGAGCAAGAGGGAAGGGTTTGGATATGACTGCCCAGGATTATGGATGTATAAGACAACACAAACTTACTTCTTAGAGTCTACTAAGGATTTGCTTCTTACATCCTTAAGGAACTCTGCTGCAAATCCTATTAAACAATTTCCATTAACATTTTTGAACTATTTAGTTGTAGTTAGAAGAAAACCTGTTACTTTAGTTCTATAAAGTATATGCCATGTATAGAACTTGGTGTCATCCTGCATACAATAGATTGGAATGTATACAACACTTACAACAGTTCTGTACTGGGATATTGTACACTTTGACTGTTGTGCTCTTCATAATGTACTTGGTGTTGTCTGACACCAAAGTAGGCTCAGAAAAAAAAACTAGACTATTTCTAAAAGGCAGAGGAACCAGAGATCAAATTGCCAACATCCGTCGGATCATTGAAAAAGCAAGAGAGTTCCAGAAAAATATCTATTTCTGCTTTATTGACTATGCCAAAGCCTTTGACTGTGTGGATCACAATAAATTGTGGAAAATTCTGAAAGAGATGGGAATACCAGACCACCTGACCTGCCTCTTGAGAAACCTGTATGCAAGTCAGGAAGTAACAGTTAGAACTGGACATGGAACAGCAGACTGGTTCCAAATAGGAAAAGGAGTACGTTATATATTGTCACCCTGCTTATTAAACTTAGATGCAGAGTACATCATGAGAAACGCTGGGCTGGAAGAAGCACAAGCTGGAATCAAGATTGCCGGGAGAAATATCAATAACCTCAGATCTGCAGAGGACACCACCCTTATGGCAGAAAGTGAAGAAGAACTAATGAGCCTCTTGAGGAAAGTGAGAGTGAAAAAGTTGGCTTAAAGCTCAACATTCAGAAAACTAAGATCATGGCATCCGGTCCCATCACTTCATGGCAAATGCGGAAACAGTGGAAACAGTGGCTGACTTTATTTTGGGGGGCTCCAGAATTACTGCAGATGGTGATTGCAGCCATGAAATTAAAAGACACTTACTCATTGGAAGCAAAGTTATGACCAAAAAGTGCACTTTTTAATATGACAGCATATTAAAAAGCAGAAACATTACTTCGTCAACAAAGGTCCGTCTAGTCAAGGCTATGGTTTTTCCAGTGGTCATGTATGGATGTGAGAGTTGGACTATAAAGAAAGCTGAGCACCAAAGAATTGATGCTTTTGAACTGTGGTATTGGAGAAGACTCTTGAGAGTCCCTTGGACTGCAAGGAGATCCAACCAGTCCATCCTAAAGGAAATCAGTCCTGGGTGTTCACTGGAAGGACTGATGTTAAAGCTGAAACTCCAGTACTCTGGCCACCTGATGCGAAAAGCTGACTCATTTGAAAAGACCCTGATGCTGGGAAAGATTGAAGGCACAAGGAGAAGGGGACAACAGAGGATGAGATGGTTGGATGGCATCACCAACTCAATGGACACGAGTTTGAGTAAGCTCCGGGAGTTGGTGATGAACAGGGAGGCCTGGAGTGCTGCAGTTCATGGGGTTGCAAAGAGTCGGACACGACTGAGTGACTGAACTGAACTGAATGAGGGTATGATTTAAAAGCCAAGGTTATGAACCTACGCACTGTGGATTCTACCATAGCTTGCTGAGAATGGGTTTCAGATTCATCCAATATAGAACCAACAGCAGAGCTTCTTTGAACTTGGTTATAAGTGAGCAAACACTCTGCAGAAGCAACAACAGCTGAACTCCCAGAAAAATAGTGATCACTCTTCTCCTTTCTATGATTCTGAGTAGGGGCCTGAGGGAGGTAGGTATGAAGGTTGAGTAAAAGAAGTAGCCAGGTGCCCTTATTTATTCATTTGTTCACTGCGTACTTAAGAATCTACAAGGTATTCTGTTAAACATCACAAAGAACACAAGGATGAAACAGACAGGAATTTTGTCTTCCAAGGTTCTCTAGGGGAGACACCCCCCTCCATCCTCTTTTAATAGAATAGGATTTGCCAACATGGGTTTAATGAGTTAGAAATCTAAATACCAGCCAGTGGCATCCAAACACAAGAACATTGGATTTAATTATTAGAAGCAGGCAGGATACATCATTACACAATAGTCTACACAAATCCACAGGCTTGAAGAATATTAAAACTACCTACCTTTCTTTCTCTCTCTCTTCTCTCTCTCTCTCTTTCTTTCCTTCTCTCTCTGTCTTTCTACATGGATTATATTATCATGTGAAAGATTACTAATTGCTGGATCAGTTAGATGTATCGCTGTGTTTTTAGAAAATTATTCCTGCTAAAGAAATTCTTTTCATCATCTCCACTTTCAGATTTGTAATACAGGCTTGTCCTTTAACAAGTAAGTGTTCTTTTCAGGGAAATGTGCAGCAGATGTGGCAAAACAGAAATATAATATTCTTGGACGTGGACTAGTTTGTATAATAATTAAACTTTGCTTTTTTGTACTTGGACTTTATTCTTTCAGTAATTTCTCGGTCCACATCAAATTTTCAGGAAGGTTGAAGTGATCATTTTGTGTAATTTATTCATAAATCTTCAAATAATGGGAAATAAAATTCTTGTAACATTTTTTTTCAGGTTTTTGTGTTTAGGAGCTGTTGATTTATATTTCCCCTAATCTTTCCTGGAAGAGAATAACTCAATATTTTCCATTGGGTTTTCCTAAATACCAGTAACTTGCTTTTCAACTGATAATCTTAACCCAAAAATCTCTCAAAGAACTATAATATTTGTTAAGTGCCAGTGCACAAGCAGGGGACAGAAAAGAATCTGAAAGAAAGTGGGCATTGGAGTCGATCCAATCTGGATTCCATATAAAGTCTGTGACACTGTGTAATTCTATATAAATTACTTAATCTCATTGAGCCTTATTTTTTTTTTTTTGATCTGTAAAACAGAGATAGACTGCACACTGAAAAATTAGTATGAGAATTAAGTACAATGTAAGAAAGCAGGGAGCCTGGTACATAATAGGAGTTCCTTAAATAATAATTTCCCTTTGCTTCCTCTTAAACATGACAATGATAATGCTCAGGATTTGATTAATAAAACATAAATAGTTATGGCTGCAAACTATTCAGGTCCCAATCAACTTTTCAGACACATATATGTAGAAGATTTGGCATGTCTCCTTTTTCTTAATGGAAACAAGCACCTCACATTAAGGAAAATAAAAATCTGCTGGTGGTGGTGGTGGGGGGGAACCACCTATAATTTCATCGTCCTAGCACCACAGCTGTTTCCATTTTTGTCATGGTCTGGCTTTTCCACAAAACGGTCACATCTTCTCCACTGCTGCAGTCAGGGTTGTGCTCATCATGAAGGTACTAAAAAATTTATTTCAGGGAGCTGCTGAAGAAGAAGTCGAAGGCTGCGGAGGTGTTAAAGTTCTCTCATGATATTGTTCAAACGTTTCTTCACAGAAACTCCACAAAGAACTCCTCTGCAGTTTTCGCTACCCGGGGCTGTTTCTTTAAATTGTTTGACGTCAGAGAAGGAATGCTATAGCAACAGTCTGTCAAACTGGATTTAACTCAGAAGAAAGATGGGGGTGGGGGGGAGAGGAAAATTGCTCCCGGGCGGTACTGACTTCAGAGGAAGCAAACTGGGTAGATGCATTCATTTTATGACATTTTAAACATAAAACAGCCCTAGAAATCTGGAAAAAGTCGGTTCCATGTGATGTTTAACTCATGCAGAGATGAGAGAATTGACAGGGTTTTCTGGAAGGCCCGGTTTCATCAGCGACAGCAGTAACAATAACTTCCAAGCGTTGATCATTTATTCAGAGGCAGGCTCTGTGCAAACGTTACCTCATTAAAAAATTTCGCACCTTCATGAGGTAGGTACACTAGCCCTACTTTGCCCACGATGAAACAGTCCATGAGACGGTACACGGTCACACAACTAGCGACGATAGAGCTGGGATCCCAAGGCAATTTTGGAAGTCTCGGGGCTTCAGTTCACAGAATGTGAAACCTAAATGGGACCTTGAGGTCTCCTAAGTCAGCCCCTCTATCCAGCCCACGAGCAAGCTGAGGCCTGCGCGGTGGCAGGAAGGAAACCGGCCACACCACTTGGGCACTCCTCAGAAGTGTGCTCCGGAGTCCAGGCACCGCACCAAGAAAACGAAACTGCCCGGGGAATTAATGTTTTTCTTCTCCTTCTAGCAGGAAACGAGAGAAAAAATAGGAAGCAAAAGCTGCGCGCCGCGCCAGCAGCTTTCGCCCCCCGACCCCGGACGCGCAAGCTCCAGGATCTGCGCGCGCCCGCGGCGCGTCCCCGCAGAGTCCGCGCGCCTCGTGCCTCGTGCCTTGCGCCTCGAGCCACGTCCCCGCCCCGGCCCCGCGCGCCGCGGAGTTGGCTGCTGGGCGGCGCGGGCCTGGGTGTGGTCGGCGGATCTTCGCGGCGCTGGTCTCCGCGGTGCACTGCGCTCTGCACGCTGGCTTCGCGCGCCAGGGGCTGCTGAGCGCCCAGCCGACCACCGCACCCCCAGTCCACGCGGGCCCCAGCTCTCTCCAGGTAGGCGGCGGCTGCGCGAGCAGCGGCTCGTCGGTGCGCCCCGCGGGGGCAGGAGGCGCCGCGGATCCGCCCTGGCGGAACCCGGCCCGGGAGGCGGCGCGGGGCCGCCCGGGCGGAACCCGGCTCTGGAAGGCGGCTCGGGGTCGGCGAGGTCCCTCCTTACTCGAAGACTGGGGACTCTGGGAGGCGGACCTTGCCTGGGAGGGACGGGGCGGGTGCGCCTCGATGGCACTCCGCTGGGGTGCGGGGACCGCCGCTCGGCCGCCGCTTCGGGCACTTCCTGGGCGGCTCGGACCTCTGGCTCTGGGCAGCGAGGGGGCGGTCAGTGGTCCTTGGCCTCCAGACCCCTAGTTCCTCTCCGCGCCCGGAGGCTCCTCCGGGGTAGTGGAACGCGAGCTCTTGTTTGTCCCGAGAATAGCGGTTATTCAGGGCTGCCCAGAAGGGTTATTGGGTGGTGAGCGCTGGGAGAGATAAAAGTTCTCTACCGAGTGCTAAAAATGAGTCCAGTGGTTTCATGTTAGATTTATTTTGAAAAGGATGTGATGCTCAATATTTGGTGGATATTTGGTGGAGGTGGAGTTTAAGGATTTTGAATACTTGTAAGTTCAGTACATGACAAAATGTTTTTTTCCTTTTCTCTCCGTAGTCTTTTTCTGCTTCAAAACACAAATGATTGCCTTGTAGTTTTATTGCTATTTGGTAGAGGAAGATCGATAGATAGATAGAATTTCCCAAAGTTTAAGAACAGACTTTCATTTGTTTATGGAAGCAGTGCTTTGTTATTTTGCATCTCTCTCTCTCCCTTTTTTTCCTTTTTTCCTTTTTTCCTCTCCCTTCCTTTTCTCTTAGTAAGGATGCGTCTTTCTCCCTCCACAAGCAAAATAGCTCTGTCTGTGGATTAGCACCCTACTGGAAAGTTTTCTAAGACATTCGGGATTGCATTGTTGATGCATTCTAATCATCTTAGTATTGCAAACCAAGATTGTGACCTTTAAAGCGCATCTTCTAGAACAGAAATAGACCACACACCGATTATTTAAGATGAAAGAGAAGTCATTACTAGTTGTCAAGGAAAACGACGGTCTATAGGATAAAACTGTATGCTTTGAGTCTCATTGCCATTGCACATATTAAGACTCTTATGTATGGGGTTTTGGGGTTGTTATTACTGATTCTAGGCTCTGAAAGTTTATTGTATTTTTCAGTATTTAGTTAAAGGTCATTTAAGACTTTCCATGTTACATTTTGGTTTGTAGATTAATTTGAAAGTAAAATAGAAACTTAAAATACTGTTTTATTCAGTGTCCTTAATTCTCTTGTGTGTATATGAATTTATAAAATTATAAGATTGGGTAATATTGCTTGTAATAGATTTATGTTCATTTCTTTGTGAGCTGTAGGTATTCCTTAGTTTATTCTGAGTTGTTAGCAGTTAACTTGCAGAATATTTTCTATTATTACTTTCTCCAGCTTTATTGATATAATTGATACAGTTAACATAACATTGTGTAAGTTTAAGGTGTACAAAGTGATCATTTGATATATAAATTGCAAAATGATTATGGAAGTTAAGGTTAGTTAATACATCCATCACCTCCTATAATTAGCTCTGTGTGTGTGTGTATGTAGGATAATTAAGATCTGTTCTATAGCAACTTTCAAGTATGCAATGAAAGTGAAGTGAAAGTGTTAGTTGCCCAGTTGTGTCTGACTGACTGCCTCCCCATGGACTGTAGCCCACCAGGCACCTCTGTCCATGGGATTTTCCAGGCAGGAATGCTGGAGTGGGTTGTCATTTCCTTCTCCAGAGGATTTTCCTGATCCAGGGATTGAACCTGGGTCACTCCCCCATTGCAGGCAGATTCTTTACCATCTGAACCACACTGTAGTCACCATGTTGTACATTAAATCCCCAGAAGGTATTCACCTTATAACTAGAGGTTTTTAACATTTGATCAACATCTCCCTAGAATGGTTTCTTTTAAATCATTGGCACTTTAGTATGTCAGCATATATTTTTACACTTTTAAAAATAGATTCTGGGACATTCTGAAAATTGAGAATTGGAATTACGTGGACATTTTTTTTTCTCTTACCAAATACCAGCTGCGTATGTGCATGATCAGTTGTGTCCAACTCTTTGTGACCCCATGGACTAAGTAGCCCACCAGGCTCCTTGTCCTTGGGATTTTCCTGGCAAGAATACTGGAGTGGATTGCCATGACCTCCTCCAGGGGATCTTCCTGACCCAGGAATTGAACCCAGGTCTCCTATGTTGCCTGCACTGCAGGCGAATTCTTTACTGCTGAGCTACCCAGAAAGCCCCAAATACTGCCTGAGATGGTGTGATTGCACGGATTCCTTTCAGGCATGTTATTGTAGAACTTTACCTTGTTAATCTGTGTTGATTATAGGAACTACTTATTAAACATATGTTCTGGGCCAGGTACAAGAGACAGAAATTTGATCCCTGGTTCGGGAAGATCCCCTGGAGAAGGAAATGGCAACCCACTCCATTATTCTTGCCTGGAAAATTCCATGGGCAGAGGAGCCTGGTGTGCTACAGTCCATAGAGTCACACACAGTCGAACACACCTGAGTGTGCACACTCATCTGGGCCAGGGGCAATGCTGTACATTATTCTGTTTATGTCCTATATTAACATGATAGGTAAGAAAACTGTGGCTCTGAGATGTTAAGTAATAACTTGCCAGTGGTTATGTAGCTATTAGGTAATTCATTTGGGATTTAAGGCCAGACCTCTCTGTGAAGTTTATGTTCTTCCCTCTGTGCCACACTGACAGCATCATGAGGAATAACCCTGTTACTCATTAGCATATTAGTAAATTTTCCAAGAGGTTCCCAGAGATGTGAGTTTGTTTTTCTAGCACAATCATTATTATCTGTCAGTGCTATTATACAGATCCTTGTTTTAGTCATTCTCTTCTCACCTCTTTTCCTCTTAAATGTCTAGCTCAAGTTTGAAACTTCCTACTTGCCAGGGCAGAATTTCTCCTACTGCCATTAATAGATTGTAATTGTTTAGTTGCTAAGTTGTATCCAACTCTTTTGTGAGACTCCTCTGTCCATGGGATTTCCCAGGCAAAAATACTGGAGTGGGTTGCCCTTTCTTTCTCTAGGGGATCTTCCTGACCCAGGGATTGAGCCCATATCTCCTGCATTATCACGTGGATTTGTTATTACTGACCCACCAGGGAAGCCCCACATTAGTAGGTAGTGTTAGCTTAATTATCCTTCTAAATAATAACCCTATTTTTATATGAGTTCTCTAGAGCCATAGATATTAGTAATTTGGAAGGTTACAAACAGGATGGCAGTCTATTTTGGAATATGGGAATTCTTCAATGTCCCTCAAATTAAGCAGAAGGAATTTTGATGGATATTTCCTTCTGTAGTTATCCTATCCCTTCTACATCTTCAATTTCAGTTTCTGTGGAATCATTTAGAAAATAATGCAAACATTCTGTTATGTCTTCCATCTTAAAATTCTTTCTTGATCCAGTATTCTGTCCCATTTCTCTGTTCCACATGAAGAAAACATAATAATTTTGATATAGCAAAAGTAAATAGAGAAGAGATAACCAGAAACTAATTAGTTACCTGCGAGGAATGGGTAGGAACAGAGTAAAAGGGATGGTGGAGGGAGTGGCTATGCTCTGTTAAACCTTTTTGTGTAGTTATGAGTTTTGGAAACTTTTTAATATTTTATATATTTTTTAAAATGAAATTAACAAGGTTGGGAGGGAAAAAACTTCTAAAACTGAATACAGACAGCAGCAAATTAACTGACTGTACTTTAATAACAAATTCTCAGAATAAAAAAAAAATGAATCCAAGTAAACTTTGAACACAGAATTTGATTATATACCTTTAACCTAAGATAAAAGGACTTACAAAAATAAAAACAAGAAATCTTGAATCAGGTGTATTAGGCTGTTATGTATAGTGGTAGAGAAACAGCAATTTTACAATTGTTCTGTGTGTATTATAGGACTGAGCAAATGAGTAAATTCCTTGCTATGTTGGGAACTAGGATTTTCACTGTAGAAGAAGGGAAATAAAAATAGGAAATAGAAGAAGGCAGTGAAGACCTCGGCAATGTTGGATGGGAATTAAGAGTTATCCATATGAACTTGTGATTAAAATATCCATTCATACAGGCATGCATATAATTCCTAACTCTGTGTAATGAAAGGGCTAGAACTAATGACACCCTAGTAGCAGTGAGCGCAGCTAGTTTGCCCAAATCAATGGCAAATTCCAGGGCTCAGTTCAGTTCAGTCACTCAGTTGTGTCCGACTCTGCGACCCCATGGACTGCAGCATGCCAGGCTTCCCTGTCCATCACCAACTCCCAGAGCTTACTCAAACTCATGTCTATTGAGTCAGTGATGCCATCCAATCATCTCATCCTCTAGTCCCCTTCTCCTCCTTCCTTCAATCTTCCCAGCGTCAGGGTCTTTTCAAATGAGTCAGTTCTTAGCATCAGGTGGCCAAAGGATAGGAGTTTCAGCTTCAGTATCAGTCCTTCCAGTGAATATTCAGGACTGATTTCCTTTAGGATGGACTGGTTGGATCTCCTTGCAGTCCAAGGGACTCTCAAGAGTCTTCTCCAACACCACAGTTCAAAAGCATCAATTCTTTGGCACTCAGCTTTCTTTATAGTCCAGCTCTCACATCCATACATGACTACTGGAAAAACCATAGCCTTGACTAGACGGACCTTTGTTGGCAAAGTAATGTCTCTGCTTTTTAATATGCTGTCTAGGTTAGTCATAGATTTTCTTCCAGGGAGCAATCGTCTTTTAATTTCATGGCTGCGGTCACCATCTGCAGTGATTTTGGAGCCTGCAAAAATAAAGTCTCTCACTGTTTCCATTGTTTCCCTATCTATTTGCCTTGAGTGATGGGACCGGATGTCATGATATTAGTTTTCTGAATGCTAAGTTTTAAGCCAACTTTTTGACTCTCCTCTTGCCCTTTCATCAAGAGGCTCTTTAGTTCTTCTTCCCTTTCTTCCATAAGAGTGGTGTCATCTGCATATCTGAGGTTATTGATACTTCTCCAGGCAGTTTTGATTCCAGCTTGTGCTTCATCGCGATGGACGTGAGTCTGAGTGAACTCCAGGAGTTGGTGAGGGACAGGGAGGCCTGGCGTGCTGCGATTCATGGGGTCGCAAAGAGTCGGACACGACTGAGTGACTGATCTGATCTGATCTGATCTGTGCTTCATCCAGCCCGGCATTTTGCATGAAGCTGAAGCTCCAATACTTTGTCCACCTGAAGTGAAGAGCTACTCATTTGAAAACACCCTGATGCTGGGAAAGATTGAGGGCAGGAGGAGAAGGGGACGACAGAGGATGAGATAGTTGGATGGCATCACCGACTCAAGGGACATGGGTTTGGGTGGACTCCAGGAGTTTGTGATGGACAGGGAGGCCTGGCATGCTGCGGTTCATGGGGTCGCAAAGAGTTGGACACGACTGAGCAACTGAACTGAACTCTGCATATAAGTTAAGTAAGTAGGGTGAAAGTATAAAGCCTTGACCTACTCCTTTCCCGATTTGGAACCAGTATGTTGTTCCATGTCCAGTTCTAACTGTTGCTTCCTGACCTGCATATAGGTTTCTCAAGAGGCAGGTCAGGTGGTCTGGTATTCCCATCTCTTTCAGAATTTCCCACAGTTTATTGTGATCCACACAGTCAAAGGCTTTGGCATAGTCAATAAAGCAGAAATAGATGTTTTTCTGGAACTCTCTTGCTTTTTTGATGATCCAGCGAATGCTGGCAATTTGATCTGTGGTTCCTCTGCCTTTTCTAAATCCAGCAGAACATCTGAAAGTTCACGGTTCACGTACTATTGAAGCCTGGCTTGGAGAATTTGAGCATTACTTTACTAGCGTGTGAGATGAGCGCAGTTGTGCGGTAGTTTGAGCATTCTTTGGCATTGCCTTTCTTTGGGATTGGAATGAAAACAGACCTTTTCCAGTCCTGTGGCCACTGCTGAGTTTTCCAAATTTGCTGGCATATTGAGTGCAGCACTTTCACAGCATCATCTTTTAGGAATTTAAATAGCTCAACTGCAATTCCATCACCCCCACTAGCTTTGTTCATAGTGATGCTTCCTAAGGTCCACTTGACTTTGCATTCCAGGATGTCTGGTTCAAGGTGAGTGATCACACCATCGTGATTATCTGGATCGTGAAGATCTTTTTTGTATAGTTCTTCTGTGTATTCTTGCCATCTCATCTTCTGCTTCTGTTAGGACCATACCATTTCTGTCCTTTATTGAGCCCATCTTTGCATGAAATGTTCCCTTGATATCTCTAATTTTCTTTAAGATATCTGTAGTCTTTCCCATTTTGTTGTTTTCCTCTATTTCTTTGCACTGATGACTGAGGAAGGCCTTCTTATCTCTCCTTGCTATTCTTTGGAACTCTGCATTCAAATGGGTATATCTTTCCTTTTCTCCTTTGCTTTTTGCATCATTTCTTTCTCAGCTATTTGAGAAAAGCTCCTCAGGCAACCATTTTGCCTTTCTTCTTCCTGAGGATGGTCTTGATTACTGCCTCCTGTACAGTGTCACAGACCTCCGTCCATAGTTCTTCAGGCACTCTGTCTATCAGATCTAAGCCCTTGAATCTTTTTGTCACTTCCACTGTATAATCTTAAGGGATTTGATTTAGGTCATACCCGAATGGTCTAGTGGTTTTCCCTACTTTTTTCAATTAATTCTGAATTTTGCAAAAAGGAGTTCATGATCTGAACAGTCAGCTCCCAGTCTTGTTTTTGCTGACTCTATAGAGTTTCTCCATCTTGGGCTGCAAAGAATATAATCAGTCTGATTCCAGTGTTGACCATCTGGTGATGTCCATGTGTAGAGTCTTCTCTTGTGTTGTTAGAAGAGGGTGTTGGTTATGACCAGTGCATTCTCTTGGCAGAACTCTGTTAGCCTTTGCCCTGCTTCATTCTGTACTCCAAGGCCAAATTTGCCTGTTACTCCAGGTGTTTCTTGACTTCCTGCTTTTGCATTCCAATCCCCTATAATGAAAAGGACATCTTTTTTGGGTGTTAGTTCTAGAAGGTCTTGTAGATCTTCATAGAACTGTTCAGCTTCTTCAGCATTACTGGTTGGGGCATAGACTTGAATTACCGTGATATTGAATGGTTTGCCTTGGAATCGAACAGAGATCATTCTCGTTTTTCAGATTGCATCCAAATACTGCATTCAGACTCTTTTGTTGACCATGATGGCTACTCCATTTCTTCTAAAGGATTCCTGCCCACAGTAGTAGATATAATGGTCATCTGAGTTAAATTCTCCCATTCCAGTCCATTTTAGTCCACTGATTCCTATAATGTCAGTGTTCACTCTTGCCATTTCCTGTTTGACCACCTCCAGTTTACCTTGATTCATGGACCTAACGTTCCAGGTTCCTATGTAATATTGTTCTTTTCAGCATCAGACTTTACTTCCAGTTCCAGGGCTGAAGAAGGGAAAATACAAGATGAGGATGGAACACAAAGTAAGGAAGTGATGTTTTAAAAAATGAGGGCACGTCAAATCTGAGAGAATTGGGGCATCAAAATGAATAGGAACAGCAATGGATTATAACTGATTATTGAATACAATCAGAATCCCCAAGTCCATAATAAACAAATAAGAAAAAGGGAAAAACTCTTCCTGCTAGATGGACAATAAAAACTGTAGAAGGAACAGTAGTTAGAAAAGTCACTAGTTTGCAACCATTATGGTAATACTGAGTCAGGCAAATGTTACTAGTGGAGGAAGTTGGATGGAGGAAAGGATATTACTACAGTTTGCAGTGGTCTTTCTTGAGATTAATGACCAAGGGGGATACAGTAACTTCACAGTGGAGAAGTCTGTCAGGCATCACCTCAACCAAGTAATCAAAATTAATATCACCAGTAGTGGGAAAAACATGTTCTTCTTGACACACTCGAACTAGGGAATGTCATTACTTTCCTGTGGTATTTATGCAATGCATAACCAAAATCTCATCACAAGGAATCAATAGAGGGACCTTAATTGAGGATTGTTCTACTAAGTACCTGGCTCTTCCAACAGGCTAATGTTGTGAAAGACAAAGGCAGAGGAACAGTTTCAGATTAAAGGAAAGAGACCTGCGAATTAAATTCAGTGCAGAATCCTGGATTGGATCTTGAATTGGAAAATCCACTCTAAGAACATTATTGGGTTGTTGGCAAAATTTGCATATGTATTGAATATTAAATAATAGGATATCAATGTTAAATTTCCTGAATTTGTTCATTGTACTGTAGTTACAGGGCTTCTCAGGGGGCAGTAGTTGTAAGGACCCCGCCTGCCAATGCAGCAGATATAAGTAACGTGGGTTCAGTCCTTGGGTTGGGAAGATCCCCTGGAGGAGGGCATGGCAACCCACTCCAGTATTCTTGCCTGGAGAGTCCCATGGATAGAGGAGCCTGGCGGGCCATAGTCCATAGGGTCGCGAAAGTCGGCCACAACTGAAGTGCCTTAGCACAGCACAGCACTGTAGTTACATAGGAAAATGCCCTTGTTCTTGGAAGGATACACAGTGAATTATTTAGGAGTAAAGGGTCAAAATACCTTCAGTTTACTCTCAAATGAATAAGCAATAATGATTATTACATATAAAGAGAGCAATAAAGCAAAGGTGGCAAATGTTAACAGCTGGTAAATCTAGGTGAATGGAATAAGACTGTTCACTATGATAGGTGGTGGTTTAGTAGCGAAGTCAACGTCTGACTCTTTCTGACGCCATGGGCTATAATCCACTAGTCTCCTCTGTCCATAGGATTCTCCAAACAAGAATACTAGAGTGGGTTTTCATTTCCTCCTCCAGAGGATCTTCCCAATCCAGGGATTGAACCCGAGTCTCCTGCATTGCAGGCGGATTCTTTTCAGAGTGAGCACCAAAATTTTTCAACTTTAAGTTTGAAATTTCAAAAACAGGCAAGTTAAAACTTCAAAAACTAATAAAGCTACATTGTGTTCAAAATTTTTTCAAAGATTCCATTTCGCCTGTGTCTGCTTCTCAACTCCTCACTTCACATTTTCTTCTGAACCTACTCCAGAGACTTTATCTTTCCTATGCCCCAGAACCATTCTTCTCAATGTCATCAGGGATGGCAGTCTTGCCAAATTAGATCTCTCAACCACATTTGACAACTCCTTCCTTACGGAAACATTCTTTCTCTTGACTTCTGGGACACTAATTCTGATCTTCATCTGGCGTCACTGGCTATGGCTTGTAATTCTTTTCCAGCTCAGTTAATGGTATCACCGTCCACCTAGATGCTCAAGTTTAAAACTCCTAAGAGTAATCCTGATTCACTCATCCTATATTTATTGGCAAGTATTATGGGCTCTATCTTAAAGAAAATCAACCCCGAACACTCATTGGAAGGACTGATGTGGAAGCTCCAATACACTGGCCACCTGATGCAAAGAGCTGACTCATTAGAAAAGACCCTGATGCTGGAAAAGATTGAAGGCAGGAGGAGAAGGGGACGACAGAGGATGAGATGGTTGGGTGGCATCACTGACTCAATGGACATGAGTTTGAGCAAACTTTGGGAGCTGGTGAGGGACAGGAAAGCCTGGCGTGCTGCAGTTCATGGGGTTGCAGAGTCAGACATAACTTAGCAACTGAACAGTGGGCTCTAACTTAAAATTTATTCCAAATTTGCCTTATTTTTTAATCACTTCCACTACCACTATCCTTGTGTCAAACACCATCTTCCCTGGCCCAGACAACTGTAGTAGCACCTACCTGGTCCTTCAGCTTCCAGTCTGTGTGTCTCCTGGAAACCAGCATGAACTTTAAAAGGTAGGAGTCAAATTAGATTCTGTCTCCCAGTTATCAAAACCCTTTAGTGTTAGATAAAATATGAAGTTTTTATTATGGTCTAGAGGCCCATGTATCACATAGTTGGCTCCTGCCCACCTCTGTATAGCTTCTGCTTGGTTCACTCCCCTCCAGTCTTCACCCCTGTCTCCTGTTGATTCAGCTTGCCAGGTTAGTTTCTGCCTCAGGGCCTTTGCATTTTACTGTTTCTTGTGCTTGGAGTGCTCTTCCCCTTTTAAGGCATGGCTCATTCACTCATTTCATTCAGGTCTTTAACTTAGATTAAATTATTTAAAAATACCCTTCCTGGTCATCCTGTAGCTTCTGTTTTTCCCCCTGCACAGTGCTTTACTTGAAATTGTTATTTATTCACATGCTTTATTATCCTCTCCTAGACATAGGTAGAATAAAGCTCCATGACCATGGGAAACTTCATTTTGTTTATGGCTGAATGCCTGGAGACTGGAATGTGCCCTGCATGTGGTTGGAATTCAGATATTTGTTGAATGAATGAATAAATGCATTAATATTGCCAACTGTCTGGTTGTATTTTATTTAACGCTTTTGCAATTGAAGACTGTCTCAGAGAACATCAGTGCTGTTTAAAGTTTTTTGGTGGCACCGCTCAAGATTCTCTGGAAGCAAATAAGTTATCAACTTTGTATTTCACGACTTCATCTTTCTTTTGTCTGCCCTCTGGTGGAGGGAATATGCATAAGCGAGAGATGAGTAGAACAGGTAGGAAGAAGTAAAAATGGACCAACCTTGATTACAAGCTAGACAATTAATTTTTAAACTACAAAGATTTGAAAATTTTTATTTTAAGTAAGCCTCAAACTTAACCATAATAAGATTGGAAAGAATGAAAAGAAAATAGGCAGTAGTTAAAGAAATAATCTGGTTTAGGATGAAAAAGGAAACTAGCTCCAAAATGGTTTGATTACTTAAAACAATTTCTGCTTAAATATACTTCCTCTCTCAAAATATTTTTAACATTTGTCCATCTTTAGTTCAAAGACATCTTTTTTTCAACTGTGCTAATATTTTCAGCTCACCTTTGTAAACTTTTCAATTGTCAGTAAACACGTGCTAGAGGAAAAGCCAGTATTCAAATCCGAACAGCTGGATACTAGAGGCAGCACTTTAACTCCTGTGCTTCGCGGCAGCCATCCTACAAGTGTCCTGTGGATGGTGCAGGTACCAAAGACTTTCCTTTGGTGTAGTAGTTATGAACAAAAAAATGCTTTGTAAGTTCACAGCTTGTATTCCTCAGTACTGTTTTCCTGGTTTGTGTTATGGGGAGCCTCCTCTAGAATTGCTGAGAATTTTATCTTACTTAATTTGTTTTGAAGTAGAAGTCACATTAAAAGAGTTCAACACTTGAGTACTGTTGACTTCCTAAAATAATACGAAGTTTCTCTTAATGTCCGTAGTTAATATTTAAGGCAATATACAGCTTGAAATTTTTTCCCAGTTTTGCCTTTGTCTGGCCAATTGATTTATATTTATAATTTTGGGTTATATGAACAGTTGGATAATAACTGTCTTTAAACATTCTTTCTTTTTCTTTTTTTTAATCGTTGTTGCTGCACAGCCTTTTCTCTAGTTTGCAGTGATTGGGGGCTACTCTCCAGCTGTGGTGTGCAGGCTTCTCATTGCGGTGGCTTCTCTTGTGGAGCGTGGGCTCCAGGGCGAAAGGGCATCAGTAGTTGCAGGTCCTGGGCTGTGGAACAGAACAGAGGCTCAGTAGTGATGCACGGGCTTGGTTGCTTCTCAGCATATGGGATTTTCCTGGACCAGGAATGGAACCTGTGTCTCCTGCAGTGGCAGGTGGGTTCTTTACCACTGAGCCACGAGGAAAGCCCTAAACATTGATTCTTAGTCTTCAAAAATGCCATGTTTTTAGAAGTTTTACTCTTTATTCTTCATCTAACTTGTAATACATTTTTAGCTATAGAGAAATAGAATCTGTACCATAAAGTGCATACACTACTTTGGGAGGGACAAAGATGAGGACAGTGGTCCCCATGCCCAAAGAACCAATAACCTCTGGGCTCTTCGATAGGAATTTTTGGTGTTTTTTGTTATGATGACTTTTACCAATGGCTTGACTCAGTTTTTTTCCCCTTCAGTTTTTATGAGTTCCCCACCTAAACACCTTTACCCAGGAACTGTTTAAAATACAAAAATTGGGTATTAATTCCTTGGTTTCTGAAATTAAAAACCCAGTAATGCAACTAAAGCTGAATGAGGCTTTATTTGTCCAACTGGCATGTGACATAGATTATACATTGTATTTAGGATAATTAACATGGCTTATGGTGACCAGTTTTTATAAGAAAATGATTTTGAAACATTTTTTACTTTCTGGGCTTCTTTAAATTAAATTATGTATTTAAATGGAAAAATGGTAGACAGCTGATTACTTAAGGAAGTTGAAATTTGTCAACAGGGGATCTTCATTATGTGCACTGCTTACTAAAATGGGCCTCTAGGGAAGCTGTTAGGAGGGAAAAAACTTTTTTCTTTTTTTTTTAATTTGTTTATTTTTTAATTGAAGGATAATTGCTTTACAGATGGGAATAAACTTTTTGAAAAATATAGTCTCCTTGTCATTTGGTGTAAAAAAGAAAAAGCAGTCGATATTTTAAAAGTTTTAAACTTAGATATTAGTTTTCATGGTTATGTGTTAACCTTTATCTATGGAATTAAACTTCATCAACAAAGGATTTCATTATGTTTATTAATAATTAATGTGCCACAAGGGAAGATGTGATGTGGGGGAGGGAATAACTTTAAAAACACACACGCAAAGACTCCATGCCTTAAGATACAAGAAAGGAGAGAAATGTTTGTATGTAAATTCCCCCCATGGTATAACTAATCTTTTCAAGAGGGAGCATCTTTATATATTTCCGGGGATGATAGGCAGGTTATGATGAGATGGTGAAGCATTAGGAACAATGTGTGTTTCCTTAATGCTGCTGAAGAGCAGTATTGGTATGTGTGATGGTGGGTGTGGCAGGATGAAAACGTCCATAGGACAGCAGAGAAGTAAAGTAAAACTGAGTGTGGGTACGATGTAAA
Organism: Bos javanicus; assembly: GCF_032452875.1. NCBI lineage: Eukaryota > Metazoa > Chordata > Mammalia > Artiodactyla > Bovidae > Bos > Bos javanicus. The sequence goes on from NC_083868.1 coordinate 87,884,484, forward strand.
TGTAACTAAGAGCAGGATATAGCGTTCAAGGCACTTGGTGGCGATAAACCCTCTATTAACTGATGGATTTTGAAGACATTTTGTTGTTTAGTCACCAAGTCATGTTGGACTCTGTTACAACCCCATAGACTGTAGCCCTCCAGGCTCCTCTGCCCATGGGATTTTCCGAGGCAAGAATACTGAAGTGGGTTGCCATGTCCTCCAAGGGATCTTCCCGACCCAGGGATCGAACCTGTGTCTCCTGTCTCAGCAGGCAGATTCTTTACCACTGAGCCAAGAAAAGCCTTTGAGGATGTTACTTGGGATGGGGAACTGGGAATGGAGTGGAGTTCCAAATAAGCTAGTGTAGGTTATTAATTAGCTGTTGGTCTAAACCTAGGACAGCAATCATATGACATTTTGGTGAAGTATGATCCTGAAGTAGCATTGGTAACCAATATCATGTAAGTATACTTGCCGTTTTTTTTTTTTTTTTCACCATGCTGTGTGGTTTGTAGGATCTGATTCTCTGACCAGGGATCAAACATGTGCCCCCTGCAGTGGAAGCGTGTGAAGTCTTAACCAATGGACTGCCAGGGAAGTCCCACACTTGCTTCTTAATTAGTAAAACTTCAATGTTTTATCTCATGGGTAGGCATAATAGTTTTGCATGCGTCCATGCTCATTCACTTCAGTCATGTCCAACTCTTTGCAGCCCAATGGACTGTAGCCCACCAGGCTCCTCTTCCATGGGATTCTCCAGGCAAGAATACTGGAGTGGGTTGCCATGCCCTCCTCCAGGGGATCTTCCCAACCCAGGGATCCGAACCAGCATCTCCTGCAGCTCCTGCAGTGCAGGCAGATTCTTTACCGCTGAGCCACTGGGGAATGGAATCTGCACTGGGAGAAAGATATGGAGTCCCGTACTCATATTTCTACCTCTTATTGGAAACTTTTAAGATATTTTATAACTCTGAACATATGAAATTGTAGCTACCTATCTATGAATATTTTAATTAAACCAGTCACATTTTGTGCTCTCCAGGCAACTCAGCAAATGAGCTAGATCATGATTGACGTGTGTTAGGCACTCGTAAAAATTTGTTGGATGAGATTCTGATCAGTTGTTGTATGTTCATCCCTTAGTGGTAAGGTTAATTAAAATTTCTTTTATATATAACCAAGAGTAATATGTAACCAAATCTGGCAAATTGAAGGTCTTGTTTCTGGTAAAACAAAAGCAAATTATGTGACTTTAAAGGGTTGTAAGACTTTGTGATTTAGTGATACAGAGATGAACAATGCATGGTCTTATTCAGAAAACCCCAGAGGTGATGTGAAGTTATATGAGAAAAGACTGGCTGACAAGGTTATGATCTGTAATTTACATAATCATGATTGATTTTCCTAGTGTTTGGTTTACAAAGCCTTAAAAACACTAAAACTAGAGGAGTCTCAATTTAGAGAAAATAGTTTGAGGACTAAATAAGAGGAGATACCCTACTAGTTTACATCACTGACAGTGAATTTACAGAACTAGTTACTTTAAGAGGTTGTTGTTGTTTGTTATTTAGTCACTAAGTTGTGTCTGACTCTTTGCAACCCCACAGACTGTTGACCACCAGGCTCCTCTGTCCATGGGATTTCCCAGGCAAGAATACTGGAGTCAGTGCCATTTTTTTCTCCAGGGATCTTCCTGATCCAGGGATTGAACCCTGCACTAACAGATGGATTCTTTACATCTGAGCCACCAGGGAAGTCCAGTACAGCTAAAAATACAAGCATACTGAAAATGGTTTCAGAATGTATTGCATTGAGTTTAAGGGAAATCCTTAGTGTGTTGAGTCCAGTCACATTCTCATGAAACATTTGGTTTTGGTGACATAACACTTGGCACTTAACATCCTAATATAGTTATTCTTAACTTTGTTGTGAGAAGATGAATTTTTCTGATTGGGGTTACTATGTCTGGTCCAGAGTAGATGTTTAATAATATGTTTGTTGAGTGGAAGAATAAATCACATAATGGTTTGAATTGACAATAGTTGGAATAGTCTCATTTATTATGTACTTAGGACTATAGATAAGAATATAAAAAGCAGGAAGAAAATTCTTTTTTTGAAAGTCGTCTCAAAAAGTTAACTGGAAAAAACTTCCGTTGTGTCTTTATATATATATGTGGAAATTTAAAAAGGATACCCTGAAAGAATGGAACATCCACTCTATATTTATTAATATAACATGTACTGTGCATCAGGTTTTCATGTAATACCTGATATTACAGTAATTTTGATTTTTGTTAGCTTTGCCTAAAGACTTCTTCCCCTTCTTTTCTACTTCCTTGATTAAGGTTAATTTTTTAATTAAAATTTTAATTTTAAAATTAAGGAACTTAGAGTTAAATCCTCAGCTTTAATAAATGACAAATAGGCTAAGACATTGCATATGTCACACATTTAATTTATAACACGGATGTAAAAAATATGTAGAAATGAAACAAAAATCCATTTGCTTATAATTCCATGAATTTCTGTTCCTTTTAAACATTTTTATGCATAACATTTTATGGGGTCTTGGAATTTACCATCTCAGTTTAGGTTTCTGCAATGATGATGTAGCCAATTCGATGATAGAGCTGCAAATTGTGATCCAAAGTGTTCAGCCCAAGTCAATCTGTTTGTGACACTTGGATAAGGAACTTGGTTTCTTGCTCCAGGCAAGAATACTGGAGTGGATAGCTATTCCCTTCTCCAGGGGATTTTCCTCACCCAGGGATTGAACCCTGGTCTCCCGCACTGTGGGCAGATTCTTTACCGTCTAAACCACCAGAGAAGCCCCATTAAAAAGAGGTAATGGCTGCCCCTTAAAAAAGAGAAAATCAAGATTTTGCCAGATGGATAGTTTCCCTTGCGGAAAAGGAAGATAACACCTGAAATAGATCAAGGAATTGTTAATGATTTCTTTGTAAAAAATATTTTAAGTTGAGAGTGTTGAAATAGGAAATATATAGAGAAACTTCTCTTTGTTTCCCTTCTATTGCCTCTTCTCATTCTCAAATTGCCCTTCAGAAAAACAAAAAACATTTTCATGTTTCAAATATGGAAAATAGTTTTGCTCTATCTTAAAACCAATTAGAAGGGGAATGATTTCTTTAGTTATGTATTCCACCTATTATCTTTATTTTTTAAAAAGTTTTTAGATGTTTTGCTTAACCAGCTGCTGCTGCTAAGTCACTTCAGTTGTGTCCGACTCTGTGCGATCCCGTAGACGGCAGCCCACCAGGCTCCGCCGTCCCTGGGATTCTCCAGGCAAGAACATTGGAGTGGGTTGCCATTTCCTTCTCCAACGCATGAAAGTGAAAAATGAAAGTGAGGTCGCTCAGTCCTGTCCGACTCTTAGCGACCCCATGGACTGCAGCCTACCAGGCTCCTCCGTCCATGGGATTTTCCAGGCAAGAGTACTGGAGTGGGGTGCCATTGCCTTCTCCGCTTAACCAGCAAGATAATATAAATTGCACATAGTGTTTTTAGGAACTTCTTCAGGCATGAACGCACATCCTTGAGCTTTCCTCCAGTCCAGTGGTTTTAGACAAGAGTTTAGACCTGTGGTTCTCAGATTCCAAGAGGCATCAGAATCACCGAAAGTGCTTGTTAAACACTGGTTGCTGGGCTCCACCCTCAGAGTTTCTGGTTCTTCAGGCCTGGCAAAGGGCCCACACATTTGCATTTCTGGCAAGTTCCTCAGTGATGCTGATGCTGCTGGTCCTCACCTTTTGAGAACCAGTAATTAGGCTCTTGGGTTAAATCAGTGGCTGTCAACCACGTTTCTTTCCTTACACACCTCATGGATAAGACATTAATTAAAATCTGAAACGCCCCAATCTAGTAGTGACAGTATTGGGGTGGGATGGGCAAGGTACTGTTGGAGAGTCAGGTATTGGGATCTTCAGGAGGTGGGTGTCGTTAGAGGTAGCCCTTTGAAGGACTGAATGTTTTCTCTCCTGTCCTCTCCCTCTTTGAATCTTTCCCTCCTCCATGCCTATTAAGAGAGTCCTGGTCTGTAAGTAAGAGGGCAGACCGGGTAGGAGTAGTATAGGTCCTCTCCCAGCAAACTTCCAGCCTCTGGAGTCAGTGACGAAGCAGTGGTGCTTTTCAAGGCGTCGAGGAGACACAGAAGAGGTGACATTGCAGGGGAATTGAGATGCTGAGGCCTTGAACAGAATTCTTTCTGGTGATAATTTTATTTTCCTTTTTGAAAAAAGTATTGTTATATCTGTTGACCCATCAGCAGATGTGAATATGAACCTGAGTCATGTTTACGATTATAGAAATGAAGTGAAGTGAATTTTCTCAGTCATGTCCGACTTTTTGTGATCCCATGGACTGTAGCCAACCAGGCTCCTCTGTCCATGGAATTTTCCAGGCAAGAATACTGAAGTGGGTTGCCATTTCCTTCTCCAGGGGATCCTCCCAACCCAGGGATTGAACCCAGGTCTCCCGCATTGCAGGCAGATGCTTTACTGATCCACCATGGAAGCCTTCCGATTATAGCTTCTTAATATATTTCCCTCTAGGCCAAATTAGCTCTGACTTAAAGTTCTAAGGATGTTTGTTTATGTGTGTTATTTAATCCCTAAAACAATCACTTGGAGGTAGATACTAGCGTCTCCACTGTACAGATGAGGAAATTGAGATTCAGAAGTTAGAACAGTTTCTGGGATCACACAGTAAGTGTAGTCATACTCCAACATTTAGGACATTGTGTGAACTGGGGTGAGGTTCATAACCTCCAAAACATGTAGTTTCCTCATCTGTAAAATAAAGATGATATTAGCACTTACCTTCTGAGGTTCAATTGAGGTTGTTAAACGAGTTACTGTGAAGAGTTGTGAACAGTGCATGAAACATAGTAAGTGCTCAGTAATGTCATCTCTTGGTTGGCTAAATACTAAGGATCTTTTAAGTTCAGGGGTTATCCAGGTAATCTTCCTCCTATGTATTATTATAGGTCAAAAATCTCTTAATCAGCTCACATGGTCTGTGTGCCACGAGATTTGAGAATCATGAATCTAAATGGGTAGCTTGGCTTTTACAATGAGAAGGTGAAGGCTGAGAATCAGAATTTGGCTGCTTATACTCAAGAAGTTGATTTATGTTACTAGCCACGTGTCTCTCCCTCTCTCTCTCTCTTTCTCTGTCTGTCTGTCTCTCTCGTAGCCAACAATTTTGTAAGAAATTATTTGTTACACTGTAGTGGATTTGCTGTAACTTATAATGAGACAATATGCCAGTAAATTTGGAAAACTCAGCAGTGGCCACAGGACTGGAAAAGGTCAATTTTCACTCCAATCCCAAGGAAAGGCAATGCCAAAGAATGCTCAGACTACCGCACAATTGCAGTCATCTCACATGCTAGCAAAGTAATGCTCAAAATTCTCCAAGCCAGGCTTAAACAGTACATGAACTGTGAACTTTCAGATGTTCAGGCTGGATTTAGAAAAGGCAGAGGAACCAGAGATCAAATTGCCTGTTGGATCATTGAAAAAGCAAGAGAGTTCCGGAAAAACATCTACTATTTGACTATGCCAAAGCCTTTGACTGTGTGGATTACAACAGACTGGAAAATTTTTCAAGAGATGGGAATACCAGACCGCTTGACCTGCCTCATGAGAAATCTGTATGCAGGTCAGGAAGCAACAATTAGAACTGGACATGGAACAACAGACTGGTTCCAAATAGGGAAGGGAGTACGTCAAGGGTGCATATTGTCACCCTGCTTATTTAACTTATATGCAGAGTACATCATGAGAAATGCTGGGCTGGATGAAGCACAAACTGAAATCAAGATTGCCAGGAGAAATATCAATAACCTCAGATATGCAGATGACACCACCCTTATGGCAGAAAGTGAAGAAGAACTAAAGAGCCTCTTGATGAAAGTGAAAGAGCAGAGTGAAAAAGTTGGCTTAAAACTCAGTATTCAGAAAACTAATATCATGGCATCAGGTCCTATCATGGCAGATAGATGGGGAAACAATGGAAACAGTGTCAGACTTTATTATATTTTTGGGTTCCAAAATCACTGCAGATGGTGATTGCAGCCATGAAATTAAAAGATGCTTACTCCTTGGAAGGAAAGTTATGACCAACCTAGATAGCATATTCAAAAGCAGAGACATTACTTTGCCAACAAAGGTCTGTCTAGTCAAGGCTATGGTTTTTCCAGTGGTCATGCATAGGTGTGAAATTTGGACTCTGAAGAAAGCTGAACACCGAAGAATTGATGCTTCTGAACTGTGGTGTTGGAGAAGATTCTTGAGAGTCCCTTGGACTGCAAGGAAATCCAACCAGTCATTCTAAAGGAGATCAGTCCTGGGTGTTCTTTGGAAAGACTGATGATGAAGCTGAAGCTCCAATACTTTGGCCACCTCAGGTGAAGAGTTGACTCACTGAAAAAGACTGATGCTGGGAGGGATTGGGAGCAGGAGGAGAAGGGGACGACAGAGGATGAGATGGCTGGATGGCATCACCGACTCAATGGACATGAATTTGGGTGAACTCTGGGAATTGGTGATGGACAGGGAAGCCTGGCGTGCTGCGGTTCATGGGGTCGCAAAGAGTTGGACACGCCTGAGCGACTGAACTGAACTGAAAATCACTGCAGATAGTGACTGCAGCCATGAGATTAAAAGACCCTTGCTCCTTGGAAGAAAAGTTATGACCAACCTAGACAGCACATTAAAAATTAGAGACATTACTTTGCCAACAAAGGTTATTCTAGTCAAAGTTATGGTTTTTCCAGTAGTCACGTATGGATGTGAGAGTTGGAGTATAAAGAAAGCTGAGTGCTAGAGAATTGATACTTTTGAACTGTGGTGTTGGAGAAGACTCTTGAGAGTCCCTTGGACAGCAAGGAGATGATCCAACCAGTCCATCCTAAAGGAAATCAGTCCTGAATATTCATTGGAAGGACTGATGCTGAAGCTGAAACTCTAATACTTTGGCCACCTCATGTGAAGAACTGACTCATTGGAAAAGACTCTGATGCTCAGAAAGATTGAGGGTGGAAGGAGAAGGGGATGACAGAGGATGAGATGATTGGATAGCATCACTGACTCAATGGATGTGAGTTTGAGTAAACTCCAGGAGTTGGTGATGGCCGGGGAGGCCTGGCATGCTGCAGTCCATGGGGTCACAAAGAGCAACTGAACTTAACTGAATTGAATTGAACTGATAATGAGACTGTGATTAATCACTGCATAATACATTGTACTTACTGGAAAAGTGTTCCTTTCTTGGGAATGCCTCACACATCTTTTAGATAAACTGTTATTTGCTTTTAAAAGAGTCTCTTACTCACAATTTGGAGATCCAAAATGCTTTGAAACTGCAGGGTTTTGTTTTTTTCATGTATCATTAGTGGCAAAACCTTATGTGATTTGAACTCCTTTGATGGCACAGACTGACTTGAACTAACATGAAACTGTTGCTAGTCCATCTTTTCTCCACTTGATTGTGAAGATACTTATATTTTGCTGCAGAAATACTCCTTCTGGATTATGTGGGTGCTGCCACAAAGTCCAGTTGGGGTGTTAGGAAATATGTGTTGAATATACCTTTTAAAATCTGAAAACCTTAAAAAAAAAAGTCTTTTTAAAATCTATAAACTTGGCTGCGATCCAAAAGTCTACAAGCAATAAATGCTGGAGAGGGAGAAAAGGGAACTGTCTTACACTGTTGGTGGGAATGCAAACTAGTACAGCCACTATGGAGAACAGTGAAGATTCCTTAAAAAACTAGAAATAGAACTGCCATATGACCCAGCAATCCCACTGCTGGACATACACACCAAAGAAACCGAATTGAAAGAGACACGTGTACCCCAATGTTCATCGAAGCACTGTTTATAATAGCCAGGACATGGAAGCAACCTAGATGTCCATCAGCAGATGAATGGATAAGAAAGCTGTGGTACATATACACAATGGAGTATTACTCAGCCATTAAAAAGAATACATTTGAATCAGTTCTAATGAGGTGGGTGAAACTGGAGCCTATTATACAGAGTGAAGTAAGCCAGAAAGAAAAACACCAATACAGTATACTGACACATATGTATGGAATTTAGAAAGATGGTAACAATAACCCTGTATGTGAGACAGCAAAAGAGACACAGATGTACAGAACAGTCTTTTGGACTCTGTGGGAGAGGGAAAGGGTGGGATGATTTGGGAGAATGGCATTGAAACATGTATAATATCATATAAGAAATGAATCGCCAGTCCAGGTTCAATACAGGATCCTTGGGGCTGGTGCACTGGGATGACCCAGAGGGATGGTATGGGGAGGGAGGTGGGAGAGGGGTTCAGGATGGGGAACACGTGTACACCCGTGGCGGATTCATGTTGATATATGGCAAAACCAATACAATATTGTAAAGTAATTAGCCTCCAATTAAAATAAATAAATTTAAATTAAAAATAAAATAAATAATAATAAATTAGAAAAAATAAAAAATAAAATCTATAAAATCCCAGATTCTGAATTGGCCTTTAGGGCTCAGGATAATGGATTATGGACCTAGGTGAATGTACACTTAAACAGCTGTTTTCCCTCTTAGACTGTTGACTCCTGGAGAGTTAGGCCTGTATCTACTTCATGTGTAGTATGGGTTCTTGGCATATAATAGGCATTCAGTAAATGTCTGGTGAGATGATGAACTATGCCAGAAATAGCAGTTAGGTGAAGGAAAACAGACTTGAGAGCAGCATTTTATTTTGTCCTGGAGGACAGACGAAACAGACTGCCTTCAGTTTATAAGAGGCTGAATTGTGTTACTTTGTGGGCGCTTAAAAATGTTCAGTGTAATGAGAAACTTGGTAGCAAAATAAAAACTCAGTGCTTGTATTGTGTCAAGCATCTCTTCTGTTTTCTTCTGTGATCCACTTGTCTCATACAACTCTAGGTTTTTGACTCATGAGGAAAGCCACATGGAGTATTTGTAATTGGAAGACTACTTGGGGTGGGTAAGCAAATATGTTTTTAAATTCCTTGGTAAGAATGATTATAAAAACTTCTGATTTTTATATGATTATATGAATGATTATAAAAACAAGTACCTTAACTAATTTATTATGAGCTTATGGGTTTTTTTTTTTTAAATAAAGTATAGCAGTTATGAATCAGGATTACAAAGAAAAGCAGAACATTACAGAATTTAATTATAAAAATAGCAAACTTCAACTCTTCTGATAAAATCTAGTAAGTAAAAGTTTATACTTAAATTTTTAAAGTACAATTTAAAATATTCTTTCATGCCTTACATGAGCTTTCAAGATCCATATGAAAATTATTAGTAGCTAAGAAATACTTATATGTCTGTCTCATATGGGTTAAAATAGTTGTTTGCTAACACAGCAGAATAATTGTACAGTCTACATAATGCCTTTCTTTAGTAAAAATTCTGTGGACATTTTAAGAAATGGAGAGAGGAGAATGTTTGAATTATGCAACTATGTTTTTTTTCCATTTCATTTAATAAATTGGCTTGGGTACAATAACCCATTGGTATTTTTTGATATTTGTTACTGGTACAGCTGAACTTTTAAAAAGATAACTGATAGGCTGCCTTCTGCTCAACTAACAGTGCTTTCACTATGTGATCAAGTTATTTGAAATGTGTTAAATGAAGCAAATATTCATGTTGAAAAAGAGCTTAGTCAAGAAGTTATAGTAATTGAAAGAGCACTATGCTTATATCAAACTAATTTCTGTTAAATTACTAGTTTCAAATTGCTTTAGTAACTTCAGTACCATTTCAGAGACTGTGATAAACAACTCCAATTGGATCTTGACTAAAAATCAGCATTGGTGAAATTCCTTGACCATAACCTTCTGATGATTTTTATGTGTTTTGGTAAAGGAAGGTAGAGATGGCTCCTGTATATCTCATACATTTCTGTAACTCCCCTTCCTCCCAAGAGGGAAATTTCTTAACAGTTGATCAAAGATAGATCTGGAAAAACATAAATATTTAAGAAATGAATTGGGGGTTGGGGGCAGGAGGGAAGAGTCTGCAGTGATGCAGAGAAGGAATAGTCAGTGAAGTACTAGGAAGATTTAGGAAATGAAGAGTCTGGAAAGCTATTGCAGTAAAGCTTGAATAAGAAGGGAGTGTCGTTAGATTCAGCGGAGAGACCTAGTGAAATGCCCTTGCATGGAGTCAAAGGAGGGTTGTTAAGACTGGCTTCCAGAGTCACACAGGCTTGGATTCATGTCCTGACTTTGCTTCTAATCTTAGGCAAATCGTTTAACCTAATCTCAGCTTCTTTTTGTCTTTATTTTTATTTCATTCCATTACTTTTATTATTTCCCAGTGGACTTAAGGTGTGTTAAAAAGTATAACTGAGTCATACTGAAACATTTAAGATTGTTTTCCTTTTGAGCAAAAATCAATTTGGATTGGGTACTGCCAAACCAGAAGTGGTTAGGAGTGCCCCGCCACCCACCTATGGAGGCAGGGTTAAGACTTGTATAGAGAAGAGGAGGAAGGGGAGCAAGGGTATTATTTGATTGGCTGTAGCTTACAAGGCTCTGGTTTTTCCAGTAGTCATCTATGGATGTGAGAGTTGGACTATGAAGAAAGCTGAGTGCCAAAGAATTGATGCTTTTGAACTGTGGTGTTGGAGAAGACTCAGTCCCTTGGAGAGCAAGGAGATCTAGCCAGTCCATCCTAAAGGAAATCAGTCCTGAATATTCATTGGAAGGACCGATGCTGAAGCTGAAACTCCAATACTTTGGCCACCGGATGTGAAGAGCTGACTCATTGGAAAAGACTCTGATGCTGGGAAAGATTGAAGGCAGGAGGAGAAGAGGACGACAGAGAATGAGATGGTTGGATGACATCACTGACTCAATGGACATGAGTTTGAGTAAGCTCCGAGAGTTGGTGATGGACAGGGAGACCTGGCGTGCTGCAATCCATGGGGTCACAAAGAGTCGGACATGACTCAGCGACTGAACTGAACTGAGCTTACATGGTTGCCTTATTTGGTAAACTGGTTAGCTGTAATTGGTTGTCCTTAGGTTTTGATTTCTTAACCTTGGGGCATTTATAGACTTAGGTTTTGGTTTGCTTACACAGGCTGCTTCCCAGGTGGCTGAGAAGGTAAAGTGTCTGCCTGCAGTGTGGGAGACCTGGGTTCAATCCCTGGGTCAGGAAGATCCCCTGGAGAAGGAAATGGCAACCCACTCCAGTACTCTTGCCTGGGAAATTCCATGAAGAGAGGAGCCTGGTAGGCTACACTCCACGGGGTCTCAAAGAGTCAGACACAACTGAGCGACTTCACTTTCTTTTTCTTCTGATAGGCTGCTAAGATATTAGAATCACCTCAGTCTAATGGCTTCCTTGTTTGATTGAACTTGTCCAAGAGTTGTATTAATTGTAAATATATTCATGGATCCATGTATGATTCACTTTTATGTGTTTATATTTGCTTGTTTGTTGATAATATAGAAACACCTGTAAAGAAAATACCCAACTCAGGAATTTGTAAAATAACAATTGCTTGCAACTATTTGTGTGTTCCTTCCTCCTGTTTTATCATTCTCTTGCTTCAGAAAAGTTTTACTGGATATGTATACACTCCTAAACAATGTATTATTTAGTTTTAGTTGCTTTTGCATTTTGTAAAAAGTATTATGCTGGTAGGTGTCTTCTGGAACTTGCTTTTTTCCTCTTGGCAGTATTTTTCAGATTTGTCTATGTTGTGTATACCTATAGCTCATTCATTTTTACTGCAATGTAATAATTCATTATAAAAACAGTGTACTTACCCATTTCCCTATTGGCAGGTATTTTATTGCTATTACAGGTAATGCTGTATAAATCCAGCTCTTGAGCACATGAGTATATGTACTTAAGTTTCTCCTGAAAGTGAAAGTGAAGTCGCTCAGTCGGGTCCGACTCTTTGTAACCCCATGGACTGTAGCCTATCAGGCTCCTCCGTCCGTGGGATTTTCCAGGCAAGAGTGCTGGAGTGGATTGCCATTTCCTTCTCCAGGGGATCTTCCCGACCCAGGAATCAAACCCAGATCTCCAGCATTGCAGGCAGACGCTTTACCGTCTGAGCCACCAGGGAAGCCCAGATTATCAGATTGAAAGGTGTATCATCACCCATGTTAGATATTGCCAGATTGCTTCCCAAAGAGCTGTTCCATCAGAATATATTATCATTTTCCACAGCTTTGCCACCTCCTGGATGAGGGGTAAGAAAATTCTGTAAATCTGAAAGGTACAAAGTTGTTTATTTTCATTTCCCTGTTAACTTGAGGTTGAGTATCTTGTTTGTATATTGGCTTCTACTGGTTTTCCTGCTGTGATCTGCTATTTGTATCTTTGCACATTTTTCTTTTGGGTCATCAGTCTTTTTTATTACTAGCTTGGAGGAATTGCTTTTAAATTCTAGGTGCTGAGGATGTAAAACAGATTGACTGCCAGATATTTCCCTAAGAGTTGAGTTTTTTGGATTTACTGTAGAGAATTGCAGTTCAGGGTGTGTAACCTTGGCAAATCATTTGCCAGTCTCACCAGGCAAGGAAAGGAGAACTCTTTTATAGAGTTGAAAAGGAAGTTGAGTAGGCTGTAGTAAACAGAGTCCATGGCTTTCCATTGGCTGTGACCTTGCTGGGAAAGAAGAATGCATCTTTCCTTGGGGGTTCTGTGATGTCACAGGGTGGGAGAGCTCCCTCTTGCTGTCTCCCGACTCTACTTAAATTTCTACTTGTTAATTCTTTACAATGTTGATCCTTTAGTTAAATTTTAGCTTGCAACTGTCCTTTCTCACTCAATCTATGTCTTTGTTTTTTGTTTTTGTTTTTTCTTTCTCTTAGGTGTAGAGGCTAAGTTCTTCTCATCATGCATACACTGTACTTACACAACTGAAGAGGCTAGCTCTTGTAGCTGACCTTTCCTCCTCTCCTCTGTGCTTTTGTTTATAAAGATAATTGTTAAAGGCATCGTCAGCTCTGTGTGTGTGTGTGTGTGTGTGTGTGTGTGTGTGTGTGTGTGCATCAGACTCTTAGACTATTTAATAAGCCTGGAGGATGATTCTACTTCCATATGTTGGGAGCTGTTTTGTTTTTTTTTTTAAGTAATGTGTTTGATTCCTCTTTGTCTTCAGTTTTGGTGCTACTTGCCAGGTCTGAGTCTTTAGGAGAAGCTCTACTCAATTTTCTGTAATACATATAATCAGTGGAGATGGTATACTTTAATTTCAGTCTATAATCACTTCTTTTTTTTGGTCAGTAACTCAGGAAAAGTCTTATGAGAGAATGTTTTTGGTTTACTCCCTTCTCAGTTTGGGATCTTGATTATTTTAAATACTTTAGATTTAAATTATTTTAAATAATTTAGATAAGACTTTTCCTTATCTATTTGTTGTTGTTGTTCAGTCACTCAGTCTGTTCAACTCTTTGAACTGCAGCACGCCAGGCTTCCCTGTCCTTCACCATCTCCTGGAGTTTGCTTAAACTCATGTCCATTGAGTCGGTGATGCCATCCAACCGTCTCATCCTCTGTTGTCTCCTTCCTGCCTTCAGTCTTTACCAGCATCAGGGTCTTTTCTAATGAGTTGGCTTTTTGCATCAGGTGGCCAAAGTATTGGAGCTTCAGCTTCAGCATCAGTCCTTCCAATGAATATTCAGGACTGATTTCCTTTAGGATGGACTGGTTGGATCTTCTTGCAGTCGAGCAGACTCTTAAGATTCTTCTCCAACACCATATTTCAAAAGCATCAATTCTTCGGCGCTCAGCCACTTTAATGGTCCAACTTTCACATCCATATATGACTAGTGGAAAAACTTTCCACTAGCTTGGACTAGATGGACCTTTGTCAGCAAAGTAATGTCTCTGCTTTTTTAATACGTTGTCTAGGTTGGTCATAGCTTTTCTTCCAAGGAGCAAGCATCTTTAAATTTCGTGGCTGTAGTCACCATCTGCAGTGATTTTGGAGCCCAAGAAAATAAGGTCTTTCTCTGTTTCCATTGTTTCCCCATTTATTTGCCATGAAGTGATGGGACTGGATGCCATGATCTTTGTTTTTTGAATGTTGAGCTTTAAGCTAACTGTTTCACTCTCCTCTTTCACCTTCATCGTGAGGCTCTTTAGTTCCTCTTCACTTTTTGCCATAAGGGTAGTGTCATCTGCATATCTGAAATTATTGACATTTCTCCCAGCAATCTTGATTCCAGCTTGTGTTTCACCCAGCCCAGAATTTTGCATGATGTACTCTGCATATAAGTTAAATAAGCAGAGTGACAGTATACAGCCTTGATGTACTCCTTTCCCAATTTGGAACCAGTCTGTTGTTCCATGTCTGGTTCTAATTGTTGCTTCTTGACCTGCATGCAGGTTTCTCAGGAGGCAGGTAAGGCGGTCTGGTATTCCCATCTCTTGACGAATTTTCCACAGTTTGTTGTGATCCACACAGTCAAAGTCTTTAGCATAGTCAACGAAGCAGAAGTAGATGTTTTTCTGGAATTCTCTGCTCTTAGTCTGCCTGGCTACACCCAGTGAAGACTTTTCCATTAGTGGCTGACTATCTGACTGGTTTTCCATCTCCTGTCATTATTTTCCATATTTTTCTTTTCCCCACATGGGATTCACAATGCTTTATAAAATGGTTTGCCACTTCCCTTATTTCTATCCTTTATCAATAATTGTGGGTGCACAGGACTGCAGGAGGGCAAGTAGTCTGATCACCCTGTTTTCTACCAACCAAAATAAATGCCCGTAGAGACTTTGCTTCTCTGATTTTGAGCATGCTATTAGGGGTATAGTTTGAGGGAGCTACTTAATAAACTATACCTCATGCAACAATATTGTTCTCAAGAATTCACAATTTTTGTAGCCATATATCCACAGAGCCATTTCCAGTAACCCGACTGGCCACTTCTTGAGATCTTCCTCCTTCAAAACATATTATTAGGATTTACCATATTAAGTTTCATCTGAGGGTATCCTTTTGCCTCTTTTTACTCTTATCAGGCCCTGGACTTATCTGGAAGTAGTTTACAATCCACTAGTCTATTCTGGATGTAGTTTTTTGGTGGGGGGAGGTGTATTCTCAGGAATATGACAGTTGTCAGATGAGAAGAAAACATCAACAGAAAGTCTGTTTAATCAAAATATTCTCCCTCTTTATTGACAGAACTAATATAAATGGATCAGGTAGGGGCTGTCCGAGAAACAGAATCAGGAATGACTTTCTTAACAGAAGAGAATCCACTTTGATCTAAGCCATTTTGCGCTCTAAACCTGGCAGCGGTGCTTGCGCTTGAACAGGTCTCAGTAATTGATGATCTAAGGGAACAAAGTGGTCATGTATAGATGTGAGAGTTGGACTGTGAAGAAAGCTGAGCACTGAAAAATTGATGCTTTTGAACTGTGGTGTTGGAGAAGACTCTTTAGAGTCCCTTGGACTGCAAGGAGATCCAACCAGTCCATTCTAAAGGAGATCAGCCCTGGGTATTCTTTGGAAGGAATGATCCTAAAGCTGAAACTCCAGTACTTTGGCCACCTCATGCGAAGAGTTGACCCATTGGAAAAGACTGATGCTGGGAGGGATTAGGGGCAGGAGGAGAAGGGGACGACAGAGGATGAGGTGGCTGGATGGCATCACGGACTTGATGGACGTGAGTTTGAGTGAACTCCAGGAGTTGGTGATGGACAGGGAGGCCTAGCGTGCTGGTATTCATGGGGTCGCAAAGAGTCAGACACAAAAGAGACAGGACTGAGCGACTGAACTGATACTAAACTGATAAGGGAACAAATGGAGAAGGAAAATGGCAACCCACTCCGGTATTTTTGCCTGGAGGGTTCTGTGGACAGAGAAGCCTGGAGGGCTGTGTAGTCCATGGGGTCACAAGAGTCACTTAGTGACTAAACTGAGAGAACAAAAGAATGTCAGGCAAGAGAAGTAGCAATAGCAAAGATAATATATCAGTTGTAAGGACTCCCAGTTTTGTTTCATTGATGAAGATTAGCCCGAAGGGCTCGAGATCAACTAGAATCTAAGGGATGATGATGTTGACGTTTTCTGACCCTTGTGACTTTAGTCAACTGAAGTTTAGTCTCTGTAGACCAGCCAGGCCCCTTCATGAATCTGCATGAACCCTTAGCTTAAAACTGCCTTAGTTTTGCTGCTGGGAAGTTAACTGTTTCGGGAAAGATCCCCTGTGCTCTCCTTACCTGCTGTAAGTAGTAAATCCTTCCTTCCAGTTTTTAAGTTGGGTGTGTCTTTTGGTGCAACACCCACCAGGAGGTGAACCCGGTTTTCAAGTAACACTAATAAGTTTTCATTAAAGAGCAAAAAGTTAGTTCTTGTTTTTAGCAACAGGCTTGAAAGGCAGGGAAGGCTGCTGTGATATTTTTCAGACGTGAAAAGTTTGTGGTTGTCGTTTAGCAGAAGAAAAGTAATTTTCACTCTACCCTTCTGAGTTCTTGGCTGAGATGTCCTGTAATAAAAGATGAACAGGAGGAAAACATAGAAGTATAGTGTGAGATACCCAGGAAAAAACGATTAACTCCCTGAGGTACCCAAGCCACCAGCTTAAATACCATCTTCAGCTAAAGACAGAAGGAAGTTTGGGAGGTTGGGAGTGGAAACCAGTCTTGAGAGGTTCCTAGGAAAAGCAAGGGTAAGGTTTGATGTGCAGATTTAAGACCTTGCCTTCTCCAATGATAAGACTTGTCATTTGGAGTCATCCCTCACTTAATGATACCAAGAAGTACCCTTAAAATTGGAGATTCCCTTTGTAGATGTTGCTTTCCATTTCAAAGGGGGTAACTTCTACTATTGTTTTCAGAGTTGCTCTCGTGTCTGTTTTTTCTCAAAATAATCCTCCTGCCCAAGAGGCATATTTTGGGGTGGCATATTTTGCTACCCTCACTGGGCACAAGCATCACAAGGGTTCTGATTTTGCGGTTCGGAAATTTTCTCAGAAAGTCCATTGCCTTATGATTGCCCCCTTATTTTCTGTTATGCCTTAAACTTAGGCTTAAACTTAGCTGAAGTTTAAGTTTTCTATTAAATAGAATATGAAGTTTACTATTAAATAAAATATGAAGTTTTCTGTTATGCTTAAACTTAGCTGAAGTCATTGGGCATGAGACTTGAGAATTCAGAATTCCGTGTGAGGACATAGAGTCACATAAAGACAAGTCTGTTTGAAAGTTCCTTAAATATAGAAAAAGGTCTATAAATGATGGTGAAATATAGAATCAGGGAGTTTTTTCTTTTTTTTCTTAAAGGGAGAGGCTTGAGTGTGTAGCCCCTAATGAAAAGGATGCAGTGGAAAGTGAAATGCTCCCCGCAGGGTGTTTGTTGAATGAAAATGAGGATGTATAACTTTACAGTAGGCACACTAGCTTTCAACACCTGAATACCCTGATCAGTCATAGTTTCACTGATAGCAACATAAACAGTAAGTTCATTCTGATGTCTTGTAATATGAAGTCTAGTCTCACCTAAGAGTATTCTTGCTGAATACATTGAGCTTGAATATCATCCAGCCTGTAGATGTAACTTCCTTCAAATTCATAGATGTTACAGAGGTTAGAGAAGCGATACCTTGAAGAAGTAAACAGAATGTGAGATGATCTACAGGATAGGTCTCTCCAATAACTCTATTATGATAGAGAAAAAAGAAAGCAGGAGATGGATTCTTCTAGATGGAGAGACTTAAGAGATATAACTAAATGTATTATAGAGTCTTTAATTGGATCTTGATTTGAACAACTCTGACATAAAAGACCTTGGTGTGATAATGGGGGAAATTTGAAAATGGACTGGGTATTAGCTACTAGATAATTGTTAATATGGGAGGTTTGTTAATGGTATTAAGGTTTAGTAGGAAAATGTCTTAATATTTTTGGAAATGTGTACTGAAATATTTTAAAGTAGCTTGATGTCTGTGTTTTTTAAAACATTTCAGTTCAGTTCAGTCGCTCAGTCGTGTTTGACTCTTTGTGACCCCATGAATCGCAGCACGCCAGGCCTCCCTGTCCATCACCAACTTCCGGAATTCACTCAAACTCATGTCCATCGAGTCAGTGATGCCATCCAGCCATCTCATCCTCTGTCGTCCCCTTCTCCTCCTGCGCCCAATCCCTCCCAGCATCAGAGTCTTTTCCAATGGGTCAACTCTTCACATGAGGTGGCCAAAGTACTGGAGTTTCAGTTTTAGCATCATTCCTTGCAAAGAACACCCAGGACTCATCTCCTTTAGGATGGACTGGTTGGATCTCCTTGCAGTCCAAGGGATTCTCAAGAGTCTTCTCTAACACCACAGTTCAAAAGCATCAATTCTTCGGCACTTAGCTTTCTTCACAGTCCAACTCTCACATCCATACATGACTACTGGAAAAATTATAGCCTTGACTAGACGGACCTTTGTTGGCAAAGTAATGTCTCTGCTTTTGAATATGCTATCTAGGTTGGTCATAACTTTCCTTCCAAGGAGTAAGCGTCTTTTAATTTCATGGCTGCAGTCACCATCTGCAGTGATTTTGGCTTTGTCAAAATAAAGTCTGACATTGTTTCTACTGTTTCCCCATCTATTTGCCATGAAGTGATGGGACCAGATGCCATGATCTTAGTTTTCTGAACATTTAAAACATTTATGGGAGTATAAAAATGTGTTTTATTTATATTTGATTTATAATGTGTTACTTTCTGCTATATAGCACAGTGATTCAGTTATACACAAGTGTATATATTGTTTTTCATATTCTTTCCCATTATAGTTTATCACAGGGTATTGAATATAGTTCCCTGTGCTATATAGGAGGACCTTGTTGTTTATCCGTATGTAGTTTTGGTCTGCTAATCCCTAACTCCCTACCTACCCACCCCTCTATCCATCCTACCCGCCCCTCTCCCCTTTGGCAGCCACAAGCCTGTTCTCCTTGTCTGCAAGTCTGGTTTTGTTTTGTATAAATAGATAAGTTCATTTCTGTCATATCTTAGATTGCATATATAAGTGATATCTTACGGTATTTGTCTTTCTCTGTCTGACTTATTTCACTTAGTATGATAATCTCTGGGTCCATCCGTGTTGCTGCACATGGTGTTACTTTATTCTTTTTTTGGCCGAGTAATATTCCATTATATATATATACAGCATATTTTCTTTATCCATTGATGTCTGTGATTGACTTTAAAATACTTCAGCAAAAGGAACAAAAGTTGGAACAAATACAGTAACAATAGTAACAATTTGTAAACCTTCCCCACTCCAGTACTCTTGGGTGGAAAATCTCATGGACGGAGGAGCCTGGTAGGCTGCAGTCCATGGGGTCGCGAAGAGTCGGACACGACTGAGCAACTTCCCTAAACCTTCATGGTAGACATTATGGATGTCCATTATACAAATTTCTCTACCTCTTTCTGTGTTTGAAATTTT
Organism: Bos javanicus; assembly: GCF_032452875.1. NCBI lineage: Eukaryota > Metazoa > Chordata > Mammalia > Artiodactyla > Bovidae > Bos > Bos javanicus. Next base: position 87,903,926 of record NC_083868.1, read on the forward strand.
TAAATAAAAAGACAAAAACAATTGAGAAAAGTGAGAGGTTCATGAACTAGGTGAAAAGGGATAATCAGAAGTGTAAGGTTACTAAAAAGATAGGGATAGATAGGATTTAAATCTCAGGGGGAAGAATTGACCCAAATGACAAAAAACTCAGCTCCTCTATCATGAGGAGGACCTTTTATTATGGAAGCTCTTCTGTTAAGGCAGGAAACTCCTTCTTCTGTTAGGCTTCTGTTAAAGAAGCTCCTTCTTCCCTTCTATTATGAGAATCGTTGATACTGAGCAGACTCGATGGGTAAAAAGCTGCATAGAGTAGCCGGCTAAATAGCTTATATGAACTTGTAGTAGAACTAATGTGCCCTCCCCCGTTTGACTTTTCAGTCAGTGTTTGGTAGTGTGAGCGCTGACTGAAAGAAAGGAGGGTGTTGGGTTTGTCGAAGCTGTGATTTTTGTCTGTTGAATGTGACCAAATAGAAGGGCAGGGGAAACTAGGGCGCTGGCAGAGTTGTCCGTGAAGTGCTGGACCTGGAATCTAGCCTGAGTGAGAAGGAAAGTGCAACTTGCAACTCGAAGATGAGAAAGTTCTGGAGATCTAATGCACAGCATAGTGATTGCAGTCAACCATGCTGTGTTATGTACTTTAAAGCTGCTAAGAGACTAGATCTTAAATATTCTCTCCATAAAATAGAAATGGTAATTATGTGATGCAAGAGGGGTGTTAATGCTTTGGTGGTGATCATATTGCAAATATATAAATATCAAATCAGCACGTTGTACATCTTAGATTTACACAAAGGGTAAAGGGGTCCAGTTGGGTGCATATGTGCTCTCAGTGAAGGTGGTTCTGAGAAGGAACATTTGAATCGAGGTAAGGGTGCAATGAATGAAAATATCAGGGGCAAGAGGCTTCCAGGCAGAGGTAAGAGCAAGTGCTGAGACTGAAGCTGGAGCCTGCTTAGTGTGTTCACTAAGAAAGCTTTCTAATGTTAAGAAGACTTCTGAGTGTCTGGACCAGAGAGAGATGGGGAAGAGGGAGCAGAGATATCATGTTAGAGGGATGGATAACAGATTGTGTAAAGACTCTGCATTGATGTTGTTGTTTAGTCGCTAAGTTGTGTCCAACTCTTTGTGACCCCATGGACTGTCTCCCACCAGGCTGCTCTGTCCATTGGATTTCCCAAGCAAGGAAACTGGAGCAGGTTGCCATTTCCTTCTCCAGGGAATCTTTCTGACCCAGGGATTGAACTTGCATCCCCTGCATTGCAGGCAGATTCTCTACTGCTGAGCCACCAGGGAAGCATAAAGCTTTGTAGGTCAAGATAAACAGACTTTACACTGAGTGGAGTGAAAAGCGTTTGTATAATTTCAAGCAGAAGAGTGACTTGTATTTTCAAAGGATCAGTGTTTTGCTCTGTTTAGAGTAGACTGGAGAGTGGGCAAGGGCGATAGGAAGGAGACCCGGTGAATGATAGTGGTGACTTAGACCAAGGTCGGAGAAGGCGATGGCACCCCACTCCAGTACCCTTGCCTGGAAAATCCCATGGACGGAGGAGCCTGGTAGGCTGCAGTCCATGGGGTCGCTAAGAGTTGGACATGACTGAGCAACTTCACTTTCACTTTTCACTTTCATGCATTGGAGAAGGAAATGGCAACCCACTCCAGTGTTCTTGCCTGGAGAATCCCAGGGACGGGGGAGCCTGGTTGGCTGCCGTCTGTGGGGTCGCACAGAGTCGGACACGACTGAAGCAACTTAGCAGCAGCAGCAGACCAAGGTAGTCAGAGTAGAGGTAATCAGAGTTGGTCATATCCTGGATGATTTTTGAAAGAGTGCCTGACATGATTTGCTGGTGGATTAGAAGTAGGATATAAAAGAAACTGAACAGAGAAATTAAGGATGACTCCCAGGTTTTTGGCTTAAACAATTGAAAGGACAGAACTGGCATTTACAGAGATGAGAAAGACTTCAGGATGGTGTGGGGTTCGCTTTTGAAGTAAGTTGAGGTGCCTTTTAGGCATCATGGTCCGAATGTCTCTCGGGACCTTTGGCACTGTTGTAAAGCATTTCTCACTGGACTCAGTTCTAGTGCTAATTGTCTATAATTTAGTCTTGAATACTGCTACTCAGGGTGTCTCTTCCATCCTCTCATCCCATTCCTCCATAAAATCTTTAGTAAATAATCTAGATCTGTATTTACGAAGCCATTTTAAGTTCTAGTAATAATGATTGCATTTGAGATTCAGAAGAACCAATTATATGTCAGAATATAAAAAGTAGATTAATATGTAAACAGAGAAGTGAATCAGTCTTTGTCTTTCTCTTTTGTACAGGGCTTTCATTTGTTAGTTTCTACCCTGAGGAAATTCAAGGATGAGTGAGCTGGAACAACTGAGGCAGGAAGCCGAGCAGCTACGGAATCAGATCCAGGTAAGAGCAAACTTTTTCATTTTGAAATTTTATTAACACTTTTATGAACTACTAGTGATGAACAGCAGAGAAGGCAATGGCACCCCACTCCAGTGCTCTTGCCTGGAAAATCCCATGGATGGAGGAGCCTGGTGGGCTGCAGTCCATGGGGTCACTAAGAGTGGGACACGACTGAGCGACTTCACTTTCACTTTTCACTTTCATGCATTGGAGAAGGAAATGGCAACCCACTCCAGTGTTCTTGCCTGGAGAATCCCAGGGACGGGGGAGCCTGGTGGACTGTCGTCTATGGGGTCTCACAGAGTCAGACACAACTGAAGCGACTTAGCAGCAGTGATGAACAAAATTTGAATATTAGTTTGCATATATTAAATAATTTTTGAAGTGAGAAATGATCACTTTGTTTTTATCATGCTTCTAAAGAACACTCCAAAAGTCATTTCTAACAAATACCTATGTGGACCAGTGACCTCTCTGTCCGTAAGAGGTTAATGTTGTACATGTAATCCCTGCTGACATCATCCTCTTCTACCCAAACACCTGGAATCGCAGAATTGATGCTTTTGAACTGTGGTGTTGGAGAAGACTCTTGAGAGTCCCTTGGACTGCAAGGAGATCAAACCAGTCAATCCTAAAGGAAATCAACCTTGAATATTCATTGGAAGGACTGATGCTGAAGTTGATGCTCCAGTACTTTGGCCACCTGATGCAAAGAGCTAACTCATTAGAAAAGACCCTGATGCTGGGAAAGACTGAAGGCAGAAGGAGAAGCGGATGACAGAAGATGAGATGGTTGGATGGCATCATCAACTCAATGCACATGAGTTTGAGCAAGCTCCAGAACATGGTAAAGGACAGGGAAGCCTGGCATGCTGTAGTCCATAGGGTCTCAAGGAGTCGGACAGACTGAACAACAACAACACAATGAGGCAGATACTATATTGTAATATACTAGAAAATTAATCTCTAAAACGTTAGATTGCAGAAAAACATTAAAAATAATTAGTGGCATAATGCTGCTTCTACGTTGCTTTGCTGCTACTGCTAAGTTGCTTCAGTCGTGTCCGACTCTGTGCAACCCCATAGACGGCAGACCACCAGGCTCCCCTGTCCCTGGGATTCTCCAGGCAAGAACACTGGAGTGGGTTGCCATTTCCTTCTCCAATGCATGAAAGTGAAAAGTCAAAGTGAAGTTGCTCAGTCATGTCCGACTCTTAGCGACCTCATGGACTGCAGCCTATGAGGCTCCTCCGTCCATGGGATTTTCCAGGCAAGAGCACTGGAGTGGGGTGCCATTGCCTTAAAGTCGCTTTAGTTGTGTCCAACTCTTTGTGACCTCATGGACTGTAGCCCTTCAGGCTCCTCTGTCCATGGGATTCTCCAGGCAAGAATACTGGAATGGGTTGCCGTTTCCTTCTCCAGGGGATCTTTCTAATCCAGGGATTGAACCCTTGTCTTTCTTGTCTCCTGCATTGTCTGGCGGGTTCTTTACCACTTGAACCACTTGGGAAGTCCAGTGGCATAATAAAGACATGTCTGTCTTCTTTACTCTTGGAAATCAACTCAAAACACTAAAGAACATGAGGAACAAATACAACTTCATCTTTAACAAAATTTAAAAACACTTAGAACTTCAGACCCTAATATAATGGGGGAAAGTCATCAAATATCAGGGTGTGGACAGGCTCTAAAAGGAGAATTCTGAGGCCGTAAATCTTATATTCCCACAGGGACAGCATCATTGCTTTCTTTTGGAACAATGGAAACATGCTTCTCTGGACTGAGGAATAGCAAGGAAGGCAGAGATAAAATGAAAGGGTATAGACATGCCATCTTTTAGGAAGCCTCTTGGTGAGCAGGGTAGAGGAGAGACTAAATTGTGTGTAGTGTGGTGCTACCTACTTCTTTTCACAGGGAAAAGTAAAGGTTAAACAACTTAGAAATAAAGAACCTCATTATGAAGCAGGAAGAATCCAAGTTATTAGTAACTTGGAACACTGCTGTGATCCTCCAGTATGAGAGATATGAATCTTTTGCAGCAGCTAATTTAAAAGTGAAGATTAAAAAGAAAAAGGAACAATTATAGGATCTCTGCAGAGGTATTACAGGAAGGAGAGGAAGGGAGTAGAAAAAACAAGGGGTGGGTAAAGAACAGTCAGCAGAAAAATGTTGATATGAGTGGATTAAAACTATAACCAGTCTTCAGTTCAGTTCAGTTGCTCTGTCGTGTCCAGCTCTTTGCGACCCTGTGGAGTGCAGCACGCTAGGCCTCCCTGTCTATCACCAATTCCCAGAGTTTACCCAAAGTCATGTCCATTGAGTCGGTGATGCCATCCAACCATCTCATTCTCTGTCGTCCTGTTCTTCTCCCGCCTTCAGTCTTTCCCAGCATCAGGGTCTTTTCCAGTGAGTCAGTTCTTTGCATCAGGTGGCCAAAGTATTGGAGTTTCAGCTTCAACATCAGTCCTTCCAGTGAACACCCAGGATTGATCTCCTTTAGGATGGACTGGTTGGATCTCCTTGCAGTCCAAGGAACTCACAAGAGTCTTCTCCAACACCACAGTTCAAAAGCATCAATTCTTTGGCACTCAGCTTTCTTTATAGTCCAACTGTCACATCCATACATGACTACTGGAAAAACCATAGCCTTGACGAGATGGACCTTTGTTGGCAAAGTAATGTTTCTGCTTTTTAATATGCTGTCTAGGTTGGTCATAACTTTCCTTCCAAGGAGCAACCAGTCTTATTCCCAGGAATTTAGGAAGTTAATGATTTAGGTGTGAATGACAACTCTGAGTGGATACCTTAGGTGTCTAAACAAAGCTGTCAAAGGGGGATTTATTTTGCTTGGGATAATCAGAGAAGGCTTCATAGGCTAATCTCTGAGTTAGATGTTGCTGCCACCACCAGAATGGATTCTCCAGCATCTCTTTATCTCACTTGTTCAGATCCTGAGCAGGAATGACTGATGGGCCAAGCACATTGGTCATATGGCCATCTCATTAAAAAAAATTCTGTTCTCTGTATCTATAAGCTTGGGTGGTTTTTGTTTGTTTGAGCATGTGAGATTGTATGGTATTTGTCTTTCTCTGTCTGACATATTTCTCTTTTAGTGTAGTGCCCTCAGGGTCCATCCATGTTGTCAGCACAAGTGGCAAGATACTCTTTTTATGGCTGAGTAACATTTCACTGTGTGTGTGTGTGTGTGTGTGTGTCCTTTCATCTGTCAGCAGATACTTGGTTGTTTCCATATGTTGATTATTATAAATAATCCTGCAGTGAACACGGGGATGAGTATATCTTTTTAAGTTAAGGTTTTTGTTTTCTTTAGATAAATACCTAGAAGTGGAACTGCTAGATAATACGGTGGTTCTTTTTATAATTTTCTGAGGAACCTATATACTAATATACTATTTTCCATAGTGGCTGCACCAATTTACATTCCCACTAACAGCACTCAAGTTTCCCTTTTCTCCACATCCTCATCGACACTTGTTATTCTGTCTCTCTTAAAGAATTTTGTTTTGTTTTTCTGTTTTTTGTTGTATTTTTTAAATTTTTATATTTTGGCTGCACTTTGCAGCATGTGGGCCCTTAGTTCCCCAGTCAGGGATGGAACCCATGCCCCCTGCACTGGAAGCACAAAGTCAGCCTCTGGGCCACTAGGGAAGTCCTTCTCCTCTTTTTGATGATAGCCATTCTGACAGATGTGAGATACTATCTCATTGTGGTTTTTATTTTCATTTCCCTGATGATCAGTGATTTGAGCAAGTTTCCACGTATCTGTTGACCCATCTATATGTCTTTTTGGAAAAATGGTATAAGATAGTGAGTGGTCCAGTTTCATTCTTTTGCATGTAGCTGTCCAGTTTTCCCAACGCCACTTATTGAAGAAACTGTCTTTTCCCCCCTATATATTCTTGGCTCCTGAGTTGTAAATTAATTGATCATGTATGTGTGGGTGTGTTTCTGTGCTCCCTGTTCTGTTCCATTGATCTATGTGCCTGTTTTTGTGCCAGTATTATATTATTTTGATTACTATAGATTTGTAATATGTTAATGCTTGGAAATCAAGACATGTGATACCTCCAGCTTTGTTCTTCCTCAAGACTGCATTGGCTGTTTGGGGTCTTTTCTGGTTTTATACAAATCTTAGGATTATATGTTCTGTTTCTTTGAAAAATGATATTGGGATTTTGATAGGGATTGCATTGAATCTAGATTGTTTTTGGTAGTATGGACATTTTAACAATATTATTCCAATCCATTGAGTACAGAATATCTTTTCATTTATCTGTGTCATCTTCACTTTCTTTCGTCAGTGTCTTGGGGTGTACAGGTCTTTTGTGTGCTCAGTCACTCAGTCGTGTCCGACTCTTTGTGACCCCGTGAACTGTAGCCTGCCAGACTCCTCTGTCCATGGGATTTCCCAGGCAAGAATACTAAAGTGGGTTGCCATTTCCTACTCCAGGGGATCTTCCTGACACAGGGGTTGAACCTGCATCTCGCGTCTCCTGCGCCTCCTGCATTGGCAGGCAGATTCTTTACCATTGCACCCTCTGGGAAGCCCACAGGTCTTTTATATTCCTGGATAAATGTATTTCCAGGTGATTTATCCTGTTTGATGTAATTGTAAATGGGATTGTTTTCTTAATTTCTCTTTCTGATAGGTCATTACTAGTGTATAGCAACGCAGCAGATTTCTATATACTTATTTTGCATATTTCTGTATAATTGTATGTTTACATATGTCTATATATATGTAACTTTATCAAATTCCTTTATTAGTTCTCAGTTTTTGATTGAGTCTTTAGTGTTTTCTGCATGTAATATGTTTGTAAGTAGTGATAGTTTTACTTCTTCTGTCAAGTTTTAATGCCCTTTGTTTTATTTCTGTTTGGATTTGCAATACTCTCCTGAATCAAAGTGGCAAGAGTGGGCATCTGTGTCTTGCTCCTGACCTTAGAGGAAAAGCTTTAAGCTTTTCACCATTGAGTATGATGTTATATATGTATGTTGTATATGTCATATTTATCATGTTGAGGTACATTCCATCTGTGTCCACTTTGTTGAGAGGTTTTTGGGTTTTTTTTAACCATAAATTGATATTGAATTTTGTCAAAAGCTTTTTCTGCATGTGTTGAGATAACTGTATGATATTTATCCTTCATTTTGTTAATGTAGTTATATCACATTGATTTGTGGGTGTTGAACCATACCTACATCCTTTGAATAAATCCCATGTGATCATGGTGTATGATCCTTTTGATGTATTGATGAATTCAGCTTGCTAATATTTTGTTGAGGATTTTTGAATCTATGTTCATCATGGATGTCAGCATGCAGTTTTCATTTCTTGTGAAGTTCTTGTCTGAAGTGCTTGGCCAGTTTGGTCACGTGTCAATTTCATTTAGTTCTCGTAGTGACCCTGTGAGGTAGGTCGGCCTACTTCATTTTGTAGTTGAGGAAACTGAGCCTCAGTGAGATTAAGAAACTTGTGAAGGTAACATAACTTAGAAGGGGTAGATCCAGGACTCAAACCAGGTGTATTTTGGTTCCAGAACTGGTGCTATAGGTACCACTATGGACCTGCCTCACAGCTAGGTCTGACATCCGGCTTTGTAGCCTGTGCTATAGCCACATGAATTTCTTGTCATTCCCTAAGCATGCACTGCTCTTTTCTGCTTTCTTGCTTTTTTCCAAATCTTTTACTTTGCCTGGAATTATTCTTCTCTGCTCTAATTTTGCTCCTGGGACTTCTATTCCTTGAATCCTAGTCTTCCTCTAAAAAGCCACCTCAAAGTCCTCCACTTGTATTTCTTTTTCTTTTGCTGGAAGGCAGCATGGCCTGATGGAAAAGTACATGGATTCCGTCTTTTAATTATGTTGTGGTCAGGACACATTTACAGATTTTTTGATGCTCAGTATCTTTGCTGTAGAGTATGAATACTGAAGCCCGCATATAGGTTTATGGAGAAGAATAAAACAAATGACACCAAAGGACTTAGACCAACGCCAGTAAGTGGCCGTTCTTTGCACAGCGTTTTAGGTTTGTGTTACAGGGTTGATCGCAGCTTGCTTTGTGTATAGTTCCTCGTGCATGTTTGCCTCCACCCCCTGCGTCCGACTGGAAGATTCTGTGGCTTAATCATCTTTATATCTCACCAGCATCCAGGTAGGATGTCATGAGCATATAGCTCACTGAATCATCTTATATGATTTCAAGTAACCACATATATGTAAAATACCGCATACTTTTCAGTTTAATGTCATGCTATACTTATAAATCCTTTCTTCCTTCTTCCTTTTTTTTTTCTCTCTTAATTCCAGAAATATAACTTAACTGTATATTTAAGGTAAAAAACATGACATAATAGAAATGTATGCTATTTGGTACAATACATGATTCACTAAAAAATTTTGTGTTTTATATTTGAGTATCATTGATTAACCATGATTCATTTTAAATTGAAAAAAATAGAAAAAACATAGATTTTCTTTTGTAATTTCTGCTTGTTTGATTTGGAGTGAGAAGCAACACTTTTCTCTTACTTTGCGCAAAGATGTTAATATCAGGCAGAGCTTGCATTTCTTAAGGTGGACAGTAAGAAATTCAGCTGTTAATTGGGAATGAATCCCTTATATTCAGTTTTATAGTGAATATAACTGTTCATTAGACTAAGTTCAATAATGTTCACTTGCAGTGTTCTAATTGTGTTGTTAATATTAAGGTTAGGTCTGTGAAGGCAGGGATTTTGGGTCTGCTTCTGTTTCCATGGTGCCTAGAGTAGTACCTGACACAGACATTTTTTATTGAATGACTGGATTAAGAAAAATAACCTAAACAATGATAGTTTGTTTTCATAAAGCTTAAAATCAGAGAGCTCTTTTTATAGAATTTAGTCTTCAACTGCACCGTTTTTGGACATGGCTCAGGCCATCACTGTCATTTCTGGAAGTTCTTTTCATTCTAGGAGAGTGGGCTAAATTATTCCCTGCCAAATCAGGTTTCTAAACCCACAATTAGATTGAGAATGAGAGAATCAAATCATGTGTTTGTGTAACTACTTATGAACACCTTTATATAGAAATATTCTAAGTGTTTATAAATAGGTCAGAGGCCACCAAAAAGATTGTATATCCATTTAGCATTTGTTGCAGACTAATGCAACAAAGATCTGTTGGGGAAGATCTGTTGGAGAAGGGATAGACTACCCACTCCAGTATTCTTGGGCTTCCCTTGTGGCTTAGCTGATAAAGAATCCACCTGCAATGTGGGAGATCTGGGTTTGATCCCTGGGTTGGGAAAATCCCCTGGAGAAGGGAAAGGCTACCCACTCTAGTATTCTGGCCTGGAGAATTCCGTGGACTGTATAGTCCATGGGGTTGCAAAGAGTTGGACACACTGAGTGACTTTCACTTTCCCATGTATATGAATCTTCTAAATTTATTATTAACTGATAAACTTGATTTAAAACATTTTGTGTGTGTGTGTGTGTTAGTTGCTTAGTCTTGTCCAATTCTTTGCGACCGCATGTACTGTAGCCTACCCGGCTCCTCTATCCATGGAATTTTTCAGGCAAGAATATTGGAGTGGGTTGCCATTTCCTTCTTTGTTAAAACATTTTATTGGTTATTAAACATGTCCTTTGCTTGCTTTTACTTACTTTGTTACATTGATTTTTGTTTCATTATCTTCCTTTTAATAATTCTTTTCAGTTTGTGTAAAAATTTAAAGTCTCTTTGAAAGGCTACCCTATAAATAAGCATAAATGTCTGATAACCGGTAGGGAATTTGCTTTTAATATAAAAATATAGATGTGACTTATTATGACATGTCAGGAAAATAACTTTTTATATATCTTTTTATCATGTTAGAGCTAAAGTATTTCATTTCTAATAGCATCTGTATATACTATACTTGCAAAATATTTTAAAGAAGTGTTATTTTTTTTAATTAAAATTTTTAATTGAGATGTAGTTATACACTATTTTGTTTCAGATGTATAGTGTAGTGATTCATAACTTTTACAGGTTATATTCTATTTATAATTATTATAAAATATTGGTTCTATTCCTTGTGTTGTACAATGCATCCTTGTAACTTATTTATTTTATACATAGTAGTTTACACCTCTTAATTTCCTGCACGTATCTTGTCCCTCTCTCCTTTCTTCTCCCCACTCAGTTCAGTCAGTTCAGTCTCTCAGTCGTGTCTGACTCTTTGCGACCCCATGGACTGCAGCACGCCAGGCCTTCTTGTCCATCACCAACTCCTGGAGTTTACCCAGGCTCATGTCCATTGAGTTGGTGATGCCATCCAACCATCTCATCCTCTGTCATCCCCTTCTCCTCCCGCCTTCAATCTTTCCCAGCATCAGGGTCTTTTCAAATGAGTCAGTTCTTCGCATGAGATGGCCAAAGTATTGGAGTTTCAGCTTCAGCATCCGTCCTTCCAATGAATATTCAGGACTGATCTCTTTTAGGATGGACTGGTTGGATCTCCTTGCAGTCCAAGGGACTCTCAAGAGTCTTCTCCAACACCACAGTTCAAAAGCATCAATTCTTTGGCACTCAGCTTTCCTTATAGTCCAGCTCTCACATCCACACATGACTACTAGAAAAACCATAGCCTTGAAGAGATGGACCTTTGTTGGCAAATAGTAATGTCTCTGCTTTTTAATATGCTATCTAGGTTGGTCATAACTTTCCTTCCAAGGAGTAAGCGTCTTTTAATTTCATGGCTGCAGTCACCATCTGCAGTGATTTTGGAGTCCCAAAAAACAGTCTGCCGCTGTTTCCACTGTTTCCCCATCTATTTGCCATGAAGTGATGGGATTGGATGCCATGATCTTTGTTTTCTGAATGTTGAGCTTTAAGCCAACTTTTTCACTCTCCTCTTTCACTTTCATCACAAGGCTCTTTAGTTGTTCTTCACTTTCTGCCGTAAGGGTGGTGTCATCTGCATATCTGAGGTTATTGATATTTCTCCTGGCAATCTTGATTCCAGCTTGTGCTTCTTCCAGCCCAGCGTTTCTCATGATGTACTCTGCATAGAAGTTAAATAAGCAGGGTGACAATATACAGCCTTGACATACTCTTTTTCCTATTTGGAACCAGTCTGTTGTTTCATGTCCAGTTCTAACTGTTGCTTCCTGACCTGCATACAGATTTCTCAAGAGGCAGGTCAGGTGGTCTGGTATTCCTATCTCTTTCAGAATTTTCCAGTTTGTTGTGATCCACACAGTCAAAGGCTTTGGCATAGTCAATAAAGCAGAAATAGATGTTTTTCTGGAACTCTCTTGCTTTCTTGATGATCCAGTGGATGTTGGCAATTTGATTTCTGGCTCTTCTGCCTTTTCTAAATCCAGCTTGAACATCTGGAAGTTCACGGTTCACATACTGTTGAAGCCTAGCTTGAAGAATTTTGAGCATTACTTTACTAGCATGTGAGATGAGTGCAATTGTGCAAGTAGTTTGAGCATTCTTTGGCATTGCCTTTCTTTGGGATTGGAATGAAAACTGACCTTTTCCAGTCTTGTAGCCACTGCTGAGTTTTCCAAATTTGCTGGCATATTGAGTGCAGCACTTTCACAGCATCATCTTTTAGGATTTGAAATAGCTCAGCTGGAATTCCATCACCTCCACTAGCTTTGTTCATAGTGATGCTTCCTAAGGCCCACTTGACTTTGCATTCCAGAATGTCTGGCTCTAGGTGAGTGAACACGCCATCATGATTATCTGGGTCGTGAAGATCTTTTTTGTACAGTTCTCCTGTGTATTCTTGCCACCTCTTCTCCCCACTAGTAACCGCTAATTTGTTCTCTACGTTTTTTAGTCTTCCTTTTTGTTGTATTCACTAGTTTGCTTTATTCTTTAGATTATACATATAAGCGATATCATACAGTGTTCTCTGGCTTATTTCACTTAGCATGATACCATCCAAGTCCACCTGTGTTGTTGCAAATGGCAAAATTTCATTCTTTCTTGTGACTGAGTAGTATTCCATTATATGTGTGTATGCGTTTGTGTGTATTTTCTTTATGCATCATCTGTTGTCGGGCATTTAGATGGTTTTCATATCTTGGCAATTATAAAGAATGCTGCTCTGAACATTGGGATACATGTATCTTTTTAAAGTAGTGTTTGCAGGGGTTTTTTTGGATAAATACTCAGGAATGGAATTGCTGAGCCAAGTGGTGTATCTATTTTTAGTTTTAGTTTAATTTTATTGTTGGGGTATAGTTGATTTACAATGACCGTGTTAATTTCAGGTATACAGCAAACTGATTATCTTTCTGTCAGGTTGGTTTATTTCTCTCCCTCTGTTCTTATCTCATTGCAACAAAAATTTGGAATGGTAGACTAAATGGTTGAAAACAACAGGGAAGTTACACCTCAGTTACAGCTCAAGCAGACAGAACTTTTATTAAAAACAGACACTCCCTAAACATGGGAGCAGGCTGACCCCAGAGAAGTAGAAAGGTTTCCCTTTTTTATACTTCCCCTCTCCTCTTTTTGGTTCTGCCCAATGCAAAATAGGGCTTTAACCGCCACCAGTCAGGAAGGGGAATGCAAATGGACATGTTCAAGTCTGACTGACAGTTGCACGTTATATAACAACAGGCTCTGTTGCGCATGTCTTCCTGTAATTCAGTCTGTTGTTACCAGATGTATGGAACATTAATAAATCCTTAATGGCTTCCTAGCTGCCTAAGTTTACTTGAGTAAGCCCCTGTGGTTAGTTTGTATCCACTGTGTGCCTAAGGCACTTGTGAGAAGTTGGAAAAGTCACTGTGGTTATTTTTGTAGTCTATCTGTGAGCTCCCCTGGGCATGTCTGGGATGGGGTTTAAAGGTTAGCTTGCATCCTTTTCACCTAGGCCACCCATCGCTCATGCCTAACTTCTGCCTAACATATCCAATCATTTTAAGATTCTTTTCCCATATAGGTTATTACAGAATAATGAGTAGAGATTCAAGTGTTATGCAGTAGGTCTTTGTTGATGATCTAGTTTATATAGAGTAGTGTGTATATATTAATCTGAAACTCCTAATTTATCCCTCTCCCTTCATCTTTCCTGTTTGGGAAGCATACATTTTTTTTTTTTTAAGTCTGTGAGTCTTTTTCTGTTCAGTAAATAGGTTCATCTGTAATCATTTTTTTTTTTTTTTTAAAGGCCAGGCTCTGTGTGGCATGCAGGATCTTAATTCCCTGACCAGGGATTGAACCCATGTCCCCTGAAGTGAACAATCAGAGTCCTAACCACTGGACCGCCAGGGGATTCCCTATAATCTTTTTAGATTCCACGTATCAGTAATTATCATACAATATTTGTCTTTCTCTGACTTAATTCACTTAGTATGATGATCTCTAATCTCTAGGTCCATCGTTGTTGTTGCAAATGGCCTTATTTCAGTGTTTGTTATGGATGAATAATACTCCATTGTACATATATGTACCATCTCTTCTTTATCCATTTATCTATTGATGGGCATCTAGGTTGTTCTGTTGTACATGGTGCTGCAGTGAACATTGACATGCCTGTATCTTTTAAAACATTTTTATTCATTTTTGGCTGCACTGGGTCTTCGTTGCTGTGTGCAGCTTCGTCTCCAGCTGTGGCGAGCAGGGGCTGCTGTTTAGTCGCAGTGCGTGGGCTTCTCACTGTGCTGGCTTCTCTTGTGGTGGAGCATGGTGATAGGTTACAGTGATCCGAACGATGTTGGATTCGTGATCTTCAAAGATTTAGCTTCGGGACCAGGGACCAGGCTTGATCACTCAGGAGCTTTTGTGTAGCAGACTTTTATTAAAGTATAAAAGGGGACAGAGAAAACTGACATAGACATCAGAAGGGGGACAGAGAGTGCCCTGCTTCCCCTAGTCTTTGCAGGGGAGCTTTATACCTTGTTACAATAAAGGGTTTTACCAGACCCACTCCCACAATATAAGATAACAGGATTAGAACTAACAATAGAAAGATCTTACCAGACCCACTCCCACAATATACATTTTAACAAGATTAGTGAGAAGGTCCTTGTTAAGGAGAAACATGTCCTTAAGCAAGATACATTGTTATATTGACTAATACAAAGCAATGTAGAAAAAAAAGTCCTTTTCTCCTCCTTGAGAACCTCAGACCCCTTTCTACTATTCAAGGGCCCTGGACCTTTTCCTCCTCAAGGGCCCCAGACTACTTATCAACCTACCTAAGGATGAGCTTTGAGATTGGAATGAAAACTGACCTTTTCCAGTCTGGTGGCCACTGCTGAGTTTTCATTCCAATCCCAAAGAAAGGCAGTGCCAAAGAATGTTCAAACTACCATACAGTTGCACTCATCTCACACGCTAGTAAAGTAAGGCTCAAAATTCTCCAAGCCAGGCTTCAGCAGTACATGAACGGTGAACTTCCAGATGTTTAAGCTGGATTTAGAAAAGGCAGAGGAACCAGAGATCAAATTGCCAACATCTGTTGGATCATCAAAGAAGCAAGAGAGTTCCAGAAAAACATCTATTTCTGCTTTATTGACTATGCCAAAGCCTTTAACTGTGTAGATCACAACAAACTGTGGAAAATTCTTCAAGAGATGGGAATACCAACCACCTTACCTGCCTCCTGAGAAATCTGTATGTAGAACTGGACATGGAACAACTGACTGGTTCCAAATAGGGAAAGGAAGGAGTACGTCAAGGCTGTATATTGTCACCCTGCTTATTTAACTTATATGCAAAGTACATCTTGCAAAATGCTGGGCTATATTAAGCACATGCTGGAAGCAAGATTGCTTGGAGAAATATCAATCTAAGATATTTAGATCAAACTAAGATCATGGCATCTGGTCCCATAACTTAATGGCAAATGGATGGCTAAACAATGGAAACAGTGAGAGACTTTATTTTGGGGGGCTCCAAAATCACTGCAGATGGTGGCTGCAGCCATGAAATTACAAGACACTTGCTCCTTGGAAGGAAAGCTATGACCAACCTAGACAGCAAATTAAAAAGCAGAGACATTATTTTGCTGACAAAGGTCTGTCTAGTCAAAGCTATGGTTTTTCCAGTAGTCGTGTATGGATGTGCGAGTTGAACTATAAAGGTGAGCACTGAAGAATTGATGCTTTCAAACCGTGGTGTTGGAGAAGATTCTTGAGAGTCTCTTGGACTGCAAGGAGATCCAACCAGTCAATCCTAAAGGAAATCAGTCCTGAATATTCATTGGAAGGACTGATGCTGAAGCTGAAGCTCCAATACTTTGGCCACCTGATGTGAAGAACTGACTGACTCATTGGAAAAGACCCTGATGCTGGGAAAGATTGAAGGCAGGAGAAGGAAGGGGACGACAGAGGATGAGATGGCTAGATGGCATCACTGACTCGATGGCCATGAGTTTGAATAAGCTCCGGGAGTTGATGATGGACTGGGAAGCCTGGTGTGCCGCACTCTGTGGGGTCGCAGAGAGTCGGACATGACTGAGCGACTGAACTGAACTGAAGGATGAGCTCTCTCAATAGGGTGCACGAGCTTCGGTAGTTGCTGCACGCAGGCTCAGTAGTTGTAGCACACGGGCTTAGTTACCTCTTGGCATGTAGAATCTTCCCAGAGCAGGGACTGATCCCATGTCCCCTGCAGTGGTGGGTGAATTCTTAACTGCTGAACACCAGGGAAGTCTTGCATGTGCCTTTTTGAATTACAATTTTCTCTGGATATATGTCTAGGAGTGGAATGCTTGAGTATTTGCTAGTTCTATTTTTCATTTTTTAAGGGACCTCCATGCTGTTCTCTGTGGTGGCTGTACCAATTTATATTCTCACCAACAGTGTGGGAGGGTTCCCTATTCTCCACACCCACGTCAGCATTCATTGTTTGTGGACTTTTGCATGATGGCCTTTCTTAACTCGTGTGAGGTGGTATCTCATTTTAGTTTTGATTTGCATTTCTCTAAAAATTAATGTACAACAAATGAGGCAAGAATAGATGGTGGATAAAAGACAGTCTCTTCAATAAGTGGTGCTGGGAAGACTTGAACAGCTACATGGAAAAGACTAAAATTAGAACATTCTCTAACACAAGTGGGACCTAATTAAATTTAAAAGTTTTGTACAGCAAAAGAAGCCATAAACAAAACGAAAGACAACCCACAGCATGGGAGAAAATATTTACGAATGAAGCAGTCAACATGGGATTAATCTCCAAATTACATAAAGTGCTCTTAATAGCTCAATATCAAAGAAATGAACAACCCATGCAAATGGTGAAAGATCTAAATAGAGATTTCTCCAAAGAAGACAGAGAGATGGCTAAAAGGCACATGATAAGATGGTCAACATTGCTAATTATTAGAGAAATGCAGATCACAACTACAGTGAGGTATTATCTCGTAATAGTCAGAATGGCCATCATCAAAAAATCTACAAACAACAAATGCTATAGAAGGTATGGAGAAAAGGGAACACTTCTACACGGTTGGTGGGAAGGTAAATGCTCCATAAATACCAGTTCAGTCCATTTGATCTAATGTGTCATTTAAGGCCTCTTTTTCCTTATTGATTCTCTGTCTGGATGACCTGTCCATTGCTGTAATTGAGGTGTTAAAGTTCCCAATGATGATTGTGTTACTGTCGACTTCTCCTTTTATGACTGTTAGCATATCTGGCTTATTTGTTGAAGTTTTCCTATGTTGGGTGCATTTATATTTACAATTATTGTGTCTTCTTCTTGGATTGATCCCTTGATCATTATGTAGTGTCCTTCTTTGTCTCTTGTAACAGTCTATATTTTAAAGTCATTTTCTCTTACTTAAATATAATTCATGATACCATAATACTCCTGGAAGAGAGCATGGGCAGAATATTCTCTGACATAAATCATAACAATGTTTTCTTAGGTCAGTCTCCTAAAGCAATAGAAATAAAACCCAAAATAAACAGATGAGATGTAAACATAATTACCGTCTCACCCACCAAGTCTACTTTTAGTTGTATGCCCAGGAGAACTGAAAACATACATACACACAAAAACTTGCATATGAGTAATCACGGCATCATTAATCATAAAACCACAAAGTAGAAACAGCATAAATGTCCATCCAGTTAATTAATGGATAAACAAAATGTAATATATTCATACAATGAAATATTAGCCATAAAAAGGAATGAACTACTGACACATGATGCAACATGAATGAACCTTCAGAACATTACATGTAAAGGAAGGAAGCCAGACACACGAAAGTCACGTGTGTATGATTCCATTTGTGTGCCTTGTCCTGAATGGGTAAATCCATTGGAAAGTAAATTAGTGATCACCTGGCGGTGGGGAAGAGGGAATTGGAAAGGATAGGTTTCTTTTTTTGGGCGTGATGAAAATGTTCTGCAGTTAGGTAGTGGTGATGGTTGCCCAACATTGTCAATATCCTAACCATTCTAGCTGCACACAGTAAAATGACTAAAGTGGTTAATTTTATGTTACATGAATTTTCTCAATGAGCCTTTTAAAAATAAAGATTGTGTAGTACACTAAGGATTGTATTTCAAATCTGCATTTCCAATGAAAACCTTATTTTAAATCATATCTAGGATTTCCATGTCTAAGTGTATAATCATCTTTATTTCAGGATGCTAGGAAAGCGTGTAATGATGCAACACTTGTTCAGGTAAAGTTTTCTTCCTCAGTTTCTTTTACTAATTTGCATGAAATAGCTTGACAGTGATGCAAATGACAGATTTTATTTATTAGTATTTAATTGAAAGAAAAATGAGATCTCTATTAAGAAGGCTTTGTAATTTGTCAGATGCTTTCAAGAGCCTTTTAAAACATACTTGTGAAAATGAAAGTCTGTGAAAAAGTAAATACTATAAAAATACGTAGATTCATATAATATACGTTTCTTTTTTTAGGTAGCTTCTGCTGCTTTTTGATATGCCCTGATTAAGTTTTTTTCCTTATATAAACTATTAGGAAAGTTTCATTAATTAAAATTGCTCATTTTTATTAAGGATATTTTATGTGCTATTTAAATAAAAAATTGGCTTTCTTTAAATAGTTAAAATTATAAATATTTTACTATTTGATCATCTATTAGCTTTTTATTTGTTTTTTTTTTTACTAAGGTTGGATGGTGTGTCTATTTTTTTTACTTATTAGTCTATAGAAGATGTTCTTATTGGAAGGTGTGCAAATAAATCCTACTTTTTCTTGAGCATCATAGGAATTATTTATATTAATATACCTTCAGTAACTGTCCATTTACTTTATGTCTGCTTTAGTGCCAATTAATTGTTTCTGCTTTATTTTTTGAGCTGTGTCTAAGCTAAAGAATAACATTCTCATCACTTCCTAAAGATCACGTCAAATATGGATTCCGTGGGTCGCATACAGATGCGAACGAGACGCACGCTGAGGGGCCACCTAGCTAAAATCTATGCTATGCACTGGGGCTATGATTCAAGGTTTGTACCTCCCATTTTCAAACTGCCTGCAGAATTATTTTGTTGACTCATCACTTGCATTTTCCATTAGAAACAACCTATATCTATGAAGTGTTTGAAAAAAAATGCATCTAATATGACTGCTTTGCTCTTAATAAAAATATTCATTGACACTTTAAAAGTTTAGAAACCTTTAATATGGAAAAGAAATTTACCTCTCAGAAATACACTTTATTGAATGATTTAGGGAAAGTGTTTAGGATTTCTTTTCTTTGCAGTGGGGTATTATACTTTGTTTTTTAACATGTCAAGGTAGTTTTATTTTTTATTGCATAATAAACATTGAAATTTCAGGTAATAAGGAAGTATTTGTTGAATGTTGCTGTGTACAAGTTACCAGATATTGCTATAATTTATTCATTACCTAGATTCACGAAGGATTGAATTACAAAAAGATATTTTCATTGAATACATCTTTTATTCCCCAGCCACACCCTACAAGGGTGTGTGTAGTGAGAGTGCATGTGCACACACACAGCAGCCATCTGGATTGCAGTTGAATGGCTGGTCATGACTTGGTCACGGGGTTACAGTATGGTCTGTGTTTTTTCCAGAGTATCTGACAATACTGCACGGTGTCTGACCCTGCTTCTTATGGTTGACTTGTTCTTTTGATTTGGTCCATCTAATTGGGAAAATTTAACTAAGAAATTACTTTGGGGGACTTTCCTGGTGGTCCAGTGGCCAAGACTCTGCACTCCCAATGCAGAGGGCCCAGGTTCTACCCCTGATTAGGGAAGTAGATCCCACAGGCTACAACTAAAAGTTCGCATGCCGGGACTAAAGAGCTTGCATGCTGCAACAAAGATCAAAGATCCCCTGTGCCACAGCTAAGACCTGGCATAGCCAAATAAATAAATATTTTAAAAATTAATTTAAAAAATTATTTATTTATTCTTATCATTGGCTGTGCTGGGCTTTGTTGCTGCATGGGCTTTTCTCCAGTCATGGTGAGTGGGGGCTTCTCTTCATTGCAGCGTGTGGGCTTCTTACTGCGGTGGCTTCTCGTTGCAGAGCACAGGCTCTAGGGCATGGAGGCTTCAGTACTTGCAGCTCTCAGGCTCTGGAGCACAAGCTCGGTAGTTGTGGTGCGTGGGCTTAGTTGCTCTGTGGCCTGTGAAATGTTCCCTGATCAGGGATTGAACCCATGTCTCCTGCATTGGCAGGTGGATTCTTTACCACTGAGCCACTGGGGAAGCCCAACCAATTAGTTTTTAATAGACGTTGCACATTTTTTTCTCTTCTTCCAGGAGAATCTAAAAATGTTGCTACCTGTTGCTAATGGTTCCCACATCTCAGTATAAATAGGATTCTTGAATACAGTAATATAGAACTTCTGCCTCTTCAGAGGGGATAAATGAAAATATATAACTAACAACCAACATAAAGCTAGGCCATTTTTTTTTCTTAAATTTAACACATGTAATCTAACCATTGAGGTAGCAAATATATAACTCAAAATGCAATCACTTGAAAATGTTAATGGTTCTTACTTAAAATTTCCTCAAGACTGTTAATCTTCATAGAACACGAAATGTCAGCAAAGCACCTGTCTCACCTTGTCTTTCTGCTCATTCTGATTATCAGCCTGTTACTTAACTTTTTTCTCAACTCAGTGCTGATGATACCAATTGTTTTTAAAAAAGCTTTAGTTCCGTCCCATACCCTGTGGTTGTATCTGCCCTTTCATGAAACTTACAGTGATTACTACATAAGAACCTAATAACGTTTTTTACCTGTAGTGAAGGGAAATGGATGGCTGAGTGATGGGAACACAGAACGTGATTCTTTTTACTGTATATCTATCCTTTTGTATCTTTTGAATTTTATTCCGTAGTGAAAAATAAAATTCCAAAAGAAAACAAAAAATCCAGTGGCTTGTAACTTCAGTCAAGAGTTCCTAATTAGCCTGGCAGACAGAGCTTTCTGCTGTTTAAGCCCAGTCTGCTTTTCCCAACTGTTTTTTCGATTTCTTATGAAGTCTGTGTAACTGGGAAATTCACGGATCTTGAAACACCCGTTGTATTTTTCCACCTCTTGCCACGGAACTTGCCCTCTTTATAGAATACAGATTTCTCCAGCTTTCAAAATTCCGTTTTTCAAGACGTGTTTTCTTTTGCCAGGCTACTTGAGTAACTCAGTAGTTATTTGTCCCTCGTTTGTTTTCCTCTGGCCTTTATTTTATACTACTCCTTTGACTGTTTTCACTTACCTAATTTATTTTAGTAAATATCCTGTCTCCACCAGATGGTAGAGGCCCCAAGGGTAGGAGGTATCGCCTATACTGTGCCATTAACACAGCCTTTCCGTCACAGGCTCTCAATTGTATTTTTAGATTGAATGAAACATGGTTGTTAGGCTTACATGTACTTCATTGTCATTATATTTAAGTCAGTACATTCTAAGCCAGTCAACTAAGAGCTACCAGAATCGTGAATAATACCTAGAATGTTGTCACCATGAAAAAGTTGAATCATAACCAGAGACATTTTTAGTAAAATCTCTAAAAAATTTTAATGTTGACAATTTTTGGCATGCAGAATATATTTTTTTAAGTTGAGAATGTTTCTTGGTATCAAGTTTTTTATTAGAAAAATTATATTTGTCTTTTCTGAACTGTTCTACATTAATGCAATGCATAATTAAACTACTTTTTTCCTCTAAGTGTCACATTATTTTTGTGTTTGCTCCTCTAGGCTACTAGTCAGTGCTTCCCAAGATGGAAAATTAATTATTTGGGATAGCTATACAACAAATAAGGTAGAATTTTTTAATCATCCTCTTACATAACCTTTTATTTGGTTTGATAAACCAGTTCTTTCCTTTATTCTATACTTCAAGGTTATAATTTCTTCCTGGGATAAATTTATTCCATTAATTTTTACTTAGGTCCTCTCTTTAGGCCTAGTATTTGCTTTTAATATTTGCTGCTGCTGCTAAGTTGCTTCAGTCGTGTCCGACTCTGTGCGACCCCATAGACGGCAGACCACCAGGCTCCCCGTCCCTGGGATTCTCCAGGCAAGAACACTGGAGTGGGTTGCCATTTCCTTCTCCAATGCACGAAAGTGAAAAGTCAAAGTGAAGTTGCTCAGTCGTGTCCGACTCTTAGCGACCCCATAGACTGCAGCCTACCAGGCTCCTCTATCCATGGGATTTTCCAGGCAAGACGGAGTGGGGTGCCATTGCCTTCTCCAATATTTAGCCCTTTTTTTATTCCCAAAGACAACTCTAGGAATATAGTTCTATGTGTCTTGAGTCTGATATTTCATACTCAAATATTAAAAGATAGTGTGCATCAGTTTTATATATTAATGATTTTTGTAAAGTTCCCATTTCCTACTGTGACAGTGACCTTATAGTTTTTATTTTTAGTTGTGGATAAGCTGGAATGTTAGGCATTGATTTGTGTTTCTGGGCTGTTCAGAAGATTGAATAGGTTGGAGGCAGATTACAACTTGTTTAGATCCCTTGGTGGTAAAAACTAGTGGGTTCTTCTAATGTCTCCTGGAAAGAATTCCTGATGTAGAGTTGTTGAGTGGTAGTGGAAAAGTTCCAAGAAAACGCTCACAAGTCAAATACTTTTAGATCCTACGTACACTTATACCACTGTATCCATTAAAGATTTAGAAGTACTATTTTGTGAAGCAAACAGTAACTTCAGCCTGGTTGAGAATTTAAAAGCTACCTAGGATAGATTTGTAATATAATAGTTTTCTTAGTTTTTTGGTGTCAATCAGTGACTTTCAGCTATATTTTCCTAAAATGAAAAATACTCTTTTGGGTTAAGTGAGAGCATAGTAATCACACAATACGTTGATTCTGTGTCTGGGCGATTTAACCTTGAGGTTCCCATTCACATTAAACTGTGCTACCTGATTTGCAAATGCTTGGTGTTGGGTAATAAGACATCAGACAATGGTGTGAGTAGATCAGTGCAAACTATTACCATTGTTCAAATTCAAGCCCAGAATATGAGTTATTAGAAAAACATAGCTCTTTATGGAAGGACCATTCTATTCAACTCCAGTTCTTGTATTGTTCAGTGTTCTGTTGTAGGAAATTCCTCTTTTGAACACTACTGCAAAAAGCCAAGAATTTTATTGTTTTTTTTTTTTTAACATTTTACACTTAATATTTCAAACAGCTCTATTACTGTTGAAACATTCTGTGTCTTTGTTCTTCCTAAAAGAATACTTTCTGAAAAGAGCACTTAAATCCAAATGATTTGCAATGTGTTTTTTTATTAGTTTCTCAGATCATTGTATTGTTTATTGTACTTGGCTTATTTTTAAGCTATATTTATGTTTGAGTAATATCTGCTTCACTGTAAATAGGTTTGAAAAATCCATGACTTTTGTAATCTTAGTTTTTCTGTTGTGTTTGTTCTGCAGATGCATGCTATCCCTTTGCGATCTTCCTGGGTGATGACCTGTGCTTATGCTCCCTCTGGTAATTACGTTGCTTGTGGAGGACTGGACAACATCTGCTCTATATATAACTTAAAAACCAGAGAGGGAAATGTGAGAGTGAGCCGAGAGTTACCGGGTCACACAGGTGAGCTTCGCTACATACTGTCCTTTCCTCCCAAATTTGACTTCTCTGAAGATCAAGGAGAAAGAGGGACAAAAGGGGCTCAACTGACCAAAGGATGCATGTTAGTCAAGTGAGAATGGAAATTACTGTGAATCTGAGAAGCATTGACTTTTTATAATTATACAAATGATGACTCTACTTCTATTTTTATTTTAAAAATAGTATTGTTTTGTAGAAATTACTTATTGCAAAGAATTCAAACAATAATGAATACAGAAAGAAGCAAATATGATTTTCTGTATTCTCTGCAAACCTATAACAATTATGGCATTTGGGTGCTTCATTAGGTAATTGAAAGTGTGTATCAAGATACATTTATGAAGTATTTTTTCACTGTGTGATAATGCATTGCTTGATTAGTGTGCACACCACAGTTTATCAGTATAGTATTTGGTTAGTAGTGTGCACAGGAATTTGTTGCCACTTACCAGGTTTCAGCCTTTCTGAATTCTTGGAAGTACTGTTAGCTATGCTTTTTATAAAATTTCTATAATGGTCTTCCTCCTGCTATTTCCATATTTTGAAAAACTGGTGAATTTTGAGCATTCGAATCCACCTTTTTTTTTTTTTTTCAAATCCACCTTTTTAATGAAGCTTTCACTGAGGTTTTTAAAGTATTTCTCCAAGGTACATAACCCAGTCTGCTATAGATTATAGAGAAGGTTTGTATTAAGGAGTATCCTTCTCCTAGGTACTTGTAGTAGGTGGAAGGGACTGTCTTTTACTCAAGTTTGTAACGTTCATAGTCGTTGACATAGTAAATACCTAAGAGAGGGTTTGTTGGTAAAATAAAGTTGCAGGCAGCACAGAATTGGAAGTTATTAAAAGTAGAACTAAAAAAAAAGTAGAACTATACATTTTACTAACAAACACTTGTTGCCCAGGTATTGTATTTTTAAAATACATATTACTATTTTATATGGTAATTGAATTAATCATTGATAACCTAACATTTGTTATCTCTATGCTGTAGGCTACTTGTCCTGCTGTCGGTTTTTAGATGATAGCCAAATAGTTACAAGTTCAGGAGATACAACTTGGTAAGTTTACTCCAGAAGATGACCAATTTGAGGCTGAGTGTGGTAGTAGGAATTAATGTAAGAGGGGAGAACAGTCATTAATGATTTCTGTCTGTTTTTGACTATAGTGCTTTATGGGACATTGAAACTGCCCAGCAGACCACCGCGTTCACTGGGCATTCTGGAGATGTGATGAGTCTTTCCCTGAGTCCTGACATGAGGACTTTTGTTTCCGGTGCTTGTGATGCCTCTTCAAAATTATGGGATATTCGAGATGGAATGTGCAGACAGTCTTTCACTGGGCATGTGTCGGATATTAATGCTGTCAGTGTAAGTGAACAGCATTTCTAAGGAGAATTTATTGTGCATATGAAGTGTTGAACTCCATAATGTGATTTTAACAACAAATTCCCTTTAAGGATCCTATAAATAATGTGCTCTTAACAACATTTAATCCCCAAGTAATAAGAGTTTGATTTTTTTTTAATGGAAAGGTTTTAATAGGCCTAAGTCTTCATTTGCAGGGGAACAGGAATAAGTTTAATTTCTAGATTTACAGGGCAAGATAATCTTGAACAAAAAAGTGGATCCAGAGTTTC
Source organism: Bos javanicus (assembly GCF_032452875.1). Classification (NCBI taxonomy): domain Eukaryota; kingdom Metazoa; phylum Chordata; class Mammalia; order Artiodactyla; family Bovidae; genus Bos; species Bos javanicus. The sequence continues at coordinate 87,929,046 of NC_083868.1, forward strand.
AGCTGTGTTCAGAGAACAGTGTCCTGTATCTCCACAGTCAGGGGAGCAACCCCAAGAGAGAGCAGTCAGAAAGACAGAGGTGGCTATTTAATGTAGACAGCATAGCTTTTGAAATCCACCAAACCCTGGATTGAATCTTAGTAATCTGGGAATCAGCTGTGTGAGATCAGGTGGGCTACTTAACCTCTGTGAGCCACACATTCCTTGATGGGAATAATGCTACCGTGGTGTAGAAACTAAATGAAACAAGATGGATGCTCAGTAAATGGTATAAATTATTTATAAGCTCCTTCATATTAAAGAAAAAACAATTCAGACATGTAGCCACAAGTAGATTAAGCCAGATAATAACTCCGTATATATGAGAGTGAACTAGACATATGTGTATAAATTAAAGCCCAAAGGCATTTTGAATGACAATCAAAATGGTTTATCAGTCAGGATTGAGGGGAGGGGTATTAGAAAGTGGGATACTCCTTGACTTAGGTAAATTGTACTATGCAGATCAGATGTCAGAATATATACAGGTGACTAGATTTTCCAAAAGTACTGTAATTGCTACTGTATATATGTATAAGATGTACTCTGATTTTGCAAGAAGATATTTTTGGGGTAAATTTTATTTATCATGTACATATTGAAAGTCACTTTTATATCATCTTTTAGAGAATATCAGAGAAAGTAAAGGCTCTGTGACCTCCACTGCTATTAGGCCAGCCTGGCTTGCAGAGTAGAATTTTAGAGCAGGCACGTCCAATCCTGTCCATCTCACATCCCACCACCTTTATCAAGTTGATGATCTCTTCTGTTCCTAGTTTGCTGCAGATTTATCAAGAATGAGTGTTGAAGTTTATCAAATGCCTCTTCTTCATCTATTGAGATGATCATGTGGTTTTTTCTTTCTCAGTCTGCTAAATGGTGAATTTACATGAGTTGAATTTCAAATATTAACCCAACCCTACATTTAGGCTCACTTGCCTATAATACCTCTTCCCTGGTGGCTCAGAGGTTAAAGTATCTGCCTGAAATGTGGGAGACCTGGGTTCCATCCCTGATTCGGGAAGATCCCCTGGAGAAGGAAATGGCAACCCACTCCAGTATTCTTGCCTGGAGAATCCCATGGATGGAGGAGCCTGGTGGGCTACAATCCACGGGGTCGCCTATAATACATAATCATTTTTTATTTACTGGTGGATTTTGATTTGTTGAAATTTTAAGATTTGCATCCATATTGATAAGTTATGATATGATTTTTCATTTCTTGAGAAATTTTGTTCCCACTTTGGTATTAGCTTAATGCTAGACTCATAGGAGGAACTGGGAAGTTAACACTTTGTGTGGAATTGATAAGATTTCATCCTTAATTGTTTGGTTGACTTTGCTGTCTGCCCAAGGAAGTTTTCTTGTGTGAGAAGAAATTTAACTAAAAATTTAATGTCCTAATTAGATTTAGGCCTACTTAAGATATCCATTTCTTCTTGAGTAAGCTTTGGTAGAGTTTGCCTTTCAAGAAATTTGGTTCTGTAACCTGTGTTGTCAGATGTATTAACTTACAGTTGTTCATAATATTCCCTTATTTTTCTTTTGATAGTTATGGAATCTGTAGGGTATCTCATTCATGATATTGGTAACTTGTTTCTTAGTTTTTTCCTGATTGGTCTTGTGGGTTGAATTGAATACCTCTAAAAATTTACATGTTGAAGTCCTAAACCCCAGTACCTCAGAATGTGACCTTATTTGAAAATAGCTATTGCAGATATAATTAATTAGTTGAGTCATCCTGGATCGGGGTCCACCTTAATCCAATATGACTCTTGCTCTTAGAAAAGGGAAATTTAGAGACAAACACACAGTGTTAACAGTGTGACGAAACATAGGAAGATAGCCAGCGCATCTATAAACCAAGGAGATGGGCCTAACAGACGCTTTTTAGGCCCCAGACACTTTGATTTCAGACTTCTACCCTCCAGACCTATGAAACGATACATTTCTGTTGTTTAAGCCATTCAGTTTGTGTTCCTTTGTTACAGCAGGTCTAGCAAACTAATGCATTTGGTTAAAGGTTTATCAGGTCTTCCCTGGTAGCTCAGTTGGTAAAGAATCCACCTACAATGCCAGAGATCCAGGTTTGATCCCTGGCTGGGGAAGATTCCCCTGGAGAAGGAAATGGCAACTCATTCCAGTATTCTTGCCTGGAAAATCCCATGGACAGAAGAGCCTGGTGGGCTACAGTCCATGGGGTCACAGAGAGTCAGACACAACTTTATCAGTTTTTTTAATTTATCTTCTCAAAGAACCATTTTTTTTGGCATCAAAGAGTCTCTGTTTTCTGTTTGATTGATTTTTCACTCTTTATTATTTCTTTTCTTCTGCTTACATGGGTTTTGTTTGCTCTCCTGTTTCTCATTTCTTAAGGCAGAAGCTGGTATCATTGGTGTGAAACCTTTCCTCTTTTCTAATATTGGAACTTAAAGTTGTAAGTTTCTTTCTAAGCATTTCTTTTTGCTACATTCCACAAATTTTGATTCATTTTCATTTAGTGACAGGAGTTATAATTTTCCTTTTGATCTCTTTGACCCGTGAAGTTATTTAGCTTCTATAGTTTTAAATATTTGTGGAGTTTTAAGATATCCTTATTTTTGCATTTCCCTGATGATTAGTGATGTTGAGCATCTTTCCGTGTGTCCCTTTGCTGTTTGTATGTCTTCTTTGGGAAAATGTCTATTTAGTTCTCCTGCCTATATTTTAATCAGGTTTTTGGTTTTTTGATACTGAGTTTTGCAGATTTTTTGCATGTTTTGAATATTAACCTTGTCTTGGATATATTGTTTGCAAGTATCTTCTCTCACTTAGTAGGCTGCCTTTTCCTTTTCTCAATAGTTTCTTCATGTGCAAAAGCTTTTTCTAGTTTGATTTAGTTGCATTTGTTTATTTTTGCTTTTACTTTCCTTGCCTGAGGGTACAGATCCAAAAAATATATTGCTAAGACCTGTGTTAAGGAGCATGTGTGTATTATTGTGTGGTAGTCACTCAGTTGTGTCTCTTTGTGACCCCACGGACTGTAACCCACCCGGCTCCTCTGTCCATGGGATTCTCCAGGCAAGAATACTGGAGCAGGTTGCCATTTCCTTCTCCAGGAGATCTTCTCAACCCAGGGGTCAAACCCTGGTCTCCTGCATCACAGGTAGAGTCTTTACTGCCTGGGAATTCCCTGGCAGTCCAGTGGTTAGGACTCTGTGCTTTCACTGCAAAGGACCTGAGTTTGATCCCTGGTCTGGGAACTAAAATCCCACAGGCCACACAGTACGAAAAAAAAAGAAAAAAAGCATACTGCCTATGTTCTAGGAAATTTATGGTTTCAAATTTATACATCTAAGTATTGAATCCATTTGAGTTTATTTTTATATATGGTATGAGAAAGTCATCCAGTTTGATGCTTTTGCATGGAGCTGACCAGTTTTCCCAACACCATTTATGGTCTTTTCCTCATTGTATATTCTTGCCTCCTTTGTTGTTGACTGTGTGTTTATGGGTTTATCTCTGGGCTATTCTGTTCCATTGATCTGTGTATCTGTTTTAGTGTCAGTAACATAAACTTTGGAGAAGGCAGTGGCACCCCACTCCAGTACTCTTGCCTGGAAAATCCCATGGACGGAGGAGCCTGGTAGGCTGCAGTCTATGGGGCCGCTAAGAGTCAGACACGACTGAGCAACTTCACTTTCACTTTTCACTTTCATGCATTGGAGAAGGAAATGGCAACCCAGTCAAGTATTCTTGCCTGGAGAATCCCAGGGACAGGGGAGCCTGATGGGCTGCCGTCTATGGGGTCGCACAGAGTCGGACACGACTGAAGTGACTTAGCAGCAGCAACATACACTTTTGACTCCTGTAGCTTTGTAGTATAGTTTGAAATCAGGGCCTGTGATACCTCCAAAAAATTGCTTTATATTTTTAAAAAAGTAAATATTAGAAGGAAAATGATAAGCTATATTTACCACAAAGAAAACAAATATATTCTTCATTTTATTCCTGCAGATCAATAGGTCCTAAAAAAGCAATACAGATGACCAGTAGATATATGAAGAAAAGTGACTTCTTCTTTGTAAAAAGTGTTGAGTAGTGCCACAATATCTGAGAAACGAGATTCACAAACTAACAATGCATAGTTTTTTTTTCTGTGTGTGTGTATATGTATGTGTGTTTGCATGCGCGCACGTGAGAACATTTAGTATACTGCTAGCTTCACTTTACAGCCTAGCCTAACTGGATGATCTATGTTCTCTTTTATTAAATGTTTCTATTTATTTCTCATAATGAGGTTTTTGGAACATGTCTTTGAGTCCACATACATATATAAATACTATAAATAGTAATATTTGGTTTAAATGTTTTAGTAAAACATATGGAGGATCAGGGGCTTCCCTGGTGACTCAAGGGAAAAGTTTCCACCTGCCAAAGCAGGAGATGTGGGTTTGATCCCTGGGTTGGGAGGATCTGGAGAAGGAAGGATTTGCCTGGGAAATTCCATGGACAGAGGAGGCTGGCGGCTACAGTCCAAGGGGTTGCAAAAAAGTGTCTACGACTTAGTGACTAAACAAAAGCAGAGGACCGGAGCCAGGATTTATTGAATATGTGTCTTGTGCTGAACAGTGGGTTATGGATCCTTTGTGTGTTATTTCACTCTGCCCTAACCAACATGCTAAAGCTGAAACTAAGGCTTTCCAGGTGGCACTAGTGGTAGAGAACCCACCTGCCAATGCAGGAGACATAAGAGATGCGGGTTTGATCCCTGGGTGAGAAAGATCCCCCGCAGGAGGGCATGGCTACCCCACTCCAGTATTCTTGTCTGGAGAATCCCATGGACAGAGAAGCCTGGTGGACTACAGTCCATAGGGTTGCAAAGAGTCAGACATGACTGAAACGACTTAGCACGTAGCATGCACAAGGCCCAAGTGTTCAGGAATCTTCAGTGCCTAAAATCACTCACCTGATCCAAAGCCAAGTTGAAATTTAAATCTAGGTCTTGTCTTACCCACTCCTGAGAGTCCCCTGGACTACAAGGAGATCTATCCAGTCCGTCCTAAAGGAAATCAGTCCTGAGTACTCATTGGAAGGACTGATACTGAAGCTGAAATTTCAATATTTTGGCCACCTGATGGGAAGAACTGACTCATTGGAAAAGACCCTGATGCTGGGAAAGATTGAAGACAGGAGAAGGGGACAATAGAGGATGAGATGGTGGGATGACATCACTGACTCGATGGACAGGAGTTTGAGCAAGCCCTGGGAGTTTGTGATGGACAGGGAAGCCTGGTGTGCTGCAGTCCCTGGGGTCGTAAAGAGTCGGACACAAATGAGCTACTGAACTGAACTGTCTTACCCCAGAGTCCATCATTACACTGCCTTACATAATTTTTGTATACTTCTATGGAATAAGTGTGTGTTGCTTTTCTTTCTAGTTTTTCCCAAATGGATATGCCTTTGCCACTGGCTCTGATGATGCCACTTGCCGGCTCTTTGACCTTCGTGCAGACCAAGAGTTGTTATTGTATTCTCATGACAATATCATCTGTGGGATCACTTCCGTAGCTTTTTCAAAAAGTGGGCGTCTCCTGTTAGCTGGCTATGATGACTTCAACTGTAACGTATGGGACACACTCAAAGGAGATCGTGCAGGTCAGTAAATTGGTACACATTAGTTTTTTATTTTGTCAGGAAACATGAAGTTTCCTATCAGTTGTTCTTGAGGTCTCCTGGATCCCCTGGGGAATGGCAGCCTGGCAGTTTTCATTCATGGCTCTTGTTAACCTTTGAGTTCAGTTACAGTTCATAAACCGCATTTATGTTTCTATTTTCTAAAGAGTAATATCTGATTATGTATTTTCGTGTTTGGTAAGTTTTGACATAAAGATGAACAGTGAATATAATTTAGTGTGGTCTTCCAGATTACAGTTTGCTTATAATCTGACAGGAAACATTGTAATTGCTATGCATCCTCTTTTTGGTTCAGATCTTATCTAGGAAAGGGCATAGAATCACTGTCTCCTCTTAATCTCATCCTCTGAGTTCTCCCCTGCAGCTTCTGAAATTCTAGCATCAAGTCATACTGGGGACTGTCATTAATAACAAATTACAGAGTGACTTAAAATGTTTTTTAGAATTAAAATTATATGCAAAGAATCAACTAGGTCTACATGGGTTATTTACTGAAACAGCAGTCTTCTGACCTCAGCACATATTTTCTGCTCCTAGAGGTAGCTACTTTTAAGTATTTATTTCTGTATCTTTAAATAACATAGTTGTATTGATTTTTTTTTTTTTTTTTAACATTTAGGCATTATCTCTTGAGGTTTGGCTTTAACATCCTTCCTCCTACCTCAGCTTCCTTCTTCCAATTTTTCCCATGTAGTGAATTCTGTTTAGAACATCTATCAGTCTGTTTATTACACACATGAATTTTTAAAACAGTAGTTACTGCTGAGCAGTGACGTATGTATGTGACTTCTTTTGCGATGCAGCTTAATATTTTCTAGGGTCCAATTATTGGACTTTTAAATTTTTTGGCTCACAGTCTTACATTTGATGTGCTTCTCATTACTCTTCAAACTTTCTGCAAGTTTTGTTGTGTCTGGAGGTAGATTCATTTCCGTCTATCATTCGGTGGACCTTTTCGATCTTGAAACATATACTCTGTAGCACTGGGAAGTTTTAGGAGGCTCATTTAAGCAGTTGCACATTTTTCTCCTTTATTGTTCTCTTTGTAGGACTCCCATTATTCTGATGTTGGACTTCTTGGACTTTCCTTTGTTAGTTTCTCTATTTTCTGTTTTTTGCCTGTATGTTCTGGGAGAAATCCTTGCCTTTTCTTTCCATGAACCATCTGTTAAGCTTTGGTTTTCCATTTTTGCTACCATCTTTTTGAGATTTTTTTTTTTTAAGGGCATTCTTTTTTCATGAGTAGAAGTCTTTTGTTTCTCTAGGGCCGTTACAAAAGCCTTTCTTGAAGTTTTAAGCATAATCTTTTTGTTTTCCAAGTTGCATTTTCTCCCCCTTATTTTTTTTCAGTCTACTGTATAGTGTATTTCCTTGAAACTCTGATGATTTTTAGCCTCTTAATTATCCTTAAGAGTGAGGCATTAAAACTGTCTGAAGCCCTCTGTGTATGCTTGGGGTGTACTGACAGTAGGCCTCACTGAACAGTGATCTGGCCAGGCTTTCATTAGGGAATTTCTGATATGTCTTTTGACCTTTTCCCCCTTGGGTCTGCTGTGTTCTCTGATGTGGATTTTTCCACTTTTCTACCTGGAATCTCTAAGCTGACAGTTTAGGGGCTGATTTCAGGAAGAAAGCTGGAGTGTGAAACAATTAGGAAGTTAACTTTCCGTATTCCCCAGCTTTCAGTAGTTGCACTGATCTCAGCTGTGCCTGTTTTCTTCCAGTTAAGAGACCTCGTTCTCTCTCTAGCACGTCTCCAGTCTTGTGTTCTGGGCAGGATGATAAGTCATCTGACTCTGCAGAGTGAAGGTAGAGACCTGGAGAGTCTAATCGATGCCCAGGTGTTTTCTAATGCAGTCTTTGTTTGCCCTATCTTTGCCCCTGTAGTTCCAGAGATACCTGGTTCCACTAGTTTCTGACCCCTTTGGAGCTTCTGCAGTCATTTTTGTTGTTGTTGGCTTATCAGACCATTTGCTTTGAACTTAGCATCTTGGGGTCCATTAATAATCACCAGCAGCATACAGCTCACAAACTTTTGTTGGCATTGCTCTCCTATCCTTGCTGTCCTTGTGGCTTTGTGTCCTTACCCTTTTAAATTCCTGTATAGTTTTGAGGCTTCTGAAGTAGAGGCAGTGTCAGCATTACTAAGGATAATTTTCTATAACCTCTGTTAAGAGACTGCAGAAGAGTTCATGGTTTAGCTGATCACTTTTTTGAGGTATTAGGTGTTTTGCCTGGATTGAATCAGTATCCATAACAAAATAGAAATGTGTTTGTTTTTCATAATTTTTAACATCTGCTTGAGATTTAGTTTTGCTTTGCTGATAGCTGTTTGGTTTCAGGTTGACTCAACTGGCTACTTTCACCTTAAAATTGAATTGTGACATGAATTGCTAATTCATTCTTCTTTCCAATATGATTTGGAGTATTTAGTCACAATGGTCATTTTTTGTTACTTCCACCCATAATGGTAAATTTGCCTTTTTCCAAACATTGCTATACAGAAGGTACTGCAGAGAATATTAAAGAGTTATGCAAGATTAACTTCTGTGCCTGAGATTGGGTGAAAATGATATGCTTAATTACATTTGAGAGATATTGCAAACTCAAACAGTATATTAAAGAAAGGTTCTTACTGAGAATTTGATATAGTCCGATTTCTCTTTTAAATCTTTACATCTCATTTTCCTCCCAAACAGTTGGGAATATTTAATTTTATCCTGTCTGGTGGTCAGATCACATAAGCTTAATATTCAGAATAAACTAAAACTAGATGGTTTTAGTTTGATGGTTGCAGAGAGTTATGACCAAAACATTCCAGTGTTAGTGGTTAAAGGAATAGAGTAAATTATGTTGGTATTTTTGGTGGTGTATTCTTACGTTTCTGTTGTTCTGGTGGTAAAAGTTCATTGAACTTCATTTAAAATTATTAGCAAAATTCAGAAGTATCATGAACTTAATAGTGACATAAAAGTCTACATGTTTTTGAAGAGATGATTTTGAAGAAGGCAGTTATACATTTTTCAAAAATGAAAAACAATTTGATGCATGTCAGAAATTCATGTAATACAAAGAAATTTTATTTTATATACATGCCCATGAGTACCCATCTGAGATCTTTCTGCATACACTTGTTCAATCCTAAAACGTGCGCATGGCTAACTTTGTAATGAACTTTTGTCTTCCAGGTGTTCTCGCTGGTCATGACAACCGTGTCAGCTGTTTAGGTGTGACTGATGATGGCATGGCTGTGGCAACAGGGTCTTGGGACAGTTTTCTTAGAATCTGGAATTAACAATACATGCAAAATTTCCATTCTCCACTGATACCTGGAGAAATCAGTACTACAGCCTATAGCTGTGAAAAAGAATTTACCTTATATTTGCAGGTGAAGATTTTTCTATTGAGATTATTATATACAAAAAAGCAGCTTTCAGTAAACTACAAAATAAAAAAGGTGAAAACAAGGTAAAGGTGCTTGCTGAGATCAGGACCAGTGTATTAATCTGAGGAGTTGAGCTCATTTAACCTTGATGAATTCTTGCTTGTATTGTCTAATTCTTTGTGTAGACAGAAATGTACACATTACAGCAACCTATCATGTTAGAATGTATGTTTGCATTTCTTCAGAGTTACATTTTTAACTTTATATAGAAGTATCGCATTTTTGTGTTCTGTAGTGGAGGAACAAGGCACAGTAATACATGGAAGTGAGACCATACATGTGTGTACTGATGTTTAAAGAATATCTCCTTGAATTCCAGCTTTCTTTTTGATCTGAAAGAGATCCTGGTTGCTGTTTAAGAATGCTGACAACAGGGACCTACTATACAGCTCAGTGTTATCTGGCAGCCTGGATGGAAGTTTGGGGGAGAATGGATACATGTATGTGTGGCTGAGTCCACTTCGTTGTTCGCCTGAAACTATCCCAACATAATCGGCTATACCCCAATACAAAACAAAAAGTTAAAAAAAAATGCTGTCAGACATAGGTACCACTGAGGGGAGTCTGTGTGAGTATCAATAGTTTTTGTCTCATCCTCTGCCATCTTATCAATTTAAGTAAGTGCTTATATTGAGTCCTTTAAAGGGGACATAATCTAAAGGCCAGGGAGTCTCACTCTGGAATTTGAGACATACATAAGAAACTCATATTAACAGGTAGATAGCAGTAATCACATGAATGTTATTTTTTAAAGTTGGATATGATCAAATGACACTTAGCATTCTAAATAGTTAGGCTTTCCTACTGATTTCATCTTCTAGAGGTGAGTTTGCAGGGTGCACTCTGATGAACATTTGGACTGTCTTTGCATCTGAAGAAACTTTCCCAGTGTTTCCATCAGTATGTATCTAGGAAGGACACATAGTGTGCGATGGCATTATGATTTTGAAAGAAGTATAAAATCTAACAAATCTATTTGTTACGTTGTTACAAATAGTTACAATGTAAGGTTGCTTTATGAATGTTCATATAAAATCTGAATCGATGTTAACTCTCTGTGTCTTCAAATATTTAAAAAGTAAACATTCAAGCTTTTTGATCTTCTGTACCATTTCCTCCCACTAGGACAAAATACTGGTTTCTAAGTGGTTTTGCTTCAAAGGATACCTAGATCAAAGTGATCCTCACTTTAAAGCCAAAAGATAATTCCAAGAGCAGTTCTTAAAGGAGTCAGAGGAAAATACTAGCAATTTCTCTGCTTGTCAATGATATAATGTGTTTATTACTAGAATGAGCCCCCTTGAATTTAAACAAAGATACTTTCGCTCCTGAATTTTCTCTTACAAATAATCTAAATGATTGACGATAGATTAAGTCATTTGATAATGAAGTCATGGAGTTTTCCTAATATAGAGGTGTATTGTGTTTTGTACTTAGTAAACTGTGTCAGTTACTGTTGAGCTAGATCTGTTAGCTTTTGATCACCTGTAATCCTAAATACTCCCAAATTTTACTTGTAAATTTCCATTTTTATATTGTGGATGTGCTAATAAGTGCATCTGCCGTAAGGAAGTAACTGTTTTAGGATACTAAAAAGAGAATAAAATGGAAAAAGATTAAGATATAGGACCAAAAAAAAAAAACCCAGACTGTTGTAGATGGCAGGCATGAATGTATATTTATATACATATAACATAAATCCTGTTATGTTTGTGGACTATTTAAGAAGTGATATAAAGAGCAGCTCTTTGAGATAAGGCAAGACAATTTTTAAGGGACAGTGATTTCCAAAAATAGGAGTGAGGATTACCATGTAGTTCAGCAATTTATTCCAAAATCCTGTTGAAGCAAGCACTTGTAGCATGTGCAAAATTGCCTTATATATATGAATAGTATCGCCACTAGTTTGAAAATGATTCTAGTAACAAGATAATTTAGAGGCACAGACATTAAGAATTCTGTGGTCTTAAACATGTTGATAAAAATGATTTAATATTAAACTTTTTGTAGGTGGTTAAAAGGCAGTTATCATAATTAAACATGTACTAGGCAACTGAAAATTAACCACTATCATGGCTGATTATACGTATGACCAAATGATGATACCATATTAATTAACTTACAGGTTAAAACTTTTGTTATCTAGTGATATGGTTCCCACTTGCTAAATTTGTGTACTTGCAGTCTGAGTTCATCTGATTGTATATTTAAAACTTCCTGAAATTGGTATATTTTGTAGATGCACAGTACAGCTTGAATCTTAGTTTTTCCAAACTTAAAAAAGGCCAAATGTAGTTTAAGGAATTTGCATCAATATTGCAGTTCTGGTGCCTGATTTTTTTTCTTTTTACCTAAGAAACATTTAAACATAATGTGCCTCAGTTGGGTTTATTTGTAAATTCTTTAATCATTGCATAAAGAACACTTAAGATATGGCAGTATTTTAAAGGCAAATATTCTTTTCTAAAAGTGGGGTGATGGCCTTGTGTTCAGCAAATCAACCCATAAACCTCAAAAAAAGCACTTCATGCTGTCACTAAGGACACTGCCTCCACTTTGATGGACTGGCCTCATTTTTGACAGCTGTGCTATTAGAGCTTTAGATTAAATATTCAAGTTTCTTCCCTAGCTCAAATTTCTATAGTTGTAAATCCATGGTTACAACAGCATATTGAGTTCCATCTTTAGAGAGGCAAAGATTTAGGCTTAATATCCAAGAGACACTTAAGTATCAAGAGATACTTATACTTCTTAATTCTGCAAGAGGGCTTACCTGGTAGGCCGTCTCCTTAATTTAGACTCATCTGAACTGATTAATACTGCATGATGATAGTAAATTAGTCTCTTAGACATAACAGAAGTAGGTGCTTCTGAAATATGTTAAGTAATTTTAAAGTTAACCTATTAAAAGAGAAATAAACCTCGGCTTCTTCAGGTGACAAAATGAAATTTTTGAAGTTGCTAAAAAATACATATATAACTAACCTTCTCCAACACTTGATGTTTTAGATTTAGAAATTACATTCTGTTTTAAAAATGAAGATGTTCAGGGAAATTTATGCTTATTGGTGAGTGTCTCACAGTTTAAATTATAACAGTCGAATACTTGTGGCTTACCTGTTGATGTGTTTAAATGTAATGGAAACTGATTAAAAACAATCTCCCAAACAGGCCCATGATTTTAGTAATAGATTCTTTCTAAAATCTTTAGGGTGTGAGTTAGGCTTAAAAACATTTTCAAATTATTATGTTCAGTTTCTAATTTCCCTTTTGCCATCGTGGAAAGCAAAATTTTAAACTATTTCTTACCTCATTTGAATTTTGAAAACACCCACCAGACTATCTTGTGAGAAATGATAGCACAGTGGATAATATTGGTATTTTAAGTTAGACTAAACAGAATGTGATGCACCCTTCATATTTACTACTCCCATTGTTCATTGTAAGTTGCCTTAAATTCAGTGCTGTATTTAAAAGTATTGGTTATAATAGGTACTCAATAAAATGGTCTGTAGTTGAATGTCTAAGCTAGCATTGTTTAAAAAGTAATTTATTAATCAGAATGATGGTACAACTTGTGTTTAGCAAATTTGTTTGCATGTTGATAAAATTTCCTAAGTCTTTTCTTAAAACCAGTATTGAGCCTATAAAATAATTGACTAATGCAGCATATGGAAAAACTGGTTAAATTTTAGTTTCAATTGATGTTAAGTGTGCCCGACAAAATCTTACATCATACAGTATTTTTTAATTAATATAACTTCAGTGATATACTTGGTAGATATTTCAAGCCTTTTCTGTCTCTTACACAATGGTGCTCTATCCTATTGTTTTCTCTTCTCAAAGAAGCATCTGAACACTTGCATTTGCATATTCTTATCCAAAGGCATTCACATCTAAATGGGTTTTTTAAGCTGATTAAAATGTTTTTCTTCACCTAGAGTGGCTTCTACAACACTTGTGGCCAACTGAACCTGAATGTCAGTAGTGTGTGGGAAAGGTGAATGTATTAGATTAAAGCTCTTAGAAAAAAGCTTTAAACCAAACTATGTACTTGTATCATGACTTAACAGTATTCTTGAATCATTCTTGCAGTAATTCATTCCTTTATTTGTATAGTAGCTCTGTGAAATAATGTTGCTGTGAATTGATATTGTAATCAATAAAGTGCTTTTAACCAGATTTCATGTAGCATGTTTTAAATCAGTTTTTAGTAGGATTACTTTTTTAAGTCTCAGAATTAAACTCCAAGCCCAGCAGTTCATGCTCAGCTCTGATTCTCTAAGCATTCTCATCGTGAAAAACGCATGGGCTGCCAGAAGCAAGGAAGAGATTGGAGGTCCAATGACCTATCCTATAGTAAGTACTGTGAATGCTGGCCTACTGTTAAAAGGCCACAGATTTTCATTAGAAAGCAAAATTTAAGTCATTCTTCCCTTAAAGCTCCCTTATGATAAAAATGAGCCAGTTTTCCCAAGATAGCTTATATGCTTGCCGTAAAAATCTTCAAAAATAAAAGATTAACACTCACTAAATGCCAGTATAAATGTTCTATTTATCAACTTTCAGGCAAACAAGTTTTATTTTCACCTTGCATATTATAAAAAGTCTAGATTTGTAAAAAGCTAAAGGTTATACAAAGTTTATAAATAATCCTGCAAACACACATAGTAGACAAGTCAATGTGCAGAAACTTGAACATCGGCCATAAATCACAATTCTTGATCATTCGTGGGCTTGGTCATAGGTGCACTTACCACAAGCATAAAGGTGGGCTTCATTATTTTAGTGTCCCACTTCCAACATTCATATATTTTCAAACTTGATCAGGCAGAACTGGATTCAAGCTACTAATGGAAAATTTAGTATAAACTTACTACAGCAGAACCACTATTCCACAGTTCCCAAATTTTGGCATGCATCAAGGATCACCTTGAGGGCTTGTTAAACCAGAAACTGCTGGTGCCCAAACCTAGTATTTGATTCAGTAGGTCTGGGATGAGCCCCAAGAATAATTCTTACAACTTCACTAGTGATACTGTTGATTGAGGGACTGAACTGTGAGAGCCACTGTACTTAGCACTCATGGGATAATACCAAACCACTATACTATTTCAGAAGTTTCAAGTACTTGTGTATAAAGATTAAGGCCTTCAACTTGTAACCTTAATTAGCAGTACCCAATCTTAAACATCAGTTTGTTCTGTTGCAGTTGTTACTTAGTCCCACTTCTTGGTGACTTGTATAGTTTTTTGGTTATAAAGCCACAATGTTAGCTATAAATGAATATCTGGATTTGAATACTGCATTCTAGTATCTGATTTGCATAAACAAACATTAAAGGCTTCTATGGCCTAAATAATTTTATTTTCTCCTTAAAATAACCTGAAAAAGTGTTGCACCTGTTGTGAAGACTGAATAGCATCCAAGAGACTTAAACGTACAGAAAAAGTACTAAGTATTAAAAGAAGAAAAAAAGCCTGAAACATTATCCCTCCCGTGGAAGAGCATCAACTCTACCAGCCAAATGCACTGTGTCTTCTGGGATTGTGGATTCCTAACATGCACTTGGTGATGCTGATTCAGTGGTCCTCAAAACTAGTTTTGCATAGCAAAGCCTTAGACCAGTTTTTAATGTTTCCATATATGTTTCTATTAGTTTTTTTTTTTTTTTTAACACAGAAACAAACACAATATTTTAACTCAAACATTTTCATTAAGGTAAAAAATAAAATTTTTAACCATGCCCTGTCAAATTCATACAATTAAATAACATAAAAAGTCACCGTGGGGGACAGCCCAGCAGTATCCTTGGCAAATACTTTTCGAAGAACAGCATTTTTGACTGTAGCCACCCAAAATTCAGATCTTCCATCTCTTTGGCTATTTTTATCACTTCAAACTTAACTCTTAAAACAGAAAGCTTTCCTTACTGGAATCAACAGCTGAGACTGAACTTGTTTCTTGAGAAACATGAGCAGACTATTTAGACCCAAATACTTTCATAAAGGACTTTCTAATAACAAACCTATACACTGCTTTACATCAGTTTCAATGGGAATAAAAGGGAGTAAAAACAGCGTTATTTATTAGTGGTTTACATACCTGTCAGGATGGCAAAAGTGATTGTAACCTGCATAAATAATACACTCAAGAACATTCCGCACTCCTTTGTGGTTACAGCAATATAGTTTATAAAACAAAAATATGATTATTCCCATTAAAGTCAGCATCAAAAATTAGTTTTGAGAAAGAAGGTGAAAGGAGCATTCTCTAACTCCTGGATGCCAGGAAGCAGAGTTTTTCAGAATCAAAAACAGAGAGCCCTAATTAAGAGCAAGGCCCCACCCCTCAGGGGTCACAGAGTTGTTTCTTTTGCTTTAAACTAATTCATCATTTTCATATATCAAAGGAATTTTCTTTACCCAAAATTAAAGAGACACCATAACATTCTTCAGAAGTGCAAACACCCTGAGATAGATCAATACCGGGATCTACTCAAGGAATTGGTATTTAGGTATAGTTAGTATAATTCATACTTAAAATCACTTGATAAAAATAACCGTCCAAATCTTCCAAACTCCATTTTCTCCTATGATGATCACCAAAGCAATCTCTATTGTTAAGATTCTTCTTCTCTGCTTGAATGTAGAAACCGCTTAGTAAAATTCTCCAGCTGGTTTTCAAGTTGAACAGCTTTATTTCTAATTAAAAAAAAATGAATAAATACCAATCTAATTATCATAAAGGTCAATGAGAAAAAAATGCATCCCATCCAAATCTTGAAAAAAAAAAAAAATCCCTAGTTAGCTGTTGCTACATTTATCTGAATTCAGATTCACTCTTAAAAGCATTTACTATGTATGCTACTATAACTTAGTAATAAATACAGACTCCACTGGCCAGGAAAGATATACTGAGATCAAATCTTTAACAAGAATAAAAAGCCTAATATGTATACCCATGGCTGATTCATGTTGAGGTTTGACAGAAAACAAAATTCTGTAAAGCAATTATCGTTCAATTAAAAAATAAAAACTGAAAAAAAAAAAAAAAAGAATGAAAAGCTTAAGAGACAGTGGAGTCACACCACCTTACAAAGAAATTATATCCTAAGTCACATAAAGATGTAATTGTTCCTGAATTCCCTATAAGTATAAAACATAGAATAAGTGGTTTTATGTATACATACAGTAGCTGGCAGATGTCAAAGGACCATAGTTGCCAAATATATATATTTTTTAAATATTAAAAAATTGTATATAAAGAAACCAAATGCCCATAAAAAGAAAGCAGGTTTGTGTCTCCCATTCTCATAATGTGCCTTGGTGCACACACATACTTAAATGAATCTCTCTCTTTCCTCTTGGTCTTGTTTTGTATGTTGCTAAATGGATATTGTCAAGGTCATATAATTTAAATGTGCATGTGAACTCCACTGTGTATTTCTCCAGAAAATGCTCCTGAGATACATAAGTACCAGTAATCAGGTTTGTTTTTTTAACTATAGCAAGATGAAAAAATAAAAACTTACCTCAGTTAAAAATTGTTTTCTATTGGATACTGTTTCACCAAATTTGAAAAGCTGTATTTGGGATGATCTAACTTAGGAGCAATGGAACACACGAAATTTGCTTCGGTGGGGGGTGGGGTGTGTGTGTGAGAAAGGATGTTGGGTCTAAGTCACAGGCAGTCAAGTTTTCAGAGACTCTAAACAGAAATGCGATGAGAATGTGACCGCTGATCAGACACAAATACCATGCATGGACAGATTTTGTGTGTGTGTGTATGTGTGTGTGTGTCTATCTGTAAGGATGTTGGGGTCTAAGTCACAGGCAGTCACGTTTTCAGAAACTGGAACAGAAACACAATGAGAATGTGACTGGTGATCAGGCTGAAATACCATGCATGGACAGATTCTGTGTGTGTGTCTGTCTGTCTGTCTGTAAGGATGTTGGGGATAAGCCACAGGCAGTCACATTTTCATAGACTCTGGAACAGAAACGCAATGAGAATGTAATTGCTGATCAGACTGAGATACCATGGACAGATATTTGTGTTCCAAAATTCAGGTCGCAGGACAGCCTCTCCAATTTGCAGACATTGCAAACTTTTTATACAGGCAGCGCGGGCGCAGGAGGGCCTAGAGGAGCTATCCTACGTTGAAGGTCAGGAAGGGCAGCGGTGAGGAGATACCCCTCGTCCAAATTAAGGAGCAATGGCTGTGCTTTGCTGGAGCAGCCATTACAAGATACCCCATGCCCAAGGTAAGAGAAACCCAAGTAAGACAGTAGGTGTTGCAAGAGGGCATCAGAGGGCAAACACACTGAAAGCATACTCACAGAAAACTAGTCAATCTAATCACACTAGGACCACAGCCTTGTCTAACTCAATGAAATTAAGCCATGCCCGTGGGGCAACCCAAGACAGGCGGGTCATGGTGAAGAGATTTGACAGAATGTGGTCCACTGGAGAAGGGAATGGCAAACCACTTCAGTATTCTTGCCTTGAGAACCCCATGAACAGTATGAAAAGGCAAAATAATAGGATACTGAAAGAGAAACTCCCCAGGTCAGTAGGTGCCCAATATGCTACTGGAGATCAGTGGAGAAATAACTCCAGAAAGAATGAAGGGATGGAGCCAAAGCAAAAGCAATACCCAGCTGTGGATGTGACTGGTGATAGAAGCAAGGTCCGATGCTGTAAAGAGCAATATTGCATAGGAACCTGGAATGGCAGGTCCATGAATCAAGGCAAATTGGAAGTGGTCAAACAAGAGATGGCAAGAGTGAATCTTGACATTCTAGGAATCAGTGAACTGAAATGGACTGGAATGGGTGAATTTAACTCAGATGACCATTATATCTACTACTGCGGGCAGGAATCCCTCAGAAGAAATGGAGTGGCCATCATGGTCAACAAAAGAGTCCGAAATGCAGTACTTGGATGCAATCTCAAAAACAACAGAATGATCTCTGTTCGTTTCCAAGGCAAACCATTCAATACCACAGTAATCCAAGTCTATGCCCCAACCAGTAATGCTGAAGAAGCTCAAGTTGAATGGTTCTATGAAGACCTACAAGATCTTTTAGAACTAACACCCAAAAAAGATGTCCTTTTCATTATAGGGGACTGGAATGCAAAACTAGGAAGTCAAGAAACACCTGGAGTAACAGGCAAATTTGGCCTTGGAATACGGAATGAAGCATGGCAAAGACTAACAGAGTTTTGCCAAGAAAATGCACTGGTCATAACCAACACCCTCTTCCAACAACACAAGAGAAGACTGTATACGTGGACATCACCAGATGGTCAACACCAAAATCAGAATGATTATATTCTTTGCAGCCAAAGATGGAGCAGCTCTATAGAGTCAGCAAAAACAAGACCAGGAGCTGACTGTGGCTCAGACCATGAACTCCTTATTGCCAAAATCAGACTGAAATTGAAGAAAGTAGGGAAAACCACTAGACCATTCAGGTATGACCTAAATCAAATCCCTTATGATTATACAGTGGAAGTGAGAAATAGATTTAAGGGCCTAGATCTGATAGATAGAGTGCCTGATGAACTATAGATGGAGGTCCGTGACATTGTAAAGGAGACAGGGATCAAGACCATTCCCATAGAAAAGAAATGCAAAAAAGCAAAATGGCTGTCTGGGGAGGCCTTACAAATAGCTGTGAAAAGAAGAGAAGTGAAAAGCAAAGGAGAAAAGGAAAGATATAAACATCTGAATGCAGAGTTCCAAAGAATAGCAAGAAGAGATAAGAAAGCCTTCTTCAGCGATCAATGCAAAGAAATAGAGGAAAACAAGAGAATGGGAAAGACTAGGGATCTCTTCAAGAAAATCAGAGTTACCAAAGGAACATTTCATGCAAAGATGAGCTCGATAAAGGACAGAAATGGTATGGACCTAAGAGAAGCAGAAGATATTAAGAAGAGACGGCAAGAATACACAGAAGAACTGTACAAAAAAGATCTTTACCACCCAGATAATCACGATGGTGTGATCACTGACCTAGAGCCAGACATCCTGGAATGTGAAGTCAAGTGGGCCTTAGAAAGCATCACTATGAACAAAGCTAGTGGAGGTGATGGAATTCCAGTTGAGCTATTCCAAATCCTGAAAGATGATGCTGTGAAAGTGCTGCATTCAATATGCCAGCAAATTTGGAAAACTCAGCAGTGGCCACAGGATTGGAAAAGGTCAGTTTTCATTCCAATCCCAAAGAAAGGCAATGCCAAAGAATGCTCAAACTACCGCACAATTGCACTCATCTCACATGCTAATAAAGTAATGCTCAAAATTCTCCAAGCCAGGCTTCAGCAATATGTGAACCGTGAACTTCCTGATGTTCAAGCTGGTTTTAGAAAAGGCAGAGGAACCAGAGATCAAATTGCCAACATCCGCTGGATCATGGAAAAAGCAAGAGAGTTCCAGAAAAATATCTATTTCTGCTTTATTGACTATGCCAAAGCCTTTGACTGTGTGCATCACAATAAACTGTGGAAAATTCTGAAAGAGATGGGAATACCAGAGCACCTGATCTGCCTCTTGAGAAATTTGTATGCAGGTCAGGAAGCAACAGTTAGAACTGGACATGGAACAACAGACTGGTTCCAAATAGGAAAAGCAGTTCGTCAAGGCTGTATATTGTCACCCTGTTTATTTAACTTATATGCAGAGTACATCATGAGAAACGCTGGACTGGAAGAAACACAAGCTGGAATCAAGATTGCAGGGAGAAATATCAATAACCTCAGATATGCAGATGACACCACCCTTATGGCAGAAAGTGAAGAGGAACTCAAAAGCCTCTTGATGAAAGTCAAAGTGGAGAGTGAAAAAGTTGGCTTAAAGCTCAACATTCAGAAAACGAAGATCATGGCATCGGGTCCCACTACTTCATGGGAAATAGATGGGGAAACAGTGGAAACAGTGTCAGACTTTATTTTTCTGGGCTCCAAAATCACTACAGATGGTGACTGCAGCCATGAAATTAAAAGACGCTTACTCCTTGGAAGGAAAGTTATGACCAACCTAGATAGCATATTCAAAAGCAAGAGACATTACTTTGCCAACAAAGGTTCGTCTAGTCAAGGCTATGGTTTTTCCTGTGGTCATGTATGGATGTGAGAGTTGGACCGTGAAGAAGGCTGAGCGCCGAAGAATTGATGCTTTTGAACTGCGGTGTTGGAGAAGAGTCTTGAGAGTCCCTTGGACTGCAAGGAGATCCAACCAGTCCACTCTGAAGGAGATCGCCCCTGGGATTTCTTTGGAAGGAATGATGCTAAAGCTGAAACTCCAGTACTTTGGCCACCTCATGTGAAGAGTTGACTCACTGGAAAAGACTCTGATGCTGGGAGGGATTGGGGGCAGGAGGAGAAGGGGACGACAGAGGATGAGATGGCTGGATGGCATCACTGACTCGATGGACGTGAGTCTGAGTGAACTCCAGGAGTTGGTGATGGACAGGGAGGCCTGGCGTGCTGCGATTCATGGGGTCGCAAAGAGTCGGACACGACTGAGTGACTGATCTGATCTGATGTGATATGTAGCATGTGCCCTGGTAAGTAGTAGCAGAAATGAAATGATGCTTAGTGATTCTCCCAGACTTGTAGTTGAGCGAGCTAATGGGTAGCAAGTTAAGAACTGTCAAGAAGTATAGACCTTGCGCTAATACTTCTGGTCTTGACTCTCTAAAGCAGAATTTATTTAGGGAAACAATAATGGAAAACAAACAATCCATGGAAAATCATATTAAACCATAATTCCACTTTATATTAGGATATCTTGTTTACTTCTGCTGCTTCAAATTTAAGTATACCTAAGAGTCCCCACAGAGAAGAAACGTTATCAGTCCTGGATATATAGGACTGAAAACTCATAATTTTAATAACAGAACTGCTCTAAAAAAGGACAAATATAGCTTAACACAGGGCTCTAAGTCTGAATCTAAAAAGTCCCTTTAAATTCATATTTTTTTGCTGTTGAAATTAGTTTTCACTGAAATTATAAAACATATGGAATTAACTATGGAAAATTATAATTAAGCCAATGCAGAAAGCCAAAAATTTTAACATAAATTTGCTAGCAATTTTATATAATTGTATTTTGGTAATGAGACAAGTAAATGTTCATATTATTGAGAAGAAAAAGGTCAAATACCTTAAGAGCTTTGAATTGTTTTGTATTTTCTCCAATTGATCTATTTCTTTGGATAATCTAGCAATTTCTTCTTCCAGATGTCTTTGTGTAATATCAACTTGTTGGCACAGGCGAGCAAAAGTGGTTGCCATTTCCCTTAAAATAAAAAACAATTTTATCAGCAGTTATGAATGTCTTTTTAAAATAAATAAGCTTTAAAGTTTACATTAAAAAAATCACAAGATTAAAAAATCCCTAAGAGATAAGGTATCAAAGAACATTGCTAAGAGTGGTATGAGGGAGGGTAGAGTGTATGTACTTGTAAGCGTAATATGACTGTGGGCTTGATTTCATCTGGCCTCAAGACAAATGCTCAACAGGTAATAACTACTCTGCCATTTTGCTGTGAATGTAAGTAAGCTATAAAAAGGCAAAGGTTGGGTATATTTCTTCAGAAACATAATAAGCCCTACTCTCATCCCCTACCAATAAGAATAAATTACTGGAAACAGGAAAGGAAATTTCATGAACTTCTGTGACTTAGTCAAAAATACTTTATAGGAACATTTAATTTAACTACATTTCTAGAGTCAAAGGGTGTATTTGTGTGCTAGTTAATACGTGGACTTTGGCAAATATTGTGTGTTTGCTATTGGGAGCATGCCTAGTAGGTGTGTACCACGGAACTTTGATTGACTGACTTGTTTTTCTCTGCAACTATCCTCCTATTCTTTTGCCCATCTTCATCTTTCCCATGGTCTTTTCCCTCTCCCATCTCTCCTCATCTGACCAAATACCAAGGTTAGACAAATTGAAGCATCTATTTTAACATTTTACTACATTAATATTTGGCTAGTATTATTTTAACTGGAATAATTTTTTGAAGTTGCCTCTGTTGAAGTCTAAAGTCATTTAAGAAAGAACACATTATCTTTAACTTGTAATCTACCATAACTTTTAGCTATAGTTATTGTCACATGGTAGGTGATTAATGTTTGATAATGATGAATGGAAAGCTTCATTCTCTTTTTATGAAATGTGAACCTCGACTGATTTCTTTTGGAGGTCTATGTCATCCTCATTAATATAAATAAATCAAAATTAACACCATTAAATAAAATAGCTCAATAAATATCTGGGAAATGAATGAACTAAATCAGTGGTCTCAATTCTGTGACCTCGTTGTTTCCGTTCCCTACAGCTCTAAATAGGTTATTACAGGCTCTGATCTTGTGTCTGAAACAGTTCAATCTTCTGGCAGTTTTTGTCTCCTGAGGCTAAACCATTTTACACACTATGCCACTGCCAAGTTATCTGTTCTAGAGCTTAAATTTAATGATGTCACTCCCAAGATTCCTGATTATCCAAACCTGTCCTATTGTTAGGCTTACACTCCAATGGACCGCTCTTATGTACATATCTGCCACACTGAAATTATCTCATGTTTCTAGTTTGGGCTCTTTTCTCTGTTTCCCTCTTTCTATTCTGCACATTCAAATCTCACCAGGCTACCTCTCCTCCAGGAGACCTTTACTGATCCACTGTCTTTTATGCTTTAAGATTCTAGAGCCTCACATTATGAAGCTCTCATTACCTATCATTTTTCATCTTTTTTAAAAATAATTATGTACATGTTGCTTCTTCTACTAAATTGCAATTATCTTTAGCTCAGAAAACTTTCTAATTCAGGTGTCAGTAGCACCCTAATACAGAATATTATGTATGCATCGATTTGACTGGGCTCCTATGTATTTTTACTAAATTACCAAATATTTGAGATACATAAAAGAAACTCAGAAGACCCAGGTATTTATTATTATTATAAAATTCTCTTGAGTTTAAAAAAAAATCATGCCTATAAATCTGGGCTGTAATAGTAAAAAATAACCACCATGCATTTATTTTGAGCCCACTATTTGATCATTCTATTTTTTCCATTTTGGTGGCAATTATAAACTATGTCCACGTTGTGCTAATTCTTTGGTACTCTTATTCGTGCATTTCTGCATGTACGTCATACTTCAGTAAAGCTTTAAAACAAAAACACAGATGAATCTTTCAACTTACTGTTGTACTTGATGGCTGCAGTTTGCGCTTGTGAAGCTAACAATCATCTGCAGTTTTTCAGTTGCATAATTCACAAATTGCTGTTTAAAGGCTCTCTCCTTGGCACGGGTGGTCCAAGTGAGCCTTTCATAAAGATACAAAGCTCCATACATACTTAATGAAACAGATATGAGTTTCCAACCTACAGTTTTCCAAATCTGTAAGATAAATTCACAGCTTACTTTGAGAAAGAAAGATACTACTAGGGAGACTGTACTAAAAGGCATTTTAGAAAATGCATTGGCTCTGTACAGATCCTTGAGTTAGATCCATTTTTTAAAAAATGTTATCTTCCTTCTCTGTAAGAAAATATGAAATTACTGAAAATCAAGCTGAAAAAGGAGCAGCACAGAAATAGCAGGCAAGAACTTTTATAACCTGCCGAGTATTTGGTAAGTTGATTCAATGTATCTCAAAAAGGGATGATAATTTTTTTAGGTCAAAAGTTTAAAAAATCAAAACAAACTATATATAAAATAGACTTCCCTGGCAGTCAAGTGGTTAAGGTTCTGTACTTCCACCGCAGGGGGTATGGGTTTGATCTCTGGTCAGGGAACTATGGGGACTTCCTGGGTGGTGCAGTGGTAAAATAATCTGCCTGCCAATGGCACCCCACTCCAGTACTCTTGCCTGGAAAATTCCATGCACGGAGGAGCCTGGTGGGCTGCAGTCCATGAGGTCGCTAAGAGTCTGACACGACTGAGCAACTTCACTTTCTCTTTTCACTTTCATGCATTAGAGAAGGAAATGGCAACCCACTCCAGTGTTCTTGCCTGGAGAATCCCAGGGATGGGGGAGCCTGGTGAGCTGCCGTCTATGGGGTCGCACAGAGTCAGACACGACTGAAGCGACTTAGCAGCAGCAGCAGCAGCAGCCAATGCAGGAGACATATTTGATCCCTGGGTCAGGAAGAACCCCTGGTGTAGGAAATGGCAATCATCCCAGTATTTTTGCCTGGAATATTCCACAGACAGAGGAACCTCATGGTTCTTTGTGTGGATTCAGAGGCAGACATGACTAGGTGCACGTACACACACACACAGCTGTGATCCCACATACCATGCAGTGAGGCCAAAAAAAAAAAGTAGCCAACAAGTACCTACTTATAGCACAGACAACTATACTCAATATTTTATAATAACTTATAAAAGAATCTGAAAATAGCTATATATATATATATATATATACACGTCTGTATGTGTGTAACAATCACTTTGCTGTACATCTAAAACACAATATTGTAAATCAAACTACATGTCAATTAAAAAAAAGGAAAACAAGTAAACCTATGCTGTTAATGACATAAAAAAATTTTTTAACATGTAAGAACTACTACAAAAAATAACATTTAATACTTTAAGGTGATCTCTTTGGTATTTGGAGAAGGCTAGATAAGGGCGCTGGATCATTGTTATTCCAATGTATAAGTATTATTTCTTTGTGTGCTGTGATGGAAATATTACTTTAAAATGTATGTTGTGATAACCATTTCACAATACATACATACATTAAATACTGTGGTACCCCTCAAACTAATACAATTTTATATGTGAATTATATTTTAATATAAAAATAAATATTTAGGGCAGTGGGAGGGAGGCCTAGGAGGGAGGGGATATATGTATATTATGGCTGATTCACACTGTTGTATGACAGAAACCAACACAACATTGTAAAGTAATTATCTTCCAATTAAAAAAATTAAAAAACAAATAAATATTTAAAAAATTTTAAAGATTAGATCCACGAAACTCAGTTCACTAACTTTAACCTACAACTTTTCATATCATCTTATAGAATCTGGAAACAGAAGTAAACATTCTTTTCCTGATCTAGCAGGTAGCTTTGCAAAAATTTCAATTTTAATTACACCAAAAAATACTGTTTCTAAAAAAAAAGGTACTGTTTCTTACCACTCCTCCAACAACAATGATGCCCATAGACGTTCTAGATGTAAGAGAGGCTAATGTTGTTATTAGGGTAACCATGAGTTCTTCCTGTGATGCATTATCTGGCGTTGCTGGGTTGGAAGGAGCAGTGGGAGTAGAAGCTAAAGATCTGGGGAGCTGATAAGGTTGAGGGGTAAAGAATTAATTCAATTAAACAGCTATACATGGAATAATCATTTAAAAAATTCTATTATATTCTCTTTTAAAATTACAGCAATAAAACTACAAAAAGAATGACTCCAATTAATGAGTTTACCATAAATACATGAAGAAAATAAAAATGGTCTGAAACCATAAAGAATAGATTTTTATAATATACAATGAGTCTGTCTTATAACAATAGGCCCTCAAGTCTCAAGAGAAATTAAAACTGCATATAAAATTTTTTTCACACCAAAAACACAATCTTTTAAAAAAATATTGGGCTTCAAAATTAAAACCTTGAGAATTTCCTTGTGGTCCAGTAGTTAGGACTTCACACTTTCACTGCCAAGGGCTTGGGTTCAACCTCTGGTCAGGGAACTAAGATCCCACAAGCCGTGCAGCCAAAAATAATAAATAAATAAAAATAAAAAATGAAAGCATAATAAAATAAAAATTAAAACCTTTACACTTTAAAACATACCATAAGAAAATTAAAAGGCAAGCTACAGACTAGAAAAACATAAATATTTTGAAATCATGTATCTGATAAAGACTTATATCTGGAATATATGTAAAGGACTCTTAAAAGTCAGTAAGAAGTCAAATAACCTAATTTAAAAATGAGCAAAAAATTTGAATAGACATGTTATAAAATGAAATACAAGAATAAGCATATGAAATGATGTTCAAAATCATCAGTCATTAGGGAAACACAAATCGAAACTATTAATACAATGAGATACAACTTTGTATCTGCCAGAAAAAAAAGCCTTGATTAGAACGTGGAGAAACAGAATGTTAATACATTGCTGGTGGAATGAAAAATGGTGCATCTGCTTTGGAAAACAGTTTGGCAGTTCCTCAGAAAGTTAAACATGGAGTTACCATATGGCTCAGCAATTTCATTCCTAAATACTCAAGAGAAATGAAAACACATGCCCACATAAAAACAGTATATGGGTATTTATAACACCATTATTCGTAATAGCCAAAAAGTACAAGCAACTCAAATGTCCATCAGTTGATGAATGGATAAATAATATGTGTGACAGCCATGGCAGAATACTATTCAGTGATACAAAAGAAATGCTGAATATTGATTGATACATGCTACAACATTCATACAGTATGATGACAAATCTTGAAAACATTACGCTAAGTGAAAGTAGCGAGTCACATTTTGTATGATTCCATTCATAGGAAATGTCCAGGAAGAGCAAAAATAATAGCTAGAGAAACCTGACTAGCAGTAGGGCTGGCAGTGGAAATGAAGCCTGACTGCAAACGGGCACAAGCATATCCTCAAGGGTGACAGAAATGTTCTAAAACTGGATTGTGGCAATGGTTTTAAAACCCTGTAAGTTTCCTGAAAAATTACTGAGTTGATAAATTCAAAATAGTTTTTTTTAATGATTAAGATTAGAAAATTTACAAAATAGAATATCAAAAGTGAATGCAGAGTAACCTACAACAGTATTGAATGAAAATTTGGGAACTGGCTTTCCCTTAAACATAGTAGTATACCTAATTCTAAAATGGCTCTATATCATAAATATTACCGTACAAATAAGCAAAGCTGACACAGCTAGTTCTACAGAGAAAATCACACAAATGAAATAAAAAGAGACTCTCAACTGGTAGAATCAGATACACACCTGTACAGTATAGCAATAACCACCTAATAAAAAGCCTACACAAATAGAAAATTAAAAAAAAAAAAAAAGCCTACCAAAAAATATTTATATATAGATAGATACCTGAAAGATAGGCTCCGATAATCCTAGAAGCACCCGCTGAGCATTTGTAGGGCCCAAGAAACGATGGACAAGAGAAGCCCAGCCCAGAGAAAAACGAAATACAATATCCTCTTGAAAATCTGAACATAACTTGTGGCAATTTAGATCATAGCTAAGATCAAATTTCTTGCAAGGAACCAGTGTATGTAGTTTATTCTGAATACCAGCTGGAAGTAATGGCTTCAAATTTTCTAGAAAGAACCAAATTATGATACTTTGGTTAACAACAGTAAATAATGTTTTACATTTTATAAGATATCTAAAAGATATTTTAATAAATATACATATGAAAAAACTACATAGGAACTTGCAGACATAAATATTACCAATAATTTCTTGCTGGGATTGAAGCATTGAAGCGTTGACTTCATTGGTGCACCGATCAGCCAAATTTCTTCCCATTCCGTCTTCTATGTGCTTATTTAACTCCTGTTAACAATGGTGATAAGTGTCCACATTATTTTCTTCTCTAGAACATATACAGACTTTATAAAAACACTAAAAAAGTAGTAAACACTGAAATGACTTTATTCTTTTGAAGTGGATAATTTTCTTGTGTATTTTATAATTTATATTTATTATAAGAATGCATAGGAGATCTAACAGTTTAATCCTGTACTGATTGCCATGAAGACACTAAAATGCCCAAATCACTGAAGAGTGGAATAAGACTCAGTGGGCTGCCGTCTATGGGGTCGCACAGAGTCGGACACGACTGAGGCGACTTAGCAGCAGCAGTAGCAGCAGCAAGATAAGTAAACTGTATCTGAATAACACTTAATGTAACTTACATTTTTATATACTTTCAGTACACTTGGAGTAGGATGAAACTCAGAACAAAATTCATCAACCAAAACAGAGAGTCGACAAATTTCATCTGTCATTGCACATGAAACCTGGAAATACAAAAAAATCAAAATTAGAAAATTTAAACAAGATGACTGACTACTCAAAAAAATCAAAATGAAAAAACTTAATATTCTTTTAAAGTAACAGATGGATAATATTTTTAGCACTATCAAAAGTATTATCATTCCCAGATATTATCACAAAGCTAACGTTACCCACCTTATTTGCAACCTCCTCTGTAACCTCCCTGATTTTTTTTTTAACATCCAGTGTTAAAAGGTTCATCTGGTTTCGGATAAAGTCCAGTCTATCAATTTGGTCTTCCCTCTCTTCTATTGAATAAACCCTATTGTAGTATGAAGAGTAATTAATATTCAGGATACATTTAAGTTCTAAAGAAATTAAGGAGACACTCACATATATTGAACCATCTGTTAGTGTGATATAAGAAAAAAAAAAAAACACCTTGTATTTCAACATCTAAAAGGGATTCAAATAACATTTCACTCATAAAATGTTTTACAGATGACTGGAGAGAAACTGCTCTCTCTCTGCTCCTGTGGCACCTGAATCCCACAAAGGATTAATAAGGATTCTAAATCTGCACCCAATTCACAGATACAAATATTTAAAATAGAACTAACTCATTATTGAGTCTACTTAATAAAGCACCCTGCAAGCTCAAACCAGCCAGCTGCTAGTTTTTGTTAGTTTCCTTGGAACACAGTCACATGCATTCATGTACCTACTGGGTGTACTCGGCTGCTTTTGCTCTAAACTGCAGAACTGAGTAGCTGCAAAATAGACAGTATGACCCACAAAGCCTAGAATATTTATTACTATCTGCTAAATCTGTTAACCCTTGGATGATATAGGAAAACAAAAGCCTGAGATTTTTTTTTTAGTATCTTTAGCTAAAAGAGTTACAAACCATCCTCAATTCACACCTGTTTTTTGTGCCAGGTTTATTTCAATGTTTATATTTTTATAAAAATTAAGGTCAACCCAGTGGACCAATACTTACTTTGGCTACCGTAATATAGCAACTGAGTTCAATAAACAGAAACACTGTGACAAGGCTAGCGATCAGACTCTGGGTTCTGACCCTTGTGTTTATTATGCTGCAAATTCTCTAATTTTATACATAATGCATCCTGCAAAAGTGCCAGAATTAGGCAACAGACCTAGATATGAGAGGAGTTTTCTTCTCAGCAAGATCAAATACATTTAAAATTTCCAATTTGATATCATCTTGGATTTAATCTTAGATGCTTTATATCCTTCCATTGATTGGCTTAAGTTCACTTAAAGGTTCAGTTGAGGCTTAACATCATTATGCTTGTAACATCTAATAACATCTTGATCTTAGTTTCAAGTGTACCAAGTTTGTGAGAACTACCCTTTTCTTTGAATAGTGCTGGTTTCTGTGTTCGTTTTCATCATTATAAGACAATAAATGGAATAAAATACTGTACTACAGTATGACATATGGAGTAATGCTTACCAAGTTCACCTTCTGGCTGGCAGGTAGTACCACCTTGCTTGTTTACCAGCTGATATAAAACCACAACTGGCATAAAAGAGTGATTTCAAGATTTCAACATATGAGTAAATAAAAGATGAGTAATAGGTTGAATGTAAAAAAAAAGTCACCTGTTTTGAACTTTGAAAAATTCTGTTTGAAGAAATGGTTCTTTCACTGCTTTAAAGATATTTCCAAGTCACTGAACATTTAAAACTCACAACTCACACATAATACTGAGATCATATTCTGAGAATGCAATGCTGCTACTGCTAAGTCACTGCAGTCGTGTCCGACTCTGTGCGACCCCATAGACGGCAGCCCACCAGGCTCCCCCGTCCCTGGGATTCTCCAGGCAAGAACACTGGAGTGGGTTGCCATTTCCTTCTCCAATGCATGAAAGTGAAAAGTGAAAGTGAAGTCGCTCAGTCGTGTCCGACCCTCAGCGACCCCATGGATTGCAGCCTACCAGGCTCTTCCATCCATGGGATTTTCCAGGCAAGAGTACTGGAGTGGGGTGCCATTGCCTTCTCTGGAGAATGCAATACTGAGAATGTAAATATGTGCTTAAGGTTGTTAAAAAAAAAAAATGCTTAACAGTTTCAAATACTGATTAAAAAACATGCAAGTAGGCATCAGCTAAACCTATCAGGCTGATGTTAGTGTGAAAGGTATTCAATAATAATAAAAATTTTATATCAGTCTTTTTATACTGACACAAAAATAATTTTTATTTTGCAATAAAATGAATTCATACCTTTTCTCTGCTGCTGCCACGTTTATTGAATCCATTATGTTTTTCACAGTTTCTAGTATCTGTTTAGCTCTGATAGTGTGCTGTTCAAACTTTGTTTTCACTGCTGACTGCGAGATACACTCCTGCGAGGGGCCCAAGCCATAACACATTACTGTAATTCCATCCAAGCATTTTCAGGAATTTAAACACAAAAACTTGCTGTTCATAACATTAACCAAAACTGACATAAGGAAAAAAAATAAATGAAACATAAACACAACTTAAAGTTATAAAGGTTAAAAAAAGTCAAGGATTCAAAAGTAAAAAAACTTTAACAGCAAGTTCATAGCTTTGTGTAATTTTACACAGTAATGTGCAATGGATCTTTGACTATACTATCTTCAAAAACAAATTAAAAAGGGTACTATTTTCAATGTTAAAAAAGATTTCCTATTAGATTACTAATTTTACTTGGATCACCTTTAATCTATTTCTAGTTCATCTATCTTGATCTTTCTCAAATTTGTAATTGATAACCTCATAAAGTTCTTAAGCCATGGAACCAGAATTCTACATTGAGAAAAATTAGTTGAATGATGCCACATAAAATTCATGAAAGAACTTCTACAGATTAAAGCCCGAACAAACTGAAAAATACTCTTTTAACAGTACACAACATAGTATTTTAAATTGTTTATAGAAAATATCTATAGCTATTTCTAAGATAATCCCATTATCGTCATGGGACAATATAGAGTGTGGATACAGGTCAGAATGATACGTTATCTCATGTTTTACTTTCAAGTTAATTGCAGCTCTTAACTTACTAACAGTTGTACAAATCAGTGATTCATGACGAGTATTTTTTACACAGAGAATAATACATCAAAATGCGTCACATATGATCATGGATGTTTCTTTTGTAAAATTGTTTCAATTTCAGTATGTGTGCATACTGCTTGTTATTTAAAACATTTATTGTGATTCATCACTTAAATCTTTGCAAAATTATTAAATGAAAATTGGCCTTTCACTTTTAATTCATAGAAAGTCTAATTCTATACTGACATTAACATCTGAAAACAACTTCAAGCATCTATAGAGAAATGTTAGCTGGTCTTCGAACAATCAAGGAACACTCATCTGGGTCACAACGTCAATACCCAAAATAGATGTTCTGTAGGACACCACGTTTATTTTTTACAATAAATTTTTAGAAGGATATACCTTCCAACTCTCTAATATTTCCATGAATTTATTTTCTTGAGCTTAATATAAAACTGGTACGAACTGTGATAATTACTTCCTAAAGTAATACTATCCTTTATCAAAATAAATAGCTTTCAAGTTTTAAAGGCAGTCAATACCCTAGCAGCACTGTTTCAATCAATGTCCTATTTATAATCTATATTAAGCCTTCACATCTCTAAAATCATTATTTTGTTCAATTCACTTTACAGAAAGTGAAAGCACTCAGTCATGTCCGACTCTTTGTGACCGCATGGACTATACAGTCCATGGAATTCTCCAGGCCAGAATACTGGAGTGGGTAGAAAACAAAACAGATTCATTTCTTTAGCTCCAGGGTACATGAGGATAATTCATTTAGCTAACAGTTTGCTTAACTCAGAGCCCACTACTTTTTTCAGAGCATAGTCTCATTGTTGCTCATCATCAAGCTCATTTATAAGTTTCTCAATTATCATTAATCTTGAAAAGATTAGTGTTAGGAAGTTAAGAGTATTACTGTTTTGTACATGCCAGAGCAAAAGCCACCAAAACTACATAATATCAACCATAATATCAACTGCTTATTTTTTAATGACCAAAACAAAGCTTTGATTTTACTTTAAATAACTGTCTCATTAATTGCCAAATTAACCTTTACAAAACTATTATAAAAGAATAAGAATAGTTTTAAAAGAAAAAAACGTTAAAAGAAATTCTATGTTCCTCGATGAAGCAGATCTAGATATCAGCAATGAAGACCCCAAATTTGTAGAT
Source organism: Bos javanicus (assembly GCF_032452875.1). Lineage (NCBI taxonomy): Eukaryota > Metazoa > Chordata > Mammalia > Artiodactyla > Bovidae > Bos > Bos javanicus. Next base: position 87,961,463 of record NC_083868.1, read on the forward strand.
AACAGCACAGTATTAGAGCTAGACTAGACAAAAAGGAAAACTCTTTTACAAGTTATTCCTTGATCCAAAAATATACAGTAGTGAATATGTAGAAAGAAGAAAGCAGGCAATTGTTTTCTAATTAAAAAGTATGCCACATTGATGTTCCCACTGCTCAGAAAAATATCAAAAGTCAACTACAAAAGAAATACTCTATTCCAAACGAAGTATAGGAAATGCTGATTTAAATAAAGCTTTACCGAACCATTTCTCAGAGTCCTATATACACTAACATACTTATGAATCTCCATGGAAGTCACATATAGCCTGCAGTAGTACCAGACTTATTTCATCAGGAACTCTGCTTTCATAAGGTGAAGTTTAAAATACCACACCAGACAATTTAAATTCCATCTTGTCAGAATATGCTAGAAGCTGCTTGAAAACTTATTAAAGATTAGAAGCAAAACAATAATCACACTTCAGTTAAGATCTTCTGATTTTCTACTAACATCTAAAGAAAATAGCTTACAACTAGTCATACATAGTTACAAATTTATAAATATTAATATTTATGTGTAATTAAAACATAAAACAAATTTGTCAAGTCCCCTTGATAAAAGACCCCAAATACCTAAAAACATGCTATTTACCACTCCAAACGTGTTACTTGGAAATATTTTAAACTGACAGAAGAAGTGCAAGAAAGAACACCAAGATACCATATACCTTTCAGCTTCTTCTAAATCAAATGAATCTCAAGAGGTCTATGGTAAAGATCAGATTGTTTGATAAAATGATGAACTTGGTACAGTTTTTCTTTTCACAAAAACCGTAAGACTACACACACACAAACAGAAGTCAATTCTGAAAACAGAAAATGGGCATTTAAGGCCACATGTTGTCATCACAACGTAAAAAAAGAGAAATCAAGAAAAGTCATATGGGAAGAATCAAAATACCTGAATGTTAATAACTCCTGTATTGAGTAGGAAATGCCAAAAACTATAATTAAAAATTAATCAACAATGAAATCTGGATACTGAAAGCCATGGAAGACATCCAAAGCTACACTCACAGACAAATTCATTCCCTTTTATAATGAAAGCAGAAAAAAACTTTCTGTAAACATTAGCTGAACTGAATGACTAACAACCAAAAAATGCTATTTATAAGCTGATAAATTATTCAATTAATCTTTAGAGGATACATCAAAGCAATAAAATCATTGACAAATCTCAATTAATATTAAAATATATATATTTCTTATATACTTTATTTAATGATGTATCTATATATAGGTATATAGACAGATATAGGAAAGGAATACAAAAATTTTTAAATAAACAATTATATACTAAATTATAAACTCTCAGCAATGTATCAATTAATAAGAAATCATAAATTATCAAAATTAATTTTAAAGGTAACAAATTTGAGCTTTGGCAAAAAGTTGAAAAGAGCTGTCAATGTAATTACCAAAAAAAGGTTTGGCCATCAAGATAAAATTGTTTGCCCATATGACTATTTCCTTAGGTAAATTCAAATCATTTTTAACTAATTCTCATTTTATGTCTATCATAGCTTTAAACAAAAATTTCAGACTCTAAAGCCTAACATTCTCTACAACTTCATGGAAAAGCTCTTGCTCATAGTTTTTTCCAAACATAATTTTTAGATTCTCAAAAGAACTTTTAAAATAAAAAAGTGAAATACCAAGTTTCTTCTAAAAATATTAGAAACAACAGTTCCCAACTCTTCCTGATTATTGCAATCACTTGGGGAGCTTTAAACATTTAAGAGATTCCTAGGTCCATCCCTAGCCCTACTGGATTAAGTCTCTGGGATAGGTCAGGAGCCTGTAGGTCTCTAAAGTACCTCATGTGTTTCTCATCACCAGCCAGGTTTGGCAACCAGTGCTCTACAGCACATCTTTTATTCTTCTTCCCACCTCTTCAAGGAGATATTCTGAGAAAGCAAAAGCTGTACCAGGAACCGATATGAAAGAGGTATGAGTGTATAACTGAACAGTACATGATTTGGTAGGAGAAATCAATGATAAACACATACACACAAAGAAAGAAAAGCTCAATAAATAAGAAAAGATGAGCAAAACAACAAAAGATATTCTCCCCAATATTCTTCCCATGGATGAAATGACTGTTCCTGATAAGAGTGGGTAGAGGACTGAATCTCTTGTGCAAAAAAAGGGAAAGAATATAAAAATGATCTTTAAGTAACTGGGATATCATGTATCCTACAGCTTAACTTGACAGAACACCTGTTGATATTCCAGGGACCTCCGAAGAATCAGAAACACCTTACCAAGGGTACAGAGAGTAGGCTGTCTTAAACATTTTGTGTTTGTCTACCTAATGGTCTGTCTTCTTCTCACCAAATTAAAAGTAGGGGATAGTGAGCAAATGATTAATTTTAAAAATTCTGCCAAGTACATTCAATATTTATGTCCTTAGTATTATAATAGTTACTACTTATAAGGAAGAATTACAGATGGAAGTTTTTTCAGTTCTGAGTATTTGTGTTCATCTGGGGGTGAGGAGATATGTAATCTAATAAATACAACTAGATAGAGCTAAATGAGAGCTGAGAAGATTAACAGCTAAAGTATTTTTCAGTCAATCTAGGATGTTTTAAGGTCTCTGAATAAAACACCTATCCCAAAATGTAACAGGATCTTCTGGCACACACATTAGTTATTCCTGCACCTCAGTAGCTTAGATTCCCCTAAAGTATAGGACCTGTATCTTAATTATTTTTGCATCCGTTTGTTTTGTTCAGCACATCTGGCATAAAACATGGAGAATTAACAGGTGGCAATACAGTTGAGAAATGTTATTAACTTTTGTCAAATGGCATTAACTATGTTCTATCAAAAGAAAAAAGATCTTCATTTTGCTCTATTACCCATTCTAACAGCAATTACATTTTTTTAATCTTGTCCCTAACTACTGAATATAGAGTATTATATTCATCACACAACACAATATTAGAAAATAATGTCTCATTTAGATACAAATACATTAAAAAAAAAGAATAAGAAATTACAATCTTTAATTCTCTGTTCTTACAGATCATCCATTTTGCAGGGACCTTCTTTCTTCAAACTTTCTTTGCTTCACTTGTTCTGTCAGAAACTACACTAAATAACACCAAAGGTTATTAACAAAGACAGGTAATGAAAACAGAAGATTATGCTCACTTTCCAACCAATGCTACAGTTTTATATCAGTCAATACATTCACAAAATTCCTACCTCAAAGATTTGTTCAAAATTCTGAAACTCTTGTAATCTTGCCTGAAATCCTTCTGCAAGTGCCCCACCTGTAATATTTAGATGAAGAGTTTAAAACCTAGTATATAGGAAGATAAGATATTTGCATGCTACTTTTATAATCTATATTCATATTTCAACAGGAAATCCATGATGAATACATACCACCTTCTGGCATCCCCTGTGCTTTGTGCTTTCTAGCACTAAGAACTTCCTTTGCAGAAACAAAAAAGATACGATTGCGTGCTTCTAAAGGATCCACAACTCTGAGCTCCTCCACCAAAAAATGCAGGCATCTTTCCATGTGCTGTCTGCGTACCTAGCAAAAAAAAAAAAGGGGGGTATTAAAAGAATTCTAATAACTAAACAAATATGAGTTACAGGCCTATACTAAATTCCATTTATAGTGATATTAAGGACGGCATCACCAACACAATGGACATGGTTTTGGGTGGACTCCAGGAGTTGGTGATGGACAGGGAGGCCTGGCATGCTGTGGTTCATGGGGTCACAAAGAGTCGGACACGACTGACCGACTGAAGTGAACTGAACTGAACTGATTACTATACTATGTAGAAGGCAATGGCACCCCACTCCAGTACTTTTGCCTAGAAAATCCCATGGACGGAGGAGCCTGGTGGGCTGCAGTCCATGGGGTCTCTAGAGTCGGACACGACTGAGCGACTTCACTTTCACTTTTCACTTTCATGCATTGGAGAAGGAAATGGCAACCCACTCCAGTGTTCTTGCCTGGAGAATCCCAGGGACGGGAAGCCTGGTGGGCTGCCGTCTATGGGGTCGCACAGAGTCGGACACGATTGAAGCGATGCAGCAGCAGCTGCCTTATACTTTTTTTATACCTTTATTTTTTTCAACTACTTTTTAAAAAGCTGGAGTATAGCTGCTTTACAACGTTTTGTTAGTTTTGCCTTATAATTAACAAATAAATCCAAAAATTCTAATAAATGAAGTCTGATACTTGCTGATAGGAAATCTTCCTCTTAACTTAATGATTCTTCCTTGAACATTTAATTTAAAATTCTGATGGACCATCAAATACTACACAACCATTAAGAAATATATTGTAGACAAATACTAGTACTTAATAGCACAGGGAAAGGTTTTTAATTCTGTATTAAGGATATATGATGTGTATACACATTTATGTAATTAATACATGGCATACAGGCAACACTCATAAAATGGGTGGCAATTTAATTTCTTCCTTAGGATTTTATTTTCTAAATTTTCTACAATGAAGCTATTAATACCTTTAAAATTAGAAAGTAAGTGCTGCAATAAATTTGCTATAATGAAGTTAGTTTTATTTTGAAATCAGAGCATAAATGGTATATTTTTCTTCCAAAAAACACTGGGAATTAAAATTGGGGAGAATACATTAGCTATGGATTAGAGCTGTGACATTAAGTTTAAGATTAGCACTTGGGTATCTAAATTAGGAATAAGGATTAGAAGTTAGGGTTTAGTACCAGCCTTTAACATTATGGCTATGATAAGAGATCTCCATGTTAAGACTTAATAAAATTAAACTAAAGAGGAATGGAGAAGAACAATCTGTGGGTGCTATCTTCTGATTCTCTGATGATTAAATGAGAGCTTGATTTGAAAGAGTATGATTACAAAACGAGTTAATAACAGGATATAAGGTTTCACATTAAGCAAAATTTCAATTGGGGGGGTCAGGGGAAGAATGAAAGCAAATAATCTAACGTGAATAGTGATGGGACAGGATAAATTTTATTTTTTTAATGTATTTTCTGAAGTCTTTTTGTTTGTTTGTTTTTGATCAGGCCATGTGGCTTGTGGGATCTTAGTTCCTTAACCAAGGATTGAACCCATGTCCGCTGCAATGGAAGCATGAAGTCCTAACCACTAGAATGCCAAAGAATTCTCCGTAAGTTTTCTTTTTTTTTTTTTTAATTTTTTTTCCCATAAGTTTTCTTAAAAAAATAATAAATACATACTACTATTAAAATCAGAAATATCATCAAGCAAATTAAATATTACTTGTACACTAAATGCCAGATTCTTCATCCTTTCTAAAGTTTCTAAAACCACCAGCATGACTAAAATGAAAAACAAAAGCAAAAAATACCAAGTACTGGCAATGACAGAAATCATGCGGCACTCTCAATGTGGTGATGGAAATATAAACTTAAATGAGTGCTTCAAAAAGCTCTTGGGCTGCATTTATTAAAATAGCATATTCTTTACCTATAATCCAGGAATTCTACTGCTCAATCTATACCCATGGATTACTGATTCCTGCGTTACTGACACTGTGAGTTGGATAAACCTGGTTTGGGGGCAAGAGCTATTCTGTGTTACAGGTTGTTTAACAGCATTGCAAGCCTCTCCCCACTAGATGCCAGTAGCACACAACCCCTCACAGTGAGAACCACCAGTATATAGCCAAGAGAAATATACACCAGTGTGCAACAAAAAGACATGCACAAGAATATGCCCAGCAGCATTATTCATAATAGCTAAAAGAAGGAAATTTACCTAAATACCCATCACTACCAGAATGAAGAGATCAACTGTTATTCATAGGATGAAAGACTATACCACAATGAGAATGTACTTCATCTATGCACAACAGAATGGATATATGTCACAAATTTAATGTTGAACAAAGGAAACCTGACACAGAAGTAGATACTACGTGGTTCCATTACACAAAGTTGACCAACCCGAAAAATTAATTTAGGCTATCAGAGACGCAAGTGGTTATCCTTCGGTTGGAGGGTAGAGGCTAGAAATGGGGGATACTGGGGTGCTGGAATGTTCTGCTTCTTGACCTGGACCCTTACAAAGGTATTAAATTTGTAAAATTCACTGAGCTGGACATCAATGATTTGTACACTCTTCTGTTGTTATACTTAAACAGAGAATTAAAAAGGATGTTTCAAGATCTAAAATGTATTTGACAGTACTGTCATAATACAACTTTATTTCAAAGTAGCTTAATACTCTGTCCTTAGCACATATCCACTTCAGATTTTGTACAATTATACTCTTTTCTCAAGTAAGAGAATAGCTGCTTATGATGTTCTACTCTATGATGTGTATTGTTTTCTCAATTACCAATGTACATTACTATATTTCAAAACTTAAGGGAAAAAAATGTAACTTACATCTTCCATATATTCTGGCTCTGATGCAGAGGCATCCCAACGATTATTCAGGATAAAAATATTAGGCTTGGAAAGTCGCTCATTTACCTTGTGAAAAAACTGTTTTTCCTGAAAAACATCCAATACCCAACAGTATGTTCACTTTTAAAGCAACTTTATTTCTAAATTTATACGTGAAACCTTTTTTGAATCTAAAAGTTTGAACCATTTAACAACAATGAGAACACCCAGAACACCCACTGAAATAAAAGATCCCAAAGCACTCTGAACATTAAACTTCCAGAGATGACAAAATTAAAATATAAGAAAGCAAAAGTTAAGGTTTTCCTGCTTCTCTCGTGAGTCTTTATTGAAATTCAATTGAACAAATATTTATCTGTTTCTACTACATGCAGGACATAAGATATTGCTAGATATGATAGTATTTTTAAAAATCTACCTCAAATATTCTTGAAGATTTACACTAAGTAAATTAATGTAAGACACACGTATCATAATAAACAATAAAAGGTATGCACCATAAATGCTATAAACATACAACTGAAATTAAGAAATGATCTATAAAGGAGGAAGTGGTGATAAAGATGGGCTTGATGGTACTGATAACAGCTTTTTGAAGGATGGAAAAATTGAGAGGGGAAAGAATTGTGAGCCAAGAATAACATAAACAAAGGTACCAAAGTCAAGATGTATATCAAAGTTTGTTTATCTGACACCTAAATAATGGAGTTACTCTAAACCAGACTTTAAACATTTACCTATTTTTTACACCATCAGGTTGTAAACAGTTGTCAGTGCTGTCAGAACAACATGGTTTAGGATATAGATCGGGCCACATAAACACTAATAACACAGTGACAAAACAGGACTTGTTGGTAACACCTAGGTTTTAATGGTGTTTAGCTATTTATATGCTTTTGAGGAATAATGTTTAAAAATTATACTACAGCTTTGGATATTAGATATCAAAACTCTGGAAAGATTATTTATGTCTGGTTCTAGATATCCTGGATAAATAATCTTCTGCGTTTAACAGCAGCTTAGAGTGTACACAGGTAAGCAGAAATCTAGGGCATACACAGGTAAACCTTTGTGAGAAAGCTGACAAAACTCAAAATATGAAAAGCTTTGCCTGCCAGACAGGGAGGTGAGGTGGGAGTGTTATATCTTATTTAAAATACTTAAGTCAACAGCCTAACAATTCTGGTGTCTGTTCCTTTAGAAACTTGCAAATAACTACAGTGAATGTCAACAACACACCTTAGACTCAAATACTCACTATAAGCTAGAACCATCAATCCAAAATCAGTCCTTCTAGTCCCAGAGAAACACAAACCCCTTCATTCACCCCTGATATCACAGCTTCCTTCTAATACATGATTTGGATTTCCCTTACTTTTCATAATCAGAAGGGATATTACTTCATATTCTATCACTCAAACAAAATAATGATAAGATCCTACCGTGTTCATTAGAGTTGATTCGGAATTTGCAACCAAAACGAAGACATCAGCATCTAAGCAAAACTTATCAATCCAGCTATCCAGCTCTGTAGTGACATCTGTGCCCGGACTAATGGGAATAAAATAAGAATTATATTTTATATATATATATATGTATATATATATGTACATATATATTTTTTCTTTTTGCCATGTTACACAGCATGTAGAATATGAAATCCCCAGTTCCCTAATCAGGGATTGAACTCACATCCCCTGCACAGAAGCACAGATTCTTAACCACTGAACCTCCAAGATAGATAATTTTTTTAACTTTTAAGAATTAGCTGAAGTTTAAAGGATAGGATTTCTACCAGTTATCAGTCTGAGGCCTAGGAGATTTAAATTACTTTCTCACCTATAAGAGAGCAGTTGTGGAAAGTTGAGAATCGTGCACTATATATTTCTGTTCTGCTGACAACTCCCAGAACCTATCCAACTGACAACTAAACAAATGTTAAAAATGTTTACTTATTAAAGAGAGAAAACCTCATGATTTTTGACAAGTAACATGATAACTATTTAAAATCTTTATGCTTTAATATACGATATTTGTTGTTCTCTTTCTGACTTACTCTACTCTGTGTGTCAGACTCTCTAGGTCCATCCGCATCTCCACAAATGACCCTATTTCCTTTTTATGGCCGAGTAATACTTCACTATATATATATATATATATACACCACTTCTTGTTTATCCATTAACCTGTCACTAGATATTTAGGTTGTGTCCTTGTCCTGACTACCTTAAGTGGTGCTGCAATGAACACTGGGGTATATGTGTCCTTTTAAATTATGGTTTTCTCAGGGAGATTAAGACTGATATATATATATATGTGTGTGTACACATATATATACACACACACACACTACCACGTGTTAAAACAGATAGCTAGTGGGAACCCACTATGAAGCACAGGAAGTCCTATTTGGTGGTCTGTGATGACCCAGATGGGTGGGAGGGCATGGTGGGGTGGAGGGAGGTCTGGGAGGCCCGAGGGAGGGGACATATGCTTACACATAGTTGATCTACTTCACTGTACAGCAGAAACTAACACAGCATTATAAAGCAATTATATTCTAATAAAAAAAAAAACTTTATGCTTTGGGAGGCTGAAAATAAGCACTAGGGAAAAAAAATGAGGCTAATACACAATTCATACTGTAAAAAGTATAGTCCAACTGTATATACATTGGCTTGATGTATCCTGTGACCAGCTGGCAAGATAAACAGATTGGGGTCATGGATGCAGTCTGGCCATGAAGTAAAAGAAAAATTAAAACTATTATATTTAAACTAAATGTTTTTAGGCGATTTCTCTGGCAGTTCAATGGTTAGGGGGTGCAAGTTCAATCCCTGGTTGAGGCACTAAGATGCCATATGCCACATGGTATGGCCAAAAATTAATTATTTTAAAAATTCAAAACATAAAAAAATAAACCCAATGTTTTTATTTCCCAAGTACCTTTTCTCTCAAGGGAAGGCCCTCATCAAATAAAAAACAAAAATTTCCATAAAACACTGAAATTTTAACTTAAAAGAGCATACCACAATTTTAAAAAAATCATTTAACTACTTTTTTTTCGTTAAGGACTCTGCTAAAGGGACATGCATTACCATTTTATTAAGCACCAATGTAATAGGATGATTTTTAAGAACATATTAAATGCAGGTTAGTCAGAAGAGTTAGGAATAAATTACAAAAGCATTTGATTAATTCTTGAACAAAGAAAAGCTGTATGAACTGTCCAGCAGTTATTTTGGGAAACTAGGTCTCAAGAATGACTACTGATTAAAAACAGTAACTGGTTAGAGTTATCTATCAAAGATATCTGGGCTCCCATGGATGTAGGTTTGATCCCTGGGTCAAGAAAATCCCCCAAAGAAGGAAATGGCAACTCACTACAGCATTTTTGCCTGGGATATCCCATGGACAGAGGAGCCTGGTAGGCTACAGTCCATGGAGTCAAGAGTCAGACACGACTCAGCGACTAAACCACAATAATCAACATATCTAGAATCAGACAGTCTCTAAGACCCAGCCCACTATCCAAACCACAAAGTCAATCTAGCGAAAAAAGTGGTCGGTTCTTGAAATTTCCTGTACTAGAATCAGACTGATAAATCAGCACTTTCATGTAACCATTAAGAAACAAAACAAAAAATAATACCTTAAATATTCTGTTAAAATCTAGCAAAGCAGAAAAAAGCAGCAATTGAACATTTAAAATTTTTATGTACTGCATTCTACACACAAGCAGCATTTCTATTAAATAAAACTTTTACAAGAAAACATTTCATATGTAATTTTACCTGTCTACTAAAACCAGGTCATCTCTCAAGAGGGCACATTTTGCCTTTGGCCAAAATACATGCACAAGACACCCAGCTTTCAAGTCTTTGTCCATATGAAGGGCGTGGGCCAGCTGATTAACTGTCTACAGAGGGAAGGGAAGAAAAAACAAGACTACTTGTAACAAAATTCAAGAAAAATGTTAAATATTAGGACTTGCTAAGCTTATTTTTGCAAAACATGTAGAAAAAGCAGTACTTTATATAATTTGAAATAAAACCATCTGGGGAAATCTTGAAAAACCTGAGGTTTAAAATTACCAAGTACGAAAAAAATAACAGCCATGAAAACAGTTGACTCATACCATCGTGCCAAACAATGTGGGCTGGAAACATTCTAAATGCCCCAACAAATGGCATCCTATGCAACACTGAACTTGATTACACTATATGTATGGAAAAAAATCTACAATATATTAAGGGAAAAACAGCAAATCACAAAATAGCATATACCATTTTTTTAAAAAAATACAGAGAAACACCAATTTAACTCTATACCAAAGTATTTCCACTGATTTTGGAAGTGTGTGAGTTGTGAAGTTTCTTTTCTTATTTTCTAATTGTATTTCCTGACTCTTCTAAAGTGAATTTATTGCTTACTAATGCAGGGGCGGGTAAAGGAATGTCACTAGGCAGTATTCATACAAGCATGCTTTAAAGTTAATGACTATGCCCATTCGCTGGGCTGGATGAGGCACAAACTGGAATCAAGATTGCCAGGAGAAATATCAGTAACCTCAGATATGCAGATGACACCACCCTACGGCAGAAAGTGAAGAACAACTAAAGAGCCTTGTGATGAAAGTGAAAGAGGAGAGTGAAAACGTTGGCTTAAAACTCAACATTCAGAAAACTAAGATCAGGCATCTGGTCCCATCACTTCATAGCAAATGGATGAGGAAACAGTGGAAACAATGACAGACTTTATTTATGGAAAAGGAAAGGAAAGTGAAGTCACTCAGTCATGTCCGATTCTTTTCGACCCCATGGACTATAGCCCTACCAGGCTCCTCCGTCCATGGGATTTTCCAGGCAAGAATACTGGAGTGGGTTGCCATTTCCTTCCCTGGGAGATCTTCCTGACCTGGGTCTCTGGCACTGTAGGCACATGCTTTACCGTCTGAGACACCAGGGAAGTCCACCAGGGAAGTTATTTTGGGGGGCTCCAAAATCACTGCAGATGGTGATTGCAGCCATGAAATTAAAAGACATTTGCTCCTTGGAAGAAAAGCTATCACCAACCTAGACAGCATATTAAAAAGCAGAGACATTACTTTGCCAACAAAGGTCTGTCTGGTCAAAGCTATGGTTTTTCCAGTGGTCATGTATGGATGTCAGAGTTGGACTGTAAAGAAAGCTGAGCGCAGAAGAATTGATGCTTTTGAACTGTGGTGCTGGAGAAGACTTTTGAGAGTCCCTTGTACTGCAAGGAGATCCAAGCAGTCCATCCTAAAGGAAATTAGTCCTGAATATTCTTTGGAAGGACTGATGCTGAAGCTGAAACTCCAATACTTTGGCCACCTGATGGGAAGAACAGACTCATATGAAAGACCCTGATGCTGGGAAAGATTGAAGGCAGGAGGAGAAGGGGACAACAGAGAATGAGATGGTTGAATGGCATCACCGACTCAATGGACATGAGTCTGAGTAAACTCTGGAGTTGGAGATGGACAGGGAAGCCTGGTGTGCTGCAGTCCAGGGGGTCACAAAGAGTCGGAGACGACTGAGCAATTGAACTGAACTGACTGATAGCCTCTCTTTCCGTTTAAGCTCTCTAAAATATTTCTACTCCTCAAGATGACTTCTGATATACATTTGTTTATTATCTTTCATATACGTGTTAAACATACAATTAAGTTCAAAGGGCTTAAGACAAAATTAATAATCAAGGAAAGGGCATCAGCACACATACCTCTATGATTCTTTTGCAATTTAAATGAAACTTTAAAAGGGAAACATCTATTATCAAATGGCCACAGTAGTCCTAATCAGGGTTGAAGTGAATTTCCACAGTGACAATGATAGGTAGTGGTTTTTTGCTTGCTTTTATAAACTTTCTGATAGAATTACAATCTTGTGACTACTCTGTATGGCTTAAAAGTTTTTAATATTTTTATAAATATCATCTCATTTATTGTTCATAAATAAATACTGAAGGGTATCAGACCGATTGAGTTACCTGCTGTGATCAAACAGCAAATTCACAGGAGGATGACTAGACCTATGAATTCACCTACAGTTTAGTCAAAACTAAAATGGCATGGATCTTCACATACTGAACTTCTGTATTTGTGGGAAAGCTCTTATGACTGAAGTGAATATAATGAGAAGCAGTGCCTTTTCCACTTGCTTTCATACCAAAGCAAACACCTTGCATCGTAATTGTTTTTCCTTTTTGTTTGGCTGAGAAAACCTAGTGCCACTGAATTCCTCAAGAAATTTATACAAGGTAGGGAACTACCGGGGAAGGCGATGGCACCGCACTCCAGTACTCTTGCCTGGAAAATCCCAGGGACGGAGGAGCCTGGTAGGCTGCAGTCCATGGGGTCGTTGAGGGTCGGACACAACTGAGCGACTTCGCTTTCACTTTTAACTTTCATGCATTGGAGAAGGAAATGGCAACCCACTCCAGTGTTCTTGCCTGGAGAATCCCAGGGACGGCGGAGCCTGGTGGGCTGCTGTCTATGGAGTTGCACAGAGTCGGACACGACTGAAGCGACTTAGCAGCCGCAGCAGCAGGGAACTACCACTGGCCTTTATCTGTCTAAATAGCATTTAGACATGAATTAGCTTACCAAATATTCTGAAGGCAAAAACAGTTTCTAAAGGCACAGATGCGGGTCAAAAACAGATTCCAGAGCCGAATTTTTTAAACAAAGTTTTGTTTAGAAAGATAAGATTTGTGATTAAACAGCGATGACACACTTCAGTAATTTTCTTTTCACTGGGAACAGTACTTTAAAATTTTTATAAACTTTTAATTCTAATTTATCTTCATTTTAAGCTAAGGACAGGTTTTATTCCTCCAAGAATTTAGCTCTAAAGCAAAAGTATTTTAGAAAATCCAAAATATTACTGATGGTTTTAAAAGAAGAAGAGAAATACTAATGGTTCTTCCATCTCTAGCAATGCAGACATCTTGTAAAGAGCTTTCCAAAAGAACAAGTTAAGGACATTATTTCAGGTGCATTGTGCTATTAAAGGTCAAACGGTATACCTTCACACTCCTTTTTTCATCTGACCCTTCTGTCATGAGATAGGCTTTATCTCCATCGGTTCCTTCAACACTCAGGAAGCAATTGGTTGTATGGCCAATCCCACTAGGGAGGACTTTATCCCACAACATGGCATTGATAACAGAGCTCTTCCCACTGCTTGTCCTGAAGAATGAATACACAAAATCAAGACAAAACATAATGATAAAAATTTCGTTCTTTCACTGGGTCAAAGGCCAACTTTTTTAGAATGCAATTTTGTACAAAAATTTCACCAGATTCCATTTTTTATGAAAAAGTTGACAACTTGATTTACATAACTATTAGCAAGGTACATTTCAGAAAAATAAAATGGAGGAAAACAAATCCTACCCTTCCCATAAAGAGATCCTCCCTGACCCTTTTTATTTTTCTTGCTTTTTGATTCCCATCACAAGGTGTCGTCTAAGGTCCTGTCTTCTTAAATCTGGGCTGGACCTTCTTCACATGCAAAACCCATTCCTATTTCTTCTTCTCAAGTAGGACAACTGAGTCATCACTTCCCCAACAAGCCTCTTCCCTCTTACTCTGACTCCTGCTGCTGCTAAGTCACTTCAGTCGTGTCCGACTCTGTGCGACCCCAGAGACGGCAGCCCACCAGGCTCCCCCATCCCTGGGATTCTCCAGGCAAGAACACTGGAGTGGGTTGCCATTTCCTTCTCCAATGTATGAAAGTGAAAAGTGAAAGTGAAGTCGCTCAGTCGAGTCCGACTCTTAGAGACCCCGTGGACTGCAGCCTACCAGGCTCCTCCGTCCATGGGATTTTCCAGGCAAGAGTACTGGAGTGGGGTGCCACTGCCTTCTCCTTACTTCATACTAGACTCTGCATAAGGTCAAGCGGGTAAACCAAATAATATAAAACAAAAGACAAACAGAAACAGAGCTTGAAGAAAAGTTTTCAAGGACATAAACAAGGTGGTTTAGTAGAGAATAACTGAAAAGGAATACCTTAGATAGCTTGGTCTGGAAAGGTTTCTATAGTAACATTTAGAATGAGACTTAAAGAATGCAAAGGAGTCAGACACTGAACAAGACACAGAGAATTCTATGCATAGGCTACCACCAAGCGCTAAAGCCCTCTACGAGGTTAGCTTAATGAGTAAATAAATGCCTCTACTGATACACAACACATGATATCTGAACAACCCAGTATGGGCCTTGTCATTTGTCTTTGCATCTCTAGTGCCCAACAGAGTGATTGGTACATAGACAGTTAACAAATGGTCCCTAAATTAATGTATGAGCTGTGGCAGAAATCACTCTTTTCACTCCAGAATTTCTTTAAGGAATGGCATGTCTTATTCTTCCTCTGGGAATCATGGAGCTGAAAATCTTTTTGGAAGACACAACGTGATAATCAATAGAAACTTAAAAGAGTAAGTCACAAATGATACTTATCTGTTTTTCTATTCTTATAATTGGCTAAGAAGCCAATTCTTAAAGATGAGCACCCTTAAAAAAGAAATGACTTCTTTTATAACATAAAGCTTTTTTTTATACCAGGAACTAAAATGAACAAATTATTTTACATGCTAATAGCTTTAACATTTAATATGAGCAGAAACTGCTGTAAAAAGAAGGAATACCCTTGCTGAAACATCAGAAACAAAGCTGCAGATACGATCAAGCTGAAAACTCTCCTTGAGAAGAACAGTAAAGAGTTACCTGCCAAAAAAGGCCACTTTCATGTGTCTCCGAGATAGCACCTCACCAATGACGGAAAGCTTGTTTTTATACCTCTGTATTTCTATCAGATCATCCTCCGTAGCTACTCGGTCAAGCTCTGGATTCTTATATGTTGCTGTAAAATTAAAATGGTATTAGACAAAATAATATAGATGAATATTAAGGTAATTATAGGGCTTCCCTTGTAGCTCAGTCAGTAAAGAATCTGCCTTCAATGTAGGAGACCTGGGTTTGATTCCTGGGTTGGAAAGATCCCTGGAAAAGGAAATGGCAACCCACTCCAATAATTATAAAACAGAATACTTAAGATGTACATACATTTTGGTTTTGTTCTATATTAACATGACATTTGAAAATAAAAATAGCATGGTATTTGAATATTTGGTAAAAGGTGAATGCCTTGTTGTAACGGGTCATTAAGAATACTGCTCAGAATTACAAAATTATTAAAAATTACAGGGGTCCAGTCAAAAGAGTGTTTATTTTTTAAATGTTTATTTGGTTGTGCCATGTCTTAGTTGCAGCATGTAGGATATAATTCCCTGACCAGGATTTGAACCCAGGTCCCCTGCATTGGGACAGTCTTAGCCACTGGACTACCAGGGAAGACCCAAAAGGGTATTTATTATTCATCAATACAAAGTACCCACCTAAGACCAAAACGCATTTCTGAATAGAGTAACTAGAACCTGCTGCTGCTACTGCTGCTAAGTCGCTTCAGTCGTGTCCGACTCTGTTCGACCCCATAGACAGCAGCCCAACAGGTTCCACCGTCCCTGGGATTCTCCAGGCAAGAACACTGGAGTGGGTTGCCATTTCCTTCTCCAATGCATTAAAGTGAAAAGTGAAAGTACAGTCGCTCAGTCGAGTCCGACTCTTGGCGACCCCATGGACTGCAGCCTACCAGGCTCCTCCGTCCATGGGATTTTCCAGGCAAGAGTACTGGAGTGGGGTGCCATTGCCTTCTCCGAACTAGAACCTAATATCCACCAATTATAATTTCATTCTGACAGGAGCTTCAAATCTTGAACTGAGAAGAGGGATTCACACGTTAAGAGTGAGGTTTGAATAGGTAATGGTTGTTGTTCAGTCACTAAGCTCTGTCTGACTCTTTGTGACGCCATGGACCACAGCATGCCAGGATTCCCTGTCCTTCACTATCTCCCAGTTTGCTCAAATTCATGTCCATTGAGTCGGTGATGCTATTGTGACGCCATGGACCACAGCATGCCAGGATTCCCTGTCCTTCACTATCTCCCAGTTTGCTCAAATTCATGTCCATTGAGTCGGTGATGCTATCTAACCATCTCATCCTCTGCCACCCTCTTCTCCTTTTGCCTTCAATCTTTCCCAGCATCAGGTGGCCAAAGTATTGAAGCTTTAGCCAACTCCACTGAGCTGGCTCTTTGCATCAGGTGGCCAAAGTATTAAGAGTTTCAGCTTCAGCATCAGTCCTTCCAATGACTATTCAGGGTTGATTTCCTTTAGGGCTGACTGGTTTGATCTCCTTGCTCTCCAAGGGACTCTCAAGAGTCTTTTCCAGCATCACAGTTCAAAAGCATCAATTCTTTGGTGCTCAGGCTTTATGGTCCAACTTTCACATTCATACTTGACTACTGGAAAACCATAGCTTTGACTATACGGACCTTTGTTGGCGAAGTGATGTCTCTGCTTTTAATACAATGTCTAGGTTTGTCACGGCTTTTCTGTCTCACTTTTCACTAAAATAGATTTGAGATGTTGACTTAACTTTTGAGTTGACAGGGAGATAAGTATAATGGCTAAATGTGGGCCACTTGACTTTTTAGTCCAGGCATTTACAAGTTGTGTGATCTTTGGTAAGCTGCTTACCTTTTCTGTGCCTTAGGTCCTTTATCTTTAAAATGAGTGTGATTACAATGTGCCTCAGTGTTGATTTGAGTATTAAATGAGCTATTATTAAGTGCTTAGAACAGGACCTCACACATACACTTCTTTCTTAGTTGCTATTAATATAATTCAATCTTCCTCCTTCGGTCAGCAGAAATGGGTTTTGTTATGGTATCTCATATAGTACAATGCTCTGTATGTGTTCTGTATCCAAGGTTGAAAGAATAAAGGATCTTTACATATTTCCAAAGTAATTATTTTAAAAACTTAGAGAAATTAACCTTCAACAAAATGTGATCCTTCAGTAACAAACTCCAGTAACTGGTCGAAGATTGCTGTAATTGTCTTCTTAGCCAGCACGAAGTGCTTCAGTGGAGAAGCAGTTTCTGCCATTATGCTGAAAATAAAAAGTTAGAAAAGTACAAATTAAAGACAGGTGAGTTAATGACACTTTTCAGCAACACTGACTCCCCAATGAAACAAACTTCCAAAATATTTATTTGGCTCTGCTGGGTCTCAGTTATAGTTTGTGGGCTCTTCAGCTGCAGCATTCAAGCTCTTAATGGTGGCATGTGGGATCTAGTTCCCTGACCAGGGATCAAACTCGGGCCCCCTGCACTGGGAGTGTGGAGTCTTAGCCATTGTACCACCAGGGAAGTCCCCCTAAATATTCTTACGTAGCTGTTTTTGGGAGAGAAGTGATTTACTCAGACAATTAAAGACTACTTTTGGGCAATATTCCACTAAAATATATGAAGTCTATTGCCCAAAATTTGACTGCAATTTCTACTTTAGTTCCCTTTGCTGATGATGAAAACTAGCCAAATTCTGAGTGCATGTGACTCTATTTTTTCCCCCCAAACTTTAAACTTTGTATTTTGTACTGGGGTATAGTCAATTAACAACGCTGTGGTAGTTTCAGGTGAACCTTGAATGTACTCAGCCGTACATAGGTGTGCTAAGTCACTTCAGTTGTGTCCAACTCTTTGCAACGCCATGGTCTATAGACTGCCAAACTACTCTGTCCATGGGATTCTCTAGGCAAGAATACTGAAGTGGACTGCCACGCCCTCCTCCAGGGGATCTTTCCGACCCAGGAATTGAACCGGTGTCTCCTGCATTGGCAAGTGGGTTCTTTACCACTAGCACCACCCGGGAAGCCATACATATACATGTACCATTCTTCCCCAAACCCTCCTCCCATCTAGTCTAGCATATAACATGAAGCAGAGTTCCATGTGCTATATAGAAAGTCCTTATTGATTATCCATTTTATATATAGCAGTGTGTACAAGACCTTCTCAAAGTCCCTAACTATCCCTTCCCCTAGCACCATAAGTTCCTTTTCTAAGTCTATGAGTCTTTTTCTGTTTTGTAAGTTTATTTGTATCATTTCTTTTCAGATTCCACATACAAGGGATGTCATAGGATATTTCTCCTTCTCTGACTCATTTCATTCAGTATGACACTCTCTAGGTCCATCCATGCTGCTGCAAATGGTATTATTTCATTCTTTTTAATGGATGAGTAATATTCCATTGTAATATATGTACTGCATCTTTTTTATCCAGTCCTCTGTAGACAGACATTTAAGTTTCCTCCATGTCTTGGCTACTGTAAATAGTGTTGCAATGAACACTGGGGTGCATGTATCCTTTTGGATGTTCTTTTGCAGATCTATGCCCAGGAGTAGGATTGCTGGATCATATGGTAGCTCTATTTTTAGTTTTTTAAGGAACCTCCATACTGTTCTCCATAGTGACTATTACATTCCCATAAGCAATATAGCTGAAACTCCAGTACTTTGGCCACCGCATGCGAAGAGTTGACTCATTGGAAAAGACTCTGATGCTGGGAGGGATTGGGGGCAGGAGGAGAAGGGGACAACAGAGGATGGGATGGCTGGATGGCATCACCGACTCAGTGGACTTGAGTTTGAGTGAACTCCGGGAGTTGGTGATGGACAGGGAGGCCTGGCGTGCTGCAATTCATGGGGTCGCAAAGAGTCGGACACGACTAAGTGACTGAACTGACTGACTGACTGACTGAAGCAATACAGAAGGGTTCTTTTCTCTCCACACCCTCTCCAGCATTTGTTGTTTTTGGATTTTTTGATGACAGCCATTCTAACTGCTGTGAGGTGATATCTCACTGTAGTTTTGATTTGCATTTCTCTAATAACTACTGAAGCTGAACATCTTTTCATGTGCCTGTTGGTCATCTGTATGTCCTCTTTGGAGAAATGTCTATTCAGGTCTTCTGCCCATTTTTTTGAATGGGTTATTTGTTTTCATGATAGTAAGAGTGCATGTAACTCTTAACTACATCAGGGAGCAGGATGAGTGAGATGAAGCCAAGTTCACCAACAATAAGTTACTGTCTCTCAATCTGGACCTCTAGGTGGTAGATAGGTAGAGTGAGTAAATAGAACAACATCATATTAACGTTTGACGCAATACTAACGTTGAGAAATTAGTTTTCGTCGCAACAAATGAGGCAAGCATTAAAAAGAGCAATACTAACGTTTAGAAAGTAGGAGTTCTCATCGCAGCATATAAGGAGACAAGCCTTATAGAGAGCATCAACGTTTCCAGCCAAAGTAACAAGAACTTCAAGGAATTTAAGAAAAATAATTTTTTGTGGTAGCTTCTCATAAAAAGCACCCAACAAAACCTATCACACACCTGTCTAATCCTTGTGTGCATGTGTGTAAAATGGAGCAGAGCAGCCATAAAGAAGGCTGAGACTTCCAAGGGGTCAGAAAGTGACTGACCGAAGGGCTGCGTGAGAAAGCACGGTGAGAATAACTACCCGGTTCAGCCGGTTGTGAACGCCTGCCTTGGAGAAAGGCCTTTCCCGTCCTCCACACCAGGCGCGGGAGCCCCGCCTGCGGGGCTCGGGGCCAGACCCCACCCCCGTCCCGCGAGCCTTTGCCGGGGCCCGGCCGCCCGACTCCCTGGGCTCTGACCTCGCGGGCTCTGCGGGCCCGACCCGGGAGCCGGCCCCACTCGCAACCCCCCCAGCTCGCTCCTTTGCCGCAGACCCGCGGCGGCGCCTCTTCAAAGAGCGCCCCGCGCACGACTCCCCGTCCCCTATCCCCGGCAGGACGAAGGTCACCCGAACAAAGTGAACCGATCCGCGGCCGAGACAGCGGGCACTCACCCAGTCCGGGCTCCGACTTGTCACCCAGTAACCGCACCTCAGCCACAGCCCTCAAGCAACCTCATTCTCCCAAAAGACGCTGGGAAACTAAGAGGGGGCGGGAGGAGAGGCACGAGGGCGGTTACTTCCGGTCTCTTGCCCTCCCGGATTTTGTTTTGCTCCATGACCGGAAGTGCGTATTCGCCAAACGTCATATTTCTTAAGGGCAGAGGGCAAAGAGTTTTTGTTAGCAGAGAATGCTGCTACAAGAATGCTTTTCAGTTCCCCTAACTTCTGCTTCGCCTCCGTCTGCCTTCAAAATTTCCAAAGCCCTGCCCAGCCTCGGCGTAGCTAGCTGCCAGCGGTTGGTGTAGTGAGGGAAAACGAAAAGGAGGAGAGGTGCGGTGAGATGAGGTTGGGTTGGGGTGCCAGACAAGGAACCTGCTTGCTCGGCCATCAGCAATAAAGAAAAACCTTTGACTTATAGACTACCTTAGCTCTGTGTGTGTGTGTGTGTGTGTGTGCGCGCGCGCGCGCGCGCTCACTTATTCGTGTCCAGCTCTTCGCGTGTCCAACTCTTTGCGACCCCATGGACTCTAGCGTTCCAGACTCCTCTGTGCACAGAATTTTCCAGGGAAGAATACCTGACGAGGTTGCCATTTCTTACTCCAGGGGATCTTCCAGGTCCAGGGATCCAACCTGTCTCCCGCCTTTGCAAGCGTATTATTTATCACGGAGCCAATCCTTGACTCAGTTCAGTTCAGTCGTGTCCGACTCTTTGAGACCCCGTGGACCGCAGCACGCCCAGCCTGCCTGTCCATCACCAGCTCCTGAAGTTTACCCAAACTCATGTCCACTGGGTCGGTGATGCCATCCAACCATCTCATCTTCTGTCCTCCCCTTCTCATCATGCCCTCAATCTCTCCCAGCATCAGGGTCTTTTCAAATGAGTCAGCTCTTCACATCAGGTGGCCAAAGATTTGGAATTTCAGCTTCAACAACAGTCCTTCCAATGAACACTCAGGACTGATCTCCTTTAGGATGGACTGCTTGGATCGCCTTGCAGTACAAGGGACTCTCAAAAGTCTTCTCCAACATCACAGTTCAAAAGCATCAATTCTTCTGTGGTCAGCTTTCTTTACAGTCCAACTCTCACATCCATACATGACTACTGGAAAAACCATAGCTTTGACTAGAGGGACTCTTGTTGACAAAGTAATGTCTCTGCTTTTTAATATGCTGTCTGTGTTGGTCATAACTTTCCTTCCAAGGAGTAAGCATCTCTTAATTTCATGGCTTCAGTCACCATCTGCAGTGATTTTGGAGCCCCCAAAATAAAGTCCCTATTGTTTCCCCCTCTATTAGCCATGAAGTGATGGGACCAGAAGCCATGATCTTACCTTTCTGAGTGTTGAGCTTTAAGCCAACTTTGTCACTCTCCTCTTTCACTTTCATCAAGAGGCTCTTTAGTTCTTCACTTTCTGCCATAAGGGCAGTATCATCTGCATATCTGAGGTTATTGATATTTCTCCTGGCAGTCTTGATTCCAGCTTGTGCTTCTTGCAGCCCAGCGTTTCTTGTGATGTACTCTGTGTATAAGTTAAATAAGCAGGATGACACTATATAGCCTTGATGTATTCCTTTTTCTATTTGGAACCAGTCTGTTGTTCCATGTCCAGTTCTAACTGTTGCTTCCTGACCTGCATACAGATTTCTCAAGAGGCAGGTCAGGTGGTCTGGTATTCCCATCTCTTGAAGAATTTTCCACAGTTTTTTGTGATCCACACAAAGTCTTTGGCATAGTCAATAAAGCAAAAATAGATGTTTTTCTGGAACTCTCTTGCTCTTTTGATGATCCTGCAGATGTTGGCAATTAGATCTCTGGTTCCTCTGCCTTTGCTAAATCCGGCTTGAACATCTGGAAGTTCATGGTTCACATATTGCTGAAGCATGGCTTGGAGAATTTTGAGCATTACTTTACTAGCGTGTGAGATGTGTGCAATTGTGCAATAGTTTGAGCATTCCATGGCATTGCCTTTCTTTGGGATTGGTTTGAAAACTGACCTTTTCCAACCCGTGACTAGTGCTTCTCAAACTTTGTACTCAGGAATTTTGTACTTGAGGATTCTTATTAAACTGCAGATTCTGATTCACATGGTCCAAGTGTCCATTTCTAACATCCCTGGAGTGTTGCTGCTCCTGGTCTGCACGTGGCTCAAAGGAAAGTCCTGGGACTTTCTAGAGTTGGCAAGTGACACAGTTTTGCAATTAAATCCACTTCATCCTTCTGAGCCTCAGGTACTTCATCTACAAATGCAGAATACTAATACCTACTTCATGGTAAGAGCGAGTATCCAGTTATTCAACCAAACACTAACCCTAGGTATTTCTGGGAGATTATTTATGATTAACATCTGTAATCAGTTGACTATGTAAAAGATAGAGAAGCTCTATACAGTCAGCAAAAACAAGACTGGGAGCTGACTGTGGCTCAGGTCATGAACTCCGTATTGCCAAATTCAGACTTAAATTGAAGAAAGTAGGGAAAACCACTAGACCATTCATAGACCATTCAGGTATGACCTAAATCAAATCCCTTACAATTATACAGTGGAAGTGAGAAATAGATTCAAGAGATTAGATCTGATAGACAAAGTGCCTGAAGAACTATGGATGGAGACCATCCCCAAGAAAAAGAAATGCAAAAAGGCAAAATGGTTGTCTGCTGAGGCCTTACAGCTATGAAATGAAGAGAAGTGAAAGGCAAAGGAGAAAAGGAAAGATATACCCATTTGAATGCAAAGTTCCAAAGAATAGCAAGGAGAGAGAAGAAAGCCTTCCTCAGTGATCAATGCAAAGAAATAGAGGGAAACAATAGAATGGGAAAGACTAGAGATGTCTTCAAGAAAATTAGAGATACCAAGGGAACATTTCATGCAAAGATGGGCACAATAAAGGACAGGAATGGTACAGACCTAACAGAAGCAGAAGATAAGAGGAGGTGGCAAGAATACACAGAAGAACTGTACAAAAAAGATCTTCATGATCCAGGTAACCACAATTGTGTAATCACTCACCTAGAGCCAGACATCCTGGAATGCAAAGTCAAGTGGGCCTTAGGAAGCATCACTACAAACAAAGCTAGTGGAGGTGATGGACTTCCAGTTGAGCTATTTCAATTCCTAAAAGATTATGCTGTTAAAGTGCTGCAGTCAGTATGCCAGCAAATTTGGAAAACTCAGCAGTGGCCACAGGACTGGAAAAGGTCAGTTTTCATTCCAATCCCTAAGAAAGGCAATGCCAAAGAATGCTCAAACTATTGCACAGCTGCACTCATCTCACACACTAGTAAAGTAATGCTCAAAATTCTCCAGGCAAGCCTTCAACAACATGTGAACCATGAACTTCCTGATGTTCAAGCTGGATTTAGAAAAGGCAGAGGAACCAGACATCAAATTCCCAACATCCATTGGATCATTGAAAAAGCAAGAGTTCCAGAAAAACATCTACTTCTGCTTTATTGACCATGCCAAAGCCTTTAACTGTGTGGATCACAACAAACTGTGGAAAATTCTTCAAGAGATGGGAATACCAGACCACCTGACCTGCCTCCTGAGAAATCTGTATGCAGATCAAGAAGCAACAATTAGAACCGGACATGGAACAACAGACTGGTTCCAAATTGGGAAAGGAGTATGTCTAGACTATATATTGTCACCCTGCTTATTTAACTTATATGCAGAGTACATCATGAGAAACACTGGGCTGGATGAAGCACAAGCTGGAATCAAGATTGCCAGGAGAAATATCAGCAACTGCAGATCTGCAGATGATACCACTCTTAAGGAAGTAAGCAAAGAAGAACTAAAGAGCCTCTTGATGAAAGTGAAAGAGGAGAGTGAAAAACTTAGCTTAAAACTCGATATTCAGAAAAGTAAGATCATGGCATCTGGTCCTATCACTTCATGGCAAATAGATGGGGAAACATGGAAACAGTGAGAGACTTTATTTTCTTGGGGCTCCAAAATCACTGCAGATGGTGACTTCAGCCATGAAATTAAGACACTTGCTTCTTGGAAGAAAAGCTATGACCAACCTAGACAGCATGTTAAAAAGCAGACACATTTGCCAACAAAGGTCTGTCTAGTCAAAGCTATGGTTTTTCCAGTAGTCATGTATGGATGTGAGAGTTGAACTAGAAAGAAAGCTGAGCGCTGAAGAATTGATGCTTTTGAACTGTGGTGTTGGAGAAGACTCTTGAGAGTCCCTTGGACTGCAAGGAGATCCAACCAGTCCATCCTAAAGGAAATCAGTCCTGAATATTCATTGGATAATATTGATGTTGAAGCTGAAACTCCAATACTTTGGCCACCTGATGGGAACGACTGACTCATTTGAAAAGACCCTGATTCTGGGAAAGAATGAATGTGGGAGGAGAATGGAATGACAGAGGATGAGATGGTTGGATGGCATTGACTCGATGGACATGAGTTTGAGTGAACTCCGGGAATTGGTGATGGACAGGGAAGCCTGGTGTGCTGCCGTTCATAGTGTCACAAAGAGTCGGACACGACTGAGGGACTGGACTGAATGTAAAAGAGGTTATTTCGGGTAATCTGGGTGATCCAATCAATCAAAAGATTTTAAGAGCAGAACTGATATTTGCCTAATAAAGGCATTCTGCCTGTGGACTGCAGGATCAACTGTTAGTTCCTGCCCAAGCCTACTGATGACTTGCCCTAAGTGCTTTTTGTTTTTGTTTTAAACAAAATTTTAATTCTCTCACAGTCATATGGAGGCCATATGTCTACAATCTAAATGTCTGCAGGACTAAGTTCTCTCTGGACACTCTAGGAGGAGGTTCCTTCCTTGCCTTTTACAGTTTCTAGTGGCTAGAGGCATTCCCTGGTTTACATCTCCTGCATTGCAGGCAGATTCTTTTACCAGCTGAGCCACCAGAGAAGCCCTGGCTTAAAGATACATGGCACCCACCCATCTCTGCCTCTATCTTCCTATGACCTTCTGCTCTTGTCTCAAATCTCTCCTTTCTTTTATATGGACACTGGTCAGTAGATCCAGTATGGAAATTGGAATCTTGGCTCCTAAATGCAGGTTGATCTCGTCTCAAGATCCTTAATTATATTTTCAAAGGTGCTATTTCTGAGTAAGATCGTATTCACAGATATCAACAGTTAGAACTTGGACACATATTTTGGGGAGATACTGTCCAACCTATTACACTTGTATTTTCTTTAGACCATGGTTTGCTTTTTCACCCTTTAAAAAACTTTGATAAGGAAAATCTTAAATATTCTGTGGAAAGACGATCAGATTAAAATAAAGGAAGACAAATGGCATGCTCCCTTTATGTCTGACTTTTCACAATGTGCAGTGTGCATCTACATTACACATTAAACAGACCTTCTCAAAGCAGGAGGGTGAGATCACCCTATGAGAAAAGGTTGGCTCCTTTCTTCACAAGACAGCATTACATTGTAATTCTATGCTTAATGTATTTTTTTCATCTCAGACAAGGGTACAAGAGGTGGCACTGACCAAAGCCTTGTCTGCATATGTGTAATTGAAAAAGAAAAAAATACTTAGTTGATTGAACTATCTATCGATACAATGCTAACCTGTCAATATGTTATACAATTTGTCTCAAAAATCTATGAAACTGCATCTCTAACTCCTGACCAACGGAGCAATTCTTGGAGCTTCTGAGAATTTGTTTCCTGGGTTATAATCCTCAGTTTAGATGGATTAAATTCTCTTTTATTCTTAGCTTATTTTTTGTCAACAAATTGAAGTTTAATTGATGTATGATGTTTTGTTAGTTTCTGGTGTACAGCAAAGTGATTTAGTTTTATATACATATATATACACACATACATATACAATTCCTTTTTCAGATTTTTTCTATTACAGTTTATTACAAGACATTGAATTATTGAATATAGCTCCCTGTGCTATACAATAGGACATTTCCGTTTATCTCTTTTACATATAATAGTTTGTATCTGCTTATACCAAAGTTCTAATTTATCCCTTCCTCCCTGCTCTTTTCCGCTTTGGGAACCATAAGTTTTTTTTCTATGTCTGTGATTCTTTTTCTGTTTTATAAATAAGTTTATTTGTATCATTTTTTTAAAGATTTCACATGTAAGTGATATGATATTTGTCTTTCTCTGACTTATTTCACTTAGTATAATCTGTAGGTTGCTACAAATGGCATTATTTCATTCTTTTTATGGCTAATATTCCAATATATGTATGTATATGTAAATATATATATATATATACAGATTTATGTATATCCCTATATATTTTGGATATATATCTATATATTTATGTCTATATATAAATATATGTATCTATATGTTTATGTCTATTTATGTCTATATCTCGGAGAAGGCAATGGCAACCCACTCCAATACTCTTGCCTGGAAAATCCCATGGACAGAGGAGCCTGGTAGGCTGCAGTCCATGGGGTCATGAAGAGTCGACCACGACTGAGCGACTTCACTTTCACTTTTCACTTTTCACTTTCATGCATTGGAGAAGGGAATGGCAACCCACTCCAGTGTTCTTGCCAGGGATTCTCCAGTAATGTAGTAGTAGTAGTAGTATGTCTGTATTATATATTTATGTCTATAGATATTTATATATATATATAGATATATATTTATCCCTATATATTATGGATTTGCCTAGCCAGCTCTCAATTCCTCGCAATAAATTTCTTATCCTCTGAATCCTAACTGACATACACTGTAACCCAGCTGACATGGAAGTAAGAAACTATGCTTGGTCTTTATTATAAAGCAAATTTTGATAGAAGTTCAATTCTAAGGATTCCTAGCAGAAATAATTAGCATACTGTTATGTTAGCATTTTTGTTTATGGCATAGAGAGGGAGGGTAGGGAAAGAGATAAAGAATTAAAAAGCACAAAACACTCTGAAATCAAGACTTCTGTTGTACTTCCCTGACCAATAAGTACTATAATTTAAAATCATGTTAAGGCATTAAGCAAAAAGGAAGGAAATTTTAAGGATGAATTTCAAGCATCAACCAGCATGCGAAAGGTGAAAGCTGTTATCATCCTGAGATCTTTATGTTTATTCAACAAATATATATTGATGAAGAAATCTTTTAATGAAAGAGCATGTAACAATCTGAAGACCTTAGTTTGTATCTACACTATGCCAGTTAGTAGCTATGTGAAATCCTGCTGCTGCTGCTAAGTCACTTCAGTCGTGTCCGACTCTGTGCGACCCCACAGATGGCAGCCCACCAGGCTCCGCCGTCCCTGGGATTCTCCAGGCAAGAACACTGGAGTGGGTTGCCATTTTCTTCTCCAATGCATGAAAGTGAAAAGTGAAAGTGAAGTCGCTCAGTCGTGTCCGACTCTTAGCGACCCCATGGACTGCAGCCTACCAGGCTCCTCCATCCATGGGATTTTCCAGGCAAGAGTACTGGAGTGGGGTGCCATTGCCTTCTCCGATGTGAAATCCTAAACCACTCAAAATCAGTTCTGAACACAGGGAATCTCAAAGGTAACTTTTGCTTTATTTATATTATTTGAATTTTAAAAATCATAATAGTATCACTTTACTAATAACAACTACATGTTTAATATAATTATTGTATTTCAAATAAAAGTGACATTACATGTTATAAATTATAAAAATAAGTGTTTTCATATAATAAGTAATTTAATCCATCATTTTCCTTATTATGGAAGACTCATAGGCAAAAATCACGAGTAAACATAAAGAAGAAAGGAGAAAAAAATTAAATATAAAGGCTAAATAAAACAAATAGAGATTAACAAAAACTAAAATTCAATTATTTAAAAACTTAGGAAAAACTAGTAAATATTCAAAAAATTGAAATGGCAATTTCCCATATATACCAAAAACAAGCCAGCCTAAATGACTTTAGAGATAACCCTTTACTAAATCTTTCAAGAAAAGATTAATCTCATACAGGTTTTTGCAAAGCATAGAACAAGAGAAAAAAACAGCCCAACTCACTTATAACACTAGAATAAACTTAATACCACTTATAAGAGGTATAAGTAAAGAAAATCACATGTATGACTATAGAGGCAAATATCCTATATGAAATATTAGCTAACTGAATCCAACATTGTATTAAATTTTTTTTTCTACAGGTACAGTTTTCCTAGAAATACAAAGATAATTCAATATTAGAAAATCAACCAATGAAATTCATATTAGCAGACTTATAGGAGAAAGCCCATGTTTATCTCAATAGCTATAGAAAAAAATCACTGCTAAAGTTTAATCCTACTTACAATAAAAAGTCTTCAAAACTAAGAAAACTGCTAAAGGCTACTTATGAAAACCTACAGAAAATATACTTGACAGGGAGTTTGAGCAGTCTTACACTTAAGGTTAGGAACAAAAAAAGGAATACCTGCTAATGCTATTCCTACTCTTTATGGTAGTGGGAGAACTGACAAATTCTGTGATAAGAAAAAAAGAGCCATTAGGGACTCACAGACTAGGAATAAAGAAACAAGTATATAATTTATGACAATTATATGATGACTTACATTAAAAATTAAGGACAGACAGCTATTAAAACTAAAAAGATTAAAACCCAAACATTTCTATATGCAAAATCAATATTTCAAAATTCAGCTTTCCTATAAATATGCAGTAACCAATTAGAAAACAAAAGCATGACAAAGCAACCAAAACTAAAGAATCTAGTTATTGACTTAACAAAAACCGCATACAATCTTTATGGAAAATTTTTTAAAGAACATTAAAAGAGACCTAAGTAAATGGAGAAATATACAATGTTTATGAAAGCAAAGATTTAACACTACAATGATGTCAATTCCCTCTAAAATGGTCATAATTATAATGCAATTTCAACAAGACTTTAGATGGAATTTGGAACTAATTCTAAATTTACATGGAAGAAGGAAAGTCCACCAACAGCTAAAAAAATTCTCAAAAGAAGAGTGAAGAGAATAAATTCACACTACCTGATATTGAGACATACTGTACTGAGCTGCACACTACCTGATATTAAGACATACTATACTGAGCTGAGCTTTCTGTGCTTTATAGCAGTTTCCACTAGCTATTTATTTTACACATGGGATGGGGGTTGGGGAGTGAGATCCAAAAGGGTGGGGATATATGCACACATAGAGCTGACTCATTTGATTGTACAACAGAAACATAACACTGTAAAGCAATCATACTCCAATTAAAAGAAAGACATACTGGAAAGCTGTAATGTTTTAAGTAACTGTTAAAACATGTGAAACCTGCAGGAACAAACAGGAATATAATGAATACAGACACAAATCTCTATGCCAATTATGCCCATGCGGAGTGATATATGATCAAATTGTTATCATGAATCACTGGGAGAAGAATGCATTATTTAACAAATAGTACTGACGAAATTGGCTCACTTGAATGAACAAAAACTTGAATCATTCTTACACACAGAGAAATTCAGACCTAAACACAAAAGGTACAACCAGAACATTACTAGGAGAAAACGTGGGAAAACAGTTCTGTGACTTTGGGGTTACAGAGGAGTTTGTTAACAAGATTGTAGAAAGCACAAGGTTGTGCTTTCTAACAAGGTGGTAGAAAGCAGAACCTGTAAGGTAAAATGTGATGGATCTATCCACAGTAAATGTAAAGATTTCTATTCAACAAAAGACATCAGCAATGGATGACAATCTGGAAATCTATTCTTTGCAGTGTATATCATCAACAAAGGACCAATAATTTAAAATTTTAAAGAACTTCTCAAAAGTAACCAGAAAACCCAATAGAAAAGTGGACAAAGGGCAACTCCCTGGTGGTCCAGTGGTTAGGACATTGGGCTTTCACTGCAAAAACAAACAAAAAGCAAAGCATATGCAGAAGCACTTCACGAAATGAGAAACCCAAGTGTCTCATGAACATATTGAGACATTTCTAATCTTGTTAGTAATCAAACAATGCAAATTCAAACAATAGTAACATACTGCTTTATGCCCTTCAGATTTACCAAAATCAATTCACTTTATTGTCTATAAGGATGCAGGGAAACATGATCATCTGATGGGTGTATAAACTTGAGCCAGTCTGGATATTTTGGACATATTTAATCACAAGCATACAAAATATACTTACAGAACGCCCACATCCCCCCAAGGGATAAAAAAAAAAATTTCCCAAACACCTTAACACATACAAGAATGTTTATGGTAGCATTATATAGAAAGTGAACAGTTAGAAACACAAAAGGCACTCAGCTTCATATTTAACTGGAGTTCAGAAGAACGGCAGAGAAGAGTTTCCTGCTCTATATGGTAAATGCATATGGCTTGAGAAGAGACATTCGACATTCCATAGTTGTTTAAACAGACTAGTAGTGAAACAAGTTTTTAAGGAGTTGAAAGAAAAACTTGGTAACATTACATCCATTGTCCTTGGTTAGTCATGCAATTTATAGTTAGCTAACAGGGACTAGAAAATAAGGTCTCATGCCATGATCCAGTACTCCCCATTACATTATTTTCTCTCTTCAGTTGTCTGGTATGACATTTCACTGAAAAAATAGGGTGCATTTTCACTTTTTCTAAAATTCTTTGAAGAGTGGTAGAGAGTTATAAGTCCTATTTATTATAGCTTAAAAAGCACTCAACTAATATTAGTGAACCATTTTTTGAGCTATAAATAAGAAGTTTAGATAAGGATTTTGTATTCTCAAATTTGTCATCTGTGTTTTACCTATTTTTTCCATGTCGATATATCATTATTTACTTCATGTTTTTCTTTAAACATTTGCTTAAAAAAAAAAAATCAGTTCTGTCCTAAGTAAAAATATTCATGAATGAGATTTGATGTGTTACATTTTATAACATATAATTTAAATCCATAAAATAAAATTATATACTATATACAATTATTTTTATGTAATGTGCTTTATGGGTCTGGATTAGATGATTTCTGAGGTTCCTTCCAAATTAACATTCTGTCATTCCGTGTTAGTTTTTCTACTTTAGCAATTTAGTTGTTCAATAAAGAATCTAATCAACTATAATCTTATAACCATAAAGAAGTGCTATGAGGGAACTCCCTGGTGGTCCAGTGTTTAGGACTAAGCGCTTTCACTACTGTGGCCTGGGTTCAGTCTCTGGTTAGGGAATTAAGATTCCACAAGTTGTGCGGCACAGCCAGGAAGAAAAGTACCATGATATTCTGCTTCTTAAAAATCTAAAATAGACACATTAAAATTTATAAATTCACTACTTCTGTTAGACAGGAAATTATAAAATATTTACAGGGTGTAGAAGTGAGTCATGAGGTATATGGTATGAAAGGAGTAAGTTATTTTAACAGTTTGGAGAATAGAGAGAAGGAAGAATTAAGACATCCACTCTCCTTGCTAACTGGGAAAATTTTACTCTCTTGAGACTTTCTGAAAACCCAAATGAGGTGAGAAAGGGTTGCAAAGAGAAGGGTAATCAGTCATAGAATATAGCTTGAGCAATATATTTCAGAAACATAAGGTTATAGCAGAGAAGTGATAACCCTAAATAAAATGTGCAAGGTAGGCAAGAAAAAAGAATTCAATACTCTCACATTTCAGCCAACCAAAATCCAAACATCATGGTAAATGGTCTTTAGGCAGAGGATCAAAAACAAAAACTAACACCCCTCCCCCAAACAAAACAAAAAACCACCCATCACCCACCAGAAATGATGCTTCTGTGTTATTTTCATTTGATTCCAATTCCTAATCTTAGCTTACTCCGAAGAATAAGTGCAAAAGTACTATTTCATCTGTAATGTTTTTCAGTAGCAGACACTATCTAGGTATTAAAAACTAGAAAACATGGAGTTTTTATTCAAAATATACTTTTCATTAAAATTTTCAATGTATAATTCATTCAGTTCAATATTTTTAGCAGCA
Organism: Bos javanicus; assembly: GCF_032452875.1. NCBI lineage: Eukaryota > Metazoa > Chordata > Mammalia > Artiodactyla > Bovidae > Bos > Bos javanicus. Next base: position 87,993,659 of record NC_083868.1, read on the forward strand.
AAAAAAAAAAAAAAGATTTTCCAGGTCATTATCTGTTGCCTATTTAAAACTCAAAATAAACAACAATAAACTTAACAGTTACGACAACAGAAATTCCTTTAAAAAAAGAATTTAAAGTCATTCTTTTTAAAATATGTGAATAAAACCACTAGATAATACAATATTCCTATTTAGCAATGTGAGAAAATTGTTTCTTTTTACAATAAAGAAATTACTTTTCACAAATGTGATTTATTTTAGGTTCAGGGAGTTACTAGTTTAATATCAAGGTTATTAAAGAGGATGAACTTAGTAAGGAAGTCGTGGTGATGCTTTAATGTGGAAACTCTTTGTATAGAAAATTATTTTTCAAATCAGTATAGAGCAAACATCATTAAAATTTTGGTTTTTAAACTTGTAAATTGAGCATGTAATTTCATATAAACATGTAAATTACATGTGACTTTAGGCTTTTTGTATTTATATTTTACACCATAAATGTACACAGTTCTTTCTCTTAGATTTGAATGTTGTCTTAAGATATTAATTTATGGAAAGCTAAACCAATATAAAGTATATTTAAAATTCATAAACCCACTGCCATGAATAGAAATTCTAATAGATATTCTGTATCTTCAGTCATCAGAACTGAAAGTTACAAAAGACTGTATCTTCAAAAGTTCATTTTTAATTTACGGGGATAAGACTGTTAATTGTAGTGTAAAACTGACTAACCAAATTTGCTTCTCTGTTGGGATTTACAGTTAATCGTTAACTATTTATTTTCAGTTAAGTAAGTAGTATTGATTATTTTAAGTCAACCCGCTTCCCAGGAGGATTGTGGCTCGTTGATTTTTATTACCTTTTTCAAATTTATGTCATTTATAGTGCTTTTAAGTCATCAGAATTCCATTAAAAATTTATCACAGTAGTTTGGGGGATATATTAACCTGCTTGTAAAAGGTAGTAAGACTGAGAAAACAAGCTAAGATAAACTGTAAAGTGCCAGGAATTAATTCAATGCTTTGAAAATCAGATTTAAAAATTAGGAATATTGTTAGCTTACTAGGGGAAAAAAAACCCCAGAAACCCGTATATGCTACTCCTGCGAATAATTCAGCAATCACCTAACAAGCTGCGGACCCTGTGAAAAGAAGAAACTGGTTAGTATGTGATGATAAATATTCAGAGGAACCTACGAAAGGCAATTTAAAATGTGAAAACTGGCAGATTTACAAGCAGGAAGAGAGGCTTTTGAATACCACCCAACCATTTTCAAATAACACTCATTTCAAGGTGAAGATGAAAGGAAAAAAACAAAAGATCCATCACGACTGTTCCCTGCTGTCAATAATTCTATTGTGTATTCCGTTATGTATTCTCAAATCACAAGAGTACAGTGGAAATATGTCTTTGAGTAGAAAAAATCCAGAAGCAGTTAGAAAATTTTCTTTTTAGATAAGTTTGTTTTTCCAAAAAAGTTCATTAAACTAAAAACATAACTTGCTACTGCAGCAATTTAATGGTCACTCATAGGTTTATTTGAAGGCTGAGTCAATGCAAAAAGATTTTATTGGACAAACTGGAAGTAAAATGTGGCCTCAAGCTGCAGATTCATCAAAAAAGCACCAAATTATATGGTTCTAAAACTTGGATTTAATGCCTCGAGTTGTTCCATTACAATCTCTAATTTGATTACTAATGCCTGATCAAAAATGTAATGCTATAAGATACACAATGAGAAAATAAAAACAAACCAAGTCATTACTTAAGGTTTGTTTTCTGAAAATCAAATTCCTAAAGCTGAATGGATATTGAAAAAGTATAAAAACCGAATTACCAAGAAGCCAATTCTTGGCTAGGATAAGTAGTCATGAAAAATATCCCAAGGACAAAGCTCAGATTTTTATAACATGGTGTAATGGAAACATCACTAGACTGGAATAACTTGGATTCCACTCCTGTCTGCTCTAACTGGTTTTGTGACCTCGGCCTAATAATAACCTGTTTCTATAAGAAACATAGAAAACATGTGGCGGATTCATTTTGATATTTGGCAAAACTAATACAATTATGTAAAGTTTAAAAATAAAATAAAATTATTAAAAAAAAAAAAAGAAACAGAAAACAAAAGGGTGTAGATCAGATGGCTTCTAAGGTTTTCTTCCAATTTAATTACAATTTTAAGTCTTGTAAGAAATGTTTTTATCAGACAGCCCTACCTGGAATGTTATAATCAGATGGAATGGTAATTTCTAGAAATACAAGTATGCATATATGACAAAAGGGTGGAAATAAAAATGGTTTTGAAAAACTTATTGCTGTCACTATTTACAAAACAGAATAAACTCCAATGGGTCCTATGAGAAAACCATAGGTCATAAACCAGTCTTTTCAACTATATTAATATTCCTGAGTGACAAATAGTTTGCTAGCAGCAATGTTTATTATATTTGAGGCCAATGATGCACAAAATACCATTTTCTTGATAGTACTCGAGAAGCTGTTACTGAATTGTGGTGGTTGTGTCTCCCTCAGTCTCCCCAGTTCATATGTTGAAGTAATGGAATATGACCTTATTTGGGGATAGTGTCTTTATTAGGTTAAAATGAGCTTGGCAAGGTAGGCCTTAATCCAATGACTGCTTGGTTCCTTGTAAAAAGGAGACAGACTTGGACACAGGGAGACCATGTGAACGTGAAGATGACCATATATAAGTCAAGGAGAGTAGCCGAGAACAGATTCTTCCTTTATAGCTCTTGGATGGAACCAACTATGCTAACATTTCAATTTTGAATTTCTAGCCTCTACAACTGTGAGACAATAAACTTCTACTTTTTAAGCCACTCAGTTTGTGATAATTTGTTATGGCAGCCACAGAAAATACAGATGCTAAGACTGATTTACCATTATCAAAAGTAATTTATACTTTCTCATAACAGCAACCCCAACCTCTCATACCTTCCTATTTCTAATACTTCAGTGGGTTTTCTCAGAAAACAAATGATTTGGTATCAGAAGTTCAGGCATGACTTTGCAATTGCATAACTGAAAATGAAATATGAACAGATTATAAATGACCTACTTCATTTATAAATGAGTTATGAAATGTCCTTTATCGTTTAACCCCTTTATCAGTTCCTCCCCATCTAAGATTATTTAGCACATGGATAGGGGCTAAAATAAGGATTACAAAAAAAAAAAAAGATTGCCAAGAAAATCACATCTTTCCCTCTTACCGTAACACGGGGCTCCTAGTGTCACTGAAAGACTCACACAGATGGAGAGTCCACTGTCTTGGGGATAGGAACTACTGGGGAATGCAAAAGCAGGGTCTGGATCTTGTTAACGGGATTATCAGTGGACTTAACTGTGCATTATGCAGCACTTTAGCTCTGGAAGTACAGTACTTTAATGACTTCATCCATGAAAGATTGATCTTGTTTTGAGTTTAAAGAAGAAAAAGTCTGTAACACCTGTATTTATGGAAGGAAAACTGTAGTTTCTTTAGTGTATGTTTCCTATCAACAAAATCAGAGCACATGCAAGAAACACGATGACAGTCACCCAAAGTGGTTAAAACTACGAATGCATTGAAAATACCACATTTAGGATACAACTATATACTGAAAAGGCAGCAATGCCAAGAAAATGGGCAATTAAAAAGATCTTGTTAAAGACAATTCTCACAAGTTGTGTTTAAAATCATCCATTTTAACATTTTCAAAATAGTTGAATTTATTATTTCAAATCAACATTATGGAAGTTAAAGAGAATAATCAAGTTGTTTCATGGACTGGAAGGTGACTTATTAATTCCCTTTCATTTCCAAACCTCATCAGGCAGTCACTACATTTATGAGGTAAATCAGCCGAATGCTTGAAATCTAGATGAATTTTAAGATCTTCAATCTGTCCTGTTGAATATTCACAGTATTGGCATAAATAAATCCCTTCAGATAAATGTGAATTTAAATGTTTGCAATATTCTAGCATACTTGAGAAGCCTTTCCCACAGTCATCACAAACATGAGGAAAAATTTTAGTATGTTCAATAGCAACATGTCTGTTAACATTTGTATGAAGTCTACTCCGAAACCCACATACTTGACAAACAAAGAAATTTTTACATTTGTCAAATGTGATTTTGCTTAAGAGGCTATACTGTCCATGTTCTCCATTGTTATACTTATCACTTAACTCTATTAATTTACATGCATGCTCATTTACCACATGGCTATGCAAGTCTTCTGGATCATTCGTTTCATGTTCACAGAACTGACACAAGTACTGTTCATCGCAGCTGTGCTCCTGGAAATGTAGGTAGAGTTCACTGCTTGAGGAGAACTGAACGTCACATTGCTCACACCAATAAAGGTGATCACTAAAATGGGTGTCTGCAATGTGCTGGCTGAGGTTCTCAAAAATTACAGTCTTATAATCACAGTATTTACATATGTAGGGGTCCTCTTCATGGAGTTTGGCATGTTCAATCAGAAGCATGTTGGTAGAGAAACTCTCTTTGCATACTCGACACACGTTTGAATCAGTACGCTTGTGCTTCAAGATCATATGCTGCTTTAAATCAGAAAAATATTTGCTGTTGAACTCACAAAGTTCACATTTATAGAGGCCACTGCTATTAGCTCTCAGTAAAGGCCATTTCTGCTGGGCAGTCACATTCAAAGCTTGGCTCTTGTCAACAATTTTGCAAAGTTTAGCTGGTGGCTCTTCATCAGTTTGGTCTTGGAGACTCTCAGAGGAATTGTTTTCTGTCTCTATATCATAGTCTTCAGAAATTGCATGCACTTCTGCGGCAATTGGAACATCTTCAGCAGTGTGAACTTCTATGGGGCTCTCCTCTTGGGTTTGCTGGTGGACTGATTCAGGGGAGTCACAGTCTTCATCACAAATTTCAATATCAGCAGATTTTTCTGAAAAACAAAGCAAGACTATTATTATTACTAAATAAGACCTATTATTTACTATTATTAAATAGTAATTGGCAAAAAGAAATTTATTTTACTATTTTTTTCACTGAACTATACAAAATGTGCAGATGCTATTAGTTTCTCTTACCTGTAGGAAAGGCAGTGTGGTCTAGAATTCTAAGTACAGGACTGGGAACCAAGTAGTTTTGATTTCTGTTTCTGGCTTTGATTCCATCTGTAAATTTTGGCAATTCATTTGATGTCTCTGTATCAGAATCATCATCTGCAAAAAAAAGAATTTGGAAAAATACTTATTATTTATATCAATCAAAACATTAAACATTACATAGACAAACTGAAATGCCAGTCACTAGAGAAAACTGGGCTTCAATATCATGTCTTTTTTAAAAAGACTTTATTTCTCAGAAGTTTCAAATTTACAAAAAATAAGAAGGTAATACAGAGAATTCCCACATATACTGCATTCAGTTTCTCCATTAACATCTTACATTGTTTGTTATAACAATGACCAAATGCTGGTAAGCTATCATTAACTAAAGTCCATACTTCATCCAGATTTTCTTAGTCTTTATCTAATATCCTTTTTCTGTTCCAAGGTCCCATCTAGGATACATAACATTTATTTGTCATATCTCTAGGCTACTGCTAGCTGTGGCAGTTTCTCAGACTTCCCTTGCTTTTGATGACCATGACAATCCTAAGGAGACTGGTCAGGTATTTTGCGGGATGCCTCATCAATTAACTTTGCTTTTTCATCATTAGACTGGGATGGCTCAGGTGGTAAAGCGTCTGCCCGAAATGCAGGAAATCCGGGTTCGATCCTTGGGTTGGGAAGATCCCCTGGAGAAGGAAATGGCAACCCACTCCAGTACTCTTGCCTAGAAAATTCCATGGATGGAGGAGCCTGGTGGGCCACAGTCCATGGGTTCGCAAAGAGTTGGACACGACTGAGCGACTTCCCTTTCCCTTATGGATTATTTGAAGGTAAACACAGAGGCAAACTGCCTTGTTTTAAAAATCACATCATATAGAGAGTAGAAACTATTAACATTATTATGACTGCTGACATTGAACTTGATAACCTGGGGCTTTATCAGGTTTCTCCACTGTAAAGTCACTCTTTTACTTTCCATACTCTACACTTTGGAATTAAGTTACTGAGCACAGTCCAAAACTTAAGGAGTGGACAGTTATGCTTCACCTCCTTGAGGGAGCATTAGCTATGTAAATAATCTGGAGTTCTTCTGTACAGATTTGTTTATTCTCCCTTATTTATTTATTCTATCATTTATTTATACCAGTATGGACTCATGGATATTTATTTTATACTTTGGGTTATAGTTCAATTTCTCCCCCTCTCATACTGTTTTAGCTTTGGCTACTGGGAGCTCTTTAGTTGGCTCCTTATGCTCCTTTGGCATACTTGTATTGAATGACTCTATATGTTAAGTACTTTCTTATTTTCTCGCACAACAAAATGCTCCAGGCTCATCTTTTAGGTTTCCTGCTCCAGAATTAGAATCAGCCATTTCTCCAAGAAGCCCTCGTTCTTCTTATTGGAAAATGGTATTAGAAACCAAGATCAGGGCACTAGATGTGCTCATTGCTACTGGGATGTCATTTCTGTTAGACTCTCAGTTAACAGAGCAAAAAATATGTGCATGTGTACTACTACAAATATACTGACATCCCGTAAATGTTTCTGTATGTAACTGTTTGTGTCTATATTAAGCCAAATATGAGTTCATACTGATGTCTCTGACTGAATGTTGTTTAAATGACCACATCCTTCACCTTGTGTTCTTTCCTTCCATTAGCCCTCCAAACTGAAATGTACAGCTGAACAGAAGAACTGTGTGTAACACTGTTCTTTTTGTGTGTTTTGTTTTTTTTTGCTACTCTACACGGCACTTATGATCTTAGTTCTCTAACCAGGGATTAAGCCTGCACCCCCTGCAGTGGAAGAAAGGCGTCTTAACCACTGGACCATCAGGGAACTCCCTGAAATACCACTGTTCTTAACTTTTCATCATAAATACTCAAAACTCTGGGTCACTCCTGCTTTGCCACCAATTCCTAGCTGACTAAAACTGATAGAGGAGGATGTGTTTTTGATGTATATGTTTGAAATAATGTTAAAGATTAAAATTCACTTACCCAAAAGTCTCTTGTTTTCTTAAAACAAGTTTAGATACTTGCTCATTTTGAAATCATCACTTTTACTCACATTTTCAAATAGGAAATGAAAAATTATAAAAGCAATTTGAATGAAAATATTTTGGAAAATTTAAATATACCTTTGTTGTCAAAATATTTTAAGTCTGGTTGTCTCATAGAACAAACACTGTAACAATGATCAGAAAAAATTCCATTGAATCCATCTGCAATTCTGCTTATTCCAGAGGAATCTGAACATAAAACAAAATTTAAGAATTTTCAAGCACACGGAACACATAAACATCTACTGACAGCCATCTCTTTATCCAACATAAAGAAATTTTCATAGTATTGGTAATAAAGTGTTACTATTTCCCTCAATTCTGAAGGCTTTCATAATTCAGATATTGACTTTGAGCTTTGAAAGAACCATAAATTATACAATTTAAAATATAATACTTTGAAACACACTAAGATACAATTCCCATGGTCAAGAGTCCCACAAAATATGAATATGCAATAAATGTGTTAATTGCAAAAGACACTGAATTAACTACCAAGCAGATCTGCCATGTACTGCAGAGAAAGCATAATACACAGAGGAAGGTCTGAGGACCAGTTAGAGCTTCTGAAGACAGTCATTTCAACTCTTGCCTCGGAAGGGCCAGTTAGGTAGACCAGGTTTAATTTCCTCAGATATGAAAAACAAGTAGGCTGGGTTGGTTAACAGGTATACCTGAGACTGCCCCAAGTATACATGTGCATAGCATATAGGTCAAGACCTCTTATTTGCCAAGATAGTAGAGCCAATCTCAAAGAAAAGATCTAAAATTATGCAATCAAAATGAAACTTACAACATTTCTGAAAATAATGTACAGGATAGTTTTTTTTCAATGATGCAAAATAGCTCTGATCAAGGTTATTATTAAGACTTAAGCACAAGCTTGGGAAACACAGACAAATCTCAATTATGCTATGTAAGTATGTAACTTGGATATCTAATCTTAAATATCTATAAACTATGAGGATTAAAATAAATGTTTGTGAAATTTTTATGTATGCCTAGTACACAGCAGACATTGAGAAATATATTTTCAGAGAATTTACTTAGGTTCCTCTTATGCACAAGTTGACCCAGATATTTAACTCTAATCAGATCATTTATGAGAAAATGGATGGAAACACAATTGCATGGGAATTAAACGTTGCCTAACTTTTAAATATTTTAATCGTACACTGACCTGAATAACGAGAAGGATGTAAAGTCTTCCTTTTTCTTTTTTTAGGATATTCATTCATATCTTTTTAATCTAAAAGATGGAAAAATTTAACAAATACATCACAGTAACAAGTGTTAATATTGTTATGTAAATTTATTCTAATAAAAAAATTGGCTGGCGATAGGAAATGTGTGCATCACATAAAAATTGACTTCACGAGTGAAATGTTAAACAATCTTGCTTATATTTTGGATTTACTTTTCTGATCAAGTTTAAAGGCAGGACACTGAGATCTGTTTTCTTTCTCCCTGAGGTTGAGAACTTTTCAAATGTTGATGTAATTGTGAAAATTGAATAATTACATAAGCCTAATGCTTATCTTTTATAAAAGAAAAATGGTACCTATGGCACCAAATTAAGAGTTTTATAGGTATATTTCTTACAGTTGGGAATATTTTGACAGTTTTGAAGCCACAGTTCAGTTCAGTTCAGTTCAGTCGCTCAGTCTTGTTTGACTCTTTTGCTACGCCATGAACTGCAGCACGCCAGGCCTCCCTGTCCATCACCAACTCCCGGAGTCCACCCAAACCCATGTCCATTGAGTCGGTAATGCCATCCAACCATCTCATCCTCTGTCGTCCCCTTCTCCTCCTGTCCTCAATCTTTCCCAGCATCAGGGTCTTTTCAAATGAGTCAGCTCTTTGCATCAGGTGGCCAAAGTATTGGAGTTTCAGCTTCAACATCAGTCCTGCCAATGAACAGCCAGGACTGATCTCCTATAGGATGGACCGGTTGGATCTCCTTGAAGTCCATGGGACTCTCAAGAGTCTTCTCCAACACCACAGTTCAAAAGCATCAATTCTTTGGCACTCAGCTCTCTTTATAGTCCAACTCTCACATCCATCCATGACCACTGGAAAAACCATAGCCTTGACTAGACGGACCTTTGTTGACACAATAATGTCTCTGCTTTTTAATACGCTGTCTAGGTTGGTCGTAACTTTCCTTCCAAGGAGTAAATGTCTTTTAATTTCATGGCTGCAATCACCATCTGCAGTGATTTTGGAGCCCAGAAAAATAAAGTCAGCCACTGTTTCCCCATCTATTTGCCATGAAATGATGGGACCGGATGCCATGATCTTAGATTTCTGAATATTGAGCTCTAAGTCAACGTTTTCACTCTCCACTTTCACTTTCATCAAGAGGCTCTTTAGTTCCTCTTCACTTTCTGCCATAAGGGTGGTGTCATCTGCATATCTGAGGTTATTGATATTTCTCCCGGCAATCTTGATTCCAGCTTGTGCTTCCTCCAGCCCAGTGTTTCTCATGATGTACTCTGCATAGAAGTTAAATAAGCAGGGTGACAGTATACAGCCTTGACGTACTCCTTTGCCTATTTGGAACCAGTCTGTTGTTCCATGTCCAGTTCTAACTGTTGCTTTCTGACCTGCATATAGGTTTCTCAAGAGGCAGGTCAGGTGGTCTGGTATTTCCATCTCTTGAAGAATTTTCCACAGTTTATTGTGATCCACACAGTCAAAAGCTTTGGCATAGTTAATAAAGCAGAAACAGATGTTTCTCTGGAACTCTCTTGCTTTTTCCATGATCCAGCGGATGTTGGCAATTTGATCTCTGGTTCCTCTGCCTTTTCTAAAACCAGCTTGAACATCTGGAAGTTCACAGTTCACATATAGCTGAACCTTGGCTAGGAGAATTTTGATCATTACTTTACTAGCTAGTGTGTGAGATGAGTGCAACTATGTGGTAGTTTGAGCATTCTTTGGCATTGCCTTTCTTTGGGATTGGAATGAAAACTGACCTTTTCCAATCCTGTGGCCACTGCTGAGTTTTCTAAATTTCCTGGCATATTGAGTGCAGCACTTTCACAGCATCATCTTTTAGGATTTGAAATAGCTCAACTGGAATTCCATCACTTCCACTAGCTTTGTTCATAGTGATGCTTTCTAAGGCCCACTTGACCTCACATTCCAGGATGTCTGGCTCTAGGTGAGTAATCACATCATTGTGATTATCTGGGTTGTGAAGATCTTTTTTGTACAGTTCTTCTGTGTATTCTTGCCACCTCTTCTTAATATCTTCTGCTTCTATTATGTCCCTACCATTTCTGTCCTTTATTGAGCCCATCTCTGAATGAAATATTCCCTTGGTATCTCTGATATTCTTGAAGAGATCGCTAGTCTTTCCCATTCTATTGTTTTCCTCTATTTCTTTGCATTGATCACTGAGGAATGCTTTCTTCTCTCTCCTTGCTATTCTTTGGAACTCTGCATTCAAATGGGTATATCTTTCCTTTTCTCCTTTGCTTTTAGCTCCCCTTCTATTCACAGCTATTTGTAAGGCATCCTCAGACAGCCATTTTGCTTTTTTGCATTTCTTTTTCTTGGGGATGGTCTTGGTTCCTGTCTCCTGTAAAATGCCATGAACCTCCATCCATAGTTCATCAGGCACTGTCTGTCAGATCAAGTCCCTTAAATCTATTTTTCACTTCCATTGTATAATCATAAGGGATTTGATTTAGGTCATACCTGAATGGTCTAGTGGTTTTCTCCACTTTCTTTAATTTAAGTCTGAATTTGGCAAGAAGGAGCTCAGGTTCTGAGCCACAGTCAGCTCCTGGTCTTGTTTTTGCTGACTAGTATAGAGCTTCTCCATCTTTGGCTGCAAAGAATATAATCAATCTGATTTCAGTGTTGACCATCTGGTGATGTCCATGTGTAGAGTTTTCTCTTGTGTTGTTGGAAGAGAGTGTTTGCTATAACCAGTGCATTCTCTTGGCAGAACTCCATTAGCCTTTGCCCTGCTTCATTCCATACTCCAAGGCAAAATTTGCCTGTTACTCCAGGTATTTCTTGATTTCCTACTTTTGCATTCCAGTCCCCTATACTGAAAAGGACATCTTTTTTGGGTGTTAGTTCTAAAAGGTTTTGTAGGTCTTCACAGAAGCATTCAGCTTCTTCAACATTACTGATCGGGGCATAGACTTGAATTACAATGATACTGAATGGTTTGCCTTGGAAACGAACAGAGATCATTCTGTCATTTTTGAGATTGCATCCAAGTACTGCATTTTGGACTCTGCTGTTGACCATGATGGCTACTCCATTCCTTCTAAGGGATTCCTGCCCACAGTAGTAGATATAATGGTCATCTGAGTTAAATTCTCCCATTCCAGTCCACCTTAGTTCACCGATTCCTAAAATGTCGACATTCACTCTTGCCATCTCCTGTTTGACCACTTCCAATTTGCCTTGATTCGTGGACCTGACATTCCAGGTTCCTATGCAATATTGCTCTTTACAGCATCAAACCTTGCTTCTATCAGCAGTCCCATCCACAATTGGGTGTTGTTTTTGCTTTGGCTGCATCCCTTCATTCTTTCTGGAGTTACTTCTCCACTGATCACCAGTAGCATATTCGGCACCTACCAACTTGGGGAGTTCATCTTTCAGTGTCCTATCTTTTTGTCTTTTCATGCTGTTCATGGGGTTCTCAAGGCAAGAATACTGAAGCCACACACTCCCTTAAAAAAAATACTGTCACAAATTTATATTAATCCTCTGGCTTCAGAGGGGGCGAAAAATCACCCTCATCATTCAGAGGCTCAGAATACAATTTTCAAGAAAAAATCCTTTGCTTACTCATGAGGTCACACTCAATATTCTATTGAGAACAAAAGAGATGTGGCAGCTATTGAATAAATATCCATAGACTGTTATAAAATTGACTAGTTTTACCATATCCCACTTACTTGGTGTAATTCTTAATACTGGAGTGAGGAAAACTGAATTACAGGGAAGTTTTCACAGATGGTGAAATATGTCTGTAGGAAAAATAGGACAAAAGTCTTACGAGCAAAAATGTAGTTCATTTCTGAGACTCAAGGTACCAGATGTTAGTTAACTGGAAAGCTATACAGAATTAACTCAAGTACAATATTCTTTTAAATACATACTCTATTAAGTACTAAAACTTGTATAAATTGATAAATATGTGACTATATGTAAATATGTGTCATATTTCTTTCAAGTGAATTTACCTTCTAAAGCTATCTTAACACCAAAAAAGGAACATAAATAAATACACAGGAATATAAATCTCATTAATTTATTTGTGTGTGCTCAGTTGAGTCCAATGTCTTTAAACCCCATGAACTGTAGCCTGCCAGGCTCCTCTGTCCATGGGATTCTCCAGGCAAGAATATTGGAGTGGACTGCAATTTCCTACTCCAGGGGATCTTCCCCACCCAGGGACTGAATCTCCTTCTCCTTCTCTTTCATTATTCAGTCACAATGAAAACCAATACAATCAAAGCTGACAAATTAGTACAGGCTTTTTTTTATCTCTTTTTTTGGCTGCACTGGGGTGGCTTGTGGGATCGTAATTCTCTGACCAAGGTTAGAACATGTGCCCCCTGCTGTGGAAGCACGGAGTTCTAATCACTGGACCACCAGGGAATTCCCAAATTACAGATTTTAAACTGTTTAAATCCTCCTTATAGATTGTTAATAGAAGAATAATAATGATCATTTATTGGGCACCAACTATGTACCAGGCTGTGAACATACTTTATTATTTAAACCTATGATTAGAAAAATCTATAACACGCTCTCCAAATCACTATTATCTACCCTTTGTTACTGATAAAGAGAGCTTACCAGGTGGCTCAGTGGTAAAGAATCTGCTTGCACTGTAGAAGATGCAGGAGATACAGGTTGGGACCCTGGGTCAGGAAGATCCCCTGGAAAAAGAAATGGCAACACACTTCAGTATTCTTACCTGGAAAATCCCATGGACAAAGGAACCATCGCAGAGTTTGACACAACATAATGGCTATACAACAATTGATAAGGAAATTGAGGCATAAACTTAAGTCAGGGGAATAGTAAATAAGTGACAGGGTTGAACAGAGATCTAACTTGAACATAAGATTTTCAAGTCTATGCTTTTAATCTCTTTTATTTATAGAAATAGGGAGATAAATTAATCAGTCCAACTGAAGTAGTAGTGTTAGAATCAGAACTCTTTCCTCCATTTCAGATTAGTGTTCTTTCTACTATAGCAGTGGGAAAATAAGGAATGTCAGAGAAAAAACGCATTGTAAAGTTTTTTCTGTGAACTTATAAGCGTCTTTTCTTATCACCACGGTGATACAGGTACACAGTAGGTAGAACTTGGCATCGTTGGAACTTGAGGTGCACATACTATTTTTGCTGCTTTATTAAGTGCTGGGTATATCAATACTGGGCTTCCTAGGAAGAAGTGGTAAAGAAACCGCCTCCCAATGCAGGAGACTCAGGTTTGATCCCTGGGTTGGGAAGAGCCTCTGAAGAAGGAAACAGCTACCCACTCCAGAATTCCTGCCTGGGAAATACCGTGGACAGAGGAGGATGGTGGGAAATACACAGCTCATGGGGTCACAAGAGTTGGACACAACTTACCTACTAAACAGTAACAAATCATCAGCACTATACATAATGTAATCATACACTTAAAGTGCTGCTGAATTTACTGCGAATTTTCTTTATTTGATTTTTCACAACAATCCTGTGAGGTAGATAGAAGGGCTACTATCAAATCTACTCCAATTTTACTGAGGAAACAAATTCATTGAAGGTGAAGTCAACTAAGTAGAAGAGCCAGCAATGAAACAGTGTGTCTTCTGACTTCTGGGTTTACAATTGTGTGATTAAATCTTCATTTCTAATCACTGTCACCAGCAAGTTACATCTTGCTCCCAGTCCTTAGTCAGCCACCAACTGGGAGGAGGGTGAGGGAATCACTCAAAGAAACTGACAACCATGATATTTGCAGAAATGATGTCAACATGTATAATGCCTCATCTAACAATGCAAATTAGCATTCCCTGAACTCACCCCATCAAGTGTATTAAAAAAAAAAAAACAGCTGTTTTCATATTTATGTAATAAACTAAAATCTTAAGACTTATTTCTAATACTTCTTTTGTACAGAATTTATACAGCTGAAAGCTTTATGCTTCATGTTCTAAATGTTTTACACATATCAGACAGAACACTGAAAACTGTCAGCCGAGCATTTCAAACACTTCAAACTCTTTCAAAGAAGCAAGGAAACCAAGAATGGCATTAGAATTAATGTTGCAAGCTGGCTTGGATTCAGACTGTCAGGTGAAAAGAACAGGATTACCTTGATCAGGAAATGTTTGAGTCCTACCTAGGGCTGAACAATATCCAAAAGTTTACAGGGCCTCCTTTAAGCAAGATGGTAAAATGCCCACTCAAGACCAAAAATGCTAACCACCCTTCATTTCAGCAAATGCTTTTATGTGCCTTTTGTGTGTATAACTGCCCTGATGAACTCTGGCTTTTTACCTAAGGATGTCATAAACACATTTGCTCACTAGTCCTCCTCTTTTAATGGGAAGATTCTGAACATGCAATTTTTCACTCCTCTTCCTCACTTAAAAAAACTACAGATAAAATTAATATATGTCACTGTAGTAAACTCAGAAGAAAAAATAATTAAATCACTTAGAATCTATTCATCCAGAAAAAAACACTGTTAACATGTTCTCCCCTGGTAGCTCAGTGGTAAGGAATCTGCCTGCAATAAAGGAGACACTGGAGAAACGGGTTGGAAAGATCCCCTGGAGAAGGAAATGGCAACCCACTCTGGTACTCTTGCCTGGGAAATTCCATGGACAGAGGAGCCTGGTGGGCTACAGGCTATGGGGTTGCAAAAGAGCTGTACAAGGCTTAGCGACTTAACATTTTAAAGTATAGACATGTAGACATTATCTCATGCTAAGGGATTCATACATACTTTAAATTTACAAAAAGCTAACCATGCCATCCAAAACACTCATTAAAAAAAAAAAAGCAACTTAGAAGACATTTGTCATCATCTTTCCAACTGTCATTTTTTCAACAATAAGAACGTCTAAGTACAAACCACAATACAGATTGGCAGACTCCTTTCGGCAGTCAGCACTTGTATCGGACGTCAACCTTTTTAAGACCTTTCATGCAATGTAAATATATATGACAAGCATTTACAATAAAAAGCTGGTTTTATACTATCGAGTTTTAGAAGCATGTTCTTCCCCAGCCTCATTTTGAAACAAGTTTATGTCTTTTGAAAGACATAAAAACACAGAAATGCTGCAGGAGGAAACTTGAACTAGAACCCACCACACGTCCCATTTAGTGTCAGTCTTTGCTTTATCACTTTGCTTAGAGATAAACTGCCTCAAATCACTCTTGTCCCTAGGTTGTACTGAAAAACAAAACCAAAATGGTTAGAAGTACCCTAATAAGTGCCTTAGACTATATGGCTGGGGACTTAAGAGCCTGAAGGTTGCGACTCCCGGCGCGGGCAAAGGATGCGCCGCCGGAGGGTCACCACGCCAGCCGGCAGGGCCTGAGGGCCAGCGTGGCACGGATGGGGGCCCGGGGCCCAGAGAGGCCGCGCAGGAGCCACCGGGACCAGGCTTCTCCACCCGCGCGCCACGTACTGGCCCCATCCGGGCCCGGCGACTAGCCAGGAGTCCCAAGTCCCGACCCCAAAGGCACCATTCGGAAAAAAAAGCAGCGGGGGACCGAGGCCAGCCGGGGCCGAGACGCCCTCAGCAAGGGGTGGAACTGCCTTCGGGATGGGGGAGGGGCGCGCCATCCCGCCAGAAAACGAAGGCAGGGTTTCAGTTTTAAAGGCGCCATCCGGTCTTCCCTGCCCTCTCCCGCAGGAAGCTGCGCCCCCGGCCCTTGCAGCAGTCCGGGGCCCGGGCCGCTCCGCCCTCACACTCACCAGTCCCCGGGGCCCGCCCGGCCAGCCCAGGCGGCGGCCGAGACGCCCGAGCGCGGGCGGAGGGGTAGCGCAGCCCTGCCCGCAGGCGCTCGGCGGCAGGCGGCGCCGCTCTGGCCCTGGAGCTCCCCGGCGCTTCGCCGGGCGGGCCCCACTCCCTCCCCGCGCGCCCTACGCCCAGCCTGCGAGGCCCCCGGCCCAGGCTCCGCGGCCGCACTCACCGCCGCGCTCCGCGCCTGCGCCGCACGCCTCAGGGGCCCGCCGAGAGGGCGGGGAGGTGACGAGGTGAGAGTCGGGGCCGGGGAGCGAGCGGCGTGGCCTCGCCTCGCTCCCGGGCTAGGAGGGACCACCGACCTCCAGCCCCGGGGGTGGCCCGGCGGCCCGCGCCCCCTGCAGGCACCTCCGCGCCTTCGCGGGTGCCTTCCGGGAGGGGTACGGCGCGTCCCGGAAAGAGCGGGTGATTCCACCCTCTAGAATTACTCCTAGCGAGGCTGCCGAGGGAACTCCCTCCACCACCACCGCCCTGCTCTCCCTCCCGCCCAGAGGAAGTGGGGGGAGCAGCAACGCGCGCCAGACGCCCTTTTCCCACCAAGTTCCTCCACGGGGACAGGCGAGAATGGTCTTGGTCGGGTTAGGCAAGGCATGTGGCATTTCAAACCGCAAAGAGTGGAATGCCGCCTGTTGGGGACGAAAAGGGCAGCCGTCCGCAATGCAGGAGGGGAAATTTAAAAGATCGCGGATCATTCTTAGTCTTTATCCTAATTCCCTGCCTCAAAAAATGTTGGTGGAATGAATGTGACATGATGGCGGATTGGATTAGATGATTTCACTTTTTCTGACCTTGAGTTTCTAGGAGCAGATGTAGAGAGGATAGCGACTGAACTGACTGAAGTAAACTTGGAAACGGGGTGTGATCACACGTTTAATATTTTTGACAAAGAGTTAAGGTTGTTAGTCCAAATTTACAAATTAGTAAAGTGAGCTTGTGAGGGTGTAGAGGCTAGGTTTTATTCATTAATGATTGTTAAGTGGATGATGCGGCCCTTCTGGATTATCATGTGCCCAAGGTCACTAGTAGGACTGCAATACGTGTTTTTTTCTTTCATCGTGTGTGTGCTTTTCTTGGTTATCACATACTAACCAATCAACCACCAGATAGTAATAATCATAGACCTTAATTGGACCCCATCAGCTAACTCCCAGGAGATAAAATCATATTTGAAAGAGACACTAGTGTGTGAGACAATTTTTACAATCTCATAACGTTTACGTGTGTGCTCAGCTCAAATAAATATTTACGAATGCTGACATGGCCTGAATAAAGTACGAAGAGGTTTAGAGGCACATTTTAATCCTAGTATAGTTAGTTATGGCACGGAATAGGGAATTGACACAGGTTTCTGGAATTTGTAAAGAACAGAGTTTCATTCCCCCCTTTCCTGGAGGGTTGTTTCTTGACCAGATACTGTGGGGGCCACAAGGGGGTGGTATGGAACCACTTTTAAGGCCCCTTCTCTGCCTGCAGTGATGAAAACCAGGCGAAGGTCCTGGGTAAGAGGAGGTGGTTTTGCCCGCCAACGCCTTGGTTCCGCTAGCGTCGTGCTCTGGCCTCGAGAGCCCTTCGCGCTGGCAGCAGCTGGACATCAGCTCACTGTTGGCTAAGCCGACTCTTCTGAGAAAAAGCTCATAGAAAAGGTACACCTCAACTAAATGTGGACTTTATTTCTTTCACCTCTTCTCTGCCTGGGACAGTAGTGTAATGAATCTATCTTTGATTTGGAGTATGTTTCTTTATTGACTTAAGAGATATTAACCTGTTTTCTATTGGTTTGTGAATAATAAGATAATTCCCACAGTGAGCCTCTGTTAAATAAATTACTGGCAAAGAGTCTCACGCTCTGAGCATAATTTGCCAAAAACCTGAGCACTTTATTTTTTGTAAACTTGAATATTTTCTCATATGATTCCTGGCCATTTTTATTTCTTTTGTGAATGATCAGTTTATGTCCTTTGTCCATTTTTCTAAGTTTGTCTTTTTTTATTTTTAAATTTTATTTTATTTTATTTTTTAACTTTACAATATTGTATTGGTTTTGCCATATATCAACATGAATCCGCCACAGGTATACACATGTCCCCCATCCTGAACCCTCCTCCCTCCTCCCTCCCCATACCATCCCTCTGGGTCGTCCCAGTGTACCAGCCCCTAGCATCCAGTATCGTACATCGAACCTGGAGTGGCGACTTGTTTCATATATGATATTATACATGTTTCAATGCCATTCTCCCAAATCATCCCACCCTCTCCCTCTCCCACAGAGTCCAAAAGACTGTTCTGTACATCAGTGTCTCTTTTGCTGTCTCGTATACAGGGTTATTGTTACCATCTTTCTAAATTCCATATATATGCGTTAGTATACTATATTGATGTTTTTCTTTCTGGCTTACTTCACTCTGTATAACAGGCTCCAGTTTCATCCACCTCATTAGAACTGATTCAAATGTATTCCTTTTATTGGCTGAGTAATACTCCATTGTGTATGTGTACCACAGCTTTCTTATCCATTCATCTGCTGATGGACATCTAGGTTGCTTCCATGTCCTGGCTATTATAAACAGTGCTTCGATGAACATTGGGGTACACGTGTCTCTTTCAGTTCTGGTTTCCTCAGTGTGTATGCCCAGCAATGGGATTGCTGGGTCATAAGGCAGTTCTATTTCCAGTTTTTTAAGGAATCTCCACACTGTTCTCCATGGTGCCTGTACTAGTTTGCATTCCCACCAACAGTGTAAGAGGGTTCCCTTTTCTCCGCACCCTCTCCAGCATTTATAGCTTGTAGACTTTTGGATAGCAGCCATTCTGACTGGAGTGAAATGGTACCTCATAGTGGTTTTGATTTGCATTTCTCTGATAATGAGTGATGTTGAGCATCTTTTCATGTGTTTGTTAGCCATCTGTATGTCTTCTTTGGAGAAATGTCTATTTAGTTCTTTGGCCCAGTTTTTGATTGGGTCAATTATTTTTCTGGAATTGAGCTGTAGGAGTTGCTTGTATATTTTTGAGATTAGTTGTTTGTCAGTTGCTTCATTTGCTACTATTTTCTCCCATTCTGAAGGCTGTCTTTTCACCTTGCTTATAGTTTCCTTTGTTGTGCAGAAACTTTTAATTTTAATTAGGTCTCATTTGTTTATTTTTGCTTTTATTTCCAATATTCTGGGAGGTGGGTCATAGAGGATCCTGCTGTGATGTATGTTGGAGAGTGTTTTGCCTATGTTCTCCTCTAGGAGTTTTATAGTTTCTGGTCTTACGTTGAGATCTCTAATCCATTTTGAGTTTATTTTTGTGTATGGTGTTAGAAAGTGTTCTAGTTTCATTCTTTTACAAGTGGTTGACCAATTTTCCCAGTACCACTTGTTAAAGAAATTGTCTTTAATCCATTGTATATTCTTGCCTCCTAAGGTGTCCATAGGTGCATGGATTTATCTCTGGGATTTCTGTTTTGTTCCATTGATCTATATTTCTGTCTTTGTGCCAGCACCATACTGTCTTGATGACTGTGGATTTGTAGTAGAGCCTGAAGTCAGGCAGGTTGATTCCTCCAGTTCCATTCTTCTTTCTCAAGATTGCTTTGGCTATTCAAGGTTTTTTGTATTTCCATACAAATTGTGAAATTGTTTTTTCTAGCTCTGTGAAGAATACTGTTGGTAGCTTGATAGGGATTGCATTGAATCTATAGATTGCTTTGGGTAGTATACTCATTTTCACTATATTGATTCTTCCGATCCATGAACGTGGTACATTTCTCCATCTATTAATGTCCTCTTTGATTTCTTTCATCAGTGTTTTATAGTTTTCTATATATAGGTCTTTAGTTTCTTTAGGTAGATATATTCCTAAGTATTTTATTCTTTTCATTGCAATGGTGAATGGAATTATTTCCTTAATTTCTCTTTCTATTTTCTCATTATTAGTGTATAGGAATGCAAGGGATTTCTGTGTGTTGATTTTATACCCTGCAACTTTACTATATTCATTGATTAGTTCTAGTAATTTTCTGTTGGAGTCTTTAGGGTTTTCTATGTAGAGGATCATGTCATCTGCAAACAGTGAGAATTTTACTTCTTTTCCAATTTGGATTCCTTTTATTTCTTTTTCTGCTCTGATTGCTGTGGCCAAAACTTCCAAAACTATGTGAAGTTTGCCTTTTTTTAAAAAAAATTAAGGTTTTAAATGTTTTATCTGAGATGTATGTTACGTGTGTTTCTTCCTGGTTTGTTTTTACTTTCTTTAATGGCACAAACATTTAAAATTGTAAAATCAAGTCTGTTATTCTTTTCCAAGTTTTATTGTTGCCTTAACATTGAAATAACCTTTTGTCCTACACAAGATCTGGTTGCATTTTTTACTTTAACTTTTTAATTGATCTGTAATTTATTTTGTGAGATGTGATGTGAGATGAGGAAAACTTTTTCTGTCATATTTCTTTTTTCTTATTTCTCTCCATTTTGTATAACAGCCTGAAATAAAATTTCTGAGAATAACTTCATCTGACGTTCAAGTAACTTCCTAAGGCATTCTAATTTTAACTGCATCTGCATCACTAGGAGGTGATTGTTAAAATATAGAGGCCTGTGCTGTAGCTTGGGAGTGTCTAGTTGGGTAAGTCTGAGATGGAGCCTGTTGTTGTTCAGTTGCTCAGTTGTGCCTGACTCTTTGTGACCCCATGGATGCCAGGCTTCCCTGTCCTTCACCGTCTCCCAGAACTTGCTCAAACTCATGTCCATTGAGTCAGTGATGCCATCCAACCATCTCATTCTCTGTTGTCCCCTCCTCCTCCTACCTTCAATTTTTCCCAGCATCAGGGTCTTTTCTAATGAGTTGGCCCTTTGCATCAGGTGGCCGAAGTAAGTATTGGAGCTTCAACTTCAGCATCAGTCCTTCTAATGAATATTCAGGGTTGATTTCCTTTAGGATTGACTGATTTGATATCCTTGCAGTCCAAGGGACTCTCAAGAGTCTTCTCCAACACCACAGTTCAAAAGCATCAATTAAGAGTTTCTAACAAGTTCTCAGGTGATGCTGCTGCTGCTGGTGCAGGATCACACTCTGAGAACCACTAGCCTTTAAGGCTTTCCCCACCCAACCTCTCATTAGTTAAACAGTACAGTACTTTTCACTATTCCATAGATAGACACTGATGCTGAAGCTTCAATACTTTGGCCACCTGATGCGAAGAACTGATTCATTTGTAAAGACCCAGATGCTGGGAAAGATCGAAAGCAGGAGGAGAAGGGGACCATAGAGGATGAGATGGTTGGATGGCATTACCGATTGGAGGATGAGTTTGAGCAAGTTTGAGCAAGCTCTGGGAGTTGGTGCTGGACAGGGGAGCCTGGTGTACTGCATTCCATGGATCACAAAGAGTCAGACATGACTGAGCGACTGAACTAAATAGGTCTAACTCTTTCTCTTTTGTGTGTTTCAGTATGTTTCTTCCACCTGCAATTCCTTTCCTTTGTTTATATCTATAAGATCAAGCTTGCACTTTATCTCCTTTCTATGAAATCTTTGATTTTTCCTAGCAGAGATCTCTACCCACTCCAGTGTTCTTGCCTGGAGAATCCCAGGGACAGGGGAGCCTGGTGGGCTGCCATCTATGGGGTCGCACAGAGTGGGACACGACTGAAGCGACTTAGCAGCAGCAGAGATCTCTGATCACTCTTCTAAGATTTTATAGTATTTGGTGCATTAGTCCTCTTACCATCAAAGATGCATTTATTGTGGAAATGATGAAGCTTTAAGCTTCAAGTCCCTGCCACTGCAGGAACCTCTTCTAGGATAAGGTACTTAATTTAGCATTTATAATTTTGTTCTTTTTCTTAAATTGGTCCCCCCAATTTGCATAAGCTTCTGTCCTGACAAAATTTGACTTCACCCCTGTTTATCATATCATCTCTCCACAGGCTTTGAATTCTGGTTTTGTTATATTCCAGTCTGTTCCATCTCCCTGCTTAGCACAGTGTCTTGCATAAAACCTCAATAAAATTATTCACTCTTTATCTACCTTATATCCAGCACTGTGCTAGGTACTGGGGATACAGTATGAGCAAGATGGACATGGTCATTACCTTGCTAGTCTTTACATTAGAGGAGATAGGTAATTAAACAGCACTGGAATGTGATGACTCTCCTGTGACTCTGCTGTGAAGAGGCTAAGCCATGTCAAGGGAAATTGAGATTAATAAAGGATGAAAAAAGCATTTCCCCAGTAAGAAAGTATATTTGATATCCCTGGGAAGAAAACTCAATAATTGTTTAGGTCTATGGTGGGCATTACTAATGTCAACAATCTCCCAGTTTCTGGTGCTCTCTACATAAGGCATATATTTCATCCCTCATATCACTGAAGTTGGGTAGAGCCATATAACTTGCTTTGGTCATTGAAATGTCAGTAGACATGCTGTGTTAGTCCTACATGGAGGCAGTTCATTTCTGGTGCTTGTTTCTCTAGCCCTCTCTTCCTTTGTCTGGAGAGCTATCAGGACACAAAGCAGATGTAATGAGAGCAAGAAACACACCTTTGTTGTGTTAAGTTGATAAGTTTTGGGGATAATTTCTTATAGAAGAATCATTTTTCATCACTGACTAAGACAAGGACTAAATTTATACACCCATTCCATTTGGTCCAAGGCTTGGGAGAGGGATCCAGGTGGTTACAAAGCTGCCTAGTGGCTGCAGAGGGGGGCTTCAGGCAGAAGTCCTAACAGCAGAGGGGCTCCTCAATGGCTTCTGGGCTTGGAGGCTCCTAGCTGTGCTTGCGTGCTAAGTCGTTTCAGTTGTGTCCAACTCTTTGTGACTCCATAGACTATAGCCTGCCAGGCTCCTCTGTCCATGGAATTCTCCAGGCAAGAATACTGGAGTGGGTTGCCATGCCCTCCTTCAGGGAACCTTCCCAACCCAGGGATTGAACCCGAGTCTCATATCTCCTGCATTGGCAGTCAGGTTCTTTACCACTAGCCCCACCTGGGAAGCCCAGTTGTGCTTGAGGGTGAAACTTTCCAAGAAATACTTGCCCAACCCAGCCTGGGGTCCAGCCAGAACTGTGAAGGTTGGTCAGGTGGTCACCCATCTTCTTGATGAGTTTCACCTGCTTTTCCAGGAAGTAGCTCTCCAGGAAGTCACAAAGGCGGGAGCCTGCAGGGGCAGAGCCCAGGGCATGCAGATCTGAAAGGGTGGTTCAGGTTCTTCTCCTTGAGAGTGGCGGTTTCCATAGTGTCCTGGGTTTTACCCTACTCGTCTTGAGATGGCTTTTGCACATTCTGGAAGAGGGTGTGGCTACCGTGCTGGTTTTGCCTTTTCAAGGTTTGATGTCCTTGTGCTTCTCTTGTCCAATTCATGGAAAAAGTGGCCTATATCCTCCAGAGCCACATCCTTGCAGTCAAAATATCAATAGAAGCCCAGACAGAGACTGGTTGTAGAAGGACAGATGTAGGTTGACCAGATGGTTGATGGTGGCCTCCACCTTGGTAGAGTAATTCTGGTGAATCTGGGAGCTCATGGTTGATTGGTAATGAGGAATTAAGCTCAAAAAATGGTGTTGTCTGGTCCTGGTGACCAAGGATAGCTGGCTGAGTGGCTGATTCCAGAGGTTGCCACTGGAAAAAAAGGTTGGAGGGTGGTCAGAGGCTGGAACAAAAGGCATCTCTCCATCTGTTCCATCCAAACACTGTTGAAGCAAAAGAGAGATCCGTGGGACTGCCAAGTGCACCAAGTGTGTAGCAATCTTATCAGGCCACACTGAAAACCTATATAAATCGGTTAGAGCTGTAATTTTCTTGGAGTATTTTCATGTAGCTCTTCTCATGTCTTATACCAAGTGGTACCAAATTCTAAATGGTGACTATAGGAGCTGCTTTTGATGCCAAAAGCTCAGCTTCTCTGTACTCCAATGCTGAATCAAATCTTGGGACAGAGTTTTGGGTGAAGTAGAAAAGGCTCATTTTATTGCTTTGCCAGGCAAAGGGAGACACCCTCAAAATCATGTGTCCTTCCCTTGGGGAAAATAGTGAGAAGGTTTATATTTTCTAAGAGGGTGTGATCAATTTATGGACATTCTTCTGATGGGTTCTGGTGAGGTAAGTAAGAATCAGCATTGTCAACCTTCAGGTCCAATTAATCTGGTGTCTACATGTTTGTAGGTAGCATACTGTCATAATCATTAACTTCTTCCACCTAGAGAGGGTTTCAGTATGTGCAAAACAACTCAAACACATTGTTGTGTGTATCTGTTTTGGGGAAACAGGTCCTTGCCCCAAGGCTGCTCTTGAATGTTTCTCCTGGTCTTATATCCCCTCCGTTCCTTAATTAATAGCTACATGAATCTGCCCACTGGAACTCAAAGAAGGTCATGAAGGCTAAATGAAATCTGTTTCCTATGATCAAAGAAGTGGGAATGGGGGCACAGAAAGGCTCTGTTCCCAGGAGCCCCACAGGGCCCTACATGGCATCACTTTGATCAGGAATATCCAGAGTTTACCTGTTTTGAACTTCGATTAGTCTAAACTGACTAGCATTGCTTTTCCTGTTGGCAATGGGAGTGAAAAAATCAAAAGATATGATTATTTATAATGGTCACTAATCACAGTAAAACACCACCTCCTAGCAGTAGTGGTTAGGAATTCTCTGGGGTCTTCCTCAGTAGACTGTATGCTTAGTGAAGGTAAGAAATGTCTGTCTCATTGACTGCTAATCCCTAAAGCTTGCCTAGTGCAGTGCTGACAGAATGATCACCTAACATTTACTGTAGGAATGAAGCACAAAAGAAAAGGCTGCATGAAATACTTACGCAGTATAAATATTTGTACAAGATTTAGTCCATTTTGTGTGTTCAAAGTATGTTTAATAGTAAAGATTACTTACCAGACATTCCTCTCATATTCAACTTCCCCCTCAAATATGTTTTGAAATGTTAAATCTGTTTTGAAATAGGAAAATTGATGTGAAGTCTTAAGGGGAAGGGTAACATCAAAACAAGCTTAGCTCATTACCCTTAAAGCTATAAGATTTTCAGGTACTTTGAAGCCATTAAGAAAAGAAAAATGATTTAAGGAGGAACATCAAAAGGAATGTAAGTCATGATTTTTCTGTGCTTCACAGATGTAAAATCCCTTTGAGAATTTTTATGGATTGTGTGTCATTGATTTACTCATAAAAATGATGAGGTTTGGCATATTCAAAGGGTAGTTTACTTGGACAGTAATCTCACTTAAATTTATTGTTTCTACTTTTAATCTGATGTCTTTTGGATATTTTTCTTGACTTTTATAGATTTTCCAAATGTATATAAGAATAGAGAGAAGAATAAATGTACCCTCATATACTCATCGTCCCATTTTCAATAATTACCAAACCATACACTACTTGTCTTTTCTTTTTTCCTTTGGTTGTTCTGCCTTCTCTCCCTCCTTTCTTTTTTTTTTTTTTCCTTTTTCAAGCTTTTTGGGGAAATCCCAGTAAAACTCCTACACAATTCTCTATAAAATATGGACATCTTATGTAAAAACATTTCATTTTCATACCTAGCAAAAAGAACAGTTATTCCTTAATGTCATCAAAGACACAAATTTCTGTCTTGCACATGTCCTTTTTTTCAGTTTGTTGAAAAACAAGATTGAAGCAAGGTCTATAGTCAAGCCTACTTGTCATGTTTCTTTAGGTACAATTGACCTGGAAAAACCCACTTCCTACTTTTTTTCTTTCATTGATTATGGAAGATGAACTTGTATTTTTTAAAATTTTCAAATATTATAAATTTTGTTACAATTATAATTCCAAAAATTTGCACTTTAAGGAATTTTTCATCTCTTAGTCTTTGCTAGCTTACAAAAAGAAGGAAGACTCACAAAACAAAACAGCCAGGCTTATGGGGTGGGAGGGAGAAACTACTGAGCTTTTGTTAATTTATCTGGCTCTGTAATATTAAACTGATCGAGAGGTCTCATTTTTCAAGGAAAAACAAAACATTATTGAGTACAACTAAGTAGTTCAGTGGAGAAGGAAATGGCAACCCACTCCAGTATTCTTGCCTGGGAAATCCCATGGACAGAGGAGTCTGGAGGGCTATAGAACATGGGGTTGCGAGGGTCGAACACGACTTAGCAACTAAACAACAACAACAAGTAATTCAGTCACATTTTCTAAGCTTATCACTATTAACATTTCTTGTTTCTTTGGCTAATTAATTTTTATTTCTGTAAGGACCTCTGAAAATTAGAGGTTAAAATTAAAATCATTGAGACTGAGATTTTCAGTTCCCTGTATACATATATCTAACCTTCTTCGTTATGAACAAAACCCCAACTTGAGACATAAATGCGTCCAACTTAAAAACTGCTTTCCAAACAGTATGGTTCCTCAGAAAAGTAAAAATAGAATGACCATATGATCCAGCTATCCCACTCCTGGGAATATGCCTGGACAAAACTATAACTCAAAATTATACATGTACCCCTATGTTCATAGCAGTACTATTCACAATAGCCAAAACATGGAAACAACTTAAATGTCTATCCACGATGAGTGAATTAAGAAGTGATATCTGTCTATATGTATATCTAGATATACAACAGAGACATCACTTTGCTGACAGAAGTCCATATAGTCAAAGCTATGGTTTTTCCAGTAGTCATGTATGGATGTGAGAGTTGGACCATAAAGAAGGTTGAGCACCGAAGAATCGATGCTTTTGAACTGTGGTTCTGGAGAAGACTCTTGAGAGTCCCTTGGACTGCAAAGAGATCAAAACAGTTCATCCTAAAGGAAATCAACCCTGAATACTCATTGGAAGGACTGATGCTGAAGCTGAAGCTGAAGCTCCAGTACTTTGGCCATCTGATCAGAAGAGCTGACTCATTAGAAAAGACCCTGATGCTGGGAAAGATTGAAGGCAGGAGGAGAAGGGGACGACAGAGGGTGAGATGGTTAGATGGCATCACTGACTCAATGGACATGAGTTTGAGCAAGCTCCAAAAGATGGTGAAGGACAGGGAAGCCTGGCATGCTGCAGTCCATGTGGTCACAAAGAGTCAGACACAACTGAGCAACTGAATAGCAACAAATATATATATATATATATATATATATATATACATACACACACACACACACACACAAACACAATGGAATATTACTCAGGCATAAAAAGAATGAAACAATGCCATTTGCAGCAACATGGATGAACCTTGAGATTATTATATTTAGTGAAATCAGACCAAGACAAATATGATATCACTTAAATGTGGAGTCTAAAAAATAATACAAAGGAGTCAACATACAAAACAGAAACAGATTCACAGACATAGAAAACAAACTTGTGATTACTAAAGGGCAAAGGGACAGGGGGAGTGGTAAATTAGGAGTATGGGATTAACAGATATAAACTACTATACTTAAAATAGGCAGTAAGGATTTTCAGGGAACTGTATTCAATATCTTATAACCTATAATGCACAGGGAACCATATTCAATATCTTATAACCTATAATGGAAAATAATCTACAACAATATAATTGAATCATTTTTTGTACCCTGAAACTAATATTATAAATCACCTATACATCAATAAAAAATTTTTGCTGAATTCTTTAAAGAGAAATTCCCCAGCTTTTACTGTATTGCTGTTTGTTTCTTTTTTAGTTCAGTTAGTGCTTGCTTTATATATTTAGGTGCTCTGATATTGGGTGCATAAATATTTAATATTGCTGTGTCTTCCTGATGAATTGACCCTTTTATCTTTACATAATAACTGTTTTGTCTCTTGACTATTTTTAGCTTAGAATCTATTTTTGCTAGAATTTGTCTCTGCTTTTTTTTTTTCTGATTGCTATTTGTTTAGAATATCTTTTTCCATCTCTTCACTTTCAGCCTGTGTGTGTCCTTAAGGCTAAACTGAAACTCTTTGTGCAGCACATCATTGGGTTTCTTTTATCCATTCATCCCTTCCATGTCTTTTCTTGGGGGGAGGGGTGGGACTGTGGCTCTTAGAATCTCAGTTTCTTGAACAGGGATCAAACCCAAACCATAGCAGTGAAAGCCTGGAATCCTAACCATTAGGTCACCAGGGAACTCCCGTTCCATGTCTTTTGATTGGAGAATTTAATCCATTATGTTGAAAGTAGTTCTTGATAGGTGGGGACTTCCTATTTCCATTTTGTTAATTGTTTTCTGACTTTCTGTAGATCCTTTGTTCCTTGAGTGCTCTCTTGCTGTCTTCTATTAGAATTTGATAACTGACAGTAGGCTTTGACTCCTTTATTATGATCTTCTGTGTATCTACTACAGGTTTTTCCTTTGTGGTTACTGTGAGGCTTACAAAAAATATCATATAGTTATAACATTTTATTTTTAAGTGAGAATTATTTACAGAATGCATATTATGTGCCTGTGTGTGTGCTACTCACTGGGAAATACAAAGAAGAATAAAAGAAAGCCCCCAGCCATGAGAAACTGTCTGGGTTAGACAAATGTTATCTGAGCTGGGGAGTGCAGGGCAGGCAGGGCTTGTTGGAAGATTAGTAGGAATCAGCCATGTTACAAAGATGGGGATGTTTGTTGGCCAGAAGAAATACATATACAAAGGAGAAGAGAAACAATAGATTTGGTATTTCTGGGATAAAGTGTAAAATTTGAAGTTGGATGTGTTTTTAGACTGGAGAAATGGACAGGGACCAGGTCCAGGAGGGTTTTGCTTGTCTTGATAAGGAGCTTAGACATTATCCTGTAGCCAGGAGGAAGCCATTGATAAGTAGTAGCATAAACATCAGATTTGCATTTTAATGGTAACTTCTAGCAACAACAGTATGAAATAAGGGTTGCTTCCCAGGAGGTAGAGAAAACAGTTAGAAGCTGTATTATTCTAGGTGGTAGATGATAAAGACTTTGAAACAAAACAGGAGTGTTAAGGACAGAGGAACTAGACAAATTCAAGAAGTATTTAAGAGGTAAATTTGCCAGAACATGGTGATAGGATGTTTGGAGATGAAAAAGTGGAAATAATATAGAATGAGTTTCCAGTGTTCTGGCTTGTGTGGCTGATTAAATGGTAGATTAACTGTCATAGAGAATGCGGAAAGGGGAACAAGTGTGATGGCAACAGAGAATGAATTGGGTTTTGATATTGTTAAAACCTAGAGGAAATCAACCTGATTATTGGAAGGACTGATGCTGAAGCTGAAGCTCCAATACTTTGGCCAGGTGATGCGAAGAGCCTACTCATTGGAAAACTGATGCTGGGCTAAATTGAGGGCAGGAGGAGAAGGGCACAACAGAGGACGAGATGGTTGGATGGCATCATCAACTCAATGAACATGAGTTTGAGCAAATTCCGGAAAATAGTAAAGAACAGGGAAGGCTGGCGTGCTGCAGTCCATGGGGTCACAAAGACTTGGACATGACTGAGCCACTGAGCAGCAACAACAGTTGTTGAATTTGCCATACAAATGGAGTTTGTTAGGCACATGTGATACTTTGTAGAAGGACTTGGTCTCAGTTCAGTTCAGTTCAGTCGCTCAGTCATGTCCGACTCTTTGCGACCCCATGAATCACAGCATGCCAGGCTTCCCTATCTATCATCAACTCCCGGAGTTCACTCAAACTCATGTCCATTGAGTCGGTGATGCCATCCAGCCATCTCATCCTCTGTTGTCCCCTTCTCCTCCTGCCCCCAATCCCTCCCAGCATCAGAGTCTTTTCCAATGAGTCACCTTTTTGTAAGAGGTGGCCAAAGAATTGGAGTTTCAGCCTCAGCATCAGTCCTTCCAAGGAACACCCAGGACTGATCTCCTTTAGGATGGACTGGTTGGATCTCCTTGCAGTCCAAAGGACTCTCAAGAGCCTTCTCCAACACCACAGTTCGAAAGCATCAATTCTTCAGCGCTCAGCTTTCTTCACAGTCCAACTCTCACATCCATACATGACCACTGGAAAAACCATAGCCTTGACTAGACGGACCTTTGTTGGCAAAGTAATGTCTCTGCTTTTCAATATGCTATCTAGGTTGGTCATAACTTTCCTTCTAAGGAGTAAGCATCTTTTAATTTCATGGCTACAATCACCATCTGCAGTGATTTTGGAGGTCAAAAAAATAAAGTCTGACACTGTTTCCCCATCTATTTCCCATGAAGTGATGGGACCAGATGCCATGATCTTAGTTTTCTAAGAATGTTGAGCTTTAAGCCAACTTTTTCACTCTCCTCTTTCACTTTCATCAAGAGGCTTTTTAGTTCCTCTTCACTTTCTGCCATAAGGGTGGTGTCATCTGCATATCTGAGGTTATTGATATTTCTCCTGGCAATCTTGATTCCAGCTTGTACTTCTTCCAGCCCAGCATTTCTCATGATGTACTCTGCATAGAAGTTAAATAAGCAGGGTGACAATATACAGCCTTTATGTACTCCTTTTCCTATTTGGAACCAGTCTGTTGTTCTAACTGTTGCTTCTAACCAGTCCAGTTCTAACTGTTGCTTCCCGACCTACATATAGGTTTCTCAAGAGGCAGGTCAGGTGGTCTGGTATTCCCATTTCTTTCAGAATTTTCCGCAGTTTGTTTTGATCCACACAGTCAAAGGCTTTGGCATAGTCAATAAAGCAGAAATAGATGTTTTTCTGGAACTCTCTTGCTTTTTTGATGATCCAGCAGATGTTGGCAATTTGATCTCTGGTTCCTCTGCCTTTTCTAAATCCAGCTTGAACATCTGGAAGTTCATGATTCATGTACTACTGAAGCCTGGCTTGCAGAATTTTGAGCATTACTTTACTAGCGTGTAAGATGAGTGCAATTGTGCGGTAGTTTGAACATTTTTTGGCATTGCCTTTCTTTGGGATTGGAATGAAAACTGA
Source organism: Bos javanicus (assembly GCF_032452875.1). Taxonomy (NCBI): domain Eukaryota; kingdom Metazoa; phylum Chordata; class Mammalia; order Artiodactyla; family Bovidae; genus Bos; species Bos javanicus. The sequence goes on from NC_083868.1 coordinate 88,024,663, forward strand.
CCTTTTCCAGTCCTGTGGCCACTGCTGAGTTTTCTAAATTTCCTGGCATATTGAGTGCTGCACTTTTACAGCATCATCTTTCAGGATTTGAAATAGCTCAACTGGAATTCCATCACCTCCACTAGCTTTGTTCGTAGTGATGCTTTCTAAGGCCAAAACTTGACCTCACATTCCAGGATGTCTGGCTCTAGGTGAGTGATCACACCATCATGATTATCTTGGTCGTGAAGCTCTTTTTTGTAGAGTTTTTCTGTGTATTCTTGCCACCTCTTCTTAATATCTTCTGCTTCTGTTAGGTCCATACCATTTCTGTCCTTTATTGAGCCATCTTTGCATGAAATGTTCCCTTGATATCTCTAATTTTCTTGAAAAGATCTCTATTCTTTCCCATTCTCTTGTTTTCCTCTATTTCTTTGCATTGATCGCTGAGGAAGCCTTTCTTATCTCTTCTTGCTATTCTTTGGAACTCTGAATAGCAGAGTTTCTTCACAGATGCGAAGATGCGTCTTTCTTTCCTTTTCCCCTTTGCTTTTCGCTTCTCTTCTATTCACAGCTATTTGTAAGGCCTCCCCAGACAGCCATTTTGCTTTTTTGCATTTCTTTTCCATGGGGATGGTCTTGATCCCTGTCTCCTGTACAATGTCACAAACCTCCATCCATAGTTCATCAGGCATTCTATCAGATCTAGTCCCTTAAATATATTTCTCACTTCCACTGTATAATCATAAAGGATTTGATTTAGGTCATACCTGAATGGTGTAGTGGTTTTCCCCACTTTCTTCCATTTCAGTCTGAATTTGGCAATAAGGGGTTCATGATCTGAGCCACAGTCATCTCCCGGTCTTGTTTTTGCTGACTGTATAGAGCTTCTCCATCTTTGGCTGCAAAGAATATAATCAATCTGATTTCGGTGTTGACCATCTGGTGATGTCCATGTGTAGAGTCTTCTCTTGTGTTGTTGGAAGAAGGTGTTTGCTATGATCAGTGCGTTCTCTTGGCAAAACTCTATTAGTCTTTGCCCTGCTTCATTCCGTATTCCAAGGTCAAATTTGCCTGTTACTCCAGGTGTTTCTTGACTTCCTACTTTGCATTCCAGTCCCCTGTAATGAAAAGGACATCTTTTTGGGGTGTTAGTTCTAAAAGGTCTTGTAGATCTTCATAGAACCATTCAACTTCAGCTTCTTCAGCGTTAGTGTTTTGAGGCATAGGCTTGGATTACCGTGGTATTGAATGGTTTGCCTTGGAAACAAACAGAGCTCATTCTGTCATTTTTGAGATTGCATCCAGGTACTGCATTTCGCTCTCTTTTGTTGACTATGAGGGCTACTCCATTTCTTCTAAGGGATTCCTGCCCACAGTAGTAGATATAATGGTCATCTGAGTTAAATTCACCCATTCCAGTCCATTTTAGTTCGCTGATTCCTAGAATGTCGACATTCACTCTTGCCATTTCTTGTTTGACCACTTCCAATTTGCCTTGATTCATGGACCTGACATTCCAGGTTCCTATGCAATGTTGTTCTTTACAGCATCGGACCTTGCCTCTATCACCAATCACATCCACAACTAGGTATTGTTTTTGCTTTGGCTCCATCCCTTTATTCTTTCTGGAGTTATTTCTCCCTTGATCTCCAGTAGCATATTAGGTACGTACTGACCCGGGGAGTTCCCTTTTCAGTATCCTATTATTTTGCCTTTTCATACTTTTCATGTAGTTCTCAAGGCAAGAAAACTGCAGTGGTTTGCCATTCCCTTCTCCAGTGGATCACATTCTGTCAGACCTCTCCACCATGACCCTCCCATCTTGGGTGGCCCCACATGGCATGGCTTAGTTTCACTGAGTTAGACAAGGCTGTGATCCGTGTGATCAGATTGGCTAGTTTTCTGTGATTATGGTTTCAGTGTGTCTGCCTTCTAATGCCCTCTCTCAATACCTACCGTCTTACTTGGGTTTTTTTTTTTTTTACCTTGGATGTGGGTTATCTCTTCATGGCTGCTCCAGCAAAGCGCAGCCACTGCTCTTTACCTTGGATGAGGGGTATCTCCTCATGGCTGTCCCTCCTGACCTTGAACGTGGAGTAGCTCCTCTCGGCCCTCCTGTGCCCACGCAGCCGCCGCTCCTTAGACATGGGGTTGCTCCTCTCGGCTGCCTCCCTTGACCTCAGGTGTGCAGTAGCTCCTCTCGGCCACCACCCCTGACCTTCCATGGACCTCGCAGAAGCATGGCCAAGAGGAGCTACCCCTCTACCAAGGTCAGGGGCAGCGACTAAGAGTGCCAGGCTGCGTCGGCACAGGAGCGGCCAAGATGAGCTACCCCACGTCCGAGGACTTGGTCTGGAGATACACATATGCTCAGCATTCAAAGTCATGGCTTATCCATGCAGCATGAGAGGTCCTATCTCAGATTTATTCATTCCTGGATTTTTTGCCATTAACACACTCAGAAACTTGTTGCAAGTGATGGAAATCCGAATTTAATTTTAGGCACTAGAATATTGGCTCACAGCAAGTGGAAGAGGAGGATCCAACTTATGGCCACCCCAGAGAGAGAGGCCAACAGCATTTTAGAACCTGGAAAATAGACACACAGGGCTTAACAATCCACAGAAAGCTGATTTCTGTCAATGTTCATGCAACAGAGATCATTAGGAACACACCTGGAGTCAAACAAAGTTGTTTGGTTCTCTGTGGAAGGGAGAACCCACCCCAGAGGACTCTTGGAAGCATCTCAGTAAGGGAGAATTGGGAAAGATTTTTTTTTTTATGGAGAAGGAAATGGTAACCCATTCCAGTAGTCTTGCCTGGGAAATCCCATGGACAGAGGGGTGTGATGGGCTACAGTCCATGGGGTTGCAAAAGAGCTGGGCATGACTTAGAGAGTGAACAACAACAGATAACAACAGGCCAGACTGGTACTTACTGTATGCCTGGTGCCATAAAAATAGCCTTATATTCATGATCTTATCAGCTCCTCACAACCCCACATGACTTTCCACATTCCTTCTGTGCTATAAGTTCTATCTGGTAAGGTGTTTATCTTTACTCATCTATTCCAAGGATGACCTAAACCAGAACTTTTGCTATACTAGGATTTGTTGAATACAGATTGCTAGGTGTATAGCAGAATGAATGACGGCACTTGCTAATTAATTCACTTACCTTCTCTTTACTTCATCAGGAAAAAACGAATGGGAATAAATACCCTTCCATGTGCATTTACTCCATATTCTCCAGTAATGCACCAGAAATTCTGAATATTGAATAAAGAGAAATTTCTCTTTATTTAAGGGGTTCCAAGGTCAAAGAAAGTAAAAAAAAATCTTTACTAAAGACATTAAACACTCCAGACCAGTTCAGTTGCTCAGTCATGTCTGACTCTTTGTGACCCAATGGATGGCAGCACACCAGGCCTCTCTGTCCATCACCAACTCCCAGAGTTTACTCAAACTCATGTCCATTAAGTTGGTGATGCCATCCAACCATCTCATCCTCTGTCATCCCCTTCTCCTCCTGCCTTCAGTCTTTCCCAGCATCAGGATCTTTCCCAATGAGTCAGCTCTTTACATCAGGTGGCCAAAGTATTGGAGTTTCAGCTTCAGCATCAGTCCTTCCAATGAATATTTAGGACTATTTCCTTTAGGATGGACTGGTTGGATCTCCTTGCAGTCCATGGGACTCTCAAGAGTTTTCTCCAACACCACAGTTCAAAAGCATCAATTCTTCAGCACTCAGCTTTCTTTATACTCCAATTCTCACATCCATACATGACTACTGGAAAAAACATAGCCTTAACTAGATGGATCTTTTTTGGCAAAGTAATGTCTCTGCTTTTTAATATGCTGTCAAGGTTGGTCATAACTTTTCTTCCAAAGAGTACGCGTCTTTTAATTTCATGGCTGCAGTCACCATCTGCAGTGATTTTGGAGCCCAAGTCAACTCTATAGTTCATCCAGTGGTGTCCCAATGCCATTTACAGATTTTTAAGGAAGAGCTGATTTGAAACCAGGAAGTACCAGAGAGGTTCTGCCTAATTAACTTTGAAAGAGAGGGAATATCACATCTTATTATTTTATAATAAAGTAAAAGACCCTAAAATAATTCATAGTTAATTTCTCCATCTCTGTATTGGGATTGTCCAGAGAAACAGAACCAATAGAATACTTACAAATAAATGTGAGAGGAGATTTATTATAGGGATTGGCTTACCTGATTATGAAGACAGAGAAGTTCAATGATCTGCTGTCTGCAAACTGAGGAACCAGATGAGCCCGTGGTATAATGCAGCCTGGGTCTGAATCCTAAAAACCAGTGCAACTGGTGGCGTAGATCCACGTTCAGAGGTCAGAGAACGAGGAGCACAGGTATCTAAGGGCAGGAGAAGATGAATGTCTCAGTTCAAGCAGAAAAAGCAAATTCCCACGTCCCCTGGCTCTTTACTGCATTAGGCCCTCAAATGATTGGATGATGCCCACACACACTGGTGAGGATGACCTTTTTACTCCATTTACTGATTCAAATGCTAATCTCTTCCAGAGACATCCTCATAGACATACACAGAAATAATGTTTTCCCAGCTATTTGGACATCCAATAGCTCAATCAATTAACACCTAAAATTAACCATCACAATCCTCATATATTTCCATGAAACTAATTAGATAATTATTTATTTTATTATAATAAATGGAAAGGAGGAGAAAGAGGCTTTTGAGAGTACATAGGAGAAGGCAATGGCACTCCACTCCAGTACTCTTGCCTGGAAAATCCCATGGACGGAGGAGCCTGGCAGGCTGCAGTCTATGGGGTCGCTAAGAGTCAGACACGACTGAGTGACTTCACTTTCACTTTTCACTTTCATGCATTGGAGAAGGAAATGGCAACCCACTCCAGTGTTCTTACCTTGAGAATCCCAGGGACGGGGGAGCCTGGTGGGCTGCCATCTATGGGGTCGCACAGAGTCAGACACGACTGAAGTGACTTAGCAGCAGTAGGCAGATACACCCTTTTGAGGGGAGCACCTGGAAAAACCTCCCTTTGGAAATGATACAGGATCTGGAACTGAAAGACGAGGCAGACAGCTAAATTAGAACATGCACTTAACACACATGAGAGGTGAGTTGTTGCAACAGGGATAAGTGCCTAAGGCAGATGGAACAGCATGTTTTAAGCAGAAAGGATAAGGAAGCAGTTAAAGAAGTGAAAAAAAAATGTGGATGAGTTTTGATGACTGAAATCCTAAAGAAATCTGAATAAGAGCTATAGTATGGTTTAATAGTATTATAGCAATATCAGTTTTCTGATTTTCATAAAACCAGAAATTATGATTACTATAATAATTTTATGATTATGGTAATTTATGATTATTATTATACTTTTTTATTATTATGAAATATGCTATCATTAAAGTACTCCAGGGAAGGGTTTGTAGGAGCTTTCTATATTATTTTTTCAACTTTTTGTGATTGTAAATTATTTCAAAATAAACTTTATTTTTATAAAGAAAAAAGATTTTTTTTTTAAATTTTAATTGGTGGATAATTACTTTACAATATTGTTATGGTTTTTGCCATACATCAACAGGAATTGGCCAGAGGCATCCTTGTGACCCTTCCTTCCTGAATTCCTCTCCCACCTCCCTCCCCACCGCATCCCTCCAAGTCGTCACAGAGCACCAGCTTTGTGCCCTGTGTCATACATCAAACTCTCACTGGCTATCTATTTTACGTATGGTAATATGTATGTTTCAATTCTTTTCTCTCAAATTGTCCCACCCTCTCCTCCCACTGAGCCCAAAAATATGTTCTTTATGTTTGTCTCTCCTTTGCTGCCCTGCACAGAGGATTGACCGTACCATCTTTATAGATTCCATATATATGTGTTAATATACAATATTTGTCTTTCTATTTCTGACTTACTTCACTCTGTATATAATAGGCTCTATAGTATAATAGGCTCTAGGATCACACACCTTGTTAGAACTGACTTAAATGCATTCCTTTTCATAGTTGAGTAATATTCCATTGTGTATATGTACCCCAACTTCCTTATCCATTCATCTGTTGATGTATGTCTAGGTTGTTTCCATGTCCTATCTATAGTAAGTAGTGCTGCAGTGAACACTGGGGTACATGTATCTATTTCAGTTCTGCTTTCCTCAGGGTATATGCCCAGTTATAGGATTGCTGGGTCGTGTGGTAGTTTTATTCCTAGTTTTTTAATGAATCTCCATACTGTTCTCCATAGTGGTGGTTTCAGTTTGCATTCCCACCAGGAAAGAATTCTTATAGGGTTGAGTTTTTGCTGCATGATTCTGAGGAGGGATGTGAACTGCCATTTCTGGTTGGGATATTGTTGAGAAATGGGGACATTTCAGAAATCTTTCTTCCAAAAACTGAAAGAAAAAAGCAGACCGGGAATATCATTGGTAGGAAAGCACTTAGAAGAAAAGATGGTTAGTCGTTCTGTGGCATGGCCTTATATAGAAATGCTGTTTAAATAACCTTGTTCATGTCCCTTGGAAACATTTTTTATGTTCTGGAGGGCTATCACAGTCTGATTGCCAGCGGGACTGTTTTTCACTTTCTCAGATCTAACTGCCTGTAAGAGGGTAACTTCAAGGAGCAAGCCAGTTTTCACAGCAGTATCCTGGGAAAGCTCGAATTAAGCACAACAGGCACAGGTATGGTGGGACTGAAAATATGAGAATGTCTATATGAACATGAATGTTTTCATAAGAAGGCAGTTAAGACCTTGTTATGGACTGAACACTTGTGTCCCCCCCTTAGGATTTCCCTGGTAGCCCAGATGGTAAAGCATCTACCTGAAATGTGGGAGACCTGGGTTTGATCCCTGGGTTGGGAAGATCCTCTGAAGAAGGAAATGACAGCCCACTCCAGTACTCTTGCCTGGAAAATCCCATGGACAGAGGAGCCTGGTAGGCTACAGTCCATGGGATCGCAAAGAGTCAGACACGACTGAGCAACTTCACTTCACTTCCAAAATCATATGTTATTAGTAAATCCTAACCCACAATATGATATTGTTAGTAGGTAGGGCCTTTTGGAAGTGATTCAGTCATGAGAGTGGAATCTTTATCTTTGGGGTTAGTGTCAAAGAGAGCTCCCTTGTCCTTCCTTCCACCATGTGAGGACACTGTGAGAAAACAGTTTATCTATGAACCAGGAAGTAGGCTCTCACCAGATACCAAATCTGCTGGCCTTTTTTTTTTTTTTAAAGGAGAACCACCACTTTATTTTGAAGAATAAACAAAACTCTATTTATAACATGATAAACAAACCTTCCCTCAGTTTCTTCACAGTTAGTCCAAAGAACAAAGCCTCTGACTTAACTAGAATTTACATTTAACCTTAAATCTTCTAAAATCCATTCATGTCAACTTTGGAATTTTAACCTTGCCTGATACTATGAAATAGGGCAAACCTTGATGGATGGTCAAATTCCTAATTTTTGTTGTTCAGCTATTTCTTAACCTTGCTCTCAGATTCTGTACATTCCAGGGTGTTCAGTGGATTTGTAATAAACTTCCGAGATGAAGAGGAATTTCTTGCTCTTTATTTGCCTGACATCTTCGCTTGTGTTCATTTTCTTAAACAAAAAATATGCTTCAAAAATGCCCTCAAGTTCAGCTACTAAAACACCCTTGAAAGGTCTTTGGCAGTGGATCCATACTATGTGCCGTCCTGGGGTGTGTCCTTGTGGGGCTCTGCTAGCATCTTGATCTAGACTTCCCAGCCTCCAGAAATGTGAGAGACAAATGTTGGTTGTTTAAAGCATTCAGTCTAAGGTATCTTTGTTATAGCAGCCTGAGTGGACTAAGACAAATCTCTAGAATTTTTTCTCTTCTTTGCATGTTGTTTTTGTTGTTCAGTCGCTCAGTCATGTCTGACTCTTTGTGACCACATGGACTGCAGCACACCGGCTTCCCTGTCCTTCACGATCTCCTGGAGTTTGCTCAGACTCGTGTCCATTGAGTTGATGATACCATCCAACCATCTCATCCTCTGTCACCCCTCTTCTCCTCCTACCCTCAATCTTACCCAGCATTAGGGTCTTTTCCAATGAGTCAGCTCTTTGCATCAGGTGGCCAAAGTATTAGAGCTTCAGCTTCTTTACATAGCCAGGCTCCAATTCACTGGCCCAATAGAAGACTGAAAAAGTTTACTCCTCAGAAAGGTTGACTCAGAGACTGGACTTGGAAACATGGGAAACAGCAAAGGAAGGGAGGTCCTACTGAGAGTGGGCACGGAGGGAAAGTTTGCAGAGTTAATGGTTAGACTCCAGCCTCTTTCCCTCACACAGCTGTCAGGAGATTGATTTTCAGGCTTAGAAATGGGATGGTTCTTCTCTTGGGAAACCAAGGAAAACAAACTTACAGATGTTGGCAGTAGAGACCATGAGCACCCAGGGAAATAGCTGCTTTCCAGCCTGATTACTTTACAGTGAAGCCCACGCTTAGCTTCCAACTAGCTTTTTCATGCCTTACTCTTACATATGGATGGCACCCAAGGACTATGAGAGATTTGGGAAAAGCATTTAATATGAAAGAGAAAATAAAAGAAACATTAAAAAAGTTTAGAAGAAAAGAGATAATCTAAGGAGCAAAACATGACATTGAATCTACGAAGGGAGGGAAAAAATACTCTTAAAGGGAATATTCATCAGTTAAGGAAGAGCTTTTGGAAGATAAAAAGGTATTCGTTAAACTAAAAAAACATTTTTTTATTGAAATATAGTTGATTTATAGTATTAGTTTCAGAAGTATAACATAATCATTTGATATTTTAATAAATTATACTCCACTTAAAGTTATTATAAAATAATGGCTATAATTCCTTATGCTGTAGAAAAAAAATTCTATTAAGTGAATAGAAGCTTTGGGAGATAAAGTTGAAGACATCTTCAAAGTAGGAAAAAAGAGAACTGAAGACAGAAAATATAAGCAAATAAAATCATTTGAGTGGGTCCAATATCCAAATAACAGAGTTCGAAAAAGAATAGAAAAGAGAGAAGTTAATCAAGGGGAAAAAATAAAGGAGATTTCTCAGAAGAGAAGTGCATGAGTCTTCGGATTGAAAGGGTTTGCTGAATGCTTAGCAAAATGAATGAAACGAACAAAACAAACAAAAGCATCATGAGGTTTTAGAATACTGTGATTAAAGAGAAGAGTCTAAAACTCTGCGTTTGGGAGGGGAACAGATCACATACAGAGGAGAGGAAAGCTGGCCCACAGTAAAGCAAGACCTTCAAAATGCCAAGGAAAAATGGGATCTAATCTAGAATTCTACACCTACCATACTGCCAATCAAATGTGAGGGTAGAAGATAAAGCCTTCAGAATCCTTATGCCAATGTGCTCTTCTTCAAAAGCTCTAGAGAACGCACTCCATTAAAGTAAGTAAATCAGAAAAGAATATAAGGACCTCAGTAAGTACATAAGGACACAACATAAGAGAAAGGTGTGAGTTCCCAGGATGATGGGAAAAATCCCAGAGCACCGTAATGTAGCAGGCCTAGAATAAAAATAACCCAGACAGAGCAGGAGGGTGGAGAGCTCCAGACGTGTCAACATTTAAAAATTAATAAGTAAGTAAGTAGTACTCTACCCAGTAGAGTACCAGCTATCTTTTAAAGGAGTTTTGGCACAGAACTTGAAAGGAATTAGAAGGTTATGCCTAATAAGCATTTAACTCCAAGGAAAATTATAAGCTCATGAGAAAGGAAATGGCTCAGATGAGAGTCACAGTTATTTACAATGTTGTTATAAATGCTAAATATTTAGCCAAAAATCTGTATTAGGGAGTGTGTGTGTGGGAGGTGGGGGGTGGGTGGAGGGAAGTCATTCCCTGGAAATAGATGGAGGAACAAGAGATCTAAACACCTATGATTAAGAGTAGAATGCCAATAAAAAATAACTGAATATGAAAAATGAAGTTCCCCTATAATTGTGCTGTTTAGAAATACAGAGAAAAAAAAAAGAAGCTATAAAAAAAAATACATAGGGAAGCATCAGGTCCAAGAAAGTTGGATTGCTTTGGGGCCAGAAACTGGGTATGGGGAGGGCTGAAGCAGGAGACTAATGCTGTTATATTAGAAGCCTAATAAAACAATTTAACTTAAAAATATGTACATATATTACTTTTATATAAGTAAATTACTTTTATATAAGTAAAACATTATTTTGAAAATCATAATAACTGAGAAAGGAAGGTGGATAGGTGCTCTCTCTCTCCTGTTTTCTCTCTATGCATCTGGATCATTTCCCTCACTGTGAATCAGTTATGAGTGTGGAGTAAGAGGCAGGGGAATGGAGGAGTTAGGGAGAGGTGTGGCTACTAGCAGACACATTTTAGCTAGAGATGGCTCCTAGCAGTTCTCATTATTCTCTAGCATGGCTAATTTAGAGCAAAGGATTCTTCTCCCAACTCCAGTATAAGGATGACCTACACTTTTTTCTCCATTACTCTCCTCTGTGTCTGTGACATTTAGTTCAGTGTTTTTAGGGCCTTTCCTCCCAATGCAGGTACAAAAAATGTTTGTAAAAACTATATAGATTTTATTTGCTTGTATTTGCAAATATATTTCATTTTTCAGAACAACTTGGAACCTCATAATGCTTTCCAGTGATAGCAGTTGCTACTACTGTTTTGGTAAGGAGATAAAACAAGTAGATTAATGATTAGTTTTCTGATATATATTAACAAAAGCATCTCACTTATGTGGTACTACATTTCAGTGTAGTGGTGGTTCCTTCTGGGCAGGAATTGGTCTTTGCTTACTCACCTGACATCTTGTCGTTCAGTTGCTAAGTCATGTCTGACTCTTTGTGACCCCATGGACTGTAGCACGCCAGACTTCCTTGTCCTTCACTGTCTCCCAGAGTTTGCTCATGTCCATTGAGTTAATGATGCCATCCAACCATCTCATCTTCTGTCACCCCCGTCTTCTCCTGCCCTTAATCTTTCCCAGCATCAGGGTGTTTCCTAGGGAGTTGGCTGTTCACTTCAGGTGCCCTAAGTATTGGGGCTTCAGCTTTAGCATCAGTCCTTCCAATGAATATTCAGGGTTGATTCTTTTAGGATTGACTGGTTTGATCTCCTTGCCATCTAAGGGACTCTCAAGAGTCTTCCCCAGCACCACAATCGGAAAGCATCAATTCTTTGGCACTCAGCCTGCTTTATGGTCCAACTTTCACATCTGTACAGGACTACTGGAAAAACCATAGCTTTGACTATGTGGACCTTTGTTGGCAAAGTGATGTCCTGCTTTTTAATACACTGTTTAGATTTGTCATAGCTTTTCTTCCAAGGAGCAAGCGTCTTTTAATTTCATGGTTGCAGTCACCATCTGCAGTGATTTTGGACCATAAGAGAATGAAGTCTGTCACTGTTTACTATTTTTCCCCATCTATATGCCATGATGGAGAAGGCAATGGCAACCCACTCCAGTACTCTTGCCTGGAAAATCCCATGGACAGAGAAGCCTGGTAGGCCGCAGTCCATGGGGTCGCTAAAAGTCAGACATGACTGAGCGACTTCACTTTCACTTTTCCTTTCATGCATTGGAGAAGGAAATGGCAACCCACTCCAGTGTTCATGCCTGGAGAATCCCAGGGACAGGGGAGCCTGGTGGGCTGCCGTCTATGGGGTCGCACAGAGTCCGACACGACTGAAGCGATTTACCAGGAGCAGCAGCAGCAGCAGATATGCCATGAAGTGATGGGACTGGATGCCATGATCTTTGTTTTTTGAATGTTGAGTTTTAAGCCCGCTTTTTCTCTCTCCTCTTTCACTTTCATCAAGAGGCTCTTTAGTTCCTCTTGCTTTCTACCATAAGGGTGGTGTCATCTGCATATCTGAGGTTATTGTTATTTCTCTCTGCCATCTTGATTCCCGCTTGAGCTTCATCCAGCCCGCATTTCGCATAACGTTAAATGCATATAAGTTAAATAAGCAGGGTGACAATATACAGTCTTGACATACTCCTTTCCCAATTTTGAACCAGTCCATTGTTCTGGCTTTGTGTAACTTAATGAAACTATGAGCTGTGCTGTGTAGGGCCACCCAAGATAGATGGGTCATAGTGGAGAGTTCTGACAAAGCGTGTTCCACTGGAGAAGGGAATGGTAAACCATTTCAGCATTCTTGCTTTGAGAACCCCATGAATGAACAATCTGAGCAGATCATAATTCTGTTCCTCTTCCTTTAATATTTCTTTTTTTTTTTTTAACTTTTGGCTGAACTGTGTGGCATGTGGAACTTCCTCAACGAAGGATTGAACATGTAGCTCCTGCAGTGGAAGTGCAGAGTCTTAACCACCGGACCACCAGGGAAGTCTCTATTTAATATTTCTAACAGAGTTAACAAAAAAAGGGGTATTTCTAAAAAATGTGATGTCCATCATAAGTCACCTGGAAGTCTTATTTTTTTGAAAACTATTCACAGGAGGTTGCACACACAATATAGAGAGGTCCTATGTATGGATCTGAGAGTTGGACTGTGAAGAAAGCTGAGCTCCGAAGAACTGATGCTTTTGAACTGTGGTATTGGAGAAGACTCTTGAGAGTCCCTTGGACTGCAAGGAGATCCAACCAGTCCATTCTGAAGATCAGCCCTGGGATTTCTTTGGAAGGAATGATGCTAAAGCTGAAACTTCAGTACCTTGGACACCTCATTCGAAGAGTTGACTCATTGGAAAAGACTCTGATGCTGGGAGGGATTGGGGGCAGGAGGAGAAGGGGACGACAGAGGATGAGATGGCTGGATGGCATCACTGACTCAATGGACATGAGTCTGAGTGAACTCCGGGAGTTGGTGATGGACAGGGAGGCCTGGTGTGCTGCGATTTATGGGGTCGCAAAGAGTTGGACACGACTGAGCGACTGAACTGAACTGAACTGATGTACCCATCACTCAGTTTCTCCAAGTGGTTAAAGTTTTTGTTAAATTTAGTACAGTGCCCAAACCAGGAAATTGATACAGTGTGTTTGTATAGCCCTATGGCGTTTTATCACCTATGGAGATTCCTGTCACCATAACTGCAATCAAAATACAGAACTATACCATAGCTATAAAGATGCCCCCTTATGCTACCTCTTCAAAATCACATGCGCCCCTTTCCTCCCACTTAACTTTTACCCTCTGAAAGTGAGTAATCTATACTCCATCTGTGTTTATTTTTTAATTTTGAAAATTTTATATACATGGGATCATACAATATATGGCCTTTTGAGATTGTTTTCCTCATTCTGCCTAATGCCCTTATGATCCAAGTTGTTGGGTGCAAAAGAATTTTCCTTCTTATTTTGAAATAAATATAAATTCACAAGATATTGCAAAAATAGTACAGAGAAGCCCTGTGTATCTTTCACCCAGTTTTCCCCATGCTACCATCTTAGATAATTATAGTATAATATCAAATGTTGCAATCCACAGACTTATTCAGGCTTCACCAGTTTTATTTCCACTCTTTTGTGCATGTTTGTGTCTGTGTATAGTTCTATGCAATATTTTTCCCTTGTGAAATTTTATTTTACTTTTTAAGATTATACTTACTGCATTTAAATTTATTATAATATATGCTTGTAGCTCACTTGTTTTGTACATAGTAGTTTTACCTCTTAATCCCCTACCCCAATGTTACATCCCCCTTTCCCTCTTTTTCCATTGATAAACACTAGTTTGTTCTCTAGAAGTCTATTTCTGTTTTGTTATATTCATTCATTTGTTTTATTTTCTAGATTACATATATGTGATGTCATATAGTATTTGTCTTTCTGTCTGATTTATTTCATTAAGCATAATGCCCTCTAGGTCCATCCATGTTGTTGCAAATGGCAAAATTTTGTTCTTTGTTTCTGGCTGAATAGTATTCTATTGTGTGTGTGTGTGTGTATTCATATACCACATCTTCATTTTATCTGTTGGTGGACACTTAGCTCGATATCTTGGCAATTTTAAATAATGCTGCTGTGAACTATCGGGGTGAAGGAGACAGTGCACTAAGTCGTGTCCGACTCTTGCGAACTATTGAGGTGTGGGTATGTTTTTGAATTCGTGTTTTTATTTTCTTTGGATATATAACCAAGAATGGAATCGCTGTATTGTGTGGTAGTTCTTGGAGTGGTAGTTCTATTTTGGTTTTTTGAGGAAACTCCCTACTCCTTTCCATAGTGACTTTACCAATTTACATTTCTACCAACAATGTACAAGGGTTCCATTTTTCCACACGCTCTCTAGAATTTATTATTCATAAACTTTTAGATGATGGCCAGTTCTGATCAGTGTGAGGTGATAGATACTTCATTGTGGTTTTGATTTGTATTTCTCTAATAGTTAGTGGTGATGAGCATCTTTTTATGTGCCTCTTGGCTATCTGTATGTCATCTTTGGTGAAATGTCTGTTTAGGTCTTTTGCCCATTTTTTGACTGGGTGGTTGTTTTTTAGTTACTGAGTTGTATGAGCTTTTGATGTATTTTGTTTAATTAACCCCTCATCAGTCACATTTGCAAATATTTTCTCCCATTCCATAAATAAGTTATTTTTTTGTTTTGTTGATGGTTTCTTTTACTGTGTGAAAACTTTTAAGTTTGATTAGATTTAATTTGTTTGTTTTTACTTCTATTTCTTTTGCCTTGGGAGGCTCTTCCCTGGTGGCTCAGATGGTAAGGCATCTGCCTACAGTGCAGGAGACTCGGGTTCAGTCCCTGGGTTGGGAAGATCTCCTGGAGAAGGAAATGGCAACCCAGTCCAGTATTCTTGCCTGGAAAATCCCTTGGATGGAGGAACCTGGTAGGCTACAGTCCATGGGGTCTCAAAGAGTCGGGACACGACTGAGTGACTTCACTTTCACTTTCACTTCTATTTCTTTTGCCTTGGGAGGTTCATCTAAGAAGAGATTACTAAGATTTATGTCAAAGAATGTTTTCCCTATGTTTTCTTCTAGGAGTTTTATGGTTTTATGTCTTACATTTTCATCTTTAACCTATTTTTTAAAAAATGTCTATTTATTAATTTATTTGGCTGTATTGAGTCCTAGTCGCAGCTGGATGTCGTCTTCCTGGACTAGGGATTGAACCTGCATCATCTGCACTGCAAGGCGGATTCTTTACCACTGAGCCACCAGGGAAGGCCTGTTATGTTGTACACCTGAAACTAATATAGTATTATATGTCACTTATATCTCAATAAGAAGTCTTTTCCCTAGAGATATTGTTAAGCATTCTGTATCTTGTGATTCAAGAGAGAAAAATGTATTTGATGTTTCTTTTTTAAACCCAAGAAAGTATTTTAGGATAAGAATCTTACAGAGTAAAAAATCCCACAACTCATGGATTATAAATAAAAAAAGGTTTTGTCTTTAAAACAATATTTTATGCAATTAGGAACCAGGTGAACTTAGGTATCATGTGAATGATTCAGAAAGGCAAATTAACTCAAGTAGGAAAAATTTTGGTCTAGTGTGGTCCTCTATATCCATGCAACTCAAATCATATATGAAAAAGGAAATCTCTTTCTGGGGACAGCTGCATTCATTGAGCAAGCAACCTAACTAAAGTCTGTGGCCCAAAAGAAAGTGAGGGAGATAGACTCAGAAATCTCTTTGAGTAGATTTTTTGAGGAGGTTGTTCGAGGGATGGTAGGGAGTATGGAATATTCATGGACTGACTTGATTACTGGCCTGTTGTCAGATGGTTTGAAAAAGAGAGAGAGAACAGTTAGGGCTGTGAAGTTCACAGTGTGAGCCCGCCCAATCTTCCCTTCCTGTCTGCTTGTCCAACAGATTTTGGATTTGCTTAGACAAGCTTCATAGTCAAATAAGCTAATTCCTTGTAGTAAATCACACACACATACCACACACTGAAAGGGAAAGGATTAGTGGGAGCAGCAGTTTGGGGAGGGAAAATCAGGAATTTCCTTTCCTATGTGTTCAGTTTGAGATAGTTTAGATCTCCAAGTGGAGGTCTAAGTAGGAGAGGTCAAGTAGGCATTTAGATAGTTAGTAAACACGAGGGCTGGAGATATAAATTTTGGGATGCTTATGATAAATCACAGATCTCCCCAAACTGGATGGGATTGCCAAGGGAGAAAGTGTATGTAGAAAAGATAAGGGGAACCATGACTGAGGCCTAGTGGTCCAACCTTTAGAGCCCCAACAGTGCAGGGGGAACAAGGAAGCTACATGGAAGAGGAACAGTCCCTGAGGTAAGAGAACCAGGGGACTGTCACATTAGAGAAGCCATGAGAAGGCAGTGTTTCAAAAAGGGGGAGGCCAAATAAGTCTTATGCTAGAAAGCTGTTGAGTAAAATAGGTGACTATTGGATTTGATAATAACATGACATATTTTGGAGCGCTCTTTTGAAATATGGAATGTCAGTTTTTTCTCTCACACGAAGATATTGGGAGGTATTTATGATTATTACTATCCCTCTTTTCTTACCAAGGAACTGAGGCTCAGATAGACTTCAGGGAATTGCTCAAGATTAAAGTAGTTAGTTGGGCTTCCCTGGTAGCTCAGTGGTAAAGAATCTGCCTGCCAGTGCAGGAGATGTGGGTTCCATCCCTGGGTTGGGAAGATCCTCTAGAGACGGAAATGGCAACCCACTCCAGTATTCTTGACTGGGAAATCTCGTGGACAGAGGAGCCTGGTGGGTTATAGTCCATGGGGTCGCAAAGTGTTGGAGACGACTGAGCTTGCATACATAGAAAGTATAATAGCTAGTTATAGCAAACCTGGTTAGAAGCAGATTTCTTCATTCCAAATCCTGATTCTAAATCCTGGTTGGCATAGGAATCACTTGTCCCATTTTCTAAAAATACAAACACTGGTGACCTACCCCAAATATGTTCCATCAAAGCACTCTCAGATAAAGGTTAGGGAATGAGCATTTAAAATAAAGTAAATATGTACAACTCAAGTTGTTTTAAATGAGAGACCAGGGTTGAGTATCACTCAGTCTACAATGTATTCTAAGCAGCCTTTAAATTAGACTTCAAAGGATGCTGCTGCTGCTAAGTTGCTTCAGTCGTGTCCAACTCTGTGTGACCCCATAGACGGCAGCCCACCAGGCTCCCCCGTCCCTGGGATTCTCCAGGCAAGAACACTGGAGTGGGTTGCCATTTCCTTCTCCAATGCATGAAAGTGAAGAGTGAAAGTGAAGTCGCTCAGTCATGTCTGACTCTTAGCGACCCAATGGACTGCAGCCCACCAGGCTCCTCCGTGCATGGAATTTTCCAGGCTAGAGTACTGGAGTGGGGTGCCACAGCAGCAGCAGCAGAGTTTGGTTAACCAAGTTCACAAAGGTCAGTTGAAACTTCTCTGAGTTTCCTCAGGGTGGAAATGCTCATTAACCCAATATGTTAATGCCTCAGTTCAGTCTGCTGAGGTGTTTTCTTATAATTAGTCTCCTGCTTCTGAATGGAGAAAGCATTTCCCCAAAGACAATTCTTTCCTTTGTGGCTGAACTTCCAAATTAGACTTCATCATTTCATTAGGTGAATTTCCATGACTGGTTCCTCCAGGTGGAAAACCAGATAGTGTAGTGAGAGATACAACTGATGGAAATGTGTGAAGATAGTCAACTGCACGTATATGAAATAAGAATAATTTCCAAAGAATGAGCACTTCTCACCTACTACAAAAGGCAAAATTGTGCCTTATATGTAATTTTTTTTTTTTTTTTTTTTGGCTGAGCTGCATGGCTAGTGGGATTTTTGTTCCTCAACTAGGGATTGAACCCAGGGCCTCAGCAGTAAAAGTGTGGAGTCCTAACCACTGAACTGCCAGAGAATTCCCACTTTACAGGTGATTTGAAGCAGGGACACAAACTTACTAAATTCAAAGGTACTTTCTGTCAAATTTCAGAAGCATGTGCTCACTCACTGATGGGTATTTCCAGTCTTCCCCTAGGTGTCTCTGCTGCACCTCTTCTTTTCCTGGGGTGTAGTCAGTCCAGACCAGAGTGACCCCAGCACTAACCTTGCTTAGACACAGCCACTTAGAAGGACCCTCTTGCCTTTGTCTGTCATTCATTATTCTCCAATATATTTCCTATCTCTTCTTCTAAGATCTGACTGCACACTAGAATAATCTGCGAGCTTTAAAAAAATAAAATTGATGCTTAGGCCCCTACTTCCAGGACTTTAATTTATACTGCTTTTATTACCATATATTTAGACCTCTACACCTTTAGTCTCCTACCAAACTAATCCAGTCTACATATTCCTGACAGGCTACTCTGTCTAAAACCCATCTTGATGAATTTAGAAGATTAAAGATTAAAAAAATGACCTGCCTTTTCACACCATGTGTTAATATAAAAATTAACTCAAAAGAGCTAAAGCTGTAAAGTCCTTAGAAGAAAACATAGGTGTCAACTTTGTGACTTTGGATTAGATAGTGGTTTCTTAGATATAAGTACAAGAAATAAAAGCAAAAATAGATAAACTGGGCATCATTAAAGTTAAAAACTTTTGTGCTTCAAAAACATTCTGTTTACCACAGATTGTAAGAAAATTTTTGCAAATATACTCCCGATAAGGGATTTGTATCTAAAATAGAAAAAGAGCTGTTACAACTTAATAATAAAAGGACAAATGCTACTGCTGCTGCTAAGTCGCTTCAGTCGTGTCCGACTCTGTGCGACCCCATAGACGGCACCCCACCAGGCTCCCCGTCTCTGGGATAGCTCAGTTTAAAATAGGCAAAGGAAGAAATATTTCTCCAAGGACATACACCCTACTCAGTGAGCACACGAGAAGATGCTCAATGTCATTAGTCATCAGGAAAATGCAAGTCAAAACTGTGATGAAATGTCAGTTTATACTTAGTAGGATGGTTATAATAATAATAAAAAGGATAATGTCAAGTGTTGGTGAGGATATGGAGAAATTGGAACCCTCATACATTGTGGAGGAAATGTAAAATAGTGAGATAGCTTTGGAAAATGTTCTGGCAGTTTCTCAAAAAGAAACAGGAGTCATATGACCCAGCAATTCCACTTCTAGATGGGAGAGAGTTGGAAACCTGTGCCCACACAAACACTTGTATACTAGTGTTCAGAGCAGCATTATTCATAGTAGCCAAAAATATGAAAACAGTCCAAGTGTCCATTAACTGATGAATGGATAAATGAAATGCAGTGTATCTGCGTAATGAACTGTTATTGATCAATAAAAAGAAAGGATGAGGGCTTCCCTTTTGGTCCAGTGGCTAAGACCCTGCGATCCCAATGCAGTGGACCTGGGTTCGATCCTTCATCAGGGAACTAGATCCCATATGCTGCAACTAAGAGTTCACATGCCACAACCAAAGATCTGCATGCGGTAACAAAGATTTGGCACAGCCAAATCAATAAATAAATATTAAAAGAAATAGTGTACTGATACATGCTACCATATGAATGAATTTTGAAAACATGCTATTTGAAAGAAGCCAGTTCCAAATGACCATATACTGTATGATTCCATTTATAGTATATGAAATGTCCAAAATAGGCAAATCTGTAGTTAGAGAGTAGATTAGTGGTTGTCTAGGGTTGGAAGATACCAAGGGAACATATCATGCAAAGATGGGCTCCATAAAGGACAGTAATGGTATGGACCTAACAGAAGCAGACGATATTAAGGAGAGGTGGCAAGAATACACAGAAGAAATGTACAAAAAGATCTTCATGACCCAGATAATCATGATGGTGTGATCACTCACCTAGAGCCAGACATCCTGGAATGTGAAGTCAAATGGGCCTTAGAAAGCATCACTACAAACAAAGCTAGTGGAAGTGATAGAATTCCAGTTGAGCTATTTCAAATCCTAAAAGATGATGCTGTGAAAGTGCTGCACTCAATCTGCCAGCAAATTTGGAAAACTCAGCAGTGGCCACAGGACTGGAAAAGGTCAGTTTTCATTCCAACCCCAAAGAAAGGCAATGCCAAAGAATGCTCAAACTACTGCACAATTGCGCTCATCTCACATGCTAGTAAAGTAATGCTCAAAATTCTGCAAGCCAGGCTTCAGCAGTACATGAATCGTGAACTTCCAGATGTTCAAGCTGGTTTTAGAGAAGGCAGAGGAACCAGAGATCAAATTGCCAACATCCGCTGGATCATGGAAAAAGCAAGAGAGTTCCAGAAAAACATCTATTTCTGCTTTATTGACTATGCCAAAGCCTTTGACTGTGTGGATCACAATAAACTGTGGAAAATTCTGAAGAGATGGGAATACCAGACCACCTCATCTGCCTCTTGAGAAATGTGTATGCAGGTCAGGAAGCAACAGTTAGAACTGGACATGGAACAACAGACTGGTTCCAAATAGGAAAAGGAGTACGTCAAGGCTGTATATTGTCACCCTGCTTATTTAACTTATATGCAGAGTACATCATGAGAAATGCTGGGCTGGAAGAAGCACAAGCTGGAATCAAGATTGCCGGGAGAAATATCAATAACCTCAGATATGCAGATGACACTACCCTTATGGCAGAGAGTGAAGAGGAACTAAAAAGCCTCTTGATGAAAGTGAAAGAGGAGAGTGAAAAAGTTGACTTAAAGCTCAACATTCAGAAAACAAAGATCATGGCATCTGGTCCCATCACTGCATGGCAAATAGATGGAGAAACAGTGGAAATAGTGTCAGACTTTATTTTTTTGGGCTCCAAAATCACTGCAGATGGTGACTGCAGCCATGATATTAAAAGATGCTTACTCCTTGGAAGGAAAGTTATGACCAACCTAGATAACATATTAAAAAGCAGAGATATTACTTTGCCAACAAAGGTCTGTCTAGTCAAGGCTATGGTTTTTCAGTGGTCATGTATGGATGTGAGAGTTGGACTGTGAAGAAAGCTGAGTGCTGAAGAATTGATGCTTTTGAACTGTGGTGCTGGAGAAGACTCTTTTGAGTCCCTTGGACTGCAAGGAGATCCAACCAGTCCATCCTAAAGGAGATCAGTCTTGGGTGTTCATTGGAAGGACTGATGCTGAGGCTGAAACTCCAATACTTTGGCCACCTCATGCGAAGAGTTGACTTATTGGAAAAGACCCTGATGCTGGGAGGAATTGGGGGCAGGAGGAGAAGGGGACGACAGAGGATGAGATGGCTGGATGACATCACCGATTCGATGCACATGAGTTTAGGTGAACTCCGGGAGTTGGTGATGGACAGGGAGGCCTGGCTTGCTGCTATTCATGGGATTGCAAAGAGTCGGACATGACTGAGCGACTGAACTGAACTGAACTGAACTGAGGGCTAGAAGGGGAAGGGGTATTGAGGTTATGGTTAGGGGTGTGGGTTTCTTTTTAGGGTAATTAAAATATTCTACAATTAATTGCAGTGCTAAATGCCCAACTTTGTACATGTACTGAAAGCCACTGGATTGTACGCTTTTAAAACATGACCTTCTGAATTATTTTGAGTGCTTAGGCTGGTTTTACCTATCTACCACTGGGGCTTCTACTCTGTTCAAACTTAAGTTTTATTTCCTTTTATTCTCCACCCCTGTGCTAGGTCACAGTCAAGCTGGACTTCTCAGGGTTTCTTCAAACAGGCCTTGCATTTCGTTTCTTCTTGTAATTTTGTATCTGCTCCCTCCACCTGTCAGTCTAACCTTTGAAAGTCCAAGTGAGACACCTCCTCCTCCATCTCAATCCCTCTCAATTCCCATAATATTTGCTCTGTCTTCTAAGCACTCAATTATGATAGAATATGGGGAAAACCTTGCCTCTACCTTTTTATTTTCCAGGCTGCCCCCATTTGATTGCTTTTACCCTCTGTTCTTAATTACTACAAAATATGTGAGTCAAAATTACTTTTGTCAGAGGAAAGAGTTGAGAGAACACTTGTATTTTCTGTTTTGCTTAAGCTGTTTGTGGGGATGTTTGTATGTTGGATAGTGTGCTTTTAGAACATGACCATCAAGGTCAGGTTGGCCCAACAAGAAGACATCTGGGGACAGAGAAATCTTTAGCATGTCATTTCATCCTTATACCAGTCCTTTCAGGAATATTGCAGATGTGGAAACAGAGTTAGAAAGATTAATAAATTAACCACTGGGAAAACACCCTATAGGCTAGAATCTGTGCTTGTTTGGCACTTGGTTAATTTTCAACAGTTGAGAGCTAAGTAGGGAAGAGTATGCAGATGTTCTGTACTCAATCATAAGCCCTTTCAGGACAGCTGCCTTGTCTTACTCAGTCCCCAAAGTGCCCACTAGGAGCAGAGGCTCAATAAATGTTTGTTGAATGAATGAGTGATGGTTTATTTGAGTCTCTGATGTACATGAATAATACATTTTGACAGTCAGATTTTGTGTCTTTTTTCCTATGTGGTTTCCTTTTTTTCTGAAGTCATTTTGTATTCAGACAAGATTTGAATGAGGCTTCCAGAGCTTGCCTGTATCAGGTATTTCTTAGTCAGAGAGTCCTTCAGAAAGAAGAAAGAGGAAAACAGATTTTGCCCTCAGAAACTAAGACCTTACCTTAAAGTTGATTGCTTGTGTTTTTATAACCATAAAACTATTCTTAAGGATTCTCTGACTTAGAAATGCCTAATATAGGCTCTGTACGCAGAAGGTAGTCAGATAAGTATGCAAGGATAAATATTGTTTCAACAGTTTACCTGGAATTAGAATTTAATTCATTGCAAATTGACACATTCATGGCAGCATTTTTTGCCTGCTGAAAACAAGCTGAGACAGGAGGTGCGTGGGTGGAACAGCAGCCCATTTGTCTTGGTGTTCTCAGTGCGTGTCACCTGGGATAGGACGTGGTCGTGTTGCATGAGTCAACCCTGTAATGAAGAGCTGAGGACACCAAGGATGACTAAGTTGGAGAAGTCTTTGGAGAGTTGACAAGATTGCTCTCTTGGTTTTTTGTTGTTGTTGTTTGTTTTTGGCCACACCCCACAGCATGCAGGATCTTAAGTTCTCCAAACAGGGATCAAACCCATGCCCCCTGCATTGGGAGCACAGAGGGTTTTTTTCTTTTTTTTAAAAATTGGGGTATAACTGTTTTACAGTGTTGTGTTAGTTTCTGCTAACAAACTTTCTTCATTGTTAGTACAATGAAGTGAAT
Organism: Bos javanicus; assembly: GCF_032452875.1. Taxonomy (NCBI): domain Eukaryota; kingdom Metazoa; phylum Chordata; class Mammalia; order Artiodactyla; family Bovidae; genus Bos; species Bos javanicus. The sequence continues at coordinate 88,047,747 of NC_083868.1, forward strand.
AGCTATACGTATATGTATATCCCCTTCCTCTCCACCATCCCTTCCAAACCCCATCCCGTTCATCTGTGTCACCACAGAACTGACCTGCGCTCCCTGCATTATACAGTGGGTTTCCACTAGCTATCTGTTTTATGCATGACGGTGCACATACATTAGTACCAATCTCTGTTCATCCCACCCCCCACCACGTCCGCATGTCCATTCCCTACGTCTGTGTCTCTATTCCTGCCCTGCAAACAGGTTCATCTGTACCACTTTTTCTAGGAAACCCTGCCCCAGATCTGCGTGGGAGCACTGTGTTTTAATCACCAGACCACCAGGGAAGTTCGAGATTACTATCTTTGGATGTTGGAAGGCCTAACCTGTAGCAGAAGGAGAGCCCAGTGAATACATGAGTGAATGAATATTGGATGCTTCCAATAGGTGGATTTTTATTTGTCACACATCTGCAGAAAAACAACTCAATTACAAAACCAAAACCTGGAAGAGGAAAAAGTTGCATTCTTTTTCTGGTTTTATTTTTTTCAGGGCATTTTTATGGGGCACCTCTTCCCCCCTGTTATTTATTCCCTTGTTTTCTCCAAGGTTCACTGCGTTCCCTGATTCAGCAGGAAAACTCCAGCTTTCTCTCAGCATATCTACTTTCTGGGGGAAGATGATTCTCTCTGGGTCATTATGTGCATAATTCAAGGCTTAGGAGTCCATGGCTGTAATCGGTTAAAAAATAAGATCTAAAACCATAAAAATAAGATCTAAAACCTATGATAAAACATAAATCAATTTCAGGACTACCTAAACCTTTACAGCATTGCTCCTGATGAGTGTCATATTGCTAAAGACTCCTCACAAATCAGTGTGAAAAATTAGTCTCTATAGATGGCACTGTGTCTATCGTCCTTGGATTAATTGCATATTATCTTATTGTCAATATGTGTGATAATCTTGGATTAAATACATTAGTTTTACCTTGATTTTTGTTTGGATGATAAAAATCTCAATTACTGGGCTTAAATTCAGACTTCATCCCTTGTTTGGAAAATGCAAGTAATTTAAGAGAAGTGCTGTGACTTAGAGAGATAGACCCAGAGCAGGAACACAAAGTGTTCCAACCTGAAGTCTGCTTCAGAATTCTTATGTAATGATAGGTAAATTGTCCAACTTCTTAGGATCTCATTTTTCTACCTATAAAGTAATATTAACAGAAATTTACTGTATTCTTCCTATTGAAGAATGGAGGTATGGTTAAAGATTTTTGGCATGCAAATATTAAATGGCCTTTGAAAAGGTCATATTGTTTTTTGTCTTACTTTTTAATCTTTATTCCTACTTCTAGCTTTCTTTCTCTCTTCTTTTAGTTAATTCATTTGTTTGGCTGCTCCCAGTCTTAGTGCGGCGCTCGGCGCCTTCCATCTGCACTGTGGCATGTGGGATCTTTGGATGTGGCATGCAGACTGTTTAGTTGTAGCATGTGGAATCTAGTTCCTTGACCAGGGATCAAATCCAGGCCCCCTGCATTGGGAGCATGGAGTCTTAGCCACTGGACTACCGGGGAAGTCCCTCAATTATTATTTAACAATTATTACTATTGTATAAGCTAAAGGCAAAGAAGAAAAGGAAAGATATACCCATCTGAATGCAGAGTTCCAAAGAATAGCAAGGAGAGAGAAGAAAGCCCTCAGTGATCAATGCAAAGAAATAGAGGAAAACAATAGAGTGGGAAAGACTAGAGATGTCTTCAAGAAAATTAGAGATACCAAGGGAACATTTCATGCAAAGATGGGCACAATAAAGGGCAGAAATTGTATGGACCTAACAGAATCAGAAGATATTAAGAAGAGATGGCAAGAATACAGAGAAGAACTACACAAAAAAATATCTTCATGACCCAGATAACTACGATGGTATGATCACTCACCTAGAGCCAAACATCCTGGAGTGTGAAGTCAAGTGGGGCTGAGGAAGCATCACTACAAACAAAGCTAGTGGAGGTGATGGAATTCCAGTTGAGCTATTCCAAATCCTAAAAGATGATGCTGTTTAAGTGCTGTACTCAGTATGCCAGCAAATTTGGAAAACTCAGCAGTGGCCACAGGACTGGAAAAGGTTAGTTTTCATTCCAATCCCAAGGAAAGGCAATGCCAAAGATACTCAAACTACTGCACAATTGCACTCATCTCACACACGAGCAAAATAATGCTCAAAATTCTCCAGGCCAGGCTTCAACAGTATGTTAACTGTTAACTTCCAGATGTTCAAGCTGGATTTAGAGAAGGCAGAGGAACCAGAGATCAAATTGTCGACATCCGTTAGATCATTGAAAAAGCAAGAGAATTCCAGAAAAGCATCTACATCTGCTTTATTGATTACGCCAAAGCCTTTGACTGTGTGGATCACAACAAACTGTGGAAAATTCTTCAAGAGATGGGAATACCAGACCGCCTTACCTGCCTCCTGAGAAATCTGTGTGCAGGTCAAGAAGCAATAGTTAGAACCAGACATGGAACAACAGACTGTTTCCTAATTGGAAAAGGAGTAGGTCAAGGCTGTATATTGTCACTCTGCTTATTTAACTTATATGCAGAGTACATCATGAGAAATACTGGACTGGATGAAGCACAAGCTGGAATCAAGATTGCCGGGAGAAATATCAATAACCTCAGATATGCAGGTGACACCACCCATATGGCAGAAAGTGAAGAGAAACTAAAGAGCCTCTTGATGAAAGGAAAAAACTGGCTTAAAAATCAACCTTCAAAAAACTAAGATCATGGCATCAGGTCCCATCACTTCATGGCAAACAGATGGGGAAACAGTGGAAACAGTGACAAGCTTTATTTTCTTGGGCTCCAAAATCACTGCAGGTTGTGACTGTAGCCATGAAATTAAAAGACGCTTGCTCCTTGTAAGAAAAGCTGTGACCAACCTAGACAGCATATTAAAAAGCAGATACATTACTTTGCCAAAAAAGGTCCATCTAGTCAAAGCTATGGTTTTTCCTGTAGTCATGTATGGATGTGAGAGTTGGACTATAAAGAAAGCTGAGAGCCAAAGAATTGATGCTTTTGAACTGTGGTATTGGAGAAGACTTTTGAGAGTCCCTTGGACTGCAAGGAGATCCAACCAGTCCATCCTAAAAGAGATCAGTCCTGGGTGTTCATGAAACTCCAATACTTTTCCTACCTGATACAAAGAACTGACTCACTGGAAAAGACCCTGGTGCTAGGAAAGATTGAAGGCAGGAGGAGAAGTGAACGACAGAGGATGAGATGATTGGTTGGCATCACCGACTCGATGGATATGAGTTTGAGCAAGTTCCTAGAGTTGATGATGGACATAGAAGCCTGGCATGCTGCAGTCCATGGGGTTGCAAAAGGTCAGACATGACTGAGGGACTGAATGAACTATTGTATAAACACAGAAGACTGGTCTTTTGTGTAGCAGCTCTTCATCTCTTGCCTGATTTCTGTTAGGGTTATGTGTGTATTTGATTTACCTTGATGCTTAAAGCAAAGAATTATAAGTCAGGGAAGAAAATGTTCTCATCTGTGACTTGTAATTCTCAATATGGTCTTAGCTCAGAGGGTAGAAATTTCAGTTACATTGTCCCCATGGGTGGTACAAGTGGGTTTCTTCTGTGTGTCTGTAAGAGTCAACCAAGGTAGCTGAAGTCATTTGTTGTCCTCAGTCCCCTCAGCAAAAGTAGCATTTTTTTTTTTTAACCTAACTGGCATGTGGGATCTTAGTTCCCTCACCAGGGATCAAACCTGTACCTCCTGTAATGGAAGTGTGGAGTCTTAACCACTGGACCACCAGGGAAGTCACAAAAATAGATATCTTAAAAGGCTCTGATGAACTTGGCACTGTTTCCTCTCTAGAAAATGGAGAGAAATCACCAAAGGGATTTTTAAAAATGTAACCACCTGTTGGTTTTACTTTTTCCACCAGCCAGTCAGCTGCATTTTCCTGGGAAGAAAAGGCAAAAGGGATAATCAGCCTTTGGGGATGCTTGAGTCCCCTGTACCATGGGCTATGGGGCATCTCAGGTCAGCGCCACACCTTGACTGTACAGGATCTGTGCTTTGGGAGCAAATCTGGAAGCTAAAAATTCTTCCTTTGATCTCACATTAATTGCTTTCCCAAAGTGCTTCCAGATACATAGGAATGTGGCATGCAGAATGCCAGAGGCAGTCACACCCTGGACCTGCTGCTCCCTTAACCTGGGGAAAGCTGGGGGTATCAAGCAGGATGGATGGAGCCACCTCATTTCTTGACCAAGTTCCCATGACTCCTCACCCTTACCTTTATTCCTACACCTGTCACACGTAGTTATTCCTTGGTAGCTCTGTCACCATTGGGAATATGAAGGCCTCTGGCAGAGTGCTAAGCCCCCAGGGGCCCCATTCACATGGTGTGTGTGTGTGTGTGCGCTAAGTCACTTCAGTCATGTCCCACTCTGTGTGATCCCATGGACTATAGCCTGCCAGACTCCTCTGTCCATCGGATTCTCCAGGCAGGAATACTGGAGTGGGTTGCCATTTCCTTCTCGAGATCTTCCTTACCCAGGGATTGAACCTGGGTCGTTTAAGATGCCTGCCTTGGCTGGCAGGTTCTTTACCACTTGCACCACCTGGGAAGCCCATGTGGTAGCTGGCCTGAATGGCACCGCCTGGAGGTGTACTCTGCCCAGCCTGAGTAACCCCTCTGTAGCAGCTCTGCTTGGGGATGGGGTGGAGTGGGTGGTTAATAAATGGCCCCTGTGCGTTTTTTTTCTCCTGGCATCTGGTACATGGTAGGTGCTCAACGAGCATTTTTTGAATGAATGAGACTGGCCTGACCATTTAAGTTGATTTGACCCTTTTTCCTGATATGCGGATCTTTCCATCTAGACAGTTTTCCTATTAGTATGGGATTCCTGCTCCCTCCATCCAGGAAAGTCCTTCAGTTTTAAAAGATTGATGTTATTGTATGTTTCCTGTGCATCCAGCAAAGCTTCTAATGAGGTGCGCTCACAGGAGGAGGATCTGGGCGTGTCCAGGCTACTCAATGCCTCTGGGGTCTCACCTTTGGGGGTGACCGGGCCTGCAGGTCCATTTGGTCAGTGCTGCACACACTTTGAAGGCTGAGGAACAACTGAGTGACCTTCTGGCTTCATTTTCAGTGTCACAGACGTGGCTCTGGAAAAGAAACTGAGTTTATATTTGCAGAATATAATAGCATTGAGTTTGGGTCACAGCTGCAACAAAATCAACCTGAAACAGATACACAATATGTAAGCAAAGTGTGGATGAATTCAATCCATTTTTCTAATTTGGAATATGGATCTAGGGAGGGAGATTGTGGGTAGATTATCTGTCTTGGATTTTTCTGACTGCTTGAATTCATACTTCAGTGAGGAGAAATTTAGCCCAGAATGCTAATGGTATCAGACTGGGAAAGCCTCTCAAGTTCAGTGGATAAACAGTTATGGGCATTCATTGTGTGTCAGACCTGGGGTGGCCAGGACGGTCACTTCCTCTGGGTCCTTTCTTTGTGCACTGCCAGCCTCATGTCCTAGGGGAAAAGAAAACATATCGTCCTTATGGCTTTGGAGAAACTGAGCTGCCCAGACCTGAGTTCACCTGATCTGCTTCTCAATTGTTAGAAAGGAACATAAAGGCATGTAGAAATTCCTTTTTTTTCTGACAAAGTCTGCCTTTCAAAATCTATTGTGCTCTTGTTACATAACCCCAAATCACATATTTGGGTGTCAGAGACTGAATATGGAGTCTCTTCTATTGATATTCCTACTAGGAAAATCCTATCCCCTTCTGTCTGCCCAGGGACCTCAGAGAGTTGTGTGTCTGTCTGACTAGTGAGAAGCTCACTCACATGGAGATGCAAAAGAGGAAACTCCATTAATGTATTTTAAAAATATTTCCCATAAAACAGCATTTGTATTGAGGCAAGAGGATCCACAAATCCTCAGCTTCCCAGAGGACAGAAAATATTTCCTGGGGAAAGTGGAAAGAGACGTGGTATCAAGTGTTGGGACATGAGGATACGGTTTTCTCTCCCATTTCCCAGGCAGTCTGTGCTGCTGTCTCACACGTAACCCCTCCCTCTACCCTCTTAGCTACCTCCCTGACAGTGGAAGCCTTGCAGGGCACATACAAGGTTTGTGAAATCACGTATCTATAATTCTCTTCCTGAGGAGCAAATGGAAATAGATATAGCTTATTAATAAAGAGCTTGTAAGACTCGACAGGCCATGCTACAAAACCTAGTTTGGAAAAGGGGAAGCAAATCTTTGCTTTTGGTGCTCAGGAGTCAGTCCAGGATTGTGATGTGTGGTTTCCTTTTCAGGTTTCTTCCTTCCTTCCTTCCTTCCTTTCTTTTCTCTTCGTAAGTTGGCAGGGAAATGTGGCCTAGATATTTCAGCTTGGAGGAACCAGATGGGGTGATCCATGGAGCTGCTCATCGCTTTTGCCCATGTGGCTGCAAAGCCAAGTGCCTAATAAATAATGTGCTTTGGTGTAACACATCCTTTTAAACGGGAGGCCGGTTTCCTTGCTGCCAAAATGACAGATGTCTTATCATTTAACTCTGCCAGTATCAGTACATTGTTACTGGCTTCAATTTATGATTAATACTTGACACAAAGAAAAAATTTTCTAGTCTATTTGTTCCTTCATAGATCCTTAGGCATCTAAAGTGGGTGAATTGATGTGTACTGCTCTCTTTCTTATCTTTCCATGTTTGGGTCAGGTTTTCTGTCCAGGAAAGCAGAGAATAGGAATACTTTAATATGCTGGTGAAACTGTTTCCTTTTACTGAATTGCTTAGAAATTGACTCTGTTTTCAGAGACAAATGACAGACACTCACCTCCATCCACCTTGAGCAAAAAAGTGAATTTATTGACTGATATAACAGGGAAGTGCAGCCAGGAGTGGATTAGTTTCAGGCACAACTGGATCTGGGGGGTTCAAACATTATCATCCAGGGCACTTTTCCCTCTCCATGTCTTTGCCTGTCCTTTCTGTTCTATAGGCAGGTTCCCTTTGTCTGATAGGTAAGACCGGTGACAGCAGCTCTGGGTACATACTCTCCAGCTTGGCAACCCTGAGTGAAAATAGAGGCTTTCTCTTCCATTGCTCTGACATTGCCCTCAGAGAAGGTGCTCATTTGCTCTGCCTGGGCCACGAGTTCATCTTTAAACTAGTCCTTGTGACCTAAGGAAATGGTACATGTGAACTGGACCATGGAGCTAAGCTTCCTTGTGGTGGAAATGACAGGTACTAACTCCAGAAAAAGTTGCTTCACGTCTGATTGGCTGAAGTTCAGTCAGTTGGCCAACCCTGAGTCACACAGCTGACGAAGGAGATGGACTGCTCTGACTAGCCAGGCCTGAGTCACCTGTGTCATCTCTGGAGACAGATAGGATAAGAACTGAGAGCAAAGAGGGGCTGTGCCCTAAGGTAATCGGGGCACCGGAGAGGGAGAGCAGGAGTTGGCTAGTTAAATAAAAACTGTGATGACACGTCAATAAAGCTTGTACTTACTGTTTAACTGTTGAAGGTTGGGTGTTTTTAATGTAACACTATACTGATGCTAGGGGATGGAGCAATAACTTTTGAATTCTAGAATGAAGAAACAAAGTTTATATATTGGTCATAAAATTTAATTCTGTTATGTTTTAAGCTACATTAATTTCATTGCAATTCATTCCTCAAAGATCAAACATTATTACCCTTTAAGCACAAGCTGGAATCAAGATTCCTGGGAGAAATATCAATAACCTCAGATATGCAGATGACACCACCCTTATGGGAGAAAGTGAAGAGAACTAAAGAGCCTCTTGATGAAGGTGAAAAAGAAGAGTGAAAAAGTTGGCTTAAGGCTCAACGTTCAGAAAACTAAGATCAGGGCATCTGGTTCCATCACTTCATGGCAAATAGATGGGGAAATGGTGGAAACAGTGGCTGACTTTATTTTTCTGGGCTCCAAAATCACTGCAGATGGTGATTGCAGCCATGAATTAAAAGACACTTACTTCTTGGAAGGAAAGCTATGACCAACCTAGATAGCATATTAAAAAGCAGAAACATTACTTTGTCAACAAAGGTCCGTCTAGTCATGGCTATTGTTTTTCCTGTGGTCATGTATGGATGTGACAGTTGGACTATAAAGAAAGTTGAGCTCCAAAGAATTGATGCTTTTGAACTGTGGTATTGGAGAAGACTCTTGCAAGTCCCTTGGACTGCAAGGAGATCCAACTAGTCCATCCTAAAGGAGGTCAGTCCTGGGTGTTCATTAGAAGGACTGATGTTGAAGCTGAAACTCCAGTACTTTGGCCACCTGATGCAAAGAACTGACTCATTTGAAAAGACCCTGATGTTGGGAAGGATTGAGTGCAGGAGGACAAGGGGACGACAGGGGATGAGATGGTTGGATGGCATCACCGACTCAATGGACATGGGTTTGGGTGGACTCCAGGATGTTGGTGATGCACAGAGAGGCCTGGCATGTTGCAGTTCATGGGATCATAAAGAGTCGGACACAACTGAGCAACTGAACTGAACTGAACTGATATTGAAACCTAAGGAAACATAAATTTATAAATCCTTTTATTTATAGAATATGTTTACTTTTAGAGGGTTCTTCCTCCAGTCCTTATAAAGCCCCATTTGTTGTTCAGTCACTCAGTTGTGTCCGACCTTGCAACATCATGGACTGCAGCATACCAAGCTTTCCTGTTTTTCACTATCTCCTGGAGTTTACTCATGTCTATTGGGTCAGTGATGCCATCCAACCATCTCATCCTCTGTCATCCCCTTCTCCTCCTGCCTTCAGTCTTTTCCAGCATCAGGGTCTTTTCCAATGAGTCAGTTATTTGCATCAGGTGGCCAAAGTATTGGAGTTTCAGCTTCAGCATCAGTCCTTCCAATGAATATTCAGGGTTGATTTCCTTTAGGATTGACTGGTTTGATTCCTTGCTGTCCAAGGGATTTTCAAGAGTCTTCTCCAGAACCACAGTTTGAAAGCACCAATTTTTCTGTGCTCAGCCTTTTTTTGTGGTCCAGCTCTCACATCAGTATGTGACAAAAACCCCAAGGATTGTGTAACTATTCCATTCTATGGGTGAGAAATCTAAGGGACAGAAAAGTTAATTAGCCCCACAAAGTTCAGTTCAGTTCAGTTCAGTCACTCAGTCGCGTCTGACTCTTTGCGACCCCATGAACCGCAGCATGCCAGGCCTCCCTGTCCATCACCAACTCCCAGAGTTCACCCAAACTCATGTCCATTGAGTTGGTGATGCCATCCAACCATCTCATCCTCTGTCGTCCCCTTCTCCTCCTGCCCTCAATCTTTCCCAGCATCAGGGTCTTTTCCAATGGGTCAGCTCTTCACATCAGGTGGCCAAAGTATTGGAGTTTCAGCTTCAGCATCAGTCCTTTCAATGAACACTCAGGACTGATTTCCTTTAGGATGGACTGGTTGGATCTCCTTGCAGTTCAAGGGACTCTCAAGAGTCGTCTCCAACACCACAGTTCAAAAGCATCAATTATCGGTGCTCAGCTTTCTTTATAGTCCAAGTCTCACATCCATACGTGACCACTGGAAAAACCATAGCCTTGACTAGATGGACCTTTGTTGGCAAAGTAATGTCTCTGATTTTTAATATGCTGTCTAGAAGAAGGAAATGGAGAATCCCAGGGACGGGGGAGCCTGGTGGGCTGCCGTCTTTGGGGTCACACAGAGTTGGACACGACTGAAGCGACTTAGCAGCAGCAGCAGCAGGTTGGTCATAGCTCGTCTTCCAAGGATTAACCATCTTTTAATTTCATGGCTGCAGTCACCACCTGCAGTGATTTTGGAGCCCCCCCAAATAAAGTCAGCCACTGTTTCCACTGTTTCCCCGTTTGCCATGAAGTGATGGGACCGGATGCCATGATCTTAGTTTTCTGAATGTTGAGCTTTAAAGCCAACTTTTTCACTCTCCTCTTTCACTTTCTTCAAGAGGCTCTTTAGTTCTTCTTCACTTTCTGCCTTAAGGGTGGTGTTATCTGCATATCTGAGGTTATTGATATTTCTCCTGGCAATCTTGATTCCAGCTTGTGCTTCCTCCAGCCCAGCGTTTCTCATGATGTACTCTGCATAGAAGTTAAATAAGCAGGGTGACAATATACAGCCTTTACGTACTCCTTTTCCTATTTGGAACCAGTCTGTTGCTCCATGTCTGGTTCTAACTGTTGCTTCCTGACCTGCATACAGATTTCTCAAGAGGCAGGTCAGGTGGTCTGGTATTCCCAACTCTTGAAGAATTTTCCACAGTTTGTTGTGATCCACATAGTCAAAGGCTTTGGCATAGTCAACAAAGCAGAAGTAGTTGTTTTTCTGGAACTCTCTTGCTTTTTTGATGATCCAGTGGATGTTGGCAATTTGATCTCTGGTTCCTCTGCCTTTTCTAAATCCAGCCTGAACGTCTGGAAGTTCACGGTTCATGTAGTGCTGAAGCCTGGCTTGGAGAATTTTGAGTATTACTAGCGTATGAGATGAGTGCAATTGTTTGGTAGTTTGAGCATTCTTTGGCATTGCCTTTCTTAGGGATTGGAATGAAAACTGACCTTTTCCAGTCCTGTGGCCACTTCTGAGTGTTCCAAATTTACTGACAAATTGAGTGCAGCACTTTCACAGCATAATCTTTTAGGATTTGAAATAGCTCAACTGGAATCCCGTCGCCCCACACAACACTGGACTGACATTTTTCACTTTGCCTTGCAGAGAGAAAGATGGCTGAGTGAAAGAATTCCAGTGTGAGTAGGAGCAGGGCACAGATTCAAGAGAGAGTTCAGGTGAGTTGTCAGGAACAGACTGCAGTGGCTCACTGACGTTGGGTGGAGGTGAGGAGAGGCAGTGACTCAGCCTCCAGCTCCAGTGACGGGTGGGGTCCATGCTGTGCCATTAATCTCTGTAGAGCTCATAGGCCGGGGTGATTCCCAGCTCCTCAGGTACCCCCCAACCTTCTCACTTCAGTCCTTGAGCCATTCCTGATAACACCCAAGTAATGACCACCACTCTTTTCCTTGTGCCCTCCCCTGTCTGGTGGGGCTCCCACTGGCCTTGGATCCAGTGGTCTGGCTGGATCTACCTTTTATGGTGGTCTAGAGGTCTGGTCTTTATGCCTTCTCAGAGTTCTTCAGGATTCAGGCTCCTTTGCTGCCAATTTGGACCAAGGTCTTAGGGATCCTGAGAGTGAATCCTGATGCATGGTTGGCCTGAGTTCTAGCATATAATAAGCTGCCTCAGTTTCCCCTCCTTAGCCTTAACACTCTAGGGCTGCTTGAGGACCTGCCCAGTGGCATTGGTGTCCAACTCAACTCTTGCAGTCTCTTTCTGTCTGACTTGCTGGCGTGTTGATTAGGGCCATACCTCACATGGACAAAGAGCCCTCAGTGATGATCTGTCAGCTGGCTCCTAAATATCGGCCACAGCCTGAATGTCCAGGGCATTCCTCTGCCTGACTATTTACCTGCCGGGGGGCTTACCTCTTCCTAGAGTCTTAGATGGCACTTCCCCACATTGGTGTCCCTGCCATAGTTATTGGGTTGATTCTTGTTTTCTTTGCTGATCAGACTCTTCCTACCTCAGCCTTTGCCTTGCCCATCTCTGGCAGCCCTCTGCCCCCCAGCCTGGTCAGCGTTTCCTTGCCATTCAGATTGAGCTTAAATGTCACATTTCTGTTCAGTGTTGCCTGACCTTCCCGTGTCTGTCTATATTCTCACCCCATTTCTTGTTCCTCGTCACACTATAGATTTGGAATTCTTTTATTTGGGTCATTGCTCCTTATCCATTCCCTCATTAGAATGAAAGCTCCTGGAAGGCAGGGACCTCCCCTCTTAAGCCCACTGTTTTATTGGAAGGTCCTCTATGGGACAGGTCCTTCAACACAGCAGGTGCTCACTGAGCTACTTATGAATGATTTTTGATTGCTGAGCCCCCATTATGCCTGGTCTATGCCAGGGGGAGAAGATGCAATGGATTTTTGTGCAGGCTGAATTGGAGGCTGTCATTTGGAGCCATCCAACTCCCTTTGCTGGAACCGTCCGCCTGATCTGTCAAGCAAACTCCTAGATTCAGCTTGGAATTGCCCTCTCAAAAACCTTACCTTGCCCTGACCCTCAGAGCTGTACCCCTTCTCCCTTGCTCTCAGAACACCTCTTCCCAACCTTTAATAATGCACATGTTCCACAGCATCATATACTTGTTCGCTGACCTATCTTACTTCCCAATTAGACTGTGAGCTCTTGGCCAGCAAGAATTCTGTGTGGGATTATACGAGTTGGTGAGTGTGTTAATAAACTGATGTACAAATCTGGTATGCAAGAAATAAGCCAGGATTAGTGATGCAATAATAAAATCAACTAATACAGGGCTGTTTATCCCAAAACGATGTCACTGAAGAAGCCTTTGAAACTTTGGCCAGTCTGTGCAAAAGAGCTCATTTCATCATTATTGTGTCAAATTAAGTCCTGGGACCATCCTCCAATCACATGCTCTTATTCATTAGCCTAGGATAGAATTTCAGAGTTGTGTCCCAGTTGTGACATTCTCAGTTCTTGACCAACTCTATTTTCATCTAACCTGAGTTATAGTCAGTAGCTCTTGTGAGTCCAGCAGCATTAATCAAAAAAGTGTCTGTACTGGAGAGGGCGCCTATGTCATCCTGCCCGTGATAGATTAATGACGTACAGCATGAGATTTAGCTGAGGCTCCTTCTTTCCACTTTCAACTCATTGATGAGTTTATTTTGTACATCCCTTGGCCCACTATGTTATCACAGATTTAAACTCAAAAGCAAATTCATTTTGTAATTGTACATATGTCATCCCTAAGATGAAAATTTTCATTGTGAAGGAAAATCAGTTCTTTATTCACCAAGCGTTTCTAAGCTGTGTAGCACATTGCAGGCATTGTGCCAGGAGCTGAGGACGGGATGAGTATGATGTGCCCTTGTCTTTGACGAGCTGATAGTATAAAGGGCAATGCAAGACACGAGGGCAGATGCTTTCAGTCTTGTGAAGTCTTGGAGGATGAATACAAACAGGTCAGATAAAGGATGGGGAACAGGGAGGGAACAGCAAGAACAAAAGACAGGAAAGCGTGGACCGGGAGTGGCATGAGACCAGACCAGAGCTGTCTCTGGATGGCTGTAACCCGTAGACCAGCGTTTTTCAAAACATATTTGAGGGAATACTTGTTCTGTGTGATGATAATTGTTCTTGCATGGTAAAAGGGTTTCCTGATTAATTTGAGGAACACTGATTTTAAAGGACAGCATTAACACTGTTCAGTTGGTACCTGTTTTTCTCAAGTGCTGTGCACCATCTTGTGACAGCTGCGGGGAAAGAAGGGAACAACACATATTGTCCCATGCTTGGGGCTTGTAGGCCAACAGGGAAGACAGGAATTGAGCAAATGGCTGCAAATGATTTCTTTTCCTTTTTAATTTATTTATTTTCAACTGTGCTGGGTCTTTGTTGCTGTGCAGGCTTTTCTCTAGTTGCAGTGAGTAGGGGCCACTCCCTAGTTGTGGCGAACGGGCCTCTCATTGTTGTGGCTCCTCTTGTTGCAGAGCACAGGCTCCAGGCATGTGGGCTGCAGTAGCTGTGGTGTGTGAGCTCAGTCGTTGCAGCTCCCGGGCGCTAGTGCACAGGCGCAATAGTTGTGGTGCACAGGCTTAGTTGTTCCATGGCATATGGGATCTTCCTGGATCAGGGATTGAACCTGTGTCTTCTGCATTGACAGGTAGATTCTTTACCACTGAGACAGGAGGAAAGCCCTACAAATGATTTAAGTCTGTACAAGTGAGCCACATCCCAGAAAGGAGTTCATGTTATAGGATATAAGCTAAGAGGTTAATAAGGACAAGAATTAACATTCTTTCAGCCCATGCTATTAGGCAGACACTGGGCTGAGGGCTTCACAATCATTATTATGTTTTCACAAAGCTAATTAGGGCAATGTGCTGGGTGGTTTTTGCATTTCCTGATGTTGGACATAGTCACAGAGCATTTTTCAAATGGATTTGAGCATGGAACCTTTTTTTTTTTTCTTTTTTTTCCCCCCACAGATCATTCATTCAATTCTATGGCAAGTTTGGCTGGGGAGCCATTGAAGGGTTTCTAGCCGTGGGGAGATACGGTTAAGTTCAACTTTCCAAATGGCAGAAGACATGAGCTTTGTGATCCCAGTGACTCAAAAATGTTCAGAAGTTTTAGAAAGAATCTTCAACTTGCCAGTGCATAAGACTTACCTTTGCTTTCCCAAATACTGACCCATTCAATCTGAGTTTCCTGGAGAACAGTCTGTAGCTCATGGTTACATAGAAAACTGGTGCTGTGGGTTACCTTTGGGGTCAGGTCCTGGGTGACTGTGAGAGACAGGAGGAAGGCTCTCCACTGCAGCATGGTGGACCACGGTTACATATTACCTATTACAAAATGAATGTGGAAATTAAAGAAGTCTCTGTACATGGTCCAGATGTAGCCAGGATTGAGAACCACTGGTAGAGTTAAATAGTGAATTAAAGCAAAATAGTGTGAAAAAAGTAATTAAGACTTTCTATTATAAATAAGATGTGCCAGGATTGATTTGGGCATTAGGAGGTTATGAAGGAAATGGCAACCCACTCCAGTGTTCTTGCATGGAGAATCCCAGGGACGGGGGAGCCTGGTGGGCTGCCGTCTATGGGGTCGCACAGAGTTGGACACGACTGAAGCGACTTAGCAGCAGCAGCAGCAGCCTTAAAAAAGGCAACTTTCTGGTGATGATGCAGAGAAGTCAGACCACGAGGGATTAATGAGACAGAGAGACAGAGAGTGGAGGGTTTTCTGGGGGCAACCCTGACCGGCTTACTCACTAGCTGACTAACTGTGACACTTGGGAAAGGTTCTGAGTCCTGGATTCCTTACTGTAAGGCAAGAATAATATTAGCTTAGAGGGTGATGGGAGAATGAAATGAAATAATAAGTGAAGGTTTTACACACACACACACACACACACACACACACATGCACACAGCAATGAACATGCTTGTTGTTCAGTCGCTCAGTTATGTCCGACTCTTTGCAACCCCATGGACTGCAGCACGCCAGGCTTCCCTGTCCATCACCAACTCCTAGAGCTTGCTCAAACTCCTGTCCATCGAGTCGGTGATGCCATCCAACCATCTCATCCTCCGTCATCCCCGTCTCCTCCTGCCCCCAGTCTTTCCAGCATCAGGGTCTTCTTCAATGAGTCAGTTCTTCGCATCAGGTGGTCAGAGTATTGGAGCTTCAGCTTTAGCATCAGTCCTTCCAATGAATATTCAGGACAGATTTCCTTCAGGATTGACTGGTTTGATCTCCTTGCAGCCCAAGGGACTTTCAAGAATCCTCTCCAACACCCCAGTTCAGAAGCATCAAACATGGTGAACGTGGTGCCTCGTGCGATGTGAGCAGACAGGGTTGATGCAGGCATTTTGGTTGGGAGAACAAAAGGCTAAATTATAAAAACGAAGGTACTTCAAGATCCTGCACAAGATAGAAGGGAAAGGGAGAGAAAGTACCAGCTGATAGTGTTTCTTGGAAAGGAGGGGGACCCCTTTCCTTTTGGGGAAAGGAAGGAAGGAGCGGCTGGATGGGGGTAGGGGTGACATGGCAGCAGAGACATCTGGAAGGAGGAGGGAAGCTGAAGGAGACACAGGTTAAGAACGCTTCTCTTTTCTGCAAAGAAAGAGGCAAGGTAAGAATTGCATAAAATGTTCCAAGTGCCAACAACATTTGATGCAGGAAAGCCATGTTTCTGGTTACAATAAATTGGGGGCAGTCATCATATCTGGATAGAAATACAGGCAGCCTCCCTTCTGTATCACCTCCCTGCTTCGCCTCCTTTTTGCTGCATTACCTCTGGTACAAATACCTTCGAGGGTCATTTATTTATTCAGACCTTTTATTTTGAGGCCACTGGGCAGCAGGTACCAGACCAGGGTGATCTTCACACTGAGGGCAGCACAGGGCAGCGGGGGTGGGGAGCAGTGGGGAAGAAAAGCACAGTTCACCTCTGCTTGTGCATGGCATGTGAACTTAGAAACTCAGAGAAGACTGGATGTTTCCAGTGCAGGAATTGTGTGGATTTCTCTTTGCAGGGGTGTGTTAACACCTACTTATTTTCCCACATGAGCTGATTGAGATGAGACTGTGAATCTACTTGAGTAGACATGTCCCATTTGGCCCAAGAAAGATGCTGGCACGCTGTATCAAAGAGCCTGGAAAAGAATATGTGAGTCAAGCTTCAAAAATATTCCTGAAACATAATTGTCCACTTTCTTAACAAGGAGAACAGTAGTGTTCAGGCCTTTCAGACCCAGTGTCCCCTTCCTAGCAAATACTTCACCATTCTGAAATGAGATTCATAGATAATATAGCTTACCTTCATATATTTAAAAAAAAATCATGCCCAAACTGTATTATACAGGAGAAATTGAAGTTGAGTAAGTTCCTGTTAAGTATGTAATTCTCCATTTGAATCCTTGGGCTTGGCCACATCAGTGGTACAATGAAGTACACATTCTGACATTTATATGGATGGTCACCATGGATGTGACTGCTGAAAACATAGGCTGATTTGGGTTTTATTATATTGGTAACTCAAATACCGTGCACAACTTTAGTGATGGTGATGCAAGTTTCCAAAATGGCAAAGAACTTTTAATAAAGTTCTGAACAAAAGAAATACACATGTCCATCAATTTTCTCAGCAGATGCATTTTGGAAAATTCAGTGAAGAGTTAAAAAAATGCAAAAGCCACTCAAAGATAAGATATTTTGTGTTCATATGTAAAATGGCATTTGGTTTTAGCTCAGATCAGTATTGACAGACTTTTCACCTACGTGAATGTCTAGCGAGGAGAAGGGGACGACAGAGGATGAGATGGCTGGATGGCATCACTGACTCGATGGACATGAGTTTGAGTGAACTCCAGGAGTTGGTGATGGACAGGGAGGCCTGGCGTGCTGCGATTCATGGGGTCGCAAAGAGTCAGACACGACTGAGCGACTGAACTGAACTGAACTGAATGTCTAGCGGGAACGTGGAAAGTTTCATGGTACTCTAGGCGACTCTTTGTCGTGTGGGATTTTTTCTACAAACTGCAGGATTCTGCTGCATCTGGCTGTCCAATCCAATCCTGGTGACAACCGAGAAAACACCCCAGAGGTTTCCACAATGTCCACCAGGAGGTGGCACCATCCCCTTTGAGAACCGCTGCTGTGTATTGTGTGACTGTAACTGAACTCTACACTAATTAATTAATATACTACACTATTAAATGCTTGTTGGATAGAATGACTAAGAATCTTGCTGATCCTTGCAGCCATCATTTTGAACTTTAAGTCACACCATGGAGAGGCTGTAGATATAAATGGACAGACAGGGATAGCCAAATGTTTTAATCTTTCAAACCTGTCCCAGCTGGTTGGTGGTTGCTTCAATGCTACTATACACAGAATAATTTCTGAGGTAGTCCCCAGCTTGTTCAATCATTCAGGAACTATTTACTGAGTGTCTGTGCTAGGCACTGTTCTAAGAGCTGGCGGTCCAGTAGTGAATAAAGCAGACAGATTCAGACCCTCATGGAGCTAAATTTTTGAGCTCAGGAGGAACTAACATTAAAATTGTCTGCAGTGGGATCAGGAGCCCAGTAGCTACAAATTTCCAGGACAAGGAGAGTTAGTCTGAATCTCTGCTAACCCAGGAACTCTCGTGGAATTTTATTTAAAGAAATTAAGTGTCTAAGTTTATTTCTCTATATTCTGTCATCTTCTCAGAAAGAGAAACAGAAAATGAAACAAAACAAACATCTTTTAGTTAGTTGAGAATTATGATTATTTAAGTTTTTATTTAAAAATGAAGCATCTACACAGCCGTATTTTAATTAATTTTTGGCCATGCTGGGTTTCTGTTGCTTCCTGTGTGGGCCTTCTCTGGTTGCAGTGAGTGGGAGCTGCTGTCCAGCCGTGGTGCGTGGGCTTCTCATTGTGGGGACTTCACTTGTACAGTGTGGACTCTAGGGCCTGCAGGCTTCGGTAGTTGTGGTACGTGGGCTCAGTTGCTCCACCTTCCTGGACCAAGGCTTGAACCCGTGTCCCCTGCATTCACAGGCGGGTTCCTGTACCAGGGAAATCCCTATTCTGTCATTTTAAAAGGAAGCATTAGAATTAATGACTACATGTCACCTGACAAGAAACGAGGGCTTGGTCGAATCAGAGGCAAGAATTTATCTAAAAGTAAGATATCCAGACCTATTGTCAACTAAAAAAAAATGTACAACTTGAGAGTTGTGAGTTAAATTTTATTTGGGGCAAAATGAAGACTGCAGCCCAGGAGGCAGCATCTCAGATGGCTCTGAAAGACTGCTCCAAAGTGGCAGTGGGGAAAAGTCAATATATAAGGTTTTGATGAAGGGGGACTTCAATGCCATGAAGCACTCATTTTACAAAAGGTTTCTGTTAGTCATGAGAATCTGAGGTCACCATGAAGGATTTAGTGCTTCTCTAGATATGAGGAGATGCAAGGATTGAGATCATAAAATCTGTTCCTAAAAACATCAGTTCAGTTCAGTCACTCAGTTGTGTCAATATCTTTGTAACCCCATGGACTGCAGCACGCCAGGCCTCCCTATCCATCACCAACTCCTGGAGTTTACTCAAACTCATATCCATTGAGTCGGTGATGCCATCCAACCATCTCATCCTCTGTCATCCCCTTCTCCTCCTGCCCTCAATCTTTCCCAGCACCAGGGTCTTTTCCAATGAGTCAGTTCTTCCCAACAGGTGGCCAAAGTATTGGAGTTTCAGCTTCAGCATCAGTCCTTCCAATGAATTTTCAGGACTGATTTCCTTTAGGATGGACTGGTTGGAACTCCTTGCAGTCCAGGTCTCAAGAGTCTTTTCTAAAACCACAGTTCAAAAGCATCAATTCTTCGGTGCTCAGCTTTCTTTATAGTCCAAATGTCACATCCATACCTGATTTTCCATACAAGCTACTGGAAAAGCCATAGCTTTGACTAGACTGAACTTTGTTGGCAAAATAATGTCTCTGCGTTTTAATAAGCTGTCTAGATTGGTCATAACTTTTCTTCCAAGGAGCAAGCATCTTTTAATTTCATGGCTGCAGTCACTATCTGCAGTGATTTTGGAGCCCCCCAAAATAAAGTCTGTCACTGTTTCCACTGTTTCTCCATCTATTTGCCATGAACTGATGGGACCAGATGCCATGACCTTAGTTTTCTGAATGTTGAGCTTTACGCCAACTTTTTCACTCTCCTCTTTCATGTTCATCAAGAGGCTCTTTAGTTCCTCTTCACTTTCTGCCATAAGGGTGGTGTCATCTGCATATCTGAGGCTATTGATATTTCTCCCGGCAATCTTGATTCCAGCTTGTGCTTCTTCCAGCCCAGCGTTTCTCATGATGTGGTCTGCATATAAGTTAAATAAGCAGGGTGACAATATACAGCCTTGACGTACTCCTTTCCCTATTTGGAACCAGTCTGTTGTTCCATGTCTGGTTCTAAATGTTGCTTCCTGACCTGCATATAGATTTCTCAAGAGGCAGGTCAGGTGGTATGGTATTCCCATCTCTTGAAGAATTTTCCACAATTTATTGTGATCCACACAGTCCAAAGGCTTTGGCATAGTCACTAAAGCAGATATAGATGTTTTTCTGGAACTCTCTTGCTTTTTCAATGATCCAACGGATGTTGGCAATTTGATCTCTGGTTCCTCTGCTTTTTCCAAATCCAGCTTGAACATCTGCAAGTTCACAGTTCATGTATTGCTGAAGCCTGGCTTGGAAAATTTTGAGCATTACTTTACTAGCGTGTGAGATGAGTGCAATTGTGTGGTAGTTTGAGCATTCTTTGGCATTGCCTTTCTTTGGGATTGGAATGAAAACTGACCTTTTCCAATCCTGTGGCCACTGCTGAGTTTTCCAAATTTGCTGGCATCTTGAGTGCAGCACTAAAACATTCAACTATCTAAAGACCTAAAAACATCCAACTATCTAAAGAGCTAAAAACATCCAACTATCTAAAGACCTGTCCCACCAGATTCCCTGGAGCACAGAGTGCCTCACTCCACCCTGAACTCCCTCAGGGGTTGTTGAAGGTCAACAGCTATAGTACCATAGGGCTTAATCTCCGTAGAAAGTGAAGTGAAAATGAAGTTGCTCAGTCATTTCTGACTCTTTGCGACCCCATGGACTGTAGCCTACCAGGCTCCTCCATCCATGGGATTTTCCAGGCAGGAGTACTGGAGTGAGCTGCCACTTCCTTCTCCAGAGGATCTTCCTGACCCAGGGATTGAACCCAGATCTCCTGCATTTCAGGCAGGAGCTTTACCCTCTGAGCCACCAGGGTTCAGTGAATCTCTGTAGAGGCAGATGGCAAATGCCTTTGTTGTTCAGTCATTGGCAATGTTCTTGTTAAGTGCCAATTTGTAGTTTACACTATCAAAACTTGTGAATGTCCTCACTCTATGAAGTCCTGGCCACCAACATTCCTGGGTAGACCTTGAGAGTAAGACCCACATCCTAAGCCACTGAATGAGAAGGTGACTTACGTCAGGAAAAGCTCAGCTTTGTATTTGATCCCTTCTGGAGTCTTGGACTCACCCCTCCCTGCTGTGGCTTTGTGATTGATTCTCTGTGTCCTCATCTGCAGAATGAGTGCCTCCCTTCCTCCTTGTGTGGTGTGACTGAGGTAAATGATGTTCCCAAGCCACTGAGCAAAATGCCGCAGTACAGGGCTGCTCAGAGTACCTCAGCTATTATGAGTTGTCTAAGAGAAATGGTTGGATAGCATCACTGACTCGATGGACATGAGTCTGAGCAAGCTCCAGGAATTGGTGATGGACAGGGAAGACTGGAGTGCTGCAGTCAATGGGGTCGCAGAGAATCAGACACGACTGAGCAACTGAACTGAACTGAAGAGAAGTGGGGTGAGGGCAGATGGTTGGGTTTTCTTTCTAGCTGTCACTCAGCAGCTGAGGTGAGGTTGTTCTCACATTACTGTAATTCCAGGAGGGGAAATGACTTGTCCTTGCAAACTAACTTATGGTTGCATGTACTTTGTTGTGGTGGCTAAATTGTGTCCAACTCTTACGACCTGATGGACTATACCCTACCAGGCTCATCTGCCCATTTGATTTTCCAGGCAAGAATATTTGAGTGGGTTGCCATTTCCTATTCCAGGGGATCTTCCTGACCCAGGGATTGAACTTGGGTCTCCTACATTGCAAGCAGTCTCCTGCATCGCAGGTGGATTCTTTACTTGGTTGAGCCACCATAGAAGCTTCATATTTTTATTGGATCTTAAAGGTGGAAAGAGATGGGAATACCAGATCACCTGACCTGCCTCTTGAGGAATCTGTATGCAGGTCAGGAAGCAACAGTTAGAACTGGACATGAAACAACAGACTGGTTCCAAATAGGGAAAGGAGTACTTCAAGGCTGTATATTGTCACCCTGCTTATTTAACTTATATGCAGACCACATCATGAGAAACGCTGAGCTGGATGAAGCACAAGCTGGAATCAAGATTGCCAGGAGAAATATCAATAACCTCAAATATGCAGATGACACCACCCTTATGGCAGAAAGTGAAGAAGAACTAAAGAGCCTCTTGATGAACATGAAAGAGGAAAGTGAAAAATTTGGCTTAAAGCTCAACATTCAGAAAACTAAGATCATGGCATCATGGTCCCATCAGTTAATGGCAAACAGATGGGGAAACAGTGGAAACAGTGACAAACTTTATTTTTTTGAGCTCCAAAATCACTGCAGATGGTGATTGCAGCCATGAAATTAAAAGACGCTTGCTCCTTAGAAGGAAAGTTATGACCAATCTAGACAGCTTATTAAAAAGCAGAGACATTACTTTGCCAACAAAGGTCTGTCTAGTCAAGGCTATGGTTTTTCCAGTAGTCACGTATGGATGTGAGAGTTGGACTATAAAGAAAGCTGAGCGCCGAAGAATTAATGCTTTTGAACTGTGGTGTTGGAGAAGACCCTTGAGAGTCTCTTGGACTACAAGGAGATCCAACCAGTCCATCCTAAAGGAGATCAGTCCTGGGTGTCCTTTGGAAGGACTGATGTTGAAGCTGAAACTCCAATACTTTGGCCACCTGATGCAAAGAGCTGACTCATTTGAAAAGACCCTGATGCTGGGAAAGATTGAGGGCAGGAGGAGAAGGGGATGACAGAGGACGAGATGGTTGGATGGCATCACTGACTCAATGGATGTGAGTTTGGGTAGGCTCCGGGAGTTGGTGATGGACAGGGAGGCCTGGCGTGCTGCGGTTCATGGGGTCGCAAAGAGTCGGACACGACTGAGCGACTGAACTGAACTGAAACGTGGAAAATTCTTTAAATATCTGCTCCAACCCCTGCATTGCACAGAGGAGTTAGCTGAGTTTCAGGGAGGTCTTGTGATCTAGACCAGAAGCAGTGTTTAGGATCCCAAGGCCAGGCCTCCAAGACCTATTAAACCCATAACCCATGACCCAGGGTTTTCTCGTGCGTGAATTGTAGGACCACCTGTATTAGGATCACATGAGGAGCTTTTCAAAATGCAGGTTCCTGGGAACTACACCTCAATGATTTGATCAGAATCTCTAAAGATGGGGCCTGGGAACCTTAGGTCACCCTTGAAATCAAGTACCACTCACATAGTGATCAGTGACCTTGAACTACATTATTATCAAACATGTCTGTCCCCAGTGCCACCTGGTGAAGACTTGGTCACAGTGGATTTCAAACAAGACCATAAATCAAGGGCTCTTGAACCCTCTAACAATTTCAGCTATTGTTTGTTAGTTTCCACTTCAATTATACAATGAGCTTTTTCTATGCCAGGTTGGCCCAGTTCTGTGGCTCTTGTGAGGTTGTGTAACTCCCTGTAGCTCTCTGCTCTTAAAAATGCCCAAGAAATGAATTAGTGCCTGTAAAGTCTTAGAACTGTTCCTGGCTCAAAGTAACTACTCAGTGAGTGTTAGTCATTAGTATTCTCACTCATCTGAGCAGGAAGAACATCTGTAGAGAGGTGACACTGATTTCTCTGACACAAGCCTAGATCATAGGGTCTGTGTCCATTTGATTAGCAAAGATGTCTGGAGTTAGTCATTATGATGAAGGACAAGAAAGATCCAGTCTGAGACTCTGTAAATGTGTAGCATAGATCATACTCCCTTATTGTTTGTTTTTCCTACAAAGAGAATATAAGATCAGTTTATTACCTTAGTTTTGGCAGTTTAAATTGCTGCTTGCACCAGCAAAAACTACTCATACCAGGATAATTATTCAGTTTGGGGTTTATTTAATCTCTGACAAATACACAGAACCTCACAAAGAACATAAGCTGTTGTATACTTTTTAGGTTTTGGGATTTGTACATCTCTAAATTTGAAGACAAATATAGTTCTCATGAACATGGAGAATTTCAGCTACCAAAGAATTCTTAACTGTACAGTAGGTAGTGTGCAATTGAGAGAATATGAAAATGAATGAGGAAGTGGTTTCTCCAGCCTAGTGAAAGGGAGAGATGGTTCTTTTTTTCCCCTTGAGTAAAGCATCTGTTCAAGGAAAAAGAAAATGAGTGTGGAGCCAGGAATCCATGATGCCAGCATTTTGCAATAACATCCCCTTTCATCTTCAGATTTCACTGCAGTTTGTGGGCACTAATTAAGTTTCATCTTACTCATACCACTCACATGGAATTTTATTTATTTTTTACTAAAGAAAACCAGGGTAGGGAATGTATAAAAGGTTGCTTGAAGTTACAAAACTGGGGGAAAAGCCTCCAGTCCAGAGAGGGAGGGGGCCCAAATGGTGGGCTTGATGGTTGACTCATGGCTTTTGTGGAGTAGGAAGTGATCCCCAGCTACTCTGAAAGAGTGATCTAGGGACTCAGGGAGGGTCTCAGGGACCAAGAGTGGGACCAGGGACTCAGTCAGTTCAGTCACTCAGTCATGTCTGACTCTTTGTGACCCCATGGACTGCAGCACGCGAGGCCTCTCTGTCCATCACCAACTCCTGGAGTTTACTCAAACTCATGTCCATTGAGTTGGTGATGCCATCCAACAGTCTCATCCTCTTTCATCCCCTTCTCCTCCCACCTTCTATCTTTTCCAGCACCAGGGTCTTTTCCAGTGAGTCAGTTCTTTGCATCAGGTGGCCAAAGTATTGGAGTTTCAGCTTCAGCATCAGTCTTTCCAATGAATATTCAGGACTGATTTCCTTTAGGATGGACTGGTTGGATCTCCTTGCAGTCCAGGGACTCTCAAGAGTCTTCTCCAACACCACAGTTCAAAAGCATCAATTCTTTGGTGCTTAGCTTTCTTTATAGACCAACTCTCACATCCATACATGACTACTGGAAAAACCATAGCTTTGACTAGATGGACCTTTGCTGGCAAAGTAATGTCTCTGCTTTTTAATAAGCTGTCCAGGTTGGTCATAATTTTTCTTCCAAGGAGCAAGCATCTTTTAATTTCATGGCGCAGTCACCATCTGCAGTGATTTTGGAGCCCCCCAAAATAAAGTCTGTCATTGTTTCCATTGTTTCCCCATCTATTTGGGATACATGAATCCTAGGGACTCAGGAAGGATCTCAGAGACCAAGGGTGGGGACCAGGGACTCAGGGAGGGTCTCAGGGACCAGGAGTGGGGACTAGAGATTCTGTGTCCAGTGAGGGTCCATGCACCTGGCCTCTCTCACCACTGCACTTCTTGTGGCTTAGCTTGTGTGTTCCTGAATGGATGCATTGGGATGGCAAGTCATACCAACCACTGCAGTTTCTTCTTGGGTGGAGTGTGTTATCGGGCACTTGCTGTAAGGGTGGGAGGGTACTGGTGGACAGAGAGGCCAATTGTTTCCAAGTAAAGGGGCACCAGGAAGAAAATCAAAGGGTAACAGGTTAGGTTACTCCTTTCCACTTACCATCATGAAGAAGAAGTGAAGCCGCTCAGTCATATCTGACTCTTTGCGACCCCATGGACTGTAGCCTATCAGGCTGCTCTGTCCATGGGATTCTCCAGGCAAGAATACTGGAGTGGGTTGCCATTTCCTTCTCCAGGGGAACTTCCCAACCCAGGGATTGAACCCGGGTCTCCCACATTGCAGGCAAATGCTTTACCCTCTGAGCCACCAGAGAAGCCACTTACCATCATGACCCTATGTAAAAAGGAAGAAAAAAACTGAGCACAGGCTAGGTCTGAGGTCAGTCTCAGATGGCCAGTTGTGCCAGCTATTTCTAAGACATACCAGGCCCAGACTTGTCCAGGACCCAAAATAAATCTGTCTGGATCTATCAGAACTTTTGAATTGGAACTGAAAGTAATTTAAATTAACTCACTTTCTTTGTTCACACCCTCTTAAGATGATTTTATTAAAAGATTCTACATGAGTATTTTCACTTGGGTGGAACTGGAATCATAAAATGGGAAGCCCCAGGCAGGTGCAAATTCAAATAGGAGGTCTCAAAGGCTCAAAAACTACCATATTTCTGAAGTTGATCCAAATGCATAAAAATAGCAGTAAATCACTCACTTCTTTTTTTTTTTCACTCACTTCTTCGAAGAGAGTTACATACTAAATTGCAGGGAAATTTATTAGCACATCTAATCTGAAAAAGAAAGTTCTTGTATATTTATAAGGCTGTGACAAGCAGGAGGTAGATGGGGAAAAAAATCTAGTTGCTACCAGTTTTTATTCCAAATTGTATCAGTTTATTAAAAACAAATAATTTACAAAGGAAGTAGTCCATAACTCTAGTAGAAAATTAATACAAATCAGAAGTATATATATTTTACATTAAGTGGTATTAATACAGTTGCAGGTAGTAGTTAATATGGCTATATATACATGATGTTTATAGATGAGATTATGCTTACCTTCTTGCCAACACCAACGTTTTGGAAAATGTTAATATAATATTGGTGGTGGTTTAGTTGCTTAGTCATGTCCGACTCTTGCAACCCCATGGACTGTGGCCTACCAGGCTCCTCTGTCCATGGAATTCTCCAGGCAAGAATACTGGAGTGGGTTGCCATTTCCTTCTCTAGGAGATCTTCCTGACCCAGGAATCGAACCCAGGTCTCCTGCATTGCAGGCAGATTCTTTACCAACTGAGCTACAAGGAAAGCCTCAAGATAATATTACCTTTACTTAAAAAAATTCAGCAAAAGTAGTCTACTTGGCATTCTGTCATCATCATTTTGGTGAGCTGCAATGTAATAGTAATTTATGTTCATGATTTGGTGGTATTGAAAGATCCCCCACATGTCTTTTAGTTATCAAACAAAGATAGAATATACAGTGGGTTTTTTTTCCAACTTGAAAGCAGTCAATGTTTATTAGGGGCTTCCCTAGTGGCTCAGCAGTAGAGAATCTGCCTACAAAGCAGGAAATCTGGAAGATGTGGGTTCAATACCTGGGTCAGGAAGATTCCCTGGAGGAGGAAATGGCAACCCACTCCAGTATTCTTTCCTGGAAAATCCCATGGACAGAGGAGCCTGGTGGCCTAGAGTCCATGGGGTTGCAGAGAGGCAGAGGACACAACCGAGTGACTGAGCACAGTGTTTATTAACTGAGCAAATTACAAAAATAATCACGGTAGATACCTTAGTTCATCCTTGTAATAAGCCTGTTGATCTGGTCTTCCCTGTTGTCAGCATTTCCGCCTTCTACAAAATGGGTGGTCTTTTTCTTCATTCCACCTTGTGGAGAAGACAGTTTGAAGGGCCACAGGAAGTTGTTTCCTTCTTTGAAACAGTTTCCAACAGTACAGATCTCATGAATCAGATCCTCCATGCAGAAGATGCCATATTTACCAAGAGATCGAGCAATCCACATGTTATCCATCAGGGCAATTCGCTTCTTGTTGATTTTGCCATAGCCACGCTTGCAGATCAGTTCATTTACGGACTTTAGATTTGGGTACCCCCAAACAGTGTATGGTTCCACAGTTTCCAGCATGTTAACTGAAGTCTTGGTGAGCTTCACAAAGGTGCCATTGAAGATCTGTGAGAGGTGAAGAAGCTGCAACACTTTTCAAACCTTTGTGCTCACACCACTGATACCTCTGATCCTGATGACAAATGCCAGTTTGGGTTCCACGGTACATAGATTGATGACTTTTTGTGCCACCATAGTCATTTGAATTTCCGTTCTGTACATCTGCCTGTATTCCTTGGGATATTGCTTGGCTTTTTCATAGATAAATTTCCTCCTTGCCTTTTGAAGCTTCTTTTGGGCAAGCTTCTTCCTCAGGCACCTGGTCTTAAATTCTGCAAAATTCTTTCACTTTTTCTTAAGGGTTTTTGGCACAGCAAGAACCTTCTTTTTCTCCTCTTCTGGCACCCTTCATGGTTCCAGCTGGGAAAGAGGTTTGATACAGTTTTGCTTGTTTGTTTTGAACTTTGATGTAGTTTTAAGGGTGAGTTATTTTATGACCCTTGGAGTCTTAAAAATTTGTTAAATCACATATAGTCTAGAAATGAATTCTCTTAATCAGAAAATGCAGTTAACAAGAAAAATCCATCCTCTAAGCTTGCACTCTAACAGAAATTTTTAAAAATTTATTTTAATTTTGGAGGATAATTGCTTTACAATGTTGTATTGGTTTCTGCTGTACAGCAGCGTGGATCAGCCGTGAATATACACATGTCCTCTCCCTCTTGAACCTCCCTCCCACCACCCATCATCTTACCCCTCTAGGTTGTCACAGAACACTGGATTGAGCTCCCCTGTGTTATATAGCAATTTCCCATTAGCTATCTATTAATGTATATTCTACACACACACACACATACACAAGCTCAGACGGTAAAAGAATCTGCCTGCAACGCAGGAGACCCGGGTTTGATCCCTGGGTAGAGAAGATCCCCTGGAGAAGGAAATGGCAACCTGCTCCAGTATTCTTGCCTGGAGAATCCCATGGACAGTACAGTGGCAAAGAGTCTGACACGACTGAGCAACTAACACTTTCAATGTATATTCTAATGGAAAAACTTGAAAGGAAAAAAGGAAATGTGGACAGGGCAAAACATTTCCTCTTTTTATAAACCTTGAACTGATATGCCCTTCACCAATTACATAGGGTCCCTTGGGCCTCAGAACTTTCCACAAGCGTTTCGGTCTCTATGGCGATGCGTGACAGCTGAAGCCAAGCCCAGGTGTTAAGGCGGAGGCAGGCTCTGGGTGAGCTTGGGGAGAAAGTCTGGCCGCAGAAGCCATGGAGGGTCGATCCTGAGCCTTTTGGACGGACTGCTCTGCCTTGCCAGGAGTCTGCAGAGCCGCCTGGACATGCCTGTCCTAACCTCCCCACTCGCCAGGGGAGTGGGCGCGGCACACCCCCAGGTGGTAGCTCTGGAGGCGCAGATGCGCCTGAGGACCTCCCCTGGGACCCCACTTCCGCTGATGTTTAAACTTCACCCTTCTGGCGCCCTCAGAGGCTATGAGTCTGGTGAAAGGAGTCCATTTTGCCTAGGCCTCTGTGTCTCATGCAGCCGTTCAGCATCCCTGTTCAAATTACACTCCAGGGTGGCCAGAGACGCCAGGGGAGGTAAGTCACCCCCAGAATCTCTCAGCCTTTATGGGCATCTCACTGAACAACTGGTTAGAAGAAGAGCGGCCTCAAGGAGCTCCGGGGTTGAGTCTGGCCTTTATCCTCAGAGGGTGTCCACTTGTCATGCCTGCCGAGGGAGCCTGGAGGCCTCCCCAGCAGCGCTGCTATCACAGGGTGCATCCTTCCTCGGCTTCCTCCTCTAGACGGCAAGTTCTTGGAGGCTAGGACTCTAACCTCCCTGGCTCTGCAGCAGTAGAACTCTGCCCAGCACACAGTTGGTGCTCAACGAATGTCTGTCAGTTGAATGAAGTTACTATCAGCATTGGTTTCATTGGTGAAAACTGCTTGGATCTTGGCGTCACAGCCAGGGTTCAAATCCAGCTCGCTTAAATGACTGTCTGACTGTGGGCAAGTTACTTCACCTCTCTCTGCCCCATCCCCTTGTCTGCTGATGGAGGTAGTGATGGTCTCTGCATGCCTTAGTATAAAAGCCAGTGCTACTTTCTGTACTGTACCATTTTACATTTCAGCTGCTGTTATTAACCACCCGCCTCTACTATCTAAGGGGGAAGTGAGACCAGTTATCTTGAGGACCTCTTTCCTCCCCACGGGAATGCAAAGCAGAGGTGCTGTACATCTGCCTGCCCCCAGTGGAGCAGTAGGGCACTGAGAAGTGGGCACCCACCTGGAGAGAGGAGCAATGCCTGAGGGTGTTGAGGACTGAGATATTAAGGCTTGCCAGCTTACTCCTGGGAGGGTACATTTCATAGCTATGTTTGCTCACTGTATCTGGAAACCTGGGTGGTTTGTTAGCAGCTTGAGTGGAGCTGGGAGCTGAGAAAGTGGAAACAGTATAAAGATCATAATGGTCATCACATCGCTCACTCCCATCTTCTGTAACTACGTTCATGCACCTTTGAGAGAGAGAATGCAGGAAAGTGAGAGAGGGGTTTGGATGGAGGTCAGGGCTGGAGGAGGAAGGAACAAACAGAAGAAAGAGACCGAGGCAAAAACACTTCTCCCTTACAAATGAACTAATGCTTTTGAGAGAAGACAATTAAAGTGAATCATTGTAAGGCAGAAGATCAAATGACTAACATGCAAGGGAACAAGTTCTAATGCCCCATTCATAACACAGTCAACTAGCAGTAAGAGCAGTTGTGTTCTCCCCAAGGCAATACAGTGTCCCATTTCCACTTCTGATATGCACAATTGGATCACCCATCTTGCCTCATGGTGAACTTCACAGACCATATTGACTTTCCTCAACCTCCTTTGCTGTTTCAAAACAAGTTGTTATATAGATTTGTAATTTAAAAAAATAGAAGTGTAAAAATAATCACCCACATCTCTGCAACACAAATTATAAGGAAATGTTAATTTAACATACCCAGTGCTTAAAATTACATACACATGTGAGATGAGTGTCAGCAGAACTATCAAGCCTTGATGAACCTCAGCATCCTTCTAAGGAAAAGTCTACCCAAGTAACAGTGTTGGAGGGAGAGCCTGCTGGCTTCCTCAGGGATCACAACCAGATGAACATGTTCAAGCTCTTTGAATTTGCCTCAGGCTAAGCCAGAAAACACCCATAGCAAATGTGGTAGTTTAGGAAGGTGGGAAAGTCAGTTCTGAAAGCAGAGGAGCAACAGGAAGGGGTGGGTACTGCCATGACTGTGAATAAAATCCCTCCAGGTACACACCTTGGTTAGAAGTGAAGATTATTGCTGGCAAAAAGGAATGAAAATGCTATTCACTCATCTTATTGGCTGGAGAGCAAAATTAGATCACTCTTAAGCACTTTGAGGTCCTTGGATGAAAGGTACTTGTAAATACCACAAATTTAATTACATATTTAAATCACAAATTTAAATACCATAAATTTAATTTATGGCCTGGGGAAACTGGAAACAGTTTAATATCCAACAATAGGGAAATGGTTAAGGAAATTATGGTGTATCCAACTGATGAAATATTATGTACCCAGCAGAAGGGTTACAAAGAATTGCTGCCAACATGGGAAAGTGGTTATTATGTTAAGTGAAAAAGACAAGCTTAAAAAAGAACCCATTATATCCAGTATGATCTCATTCTATTTATTTTTTAAATTAATTAATTTGTTGGCTTTGCCATGCCTCCTGAAGGATCCTAGTTCCCCAGTGAGAGATCCAACCTGTACCCCCTACACTGGGAGTGCAGTCTTAAGCACAGGACCACCAGGAAGTTGCTGCTCTCATTCTATTTAAACAATATAGACAAAGGGAATAACCCAGTAAGTGAAGAGTCATTGTCATCACCTTTATCATTATTTTAATTAAAAAATTTAAATATGGAAATTTTATTATTATTTTGTGAGGTTAGTATCTTTACTTACCTGTTTACCCTGTAATTGCTCTTCATTTTTGACTAACTCTCGGCTCTTAGATTGGATTGTTTTCTCTCTGCCTGAAGTAACTGCTTCATCTTTTTCTTTAGTGGGGGTCTGTTGATGGCAAACTCAGCTTTGTGTATGTCTGAAATGCCTTTATTTCTTATTTAACTCTTGTGAGCTATTTGCTGGGTATAGAGTTCTGTTTTTTATCAGCATAAAGGCAATATTCCTGGCTTCTGTTCTTATAGAGAAGTAAGCGCTCAGCTTAATTGTCATCCTTTGAAGTTAATCTTTTTCTC
Source organism: Bos javanicus (assembly GCF_032452875.1). Taxonomy (NCBI): domain Eukaryota; kingdom Metazoa; phylum Chordata; class Mammalia; order Artiodactyla; family Bovidae; genus Bos; species Bos javanicus. Next base: position 88,079,058 of record NC_083868.1, read on the forward strand.
TGGCTGCTTTTAAGAATTTCTCTTGTCTCTGTGCAAAATCTCTGTGATGTATGTAGGTGTGAGTTTCATTTTATTTTATCCCACTTGGCTTCTGGAATCTGTGGACTGGACCTTCATAATTTCTTTAATATTATTGTCTTTTTAAAATATTACTTGGCCTTTTTTCTCTTTTTTTTTTCTGGAATTCTGACTAGACTTTATGCTAGACCCTGTCTGTCTGTCTTCCATGCTTCTTAACCTTTCTTCAGCATTTTCCAGTAAAGAAATCTCTGTATTATATACTTTAGCTATTTTGCAGATCAAACTGTTTACTAATTATCTTTTCAGATGTATCTAAATCACTGTTAAATGTATCCACTAATTTTTTTTATTGAAGTATAATTGATTTACAGTGTTTCAGGTATGTAGCAAAGTGATTCAGTTATATATATACACACATACACCCATATGGGCTTCCTAGGTGGCAGAGTGGTAAAGAATCTGCCTGCCTTTACAGGAGACAGTAAAATATAGCTGTGTATTCATTTTTAGCAATTATTGTTTATTATCTTTCCCTCCATATATGAAATAATTTCTTCACAAGGTGTCTTTGAGGTTTTCAGCTTTTCATAAAGCCTTTAAACAAAGTGGACAGAAATATTAGCAAGAATAGTCTATTATACTACTAGGTCTTATTCCCAGGTTATGCCAGTTTTGTACATCACAGGTATAATTGGCTATGTTAAGTCAATAGGTCAGAAATGGCCAGAGAGGCTTCATAATAAGCCTCTTCATGCCTGGATTCCACAGATATCTGACAATAAGCCTCTGGAAATTTTACAATATAGAGCAACTAAAGCCCAGTTTCAGAACACGAGGGAAATGCTGGGTGTTGGGTATTGGTAACCTGGTGGTTTAATCACTAAGTTGTATCTGACCCTTTGTGACCCCATGGACTGTGGCCTGCCAGGCCCCTCTGTCCCTGGAATTCTCCAGGCAAGAATACTGGAGTGGGTTGCCATTTTCTTCTCCAGAGGATCTTCCCAACCCAGGGATTCCAACCGTTGTCTCTGTGTCTCCTGCAGTGGCAGGCGGGTTCTTTACTAATGGGAACCTGGAAAAGAGCCAAACCTTCCTTTAGGGCTAAAACTCTTAATCAAACTATCATATTTGTTGAGAAACTATAAAATATGCTGGCTCAGATGTCATTAAATTTTCCTCCACTGCCCATTCTCTGAAGGTGGGATGATAGATAGAGGGTGAGTAAAATATCAAAGGAGACTAAAAATCCCAAACCAGGACTCTGATTCCCAAAGCAGTGTAACGACAGAGTTGTCATCATCTCCTGAGGGTAGTGCCTCCCAGAGCAGTCCCCCAGAACAAACTGGATTGCCCCACATCCCTCTCACTCACACTCTCTTTCTTCGGCTGAGCCATGAGGCTTACAGGAACACAGTCCCCCAATCACGGATTGAACCTGCTCCCTCGGCAGTGAAAGCACACGGTCCTAACCACTGGACCACCAGGGAATCCCCCCCAATCTCACTCTCTTGTCTGAAGATATTGCCAGGAGAAAGGGAATTAGGGAGAGAAAGGAGGAAGGGTGGATGATAAGGTATAAAACACGCTTTCAGAAGACAACAACTAGCAATTCCCTCTACAGGGTTTTTGCTTCACTTCAAAATTTTAGTAAGCTTTTTACACAGCTTGATGGAGCCTGCGTTTTTACCATTATGGCTGCATTTGTTTGGCTTAAGATTTCTTTAAGCTTCTTAAAATGGAAATACCTCTGGGACAGAAATGCCTGCTGAGCAGGGAACAGTGACAGTGACCATAGGCAGTGGTGGGACTGGCGGATTGCAGAAGACACCCCTGTCCCCAGGGGCAGTCTTTGCTCAACTCAGCCAGCTGTTCATAGGCCGTGATGTGGCCTTTGTGATTTTTTCCAAAAGTAGAAATCTGCATTTGTGTGAGAAATTTCATGATTTTTAAAGTGTTAGCAGCTAATCCCACAATTACAAAAACACACAGGAAAAGCCAAACAAAACACATCTGTGGGCTGGATGCTGTCCATGGGCCACCAGTTGGTGACCTTTGTGTTGGGCTTGGTTCACTGGACAGCCCCCTTGTGAAAGAATTTATCACCTCCTTTGCTAGTACAGAGCAGAGAAAGGGAAGAGATGGAGGGCCTTGTTTGTGGAGCTGTGTGAAGACAGAGAAGAGGTGGGCGAGGGGAGAAGCCACAGCGAGACCCTCGCTGTTCTGAGCAGACTGGGCCCCTGGCCAGAAAGCCCTGGATGTGCTGTCTTCCTGGCAGCTGGACATGAAAGAGCAAGTCAGATCCTCCTTCAGGATGCTGTTAATTCCAAATGGGAGCCTGCGGAGTCATTCTTCCCATATGGAATTCATAAAGGAATGTAAAAAATATTTTCTGGGGGAGTATACAATATCCCTGAGAGATAAGTAAGTTTACATGAAAGCTACTTACAGGTGATTCTTTCCTAGTCATTGATTAAACAGATCTCTAAAGACTTTACCCAGGCAACATTCCTTAGTCTTATTTGTTACATTAAAAAAAAAAAAAATTATAACGTGTCATTTTAGCTTATTTAGATGGACTGAGCTCTGAATGTAAGATCTCACTGTGTTGCATCAAGTCTGCCCACACCCCTCAGGTGAACGGCAGAGGGGATCATCCCTTCACCATGGGTTGGTAAGTGTCCCACTTTTTTTCTTCCAACATTTGTCAAGAAAAAAGAAAAAAGCTTTATGTTTGAAATATGATGAATGGCACATATTTAAAGTATACCACTTGGTGAGTTTTGACATATATGTGTAGCCATCACCCAGTCAAGATGAGAAACATACCCGTCACCTACAACCATGAAAGTTTCCTTGTGCCCCTTAGCGTGTCCCCTATGCTGCTTGCACGCTAAGTCGTTTCAGTTGTGTCTGACTCTTTGGGACGTATGGACTGTAGCCCACCAGGCTCCTCTGTCCATGCGATTCTCCAGGCAAGAATACTGGAGTGGGTTGCCATTTCCTCCTCCAGGGCATCTTCCCAACCCAGGGATTGAACCCGCGTCTCCTGTGGCTCCTGCATTGTAGGCGGATTCTTTACCACTGAGCCACGGGGGAAGCCCATAGCATCCTCCACCCCCCAGGTAACTGCTTAATCTGCTTTCTGTCACTAAAGGTAAGTTTGCATCTTCTAGAATTTTGTTGGAATGGAATTATACACTGTGGCCTCTTTCATTTGTTCAGCATTTTTCACTCAGCGTAATTATTTTGAGGTCCATTATGATTACTGTGGGGAGAAGGCAATGGCACCCCACTCCACTACTCTTGCCTGGAAAATCCCATGGACGGAGGAGCCTGGTAGGCTGCAGTCCATGGGGTCGCTAAGAGTCGGACACGACTGAGCAACTTCACTTTCACTTTTCACTTTCATGCATTGGAGGAAGAAATGGCAACCTACTCCGGTGTTCTTGCCTGGAGAATCCCAGGGACGGCGGGGCCTGGTGGGCTGCCGTCTATGGGGTCGCACAGAGTCGGACACACTGAAGTGACTTAGCAGCAGCAGCAGCATGAGTACTGTGATTCATGGGGTCGCAAAGAGTCGGACACGACTGAGCGACTGATCTGATCTGATGAGTACTCTTTATCGATTCTGTTGTTGCATAGTATTCCTTTATACAAATGTAAGAATTTATACTTATTGATAAAAGTATATCATATATTTGGGTTGTTTTCAGTTTTGGGATCCTTACAGTTGGGGTGCCAAGAACATCTGTGTACACGTCTTTGTATGATCATGTGCTTACATTCTGCTTGGTAAATACATACCTAGAAATGGAACACCTAGGTCATATGGTCCCCTATATATTTAACTTTTTTAGGACATACCAGCTGTTTTCCAAAGTGCTTATACCGTTTTATATTCCCATCAGCAGTGCAGGAGAGTTCTAGTTCCTTATGTCATCTCCAATACTTGATACAGTCTATTGATTTGGTTTAACCCATTCTAGTGGGGATGATGTGGTATGTTGGTGTAGTTTTAATGTACAAGTTTCTAACGAGATCTTATGTGCTTATTTGCTATGTATATATCTTCTCTGAAGTGGCTGTTGAAACTGTTAATCGTGTTGTATGGCATTATTGAATTTGAGAGTTCTTTAATGTGTTCTGGATTCAAGACCTTTATCAGATAAATGATTTGCCAATATTTTCTTCCAGTCTGGTCTTGTTTTTCATTCTTTAAACAGTGTTTTTTTGAGGAGCAGAAATTTTCATGAAGTCCGGTTTACTAATTGGCTCTCTTTGTGCCTGTGTGTCAGATTGTGCTTGTGTGTTGTATCTAAGAAATATTTGCCTACACCAAGGTCATAAAGGATTTCTATTATGCTTCCTTCCGGAAGTGTTAGAATTTAAACTCAGGCTTTTAAAAACAAATACTGTTTATTTAATTTTAAAAACTGAAGTATAATTGGCCTACAACACTATACTAGTTCCAGGTGTGCAATGCAGTGATTCAACATTTCTCTATCATGCAAAATAATCACTACTGTTCCCAATTGTTTATGAGAACTGGGGTCCCAATTTATTGAAATATCTCCTTCCCTGTTCCCATGAAGGCCAGCCTTTTCTACCTCAGGGACGAGGAGAAACACAGACCACAATGATGGAGACCCACCAGACGTGCACAGGAAGCTACCATCCAGTGCTGGAGAGGACCGGGCCATGCTGCTAGGGTTTGCAATGATGGGTTTCTCGGTCCTAATGTTCTTCGTGCTTGGAGTAACCATCCTGAAGCCCTTCTTGCTCAGGTGAGAACAGAGAGAGGAGACAGAACATTTATCCTAGGTGTAGGCACAGTGGTAGAGGAGAGGGGAGACTGGCTTTGCTTTCTCCAGAATCCCTGTTCTTCTCTTAGTGCTGGGAGGCAGCTAGGTGTGGAGGAAGGGGTGGTGAGAAAGTGAAAGATATTCCTTTGCTGCTCCTCCAGTCTCCAAAGTCTTTCAGTAGGGGGTCCACATATTCGATATCCCTGCAGGTAATACATTCTTTAATACACTAACATCCTAAGGAAGGAGATGAGCATGAGTTTCTGCATGAACATAACAAAAATTTTTTGAGTCTGAGTTTTTGAGTTTGGTAATATCTACCTGGCATATTGTAGTTGCTCAATAAATATTAGTTTTCTTTTAAGTAGTTTCCTTATTAAACACATGTAATAAGTTACCATTAAATATATACTATATATCAAACATATATTTTATCCCTATATAAACTTAGAGCAAGTCCATGAAGGAAGCATTATTTTATTACTTTGATTTTCACTTTATGAATGAGAAATCTCAGGCTCAGAAGAGCCAAGGAAAATACCCAAGGTTAATACCACCACAGTCTTCAGGGGCAGGACATTTGTCTACCCCTTCTCACTCTATCTATGACATTCTATGTGTGTGGTGTGTGTGTAAATCCTCAAGGAATGTTTTCCAAGTAATATTTTTAAAAATAATTGTTATTTATTTATTTGGGGCTATGCTGGGTCTTTGTTGCTGTGTGGACTTTTCTTTAGTTGCAGCAAGTGGGGCTACTCTTTAGCTGTGGTGTGCGGGCTTTTCATTGCTGTGACTTCTCTTGTGGGGCACCGGCTCTGGGGCACCCAGGCTTCAGTAATTGTGGCACGTGGGCTCAGTATTTGCGGCTCCTGGGCTCTAGAGCGCAAGCTCAGTAGTTCTGGTGCAGGGGCTTAGTTGCTCCGAGGCATGTGTAATCTTCCTGGATCAGGGATAGAACCTGTGTTTCCTGCATTGGAAGGCAGATTCTTTACCACTGAGCCACCAGGGAAGCCAAGTAAAATTTAGTTTAGTACAACACTTATTGAGCCTCTACTATGTGAGAGGCATTGTGCTTTCTGCTTTGAGGAACATAAAGATGCAGAGGATATAGTTCTTGACCTTAAGGAATTTACTAACGTTAAAATAAGGCAAGTTTTCTAATGGGATTCCTCATAGGATTTGCACTTGCCTCTTAGAGAGAGTAAATGGAATGGCCAAGTTGCCTAAGAGCCCTGTGGCTGGACTCCTTCCAAAGGCACATTTTCACCAGGACAAGCCAGTGGGCAGATCTTGAGTTGATGAGGCAGGAAGAGATGGTAAGATTTCTGAGTGTGAATTTTTGTGGTTATAGTATTTAGGCTAATATTGCTAAAAAGTATGTTTCCCCAAACACCTTAAATACTGTTAAATTCACGGATTTCTGGGCCTCAACTCAGACCAACTGAATCCAAATCCCTGGAAGTCATAGAACCCATGTTTTAACAAATTCCTCATTTTAACAAACCCATTCAGGTGATTCTGAAATTCGAAAATCATTGATTTATAGTGAGAACTATGCCAGAAGGGTCATAACTGAGATGGAACTTGGTACCTTGCTGCCGTTTATCCCGTTGCAAAGTTCTCTGTGCTCCTGAATCGCTAAATGCCTTCTGTGATGGGTCCTACGTTGCTTTGAAATACATTAGAAATACAGGACTAAATTTTCTAGGGATGAAAACCATTTATTTACTTTTCCAAATGGAAGCACTCAGAGAGAAGAATCGAACTGCACTATCATTCATGTGCACACCACGGATGACTGGACGGACTGTGCATTTACCTGTGGGATGGACTGCCGAGGTCAGGGCAAGTACCCGTGTCTCCAGCTATTTGTGAAGCTCACCCATTCAGGTCAGAAAGTGCTCCTACATTATAATGAAGAGGCTGTCCAGATAAATTCCAAGGTAGTGTAAACTTCATGTGTGAAAGTGTTCTAATTATAGCAACCTTTCCATGGCAGACTGTCCCTAGCAAGGGGCCATCTCTAGATAAAGCTGTTTTCTTCCACTCAACGTATCAATAGTGACCCAATCAGGATAAATGAAGCTAAAAGCATTCTTGGAGGAAAAATGGGGTATATAGAAAAGAGAGTTCATGTTGGTGTCTGGAATTTAAAGACTTGAGACAGTGAACAAAATTATTTGTAAGTAGTCTTAACTTCTTGTTGGGAGATCTCATTCCTCATCGTATCGAAAATGTTAAAATGAACTTACAGCCCACCTTAAATCAAACAATCATTCTTATCAAAGAAATTTAAAGATTATCCTTTAAAGGATACTCAACAGGTTCATGGGAGAAGGCAATGGCACCCCACTCCAGTACTCTTGCCTGGAAAATCCCATGGATGGCGGAGCCTGGTAGGCCGCAGTCCATGGGGTCGCACAGAGTCGGACACGACTGAAGCGACTTAGCAGCAGCAGCCAACAGGTTCATATGATTTAAAAAGTACATTTTCACCTACCTATAAAAAGTTGACTTAAATTAGTTGACATTTTGCACTTCTTTGTGTTTACTTAAGCACTGGTTTCAACCTGGTGATTTCTGTTTTGGATGCCATAACCTTTAAGGTCTTGAATGTTTTTGCAGGCCAACGGCAGAGTGTCTTGAGTGCTTAGTGGATATGGTAATACACCTCAGTATCTTTATTCCCACATCTTTGTTTAGTGCTCAGAAATGGCCAGTTCACTATTTGCCCTCCTGGCACCCCTTCCCCATGAGCTATGTAATAGGTCTTATCACCTTCAGAGATTAAAACTCTTAATAGCTTCAGCTGTGAAGTGATTTCAGAATTAAAACTTTAAAGCGTTTGATTTCAGAGCCAGCGCCCTCATTTTTCTTCCTCTTCCGTATTCCTAGTGCTTCTACACACCTAAGTGCCACCAGCATAGAAATGATTTGCTCAGTGGTGCTCTGGACATAAAGGAATTCTTCGATCACAAAAATGGGACCCCGTTTTCATGCTTCTACAGTCCAGACAGCCAATCCGAAGATGTCATTCTCATAAAAAAGTACGACCAGATGGTGATCTTCCACTGTTTATTCTGGCCTTCGCTGACCCTGCTGGGTGGTGTCCTGATAGGTGGCATGGTGAAATTAACACAGTACCTGTCCTTCTTGTGTGAAAAACACAGCACTGCATTCAGAGGTGAGGTAAGTGGCAAAGTTCTTCATATGGCCCAGCATCAATTCAAACTGTGGCGTGTTGGGAGGAGCAAAGGAAGGAGCAGAGAAACCTTAAGATGGTGGCCAAATTAGTCCTGGCCTTCAGATACCTGCAGGGTCTACACTTGAGGGCCTGATTATGCCTACTCGCAAACTAACTGTGTAGAAACAAAGCATGGTTAATTCATGTGGGAAAGAAAAATGTTAAAAAGTCTCATTGTATATTCTATTCTATAAATAAATATAAATTCACCATCTTTTTTATTCCAAATCTCTCCACATGAGCCAGGGAAGCACCTTTTGTTTGCACAGGGTAAAAGGAGCTCACGGTCATTGTGCTTCGTCTAGTATCAGCCCCTGCTAGAACCTGTCACTGTCAAAATAAGTGATGCAAGTTTCTAACCTGCTGAGCACTGAACAGGCAGTCTAGTTCCATGCAATGCAGTGAACATTAAAACACTTGTCAAAAAAGTCTTAGTGAAGAGCAGTTCATACACTACAGGAAGATAATAATCTGGTAATTTCAGAAAACATGGACCTACCATTTTACCTCATCATCCATGAAAAAAGAGGAAAGCTGCTGCCTGGGAAATTCACTAAGCTTAGTGTTATCTGTACTTAACCTTGCTATGTAGCATGTGATTTTTCTTTTAGAAACATTTCTTTCTAGTTAATTATGCTTCCCATAAGTTCATTTTGCTCTTTGTGTACACTCTGAAGGGAGTGGGAGAGGTGGCTAGAAATGTTATCAAGTTAGGGAGAAGCTGTACCGGATAGAATTTAACATTCATCTCAGATAATCCGCATCATAGAAAAGTCCCACATGGATAGTCAACAATTGTCCGTACTTTAATTAATGAATCAACCATGGTTATGAAATAGTATCACAAGACTCTCCCAACAAGTGCTTTTCAGATTAAGCTGAATATGAGTTGAAAACAGACTTCATTTTGAAAACCAATGTTCCTCAAAGTATCATTACAATTTTACTAAAAAACTTACATCATGGACAATAAAAAGGATGACTTTTGAAGCAACTCTGATACGTAGATGTAATCAAAACAAACTCTGATTCTAAGCCAGTTTAATGCCTTTTAGCAATAACTGCAAGTCACACATTATTAAACAAACTGAATAATAGAGCAATATTGACTTGACCAGCAGTGAACAATTTGGGTATTTTCTCCTCCTCCTAGTGTGGAATAGTGGAGAGAACATGTGTCTCAGAGTACGATTTTTTAAAATTTGTAGGCCATAATTACAGCTTTTCAGATACGTGTCCTTGGGCAAGTCAGTTGAACTGAGCCACTCTTCTTGTCCGTAAGATGGGGATGGGTCTTTTCTTTCATGACGTTATTTTTAGGGAAGAAAAAAGGCAAAGTATGCAAAACACCTAGGTTGGTTTCTGGTACCTCGTAGATAAATAACAAAACTTTTGCTAAGTTTGAATTTTTAGTTAGCCTTACTCCTCTTCTGGGTATATACCCAAAGGAAATGAAATCAGTACCTTCAAGAAATATCTGTACTCTCATGTTCACTGCAGCACTGTGCACAACAGCCAAGATATGGAACAACCTAAGTGTCCATCGACGGATGAATAAATTGTGATATATATATGTGTGTGTGTGTGTGTGTAAACATACATACAACGGAATATTTTTCATCCTGAAAAAGAGATCCTGACATTTACAACAACATGGATGAACCTGGAGGGCATCGTGCTAAGAATAATCCAGACACAGAAAGGAAAAAACTTCATTTCACTTATATGTGGAATCTAAAAGAGTCAAATAAATAAAAAGCGGAGACCAGAATGCTGGTTACCAGGGGCAGGGTGGGGGAAATAGGGGAGACACTGGTTAAAGTGTACAAACTTCATTATAAGATGAATAAATCTCATGATCTAATGTACAACATAATGACTATAGTTAATACTGCATTGAGTACCAGAAGTTTGCTAAGAGTCTAGGTGCTCTCATCACACACACACACACACACACACACACAAAGGTAACTACATGAATGATAGATTAGCTTGACTATAGTAATCATTTCATTATGTATATCAAATTACCATATTGTAAACCTTAAGTATGTACAGTTCTTATTAAAAATAAAATAATTCAACCAGTCTTGGTACCTTTTGTTGGACAGCTGGAACAGGGGCTGGGGTAAGGAGATGCAGGAGCCGATTCCTCCCCACTTTTTCTTGGCTAAGTATGATATGTATCTAGAGTTCGGAACATGCTCTTTAGAAGGCTGTAGTAGATTATTTTGTATGCCAAAGACTTCCATGTAATAAAATATATGTATGCATACACTTTTTAAGTCATTCCACAAATTGAGATTTTCTAGATTTCTTAAATTAAGGTCACATATCTATTCCATTTCTTAGTAAGTCTGACACCCACCTAACAATATGCAGCTCTTTGGATTTTTCTCCTAACATATTAAAAACAATCGGAAACCTAAAGCGTATGAAAGTGTGAAACCTGAAGTGTTTCAAATACTATAGTTTTCCATTTATATAGTAGCTACTTGGCTCATCTAAGGAAATAGAGACATTATGCTTGAAGAACAAAGTCAACTTACAACGTTAACTCAAACCATTTGGCCTATGAAAATTTTAGCAGTTATTCGCTGTGAATTGCTTAGAAGCACTAAATATCAATGCCCATGTGCATTACTGGTCCAAGAAAAGCCCAGACTTACCTTTTGCAAGGTTTATGATAGCTGAGTGCAAAACCAGTTTGCTTCTAGACGAACTTCACTTTTAGGTTCTGGTCATCAACTGACTTGGGAAAAAATCTGTCCACACATACAGATACATTCATATGTGTATGTGTACACATGTAATCGCTGCTTAAAATACAAGCATATAATTCTTCATGTTTAAAGGAAGTTAATATTTAAACTGATATTTCTCCGATATTCATCATCTTACTGCGACAGAAAAATTGGCTTTTAAGGCATAATAGTTTCAGGTTTTCAATCAACTAAACTTAGTCATTGTTGATAAGAAAAATTCAGCTAAATTTTGATTATTACCAACAGTGGTTTGCTGTTAAGTATTAAAAAGATGGTTTGCTATTAAGTATTAAATGGCAAGTGTAATTATCACAGTTTTTTTGTTCAACATATAGTACACTAAGGATTATTTGGACACAAGTTAAAGTAATTTTTTTTTTTAATAAACAGCGTGATGTTACAGACTGCAAAGTTAAAGCAGACATTGACAGTTTCTGATGAGCACAAACAATAAGTGCAGTCACAGGCCAAACTTCTTGCCAGGAAGAGCATGACTGGGACGAGGTCTTAAATTTAGTGACACTGTTATTATTCTGTATTCTCAGTACAGTAACACATGCACTTGCTGTGTCAAATACTTTTTTGGGCCATCATTAAAAGAACATTTAAAACATTTTCCTCCTAACTAATGTGGTATACTACAGGACTCTAACTCAATGAAAGACAAATATAGAGAAATAGATTTGTGACAATAAATGGGGCCAAAGAGGGTGATGGGAGCTCCTTTTTGAAGCTTCCAAAGTCCACACTGGAGGTGTCAGTAGTCTATGGTAGTGTCACATTCCCAAGATGTTGAAGTGTAATGTTCTAAAAGGATATATTCTTTTAGATTTTATTCAACCGAAATAAAGTCTTAGGACTGAACCGCACTGAAAACATTAACTGCATTTGAAACTTTGGTTCCACAGCCAGAATCATTTCTAGAAATCATGAAGGCCAAGCTCTCCAATAGGAATATAAATCTGATGAGTTTTTTTCCTATGAAATCAATGGCTAGTGACCACATTTGGAAATCTGCACTAGAATTAAAGAGGTTAGTCTTATTAAAGATATTCTGAGAAAATAATAGGACAGTGAAGGTTCTGCATCTTTGCTATCCTAGAAGGATTAACAAAAGAATCACCAGAAATATACACGGCTCTTAGCATAACCACAGAATTATTATAGTGAGAGATTAAATAATATTTTAGATAGATTCATAAACAATGCTTACAAAATGCATTATCCTTCCCATTCTTACCAACAGGAGGATTGGAGTCAACTGTTGGTAGTAAAAACCAGCTACCCATCTATGCTAATATGTACAGTGGACTGATCTTTTTTCTTTGTTGCTAAAACTCTTAAGCGTAGTTGTGTAAAAGTTAAGTCATAAGATTTTCTTATGGCTCATAACTATCTCTTTATGCTAACTAGCATGGCTGAAATATGAACATAATTAAAACCAAGCAAAAGGAATGGCGTTGCATTGACAAAAAGTGCAAACCCTTACTCAAGTGAAGCACTTGAATGAAATAAGCTTGTAAAAACTAACACCCCAACTTGGGAAACTCCTAATTGATTCTAAACTCTTCTGAATTTTAGAACCTTGATGTTTACACCTTTTATAAATGATGTCTCTTGACTAGGGTTAGCAAGTACTGTGTATACAAATATAAATGTCTGCAAATATACACATATCAATTTCACTAACAATAAAAAAAAACAAAACTAATTTCAAATGCTAAATTCAGGAACCTAGTACCATGAACCTCCTAGCACTACTGCCTTTTCCAAATGGCTGGAGCAATGATTAAATTTTAACCCATTTTTTTCTAAATGTATCCAATGCCATTAAAAACAGGACATGCCAACTGTGACTTTATAAATCAACTCTGACTTTATAAATCTAAAATACAGTGCTCTCCAAATTTCTGTAATATCAGAGCCAAAAGTATTGAATTGTGACTCATGTATTTTTTTTTCCTTATTAACCTTCTGAGGTAGAGTTACCCATCCAATTTTATCAGGACCATAGTTATCTTGAGCTGAACCCTATATTCTTTTCAGAAAGTGAAAATAACTCTTAAGAGAAAAGAAAAAAGGCTTCCCAGGCCATGGTACATAAGATACATTTACAATTTTTAATGTGATAATTAAAAAATAAAAATGGTTTGTCTTTATATTTTAAAAAACAGCCCAGCTGTATTATTCTCTATCACCAAGAATTATTATCTGAAGATTTTGTCAGTGCTGATTTGTATAGTTCAGCCTTCACAATCCCATCCTTGATGAAGAATTAATTCCCTCATGGTGTGCACAATATACTCTCACAGCTTTCAGCCTTCTTAGTGCCCGATCCGAGCAGGACGGATATGAAGAATGTAACTCATTCAAGCAACTCCTCCCTGTTCTGCCCCCTCCCTTCACATTCCCCTCTTTTCAAAAATATCTGAAGTATGAAAGTTGTTTTTAAATAGTAGAAGCACCACAATCCATTAACACCACATATGGTCTTTAAACTGAAATATTTTAGTGATGCCTTGGACATCAAAATCAATTTTTAAGATGGATTCTGAATGTGTGGGTCCAGCCCAGGTCTGCAGTTTGTGCAGATAACAGAAACAAAAGGAATTTATAACATTGAGAAAAAGTTAACTTGCTATATTTAAAATAATGCTGGAAATTATATTTCTTCAAAATGTGGCAAACACGGACTACTGATCAGGGTATGAATTAAATGGATTTACAAATCACTAAGAAACGAATCCAAGTTTATGTACTGTGACATTTCCATGGTGCCTTTAAAATACATAGGCTGCTCATACATTTTTTTAAATAAATGCCAAATCACTAGATTTTTGATGGAAAAAGAATACAGATGGACTGTGTTTTACCTACGTGAAAATCACCAATCCATTTAAAATAAAATCCAAGAGGATATATACATTCTAATCAAGTAATTGATTATTTTCCTGATTAATAAGAACTACACTTTACACAAAATACTTTATCAGCAGCTGTTTTCTTCAAAAAACCAATAGTCATAGTTTCACAGTTGAAAAAGTTACACATTAAAATATTTTACAATTCATTATATATTCACCGGGTTCCCATTTCCTAAAGGGCTTGTAATATAAAGCAGATTAGAAGGGAAAACCTCAAAAGTTGATTACTTCGACACTAAGTTTTACAGAGGACACTAAGAACCACAAAAAGCTTAGGTTCTATCATAAAATAGTGACCAAATTCCATTCTTTTTTAAAAAATCCAATTAAAAACATCTTTTTAAAAAAACCAAATTCTACAACATGATTAACAGATTTCAAATTAACAGCATTCTGAAAGTCTTCAAAATAAATGATTTTATATAGCTGAAAATATGATAAAAAGTTAAAGCATGATTTTCAAATAGTTGATTATTTCTTGCGAGAAATGTGTTTAAATTAAGTTTTATTTTCTTTAAACCTATTTTTCTTTTCTCCAAAATAGTCATTAAAGGAAATATTGCTCAATTGGCCAAATGAACCTGTCAAGTCAATAGTCAGTTATACCACATTCAATGACAAGGACGGTTGGTCATAGAAATTGGCCAATAGGAACTGATCTCTGATACTGAAGTACCTGGAAGTAGCTATATTATCACTGACTTGAAACATATCCTAGTCATCCCATGTAATAATTTAATTCAATTTTTGGTTCCTTGCCTTCTGAGTACTACCTGTCCCCTTTTTCCTTATTTTTAATGTTGTTTGCATAAACTCTGCTTGGATATGTTTGAAATATACTTTGTTTTTAGCTAGTTCACTTAATCTATAGTCTTTATAGAACCTGTCTACATTTCATCCAATGGAATTAACTTGGTTGTAATAACTCTTAAAATTTGGGATAAAATAAGCTATGTGGCTTGTCTTTTAGTGGCAGAGAGGTCCTAGGGGAAGGGACTATCTGGATTGATGTGAAAAATGCAAAAATTATATAAACTTTGTACAAGGAAGCTCAAAGCTTTTTTGGCACTCAGTAAAACACAGTTAGTTCTCTGTTAAAATCTCAGTTTCCACCATCAAAACTTCTTTCAGAATTGTATTATTTTACTGAGCGTTCCTGTAATTAATCCCTAATACAGAAAATACTGGGATGTTAGTATGTATTAACTGAATAAATCTAAAAGACAAAAAACATTAATCACAAAGTTTTAATAAGTTTGAAATTTCTGATATCTGCAAAAGAATCTATCTGGTCTCCTGCTTAAAACAGAGTTTAAACTCTCCTTAACTATTCCAAGACAGTTTAGAGAAGTTTCCCTAATTTTCAAATTAATCTTTCTTATTGGCAATATTATGTACACACTTTAGTGAGGTACCTAAGTCTCCAATAATTATGCCCTTTAAGGGTTCTAAAATAGCCAAATATTAAGAGTATCTGTATTAGAGTCCCTGTTTACTATCCAAGACTTCTACTATAGGTCTGATTTCATAAGTGGATATTCTTAAGTGATGCTGTATACAATATGCACTCTTCATAATGTTGTACTCCAATAATAAGCCTAGTCTAGAAAACTGTCAGTAAATTATTGCACTTTTTCTGGTGTGGCACCTGGACATTTGCTAAAGCTATTTCCTAGGGCATTAATCATTCATTTCAAATACTCAGTAAATTATCAGATTGTAGAGTGATGACTAGCCTGAGCCCCTACATTCTGGGTTAATGTTTTTCAAAATGTTTAAGAATGTATCTTGTGCTCAAATGCTATTTAATAAAGTTGGAAAGTGAGCCCTGATTAGAAATGGGACATGATCTTAAAATGGTTTAAGGTCCTAATTTTACTAGGGAGAGACTGAGTAAATAGCCTTAAAAGGTAAAAAGTTCATGATTTCTATTCCCCTTATGATAAAGTATTATTCATGAGCCTACTTGGGTAGAGGGGTGAAGCAATTAGGAAGATAGTCTAAATTGTGTTAATTTGGCAACTAATTTCATATGACTGAGGCATTCTCAACTATAAAAGAGGATGGAAGATGGGCGATTCAAGTGAAAACAGAAGACAATAAAAGGAGAGAGAACTTTTAAATCTGTTTTCCTTAAGTAGTTATATACTAGTCATTGGTATGAGATAGTGCCTGAACCTTACCCACAGATCAAGAAAAAAGCTGACCATGCTGCTACAAACAATAAAAATTTGGGGTGCAAAACAATGCATGACTATGGGACAGATCATGTAAATAAAGAATATATATTAATGATAGTTTCTATAATATAAATAGCCTTTAATAAAAAAAATAATCTTTTTAATAACATTAATACTCACTTCTATTTTCTGGAAAACATGCATGAAAAATGTATTCAATTCATTGCAAAAGGAGAAAAAAAAAGTCAATCTAAGGTGAATACTGTACAATTCTGGAGCAAAAATTATTCCTGCTCATTCTTTCTCTACGATGATTATTTTACTTTGAGGGAGCCCAGAATTTCCCTGGGAAATAAGAATCAGATTCTTGTAAATACTGTCTAGGAAAAAAAAAAACAAAACTCAAAATACCACTTTGTAACAGGTCTCATTTGTGACTGCTTCCCAAACTTTGCAGATAAGACCCCAAATCATCAAAAGGTTTGATTTATTAAAAAAGAAAAGTCTCTGTTGAAATCTCAAGAGTCCCTTACACCCCAAGAATTTTTCTTCATCAAACAAGGAGTCAAAAACCCACTTCAAACTATAAATTGAACAGCAATGGAAAAATAAGAAATTTTCATTATTTTCCAATCTTAAAGTAATTTAACATCAAACTCCAGTTTACTTGGACCTAATGCAATAATAGATTTTGTTGTGTCCACATTTCGAAACAGAAAACATTTGCAAGACAAAAAGAGAACATCATCCTTTTTCCTTCTCCATCATTTCTATATATTTTGGGTTTTTTTGTTTTGTTTTGTTTTTTAAAAAAAGATACAAACAATCTTTAAAGTTTACCTTTTTGGACTTAAGGCATAACATGAAATTGCGCATTATTCTAAAGCTTAATTTTGAAATGAACTAGTTTAGTGCTATCAAACCCTGTTTGCGTTTACATTATTTAAATTATATAGTATTTTATTTCTGTTCTTGCTGTAAATTCTAATGCTGTTCATGGATTGTGCAATTCCTATGCAATCAGTCTTTGCCTGTTGACAGTTATTAACAGTGCAGTGTAGAATCCAGATACTGAGCTTTTAGTTATCATTTCAGTTCAAAGCATGCTGCTTAATTGTGTGGAAGATCCAATCCATTTTTGTTGTCCAGCCACCATGGTGTGCATCATTCATTTGTTTCATGAAATACTCCAAAGCCTCTTGCTCAGTTTTATCTAAAGCTAGGGTCTTTCGAATGTATGCAATATCATCAAAAGATTGCAGTTCTGGCATTCCAGAGCCAAGCATCATTGAGAAAAGATTTATGAAGAGATTGGCATGCTGCCGAATAGCTAGATAAGCCTTGTAACACATCTCCTGAAACCTACAAGTAATAAGAACAGTTTGGTCAGTATGGAGTAAATCCTGTTAATACCTTCAGGTCTCTGCTCAAGTGTTACATAGTTATCGAGGCCTTCTTAGACAAAACTATAACATACAGCATTCTTCTCCCTATTCCTCTTACCAACACTTTCTACTCCCTGACCTGACACTAGAATGTGAACTCTATGAGTCCATAAGGAGTTTGTTTATTGCTGTCACCAACCCCCAAAATAATGCCTGGCACATTAGGAATAGAATAGGATTTATTAAATGCATGAACTGGTCTATACTAAAGCTTTTAGGGTTAGGTTAGGACCAGGACTGAGCTATACATAAAAGATAATTTTATAAAAGGTTTTTAAAAGTACATTAAGGTTTTCAGATAGACTAATGATACTCCATAAGGTGGTAAGAAAAATTATGAACAAACATGATATTCATGGCTGACTGAATTCCTCACACTGTATGACTAAAAAAAGTATTGTATGTAGCACACTATACATAATTCATTAATACAGAGAAGGTGGACTCCAATTTTTAAACAGCAGTAAAGAAAAACTTTTACTGTCCGAAGAAGTTTAAAGATCACTTTCTTTTTAGGCCTTAACTAATTCAATAAGTTAAACTGGTTTTTCTTTCCATTTCTTTCACAGCATTACACAATAAACACATGAAATATTCAGTTTATGCTACAATGTTAACATAACATATATTATTTTAAATTGCTTGAAAAATATCAATTGCATATTAGCAAGAATTCTTTAGCATGTGCTTTTGATTTCTTCAGCTTACCTCTCAAATTCTCTTGTCTTTGTGCATTCTTGGGCTCCTTTACTAATCACTATTAAGAAATCTTGTGTCAAAACAAACGGCACGCGCTCTCGTTTATAACCAAATTTTTTCTTCTTGTGATCCAAAAAGTGTCCAAAATCTATATGAAACAGCTTCCAAAATAAGAAATTATGTTAGTTTGACAAATGCGGAAATACAATGTTCCAAATTAGTAAATTTAAGAATGTCAACATATTTAAAAAGAGGAAGCTATTACTTGTCCATCATCTTTAACCATGATATTACTATTGTGACGATCTCCAATTCCCAAAATGAAGGTGGCAACACAATATCCAGCACATGATCGTGTAAACAAATCGATGGCCGCATCATATCTACAAGGAAATAAGCATGCATTAGTATGGAAGTACAGAATGATCCAGTCCAAACTGGGAAAACATGGGCAGAGTCTCTAGTGAAGTCTGTATTAAAACAACGAAAACAATCACTGACATTAGGGGAAGGAAGTAATTATGTTAAAAAATCTGATGAACTTTAGGATTCTGAAGTTATCAACGGTTTCTAAGAAAACTTCTAAATATCTCTGACCAAAGCATAATTCTTATAGTGAAAAAATACTTAGTGTGTCATTAAAATAAAATTTTTGAATCATTTTAACAATGAATTGGGAGTAAAATTTTTCATTTTCATTTTTATTAATTTAATGTTAATTTAACATTAACTTCTAAAAAAAGAATAAGCATTAAGAAAAACAGATTTTAGATTCTTGGATTTCACCAAATTATAAACAATTCTGATCATTTAAATGCAGTAACCTCAAACATTTCAAAGGCTGAACACATCTTTTTCCAAAGTAGATACAATTTTTTCTTCTGGTCTAACTCGAAATATACACCACCATTAAAAAATTTATCTATTGAAAACTTAGATTAACATAGAAGAAAAGGATAATAAACTCACATTTCCCCCTTGTTCTTGTCTTTGAGCCACTGATGGAGTGTGTGGCTGTTGAACTGCAGTGCACCTTTCAGGCCTCCTTTACACTGAATCTGCATTATAGTGTGAGAATTTCTCACCACCTCGATAAGTCCCACACAGTCACCGATTGACAGACATCCATAAGGTAACATTCTGAAAAAGGATCAAGATATCTGCAATTAGTTGATGAGATTTTAAAACAGCAAATATCTTTTTTTTTTTTTTAATGTGAAGATCTAATTGGCTTCATTAGGAGATTCATGAATCAAGTGGCATTCCATCTAGCAAATAGAAGGGTGCTCCCCAAAATAGCAAGTATTTTAATGGGCTAATAAAGGAATATTCTATGTGCAAATTTATCAAGTGGGACCCTTACTCCTTTAATCTAGTTTTAATTTTCTTTTATTACAGAATGACAAACATTCCTAGAAAAATCCTCAAATTATCTGCCATCATTTATTGTAACCTTCAACTGTGAAAGCATTTAACTGTACTTAAGAAAAGCATGAAGATCACTGTGGCAACTCAAAGTTTATAAACATTTATGACTTTAAAAATATGGGTGAACTTAAAGATGTTTAATGGACATATAAATGATACCTTAAGGTATCAGTTCTTAAGTTTTTGGTTTCAGGACTCCTTTGAACTCTTAAAAATCATCAAGGATACAAAAGAGCTTTTATTTATGTGGGTTATATCTACTGACACTAGAAATTAAAATTTAAAAATTTCAATATTTGTTAATTCATCTAAAGTATTTATATTTCTTTACATAAAAATACTTTTACAAAAGAAAAACCTTAAAAACCAAAACAAAAAACCCTTAGAAGAGTGATACTGTTTCTCATTTTTTCAAATTTCTTTAATGTCTGGCTTAATAGCACTGAGGTGGCTTCTCATGTATGCGTTTGTATTCAATCTTATGCAAAGTTTTAACTGAAGCATATGAAGAAAATCTGGCTTCACACAGGTATGTAGTTGGAAAAAGGAGTATCGTAGTAGTCTTTTCAGATAATTTTTCTTTTACACTGTTTTAAAACTTGATAAGTGATAGTTTCTCAAGTTGCAGTATGGAAAGTGAAACCGTACCAGTAAACTTTTCATACTCTGTAACATGAAGACCCACCCATTTGTTCATCTTGCCTCTGAATGGAACTTTTACCCATACATGACTTAATAATATCCTACATTGGTCATTTGGAAGATATTAGTTCACTCAGATATGGAGATCTTTCAAATTATGGTACTTTTTTTTATTATATCAACTGAAAAAAAAAATCACAGTTGCTAACATTGTCACTGATCTCATCAGAAAAATCTTTAATTTGGGGGAAGCTCACAGCAGTAGGTACAAGGTCCTCAAAATTCTAATTTTTGCTTGAAAGCTCAAATTTGATCCTTGACAACAAATGCTGTCAGTTGTTTTCTCTGAAGAGTCTCATATTGTTCACACTCAAGAAATTGTTCATGTTCAAGAAAATGTCTGCCAAACATCCATGTCTGAATAACCACATTCTGTCTATTAGTTGTTCTTTAAGTCAAAATGATGTTCCAGGATAAAAGCAGTTAGTTTAGCTCACAGCTCAAATAACCAACCAATGCTTTTTCCTTGATGTAAGCATACTTTGATGTGAAGCAGAAGTGCTTTAGGGATACTTCCCATTCACCACATAGAATATAAAAAAGGACATGTAGTCTCAAGCACAGAGATGTGAGGATTTAGAGAGACAATGAAAAAAGTATCTAATATGCTGTCACATAAGTACTAAAGTATGTTTTTTCTTGTTCTGTTGTTCTCATAGGCTACTTTCCATCTTTCCTTTACTTCTTAAATTCCTAAAAGAGTTTAACTTATTTTCACTTTCTCACTTAATTCCTTGTAGCCTAATTTCTGTGCCTACCATTTTACTGACTCTTCTTAAAACTAACCATAAATCATCAAATCCAAAGGCTTTT
The DNA here is from genome assembly GCF_032452875.1 of Bos javanicus. Lineage (NCBI taxonomy): Eukaryota > Metazoa > Chordata > Mammalia > Artiodactyla > Bovidae > Bos > Bos javanicus. The sequence goes on from NC_083868.1 coordinate 88,100,081, forward strand.
TCATAGTCCTTATGTTCTTAAACTCCTGAAGCAACTGATACTGTAAATTGTTTGTAATTCTCTCCCCTCGTCTGGGATCTGTGAATTACTTACTCTGGTCTTCCTACCCTTTTGATCATTTTTCTTCTGTGATCTTTCCTTCTATCTGTTCTGGTAAATACAGGAATTTCTTAAGGTGGTACTCCTGACCATTTTTCCTTATTTTAATTTTATTATTATTATTGAACATGCTCATAGTTACATAATGGGTTACATAATCCAATAAGGATTTTCTAAAGGGTTACATAATCCTATAAGGCTTATTATTAAAAAATTAAACTTTAAATTTACTTAAGTTAAAAGACATAATAACTTTCCAAAGATCCATCTACTTTTCAATAATATAGCTCGCTTAAATTCAGATGCTTTTTTGCACAGTCACTAATTTGCAATTTGACTCAAGATTAAAGAGTTTATAAAGTTTTAGAATTAGGAAATTAATATCAAGAAAGAAACTTTCTTTTAAATTCTTAACTTCTGAATGAAAACTGGGGCCTTTTGTGTCTCATGTCTCCTATGCCCTGTTCCTAAATACAGGTGGCCCTCCACAACTGTGGGTTCTGGATACTTGGCTTCAGCGAACTGCAGATGGAAAATATTTGGGAGAAAATCCAGAAAGTTCCAAAAAGCAGAACTTGAATTTGCTACACACAGGCAACTATTTACACAGCCTTTAATGATACTAGGTATTGTAAGTAATCTAGAACTGACAAAGTATACAGGAGGATGTGCATAGCTTTTATGCAAATACTATGCTATTTTATATAGGGACTTGAGCATCTATGGACTCTGGAATCAGCAGGCGTCCGGGAACCAATCCACAGCAGATACCAAGGGAAGACTGTTAGTGACAGTATGGAGGCAACTGCAGTCTTTACCAGCTTATGAGAGACAGTTCTTCTAACTTAGCTGAATCTCATTAGCCATTCTGAGCCAAGGAAGAAGAGGACAAATGGAAAGTACCTCAGTGTACTCCACTAGTGTTAGTTATTACTCTATACATTTATTTATAGATATATGACTATATTCTTTCTAATTAATATATAGCTTACAATTAATATTTACTAATGGTTTACCTTTTCAGGATAACTTACAACATACATGTCGCCTTACTGGTTACCTACCGAAGATCAAGACCTTGATTTTGCCAGATATTTTCCATAATGCGAATAATCTGAAGGGTTAGCATATCTTGCCGTAAATCTGAAATTCAAATAATATGTACAGCACCACTTAATGCCACAAGCACAAATTTGAGTATCACATCATCACAATGTTTTTAAACAGAAAATATATAGAATTATATTTGCTCTTCAAAATAATCTGTAGAAGCAATAATCTGAGTTTTTAACCCATTTCTAAAGTATCTACATAAACACATCTGTATAACAATGTAGGATAAGTGGGCACGTATTTCACAAAAAAATTAAAATATATAAGTTACTTATTTTTCTGAATCCTTAAATTTGAATATGTTTATATTAAAATATTTGAATTAACAGAATTCAGAGCTGAAAGGTCATTTCCTAATGGAAACCTATCCATGATACATTTCAAAGGTATATAGAATATAGGATATAAAAATATATTCCCCCACAGCCTATTCTCCAAATGAATTAGGACCTTCTTTTATGACTCCTTAGCAGACTATATCTACCAGGTTGTAGTTCTGTTTCTGTAGTTATTTGTTCAACGTCTCTCTTTTCCCTGCTAGACTATAAACTCTAAGAAGGCATGGATTCCGTTTTGTGTATTCTTACAACCTCAGGGCCTAGCATGTCAAATATTTATGGAGTGAATGGACATACATTTAAGCAAAATGATTTTCAGGCCTTCTGATTCTAAACCGAATACATCTTTTCATTTCAAGAATTATAAATACATATTCTAAAGGTTATGACATCTGCTTAATATCACATATTTTACCACATGCATATTCCTTAAATGGCTTTCAATAATCTTCATGGTTCATAAATATCCTGTGTATAAAAATATAGCTAAGTTCATGTATCATAAGTCCATTAATACTCTTACCATCCCCATTTTTAAAGATGATCTCATTGTTCTGAAAGAGTAATTCTGACATGATGTCTGGGTTCTCCCAATTCAACCACAGTGGCCTTTTTGCAGAAGACATAATTCGACACTCTTCAAGCCTTTAACAGAGTTGAAAATTTTACTTGGAACCTTAGCTTTGTTATTCTTTATAGTCTCAATTTATTTCAAAATACATACACTATATAGCTTTTTGAACTGTTATAGCAATTTTAAACTTTCTCCTCAGTTTTACGTATGAAATAATTTCTAAGGGCATATAAATAAAAAATACATAACAAAAAGCTTAAAAACTTCTTCTACATAGAATATATATTTTCCACAAATATAGGTATATAATCATTAGTTTTACAGATATTACATTCTGTTTCTTATCCAATGATATCACAAATTCTGGCCATAGAAAGTTTTAAATTCTATTGTTAAAGCAGTAAAAACTCATTCTGAATAAATGCAGTTCCGAACTTAAGAAAATATTATTACTCTTGTTTTACAGGGTAGGAAAAGGAAAGAGATGCATATATTATTGAATACAATTATTATGGACATTTTGACTTTTTTCAAGATTTTCTTCAGAGAAAGTATGTGTTTAAATATATCAATAAAACTGCCAATAGAGTTCCTTACCTGAGATTTCCCAGCTGATGAGCAGGGTTTAGAGGAGACAGAAAGCCCTGGAGAGCATCCATGAAATCTGGTCGCCGCATTTGCTCAACTAAAAACTTCATCTGTACCTGATAGATAAGCATAATCATGGTTAGAAATTGACTTGATAAAAGGTAAAACTAACTGCTAGTATCTTTTACGCATTGGAACCTCATCAGTGTGTAATTTTTGAATCCATATCCTGGACTGGCTGCATTCTAACTAGAAGGGTCTCTATAACACTCTATAACACAGAGCAGCACAACTCAGGCAGAGAGGTGAGAGTTACAGTACTGTGTACCTTCCTGTAAGAAGGTCCTGTATCCTGACAGAGGCTATGTTTTGGCTCTAGATCAAAGCACGGTCAACTATGGCTTGTAAGTCAGCCGCTGGTTTTTCTAAGTCACACTGCATTGGAACACAGTCACATCTATTCGTTTTGATAGTTGCTTTTACACTAGAATAGCAGAGTTGAGTAGTTAAAACAGACTGTGTGGCCTGCCAAGTCTAAAATATTTACTATCTGATTTTTTAAGAAAAAGTCTGCAGATCTTTCTTCTAGAGGAAAAACTATGGAGACATCATGTTAGCTTAGCTTAATAGTCTGACTTTTAAGCTTTTCAGAAAACACCACATTCTTTGTTCAGTAAAGAAGGTCTAGGGGATTGCTGGGAAAAGTCTCATGCTACTAAGTTCTAGTACATAGCTGGAAAGAAACATCCTTTTAAAATCACTTTTTTAGTCTACTTTATCACAGCCAACCAATCAATATGAAAACTTCAGTTTAGAAGAATACTTAAAATTACAAATTTAATATCTAATTTCTTTTTTCTTAACCTTAGTTACAATATAATAAATTTTATTATTTCAAAGTAGTCTAATTTCCTCTCACTCACAATTCCAGCAGTAGAATCAGTACAATTATTTTCTAATAACCTATATTTGAACTTACATACTACAATTGCAATAAAATCAACTCAGTTACATACTGATATTTAGATTAATACACGAACTTTCTTTTAAAGTTGTTTCTTTTCAAGCAATATTGGTGATGATGTTGAAAAAATTTATTCACTACTACTAATTTACATTGTCCTTTGGGGACTGCCTAATAAACTGGAATGTTCTTTTTTTCATTCACTAGAAGTGAGGAATAATCTCACTTTTTACTGTAGGTTGTGTTAGACTGAAAAATAGATAAGGAGGAGGAAAAGTTATGAGAAACCTTTATATAACTGCAGATGACTTGAATGTGTGAACTATTCACTGTGTGACTGAGTCCACTTTAAACTTAGAAATACAGAAACTAAATTTCTTTTTGCTCATTTTCAGGGTCATTACTAATGGAAAAGAAATGACACAGAGTAAGGAAAAATCAATTTCAACACTTAGGGCTAAACAACAAGGTCCTAATGTATTGCATGGGGAACTATATTCAGTATGTTGTGATAAACCATAATGGAAAAGAATATTAAAAAGGGCTATATAAAAGAGAAAGGAATGTAAAGAGGAAGGAACTAATATTTACTGGGCACCTTCCATGTTCTAGGGACTATGATAGGTACTTTGTATATCTGGTTTAATTCTCACATCAACCCTATGAGGAGTGTATTAGTCCCATTTTATAGAGGAAAAACAAATCTCAAGAGACTAATGTGTCTAACATTATATTGCTTGGATCAAAATCTTAAACTGCCTAATTCTAAGGCATATATAATGGGCTCTCAAATAACCCTGCTCTACTGCAATGAAGGAGTCTCAAAAACACACTAAAGAGTCACATACCTTTTGTGTTTCATCCTTCTTCTCTTGTTTGAGAATGTCAGTCAAGTTAATGAGCTTTTCCATAGCCTCAACTTGCCTATTAAGGTGCTTCAGATACATCCCACATGCACGGCAATAGGACTCCAAAAGCAGGCCAAACCTCTGACTAACTGTTTTATTGTGCATCTCAGATCTAGAAGACCAGTGCAAGTGAACGAGAGAGCAAGAGAGGAAGGGAGGGAGGGAAAGAGGCAGAGAGGGAGGGAGAGAGAGAACTGTAAATGAGTATACACAAAACCTTCTGTAGGAAAATAAGAAAACCCATTTTCTAAATTCAAAAAATGTTATATAATCATATTAACTAATTATAAAGCCTATCATTTAGGAGCAAAACAATTAAAGAGTTTCAGGTAGTTCCTGAAAATATAAATTTTAAAAAATCTAGAATTTTAGGTTTATTTCAACTACCTTTCATTTACTAGTCTTAGCACAGAATATATAAACATGAAAAAAGGAAATCAGGCAGAAAAATAATAAAACAAACAGGGAGGGAATGAAGAGCTCAGTGAATACTATTTGACTCTTCTTGACATATATGTCCCTTTTCTGTACTATGCCTGAATTTAAATTATTTTAAACCTAGCTTCCAGATTCAATTTTTGATTTAATATTAAAAAAAAAAAACATGTTAATTATAAACCTGTTTCTGAATTTATAAAAACGTGCATGGTTTATGACCTCTAACTTTGTGTATTAGATATATCAATTCTGTAAAATATTTTTGTTCTTAATTATCTTGTTTTCTAGTAAGGTTTCATCATTATTGTTCTGAATTCCAAGGGAAGATTTTTTTGGGGGGGTGGTTAAGGAATATCTTAACCCACACATACAGTGAAATCAATTGCAACATTAATCTAGACATGGCAAACTTTACTTTTCTTAAAGTAGAATCAAAGTCTTTAAAAATATTTCAGCTCTCATTCCTGTATAAAATTTAGTTTTAATTTTACTGCTTATTTAATGTTAAAGAGAAAAAGCTGAGAAAGTTCATGGTACAATATACTTTCAGTATAGAAAACTCTTCTGGATAAACAAAAACAATAGTAGATAAGTAATACAGAAGTATACATTAATACATGTATACATTATACATTAGAATAAGTGATATTTATATAAAGAATTAAATGGAAAAATAATTTGACTTACTTTAAATGCCAAAAGAAAAAGTGACCGATCCTTTGATTAGTTAACGCTTTTTTGAGTAAAAATCTCACAAGCAGGTTATCCAAATACTGTTCATATTTTAGTACCTATGTCAGTAAAAACATACATAAAAACAAAGCTACATCAATCAGTGTAAGTTTCTTCATTGCTGAATTTAAAGAAAAAAATTTTTAGGAAGAAAATAGATACTCTTGATGATAAAACTGATTTTTACAAAAGTATAAAACCAGCTAATACAGCATTTTTTGCAAATTGCATGGATTTAAAATAAAACATTATTTTTCTATTTTACATTATTTTACCTGTACTAGCTGAATTAGGTACTGAGAAAGTTTGTCATCTGTTAAATATTTTTCTAAGCACCGAACAGCAAAACCTCGAACCATAGGATCTGGGTAATTGCAGTCCAGAAGCTCCATAGCCTGTTCAGGCTTGATTGGAGGCCAATCTTTTACCAAGCAGTACATCTGTGTATGAGATAATAAATTATATTTAAAAAGCAAAAATAGTTGTGAATGAACCCTCTAAGACATTGTCTTAATTTCTCACTGTAAAATTAGATAAAAGCCCCCCTGATGAATTCAGTGCTTAAAATGTTTAATTCTAATTAATTTTTTCAGTGAAAGTTACGTAAACGGTATTTTTCTTTACTACACAGATCTTCCTTGACTTACAATGGGCTCATGTCTTGATAAGCTTATCATATGTTGAAAATAGCTCAATGCATTTAGCACATAATCTACTGAACATCATAGCTTAACTCAGACTACCTTAAACATTCTCAGAACACTTATATTAACCCACAGTTGGGCAAAACCATCTAACACAAAGCCTATTTTATTACGGCTGTATGGGTACCGACTAGTCATAAGGATACTGGTTGTTTACCCTCAGGATCACCTGGCTGCCTGAAGCTGTGGCTCACTACTGCTGCCCAGTATCAGGAGAGACTATTTTACCACATATTGCTAACCTGAGGAAAGATCAAAATACAAAATTTGAAATAGTTTCCACTGAATGCATATCACTTTCTCACTACTGTAAAGTCAAAAAATCTTAAGTTGAACTATGGTAAGTTGAGGACCATCTGTATTATCATTATTAATTAATTTAAAACACAGTCTATTTCATCTCTTACACTTATACAGATTTTCTGAGAGAAAACAATTTGAACGACATACCAAATTTGTGCAACAGTTATTCAGTAATTTCAAACATGCATTTACCTGAGCTACTTCATCTCTAGAGTTCCATTTAACAGACAGAAGCAATTTGGGTAGAATTTCGGGGATAGTTACACAATAGTGTCTATGTGGAAAAGACAAAATAAAAAACATTCTTACATGTTATCCAAAAGACCTAAATGTCTAAATTTTCAACTATGCGATCTCTAAGAAGTTCCAAACATTTTTAAAATTTCTTACCATGACTAGCCTTTCTTAAAATCAAAACAAATCTTTGTTTAACACTATAGCTGCACCTATATATATTTAGAGACAGTTATAAATGGCATGGAAGACAAAAGGAAAATCCAAATGGAGGACAACTACTTAGGAAAAATTATAAATTTACAACATTCTTTACATAGTTTCTATTATTAATCATGAACCATGGGAAGAGTTCCCACTTCTACTGTGGTCAGTGGACAAAACTTACATTTAAATGAACTTTCTGCAGAAATGCACTGCAACTTTATTTAAATAAACCAGTGTACACTTACCAAGCTGTAGGGTAATTTCTTCAAACGTAAAAATAGGGCATTACATTGTTACTTTCAGGAAGCATAAGAAAATATGAAAAATGGAAGGAACTCTTAAAAATGGAAAATATCTAGGCCAACTAAATCAGAATTAAATGGGTCTAAAACTACAGGTACTTTTTGGGGGGGTGGATCTTAAATTTTATTTGAAAACAAAACCAAAAAACCAAATCTAAGAAAAGGTCATGTTACGGATTTAGAATTTTAAAAAAGCCTTTAATCTGTAAGTTTAGTACCAATGCACCATGATTTTCTAGAAATACTGATCTACATCCATAATTTAAAAAAGGATAAAGCTTATAATAAAAAAAGTATTAATTATGCTTTATTTACTCTAATAGGTAATGGCAGAAACATGGCAAGATCAAGCCAAAGTCAGTTCTTTCTTGTGAAATAGAAGAAACAGAGACTCTATCTTAACACTTACCTGTGGCTCCACAGAAAATCTTTCTCTTGCTCAGTGATTTCAGATAGAGGATCTCGTGTACAAATTGCTCGGAGCTGTTCTTTATCATTTTCTCTTAATTCATTGTCTCTAGCTAGTCTGTTACTCTGTAAAATAAAGTAATATCTTATATAATTTTCTTTGTCATATTTCCTAACCCTCTCCCTCGATTTATGAGTGATCTGCAAAAAAGGATTAACTTTCAATAAACTTTACATTGATTATTAACTGTTGAAAAAGTTTATTCTCATTATAAGACTTTATTTTCAGGGATAGGGGAGAACTAGTTTAAATTCTTTCATAACCCTTGCCTAAATATATCCTTATAATCACCGCAAGGCTTTCCAATTTCAAAAGTAAAAATAAGGGGAAAACAGGAAAAACAAACAAACACACACAACAACCCACTTTAAAATACTGCACGCTGAATTTTGGAAACTAAAATGAAAATACCATAACTTTTGGTGTAATTCCAAGATTCCAAGTAATGTATTTATTCCCTTTAAACACAAATATATAAGCCACATAATGAATAACTATGAACACATTAATATATGATGAAAAACACATGCCATTTAGGATGGATTATACTTATTCCTAATGGCTAAAGATGAAAGCAGACATCCATGCTACTTGGTTTTTATTTAAGAAGTCAAAGTGTCAGTCACTCAGTTGTGTCTGACTCTTTGGATCCTGTGGACTGTAGCCTTCCAGGCTCATCTGTCCACAGAATTCCCCAGGCAAGAATACTGGAGTAGGTAGCCATTTGTTTCTCCAGGGAACCTTCCTGACTCAGGGATTAAACCCAGGTCTTGTCTCCTGCACTGCAGGCAGATTCTTTTATCATTTGAGCCACCAGGGGAGCCCCTGGTTTTTATATATTTAAATATTGTTAATTTATCCAACAGCATAACAAAATATTACTGACACATATTCGCTCAACAAATGTTTACTACATGGATTGTGTAATTTGGTCCTATTCTTACTGCCTGGCTCAGAAAATAGTAAAACACCCTGTATTAACAGAGACTCTATTATAGTGGAAAATTAAATGAACAAATAAAGCTATTGGAGAGTCAACATAGACAGATGCTGTGAGTGATGTGACAGAGAAGCATGGGGTGGTTACTTTAGACTGAGTGTTCAGAAATGGCCTCTAAGAACATATTAATTTGTTATCCAAATGCCAAGAAAGAACCATCCACACTAAGACCAGGGAAAGATTACCGCAGAAGAAGGAAAGAGTCAAAGTGCCCCATGGACAGAAAGAGTTTGGTGAAGATCAGTGCATCTGAAGTCCAGTAGATGAGGGAGAGGACTGAAAGGAGGTCATAGTCACAGCATGTAAAATTTGCAGGTCAGGGTAAAAGGTTTGGATTTTACTTTTAGTGAAAGTTATTTATAGGATAAATACTGTTATTAATACTTGATTTATCTTTTATAATTTTATTATTCTGGCTGCTCTGGGACAAGTGGGAGACCAGGTAGGAAGCTACTGTAATAGTCTAGGTAAAAGAATAAATACTTAACCTTCAACTCATCAGAAAAAGAAGTCATTAACATTAATCATTTGGGTTCCAATGGACTCTTAGTTCTTTTACTTTTGTTTTTAATATAAAATAATTTAGAGAAGAATAAAATATGGTAAACACAATTTAATAGACATCTTAATAAGAATTTAAACATAGTAAAACCAAATTTATAATCCAAAATGGGCAACATATGTTCAATGCAACAAACTTGCTAATCAACTGTCCTGTGTGAGCCTGAAACATATCCATCTTGTGAATACTGATTCCAGATTTCAAATACATATCTCCTAAGTTCTAGCTTATCATTACTTTTGGTTTTTCTTCTCATACTTGCATTTTCAAAATACAATACTTTTGAAAACTTTGATGACTCATAATTTTGTTGAAGAGAGGATAACCACCTTCTTTGCTTTTTAAGTGCAAAACATTTCTATTTTTTATACTTATAGATATCAGTCAGAATAATCAATCCAAGGAGTTAAAACTTTTCTACATTACTTTTTTCCTTCCAGTTATTTTTATACACAACTGTCTGTAGCATTTAGCTACTTACAAAGTAAATTTTGGTGCACAACATCATAAAAGTTAAAAAGCATACTGGAAAAGATGTGGTGTCCAGGTTTTTTTTATTTAAAAAATTTTTTTTGTGGTCCGGGTTCTTACTAAGACATATCGTGTGATAAAGTCATTCCTGCAGAATGACTAACTTGTGTTAGTCATTTTTTGTCCTTGGAGATACACTGTTCACTCACTGTCTCTTGAGTTTGAGAAAATTTATCTAGGATAGTGTCATCTGATGTTTCACTGAATATGATCAATTTTAACATCATCATTTAAGTCTGGAGTAGTGGTTCTCAACTGGGGTGATTTTGTCCCATCTACCTCCCAGGAACCATTGATAGTGTTGGGACACATAACATTTATGATTGTTACAAGCTGTGGTGGTGATATTACTGACATCTAGTGTGTAGAGGCCAGGGATGCTACTAAACATCCTGTAATGAACAGGACAGTCCCTACAGCAAAGCAATTTTTGACCCCAAATGTCATCAGTGTTAAGGCTGAGAAACTTTGCTTTAAAGCACTATTATCCATTTCTTTGCATTCACACTCTGATTTAATACTTGTGAAATATTTTTCTCTGTCAAGTTTTCTTCTCTTTGTCAGTGTGAGTGGAAAGGGAAAAATTCTAAATTATTAACAGTGTTCAATGAAAGCCTAAAAACTAACAAAACAAAAAACTACAAAGATGGTGCTTGCAGACTTCTTTATACATCTGGAAAGATGATGGAAAACATTGAGCATTGCAATAAGACTGAAGGATGATGTAAAAGTGATGATTCACCTCACTATTGTATCATCCTTCTAGTTATTCTATTCTATATTCTTCTATATTTCCATATTATTTTAGCATAGTTGGAATTAATTAATGAATAATGATTAAATATTAAAATGTCTTAAGATACAAGAAAACTAAGAATCCCATTGTTGTATCTTAAATTTATGAAAGTTTTCAATAGATACAATGGTAATTGAAAGATAGAATCAGTTTTATTCTATTACAAAAATAAAGAGTTTTTCTTTGAAATAAAAAAAAAATTCTCTAGGAAGAAAATGTCATAAAATATCAATCCTTAAAAAACTTAGAACTGCTAAAAAAGGAAACTCAAAAGCTAAAATGGGCTGTGGCAAACTGAGTTCACTGACTAACATACGAATAAAATAGGAAATAAATGAGCTTTCAAGTATGTGACCTAATTCTGTAATTCAGTTAATTTTTAGGTATAACTAATGGGATAGAGTTATGGACATTTTATAGAAATGCTTAATTTCAAAATTAAGGAATCAAGCTTATTATCCTGTTTATCTAAGTTAGAATGGTTAAGAGTAAAAAACTTAATACTTATTTAACAGTGATACTGGATAACTTAAACTCCTTAAACCTTTTCTTTTCTGGTAAAATAAGAGTTAAAATAGCACCTACCTTCATTGAGACTACTTTTAAGATTAAATGAGGTAATATGTGAAAAGTAATTGGAATGGCATTTAGTACATATTAAGCACTTAATACATGTTAAATATATTCAAGGAATTAAACGTACAAAGTAGTGGTTACATTTTTCAAGCAAGAGAATCCCTTTTTTAATGTCAAAAAAGCTAATTGTACTTTTAGTAAATGACAGAATTCAGAAATGATTTTAAATTAATTTCTACTTAACAAAACATTTTGTACATAGCTTTGAAAGTACACAGCCAGGAAGATTACTATCACTATTATTATTATTCCATTTACAAAAATTTGATAAACTCCTTACTGAGAACACAACTATTAATAATAAAGTTAAACTAATAAAGTTTCTAAGTGTAGGATTCCAGACTGCCTCTGGGTGCACTATTACTGGGAGCAGGCATGTTTCAAGACCCACATTCATTGAATGGTCTATCTATAATCTTTAGGCCAAAGAAAAAGGTGACAAATTACGAACCTGGGAAAAGAGACAGCAAAGAACAAAAATATTCTCTCAGTACTGACACTTTTGCCTTGAAAAATAAGGGAGAGTTTATGATCCTTGAACCCAGTTACATTCTGGTTCTAAAACTACAGCCAAGATCAGACAAACAGATCAATATTTAAACTCCATTTTATATATACTGTTTTCTAGCAGAGACTACGTTGTTATTATTGTTGTTTAGCTGCTAAGCCATGTCCAACTCCTTTGCAGCCCCATGGACTATAGCCCACCAGGCTCCTTTATCCATGGGATTTCCTAGGCAAGAAAACTGGAGTGAATTGCCATCTCCTTCTCCAGGGATCTTCCCAACCCAGAGATCGAACTTGCATCTCCTGCACTGGCATTTGAGTGCTTTACTACTGAGCAACCAGGGAAGTCCGGTATAGACTATTGTGATATGCTATTTCCTCTGCTTCTAGGCCCAGTTAACAACACACATACACCTTGGTTTCAAGTTCAAAGTTACTATCCCAGAGAGGTCTCTCCTGCGCCCAAGGTACACTATCCTTTCTCCCCAAACAGTTCGTTATTCTTGACACACTATTATTTCCTTTATGGCACTCAGCATAATTTGTAATCTTATATTTCTGCTTTTACCAGTCTCAGGCCTATTTTAACCAGCACACTGTATAAACAGTAGAGGTCTCTTTAGGTCACAAGTTTATTACCTGGTACCTACTGTGTCAAGATCAAGTAGAAATGGAAACAATACATGGAAGAACTGTACAAGAAAGATCTTAATGAACCAGATAACTACAATGGTGTGATCTGTCACCCACAGCCAGACATTCTGGAGTGTGAAGTCAAGTGGACCTTATGAAGCACTGCGGTCAATAAAACTAGTGAATGGGATGGCCTTACAAATAGCTGTGAAAAGAAGAGAAGCAAAAGGCAAAGGAAAAAAGGAAAGATACACCCATTTGAATGCAGAGTTCCAAAGAATAGTAAGGAGAGATAAGAAAGCTTTCCTCAGTGATCAGTGCAAAGAAATAGAGGAAAACAACAGAATAGGAAAGATTAGAGATCTCTTCAAGAAAATTAGAGATACCAAGAGAACATGTCATGCAAAGATGGGCACAATAAAGGACAGAAATGGTAGGGACCTAAAAGAAGCAGAAGGAATACTAAGAAGAGGTGGCAAGAATACACAGAAGAACTATACATAAAAGATCTTCACAACCCACATAATCATGATGGTGTGATCACTCACCTAGAGCCAGACATCCTGGAATGTGAAGTAAGTGGGCCTTAGGAAGCATCACTACAAACAAAGCTAGTGGAGGTGATGGAATTCCAGTTGAGCTTTTTCAAATCCTGAAAGATGATGCTGTGAAAGTGCTGCACTCAATTTGCCAGCAAATTTGGAAAACTCAGCAGTGGCCACAAGACTGGAAAAGGTCAGTTTTCATTCCAACCCCAAAGAAAGGCAATGCCAAAGAATGCTCAAACTACCAAACAATTGCACTCATCTCACACGCTAGTAAAGTAATGCTCAAGATTCTCCAAGCCAGGCTTCAACAGTACATGAACTGTGAACTTCCAGATGTTCAAGCTGGATTTAGAAAAGGCAGAGGAACCAGAGATCAAATTGCCAACATCTGTTGGATCATCGAAAAAGCAACAGAGTTCCAGAAAAACATCTACTTCTGCTTTATTGACCATGCCAAAGCCGCTGACTGTGTGGATCACAACAAACTGTGGAAAATTCTTCAAGAGATGGGAATACCAGACCACCTGACCTGCCTCTTGAGAAATCTGTATGCAGGTCAGGAAGCAACAGTTAGAACTGGACATGGAACAACAGACTGGTTCCAAATAGGGAAAGAAGTACGTCAAGGCTGTATATTGTCACCCTGTTTATTTAACTTATATGCAGAGTACATCATGAGAAACACTGGGCTGGATGAAGCACAAGCTGGAATCAAGATTGCTGGGAGAAATATCAATAACCTCAGATATGCAGATGACACCACCCTTATGGCAGAAAGTGAAGAAGAACTAAAGAGCCTCTTGATAAAAGTGAAAGAGGAGAGTGAAAAAGTGGGCTTAAAGCTCAACATTCAGAAAACTAAGATGATGGCATCTGGTCCCATCACTTCATGGCAAATAGATGGGGCAACAATGCAAACAGTGACAGACATTATTTTTGGGGGCTCCAAAATCACTGCAGATGGTGACTGCAGCCATGAAACTAAGATGCTTGCTCCTTGGAAGAAAAGTTATGACAAACTTAAGACAGTGTGTCGAAAAGTGGAGACATCACTCTGCTGACAAAGTTCCGTCTAGTCAAGGCTATAGTCTTCCTAGTGGTCATGTACGGTTGTGAGAGCTGGACCGTAAAGAAGGCAGAGCACCAAAGAATTATGCCTTCAAACTGTTGTGCTGGAAAAGATCCTGAGAGTCCCTTGGACGGTAATGTGATCAAACCAGTCAATCTTAAGGAAATCAACCCTGAAAACTCATTGGAAGGACTGATGCTGAAGATAAAGCCCTAGCATTTTGGTCACCTGATGTGAAGATACGACTAATTGGAAAAATCCCTGATGATGGGAAAGATTGAGGGCAGAAGGAGAAGAGGGCATCAGAGGATAGGATGGCTGGATAGCATCATCGATGCAAGGGACTTGAACTTGGGCAAGCTTCAGGAGAAGGTGAGGGACAGGGAGACCTGGCATGCTGCAGTCTATGCAGTCATAAAGAATCGGACATGGTTGGGTGACTGAACAACAACCTACTGTATAATAAATATATATGTGTAGTCAGTATTAAATAAAATATTTGTTAAACGAGGCAGGCTAAACTAAGAAGCAGACTGCAAAAAAAATATTAGCATACAGGATTGTATTCTATTGCAATACTGTTCTAGAGCCTGTAATACTGATGCCAGTGTAACTAAAACACATGAAACCTTTTCCGTTCAAAGAGTAAAAGTAGGTATGCAAATGCACTGATTATGACTGATACTTAAGGAAAACTCTGTGATTTGCCTTACCAGTCCTGCATGGGAATAACTAAATCCTGCTTCACGGGATACAGACCAATTGGCATGCTCTTCAATCACTGACATATCTGGAAACTTTACCACACTGCTGAACCAGTCAAACTCCAACTCTAAACATGGAGTTTCCTAAGAAATGGAACAAAAGTTATTATACATATTATACTTGACTATCACACACATAAAAAAGAAAAAAAATCTAATTTATGATAATAAAAAGCTTACTTTATTTGGATTTGATCCAGTAACACCAATAGGGTTCAGCAAATCTTCTAGTCCATGAGGTACTGGCCAAAGATTCAAAGCCATTTTTCCAGATACTAGAGTATCTGTGTAATCAAACAAGTTTATATTTCCCCAGGCCAATGGACAGTGTTCCTTAAGAAACAGAAAAATGTTCACTATTCTGTAGATTAAATTATAAAACACATTTCAAAATACTTTTCTTTGCCAGAAAGGAGAATTCAACAACTGCCTTTTAAATTGTATCTATAACAAGTCACATTAATTTTTTTCCAAGTGTAGTTTCATTTTCCCCATTTGAAAGTACACATATTTTTAAAATTATAAATGGGAAATATGAATCAAAGCAAGCAAGACATATTTACGTGTAGTCACTGTGCACATTAAAAGTTTTATCAGTATGAACTGAGGACATATTCATCATAAAATAAATTCTGGAAGCTCTACTAAGTTATTCTTTAAATCAATATATTATTTTTAAATGTTTGATTTATTAATTTTTAAGTAAGGGAAAAAATATCCATTTCTTGAAAAATTCAATCAGCAGTATATTCAGGGGTTTTTAGGAGTGAATATTACCATTCTTTCTGATACTTTACCTCTTTAGCACCCTTTCGGCCTTTAACAGAACAAATGGAAAGGCAAAGTCGAGCAGCACGAGGAAGATCAGGAATGTATATATCGTAATTCAGCCATTCATTCCACCTAAGAACAATTTTAAAGAAAAAAAGAATTTACCAAAAAAGACTTTATCCAGACTATATAAATGATTCCTATAAATCACTAAAAGAAAGATAAATCAAAGGAAAACCAGCTCAGAGACTGACTGGAACAGAAACTTTACAAGATCAAATCTAAATGGCTAATAGACATGAAAGAGTAGTCAGTATCATCTGTCATCCAGAAAATGCAAAAATAAAAAGATAACACTATAAAAGAGAATGGCTAAAATGATAAAGACTGATGATACTAAGGGGTGGTAAGGATGTGCATTAACAGGAAATCTCATACATGCTAGGGGAGGTGTAATTTGTACAACCAATTTGGAAACCATAATCTACTAAAACTGATCCATAACTTGGCTCCATTTCTAGGTATAAAACCACACAAATGTATGCAATCCTGAACAGAATGCTAACAGAATTATATATAGTATCTCCAAACTTCAAAAAAAATCCAAATGTCTAACAGTAAATAGATAAATGGTAGTATGGTCATATAATGGCATACTGTATATCAATGGAAATGAACACTAGTTATTTACAATATAACATAATATTGACTGTAAGAAACCAGGAACAAAAGAATATCAACTCCTTGAGTCCATTTATATAAAATTTAGAAACAACCAAAACTAACAGCATTACAACAGTTACCTCTGGGGAGGAGAGAAGATTAATGGATTGGGAAGGAGTTGAGGAGGGGTTTTTGGAATGCGGGTAAATGTTCTAATTCTTGACCAGCATAGTGGTTATATAGGTATTCATGTTGTGATAATTCACTGAACTATACAATCATGATTTGTATAATTTTATGCATTTGTGCTATACTTTGGTAAAAATGAAAAACAAATTCACTTATAGAAAATGGAAATAGAAAAAGGAAACTAAAAAGTAAAAAGCTAAAAACTAAAAAACAGAAAGATAAAATTAATTTCCTATTATGATTAAAATTATATTTAATTACTCTTATGTATGATGTAGTTTCACTCAGAAGAGCCCATTAATTTAAATAAGTCAGTAGATAAATAAAATAAAAGATACATAAGGAGAAAGTATTTAAATTTCAGAGTACTTCACAGGAAGTAATAAAACTTGACATAATGAGAGGGAAAAAGTTACTACAAAAAGTGATATAAATTATTCAAATTTTCATAAGTTCCCTTTAACTTATTGGTTGTTACATGTGAAATTATGTCTATATTTGGTATACATACTTATAAAGAACCAAATACAATAAGTAGTTCTTTTTTTTTTTAATTAAAAAATAGTAATGGCTAAAAATATGAATTCAGAAGTCAGACTGGAGTAAAATCTTGTTTCTACTATTTTACTAAATGTGTAACCCTTGCTTTGTCTGTTTTCTCATCTGTGAAGTGGGACTAATAACAGCACCAACTCTCATACAGCTGTTGTAAAAATTAAATGAGATAACATAAAGAAATTAGAACAGTAATTAGTCCATATTAAAAGCTCAAGTGTCCATTTACACAGAGAAGACTTACATTTAAAATGGGGAAACTGAGCTAGAAGGAAATCTAAAGGGAAAGCAAACAACAAATGCAGGGAAAAGAAATACTGTAAGCTTTGTTAAGTTCATAGTAATTCAAGAAAAATTAGATGGTGTATCTCAAACATACCTAGTGCTTTTTACGACACTGAAACCTTCTGAATTGCTCATAATTAATGAAAAATTTTCTGCACACTTTTTAAGAGAGCTGTCTTATTAATGTATTATAGTTGTTCAGTACTGTGCTAACCAACTAAAGCATATTCTTTTCTTCTTCTAAAGTCCACACAAACACGCACCACCCAGTTAAGTTCTTTAGTTTTAAGCAATCGTTTTATATATATATATATTCCAAATTTATTCTGATTTTGGGAGATAACTGGTAACATTTATATGGAAATCATAAAGTATCTAATTTATTTAGCATATAGAAAGCACAAATTTGGAAAAATCATTTAATCTCAGTAAGAATTTTTAAGATTCTATCTTTCTAATAACTTCATGTATTTTTATCTCTGATTTTTAAGTACAGAAAAGCTCCACAATTTACTTAAGTCTTTATACTACTTCCATAGGGATTTTACCTTATAGATATTCTTAAAGAAAAGATAATAAAACAGAAATCCTTTCTAAATAGCTACTTTAATATATTAAATTTTGACATTTTGATCTTATATCATTAAATAAATTTACCTTTTACTTTTCTAAAGTCTGTTTATTTTTGTTACTTGAAAGAATTAAGATAAATCTAACAATATTTTGGGGTCTTTCCTTGGGCTTATTGAACCCCTTAGGTTGTTGGTTTTATAGTTTTCACCAAAATTTAGAAATTTCTGGCTATTATTTCCTCAAATACTGTTTTTATGCTCCTTGCTAAAGCACCCACTTAACCTGTGACAGATATGCTGTACGAATGGGAAACAAACTTTTGTTGGTCTAACAAAAATTTTAAAAGATTCTGAATTTGTTTATTGCCACAGCGTAACTTCTAACCTGCTTTCTGACCTACAATGGTTCAGGCAGGATGGCAATTATATTCCTTCTTCCTGGTAGAGAAGGCTACCATCTCTCTGAACTCTACCTATGGTCTAGGAGGGTGGCACCTCTAGCAATGACAAGACCAGAACTTTTCCCTGACTTTTCTAGAACTCAGTCTGAACTCATTATGAAACTTACTTCTGAAAGATCCATTAGTTAGCTCTACTGCTAGTCTAAAAAGTCTACTTTAACATTTAAAGCCAATTTGAGTTATCTTAAAATACTACTATATTCAGGAATAAACTTTTATTCCCCAATGATTCTATAAACAAAGGCAAAGAAACGGCAAGATGGAAAGTTGCTGAATTATACTACCGTTTTTATTTCTTCATTTTATCTAGGCGGTAATCATTTTTAAACATTTCCAATAACTCCTCCTCCCACTAAGAAATTGGTTTGTTCCCCAAAATTCTTTACTTGAATGTGATAAACATGTATTCTTGGGAGTGTTGTAAAGGAAACTGCCTCAGAGTAGTATAGCTCTGAAGTTATTTGCCAACTCTCACTTCTTAATGGAAATGGAGTTTAAAAAGGAATAAAATGCAAGGTTTTTAGACCTACTGTAAGGAATCATCAGCACAAAACTATAACCACATTCTGTTTTCTCCTTGACACAACGAAAGAGAGAATCAGAAAAACTGTTCCAGTAACATTTTAGAGAATATAAATAAAGTGATCCCGAATGAAGATACTTATTTGATGGAATGTCCTTATGTTCTATATTAAATGTCTTGGAATTATATATGACTTGCATAAAACTAATAATGTAAAATATGCTACTTCTATTTATTATACTGTTAAACACTAATATGACTTTTGAAAATATAAATTCATATACTTCCTTACCTGGGATTGGAACAAGGTACTCTTTGAGTGTTCACATTATCACATAAGGGTTCTCCTCCATGGTAGATACCTGTTCGAACATAAATCTAAGGGGAAAAAAAGTTATGTGTATACACATACATATACGCATACACATACTAGACAAGACCAATACTAAACATTATCAAAACAACTTAACTGATATGAATGAGAGAATCAACTAAAAGTTTTTGTTCAGATGTAGCTTTTCTGATCTCTTTTTCTTCCCATATATAGTAAATTAATAAATGATGTACATTTTTTCACCAATATGTTGCTGTCTTCAACGCATGCCCACAATCCCTTTTTAGGCCAGTTATGTAATTCAGTTTTACAAATTTCAGAACAATAAATTGGTACATATACTAAATATTACTTAGTACTCTTAGCAGTTAGAGCAGCACTTCATAGAGAAGTTATTAATATTCTTACAACAAAACATATGGATATTTACACTAAGTGGGATAAAGATTATAAAAAACCTTGCTTCAGACTAGGTCAGGTTTTCCTGCCAAATGAATTCTATAAAAGTTTGGTTTTAAGAGCTTAGAATTACAGATATTAGAATTATTAGAATTACAGAAAAGGACTACAAACTAAGGTAGATGTTTTCTAGCCAACTGAAAACGTACTGCAGGTCAACAGATTATGATATAGTTCAATAAAAAAGATTTATATAAAATAATTTATATCAATTATAAACAGCAACACTTGACCTTACCTTGTCAATGTCTCGAATATTTACATTCACATAGGTTGCACAAAGAATTTTTATTCTGAGTGCACTATTTATAACCCAAAGGGATTTTGTAGATGTTTCTCCATTCATATATGGCGTAGCTGTGGAGATGCGTCTGGAATATGATGGCATTGTAAAACAGTCCATTGGCAGTTGAGAATAGAGGCTTTCTTTAGCCATCAGCATCAAATTGGGCATCCTCCCAAGCATTATACAGCTTCTTATATACTGTAAGAGATTAAGGTGGGAGGGGAGAAGCCATTTCTTGTAAGGTTTCATTTTAAAAGCCAAATGCAAAGAGTATTATGAGATAATTTACATACTAATCTGCAAAGGTGATTAAACAAATCAAACATTATAGATTTTTTTTTTTAGCAGTTGCTATATTTATAACATTTAAAACACTAACATTTGGGAGTTAGGTTACAGCGCAGATAAGCCAAGCACCTCCTGGTATATAAATTGTATAAAAGAAAAGAAAAACCAAGGTCAGCTTTTGAGACTATAGTTCTACCTTCAACTGGAAAAAAAAAAAAAAAGAAAGAAGAAAGAATTAAAAATAAGGATCAGGACATACTCATTATGAAAACACTGTACTTGTTAAAGGAAAAAGCAACATATTTAGAAAGTCTGTGTCATTCAATGTATTAAGTCATACTGATGTAAAATCCAAGAGCTGCTGCCCACTTGTTCTTTCGTCCCAACATTTCTTGAGAAACATTTCTTAAAAAAAAATCACACACACACACACACACACAAAGAAAGGAGACTAATAATTATGAAATATGTTTTAAAAAATATTAAAATGCATTGGTTTGAACTTTAAAATGATAATCAGGATACAGATTTTTAATATAAATGCTACTGTATACCCCTAATCACTCAATAGGTGAAGAATTGGCCTGCCAATGCAGGAGACACAGGTTCGATCCCCAGGTTTGGAAGATCCCCTGGAGAAGGAAATGAAAACTCGCTCCAGTATTCCTGCCTGGGAAATTCCATGGACAGAGGAGCCTGGGGGCGTTACAGTCCATGGGGTCACACAGAGTTGGACACAACTGAGCGACTAAGCACATATACACATAGCACTACTGTACACATATTACAAAAATCTACCTCCTTACCTATAAGCCCTAGTAGAATGTAAGCAAACTAAAAGCCAAAACCATGTCTTACTAGGTACTGTAAATCAGTACTTGACATATGCTTGGTACAAATATGGTTGCTTCTTATAGGTACTTATTTAATGAATAGAAAAATAGAGTAGAGAAGTATTAACAGTGCATCTTAATTAACTGTAGATCATGGATTTTGAAATGTTTAATTCCTTCTAGTGCCACTGTTTGGAAAAGGATAAAAATCATTCAGTTCAGTTCAGTTCAGTTCAGTCACTCAGTCGTGTCCGACTCTTTGCAACCCCATGAATCGCAGCACGCCAGGCCTCCCTGTCCATCACCAACTCCCAGAGTTCATTCAGACTCACGTCCGTAGAGTCAATTTGGGTGTTAATATAACTGCCAATTTTTTTTTTTTGACAAAGAACATTTACTTTATTGCTAACACTGCGTATTCAAATACAACAAGCCCTTTTTTGAAAAGTATGGCACATGAAAAGCCTTTTGGGCAAGTTTCATGTTATTTAAAATTTCTATTGGCTATAAAAGTATTTCTACTATAGAACTGGGGGTATCCAGAAAAAGCACATAATGCATTTTTTGTAAAACACCTGAAACATTATTATATCTTACCTCATGGCACAATTAAATCGTCATCAAATGTTTGTATCTGAATAATGACATAACTATTGTTACAACTGTAAACTGTTACTCAGCTTACCCATATACATGTAGTCAGGTCCCCAAATATTAATCATATAAAATCTAAAAGAATAGCACTGGTCCTCTCAAATTCATCAGTCTCTCAAACTAAATATAGTGTAAAAAAATAAACTTATTAATGCTATTTACTAATACTAATTATTTAGTTTTGGGAATTCCCTGGCAGTCTAGTAATTAGGACTTGGCGTTTTCACTGCCAAAACCAGAGCTCAATTCCTGGTCAAGGAACTAAGATTCTGGAAGCCAAGTAGTGTGGCCAAAAAAAATTAAATTTTCAAAAACTGCATCCTAAATACAGGTACCAGTTCCCAATGTTATTACCTTTTAAATTTAAAATTAATATCTTTAAAACTTGTTACTCACCTTATACTGACTCAGAGGATATTTTTCTAGGAAGTATTCATCACATCCACACACTTTTAAAATATACTTGCCCTGATATTCTAAAACACAGAGTTTTAGTTGTTCAGATGATAGCAACATACTTCGAGTTTTTTTCCTGATTGCTTCAGCAATTACTTGTTCTGGCACACAGTCATGGTTGATTTTCAGAGTATACTTCTGTTTGTCATTATTTGGAGAAACTATTACCCAAATCACCACTATTATTTGCCCTAAAATAGAAAAATAACATTAAATGAAATCACCACATATATTTCATTTTTCAAGAGACAAGTTTCAAAAAGTATGCAGTACCATTACTTTAACCACAAAGAGAAATGACTTATGCTGCTGCTAAGTCGCTTCAGTCGTGTCCGACTCTGTGCGACCCCATAGACGGCAGCCCACCAGGCTCCCCGTCCCTGGGATTCTCCAGGCAAGAACACTGGAGTGGGTTGCCATTTCCTTCTCCAATGCATGAAAGTGAAAAGTGAAAGTGAAGTCGCTCAGTCGTGTCCGACTCTTAGCGACCCCAAGGACTGCGGCCCACCAGGGTCCTCCGTCCGTGGGATTTTCCAGGCAAGAGTACTGGAGTGGGGTGCCATTGCCTTCTCTGGAAATGACTTATAATCAACCATAATTAAATACAGGTAAATGTCAGGTAGACAG
This sequence comes from Bos javanicus, assembly GCF_032452875.1. Lineage (NCBI taxonomy): Eukaryota > Metazoa > Chordata > Mammalia > Artiodactyla > Bovidae > Bos > Bos javanicus. The sequence goes on from NC_083868.1 coordinate 88,123,056, forward strand.
AGCAAATCTTCAAATCTGATAGGGCTGACAAACCATTGCCCCAGCCTCATGTTTTAAGGCAAGCACACAAAACCGTGACTACTGTGTGTTGCAAGTATCTGAGACCAAACTAATTTCCATTCTAAACTGCATGACATACTTCATACATACAACCCCTCTGAAGAGTGATTCATGATGGCATCAAAGGTTCAACAGTACTTTAAGTACAAGTGTGCCTCGTAACTATGGGGAAGAACCATGGAGACTTAAAGAGAGATGTTGAATCAGAATGAGAAAAGATGGGGGAGTGAAGGGGAAGAAAATAAATTTTCTATTTTTTTCCTTTAAGATTAATGAAGTGTAAAGCTAGGGGATCAAGAAAAAGAAGATGAAAATGAAAAGATTAAAACTATGCTAATGTAGAAATGAATTTTAAATGAAGATCTTATGTTATATAATCATTAAACTACTTAGAATAATATGGCTGAAATAATAATAAGATGCCTTAATTTATTCTACTGACAGAATACTATGTTTAATAAGTAAACCTATTCTATAACTTTCCATTAAAAACTTCACTTTGTTACCTTGAAAAGCACAAATATTTATCTGATACATGATATTTTCATTTCTAAAACAATGCAGTTTAAATACTCTCATGTTCACTTAATTCTAGAAACTGATATATTGTCAGTAGTCAAGTCATTATTATCACTCATTATGATCAGAGTTAAACACTGCATCTAACATTTACTTTTTCTTTGTATATAGTAAGAACGTGTTAACTTTCACCATAATTTCATAAAATATTTCTATTTATAGTTGTTTTTATTTGTAAAAATATAATTAGCTGTAATTCTGTTAACAGTGAATTTGAAATTCAACGTTTTCTTTTCAGTTTTATTCTAAGACAATTCACCAAGGGATCAGAACCACATGCACATATTCATTCACCCCATCAATACTTATTGCATACAAGTTGTGTACTTGGCAGTCAATTATATCTTGTCAGTACAAGCAGTCCCTGACTTCAAGAAGCTTATCATCTAGCTAGGGCAAAAAGACTGTATAATGATATAGGTACAGATAGAAGTTTTCATTACAGTGGCCATTTATGGTAGATAAGTAATTTTCTTACCTTTATCCAATTTATTATATATGTGCTTTGGCAGTTCTGGTGAAGATTCTACATTTGGAGGATAAACATACATTGCTCTACTATGAGGTGAATTAAGATCCCTAAGATCCACAGCTTCTTTACAAACATTGAGAATATTTCTTCGGAAGTCCTGTACTTCTGGATCTTTAACCATATCGAATTCACACACTGGCATGCCGATAGCAAAACCTTAAAGGATATAACATTCTGTTAAACACACAGTAAGACCATGCTTGTTATAAACAAGGAATTTGGTAGATATGGACGATCACAATAAAGAATTTTCTGTGTTAATAAAATTTTTGATGAATACATATAGTAAGAATTGACAAAATCTCAAATATGTTTAATATATAAAATATGATAGGCTCAGTAATTTGGAGCAAAAGTAGCAAACATTATTCATTATCAATTATTTTTTAGAAAACAAAACTGGGATATAACAAATATAAATCATCCCTCATTCCCTCATATGATACTTCTTAAAGAAAACTTTACAGAATAATACCAAGGTGTTAAAAATAGTCCCTTAGCCTAACAGTCAAAAAATACTTTAGAATTGTAATGATTGAAATCTATTTAACCAGTTCAGACAAAATATTTTATTAATGAGAAAACAGTTAAGCTTCATAGTTATTTGCATTTAGAATGGGATGACAATGCCATTTCAAAATTTTATCATACCAATTTCTCGATTGAGGATCTTTTCTTCACGGTTGCCTACTGGTTCAATTACTTTTAAAAAGGGTTGAAAAAGCCGAAGGTCACAAAGTCGTCTTGTTTCATCAAAAAATTCTTCCCTTTCTGCTTCTTGGGTAACACTTACGAAAATGTAAGAAGATTCATCTTGAAGAAGTTGATGGAGAGGGTATTTTCTTGCTTCTTTAAATAGTTCATGCTTTATCGTTATTAACGTAGCCTCACGGAGGCATTCTAAAGTCACTATCATCCCATTTGGTAGTAAACATTCTACTAGGATTCTTGGGGGCATCAAGTGGATGCCCCACAGTTCACCTGATGATGGTCTTGGAGGCATTGTTCTGATCCTTTACAAGTTTTACATATAAAAGTACTTTAAGGAATTAGAGGTGTAACTGTCCCAAAGCAGAAATCTAAATCAAAGAAAGAAAAAGTATGTTAAAGGAGGAACCATCAAAGAATACACATATGGCATTACTAAATGTAAAATTTCATTTTCTGTAGTTTGAAATGATTAGAGTAAGTAATTATAGTTCATCTTATATTATTGTTCCTAATTAGGCTAAAAGATGGCTTTTCTGGTAGCCCAGACACTAAAGAATCTGCCTGCAATGCAGAAGAGACCTGAGTTCGATCCCTGGTTTGGGAAGATGCCCTGGAGGAGGACATGGAAACCCACTCCAGTGTTCTTGCCTGGAGAATTCCCATAGACAGAAGAGCCTGGTGGGCTACAGTCCATGGGGTTGCAAAGAGTCAGACGCAACTGAGCGACTAAGCACAGGCTAAAAGAATTGATTCCAAACCAGAAATTAGAAAAAACAATTACTTGCATTTAATCACATTTAATAAATTCATTCAATAAAAAATTCTTATTTGAATGGATTTTTAAGGTCAGATCTTATCAAGACAGAGCTGGAGCTATGGAGAGAATAAATAGTAAGCTGCAATTGAAACCAAAATTCCCATTATATATCATTCCTTTCTATTTTATGGAACAACAGAATTTGGCCTGGAAAGGACCTTTTAGACCATGGTTCCACTGTTCTTAAAGATGAGTAAAGTAAAGGCTTTTAGGCAAAAATAATGAAATGGCAACCCACTCCAGCATTCTTGCCTGGAAAATCCCATGGACAGAGGAGCCGGGCAGGCTACAGTCCAAGGGGTTGCAAGAGTCAGACATGACTTAGCAACTAAACCACCACCACTGTTTTTATTTTAAAGATGAGTAAAGTAAAGGCTAGAGAAGTCAAATCCTTTTCCTTTTACACTACTACCTCTACTCTGTGGTAACTAGAATTTACACAGTTTAGTATTTTTTTCTTTCTTAAGAAAGAAAAATCTTTGTAATTTCCTTTTTTTGTATTGATTATTGTCTAAGTGATACCTTTGATGATTCTGTCTTTAAGTATAATTTAGTTATATATTCAGTATAATAAAAGTGTCATCAATGCATTTTCTTTGAGATAGGATGGTTAATTTGCAATGATCCATCCCTTTTACCAGAAAGTAGTAGTGTTAGTCGCTCAGTCGTGTCCAACTTTTTGCAACCCCATAAACTGGAGCCTGCCAGGCTCCTCTGTCCATGGGATGCTCTAGGCAAGAATACTGGAGTGGGTTGCCATTCCCTTCTCCAGAGCATCTTTGCAACTCAGGGATCAAACTTGGGTCTCCCGCATTGCAGGCATATTCTTTACTGTGGTTTATATTTTGTTATTCAGTAAGCTAAACTATAAAACTATAAGAAAAAAAATAAGGTCAGAGATATTAAGAAAATAAAAAAGAAATAAAAGTTAAGCCAGAGAAATGATTCAAAAAACCCCAGACAACTTAACTGTATTCAATTACTCTATCAGGCACTATAGACAATAGCTATAAATGACCCTATTCACCAACAATGTATTGGTGCTGTCCCCAGGACCATGTTAGGTACCGGGAATATGATGATGAATAAGACAGGCATGGCCTCTGCCCTCACAAGACAACATCGAGAGTGTGAAGGTTATGTGCATGCTGGTGTGGGGTACAAAACTGACACGTATAAAACAGGGAGGAAAAAAAAAAAAAACCTCTCATGAAGAAGTACCAGGTGCTTATAAAAGCACATACAGTGGTCACCTAACTTAATGGAAGTTGGAATGAGGCAGTTTTCCATAGAAGGTAACATTTAAACTAAATTCTTTAAGGATAAGCAGGAGTGGAACACACACAGTGAGAAAGAGGTGAAGAGCAGGATATACTTAATCCAGAAACTGTCTTTGACTCCTTTATTGCGTACAAGCCAGTATCTAATTCATCAACAAATTGTGTTAATTCTGTACCTTGAATTTCTTAATGTCTTGGGTCAGTCCACTACTATTTCTTATCTGGACCACTGCAAAGGCCTAACTGTCTTACTACATCTCCATCTGCCCCCTACAATTCCTCTTTCTCCACACAGCCTATGAAACCTAGAGAGAGCAATAGGATCTATTTTGATTAGATGTTTTTGCAGTACCCATTCTCAGTTGCAAACAAGTGTTTATGGTATGCTTCAGAGTTTTAACACACGAAGAAGGAGATGAGGAATAAATTGGCAGGAATTTCAAGCCCCCTCCCTACCTCTGGAAATACAGAGATCAGTTGAAAGACAATAAGGAATGTACAATTTTTTTCTAATACTTGAAAACATCTTCTTCAAATTTATAAGAGACTCACTGAGGTTATAGGATTTAAAATAAAATTATCCTATTCTCTATACTTTTAAAAGAAAATTCATTGGCTAGTAAAAAAAACAGATGGATCAATCTGAGAGCATAATTACAGAAATGAGTTAGGCTATGCTTTTAAAAAACACACAAAAAAATTTGAAGAATGCAAGGAGAAATGCCAAATGATTACTTTTAAGTGATGATCTGCCTGCAGAAAAAAGTTCAAATAAAAACAAAACCAAACCACAAACCATACCAAAGCAGCAGCTGTGTTTACAGTTTTCTTTGTTGAATGGCACTAACAGGTCTATGTTATGGAATCATGAGGGCAACTATTTTATATAATAAATAACAACTCCCAAAGTCCCATATGTTTCCTAAGAATTAGCGAAAGAGAAGTCTAGTACCCAAGAGATCACTGATTCTAATCCTTATTCTACTTTAGTGTATTTATGGGCAATTAACAACTATGAAATACTTGAGACACACCCTTCTCATTAAGAGAATAAATGTGATCATAGCCATAAAATACTGGGAGATTCTGGAAAGCAGGCACTGGTCCACACTGGTAGTACTCTACAGGAGGGAGAGGAAGCTAACTTTCTTATTTGTCCTCGTACCCCAGTACTCTACTACTTCACAAGAAGTGTAGAAGAGACAAATGGAGCTAACACTCACTATTTAGTAGATATCTTACACTTATGCATGCAATACCCTTTTGGGATAAGTAATAAACATTTTACATATGAGAAAACTGAGGGTCAGAGAAGTAAAGTTATTTGCCACCAGTAAATACTAAATATTCTGAATCCAGGTCTACATGATTTCAAAGTACACATTATAACCATACAGTTATGGCAGGAATATTCACTGGTGGTGAATAATGGTGAATAAAAGAACAGGCTATGAAGTTACACTGGATTCAGATTCTGTCTGCCTTAGTTAATAGTTGTATGGCCTTAAGCAGTTCAATTCATCTCACCAAACCTTATATCACCACCACCACCACCACCCTGGCCCCCTGCCCCAATTTGTTAAGTTGGGATAATAGTATACACTTCATCAGACCATGGTATCGATGAGGTAATATATGAATACCACGTAAGCAAAGAGACTGGCACACTGTAAGCACTCAAAAAATGTTAAATATAATTAACAAACCTGTCAAGTATACCCATAGTATCTTTTCAAGTTTTTACGAATTATTCAAGAATGGCATCAGTTAGTGATAGGAATAGAGGACTGGGTTCTTTTACAGAGGGGGGCAAGTAAACAAGGAGTTTCAGCTTCACAAAGCAGTACCAGAGTCAAGTGCTGAAGTCTGAAGGAAGAACCGGAACTGCAAGACTCAAAGACGAATTTCGAACAGTATCGAGTGGCTCAGATGCTGGGATTTTTGCAACTGTGGCTTGTTCCCCAGACCCCGTGTATCCCTATTTAATTAGTATGGCTATTTACAGCTTAGGTGTAAGGAATCCCTGGCTTAATCACCCTTTTTGGAGAAATACTTGTTTGTGCCAAGTTCTACGTTAAATAGTATGAAAACAATGGTAAATACGTGCTTTCTCTTTGGTTGTTGAGTTTGTTGGGGAAAAACAAGACCCAGGAACAACTTTAACAATGGAAAATTGTTATATGGCAGAAGAGGAACTTTGGAAAAGTCACAAGAAATCTCCAACTGCCTGAGGAGGCTAGGGAAGGCACCAGGGAAGTTTATGTACAGCATTACAGATTAATAGGGATTTTGCAGAGAAGTGGCTTGGACCTGGGGCAGATAGGTGAAAAGGGAGTTTTAGACAGGTATAAAAGTGTATGTGCAAAGACCATGAAAACAATGCAGCCTTTACCAGCAATACAAGTTTGACTTTTTTTACTACTTGAGTATGAAATGCATGGGGATAGGCAGGATATGTGATAATGAAGAGACTGAGAGACACACAGGGGCACAAGAAAAGAGGACAGACTCCAAGTGAAGGGGTTTGAATTCTATGTAGTATACTCTAAGTAAAAGGGAGTCTCTAAGTATTTTGAACAAAAGAATACCATGACATTTTTTCATGATTTTTAAATTCAGGTTTCTTAAAAGTTTTGTTTTCAAATAAATGATATAATCAAATAAACAGTAAACCAAGGTGTAAAAACACACCTTTAAGGACAAAATATGCAGCAGAAATGAACAACAGAAAACAGTCTCAGACTCTCCATTGTCCCTTGACTTTTATAGCAAAACGTTTCTTAATTCAATGGGCAATTCAGTATTTGGAACACCAGACGTGCACTCTTCCAGCCAAAAAGACAATGACATTTTGACAATTTGGTTTTTAACTCCTTAACTGAAAGCCTTTCTCCATTTATATTAGAATGGTATTTCCAGATTTTATCAATTAAGGCAAGAGTTGTCCAACTATGGCCCACAGGCTAAACCCAGCTAACCACCTGCTTTTTTTAAATAAAGTTCAACTGAAACACAGCCAAGAAACCATGTTTATGTACCATCAATGATGCTTTTACACAAAAACAGTAGAGTTGAGCAGGTGCTACAGAGACCATGTGGCCTGCAAAATCTAAAATATTTACTATCTGGCCTTTTACAGAAAAAGTCTGCTACCTCTGAAAACATGTCAGAATTACTTGATATCAACTAGAGAATTTTCTAAATATACACTGGCTAATAAGTCATCCCAACTCTGCCTTTGCAACCTCAATCCCACACTTTCAATCTAAATATTTTGAAAACAAAGAGATTAATGTTATGTCCGATTCTTTGCGACCCCGTGGACTGTAGCCTACCAGGCTCTTCCCTCCATGGGATTCTCCAGGCAAGAGTACTGGAGCGGGTTGCCATTTCTTTCTCCAAATGTTAAGCCAGTCAAGTTAAAATCTTAAAACACTAAAGTACCTTATAAGTCACCTAATTAAAGTTCAGTAGCAATTTTCAGTGTTGGGTGCTCACCTATCTGATATAGAAGTTTTTGTGAAGCACCTCTAAAGTTATTCCTAAAGGTTGTTATTCTTACACTTCTTTATTCCAATAGTCTGCCTTCTATCTCTTCACATATTGACAAAGACTAAAAATTTTCCCTAGTTCTTTTAACCCCAATTCCTTTAACCATAATTCAAGTGAGATAGCTTGTTGTCTTCTTTGCCATCACTGGATGTATTCTTTGATAATATTCACCTCGAAATGCAGCAACTAACATCTAGTACAATCCTCTACAGTCAATATTGTAAGGCAGAGTACAGATAACTGTTAACTGTGGATTATAAGTCTATATACACTGGCTAAGATAGCAGAGACTTTCTAACTTAAAATATATATAAAGCATATCTTATATATTTTAAATTTTAATTTCAGAAGTATATTTAAAAATTATTTATTTCTAAAATATCAATGTTACATCTGCATCAGAAAATCACTAAAAATAAGGAAGCTATTTTTGTTGGTAGAGTCATTTTGTACAACAGTATAGAGGTTCCTTAAGAAACTAGAGAGAGAGCTACCATATGACCCTGCAATCCCACTCCTGGGCATATATCCAGAGAAAAGCATGATATAAAAGGATACATGCACCCCAATGTTCATTGCAGCACTGTTAACACCAGCCGATAGCCAAGGCATGGAAGCAACCTAAATGTCCATCGACAGAGAAATGGATAAAGAAGATGTGGTACATATGTACAATGGAATATCACTCAGACTTTAAAAAGAATGAAATATTGGGAGAATGACATTGAAACATGTAAAATATCATGTATGAAACGAGTTGCCAGTCCAGGTTTGATGCACGATACTGGATGCTTGGGGTTAGTGCACTGGGACGACCCAGAGAGATGGTATGGGGAGGGAGGAGGGTGGAGGGTTCAGGATGGGGAACACATGTATACCTGTGGTGGATTCATTTTGATATTTGGCAAAACTAATACAATTATGTAAAGTTTAAAAATAAAAAAAAATTAAAAAAAGAATGAAATAATGCCATTCGCAGCAAGATGGACAGACCGAGAGAATGTCATACTGAGTGAAGTTAAGTCAGAGAAGGAGAAATATTGTGTGACATCTCTTATACGTGGAATTGAAAAAGAAATGATACAAATGAACTTACAAAACTGAAAGAGACAGACTTCAAGAACAAAATTCTGCTTGTCAGTGGGAAGAGACAGTTAGGGACTTTGGAATGGACATGTACACACTGTTATACTTTAAATGGATAACCAACAAGGATCCACTGTATATGGAACTCTATTCAATGCTGTGGTCAGCCTGGATAGGAGAAGGGTTTGGGGGAGAATGGATACATGTATATGTTGGCTGAGTCCCTCTGCTGTACACCTGAAACTATCACAACATTGTTAACCGTCTATACCCCAATACATAATAAAAAGTTAAAAAAAAAGAGAAAGCTATCTTGAAGTATACACTTGAAAATTTAGGGGATATCTATACTGACTCTACTGTAGCTTAATCACCTTACGTGTGCTTGGTCGCTCAGTTGTGTCTGATTCTTTGTAAGCCCCTGGATTGTGGCCTGCCAGGCTCCTCTGCCCATGGGATTTCCCAGGCAACAATACTGGAGTGGGTTGCCATTTCCTTCTTCAGGGAATCTTTTCAACCCAGGGATTGAACCCACATCTCCTGTGGCTCTAATTTGGCAGGTGGATTCTTTACCACTGAGCCACCTGAGAAGCCCACACAGCCACAATTTGCTACAACAGGCACCTTGTATTTTATAGATATATATACATGTCCCACAAATACAGAAGCTGCATAAATGCTGAGTGACCAAAGGTTTTACATTTTTTATAACTGATAGATTTAACATGTTATCTGATTTAACTAACACATTAACAAATGTGTATCTACTTAGACATATACTGACAAGATATTTTTCACCCCATTCTCAGATAAGTCAATAGAGAAACATTAGTTTTGTGGCTAACTCAGTTGCCAAAGTTGCATCTCAGCTGCATCTATTTGCTCATAAACTGGAAATTTTATGCTCTTCTGTTTTAAAAAAATTACAAACGAATCTTTATTTAGAACAAGAGAACAAAAACTTGCCTCTACACTTGCTACAGAAACATGACCAAAATCTCAATAATTCCATGGTCTGATTACTCTCTTTAATATTTACTTCCAGAGTTAACTACTTCCTTTCTTAATGTTAGTCAGCTTCTTACATGTATTTCTGTAATTGTACCTTAATATGTTATTATTAAAATTATCTACATCCACGTTAGACTTCCTGATAAGACTGTGAACTTTTCCAGGATAGAGTTTTTATTTGGGCCACTATAATCCTAGAGCATAAATGAGTAAGCAGGAAAACTAATATGTTGAAATTATCCCAAGGAAAATGTAACAAGGGCCTGAACAAAAAAGTGGTAGCAATTAGTAAAAAGCAAAAAAGAGACAGATGAAGATACCTTGTAAAGGAAAATCAAAAGCACTGAGAGACCAATTGGATTTGAGGGATAAGAAGAATAATTTTAAACATTTCACTGCAGAGGTTATGCAGGCATGGGAAGCAAGTGTCTTTTAGTACAATTATTCTGAGTCCCAGTTAGGGCCTCTAAAATTCTCTTCCTCTAAGAGTCACTGAACTGTTGTTGAAGTGAGTCCAAAGGCACAGCTGTAATATACACTAGCTCTGGAAGGATGCACATAATCCATTTCTTTCAAAGGGCTATCCTTCATTGACCTTTATATGCAGATCATGAGAAAACAGATCTAACATTCTTTTAGTGATTAAGAGAAAATCAGGTTGGAAAATCAAGTTCTCATGACCAGGATATAGAAAATTTAAATTCCTTTAGAAGAGAATGCAATTCATTTTCACTATTAAATGTGTAGTGCTATAAAAAAGGTGTTTTAACACTACATTTCAGAGGTTTAATGCATTATATAAGATGTGCTTAGTCGCTCAGTCGTGTCCGACTCTGTGACCCCATGGACTGCAGCCTGCCAGGCTCCTCTGTCCATGGGGATTTTCCAGGACAGAATATTGGAATGGGTTGCCATGCCCTTCTTCAGGGTATCTTCCCAACCCAGGGATTGAACCCAGGTCTCCTACATTGCAGGCATATTTTTCACTGTCTGGGCTACCAGAGAATTCTTCAGGCCAGAATACTGGAGTGAGTATCTGTTTCCTTCTCCAGGGGATCTTCCCAATCCAGGGGAAGATCCCAGGTCTTCCTGGGATCGAACCTAGGTCTCCCACACTGCAGGCGAATTCCTTACCGATTGAGCTACCAGGGAAGTCCATTATATAAGATAATCATTCCCTAACATAAGGTCCACAAACAGGTTTAGGAAGGGTTTTGCTAATGGATTTTTAAAATAATGACATCATCTAGGTCAAGAATATCTATACTGATATAGACTTTTGATTATCAATAAAAATGAACAAGAACTTTAAAGTGGTTAAAAGAATCCAGTGTGAGAGGCATAAATAAGGTTAAATACAGATTAATAAATCTTGAAATCTAAGAATTTGATCTCAGATTATTGAATTATGAATTTTCAAATTTTATACAGGTAAATGAAGAAAACATAACAAATCTCAAAATATAGTACTAATTTCCCTAATCTGAACTTACAAAAATTCAAATTTTAGTGTGACAGGATAAATTAAAATTGCTTAAAATTTAAGCTTAAAAGGAACTAAATATTAACTAACAGAGGTGAAAATCAGAAGGACAAGATTATGAAGTAAACATACTTAAACAATGTGGAAAATACAATAAGAGATGTTTCATAGTTACACACAGTTTAATAGGACAAATGATTCCATAGTGACGTAGCTTTCCAGGAAATATTTTTCTTATCTTTGTGATGAAGTCAAAACAGATTATCATAGCTTCACATAAAACAAGCAGCAGGCAGTCAGAAGTAAACTGCAAATCAGGTAACTCTATAAATCCCACTTACTTTTCAGATGAAGATAGCCGTATGTGGTTAAATTACGATTCTGAAATGTAGAACTACAAGAATGACTAATACTTCAAATAAAAAATACATTAATAGTTTGCCTTGTTTTTCTAGTTGTAGAAAACAGTAAATTCTAATTCTTTGATTCCTCTTTATTAACCAGGCTACCTTGTGACTAACAGCAAGCACTGGTAAAACAGGTGGACAGCATTAGGGGTACCTCCTCCTGCCCAAAGGGAAGAGCAAAGCTAACCATTCCATAAAGAGAATCTAACTGTGACTGAAGCCTTAACATCTTAACACCTGTAGCAAATGAGTAACGAAGGGACCAGAAACATTTTAGAAACCTCCACATTTTTTCAATTATGCTATTATTCAGTATTTAGTAGCAAAGAGAACATATATGCTGTTTTAACAGCAGAGCAGAAATGGTCTAAACTGAAGGTTCAGATCACTACTCCAACACCCTCAGCATTACTGACCTTATGGAGAACTCTGCAATTACTAAGACTTCCTCAGGAAATTTTGGGCAGTTCCTTATTAGCACCAAGTGAAAAAAAAAAAAAAAAAAGAGGTTACTACCTCATAGTGATGTTGTAATAATTAAATAATAAGATAATACATGTTAAAAAATCCTTAGCATAGTGCTTGGAACATAAAAATTCAATAAAGTTTCCCTCTCTTTTATCTATAAGATCAGTGCTATCAATGCCATATCCAGAAAGGGACAGAACTTTATTGTTGCAGGTCTAGTGTAAGAAGATGATAGATATTTTTAAAAATATTTTTTGATGCAGAATAATTTTATTGATATATTTGGTATCTGAACAGATGTCTCTGTCCTCATCTTTATATTTGTCTCTGTATTCTTATTCAAACATGAAACCCCTAAAGGATGAAGCCTGTATCTGTTTAACTCAGTCTGTACACTCTCAGCAGAGCATAAGCATCAAATGGTCATCTGACACATTCCAACAACGACAAAACACAAGAGATTATTCTAAAAAAGCAGATGGAGATAGAAAAAACTGTTATTTTAGAATTATACTATACATTATTTGTAAAATCTACTTCTTTAAGTTTATACATGAAATTATATTGGTTTTCTTATTTAAAGAAAAGGGGAAAATTGCAATGAATAATAGAAATAAAAATGCAACTCATGATAACAAATATTTTTGGCTTTTTGAAGAGGAATGAAATAGACTATACTATCAAATTTCTCTTCATGCTAAAATAAATGCCTTTTAATCATATCTGAATTGACTGGAAATAAGCAGGGATGATGGTGATCTTTTGGGTTAAAACCCAACAATACAGCTCATGAACATTTATTAAGATCCTATTTAGTTCACAGAAGCAATATTTAAAGGAAATTTGGTATAATATACAGGGTGATTTTTTTTTTAATGAGAAAAAAAGATACTTTCCTTGAAAAATGGTTAAAAAGTAGTATCTTTTATATAAAGAGAGAAACAGCTCTATGATACTTAAGTTTGACAGCTATATCTCCATTTAAGGGTTTAGAGTATACTCCAACACAACAGTGAAAATAGAAGCCTAATCATGCACGAATGCCTCCATGAAAATTCAACCAATATGAGATCAGTGAAGAGACCAGCCCAGTAAGGAAGCGTGACCCACTATAAGAAAATGCAAAATATGGAGGGGTTCTAGAAATGTTACTGCAATTTTCTATGAAGCAAAAATTTTAGCCCATGAAAGATGAAGAGAAAAGGTCCTAAAAGTTTAATCTTTTACACCAAGTCAAAGTTTATAACCAAACTTACTACTGATGATAACCAAAAAATGGGGCTCACAGTACTTTTTAATTTCCCTTTTCAGCTGAGATCGGACACATTCAGGGTGGTATGGCCACAGACTCTAATTTCCCTTTTCAAATGAGATTCACGTCCCATATATTTAAGGAAGACAATCTGTTTATTACTTGGCGTTATTTGGATGATGATGCTAACTACATACCATTCCTTTCCTGATTGATGGGTTCACTTCGAAAAGTATAAAAGGGCCATTTTCCTCTCAAAAGCCTGGGTGCTTTACCAAAAATAACTTCACTCTTTATTATTCTAATGAAGCTAACACCTATCCAGGACTCGGATATAGTCTTTTGAAGAGACAAGAGTACATCATCCAGGGCCCATCCAGAGAAATTCAGTAAAGAGTTTAAGGATGTCCTGAGTAAACATCTTAATCAAATTAAAACATCTAGTAAAAGGTAACACTAGCAATGTGTCTTCCAGTGTTGACTTGATTCTTTTTAAAGACCTGTAATAAGCTGAAGGCAAGATGTTTCCATAAGTCATCAGGAATGAGAACTTTTCTTTTTAAAGTTTATCAACTGGTTTTTCCTCTTTCATTTTTGTTTCTCTCTGGTTTAGCATAATGCCTTCACAAGACTTTCCATAGCTTTAAATATCTCAACAGTCTTTCAAGTTCTCCTGCTACTACGGGTGAGGATGGATGAACTTCTGGAAAACATCTGCTTCACACTGTTCCTCTTTGTCTTTTCTTCTCTTTATCAAGAATGAACAGCAGGCAGATTCTTTATTGTCTGAGCCACCAGGGAAGCTCTTTGTGTCCACAGAGAAAGAGAGAGAGAGAGAGAAACCTAAATCCCCAAATAGTAAATTCTCACTCTAGTTTGATCCAATAAAGATGGAGCTAGCAATTTTGACTGGGGATATTAGCATACAATATATTCACCTAAATGCTTCCAGATATATCTCATTGAAAATCTCTGCACAGCATTATTTTCATTTTTGGTCAACTCAAAATTTATTCAAATTTTACAGATTTATACTATCTGTCACAAGCCCAAACTTATCTACAAGACAGAATGAGTGGCCAATCATAAAGCTTTATCATGGTCTACAGTTTCCAATGGATTTCTCAATCTCCTGAGTTTTATGCAGTGTCATAAAACTTCAGCTATGGTATCTGTGTCTGTTCTCATATACTACCATGCACAAATGATGAACAAAGCATATATTTATATATCATTGCTATAACTGTCTGTTGCAAGGACTATTTTCAATATCAAATGACAAGGTCTAGCATGCACTGCAACGATCATGGTGGCGATTCTACTAGTACTCACAGGCTAAGGAGAAAGTACAAATGGACTCTGCCAATTTCCTTTATGGCAGGAAAAGGGCCTGCTGGTAAGTCAATCAAATAAAAACATTAACATAAAACTATGGAGTACTTCTTGCATATGTGTATCAATCTTACACAGGGACCAGAACTAGTCTTCGGCTGTCATTCTAATTTTAGCATATATTCTGTGGAAATAGGTATAATTTAATGAACTTTTACTAAAAATACTAGGAAGACCTTACCTTTAGCTTCATTCATCTCAAGGCATACTCCCCAATGTTTGTATTACAAAATTAAGCATCAGTACAATACAGTGTCATGAAAACATATTTTAGTTTTAAATTTAGATTTGATTTAGATTACACTGGGAAAATCTGACTGAAGATGTACTGCATAATCTTGGTTGTCATATCAATACACAGGTCCCTGCCATTTTTGTCTAGCTATTTATCTATGCTAGCTATTATCCTTTTGTCCCAATATCACATCCCACCCTTTGTCCTTGAACTGATTACCTTTCTTGGAGGCCACTACTACAATCTCTTCAAGCATTCTTACTTTTATACCATACTTATTGATATATTACTGGCATTCTTACAAATAGATACAGAGCATAGAATGCAAAGGGCACTGACTTCTATTTCATTAAATTTCACTTAAGATGATCATATAATGTCTATTTTTAATCTGCTTATTCCACATGCCAAATTTATTGGCCAAAACAAAAAGTCTCTCATTTTACCAAACTTAATCAAATAAATCCAGAGAGAGCTACTTGCAAATATGTTCCATTTTCTTCAAACTAAACTCTAAAAAAAGTAAGATAGGTATTATTTGTTTAGTGAATACTACCCAAATCTATCTACAGATAACAATACAGTTCAAGAGGAATGCTACAACACTGGATGGAAGACATGAAATACAGTAGAAACTTGATTTTAAAAGTGTCCTTTTTCAATGTTAAAGACCAAACAATAATACTGTACTTTGGTGTAACTGCTTGCCATCTGGTCCATTTTCTGGCAATAACAGAATACTTTAGTATTACACTAGTAACGCAGAGAAACTCCCCTGCAAGCAATTATTAACCAAGTTAGTAGTAATTTATCAGATACTGAAGTATTTGCTCTCTAGTATAAAGGCTACTTCACTAAAAAAAGATTTGGAGTAATGCAGGAGAGCTGTCTGGCAAGCAAAGGAATACAGATCTTCCAGTGTGCAATCAGAGAGAAGGCAGCTTAATTTCAGCACAAGCATCCCCTAGTCAAGATGTAAAGACAAGTAGTCCTACGAATGACAGCAGCAACAATGTGGAGTCATGTAAGCACAGATTTGTTTTTTAAAAACTCGATTTTTCAGCCAACACCATATAGGTAAGATATCTTAGAGTCCATTTAATGATGGATTATATTAGTAGATGTGTTTCACTTTGCTCTTTCAAACATTTACTATTCATTTATACTTGATACAGTACAATGTTTCAAGTACCTGGGAAATCATAGTTACTGTACTTTAAAACGAGAGCAATGAGAATGACAAACTGAAGTGGGTGTGACTGTGTATAAACGGCAACATAAGGGATCAGTAAGAAGAATATTTCCATTTTATTCATTGCTGCTTAGTATGTCACCAGTCAATTGCCTGACACATAAAGTTAAAACAATAAATTACCATATAATTCAAAATTTAAAGCACTTTTAAAATCTGTTTCAACTGACAAAACCTTTAAAACTGACTATTTAACATAAGTCATTAAATTATTATCAAACAACTGCTTCGCACATTATGATTCATTAGTTAATTTTGCTGAAATTAAAATAAATGCACAGAGGGAGATAAAAGAAAGTTTGAAAAAGGGAACTTAGCTAAAATTCTAAAACTTCACTAGGGAGTACTATTATCTCAAGAAAAGGAATGATTGCAAAGTTTACTGTGGAGAGATAAGGGAAAGTTCCTAGGTTAAAGAGAGCCACTATAGGAGATATCAACAGAGACTTATGTGTATGTGCCCAATAACAATTATTAGAAGAATGGATACCTTGATGGAGAATCCTGATGTGGTGAAAATTCAGCACAACAGCATCTATTATAGAACATAAATAGCATATTTAAACCTCTATTTCTTAAACTGCAAGATTAAGGTTAAACTGGAACATAAACTTTAACTTCATCTTGTTGTTGTTCAGTTGCTAGTTCAGTTTAGTTCAATTCAGTCGCTCAGTCATGCCCGACTCTTTGCAACCCCATGGACTGCAGCACACCAGGCTTTCCTGTCCATCACCGACTCCCGGAGTTTACTCAAACTCATGTCCACTGAATCAGTGATGCCATCCAACCATCTCATCCTCTGTCGTCCCCTTCTCCTACCTTCAATCTTTCCCAACATCAGGGTCTTTTCAAATTAAGTCAGTTCTTCGCATCAGGTGGCCAAAGTATTCAAGTTTCAGCTCCAACATCAGTCTTTCCGATGAATATTCAGGACTGATTTCCTTCAGGATGGACTTGTTGGATCTCCTTGGAGTCCAAGGGACTCTCAAGAGTCTTCTCCAAAACCACAGTTCAAAAGCATCAATTGTTCTACACTGAGCTTTCTTTATAGTCCACTCTCACATCCATGCATGATTACTGGAAAAAACCATAGCCCTGACTAGATGGACCTTTGTTGGCAAAGTAATGTCTCTGCTTTTTAATATGTTGTCTAGGTTGGTCATAACTTTTCTTCCAAGGAGCAAGTATCTTTTAATTTCATGGCTGCAGTCACCATCTGCAGTGATTTTGGAGCCCCCCCACCCCCAAAATAAATTCTGTCACTGTTTCCAAATCTATTTGCCATGAAGTGATGGGACCAGATGCCATGATCTTAATTTTCTGAATGTTGAACTTTAAGCCAATTTTTTTTTTCCGGCACCTGTTGCACTTTAATGTGTAATACTTGAGATACAAGCAAGCTGCATCTAATGTTGTTATAAATAAAACAGATCAGTCATCAAGGGCTCCAGAGTGAACAGCATCTTCATAACCTCCATGCTTATCATCTTTGCTTTCTGGGTGTTAATTTAATAAGATCATCAATTCGAAGAATGGTAATTGCAGGTTCAGTTGCAAATTTCAAGCACTATGGTTGGTTCAAACACCCCTGCTTGTTTGTTGTCACAGAGTTTACCATTGACCAAGTCAAGACCAATCCATTTTAGATTTTTTCGTTCTGGGTTAATCTGAGCCTCATTATGAAAAGCTCTTAATTTTGCAACCAGATCTGTGGAGTCTTGGGCAGCATTAACTGCCAGAGTATTAGGAATAACAAGAAGAGATCTTGCAAACTCCACAATAGCAAGTTGTTCCCGGGAGCCCACGCTGGTCGCGTAGTTCTCAAGGTAAATACAAAGGGCTGCCTATACAGCACCCCGACCTGGGACCACAGACTTTGACTCCAAAACTCTCTTCACCATACAAAGGGCATCGTGTAAGGAGCACTCCATCTCATCACACATGAAATCTTCTGCCCCACGTAAGATGACCAATGCGGAGGTACGACCCTTAGTGCTATATAAAACAACAGCAACAGTCTTATATCAATTCAACAGTAGTAACTGCATGAAGAAATTCACTTCTACTTACACAGGACATTTAGACAGGGAAGCAATGTCTAGACCATGGAGAAGAGATGAAATGGCAACTTTACCTCCATTTACAAGGGCCCAGTATTGTTTTATCCCATGCATATACCTGCTCATATCACGGAAGGACTATAGCAGCAAATAAATGGGAAGTAAGCCAACTTTTTCACTCTCCTCTTTCACTTTCATCAAGAGGCTTTTTAGTTCCTCTTCACTCTCTGCCATAAGGGTAGTGTCATCTGCATATCTGAGGTTACTGATATTTCTCCCGGCAATCTTGATTCCAGCTTGTGCTTCTTCCAGCCCAGCATTTCTCATGATGTACTCTGCATATAAGTTAAATAAACAGGGTGACAATATACAGCCTTGACGAACTCCTTTTCCTATTTGGAACCAGTCTGTTGTTCCATGTCCAGTTCTAACTGTTGCTTCCTGACCTGCATACAGATTTCTCAAGAGGCAGGTCAGGTGGTCTGGTATTCCCATCTCTTGAAGAATTTTCCACAGTTTATTGTGATCCACACAGTCAAAGGCTTTGGCATAGTCAATAAGCAGAAATAGATGTTTTTCTGGAACTCTCTTGCTTTTTTGATGATTCAGTGGATGTTGGCAATTTGATCTCTGGTTCCTCTGCCTTTTCTAAAACCAGCTTGAACATCTATCTGGAAGTTCACAGTTCACATATTATTGAAGCCTGGCTTGGAGAATCTTGAGCATTACTTTACCAGCATGTGAGATGAGTGCAATTGTGCAGTAGTTTCAGCATTCTTTGGCATTGCCTTTCTTCGGGATTGGAATGAAAACTGACCTTTTCCAGTCCTGTTGCCACTGCAGAGTTCCCCAAATTTGCTGGCATATTGAGGGCAGCACTTTCATATCATCATCTTTCAGGATTTGAAATAGCTCAACTGGGATTCCATAGCCTCCACTAGCTTTGTTCATAGTGATGCTTCCTAAGGCCCACTTGACTTCACATTCCACGATGTCTGGCTCTAGGTCAGTGATCACACCATCATGATTATCTGGGTCATGAAGATCTTTTTTGTATAGTTCTTCTGTGTATTCTTGCCACCTCTTCTTAGTATCTTCTGCTTCTGTTAGGTCCCTACCATTTCTGTCCTTTATTGAGTCCATCTTTGCATGAAATGTTCCCTTGGTATCTAATTTTCTTGAGGAGATCTCTAGTCTTTCCCATTCTATTGTTTCCCTCTATTTCTTTACATTGATCACTAAGGAAGGCTTTCTTAACTCTCCTTGATATTCTTTGGAACTCTGCATTCAAATGGGTATATCTTTCCTTTTCTCCTTTGCTTTTCGCGTCTCTTCTTTTCACAGCTTTTTGCAAGGCCTCCTCAGACAGCTATTTTGCTTCTTTGCATTTCTTTTTCTTGAGGATGGTCTTGATCCCTGTCACCTGAACAATGTCACGAACCTCCGTCCACAGTTCATCAGGCACTCTGTTCATCAGGCACTCAGATCTAATCCCTTGAATCTATTTCTCACTTCCATTGTATAATTGTAAGGGATTTGATTTAGGTCATACCTGAATGGTCTAGTGGTTTTCCCTACTTTCTTCATTTTAAGTCTGAATTTGGCAATTGCTAAGTCATGTCCAACTCTTTGTGACCCCATGGACTGCATCTACCCAGACTTCCCTGTCTTTCAGTATCTCCCGTAGTGTGCTCAAACTCATGTCCAATGAATCAGTGATGCCATCCAACCATCTGATCCTCTGTTGCTCCCTTCTTGTGCCCTCAATTTTTTCCAGCATCAGGGTCTTTTCCAATGAGTCGGCTCTTTGCATCAGGTAGCCAAAGTATTAGAGCATCAGATTCAGCATCAGTCATTCCATTGAATATTCAGGACTAATTTCCTTTAGGACTGACTGGTTTGATCTCCTTGCTGTCCAGGGGATTCTCAAGAGTCATCTCCAGCAACACTAAGAATCTCTATTATTGGAGAGTTACTTTATGGTCTATATGATTATAACTTGATAGTCTCATACGAATTTTGAGTGGTATATGAAAAAATGCACAGAAAAAAAATTCTTTAAAATCTCTCCACTGTCACTATTGGAAGTCAGAAATTTACTTGTCTGTCACGAAGTCCTCAAAACAATGAAGTACTTATGTGTTCTATTTGTATAGCACAATCAACAAAAGCACAGTAACTATCTTATCAGTTTTTACAAAAAAATCTAAATACTTTTATATCTCTAGGAATCAGCTAATTAAAGCCTGTCTGTGGTTCCTTTCTTACAACTGACCTTACAACACTAGTGTTCTTACCCATCACTGGTCTACTCACAACAGTATCATTAGCACTAAGATCCAAATAACAGTGCTATATTTATGACTGCACTTCAGTTTCCACAAAAGCAAAATTCTGAGAAGAGCATGAGTCATTATCCCCAGGGTAAAAAAAATAATGTTTCTTTGGTCAGAATATGAAACTTATTACTGAAACTAGTAAGTTACCCTAGAAATTCAATTTCTGAATAAAAGGAACAGAAAGTTTCTTTTCTCTACTAGAACACTCCAAAACTAGCATAACTGTCCATCTGTCTGCTTCTGCTATTCTCCATATCTGCTGTGTGGTGACAGAAAAAAACAACCTTTACTCTAGCTATTTTCAATACTGTTCTTTTGTTCTTCTGTCCTGTCAGGATGTCATTTCCCAGGACAAAAAAGACACATACACTCAGGCGCTCACTCATACATCCTCTACCTCTCTCACTATTTGACCTATCTATCTGGAGAAACTCTGTAACAGATCTCACTATCAATTCCAAAGTTACTACAAGACAGTATGAAAACACTCTAAAAGTGGCTATTTCTACAATGGTAATTGTCAAAAAGTTCCCAGGTTCATGCGTTACATTTTATTTTTAAATACCTTCAAAATTAGAAGATAAAAATTACAAAGTTAAGAAGCTATTAATATTATAAACGATTTAAAGTTTTCTCCCCAAATTTCCCCAATAAAAAGTCAAAATAATCTTTCTGTGATATTATTCTGGTCTCTTTATTTGCTTCTTTCATTGGTAACTCTTGCTCAGCTTACTATGCAAATGTGGGGACTTTTCATGACATTACCAGTCTATCAATCTCCAAGGTTAGAAACTTTGGAGATGTTTCTTGCATGATGCCACTTCCACCCACTAAACTGTCCTTAAACCCATCTTTTGTGTTTTTCTGGCCATCTTCTCTGTCACTGTGTGTACTCAGTCGCTCTGACTCTTTGAGACCCCATGGACTGTAGCCAGCCAGGCTCCTCTGTCCGTGGGATTTTTTTTTCTATCACTATTAGGTCCTAAAGCGTTTTCACATGGAACAATGACTTATTTATAATTTCAATGAGCGTTCATAAGCAAGTGCTTTTTCTAAGATGAAATGAATGTCTGACAGGTACAGTGGGCACAGCAGGTTAAGTGGGCAGCAGGAACTAAGGCAAAAAGCCCTGAAAGCATACACTATTTGATTTCTCCCCTCCCCAATTCATTACCCAGTGTCACGAGCTACCTAAAACACATCTAATCATGCAATTACTGTTACAATAATATGATGAATCCCTAGTATCTACAGATATAGCTCAAACTCAAAGTCTCACAAATCATTACAACAATGCTCTGCCTCTAACTCTCCCACTCTCTAACCACCCTTCAAACTCTAACCTTACTGGATCAATCTCTCTTTCGTTTTCTTTGCATTTGTAAATAAAGTCCAGGATCTTTCTTCTGTGTCTATTTATTGCCATTTCAATTATTCCTTAAATTCAACACAATGCCTTCTTTCTAGTTCCACACAGTCTCATTAAACTTGGCTTTCAATTCCAAATGAATTTGAGAATCATTTTGTTAAGTTCAAAAAAAAGTTCAAAGCAAAAATTGGTCATATTTTGATTATCAATACTCAATTTATGCTTAGACAGTACTGACATTTTTACAAAATAATCTTCCTATACAAGTATGTATCTCCATTTAACTATTGTTCAGTGTTCCCCAGTAATTACATTTAAAATTGAATTATATTGTTGTTTAGCCACTAAGTCATGACTGACTCTTTCTTGACACCATGGACTGCAGCTCACCAGGCTCCTCTGTCCATGATGTTCTCCAGGCAAGAATACTGTAGTGGGTTGCCATCTCCAGGGGATCCGGTTTCCTTTTGCAGGGGATCTTCCTGACTCAGGGGTCAAACTCTATTCTCCTGCATTGGCAGGGAGATTCCTTACCACTGAGCCACCAGGGAAGCCTAAACTGAATTATAACTAACATACAAGGAACTGCTTATATCTTAAATGTTAAGTTTGATGATTTTTAACATTTTATATCTATGTAAACACCACACAAGATATTGACTATTTCTATAACCCCAGAAAATCCCCTCATGCTCTTTTCCAATTAACTTCTCTCTCTGTCCCAACCACATTTTGATTTTTAATCAATTAATTACTAATCTAATTACAGATTAGTATTTCTGGTTCTTCATATAAATTGAATCACATAGTATATACTCTTTTGTATTTGGCTTCTTTCACTTAACATATTATTTCTGAGATTTAGACACGCTGTTAATGTATCACTAGACACTTCTTTTAAGTCACCAAGTAGTACTCCAAAATATACTACAACTAGTTTGTTCATTCTCTAGTTGTTAAATATACGAGCTTTTTCCAATTTTGGCTATGAACATTTTTACATCGGTTTTTATTGTTTTTGTTTTAGTGGACATATACTTTTATTTCTCTTGGTAAATACTTAAAAGTGAAATGCTGGGTTCTACAAGACTGTTTATCCCTAAAAAAGCCTCTTACAAAGTTGGCCCGTAGTTAGCATCTGGGAAAGTGGATCTTAGATACTGAGAGGATTATTCTCAACCCCTAACTGGTTAAGAGTGGCTCACTGTGTCTGAGCTGTTTATGGAAACAATATGGTTTGCATCTAATAACCTGCTTTCCGTCTGGAATTTGGGTATGTGCTGGGCAGCAGGATGAACCTCTAAGGCTATACCTGTGCACTGAATCTCTAACAAGCTTTCCTGGTTGGATACACTTCAGTGTTGTCACAACTCTTCACTGGGGAAATTAATGTACCTTGCATGACTCCACTGAGAGAGGTCCCTTGTAAGCTTTACCTGCTCTCCCCTGAATTTCTCCCCATGTACCTTTTTCATTTGCTGACTGAGCTCTGCATCCTTTGCTATAATAAATTACAGCAACGCGTATGACTACATGTTGAGTCCTGTGAGTCCTCTAAGCAAAAACCACTGAACCCGGTCTTAGTGAACTCCTGACACAGGAGGTAAATGTTATGTTTAACCTTATAAGAAATGGCCTACTAGTTCTCCAAAGTAGTTGATCACTTTGCATTCCCACCAGCAACAAAAGAGAGTTCCAGCTGCTCTACATACCCATAAATATTTAGTAGTATCAGTTTTTAATCTTAGCTATTCTAGTGGGTAGCTGATATCTAGTGGGTAATGATATTTCTACAAATAAACATACAATGATTTTAATTCACATTTACCAATGACAAATGATGTTTAAAATCTTTCCATGTGTTACTGGCTATTTGTATAACTTCCATGAAATGTTTTGCATCTTTTCTTCATTTTTATATTAGGTAGCTGATTTTTTAAAATGTTGATTTCAGATTCTTTATATATGCTGAAAATAAGTTTTTTATGTCACTTATAAATATTAAGTGGAGAAGGAAATGGCAATCCACTCCAGTACTATTGCCTGGAAAATCCCATGGACACAGGAGCCTGGTAGGCTATAGTCCATGGGGTCGCAAAGAGTTGGACATGACTGAGCAAAGGCAATAAATATTAAGAATATTTTCTCCATTCTGTGGTATGTCTATTCATCTTCCTATTGTCTTTTTATAAGCAAAAAATGTTAACTTTGTTAGTCCTATTTATCTTTCTTTTATAATTACTGTTTCCCATATTCTGCCCAAGAAGTTGTTTTGTGGAATTTACTCGACGTTTAAATGCTCTTTTGATGAATTTGTGGGGGAGAAAGTGTTCTCCCCGTCCTACTCCTCCGCCATCTTGGCTCCTCCCCTAGAAAAATCAACAAAGCCAAAAGCTGGTTCTTTGAAAGGATAAATAAAACTGACAAACCATTAGCCAGACTCATCAAGAAACAAAGGGAGAAAAATCAAATCAATAAAATTAGAAACGAAAATGGAGAGATCACAACAGACAACACAGAAATACAAAGGATCATAAGAGACTACTATCAACAATTATATGCCAATAAAATGGACAACGAGGAAGAAATGGACAAATTCTTAGAAAAGTACAACTTTCCAAAACTCGACCAGGAAGAAATAGAAAACCTTAACAGGCCCATCACAAGCACGGAAATTGAAACTGTAATCAAAAATCTTCCAGCAGACAAAAGCCCAGGTCCAGACGGCTTCACAGCTGAATTCTACCAAAAATTTAGAGAAGAGCTAACACCTATCCTGCTCAAACTCTTCCAGAAAATTGCAGAGGAAGGTAAACTTCCAAACTCATTCTATGAGGCCACCATCACCCTAATACCAAAACCTGACAAAGATCCCACAAAAAAAGAAAACTACAGGCCAATATCACTGATGAACATAGATGCAAAAATCCTAAACAAAATTCTAGCAATCAGAATCCAACAACACATTAAAAAGATCATACACCATGACCAAGTGGGCTTTATCCCAGGGATGCAAGGATTCTTCAATATCCGCAAATCAATCAATGTAATACACCACATTAACAAATTGAAAAATAAAAACCATATGATTATCTCAATAGATGCAGAGAAAGCCTTTGACAAAATTCAACACCCATTTATGATAAAAACTCTCCAGAAAGCAGGAATAGAAGGAACATACCTCAACATAATAAAAGCTATATATGACAAACCCACAGCAAACATTATCCTCAATGGTGAAAAATTGAAAGCATTTCCTCTAAAGTCAGGAACAAGACAAGGGTGCCCACTTTCACCATTACTATTCAACATAATTTTGGAAGTTTTGGCCACAGCAATCAGAGCAGAAAAAGAAATAAAAGGAATCCAAATTGGAAAAGAAGAAGTAAAACTCTCACTATTTGCAGATGACATGATCCTCTACATAGAAAACCCTAAAGACTCCACCAGAAAATTACTAGAACTAATCAATGATTATAGTAAAGTTGCAGGATATAAAATCAACACACAGAAATCCCTTGCATTCCTATACACTAATAATGAGAAAACAGAAAGAGAAATTAAGGAAACAATTCCATTCACCATTGCAACGAAAAGAATAAAATACTTAGGAATATATCTACCTAAAGAAACTAAAGACCTATATATAGAAAACTATAAAACACTGGTGAAAGAAATCAAAGAGGACACTAATAGATGGAGAAATATACCATGTTCATGGATCAGAAGAATCAATATAGTGAAAATGAGTATACTACTCAAAGCAATTTATAGATTCAATGCAATCCCTATCAAGCTGCCAACAGTATTCTTCACAGAGCTAGAACAAATAATTTCACAATTTGTATGGAAATACAAAAAACCTCGAATAGCCAAAGCGATCTTGAGAAAGAAAAATGGAACTGGAGGAATCAACCTACCTGACTTCAGGCTCTACTACAAAGCCACAGTTATCAAGACAGTATGGTACTGGCACAAAGACAGAAATATAGATCAATGGAACAAACTAAAAAGCCCAGATATAAATCCACGCACATATGGACACCTTATCTTTGACAAAGGAGGCAAGAATATACAATGGATTAAAGACAATCTCTTTAACAAGTGGTGCTGGGAAATCTGGTCAACCACTTGTAAAAGAATGAAACTAGAACACTTTCTAACACCATATACAAAAATAAACTCAAAATGGATTAAAGATCTCAACGTAAGACCAGAAACTATAAAACTCCTAGAGGAGAACATAGGCAAAACACTCTCTGACATACATCACAGCAGGATCCTCTATGACCCACCTCCCAGAATATTGGAAATAAAAGCAAAAATAAACAAATGAGACCTAATTAAACTTAAAAGCTTCTGCACATCAAAGGAAACTATTAGCAAGGTGAAAAGACAGCCTTCAGAATGGGAGAAAATAATAGCAAATGAAGCAACTGACAAACAACTAATCTCAAAAATATACAAGCAACTCCTACAGCTCAACTCCAGAAAAATAAATGACCCAATCAAAAAATGGGCCAAAGATCTAAATAGACATTTCTCCAAAGAAGACATACAGATGGCTAACAAACACATGAAAAGATGCTCAACATCACTCATTATCAGAGAAATGCAAATCAAAACCACTATGAGGTACCATTTCACACCAGTCAGAATGGCTGCGATCCAAAAGTCTACAAATAATAAATGCTGGAGAGGGTGTGGAGAAAAGGGAACCCTCTTACACTGTTGGTGGGAATGCAAACTAGTACAGCCACTATGGAGAACAGTGTGGAGATTCCTTAAAAAACTGGAAATAGAACTGCCTTATGATCCAGCAATCCCACTGCTGGGCACACACACTGAGGAAACCAGAAGGGAAAGAGACACGTGTACCCCAGTGTTCATCGCAGCACTGTTTATAATAGCCAGGACATGGAAGCAACCTAGATGTCCATCAGCAGATGAATGGATAAGAAAGCTATGGTACATATACACAATGGAGTATTACTCAGCCATTAAAAAGAATACATTTGAATCAGTTCTAATGAGGTGGGTGAAACTGGAGCCTATTATACAGAGTGAAGTAAGCCAGAAGGAAAAACACCAATACAGTATATTAACGCATATATATGGAATTTAGAAAGATGGTAACAATAACCCTGTATACGAGACAGCAAAAGAGACACTGATGTATAGAACAGTCTTATGGACTCTGTGGGAGAGGGAGAGGGTGGGAAGATTTGGGAGAATGGCATTGAAACATGTAAAATATCATGTATGAAACAAGATGCCAGTCCAGGTTCAATGCACGATACTGGATGCTTGGGGCTGGTGCACTGGGAAAAATTTTTAATTAAAAAAAAAAAAAGAAAAAGAAAAAAGAAATGAGATTCAAAGTTCTTTTCTTCAGTCCCACATAAGAGGTGGTAGATTTTTCTCCAAAAAAAGGATCCCAAACTGACTAACCTAGAGAAAGATCATGACATTTAAGTATTTCCTAAAGCACAGTCCACCAACAAACAAGAGCCCTGCCTCAAACTCAGAACTTTTTATTAGCTTTTAATGCTTTTTAAATATGAATGACAGCCAAGGATCTTCATATATTTGAGGAAAGTCTCCAAATATTAAAGACAGAGATCAAGATAAAACAGGAGTATTGAGAAACACTGAGAATGATGGGACAGAAGAAAATGTTGAAGAAACTAATTAAAATATCCTCATGAAAGAGAAAATATTGCATCATTTAACAAGAAGAGGAACCAGTAACAGAGAATACGAGCTGAAAAGAAAATTCAATAGGCATTTAAAGTCAAGGCAATTTTCCGGAAGGCAGAATACAAAGAAAGATGAGTAATAGGGGGAAAGGTAAAAAACTAGCAAAAGCAATTCAGGAAGTCTAATATCTGACTTGAAGGAATTTCAGAAACAACAATGAACATGAAGATAAAATATAAAAAGGCAAGAAAATTTCCAAGAACTGAAGGATGTAAGTCTGCAGAAAGCAAGGACCTACTGAGTACACCACATAATAAAGGAAGAAACCCATACCAAGAGACAGCGCTGTAAAATTTCATAACACCAGGCCTGAACGGAACACAATAATAATTTCTAAAGACAAAAACAACCACCCTCAAGCCAAATCAATGATCAGGAGCCAGAATGACACCTGATCACACAATAGCAAAACAGTATGCCAAAAGACAATAGATCAGCAATATTTAAAAAATTCTGAGTAAAATGATTTTCAATCTACAGAGTTGTACACGCATCTAAAATATCACATAATTGCAGAAATAGATTATGACATATTTAGGTATGTAAAATTTCAAAAAATTTACCCCTAAGTTATCCCTTTTCAACATTCAAAAAACAAAGATCATGACATCTGGTCCCATTACTTCGTGGCAAATAGATGGGGATACAATGGAAAATGACAGACTTTATTTTCTTGGGCTCTAAGATCACTGCAGATGGTGACTGCAGCCATGAAATTAAAAGACACTTGCTCCTTGAAAGAAAAGCTATGACAAAACTAGACAGCATATTAAAAAGCACAAACATCACTTTACCGACAAAGAAACATCCAAAGCTATGGTTTTTCCAGTAATCAATATGGGTGTAAGAGTTGGAACATGAAGAAAGCTGAGCACCAAAGAATTGATGCTTTTGAACTGTAGTGTTGGAGAAGACTCTTAAGAGACCCTTGCGAGGAGATCCAACCAGTCAATCCTAAAGGAAATCAGTCCTGAATATTCATCGGAAGGACTGATGCTGAAGCTGAAACTCCAATACTTTGGCCACCTGATGTGAAGAACTGACTCACTGGAAAAGACAATGATGCCAGGAAAGATTGAAGGCTGGAGAAGAGGACAACAGAGGGTGAGATGGTTGGATGGCATCACCAACTCAATGGACATGAGTTTGAGCGAGCTCTGGGAGTTGCTGATAGACAGGGTAGCCTGGTGTGCTGCAGTCCATGGGGTCACAAAGAGTCGGACACAAGTGAGCAACTGAACTGAACTGAACTATCCTTTTTTAAGAAACCACTAGAGAATATGCTCTTATAAATGAGAGTACACCATGAAGGTATTGCTATTGCTAAGTCACTTCAGTCGTGTCTGACTCTGTGTGACCCCATAGACGGCAGCCCACCAGGCTTCCCCATCCCTGGGATTCTCCAGGCAAAAACACTGGAGTGGGTTGCCATTTCCTTCTCCAATGCATGAAAGTGGAAAGTGAAAGGGAAGTCGCTCAGTCGTGTCCGACTCCCAGCGACCCCATGGACTGCAGCCTTCCAGGCTCCTCCATCCATGGGATTTTCCAGGCAAGAGTACTGGAGTGGGGTGCCATTGCCTTCTCCGCCATGAAGGTATGGGACATGGGAAATCAAGGCTCCAACACAGGAAGCAGATGAAGGGAATTTCCAGGATAAGAGCAAAAAGTCATAAGACAACAGCTGTGAAACAGACCTAGGGGGTGGTCAAGATTAAATCTGAAAAACTGAAGGCTCTAGGAACATTTCCCAGGTGGGACTACTGGTAAAGAACCCATCTGACAATGCAGGAGACATAGGAGATGCAGGTTTGATCTCTAGGTTGGGAAGATCTCCTGGAGGAGGGCATGGCAACCCACTCCAGTACTCTTGCTTAGAGAATCCCATGGACAGAGGAGCCTGGCAGACACAGACCATGGTGTTGCAAAGAGTTGGACATGACTAAAGTGACTTAGTATGCACAGGAAGGTATCTCACAAAAGTAATCAAACTAATTACCCTATGGGTGAAAGTTATTATTACAAAGATGATTTGACACCTCTGGGAAGACAGACTCAGATGCAACCTTAACTAAGCAAAATTTTTAAATAAGTTAATTATTTAATTAAAACAGCAACAAGAACAAAAACTGTACCAGAAAAGACATAATCATATGCATTTACTATGAGGTATGATTTTGGTTGTGTTTTCATAGATATTCTTTATCAGAATGGAAAAGTTGCCTGCAATTCCCAGCCTGCTGACCTTTTTATGCATTTGTGTTGAATTTTCGTCAAATATTTTTTTTGCATCCATTGAGATAATCATACAATTTTTCAATTTTATTTTATTAGCACTGTGTATTACACGGAATTGATTTCTAGAAGTTAAACAGTCTTTCATTGTTGGGATAAATCCCACATAGCCATGATAGTTTCTTTTTCATATCACTATACTGTTAGATTTAATATGCTAATATTTTGTTATAGATTTCTGTGTCTATATTTGTGAGGAATGTTCACTGCTAGTTTTCTTATGATGTCTTTGTTTGACTTTGATATCTGGGTAATACTGGCCTCATAAAATGAGTTGTGATGTTCTCCTTACATCTGTATTTTCTGAAAATCTGGGTAGGAATTATAATTTTTCTTTCTTCAGTGTTTGTCAGAATTACCAGTTATGGCATTGGGGCCTGAATATGGTTGTTGTTGGAAGGTTTTTAATTACTAACTGAATTTCCTTATTCTATATAAGTGTATTTAGATTTTCTATTTCTTCTTGAGTCAGTTTTAGTCATTTGTATTTTTCAGGGAACTTGCCCATTTCACCCAAGCTGTCAAACTGATTGGTATAAATGTTGTTCATAATATTCTTTCATTATCTTTTTAAGTAGCTATAGATCTGTAATGATATCTATTCCTTCACTCCTAATATTGTTAATTTATTTTTATTGATTATTCTAGTTAAAGGTTTATCAATTTTACTGACCCTTTTAAAGAATGAGATTTTCATCTCATTGTTTTCCTGTTTTCTATTTACTTGAGTTCCTCTCTGATCTTTATTATTGCCTTTCTTCTGTTTACTTTGATCTTAACTATTTCTTTTTTAGCTCTTTAAAGAAGCAGCTTAGATAACTGACTTTAGACCTTTCTTCTTTTCTAGTATTAAGCATTTAAAACTATAAATTTCTTAGCACTGCTTTAGCTATATACCAAAAATTTTATATACTGTATTTTTATTTTCATGCAGCTAAAAATATTTTCCTACTTCAGTTAAAAATATTCTCCAATTTCCCCTGTGAATTCTTCTTTCACCCACAGATTACTCAGAAATATGTGATTCAATTTCCACATATTGGGAATTGTCCTTCTTTCTGTATTGACTTTTAATTTAATTCCTTTAAATTAAATCGCCACTATGTAATTTCAACACATTGCATAATTTCAATCTTTTTATATTTATTAACAAACTTTATGTTTGTGGGCCATTATATGGCTCATCCTGATGAATGTTTCATATGCACTTTGAATGTGCTGTTGGGTATTGTATTCTGTAGATGTCAGGTTAAATTGGTTGACTGCCTTATTCAAGTCTTCTATATCCTGCTTTTCTGTCTACTTATTCTACCAGTTGTTGAAAGAAGAATACAGAAAATTGCAACTCTAAATATTTAACTGCCTATTTCTACTTTCAATTCTGGCAGTGTTACTTCATGTATTTTGTGTCTCTGTTGTAAGTGCACGTGTATTTAGAATTTCACATTTCCCTGCTATGTTCATTCCTTTATAATTTATCTCTAGTATTATTCTTTGCTTTAAAATATATTGGGTGATATTAATATAATTACTTCAGCATTCTTATACTTGTTTTCCACAAAGGGGAATCACCCAACCTCCTCACACTGTCATTACTAGAGGATACATTTATTTTGATGATGAAAATTAAAAATTTAAAAGGGAATACAATGACAGACTCAGAAGATATTTGAACAAGAAAATGTTGATTATAATTCTATACTAATAAGACTAAAAGTCTGGCTTAAAAATATATTTTTTATATAAATATATATTTCTGTATTCCCTCCCATTTCCCCCTTAAAATTAATCATATGTTACTAACAATGGCTACACTTTGGAGAGCAGGATACGAGTGGGTGGTTAGGACAGACAGAAATAAATACAGAAAGTAAAATTTGCAAATAATAATTTACATCCTCTTTTATCATACTTGTTTCCTTTCCCTCATTTAACTGTACCAGTATTGTATACCAATACAAAAAAAGTGAGAAAATTGCTGACTGTTCCTTATGTTATTCATAACATGAATAGAATGTGAATCCTTTGTAATTAAGCCTGTGTGAAGCTTCTGGCTTGGGACAGCTACTATTTAATATATCAAGGAACAGCTTTCTATTACTATTTTACTAAGGTTTGTGGAGTGGAGGCAAAGAGGGAGTGAAAACTAGGCAGCAATTAAAATCTGTTGGAAAATGTTCTGACCAGGAATTTTATACCCAGCAAATGATCATATGTAAAGAAAATATAAAGTATTTCCATGGATTTTACCTCCCATGACCCAGTCCTAAGGCACATGAGTTATTACTCAAGCCAACCAAAAATGAAAGCCAAAAAAGAGGAAGATACATGCTAGAGATGATAGAACTGACTTAGAGGCTGAATCACATAATCTTATTTATATAAAGAAAAAGCAATCCCAGGAAAAGTTTTACACCAATCATAGATAGTAATAAGCCCAAACTAGAATGAAATCTATGTGGCCAAAGTAAAAAGTATTCAGAAAAAAGAATCTCACAGCTTTTAAACAGCAGATAAAAGAAATGAGGCGTCACAAAGTATTAATGGCATATTGAAGAATATACATGCTTATTTTCACAATAGGAAATAAAAGGGAGGAAAAAACTTTAGGGAGGAAAAAACAATAATAAAATCAGGCTCAAAATAAGACAGAAAACAGCACAATTTTGAGCAACTTGTGGCGTGTATAAAAAGAGTAACCATGTGATCTAAGTACTAAAGATATTCTTTGTGTGGTTCATGATGTTGAAGGTAAAAAGAAATCTATTATTTGGTTGTGGAGTGAAACATTTTTATATAATCATACCAGGTGGTACAAGTGGTAGAGAATCTTCCTGCCAATACAGGAGATACAAAGAAACTGAGGTTTGATTCCTGAGTCAGGAAAATCCTCTGAGAAGAGAATGGCAACCCATTCCAGTATTCTTGCCTGGCGAATCCCATGGATAGAGAAGCTCAGTGGGCTACAGTCCATAGGGTTGCAGAGTCAGACACGACTGAAGCAACTTAGCATGCATGCAAATTAATGTAAATACTATTAATATCAGGTATTACAATCTACCTAGAGTCAAAACATAAGAAGTTTTAAGTATGGTCATAGAATAGAATGTAAAAGTTACCCATTACTTGACAATGTACTAAGTAGCTGCATATATACTGTGTTAGGGAAGGTGGGACAAGAATTTAAAGGAAAGATAAGGTACTATTATCACTGTATAACAGTGGGATATGAGGAATATTATTATAAGTTGAATATGGACAGAAAATGGACATTTGACTGTATTAAAAGCAGAAAGTAACAACAAAAGCTAAAGAAAGGCAGAACAAAAGGATAGTGAGATGCTGATTAAACATGGTAACAAAATTAACAGTAACAGGAAAATTTTTAAATTAAATGCTCAAATTTAATAATTTCCATGTCCAGTGACTATTAAGAGAGGGAACTATTCAATTTCTCAAATGCTAATATTTACTAATGTGTTTCAGCTTAATATTGGAGGTTAATTTAGATATTTGCTTTTTACAAAATCTTTTGAGACACTGACTGAAGAACTCTACTTGGAAATCTTTATAAGATGTAACAGTTTGTCAAGTATTTAGTGTACTTCAAAGTGTGGTACCCTAATTTCCATTTTCTTGATTTTAATTCCAGAAATATTGGCAGAAAAAGTAAAAAGCTGACAGCTGGGTGCAAGGATATTACAAGATGACTCTAATTATCTAAAATGTTTCTTTTAAAAGAACAGTTGCTACTAAATATTTCATTGCTAACATTTGGTTTAAGCCATAGCTAGATGTATTCTATGGCACACTGGATCTGAACTTTGCAGCTGGTCATTGATTTCCATCAACACATCAAGACTGAAGTACCAACACTGAACACAACCAAACTCTGGAAACTGAACTTGAAAAAAACTCAATGCAAAACCACTTGAATTCTTATATATGTACTATATACGTGTGTGTGTATATATTTATATATATATAATTTTTGTCTTAATTACTGCAGAATAAATGGTAAGTACATTAAGTGTTGGCTGAATTTAATTACACAAGTATTTGTGGATACCCCACTAGGTACTATATTATGGTTTCTGAAAGGGATACAAAGCAGAGGATAACACCAAGCAATAACAGCTTAATATCCAGTAATCTGTTCTTGCCCTAGAGGAATATTGTATTATTGTAATATTGTATATTGTATATTGTAATAAGTAATGTATTATTTATAAATTGTGAATACGATAAAAAAGATTATTAAAACACCCCTCCCCCAAACATGACAAATACATAAACAGGAAAAAATGCTTAAAAGGCTCTGTGTGTGTGTGTAGTTTTACAGTGATAATCTGTCTACCTTTCCTGTAGACTAAAACCAGAAAAGCAGCCAGGTGTCTTAGGGGCAAATCTCAAGTCTATGGTACTTACAAGCTGGGTAATTATAAGCAAATACTTAATTTTTTAAGACCTCATCTTCCTCACTGAAAAATGGGACTAACCACTCCTTCCCTGCCTTCTTTATTGAGCTGTTATTGATATGACAAACATTTATTAAGCAATTATGTGCCAGGCTTATGCTAAAGGTACAAGATAAGTAAAATGACATCCCTGACCTCAAGAGGCTCACAGTCTACTGAGGAAGACATACATAAATAAGCAAGCATAACTTAGCATGTATGTGTTACAATAAGTAGAGGCTATGCTGTGCTCAGCTGTGTCTGACTCTTTGGACTGTAGCCCCCTAGGCTCCTCTGTCCATGAGATTCCCAGGCAAAAATACTGGAGTGGGGTGTATATCTTACTCCAGGGGATATTCCCAACCCAGGGACTGAACTCATGTCTCTTGCGCCTCATTCACTGGCAGGTGGATTCTTTACCACTGCATTACCTGCTGCTGCTGCTGCTGCTGCTGCTGCTGCTGCTAAGTTGCTTCAGTCATGTCTGACTCTGTGTGACCCCACAGACGGCAGTCCACCAGGCTCCCCAGTCCCCAGGATTTTCCAGGCAAGAATACTGGAGTGGGTTGCCATTTCCTTCTCCAATGCATGAAAGCCCTAAGTAGAGGCTATAAAGGAGGGAGAGCTCTACTCTGCCTAGGAGAGTTGAGAACAGGAGTACTTCATAGAGAAGCTGAAGACAGTGTGCCAGGTTAACAAGTTACTGAGTAGGAGCAGCCATAGCAAAAGAGGCTCTGAGCAGCAGAAACAGTATGAGCACAAGCACAGGAGTCCAGAAGGGCCTAGGTGACCCTGAGGCAGTTCTAGATGGCTAGATTGCAAAGTGTTCTTAAGGGATAGCGTAGAAAATGTACAGAAAGTGTGCTGGTGCCAAATTGTGAGAATTATAGTAAATGTATAAGAGAGCCCTTTAAGATCAGTGTTCCTCAATATCTAGTCTTGGGATCACATGGATGAGGCTCAAGAGCAGGAAGCCTTGTTAAAATGCATGTTCCCAGGCCCAAAGAACCATCTAACCAGAATTTCTAGGCTTGGGTAATTCATATTTTAACAAGTTCCCCCTGGTGATCCTAATACACCTAAAGTCTGAGAAGCAACAATGTAAGTCACAAGGAATAAGTTTTAAGCAGATCAATTTTGTATTTTATGGTGTATTTGACAGTGTTAATCTCCCCTGCTTTTCCCCCATACAACCTATTATACCACATACACAAAATTCTGCTGATTATTTACATGTCTGACAATTCTGGCAGCAGTAACGTAAAAGAGGAGTAGTAGAGAGACTTGTTGGGATACTTCAGTGGTAAAGGAAAGGACTAAACTAAGGCAGTGACTATGAGAACACATGGAGATGAATCCAAGAGGCATTTCTAAAAAAAAAATTCAAGATTTTGGTGATCAGTTGGATTTAACAGGTCAGAGATTATCGATGAGTCCAAAATGAATAGAAATTCCTAATTTGGGCAGTAGTGATGTTATTAACAGAAAAGGACCACACAAAATAGAACCAAGTTCCTTTCTAAAACACTTTACACGTTGTCTTTAACTTAGATGTGGATTGTGTTCATATTTCTGTCAAAGTAAAAGTAACCCATGCATATTAGAGATATTCATTCACTTAAATACTGACAGATGTCTATTAAGACCATGGGACTGTGCTCTGTATCTATGCAAAATATAGTGGTACATGAATCAAGGAGGAAAACACAACAGTAAAAAATACACCGAGACAACCATTATTACCATTTTTCAATGCAGTCTCTTACAGATTTCTTAATATGCATATTTTGTAGTTTACTTCATGGCTTACATAGTTGTGCTCAAATAGCCTAATAATTGTGTATCTTGCCTTTTTCCCCACTTGAAAACATTCCTTCAAATTACTGTAAATTCTTCATGAACAACAGTCTTCTTCTCACTGCCTATTTCTATGGAAGATATAGCACAGCTTACTTGAATACTTCAACTGTTTTAAAATTGACGTTATTGTCATAATGCCCCAAATGGAATTAAGGGATCAAAAGGTATGTTAATTTCAATAGAAAAAAAAAAAATCGCTGATTTCCTTTCAGAAAGGGTTGAATCAATTTAGGCTGCCAACAGAAATACATGAGCAAGCACATTTCCCAGCATCTTCACCAGCAACAAGAAACTTCTTGCTAATTCAAAAAGTAAAAATATATCACTGTATCTTACAGTTTCACTTCTTTATCATTCTGGGAAAAAAATTTTCCCATATGTTTTTATTTTCTCTTTAGTAAACAAACCTGTTTTCTCAAGTTCTTTGCTCATTTATACAGATCTTGGTGTTTTTGAAAGTATTTGTATGAATATCTTAAAGTTTAAACATCTGTATGTTACATTTTTGCAAATTTCTAATCCTAGTTTGTACATCTTTTAGTTTGTTTGTTTGTATTGGGAAGTGGAATAGGAGTGGGGGTGGGGGTGGGAGATAAAGACAGAACAAATGCCAATGTTTTACATGAGAATCAAATGTAATAAACTTTCTCTTTGAGAGTCTCTCATTCTTGTATGTTTGGAAGTTACTTCCCCATCCAGATAAATATCTTTCTTAAATGAGATTTGTTATTGTTGTTCAGTCACTCAGTGGTGTCCGACTCTGCCAGGCTTCCCTGTCCACCATCTCCTGGAACTTGGCTCAAACTCATGTCCATTGAATTGGTGCTACTATCTAGCCATCTCATCCTCTGTTGTCCCCTTCTCCTGCTGCCTTCCATCTTTCCCAGCATCAGGGTCTTTTCCAATGAGTTGACTCTTTGCATCAGATGGTCCAAGTATTCGAGCTTCAGTTTCAGCATCAGTCCTTCCAGTGAATATTCAGGACTGAAACTGGTTTGATCTCCTTGCAATCCAAGGGACTCTCGCATCTTCTCCAACACCACAGTTCAAAAGCATCAATTCTTCAACACTCAGCCTTCTTTATGATCCTACTCTCACTTCCATACATGACTACTGGAAAAGCCATAACTTTGACTATACAGACCTCTGTCAGCAAAGTAATGTCTCTACTTTTTAATATGCTGTCTAGGTTTGTCACAGCTTTTCTTCCAAGGAGCAAGTGTCTTTTAATTTCATGGCTGCAATCACCATTGGCAGTGATTTTGAGGCCCATGAAAATAAAAGTTTGTCACTGTTTCCATTGTTTCCCCATCTATTTGCCATGAAGTGATGGGACCAGATGCCATGATCTCAGTTTTTTGAATGCTGAATTTTACGCCAGCTTTTTCATTTTCTTCATCAAAAGGCTCTTTAGTTCCTCTTCATTTTCTGCCAGAATGGTGGCATCATCTGCATATCTGAGGTTATTGATATTTTCCTGGCAATCTTGAATCCAGCTTGTGATTCATCCAGCCTTACCATTTCGCATGATGTACTTTTCATAGAAGTTAAATAAGGAGGGTGACATATACATACAGCCCTAATGTACTCCTTTCCCACTTATGAACCAGTCCATTGTCCATGTCCAGTTCTAACTGTTGCCTCTTGACCTATATACAGATTTCTCAGGAGGCAGGTCAGGTGGTCTGGTAGTCCCACCTCTTTCAGAATTTTCCACAGTTTGTGGTGATCCACATAGCTTTGGCATGGTCAATAAAACAGAAGCAGATGTTTTTCTGGAACTTTCTTGTTTTATCAATGATCCAATGGATGTTGGCAATTTGATCTCTGGTTCCTCTGCCTTTTCTAAAACCAGCTTGAACATCTGGAAGTTCACGGTTCACATACTGTTGAAGCCTGGCTTGGAGAATTTTGAGCAATACTCCGCTAGTGTGTGAGATAAGTGCATTTCTGTGGTAGTTTGAACATTCTTTGGCATTGCCTTTCTTTGGGTTTGGAATGAAAACTGACCTTTTCCAGTCCTGTGGCCACTGCTGAGTTTTCCAAATTTGCTGGCATACCAACTGCAGCATTTTCATAGCATTATCTTTTAGGATCTGAAATAGCTCAGCTGGAATTCCATCACCTCCACTAGCTTTGTTTGTAGTGATGCTTCCTAAAGCCCACTTGACTTCACACTCCAGGATGTCTGGCTCTAGGTGAGTGATCACACCATCGTGGTTATCTGGGTCATTAAGATCTTAGCATAAAAATATTTATTTCACTTAACCCTTCAATTAATCCAGAATTTATTGTTATAGAAGATGAGATAAAAGATCAAATTCATTTTGTTTTTCTAACTATTTAATGCTCTCATAAACAATTACTGAATGTCTTCCTTTTTCTATTGATTTCTGAACTCCCTTTTTACATTCAGAATGTTTCTGGGATCTTTATTTCCTTTACCAACTTTACTATCAATGCTTATACCAGTATCCAAGTCCTTGATTTACTATTAGCATTTTATAGTATATTTTCATATCTGATAGGGCAATAGGATTAGCTCTCTGACATTTTTCTTCATTTTTCACTTAGAATTTATTTTACCTGTTTTAGTCTCTTGTTCAAATTTCTGACATTTTGAAGAATTAGGATTATGTTAAATTCATAGGTGTGCTTGAGACAAACTGGTACTTATAACAGATGCAATGACACTCTCCTCATTGTGCCCATACTGTGTCTATATTTCACTAGTTTTTAGGTTTCTTCACATGAGTTCATATATTTCTTATGAACATAATTTAACTCTCTTCGGTATATTGTTAAAAATTATTTCTTTTATATTATTTTCTAAACAATTATTGCTACCATAAAGAAGAACCACTGATTTTAAACTATTTGTCTTAAATCTAGTTACTCTATATTCTTTTCTTATTAAATCTAGTAATTTCTCAACTAGTTTTCCTACGAATGCAACTACATCATACTGAAAATGGGACTGTGTGGCTTCTTTTTTAGTATTTACTCCTTTTGTTTCTATTTCAAGTCTCACTGTATTGGTCAGAACTTCCAGAACAATGTTATATAATAATATAGTGATAATGGGTTTCCAAATTTTAAAAAATGTTTACTTCCCTAGTGTTTCACCATTAACCATTATTTCAGCTTTCAGTTTGATATATTTTGTTAAAACTTCTCTTTGTTCCTGGTTTTTAAAGAAACAAAAGGAAATTATTACTTTCTTTTCCATATTCATTGATATGATCTTTACTTCCCTTATTGGATTTATTGATCTATGAATTATAAAATTTCTTATTAAGACACCTCTTCATTTTTAGAATAATTTCTATTTGGTAATCATAAAATAGACTTAATATATTGTTGACTTATTTCCCCTCCTATTTTATTTACAGTTGCTATTTCATTTGAGTTCTACATCCTTGGGGCTTCCCTGGTGGCTCAGATGGTAAAATGTCTGCCTGCAATGCAGGAGTCCCGGGTTTGATCCCTGGGTCAGGAAGATCCCCTGGAGAAGGAAATGGAAACCTACTTGGATGGAGGAGCCTGGTAGGCAACAGCCTATGGGATTGCAAAGAGTCAGACACGACTGAGCTACTTCTACATCCTTGACGTTTGTTTGCATAAGCTCACTTCTGGAACATTGTGT
Source organism: Bos javanicus (assembly GCF_032452875.1). NCBI lineage: Eukaryota > Metazoa > Chordata > Mammalia > Artiodactyla > Bovidae > Bos > Bos javanicus. Next base: position 88,162,956 of record NC_083868.1, read on the forward strand.
GTGTGTGTGTGTGTGTGTGTGTGTGTGTGTGTGTGTGTATTAGTTGCTTAGTGTGTGTGTGTGTGTGTGTGTGTGTGTGTGTATTAGTTGCTTAGCCACAGCCCGCCAGGCCCCTCCATCCATGGGATTCTCCAGGCAAGAACACTGGAGTGGGTTGCCATTTCCTTCTCCATCTGGAACAAAGTATCATCCTGAAAATATCTCTTCAGTCACTAGCCACACAGCATCAACTTTTCAGGCTTATGAAACGTTAGTGGCTTATTCAATGTCATGCAGTTAGCAGGCAGGTTAGATATTCTGGTTCTGATCTAGCATTACAAGCAAATGTCCTATTTCACTGTATCAAGCCTTTCCTCCCCTGCCAATGTAAGAAAGAGATCATGTCTTCATGGCCCAGGAGACATGTCTTCTGGACCAGCTAAAAGAGAGTAATATCTGGCAGCTCAGCTCTTTCAAGGGACTGAGGGGAAGTTCTTCTTCCCTTCACAAACCAGATGGGAATTCAAGAAGGGAATTCAAGTTCTTCTTCCCTTCACAAACCAAAGGGAATAAATATTACATAAGGAGGTAAGAATAACACATAGATTTGTCACCTTATTTATATTTTCTATCCTCTGGTCTTTCCATTTTTCTAGGTGAAAAAGCAAAAACCCATTTAGGTTTTCATTAAAGAAATTCTGTCTAGTATGGTTATACTTCCTTCAGCAAATTCATATGCATGTAAAAGAACAGATGGGAGAAAGGAAAGAAACATAAATAACAGTAAGTCTAGTGGTCATATTAGGACCAGATGTTGTGAGACAGTTGTAATTTCTAATATTCTATTTTCTTATTGTTCTAATATGATTTAAGACTAATCCATCTGGGGGATAAAGCAGATTTTTCAAAAGTGCCTTCAAAATCTGGGCTGAGAAAATGTGATCACCATATGTATATTTTTATTTAAAAAAACATAAGTTGCTGAATGATTAAACATTTTTTCCCCATTTATTCAATAAACCTTGTGCTTGGTAACATGCTAGTTCCTGGGTGTATAGCAGCAAACATCACATACATAGTCTGTGGATTCAGAGTCAACACTTTCCTGAAAAAAAGTCTCTTAAATCCCCCATAAATTACAACGTATGTTTTTTGTATACCACCTTGTACAAAAATATGTTTTGTGTAAAGATAATAATATATTAATACATACATCAATTTAGAACACAAAATTATATACAAAATATATAAAATGTATCTAGTATTTAAAATGCTGTGGATTTCCACATGTCCATGCATGTACCAGAGAGATGAAAATTTATTGTGGTCATGTCTATAGGCCACCTTAGAAATCAACACAATTGCTCAGCAAGTCTAAAACAACAGTTTCTCTTTCAACACTGGAACATGTTGCTGTTTCTTTAGTTCTGCACTAGAGAACTGGTATCAGAGGCCATACTGCATGAACATCACACATGTCTCAATAACAGAATCACACTCAACACAGTGAGTCCATACCTACGCACTGAAACCAGTTTGACGTAACAGCAAATTCACATCTTTAATTTCACGTCTACTTTAAGCAAAAGCTCAGTAGTGGAATGTGACTGCAATATTTAAATGATTGCTTTCATCATGCTTTTAGTTTTGGCTTGGTATTAATATGTATAACTGAATTCTTGTAAATTGAACGTGATGCAACTCCACTGTACTGATTAGATGTGGAACTTCAGTTTCCTAACCTGTGAAATGAAGAGAGGATGTGTACTGAAGTGCTACTGTGAAGATTAAGGGAGTAACATGCATAAAGTCCGTAACATTCCCCTTTCCCAGATTCATGATATTAAAGTTTGCTGCTGCTGGGTTTGAGGTAACTAAAAAAAATTTATATATTAATAGGTACATTTAGAAAATAAAAGAAACTTTCTCCCACAGACTGTCAATTAATTCTTTGTCAGTACAAGGGCAGTCCACTGCCATTTTTTTAAAAAAAACTTTTCCTTATGCCTATCATTTCCTCCCCTCCCCAAAGACACAAAATTCTATACAGTTTTACATGCATAAAAAATGCTTGGGAGTATGCTAACAATTCTTTAAGAGCAACTAATAATGGAAAATGTTGAACAATTATGCAAAAAATGATAGACACTTTCTTAAGCAATCTCTATATAAACTAATAAACAATAATATATGAAGTTTTTTAAAGTGTGCAGGTTTTACTGCTATTATTTTCCTGTTATATGATAGACTATGGATCATCAACTTGAGAAAAACAAATTACGTTGTATGACCATCAAGAGCGGTCTAGTTAAAACTGTTAAAAGCTAAAAGAGGTAAGAAAACAAATTCACACAGAGTTAAGTTACCAAAAACATAAATACTAACTGTCTCATTTATATACGGTGCCAACCATGGTACTGCAACCAGGTAGGTGATGCCACATAAACTTCCATCCATGATGCCAGGTAACTAGTTACCTTAGTGATTAAGGCAAAGACTTAAGAGATAAACTGATGAAAATATTCAGAACACATGACTGCTTTCCTTATTTTCATGTAAATGACTTGTAAGGTTTATACAATGTTCAGTCAGTGTAAACTAGGTAACGAACAGAATGAGTCACAAGAGTTAAATCTGTATTCATTAAGACTTCACAGGAAGTATAATGGAGAAGCTTTAAAACATGACATGAGAATTCTACAAAAGCCATGCAACACAACGCCTATGTGACAATATGACACAATCACCATCTAGTGCATGAAGACAGACAGGGAAAGAAAATACCTAGTAGCATGTAACAACTACTGCTTCAATTTGTTGTTTATTTGTTAAGTCATGTCCAACTGTTTGCGACCCCATGGACTGTAGCCCCCCAGACTCTGCTGTCCGTGGAATTTCCCAGGCAAAAACACTGGAATGGGTTGCCATTTTCTTCTCCAGGGGATCTCCCTGACCCAGAGATCAAACCCACGTCTCCTGCACTGGCAGGCAAATTCTTTACCACTGAGACACCAGGGAAGCCCCATGGTACAGTGCTATTAAGATAGTTGCTGGGGGGCAAACGAATGTCCAGAACCAGTGGCTTCAGAGGAATTCTATCAATTATATAAAGAAGAGCTAATATCCATACTTCTCAAACTATTCCAAAAAAACTGAAGAGGAGGAACACTCTCAAATTCATTCTATGAGGCCACCATTACCCTGAAACCAAAATCAAACTAATAATACTGCAAAAAAAGAAAATTATAGGTCAATATCTCTGATGAATATATATGCAAAAATCCTTGACAAAATATTAGCAACAGAATTTACAAATACATCAAAAGGATCATATACCATGATCAAGTGCGTTTTATTCAAGGGTTGCAAGGATAATTAATACCTGCAGATCAGTGTGATATCCCACATTAACGAAAGGATAAAACCACATGATCATTTCAATAGATGGAGAAAAAGCATCTGACAAAATCTGGCATCCATTCACGATAAAAACTCTCAGCAAAGTTGGTATAGTGGGAGCATATCTCAACATAATAAAGGCCATCTACGACAAACCCAGGGCTTCCCAGGTGGTTCAGTTGTAAAGGATCCACCTGCCCAGCAGGAGACATGGGTTTGATCCCTGGTTTGGGAAGATCCCATGGAGAAGGAAATGCCAACCCACTCCAGTATTCTTGCCTGGCAGGCTATAGTCCATGAGATCGCAAAGGACTGGACGTGACTTACTGACAAAACAGCAGCAGCAGCATGATAAACTCACAGCTAATATCATACTCAATGGTGAAAAGCTTTGAGCTTTTCCTCTAAAACCAGGAACAAGACAAGGATGCCCACTCTTGCCACTTCTATTTAACACAGTACTGGAAGTCCTAGCCACAGAAATCAGGCAAGGAAAGAAGTAAAACTCACTATTTGTAGATGCCACTGCTGCTGCTAAGTCACTTCAGTCGTGTCTGACTCTGTATGACCCCATAGACCGCAGCCCACCAGGCTCCGCCGTCCCTGGGATTCTCCAGGCAAGAACACTGGAATGGGCTGCCATTTCTTTCTTCAGTGCATGAAAATGAAAAGTGAAAGTGAAGTCGCTCAGTCATGTCTGACTCCTAGCGACCACAGGGACTGCAGCCTACCAGGCTCCTCCGCCCATGGGATTTTCCAGGCAAGAGTACTGGAGTGGGTTGCCACTGCCTTCTCCAATTTGTAGATGATATGATACTATATATAGAAAACTCTAAAGTTTCTACACAAAAATTATTAGAACATGAATTCAGTAAAGCTGCAGGATACAAGATTAGTTTATATGAGTCGGTTGCTTTTTTAATACACTAAGCAAGAGAGTTCCAGAAAAATATCTATTTCTGCTTTATTGACTATGCCAAAGCCTTTGACTGTGTGCATCACAATAAACTGTGGAAAATTCTTCAAGAGATGGGAATACCAGACCACCTGACCTGGCTCTTGAGAAATCTGTGTGCAGGTCAGGAAGCAACAGTTAGAACTGGACACGGAACAACAGACTGGTTCCAAATTGGGAAAGGAGTACGTCAAGGCTGTATATTGTCAGCCTGCTTATTTAACTTACATGCAGAGTACATCATGAGAAACGCTGGACTGGAAGAAACACAAGCTGGAATCAAGATTGCAGGGAGAAATAGCAATAACCTCAGATATGCAGATGACACCACCCTTATGGCAGAAAGTGAAGAGGAACTAAAAAGCCTCTTGATGAAAGTGAAAGTGGAGAGTGAAAAAGTTGGCTTAAAGCTCAACATTCAGAAAACTAAGATCATGGCATCCGGTCCCATCACTTCATGGGAAATAGATGGGGAAACAGTGGAAACAGTGTCAGACTTTATTTTTGGGGCTCCAAAATCACTGCAGATGGTGACTGCAGCCATGAAATTAAAAGACGCTTACTCCTTGGAAGGAAAGTTATGACCAACCTAGATAGCATATTCAAAAGCAGAGACATTACTTTGCCAACAAAGGTCCGTCTAGTCAAGGCTATGGTTTTTTCTGTGGTCATGTATGGATGTGAGAGTTGGACTGTGAAGAAGGCTGAGCACCAAAGAATTGATGCTTTTGAACTGTGGTGTTGGAGAAGAGTCTTGAGAGTCCCTTGGCCTGCAAGGAGATCCAACCAGTCCATTCTGAAGGAGATCAGCCCTGGGATTTCTTTGAAAGGAATGATGCTAAAGCTGAAACTCCAGTACTTTGGCCACCTCATGTGAAGAGTTGACTCATTGGAAAAGACTCTGATGCTGGGAGGGATTGGGGGCAGGAGGAGAAGGGGACGACAGAGGATGAGATGGCTGGATGGCATCACTGACTTGATGGACGTGAGTCTGGGTGAACTCCGGGAGTTGGTGGTGGACAGGGAGGCATGGCATGCTGCAATTCATGGGGTTGCAAACAGTCAGACACAACTGAGCGACTGAACTGAACTGAACTGAATAATGAGCTACTAGAAAGTAAGAAAACAACCCCATTTAAAATCACGTCAAAAAGAATAAATTATCAAGGAATATACTTAACCAAGGAGATGAAGGACCTATATTCCGAAAACTATAAAACACTGGTGAAGGATAATGAAGATAATACAAAGTAATACAAAAAATCCTGTGTTCATGGACTAGAAGAATTAATGTTGCTAAAATGTCCATATTACCGAAAGCAACCTACAGGTTTAATGCAATTCCTGTTGAAATATCTAAGACATCTACAGAACTAGAACAAACAATCTTAAAATTTATATTGAACCACAAAAGATCCCAAATAACCAATACCATTTTGAGAAAAAAGAACAGAGCTGGAGTTATTAAGATTACGCTAAAAAGTTACAGTTATCAAATCATCAAGGTATTGGCACAAAAACAGACAGGTTCATGGAAGAAAATAAAGAGCCCAGAAATAAATTCATGCACCTATGGTTAATTAATCTACAACAAAGGAGACAAGACTATAGAACAGAGAAAAGACAGTCTCTTCAATAAGTGGTGCTGGGGAAAATGAACAGCAAAAGGATGAAATTAGAACATTTTCTCACACCATAAGCAAAAATAAACTTAAGATGAATTAAAGACCTAACTGTAAGACTGGAAAACATAAAACTCCTAGAAGAACACATAGGAAGAACAATCTCTGACATAAATTGTAACAGCGTTTTCCAGATCTGTCTCCTAAAGTCAAAGATAAGAAAAGCAAAAGTGAAACCTAATTAAGCTTAAAAGCTTTTGCATAGCAAAGCAAACCATCAACAAAACAAAAAGACAACCTACAGAATAGGAGAAAATATCTGCAAATGATATGACCGATAAGGGCTAACATCCAAAACATATAAAGAGCTCACATAACCCAACACCAAAAAAAAAAAAAAAAAAACAAACCCAAATAAAAAGTGTGCAGAAGACCTGAACAGACATTTTCCCAAAGACGACACACAAACAGCCAACAGGCACACAGAAAGATGTTCAAGCTTGTTAATCGTTAAAGAAATGCAAATTAAAACCACAACTGAGATATTACCTCACACCTGTGAGAATGGGTATCATCAAAAACACCACAAATAACAAATGTTTGTGCAAATGTGGAATAAAGGGAACCTTTGTACACTGTTGGTGGGACTGTTAATTGGTGTGGCCACTGTGGAAAAACAGTATGGAGGTTCCTCAATAAACTAAAAATAGAATTGTTATGTGATTCAGCAATTCCTTTTCTCCTGGGTAAAATATCCAAAGAAAACAAAACTATAATTCAAAAATATACATGTACCCTAATGTTCATGACTATTGCATGCTTAGTCACTCAGTCATGTCTGACTCTTTGGGACCCTTTGGACTGTAGCCTGCCAGTATCCTCTGTCCATGGGACTTTTCAGGCAAGAATACTGGAGTGTGTTGCCATTTTCCTCCTCCAGGAGATCTTCCCGACTCAGGGATTGAACCCACATCTCCTGTGTCTCCTGCACTGCAGGCGGATTCTTTACCAGCTGAGCCATCAGGGTCATACTAACATTATTTATAACTGCCAAGAGATGGAAGCGACTTAAGTGTCCACCAACAGATGAAAACGGATGAAGATGTGGTATGTATGCATACAATGGAATATTACTCAACCATAGAAAGAATGAAATTTTGCTATCTGCAACAACATGGATGAACCTCAAGAGTATTATGCTTGGTGAAATAAGTCATAAAGAGCAAGAAATATTCTATGTTATCACTTACACATGGAATCTAAAAAATAAACGCCAGAATATAATAGAACAGAAACAGACTCACAAATATTGAGAACTAGCGGCTTGCAGTGTGGAGGGAGGAAGTGGAGGAGAAATATAGGGGTAGGAAGTCAAGAGCTAAATATTAATAAATATAAAATAAACAGGCTGTAAGGACATACTGTTCAGCATATGAAGATAGCCAATATTTTATAAAAACTTTAAATGGGGTATAATCTAGAAAAACACTGAATTTCTATGTTGTTCACCTGAAACTAATTTAATATTGTAAATCAGTCATACTTCAATAAAAAAAGAAAAAAGCTATCTGTTGGGGATTCTGAGATTCTACGAATGGACAGGGAAAATTAATCCATAGGAAGCTGAGATCAGATGTGAAAAATGTACATCCATTTACTTAATTCCTTTCTGTCTACAAATCCCTCATTTCAATCACATTAAATCTCTATATGCTAACTTCTCTTAGGTATGAAATTGAACTCAAATTCTCAGAGTTGAGTATGAAACTTTAAAAAACTGTAGTAGAACAAAAAGCAAGCAGTAATGTCAAGAAGTTTGTTAGCTGCTGCAGTTCCTAAGTTGCTTCAGTCGTGTCTGACTCTGTGCAACCCCATAGATAGCAGCCCACCAGCCTCCCCCATCCCTGGGATTTTCCAGGCAAGAACACTGGAGTGGGTTGCCATTTCCTTCTCCAATGCATGAAAGTGAAAGTGAAGTCGCTCAGTAATGTCCAACTCTTGGACTACCCCATGGACTGCAGCCTACCAGGCTCCTCCGTCCATGGGATTTTCCAGGCAAGAGTACTGGAGTGCGGTGCCATTGCCTTCTCCGGATGTTTGTTAGATAGGAACCTTATCATTCATTCTTCAGAGACAGGATCCATTAGTAAATTCTCAAAATGGCCAGGATTCAATTCACTACAAAATGTTAAAACCCCAAAATGAACCAATGAACATGACATGGTTAGCGCTCTCAAGTAGCATACAAATATTTGCTGAGTGCTTACTATGTACTCAGAGAAGGCAATGGCAACCCACTCCAGAACTCTTGCCTAGAAAACCCCATGGATGGAGGAGCCTGGCAGGCTGACAGTAAGTATTGTTCTAAATGCTTTCATGTATTTGGCATTTAACCTTCATTATAGTATTATGATGTAGGTACTGTTATTATCCCTCTTCTACGAACAAGGAATTATATATTAACCCAGAGAGGCCCGGCATGCTGCAGTCCATGAAGTTGCAAAGAGTCAGACACAACTTGGTGAATGAACAAGACACTATTTAACCTAGACAGGTAAATAATTTTGCTATTACAAAACTAGTAATTTTGATAGTCTGGTTTCAGAGCACATGCTCTTAGCCACTGTGACACATATTTAGGAAAAGAAAAATTAAACAAGCCTACACACACTGACCAGATTTTATGGATTTTCTAAGACTGTTCTGACTTTAAATATTCTGTACAGTTGTTAAGACTACTTGACCCCATTGTGACTGGGGAAAAATATTATCTGCAAGAGGAATGTACTCAACAGATTTATGTATCTGATATTTAAACTCAACAAAACACCATCACATGACCCATTTAGCTGTGCTTTAGTCACTGCACATCAGTAGATCATTTATCTGTATATAAGTAGTGTCTGTGAACAACACAAGGCTTTAGGCTCTCATTGCATAGAAGCAGTCAAAATTATTCACAGTGATTTTGAGTAAATCTTAAGTCCTACAATATCACTAAGGAAGTTGAAAGTTGGTCCCTTATACTGAAGAGAAAACAAACTACTAGTCTCTGAACCATAACATTACTAATACTATAAACTGCTTTGAATTTTACTACCACTGTTAATTATCAAGTAGAGAAACTGCTTTGATAAAGTCATGTCCAACTTTTACAATTGGTATATAGAAAAAGAATACAAATATCACTTTCATAAATACTTTAAGATGCTGCCTATCAAGGTATCAATTGCAAAAAAAAAAAAAGAAGCCACTAGATTTTAAGGAAATCTTCATATGGAAAATAAAATGATGTTACTATTAATCTTTACAATAAGTATAAAATGACAATGTGAAAATATAATTTTTCCTTTCTTTGCTGTCATATGTAGTTTGATTTCATACTGACTTTACAATAGTGCCTAATTTAAATCTTTTTCCCAATAATTTTTACCTTTAATGCTGATTTACTTTTGATGACATGTTCCATAAATCTATATTCCAGATAGTAGGTTATTTGGCAGAAAACTCGAAGGATTTTGTACCTGTCAAGAGGTTAACCTCCTAAGGAAAAAACCCAACACACACACAATTCACTTGCTTTCAGGCTAAAGGCAATCAATTGTTTCAAAATGCAACAGTACTTTCAGGTCTAGACCTGCAGTAAGTCCATCAGAAAAGCACTTGGAAAAGCATGATCTGTCAAAGAAGAACAACAGAAATCTGCTTAGCTTGCTGAAAAAGGAAGTACATAATCAAAATAATTCTACATAATATCTCATTACCTGAACGGTTTGCTGGTTAAAACCTATTCAAAAGTTGAAAGTGAGTGGTTTGAACATTTATAGAAACAACAAATCAATAGCATACACATCAGGAAACATCACTGTTTCCTGATTAAGGACAATTAGTTTTGTCATCTTTTCATATATTTTTATGCACAACAGAGGACACATCTAGAAAAAAGAGCCTTACTATGCCTCTGGAATTATGTTTCTAAGATTAGAATGTATTTTCTGAAAACCAACTAGTGGGATGGGTTACCAAAGGAAATAATGGGACATGTTTTCCTAGAAGTCTTTAACTAAAGTAAGGAAGATTGCCAATGGCTATTAAGGGTGCTGAGACAGGTTTGCAAGCCTTCAAAACCCTGGCAACTGGAGTGCAACGGATGATCTACTCTCAATGTCTGTCAGAAACTTAACTGCTCTCAGTGCCAACAACCAAAAAGGGCACGCCTACTGTAAGTTTGATCCTCCCAAGTCCCTGACAATTTTGGAGAGAAAGCAAAAAATCTTTCCAGTCCATTCTTTTCTGATGGCAGTTTTTTTCTGTCAGAATTTCACAGAAGGGCCTTCAAATACGTGCAAATTTATAAACAAGTAGATGAAAGAGATTTTCTCTTCTGAAGATAATAATAAACTGAGATAGGCCATCTTCCTTCTAGGGAATGGCTTACTTACTCTTCCCTGAAATAAAAAATAGGCTTTAAAATGCTAGGAATCAAACAAGTGCTAAGAGGTCAAGATCTAAGGCCAAAGAGCTAGATAGAACCTAGATTCTCAGACTCCTGATTCAGCGTTCTTCTAGGAAATAGCTATTCCTAACCTATCAATCTTTGTTAAACATGTCTACAAACATCAATAGAAATATGCAACTAGTTTACTTATAGAAAAATATCTCCTATAATTTGACTCTATACACAGTAAATGATCAACTGACACACAGCAATTTATTAATTTTCAGATAGTTTAAAGTATACAACTACTAACTGATAGATAAGTGTTTTGATCCCCAATTATGATTCCACTGCAAAAATATCACTTACTGATCACCTACTTTTGGGTAATGGCAAGCCACTCCAGTACTCTTGCCTGGAAAATCCCATGGACGGAGGAGCCTGGTAGGCTGCAGTCCACGGGGTCGCTAGGAGTCAGACACGACTGAGCGACCTCACTTTCACTTTTCTCTTTCACGCATTGGAGAAGGCAATGGCACCCCACTCCAGTATTCTTGCTTGGAGAATCCCATGGACAGAGGAGCCTGGTAGGCTGCAGTTCATGGGGTCACTAAGAGTTGGACACGACTGAGCGACTTCACTTTCACTTTTCACTTTCATTCATTGGAGAAGGAAATGGCAACCCACTCCAGTGTTCTTGCCTGGAGAATCCCAGGGACGGGGGAGCATGGTGGGCTGCCCTCTAAGGGGTCGCACAGAGTCAGACATGACTGAAGCAACTTAGCAGCAGCAACTTTTGGGTACTATGCTAGGTGCTAAGGATACAAGAATGAACACAGTCTCCTCCTGTTAAAAAAAATTTTATGCTTAAAATCATCCTTATAATATTGCTTTAAATCTCTATAATGCTTTATAAGGTGCATTTCTCTACAGAATTTTACTAACCCCTGGTGAGTTTGGCAAGAGAATATGATCAGAACAAAATGTTTCTATCCTAATGCAGCTATTTTTACATCACAACACTGACTTCCTTGGTTTCCACTACACAAATATTTAAAATCTGAAGTGTACCAGATAAAGTGTACCAGATAAGCATGGTCTGTGAGAATACTTAACTTCTACCTTTTTAAAAATCCCACACTTATTTCAAATGGTAATGCTGGCCCTAACACAGTGATTCCTTTGTAACAATTCCAATTAATATTAATACTAAAAGACACTAAAACGTAACCTCTTATAAATGACTGTAATTTAGATAAACCATCAAGCTAACTAGCAAAATGATATGAAGAGATGAGTATTTAATTGTCAGACCAAACGCTGAAGTGTGTTATTCCTGTACTAGGTATAAATTTAAAATAATTAGTATGTATATATTTTCTTTTAAATAATTGTATAGAACTTGGATTACTTAAATTATCTCATTAATTATATGAGTTACTATAAAGTAGCATATTAAAGAGCGGCAAAGATGTGATATGGTCTGCCTCCTTTCCCCTATAGACAAATACAAAGTAGCAGTTTGGGATTGGAATTTGGTCTTTCAGCCATCCAAACCAGAGCATTATAATCCATTCTAAAAACAGTTTCACTGTAAGAAACATTAAACTTGAAGAAAAAGCTCTAAGCCACCACTTCTATTATAAACTTAGAAACTTTTTATTAAAGTATTTTGACATTATACTCAAACTGTACAGTTGAGGACAGGGAGAGAGAACACATAAAAATTTGTTAACCAGTATCAACTGATTCATATTAATAAAGGATTAAATACAAATAACTTAAGTGGCTATAAAACATTATCAGTTTATCTAAGGCTGAATAACCTTTCTGAACGATGGAAACCACAAGCCTTTAAGTCGAATCCTTAGACTTCACTGTGTGTTGCCTCATGCTTCTTTTTTAATACCCTTAAGACTTCAGTTTCTCCTAACCACTATTTTTAATTTTTATTACAGTATCTTTTCTTAAAAGATAATAAAGTTCACTTTAAACATAAGCTTAAGGGACTTCCCCGGTGGTCCAGTGATTAAGATTCCGTGCTTCCACTGCAGGGGGTGTGGGTTTGATCCCTGATTGGGGTACTGAGATCCCACATGCCCTGAGGTGTGGCCAACAAAAAAAAATAAATATATAAATGATACACTAAAGTCATTAAAAAATTAAAAACAAAACAAAGACATAAACTTAAGGGAAAACTCAGACAAGTCAATTTGATTTATACAAAAATAAGACTGGCATTAAGAAACTTCAGCAGAGATATTGTTACACTGTGTCACCAAATAAATAAAGGTTATCAAATAAATAAAGGTTAAAATAAACACATAAAATTAAGATACAACACTCCCAGAGAAAAATATCAATAACTTCAGTTTGCTAACTGATACCTGTAACTGCTAATCTGATGTCGAGAACAATCTTCTGCAACTGGTCCTGACCAGAGGTAAACTTCCTATATCTCCTGGAAATTACTAAATAAAATTACTACTTACTAAATAATTTTTACTAAAATTTACTAAATAAAAAAAACTCCCTGAATTTTAAGGTCTGGCAAACAGAGACTTCACCAAAATCTGAGTCTTTTTTGTAAATTATCCTTAGTTTTAATCTGTTCCATGTTTTTGGAATGGCCAAATCTGATTTTACTGATCTTTGGCGATGGTATAAGGTCATCAGTTCAGTCTCCCTTTCTCCATATTATGTATTATGATATATAAATAGCTTGATACTTGCTATCCTGTCATGGTGGCTTAGTCACTAAGTCATGTCCGACTCTTGGGACCCATGGACTGTAGCCCGCCAGGCTCCTCTGTCCATGGGATTTTTCCAGGCAAGAATACTGGAGTGGTTTATCATTTCCTTCTCCAGGGGATCTTCCCCACCCAGGGATCAAACCTGGGTCTCCTGAACTACAGGGAGATTCTTTACCGACTGAGCTACCAGGGACACTCCTGTCATGGTTCAAACTTCAAGGCTTAATTACTTCCCAGGCAGGTTAACTAACACCTGGGTGTTTGACAGTGGAATAGGGTTCTAAGAAAATGAAACTAAAAGCCACGTGGTTCTTGGTCCCTAGTCACACCTGTAAAGTTAGCAGTCAGCAAAGTGGAAAACAGGATATATTACATAAACTATCTTTTTTCTTATCTTAGATAAGTCCACTCATGAGATCTAACACTTTCAAAGGGGAAAGGAAATGAACATGTATTAGGCATCTGATCCTGGCCAAAACTTTCCTGGATCGACACTCATTTAATTCAACAAAAACAAAAACAATAACAACTCTGTTGAGTAGTAATTACTCTCATTATACATATTAAGAAATCTGTCCAAAGTAATTCTGCCAGTAAGCACAGAAGCCAGGGTTTGAACCAAGGAGGTTCTGCTGCTGCTGCTGCTAACTCGCGTCAGTCGTGTCCGACTCTGTGCGACCCCATAGACAGCAGCCCAACAGGAGGTTCAGATTTCCCAAAGTCAGTATTTTTAGTACTCATAGGTTTTTAAGGCTAAAGCACTGAGTAGTACCATGTAGAGCATTCAGTACAATTCCCCTATTACAGGTGAGGAAACTGAGGCCCCAAAAGATTGAGACTTGCCCAAGGACACACTCTTGTGGTGAGGTTAGGATCTGAATTCACATCTCCTGATTTCTAGTACAGTTCTGTGTTTAATTATTTGTGTGGAGGGGTGTGTGTGTGGGGGGAGTTTGAGTGTCACTCTTGATATAATTTATATGTTCTTTAGAACATCCCAAATGTCTCCAATTAAAATACATGTGTGTGGCAGGTTAGGGGTGTATATTTTTAGTGAACAAATATAGTATAAAAACTCAATAGGCATTTGTAAATTATTGTTGTAAAGAAGTCTGTTGTGAATATATTTATTCAGTGAATAACTCTATTATGTACTGGCTACTGTGCTTGACAATGAGAACATAACTGTATAAGATAAAACCCCTACCGTTCTCATGAAATTTACATCTTGGTGGAAGATACAGACAAATAAATTGGCAATTGCCAATGCACTGAGTCAATGCTCTGAGAGTAGGAGCACAAGATGTTATGGGAACAGGAAGCAAGGGCACCTGACCCAGACTAGACTTTTCAAAGGAACTGATATGAAAAATGAGGAGTCAGCCAGTTAAACAAGGGGTATGGAGTGTGCAAATGTCTCATGAAAAGCAAATAGCACTGGCATGTGAAGCAGGAAAAGGCCAAGGGAGCTGTAGGAAGAAAAAGGAGAGATGAAATTAGAAGAAAAGAAACAAATTATACAGGTCTTAGAAAGCAAGGGCTTTACAATCGTGTCTATTAGAATTACCTGGGGAACTTAAACAGATGTCTGGGCTCCATCTCAGACCAATTAAACCAGAATCTCCAGGAAGGAGACCCTGGCACTGATATTTTTAAAAAGCTAACTAGATGATTCTAATATGTGGCCAGGATAAAAAACCACTGTTTAAGCTATAGGGGGAATTAAACACATCCATTTATTATTACAAATAAGGGAAAAGGTGATCTATGGGCTCTAGTTTCTTTATAAAAAAGCAGGCTGAAAAAAAAAAGCAGGCTGGAGCAAGTTAGAGGTAGCATAATAAAACGAAAGGAGTCACAAAGCATTCATTTTGTCAATGAGTCTGTCACCTGATACTTGTCTGACCTTAGATTAAAATGTCATTTCTCAGAGACAGCAATACTGCCTTCTCTACAGGATTGTTTTGTAGCTCAAGACAAACATACTTAAAAAAACAGCTCAATAACTATACTAATATGAACCTTGATTTTCTAAGATTTATGCTTCTAAACTTGCACAAATTTAAGGATCATAAATATTTTCAGAGATAAAATCTTTTATGATGCTTAAGAAACACATTTCATTTACAGAATCACCCCTCCCTTGAAATTCAAGATATTTAAATAATAAAATAGAGAAGTGATCCTTGTAATGCTATTTTTGTTGCTAAAGAGATCAAACAGGATTAAGTTAGCCCTTTTCAAATAAACAGATCAACAGAGCAAATGACTTTTAAATGGTAATAGTAAATGTTAAAAAATCTTAATTCAATAAAGGAAACAAAGTGAACTCTTTTAGGAAATGTATGACCTATCTTACTATTTAAGTATTTTACTTGTAAATTTACCTTTTTTTTTTTTTTTTAAGGCAATACTTCTTTGGGATGGAGAGGCTCTTATACTGACAGGAAGGAAACTCTGCTTTAAGATGAGGTTGTTCCCAGGCAAAGCCATTGATTGCTCTTTTACAGTCCTCCTTTCACATATATCTAGCCCATGAGAAGATACACTCATGCAGTAATTCTTGGGTTTACAGCATTTGTATTAGTGACATCTCCTTAATGCTATATCTAACTTACTAAAAATTGAGAAAAAAAAGCTTTAGACATATAAAAACACTGTTCTGCATTTATATGTGGTTCATTTTTAATTCTTGAACTAAACTGATCGGAATGTCTTTCAAACTTTATATTCATAAAATCAATGATAAAATATTAAGTTAATTATTCATTTTCTTTTTATTTCCCCCATGATGCTATGACTGTTACCATGTGCTATCACTTCTTTCAATCATCTATTTCGTGATTTTAATAGGAAAACACTCTATTTTACAATGATGGAAAAACCTATAAGAAACTTTTGAAAAAACTTAGAGATGAAATTTAATTTTATCCAAAAAGGTGACATGAGAAAACTCAGAAAACCAAACAAAATACCCCCCACCCTACCCACCCCCCCCACACCCCCACTGGGCCCTCTTCAGATAATTCTGGCTGATGACACTGCAGAACAGTTAATCTGATAATTAAAATTTTCCAGAACATGTGATGTTTAGATAGAGATCTATGCTGTCAACCAGAATTCAATGATTCAGTCTTAAAAAATGTTAAAACTTGAATACAGACATATTAACAAATTCTTACACTACAGTTGCTTCTAGGATCCATTAATAAAGACGTGCTGTGATTTATACAAATTAAATTAGCAACGTGGTATCTTAAGTATTTTGTAGGTCTTTCCTTAACAACACGCAATCCAGTACATAAACAAATTTTGTACAGTGCAATGTAAGCAAATACCCAGAGAACCCAGCTTCTGAGCAGGAAAACATGCGACCGGTATTGCCCACAGTGGTTCAAATGTGGCCATAGTAATTACCCGATGACTTGAGTTAACAGAAGTTTACCTACCCAAGTTTTCCAGGGGTTCTCCGAGGCCTCACAAACTACGATTCAAAACATCATCTAGCAAACCCATGTACTGCATGTGCCCAAAGGCGCAGTGCTGGAATGAGGAAGCTTCACCAAACGAAATCACAGCTCTACTTCATTAATACGAAGGCTGTTTTTCACAGAAGCCCCTCTTATTGCGCTCCCCTTACCCTTTATATAAGTACGTAAACAGCTTCCCAATTACTGACATCCAAAACAGCTTTCGATTCCTAAGCCTGGTAACTAGCCATCATCACCACTATTCCTTTAGCATCCTAAAATAAACCCCTCAAGCCGCGATCAAAACACACTGGCTGAAGGTCTGGTGTTTACACAGTCCAATTCTGGGCGCTACCCTACCTTTCCGAGCCACTTAGGAGCTATAAAGCAGGCATCACATATTAGACTTACTAAAGACACAAATCGCGAGACAACGTCTCAGGTCTATGAATGAAATATCCAATACGTTTATACGTTTGATTGTCTCGGTTAAAAGGAAAAAAACAACTTCGAGTTGAAGGGTGGGAGAGGAACTATGGGCTACGGGGATGTAGCCTTCCAAGCCCCAGCCGGGCGATTTAAACCCAGTATGAGGCAAACGCAGGGTCGCCGGGCTGGCGCGGTCGGAGTCCTCGGGCGTGACAGCCCCTCAGGAAGAGCTCACGGTTTGGCACCCGGGATCGCTCACGCCGCGGTGCTCGCGGGTCGGGTGGATGTGCAAGGGTGCGGGGGACCTAGCCATCGCGGCCGGGGCGGCGGCCCTGGGCGCACTTCCTCAGTCTCTAGCCGCCCCATCCCCAAAAATGGGAGAGGAAGGAAACGAAGAGCGAGGCGGCGGCCAGAGGGAGAAAAGAGGGAGCGGCGAGCCCTCGCCTCTGCATCTGGGTGAGGCCAGCGGCAGGCGGAGGAGAGCGGGGATCGCAGGCGAACTCTCCTGCGGGCCGAAGCTGGGAAAGACGACGGGCGGGCAGCCCCCGCCCAAGACGGCGGGCGCGCCCGAGAGTCCCCGGCACCCACCCGGCCCCATCCCGACCGCGCCCGCTCCCGGCCTGTCCGCGTTCTACTCACGCTCGGGGCTCCTCGAAGCTCCGCGGCTCTAACCGCATCGGGTCCCAGCCCCGCGGGCGGCGGCGGCGGCGGCGCCGAGGGAGAGGAGAGCGGGCGGCACAGCCCCCGCCTCCCGGCCCCTCTCCCCCGCCGCTCCGGAGCTGCCCGGCCGGGCCCGAGCCCTGCCTCGCCGGCGGCCCCAGCCCCAGCGGCCGCGGCGGCAGCAGCCCGAGACCTCAGCGGCCGCAGCGGCGGCACCGGAACTGCCGCTTTCTCCTTCTCGCTGCCTCTCCTAGCTAGCCCCCGCCACACGCCCCCGCCCCCGTCTCCTTTCTCTGTCACCCCTGTTTTTTTTTTCCTTTTGTTTCCAGAATAAACTTTATTGGTCTCTTTTTCCGCTCACATCGTGTAAACAAACAACGAACTCTTCCCCACCCCCTCGACTCCCCCCTCCTCGGGTAGAGGAGGGTAAGAGATGAGGAGGGGCCGAGCCTACTGTGCCCCGGAAGCAGAGGACCAAAAGAGGGGAAGTGAAACTGCGGAGACCAGGAGGGGGAAGTGGGCAAATCGGGTAACAGTGTGCCAGTGCGCCTGCGCGTTGGTTTTGTGCCCGAAGTTTGAGTGGCTTTGTGGCTCATTTTCGTGCCGCGCTGGTGTTTAACGCTGTCGTCTTTTGCAGTGGCCAGGGTGTTTTGCCATCTTGTGGAGGCATAGGTGTACGAACAGCAGGGATGCGCCTATCTGTTTCTACGAGCTGTAGGTCTGGGTTGAGATACAGAAAAGCGTATCGGGAGCAAGCGGGTCCATTCACTTTTACGCCCATAGAGGAAATGAGACTCTCGTCTAGGGGAGAGGGGAGGGAACGTAGTGGCTAACCGCCTCCGTCAGTGGCTGACCAGAAATGGATATCGATACTAGAAAGAAGGCCTTTTACAAAACGTTGCTTCGCGTCCTTTTGCCAACGTAAGGTTAAGTTGTAGCCCATCCCGAAAGAGGAATGCGCTGCCATAGCCCTCTGCAATACTTTGACTCACTCAGGGAGACCTTTTGCAATGTCCTTTTTTCAGATCTGAATCAGCTTGTAGGATTCCATTCTGACCATTCAGAACACGTGCTTTTTTCGCTTAGTGCCCACGGAGACTTTAGAAAAACCATTTTGGTTCCAGATTCGATGCAGGGTGGTGGTTTAATATTGCGTGCCATAGAAGCTTCTTTTTGCTGGAGAGTAATAGGATCTGTTACTTTTTGAGATCACTACTGATAAGGGTCAGGTTTTAGGCGTGTTTCTCCCCCTAGCGGCCTTTCATTGTATTAAAAAGACGTGGAAACAGTGATTAGCAGAAATCTGCAATACAAGTCCTCAAACTCGGGCCCTCTCTTGCATTTTAAGTAGAGGACTTGAAAGTGACCCGCCCTGGAGATGTTACAGTCCAGCTTGTCATTCAGTGCAGAAAGCTGACCGATAACCAGTTTTGCTCAAACACCACACATCCTTACCAATCCTAAAAAAGAACCATTCCTTTATGTGGTCATAGTTTCGTTTGACTGTGTTTCTGTATTTCCTGTGCGTTCTCTCTTTTCTTAAGCTCTGGTTTTCATCTCATATTTCACGGGTCTAAGTTTCTAAATATTTTTCTTGAACCAGTGTTTTTCAGCACTTTCAGAACACTGTGTTACTGAAGAGAAAGGAATTTAAACAAACCAAAAAAAGCAATGATATTGAATTACTACTCAAAGGAAACATTAAGGCAGCATTTCCCAAATCTGTGTTCCCAGGCCCAGAGTTTAGTGAGATCTTAATAGGTGGTCCTTAGTGGGGAAAAATTGCGGTAAATACATGTTTTTTTCTAAAATTTATTTTAATAGATGGTACATGCGTTATATGATTTTTGTTATGTGATAACCTGCCTTTTGGGCTTCCCTGATACCTCAATTGGTAAAGAATCCGCCTGCAATGCAGGAGACATTGGTTAGATTCCTTGGTCAGGAAAATCCACTGGAGAAGGGATAGGCTACCCACTCCAGTATTCTTGGGCTTCCCTGTTGCTCAGCTGGTAAAGAATCTACTTGCAATGTGGAAAACCTGGGTTCGATCCCTGGGTTGGGAAGATCCCCTGGAGACCGGAAAGGCGACCCTCTCCAGTATTCTGGCCTAGAGAATTCCATGGACTGTATAGTGCATGGGGTCACAAAGAGTCCGACAGGACTGACTTTCACGTTCTTCCACTTTTCAATCTGCCTTTAAGAAATTACGTGTCACAACATGTGTCATGCTTCCCAGTGGCGCTGGCGGTAAAGAACCTGCTTGCCAGTGCAGAAGACTTGAGACTCAGGTTCCATCCCTGGGTTGGGGAGATCCCCTGGAGGAAGGTATGGCAATCCAGTCCAGTATTCTTGCCTGAAGAATCACATGGACAGAGGAGCCTGGTGGACTGCAGTCCATGGTGTCGCAAAGAGTCGGACACAACTAAAGCAACTTAGAACGCAAGCAGTTCACAACAGAAAATGTTATACCTGGTACTTGTATGCTTACTCAGTGGTACAGGATTAACGTTTACTGCTGAAGTCACAATTGCTGTATTTGGTTTATATGGTGACCATTGATATGTTGTCTGCTTTATCTTGCTTCTGAAGGTGTCTGCACTGTTCTTCAGTGTTTATGTTAGGCCTCTATATGATGAAATGTGTTGCTTAAGGTCTTGAGACTGAAAGAAGAATGTTTTACAGGAATAATTGAAATTGTGATTCTCAGACTGTAAGACAAAAAAAAAATGGAATACTTTAGAATTAAAGAGCTGTTTTCTAAAGTAAAGAGGTAGAATGTCCAAGGTGACACTGTTGTTCCATTCTAACACATTGGAGGTATTTAATAATAGTTACTTGCCTTTTGGTTTTTTTCCATTGAAAATAAAGATAACTGATACTAAAATGTGTATTGTGCACTGAAACATACTCTGTAACAAACACTGAAATTACAGCTACGCTTTGAAGTCATTTGGAAACAAGAGTCAACTTGATTATGAAGCAATATACTCTGGATTTATAAAATTGACAAGTCAAACAATAAAAACACACCAAAGGAAAACAAAAATGAACTACCATGTAGCACTTACTAGTTTGGTTATGATCAGAAAACATACTTTTAAGATGTCAGTTCTTTTCTATTTGTTAAGGTTTATTTTGCTTGAGTATCTTGGTAAATGTCCTTTTGTTGCTTACTCGCTAAGTCGTGTCTGACTCTTTGCAACTCCTTGGACTGCAGCACGTCAGGCTTCCGTCTTTAACTGTCTGGGAATTTGCTCAAATTCATGTCCATTGAGTCGGTGATACTATCCAGCTGTCTCATCCTCCATTGCCCCCTTCTCCTCCTGCCCGCAATCTTTCCCAGCATCAGGGTCTTTTCCAATGAGGCAGTTCTTTGCATCAGGTTGCCAAAGTATTGGAGCTTCAGCTTCAGCATCTGTCCTTCCAATGAATATTAAGGGTTTGATCTCCTTGCTGTCCAAGGGATTCCTGAGAGTCTTCTCCAGCACTGCAGTTCAGAAGCATCAGTTCTTCAGCCCTCAACCTTCTTTATGCTACAATTCTCATATCTGTACATGACTACTGGAAAAACCATAGTTTTGACTATATGGACTTTATTGGCAAAGTGATAGCTGTTTTTTAATATGATGTCTAGGTTTGTGGCAATCCACTCCAGTACTCTTGCCTGGAGAATCCCATGGACACAGGAGCCTGGTAGGGTGCAGTCCGTGGGGTCGCTAAGAGTTGGACACGGCTGAGCGACTTCACTTTCACTTTTCACTTTAATGCATTGGAGAAGGCAATGGCAACCCACTCCAGTACTCTTGCCTGGAGAATCCCACGGACGCAGGAGCCTGGTGGGCTGCCGTCTACGGGGTTGCACAGTCGGACACAACTGAAGTGACTTAGCTAGCTGCTGCTAGGTTTGTCATAGCTTTTCATCCAAGAAGTAAGTATCTTTTAATTTCATGGCTGCAGGCACCATCCACAGTGATATTAGAGCCCAAGAAAATAAAATCTGCCACTGTTTCCATTTTTCCCCATCTATTTGCCATGAAGTGATGGGACCAGATGCCATGATCTTGGTTTTTTTGAATGTTTTTAAGCCAGCTTTTTTGCTTTCCTCTTTCAGTTTCATCAAGAGGCTCTTTAATTCTTCTCTTTCTGCCATTATGGTGGTGTCATGTACATATCTGAGGTTGCTGATATTTCTCCTGGCAATCTCGATTCTTGCTTGTGATTCGTCCAGCCTGGCATTTCACATGATGTACTCTACATCTAAGTTAAATGAGGAGGGTGACAATATACAGTCTTGACAAACTCCTTTCCCAATTTTGTACCAGTCAGTTATTTCATATCTGGTTCTAACTGTTGTTTCTTGATCTGCACACAAGTTTGTACCCCTATAACAGAACATTTTATGTGTGTTATTGGGTGCAATGTTCTATGTCAATCATGGCAAGTTAGTTGATAATGTTAGGTCTTCTATATCCTTACTGGATTTCTGCAGTAGTTCTATCAGTTTCTGAGAGAAGAGCATTGATGTCTCCAGCTATAATTGTGGCTTTGTCTATCTCTCCTTTCACTTCTGTGTGTTTTTGCTTTACATATCTTAAAGCTCTCTTGTTAGCTGTATATACATTTAGACTTATGTGTTTTTGATGAATTGACTCTTTATCATTATGTGCTATCTTAATCCCTTGTAATATCCTTGATCTGAAATCTATTTTTTCTAATATTAATGTAGTCACTCCACCTTCTTTGGTTAGCATTTGCATGATATATGTATTTCCTATCTTTTATTTATCTATATTGTTATATTTAAAATGAATTACTTGTAGACAACACATAAGACTCTCTTTTTAATCCAGTCTGACAATCTCTGTAATTTCTGTAATTTAATATTAATATAATTGTTGATAAGATTGTATTTAGGCCTACTATTTTATTGTTTATTTTCTGTTTGTTCTATATATTTTTCTATTTCTACTTTCCTACCTTTTTATGGATTATTTGAATATTTTTATTAGTACATTTTAATTAGTTGGTATATTGCCTTTTTGGATACAAATATCTCTTTGTATTTTTTTTAATAGTTGCTCTGTCTTACAATATATATACATAAGCTTTCACAGTCCACTGAGTGTGTTACATCACTTCAAGTAAAATGTGGAAAGACTCCTTGCAGTCACAGAGGTCCCTCTTTGCTTCACTCACTGATCTTTAAGGTATAATTGGTATATGTATAAATTTATATATGTGGAAACCCCCTTAGATAATTTTATAAGTTTTGCTTTCAATAGTTAGCCAGGCATACTGTATTTTATCATGTTTCATTTTATTGTACTTTGCAAATATATCCTTTTTTTTTTTTTTACAAATAGAAGGTTTGTGATAACCATGAGTTAACAAGTATATTGGTGCCATTTTTACAATAGCATTTGCTTACTCCATGTCTCTGTGTCACATTTTGGTAATTCTCATGATATTTCAAATTTTTTCAATATTATTATATTGTGATCTGTGTTCTGTGATCTTTGTTGTTACTGCTCTCATGGAAGGCTTAGATTATGGTTAGCATATTTTAGTAATAAAGTATTTTAAAATTAAGCTATGCAGTAGTACATTTTTGATATGCTATTGCACATTTAATAAACTATAATATTTCATGTAAACAGAACTTTAATATGCAGTTGGAAACCAAAAAATTGATTTGACTTGCTTTATCATGATATTTGCTTTATTGAGGTGGTTTAGAACTGAACCTAAGATATCTCTAAGACATTCCTGTACATATTTTAGAGAGCCTATGTGGAAAAAAAATAATCTTTTTGACTTACCCATCCATTTCCATTTCTCTTCTTTCGTTCCTGAAAACCCATGTTTCCTTCTAGTATTATTCACTTTTCAGTCAGTTCAGTCACTCAGTTGTATCCGACTCTTTCTGACCCCATGGACTGCAGCACGCCAGGCCTACCTGTCCATCACCAACTCCCAGAGTTTACTCAAACTAATGTCCATTGAGTCGGTGATGCCATCCAACCATTGCGTCCTCTGTTGTCCCCTTCTCCTCCTGCCTGCAGTCTTTCCCAGCACCAGGGTCTTTTCAAATGAGTCAGTTCTTCACATCAGGTGGCCATAGTATTGGAGTTTCAGCTTCAGCATCAGTCCTTCCAAAGAATATTCAGGACTGATTTCCTTTAGGATTAACTGGTTTGATCTCCTTGCAGTCCAAGGAATTCTCAAGAGTCTTTTCCAACACCACAGTTCAAAAGCATCAGTTCTTTGGCACTCAACTTTCTTTATCGTCCAACCCTCACATCCATACATAACTACTGGAAAAACCATAGCTTTGACTAGAGACGGACCTTTTTTGGCAAAGTAATGTCTCTACTTTTTAATATGCTGTCTAGGTTGGTCATAACTTTCCTTCCAAGGAGTAAGCATCTTTTAATTTCATGGCTGCAATCACCATCTGCAGTGATTTTGGAGCCCCAAAAATAAAGTCTGACACTGTTGCCACTGTTTCCCATCTATTTCCCATGAAGTGATGGGACCGGATGCCATGATCTTCGTTTTCTGAATGTTGAGCTTTAAGCCAACTTTTTCACTCTCCTTTTTCACTTTCATCAAGAGGCTCTTTAGTTCTTCACTTTCTGCCATAAGGGTGGTCTCATCTGCAGATCTGAGGTTATTGATATTTCTCCCAGCAATCTTGATTCCAGCTTGTGCTTCATCCAGCCCAGTGTTTCTCATGATGTACTATGCATATAAGTTAAATAAGCAGGGTGACAATATACAGCCTTGATGTACTCCTTTCCCAATTTGGAACCAGTCTGTTGTTCCATGTCCAGTTCTAACTGTTGCTTCCTGACCTGCATACAGGTTTCTCAAGAGGTAGGTCAGGTGGTCTGGTATTCCCATCTCTTTCAGAATTTTCCATAGTTTGTCATGGTCCACACAGTCAAAGGCTTTGTCATAATCAACAAAGCAGAAGTAGATGTTTTTCTGGAACTCTTTGGCTTTTTATATGATCCAATGGATGTTGGCAATTTGATCTCTGGTTCCTCTGCCTTTTCTAAATCCAGCTTGAACATCTGGAATTTCATGGTTCACGTACTGTTGAAGCCTGGGTTGGAGAATTTTGAGCATTACTCTGCTAGCGTATGA
This sequence comes from Bos javanicus, assembly GCF_032452875.1. NCBI lineage: Eukaryota > Metazoa > Chordata > Mammalia > Artiodactyla > Bovidae > Bos > Bos javanicus. Next base: position 88,187,813 of record NC_083868.1, read on the forward strand.
AATAAATGCAATTGTTTGGTAGTTTGAGCATTCTTTGGCATTGCCTTTCTTTGGGATTGGAATTTTTACTTTTAGCCTGAAGAATTTACTTTAGTATTTCTTTTAGAGCAGGCCTGCCATTTGACACACTCTCTTAGTTTTCCTTCACTAGAGAATATTTTTATTTTGTTTTTATCCCTGAGGAATATACTCATTGGTTATAGAATTCTGATTTAACAGGATTTTTCCCCTTATGACTGTGGTCATTCAGATATCCATTGTTTCCCCCTTATATGTAATTTGTCTAGAAAATTTTCTCTAGATTATTTCAAGATTTTACATTTTTTGAGTTCAACGGTTTGATTATGATGTACTGAAGGGTTTTCTTGTTTGTTTTGTTTTTGTTTGAGTTTATTCTATTTGGTTTTGCTGAGATCTTGAGTTTGAAAATTTATGTAATTCACTAAATTTGGGATGTTTTCAGCAGTTATTTCTTCATGTATTTTCCTGCCAATTTCCTTCTCCTTTTCTGGGAATCCAGTGATGAGAATGTTAGACATTTTGAAGTTGTCCTCCATCTCTCTAAGACTCTGTTCCTTGTTTTGATCTTTTCTCTCTCTCTTGTCCATACAGGATAATTTCTATTGACCTGTCTTTCAGTTCACTTACTTTTATCTCTTTTATATTAATTTCTGCTTTTGAGCCCACCTAGGAAATTTTAAAATTTCTGATATTATATTTTTCAATTTTTAGTTTTCTAATTGGCTCTTTTTTATGGTTTCTCTTTCTCTGCTGCTGCTGCTCCTGCTAAGTCACTTCAGTAGTGTTCGACTCTGTGTGACCCCAGAGATGGCAGCCCACAAGGCTCCCCCGTCCTTGGGATTCTCCAGGCAAGAACACTGGAGTGGGTTGCCATTATTTTCTCCAATGCATGAAAGTGAAAAGTGAAAGTGAAGTCGCTGAGTCTTGTCCGATTTTTAGCGACCCCATGGACTGCAGCCCACCAGGCTCCTCCGTCCATGGGATTTTCCAGGCAAGAGTACTGGAGTGGGGTGCCATTGCCTTCTCTGCTTTCTCTGCTAAGAACCTGTATTTTCTCATTCATTTCAAATTTTTGTCTTTAGCTTAAAGAGCATAGTTACTAATATGCCTTACAGGTATTTTTATGAGGTTCAGTGGTGAGAAACAGCTCTTCAGGGAAAAATAATCAGTTTTACGGTATTAAAAAATTAAACATTGTTAGAAAGACAAATTTTGCATGTAGACCACAAAGAATAACAATTTTCTTATACTTAATAGCTATGATTAAAATTAATTCTGCAGCTGCAAAGATACTTTCAGTGCCATTGTTCAGTTCAGTTCAGTCGCTCAGTCGTGTCCGACTCTTTGCGACCCCATGAATCACAGCACGCCTGGCCTCCCTGTCCATCACCATCTCCCGGAGTTTACCCAAACTCATGTCCATTGAGTCAGTGATGCCATCCAGCCATCTCATCCTCTGTCGTCCCTTTCTCCTCCTAACCTCAATCCCTCCCAACATCAGGGTCTTTTCCAATGAGTCAACTCTTCGCATGAGGTGGCCAAAGTATTGGAGTTTCAGCTTCAGCATCAGTCCTTCCAGTGAACACTGAGGACTGATCTCCTTTAGGATGGACTAGTTGGATCTCCTTGCAGTCCAAGGGACTCTCATGAGTCTTCTCCAACACCACAGTTCAAAAGCATCAGTTCTTCAGCACTCAGCGTTCTTCACAGTCCAACTCTCACATCCATACATGACCACCGGAAAAACCATAGCCTTGACTAGATGGACCTTTGTTGGCAAAGTAATGTCTCTGCTTTTGAATATGCTATCTAGGTTGGTCATAACTTTCCTTCCAAGGAGTAAGCGTCTTTTAATTTCATGGCTGCAATCACCATCTGCAGTGATTTTGGAGCCCCCCAAAATAAAGTCTGACACTGTTTCCACTGTTTCCCCATCTATTTCCCATGAAGTGATGGGACCAGATTGTAGAATCTACTATTTGAACACTATTTTTTTAAATGTTTCTACCTAAGAAACAACAGGAATGTTTGTATTGGGAATCCCTTATATTAGTTAAAGCAGTTGTATTAGAAGGGTAGTATCATGAGGTTCTAATAGAAGGGACATTAAAATATTGAGTAAGACAAATCTTTTAATATAGCTAAGTGATTTTCAGTGCACCCTAACTCAGGAATACCTGAATGTTGAAAGACATGCAGTTCATTTTCTTTTTCACTTTGGTATGCCATTCTCATGTGAAACAAGATTTTTATATCGTGCCACAATAAAAACAAATTATAGGAATAGATTCAATTTTGCTGTAAAAGCATCGATTTAAACGACATCATTCCTGATAGTATGTAGGTGCTATATGATAATAAGGCAAAAACTACTGTTCTCACTTAAATGTTGGCAATTGTAATTTTTGAAATACTGTTTCACTCAAATATTATTTTTACTCTTTAAAAATAATACATAAAAATAGGACTTCCCTGGCAGTCCAGTGGTTAAGATTCCATATTTCTACTGCAGGGGGCCATGCATGGATCAACCCCTGGTGGGAGAACTAAAATTCCACATGCCTGCCGTGTGACATGGCCAAAAACAAACAACAAAAAATGATAATAAAGAAATGTGTAAAGGAAAAAAATTAAGTCTCCCTAAAAGATTAAAAAAGGTCATTTTTACTTTGGTATACCTCCCAGCATTTTGTCTTTTAGTCTTTTTTTTTCGTGATATATTTATACACAAAACTTGTTTTAAAATTTGTATAGAATAAATAGTCAAAAATCAGAATACCATAGATGTCCTTCAATAAATGCATGGTTAAACAAACTGGTACACCCATGACATGTAATATGAATCAACAATAAAAAGGAACAAACTGCTGATACACACAACTTGAATGAAGATTGAGGTTCATGTTCTTTGGTAAATGACTTATTCTACCTCTTGGTCATTTTTCTAGTCTCTTCACTTATTTGAAATGCTGTATTTATCATATAAAAAATTCCTATATACCTCTGAATCTATTTCTGAACTTTACTCTGTTCCATTAATCTCTCTGTCTATGCTAGCATGGAAGTATTTGAATCATGATAGCTTTATTATTCACTTTGTTATCTGAAAGATCAATTTTGCTCTCATTATTCTCTCCAAAAATGTACTGGCTAATCTTTTTGAGAAATTTTAAATTCAGGAAAGTACAAAAAAAATTATACAACACCCATTTTCCTTCTACCCAGAATTAACAATTATTTAACAGTCTGTTTTATCTGAGTGAAATTTATTGTTTCACATCTAATAAATAAAATACTATAATAAAGATAAGTATTATTGATCCTCTATCCAAGCTTAATTCTTTCATCCCTAGAACCAGCCACTATTTTTATTTTATTTTTTAAAACTGGAAAATAATTATATATTTCAGAATATTTTAAATAAACAATGGGAAAGGCCATATGATTACTGGAAAGCCATTCTTTTTTAAGTTAAATTTATTTTTAATTGGAAGATAATTGCTTTACAATATTGTGTTGGTGTCTACCATATATCAACATGAATCACTCATAGGTAGACATGTATTTCCTCCCTCTTGAACCTCCCTTCCACCTCCCACCCTAACCCACCCCTCTAGGTTGTCACACAGCACCAGATTTGAGCTTCCTGTGTCATACAACAAATTTCTACCAGCTGTCTAATATTACATATGGAAATGTATATGTTTCAATACTGTTCATGGGGTTCTCGAGGCAAGAATGCTGGTGTGGTTTGCCATTCCCTTGTCCAGTGGATCACATTTTATCAGAAGTCTCCATAATGATCCGTCTGCCTTGGGTGGCCCTGCACAGCATGGCTCATAGCTTCACTGAGTTACTCAAGTTCCTTCACCACAACAAGGCTGTGGTCCATGAAGGCATGAAACACATTGCTGACAAAGATCTGTTTGGTCAAAGCTATGGTTTTCCAATAGTCATGTACAGATGTGAGAGTTGGACCATAAAGAAGGCTGAGTACCAAAGAACTGATGCTTTCAAATTGTGGTGCTGGAGAAGACTCTTGAGAGTCCCTTGGACTGCAAAAAGATCAATCCAGTCAATCCTGAAGGAAATCAACCTGAATATTCATGGGAAGGACTGATTCCAAAACTGCAGCTCCAATACTTTGGCCACCTGATGTGAAGAACTGACTCCTTAGAAAAGACTCTGATGCTGGGAAAGATTGAAGGCAGGAGTATGAGATGTGGCAAGAGGCAAAAGGGTGACAGAGAATGAGATGGTTGGATGGCATCACGGACTTGATGGACATGAGTTTGAGCAAGCTCTGGGAGTTGGTGATGGACAGGGAAGCCTGGCATGCTGCAGGCTATGGAGTCGCAAAGAGTTGGACATGACTTAGTTACTGAACAACAACAAATATATGTTTCAATGCTGCTCTCTCAATTCATCCCACCTCTCCTTCCCCACCTGTGTCCACAAGTCTGTTCTCTGTCTGTGTCTCCATTGCTGTCCTGCAGATATGTTCATTAGTATCATCTTTCTAGATTCTACATATGCGTTAATATATGATATTTGTTTTTTTCTTTCTGACTTACTTCACTCTGTATAATAGGCTCTAGGTTCAGCAGCATTGCAAATAATGCTGTAATAAACACTGGAGTACATCTGTGCTAAGTTGCTTCAGTTGTGTCTGACTTTTTGTGACCCTATGGACTGTAGCCTGATAGGTTCCTCTGTCCATGAGATCCTCCACTTAAGAATACTGGACTGGGTTGCCATGGCCTCCTGCAGGGGATCTTCCTAACCCAGGATTGAACCCATGTCTCTTATGTCTGTTGCATTGGCAGGTGGATTATTTACCACTAGTGCCACCTGGGAAACCTCAAACACTGGGGTACATGTATCTTTTTCAATTATGGTTTCCATAGGATATATGCCCAGTAGTGGGATTGTTGGGTCATACGGTAGTTTTATTCCTAGCTTTTAAAGGAATCTCCATACTGTTCTCTGATAGCTCAGTTGTTAAAGAATACCCCTGTAATGTGGGAGACCTGGGCTTGATCCCTGGGTTGGGAAGATCCCCTGGAGAAGGAAAAGGCTACCCACTCCAGTATTCTGGCCTGGAGAATTCCATGGACTGTATAGACCATGGGTTGGCAGAGTTGGACACTACTGAGTGACTTTCACTTTCCATACTGTTCTCCATGGTGGCTGTATCATTTTGAATTCCCACCAGCAGTGCAAGGAGGATTCTCTTTTCTCCACATTCTCTCCAGCATTTATTGTTTGTAGATTTTTTTGTTGATGGCCATTCTTACCGGTGTGATGTGATACCTCATTGTAGTTTTGATTTGCATTTCTCTAATATGGAGTGATGTTGAGCATCTTTTCATGTGTTTATTAGCCATCTGTATGTCTTCTTTGGAGAAATGTCTGTTTAGGTTTTCTGCCCACTTTTTGATTGGGTTGTTTGTTTTTCTGCCAACTGCTATTTTTAAATTGGTATTTTTTTCTTCTTAGTTTTATTCTAAAATTCTATATTTTTATACTTTACTTACCTATATCTGGGAACATGGAATAGTATTATTACCTTAAAATTATTTTGAACAATAGTGTTTTGGTACATTTATAGCCATTTTTACTCAACTTTATCGTTTTGAGATCTGTCTGTCTGTCTTGGTATATAGCAACCTAGTTTATTTATTTTAAAGGCCTGCCACACTCCCAACTCCTGTATTCATTTGACTTGCTTGATCACTTTCAAGTCTTTATTCAAAAATTTATTTCCTTGAACACCCTTTTAAAAGTTAAACACACACTCCTTCCCGGGACTTCTGTTACCCTTCCAAGCTTTGTTTTTTTCCATAACTCTTATTGCCATCCAACAAATTATGTACTTTTTTGTTTATTATATGCCTCCTTCTACTAGAATGTAAACTATTTTAGTCTGTATCCATTACTGTTATGTTTCTAGTTTTAAGAACAGTGCTTGGCATATAGTAGCCACTTCATAAAGCATGTGCTGAATGAACCAATGAATTTTAGTGATATGTCAATAAATGTCCAAATTCTTTTCAATTTTTCCAAATTATAAGAAATACTGCTTTGGATATCCTTCTAAGGCTCATACATGAATGTAAATTTCTAGGTAGTAGTGTGCCTATGTTTTCAATTTTGCTGAACTGCTAAATTGCTTTCCCCAGTTGCTATACCAATCTACCATCCTCAGCTCAGTTCAGTCGCTCAGTCGTGTCTGACTCTTTGCGACCCCATGAATCACAGCACTCCAGGCCTCCCTGTCCATCACCAACTCCCGGAGTCCACTCAGACTCACATCCATCGAGTCAGTGATGCCATCCAGACATCTCCTCCTCTGTCATCCCCTTCTCCTCCTGCCCCCAATCCCTCCCAGCATCAGAGTCAACTCTTTGCATGAGGTGGCCAAAGTACTGGAGTTTCAGCTTCAGCATCATTCCTTCCAAAGAACACCCAGGGCTGATCTCCTTTAGAATGGACTGGTTGGATCTCCTTGCAGTCCAAAGGACTCTCAAGAGTCTTCTCCAATCCTACCAGTTGCAAATTACCCTTTACCTTTTGTAACAATTTTTCACATAAGTTTTTTCATGTAAGAAGTTTTAACTTTTGCTAATCTATTTAGTAAAAACTGAGTAAAAAATTGAATAAAAAAATCAATTTATTTTCTTTTACATTGTTATTCATGAGCTTTCTTTTGCTCCTATTTTTTTAAAAACATTTAGCAATTTAAACATGCACATAGTTTAAAAAATGTAATATTGAAAAGATTATATATAAAACAGTAGTTCCCCATGCCTTCTACCTTGTGATTAGTATTATAGATCTACTTTGAAATTTCTTTTTTTTTTATTTTGCAATTTATTGACTTAGCTCTTTTACATAGATATACATACACCCTTTCTTCCCCTCTTTTCGTACACTCGAGGTAATTATAATTTTAACTTAAGGATCAATATTTACATTGCTGCTGCTGCTAAGTCACTTTAGTTGTGTCCGACTCTGTGTGACCCCATCGACGGCAGCCCACCAAGCTCCTCTGTCCCTGGGATTCTCCAGGCAAGAACACTGGAGGGGGTTGCCATTTCCTTCTCCAATGCATGAAAGTGAAAAGTGAAAGTGAAGTCGCTCAGTCGTGTCCAACTTTGTGACCCCATGGACTGCAGCCTACCAGGCTCCTCCGTCCATGGGATTTTTCCAGGCAAGAGTACTGGAGTGGATTGCCATTGCTGGCCACATTAACATTGTTAACTGCATTGCCAAGTAGTACATACTTTTCCGTCTTGAAAAGCTTATAATTTTTCTTGAAGAAAATAATTACATCATTTATCAAATGTATAAATTTTCTTTGCACCTATTTTTACAATTTTTTCCAATTATATATCAGTTCTGTCATATGCCTAATACTAGTTCTCTTCATCTAGTGATCAGAAACATCTGATGACTGGGACTTCCCTGGTTGTCCAGTGGTTAGGGCTTCGCCTTCCAAGGCAGAGGATGGAGGTTCAATCCCTGTTTGGGGAACTAAGATCCTACATGACCCAAGGCCAAAAAACCAAAACATAAAACACAGGTAATACTGTAACAAATGCAGTAAAGCTTTTAAACAAATGGTCCACATTTTTAAAGTCTTAAAAAAAAAAATCTGGATAATCTACTAACTCCACTTGTTTTTTTCTGAGACCTCATCCTGGAGTCCTTCATCCTCCTTTTCCAGTTCACACTGGTTACTTCCTAGGCTCCTGCAGTCTGTCATCTGGGGACTTCCCTCTGTAATTTCCTGTTTTAGAGTCCTTGTTTCCTGGATCCCGTGCTTTCCTTGATTACAGCCTTATTTCAGAGCTTCTTGAGAAAAGGCAAATGGGAAGTAAATTCTTTGAGATCTCGGATATCTGAAAAGGTTTTCATTCTACCATAGTGATTTTCATCCCTGGTTGCATATTGGAATTACATGGGAGAGCCTTAAAAAACAAAAGCAGCATCTTTTCAGATTGTGCCTCAGACCAACTAAATGAGAATTCTGATACTAAGATTGACTATTTCCCCAGGAGATTCTATTGTGATGCTAGGGTTGAAAACCCTTAAACTCCAAATGAAGGTTTAGGTGGATGTGGCAGGCTGAATTCTAAGATGGTCCTCGAGATTTCCCTCCCCTGATGCATAATACCCTTCTGTTGAGTGTGGATGGTACTAGTACATATGATGGGGTAGTATTCCCATGAATAACTTACTCATAAATTGACTTTGAGTGAATAAAAAGAGGGATTATCCTGACTGAGTCTTACCTAATTAGGTGAGTCCTTTAAGAGATGTTCTCCTACTGGCCTTGAAGATGAAGCAAATTGTTATACTGCGAGAGGAGGGAGCCATATATATAGCATGACATGGGGGAAAGCTATTAGGAGCTAAGAGCAGTCCCAGGCTGACAGCTGGTAACAAAACAAGGACTTTGGTCCTATAATGTCAAGGAACTGACTTCTGCCTATTGCTCAAATGAGATCGAAAGAGGACTTTTAAATTTCAGGGGACAGCAGAGCTTCAGCTGACTCTTTCATTACAGCTTTATAAGACCCTGAACAAGAAACCCAACTACTCTGTGCTCAGGCTTTTCACCTACATAAACAATGAGATAATAAATGGGTGACTGAGATTATGGCAATTTGCTCTGCAGCAATAGAAAACTGATGATATAGCTGCGTACAGTATTCTGGGAGGGAAATCACGTTCCCTGTGAATTTTAGGAGGATGCTCCATTTGTTTCTAACTACATTGCTGTCATGAAATTAGACACCATTCTAATCTCCATTCTTTTGGAGTCATGTGTGAGTATATTTCACAGAATACATCCCTTTACCATTAAATACTGAAGTGTGTGTGTCATAAAAACAAAGACATTCACTTAAATAGCAGCAGTGAAGTTATGAAAATCTAGAAATTTCACTTTGTCACAATACTTTTATCTACAGATTTTATTAAAATTTCACCAATTATTCCTATTAATGTCCTTTGTAACATTTTAAAAAGTGACCAGGATCCAACCCAGGGTTACACATTGCATTTGATTTCCAAGTTTTTAATGTCTCTTTAATAATGAACAGTTCCTTAGCATTTCTTTTTATTTTATGACATTGAAACTGACATTGTATTCTATGACATTTTTTTAAACAACAGGTCAGTTGTTTTGTAGAATGTCCCTCAATTTGGGGTTGTCTGACGTTTCATCATACTTTGATTCAGGTTATACATTTTTGGCAGGAATACTGTTAGTTTGATGCAAACATAACTGTGGTTTCTGACCATGAATTTTAAATCCTTATAACTAGGCTCAAACACAACTATATTAATCAAAATAGCAACTGTTTTAATCAACACATTTTTGCTAATGAGAAATAAGTTTGTTTATTCCTGTAGCATAAAAATCCATGCTTTGGGTTTCAGTGAACTCTTGGAAGGCATTTTCTGGCTCCTGCTGGTTGTGGAAGCATTTTCCCTGCAAACAGTTTTTGAGATGCTTTAAGAAGTGGTAGTGTGTTGGCAAGAGGTTAGGTAAATATGGCAGAAGAGGCAAAACTTAGCGGTCCAATTCATTCAACTTTTGAAGTGTTGGTTGTGCAATTTGCAATTGGATGTTGTTGTGGAGAAGAATTCTGTTGATCAAGGCCGGCTGCAGGTGTTGCAGTTTTCTGTGTATCTCATCGATTTGCTGAGCATACTTCTCAGATGTAATGGTTTCACCGAGATTCAGAAAACTATACTGGATTAGACTGACCACCAGTGACTAACCACAGCAGACCCCCAAACAGTGACCATGATCTTTTTTTGGAGCAAGTTTGCCTTTGGGAAGTGCTTTGGAGCTTCTTCTCTGTCCAACCACTGAGCTGGTTATCATGGTTGTTGTATGAAATCCGCTTTTCATTGCACATCACAATCCAATTGTGAAATAGTTCATTGTTGTTGCATACAATAAGAGATGACATTTCAAAATGACTTTTTTTGATTTGTGGTCAGCTCATGAGGCACCTACTTATTGATCTTTTTCACCTTTCCAATTTGCTTCAAATGCTGAATGACCATAGAATCATCAACATTGAGTTCTTCAACAAGTTTTCATTTAGTTGTAAGAGAATCAGCTTCAATGATCATCTCAGTTGGTCATTGTCAACTTCAAATGGCTGGCAACTAGACTCTTCATTTTCAAGGTTCTTGTCTCCTTTGCAAAACTTCTTGAACCACTAAACTGTATGTAGGTTAGCAGTTACTGGGCCAAATGCAATGATGATGTTGCAACTTGTCTCTGCTGTTTTATGACCCATTTTGAACTCAGATAAGAAAATTGCTTGAATTTGCATTTTGTCTAAGATCATTTCCATAGTCTCAGATAAATATAAAATAAACAGCAAGTAATAAGTCATTAACAAAAAAAATGTAGAGTGGAAAATGTTCATTAAAATGATGTATGACAGCCACTTTTAAGAATGTATTCCAATATCAAACAGCAAATTTCAACAGTGCAAAACCACAATTACTTTTGTACCAACCTAATACATAAATGTTCTTTTTAATACATTTCATCAGGAGGTACATGTTGTCAATTTGCCCTATTATTTGTGATATTAACATTTTAAAATTGAAGTATAGTTGGTTTACAATGTTGTGTTAATTACTGCTGTACAACAATGTGATTCAGTTACACACACACACACACACAGTGATGGTGGTTTAGTTGCTAAGTCATGTCTGATTCTCGTGACCCCATGGACTGTAGCCCACCAGGTTCCTCTGTCCATGGGATTTCTCAGGCAAGAATACCGGAGTGAGTTGCCATTTCTTTCTCCAGGGGATCTTCCTGACCCAGGGATTGAACCTGAGTCTCCTGCACTGCAGGAGGATTCTTTACCACTGAGGCACCTCTGGCATATATATATGTATAAATATATATATACACACACACTTAAAAATATCCTTTCCCATTATGGTTTACCATAGGATATTGAAGGTAGTTCTCTGTGCTATACAGAAGTACCTTGTTGTTTGTCCAGTCCCTATATAAAAGCTTACATCTGCTAACCCCAACCTCCCACTCCATCCTTTTCCCAATCCCCTCCTGCTTGGCAACTACCATGTAATATTAACTTTGGTTGCTTGGTTAAAATGGTATCTTCCAAATCTCTCCACTAAAACTTACTATTTTTCCTTTTATAATCATAAACAATATATGTGAAAATTTTTGACTATATAATTATTCTGTTCTCAAATTACTTCACCTACTAGCTTTAGAATTTTTGTCAATTCTTGCCTGACTCAATTGTCACCATTTTAAAATGTGATCTAAATTAATAGTTTCATTTTTGTTTAAGTGATCTGTTTTTCTCCCTGAGATCCTTTAAACTCACTATTCTAAATGTACCATAATTTATGGTTTTTTGTGCTAGAGTTCAATGATACTGGGGTTATCTTCCTTTATTCATACTCCTGGGTACTCAGTAGCTTCTTTTAATCTGAGAATTCTTGTCCATTGGAAAAACTTATTTTGATTATTTTCTTTTTTCAATTTTCTTCCTTTGGGATTCTTTTTCAGTCAGATATTTATACCTCCTGTATCATTCTACTGTTTTGGTTTTGTTAATATTTTTTATTGTTCAGTCAGTCATGTCCAACTCTTTGTGACCCCATGGACTCCAGCATGCCAGGCTTCCCTGTCCTTCACCCTTTCCCAGAGCTTGCTTAAACTCTTGCCCATTGAATCGATGATGCCATCCAACCATCTTGTGCTCTGTTGCCCCCTTCTCCTCCTGCCTTCTATATTTCCCTACATCAGGGTCTTTTCCAATGAGTCAGCTCTTTGCATCAAGCGGCCAAACTATTGGAGCTTCAGCTTCAGCATCAGTCCTCCCAGTGAATATTCAGGACTGATTTCCTTTAGGATTGACTGGATTGATCTTGCTGTCCAAGGGACTCTCAAGAGCCTTCTCCAATACCACAGTTCAAAAGCATCAGTTCTTCAGTGCTCAGCTTTCTTTACATCCAACTCTCATCACATCCGTACATGACTACTGGAAAAAATATAGTTTTGACAATACAGACTTTTGTTGGTAAAGTAATGTCTCTGATTTTTGTTAATATTATCTATATTTTTAATATTATCTGTACTATAGTCTGACTCTTTAATCTTTGCCTTCCTGCACCATTTGGAACGTATCAATCTGATCCCTCTATTGAATTTTTAGTTTTTATGATTATGTTTAAAATTCCACAGAGTTATTTCTTGTCCTCTGTTACTAAAAAAAAAAAACCCAAAAAACCCTGTTCATAAACTTCTGATTATCAGGGAGTAAGTGGGGAGGAGGAAGGGATAAATTGGAAGATTGGGATTGACATATACACATTACTATATATAAAATAGATAACTAATAAGGACCTACTATATAGCACAGGCAACTCTACTCAATACTCTAATGGCGTATATGGGAAAAGAATCTAAAAAAGAGTGGATATATGTATATGCGTAACTAATTCACTTTGCTGTACACCTGAAATTAACACAAAATTGTAAATCAACTTACTCCAATAAGAAAGTTTTTTTTTTAAATCACACACACACACACACACACACACAATGTTGTCCCTTTACCCATCAATGATCACAACAAATTGCCTGAATGTTTTCTTGCATCTAAATTGGGGTTCCTTCCCCTTACACTCACTCCCCACCTCTATGTATTGTTCATTTCAGTATTTATTACCTGTTAGAAAGTATCCTCTTGAGAGTCCCTTGGACTGAAAGGAGATCCAACCAGTCCATCCTAAAGGAGATCAGTCCTGGCTGTTCATTGAAAGGACTGATGTTGAAGCTGAAACTCCAATACTTTGACCACCTGATGCGAAGAGCTAACTCATTTGAAAAGACCCTGATGCTGGGAAAGATTGAGTGCAGGAGGAGAAGGGGACGACAGAGGATGAGATGGTTGGATGGCATCTGACTCAATAGACATGTTTGGGTGAACTCCGGGAGTTGGTGATGGACAAGGAGGCCTGGCGTGCTGTGGTTCATGTGGTCGCAAAGAGTTGGACATGACTGAGTGACTGAACTGAACTGAACTGAAAAAGTGTCCTCAAATGTTCAGTGACATAGAGTATCCATTTATATTTTAATTAAAACTTTATTTATTTATTTATTTGGCTATGTTGAGTCTTCGTTGCAGCACTCGGGATCTTTGTTGCATCCTGCAGGCTCTTTTGTTGCGCCTATGGCCTCTCTAATTGTGGCTCATGGGGTCAGTAGTTGCAGCATGCAGACTTAGTTGCTCGGTAGCATATGGGACCGTAGTTTCCTGGCCAGGGATTGAATCCATGTCCCTTGCACTGCAAGGCAGATTCTTAACCTCTGTACTACCAGGGAAGTCTTTATGTTTAATTTTTTTGTTGTGGACTATTTTTAAAGTCTTTATTAAAACTGCCACAATACTGCTTATGCTCTATGCCTTGATTCCATGGCTATAAGGCATGTGGGATCTTAGCTGCCTGACCAGGGCCTGAACCCATACCCCACACACCCAGGAGGTGAAGTCCCAACCACTGGACCATCAGGGGAGTTCTCTCATATATTTATATATAAGTATATAAAATTTATATTTTAGAATGAGATGCTAAAAAAGCTGAGTGGCAGGCTTCAGAGTAGGGTGATTCAGCTATTAGAATTCCTAGATATTAGTATTAGTATTAGTAAGTAATTGTCCCCAGAGTTATTGAGTTTCTTAAAAAAAAAAAAAAAAGGATCCTCTAATCTTCTGCTTGTGAGATATGTGTCTGATTCTTGGAATTCCTACGATGAAGGAAAGATCCTGGCTCCTCACTACTCAGAATTGAGGTTTTTACAACTGCACTGTACTTGCTTTGTCTAAGCATAGAGACTTTCTGATTTCAATTTCTTCTGAGACGATAGTGATTTGTCTGTTCTAAAGTGAGGAAATAACCTTTTTTTAAAAAAAAAATTTTATTGAGTATAGTTGTTTTACAATGTTGTATTAGTTTTTGCTGTACAGCAAAGTGAATCAGCTATACGTATACATACATCCCCTCTTTTTTTATTTTGAATTTTCTTCCCATTTAGGTCATTGCAAAACATTGAGTTCTCTGTCCTATACAGTGGGTTCTCATTAGTTATCTATTTTATGCATAGTATCATTAGCATATATATGTCAATCCCAATCTCCCAATTCATCCCATACTTCTCTTGCTCCTGAAATCTACAAATAATAAATGCTGGAGAGGTTGTGGAGAAAAGGGAACCCTCTTGCACTGTTGGAGGGAATATAAATTGGTGCAACCACTATGAAAAACAGTATGGAAGTTTCTTAAAAAACTAAAAATAGAACTACTATATGACTCAACAGTCCAACTACTGGGCATATACCCAGAGAAAACCATAATTCAAATGACACACACATACCAGTGTTCATTGCAGAACAATTTACAATAGCCAGGACATGGAAATAACCTAAATGTCCATCAGCAGAGAAATGGATAGAAAAGATTTGGTACATGTATACAATGGAATATTACCAGCCAGAAAAGGAGCGAAACTGGGTCATTTGTAAAGGTGTGGATGGAACTTGAGACTGTCATACTGGGTGAAGCGAATCAGAATGGGAAAAAAACAAATACTGTATATTAATGCATATATGTGAAATCCAAAAAATTGGTATAGAGAATCCTATTTACAAAGCAGAAGTAGAGACACAGACGTAGAGAACCTACTATTCTAGTTATTCTGCGTACAAATATTTGACCAGTTTCTCTGTTTTCATCCCTGACTTTCATCCCCATAACCAGTGTCTGATTCATCCATATTTTGAGCCTGTCAGGAATTCAGTAAGGTAAATTGACACGCTTCTCTTTGAGAGGCATCTTAACTTGTGGTATCCTCTTCTCTGTTATCGTCTCTGTTGTTTTCCATCTTCCAATAATTTGCTGGTATCATTTGCCACTCTCCTTTGCCACTCTCCTTTTCCCTATTGCCCTCCTTTTCCCTGGAATTTTATTTATAATCTTTTTTAAGAATTCATGTAATGTCATTTTTAGGTGGAACTTTGGAAGAAGAGAACTTTAACTTCTATGATCAATGTGTCATCCATTTGTGTCTATTTTGATTCATTTAGTCTTCTTGATGAACTTATAATCAGTTTTCCATACTGTACAAAGTCACCTACTCATCCATATGCAATAAAATTGCTTTGAATTTATAGGTTAAATTGAGAGGAACTGATATTTTACAATACTGGAACTTCCATTCTTCATTTATCAAAGTGATCAGTACAAGACATATTTCTAACTGTTTATAGAAAAGAACAGATTTGTATATTTGTCTTATACTGATCACATTGATGAATTGCAAGTTCTGAAAGAGTATAGTTGGTAATTTTATGTAAATGTAATTTATAAATGTGTATCATTTTATAATAAGAATATGAAATGAAAACTGTTTTAAGCTTGATTAATTTTGTGAATAAATATTATTTTTTATTTTCTTGTACCAATTAATCTATAAGACTCTTTTTTTGTTTTCTTTTTATACAAATAAGCATTATATATTAGAAATTCCTCTTGGTGGAGATCTATTTGCACATTTTCGTTGGTGTATTCTATGATCAAATAGATTTGAAAAATGCTGTCTTAAAAATACCCCCCACATTTAGCATAGTACCAGACACTTAGTGGTAGTTCAATAAGAACTTATTGAGTAAACAAATTTATTTAGTCTTCTTGGCTGTCTTCTTCTCTTCAGGTTTATCCTCCAAACTCAGACAGATGAGAAGCATTTTCTAAAAACTCTCCAAAGTGAGTATTTCATAACATCCCTAGAAACCCATGTTAGTGTTTGACAAATCTCCAAATGTCAGGAAACTTCTTTACTCTAAAGGCTATTTTGCTGTAGTTTAGTTTAAGTCATTTCCTTTTATTCTTTTTTAATGCTGTTAGAAAAGAGGTTTCCATTTCTAGTGTGTAAATCTAAAAAGGTTACATGGAACTAAAATTTAGTTGTAGGTGTGCTTTAGAAAATTTTTTCCCCCTCTTTCCACCATGATACTATAAAATGAGGATAATTCTACCACCCACAAAAAACTGGATTCATTTATAGAAGAACAATGGGAAAATATATCCAACTACTTTAGAGAAAAATAATACTTCAATATGAAAATATTTATCTCACTCTCCTCAAAACGCTTTAAACCAATGATTTCCAAACTTGACTAATTTTAAAAAATAATTTACTTATTATTATTAATTTTTTTGGCTCTGCAGAGTCTTCGTTGCTGTGGGGGCTTTTCTCTAGTTGCAGAGAGCAGGGTGGGAAGGCTACTCTCTTGTGGTGTGCAGGCTTCTCACTGCAGTGTCTTCTCTTGTTGCTGAGCACAGACTCTAGGGCATGCAGGCTTCAGTAGTGGTGCTTCCCAGGCTCTAGAGCACAGGCTCAACTGTTGTGGCACATGGGTTTAGTTGCTCTGAAGCCTGTGGAATCCTCCATGTGAAGGATTGAACCCATGTCTTATGCATTGGCAGGTGGATTCTTCACCCCTGATCCACCAGGGAAGCCCTAAATTTGACTAATATTTAAAAAACACTTGGGGAGCTAAATAGATAAAAAGACTTTTGGTCCTATGCAAATAATAAAAACTGAAATTTGATTACCACATGGGTGGTGTTTGGAAACTTGTAACTAAAAAAAAAAAAATCCACTGTGGGAGCTTTTAGAATCTTCTCTTTATTTCTAGTGTTATCATGTTTTGGTTTGGTCATTTTTCATGCTTTGTGCTAGGCAGTGGACATAACTTTCCACTCTTACCTTTCATAAAGTTAGAGATGTGTGTCCTTCAATTCTAGGAAAAATTTTAATTATCTCCCCTTTTACTTTTTTATGTTTTCTCTTCCTGAAATTCCACTTAGTTGGGAATTTGAGCATCTGGATTAAAGCTTTATTATGTTTTTTTCCTTTTTTTTTTTTTTTTTGAAAGTAACCATCCCTGACTTTTTGTCAACTATTCTCAACTTAACCTTTTAACTTGGATATTAAATTTTTTTTCTGATGGTCATGCTTTGATCATGTTTATAATTTCCTAGAGTTATTTTTCTTCTTTTGTGGTGGGTTAAAGTATTTCCACAAATTCCTTGATGCAGCTGTCTAAAAGTAATGTGTAAGAATCCTCCCTTTGAGTGTGTGCGGGACTTTGTGACATGCTTCTAATGAATAAGAAAAAAGATGCAGGTGAAAATGTATGACTTTTGGATGCCAGTTCATAAAGGGCAGTGTAGCTTTCTTATTGTTCTTTCTTTGGATTACTTGCTCTAGGGAAAGCCAGTTGCCATTTGTGAGAACACACAATAGTGTTATGGAGAATTCTATGGACTGAGAAATTAAAGGCTCCTGCCAACAGCTATGTAACAAATCATGTGAAAGAGGATCCTCTAGCCCCAGTCAAATCTTCAGAAAACTGCAACCCTAGCTGATAGACTACAATCTCATGAGAGACTCTGAGCCAGAACTGATGCCAAAAGCTCAGCTTCTCTGTGTACCAGTGCCACATTGAATCTTGGGACAGAGTTTTGGGTGAAGTAGAAAAGGATAGCTTTATTACTTTGCCAGGCAAAGGGGGTCACAGCAGGCTAATGCCTTCAAAACTGTGTGTCCCAACTTGGAGAAGATTGTGAGTTTTATAGTAAATGTTCAAAGAAGGTGTGATCAGCTCATGGACATTCTTCTGATGGGTTGGTGGTGAGGTAAGTGAGAGTCAACATCATCAACCTTCTGTTCCAAATGGTCTGGGGTCTACATGCTTATGGGCACACCATTTCAACTTCTCCCACCTGCAAGGGGTTTCAGTATCTGCAAAACAGCTCAAAGACATTGTTGTGTGTATCTGTTGATGGGGAAACAGGTCCTCCCCCCAGGGCTGCTCTTGATTGTTTCTCCCTCGTCTGGTATCCCCTCCCTTAATTAACAAGTGCTTGAATCTGCCCACTGGAAGTCAGGGAAGGTCATGGAGGCTGAATGAAGGCTGTTTCATATGATCAAAGAAATAGAGGGGTACAGAAAGGCTTTGTGCCCAGAAGCCCCACAGCCCCGCTTGGTATTAGAACCATGCAGCTTATTTGCTCCAAGACCCACAGAAATTGTGTAAGATAGTAAAGGTTTCTTGTAAGTTGCTTAGCTTGTGGGTAATTTGTCATGTGGGCTTCCCTGGTGGCTCAGATGGTAAAATGTCTGCCTGCAATGCGGGAGACCTGGGTTTGATCCCTGGGTAGGGAAGATCCCCTGGAGAAGGAAATGGCAACCCACTCCAGTATTCTTGCCTGGAAAATCCCATGGATGGAGGAGCCTGGTGGGCTACAGTCCATGCAGCAATAGATAACTAACATATCTTGCTTCTGAATGTTCCTTTTTATTGCATCCTATTCTTGTTTCAGATGCCTTATCTCCTGCAATTTCACAGGACCTTATTAAATTTTATTTGCTTTTTTTCCCCCTCACTTCATTGTCTCTGCCTGCATGCTCAGTCACTTCAGTGGTGTCCAACTCTTTGTGGCCCCATGGACTGTAGCCCGCCAGGCTCCTCAGTCCATAGGGATTCTCCAGGTGAGAATACTGGAATGGGTTGCCATGCCCTTCTCCAGGGGGTCTTCTGGACCCAGGGATCGAACCGGCATGTCTTGTGTCTCCTGTATTGGCAGGCAGGTTCTTTATCATTAGTGCCGCCTGGGAAGTCCCTCATTGTCTCTAATGCCTTTGAATTTTATTTTCTGGATTCAGCATAGGTGACAAAGTGCCAAAAAGAATGAGGAAGATGCAGATTCTGGACATGAGGTCAGGGGAGAAGAGGTAAACAAGTGGCTAATGTTCTTGTATCTCAGTCGGTAAAAGAATCTACATGCAATGCAGGAGATCCGGGTTTGATTTCTGGGTTGGGTGGATCCCCTGGAGAAGGAAATGGCACCCCACTTCAGTATTCTTGCCTGGAGAATCCCATGGACAGAGGAGCCTGGCGGGCTACAGTCTATGGGGTCACAAGAGTCAGAAATGACTTAGTGACTAAACCACCATCACAGTGTCTGCTGTAGGAATCAAAAATAAAGGAAAAGGAAAAAAACTAAATAGCCTATAAGAGAACAAGATGTATGAATCTATTTTAGAGAAGTTTGTTTTGCTCATCATATTATCAATTATCATTAGTACTCAAGTTCCTTAATCCACACCATCTTTCACAAAGATTTCTAATATAGTATGTTAGAAGTACTCAATGGTGCCTCTATACTATTTCACTTGAATTGAATTCTTCTGTTCCTAAAGCTGCATGATAGACAAAGTGAAAGTGAAGTCGCTCAGTCGTGTCCAACTCTTTGAGGCCCCATGGACTGTGTAGCCTACCAAGCTCCTCTGTCCATGGGATTTTCCAGGCAAGAACACTGGAGTGGGTTGCCATTTCCACAAACCAGGGTGTTATACAGCTGTGTTAAGGACACCTTCATGTTGCTTGTGTAACTAGTAGATATGTGTAACTTCTATCTGATGGTAGTTTTCAGACAAAGCTAAAGGTCAATGGAATCATTGTAGACCGCATCGGCTTGTATACTGTTTGTCATTTTGAGTATGCTTTTCAAATGGTAAGAGGCTCTTTTGTAAAATGGGAATAATAATAGACTCTGGCCTTTCCAAATGATGCCTGTGGTAAGGAATCTCCCTGACAATTCAGGGAATGTAAGAGACACAGTTTCAATCCCTGGGTCAGGAAGATCCCCTGGAAGAGGAAATGGAAACCCACTCCAGTATTCTTGCCAGGAAAATTCCATGGACAGAGGATCATAGCAGTCCATAGGGTCACAAGGAGTTGGGCATGAATGAGTGACTGAGCATGCACACACACATGCAATAGACCCTACCTTGGGGTTGTTGGAGAAGAGCATGGCAACCCACTGCAGTATTCTTGCTTGGAGAATCCCATGGACAGAGGAACCTGGTGGGCTTCAGTCCATGGGGTCACAAAGAGTTGGACATGACTGTGTGACTACAACTTTCCACTTGGGGTTGTTATAAAGATTTAATGAGATAAATTGCTTAGAATAATGCCTGGCACTGTGTTCCCTTTTTGGGGGTGGGTGGGTCATGCCACAAGGCATGTGGGATTTTAGCTCGCAGACCAGGGATTAAACCTGCCTGCTTTGCATTGGAAGTGCAGTCTTAACCACTGGACCACCAAGGGAAGTTCCTCCCTGTCTTTCATCCTCTTCTTCTCCATCTGCTTCCCCTACTTCTCCTCTTTATTCTCCCCCCCTTTTTTTTCCTTCTCTGCTTCTCCTTTTCCACTTTATATTTCTCTTTATTACAGGCATATCTCATTTTATTGCACTTTTCAGACATTATGTTTTTTTGTTTTACAAATTGAAGGTTTGTGACACCCTGTGTTGAGCAAGTCTCTTAGCATTTTTGTTTTTCCAACAACAGTGGTCCACTCTGTGTCTCTGTGTTATTTTGGTAATCTTTACAATATTTGAAATTTTATTTTTATTATTATTATATTTGTTGCAGTGATCTGTAATCTGTGATCTTTGATGTTATTGTAATTGCTTTGGAGGGCCACAAACCAAAATGCCTGTATAAGATGGCAGACTTAATGGATAAATATTGTGTGTATTTATCCATTAAGTTCTATGCACTGACCATTTCCTAGCCACTCTCTCTCTCCTTAGGCATCTCTATTCTCTGAGACACAACAATATTGAAAGTAAGCCAATTAATAACCCTACCAAGGTCTCTAAGTGTTCAAATGAAAGAAAGAGTTGCACGTCTCTCATGCTAAGTCAAAAGCTAGAAATGATTAAGCTCAGTGAGAGAGGCATGTTGACAGCCAAGATAGGTCAAAAGCTAGGCCTCCTGGGCCAGTTAGCCAAGTTGCAAAAAGGTTCTTGAAGGAAATTAAAAGTGCTACTCCAGTGAACACATGAATAATTAGAAAGGAAAACAGTCTTACTGCTGATATGGGGAGAGTTTGAGCAGTATGGACAGAAGATCAAAACAGCCACAACATTCCCTTAAGCCAAAGGTTAATCCAGAGCAAGGCTCTAACTCTTTTCAATTCCATGAAGGCTGAGAGAGGTGAGGAAGCTTCAGAAGAAAAGTCTGAAGCTAAAAGAGGTTGGTTCATAGATAACACAGTCTTATATTGAAAGATGATGCCAGCTAGGACTTTCAAGGCATAAGAGGAGAAGTCAGTGCCAGGCTTCATAGCGTCAAATGACAGGGTGACTCTCTTGCTGGGACTATGTAGTTGATAACTTTAAATTGAAGCTAATGCTCATTTACCATTCCCAAAATCCTAGGGCCCTTAAAAATTATGCTAAATCTACTTTGCCTGAGCTCTATAAGTAGAACAAGAAAGCCTGCATGACTGCAGCTCTGTTTATGACGTGGTTTGCTGAATATTTTAAACCTACTTCTTAGACATGCTGTTCAGAAAAAAAAAATTCTTTCAAAATATTGCTGCTCATTGGCAACGCACCTGATCACCCAAGCACTCCAGTGGAGATGTACAACAGAGTAGTGTTTCCATGCCTGTTAATACAACATCTGTTCTGCAGCTCTTGGATCAAGGAGTAATTTCAGCTTTCAAATCCTATTATTTAAAAAATATATTTTTTTAGAGGCTATTGCTGCCATAGATAGCAATTCCTCTGATGGATCTGAACAAAATAAATGGAAAATCTTCTGGGAAAGAATCATCATTCTAGATGCCATTAAGAACATTTGTGATTCATCAGAAGAGATCAAAATATCAACATTAATAGGAGTTTGGAAAAAGTTGATTCCAACTCTTATGGATGACTTTGAGGGGTCCAGGAGGAACCCTGGACCTCAGAGGAGGAATTAATTACAGATGTGATGAAAATAGCAAGAGAACTGAATTGGAGGTAGAGCCTAAGCATGTGACTGCATTGCTACAATGTCATGATAAAACTTAAAGGATGAGGAGCTGCCTTTTGTGGATAAGCAAAGAAAGTGTCTTCTTGAGATGGAGTCTACTCCCTGGTGAAAATGCTATGAAGATTGTAGAAATAACAACAAGAGATTTAGGGTATTGCATAACTTAAGTTGATAAAGCACTGGCAGGGTTTGAAAGGATTGTCCAATTTTTAAAGAAGTTCTACTGTGGGAAAAATGCTGTCATATAGCATTGTCTGGTGTGGAGAAATTATTTGTGAAAGGAAGAGTCAATAGATGTGGCAAACTTCATTATTGTCTTATTTTAAGAAACTGCCACAACCATAGAAACTTTCAGCTATCACCACCCTGATCAGTCAGCAGCCATCAAAACATCAGGACAAGGGGCTTCCCTGGTGGCTCAGTGGTAAAGAATCCCCCTGCCAGTGTCAGAGACACAGGTTCAATCCCCTGTCTGAGAAGCTCCCACATGCCGCAGAGCAACTAAGCCCCTGCACCACAAATATTGAGCCTATGCTCTAGAGACTAATAGTGGAAAATGCCACTACTGAGCCCACGGACCACAAATACTGAAGCCCAAGTGCCCTAGAGCCTGTGCTCCGCAACAAGAGAAGCCACTGCTACAAGAAGGCTGTGCACTGTAACTAGAGAGTAGCCCCGCACGCCGCAACTAGAGAAAGCCCGTGCACAGCAATGAAGACGCAGCACAGCCATAAATTTAAAAAAAAAATCAGGGCAAGCCCCTCCACCAGCAAAAAAGATTACCACCCATTGAAGGATCAGATGATGGTTAGCAATTTTTAGGAAAAAATAATTTTAAAATTAAGTTATGAATATTACTTAAATATTTTCTTATATATTTGGCTGCACCGAGTATTAATTGTGGGATCTTCTATCTTTGGTGAGGCATGCAAGATCTTTAGTTGCAACACGAGGGATATTTTTATTGCAGCATGTGGAATCTTTATGTGGAACCCTTAGTTGTGACATGCGAACTTTTAATTGCAGCATGTGGGATCTAGTTCCCTGACCAGGGATTGAACCTGGGCCCCCTCCACTGAGAGTGTGGAGTCTTAGCCACTAGACCACCAGGGAAGTCCCAAGATATGCATATTGCTTTTTTAGGCATAATGCTATTGCCCTCATAATATTGCATTATGTGTAAACTAAATTTCACATGTGCTGGAAAACTAAAAATTTCAGGTGACTCATTTTATTGTGATACTTGCTTTATTGCACTGGTCTAGAACTGAAGCCACGATATCTCAGACATGTGCTTGTATTAGGATTATATAACAACATATCATCATGAACCTTGAATCTATTTTGGAGAGAATTCTGGTGTATAGACCACTTTTACAAAGTCTTATCCATATGCTGCTGTCTGTGTGACCCCATAGACGGCAGCCCACCAGGCTCCCCCGTCCCTGGGATTCTCCAGGCAAGAACACTGGAGTGGGTTGCCATTTCCTTCTCCAATGTATGAAAGTGAAAAGCGAAAGTGAAGTTGCTCAGTTGTGTCCGACTCTTTGTGACTCCATGGACTGCAGCCTACCAGAGATTTTCCAGGCAAGAGTACTGGAGTAGGGTGCCATCGCCTTCTCCATCCATATGCTACCACACTGAATTATAAGATATTGGCATCTACATTTGTAAGTCATACGCAGACCTCTAACATAGAAGTTTGATTCCCTGTAACACAGCTAAATCACTCAACAAAATTTTGCAGAAGTCTGAGAGAAGTTTGTGCTGGACAGTGAGAGACTGTATAAAACTGACACACTGCTCAGTCTAGTGGTGAAGACAGTCAAGTATAACAGAACTCCCCACTATTATAGACATTCTCAGAATGCCGGGGGACTTAGAAGAGTGAACTCTGATATGTGTATTATGGTCACTGAAGTTTAGGAAAAGAGAAAACATTTCAAAGGGGTGTGTGTGTATATGTGTGGTGGGGAGTTGGGCATAATTCCAGATGTAGAGAACAACATATGAAAGACTACAGCCATAAGATAGGGCATGTTGTGACTGGAAACCAGCAAGTAACTGAAGTAAAATCTGAGAACATACTATGTATCAAAGTTGTAGTACACAGGGAGTCTTCAAACACCAAAAACATAGCTCTTTGTGCAAGAGCAACAAAGTAAATTCTCTTTGGTTTCTAAGAATTATAAAATCAGCAGAGAGGAAGTCCTCCCACAGTATTTTGTTATAGCATAAGTATTTGTTTAATAATTTGTTAATGTTTTTTGAATGAAGGAATAAGTAAATGATGAATCTTGAAAAATGTTTATGAGTCAGCCAGGTTTCGTTTTTCTTTCTCAAATATTACCATTATGTCTCCACTCATTCCGGTGCTTTAGTGTTTGTGCGATACTCAAATGTTTTTTATTTGGCCCTTCTAATTATTTGCTGCCATCTAGTGTAATAAAGTTGATGTTGTAATGTTTCTTTCCCCCAAATTATTGAAAAAATTATTGACATACATCAGTGTGTAAGTTTAAGGCGTACAGCATGATGGTTTAATCTACATATATTGTAAAATAATTACCACAATAGGTTCAGTGAATCATCTTCTCGTACAGAATCAATAAAAAGGAAAGAAAGAAGAAAAGAAAAAAGGAAAAAAATTCTGCTTGTGATGAGAACTCTTAGGATTTACTATCTAAACAACTGTCATATATTGGACAGCAATGTTAGCTAAAATCATCCTGTTGTATAATATATGACACACTTAGTACTTATTTGTAACAGGAAGTTTGTACATTTTGACCACCTTCTTCCAATTTCCCTTCCCCATTCACCTCCACCTATGGTTATTAAAGTCTGATCTCTTTTTCTAGGAGTTTGGGCTTTTATTTGTTTTTTGAAGATACCACATATAAGGAAGATTGTACAGTATTTGTCTTTGTCTGACTTATTTTACTTAGTATAACACCTTCATGGTCCATCCATTTTGTCACAAATTGGACAATTACCCCCGACCCCCCCCTTATGGCTGGATAATATTCCATAGTGTATATATGTAAACATCCATTCATCTATCAGTGGACATTGAGGTTGTTTCCATGTCTTGGCTATTGTTAATGATGCTGCTATGAAGGTGGGGTTGCAGATATCTTTCTAAGTTAGTGTTTTTGTTTTCTTTGGACGTATTCCCAGAAGTGGAATTGCTGGCTCATAAAGTGGTTCTATTTTTAAGTTTTTGACGGTCCTCCATACTGTTTGGTGTAGCAGTGGCTGTCCCAGTGTACAATCCCACCAATAGTGGGATTAAAGCTAAGTTAGTGAAAGAACCTGATACAAAATTCAAGGAATTGTGGGTATAAAAAGTTACATAATTTTAAAACTTCAGAACACTATAAGGTAGTGCAATAGAATGTGGTGCAAATTGGAATACTCTCTGTCCCATGTTGCTCTCTCCTGGGTTCAAGTACTCTAGCTGCTTAAAATTCATTAATGCTTTCCTAATGATGATTTTTAAGGTTTAAAATGATATAGGCTTTATTCCTTGATATTTAAAATAAGACTAAGTAAATTAAGGCCAGAAAATGCCATTTAATTTATTCATTGGCTTTGTCATATACCTATCATAGTGTCATTCTCTCTCCCTCCACCCCCCCTCCCCTTTCTTTTTCTTTCTGTGCAAAGGAAAATACTGCTTTGGTTTTTATTTCACTTTTAGAAAACTTATAGCCCTGAAGGAAAAGTTGGCTGGGTAGGTCAGTCATGACATCATTTTTAGATTTTCAAGCCAAATGTAAAATTAAGTTGTTTTTGAAGCCAGCGCTTGCTGTGATGGAAGAGACTCCGGAAGGAGGACTTCCTGCCCTTCCAGGCTTAGGGCCCCTTAGAGTTTCCTCTGAGAGGTACCAAATTAGAATGGGAATAATTTATTAGAATATATTATCGCTCTCCCTCTCCCCAGTTCTCTATGCAATTATACCATCAACACCATGAATTCCTATACAGAAGAAACTCTAAGCTGGTGCCCAGAGACCTGGATTCTAATTCTGCCTTCTTTTGGAAGTGGTTGTGTGACATTAATCAAGACACATGGGCCTTACTTTCTTCTTTTATAAATTCAAGCCTTGAGTTTAGATTTTTTTTTGGTCTTTCAATCTTTAAGATGCAGTAATTTTTTTTTTTGCTATTTACTTTGCTGAGCTTTGTTTAGTCTCCAGACTTGAGAGGAATGAAAACCTTGACTAGAAAACAATTCCTGAAGGGTGGGAGATTATAGTGAAAGAATTTTTGGAGAAATAAAGTTAGCTGGTTGCCATTCTTCTTTTAAGTCTATCTGCTAAAAGGTAGCAGAATTGTTTCAGACATAACCTCATCCTCTCACAATTAAAAAAAAGAGACCTGCTAGATTAAGTCCCAACACATGTTTCTATTATTAAAAGGATTCAATATCTGGTATTAGGAAGGATATATGTTCACAATATACAGTTTGTCATAAAGAAACCTAAAGCTGGGGGAGGTAAAAATGAGATGGATAGTACACTAAGTACTGGAGGCATGTTTAAATATTCAAAACGCGCAGGAGATACAGAATAGCTGGACTCCTGTATGACAAATTGCAGGCTGTAGTTGCATCTACTTATATCTACTTATATTACTTGTGCATACTGGAGCTCGTTTTTTATGAAAAAAGAGCTGATTTTCTAGAGTGGTTTACAGAAATTAGTCTTATTATTATTAGTCAGAAATTATCTAATAAATTTATTAATTTAATAAATTAAATTAATAATTTAAAAATTAACAAATTTATGTCATTTCATAAATAAGATATAAGATTTAATAAACACATTCTTCAGATAATCTAAAAAAAGAAGAATTTCACCTTCAAAAGTGTGGCAATTTTATTTCATTTGGGGATAGCAGCAAGGAACCGCTTAACCTTATGAAGAAAATAAAATACTATGTGTCAGAATGAGAGTCTATCACCGTTAAGAATCTTTCCCAGAAGCTTGAATTATGGGAAAGAAGATCCAAGCACTTCATTCTTTCTTTTCTATTTTCTGCTTTCAAGCCACTCTAACCTATCCAAAAACAATCATCTTGCACCAGTTCCCCAGTATTGTAAGGGACCCTTGTTAAAAACATAAAAAAATGTAGGATGCCCATCTCATAGAAATGATATTTTTGTATCTAGTAATTGGAAGATGACACGTGTGTAAAATCCGGCCATGAATTTAGACAATTTTTAATGGAATCCTTAAAGTATTTCTTTATCTTTAGCTCTGCTGGGTCTTCATTGCTGCACAGGCTTTTCTTTAGTTGCAGCGGAAGGGGCCACTCTCCAGTTGTGGTGTGCAGTCTTCTCACTGTTGTGGTTCTCTCGTTGCAGAGTGCCAGCTCTAGGCCACGGGCTTTATTGTGGCTCGTGGGCTCTAGAGTACACAGGCTCAATCGTTGTGGCAATGGGCTTAGTTGTTCCACAGCATGTGGGCCCTTCCTGGATCAGGAGACAAACCCATGTCTCCTGCATCGACAGGCAGATTCTTTACCACTGAGCCACCAGGAAGCCAACACAGTCAATTTTCTATTTGCAACTCACAGATTGTAGCCTGCCAGGCTCCTCTGACCGTGGGATTCTCCAGGGATTCTCCAAGCTTGAAATTCTATTTTAAATAGAATTTGTTCATTATGCCTAGCAGTTCTAGGTAATTGAAACAGTACATATATTTTCTGAAGACATTCTTTCAACTAAAAATAAAATTAAGTGGAAAAAAGTGTTACATAATTGTTTATACTGTCTTCACAGGCCAGACAGGCAAAGGTAGGAAACTGTCTACTGCTTTGGAACATTGAAACTCAACCAGATTGGGGTTGAGAGAGGGCCTGAGATACATGCTGGTTGATCTTTATCTTCTGGAGTTCATGTTATAAAAATATGAAAATATGAATGCTTTTCTCCCTCATACGTTGCCCTGCCATCTCTCCCACTATCCCTCAGTACTTCTCTAGGAGCAGTGGTTTCTGCACGTCGTTGTTTCATGCACAGGGAACATTTAATAAGACATAACCAAACAAAAACACATACATGTTGGGAGAAATGGGGAAATCGTGGGATTAAGAACATTTAAAAAACCACAATACACTATAATTATTGTTTCCTAAAAGAAAATACATCAAGGTTAGAAGGAACATCCTGGCTGAGGGTGTGGCAGTCCACTCTGGTATTCTTGCCTGGAGAATCCCATGGTCAGAGGAGCCTGGCAGGCTACAGTCCGTGAGTTGCAAAAGTTGGACATGACTGAGAGACTAAGCACAGCACAGCACAGCACAGAAGGACCATAATCTCAATACAATCAAATTTAAGTTAAATTAATTTAATGGAAAATTGATTGCATTCTCTCATTTTTCTTATTTTCTTTCAGACTGTTGAAATTATCTTTATGGACTAGTGATTTATAATCACTACTCAGAGGATAAAATATAAAGTTCATTTCATATAGCTTATACTTCTGTTCCATATTTTTATTTTTTCCTACTTAGAACTTATATTCAAATCCTTTAAGAAAGCCTACATAATAACTTTGCTTCTTCCATGTTGAAGAAAGCTTCAAACTGAGGTGTAACATGGAATGTTAACTTTTTTGCTTATATTTTGTTATCTTCTTTTGGTTATTTTTCTTCATTTTGTCATAAAAAATACTTTACCTCATTCTCATAAAAGCTACTTGAGGTGGCTTTTGTAATAAAATTAAATAAAAAGAAGAGGAAATTGAGAGAAGAGAAAAATAAAAATAAGAAAATAATGTTAGAACACAAAAGTGCTGAAAGTCCTGTATAAATTTTGGAGGTGAGCCTCATATTTGAATCTAGGACTCCTACAGTCAAAAGAAAGAGGGAGGCAGATAAATAAATGATCTATTCTGTATTAACAAATTACTTCAAAACTTAGTTGCTTAAAATACCAGGAATTTATTATCTCTGAGGGTCAGGAAACTAGGAGTGTAGCTGGGTGGTTTTGGCTCAGGATCTCTCATAAGGCTAAATTAAGATATCAACTGGGGCTGCAGTTTGAAGGGGGGCTTGATGGGGGCTGCAAGATCCATTTCCAAGATAGCTTATCACGTGGCTGTTGGCTAAGGCTGATGGTCTTGGTTCCTGAATGTTGGCAGATGGTATTAACTTTTCATCATGTCTCTGCACGGGGCTGCCTGGGTGTCCTTATAACATGGCAGCTGGATTTTTCCAAGTGAGTGATTTAAGAGGGGAGGTGAGAGAGGACTGTTGTTTAATCTATCCAGGCTATGATATTTTATTATAGCAACCTGGACTGTTTGGTACCCCTTAATGTAAACTGATGGCTAAAAACCAAAATACCAGTAAGTGAAAGCATTGACATGAGAAATCTACAGAATCCATCAAAATTGAAACTGTTCAGATGTACCAGCATAATACAAGGATAATCTTAGGGAAATTGGAGTAATGCTTCTCAAATTGAGGTAATTCTATTTCTGAGTTTATATATCAATGAACTATGTATACTTAAAACCAAAGAATTAACATGTCCCATCTTTCTGAAGCATTAAATTTATGTGAAGATTTTGGGGGGAAATTGTGAATATTTTTTATTGAAACGTTTTATCACAGAAGTCCACAAGAAAAATCAATAGTTATTTTGTGTTGTGTTTTATGTCTTTTACCAGTTTTATGCTTTACATAGGTTTAATTTTTTATGTTTTAATATTTTTATATACTGGTAAGTACTGGGAAATTTGGACTTTTGTATCATTAAGGAAACCTTGTCTATTTGCCCCCTTCTAATTGTGTACGTTTTTGCTGTAAACCCAATTCCTCTCTATCATCCATACCCTGCCCCCTAGATGTAGACCATGTGATTTCTCAGTCAGCCAGCAGATGTTCATACATATACTATTTTGAAAAGGTGGCCTCTTTTCAAACCCCTGCATGCATTTGTTTGTATACTTGTTTATTAATGTACATTTATAGAAAAAAATTTTCTCATAAATAAGCTCAACTTTCTAATGTAATTTCCTATAATTAAATCTTTTGTTTATAAATATGAAACTTTAGTTTCACTTTCCATGGCAGTGAGTTCCCTTGTAATATAAATATACTTGAAATTCTGCTTTAAAAATTACTCTAGTGCCTCTGTTTTTCTTGATAAAAATGAAATATTATACCTTTAAAATAGTATTTTTAATTAGGGCCACCCATTGGAACTGGCAAAAGAAAATTTGATGTATAAGCTCAAAACTTATGAATATGTAAATTATTCTCACTCAAATAAAGAAAATAACTGAACTGATCAAAGGTTATGAGTAAGTGGCATTGTCCCTGAAGACCACCTCATTGGCAGAAAATAAGAACATTACTGTCATCATAGTAGAGAGAGTCAGCAGTAATCAAAAATCGTAGAATGTACTCGGATGCTAAGTTATGCATGCGAGCAAATTAACCTCAAAATCTAAGTGGCTTAACAGTACTGTGGTTATTTTTCACTTGATCAGTCAATTGTGGGTCCACTGACTTTCCAGGGTAGCTCTGACCCAAACAGGGACTCAAGAATCTAGTTTGCTTCTGTATTGTGACTGTTCTCTCAAAACCTGGCATCCAAATTGGAGGATCACATACTGGCTCTTAAAAACTTTGAGTTAGAAGTGACTGCAGCCATGAAATTAAAAGACGCTTACTCCTTGGAAGGAAAGTTATGACCAACCTAGATAGCATATTCAAAAGCAGAGACATTACTTTGCCAACAAAGGTCCGTCTAGTCAAGGCTATGGTTTTTCCAGTGGTCATGAATGGATGTGAGAGTTGGACTATGAAGAAGGCTGAGTGCCAAAGAATTGATGCTTTTGAACTGTGGTGTTGGAGAAGACTCTTGAGAGTCCCTTGGACTGCAAGGAGATCCAACCAGTCCGTTCTGAAGGAGATCAGCCCTGGGATTTCTTTGGTAGGAATGATGCTAAAGCTGAAACTCCAGTACTTTGGCCACCTGATTCGAAGAGTTGACTCATTGGAAAAGACTCTGATGCTGGGAGGGATTGGGGGCAGGAGGAGAAGGGGATGACAGAGGATGAGATGGCTGGATGGCATCACTGACTCGATGGACGTGAGTCTGAGTGAACTCCGGGAGTTGGTGATGGACAGGGAGGCCTGGCGTGCTGCGATTCATGGGGTCGCAAAGAGCTGGACACGACTGAGTGACTGAATTGAACTGACACACATTATTTTCTTTCCCAGCCCAAAGTCAATCACAAGGGTCATTTAACTGCAAGTGTCTAGGGAAATGTGGAGTAGCACATGCTTATTTGGTGAGCAGTATAGGACCTTGCATTGCTTCTTCTTCAAGTATAAGTCTTATTTTTAGGAAGGTGCAAAATAGCAACAACCTTTCAATAACATTTACTTTTTATTTTATTGGCTCACTCAATGTTGAACGTTGTCTTTTCTCCATTTTGGAATATTGCAAATCAAGATATAAGCAATTATGGATATATCTTTTCATGGACATTGGTTTTATTGACTTGTGTAAATATCTAGGAGTGAAATGCCAGAGTCTATAGGCAGTATATTATTAAATTTATAAGAAATGGGAGAACTGTTTTTGTTGGTTGTATCATTTTACTCTCCTACCTGTGGTTTATGAGAGTGTCAGTTGTTCCATATCCTAGCCAACATTTGTTACTGTCAGTCTTTTTCATTTTAACTGTTTTTCCCTGGTAGCTCAGATGGTAAAGCATCTGCCTACAATGCGGGATACCCAGGTTCGATCCCTGGGTCGGGAAGATCCCCTGGAGAAGGAAATGGCAACCCACTCCAGTACTCTTGCCTGGAAAATCCCATGGACTCAGGAGCCTGGTAGGCTACAGTCCATGGGGTCGCAAGAGTCGGACACAACTGAGTGACTTCACTTGACTTCAAAATAGCTTGAACCTTAGTGTGACTTAGGGGGATAAAGTCAGAGTAACTACACAAAATGATCCATCTTTTAGTGGTTTTTACAAAAAAACCCCACACAAATTGTAAAGAAAAATCACTAAAAATTGTAAACAAAGATGAAATAATTAAAGCTGCCTTGGAATTAATTTCAGAATTCTTGCGGACAATGATGCTATGGAATAGGAGAAAGTTTGATGATGATTTGGTACTGTAGATTCTGCTAAAATATGTTTTGCTTCAAAAATTGGTATCCAAGCTGAAACAATTGAACTTTTAAAAATAAACTGTTGAAGGACCCCTTTTTATATGCTCAAAACTTGTACTCAAACATGTTGAAGACAAACATTGATCTAACCTCTCACTGATTTTTGTTTACAATGTTTGTGAATTCATGTTTATCTGCAAAGTACAAACAAAAATATTTTCAACAAGATGATTAGTTTTTAGTGAACAGAATAGCAACTGAAAAGATTAATAAATGTGGTGAAATTTATCAGATATAAAGTGGGAAGGTGCTTATTTTCTGAATTTATTAGTTAATACTGCAGCATTTATTGAAAGCATTTCACCTGAAAAAAACTGCCTTTTTGCTTAGTATGTTTAACAGGGTGGTAAAAATGATCACTTGTGAATGTTTTTACTGAAAAAAATACCATAAAATGCTTAGACATAAACCTACCTAATGAAGTAAAAGACTTGTTTGTACTCAGAAAACTATGATGCTGATGGAAGAAATTGAAGACAACACAAACAGATGGAAAGATATACTGTGTCCATGGATTGGAAGAATTAATATTGTTAAAATGACAACACTACCCCATGCAATCTACAGATTTAATGCAGTTTTTTCATGGGATTCACCAGGCGAGAATACTGGAGTGGGTTGCCATGCCCAGGGGATCTTCCCCACTCAGGGATCAAACCCACGTCTCCTGCGTTGCAGGCAGATTCTTCACTGCTGAGCCACTAGAGAAGCTCAAAGTATGTATGCATAAACAGAAAATTAATTCAGAAAAACTGTTAGTTGTCTACCTAGGCATGATGAGTTATTCTCCTTAAAGGGCCTGCATACACTAGCTTTGGGTGATTGCTAAGCAACCATTGTATTAATTAAGTCATTTCTAGAAAAGAGTCAATTTGGTTTGTCCTTGGTAGTATTGGATGGTGTGTTTCAGCCAAAGAAACTGCCTTAATTTCCTGCAGTATTTGCCTACTACTAGGGTACATCTTCAGAGAAGTCAATGGCACCCTACTCCAGTACTCTTGCCTGGAGAATCCCATGGACGGAGGAGCCTGGTAGGCTGCAGTCCTTGGGGTCCCGAAGAGTCGGACACGACTGAGCGACTTCACTTTCCCTTTTCCCTTTCATGCATTGGAGGAGGAAATGGCAACCCACTCCAGTGTTCTTGCCTGGAGAATCCCAGGGATGGTGGAGCCTGATGGGACAGAGTCGGACATGACTGAAGTGACTTAGCAGCAGCAGCAGCAGGGTACATCTTGCTATAAATAGGTCTCATTGACATTTTAATTACAGTAAGTCCCCTACATATGAACAAGTTCCATTCTGACAATAAGTTTGTAAGTCCAACAAAGTTAGCCTTAGGTACCCAAAGAACACAGTCAGCTATATAGTAGTGTACTGTAATAGGTTTATAATACTTTTCTAATAATATATAAAAATAAACAAAAAGAATAAAGAAAACATTTTAAATCTTACAGTACACTACCTTGAAAAGTAAGGTAGTACACTATAATAGCAGCCATACAGGGCCTGGCATCCAGTGAACAGACAAAAAGAGTTACTGACTAGAGGAGGGAGAGGAGGTGGGAGATGGAAGAGCTGAAAGATCCTCAGCAATAGGAGTTGGAGCACAAGCTACAATTTCACTCAAACTTGAGGTTGATGGAACCCATGTTGGTATCTTTGGAAAGCTCTCAACTTGAAGGCTCATATATAGAGGACTTACTGTAATGCTTAAAAAATAAGCACACAATGTTGTGAATGTACTTAGTGGCACTGAACTAACAGTTAAAAATGGTCAAAATTTATGTTATGAATATTTTACCCCCAAATAGTCCTATGGAAAAATTTACAAGTTAACAGAATTTTAACATTAATACTTGGCTCAGCTCATCTCTCAATGTCAACCCTGAATGTGCTGAGGTTGACTGTGAAAGGATGTGACATTATAGCCTTAGCCAATCTCTTCCTAGCCTTTTTTGTCATGCAGGTGAGGTTGAGGGTGGGGTGGGGAGTGGTGGTGTGCCAGAGAAGGTCTCTCAGTTCAGTTCAGTCGCTCAGTCGTGTCCAGCTCTTTGCGACCCCATGAATCGCAGCACGCCAGGCCTCCCTGTCCATCACCAACTCCCAGAGTTCACTCAGACTCACGTCCATCGAGTCAGTGATGCCATCCAGCCATCTCATCCTCTGTCATCCCCTTCTCCTCCTGCCCCCAATCCCTCCCAGCATCAGAGTCTTTTCCAATGAGTCAACTCTTCGAATCAGGTGGCCAAAGTACTGGAGTTTCAGCTTTAGCATCATTCCTACCAAAGAAATCCCAGCTCCTTCAGAATGGACTGGTTGGATCTCCTTGCAGTCCAAGGGACTCTCAAGAGTCTTCTCCAACACCACATCTCTTGCCAGTTCTGCTGTTACGTAGAGGGCAAGTCTGCGTACATGTTTTCTTGTGTGATTGGAGACCTCTGAGTTGGCAGCAGCGCGCTATTCTTCCTTCATCCTGGAGAAAGGAGCAGTTTAAAGGTTCTGTCGCAGCAGGTGGGACGATCCTGGATATTCTGGCAGCTCCCCTCTGCCACTCTTAGCAGGCAATCAGCGGACGGAGGGCAGGGCTGGAATGAAAAAGGCTTTGGATCTCAGTGACAGGAGATGAAAGTTGCGAAAACTCTGCCCAGGTTTCTGCTCTGGATCAACTTTCCAGGTTATAGGATGAACAAACTCTTAAGACTGGCGGTGGTGCGTCCTCCCTGGGACTCGTGCCTTTGTCCGCCACGCCGGCTCAGAGCCGCTGCGCTCACAGTCCCGGCACCTGCCGGGTGTGCACCCCACCCTCCCGGCGTGCTGGAGCCTCCTCCGCCGCCGCGGGCCCTGCTCCACCAAGCACATGCGCACTGGCGACGCCGGGCCGGCGCCTTCAGTCTCCTCCTCCGCCGCCTCCCGATTCCGCAGTCACTTCCTGCAGCTGTTTCCCTGTGGGTCCGTTTGGACTGACTTTTGACAGTCAGCCTTCAGCTGTGGAGGGGGCTCTGCCCGGCCAGCCGAGAAAGTTACGCGGAGGGAGGCGGAGTAGAATCGGGCCGAGCCAGGCGTGGAGGACGGACGGCGGCGGGCGTCCGGGGCAGGCGCGGCGCCCAGACTCCCGGCGCGTCCCGGGGGTTCCGGTAAGTGCGGGCGATCCCGAGCCTCGGGGCATTTAGGACATTTAGGAGCACCAGAGCGACCAGGCTAGCAGTTCCTTTCCGGTGCGGTCTTTCCACCTGCCCTCCACGTGACCGGCTTGCGGTGCTTTTATTTATCTGTTTGTTTTTAAAGCATTTCACGTGTACTGTTTGGATCCTCTAGCTGTGGAGCTGCCTTGGCCCTAGCGCTTGCCCCCGCCCCGTGGGAGACCCGGGATTCCATCTTTCGTGATGGCATCCTCATGGGTGCGTGAGTGCGTGTGCGTGTATGTGTGTGTGTGTGCGTGTATGTGTGTGTGTGCGTGTATGTATGTATATGTGAGTGCGCTCTCTTGTGTATGCATGCACGTTTTAGAAATGTAAGATATATGTGGGCGATGCTGAAGTATATGTAGCTCTGATTCAAATATGTGAAAGGTTTCCTAGGATTCGGGCCAGTCATAACTGAGACTGGAGAACATTCACCAGTTCACCAAGGCCTCTTCTTCCCCAGGTTCTTTCGTTCTTTTGGGTCTTCCTTCTGTGATATACCTTACAACTGATTATTGTTTTATTTTCCTCTCTCATTCCTTCTCGCTGTGTTCTGATGACCTCTGAATAATGCTCACCGTCTTTCCCTCATTTTCGGAATTCCCAGTTACAGACTTACCTAGTTTCCTGAGGTGCTAGTAACCTGTTCTCTTATTGTCTTTCCTTTCCTCCGAAGATTTCTCCAAATGAGAAAGTGGTTGTCTTTAATGCAGTATGTGAAGAGTAGGCCCTAGTTCGATCATGAAAACTATGCTATATGATCATTCCTTTTCTTTAAACAGGGTAGACTGAGAAGCTTTGATTTTCTTTATTGTCCCCTCAACTCTTTCCATACCAGGACATTAACCACCATAAATCCTTCATTTATGCTACTTCAAGCATTAAATTGAATGGCTTTTATGATCTGAGGAATATTTTATTTACATCAGGCGTCAAGTTAGTTTCTTTTAATTTAATGCAGTAGTTGAACAGACCTGAGTCCTATATGCTTTGAATCTCTTTATATTCCACCATATCTGCTTTCACTGAAGGCTTTGTTTTTAGATTTTTATTTTATGCTAGTTTTTTTTTTTTTTTTGCAAGTATAGTAATACCTGATGTAATTGTCTTGTATAGATACTTTTGGGGGAGTTGACATCATTTTGATTGTTAAATATTACAAGAAAGAATTTTGGACTATCTAGGTATTCTTTAAACATTAAAAGGTAAAATGTGATAGTGGGTAAGTTTGTACTGTATGAGAATTTTTTCTTCAATTCAAGAGATTTTATCAGGCCTTTATTATGATGGAAGCCTGTAGACCACGCTGGGGGAGACACATGCTGGTATTTCCTCAAGTGGGAGTGAACTTTTATAAAACAAGTCCAGACATGTCTAGGCCATTGGTAACATTTGATTTTCTCTTTATATTGTGTATTTCCTTTATCAAGATGTTTTAACATCCTCCTCCATCATTTATCTCTGAGCTGGCAGCTTGTCATTGGCACTTTGGTATCCTTTTGTTTCTGTACAGGTGGTATATGTAGTCTTTTAATATTACTAATTGTCATGATTAGGTAGTTAAAATTTTTAAAAAGGGGTCTTTGTCCCCGTAGTTTTCTTTTTTAAAATATCCGTATTTGCCTTTGCTTTCTGAATGTCTTTACTTGGTTTAATTGAGAGGAATAATGTGATTATAGAGAACATGACTTTTTAAATGTTCTAAATCTGTATTGCTTTTTAAAAAATATTCTCAGAGGTATGGACAGCATATTTCTGCTTGAGAATAAAATAACATTATTGTTTTTCTAAATATTATGCTTATTCAACAATATGCTTATATGCTTATTCAACAATATGCTTATATGCTTATATCAACAATATATGCTTATATTCAACAATAAGAAATATTGTTGAATACTATGACTAATGATGTATGTACTTTGCCATTTAGTACATTATTTTCCCATTGCACTGATAACCTCTCCTGCTCTAAGAGCCTGAATTTAGTACAAAAACTGTTATTTGGTTGAAATTTACAGGTGTAGATACTTATTAAATGTGGTAAAAGAGATTTAACTTTTCAAAATTGTTCTTGGTTGATTTCAGTAAATCTATTATCATAAAACCTATACTTTTCTATTGCAGATGGAAAATTTTGGCACTTAAAATAGCTATGTTCTATTGACCAAAAAGAGGTTTTAATAGTATTGAAAGTGAAAGGAATAGAGGATTTTGAGATAAGGATTTTAATTTGGGTCAGTTAGAATCGTGGGAACTCAAAGCGCATAGTGTGGTTCATTTTGAGATACGCAGGGTTAGGGGCTTCCCTCATAGGTCAGTTGGTAAAGAAATCACCTTCAATGCAGGAGACCCCATTTTGATGCCTGGATCAGGAAGATCCACTGGAGTAGGGATAGACGCACTCCAGGATTCTTGGGCTGAGCTTGTGGCTCAGCTGGTAAAGAATCCGCCTGCAGTGCAAGAGACCTGGGTTTGATCCCTGGATTGGGAAGATTCCCTGAAGAAGGGAAAGGCTACCAACTCCAGTATTCTGGCCTGGAGAATTACCTACATCAAATAGTGCATGAAGTAAGCGTCCAGCGGGGTACTGGATCATACTGCCAGGGCCCCAGTATAATTCTAGTTCCTCAGTCTTTTCAACTATTTGCTTTCTCTTATAGTCTCTATTGTTTCCCTCAGAAAAACCCAGTATGTTCCAATCCCAGTTCAGTTTTACCTGTTTCTCCTGCCTCTGACCCAGATGGCAACTTCTAATCTTGAGTATCTCAAAATGAACCACACTATGCGCTTTGAGTTTCCACGATTCCAATTAACCCAAATTAAAATCCTTATCTCAAAATTTACTCTAGAGAGAGAAATAAAATACTCTGATTTTATAGGAGATTAATGAATCAATCTAAGGCTACATGAGGTGGGGTCTTCAACTTGAGCCTGTGGGGCACAGGCATGTAATATGAATAGAAGCAGCAGGCTGAGTGGGCACTTGAGGCGGCCTAGAGAAGACAAGCTTGGGTACCCAGGACAGTGCCTCTCAATACTCAGTAGCTATTGTTGCCCATGTAGGACTATGGTCCAAGTGTTGTCAGATCCCCCTTTTATCAAGAGGAGCCACAAATCTTTTGATTTTGAAATGTTGACAACCAATTCAATTTAAAAATGAAAGCAAAATGAAACACTGTGTATTCCAAACAGAGCACATCTGTGGCTGCATGTGGCCTTCAGGTTGTTTGCAACCTCCACTTTGAAGATTCAAATCAATTTTTTTGGTATTACTAGTTGATCAGAAGGTACATGTTTGTTTATTTTTGTCACATTTAGTGACTCAAGAGTTTTTCCAAGATATTAGAGTATATGTCTAATATTAGCTATTAGATATATAGAGTTCCTGGATAGTTAAGCTAGTTCTAGAAGTGTTTGCAGTAGTTTGAACAGTGACACTCTTGATTTCACTGTTTTTTATATTATTTGGATGCAAAGATAGTTTGCATGAAAAGGGGATATTTGCTAAGGTTCTCTGCTGGTGGGATTTTTTTTTTTTTTTTGTCTATGTATGATTATCATCAAGAGTGTTTTAAGTGTGCCTGAGGGAAGGGGTCTGGACTGGGTGACCTTTGATGTTCATTTCAGTCATGTGACTTTTAGATTTAATTAGCCATGGATGCAATGCTATTAATGTTCATGGGCCAGAGGGACTGCAGTTGGAACTGTGCCAGGCAAAATCAAGCCAAATCCATAAAGCTCTTCTCAGTGGAAGAGTGTTGTGTCAATGTGGATTAACAGATGGGGGAAGTGAGGGAATGAGGGAAAAGAAAGGGAGTCCCAGAGATAGTTTAGAGAAGTAGAGGAAGGAACCTATGATGTGGTCATTTACATATCATATTGCTGATGACACATTTTTAAGTTTTTTTTTTTTCAATATTTGCTGTTGATTCAGATTTGAAGACCTGACTTCTCCTCATCCTTTGGATGATGCCCAAGGCTTTTCTACCCAATGATCCTCTTGCAACACGCCGGGCTTCCTCCGCCTAAGCGGCCCTCATCCTCTCCTCCTATGTCAGTGGCCGCCAGGTCTACAGGAGCCTTGCAGCTTCCACCGCAGAAGCCTTTTGGGCAGGAGGCTTCCTTGCCTTTGGCTGGAGAAGAAGAGCCACCTAAGGGAGGGGAACAAGACACTGCCCTGGAGGAGCTATGTAAGCCCCTGTACTGCAAGCTCTGCAATGTCACCTTGAACTCAGCGCAGCAAGCCCAGGCTCATTATCAGGTAAGGGAAGAAAAGAAAAATCAAGCATCTAGTGGGAGAACATTTCAGGGCTCTGCCCAATTCACAGGTGTCTATGAAATGACCATTTGTGCCTGGCATAATACAATGGCTAAGTGTTTGGCTAAAAGCACAGTGTTGCTACTTTAAAAGAAAACATCACTTTTCGTGGAATGGGATTTCTTTCAACTTCCTACACTTAGCTGTGTGGCATCAGTTTACCTGGGGTTTTGTGTGCGTGTGTGCTCAGTTGCTTCAGTCACGTCTGACTCTTTGTGACCCTGTGGACTGTAGCCCTCTGGGCTCCTCTGTCCAGGGGATTTTCCAGGCAAGAATACCAGAGTGAGTAGCCATTCCTTTCTGTAGGGGATCTTCCTAACCCAGGGATGGAACCCACTTCTTTCACATTTCCTGCATTGGCAGACAGATTCTTTACCACTGGTGCCACCTGGGAAGCCATCTGTTGTTTTAGGCAAATAAAATCACCTATGCATGTTTGAACCTGTGGTCCTAAGGAGATCAGTTGTTTGAAGTATTGTGTACCATACTCAATTCAGTGTTAAAATTGTCTGAAAGAATTAGTTTTATAAATGTTCTCTTCCAGCTAATGCAGTTTGTATCAGTTCAGAATATTCTTTGTCTATGAATCTTAAGCTTTTCCTTTTGACCTCTGTCACTGCTAAGGAAAACACAGGTATGTTTCTTGATTGTTTTCTGTGTATAAAATTATGTCCTCTTTTTTTTTTGAGAAAAGAGATCTAAGAAGCCATTGAGGCCAAATGCCATTGAATGAAAATATGTTTTCTGGGTCATATTGATTTGACTATTTATTCTCTGCATGAATATCTGAAATAATAGGACAGTATGGTAGAAGGATATTTGTTAGGAAGATGTTTCTCCTGTTGTGCCTCTGTAACTTCCTTCAAGTTTTTATTTACTCTGGGTGTAAGTCTTTGCTGTTCTGTTTAGGGCTGATCTTCAAGGTGGCTAATTGCGTCACTTCATGATTGTACATCAGAGACATTTTAATGGTGAATTGTTTTCTTTGGGATTTAGGGGGAGACATGTTACTTGTATGGAGTTCCTGTTGTTGGCTTGATTTTGCCCTCCAACGCAAAGAGTTAATTATATCATCCGATCTTGGCATGTCGCTGTTGCTCCTTGACCAGTGTGTTCGTCGCTCTGTCGTGTCTGACTCTTTGATCATTATTGGTTCATAAAAGCCTCTTCTGGATTTATCTTACGTTTCTTTCTTTCCCCATCCCCCACTCTCATCCCCTCTGTGTATCACTTCCCATGACAGTGGTTTGACACGGCTTCTTCTTTTGCCAGTTTTACTTTTCAGTTGTGGCCTGTTAGGATGATCCATGTCAGATTCAACTCACAGTGCTATTAACAACTTTGTCTTCATTTGTTTCTGTGGCATGTTTGGTCTTATGGCCTACGACTCATGGAAATCAAGCCTGGTTTCTAAAGTTTTGATTTTTTGCTGTTTAAACCATTAACTTGGGAGCAAGTTAATTGTGTGTCATATACGCATGTAAGTACCATGTACAGAAAAGTTGTCTGCTTTTATGAGGGAAAACTCTTGGGCAATATGTAATTTAAATATATGTGCATGGATTGTACATACACCTCCTGCCTTTTTCCTTCCTAATATCTCTTTGTGACAGTGATGGATGCTTCTGGTTATGCATAGAGTTCAGTTTGATCAGAGTCATTGGATTATAAGGCTTAAACTAGATAAGAAAGAGAACCAGAATTTATTTAGGTTTTTTCCTTTTCTTCTACACTTGTGTGTATGTGTGCTCTGAACTTTTTAGCTGATGAGTAATATATACTTAATTTCAGCTTCCTTGGTGATACAGTGAATATATGAATTAGAAAATATAAGAAAATGGAATTAAATTTTAGATAATCAGAATTTTTAAGTGGAAAAGTTGGAGAAGGACAGCCTGTTCTAGAAACAATTTAAGCAGCCAAGAACTGAGGAAAAGTAGAGTAGAGAAGAAGCACACTGGTACCTAGAGAGTGGAACCTAATAGAAAACAACAAGTTTGAGTGTAATAAAAGCCAGTTCTTAAGAGCTCAGAAGCAAACATTTGAATGAAACCAGTGTTACTGCTAATTCTTAGGGGAAGAAGTTTTCTTCCTCTAAGAAACAAAGCAAGCTGTTCATGTATAAAAGTACAGAGCAGTTTCATTAGGATAGCATACTGCTAAGTCACTTCAGTTGTGTCCGACTCTGTGCGACCCCATAGAGGCAGCCTACCAGGCTCTGCCGTCCTTGGGATTCTCCAGGCAAGAACACTGGAGTGGGTTGCCATTTCCTTCTCCAGTGCATGAAAGAGAAAATAGAAAGTGAAGTCCCTCAGTCGTGTCCGACCCTCAGTGACCCCATGGACTGCAGCCTTCCAGGCTCCTCCATCCATGGGATTTTCCAGGCAAGAGGACTGGAGTGGGGTGCCATTGCCTTCTCCATAGGATAGCATAGAAGAAAGCTAATCCAGAAATGAAATCTGGATTTCAACCTGAGAGAAATGTCAGCATTCGAGAGTGTGGATCAAAGGGTAGATCAGAATAATAAATAGTCTGAGTGTGAACACAACATATGTGGGTGCACCAACATAGGAAAAAAGCATAGAAATGTTATCCTGAAAGATACATCGAAGACTATACCAAGGGTACACGAATAGGCTGTGATTTAGGAAGTCTTCTAGAGACAAGGGTAAAACTAATAAGTGAGGCTTACTGAGGACCAGAAATGGGCAGAATAGCAATGATTGTACACTGATACAGCAAGGTGGCTGATGAGATGATGGAAATAAAGTTCTATTTCAACTCTAAAACATGCTTTGTAATTTTTTAATACTGACTGGTACCAAGACCACAGATTCATTATGTGTGAGATAAAATGGATCAGTGGTAGCCTATTTATAAGCTAGAAACACATTCATGTGAGGTAATAAATCACAGTTGATTACATTACTCAAAATGTTTTAGTCAGTTGATGCCATTGTTGAAATGTCAAAGTTTCAAATTGCCCAGGGTATTGTAAACAGCCTTCAGTCTGGTTTGTGTGGTGTTACGGTAGAGACTGACCATATCATGCTCCAGTAATCCAGGACACACAATGGAAACTGCTCAACAAATACTTCCCTTTAAGCTCACTGAGATTTTCCCCTGCCATCCTTGTGTTCCTAAGCTGGGGCTGCCTTAGTGATGACCCATGCACATCAGTGGTCATCACAGATTTAGTTCTATTCCTAGGACTTTTTAACCCAGTCAGCTTGCTTCAAAATAACGCTTTGCTATTGTTTCATTTTTAATGATGGTACATATTTTTGTGGTCTCAAAATGATGACTTTAGTTATAATTTAAAGTAAAACCTTTGGAGGAAAAATATGTATTCATTTTATTAAAATCTGTCTGTAGGCTTCAGGTGACTTAGGGTAAGCCAGACATGGAGCAACATAATACTGTTTCAGCAGCATAATTGCCCAGAGGAAGAATCACTTTAGGATAGAAGGTCATTAATAGAAATGTAAAAAGCAAAAAGCATTAGATAAATTTTGCTAAGGCCTCTACATTTTGAAATAACATCAACCATTTTTTCCTGTTAATTCATGTAACTCATTTGAAAAAGAACTAGTTATTCAAGGTACATTTTAAAAATCTGTCATCAACATAGATTTCTATTCATAATATTTAGTAGCCAAACAACAACCTACCATAGTAAGTAGATTAATTTGAAAAACACAGAACACAGGGCAAAAAAGTAGTTCTAGAATTGAAATACATAAGGTAGTGACCTTAATTCATAATTCAGAGGATACAGCTGATGTTATCCCCAAATTTAAAATACTGATTTTGGCACATACATTTTTACGTTGATCACCCAGCTTTGGATGATGCCAGCTTTGGATGGCATAATCTCTAATGTCAGCTAATGTTTATGTTTTTCGCTCCCCCCCCCCCACCCCGCCCCACCCCGCCACCAAATTTCCCATTTGATTGTTTTCCAGTTGAACTTGCAGTGTACTGAGAGTGGTCAAAATAAACTTTGTTGGTGGATAGAAGCTCTCTGTGACCCTGTTAGCTGGATCTCACCACCTTTCTGCTTCCCTGTCGCATCCTGCCTACATCTTGCACGCTTAGTCACTCAGTCATGTCTGACTCTTTGTGACACAGGGCAGGCGGATTCTTGACTGCTGAGCCACCAGGGAAGCCCCCTCCCTACCTGGTTTCTTTGCATTTCACAATAGATATCCTTTCTTCTTTACAAGGCTGATTCCTCACCCTGTGCTCGGGATTTCATCACCTGTCATCCCTTCTTTACCTCAATCAGATTAAAAACATGCTTAGGTTTTTTCCCCCATGTCAATAAAAATAGCGACAAAAACCTTCCCTTTCCTTTTAATTCCTCTTGTTAGCAATCTTTCTTTTCTTCTGTCCTTAAGAGTTCTGCTGGATATACTTGTCTTCTTCAAGTTTTCATTTCCCTACCCACCATACTCTGGTTTCCATTCCAGTATTCTAGTGAAATGGTCC
This sequence comes from Bos javanicus, assembly GCF_032452875.1. NCBI lineage: Eukaryota > Metazoa > Chordata > Mammalia > Artiodactyla > Bovidae > Bos > Bos javanicus. Next base: position 88,232,017 of record NC_083868.1, read on the forward strand.
TTTTCAAGGCTGTCTGTGACATTAGAGGTGAAATCTAGCTCCTTCTCACTTAGCCTCTTTGTAGCATTTGCACTGGTAACAGCTTACTCCTTAAAACATTCAAAGATATTTTTCTCAAAATAATGCCTATAGAATAAAGATTTATAATGAAAAGCAGTAATCACCTGTTCTCACTTCCACAGCTATGCCCTACCTTTTCTTCTCTATTCTTCTTTCTGCCTCCCATCTTGGGTTGGCTCTAGTTTTATTTTGACAACATCAAGTTTTATAACATTTTTGTTTATTCTATAATCAGATTAAGTTTCCTATGGTTGATATTTGCAAGTTGACTTGAATTGTTAAAAATTGATATTTAGCTTTTGTATTATTAGTAGGGAAATGTTCAGTGCAAAGCTATTTATTTCTTTCTGTTTCCAATGTCATGGTTCCACACCACTTAAAAGAGATGTTCAAATGGATAGCTCTTTCTTGAAAGTCACCAGTTCCTCAAAATCATTCCCTTTTAGTTTCCTTCAGATGTGTATTATAACTTTGAAATAGCTTTTTGTTTTTCCCTGAGTTTCTCACACTTTCTTAAAAAAAATAGAAGATTCTTATGCCTTAAAAAAATCTGCTGCTGCTGCCGCTAAGTTGCTTCAGTCGTGTCTGACTCTGTGCTACCCCATAGACGGCCTCCTACCACGCTCCTCTGTCCCTGGATTCTCCAGGCAAGAACACTGGAGTGGGTTGCCATTTCCTCCTCCAGTGCATGAAAGTGAAAAGTGAAAGTGAAGTCGCTCAGTCTGTCCATGGGATTTTCCAGGCAAGAGTACTGGAGTGGGGTGCCATTGCCTTCTCCGTAAAAAAAATCTACTAGCTTCTTAATCTTTCTTTTTATTGTTTATAATCCATTTCACTTATCTTCATGAAACCCACTGATTGCTTGTTCTAATTTGAACCAGATACTTTACATTTGGATCATGACTTCATTGTGTATCTTTTTTTGTTTCCAGTAGTTTTTCATTGCTTTCATTTCCCCCCTTCTTTTTGTTACATGATATATCTTTATCATATCCTCATTTTCCCCTCCAAACTCTTGATCACTCTATGTATTGTGTGGAATCTCCTTTTTGCCCCCAGATCCTTCTGTCTTCTTGCTCCATTCTCAACTGGTTGCCCTCTGAGTTTGCTGCACAGCTGTTAGTTTTGAATTTTTCTTCATTGCTCTATGGCTTAGGTTGCCATTTTCTAAATATGCATGTTTTCCTTTTTTTATCCTGTTTTGTTGGAGTACATCTTCACATTACTTGAAGGAAGAAAGGATAAATATAAATGTAAATTACAGCACATTTCTCTCTCTTTAAAGTGAAGTAGTAATGAGTGGAAAATAATATTTTTCTGAGACACCTTTGTGTGTCTAAAAATGTCTGTATTAGAACTTCATACTTGACAGTTTGGTTCCAGGTTGACTATTATTTTCCTAAAAGGTTAAAAGCTATACCGCATTGTGTGTGCATGTATACCTGTGTGTTTTGTTTTGTTTTTATCTTCCTAGTGTTGCTGGAGAGAAATCTTATTCAGATTCTTTTTCTCTTGTGGGTGACCCACTTTAATTTTGGGCTTTTTTTCCCTGGAAGTTTTTCGGCTTTCTTTTTTATCCTTGGTATCTAAAATTTCAGAGTGATGGGTGTGCTTCGGTCTGGGTCTTCATTCATCTGTCCCTGTCAGCCCTAGAGGATCCTTTCAGTTTGCATACTCTCATTTCTCTTGAGCTCTGGGGAATTTTCTTTGATATGATTTCCTTGATAATATTCTTCTCTATATTTCTCTTTTTTTCCCCTGGTAATTCTATTAGCACTATCTTGGATTAGCTGGATTGATTCTTCATATTTCTTATTTCTCCCTTTTATTGAATTTCTGAGAGGTATTCTTGAATTCTAATGCTGTGTTGAATTTTTTTAATTTTGATAATCATATCTTTAATTTTTAGGGGTATATTGATTTATTATTTTCTTTTCTAGCATCTGTTTTATAGGATATTAGTTAATATATCATGGGGTCAGACTAGTGTTCAAGTTCTAGTACGAAATACTCACTAGATGTATGGTATTGGAAATATACCCTAATTTCTCTATGCCTCATGAAGATGGTGATGATAATGATGATACTTATCATACCTGCAAGTTAGTAGGTATAAAATATTTAGGACAGCTCCTAGTACTTGAGTGAGTCCTTAATTGTGTTTAGTTGTCCTAAGGTGCAATGGAGCAGGGTGGTTTGGACTCTGGAACAAGAGTGTTCTCATTTCTGGCATTTACTTGTGGCTTTGGGCAACTTTTATTTTATTTTATTAACTTCTAAATGTGAATAGTTTTATTGTATAAAATGCTTCTTAAAAATTTCTGCATGCACCTCATCAGATTCCCCCAATATTAATATTTTATATACCTAAAGTATAGTTATCAAAATCAGGAACTCAATACTGATAACAACAATATTATCTGCTCTACAGACTGTTTTGTTGTTCAGTTGCTAAGTCATGTTTGACCCTTTGTGACCCCATGGACTGTAGCACACCAGGCTTCCCTGTCCTTCACCATCTCTCAGAGTTTGCTCAAACTCTTGTCCATTGAGTTGGTGATGCCATCCAACCATCTCATCCTCTGTCGTCCCCTTCTCCTCCTGCCTTCAATCTTTCCCAGGATCAGGGTCTTTTCTAGTGAGTTGGCTCTTCGCATCAGGGGGGCCAGAGCATTAGAGCTTCAGCATCTGTCCTTCCAATAAATATTCAGGGTTGATTTCCTTTAGGATTGACTGGTTTGATCTCCTTCCATTCCAGGGGAGTATCAAGAGTCTTTGCCAGCACCATAATTCAAAAGCATCAATTTTTCGGTGCTCAGCCTTCTTTATGGTCCAACTCTCACATCCGTACGACTACTGGAAAAACCATAGTTTTGGCTATACAGACCTTTTACATTTCATCAATTGTTTACTAATGTCCTTTCTCTGGTTCAGGGATTCAATCCTAGATAAATTTTTGCATGTAGTGTTATGTGTTCTTTAATGTGGATGGGTTAAATTTTTCTATGCTTTTTACTGTCTTGCAGTTTTTGAGTTGTTTTGTAGAATGACCCAATTTGGGTTTGTTTGTTGTTTTCTCATGATTGAATTCAGGTTATGTGGGGGTTTTTTTGGACAGGAATACCACAGAACTGATGTTGTGTCTTTCCCATTTTTTCATATTGGAAAGGACTTGATGTGAATATTTCCATCACTGCTGCTGTTCACTTTTGATCACTGATTAAGGTGGTGCCTGCTGGGGCTCTCCTTTGTAAAATTACTGTTTTTCTTCTTATGTTTAATAAGTATCATATGGGGAAACACCTTGGGACTATGTGAATATTTCTCATTCTATTTTTACATAGTGATGTACATAATAGTGATAATAGCATCTATTAATGATTTTTCCCTGCAGTAATTATTACCGTGGTGTTTGCCAAATGGTGATTTTTCTGCTTCAATCATTCTTTCTATATTTGTAGTTAGAATTTTACTTTAATGAAGAACTTTCCCAAATAATTAGTATCACTATGGATTGTAGATTCTTATATTAATTCAGGGATATAAATACTTACTATAATTTATTTTGATGTATTCACTGTCTCACATTTGACCAGTGTGTTTCCCTTCAGGCTGGTGCTTATATTCATTTGACATGTCCCCATTATTTTTGGTGTAGTTCCTTACTTTCTGACAATACAAAGTATTCCAGGATTTTTTGGTACCTTCCCCATGTCAACCATTTCTTCAAGGAGCCAGTTTTTTTTTTTTTTTTTAATTGGAGAATGGTATTTAGAGACCAAAATCTGAGTGTTGGGTGTGCCTTTTGGTACTCGAGTGTCATTGCTTCTAGATCTTCTTATGATAGAGCTAGTTATATATGTTTCATTATACACAGCACACACATTCACACACACGCACACGTACACACTCACAGTACACATAAAAATAGTTCTGGGATTGATAATCTATGTCCTTTTGGAAAATAAGCATGCTAATGAGAGGATAATATTTATGTCTTGTTCTTTTGGTGTCTAGCATTATAGTGTGTAGTCAAAATACTGTTTTACAAAATTACTTAGGTTACAAAGATGCTGCTCTGCTAGTGTTGTCCTTTGTAAAGTTATTGTTTTTCTTTTTGTGCTTGGTAAGTATTATGGGAGAGATACTTTCAGACTGACTATGTGAATAGTTTTTTCCTTCCCTCCTCCTTTGGTGTGGTCATGTGATTTTTTCATACAGTTAGGCTTATTTCTGTTTGTACTTATTTCACTTTGGGTCTTCCCCAATTCTTGTTGACTTTGATTCTTTTTCTAAGCCTGTAGAATGTTAATATAGTTCTAAAAGTCAGAATCATACAAAAAGGTGTATTTATTTAGAGTTTTAATTCATTTTTATTGGAGTAGAGTTGCTTTACAATGTTGTGTTAGTTTCCACTGCACAGCAAGGTTAATCAGCTATATGTATACATATATCCCTCTTTCTTGGATTTCCTTCCCTTCCAGGTCGCCACAGAGCACTAACAGAGTTTCCTGAGCTATACAATAGGTTCTCACTAGTTATCTCTTTTATACTTAGTATCAATAGTGTATGTATTTCAATCCTAATCTCTCAATTCATCCCACACCCCCGCTCCCCACCTGGTCTCCATATGTTTGTTCTCTACACCTGTGCAAAAGGTATATTTAGAAAGGTGTCACATTATATAATCCCTTGTACTCCTTTTTCATTTTCTCCTCATTTACACTATTTTATATGATTTTACCAACCTGTTCAGTTATTTACTGTTTTACTACCTGATTTGTCGGTTTTTAATGGTATCCCAACTGTTGCCTATTACAGAATCAATGAGCTTATTCTACTTTCCTTTTCCCATTTTTGTTGCATTATTTCCATTGTGTCATAATGTATAATATTTAAACATTAATCTTTCACTGTCATCTTCACCTTTTTAGTGTTTGATACAGTTCAGTTCAGTCTCTCAGTCGTGTCCAACTCTTTATGACCCCATAGACTGCAACATGCCAGGCTTTCCTGTCCATCACCAACTCACAGAGCTTGCTCAAACTCATGTCCATTGAGTTGGTGATGCCATCCAACCATCTCATCCTCTGTCGTCCCTTTCTCTTCCTGCCTTGCCTTCAATCTTTCCCAGGATTGATCAATTTAGACACCTGAAAATAACATCAGTCCTTTTGGTGGTTTCCCCAGTCATTTCTTGGGTGAATGAAGTGTTAGTAGATTTTTCAAGAGTGCCTTTTAAGTACTGAATTCCTAAGGTCTTGTGTATTTAGAAATATTTTTTATAGTCTTCACATTTGATACAGGAATAGTTGGCTGGGCATAAAATCCATGGTTCACACCTTTATTTTTTTAAAAAGGCTGTTCCATTATTGCCTTGCTTTGTGTATTGTGGATGCCATTCTAATTCCTTAACCTTTGCAAGTTATTTGATTTTTGCCTGGAGAGTTTAAGAGGACTTTTTTTTTTTCTTTTCTTTGAAGTCTCATACAGTTTAAAAGATCGACTGGAGATTTGATTGTTCTGGGTTAATTTTCCCAGATACCTGGCATGCCTTTTCAATATGTAGATTCAGATCTTCATTTACTTTTGGACAATTTTAGACACTTTTGAACAATTATAGTTTCAAATGTTAGTTCTGTTTGATTGTTTGATTTTGCTTTTCTTCTCTGGGGACTCCAGTTCTATATAAGTCACTCTTTCTTGTCTTCCACTTCTATTGCTTCCTCTCTTGACCCTTTACATTTTTTAATTTTTATCATTTTTATTTTCTTGACTGCTTTTCCGTCTTTCTTCAATGCCTCTTACTACATTTCATTTGAGTCTATTCTTTGACAGTTGGGTTTACTCCTCATTTTGGATATAAGTACTTTTTACTTTCTAGAATTTAATTATCCTTCTTTTCATTTCTCATTATATTTTGCCTAATTTTTCTTTGTACAATTTGAATTCCTATTTCAAGGTGATTTTTTTTATATCCCCAAATTTTGTTTGAATATATATTTAATTCTGTTTGGAGTGTTGTTTTCTTTTGTTTCTTTTTGTTTGTTTTGGAGGTGTAATTCATTTGCTGAGATGTATTTTTTTGGTAACTTTGTGTAGAATTGATTTCTTTTTGTGTATTTAGTATGTGGGTTTTGGGTAGTTTATGAGATTCATAATTCAGTGGCAACCTCTTCTATCACTGTAGCAAAGTCCAGTTCTTTAATAATTTTTTTTTTTTTTTATGGTGGTCCAGAGAGTGTTTGTATGTCCTCTGATTTTTTTTAAAAAATTCACTTTTGACTGCACTGGGTCACTGTTGCTGTGCAAGGGCTTTCTCTAGTTGTGGTGAGCAGGGGCTACTCTCTAGCTGTGGCACGCAAGACCCAGAATGTGCGGGCTTCGGTAGTTGTGGCTTGTGGGCTCCCGAGTACAGGCTCAGTAGTTATTGCACATCGGCTTAGCTGCTCTGAGGCATGTGGAATCTTCCTGGACCAAGGATTGAACCTGTGTCTCCTACACTGGTAGGCAGATTCTTTGCCACTGGACCACCTGGAAAGTCCTGTCTTCTGAATTTTGCTTTGTTCTTTTTTGTCCTGAGGATGCTGACTTTTCCCATTGCTTCTCTTCCTCTTCACCTGCTTGTTGCCAAAGGGTGCTGCTCCCCTCCTTTTTGCCTTTTTTCCCTCTAAAAGCCACTTTGAAGATAGCCACTTCAGATCATGTGTACATTTAAGTCCCTGTCTAGCAGTCGGTGACTGGATCATGCTTTAATATTTATAAAATTGGGGGATTTACTTTTTCTGGTGGTGGTTATAAAGCAATCTTAGCTTTATAATCTAGCTGCAAGCTCCTTCTCTATGTCCTTCGGTTGTTGTTGGACTGCTCTCGCTTACTGTGAAGGCTTGTGGCAGGAGCATGAGTGATTACTCATTGGGATTTGATGTCTTTTCTTTTTTACTTACTGTTATTTTGGAGTCTGGGCATTCTGTGGCTTCTAGTTGTATGGAGGGCATGGATTTTGTGTTTTGTCTTTCTTATTGTTCTGTGTTGTTTGTGGAGGATGTATGGAGAAACGCAAATCTAGGCAGCCTCTATGGAGCTATCTGAAAACTCTTGGGTAAATGATTAACTCATTGAACTTAGTTTCCTAATGTGTAAAATGGGGACAGTAATTTTACCTACTTGATAGAGATTTCATGATGGTTAAATGAGATAATATTGATAAAGTGTTTAGAACACTACCTGTCACATGAGTGCTCAAAATTGTTAGTCGCCATTGTTATCATTAATGTATGGATGCGATATTTGCTCAAATACTGCTGTAGATACTGGTTTGGAATTAAATGCCTGATACTATCTAAGGTTGATCCCTCCTGTAATCCTGTGTACCTCATTTTCTTCTGCCTTTTTATGGACTGTGGTTCTGTAACTGTGGTATAGGTCCTGCATATCTGTTCTTTTGTTTTACTGACTTCCTCCTGTTGCCATGCAAACAAGCCTAAGCCATCTTAAATTTTTTTTCCTACTGATTCATTTCCCCTTCTAACTCTGTACTCTGTTTCTCTGCTCCATGTTGTAGTAGAACTTGTCCGTATAGCTGCCTGTATTATACTGGTTGTCTCCATTTTCACCTCTCCCATTCTTTCCCTTCATGTGGTCTTTTATCCCCCACTACTCTACTGAAGTGGTTCTTACCAAGGTTATTCTTTATATCTGTTATATCTGTATCTTTTCAAATCCACTGTTACTTCTCTGTGCTGACCTGGTAGAACCATTCCTTTTTTTGTTATTGCTGTTTTAAAATCATTTTGAAGCCCCTCAGACACAAAAAATATTTGAAATAATATAATGGACATGTGTATTTGTCATGTAGCTTCTAGAATGAAAAGCTAGAGTCATCTAGCTTCAGTTCAATTGAACTTGTGTCCTTTCCCAACTAAGCTGCTCCTATCTGAAAGGTCAGTTTTCATTCTAGTCACAAAGAAAGGCAATGCCAAAGAATGTTCAAACTACCACACAGTTGCACTCATCTCACATGCTAGCAAAGTAATGCTCAAAATTCTCCAAGCTAGGCTTCAACAGTATGTAAATAGAGAACTTCCAGATGTTGTAGCTGGATTTAGAAAAGGCAGAGGAACCAGAGATCAAATTGCCAATATCTGCTAGATCACAGAAAAACTAAGAGAATTCCAGAAAAAACATCTGCTTCTGCTTCACTGACTATACTAAAGCCTTTGACTGTGTGGATCACAACAAACTGTGGAAAATTATTCAAGAGATGGGAATACCAGACACCTTGCCTACCTCCTGGGAAATCTGTATGCAGGTCTAGAAGCAACAGTTAGAAATGGACATGGAACAACGGACTGGTTCCAAATTGAGAAAGGAGTACGTCAAGGCTGTATATTGTTACCCTGCTTATTTAACTTATATGAGGAGTACATCATGCAAAAGGCTGGGCTGGATGAATCACAAGCTGGAATCAAGATTGCAGGGAGAAATATCGACAATTTCAGAAATACAAATGATACCACTCTAATGACAGAAAGAGAAGAGGAACTAAAGAGCCTCTTGACGAAAGTGAAATAAGAGAGTGAAAAAGCTGGCTTAAAACTCAACATTCAAAAAGCAAAAATCGTGGCATCCGGTCTCATCACTTCATGGGAAATAGATGGGGAAACAATGGAAAGAGTGACAAAGTTTCTTTTCTTGGGCTCCAGAATCACTGCAGATGGTGACTGCAGCTATGAAATTAAAAGACACTTGCTCCTTGGAAGAAAAGCTGTGGAAAGCCTAGATAGCATATTAAAAAGTGGAGACATGACTTTGCTGACAAAGGTCTGAATACTCAAAGATATGGTTTTTCTAGTAGTCATGTATGGATGTGAAGGTTGGACCATAAAGAAAGCTGAGTGCCAAAGAACTAATGCTTTTGAACTGTGGTGCTGGAGAAGACTCTTGAGAGTCCCTTGGATGGATAGCAAGGAGATCAAACCAGTCAATCCTAAAGGAAATCAGTCCTGAATATTCACTGGAAGGACTGATGCTGAAGCTGAAGCTCCAGTACTTTGGCCACCTGATGGGAAGAACTAACTTACTGGAAAAGACCCTGATACTGGGAAAGATTGAAGGTAGGAGAAGGGGATGACAGAGGATGAGATGGTTGGATGGCATTACTGGCTCTTGGTTGGATGGCATCACCAGCTTGATGGACATGAGTTTGGATATGAGTCTGGAAGTTAGTGATGGAGAGAGAAGCCTGGCATGCTGCAGTCCATGGGGTTGCAGAGTTGGACACGACTAACTGACTGAACTGAACTGAACTGAGCTGCTTTTATGCTCCCAGATGTAGCCACTATACTAAATTGGTATTTTTGTCCCCCACCTCCCCTACCACCACTTTTTTGTATTTTTGCTACATATATATCTTCCTACATAAAATGTAGTGGTTTCATATTTTAATGCTCATATTAAAGTGATTATGCCTACATATCTTCTTTTCCAATATGTTCTTTTTATTCAGGGTTTTGTTATAAGAATCTTTTTTTGTTGTCACACAGGGCCTAGTATTTGTATTTTAATCATAGTATAGTGTTACATTGTATAAACAGACTACAGTTTATCCATTATCTTGTAGTTGGACTCCTAAGTTGTTTCCACTTTTCAGTGGTTACAAACAGTCCTTCTGTGAACAGTCCTCATAGGTCAGTTAGTCAGTTTGGTCAGACAGTCATGTCAAAGTGTCCTGTCTGACTTTTGGCAACCCCATGAACTGCAGCACACCAGGCTTCCCTGTTCATCACCAACTCCAGGAGCTTGCTTAAACTCATGTCCATCGAGTCTGTGATGCCACTGAATCATTTCATCCTCTTTCTCATCCTCTTTTTTCTCCTGCTGTCAGTCTTGCCCAGTATCAGGGTCTTTTCAAATGAGTCAGTTCTTCCCATCAGGTGGCCAAAGTATTGGAGCTTCAGCTTCAGCATCAGTCCTTCCAATGAATTTTCAGGACTGATTTCCTTTAGGATTGACTGGTTTGACCTTGCAGTCCAACGGACTCTCAAGAGTCTTCTCCAACACCACAGTTCAAAAGCATCAGTTCTTCAGCACTCAACTTTTTTTATGGTCCAACTTCCACATCCATACATAACTACTGGAAAAACCATAGCTTTGACTAGATGGACCTTTGTCGGTAAAGTAATGTCTCTACTTTTTAATTTACTGTCTAGGTTGGTCATAGGTTTTCTTCTAAGGAGCAAGCATCTTTTAATTTCATGGCTACAGGCACCATCTGCAGTGATTTTGGAGCCCAAGAAAATAAATTCTGTCACTGTTTCCATTGTTTCCCCATCTATTTGCCATGACGTGATGGGACTGGATGCCGTGACCTTTGATTTTTGAATGTTGAGTTTTAAGCCAACTTTTTCACTCTCCTCTTTCACTTTCATCAAGGGGCTCTTTAGTTCCTCATCACTTTCTGCCATATGACTAGTGTCATATGGTGCCACTGATGACAGGTTATTGCTATTTCTCCTTGCAGTCTTGATTCCAGCTTGTGCTTTATCCAGCCTGGCATTTCGTATGATGTACTTCTGATATAAGTTAAATAAGCAAGGTGGTCATATACAGCCTCAACGTACTCCTTTCTCAATTTGGAACCAGTCCGTTGTTCCATGTCCAGTTCTAGCTATTGCTTCTTGACCTGCAGACAGATTTCCCAGGAGGCAGGTAAGGTGGTCTGGTATTCCCACCTCTTGAAGAATTTTCCACAGTTTGTTGTGATCCACACAGTCAAAGGCTTTAGTGTAGTCAGTGAAGCAGAAGTAGATGTTTTTCTGAAATTCTCTTGGTTTTTCTGTGATTTAGCAGATGTTGGCAATTTGATTCCTAGTTCCTCTGCCTTTTCTAAATCCAGCTAGAACATCTGGAAGTTCTCGATTCACATACTGTTGAAACCTAGCTTGGAGAATTTTGAGCATTGCTTTGCTAGCGTGTGAGATGAATGCAACTGTGTGGTAGTTTGAGCATTCTTTGGCATTGCTTTTCTTTGGGATTGGAATGAAAACTGACCTTTTCCAGTCCTGTGGTCACTGCTTAGTTTTCCAAATTTGCTGGCATATTGAGTGCAGCATTTTCACAGCATCATCTTTTAGGAGTTGAAATAGCTCAACTGAGATTCCATCACCTCCACTAGCTTTGTTTATAGCGATGCTTTCTAAGGCCCACTTGACTTCACATTCCCGGGTGTCTGGCTCTAGGTGAGCAATCACAGCATTGTGGTGATCTGGGTCATTCAGATATTTTTTAGTATAGATCTTCTGCATATTCTTGCCACTTCTTCTTAGTATCTTCTGCTTTTGTTAGCTCCATACCATTTCTGTCCTTTATTGTGCCCATGGAAAAAGCAAGAGAGTTCCAGAAAAACATCTATTTCTGCTTTATTGACTATGCCAAAGCCTTTGACTGTGTGGATCACAATAAACTGTGGAAAATTCTGAAAGAGATGGGAATACCAGACCACCTGATCTGCCTCTTGAGAAATTTGTATGCAGGTCAGGAAGCAACAGTTAGAACTGGACATGGAACAACAGACTGGTTCTAAATAGGAAAAGGAGTTCGTCAAGGCTGTGTATTGTCACCCTGTTTATTTAACTTATATGCAGAGTACATCATGAGAAACACTGGACTGGAAGAAACACAAGCTGGAATCAAGATAGCTGGGAGAAATATCAATCACCTCAGATATGCAGATGACACCACCCTTATGGCAGAAAGTGAAGAGGAACTAAAAAGCCTCTTGATGAAAGTCAAAGTGGAGAGTGAAAAAGTTGGCTTAAAGCTCAACATTCAGAAAACGAAGATCATGGCATCTGGTCCCACCACTTCATGGGAAATAGATGGGGAAACAGTGGAAACAGTGTCAGACTTTATTTTTCTGGGCTCCAAAATCACTACAGATGGTGACTGCAGCCATGAAATTAAAAGACGCTTACTCCTTGGAAGGAAGGTTATGACCAACCTAGATAGCATATTCAAAAGCAGAGATATTACTTTGCCAACAAAGGTTCGTCTAGTCAAGGCTATGGTTTTTCCAGTGGTCATGTATGGATGTGAGAGTTGGACTGTGAAGAAGGCTGAGCGCCGAAGAATTGATGCTTTTGAACTGTGGTGTTGGAGAAGAGTCTTGAGACTCTTGGCCTGCAAGGAGATCCAACCAGTCCATTCTGAAGGAGATCAGCCCTGGGATTTCTTTGGAAGGAATGATGCTGAAGCTGAAACTCCAGTACTTTGGCCACCTCATGCGAAGAGTTGACTCATTGGAAAAGACTCTGATGCTGGGAGGGATTGGGGGCAGGAGGAGAAGAGGACGACAGAGGATGAGATGGCTGGATGGCATCACTGACTCGATGGATGTGAGTCTGAGTGAACTCCGGGAGTTGGTGATGGACAGGGAGGCCTGGCGTGCTGCGATTCATGGGGTCGCAAAGAGTCGGACACGACTGAGCGACTGATCTGATCTGATCTGATCTTGTATGAAATGTTCCCTTGGTATCTCTAATTTTCTTGAAGAAATCTCTACTCTTTCCCATTCTATTGTTGTCATAGGTAGATCCTTATATGTATGTTTTCTTGAAGAGATCTCTAGTCTTCTCCATTCTTTTTCCTCATATGTATGCTTTTGTTTGGAATACCTGTAAGTAAATATCCTAGGTTATAATGTATCTAATTAGACTCTTTTTTTGAAACACCTTGTTCTAGACTTCCATAATGCCACAGTTGTCTGGTTTCCATTTTACTTCATTAACCAGACATTCTCAATCTCTTTTTTCTGGACCCTCATTCCTTAGGCTCTTTTTTCTATCTTCCCATTTCTTATGATCTTTGTCAAATGCAATTCAGTCATATAACTGCTGTGCTTAAAGTGCTTCAGAGCCCCCTGCTGCCTCTAAAGTCCAAGGTCTGTATCATCGACAAAACCATACACAATTAGCTCCCTGTGTGTATCAGCTCCTACCTCTTTTCCAAAGGATCCTGGAGAGCATCTCAAGCAGACTGCCGTTTCCTTACACTGTTCCTCTGTTAACAGTTGTCTTTCCCTTCATTCCTTACCTGCCTAGTAAACTTGCTCATTTTAAAAGATAACTCCTAATGTCCCCCTTTCAGGGAAGCTTTCCCTGGTACTCTCAGGCAGAAGTAAGCCTTCCCTTCTCTTTGTTCTCTTAGCAGTTTGTTCCTTATTTGCACTCTAATAGTGATTTGTTCAGCCAACAAATATATAGTGATTGCCTGCTATGTGTTAGAAATTGTTCTAGAAATTGGGGCTAGAACAGTACACAAGATGGACAAGGTCCTTATTTTCAAGGAGTCTACATTCCAGAGGGTAGGAAAGAGAAAAAAATAAGCAAACAAACATTATTTCAGTTATAAATGGTACTATGATGAAATAAAATCAGACAGTGTGGTAATGTGATTCAGCATGTGTGTGTTGGGTGGGGGAAGTGTTGTTCGATGGGGGTGACACCTCAGATTGAGTAAGATGCTGTTTGATGTTGTTTGAACTGAGACTTGAAAGGTAAGAAGGAGCCAGCCATGTAGAGATTGGAAAGAACATTTTAAGCAGAAAGAATGGCAAGTGCAGTGGCCTTAGAGTTGATGTGTTTGGCATATTTTAAGTGTATGTGTTTGGTTGTCAGGCAGGAACATAATGAGGAGGCGGGCAGGGAGCTGTGTGAAATCAAATCTGAGAAGTAGACAGGGCCAGATCAAAAAGGGCTTACAGGAAAGATTCGCTGATTATATTTTAAGTGTAGTAGGAGGCCGTTGGAAAATGTTAAGTGAGACAGTGACCTATCAGTTTGGCTGGTATGAGAATACTAGGAGGATGAGAGGGACACCAGAGACCATTAGGGGTTGTTGCCTACTGCAAGCGAAAAGAGTTGGTGGCTTGGAATACTGTGGTATTTCAGTGTCCATGGAAAGAAATGGAGTAACTTAGAATATATTTTAGAGGTAGGCTGACAGGACTTGCTGATGGATTGAATGTGTTGGCTTTAAGGAGGGATGGAATCAAGGAAAGGACTCCTTGGCTTTTCTTGAGTAACTAAGTGGCGAGTAATGTCATTTACTGACATGTGGATGAATGGTGGTGGCGGCAGTGATGAGATCGTTCTGTGGTGGGGAGGGAATTAAAATTTATGTTTTAGATATTTTAAGTTGGATATATCTTCCCTGGTGGCTCAGAGGTTAAAGTGTCTGCCTCCAGTGCGGGAGGCCCCAGATTCGATCCCTGGGTCGGGAAGATCCCCTGGAGAAGGAAATGGTAACCCATTCCAGTATTGTTGTCTGGAGAATCCCATGGATGGAGAAGCCTGGTAGGCTACAGTCCACGGGGTCACAAAGAGTCAGACACGACTGAGCGACTTCATTTACTTACTTACGTACTTAAGTTGGATGTGCCTCTTAGGTGGCTTTCCCATGTGGCACAGTGGTAAAGAATCTGCCCGCCAGTGCAGGAGATACAAGAGATATGGGTTCAATCCATGGGTCAGGAAGATCCCCTGGAGGAGGAAACGGCAACCCAGTTCAGTATTATTGCCTGGAAAATCCCATGGACAGAAGAGCCTGGCGGGCTACAGTCCATGGGGTCACAGAGTCGGACACAGGTCAGCACAGCACACACATACACATGCCTCTTAAGGCTGCAATGTATGGACAGCAAGGAGGCAGTTGGCTATACGGCTCTGAAGGTCAGGGATTGTCTTAGTCTGTCTTAGGCTCAAACAACAAACATCTATTTCTCACAGTTGCAGAGGCTGGAAGTCTGAGATCAGGGATCTAGCATGGGTGGGTTCTGAGGTGCTCTTCCAGATTGCAGACAGCCAGTTTCTCCTAAATCCTTACATGGTGGAAAGCGAGCAAGGGAGCTCCCTAATATCTTCTTTTAAAGGCAGTAATTAGACTCTACCCTTGTGACCTCATTACCTCCCAAAGGTCCCACCTCCAACTACCATCCCATTGGGAGTTGATTTCAAAATAGGAATTTTGGAGGGACATAAGCAATCAGTCTATAACAGGAATAGTGATAGGTAATTTCAGGAATCACGAACTTACTGATTGTATTTTAAAGCTATGAGACTGAGTAAAATAACCTAGGGTTTGTGTATGGATGGAGAGAAAAGAGGGCTGAGGGTAGTGCATTGGATACTGCAGCCTTTGGAGAATGAGAGGCTGGGAGGTAAGAGGGAGTCATAGAAGATGATAGAAGGAAGGAGTATCAATACTATCGTGCTTCTTAGAGTTACAGTGTAATAAAGGCACACATGTGATCACTGGATTTGACTCCCTGGAAGTCACTGTGATAATGGTAAGAGCACCTTTATGGCATTTCAGGGGCCATAAGGTGGAATTTCACTCATTCCTTTAACTACTTACATATTTGTCTCCTCCTCTAGACCATATGCTAGCTAGTCCTTTTTATTTCTAGGGTTCAGCATATTTAGTAGATGGTATATAAATATTTGCCTACATGTTTTGTTTTTACAGTGCAGTTTAAAGAATAATATACAGTTTAACCCTTATTTAGGATGCTTTTGGACTGCCCCTTCCCACCAGTTTTTATCAGCTCAGCCATAAGCTTGAGAATGATAAATTAAAGGAAACGTGATGAGAGAGGCAAATCCATTTTAATAGAGGTTCACAGTGTATCCTGAAGCCATCATGCTGTATGAAAAAGGGTCTTGCTTTGGATTTAGAAGGCTAGCCTCACGCTGCAACCCCACTGCTAGGCCTCGTGAAGGTGTCGGAAGCAAGTTCTCTATGCTGCCTGGATTGCAGTGTCTCAACTGTCATATATGAATAACATTAACAGATTCCTCTTTCAGGATTTTTGTGAGTGGCAAATGAGCTAATGCCCAGGAGAGTTCTTTGTAAGTAAAAAGATACTCTGTAAATGCTATTTTTGTAAAAGTAATTGGATTATCCATTTCATTACTGACTTCTAAAGTAGATTAGATCAGAGTGTCATAAAATTCATATTTAGGCAGTGGCGTATGAATGGCAACAAGTTGGGAGAGGACACATCACTAGAAAATGGTTGTTTTCCTGAAATATATAGGAAATTAATGTCTTTTGACTTTGTTCGCTTATCTCTCCCAGATAAATTTAATCATTCTGTTACAGTCAAAGAGTAGAGTCTTCTACTTTAAGATGTAATAAGCAAGTCTACCTACTATTTACCCCACTGTTGCATATCTCTGAAAGAATAACATGTATTTTTTTCTTTTTTAGTAAATATGTTAAATCAATTTGATACATCTTCCTCACTGTAATTACTCATTTCATTTTACTTCTAGGGTAAAAATCATGGTAAGAAACTTCGAAATTACTATGCAGCCAATAGCTGTCCTCCTCCTGCCAGAATGAGCAATGCAGTGGAAGCTGTGGCTGCTCCAGCTGTTTCAGTCCCTCAGCAGGTAAGACTGGAGTGTCGGGGTGGGAGCTGTCCCGTGCACAGGTGGTCATGGATGAAGTTTGTCATCTGTGTGTCCATCAAGGTACAGCTGAGCCAGTACTCCTAAAATGCCCTTCTTGGTGCTTTTAGCTCATTGATAACTGGATTTAATGCAAAAATTCATGAATCTGAAGACTTCTCATTGGATTTTGTTATGGTTCATGAAGTGATGAAACAAAATTATTTCATGAGGCTTTCTGTATGCATATTTGAAAATTCTAGGTTAAATGGTCCTGAATGTCTACATAAAGCCCTGAATGAAAAGAAAGATTTTTAAACATTTATCTCGATTGTGATCAATCCTACTGACTTTATTTTTTTTTTAAGATTTTTTTTTATGTGGACCGTTTTTTAAAGTTTTTATTGAACTTGTTGCAATATTGCTTCTGTTTTATGAATTTTTTTGGCTATGAGGCATGTCAGATCTTAGCTTCCCAACCAGGGATCAAGCTTGTGCTTCCTATATTGGAAGGCAAAGTCTTAACCACTGGACCACCAGAAAAGTTCCCCCATTGACTTTATATATGCCTTCCAGCAAGATCAGTTTCTTGAAGCTGCCCCTTTCTTCTGTACAGAGAGCCTGTATACACTCTTCCTGGACTTTGGTATCATGACCCACACTTGAGAGCCAAGTTCCATTTACTCTTTGGGAGACAGGTGTTTGAGGCAAGATATTCCTGTATTTTAGTACTTTCTGCAATATGGATTCTAATCTATCTTTGAAGTATTATTTTTTTTATAGGTCATAAATGTGTGTGCTCAGTGCTCAGTCTTTCAATTGTATCTGAGTCTTTGAGACCTCATGGATTATAGCCCACCAGGCCCCTCTGTCTATGGCATTTTCCAGGCAAGAGTACTGGAATGGGTTGCCATTTCCTTCTCCAGGGGATCTTCCCAACCCAGGGATTGAACCCATTGAACCCTGGATTGGCAGGCAGGTTCTTTACCACTGAGCCATCAGGGAAGCCCCTTAGGTCATAAATAATAATAATAATTAATAATCACTTTGATGCCAGGTACTCTGCTAAGCACTTTTCAGACAGTACTTCATTCAGCCCCGGGACGAGAGTGAGATGAGGGATGTACTTGACTTAGGCACAGAATTTAAGAGGGAGCTAAAATACTCAGTTATCAAGATAAATAATATATTTTTAAAATGCAAAATTAATGTGAAAAAGTCAGTAGTGAACAAAATGGCAAAAACTTAAAGATAGGATAAGTGTTATTGATTTTCCTTTTGCCTTAGGCTGCAATATGGTTTGGCATGACACTGTTGCTGATCCTGTCTTTATTTAAAATTTTGATATTTTGTTTCTCATTGATTTTGTTGGCTGTATGGCAGTTTTTTGATTTGTGAAAATATTCCACTAAGTATTTTTTCATCCTGATTGCTAAGTTTTCTAATGCTTCCTTATATTGGGTGCCCATGGCTCCTTCCTTGCCTCCTTCTTGGCCTTAAGTTCATTTAATGCTTGCAACAACTCAGAGGTATTGACTTATTTCTCAATGTGTGCTCCATGGGCCAGCAGCATCGGTCTCACTTGGAGGTTTATTATAAGCCCAGGGAAGCCAGATAACTTGTTTGTGGTGGTACAAATTTTGTAAAGTGGGGCAATGATTTTTCTTGACCTTATACCTCTACTCCTAAACACCATGGTGTAATTTTACTTTTCTGATTGTCAGTCCTTATGATGTGGATAGCAGTATCCACTGTTCTATCCTCCTGAATTTGTGTGGTAAATGAGATACGTTAAAAACAGAATCAGAGGACAGCAGAATATGCAGAGAGATCTTCAGGCTGAGGAGTTTTCCCAGTGCCAGTTCTTGAAGGCTGCTCGAGAATTGGATGGCTCCTTCCTTTAGAGACTGTTTTCAGCTGGTTCCACCCCTCTGGGCAAACAACCATGGGCTTTTTTCATAGCACAAATCTTTATGATTTTTGAACACAGTTATCCTGTCCCCAGAAAATCTTCTCTTCCAGGTGAAACAATGCTGTTTGCTTCAGCTGGTCCTGATATGACACACTTTCCAGATTCTTTATTGCATATTTGATTCTTTAGCCAAAATCTAGTTTGGCGTGTTTTGTTAACCCAGCAGTAGTTAACTGAGTGCATACTATTTTCCAGGGATTGTGTTAGGTTTCCCTTAACTGTTTCCCAGCCTGAATACAGTTGTCTGGACCTGCTGGTTATTTCCCCCAAATTATACTGTATCTGTGGGTTTCCCTGATGACTCAGATGGTAAAGAATCTGCCTGCAAAGCAGGAGACCAGGGTTTGATCCCTGGGTCAGGAAGATCCCCTGGAAAAGGGAACGGTACCCACTCCAGTATTCTTGCCTGGAGAATTCCGTCAACAGAGGAGCCTGGCAAACTACAGTCCGTAGAGTCCCAAAGAATTGGACACAACTGAGCAACACACACACACACACACTCTCTCTCTCTGTCTCTCTGTCTCTGTCTCTCTCTCTCTCTCTGTATGTGTTAGCTGCTCAGTCGGGTCTGACTCTTTGCAACCCCAGGGACTGTAGCCCGCCAGGCTCCTCTGTCCATGAAATTCTCCAGGCAAGAATACTGGAGTGGGTTGCCAGTTCCTGCTCCTACACATACTATATCTGTAGCTAATTTATAGACTCTGAGGATAGAGGGTTAGTTTTTATACATATCTGTGTGTCACTTTTGTATTAGGTTGCAAGCCCTATAAATAGTAGGCATTTAGTACATGCTTGTTAATGGATTCTGGGAAGACTTTTTCTCTCTGGTAATGTGAGTTTAGACCTTACCTGTGCTGCCCTAAATCTTCCTTGCTGGGTTTTTAAACTTCTTTTCTGAAATTTCTTCAATGAAAATAGCAGTGAGGCATTCATCAGCTTGGTACACAGGTGATTGTAATGCAAAACCACAATTAAGTGTCTCCCAGTCTTTTCCTCTTTCTTTCTGAAACGAACAATTTCCTGTCCTTATAAAGCTGAGTGCTTATGGTCATGCCATAATGGGTTATTTTTCAGCTCTTAGAAGGAAGGAACTTTGAGAAGAGAACAGAGTCCACACTTTAAAACCTTGTTTGTTGTGTCTTTGCTGTCAGATGGGCTCCTTTAAGCCTGGAGGCAGAGTGATCCTGGCCACAGAAAATGATTACTGTAAGCTCTGTGATGCCTCCTTCAGTTCTCCGGCTGTGGCCCAGGCTCACTATCAAGGCAAGAATCATGCCAAGAGGCTGCGGCTGGCGGAAGCTCAGAGTAACTCATTCTCGTAGGTATTGCCGTTTTCTCTTAGGCCAGAGTGTTATGTGAGACTCACTGTCTCTAGAGAAAAAGAGTTGAAAGGGAGCCTTGTTTAGAAGTCTCACTCTTTTAAAATGTCTCTTCTCCAGAGACTCCTCAGAGGTCGGTCAACGGCGGACCCGAAAAGAAGGGAATGAATATAAGATGATGCCTAATAGGAGAAATATGTATGCAGTACAGAATAATTCAGGTATTCTGTGGCTTTTCACATGCCTTGGCTATGTTTTGCAAATGGTGTCCACTATTTTTATTTCCTTTAGTGGTAATAGATAGCCCTGAGAATTTGGGATTAGCTTTCGTTTTGTGGAATAGGTCTAGTGGCTTTTCAAGCTGGTGTTTATTTCAGGTCTTATTTATTTATTTCCTATTTAGTGTATTATTTATTTTGATTTTATTTAATTTTTTTTACATCAAGAATATGACTTTATTTCAAAGAACCAAGAATAAGAAATGAGTTAAATGGAAAGGTGATACATCCTTGGGTTCTAAGACCCAAAATGCAACTTTTAAAAAAGTTGAAGTATACTTCAATTTACAAGAATTTCACATAACCGAGTCTGTGTTTTAAAGTGTCTTATCGTAGTGCCTTTATGTTACTTATGGTATTTGCCAGCTGAGATATTTAAATGTAGTATAAAAACGAAATATTTGGTTTCAGGCTGCACCACATTAAATCCTCAGTTATTAGGGAAAATAAAAATGGTAGCAGTGGTGTTTAACCAGGGGAGTGACTCAGATTATCTGGGGAATTTTTTATAAAATACACATAGTTGAACCATGACTTAGAGATTTTCAGTCAGTAAATTTAGAGTGGGACTCAGACGTGTGTGTGTTTTGCAAATGCTTCCTCAGTGATTGATACATACTTTTAGTTCACAATTACTAGTTGATAGGAATATTTTCTGCATTTTCTGATCATCTTCAGTAGGGAGAGTAGTCCTTCATCCTTTCCCTACCCCAGCCTCCAGTGCACACACATATGAGCAGAGGTCAATCATGTAAACAGTAAAACAAACAACAAATTGATTGGAAAGGCAAAAGAAGCATAGAAAAAGGGGACATATAGAACACAATGTAATAAGTCTCATGAAAGTCTGAAACATTTATCATTGTTGCAATAAATGTAAAGTTAAAGTTCCAGTGAAAAGAAAATTGTAAGATTAGATAGAAAATATTCAGTTGAAATGAAGGAAGCCAGAATAGCTGTCTTAGCATTAGATTAAAAAAAAAAAAGAAAACAAAAACCTTTAGGACAGAAGGCCATTTAGACTTATGTTCTTGGATCAGAGTACAAGTAAATGAGATGTCAATAATATTAAAAACACAACATTTTTATGTATTTGGAAGTTTTAAAACATTTCTAAATAACTCTCTCACCAAAGAAAAAATCATACTGGTGATTGAACATTCTTAGAATCAAATTGTAATAAAAATGTATCAAAATTTGTAGCATGTAGTCTAAGTAACATTTTGAGAAAAGCCTTAAATGTTTATTATTATAGTAGGAAAGCAGAAAAGTATTGAGCTAATGGTCCAACTTAAGTCAGTTATATAAAAAAAGAAAATAAAATTATCAATAATTCCATCAACATTTTTGTGTATATTACTTCTGTTAAAATGGACATGTGATCATATTTTGTGATATTCTTGTTCAGTGTAATGGCATATTATAATCAAAAATTGTAATTACAGAGTTTTCTATAGCATTGTTTTTAGTGACTGTTTAGTTTTTCATTACATTCATTACTATGATTTTTTTGAATTTAAATTTATTTATTTTAATTGGAGGCTAATTACTTTACAATATTGTATTGGTTTTGCCATACATCAACATGAATCTTCCACGGGTGTACACGTGTTCCCCATCCTGAATCCCCTCCCACCTCCCTCCCCATACCATCCCTCTGGGTCATCCCAGTGCACCAGCCCCAAGCATCCAGTATCATGCATCGAACCTGGACTGGCGATTCGTTTCTTATATGATATACATATTATACATGAGTTGTATGTTTGGATCTTTCCTTTATCCTTACCCTCCCCCAAAAAACTTTTATAAACTCTAGTTAAATAAATGTCCTCATTGATAAATCTCTATGCAAAAATTATCAACATTTTCTTAGTGAAATTCTTAGAAGTAGAATTTTTGGATTAAAGTATTAGCATAGTGATATAACTTTTGATATAATGCTTAGAAATGAAAGTATTTCTAAAATTATATTCACTTTTTAAAGACATTGCCATTTAGAGTTTGGGTTTGCTCCACAGTAACATTTCTGACAATAGTTGGAAGAGTCATTTTAGCTTTTTAGACTGAACCTGTATAAAATTGTAATTTAAAAAAACCTGTTAACTTCCCATTTTTTTCAAACTAGGAATCTGTGAATTTTATACTTTGAGGTTAGAATTACAAATTACAGTGGTAATTGGTCAGACCATCATTTGCTTAGTGAGTATTTTGAAGTGAATATATTACTTTTGTCTCTTTGTTTCAGCAGGTCCTTACTTCAATCCCCGCTCTCGGCAGAGAATTCCACGTGATCTGGCCATGTGTGTTACTCCAAGCGGCCAGTTTTACTGCTCCATGTGTAATGTCGGGGCTGGCGAAGAGGTGGAATTCCGGCAGCATTTAGAGAGCAAGCAACATAAAAGCAAGGTGTCTGAACAGCGGTACAGGAATGAGATGGAGAATCTGGGCTACGTATAGGGATTGTCATATTCAGATAGAGCAGCTTGTCCTGCCTGTTGCTCGCCTTATGTCAACATGCCCTGCTTTGTGGTTCTTTTGATATGAGTACATTCCTCTGCTTAATGTTTATACATATAACCTGCAGTGGTACCATAAGGTGTCAGAATTGGGGAAGGAAGAGAATGTGCTTAAGTCATGATGCTTTTTCAGGTCAGTTGTGTTGAGCTGCTTTAAGCCTGTGACCTACCTACCCCATGAGACATACCTTTTTATCTTGACCAAGTTCTGGTCAACTAGTAGCCTGACCACATAGAGCTTTAACTATTTAAAAACTTCATATTCTTTTACAGTGTTAGTGTTATGTATTGTTAAATAATTTTATCGAGTTTTTGCTTCAGATCACAGTAAAAGCAGGTAAGCAAAGATTTTAGTTTTCTAAGGTTTCTTTGGAACTACCATCTCAACTCAATGAATTGTCAGTAGGATATACTATGGAAACTGCATTAGAATCTTGCCCAGAACAGTGTTTTCTGTTTATCATGTCCCTTCCTTATTGAAATGCAGGTTCTCGTGGATTCAGACACTTCTAATGTGTTTGTGTACTTCCAGATAGCGAAACTTGATTTTCAGTTGTGAACTTCGCACATTTAAATTCACCTTCTTTTCTCCTCTTTTTTTCTCCCCCAGTTGAATTAGCTTATCCAATTAGCTCATTTTCATGTCCCAGAACGGTGTTGTAGGTTTTCCAAGCCCCATATTTAAATATCCAATAAGTTTAGGATAGATGTGATTTTTTTAAATATATTTTTTTCAGCTGGTGTTGGGAAATGAAATGTATTTGATTTTTCAACTTAGAGTTACTTCATGATGATAACATGCACTTATGTGATGGTTTCAACCGTAAGTTCAGAACCCTTGATATTTGTTTTGATAGACTTTTTAGATAGATCCTTAAATTATACTCACATTCTTCATTGTCTTGCTAATTTGTAGACTGTCCTGAAAAATATCACTACTTTACTATTTCCAAGAAAGAAAAGAATTTTTTTAAAACAGTTAATCAAATTTTAGTAGCATTTCCAATAGAAAAATACCTGAACTTTGGCATTATTCTTTATAATTCAGCTTCTTTGAAGATATAGATTAATAAAAATATAGATTACTTTCATATCTGATAATTAGAACAGTATTATTATTTTTGCTTTTTGTTTTTAAAATGAGAAGCTCTAGTATTTTGTCTAGATTAACCAATGGAGGATTCTATGAACTTTCACTAACTGTATTTTACTTATTTACTATATTTACATGGATAAGATGGGTGCTCATCCATACTCCTTTTGAAAGGCCATGTTCATAGAAGTTTATATTGAGCAATATCTTTGCACTATGGTAAATTCACTTTTGATTGCTTATATTACTAATTAAAAATAAAACTCCTATTTTTCCTTAAAAATTCTATCGGCAAAAAGATAAGGAGAAGGAAAATTATAATCATCATTCCATTCCTTTAGTACTGCTGAACAATTTTTGAATTATCTAGACCCATATTTAAAATTAAGTTTTGTGATACTGGTACACTGGTACACTCTCTGGTACACTCTCAAGTTACCCTTCTGTTGAAGTCATGGTTTTTTAATTCTAAAAGTAGAATTACTTAGTAGTTTTATTTTCTCCCAGGAGCAGAAGAATGAAATAATGTTCTGTTGAAGTTCTATCGAGACCTGTGAATCAGTATAATAACACTTTTTGCAGTAAGCTATGAAGTATAATTGATTATTTTAGAGCAATTTAGAGCTTCTCTTATTGATTAGTAGGTTACTCATTTTGCTGCTAAGTGTAATTTTTTGGTAGATTTTAATATGACAGTGCTGGCCACATGGTTCTACGATTATTTAAAAATTCTTTTTTCCCCTCTCTGTGTGTGACTACATATATGTATACACATGTATATGTATGTGTGTGTATATATGTATGTAGTTGTATAAGTACACACACATATATAAATCTATGTATGTATAGTTTTATGTGATTCCATAGAGAAGATTTCATTGAATCCTTAGATAACAGTAAAAGATTGTGGATAAGAATTTACATTTTATACAAGTGGCATTCATCCACTTTCAGTTTTTTCTTTGCAGATAAAATTAATGGAATGATCTTCTCTACTGTCCCCACTTAACAATTTCGTTTTATATATGTAATAGCAGTGGACTTAAGGCCTTGGTGTTTTTCCTGGCCTTGCATATTCAGGTTTCTAGTCTCTCAGTGCTCTTAATGGATGTTATGAATGCATAAACGCATTTTCTTTTAAAGAAAAAAGTTAGATTTATAGTGTTATTTCTTACTTGTTCTATTTCTTTGCACTAAACAAGACTGATGTTTGCTTTATATGACACCTTAGAAACCATATTGCCTACAATAGCTGGGTTTGCTCCTTACTTTCCAAACTCTAGCAGTTGATAAATAACTTCCATGTTTATAAAGGTTACATACACATCCAAAAAAAGAATCACAAATCTCTATGACAGTGGGTTGTGTTTTGGGCTTGTTACCTTGCAACATTCTCCTGTGTTCCATAGGTGAAACAGATGGTGACAGAGGTGTCAGAAAGGAAATGCATAGGTAAATACACCTCTGCATGCTACAGTTTCTCATGCTCATGCATTCCTTATGGACAGTGTTGTTGTTTTCCTGTCAAAGAAGGCTGTTAGTACTGCACTCAGTGGTATGTGATCTCTGTCAGTTTCGTTTAGTAAAATCAGGTCCTGCTCTGTAATATCCTTTAGAATTTGCACCCTGTGCTCCCCAGGAATCACATTAATATCTTTTTACGTACTGTATACAAGGATGGACAGAGGCCTAACCGATGGAAAACCTTTAGTCAAATAAGTAGATTCTAGTTCTAGATCTACAAGAAGAACGCAGAGCATCAAAGTCTCTTCTCTGTGAATATCTTCATGTACTTTGTCATTCAGAAATCAATGTTGAAGATAACAATTAGAAACTCTTCTAAAATATCGAGGGCAAGAAGATGTAAAGGAAAAATTTTGGTGTTCCGATTAAAAGATTAGATTGCTTATGTCTTCGAAGTGTTTTTTCAAAAATACTCAGTTACAGAGCTGAGTGTGCCATGTGATCCTTCCAACTCCACAATGAACAGAAAATGTTTTGTTGGTTTTGTTTTTGTATGTCCTGTATTATAACTTGTAAATATGTGCATGTTGTTTATGACGTGTGTCTATTTGTCTCTTATTGCACTGAAATCTGCAAGGTGAATAACTGTCCTATACCATTTGCAAAAACTTCCTCCAACTCTTCCTCACTGTTGCCCCTTCTCCTTAGTTGATAAACTTAGAAAACCATTTAGAATTTTTTGAAACCCTGAGATTGAATGAAAAATCAATCATGGCTGTCTGAGATCATCTCCATGTCCCTCTAACTTAAACAGCTGAAAGGAAAGCATGAGATCTTCCACCTTATTTTATAGAGCTGTTCTACAATACTGGTGTGCTTGCTTGTATCTATACTTTGAACTAGGATTAAAGATACATATATATACACATGTATGTGTATATACATATATATTGTGTATCTGATTAAATCTTCATATGTAGATAGACTCGAAGGATTAATGGTGGTTTTAATGATTCCCTCACTCCTGAATCAGCAGGGACTATGAACAACGACAGTTGGAGGACTGTTCAGTGACCCATGTAAAACGAGTCTCGCTTGTGTCAGGGGAGACATGTAACTGTTCTGCATAATGCCCTCTACAGAGAGGCCTAAGAGTGATGGATTTGGAACCTAATCTGTTTTGTTTCCTCAGTGTCAGAACACAGGCTGGAAGGACCTTTTAAAAACTTGGTGGGGCATATACGAAAGACAACAGAGCTACTTTAGAAGTAGAGAAATGTTTTGTCAGTATAGGTAAAAGTTTAATGCAGGCTTTTGAACAGATACTTTAAAAAGATTCCATCTTGCTGGCTTTTCTTTTTTCAACCAGCCAAATCACCATTTAGATGTTTCATGCATCATAAAGGATGTCTTGTTGCTTTAATTTTTTTGGTGGTGGACCCCTGTCATTGTGAGCTATCACTGTCAGTCTTACTAAATGGACAAATAGCTGTGTAAATAGCTTCTCATACGACATTTCTACTCATAGCTGTTTGACTTTGTCTTGCCGCTATGAATGGGAGGATCATTTATCAACTCCCCTTCTGGGTAGCTACCAAAAAAATACTGGCTTATGGTCCCATGTGACCCTGTCTTTGTTAAGCCCAGATTATGAGTGCCTTTAGCAAGTTTTAGCATTTCACAGAAAGAAAAGATGATAGAATTATTGCCATTAGTCACAATGCATAAAATAGGAGCTTGGAATAACAAAGCTTTGTGTGAATTCTATGTTTTACATCTTTTTTTTTTATTCATGCAATCTCAATTTGATATTGAGTAAAACTATGTGATAATTAATCAGGAACCATACATCCTGAAAATGAATCCAGTTGTCCAAGGCTGGCAACGGTCATTGATTTTTTTTTTTCCACTTTGATCTGCATTGTATTTATATGTAGTGATCGATAGTGTGATGGATTGGGAAGAGCTTGATATTGATGTTTGGAAAAACTTTATTTCAGTGTCATTTTCAAATACTGTCTTATCTAATACTGTAGAGAGGATAGAATTATGTATTTGCACATGAACTGAAGACTGTCATGCATAATACTTATTCATTGTGCTGTTATGGTTCATCTCTACATTTAAAACAGGTATCTTCACAAATCAGGTTCAAGATGTTTTAAAGTAAAATTTTCCTTACTTCAATGAATTTAAAATTCTAAATTGCCTGTACTCTTTGAGTCTCTAAAATGCACTGCTAAATTAATTTTACTGCAGAAATACTAACATTTTTCTTGACAGTTTATTATGAGAAATTTTAAATGTACCTTAAACTTAATGAATTTTACAGTATATTAGCACTAGATTCTACTATTAACATTTTCCAGTACTTATATTACCATATATTTGTCTGTCCCTCTGTTTATCCGTTGAACAATGGAGTTTTAAAAATATATACATTTTAGTGTAAATTTCAGATACTTGCCTAAACAATTCAGCATAGGCATAATTAGTTATAGTTTAATATCTGTTTACATATTAACATCTTTTAACAAGCAGTGTATGAAGTTGATAACCTGAGCCAGTTAACATATGTCTTTTTCTCCTGTGGACTTTAGCCTTCTTGTTTCTGTTTTTGTATATGCTTAGAGTGAGGGAAGACAACTCCTTTTCAAACTGAAGTTTTTTGGTGTTGGTCATTTTAATGCTTAATTGTCATACATTTTAAAGCTTCGTGTTAAGAATTTTTTCTTTATCCCTCTTTTTTGATGTATGTTTGCTCAACTATGCAGCTTCTTTAGAAAACTGTAAATTACTGGTTGGGGTTTATTAAATCAGCTTATACCTCATTTCAATCTGCGGCTGCGTTTTTCTCCTGGTATCATTTCTCGCTTTACTACTTTCACCTGTTCTACCAGAGAATAGAGCGGCATAAAGGGTCAGCCCCACAGACGATTAGCTGTTTAAAACAACTCTAGAAGAACAGATGGAGTAGTTTAGAAAGTTGAAACCATTCGTTTATCTAAAGCCTTTGAATTCTCTGAGAATTGTAACTGCCCATGCTTTCTCTTAGCCATAATTAGCAGGATTAAAAATGATTGTACTGTACAATGAGTTGTTGAAATTGTAAGCCTTAGTAACCATCTTTAGCTTTACTCTAGTACTGTTTAGGAAAAAATTATTGACATATGCCTTTATTTTTATGCCAATTATTTTGTGGACAAAATCAGAAGAATTTAAGTGACTTGTTGCAGATTATGAAGATTCAGTGGGTAAGTCAGAACTGAAATTTTGATATCCTGGATTCATATTCTTGTGCTCTTTGATAAAATTCATGGCTTTCAAAATAAACACTCCCTTTAGGGCGCTTAAAATGAAACTATGTATTTTTACTAATTAGACTTTCATTTTTTTGGACATTTTACAATTCTTTGAACTTAAAAGATTTTTCCATGGTCATAGTTTCTCATTAAGTCAATGCAACTGCTAAAAATCTCACTTTGCTGTTAAATACTAATAATACAGGTTTTATCAGATTTCCTTTCACATTTACATAACCTTCATGATTCACTCATAACTCTTTCTGTGTAAGTGCTTAAGTGACCCCCTCACTAGTGAAAATAAATGTTCTATATCATTGATTATATGTATATTCTCTATATGATATATTTTTTTAAGGAAAAGAAACCCCATGTGTCCGGATGAACAATATTATCTTAGTGCAAAGCACATATAAAGTGGCTTGTTCTATTCTGAAAATCTGGTATTTACAGGAACAAAACTTTTAGAGTGGCTGGTCATTGTTTTACCTTCTTTTGGTACTTGAGCATCTTTCTGTGGTTTTGTAAATGTGTGTCATTTTGTAAGAATTTCTTGTTGATTCTGTGTTAATTGGTGTCCACCTTGTGATATCCTCAGCTGACCATAGTAATTTAGTCTGGGTATGGGGTGTCTGCTTTGAAATGCCTTACTAGAGTGTGGCAGACTCTGCTCTAAAGCATTCCGTGTGTCTGCTAAGACAATAAGTTGCCTCTCTCTGATGTATGCTCTAGATCCAGAAGCAAAACTAATTTTGCTTTCACTGTTAATGTTGCATTTTAGCTCATTGTTTTAAATTAGAGAATAAAATCGTGGAGCCAAGGGAAACTTTATAACCCTTCATTTAATGGCATGGCAAACTTTTAAAATTGCTTTTACTGTTTCCCTAGAATGATGTTTCTGATAAAGGATATAGCTGAAAAATGCCTGCCAGAACTGTATGAAATTGGGTTTGTTTCCTACAATTTCCCCTAAATGTCATACAGGGATTTAACATCTGTGTATGCTGTTGGGGCTTTGTGCCAGTCATCACTTTGGAAATCTGTGTTCTGAGGCTACATAAATGACAAAAATGTCTTGGGATTGAAGCCAATCAACTGTGAACTGTGAAATTGAAATTGCTCTTTTGGTTTTATTTTCTTAAGCATATTGCATAGAGAATCCTGAAAGTTATTTAAAATTTACACTGCTTCTGTTGATGGCTCATTTTGGCTGTGTATCCTCATTTATGTACTGATTTCTGATAAAGGCTTGACGTTATTATAGCAGTCATTTTGTGTTCACCTTAATAAAAGAGTTTCTGAGTCTTGTCTGCAAATCATTTGGTTGTGAGTTGGGGATCAAAGAAAGAAGGTGCATCGTCAGCACTGAGGTGCTGAGGTGTTATTTTTGATGCAGATGGTTGATGGCTGAGGATTCACCTTTTATCCATCTGCATGTAATTTGCCACCTGCTTCTAGAACTCATGGGGCTTCTGCAGTGGCTCTGTGGTAAAGGGTATGCCTCCAATGCAAGAGACTTGCAGGAGACGCTGTTTGATCCCTGGGTTGGGAAGATTCCCTGGAGAAGGAAGTGTCAGTCCACTCCAGTATTCTTGCCTGAGAAATCCCATGGACAGGAGTCTGGTGGGCTACGGTCTATGGGGTCACAAAAAGTCAGCAGACATGACTGAGCCACAGTCCACAGCTTTTTTCTTGAACTCAGAGTATATTGTCACCTACTTGGGCATGCAGTAGAGTTGACCCTGCCAAAATGGTAGATTTGACCACTACCCCATTCTACCATTGCTGGAGTTCTCCTCACTCAGTTGGAGCAAGTTCTCAATTTTATTGATAGATTTAATTTTTAGATTTAAGTTTAATCTTTCCTTCAAATTCTGAGAAAAGTTGCTTAGCAGGACTGTAACTGTTGCTTCTGGAAGTAAACACATATTAAGAGGCAAATATGCCCAATAATCTTTTGGGTGTTCATATATAAAATACTTTTGCAAATATAATCAGCTTACATACACAATGTATTATTGAGGAATGGTCTTTGAAGCACTCTGGTTGACAGCATGCAATGTGCTTTTCAGCTTAAATGCTCATTTTAAAAAGGTTAGAGCCCTGGAAGATGCTGTTGTGCTTTGTTTAATCGGGATGCAAGACACATACACTTACTGTCGTGGGAAAAATTCTTGTGTCTGCACAAAAAAATGTTTCTGAATGAAGAGAACAGAGCTCATTGAATCTATCTGTGTTGTAAAATACTCAAGGCATCAGCACATTTTATGAAATCATGTCCAAGAGATTTTTAGCTTAAAGTCATGATAATGAACATGAAAATAGTTTTTAACCACTTGAGCTTGTCAGATTTTCTTTCTTCAGGCATTTCTAAGGCTTATTTGTTTGCTGAAAATCTATTCAAGGTCAAGCACTGGGTGTTATCTTTTCAACTTGCCTGTGTGGAGAGGATTGACACTAAATGTTCGCAGTCTCTTATGAATTGATATAAGAGTGTTAAGATCAGAAATAGGTCTTTTTGTGATAAGTTTTAAGATTTTTATCATCTGAGGTGAGGATGAACCCACTGAGTTTTGTTCCTCTTGTGAGATATTCATAAACTGTTGAAAATTGGGAACTGCAAACAAGATAAAGGCAAGTAACTATTTTGAAGTATAAATATTATTTAATAGAGATATGATTATGAGTTCTTACCCTCTACAAGGAAAAAAATTTACCTAAAAATATACTCTATTGTGTGTGTGTGTGTGTGAGAGAGAGAGAGAGAGAGAGAGAGAGAGAGAGAGAGAGAGAGAGAGATGTGTATTAGGGAGGAGTAGATGGAAATATGTATTAAGATGATCAAATACTTATAATGAAGTATGTCCAAAGGAACAGATGGAAATTTGCCACTGGAAGAAATATGCTCCTCCACGGGCACTCTGTAACTTCTGCTTGGCATTTTGGATAAGTCTTTAAGTACATAATTAGAGTTTCAAATGTGTTTTGGCTGGCAGCCATCCCTCCAGACAGGAACAAGATGTCTTTCATATTAGCTTCAGTTTTTAATCTTTGCTGATGCCGGAGGCCCTTTTCTATCCCTGTTTTCTAGAAGTAGCTTACTAGGTTATGGACTTTGACCAAAAGTATCTAGTGCCACCCTGTGGACTCTCTAAATCTTACAGTTAACTGTTTGAATGTGGTTGGTACACTATCTTTGAAGAAGGATCTTTGGCTTAAAAACCACCTAGTGGTGGGAAGGAGTTTTTATCCATACACAAAGCAAAGGCAGGTATGTCTTTGGGAGATACTGAGTGTATTCTTTTACAGCTTTAGCTGCCAAAGTGTGCAGAGTGAGGAATGTAGCAGATCTGCATTCAGGATATATATGTTTGTATATATTTGCATATGTGAAAAGTGAAAGTGTTAGTCTCTTAGTTGTGTCTGACTCTTTGTGACTCCATGGAGCCTGTCAGGCTCCTCTGTCCATGGGATTCTCCAGGCAAGAATGCTGGAGTGAGTTGCCATACCTCCTCCAGGGAATCTTCCCAACCCAGGGACTGAAGCTGGGTCTCCTGCATTGCAGGCAGATTCTTTACTGTCTGAGCCACCAGGGAAGCTCCTGTATGCATATATGTGTATGGATTTATGATGTTTTTAAAAATGTCTATTTTGCTTTAAAGAATCCATCATTCACACATTTTTGGGTTTGTGAAAAACAAGCATGGAAACTGTTAAAATGATAATCAACAAAAGTCTAGAAGGAAAGGACTAGAAAAACCTCTCATTAAAGAAGATTGTTGAAAAATTTTAAAAATTAGGTACAGGGGCAAATGTTACCAGATGTGTAAATCATGCTGACAGTATACAAACTAAACTCCATGGTACTAAGCAAACATAATTTGCTTTGGAGAACATATTGTTTTCTGCCTCAATAAACTAGCAGTACAGAGACATACTTTAAAGTCTTTTATTAAATATTTTGCATCCTTAAAATAAGTGCATGCTAAGATAACTAGCCAGTTCTGTCACCTGCGTGCTCTTGGGCATGCCACCTAACTTCTCTAAAATTCATCTACTCAGAGTTGGGGTATTAGGTGTGAATTCCAATTATTTAATTTCATCCCTCTTGGTCATATGGATAATTTAGAGAATTGATCATTGAAAAACTGGTTTTTAAAAAAGGAAAATCAGTTGAGTTTTTGAATAGGTAAGTCCTAATCTCACCCCTAAACTCATGCTCCCCTGTTTCTTCCCCAGAGGTGATCGCAGTTACCAATTTCTTAGATATTTTTTCCTAGAGATATGCAACGTAGTATGAATGGTGGTATTCCGTACACTTTTTCCAGTGACCCATTTGCCTTGGCAGCCATCTGGACCAGCAAGTGTGGATCTCATTCTTTTTGACTATGTGGTATTCCCTTGTATGATTTCCAAAGTTTCTTTTTGTTTTGGTCTTCCATTGATGGACATTCCTGGTAGCTCAGATGGTAAAGAATACTTCTACAGTGAAGAAGACCTGGGTTCAATTCCTTGGTTGGGAAGATCCCCTGGAGAAGGGAATGGTAACCCACTCAAGTATTCTTGCCTGGAGGAGACAGTGGAGCCTGGAGGCTATTGTCCATGGGGTTGCAAAGAGTTGGACATGACTGAGCGACTAACACTTTTCACTTGTTGATGGAGATAAATATATATATATATATAGAGAGAGAGAGTTGTGATTTGTTTAAATTAAAAGAACTTTAAAATTGTAGTAAAATATACATAACAAAGTGTATCATTTTAACCATTTCAAAGTCTACAATTCAGTGGCATCATTAAGTACATTCATATTGTTGTGCAATTATCATCATCCCCCAACTCCAGAACTGTTTTCATCTTCCCAAACTGAAACTCCTTAGCTCATTAAAAATATGCTCTTCCCTCTGAGCATGACAACCATCATTCTACTCTGTCTTTATGAATTTGACTAGGTTCCGTTTGTAGGCGAAGTCATACAGTCTTTGTCTTCTAGTGACTGTCTTATTTCATTTAGCATAATGTCCTCAATGTTTATCCATGTTGTAGTGTATGTCAGAATTTCTTTCCTTTATAGGCTGAATAGTATTCAGTGTATGTATATACTACATTTTGTTTGTCATTTATCTGTTGATGGACATTGGGCTGTTTCTACCTCTTGGCTATTGTGAATAATGCTGCTATGTACAAAAATTAAAAACTTTAAAAATTATTTCACATATACAAAGTAGAGCAGATTACTAAACAGACATACATATACTCATCAACCAGTTCACCAGCACTATCAAATCCTAGCATTTTGCCACATTTTATTCTGATATTTTAAAGTACAGATTCAGCTGAAACCCACTGTACCTTTTCCCAATTTTAGTTTCATGCCTCCCCAGATAAATCCACATCTTGAATTTACTATTTCTTGTACATAATTATATTAATACCATATGTATTCATAAATAATATATAGTATTATTTATGATTTCAAAATCAATATAAATGTCATCATAATAGACAGATATCTCTGTCGTTTTCTTTTTTTCTCATTATTGTTTTTGAGATTTATCTATGATGATACATGAGAAAGTTGCTCAGTCGTGTCCAATTCTTTGTGACCCTATAGACTACAGTCCATGGAATTCTCCAGGCCAGAATATTAGAGTGGGTAGCTGTTCCGTTCTCCTGGGGATCTTCTCAACCCAGGGATCAAACCTAGGTCTCCTGCATTGCAGGCGGATTCTTTACCAGCTGAGGTACCAGGGAATGATAATACATGTAGCTATAATTTATTCATGTTAAATAGTATATAGTGTCCCACTGTCTGAATTCATCCTTCTGTCGATGGATGGTTAGGTGGTTTTCACCTGACTTATCGCACAAGTAGACATAACATACATTTTTACTGTCAAATATTCCAACACTTTCGGAAAGGGAAAATGCTCCTTAAAATCCCCATTTCCGCACCCCACTTTTTCCTTCCCAGAGGTACCTGGTACTATTAACATACTGTGCATTCTTCCAAACCAATTTCTCTGTGTCTCTAAATATGTAGCTTTTATGTGTTGCTGGAGAAAATTTTTAAGTCCTTTACTTTCAGTATCTATTATAGTTCTTCTTATTCATCTATGTATTCTCATCTCTATTCCAGATTTGCTAAATTCTCTCAGGTGTTTCACTAGATATGAATTCACTCCAGCTTAAAAATATATTTTAGAGAATGAAAACAAAGTACCAAAGTTGAAGAGTTCACTGGTATAGCAGAATTGTATTTTAAAAGGCAAGCAGTGATACTTTAGTTATATGTGTCTTGTTTAGGATGATAAAACTATGAGGCAAAGCCTTTCCTGGGGATGAGAAACATGCCTCTACTTTCTCACGAGGTCTCCCTTTTCCTTTTGTCTACTGCAGTGGGTCGGAGAAGGCAATGGCACCCCACTCCAGTACTCTTGCCTGGAAAATCCCATGGACGGAAGAGCCTGGTGGGCTGTAATCCATGGGGTCGATAAGAGTCGGACACGACTGAGTGACTTCACTTTCACTTTTCACTTTCATGACTCGGAGAAGGAAATGGCAACCCACTCCAGTGTTCTTGCCTGGAGAATCCCAGGGACGGGGGAGCCTGGTGGGCTGCTGTCTATGGGGTCGCAGAGTTGGACATGACTGAGCGACTTAGCAGCAGCAGCAGCAGTGCAATGGGTCACAGTCAATAGCTTGGGGGATTTTCATTTGCTGATTGTGATGCCCTACTTTTCTGTTCCCTTTGTCCACTTGTGCAGGAGGAGGATGAATTTTGTTTCGTAGGAATTCTCTTTGATTGCTAGCAGGACAGTATCTAGCCAGTGGGTTCATCGTCAGGGGCCTTACGAAATGCTCATTGTGTCCTGAAGGTGGGAGCTCTCAGAACGGCTGTTGCCTGATGCCGTTCCATATTTCATCCACATGTTCCTCTGCCAAGTCCATCTTAGTGGACCGAGGAAAGAGAATGAGCAGCTTCATGTTTCTTCGCACATGATCATCATTTTATCACTTGGTAGCTGGTGAGGAAAACAGGAATTCATCTTTGGGCTCAAGGATTCTGCAAAGTCACTGCTAGTTAGGAAAAACTGTGGTCTGTGCTGGATTTCAAGAGACATTTATATGTTACTTTATAATTGCCCTATCACAAGTGCTTGCCACTTTTGGAATCATGGATTGATGCGCTGAAGAGTAAAAGTGAAACATCTGAGGATGGGGCCTAAGTAAAACCTGGCCATGATATTCTTTTCCTTTAAAACTTTCACTGGTTCCCCAATGCCTAAAACTTAAGTTCTACTATCATAGAATTAAATCAAAGCCTTAAAGCAGAGCTCACAAACCAGCAGCCTATGACTGAATTTGTCTTGCAGATATGTTTTGTCTGGCCCCACAGTATTTTAGAAAAATTAGAATTAGTTCTCAAGAGACCAAGATCAAGAGATTTAACATAAAATTTGGATTTGTGGACATTTTGTTGTTGTTGTTGTTTAGTCTCTTAGTTGTGTCTAACTCTTTTGTGACCCCATGGACTGTAGCCCACCAGGCTCTTCTCTCCATCTAATTCTCCAGGCAAGAGCACTGGAGTGGGTTGCCATTACCTTCTCCAGAGGATCTTCCCAACCCAGGGATTGAACCCTCGTCTCCTACATTGCAGGTGGATTCTTTACTGTCTGAGCGACCAGGAAGCTGGATTTCTGGCTATATTGGTCAGCATTTCTGTAGAAATCAGATGATGTTTTGTGAATCGTGGCTATCCTTTTTGGATGGGGCATG
The DNA here is from genome assembly GCF_032452875.1 of Bos javanicus. Taxonomy (NCBI): domain Eukaryota; kingdom Metazoa; phylum Chordata; class Mammalia; order Artiodactyla; family Bovidae; genus Bos; species Bos javanicus. Next base: position 88,268,251 of record NC_083868.1, read on the forward strand.
TGATCTGAAAGTCACTCAGTTGTGTCTGACTCTTTGCGACCCCATGGACTATACAGTCCATGGAATTCTCCATGCAAGAGTACTGGAGCAGGTAGCCTTTCCTGTCTCCAGGGGATCTTCCCAACCCAGGGGTCGAACCCAGGTCTCCAACATTGCAGGCGGATTCTTTACCAGCTGAGCCACTGGATGGAGCATGAGCTCTCCACTTTGCAACAACCACCTATCCCCACCCCCAACCCCACCGTATTGGACTCCTCTGGGGTTCTGGTTCTATAAGCCTGCTCTCTAACTCCCAGCTCCTCTGCTGGTGCAGGAAGGAATTCTCTAACCTTTCTGTTACAGGTGCAAACCTGTGAGTGTCAAGGTGTTAATACTCTATGCGGCAGTCCATTAATAATGAGGATCAAGAGCCAGTTGATAAATACTCCCTGTTTTTATGTCTCAGAGGGGATAATTCCAAGTTGAATTCTATATAGTAATTCTCTACAGCTCCTGGAGAGGCCCCAGTGGAATAGAACTGCAGTTTTCCACCACAGGGACCAGATCCTCCTGCACCTTGGATTGGCTTTCCCCACTCTTGTTTTTACTTTTTCTCCAGTTCCTCACTCTCATTCCTTGGGAACATCTCCTTAAAATAAACTGCTTGTGCTTAAACCCCTGTCACAGGCTCTGTTTTTTAGGTGGGCACCAAGGCTAAGACCTCCTGCCATTCCTGATTTTTTTAACCAGCCAGCCCTCTTGATTCATTCAGCTTCCCTTCCTGGTTCTTCAGGCCTTTGCAACTGTGATGCTGCCTTAGAGACTCACCTTTAGGGACTCACTCCATGTATTCTGGGCTTCCCTGGTGGCTCAGATGGTAAAGAATCTTCCTGCAATACAGGAGACCTGGTTTGATCCCTGGGTTAGGAAGATCTCTTGGAGAAGGAAATGGCAACCTGCTCCAATATTCTTGCCTGGGAAATCCCATGGATAGAGGCACCTGGCGGGCCACAGTCCATGAGGTCGCATAAGGGGTGGGCTCAACTGAGTGACAACGCTTTCCAGGTATTCTACATGATGACCACCCTGAGCAAGTCCTCAGATACCCCATGCAGCAGTAAAGCCCTCTGTAGTGCTGTTTCCTTTGCTTGAAACCTCACTCATGCAGCCCTGTGCTGATTCCCTGCACTCCTCCTTCCATCAGCAAATTCCTACTTGGCCTGCAAGGCCAGATTCAGTTTAGACGTCTCTGTGGACCCTTCCTTAACTCCTCCATACTCGAGCATCTTTAAAGCCTAAGGAGAGAGAGCTAGGAGAGAGGGAGAAATTGCAGACAGAGGAAGAAGATACTGATGGAGCCCACTCTTGGAGATGATGGGAAGGGCATTGGGGTGCAGATGCAGGTGCTTACTGCCAAAAGGAGGATTCTTCATTCTTGGAGATAGGAGTCATGAGAGCAAACATGTGCCAGGCACGTTCTAAGTGTTTCCAAAATATTTAACAAGCATAAGCCTTACTTCCTCACAGGGATCCTTGTATCCTGTGAAGTATGTGTTATTATGACCCCCATTTTACAGATTAGAAAATTGAGGCACAGAAAGGTTATGTAACTGCCCAAGATCACTCAGCTGGTATGTAGTCAGGTCGCCAGGTAGTCTAGTTTCAGAGTTCATGCCCTTGACCATGATGTCTTATTGCTGTTTGCCTTGCTAAGTTGCCTCAGTTGTGTCTGACTTTGCAACCCTATGGACTGTAGCCCACTAGGTTCCTTTGTCCATGGGATTCTCCAGGCAAGAATACTAGAGTGGATTGCCATGCCCGTCTCCAGGGGATCCCAATGCAGGGATCGAACTCAGGTCTCTTCCCACTAGCACCACCTGGGAAGCTCTATTGCTTCTTAAGGGAAGGTAATGTAGGAAAAGCATACGTATGGAAAAGGAAGCCGAGATGGGTGATGTTAATTGAGAAGACCTTAATCTTCTCGATGGAGCAGGACACAGAGACAGCCAGTGTGATTATCAGAGGTGGTGACCCTGTTTGATTTGGACTAGAAAGTGAGAAAAAGAAGGAAGAGCAAATTGGTCTTGGTCTTGTTTTTCAAAAGCTCCTAAAATATCAATAACACTATGCCTGCCTGTTGCACATTGTCTAGACTTGGCAACTAAGCTTCTACTTTTGCCAAACGGTTGGTGTTCCTTGTGGCACTTCCAAAAAACACAGCACTTGAGACGCTGAGATATTTTGAAAATGAAATAGGAATGGACCTCGGACTGTCCAGAACATGGGGATTATGCTTCTGGAAAAAGGATCTTTGTTTTCCACAGCATTGCTATAAACACCTAGGAAGGATTTGGGAGTACTTTGTGGTTTGGCATAGTCTGGGTGGTTTCCAGAACAGAGGGGCACCGGTTTCCATGAGAATGGAAAAGATGTCTCCAGCTCAGCAAATTCTCATGCCCAGGAGGGTTTATCCACAGCTGTGCATCTCTCTGTGGAATGTGGGGGGACCTGGGAAGTTTTGCTTCTATTTGTGCTATTGTCTGCTTTATATAGCTATCTTCAAAGTTTTCACATCCTTGACATTAAAGAAACATTATATTCTTGATGTCTATGGGAGTCTTTTATCTCATAAACCACCCCATGGGGACATACACAACCAATTCATCACAACATGAGAAGGAATATAGCTGAATGGAGTGATGGAGTGTGCCTGATTCAGGAATGTAGCACTCAACTTACGACATTAACACATTTAGTCAGGAGCCTAAATCGAAACAAACAAAACAACCAGAAGTGTGGATGCACATATGGGGAAGATAATGGGAAAAAATGTCAGAAAGGGAATTTGCATTTTTTCCACTGAGGCTGGTTTTTCCCATGTTTAGTTTTGTGAAAATCATGTTTGCATCATCCTCTTTGTCTTATGGACCAAGGCTAAAAGCCCTTTAGTTGTGGCAATTACCTTTCACTCATGGGATGGCAGTGAAAGTTAGAACAAGAATGAAGAATAACATTCTGAAAACAGTCAGGCTCTTTTAGCCTTAAAGCTTCTTGAGATGAGTAGTGTCCAGTGGACTCCCTTCAGGGGTCTGGAGTAGGTTAACCTGGGCTTGAGTCCAGATATCTGCATTTTTAAACATGTACCTAAGATGAAGCTGACGGGGATGTTCATGATGCCCACAGTGTTTTAGAGGGAAGGTTTTTGTTTTAAAACATAAGAAAATGAACAGAAGATATCATTTTAAAGCTTTAGTTAACTTATTGCTGGGATTATTAAGATGAGTAACCTGGCAAAATCTCTGTACTTTGGATGAGTTTGTCTAAGTTATCAAGGTTTCTTATGTACACTATTCCTAATACATGTTGTTCCGTCGCCAAGTCCTGCCTGACTCTTTGTGACACCACGGACTGCAAGCACATCAGGCCTCCCTGTCCCTCACTCTCTCCTGGAGTTTGTCCAGGTTAAGTTCCATTGAATCGGTGATGCCATCCAACTATCTCATTCTCTATCTCCCTCTTCTCCTTTCGCCTTCAGTCTTTCCCAGCATCATTCCTAATAGATAGTGTCCCTTTATTATCCTTTTGTTGGCTGCAGAATCTGTAGTTCTATGTCCATTTTACCTGTAATTGTGTCTTCTCTCTTTTTAATCTTTGTCAGTCTTGCTAGAGGCTCAATGATCTTATTGATCTTTTCAGAAAACTAGTTCTGTGTTTGATTTTTCTCTATTGTTTTTCTGTTTTCAGCTTCATTGATTTCTTCTCTTTATTATTTCCTTCCTGAACCCAAAGTAAACTTTGGTTTTATTTTTCTTTTCCTAGATGGCTGAGGCCAGAGCTTGGAATATCAATTTGAGATTCTTTTCTTGTATCTGATGTATGCATTTAGTGGTATAAACTTCACTCTCAGCACAGCTCTAGTGCTAAGATATTGTGTTTCCACTTTTGTTCAGTTTAATATATTTTTAAAAATTTCACCTGAGACTTCCTTTTTGACTCATGGATTATTTAAGAGGAGTGTGTTGCTTAGCTTCCAAGTATTTGGAAATTTTCCTATACTTCTATTTTTTGATTTCTAGTTGATTCCATTGTGGTCTAAGAATGCTGCCTGATTTAAATTCTTTTAAACTTGGTGAGGTTTGTTTTATAGTCCAGAAAATATTTTGGAAGAACTTGAAAAAAAATATGTATTCTACTGTTGCATGGAAAATTCTATGAATGAGTAGATCATAGTGATCAATAAATTTTATTTTTGTTAGGCAGATTTTTTGTTTGTTTATTTTTGGCTGTGCTGAGTCCTTGTTGCTGTGCGCAGGATTTTCTTTAGTTGTAGCAAGCCGTGGTTACTCTTCATTGCAGTGTGTGGGCTTCTCATTGCTTTGGCTTCTCTTGTTGTGGAGCAAGGTCTTAATAGTTGAGGCACACAGGCTTAGTTGCCCAGTGGCGAGTGGAATCTTTCTAGAACAGGGATCAAACCAGTGTCCCCCGCTATGGCAGGCGGACTCTCAATGACTGGAACACCAAGGAAGTTTGGTTGATACGTTTTTGAGTTCTATATCCTTGCTGATTTTCTATCTAGCTCTTCTAGTAATTGTTGAGAAAAGAGTGTTGAATTCTCCAACTGTAATTGTGAATTTGTCTATTTCTTCTTTCAGTTTCATCAGTTTTTGCATCATATATTTTGAGTTTCTATATTTAGGACTGCTATATCTGCTTGGTGGATTGACCCTTTTATTATTATATAATGTGTCTTTCTATCTAGTTATTTTCTTTGCTCTAAAAACTTCTTTATCTGATACTCATATAGGCACTATTGTTTTTAATGTTTTCATAGCACATTTTTTTCTGACCTTTTACTTTCAACATGTTTACATTTTGCTATATGAGTTTCTTGTAGACAGCACATTAGTTAGGTCATGATTTTTAATCCACTCTGCCAACCTGTGCCTTTTAATCATTGTATTTAAACCATTTCCGTTTAATTATTGAAATGTTAGGATTTAAATCTGCCATTTTATTTTATCTTTTATTTTCTTTTCTCTCTGCTTTTTGTTTCTGTTTTCTTTTTCTTGCCCTCCTGTGGGTTACTTGAACATTATTTAGACTTCATTTTTATATAATTATAGTTTTGATGGTATCTCTTTGTTTAACATTTTAAATGTTATGCATATCTAACTACAGTTTACTAATATTGTTTTTACTGCTCCAGGGGCTTCCCCAGTGGCTCAATGGTAAAGGATCCACCTGCAATGCAGGAGACACAGGAGACTTGAGTTCAATCCCGGAGTCAGGAAGATCACCTAGAGGAGAGCATGGCAGCCCACTCCAGTGTTCATGCTGGAGAACCCCATGGACAGAGGAGCCTGGTGGGCCACAGTCCATGGAAAAGCAAAGAGTTGGATACAACTGAGGCAACTTAGCATGAACTCTGTCTTAACTGTTTCCTTCACATACATTTAGAATCATGTCAGACAGTCTAATAGTTTTTGCTTCAACTCACTAATATAATTTAGAATACTGAAGAGCAGAAGAAAAATCTATTATATTTATGCATATTTTGGTTCTTGTATTTCCAAGGTTCTTACTTTTATCATTTCCTTTTTGTTAGAGAAGTTTCTTTAGATATTCTTTTAGAGTAGGTATGTTGGTGACAGATTCTCATAGTTTTTTTTCAGCTGGGGATATATTGGTTTTCTCTTCCTTCCTAAAGGTTATTTTTGCTTGATGTAGGATTCTGAGTTGACAGTTCTTTCTTTCAGCACTTGAAAAATTAAGTGCCACTTCCTTCTGGCATCTATGGTTTCTAATGAGCAGTACACTTTCCTTTGAATAGCTTGTTCCTATAGATATGATGTCATTTCTCTCTTACTGCTTCCATTTTCAGAAGTTTAATATGTTTTGACATGGATTTCTTTGGATAATCTTATTTGGAATTTTCTCCCAAACTGAACCTGTGGGTTTATGTTTTCTGCCAAATTTGAAAAGTTTTCACCATTAATTCTTTGAGTCATTTTTCAGTCCCTCCCTGTCTCTCCTCTCGTTTTAGAATTCTGATGACATAAATGTTCAATCTATTGTTTTCTACTGTTATCATCCCACAATATCCCTGAGGCTATGTTCATTTCTTAAAAAATATTTATTTCTTTCTGGTTGTTCAGGTTGCATAGTTTCTATTGTTCTAGCTTCTATTTCACTGATTCTTTTCCCTGTTCCTTTCATTCTGCTCTTAAGCCCATTCATTGAGTTTTTTATTTTGGTTATTGTATTTTTCATTTCTAAAATTTTCATTTCACTCCTCTTTATATCTTCTATTTCTTTGTTGAGGTTCTCAATTTTTTTCATTTGTTTCAAGTCTGTTAATTATTGCCAACATCCATTGGTTTATAGAAAAGCAAGAGAATTCCAGATAAGCATCTACTTCTGCTTCATTGACTATGCTAAAGTTTTTGACTGTGTGGATCACAACAAACTGTGGAAAATTCTTCAAGAGATGGGAATACCAGACCACCTTACCTGCCTCCTGAGAAATCTGTATGCAGGTCATGAAGCAACAGTTAGAACCAGAACATGGAACAATGGACTGGTTCCAAATTGGGAAAGGAGTACGTCAAGGCTGTATATTGTCACCTGGCTTATATAACTTCTATGTAGAGTACATCATGTGAAATGCCAGGCTGGATGAATCACAAGTTGGAATCAAGATTTCCGGGAGAAATATCAATAACCTCAGATATGCAGATGATATCATCCTTGTGGCAGAAAGTGAGGAGGAACTAAAGAGGCTCTTGATGAAAGTGAAAGAAGAGAGTGAAAAAGCTGACTTAGAAGTCAACATTCAAAAAGCTAAAATCATGGCATCTGGTCCCATCAATTCATGGCAAATAGATGGGGAAACAATGGAAACAGTGACAGAATTTATTTTCTTGGGCTCCAAAGTCACTGCGGATGGTGCCCACAGCCATGAAATTAAAAGATGCTTGCTCCCTGGAAGAAAGTTATGACAAACCTAGACAGCATATTAAAAAGCAGAGACATTACTTGGCTGACAAAGATCTATATAGTTAAAGCTATAGTTTTTCTAGTAGTGATGTGTGGATGTGAAAGTTGGACCATAAAGAAGTCTGAATGCCAAAGGAATTGATGCTTTTGAACTGTAGTGTTGAAGACTCTGGAGAGTCCCTTGGAGTTCAAGAAGATCAAACCAGTCAATCCTAAAGGAAATCAGTCCTGAATATTCATTGGAAGGACTGATGCTGAAGCCGAAACTCTAATACTTTGGCCACCTGATGCAAAGAGTTGACTCATTGGAAAAGACCCTGATGCTGGGAAAGATTGAAGACAGGAAAAGAAGGGCACCACAGAGGATGAGATGGTTGGATGGCATCACTGACTCATTGGATATGAGTTTGAGGAAACTCTGGGAGATGCTGAAGGACAGGAGAACCTGGTGTGCTGCAATCCATGGGGTTGCAAAGAGTCAGACATGACTAAGCAGCTGAACAACAACAACAAATTATTGCCCATTGAGCTATTTTGTGATAGATAATTAAAACTATTTGTCAGATAATTCTGTCATCTCAATGATGGCATCTATTTATTGTCTTTATTTCATTTGAGATTTTTCTGTTTTAGTATGACAGATGATATTCTATCAAAATCTGATTATTTAGATTGTATTCTGATATGAGACCTTGGATCTTAATTAAACCTTCTGTATTAACTGACTTCCTGAAGGAAAAGGAGGGGCAGAGCCTCGTGACTGCTGACACTGGAAGTTCCGGTTTCTCACTTGGCATCAACTGACATTCAGGAGGGGGCTCTTTATTACTGCTATTCAGGGATGGGAATTCTGACTCCCATGTGGCCTCCAGTGACACCTGGCTAGGAGGATTTGGAGTGCCTTGCTGCTGCTCTCCAGTTAGCTTCAACTGACACCCTGAGGGGAGAGTGGCCCCATCACTGCTGGGCAGTGGTGGGAATCCTGACTCATCAGCAGGCTTCCTCTGATTCACACCAGGGGAATGCTGGGGTTGGAAGTCTAGGCTCCTATGTGATCTCCACTGACACTGCTGGAGTGGGGTCCACATTACTGGCTGATGGGAATTCAAGACCAGGCTCTCTACTCAGCCTTCTCAGATACAGCCCTGGCAGGGGTGTTGGGACAGCTGGTGAGGGTGGAAGTCTAGCTTCCACTCAGCATTTGCTAGCATGGGTGGGGTTGGGGACCACAGGTTTTTCTGTGGTGTTTGGCTAGGGTCTAGCTGTTTTTGTGTAAAAGTTGACTATCTTGCTTGGCTCCCCTTCTTGTAGACCTTTGGCTAGACACAGCAGACTTTTGTTAGGGCTTTTAAAAAATCTTCACTTGTTTACTGAATAGCTGGCTTACTTAGCTGTAAGTCTGGGATATATGAGGCAAACAGAAAGCCCAGGGTGCTCTTGACCATATCATTCCTTGGATCTGGAGGCCCCTAGCCATTCTTCCTTCTTTTCTTCACCTTTCTGATTATTCATATGTTTTACATATAACGTATTACTTAGCAAGAGGAGTAGAGAAAAGTATCTCCCTCCTCTTCTTAGGAGCAGAAGTCCAGGACTTTAAAAATACATTTCCACAAAACTAATGTGAACTAGGTACTCTTTCTATTATATTTTATTATGGGCTTCGCTGGTGGTCAGATGGTAAAAGCATCCGCCTACAATGACGAAGACCCAGGTTCAATCCCTGGGTTGGGACGATCCCTGGAGAAGGAAATGGCAACCCACTCCAGTACTCTTGCCTGGAAAATCCCATGGATGGAGGAGCCTGGCAGGCTACAGTCCATGGGGTCGCAAAGAGACGACTGAGTGACTTCACTTTCACTTTCTTTCGTATTTTATTATAAGGATTCTCTTTAGGCTATAAGCCCCTGAAAAGCACCACTTTTAATTGTCGTATTATATAGCATTGCTTCAGTGGGCTTTAATTTGTTCAACTAATCCCTTTTTTGGACATTTGGACTCTTTTCAGTTTTAATCAGTGTAGATAACACGAAGTAAATATACTTTCTCATGATAATTGTCCAATTATTTGATTATTTTCTTAGTATATTATTTCTAGAAAGGAATTTGCTAGATTAGAAGGAAAAAAAAAAAAAAAACGTTAAAAAGCCCTTGATACACATTTGTTGCCAGAACAGTTGTACTGATTTTAGCTCCTAGAAGCAGAGTAAGAATGCTAGACCTACTGTACTCTAAGGTTGAATTTTATCGGTTAGAAAATGTGCTGATTTAAAAGGAAAAAAGTATTTAGAAATTTTAAACAAGATTTCTTTGATTAATAGTGAGGTTGAACTTGATTCCAATACTAATTCAATAACTTCACCACCACCAAGGAAGCTTAAAAAATAAATAAATCATCATGGGGACTTTCCTGGTGGTTCAGTGGTTAAGAGTCCACCTGCCAATGGACTTGCTGGAAGACCCCACATGCCACAGGGCAACTAAGCCCATGCAACACAGCTACTGAGCCCATGCGCTTCAACTACTGAAACCCAAGTGCCCTAGAGCCCATGCTCTGCAATGAGAGAAGCTACTGAAATGAGAAACCCGTGCAATGCAATTAGAGAGTAGCCCCTGCTTGCCTCAACAGCTGCTGTTCTGCACGCAGCAACGAAGATCCAGTATTACCAAAAATAAGTAAAAAATTAAAAAAATCACCATATTCAGAAGATTTAAAGCTTGATAATATATTATGGTATTATATAATATCATAATATGATGCTGCTGCTGCTAAGTCCCACCCCACTCCAGTACTCTTGCCTGGAAAATCCCATGGATGGAGGAGCCTGGAAGGCTGCAGTCCATGGGGTCGCTGAGGGTCGGACACGACTGAGCGACTTCACTTTCACTTTTCACTTTCATGCATTGGAGAAGGAAATGGCAACCCACTCCAGTGTTCTTGCCTGAAGAATCCCAGGGACGGGGAGCCTGGTGGGCTGCCGTCTATGGGGTCACACAGAGTCGGACATGACTGAAGCGACTTAGCAGCACATTATTGCTGCTGCTGCTGCAGCTGCTAAGTCGCTTCAGTTGTGTCTGACTCTGTGTGACCTCATAGACGGCAGCCCACCAGGCTCCTCTGTCCCTGGGATTCTCCAGGCAAGAACATTGGAGTGAGTTGCCATTTCCTTTTCTTAATATCATGCTAATATATCATAATAAGATATTACATGAATCTACATATGTGATAAAATTACATAGAACTGCATACTCACATAGAAACGTATACAAATGAGCACGTGTAAAATAGGTAAAATCTGAATAAGGTCTGTGGTTTGTACCAATGTTAATTTCTTGATTTTGATATTGTACTGTGGTTCTATAAATTGTTACCACTGGAGAAAACTGGTTGATGGGTACTTGGGACCTCTCTGAACTATTTGTAAGTATTGATAATCAGTATCTTGTGTTTTATTTTCATAAACATTCTTTTGGAGTGTCTGAATCAGTCTGTCTCTTAAACTAGTTTCTTTCAAAGTTTTTCTGTTTAGATCAGGGACAAAAGAAGCCTCTATTCTTGTCACACCTGAATCTAATTTGGAGACTTGTCCTTGGTCAGGAGGAGGCCTCATTTCTATTGGGCATATCAGATGTCTGGTGAGGGCATTGCTGCATGAAACCAGGAGTTGCTAGTTTCCACTCCACTTTTCTACTGGGTAGGACATTGTGTCTCCAGTCATTTCACTCTAGCTGAAAATGAAGTCTGTTCTGTCCTTTGTTTTTCCCAGAAGGGGATCTTCTAATTATCCACAGACCCTATGACTTTGGGGACTTATGAAGAGTATTAACAGGGTGGTCTCCAATCAAAAGTAAGAATAGGTACATAAGATGAATGTTTTAAAATAGTAAATAATTCTCTAAAGACTATAATAATGGTAAAAGGAGTTGCTGCTAAAAAGAGATCAGTGTGTAAGAGTATTCCTAGGCTGTCAGGATTGTTTTTGAATTATATCTGCTACCATCATAATAAAAATCAAAATACAACTTTCACAGTTATGATTTGGGTCATATAAAACATACTCACTTAGACATCAAAGTTAATGTGCCTTGTAGTTATATTCCCAAAGGAGAGAATTGACAAAATATTTTATCCAGAAGAGATCGGGCTTTAGCAATAGGCTTGTGTTAACAGATCAGAGAAGGTGATGGTTTCATTGGACCTTGAATTAGTAGGTTGGAATTTGGAATGCCACGTCCAGTTTGTGACATCACAGTTTAATGTGGCAAGAATATAATAGCATAGTTTCTCTAGTTTGGGTCTCAGGCCACCTGCATCAGGAAGAGAGACATAAAGATTCTGATTCAAGTCCCATCCTAGATATTCTGGCTACATCAGAACATAGGATCAGAGTGGGCCTGGCAGGCTGCTCATCTTAACAAGCATTCCAGGTGATTCTGAGGCATAGCTGAAGTTTGATGTCAAAGCACAGTTCTTAGGGTTTTAAGATACCCTAGAAACCATGTAATCAGAATTTCAAAGGGAACTGTAGCTATTTAGTTTGGACCAGAGTAGGCTTGGGGAGGGATTGGTAACTGCCTTCATTTTCCAAGAACTGTCACAGAGACATTCTCACCACTCTGAGGACCAGTAAACGTGAGTTGCGTGCATGCTCAGTTGCTTCAGTCATTTCCGACTCTTTGCAACCCTATGGACTGCCCATGGGATTCTCCAGGCAAGAATACTGGAGTGAGTTGCCATGCCCTCCTTCAAGGGATCTTCCCGACCCAGGAATTGAACCTGCATCTCTTATGTCTCCTGCATTGGCAGGCAGGTTTGTTGTTGTTGTTGTTGTTGTTGTTTTTCACCACTAGCGCCACATGGAAAACCTAGTAACTGTGAGCTATATGGAGACAAGTTTCATCTCAATGGGCTTCCCTTGTGGTTCAGCTGGTAAAGAATCCGCTTGCAATATGGGAGACCTGGGTTCGATCCCTGGCTTGGGAGGATCCCCTGGAGAAGGGAAAGGTTACCCACTCCAGTATTCTGTCCTGGAGAATTCCATGGACTGTATAGTCCATGGGGTTGCAAAGAGTCAAATACAACTGAGCGACTTTCACTTTTCATCCCAGTGGACAAAGAAAAAAATTCAGTCGAAGGCTACAGAATCATGGGGAATGGACCAAAGGTCTATGTCTCTAAAACATTTCCCAAGAATCTGTGATCCTATGTCATTTAATTGGTTCTTCTGCCTTCAGAAGAATGTATGTTCCAAAAATCTACAGAATTCACATCTTCCCTTGTTAGCCCTTGGTCACCAGTGTGTTAACTGCTTTCTCACTCTCTTTTTAAAAAAATCTGTTGCCCATGCTGTGTGGCATGTACGATCCTAGTTCCCTGACCAGAGATGCAACTCACATTCATTGGAAGCATGGAGTCTCAACCATGGGACCACCAGGGGAGTCTGTGCTTTCTCTTTTGAGGTGCTTTTTCGGATGAGACCTAAATCCCTCTTGATATGCTGATCCTCCTGGACCCCTAAGATATATCCAAAGCTGAATTTGAAAAGTTACCAGGCATCACAGTGTCATGGATTTTTTTTTTGGAATTCTTCTGCTTCTTAAATGACAGCCCCACTCAGCAGAAGAGCGCCACGGACACGAAGCCTCGCTCTTCTCCATTTTATAATCACCCTCACCTTTTATTTCTCGTCATACTTTTGCAAAATAGCTGTAGTTATTTCTGCCTACTCCTTCAGTTTTCTGAGGTGATTTTGAATGTGTTGTTTTGAGTAAATGTCTGAACTCGGTGGCTCAGGATTACCCTTATGCTACTTGACTGGCTTCTGTGAACTTAGTGAACCTCTTATCCATTCATTCTATGGGCTTCCCTTGTGGCTCAGCTGGTAAAGAATCCACCCGCAATTCAGGAGACCTGGGTTCAGTCCCTGGGTTGGGAAGATCCTCGGAGAAGTAAAAGGTTACCCATTCCAGTATTCTGGCCTGGAGAACTCCACGAACTGTATAATCCATGGGGTTGCAAAGAGCTGGACACGACTGAGCGACTTTCACTTCACTTCACATTTCACTTATCCATTCCACTGTGTCTATGAAGATTACCAACTCTTTCAGGATGATGTATGTGCACCCACACTCGTGTGTGTGTGTGTGTGGTGTGATAGAGAACTGACTGACAACAATGGGCTCTAGGATCCTCCTCTTTCCAAGTGTCCTAGAAGATGGGGCAAAGAGTATAGTGAGAGGGAAGTTGCACTGTAAAAGTGAATACTTTTAATATTTATCAGAAGGGCAGATTATGGGAGAGAACAGAGCCCATACTTAGCCAGCATTATCAAAAAGGAATTGGCATTTCTAAGTGAAGAAAGTGTACATGTACCTTGGTAGAGAAATCTTTTTCCTGGCAGGTGACTTGTGGCTTCCTATAGAAATGCCTAAATATCTTGGCTATTATTTTTACCGCCAACAGTTCTGATACCAAATATTTAGGTTTTCTACATCAAGCAATTCTCCAATTCTCTGTGGACTCCAATGGGGGCTGTCCTACAGTTTAATTCAATTTGACAATAACTACCCAGAGTTAGAGACCCCTGAGGTTAAGGACTCAGTCCCATAAAACAGCCCTTTACTTGAAAAGCAGGTAGTGGGTCTGCAGGTAAACCATTCTTCTCTATGACTTGGCTACAAATCTGAGGCTCCCCTGAACCCCTCCTCAGGTTTGATGGTTTGCTATAATAGCTCACAGGACTAAGGAAAACACCTTACTACTATTACTGGTTTTTCTGTAAAGGATATTATAAAGGGTGCAAATGAACAGCTGGATGAAGAGGTACCATAGCATGAGTCTGGAAAGGATGCAGGAGCTTCTGTCCCCACAGAATTAGGGTATGCCACCTTTCTGGCACAGGAATGCATGCACCAAACCAAAAGCTCTCGAAATGCTGTCATTTAGGGTTTCTATGGAGGTTCCATTATGTGGGCATGATTGATTAAATCATTGGCCATTTGGTGATTAACTCAATTTCCAACCCCTCTCTGTCTTGGAGGTCAGGGTGGAGCTGAAAGTTCCAACCTTCTAACCAGTAACCAGATTGGTTACTCTAGAAACCACCCCATCCTGAAACTATCTAATAGTCCACTGAGAGTCACCTCATAAATTCAGGTGGGGTTGACAGTGACTTACAGTGTATAGCAAAAGAATCCTCTCACCCCAACCACTTAGGAAATTATAATACAAGGGTTTTAGGAGCTCTGTGCTAGTCTAGTATCAGAGATGAAATCCAGATACATATATTTCTTATCTCCTGCCACTGCAGAAGACATAAAGAGATGCAGGTTCGATCCCTGGGTCATGAAGATCCCCTGGAGAAGAAAATGGCAACCCACTCCAGTATTCTTGCCTGGAGAATCCCTTGGACAGAGGAACCTGGTGGGCTGCTACAGTCCATAGGGTTGCAAAGAGACTGACATGACTGACGCTACTTAGCACTCACAGAATATCAAAATCCTATATAATCTTGTTTCATTAAAATTTTCACTTTCTTAAAAGCAGAGTAAATAATAGGAATAACTTGCTACAGGGGCAGGTGATTGACTAATGAAGTTAAACTTATTTGAAGTTCTCAATTATGTTGGAAGAGAAAGACTTATTGGTGTTGAAACTAATAGTTATGCTTTTCCTAATGATAATTTTTTTCTAGATGATTGTAGGTATCAATGAATTCTGGGATTTTAATCTCCTTTCCATAATTTTAAAAATTAAATACTATATGTCTCCTCTATAGAGCTACAAATTTTGGAGTTCTTGCTGAGGTGGAGGTCACTCATTACAAAATGCCTGGTCATTACATCTAACACTGTAGAGCACTTTGCATCCAGCTAGTGTGTTCACCAGAGAAGGCAATGGCAACCCACTCCAGTACTCTTGCCTGGCAAATCCCATGGACGGAGCGGCCTGGTGGGCTGCAATCCATGGGGTCACTAGGAGTCGGACACGACTGAGCAACTGACTTCACTTTATTTTTTCACTTTCATACATTAGAGAAGGAAATGGCAACCCACTCCAGTGTTCTTGCCTGGAGAATCCCAGGGACGGGGGAGCCTGGTGGGCTGCCATCTATGGGGTTGCACAGAGTTGGACACGACTGAAGTGACTTAGCAGCAGTAGCAGCAGCAGTGTGTTCACAGCTCGAATTTTCTCCCTGGATCTTACAGCAGCCAGGTGAAGTAGGCTCAAGATCAGATGTTTCAAGCTTGGGGGTTTGCTGTTTAGTGATTCTGCTGTTCAGTGAGCAGAAAATCCTGATTCTGATTTAGCTTGCCTGTTCTTTTGTGGCCTTTCCCCCCGCCCCGCACCTGCTGTAGGTGGGACAACGTCTGCCATGCATCGTCGCCTCCCAGACCCCAGCTCCTCTTATCGCAGTCACTGAGTCTGCATCACAGAGGGGTCCTTGCCTCTGAAGTGTAGCATCTTAAAGTTCTATGAGGCTATTTTGAATAAAGGTCTCAGTAAGGAGGTCATTTCTTCTTCTTGCACTGTGTTTTATTCATTTCCTGTAGGATGAAGAAAGTAAAAATGAAAAGTAATAAAAATCTCATTGTGTGTGCAAGTGTGTGTGAATGTGTGTTAGTTGCTCAGTTGTGTCCAACTTTTGTGACCCCATGGACATAGCCCCCAAGGCTCCTCTGTCCATGGGATTCTCCAGGCGAGAATACTGGAATGGGTTGCCATTTCCTTCTCCAGGAGTATTCCTGACTCAGGGATCAAACTTGGGTCTCCTGCAGACTCTTTACCATCTGATCCATCAGGGAAGCCCTAAAAACAAAACAAAACAAAACAAAACAAAAAAACCTCATTGATTTGATAAAATTTTTTTCAGTTATAAACAAAGAATGTGTGTGGCACATAGTAGACAATCAGTAAATACCTGATGAACAAATGAATGAATGACAACACTTGACATCCATCCTGGAGGGTAGTATGCGTGGTTGTAAGAAGTCTGAGCTCTGGAATCAGACTACCTGGGTCCGAGGGTCTGAAATTCTGATATTAGTAGCTGGGAGGTCTTAGACAAATCACTTAATTTCTCTTTGTTAGTTTTCTTATCTATAATATAGGGATAAAATAGTCTTTACCTTGTAAAGCTGCTGTGAGGGTTAAATGAGGTAATAAATATAAAGGGCAAAGAATAGTGTTAAGTGCATTTCCATATATAATCTTGTTTCATCTTAACAGACACTTGATAGTGTAACAGGAAACAGATCTATTTCTGAATCTTATGGTGGAAGAATCTCAAGTTCAAAGGGCCGGTAAATAGTAAAGATGGGTCTAAAATTCACTTCTGATTCCAAAGTCTAGTTTTCTAGATTAGAGTTATTTGTTCACTTTTGAAAATGATTAAAAAACAACAAAAAAGGCAAATAACTTTGATTTCAGCAAAGGTTACACCTCTTTTTTTTTTAATTTTATTTTATTTTTAAACTTTACAATATTGTATTAGTTTTGCCAAATATCAAAATGAATCCACCACAGGTATACCTGTGTTCCCCATCCTGAACCCTCCTCCCTCCTCCCTCCCCATACCCTCCCTCTGGGTCGTCCCAGTGCACCAGCCCCAAGCATCCAGCATCGTGCATCGAACCTGGACTGGCATCTCGTTTCATACATGATATTTTACATGTTTCAATGCCATTCTCCCAAATCTCCCCACCCTCTCCCTCTCCCACAGAGTCCATAAGACTGATCTATACATCAGTGTCTCTTTTGCTGTCTCGTACACCGGGTTATTGTTACCATCTTTCTAAATTCCATATATATGCGTTAGTATACTGTATTGGTGTTTTTCTTTCTGGCTTGGTTACACCTCTTTTATAAGGACAGACTCCCTTTCTGTAGTGGAAGGAGATGAAAAGAAGTTGTGTGAAGTACCAAGGATGAGAACAGCCACTACCCTCACCAAAACCCCTCAGGGCCTCCAGCGAAGAGGGAAGGAAGCAGTTTAGAAGAACCCAGGAAAAGAATCAATCACTTCAGTTTAAAACTACATAATACCGTCTTTATTCTTTAGTGTTAGCACTGAGCTTTTGCTGGAAAATGGCTTTGCTCTAAAATGCCCTAATGTTTCCTTTTAATTTGCATTTCCTTCCTGCCCAGATGCGACTGGCAGCGGCCCAGAAGTAGTTGCACTGCAACAACTATGCTCCAAGCACCTCAGTGTGGATCTCGGAACTGTCCTTTTACATTTGGTTCTTTGCCTGATTTGTCAAACTTTGCAAGTTGCTCAGCAAAGCTCTGCCAAGAAAGAACAGGAAGTTTGGGCTGTCCTCCTGGGTTTACTGTTATCTTATTGGTTTTTCAGCAACCGGAATCAAGCCCTGGTGAAAATATTTAACACATTAACAGTTTAGAATTGTGCTCAAGGCTCTAGGCAATAAATATCAAAAAACCGAGCAACCAGGGGACCTGGGCACATTATTTATACATTTGGTGAGCTCATTCACTCACCCAGGGAAATCAGGCACAAGTCCGCCCGCCCAAGGTTAATTTTATTTTCTTCTCAGCCAGGAACAGGGTGTGCTATGACACACAGAGAGGAATGAGGACTTTTTAATTGGCGAAGAGGAACTTCTGCTGCATAAGGAGATATTCCAATGGCTGGAGGTCAATAGAGTACTTTAGGATTTTAAAATCCTGCTGTGTTCACAGTTGAATATGAAATCCTCCACGTTTATAGCATTCACTAACCCTGCACTAACTGCTTGGAAACAGAAGAGGGCATCTCATCATGCCTTTTGTCGAATTTATTTTTTCTTCAGAATGAAAAGAAAACCTGTCTTTGAAAATGAACAGCATTTCCTCTTCAGAATGGATGAATGAAAATATTCTGTTAATGTTTTCAAAAGCTTTAATGTGACTAAAAATGCTGCATTTGGCTTCTAGCTGAAGACTAGTAATAATAAGCTTTTTATATTGTAGTGAAAATGTGAAAGTGTTAGTCGCTCAATCGTATCTCTTTGTGACCCCCCGGACTATAGCCCGCTAGGCTCCTCTGTCCATGAGGTTCTCCAGGCAAGAATACTGGAGGGGTAGCCATTCCTTTCTCGAGGGATCTTCCTGACCCAGGATTGAAACTGGATTGAACCAGGGTCTCCCTCATTGCAGGCAAATTCTTTACCGTCTGAACCACTGACGTAGCTCCAATTACATTACATTTAGATTTTAAGCAAAGTAGCACATAAATACCCTTCTCCCACATTGTTTTGTGAAAGTGAAAGTCGCTCAGTCATGTCTGACTCTTTGTAACCCCAAGGACTGTAACAGTCCTTGGAATTCTCCAGGCCAGAATACTGTAGTGGGTAGGCTTTCCTTTCTGATTCAGGGCATCTTCCCAACCCAGGGATAGCAGGTGGGTCACCTTGCTCCACACCCCCCAAAAGTTCTCATGTTCAGATTCCAGTTTTCCCCAGAACGTTCTAAGGGTCAGTGAGTCTTCTAAAATTGTATGCAAAAATGCAGATTTGTGTATTATTTTCTGGGGAAGATTTGTAGTTTTAAACATACCATCTACTTTCTTTCTCAGACTACACCCCAGGAAGTTTCCATGTTTAATTTTACTTTATACTAACTGATTCTTTATTGAACATTCTGTGTATATTAAAAGGCTCAGTTTATGATACCCTGGACAAAGCCTGTTTTAACAAACTCCACTGAACTGAAAAGCTCAGGAATTTCCTAATAATTTAAATCATACCATTATGGAATACAAGGCAATAAACGTTTTGAAAGTTTTTGGTATTCTTTGTATTAAGTTCTAGTCAAAGCTGTAAGAGAACTTTTCAGTCTAACCTGGTCACTTTGCTTACTGATGCCAGAGAGGAGCAGAGTTCTGTGCAGTGTTACACAGGCAAAGTGTGTTGTGTAAATGTTCTGGACTGTAACCCAATTTTCAAATTTGTCGTCCACTATTCTTTGCCCTCAGTCTTGCTTGGTCCAAAGCTTACATTAGTCCCAAAATACAAAGGGCTCTTAAGTTGCTCTGCTCATGTATGTGTGTGTGTGTGTGTGTGTGTGTGTGTGTGTGTGTGTATATATATATATACACATATATATATAGTTTGTTTGTGTTTATAGTGTTTTGAGTAGTTTGATTCTCTAAGTGAACACTTTGCAAACAAATATATTTTGTCTCTTTTCCAGGTATCCAAATTGCTTCACCTGTCAGTGCTTTAATTCAGTTTTATGAAATAATAAATTTAATGAAGACAAAGTGAATTTGAAAGCAGGAAGGAGCTGCTAGACCAGATGGGGTAGGAAAAGTTAGCTCCAGATTTGACCCCTGGACTTTTAAAATACTTACTGTGTAGCCAGAACCTGATGTTCACTGTTTTATTAATGTCTTCTTCAGTGGCCCCATTTGAAACTGGCTTTTTGTAGCATCCTCTCTATTTCTATGGAACCTTGGTATTCAAACTGGGAATTTTCTAAGAACTATTATCCTTGCAAGGAAAAAAAATTCCTTGTCATGTGAGATGTATCATTCTTGAGGCTGACCCTCTATCCCTGAGCTCCAGGATTGAAGTAAAGATGAGGAATCTTTGTAGCATACATTACTTGGTAATTAAAAAAAACCAAAACTTGACATTTTGATGTAGCTATTTTGAGTGGGTTGATCAAATCCACCAACATAATGTCTAATTTTGCCCTGGGAGTCTCCAGCAGACATCATAAACTACCCTGGCGTTGAAAGTAGAGCCTTTGGAAACCAGAATGGCCTAGGATGAGTCCTCCCTGGGACTACAGTTTTCACATTCCATGTAGGGCTGAAGTGCAGGGAACTCCCTGTCTTGCTGGGCAGTGTTTCAGTGAATAGGTTGCTTCCAGGATAGATAATTAAGACTCACTGAGTGTTGATCAATGGTATTCATGCCATGTATTTCCTCTTTACCACCTTAATGGAATGTGTATTTCATTATGCATTGAATCTAATAGCTGTCTTTGGTCTATTTTTGTAAAAATTTTAATGATGCTTTGTATATTCCTTTGAATTAGGTACATTTAAATTTTCTTTCCTTGCCTTGTCTTGGATTACAATTCATTTTCAGCCATCCAAGCAGAGGTTTTTGGAGACAATGGGAAGGAAGTTGAGGTGTAAATATCTCCTTTCAGAAAGGAAGAAGTCAGAGGTAGAGTAGAGAGCTCAGGGAACTTGTAGTTAGATGGGGCATCAATATTCATAGAACTATAAGGGGAACTTTTTATTGAAGACATAATTCTTGTTTTTAAACAAGCTACTTAAAAAAAGCTATGAATACATAGGAAAAGTGAGTAATTTGGAGATTTTATATAGCTATTTAGACATTTCAGGACCCAAGCTCTACTAGCTGCTTTGGAAGGTTAAAAAAATTAGGACCTTAATTATCGAGGCAAATTAACTGTCTCCATTAGTTCAATGTATTAGATAATTGCTTTGTTCTCTATTTAATTTTAATTGTGTAGATATAATTTCATAAAAATGTTTACACGTATCCTAGAGATGGTTTAGTTTTATAGAACATGACTGTTCACATTGACACTGAACAGTGTGGGAGTGTTTATAGGGGTGGTGGTTTTTCTATAATAATAATAGCAAACATGTATGTAGCATTTACTACTTACCAGGCATAGTTCTCAGCACTTAATTTCACTCTCAGACGACCTTACAAGGTGGATGCTTTTATTATCTCCATTTTATAGGCAACTGAATCTCAGAGGTATTAAATAATTTGCCTGCGATCGCAAAATCCGTAGTGGCAAAGCCAGGATTTGAACTCAAGTAATCTGATTCTAGGATCTAGGCCTGTAACCACTATATTATGCAATCAATTTTGATTTTTGGATAGCTTCTGTACTACCTTCTGGCATAGGCCTACCTGATAATCAAGAACCCCACAATTTTGAATTATTTTTTTATAAGGGATTATTTGGTTTTAATCTAGGAACAAAAAGGGAAGATCACAAACTCAAATGCTTATGGGGCTAGACAGAAGGCATAAAGAGATGAGAACTGGGTGAAATATCTTTTAGCCTTCTTAGTTTCTATTTTTTCTTCCCATTTTAAATAAAGACATTTACAAAAATATTTCTGTACCACAAGAAGAAGAATAATGCAAGTGAAATGACTGATTGGAGCTGACTGGTTCTCAGTGTTAGAAAACTACAGGGACAAGTGGGATAGCAACATATTGGAGATTTCTTGCCCTTTATAAAAAGGGCAGACAGTATTAGGTTTGGTAACTAGACCTTTTTTTTTTTAAAGCAGGTAGTCATATTTTTATGTGAAATATGATGTTTTAAATGATCAGCTCAATATTTAAAAACATATAATAAGAGCTAAATAAAACCTCAGCCAGAAATTACCAGTTTGTAGCCTCTGAAATAAACTCTATCTTGCAGTTGTGTTTCTGGGCATGCACAGGTGAAAGAATAGAATAGATAGTTACTTTGGAACAATAGAGTTACTTTGTATCTTGATAACTCCAAAGTCAACAATGAATGATTACAGATACCACCTTTTAACTGAACTGTATTATAAAAAGGAGTGGTTTTCAATGATTTGGCTTCCTAGTCAGAGAAAGAAGAGCTATGGAAACTTCGTAATGATAGGTTTATAGATTTATAAAGTAAAAAAACCTTCATAAATATTTAAAATGACTTGATATGTTCCCTGGACAATGATAATAGATGAGAATATTTTGAGTGTGTATACAGAGTAATCTGTAATTGCTGTAGCAATTTGAATCTTGATGGATGGATTATTTTATCTAGATCTTGAACTCTTCCTTTCATATTTATATTCTGTAAAATGTAAGCTTAGGCAATAATACCCTTTCTTTTACTATTGAGATATTGAGAGATGTAAACAATAAATATGCTTGCAGGGAAAAAGAAACTAAATCATTGTCAATTTCCACTCCATCCAAGCCCATTCCTACCGTGCAGGAAGTGTATTTCTGAAGACTTCTCTGCTTCTCTCCTTTTACTATTGAGGGTACAGTAGCAATGTGGCAATGGTTCTTTTTTTGTAGTTAATAGCAAGAGATTGGAGTGAAAAAAGAGAGAGATTTGAATGACAGTGAGGAGCATAGCAAATCTTCTTCCAAGAAAGCAATGATAAACTGGATAACAGTACCCAAAACAACCATTTCAGAGGTCTGGAAATTGACTTAGGGCATACAACAAATTGAAAAGTGTTTATTTTACAAGAACTATGAACCTCAGGTACAAGCAATGAGTCCATGCTGTATTAACCTGGGCTACTTCCATTCTAGTCAATGCTATGGTTTTTCCAGTAGTCATGTATGGATGTTGGACTGTGAAGAGTTGGACTGTGAAGAAAGCTGAGCACTGACGAATTGATGCTTTTGAACTGTGAATGTTGGAGAAGACTCTTGAGAGTCCCTTGGACTGCAAGGAGATCCAACCAGTCCATTCTAAAGATCAGTCCTGGGTGTTCTTTGGAAGGAATGATGCTAAAGCTGAAACTCCAGTACTTTGGCCACCTCATGTGAAGAGTTGACTCACTGGAAAAGACTCTGATGCTGGGAGGGATTGGGGGCAGGAGGAGAAGGGGACAATGGAGGATGAGATGGCTGGATGGCATCACCGACTCGGTGGATGTGAGTTTGAGTGAACTCTGGGAGTTGGTGATGGACAGGGAGGCCTGGTGTGCTGCAATTCATGGGGTTGCAAAGAGTCGGACACGACTGAGTGACTGAACTGAACTGAACTGAACTGAACTTCCATTCTGGGCTTCCCAGGTGATGCTAATGGTAAAGAACCCACCTGCCAATCCAGGAAACTGCCCTATATCAGGAAGATCCCTTGGAGGAGAGCATGCCAACCCATTCTATTATTCTTACCTGGAGACTCCCATGGACAGAGGAGCCTGGCTGACTTGTAACACAGGGAACTGAAGCGACTTAGTAGGCATGTGCGTGCACTTCCATTCTATCTCCCTCAGTTCTATCATGTGATAGTTTGGCCAGGGTGAACAAGCCAAGAAAAAGAGAAGCTTAGCTACTACAGGAGGCCAGATTGATTTGGAGAGGAGAGTGGGAAACCGCATGCCCTCAGTTATTGTTAGAAATGGCAAATAAACAGGGAAGGCTAACAATGCAGCTAGCCTGATGTCGTACTCCTAGCTGGAATAAACAAGAAACCAACAGGCTGGTGAGAAATTTACCAGGGAGATAAAGGGAATGAGACAGTCACAATGGGTCTTGGTAAACTTCTACTTATTCCTGGTAGTCTGGAAGATGGCCTGCATGCCAAAGGCTGTGCACATGCTCAAAAATTCTTCACAAACCCCTGGAATAACTTGAGATCTCCAGCCGACAAACAAAAGCTAGAACAGGCTTGTAAACAATGTGCTTTGTATAATGTTCTGAATAATGTCCCCACAAAGGATAAGTCCAAGTTGTAACCTCAGGTACCTGTCAAAGTGAAAAGTGAAGTCGCTCAGTCATGTCTGACTCTTTGCGATCCCATGGACTGTAGCCCACCAGGCTCCTCTGTCCATGGGATTCTCCAGGCAAGAATTCTGGAGTGGGTTGCCATTTCCTTCTCCAGGGGATCTTCCTGACCCAGGGATTGAACCCAGGTCCCCCCCATTACAGGCAGAAGCTTTAACCTCTGAGCCACCAGGGAAGCCCTACCTGTCAATGTAACCTTATTTCAAATAGGATCTCTTCCGATGTAATTAAGGTTCTTTTTTAAAACGTTCTTTTAAAATTTATTTATTTTTGGCTGCATGGGGTCTTATGTGCTGTGCATGGATTTTCTCTAGTTGTGGTGAGGTGGGGCTACTCTCTAATTGTGTTGTGTGGTCTTCTTACCATGGTGGCTTCTCTTGTTGCACAGCACAGGCTCTAGTCCTTGCAGCTCACAGGCTTTACAGCACAGGCCCAGTAGTTGTGGCAAATGGGTTTAGTTGCTCTGTGGCATGTGGAATCCTCTCAGGCCTGTTGAACCTATGTCCTCTGCATTGGTAGGCAGATTCTTAACCACTGGACCACCAGGGAAGTCCAAGTTAAGGTTCTTGAGATGAGATAATCCTGGATTGATAGAAGTGAAGTGAAAAGTCGATGAGTCGTGTCCCACTCTTGGTGACCCCATGGACTATATATAGTCCATGGAATTCTCTAGGCCAAAATATTGGAATGGGTAGCCTTTCCCTTCTCCAGGGGATCTTCCCAACCCAGGGATTGAACCCACGTCTCCTGCATTGCAGGCGGATTCTTTACCAACTGAGCCACAAGGGAAGCCCAAGAATACTGGAGTGGGTAGCCTTTCCCTTCTCTGGCTGATATTCCTGACCCAGGAATTGAACTGGGGTCCCCTGCATAGTAGGCAGATTCTTTGCTAACTGAGTTATCAGGGAAGCCTTGGATAGATAGAGTGGGTCCTAAATCGATGACTAGTTTTCTTATAAGAGAAGGGAAGGGGGATTTAAGATACACAGACACAAAGGAGAAACATGAAGGCCATGTGAAGATGGAAGCAGATATAGGAATGATGCCCCTACAAGTCAAGGAGCACCAAGAATTGCCTGTAGCTCCCACTACCTAGGAAAGAAGCATGGAATAAATTCTCCCTCTAAGGAATCAGTCTTTCTGACATCTTGATTTTAGATACCTGGTTTTCAGAACTATGAGAGAATAAATTTCCAGGTTATAAGGCCACCAGTTTGTGGTAATTTGTTATAGCAACCCTAGGTAACTAACACACTTTGTGTTGGAGCTGTACAATGAATATATGTTAACTTCCAACCATGGAAAGAGGGGAAATGTTGGGTGCAGAGAGACCTGTTGTGTCTGATTTCTGGCTCCACCAATTATTAATTTGTGGTTGTGATATTTGACCTCTGAGGACCTCAGTTTTCTTATTTGTAAAATGGGCTTCCTTGCAGGAGTTTCCCCCCAATCCAGTTTATCCATTAGTTTAGTCACCCAGTTATGTCCGACTCTTTGTGACCCCATGGACTGCAGCACACAAGGCTTCCCAGTCCATCAGCAACTCCCGGAGGTTACTCAAAATCATGTCCATCGAGTCAGTGATGCCATACAACCATCTCGTCCTTTGTTGTCCCCTTCTCCTCCTACCTTCAGTCTTTCCCAGCATCAGGGTCTTTTCCAATGAGTCAGTTCTTCCCAACAGGTGGCCAAAGTATTGGAGCTTCAGCTTCAGCATCAGTCATTCCAATGAATATTCAGGACTGATTTCCTTTAGGATGGACTCATTGGATCTCCTTGCAGTTCAAGGGACTCTCAAAAGTCTTCTCCAATACCACAATTCAAAAGCATCAATTTTTCGGCACTCAGCTTTCTTTATAGTCCAGCTCGCACATCCATACATGACTACTGGAAAAATCATAGCTTTGACTAGACAGACCTTTGTTGGCAAAGTAACGTCTCTGCTTTTTAATATGCTGTCTAGGTTGGTCATAGCTTGTCTTCCAAGGAGCAAGGGTTTTTTAATTTCATGGCTGCAGTCACCATCTGCAGTGATTTTGGAGTCCAAGAAAATAAAGTCTTTCACTGTTTTCATTGTTTCTCCATCTATTTTCCATGAAGTGATGGGACCAGATGCCATGATCTTAGTTTTCTGAATGTTGAGCTTTAAACCAACTTTTTCACTCTCTTCTTTCACTTTCATCAAGAGGTTCTTTAGTTCTTCACTTTCTGCCATAAGGGTGGTGTCATCTGCTTATCTGAGGTTATTGATATTTCTCCCGGAAATCTTGATTCCAACTTGTGCTTCACCCAGCCTGGCATTTCTTGTGATGTACTCTGCATAAAAGTTAAATAAGCAGGGTGACAATATACAGCCTTGACATACTCCTTTCCCGATTTGGAACCAGTCTTTGTTCCAACCTAATTTGTTCCATATCCAGTTCTAACTGTTGGTTCTTGACCTGCATACAGATTTCTCAGGAGGCAGGTAAGGTGGTCTGGTATTCTCATCTCTTGAAGAATTTTCCACAGTTTGTGGTGATCCACACAGTTAAAGACTTTGGCATGGTCAATAAAGCAGAAATAGATGTTTTTCTGGAACTTTCTTGCCTTTTCAATGATCCAACGGATGCTGGCAATTTGATCTCTGGCTCCTTTGTCTTTTGAATCCACCTTGAACATCTGGAAGTTCTCGGTTCACGTACTGTTGAAGCCTGGCTTGGATAATTTTGAGCTACTTTGCTAGTGTGTGAAATGAGTGCAATTGTGCGATAGTTTGAGGATTCTTTGCTATTGCCTTTCTTTGGGATTGGAATGAAAACTGACCTTTTCCAGTCCTGTGGCAACTGCTGAGTTTTCCAAATTTGCTGGCATATTGAGTGCAGCATTTTCACAGTTCCATCTTTCAGGATTTGAAATAGCTCAACTGGAATTCCATCATCTCCACTAGCTTTGTTCGTAGTGATGCTTTCTAAGGCCCACTTGACTTCACATTCCAGGATGTCTGGCTCTAGGTCAGTGATCACACCATCATGATTATCTGGGTCATGAAGATCTTTTTGTACAGTTCTCCTGTGTATTCTTGCCACCTCTTCTTAATATCTTCTGCTTCTGTTAGGTCCATACCATTTCTGTCCTTTATCGAGCCCATCTTTGCATGAAATGTTCCCTTGGTATCTCTAATTTTCTTGAAGAGATCTCTAGTCTTTCCCATTCTGTTGTTTTCTTCTATTTCCTTGCATTGATCACTGAGGAAGGCTTACTTATCTCTCCTTGTTATTGTTTGCAACTCTGCATTCAAACGGGTATATGTTTCCTTTTCTCCTTTGCCTTTTGCTTCTCTTCTTTTCACAGCTGTTTGTAAGGCCTCCTCAGAAAACCATTTGGCCTTTTTGCATTTCTTTTTCTTGGGGATGATCTTGATCACTGCCTCCTGTACAATGCTACGAACCTCCATCCATAGTTCTTCAGGCACTCTGTCTATCAGATCTAATCCCTTGAATCTATTTGTCACTTCCACTGTGTAGTCATAAGGGATTTGATTTAGGTCGTACCTGAATGGTCTAGTGGTTTTCACTACTTTCTTCAGTGTAAGTCTGAATTTGGCAATAAGGAGTTCATCATCTGAGCCATAGTCAGCTCCTGGTCTTTTTGCTGACTGTATAGAGCTTCTCCATCTTTGGCTGCAAAGAATATGATCAGTCTGATTTTAGTATTGACCATCTGGTGATGTCCATGTGTAGCGTCTTCTCTTGTGTTGTTGGAAGAGGATGTTTGCTCTGACCAGTGCATTCTCTTTGCAAAACTCTATTAGCCTTTGCCCTGCTTCAAAGGCTAAGTTTGCCCTGCTTCAATGGCTAAGTTTGCCTTTTACTTCAGGTATCTCTTGACTTCCTACTTTTGCATTCCAGTCCCCTATAATGAAAAGGAAATCTTTTTTTGGTGTTAGTTCTAGAAGGCCTTGTAGGTCATCATAGAACCGTTCAACTTCAACTTCTTCAGCATTATTGGTTGGGGCATCGACTTGGATTACTGTGATATTGAATGGTTTGCCTTGGAAACTAACAGAGATCATTCTGTTGTTTTTGAGATTGCATCCAACTCCTGCATTTTGGACTCTTTTGTTAACTATGAGGGCTACTCCCTTTCTTCTAAGGGATTCTTGCCCACAGTAGTAGATATAATGGTCATCTGAGTTAAATTCACTCATTCCAGTCCATTTTAGTTCATTGATTCCTAAAATGTCGATATTCACTCTTGCCATCTCCTGTTTGACTGCTTCCAATTTACTTTGATTCATGGACCTAACATTCCAGGTTCCTATCCAATATTGTTCTTTACAGCATTGGACTTTACTTCCAACACCAGTCACATCCACAACTGGGTGTTGTTTTTGCTTTGGCTCCATCTCTTCATTTTTTCTGGAGTTATTTCTCCACTCTTCTCCAGTAGCACATTGGGCACCTACTGACCTGGGGAGTTCATCTTTCAGTGTCCTATCTTTTTGCCTTTTCATACTGTACATGGGGTTCTCAAGGCAAGAATACTGAAGTGGTTTGCCATTCCCTTCTCCAGTGGACCACGTTTTGTCAGAACTCTCCACCATGACCCGTCCATCTTGTGTGGCCCTACACGGCATGGCTCGTGGTTTCATTGAGTTAGACAAGGCTGTGGTCCATATGATCAGTTTGGCTAGTTTTCTGTGATAGTGGTTTTCATTCTATTCACCCTCTGATGGACAAGGTTACGAGGCTTATGGAAGCTTCCTGATGAGAAGACTTTCTGAGGGGGAAAGGGTCTTGTTCTGATGGGCAGGGCCATGCTCAGTAAATCTTTAGTCCAATTTTCTGTTGATGGGCAGGGCTGTGTTCCCTCCCTGTTGTTTGACCTGAGGTCAAACTATGGTGGAGGTAATGAAGATAGTGGTGACCTCCTTCAAAAGGTCCCATGCATGCACTGCCCCACTCAGTGCCCCCGACCCTGCACCAGGCCACTGCTGACCCATGACTCTGCTGGAGACTCCTGGACACTCACGGGCAAGTCTGGGTCAGTCTCTTGTGGGGTCAATGCACACAAGGTTTTGTTTGTGCCCTGCAAGAGTCTGTTTTCCCAGTCCTGTAAGTTCTGGTGGCTCTATAGTGGGGTTAATGGTGACCTCCTCCAAGAGGGCTTATGCCATACCCAGGTCTGTTGCACCCAGGGCCCCTGCAGCTAGCCACTGTTGACTTGTACCTCTGTAGGAGACGTTCATACACTCAAAGGCAGGTCTTGTTCAGTCTCTGTGGAGTCTCCTGGTGCACACAAGGTTTTGTTTATGTCCTCTGAGCATCTCTGGCGGGTATGGGGTTTGATTCTAAACATGATTTTCCCCTCCTACCATCTTGCTTCTCTTTTGCCCTTGGATGTGGGATGTATTTTTTTTGGTGGGATCCAACATTCTCCTGTTGATGGTTGTTCAGCAGTGAGTTGTAATTTTGGAGTTCTTGCAGGAGAAGATGAGCACATGTCCTTCTACTCCACCATCTTGCTTCCAAGTCTATAATAAACTATAATAAACCCAGTCAATAATAAACTCTTATTCTCTAGGCAAATTCTTTCTTAGGCCCTTGTGTTGAATTATATTTTGCACAAAGTTGGTTTCATCAGGCTAAAAATTCTCTAAGGGCAGAAAATGGTCACAGTGTCTGTAACATAGCAGCTGTAATTAATCCATGCTAATAAGACTGGTGTGATGTGAAGAGTAAATCTGGTACTTGATAACAGTGGTACCTATGATTATTATTTATTTCTGTCTTTAAGGTTTATAATGCCCCTTTTCATTTTTAGCTACACATCTGTATATCCCTCAGGGAAAAGGCAGAATTTGAACTGATCGTTGAACAATGTGTTAGCCTTCGGCTGGTGGAGAGGTTTAGAAAGAGGATGATCCAAGTGAAAGAAACAATAGGAAACAGCGTGGACTGCTCATTGGATGCTAGGAGCCTACCTGCCTGGAATGGAAGCTTTGCCTCTGCAGAAAAAAGTGCCGGAGATATCCTTAGCTGTACTACAAGTCCTTTCTTCCTTGAAGTATGATGTACAAACTTTACAGTAGAGGACCCCTGTTTGTCCATGTATGAAAAGTGAAAGTAAAGGTGTCAGTTGCTCAGTTGTGTCCAACTCTTTGCAACCCCATGGACTGTAGCCTGCCAGGCTTCTCTGTCCATAGGATTCTCCAGGCAAGAATACTGGAGTGGGTTTCCATTCCCTTTTCCAGGGGATCTTCCCAACCCAGGGATCAAACCTGGGTCTTCTGCATGGCGGGCAGATTCTTTACTGTCTGAGCTGCAGGAAAGCCCCTTGTACATATATACTTCATGCTTATTAAACATCTTAGTTCACATACATTCCCTTAGTGTTTATGGCCTAGAGTCATAAGTAGTAAAACTAAATGAGATTATAGATCTCCAAACCAGACCAGCTGCCCAAATCTGGGATTGTTTCCAGCTATAAATAGTGACTGGGCACAAAATTGACTACCAAAATTAAGGGGTAGAGGCTTGGGTATTTGAGGAAGGGAAAAAAAGAGTGCCAAAAAATCCAAATGTTATATATTAACCCTCCAAGAGTAAGAGCAGTAGAAAGTTATAAACAACTGCAATTGAGGGCCATAAAGCTTGCCCGGAAAGGAAATGTATGAAGTAAAGAGAAGAATATAGGGTATTTTGACAGGCAAAATCCCCTCTTAACCAGAACCATGTCCCCTTCCTTTAAAAGTAATTTAAAAGATTCCGCTCTTTAAAGAAATTATTTGTGGAAAAATGTGAATCTTTGTTTCTAAATCAACTGCAAAAATAAAATTAGCATTTAAAAGTGTTTTTTGTTTGTTTATGTCATAATAAGCTATATGTGTTTTCTTAGAAAGCATCATATGTTGTTTAAGTCTCTGGAATCATTTAAAATTACCAGTAGAATTAGAATTATTATTTTGATAAGAAATTGTTATACACATAATGTACATAAGTGCATACAAGTGGCAGAAAAATTTTAAAGCTCTAGTTAAGAGTAAATTTGTAAAAATTACTCATTTCTTACCAAAGATAATGTTATAATGTGGATCCTCCTAGATATATTATATGTACCATGCTAAAGTGGTGCTGGAGATGATTCTTGAGAGTCCTGTGGACTACAAGGAGATCAAACCAGTCAATTCTATAGGAAATCACCCCTGAATATTCACTGGAAGGACTGATGTTGAAGCTGAAGCTCCAACACTTTGTCTACTTGATGGGAAGAGCTGACTAATGGGGACGACCCTGATGCTGGGAAAGATTGAGGACAAGAGAAGAAGGGGATGACAAAGGATGAGATGGTTGGATAGCATCACTGACTCAATGGACATGAGTTTGAGCAGACTCCAGGAGACAGTGAAGTGTGCTGCAGTCCATGGGGTCACAAAGAGAAGGATATGAAAGCAATGCTAAAGTTGGCTCTACACTATTATTAAATTCTTGAGATTAGTTGGAATATTGTGTAGTGATCATTTTCAGTCACTTTTAGAGTGCCTGAATTTTTGTAAACTTGGATGTGTTTCTCTAAGTTTCTCAAATACATCACTTGTTGTGAACAAGAGTTTATTGGTGTCTATCAGTCTGTCGTCTAGCTAGCTGGTTAGCTTCCCTGACCCCTTCCTGTGCGTGCTGTGTGTACTAAGTCGCTTCAGTCGTGTCTGACTGTATGTGACTCTAGGGACTGTTGTCCATCAGGTTTCTCCGAACACGGGATTCTCCAGGCAAGAATACTGGAGTGGGTTGCCATGCCCTCCTTCAGGGGATCTTCCCGACCCAGGAATCAAACCTGCTTGTGTTAGGTCTCCTGCACGGGCAGGCAGGTTCTTTACCACTAGCGCCACCTGGGAAGCCTGACCCCTTCCAGTATATAGGGAATTCCTGTGGCAAATCTCCATGGGAGAAACTGAAAAGACCAGATGTGTGTTCTTCAACCAGTCACATAGCTAGGGCCTCACTTTCACTATTTTGGGGTTCTTGAAGCAAATAACCAAAGCCAGTAGGTAATCCAGTGCAGCAGGGGCAGAAACACACAGGTCCAGAGTGTAGGCGTTGCTCTGCTGTTGTCCCCACCAGTCTGGTCTAAGACCTCATTTTTGTTTTGGTCTTGGCTGCTATCAGACTTCCCTTGTTTCTGTCTGTTTTCCTAACCTGTTTCTCCACGTTTTACTGGTGATTCTAGAAACTACCCAGAAATCCTTAAAAAATTGTTTTCCTTCTTAAATTAGCTGAAGTCTTTTGTTGTTTTCAACCAAGAACTCAGATTGATAGAGTGTTGCTGTCAGTTCCAGTCAGAAAGTGGAAGGCCTAATTGTGTTTAGTAGGGTAGTGAACCATCTAGATTTTAACCTATCCAGAGAGCCTAGGAAGTTAGACTAGAAAGAATTTTGGAGATAGTTTTGTTATCTGCATATATTGAGGAATTTATTTCCCTTAGTGGAAAAAGCCAGAAGGCCTGGGTTCAGTTCCTCACTGAACTTGCTAGCTGTAGGATATTGGGAAAATCAGTTAATTCCCTGATTTAGGCATCCCAGGTGGCAATTCAGGAGATGCAAGAAATGTGAGTTCAATCCCTAGATTGGGAAGATCCCCTGGAGAAGGAAATGACAACCCACTCCAGGATTCTTGCTTGGGAAATGCCAAGGATAGAGGAGCCTGGAGGGCTATAGCCTATGGGGTTGTGAAGAGTCAGACATGACTGAGTGAGCATGCACACACACACACGTGTGTGTGTGTGTGTGTGTGCCTTTAAAGTGAGGTAGTTAGACTTGAATTTCCTCCAAATTTGGAATTCTATGACTTTTAAGCAGATCCAGAAACTTTAGATTTCAGATCATAGCTCCTAATTCTGAATTCTCAGTCCCACTAAATATATACTGCTCAATAAGTATAAATAATAATTAAAACATCAAGGAGGTATGCAGGAAGTAAATCTATATCCTTCTTTTGAAAGTTTAAACCCATTTAACCTTTGGATGAATTACTTGCCGCACAGATATCCAGATAGAATCATTTGTATGGATGGAGGGATGCTATGTGTTCATGTTCACAGCTGAAGACATGAATTAGTCTTTTACAACAATAAAATAGTTTCTTTATTATAGCTATAAAGAAAGTTCTTAAATGTTGTTAATACTGTGTGTGTTAAGTATAATGTCTTTCCCATTAGCATTCAAGGACCCAAAAATCTCTCAGGAGAAATTTTAAAGAATAAAACTGGTCAAAGTTGACTGTATGTTCACAGTAAGGCACAGGTCAGTAAACTGTACACTGTCTAGCTGATGTAAACATTCACAGATTTAGTTTTTAAAAAACAGGACTGAATATTTTAATGCTGGGAGCCCATGATTTATTTTATTTAGTATTTAGGTTTAGGTTCAAGTTGTTTAAATCTGTGACTGTTATTACTATATGGAAATAGATGAAAACTGACCTAGTGTCTTTCATTCTGGAAGCTCGAGTTCGTGTGGGATGGTAGTGACATTTCTCTTTCTTTGAAGAGTTTATCAGAATACTAATGTTGATGTAGAACAGGTGGTGGGCCCATTTAACCTGTGCTCTGATTAATAGGCCATTATTACTCTATCAAGGCATTTGATATATGCACAGCTTGGTTCGGTGATGGTCTTCTCTCCCTGGCTGCATAAGGATTATTTGGGTAAGGTTATGATCTGAAATATTTACAGTATATTAAATACTACTGGCAGTTATTTGAATGTGACTAAAGCAGAGTAGCAAATCTTTTCCAACAGTCTATGATGACATAATTAAAACATAGTTTATCAGATGAGACTATTATGTTCTGACAATAATGTCCCTATCAAGTGAAAATATAGGGGAGCAGAGATTAAATCCTACTGAAGAGGAGTTCAGAAATATATGTCTAGATTAATTTTGGAATCTTGGTAGTTAAGATAGAACTGATCTGATTTGTTAAATCTCCTCTGCCTCCTTCCACAGGTCACTGTCATCTTTTCCCAAGTGATGGCTCTTCTTTCATTCTCTGCTTTAGTATGCTGGTATTTTGTTAGTCTCCAGTGAGAAGTGATTGGATTTCTTTTCATACATAAAATGTAGACTTCGGACTTCCCTGGTGGTCCAGTGGGTAAGATTCTGCACTTCCAATGCAGGGAGCCCAGGTTTGATCCCTGGTCAGGGAACAAGGATCCCACATGGTGCAGGGCACAATAAGAAAAACATAACCTTTTAAATCTTTGTAAAAGAACTAAGGTTTGCAGTTAGTTCTTTGTAGAAGAACTAATGTTTGCAGTTAGTTCTCTAGAGTTAGATCTATTTGAGTAAGATAAAAAAAATGTATATTATTCAATACTTATAGACCTGGAGTTTCCGTTTTTCTGGCAATAGAGAAGTGGCTTTGAATACTTAGAAATTACTCTGCTCTGAGATTTTTTGCTGGAGGATTACCCTTTCATAAGTTTAGACTATGGAGGGGATCTTTCCAGGTTCTGTGTTCTACAGAATACTGTGAATGTTATTTATATTTTGATGTCAGAAGACAGAAGAGTAACATAAATGATCCAGAATACATAGTAACTGCTATTGCTATTGCTGTTGTTGTTCAGTTGCTCAGTCATGTCCTACTCTCTGCGACCCCATGGACTACAGCACGCCAGACTTCTCTGTCCTTCACTATCTTCCAGAGTTTGCTCAAACTCATGTCCATTGAGTCAATGATGCCATCCAGCTATCCCATCCTCCATTTACCCCCTTCTCTTTCTGCCCTCAATCTTCCCCAGCATTAGGATCTTTTCCAATAAGTTGGCTTTTCCCATCAGGTGGCCAAAGTATTGAAGCTTCAACTTCAGCATCAGTCCTTTCAATGAATATTCAGGGTTGATTTCCTTTAGAATTGACTGGTTTAATCTCCTTGCAGTCCAAGGGACTCTCAAGAGTCTTCTCCAATACCATGGTTCAAAAGTATGAATTCTTCAGTGTTCAGCCTTCTTCATGGTCCAGTACTCATGTCCATACATGACTACTGGAAAAACCATAGCTTTGACTAGATGGACCTTTGTAGGTAGAGCAATGACTTTGCTTTTTAATATGCTGTCTAGGTTTATCATAACCTTTCTTCCAAGCAGCAGGCATCTTTTAATTTCATGGCTACAGTCACCATCTGCAGTGACATGGGAGCTCAAGAAAATAAAGCCTGTTCAGTGTTTCCATTTTTTCTCCATCATAGTCACCACTATGAAAGGAAGTAAAAGAAAGTGGGATTACTAACTACCATAAAAGAATCACATTGTATATAATGCTGCTGCTGCTAAGTCGCTTCAGTCATGTCCGACTCTGTGCGACCCCAGAGACGGCAGCCCACCAGGCTCCCCTGTCCCTGGGATTCTCCAGGCAAGAACACTGGAGTGGGTTGCCATTTCCTCCTCCAGGGGATCTTCCAGACCAAGGGATCAAACCTGCATCTCCTGCAATGGCAGGTGAACCACTGAGCCTCCATCAGTTTGACTTTTTTCTCCCTACTACTACTACTAAGTCACTTCAGTCGTGTCCGACTCTGTGCGACCCCATAGACGGCAGCCCAACAGGCTCCCCCATCCCTGGGATTCTCCAGGCAAGAACACTGGAGTGGGTTGCCATTTCCTTCTCCAATGCATGAAAGTGAAAAGTGAAAGTGAAGTCGCTCAGTCATATCTGACTCTTAGAGACCCCATGGACTGCAGCCTACCAGGCTCCTCCATCCATGGGATTTTCCAGGCATGAGTACTGGAGAGGGGTGCCATTGCCTTCTCCATGTATGTAATGAGTTTTCAGCAAACATGCTAGTCACTTCATTGCTCCATTACTTTGGTGCAGATATAGTGGAGAAACAGTGACAATCATGATCTGAGGAAGCGTGAAATTACTGTCTTATTTTAAACAAATGAGTTTTCAAACTAAAAAATAATTTGTGAAAGCCTTTTAAAAATGAATACATATTTGAAACCACCATTTTAGGCAAAAAAAATGTAGAGCTCTTTGCTACTTGTGTGGATTGCTGTGGTTGAGGGGCTGAACCTGGCTTACTTAGCTACCTGGGTCTGCTTTCCCCACGCCTGGTTTCTCTATGTAGTGTTTGCAAACACCTTCTTACAGTTTCAGAGAAAATTTACATCTTACTTGGCATCATCTTACAGTAGCATATTTTAAAAATAAAATTCTAATTTAGAAAATATCATTCTATATTTCATGTATGTTGAGATTCTCTATTAACTGGAAGAGAAAACCCACTTTCTGACCTTGCTAGATAGCAGTATATTATCTGAACAGATTTCATAAATAGGTTAAATAGCTTCACCTATGATTACATTTGAAGGGTGTCAAAAGGCCCCCAGGCAAAAATATCTCCCTTACAAATTAGAGGTCACACTTGAAAGAGAATTCTGTAAGGACCTTTGATTTAAGTGGTTAAGTAATTACCTTATCTGGGCAGGTAATATATTAGCAGGGAATTCAATCTAATTCAGTGTGAATGTGTTGAATGTCTGTGATGTACAGGGTATTGTATTATCTTTTAGGAATACAAAGAGGAATAAAGCATCTTTCCCTCAGAAGTTTATGGTTTGGTAGTGGATTCTGCCAAGTGTAATCTACTTAAATGATGTGATTTTTGTTTATGGTAGGAAGAAACATTTTGATGAATGATACTGGTGAACTTTAATTGGGGAGGGGCGTGGATGCTGCTGGGAGAGGTTGAAGGCCACAGTCATATGGAATTCATGGGTAGATTGGTAAATTTGGTATCAGTCAATGGAATATATACCGTAAAGATAAGATGAGGAGTATTGCAAACAAATTTGTTTCCTCTGAAAATTTGAATTTTACATCATAGTGCTGTTGGAGTGTGGCCAGGAGAGACAAATCGCTGTCAAGAAACTTAATAAGGTAGAATACACCTTGGTTAATTTAACCGAGTCTAGGATTTAGTTCTTAGCTCTGTAGACTCAGAATCTCTCTGTGATCAACTGACTGAACCCATGGGTATTGCCTCAAGTTCACAAAATGCACAAGAGATAGGTGTTGAAAGCCATAGTAGAATGCCAATGATTAACTTGTATAAAAATATATGATTGTCAAGTCAATTTCAGCAATATATAGAATGAATTCTCTTTCTGTGGGAAAAGTTTCAGAATGTTGTTAGACGATCATGAGATCTAAATAAGGAGAATTATTTTTGTATTAATAGTTTAAATGTTTAATAACATCAGGTTCTGATGCTTCCATCTTTACAATTGGCCGATAGTTGGTAGCTTATAGGGTATTTGGGCCTTTGGGTTGAAATTCTGCCCTGGATCTTCAATCTCCTACTTACTAGGTTCCCCACTATGTTTCCTCTAGGTTACAAATTTCTTGCACATCTTTCCAGAGGTACTCTGTGAATACGCCAGCAACTATATAATCATGTGTATGCATTTCCCCCCATTTCAGCTAAATGATAGCAATATTACATGCACCATTCTACAATTTGCTTTTTTCACAAAACCAAAATATATGTATATTTAAGACATATTTTCTATTGTTAGCAAAAGCACTTACTCATTCCATTTTTTTATAGATGCAAAGAATTCTACTGTAGAGAGGGTCATGGTTTATTTAACCAGCCCCATATTGATGAGCATTTGATTATTTTAGTCTTTTGATATCACAAACAATGTAGCCATGGCAGATCTTCTACCTCTTTGTCTCAGTTGGCTTAGTAGTGCCAGTTCTCTTTTTCTTAAATTTTAGGTTCCTCAAGATTTTATCCTCTTCTTTTCTCAAGGTATTTATTGACCATGGCAAATCATATTCATTCTCATGGCTTTAATTATCATTTATATGCTGATGCTTCTTACATCTGTATTTCTAACTCATATCTTCCTTTTCATGTCCTTTTGTATATAAATTGCCTGTCCTAAAATTCATTGGGATGTCCAGTGTGAATGTGAAGTTTGATATGTGTTCAAATGGATCTCTTTGTATTTATAACCCCATGCTCTCACCAAATATATGTTCTTCATTAGTATTCCTCTTGTCTTGATGACTGACACCACAATCTCCCAGTTACCCAAGTTAGAAAGTTGGGAAGAATCGTGACTACTCTCTTCAATGTCTTCATCCAGTCAGTCACCAAGTATTGTTGATTCTACTTCTTACATGCTCTCTGTCATGCTGTGATTTGTAAGAAATATTTGTTTGGTCATTTTAGATGACCAAAGTTTATTTCTCATATATGTTTGGTCTTTGTTCACAGTTTCTGGCTTACAGCTCCCCAAACCCTGGGAATTTCCTAAGTGTTAACAGTGACAAGATGTCTTTTGTTATGTGAATGCCATGACTTTTAGAAGCACTTAAGGAGTGAGGTTGGTTGCTGCAAGAACCAGCAGAAATGAGAGGGTTGTGATTTTCAGCCCTACCCTTACTTTACAGGGAAGAAAGAGGGGCTGGAGATTGAATCGATCACCATTGGCCAAGGATTTAGTCAATCATGACTATGTAATGAAACCGCCATAAAAACTGCAGAGGAAAGTGTCTTGGTCCCTTTTTAGGAGAGCTTCCACATCAGGGGACCAGGATGCCTCTGCATGCCACTCTGCCCGGTCCCAGGCTCCACGAGGACAGATGCTCCTTTGCTTGAGACCTTGCCCTATTGATCTCTTCATCTGGCTATTGATTCCTGCTCTTTACTATCCTTTTAAGATGAAATAGGTAATCTAGTAAGCAAACAGATTTCCTGAGTTCTGTGAGTTATTCTAGCAAGTTAATTGAACCTGAGGTCATGGGAACCTCTGATTGATAGCCTGTCAGTCAGAAGTACAGGTAACAACATAGACTTGTGACTGGCATCCGAAGGAGACAGCAGTCTTGTGGGACTGAGCCCTTTACCTGTGCAATCTGATTCTATCTCTGGGTAGAGTGTCAGATCAGATCAGATCAGATCAGTCGCTCAGTCGCGTCCGACTCTTTGTGACCCCATGAATCGCAGCACGCCAGGCCTCCCTGTCCATCACCAACTCCCGGAGTTCACTGAGACTCACGTCAGAACTGACTTGAATTCTTAGACACTCTGCTGGCACCTGAGAGTTGCTTGTTGGTGTGGGGAAGCATCCATACATACACAGCGTTGGTGTCTGGTCTGGGATTCCTGCTTACTCTCAAATACTGTTTTCAGTGTGGTCCCTGGACCAGCAGCATCGGCATCACCTGGTAACTTATTAAAAATGCAAATTCTTGAGACAGACCTCATACACACGGAGTGAGAAACTCCGAGGCCCCATGGGACCCACTGTTTTAACAAGCCCTCCTGGCGATTTGGATGCATTCTGAAGTTGAAAAATATTCCTCCAGGCCCACTGCCAGTTCCTCAGTTTAGCAATTGATTATCTTTAGTTTCTGGATGATTTCAGCAGCTGCCTAAGTGGTTTCCCTCTCTCCAGGTTTGTTCCCCAGAAATCTACAGAAGCCAGAATCATGCTTCTGAAACGCACATTGAACTGTGTTATGTTGTGTTTAAAAGTGCTTAGAACTTTCACTTGTTGCTTAGTCCCTAAATCATGTATGACTCTTTGTGATCCTATGGACTGTAGTCTGCCAGGGTCTTCTGACCATGGAATTCTCCAGGCAAGAATACTCGAGTAGGTTGCCATTTCCTCCTTCAGGGGATCTTCCCAACCCAGGGTTGAACCTGCGTCTCTTATGTCTCCTACATTGGTAGGCAGGGTTGTTTTTTGTTGTTGTTTTTACCACAGCCAACAGGAAAGCTGGAACTCTCAGAATAAAGCTGAAACTTTCCTTAGTATGAGGTAATGCTCTGGTCTCTACTTTCTTCTTTAGACTCATCATCTCTCATTAATCTCTTCTTTACACTATAAACCCTAACATTGCTGAACACCGTGCAGTTCCTAAATATGAACCATCTTCGCTCTTGTTTTCCACTTGTCCCTCTGCTTAGTATATTCTCTTTTCTTCTCTGTTACCACTTCTCTCTTCTCCCTCAGTTACACTGCTTAGTTCTTTATTGGCTACCTTTGTCACTGTAAATAATATTCTTAAACTTAGATTTCTTGTTCCACCAGTGACTGACGACCATGCAGCTACAGAAAGCTTCTCTGCTGGGGCATGAGTCATCCTGGAGTGGGGATCCTGACTGGCATCTGTGTGAGAACAGGTAGGAGACTGGCTTTGACAGGCTTCACTTCAGGGGAATGCATGGAGTGGTGGCTGGCTGTTCCTCATCAATATTTCTTGTTGGTTTGATGATTGTACCCGCTGGGTTCTGGTATATCCTTGGCTCTGACTATATCCTTCAAATTCCCTTTTTTCCTCTGCTTAATGTCTCCCAGAGGTTTGTGTAATTTGTATAGTTTCCTGTTGTTTAATTTCCCTCTTCATCCTACCCATTTTGAGGCTACTTTTGCAGTATTTTCTTTAGTGGAGTTTTAGCCTCCAGAACTGTGAGAGAAAAAATTGTGTGTGTATGTGTGTGTGAATCCCTTCTTAAATTGCTGCTGCTGCTAAGTCACTTCAGTCGTGTCCGACTCTGTGCGACCCCATAGATGGCAGCCCACCAGGCTCCCCGTCCCTGGGATTCTCCAGGCAAGAACACTGGAGTGGGTTGCCATTTCCTTCTCCAATGCATGAAAGTGAAAAGTGAAAGTAAAGTCGTTCAGTCGTGTCCGACTCTAGCGACCCCATGGACTGCAGCCTACCAGGTTTCTTCATCCATGGGATTTTCCAGGCAAGAGTACTGGAGTGGGGTGCCATTGCTTTCTCCGTCTTAAATTGCTAGTACTGGTGAATTTTTATTTTCATTTGGGTATAAGGAACCCATTTTCACAATTATATTGTGTAGCTAGTATGTGGCTCACAGGTTGTCTTTTTTTTTGCTCATTCAGAACAATCTGCTGAGATAAATAACATGTTCAATCACTTAGCTGCATTGAAGTGTTTACATCCTGTTCACATTCTTAATATTGTGGTGTTTTCTTACCTTTGGTAGTGGGGCGTGTTGAACATATACAATTTATTGATATTTAGAAATACTTCTAAGCAGTGTCCTTATTGTACTTCTCAGTATTCTTTAGTTCATCAGGAGTTACATAGTGGTGATATTATGTCATTCCTTTTCATTTACTGGCTAGAATACTTCTCTAAAGAGAAATACCCTCTTGTGTACTCTGGTTAAAACAGTGAGTAATAAAGGCAGAATCAATATTTGATTCTTTCTCTTTATTTACAAGTTTTAAAAATAGAGTTGGCTTTCTATCATTGACCAAGGGAACCAATAAAGATTTTTTTCCCTTAAGAATTATTGGGACTTATAGGATTTAAATGAATTTGATGTGTTTTAACCCATTGTACTATTTTCTTACTGATGCACCAATTTCCATTTTTGGCCAGGGCAAATTCCTTCATGTTGGCTCTTGAGTTCTGTTGACATGACCTCAGTTAGTGTTTGATAGTGAGCTTGCTATCTGGCATGACAAGGTTTCCTAGGATTATCTTCTATATTTCCTGTTCATTTATCAAAATTTAAGAGGAAAGGACAGACTTTTCTTAACAATTTTCTTGACTCAGAATGGCAAGGTTTGATCTCAGTGGTTCTTCATGGTATTAACCTTTGCAGGACAACTCTTCAGATGCCTTGGTTATAGTTTGAGCTGTTACACAGAAGCATAGCCACCTTGTGTTACTCTTACATTCACTGATACCGTGTCAGGATCTTGTCTGAGCCATTCTGCTAGACTTAGGTTGTGTTGTTTCTCCACTGAATACATATTTTCTTGCCATGGGATTTTTCTGTAAAGATACCATCATTCGGGAGGAAGCAATTCATTACACATATCCTGTCCTTTAAGTGACCCAAATTGCAAGTGACATTGCTTCTTTTTTAAAGCTGTCATTTCTCTGACTATATATTTTCCCTATCACTACTGTTAAAGAATTATGTGCCTCAAAAGATATGTTGAAGGACTGACCTCAATACCAAATAAGAACATGATCTTATTTGGAACTAGAATCATTATAAGTATAATTAGTTAAGTTAAATGAGGTCATACCAGATTAGTGTGGATTAACCCTTAATCCAGTACAACTGGCATTTTATTGAGGTAAGGGAAGATGATGTGAAGAGAGATGAAGAGATAATGCCTTATGACCAGAGGGGAAGAGATAACAGAGAGGCAGCTACAAGCCAAGGAATGCCAACAGTGGTGGCCACAACCAGAAGTTAGGAAGACGGAAGGGAGGATTCTACTCAGAGTTTCAGAGGGAGCATAGCCCAGCTGAGACCCTGATTTTGGACTTTTTAGCCTCCAGAACTGTGAGAGAAAAAAATATGTCTGTTGTTTTTTAAGCTGCCCAGTTTGTGGTACTTTGTTACAGCAGCCCTTGGAAACTAATCTTCACCAGTAATGTACTACCCTGATCAATCTAATTATTGAGTCATTAATAGAAAGTGTTTTTTTTAAGGTGAATCGGTAATTTTTTAAAGATGAGAAAATAAACTGTTAGCATTTCTTAGCTTGCATTTAGCACAGAGTATCACAGAATTTGGATCAAACCCTCATTTAACTGGTGGGAAAATGAAGCCTCAGAAGAAAAGTGGTTTGCCCAAGGTCACATAGGTATTATGAAAATGAAACAGAACCAGAACTCAGGATACACAGTTCACTGCCTTTTCCGTTACATACATTTGAACAATTTCAGTTATTTTCAAGTTCCTTTTAGCTCTAGTCTTTCTCTTTGTCTCTTTCTTTTCCTCTTTGCAGTAAAATTTAATAACAGGCAATGCAGTATGCTTAGTCAATGGAGTGTAGCACAGAGCTCAGAGGATAGTCCATCCTTATGTCCCAAAATAAATCCTTTTATTATATTCACACTGATCTTGTGAAGGTGGATTTTGGTTTCACTTGAGCATCTTTGAAATCCCTTTATGTCTCTAGAGGTCAGTGTGGCTTAAAGAAACTTTGTTTTAAACTATATTCAGTTAACATTTAATTCAAGGCATTTTAATCAAAGATGACAACAAAATGATGGCCCAGGGGAACAGAAGTTAACTCAGAATTACATATACTATAAACATTAATATGTATAGTCATATCAATTTTGACACATGAAATTTATCAGTAAACCTATAGACCTTAGTGGGCTTCCCCAGTTGGCTCATCAGTAAAGAATTCACTTGTAATGCAGGAGACACAGGAGACATGAGTTTGACCCCTGGGTTGGGAAGAGCCCCTGGAGGAGGGCATGGCAACCCATTCCAGTATTCTTGCCTGGAGAATCCCATGAACTGAGAAGCTTGGTGGGCTACAGTCCATAGGGTTACAAAGAGTCAGACATGACTGAGCGACTAACACACATACACTGTATTTTTTTTAAACATGTAAAATAGTATCATTTTTGCTTAAAAATATATGACTCAACCATTTTGAATTCCTTTTAGAGTAAGATGTTTGCAGTTACATTGAAGGCTGTTTGAATGAACATTTAGGACTAGTCATATTTCTCTAAGATGACACGTTGAGGAAGTTTTATGCCTTTGTCTTCATGTGGCATTTAATAGAGAAGAGGCTTTGTGAGCTACTTGTGGATGGAGAATTTCCATGGGGAAAACAGGGATGTTATTGAAAAGCCTGCTAAGTCTATGACAACTATGAGTTTTATTATTCACAGAGCTTTCAAAATTCTTTTCCTATTCGTCTTCCTCACTTTTTTTGGGGGGGCGGGGTTGGGATGCGGTAAAGGTGAATTGCTGAGAAAATTAATAGTTTTTGTGCCATTAATAAGAAATCTTAGTGAAGTTTGTCCATTGGAGTGCTTTTCAGTGAGCAAATAGTCATGTTAAGACAAAGAGAGGAGAAGAAGGGGAGCTTATGTTTACTGAGCATCTCCTTGGAACCAGGCAGCTGCTAAGTGAGCCAGTGCCCCGCCTGTCACAACCTGAACCATTCAGCTATTATTTTTCCCTTTGTGTGGTTTCATGGATAATTTTATTTGTAGAAAGTTTCCCACTGCTAAGATTTAAAACACGCCAAATAGCAGATTGGAGACAGTAAGTTAGAAGTAGAGTAAGGAGAAACAAATATGCTGGAGGCCATGAAAACCAGGGTCTGAAAATTGACTGTGTGTGCATGCTAAGTCGCTTCAGTTGTGTCTGACTCTTTGTGACCTTATGGACTATAGCCCACCAGGATCCTCTGTCCAAGGGGTTCTCCAGGCAAGAATACTGGAGTGGGTTGCCATGCCCTCCTCCAGGGGATCTTCCCGACCTAGGGATCACATCCGTGTCTCTTAAGTCTCCTGCATTGGCAGACAGATTCTACAAGGAAAAGGAAAGAAAAAACAAAAGAGTGGGCCAGGACTTCCTATGCATAGCAGTCTGGGCCATTTAGTGTACAGGGAAATGACTTGCTTATCTTAGAAGCTCCTAAGGGCATTATTGTCATCATTGTCATTGATGAATCATTGTCATCATTCAACACTGTTGAAGTCTTAAGATAGTGTGCTGGGCACTGTTCTAATAGCCGGGATACTAAAAAATACTTAGCAGAGATTCTGCCCTAAAGTTTAGTTGATGTGGAAGGAAATATGTCAAAAGTGAAGGAAA
The DNA here is from genome assembly GCF_032452875.1 of Bos javanicus. Taxonomy (NCBI): domain Eukaryota; kingdom Metazoa; phylum Chordata; class Mammalia; order Artiodactyla; family Bovidae; genus Bos; species Bos javanicus. Next base: position 88,312,357 of record NC_083868.1, read on the forward strand.
CCTGCCCAATTTACCACAGTCTATGCAGCAGCATATGGTACCAGAAAGTAATAGAAAAGTTAAGAGGAAAGAGGAATTATGAAGAGAATTGGATTTTCCAGGAGAGAAGTCTAAGCAAATAAAACAGATACTAATGGCTATTTATCAAATCCATCTTCTCTCATTCCTGGGCCCGCACACTCTTGCAGTTTTAGATGTGGCCGTGTAAATGAGCTTTTGCATGTGTTCTCAGTTGCTCAACTGTGTCCTACTCTTTGTGACCCCTTGGACTGCAGCCTGCCAGGCTTCTCTGTCCATAGGATTTTTCCAGGCAAAAATACTGGAATGGGTTACCATTTCTGTCTCCAGGGGCTCTTCCTGACTCAGGATGGAACCTGCACCTCCTGCACTGGCAAGTGGATTCTTTACCACTGAGCCACCTGGGAAGCCCCTTAAATGAGTTTTAGCCAGTGGGAAATTAACAGCCATGAAGGGTGCCGTTGTCAGTACTAGTCCATTCTGTTCAGATCAGTCGCTCAGTCCTGTCCAACTGTTTGTGACCCCATGAACCGAAGCACGCCAGGCCTCCCTGTCCTTCACCAACTCCCGGAGTTCACTCAAACTCACATCCATCGAGTCAGTGATGCCATCCAGCCATCTCATCCTCTGTCGTCCCCTTCTCCTCCTGTCCCCAATCCCTCCCAGCATCAAAGTCTTTTCCAGTGAGTCAACTCTTCACATGAGGTGGCCAAAGTATTGGAGCTTCAGCTTCAGTATCAGTCCTTCCAACGAACACCCAGGACTGATCTCCTTCAGAATGGACTGGTTGGATCTCCTTGCAGTCCAAGGGACTCTCAAGAGTCTTCTCCAACACCACAGTTCAAAAGCATCAATTCTTTGGCGCTCAGCTTTCTTCACAGTCCAACTCTCACGTCCATACATGACCACTGGAAAAACCATAGCCTTGACTAGACAGACCATTGTTGGCAAAGTAATATCTCTGCTTTTCAATATGCTATCTAGGTTGGTCATAACTTTCCTTCCAAGGAGTAAGTGTCTTTTAATTTCATGGCTGCGAAACTAGTCCATAGAACCTCTAAATATGATACTCCATGTGCTTTCTCTTTCTGTAGCACTAAACACTGGAACCCAAGTGTCAAAGATGGCAGAGAAATCAGCTGTAAGGAGCCTGAGTTCCTAGGTTTCTGAATCCTTGCTTGGAGGGGAGCCACCTGACAACACCCAATTTGGACTTAATGAGAGCAAGAAATAAACATTCGTTGTGTTAAACCATTGAGACTTTGGTGTTTTTCTGTCACGGCTGCTTATGTTACCTAATGAATACAGAATGTGAGACTAAAACAGAATGTTAATGGATGTGTAGAACATAGGTAATTATATAAGATGCTGAGGGTACCTCAGATGGGAAGGATGGAATGAGCAATGTCATGAGGAAGTAAATGTAAAACAATTGGCTGAAATAGAATGTTAAAGAAGGTGATCAGAGCATTAGATATCCACCTCTGCTTATGGAAGTTAAGAGTTTGGACTTGACTTTATTGCCGAGGGGCAATTGGAAAGGTAAAGGGAGAAAGTGTTATGCCTTAGGATAGGGAAGGCTTGTTGCTTCAGTGGTGGTTGAAGCGTGTTCTAGGACCATTCATTTGGTGGCAGTGTATGGAATGGTTTAGTTGTTGGTTAGGTCAGATCTGGGTGCAATCAGAGAGATCTCCTAGGAGACTGTGGGTGAGGACTCAGAGATCTCCAAGAAGACTGTGGGTGATTGATGATGTAGGGAATCCAAGCAAAGGCTGAATGAGTGAGGCATTATCAAGTTCACACATGACTAACTGTGGGACCACTGAGAAGGGAAAAGAAAGACTGCAACTTCCAGGTGTGTATGTTAGCTTATAACAGTAATGCTTGCAATTATAAACTTGGCATAAAATGAAAGTGTAATGTTTATTGTCTTTAAGATAACAAGCTAGCAAAATATATTCTAAAAAGACTATCATCTAAATAATTAATGTAAAAAATGTCAGCATATGGCCTGCTCACAAATTTGCTTTATCTTCCTGGGCAAACAGAAAGACTACATTTCCCAGCCTTCCTTGCAGCAAAGGGAAAACAAGCCACTGAGTTCTAGTATAACAAACATGAATATAAATAGTATATACCACTTCTCGTCTATCCATAAACCCTGACTTTGATTTCCCACCCTCTCTCCTTCTGTGGCAATCTTGGAGGCTGTGTAGCCCATAGAAAGAGCCACATTATGGAAGAATCCTGGATCACTGAGTCATTACTGGGATAAGAACGTTTCAGAATTGTCCCTCAACCACACTGAACCATGACTTGAGAGAGAAACGAATCTCTGTTGTATTAACCATTGAAATTTTAGGATGCATTTATTATAGCAGCATAGCTGACCTACACAGAACACTTATTCAATCATTCAGCAAACTTTCATTGAGAATATAATATGTTCAAGAGGTGGGCTTGAACATTAAATTTTCTTAAGAGCGTCTCCTGGTGGAATATCCCCATGACAGCATTGATCCAACAGATTTTTATTATCTAGAAATAATTTTTATTAAAAATTTTTATTAAAATTTTGAAGCCCTACACCATTTACTGTCACATTCTCACTCTTTGAATCTTATTATTAAATTCTGGTCCTTGTATCAGTTTTGTAAACAGGAGAGTTGACAGTATATTTTGACTGCCTTTTGTGAAATTCCCTTTTGACAAAACTTCTACTAACCAGGTCAGAGAGGCTTAAAATAAGAAAACCATAACTCACAGTATCTTGCCTGAAATAGTTTTGGGGGTATTGACAGATACAGTTTTTAGGGTTTTTATTTTTTCTTTATCTGACAGCCAGTGACTTAATGATGCCAAGACATCTACCCATATGTACTGGAGATCTGTGCAGAGCCTGAATACCTTTATCACTTTGGGGATTTCAGATCTGCCACAAGAAGTTAAAAGCTAAAGTTTTTATTGAAATGAATTTATATGTCTTTTCTCTGTCAAATCCACTTTCACATTTGAATGTGAGATTCTGATGTGAACACTTGTCAAAGAATAAATTAACTTCCAATGCACATTTAAATCATAACAGTGTCAGAGTAATGATAGGGTACCATTCTTAGTATGGAAACTGTAGGCAGACCTGATCTCTGGAAAGCAAACTGTTGCTCTGAATTAATATCACTTTGTGCTTTAAGGTTAGTTGGAAGGTGATAGCTTATAAATAGTCTTGACATTTTCCTCCGAATAAAAGCAGTTTTTATCATTTTTAATGTTATAAATATACTAGGTGAACATTTAACAATTCAAGCAGTGCAGAAAAGCATAAAAGAGTAAAAGAATACTCCAAAACCTACTAAGAAGAGAGAACTTATTGGCATTTTGGAGTATATCCTTTAAGCCTTCTCTGTGCACGCGTGCTTGGTCATTTCAGTTGTTTCTGACTCTTTGTGACCCAAGGGACCGTAGACTGCCAGGCTCCTCAATCCATGTGATTCTACAGGCAAGAACACTGGAGTGGGTTGCCATGCCCTCCTCCAGGGAATCTTCCCAACCCAGGGACTGAATGTAGAGGTCTCCTTGTCTCCTGTATTGTAGGTAGATTCTTTACTGCTGAGTCATCAGGGAAGCCCTTAAGCCTTCTCTATTCACAAACAAAATAAATATATATATACACAGAGAGAGGCAGACAGTTCTGCATAAACAATCACAATACAAGTATTTTTATAATCTAAATTTTCACTCACAAAGCTGACATAGATATCTGCTTGTCAATAAATCTAGAGCTACAAAATCACTTTAAAGACTATAAATTCCTTTGCAGGAAAATATTCTAATATAATCAGTCTGCTGTTGATAGACGTTCAGGTTGTTTTCAGTTTTTTGCTATTATAAAGAATACTGCCATGGGCATATATGTATATATATTTGGATGTGTGTGAGTAGTGTAAATTGTGTGTATGTGCTAAGTTGCTTCAGTTGTGTCCAACTCTTTGCGACCCTATGGACTGTAGCTCACCAGACTCTTCTGTCCATGGGATTTTCCAGGCAAGAATACTGGAGTGGGTTGCCATGCTCTCCTCCAGGGGTTCTTCCCTACCCAAGGATCGAACCTGCATCTTTTATGTCTCTTGCATTGGTAGGTGGGTTCTTTACCACTAGTGCCACAGTGTAAATTGCTAGGTTGAAATTGCTGGGAGGAAGGTAAGCACATTTGCTATTTCTAACTTTAATATTGCTAGGAGAGAATACTGATCATTTTGGCTAATACGTTGGAAAGATGTGGAGAGGAAGATGACTAATTTCAAATGGACTGAGAGAAGGAAATTCACTTTTCTAGTCTACCAAGAACAAGTCAAAACTACCTGAAATAGATGAGCGAACACATGCTTCCTCTAAAGGCTGTTTTGTGGCCCTATAAAATCTTTGTTAGGGAGGCTGGTATTCCAGTGTATGGCAATCTTTGATGTATCATGACATTTATTAAAGTTGTATCCAAGATGTAAATTTAGAGTGAGTGGCAAGAAGGGGGAAGATTTTATTGGAGCAGAATTATGTCACAACTCTTTCGCAATCCATCTATTTCTTCTCCTGCTCCACATCAGTCTGTGAAATCCTTCATAACACTGGTTTTGTTATTGTGTTGTGAAGTTGTCCTCAAGTTCCTCATGGTTTCCTTTTAGCTGCTTCACAAGCATTTTATTCCCATGCCTCTACTGAAGAAAGGGTGCCTTTAGATGTGTTTATTTCCTCATCTCTCTCCTTTGCTTCACATTGATAAGTGCTCTGAAAAGGTAAGGTGGAAGTAATTAGGGCTTAGAAGTTAGGGATAGAGTTTTAGGGTTGTGAATGTAGGATTTGGACTCTGTATTAATCAAGGTTATGGTAACAACAACAAACCCACAAAATCTCTGGAGTCTTAGGGGGATTAACACACTAAAGTTTGCTTTTTGCATTCAGAAAGTTTAGTGCTTGTCTCAGGACACCTCACAGTAACTCTCTTTTATGTCATCTGAATCCAGGATTTCTCTCTTTTGAGATTCTGTCATCTCCCCTCAACTCGTGGCTGCCAGGGTTGCCACTCTTATATGCCTCACTCAGCTCAGACGTGACACACATCATTGTCATCTGCTCATAATCTTTTTGGCTCATGTGTGCATGAGTGCTAAGTCACTTCAGTCGTGTCTGACTCTTTGCGACCCTATGGACTGTAGCCCGCCAGGCTCCTCTGTCCATGGGATTCTCCAGGCAGGAATACTGGAGTGGGTTGCCATTCCTTTCTCCAGGGGATCTTCCTGACCCAGGGATTGAACTCGTGTCTCTTGCTTGGCAGGCAGATTCTTTACCACTAATACCACCTGGTAAGCACTTTCTTCTCATAGCTCACTGGCTAACTGCATAGAGGCTGGGAATTGTAGGGTAATACTACTACTTAGTACACAGCCAGCTCGAGTATTAAATAGTTCTGGTTTTTGCTGTGCTGTGCTGTGCTGTGCTTAGTCGCTCAGCCATGTCCAACTCTTTGCAACACCATGGACTGTATCTCACCAGGCTCCTCTGTCCATGGGGCTTCTTCAGGCAAGAATACTGGAGTGGGTTGCTATGCGCCCCTCCAGGGGATCTTCCCAACCCAGGAATCAAATTGGCATCTCCTACATTACAAGCAAATTCTTCACCAGCCGAGCTACCAGGGAAACCCTCTGTTTCATACTAGTGTATAAACATTTCTATGCCTCAGTTTCTTCATTTGTATGATGGGGATCAGACTACCTCTTTCATACCGCGTTACATGAGATAATATGTGTAAAGACATTTAGCAAGTTCTTTAGAAAAAAAATGATAGCTGCTAATATTAGTGGTAGCTACCCTGGGAAATGAATGTAATTACAAGTCAGGACTTGAATTTGTACAAAGAATGCATACTAGGAGATAAGAGGAGAGAGAACTCATTTCTAAGGAAGGAATAAGGAAGATTTCAATGTGAAAACTGTATTTGGGGTGGGTTCTGAAAATTTTTTTCTGTTTGCTTTAAGCCCCCTGGAGGAAAAAAGCAGTCTTGCAGAGACAGGGGCAATAGAGGGAAGAAAAATTAGTGCTGAGGATATTTCACTATGTTCTGACCTGAAATGAAAAATAGATTATGAGCAAACGATGAGTAAGCTAGTGTTAGTTACACGTCAGTAGTCTGTACTTTCTAAAGCAAAAAGACTTCAGTCCTGGTTACACTATTTTGGGGGTCTTGCTAAGAGGCTGGGTGATCCACGTTCCTCTGAGTTAAGACCACCTCAAGATCTGACCTCCAAAATATGAGCTGGGGGATGAAGCAACACTCTAAGGAGGAGCCTGGTTCTCCCACAGAAAGTTTGAAGCACACTTGGAGCTAGATTTATTTTCACCTTTTCCAACAAAAGAAGTTCACAGGGCTTAGCTGTGGGGACAAAGGGTGAATAAACATTTTCCTGCTTCTGAATCAGCCTGCTTCCTGGCTCTGATTTTAGAGCTCAGTTTCTGCCCTTTGCACTTAGCCCTTTGTTTGGAGAACTTGTAAAGCTCTCCTTTGGCTTCCTTTCCTCCTCAATTCTTGGTCCTGCTTATTTTCTCAGGTTTGATGAGAAACAATCTTAATTTGCTCCACCTCAGGGAACCCCTTTGGTTTGCCTGAGACCTCAACTTGCTCCCAGCTTGATCCCAGGATCCTTCATCTTGCTGGTGACATGGTGGTTCTTTCAAGAGTGAATGCCTCGGTGCCTGTGTCAGAATCCTGTGCTACTCCACGTCTGCATGATCTTAGTCAAAGCCCTCAGCCTCTTGTGCCTCAGTTTTTTTCATTTGGAAAATGCAGATAGTAATAATAATATTGGCTTCCTAGGACTGTGAAGATTAAACAAGGGTTAAATTGAGTAAAAGTGATTAGAACAGTGCCTTGCCTCTAGTAAGTACTTCATGATTTTCATCTATTCCTATTTAGGACAAGGGTGCCCTGGGGCACAGGAAGGAAGCAATTAATTTAGCTCAGGAGAGCCAGGAAAAGCTCCAAAGAAATGATGACACTTGAACAGAATTTGGATCAATGAATGAATTTCCAGGGGAGGGCTTGGAGGGAGGGCAATCTAAGAAGAGAGAAAGATGGATACAAAAGCTCAGGTATGAGATATGAGGTAAGAAGTTCATATGCATAGAGTATTCATTGGATGAATGGTGAGGATGTGGGAGAGGGCAACGTGGCAAGTGTCCAGGCTGGAGAATTGGGGCAAAGGAACACTGAGAAGGATTTTAATGCCAAAATAACAAGTTGGTACTTGACTCCTAAGCAGTGAAATCAACAAGGATCTTTAGACAAGGAAATGATTATGTTGAGGTTTATAAGAGCACACCAACTGTGATGTGAAAGATGGGTTACCTCGGACTGGAGTGTTGGTAAGGAGTCTGGTGAACAAGGCTCTTTCATTACTCCAAAGGCAAAAATCACGTGAGAGCTTTCTATAGGGGGCCATTAATAATGACTTCTCTCCCTCCCTCTCCCTTTTGTCAATTGGGTTTTGAATGGGTATGAGGTTTTTTTTTTTTCTTTAAAGTTGTTTTGCTTTTCTGTTATTTTAACTTTAATATTTGCCTTAAAAGCATAACACGAAAATAAGTCAGAACTTCTCATACTAATAATTCACGGTAGAAATCCAATACACTGCTTTGTCTCTACCCATCCACTGCATCAGTCAGCCTTTCCTGGACAATGTAGTCTGTGATGGGTTAAAATGTATTTGATGCAGTACCATAGCCTTAAGTATGCATGAGCCGGATGGCCCCAGAATTTAGTTTTTCCTCTGCTTCACTTGTCACACCATCAGCAATATCCCTGGGTAAGTGACCTAGGGTTAAGGATTAAGTTTAAAAGCCATCTTGGCATTTTTCTGCTTGCCTTGGTTGGGCTTAGACTGAGATTTCATTAAATATTTAATTTTATTTGGTTTGCTGCAGGGTAAAGTCTAAAAGAACTCCAAATGGTCTTTTATTTTTACAGTTCACCTGCACTTCTTGTTATTCTCAAATGAAAGAATCCTGCCTTCAGACACAAAGTTTTTTTCAAGAAATTTTACTGTCATATACCCTACCTTATGTGTTTTAAATTATGTGACCTATAGAACTAATCCATCAAGAGCTTTGTAAAAGCCTTGCACAGGTCTGGAGAGTGTCTCCAATTAGAATTCTAAGCTATATTTCCTATCTAAACCTTCCCTTCATTTATAAAACTCATTTATATTTTTTTTCCTCCTTGCTTTGCACCTCCTTGAAAAGTAGCAAAGCTACACATGGTTTTAGAAATTTCTCAGAGCAGCTAGGGCAAAAATCTACAAAGAAGAAAACCCTGGCAGATTTTTTTTTCCCCCAAACACATTTCTGTTTAGCTCATGCCATGCAATTCAACATTCCTTTTCATTAATACTGAATAAAAGTTTTTAGAGTTGACTGGTTCACCCTGCTTTGAAACATTCCTCTTCATTAAAGAGCCATTGGAAATGTTCAACCCAACTTGAATATCAGTCAGGATCTCCTTTCCTTTCTCTTTTGGCTTGGGTCTTCAGAGTATAGAAGGTAACAGGTGCTGCCTCCCAAACTGGTTTTTCCAGAGGCAATAAATTAATCTGCAAAACCACTGTTAGGAGTATCCTCACTCCTCCTTCTTTCAGAGGATTGTTGGATATTTCAGTGGGCTTCTTACAGGACCTCCAACTGATCTGAAGACTTCTCTTTGTGGTGTCATCTTTTGTGAATCTCTCTGGGTGTGCCAGTGAGATCCAAGATTTAAACATCACTTGTGCCTCTAAAATCACTAGAGGTTCCACTTAATTATTCCTTCCTTTATACCCACATTGCCACCTTCCTTCAGAAAAGAATGCTCAGCTTACGTGCAGCCAGCCTCTGGAGGGTTCTGGAGGACTGTGGGAGCCATCTTCAGTTTCTTGAAAGTCCATCAAGTGGAGGAGGGTTTCACATATTTCATAAGCAGCTCTGAGTGATAGTGCCAGGATAAGTAGGTTAAAAACAATATCCGGAGGCAAACATTTTCCCCAGTGTAGGTTCTGCAGGTCTGTGGAATGCTGATGGGTTGGTGTTGGTGTGTGGAAGGTTTCAGGGTAAATGAAATTAGAAAATGCTGTGTTAATGATATTAAACATCAAAGTTAATGAGTATCATAAATATCTACGAGGAGCATATAGTATATGCCTATTGACCATGGAACGTTTTTCACAGAGCAGGTTAAAGGATGGAAGCACCTGCTGCCTAACATGAGAATACATTTTACTATTATAAGTTAGAAGCCTTGGCTGTGAGTCCTAGCACAGGGCATTCATGCTGGTTTTAAACAGCATACTCCTTCCAGAACTTTACCAAAACGTTATCTTTCATATGAGGCATTGCCAATATTACTACTACATTAACTGCACAATGAAGTTAATAATCATGCTGATTTCACTGCTAGGTGTTTGGGGCTTACTCTATTTACTAAGTGATAAAAGATTGGTTCAAATACATAATACATATACTATTTTGTTAGAATTTGGCTATTGTGGTGATGCTGCTGCTCTGCTATCCAGCCACAAGTATTGGCAACCTGGTGTCTTCTGCATAAGATATTAGGGTTAGGGTTAGCCTGGACTTAATCAGACTTTAAAAATTTTTTAAAGTGAGTACAGCAAAGGTCCATCTAGTCAAGGCTATGGTTTTTCCAGGAGTCATGTATGGATGTGATGGTTAGACTATAAGGAAAGCTGAGTGGTGAAGAATTTATGCTTTTGAACTGTGGTGTTGGAGAAGACTCTTGAGAGTCCCTTGGACTACAAGGATATCCAACCAGTCCATCCTGAAGGAAATCAGTCCCGAATATTCATTGGAAGGACTGATGTTGAAGCTGAAACTCCAATATTTTGGCCATCTGATGTGAAGAACTGACTCATTTGAAAAGACCCTGATGCTGGGAAAGGTTGAAAGTGGGAGGAGAAGGGGATGACAGAGGATGAGATGGTTGGATGGCATCACAGACTCAATGGACACGAGGTTGGGTAAACTCCGGGAGTTGGTGATGGACAGGGAGGCCTGGTGTGCTGCAGTCCTTGGGGTCACAAAGAGTCAGACACGACTGAGCAACTGAAATGAACTGACATATTAAGTATCTGTTATGTGCCAGGTAGACATTACATTGAAGTGATCATGTTTCATATCGTTACAGAGAACAATTTTTACTCGTTATTTCTTTGGAACTGACTTTCAATTCAGTATGTCAAAGATTTTCATTCACTGACTATTCTAGAACTAAGGATTTTTTTCCTTCAACTGAGGAATTCCATAGAGCCCTGATGTACTTTAAATATGTCTCTTTTGTAAACAATTGTGAGAGAAAGAGATCAGGAAAACATACTTCTAGTTCTTAGTTGGGAACACTGAGATATGACTAATTTTTATTGAATTGGCTGCATTAATTTATAGTCATATACAATAAATATTAATGTACTGAAAACCATAATATTTGCTGATGTTTGGCAGTGTGGAAGGATGATTAGCTAATTAATCATTCTCTATGCTTTAGATAAGGATGGTTTGCATATTCATCACAGGCCATGAGTGACAGTCCAAAGAGGTTGGAGCTAAAGTTGAAAAACATGTCGATTGTTATGGGACAAACAGTCTCCTGAGTGAGGATCACAGACAGATGATAAATTTAATTTATTAACTTATCCAGAATTTAATTCCAAGATATTATCTTTTCAAATGTGCTTTCTCCCTTCTTCTTTCCCTTCCTCTCTCTCTTCTTCTGTATAGTGAAATTAGTATTAGCAAATATTTCTCTATTTTTTTATTGTTTGCCATAAAGCTCAGAACTAAATTTAATACTCAGTTACAGAAACTAAGTCACTTATTCATAATTCCTAGCTGACTTTTCTCTCATCTTTTCAACATGATTAATGATCATTACTTTATGTCAATTTCAGCTATTTGGCTTCATATACATCTTTCCATATTTCTTCAAATTATTTTTGGAAAAGGGCAGAGTCTACATGTTATATACTTGGTATATAAAAATGAAGGGTAGGTGCCATTAATAGATGAAACTCTAAGCATTTCATGCATATTTTTGAATGTTTTAAGCTCCACACTAGAGAATCAGGGTCTATCATAAAGAGACATTTATTAAATGTGGCTTAAAACAAGGCTGGGTGCCATAAACTTAGCGTTTTCATAAGTAGAGTTCTTCTCTACTGGGATATGTTTTTTGGAATAAATACTCTGACTCCCTTTGCCAGTCTTCCCAGTTACCATGATAAACAGAAATAATTGTATAATTGTACAAAGATGGAGAAGCTCTATACAGTCAGCAAAAACAAGACCAGGAGCTGACTGTGGTTCAGATCATGAACTCCTTATTGCCAAATTCAGACTTAATTGAAGAAAGTAGGGAAAAACATTAGACCATTCAGGTATGACCTAAATCAAATCCCTTACAATTATATAGTGGAAGTGGGTAATAGATTTAAGGGACAAGATCTGATAGAGAGTGCCTGATGAACTATGGATGGAGGTTTGTGACATTGGACAGGAGACAGGGATCAAGACCTGTCTTTTTCCCCAAGAAAAAGAAATGCAAATAAGCAGAATGGCTGTCTGAGGAGGCCTTACAAATAGCTGTGAAAAGAAGAGAAGCAAAAAACAAAGGAGAAAAGGAAAGATACACCCATTTGAATGCAGAGTTCCAAAGAATATCAAGGAGAGATAAGAAAGCCTTCCTCAGCGATCAGTGCAAAGAAATAGAAGAAAACAATAGAATGGGAAAGACTAGAGATCTCTTCAAGAAAAATTAGAGATACCAAGGGAACATTTCATGCAAAGATGGGCTCAATAAAGGACAGAAATGGTAGGGACCTAACAGAAGCAGAAGATATTAAGAAGAGGTGGCAAGAATACACAGAAGAACTATACAAAAAAGATCTTCATGACCCAGATAACAATGATGGTGTGATCACTCACCTAGAGCCAGACATCCTGGAATGTGAAGTCAAGTGGGCCTTAGGAAGCATCACTATGAACAAAGCTAGTGGAGGTGATGGAATTCCAGTTGAGCTATTTCAAATCCTAAAAGATGATGCTGTGAAAGTGTTACACTCAATATGCCAGCAAATTTGGAAAACTCAGCAGTGGCCACAGGACTGGAAAAGGTCAGTTTTCATTCCAATCCCAAAGAAAGGCAATGCCAAAGAATGCTAAAACTACTGCACAATTGTATTCATCTCACACGCTAGTAAAGTAATGCTCAAAATTCTCCAAGCCAGGCTTCAACAATACATGAACTGTGAAATTCCAGATATTTAAGCTGGATTTAGAAAAGGCAGAGGAACCAGAGATCAAATTGCCAACATCCACTGGATCATCAAAAAAGCAAGAGAGTTCCAGAAAATCATCTATTTCTGCTTTATTGACTATGCCAAAGCCTTTGACTGTGGGGATCACAATAAACTGTGGAAAATTCTGAAAGAGATGGGAATACCAGACCACCTGACCTGCCTCTTGAGAAACCTGTGTGCAGGTCAGGAAGCAACAGTTAGAACTGGACATGGAACAACAGACTGGTTCCAAATAGGAAAAGGAGTACGTCAAGGCTGTATATTGTCACCCTGCTTATTTAAGTTACATGCAAAGTACATTATGAGAAATTCTGGGCTGGATGAAGCACAAGCTGGAATCAAGATTGCTGGGAGAAATACCAATAACCTCAGATATGCAGATGACACCACCCTTATGGCAGAAAGTGAAGAAGAACAAAAGAGCCTGTTGATGAAAGTGAAAGAGGAGAGTGAAAAAGTTGGCTTCAAGCTCAACATTCAGAAAACTAAGATGATGGCATCTGGTCCCATCACTTCATGGCAAATAGATGGGGAAACAGTGGAAACAGTCACAGACTTTATTTTTGGGGGGCTCTAAAATCACTGCAGATGGTGATTGCAGCCATGAAATTAAAAGATGCTTGCTCCTTGGAAGAAAAGCTATGACCAACCTAGGCAGCATTTTAAAAAGTAGAGACATTACTTTGTCAACAGAGGTCCATCTAGTCAAGGCTATGGTTTTTCCAATAGTCATGTATGGATGTGAGAGTTGTACTATAAAGAAAGCGGAGTGCCGAAGAATTGATGCTTTTGAACTGTGGTGTTGGAGAAGACTTTTGAGAGTCCCTTGGACTGCAAGGAGATCCAGCCAGTCTATCCTAAAGGAGATCAGTCCTGAGTGTTCATTGGAAGGACTGATATTGAAGCTGAAACTCCAATATTTTGGCCACTGGATGTGAAGAACTGACTCCTTGAAAAAGACCCTGATGCTGGGAAAGATTGAAGGCAGGAGGAGAAGGGGACAGCAGAAGATGAGATGACTGAATGGCATCACGGACTCAATGTACTTGAGTTTGGGTAAACTCTGGGAGTTGGTGATGGGCAGGGAGGCCTGGCTTGCTGCAGTCCATGGGGTAACAAAGAGTTAGATATGACTGAGTGACTGAACTGAACTGAACTGACATCGGTCCTCAAAATCAGAGACCCACTACATCCTATACAAGGCTGGAAATGTTGGAGAGGGGCATATGGATTATGAGAGAGAACTCATGTCTGTGTCTACTAAACAGAGGCTGGCTCAGAGGGTTCAGCAGAGTCAGTGGTCCAGAGAGCACTGATGGAATGAACTGATCAAAGCTGTATTTCCAGAGAGATCAACAAGTTGGGCTGGAGAGATCCAGCAGGTGCTTTGTAGTGCTGGTATCAAACTTGACTATGCATTGGAATCACCTGGGAAGCTTTAAAAACTATTGAAATCTGGAAAAGTGTGCAGAGGTCAGTTTTTTTGGGGGTGGGGTGGGGGGAATGGGTGTGTGGAGAGGGTTTATTTCTTTGTAGCAAAAATGTCTAAGTCATCGCTAGTCTCTGAGGATGTACGGTTGCCTTCCAAAGAGCTTCAGAGTGGAGGGAAGCTGGGCTTTTTTTTTTTTTTTTTTTTTTTACTTTAAAGAAAGATGCTGGTGACTAATCCTCATGTATCTGCTTAGGTAACTGTTCTATTTTTGTTTGAATAATGTGTTCCCTTTAATGCTGGCTTCAATGTTGTTCCTGATTTATCCCAGAGACAGATACTGTGTCCATAGAAGGAACCCATCTGTTTACTTATTTGAAATGACACTCACAGAATCAATACATATAAAATGCTTGTGATGAAACATGCAGGACTAAAATTGATTGCCTAGTTTAGAATGCTTTCTCCACTGCTTACTAGCCATGTCTCTGGGAAAGTTACTTACCCTTTTAATCTGTAGAATACATACATTAGCAATGGCAACCTCTTTGGTTTTCATTGTAACTATGAAATCATATAAGTAAACAATATAGAAAACGTTTACTTGTGATTCCCTGGTGGCTCAGATAGTAAAGAATCCACCTGCAATTTGGGAGACCTGAGTCTGATCCTTGGGTTGGGAAGATCCCCTGGAGGAGGGCATGGCAACCCACTCCAGTGTTCTTGCCTGGAGAATCCCACGGACAGAGGAGCCTGGTGGGCTGCAGTCCATGGGGTCGAGGAGAGTCGGACACGACTGAGCGACTGGACATGCACACACATAGTGGTTCTCAAAGTGCGGGCCTTTGACCAGAAGCATCAGTGTCACCTGGGGACTTGTTAAATATGGGAATTCTCTGTGCCCAGTATAGAGTTGCTGCTGCTGCTGCTGCTACGTCGCTTCAGTCGTGTCTGACTCTGTGTGACCCCAGAGACGGCAGCCCACCAGGCTCCCCCGTCCCTGGGATTCTCTAGGCAAGAACACTGGAGTGGGTTGCCATTTCCTTCTCCAATGCAGGGAAGTGAAAAGTGAAAGTGAAGTAGCTCAGTCGTGTCTGACTCTTAGCGACCTCATGGACTGCAGCCTTCCAGGCCTCTCCGTCCATGGGATTTTCCAGGCAAGAGTACTGGGGTGGGGTGCCATTGCCTTCTCCGCACTATAGAGTTACTGATTCACAAACTCTGTGGGGATGGGGGCCTGGGAATTTGTGTTTTTAACAAGCCATCCAAGAGATTCTAATATTGACTAAAGTTTGAAAGCTGTTTTTGTTAAAGATTACTTGTGGTTGTTTAATTCCCATCAGCATATATTTCAAATAATAAACTCATTCTGGTGGTTATTATGTTATCTAAAAAGAAACATCCTCTTACAACTAATTAAACTAATTATTTTTAAATAGTCAAATTATTCTCCTTGATTCACATGTCAAACAATAACTTTAAAATGACTTATAATTATTATCTCCATCACTGAAACATCACTACAAAGTTTTCCAACTGGAATATACCAGTCCATGAGAAACATTTTCAACATTTCTCTGGATACAGATTTGAAAAATCTTAGGGACCAGTGTAGCTGTCTCAACTGTGAAGTAATGGGCTGGACTGCTGCTGCTGCTAACTCACTTCAGTCATGTCCAATTCTTAGCGACCCCATGGACTGCAGCCCACCAGGCTCCTCTATCCATGGGATTTTCCGGGCAAGAGTACTGGAGTGGGTGCCATTGCCTGCTCTGGATGGGCTGGACTAGAGCTGTTCAAATTGTGATAAAGCAGGCTGACCAGGTGGGATGACATCATTTATGAAAGACCTTGAAAGTCAGTAAAATTAAGCTTGATCTAGTAAAAATCAATAGGGACTATCAGACTTCTTTGAGCATGGGAGTGATGCAATGAAGGTAAAGTGGAAAGCTTGAATTGTAATGCAGAGGGCTGGGTACCCAAGGCTGGCATCCTGGAGCTGGATAAGCTCTGAGGAAGGTGGAGATTTCAGAGGTCTTACAGTATAGGATGGGGACGAGGTCGGGGTAGGGGCTGGGGGGAACTCACTCTCTTCAGCCAGTTTAAGCAGTGACAGTATCAGGCCCAAGGATATCATCTAGTGGAGTATTTATCATCTAGTGGAGTATTTCATTCCAAAAGCGGTTTCAGTGAAACAGGGGAGAGCCTGAACGTATTGTTAGTTCAATGCTTTCCCATCGGCTAAGGAGTTACTGACATTCTTGAGTCCCATGCCAACAAGTATCCTCCTGCCTGGTGTCGCTCATGCCAGCAGAACAAGCCTGAGTTTGGTTCTGAGGCAAAGGAAAGCCTTTGATCAGAGAATGGAGAGGTGGAGGCTCCTGCTGTAGATCACAGGCTCTCCCCGACCAGTGGTGGGATGGGGTTGCTTTATAGAGGCTGAGAGGGTGAGTGTCGGTGTGCTGCTCAGGGCTCTGGTTGCAGTGCTGGGCGCAGCGTCAGCGCATACGGCCACCATCTGGAACCCCAGTGCTGTGCTCAGTGCTCCTGCATGTGGCCCACCAGCTCGGGGCTGAGGTGTCCCGCACAGCCTCTCTGCACCCTGCTTGCAGCTGTGGTCTTCATGGTGTCGTGTGCAGCACTTCTGCACATGGCTCCCAGCTGAGAAGTTGGGCTCAGAGCTCTCTGATGAGGAACTCTGGTCTGAAGTGCCCTAGGTGAGGCTTCTGCAGTCACTTCCCTCTGAGCAAGTGGAAATAAGAGGAAGCACAGAAGAAAGGGAAAAGGTTAGACTTTATTACCCAGATTCTCTTTTTATTTCCTGGGAATTGTTAATGGGCTTTTCCGTGACAAGATTCTACCAGCCTTTCTTTCTAGTGGCTCCCACCTATTGAGATAAGCATCAGGGTCCTTTGATGCAGAGGAACAATGTGGAGGTAGAAGCCCCCTTTTAAGAGGATAATGAAATGATCAAGATGGGTCTTAGGTTTTCTTGTTTTTCCTGATTCATTCTTCTTTGTAATATAATAGCTGAAATGTCACTCTTATAGTTCAGAAGAGTCAGAATGTTACAAGTGAGAGAAGATCTTAAAAAAAATAATGAGTCACTAGGAAGAAAAGATGGAAAAGGCAATGGCAACTCACTCCAGTACTCTTGCCTGGAAAATCCCATGGACGGAGGAGAAAAGAACAACTGGGTTCTCTGAGTTGGTGTGTGTGTATAAGAGTGAGCACACATGAGCATGTGTGTGCATAGGGGGTCTCATGCATTAAACATTTTACAAAGCTCGGCGCAGCTGGTGCCCGGACAGTGAGTCATGTGGTCTCTGAAACATCAAATAATCCTTCTCCATTCATCTAGTGTGTAATTATGGCCTGTTAAATTTCTTTCTGGTATTTGTTTTAAAAATAAATACCCACTCAGAGCAATTTAACCCTCTGCATTCCTTCCGGTTTTCCTGTGGCATCGTTGATTCAAATGTCACCCTGAGATGTTGAAACCTGCCTGTGTGGCATTATATTCTGTAACCTTTCATTTCACACAGGTCAACACTTGGCTTTTAAATGGTAGTAAATTTCAGACATGCTGATTCAGGCTGGGCACCTAGAGATGAAAGGCTTATCTCTCTGGAATTTTTGTGAAATAGCCAGTCACTCAGAAAGAAATTTTGAATCTTTTATTCAAAGCAAAAAGCTTAATGTTGTTACTGAGGTGAGGTAAAAAGGATACATCTGCCTTACAAAACTAGTAGCTTTTTCATTGTCTCATTCTTGTAGTGGCTATTACTCTGAGTTGTTGACTGTGTCCTCTGGTCTTTTGGAAGCTTGGCCCATGGACAGGTAAATGTGTTATTTAGTCTTGTCATAATTACTGTGAGCTTTTTCAATCAATATTTGGATGGAAGAACATCAATCCATTAAGTGTACCTTGTGTCAAGGCCACAGCTGAAGTTTCTTAAATTTATCACTACCATAGATCTGCTGTTTGGTACTTAACTAGCGTTCCTTGATTTGCATCATCAATCTAAATCTAGAAAACATGTGAATTATAGAGTGCATGACTTCTACTATCTTTTCTTTGCAGATAGTCTCTCATACTCGAGATTCAGAATAGCCTGGACACATAAGGCTTCCTGGCCTCGCACGTGTATGTCCTAAGTCACTGCAGTCATGTCTGACTCTTTGTGGCCCTATGGACCATAGTCCCCTAGGCTCCTCTGTCCATGGGATTCTCCAGGCAAGAATACTGGAGTGGGTTGCCATAACCTCCTCTGGGGAATCTCCCCGACCCAGGGATTGACCCATATCTCTTATGTCCTCGCATTGGCAAGTGGGTTCTTTACCACTAGCGACACCTGGGAAGCCCTGGAACAATATAAAGTTACAGTGTCCTGGCCACGGGACAATCTAAAATTATACTATACATATTGTTTAGAAAGAAGTCTACTTTCTTTAAATACCTCTCTTTCATGACAGTTCTTTGGTCCTGTCTTCATTTTAAAACTAATAATCACCACTTAAGAAGAAAGGATAAAGGTTTGAAGGTGTATTATCTCCCAACTGAAGGATACCCTATATCAGGGATCCCCCACCTCTGGGATCTAGTGCCTGATGATATGAGGTGGATCTGATGCAATAATAACAGAAATAAAATTCACAATAAATGTAATGCTCTTGAATCAGCCTGAAATTACCCACCCCCCAACCCCTGGTCTGTGAAAAAAATTGTCTTCCATGAAACCAGTCCCTGGTGTCCAAAAGATTGGGAACTCCTGCCCTTTATGGAAGCCTGGAACCAATTGAATGCAATAAGTAAAAGCTATATGCCTGGCTTTTTTATGCTCTATGCCTTCCTGCCTATACAAAAGTTGGCAGGAATTATAACTGAACTCATTAAAAAATTGTGGAATTTATTTTCTGTGCTAGTTGATATGCTAAGTGAAGGTATTTTCAACGTTGTGAAATTTATAGGACAGCTATTATCCACATTTTATAGATGAATATACTGAAGATAAGAAAGATTAAGTGAATTACCCAGGGTCATATGTCAGCTAAGTGGCACAGCGGGTCAGAAACCTATTTCTTATGACTATAGGGTCAAGCTCTCATTTTGCATATTTGGTAAGATAACAGAGGTCAACTTCTTGATACTTAGTTCCCTCTGCTTCCTCCTCCCCTGATCTGTGCTCAGCTTCTCCTTCCACCTGCCTCCTTCTTCAGGTCACAGTATAGTTAACACTTTGTTGAATGTTATTTCTTTGGGGAATTCTTAGCTTTCCGAGACAGAGGAGTCCCTCTGTTATAGACTCAGTTCACCCTGCACTTTGCTTTCAGAATGTGTATCACAACTAACAATTATTTGTGCAGTTTTTAAAAGTGCCTTTTACATACCAGACTTTACAGTCTCTGAGAACATGAATTACCTCTGTCTTCTTCATCCTCACATCTCTAGCTCTTGGCAGAGGGGACATACATAAAACCAGCTCAAAACTTGTTTTTTAAATTAGTGAATGAATAAATAGCTGTTTCTGAGTGGTAATTGTGTTATATTATTTTTGATAATTGAACATCATGCTGTATATGGATATGCAGTGAGGTAACTGAAGAACCTGTCAGGGTAACAGGGCAACAAAAGAACTGATTTCTGAGCACATCCTAAGGTTGAGGTGATGACACAAAGAAGGATGACATGTCCAAAGTGGAATCAGGAGGCAGATGAGGGGACAGAGAGTTAGCAAGTGCTTTGCCTTTGACCTTCCTGCCTGTCAGTTTTCAAAGACCAAGAATAGCCTTTCAAACTATTGCTTTGATTTAGGGAAAGAATTGATTCAGTTCATCTCTAAGCTTAGTACAGAGGTTCGTGACATTGTACAGGAGAAAGGGATCAAGACCATCCTCAAGAAAAAGACATGCAAAAAGCAAAATGGCTGTCTGAGGAGGCCTTACAAATAGCTGTGAAAGAAGAGAAGCGAAAAGCAAAGGAGAAAAGGAAAGATATACCCATTTGAATGCAGAGTTCCAAAAAATAGCAAGGAGAGATAAGAATGTCTTCCTCAGCGATCAGTGCAAATAAATAGATGAAAACAATAGAATGGGAAAGACTAGAGATCTCTTCAAGAAAATTAGATACACCAAGGGAACATTTCATGCAAAGATGGGCTTGATAAAGGACAGAAATGGTAGGGACCTAACAGAAGCAGAAGATATTGAGAAGAGGTGGCAAGAATACACAGAACTGTACAAAAAAAAGCTTCATGACCCAGATAACAATGATGGTGTGATCACTCACCTAGAGCCAGACATCCTGGAATGTTAGGTCAGGTGGGCCTTAGGAAGCATCACTACAAACAAAGCTAGTGGAGGTGATGGAATTCCAGTTGAGCTATTTCAAATCCTAAAAGATGATGCTGTGAAAGTGTTACACTCAATATGCCAGCAAATTTGGAAAACTCAGCAGTGGCCACAGGACTGGAAAGGTCAGTTTTCATTCCAATCCCAAAGAAAGGCAATAGCAAAGAATGCTCAAACTATTGCACTGCTGCTGCTGCTGTTGCTGCAAAGTTGCTTCAGTCATGTCTGACTCCGTGCGACCCCATAGACGGCAGTCCACCAGGCTCCTCTATCCCTGGGATTCTCCAGGCAAGAACACTGGAGTGGGTTGCTATTTCCTTCTCCAAACTACTGCACAATTGCACTCATTTCACATGCTAGTAAAGTAATGCTCAAAATTCTCCAAGCCAGGCTTCAGTAATACATGAACCGTGAACTTCCAGATATTCAAGCTGGTTTTAGAAAAGGCAGAGGAACCAGAGATCAAATTGCCAACATCCACTGGATCATGGAAAAAGCAAGAGAGTTCCAGAAAAACATCTATTTCTGGTTTATTGACTATGCCAAAGCCTTTGACTGTGGGGATCACAATAAACTGTGGAAAATTCTTCAAGAGATGGGAATACCAGACCACCTGACCTGCCTCTTGAGAAACCTGTATGCAGGTCAGGAAGCAACAGTTAGAACTGGACATGGAACAACAGACTGGTTCCAAATAGGAAAAGGAGTACATCAACGCTGTATATTGTCACCCTGCTTATTTAACTTACATGCAGAGTATATTATGAGAAACACTGGGCTGGAACAAACACAAGCTGGAATCAAGATTGCTGGGAGAAATATCAATAACTCTGATATGCAGATGACACCACCCTTATGGCAGAAAGTGAAGAACTAAAGAGCCTCTTGATGAAAGTGAAAGAGGAGAGTGAAAAAGTTGACTTAAAGCTCAACATTCAGAAAACTAAGATCATGGCATCCGATCCCAACACTTCATGGCAAATAGATGAAGAAACAGTGGAAACAGTGGCTGACTTTATTTTTCTGGGCTCCAAAATCACTGCAGATGGTGACTGCAGCTATGAAATTAAAAGATACCTGCTCCTTGGAAGGAAAATTATGACCAACCTAGACAACATATTAAAAAGTAGAGACATTACTTTTCCAACAAAGGTCAGTCTAGTCAAGGCTATGGTTTTTCCAGTAGTCATGTATGGATGTGAGAGTTGGACTATAAAGAAAGCTGAGTGCAGAACAATTGATGCTTTTGAACTGTGATGTTGGAGAAGATTCTTGAGAGTCCTTTGGACTGCAAGGAGATCCAACCAGTCCATCCTAAAGGAGATCAGTCCTGCGTGTTCATTGGAAGGACTGATGTTGAAGCTGAAACTCCAATATTTTGGCCACCTGATGTGAAGAGTTGACTCATTTGAAAACACCATGATGCTGGGAAAGATTGAGGATAGGAAGAGAAGGGGATGACAGAGGATGAGATAGTTGGATGGCATCACTGACTCAATGGATATGGGTTTGGGTAGGCTCCAGGAGTTGGTGATGGACAGGGAGGCCTGCATACTGCAGTTCAGGGGGTTGCATAGAGTCGGACACGACTGAGTGACTGAACTGAACTGAACTGAACTAAGCTTAGTATGTTAATAAAAAAAGAAAGATTTAGTGGCAATTTCAGTTATATACTTTTTTCTCCAACTATTTCCCAGTATATCCCATTGTTTTTCAGTGCTAGTAATGGCTTTCTACATTCTAACTCAATATTTATTTTTGAGCCAATGTCTTCATGTCTTATAAATTTGAAGTATTATCTTTCATATGTGTGTGAGGTTTAGAGAGAGATTTTATTTTTCCCTCTAGGTTTTGCTGCTTAGTTAATGTCAAGTGAAATAACTTCTATTGTATTTTTTTAAGGTCTGTTTCACAGTGTATCAGCTCTGTGCTTTTGCAAGATCTAAGGGAAAGATGATATAATCTGACCCAAGCTGCTTCTGATTGATTTGTAGATTGAAGTTTCATATTGGAGAGATGTTAAGAATGTCAATTTTTAGAGCACTCAGGCTAGTTAAAACAACTATTGTGGCAGTGTTTTTTAATCCATTCTAAAAGGTTGTACCCAGTAAATATTCAGTGGTATGACAGTACAGTAAAATATTTTAGACCAAGGAAATCTGATTTTACTACAAAATCTATTTAAGACGATAAAAAGGAAACAATTTATTTTTCTGTATAATAGACAATTGTGGTTATAAGCAAGTAAAATTGAGGTAGTCAGATATACAATAGGACACGCAGGCACACAAATGACTTTTTAACACAAAGAACAAGTAATTAAAGCCAAAAAACAATTATCTTACTCATTCAAAGACAAAATTTGGTAACTTTCAGAAATAAACAAAATACAATAGGTTGAAAAATAAACAGAAGCATTTCTATTCAATTTGGGACCAACATGAGAGGAGAGAATTTTGTGAAGTTGTTTAGGAAGCAATAGATCTTTTTCATTTTTACTTAGATGGTGTCAAGCTTTGCCAGGTACAGTGAAAGAAATACAGTTTGTCATATAGACTTGATTTAAAAATAGCCAATTTAGGAAGGATTTGCCCATGCAAACAAGGTCAATTTTTCTTCTTCATTCCCTTTTAGAGACAGTGGCCCTCTGGTACTCATTTAAGGACTATTAGGAAAAAGAGTCGGAGAAGGCAATGGCACCCCACTCCAGTACTCTTGCCTGGAAAATCCCATGGACCGAGGAGCCTGGTGGGCTGCAGTCCATGGGGTCGGTAAGAGTTGGACACGACTGAGTGACTTCACTTTCACTTTTCACTTTCATGCATTGGAGAAGGAAATGGCAACCCACTCCAGTGTTCTTGCCTGGAGAATCCCAGGGACGGGGGAGCCTGGTGGGCTGCCGTCTCTGGGGTCGCACAGAGTCAGACGTGACTGAAATGACTTAGCAAGAAGAAGAGTAAACGAGCTGGAGAGATCTTTTATTATAACAATATAGAGATGTAGAGTTCAGAAAGGCCAGATCAGTCCTTCCCTATTCTGACCCTCTTTCTAAAATGATGTTCAAACCTGTTTCTGGGAATTGTTAATGCTGAAGTGAGTGAGGGTGAGAGAAGTAGAGGATCTGTTCCATTTGAAGTTTATTTCCTTTGTTTTTATTACATAATATTTTATTTTTTAATTAAGGAATTTAGAAAAATCACATACCTAGGCTTCCTGGATGGTGCAGTGGTAAAGAATCTGCCTGCCAATGCAGGAGATGCAAAAGACATGGGTTCAATCCCTGGGTTGAGAAGATCCCTTGGAATAGGAAATGGCAACCCACTCAAGTATTCTTACCTGGGAAATTCCATGGACAGAGGAACCTGGTGGGCTACAGTCCATAGTGTCACAAGGAGTTGGACATGACTGAATGTGCCCACACACACACACACACCCCCGATCACAAGCAGAATATAGAAAAGTTCTCTTATTCTACCAAATTCCCTCCTGCTGGATCATGTATTAAAACTCTTTAAAACTTTTAAAAACATTCAAAACCATGTATTAAAGGTGGTTTTTTTTCTTTCTTTCTTTTTTCTGTTTTGAAAGTAAGTTTTCAGCTTTCTTGTGTAAATACTAGGAGTAGAATTTCTATCTTGAGTCATGTAGTAAGTTTCTTATGAGAAACTGCCAATTTGTTTTCCCAGGTAACTACACCATTTTACATTCCCATCAGCAGTGTATGAGAGTTCCAGTTGCTTAAAAAAAAGAAAAAAAAAAAACAAACAGATCATTCTCTTAGAAGTGTAGTTCTTTGGGTAGTTTTAGTTTGCATTTCCCTTATGTCTAATGATATTGAGCATCTTTTCATTTACTTTTTTTTTTTTTTTGCCATTTATACATCTTTTCTGAAATGTCCAAATCTTATGCCTATTTCTTGTTGAATTTTTGGTGTTCTTTATGTATTCTCAAAACAAGTCCATTGTTATGTATGCAATATGGAAATATTTTCTCCAAGTATGTATCTTATATTTTCATTCTCCTGATAATGTCTTTTATCAAGCAAAGGTTTTGGTTCTGATGAAGACTAATTTATCACTTTTTAAAAAATGGATCATTATTTTGGTGATGTATCTAAAAACTCTTTGTGTAACCAAGGTCATAAAGATATTTTTTCCTGTGTTTTCTTCAAAAGTGTTACAGTTTTCTGTTTTACATTAGATCTATGATGCACATTGAGTTAATTTTTGGATTAAAATATGAAATATAGGTCAAGTTTCCTCTGTTTCTTTTTATTTTTAAATATATGTCTATTGTTAAAGCACAATTTGTGGTGAAGATTATTCTTTCTCCATTGAATTTCCCTTTGTATCTTTTGAAAAAATCAATTGGTAGAATTCACTAGTAAAAGTATTTGGATCTGGAATTTTCTTTGTAAGGAGGATTTTAAATTACCAATTCAGTTTCTTTAGTAGATGTAAGGGTATTCAGGTTATTTATTTCTTTTTGAGTAGGTTTTGGGTCATTTGAATCTTTCAAGAAATTGCATTGATTTTTTTGATATTGAATTTACAGCTATAGAGTTCTTTTTAGTATTCCTTTATTTTTCTTTTAATGTCTCTCAGGTTTATGGTGAAACATCCTTTTATATTCATGATATAAATAATTAGTACCTTTTCTTTTTTAAAATTGATCTATTAATATCTAGTTAGATACTTATCAATTGTATTGATTTCTTTATTGAACCAACTTTTGGTTTCATTAATTTTTTCACTTTCATTGGTTTCTGGTATTGTAATCTTTTCTTCTTCCTGCTTTGGTTTTGGTCTGTTCTTATTTTCTAATTTTTAAGTGGAAGTATACTTTATTGATTGGAGATCTTTGTCCTTTTCTAATATTAATTTATTATTAATATTTAATTCTATTTAATACTATATTAAATTTATTCAATACTATACATTTCCCTTCTAAGTACTGTTTTAGCTGTATGTCTCAAATTTTGATGAGTTGTATTTTCATTTAATTCAAAATATATTCTAATTTTCTTTGAGACTTCTTATTTGACCATGGATTATTTAAAAGTATACTGTTTAACTTCCAAATACTTGGGGATTTTTTTCAAACTTCTATGTTATGATTTATAGTTTAATTCCATCGTGTAAGGGAACATATTTTGTATAATTTCAGTTCTTTTACATTTCTTATGTTTCATGTCACAAAGTAGAAAATGGTCTATATTGGTGAATGTTTCATGTTCTGTTGAGTTTCATTCTGTTGAATGTTTGATAAATGTCAGTTAAATCAGTCTAGTAGTGTGTTCAGTTCTTCCATACTTTTTCCTGGTTTTTCTTTTAGTTCTGTTGATTGTTGGGAGAGAAATGTTGAAGACTTTAAATGTAATGTGGATTTATCTATTTCTCCATTCAATTCTGTCAGCTTTTGTTTTGGCTGTTTTCAAAGCATTTATTCAGTTGCATAGAAATTTAGAAATGCTATGTCTTATTTGTATGAATTGACTCTTTTTATCATTATGTAATGATCTTCTTTGTCCCTGATAATGTTCCATGTTCTAAAATTTTGTTTTTGTCTGATATTAATATAGTCCCCCGGCTTTCTTTTAAATAGTGTTTCTGTGATCTTTCCCCATCATTTTACTTTTACCCTATAGGTCTTATATTTTAACTATTCTGATAATCTCTGTATCTTAATTAGTATATTTAGACCATGTGCTTTCAATGTAATTATTGATATAGTTGGATTTAGATCTGCCAGGTTTTAACTTGTGTGTGTCCCTTCTATTTTTCATTTTTCTGTTTTTCCTTTCCTGACTTCTTTTGGATTATTTGAATTCTTTATGTTGTAGATGATATATATATATATATATATATATATATATATATATATATATATATATATATGACATCTACATAATTCTAAACTCCACCAGGCAAATGTTGTCATTTTTGCTTTCAATGCTCATAGATATATTAAAGAACATAAAATAAGTGTTGTTTTTTTTTTTTTTTTGCCTAGATATCTACTATTTATGTAATTTTTTCTTTATTTCTTAAATTCCAAGTTTCTTTCTATTATGATTTCCCTGTTGCCTGAAAATCTTCTTTTAGTGCCTCTTTTTAGAGCAGGTGTGCTGCTGCTGAATTCTCTTTGTTTTCCTTCATCTGAGAATGTCTCTCATCCTCCCTTCATTTGTGAAGGATATTTTCTTTGGTTGGTAGTTCGTTTACTTTAAAAATGTTCCATTCTATTTTGTCCTCCTTGGTTTCTGATGAGAAATTTTTAGTCATTTGGCTCATTGTTTCCTTGTATTTAACCCTTTTTACTTTGGCTTTTTCAAATGTTTTTGAACTTGAAAAAAATTAGTCTTCAACAATTTGATTATGATGTATCAAGGATTGTTATTCTTTGAGTTTATCCTGTTGGGGTTCACTGAGCTTCTTGATTATATAGTTTCTTTCACCAAATTTAGGAAAAATTTAACCATTGTTTCTGAAAATATTTTTCTTCATTCTTTTTTTCTTCCTTTTGTTACTCCAATGTCCTGAATACTAGAAATCTGAGATGGTTTGACAAATTTCTGAAGCTCTGTTCATTTTCCCACATTCTCTCTTTTCTTTACTGTCGGTTGTTTAGATTGGATAATTTCTATCAATTTATATTCAAGTTCCCTCACTCTTTATTTTTCTGTTTTGCTATTGAGTCCATCTCATTAATATTTGATGTTAGTTAATGTATTCTTTAATTCAAAATTTGCATTTATTTCTCTTGTTATAGTTTCTATTTCTTTGGTGAATACTTCTGTCTTTCCATTCATTTGAGAGAGCTTGCCCTTTCTTCTGGAGAAGGCGATGGCACCCCACTCCAGTGTTCTTGCCTGGAAAATCACATGGACAGAGGAGCCTGGTGGGCTGCAGTCCATGAGGTTGCTAAGAGTTGGACACAACTGAGCGACTTCACTTTCACTTTTCACTTTCATGCATTGGAGAAGGAAATGGCAACCCACTCCAGTGTTCTTGCCTGGAGAGTCCCAGGGACAGGGGAGCCTGGTGGGCTGCTGTCTATGGGGTCACACAGAGTCGGACATGACTGAAGTGACTTAGTAGCAGCAGCAGCAGCAACCCTTTCTTCATGGAACATAGAATAGCTGCTTTAAAGCCTCTGTTTGGTAATTCCAGTATCATCATCATGGATTGCCATCTGTTGATTGTCTTTTCCCTTGAGAGTTGTTGAGATTTTGAATAATGTTGTATTGTGTCCTGGACGTTTTGAATATTGTATTATGAGACTCTGGGTCTTTGGGTTATATTCAAATTCTCTGGAGAAAGTCATCAAACCTGGTTCAGTTTAGTTTAGACAGCATGTGGCAATCCATCTTTTGTGGGCTGTGAATTTGATGTCAGCTTAGTTTTCAGAGCCTTTCCAGTGTTTCCAACCCTGGAAGGTATAGGAGAAGGAGCCTGAGCAAGTTCTGCTTGAGTTCCATCAAGGGGCCAGTGTGGGACCTAGCCCGTGTAGGTGCATTCTCAAAGCCTTTGCTGTTCTGCTTTGGATCAGTTCCACACATGCACAGTTCATGCATGAGCCCAGAACATTGCACGTAGGCTGGGGTGGGGTGGGGAGCAGTCCTCTCTCCTTTCTCTAGCTCCCAAATCCTCCAGTTCTAAGATACCCTTTATCAAAATTTCCTGGCTGCAAAGCTGGGACTTTTTCTTCCCTGCACTATCATACATTTCCCTCAACCAAATCTGCCTGAGAGGTGAAATAGCAAGAGAAGAAAAACAGAAAAATGACATGGATTCTCCCTATACTATTCAGAGCACATCAACCTTATATCCAAGCTTCTCCAGTCAAAGAAAAGACTTTTGTCTTAGAGTTTTAGGTGCCTGTGCACTGCGCCTGCCACGAGGGTGCTGCCTGTGTCTGGATTTGCTTTATGGAAGGGCCAGGAGTTGAGAGAAAGAAAAAATGGGGATTTTCCCTACACCTTCTGTCATATGGCTTCCCAGGTGGTGCCAGTGGTGAAGAACTGCCTGTCAGTGAAGGAGACACAAGAGATGCGGGTTTGATCCCTGGGTGAGGAAGATCCCCTGGAGGAGGGCATGACAACTCACTCCAGTATTTTAGCCTGGAGAATTCCATGGACAGAGGAGCCTGACGGGTTACAGTTCGTAGGGTCACAAAGAGTTGGATATCACTAAAGCTACTTAGCATGCACGCTGTCATATAGGCTCCCACCTCCAATCCTAAAGGAAATCAACCCTGAATATTCATTGGAAGAACTGATACTGAAGCTGAAGCTCCAATATTTTGGCCACCTGATGCAAAGAGCCAACTCATTGGGAAAGACCCTGATGCTGGGAAAGATAGAGAGCAAGAGGAGAAGGGGGTGGCAGAGGATGAGATAGTTAGATAGCATCATTGACTCAATGGACATGAGTTTGAGCAAACCCCAGGAGTTAGTGAAGGATGGAGAAGTCTGGCACGCTGCAGTTCACAGTCCATGGGGTTGCAAAGATTTGGACATGACTTAGCGACTAAACAATAACAGCTTCATCCACTGTCCTCTAGCCAGAAAGAGGTTTCTCTTGGAGATTTTTCTATTTAAACTTGCTATGAAGTCCTTTGATTCAGGCTGTCTTAGTGTTTAAATAAGGAGATAAAGCAAAGGAAAAGAAAACTCTAGGAAACTCATGACCAACCATATTAATTATTCTTCAAATTTGATTTCCCTGCTCATTTAATATGCTATTAATGTTTCAGCATTTAGATAATTGCTTTATGATTTGTTTCCAGAGTTTTTAGTTGTAACTCATGAAAGAAACAGTGGACTTTTTCCATGTTAGTCCTAACTGGAAACTTCCCCTTATTTTTCAAAGCATTTATTATTCTTTAGTTGGTCACCAATTGTAGTTGAAATAGTTCTATTTGTTGTGCCCTTCAGGTGTGTTATGAATTAAATAGAATTTCAGGCTGTCTGGGTAAATTTTTTCCATGTTAGCATTCTTTCTATGGGAAAATAATATTCTAAGTTCTAAATAACCATCATATAAAGGAGAAGGCAATGGCACCCCACTCCAGTACTCCTGCCTGGAAAATCCCATGGATGGAGGAGCCTGGTGGGGCTGCAGTCCATGGGGTCGCTAAGAGTCAGACACGACTGAAGCGACTTAATTTAAAGGTGACATTTGGGGCACAGCTAACTCCTAACATGTCTTTCAGCTGACAGAGGGGCTTGGATCCTGAAGTAGAAATTCACTTTGTCCTTAAACTTTCCTTGATTTCTGTGTTCTGCACTCTGTTGTTGGTCAGTCCTGGTTTGGGCATGTCTTGGCGTATGCCTGCTTCTTCGATTCAGAATCTGTGCTATACTATTTTGGCTTCAAGGCATTTTTGCTTGATCTGCCCCTTTGCTTCTGTCCTTCTGGGTCTTGATCTTATGTTATCATAGTTTGTTCATATCCTTCATGCTAATAATTGGAGAGTACTACCTTGACTGAATATTTATGTCCCCCCCCCCAAAAAAATGTATAATGGAGCATAATCCCATTGTGTTAAGATTAGGATATGGAGTCTTTGGCAGGTAATTAGGTCATGAGGGTTGAACCCTCAAGAATGGGATTAGTGCCCTGATAAGAAGAGATTCCCTGGTGGGTGAGATGGTAAAGAATCTGCCTGCAAGGTAGGAGACCTGGCTTTGATCCCTGGGTTGGAAAGATCCCCTGGAGAAGGGAATGGCTACCCACTCCAGTATTCTTGCCTGGAGAATTCCATGGACAGAGGGGCCTGGAGGGAAACAGTCCATGGGGTTGCAAAGAGCCAGACATGACTGAGCAACTAATCCAACAGTCAAAAGAAGAGAATCTGTCTCTGCCCTGCGGGGACTCAGCAGGAAGATGGCCTCCTGCAGACGAGGAAGAGGCTCGCACCAGAATCTGGCAATATTGGCACCCTGATCTCAAATTCTCTAGGCTCCAGAGCTGTGAGAAATAGATTTCTATTGCTTAACCCACCCAATCCATGGTATTTTTTTTTAATCATAGACTGAACTAAGACACTGACACTACTATGAATTTTTTTCTTTATTGATTGAGAAGCTTTTATATTCTGTTCTAGGCATTGCTTTAGGAGTTGGGGGTACCACAATTAATGGCACAGAGATCCTGACTTTAGGAAGCTCATTCTTTGGTAGAAGACTATGAAAGACCATACTGTAAGGACAAAAGAGAGGCTAGGGGAACTTAGAGAAAGGTTGGATTATTTCTTGATCGGGACTTCAGAGATGACTTAATAAAGGAAGTAGCACTTGGCTTGATCTGAGAGAATAAACAGGTTGTAAGCATGCACAGAAAAGAGGAAAACCGTATTTGGAGGAACCTGTAAGGGGGAGAGTCAAGGAACAGGAAAAGCATGAGTTGGGAACAGTGGGTTCTGTTCATTGGCTGGCAGTTAGGGATTCAGGAGTAGTATTTTCTCTCCCATCAGGCACAGCTGTGCCATAGTATAGCCATGATCCTGTTGTTCAGGAAACCTCTTTATATCCTCCTATCTCTTTCTCAGCACCTGGCCTTCCCAAAGGCACGGTTATTGTGAAAATTAAAAAAGCAACACATGGTGGAAGATGCCAGGTAAACACTGGGGCTCGTTATTCTTTAAGGGATCTCTGCCCAGTTTCCACATGCAGGTGCAGCTATCCTCTTAAAAGCATGGCTGTGCTAGCTCAGGATGACTCTGCTCCCAGGAAGCCCAGGGTGAATCTTCTGCTTCCCAGATGGAGCAAATTCTCCCTTATGTTGGCTCTAGATGGATCTCAAGAGAGACCCGAGAACTGGAGGTCTCACCACCTAGCTCTGAAGGCATGACCAGAAGGAGGGTTTCTAAAGTATTTTAAGTAACCAGAAGGGTTTTTGGAATAAGCAAATTGACTCCCAAGATGACAGTACTCATTTGCATATAAATTTTCCAGTCTATTTTTATTTTAAAGCCTCCTTACATCATAGTCATCCAGCATATGGCTCAGCACTGCCTGTCATCCTTTTTTTTTAAAGTCAGCTTAAGGAAGCTAATTGTCTCAATGCCTCTTACAAACTGTTATTTATTTGAGAGCACATTTACAATAATGCATTAAGTGGTAGCCTAGTGACCTGAAAGAGTTAATGTGCCTCCCCTTTTGCTGAACTCCTTCTACCTCAGAGTCACTTAGGCACTTAGGGAATTTTATTCAGTGGATATGAAATAATCTTGTCTGACCCAGGTGCAGCAAGCACAGGCTTTTAAAACATATTAAGACAGGGCTGTCTCCTGACCTGTGACAAATATTAGAGAGTAAAAGAATAACTGTTTTATTGCAGCTGTACCTGCTGTTGTAGAATGTTTCAAGTCAAATCAGAATTGAGGCTGGAAGCTAGCAAGCCAAATATCAGCAGATGATTATAGGGTCAAAGCAGGTTTAAGCTCAACACACACAATAAACTTAAAAAGTGGAAGCCAGATCAGGTTACTTGCCTGTTTAAAAAAGCCTTCAGTGGCTTCAGGATAAATCTTCAGTTCTTCAGCATGACGTAAAGTCATGAAGCGGTCCCAGACTGACTTCTTAGGCTTATTCCCTGTGCAGATGCCTATGCCAGTGTGGTAGGGCTTCCATCACAAAATCCCACAGACTGGGGGGCTGCCACAACAGAAACTTACTTTCTCACAGTTTTGAAGGCCAGGAGCACAAGAATGAGGTGTCCAGCTGTGATGGTTTCTTCTGAGGCCTCTTTCCTTGGCTTGTAGTTGGAGATGTCTTCTCATGGTGTTCCCTCTGTGTTCAAATTCCTTTTATTATAAAGAAAGCTTTCCTATCAAATTAGGGCCATTACTAATGACTGCATTTCAACCTAATTACCTCTTTAAAGGTGCTGTCTCCAAATACAGTCACGTTCTGAGGAACGGGGGTGAAAATGTCAATGTCTAAACTTTAGAGGGATGCAATTCGGCCCCTAACAATGCTCATGCTCTGGTCTTGCTAATCTACTCCCAACTCTTCATCTAGGCCTTGCTTGCTTTCACTTCTTGCCTTTTCACACGTGGGTCTTTTCCAGCATTCCTTGCCTGGCTAGCATCTCTTGACTCAAGTATCGGTTTTGCCACTTCTAGGCCAACACTGTCCTGCTCATTCCTGCACTGACTGAAATTTTGCTCAAAAAATGTCAAACTGAATTGGCAATTTTAGGGACTTGAAGAAAGAAAATGAAGCAGAGATTGTTAATGCTTCCTCTCCTTTTCCTCTTTTTCCACATCTTTCCTTTTTAGTGATACTTGCCAATCTTGGTCCAGCCCAGGCCAGTCTTTTGGGTTTGAGTCTGGCTTGGGTTGAAGATAGATCAGGAAGGATGCCGTGAGGAGGCAAGGGTCCATGTGACTGTGAGAGCTAACATGTCCAATATGGTGCCCACTATCCATATAGGGCTACCCCAATTTCAATAATTTCAAGTTAAATACAATTAAAAATTCATTTTCTCAACTGTGCTAGTTGTGTTTCAAGTACTCAGTAGCCACATGTGACTAGTGGCTACTTTATTGGATAACACAGATACAGTTCATTCCCATCAGAAAGTTCCATTGGACAGCTCTGTGAGGACCCAAAGGGCCAGGATGGTCTGTGTTCACTTCCTCTGCCTCACCCTAACCCTTTAATTTAGGCCTAGGACAATCCCAGGTACACTGAACTGACCGAATTTTTGGTCTTTTCTGAAGCAAATAAAACCTTGACCCTAGAATTTACCTGTCTTATTTGAGTATGATTCATGCTTTATCCTTCACTCTAGTGCCACTTGCAACAGAATATGTTCTTTCAACACAATTGTGTTCGTATCTGTATCCAAGACTACAGATATATTTATGAAAAACAGGTGAAGATTGTCCTAGGGCTCCAAGAGTCCTTTAATGTCTGAGCCTGAGCTATAGACTCATGGTCACCAAGTATTATTTCTTTTTTTTTTAAAATCTTATTAAAACCTGCTCTTAAGGAAAAATGATGTATTAGTCATTTCTTTTTTTTCCCAGGCATTTCTTTCTTAACATGGACATATCATGTTACTTTGCCCTATGGGATAGAGTGGAATTACACAATAAGTCTAGATGAAGAAATCTGACTCTACCCCTACCTGCCATGTGAACCTGGGAAGATATTCAGTTCTTTTGGAGTGTCTGTCTCCTGTGCTGCAAAATGAAGACAATGAATGTCTACTTCATGTTGTTATAAGGATTGATGTGGGAGAGTATACAATACCTGCCATAGAACACATACTAAATATTAGCTTTCTTTCCTATTTTTTTCTCCATCAAAGAGATTTAGTTATTGGCAGTTCATGAGAAGAAGCTTTTTTGGGGTGTGGAGTACATTGTGGGGGAGGTATAGCCCCTTCAGAGGGCTCCCTAAAAATATCCCCAGGGACAGACCTCTATTTTTCCTGTAGATCTGGGTAAGCCTGGGAGGAGACCCAAAAGGTGAAGCATTGTTTGACCTCTCAGATTTCCCCTTCCACAGGTGGCAGGGTTCTGATGTAATTCCTCTTGCAATATCCCGAGGCTCTTTATCATGGAGAGAAGCCTCATATTGTGAAGAAAAGGTGACTTCTGGAAGTTTGGAAGAAAGGCTCAGTGTGGCAGTTCATTATTTTTGGTAGCCAAACTGAAAACAAGAGGTGGATTCAGTCTATCTACAGATTGCATTCACTGGGGCAATATGCACCTTTGCCTCTGGGAGAAATCTATCAACTCTTCATCCCTGTTTCCATGTCAGCAAGCCACCTACACTGTGGGGACTTGGGATAACAGGACGAGGTAATGAATGACTGCATGTGTGCTAAGTTGATTCAGTCGTTTCTGACTCTTTTCCACCCAGTGGACTGTAGCCTGCCAGGTTCCTCTGTCCATGGCATTCTCCAGGCAAGAATGCTGGAGCAGGTTGCCATGCCGTCCTCCAGGGAATCTTCCCAACCTTGGGATCGAATACATGTCTCTTATGTCTCTTGCATTGACAGGCTGGTTCTTTAACACTAGCCCCAGCTGAGAAACCTGTTGATGAGTGACTACCAGTGTCTAATGAAGACCTTGTACTAGAAACAAGCATACTTTTTCAATTATGCTTTTAATCGATTCTTGTAATTATCGATAGCCAGAGAGCAACTCTACAAGGAGGATAGATTTGAATTTGGACTTCTGATTCTAGGATAAAGAAGCTGATTTCAGGATGTTAGCACTTATAGGAAGTCTTTTAAGGTGAATATTCCACTAGTACAAGAAAAAAAAATTTTTTTTGAGAGGGTCACCTCTTTTTTTGTTGGCCATCACTGACAAGAAGAATATGGTAGCCAGGGGTTACAGATATAAGACAAATAATGCTGAAAACAGAAGTTCTTCATATACTAACACAAAAATCTTCAACTTTCTCCTTGAATTGAACTAAATGTAACTGAGTCTACCAGATAAATTACTTTATGTTTTTCCATGATGCTTTTTAAATTTGGAAAACATATGTGAAAGTGTTACATTTTTTAAAAAAAGATGTAATTTATTGGCTTCTCTCCATGGTGTATTAGATATACATATTACCAACTTAGAATTCATGGAAAATTAGCTTATTCACTAGAGTTAAGATGAAATAATGAAATAAATACTTCAAAACATATTTCAGTTTGAAAGTATTGCAACTGGAAAAGATTTATATGCCACTGTCTTATTTTTCTTACTGTGTTGCAGTTTATTACATAATTCAAACCATTTTAGAGCTGTCAGACACTGTAGTAGCCATGATGACTGAGGTAGAATTAATTCCTGAAGAGTTGACTGAGTTGATAGTATATTTTTATGAACTGCACAGTATTTAACTTATTTCTTTTGTTCAGTGAGAGAAATGGTTCTTCTTTCCATCCCTCTTCTTCCTTCTTTTCCTCTTTCCCTTCTTCTCCTCTTCATTCATTCCTTTCTTTTTGCTTTTGGACTAAGGAACCTCACATTTACCCCTGCTGCTGTTGCTGCTGCTGCTGCTAAGTCGATTCAGTTGTGTCCGACTCTGTGCAACCCTATAGACGGCAGCCCACCAGGCTCCCTCATCCCTGGGATTCTCCAGGCAAGAACACTGGAGTGGGTTGCCATTTCCTTCTCCAATGCATGAAAGTGAAAAGTGAAAGTGAAGTCTCTCAGTCATGTCTGACTCTTAGCGACCTCATGGACTGCAGTCTACCAGGCTCCTCCACCCATGGGATTTTCCAGGCAAGAGTACTGGAGTGGGGTGCCATTGCCTTCTCCTTACCCCTGCTGCTGCTGCTGCTGCTAAGTCGCTTCAGTTGTGTCTGACTCTGTGGGACCCCATAGACGTCTGGCAGCCCACCAGGCTCCCCCGTCCCTGGGATTCTCCAGGCAAGAACACTGGAGTGGGTTGCCATTTCCTTCTCCAGTGCATGAAAGTGAAAAGTGAAAGTGAAGTCGCTCAGTCGTGTCTGACTCTCAGCGACCCCGTGGACTGCAGCCTACCAGGCTCCTCCACCCATGGGATTTTCCAGGCAAGAGTACTAGAGTGGGGTGCCATTGCCTTCTCCGCCTTACCCCTGCTATGTAATATTAAATCCTATAAAAATTAAACAGAATTTGTTGAATACCTCCTCTCTTCTAGTCATGATTCTAGACACTGGGGATACAGTGGATGAAAAAGATATATGACCCTCTGTCCCCATGGAGCTTATATTCTCTGTCTTTGCTGGGGACTCTCCTGAAGCATTTTGGAGGGTTTGTCATAAACTGTAAAGTATAATTTGATTTCTCTGGTTTTCAGCACTTGCTAAAAAGCAATTTCCACCAATCAGTAAAAAAGCCAGAAGCCTTAAACATCTCTATCCTTAAATCTCTCATTTCAAATGAAACCTATCCAGAAACTTCTATGGTTATAAATAATTTTTAACTACACTTTTTTTTCTTTTTAAAATATCTTGATGGGTTGTCTTGTTTCCCTGTTTCTAATAGAATGTTTATGAGGCAAATGCTACCCGGATACTAATTCATCTTATTCATTTAGATTCTGAATTTTGCATCTCTTTCCCTCTGACAAACAATATATGGCAACATGTTGTGCATCAAGATCACAGCCATTCTGTTTTTCTTATACATAACATATTTTTGAGTTCCTAGGCACGAACTGTCCAACACTCAGACCACATGTTAACAAATTAGGTGACAGGACAAAAAATGCCAGTGAAAGAAAGAGCTCTCAGTGAGATCCATTTTACATAAATCTAGCTTTTATGACTGGGACAAAGCTCAGCAAGTTATAGACAATTTGCTTGAAGTGATTACCTTTGTCCCACCTCTTTTTGAATTTTCTCCAGTGTATCCTTTTCTGTAGGTTGCTGAACCTTACAATTCAGACTGTGAATAGATTTAACTAAGAATACATTAAAATGATACCAGGAGAGGGGTCAACTTGTGCGTATGATCATTTTCATTTTTAATACTTAATTTTTCTTTCTTTAATAAAGTGAGACAAATAATTCTTTTAATTACATAAACTTGATTTCTGATATCCTATTTAATGATTTTTCCTGAGTACATAATCCTAAAGCTTGACTTGTCGCTCAATTAAATGTGACTTGAGAAATATTCTTGGCAGTGGTGCAGGGAATTCAAATTTGATGATCATATTACCCTTTTTTATAGAAAACTAGGTTTCAGCATGGGAGGTGTTTGGTTGTACTTGTTTTCTGGGAAGCTCATGTCTAAGGCAAAAATTGCCTTTGTTTTATTTTTTCTTATTTCCCACCCTTCCCTAACTTTAATCTTCAAATATTTAATGAATTCTTAGTATGCATAAAGCACTGTTCAAGGTAATATTCTTGGGAAAGAATTAATTCAAATCATGTTAATAATTAATAGGTACCATTTAATGCCTATTTTTGACACACACTTTAGTCATGAACGTATTTCATAAACTCTGGATGGACCTCTAAAACCAGGAGCATAGTGTCCTAATCATGTATTGTAGTTGTGCAGTAAATATTAAACTGATTTAATTTCTACATATTGTTAATGAAGAACTCCTTCTATTGTCCCCTTTTTATTTAAACTTGAAACTTTATTTTTGAGACAATCAAGTGGGTTCAAGGAGGTGATTTGGTGCTTGGCTTCAATAAGGGTGTTTATGAATATGCTGATCGGTTGAACTTAATGTCATCAGAAGACAGAAAGAGGGAGAAGGGCTTAAATGAAAAGAGGACATATATGAATTAAATAAAGTGAATAACTTGATTGTGTCATAAAATTTGGAAGGAAAGTTATGACCAACCTAGATAGCATATTAAAAAGCAGAGACATTACTTTGCCAACAAAGGTCCGTCTAGTCAAGGCTATGGTTTTTCCAGCAGTCATGTATGGATGTGAGAGTTGGACTGTGGAGAAAGCTGAGCACCCAAGAATTGATGCTTTTGAACTGTGGTGTTGGACAAGACTTTTGAGAGTCCCTTGGACTGCAAGGAGATCCAACCAGTCCATTCTGAAGGAGATCAGTCCTGGGTGTTCTTTGGAAGGAATGATTCTAAAGCTGAAACTCCAGTACTTTGGCCACCTCATGCGAAGAGTTGACTCATTGGAAAAGACTCTGATGCTGGGAGGGATTGGGGGCAGGAGGAGAAGGGGATGACAGAGGATGAGATGGCTGGATGGCATCACTGACTCGATGGACGTGAGTTTGAGTGAATTCCGGGAGCTGGTGATGGACAGGGAGGCCTGGTGTGCTGCAATTCATGGGGTCGCAAAGAGTCGGACACGACTGAGCAACTGAACTGAACTGAACAGAAGCTCCTTGAGGATCTTATCATATATCCATTCTTGCAAAAGCTTAGACAAAATTATTAATAATTGCTCATTATGGATGCTTATTCACTCTCTAAGGAAGGAGAGAGAGATTTTCCCAGAGAAACAAAAGCTAAGGAATTCTTTACCACTAGACTTGCCTTCCAAGAGGGGGTTCTTCAAGTTGAAATAAAAAAATGCTAAACAGCAACATTATAGCATAAGAAACTTGCTGGTAAAGGTAAAAATATAGGCAAATATAGAATATTGTAATTCTATAATGGCATTTGGCATAACATTTAAAATTCTAGTATAAAAGTTAAAAGGCAAACTATTTAAAATAACTTTAACTAAAATTGTGTTAAAAGATATACAATATGAGTAGATGTAAATTATGACAAGAGTAATACATAGTGTGGGGGAGAAGTTAAGCTATAGAGATTTTGTGCGTGACTGAACTTCAGTCATTATCAGCTTAACTATGAAATAATTATAGTTAATTATTAACATCAGTTATAACTATGAAATAATTTATGTAAGCCCCAATAATTTATGTAAACATACATGCACACAAAAAATGCCTATAGAAGTTGCACAATAGAAAAAGAGAGAAGTTAAAGCATATGGATAAAAGCAATCAACAAAACACAATGTAAAAGTACCACAGGAAGCAAAAAATGGTAGTAGATTCTCATCTACCAAAAATCATACTAAATGGATTAAACTCCCCAATGAAAAGACACAAAATTGCTGGACAGATAAAATAAATAAGATCCAACTATATACTGTCTATAAGAAACTCACTTTAGATTTAATGACACACATAGGCTGACAGAGGAGAGTAGTAAAAGATATCCATGCAAACGGTAACTGAAAGAAAGCAGGGATGACTACTTCATCAGAAAAAAATAGACTTAAAAAACTGTCACCAGAGACAAAGAAGATCATCATTATATAGTGATAAAAAGGTCAATCAACAAGGAAGATACAAACAGGAAGATATAACAATAAATATATATGCACCCAAAATCACAGTACCTTAATGTATGAAATAAACATTGATAGAACTGAATTTGCATAAACAGATAGTAATATAATAATAATAGGGTATTTCAATACCCCTCTTTCAATAATGGACAAAACATCCAGCCAGAAAATCAATAAGGAAACAGAGGACTTGAACAACACTCTAGACTGAAGTGATCTAATAGACATATATTGAACATTCCATCCAACAGCAGTGTAGTACAGTTCAGTTCAGTTCAGTCACTCAGTCGTGTCCGACTCTTTTCGACCCCATGAATTGCAGCACGCCAGGCCTCCCTGTCCATCACCAACTTCTGGAGTTCACCCAAACTCACATCCACCGAGTCGGTGATGCCATCCAGCCATCTCATCCTCTGTCGTTCCTTTCTCCTCCTGCCCGCAATCCCTCCCAGCATCAGAGTCTTTTCCAATGAGTCAACTCTTCGCATGAGGTGGCTAAAGTACTGGAGTTTCAGCTTTCACATCGTTCCTTCCAAAGAACACCCAGGACTGATCTCCTTCAGAATGGACTGGTCGGATCTCCTTGCAGTCGAAGGGACTCTCAAGAGTCTTCTGAAGCAGTGCAGTACACATTCTATTTAAACCCACATGGATCTTTCTGTAGGCTAGATCACATTAGATCAAAAACAAAGTCTTACAAATTAAAGAAGATTGAAGTCATACTAAATATCTTTTCTAATAATAATGTAATGAAACTAAAGATCAATAGCAAAGGGAAAACTGGAAAATTCACAAACGTGCAGATATTAAATGATATACTATTGAACAACCATTGTGCCAAAGAAGAAATCGAAAAGGAAATTAGAAAATATATTGGAAAAGATGAAAATGAGTAAACAATCTGCCTGCAATGCAGGAGACCCTGGTTTGATCCCTGGGTCAGAAAGATGCCCTGAAGAAGGGAATAGCAACCCACTCTAGTATTTTTGCCTGGAGAATTCCATGGACAGAGGAGCCTGGTGGGTTATAGTCCATGGGGTTGCAAAGAGTCAGACACAAAAACACCATGGGATGCAAAAAATACAGGACTAAAAGGAAGCTTATAGAAACAGACAACTACAAAAAAAGGAGAAAGATCTCAAATAACACCTCAAAGGTGAAAAGAGAAAAACAAAGAGAAAAACAAAGGCAAGAATTAGTGGAAGAAAGGAAATAATAAGGGTAAGAGCATGTGAAAATGAAATTGGATCCTACCATTATACCATACACAAAATCAACTCAAAATTGAAGACTTAAAATTAAGATGTAAAACTGTAAAACTCCTAGAAGAAAAAAAAGAAAAGCTTAAGGACATTGGTTGTGCCAGTGACAATATGACATCAAAAGCACAGGCAAAAAGACAAAATAAATGGGACCACATCAAACTAAGGGGCTTCCCAGGTGGCTGAGGGATAAAGAATCTGCCTGCCAATGCAGGAGCTGCAGGAGATCTAAGTCAGTAGGTTTGATCCTTGGGTCTGGAAGATCCCTTGGAGCAGGAAATGGCAACCTGATCCAGCATTCTGGCTGGGATAGTCCCATGGACAGAGGAGCCTGGTGGGCTACAGTCCATGGGGGTCACAAAGAGTCAGACATAACTGAGCAACTGAGCTTGATATAAAACTAAACATATTTGCACAGCAAGGAAAAGAATCAACAGGGTGAAAAGACAACCTGTGGGTTGAGGGAAGATATTTGCAAACCATATATGATAAAGGGCTAAGATCTAAAAATATATAAGAAACTCATACAATTCAATAGCAAAAAACCTAGAAATCCAATTAGAAAATGGAGGTAGACACTTGAACAGGCATTTCTCCAAAGAAGACATACAAATGGCTAACAGCTATATGACAAAATGCTCAATGTCACTAACTGCTTGAGGGAAATGCAAATAAAAATCTGGATATTTATCCAAAAAGAATTGTAATCAGAATCTTGAAGAGCTAACACTCCCGTACATTGCAGTGTAAATTTTTAAGTGCCAAGAAACGGAAACAACTCACATGTCCATTGGCAGGTGAATGGATAAAGAAAATGTGGTATGTATATACAATAGAATACTCTTTAACCTTGAAAAAGGAAACTGTAATCTGTGACAACATGATGAATGGTGAGGACATTCTTCTAAGTGAAACGAGTAGTCACAGAAAAACAAACACTGCCCGAGTCCACTTATATGAGTACCTAAAACAGACAAATTCATAGAATCAAAGAGTGGAATGGTGGTTGTCAGGGCTAAGAGGAGGAGGAAATGCAGAGTTACTAATCAGCGGGCATAAGGTTTCAGTTAGGTAAGATGGATTAATTCTAGAGATCAGCTGCACAACATTGAACTTGTAGTTAACACACAGTGAATTATACGCCTAAAATTTTGTAAAGAGGGTAGGCTTCATGTTAAGTGTTCTTATGGCAATAAAATAAAATTAAAAAAGCAATTTTATTCAGATACTTTTATAGTTTTATTTAAATTATGGATCCATTTAGAACTTATTTAAAGTCTTGAAATGGTGGTTTAACTGTATAACCTTTCCTAAAATTGATAGCTAGTTATCCCAAAGCCATTCATTAAAATTGTTATTCTTTATTAATTTGTATTCCCATCTCTGTTGAATATTTGATGTGTTCCTGGACTTTGTATTGTTTCACATATTTTTCTTTCTACTCTGGTACTATGCTGGTTAATTGCTGCATCTTTGCCATCTGGTAGGGTCAGTCTTCTGGTATTATTTTTCCTTTAAAATTTCTCTTGAATAGTTTTTTAGTTTATTCTTTTATGAGAAGTTCAGAATTATATTGTCAAGTTCCCCCAAATTCTTTTGACTTTGACAGGAATTGGATTAAATCTATAGATTAATTTATTGAAACTTCTTTCTAATACATCTTTTCATTCAAGAATATAGTCTCTCTTAAATACACTATTTTATGTCTGTTGGTTAAATTTTATCATTTTCTTTATACATGCTATATGCTTATCTTTTTTGTCACTGGGAAAGGGATATTTTTCTATATGTTTTATCACTAGATATTGTTGGTATAAATAAGAACCATGGCTTTTTTACATTATTTGGTAATGGCCACCTACCAAACTTGATTGTTGTTTCTTGTATGAGAGCCCATTGCTGGTGTTTTAAAGAGGAAAGCAGGTAGCCTGGGAGCCAGGCAGGGTGGCAGCTAACTGGCTGACCACCTTGGAGGTCTCTTAGGTTGTGAACCTCAGTCTTACAGTTATATATAAACTGGACTTCGTACCCCCACAGATGGATAAACGTCACACTAGCAGCGGCATAATGAATAAAACAGAATGGAAACTTATACTATGAAGCTTCATCCCTTTGTATGAATGGAAATGATCTTATATCTCAATCCAAGAATCCAAGGCCCTCACATTCTTTATTTTGGGGTAGCTGGGAAATAAAAGGAACAATGAAAACTTTTCTGGGGAAGCAGGGTGATCAGTGGTCTTGGAGTTCATTTCAGTTGGGTCATATTGGAATTGAATTTTCTCAATTCCTAAACAGATAGCAAACATTTCTTCAAGGTACAGAATGTTCTGCCTGAGCAGTTTTCTTTTTCCTGGCTAGTATTAAACATAGGCTTCCAGGTTTGCCTTCTGGAATCAGCATTTTTCTGCTCACCACTGACTTCTATTAGTGTCTTCTTTGTTTAGATACATTCTTAC
Organism: Bos javanicus; assembly: GCF_032452875.1. Lineage (NCBI taxonomy): Eukaryota > Metazoa > Chordata > Mammalia > Artiodactyla > Bovidae > Bos > Bos javanicus. Next base: position 88,355,069 of record NC_083868.1, read on the forward strand.
TACCAAAACTTTTACTTAACTGTTTTTAGAAGAGCAACTCTCTTTATAGGAATAGATATTTTCTGTCTCCTCCTATTATGTGTTGATTTAACTAGACGAACTTTCAGAAAGTGACCTGAATTTTTTGATTTCCAAGTTTATGGTGTGTGTGGGAAAATTACCTATGAACACATTTACCCATGGTACCCACATCTACAGGGGGAAAAAAAAAAAACAGAATTGGTGGCCATGTTGGTTTCTATATTTCTTTTTCCACAATTTAAGGTTATCAAATACACAAAGGTAAAGTTAAATATTATAATTTCATCTGGTTATCAAAGGGGACATTGCTAAAGTTTGGAAAGGATAGGACAGATAAAGCTTAATTAAATATGCATTCCTGTGACTTTCTTCACTCAGTTCTTTTTGGTGGCCAACACTGGCACCACAGCTGGCACCCAGTGACAGCTAAGGGACGCTCTTGTGAACAAAAGCCCTGATAATTTTGAGAATATTGTTGGATAATGTGCTGAAGATTGTGTTTCTGTCCATGGCTCAGAAGGGTATATTTCTTTTCTCCTGAACCAGAGCAGGAGAATGTAAGTCCTTTAATAAAAAATGAGCAGATAAAACTGCTCACCAACTTAATAAACATCACTTTATTACAGTTTTGTTGTTGTTCAGTTGGTAAGCTGTGTCCTACTCTACAACCCCATGGACTGCCGCATGCCAGGCTTCCCTGTCCTTCACTATCTCCTGGATTATTACAGTTTGGCTTAATATAAAATTGGGAAAGGAGTATGTCAAGGCTGTATATTGTCACCTTGCTTATTTAACTTATATGCAGAGTACATCATGTGAAATGCTGGGCTGGATGAATCACAAGCTGGAATCAAGATTGCCAGGAGAAGTATCAACAACCTCAGATATGCAGATGATACCACTCTAATAGCAGAAAGTGAAGAGAAACTGAAGAGCCTCTTGATGAGTGTGAAAGAGCAGAGTGAAAAAGATGACTTGAAACTCAACATTCAAAAAACTAAGATCATGGCATTCAGTCCCATCATTTCATGACAAATAGGAGGAGAAAAAGTAGAAACTGACGAATTTTCTTTTCTTGGGCTCCACAATCACTGTGGACAGTGACTGCAGCCATGAAATTAAAAGATGCTTGCTCCTTGGAAGAAAAGCTATGACAAATCTAAACAGAGACATCACTTTGCCAACAAAGATGCTTTGCCAGTCAAAGCTATGGTTTTTCCAGTAGTCATATATGGATGTGAGAGTTAGACCATATAGAAAGCTGAGTGCTGAAGAATTGATGCTTTCTAACTGTGGTGCTGGAAAAGACTCTTGAGAGTTCCTTGGACTGCATGGAGATCACACCAGTCAATCCTAAAGGAAATCAACCCTGACTATTCACTGCAAGGACTGATGCTGAAGCTGAAGCTCCTATACTTTGGCCACCAGATGCAAAGAGCCGACTCATTGGAAAAGGCCCTGATGCTGGGAAAGATTGAAGGCAAAAGGAGAAGGGGGAGGCAGAGGGTGAGATGATTAGATAACATCACTGACTCAATGGACATGAATTTGAGAAAACTCCAGGAGATGGTGGAAGACAGAGGAGCCCTGGTGTGCTGCGGTCCATGGGACTGCAAAAAGTCAGACACAACTTAGTGACTGAACAAAAGCAACAATTTGTTGGGGTCAGTCCATTGGGTGTTATCTGAGACATTAGGCAGGAAAACAGATTTAACTAGGCTTTCTTAAGGTGAAAGCAAAGAAAATATCTGACACATTCAACATAAATATAAACTCAGAGAAGAATCAGACAGAAATTTACATTGTACAAGTGATTTTGTCAGTTCAGTTCAGTCGCTCAGTCGTGTCCAACTCTTTGTGACCCCATGAATCGCAGCACACCAGGCCTCCCTGTCCATCACCAACTCCCGGAATTCACTCAGACTCACGTCCATCAAGTCAGTGATGCCATCCAGCTATCTCATCCTCTGTTGTCCCCTTCTCCTCCTGCCCCCAATCCCTCCCAGCATCAGAGTCTTTTCCAATGAGTCAACTCTTCGAATGAGGTGGCCAAAGTACTGGAGTTTCAGCTTTCACATCATTTCTTCCAAAGAAATCCCAGGGCTGATCTCCTTCAGAATGGACTTGTTGGATCTCCTTGCAGTCCAAGGGATTCTCAGGAGTCTTCTCCAACACCACAGTTCAAAAGCATCAATTCTTGGGTGCTCAGCCTTCTTCACAGTCCAACTCTCACATCCATACATGACCACAGGAAAAACCATAGCCTTGACTAGATGGACCTTAGTTGGCAAGGTAAAGTCTCTGCTTTTCAATATGCTATCTAGGTTGGTCATAACTTTCCTTTCAAGGAGTAAGTGTCTTTTAATTTCATGGCTGCACTCACCATCTGCAGTGATTTTGGAGCCCCCCAAAATAAAGTCTGACACTGTTTCCACTCTTTCCCCATGTATTTCCCATGAAGTAATGGGACCAGATGCCATAATCTTTGTTTTCTGAATGTTGAGCTCTAAGCCAACTTTTTCACTCTCCACTTTCACTTTCATCAAGAGGCTTTTTGGTTCCTCTTCACTTTCTGCCATAACGGTGGTGTCATCTGCATATCTGAGGTTATTGATATTTCTCCCAGCAATCTTGATTCCAGCTTGTGTTTGTTCCAGCCCAGCATTTCTCATGATATACTCTGCATATAAGTTAAATAAGCAGGGTAACAATATACAGCCTCGACGTACTCCTTTTTCTATTTGGAACCAGTCTGTTGTTCCATGTCCAGTTCTAACTGTTGCTTCCTGACCTGCATACAAATTTCTCAAGAGGCAGGTCAGGTGATCTGGTATTCCCATCTCTTTCAGAATTTTCCACAGTTTATTGTGATCCACACAGTCAAAGGCTTTGGCATAGTCAATAGAGCAGAAATAGATGTTTTTCTGGAACTCTCTTGCTTTTTCCACGATCCAGTGGATGTTGGCAATTTGATCTCTGGTTCCTCTGCCTTTTCTAAAACCAGCTTGAACATCTGGAAGTTCACAGTTCACGTATTGCTGAAGCCTGGCTTGGAGAATTTTGAGTATTACTTTACTAGCATGTGAGATGAGTGCAATTGTGCAGTAGTTTGAGCATTCTTTGTAACAAGGGCTAATTAGTTTGAATAGGTGCATTTTCCTTGGTGCTGGCTGTTTGAACATTTGTTTCTTTTATGTTTTACATATGTGTTATGCACAGGTCATACTCTGGACTTCTCACATGCTGCTGAAGTGGAAGGGCAGTCAGAGGAAGAGGCTCTGCGTGGTTCAGCACAGGCATTTGCAGTTAGCTAGTTCTTGTTCAAATCCACATTCCCTGTTTACTAGTTTTGTGTTTCTGATGAGCTAAACTTTCCAAGACAGTTTTCCTGTTTGTACAGATGAACTAAAAGCAGTACCAACCTCAGAATGAATAAATGTGAAAATGCATATTAATCCTTAGCATAGTACTTGGGCCCACAAGAAGCATTCACAAATATTAACTGTTAAAAATAGATAGTAAGTTTTTGGAGGAGGAAATGGCAACCCACTCCAGTATTCTTGCTTGGGAAATCCCATGGACAGAGAAGCCTGGCGGGCTATAGTCTATGGGGTTGCAAAGAGTCAGACATGACTGAGAAACTAAACAACTGAGATTCTTCAGGTTATTTCATTGTTAATAACCCGATATTAGAATGTTTTCCATATTACTCATTTTTTTGTCCCAGGTGAGACAGAATCTCATCAAATCCCAACATCTCTCCTCAGGGGAGAATGTCACAGGCCATGGGGGTGGATAGGACTTGAGGTGAGAGCTGTTGTTAAATGGAACTCTCTTCTGTGTTCATTCTCGTTGTATTGAAGAGGCAAGGTGATTGGTGGCAGGATTCCTTTTCAGGATCATGTTTGCTGCCACATTAGTTAATATTAGAGCACCTTAAGCTGAAGGATGATACTGTAACTTGATTGAACTAATTCATTTTTAATTATTGAAAGTTGTTTTATTTAATACCCTCCTATAGTATGGGGGACCTCTTTAAATCTCTCAGATGACGTATTTTTGTAGTGCTACATGATTTATTTCAGTTCAGTTCAGTTGCTCAGTCATGTCAGATTCTTTGCGACCCCATGGACTGTAGCACATCAGGCTCTCCTGTCCATCACCAACTCCCAGAGCTTACTCAAACTCATATCCATTGAGTCAGTAATGCCATCCAACCATCTCATCCCTGTCATCCCCTTCTTCTCCCACCTTCAATATTTCCTAGCATCAGGGTCTTTTCCAATGAGTCAGTTTTTTTGCACTCAGTGGCTAAAGTTTTGGAGTTTCAGCTTCAGCATCAGTCCTTCCAATGAATATTCAGGACTGATTTCCTTTAGGATGGACTGGTTGGATCTCCTTGCATCCCTATAAAGAGAACTAGATGTTTGCTTGAATGCTGGAAAAAAATAGTAAATTTAGATATTTTTGAGGAAGAAGGGAAAGGTGATTGAAGAATAGGAAACACTTGAGAATATTTATTTGCCAAATAAAACAGTAACCGAAGATGAAAATATTGGTGCTGGAATAAAGGATGATTAATGGAGATGTTAAAGGAGAGTGAAGACAAAATGACGAAAGGAAAAGGCCCTTGATCAAGTATGCCTTTTCAGGCATGAAAAATCTAGCAACTGCTGCTGCTGCTGCTAAGTCGCTTCAGTCGTGTCCGACTCTGTGCGACCCCACAGACAGCAGCCCACCAGGCTCCCCTGTCCCTGGGATTCTCCAGGCAAGAACACTGGAATGGGTTGCCATTTCCTTCTCCAATGCATGAAGGTGAAAAGTGAAAGTGAAGTCGCTCAGTCATGTCCGACTCTGAGCGACCCCATGGACTGCAGCCTACAGGGCTCCTCCATCCATGGGATTTTCCAGGCAAGAGTACTGGAATGGGGTGCCATCGCCTTCTCCGATCTAGCAACTAGATTACTGTAATCTGCAGAATAAGACTCAGAGGTGAATTTGTCTTCTGAGAGAATGAAATGCTGAGTGTTCAACTGCTTAGTAGAGGAAAATAGACTTGGAACAGTTGCCATGGCACATTCTATGGAAGATGAGCACAAGAAAGATAAATAGCTGAGCCCCACAGACCAGGCTGATGACAGGGTGATTTTATGGTGGACAAGCATCTAAATGGCCAGTTAGGAGACTGTTGGGTTGCACCCCTCAGTCCTGCAAGCCTTGTAGTTGCCCAGTCTGGAGATTGAAAAAAAGAGCCTAGAGACAGTGACAGAGATGTCAGCAGTTTATTGGATGGGTGAATCTTACTCTGAAGGTCCTGGAGTGACACCCCTGTTTATACCTAAGAGGATTGGGTAGTCATGTGAGTGAAGCAGGGGCTGGTCAAGCAGGGGATGAAGAGAGAGCAAGAGGACAGCCATCCTGAAGGGCCTGAACCTACAGAAAATAACACTGGCAAAGCTCCTGGGCAAAGAGAAGGAACAGAGAGAGAAGGTAGGGGAATTTATCCAGAGTTTGGACTGACAATAAAATTTGGCAGAGGGTCTAGAGAAGAGGGGTTCTGGAGGGGAAATCAGAGCTCAGTTGATGACTGATACGTCAGGTACAGATGCAAAATAAGCCACAGAATGTTAGAAATATACTGATGGCCAAAGAGACTAGGGAATAGAAGGTTAAGTGTAGGTAGAAGTCAGATGGATATTTTACTGCATCTTTCTAGAATGTACATTCATTTGCATGAAACTTGAGAGATAATGGCTTCTTGAACAAAATGAAGATAATTTTTACATTCAAAGAAAACTTGGCAAACCTTCAGAAAAAAAAATAAGCTTTGGGTCTGTCTCCTTTTGATAAAAACTAAAATATGCACAGAGGTCATTCAATTTTCTTGGCCAAAGGCCTTCCTTGAATATGGACTTCAAGGTCAGGAAGCCAGGAAATTAAAGAAAATATTTTTTTGGTACTATATCTAACCCTCTGGAGACACATGGAAAGGAAATCTACTCTATATATGGAGAATTGAATACACAAAAATGAACTCTGTGCTTTTGACTTTTTGAAAATCTGAACAGTTGAATAGAAGTATTTTTGGTTTACAGAGACTGTTTATGTATAGATAATTTACTTCCCAAAATTATTTTTAAAAATAGTCACTTCTATTAATAAATATTACCATAATTAAAGGAACATTTTTAATCCTCGTAACTCTGATAGAGAGGTATATTATTTCCCCATATCTCCTGTAACAAACACCACACACACATTTGCAGTTTAAAACAACATGGATAGCTTACAGCTTTGGTGGTCAGAAGTCTGAACAGGGTTTCACCAGGCTAAAAACCAAGGCATCGCCAGAGCTTAATTTCTTCTGGACACTCCAGGGCAGAACCCCACTTCCTTGCCTTTTCCTGCTTCCAAAGACTGCCAGCATTCCTTGTCTGGGGGCCTGTCCCTCAAATTTTAAAGCTGGTAAGACAGCAACTTCAAATCTCAGTCTCTCTGACCTATTTCCATTGTCATAATTCTCTGACTCTGACCCTTCTGCCTCTCTCTTTTAAGGAAACTTGTGATTACCCTGGGCCCACCAGGAAAATCTAGGAACATCTTTCCATTTCATAATCCTTTACTTAATTTCATTTGCAAAGTCTCCATTGCATGTACTATAGCATACTCACAGGTTACAGGTTTAAGAAATAGATGTCTTGGGAGCCATTGCTTTGCCTACCACAGTAGGAATTATTACTCTATTTCATAGATGAGGAAACTGAGACTCAGCATTTAAGTGATTTTTCTGAAGTCATGTAGCTAGTGATGAGCGTGAATTAGAGCTCAAGTTGGCCTGAATTCAAAGATCCCACTCTTTCTGTGATCCCATGGCCAATTCTCTAGTCCTAAAATAATTTCTTTGAGTTTTATATTTTTTTATATACCTGATGTGAAGAGCTGACTCATTAGAAAAGACTCTGATGCTGGGAAAGATGGAAGGCAAAAGGAGAGGGGGCAGCAGAGGATAAGATGGATAGATAGCATCACCGACTCAATGGACACGAATCTGAGCAAACTCTGGGAGACAGCAGAGGAGAGGGAAGCCTGGTGTGAGGTAGTCCGTGGGGTAATCCATGGGGTTACAAAGAGTCGGACACAGCTTAGCAACTGAAAAATAACAAATACAAGTGCTGTATGAACATGTGCATGCATGTTAGAGTCCTTGGCCGCTATAACGAATCACCAAAAACTTGATGGCTCAAAACAACAAAAATGTATTCCCTCACAATTCTAGAGGTCAGAAGTTCAAAATCAGTATCATTGGAACGAAATCAAAGTGTTGACAGGGTTGTACTCCTCTGGAGACTCAGGGAGAATCTGTTCGTTTTTTTTTTTTTTTTGCCTCTTCTTGTGTCTAGTGGCTGCTGGCAGTTCGTGATTTGTCACGCCACTCTAACCTCTGCTTCTGTCTCACATCAGCCTAACCATGCAGAGACTAACACCAGCAAAGCTCCTGGGCAAAGAGAAGGTACAGAGAGGAAAATTGAGGGAATTTATTCGGTGATGGGACTGGTAAGAGCTCTTCACTATTTCTCAGAGTGTCCCTGAAGGGTAAGATATAAACCATGCACCGAGGTAGCTGGTTTGATAGCATTCCCTTTATTAAGGAGATCTGTTTTCCTTTTCTCACTTCCTCACTCCCCTACTGGTATTTTCTGAACCTCCAAATAAATTGCTGGCTCTTTGTCTCTGAGTCTGCTTCTGGCTGAACCCCAAGGAAGACAAGTATCATGCTCAGGGCAGAGATAGGGTATGAATTCAGGCCTTCAGTTTCCAGAGTCTATGCTCTTACCAATCCCTCTGCTGACACTAGGAGAAAGGCTAGGCAGAGAGCAAGGAAAAAGGCGCAGAGGCTTGAGAAAGTTTGGTGGGTTTGAAGAAATAGCTCACTATGGCTAGAACAGGATGGCCTGGGGAGTGGGATGTGGGTAGGAGAAGATAGGGCTGGAAATGCAACCTGGGATGAATTCATGAACCACTTGCAGGTCAAGTTATGGTATTTGACCTTTATCACAAAGGTGGCGGGAAGTCATCACACGGTTGTACTCAGGCTGGGATATAATCAGATACCCACTTGTAAAAGTTCCTTCTGGTGTAAAGAAGGTGAGGTGGGGGCAGTGGAGAGACTGGTGGAAGGAAGACTGATTCTGAGGCTGCAACTACCAGGGGAGTGTCAGTGTGGGCAGAAAAGAAGGGGCTGACCTGACAGATACTTAGCACATAGGGTCAGCACAACATGGAAACCGCGTGGTGAGGTCACGTGCCAAAAAGACCAAGGGGTACAGCGTGAATGGCAGGCAGGACTGGGGCACACTGAGCAGGAGTGTTTGCGGGGGTTTAGAAAGAGGGCCATTTCCGCTGGACGTACTGAATTGTAAATGCTTGAAGACTCCCCAGGTGGAGATATCCAGAGCCAAACAAAGACAGAGCTTTGAGACTTTGAGGAAAGAGCCCACAACTAAGTGTGTAAATTTTGAAATATTCATTCACGTTTGAAGATTGTAAAGCCATCGGCGTGGATGGAATTCCTTGGGAAAAGGGGGAAAAAGGGCTGTGTCAAGTATATGAAATGTTTTCACACACATTATCTCATTCGATCTTCATAATAACCATCTGAGGTGAAGAGGAAAGGTATTTTTTGTTTCATTAACACCTTTGTGAGGAAGCAAATCAAGACACAGAGAGAGGCTAGGTGGCTTGTCTCTTAGCTGGAAAGGGGAAGAACCAAGGCAAGGAACAGGTCCTTTGGCTCCACGTCCAGCGCTTCTCTTATCACACCACACTGTCCCTCCCAAACGTATCTGTATATCTACATCAAGTGATACAGGACCTCTCCACAAATGGCTTTTTAAAAAGAGGGCATCGTATCTTCTTCCTGTTATGTATATATCTCAGTTACATTGTGGAAATCTGACATATGTCAAATCATGATGTCTAATGTTCTTTTCTGTATTTTGTATACTGCTTTACTGATAATTGGACAAATATTTAACACAGTGATTTGGACACAGGCATAGATGACATCAAATCTCATTTGTCAAAGCAGTGCTTGCTTTGCAGGTGAATTCTTAGGCTCGGCTACCGCATGGTCATTTTTCTCGGTCCATTCATTCCTGCGTCACCTGTCATGATGGTTGTCTCCTTTTTCATTAATTTTGACCGTGTGCTAAGCACCAACCTCTGTAAAATTAAGTTTTAGGCAGTCATAATTCACATTTATTCACTGGACATCTTCAATGCCCACAGCAAATCTTCCTGAGGTTTCTCTTCCTGCTTTTATGCTCTGGGGAGAGTGCTCCCCAAATAGTACTGTAAGTCATGCCAGGAAAGGATCCTGCCACAGAACAGCCTTTGAATACAGAGAGCACAACCATTCCTTTTTTTTTTTTTTTGGCCATGCTGCACAGTATGTAGGATCTTAGTTCCCTGAGCAGGGATTGAACCCATACTCCCTGCACTAGAAGCATGGAGTCTTAACCACTGGACAACCGGGAAGTCCCAGAGAACACAACCATCCTTGGCTAGATTTGAAAAAACTACTTCCCTCTCTTATTTGTGAGGGAGATAACACTGACGTTTGGAGATGTTGCAAATGTGACAGATTGTGGCATATTTTATTACATGATTTGTAGTATATTTTACCTATCTGGGGGAAAATCCAGACAATGTGACACACGGATAAATGTGCCAAGCCCTTGTAAAATCCCTGGGGCTGCTGCAGCCAGAACTTAGCTGAACAGACTGAAGGAGCAGCTCATGGAGAGAGAGCATAAGGGGGCTTGTCGTGTTTTGCTGTGGTTGGCAATTTGCTTTCCCAGCTTTTTAAACATATGGTAAGGGATGGGGGGAGAATGATCCCAGACGACGGCAGGGCACCCTCTGTGTTGTGTTTTTTCAGTTTTCTGCTATTTTAACGAAGTTTCAGTCAGTTTTGCTGATGTATGAGTATATTAGTGGTTTTATTTTAGGCAGAGAAACCATCACCTTTTCTTTGAATACGAGAGTTTGCTATTCTGGTTTAATTGTGATAGAACCAGATGATGATTTATTTGTGAGAAGAAACAGTTTCTGGAACTTCTGTCCTCTACCTTCTCCTTGATTTTCTCCCTTTAAAATGCCTAGAACAGATAACTTCCCTGGTGGTTCAGTGGTTAAGACTCTACGCTTCTACTGCAGGGGGCATGGGTTTGATCCCTGGGCAGGAACTAAGATCCCACATGCCATGTGGCCAATAAATAAATAAATAAATAGCCTGGAGTAGAGTCACTACATGATAATGACTTATTAGGAAGCAGATGAGCCCTAACTGGTAATACTTGAATAAGCTATTTCTTTCAGAAGGGTGAAATGTGTATCTGTATACAGACATCTTAAGCACTATGGTTCTTGCCTGCCACACCAGACCTCCTGAATATACAATTTGAAAATAATTTAATTAATTTATTTACTTTTTGGCCCTGATACATGAGGAATCTTAGTTCCTGGACCAGGGATCAAACCTATACCCCCTGCAGTGGAAACATGGAGTTTCAATTGCTGGATCACCAGGGATATCCATAAATTATTTTTTATGAGGGCAGGAAGTATTCTACTTATAAACATCTTTTTTTTTGTAGGGTTGGGGGGAGGGATAAAATGTTTCCAGTGTGATGCTATTAGCCACATATTATGTCATTTTCTTCTCATTCTTTCCAGTTTGCTGGAAATTGGAGACAGAAAGTAAGGAATAAACAACATTTTCATTTTCTGAGTTGATGTTTCATGTTTTTGTCTTTAGTCTCAAGTTAAAGTAAGTGCCTGGTAATCTTTTGTGCAAAAATATCAATATACTTGGATAAGTGTGTGGTTAATTAGAGCCAAGTTTTCCATTCTTTTCTGGGAAGAGACAGGAACTGGGATTCAGCTCCTTGAATATAGTCTTGTTACTAGTGCCTCTGGTTTAAGTGCATACATTCAAAGTCACCGCCTCCTCTGCATCTTGCCTCATTTTCTTTATGGGTAGTTATCTGGAGCCCTTAAACTCATGCTTGTTTGCTCAGCCACTTATGCCCGTATTTCAAAGAAGTTTTCTGGAATTTCACACACTACCTAGATGAGGTTCAATATGAGGACTGAATTTCTTTTCTTACCACTTAGGGAGAGCAAACAGGAATCTTCTATGGAGATTTATCCTCCAAAGAAGATGAGGAGCATGTGATATAACATCTCAAATCAATCTCTGACTCCCCATCCACATTCCTCTGTTGACAGGAAAGCTTTCAAATCTCCTAGGAACTGACCTTCGTTATGAGGTTTCACTTGGGAGTGGTGAGGAAAAATTGTAGTCCTGGGAGAATTGTAAGAGAGATGAAGCTTGTCTTAATCTTCATTACTTAACTTGCATCCATTTTTTGATCCTTTGCTTCAAAATTTCCAGTGCCCAGTCATAAAAATGATAATAGTCTGTACCTTTTATTAATAATCATCATAAAACAATTGCTGTCATTTTATGAATGTTTATTATGTGCTAGACATTTTGATAAGCATTTTATATATATCTCATTTAATCTTATGATTTGATTATGCTACTATCTCATGTTACTATTGCTATTTTCCAGATGAAGAAACTGATGCACAAGTAAGGTAAATACATTTCCCCAAATCTCATAGAACCAGGGTTCAAACTCAGGTCTGAATGTTCCCAAAGCCTGAATGCTAATCATTTATTTAGACCTTCCCCCTCTTGGGTGTTATTCCATTCTGTAAATTTAAGACTAATTATCTCTTATCAGAACTTATCTTTTATGTTCTTCCATAGCCCTGCTCTTAGGTTTCTGGGGTGATGGATGATTCTAGGGTACTTTGGTGTGATGAGGAATTTTTGAGAAAGACAACGTTGTTCAGAGCCATCTGCAATTTTATTGCCAGGTCACAAGAATCTGCAGTTAAACATACTGATTTCTAGTAGTGGCTCTTCAGGTTTTTTTTTTTTTTGATGGGAAGATTTTCAAGTCACAATACAGAGAAATCTGCTTAATTTGCCTACTTTTTATTATTCAACAATAATTCAATTAATTGTTTATTCATTTAAGTGACATTTATTGCACCCTCCTATATGCCAGGAATTATATTAGACTAGAGGCTGAGAATATACACTCAAAATGAAGATGAATAAAATAAATCCATGTCTTCAAGAATCTTTTAGGGGTAATAGAAAAATAAACTACAACTATCATGTGGTATGATAATTGTTTTTATAGAGGGGTGCAGTGTGATGTTATTGAAGCATAGACGATAAGCACCTACCTTGGGCTTGAATCACCTGGTACAGACGAAGTTTGAGATAAATCTTGAAGAGTGATTATTAGTTAGCCAGATGGATAGAAAGAAGAGAGATCAGAGAGGGGAGTCTCAGACAGAGGAGACAGTAAATGCAAAAGCCCAGAGGTGTGAAAGAATTTGGAAACTTAGGGATGAACATTGATTAGATGGCTGAAGCATAAGAGGTGTGGGGATGACAATGAGAAACAGACTTAAAGGTCATTTCACTCCATGATCCCAGTCGTTTACAGCAGCAAACTTGGCTGTAACATCCCTATGTCTTGGGATGTAAATTTTCCTAAGTAAAGGCAGAACATCACGCTGGTCTATATGCTATTGTTGAATGAGAACCCCTTCCTTTTAGCAGGCCTTGATGCCTGTCAGTGTCAGGGCTGGTCTGGGTTTGATTTCCTACTTTCCACAAAATGGAAATGGAAATGGGAGGAATGCCCATGTGAAGGTAGGTTGTAGTTTGCCCAGTGGCTGCTCTTCAGGGATCACAAGCTACACTGATATCAGAGGTAAAGTAAATTGCTGGCTCTACCTGATCTTTCAAAGGGCCCCTTTGTTCCAATCTCCATGGGTTTTTTTTTTTTTTTAATTGAGTTTAGTGGTAAATGCTGGCAGTTTCTGAAGCTATTCAACTATTAAAATACTTCATTCTTAAAAGCGGAGAGAGTTGCTAATTTCCACTGTTGGATGATTTGGACATGGGACTTCTCACAAATACCAAGAAGAATCTTCTAAATAGTTTTGGATGTTTGCCAGGATAACTTGAGGGTTTGTTAGTATTCAAAGTGTTATTTATTCAGTCAGATATCATGACATTTTCAAAGAAATTGAGAATTGGAAGGCTTTTTTATTTTGGTTGGTGTTAACACAAAACCCATGTGGCTTCCCAGATAGAGAACTCCCCTGCCAGTGCAGGAGATGTAGGAGATGTGGTTTTAACCCCTGGATTGGGAAGATTCCTTGGAGAAGGCATGGCAACCCACTCCAGTATTCTCACCTGGGAAATCCCATGGACAAAGGAGCCTGGTGGGCTACAGTCCATAGAGTCGCAAAGAGTCGGACACGACTGAAGTGACTGAGCGTGCACACAACACAAAACTGGTTTGCTCTGAGTGGCCTTGACTGGCTGAGCTGGACCTGGCTCCTGAGATGTGAATTTGATGTCAGCTTAGTTGATGTCCATCAACAGTTGGGTCTGGAAGATCCCTTGGAGCAGGAAATGGCAACCTGATCCAGCATTCTGGATACAGTTGCCCAAGCTGTATTTAGGGTGCTCTCTTTTTCTAGGAAGTTGAAATTTCCCAGCTGATTATGACTTTCTAGAAATGGACCTAAGTGTAGCAATTGCACCAAATTCTGTGTCTGTCACAATTGTTGGAAAGGAAAGAGTATATTTTACATGTAAGTCTGAGTCCCTAATCTGGCTTTCTTCTTAGCATTGTTAAATGTCGGCCACAGCAGCTGAATGCTTTTGGTTGGAAACAGACACTGTTCATTGTTTTGAAATGATGCCTCTGTCATGCTCAAGGATGGCAGCAGGACAGTCTGTTTGTTTGCTCACCATGGGAAGGAGCTAAGTGTCAGGGCTTGCAGCTGCCTCACAAACTGCTGGGTTTTTAGCACAGCAAATAAAACAGCTGAGCTTTGATGACACTCTAATGGAGGAGGTAGATGAATTGGGGCGGACCTAAGCTGAGGGTATTATATGAATGTCTAGATGTTGAATTCACCATAGTATTGCAGATGGTGAGTGAAGCTTCCTGTTGATGTCTCTGTAACCAGCTCTCTCACTGCACGGTCTGAAAAGGAACTGTTAGCTTAAATGTTATGATGTGTGAGAAACCCAAGGGGTAGGGAGAACCTGTCTCTGTGTCTCTTCATATGCTCCTTGAATGAATTTATTCCAAAACAAGGAATAAATGGGGCAACAGAATCTGTGCTAGTCTAAATGGGTATTCATCAGCCCCGAAGCATAAGGCCCTTAAGAAAAACACAGAGACATTCTTTAGTAACTGATGAATAGTGATAGTTGCTTACATTAGCTTTTCTAATTCCAAATATCCTTTCCCCATATCCTTTCTTTTAAACTAGTTTATTTTTCCTGTTAATTCTTTCCTCTTAGGATGATATCAGTTGCCCCTAAGAGAACCTTTCAGATAGAAGCCAAAATATTCCCGTATCTCTCATTGAGTGAAAATTAGGATTAAAAACAATTTATGACATAACTGGAAGATTCATAGAAAAATTGTGAAGTAAAATTTGAGTATGGTTCTCCTTTTTTGATTATAACCACAAGGGATTTTGTGAACATGTAATTGCAGGGGGTCATCTTTGCTGTGTACAGAGATTTAACAAGAGAAGAAATAGAGCTAAGAGAATAGGGGAAGTGGGGAGAGAGAAAGAGAGGGAGCCAAATAGTGAGAGACAGAGGTAGTGTGAGGGAGAGATTTTTATGAAGAGACATTGTGACTTCTACCTACAAAAATTTCTGGTACTACTAATTGTGCTAATAGCTGGTGGGATTGTGCAGAGGACCTTGAAACTTCCTCTACGGTCAGATCTCCTACTATGTTGGAAACATGTCATATTACAACTTGCAAGAGTTTGGGGATTAAATTTGTTTTAGAACTTGGCTAAAGAATAGGTCTGGAAGCCCTAATTAAATGATTGTATTGTTTGAGAGAACAACTTCTTTTCCTACCTAAATGAAACACTTGCTCATAAAGTCATTATCAAAACTGCAGAGATTGACATTTCCTTTCAATTCCTTGGCATTGCACTGGAGAATGACACCCTAGCCAAGATGAACCCATGGTGCAATTGTAGCAACATTTTGTTAGGAAAACATCTATTCTCCTAAGTAATCCGGTTACTTAGATAACTTAGCTTGGTTGTCACACAGTTGAATAAGGACATAATGTAAAATTTCAGATAGTGCTAATTTTCAGAAGGCCTATTCATACGTGAGAGGCATTGTAAGAATAATATTCACACGGACATTAAAGGGTTTGACTAGCTTATCAATTTAAGTCATTTGTGATTGCTTAGGTTCTAATGATTATATTATTAACCTTTTAAAATTGATGTCATTTATGCTACATTTATAAATTTTTATTTATGTCCTAATTCTGGCTGAATTATTTTCCATGATCTTATATTCTAAGCAAATGGAAGTTGCTCTTTCCTACCCTCCCTCCATTTTTAAATAAAAGAATACTAGTAGAATAAGTTAGTTATAGCAGTGTTGATCTGGTTTTGGGTGGATTTAGTGAGTAGATACAGGGAGGCAGATTTCAAAAAGTTATCAGAAGAACATTTAGCATTGTCTTATTAGCTGGTAACCTATCTCATTTCTGATAGGATTCAAGTAGTAACTGTCCCTATTGCTAGATGATCCCTGCTAAGGATTAGAATCCCTGCTAAGGATTATGTGTTAGTGTGAGTTTTGGGCATAATGACATTTTAAGCGAGTCTAACGCCAGTCAATCCTAAAGGAAATCAACCCTAAATATTCATTGGAAGGACTGGTGCTGAAGCTGAAGCTCCAATACTTTGGTCATCTGATGCAAAGAGCTGACTCATTGGAAAAGACTCTGATGCTGGGAAAGATTGAGGGCAAGGGGAGAAGGGGACAACAGAGGATGAGATGGTTGAATGGTATCACTGACTCAATGGACATGAGTTTGAGCACACTCAGGGAGATAGTGAAGGACAGGGAAGCCTGGTGTGCTGCAGTTCATGGGGTTGCAAAGAGATGGATACAACTTAGCGACTGAACAACAACAACAACAACTTCAAGAGACCATATACTACTAAAGGTTATACTGTTAAATGACTTCTTCATTTTACTATTAATAGTAATAATTGCCATTTGGTAGGCTTCTACTATCAGAGAAGGCAATGGCACCCCACTCCAGTACTCTTGCCTGGAAAATCCCATGGACAGAGGAGCCTGGGGGGCTGTAGTCCATGGGGTCGCTGGGAGTCAGACACGACTGAGCGACTTCACTTTCACTTTTCACTTTTATGCACTGGAGAAGGAAATGGCAACCCACTCCAGTGTTCTTGCCTGGAGAATCCCAGGGACGGGGGAGCCTGGTGGGCTGCCGTCTATGGGGTCGCACAGAGTTGGACACGACTGAAGCGACTTAGCAGCAGCAGCAGGCATCTATTATATATTATATACAGTGCTAAGCATTTAATTTATACCTTCCTTGGTTAAGCTTCATACCAACCCTCTGTAGATATTAATATTATCCACACTGATGCGGATTAAAGACCTGTTTTCTGCTTTTTTTTGGTATCTATTATCTTGACCCTTCCAGTAGATTATAAATTAATTCTTAAGAGAGAAGTCAATGGTATACTTTGTAGTATTCCTTATAGTTGCTGCAAATGTGAAAGGATAGAACAGGTTCAGCTTAAAAATTGTCTGCTCAGTCCTGCTTCCCTTCCAAACTTTGTGAGTGTTATTTGAAAAACTCCAAAGCCACGGGAATGATTGCCACAATTTGAAAGCTACAAGCTAGGTATTTTCTCACTTCTCATCCTAGTATCTGTTGGGGAAGTTACTTAAAATATCTCTGTGCTTCAACATTCTCATCTGTAGGATGGGATAATAATAGTGCTCCCTTAATTGGATTGTTATAAAGATTAAGTTATTTAACACATGCAAAGCATTTAAAACATTATTAGCCTCAGTTCTTTCTCATTTAATAATGAGTATTTAGTTTTATATATATTTAAGTTACTCCAAGAGGTTGTTTCTTTGTTGGAATTCAAGAAGGCACTAGTTAACTTCTTCTGGGTGTCATTATTTTGAGATTTCTACAATCTTATCTGATACATCAGTTGGGAATTTTTAATAAAAATCTCAGAGGGAAAGAAAAATTAACTCACCTAATAATTTTACTTGCATGTGTTTCACTCTTGGATCACTTGAAGGGAGCCCAAGATACATTAAAGGTTACAAATTTTTAGCTCTGTAGTCACAAAGATTTCTCTATTATCGTCAGAATTAAGTTTTTAAGATGAACTCAGAATTGAGTTTTCCATATTTTCCAAGTATTTATAATATCATGTGTATGTGTTTGAGAGTTAAAAAGGGAATGTTCTTTATAATCTCTTTGCTCAATTGCTCAGTCGTGTCTGACTCTTTGTGATCCCATGGGTCACATATAGCCTACCAGGGGCTTCTCTGACCATGGGATTTCCCAGGCAAGAATACTGGAGTGGGTTGCCATTCCTTCTCCAGGGGATCTTCCGAATCCAGGGTTTGAACCCAGGTCTTCTGCATTGCAGGTAGATTCTTTACTGCTGAGTCATCAGGGAAGCCAAAATAACTTTAAAAATAGTGAATCATAGGTTTTTGGACTACCTTGGGCTTATCAGCTTAGAATGCAAGAGGTAGTGAAATCTTTCCAATGTAATGGATTTTTAAAAAAAGTTTTAGTTACACATTTGCAGTCCCGATTATACCCTATGGATTTGTTTTTGAAAATCAAACTAAGAATTACAATATCACAGAATCCTTTCTATTTCATCAGGTTAGTTTCACTATTCATTCCACACATATGATTTGTAAAATTCTGCAATACCTAGAAAACCTTGATTATAAAAGGTACTTATATATAAAAAGGTACTTAAATATAGATGAGAAAGACAGATGTTTGTTCTTCTTCTTCTGATATTGATGTTAAATAAAAGATGGAACGTTTTTGTCTAAAACCCAGTTCCTCATTTTCCTTCCCCCTCCCGACTCCAAACACAATGTGAATGGCAGTGTGAACAAAAGCTTCCTTGAAATCTGTTATTCAGTCCAAGTGTGTGTTAGGGAAAAATTGTGTATAAAACCTAACAACAAAAAAAGAGAATTGTAAATAGAAAAGTAAAGCATGTAGATGAGACAAATATTCTCTGCTATAATTTTAAAATCCCAGTGGGGTATACTTGTCAGAAAGAGAGACTACATACTCATTAATTTAAACGTGAATTCTCAAAAGCAACATTCTAACATGTTAATTTGCCATGATAGATTTATCCATTGAAACCAGTCCACCAGTCTTGACCAGCAAGTAAGATCTTAATTCTAACAGTTCAATTGAAATGGAATAAAGATTTTCACACAAATATCTTAGTAACATAGACTTTCCTGGATTGTATTCAACATTGTCAGTTCACAGGTAATGAAACTCCTGGTAAATGTTAGCTTCTCACACAGTAGCAGGGTCTTACATGGAAAAGGGCTCTGTTCATTTTCTATTAAATCACAGGAAGAGATTATAGAATTGGTTAATGAAAACAGCTTATTTTTTGGAAATCAGTTAAAAAATCTAAAGTTATGAGTACAAAGTAATAAAAGAAAAAAATAGCTGCTGGGAATCCCCTCTTCTTTACAGTGATATGGTAGAAATACAAAGAAAACGCACAACATCCTTTAGTTAGGAAATCTGGTCCCTTCGCTTGCTACAGGGCTCAGTTTAGAGTAAGGAAAGAAAAAATATTTTTGGCTGCAGCTTTAGTAAACAATGAATGACAAAAAATATTGCAGAAATATCAAGAGATCTGACAACTCTGAGCACAGATCTTGTCCCATTGATATTGCCTATGTTCCTCCATGAAGCTTGGCAAATAAATAACTGAGCCCGATTTTGGCAGAAGGAGAGAAGGAAGTACTAGTTCCAGCATTGAACCAAGATTAAGAAAAAACCCAACCAACAAAAAACAGTTATTTCTTTTCCTGAATAATAAAGACATCATGTTTGCATATAGAACAGCTTTTGCATTATTGCTCTACGTATAAGAATATATTAAAGAACTCATAACAGACTACACATTACAAACTTAAGGTTCTTTGGTGAAGAATGAAAGAAAACAGTATTTGAGCTTTAAAGAAAATGATCTCATCCACTTTGATTTTATCTGTTGATCCGCTGGATCCTTTCACAGAGCAGGGAAAGATACTGTGTGAGTTTCACCATGGCAACAATTGCCACGCCCCCAGCCATCATACATGTTGGCCAAAAGAGTGAATGGAACAGCACGTTGGAACTGTAGAGTTTGGTTAGGATGACACTCTTCTGGTTTCCTTCCGGGTCAGAGTAGCAGGAGAAGTGTTGGTACTTCCTGAAGTTTTCCATGACAACATTCACCAGGGACATGGATTCTTCAAAATTTTTTCCACACTTAGGTATATAGGAGCACTGTGGAAAATGAGATAAACTGTCACCAGAAAATACTGTGTGTGTGTGTGTGTGTGTGTGTGTGTGTGTGTGTGTGTATCTGGTACGAGGAGGGGTGTAGAGGCCAACTTAATGATCTGTGAAATAAGCATGATTTTTAAAAATATATATATATTCAAACTAGTGCCTCCAGAAACTCTGAGAACTCACACACTGATTAAAACAATGCTTTAAGGTATTTGACCAAGATGTACTTTGATAGCTCATTCATATAGTTTAAATATTGATTAAAATCAAATACTCAAGTGGATTCATTTTGCCACAGCTAAGCATGGTGTTATTCTCCAGTGAATATACTTTTCCACAGAATAGAGTGTCAGCCTTTCATCATATCTGTCCACAACTGTCCATGTAATATCAAAAGCTGCCAGTTCTCTCAGGGAAAGTAGTTTACTCTTGTCTTTTTTGGCTTGGCTTGATTATTTGCAGTCAAATCACCTTGGCCAAGAAGACAACTATACCCCTGATGAGTTGCTAAAAACGAATCTTGGAAAGTGTAGGGATATTGAATAGTTGAAGAGCTGTGATAAATAGTTCATGCCTAGTTAGCACTGACAAAGTAAATTTTTCCATAAAGCACGGACAAATAAAGCAGAATTAATTCAATTTACTCTTAAACTAGCACTCATCTAAGAATTTAAAGTATCTTTTCTTTGATCTTTTCACCTATTATCGTTCTTGCTGTCTCTCTTCTATATGCCTCTCTTTTTTTCCTACGTACCTATATCCTTTGATTTCTTTCTTTGTATCTCTCTTTCCCTTTTCTGCCCTGTCCCCTCCTGATGATATTTTCCCCCTCTTTTCCCTCTTCCTGTTCTTTCTCTTTCTCTCTCTCTCTTTTTCTCTTTCTCCTCTCTCTCCCTCTTCTCTTGGTACAGATGGAATTAAGGAACTTTGTAGTTTTTCTTATTATTTATAGATATGTTTTTGCATATATTTTCCTAAATTAAAAAGCATACTGAGTGAAATAAGTCAGAGAAGGACAAATATTGTATGATATTGCTTATATGTGGAATCTAAAAAATGGTATAAACGAACTGATTTATAAAACAGAAATAAAGTTACAGATGTAGGAAACCATGGGGACTGAAATATATACACTACTATATAGAAAACAGATAACTTATAAGGACCTACTATATAGCACAGGGAACTCTACTCAAGACTCTATAAGGATGTATTAGGAATAGAACCTTAAAAAAGAGTAGATACATGTATAACTCATTCACTTTACCATACAACAGAAAGTAATACAACAGTGTAAATCAACTATACTCCAATTAAAAAAAAAAAAAGCAGTCTTTGAGGAGATGAAATCTCGGTGACCCTCTTCCTTGGTCTGTAAATGAGCAGTGAAAAAACTGATATAATAATGAATCTATTTTTTAAAAAAAGTTAGGAAAAAAGTGATTTAAGTCACTTCTCTGGGACATACGTGGGCCTTAGTTAAGTCTTTACCCTCTTTATGATAAAAAAGGGTTTTTATTGCCTCCCAATAGGAAAAACATTCCTATTCCTTGTTATACGCATTATCAAATGGTTAATTTAATTGATTTATCTGAATTAAGATGGTTAGTGACAAGATTGCTGATGAACTGGTTATTTTAATGTGAATTAGAAAACTATGCTGCATCATTAAAACACTGTTATTCTCTGTTGAAAATTGTCATACTACACTGAATTCATGAAAAAAAAACCCATATATCTTACTGATATTACCAGTTTATAAGATGTGATTTAAATATTGACAACATGACTTTTACAGTCTCACTGGCACTCCTAGGATTGTACAGTACTGTACACAACTCATAGGACTGTAAAAAGAGACACAGATGAGATGAGCTGTTGGTGAACTTCGAGGGACACTGATGGAAGCTTTGGGGCAGGATTCTGGAATTCCAGACACCGATTTAGACTTGTATATTTCATGGAAAGGAAATATAAAAGAAATGGAATGAGTTTTGCTAATGGAGTATGTTTGAATGACTCTTTTCCCCGATTCCCTGGTGGCTCAGAAGTTAAAGCATCTTCCTGGAATGCGGGAGACCTGGGTTCGATCCCTGGGTCGGGATAGATCTCCTGGAGAAGGAAATGGCAACCCACTCCAGTACTCTTACCTGGAGAATCCCATGGAGGGAGGAGCCTGGTGGGCTACAGTCCATGGGGTCACAAAGAGTCGACACGCTCTGAGCAACTTCACTTTCACTTTCACTTTCCCCCCATTTAGTGGGTATTCTGGCACCTCAATTTTTTTACTGTGCAATAATTATTAGATTATTTCTCTATAAACATCAGGAAGATTCTGCAATTAGTTAAGAAAGGAGAATGTGCATACTGATATTCATTGTAAACAAGGCTTAATGTTCTCATACAAGGGCTGGTTGATAATTTCAGATTTAATCAGCAAAGAATAAATGTGAGTACACTCATAAATGTGAGTACTGCAAAGACCTGGTGCTAGCACAACATTAAGGGTCTGAAAGTGTCCCCAAGAAAGCAGAATTTCTCAGCGAGTTATAACTTGGTATAAAAATTGGCCTATGACTGCTGTGAAACAAATTTTCTACCAGTTGGATGCTTTCTGGATCAAAAGGGTTTAAAATAATAAGGGGATACCTTTATATTTTTCCTTCTTTAGAGCTGCCCAGATCATGTCTATAATTTTTTTTAATGCTTTGATTCGGAAAGCGTTAAAAAAATTTAAAGACATTTGTGGTTGAATTAAAAATGAGCCACTTTAGAATATAAATGCATCAGGCTTCTTTATATTTTGGCACCAAGAGAGTTTATAGTAGTAGTTTTAGTGGCTAACAGTACTAAGTTATTGAAATGATTTCAATAAAAATGGCATTCCATTAAAAATAGAGTTTTTTTCATTTCTTATGCTCTTGTGAATTGATTTGACTTTAAAATTTATTTGGATAAATGTTTATCAGCCAATGACAATAATTTTGTCACTACATAAGATTCTTCCAGATACAATGAGATATAAATTATTTTTGAGACCATTTAGCAAGGCTGTAATAGAGAAGTTGCTTTATTAAAGTTTGAAGTCATCAAGGTCTCAAATGCATGTGTTTAAGGACTAGCCAGATGAGGCGTGTCCCATATGGTTGGATGTGGGTCCTCATGGCCAGTGGCACTTAGAAATGCAGCTCCACATTATTAGTGGAGAAAAGATTCCTCTGCTCTTGTGCTTTTAGCTTTTTCTAACCATGCCACTCTCCACCTTTCAACATACATAAATTGCCTCACACTAGACTAATATTATCCCTGGAAATTCTACCATATGTCAATAATTCATTTGCTTTTATTATTGGTGAGACATTTTGTGCTTGTGAATGTATGAGGTAGTATAACAAGCCCCTGACATGTCATCAGGAGATCTGGTTACTGTGTTACTGTTTTTCTATAACCAAGTTACTTGGCTTGTTGATTCCTCAGAATCAACTTCTTTATATATATATAATATGGTTATATTATATATATAATATATATATTAAGCTATTAATGTTATATATAATTAATTAATATTATATATAATTAATAATTGTATATATTGATGCCAGGAGGCTTCCTGGCAGGGGTGTGTGAGGGTTAAATTATGAACATGCATAAAGCCTCAATAAGTTTTTACTAATAAATCTTTTATTGAAATGTCCCATTTGTTTGTATGATCTATAAAGTCTTTAACTACATGCTCCATACTAAAGAACAGAAACTTTAAGGATGGTAAAATGACTACAGGAACAGACTTGTTTGGTAACTCTTGTCACGTGTTCCTTGTTTTTGTGTCCAAAGAGATCTGATGTTATGCTACACCCTACATTAGGATTCTAGATTTCTGCTTCAAAGTATAGCCATGTGTTTGTTTCTAAGACTGGTATGAATTTGGGGTAAGGATTTAGTGATCTTATGATTTCATCATTTATGTGATTAGTTTGGAGTATGTAGAATGCATTTCAACAAATGAAAATTTGAGTAAGTGATCTACGCTTAGTTGGAAAAATGTAATGTAGATTGAAAAGATAAAAATCCTGGAGTTCTTAAATCATTCTTTTTTGATGGAAAGTGTGGTCTAGGAAAAATTTTATTTTAGAGTGCATGATACATAACATAAAGGAACATAGGAATAATAATTTTATATATAAGACACTTGCAGAATACACAGAAGAACTATACAAAAAAGATCTTCATGACCCAGATAATCATGATGGTGTGATCACTCATCTAGAGCCAGACATCCTAGAATGTAAAGTCAAGTGGGCCTTAGGAAGCATCACTATAAACAAAGCTAGTGGAGGTGATGGAATCCCAGTAGAGCTATTTCAAATCCTGAAAGATGATGCTGTGAAAGTGCTGCACTCAATATGCTAGCAAATTTGGAAAACTCAGCAGTGGCCACAGGACTGGAAAAAGTCAGTTTTCATTCCATCCCAAAGAAAGGCAATGCCAAAGAATGCTCAAACTACCGCATGAACTCCTTATTGCCAAATTCAGACTTATATTGAAGAAAGTAGGGAAAACCACTAGACCATTCAGGTATGACCTAAATCAAATCCCTTATGATTATACAGTGGAAGTGAGAAATAGATTTAAGGGACTAGATCTGATAGATAGAGTGCCTGATGAACTATGGATGGAGGTTCGTGACATTGTACAGGAGACAGGGATCAAGACCATCCCCATGGAAAAGAAATGCAAAAAAGCAAAATGGCTGTCTGGGGAGGCCTTACAAATAGCTGTGAAAAGAAGAGAAGTGAAAAGCAAAGGAGAAAAGGAAAGATATAAGCATCTGAATGCAGAGGTCCCAAGAATAGCAAGAAGAGATAAGAAAGCCTTCTTCAGCGATCAATGCAAAGAAATAGAGGAAAACAACAGAATGGGAAAGACTAGAGATCTCTTCAAGAAAATTAAAGATACCAAGGGAACATTTCATGCAAAGATGGGCTCAATAAAGGACAGAAATGGTAGGGACCTAACAGAAGCAGAAGATATTAAGAAGAGGTGGCAAGAATACACAGAAGAACTGTACAAAATAGATCTTCACGACCCAGATAATCACGATGGTGTGATCACTCACCTAGAGCCAAACATCCTGGAATGTGAAGTCAAGTGGGTCTTAGAAAGCATCACTACAAACAAAGCTAGTGGAGGTGATGGAATTCCAGTTGAGCTGGTCCCATCACTTCATGGGAAATAGATGGGGAAACAGTGGAAACAGTGGCAGACTTTATTTTGGGGGGCTCCAAAATCACTGCAGATGGTGATTGCAGCCATGAAATTAAAAGACACTTACTCCTTGGAAGGAAAGTTATGACCAACCTAGATAGCATATTCAAAAGCAGAGACATTGCTTTGCCAACAAATGTCCATCTAGTCAAGGCTATGGTTTTTCCAGTAGTCATGTATGGATGTGAGAGTTGGACTGTGAAGAAAGCTGAGCACCAAAGAATTGATGCTTTTGAACTGTGTTGTTGGGGAAGACTCTTGAGAGTCCTTTTGACTGCAAGGAGATCCAACCACTCCATTCTAAAGGAAATAGGTCCTGGGATTTCTTTGGAAGGAATGATGCTAAAGCTGAAGCTCCAGTACTTTGGCTACCTCATGCGAGGAGTTGACTCATTGGAAAAGACTCTGATGCTGGGAGGGATTGGGGGCAGGAGGAGAAGGGGACAACAGAGGATGAGATGGTTGGATGGCATCACCAACTCAATGGGCATGAGTTGAGTAAACTCTGGAGTTGGTGATGGGCAGAGAGGCCTGGCGTGCTGCAGTCCATGGGGCTGTGAAGAGTCAGACATGACTGAGCAACTGAACTGAACTGAAGACACTTGAACACCACTTAAAATTTGTTTATATATATATATTTTTTTTCTTTCTTTCTTTTTCTTTTTTCCTTTAACATGGCTATAGGCCCTTCTTTTGTGCCTAACATATGACTACAGAGGGGCTTCCCTCGTAGCTTACGTGGTGAAGAAGTTTCAAGCAATGCCAAGAGACCTGGGTTTGATCCCTCGGATGGGAAAGTCCCCTGGAGAAGGGAACAGATACGCACTCCAGTATTCTTGCCTTGAGAATTTGATGGAAAGAGGAGCCTGTTGGGCTACAGTCCATGGGATTGCAAAGAGTTGGAAACAACTGAGCAACTAACACTACGACTATAGAAACCTAGCAAAACTCTGAGGCAGCCATTCGGGGAAGATTTAGACTCATCTTTCTTCTCAATCCTCAATTCTGTTAATAAACTTTTGTACTTTCCCCGATCTCTTAAATTCTCTTTAGTATTGAAAATACAGAGATGGCCCCACAGCATGACCTTTCGTCTTCCAGCTGAGGAAACCTGGGTCCTGTCATCTTCTTCTGACTGTCCTTTCCCTTCCAACAAAGATCCAGCAACTGCATCTCCTCTCCCGTTCTTTGGAAAAGAACTGAAGGTTTTTGTTTCTTAGCCTCCCTTCCAGAATCTTTCACATGGATAGAGTTATTTTTATTCTTGTGATGGACAGAAGTTTTGAGACAGTACCTGTTGGGTGTTTGCTTAGACATGCTTCACTAGGCAAGTGTGAAGCAAAAAGTGACAGGCCTTCAACCCAAAAATAAAAGCCATGGGGATGAGTGTGGGCAGTAAGAGGGGAATGTTTGGCTGGACAACCTCACTGGTCAGCCTCCTTTCCCTTATGACAGTAGGAAGGGAGCTGTCAATTCTCAAGATCACCTAAGGGAAAGGGTTTGTTCTCCATTTGTTCTTTTATTAAAAAGGCAGTGTCTTATTTCAGAGAGGAGTTAAGTTTAATGAAATCTAATGAATACTTTTTGAGTACCTCTAAAGTACCAGGTTGCATGCTGGGCATAGGCATGAAAAACATCAGCAATTTGAAACAGATCATTAGAGAGAAATAGGACAAAGCTGGGAGGAATGAAATGGGACAGCAATGAGGCTGAAAAGGCTCTCAGTAAAAACTCTACACTTTGCAGAAAGGGACGTGAAAGTGAAAGTCATTCAGTCGTGTCTGACTCTTTTGGATCCCATGGACTGTAGGCCACCAGGCTCCTCCATCCATCAAATTCTCCAGGCAAGAATACTGGAGTGGGTAGACATTGCCTTCTCCAAGGGATCTTCACAGCCCAGGGATTGAACCTGGGTCTCCTGCATGCAGGCAGATTCTTTACCCTCTGAGCCACTAAGGGAGACTCTACACTTCACCGAGGTGGGCCACAAATTTGCTCTCAGAACTCTGTGGTATCTATGGCATGCTAGTTCACAATGTCTATGAGATATACACAAAAGTATTGCTCGTGTGAAACATAAATATTCTTGGTTCTGAAGTCAGATAGGACTTCTTCAGTGTCCTCAAACAATGAGTGCTGTATACATGTTTATTAAGCATACATGGTGTGCCAGGCTTTGTGTTCTGTGCTGGAGAAGGGGACATAATCCCTACGTTAAAAGGATGTAGAGATGCCCAACTGTCTGTCTTGGAGCACTCTAGCCCACAGGGATATTCTGAACTTTTGAGTTCTTTGAACGCTAGTGATGGACAGAGGAGATGAGAGAGTAAACTGGGATGTTATTTTCATTCCCGTTTGAGACTTTTAAAAAAGTGAATCTCACAAAATCTAGTGTAGAGTTTAAGTTTGCATTTGTAGTATCTGCTTGATTTTGGCAAGTGGGACTGTTTGAAATGTTTCACAGAGGAGAGGAAAACAGTATTCACAGTCTGCTATGTGATATGGTTTCCTGCAGCATTGAGACACAGGTCCCTCAAGAGAGGTTTTCCTTTTCTGTGTTTTCCAGGGCTTTCACATTTGTTATGGTATTTCTGCTTGATGTGGAGTAGACGGGAAGCTTAAAAGACCCAGGAAATTCACTAATGAAATAGGAGCCATGTGGAGCCTCAGGATTAGTCAGGAACCACAGTAGATTGAACCGGGGAGCGTTCAGGTCCATGATGTGTCCAATTAGGCCTTGAGAAAGTCAGATATCAAGTCTGACCTTGCCCTTCACCCTGGTCCTGTTTCTCAGCAATGGAAAGAATTAGGTTCATTTTCCAGGTTTTTCTTCTTGATGCTCAGTGCAAGCTGTTTGTGGTAACATTCTTCCCTCCATTTCTGCATAAAGATGCCCTTAGCTGTGCAACAATTCACTTTTGGTGAGTAGTGACTAAATTTGGTCAATCACAGAATCATTTCTGAATCTATGGTACACAGGCAGTTTCAGCAAATATCCAATAAATATTCCTAAGTTTAAGGTCCTAATTATGAGGATGTCGTATGTCAAAATTCCAGGTACATTTCCCCCCTCTCTTTGCAGGGTGCACATCTGTCTAATATCCATTCTGTGTAAACTGGTGTTGAATATACAATTTTGTCCCTGTGGAACACAGATAGTTCTATTCCTTGCTCATGGCCTTTTACCTGATCCTAAACACCTCTTGACATATGATGGGATGGCGTGGATTCTCACCTATTCACTAAAATATACCATCAGAAGGGTAAATATTTCATAGAATTTATAATTTTTAAAGCTCTTATCTGTACTCTCTCAAGAGAATGTGCTGTTTTGCTTTTTAAGAGATATCATGTTGAGGTAAAGAGATTTAGTTTTAATTTAGACCTAAGTTGTGAATGTGTGACTTTGCGAAAATTATTTCATTTTCTGAGTTCACCTTCATTTTGTGAAGTGATGATAGTAGTGGTATCTAATATGTGGGATTGCTGCTGCATTTAACAAGTGAGTTCATATAAAATATTTAGCCTTATACAGTGCCTGGCATATTGTAAGCTCTTGATAAAATATGGCTATTATTACTTTAGGAGTAGGGTTTTAGTTAGGATTAAATAAGATGATTTTTGTAAAGTTCTCAGCATAGTGCTGGCACATAGTATATGATAGACACTTAATAAATGTAGGTCCCTCTTTTTCTCTCATTTAGATTCTCAACCTCACTTTATTTTCTTCCCTTTTATCCTTATCCTACTAAATGCTGTGCAGAGGAACTCAGTGCTTACAAGCTTTGATTAAAATTTTAGAATCTCCCAGCATTCAAGATAAAAGCTAAACGAAATTGAAAACAGTGGTTCTGGCACTGTTTGGAGAGTTTTAGTTGTCACACATGGAGGAGGATGATACTAGTCTTCTAGCGGGTAAAAGCCAGGAATGCTGCTAAACGTCCTACAACCTACAAATCAGGTCTCCACCCTTCTCTCAGAGACAGCAAAGTAATATTCCACCCTAGATGTTAGTAGTCCTGAGGTTGAAAAATTCTGGTCCAAATATGTATACTCTCTGCATGTGGGGAAACCAGAAGGCTTCAGAGTGGGTGACAAAATGAGGGGTGATGTTGAGTTTGGAGCTTTAAATAATTGGCTAATTCATAAAGTTATTCTCCACTCAGAATAGCTGTCTTCCTTATTATAATTATATTATATACATATATATATAGATATATGTATAAAATATGGTATTGTGCTTGTGTGTGTGCTAAGCTGCTTCAGTTGTGTCTGACTCTTTGCAACCCTATGGACCCTAAAGTAGCCCTCCAGGCTCCTCTGTCCATGGGATTTCCCAGCAAGAATACTGGAGTGGGTTGCCATTTCCTTCTCCATGGGATCTTCCTGACCCAGGGATAGAATCCCCGTCTCTTACGTCTCCTGCATTGGCAGGTGGATTCTTTACCACTAGTGCCACCTGGGAAGCCCATATAGTATTATACTACATATCAAAAATGGATATATTTTCTGGTTTTGCACAAAAATTCATTTGAAATATTCTCTTAAATCAGATGGGCACTTTGGGGGATCCCTGGTAGGTAAACAAAGTTTTAACCTCTCAAAGGAGATCAGCATTGAGAAGTTTGACAACCACAGTGAATCAATACTCAGCCACTGTTTATGATCCCAGTGGCAGCCTCGTTGCCAGGAGAGGCAGGGGCCCTTGAACCTTCTTGCAGCTCCTAGAGATTGTTAGTCAGTCACTTGCTCCACCAGAGCATGCCAGCTTATCAGCTTAAGCAGCTTCAGTTGTACTAGTGACAAGAGGTTGGTCACTGGGCTTAAAAGCTAAAGAAAAAGAATATATGAGAGAGTGTGAAAATTTAAAAATAAAATCCTTTTGAATCTCATTCTATAAAGAAGCAGAAAGCTTGACTGATATCTCTTTGCCTCCTGTTGTCTCAAATCAAACATTTTCAGTAGTGTGCTTTATGTATCAGTAAAACCATGCCCATTCCTTGGTAACTATAGGAAAGGTTACTATTTTTGGTGAGCTTGGGGAATAGTAATAGGAAGGAAAGGTGAAGATGGAGAATATTTTAATTTCCTCCCCAGGAATATTCTTTATGTTTCTCATGCTACCTTAAGATCATGGTTTAGTGACCTTTTGACATGGTAGTAACTGTATTTTCAATGTACGTATTATACTTCTAATTAAAGGCAGAGGACAGCTAACCAGAGAGTGAAGAATCACTGGGCCAAGAAGGTGAGCCTACTGTTTGGTGTTACCTTTCCCCTTGGAGTGTCTGTTGATTCTAAAAGGGACTGAGATCCCAGAGGGCTGGATGGAATTGTTGATAGCCTTGTAGAGCTAGGGGTAGGAATTATCATTACAGCCTATCAAATGTGGGCCCATATTCACTTGGGTTGGCACAGTTCAAGGCAGCATCCTAGGAGTGATGGTCAACCTGAAGAAGATAGGTCCTCACAGGGACTTCAGCTCAAACTTGAATATTTCAGTTGTTGTAGTCAGAATGAGGTGATCATGATTTGTAGGTAGGGGCCTTGCAAAAGCAAATGGAAATAAGTTTTGGAAAAGATGAGATCATGACATCAAACTAGGCTTAAAATTGTTTTTATAAATATTTTTTCAGATATGATATCTGACATCTAATAAAAAATAGCCAGACATTACAATGCAGCATGAAAACAATCAAGAAACAAAAAATAGAAGAGGCCCATAGGGTCTTCAGATTTCTTGAAGTTATCAAAATAAACTTTAAAATAACTACAATTTTACTTTTAATATTGAAGAATTTAAAAGACAAAAATTAGAATATTGCAGAAAACTAGAAAGTGTAAAATAAGATTGAAACAGGTATTCTAGAAATAAAAAATACAGTGAGAGAAATTAAGAGCTCAATGGATTATGGGTTTAATGATAGATTTGTCAGAGCTGAGGAAAGAATTGCAAATCAGAAGATAGGTCAATATCTAGAAAGAAGCACAGAGAGACAAAAGGAGGGAAAAACTAAAGAGACAGGAAGTTATACAGGGGATATAATGAGAATGCCTAACATGGTCCATTGGAGTCTAAAAAGGAGAAGCAGGAAAGAATGAGAGCAGAGGAAATATTGATGAGATAATGACTGAAGATCCCCTAAAATTGTCAAAGAACATCAAGGAACAGCAGGAGAGGCCCTTGGAACACTAAGCAGGCAAGATAGAAATAAATGTTCACTTTGGCACATAATAGTAGTTCAACTGTGAAGAATTAGAGAAAATAATCTTTAAACCAGACCAAGATTACCTTCAAAGAAGTAGCAATTAGACTGAGAGCTGATTTCCAAATAGTTATTATTCTTACCAGAAGACAATGGAATGTTTTCAATGTACAGAAACAAAAAAACAGCCAACTTAGAATTATATACTCAATGAATAGAAACTTTGAGAATGAAACAAAAATATTTTCAGACAAATGAATACTTTCAGAGATTTCTTTAGAGAAGATATTGTACTAAATATTAAAGAATGTTCTTCAGGAAGTAGAAAAAAATGATCCAGACAGAAGACCAAAGATAAAAGAAGGAATGAAGAAGACACATCTAAATAGATAACTACGATATATAAAAGCTGGAGAAGGCAATAGCAACCCCCTCCAGGACTCTTGCCTGGAAAATCCCATGGACGGAGGAGCCTGGTGGGCTACAGTCCATGGGGTCACAAAGAGTCGGACTTGACTGAGTGACTTCACTTTCACTTTTCACTTTCATGCACTGGAGAAGGAAATGGCAACCCACTCCAGTGTTCTTGCCTGGAGAATCCCAGGGACGGGGAGCCTGGTGGGCTGCCGTCTATGGGGTCACACAGAGTCGGACACAACTGAAGCGACTTAGCAGCAGCAGCATATACAAAAGCAATATAATATCTACATGGGCTTAAGGTACATATAGAATAAAAATGATAATATGTAACTTGAAAAGAGAATAAATGAAGGTAAAATGTTTTAATAGCCTTGATTAGTCAAGATTTCAAGTTGTAATGACTAAACACTAAAAGAACAGTAATAGAACAGATAACTTCCAAGGAAATCGAGGGGAAAATGGAATCATAAAAATAATCCAGTGAGGAAAGGGTGGTCTTTTCATAAACGGACTTGGGCAAATGATTGTCCATATGAATAAAAAGAAAATCTAGAAACTTGACTCTTGCATGAAAATCAATTCCAGGCAGATTGTACTCAAAATGTGAAAGAAAAAAAAATAACATTTCTAGAAGATAATTTGGGAGAATGGCTTCATGACTTCTGGATAGGTAAAGACTTTTTAAACAGACAGCAGGACAGTCAAACGATTGGAAAAAAAAAAAAAGAAAAGGAAAGAAAGAAAGAGGAAGAGAAAGAAGAAAGAAAGGAAAAAAGAAAAGAAAAATAAATATTGACAAGGACAAGATTTGGTTGCACTAAAATTAGAAATTTCTTTCATTCAAATACATCATTAAGAGAGAGAGTGAAAAGACATTTCATATCCAGAGAAGATATTTGCAACACAACAATCAAGGAAAGTTTGCATCTAGATTTAAATAATTCCTATAATGAGTACTAAGAAGAAACAATCCAATGGAATCAATTCAATAGAAAACAAGGGACTTGAACAGACATTATACAAAAAAAGATATTCAAAATGCCAATAAATGAATGAGAAGGTGCTTTCTGATGACGTTAGTCATCAGAACTGTAAGGTTCTGATTTCCTGCAGTGCAGGACATGTTTTATTTCTTTGCTTTCATAGTAATTCCTTAGAGGATCTCTATAGGTGCTTAAGCTGCACTTTGTCATTTCTTGCATGTCTCACAGTTAAAAACAAGGTAAATAAACTAAACGATGACCTAGTATCATGCTGACGGCAGACAAAATACTGGTTCTAAAATTTTAGCGGAGACTTTCTATGGTAGTTTCACTCCCAGTTTATAGCTTACATATTGCATTCACAGGGCTGTACTAATAAAACATCAAGACAAGAAAATGGAAATATGTTTCAGTTTTTCATGTCTATTCAGTTTTGGCCAATTTTCAATTTCTTGGAGATTTGAGAATTTTATAAGTATCCATAATTACAGGTCAGTTTTTATTTAAAAACTTGACTTGAGGGATCTCGAAAAACATATTTTGTGTGAGAACTAGCTATGTATATTTGTAGAATAGGATTAAGACTGGTATTGTTTGTGTTCTTTTCCACAAATGAAATCAGAGCTGACCTTGTGTCTTCAGAGATATTTGCAAGAATTCTTTTAAGTTAATGTAACCAAAAGGCAAGGGTTTCCTTATTTGTGTTAATATATCAGAAAGCAAATCCTATGTTCTAGTACCATGCTCCACAGCTATTGAGTTTTTTCAATACATATAATCTGTATCATTTAACTGCTGATAATTGTAGAGTTTTTACAAGAAAGACTAAAGTTGTGAGAGTTGTATCCTGGTGACGAGGGCCAATTGTCCTATTAGAGAATGGCATCAGGTTGTCTTGGCATATGAAAATACTGCTGCCATAAATCGAAAACACAATG
The DNA here is from genome assembly GCF_032452875.1 of Bos javanicus. Classification (NCBI taxonomy): domain Eukaryota; kingdom Metazoa; phylum Chordata; class Mammalia; order Artiodactyla; family Bovidae; genus Bos; species Bos javanicus. The sequence goes on from NC_083868.1 coordinate 88,388,464, forward strand.
TATTTAACTTAAAATTGATAATGGCAGGTTGATTCTGCTGACACTTTACTGGTTATCCCAGACCTTTTAAATGCAAGTTTTATTTGCAGCTTTAATGCAGAGATACTAAACATTTAACAGGTGCATTTGAATATATTAGTGCTGGAAAATTCAGCCTCGATGAACCTAACATATATGAAGAAATAGGCACAGGCACACATACTGTGACCATGGATTGAAGGTCTTGCCTGTGCTTTGCTGGGCACTCTCTGTACTCTCTTCTCATTCTCACAATGACCTTGCAAGATGGTCATTGTTATTACCTTTTTAGAGAAGAAGATACTGGGGCTCAGAGAGGTTAAGTTACATCTCCAAGACCATAGAACTAAGTGACAATGACCTTGGGAAAGCAAAATACAATTTAACTCCATGGTTCCCAGGTATATGACAAATGCCTGTTGGGTTTTTGTTTTTTTTTTTGGCTTATATAACTCTGATTAAGCTTCACATTTGCTTTGAAAAATTTAATCTATTTGTGTATCAATAAGGATATGATGTTTACCCTTCTAAATGGATGTAAAGGCTAAACCTTCACTGCTACACAATGGGGACTGGTTTGACCATGACTTGCACAGAAAATAAATGTTTCTCAAGCAAGGGTCAAGTAGTGCAATGAACTCTGTGACTGGATGAGGCAAGGTCGACTTTGTAGTGGCATGTTTGCTTTGAAACGCTGGCACAGAGGAACTACAGAGAGAGATGAACTGGTGTGGAGCTACATGAGGGTGAATGAGATGCAGTGTGTGCCAAGCTCCTACCTTCTGATTGATTTTTATTGTCTCTTCTGTGTGGTAGAGAAGGAGCTTTTCACCGGAAGAAGTCAGGTTAACATACACCTGTAGGCAGGGATACTGAGAGAGTTTCCAGCAGTCCGGACCACAACTGAAGGAGCAGTTAAATGTTTCTGTGATGGATGCATTCAGCAAGGTGCACTGAGCCTCCTCGGTCCATACACTACATAGAGAGGAGAAGAGTAAGCACAGATGCTAAGGGCACAGAAACTGGAAGCAGAGGAGATCACTTGTCAGTTCCTTGACCTGAAGAATCTTCCAAATCTATAATACAACCTACTTGTAACGTGTATGCCTTTGCATAGAGCAGCTTTGTCAAAGTGAAAGTTGCTCAATCATGTCCAACTCTTTGCAACCCGATGGACTATACAGTCCATAGAATTGTCCAGGTCAGAATCTGGAGTGGGTAGCCTTTCCCTTCTCCAGAGGATCTTCCCAACCCAGGGATTGAACCCAGGTCTCCCACATTGCAGGCGGATTCTTTACCAGCTGAGCCACAAGCTAACTACAATATAAACATAGATAAATTTTGCCTGGCATCTGAAAACTTTTCCAATGATTTCTATCAAATATAGTATCATCTTTTCCAATGCTTGATTTAAATTAGATTTTTTTCCTTATAAAATTCACCAGTAAGGGTAAGGCAGCATCTTTTTACATCAGAGCCTGTACCCACCCTGCATTTCTACGTTGTAACCTGCTTCCTGTCATGCCTTGGTCCTCGCCTCACAATGCCTGCCTACTTTGCAGGCAGAGAAGATGTAAGGGAGAAGGGGAGGAGAGATGAAGGAAGGGTGGAGGGGCTTAAGGTCTGGTGCGATAGGTGAAAGGGCAATGATGCATTTCTTTAAGGTCTTCCTAAAAATGGAGAAAAGATAACTTCACCTTTTGATTATACCAAGAGCCATCAGTTATTGTACCCCTTTCATCCTAATTGATGCTTTACATACATTGTCTTTTTTGTCTTATATGTTGGATATGAAATTCTTTTAAAGGAGAGTGAATTGACGGTCAGAGAAGTCAAATGCGTGCAAAGACACATAGCTCCTAGGTGGTGGAAATTGTGACTCCACCCAGTCCTGTATTTCTCTAAAGCCCAGGCCCATTGTGTGGTACTGCACTGCTCCCCCACAGTGGAAAAGAGGCTATTATATGAGCTTAGCGGATTCCTATCCATGTCCTGAGACCTCTCAGTTAGAAAGATTAAACAAACAAACGAAGAAAACCCCTTGAGCTGCCCATTGGTCAGCTTTTCATTCTAAACTATTTATAATTTTGTGATCAAGAGTAATAATTGTGATTAGGAAGTAATGTACCCCGAATCGATGTTTCACTTCTGGATATAAACTGATTACCAGAGTGATTAGAAAATAGCATGTTTCTTTGCAGATTAATAGCTCTTCTTTTTGCTGGACATGTGTTAATAAGGCTCCCTTTTCATGTCCAATTTTGTACAGAGCCAGGATTCAAGCCCTGACCCCCTCTGGTGTGGCAAATTTTCTGGGGACTTGAGTGGTCAGATTTTGCTTATACAAGGAAGAAAAAAAAAGTCTTAGATGGTGCTAAGCATTTGTGAGTATTGGAAAACGGTTTTGGAATCAGTGAACTCTGCGGCCCGAGGCATCCATGCCTTCACTGAGAAGGAGTAGAGCTGAAAGCATCAGAGAAAGAGTAGAGCAGCCATAAATGGGAAAGATGACGCCTTAATTTTAGCAAATTACTGTGTTTCAACTAGATTTGCTTCTAAAATGAAAGTATTAATTTAAGTGGGGAAATGAATGCCACAAAATGGTTTGATTCTCTTTTGGATTGAAACCTCAGTTTTTCATTTGAAAGGGCCTCATTTCTTTAAACTGAAGCGTCATGAGACTTTCTTGATTAGTTAAGCAATGCTGGGCTTTCCCATGCTCAGAGTGTCCAATATGGACAACAGCTAGAAACACTGGGGAGTTTCGTGGCTTACTAAGGGGGAACACACGTGCCAACTCAGTGTTTGTCTCTATCTGTTTGGTAAACCCAGGGGAAATACTTAAATAAGAAAAGTTCAAAATCTGTTATTTTAGAAGAACACCAGATTTGAGCTCCTTGCGATAATGTAGAGGGGTGGGATGAGGTGGGAGGTGGGAGGGAGATTTTAGAGGGAGGGGACGTATGTATACCTATGGCTGATTCATGTTGATATATGGCAGAAATCAACACAATATTGTAAAGCAATTACCCCCCAATAAAACTAGATTATTAATTTTGAAAAAGTGCATAGCAGTGTTTTTCAGCCTGTTAGAATCACCTGGGGAACTTAAAAAGTTACTGGTGACTGGGTCCCACTCCAGACCAATTAAATCTGACATTATGGAATGATGGTGGTGGGGCCTGGGTGTCAATATTTTAAAAAGATTCTCAGGAAGTTGAAATGTGCAGCTGAGAACTGCTAGTGTGTGGGGTGATGGAAGAGAGGGCTGTGGAGGAAAAGGAACGCGGGTGGAGAATGGACAGAGGTGTTAAGAGCCAAGAACAGGGATTCTGAAATTAGCAGGATGTAGGTTTGAACCTTGGCTCTTCCTGCCAAATACTAAAGCTGGCTCACTAGTAAAGAATCCGCCTGCTAATGCTAGAGACCTGGGTTTGATCCCTGGGTCAGGAATATCCCCTGGAGAAGGAAATGACCATCCACTTCAGTATTCTAGCCTGAGAAGTCCCATGGACAGAGGAACCTGGCAGGCTCCAGTCCATGGGGTTGTAAGAATTGGACATGACTTAGTGACTGAACAACAATAATGACACTGCATATTAGATCTTTCTTGAACCTCAATTTTGCTAATTTTATGAGTATATATATACTTACCTTATAGAATAGTTGTGAAAATTTAAAAAGTAATGTACGGCAAGTCCCTGGCACATAGTAGGTGGTTTACACATAGAGCTATTTTTATCGTTATTATTAGATAACTTCATTGACAGTAGTATGTGCCAGGCACTGCTCTAAGTGGTTCATAGCAAAGAAGGTAAGAAAGAGGACCTCGGAATTGGTAAGCTGTGTGGGAGGATGGAGAAGGAAGACAAAAGACAGCATCCCAAGCACCCAGGGGTGTTACCTCTGCATGTATGAGCGCAGGAGTGTGATTCCCAGCAGAAAGTACATCATGATGGAGCACACCATCATGGCCAGTCCCAGGAGAATGGCCCGGTCCTCTCCTGCTTTCAGTGCTGTGACAGTTTTCCTTTTGTCCAGGAGGTCGTGGTCCCTGATTTTTTGGTAAATATTTCTGAGGTTGAAAATAATACAGTTTTACATGAAGTTCACAGTTAGTCACTACAGCCCTAAAGAATAAGTCTCTGCACAGGCCTTCCCAAGGCAGAGAGATCGAGAGGGGCCCTCCAAACCTGCCTGAGTGCAGTTGGACCCCAGCACGTGACCACTGCATCCCAACACATACACATGCCCAACCCTGAGCAGAAACAAGTCTCCCATCTTTACTTGGGGTGTATGTCTAGCTGTCAATACTTTTTCTTTTTTCTAAGTCTGAAGAAAGAAAGCAGTGCCCTCAGTTGTTTAGATAATGCTTTGGGTTTGTTTCCTTTGCCAACTCCCAGCTGATCATCACTGATCTTTCTATAGCCCTAATACCTAATGGAACATTACTTCAAATAAATGGCAACATATATCAGGAAACTATCAAATTAATGTTTTACTTTCCCTCAGTAGTAATAGACAGAATTTAGTCTGGTTAACATTTTTAAGCATAGGGTTGCTTAGAGCTCTGTTGACTTGAGATTTGTTAGAAATGTGGAGACGTCCAGTGGTGACCCAGCCTTCTTTTCTTGTATGGTAAACATTTAAGCAAGTTTACAAAAATGTTAGTCAGATCAAGGCCAGACTCCAAAAGTTTGGATAGTTTTATTACTATCTGTAAAATTTTTCAATGATTAAAAAAACAAAACAGATTGGAGTCACTGTCTCCTAGTTCAAAACCTGATTTCATGGCTTACTAGCTGTGTGAGCTCTACAACTTCCTTATTCTAATTCCTAGTTCCTTGAAAAGTGGATATAATGTGTAACTACACTGTTATGGTTAAATAAGATGACATAAGTAGGTGGAGAATGACTGACTTGAAGTATTTAACAAATGTTCCCATATAAAAATGGTGTGGGGAGCTACAGCTTTATGACATGGACATCAGAACATCCCAAACTGCTGTTTTCTCCAAAGAATTCCTAAAAGACAGAATGGCAAAGGAGTGAATGAAGTAAAAAGCTTCTTAGTGGAGGGTTGAATTTGAAACTAGGTCTGAAGGAGAAGGCAGAAAAGAAGTGAAAAATTGCTGGAGGTGCTGGCTGGTGGGAGAGAGATGGGAAAAGTATAGGCAGGAAGGCAGGGATTCTGGGAAGGCAGGAGAGCAAGGAGCCATGGGGATCGTCTCCGGTTTCTGTTTTGAGAAGGGAGCTTTGGATTTTAGGGTGCAGGACTGAGTTTGGTGGGGGAGTGGCCAGTTTTCAGGGCCCGGGAACAGAGAGGAGGACAGATAGAATGATGAAAATGAAGGAAAAAACTTATGCCATTTTTATTTTAATCCTCAGATGAAAAGTCAACCTGCATGAGACAGACTTCAGATTTTCCTTTCAAATTTTCATGACAAGTCACTCTGCTTGCTTGAAAAAGAACTAGAATCCAATGTGGAACTTTGCAGAGGAGGAAAGAGATATCTGTTATTTGTATAATTGTATGTATATTTGGGGCTTCTATTCAGCTTCATGCTCCAGGATGGCCTTACTGGAGTTAACAGCAGGCATACATTCTGGTGGCATGTTCATTCTGGGCTGGTTGTTAAGATATTTTGATTCCCTGCAGAAGGGTGAGAGCACCCACATAGCATGTTTCCAAAAGTGTTTAAGGAAGAGTATATATTAATTTTCTTTGGTGGCTTAGATAGTAAACAATCTGCCTGCAATTCAGGAGACCTGGGTTTGATCTCTGGGTTAGGAAGATCCCCTGGAAAAGGAAATGGCAACCCACCCAAGTATTCTTGCCTGGAGAATCCCATGGGGTGGCAAAGAGTCAGACACGATTGAGTGACTAACACACACACATATCAATCTGGTTACTGAAGTAAAAAATTAACCAATTAGCTTATTGTCATTATTATTTAAAAGTTTTCTTCATGATATAGTTTATACAAATTTTTTCCTCGAGGAGTGGGTCCTTTGTAGTAGGAGGATCATAGCTGAATAGAGGCCTTTGTTCCTCGTCTTTTCATGGCCATGCCTTCCCAGCTCCTCCCTACTCTCAGTCACTCTTGGCCATTCTTTCTCCTCATCGAGTGGATGAGGAAGAAGCTCTGAGAGCCTGTCATTTTCATTACTCTCCAGCTCCCAAGCCCAGTGCTTCTGGACAAGCTGGTTTGCCCTGCCTCTGACTTCCACAGACTGGCCACCACCCATTCCCTAAGTTTCCCCATTCTTTTCTGAGATTTTATTTGGAAAATATAAGATTTATATGAAAGCTCTTAAACTTTATTCTCTATGAACCTGAATAAAAAAAAATCAGTGCCCATTCATCTAAAGCCAGACTTAGAAACAAGAAAAGGCAGTCTGAATGGCTTCAAAGACCTGCTGTAAAATAATAAACTGATGTTACTTCCCTGTTGTTATTTATCAACATGTATTTAATTCTAATGACTATACTGAGATTTGAATTTCTTGCAGGTGGAAGCCAGAAAGGAGGAAGCACAGTCTCAGATACAGAATAGTAGGCTGTTCCACTGCATCACTTATGCCAGTCTATACCCATAAAGAGACGCAGAGTAATCAGTCAGTTCTCTCACTAGAACAAGAAGCATATAAAAATGATTCAAATGGGTAATTTAAAAACAAATCACAATTTGGAAATAGTTAACAAATGTTCTTCACATGCTTTGGAATGTGTAGAGAAGAGGGAAAATGATTGGTTTCCACGCAGGCTAAACACATCTGGGAAATCAGGATATTATTCAGCAAAATGAACCTGGGTGAGTGAGATAGGACATACTCATGAAATTCATCAGTAAGTGATAATTGAATTAATGGATAAGTTAAAGGATGAATGAATGATTTGAAGCAATAGAAAATACATAGTCCACAAACTTATTTTGAGTGCTAGTAATCTCTAGTTTCTGGGCATGTGGCCCTTACCCAATAGGAAGACCGACATGAAAAAAAAAAAAAAATCAACACAGGGTAGTAAACTCAGTGCCAGAGCCATTCACAGAGTGAGTGTAGAAGAGGAATAATTTTCCCAGCCTGAGGGATGAGGACAGGGAGCAAGGACTGAGGTCAGGGAAGCCTTGCTGGAGGAGAAATGCCTTAAACAGAATATTCAAGATTGAATCAGAGTTAACCCAATGAGACATGAAGCCAAGGGCATTTCAGACAGAAGAAGTCACATGAACAAAGGATGGAGATTTACAACTACTTGCTGACTGCAAGAAACCATACCAGTTTTACCATTAGTAGGATGAGTGTGGGACAGTGAAAATGGGGCAAGTAATTTTGGAAAGGTAGTAGGTTATGAAGAGCTTTTGTAGCCCATTTAAGGAGCTTGGCTTTTACCCTTTAATTAATGGGAAGCTGGTAGAGGGTGACATGACAGAATTGAGTTTCAGAATGATCACTCTGGCTGAAGAGTGGAGATTAGATTAAAGACAGAACCAGACTTAAATCAGAAAAAAGAATTAGGGCATTGTTACTGCAGTGCTGGCAAAGGATGATGAGGGCACGATGTAGGAATCAGGTGGGAGAGATGGAGAGAAAAGGATGTATGGAGAAATATCTATGAGACAAAACTTTAGGACTTGGTGACTGATAAAATATAGGGGATGACGAGGAAGTGAAAAAAAGGGTATAGTTTAGATTTATGCTCAAGAACTTAGCTTGAGTGACTGGGGAAATGCTAGAGGGTGTTACAGCAGGGGTCCTTATTTCCCTGTTCTTCAGGATTCCCAAGAGGGGACTTTTGTTGCCTTGGCTAAGAAGGGAGAGGCTGATTGTTCATTTATAGATTTTCTCCCTGACAGACATAGTGTCCTGAGTTCAGGTGAGGAGTGACTGATCTGATTGGTGAGATAGATGAGATCCTGACTGTCAGAGGCCCTGTCTACCTTTTGTTGGTTTGAAGATCACTGTTTATTGATCTTGTGGCACAATCCTTTCCCTATCCTCTTGCACTTGCCTTTGTTCAGGCCTGGTATAAGCGGCCTTCTATAAGCCCCAGGTTGGGGAGGGAGTGCCCACTGTCTGAGACTAAGTGGGTTAGTGAGGTGCCCCTCCCATGCCGAGTTGTCTTCAGAGCTGGGGGAAGGAACATGATGTTATATTTTGGATATCAGGCCTAAACATCATGCTTCATACAAGGAAGCCTTGTATACTGGTTGTTACTCTGCCACTATGGGGGCTTCCCAGGAGGCTCAGCAGTAAAGAATCCGCCTGCAATGCAGGAGCTGCAGGAGACATGGGTTTGATCCCTGGGTTGGGAAGATTCCCTGGAGAAGGGAATAGCAACCCGCTCCACTACTCTTGCCTGGAGAATGCCATGGACAGGGGAGCCTGGTGGGCTACAGTCCATAGGGTTGCACAGAGTTGGACACGACTGAAGTGACTTAGCATACACGCACACACTGCTACGACTAACAGAGTGGATGATTCATTTCTCTTTGACCCTTTGTGTCTATTCTCTGTGAATCTACTTACGAGGGGGTTGGGGGAGAAATAAGAGAAGGTTAGTATAGTTCACTGAAGTAGACCTCTAAGGAGGAATGATGAGTATGGGGCACAACTACAAAATCAGTTTCAAATATGAGGGATATGCAACAGCAGGTACAGAGCAGGAATTTGAATTTGTTAGTCTGAAGGAAATCTAGCCTTGATATGTCCTGGAAAAGCAGTATATTTAAGCTCTGTTGGAGCAGTTGTGGCTTCATGGTTCATCCTGAACCATGAATAAATATGGTGAATACAAAGCAACACTTAAATGTGTTTGCAACAATGAATAGCACGTATGTGCAGTCTTTTCTACATATATATGGAGCATCCTGCCCAAATCCTTTGGGAGAATGTGAGTTATTCATAAAACTACAAGGCCAATTCAAGTATAATAAAATATTTTGCATATAAATTTTGATTGTCCAATAAAGCTATATTTTTACCCCAAGAAATAGTCAACACAATACGATTTTATTTCAAGTTCCATATTTTACTAGAAGCTTAAAGTCTGATATTATTCCTATGATTCGTATTATTCCTATGATTCATAAGCAAATTATTTATGAGGCTGTACATTTACAAACTTGGACATAAAATGTGAAATGTGCAAAAATTTTTTTTCTCTTTGGGCTTACCCATTTAAATTCAGATTACCTTGGTATTTAGCCTGCAGGAAGAAAACTTCAGGTTAAGGTAGGGTAAAGGTCATTTATTAATTCATTTGTTTACTCATTTGTCAACATTTTAGTCTTCATAAGATGAAACATTTTCTGCCAAGTTCTGGGAATACAAAGTGAATAAGATGTCCTGAGGGAGTTGGGTGAGACCCAATCATTACAATGCATCATAAGGAGATTTATTATAGTGAGTACAGAAGGGAAGCAAGTCAACATGCTAGGGGCCAGTTTGATGAAGTTTCGGTTACTGAATGGCTGATGTACAAGATTAGCCCATTTGCCAGTTTATTGAAGGATTACTTTGCTAAATGAATAATTTGCCCACTTAATCACAGATTTGAAAAAGACTTATTTTAACGAGCATTGTTTTAAGTATAGTAAATTGATATGAATATATTTTCTTATGAATATTTTTAAATGATATTTTAAAAGTACATTCAATTATATTCTTCTTATGAATATGTTCTTTTTAACAGTATTTTAAGATCTGTTTGATTTTTTTTTAAAGCTAAGTAAGTTTCCTAGGGAGGTTTATTCTCTTTATAAACATATTCTTATGAATATATTCATAGATGTATCTTTTGGAATCTGTGTATGAATATATTCTTCTAATATAGCAAAAATGTAGCATTTCACTTGGGAACCTTTCCATGTATAATGATTTTTTTTTCAAGTCCTTTTTAGAGTCATTTGCTGTTTTGCTAACATTTTAGCATCACTGAAATTCTTGTGGCAAGTTTCACATTGACTACTTTGACAGATTTGGCAACTTTATCAATTAACAAAAATTTGTTTCTTTTAACTATTCATAAGAATACAGTCATTGATTTTGGTGGGAATTTTTAATATCTTTTTGAAGTTTCTATTGTTTTATTTGTACAGTTTTATTTTGTCCTTTGGAAAAGACCCTGATGCTGGGAAAGATTGAGGGCAAGAGGAGAAGGGGGAGACAGAGGATGAGATGATTGGATGGTATCACTGACTCAATGGACATGAGTTTGAGCAAACTCCAGGTGACAGTGAAGGACTGGGAAGCCTGGTGTGCTGCAGTTCATGGGGTTGCAAAGGGTTGGACATGACGTAGCAACTGAACAACAACAGTTTTGTCCTTATAACAAAATGTTTATCTGTCTCTGCTCTTGTCCTGTTATTGAAACAGGAGGGATCTGGATAAAGCAGGTGGGACCCTCTCCTGGGGGTAAAATGAAGAGCAGAATCAGCGTAATGCAGTCGAACTTGCTGATCCTAGAGAGAGGGAAACCCAGGGGCAGAGAGGAAAGGAAACAAAGAACACAGAGAGCAGTAGGGCATGGCTGGGTGGGGAAAGGGGAGGAAGACCAGAGAACAGGGGAGCCTGGAGGCAGAGGGTGTCTGGAACACAGACAGAAGGGCAGACAGGCAGAGAGACGGAGGGACAATGATTGCAGAGACTGAGAAACAGAGGGTCTGAAGGCCCCAAATCTGGGTTCCCTGAAGCCTTTTGGTCCCTGCTAATCCATAGAACTGTGTTTTTGGTGCATAACTAAATTTGATAAATTCACCAAAAAGGTCAATTTGCAAATGGATTAATATTTGGCAAAATGGCTATCATTGTATTGGGCATTCCTTGAACTGGGCAACTGGTGGATTGGTGATGGATTTATTGACTCAGGACTGTGATTTATGAGCATAAATGTTTTGATTTATGAGCATAAATGATTTTAATTTATGTTTAATAAAACCAATGTGGCCATGACTTGGTTTAAGTGGTGATGGTTAAAGGGTCCAGTAAGAGACTGGATTAAGTCTCCAATGAGCAAACAATTGATAAGGTGAATAGTATCCAGACAGAACGTGAGAGGATAGGGTAGCTGAATGTGGTTGGATTCCAGCATCCAGTGGGTGGAGGATGACAGGTAGTGAACTCATTAGATAAGCAGGGTTCAGAGATAAAGGGTCTTATATGTCTTCTGAAGGTGGAGGAGCCACTAGAAGAATTTAGTAAGAGAGTGATATAATTAGGTTGCACTTTAGAACAAGGGTCCCCAACCTCTAGGCTGCAGACCTGAACCTCCTGTCAGATCAGCAGTGACATTAGATTAGAAATAAAGTGTACAGTAAATATAATGCACTTGAATCATCCCCAAACCATCCCCACCTTCCCAGTCCTTGGGGAAATTGTCTTCCAAGAAACCAGTCCCTGGTGCCAAAGAGGTTGGGATCTGCTTCTTTGGAAAGATGCCTCATGTTAGTGTGGTTGACCGTATGGGATGGTTTATACCTGGAGGCTAAGAGACTGGTTCCGAAGCTCTCCCAGCATTTCTGATGTTAGATAAAGAGGAGTTGAAAAAAAAAGAGGTGGTAGAGGAGACGAAAGTTTAGATCCAGACATCATTTGTATAACCATGAACTGTGGATTTTAATGAGACTCTTTAGGTTGTCAGAGAAACAAAACCTAGCTAGCGTTTTAGAACTAGGAAAGGGCAAGAAGACAGGTCTGCCAAGGGTCACAAAGCAGTCAGAGAGGTGAGGGGCACAGGAAGGTGTAGGAAAGAGAAGGAAGGAAGGTGTGAATAAAGAATTATGTGTATTTGAGGGAGGCCCTTCAGAAACATAACCATAATAACCGTAATACTTAGCACACTGTTTATATTTATGCCTCTCTGGCCCAGTGAATATTGAGCTGCTCAGAAGTGAGAGCCAGAATGCATTCACCTTTGTAAGCTCAGTCTCTTGCATTTATTATACTCACAAAGTATTTTCCTTTTATGTGGGCTAGAAATGGCTTCAATATGCTTAGGTTGTGAGGCAGCCAGCACAGGGAGGCTCCATGGCCAAGTGAAACCAAATAAATCAGAGAACCATGGCTAGAAGAGACTCCTGGCTTTTCTCTTCCTATCAGCACCCACTGCATTTTACTGCTAATGTATTTAGTATTCCTTCTAGAAAAATGTCAAACTTCAATGGCACTGAGAGCTTTAGTTTCCAGACTTCAAGGAAAAGTGCCTTCTGTTAGGTACTAGGAAGTGAATCTGTGGGGAAATGGATTGCTGAATGCCAGCTGAGCTGAAAGAGGCAGAGTTGCTATGTATCTCTGCTCCAGGAGCACTCGGTCTGTCATCTCATATGGTCGAGCTGGGAGTGGCAAGGGTTCAAACAGCTATTATTCTGCCTTCTGCCCGCCAAAGTCTTCTGTGTTTTTGAGATGTGTGTATAACCTCATCTTCTACTAGTTCCAGATCGCATGGTTTTTTTTTTTTTTCCTTTGAACTAGTAGGTATATATATATATATATATATATATGGTCCAATTTGATTAATTATTATTCTGTTTTCATTCTTTTAAAGTATATGTTCCTTTGGGAGAAATGTGCTCATGGGAACAAATGACAGTCATGCTTAATAGAGTCATAAAAATTAACATAAGGGTTTTGTCTATGAACCTAATGTTATTATTGTCAGCTTATTAATTCACAGGAAATCTTAGTACTTTATGGATAAGAGAATAATGATGAGAGTAAAATTATGGAAACAAAAGTAGAAGTTCTTTGTTTTTACTGCTGCCTTTAAATTACCAGATCAATTTCCCAATGATACTTTAATATCTAATCCTCATTTCTTTTTACCTGATCCATTAACATATTACATTTGAATCAATTCTTTAGTGAAAAATATAGGAGGAATAGAAGATTATGTGAATCATTCGCATAAGATAGGATATCCTTGTAACCTAAAGAGCCTTTGAGAAGAGACTTTGTGTTGACCACATTACTTGGCTCTAGTGCAACAGTCGGAGAAGGCAATGGCACCCCACTCCAGTACTCTTGCCTGGAAAATCCCATGGATGGAGGAGCCTGGTGGGCTGCAGTCCATGGGGTCGCTGAGTCGGACATGACTGAGCGACTTCACTTTCACTTTTTACTTTCTGCATTGGAGAAGGAAATGGCAACCCACTCCAGTGTTCTTGCCTGGAGAATCCCAGGGGCGGGGGAGCCTGGTGGGCTGCCGTCTATGGGGTCGCACAGAGTCGGACACGACTGAAGCGACTTAGCAGCAGTAGCAACAGCAGTGCAACAGTGATAGAAATAATTTTAAAAATAGCTAGAATGACTCTACATATGGAAATAAAAATATTTAAAAAATTTAATATTAAATTTTAAAATTAAAATTAAAAATATTATAAAAATATAGTTCCAAAGAACTTATGGGTCATAGAATAAAACATGATAGAAATTAGGATTCGTTTAGAATTGAATGAGAAGAAAACCCATATAGATCAACTATGTGGGCTACAGCTAAAGCAAAACAGATAGAACTACATAATCTAGAACTACATAGATGTTTATATTAGATAAGAAGAGAGCTTGCAAATTAATGTGCTAGGCATCCAACGTAAGGAGTTATTAAAAGATTAATAGAATATATTAAAAGAAAGTTTAAGGAAGACAATAAACACGAGTAAAAATAAATGGAATAAAAGATGCATTATATTAAAGAATCAATGAAATCAAAGGTTAATTTTTGAAAAGACTAATGAAATGGACAAACCTCTGATGAGAATAAAAAACTAGAAAAGACTCAAATATCAGGCATTTAAAAACCAAAGATATAGATACAGAATGAATTAGAAAGATGATAGAGGATATTAAAGACAACTTTATAGCAGGATATTTTAAAACCTTGATATATAATGTACTCAAATATATAGGGAAATTTTACTCAAATATATAAGGAAATTCCTACAAACTTATGGCTTATTGACACTGCTTTGAAATAACTGGAAAATCTGAATAGTTCTAAATCATTAAAAAATTGAATCAATACAAAATATCCTCAAAACGGAAATAGCAGGCTCTGATGATTTATAGGTAAGTTCTACCTATATTATACAAATCGTTTGGAGAATCATATTCAGAGAAAGACTTGGTGACATAAAGACAGAAATTTACCACAAATTAAGTAATAGCTTTCATAAAATTTCAATAAGAAATCATAAGAGTTTTTTGGGAAGTAGGATAGGAATGATTGGACAAGCTAATTCTAAAAATGTATATGGGAGTGCAAACATCTAAGGGTAGCAAATACAATCCTGATTACAAAAGAACAAGGCGGGTGACTTTTGTTCCAGAAATCAAGACGCATTATCATGCTAAAGTTGGTAAGCTCCTGTGTGGTGTTTGTCTGAAGTAGACAGAATGACTGGAGGGACAGAATAGAGATTAAGGAACATATTCATGCATGTGTGGAAACCTAATACAGGATACATGTGTACTTTTAGATCGTGTGGAAAGGAAAAACTATTCAACGAAAGGTGCTGAGCAATTGGTTTTCCATACAGAAAAAAAGAGGTGCCTAGTTCACACCACAAACAAAAATCAACTTCAGGTGATTAAAGATTTAGTTGTGAGAGGCAAACCTATGGCTGTATGTAAATTACCTGTACCGGAGCCTACCCTTTTGAACTTGGGATAGGAAGGGATTTCAGAATGCTCAGAAAATTGCTGACTGAGATCATACTAAAATTAAGAACTTTTGTCTATGAAAAGATATCATAAAGTGAAAATACAAGTAAACTGGAAGAAGCTATTTGTACACAATAAACAGACAAAATGTTAACAGAGACTTAACAAAAGTTTTTAATAGTTTATGTATGTACATGTGTGCTCAGTCACTTCAGTTGTATCTGACTGTTTGCGAACCTGTGGACTGTAGCCCAAGAGGGTCCTCTGTCCATGGGATTTTCTAGGCAAGAACACTGGAGTGGGTTGCCAGGCCCTCCTCCAGGGGATCCTCCTGACCCAGGGATTGAACCCGCATTTCCTGTGGCTCCTGCATTGCAGGCAGATTCTTTTACCACTGAGCCAAGGAAGCCCCTTTTTATAATTTATAAGCATTTAAAATTATTGCTGCAGGAGCATTGGTCTCAGTATTTGGTCTACTATACTGTCAGGAAAGGAAGTCTTATTGCTGTTTCTCTCCTCCATCTCTTTTGCTTCTCCTGGAACACTTATTATTCACATGTAACTCTGATCCTTTTTTTTATGATTTCCATCTCTTTATACTTTCTCTCTGGATTTTGAGATATTTCTTTCAGTTTATCTTACAGTTCTCTCATTTTGTTTTCAGCCATTCTCTATGGTTAACATTCTATCTTCTATTAAGTTTTTAAATTAAAGAAAATAGAGGCTTTTATAAAGAATTCCTACATCAATAAGAAAAAGACAAAAATTCAGTAGAAAAATGGGCCACGTTATTGAACAGGCATTTCACAGGAAAGAACTAGGGAAGTACACATGGCCTTATTAATCTGAAAAATGAGAATTAAGAGCACAATATCCTCTGGATAAATAAAAATTAAAACCCCCAATAAACTGCGGAAAATTCCTAAAGAGATGGGAATCCCAGACTATCTGACCTGCCTCCTGACAAATCTGTAATGCAGGTCAGGAAACAGCAGTTAGAACTGGACATGGAACAACAGACTGGTTCCAAATAAGGAAAGGAGTATGTCAAGGCTGTATATTGTCACCCTGCTTATTTAACTTATATGCGGAGTACATCATGAGAAATGCTGGGCTGGATGAAGCACAAGCTGGAATCAAGATTGCCAGGAGAAATATCAGTAACCTCACATATGCAGACGACACCATGCTTATGGCAGAAAGTGAAGCAGAACTAAAGAGCCTCTTGATGAAAGTGAAAGAGGAGAGTGAAAAAATTGGCTTGAAATTCAACATTCAGAAAACTAAGATCATGGCATCTGGTCCCATCACTTTATCACAAATAGATGGGGAAACAATGGAAACAGTGACAGAGTTTGTTTTTTGGGGGGTGGGGCTCCAAAATCACTGCAGATGTATGAATGACTGCAACCATGAAATTAAACGGTGCTTGCTCCTTGGAAGAAAGGTTATGACCAACCTAGACAGCATATTAAAAAGCAGAGACATTACTTTGCCAACAGAGGTCTGTCTAGTCAAAGCTATGGTTTTTCCAGTAGTCGTGTATGGATGTGAGAGTTGGACTATAAAGAAAGCTGAGCACTGAAGAACTGATGCTTTTGAACTGTGTTGTTGGAGAAGACTCTTGAGAGTCTCTTGGACAGCAAGGAGATCCAACCAGTCCATCCTAAAGGAAATCAGTCCTGAATATTCACTGGAAGGAGTGATGCTGAAGCTGAAACTCCAATACTTTGGCTACCTGATGTGAAGAACTGACTGATTTGAAAAGACCCTGATGCTGGGAAAGATTGAAGGTGGGAGGAGAAGGTGACAACAGAGGATGAGATGGTTGGATGGCATCACTGATTCAATGGACATGAGTTTGAGTAAACTCCGGGAGTTGGTGATGGACAGGGAAGCCTGGCATGTTGCTGTCCATTGGGTTGCAAAGAGTTGGACATGACTGAGTGAGTGAACTGAACTGAAAACCCCCAAACTCGAGAGCAATGGAATCACATCTACAACTGCTTTGGAAAACGATGGCATTGTGCAGTGAAGTAGAAGCTGTGCATACTTTTGAACCAACTATTTTCGTTAGGTGTACAGCCTAAGAAATATTTGTATATATGTACATAGGCAGATGCACAAGAAGTATTACAGCAGCATTGTCAGTACAAAACTGGAAATAACACTAATATCTATGGGCAGTAGACTGGATGAATAAATGGTGGTATCTTCATATAATGGCATACTACACAGCAGACAGAATGAGCTACAGCTACTCACATCAGCACCAATAACTTGATAAATCATGGGATCATGTTTGGTGAAAAAAGCCTGCTGCAGAACAATTCATATGGTATGTTTCCATTTGTATAAAGTCTTCAAACATTCAGAAGTAAACAATGTATTGTTTAAGCATTCAGATGTGATTAACTCATGAAGAAGAGCAAGGGAATAATAAACAGGAGGGTGGTTATCTCTGGGTGGGGGCTGGAGCAGGGATGGGGACGCAGTTTAGGAAGCATCCTCAGGGGCTTCAAAAATTCCAGTTGTTTTATTTTTTAATCTTAGTGAAGGGTACTCAGATGTTTATTTTGTCATCATTCTCTGTATGTTTTGTGTGTGTGCTAAGTTGCTTTAATTGTGTCTGACTCTTTGCAACTCTATGGACCGTACCCTGCCAGGCTCCTCTGTTCATGGGACTCTCCAGGCAAGAATACTGGAGTGGATTGCCATACCCTCCTCCAGGGGATCTTCAGGGATTGAACCTGAGTCTCTAATGTCTCCTGCATTAGCCGACAGGTTCTTTACCACTAGCGATACCTGGAAAGCTCTCTCTGTATGTTAGCATGTGATAAATGTTACTTTATATTAATTCAACGTTTAATAGAAGCAATCCAAAGAATATTTTATGAACTCAGTGGTAATATCCTTAGTCAATAACCTCTCTCTAATAGTTATTACTGCTGTAACTTTATTTTGCTGTAGCTCTATTTATTTAAAGCAAAACTTTATTTTGCTTCCTGTAATTTAGAGAATAACATTGGCTCACCTAACAAAGAAATTTGATCAAAGAAGGAAAAGTATTCCTTCACATTGCTGGGCATGTGAAATGGAGCACAAGGATAGAAACCAGTATTTTGCATATAGCAGATGATCACAAAAACAGGACTGGCTTTGAATTAAAATAATTCAAAAAATTTACATTTTTGAAAAACATGTAAAGTTGACTTCAGATTCCTTTGAACCATAAAAATTAGGCTTCAAAATTTTCAGTGGACTTTTCCTTCCATTTAGTTGCTCTGCCTGCCTATAAGCTTTTTTCCTGATGTTCTATCTCTTGAGGAATCCTAGGGAAGCCGATATCCTGACAGGCTTGGCTCTGGTCTCAGAACAGGCAGTGTGGAGTGCCTGGGCCCTGGGATTGTCAGGGGGAACATAGCTGGAGAAGCTGGATGTATAGAGGCCAGGTTTGTAGGAAAGAAACTGAGGGTGGAATTATTACAAGCAGTTATGGGCAGTAGTTCCAGATAACCTAGTTAATTTATTTCCAAGTAATTAACTTGAGGACCTTGATTATCTAGATTTATGATCAGCCATCATTGGCTTCCTTATCACCATGACTACTGCCACCAAGATAATTAAGCAGAACAATAGCTGCCATTTAAAGTCATGCTGTTTGAGTCTTGTCCTACAAGAGTCTGTGAATTAGGCAGTGAAGATGGAGATGTGGTCAAGAAAGAGGTATAGACAAATGAACCAACATCAAACTAAGGATACTGGCATAGTACCAGATTCTATTGCTGTATTCTTTGGCTGTTGTTCCATTTGTCTTTGACTCTGTAGGCCAAAGTCATTCAGATTGATTTCATAAACCTTGACATCCTCATCCCATAAATAAAGCTTGCTGAAAATGATTTACTTATAGTCAATATTTTAATTATTTTAAATCCCATGATTATTGAAATCATGCTCTGGAAATACAACCATAAAAGTAGTGATTTAAGAATTTTATAGAATCTTATTTGTGCAGAATATGAAGCTAATTATTTGCTCCTTTTAATTCCACAAATATAGTCAATATATCATGTTAGCATATTTATTATCTCCTTTGATACACAATTTTCAACTCTATTCTGACAGTGTTTTCCCCTATGGGCTTGGCTGTTCACTGCTGCTCTGGCTGTCTCATGTTTGATAAGGGCCTAGCTAAGCCATAGGGTTGGAGAAGGCAATGGCACCCCACTCCAGTACTCTTGCTTGGAAAATCCCATGGATGGAGGAGCCTGGTAGGCTTTAGTCCATGGGGTTGCTAAGAGTCGGACACGACTGAGCGACTTCACTTTCACTTTTCACTTTCATGCATTGGAGAAGGAAATGGCAACCCACTCCAGTGTTCTTGCCTGGAGAATCCCAGGAACGGGGGAGCCTGGTGGGCTGCTGTCTATGGGGTTGCACAGAGTCGGACACGATTGAAGTGGCTTAGCAGCAAGCCATAGGGTAAAGGGGACAGAGTGCAACCTTGGGTTTAAATCTTGATTCAATCACTGGCTAGTTGTTGGACTCTTGGAAGTTTACTTAAACTCTCTTATCTTCAGCTTCCTCAATTTTAAAATGGGCATAATAATCTTTATCTTATAAATTAGAAGCGACAGTTTATGAAAACATGTAGTGCAGAGTAATTGCTTCTTAAATATTAATCCTTTTGCTTGTAAAATTTATATAGACAGCAAAATATATTTAATTAAGTTACTCAATGAGAATAAATGAAAGGTGAAACAAATGCACCATGCTTCCACCTGCTCTGATAAAACCTTCAAAATCTGAGGACTGGCTGTGACAGTCACAGCATTCCTATAGGGCGCCGAAAACTCTGCCTTCCACACCATCACTGGTAGTGACATTTTTTTTTTTAAGAAATGAGGAAATTTTATACAAAATATGGAATTTAAAAATAATACATCAAATTTCAGTCTTATTGTAAAAGTCTTGCTGAAAGATGATTCAGCTAAGCTACCTGAAAGCAAATGAAAAATAACTTGATTAAGCATTGAGAACAAGCATGTGAAAACCTAGTGATGAACAAAGACAGTAAATTTTCAGTTGATGTGCTTCTTTCATGATGAGTACCAAGACTTTGATCAAACACTAGTTGCCTTCTGAGCTGTAATTTTACTTAAACATCATGTCATTATTTTTTCCATAATTAATATAACATTAAAAAGCATTTGGAAAATGGAGGAGTAGAAAACATACTTTTACTTCCATGCTTTTTCCCACGTATATATATTTTTTGTGGCTGCAATTATAGTTTGTATGCAATTTTCAACTTGAATTGTCAGTTAATATTATGCTTAAACAATTTGAGCTGCTAAGTGACATATTACATTCTATGATTTATTTAACAGATTTTCTATTGTGAATATTAAAGTTGCTTCCAAACTTTTGCTATAATACAAAATTATTGTGAGGAACAATTTTGCTTTTAGAATTTTAAAAGGATTTTATCTGTAGGGAAATATATATTTTTAAAAGGAAAAATAGAAGTACTAGTTATTAGAATTTATACTCAAGTAAACCTCCTGCAGGTCCTTTTTCTTGTGCCCAATGCCATTTATCAATTTTTATCAGATTCTGCAGGCAAATGAGTCTTGCTTAAGTTGCAGTATATTCGTATAGTCAATTGTGTTTAAAATTTAGCTTCACTAAACCCAAGAAACAGCACCAGGTCAATAAGAAAAAGACACAGAAGAAAAAAGAGAAATCAAATATTCAAAATGGCCAGAGAAGTTTGTGAATGCATTTATTTCCAAGGCAGAAGACTGGGTTGGACTGAATAATTGTCATTTTGTCTTTCATTAACACTGCCTTTGCCCTTTAATCTTTTTGCTTACCCCTCCTCCCCATTTCTCCCCAATGCCAGGCTACTTTTCCAAGGAGTTTGAAGGCTCCTTGGATGTATCCATCCTTTTTTCATTCTCTCTTAGTTTTTGCTTTCCTTCCCTGCCATATGTCCAGTGCCTTGAAGAATTTTCATCATTTCAGCTCAATATTTATTGAGCATCTACTATGTGCCAGGTATGACGGTAGGAGGTGAAAATTCAAGGGAGACTAAAACACAGATTTTGTGCTGGTCAAGAGGATATTGGGAGGTTTGATTGAATGGGTATCCAAAGACAGAGATAGAAGTAACCAAGAGACCAGTGTGTGTATAAGTGCAGGGGTAAAGGGCATTTTGGGCTTCCTTCATCTGCCTGCAATGTAGGAAATCCGGGTTCAATTCCTGGGTCAGGAAGATCCCCTGGAGAAGGAAACGGCAGCCCACTCCAATTTTCTTGCCTGGAAAATCTCATGGACAGAGGAGCTTGACGGGCTACAGTCCATGAGGTCGCAAGAGTCAGACATGACTTAGCGACTAAACCACCACAAACCACCACCACCAAAGGGCATTTCTGACAGGCAACAGCTTTTGCAAAGCTATGTAGTAGGAGTGAGCATGGAAAGTACAAGGAGGAGAAGGCCAAAGTGTCTGAAACCTTGTTCCTTCAACCCAGAGCCCATTCTACCTTAACACTCGCAAAATAGAAAGCTCAGTTGCCTAATGCTGTCTCTTTGGTGGGCTTTCTGTGTATTCTAGTTAAATGATTCCAAAAAGCCCCCTGAGTCCCAGTGATTTACCTTTTCTCATCATGTCTGTAAGATGAAGAAGTCCGGCCACTGGTCCATATAAACATCTTAGAGGATGTTGGTCCAGGGGCTTCTTTCCTTATGGTGGAAGTCCTGGAGGAGTGGCGAAAAGACCTAGAAGAGATACACACTGAAGTTAAAGCCATTACTTAAAGTTTGGGGAACTTTGTATCAATGCCTGTTCAGTCATTTCAGTTGTGTCTGACTTTTGCAACACCCTGGACTGTAGCCTACCAGGTTCCTCTGTCCATGGCATTCTTCAGGCAAGAATACTGGAGTGGGTTGCCGTGCCTTCCTCCAAGGGATCTTCCCAACTCAGGGATTGAACCCATGTCTCTTGTGTCTTCTGCATTGACAGGCAGATTCTAGTGTCACCTAGGTAACCCCTCTGTATCAATAGCACCAATAAATCTCGGTGGACTGACCATCTTAAATAAGACCAGGTTTCTCTCTGTAGTGCAGCAGTTTTCAACTCTGGCTGCACATTTAAGTCAAATGGGAATCTTAAAAAATACTGAAGGCTGAATCTCTCCCTCAAAAATGTGCATTCAGTTTTTTTTTTTTTTAACTTCCTAGTTGTTTCTAATGCATTGCTAGGATGAAGAGACACTCCTTTAGGGAAACATGTTTTCTAATTGATGTTATTATCATATTCCCTCCAAGATATCTCCTCCAAAAATATAATATGGTAGAGTTTTACTTATTTATTAGCCACTCTGTGCAGCATGTGGGATCTTAGTTCCCCAACCAGGGATTGAACCTGTGTCCCCTGCAGTGGAAGTGCCAAGTCCTAACCACTGGACCAGCAGGGAACTCTCTATATTTGGTCCAGTTTAGCATTCTATATTTTTCCAAAGTTTTGGTTCAGGGTTGGTTCTATTCCTCTGTTCCTCTTCAAGCTGTTTTCCTTGATGCTGACAGATGTGACATGTTAGTGATGACAGATCATCTTTTAAATGTGTTCTGCTGTTGCCAAAGCTGAAAGTTCATCCCTTGCAGTTGAGCCTCTGAGAAAATCATGGCATCAGTGGCAGCAGATATTCACTGCTCCTAAGGGCCAGGTTTATAGGATCTGGAGTCAAGATGTTAGAAGACTGTTGTGTTCTTTTGGTTATGACATGGTTTGGGGATTAGTTCTTTCATCTTGAATTTAGAAATATGAAATATCATAACACTCTTAGTCACATATATAAAAGTTAAAATGATATTTAATAAATATAGAAAAGGAGGAAAGGTGATTCCTTCATGAATGCATGGTCAATCATGGATTTCCTTTAGGTTGAGCATAATATTATTGGTAAGCATGAGACTGGAAATGATATTAAGTACTATATATTATATCTGGGCTTCCCCAGTGGCTCAGCGGGTAAAGAACACATCTGCAATGCAGGAGACACAGGAGGCTTGGGTTCCACCCCTGGGTTGGGAAGATCCCTTGGAGGAGGGCATGGCAATCCATCCAATATTCTTGCCTGGAGGAATCTTACGGATAGAGGAGCCTGGAAGGCTACAGTTCATAGGGTTGCAAAGAGTCAGACATGACTGAAGTGACTGAGCATGCACACGCTATATTAGCTACTACATGCCAGGCAATTTGCATAGATTATCTATGTATGTGTCATGAAATGTGTATACCAATATCTATGTGATGTTTATATTTTGAAAACCATTCAAGATAGATAATGCTATTATTTCCAGGCTACAAATAATGCTTTTAGGGGACTGAGCTATTTGCTCACATTTAGAAAAGGTGGAGCCATGTCTGCTTGTCTCCAATCCTTGTGCTTTCTGGAGAAAGATACGTTATAGTCTAGCCCAGAGATTCTCAATGTACACAGGATTTATCTGGAGATCTTGTGACCATGCAGATTCTGATTCAAGTGAGTCTAGGGAGGGAGCCCAAGATTTTGCATTTTTAGTAGGCTCTTGATGATGCTGATATTGCTGGAGGAAACACGAAGCACCTAGGACTCAGAGCATATACTCAGAATCAGTGGTTGTTATTGGCCTAGTTTTTTTTAATTTTTATTAATTAGCTGTGTGGCCTTGAGAAAGGCACTTATCTTTGCAGGGGCTTACTTGTTTTTAATCTGTAACATGAAAAGTTTGAAACTGATAACCTCTGAGATCCTTCTCAGCTTCAAAATTTTGTGACTCAGTACATTGAAGGATGAATTAAAGTGTATTTAAATCATTGTGTACTGACTTCCTGGAAGTAATTCTGGGAATAGATCTCCTTCTGTAACCCTTGGGTCAGCATCAGAGATAGAAGGAACAGAGGCCATGGGAAGTGCTTGGGGTTTGACAAGCAGTATAGATGCAAGATATAATACTTCTACCCTTGGTTTCTCAGGATGAATGATAGGAATGAAAAGATACACCTGAATGGATACCCTGGACAGTTTCAAAAAGATTTAGAAGTTGAATCTGCTTAGCTCTGGGATCTGGGACATTTAAAGTTATTTAAATTTCCTTTTGAACATCTTTAAAACACATAAGGTAGAATAGGAATTAAATTTGTTATTAGAACTAGACAGTCTTTGAAAGTGAAAGTGTTAGTTGCTCTGTCATGTCTGACTCTCTGCCCCATGGACTGTAGCCCATCAGGCTCCTCTGTCCATGGCATTTTCCAGGCAAGAGTACTGGAGTGGGTTGCCATTTCCTTCTCCAGGGGATCTTCCCAACCCAGAGACTGAACCTGCGTCTCCGCATTGCGGGCAGATTTTTTAACCTTTGAGCCATTAGGAAAGCCCAGTCTTTAGGAAATAAGAATGATTTGTGTGTATGTGTGTGTGTGTGTGTGTGTGCGTATGTGTGTTAGTCGCTCAGTTGCGTCTGACTCTTTGCAACCTCATGGGCTATAGCCTACCAGGTTCCTCTGTCCATAGAGTTCTCCAGGAAAGAATACTGCAATGAGTTGCCATTCGCTTCTCTAGGAGATATTCCTGACCTAGGAATTGAACCTGGGTCTACTTGCATTGCAGGCAGATTCTTATCACCTGAGCCACCGTGTAAGCTAAATGACCTACTTTATAAGAATGAAGATTGGCTTAAACCTTCAGGAAGGTATTTCAACACTGACTCTGGTGGAATCTTCTGATCGTTGTAGTCACTCCTCAAGGGTTGGGTTGAAGCAGGCAAAAAAAGGGGCACACTTTGTATTCAGGTAAAGCGATAAATTGCTGAGCTCCCACCATCCTGTTACTAGTTATAAGCCAGGCTTTAATAGACACACCATCCATATTATAAATGATTTGAAATTATTCCAAGTGAAGGGGCTGTGGTGATTTTAATATACTTAACAATGCTTTTCAGACTATGTGTCATTTCAGCATTGCACCCTTGCGCTGCTGTTTGAAGATGATACAGAAGGGAAGAGATGAAAGGTATACTTATTCTAATTAACTGTCTAACGATGGTTGGAAAGGACTTAATGACTCCTCAGCTTATCCTAAGAAGTGGATTTGGAGTTTCTCCACCCCAGTTTTCTTTTACAAACTGTTATTTAAAACCTGCTAAGTTTGTTGTTAATTAAAATTAAATGAGTAGCTTTAAGGACAACAGTATAAAGGTCCTGTGGAGGTTCAAAAAAGTTCCAGGCTTCAAAGAAACACCCAGAATATGTTGACAGGAGTTGGTTTGGTGGGTCCCTCAGCTCAAATGCAGCTCTCCTGAACGTCTCAAGTAATTAACTCTGTTCACTTTATAAGACAAGGAACACCTCATTTGAATTGTGATTAGAAAACTGATATGGAGACGAATAAACCACTTTATAAAATTTTGTAATTTGGAATCTTAGTATGGAAAAGAGGCCTGTAATGGCGGACACTTGGGGCCGAGGGCAGGGGGAGGAAACCTGGAACAAATTCTGTCATCCAAAGACCAGGAACTGGGGTGAACCTGGCTGAGCCTCGACTATATGATTGCGGGTGAGTATGGTCTGAAAACCAGATGCCCTAAAAGACATAATCTCAGCTTTGAATGAAAGCAGGAATCAGGGAGAATGTAAGAATTTCTTTGCCTCAGGAATTTATAGATAGCCTCTTTCCGTTTCTCAGGCATACACCTCGGTGGGTTTCTACCTCTCTGACTCAGCTCACATTTCCCCTCTGCCTCCCTTTCCTGCCGGGAGGAAGGAGAGGAAATGAGTTCCTCTGTTTCCAAGGCCATCTCAGGTGTCATCTCTTCTGTGAAGCTTTTTCTCACCCCCACAAACAGCTTCCTCAGCCTGGCTCCCAGTTCTTGGTACCCACCTCTGGTAGAGCAATGCTGTGGGCCTTCCAGGCAGGGCTGTGTCTTATGCCCTCTTTTGGCACAATGCAGGACCCACAGTGATGCACTGGTCATGTTCACTGCCTGCCTTGACATCTAAGTATCTGCTGTTGGAAAGTACGACCAAAACAGCACGTGAAATACTGACCAGCTTAAACTGGTTTTGCTTCCTTAAAGCAGGTTGTTGATTAATCAAACCTGCAGTTATTTTATAGAGTCGGCATTGTTCATGTGCAGGATGGAAACTGTGGTCTTCAAGATGACCCTGAGCCAAGAATCTTCAGTATCTGGAACTCAAAGAATAAAAATGTTGCCACCAGAGCCCTTTATGAAGCAAGAAGTCCTTCAGTAAGGAAAACTTGGCTTCCAGCAGTACTAAGAGTTTATATAGACTGATTGGAAAATAGCCAATCAGCTTCCAAGTTTGCAATTCTCCTAACCCTTTAAAATCTACCTTGATCCCTGGATCTCGGAGACAGATTGGAGAGGCTTGCCTCCTGTCTTCTTGCTGGTCAACCTCACAACAAAGCACTTTCTTTTCTCAAAAGCTGGTACCATTGTATGGGCCCTTGCTTGGTAACAAGACCACAGGTTCTGACGTTGGCCTCCTGTGTTGTAGCTCCCTACTGCTGGACGAGCTGCTGCCTCATTCCAGGTCATTTCCTGAGCTCAGAATGGGGTTCCTTTTCCCCATTCCCTACCTCCTCGCTTTCCTTCTCCTGATTGTACCACTCCTTCTGCTTCTCTCTCTCTCCTCTTATTTTTTAAAAATATATTTATTTTTGGTTTGGCTAGGTCTTCGTTGCTGTGCGTGGGCTTTCTCTGGTTGCAGTGAGCAGGGGCTACACTAGTTGCAGTGCGTGGGTTTCTCATGGCGATGGCTTTTTTTGTTGCAGAGCACAGACTCTGAGTGCTCAGGCGTTAGTAGTTGCAGCTCCTGGGCTCTAGAGCTCAGGCTTAGGTTTGTGGCACACGGGTTTAGTTGTTCTGAGGCATGGGGAATCTTCCTGGACCAGGGATGGAACCCATGTTTTCCGCATTGGCAGGTGGATTCTTTACCATGAGCCACCAGGGAAGCCCCTCCCTCTGTCTCTTTTGTTGACTTGGACAGAATGTTGCTATTACTTGCTGAACTATCACTCAGTAAGGTTTTCTTTAGAAATGGCAGCATATTCTAATGAAAATGTGAGCAGGAGAGTCAGATGTTTGTTTGCCTCTTGGCGTCACCACCCACCGACCGTGCAACTTTGAACAAGTCAGTGTAACATTTCTGTGTCTTGGTTTCCCCAGTTGTAAAAATAGGAATGATAATACTTATCTTTCTGGGTTGCTTGGAAGATTAGTAAGTTAACAGATGCAAAAGTACCTTGAGTAAATCAAGGCACATGCTAAACATTAGTTTACTTCTTTCCCCCCTTGTTCATGAGTAGTGAATTAGATTTATCTTTTCGTAAAAAAATCTAATTAAGGAGCCTTGTACTTGTACATTGAGACTATTGATTTTCTTTTTCTTACTGGTCAGAGGCAGAGAGAAAACAATTTTCTGAGGTATTGAGATAATGAAATCTGAAGTATTATACTTCCTCATTCACCTTGATACCCATCTTGAGCCAGAGGAGCATAAATGCAGTGACTCTGAACACTGCCTGAACAATATAATCATTGGGAAGAATTTAAAAAATCCTGTTGCCTAGATCTCAAACCAGACCAGTGAGAATCTCTAGGGGTGGGTCCCTGGCATCAGAATTTTTTCTTTCTTTTTTTTTTTTTTTATTTTATTTTTAAACTTTACAATATTGTATTGGTTTTGCCAAACATCGTAATGAATCCGCCACAGGTATACTTGTGTTCCCCATCCTGAACCCTCCTCCCTCTTCCCTCCCCATACCATCCCTCTGGGTCATCCCAGTGCACCAGCCCCAAGCATCCAGTATCGTACATTGAACCTGGACTGGCGACTCGTTCCATATATGATATTATACGTATTTCAATGCCATTCTCCCAAATCATCCCACCCTCTCCCTCTCCCACAGAGTCCAAAAGACTGTTCTATACATCAGTGTCTCTTTTGCTGTCTCGTATACAGGGTTATTGTTACCATCTTTCTAAATTCCATATATATGCGTTAGTATACTGTATTGGTGTTTTTCTTTCTGGCTTACTTCTCTCTGTATGATAGGCTCCAGTTTCATCCACCTCATTAGAACTGATAAGCTTTCTGGGTGACTCTGATGTGCAGCCAAGGTGGGAAACTCTGCTAAAAATTCTCAGGTTCTGGTTTCACCTAAGTTCTTTATGGAGACTCCCCTTGCTTCTAGAAGCTTCAGCTGGAGAGTAACAGTTCAATGAGTGATACTGTGCCGTGGCTTCTTGTTTCCTGTCAGCACCGAAGCCTCGAGGTGACAGCTGCAAGGACAAGTGGCATGCAAGGCAGGGAAAGAGCCAGGTGGATGCAGTTTTTTAGTGTCAGTGGCCTTGAGCTATGCATATGGGGTGCTCTTGATGCATTCTGCTTTATTAAATAGCAAGCAGGAGCCAGCGGAACTATTTAACACCTAATTACATGTCTAATCTTGTGTAAAATTGTAACACTAATGACATCACAGCAGCAACTTAAAAGGTCACTTGAAGCACAGAAATTTAGGAATGCTTCTAACATGGGACTTTATCTCTTGCAGAAGGCAAATTATATGTTCTCCCCAGGAATTGAGTTGTTTTGGCTCCAGGGCCTTTGGAGGGAGAAGCCAAATGTAGGGTGATAATTTTAGACCTAGTGATTTAATTTAGAAAACATTGATATTTCTTATTAAGAGCAGTTTTAAATATCTTTGGAATGTTTTCTTCCAAAGTGAACAACTATACCTTGTTTTAATTAAGTCATTTGAGTATCTGTTAGACAGCATTTATAAGTGTGTTCCATGTACAGGCACCAAGCCACCCATTTCTGCTTCTAAGGATAGTTCATGGAGGAGTCAGAATAATATATTGACATTTGCACTATACCCAAGATGCTCTTTCTAAGGGTGCTACAACTTCCCAGTGGGTTTGTCCAATAGCTTCTTGTCTTTCCACACCTTAAATAAGGTTGCTGAATTTGTTATTTCTCTGTTTGCCAAATTTGATATTTTTGGTTGTTTCCTTCTAAAAATGTCATAAAAATGTGTTACCACCTTGACTTAAAGAGCAATGCTGTCTTGGTTCTCTTTCTTACTCCCGAGTTGCTTATTCCATTTCTTTGTTGGGTTCCTATTTCTCTGTTCACACCTTAAATGTTACCATCTGAAGGACTAGCAAGTGCTACTGAATAGCGTCTTGACAATGTCTCACAACAGGAATCTAAAGACCTTTCTCCCCTATTTGATGCCTGGAGGACTAAGTGAATAGTTTCACTTGCTCTTCATCTGTAGAGGTAAAGAAGTTTATCACTGAACATTGTAGCCTCTTTGAAAAGGATCAGATAGGAATGATTCTCTGAATTGTTAGTGCAGGCTGTTTCTTATTAGCTGGGTTGACCACGTGTGGACTCCTCTGCCTGGAGATGGGTGTGGGAGTCACTTATGACTTTTGTCATGTATGTGGACCAACTTTTGTTCATGTAATTGTGATGTGCTTGATTTCTGTTTCAGGAGGACACAGCTCAAGTTAAATAACTTACCTTTTCTTTAACCTGCTAGTAACTTGGCTCATTGAGCTCAGCCATCTGGAGGCTCTGGGCTTCTACCATTCCATTCTATCACTAATTTCAGACAAAACACTAAGTGCAGACAAAACACTCTGTCCTTGCACTCCCCAGCCTTTAGTGTGCCACCAGTGAAAGGATGACTGTGGAGCTGCACTCTATTCTTTCAGTTAAATCAGCATTCATTTCTTCATTCGACAAATATTTATTGAAGATGTAACCCTGTGGCAGGCACTGAGCCTGGGTGTTGGAGATAGTGATGAGCACAACTGCACGGCCCTTCTCTATGGCGCTTAGGGTGTTTCTAGATGAGGAGACAGACTAGTCAGACAAGTGTGGGTATGGGGTTTAGTATAAGATTGTTATGCATGTCATGTGATGAAATAAGTTTTGCATCACATTTACAGTCATAACAGCTATCAGAAATGATGATCTCAGAGCTTAACTGAAAGAAATTTGAAATTAGTTTCAGGTTGAATTCCCTCCCTAATTACTACAGCTCCACAATGTACTAATTATATAATCTAAATACATTGTTAAACTTTCCTGAGCCTCATTTTTTTTTCTCATCAAGGAAATCGAAGTAGTAACGAATATCATACTATTCATGGGGTTCTCAAGGCAAGAATTCTGAAGTGGTTTGCCATTCCCTTCTCCAGTGGACCATATTCTGTCCCAAAGAAAGGCAATGCCAAAGAATGCTCAAACTACTGCACAATTGCACTCATCTCATATGCTAGTAAAGTAATGCTCAAAATTCTCCAAGCCAGGCTTCAGCAATACATGAACTGTGAAGTTCCAGATGTTCAAGCTGGTTTTAGAAAAGGCAAAGGAATCAGAGATCAAATTGCCAACATCTGCTGGATCATGGAAAAAGGAAGAGAGTTCCAGAAAAACATCTATTTCTGCTTTTTTGACTATGCCAAAGCCTTTGACTGTGTGGATCACAATAAACTGTGGAAAATTCTGAAAGAGATGGGAACACTAGACCACCTGACCTGCCTCTTGAGAAACCTATATGTAGGTCAGGAAGCAACAGTTAGAACTGGACATGGTTCCAAATAGGAAAAGGAGTACGTCAAGGCTGTATATTGTCACCCTGCTTATTTAACTTCTATGCAGAGTACATCATGAGAAATGCTGGGCTGGATGAAGCACAAGCTGGAATCAAGATTGCTGGGAGAAATATCAATAACCTCAGATATGCAGATGACACCACCCTTATGGCAGAAAGTGAAGAGGAACTAAAAAGCCTCTTGATGACAGTGAAAGCGGAGAGTGAAAAAGTTGGCTTAAAGCTCAACATTCAGAAAACTAAGATCATGGCATCTGGTCCCATCACTTCATGGGAAATAGATGGGGAAACAGTGGAAACAGTGTCAGACTTTATTTTGGGGGCTCCCAAATCACTGCAGATGGTGACTGCAGCCATGAAATTAAAAAACGCTTAACTCCTCAGAAGGAAATTTATGACCAACCTGCTGCTGCTGCTGCTGCTAAGTCGCTTCAGTCGTGTCTGACTCTGTGCGACCCATAGACGGCAACCCACCAGGCTTCCCGTCCCTGGGATTCTCCAGGCAAGAACACTGGAGTGGGTTGCCATTTCCTTTTCCAATGCATGAAAGTGAAAAGTGAAAGTGAAGTTGCTCAGTCGTGTCTGACTCTATCGACCCCATGGAGTGCAGCCTACCAGGCTCCTCCATCCATGGGATTTTCTAGGCAAAAGTACTGGAGTGGGGTGCCATTGCCTTCTCCGTGTGACCAACCTAGATAGCATATTAAAAAGCAGAGACAGTCCAGGTTCGATGCACGATACTGGATGCTTGGGGCTAGTGCACTGGGACGACCCAGAGGGATGGTATGGGGAGGGAGGAGGGAGGAGGGTTCAGGATGGGGAACACATGTATACCTGTGGCGGATTCATTTTGATATTTGGCAAAACTAACACAATTATGTAAAGTTTAAAAATAAAATAAAAAAAAAATAAAGCAGAGACATTGCTTTGCCAACAAAGGTCTGTCTAGTCAAGGCTATGGTTTTTCCAGTAGTCATGTATGGATGTGAGAGTTAGACTGTGAAGAAAGCTGAGCACTGAAGAATTGATGCTTTTGAACTGTGGTGTTGGATAAGACTCTTGAGAGTCCCATGGACTGCAAGGAGATCCAACCAGTCCATTCTAAAGGAGATCAGTCCTGGGTGTTCTTTGGAAGGAATGATCCTAAAGCTGAAACTCCAGTTCTTTGGCCACCTCATGCAAAGAGTTGACTCATTGGAAAAGACTCTGACGCTGGGAGGGATTGGGGGCAGGAGGAGAAGGGGACGACAGAGGATGAGATGACTGGATGGCATCACCGACTCGATGGATGTGAGTCTGAGTGAACTCCGGGAGTTGGTGATGGACAGGGAGGCCTGGCGTGCTGCAATTCATGGGGTCGAAAAGAGTCGGACATGACTGAGCAACTGAACTTAACTGAACTGAACGAATATCATAAAGAATTGCCATACAGCTGATTTAAAATACTGAATGGCATTGAGTAGACACTCAGCAAATAGTGTTTTCAATTTGGAGGAAATTGGAGAAAAAAAAAATTTTTTTTTTCCAAATTGGCCATACTAATCAATGGTTCTTCTGTTTAATTCATTTTTTGAAAAGTTGTATGCAGAAATGGAAAATACATTTCTCCGTGGTCTTAATTATTCCACTACACAATAATTCATTTCTTAATGAACTTTTCAAGTGGATAACCACATCTGATGTTCAGTTTGATTCTCTTCATGCTACATATTTAAAACCAGTTTTAATTGTTAAATATTCTCTCTATCAGGCATCACACATACACAGTTGGGGTGAGAAAACCTGCTCACAACTCACATGTGTCTGCTAGATTGGTACAAAGGACATATTTATGCTGAAACCATCCATCTCCTCTTGGTGAATGTGAGTCAATTCTTGCTCTGTTTCAGGCAAAAATCAAGGAGGATAAACTATAATAGGAGCTTTTAATAGAGAAAAACTAGAAATGGTAATAATAAACATAAAGGTAAGAAGTATTTCTTTAGATCCATATAAATAATGCATTTATATGCATTGCTTTATTTAATTCTGACAGTAACCCTTATGAGAGCTCTTTCTATTTACCAGGAGAGGAAACTGATATTCAGAAAAGGGAGTAAATTTCTGAGGTCACATAGCTGTTAAGTGGTGCAGGCAGAATTTCAACCCAAGTCTCTCCAACTCCAAAACTCATGCTCTCATCTGAAAACATGGTACAAATGAATCTATTTACAAAATAGAAATAGAGTCACAGATGTAGAATACAAACTATGGTTACCAGGGTGTAAGTGGCGGGAGGGATAAATTGGGAGATTGAGATTGACATATACACGCTACTACATATAAAATAGATAACTAATAAGAACCCACTGTATAGCACAAGGAACTCAACACTCTGTAATGACCTATGTGAGAAAAGAATCTAAGAAAAGACTGAAAGTGAAGTCACTCAGTTGTGTCCGACTCTTTGTGACCTCATGGACTGTAGCCTATCGGGCTCCTCTGTCCATGGGATTTTCCTGGCAAGAATACTGGAGTGGATTGCCATTTCCTTCTCCAGATCTTCCCAACCCAGGGACTGAACCTGGGTCTCCCACATTGTAGGCAGACACTTTACTGTGTGAGCCACCAGGGAAATCTTCCAAATACCATCACTTTGGATGTTAGGGCTTTAACACATAAATGGGGGGACACAAATGTTCAGTCCATAATATTCTAATCCAGCAGCACAGGCTTTTCTTTCCCACTTTTCTCATATCTATGTCTCCTTCTCTCACATGATAACCTATGATTTCCAATTACATTAGTTTGTTTATTTTTCTCTATTCTACAACATACTCAAAATAGTGTTAGGACAACTACCCTGCTCCACTACCAACAAGAAACAAATAAGTAAAATTCAGATTTTTTACAGTTCTTTTTATCCTTAAAACATTTCTCCCTTAAGGGTATAGGGTCAGAATACACTGGGTTCATAAGTTACTGAAATTCTTTCTTCTTTCTCTGCACTGATATGATAGCAATCTGAGATAGAGTTATTTCATTGCTTTTTAAAAAATGTGTTTCAGATTTGCTTCCAAGCTTTATTTTATGTGCTTAATATTAATAATTTGAATACTAGGTTAATATAATTATAATACTAGAATACTAATTTTAATTTGAATTAAAAGAAGGAAAATATAAAACATTTGCTTGCATTTGTATAAAAATATGTGTGGAAGAATATACTGGGAATTGATCACTGATTCTGAGGAGAATTGAGTGGCTGGGATGAGAATTGTGGGCTGGGGATACTTCTCATTGTGTACTGTTCTATACTGATACTTTTCAAAATTTTGGGTAATAAGTGTTTATCCATTAAAAATAATAAATTCAGAAGAAAAGAGGGGTGGATATATGTATATGCATAACTGATTCACTTTGCTGTATTCTTGAAAGCAACACAAGATTATAAATCAACTGAAATCCAATAAAAATTAAAAAAATAAAAATGTAAAGCAAACTTAAAGAAATCATTAACTATGGAAGCAGAAGAAACTGAGTTCAAACTCCATTTCTGCTCTTTTCCTATTAATATTAAAGGATGCAAGCTAATTACCTTCTTTGAGTCTCAATCTCCTTATCTATAAAGTGGGAATACTAATGCAACCTTCAAAATTTGTTGTGTGAGGATTAGTTAAAATAAGTAATCTGGCACTATTGGCAGCCATTTGTTTATATGTATATAAATGTTTGTTTACTTAAATATTCTAATATATCTAATATGCCAAATTAAGACCATTATTTTCACTGAAGGGATTTGAGACAAAATCCAGAGAAGTCTGAATACTGGCCTTTTAAAGTTGAAAGAGCTATCAGAGATATTCTAGGCCACATGTCAATATTGAGACTTGGTTATTTTAGTTTTCTTGGATAGTTTTTTAAGCTGCAGGTAAAAGGCAAATGGATCTAATTGTAAAAGAAAGTTTTATAATTCAGAAAACACTAAGCAGGCAAAGGAAAATATATTTTAAATTCTAAATCCTTCTTTGACCTAGTGGAAAGGCCTATATTTAAAGATAAAAGGGAAAAAAAAAAAACTTTCAGCAATAGGAATAGTGACTCTTTTTTGATGGATACAGGTTGAAGAAAAGCCTATTCTTACTGCTTGGATTCTGTGGCGAAAGACTCTTACAAATATTAAACTAAATATTTAGTCCTCTTTTAAACCTAAGTTTTCACCATTGTGTGGAAAATGCCTGATGTAATGATAATATAGTTACCAAGAAAGCCCCAAAAATAATATAAATACCTTGAAGAAATTTGATTAAAGCCTCCCATTGCCTATGTTTTGTAGCATATAAGATCTTGGGTTCTACATTATGCACTAAGAACCTATGGGCCTAAGATAAACCACCTAAGAAAATGAGTGACTGACAGAATTTGGAATCCTGTTTTTCCTTCAACCCACCTGCCTATCCCTAAATTGGAAAGAAGCAGCAAGGAACAGGGAGGCAGATGGAATTGCTTTTACCTCTCATTTTCATTCCTTCCTTCCTTGCTCTGTGACATGGAATGAGTTAATCAACATCTCTGAACCTCAACTTCCCTATCTGCAAAAATGAAGATTGTAATACCTACCTCCAACAATTGGAGGCAGGGGGAGTTGAAAGCCAAAGAAGAGGAAGACTTTCTGAAAAGGGCAATTGAATAGGCTCATTGATGTGAGGATAGTATGTGGTGGCTGGGTGAGAGGTCAGAAGTTCTTGAAGTGGAGAGTCCATGTTATATAACTGTAGTGTGAAGAGCTGTGAAAACCAAGTCTGGGAGGAGTTGATAATTGGTGCACTGGGGTTTATCATTGCCCTTGCCTTTTGCTTCTTAAGTATCAATATAAATGAGCCTTTCTTTTAAAGTAGTGATTCTTGGTCCTACTCCCTTCATGACATTAATTTTCTTGGGCTCCACTGCATGGGCAATACCAAGTTCTGAAGGTCAAGTTGCAGCATAGACTCTCAGTTATGTACTAACTTTGATGCTATGTCATTCACAATCAGTTACAGCACAGTGTGCCTTGTCATGCCGGCTGAAAACTAAGGATTAAATTATAACATCTCTCTTGTGCTGGCATTGGTAAGGAAGAGTCCAGTGTCAGGGACCAGGAGTTTGAGTTTGAGTGCTAGGTACATGGGGGAGACGTCCTAACTTGCTAGTCCAGACAAATCCAGGTCAAAGAATGAAGTACAAGTACAGACTCTAACATCTAGGTTTATACTCAGATTTAAAGGCTGGCCTTGGTGTGTTTCTGAGATTGGGACCATGGAGAACAACAAGCAGGCCTCCCCTACTCTAAACATTTGAGATGATTTGAGGCTTGTTTGGCTTGATGATACAGAGAGAGAGCACGGAACAAGTAAGGAGACGTTTGTGGCACAACTAAGACAGACCAGGAGGCAAGCACTTTCCATTTTTATT
Source organism: Bos javanicus (assembly GCF_032452875.1). NCBI lineage: Eukaryota > Metazoa > Chordata > Mammalia > Artiodactyla > Bovidae > Bos > Bos javanicus. The sequence goes on from NC_083868.1 coordinate 88,424,271, forward strand.
GGTCACTGTGTGACTCTCTGCCTTCTTCCTTACTGACCATGTGGCTCTGAGTTGGCAATTAAGCATAACTTAGCCTGTTTCTTTATTTTTAAAATGAAATTATTGGGGTTCCTTGGTGGCTCAGATGGTAAAGAGTCTGCCTGCAATACAGAAGACCTGGGTTTGATTTCTGGGTCAGAAAGATCCCCTGGAGAAGGGAAATGGTAACCCAGTCCAGTATTCTTGCCTGGGAAATCCCATGGACAGAGGAGCCTGGGCTAGTCCATGGGGTCGCAGTCAGACATGACTGAAGTGACTGAGCACATGGAAGGAACTCAAATAGCTCTTTTTAATGGACTTATCTCAAAGCTTCAAGTTGTGTCAGAGTCAAGAGAAGACTCACTTCTTTGTTTCTGAAGTTTCTCATTCTATTTAAACTGATACGAAATGTCAAAGTAAAGTTCTTCTCAAACTTACTTTTGCTGTATTGCTTTCAGAACATGTCAGTGAATGAAAATAAGCATGGCAAGCCAGTAGTAGCAAAGGAAAATTGTCATTGTTTAAGGAACTTTGTAAGAAATAAAGGGAAATGCAGCTGCAATAGCTGCCACTTGAGGACATCTGGCTAGAATTGCCCGTTATGAATCTTGGGCCAGGGAGGTTGTCTCAGATACTGGGGAATATGCTAGACCTTGAGTTTACACAGCACTGTTTATTGAGGTTAACATGCTAACATGCTCAGTCACTCAGTTGTTTCTAACTCTTTATGACCCTATGGACTGGCCCTCCAGACTCCTTTGTTAAGGGGTTTTCCCAGCGAGAATGCTGGTGTGGGTTGTTATTTCCTCCTCCAGGGGATCTTCCTGACCCAGGGATGGAACACACACCTCCTGCATTAGCAGGCAGATTCTTTACCACTGAGTTCCCTGGGAAGCCCTTAATGAGGGAAACTGGATGATAAATCAACCTAAGCTGACGGTCAGTTCAGTTGCTCAGTTGTGTCTGACTCTTTTTGACCCCAAAGAGCAATGTTTAAGCTGATGTTAGTGATACTTATGCTTTATACAATTTACCAAAAATAATCAATTTCTAGAAACACCTACTTACTATCAACTGATAGGTTAAGCTCTTGTGATCTGAGACTCATAAGACCTTTAGAAATTATTCTTCTCCCTTCTATCTAGTGCTTCAATCCCATTAGAATATTCTAAACAAGGAGTTATCTAATTATTGATTAACCAAAACAATTCCATTGGTGGGGAACCCATTTTCTCTGGAGAAAACCCCTCCCATCAATGGACATTTGTATCTAATGGAAAGTGTTTCCAGAATTTGAATTGGAGTCTATTTTCATAGAGTTCCACTATTGTTCCTGAGTCTACACTCTGGATTGTTTTCCAGATGTTTTAGTACAGCTGTAATTATCCTGCCAACACTTCTTCACTATGTACTGCATTTTATTTAACTGTTCTTCACATGACATGACTCAATGTCTTTTTTATTTTAGTCACCTTCCCAGGCTATTCTCCATTAGTTAATGTTTCTCCTAAAGTACCACATACATCAGAATACTAAAATTTATTATTTAATAGCACTCTTCCTAATTTAGTTCCTACAAAATCTCTATAAGACAGATAACCTTATTCCTATCTATTGATGAGGAAACTAAAACATAAGGACATTAAATAACTTGATCAATGTCACAGAGCTGAAAGTAGAGGAGACAGGACATGAATTCCAGCAGGCTACATTCAGAGGCTTCCCTCTTAAACAATGTAAAATTCTGTTTCTCTGAATATAGTGTCATTTGGTTAGTGTTGAGGATGGCAAACCTATTACCTCCTTCTATTTATATATCCTGAGATCACATTAAATTTTTGGCTGGGATGGTTGTTTCTTGGTTCAGTTCAGTTTAGTTCAGTCACTCAGTCATGTCCGACTCTTTGAGATCCCATGAATTGCAGCACGCCAGGCCTCCCTGTCCATCACCATCTCCCGGAGTTCACTCAAACTCACATCCATCGAGTCGGTGATGCCATCCAGCCATCTCATCCTCTGTCGTCCCCTTCTCCTCCTGCCCCCAATCCCTCCCAGCATCAGAGTCTTTTCCAATGAGTCAACTCTTCGCATGAGGTGGCCAAAGGACTGGAGTTTCAACTTTAGCATCATAATTCCAAAGAACACCCAGGGCTGATCTCCCATATAGGAAATCTGAAGTCAAGAGTCAGATCCTGCTTTGTAAAGGCCATGAAGAGGTCTTGGGCTTCATCTGAGGGAGAGGGTGGGAAGATTTGGGAGAATGGCATTGAAACATTTAAAATATCATGTATGAAACGAGATGCCAGTCCAGGTTCGATGCACGATACTGGATGCTTGGGGCTAGTGCACTGGGACGACCCAGAGGGATGGTATGGGGAGGGAGGAGGGAGGAGGGTTCAGGATGGAGAACACATGTATACCTGTGGCGGATTCATTTTGATATTTGGCAAAACTAATACAATTATGTAAAGTTTAAAAATAAAATAAAATTAAAAAAAAAAGAATCTGCCTGCAGAAAAAAACTTTTTATTTTGAAATTCATGACACATTTTTTAAATGAGAACAAGCAACATGATCATATTTATATACTTGAAATATTACTCTGAAGGTACAGTTCAGTTCAGTTCAGTCAGTCATGTCCAACTCTTTGTGACCCCATGGACTACAGCACCCCAGGCCTCCCTGTCCATCACCAACTCCTGGAGTTTACAAAAACTCATGTCTATCGAGTCGGTGATGTCATCCAACCATCTCATCCTCTGTCATCCCCTTCTCCTCCTGCCCTCAATCTTTCCCAGCATCAGGGTCTTTTCAAATGAGTCATCTCTTCACATCAGATGGCCAAAGTATTAGAGTTTCAGCTTCAACATCAGTCCTTCAATCAACACTGGGGACTGATCTCCTTTAGGATGGACTGGTTGGATCTCCTTGCAGTCCAAGGGACTCTCAAGAGTCTCCTCCAACACCACAGTTCAAAAGCATCAATTCTTCAGTGCTCAGCTTTCTTTATAGTCCAACTCTCACATCCATACACGACTACTGGAAAAACCAGAGCCTTGACTAGATGGACCTTTGTTGGCAAAGTAATGTCTCTGCTTTTTAATATGCTGTCTAGGTTGGTCATAACTTTCCTGCCAAGGAGTAAGCATCTTTTAATTTCATGGCTGCAGTCACCAAGGCAGTGATTTTGGAGCCCCCCCAAAATAAAGTCAGCCTCTATTTCCACTGTTTCCCTAGATATTTGCCATGAACTGATGGGACTGGATGCCATGATCTTCGTTTTCTGAATGTTGAGCTTTAAGCCAACCTTTTCACTCTCCTCTTTCACTTTCATCAAGAGCCTCTTTAGTTCTTCACTTTCTGCCATAAGCGTGGTGTCATCTATAGATCTGAGGTTATTGATATTTCTCCCAGCAATCTTGATTCTAGCTAGTGCTTCATCCAGCCCAGCGTTTCTCATGATGTATTCTGCATATACTTTAAGTAAGCAGGGTGACAATATACAGCCTTGACATATCTCTTTTCCCAATTTGGAACCAGTCTGCTGTTTCAAGTCCAGTTCTAACTGTTGCTTCCTGACCTGCACACAGATTTCTTAAGAGGCATGTTACATGGTCTGGTATTCCCATCTCTTTCAGAATTTTCCACAGTTTATTGTGATCCACACAGTCAAAGGCTTTGGCATAGTCAATAGAGCAGAAATAGATGTTTTTCTGGAACTCCCTTGCTTTTTCAGTGATCCCGAAGATGTTGGCAATTTGATCTCTGGTTCCTCTGCCTTTTCTAAACTCAGCTTGAACATCTGGAAGTTCACGGTTCATGTATTGCTGAAGCCTGGCTTGGAGAATTTTGAGCATTAGTTTACTAGCGTGTGAGATGAGTGAATTTGTGCAGTAGTTTGGCATTGCCTTTCTTTGGGATTGGAATGAAAACTGACCTTTCCCAGTCCTGTGGCCACTGCTGAGTTTTCTAAATTTGCTGGCATATTGAGAGCAGAACTTTCACAGAATCATCTTTCAGGATTTGAAATAGCTCAACTGGAATTCCATCACCTCCATTAGCTTTGTTCATAGTTTGCTTCCTAAGGCCCACTTGACTTCATATTCTAGGATGTCTAGCAAACACCCTCTTCCAACAATACAAGAGAGGACTCTACACATGGACATCACCAGATGGCCAACACCAAAATCAGATTGATTATATTCTTTGCAGCCAAAGATGAAGAAACTCTATACAGTCAGCAAAAACAAGACAGGGAGCTGACTATGGCTCAGATCATTAACTCCTTTTTGCCAAATTCAGACTTAAATTGAAGAAAGTGGGGAAAACCACTAGACCATTCAGGTATGACCTAAATCAAATCCCTTATGATTATACAGTGGAAGTGACAAATAGATTCAAGGGATTAGATCTTATAGACAGAGTGCCTGAAGAGCTATGGACAGAGGTTTGTGACACTATACAGAAGGCAGTGATCAAGACCATCCCTAAGAAAAAAAAATGCAAAAAGGCAAAATGGCTCTCTGAGGAGGCCTTACAAATTGCTGAGAAAAGAAGAGAAACTGAAGGCAGAGAAGAAAAGGAAAGATATACCCATTTGAATGCAGAGTTCCAAAGTATAGCAAGGAGAGATAAGGAAGACTTCCTCAGTGATCAGTGCAAAGAAATAGAGGAAAACAATAGAATGGGAAAGACTAGAGATCTCTGCAAGAAAATTAGAGATACCAAGGGAATATTTCATGCAAAGATGGGCTCAATAAAGGACAGAAATGGTATGGACCTAACAGAAGCAGAAGATATTTAGAAGAGGTGGCAAGAATACATGGAAGAACTGTACAAAAAAGATCTTCAGTTCAGTTCAGTTGCTCAGTCGGGTCTGACTCTTTGCGACCCCATGAACTGCAGCACACCAGGCCTCCCTGTCCATCACCAACTCCCGGAGTCTACCCAAATCCATGTCCATTGAGTCAGTGATGCCATCCAACCATCTCATCCTCTGTCATCCCCCTCTCCTCTTGCCCTCAATCTTTCCCAGCATCACGGTCTTTTCAAATGAGTCAGCTCTTCACATGAGGTGGCCAAAGTATTGGAGTTTCAGCTTCAGCATCACTTCTTCCAATGAACAACTAGGACTGATATCCTTTAGGATGGACTGTTTGGAACTCCTTGCAGAGCAAGGGACTCTCAAGAGTCTTCTCCAACAACACGTTCAAAAGCATCAATTCTTCGGCACTCAGCTTTCTTTATAGTCCAATTCTCACATCCATACATGACCACTGGAAAAACCATAGCCTTGACTAGATGGACCTTTGTTGGCAAAGTAATGTCTCTACTTTTTAATATACTGTCTATGCTGGTCATAATTTTCCTTCTAAGGAGTAAGCGTCTTTTAATTTCATGGCTGCAATCACCATCTGCAGCAATCTTGGAGCCCAGAAAAATAGTCAGCCACTGTTTCCACAGTTTCCCCATCTATTTCCCATGAAGTGATGGGACTGGATGCCATGATCTTCATTTTCTGAATGTTGAGCTTTAAGCCAACTTTTTCACTCTCCTCTTTCACTTTCATCAAGAGGCTCTTTAGTTCTTCTTCACTTTCTGCCATAAGGGTGGTGTCATCTGCAGATCTGAGGTTATTGATATTTCTCCTGGAAATCTTGATTCCAGCTTGTGCTTCTTCCAGCCCAGTGTTTCTCATGATGTACTCTGCATATAAGTTAAATAAGCAGGGTGACAATATACTTGACGTACACCTTTTCCTATTTGGAACCAGTCTGTTGTTCCATGTCCAGTTCTAACTGTTGCTTCCTGACCTGCACACAATTTTCTCAAGAGGCAGGTCAGGTGACCTGGTATTCCCATCTCTTTCAGAATTTTCCACAGTTTATTGTGATCCACACAGTCAAAGGCTTTGGCATAGTCAATAAAGCAGAAATAGATGTTTTTCTGGAACTCTCTTGCTTTTTTTAATGATCCAGTGGATGTTGGCAATTTGATCTCTGGTTCCTCTGCCTTTTCTAAACCCAGCTTGAACATGTGGAAGTTCACAGTTCATGTATTGCTGAAGCCTGACTTGGAGAATTTTGAGCATTACTTTACTAATGTGTGAGATGAGTGCAATTGTGTGGTAGTTTGATCACTCTTTGACATTGCCTTTCTTTGGGACTGGAATGTAAGTGACCTTTTCCAGTCCTGTGGCCACTGCTGAGTTTTCCAATTTTGCTGGCATATTGAGTGCAGCACTTTCACAGCATCATCTTTCAGGATTTGAAATAGGTCAACTGGAATTCCATCACCTCCACTAGTTTTGTTCATGACCCAGATAATCATGATGGTGTGATCACTCCCCTAGAGCCAGACATCATGGAATATGAAGTCAAGTGGGCCTTAGGAAGCATCATTCTGAAGGTAGTGTTGAGGTTAAATGAAGCAGAATTAAATAATAAGCATGACATTAAATGGTGATGGCAATCAACCAAGCTAGAGCTGAAGGAAGTTGGGACAACAGAGAATTAGGAAATCCAGGCAGTGTTTGGAAGACGTAAGGTCAGGATTTGGTGGCTGATTGGATGAAATGGAGAAAAAACGATGGTAAGAGGTTTAAAAACAATATCGAGGTTTCTCGTTGGGGAGTGTGTGGATGGTAGCATTGTTAACTGCAATGGGGAATATAGTGAAAGGAGTGGTGCTCTGGGACAGGGGTGGGTGAATGGATTTGGGGGGAAAGTGAGGAAGGACTGAGAACGGTAAAGAAAACCCCAAGCACAACACCCAGGAGAAAGGGAAGCAGGCGCTGGATATATGCAGAAACTCAGGAAGTGGGGCAGGTGCAGACAAGAGGATAAGTCCCTGAGCTGCCCTGATGTCTGCTTGTGTCAAAACTCAAGCAAAATGATTCTAATTTTCCTCATTGCCTTGTCAGTTGTAAATGAATTTGTATTTACATAAGGAATAACATGTTTGACAAGAACCTTATTCATCGTTTCAAAATGTTCCCCACATACTCTAGCAGGGTGACCATTTGATATAAATGATATGTCTGATAATGGTAAGTGATTACCTCTCAAGAAAAAGAATGTCTGTTTTAAGAATCCAATATTTTTGGTATGAAATACAGGAAATTTAGGTTTCAGTAAAGTAGGAGTTAAAATTCTATTTTATTTAGTGTGTGATTCTTAGATCATTCTTCTTCAATACCCTTTCTAAAAAACGTATTCTCTTTATCTTTTAAACAGGTTTTGTAGGGTTTTCTTTTATTGAACCCTTCATTTATGTAATATTTGTTAGGAATGTACAAGGTATCAGATACTACACTATAGGTGAAGGCTTAATTTCCTGTTTTTGGCCAGTATCAGGAACATAGGAAGTCTTAAAAAAATCAAGTGCATAGGCATAACAATGAACTTGGTGAATTGGCAAGAAATAGTAATTGGTGAACTTATGACCATCTTTAATAACCTTCTTGTTCTTGTGTAAATTGAATATTAGTTCTTGCTCCAAAAAGTCAAAGATGCTATGTCTCTGAACTTTGGATGCATTTCTGGAATCAGGCTGCAGGTATTATATGTTAGAGACAAAAGTGAGCCTGGTTCAGAAAGCAGTTCTATTACCTGCATTTGTTTGAGGATGGTTCTGGAAGACCTGTTAACTCCTGGAAGTTGAAATCTTGCTACCTTAGTGAAGGGCTTCTAGACAAAATTAAGGCCAAAGAGACAAGGAAAATACTGAGATGGCAGACAGAAGGAATATACTTCTGACCTTTAAAATTGTCCTAAGTTTTAAAATGACAATAAAATGTTTGTATAGTTTTGAGCTATTATCCCTACTTTGTGCTCATTTTGGATATACCCTTAAAGACAATGGGGCTTCCCTGGTGGCTCAGATGGTAAAGAATCTGCCTGTGATGCAGGAGACCTGAGTTCGATCCCTGGGTCAGGAAGATCCCCTGGAGAAGGGAATGGCAAACCACTCCAGTATTCTTGCCTGGAAAATTCCATGACAGACCATGAGGTTGCAAAGAGTGGGACGTGACTGCACAAGTAACATTCTAATGACAATGAGGGAGAAAATGATGGTAAAGCTGCTCCAAGTTTGAATGGAGAAAAGGAAGGTCCTGCACTTCTAGAATCAGTTCTTGCCTACACCTCTCCTGGACTACAAATGAGAGCAGAGGGTTTCCACAGTGGATCAGAGCTCCTTTCTGTGTAACTTCTCACAGAGCCGCCATCTTGAATCACCTTATTCCCTGAACCTCAGGTCTTTTCCTCCTCAGACTCTCCAGATCTAACCAATGTCTCAAGATGGAAACAAGGGGATCTAGGAACAAGGACCCAAGACATTTTTGTGGATTGACTGTTTGTGTCCCCCTATAATTTACCTTGAAATCCTAACCCCAAAGGTGATGCTATTAGGAGATGGGACCTTTGGGAGATGATGAGGTCATAGGGTGGGAACCTCAGGAATGGGATTAGTGCCCTTGCAAAAGAAACCCTAGAGAACTCCCTCAGCTCTTCTGCCATGGGGGGATACAGTGAGAAGACGGCCCATCCGTGAATCAGGAAGTGATCTTCACAAGACACCCAGTCTGCTGGCACCTTGATATTGGGCTTCCCAGGCTCTAGAACTGTGATAAATACGTTTCTGCTCTTTATGTATGTGCCACCCAGTCTGTGGTATTCTATTATACCAGCCTGAATGGACTAAGACAGACATAGTAAGAGCTCTGGAGGTCTGTTTCCTATCCTGCTCACCCTTACTTCTTTTACTTTCTCTCTTCCCAAGGCCTAGTGTGAAGAAAGGTGTGGCAGTGAAGGCTTGGACTAACCGAAGCAGAAAATCCTATCCTAAAAAAAAGTTGAGTTAATATTTTTGAATAGAGGCACTCTGAACATTTGCTTTGTAGTGGAAATGAAGATTTAATGACTTTCCCTCTGTAAGTGAAAATGGGGAACTCTTTACCTCATGCAACTCAGCAATTATTTCAGTTAAGGAAAATGAGGTATAATAAACTGCCAGGCGAATGTGCCCAGTGAATATCTAGAGTCCCCAGTGGGGAAATTGATCTGGAGAATGGATTAGTGAGAAGAGTGAGGAGGAAGAGGCAGTGAACATGCATTGTAGTCATTTCCACAACATGTACATTCTCCTCCCTGCATCCAGTAATAATCACATATACTTTTCTGAAGGTAAGAGTGTTCTGTTCTGACAAAAAACAACAACAACAAAAAAAGCACTTGGCTGAACAAAGGGCTGAAGCCTATTTAATTATTCTGAACTCAAATTCAAAAAGGGGGGAATAGTAGCCTGAGATTATTGAGCTTTTACTACTATATAGATGTGATCACTCATGCAAATATGGAAAGGTCACAGTGATTATAAGAAAGCAAAGAGAGGAGTAAATAGCTAAGAATAAATAAAAGAAAATAAGAAAATAAAATGTGTTTCATAAGTATTAAGACTAGAAACCAGGACTCTCTAAGCCTGAGTGAAGGGAGCAGAAAGGGAAGACCCTAGGCGTTTTCTCTTGTTCCTATGCCTCCCTCAGAAGAGAGGCATGACTGGTGGAGCTGGGAGCCTTCCCGGGGCCTGAAGATGCCCTTGCCGGTGCCGGGTTTCCCTTTTGCATGTATGGAACATGCAAGGAGAACCAGCAGCAAAAAGTAACAGAGTTTCTTTTTCTGAAAATGTCAACAGGACCCAGAGCTTTGAAGTCTTCAAAGTAACAGAGACATATGGTGTGGCTGCCTCTGGCTTTGAGTTCCCAAGAAACCACAAGAGGGTTCAGGGCAGACCGGCACCCTGATTTGGGTGGGCACATGAGAGGGTGACCAAGGACCAAACTGAGCTAAGATGGAAAGTGATTCCTACCAGTTAGATAAGACGCTTGACTACTCCTGTATGCTATAGTTCTTTACAATTTGCCTCAATCACATAATTTTTTGATAAGTATTTTTTGAGCAAATGTTATGTGTATGTAAGACATTATTATCTGTGTAAGGGAATTTAGCAGAGAATAAAACAGACTGGGCTTCCCAGGTGGAGCTAGTGGTAAAGAATCCACCTGCCAATGAAGACAATACAAGAGACATGGGTTTGATCCCTGGGTTGGGAAGATCCCCTAAAGAAGAAAATGGCAACCCACTCTAGTATTCTTGCCTGGAAAATTCTATGGACAGAGGAGCCTAGTGGCCTACAGTCCATGGGGCTGCAAAGAGTTGGATATGACTGAGTGCACGCACACACATACGCACACATACAAAGATATTAAACCAAATGAAATTGTATATAGTCATTTTTGACCTGTGCAAATGGTAATTTCATGTGGCTCAACCTAACACATCCAAGTGCAGATAAAGAGGTAAGATAAAGAAGACTGTACATATATTATGTCAGTTGGTGGTAAGCGCCTGGGAGAATGTTCCGCAGGGTGAGGCAGATGATGCTATGGGAGGAGGGGGTTGATAACTTATTTACAGCAGTCAGGGAAACCTCGATGATAAGCTGGTGTGCTGGTACAGACTTGAGGTGATACATGATTTAGCCAGTGGTTTAAGAGATAAAGAGAGGCTTCCCAGGTGACACCAGTGGTAAAGAACCCTCCTTCCAATGCAGGAGACATAAGAGATGCGGGTTCGATCCCTGGGTCAGGAAGATCCCCTGGAGGAGGGCATTGCAATCCACTCCAATTCTTGCCTGGAGAATCCCATGGATAAAGGAGTCTGGCGGGCTACAGTCCATAGGATTGCACAGAGTCAGACAGGACTGAAGCGACTTAGCAATGCAAGCATGCAAAAAATAAAGAGATGTCACATGAAGGCAGAAGAATGGCAAGTGTAAACATGCTGAGATGATCATGTACTGTTATTTTTGAGGAACAGCAGGGCAGCAAAGTGAGTTTGGAGGATGTGGTTGGAGGTGAGTTAGAATGTTAAGAGGCAACAGATCACTGCGGGGCTAGTGGGCAGTGGGCAGGCCTTGGCTTTCACTCTGAGGGAAATGGGGAGTTGTTACAGCACTTTGAGTGTCGGAGAGACATGGTTCATGTAGATGTTGCTGGAGTCACTCTGCCTGATGTGCTGAGAACAGACTGCGGATGGCAAGGATTGAAGCAGGGAGTCCTGTATGGATGCTGTAGAAATAGTCAAGACAAGAGATGACAGACTCATGGAGCAGTATTGGTAGTGTGGAGGTGCTGAGAACACTGTGAAGGTAGAGCTGACAGGATTTGCTGAGAGTTGATTATGGAGTGTGTAAAAACAAGAGGAGGCACGGATGAGGCTGATTAATGCAGTTTTGCTCATATCAGGTAAACACATAAATTATCAAGCAAACAGATAATTATAATTTAATGAGTATGTATGCTCTTAAAATCTCTGACTAGATTTTGTGTAATTTGTTTTTCCCAAGTGTGTCTGTTGAACTTACCCTGTGTTTTTATGCATCTCTATTCATCTACACAAAGAGTAACATTGATACCAACAAGACATGAAGGCTAAGAGTCAGACCTCAGTTCTGGCTCTGCCACTGACCAATGGTATAAGGTATCTTTTCTGGAAGCCTTAGCTTACTCTGCTTGATGAAGATAACAAAACTAACCTGGAGTGGTGGTTATGGTTAAATACCATAATGTAAGTAGAATTGTCTAGCAATAAACATTGCATGTAGATTTCAGTGATAATAACACATATACGGTCAGTATTGGCAGTCAGCAGTCCTCTGCAACACATTCACATATTTTACCTTATTTTAACCTCTTTCACTTTTATACTGAGAACCATTTTATGGTGGTTTTTAAAAATATTGATGAAAAATAATGGCCAATCTGTCTCAAAAATTTCACTAAAATTTTGTAATACTTCAGTTTGGTTTCAGTTCATTTGCTCAGTCATGTCCGACTTTTTGTGACCCCATGAATCACAGCATGCCAGGCCTCCCTTTCCATCACCAACTCCCAGAGTTCACTCAGACTCACATCCATTGAGTCAGTGATGCCATCCAGCCATCTCATCTTCTGTCGTCCCCTTCTCCTCCTGCCCCCAATCCCTCCTAGCATCAGAGTCTTTTCCAATGAGTCAACTCTTCGCATGAGGTGGCCAAAGTATTGGAGTTTCAGCTTTAGCATCATTCCTTCCAAAGAAATCCCAGGGCTGATCTCCTTCAGAATGGACTGGTTGGATCTTCTTACTGTTGCTTCCTGACCTGCATACAAATTTCTCAAGAGGCAGGTCAGGTGGTCTGGTATTCCCATCTCTTTCAGAATTTTCCACAGTTTATTGTGATCCACACAGTCAAAGGCTTTGGCATAGTCAATAAAGCAGAAATAGATGTTTTTCTGGAACTCTCTTGCTTTTTCGATGATCCAGCGGATGTTGGCAATTTGGTCTCTGGTTCCTCTGCCTTTTCTAAAACCAGCTTGAACATCTGGAACTTCACGGTTCACGTCTTGCTGAAGCCTGGCTTGGAGAATTTTGAGCATTACTTTACTAGTGTGTGAGATGGGTGCAATTGTGTGGTAGTTTGAGCATTCTTTGGCATTGCCTTTCTTTGGGATTGGAATGAAAACCGACTTTTTCCATTCCTGTGGCCACTGCTGAGTTTTCCAAATTTGCTGGCATATTGAGTGCAGCACTTTCACAGCATCATCTTTCAGGATTTGAAATAGCTCAACTGGGAGTGGGTTGCGAATCCCTTCTCCTTGTAATACTTATAAGTTAAATAAAAGTAATAAAGTAAAAGCTGTGCTAGGCCCTGTCTGGTTCCTTGCCCCTGCACAGTGCCAATCTTGGTCTTTACCTTCTCATTTCTTCTGACTTGAGGCAGCCTCTCCTAATCAGAACTTTGGTATTCAATATCAAGTATCCTTGATGCTCTGTCTCCTGTATTGCTGAGCCATCAAAACTAGGATTCTGCCTTGATTGCTCTCTCTCAGTTCCCATAGACGTAAACTAAATATTACCATTTGTTCCAGTGTGTGAACTGGGGACTTGCTTTCTTCTTGTCATAGCTTCTTTCAGAGCCTGGAGCTTGGTTCTTGAATAACTGCCTAGTGACCAGGACCCTATTACTAGAGCAACCGTAAGATTTACTGCCCAAATTGGAACACTTTTGAGAATGAATTGTGGAGCTATTAATAATTATGCAGGGACAACCTTATCTTTAACTCCATAACCATGTGTCTGGATTGGCATAGGGCAGCCCAGTCCACGATGGCCTTCCCTTGTGGCTTAGCTGGTAAAGAATCGCCCATGATGCAGGAGACCTGGGTTCAATCCCTGGGCTGGGAAGATCCCTTGGAGAAGGGAAAGGCTACCCACTCCAGTATTCTGGCCTGGAGAACTCCATGAACAACCCATGGGGTTGCAAAGAGTCAGACATGACTGAGCAACCTTCACTAGTCCAAAGTTTGGTGGTCATCCCAGCATCTCATTGGTAATTTCCCTTCACTCTCAAATTGTCCTGATTTGGACAATAAATTGTATAACCTACCCGGTGAGTTACAGACAGATGTTTTTCTGTTAAATGCTAATGTACCAGAGACTAATGTTATATAATACATGGATCTGTTTCTAAATCATACACTCGTCCATTTATGTAATTTTCTTATTCTGGCATCAATAAAGTTTTGATAACTACCTTTATGGCATATTTTTATATGTGGGAGAACTAGTGCATCATTTTTTTCCCCACCAAAAATGTCTTGGCTATTTATTCTTTGGTATTTATCTTTCCAGATGAGGCTTAGAAACAGCTTGCTAAATTTATGTTTTAAAAATCAGGGTTTTGATGGCAATTTCTCTGAATTTGGGGATTAATTTGGGGAGAATCACCTTTTTTACCAAATCAAATGTTTCTGTACTTTGTGCCTTCCTTCCTGGACTTCAAAGTATCATCGCTCACTGTGGATTTGTAATTCACATGCTCTGTTCACCTTTTGGGATAGCCTAGTTGTTGTACTTGCTGCCTCTGCCCATAGTTATTATTTTCACTACATACTGGGTCTCATGCCTTGCATAAACTGCACCATCCTGCAGGCCTTCCGCTGGGTCAGACCCTGTTTCTACTCTCCCCTACCACCACCTGCAGCACGGAGGTCCTGGTCTTTTCCATTTCTCCATGAGCTGATAGAAGAAGCGGATATTCAAGGACAAATTCAAGACGTGATAAAAATATACTTTCATTAAGCCATGCAAGCCTTCTCTACTTGTAGTAAACCTGAAAATACATTTACATGATATATTCTGTAATGGGAAAATAATGGTCAAAAAATCAAATGATTCCAAGGCATTCAAAATACATTAGAGGCCACACATGCCAGGGGTGAAAAGCTAAATTGATAAGGTCAGTTAAGGAAGGTGAATTTGGAAAACCGAAGGAGACTTTGCACTGCAAGTTGCAGGCTACATTTCAACATTTTTCTGCAGGTATGTTCAATGTTCGCAGACCGTGTAAACGTCGCCGCTGCTTCCTTAGGGGAGGGATCGGTGGTGTTGTTGGGTTTGTTTCACTTTGAACATTAGAGTCCCTCTGGGAAACTTTGGATACCGCTGTCACCTTGCTGTTCAATGTTAGTACATCATTGGGCGTTCTTCCCTTTCAGGCTTCACTTGTGTGAAAATAAATGTGTGAAAATTAGAAACATTGAATTTGATGAGTCTGGCTTAGCTTTTTATTTGCTCTGTGAACTAGAGATGGGATCCTTTTATTATTCTCCTTGTTTATATGAGGGGGATTCCAGTATTCTTGCCCAAGAATTTCCATGGACAGAGGAGACTGGCAGGCTACAGACCATGGGGTTGCAGAGTTGGACGTGACTTAGCAACTAAACCACCACCAAGATACAGGTCAGTGGGATAAATGAGGAAAAAATGCAGAACTACTGCCTGAGAAATATTAATACATGCTCATTGTCTCTCCCTAGTAAAGGTAGAGCTCCCTTTAGAGAAGTAAAATGGCAAAGCAGGTATCCTGAGGGTAAAGCTTCTTGACCTTTTAAAATCCATGCCTCCTGCAGTGCTTTTCATTCTGTTTCTGACTAGTCTTGTGTGATATTGTGATTTGTAATATAAAGTAGATATTTGATCTTCTTCCCCACTGGCACTGAACTCCGGAACCCTTGGCATTTCCTAAGTGACAGAGTAGTAAAGGTGTCTTTTGTTATGTTAATGAGGTGACTTTTGGCACACACCTAAGCATAGGGTGTGTGCCAAAACTTCCCTGGTGGCTCAGATGGTAAAGCATCTGCCTACACTGCGGGAGACCTGGGTTCGATTCCTGGGTTGGGAAGATCCCGTGGAGAAGGAAATGGCAACCCACTCCAGTACTCTTGCCTGGATAATCCCATTCACAGAGGAGCCTGATAGGCTACAGTCCATGGGGTGGCAAACAGTCGGACACGACTGAGCGACTTCACTTTCACTTAAGGATAGGGACTGGTTGCCAACACTTCCATTAGAGGTTTGGAAATTTCAGACCTACCCCCTGCCCCCTTACCTCCCAGAAGAGGAGATTAAAAGTTGGATCAATTGCCAATGACCAATTGGGATTCAATGGTGGCTCAGATGCTAAAGAATCTGCCTGGGTCGAGAAAATCCTCTGGAAAAGGGAATGGCAATCCACTCCAGTATTCTTGCCTAGAGAATCACATGGTCAGAGGAGCCTAAATTCAGCTCAGTTCAGTTGCTCAGTCATGTCCGACTCTTTGCGACACCATGGACTGCAGCATGCCAGGCTTCCCTGTCCATCACCAACTCCCAGAGCTTACTCAAACTCATGTCCATTGAGTCAGTGATACCATCCAGCCATCTTATCCTCTGTCATCCCCTTCTCCTCTTGCCTTCAATCTTTCCCAGCATCAGGGTCATTTCAAATGAGTTAGTTCTTCCCATCAGGTGGCCAAAATATTGGAGTTTCAGCTTTGGCTTCATTCGTTCTAAAGAATATTCAGGACTGCTTTTCTTTAGGATGGACTGGTTGGATCTCCTTGCAGTCCAAGACACTCTCAAGAATCTTCAACACCTCAGTTCAAAAGCATCAGTTCTTCAGTGCTCAGCTTTCTTTATAGTCCACCTCTCACATCCACACATGACTATTGGAAAAACCATAACTTTGACTACATGGACCTTTGTTGGCAAAGTAATGTCTCTGCTTTTTAATATGCTGTCTAGGTTGGTCATAACTTTACTTCCAAGGCATAAGCATCTTTTAATTTCATGGCTGCAGTCACTATCTGCAGTGATTTTGGAGCCCAAAGAAATAAAGTCTGTCACTGTTTCCATTGTTTCCCCATCTATTTGCCATGAAGTGATGGGACCTGGTGCCATGATCTTAGTTTTATGAATGTTGTTTTAAGCCAACTTTTTCACTCTCATCTTTCACTTTCATCAAGAGGCTCTTTAGTTCTTCTTTGCTTTCTGCCATAAGAGTGGTATCATCTGCATATCTGAGGTTATTGATATTTCTCCTGGCAATATTGATTCCAGCTTGTGCTTTATCCAGCCCAGCATTTCTCATGATGTATTCTGCACA
Organism: Bos javanicus; assembly: GCF_032452875.1. Taxonomy (NCBI): domain Eukaryota; kingdom Metazoa; phylum Chordata; class Mammalia; order Artiodactyla; family Bovidae; genus Bos; species Bos javanicus. The sequence goes on from NC_083868.1 coordinate 88,440,813, forward strand.
GAAGTTAAATAAACAGGGTGACAATATATAGCCTTGATGTACTCCTTTCCTGATTTGGAACCAGTCTGTTGTTCCATGTCCAGTTCTAACTGTTGCTTCCTGACCTGCATACAGGTTTCTCGAGAGGCAGGTCAGGTGGTCTGGTATTTCCATCTCTTGAAGAATTTTCCACAGTTTGTTGTGATCCACACTGTCAAAGTCTTTGGCATAGTCAATAAAGCAGAAGTAGTTGTTTTTCTGGAATTCTCTTGCTTTTTTGATGATCCAGCAGATGTTGGCAATTTGATCTCTGGTTCCTCTGCCTTTTCTAAATCCAGCTTGAACATCTGGAAGATCATGGTTCACATATTGCTGAAGCCTGGCTTGGAGAATTTTGAGCATTAGTTTACTAGCGTGCGAGATGAATGCATTTGTGCAGTAGTTTGAGCATTCTTTGGCATGGCCTTTCTTTGGGACTGGAATGAAAACTGACCTTTTCCATTCCTGTGGCCACTGCTGAGTTTTCCAAATTTGCTGGCGTATTGAGTGCAGCTCTTTCACAGCATCATCTTTTAGGATATGAAACAGCTCAACTGGAATTTCTTCACCTCCACTAGCTTTGTTGGTAGTGATGCTTCCTAAGGCCCAGTTGACTTTGCATTCCAGGATGTCTGGCTCTAGGTGAGTGATCACACAATAGTGGTTATCTGGGTCATTCAGATCTTTTTGTATAGTTTATCTGTGTATTCTTGCCACCTCTTCTAAATATCTTCTGCTTCTGTTAGGTCCATACAATTTCTGTCTTTTATTGTGCCCATCTTTGCATGAAATGTTGCCTTGGTATCTCTAATTTTCTTGAAGAGATCTCTAGTCTTTCCCATTCTATTGTTTTCCTCTATTTCTTTGCACTGATCACTGAGGAAGGCTTTCTTTTCTCTCCTTACTATTCTTTGGAACTCTGCGTTCAGTTGGGTATATCTTTCCTTTTCTCCTTTGCCTTCAGCTTCTCTTCTTTTCTCAGCAATTTGTAAGGCCTCCTCAGACAGCCATTTTGCCTTTTTGCATTTTTTTTTCTTGGGGATGGTTTTGATCACTGCCCCCTGTATAGTGTCATGAACCTCTGTCCATAGTTCTTTAGGCACTCTGTCTATAAGATCTAATCCCTTGAATCTATTTGTCACTTCCACTGTGTAATCATAAGGGATTTGATTTAGGTCATACGTGAATGGTCTAGTGGTTTTCCCCACTTTCTTCAATTGAAGTCTGAATTTGGCAAAAAGGTTTGATGATCTGAGCCACAGACAGCTCCCAGCTTCTCCATCTTTGGTGCAAGGAATATAATTAATCTGATTTCGGTATTGACCTTCTTGTGATGTCCATGTGTGCAGTCTTCTCTTGTGTTGTTGAAAGAGGTTGCTATGACCAGTGCGTTCTCTCGGGAAAACTGTTAGTCTTTGCCCTGCTTCATTCTGTACTCCAAGGCCAAATTTGCCTGTTACTCCAGGTATTTTGTGACTTCCTACTTTTGCATTCCAGTCCCCTATAATGAAAAGGACATCTTTTTTTTTTTTTTGGGTGTTAATTCTAGAAGGTCTTGTAGATCTTCATAGAACCATTCAACTTCAGCTTCTTTAGCATTACTGGTTGGGACATAGACTTGGATTACTGTGATAGTGAATAGTTTGCCTTGGAAATGAACAGAGATCACCCTGTCATTTTTGAGACTGCATTCAAGTACTGGATTTCAGACTCTCTTGTTGACTATGATGGCTACTCCCTTTCTTCTAAGGGATTCTTGCCCACAGTAGTAGATATAATGGTCATCTGAGTTAAATTAACCCATTCCAGTCCATTTTAGTTCAGAGAGGAGCCTGGCAGGCTACATAGTCCATGGGGTGGAAAAAAGTCAGATACAACTGGGTGACTAATACTGCTACTAATGGTTTAATCAATCCTGCTGATGTAATGAAGTTGCCATAAAAAATCCACAAGTATGGGGTTTGGAGAACTTCTGGATTGGTGAACGTGGAAACTGGGGACAGTGGTGCTCAGAGAGGTCATAGGAGCTCTGTCCCCTTTCCATATACCTTATCCTATTCATCTCTTCCATCTGGCTGTTCCTGATGTCCTTTTACAATAAACCAGTGATCTAGTAAGCAAAATGTTTCTTGATGAATCCACAGAAGGGATCTTGAGGACCCCTGATTTATAACGAATTGGTCAGAAATACAGGTGACAGCCTGAGTTTGCAACTGGCATCTGTACTGAGTTGCCAAAGAGGAGGTTGCTGGAACCTCCATTTTGTAGCTGGTCTGTCAGAAGCACAGGCTTCTGAGTGGCATCTGAATGTGTGAGACAGTCTTGTAGAACTAACTCTGAACCTGTGGAATCTGATGCAATCTCCAGGTAGATAATGTCATAATTGAGTTGAATTGTAGGACACCTTGCTGATGTCCAAAATTGCTTAGCATTGTGTGGGGACCGCCCCAACACCACCTCTGACCCCGACCATACACACACTCCTTGTTTGGAAATTGAGTCCAGGAACCCAAAACACCTTGTCAACCTAGAAAATTCTGTCAAGGTTTATTTTTGATGATGCATATTACAGAAAACAAAAAAATACTGAATATACCTTTTTTTCCAAACCATTTGTATATTCTTTCTTTGATTGGAGGTCGGTGTTTAGAGTGCAGTATGTAGTCTTTCAATTGCTTGGAAGATTTTATGACTTCAAAATTCTTAAGGGTGCTGCAGTTTTCATGATGGAAAACATAGTGGGGAGCAAAACTAGTCTGGGATGTCTGTGATGGTCTCAATCTATGGAGTTGGGGAAGGACAGGAAGTAGGGTCACGCAGAAACTCATGAACTAAGGCAGCCCAGTTCAGTTCATGTCCGCTCAGTCATGTCCGACTCTTTGCGACCCCATGGGCTGCAGTACACCAGGCCTCCCTGTCCATCACCAATTCCCAGAGTTTACTCAAACTCATGTCCATTGAGTCCGTGATGCCATCCAACCATCTCATCCTCTGTCATCCTCTTCTCCTCCTGCCTTCAATCTTTCCCAGAATCAGGGTCTTCTCCAGTGAGTCAGTTGATCGCATCAGTTGGCCAAAGTATTGGAGCTTCAGCTTCAACATCAGTCTTTCCAATGAATATTCAGGACTGATTTCCTTTTGATCTCCTCACTGTCCAAGGGACTCTCAACAGGCTTGTCCAATACCACAGTTCAAAGGATCAATTCTTTGGTGTTCAGCTTTCTTTATGGTCCAACTCTCACATACATACATGACTACTGGAAAAGCAATAGCTTTGATTAGATGGACTTTTGTTGGCAAAATATTCTCTGCTTTTTAATATGCTGTCTAGGTTTGTCACAGCTCTTCTTCCAAGAGGCAAGCATCTTTTAATTTTCATGGCTCCAGTAACCATCTGCAGTGATTTTGGAGCCCAAGAAAATAAATTCTGGTTTTAAGCCAACTTTTTCACTCTCCTCTTTCACTTTGATCAAGAGGCTCTTCAGTTCCTCTTTGCTTTCTGCCATAAGGGTGGTATCATTTGTATATCTGAGGTTATTGATATTTCTCTTGGCAATCCTGATTCCAGCTTGTGCTTCATCCAGCCTGGCATTTCGCATGATGTATTCTGCATATTGGTCAAATAAACAGGGTGACAATATACAGCCTTGATGTACTCCTTCCCCAGTTTGGAACCAGTTTGTTGCTCCATGTCTGATTCTAACTATTGCTACTTGACCTGCATACAGATTTCTCAGGAAGCAGGTAAGGTGATCTGGTATTCCCATCTCTTTAAGAATTTTCCACTTTGTTGTGATGCACACAGTTAAAGGCTTTGGCATAGTCAATAAAGCAGAAGTAGATGTTTTTCTGGAACTCTCTTGCTTTTTTGGTGATCCAACAGATGTTGGCAATTTGATCTCTTGTTCCTCTGCCTTTTCTAAATCCATCTTGAACATCTGGAAGTTCTCGGTTCATGTACTGTTGAAGCCTTGCTTGGAGAATTTTGAGCATTCCTTTGCTAGAGTGTGGGATGAGTGCAATTGTGCAGTAGTTTGAACATTCTTTGGCATTGCCTTTCTTTGGGGTTGGAATGAAAACTGACCTTTTCCAGTCCTGTGGCCACAGGTGAGTTTTCCAAATTTGCTGGCATATTGAGTGCAGCACTTTAACAGCGACTGGGACAAACTTACCTTAGGAGAGGGACTACCACTGTTGTGGGGAAGCAGATGACTCAGGCATCAAGGTTGGAGGTCCAGGACAGAGCAGGTGCTTAATAAAGGGTTGCTGAAAAATCTTTGAATAAACTGTTCTAGGTTAATCTGTCTGTACTTAGATTCCTATCTGCGTGCAGTGGATAACGGAGGATTATCCTTGGCAGGAGCCAGACTGAGCATCAGCCAAAGTGAACACAGACACTGCAGCCTGAGGTGAAGCAAATGATCAGATCAAAGCAGAAAGTGTCTGGACAAAAAAGTCTTGTCTGATGGATTGGCCCAATGTGGAGTGTGTATGTATGCATCTTCTCAGGGCTAAAGAGACACAGACCTGCATACAACCACAGGCATTGGGTAATGGATATCAGTTTTGTCTTGACTGAGATTTTGTGGGTGAGGAGGAAGAGAAGGTGCATGGGGAACAGTGGTCCTAACTGTGGCCCCTGATCTTGAATCTAAAAATAAGACCTAATCTCTAGTCCTACTTACAAGGGTTGTAGATAGATGAAGAGGATATTTCAGGCACTGGCTCCTTGTACAGTAAGTTCCTACCTTTGACATTTCTTTGAGTTTTACACAAATAATTACTTTTAAGACTTTGGTGTGTGCTTCTTTTTGCAATATATGGATAGACATGGCAGAAATAAAATAATAAATAACGAAATATAACAATGAAAGATAACAGTGCAATTGTCACAAAGCAGTTAAATTAATTGCCAAATCACTATTATAAAACATACTTTTAATTGGAATCTGGAAGAGGGAGATGTCAGGGAAGGTGAGGGGAGATTTTATACAGGAGGTGGGATTTGAGATGAAACTTTATGTTTCAATAACATTTGGAGAGGAAGAGAGGAGTGAAGATATACTGAGGTAGATGTGGAAAGGAAGAAAAGCCTAGGTGTATTGTAGGGAGGTTGTGTTGGGGAAGGAAGGAGGGAAGGAGAAGGGGACAGAAGAAGGTAAAGAATATTTGGATAGGAAAGATAAGGGTACTTTGTGTCTTAGAACTGCCATCTTCTCAGTAGAAATAGGGGAAAGGGCATTTAGACATGAGAGGAGCAGAGGCAGGATTGAAGGCTTGATGAACAGGGAGAAGGTATAGAATAGGAAGTTTTGAGGGGCTCTCTCTGGGGAATAGGGAACAGACAAGTGATTAATGAAAGCATTTCCTTGTATAAAACCAGAAAGATTACAACTTCAACCTTGTACCACCACATATGTGCACGCACCCACCCACCCACCCACCCAGATTCTAGCAGAGCAGGTCCAGAAGCCTGACTCAGGCTCCTTTTGCTGAAGAGGAAGTGGGTGGAGTTGTGGGTGGAAAATTGGTAACAGGTTGTGTAGGAGGCAAGTTGAATCTTGTTTACTAAAGTGAGTGTCCTTTTCTTATCACCTCTCATGCTCCCTTTAGAAAAATAAAAAGAGGTAGAATGTAAAAAGTCAACAAGAAGTGGGAGGCAGGTTTCTTTTATAAAAGAGAAAATGAGCAAGGTTGTGACAAGTCTCCACTCAGCCCATCTCTTAAGGATGTGGCTCCAGTAGTTAGTAGATGTCAGGCCTCTCTTTTCAGTGTATATTTGATAACACTTGAGAGGGTCTTAGTAGCCACAGCAGTGCACTTTAGGAAACAAAGAATGGACTTCAGAGGTAAAATCCCCGGTCTCAAACTCTGGGATGATTATTTTTCTTTGGTGCTTACTTTATAAGAGGGCACGACCACCATTACCTGATTAGCAAAGGGTTATTTGTAAGTAGTAGAGTACAACTTTAGTCGGATGTACACACACTGTAATTTAGTCAGGATTCCCGTACTACATTATTCATTCCAGATGTGAGAGAACAATAAATACACTCTTTCTTTTTCTTGCTGTTCTAAATTTAGTTTATTGTTCCCATTGATTGATTTTCATGGAGTCACATGGAGTATTATGGTTAACTTAGGGTGGTTCAGTTATCTGAGTTAAATGTCCATTTTATCCTGTGGCTAATACAATGCTCTGGGCCAAGGTGAGATTTTATTCATTGTTTTTTGTTAAAGTTTAGCTTCAATATATGGATGTCATTCTGGGTAATGCAAACCCAGGAAGACTCCCAGCATTGATAATGTGGATTGCTCTTGCATGCACATCAGCCTTATGATGATCTACATTGCACGTTAATGCTCAAGATAGTGCTTTGATCCTCATTCCTTGACCCTAAGAGGTAATATGTTGTGATGGTAGGGTATTAAGGATGTCTATGCTTTGGCTCACAGTTCATGAAAAATCAGTTTGTAATTCAGTGAATTTATTTACACAAAGATTCAAATATACAAAAATCATTTGTTTTTAGCAAATGGGAGTTAGATTTTGAGTTTGATTGGCAAAATGGTTTGATGAAAAGAGCAGTAGACTATGAGTCAAATAGTGGGAATTTAATTCTTCATTTACTGTCTAACCTTGATCATTTAGTTTTCTTGAGGCCTGGTTTCCTTACCTATAAAATAATCCAAATGATGACTTGCATTTTACAGTGATCCCATAGTTTAAAATGAGTTTGATATCTGTTACTCTATTTAAAAGTGACAATAACCTTGTGAATGTCAACTTAGTCATGATTAGTTCCATTTTTCAGATGATAAAACTGAGGCACTAAGGGGATTTCCAAGTCATGCTGCTAGAATACAGAAGTATAACATGATCGCTAGATTCCTACTTCTGAATAGAAGATATTCTCCACCATTCCCCAGTGGGGTTTTTGCTTTGATTCCCTTATAAGAAATTGCTGAGAATCAAAAGGTATAATCTAGTCTTCCTCTCCACCTCAGCCACTGACTCTCATGGTCACACCCTTAAATTTTTATCATCACCAGTAATTGCACCATCTTAGAAATCTTGACTTTGAGAATCCTACTCCCTGGTCAATAAGTACCGTTTTGAAGCTTATTTATTCTAAGAGTCTCTCTGCAATGAATTCTTTTAATCTTATTGAGTCCCTCATCCAGTGACACTGCCTTAGTCCATTAGCTGTCAACCTCCATCTCTTCCCTTTACCTCTGTGGTTACCTGAATCGATTTCCTGGTCTTTACTATGTCCTCTCCGCATGCATGCATGCTCAGTCTCCACTCCTGTCTAACTCTTTTTGACCCTATGGACTGTAGCCCGCCAGTCTCCTCTGTCCACGGGGATTCTGTAGGCCAGAATACTGGAGTGGGTTGCCATTTCTTTCTCCAGTGTGTCTTCTCGACCCGGGGATCGAATCCACGTTTCTTACGTTTCCTGCATTGGCAGGCAGGTTCTTTACCACTAGCGCCACCTAGGAGGCCATACTCGTTCCCCGAAGAACTCCTTAACTACGTTGCCTCACTTTTCCTTCATTGTATTTGTCAGACTAAACTCCAGTGTTAAGTGAAAGCAGCATCCATTTTTTTTTTTTTTTCCTGTTTCTGTGCAGTGACAGGAAACTTTACTAAAGAAAATCACAAAGGCTGATGTACTGGTTTCACATTAAATAATGACTAAATTTCAAACAGCATCAACCACCACCTACAGTTCCCTAGTGAGTTCAATTTCTCTCTCTTAGAAACAATTCAGATCTTCACCTCTCTTGTCAGACTTCCCAGTTTCCGGTTCCCTAACTGATGATCTTGCCTTTCCCCTCTTATCTACACATCTGCTGGCATCTGTTCTCACCTTTTCTGTGTTTCTTCATGGAACATTTGCCCTGCTACCATTCAAGATTTTCCCCTTTATTCTCACTCAAGATCCTCTTCTCTCCTATTTTTGACAGTTCTCTCCTTAAGTTATTCTCCACCTCCCTTCCTCTTACTTGATCACTCCAATCAGCAGGATTTTGGAATCTTCCATATTAAAAAATTATTTCTTGGTTCTCTAATTCCCATTAATTAACTCCTTATTTCTGTTCATCTTCACAGTAAAACTTTTCAAATGAATTGGGTAGACCTAAGGTTTTCTCTTCTTCATTTCCCACTCAGTCTTCATATACTCCATTTGGATGTAAATTCCCATCTCTCACTGAAACTTGTCAATGTCAATAATGATTTCTAATTATTATTAGAAGTAACAATAAAGAATAATAAATAAATAATAATAATAAGCATGTCAGATCCAGTGTATAGGTTTTATTCTAAAGTCACCTGAGCTCTTAGCAGCACTCAATGCAGTTGAGTACTGTATTTATTTCTGGAGCAATTCTCTTCTTTTGGATCCCATAACACCACACTCTTGGTTTTTCTTCTGTCTGATTGTTTCTTCTCAGTTTTCTTAGGTGGCTCTCCAGTCTCCATTTGTTCTCCAAATGTTGAAATGGCTTCTCAGTCTTTGCTTCCTAGATGACCTTATCCAGTTCTACAGCTTTAAATGCCATCTATAGCTAAGCAACTCCTAAATTTATATCTCTAGATTTATCTCCTGAGCTCCAGACTCCAGTTTCTCAAGTCAAAATTTAAGAATAACATTTGATTCCTTTCTCTACTCTACCATGCTTTCCCATATCCATATAATTTCCACATTCTACTGTTTCTATCATCAGTATCTTTCTAACCAGTTTTCTTCTGTTACTACTACTATAATCATGGTTTAAGCTATCAACATTTATCTCAACTGGACTGCAGTAATAACTTCATTGTTGGTGTCTCTGCTTTCTTGATGTTCCTCTTACCATCTACACCTTACAGCAGTTAGAAAGATATTTTACAAGGGGAAATTAGAATAGGCCTTTTCTTGTTTTAAATCTGTGAATAGTTTTCCATTGGTCTTGAATTTGAACTCTCTATAGACCCTGTGTGCTCTCTCTACCATTATCATGTCCCACTCTTCTCTACCCAGTCTGCTGGACATGCCAAGCCTCCCCAGAGCCTTTGCACATGTTGTCCTCTCTGCCTGGATTGCTCCATCTCTGCCTGGATTCCTCCATCCCTGGCTCTTGCTTTGGTTTAATCCTTCTTATCTTTTTGTATTCAGATCAATATCATGTCCCTGGTGAAGCTTTGAGTCACCACACCTCTAAGAGGCCACTTGCTTTTCCTTTTTTACTCAAATTGCTTTCTACTATTAAATTTTTTTCTTGATCATCCTTCTCAAAACATAAACTGGGTTTCCCTGGTGGCTCTGGTGGTAAAGAATTTACCTGAAATGTGGGAGACCTGGGTCTGATCCCTGAGTCAGGAAAATCCCCTGGAGAAGGGAATGCAACCTATTCCAATATTCTTGCCTGGAAAAATCCATGGACAGGGGAGCCTAGCAGGTTACAGTTCAAGGGGTCACAAAGAGTTGGACATGACTGAGTGACTAAACTTTTTCAACCAGAGAGTCAATGTATTTTTTTACAGCTTTTCTTCAGTGCTTGTTTTTTCCCCACATCTAGTAGGCTCTCAGTAAAAATGCTTGTTGAATGAATGCATAAACATAACGAAGTGAAACTGTCCATTGTGCTGTGCTGGTTAACACATTTTACTCTTCACAGATGAGCAGAATTACTTTAACAGATCAATGACACAAGTGGTGTGTATTGGGTTAAAAAAAAGTTATAATGATAAGCCATATTGACTATGTTTGCCCTGCAATGGCTTTCTTGCCCACATGAAGAGCTGTCCTGCTTTGCAGAATCAAAACTAGAACACATGTGATGTGGCTAGACTGTTTGGAAATGTTGACTCAGGTAAATAATACCATTAAGAAAGACTTAGGGGGAAATGGCATTGCATAGGATGAATATACTTTTATTTCTTCTGAGATTTTAAAAACATAATATTGGACTTCTATTATGTATTCTAGATGCTGGCTTGAGCAGCATACACAATAGTGCTCTAGCACTACAGGAAATGACCTTAAAACTCTGATGTCATAGGGGCGAGGAAGGAGAATCAAAGAGCATCACTCGAGAGTCTCACTCACCTTGATTTGGTTCTAGATTCTCTGTCCAAACTTGAAATTTTTCTTTAAAAGTAAGCCAAAGGGCATTCGGACTCAGGGTTAATACAGATCCAGAAAAATGCCTACATCTCAGTTTAATTATCTGAAGGTATACTACCTTGAAAGTGAAAGTGAAGTCAGTCGTGTCTGACTCTTTGCGACCCCATGGACTGTAGCCCACCACGCTCCTCTGTCCATGGAATTTTCTAGGCAAGAGTACTGGAGTGGGTTGCTATTTCCTTCTCCAGGGGATCTTCCAGACCCAGGGATTGAGCCTGAGTCTCTTGCATTGTGGGCAGATGTTTTACCGTCTGAGCCACCAGACTTCTCTGGTCGCAGTCCATGGGGTCACAAAGAGTCGGACACGACTGAGCGACTTCACTTCACTTCGTACTACCTTGAAGGTCTCATACCTTCCCTTTTTCATTAAATTCAGAAGATTGAAAAAATCAGCCAATGTCTTAAGGCCAAGGCTCTAAAGCCCAGAATTTCAAATGGTGTACATCCTAATTAGTGGGTCAGGTTATTAGATGATACGTTGATTAGAAAATGGTATGAGCAATAAAAAAGTAAACCCTAAATATCTTTTTTATGAGCATCTTTTTATTTGATGGCCAATATTTGCATATTTTCCCTCCTTGTTACGTATCTCTAAGGAAGTGTTTGGATTAAAAATAGTTTTATTTAGAAATTAGATTTGCTATTTAAAGCAGCATAGCACAATAGCCAGTTTCACCCATCCTTGCTTAGTTTCTATAATCTTCCTTCCAGTGTCTTTGTTTTTCTCTTTTCCTTAAATTTATTTTCTTCTTACAGAAGAAACTTTAGCAAATACTGGTATGTACAAAGGAAAATAGAGGAAGAACTGCAGTTAAAATTTTGAAATATGATACTTTAGGCATGAGGCTAATTTTGAGGACTTTCTCTAGTTTTAACAGCAGTGTGGAATGACACTTGGAAGGAGGTTGTGTTGTAGTTGTAAATTAATCAATGTTTGAAGTACTTTGGACAAAACCAAAAATAGCACAGCAACAGCACTGACATTTTGTTGTACTTGCTTGATACATAAAGGTGGTCGTAATCTAACTGAGGGTAAAGTTTTATTATTAAAATGGCCACAAACAAAAGACAAAATATTTCTAAGATGCTAATATGCATTTTCCAATTCCACATTAAACTCTAAACAAAAATTCAAACATTATGACTTTTAGAGTGTCCAAACCTGAAAAGTGATTGTGCTTCCCAGCCCAGATATGTAATAGAGAAGAAAAATAATGCTAACCTGAAAAACAAGTGTGAAGAAATTCACTATATGGTATTTATCATGACTATTTTGAATCCTTTTCTTTTCTAAATGTCAGGCTCTGTCACGGAGCATTTACTGGATGCCCCTGCTTTGCATCGTTCAGGCACATCTCCTGTCGCTGCCTCACTGGTGGAGGAGCTGCTGACATTGCCTCTGAGCGTGCAGCAGTGGTGTTCTTTGAGCCATTGGTCATGCTTCCTTTCCTTGCTGTTGGCATTAGCATCTCCGGGATGCAGAGGGAGCCTAATGTGTGCCAGCCAGAATGGAAAAATGGCCCATCTGCTCTGTGCTGGGCTTTAATTTCATCACCAGACATGGCTGCAAAGCAGTTGCTTGAACATAGGGTATGCAATGGCCATCTATGCAGAGGCCATGGGAGAGGAGCTTTGGTTAGTCTGATTGTAGCCCATAATGCAGAATGAGGGCCAAACCTGCTCATCAGGCTGCTGCGGCTTTTTAGGCAGGCCTGAATAGATGGAACCAACCAGGTTCCATCTTCGTGGTGGTATAACCTTGGGCCAGTCACTTCACCTTCATGCTTTGTCACAGCAAAATGTCATCTGTCAACTTCAGATTATAGAATGTACTCTATCTATATCCCCTGACTGTTTTGGGGACATGTGACATAATATCAAATCTCACTCATCAGAGCACAGCACCAATGCAGCCTCCTTTGTGGTCCTCAAAAGAGTAATCATTATTTTTAAATTCTACTGGCATTTTATGAGCATTTCTGTCTCTGAACATATAATAAATTCATTAGCGAGTATTTATTAGATGTGTCCATTTTGTTCAAGGTATTTTATTCAACGTCAATATTCTAAGTATTTCAGTGATGGTGAATGCAGAGGTGTATTAGAATCAGATACAAACATAAGTAAGTTCTTGAGGATTTATAGATTCTTCATGATGGAGTCTCTGCCTTGAAAAACTCCTTGGCTATTCAAAGCATTCATCAGCATGCCCTACAGAAAGTGATGACAGTGGGCATTTACTAGTGCCACGCGTTCTTCTAAATCTAAATGCTTTATATGAATTAACGCATTCAGTCATCATCACATTACTATCATACACATTTTACAGATGAGAAGAGAGAATGGCACACGGGAGTTACATAACCTGCCTAAGGTCACACAGTGAGTGTGTGGCAGAGCCTGACACAGGCAGCCTGACTCCAGAGCGCACACTTTTAATCCCCGTGGTCACCTCCCATGGTAGACTGTTGAATGAACAAGTGATGAACATTCAAATGTTTTAAATGTGTTAAGTACTTTATAAGTTGAAGTCATTACTGCATTTGCTACAGACATATTACTATAGGGTTACAATGGACACTCTACAGTATATTGGGGGAAAGAAATCTAAAGATTCTACTTTTGATCTTGGAGTTCAATAACAGACAGGGAGCAAGCACCTGACCAGAGTTGATCAGACTTAATATAAAATGTAAGTTCAGCTGTAGGAGAATTAGAACAAAACGTCCCTGATTTCTTGCCCTCATTCATAGGGTCACAGCATTTAGGCCAGTTCTGGATGTCTTCTGACTGCTGGTTCAGCCCACTGTGATCTCTTCCCTAAAAGACTATGTATCTGTTACCTTTTGTGCCCCAAGCTGATTCTTCATGGACTTTATCTTCACTCTCATTAAACTCTATCTAGTACCTAGGCTAAATAGCATAGGCTCATCTTCAGTTTGTCCTTCAATTTGTGGTTAAATCTTGCCCATTAAGTGCTTCTCAATGATATCCTCTCCCTTCTACTCTGACTGTCATTAACTTTAGTAACTCAGATAACATCACTGTAATAGGTTCCTAACTGGCATCCCAGTCTATGACCTGTATTTACCCCAGTCTTTCCTCCAGTTTTCCCTTCTGTAACTTATGTTTATAAAATGCACATCTGATAATATCCCTTCCTGTAAAAAGCCATTAATGGCACCAGATTGCCTCCAAGATAGACCATAAACTTCTTAGCATGGTGGTTCATGCATTCCACAATAGAGCCCCAACCTGATCTTTGGATTTCATCTCCCATCATACGTCCTTTTTAACCCTGTATGCTGTAGCCACACTAGGCCACTGGTCATTCCTGAAATGGATCATATGCCCCCATGTCCCCAGGACACATACCCTGCCTTCTTGGAAAAAAATCCTTCCCGTCTCCATCTGTTAAAATACTTAATTTTCTTCAGTTCAGTTCAGTTCAGTTCAGTCACTCAGTCGTGTCCGACTCTCTGTGACCCCATGAATCCCAGCACGCCAGTCCTCCCTGTCCATCACCAACTCCTGGAGTTCACTCAAACTCACATCCATCGAGTCGGTGATGCCATCCAGCCATCTCATCCTCTGTCGTCCCCTTCTCCTCCTGCCCCCAATCCCTCCTAGCATCAGAGTCTTTTCCGATGAGTCAACTCTTCGCATGAGGTGGCCAAAGTATTGGAGTTTCAGCTTTAGCGTCAGTCCTTCCAATGAACACTCAGGACTGATCTCCTTTAGAATGGACTGGTTGGATCTCCTTGCAGTCCAAGGGACTCTCAAGAGTCTTCTCCAACACCACAGTTCAAAAGCATCAATTCTTCGGCACTCAGCCTTCTTTACAGTCCAACTCTCACATCCATACATGAACACTGGAAAAACCATAGCCTTGACTAGACGGACCTTTGTTGGCAAACTAATGTCTCTGCTTTTTAATATGCTGTCTAGGTTGGTCACGGAGAAGGCAATGGCACCCCACTCCAGTACTCTTGCCTGGAAAATCCCATGGACGGAGGAGCCTGGTAGGCTGCAGTCCATGGGGTCGCTAGGAGTCAGACACAACTGAGCGACTTCACTTTGACTTTTCACTTTCATGCATTGGGGAAGGAAATGGCAACCCACTCCAGTGTTCTTGCCTGGAGAATCACAGGGATGGGTGGGCTGCCGTCTCTGGGGTTGCACAGAGTCAGACACGACTGAAGCGACTTAGCAGCAGCAGCAGCAGCAGCAGCAGGTTGGTCATAACTTTCCTTCCAAGGAGTAAGTGTCTTTTAATTTCATGGCTGTAACCACCATCTGCAGTGATTTTGGAGCCCCCCAAAATAAAGTCTGACAACTGTTTCCACTGTTTCCCCATCTATTTCCCAGCCAAATTGAGCTCAAATGTTATTTCCTGGTTACTCCAAACTAGAAATCATTGCTATTTCTAATACTCTGTGTTTATGATTTTCCTCTGTCACTTATTTTATGTTTAAGGGTGGTAAATGCCTTTTCCATAATACATTGGAAGATTCTTAAACTTCAGAAAAAATTCATCTTTGTAGCTACGTACCTTAGCACAGTTGTCCTGTATTTTTTTTTTTTTTTTTCTGAATGTGTAGGGCTGATTTCCTCATAAAGACGGTAGACTTTTGGTAAGCTTACAATATGAGCTAGCTATGTGTGGAGCTTTAGTTGACTCTAAAGTTGCTTCTAGGGACTTCCCTGGTGGCTCAGATGGTAAAGTGTCTGCCTGCAATGAGGGAGACTTGGGTTCGATCCCTGGGTTGGGAAGATCCCCTGGAGAAGGAAATGGCAACCCACTCCAGTACTCTTGCCTGGAAAATTCCATGGACAGAGGAGACTTGTAGGCTACAGTACATGGGGTCGCAAAGAATAGGACACGACTGAGCTACTTCACTCAAATTTGCTTCTACCATTTCATATGCTTGTGTAGGGGATCAAAAGAAAGCTATTAACTCTAATTCCTACTTCCAATGATCCCTATGAGGGCTAAGAGAAGGAATATCTGCAAAGCACCGGATGCACAGTTCAGGTTCAATAGAGGTAACAACTGATTGGTTAGCTTTATGCTTGAACTCTTTGGCACATCATTTTACTTGACTGAGACTTGGCCTGAGTCATCCAGTCTCCCACAATAAAACACATGTGCAGTTTAATTCTAGAATACTCCCCAAAAGAACATCCCTCTTCCTCTCTTTCCTGTAATACCTTCAGGTAGCTTCACTATGTTTCCAATTACTCTAGAGCAAATAATCTATTTGATAGTATCTTATAAGTGCTTTTCATTTTGAAGAGATTATTATGATGATGATGTCTTGTGTGTGTGTGTGGGTGGGGTGGGTACTCGGGAGCTCAGTCATGTCTGACTCTTTGTGGCCCCATGACTGTAGCCCACCAGGTTCCTCTGTCTGTGGGGATTTTCCAGGCAAGAGTACTGGAGTAGGTTGCCATACTCTCCTCCAGGGAATCCCAACCTACAATGGAAACTGTATCTCTTACATCCCTGGCATTTTACCACTAGTGCCACCTGGGAAGCCCTGAAGTATGGTAGAAAATGAACAAATATTTCTTGACACAATGAATGGGGAATAAGTAAATGGCTTCCATACTCCTAGTAGGCAAAAAAGTACAAACTATTTATTACACAAGTTGTCCAAACCAGTCATGCGCAACTAGACAGGGCTTCTAAGCAGTGTAGGTGGTAATGCTTTTCTGTCCTGGGGCAGATGTGTCTACTCCTCCCTAAAATAACAAATAGATCCATTGAGACAACAGTGCCATGGTGAATGCATCCAGAGTTTAAAAGAACATGAGCATTACATGAGGCAGGAAATTAATTCGTCTGCTGGAGTTGATGAGGAAGTTACACTGGGGAATCACTGACTATTAATCTCTTTAGGACGGCTCCCTCTCTCATTACCTAATGAGGCTCTGTCAAACAGAAAACCCATAAACTCCCACCATCTGAAAAGCAGTGTGAAGTCAGGATTCTTACCAGAAAACTGGACTCTAAGGTCTTTCTGGGTCCTTCTGGGCAGTGCATGTCAAACGACAAGGAGACCCTCCACAGTGACTCCTGAAACCTACATTGAGCCGGTGGGGAGCTAAATTTGTGAGTGAACTCTTTCCTGTACCAGACCCTGAATAAGGTGCTATTGGATTCCCCCTTCAGACTGTAATGGCTAATGGGTCATTCTATTGCCCCCATCAGTGGAAAGTGTTTAGAAGCTGAGTTAACTGAGCAGTGGGTGTTTTGCTGATGGCTGCCGCTATATGCCACATTATGGCTGACATAATGCTTTATGATTATAACAAAATAATAATCTCATAATGCCATGAGGTTATAACATAATCACCTACTTCAACTTCTTTTTTGGAAAAAATAATACCAAAACTATCTCCTTTTCCTTCCCTTCTTAAGTTCCCTACATTGCCTACATGCCCTGTTTTTCCAAAATTTTTTTGGTCAAGGTTGTAGACTAATAGACCATGAGATCTTAATAGCAAAGTGAATGGAGTATTTTAATTCCCATTTGACCTCTTTTCCAGGTGACTTCCTCAGCTGTGAGTAAGTGTACCCACCTCTGGGCTCTAAAAGTATATAATGGATGCATCTCTCAGTACCATTTTAGTACAGATTAAGATGGTTGATAGCATCACTGATTCAATGGACATGAATCTGAGCAAACTCCAGGAGATAGTGGAGGACAGAGGAGCCTGGAGTACTGCAGTCCATGGGGTCACAAAAAGTTAGGGTGGACTTAGCAACTGAACAATAACAACTTCTGCCTACTTATTCTTTCATAAAGATATGTCCAATCTTCTCTTTGTGTCTCTGCCTCCGTGCCCAACAATACTAGTTCTTTGATGCATGTTTGCTGATTGGTTGGCATTTAAAAGTTTAACAGCTAATATTATTTGAATGCTTCTTCAAACACATATCCTGGGGCTAAGAGTCATTGCCTCTTGAAGACATGTGTTGAATTCAGAGGAAGCTCTGCTATAGTCCACTGTGATTTTCACACCTATGCTCATGGGACAAAGCCCCACTCTGCAGGCTTACATAGTCACTCTGGGTGTCATCACCAAATTAAAGGCAGAAGAAAATGCTGAGATGGTAAATTTAATCAGCTTTCCAGAGGTTAGAAATAATTCTCAGACACCTCTGCTCTGACACATCTATATTCCAATCTGTTCAAATTGGCTGTCACAATTTCATCCCAATTTACCCCTCGCAAACACTTGAAATGCTGCTTTTAATTAATTCTCTGCACTCAGAACTTTGAGCAATGCCAAGTTAGTTAATTACCCAAGTTTATGGCTTTAAGCATTTCCTAGATGCAAATTATGAACACTTTTAGTGAGTGCCAGCATCAGATCTTCAAAGACTTCAGTCTCCCCCCTCCACAGGACTGTTCTGAGAATGACCAGATGGTACAGAAAGTATCTAGATGATGTTTTCACTCTCAACCAGCAGACAGGTGTTTAGAAACATCCTCACTTACCTTGTTGAAAATATAGAAAGGTTGGAGGGCAAGTTGCAACCAGCTTTTGAGTAAGTTGGATTAGAACTGTCATTGTAGAAATCCTCTTAGGACAAATTTCTTACAGCTCTGTGCTAGGTATTACAAATTGAGATTAGATATAATGATGCTAAATTGCCGTGTCGTAGTGGAAATTTGTTTTATAAGGAGTTTCTCATGAAGGAAGGAAGGAAAGAAATAACCTTTATTTACTTTCTTTTTCTCTCGAGGCATTCTAATATTTGTATTTTCCAGGACAAGTGTGATAGGTATTAACATCCCAATTGTTACAGATAAAGAAGCTAAAACTCAGAAAGGAAAACTAAGTCACAGGAAGAACCATGCCAAATGGAGGATTTGAACTCAGGCTTATCAGACTCTGGGGCCTTGCTGTTTTCATTAGACCACACTGCCTCTGTGGTGGGGCTTCCCAGGTGGCTTAGTGGTGAAGAATCCGCCTGCCAAACAGGAGACACAGGTTCGATCCCTAGGTTGGAAAGAGCCCTGAGAGAAGGAAATGGCAAATCACTCTAGTATTCTTCCCTGGAAGTCCCATTGACAGAGGAGCCTGGTGGGCTAGAGTCCATGGGGTGGCAGAGTTGGATGTGACTGAGTGACTGAGCACGCACGCATGTACTCACACCCTGTGGTAATTTGATAAACAGGATTCCACCACTAGGAAAGTCACTAATAAAGTTCTTATTATCCTTGAGGTCACGGGGAACCATCTGTTGGTTAAACTAAGGTCTTCTTGGTTTGTTGCAATCATTATTTCTTGTCAGCAACAATTAGGTTGTTGAGTTTCTTAAAAATACGTACTTGTCTCACCTCTCGCAGCAGAGGATGAGTCTCAGTCAATATTTCAGTATAATGGACATGGTGTCACCAAGACACAAGGCCTCAGGACAGCTAAGGAATAGTTTTGTGTTCCAAGGTAATTTCAAGTTTGATACTTCATTCTCAGTTTTAATAGGTAGCTTCTGTTTGTGAACATTAATCCAAAACTCTTAAAAGCATAAAGGTCAAAACATTTCAGGTCTGGGAGAAAGCATATATACACTAAAGTCCAATTTCTTTATGGAGAGTCAGTATAAACAAACTATAAGCAAACTTTCTACTGAGGACTAGGAAAACAGATTGTACTCCACACTGCCCAACTCCCTACTCCCACTCATAAGCCATCATTTTTATTTTCTAAACTTTGAATTTCTGCAAATTATTCTGGGATTCTTAGTATCCCTGTAGCTTCCCTACCCTCCCCAAAATGGCATCTGGCAATGTTTGAGCTGGCAAGAATTGTGTGTTGATAGAGCTATAAAAAGTTTCTCTCTCCTTAGTACCTAAGCAGGAAATCTTGATATAGGAATCATAAGGGAGAAAGAGCAAATATTTACCAGAGAAAATTTATTGTATTAGGTGAGCAATGTACTTTTACAGTGGATTAAGCTCCAGTGTATGAAAATAACTGAAGTATTTGTTGTTTTTTTCTCTTTGTACTTGCTGTTGTTGAACATCATTTTGGCTGAAGTCACGTTTGAGTAAAATGATGGCTCCTAGCTAGGCAGAATTAGGCCTCCATATACACAGAGAGACTTATCCCAGAGGAATTATGGAAGGTTCACTGGTCTTAGAGTCAAGACATACCAGATTGGAGTCCTACTTCAGTGATAATTAACAGACTAATTTGAGTCAGTCTCCAGACTTTTAAAAACCTTTTTTATTGTATCCATAGAATGGGTACTTAAGAAATATCAGTCATACCATGCCCACAACCCCTTCTATCTGGTCCTTTTTGAACCAAGTAATCTCACTGCCTATAGTCAGAGCTAACGGGACCAGAATAGACACTGACAGAAGGTGGTTTAACAAATCTTGAGGGGATTTGTCATGAAAAGATGAGCTGAAATAGGTAACATGGAGTAGAGCCCTTAAATAGAATCAGGGCCAAGAGAAGTCAAGATGAGTGGAAGTTATGAGCTCCTCAATCAAGGAACATTGAGATGAAGAAAATGTTTTATAGATTCAAGGACAAGACTCTTAGTCTTGCTACTATGTTAGCACAGTCATTAAGACCCCAGATTTTGGAATGAAATAGATACGGACTCTTTTCAGCTCTAAAGCTCTGGATTCTTGTCAGTAAAATGAAGATAATCGTAGTATTCTCACCATAAGGTTGCTGTGAGGATTACATAAATTAACATATGGAAAATCCTAAAAACAGTGCTTGGCACTTCACTAAATCCTGTGTGCTGTGCTTAATTGCTCAGTCATGTCTGACTAAATCCTAAGTCAGTGTTTATTGCCACAACTTTTATTTAATGAGAAGCACTATACTAAGTGCTTTATGAGATATATGTCAGTGAACAATCAACAACTTTATGTAGGTTCTATCAATATCTCCACTTTACAGATGAGGAAACTAAGGCACAGAGAGGTTAACTGATATCTTCACTATCACACAGCTAGTAAGTAGCAGAGTTGGCATTGACACCCGGGCTGTTGACTTGTGGATCACTACCTTCTACTGCCTCCCACGATTGATGTGTCCCAACGAAAGGAGAACACAGCAGAGGAGCAGAGTGGCTGAGCCCTCGAGGTGGCTGACACATGTTACAAAGAAAGAGCAAAATAAGCTCATGGAGATTCATGGTTGCCCTGGGTCCAATTATAGTCCTAGGAAGCCTGACTGTACATGCTCCTGTGTGTGTGTGTGTGTGTGTGTGTGTGTGAATGTGCATGTGTGGCTTAGTTGTGTCTGACTCTTTGTGATCCCTGTTCTTGGGATCCCACAAAATCCCTGTGTCCTTCCAGGAATCAGTCCCTTTCATAAGAGGACTCCAAGGAGCTTCTCTTCTAAGCGCAAGACCAAAAAACAGGAGTCGATGAGACTGAGCCAAGGGGTGTCAACTTTTGTTCTATTTTTTTCCTCTGGGACATGTGAAAGGTTTTTGTTACATGGAAATAAACATGAGTTTATTTCAATCACCACCACCCATCTAACATTTAGCGTGCTGCTGCTGCTGCTAAGTCGCTTCAGTCGTGTCCGACTCTGTGTGACCCCATAGACGGCAGCCCACTAGGCTCCTCTGTCCCTGGGATTCTCCAGGCAAGAATACTGGAGTGGGTTGCCATTTCCTTCTCCAATGCATGAAAGTGAAAAGTGAAAGTGAAGTCACTCAGTCGTTCCTGACTCTTAGTGACCCCATGGACTGTAGCCTACCAGGCTCCTCCATCCATGGGATTTTCCAAGCAAGAGTACTGGAGTGGGGTGCCATTGCCTTCTCCAAACATTTAGCATAGCACATAATAAAGAGTTAAAATACTCAGTGAATGAATGAGTGAAAAACTGTGAAACGTTGGAGAAATATAAAGTATCATTGCTTTCTTCTGATTGATGTAACTATTCTCTTTCTTTCAAAGACTAGTTCTTTGTGTACCAGTCTATACAGTTACAGAAAAGGACCTCCTGCTAGAAAACCAAAAATGTGTATCATAGGCACAAAACTAAGTCATTTAGATTGCTTTCACTTGAAGGACTAAGAGAGCAAAAAGACATTTAAGGTTATTATTCTATATTTATCATGTCAACAACTTATCAGGCATAATGCCTAACCATAAAAGGCCCATTATAGCTTCATTTCATGTGAAATACTGTGTTATTAGCTTGCTATATTAAGTGTATTTCATTCTAACCATAGTAATTTCAAAGAAATCATAGTCTCTTTCCATCCCTGCTGGTAGTTAAAATAAGATTTAACTTCTATCACTATAGCAAATCATATTCTGGTGAATATTGACCTTCTCAAGAGTCACATGTCTGTACACTCCAAACTAAAATCAGTTGATACCATTTCACAAATTTCCAGAAATAGATGCTTTGCATTCTGACCAATGTTGCATTCTCTTCAAGCAATGCCCCTCTTTTCCTTGCTGAAAATTCACAGCAAGACCAGCGGTCGATGACTCTGAACAATTCTCTGGCTTTCCCTTGATCCTCAGGCATTAAATGCTTAAAATTTAATGCTGAAGCTTATAGCACCATGAGCTCCAGAGAGAGAGGTAAATGAAAAGCCAGCCTTTCAGGCTGTATTGTTGTGCAGGCTTTTGTGTTTTGTGTTTGTTTCCCCCTCCTCACTCTGGGGGTGACTTAAGCAGTTTGCTGTCAGAATGGTCTCCTGTGAGAGGAATCTGGTGATCTCTGCGATGCTGTGATGGGAAAATGTCACTATTAAAGAATTACAGTAACCAGGGCCGTCTCTGACCAAGTGCATTTGTGCCTGCAGAATTTTGTCAACACAGCAGGAGCCTAGGGATTCCTGTCACTTGTAGTAGCACTTGAGAGTCTATGTTTGTTTTTTCTTGGGGAAATTTCAGAAGATGAGGAGCTCGCTGCTCTGAGTTTCTGAGCCTCTGTAACCTTGGAGGATGGAGCTATAAAGACGGGATGGGGAGGGAGTGTTGGAGTCGAGGTGTGGGGGTGTGAATATCATCCAATAAGCTGATGTGGCTTTGATAGTTTACTGTTATAATTTTTGTTTGTTTTTATCTTGATAATAACTGTATGCATTTAATGTTTATAATTCTAAAGTTTGTTTATTATGCTAATGTATTTAGACACTTGTAACTCCTTAGTCGGGGCTGGAAATCTGAGGATAGGGCATGTGCTAAGAGGAATAACACTGTGCCTTATATGGCCACAGCCCCCCGGACTGCCTTTCTGCACTCTCTGCTGCACCTCTGTGGAGCGCACAGTAGTCACATCTAAAGTTTTATCTTCCCTTTACTTGCCCTCAAGGAATACCACTCAATCTGCAGACCAGGCTTGGTCCTAGTAGTCCCTTGAAATGCTGTTTCTTGTAAGAACCCCAGGTTCCAAAAATCATGCAGTGTACCCTGCCCTGAATGCCACACAGGTTCAACATGGGTGAGACACAGCTGCACAAGGCCCAAGGCCTTCCTCCCAACTGCCCAGTCCCCTGTGTCAGGTCGGGGTTGGATACTTCTTGGCCAGCATATCCCAGAGCACAGTGATGGGAGATGGTGCCCCACAGCCATATTAAAAAAAGTATCGCAAGGTGTGTGAGGCCATCAGCTCAAAACCCTTTCAGGGATTCTCTCTTCCCCAGCCATCTGCTGAGTACCTCAGCTATGTTTGTCTTCCTGTATCACTTCAGGGGTATTTTTGGCAGTCTCCATTATACTCCCATTTGCTCCATCGACAAGGGCGTTTCATTGACTGCCTTGTTGCTGTGCAGGGAGGCTCTGAGAATGAGCCTCTGTTATCAACTGGAAGATGTTAATTATGCTGGTGACAGATCTGCCTGAATAGGGCTTTAGTAGCATCCTTGCTCCAATCTCAGAAAATCTAAACAAAGCAGCCATATAAAATTTTGCTTTCATTTTCACCTTGAACAGAAAATGATCATTGTTCCCATGTGTAGGGTAGTGATGTGTCAGGGGCCACATGGGAGTACATTTTGAGGAGCATCCACTGTCATGAGAGTTATTTGCTTTGCCACCATCTTGACTCTACAAGCGTGGAATGAGCATCAGATGAGAGCAGTTCCACTGTGAAACCTGGGTATGCAGGTGCTAAACCATTCTGATAATGACCCCACCTTGTTGGAAGAATGTGCTCTTCCTTTAGAGGTTTTATGAATGTGAGTAGCATTTGAATCTTCCAAAATTAATGTAACTGATCTCCCTTATCATTCACTGCAGAATAGTTTTAATGGCTATACTCTCTGAAATACGTACTGACAGTGAAATTGCCATTATAAGGCGTTCTATGACTTTCAACGCTATTATTCTTTAGTAAAATGTATTTTTATGATGGATATTAACAGTTGGTTAGACTCTTTATACCCACCATATCCGTAAATCAGTGCATCTACAATAATTAAGAAAGATGAATTTCTTAAAACATACGTTTATTCTTCCACATAATAAGCTTAAGAACTGGACGGTCCTTATTAATTACCCACTAATATTGAACTTCTCTATAATTAACGGACAACTCTAAATCTAGCCTGTCCTTGGGATTTATAAGAGAAGGATTTAAATAGTTTGTAAGACAGGTTCAGTCACTCAGCACACATCTACTGATTGTATACTGATGGTGAAACCCTCCCCTGCCCCACCCCAGAGTGGAGTGTTGGGCCATCAGTAGGATACAGTCTAGCTCTTGAAGGGCTTGCAGTCTCATAGATGAATGGTGAATGTGTACTCTTCACCTGAAATCAGCAATGGGGAGCCTGGAGAATATCAACCTCCTACCCCGTCACTTCCAGCCCAGAGGCAAAAAGCCTTCAAGGAAGAAGGCAGAGAGGGAAGCTCTGTTAGGGGCAAACCAGATTCAGTTACAGGGAAGAAAGTAAATAAAAAAGATTTGGATAGAGATACGCTTGATGGCCACCTCATGTGAAGAGTTGAAGAGTCATTGGAAAAGACTCTGATGCTGGGAAGGATTGGGGGCAGGAGGAGAAGGGGACGACAGAAGATGAGATGGCTGGATGGCATCACTGACTCGATGGACATGAGTTTGAGTGAACTCCGGGAGTTGGTGATGGACAGGGAGGCCTGGCGTTCTGTAATTCATGGGGTCGCAAAGAGTCAGACACGACTGAGTGACTGACCTGACCTGACACTTGATAGAGACTCACCAGGTGGCACTAGTGGTAAAAGAACCTGCCTGCCAGTGCAGGAGACATGAGACGTAGGTTCGATCCCTGGGTTGGAAGATCCCCTGGAGGAGGGCTTGGCAACCCACTCCAGTATTCTTGCCTGGAAAATCCCCTGGACAGAGGAGCCTGGAGAGAACTGCAGCCCATAGGGTCACAAAGAATTGGACATGACTGAAGTGACTTAGTATGCATGCATGCACACTTGATGGAGGTAAGTGGTGCTTGTACAAAACTAATAAAATCAATAGGAAAAGAAAAACAAGGGATATCTTCTTTCCTCCCAAGAGGACTAGGAGAAAGGAAACATCCATTGACTTTTTTCCTATGTGCCATACACTATGCAAGTCCTTTAATAAATACTGTTCCAATTATGTCTTAAAACAATCCTCTATGTAGATGCTGTGTTCATTTCATAGGTGAATGATGGAGGTTGGAAATGTTAAATATCTACCAAAATTCACATTCTAGTACACAGTGAAGATGATGTGCAAATATAAGTGATCTAACTTCAAATGTATTTTCTTTCACTTGACAGATGCCAGCACTGAAATCGAAAATTTACAAATATGTTCATTCATTCATTCAGCAAATGCTAAGACCCAGTTATTTGCCTGACAGTTAAGATTACTTCTATCTCACTCCTTTCTTTGTAGTTTTAACACTACTCTTTTTTCTAGCCTTCTGCTTCTTATCCTTTTAAGTTCTTCTAAATTTGTTAGTTATGAAAAATTGATGACTTTATATCCCAGGTCTGCTCTTTGAGAAATATAAATCATTTTGTTACATCAAGCCTCTGATTTGTCTCCTGTAAAGTGGAGGATATTAAGAATCCCTACCCCACAATATTGGATAGTTTAAAAGAGGTAGTACTTATGAAAGCATCTGTTGGGTGGCTGGGAGGTGCTTTTCAGATTCCTGCTCATTAATGTGTTCACCAAAGACTCTCTCTGCAGCAGAAGGTGATACAGACACGGTTCTCTTTGTAGAACAATAGAGTGGTGATAATGGTGAATAATGATGAAGCAAATACAGACAGAGGTCATCAGCTGGCTGCCTAAATAGATGTTTTGTGTGGTATACTTAGTGTTAAAAAAAATTGTTATCAATCAACATTTCAAATCAGAAAAATTTACACAAAAATCCAAATTCTAAAAGTTGGACTTCCAAAAGAAAGAAACAGATTCTTTTGAAAAATGGAAACAGTTGTCAATAGTAGTTTGGAGTTTTGATGTTAACTGGAGCCTAGCAGTCCTGTTGCCTAGTCAGAGTGACTGCATGTCCTGGTTTGCCTGGCACAGCCTGGTTGATGCCAATTTTCTTAGCATAATTATGGATAACATCCCTCTTCTCTTTGGTTTGGACAATATTTTAGCAGTGTGCTGTGGTGTCTTTAGCCCCTAACCCAGGTTGCCTTTCACCCTATCTGCCTGTCTCTGTAAGCATTTGAATTTGATTTCTTTTTAAGAACATTTCATTCCTCTTGACTTTGTTTCAATAGCACTCTGCTTTCCAAAGGATGCCTGAGTTTGGAGGTCAGAAAGATTTAGCTTCTCCACCTTCAGAAACTGTATTCACCAGTCCCTCTTGAATGCTTGGAAAGGGGAATGTCCTGTGAAGTGGCACCTGCCCTATGGAGAGCTCCCACCAGCCACAGTGATTCACCGGAAAATTTGGTCAGACCTAGACTGTCCAGCAGGACAAGTCATTAGCTCTGCAAGGAAAAAATATCTGGAGTTATCCCCAGAGGCAAATGGTTTGAAATATTCAAAGAGTGAAAATAAGATAATATTTCCATTGCTATATCATAATGGCCTCTTACTTTTGTAGAGATCTTTTACTTTGACATAGAAGCTTCTCCTTCAACATGTCATATAAGGTGGGCAGGGAAGTGTTTTTACTTCTAGTTTTATAGATGAGAAAGCTGATTGAGAGGTTAAGTGACATATCCTAAAGTCACCCAGCTTATAGGCTATAGAAGTAGCTGGCTCTCAGTTCTTTTGTACTCCTCTTCCCCAACATGCATGCATGTATAACTTTTCTCTGTTATCTAAGGACACTTTTCTAATCAAGAGGCCCCTCAAGCATACACCATATACCTTATGACTTTTTACTTACTGCATATCAGTTGATCACTGGAAATTGTGTATGTAATCTTGCCATGAGCTTTCATCACCTTCAATATGTTGAGAGATAGAATGGTTCAGTAAATATTTATTGTAGGCATACCATGGGCTAGATATGGTCCCTGACTTCATGATGCTTACAGTCTGGGGAGGACAGGGGACAGATATTATTCAAATAATCACAAAGTGTAAAATTAGAAGCTGTAATTGATACAGACATTATATTCCAGTGGAGGGATGCACTGAGAGTTGTGAGAGGGAAAGTGTTAGGGAGTAGGAAGGGCAGCTCTACAAGGAAGAGCCAGAGAAAATTTCCTAGGAAATGAAATGGGACTTGAGGTCTAAAGTAGGGCTGGGTTTAGATAGGAGAAGGAAATGGCAACCCACTCCAGTATTCTTGCCTGGAGAATCCTGTGGACAGAGGAGCCTGGTGGGCTGCTGTCCATAGCATTGCACAGAGTCGGACACGCTGAAGCGACTTAGCATGCATGCATGCATTGGAGAAGGAAATGCCAACCCACTCTGGTATTCTTGCCTGGAGAATCCCAGGGACAGAGGAGCCTGGTGGGCTGCTGTCTATGGGGTTTCATAGAGTCGGACACGACTAAAATGACTTAGCAGCAGCAGTTCTAGACAGAGGAAAGAGGTTGTGAAAAGCCCCTGCTGCAGGGTTAAGTTTGGATTATTGGAGAAGCTGGAGAATACCAGTGGGTTATAGTGCAAACAATGAAGAGGTGGTACAACTTGAAGCTGCCAGATCACATAGGACTTTGGGGCTATGTTGAAGGTCTTGGACAGTATTCTGAAAGCAATGGGGAGTTAGTCATAGTTTTAAGCAAGTGAGCAGTTAGATCAGATTTCAATTTTGAAAACATCAGTTTACAGATTTTAAAAAGTAGAAGAGACTGATGGAGGAGGACCAAAAGTGGATGTAGACAGGTTATAAGGCCAGTGGTCCTGGTGGCTGGGACCAAGAGGTGGGGGTGAAATTGGAGGGCAGACTTGGTGTTGCATTAGAGACAAAGACTGAGGGTGAGACTGTCCGTATTACTCCTAGGTTTTTGTCTTGGGTGGTGGTGGTGTCATTCATCAAGATAAGGAATGATGGAGGGGAGCATTTGTTGGGAAGGACAGATTAAGTACTAAGGAATTAATGCCAGTGGTTTGACTTTTACTATCAATAGAATCACCAGTGTACTCTGATTTCTTGGTGGGAAGATGGTATTGCCAGTTTGTAGCAACTCAATCAGTAAGCATTTACTTGAGTTTTTTACTATCAGTTTTATCAGCAAGTGTGGATATTTCATACTATATAGCCCTCCTCAATGTGAACTTCTTGGGTTTCATTGGCAAAAGTCATGGGACTGGAGATGTACCTAGTAGAAGAATTATAATTTAATCCTGAATAATCCTGTCATCTCCAACATCAGCATCACTCTCAACTCACACTTTCTGTGCAGCTCCCTTAAACTACTATGCCTAAATCGATTATAGTTCTTTTCATATAAAATTGTAATTTTTTGTTTCCACCACAACTTTGGAAACTTCTTGAGAGCAAGGACCACATCACAGTCACATTTTTTGTTTAGGTGTCCAGACTATGCCCAGTACACGGGATTTAGGCAGCAAATGATTGTTGAGTGAATGTTTTACGTCACAGACAAGTTTTAAAATTGTCATTCGTTAGTCTTATTTTTGTCCCCCTAACAATGTACTGTAATGACTGTAGAAACATTTCCTAGAAAGTTGTGATAAGGAAGTTTGAGACCTAAATTGAAGTTTGAGACCTAAATTGAAGTCTTTAGAGAGTAGTTCATTACAGTGTAAAGAAAAGCTGTTTTGGTGTCCTGCATTCTGAAATGCAAAATACTTAGAACCATTGGGCACCTGATTTGGGAGCAGAGTTGGAGCTAAATTTTGCCATAATGCTATTACTGTAACAATATTTGGTAACAGATTTGGAGAGGGGAATAAACTGGGGCCGGGTCTTACCTCAGCTCCTACCATCCTTTGGTAATAGCTGACAGCCTTTCTGTCATCATTTTACAAACTTCTTTTATAATTACCTGGTCAGGGACATTCAAGCATCACAGTTTATTGTCTGGTACCAATACATCAATTAATTTAAAATATTACATTTTCTTGGTTAGTTTTTTTTTTTTTTAATACTTTGTTAATGTTATTCCTTTCCCGGAACTTCCAACTTATTCTTGACAACTGATGTAAGTCCACCAGGAACTTGCCTAGTCTGTATATCTAAGAGGCTCTGTTCAAAACCCTTTTTCTGAGAGTTGGTGCCCATTCTGAATGTCACACAGAGCCATCCATCAAGCCCTCCCATGGGCAGAGGTGGATGAGCCGCTGGTATTGTATCAGGTGCTTTTGCAGCTCTCCGGGCTTGGTCTTAGACATTTGTCTTTAGCTGCAGAGTGGCAAGATCCAGAAAGGAGAGTACAGGCTGTTCTCTGATGAGAAAGACAAGCAAGCCTGAGTGGGTGTGAGTGTGTGAGTATTAGACTAGCAAAACAAGGGCAGAATTGGAAGCAGGACCTTTTAATGTCCAAAGTCAACATTCAGTGTGGCCCTGTGGCATATAAGTGGTTTACTCTTTTAAATAAGCTATCTTTTAAGTAGTACTGAGTCCTCTTATCCGGCACGAGATGGGTATTCCTATTTAATTGTTTTTATTAATTGAAAGTTCTCTTCTTTGCCATACTTAAAATACTAATTTTCATACAAATGAGTTATTCTGGAAAAGGCATTTGCTTGGTGCCCAGAGAAATGTTGGTTTTGCAGCTGAGCTCTGTCCTTGAGTTTCCTTGTATCTCAGGAGAAGCCTTTTGACCCCCTGAGCCTCAGCTATGCTGCGAATATTGAAAGGAATGTGTCACATGTGTCAAATGTGTAGCATACATGGAACAAACAGCAGATTTTATTTGTACTCACGTAAATATTTTACTGGACATAACTAAATCATCTCTAACAGTGGCTACATCTGTATTTTGCAAATATTTTCCTCTCCACATGAGTTTATGAGTGTCACATTTTTGTACTTTTCTTGGGTGATTTTGCTGTTTAAAATGGCCCCCAAGTGTAGGTCCTGAAGTCTAAAACCTTGATCCTTTCTTTTTCTCATCTCCCACACTCAATTGTTTGGTCCTCTTGTTAACTCTACTTTCAAAATATACCTGGAATCAACCACTTATTACTACTTCCACTGCTACCACCCATGGCCCTAGTTACTATCATTTCTTAACTTGGATTACTGCAATGTTCTGGGTCTCTTTGCTTTTATTTCAGATTCCTCACAGTCTAGAGTTTAGAATGAACTGAGGCCAGATGAGCATAAGATCCTCGAGTGACTGCCCAGCCAATCCAGAATAAAAGTCAAAGCCCTTACAAGGACTGGTTTGACTTCTCATCACCTCTCCAGTGTCATCTCCTTCTGCTCACTCTATTCCACTCACTGGCCATTGGTTTCTTTGCAACGCCTTGAATATATAGGATATGCTTTGCCTCACAGCCTTTGCACTGACTGTTCCTTCTGCTGAAATTGCTTTTGTTCCAACTCTCTATATGGCCAACTTTCTCATTTTTTAAAAACACATCATCTTTTCTACAAGACCTATCCTGACCATCTTAATCAAAATTGTTAACTTCTGATGACTGCTTCCCAAAATCCCTATTTTATTTTTGCTCTATTTTTAATAACTTTTTTATTATGGAAAAATTTTAAACATTTACAGGAGTAGAGTGTAATGAAGCTCCATATATCATCACCCAATTTCAATGGTTTTCAACTATAACCAGTCTTGTTTCATCTACCCTCATCCACTGCTCAACTCCCCAATTTCAGTGGTTTTCAACTATAACCAGTCTTGTTTCATCTACCCTTATCCACTGCTCAACTCCCCAGATTATTCTGAAGCAAGTCCAGAGTCATATAACTTTGTTATTCAGTAAATTGTTGTTTTTTTATGATTTAGAATAACTTGTTTTGTAAGCATTACATATACATTTATAAGTGCTGCTGCTGCTAAGTTGCTTCAGTCGTGTCCGACTCTGTGTGACCCCATAGATGGCAGCCCACCAGGCTCCCCTGTTCCTGGGATTCTCCAGGCAAGAACACTGGAGTGGGTTGCTATTTCCTTCTCCAATGCATGAAAGTGAAAAGTGAAAAGTGAAAGTGAAGTCGCTCAGTCGTGTCCGACTCTTAGCGACCCCATGGACTTCAGCCTACCAGGCTCCTCCGTCCATGGAATTTTCTAGGCAAGAGTACTGGAGTGGGGTGCCATTGCCTTCTCTGATTTATAAGTGCATGTATGATATATTTTATATACATGGATTAGATAGCTATTTAAGGACAACATTAAGTGCCGACTGGAAAATTATTTTCTACAAGATCAAAGTGTGGAAATACAAAATCATATAATTACGTTTGTTATACAGTTGGTTCTCATTATTTGGGTAGTTTTGTTCTATAAAGTTGCTGTGAACACTGAATTAATAACCACTGAACCATTGCTCTTCAGGGAAATGCCAGATTGAGTTAGGATTCTGTGAGCCTCCGGTCACAAGATTTTCATCAACTAGTCAATACATAACCTTGTTTATGTGTGTTTCTATTTAAAGGCATCTTATTTAATAAATGTTGTTGATTCATTAGCATTCAGCTCAAGGCCCACGGCTATTAATACTATGTCAGGCCTGAATGAAGCATATCTAACAAATGTATTTTCTCAATAAGTCACATCAGCACTACACTTGTGGGCTGTTTTGAACAGGAAAATCACCCACAAAAAGTATGAAAATGGGACATTAAATTGACCATGGAAAGGCCTCTTGTTCACAGTCATGAAAACTGAAACAAGAAAGCAGGCCACTGCCTGGTCTAACCACGGCCGGATCTTCTGTGTGAGGGGACTCAAATACTTTGCTACCCTGTGAATGTCCATGAATAACTGCAAAAGCATTAATTTGATTTGGGGTTACAAACACATTTTTGTGAGTAGGAAACATTATAAACATGGAATCTATAAATAATGAGATTGTGTTTTAGTGTCTAACAACAAAGATTATTTTATAGGTTTTATTTTGTACTTCCATCAGAAAGCATATAATGTCTGTCCAACTCTCATTTTGTCATGTAAACTGCCTCTGATACTCGTTTCCTAGACCAGTGGTTCTCAGGCAGGGTGATTTTTCCTTGCAGGGAACATTTGGCAATGTCTGGAGACAATTATCAGCATCTGGTGAGTAGAGCCAGAAAAGCTGCTAAATGTTGCATAAGGCACAAGACGGCTCCCACAACAAAGATTCAGACAGAAATGCTGGAGCAGGGTGACACTCAAATTCTATCATTCCTGCTTTATTGATTAGCTAAAGTGTTTTTATAGGGAGAAACTTCTCGCAGTTTAATTATAAACTTGGATTACCCTGAGGTACAAATCATATTGAAGTGGCAGAATTTAAACACAGCGCTGTTCAATATTTTTCTATCTTTGGCCAGCAGGAGCCTATTCAAGTATGTTCCTTCCTTGTTCTGTTTTCCTTCCTTCCTTCCTTCCCACCTTTCCTCCTTCTGTCTCTCTCTCCCCTTCTTTCCTCCCTTTTCACCCTTTCTCCGATCTTTTAATAAAATATATGACATACTTATTTAATGTATTTACTATACATTGTATATCAACCCCCACTGGAGAAAGCATACTTGTTTGTTTTCTCTTCATGAATATATCTAAATATCTAAAATATTATCTAGCACATAGTTGATGCTTAAATATTTATTAACTGAATGAATAATAGTTACTGATTGGAGGGAGTACTATTTTAGATTGTGTGATCAGGGATAGTCTCTGTAGGTGATACACTGATATAAGGCCTGAGTGGCAGGAGGTGTCAGCCACGCGAAGAACTGGGGAGAGAGTATTGTAAACAGAAGGAAGTCTTAATGCCAGTGTTTGGATGCATAAAGTAGTTTGGCTTATTTGAGGATAAAAAAGAAGACTATTGTGGCTGGAGCAGGTTGGCAAGAACAAATGGTGAAATGTGAAGCTGAAGAGGTCAGCAGGGTGGAGCTCTCATAGGCCGTGGTAAAGAGTTTGTATTCCGTTGTTTGATGGGAAGAAATTAGAAGGTCTTAAGTAGAAGGCTTGATCTGATTTATATTGCAAAAAGAAACACTCAAGTGCTATGTGAGGAAGTGGCCTTTGGAGGACAAGGATAAAAACAAGGAGATTTTTAGTTAGGAATCTCTTGCAGTTAGTTGAAAGTTAGATGGGGTGGGGTGTGTGTGTGTTGGGAAAAGTGACAATGGAGAAAGAGAAACAGAAAGAAAAAACAGAAACATATAATATATTCTGACAACATATGCAATTACCTAAGATGTCTCCAAAGTTATTATGATAAGTACTTGTACAATGGGCAAGGTATGCATTTGATAACTTATGGATCAAGGAAGTGGCTACATCAAAGCATAAATTCTTACAGCAGCATGATTGTCATTATCGTTGTCAAATATTTTCAGTCTCTACCTTACTGGAAAGGGTAGAATGTGCTCCCTCATTTCTTTATGGTTGGTTGAAGCCAGTAAGTTGTGAATGGAAGTGATATGTGTCACACAGGCCTGGAGCATTTGATATGTGTCTGTGGGAAACTCTAAAGGTCTCCTTTCCACTGTAATGATGAGATGGTGGCTACTCTGTCAGCCTGGGTTTCACTCCTGGTGACTACAGTGAGAGCCCTTCACCATCGACCAGCAAAGGGCATGTAGCATGAGTAATAAAACATTCTGATTTTAGGTTTTTAAAAAATTGCAGCATAATCTACTTCATTATGATTGCTACGTGGCACAAAGGGCAAAATCTTTAACCAAGCCATCTTCCAGGAAGTGTCTGGGAATGACCACCATTTAGAGATGGTCTCCACAGCCTTTGAGACAAATACATTAACAAGTTGGGATAAAAAAAGCATAAAATATGCCTGGACATGAGATTAAAAATGTAATATTCCAAGAGTGGTATTTTTATCAGCCTATTTATTAGGGAAAGGAATTTCTGAAAGAATCTTTGACCTGGCTGAATTCGGTTCAGCACTGGGCTAATTGAAAATCTTACCACGTAAAATATAAGTCAAGACAGCAGGAACCCAGAAAGAGAAAGAGATAAGGGATTTCAAGATCATGGGTGGTGCTGGAGATTAAACAAATAAAAAATAAAAAAAAAAAGAAGAAGAAAAAGGTAGAGAATTAATGAAATCCCTGACTGGATTTTGGTCTGCTTGTAGTTGCTAAGACTGAGTCTGGAAGATACAATCATTTCAGCCACCTTCCTAATCAATACTGCAAACCAGGACCAAATTGATTTTACAGTACACGAAACACAGTCTGGGAGGAGTTGATGAGACCTAGACACCATGATATATTTGGCCTGACTCACTCACTCCCTTTGTGCCACATTGGGGTCAGTTTCAATAAAAATACAGTACCAAGGGATTTTTCCCCCTCCCTCATATCTTAGTGTCCCTTTGGTTAACAAATCTGACCAGAATTTATTTCCTTTTGCAGTGTTTGTGAAAGGTTTTATAACCTAGCACCAAACAGATACCTATGTTTCATTTCTGGAAAATTATGTGATAAGCCAGAGTAACACACAAACCCCTCTTCAAAAGAGTTAACCAGGTTTATATATTTGATTCCTTGATTCTCAGGGCTGAAAATAGGAGATTAGGTAAGCTTGCAGGAGAATGAGATAGGTGCAAATGAAGAAATAGGAATTACATTCCTGGGTAACTTTCCAGGAGTGTTCTCAGTTTAATAAAGGGTGAGATGTCAAGTCTGAAGTGTATATATTATTTTTTAAAGGTAGAGTATATCCCTATAGGACTTCCTTGGTGGCTCAGATGGTAAAGAATCTGCCCACAATGTGAAAGACCTGGGTTTGAGCCCTGGATCAGGAAGATTCCCTGGAGAAGGGCATGGCAATTCTTTTTCTTGGAATTCTTGCCTGGAGAATTCCAGGGATAGAGTAGCCTGGCAGGCTACAGTCCTTGGGGTTGCAAAAAGTTGGATACAACTGAGTGACTAGCACTTTTACATTCATTTTCATATCCCTATTAAAGATGTCACTTCAAGGATTTTAATTGCAACTAGGGGTGGAGGCAGGCATTCTCCTGCTTTAAAAGTATAGCAGGTGAAGAGGGAGAAAGTGGATGAAAGAGAGCTGAGCACTCCTAGACCTGGTGATGACAGAGGCGACTGGTCGGTGCCTCTTGCAAAAAGCCAACAAGCACACAAATTCATTCCAAAGTTGGTCTCATCGCTTCTGCTTCTTGGACGGACAGCACTAACATGATTCATAACTTGGCTTAAAAATAGTCATCTGTCTGATGGTGTCATGGGTAACACTGCTTGATGCCTCCTGCCTGACAATCTTTGTGGGAAAATAAGCAATTGCATTTTCTTTCTTCAGTTTCTCCCCCTTCTCCTTGGACTATCATATTTCCCAAAATAACCTCACTGATTCGCTGGAAATATTTTGTGGATACAAATATGTCTTTAATGTCCTTTGGCTGCTGGATCTAAAGCTATGAATGTCATTCAGGTCCACGTCTGGGTGAAGTCACCCATCTTTATTATGCCTGATTCCTGTTCCATTTCTTTAATGAAAAATCATAGGCAGGAGAAGGATTGGAATGAAAAAGTGGTGTTAATATTCATTGTCATTATCAGAGTCTGTCCCAGGTGTGAAGGAATGATTCAGTAGCTGTTTTGTGTGATGAATGAATGAATTCACATTTAACCACATTCCACATAAGACTTTCTTTCAAGGCATTCACAGTCTGTTACAAGAGGACAAGCAAGCAGGTGCTATCAATACTGCATGATAGGTACATGTACATATTATTAGTATGTGTGGAGAGTAAAAAAGGTTATAGAAGGGACATTTAACCCAACCTAGTATCAGATTGGCACCCCACTCCAGTACTCTTGCCTGGAAAATCCCATGGACAGAGGAGCCTGGTAGGCTGCAGTCCATGGGGTCGCTAGAGTCGGACACGACTGAGCGATTTCACTTTCACTTTTCACTTTCATGCATTGGAGAAGGAAATGGCAAGCTACTCCAGTGTTCTTGCCTGGAAAGTCCCATGGACGGAGGAGCCTGGTAGGCTGCAGTCCATGGGGTTGCTAGAGTCGGACACGACTGAGCGATTTCACTTTCACTTTTCACTTTCATGCATTGGAGAAGGAAATGGCAACCCACTCCAGTGTTCTTGCCTGGAGAATCCCAGGGACAAGGGAGCCTGGTGGGCTGCCGTCTATGGGGTCGCACAGAGTTGGACACGGCTGAAGTGACTTAGCAGCAGCAGCAGCAGTATCAGATTACTACTGCTGCTATAACAAATTATCACAAACTTAGTGGCATAACACAGTGCAAATTTATACAATATAAACCTTATAGTCTGTAAGTTGGAAATCTGATACAGATATTGAGCCACATTTGAGATGTCAGCGGGACTGCATTCCTTTCTAGAAGAGAACCCTTTCCTTGTCTTTCCCAACTTTTAAAGGTTGCCCAGATGTGTTGGTTCTGGATCCCTTCTTCCATCTTCAAAACTGGCAATGTTGTATCTCTCTGACCCAGGAAGATTTCTCTAATTTTAAAGACTCATGTGGTTAGACTAAGTCCACCTGAATAATTCAGGATAATCTCCCCATCTCAAGGTCATTAACCTAATCACAACTGAGAAGTTCCTTTTGACATGAAGTTCAGTTCAGTTCAGTCGTGTCTGACTCTTTGCAACCCCATGAACTGCAGCACGCCAGGACTCCCTGTCCATCACCAACTCCTGGAGTCTACCCAAACCCATGTCCATTGAGTCGGTGATGCCATCCAACCATCTCATCCTCTGTCATCCCCTTTTCCTCCCACCCTCAATCTTTCCCAGCATCACGGTCTTTTCAAATGAGTCAGCTCTTTGCATCAGGTGGCCAAAGTACTGGAGTTTCAGCTTCAACATCAGTCCTTCCAATGAACACCCAGGACTGATCTCCTTTAGGATGGACTGGTTGGATCTCCTTGCAGTCCAAGGGACTCTCAAGAGTTTTCTCCAACACCACAGTTCAGAAGCATCAATTCTTTGGCACTCAGCTTTCTTTATAGTCCAACTCTCACATCCATACACAACCACTGGAAAAACCATAGCCTTGACTAGACGGACCTTTGTTGGCAAAGTAATGTCTCTGCTTTTTAATATGCTGTCTACGTTGGTCATAACTTTCCTTCCAAGGAGTAAGCGTTTTTTAATTTCATGGCTGCAATCACCATCTGCAGTGATTTTGGAGCCAAGAAAAATAAAGTCAGTTTCCACTGTTTCCACTGTTTCCACTGTTTCCCCATCTATTTGCCATGAAGTGATGGGACCAAATGCCACGATCTTAGTTTTCTGAATGTTGAGCTTTAAGCCAACTTTTTCACCTTTCTCTTTCACTTTCATCAAGAAGCCCTTTAGTTCTTTTTCACTTTCTGCCATAAGGGTGGTGTCATCTGAAAAGTAACATATTTTCAGGTTCCCAGGATTAGGGCATGGGCATCCTTGTGGGAGCTACTGTTCTGTCTTACCACAGTGGGTAAAGAGGAAGTGAAGGAAAGCCTTCTTAAGGAGGTGACATTTTGACTTGAGTCCTAAAGACCAAACTGAAACTCTTGAGGTGAATGGGACAGGAGAGATTTGAGGAAGGTGTTTGAGGCCAGGTAAGAATCTCAACTTACAAGGGAGAAATATATCTAGAGGACAGTATATGGAGTAAAGATATAATGTAAGCTAGAACTGATATTTTCTTGGTCTTTCAAAAAAAGTATATGACTATTTCCTGTTATTTCAATAAATATCTAAATGGTCAAAAGTTTTGCTATGATTAGCTTATGAATTTTTATTTAATTCAAAGCCCAATGTGGGAGGAGATGCTAGATATTATTAATGAAGATTATTTTAACTTGTAAACTAGTGGTCTCTAGCCAGGGTAATGACGACAGTGTGATTATAACAGGATGGGGAAATCAAGTGAAATGAGAACTGGAACTGTAATAAGAGAGTCAATATGTCTTTTTTTTTTTTTTCAATATGTCTTTTTAGTTAGTTGTGAAAGACCAAATTAATGAAAGCGGTGACAGGTTGTGATTTTGAGCTATGTTGGCTCAACAGCTCACCATAAGTGAACGTTTTATATATGCTATGGCAGCTTTTCTACTCTAAGATCTTGAAGGCAAGTGTAGAAGTACAAAGACATACTATATTTGAATATCTATTCAATATATATCTTCTTTTGATAAGAAGTCAAAATGGAACAGGTTCTGGGTCCCTAAAAGCAATTTCAACATTCTTAAGATTTAGTGTATATTAGAGACTATCTGGGCTTTCCTGGTGGCTCAGTGGTAAAGAACATGCCTGCAATGCAGGAGACGCAGGAGACGTGGGTTCTATCCCTGGGTCTGGAAAATCCCCTGGAGGAGGAAATGGCAACCCACTCTAGCATTCTTGCCTGGAGAATGCTATGGACAGAGGAGCTAGTGGGCTACAGTCCATATGGTCGCAAAGAGTCAGACACGACTGAAGTGGCTGGGTATGCATGTGCATGCACACACATCCACAGAGACTATCTGAAGAAATATTGGAGGGAAAAAGCCTGTGAACCTAGAATTCTATAACTACTGAAAATATCCTTCAGGAATGAATCAGGTGAAATAAAAACATTTTCAGGAAAAAGAAAGAACTTATTGGTGGCAGATCTACTCTGAAAGAATGAAAAGAAATTCTATAGATGCAGAAGAGAAATGATACCAGAAGGAAACGTGGAACATAAGGAATGAGGAAAGTGCAACAAAAATAGTAAGTATATAAGACTATTCTTCTCTTCCCGAGTTCTTTAAATATGCTTGATGCTTGAAAGTAGAAATTAGAATATCATCATTGAAGTTTTTAGTGAGTGTAGATATAATATATAAAGCAGTTAGAAAGGGGAAGGATAAAGAGACTTCTGTGGTAGTAAGATTTTTACATCCCACTTGAAGTAGTAAAGTTGATTCTATATAGACTACAAGAAGGAAGTATTTATAATCCCTAGAATAATGACTAAAATATTATACTGAGATACAAGAAAAACACATTAGATGAATTAAACACTAGAAATGTTTAAATAACTCAAAAGAAGTCAGGGAGTGGAAAAAAAGAAATGAGTAATAGAGGAAATGAACAAAAAACAGATGATAAAATGGTATCCTTAATTTCACCATGATTATATTAAATGCAAAAGTTGTAAATACACCAACTAAAAGACATAGACTGTCTGGATGGGTTAAAAAATAATGAACAAACTACATGCTGTTTATATGAAACTTACTTTAAACAAAATGATATAGGGAGGTTAAAAATAAAACAGTGGGAAATGATATACTGTTTAAACACTAATTAAAAAAAAATGGGGGTGGCTATTTGAATACCTGACAGTGTAAACCTTTGAGCAGAGTAAATTACCAGGGGTAAAGAGTAATGACATCATGATTAAAGGGCCAGTTTACTAAGAGGAAATAGTGGTTCTAAATGTGATGATGCGCTTATTTAGAAGGTCCAAAACACATGAAACAGAAGTGATATAACTTAAAGGAGAAGCAGACAAATCCACAATTCTTATTTAAGATTTCAGAATTTCTCTCTCAGTAATCCATAGACATAGTAGACAAAAAATCAGCAAGGACATAAAACACCTAAACAGTGTTATCCACCAACTACATTTAATCAACATATATAGCATATTCCAACCTGGTGATTGCATATGAAATATTCTTTCTTAAGTATTCATGGGAAATTCACCAATATAGACCATATTCTTGGTCAAAACAAACCTTAACAAGTTGAAAGGAATTGAAATAATACAAAGTATGTTCTCTGACCAAAACAGAATTAAACTAGAAATCAATACCAGAAAGATACCAGAAAAATCTCCAAGCTCTTGGAAACTAGAAACATTCTTCTAAACAACACATACCTGTTCTGTATGCTGCAAAATACAAAAAAATTGGTGAAAGAAATCAAAGAAGACAAAAATAAATGGAGTGACATATTGTGTTAATGAATACTCAGTATAGTAAAGATGCCAATTATCCCCAAATTGATACATAGTGTAATTCCAGTCAAAATCCTAGCAGAATATCTTAACTATATAAACAATCTGATTCTAAATGTTATGTAAATAGGCAAAGGAATTAGAATAGCCAAAACAATTATAAAGGTGAAAAACAAAATTAGAGGACTTTAAGACTTACCATAAAGCTATAGTAATAAGACAGTGTGGTATTAGTGAAAGGATAGACACATAGACAGGTGGAACTAACTGAGTAGAGAATTCAGAAATCAATCCACATGGCCAACTGATTTTTTGTTTAACAAAAATGCAAAGACAATTCAATGAAGAAAGGATAGTCTTTTCAACCAATGCATTAAAACAATTAGACATATACATGCAGAAAAAGGAAACTAAATTTAAACCTCATTCCCTCTATACAAAAATTAACTTTAAATGAATGATAAATCTAAACTCATGGCATTAAACTATAAACTTTCAGAAAAAAAAAGAAAAACGGAAGAAAATCTTTTTTTTTTTTTCAGGGTACTGAATTCTATTTTATTTTATTTTTAAACTTTACATAATTGTATTAGTTTTGCCAAATATCAAAATGAATCCGCCACAGGTATACATGTGTTCCCCATCCTGAACCCTCCTCCCTCCTCCCTCCCCATACCATCCCTCTGGGTCGTCCCAGTGCACTAGCCCCAAGCATCCAGTATTGTGCATCGAACCTGGACTGGCAACTCGTTTCTTACATGATATTTTACATGTTTCAATGTCATTCTCCCAAATCTTCCCACCCTCTCCCTCTCCCACAGAGTCCATAAGACTGTTCTATACATCAGTGTTTCTTTTGCTGTCTCGTACACCGGGTTATTGTTACCATCTTTCTAAATTCCAAATATATGCATTAGTATACTGTATTGGTGTTTTTCCTTCTGGCTTACTTCACTCTGTATAATAGGCTCCAGTTTCATCTACCTCATTAGAACTGATTCAAATGTATTCTTTTTAATGGCTGAGTAATATTCCATTGTGTATATGTTTCATCGCAGCACTGTTTATAATAGCCAGGACATGGAAGCAACCTAGATGTCCATCAGCAGATGAATGGATAAGAAAGCTGTGGTACATATACACAAAGAAGAAAATCTTTGTAACCTAGAAGTAAACCAAGAGTTATTAGATGTGACACCAAAATTGATAAGTTGCACTTCATCAAAATTCAGTGTTTTTGCTTTGCAAAGACTCTTTTAAGAGAATGAAAATAAAAGCTATGAACTGTGAGAAAATATTTGCAAATCACATATCTGACAAAGGACTTGCATTCAGAATTTATGAAGAACTTTCAAAGTTCAACAGTAAGAAAATAAACAACTTAATTTCCTAAAATGGGCAAAAGGTTTTAACAGATATTTGACCAAAGTAGATATAAAGATGGAAAGCTAACACATGAAAAGATATTCAGCATCATTAGCCATTTGGGAAATGTGAATTAAAACCAAGGTGAGAAAGCACTACACATCTATTAAAATGGCTAAAATTGAAACATACTGACAGTAACACTCAGTGCTTGAAAGGATGTGGGAAAATTAGAACTCTTGTAAACTGTTAATATGAGTGCTAAATGGTAGAGTCACTCTTTTCTTTAGTATGGCAATTCCTTATAAAGTTAAACATACATTTACCATGTGATCTGATTAATTGTGTTCTGAGGCATTTATCCCAGAAAAAATGAACGCACGTTCACACAAAGATCTATACACAAATTAGTATAGCAAATTATTTATAATTGCCACAAACTGGAAACTACCCAAATATCCTTCAGAAGGTAATGGATAAACATCTATTGTACACTCATACAATGGAATACTACACAGCTGTAAAAGGGAATAAACTCTTTAAACATACTACAAAGTGAATGGATCTCAAATGCATTGGGCTAATGGAAATGTCAGACTCAGGAGATTACATGCTCTACGATTCCATTTGCATGTCTTCTGGGAAAGCTGATCCTATATGGTGGTGGTTGTCATATAGGAGGTGCGGGAAAGATTTGAGAATAAAAGTGCAACAGGTTAAGGAAACTCTGTCTTGATTATGATGGTGGTGGCATGAATCAATGTGTGTGTGTGCGTGCTTCAGTTATGTCCGACTCTTTGTGACTCTAAGAACTGTAGCCCGCTAGAGGGATTCCTGACCCAGGGATCAAACCTGCATCTCTTATGTCTCCTGCATTGGCAGGTAGGTTCTTTACTAATAGTGCCGCCTGGGAAGCCCACATGAATCAATAGACGTGATAAAATTCATAGAATGAAACACCAAAAAAAAAAAAAAAGAGTCAATTTTAGTATCTGATGACTTTAAAACATAAGGAAAAAAGAGAAATATTTGGCCATAAAGGCTGTAGAAGCTGATCAATCTGCTTTATGTCTCCAGTTTACAACGGTGTTTTTGATGTTGAACAGAAGAAAACAAAAACTGTGAACTTGTTCTGTTTGAAAATCATACACATTCCCAAGTCACTGGAGGAAAACATGTTTTGGAAGCAAAAAAAAGAGTCAAAAAGAAAAAGAAATCAAATTTGGAGAAAGAACACAGTGAAGACAAATGCCACTGCCTGCCCTTGGAGAGCAGCGTTAATCACTTGTGAAGGGGCTCAGAAGCCCAGAGCATCACGTAAGAGTCATAATGACAGGCTCTCCCAACCTGTTCACCGGGGATCAAGGTAAACTGTGGAACTGCCAGAGCCTGAAGAGAAGAATCTTGAAATACATCCACAGAAATGTTCAAAGATCCTGCAACTCCCTTGTGGTTAAAAGACATCATCGAGAGAGAACCCATGACTTTGGCCTGCTTGGAACAACGCCAGCCCTGCCTCATGCAGGATTTGGTATGCTGAAAGAAGAGTGTGTTGACACTCAAGAATTGTCACTCACGGGAAAGAATAAAGCGAGCGTTGAACATGTGAGAAACTGGGCTAAGCTGTAACACTCTGTACTCCATAAGCAGCCCTGATCTGGAAAGAACTGGTTAGGCCCAGCCTAGGGTAGTGATGCTTCTGAAACAGTCATGGGCAGGACTGGAAGCTGTGAGAGCCCCTCAGCTCAGGGACCCTCCCCTGACGCTGGAGGTCCCTAGCTCAAGTTGAACTGCCATTTGGAGGCCTGGCTGCCTCTGTGAAGGGACAGGTCTCATAACACTCAGGACCCCACATCCGTGTCTATGAGTTTAGCACGAGACAGGAAGAAATTTGTGTCCCTATGATGTCTGTGTGTGCATGTATGCTCCGTCCCTTCTGTCGTATCTACCTAACTCTGTGTGACCCCATTTACTGTAGCCCGCCAGGCTCCTCTGTCCGAGGAATTCTCCAGGCAAGAATACTGGAGTGGGTGGCCATTTCATCCTCCAGGGGATCTTCCCGACCCAAGAATTGATCTCACTTCTCCTGCATCTCCTACATTGCAGGTGAATTCTTTTAACCTCTGAGCCACTGGGGAAGCCCATGATGTCTGTAGGACCATTTATTTGGTTAGGTCAGCAAAATGCCCAAGTGATACGGAGAAGCATATCAGACTAAAGTATACTGGCTATTTTCTGGTGAGCTTTCTCTGGTGGTGTGGGGCAGAGGATAAACTCTAGGGCCTTTTCTAAGCCCTGGTGTTGTCCCAACTTGACCTATGGCCTGAAACAATTGTCCACTGCATTCCAATTTAGAACTCACTCAATCCTGTGTCTCAGACCCAGAACTGAGGCCAGAAAAGACTGAATGCGTTGCCTTAGGTAGCACAGTCATTAATGCTCACACTGGCTTTAAAGCTGATCTTTTAACTCCAGAGTGAGGCAACAGATTAAAAAAAATGTTCCTAATCTTATAGGCCTATCTAACTTAT
Organism: Bos javanicus; assembly: GCF_032452875.1. Lineage (NCBI taxonomy): Eukaryota > Metazoa > Chordata > Mammalia > Artiodactyla > Bovidae > Bos > Bos javanicus. The sequence continues at coordinate 88,484,351 of NC_083868.1, forward strand.
GAGGGAAAACTTTTCTTTCTCATGGGGGAAAATTAGGTAGGTTAGATAGACAGATAAACAGACAGACAAAATCTCAGGTACTTGGCAAGGCTATTTTTCTTTACCTTAATATAACACAGTGCAATAAAACTACACCTACAAGCAAGAGAGGAAGTAATAGAAAAACATCCCTTTCCAGGCACAGCCCAATAAGACACTATTATATCCCAGGTACATGAGTGGTGACTGGCCAGAGGTTGCTCTGATCTAGCACATCCAGAAAAGAGGAGGACAGTGGCTTTCATAGAGGAGCTCACAATACAGACTGTAGTTAGAAAGGCAGACAATTAAAAACAATAAAGGTAATCCTGAAGGAAAGAGGTATAGGCAAACTTTACTTAAATAAATGGGACATATTCACTTATCGGTGATAAATAAGTGGTGAAAGTGGAACAAGTCACTGGAAGATGGAGGGCTTGGGGAGTAATGCTCTCACCTCTGATCCTCAGGAGTCATTGAAGATCAAGTCCCCTCTTTTGTAACCAAAGATGCCAGAGCCGACAAAACTTCTCACTCTCCTTTCGGTTCCTGGTAAGTTCCCATCACTAACCTCCTTTGTCCCTTGACAAAGGCTTTCTTATTCATCTTTGCACCCCTTAGTGGAGAAGAATGCCTGACATACAGCAGACACTCAATAAATTCTTGCTGAATAAGTTAATAATGCTGTCTTTGTAAGACCTAAAGGGACACATCAGTATGAGGATTTACTGTGTTTGTTGAGAGGTTACCTCCCTGAAGCTGTCTTATCTCCCAAGTATGGAAGCCAGTTATCTTGCCTAATGTGAAGAGAAGGGAATCTTAATCTCAGTTGTCCAATTTTGGCTTGGGGAGTTAGTTGAAGCAAGCCCCAGGGAGTGTGAACCCTTATATTAAGAAATATAAGTCCTAATTTTGGTTCTGCCTCTCTCACAAACACACACACACGTGTGTGTGTGTGTGTGTGTGTGTGTGTGTGTGTGTGTATTAGGTTAGACATGTTGGAACTTGAATAGCTCATCTTTTTTAAGTTACTGAAATTTGCCCCAAAACACCAACGTGAGTCTGACAAGCTACTCATTTAACTTCCAAAAAAGTAGTGTTTTGTGTTTTTAAAAGCAATGCCTACAGTAAAAGACTGACTCTACTACTATCTGTGAGTATGAGCTCTTCTCTTTCTATGAGCCAGTCCTGAAGGGAGAGGGCATGTGCCTGGGAGCAAACTCTTTAGCCTCTGACTTGGTCAAATGCAACTTGGTCCAGAGAGAGCTGAACTCCCTGTAGTAACTAAAATGCAAGTGTTGGGAAAACCTCTCACCTCTGAGACGATCCCACGTGCTGTGGTATTAAGAAATATAAGTTCTAATTTTGGTTCTGACTTACCTGTTCTGTGACCATCAGTGAATCACTTCTCTAAGTTTTCTCACCAACAAAATGGGGGGGATAAACAGTATTTAGCTTGTAAGTTTGTTGTGAGGGAAATAAATGAGATAGCATGTGAATATTTAGCATGCCCTTTACATGTAATAGTGCTGTTCACCCAGTCATGTCCAACTCTTTGCGACCCCATGGTGTAACCCGCCAGGCTCCTCTGTCCATGGAATTCTCCAGGCAAGAATACTGGAATGGATAGCCATTCCATTCTCCAGGGGATCTTCCTGACCAAGGGATAGAACCCAGGTTTCCTGCATGGCAAGCAGATTCTTTACTACCTGAGCCACCAAGGAAGCCCATGTAATAAGTACTCCATAAATATTTGATACTATTGTTATTTTCCTTGTTATCTAAGCATTCAGCAATGCCAGAAATATTAAATGTAGAAGAAATGCAAGATCATTGCCAAAGTATGTGAGTGAAAGCTGAAGAATGATCTGCTCCATCCTTTGGGAATGAGTAGTCCACGGTTAATTCGGAAGAACCACTGGGAGCTGGTTGAATTGTAAATTTGGGGAGGAGGGATGTGTGCATTCAGTGGAGAACAACTGGTACTAAGAACAGACACCTAAGCAGGGAGAGGAGGGCTGTAGAGAATGGTTATAAGGCGTGGGAGTGTGCCTGCTAAGTCTCTTCAGTTGTGCCTGGCTCTTTGGGACACTATGGGCTGTAGCCCATCAGTCTCCTCTGTCCATGGGATTCTCCAGACAAGAATACTGGAGGGGGTTGCCATGTCCTCCTCCAGGGGATCTTCCCAACCCAGGGATCAAACCCACATCTCTCATGTCTCCTGCATTGGCAGGTGGGTTCTTTACCACTAGCACCGCCTGGGAAGCCCATAGCATGGGAGAGGGGTAGATAATTCCAACATCCCTTCCAGACCTCAATCAGGGCCATAGGACTGCCTGTCAACCTGTCTTGCTTCCTACAAAATCTTAGCTTCTGTTAATGCAGAGTCCTGGTCAGTCCTGTTTAGTTGTCATCTGACCATGAAAGGGAAGTTTACTAAGTCTATAGCCCTTTATTATATCATGTGATTAAAATTAGAAGTGGGTAGGAAACTAAATTCCATTGATTAAATACACAGAGCATCTAAAGAAAGCCAAGTATGTAGTGTTTAATAATCTCTAAATGAGTGAAAGCTGGTTTCTTGCTGGACATGGCAATAAATCCAACCACAGGAGCGTGGTGTGGTTTTCCAAATAAACTAGATTTATAGTAGGACTCAGAAAACAGAAAGACAGCTCAGTGATGCAGGCCTTAACTTGTCCTTCCTTGAAATAAATACTGAATCCTCGCTGAAAATCAAATTGGTTCAAAGACACTGGTAGACATACATCAAAATATTGAGCAGGTGGACTTCAGAGGAATTGCTCACACAAAACTTTCATTTGAGTCCATAGAAGGAGCTTTTACTGTTTGCCTCAAAAAACCACCAACTTTCTGAAATGAATAATCACAACTGTACCACTGCTCTTTCATCTCTTTTCTATCCAAATGAACTGAGTATTCAGGAGTTAAATTCTCATCTGTGGCTCTTGCAATCCCCCTAGAATAGAGCTCTAAAAGGAGACAGGCAGCTGTTCCAGAAACGCATGAGGCAATAATCAGCCAACATTGCTTACCAAAGCACAATGCTCTTGGGAACACAAGTCGTTATTCAGATCAGCCCCAAACTCTCTCTTTTTTAAATTCTCAAACTGAAAAAATAGGTTGGAACCTTCAAAAATCTCTGTAATTTATGTCCAAAATAAATAAAGTGGTCAAATACTTTTTTATCTTCAGTGTTATAGAAATGCCAGGGCAGACATACAGAATTTCAGAATCAGAGATGAAGAGTTTCAGAAAGCAGCAGTTATTTCTAGACAGAAGACTCTGGTTTGGCTGTGATGTCCATGGCCAATCTCTTCTCAGTCTCTCAAAAAGAGAGGTGCCCTGCCTCTAATGCAAAAGCTTTGCCACATGCTGACAGACATTAGATGTTAGTAAAATGGATCTTGTCTGGTCACTGCTGCTGAGAAGCCTCCACTGGAGCGACACTGCCCACCTGCAGGATAACAAGTACAAACTCTTTCGTCTAACCCCAAAGACCCTTCTTAATAGCATTGCAACAACCTACCTTTTCAAATTTGGTTTACTCACTCCTGCTCACTGGTCCTCCTTCATAACCGCATCATGCCTTCTCCCTTGTCTGCATCCTTACACATACTTTTCCTTACGTCCCAAGTGGCCTCCTCTGTCTTCACTTGGCAAATTCCCACTGGTCCTCTAAGACCTAGTTCAAAATTGCTTCTTCTCTGAAGCCTTCCCCAGTTGTCTTAGAAAGAAATAGCTGCTCTCTCCACTGCCCCGCTACCCTGTGAGCACAAGGGTCGAGTCTAGAGTCTAGAGGAGCACTTATGTATACCTGTTTGAGGGTCTACATCCCTAGTGAACCCCTCCAGGCAAGGACTGTAGCTTATGTCCAGTGTAGACCAAATACTAGAATACTAGCAAGTCTGATGGAGAAGGAAATAGCAACCCACTCCAGTATTCTTGCTTGGAGAATCCCACGGACGGAGGAGCCTGGTGGGCAACAGTCCACGGGGTCGCTAAGAGTTGGACTCGACTGAGCGACTTCACTTTCACTTTTCACTTTCAGGCATTGGAGAGGGAAATGGCAGCCCACTCCAATATTCTTGCCTGGAGAATCCCAGGGACAGGGGAGCCTGGTGGGCTGCCGTCTATGGGATCGCTCAGAGTCGGACACGACTGAAGTGACTTAGCAGCAGCAGCAGCAGGTCTGAAGTAGGGAATCTGTTTTGAGGGGAGAAACAGGGCCAGGCCAAAAGGAAGACTGTCTGGGACTTAGCAAGGGGACATGACATGGCTGTGATATAAGTTTGGGAGAGCTCAGGATTAGTTACATTCTCTCTGTGCAAGAGGAGAGAATAAAAATAACTGCTGTGGACCATATGCCAGGCATGATGTTAAGAGCGTTTCTTTTTTTTTTTGTACTATGGTTTTTAACTTTCGCAATTAAAATATGTACAAATATTTGCCATACACATAGAGGCATAATGGCTTGGTGGTTAAGTGTCTGTGCTCTGAAAGACCTAGGTTTGAATTTTGACTTATTATTGACAAGTGCCATTTCCTCACCTCTCAGAGATTCAGTTTTCTGCTCTGTAAGAAGAGATTAATCATAATATCCACTTCATGTGGTTATTGTGAGGACTGAATGCAATGAAAACTTAATAAGCTAATGAAATAATGCAATTAGCATCATTCTTGGTATTCAGTAAGTGGTGCTCAATTAATGTCCCCTCGATGGCGATCTCTGAGAGGGCAGAACCCAGGTCCATTTAGTTCATCACTGGGCCCCAGCTCCTTGTGCAATGTAAAGAGAGAAGTCACCCAGTCGCGTCCGACTCTTTGGGACCCCATGGACTGTAGCCCACCAGGCTCCTCCATCCATGGGGTTTTCCAGGCAACAGTACTAGAGTGGGTTGCCATTTCCTTCTCCATGTACAATGTAGGTACTCAACAAATATGAAATATGGGTTAAATAAGTGAATGCATAATGGATATAACAGAGGAAGCAGCTGAAGGCCAGGGCCTCAGCAGAGACATAAGAGACTGAATTATAATACCTAAAAGGAGGTCTAAATATTAAAATAAAATAAGCAAGATCTTCAGAAAAGACTGAAAACTTTCAAACTTTGCTCCCTACCGCATTTAGTACCAGGAAAAATTTGAATGTTTTGAATAGCTTTCATATGCAAAATGGCTTTTCTTTGTTGCCTTAATCTCACACACACACACACACACACACACACACACACTTAATTGCATTAGGAACTCCGTGAAAACAATCTGTGTCCTGGTCTTGGGCCCAATTATAACACTTTATATAAACAAGGAAGAAACACAGGGTAGATTTCCTCTTGTTGGCATGCAAATCTAGAATGTAGAGTATTGAGGTTTGCAATGAGGAACCTGAGAATCATGTCCATCTGATAAGGTTCTCCCCTAAGTCCCTGACTAGGCTCTGTCTCCTTCCCCAATCTGGATTTCAGTGGCTAAGGGACTGTGATGGGGAAAGGAAGAAATGAGAAGTTCAGAAGTGATTATAATTTGGAATCCGGGGATCTGTGGAAATCTACCTCTGTGAATGAGGTGGAGCTGGCCCCAACTTTATTCCTATGGCCTGAAGGTGTCATCGAGTTCATATAATTCATGCCAATGGTATTTTTCATCTAACTATATTACTTCAGATCCCTGGGGGCATATACTAGGGCTAGGAAACTGAACAAAGCATTGACAAGGCCCAGCTGACTGGTTTGGGCTGATTGGGGTCTTGTGGCTCTGGGCAGGCTTCAGGCACCAGAAAAGGTAACTGTGTTTTCAGGGTGTAGGCTGGGATTGAAGCACAGGGCAGAAATTGCTTTTTATTCTCAGCTCCTTTAAAAGTCTTTGGGACCCAACTATGAATTCTGGACAGGGATCTTATCCACATAGTCTTAGCTATCTTATCTGTAAAAATGGTGAAATATTTTCTCCCAGAATTTGTAGTGAAGATGGAATAAGATACATGTATTGCTTGAATGAGCAGTACAAATAAAATCCTGAGGCAACTGGTAAACAAGTACTAGAATTGCTTAGACTGGTTGTTAATGTGTTAATTAAAAACAATTCTCAACTCTCACCAAAATTCAATTTTTACTTCACAATTCTGTCATTTCATTTGAAATGACTGAACTTGACCAAATGAACACAGTTCTATTATTTAAAAATATTCCGTAATTTATATTTAAACTACTTCAGAAATGCCCTTCCTGGTATTGCGTTAAGGAGTTTTACTGTATAAAAAACTGAGTTTCTAAAAAAAAAAAAAAAATACTGTGTTAACCTGTCTTTTGCTATTGATCCAGCACTGACAGTGATGGCTGCTAGCAACAAGTCTCAGAAAAATGGTATAAAATCAAATGCCCTCTATTGTGGTTCTGTTTCAATACTTTGTGTATCACAGCCTATGGCTGGAAGTTTAATTCAAGACATCCTCAGAGCTGAAGCCCAGGTGACTTAACTAAGGTGCCTGGAAAGCAGGAAGTGTGTTGCTTAGCAACTGGAAACATTTGAAAATATCCAGTACATCTTCTGTTTAGTGTTCGCAGCCCTTCTGATTTTCCAATACACATAGCAGATGTTCAGCCTCCTGTTTAAATTTTAAAGGCATGAAACAGAGTAGTGAAAAGCGGAGACGGCATTTTCATTTGCAAACTAACAAATTGGCTTCTGCTCCAAATCTTTGGAAATTTGCAGAGACTCATTTCCTCCGTGTTGATTTCCCTTTCCTCCTCCCTGGGATAGAACTAGTTCACTGCTATTTTTTCCTCCTTTAACCTACAAGAGGAGTTAAGCTTCTCATAAATCAGGCAGGCTTGCTGAGAATGTTGAAAAAGAAGGCAAGGATAGAGAGAGACTTAAGAAGATCATTCATTCATTCACTTATTCACTTGTCCTTTCATTCATCTGTTGGTGAATTAACAAATAAATGCAGTATTGTTTAGCCATTAAGAGCCAGAAATCAGACACACTTGAGTTCAAATCCCTATCTTATCCTGAATGAACTCATTTGAAATTATTTAACTTCTTACCAAGTTTTCATTTCCTCCTCATAAAAGGGAATAATAGTAGGATCTGTCTTATAGTGTGTGTTTGAGACTTAAATGAAATAAAGTAGTTAAAGGGATCAAAGTAGTTCATGGTACAGAGGGAGCTCTCAATAAGTGCGGGTGATACTGTTACCAATGTTGTTATTTTGTTGGTAAATGCCCACTCTGTGACACTGAGGTTTCTGTAACTTAATGGGAAAGACCATAGCCTCTGATGTCCGACTACCCATTCAAACAAGTTGCTTAACCCATGAGTGGCTCGAATTTCTTAGGTGTAAACTGAGGCTAACAATAGCATTTTACCCCATAGGTTTTGTGAGAATTAAATGAGAGATGTTTGTGAAGACTATAGCCTAATGTGAGGCGTATAGGGTTATTTAGTGTGCCACAAAAGCTGAATACCATCATTATTATGATTATGCATCATTGTCTATGGAGTTACAAAGATGAATAAATCATAGTCCCTGGTTTGGAGTAGTCTTGTGGGGGTACAGGTATTCACTGGAGCACCTAAAAGTATTTACCTAGAAGGGGACTAGTATGATAATAGAGTTATAAACACAAGTTTGTAGAAATTCCAGTAAGGGTATTACCCTCCTAAGGCAGCCATTAGAACTATGGTTTTCAACTTGGCTACACATTAGAATCACCTTTAAAAGTCATTGATGTCTGGGTTCCCTTTCTAGAGTTTCTGACAATTGGTATGGGGCATATAACCTGGGCACCAAGATTTTCTAAAGCTCTTGCATGATTTTAATATGCAGCTGAGTGTTGATGCTGATCATATTTACTGCAGAATTAACACAAGTGTTTGGGAGGAGCCATGAGGTTCTTATCTTTGCCATCTCTACTTGGCCATGAGCATTCCAGTGTAGTAACTGCAATAGTAGCAATTCCTCTGATTTTTCCAGGTAGTAGTACAGCAGTAATAATTAAGACTGAGAGCAACTGCAGTCGCTTAGTTGGAACTTACAATGTGCCAGGCGCTGTGCCAAGTGCTTCTAATTTATCATCTCAGCAATCCTCAACTCAGCTCTAAGCTATCACTTCATACCAGAGACCCTGAGATTGGTCACTGGAAATCCAGACTACTTGCCAGTAACCTTCTCGCTCAGGTCTTTCTCCTTGTGTCTCTGCTTTCAAATAGAAAAAACTAGGTGTGCTTGCTCTGTAATACTCAATGACTGTGAACAAGGAGGCCTCTTGGGTGGAGAGAAGCCTGGAGTCTCCCTGCGGATACAGCAGCATTTATGTGGACCAAAGTGTGAACATGCAGAGTACTCGGGGGTTGCGAGGTAGGGAAATCAAGTTAGCCATTAGAGCTGGGTAGGATTTGGGGTTCTTTAGAGATTTGTTCCGAAGAAGGCAATGGCACCCCACTCCAGTACTCTTGCCTGGGAAATCCCAAGGACAGAGGAGCCTGGTGGGCTGCACTCCATGGGGTCGCTAAGAGTCGGACATGACTGAGCGACTTCACTTTCACTTTTCACTTTCATGCATTGGAGAAGGAAATGGCAACCCACTCCAGTGTTCTTGCCTGGAAAATCCCAGGGACGGGGGAGCCTGATGGGCTGCCGTCTATGAGGTCGCACAGAGTTGGACACGACTGAAGCGACTTAGCAGCAGAGATTTGTTCTTGTTCATTAAGGGAAGAAGTCTGGGCCTGGGATAGGGACCACAGCCAGAAAAGAACAACCTCATCCTTTATGGAAGTTCCCTTGGGCACAGTAGTGCTGTTCTGGGTTGGGAGTAGAAGGCTTGAGGTTAGAAAGACAAGGGAGACAAGGCCAGACCTTGTGTCTAGGCCATTTTCATCTGGACCCATTTGGAAATGGTGTAGACCTTCTAAATATGGTCGTTTCCGAGCACTTAAAAAAACCAGGTCGGTGAGGTTTGCTAATGTCGCCATATAAAGGGCAGCATGGAATCACAAAAGGAACAGCAGCTGTTGTTGTGGAGGCCCCACTGTGTGCCAGGCACTTTGCATATATTATTTCACTTAATTACTAAAAAATCCTATGAGGTTGGAATTATCATGATCTTGCTACAAATAAAAGCATTGAATCTCCAGGACTATAAGTATTTTGCTGCAAATCAAGCAGCTGGTGATTTGAGAACTAAGCAAATGCCTCCTGACTGTGGCCGTCAACATCAAAGGCAAGGAGGCTGCTGACTAGTGAGTATCTTGGAGTGGATATTCGTATTCAACCACAGACAACTGATTGAGAGATCTGACGAGTAAGCCAACATTCCCCTCTTCCCTCAAATACTTAAACGTGTCTCCTGTGGCCTGACACGTGGGTGGTGGAGGAAGGGACTTGGTAGAACCAAGGTCAAAGCATGTCTTCCACATTTGTACTTCTGCCCCTCTGTTTCTGTGTTTATGTAAACTCTTTTTGAAAGGAGGGAGGTGGGGTTTTTTTCCTCTTAACATTGCTTCCAAGGTACTTGGCATTCTATTTTCTGGAAGAGGACATGGCTTTGACTTGTGTTTCTTTTTAGCTATAATATTTTAGGTGTGCTAAATCTAAATAATAATTCAAAGAACATAGGGATGAATAATATGAATTAAAAGGTTTTGTTAGCAAAAAAATTATAGACAATTATAAAAAGCATTCTTTTTTGGTCTTTCCCCCAATATAAATATTGTAACTCTTCTGTAGTATATGTGTATTTTTGCAGGTATGTGCATCTGGGGCTTACTTTCAGATCTTCTTCCTTGTGTGATTAATTTGAACATTTCTGAAGTCATAAATTTCATAAAAATAAAATCCACTGTCTTATTTATATTACTTGAAAGTAGACAATGACATACTATTAAGAGTTCACCATCCTGATATGGACTCTTAGCTAGGCCACTCCTAGCCTATAGGATGGCCTGAAGATGAGTCCAGCTTGATTATTGACAGGTTTCTGCCCATGGCAGGACAATATCTCCCACTCCCAAGAAGCTTCTGCACAGTGACAGCATGGCTGTCATGGGGCTAGGGCTCAGAATTGATCACCTAGGAATATGTCCAAGGAAACTGCTCTATATGGATACTGCTAGGGGAAGGGCCAAGGACTCAGGGCAGGTCTCTGCTTTAGAGTTGGTTGGTACTAGAGGGGCTGTATGGAGAAGGCAATGGCACCCCACTCCAGTACTCTTGCCTGGAAAATCCCATGGACGGCGGAGCCTGGTAGGCTGCAGTCCATGGGGTCGCTAAGAGTCGGACACGACTAAGTGACTTCACTTTCACTTTTCCCTTTCACGCATTGGAGAAGGAAATGGCGGCCCACTCCAGTGTTCTTGCCTAGAGAATCCCAGGGACAGGGGAGCCTGGTGGGCTTCCGTTTATGGGGTCGCACAGAGTCGGACACGACTGAGCGACTTAGCAGCAGCAGCAGCAACAGAGGGGCTGTATAGGCTCTGTGGATGGGTTTCCCAGATAAGATTGGATGAGCACCTCAGCTTGAGGGCTGGGGTTGGAAGTTTGGATCTCTTCTGAGACCTGGGACCATGGATTTATGGAAAAGGGCATAGCTTTTTGACTTAGAGAACATTGGGGCTGTGCTTAGTCATTCAGTCATGTCTGACTTTTTGTGACCCCATAGATTGTAGCCTGCCAGGCTTCTCTGCCCATGGAATTCTCCAGTCAAGAACACTGGAGTGGATTGCCATGCCCTCCTCCAGGGGATCTTTACAACCCAGGGATCGAACCCAGGTCTCCCACATTGCAGGTGGATTCTTTACTGTCTAAGCCACCGGGGAAGCCTGAGAGGAGATCAAAGGAGACTTTGTGCCAACTTGGATTTGAGTTTGAAGAGGGAGAAGGATGGTGGTGGTAGGTGCCCAGGGAGGTGAGAATAGTAATGAAGGAGGCTGGAGACTTGTGGAAGTTTTGTTTCATAGAAGTCAGGAACTGATGCGGGTTGGAAATTTTTGTAGCCACTCAAAAGAGCCATTTACTCCTAGCCTTAAATGAAAGCCATTTATTCCTAGCCTATGACTTCCCTGGTGGCTCAGACGGTAAAGCGTCTGTTTACGGCACCGGAGACCCGGGTTCGATCCCTGGGTTGGGAAGATCCCTTGGAGAAGGAAATGGCAATCCACTCCAGTACTATTGCCTGGAATATCCCATGGACAGAGGATCCTGGTAGGCTACAGTCCATGGGGTCGCAAAGAGTCGGACACGACTGAGCGACTTCACATTCACGTTCACGTTAAATGAAAAAGTCTTGTGAATGGATTGGGACTAAACATGATAAAGAGAGGAGGACTTGAGTCTTGGTTCTCTCATGAACTGGTATTGTGACCTTGAGACAGCCTGTTAAACATTTGAGTCTCACATTCTTAAATTCTTGGAAAGGAGGAAAAGTGATAGATTTTTTTGTTCTCCTTTCTGAAAAGGTACCATTAAAAAAAGTTTTCACCTTTGTGAAGGGAGGATATTTATTTAGAGTGGCACTGTCCAGGATACATTTTCTGCAATGATGAAAGTGTCCTATGACCCTGCACTGACTGATATGGTAGACAGTGGCCACATTTGGCTCTGACTGAGCACTTAAACCATGGCTAATGAGACTAGGCTACAGAATCTTAAGTAAAATAAAATTAATTTAATTACTTCAGCCTTAGGTGGCTAATGACCATCATATTGGACAGTTCTGGCCTAGATAGCTTTGGAACAGAGTATGCTTCTCAGTTTGGAATGTTTGCATGGGGTGATGCCCAAAATATTTTATAAATAGCATAAAACAGGAAAGAGACTCTCTCTTATTAGTTGCCTTCTCTCCCTGGGGACTCCCTGTTTTGAACTGTGAGAGAATATTTGCTTGACAGTATAATTTACATAGCAAATTAAGCATAGGGCATGTCACTTTTTATCATGGCACTTGAAACTCAGTTGTTTTCTATGAAAGATGGAGATTTTAAATAAAATTAAATATAAAAGCACTTCATGAGTGACTAAAGAAACATTTTTCAAATTCCAACATTATAAATTGAGAAGACTCTCTTCTTCAGAGCATAATGTCCATAGTCTATAAAGGAAAGCATTTCCTTTATTGCTTAGCAATACACCAGAGACTTACCAAATAATGTTTTTTGGGCTTAAAACTCTGGAAATTTGTGTTAATTTATGTCACATTCAAACCTTTCTATTCTTCACTTTAACATCTTATAATAAAAGCTTGGAATTACTCATAGATTAATTACTTTTGAAGTATTTATTATTTAGAAGGAGCTTGGGTCTGCAGCTAGCAATGGTCTATGTGGAAGAGACAAGATATATACCCTCATGTGAGTAGATATATGTTTTTATGAACAAGACCTATGGAGAATGTTTATGTATTCATGTGACTCACAGCTTTTGTTTATTTTTTTTCCCACAAATTTGGCCCAATGTTAAATTTTGGCCCAATGTTAACTGATTACCATTAGTTAAAAAAAAAAAAACAAAAAAAACAGGGTTTCCCTCTGGGATTAAATCCTTGTTTTCTTTGTAAATTTCAACATAAATAATGGGCTTGAACAGCTGTTGTTTTTTTCAGGGCACCTGAGGGGGACTTACTGGGGTCCCTACATAATCATTCAACTGAAATGATCATCTGGAAGCAAAAGAGGCACAAATAGAGAACTAGATATCTTCCTATTCTTCCATTATTTCTTTTCTTCCAACCACTTCTTAGTTTTCCTAAAAGCTTTGGGAATAGTGGAATGGTGGAAAGCACATAGGCAAACCCCAACTCCAAAAACATTAGAGCTCTGTGACCTTGCGCCCAACTCCGCTGTCCTCTTGCACAAAATGAGAAGACAAATATCTGTAGAGGTAAGAACGTAGAGCATTCAGTACCTAGCAAACAAGAACCCTTTAATAAATGGTTCTTATTGGCCAGACTTCATTTTCTTTGTCTCTTTTATTTATTTTCTGATCCTCTATCCCTTTTGTTTTCCTCATTTTCCTTCTTCCTTTTCTGTTGAGTCATCCTTTTTCATATTCTTCTTGGCAACCTTAAAACTTTAATGGGATAAGGCTGTATGTATAATTAACTACCTTTGTCTACCTTCTCTTCATTCTTTCTTCTTTGTCTACCTTCTTTTCTTTAGTCTACAAATCTTTGGTCATCCCTACCAATCTATATCTATCTATATTTTTAAAATAGATAAAGTTGTAGGGTAAAACTGAAAGCAAGAATAAAAAATGACCAAGCACCCACTTTATATCAGGCACTGGAATTAGATCCATTCAGCAAGGAAGGACTTTGTGCTCGGTGAACCCTACATCCAGCTGCTTCTGTGCACAGAGATTGGACAATGATGCACTCTGGCTAGGTTCATAGTCCTTGATTAACACTTATCAGTACTTTTTGGTACTTATTTAGAAATCAATGCTATTAGAATTTAAAAGAAAAATCATCAGACTAAATCTGTTTTTGCTTTGAAAAAATCCACCTAGAATGTAAGCAGTGTTAATTGAGTGAGCTTAGATTGGCTGTCACAGTAAAACCCTATAGGGAGAATCTTTGGCCCTTATAATACAGCTCAGTGGGACTCAATGTCACACTCAACCAAGCAAACTCTCTACAGCTTTAAGACTTTGAGTATTTTTAAAACTTGAACAATTTCCTAGGTTTCTTTTCTTTTCTTTTGAAACTCTACTCATTAAGAGGATGCTGCGGTTGAGAATGAGGTGGAAAAATAAGGGAGCTCTCGTTTCTGTATCGGGAGTGCCATTAGCTGGAGGTATCTATGTCCCTTCCTAAATCTGTCCCATTGGATATGGAAGAATATTGTGAACTCTTAGGTTCTGTGAGGAAACATCATGTGATGACACTGAAAAAAATGTTCTTCACCTCTCTGAAACTATGTTTCCTTTTTGAGAAAGGAGGGCATTGGGCTAGCACTGCATGGCTATATAACTTTTCTCAGTGAAAGTTTAAATTCCAGGAGTCAGGTGATACAATTAACCACCTGGATTAGAGGATGATAAACTGGAAGAGAGATTATCCATATACTTAAAAAAAATTGTTTACTGGTTAAGGTTGAGGCATAAAATGGAATTTAAAAGAAATTTGATAAATGTTTTAGATAGTGAAGTGGAATTATTTAATTAACAGGAGCTAAGTATTGAATTGGGTGTCAGAAAACCTGGTCTTTTTCTAGCTGATTTTGTATCCACAAGCAACCAATACAAACTCTTTGGGACTTCGAGCGAGTTTTTTTAATTGTAAAATTAATGTAATTATGACTATACAGAATAATTGTGACAATTAAATGAGTTTATGCACATGAAAATACTTTGCAAATTCAAAGGCTTTTAATAGACCCTGTAGATTCTAGATTGTTTTGATCACTTTGGGGGTATGTTTTAGAGGAGATTCCATATACTGCCCAAAATTGGTTGGAGCAGATGACCTTTAAGTTTCGTTCTGTCCTTGAGTCTACCATGTGAGCATTAAATCTTTCTGTGGGTGAACTATCCATAGGGCTGAATATGATAGAATTCTTTTACAAAGGGAAATCATATTTTATGAGTGGCATGTTCTTAAAGACTTTGCATAATACATGCTTTGAATAATACAAGGCTAATTTTCCAAATTATTAAGTGTAAAGAAGGAGAGTGAATTATCAAAGCACAGAAATCTACAACTGTTACGGCATTTCCTCCCTTACTTCCTCTTTCCCTCCTCCTTCTCCCTTGTTTTCCTCTTCCTGCTTTACTGTTTTTCTTTGTCCTCTGCATTTTCCTCCTCTTCCTCTTCTTTCTCTCCCACTCCTCCTCCCCCTTCAGAATTGCTTTTATATATCTAGATATATAATTATCTATTATTTGATCTCTCTCCTAAATCAGCAGCTTATTGTTTGTTGGCTCTTTGCTTGTCCTTCTTTAAAGAGCTTTAGCATACCTGACCTTTCTTTCAAAGTGATTTATTATGTTTTTGTTTTTTCGCACTAACACAGTGATTTGATGAATGATTAGAAACATTGTGATAGTATATAAAAAAGAATCATATAATCATAACAGTGAATGTTAAAATAACAGCCAAGTAGTCACCAGAATTATCTAGCTAAGTTTTAATGCATACAGGAACATGGTTCACATGATTCTGGCAAAGAATATCAGTTATTAATGCCATTTGGTGACAGCTTAATAAGCCTATAATTCACTTGGCTTGCTAAATTTGAAATTGTGTGGTTCTAGATTTTTTAAAATATAGATTTTCATTATATGCAATTTTGTTAAAATAACAGCCAAATAGTCCCCAGAATTATCTAGCTAAGTTTTAATGCATACAGGAACATGGTTCACATGATTTTGGCAAAGAGTATCAATTATTAATGCCATTTGGTGAAAGCTTAATAAGCCTATAATTCACTTGGCTTGCTAAATTTGAAATTGTGTGGTTCTAGATTTTTAAAAATAT
This sequence comes from Bos javanicus, assembly GCF_032452875.1. Taxonomy (NCBI): domain Eukaryota; kingdom Metazoa; phylum Chordata; class Mammalia; order Artiodactyla; family Bovidae; genus Bos; species Bos javanicus. The sequence goes on from NC_083868.1 coordinate 88,499,863, forward strand.
AGATTTTCATTATATGCAATTTTGTAAATAAAGTAACCACTAATATTCTCTGTGTCACAGTATTTCAAATTTGTATAATCTAAACATGCACAAAATGCCAATAACACTACATTTTAAGTAGCATGTGCTTACCACTCTTACAACAGGGGCTTTCTCTAATGTCTATCAAAATTTATTCATGGAAACCTATGTAGCTAGGCTTAAGACTTTAATAATGACAGTGCAGCAGCCTATAAAAAAGCAATAAAGAATGAAAACACTTGAATAAATAGATATTTTCAACTTTTTTCAACATATGAGTTTTCTTTATAAGGTCCAGCTACACTTCAGCTAATGGTTCAACCTCTACTGGAGCCCCTAATGCATCTTTTCTTCCTTTTGTTTCCATAGTAATATTTCACTGTAGTCTACTGATAGGACCCAGGGCATTTCCCAAGGCATTGGGCATCAAATAAGTTCATTTGGATGACTACATTCTTTAACTTTTAAAGTGGTATGCAATACAGATGCCAATGTGTTGTTACTAGTAAAGCATATCTTCTTTGGATACTACTCAAAGCACAATAAATGAGAAAAAATGATATTTCTTAAAAATCTGTGATTACCAAGATGCTTACCTTTATCAGATCAATCTATATTTTTTACTACCATTTTTGAGGAGAAAATGTCACAAATTCACTATAAGAATATACATGTACACTATGAGTGCATGCTAAGTTGCTTCAGTCGTGTCCAGCCCTTTGCGACCCTATGGACTGTAGCCCACGGGACTCCTCTGTCCATGGGATTCTCCAGGCAAGAATACTGGAGTGGGTTGCCATGCCCTCCTCCAGGGCATCTTTCCTACTCAGGGATCCAGCCTAAGTCTCTTATGTTTCTTGCATTGCCAGGTGGGTTCTTTACCACTAGTGCCACCTGGGAACCCCACATGAACCCTATTGTTGCTGATCAGTTGGTCAGCTGTGTCCAACTCTTTGTGACCCCATGGACTGCAGCATGCCAGGCTTGCCTGTCCCTCACCATCTCTCAGAGCTTGCTCAAATTCAAGTCCATTGAGTCAGTGATGCCATCCAACCATCTCATCCTCTATCATCGCCTTTTCCTCCTGCCTTCAATCTTTCCCAGAATCAGGGTCTTTTCTAGTGAGTCAGCTCTTTGCATCAGATGGCCAAAGTATTGGAGCTTCAGCTTCATCATGAATCCTTCCAATAAATATTCAGGGTTGATTTCCTTTAGGATTAACTGGTTGGATCTCCTTGCAGTTCTAGGGACTCTCCAACAGTCTTCTACAATACCACAGTTCAAAAGCATCAATTTTTGATGCTCAGCCTTCTTTATGGTCCAACTCTTACACGACTATTGGAAAAACCATAGCTTTGACTAGACGGACCTTTGTCGGCAAAGTAATGTCTCTACTTTTTAATATGCTGTCTAGGTTTGTCATAGCTTTTCTACCAAGGAGCAAGTGTCTTTTAATTTCATGGCTGCAGTCACCATCTGCAGTGATTTTGGAGCCCAAGAAAATAAAGTCTGTCACTGTTTCCATTGTTTCCCCATCTATTCACCATGAAGTGATGGGACTGGATGCCATGATCTTCATTTTTGTATGTTGAGTTTTAAGCCAGCTTTTTCACTCTCCTCTTTCACCTTCATCAAGAGACTCTTTAGTTCCTCTTCACTTTCTGCCATAAGGGTGGTGTCTGCATATCTGAGGTTATTGTATTTCTTCTGGTAATCTTGATTCCAGCTTGTGCTTCATCCAGCCCATCCTGTACTCTGTAATATGCCGCAAAGTATTTTCCTTATACTCTTTTATACAGTTTATATTATTTTATATACTCTTTTCTTTACACTCATATATTTTTATTTATATTCTTAGGATTTTCTGAATGTTACTTCATTTAAAGCCTTGTAATAGACAATAATATAATGTTCTGAATACTTTTGTTTGACTTAAGCCAAAACTGATGATGAGCTAAAGGTTCCTTTTTTCTGTTTCTTATATTTTTAAATCTTACAGAGTATTTTTTTTTACATGTGGAAGACTAAAACATTTGCTGTTCAAATAAGGATACACACTGAAAGCAAAGCTAATATACATAATATTCACATTTTTTTGAAAAAAATATGAGGGGAGTTCACCAGATGTACTTGTCTTACTCCATTTTTCTCATATTCAACAATTTTTGTCCCTTCCATAAGAATCAAAGACTATGCAAATATAAATAATTCTTATAAAGGCAAAATTTGAGCTACAAGTTTAATAGTAAAAAACAAAATGAAACATTCCAAATTCCATCTTTAGGTAACTTTTTGGTTTCTTTTCATCGTCCCTGTAATTAGGACAATATAATTACAGATCTCTGAGATATGTACTCTCGAGACATAATAGAACAAGTTATAAATGCAAAAGCATTGTTAGGGAGTTTTAAGCCTCACAGTTAACACATTTACTTGTTTTTATGCTATACAAGTTGTGCAATTTCTATTTCTATGTGTTCTTCCGTCTATAAATCATCATCATCATATTTTTTCATTAAAATAATGTTATTTACTGTGTTCTCACTTAATTTGAAGCCTGAGGTCATATAGATCAATAAGATTTGATGACAAATTCCATAAAGTTGTCAGAAAGATATGATTCTATACTAGAATTTTAAAAATTCAGAGTTTAGCAGCTGCCATAAATTTTATTTATTCTAGAAATGAAGTAGCAAAATTTATGTCATAACTTTAAATCTCAAATTGTTGTCCTATAAAATATCTTTCACCTGAGTACTTAGAATCTCATTAGTTCTTCGTCATTCAAAACTGCTAGGCTTTGAGAATTCTTATCTGTAATGTGAAAAGCAAAGGAGAGAGTTGCTGTAACCCACTTAGTTCTTAATTCCCAATCTTTCTCACCCTAAACTTAATCCCTTTCCCTCTTTCATATTTTATTAATAAGTTCAGGAATATCACCCAAACTTTAATTGATTGAGTTACCTTAGCTACTGTGTCAATAGTAGACACAAATGTCTCAGTAAGATTTCATTTGTGTCAGGCAAAGATTTTTTTCCTTCCAATTATATTCATCTGTATCAATAGTTTCCACTTCAGGAAGAAGGTTTATTTAAAAATAAGTAGTTTATAGAAATCTTCTATTTCCAAGTATTTGTGGGGTTTTCCCTTTAAGGGTATTTTCAGATAAGACAAAAGTAATTTAACGAGAATACTAAAAATTCCAAAATCATGTTTTCCTAATATTCTGTGTTGGTTGCTCAGGAATAAAAACAGCAGTCATCAAAGTAAATAATAAATATTGAGGTTCTGCAGTCAAACTTTATTTTACAAACACATGGTTACTTCCATAGCTTTTGAAGCTTCTTCCCTATTATTCAGTGTTATTTGTTCCTCCTCCTCTAATTATTTTATGCTTATGACTTCTAAGCATTATTCTAATTTCCACAAACAGCGGGAGCTTCAGCATGCCACTGGATACTGTCCTACCTTTCATGTTATCTTTGCAAAAGTCTTTCTTTTGTAATAGCTACTTGATTCCCACTGTGCAGCCATGTAGAAATTCCAGACTCACAAACACACCAAAGCTTATTACAGAAGTATGATGAGAATCAATGAATAAACTTTTGGATAGGAACATTAATCTTTCTTTTATCAGGCCATAAACCAGAAAATCTGATCTGACTTTCCAAATTAGCCATGCAGTTAAATCTCATCATCCAGAGGAAAATCAGGAGTCAACCCTTTTTTAGTGTCACTGCCTTAATTTTGGAAAATGCCACAATTGCAGCCAAAGATGTAAAGGTCTCTTAGTTCCCATTTCTAAGAGCATCCTTGTGCAGATTCCTGGGTGCCAAGTTTTTTGGCATTTGGCATCCTTAGCCACCTCCACTGGGCCACTTTGTCCTTGGATGGTATTTGTTTTCCTAAATCAAACATGCTCAAGAGATATTCCCATGCATCCAAATCTATTCACAGACTCCATATAAGGAGCACTTGCTAATTTGCTTCCATGGTTAAAGTGAAGTGAAGTGAAATTGCTCAGTCGTGTCCAACTCTTTGTGAACCTATAGACTGTAGCCTATCAGGCTTCCCCATCCATGGGATTTTCCAGGCAAGAGTACTGGAGTCGGTTGCCATTTAAATAAAAGTTCTCTGTACTTCTTTCCAGTAGAAATTCATGATCCACAGTTGGTTGGGATATACTTTACTCCTCTTTTAAATATAAAGTTTCCTGAACTAAATAGATACAGTATTTCTAGATATCACTCTGATCCATGAGGGGATCTTCCTGGTCCCTAGCTTTATCTCTTTGATAATTTGTGCTTTAAGAAAGTTCTTTGATTAAAGATGAACAAATTAAAAGTTGTACACCCTATACAAATATGAAACTGGGACTTACATGAAGAGGTATTACTAAAAAGTGACTGTTTCCTATTTGCAGAAGCATGGGAATATCAAGGTCTCTCTGTCTCTAACATGATTAAATGCTTAGGAATGGATTATGGGAGAACATTAGTTAAAGGTAGTGTGGTTTTAAAATTATGTTTCTAAATTATATATCATAATAATAAGCTCAAAAGAACATAGAGTCATGATAGTCAGTACTTTTCCAAGAAGCCTAGGGGAGTATCTGCTTTAACCAGAATTTGCAACTTGGGTGGCACTTATCTCTGATTTAAAAAGGTAAAGAATAATAAAAAAAAAAAGGTAAAGAACAGATTATGTAGAAAATATTGACTGAGCTATTAAATGCTTAACTAGGTTTTCTTCTTTTGCTTTCTATGTATCATGGCTTATTTCTTCAAACTGATGCTATTTAAAAGTGACAGTATTTGCCAGATTACAGGGACATTATTGATAAACTTCACATTGAGGAAATGAAAGACTATTTAGATTTGGAGTTAATAACTTCGTGTCAGAAATCTTCCCACCTGCATGCCAACAGCCCTGTGAGGCAATGTGATGATGTTTAGCAAAAGCAAGGTGACTGAAGTATTAAATATTAATTTTTTAATTTAAAAAAGGAACCAGTGTTAATGTGACTGGCTGGTTCTGTGAGGATGAGCAATAGCTGCTTTGATCTCCAGCTGCTTTTTCATGGTACTACCACTCAAAAGCTAAGGCAATGGCACCCCATTCCAGTACTCTTTCCTGGAAAATCCCATGGACGGAGGAGCGTGGTAGGCTCCAGTCCATGGGGTTGCTAAGAGTCGGGCATGACTCAGCGACTTCACTTTCACTTTTCACTTTCATCCATTGGAGAAGGAAATGGCAACCCACTCCAGTGTTCTTGCCTGGAGAATCCTAGGGACAGAGGAACCTAGTGGGCTGCCGTCTATGGGGTTGCACAGAGTCGGACACGACTGAAGTGACTTGGCAGCAGCAGCAGCAGCCCTATGCCTCAATGTCACAAGACAATAGTTACTCCATAGAGTTGATGGAAGAAGCATTCTCAAGTGTGAGTTTATTGGGCTAAACTAGAGTATCATTCAAGGTACTGAAAAAGTATAAGTGGAAGGAGAAAGCTCCATCTAGATGGGCGAAGGATTTATATATTTATTTAGGTAGGAAAGGGAGAATGTGTTTTTTAATTTGAAGTATAGATAATCTACAATGTTATGCTCGTATCAAGTGTACAGCAAAGTGATTCAATTATAAATATATATGTATACCTACTTTTCAGATCCTTTTCCTTTATAGTTTACTACAAGACATAGAATATAGTTCCCTGTGCTACACAACAGATTCTTGTTGCTTATCTATCCTATTAATTGTTGTTTTTTAGTCACTGAGTCGTGTCTGACTTTTCCCTCCCCTAGACTGTAGCCCACCAGGCTTCTCTGTCCACAGGATTTCCCAGGCAAGAATACTGAAGTAATTTGCCATTTCCTTCTCCAGTGGATCTTCTTGACCCAAGGGTTGAACCCACATCTCCTGTATTGGCAGGCAGATTCTTTACTGCCGAGCCATCAGGGAAGCCCATAGCAGTGTGTACATGTTAATCCAAAACTCCTAATTTGTCCATTTCCTTCACCCCTCCTCCCCCACTGGCAACCACAGCTTTGCTCTCCACATCTATGAGTCTGTCTCTGTTCTGTAAATAAGTTCATCTGTATCATTTTTTAAGATTCCACATGTAAGTGGCATCATACAATGCTTGTCCTTCTCTGTCTGATTTACTTGACTTAATATGATAATCTCTAGGTCCATCCATGTTGCTGCAAATGGCAAAATTTCATTCTTTTTATGGCTGAGCAATATTCTAGTGTGTGTGTGTGTGTGTGTGTGTGTATACACACACCACGTCTTCTTTATCCATTTGTCTGTTGGTGGACATTTAGGTTGCTTCCATGTCTTGGCTACTATAAATAGTGCTGCTATAAATAGTGGCATGCCTGTGTCTTTTTGTATTAGAATTGTCTCCAGATATATGCTCAGGAATGCAATTGCAAGATCATATGATAGCTCTATTTTTAGTTTTTTAAGAAACCTCCAACTGTTTTCCATCATGACTTCACTAATCCACATTCCCACAAAAAGTGTAAGAGGGTTTACTTGTCTTTACCTCCTGTCCAGCATTTATTATGTATAGATTTTTTAATGATGGTCATGCTGACCAGTGTGAGGTGATACCTCATCATAGTAGTTTTGATTTGCATTTCTCTAATAATTAGTGACATTGAGCATCTTTTCATGTGCCTTTTGGTCATCTATTTATCTTCTTTGGATAAATGTCAGTTTTCATTCCAGTCCCAAAGAAAGGCAATGCCAAAGAAAGTTCAAACTACTGCACAATTGCACTCATCTCACACACTAGCAAAGGAATGCTCAAAATTCTCCAAGCCAGGCTTCAACAGTATATGAATCAAGAACTTCCAGATGTTCAAGCTGGATTTAAAAAAGGCAGAGGAACCAGAAATCAAATTGCCAACATCTGCTGGATCATTGAAAAGCAAGAGAGTTCTAGAAAAACATCTACTTCTATTTTACTGACTATGCCAAAGCCTTTGACTGTGTGGATCACAATAAACTGTGGAAAATTCTGAAAGAGATGGGAAAACTAGACCACCTGACCTGCTTCTTGAGAAATCTGTATGCAGTTCAGGAAGCAACAGTTAGAACTGGACGTGGAACAACAGACTGATTCCAAATAGGAAAAGGGAGTACGTCAAGGCTGTATATTGTCACCATGCTTATTTAACTTTCATGCAGAGTACATGATGAGAAATGCTGGGCTGGATGAAGCACAAGCTGGAATCAAGATTTTCAGGAGAAATATCAATAACCTCATAAATGCAGATGACACCACCTTTATGGTAGAAAGTGAAGGAGACTTAAAGAGCCTCTTGATGAAAGTGAAAGAGGAGAGTGAAAAAGTGGGCTTAAAACTCAACATTCATAAAACTAAGATCATGGCATCTGGTCCCATCACTTTATGGGAAATAGATGGGGAAACAGTGAGAAACTTTATTTTCTTGGGCTCCAAAATCACTGCAGATGGTGACTGCAGCCATGAAATTAAAAGACGTTTGCTCCTTGGAAGAAAAGTTATGACCAACCTAGACAGCATATTAAAAAGCAGAGATATTACTTTTCCAACAAAGGTCCATCTAGTTAAAGCTATAGTTTTTCCAGTAGTCACATATGGATGTGAAAGTTGGACTATAAAGAAAGCTGAGCACTGAAGAATTGATGCTTTTGAACTGTAGTGTTGGAGAAGACTCCTGAGAGTCCCTTGGATTGCAAGGAGATCCAACCAGTCCATCCTAAAGGAAATCAGTCCTGAGTGTTCATTGGAAGGACTGATGTTGAAGCTGAAACTCTAATACACTGGCCATCTAATGCAAAGAACTGACTCATTTGAAAAGACTCGGATGCTGGGAAAGATTGAAGGCGGGAGGAGAAGGGGACGACAGAGGATGAGATGGTTGGATGGCATCACTGACTGGATGGACATGAGTTTGAGCAAGCTCTGGGAGTTAGTGATGGACAGGGAAGCCTGGTGTGCTGCAGTCCATGGGGTTGCAAAGAGTTGGACACAGTTGGACAGTTCAGCTGAGCAACTGAACTTATCTGAACTGAACTGAATAACTAGTGACATTGAGCATCTTTTCTTGTGCCTGCTGGCCATTTATTTATCTTCTTTGGATAAATGTCTAATTAGGTCTTCTGCCCATTTTTTTATTGGGTTGTTTGTTTTTTTTGATATTAAGCTGTATGAGTTATTTATATATTTTGGAAATTAATCTCTTGTTAGTCACGTTGCTTCCAAATATTTTCTCCCATCTTGTGGGTTGTCTTTTAATCTTCTTTATGGTTTCCTTTGCTGTGCAAAAGCTTTTAAGTTTAATTAGGTGCCATTTGTTAGTTCTTGTTTTAATTTTCATTACTCTGGGAAGTGGATCCAAAAAGATATTGCTGCAATTTATGCCAAAGAGTGTTCTGCCTATGATTTCCTCTATGAGCTTTATAATATTTGGTCTTCCACTTAGTTCTTTAATCCATTTTGAGTTTTTTTTTTTTTTGCATATGGTGTTAGAGAATGTTTTAATTTAATTATTTTACATGTAGCTGACCGATTTTCCCAGCACCACTTACTGAAGAGACTATCTTTTCTCCATTGTTTATCCTTTTCTCCTTTGTCATTCATTAATTGACCATAAGTGCATGGGCTTATTTCTGGGCTGTTCCATTGATCTATATGTCTGTTTTTGTGCTTGTACCATACTGTTTTGATTACTGTGGCTTTGTAGCATAGTCTGAATTCAGGAAGCATGATTCCTCAAGCTCCATTCTTCTCTCTCAAGATTGCTTTGGCTATTTGTAACTTTTCGTGTTTTCATACAAATTAAAAAAAAACAACATTGTGTTCTAGTTCTGTGAAAAATGCCATTGGTAGTTTAATAGGAATTGCATGGAATTGGTAGGTTTCTTCGGATAGTATGGTCATTTTAACAATACTGATTCTTCTAATTCAAGAACACAATTGCCTTTCCATCTATTTATAGTTAAAAAATTTTTTTTCATCAAAAAAAAATATCAGAAAGAGAAATTACTGAAACAATTACATTTACCATCATGTCAAAAAGAATAAAATACACAGGAATAAACCTACGGAGTACAGGTCTTTCACCTCCTTTTGTAGGTTTATTCCTGTGTATTTTATTCTTTTTGACGTGATGGTAAATGTAATTGTTTCAGTAATTTCTCTTTCTGATATTTTTGTTAGTGTATAGAAATGCAACAGATTTCTGTGTATTAATTTTGTATCCATCGACTTTACTGAGTCCATTGATGAGCTCTAGTAGTTTTCTGGCAGCATCATTAGGACTTTCTATTTTATACATCATGTCAGGCAGATAAATAAATAAATATCATATCAGGCAGATAAATAAATAAGAGTGTGAAATCAGGGTCATTAGCAAAGACAAAGCAGTTAGTGCACAAAGGTTAAACTGAAGTTTAGGCTGCTCTGTCTGATATGATAGCCAGTAGTCACCTATGGCTATTAATCACTTGAAATGTGGCTAATTTATATGGAGATATTCTGTATGCGTAAAACATATACCTGCATTTGAATACTTAGTATAAAATAATTTAAATTATTTCATTAAGAACTTTATATGATTATAAGTTAAAATGATAATATTTTTGATATATTACATTAAAATAATAAACATTAGTCACAGCTATTTCTATTTTTCTTTAATGTGGCTATTAGAAAATTTACTTACAAATATTTAAATATAAAATTACATATATATTACACTTATGGCCTGCATTAGTTATACTTCTATTTGACAGTGTTGCTTTAAAGATTGAACTTGAGGGGAATGTTATTTAGGAGATGCTGAAAGAAAGCTCTAAATAGGTAAGTGATAAAATGAAAACTGCACTTGAGGATTGTGTTTTTGTGGCTTTCGCAGCCTAGAAAAATTTCCAGGCAGAAACCACCGGAAGAGAGGAAGAGATACTTGATAATCATTATTGTGCCCTGGTTTTTGCCAGGCACACTGGTCCATTATCTTTCTTAATCCTCACAACCACCTTGGTATATAAATATTATTTCACAGATGGGAGAATTGAGGTTTAAAGCTGCTAAGTAATTTACCCCAAATTAACTTAATGAGGGAAGATTAGGAATTCAAACACAGATCTGTTCCCTGTCCTTTTACTTGACCAGAGCAATGGAGAAGAATGGTAGGAGCTTCTAGGGACACGACTCTGGAGATGGGAGACACCGAGCAAGTGCTACAGCGGAAGAATGAGCAGGCCTTGTGATGAGCCCAGTGTAAATGGTTAAGGAAAAAAGAGACTTAAACCAAACTTAGAATCAAAAGCCCGGGAGACATAGAGGGAGGTGAGATAGAGTCTCAAGTCCCACATTGGGGGTTATCCCGATGAAAAAGCACTACTCTCTTCAAACCCAATCTGTGAATTAATTCCAATAACATATATTAATTGTGCTTCTGCTGTATGTAAAACAAGCAACATGGGAGGCATAACGAATCATAAAATATAGTTTCTAGTCTCTTGTCTACTTAGGAAGGCAAGAGATAAGCCTCTGAAACCACTGCCTGGCAACAAAGCCCAGGGTAATGGAGACAAAAGCCCCTCTACTCCAGTACTCTTGCCTGGAAAATCCCATGGACGGAGGAGCCTGGTGGGCTGCAGTCCATGGAGTTGCTAAGAGTCGGACACAACTGAGCGACTTACTTTTCACTTTCATGCATTGGAGGAGGAAATGGCAACCCACTCCAGTGTTCTTGCCTGGAGAATCCCATGGATGGCGGGGCCTGGTGGGCTGCCGTCTGTGGAGGTGCACAGAGTCGGACACGACTGAAGCGACTTAGCAGCAGTAGCAGCAGCAGACATTGGGTAGTATAAATTCCTTCTCATCCAGGATCTCTGGACGACTAGTGGTGTGGCCTTGTAAAAATTGCTTAGTTCTTCTAATGTTCAGTTTTTTTTATCTGTGTAAAGTTAGCATAACATTATCTTTCCTACCTTTCATGGCTATTGTAAGGACCAAAACAGAAATGAAACCATGTGTATGCCTTATGAATTGTAAAGTGCTGTACTTGACTTGAAAGTACATTTATCAGCTGTTACTGCGTTAGACAAGTAAAGGACCACTGTTTCTTGGAGACCTTTATTAAATCTACAGACGTGGTCAGGCTTTTGAATCATCCCTCAGTTCAGTTCAGTTCAGTCGCTCAGTTGTGTCCAACTCTCTGCGACCCCATGAATCGCAGCACGCCAGGCCTCCCTGTCCATCACCAACTCCTGGAGTTCACTCAGACTCATGTCCATCAAGTCAGTGATGCCATCAGCCATCTCATTCTCTGTTGTCCCCTTCTCCTCCTGCCCCCAATCCCTCCCAGCGTCAGAATCTTTTCCATAGTAGCATCTATATGTGAATTCCATCAACTGAATTAGCTATTTTTAAAAGTAACATCTATTGAGCCACATATAGCTCATTATTACTTCTTAAAACAACTCTGTAAAGTTGGCATTATTAGTTCCATTTTCCTAATTAAAAAAACCAAAGCTCTGAGTTTTGGTAACTCTTTTAAGTAAGAGGGCCTCTTATTAAGTAACTCTATTAAGTAAGAGGCCTTAAATGTATGTTCTCTCTCATACAAAGTTCTTTGCTCTTGCCTCTAACTCCCAGAATTTTGTCCTGTGTCTGAAGTAGGGTATCACAGTAGTGTCTATATATTTTTTAAAACTTCCTAGAGATTGCAATAGGGATGAAAGTTCAGGAACCACTGCTCTAGCAAGCTCTTGAACATCTGTGGGACGTGTTGTCTTACGAGGCAACTGGGAGCTCTAACTGTTAGAATAGCCCAAATCTGCTTTGAGGACCTTCTACTGATTTGGCTCAATCCTATCCCCAGGAATACTAGGCAGCCTAAAAATTTTTCAGTGACAGTCATTCAGACTGTTCAAGGGTTCCTAGATCACCTGTAGAAGGCATCTGGGTCCCCTTCCCAAGAGATAGTCTAACAAAATTTTTAGACTCCCACTCTGTTATTGCTTTCTTCCTTGAATCACTTTTTTTTTTTGCCAAGAGAATGGAAAGGTGAGAATTACAGAATGAATCCCTGATAAAATAGCTAAATGAGGAGTGAGCAAAACTGGGAGAATTTTGGATGCTTAGATTGGATATGTGTAAATGCCAGCACAGAGGGGAGAGGTGTCAGAGAAACAACCTCAGTAGCTTTAGGAGTCAAAAGAAATAAAAAATTACTGGTATTGGAACTGGGTTCTAATATTTCTTTTTTCAGTAAAATGCAAAATATTTTAGTTATTTCTATTTTCTTGCCTTTTCAACTCCAAAAATCATAAAAAACAAAACTCTTACCAAAAAAAAAAAGATTTGGATAAAGAACAGCCCAAGTGAGTGACAGCCCGCCTCCAGACAGCCCAGCTGGGATGTGGAGAAGCTGTCAACACAGCTGGAAGACATGGGCTGCTCTGGAGTAAATGTGCTTTAGCCAGACAAGCCTTAAAGAGATCTCTGGGGCCTCACTAGACAGTCGCGGGCAAAGTCGGATTAATAAGAAAGGCACAACCCTTCTGTCATCTCTAGGTCCCTCTGACCTTATCTCCCTCCCACAGGCTTTGCCTCAACTTTATTGGGAATGGGGAAGATGCACAGTCTCTCTCCAGAAAGAGAGAGAGTGGGGGTAGTAACAGTCAGCTGCTAAGTTGTGTGCAGGGCGATGCTTCAGGGCTCCTCGGGGTCTCCTGCAGCCTGGAGTGGGTCCTATCCTTCCTTCCTCACTGATGCATGACCAGGGCAGACTCTATGCTCTCCTCCAGACACTTGGGGAGGCTGTATCTTTAGATGATGTTTCTAAGGGTAGAGCATCTATGAATCGGGGCATTTGAAGCCACCTTGCCTCAATTCCTTGTCAGAAACAAATGAAGGAAATATACACCAAAACAGAATGGTGGGAGCCCTGGAATAGTGAGGGCACAGCCCAGGATTTACTGCATCAAGTAGTTTTCAGATCTTAACATTTTTGTAGGTATTTCTTGGCCCCTTTGTTTTAATTTCTGGCCATTACTGTTTTACCTGTCAACTGCAGAGGTCAAATGGGGCAGAGCAGGTGAGCATGAACTTGGGTATGACTTCCCTCTGTTTCTAGAGATCCTGAAATGTGCCTATTGCCTCTCCTGCCACTCCCTGACCTGGAATATAATCCGCACCACCTGTTCTTTTCTTTTCAGTATCAAAGTGTTTGTGTGTGCTCAGTCATGTCTGACTCTTTGCAACCCATGGATTGTATCCCTCCAGGCTACTCTGTCCATGGAAGTTTCCAGGTAAGAATGCTGGAGTGGGTTGCCATTTCCTGCCCCAGAGATCTTCCTGACCCAGGCATCTAACCCTCATCTCTTGTGTCTCCTGCAGGTGGATTCTTTACCACTGGGCCACCTAGGTTAGCTCTAAACCAGCATGATATTCAGTCTGTCTTGTGTAGAATTGTATTTCCTTGTGTCCATACACCCAAATAGACTGTAGGCTCTAAGAGGAAAACTTGGGTTTATGGAATATCTAGTGAAAATCAGGCACTGTGCTAGAGATTTTAATATTCATTCATTCCACTGGTATAAAATGAGCCCTTACTTAATAATACATCACATTAGTAATGAAAGTAGACATGCTAATGTAGCTTACATCTTTTGGGGGAGCAAGCCAACAGACACATTGATACATGAGCAAAACCATTACAGCTTATTGTTAAGTGTTAAGAAAGGTGTAGACATGGTGCTGCGCAGAGAATGATGGAAGGATCTATTTTAGAATGGGGATCAGGAAAGGTCGATAGGTCTTATTTAAATTGAGCCTTGTAAGGTGATGAGAAAGTCACAGTCATGCCAGTGACTGAGGGAAGCCTAGGGTAACAGAATGCTACATGTCCCTACATTATTCTAGGACATGTGGGTCTCCTCTTCCTCCCGCCTCCCCCACTCAAGTGCCTGCACATAAAACACAAAAAATGTTTGCATATATTTCTGCCCTTTGTCTTTCTGATACAGTCAGAAGAATCCCAGTGGGGAAGGTCTTCTGTGTCTTCATGTGCTGGTGACCATGTGTGCTGGACTTATGTCAGGGATGAGATGATCAGCCTGCTCTAAACATTTTCCAAGGCATCCCTATTTTGATCAGCCATTCCTATTCTGTGAAGACAGACAAAAAGAAGCTCTGTTTCGGTTTTAAGTTCTTTTAAGAATATACATATTAATCTTTTTTTTCCCCACCTTCTTCTTCTTTCTATGCCTTTTCTGGCTAATTTCTGATAAACTCTTGTTTTCTCTATGTGGTATATAAACCACAGGCCAGGAGTTTCAGGAGAAGGCTGGGAAATCAAGTTCAGAGCTACTGGTTGGAAGACAAAGCACGCGAAGCCAGGGGCGGGGAAGGGGGACTGTGGTGCTTTGTTTGAGCCAACACAGATTGCTTCCCAGGAAGAAAGAGGGCCATGTCCTGCCCCAGCTTCCTGCAGGTCTGGGCTTTCTGCATGTGAGCCCCTTCCTCTGTCTTCTTATGTCTTGTCCTTCTCATTGTCCTCATTCTTGCGATTTCTTTTGTTGTCCAGAGTCTTAAGTTGTCCTTCAAGTAAGTTTTCTTCTTATGGCTCCCAGTGTTTTCACACAACAAAAGCAATATCATTTATAAAACTACTACAAATAAATGGAGGGTAGAGAGAAATCCCTGAGCCATGGATTGTGAATTAATGTCAGCCAAGGAGAGTTTGATTTCCCACTCCAGAGTTCTAGCAACTGTTTTTGTTTAACTTGGTTTTGTTTATACTGATGGGAAAAAAGGTTATGTGATGAGGAAATGGACATTAGACTGAAGAAGCCTTCTCTTCTCTGATGGGTTGAGCCAGTCTCTTGGCTGTGGTGAAGGGGGCAGTTGGCTCTGGGCTCGGTCTGACTGCTGCCTGAGGCTGACCAGGGCAGGCCTCTTGCCCTTTCTGAATCTCCATTTCTTCATCTGACCGGGGGGATAAGGTCTCCAACACTCTTGGAAGGATTCAGTGAGGTGATGCTGCTGAAAGTGTTTTGTAACCTGTAAAATGCTAAACAAATGAGACGTATTACCTATCCCTGGTGTGGAAAGGTGAGGAATAAGTGAGTGCCAGGCAAACCATGAGGAGATTGCTTAAGGTATAAACATATGGACTCTGCTACCACAGATCTGTGTGCCAGGCCTCAGGGACTGCCTTCAAGACATCTGCTGCGAGGGGTTACTTTTCCCTCAAGTGGGTATGTTCTGTTTGTGGGTTATTGTTATCTGGGCGCCAGTGGAAAATTTGGAGCTTAGGGTAGAATATTTGATGAAGTCAGGGGAGGCCTAGGGGTCTCCTAAGGAGGAGGGAGATGGTACAATCAAACCAAATAGCCCAAGACCCTCTTTTTGCAGAAGCAATGGGGGTGAGCCTGGAGGGAGTGGCTGAAGCTGGAGGAGAAAAATGAATGGTGAGGAGGATGTGAAGACAGAATTTGAAGGTTAAGGAGAGAGGAGAGCAATCCAGGAGCCTTCCTGTCGGTCCCCGCCTACTCTATCCATCTCTGTGTATCTGTGTCTCCATGGCCTGGCCCCCTCTCTGTCTGCCAAAAACTGGCCTGCAGGCTTGGTCATTTGTTCTCACCCAACTAGTTTTGTCACTAGAACCACTAAGTGTGTTCAGGCTCTCAGACCAGATTTGCGCTCTAGGTGGCCTCCTGTTCCTTACTGGGATCGGAGTCCTGTCACAGTGCCAGCCTGCTTCTCTCACCTGCTCCTCTCCATTGGATGGAGTGCTTTCTCAAAACCCATGTTCCAGCCTAGGGTAGGAGCATTCACATAGACCTGCAGTTGGAGACTTGAGTTTGGATCTTCATCTCTTCTCAGATTAGCTGGGTGAGTTTAGGCTGATGATTATCCTTTTTGAGCCTCGGTAATGGACCACAGCCTTGTCTAACTCAGTGAAACTAAGCCATGCCGTGTGGGGCCACCCAAGATGGGCAGGTCGTGGTAGAGAGGTCTGACAGAATGTGGTCCACTGGAGAAGGGAATGGCAAACCACTTCAGTATTCTTGCCTTGAGAACCCCATGAACAGTATGAAAAGCCAAAATGATAAGACACTGAAAGAGAAACTCCTCAGGTCAGTAGGTCCCGAATATGCTAGTGGAGATCAATGGAGAAATAACTCCAGAAAGAATGAAGGGATGGAGCCAAAGCAAAAACAATACCCAGCTGTGGATGTGACTGGTGATGGAAGCAAGGTCCGATGCTGTAAAGAGCAATATTGCATAGGAACCTGGAATGTCAGGTCCATGAATCAAGGCAAATTGGAAGTGGTCAAACAGGAGATGGCAAGAGTAAATGTAACATTTTAGGAATTAGCAAACTCAAATGGACTGGAATGGGTGAATTTAACTCAGATGACCATTATATCTACTACTACGGGCAGGAATCACTCAGGAGAAATGGAGAAGCCATCATGGTCAACAAAAGAGTCTGAAATGCACTACTTGGATGCAATCTCAAAAACGACAAAATGATCTCTGTTCGTTTCCAAGGCAAACCATTCAATATCACAGTAACCCAAGTCTATGCCCCAACCAGTAATGCCAAAGAAGCTGAAGTTGAATGGTTCTATGAAGACCTACAAGACCTTTTAGAACTAACACCCCCCAAAGATGTCCTTTTCATTATAGGGGACTGGAATGCAAAAGTAGGAAGTCAAGAAACACCTGAAGTAACAGGCAAATTTGGCCTTGGAATACAGAATGAAGCAGGGCAAAGGCTAATAGAGTTTTGCCAAGAGAACTCACTGGTCATAGCAAGCACCCTCTTCCAACAACACAAGAGAACACTCTACACATGGACATCACCAGATGGTCAACACCGAAATCAGATTGATTATATTCTTTGCAGCCAAAGATGGAGAAGCTCTATGCAGTCAGCAAAAACAAGACCGGGAGCTGACTGTGGCTCAGATCATGAACTCCTTATTGCCAAATTCAGACTGAAATTGAAGAAAGTAGGGAAAACCACTAGACTATTCAGGTATGACCTAAATCAAATCCCTTATGATTATACAGTAGAAGTGAGAAATAAATTTAAAGGACTAGATCTGATAGATAGAGTGCCTGATGAACTATGGAATGAGGTTCATGACATTGTACATGAGACAGGGATCAAGACCATCCCCATAGAAAAGAAATGCAAAGAGGCAAAATGGCTGTCTGAGGAGGCCTTACAAATAGCTGTGAAAAGAAGAGAAGCGAAAAGCAAAGGAGAAAAGCAAAGATATAAGCATCTGAATGCAGAGTTCCAAAGAATATCAAGAAGAGATAAGAAAGCCTTTCTCAGTGATCAATGCAAAGAAACAGAGGAAAACAACAGAATGGGAAGGACTAGAGATCTCTTCAAGAAAATTAGAGATACCAAGGGAACATTTCATGCAAAGATGGGCTCAATAAAGGACAGAAATGGTATGGACCTAACAGAAGCAGAAGATATTTAAGAAGAGGCAGCAAGAATACACAGAAGAACTGTACAAAAAATATCTTCACAACCAAGATAATCACAATGGTGTGATCACTGACCTAGAGCCAGATATCCTGGAATGTGAAGTCAAGTGGGCCTTAGAAAGCATCACTACGAACAAAGCTAGTGGAGGTGATGGAATTCCAGTTGAGCTCTTTCAAATCCTAAAAGATGATGCTGTGAAAGTGCTGCACTCAATATGCTAGCAAATTTGGAAAACTCAACAGTGGCCACAGGACTGGAAAACGTCAGTTTTCATTCCAATCCCAAAGAAAGGCAATGCCAAAGAATGCTCAGATTGCACAATTGCACTCATCTAACATGCTAGTAAAGTAATGCTCAAAATTCTCCAAGCCAAGCTTCAGCAATACGTGAACCGTGAACTTCCAGATGTTCAAGCTGGTTTTAGAAAAGGCAGAGGAACCAGAGATCCAATTGCCAACATCTGCTGGATCGTGGAAAAAGCAAGAGAGTTCCAGAAAAACATCTATTTCTGCTTTATTGACTATACCAAAGCCTTTGACTGTGTGGATCACAATAAACTGTGGAAAATTCTGAAAGAGATGGGAATACCAGACCACCTGACCTGCCTCTTGAGAAACCTATATGCAGGTTAGGAAGCAACAGTTAGAACTGGACATGGAACAACAGACTGGTTCCAAATAGGAAAAGGAGTACGTCAAGGCTGTATATTGTCACCCTGCTTATTTAACTTCTATGCAGAATGAAACGCTGGGCTGGAAGAAGCACAAGCTGGAATCAAGATTGCTGGGAGAAATACCAATAACCTCAGATATGCAGATGACACCACCCTTATGGCAGAAAGTGAAGAGGAACTCAAAGGCTCTTGATGAAAGTGAAAGAGGAGAGTGAAAAAGTTGGCTTAAAGCTCAACATTCAGAAAATGAAGATCATGGCATCCGGTCCCATCACTTCATGGCAAATAGATGGGGAAACAGTGGGAGCAGTGTCAGACTTTATTTTTTTGGGCTCCAAAATCGCTGCAGATGGTGTCTGCAGCCATGAAATTAAAAGACACTTACTCCTTGGAAGGAAAGTTATGACCAACCTAGATAGCATATTCAAAAGCAGAGACATTACTTTGCCAACAAAGGTCCATCTAGTCAAGGCTATGGTTTTTCCAGTGGTCATGTATGGATGTGAGAGTTGGACTGTGAAGAAAGCTGAGGGCAGAAGAATTGATGCTTTTGAACTGTGGTGTTGGAGAAGACTCTTGAGAGTCCCTTGGACTGCAAGGAGATCTAACCAGTCCATCCTAAAGGAGATCAGTCCTGGGTGTTCTTTGGAAGGACTGATGTTGAAGCTGAAACTGCAGTACTTTGGCCACCTCATGCGAAGAGTTGACTCATTGGAAAAGACTCTGATGCTGGGAGGGATTGGGGACAGCATTGAGGAGGAGAAGGGGATGGCAGAGGATGAGATGGCTGGATGGCATCACCGACTTGATGGACATGAGGTTGAGTGAACTCTGGGAGTTGGTGATGGACCGGGAGGCCTGGCATGCTGCGATTTGTGGGATCGTAAAGAGTCAGACATGACTGAGCGACTGAAATGAACTGAAATTTTGTTATCTTTATAATGGAAATAACATGATTTGAACGTTTATGAGAAAATATAAGTACTTAATGGACCTGACTCATAATGTATAGTTAATAAATGGTTGATGTTATGATTATTGTGGTTATTCCACATGAGAGAGTCCTGAAAACCAGCATGCTGCTACCTGCCTGACAGGAGGTCAGAGACTCCTCCAGCCACTTGGTATGAAAGTTTCAGTATCAGTCCTTGTTTCCTAATTATGCTGTGGATGCTCTGATTTATACTCTTGTCTCTGCTATTCATGGGATGCCTAAAACTGAGACTATTCTCTTATCCCCAGAAGTGGTCTGCTGCTACTGCTACTGCTAAGTTGCTTCAGTCGTGTCCGACCCTGTGCGACCCCATAGACGGCAGCCCATCAGGTTCCCCCATCCCTGGGATTCTCCAGGCAAGAACACTAGAGTGGATTGCCATTTCCTTCTCCAATAATACATATGCTACTTCTACCTATTTCCCTTGTTTTCTACAGAACCGGTCTAATTGTAAACAGTATTATAATTAAGAGACCCTCCAACCGGCCACCATTGGGCATCCTCCAGTGGATACTTTGGCCATGCAGTATCACATAGGAAGATCAGGTAATGGTCTACAGCAGAGTAAACAGTCTTACTTTTAGATACGTTTTTCCAAGAAAACGTGTGAACTCTGATCAAGGCTTTCCTGTATTTATCAAAGCAGACTTTTTTTTTTAATATCTATGGAAAAAGTGCTTCAGTGCTAACGTTCAGTCTTAATTTACCGAATTTGCCTTTGCTTGGGTTTTTCCCTGACTCTACTCCAAGGAGGTGTGTCAGAAATCCTGACATCTATAGAAAACCCTGGTGGGAAACTGGCAGTACAGCCTTCTAAACTTGACTTCACCTTGTTCTTCTTAGAGTGCCCTCAGAGACATGGTTGCTGGTAATTAGCTCAATTGAACCTAGAGGAATAACTCTATTATTTTAAATCTCATGAGTTTCTACAAGTTTTAGGTGGTGTTTACTTCTCTGTAATGTAAATTCACTAGACTTTTCACCACTGCTTATTAAAAGGCTCATTAGGCTTTTAAATACCAATGACTTTTATAACAGGACGTGCTGATGAGTGAATTAAAAATTAATCAAAATCTTATTTCAAGTTATATTATCCTTCATTCAATATATTTAAAATATATCTGCTGAATATGTGCGCCAGACCTGTTATGCCAAGGACTCAAAACAATATACATCTCTGCTCTCCTGGAGCCTCCCTTCTGTCTTAATGATTATTAAAGGAAATACGCAAGTTATATGTTAGAGTTGAAGGTAATAAGTGTTCTAAGGAGACATTAGGTAGGAAATGAGGATAGGAAGTGCAGGAGTTGCAAGTATAATTGCAGTGGTCAGAAAGCTTCACTGAGAATGTGGGAGTGAGCCATGTGGAATTCTGGGAGAAGAGCTTTCTAGGCAAGGAAAGCAGCAGGCAAAAGAGGCCCCAGGGCAGGAGCATGTCCACCCTGTTCTAGGAACAGCAAGGAGGTCCTGGTGGCTGAACTGGAACGAGCAAGGAGAGAGCAGTAGGTGAGGTAAGGTTGTGGTGGCCAGATTGTGAAGGGTCTGGAAGGCCATCATAAGACTTGGGCTTCTATTTTGGGACAGGTGCATTTTGAGGAGTAGTGTCATGAGCTGGGGCTTCTCAGGTGGTGCTAGTGATAAAGAACCCCCTGCCAATGCAGGAGATGTAGAAGATACAGGTTCTATCCCCAAGTCAGGAAGGTGTCCTAGAGAAGGGCATGGCAACCCACTCCAGTGTTCTTGCCTGGAGAATCCCATGAACAGTGGAGCCTGCCTTGCCCTTTAGCAGGGTCATTCCGAATGCCCTGTTGGTAAGAGATTATAGTGGGAAAAGTTAGAAGCAAAAAGACCTGCAGTAATTGAGGTGAGAGATAAGGGCAGCTTGGATTAATGTGGTGGAAACAGTGGTGTTGGATTCTGGTTCTATTTTGAAGGTAAAGTCAATCAGACTTCATGATGGATTAGGTGAAGGAAATGAGAAAGAGGAAGCAAGGAGCTCTTCTAAACTTTTGACTTGGGCAATTGAGAAGTTACCATTAATTAAGAAGCAATAAGTGTAGGTGAAATAGGTTTGGAGGAAAATCAGGTCTTCAACTCAAAATGTTTAGTTTAATATATACATTAGATACCCAAGTGGAGGTGTCATACTAGATCTATGAGTCTGGAGTCTGGGGTAGAAATATAAGGAGTTGTGAGTATATAAAAGATATTTAAAGCCATGACATAGGGTTAAGACATCCAGGGAGTGAGTGTAGAAAGAGAAAAGAAGAGGTTGGAGAGATGAGGAATAAATAAATGAGACTGAGTTCTTAATGGAGTAAAAAGAAAATCAGAAGAGCATGGTGTTCTGAAGCAAGTGAAGACAAGAGGAGGGAGAGATGATATCAACTGTGTCACATGCTTCTGAGATGGAAATAAAATGAGGCCTGAGAATGGGTATTTTGATCTAACAAATAGAGGTCTGGGTAAACTTGATGAAAACGGTTGGTGGAGTTAAATGGGCAAAAGTCTCATTGAAGTGAATTTAAGAAAGACAGGAATGAGAAGAATTGGAGAGAATGAACAGACAGACTTTAAAAGAAACTGTATAGTAAAGAAAGACAGAAAAATAAGGCAGTTGCTTTAGGGAGGTGGAATCAGGGAAGAACTCGTGAAGGATTGAAGACGAGTAGCTCGCCTTTATGCTGATGGTAAAGATTCTGTGGAGAAGAAAAACTTACTGATGCAGTGTTGCAGCACTGTCTTGGGTGGGCATGGAATCTAGTGCCCAAGTGAGGGTTTGGCCTCTCTTAGGAGTTCAGACAGTTAATCTATAGTAAGAAGATAGAAAGCTGGACTTAGGACCACAGATGCTAAGTATGAACTTGAAGGAGTTCTCTCATGGTTGGTTCTGTTTTTTTTTTTTTTTAAACATTTAATTTATATATTTGGCTATGCTAGGTCTTACTTGTGGCTTGAGGGATCTAGTTTCCTGACCAGGGATCAAACCTGGGCCCCCTGCATTGGGAGTATGGAGTCTTAGCCATTAGACCACCAGGAAAGTCCCTGGTTGCTTCTGTTTTCTATTGAAGTAGGAGTTCAGATCATGAGCTGAGAGTGTAAATGCAACAGTAGTGGCTGGAGATATGAGAAATTATAAAATATGAAACAAAAGAATATTATACTTGGTAATAGGTTAGGGAAACCAGATATGCTCACCCTTAGACACAGTTGAGGTTCATGGTTGTGAATACAAAGTGAGACTATTTTCCATGGTTGTATGTTTGTATCCAGCTGTTTTCAAGGGCACGGGACAAGTGCAAAATAAGTGGAGAGCTGAATTTAACCAGGGTTGAGGTTTTGCCAAGACTGGTAAAGTATGTGAGGGCAGGGGATTGAGTATGCATGCAAGGGAAGGATGAAAAATAATGTGTTGTGGACTTTAAGCTGGCAAGAGAGAAGGTAAAATAAGGACAGGAAGGAGGCAAGAGACAAGGAAGGGACAGTATGAACAATGGACTGTAGATATTGGTACCACCAATGGTTTTTAGCAAAGTGCAAGAGGAAATGAGGTAGAGAGACTGGAGTCGGCGGTCACACAGTCAGATGCTTCAAATTTAGATTATGGGTTTCATTTTTTGCTAAGGATATGACTGGAGGTGTGACCTGGGAGCTAGTGGCTGAGACAGGAAGGTGGACATCATTGGAGGAGAGGAGTTTCAGAAACTGAATATTGCTAAGAATTTAAAGAATTCTCCAAACTTAAGTGAAGATATGGAAAACGTTAGATTAGAATGCAGTCTCAGCTTCCTCAGCATGCAGAAGGCAAATGTTCACTGTGGTAGGTTACTATGGGTACATGAAATCATGTGACCAATGAGATGGTTGGACGGCATCACTGACTCAATGGACATGGATTTGAGCAAGCTCTGGGAGATAGTGAAGGATAGGGAAGCCTGGTGTGCTGCAGTCCATGGGGCTGCAAAGAGTCAGACACAACCGAGCAACTGAACAACAAGAATGTTAGAACAGACCTTTGTGCGGATCAGGTACCTCTTCTCTATACTTTTGTAAGATCTTCTGTGCTCTATGAAGTTAGCAGTAGATTGCAGTCATTCTTTTACTTATCTGTCTTCCTAACCCAGCTACCTCTTTAAGGACAAAGACATTATCACTACTCACAGTAGTCTCAGAGGGTGGCACCACAGCTATACAGATGCTCAGAACACTGATTCTGAAGTCTGACATACCTGGGTTCTAATCCCAGTTGACTCTTATTAGCCATGCATCCCTGGAAGAGACACTTGAACCCATTTCCTCATCTATGAAATGGGACAGCAGTAATACTTCTTTATGTTGTTAAGTTGCTAAGTCGTGATGGACTCTTTTGTGACCCCGTGGACTGCAGCCCGCCAGGCTCCTCTGTCCATGGGATTTCCCAGGCAAGAATACTGGAGTGGGTTGCCATTTCCTTCTCCAGGGGAACCTCCTCACCCAGGGATTGAACCGGGATATGGTAAAGAGTTAATAAGGTAAAGCTGCACATATAGAGTGGTCAATATAGTCCTGGTGCATGGATAATGCTTAGTAAAATTTAACTACTTGCATGAAAGCAATAAAACTTTATGTTTGACTGGGTTATCTCCTGAGTGACACAATTCTACCTCACCCAGTACTGTGTGACAGTCCTTCAGAGAAAAAGGGTATCAGGAGCAAGCTGATTCTGGTCTCCAGTGATGTGGTAACATGCCCAGTGAGAGATGATAAACGAACAATTCTATTTTCTGTTTGTAGAACAGACTTCTTGAGATCTCTTGGCCAAAAGCGTTTGCCCCTCTGTACTTGTGGCTCATGAAATGCAATGTCTCTGTCTCCCTAGTTACCCAATGAGCTGAAGTTATGTTGCCAATTCCTGCTGCTGTTGTCAGTGACTACACTATTACATCACACTTTGATTAAGCCAGAGCACACAGATATGATACATGCTCATAAGCAAGAAACAACTGTTTCATAAAGGTGCACGTGACTGTTCCAGGGCTCTAGGTTTTTAGGGAAACCAGGATATACACAGAACAGGGGGAGGTGAACTAAAATGTACAGTTCCTCATGCAATGCAGCCCTTTTCTGCTCCTCATTAAGCCCCTATCTTTTGATTGACCAGAAAACTGTGCTGTGGATCATCAATTTCACCTTCTGTCTGTATTCTGTGTTTTCTCCCTACACTCAGAGCTTGCCGCTCTGAGACACTGCGGGCTGAGATAATGAGTCCGGGCTGCTCATCTTCTCTGCCTCGCAGACGGGAGCACCCGTCAGGCGCAGGCAGCCTGCCTCTCCAGAGGTTGGGCAGTGGTGGTGTGTTTCGGCCCTCTTTCTCTTTCTAAATGTCACAAGGTTGCACAATTAAGGGAGAGTCAAAACATCTATGTCATCCCTCAAAGCAACTGAAAATGCGTCTTTTTATATTTTAGATTGGAATTTTAGTGGAATTACCCTGAATTGGAAACTGTAATCATGAAAATGTTTTCTTTCAATGGGTTTAAATGTTTTTGAGAAATAATATGGGCATTTTGACTCTTGCTAGAGCTCTTCAGATTTCTACAAGTTCAAACCAGTATCAACCATGTGCTCTATTTCCTTGTAGCCGGTGTATTTGCATGTGTGTGTGGGTGGGGGGCACTTCTAGGAGTCAATTATTTTAATATGGGTTCAGATTGAACCTGAAACTGCTTTCTGTTCCAGAGGCCATTCCTTTGTTACCTGTTACTGGCCCCATCCTCCCCTACACTCAGGTCTCCCAGGAGGAGGAAGCAATCTCCTGTGAGCACATCCCTGGAGCACTTTTTCAGTAGAAAAACATGGAAGAGTGAGTCAGAAGACCTAGCTTTTAGCCACACAACAGTTATTACCACATGGGTGACTTTGGGCGAACCTCATCACCTCCTCAATCTCAGCTGCTTTACAGTGGAAGCAATGCATCAGAGAGATTAAACTTTTTGGCTAGAAATCAGATAATCTGGTTCAAATCTTGGGTTCAGAACTTACAAAGTATATGGCCTTAATTTTATTCCCTGTAAAATGGGGATATTAATTGTATCTACTTTATAACAATTGAGCCCTTCTGTTGTACATCCCTCCCATGAGTTGAACCCTGGGCCACAATCTTAGTAGGTTTATTCAACTAATTTTAAATTCACCTGGGCTTCCCTGGTGGCTCAGGAGGTAAAGAAACTGCCCACAATGTAGGAGACTGAGGTTTGATCCCTGGGTCAGGAAGATCCCCTGGAGAAGGGAATGGCAACCCACTCCAATATTCTTGCCTGTAGAATCCCATGGACAGAGGAGCCTGGTGGGCTACAGTCCATAGGGCTGCAAAGAGTCAGACATGACTGAGCAACTAACACACCGTATTAATATAGAAGACTTTAAAACATTGGCTGCTGCTGCTAAGTCGCTTCAGTCGTGTCCAACTCTGTACGACCCCATAGACAGCAGCCCACCAGATTTCCCCGTCCCTGGGACTCTCCAGGCAAGAACACTGAAGTGGGTTGCCATTTCCTTCTCCTAAAACATTGGCATGTATCACTAAAACTGTTAGTTGTTGTTGTTATCATTATACCTCCAAGGAATCTTTTAGTTTAAGATTTCCCTTTGTTTACTTTATTTATTATCCCTGACTTCTTTAGTCCCCCTCCCTTCTGGAAGTTCTTTGTTGCCCCTGGTTTCAGTGTCCAGTGGGTAGAGCCCAGAGGTGTTGCTACCATCCTACAGGGAACAGGATAGTGCTTCTTTCCACCAATGAAGAACTACTCTGCTTCAAAGGGAGGGAGAAGGATTTTAAACACTGTTTTGAGAATCTGTTGGAGATTTGTTTTCTTTTCCTTTGCCAAAGTAGTGTGTACTGGCAGTGGTGTTGCTACTGGCTCAGTGTGTGTGGATGGAGGAGGGTGGTTGCCCATTTTGTACTTAACTTTTCTGTGGGAAAGCTTAACTTCATTCTTCTCTTCCAAAGAAATACTCTTTTTTTTTTTTCTAATCTAAAAAAATCAGCAAGATCTACTCTGGCTGCCTACAAATAAGACTTTCCTTGGCTGTATCTGCTTTGGTTTTCTTATCTCTGGGTTTGCACCTCTTTGTACTTGCTCCTCTGCCTGGGATGTTGCTTCCCTCTATGGCTCATCCCCTTCAGCTTCTGTATTAAAGTCCTACTCATCCTCTAAGTAGGAAAGGACTCGTGCATGACTCCTTCCCTGATACTTTTCCAAATCATCTGGGTGTTTCCTTTTTACCTCTGACTCCTAGAACCCTATGCTTTTATGTCTTATGATGCATCCCATATCCTGTTGTATTATAGGTGTCAATATTCTTGTATAATCACTTATCGTCAATGGTGAGTCCCTGGAAGGCAGGAATTGCCTCTTATTCATATCTGAATCAAGTGTAGAATTTTGCACACAGGGAGGGCTCAATCACATTTGCTGAGTTACAGTGTTGTCCCCATGACTAAACTGTAACCCCGCATGGTCACTGCAGTGGCACTAGGATTGCTGCTTTAATATTCTTAGTTACAACCTTCACAACCTCCACACTCTTCCCTCACTTTCCCTCCTCTCCTCTCTCTCTCCTTTTTTAATTTTTTTGTTGAAGGTTAATTATTTTCATTGACAAAATCTGCCAGGATACACTTTGCTTGTCTGTTCTCTTCTGTTAGCGACATGCAAGCTATTTTGGGAATGCAACAAAAGGTGACAGCTACTATTTATAAAATAAGAAGCGGGACTGAATTCCCCTGTGGGTCACGTGCCCATCCATCTTCATTTATGTTTGAAAGAGGTTTTTCCTACAAGAGCCTGTGATTTCCTTCTTTCCTACCGCACCACTCAGCCAATTCACTCTACCAATCATTAAGGATTTTCATTTTATTTTTGCCTTGGCTTTAATTTTCCATTTGATTTCGATTCCTTCCCTATTTCTCCTTTCTTCTCATAAAAAAAACAGAAGAAAGAGAAAAAAGCCTCACTAAACTATGTAAATATCTTTTCATGAATTGGGCCTCTAGAGATGAGAGCTTCATTATGAAGGAAAAATGAACCTTCTGCCCCTGTGATTTGGTAATGGAAATGTGCTGTTTTATAAAGTCTTAAGTATTTTTAAAATCATAGTAATATATAAACCATTTAATGTTATAATCGCTTGCTATTGAAGAACAGCAGACAGGGACAATTGCAGTAAGTTGCTAAAAGCAATAATAGCTTTATTTTTGGTGCTGATGAATTGAATTAAGCTCAGGTCAGCTCATAAATACACAAAATGACCGCACATATATATGTAGAAGTTGCGGTTCAGATGCATACATTGAAGCAATTCTATTAGATCGATGCACAGATTCATAACTTTAGGACCTCGTAGTAATGAGATTCATTATTTCAGTTTCTAAAGAACTTGAGAACTTAGCCCCCTGACACTTCTCTACCTCCATTTCACCTCACTTCTGCTAGGGTTATAATTTTAAAGGTAATCACGTCCTGTGTTCCTTTAAGAATATCTATTGATTCTTCATTATGTATAGAATGGGACCCAAAACCACATAGTGTGGCAGAAAAAGCTCTTGTACACCACACCAATATATCTCCTGGCCTCATGTCCTGCTCCCGTATTCAGTACACATTTTACTTCAGCTGCGGCAAACTTCTTTCTCCTCTTTGAAGATGCTGGGACCCTTCTGTGACTTTGAGCCAGCTTCCTGTTTCTGGAAAGCTCAGCCTGTCCCCATTTCCTCTTGACATGCCCTCACACTTCCTTCTATGATGTGATAAATGTGAAAAGGACTAGCAAATGGCTTGGTGCAGAGTAAGAGCTCCATAAACACATGTTGAAGAAATGAACAGACAACTGAGTTTGCAAATTTTCTAAATGGGTTGTGTTATGTTATGGATGTTTATAAGTTAGTTGACCTCAGCATGACTAATCTGTGTATCGTATTGCTTTTATATGAAAACAGATATATTCTTTGTTTCCTTAAAAGATACCAGGAGCAAAGGAGGACCTTTCTTCATTGATAATCCTTACAGTAATTATTTCCCAGAAGGCAGCTGCTCTATCTGTCAGGGAAACAGAAACACTGGAGCAGGGAGAGGAATGGAAGTTTGGGCAGGAAAGTCAATATTCAGGAGTGAGGCTCTGGGGGCAGAGGCCTGGGATGGTGGAGGTTCTGATGGAGCTTTGGTATCTAGTTTTCTAGGGTTGGTATAACAACCACAGACGGCTGCTTAAACAATTGTAAGAAATTTACAATTCTGGAAGCTGGGTGTCTGAAATCAAGGTGTTGGCAGGGTATTTTCTTTTGAGGTCTCTCTCCTTGGCTTGTAGACAGTCGTCTTCTAAGTGTCTTCCCATCTTCCCTCTGTGCGTGCCTCTGTCCTAATTTCCTCTTACAAGGATGCCAGTCAGATTGGATTAGGGCCCACCCTAATGACCTCATTTTAATGTAATTATCTCTTTAAAGGTCCTGTTTTCAATACAGTCAATCCTGCGGTGCTGGGGGTTAGAACTTCAGCATGTGAATTTTGGGGAGGACACAAGCAGCCCATGAAGAGTGGTAGTGGGGAAGCAGTGGGACAGCAGAGGCTGCTCACAGGAGCCCCCAGGGGGAGGGGTCATGCCTCGCCTCTGCCGTCCTTCACACTAAGTAAGTCCTGGTGGCATTTAAAACATGTTTTGGAATGGAGTGACAATCTCCACTTAGCACTGGAATAAGATTCTGATTATTTCCTTTCAATGTGAACATAAGCTTTCCTTCTCAACCTTTTTACATGTGATTTATGTTGACATTCTCATTTAAATGGTTACTGAAAACACTATGATCAAGGATTGCCACCTTCCCTTGTGCTGCCGCCATGTGAGCTAAGCATTGGACTATGATTTTTAGGTAGGTTTATTTAGCTAATTGTAAACCCACTTAACTTTATTGCCAGGCAAGGCACATTTCTCCACAAAAATGTTTCATTTACACATTTATCTCACCAAGGGCCTTCATGAAATTTTCATTTACATGTTTATTGTCAACCTGATTCCTAAAAAAGGACTTTGGGGTGGGTCTTATAATGTAGACACAGCATGTCTCTAGTTTCATCTTTACTTACTTATTTCAAGACCTTACTGCAAATGCAAGTAGTGGGGCTCTGGCTTGTCTGACGTGTTCTCAGTGAACCATACTGATGCCTCGTAATTGCCATTCTCTAGTGTCCACAAACCACATTTTAAGTAACCTTTCTGGAACACTGACATCAACTTCCCTGGTCTGCAGCTCCCTGATGACACCTAAACATCCACATTGAATAGACAAGTAGGGCTAAAATGTAGAGGGCTACACAGCTGCCCCCTGGGTAGTGGGATTAGCTGGAGTCATACTAGAAATGCTTAATAGTGAATGTTGTACTAGGACAGTCACTGTATAGTTTTTCTAATGAGAGATGGATGCTGGGCTTCCCAGGTAAAGAATCCTTCTGCCAATGCAGGAGACACAGGAAATATGCATTTGATCCTTGGATTGGAAAGATCCCCTGGGGTAGGAAATAGCAACTTACTCAAGTATTTTTGCTTGGAAAATTCCATGGACAAAGAAGCCAGGTCGCAAAGAGTTGGACACAACTGAGTGACTATGCATGCACACAGAGATGGATGCTAAGAAAAGCTCAGGCCTGAGACAGATGACGCGTGTGGTCGCATTCTTGCCGGTTGTAATTCTCCTGACAGTATATTACATATTTATTTATTCATGTATTTATGTGTACTCTCACTGTAGAAGGCAAACTCCCTGAGGGCAAGAACTTTGCCTATCTTGTTTGCTGCTCTATTGCTTAACAATCAGATAAGTTCCTGATACTAAGCAAGCCACTTAGATACTTTGAAGCTAAAATTGCTCATATGTCAAATGAAAATACCAATATTTGTTCTTCCTAACCTCAAGGTCATTGAGAACATCTAATGAGACGTAAGCACAATTATAAGTGGTAAAATGGCCTGTGAGAATAAAGTAAGCAACTATAAGATGATGTGGTTTTGACTGACAGGAAAACAAGATAAGGAGACATATATAAAGAAGAGCTTTAATGTCACACAAGGTGTTTGGACTTGGTGAAGTACAAATCAATGCTTCAAAAGAATCAATTCACTTCCTGGGTTGCCAGCTCACAACTCAGCTTCCTTTTTTTTTTTAAACAAACAAACAAATGTTGAATTTGATTAGAAAAACCTAAAAGAAGATAGCTATAGCATAAATTGTTGAATTTGTAGGTGGCACATGAACCCATATTTCCTTGTTAATAAACTCTTTCAAAGGTGGGTCTTTCTTCTCAGATGAATTGTTTTGTAAGAAATGCCCTTTGGTGAAACTCGAAAGGTTGCTAAGAATTCCTTGAAGTTCTTTGTTTAAATAATCACATGAAAAGATCGCTCCTAAACTCCCCTGTCAGCAAACAAATGCCACAAAACAGAATGAATTTTACATCTTTTGGAAGTCCGTTAATTTACTTTCTGTAGCATTAAGTAATGAACACCCTTTTAGGCAAGGTCAGAGTTCCATTTTATAGCAAACTCTGCCTTCTCATGTATGATACATGAAGCACATTTCTTGCTCAGGGCAAAATGTTTTATTAAAATTATTTCCTTTGTTCTTTTTGTGTAGATTGTCCTCTGTGACAATAAAGATTGTCTGTGTGACATATCTTTTTAGAACAGCCGTTGTATAATTACACTAACAGAGCTTAATCTAATGCTACATTAATTTTCTTCCATTATTTTTCTCCAAGAAGGATGCCACATGTTGTTTACATGACAATGCAATTTCTTTTTTTTTTTTTTTAATTTTAACTGTGGGAGATTTATATTAAGGGCAGTAGAGGACATAAATTTCAGGGTATGGGGAGTCCTTTCTCAATCCTCTGGGTACAAAGGATTCCTAATAGTTATGGAGCAAACAGATCAATCTTTGTATTCTTCCTCTCCACCTCACTACCATGATTCTGTTATCCAGCCATTCCTGATTTAAAAAACCACATCTGCAGCAAACAGGGAGTGAATGGCCAGGTTGTCTGACATCAGAGTCATCCCCTCTGTCACCTGGACTCGAGTTTTTACAGGGGTTCACCCAGATAACTGTAAAACCTCTCAATCGTTCTCCCTGCTTGTCTCTGCTCACTGGAATCCACCTTTCCCTCTGTTGCCTGAGTGATCTTCCTAAAATACCACTTTGATGGTGTCATTCATTCTTTACTCTCATTAAAGTTCCCCAAGTCCTTAGTGTGGCATATCAAGCTCTCCATACCCTGTTTCCAGAGTGACTTTCCAAACTTGACCCTCCTCTCACGTGGCCAGCATTCCAGATGCCCATATGGAAAGCCCCAAAGCACTTTCTCTCTGAAAGTCCTGTGTTGACAGTTAAAGTGTTCCACAAAGTGAGGTAATACTGTTGTCTTTTAATGCACTAATGCCACTTTTGGCATGAGCTAGGTCCCTAGAGAGCAATTATGTTGAATTCACTTTCTAATAATATTAATGACTTAAGGAGTGAAAAATAATCTGTCTTTAATTTGTACTTTGTGAAACTTACAGTGAGATTCATGGAAGCTCTGTCAGAAAGAAATCACTTAGAGGTGAGATCAGCTAGGTTTTCATGTTGCAGGAGGTGGCAGCTTAGGAATTAATAAAGACATTGACATCATCTAGAGAATATGAGGGGGAATTTTCTTGAAGGCAAGCATGGTGGGGTGATTAAGAACAGGGTATGTGAATTTACAGTGTCTCAGGGCCACACACAGAACACTCATTTATTTGCTGCCTAAGGTAGCCTTTTTCATTCTTGAGAGTCCCTTGGACAGCAAGGAGATCAAACCAGTCAATCCTTAGAGAAAACAATGTTGAATATTCATTGGAAGGATTGATGCTGAAGCTAAAGCTCCAGTACTTTGGCCACATGATGCAAACAGCTGACTGACTCATTGGAAAAGACCCTGATCCTGGGAAAAATTGAGGACAGGAGGAGAAGAGGGTGGCAGAGGATGAGATGGCTGGATGGCATCACTGATTCAATTGATGTGAACTTGGGCAAACTCTGGGAGATGGTGAGGGACAGGGAGACCTGGTGTGCTGCAGTCCACGGGGTTGCAGAGTCAGACACAGCTGGGTGACTGAATAAGAACAAAGGTAGCCTATTACAGTAATGACTCTCAAGGAATCATGCCTCTTGTGTGCATACCCTTGTGAGTTCTATCCCATATTTACCGTAGGCTTGGGACATCAGTGATATAACGAGGTTGGAAGACTGCTTAGTCATTGAAACTTTGGGGCTGCTCACTGTGATCCCTTTTTCTGCCAAGTTGGAGACATCTGGACTAGCCTCCTTGAAGATGAGAGACCACATGGACCACCTGGAGAGAGGCTCTGCTGTCCTGCTTCGCCTAGATATATACCAGAGAGCCCAGCCAGATTATAGTCCACGGGGTCGCAAAGAGTCGGACAAGACTGAGCGACTAACACTTTCACTTTTATTTTCAGCCAGACCACATGGGGCAGAGGTGAACCATCCCAGTTGAGCCCAGCCCAAGCCACTGACCCAAAGAACTGGGAACAAATCATTATTGATTTTAACCACTATGTTTTGGGGTGGTGGTATACACAGCAATACCTTCCTGATACACTGGAAGACCAAGTTACTTTTCTTAGGCCCATTTATCATTTTTAAATAAAGCTAATTTTAGAAATTTAGGATTGATGTGATGATTCAAAGAGATCATTCAGAGATCTTAACACAATAAGTAAATCAATAAATCTTAGTTATTTCGATATTGTATTTTATATCAGTAACTATTATAAGGATTAAAAAGCCACTAAAATTTGGAGTGAAATAATACAATGTTTTTATATTTCTTATTTGATATCTTTTCTCTGAGATATTATTATCTGCTTTTAATATGTGAGCAAATAGAAGTTAAATGATAGCTTGATAGGCTAGTGTTTCCAAGTTTAGCCTCTTTGTATTATGGAACAGATGATAAAGCTTGGCTACTCTTTTCTTTTAGTAAAATACCATGGAAAATATACAGGGCCTTATGGTATGCATTTTGTACACAATCTTCATCCTTGGGCATATCTTACAGCCCTCAATAATCTGCATCATCATTTATTTCATTTTTTATCTTGTATTTTATCTGTGTCTCTAAGTTAGCTCAAATTCTTTATAAAACTTGAGACATTAGAAAAAAGAATCAATATAAAAATACATAAAATACTACCTAAGTAGACATGGCCCTTTGAAGAGTTTAGGGTGTTAGATAAAGTTGAGTAAAGGGCAGTAGGTGAAGGGAACAGTTTGCTAAAGTGTATGCTATTTTAAGAATTATCTATAAGTGTGGAAAATTATTTCTGTGAGTATGTGTTATTTTCTATCCCTTAGAATAAATACACCTGTGACCATATTCATGAAAGCAATATTTATTCAAATTCAGAGTTTGTGTTTCTGAAATTTTCTGTGTGACAATTTTTGAGATGACTATAAATAACAAATTAATTTCTAGATAAATCTCAGTGCCATCTGTTGTCTTCTTGATTTATTTAATTTCTCTGAACTTTTGGTTCCTCATCTGTAAAGTGGGACAGTAGCAGCCACCTTGCCATGCTGTGAGCGTTTTAGAGCCAAGTGTGGATTGCAACTGGAACAGTGCTTGGACTGCAGGCGGCAGTCAGTGAGCTGATGACAAATAGAGCAGAACTTCTCAAACTTTAATGTGCACGTGATTCAGCTGGGGATCTTCTGAAAAGTCAGATTCTGACTCCATAGATTTGGGGTGATATCCGAGATTCTGCATTTTCAATAAGCTCCCACTAGATGCTGGTGCTTATGGTCCAGAGACACTAAGCATAGAGAGCAGAGGTCAGTAAATTACAGCCTACAGGCCAAATCCAGCCAGCTGCCTGTTTCTGTAAGTCAAGTTTTACTGGACCACAGCCATGCTTATCTGTGTATATATCATCTCTGTGGCAGAGTAGAGTGGTTGCAACAGAGCCTGTGTAGCCCACATAGCTTAAAATATTTAATGTCTGGCTCTTTACAGTAAAAGATCACTGACCCCTGATATAGAGCTCTGTAAGTTCATAATACCTTGTGAGGATGATGTAATGCTATTAGAGGATGATGGAATGACCTGTCTGAGGAATCAGGTTACTATGGATCTCATGGGGGCCTCAGTATAGGGAGTGCAAGATGTTGGGAGTGGGTGTGACTTGACCCATGAGTGTTAGGCACTATATATGTAGAAGGCAACAGGCCTGATGACAAGTGAGCAGGCATTAGAGTATTGACCCTGCCAGTTACTAGTTACTACTGCTGTGACCTTGAGCTGGTCATTTTAACCTCTCTGAGCCTCAGTTTGCTCGTCAATAAAATGGGATTCATCAAACCAGCTCACAGGTTCCTTTAGAGAATGTGATTATGTAACAAAGATATTTAACACTTAACCTGCTACAGAGTAGAAAGTAACAGTGGTATGGGGAGGTGTTTTGGTCATGAGGGCTCTATCCTTAAGATTGGGATTAGTGCCCCATAAAAGAGCCTGTGAAGAGTTCTTTAGACTGTTCTGCCATGTGAGGACACAACGAGAAGTGTGTAGCCCAGAAGAGGGCCTTCCAGCCTCTAGAACTGGGGGAAACAACATTTTGTTGTTTATAAGCCACCCAGTCTATGGTATTTTGTTATAGCAGCATGAATGGGCTAAGAAACTATTACTACTGCGTTGGCCGAGGAGGGAGTTTTGTTAGCTGTGAGAGACATGGCTGCTAGAATTCACAGCTTTTATTATTCTGAGTCATGTGGTAACTGTTTCCTGGTTCTACATTGTCCTTCTTGAGAAAGAGCCAGCCCCGATGAAAGCTTAGACTTAGCCACGTGGATGAGGCTTCATGTCAGAGCTCCAGTCATGACTGTAAAATTCAGAACCCAAGGCAGAAGTCTTATTACAGTGATAGAAGGTCCATAATAATAAAAATCATGGTGATTTAATTGAGTGCCCACCATTGGAACTATTTTATTAAGCATTTTGCATGCATTATTATTATTTTCTTTTTTTCCCCTCAGTTTTATTGAGAAATAATGAACATACATCACTGTATATGTTTAAACGTGTTGGTTTGATATATATATATCTATATCTATAATATAATATATATATAGTAGAAGGATGACCATAATATGTTTAGCAAACATCCATCTTCCCATGTTCCCATCTTAGCATGTTGGTTTGATATATATATATATACATAGAACAACAGACTGGTTGCAAATAGGAAAAGGAGTTCATCAAAGCTGTATATTGTCACCATGCTTATTTAACTTATATGCAGAGCACATCATGAGAAATGTTGAGCTGGATGAAGCACAAGCTGGAATCAAGATTGCTGGGAGAAATATCAGTAACCTCAGATATGCAGATGACACCACCCTTATGGCAGAAAGTGAAGAGGAACTAAGGAGCCTCTTGATGAAAGTGAAAGAGGAGAGTCAGAAAGTTGGATTAAAGCTCAACATTCAGAAAACGAAGATCATGGCATCCGGTCCCATCACTTCATGGCAAATAGATGGGGAAACAGTGAAAACAGTGTCAGACTTTATTTTTGGGGGCTCCAAAATCACTGCAGATGGTTCAGCCATGAAATTAAAAGATGCTTGCTCCTTGGAAGAAAAGCTATATTCTCAATCTAGACAGCATATTAAAAAGCAGAGACGTTACTTTGCCAACAAAGGTCCATCTAGTCAAAGCTATGGTTTTTTCAGTAGTCATGTATGGATGTGAGAGTTGGACTATAAAGAAAGCTGAGTGCCAAAGAATTGATGCTTTTGAACTGTGGTGTTGGAGAAGACTCTTGAGAGTCCTTTGGACTGCAAGAAGATCCAACCAGTCCATCCTGAAGGAAATCAGTCCTGGATATTCATTGGAAGGACTGATGTTGAAGCTGAAACTCCCAATAGTTTGGCCACCTGATGAGAAGAGCTGACTCACTGGAAAAGACCCTGATGCTGGGAAAGATTGAAGGCAGGAGGAAAAGGGAATGACAGAGGATGAGATGGTTGGATGGCATCACCGACTCAATGGATGTGAGTTTGAGTAAACTCCGGGAGTTGGTGATGGACAGGGAAACCTGGTGTGCTGCAGTCCATGGGGTTGCAAAGAGTTGGACACGACTGAACATTCAGAAAACTAAGGTCATGTCATCTGGTCCCATCACTTCATGGGAAATAGATGGGGAAACAGTGGAAACAGTGTCAGACTTTATTTTTGGGGGCTCCAAAATCATTGCAGATGGTGATTGCGGCCGTGAAATTAAAAGATACTTACTCCTTGGAAGGAAAGTTATGACCAACCTAGATAGCATATTCAAAAGCAGAGACATTACTTTGCCAACAAAGGTCCGTCTAGTCAAGGCTATGGTTTTTTCAGTAGTCATGTATGGATGTGAGAGTTGGACTGTGAAGAAAGCTGAGTGCTGAAGAATTGATGCTTTTGAACTGTAGTTCTGGAGAAGACTCTTGAGAGTGCCTTGGACTGCAAGGAGATACAACCAGTCCATCCTAAAGGAGACCAGTCCTGGGTGTTCTTTGGAAGGACTGATGCTGAGGCTGAAACTGCAGTACTTTGGCCGCCTCATGCGAAGAGTTGACTCATTGGAAAAGTCTCTGATGCTGGGAGGGATTGGGGGCAGGAGGAGAAGGGGACGACTGAGGATGAGATGGCTGGATGGCATCACCGACTCAATGCACGTGAGTTTGGGTGAACTCCGGGAGTTGGTGATGGACAGGGAGGCCTGGCGTGCTGTGATTCATGGGGTTGCAAAGAGTCAGACCCACTGAGCGACTGAACTGAACTGAGCAAATGAACTGAACTGATATATATATAGTAGAATGATAACCACAGTAGGTTTTTAGCAAACATCCATCTTCCCATTTAGATATAATTTTTAAAAAAGAAAAAAGGAAAAAAATTCTCCTTGTGATGAGAACACTTAGAATTTACATGCAACAGCTTTCCTATCTCTTATGCATCAGTGTTAGCTATATTCATCTTGTTGTACATTATATCTCTAGTACTTGTTCATCTTATAACTGGCAGTTCATATCTTTTGACCATCTCCTTCCAGTTCTCCTTCCCTCTACTGTCTGCTGCTGGTAACCACAAGTCTGATCCCTTTCTGTATGAGTTTGGTTCTTTTTTTCTTTTTGTAAATCTCACACGTAAGTGAGATCTTACAGTATTTGCCTTTCTTAATATAATGGCATCAGGGTCCATTTATGTTGTAAATGATAGTATTTCCTTGTCTTTTATGGCTTAATAATAATCCATTGTATCTAGTTAGAATATTACTAAGCCATGAAAATGAACACATTTGAGTCACTGCTACTGAGGTGGCTGAACCTACAGTGTATTATACAGAGTGAAGTAAGTCAGAAAGAGAAAAACAAATATTGTATACTAATGTGTGTGTATATATATATATATATATATATATATATATATATATATATATGAAATTTAGTAAGATGATACTGATGAACCTATCTGCAGGGCAGCAGTGGAGATGCAGACATAGAGAACTGACTTATGGACCTGGGGTGGGAAGAAGGAGAAGGTGGGATGAATGTGGAGAGTAGCATGGAAACATATACACTACCATATGTAAAATAGATAGCCATTGGGAATTTGCTGTATGATTCAGGGAACTCAAGCCGGGGCTCTGTGACAATCTAGAGGGATAGGATGGGATGGGAAGTGGGAGGGAGGTTTAAGAGGGAGAGGACGTATGTATAACCTATGTCTGATTCATGCTGATGTATGGCAGAAACCACACAATATTATAAAGCAATTATTTTTCAATTAAAAATAAATACATTAAAAATAATTCACTGTGTCTAGATACCACAATTTCAGTGGGTATTTAGGTTTTCCTGTTTTGGCTAGTGTAAATAATGCTGCTATGAACATGGGGGTGCAGATATCTCTTCAAGCTTGTTTTTGTTTCCTTTGGATGTATTCCCAGAAGTGGCATTGCTGAATCATATGGTAGTTATATTTTTAATTTTTTAAGGAGCCTCCAGAATGTATTCCATAGTGGCTATACTAATTTACAACCCTACTAGCAGTGCACAAGCATGCTCTTTCCTCCAGATCCATACCAACATTTGTTAATTCTTTTCTTTTTGACAATGGACAGTCTATGAGGTGATATCTCATTGTGGTTTTAATTTGTATTTCCCTAATGGCTATTGATGCTGAGCATCTTTTTTATGTACCTGTTGTTGTGTATCTTCTTTGGAGACAAGTCTATTCAGATCCTTTGCCCATTTTTAATTTGGTTATTATTATCATTATTAGCTTTTGAATTGTATGTTTATTATATATTTTGAATATTAACTCCTTATCAGGTATATGGTTTGCAAATATTTTTTCCCATTCTGGAGTTTTTTTCATTTTGTATTGGGTTTCATTTGGGCAGAAGCTTTTTAGTTTGATGTAGTCCCATCTGCTTATTTTTTATTTTGTTGCTTGTGCTTTAGGGTCATATCCAAAAAATCATTACCAAGACTCAAGCCAAGACGCTTTATTCCTATGCTTTCTTCTAGAAGTTTCATGGTTTCAGATATTACATCTAAGTCTTGAATCCACTTTGAATTACTTTTTGTGAGTGGTAAGATATAGATACTCTTTCATTCTTTTATATATGAATATCCAATTATTCCAGAATTATTTATTGAACAGACTTTCTTTTCTATTGTTTTTCTACCCTTTGTTTCATTTATTTCTGCTCTAATCATTATTATTTACTTCCTACTGCTAATTTTGGGCTCAATTTTTTCCTATTTTCCTTTCAAAGAACTTCTTTTAACACTCTTTGTAAGGTGGGTGTGGTGATAATGAACTCCCTCAGCTTTTGTTTGTTCAGGAAGATTTTAATTCGTGTTTCTGAAAGATAGATTCGGTGGGTGTGAAATTCTTGGATAACAGTTATTTTCTTTCAATATTTTGATTATACCATTTAATTCTTTACTGAACTGGAAAGTTTCTGTTGAGAACTTTCTGATAATCATATGGGGTTCCCTTTTATATAACTTCTCTCTTTTCTCTGGTTGCTCTTAAAATTCTTTCTTTGTCTTTGACTTTTAACTATTTAGTTATAATCTGTCTCAATGTAGCCTTATTTAGGTGTAGCCTTATTTGGGTTCAGCCTATTTGGGATCTTTTGGGTCTTATGGATCTGGATGTCCATTTCTCTCCCCAGGTTTGGGGAATTTTCACCCATAATTGTTTTAAATATACTTTCTGTTCCATTCTCTTTGTCTTCTCCTTCCAGAATTCACATAATGTAAACATTATTCCCTTTCATTGTGTCCTATAACTCTCATAGACTTTCTTTACTCTTTTTCACTCTTTTTTTCTTTTTGCTCTTCTGCCTGGGCAATTTCTAATTCCTATTCTCCAAATTGCTGATTCCTCCTTTTGCATTGTCAAGTCTACTTTTGAAACCTTCTATTAAATTCTTCTGTTATTATATTTTTCACCTCTAGGATGTCTGGGTTTTTGTTTGTTTGTTTTATTTATTTTTTGATGGCTGCTATTTTCTTGTCAAACTTTCATTTTGTTCATGCATTGTTTTCCAAATTTCATTTAATTGTCTGTGTTTTCTTATAGTTTACTAAACTTCCTTAAGAGGATTATTCTAAATTCTTTGTCAAACAGTTCATAGGCCTTCATTTCTTTAGGGGCAGCTGGTGGAGCTTTATTAGTTTCCTTTGGCAGTGTCATATTTACCTAATTTTTTGTGCACATCCTTAATTCCTCATGTTGTTACCTGTACATTTGATATATCAGGCTCCTCTTCCAGACTTGGCACATTTGCTTTGGCAGAGACTGTTCTTTACCAGTCAGTTCAGTTTGCGGTCCTGGGTGTATCTGCTGGTAATAACCTTGGGCAGGTGGGACCTGCTATTACTGTCTGTTTTGAGAATAGGCCACTGTTTGAGCTCTAAGGACAGGTATGGTGGGTGTGCCTCTGGCTAAGAGAAGCTGGACAGAATTGCTGGTTTGTTCCCTACCCAAGTCAGGCTGGACAATGTGCTTTTTAGTAGTCTGGATTCTCTGGTCAGGTGTACTAGATGGTTGGGGCTGGAGTACTACTCTTAGTAGCAGATAGGATGTGAATTAGCTTCCCTTCCTTGTCAGGGCAGCAGGACAGGACCCAGGTCCTGTACAGCTCATTGTTTGGGGAACCAAATTGGACCTGAGTGTATACTGAATTCCCTAGTCAGGTGAGGCCACTGATTTTGCTCTGCAGGTGAGGGAGGCCACAGACTGTGCTCTCTGTTCAAATACCACTGTATGTAGGGCTGTTGAATATGCTACACAGTTTCCTGTGTGTTCTGGTTAGGTTCTAGGTCAGACAGGCTGAAAGCTGTATTGAGCAACCAGTGGGGCCACAAATTCCCTGCCTGGGCACAGTGAGGGAGGCAGCTCTAAAGCCTGTAAATCTCACTGTTATCTTAACTCAAGCTGACCTACATCTCAGGTTCCCTGGTTGAACAGAGCCACTGGCTTTTCTTTGCAAATTATCAGCTTTCCCGACTTTCTCTAGTCTTGAGAACAACTTGGCTGCACAGCTTCCAGGAGTTGCTGCACTTTTGATCTGATGGGCCCTGAAGACATTCTTCACAGCAGTGGGACTGTATCTCAGCCGGGGCACAAAGGGGAGAGGCTGCTCCAGGTTGCTCTCAATTTCCAATAGGCTCTTTGGTTGGGAAAGCTTCCAGGAGCTACATTCAGCCTTGGCTAGCGTTAGCTATAAATTAGTCCTGTGCATAGCATGTGAACCCTCCACCTCGGTACTGGCTTTGCTTGGGGGGCTATCAGCTCTGCCTGCCCACCTTTGGCTGGAACACCACTGGGCCACATAGCTTCCAGGAGTTGCTACCAGCCCTCTGGTCATAAGGGGCTAGAAAACATTTTCCACAGTGGGTGAGGTTCTGCCTCAGCTTCTTTGTCTGGATGTGGGCAAACCAGGCTCTTGTGTTGTTCAGTCACTAAGTTGTGTCCAACTATTTGTGACTGCATGGACTGCAGCATGCCAGGCTTCCCTGTCTTCCACTGTCTCCTGGAGTTTGCTCAAACTCAAGTCCATTGAGTTGGGGATGCCATCCAACCATCTCATCCTCTGTTAACCCCTTCTCCTCCTGCCCTCAATCTTTCCCAGCATCAGTATCTTTTCCAATGAGTTGTCTCTTGTTTTGAGAACTCCATAACAGTAAGAAAAGGCAAGCCAGGCTCTAGGGCTGGATAAACTTTTTATCCTCAGATTTGAGGATCTGAATAAGGCAGATCGCATCCTGCCAAATTTCCTGGTCAGAGTGTGTCCTTGATTTGGTTCTGCAGATGAGCAAAGTCACTGACTGGGATTACTACTTGTGCATTGCAGGTGTGAACTCAGTCAGCC
This sequence comes from Bos javanicus, assembly GCF_032452875.1. Taxonomy (NCBI): domain Eukaryota; kingdom Metazoa; phylum Chordata; class Mammalia; order Artiodactyla; family Bovidae; genus Bos; species Bos javanicus. The sequence goes on from NC_083868.1 coordinate 88,541,576, forward strand.
ATGACCCACATGTTGGTTGTTGCAAGCCCCTCTACCCTTCTCACTCACAGTTGGATTCCTGGAGATTGAGCCTGAAGATTCTTTGCAATCCCTGTGATGTGAAATCAGAACAGGGGCTCCCACCAACTGACCCCAAGGATGGTTGTTCCCCCTGGGTTCTCTTTTCCCACTAGAGGAACCAGAGGCTCAGGGGCGATCTCTCCATGGGGTGCTGCGGTGGGCTGGGGGAGGGGCAATCTGGTCACTGTGTGGCTGCTTGTCTTACCCTTCTGGTGTAGTCTCTGCTGGTCTCTGTGTGGCCGGGGGTGCTTCCCCCTCCCCGCTGTGTTTAGGATTGTCCTGTACTTGAATAATTGTTAGTTGTTCTTCTTGTGAAGGGGAATAAAGTTAGGAATGATCTACTTTGCCCTATTGGTGATTTCATTATATTACTTTATTTAGTCTTCTTTACACACGCTGTAATGTAAATTTCTTAACTTAAGAAAGGAGAAAACTGAGGCTCATAAAATTAAGTAATTAATCCAAGGTCTACCATGTAATAAGTGACAGAATTGGATTTAAGACTCAGAGCTCTCTGATTCAAGAAAGACCTCATGGTCTTTATTGAGTCCATGAGGCTCTCATGTAGGCTAGGAGGAGGGCTGCAGCTTGGTAAGAGACTAGTGCCACACCTGTTGGAACTCTAGATAATTGTGGGAACATAAATTGCAGGCTCCATTCACTGCTCAAAGGGGGTCTCCTAAAAATACAACCAGGCTTCTCATGACAGGAAATTGTGTGAGACTTAAATTGTAGGTTGGATAATAACTGTAATGATAATGAAGTTAACAATAACTACCATTTATAAAGTACTGTGATGGGCCATGTGCTACTTCCACTGTCTCACTTAATTAACATAATTTCCCTATGAAATAGGAATTACACATTCCCATAGAAGTTGAGTAGCTTGTTCACAAAGCCCATGTGGTTTACATTATGTGCAGATCTGCTGAGCTATGGAACACAGGGACCGACAAACGTGGAAGCACATCTTCGCTCTGATATTGGCTAACTGGATGAGCTTGGATAAATTATGTTTCTCTAAGCTACCCCACGTCCGAGGTCAGGGGCAGAAGCCGGAAGGACCCCATGCCTGAAGGGCGGCGGCCAAGAGGAGTTACCCCACGTCCGAGGTCAGGGGCAGCGGCCAAAAGTGCCAGACTGCGACGGCGCAGGACCGGCTGAGAAGAGCTACCCAAGTGCGAGGTCAGGGGTGGCGGCTGAGAGGAGCTACCTCGCAAACGAGGTCAGGGGCGGCGGCCGAGAGGAGATACCCCGCGAACGAGGTCAGGGGCGGCGGCCGAGAGGAGCTACCCCGCGAACGAGGTCAGGGGCGGCGGCGGCCGAGAGGAGCTACCTCGCGAACGAGGTCAGGGGCGGCGACCAGGAGGAGCTACCCCGCGAACGAGGTCAGGGGCGGCGGCCGAGAGGAGATACCCCGCGAACGAGGTCAGGGGTGGCGGCCGAGAGGAGCTACCTCGCGAACGAGGTCAGGGGCGGCGACCAGGAGGAGCTACCCCGCGAACGAGGTCAGGGGCGGCGGCCAAGAGGAGCTACCCCGCGAACGAGGTCAGGGACGGCGGCCGAGAGGAGATACCCCGCGAACGAGGTCAGGAGCGGCGTCTGAGAGGAGATACCCTGTGAAAGAGGTCAGGGGCGCTGACCGGGAAGAGCTACCCCGCGAACGAGGTCAGAGGCTACCCACGCCCCCAGCCTGAGGCCAGGGGCGGCGGCCGGGAGGACCAACCCCAGGTCCAAGGAGCCGGGGCTGCGCCGGCGCAGGAGGGCCTAGAGGAGCTATCCCACGTTGAAGGTCAGGAAGGGCGGCGGTGAGGAGATACCCCTCATCCAAGGTAACGAGCAGTGGCTGCGCTTTGCTGGAGCAGCAGTGAAGAGATACCCCACGCCCAAGGTAAGAGAAACCCAAGTAAGATGGTAGGTGTTGCAAGAGGGCATCAGAGGGCAGACACACTGAAACCATACTCACAGAAAACTAGTCAATCTAATCACACTAGGACCACAGCCTTGTCTAACTCAATGAAACTAAGCCATGCCCGTGGGGCAACCCAAGACGGGCAGGTCATGGTGGAGAGGTCTGACAGAATGTGGTCCACTGGAGAAGGGAATGGCAAACCACTTCAGTATTCTTGCCTTGAGAACCCCATGAACAGTATGAAAAGCCAAAATGATAGGATACTGAAACAGGAACTCCCCAGGTCAGTAGGGGCTCAATATGCTACTGGAGATCAGTGGAGAAATAACTCCAGAAAGAATGAAGGGATGGAGCCAAAGCAAAAACAATACCCAGCTGTGGATGTGACTGGTGATAGAAGCAAGGTCTGGTGCTGTAAAGAGCAATATTGCATAGGAACCTGGAATGTCAGGCCCATGAATCAAGGCAAATTGGAAGTGGTCAAACAAGAGATGGCAAGAGTGAACGTCGACATTCTAGGAATCAGCGAACTGAAATGGACTGGAATGGGTGAATTTAACTCAGATGACCATTATATCTACTACTGCGGGCAGGAATCCCTCAGAAGAAATGGAGGAGCCATAATGGTCAACAAGAGTCCAAAATGCAGTACTTGGATGCAATCTCAAACACGACAGAATGATCTCTGTTTGTTTCCAAGGCAAACCATTCAATATCACAGTAATCCAAGTCCATGCCCCAACCAGTAACACTGAAGAAGCTGAACGGTTCTATGAAGACCTCCAAGACCTTTTAGAACTAACACCCAAAAAAGATGTCCTTTTCATTATAGGGGACTGGAATGCAAAAGTAGGAAGTCAAGAAACACCTGGAGTAACAGGCAAATTTGGTCTTGGAATACGGAATGAAGCAGGGCAAAGACTAATAGAGTTTTGCCAAGAGAACTCACTGGTCATAGCAAACATCCTCTTCCAACAACACAAGAGAACACTCTACACATGGACATCACCAGATGGTCAACACAAAAATCAGACTTATTATATTCTTTGCAGCCAAAGATGGAGAAGCTCTATATAGTCAACAAAAACAAGACCAGGAGCTGACTGTGGCTCAGACCATTAACTCCTTATTGCCAAATTCAGACTTAAATTGAGGAAAGTAGGGAAAAACACTAGACCATTCAAGTATGACCTAAATCAAATGCCTTATGATTATACAGTGGAAATAAGAAATAAAGGGCCTAGATCTGATAGATAGAGTGCCTGATGAACTATGGAATGAGGTTCATGACATTGTATAGGAGACAGGGATCAAGACTATCCCCATGGAAAAGAAATGCAAAAAAGCAAAACGGCTGTCTGGGGAGGCCTTACAAATAGCTGTGAAAAGAAGAGAAGTGAAAAGCAAAGGAGAAAAGGAAAGATATAAGCATCTGAATGCAGAGTTCCAAAGAATAGCAAGAAGAGATAAGAAAGCCTTCCTCAGTGACCAACGCAAAGAAATAGAAAAAAACAACATAATGGGAAAGACTAGAGATCTCTTCAAGAAAATTATAGATACCAAGGGGACATTTCATGCAAAGATGGGCTCAATAAAGGACAGAAATGGTAGGGACCTAACAGAAGCAGAAGATATTAAGAAGAGGTGGCAAGAATACACAGAAGAACTGTACAAAAAAGATCTTCACAACCCAGATAATCACAATGGTGTGATCACTGACCTAGAGCCAGACATCCTGGAATATGAAGTCAAGTGGGCCTTAGAAAGCATCACTACGAACAAAGCTAGTGGAGGTGAAGGAATTCCAGTGGAGCTATTTCAAATCCTGAAAGATGATGCTGTGAAAGTGCTGCACTCAATATGCCAGCAAATCTGGAAAACTCAGCAGTGGCCACAGGAATGGAAAAGGTCAGTTTTCATTCCAATCCCAAAGAAAGGCAATGCCAAAGAATGCTCAGACTCTGCACAATTGCACTCATTTCACATGCTAGTAAAGTAATGCTCAAAATTCTCCAAGCCAGGCTTCAGCAAGACGTGAACCGTGACCTTCCAGGTGTTCAAGCTGGTTTTAGAAAAGGCGGAGGAACCAGAGATCAAATTGCCAACATCCGCTGGATCATGGAAAAAGCAAGAGAGTTCCAGAAAAACATCTATTTCTGCTTTATTGACTATGCCAAAGCCTTTGACTGTGTGGATCACAATAAACTGTGGACAATTCTGAAAGGGATGGGAATACCAGACCACCTGACCTGGCTCTTGAGAAATCTGTATGCAGGTCAGGAAGCAACAGTTAGAACTGGACATGGAACAACAGACTGGTTCCAAATAGGAAAAGGAGTACGTCAAGGCTGTATATTATCACCCTGCTTATATAACTTATATGCAGAGTACATCATGAGAAACACTTGACTGGAAGAAGCACAAGCTGGAATCAAGATTGCCGGGAGAAATATCAATAACCTCAGATATGCAGATGACACCACCCTTATGGCAGAAAGTGAAGAGGAACTAAAAAGCCTCTTGATGAAAGTGAAAGAGGAGAGTGAAAAAGTTGGCTTAAAGATCAACATTCAGAAAACGAAGATCATGGCATCCGGTCCCATCACTTCATGGGAAATAGATGGGGAAACAGTGGCAGACTTTATTTTTTGGGGCTCCAAAAATCATTGCAGATGGTGACTGCAGCCATGAAATTAAAAGACACTTACTCCTTGGAAGGAAAGTTATGACCAACCTAGATAGCATATTCAAAAGCAGAGACATTATTTTGCCAACGAAGGTCCATCTAGTCAAGGCTATGGTTTTTCCAGTGGTCATGTATGGATGTGAGAGTTGGACTGTGAAGAAAGCTGAGTACCGAAGAATTGATGCTTTTGAACTGTGGTGTTGGAGAAGACTCTTGAGAGTCCCTTGGACTGCAAGGAGATCCAACCAGTCCATTCTGAAGGAGATCAGCCCTGGGATTTCTTTGGAGGGAATGATGCTGAAGCTGAAACTCCAGTACTTTGGCCACCTCATGTGAAGAGTTGACTCATTGGAAAAGACTCTGATGCTGGGAGGGATTGGGGGCAGGAGGAGAAGGGGACTACAGAGGATGAGATGGCTGGATGGCAGCACTTACTCGTTGTACATGAGTCTGAGTGAACTCCAGGAGTTGGTGATAGACAGGGAGGCCTGGCATGCTGCGATTCATGGGGTGGCAAAGAGTTGGACACGACTGAGCGACTGAACTGAACTGAAGTTTTAATATCTTTAATGTAAACAAAGGGAGTTTCATCAAATAATATCTCATGAATATACTATATCTAATTTTGTAAGATTCTATGAAATTTATGTCAAACAAGTAATATTGATATTTGGAGAAATTTAAACTTTAAAGAATGGTAGTTTTTAGGAACATGTTGAAAGCTTTAACTTTCAGAGTTCATAACATTCATCCAAATATTTAAAGGTGAGAGACTGCCATGTCTCAGTGTAGGTTTATTCCTCACAGATGTTTTGTCTGGCTGGCAACCTGAGGATTCAGAACATTCTGCCTTGAAGTCAAATTGTATAATATTATGCTTCTGTGATTTTCACCTGGCAGTTGTCACATTGGATCTGGCCTCCATGCTGGAAACATGCACAGAATTACAAAGTGAGTGCTTCACGGATGAACAGACTTTTCTATTTGAAATGTTAAGGTTTAGCTCACTGCTTTGCAAAGCTCCTTTAGCAGGAATAGGGACTAGAGGGAAATATATGACTTTTGAGGGTCCTTCATTTCACTATTAGATTTCCACTGAGGCCCAAACTCATGCATCTGAAGAAGTAACATGGTGTTTGCAATGGTCTGATGGAGTGGGAGCTGTCTGCCAAGCATGATTCCTATTCACTCAGCACTGTGCACACCTGACTTAGTGAGGTTATCCTAATTCAAGAGGATAACCTCTGCGCATATCATAAGCCTTTGGTATAGTTGTCTGAACAGTCCTTTAGGTTTATTATTGTTTTGAGCATCATCATCTGAGTAATATACTATGTTCACGCTATGTACCAGCTATAGGAGGCTTGGGGTGAAGTAATGAAAGCAGAAAGCATGGCCCCCTGGGCTTGCTTTTCATTGGCTGGCATGCATTCCATCTAGATTGGCTTGCAACCAACCATACACCACTTAATCAGTGAAGTAACTCAGCTTTTAAACCATTACTGGAGAATGTGACACAAATGTTCAGGGAAAAGGGAAAACAATAGAAGAAAGGGATCAGCACAAGCCCTAGAAAAGTCCCCTGGAGTAATTGGTAAGGTGGACCTTCCAGTTGGATGCCTGAGAAAAGGAGAGCAGGCTATAAAGAAGGGGTAACTTTATCTTGATTCAATAAGAAAAGTCTACTTATCACTCATGAACAGATGGCTTTGACTAACTTCCTCAGTGATGAAAAGGCTAGCAACTTACTGGTGATATTAGGAGGAAAACCTGTTTCTTAGAGTGTATACTTTGGAAGTTTGAGAAATGGGCCAGAAAAGTGGCATTTGGGGAAAGATCTTAGGTTTTGAAGCCAATAATGGCTGTTTCTCTTCCCATCCTCTTATTTTTCTTCTCTTGCTTTACTTATTTCTCTTTCCTGGACTTTTAGAACTGGGTTCTAAAAGTACCAGTTCCAAGATGGAAGTAATGGTGAAATGGGGGCAGGCCAAGGTCAGCAACTTGGGAAGGTATGGAACAAAATGTTAATTATGAGCAAAAGCGTAGCTGATGACAGCTACCATCATATTGGCCTCCTTCATGCATTGATGGAAAGCTTGCTGTGTGCTAAGTTACCTCATTTTGAAATGGACTCCTATGAGGTAGGTGTTGCTCTCTCCATTATAAAATGGAGAAAGCTCAAATCTTAGAGAGATGATATAGCTTAAACAACATCACATGGGTGAGAGGTGGGGTTTGTTCCCAGGTCAGTCCACCAAGATAGGTGGGAGAAACAGCAACAACTTCAGATATGTGGATGATACCACTATAATGGCAGAAAGCAAAGAGGAACTAAAGAGCCTCTTGATGAGGGTGAAGGAGAAGAGTGAAAGAGCTGGTTTAAGACTAAACATTAAAAAAACTAAGATCATGGCATCCCATTACTGCATAGCAAATAGAAGGGGAAAAGGTGGAAGTAATGACAGATTTCCTCTTCTTGTGCTCCAAAATCACTGTGGATAGTGACCGCAGCCATGAAATCAGAATACGATTGCTTCTTGGCAGGACACCTATGACAAACCGAGACAGTGTGTTGAAAAGCTGAGACATCACTCTACCAACAGAGGCCCAGATAGTCAAGGCTATGGTCTTCCCAGTGGTCATGTACAGTTGTGAGAGCTCAGGAAGGAAGGAAGGCAGAGCACCAAAGAATTGATGGCTTTGAACTATGGTGCTGGAGAAGATTCCTGAAAGTCCCGCGGATAGCAGGAGATCAAACCAGTCAATCTTAAGGGAGATCAACCCTGACTAGTCACTGGAAGGACTGATGCTGAAGCTGAAATTCCAGTATTTTGGTCATCTGATGTGAACAGATGACTCACTGGAAGTCCTTGATGTTGGGAAAGATCGAGGGCAGAAGGAGAAGAAGGCATCAGAGGATGAGATAGCTGGACGGCATCACTGATGCAATGGACATGAACTTGGGCAAACTCCAGGAGATGGTGAGGGACAGGGAGGCCTGGTGTGCTGCAGTTCATGGGATCACAAAGAGACACAACTAGGTGACTGGACAACAAGAACAGTCCAACTCCAAAGGTTAAGCCCTAGGCCGAGAGCAAGAGACCGTGAATCCAAGCTGGAGGGACTGAAGACTAGCATCTAAAACAACTCTTATGTCATCTTACAAAGGAGGCAGAGCACTGAGCTGTAAAGCCTGGGAGTCTGGACGAATGAATTCACAGGCCTGTCAAGTGTGCTGTGGGCCCTTTTGGGGGCAGCATAGCAGAGGGAAGGTAGATAGGCCTTGGAATCAGTAAGTGCCTTGCCACATCCTGGCTGTGTGGGCTTGGGCAAGTTGCTTCCCCACTGGGAGCCTTATTTTTTTGCATTTTGTGGGGTTGAAGTGATGGGTGAGGGACCGAGAGACAGAGAGCATGTGGCAGACAAGCAGAGGGCCAGTGCACAGTAGATGCTCAGCGTAAACTAGATAAAGTCTGCATTTGGGTTTCACTGAGTACTTTTTAATTTTTTCCCAGCTGTGCCTGCTTCTTGTCTCTCTTACTTCAAGGAAGGCATGTTTTAATCATTTTGATATATGCTATTTTAGCTTCACACATGAGACTTAGAATATTGGCTGACTACAGCATTGCTTGAGATAGTTGTGAGAACACCCTGTCACCTTTTCTATTAGACTGATTAACACATTTTTGACATATGCTATTATATAATGCCATTATTCAGATGAATTCTCAGGTAATTTCACTTTGTAGGAATATCATTTTAATTCCGCATTTATTAGCATTAATGCTCATTAACCTACTAAAAAAAAGAACTTGCCTGTTCCTGGAGAACCAGTTCTGAAACTCTTAACTTTCATTCCTGCTGGAGTGTAGTTGTCAGAAATTGAGTTTCATTCACATTTAGTTGACCACGAAGATATCTCAGAAGAAATTATACAGAGATTCCCGTTTATATTAACGTAATATAATAGAGGTCTTAGTTGGCACTTTCTAGGTCATGTTTACATGCAAACCTTTTATCATTTTGTAGTATATTTACATGTCTGGATATGGGGTGCTTCTTGCTATGTTCAAAAAGGTAAGAGTATGCCTTTTGCGGGCTCCTTTGTGGAGAATGTGCCAGTCCCGCTAGGTTTCGTGACTCTTCTATCTCCTGTTAAAGGGGACTGACAGCTGTTGGGATGCAGACCTTGTTTCCCTGTAAAGAAAGTGAATCTGATGGCAGGTTGTGAAATTCGAGAAGTCTAGGCTCCTCATGCTTTACAGAAATAACTCTCCAGCATGGGGCTCTGCGGGAGAGTCTCAGAGGACTGAAGCATCTGCTTCTAAACATGCTTTTTAAGGGCTGAGGATCACCCAGCAGGGCGTTCTTAGCTGGTACTGTCGGGATCCCAGGGACTGAACGTCCCTGCCTCTCTGGAAACCCCGGTCCTTGGACCAGTAAACAACAACACTGTCACCTCTTTTGTGGGGCTGTCTCATTTCCCCATTTCTCTCTTCTTGTTCTGTCTTTTCCTGAGAATACTCTAGAAAACACTGCAGAAACTTAAAGGAAAATCAATCAAGGGAAGGTTTCTACTTGCCTTTGTAGGTATGTGGTTCTTTTCCAATTGCTCTAAAAAGCAGTCCCTTTCAATTTCTCAGCACTTCATGTGGACTGAAGCTGGGATGCATAATTTCTCATTCAGCTCTCTACCTGTGGTTTAAACTTAGGTTGCATCAGCTCTTTGTCATTGAATTTCTCACCAATGGTTTGAGGCTGCTTTACACCACTTGAAGACTGGATATGGATATATTCTTATTTACACAGTGTGATCACATTTATGAGAGAATTAAAATTAATACTCAAGTATACATTCTTAGTTTGTCCAAGGTTTTCTTTTTCATGGAAGAGGGTATTTAAATATAATACCATTTGGTAAGACCCACAGAGAGCTAACATTTATTGAACATTATGCTAAGCACTTTGTATACTACTTTTAAAATTTTATTTAATTCTTATAAGTACTCTCTGAGGTAGAAACCATTATCCTCTTCATGTTGCAAATGGGAAATCTGAGACTTGAAGAGCCTGAAGTCTCTTTAGCGAAGAAGTGACAGAACCAAACAGGACTGAACAGAGAGCCAAGTCTTTTAAATAAGTATTCATCTTCTAGGGGCGTTCCTAGTGGGTCAGACAGTAAAGAATCTGTCTGCAATGCAGGAGACCCAGATTTGATCCATGGGTTGGGAAGATCCCCTGGAGAAGCGAATGGTGGCCCACTCCAGTATTCTTGCTTGGAGAATTCTATGGACAGAAGAGCCTGGTGGGCTACTGTCCATGGGGTTGCAAAGATTTGGACATGAGTGAATGACTAACACTTTCACTTTCCTACCATCTTTCAATAAGAATAGAAATAAAGCTTTACTTTTTGCTGATTGAAGTATCTTTGCCTCTATGGTTTTCCTCAACTAAATGCTCAATATTAAAAAAAAAAAAAAACAGTGAAGGCAAATAACAAAAATCCGAGTTTTTTAAGTCCAGCTGCAGGTCTACAGTTTAAAGTCATGTCTCAAGAAATATCACATATGTAAAAACATTTTAAAAAGAATAAATTATTGATTTTCACTATTTCTTGTTGTCTTTCTGTATCCATTGATTTTGGTTGTTAGTTTTACCGTTTCTTTCCTCCTATTTCTTTGGGTCTTCTATATTATTCCATTGAGTTGAAATGTTCAGTTTAAATTTTCAGTCCTTCTTTTTTATGATAAATATATTAAAAATGATAAAATTTCCTATAAATACTGTTTTAGCTATGTCCTTCATATGTTGACATGAGATACTTTTACTATCCTTCAGTTTAAAGTACTTTATAAGCATGCTTAAAAAAGACCACTGAAAAGCCAAACAAAAGACATCAACCTATGGTAAGACTAATTTTTAAAGAAGATAAAAATACTTGAAGTTCAAAGATCAGGACAAAAGATATATTAAAAATAAATAAAAAGTATATAATGAATCATTGCATGCCAATAAAGTCAAATGAAAGGAAATGGACGCATTTCTGGAAAAGTATGTAATTCTAAAATTGACCTAAGAAAAAAAGAGATTTGTCTGGACCTATAACCTACAGTCTGTAGGTTCAGCTTATTTTACAAATGAGACAAAACTTACAAGAAAGAGGTAGTTTCTAACTTATGGAAATATTTTTAGAAAATAGAATAAAAGGGAAAATATTCCAACTAATCTCATAGATTATCTCAGATTTTATAGCTGATGTTGGGAGAATTAGCTCATTATAATGGAAAAAAAGTTAGGTCCCTACCTACATCATGTGTAAAAACAGCTCTATTTGAAATAAGTTCTGAATGCAAGCAGTAAAAACATAAAAGTATTTTATATGACAATGTTTGAGAATATGAAGTTATTGTCTATTTATTTTTAGGGGGGAAGAATGTCTCAAATGAGACCAGAGCTTAAAACATAAAGGGCAAAGGTGAGAGGTTTACTTATATCATAACATGGATTATTTTTAATGAATATAATCCATAGGCAAAATTATCAGAAGATGACATGCCAAGAGCAGTGTTTTTCAAAGTGTAAAATAGACAAGGAATACTAACATCTAAACCACATAGGCAATTACAGTTTAGTCAGAAATGGCAGGAAATCTCTTAGAAGCATGAGCAATGTTGTTCAGAAGGTGGGATAACTATGTGCCATGAAATGAGGGATATAATTTACCTGATAAGATGTGAGTAATATCACAACTATTTAGAGAAATGCAAATTTAAAAAGCAATGAAATACTACTTTCTATCCATCAGATAACATAAATATTAGCACATCAAATAATGCAATGCTTTGGCAAGGATATGGAGAATTGGAAAATGATACAGCAATCCATCTGTGACACTGAGTGTGCAAAATCTGATGCATGGACATGTGTCTGTACCAAGAAGCTCTTTAACAGATTCATAAGGATATATGATGTGATGGTGTTTATTTGTCACATTGCTTAAAGCATCAAGGAGGGAAAGCAACTCAGATGCCCACTGCTAGGGAAACAGATCAATAAAATGTGATCTGTGCATACTATGGAATACTAAGCAGCACTTGGTAGTAAGTTAGGTTAATGTGAAAACAGGAATACTTCTCTCTAGAAGAGTGTTAAGTGAACAAAGAAACAATTTTTTAACAATACTTTTTATGTATATCACATATGAAAAACCCTATGCATTGAGTTGGCCTAAAATTTTGTTCAAGTTTTTCCATAAGATGTTATGGAAACTGTTAATGAACTCTTAGGCCAACCCAATATATTTTAAGAATACATCTATTTCTAATTGAATGTGTAGAAATGGCGTGAATATTAAATAATTTAGAGTGCGTGCCTATGATGAAGAGAGGAATGGGAGTATTGATAGAGGTTAAGTGAAAAAACAGATTCTTGTATGTACTTAGAATGTGTCATGAACTGAGAAATATGATTAATTCAGTTTTGTACATTTGAAGTCAAAAAGGAAAACAAAGACAAGAAAAAATAATGTATACTGTATAAATGGAATGAGTTATTTTAATATTAAATTAAAGCATTACTGATTACTGATACTTCTATGTCTGAAAATAATAATAACAGGTCACTATATCTTTAATCATTCGGCTTAAAACAAGATGCTTTTTCTTCATGAATTGTTAGTAAGTATTTTCTCAATGACTATCTTCTCTACTTTAAGGCAGTCAGGATCATGTGCATACTGTTCAATTCTATATCCCCAGAACCTAAAACTTTACATGCTAGATGTCCAGTAAAGCTTATTTGAATAAATAAACTGACTAGGCCATCCAAAACAACATGAAGTTAAGCCTACTTTACTGTCTTTAAGCACTAAACACATTGTGCTCAGTCATGTCTGACTCTGTGACCCCATGGACTGTAGCCCACCAGGCTCCTCCATCCAAGGAATTTTCCAGGCAAGAATACTGGCATGGGTTGCCATTTCCTACTCATAGGTCAGTTGGTAAATTATCTGCCTGCAATGCAGGAGACCCAGCTCTGATTCCTGGGTCAGCAAGATCCCCTGGAGAAGGAAATGGCAACCCACTCCAGTATTCTTGCCTGGAGAATCCCATGGACAGAGGAGCCTGACAGGGATTGCAAGAGTTGGACACGACTTAGTGACTAAACCACCACCACTCCAGGGGATCTTTCTGACCCAGGGATTGAACCTGCATCTCTTGCATCCCCTGAATTGGTAGGTGGATTCTTTACCACTAGCACCACCTGGAAAGCCCAGTTCAGGTCAGTTGCTCAGTCACATCTGACTCTTTGTGACCCCATCGACTGCAGCATGCCAGGCTTCCCAGTCCATCACCAACTCCCAAAGCTTATTCAAACTCATGTCCATCGAGTTGGTGATGCCATCCAACCATCTCATCCTCTGTCGTCCCCTTCTCCTCCCACTTTCAATCTTTCCCAGCATCAGGGTCTTTTCCAATGAGTCAGTTCTTTGCATCAGGTGGCCAAAGTATTGGCACTGAACATACTATGCTGTGCTGTGCTTAGTCACTTAGTCGTGTCTGACTCTGCTACTCCATGGATTATAGCCTGCCAGGATCCTCTGTCCATGGAGATTCTTCAGGCAAGAATACTGGAGTGGGTTGCCATGTGCTCCTCCAGGGGATCTTCCCAATCAGGGATCAAACCCAGGTCTCCCACATTGCAGGTGGACTCTTTACCATTTGAGCCACCAGGGAAGCCCCAAACATACTATACGTGAATAATATATATTCTCAATTAATTCTCAAAGCACTCTGATGTGAGCTTTCTCATTTGTGTCTCATAAATGGATTAAACTTGGGTTCAGAGAGTTTAAACGATTTTTCTACACTTTAAAGTGGTAGGACTAAGATTTTAACTCAGATTGTTTTGATTCTACAAGGCATTGCCAGATCCTGATGTACTCTTATTTTCTCATTCATTTTGGTTTCCAAATTTTGCCTTGAGTCTATTTCTAGAATATAAAAAGGGAAAGATAGAAAAAGCATATAAGTTACAAACTTTAGTTGCCTAAGAAGAATATTCTCCTTTTAGTTTATTCTTCCGTGGATATCAGTATACATCCAGTGCAGAACAATTCATCAGAAGACAGGATGGGCCTTGACTTTGATCTGGATAGATTATAAATTGACCCAGAAGAATCGAAATATAAATGTACTTTATAGCTGTATTTTTTATTACTTCTATTTTCAATTACAGTATGGCTGTAGGATCTTATTTGTTTTCCTTAAAACTTACTAGCATTTTCCAACAATAACATAGTGAAGGGAGAGGTGGATCCAGATTACTTATATGACTGTGTAATGAATTTTACTACTGAAAATGCCTTTTTAATAAAGATCATGTATCTGTGGCCCTGGCATAGTTTTTATTGAAGTCATTTTTCTCCTTCTTGAGTGGAGGATAAATGTTCTCTAATGAACTCTTGTCACCATGGCCAGACCAAGTTCATTAACAGCCTGACACGCGGTTAGCTTGCTATCCAGAGTTGTGGCTTGGAAGATGGATTCCAGAGAGTGCTCCCTCCACCCTCTCTTCTGCAGTCCTATCCGACTAATGCTCCAATCTGCTGGCCTGCAGGAGCTGCTGAAGCACAATAGCAGATCCTGACTTTAAGGCGAATGTTACTATTTCCTTGAACTACACCCCACCATCCCCAAACTACTTCCTTCCCATTCTCCTTTAAGTCAGAAGATCAGATGCCACCTGCCCTCAGAGACTCAGTCTACTCTTCTCTGACCTATGCAGCTAAATTATGCTACATCTGGGCCAAAATGAAGCCAGGAGTTAAACCAAGCTTTATAATTCGGAGGAAAAAATTAACCTGCGTGATTATTCATTACAACTTGTGTCACATATAGAGAGCTACTGCCAGATCCATTTCTGTTTTCAGATTCTTAATAGAGACTACAGCCTAGCGCAGGTGGTAATGTGCCTTGGGCTCTGCCCTACAGCTGTTTGATTTCCCTGTGATCTTGAAACTGTCTCTCCAGGACTATCATCTAGGCAGGGAGACAGATGCCCTCAGGAAACAAATGTTCCCAGACCCACTTGTCTGGACATTGTCACCTTTTGTGATACAAACCACATTTTCTTGTGCTCCTATCAGAAAGTCTCTTTTGAAAGTGATGATAACTTTGGATGCAGGTTAATGCATGCAGATGGATGCCACAGATGGAGGCCTGCCTTACTTCTACTGGAAAAAATATGTGTCCTCATGATGTGGTTCCAGGAGGACCCCATAAAACACCTGGTGTTCTCCCCACCCCAAATGTTCCAGAAAAGCTGCTCTTAGAGTTGTCAAATATATACTGAGTTTTCTTCTTATGGAAGGTAAACATACACACTAGACTTATTACCATGACACATGTGTGTTTTTCAGACCCTTTCACGCTTAGTGCTTCACCCTTGTCCTCTCTCTCACCATTTCAGGGCACAACTTCCAACTGCTTGCTGTGAGCAACTGTGTGTTCCCTATGGGCTTGCTCAGCAGGACAGACTTTCCATTAAGAAGTGACATTTTACTCTAGTAGGTGCACCCTTAATCAGTGACTGGATAAAAAAATTCCTTCTTTCTCTGAAGTGTCCTTCTTTACTGGCTTCTAGGGTTTTCCTGGTGTGACTCTACACCAGTGATCTAAAGAGGTAGCTAGGCTGATGTTGCCCCTTCATTGGCTGCTCTTCCTTACCAGTCTTAATTAGCGTCCCCCTACCCCGCAGATGTTCTTTTCCCCCCAAAGAGACAACTGGCACTAAAACCATCTTCTCAGAGGTTTGATTTAGGAGATTTTCAGATATGAACTGTAGTAAGAGAACATGTGAGAATCTCGGATCTTGAGCAAGGGAGTAAAAGTGAAAGTGTTAGTCACTCAGTTGTGTTTGACTCTTTGCGACTCCATGGACTGTAGCCCGCTAGTCTCCTCAGTCTGTAGAATTCTCCAGGCAAGAATACTGAAGTGGGTTGCCATTCCCTTCTCCAGGGGATCTTCCCAACCCAGGAATCAAACCCAGATCTCCTGCATTGCAGGCAAATTCTTTACCATCTGAGCTACTAGGAAAGTCTCAGCACCACCTTCTGAGATCATTGTCATTGTCACCCTCATAGGAGAGGAATGAGAGCTCAGAGGGTACCTCTGAGAGCTTAGCTTGCCTATGGAGGGAGAGGAACTATCATTAGAAAAAGAAAATCAATCTGCCCACAGGGCAAGCTAAGCAATGTCTACAGTATCTCTACGGTCCTCTGAGCTCTCAGTCCTCTCCTGAGAGCGTGACAATGACAGTGATCTCAGAGGGTGGTGCTGGTTGACGAGGTCACATACAGGCACAGAGTAAGTGCTCAGTAAACATTTATTTTAGCCCATCCTTTGCCCTGGAGAAGGAAATGGCAACCCACTCCAGTATTCTTGCCTGGAAAATCCCATGGACGGAGGAGTCTGGTGGGCTACAGACCATGGGGTCACAAAGAGTCGGACACGACTGAGCAACTTCACTTTCACTTTCTTTCACTTTGCTTGTGAACCTAAACATGTACATATTCTGTTTTACATAGAAATTCAAGAGGAATTTCTTTGGACAGTGAGTAAATAATGCTACATTCAAAACAGGAACAAAAAAGAAAAAGAAAAGCCAAATTCTAAAAAAAAGCGAGACCATCTCTCTTAAGGGGCAAAGCCCCATGAAAGGCATTTTCACTTATAGTACCTCATTTAATTTCAGGAGAGTCCTGTGTGGCAGATTCTTATCCCCATCTTACAGATGGGTAAAATAAAGCCCAGTAAAGTGAACTTACTAAATGTACATAGCTTGTTAGGGATGTAGTTCATACTGAGATCATACTCAGTATGGTTCATACTGAGATCCTCTGGTTCCAAGGCCTATATAACACCATGTTTGTCTGATGCTTTGCTTTGAATAGAATGTAGAAAGAAGGGTGGGTCCACAGCAGAAACCAACAAAAAGTCAAGAGGTAAAGCTGGTGATGCACACGTACACGTGCATTTAGTTTAAGGCCAGCTTGTGAGTACACTGCAGTGAAAGCAGTCTCTTCTCAGCCTCAGTACTCTCACCGCTGCTCTCGTGCTGAGGATAGGCTGCCATATTAGGCTGGTTCAAATGGATCTAGGTGGATGTGACATCTCAATTCAGATGTAAGTCCTAGATGTGACAGAGTACAGTGGTACTCGTGTAGTTGTGTCTGAGCATGCTCCTCAGTCACATGGCAACACGGGGGACATGAGCCTTGGAAATCACTAGGGCTGAGTTTTAGTCCTCATCTCTACCTGGGCTCCCCCAGTATCAATACTCCAATGATGCACCATGTCCCTTTCATGGCCACGGTGTGCTTTCTCAGTGTCTTATCACACAGGTTCCCTTTGCCTGAAATTCTCTCTTGCCTCCTTTCTCCCTGAAGAGTTTCTCCCTCTTCTTGGATGGCTTCCCTGATTGGATACTCCAGTTAAGTACTTGTTTTCACTTTGGGTATTATCATTCCTATCAGACCCTAAAGAACTGACAATCAGATGTGGTCAGCGAAGCAGTGGGATTGGTGGACACTGTGGGGTGTATGTTACATGCTGGTGTGGACTGGGGGAAGTGGTCTGTGAGAAGGCTATTGCTTGGATGTGTAGAGGTGCGGGGTGTGAAGACAGTAGCCTGTCCCACTAGTAGGTCCATGGACAAAGTCTGAGCTCTTCAGGGATGATGGCACTTAGATCTGAGAACTAGACAGTGGTGACTCGATAAGCAGTGGAGATTGCTAAGGGAGAAGGGAGCACGTGTGAGGAGTCCCTGAAGGGCTCTCAGAAATAGCATGGTAAGACCCAGAGAGGGTGAGGCTGGAGGGATTGAACATTTGAGCCTTTTCTGTTACTGGAAATTTTTGGTTCCTACAAGCCAAGGAGACTGATAAGAGCTGACTTTTAACTCCTGGAGGGGAGGGACCTTTGTCTTTTTGAATGTGTATTCCAATAAAACTTTATTATGGTTGCTAACATTTAAATATCCTGTAATTCTCACATCACAAAATTCTATTCTCCTTTTGATGTTTTTAAAATTTGAGCCTTTTTGAGAGTTGACTCATTGGAAATGACCCTGATGCTGGGAAAGATTGAGGGCAGGAGGGGAAGGGGGCTACAGAGGATGAGATGGTTGAATGGCATCATTGACTCAACGGATGTGAGTTTGAGCAAACTCCGAGAGATAGTGAAGGACAGGAAATCCTGGAGCATTGAAGTCCATGGGATCACAGAGCTGGACACGATTGAGCTACTGAACAACAACAGAGAGCAGTTTTAGAGTCACAGTAAAATTGAGAGGAAAGTACCAGAGATTTCCTAACTATCCCCTACCCCTACACATTACACAACCTCCCTCATTATAAACATCACCCATGAAAGTGGTACATTTGTTACAAATGATAAATCTACATAAACACATCATAAATACCCCAAATCCATAGTTTACATTATTGTTCACTCTTGGTATTGTATATTCTAAAGGGATCTTCTCTTTTTTGAACTTAATACTTTGAAATGATTATAAATTCACAAGAAAATGCAAAGAAACGTCCAGGAAAGTCCTATGAACCCTTCCCCCAGTCTCCCCTAATGTTAGCATTTTATACATTTTATATATAGTTCAATATAAAAACCAAGAAATTGACATTGGTGCAATCCCTAGAGTTGATTCAGTTTCCATCAGTTATACATGCACTTGTGTATGTATGTACCCATGTATGTGTTTATATAGCCTACATAACTTTATCACACGTTTGTGTAACTACCATCCCAATCAAGATACTTAAATGTACCACCATCACAAGACCCTCTCATGTAACCTTTTTATAGTCCATCCCTTCCATTCCCATCCCCATCCCCTAGCAACCACTAATACATTCTCCAACTCTGTAATTACATTTTTTCATGAATGTTATTCCATGAAATCATGTAGTAGATATCCTTTGGAGATTGGTATTTTTTCACTGAGCATGATTTCCTTGAGGTTCATCCAGGTTGTTGCCTGCAGTAGTTTTTACCTTTTTATTGCTGAGTTATATTTCATCGATATATTATGTACAGGGACACCTTGTCTTTTTAATTCTGTATTTCCTGCATGGTACCTGGCATGTGGTTGGAGCTCAGTGTCAACTATGTGAAGGGATAACTGACTCTGCAAATAACTTGCTGTGTCAAATGCCTTGCATGAGTGGGAAAAGCTAAAGCAGTTTATTTCCACATCGTTTAGCAGAGCCAAATTTCTGATCTTCTGACTTAAACCTACCACTGCGAGTTCTTCTAAATGAACAGTCACCTCATTTGACTGGAGAAAAAGTAGATCAAATAAGACAAACTGACACAAATTGAAATTTGCATGCCAATGTGATCTGCCCAGGCTTATAATTGATAATACATTTGAAAACTTCCCCTGTGGCTCAGCTGGTAAAGAATCTGCCTGCAATGTGGAAGACCTGGGTTTGATCCCCGGGTTGATAAGATCCCCTGGAGAAGGGAAAGGCTACCCATTTCAGTATTTTGGCCTGGAGAGTTCCATGGATTGTGTAGTCCATGGCGTTGCAGAGTCGACGATGCAAGGAAAGTCATCACAAAGAAAGTGAGTGACTTTCACTTTCACTTTGAAAACGTCAACCTTTAGTGTCTTGATCACCCTGAATAATTTTTACCCTAGCAGTGAAGTTCACCTAAAAACTTGAAATCCTAGAAAGTGTAACTGTATTAATGATGGAATTTAAGTGTAAAAATTTGATAAGAGAATGTCAGAACTCCTTCTTCCTAATTTACACTTCTAATAATAATAATGCTTTCCCTTCTGCTGTGCTTGAACATTACAAAGAGGCGGTTTCACAGCCACCATCTCCGTTAGCCCTGAAGTGATGCTATGAGGTGGAAGCACACAGTGGTGGTTGGTGGTACGTGTTATTGTCGTTGCACTTGGCAAATGAGACCACAGAACCCGAGAGATGTCAGATGATTTGTCCAAGCTTTTATAACTGCCTAATGAATGAACCTGGCTAGAACTCTGATTTTACTTTATTTTTTTAGTATATTTTTTTGTGGCCATGTGGCATATGGAACACTAGTTCTCTGACTAGAGATGGAACCCATGCCTTCTTCAGTAGAAGTGCACAGTCTTAACCTTTGGACTGCCAGGAAAGTCCCAACTCTGATTTTAATTCTATGTTCAACCTGTTAGACTGCTATTTTTCATGTGTAAGTAAACTCTTTTTAAAAAGGAGAAATCTCTTCTTTTTTACTTGGAGACTATTTTCATCATTTGACTCTCACAATCTCAATGTCAAAGTTATCCCATGTGTGTATTTCTACATCATTGACTTGCTGAAAATCATGTTTGTGAAAACTGGAAGCTCCATCTTGATTGATTTTGCTCAAACAAATCTTAGAGATGTTTAGAATAAACTACTGTATATTATTATACATGATTTCAGTAATTTATTTTACCTGGGGGCAAAATCCCAGCTATTGAGTTTTATAAAAAAATCTCCAGATGGCTTGATTATACCATTTTAGAAACCAAGTGTATAAAAATAAAAATGGATAAGTAAGCACAATTTGGAAACATACAGAGATGAAAAAATAAGAGTTAAGAGAGAAGTTTGAGTGTTTAAAAATATCTTTTCACTCATGAAAAAAACTTTCAGTAAACTAGGAATAGAGAATTTCCTCAACTTGCTAAGGAATATATACAGAAAATATACAATATCATACTTAATGATGAGAAATCAGTTGCTTTCCCTCTAGGATCAGGAACAAGGGTAGAATTTTCTTTTACCACTCTTATTCAACATTTTACTGAAAAGTCCTAGCTACTGAAATAAGACCTGAAAAAGAATTAAGGGTCTAAAGTTTAGGATGGAAGGGAAAATAGGAAGGCCTAGGAAGGAAAACAGAGAAGGCAATGGCACCCCACTCCAGTACTCTTGCCTGGAAAATCCCATGGATGGAGGAGCCTGGTGGGCTGCAGTCCATGGGGTCGCTAAGAGTCGGACATGACTGAGCGACTTCACTTTCACTTTTCACTTTCATGCATTGGAGAAGGAAATGGCAACCCACTCCAGTGTTCTTGCCTGGAGAATCCCAGGGATGGCAGAGCCTGGTGGGCTGCCATCTGTGGGGTCGCACAGAGTTGGACACGACTGAGGTGACTTAGTAGCAGCAGGAAGGAAAAAATAAAACTTTCTTTGCAGATGATATGATTGTCTATGCAGAACATCCCAAAGAATTGTCCAAAAACCTCCTGAAGCTAATAAGTGATCATAGCCAAGTTGCAGATAGAAGGTTAATGCACAAAAACCAATTATCTCTTATATGCCAGCAATAAACAAATTAATTTAAAAATATAGAAAACTCATACTAGTTAATATACAACCAAAAAAAAAGAAATGCTTAGGTATAACTCTAACAAAATATATGCAGAAACTGTTACGCGGAAAACTACAAAACTCTGATGAATAAAGAAAATCTGAATAAATAGATGTTCCATGTTCAAGGATTAGAAGACTCAGTATTGATATCAGTTCTTCCCAATTTCATCTATAGCTTTAATAAAATACCAGTCAAAATCCCAGCAAGCTATTTTGTAGATATTGACAAACTAACGAGAGTTTATACGAGAAGACAAAAAACCTAGAATCACTAACACAGTACTGAAGAACAGGGCTTTCACTGCTTGATTTCAAGACTCACTGTAAAGTTAAAGTAATCAAGACAGTATGATACTGGTGAAATAATAGGTATATCTAGATATCTATAAATACACTGAGAGCCCAAAAATAGACTTAAACAAATATAGTCAACTGATATTTGACAAAAGAGCAAAGACAATTCAGTGGAGAAAAGGTAGTCTTTTCAATAAATATTGCTGGACAAACTGAACATTTACATGCAAAGAAATAAACCCAGACCCAGAATTTATATCTTTCACAAAAATTAACTCAAAGTGAATCATAGATTAAATGTAAAACACAAAGCTAAAAAATTTCCAGAAGAAAACATAGGAGAAAACCTAGGTGACCTTGTATTTAGTGAGAAGTTTTTAGTTACAGCCTCCAAAGAGCCATCCATAAAGGACAAACTGTTATGTTGTATTGTTCTGAAGAATGAGCACTTCGGCTTTGTGAGTTGGGAATTAATTTTTGGTTGTAAGTAATATTAAAACCTTAATCCAAATGAATTTTCAAACATATATTAACAAGGAAAGGAAAAAACTTTCAAGCCATTTGAGGGTTATCAACAACAGTTGCATCTTGTGCCCGTTTCATTGGATTGTAATAAATTGCAATATACAAAGTGAACCAGTATGTGGTGATTCTTTTCCTTTTTAATATTTCAGTATTACATGGTACAGTTTCCTTCTAGGGCAAGGCAAGGCAATTGATATTTATTGAACATCTGTTCTAGGTTGGCATCATACTAGACACTGCAATATAAAATTGCAAGAGGAAATCTTAGCCATGAGGTTAATATATCTTCATACCGTTCACCGATTCCATCCCTCATTTCATACAGAAATAACAGGAGAACATTCTGTAGGATACACAAAGAATTTGACCAGAAAATAGTGAAAAACTCTAGTTTCAAAGGTTCTTCTGATACTTTATAGAACTAAGTGGTAGATATAGCTATGAAGGTGGTATAGTGAGTCCCATTTTTTTTAATGTTCCAGGAGGCCTTAGATGTTAGTGATGACTCACAACAGTGGGAGTTAGGAAGGAACATGCAGCAGGAAAATGGACAATTTAGGATTAGGTTGAGAAGAGGCTCTTTTTCCCAAAGGGCAATGCTACTTCTGAGGGTGAGGAACCTGGAGTTGGGTTACAGAGATGTTTTCTTCTTTATTTCTATTAAGAAGTCTGCCAAGTAGGTGTTATTTCAACCATTTTATAGACAATGAAGTGAGTCTCAGACAGGATAAGTGCTTTTTTTTTCAAAATCACAGAACCAGTGGTAACAACAGAATTAAATAGCTGTCTAACTCCAGTATTCTTTCTTCTCTACCAGAGGCAGCGTCGTATAATGATTTAATGGATAGACTCCAGTGTCAAGTTACTTTGGATTACTTTCTGGGATTTCCATTTATTAGCTGTTTCAGTCAGTCAGCCAGTCGTGTCTACACAGTTATGCCTGACTCTTTGAGACCTTTTGGACTGTAGCCTTACAAATTCCTCTGTCCTTGGGGTTTTTCAGGCAAGAAACATTGGAGTGGCTTGCCATTTCCTCTTCCAGGGGATTTTCCTGACCCAGGAGTTGACCAATGTCTCCTGTTTCCTGCATTGTAGGCAGGTTCTTTACCTGCTGAGCCACTGGGGAAACCCCCATTAGCTATTTAACCCTGTACAATTCATTCACCAAATCTGTTCCTCAAAATGCCCATATGAAAAATAGTGAAAATCATCTGACTCATCAGATTGCTGTGAGAATTAAGTAAACATAATAAGACTGTAGTATATTGTATGGTACACAATAAAGGATCAATACACATCAGCCAGAATTATTCTAACATGACCTTGCTTTGTCATAATGAGAAAAGAATATTGTAAGATGCTACTTGGATTCACAGACATTAAAAAAAAAAATCTCAACAAGAGCTCCAGTCTTAGAAAGGGCCATAAATAAATGACCAAGCAGTCTCATTTTAGAAGGCTTGTATGGGAGGCATTCTACAATAATTGTTAGTCTATAAGAGAATAGCCCATCTAAACTGTCTAATTCATATGTTCTTTCCAATATACTTCCAAGATGAAATGTAACTTTTTTGGTATCTGTCTCCTCCAATAAAACACTTAACTTAAATCTACATGTGAATTGGGGCCATAACATATATAACCACATATAACTAACTACATTAGTTGCTCAAGGAGTTTACATTCTTCTCAGAAGTTTTTTTTTTTTTTAATATTTTAACATAAAAGTGAGAAGTGCTATAAGACAGGTATAGATTAAACACTGTAGGTGTTTGGAGGTAGAAAAGATTGCTTCCAGCAGGAGGATATGGAAAAGCTTTAGAGGAGAGGTGGCACTTGATTTGTGCCTTGACCTAAGAGTAGATTTAGGCGTGTAGAGATAATGGTGAAGGCTATCTAGAGGGGAATAAGAACAGGACAAATATAGAGTGACGACAATGAAAAACAAACAAAAAAAGTTTTGTTGAAATCAGTTTGTGGGGATCAAAACCAGTCTAGGGAGTTTGAATTTTATGTAGAGGCTAAGGGGTACAGTTGAGTGTGTTTAAGAATAATAGGCTCTGACCTGCCCTTTGGAAAACAACTCTGGTGGCCATTTACAGACTGGGCTGCAAGAGAAAGGAAAGTGATAAAGAGTTAAGTAAGGTATTGTGGAAATCCACAATGAGGGCTGTAATAAGCTGCTGATGGTGCAAATGGCACCCCTGTAAGGACCTGTGGAGTAAAACCGACAGGATCATGCCATGTTTGGATGAATTTTCAGGGACAAAGAGGAGTCTAATACATTTCAAAGCTGTGTCGCTAAGAGAGTGCTGGGAACCCTCATTAGAAACAGAGACTGTAGAAGGAGCAGAACCAACAGAAATGCTGAAAGCACTGTAGGACATCACAAATTTAAAGTCCATCTTATAGAACCTCCAAGTAGAAGACCCCATAAGATGTTAGAAAGGGGGAATAATGGTTTATCAGAGATGGAAAATAATCACCACCTGCAGGGTTCATATGAGCCTTGGGGTTCTTCTATCATGATTGTGACTGAATAGTGTCCCCAGTTTCCGGCTATGAATTTTTTAATGGTTTCTTTATAAACACTCCCTGTACGATCTTCATTTTATTTATGTTAGATTATTCACATTCACCGGCCCAAAGACTATTAGAATCAGATGGTGTGGAAACTAAAGATCTATGTCACTGCTGCTGCTGCTGCTACTGCTAAGTTGCTTCAGTCGTGTCCGACTCTGTGTGACCCCATAGACGGCAGCCCACCAGGCTCCCCTGTCCCTGGGATTCTCCAGGCAAGAACATTGGAGTGGGTTGCCATTTCCTTCTCCAATGCAGGAAAGTGAAAAGTGAAAGTGAAGTCGCTAAGTAAGTATCGGACTCTTCGTGACTCCATGGACTGCAGCCTACCAGGCTCCTCTGTCCATGGGATTTTCCAGGCAAGAGTACTGGAGTGGGTTGCTATTGCCTTCTCCGCAATGTCACTGAGTAACCTTTAAATGTTATTAGATATTGATGAAGAACATATTCCCCTGTCCTCTTCCAGTGACAGTTCTGCTGTGTCATGAGATACCTCTCTCCATACTATCCTTGTATCATAATATACTTCTGCTCACCCGTATGAGCAAACTCAGGAGATGGTGAAGGACAGGGAAGGCTGGCATGCTGCAGTCCACGGGGTCACAAAGAATTGGACACGACTTAGTAACTGAACAACAACAACAACTGGCATGTCACAAGAAAATCCTGTCCTGAGGAAAAGAAAAAACAATATTCAGAAGAGACCCTAATGATACAGAAAGATGGTGCTTGGAAAGAGGCCCCAGATGATTTCCTCAGGTGCTTAAAGAGATGGGAATACCAGACTACCTTACCTGCCTCCTGAGAAACCTGTATGCAGGTCAGGAAGCAACAATTAGAACTGGACATGGAACAACAGACTGGTTCCAAATCGGGAAAGGAGTACATCAAGTCTGTTTATTGTCACCATGCTTATTTAATGTATATGCAGAGAACATAATGAGAAACTCTGGGCTGGTTGAAGCACAAGCTGGAATCAAGATTGTGGGGAGAAATATCAATAACCTCAGATATGCAGATGACACCACCCTAATGGCAGAAAGCAAAGAAGAATTAAAGAGCCTCTTGATGAAAGTAAAAGAGGAGAGTGAAAAAGTTGGCTTAAAACTCAATATTCAGAAAACTAAGATCATGGCATCCGGTCCCATCACTTCATGGCAAACATATAGGGAAACAATGGTAATAGTGACTTTATTTTCTTGGGCTCCAAAATCACTGCTGATGGTGACTCCAGCCATGAAATTAAAAGACGCTTGTTCCTTGGAAGAAAAGCTATGACCAACCTAGACAGCATATTCAAAAGCAGAGACATTACTTTGCCAACAAAGTTCTGTCTAATTAAAGCAATGGTTTTTCTAGTAGTCATGTATGGATGTGAGAGTTGGACTATAAAGAAAGCTGAGTGCCGAAGAATTGATGCTTTTGAACTGTGGTGTTGGAGAAGACTCTTGAGAGTCCCTTGGACTGCAAGGAGATCCAACCAGTCCATCCTAAAGGAAATCAATCCTGAATATTTATTGGAAGGACTGATGCTGAAGCTGAAGCTCCAATAGTTTTGCCACCTGATGTGAAGAACTGACTCATTTGAAAAGACCCTGATGCTGGGAAAGATTGAAGGCAGGAGGAAAAGGGAATGACAGAGGATGAGATGGTTGGATGGCATCACCGACTCAATGGACATGAGTTTGAGTAAACTCCAGGAGTTGGTGATGGACAGGGAAGACTGGCGTGCTGCAGTCCATGGGGTCACAAAGAGTCAGACATGACTGAGTGACTGAACTGAACTAGGCAAGTTTTGCATAATTGTTCCACCTGAAATTGAATACAACACTGGAAGTGTCAGGTACCAAGAGGCTGAGGGAGTGGAGTTTCTCTTTCTGATCATGTATATTTTTAGGTCCCTGACAGTGATCTCATACAGCAATTAATTAATGGGTCCCTCTATTTGCATTTTAAATGATACCTCTGAAAAACATATTTCATTTAAATTGAAGGAACATATTGTGTGAGAAGTAATTTGCTGTGACTCTAGCTTGGGGTTGGAGAATTGGGAAGAAATGAGACAGATTTATTGTCATATCCGAGTCACAGATTATAAATTACATAAAATACTCAAACAATGAATTATTTATTATATCTAATTTAAGCCTGAAGTCCAATATTACTATAGTTCAGTAAAAATGAACAAACTACAAACTACATGAGGTGTACAAATGGAATATCCTTTTTGTATCTCAAAAACAGTGATGTCAACTCCCTTATATGAAGAATCTAAAAAGAAACCAAACAAATAAACTTATTTACAAAACAGACTCACAGGCCTTAAAGGAAAAACTTATGGTTGCCAAAGGGGAGGAATGAGGGGGAAGAGATAGGGAGTTCAGGATCCATATGTATACTCTGCAATATTTAAAATGGGTAACTAACAAGGTCCTACTGTAGAGCACAGGGAACTCTGCTCAGTGATAAATAGCAGCCAGGATGGGAGGAGAGTTTGGGGGAAGAATGGATCCATGTATATGTGTGGCCGAGTCTCTTCACTGTTCAGTTGAAATTATCACAACATTGCTAATCAGCTATACTCCAATATAAAAAAAATTAAAAAAAAACAATATCAACAAAATTATGAACCCCTAGCAATAATAATTGTTTCTGATACTAATTACTATGAATGAGTAGGTAATGAGCTAAAACCCAAGTATTTTTTTTATAATAGAACATTTACCAAACAGTGATTTTTATAATGATAATGAACTAAAAAATAATTTTACACCAAAATATAAACATTTAATGTGGCCTTATGAACTCAAGGATGAATGATATGTATGTGAAAGAAGCAGAATGTGTATCTGAATGTAAAATTTACCATCTGTCTGAACTGACCACATAGCCTGACTGAGAAAGGAATTGTGAAGAAGGAGACCAGGCAGAGCTATATTGTGAGGGATGAGAACCTGGTGTGGAGAGGATTGCAGGATGCCAAACGATATTTCTGTTAATTCATAGAAATCTGTGAAATGGAGCCTCAGAACTGTTTCACTGCTGCTGCATTTAAAGATGTCTTTTACTTCTTTCTTGTGCGAAAACTGAACTCATTGCAGAAGACTTATGTTTTTATATGTGTGTATATGCTTTTATTTATTTGCTTGTGTAAAGGATATCATAACAATTGAAAAGTGGAATCCTCTGTTGGAGACTTGTCTTAGCAACCTGTATGTCCCCAGGCCTCACTAGCCTATTTGTAGGGAGCAGAAAAAAATCAGTGTTTGTTTCCAAATTGTGCTGGCTGTTAGCTCTCCCCAGGCTGAGCACGCTGGTAAAGGATCCTCCCCCGGCAGGCATTTTGGCTGCCTCCCAGACTGTTGAGCATTTGTTCAGAAGCGTCTTTGTCCACGGGCACTGTTGGCCTTCCTCCAGGCTTCCTCCTGAAGAACAGCGCTGCCTTGTCTAAGGTGCTATCTCCAGCTATGTTCCAAAGTTGAAGAATCACACACCAGAACAGAACAATTCCCTTTGATCTCCACAGTCCAGGAGTCTCAGCTGATTCCACATGGGCTTTCCCTCTCCTCTGGGCATGGACGTGCGCCACTGTGTCCTCCGTTGCCTCCATCTCCTAGTTTCACCCCAGGCCTGGCAAAACCAAGGCCTCCCACCTCAGAGGCCTCTTCATTAGACTTCACTGATTCAAATAAACAGAGGCCAATGGACTCATAGATGCTCTGTGAATTCAGTCTCAGTTATCCCCATCCTGTCATCTTAAACATCTCTCCCTAAGATCCTGTATCAGAAAGATGGCAGCTATGCAATTTGGCCTTTGAGTCTAGCACTAGGCTTTACAACCGTGGACCAAATTCTGGGTCTTAGTTTGATCTGAGGGGTTTAAGAATATACTCTCTGTGCTGCCTTTCTCCCTTGATCTAGGCACTCTGTGCCATAGTGTTGTTGTTTGTTATGGGGATAAAGGCAGAAGGACACACCCACCATCAGACACCTGTGTTTTGAGCCTCTGTTTTGAGATGTGTACATGGCCTGAGGCATCACGCTATTTTGTTTCCAAAGGAAATAAAAACAACAGAATAAATGGTCTCACCTCCCAGATAATACAGAATAATTCATGATTTCAATTAAACTGCTCCCAAACCTGTTGCACTGTCAACCTGTTGCAGTGAATGCCAACTAAGTAGGTCATATTTTTATTTTAAAGGAAAACATCTTCCAGGCAAAGTTGGAAACCATGAGTGACATGAAGCTGTGGCTAGAATCACTATGTTTTCCATAGGAGAATTAACAATTAGATCCAGTAGGCTAGGTACACTTGTATGGATTGAAAATAATATTAAAGTGATTAAGTTTTCAATTCAGTTCAGTTCAGTCGCTCAGTCGTGTCCGATTCTTCGCGACCCCATGAATCGCAGCACGCCAGGCCTCCCTGTCCATCACCAACTCCCGGAGTTCACTCAGACTCACGTCCATTGAGTCAGTGATGCCATCCAGCCATCTCATCCTCTGTCGTCCCCTTCTCCTCCTACCCCCAATCCCTCCCAGCGTCAGAGTCTTATCCAATGAGTCAACTCTTTGCATGAGGTGGCCAAAGTACTGGAGTTTCAGCTTTAACTCAAATTAGCTAAAGGAGTGGCAAGAGAAGCTGAAATCTGTAAGCTGAATTTGAGTAGTTCTAGTCCCACCTTCTATCATAAAACCTTTTAATTTGAATTGCAAGAAACAGAACACATGAATGTGAGTTTCCCTTTCTCGTTCTTTAAATACCCTGGCTGTAGTCAGGAGTCATTATCCATCCATCCATCCATGCATCTTCCACTGATGGTATACTTCAGATCATTTAAAATGGCAGATTCATGTTGATATATGGCAGAAACCAATACAATATTGTAAAGCAATTATCCTCCAATTCAAAATAAATTTAAAAAATAAAAAAATATTCTGCAAACATGAAAAGAAATGGAATAACTATGTTTTATGTGGGGGCTTCCCTGGTGGCTCAGTGGTAAAGAGTCTACCTGCAATGCTGGGGCCACAGGAGATGCAAGTTTGATCCCTGGGTTGGGAAGATCCCTGAGTTGGGAAGATCCCCTGGAGAAGTAAATGACAACCCACTGCAGTGTGGAGAATTCAGTGGACAGAGGAGCCTGGTGGGCTTTAGTCCATGAGGTCTCAACGAGTTGGACACAAATGAGTGACTGAGTACACAAGGTTCAGGCATCCAGTATGGAGCCGGGGGGCCATTGTGGATGAGGTTTCAGACACACTCCCACATCACTGAGAACCTGAATTTTCTGAACTGCATCCAACCTAATGACACCACCAGCTGTTTTCAAAAAGTATCTCCTAGCTGCTGCTGGCTGCAACCTTGTCATTTCAAAGCCCTCACCTCCCAGCTTCACAACTCTGTAAACATTTTGAACCCCAACAAATCTCTGCTTAACAAATACACTTATTTCTAGTCAGTTCCAATCTTACTTCCTGATAAACAATTAATAATTTATGTAACCTTGTGTTCTTTTGCCTTTATAATCTTGCTGCATTTTGTAGTCCAGCGGAACACAATTCAAGTGCTTCTTGGAACTGTGTTTCCTGTGCTGCAGTCCTAAGAAACCCTAAATAAATGCCTCCCCCCCACCCCCCCGCTGCCTCAACCAGGGGTCTCTGCCCTTGGAATTCTTGGTTAGCAAACTACCATGTGCTATTTGTGCCTAAACACAGCAGCAAAAGGGGATGCCAACAGGACAGGCAGAAGCTGAGAAGTTTTGTTGGTTTGTTGGGCATTGTAGGGTGAATGGATGTAGGTTCCTCTGGCTAAGAAGCTTGGGTGCCCTGGCCTGTTTCCCCAGTGTAACCATGATTGATGACACTAATAACTTGTCAGCCCCTCTTTGGCCCTTTTTAGGTGGGAAGCACTCCTGTGAATGATGTCTTAACAGCAGTCTCAGAAAGCACTGAGAGGTTTATCAGTCACACAGAGGAACAAAACTCCAATGGGAAGACAGCCAAGAGGGTTGGGTAGTGAGAAGTAATTTTCTCCTCCAAAGACCATGCCAGGAAGAGTAGAAGGGGTCTCAGTCTTCCTTGAGGTTCAGTTATCTAGATTCTTTTGAGAGCTAAGTTTCCATTAGGAGACAGTTTCCACTGTCTTAGAGATGTTGTGCAGTTTTGCTTGCAGTTTTACTAAATGTTTTTGTTTTGTTTGCTTTTTTTTTTCTTTTGGTTTTTTGCTTATAAGTCATGCCTCACATTTTGAGTACTACCAAAGAATAAGGTGTTCCAGGTACTTGTGATTTGTTTCTTAAGATACTAGTCTTTCATGGAAATATCCTTAAAAACTATTCCAGCATTTTGGCCTTAAGAGCTGAGTTCACTAATGTTAAGGAACGTATTTCTTGGCAGATCTTAAGCTCAGGCCCCTATCTTCCACATTGGTTTGTATCTACTGGTACCTATAATATGTTCTTTGGAGAAGGAAAGATAAGAAAGAGAAGGGAAGGAGAAGGATGGAGGAAGTGGTGTCCTGTCTGTTACCTGTTACTCCCTTGTACTTACTGTGAACTGGCATCGGAAGCCCATAGTATAGCTATAAGGACCAGAGGACAGCACAACTGTTTTTTGTGATTATTTGTGATATTCCAGACCCAACCTGAGTCTGGTTAGTGTCCAGCTGAAAAAGCATAGAAATGAGTTTGGAAGGTGTCATTTTGTCTGTGAGTGTAATCAAAAGAGCTCAACAGTCCATAATCTTGGCTTTAATGGTGACTTTACAGGGGAGCTCTACAGGGGTGGCAATCTTATCGGAAGGGGGTGCTAAAACACATATTTTGATATTGATTTTGTCTTGAAACACACATTTTAACTTAGATTGTAGATTTAGTTGGCAGCAGATTCTAGGAGAGCACTGATGGAAATTGTCAGGGAAGGAGGGAACAGCAGCCTATTCAGGTTATCCCTTGAGACCAACTTGTTTGCTATGGTTCTCACATGAACAGAAATAGATTAACCATAGCAGAGGGTATTTTAAAGCAACTTCAGGGAAGTGGACTTCGTGGTCATTCATGTATGGAAGTAAGGTCAGGAGAGAAGCAGTGTGGTGGACACTGGGATAGAGTGAGGTCTTCCCTTAGCATGGAGATTCAGAACTGTATTTGAGTATAACCATAAATGTGAATCTGTTGGTAAT
This sequence comes from Bos javanicus, assembly GCF_032452875.1. Classification (NCBI taxonomy): domain Eukaryota; kingdom Metazoa; phylum Chordata; class Mammalia; order Artiodactyla; family Bovidae; genus Bos; species Bos javanicus. The sequence goes on from NC_083868.1 coordinate 88,573,254, forward strand.
GCCTGTTAGCATTGGAACTATATTAAACATTATCTCACTGTTTTAAATTTTTCAGAACCTTTACCTGTCTATCCAGGTTACTGTGTACTGATTTGTAATACAGAACTGCCCTTGAAGGGTACAGAAGTTCAGAAGAACATTTTACTACTCTACATGGGTCCAAACTTCCAGAGGAGGTTCAGTTTGGAACCTCACCACTTCTCTTCCTTAGCCTTTTACTCACTTCTTGAATTATTTGTGTTCTTTGCATATTTCTTTGAGGTTGGAGAGTTTCTCTTACTGATCTTTGTATCTATCAGTGGCTGCAAAGCTTTTATGAAGTAAAAATTCATATTTTATGTCAAAATGAGAAAAATTTAAACATAAAAAATTTCTTCTGCCCTTTGGCCTTCCCCCTCCCCTCACTGTGTATTGTGTATCTGTGTTATGCATCAGCCAAAATGTCCCCATTGGCAGAAATACCTGCTCAACTGTAGAGAGCAATATTTTCCTAGCATCAACAAGACAACTCCTTAAAAGATAACTTTCTTTCTTGATCTTTTAAGGGGGCATAGATATGGGTTATGTAAATTGTCAAATGATATTAATACATCATTTAATGTACAGCCCGCTGTCTCAAAAAACTTATACAACTGTGCCTTGACTTCTCATGGGCAGACCTGTTCTCAGAGCTTTCTGAGATGCTCTTCCTGGGTTATAATCCTCAAATTTGGCTTAAGGATGGAAAATAAACTTTTCCATCTCTTACTTAGCTCAGACTAATTAATTTTTTGTCAACACTTTTCACATAACAGGCACTCAATAAATGTTTCATAATGAAGTACAAAGATGATGATAATCATAGAATATTAGTGCCGTATTTCTCAGAGCAGGATCCTATTTATGTTTTTATGGACGTCTCTGATTCATGGCAGACATTCCTAATGTCATTCCAATGTCTCTTGTCCTCCTCAAATCTCACATCCTCACCCCAACCAAAGCAGACACTACAGATCAGGTCTTGACCTTGAACTTGATCAGCCCCTTGGACTTTTGATAGAGAATTTGCCCTTTACCCTAAGAGAGATTATTTCTTCTACCCTTGTTAATTTTTCCTACAGAATTGCTTTCAGTTCATCCTTGCTTGCTCTATACTGCAGAACCCACTGTTTATGAGAAAGAAACAAATCTAGGGAGAGAAGGTGATGTGAATATATGTACAAATGTAGGAAAATTTAGGACATTCTATAGTGAACAGTGAGTAATTCAATATGGCTAGTGTTGAAAATGCAGGAAGTCAAAGAATTTAAGTTTTTAAAGTTAACTAGGACATGGAAGAAGGAGTTTGGGTTGTGATATAGATAATGAGGCAATTTAAACAATATTAGCAAAAAGTGTTCTGAATAAAAATATATGACATACATTAAGCTCAATTAAATTTATGTCAGTTAGACAAGTGAATATTGTATTTCTGAGATCATGTCAGTAGAAGGTATTTAAGTAGAAGAGATCTTATAGTGAAAGTAGTCCATATTTTTGGGCTATGAGCAATTTGAAACTGAGTATGTTTTCTTAGATATAAATGTAATAGTGAAAAAACACACGCAATTGGAAATATTTTATTCAGGGCAACCCAACTAGAATTCTATAAAAGACATAGCCATTTGAGCATCTGCCTTTCTCATTTGCTTTTCCCTTTCCCAAATCCCAGGAGACCATACAGTGTTCCTTAATACAAAAGTCAGAAAATGGCCTCTTACAGCAGAGTCAATTATATTTGTTCCTTGAGGGTCTTTTTTGCAATTGCATCTCTCAATAATGGTTCTTCAATTCATCTGAATTATAACCTAAGCTGGGCACTTACAAAAACTCATCAATTTTTTCTATAGTTTCAGACTGTAATTCACTGAGTATATTGCTTGGTCACTAATCATCAAACCTCATTCTCTAACCTCAGAAATGATGATTGACACACCCATATTTGACAACGTTTATTCTTTATGTCCTGCATTATAGGAAGTTAAATGCAGTTTAATTGGTGGAAACCAGAATCACTATTTTTCCTTTTGCAGGAAACTTGGCAAGAAATATTTACTTATGAGATCAAGTGGGAATAGAGTTTGGTATTCACAGAGGAAAGCCTAATGCTCTTGTGTTTTATCTTCCTTTCAGCATTAAATATTGGTGCAGAATCCAACAAAGGGGTGTTTAAGGAGGAGGGTGTTAGCAGGATGGGGGCAGGGCAAGGTGGGTGGTTGCTGTAAGAGTCACATAGTAAGTAACCTGTCTCTAAAATGATTCACATTGAAAGTATGGGTATGAATATATTTCAAAAATGTGAAAATATGGATCAAGATCTCATATATAGTTAAATCAGGGCTAAACTGTTTACTTGATTAAAACTAGATTAAAACTTGGTTAAAACAATTAAAATTGTTATTCTGCATTTGTAGACACTGACCAGAAGATTCACACTGGCTGTTTCCACACAATTACAGCTGGCCTCTAGCATTTTCTGGATTTCAAGTTTTGCTTTTGTTCCTCTATCAAATTTATATTCTTGGCTTTCCTTATAAAAACCGGTGACTGAAATAAAGAGCAGGATATTTGATTGCTTTGGGTACTATCTCTGTAATGTGGTTCTTAGTCTTTGAGAAGCAACAACTTATTCAAATAACAATGTTATCTGATTAGCGTAATCAGGGTTGAAACGGCTCATAAAATATAGGTGGAAATAGAGCAGCATAATCAGCAGCTGTGGTCTGTTCTTTTCCACCTGTGGCTGTAAATCAAATGGTCACCCTGATGAGAGCAAGTTAACAAAAGGTTTTCAGGGACAAAGTTGAGGAGCTATCTCAACATTTTAGGGAAAAATTATTTCCTGGAGAATGTTATATAAAAGTCAAATAAGTCAAAGTGAGATATTTTTCTGATGCACTTAGAACAAATCTGAAAGTTCCTTTAAAAAGACTAGGGGCTTTGGATTTCAACATCAGTTTGAAGATAAAGATCTGGACTGGAACATAAAAATGTCCTCCTGGGACATTCCATTATAATTCCTAGATGATTATTCAAAGTCATGCACACAGACTTCAAACTAGTTTCAGAGGCAAAGTTAATGAAATGACATGGTATAAATTGATCTTGATGTTTTCTTCAAAGTTGTACGTTTAAGAAGAAGCTTTACCAGATAACAAAACAATGTGGGGCAATAATGAATGAACATAAAGAATTTCAACTTTCGTTTCTAGTCACTTCAGAAGCTCAGGCTTTTAATAAAGAGAGAATAAAATAAATCTCGAAGTTTGTCAGTAATCTAGCTGACTCAAGCCCTTAAACCTCAATGAGGCAATCAACAAGATGGTATTAATAGTACTTTATTATTTTACAAAGGAGACATAAGCATTTATAAATTGCTTTTATAATCTTGGACTGCACCATTAGCTAGTTTGAGGTAACATAGTCTTAGTAATAATGATCACTTGTTGAATGCTTACCATGTGACTAGCACTTTGTTTTATTTAATCCTTCCATCTCAGAGTTGTATGGAAGAGTTTATTATAATTTTAACTTTACAGATAAAGAACAAATGCTCAGAAATATTAAATAATTTGCTCAAGTCTGACATTTAATCAGTGGCAGAACTGATGTTCAGATTCAAGTCTCTGATTCCAGGTCCCTTTTGCTTTTTTGCAAAATCTTTTATATTGCCTGAGTGAACACTGCAAGCAATAGAAGTTTACAGAAATATTTCCTACTATTTTCCATTTTCCACTGTGGTATCCTAGGATAAATTCAAGTCTCACTTTGTAGGCTACTCCCTGTCAAGGATTTACCTTTTGCAGCTAATGCACCTGGACAGACATGAACAGATGACCCCTAATTTATCTGAGCAGGGTAGGTAAGTGAACAGAGGTGCGCTGAGCATATTCTATGTGCTAAGTTGGTAGGCACAGTATTTCTTTTAATCCATATGATAGTCCATTTTGCAGAGGAGGCAGGATCAAAAAAATTGAGTGACTCGCCCAAGTTTGCATATCAAGTAGGTGATGAGCTGGGATCTGAACCCAAGGGTGTCTGACTCCTGGCCCTACCTCCCTTCCCCTATTTCACACTGTTCTGCTGCTGCTGCTGCTGCTGCTAAGCCGCTTCAGTCGTGTCCGACTCTATGCGACCCCATAGACAGCAGCCCACCAGGCTTCCCCATCCCTGGGATTCTCCAGGCAAGAACACTGGAGTGGGTTGCCATTTCCTTCTCCAATGCAGGAAAGTGAAAAGTGAAAGTGAAGTCGCTCAGTCGTGTCTGACTGTAGCGACCCCATGGACTGCAGCCTACCAGGCTCTTCCGTCCATGGGATTTTCCAGGCAAAAGTACTGGAGTGGGGTGCCATTGCCTTATCTGTCACACTGTTCTAGGCATCATAATAGAGCACAGCCTTCTTTGTAGCAGCCTGTTCTCTATGTTCTGAAAGAGCTATTGGTATAGGTTAGAAAATGGAAAACTATTTGACTTCTTCTTCTTTTTTTTACTGTTTTTATTTTTTTTTTTAATTTAAATCTATTTAATTGGAGACTAATTACTTTACAATATTGTATTGGTTTTGCCATACATCAACATGAATCCGCCACGGGTGTACATGTGTTCCCCATCCTGAACTCCCCTCCCACCTCCCTCCCCATACCATCCCTCTGGGTCATCCCAGTGCACCAGCCCCAAGCATCCTGTATCCTGCATCAAACCTGGACTGGCGATTCGTTTCTTATATGATATTATACATGTTTCAATGCCATTCTCCAAAATCATCCCACCCTCTCCCTCTCCCACAGAGTCCAAAAGACTGTTCTATACATCTGTGTCTCTTTTGCTGTCTTGCATACAGGGTTATTGTTACCATTATTTGACTTCTTCTGAGAGACCCTCCCCACTGCCTAGTTTGAGGTGTTACAAAAATTAGTAACATAGCAGTAAGATGGATCATACTGAATAAATGATGTATCTTCTCAATGAGTGTGTGTAAAAGGGAGAAATTGACTCTAGGCAACATTATACATTTTCTGCAGTGGAATTAAGCCATTTTCTTTAGTTTCTTTAGTTAGGAGACATTCTGCAGCTGCAAAAATGAATTTGTGTGTTTTCAAAAAGCCAAGGCAATAATGAGAAACATTTTTTAAAAACTGAGCTGTTTGTGGGCTGGGTATCAATGAATCAAGGGATAAAAAGATACACTGGAAGCAGGTTTTGGTTTGTTTTTAATTCTCTGAGGCTTGATTAAAGGGAAGTGAGGATCTGCCCTTACTTGAATGCTTGTGGCAGTTTAAATTTTCCCTGGCATGATTCAAGTCTCATATGGATGAGGGGACTTGGGTGAACTAAGAAATCTGGGAATTGGGCCCAGACAGAAATAACAAGTAGGTGCTAATCCACGTGGAACTCAGGGCTCTGAAGTGGGCAGCTGTGTCTGATATAATTTCTTATCCCTGTAGTGCAACTGTCCTTTGGGTATCCTGTGATCTGTGACCTTCTCTCAGGAGAGCTGGGCAGGTGCTTTCCCTATGAAATTAGACCAAAGTCCTGCCCAGAACTCAAGGAAAGGGCTAGTTGGGGTTTACCCATAACATCATGGATGGCTCAAAGATGTCATTTTAAGTCGAGGCCTTGAATACAGTCCACCAGTATTGATTTGTAGATATTTACAGGTCATTTCCCCCTGTAGTCAATGCAGAGGCAAACCATGAGGGAAAACTTGGAATGAATACATAAATTTGCTAAACCTTAAATCACATAAACAGAAAATTGCATTGAAGATTTACTGAGTATGGCCCAGCCCTTCAGAACAAGACCCAGTGTCCCCCTTCAGTCAGTCTCTCCCATCAGGAAGCTTCCATAAGCCTGTTATCCCCCTCCATCAGAGGGCAGACAGACTGAAAACCACAATCACAGAAAACTAACCAATCTGATTAGTCTAACTCAATGAAACTATGAGCCGTGCCATGTCAGGCCACCCAAGATGGATGGGTCATAGTGGAGAGTTTTGCCAAAACATGGTCCACTGGAGAAGGGAATGGCAAACCACTTCAGTATTCTTGCCTTGAGAACCCCATGAACAGTATGAAAAGGCAAAAAGATAGGACACTGAAAGATGAACTCCCCAGGTTGACAGGTGCACAATATGCTACTGGAGATCACTGGAGAAATAACTCCAGAAAGAATGAGGAGATGAAGCCAAAGCAAAAACAACACCCAGTTGAGGATGTGACTGGTGATGAAAGTAAAGTCTGATGCTGTAAAGAGCAATATTGCACAGGAACCTGGAATGTCAGGCCCATGAATCAAGGCAAATTGGAAGTGGTCAAACAGGAGATAGCAAGGCTGAACGTTGACATTCTAGGAATCAGCGAACTAAAATGGAGTGGAATGGGTGAATTAAACTCAGAGGACCATTATATCTAATACTAAGCAGAAGAAACCCTTAGAAAAAAGGGAGTAGCCATAATAGTCAACAAAAGAGTCCAAATGCAGTACTTGGATGCAATCTCAAAAACGACAGAATGATTTCTGTTTCCAAGGCAAACCATTCAATATCACAGGAATCCAAGTCTATGCCCTGACCAGTAGTGCTGAAGAAGCTGAAGTTGAACAGTTCTATAAAGTCCTACAACACCTTCTAGAACTAATACCCAAAAAAGATATCCTTTTCATTATAGGAGACTGGAATACAAAAGTAGGAAGTCAAGAAATACCTGGAGTAACAGGCAAATTTGGCCTTCATTCTGTGGAGTACAGAATGAAGCAGGGCAAAGGCTAATAGGGTTTTGTCAAGAGAATGCACTGGTCATAGCAAACACCCTTTTCCAACAATACAAGAGAAGACCCTACACATGGACATCACCAGATGGTCAATACCAAAATCAGATTGATTATATTCTTTGCAGCCAAAGATGGAGAAGCTCTATGCAGTCAGCAAAAATAAGACTGGGAGCTGTCTGTGGTTCAGATCATGAACTCCTTATTGCCAAATTCAGATTAAATTGAAGAAAGTAGGGAAAACCATTCAGGTATGACCATATACCATTCAGGTATGACCTAAATCAAATCCCTTACCATTGTACAGTGGAAGTGGCAAATAGATTCAAGGGATTAGATCTGATAGACAGAGTGCCTGAAGAACTATGGACAGAGGTTCGTGACACTATACAGGAGGCAGTGATTAAGACCATCCCCAAGAAAAAGAAATGCAAAAGGGCAAAATGGTTGTCTAAGGAGGCCTTAAAAATAGCTGTGAAAAGAAGAGAAGTGAAAGGCAAAGGAGAAAAGGAAAGGTATACCCATGTGAATGCAGAGTTCCAAAGAATAGCAAGGAGAGATAAGAAAGCTTTCCTCAGTGATGAATGCAAAGAAATAGAGGAAAATAATAGAATGGGAAAGACTAGAGGTCTCATTAAGAAAATTAGAGGTATCAAAGGAAATTTTTATGCAAAGATGGGCACAATAAAGGACAGAAGTTATATGGACTTAACTGAAGCAGAAGATATTAAGAAGAGGTGGCAGGAATACACAGAAGAACTGTATAAAAAAGATCTGAATGATGCAGGTAATCATGATAGTGTGATCACTCACCTAGAGCCAGACATCCTGGAATGCGAAGTCAAGTGGGCCTTAGGAAGCATAGCTATGAGCAAAACTAATGGAGGTGGTGGAATTCTAGTTGAGCTATTTCAAATCCTAAAAGATGATGCTGTGAAAGGGCTGTGCTTAATATGCCAGAAAATATAGAAAACTCGGCAGTGGCCACACAACTGGAAACGCTCAGTTTTCACTCCAATCCCAAAGAAAGGCAATGCCAAAGAATTTTTAAACTACTGCACAATTGCACTCATCTCACACACTAACAAAGCAATGCTTAAAATTCTCCAAGCCAGGCTTCAACAGTATGTGAAACATGAACTTCCAGATGTTTAAGCTGGATTTAGAAAAGGCAGAGGAACCAGAGATCAAATTGCCAACATCTGTTGGATCATAGAAAAAGTGAGAGAGTTCCAGAAAAATATCTACTTCTGTTTTATTGACTATGCCAAAGCATTTGACTGTGTGGATCAGAACAAACTGTGGAAAATTCTTAAAGAGATGGGAATACCAGACTACCTGACCTGCCTCCTGAGAAATTTGTATGTAGGTCAAGAAGCAACAGTTAGAACTGGACATGAACAACAGACTGGTTCCAAATTGGGAAAGGAGTACATCAAGGCTGTATATTGTCACCCTGCTTATTTAACTTTGATGCAAAGTACATCATGATGGGCTGGATGAAGCACAAGCTGAAATCAAGATTGCTTGGAGAAATACCAATAACCTCAGATATGCAGATGATACCACACTTATGGCAGAAAGCAAAGAAGAACTAAAGAGCCTCTTGATGAAAGTGAAAGAGGAGAGTGAAAAAGTTGACTTAAGACTCAGCATTCAGAAAACTGAGATCATGGCATCTGGTCTCATCAGTTCATGACAAATAGATGGGAAAACAATGGGAACAGTGTCAGACTTTATTTTTGGGGCTCCAAAATCACTGCAGATGGTGACTGCAGCCATGAAATTAAAAGACACTTATTCCTTGAAAGCGAAGTTATAACCAACTTAGATAGCATATTAAAAAGCTGAGAAATTACTTTGCCAACAAAGGTCCATCTAGTCAAAGCTCTGATTTTTCCAGTAGTCATATATGGATGTGAGAGTTTGACTATAAAAAAGTGAGTGCCGAAGAATTGATGCTTTTGAACTATGGTGCTGGAGAATACTCTTGAGAGTTCCTTGGACTGCAAGGAGATCCAACCAGTCCATCCTGAAGGAAATCAATCCTGAATATTCATTGGAAGTACTGATGCTGTAGCCGAAACTCCAATAGTTTGGCCACCTGATATGAGGAACTGACTCATTTGAAAAGACCCTGATGCTGGGAAAGATTGAAGGCGGGAGGAGAAGGGGATGACAGAGGATGAGATGGTTGGATGGCATCACTGACTCAATGGACATGAGTTTGAGTAAACTCTGGGAGCTGGTGATGGACAGGGACGCCTAGTGTGCTGCAGTTTATAGGGTCGCAAAGAGTCGGACTCTACTGATTGACTGAATTGAACTGAAAGCACATAAAAACACTATTGTTTTTACTTTCTACTGAACTGAAAAATTAAATTTTCTTTTACTAAACCCTATTAAACTGGTTTGAACCGAGTACATCTGGTGGGCGAGAGCAACCATTGGGATTCCGTATTTAACTACTTCTCTGGAAATAGGTGGAGAAGGCAATGGTACCCCACTCCAGTAGTTTTGCCTGGAAAATCACATGGATGGAGGAGCCTGGTGGGCTGCAGTCCATGGGGTTGCTAACAGTCGGACACGACTGAACGACTTCAGTTTCACTTTTCACTTTCATGTATTGGAGAAGGAAATGGCAACCCACTCCAGTGTTCTTGCCTGGAGAATCCCAGGGACCGGGGAGCCTGGTAGGCTGCCCTCTATGGGACTGCACAGAGTCGGACACGACTGAAGCAACTTAGCAGCTGGAAATAGGGGATACTATTAATACTTACTTTTAGATAAATACTTATTTCCTTTACAAGATAATACTTGTAAAGGACTTAACACAGTAACTGACATCATAAACCTACAATAAACATTCATTTAAGCTATTGATTATAATAAAAGCAATGGCAAAAAAGTGCAGGTTCCTACCAGGAAGTAAAACAGGAAGACCTAGTCTAGATTGGGTGAAAGGAGCAAGATAATAGTCCTGGAAGAAATATTTAAGCTGAGACCCAAAGGATGAAATAAGAACAAAGGTGTAAGAAGGAGAAAGGCCAAGGAGCTGGGTGTGAGAGTACACTGGACAAGAAAGCCTTTAGCGCCTTCTAGGAACAGAGAGGAAGCCAGAGTGGCTGAAATGGATGGAGGAAGGAAGGAAGAAATGGGGAGTTAGGCTGGAGAGGTGAAGAGGGGAACTTCTCCTCCATTAGTTCTTCCCTTGTCATTTCCACTGTCATCATCTGAATTCAAGCCCTATTATCTCAGGTCTAAATTAGTTCTGTTACTTTGCAAGTATTCTTCCTGTCTGTACTCTCTTATATCTTCCACTCATTGTGCATGTACCTGGCAGATGAAGGGCCTAGAGCATTACTTTGATCATGGCACTGCCCTACCAAAGACCTTCAAAAATTTGTTATCATCTATCAAACTCCAAACTCATTAACCAAACATGCAATGGCATTTTCAAACTGGCTTTTACCTGTTTTGGGTCTTTTCCCCCCACAAGTTGTGCAAAACTTTTATCAATTTTGCTCCACACTTCTCTGCCTGGAATATACCCTTCTTCCCTTTGTTTGGAGTATGGACTCATGTAAGTCCTATTTACCTTTCAATGTCTATCAAATATCATCTCTTCCATGAAAATAACTGAGGTTATGCCAGCCAGAACTTATATTCTTGTATTTATAATGTTAAATCTTTTTTGTTCCATTTCCTAGGTATAACTTTTTCCTCTAAAAAAAATAAAAATTTTTATCTTTCTCTTTCTGACTCACTTCACTCTGTATAATAGGTTCTAGGTTCATTCACCTCATCAGAACTGACTCATTACTTTTTATGGCTGAGTAATATTCCATTGTGTATATGTATCACAACTTCTTCATCCATTAATCTGTTGATGGACATCTAGGTTGCTTCCATGTTCTAGCTATTGTAAGTAGTGCTGCAATGAATAATAGGATATATCATATTCTAACGCATATATACAGAATCTAGAAAAATGGTACTGAAGAATTTATATACAGGATAGCAATGGAGAAACAGACAGAGAATAGACTTATGGACATGAGGAGAGGGGAGGAGAGAGTGAGATGTATGGAAAGAGTAACATGGAAAATTCCATTACCATATGTAAAATAGATAGCTAACAGGAATTTGCTGTATGGCTCAGGAAACTCAAACAGAGGCTCTGTATCTATCTAGAGGGGTGGGATGGGGTGGGAGATGGGAGGGAGATTCAACAGGGAGGGGATATATGTATACCTATGGCTAATTCATGTTGAGGTTTGACAGGAAACAACAAAATTCTGTAAAGCAATTATCCTTCAATAAAAAATAAATTAAAAAAATTTTTTTTACTTTTAAAAAACTACATATAGAAAAGTGTGAAAAATCATCCAAAATTTTCTTACCCAATCTAGGTCTAAATTGCTAAACAATAGTTAGCATTTTTAGATTTTTTTTTTCTAGTGGCACATTGGAGAGTATGAACTTAATTCTTAAAAAACTTTCATTATAATCTCATGTCCAGTGGGGTGGTCCCAAGATGGTGGAGGAATAGGATGGGGAGACCACTTTCTCCCCGACAATTTCATCAAAAGTTATTTGAATGCTGAGCAACTTCCACAAAACAACTTCTGAAGGCTGGTGGAGGACACCAGGCACCCAGAAAGGCAACCCATTCTCTTTGAAAGGAGGTAGGACAAAATATAAAAGACAGAGAGACAAAAGAGTTAGGGACAGAGAAGAGGGAGAAGTTTCCAAACAGTAGGGAACCCTCTCACAGGTGGGTCTGTGGGGAGTTTTGGGATTTCAGAGGGCAACATAACTGGGAGAAAACACACACACACACACACACACACACACACACACACACACACACACACAGAATACGCACCTAACGGCAACTGCCAGTGGACAGGTAGCCCAGAGGTTCACTTCTGCCACCAGCGAGCAGGGAATGGACAGGGAGGTGCAAGCTGCATAATCGGTGCTTAGGATACGGACCAGGCCTGAATGTCCTGAGGACAATCTGAGGGAGCTAACCTGAGCTAGCAGCCCAAACTGTGCGATCGCCAGAGAGAGAGAGAGAAAACGAGAACTTCCCCGCAAAAGGTTCTAACGTGCAGCCTGGCCTGCTCACAGAATAAAGGATTGAGCGAGTACCAAAAGAGAGCTAGGCGGCTGTGTACATCCCTGCCTCACCCTTCTCCCACCAGGAAGCAGAGAGGCAGGCATGTGACAACCAGAGCCAGAAGGCAAGGGGCTGCTGCAATCTCGGCCTTAGAGACTGGCATCCTCCACCAAACTGTGAGCAGGGTCCCAGTTGCTAATCACATCTTCCTGGGATCCTGGACAGTTGACATCCGCTAGGAGGGTCGCAGCCTGAGTCGGCTCCCCAGAAGAGAAATGGCACACCCGAGACAGTACTCTTGCAGCGCACCTGGGAAACTGAGCAGCTGGAACCAGGGAGGTGATTAAGATGCACGGCTCACCTGGGACAGTGCACTCGCCAGTCACCTGGTCACCCAAGCTGCTTGGACCTGGGAAGGGCACAAAACACATGCCCAACCGAGTCTGTGCCCTTGCAGAGTTCCTGAGAACCTGAGTGGCTTAGACCTGGGAAATGCAGGAAATGCAGGGCCTGCTTTGGACAGTGCCCCTGCAGAGCACCTTGGAGCCTGAGCAGTGTAGACCTGGGAAGCACACACCGCCTTGAGTTGGGGCAAATCAAGTGTGGTCCATACACTGTGAGCACTCCCCACACACGCCAGTGATATATGTTTGCAGTGTCCCTCCCTCTCCAGAACCCAAGTGAATAAGTGAGCCTAAATAAGTGACCACCTTTGTCCCCTTCTGTCAGGGCAGAAATTAGATAATGAAGAGACTTGCAAACAGAGGAAGCCAAAATAAACGAGGGAACCGCTCTGGAAGTGACAGGTGCAACAGATTAAAACCCTGTAGTTAACATTGACTAAGCATTGGAGGGGGCCTATAGACCTCGGAGAAGGCAATGGCACCCCACTCCAGTACTCTTGCCTTGAAAATCCCATGGACAGAGGAGCCTAGTAGGCTGTAGTCCATGGGATCGCTAAGAGTCAGACACGACTGAGTGGCTTCACTTTCCTTTTTCACTTTCATGCATTGGAGAAGGAAATGGCAACCCACTCCAGTGTCCTTGCCTGGAGAACCCCAGGGACGGGGGAGCCTGGTGGGCTGACGTCTATGGGGTCGCACAGAGTCAGACACGACTGAGGCAACTTAGCAGCAGCAGCATAGACCTTGAGAACAAGTACAAGCTGGAACAAGGAACTCTCCGAAATGGAACTGACCCCACACTGCCCACAACAGCTCCAGAGAAATTCCTAGATATATGTTTCCTATTATCACTTTTTATTATTTTTTTTTTAGTTTAAGTCCTTTATTACTCCTTTAATTTGCATTTTTATAAACTACTATTACCTTGCAAAAAAAGACCCTATTTTAAAAGCAAATTTCATATATATATATATATATTTTATAATTGTTGTGATTGATTTTGTTTTTATTTTTAATATTGTATTTCTGAGAGCCTAACCTCTACTCTAGATTTTTAACTTTGCTTTTTGGTATTTGTTATCAATTTTGTACCTTTAAGAATCTAATCTTCTGTATCCATTTTCACTTAGAGGTGTGATTACTGGCTTGATTACTTTCTCCCCTTTTGACTTTCCCTTTTCTCCACCAGGTCACCTCTATCTCCTCCCTCCTGCTTCTCTTCTCTGCTTAACTCTGTGAATCTCTCTGGGTGTTCCAGACTGTGGAGAGCACTTAGGGAATTGATTACTAGCTAGATTGCTCTCTCCTCTTTTGACTCCCCCTCTTCTTCTCCTGGTCACCTCTATATCCCTCCTCTCTCTTCTCTTCTCCATTTAATTCTGTGAACCTCTCTGGGTGTCCCTCGCTGTGGAGAATTATTTCACCATTAACCTAGATGTTTTACCATCTGTACTGTATGGCTGGAGAAGTCTTGAGACTACTGTAAGAATAAGACTGAAAGCAAGAGGCAGGAAGCTTAACTCCAAAACTTGAGAACATTAGAGAACTCCTGATTCCAGGGAACATTAATAGACAAGAGCTCACCCAAAAGCCTTCATATTTACACTGAAACCAAGCTCCACCCAAGAGCCAACAAGTTCCACAGCAAGACATACCTTGCTAATTCTCCAGAAAAGCAGGAATACAGCCCTGAGCATTAAAAGACAGGCTGCCGAAAGCCATGCCAAACCCATAGACACTAGAAAACTCACTACTGGACACTTGTTTGTATTTCACAGAGAAGAGATCCAGCTCCACCCACCAGAACACAGACACAGGCTCCCCTAGCTAGGAAACAGGAAACCTTGACAAGCCACTAGTCCAACCGCACCCACAGTGAGCAGGCTCCACAATAAAGTGGAACCATGAACTTCCAGCCTACAGAAAGGACACCCCAAACACAGCAATCTAAACAAAATGAAAAGGCAGAGAAATATTCAGCAGGTAAAGGAATATGATAAATGCCCACCAAACCAAACAAAAGAGGAGGGGATAAGGAGTCTACCTGAAAAAGAATTCAGAATAATGATAGTAAAGATGATCCAAAATCTTGAAAACAAAATGGAGCTACAGATAAATAGACAAGAGAGAAGGATTGAGAAGATGCAAGAAATGTTAAACAAGGACCTAGAATAAATAAAGAAAAGTCAATCAATAATGTAATAACTGAGATCAAAAGCACTCTGGGGGGAACCAACAGTAGAATAAGTGAGGCAGAATATAGGCTAAGTGTGGTGGAAGAAAGAATGGTGGAAATAAATGAAGCAGAGGGGAAAAAAGAAAAAAGAATTAAAAGAAATGAGGACAACTTCAGAGACCAATGTTGAACACCTCAACATTAGAATCATAGGAGTCCCAGAAGAAGACAAAAAGAAAGGGCATGAAAAAATACTTGAGGAGATAATAGTTGAAAACTTCCCTAAAATGGGGAAAGAAATAGACACCAAAGTCCAAGAAACCCAGTGAGTCCCAAACAGAATAAACCCAAGGTGAAACACCACAAGACACATATTAATTAGACTAACAAAGATCAAACACAAAGAGCAAATATTTAAAGCAGCAAGGGAAAAGCAACAAATAACACACAAGGGGATCCCCATAAGGATAACATCTGATCTTTTAATAGAAACTCTTCAGGCCAGAAGGGAATGACAGGACATAAAGTGATGAAAGAGAAAAACCTATGACCCAGATTACTATACCCAGCAAGGGTCTCATTCAAATATGAAGGAGAAATCAAAAGCTTTACAGACAAGCAAAGCTGACAGAATTCAGCACCACCAAACCAGCTCTTCAACAAATGCTAAAGGATCTTCTCTAGACAGGAAACACAGAAAATGTTTATAAACTTGAACCCAAAACAACAAAGTAAATGGCAATGGGATCATACTTATCAATAATTACCTTACATGTAAATGGGTTGAATGTCCCAACCAAAAGACAAAGACTGGCTGAATGGATAGAAAAACACAAGCCCTATATATGCTGTCTACAAGAGATCCACCTCAAACCAAGGGACACATACAGACTGAAAGTGAGGGCTGGAAAAAGATATTTCATGAAAATGGAGACCAAAAGAAAGTAGGAGTAGCAATACTCATATCAGATAAAATAGACTTTGAAATAAAGGCTGTACATAAAGACAAAGAAGGACACTACATAATAATCAAAGGATCAATCCAAGAAGAAGATATAACAATTTATATATATATACACACATCCAACATAGGAGAACCTCAACATGTAAGGTAAATGCTAACAAGTATGAAAGGGGAAATTAACAGTAACAATAATAGTGGGAGACTTTAATACCCCACTCACACCTATGGATAGATCAACTAAACAGAAAATTAACAAGGAAACAAAAACTTTAAATGATACAATAGATCAATTAGACCTAATTGATATCTGTAGGACATTTCAAGCATCTTTTCTGATCACAGTGCAGAAAGATTACATGTCAACTACAGGAAAGAAAAACTACTAAAAATACAAACATATGGAGGCTAAAGAACACGCTTCTAAATAACCAACAAATCACAGAAGATATCAAAAAGGAAGTCAAAATATGCATAGAAACAAATGAAAATGAAAACATGACAACCCAAAACCTATGGGATTCAGTAAAAGCAATGCTAAGGGGAAGGTTCATAGCAATACAAGCTTACCTCAAGAAACAAATCAAATAAATAACCTAACTTTACACTTAAAGCAACTAGAAAAAGAAGAAATGAAGAATGCCAGGGTTAGTAGAAGGAAAGAAATCATACAATTTAGAGCAGAAATAAGTGAAAAAGAAACAAAGGAGACTATAGCAAAAATCAACAAAACTAAAAGCTGCTTCTTTGAGAAGATAAATGAAATAGACAAACCATTAGCCAGACTCATCAAGAAAAAAAGCCAGACTACTTCTTCATCTTGATAAGAATCAAACCAACAAAATTAGAAATGAAAATGGAGAAATCACAACAGACAACACAGAAACACAAAGGATCATATGAGACTACTATCAGCAACTATATGCCAACAAAATGAACAACTTGGAAGAAATGGACGAATTCTTAGAAAAGTATAACCTTCCAAAACTGTAACAGGAAGAAATAGGAAATCTTAACAGGCCCATCAGAAGCATGAAATCAAACCTGTAATCAAAAATCTTCCAACAAAGAAAAGCCCAAGACCAGATGGCTTCACAGGTAAATTCTACCAAAATTTAGAGAAGAGCTAACACTTATCCTACTCAAACTCTTCCAGAAAGTTGAAGAGGAAAGTAAACTCACAAACTCTATGAGGCCATCATCACCCTAATACCAAAACCAGACAAAGATGCCTCAAAAGAAGAAAACTATAGGCCATTATCACTGATGAACATAAATGCAAAATCCTCAATAAAATTCTAGCAAACAGAATCCAACAACTTATTAAAAAGATCATACATCATGACCAGGTGGGCTTTATCCCAGGGATGCAAGGATTCTTCAATATTTGCAAATCAATCAATGTGATATACCACATTAACAAATTGAAAGATAAAAATTATATGATTATCTCACTAGATGCAGAGAAAGCCTTTGACAAAATTCAATATCCATTTATGATAAAAACTCTCCAGAAAGCAGGCATAGAAGGAACATACCTCAACATAATGAAAGCCATATATGATAAACCCACAGAAAACATTATCCTCAATGGTGAAAAATTGAAAGTATTTCTCCTAAAATAGGAACAACAAGGGTGCCCACTCTTACCACTATTATTCAACATAGCTTTGGAAGTTTTAGCCACAGCAATCAGAGAAGAAAAAGAAATAAAAGGAATCCAGATTGAAAAAGAAGATGTAAAACTCTCACTGTTTGCAGATGACATGATCCTCTACATAGGAAACCCTAGAGACACCACCAAAAATTACTAGAGGTAATCAATGAATATAGTAAAGTTGCAAGATATAAAATTAATACACAGAAATCCCTTGCATTTCTATACATTAACAATGAGAAAACAGAAAGAGAAATTAAGGAAACAATCCCATTCACCATTGAGACAAAATGAGTAAGTACTTAGGAATAAATCTATGTAAAGAAACAAAAGACCTATAAATAGAAAACTATAAAACACTGATGAGAGAAATCAAAGATGACACAAATAGATGGATAAATATACCATGTTCATGGATTGGAAGAATAAATATAGTGAAAATGAGAATACTACCCAAAGCTATCTATAGATTCAGTGCAATCCTTGTCAAGCTACAAACGGTATTTTTTACGGAACTAGAGAAAATAATTTCACAAGTTGTATGGAAATACAAAAAACCTTGAGTAACCCAAGCAATCTTGAGAAGAAGAATGTAACTGGAGGAATCAGCCATCCTGAGTTCAGACTATACTACAAAGCTACAGTCATCAAGACAGTATGGTACTGGCACAAAGACAGAAATACAGATCAACGGAACAACATAGAAAGCCCAGAGATAAATCCACCCACCTATAGACTCCTTATCTTTGACAAAGGAGGCAAAAACATATAATGGAGAAAAGACAATCTCTTTAACAAGTGGTGCTAGGAAAGCTGATCAACCACCTGTAAAAGAATGAAACTAGAACATTTTCTTACACCATACACAAAAATAAACTCAAAATGGATTAAAGATCTACATGTAAGCTCAGAAACTATAAAACTGCTAGAGGAAAACATAGGCAAAACACTCTGACATAAATCACAGCAAGATCCTCTATGACCCACCTCCTAGAGTAATGGAAATAAAAGCAAAAATGAACAAATGGGACCTAATTAAATTTAAAAGCTTTTGCACAATGAAGGAAACTATAAGCAAGGTGAAAAGACAGCCTTAAGAATGGGAGAAAATAATAGCAAATGAAGCAACTGACAAAGAATTAATCTCAAAAATATACAAGTAGCTCCTGCAGCTCAATTCCAGAAAAATAAATGACCCAATCAAAAAATGGGCCAAATAACTTAACAGACATTTCTCCTGAGAAGACATATAGATGGCTAACAAACACCTGGAAGGATGCTCAACATCACTCATTACCAGAGAAATGCAAATCAAAACCACAGTGAGGTACCATCTAACACTGGTCAGAATGGCTGCTATCAAAAAGTCTACAAACAATAATGCTGGAGAGGGTGTGGAGAAAAGGGCATCCTCTTACACTGTTGGTGGGGATGCAAACTAGTACAGCCACTATGGAGAACAGTGTGGAAATTCCTTAAAAAACTGGAAATAGAGCTGCCATACCACCCACCAATCCCACTGCTGGGCATATACACTGAGGAAAGCAGAATTGAAAGAGACATGTGTACTCCAATGTTTATTGAAGCACTGTTTACAATAGCTAGGACATGGAAGCAACCTAGACGTCCATCGGCAGATGAATGGATAAGAAAGCTGTGGTACATATACACAATGGAATATTGCTTAGCTATTAAAAAGAATGCCTTTGAATTAGATCTAATGAGGTGGATGAAACTGGAGCCTATTATACAGAGTGAAGTAAGCCAGAAAGAAAAACACCAATACAGTATTTTAATGCATATATATGGAATTTAGAAAGATGGTAATGACAACCTTATATGTGAGACAGCAAAAGAGACATAGATGTAAAGAACAGATTTTTGGACTTTGTGGGAGAAGGCAAGGGTGGGATGATTTGAGAGAATAGCATTGAAACATGTATATTGCCAAATGTGAAATAGATGACCAGTCCAAGTTTGATGCATGAAACAGGACACTCAAAGCTGGTGCACTGGGACAACCCAGAGGGATGGGATGGGGAGGGAGGTGGGAGGCGGGTTCAGGATGGGGGACACATGTACACTGTGGCTGATTCATGTCAATGTATGGCAAAAACCACCACAATATTGCAAAGTAATTAGCCTCCAATTAAAATAAATAAATAATTTTTTAAAGGGAAAAACTTTAAGAAAAATGGGTAGAAAACCTGTGTGCAACAATGAAGACCCAGTGCAGCCATAAATAAATAAATAAAAATTATATTTAAAAAATCTCATGTCCATAAAATTTTTTTAAATCTCATTTTAAGGGCTGCATAATATTCAAATGTAGGACTATACCATAGCCTATGTAACTATTCCCCTATGAGAGGTTCAGAGTCTTTGTCTACAAAGAGAGTCAATGAGAATACCTTTATCCTAGGGTTACTGTGAAGACTGAATGATACATATATTACAGCCCTTACCATAGTACCTAGAATGTGCTCATACTCAGTGAATGATGACCATAATTCCTTTTATTTTGTCAGAAAATTTCCCCTGGGTTCATCTGCTCTCAGCTGAGAGATAGAACATGCAGTGGGGAGAAAGAGGACTCACTTATATAAAGGGCTTCCATGTGCCCCTCAAAGAAAAATGGTTCTGCCTATGAAAAACAGAAGCCATCCACTTCTCCCACAAGAAAATGACTCTTGGACTCAGTGAAATTATCCAAGAAATGCAAATTTGTATTCTTAGCAGTTTGTTGGGTCAAGGAAAGAAGTTGGAAGCTCTAGTAAACATGTGGTTTGGACAGAACTGAGAGAGACACATGTACCCCAATGTTCATCCCAGCATTGTTTACAATATCCAGGACATGGAAGCAACCTAGATATCCATCAGCAGACAAATGGATAAGAAAGCTGTGGTAAATATACACAATGGAGTATTACTCAGCCATTAAAAAGAATGCATTTGAATCAGTTCTAATGAGGTGGATGAAACTGGAGCCTATTATACAGAGTGAAGTAAGCCAGAAAGAAAAACACCAATACAGTATACGAATGCATATATGTGGAGTTTAGAAAGATGGTAACAATGACCCTATATGTGAGACATCAAAAGAGACACAGATGTAAAGAACAGTCTTTTGGACTTTGTGGGAGAAGGTGAGGGTGGGATGATTTGAGAGAATAGCACTGAAACATGTATATTATCATATGTGAAATAGATCGCCAGCCCAGGTTCAATGCATGAGACAGGATGCTCAGGGCTGGTGCACTGGGATGACCCTGAGGGATGGGATGGGGAGGAAGGTGGAAGTGGGGTTCAGAATAGGGAACACATGTACACCCATGGCTCATTCATGTGAATGTGTGGCAAAAACCACCACAATATTATAAAGTAATTAGCCTCCAATTAAAATTAATTAATTAATTAAAAAATAATAAAATGGCTCTTGGAACACACACACACACACACACAAAGATGTGGTTTGGAGATAACAGTGATTAAATTAACTTATTTCCATATACAGTTGTGAATTGACTTTGAACTTTTCTTGCTTGATTTTTGCAAGTGGAGTTACCTTTGGGCCTATTTTTTTCATATGCTAATAAATCTTCATAATGAAATGTCTTAGAGGTGGTCTTATTTATTGCATTACTCCCAACTTGATTGCAAGTTCAAGTGCTTTTGCATCCCTCTTGGTATTCAGAGCCTATAAATCTTTGATAATTCCACCTGGCAGAGATCTTTAGCCAAGATGACACGTTTAGTCCTTTGGGTGTTTCTTTAGGCTTCTGTCCTCTTGGCCACAACTGAGGAGGCTGTTTGAGGATACTTATGTTCTCTGCATTTTGATATCCATGTGACTTCTGCCTTTATTTCTAAAAGATATGAACGGTTCGATATTTTAAATATATCTGTAATACCTGCAGTGGATGGAGGGTAGTATATGAAGCTGTCTAACCTTGGTTCCTTCCTTCACAAGACTCCAAACTCTTTGAAGCTAGAGGCCATGTAATGCTTTACTCTGTATCCTCACACCTAACCTGAGTCTGATACATGGTAACTTTGTAGAAGTATTAGGTGACAGAATTAAAGTATTAGATGACAGAATTAATTAACAATGACTATTGCATTTTCAACCCATTAGTTATAGAATCTTTTTAGGACATAGGCTTTAGAATCAAACAGAGTTAGGTTTTAATCCCAGTTCAGCTCATCGTTGGCTGTGTATTCCTAGACAAATCATTTATCCTTCCTAGCCCCAATTTCTTACCCAAACTCTGGGGAAAATAACTCTTACCTCACCAAAAATCTAAAGGAAATAGTATGTTTGCCACATAGCACACATACAATAAAAAGAGACATCTTTTTTTTTTTCTTTCTTTTGGAGACTTCTCAATTCAAATAACACTTTATTCTCTTTGCCTTTTCTCTGTCTGAAACTAAAAATTCATAAGAGAACAAAAATATGTAAAGGGAAGGCTATAAAACATTAGAAAGACCATAAAGTGTCAGGGGCATCCAAACCTCTTTTTTATTTTCTTTCAGTAACTTTAATTTTACAAAAAGAGGTTTCTGTTTGTCAGACAGATTACCTTCTCTTAACTTTCCTATTTCTCAGTTGGGAGTTTCAAGTGAGAAAGAGGCATGAAGAGAATGAGGGAAAATGTCAGAACTCTCCATGCTTGTTTTCTGAATGCAAGAATGAGGCTTGCATTGCAAGACGAGTCTTGTTAGCTGTGTTTTTGGTCAGTCTGTCTCTAGAAATAGGGTGAGGTTAGAATAGCACTGGGACTTCCCAGATGGCACTAGTGGTAAAGAGCCAATTTTCCAGGGCTTCCCTAATAGCTCAGTTGGTAAAGAATCCACTTGCAATGCAGGATATCCAGGTTAGATTCCTGGGTAGGGAAGATCTCCTGGGGAAGGAAATGGCAACCCACTTCAGTTTTCTTGCCTGGAGAATCCTATGGATGGAAGAACCTGGCGGGCTACAGTCCATGGGGTTCCAAGAGTTGGACATGACTTAGGAACTAAACCACCACCCATTTGCCAATGCAGGAGATGTGAGACATGAGTTCAATCCCTGGTTCGAATCACATGGATGGAGGGGCCTGGGAGGTTAGAGTCCATGGGGTCATAGAGTTGGACACGACTGAAGCGAGTTAGCACACATGCACGAAGAATAGCATTAGGGAATATGGTTCAGCATACATATGTGGTCAGATGGGTTCTGAGGATAGAATTAAATAATGCATATAAAGAAAATCTTAGTGTAGGATCTGAAACACAGTGGGCCCCACATAATAGCAACAGTTATGATAATGACTGGTGATGATGATGATGGTGTGGTGGAGGTGGTTAGATGCAAAAGCCCGCCAAAACAGGTAAAAAAATTGTATTACTTGTGTTGATTTTTTTAAAACCATTTTATTGAGATGTGATTGACATACAAAGAGCTATATATATTTAATGTATATAACTCAAGTTTAAGGTGACTTTTTAATGTGGAAAAGAATTTAAACTTACAGAAACATAATTTGATATTGATTAAAAATTTTTCCTATGTTTCCTTACTTATTACCTATAGGAAATAAAATGAAATTTATTATTTTTACTTACAAATACTATCTATAAAATGATGGTAATTTTATTAAAATATCTATCTGAATTTTCTACAGGTATATATGCATTTGAAATGTATCATGAATGATGTTTTCTTAAGGTCAAGGATACTTTCTTCTTGACAATGGATTTCCTTTCAAGTTACTTTAAAACTTTCACTCTTGAATTTTTTAAAACATATAATTAAAAACTGGTAACAACATTTCTTTAGAATAACATGGTGATTTTTAAAAACAAGCACTATTAGAAGCATCATAAGAATTTGGATAATTCTTATTTGTTTTTATATTCCTTTTAGGATATAATATCACACTAAGAGTCAAATTAAAGAGTGCTGATATCTAAGCAAACAAACAAAAAAATAAAACATGACCATCAGCCCTGCCCCATTCCACATTTCCCTAGTGGGAGAGATAGATGGCTGTCTAGTTCTAAAATCCCTGTAGGAAAGAAAACAGAATTATTCCTCTGGTTATTTATTCCAGCCTGGTCTAGTAAGAAAGGAA
Organism: Bos javanicus; assembly: GCF_032452875.1. NCBI lineage: Eukaryota > Metazoa > Chordata > Mammalia > Artiodactyla > Bovidae > Bos > Bos javanicus. The sequence goes on from NC_083868.1 coordinate 88,596,477, forward strand.
TGGATTGAAGGAATGATTATATCAAATTGTTTTCACAAATGATTTGATATAAATCTATAGGCATATCATGAGAGCTTACTCTCTTCTTCCACTTTTCCATCTCTGAAATGAGGATTATGAAACCAACCCTGAATAAAGTTTAGGGTTGTTTTAAAAAGGGAATAAGAAAAATTCGGGCATTTCAATTTTAACACTATGTCTTGAAAGATCAAATGATTTTTTTACCAGCCTGTGGGTGAAACTGTAAAATCTTTCTTGGGTTAAAAATCTCTTGGAAGTCCTATTTGTCCCAGAGCATTTATGCTGTTTGTTGTTTTCCTTTAGAAGTTTGAATTTAATTTTCTTATCTTGTCTCTTTCACTCTGACTTCTCTTTGAGCCTTCATATCCTGTGACTATCTATAATTTTATTTCTCCTCAAAATATATTTTCAACACATTTGTTTAGAATTTTTTATAACATGAACCCATATTTTTAAGTTCTCCTACTCCGTTTGTGTTCTCTGAGTCTCCTACCACCTCCACATTTAAATTTCATTTAAAGGCAAACCCGGGAACCGCCACGGAAATGGCATTCCTGTAAGCTGAGTAGCAACAGGAATCCCATGACTGCTGACCCACTCTTTTTATTAAAACTTTAAAAGAAAGTATGGTTTTAAAGGATTGTATTTACAAGATACCAGAGCACAGAAGGAAATCATTCATGTTAGATTTTCCCTGGTTTAACCTCAGCAATTATGAATAGTTTCTTTGTTTTCAGTATTGTTGATAAGTCAACTTGCAAAGCTGACACATATGAAGATGCACACACATTTTCTGCACAAACTTTGAAGGACTAATGCTAACTGAAGTGACAATGGCGTTTACTTTCATCTCCACCTTGGTGATCCTATATACAAATTCTCAACTAAAATAATATTTTCCATTGCTGAAAGTGAGAAACAAACAGCACTAATTATAGCCCTGAAATGTGAACCCTTTAAAAACAAGTGAACAAACTGTTGTAACTAGAGGTTTAAAGGAGTTCGAAGGTATTTGAAACACACAAACATTAGTTTTAAGCATGCAATAATGTATCCCACCCACAATTCTCCTTGTCTTTTGGTTTTCTTGTTGGTGATGGACAGGGAGGCCTGGTGTGCTGTGGTTCATGGGGTCGCAAAGAATAGGACATGACTGAGCGACTGAACTGAACTGAACTGAACTGAATTTATTATCTATTTCCCCTCAGCTATTCCATACATTTAAAATTATTTAGAATTTAGTCAAAAGGTCTTTCTTCAGGAAAATCCATCCCATTTGTCACCATATACTGCCTTTTCTTACACCTGACTCACCACTGAGTTTTCATGTTAAATCTTTGGTGTCATCTTCACCTCCCTGTAAGAACCATATGCTGTAGCGGAAATAGTACTGGTCCTAAATCGGGTTCTGGATCTTGTCTTAGAAAGCTTCTTGACAGTAGTCAAGGTATTAAATCTTTTAGGCCCACTTTTATTGTTGATCAGTAAAAACAGTGGGTTGAGTCTGATAATGTCTGAGTGTTCGTCAACCTTATAATTCTGCTGGTCATCTATTGTATGAGAGTTATCAGTAATGTGCCATAACTGAGTTCTTAGGCTAGCCAGGACCTTAGAGATCATCTAACCAAACTGAGTAATTTTACTAACTAGGAGACTGATGGATTAATTGCTTAATTGGCATCACATAAGTCATCCAACAACAGGACTAGATTCTGGACTTTCTAATAAGGCAAATAACTTCAAAATGAATATCATCATCAGATGAACGATTTAGTAAGGAGAATGCTAGCAGGTATTAGTTAAAATGAGATTTTCTGGAAAATCAAATATTGTCAGCCCAAACTTGTGAATTTCATTTATACTTTTTAGTTCATTTTAAAATATCCATAAAACTTTTAAACTTATACTTGAATTTCTGAACTAAGACCATAGGGTAAACTTAGGTTATGAGGCAAGAGTAATGTAGATTTCAGACATTTCAAAGTGCTGTTGGATATATGCTACAAAATATTCATGGTTCTGTGTTATATATTGTGTTTTTCCCCAGGTTTAATCTCTTCATTCAGCATGCTTCTGTATTGAATGAGAATTCAGCTAAACTTTGTTTGTGGCATTGTCTTTTGTGTTTTGTAATTAATTTTGTAATTTCTCTGGGTCACGACTGACATAGTCTTGTCTCTTTTCCACACTACTGGCACACTCTGCTCCAGCTTCATGACTCGCCAATGGTCTAGTTCTCTCGCCCCTAGATAGTTATTACACTTAATAGGGAATAGCACTCCTGTTTGCTTTGCCCCAGAAGGGTGAGACTATTAGGGAGGGGTTGTCAGAGATAAGGGTGTGTTGAAGACGAGAAGGTGAGAGAAAAAGAGCAGAAACAAGATGCTCCTCAGGGAGGAAGGTCATAGCCATCAAGCCAGCCAGCTGAGCTTCTCTAGAAAAAGGCTACTACAGCCGCCTTGAAATGACTCTGGGTCTCCTCCATGCAAGGACTCTTGTTCTGGGGCTCTGAACTATGTAACAGGGACTCGCTTCTTTTCAGACCAATATATGTGCCACATCAGTTTCGCTTATCAGCACTTGAATTTACTTTCCCATAGACATGACATTTTCAAATGTCCCTGAACCTAGAACTAAGGTGCTTAAACTAGATAATCAGCAGTAGAATTTCCAATTCACAACAGAATTTTCACTGCATAGAATATGGTCTCATCAGCCTGGTACTACATCCAGTTACCCCTCTTGTCATGCAACTAAAGCAGAAACTCACATTACTCCCCCATTAAACTCACAGCACTTCTTGTTTCTAAGGCTGGTGACTGCTATGCCCCTCTCTTCTCTGTCCTATTTACAGAGGCACTTTCTCCTTCTTTGGGCTTCCCTTGTGGCTCAGCTGGTAAAGAATCCATCTGCAACGCAGGAGACCTGGGTTTGATCCCTGGGTTGGGAAGATCCCCTGGAGAATGGAAGGGCTACCCACTCTAGTATTCTGGCCTGGAGAAATTCATGGACTGTATAGTCCATGGAGTTGTAAAGAGTTGGACATGACTGAATGACTTTCACTTTACTTCCTCCTTCTCTAAACTCTCTCTTCTATTCTGTGCATTTCTTGGGTACTACTTCTCTGACCGTTTTGATCTCCCTTTTTTGCTTTTCTCTTTGCCCGTTCCTCAATTATCATTTGATTGTTTATTTTTTATTTGCTTTGTTTTATTTTATTTTCCTTTTAGGATTTTGTTCTCAGCTTATTCTTATCTACATGTTCTCTCTGAGCCATTTCTACAGCTTCAATCTCTGTCTCTGATCCTTAGGTTATACCTTCCTGGGACCTTAGCCGGCATTTCCAATCTATTGAAAAATTTCCTTTAGCTCCTAAATACAACATACATTTGATATAGATATGTATTTGAAGTAACATCCATTTAATTATTACTTCCTACTTCTGTGACCCATTAGCACTATCTGCAAGACACAATGTCATTTTCTGCACCAGTCATTTCCTCTTTTTCCCATCTCAGGGACTAGCACACTTTTCTGACTCCACACTCAGAACACATCATTGCCTTCCATCGCACTGGGTCGTTGATAGTTGTCAGTTCTGCAGTCTCCACACCACTCCTTCACCACTCATACCCCTCTAGTTCAGGCTGCTGACATCTCTTACTATAATGGCCACTTTGGGGGTGTGCTCCAGTCCCCAACTTCACCGTGTTACTGGTTGTCAGTAAGTTCCCAGGCCAGCTTCATCAGCATCACATGGGAGCTTGTTTGAAACGCAAATCCTCTAGAGCTTAAACATCATAAACTCTGGGGATGGGCCGAGCTCTCCAAGATTTAATAAGCCCTCCAGGTGGCTTTGGCGCTCACTGGTGTGAGAGCCTCCCCAGCTTCATTATCCACGTCACTTCACGTTCATCCTACTGAACTACTGTCATTTCTCTACAGCCACAGGGCCTTTGTACATGCTACTTCCTCCTCCTCTTCCCCTGGCTGACTCCTCATCCCCCAGGCTCTAGTGAGGTGCTGTGTCCCCTGGAGGGTCTCCCCCAGTACCCACAGCTCAAGCAGGGGCTTGTCCTCAGTGTCCCACAGGGTTCCAACATAGACTTTTTGTTGACCCTGCATTGTCATAATTGCTGGTTACTTTCCTGTCACATCCTCTAGTAACTCCCTAAGGATTTGGATCATGTTTGTTCTATTCACTAAAGCTTTCTCATCAACTAGACCTATTTCAGGCACATAGCAGGTGATCCACACAAAACAAGGTTTGGACAAATGATTCTAGCTTGAAGCATGTTTCATTCCGGCTTCATGTTGCCCTGTGGCTACACACTGAATGTACGCCAGGCCTCTGCTGGGCTTCCATGGTGGTTCAGACAGTAACTAATCTGCCTTCAATGCAGGAGAACTGGATTTGATCCCTGGGTCAGGAAGATCCCCAGGAGAAGGAAATGGTTACTCACTCCAGTATTCTTGCCTGGAGAATCCCATGGACAGAGGAGCCTGGCAGGCTATAGTCCATTGGGGTCACAAAGAATCAGACACAACGGAATGGCTAACACTTCCACTCCCAGGCCTCTGCCATATCAGCTAATGCATCTAAGCTGGTGACTAGGATATTATCCTTGATCCTTCCTTTTCACACCCTCCTTCTCCAACCAGATCAAGACGCACAATAGGCCTGGTGAGGGAAAGTTATGCAGAAGTCTGTTGTCAATTATACAGAGGCCTAACAATTCAGTCCGGTAGAATTCAAGTAGCTACAAGTCAGTTACTCACCTCTATTCTTTGCCAGGGCTACTCAAGGTGGGCAGGCAATTACTGGCCAGACATTTGCATAATGGCTTCCTTTTGTTGCCTTTGTTCTTTTCTGGTCCCAACTAATTGCTTGCTAGTGATGCTGTCAGTTCTTTGCTTCTGATAGGAACCTTCTCTATTGATGTGTAACTTCCAGGCAAAAGCCAAATTTACTGGAGCTGCTGTCCTATGATTCCTCCTCTCCCTCTTGCTCCCTCTCTCTGTCCAAGGCAGCAAGTTACCCCCTCTTCAATTTTCAATAAATTCTTAGATAGAACTTTATTATAGATAAAGCTGCTTTTTATAAGGATACATTTATTTCCCAATGTGCAGCTTTAACTTATTAAAAGTCAATGTATTCCTCAAAAGAGTGAAAATAGAATTACCATATAATCCTGCAATCCCACTTCAGGATATATATCCCAAAGAACTTAAAGTGGATAGCTTCATGTTCGAAGCAGCGCTGTTTACAATATACAAGAGGTGAAAGCAACCCAGATGCCCATCGACAGACAAATGGATGATGAAATGTTTATGTATGTGGGTATTATTATTCAGCCTTCACAAGAAAGGTAATTCTGACATATGCTGAAACATGAGTAAACCTCAAGGACATTATGTTAAGTGAAATAGTCTAGATGCAAGAAGGTGAATTTTGTATGATACCACTTTAATGAGATATCCAGAGTAGCCAAGCTCATAGAAACAGAAAGCGTGGTGGTTGCCAGGGGATGGAGTTGTTGTTTAATGGGAATAGAGTGTCAGTTGCAAAATGAAAAAGCTCCAGAGACTGGTTACACAACAATGAGAATATACTAACGTCACTAAATTGTACAGTGAAAAATGGTTAAAATGGTAAATTTTATTTATATGTATTTTGACACAACTTGAAAGTAAGCGTACAAGAAAAAAAGTCAACGTATGATAAAGAGTTTGAGGAACACAAATATTTGAAATTCGGGGGAGTTTCCTGATGGCCTAGTGGTTAGGACTCTGGCTTTCACTGCCATGGCCTAGGTTCAATCCCTGGTTGGAGAACTGAGATCCCACAAGCCACATGACAGCCAAAAAGAAAAAAAAAGGAAATTTGGGGTCATGGGTGGCCATTCATTTTTAACATTCAATGTGTGTTATGGTTTGGTTGTATAGTATTAAAAAAGTCCTGTAGCCTGATGACGTTTTCCTTCACCCCCTCACCTTTAAAAAAAAAAAAAAAACAGCTTGCCATATAATCCCAGGCTGTTCACCTATTAAAGATCTCAGAAATTATATAGATTCATAGACTGCCTTGGGTAGGACATTGATCCTTCCAATCCAAGAACATGGCTTATCTTTCCATGTTTGTGTCATCTTTGATTTCTTTCATCTGTGTCTTACAGTTTTTGGAGTACGGGTCTTTTGCCTCCTTTGGTAGTTTTACTCTGAGGTTTTTTATTCTTTTTGACAGTAATTAAATGCTTGTTTAAAAAGTTGAAGCAAGTGTTTTTTACCTCTTGCAGAAACTCTGTAAAATCTTAAAGTCTTGATGAACCATGGTTTGAACACCACTGCTCTAAGAGACAGACTAGATTCCTGCTTGATTTCTACCTCTCTCCATCACTTCTCCCCACATCTGCTAGACTCACCTTTCTAAACCATAGAATTGACCTTGACATTTCTCTGCTCAAACATTCTCAGCATAACTTTATCGCTGTAGAGTGGTGCTCAGCTCCAGCTACACTTAGTTAGCATTGAAAATGACTTCTTCAAGACCTTCCCCAAATCCAACAATTCAAATCTCTTAGAATGGGATCTGAGTATATTTCAGAAGCTTCTCTAGTGTGAGGTACAGCCAGAATTGAAAAGAACTGACTTAGAGGAAAGTGTACACCCTCCTTAACACACCTCACAAGACCCTCAGGATGGTGTCTTTCCTCAGTGCTCAACTTCAGCATAGCCCTGAATATCTCAGATCAAATGAGATTCCCTGGGCACATGCTCACTCTACCCCATCTCTCTGTTCAGGATGCTCCCTCTGACCCTAGCCTTTTCCATCCTATCCCCTGACAGATTGACAATACATGTTGAAAACACAGTTCACATATCACCAGTTTCATTTTGGTCCCTTCCTTTACCCCTTCCCCTCTTCTCTCTTCTGATTGATGAACAAACTACTGTAATCATAGCTTTTTCTTTTCATCTCTGCCTCACCAGCTGTTTGGCTTATTATTGATGTGTATCCCCTGGATAAGTTTCCTCACTTGAATGAATGAATGAACAAACAAATGAATGAATAAAGAGAACATCTATCAGATCCCTGAGAAGATTGATCACTCTACCTCTGTTTAACAATTTATATTCTGTAATGCTTTATGGATGTTAATTATCTATAATTTGCATCTCAGAAAAGTTCCCATAAGTAGTTATCACTTGACTGTACTCTAATGCAGAGTCCTCTATAAATCCCAATCTCAGCTCACCAAACCCTTTTTTACCCAGAACTGTTCTCTTGGTTCAGATGAAGAGAGCATAGCTAAAAGGTCAGATAATCTGAGCTCATAACTGTGTACTCTGCAGAGATTTTGAGGCTGGTGTCAGACTCTAATTAGAAACTTGAGGTCTTTATACCTTGCTTTTATATTTCTACAGATTTCTTGTCATCAAACTACTGTCCCTTTAGAATTTAAGCATCTGAGTTTTTGTTAAGGCTTCATCATTTGATTTTCCTGTCATTCCCTTTCCCCCCGGATTTTAAATTTGGAAAATTTCAGAGCCAACACAAAAGAGGGGATTGCAGCCAGGGAGATTATATACAGGGTCAGTTAGTATAGCTCAGGCAGAGAGGGAAAGATGAAAACCAGTGTTGAAATACCTCAGCTATAATCATGTAAAACAGAATCATGGCAGTCCAGAAAATGAATTTATTCAAATAAATTTACATGAAATTCCTGACACGGTAGTATTCCAGCACCTCCAGTATTTCTGCTTCGGAAGTCTTAATGCGATTCATGGTGAATGGTGTGTTTGTTTTATCACTGTGTCGGTAATAGAAATGACAATGTGACTTTGTCCCCACTTTCATGCTTTGCATGTCAATTTTATTTCAGTCAAAACTTTGCCTTTGATTATTCAGTGCGCCTGACTGTGCAAACTCAGTGTCGTGCTCATTTCGTGAGGAATGAAGCTAGGGAGAGGCAAGTGGCTTTCAGATGCCTGCATGCTTTTCCCAGTAATGTGTCCTAAGGGTCATTTTCTCCTTGGTAATGATGATATTGGAAATAAACTTTAAACTAGACGTTAATGGAATGGTTATTGAGCTGCACATTGTGTACCTTTGTACCTATTAACATCACAATCAACAGAACATTCCAGAGTGCCCTGTAATCATAATTGATTCAGCAGGCAATGATTTCCACCTGGCTGAGGAGCTCCTTTATGATGTGATAAAAGTGCATTATGGGCAAAAAGCATGAGAATGTCAGCTAGTGACTTAAACTCCTCCCCATGATGCCCATTTAAGGCAGGTAGCTTGAGACTGTGTGACTAATCCTGTTTCTTTATATGTGCCCCCATGATGTCTGGCATCTGTGTAGACAGTAACAGCAGGCATACCTGGGAAGACTGAGCCTCAGGATAGAAACCCCACTGACCCTCTTCTCTCCTTTCCAGCCATACGCCACACAGAAACCTTGGTTTAAAGCAAACAATGGGATGGAGGTGTTAACTGAAAAAGCTTATGTTTTAAATCATTTCCTTTGATTTTAGTACAGATTTATGAGAGCTGTTTGAGAAACAGATTGGAGCCTGATACAAAAATTGAATTTTCTGTCTTTTAGACGTATGGAAGTTCCTTTCACTCTGGAAGTTGTAAAGATCCTTGGTTCATTCCTGGACTTCACCAATTCTAACAGTTTCAACACCCCCCAAGGTGGTGGTAGTGGGGATGTGGAGATAAAGAAGGGAGAAGACCATGGAAAATTTTGTTGGATTGTTTAAGGCAGAATCAAGAAACAATTAACCTCATCCAGAGGGCAAAAATAGATATAATTTAGACTGGGTTGATGTTGTCTTACAGAGAATGAAACAGGGTTCTAATGAGAGGAAGAAGTAGTGCAGAGTTAAGGATTAAGGAAAGAGTTTGGATTTTGGAGTAATGAGGACTTAGACTCACATCTTAATTCTTCTAATTAATAGCAGATATCTGACCGTAGGAGTTTGTTCATGTCATTCTGAGTTTGTTTCTTCATTTGTAAAATAATGTCTTTCTGCTTATGACTGTCATACAGCGTAGATAACATGGGTAAGGGATAAGGGTGTAGCAAGTGTAAAAGCAGTGGTTTATGCTCTTATTCTGCATTGTCATTGAGGAGTTGTTAAAATAGGTCATCTGTATCTGGATGCGGGGGAATGTGTAGGTAGGACTTAGAAACTTAGTTCTTAAAGGGAAAGTGTCCAAGATGGGAGGCTAATGCTGGAAAGACATCAGATCTGAGTGGGGGACAGATGTATGTTTCGGCGTCTGAGGGTTCAAATCTAAGCATGAAGGAGGCAAAAGCTGACGGGAGTGAGGTGGTTAAGTTGTTGGTGAGTCCAGACACGTTTCAGGGTCACTATTCTCCTTCCCAGCACTGTTTTGGAAAGCCTGGGATCCTATGCCTGAGGGTGTTTCAGGTGATTCAACCCAGTTCCACGACATATGCAGAGCAACTGAGCTGCTCAATGGTATCCACTGAAGACCGGTTATTTTCTATACTTTCTATGAAATGGAAGTGGGATCATGCCTCTTCCCACTCTGTGAAAATTTCATTGGGCTGCAGCTAAGGATGGGGCAGACCTTGAGATCCTCATGAAGGTGACATGCAGAAATGGAGTAGGGCACTCATTGGATCACCAGGATTCAAGCCAGGAGGACTCACTCATCTAAGCACACAAATGACTTTGCCTCCTAAGCCTGAGTTTGTTCATATTTAAGTAGGGGACAATATTGCCCATATGCCAAATGTATGGATGTCATAAGACTCAAAGACAGAGGTGATGAAGATAAAGCACATTGTAAACTGGAAACCATCATGTGAGGATGTGAGGAATTTTTAATGTGTTCAAACATCTCTTGTAGCTGTGATGAAAGTGAAGTGAAAGTGATAGTCACTCAGCCGTGTCCTACTCTTTGTGACCCATGGACTGTAACCCTTCAAGCTTCTCTGTCCACGGGATTCTCCAGGCAAGAATACTGGAATAGGTTGCCATTTCCTCCTCCAGGATATCTTCCTGACCCAGGGATTGAACCCGGCTCTCCTGCGTTGCAGGCAGATTCTTTATACCAGGAAGCTGTTATATCCACATGTAAAACTCTACAGCCTCATCATATTGATGTATTGATTTTTTTCTTTTTGCAAATATATGGCCACTACAGAATAAGAAGCCATCGGTAATTTGATATATTAAAAAAGATATTTGTATTCACTATGTCTATATTCATTAGTGGTATATTCTAGAAAATGAGAGTTGCCAACAAGTTTTCCATTAGAGAAGAAGGTAAAGAATGAAATCCTGTGAATGTTACTGATATGAGACTTTTATACTATTTACTTCTCTCTGCAAGTTGGCATCTCAATCAGTATAAATCATTCATTCACTTAGTCATTCACCTCACTTTTTCAGTGTTTTTATGTGCTGGCATTCCTTTCTTACATCTATAGTCACTAATAAATAATGTATGTTGACAACTTCCAAATTAATTTCTTTAGATACACCACCACCACCACCAGATCAGATCAGATCAGTCGCTCAGTCATGTCTGACTCTTTGCGACCCCATGAATCGCAGCACGCCAGGCCTCCCTTGTCCATCACCAGCTCCCGGAGTTCACTCAGACTCACGTCCATCGAGTCAGTGATACCATCCAGCCATCTCATCCTCTGTTGCCCCTTCTCCTTTTGCCCCCAGTCCCTCCCAGCATCAGAGTCTTTTCCAATGAGTCAACTCTTTGCATGAGGTGGCCAAAGTACTGGAGTTTCAGCTTTAGCATCATTCCTTCCAAAGAAATCCCAGGGCTGATCTCCTTCAGAATGGACTGGTTGGATCTCCTTGCAGTCCAAGGGACTCTCAAGAGTCTTCTCCAACACCACAGTTCAAAAGCATCAATTCTTCGGTGCTCAGCCTTCTTCACAGTCCAACTCTCACATCCATACACGACCACAGGAAAAACCATAGCCTTGACTAGACGGACCTTTGTTGGCAAAGTAATGTCTCTGCTTTTGAATATGCTGTCTAGGTTGGTCATAACTTTCCTTCCAAGGAGTAAGTGTCTTTTAATTTCATGGCTGCAGTCACCATCTATAGTGATTTTGGAGCCCAGAAAAATAAAGTCTGACACTGTTTCCACTGTTTCCCCATCTATTTCCCATGAAGTGGTGGGACCGGATGCCATGATCTTCGTTACCACCCCCCTTAATTTCCAGACTCGTACATCCAACTGCCTATAGTGCATTCCCACTTGGCTGTCTTACAGCCACCTTAAATTCAACACCCTCAAGACTGAACTTCTAATTTTGCTACCATTCCTGCAAATGTGTTTCACTTGTTGTGTTTCAAAAAAATGAATACTCCATTTTCCAACTGCTCTGACCCGAAATTTGGGGATCATCCTTGATTTCTTCCTTTTGCCACACTCTACATGAATTCATCAGCAAATACTAGGTTCTAGACTCGCAATATATCCAGTCTGATAACTTCCCACTATCTCCACTGTTTCTACACTAATTTTTTGCTCCAATTAGTGTAATTCTTCCTAAGTGATCTCTCCGCTTCTGCTATTATCTCAATTCCCCACTCCCGCTGACCATTCTCACCACAGCAGCCATAGTGAACTCAGTGTTAAAATACAAAACAGATGTGCTACTTTTTTGCTATAATCCTCCCAATGACATTCCATCTCACTCTGAGTATTAGATGCTATATGATCTTCTTTATTTCCTATCTCCCAACTTATCTCCTAATAGTCTTCCCCTTGCATACTTTGCTCTCACCTCAGTGGTCTTCCTACTATTGATCAAACATATCAGGCATATTGGGTACATGAGGAGAGCATCCCAGAAGAAGGGAACAGCATCTTCAAATTCATAGTTATATAAGAACTTAGCATGACTGGAATTTCATATGTAGGGATAAGCCTGTACAAAAGATATAGGCTTAGCCAGGTAATGAATGGTCCATCGTGTCATGTTCAAGACTTTAAACTTTATTCCAACAGGGCATGAGTAGCCCATAAAGAGTTTTAAGCAGAAGAGTGACAGTCAGGTTTAAATTTAGAGGTTTAGAGAGGAAGATGTATTGAAACTGGGTATCCCCTTGGGAGGACATGGCAATGGCACAGGCATTGGTGCAGCGGGTCTATGGCTGGGACACCGGAAAAAGAAGACGATTAAAAGTATTTCAGGAAGTACAACATGACACACTATAGACATGGAATAACTACTGGTCAAAATCAATAAAAGTTTGTCATCATCTAGTTTTAGAGAAAATATTGGGGGGAGATTCAGATCAGTGACTCAAAAAAAAAAAAAAAAAAAAAACCAGAAAAAAAACTACTTAGAAACAAGTTCAGAAACCTTAACTGATCCAATAATAATGCAGACTTATAAAGGACCAAATCATGTCTTTTGATGGGGTATTCTCTGGCTAGACTCCACAGTATCTCTTAAATGTGAATTTCAAGACATCTCATTTGATTGTCTCTCTAGGAGTCGAGTGATATATGAATTCTCATATGAAAGTCATTCAGTTGTGTCCGACTCTTTGCGACCCCATGGACTATACAGTTCATGGAATTCTCTAGGTCAGAATACTGGAGTGGGTAGCCTTGCCCTTCTCCAGGGGATCTTCCCAACCCAGGGATCAAACCCAGGTCTCCTGCACTGCAGGTGGATTCTTTACCAGCTGAGCCACAAGGGAAGCAGTTTCACTTATTTTATTAGATATTTTCTCATTTCTGGAACTTGTTCCCAGATGTATCATTTTCTATTTCACACATCATAAATATGTACATAAATATTTTAAAAGTTTCTGTTTATCCAGGTTGAATATGTGCAATTTAATGGCTATTAGGAAAAGGAAATGGCAACCCATTCCAGTGTTCTTGCCTGGAGAATCCCAAGGACGGAGGAGCCTGGTGGGCTGCCGTCTATGGGGTCGCATAGAGAGGGGGACATGACTGAAGCAACTTAGCAACAGCAACAGCAAAATGGCTATTAGCTCTAACTGAAAACTACCTAAAGTAGTAAGCTGCTCTGGCCTCTAAACCTAAGTTCAGTTCAATCTCTCACTTGTGTGACCCCTTGGACGATAGCACACCAGGCTTCCCTGTCCATCACCAACTCCTGGAGTTTACTCAAACTAATGTCCATTGAGTTGGTGATGCCATCCAACCATCTCATCCTCTGTCGTCCCCTTATCCCACCTTCAAAAATTCCCAGCATCGGAGTCTTTTTCAATGAGCCAGTTCTTCGCATCAGCTGGCCAAAATATTGGAGTTTCAGATTCAGCATCAGTCCTTCTAATGAATATTCAGGACTGATTTCCTTTAGGATGGATTGGTTGGATCTCTGTGCTGTCCAAGGGACTCTCAAGAGTCTTTTCCAACACCACAGTTCAAAAGCATCAATCCTTTGGCATTCAGATTTGGCATTTCTTTCCAACTTTCTAACTTTTTTTCTAACTTTCCAACTCTTGCATCCATATATGACTACTGGAAAAACCAGAGCTTTGACTAGATGGACCTTTGTTGGCAAAGTAATGTCTCTGCTTTTTGATATGCTCTCTAGGTTGGTCATAACTTTTCTTCCAAGGAGCAAGTGTCTTTTAATTTCATGGCTGCAGTCACCATCTGCAGTGACTTTGGAGTCCAGAAAAATAAAGTCAGCCACTGCTTCCCTACCTATTTGCCATGCAGTGATGGGACCAGATGCCATGATCTTAGTTTTCTGAATGTTGAGTTTTAAGCCAACGTTTTCACTCTCCTCTTTCACTGTCATCAAGAGGCTCTTTAGTTCTTCTTTGCTTTCTGCCATAAGGGTGGTATCATCTGCATATCTGAGGTTATTGATATTTCTCCCTGCAATCTTGATTCCAGCTTGTGCTTCATCCAGTCCAGCATTTCTCATGATGTACTCTGCATAAAAGTTAAATAAGGAGGGTGACAATATATAGCCTTGATGTACTAGTTGCCCAATTAGGAACCAGTCTGTTCCATGTCCAGTTCTAACTGTTGCTTCCTGACCTGCATACAGATTTCTCAGGAGGCAGGTCAAGTGGTCTGGCATTCGCATTTGTTAAGAATTTTCCACAGTTTGTTGTGATCCACAAAGTCAAAGGCTTTGGCATAGTCAATAAAGTAGAAGAAGATGTTTTTCTGGAACTCTCTCGCTATTTTGATGATCCTACAGATGTTGGCAATATGATCTCTGGTTCCTCTGCCTTTTCTATATTGAGCTTGAATATCAAGAAGTTCAAGGTTCACATACTGTTGAAGCCTGGCTTGGAGAATTTTGAGCATTACTTTGCTAGCGTGTGAGATGAGTGTAATTGTGCAGTAGTTTGAGCATTCTTTGGCATTGCCTTTCTTTGGGATTGGAATGAAAACTGACCTTTTCCAGTCCTGTGGCCACTGCTGAGTTTTCCAAATTTGCTGACATATTGAGTATGGCCCTTTCACAGCATCATCTTTTAGGATTTGAAATAGCTCAACTGGAAATCCATCACCTCCACTAGCTTTGTTCATAGTGATGCTTCCTAAGGCCCACTTGACTTCACATTCCAGGATGTCTGGTTCTAGGTGAGTGATCACACCATCATGATTATCTGCATCATGAAGATCTTTTTTGTATAGTTCTTCAGTGTATTCTTACTACCTCTTTTTATCTTCTGCTTCTGTTAGGTCCATACCATTTCTGTCCTTTATTGTGTCCATCTTTGCATGAAATGTGTCCTTTGGTATCTCTAATTTTATTGAAAAGATCCCAAATATTAACAGCATCAAGAGTAGCATGTTTGAATTGGCAGGGACCTTAGAGATAATCTGCAGCACCTCCACCTCAACCCTACTCCACTGTCCCTAATTCATTAAAAAAAATTAAATTAAATTGCCAAGGGACTTGCCAACCTCATACCTTTGGTGGCCAAAACATTTGGAATATACAAATGATATATTCTGAGGCCATATTACAGCAAAAGAATCACGCCAAAAGTAAAAGAACTTTACTGTGCTTTAGAAGCCCCAGAAAGCATGCTAACAATACAGTTTCTTCTTGCAGAGGTTCTGATTCACCATAAACTTCCACTTTTATAAAGTACCTCCCCACCATGATACTAATATAGATGGTCTATGTACCACAATTTGGGAGTGACTTAAGTGAAACAAAATATGTAGGCATGAACAATGAATTTACCAAAAAAAAAAAAAAGAAAGAAAAAAAGCATATAGATTACAAATAGACTATACTATTTCCCAGATCTTAGGCTGACAAACATTATACTTTTAAAAAAGTTCTTCCCTACCAAATATCTGTTTTTATGAAAAATACAGACCATCATGGAATATTTCATGGCTGATGCCAGCATAACATGATAATTATAAATCCAACCATCCCTTTCCAGCAATTTGAGTATCAAGTTCTGCTAATTTTGATGCATTTCACATCTGATTCATTTCTTAGGAGAGTCTGAGATAAACATAAACATTAAATGATGTCTGTGTCCTCAGTGAACGTCTGTCTAGGAATCCAGATGTGATCAGTCCTTTGGGGGAGGCAGAGGCTCATCAGTATTACCTTTGTATTCCACTTAGAACTCCTGGTTTTCCAGAGTCTGAAATAATGCTGTCAAACTATGCCTTTGGAAATGCTTTACTTGAGGGCTAGGAGTAAGAGATCACACATTATGTAGCCTGAACCAGATCTAAAGCTGCTGGTATGATTAAGATAATTCAGACCCTTTATAAATATGGCCAATGAAAGCAAAAGGCCAAAAACATAAAGGCTTCTAGAATACAGTATATGCTACAGATGTGATGGTGACACACTCTCTTAGTCTTGCACAGAAATATACAAACTTCAATTGGGTTATTATTTCAAAAAATCACATAGGGCTGAAACAGACTTTAGGAATAATGTAATCCAGTAATTAAAAAAAAATTTTAGCTGCAGAATCTTTTTTCAAGCAAAGTTTATATAGAATTCCCAAATATAAAAAGATAAAGGCATAATTGCTCTGAATGAAGCTAGGACATTGGGAAAGGCTAGTTCTGATTTTGTCAGCCTGTCGACTGGCAGCTGATCCCGTACATCAGAGCCCCAGGTGTCACAGGAAGGCACTGTTCGAGTTCATGCCTTCATTTTTGAGAGTACTGATTATGACCAAAGAAGTTAAAGGGTTTGCCTATAGCAGGAATGGGCAGTGCCTTAAACTCAAACAGAACAGGTACCAGCATTCTCCTCCCGAGGCCAAGCTGCCCTTCAGCCCTTGATACAGACATTGGATTATAGTTGATTGTTGAAAGCAGGGGTTGGAACTGTGGTGGATCCACTTATCTTCGGGTATTTTTCAATAGTAAATATGCTACTATTAATACATGGTCCGTGGTTGATTGAACCTGGGAGTGTGGAGCAACCTCAGATAAGGAAGGCTGTCTATAAGTTACATGTGGATCCAAGGATCTACTATATAAATGCATGCTGGGTGACTTCTTTGTACTACTCATGGGAAGCTCTGGCTGAGGGCTGCTTTCTTCATAGTAAGTTTCCATGGGAAAATTGGTCTAAAGCAAGGAGGATAGGGAATGCTTCCTCCCACAAGGGGGGTCCAGGGCTGAGCACAGGAAACATTTTTGGAGGAAGCAGTCCATAAGCTCCATTTGCATACCTTAGAGCTCCCTGGGTAGAGCTGAAGGTTCTAGAAAAGAATGAGCTCTGAAGAAGGGAAAGCAGTGAAATCCTGGTAATCATGCAATTCAAAGAATAAAATTAAAATTAAAAAGTTCCATCAAAAAGGGATTTATGAGACATCAGCCTCTTCTCCATTCTAGACCATACCACTTTTTAATGTTTCCTAGGCAAAATTTCGAAGTAATTTACTTTCAGTTACTAATCTTATGGTCTTTGTTTTATAGTGACTCATGCAACATCATAGAAATTTGGAAATAAAGTTAATAGATATGCCTTTTCTTTCATTCAAATAGGGTCTAGGAAATCTCTCTTGTTTTGGAGGAAAAAGTGTATGAGTCCTGCTCCAAACTTTTAATTGTAGTATGGGTTTAACTTAATTTTAAAGCATAATTAAACTATTAGATGAAAGTATGGTGGCTGAGAGTTTGGGCATCAGAATCAGACTTCTGGGCTGGAGTGTTGTTTTTACCAATACAAGCTGTGTGACTCTGGGCAAGTTACTCAACAACTCTGTGCCTTAATTTCAACTGTAGATGGGAGATAACAGTGCTTACTTCACGGTGTTGTTGTGAGAAGTAAACAAGCTCTTGCTGAAGTGCCTGGCATGTAGAAAATTCTCAATAAATGTCAGCTCTTATGTCTAAGTAGTGGGACATTGTGCAGTTCTTTTAATTTTCCAAAACAAATTTTCATATGATTATGTTATCTGTATTGTTATGACAGAAACTAAAGTTGTAGATATAAAACATAGAAAAGTATCCCTTTTTGAAAATTGAAAATTTGAGAATTCCTCCTTTTCTTAAACCCAATGTCAACCAAATTCATGTTCCACTTGAGTAGCATAATGTGTTTACTACGAGGGGGAGAAAAGCGGGGGGCACAAAAGGACAGAAAAAATTGTCACGTCAACTCTTCTCGAAAAATCCATTCTCCCTTCTTTCCTCCAGTCTGTATTATGACCTAGCACTAAATGAGAGAGAGAGAAGAGGAAGAAAGAAAACAGGTAGATGCAATTTCTCTGTGAAAACTTCCTAAATCTCAATCATTTTAATCTCATGCCAAGCGTTTCCTCTCACTGTCACTCTTTGGGGCCAGTCATTTTTAGTGTGCTGATATGCAAACAAATCTGACTTGATCCCATCTCTTTGTGGCTTTAGCTAAGAAGGTCATTAGAAAGATTCACAGCTCAAAACAAACAATTCAAAGTGTTTCGAATTTCTTTAGGCCTCTTGCTTTAGAGAACGGCAGAATGAAGTTCTGAGCCCAAGCTTTTGCCTTGCCCTGCCATTTCAATCAGTTAACCAGCAAGTGCTTATTGAATGCCTACTAGAATGTTTTGAGATGACCAGCTCAGACCCTTCCAGATGGCCTCACACAGACCCTTTACAGATGCAAATGGGTCCTGGCTGGGTTAGCTGAAAGAGCTGTGTCTGAGCTCTGGAATGTACAGGCCACCTCTGAGCCATCACTATGGTCCATCTGGAAAGAGACGGAGTTGCTCTGTAGGCTGCAGAGATAGTATTCCTTTGGATCAGCACAGCCTTCCGAGTGTGAATGTAGCCTTGGGTGGAACCAAGTGTATGGGCAAAATTGAGTAATTTTTAGTGCTTCTGTCAGAAATCTGGGGTCTGGAAATCTGCTCACCTGACTGGAGGGCTTGGAAGATGAAAGCTGAGCTGTTGAAACGTTAGAGTTAAAACCTATTACATGTGTTTCATAGTGAGCTTATATTTTAAATAATTTTCTTTTTATGTAAATATGTACCTTTCTTTCTACTAAAGTACCTTTTTATTCTGCAGGAGATGGTTAAAAATCCCAACCTAATAAGTATTTAGTGTTTGATGTGCGCCCAAGAGGGAATCATTTTACTCACATAGACTCTGTGTGGTCATCTAATAGTTGTATGACCTGAACAGATATTAGCTGTTGAGCTCTTTTTTTGTGTGCCAGGCTCTGTGCCACATGTTTTGTATCCATTATCTCATAAATTACTCATGGCAGTGCTTTGCATAGATGCTTGTGTTTTCTCTGTGAGGAGCCTGAGGTTTGGAGGAGTGCAATAATGACCTAAGGTCCTCTAAGTAGTGTGATGATGCTGGGTTGCTGAGCCTCAGCATCTTCAATTGTAGCTACCTCCCAGGGTGCTTATCATGAATAAATGAAGGTGTATACACACACACACACACACACACACACGATATATAGATATGTAAATTAAAATTATAAATTCTAAAATTAAATATTTGTACTCACTTATGTTTGTGTGTTTCTTGTACATAATAAACATGTAATAAATAACATTATTTTTAACAAGGAACCCTTTCTACAAAGACCAAAATTTTACTTCTATAAACTCATATGTGGTGAGAAGTAAATGAAGAGGCTTCATCTGTGGTTTGTAACATACTCCACTAACAGAGTTCTAGTTACTTTCTGCCATCTCCCTGCTCACAGTTTCCTGAAAATCATTCAGCCCATTAGTTAAATGATTTATTTGTTGATAAAGCTCTTCTGTTTTTATCCTCCGGTGGTAGGGGCCGGGCTTCTAACCTCTCATTCAGCTTCCAGTTGGAATGAGACCCCTTTCTCTCCTGGTGTCTTTCCCTGTCCCGCTGTGCGCCCTTAGAGGCAGGGACTGAATCTGGTCAGGAATACTTTCCTGCCCGAGCAGGTGCTCTGCCACCTGCTATCTCCTTGCGGGTCAGGTAAACTCCCCTGACACCTCCCACAGAAAGATCACTGGCAAATATGGTCAATCCACCAAATTCTGTTTATTAAAGGAGAAAGAGCCTTGGACCCCAGGGCTCCTTTTTCTACCCTCTATTTCCTAACACTTCCCAGGCTTTGGCTCAATCTGGGATAGTTCATCTCTGCTGGAAAATTTACTAGGAGTTATCTGTCAAGAATGGTTAAAAATTTTCCCTAATAGACAGAAAAACTACTACAATATCCCCAGAAATTAACACCCATACAGGATCAGTAGAAGAAAAGATAAATAGACCAATGGAGCAGAATAGGATACAAATTCTGTATATCCTGTATATACAAATACAAATATCCTTCATCCCAATATTATGTTTATATAATAATCATGGCATTTAAAATCAGTAAGGAAGAAGAGACTATTTTATTATAACCATTTGGAAAAAAAAAGAATATTCCTTTTAATTAATTTAAAACAAATTTTAGGTAGATTGAAATTCTAAATCCAAAAAAAATATATTGTCTTAGAAATAGTTTAGGAGAATAATTTTATAATCTTGACATCTAACCCTGAAACCATAAGGAAAATGATAAGGGAAAAGACTGGCATTTTGACTACAAAAATTTAAAACTCTAACACAAAATCTACATACAAACAGAAAATAATATTCAATAACATCTTAGGTAAAGGGCATGCAATCACATATAACTTAGGCTACCAGAAAAACATTGAGAAGAAAAAAGTTTAGAGAAAATATATTTTTATCTACCTACCTGAAAAAAAAAGGATAAGATCTTTAGCCACCTTTAACTTGTATCAATTTTACCTTTTATCAGCCCTCTACTTATTTTATTAGTAGAGATTATTGTTTTCATCTTACATGATTCTAGAAACTTCCTGCCTTCCCCTCTTCTTCTGAGAAAGATCATAACATAAGAGATTGCCTTTAAAAACTGACTGTTAAAGACCCAGGATTTATTTTAAGCTGAAATAAAATGTTGACTAAAATAGTACATCCTTAGCCTTCCTGTTTGACCTATAGCCACAGTTATTATCTTTTTTTCTGGCCAATGACATACCACAAAATTCTGTTTTGATTTGGATCTCTGTACATCTTTGCAGCCAGAAATTATTTACAACTCCTGTTTAGGGCAGGGGAAAGTCAGAATGGGAAGGAAAGTTAGAATTCACCTAGTCAGACCCCCATTCCACACTTGAATCCCCCCACAGAATCCCTTCTTGCTCCAGTAATGTGCTCATGCCAGTTAAGCCAGTCTGTGTGAATGAGGCAGACAGCATGGTGCAGAAACGCAGCAGGACAGGGAGCTGTGGCAGACCTCACCCCTTAAAAACGCACTGCTTTATATGCCACTACCTATATAGAAAACACAAAAGGAAATTAAAGATTGCTTTCTAAAAGGCGTTACTTTCTGGATGGGACCTCTGTAAGTAATGAACTTACACACAGTGTGGAACATTTATGAGAATGAGTCATTCCTAAATTATCATCTCAAATTATCATATAAATGATCGCTTTTGCTCGCTCTCCCAATAGTGCTATAATCTCCAATAAAGCACTTTACACATGTTTTAAGTGAGACTACAAGAGCCCCAGGAAAGTAACGTTATATTGCTTTAATAATAAAAATGCAAAATTATTCAGGCAACTTTCCTTGGATGTCCAAGTCTCTAGGTCAGGTCCCGTTTAGTCCAGCCTATGTAAGTAAGGAAAACAAGTCAGACTGAACCCTGAATATGGTATTATATGAAGTGTCCCAGGCTTGGTTTAGTAAAAAACCCAGATCAAATTGCTGTTGATGAAATCTGCTCCCAGTCTCTGACTGTCTCCTCTTCCTAATCCTAAAAACCCTTCCTATACGAATTTGGGTCTCTAGAAGAGAAAGTAAGTGGAAAATAATGATCCTACCTTTGATGCATGGTGGCCATGATATGGACAATTAAAAAGAAGTTCTCTAGTCTAGTGAAAAGGATGGCTAATATAATAGTTTGATTTTAAGTGATGCAGATTGGCTCTGTGGAAAAAAAAAAAAAGAAATGAGCCTCAGGGGGGAAAACAGACCTTCATAAATTTCATCATGCATCATGTGGGACAAAAGAGCCACTGAAATTAGAGCTTGTACAAGTGTATGATGATGATGATGATGTTGTTTTCATCAAGTTCTGCCAAAGTCTTAAAACCACAAACACTTTTAGAATTGCTAATTGCATGGAGAGATAATCTGCTTTCTGTTCTAAGTGTGTTTCTGTTCTGAAATCTAAGTGAAGGAAAGAGGATCCTGCCCAGAGAGTTTTCATTTGCCCGTTAGCCTTGATCAGATGATGGATTTCCTCTGTGGACCCTTCTCATAGTCTGTCAAGAAGAGCCTTGCTGCTGAGTCTGAAAATGTTGGCAAACACTCCTTGTTAAAGTATGAACAGTGATGGGTGCACACAAATGCAGTATGTAAACAGTGGCTCTGCCTCAGGTGGTTTCTGTTTGTTTTTTGAGTCGAATGGAGGAAGATATTTGGAATCTTTTGCCAGTGCAAAACAACAGGTGTAATAATTAGCTTGCCCTTTCATCAAGAGAGTGCATTTGAGTAGGTCCTGCTTACTTGATATTAATATCATAGAAATCTGACTATTCGGTCTCAAATCAAGAAATATAGATGAGTTTTCAATACAAACTTTGGTTCTTGGAGAAGGAAGTGGGGAGAGAGGACTTATATGAGGTTGAACAGACTCTTCTGTAACATCAGAACACGTATTGCTTGGGGGCAACATCTCCCACTAAGCCTGACCAATTTATCTTAGCCTGTAAATGTAAGAGTTCTTTACTACTGGAACCTTGGACCAATTTCTCATTCTTGTTCAGGATTTTTATAGTGAACAATGGACTACTCCTGAGCCACTAAACTTGTCTGTTGGCTGGGATGGAAAAACTATGAGCTTACCCCTTTCATCACCTTCTTGAAGCAGAGATGTTAACCCCCTCAGCCAGGAGAACCTCTTTGCTAGCTGCTCTTTTCTTTCTGTATATCTCCTTTGTGAGTTTTCTTGTAGAAGTTGGACAAGACAGAACATCACCAAATAACACTGTTTCTGGTTAAATAATTGATTTCAGCCCAGGTTTTCCTGGCTGCTGAGAGCAGATGGCTTAGTCCAGAGCTGCGCAGACTCCGGGTTTCTACTCTCCTCCTGCTATAGTATCCCTTTCAGACTATGAGCACAGATGATTATAATAATATGGACTGCAGTGAATAGCCTTCCATGGGAGCTCAAATAAAGGAGCCACTATCTCTGCCTGTTTCTTCCTTTCTGTTTTAGTGTTTCAGAGTTTTCTGAGTGCTTCTATGTGCATTATCTCATTTGTTCCTCAGAATAGCCCTGTGAAGAGAGTAGGGTAGACATTTTTTATAAATGAGAGTTCTGAAGCTTAGAAAGTTTAAGTAGCTTCCCAGGATTACACAGCTAGTAAATTTTAGATTTGTTGTTAGTCACTCAGTCATGTCTGACTCTTTGCAACCCCATGGACTATAGTCCGCCAGGCTCTTTGTTTATGGAATTCTTCAGGTTAGAATACTGGAGTGGGTTGCCATTTCCTTCTCCAGGGGATCTTCCCAACCCAGGAATCAAACCCAGGTCTCCCACATTCCAGGCAAATTCTTTACCATCTGAGTCCCAAGGGAAGACCTTAAATTTTAATCTTAGGAAGTAATTTTATCTTCTGCTTCCAAATTTTATCTTCTTGAGGCCATCATGGTGTAAGTTCTAATCAAAGGCAAGTCATTATGGTTCTAACATTTTGTGACTCAGTCATATTTGAAAATAATATCATTCAATTTTTTGAACTGCATCTTCATGGTCACAGAATACCATCTCCAGCTACTGAATTAAATAATATTTATCACAAGTTCTCAGCTAAAAAGAGACTGAAACTTGACATTATTGAGTTTTCTTTTTGTATTTGTATAACTTAATTCTGGTTTAGATGAGAAAATGAGATTTAGCCAATGATTAGAATAGGATTAGCCAATGAATATAATGTAATTGCTTACATTACTTTGTGAAATGCAAATAGCAGATGGATCATATTTTAAACAGTCAATTATCCTGTCAGTATAATAGCAATTTTTATAATATCTTTTTTATTTCTGAAACATGTATTTTAAAATATATTAATAACTCTAAGGCAGCCATTTCATACATCAAGTAAATAATGTGCACTTAGTCTGTTCACTTAAAGTTCTAAACCATAAATTATACTGAACTCAAAGCACATTATTTCTGTTTCTACTATAATCAATTGTACGTATAGAAAATTATTCTATCTTGAAAGAGGACTAAGATCATTGAGTTCTTATTTTGTGCCCCCAATTTTATATACACCATCTCTTTCAATCATAAATTTTACCAATGAAAAAAACTGAGTTTTAGAAAAGTTAAATAACTTACTGATGTGCTGTGCTTAATCACTCAGTCATGTCTGACTCTTTGCAATCCCATGGACTGTAGCCTGCCCCCATCCATGGAATTCTCCAGGCCAGAATACTGGAGTGAGTGGGCAATCTCTTCTCCAGGGGAATCTTCCCAACCCAGGGATTTAACCCAGGTCTCCAACATTGCAGATGGATTCTTTACTGTCTGAGCCACCAGGGAAATATTATAAGCATTTTTAGGTTACTCAGAATTTCTAAAAAATGGAATTGGCGGTATTTACTTGGCTTGGGATTCATTCTACTTCATTCTACTTTATGAATAGTAAAGCTTGTGATCCCCTATATCTAAAATTGCTTTTACATGCTTGATATCATACTGGCTTTTAACCTGTTAACAATCCTGTGGAATAGGAATCTTAGCTGATTGCCATTATTTCTTACTATCACAAGAATATCTGTATTGTATTGGATTTGTGCTTCTACATGTTTGTAAGTTGATTCTTCATTGCTTATAATAACTTGTATATACATTTTAAGCTTGATATATTCATTTGAATCTTGGTTGGGAGGAGAACTGGTATGATGACTTAGCAGATACATGTTACTGGTGGTTATAAAATAACCCATTACTGAACCACACTACTCATTCTATTCCTTTACTTACTGAATACCATTTCCTTATGTAACCACCCAGCCAAAATTAGCATCTCTTCTTCCCCACTTCCAGTTATTCTTATTTAGTATTATATTATTAGTAGTATTTCTGTAGCATTTATCACCAGCTGAATTTATCTTGCTTGTTTTCTTATTTTTATTATTGTCTCTCCAAATAAGAATGAAAGAGTGATAAAGACAGGGACTTTTTTAACAAGAAGTCTTGTTCACATTGTACCATCTAATACATGAGGCAATAGGTGAAGAATGAATAAATAAACGTGTGAATGGAAAAGAAAGACCAAACAGTCATATTTTGAGCCACTTGACCCTTTCCCTTTGATCAAAGCTGATTAGACAATGGTTGGGCACCCCACTCTAGGGCAGCCCATCCTTAAGCTCCACAGGGATATTTGACATGACCTGGCATGAAAAAGATATATGTAGAGAGGGCAGCCCTAATGTAGAGTCTGAGACCAAGCTGGGTAAGGGCAAGTAGAATATGGAGGAGAAATGCTCACAGAGCAGAGAGAGAAAACATGCTGAGTAAAAAGAAAGCTCATGAGGTTCTGTAGTGAGAGGAAGAGGGGCCCTGTGAAGAGTCAATTAAAGGGGTGGAGACAAAGAGTGAAGAAGTACAAGTCTTGCTGCTTAGGGCCTCAGTGCAACTCGGGTCTCCAAACTACTTTGTGCTCGCAGCTCTTCCACCAGGAGGACCTGCTCCGCCTGGCATCTCTTTGTCTGGAGTGTAGTGTATTTTCTTGATTTGTGTGCCCTTAGCAGCAGCAGCCGGAGAAGGCATTGGCACCCCACTCCAGTACTTTTGCCTGGAAAATTCCATGGACGGAGGAGCCTGGTAGGCTGCAGTCCATGGGGTCGCTAGAGTCGGACACGACTGAGCGACTTCACTTTCACTTTTCCCTTTCATGCATTGGAGAAGGAAATGGCAACCCACTCCAGTGTTCTTGCCTGGAGAATCCCAGGGATGGGGAAGCCTGGTGGGCTGCCGTCTATGGGGTCGCACAGAGTTGTACAACGACTGAAGCGACACAGCAGCAGCAGCAGCAGCAGTGGACCTACGTTTTTACCTCCAAAAGTGCCTAATCCAGCTATTCTTCTTGATGCGTGCTCTAGAGTGTAACCTGTTCCATTCAGCTCTTGGAAAAAAAAAATCATCTAATATTGGAGCAGGATTTTGTGGTTTCAAAGTGCTTTAATATGTATATTATGCTATTTGTTCCTGAAAGTAACTCCTCTCCATAAAATGGTTCTTGAATTCCTCTGAAGTGAAAGTGAAAGTCACTCAGTTGTGTCTGACTCTTTGCGACCCCATGGACTACACAGTCCATGGAATTCTCTAGGCCAGGATACTGGAGTGAGTAGCCTTTCCCTTTTCTAGGGGATCTTCCCAACCCAGAGATGGAACCCTGGTCTCCCACATTGCAGGTGGATTCTTTACCAGCTGAGCCACAAGGGAAGCCCAAGAACAATGGAGTGGGTAGCCTATTCCTTCTCCAGAGGCTCTTCCCGACCCAGGAATTGAACTGGGGTCTCCTGCATTGCAGATGGATTCTTTACCAACTGAGAGATCAGGAAAGCCCTTGATTTCCTCTAGGTGGGGAATTTCTCTATGTACTTTATCATGTTGATCTCTCCTTTAGCATGAATCATAGGCTTTATTTGTTTAAATGTTTTACCGTTGCCATTAGACACTAAGCCTCTAGAAGGCAGAGGCCAAATCCTGTTATTGCATTGCTCACAGTGTTTATGGTCCATCACAACATTGTTACAAAATAAAATCTTTGTTTCAATATTGAACTGATCTTAAGACTAAATGCAAGGCAATTCCATGAACTGTGATTGCACTTATCTATACTAATAATGAGACCTTAAATTATAAACTTGGGAGTTGTTATAAAAATTTCTTTCTTTAAATATATTTGTTTAAAAAATATTTCTATCTGTAGATATATTTGCATTATAACCCACACAATGTCCACAGCAGTTTTTGAAGAACCTCCCATATTGTTGTATGAATTTGTGAAAAAATGATCAAAAATAACTTAAGATAGGCATTCAATTATAAAATTAGTGAACTAGGTGCCAGATCCATTTTTTAGTTCTTTTTTCAAGCCTTTGTTTAGATTTTATTCTTTGAAATCATAACCTTTCATTCCATGTTTCAATGAAGTTCTTTAGATTTGGTGATTGCATTTCTTACTATGTAAGTGGTATTCAGAGGACTGAGTCTGGAGTGAATAAGGTCATTCATTATCCAAAGGATCCATATTTGCCTCAAAAACACTGGAATTTCCATTTGTTTCATCTTGCTATTTTATTTTTAAAGATGCAGGACTGAAGAGGGGGGATGCAAAGTGTACCAACAACTAGAATGTGTGAGATCACAAGTCTTGCTCAGGTGCAGAAGAGATGGCACTAGAATTTTGCTAACATGAATAAATCTCCTTTTTATTCTCATTAGGCATAAGGTCCTAAACAACTATGTTATTAAATATCAAGATCCTATGTTTGAGATCCTTGATAATCTTACATTAACATTAGTTAGAATAGGGTATAAGAAGTACCAGACAAGATAATATTTGATCTTCAGACGGTTGTGACCTTGAGAAAAATCAATGAATTTCTGTTTTATTAGTTGCCCATATGTTTGCTTATATGGAGAAGGAAATGGCAACCCACTCCAGTATTCTTGCCTGGAGAATCCCATGGACAGAGGAGCCTGGCATGCTGCAGTCCATGGGGTCACAAAGAGTTGGACACAACTGAGTGACTAAGAACATGTTTGCTTATAACCCCCATCTGTCAAATGGGTATTCATGCATTCATTAATCATATGGTAAACATTTATGGCATGTGTGCTTAGTCATTCTGTCATGTCTGACTCTTTGTGACCCCATGGACTGTAGCCTGCCAGGCTCCTCTTGTCCATGGGGATTCTCCAGGCAAGAATACTGGAGTGAGTTGCTATGCCCTCCTCTAGGGGATCTTCCCAACCCAGGGATCAAGGCTGGGTCTCCCGCATCGGAGGTGGATTCTTTACTGTCTGAGCCCACAGGGAAGCCCAAACATTTATGGAGCACCTACTATATCTCTGTATATTGTGCCAGGAACAGGGGCAATAAGATTAAACATGGAAGGATACATACAAACAACTGATTACAAAATCCTGTGATAGGTGCCAACATAGAACCTAATAGTTCACTCGAGTCTAGTTATGCACAAAGAAGAGAATCGTCAACCCTGCTTTATGGAGGAGCAGGAAGATGCTCCAGGAGTTTTACAGGCAGATGCTTGAACTGGCTTTGAAGAAAGAGTAGAGTTTTTGGGTACCCAAAAGGTGTGAAGAGACCTTTCAGAAAGAAGGTTGACTATAGGCAAAGGCATGGTGATATAAAATAACTTGGGCTATTTTGGATAACTGCAAAGTTGTTTGTTCTAGTTGGAACGAGAAAGGAAAGTGTTGGAGGAGTTTGGAGAGGAAATGATGATTAGTTCATGGATAGATGGAACATCATCCTAAGGAGTTTATTCCTTATCTTGAGGACAATAGAGAGCCATCGGGAGGTTTTAAAAATGGAAAACAAGGCCAGAGCTTCACAATGTGAAATTTAACTTGTTGGGGGCAAAACTGGGATAGGGAGAGATGATTCCTCAAGTTGATATGTGCTGTCAGAACATTTTAGAGACAAGATTGCAAATAAACTAGTACTTCACTATAAATTACTATTATTGTTGTTCACATATATAGCAATTTTAAAGTTCAAACATTAAGCATTATTGGCTAAAACAAGTTTGCGCACATGATTAAATACCATTCCAAAAAGCATATTATGTCTACTTGTCCACCTACTTATTATCCTTATTTTCACTTCAGCACTGGAAAATAAAGTGAAGATGCAATGAAGGATATATGAACACGTGAAAAGAGAGGCAAGTAGATTATTATCTACCTTGGTGGAGGAGGGGTCCGATATGTATGTCCATAGGTACATGAGAAACAGTGGTGTAGATTAGTGCTTGAATTGGTGGAGCTGGGTTTGAGACCCAGCCCTTGTTCACACTAGTTACGTGACTTACGGAAATTAATTGATTTCTCTGAGTTTCAGTTTCAGTTTGTTCATCCTTAAAATGGGGTAACTGATTCCTGCTTTAACTATTTTAGATGGTCTCTGTAATAATCCATGGAAACAATGTCTTCAGTATTAGAAGTGCTTAATTTACGCATGCTTTCAAAACAAGGTATTCTCGAGGAATATCAATAGCTAGAGATCATAAATATTACAGGAAAATCTTTGTTCAAAATGCTTTCGTATAAGTATCTGCTCTAGAAACTTAGGTTTACCCCCTCTCTGATCTGTTTTCCCTCTATAAATTGATGTACAAATGTAAGAATTTTTATGAATAGTGGTAAAAATTTTACCATTATGAATGTTATCGTGATTATTTCTTCAAGCAACTGGGACATTTTCTAGGACTAGCTGCATGGAATATAGACTAAGGAAGGGTGGCTGGGTCAAGACACAAAGTTTAATTACTTTTTTAAAAAGTGAAATACTTTTGTGCTGAGGAAAGAGAATTTCGGGTGGAATCATATCTCTTGTTCATTTAACTGGCTTAATTAGGCTATGAAATTATATCCACAGGGAAAATGTAGATTCACGTATCCACACAGTTTACCCCACTTACAAATATTCCTTCAACATTCAGTCACCAAGTAACACGTTATCAGAGGTTGCTTGGGAAGATATATTAGCAACATCAGAATTGGAACTTCAAAGCATTTCTGGTAAAACTTCAAAGCATTTGAAAAGCGAGCAAAGTCAAAAGCTTAGCCATTTTTTAATGCTCTTTTTATCTGCAAAGTAATTAGTATGGCAAGATCATACAGAACTCACTAGTTTTGCATGTATTCATGCTCAGTTGTGTCTGACTCTTTGCGAACCCTTGGACCACAGCCTGCTGGGCTCCTCTGTCCATGGGCTCTCCAAGGCAAGAATACTAGAGTAGGTTGCCACTCCCTCCTCCAGGGGATCTTCCCAACCCAGGGATTGAACCCATGTCTCTGGCCTCTCCTGCAATGGCAGGCAGATTCTTTACCTGAGCCATCTGGGAAGCCCTTAGAACTGACTAGAGCCCAGTAGAACTGTTGTGCCTCAGTCAGTTACCTTTGTCCAGGGCTGTATGAACTGGCTTCTCCTGTTTGAAGAATGGAAATGGATATCTGTAGATCTTGCTATGATGAAAAACATATAATGAAAAACATGCGATGAAAAAGGAATTTTATTTTTCTCCTTCGTTTTAGAATCTAAAGATTTTGGGGGAAAAAAAGTGAAAGTGAAAGTTGCTCAGTTGTGTTCAAGTCTTTGCAACCCCATGGACTGTGTAGTCCATGGAATTCTCCAGGCCAGAATTCTGGAGTGGGTAGCCTTTCCCTTCCTCAGGGGATCTTCCCAACCCAGGGATCAAACCCAGGTCTCCCACATTGTGGCCAGATTCTTTACCAGCTGAGCTACTTCAACCAATTCTGTACCAAGACTACTCAGGTTCCTGGCCAGTAGATGGCTCCCTCTCTTTTTTTTTTTTTTTTTTTTAACTCAAGTCAAGATGCTGTCCAATGTACTGAATTGAGAGGTTGAGTAGCCCGTATCATAAAGAGGATAGAAGTAATGGAACTTGAGTTCTTGAGGCCATTTCCTCCTTAGTTATGTAAACTTGAATGGAGAGACAAATGAATGTTGTAAGTGCATCTTCCTTGTCTTTATAATTAGGATACAACCACGTTGAGGCCTCTTTACATGCCTACACATTTACATAGACTTTTCCTTCTGCCCTTATTTCCTCATCAATGCTGCAAATTGATGATAAAGCCAGTGTTAGATCTAAATTATTTGATTGTAGGCAATGCTGACTTGTTTCACTGCATAACATGCTTTCCAATCCTTCTTATATAATACTATCAAGCATCTACCATAAGAAAAAAGCTGTGGCTATTTTATAACCATAATTTATATCTTATTCCAACACATGATCTAAATTATTAGATGTCATCTACATCTAAGATGATGCTAGTTGAAAGGAGAGCTACAGAAAAAAATACTTGAGGAGTAAAGCCATAGCATACACATATATATGTGGGACAACTAAAAAAAGTAGAAAGAATGAAATTGTAATACATTTGAGATTATATTCAAAAGGCACACAGGGCCTCAGTGTTTTAAATATATGTGGTTAATTTGTGGAGGGCAACAGAAGAGATGTGGTGTTATGGAAATAGCACAAAATGTTTAAATCAGAAGACGGCTAGCTTTCTCTCTTAGAAAAATCACTTTTAGTCTGAATTTCAGTTTCTCAACCTGCAAAGTGATAAAAGTATAATATAATATCTACTTTATAAATATGTTCAACAGTTACACCTTGTCAGATGATACAGGTAAAACTTTTGTGTAACCTGTTATGTAAGATAGCATATCTTTTTGGTCAAAGTCCTTTTTTTCTTGGCAGAGTCCATGGATTCTATTACTGATTTCCTCCTCTTTTGCTAAAGAATAAAACTACCATGTTTCATATTTCTCTTGACAGCACTTCTTTCTGAGGAGGTTTTTACTATAGTAAGTAGTGCTTTCTGCTCTCTTTCCACTTACTTTTCACCTTAGAATCAAGTGTTCAGGCTCTTTCCCTCCACAATGGCTCTTGACAATTAAGTGGACAAGAACTGAGAGATAAAGCCTTTGCTATGCTAAGTTTTGAATAAAGGAAACTTATTTTAGCAAGAGTGAAAGGCATCATTACTATTGATCACTGACCAGAGAGAGCTTGGAAATATTTTAATTACAGTGAGCTACTATTGCTGTAAAGTTCATTTTAATGAGACTTGACTTTATAGTCTTATCTTTACTGAAATATTTTCACATTTTCTCTGCTTACTTTTTCCTTTCTCAGGTTAAATAAAAATTCAGTTTTAGGGCAATCCTGTGTGTGTGTCTGTGTGTGTGTGGCAGGGCATGGTGAATGGTTTCAAAACAATGTGTAAAGCATGGCCCTCCTTTAGAGAGTTATAATTTGTCTCCTTGTTGTTGTTCATTCACTAAGTCCTATCCAACTCTTCAACGCCATGGACTGCAGCACACCAGGCTCCTCTGTCCTCCACTGTGTCCTGGAATTGTCTCCCTAATGTAAGCAAAGGCACCCCACTCCAGTACTCTTGCCTGGAAAATCCCATGGATGGAGGAGCCTAGTAGGCTGCAGTCCATGGGGTCGCTAAGAGTCAGACACGACTGAGCGACTTCACTTTCACTTTTCACTTTCATGCATTGGAGAAGGAAATGGCAACCCACTCCAGTGTTCTTGCCTGGAGAATCCCAGGGACGGGGGAGCCTGGTGGGCTGCCATCTATGGGGTTGCACAGAGTCAGACACGACTGAAGTGACTTAGCAGCAACGTAATTGTAAATGCATGATAATCAGAAAGCCTTAAGAGAGAAGCTTAGAAATAAAATTCTAGGAAAATAGGTGACAGATGA
Source organism: Bos javanicus (assembly GCF_032452875.1). Lineage (NCBI taxonomy): Eukaryota > Metazoa > Chordata > Mammalia > Artiodactyla > Bovidae > Bos > Bos javanicus. Next base: position 88,628,550 of record NC_083868.1, read on the forward strand.
AACTTTCAAGGTGGCAATGACTTATAAGGTACCGAAAATATTTGAGACTATTAGTCACAAACAAATTCATCCTGAGCATTAAGAGAAACATCATCTATAGGAGAAAGAGCCAGTGCAGACCAGATTAGGTGTTATAACTAACAAAAAGGAAAGTAGATGTGGCTGCAGTCCAGGTATTTTGCTCACTGCCAGGAATAGGAACAATATTACAATGGGTGCTCTAAGAGTTATACTTCCAGGTAGTAACATAGTTATTTTATTTTCAGCTCCTTTATGATATAAATCAGGAAAAGGGCAAGCAATAAAAAGATATGAGTTGAAGGAAGCACAGTTACAAAAGCCATTGGCAGAAACAGTCCTGTTTGATCTGCTGCTGCTGCTGCTGCTAAGTCGCTTCAGTCGTGTCCGACTCTGTGCGACCCCATAGACGGCAGCCCACCGGGTTCCCCCGTCCCTGGGATTCTCCAGGCAAGAACACTGGAGTGGGTTGCCATTTCCTTCTCCAATGCATGAAAGTGAAAAGTGAAAATGAAGTCGCTCAGTAGTGTCCGACCCTCAGCAACCCCATGGACTGCAGCCTACCAGGCTCCTCCGTCCATGGGATTTTCCAGGCAAGAGTACTGGAGTGGGGTGCCATTGCCTTCTCCGGCTTGATCTCCTAGGATCACTGAATTTTGAGACAGAAGTTCCAATGCTTTCAACTCTCTCAGAAGGTTAAAGACAGTTAAATGTTTTCCCTGAATGTTTACATTTGTATCCTCCTTTACAATTTACAAAGTATTTTTGTGTAAGTTATTCCTTTAAATTAGAGAGTGCCTACAATGTTCAATGATCCACATTGTGAGGTAAACACATTCCCTACCCCAAGAAAGTGTAAATTCAGAGGTCTGGGGTATGTAAATAACTGACTCTAATTTTTGGAGGCTCATGGAGGGAACCAAGAGAGAATGAAAATAATCATGGTAGGGAACTGTGGTTGACATTTATTATTTTGTTTTTCCTACATCCTTCTCTTTTAGAAACTGCTTCTTTCTCTATCATGGAATTCTGGTAAGAATATCAATTAAAGGGCACTCCTCTCCCTTACCCTACAGATGTAGTCACATGATCCAAGGTAGCAAATCACAATAACCTTTCCTTCTATCCACTGTGATCAATGCAGGACCAGTTAACTCAAGTGAGGTTTACTGGAGTTCTTTTGAGGTAATTCAGTTCAGTTCAGTTCAGTCACTCTGTCGTGTCCGACTCTTTGCGACCCCATGAACCGCAGCATGCCAGGCTTCCCCATCCATAACCAACTCCCAAAGTTTACTCAAATTCATGTCCATTGAGTCGGTGATGCCATCTAACCATCTCATCCTCTGTCATCCCCTTCTCCTCCTGCCCTCAATCTTTCCCAGCATCAGGGTCTTTTCAAATGAGTCTGTTCTTCACATCAGGTGGCCAAAGTATTGGAGTTTCAGCTTTAGCATCAGTCCTTCCAATGAATATTCAGGACTGATTTCCTTTAGGATGGACTGGTTGGATCTCCTTGTTGTCCAAGGGACTCTCAAAAGTCTTTGCCAACACCACAGTTCAAAAGCATCAATTCTTTAGTACTCAGCTTTCTTTATAGTCTAACTCTCACATCCATACATAACTACTGGAAAAACCAGAGCTTTGACTAGACTGACCTTTGTTGGCAAAGTAATGTCTCTGCTTTTTAATATGCTGTCTAGGTTGGTGATAACTTTTCTTCCAAGGAGCAAGTGTCTTTTCATTTCATGGCTGCAGTCACCATCTGCAGTGACTTTGGAGCCCCCTCAAAATAAAGTCTGGCAATAGTTCCATTTTTTTTCCATCTATTTGCCATGAAGTGATAGGACCAGATATCATGATCTTAGTTTTTTGAATGTTGAGTTTTGAGCCAACTTTTTCACTCTCGTCTTTCACTTTCATCAAGAGGCTCTTTAGTTCTTCTTTGCTTTCTCTCATATGGGTGGTGTCATCTGCATATCTGAGGTTGTTGATATATCTCCTGGCAATCTTGATTCCAGCTTGTGCTTCATCCAGCCCAGTGTTTCTCATGATGTACACTGCATATAAGTTAAATAAGCATGGTGACAATATACAGCCTTGACATACTCCATTCCTGATTTGGAACCAGTCTGTTGTTCCACGTCCAGTTCTAACTGTTGCTTCTTGACCTGCATACAGGTTTCTAAAGAGGCAGGTTAGGCGGTCTGGTATTCCCATCTCTCGAAGAATTTTCTACCGTTTGGCTTTGGCATAGTCAATAAAGCAGAAGTAGATGTTTTTCTGGGACTCTTGCTTTTTCGATGATCCAACGGATGTTGGCAATTTGATCTCTAGTTCCTCTGCCTTTCCTAAATCCAGCTTGAACATATGGAAGTTCATGTACTGTTGAAGCCTGGCTTGGAGACTCTTGAGCATTACTTTGCTAGCATGTGATATGAGGGCAATTGTGTGGTCATTTGAGCATACTTTGGCATTGCCTTTCTTTGGGATTGGAATGAAAACTGACCTTTCCAGTCCTGTGGCCACTGCTGAGTTTTCTAAATTTGCTGGCATATTGAGTGCAACACTTTCACAGCATTACCTTTCAGGATTTGAAATAGCTCAACTAGAATTCCGTCACCTCCACTAGCTTTGTTTGTAGTGACTCTTCCTAAGGCCCACTTGACTTCACATTCCAGAATGTCTGGCTCTAGGTTGGTGATCACACCATCTTGAATATCTGGGTCATGAAGATCTTTTTTGTATAGTTCTTCTGTGTATTCTTGCCACCCCTTCTTAAAATCTTCTGTTTCTGTTAGGTCCATACAACTTCTGTCCTTTATTGTGCCCATCTTTGTATGAAATGTTCCCTTGGTATCTCTAATTTTCTTAAAGAGATCTCTAGTCTTTCCCATTCTATTGTTTTCCTCTATTTCTTTGCATTGATCACTGAGGAAGGCTTTCTTATCTCTCCTTTCTATTCTTTGAGGTAATATTTGGGTGTTTAAAAAGAGGGCAAAGTCTGTCTGAAGACAAAGTTTATATAAGTCTGAAGCTGCTGATGCCTATCTACTCTTTAAGACATGGAGAGTCACTTCTGAAAGACATAGCCAAACCATAAGAAAAACAACCAAGAAATGAGGAGAGGACATTTCTGAGCAGTTGTATCTAGCCATGCCAAAGGTATGCCAAAGCTAGGCCACTCCTGACATTTTTACTTCATAAGCCCATACAATTCATATTTGCTTGGATGTGTTTGAATTGTTTCCTGCCATTTAAATGCAGAGTTCTGAGTAATAGAAAGACTCAATTCTTTAGAACCAAGTCCTAATTTTATCTGCTTATCTATCTATCATGAAAGATTTCACTGACCATTCCAGGTAGGATAAATACATTTATTAGTTCCATAGTGCCTTTCAAGCACTGGAGAGGCACTGGCTATTCTGTTCTCTCCTTTCATTTTACTGCTGCTGCTAAGTCACTTCAGTCGTGTCCGACTCAGTGCGACCCCATTGACGGCAGCCCACCAGGCTCCCCTGTCCCTGGGATTCTCCAGGCAAGAACACTGCAGTGGGTTGCCATTTCCTTCTCCAATGCATAAAAGTGAAAAGTGAAAGTGAAGTCACTCAGTCGTGTCCGACTCTTAGCAACCCCATGGACTGCAGCCTACCAGGCTCCTCCATCCATGGGATTTTCCAGGCAAGAGTACTGGAGTGGGGTGCCACTGCCTTCTCCTACTCCACTTAAAAGCTGTGAAAGAATATTAAACTGATTGAATATCCCCATGATCACAGCACGAATGTCATCAGAAGATTTTGTGTTGTTTCATAAAGGAATTCCTTCTTCTCACATTGGATATACAAAATATCAGTGGCATTTGTATGTGTATATTTGGAGGCATTCACATTTTGTCTGTGATTTTAAATGGATGAACAGAGAAGTGTCATGAAAGGAGCAACAGAAAGATACTTCCAAGCAAGTGTAGTTACACTTATGTAAGTGTAGTGACTGTTCTGGTTTCAATAATTCAACAGTCTTTTATGGCTGAGACATTTGTGAACTTGCTTTGACTCAGATAAAGGGGGAGAAAAAGACAGTATTCTTTCTTTTTTGCATTTTGATGATACATTTTTTCATCTACCTGTGTCATTATATATTGTATTATAAACTAAATCTTCATATTCATGGTGGGATCATATGGGAATTAGGCTATCTATATGTTAATTTTCTAGATAACTGAAAATTACTCTGTTAAGTGACAAGTTGCTTTATATCATTAAACTATTTAAACAGATCTATTATTTTTATTTATTTAAAATTTATTTTTATTGAAGTATAGTTAATTTTCAATGTTGTGTTAGTTTCAAATGTACAGCACTATGATCCAGTTATGTACACACAAATATATATTTTCAGATTCTTTTCCATTGTCGGTTATTATAGGATACTGAGTAGAGTTGTCACTGCCATACAGTAGATCCTTGTTGTTTACCTATTTTATATATATACTGCTGCTAAGTCGGGTCAGTCATGTCTGACTCTGTGCGACCCCATAGACAGCAGCCCACCAGGCTCCCCCGTCCCTGGAATTCTCCAGGCAAGAACACTAAGAGTGGGTTGCCATTTCCTTCTCCAATGCATGAAACTGAAAAGTGAAAGTGAAGTCGCTCAGTCGTGTCTGACTCGTAGCGACCCCATGGACTACAGCCTACCAGGCTCCTTCGTCCATGGAATTTTCCAGGCAAGAGTACTGGAGTGGGTTGCCATTGCCCAAACTCTTAATTGATCTCTCCTTCCCACTCCATCTATCCCCTTTGGTAGCCATAAGTTTGTCTTCTGTCTGTGAGTGTATTTCTGTTCCGTAAACAAGTTCATTTGTATCATTTTTTTTTAAGATTCCACATTTAAGTGATATCATGTGATAATTTGTATTTGTCTGATGTATTTCACTTAACGTGAAAATCTCTAGGTCTATCCATGTTTTTGCAAATGGAATTATTTCATTCCTTTTTATGGCTAAGTAATATTCTATTGTATATATATGTCTTGGCTATTGTAAATAGTGCTACTATGAACACTGGGGTCCATGTATCTTTTTGAATTAGAGTTTTATCAGGATATACATCCAGGAGTAGGCATGCAGGATCATTTGGTAGCTCTATTTTTAGTTTTTTTTTTTTTTTTAAGGAACCTTCATACTGTTTTGCATAGTAACTGTACCAATTTACATTCCCATCAACAGTGTAGGAAAGTTCCTTTAAAATGCATTATCTGTTTCCGTGTTTTCTTAAGCAAAGCATTATTATAATAATAAAGCTGCTATTTAGCCATTAAGTGGATTCCATGTAGTGGTCTCTGTGTTAGCCATTTATATAAAACCTTTCATTTAGAGCTACTCCTGTGAGGGAAGAGATATACTATGATCCTCATTTAAGAGAGGAGTAAATTGAGGATCAGGATAGTTAAGTAACTTAGCCAAGATCACGGACTTGGAGGTGGAGCTGGGACTTAAGCTCAGACCTATCTGACTCCATGGCTGCTATTCCATAGTATCATCATTAAGAACACAAAGCATGTGCTTTGCAAAGATCAAATGATGCTCTCCTTGGCTTCAATTACTCCAAAACGTTTGTCTTGGTGCAAATGACTTTATATTGCTCTTTCTTTTGAACTATGTCTGCCTTTTATAGTTTCCTCAATATTTTCCCGCTTGTTGTCAGAATGTTAACTGTAACTTTGCTGTTGTAAGTAGGCCTAGCTGTAGCAAAATGAATCCTCCATTTCAGTAGATTGCTTTTGCTGCTTTAAATCTAAGTAGGTTTTCTAGGATGTTATTTCAGGTCCTTTTTGAAGCCATGTGGAGGCAATGATGATGACAATAATATAGGGATTATTTATTGAATATCTTCTATAAACCACCAGATGTGTTACACATGTGGTCTACTTAATCCTCATTTTAGACATTTCTGTTGGTTACTCAGGACTTTGGCCCCTTATTTTCTAGATTTCACATAAATTTCAAACAGATGATAAGTGAGGTACTTAGACATATTACATATATATTATATGTATTTATATTCACATATATGGACACTCAGGAACTCTAATTACTCAGACAAGCCTTTTGGCCTTGGATCAAATATTGGAAAGGGTAAATATGGGACTGAGAAAACCCAGAACAAAATGATATGCCAAGGACACCTTCGATAGAGTCACCATGTCCTGCTTGGGAAATGATTTAACTACTTTGTTAACTGCTGAAACATATGAAAGCATCTCATTAATTCATATGATTATATGTTATTATGTATCCTCAGTACCTAGAGCTACAAAAGGTAGAAAGTTTATCTTTAATTGAATGCTTCTCAATTATCCTAACACCAATGTGTTTTGCTGTAATTGTTCCTTTGGAGCCATTAGGTGGTTAATCTGTAGAATATGAATACACATTTTAAAGCCCAAAGCTGCTTGACAACTTTCTGAAAAGTTTGAATTGTAAATGTATCTTTAGTAAATTATTTTTTGCTGAAATATCTTCACCCACGCAACATGCCAAGACTCAATGTGTTATTATTTGGATGTTTTAGGGGAAATGCACATAAGGGAAGGGAGACCCTTAAAGGGCATCTAGTTGGACAATCTTTTGATGCTTCAATTTAGCATCATGATATTCCCTGCCAGTAAGTGTCCACCCTGCTTTGAAGTGATAATTCATTATTATATTAATCCAGTCACTATTCTTAGAACTTTGGGAATATCTTTTAGCTTCTTATACTCATGTTCTACTCTGTCTGGTTTGCCTTGTTGTAGGGTTCTGTACCTCATTAATGATTATAATCATCAGTGTTGTTAAATATTGTAGTATTTCTAAAAAGCTAACTCTTCAGCCAGTGGATAAACTAAACTGTTGTTGTTTGAATTCTTTTATACTGCTGCTGCTGCTAAGTCGCTTCAGTCGTGTCTGACTCTGTGTGACCCCAGAGACGGCAGCCCACCAGCCTCCCCCATCCTTGGGATTCTCCAAGCAAGAACAATGGAGTGGGTTGCCATTTCCTTCTCCAATGCATGAAAGTGAAAAGTGAAAGTGAAGTCGCTCAGTCGTGTCCGACTCTTCGTGACCCCATGGACTGCAGCCCACCAGGCTCCTCCATCCATGGGATTTTCCAGGCAAGAGTACTGGAGTGGGGTGCCATATACTACCAATGACCAAATGAAGCAGTGTAATGGGAATAGTTGAATGACTTTTCAGTGGTTAACATGCCCATTTAAAGAGTAATATAGTGATATAGTGAAGTTGCTCAGTCGTGTCTGACTCTTTGTGACCCCATGGACTGTAGCCTACCAGGCTCCTCTGTCCATGGGATTTTCCAGGCAATAGTCCTAGAATGGATTGCCATTTCCTTCTCCACAGGATCTTCCCAACCCAGGGATCAAACCTGGGTCTCCCGCATTGTAGACAGACGCTTTACCATCTGAGCCACCAGGGAAGTATTAAAGAGTAATACTTACCTTTAGAAGAATGTTGTTGAACTCTTTGCATGTTATTTAGTACGATGCAAAGAAACCTCTTTAAGAAAGTACCCAGTTTTCATGATTCCTATTTGGAACTGGGGAAGAGGTCCTTATGGCTATTAAAGAAGGAGGAGGGGGTTCTTATACACCATTTAATTATGAAGCAAAAGGTTTATTTGCTTAAAATGTCATTTAAAGATACTTAAGAACGTGAAGAGAAAAAAAAAAAAAAGAAAGTGAACAGGAACTAAAAAGACTCTTTTTTTTTTTTTTTTATTTTATTTATTTTTAAACTTTACATAATTGTATTAGTTTTGCCATGGAAGTGAAAGAGGAGAGTGAAAAAGTTGGCTTAAAGCTCAACATTCAGAAAATGATGATCATGGCATCTGGTCTCATCACTTCATGGGAAATAGATGGGGAAACAGTGGAAACAGTGTCACACTTTATTTTTGGGGGCTCCAAAATCACCGTAGATGGTGATTTCAGCCATGAAATTAAAAGATGCTTACCCCTTGGAAGGAAAGTTATGACCAACTTAGATAGCATATTCAAAAGCAGAGATATTACATTGCCAACAAAGGTCTGTCTAGTAAATGCTCTGGTTCTTCCAGTGGTCATGTATGGATGTGAAAGTTGGACTGTGAAGAAAGCTGAGCACCAAAGAATTGATGCTTTTGAACTGTGGTGTTGGAGAAGACTCTTGAGAGTCCCTTGGACTGCAAGGAGATCCAACCACTCCATTCTAAAGGAGATCAGTCCTGGGTGTTCTTTGGAAGGAATGATGCTAAAGCTGAAACTCCAGTACTTTGGCCACCTCATGAGAAGAGTTGACTCATTGGAAAAGACTCTGATGGTGGGAGGGATTGGGGGCAGGAGGAGAAGGGGATGACAGAGGGTGAGATGGCTGGATGGCATCACCAACTCGATACACATGAGTTTGGGTGAACTCCGGGAGCTGGTGATGGACAGGGAGGCCTGGTGTGCTGCAATTCGTGGGGTCGCAAAGAGTTGGACAAGACTGAGAGACTGAACTGAAACTGCATGCAAACTTTATTTACTGTACAGAGTTCTGGATGTATTTATCAAATAGAAAAACCACCCTGGACTTGATTGTTCACCTGTTTTATGATTTCCCTTGAAGAGAAAAATATGTCATAGCTCTTGATATTTTACTAAGTAATGTTCTGTTACACTGAAAGGGATGTTTTTAAAATTTTTATTTGGAAACAAGTTTTCAAGTAGAGGGACAGTTGATTACATATTGTCTTGTATACACACATCCTAAAATGTTCCATTTATGAGATGTGTGTATATGGTTCAGCCCTGAGTTTACTGTGCTGATTAACAGGTACATATAAAAATAGCTGAAATAGAAAATTGCTGATCAGTTGTGCTAGAAGAACATGGTAGGAGAGAAAAACCAAACTATTTCTTCTTATTAAAAATGAATATAATATTAACCTTGCAAAAGAGACCAAACCCACATTTTGTAACTTTTTACAAGAGTAAAAATTCACAAACTAGTTTTCAACTTCCTTTAGACTTCAAAATTGTTTGGACAGTCTTGTCTTTAACTTGGACCAATTGTAGATTGTTACAGGCTTCCTGGGTTTTAGCATTCCTATTTTCTCTACCAAAATTTTTTTTGGAAGCACCTCAACTCTCCTTTGGAGAAGGCAATGGCACCCCACTCCAGTACTCTTGCCTGGAAAATCCCATGGATGGAGGAGCCTGGTAGGCTGCAGTCCATGGGGTTGCTAGGAGTTGGACACGACTGAGCGAGTTCCTTTTCACTTTTCACTTTCATGCATTGGAGAAGGAAGTGGCAACCCACTCCAGTGTTCTTGCCTGGAGAATCCCAGGGATGGGGGAGCCTGGTGGGCTGCCGTCTGTGGGGTCTCACAGAGTCGGACACGACTGAGGCGACATAGCAGCAGCAGCAGCAGCAACTCTTCTGCCAGCCATGAGATTTACACTGTGACAATGTGATTTATTAGAATCCTGAATTTCAGCACGATACTATCTGAGAAAAGCCAGAGGAGAGGCTAAAGGTTTAAATTTGGAGATATAAAGACTTGATAAATAGAGTACGTGAAAGTGGGGTGACAGTGACAACTGCGTGGACCTGGTCATGCCTGCCAGGATAATTTAACAGTTGGAAATGCTATAAAGAGTTGCATTCTTGGGAAAACGAACTCATGTGACACAGCACTGTTTTGTATAAAGCTTCACGTCTAGAAATGTGTATTCATTTTTTTGGCAGGAAAATGTGTTTATGGTGGCTTCCATGGCCTCTGTCCATGCTTTAATTGATTTTCCTTGGAAAGTTTTTGCCTACTCTCTCAGGTAGTTTTACTTTACACCATTTGCTGTCCTAGATAGCGTATACACAATTCATGAGGGAAGAATTCCCCAACTGTAAACATAGAAGTAGATCCTGGAGGAAGCACTGTGCAGAGTTGTGACTGCTAGTGACTATGTGATCTTGCGTTCAGTGTGAGTTTCCATCTTTTTTTTTTTTTAAATGGGACAGCACAGCACCTGTTTGCTTAACAGTTTATATAATACAGAAGAGTAGAAGGTAGTAAGTGGTCTCTTTCACTCCAGCTTCTCACTTTTATTCTCTAGATATAACTACTATCAATCACTTGGCAGGTTCTATTCCAGGTCTTTTATTATGTACATACAGAAGTATATATACTATCAATAAAATTTGATTTGCTACATGTAATATTTTTACTTTTGACTTCATCTGTTTCAGTTTTTTTTAATTGGATTCCAAATATGTTGGAATATAGACCTATACTGGTTATTTTACTGAAGAACCTTTGGGTTGTCTCCAGATTTTCAATATTACAAACAATGCTGCAGTGGAAATAACTGCACATAATACCCTTACACACTTGTGAAAGTCTTTCCAAGGAGTACACAACTACAAATGGAATTGCTGAGGCAATAGTTTTGCTCCTTAAAATTTGTGATAAGTTCTGCTGAATTACTCTCCGAAGAGTTTTTATCGATTCATAACCCATCAGAAGTGTGTAAGAGCTGGGCAAGTTTATTAAGTTGAGCTCTAATTTTCTTGTGTATAGCATGGGGCAAATTATCTTTTTCTCAAGGTTAATGTGAAGATTAGATAAAGTAATGCTTGTGAAGCGTTCAGCATGGTACCTGATCAAAAGCAGGTACTTGATAAATCCTTATTCCCAGCATTTTACTTCTCCAACTGTTCCATTCTACGCAAAGCAACAATGCAGCAGTTATTATTTGGATCCAGTTCCTGACCCCTCCCCCCAGATTACATACCATGGTCTCAGCAGTTTATTATCTACACCTACATCAGTACTGAGTTTCTTAAGTTAGTTTTGGACACTATTGTCCTTATATTGATCACTATCCTTCTGTGATATATGGTACCCATCATAATCAGAATTTCAGTATTTTACAAGTATAGTACTTTGTACACATCTTAGTCTTTTTGTTGTGGCTCTTAGTTTCCATAGTTTTGGAGTTTTGAGACATGGATTTGTATTTTGAATGATCCAATATCAACTTGGTCTGACAAAAAGTTATAAGGGAGGCTCTGAGAGATTTAGAGAAGCTAAATGCTGATATTTTTCATCACTGTGCCTGTACCCGCCAGATCTTAGCTGGAGGACTCTGGGGGCACCTCTGACAGTTCCTTTCCACAGTCCCCACATATCCATTGAGACTACTTTTACTTTCTATGGTTGTATATACCACCCCCATACTTAATTTTTTATGGGGGCTTGATGTACAACTTCAATTGGTTACCATCTAAAAGCTGGGATGAGTCTTACCTGAGAAAGGAAATGTGATGCAAGACCATTCAGTAGGAGGGATATCTTTCATTTTGTTTACTTATGCCCATTCAATGGACCTCAAATTTACAGGTTACCTTAGAGAACCAGCCAGGTCTGGACACTGTATCCAAGAGTGAGTGGCCTTTCTATTCTTCAGAATATTGAAGAATTCCCAACCATCCCATGAGGTGCCCTCCAATCACCCATCAGAGAGCCAATTTAAACCTTGAACAACTCTGACTTCCAAGTGCATTTAGATATCTGTACAGTCCTAACTCTGTGCAGACACTGCTCTGAGTGCTTTACAAATATTAGCTCATTTAATCCTTAAAGGTTGCCCCCTATTTTTTCCGTTCTGCACCTTAAGGGAATATAAAACACTTAAACACTTGCTTTGTGTACAGTCTTTGAATACTCTGAAGACAATCGCTAGGTTCCCCAGGGGCTGCTTGTTTTCAAATTAAAGCATTCCGTTTACTCAGTTGTTTCATATACTGCATGATTGTGTGTTACTTCCTATCCTGACCATTCTCCTCTGAATGTCCTTTGATTTGATAATGACTCTTTCAGAGACTGCAAGCTGTCTGGTTCTGGTCCACAGATGTGTTTTGCTTGGCACAATGTCTTTTTTTATTTGTTTTGTTTTTAAACAAAAAATAAAAAGCAAAAAGAATGTGAATGCCTTTCCACAGGCACGCGTCTCTAGCTCCAAGCTCCCATCAGTACCTATTGTCTGAATTCCAGCTTCACTGGACCTGGCCTCTAACGGCCTCTAAAGGGTTGAAAGCTCTGCTGAAATGTCTTATCTAGACCTGAACCTAGACACAGTATGGTTACAGCTCAGTCGAGGAGAACTTTTGTTCTATGTTGCTATCAATATTGCGAATTCATCAATAGATAATGGTACATGTCCTTGGGGTGGTTTTTAAGTCACACTTCAGCCATTCCTCCATATAGCCTCTGAAGTTGGACTTAATAATTTTTATTAATAATTTTTACCTTCAGAATAAAGAACTCATTTGCACCAAAGCATTACTGAAGAGTGTACACTTTACTGACATCTTAAAATTAGAGGCAAAAAAGAGAGTTTATAAAGCCTAGCATTTTCCCCCAGGTCTCTTTTCTTAGCCTTTTATTTCTTGGGTTTTTCTATCCCTTTATCCCCTCTTTGGTGCCAACATTTAGCTTTACTGATTCCTTTCCCAGAATCCTCTTTGTGGGGGCTTCTCAGTCTTTTCCCCTAATTATGTAGAGCAGTTTAGTCCTGGTCTAGCTATGCTAGTGGTCATAGCTGTCATCTGCTCAGTCAACAGCAGAGCCTCATTTATCAGGAACCACTACACATAGAAGGCAGCAAGTGATCACCAAAATCCAAACATATTTTTTTTCCTAACACAGTAATGCTCCTTGTTCTAGAGCTAGGCAACTTATCCATGCCAACTCTTTCTTCTTTCTCATGGAGAAACCCAGATTCAGAAAGGTTACATTAGTTACTTAAGATAATGATCAGAGAGGTAGCCATAGAAGGCATCACTGGTACTTCCCAGGTGTCTCCCTATAAAATTGTGTTATGTATGATGTTACTAGAAACTGTATTTATACTAATTCCAAGTATGCTAAGTCTTAGTGATATTATTTGAGATTTGACCTTGACTATACCAAAGCAGAGGGCTTTCCAGGTAGCGCTAGTGGTAAAGAATTCGCTTGCCAATACAGGAGACATAATGAGATGCAGATTCGATACCTGGGTTGGAAAGATGCCCTGGGAAAGGGAAAGGCAACCCATTCCAGTATTCTTGCCTGGAGAATTTAGTGCACAGAGGAGCCTGGTGGGCTACAGTCCATGGAGTCACAAAGAGTCGGACATGACTAACTGACTCACACATACACGCACACACATACCAAATCAGACAACTGGATTTCCTGCCCCCTTACCTACACACTATCGCTGCTGCATCACAGCTTTGTGGCTAAAAGGCTGCTGTATTTCTTTTCCTACTGAGTTGTGCCATAAAGTGTCTTTTGGATCTCCTGACACAAAGCCTTTTGCAAAAGGTAAAAAATTACAAAGTGGGCATTTCCAGGTGTGCTAACACTGGAATCTAATGCAGCAATATTACAGAATGATGGCATGTTAGAGTAGGAAGAACTTTATAAATCATCTAGTCTGATCCGCCTCTACTTTTAACCATGAGGAGACTTAGGCTCAAAGGGATCAGTTTTGTGCTTTGTGTCAAACAGCCACTGAGTTTTGGAACTGGAACTGGAAGCTGGCTGTTCCAACTCTAGTGTAGTTGCACACTCCATAGAGCTTTTGTATAAAAACAAATAAACAAGAAAGCCTAGTTCTCAGCATTGCTTTGTGATTATTGAGAGCAAAGGAGATCATGTGCCACTTACAGTAATCTCTTAAGATTTTATAATAATCCTTGCATTATCCTATTAAACTGTGGCTGTAGCTCTGTGCTTAATAGATTGAAATCTATTATTCATAATACCATCTTGTTCCTCTTCAAATAACATTATCTTTATGAATAAATTTTATGAATTCATTCTGTTTCATAGCATAGTGAGAGGATAACGCATGAGAATAGAGTTTTCATTTGTGAATTCAGTTCAAGAATCATTTTTCAAGTGCCTAAGCTGAGCGCCGAAGAATTGATGCTTTTGAATTGTGGTGTTGGAGAAGACTCTTGAGAGTCCCGTGGACTGCAAGGAGATCCAACCACTCCATTCTGAAGGAGATCAGCCCTGGGATTTCTTTTGAGGGAATGATGCTAAAGCTGAAACTCCAGTACTTTGGCCACCTCATGCAAAGAGTTGACTCATTGGAAAAGACTCTGATGCTGGGAGGGATTGGGAGCAGGAGAAGGGGACAACAGAGGATGAGATGGCTGGATGGCATCACTGACTTGATGGACGTGAGTCTCAGTGAACCCCGGGAGCTGGTGATGGACAGGGAGGCCTGGCGTGCTGTGATTCATGGGGTCGAAAAGAGTCGGACACGACTGAGTGAATGAACTGAACTGAACTGAACTGAACTGTGTGCCTAGTATTTATTATCCTTGACATTTTGGGGAATTCAGAGGAAATATGTGGTAGCACTTTTAGCCTCAGAAAATATTCTACTGTGGGCTTCTGTGTGTCCAGGAACATCTGGAAAATAAGGAAATGTGTCTCTAAGGAGTGAAAAGGTGTAATGGGTGACAGTATGGACTTTGAAGTCAGGCAGTGTTAGGTTTGCACCCTGGTTCCTCTATTTACTACCTATGGTATCTTGGGCAACTTTGGTCAAGTTGCAGTGTCCTTATCTGAGGATTAAAAAATAGCACTTCATAGAGTAATTTCAAAGATTCTGTTAAAAGACAAGACAGCAATCACTTAGCATATGTCTGACTTGTAGTGCTCAAAAATGTTACCTAATGTTTAAAACCCTTAAGATTTTATGTCGGTTAAGTCTAATGTGCTTTGAAGAAGAGAAAAGCCAATTATTTCAGTACATTTAGGGGAAGAGAACTTTGGCTTTGGATCTGAAATATCTACATTTTATTGATTGACTGACCACTGTTTTATTGAGTTCTGTTGTAGGGCTCAGAGTAGCTTGTTTGCCCACCACGGTGATCTCAAGCTTCAAAGAAGAATCCTAAGGGTAAATTTGGGATAGCAGTTGCTTTGCTGGGGAGTTATCTTCAGTTTAATTTTGAATTATTTGGTCTTGTGAGAAATGTCCTCCAGATAGAAGTCTCTGTCCCTTTGACTGTCAGCATTGCCTGTTCATCTTGGGTTCTCAGACAAAGGCGTCCTGATGGGTTGTCAGTTACTTGGGTTTCCACCTGCCTTATCGCTAGTACTCTCAGTTGTTGCTAATAAATCTGCCCCTCAGAGTGAAGCATTTGAAATAAGCGGTGCACAGGTTTTAGAAAGACCTGAAGTATTCCGTTTGGTGATGTGAAATAATCAAAAGAACTAATTACTTGCCAAATCTTTTTTCCTTTCATTTCTTCCTCCCCCCCTCTTTTCTCCCTTTCCTTCATTCCCCCTTTGTTTCAAGTTTTTTTTTTTTTTTTGGCGTGTGTGTATATGTATACACTCTTTTTTTTTTTTAAAACAAGGAAAATAAACCGAATACAGGGAATGAAAATGACCTTAACAATGCATCTGTATAATCTAAAAGAAAAAAAAATGCCTAATCTGAAATGAAATATATCTTAAGCAACTTTGCAGTCAGGCTATTAATAATCATTTTGCAAAACGGGTGAGATATAGCAGAGCATATTGGAATATTAGGGATCCGTGAATTGCTGTCGGTTTGAATTTGTATATATTAATATTTTCTCATCACTAAAATTACTGTGCTCTAGTTTTCAGAGCAAGAAAGTCCCCTATAAAATAACACTGTTGTTACATATGTTTAAGAAAATTTCTGAGTGTGCAATACCAATTAGAGATCTAAACTCAAAACTGAATAGTTGATATTAGTAAAGATCAAAGACTTGTTGCCTACAACCACCCATTAAAATATTTTTCTAGTCATCTAGATGTTTGTATTCTTTCTCCAAGTCAATTTGCGTGTCTAGACAGATACTCTTTCAAAAATTTGATCAAACAGAAGAAAATTCTGACAGTAAAATAATTGAGAATGTGAAAGACTGAGAGTTTATTACAGTTGAAACCTGCAACTTATGAATTAACATCACTCCATTTTTGAAAATATTTCTCATACATACAAGAATCAAGAAACAACCCTAAATCCAACTGAGAGAAGGCAAATCCCTTCTCTAAGAAAGAGGCATTCCCATGAGTTATCATCTCCCTCAGCTGTAAGTCTGTTGTCACACAGTTAATTCCAGAGGCAGGAATTAAACATGGCATTCTCTAGTTTTCCATCTTCTAGCCATTTTCTGAAACATTGAAACCAGTCCCTTTCTCTTTAATTGTAGCTTCTTTCAGAATAGCAACCACCACTGATTCCTTGCCTAATTCAAGCGGATGAATGTAAAAATAACACAGTTCTCCGGGAGAGTCAGCTTACCTACAGTGCATGGCACCCTGTCATATCACTCTGTGCTTTGCTTCTTTCTCTCAGTTCTTTTCACCGTGCCCACAGGGCTCCTCAGAAGACCCAAGAGTATGCTAAACACTCAAATAGGATAAGAAAAACAGGAAGGAGCAAGGTGCCCGGGGACCTTTGTACCAAAATACAGTACTCATTGGTCAGTGCCCTCTGGCTGTGTGGGAGGAGGGAACAGACCATTCAACCATGGAAGGTAAATAGCAACTAACCTTGCGCCTGGTGCAACTAACCTTGCGCCTGGTGCAACTAACCGACAGCAGGGAAAAGGCCATGCAAGCACAGAGCTGCGAGGGGAGACTATCGACCCAGGACTCCTTTACTTTACAGATAAGAAACCTGCAGTTGAGACATAAATTTATTTATAATTTAAAAAGAACTGGAAACATGATCCATGAGATAGTCTATGTAGTTTGTTTTAAACTATTTCAGAACACTTTTGTGGAGGATTATGGCAAAAATTAGAATACAGACAGTCAAAAATAGAAAGGATCTGACAGATAGATAGCTCATTCATCTTGCTTTCCAGATAAAACCCAGGCTCAGGGGGTGAAAGCCTCTGTCCATGAACTGCAGCTAGGCAGTTCAGGAGACACACCAATCTTGTCACTACACACTGCTCTTTCTTAATTACCTGGAATGTGTTTATTTTATTTGTTTGCTTTTTATAATTTTCCAGGCTCGGTCTTGCTGCTTCTCTATGCTTGCAAGTTTTCCTCTTTCTCTTTGCCTGTATTTCATATGATGTACTGAATGTGGCAAGTGAATTATTACAGTTATCTGTGTACTTTATAGAGCTTCCCTGGTGACTCAGATGGTAAAGCGTTGGCTTGGGTTAAAATGGGAAACTTCACACTATCGTAAGAAACTCTTAAGAGCGGCAGCAGTTCAATCTGGTTCACATAATAATAGTAATAAAGAAGAAATTGAACATTTTTTTTCCCTCACAGTGAGCTAAAAGCAATTTACAGATTTCTTATTAATCCTCCCTGAGGAGCTACTGCCATTTTGCTTACTGGAACTCAACCACAGAGCTCATGAGGCTGAGTGTGTACAGGAATGGTGTGCACCAGGCTGAGAATCAGAAGATTTTATTTCAAGGGGTCTTGGTGGCACTTCCTTGCTATTTGTTCTGGTTGAACCACAGAATCTCTCTGCATCTCAGTTTACTCATCATTGACATGGGAAGAGTTGAATGAATTGATCTCAAGATGCCTCCATGGACGAAATCAAAGTGATTTCACAGAGATCTGAGTCTGCAACTTACATGTTCTCCCTCTTAATTAATGTTATTGCTTAGTTGCTAAGTTGGGCCCAACACTTTTGTGACCCCATGGACTGTAGGCTGCCAGGCTCCTCTGTCCATGGGGTTTCCCAGGTAAGATTACTGGAGTAGGCTGCCATTTCCTTCTCCAGGGGATCTTCCTGACCCAGGGATGGAACCCAAGTCTCCTGAATTGGCAGTTGGATTCTTCACTGCTGAGCCATCATTCACTGAGGTTCTATAATTTAATTTTTCTAGATCTTTCCTGTTTATAAATTTTCTTTTTCTTCTCTTTTTCTGAAGAGGAACCAGAAAGACAGTAATGCCTTTCTATGACAGGACAGACATGTTTCTATGTTGGTTCACAAATAAGGGTGGAGAGAATGAAGCAGGAAATGGATAATTACCTTATTTATTCCTGGTGGAATCCTGGTAGTTGTTCAGGACATTTTAATTTCTTTTATGACTTAATGTCACTCCTTCCCCCTTATTTGAAGCATCTCACCTCCTTTCTTAGACTGAAATCATGCATCTTGAGTTCTTTCAGTAGTTTTTCTTCTGCTCTTAATTCATCTTTTCTTTATTCCCCATCCCAATATTAGAGGAAGAAGAGTGCCTTTGTCATCCAAAGTGACCCTCTATTGTGGCCTTAATCCAGTGCCCAGTTCTTATAAGTCGATGGTTCCCTCACCTGAAAATATATTAAAATTACCTGGGAGAACTAATTAATAATAGATGAGCCTGTCCTATCCAAAAACAATTTAATCAGAATCTCTGCAGATCAGGACCAGACATTAGCATTATTTTAAGGGTCCTAGGTGAGCCTAGTATTCAGAAAGGGTTGATAACCAAGGCTCTGAGGCCTTGGAATATTAATTAATCTTTGTTTATTCTTCAACTTTAATCCATTTTACTGGCTCCTTCTCATCAATCCACAAATGGGCTCAGCCTTCTGTTATCTTAATAAAACACCTTCCCTTGTCCCTCAAGCTTACTATTCCCTGCATTGTCTTCCCTCCTAGTTTTCCCTCTCTACAGTTCCACTCCGGGGCAGCCCTGATGTGACTTTCTCTGGGGTTACCACATGTCTTCATCCTCCCCAGGCTCTCTGCAGGATGACATTCCCCATCATCACAGCCTCTGTGAAATTCTCTCTCCCGTCGGCTTCTGAAAATCCACATACTCTTGGCTTCTTTCCCCAGGCCCCCAAAGATTCCTATTGTTAGGTAGTTAGAATGGGAAAAAGGAGTCCAAAACAGTGGTGGCTAAAAGACAAAGAAGGGGAAAGCCTGAGAAAATAGAACAAAGGAAGGTCCAAGGACTGGAGTAAGCACCTCAGGTAAAACAAGCAGCCCTCCTGGCTAGCCCTATTTACATAGGGCAGACATAGGGGGAGGAGAAAAAACATATAAAAAGAGGAACCAAAATTGAGCCACAGGCTTCTCTTCTCTTCGTGTGTTTTGGGTCAGCCCACCCTCACTCCTCAAGGGTGTATTATCCTTTGTTTTTCCTAATAAAACTGAGCTATAACACTGGTCCGTCTGTCACTTCAAATTTTTGCTGCAGCGAGACAGAACTGAGGAAATTACACACTCCCCCAACATATATGGTGCTGTGACTCAGATTTAACCTGGTTAAACAACCTCAGCTCAGCCCCCGTGAGGCGAGGCCAAACACAGCAGAACCCCAACTTGGTGAAAGCTCCCATGGCAGAAGCTGAGTGTGAAGAAAACCCAGCACAGTGGAAGTGACAAGAAGCCCAGTGTGCTGGAAACCAGGACGTCAAAAACAAACTTGAGAGAAAGCTCACATGACTCATTCTCAGATTGCAGAAGACCTCTGGTTGGGGTAGGAAGTCCTCGCCCTACCTTTCATATGACTGAAAGGACATATGGCTAACAAAATCTTAATTCCTTTACAGTCCCTCATTTCTTGTTTCTTCTAACCCCCCATGAACAGGCGAGTGACAGTGGGTGCAATTGAGGGACTTTGGCAGGAGCTACTTAGTAGCTGTTGCCCAAGCAGGGGGTTCTTCTGACCTCAGTCTTCTTTGTGCCAAGGATCAGGCCAAGGAAAACTGTGAGCACAGGTCAGGTATTTAGCAGGTTTTCTGGCAGGTTATAATGGGGATTCCTTGGCTTGTTTTTCTTACTGCTTTCTCCTTCTGTCCTTCAGCTCCTCTCTCCCGAGGCTTGAGCCCAGCCAAAACCCGTGATGCCTGGTTTCAGGATGTAATGGAGCTCAGGTTCTTGATGTCTCATTGAAAAAAATTCAGTGAGAGACACAGCGATAGGTAAGAGGTGGATTTGTTCGGATTCAGAGAGAAGCACACTCCAAGAGTGTGGGCCATCACAGAGGGGAGTGGCCATGGAATGTGATGTGATTATTTAGGGGCTGGGTGATTTCATATGCTAATGAGCTGGAGGATCATTCCAACAACTGGGGGACCACCCACTCTTCAGTCTTTGGACAGTGACTTGGAACTGTTCTGGTGCCTCTGGGTGTGTCGTTTATCTTGCAGATTGAGGAACAAGGTTTAGTTGAATTTGACTTGTCATCTTGGACCCCACTTGATATTAATAGGTTTATGTTATGCCCTTGTGCTATGTCATTCTTTCAAAAGTTGTGCCCTGCCCCCTTCCTTCCTGTTTTATGCTCTTCTCCTGAGCCCTGTCCAGGCCCACAGTGTTGCCTCTATAATATTCTGGAGGGACAACCAGAAAATAGCTGGCCCTTGGGAGAGAAATACTATATAATATCCAATCCTTCTCAATATTTAGGCCTCATCTTCCATGTTTCCTACAACCAATGCCACAACAGCATTTCTCAGTGAACCCGATAGGGCAGGTGACAGGCACACAATGCCTGCTAGAAGTCCATTTGTGGGTGGCATCCCTTCAAGGGCAATTGGGCTTCCAGGGATAATGTTTACCACTTTGGGAGTTAGCCCTGCAGGCCATTTGGGCCCAAACTGTTACCACCCTCCTCCTAAAGTTACAAACATACCCCCAGATCAAATCTCCACTCTGCTTTTATGGAACATCTGGTCTGTTGCCTTGTCTTTAAGCTACTTACTAACTCTTACAACCAGGACCCTGCCCCTTGTAGGCAATATTGCTCTACCCCACTTATTAAAATACTGTTAATGTCCCTAACAGGACCAGATAACCCACTCCTTTGTCATTACTTCTGTTATTACCTAAAGTGGGTCTATGACAATGAAACGTTTACCATTGGAAACACCCTAAACTGCTCTTATGGAAGACTAGGGGAGGAAATCAGTGACTTATATTCCCTCAGAGCAACAAGAGGATAAGGCTTATGGCTGTTTCACCAGGTTCCTAGTCTCAGGGCAGAGGCTTGGATTGCTTTGAAAGTGAAAGAAAGTGAATTCGCTCAGTTGTGTCAGACCCTTTGTAACCCCATGGACTGTAGCCTACCAGGTTCCACTGTCCATGGGATTTTCCAGGCAAGATTACAGGAGTGGGTTGCCATTTCCTTCTCCAGGAGATCTTCCCAGCCCAGGGATTGAACCCAGGTATCCCGCATTGAAGGTAGATGCTTTACCGTCTGAGCTACCAGGGAAGTCTGGATTGCTTTACATCATGATATCTATTCCCATCCTGGTGGACAAACCAGCAATTAGTTAAAATTATAACCCCTTAATCCCACCAAGCATTGGTCACACTGGAGACCTTGGGCACTCCCAACTTCAGTCTAGGGGTCCCAGGAGGTCGACCTGCCTCGACATGCCTAGGGATATGGCCCTCAAAATGTTGTCACGCCTCAACCTGCTTGGGGATTTGCCAGTCCAAGGGTCCTAGGAGGTCGACATGCCTCGACGTGCTGAAGGACCCAATTCTCAGGAGGCCGACATGCCTCGACCTGCCCAGGGATTCGATATCCAGGAGGTTGTCATGACTCAATATGCCTGGGGATCTGCACACTGAACTGAGGACGCCTGGTTCTCAGGTTTCAACAGTACTGGGTAGGATAAGCTTCAGAAAGACTCACCCCTAATGAAGTCCACCCATAAAAATAAAAGGAAGCCTATTAGTTGTGGGACTGTGCCTGGTCTCAGCAATAACTCAGTAGCCCAGTGAGAACCCCATTGCCTTTCTGGAAAGGCTAAAAGAGGCCCTCCAAAAGTTTACCAATCTGGACTTAGACTCCTATGAGGGACAGGTGATTTTAAAGAACAAATTCCTGTCCCAATGTGCATCAGACATCAGGATAAAGTTACAACAGGTCCAGCAGCAAGGCCCTGCTGCCTCTTTAGATGAGATGGTCCAGATAGCCACCAATATCTTTTATAACAGAGAACAGGAGAGGAAGGCCAAGACCCAGGAAAGGGAGAAAAGGAAAGAGACAAGCCATGCCCAGATGCTGGCCGCCATCCAAGGAAGTCCTATGGTAAACCCCGAGTCTTTAAAGGACAATGCCGGAGGCAAATGCCTAATCTGTAGATAGGTGGGACATTGGGCCAAAGAGTGTTCAAACAGTGACAAGTCTATAAATATCATCAATTGGAACATTGGGTGGCACTCTCCCTCGGGACCCAAGAGCCTCAAGGTCAAGCACCAAGCCTTCCCTCACTATGGTTCAATAGGACTGACTGAAGTCACTCGCTCCAGTCAGCCCACCTGTCACAGATAACCATCATGGGCCTGGAGCCAAGGGTGCAACTAAGTGTGGCAGGTAGGTCTGAGAATTTCTTGGTTGACATGGGCTTCTTACTCTGTCCTGATCTCCTACTCCCAAATTTGTACCATTTGGGGTGCTACAGGAAAAATAATTAGAAAAGATTCACCCAAGCACTTCTTCATTTCTAGGATGGACAAATGCTTTCCCATCAGTTTTTGGTGGTCCCATAGCATCCAACACCCGTATTGGGATGAGATCTTTCCCTGCCTTTGCAATCTTGCAGCTATTGCAGACATGATAGAAGATGCTTTAAAACTCTCTCTTGGGGGCAAACTATTTTTATCAGCCACCAAGTGAAACAACTCCTGAATCAGAGAGGCCATTTATGGACGTCTGATCAAAGGATCCTCAGATATCAAGTAGTGCTGATGGATAATCCAGGCCTGACTACATCTCCTTGTGAGGTTCTTAACCCAGCTACCCACTTGCCTACACCTGAGGGCTCTCTCCCCTTTCACTCTTGGCTAGAAACTTTGGACCATTGGACAAAACCTGAGAAGGATTGTCAGAAGATCTTTTGACCAGTCCTGAAGGAATCTGGTACACTGATGGAAGCGGCTTTGTCTTGGATGGAAAAAGAAGACCTGGATACGCAGTAGTCTCCAATTCTGAGACCATACAGGCTAAACCTTTGCCACCAGGTACTTCAGCCCAATTGGCTGAAATTGGCTGAACTCATAGTCCTGACTCAAGCTCTAGACCTGGGAAAAGGAAAAAGGGTAGCCATTTACACAGACTCCAAGTATGCCTTTCTGGTGCTACATGCACATGCTGCTATTTAGAAAGAAAGAGGCCATTGACCACCCAAGGGCCCCCAATCAAATATGGTGATCAAATCCTTAGGCTCTTGGAGGCAATTCATCTGCCACTGAGGTTTCAATCTCCCATTGTAAAGAACACCAAAAAGGGAGCATGGAAATGGCATGAGGGAACCAAGCAGTGGCAGCTAAGAGAGCAGCATTACAGAATAATCACCTAATAGGGGTTGCCACCTTAGTTCCACAGACTAATTTGCCAGAAACTCCTTCATTTACTGAAGGTGAGACTCTTAAAGCTAAGAGTGAGGGCTTTCAAGAAGATAATAAGGGATGGTTCCAAAAGGAGGAACTCCTTTCTCTGCCTGGGAATCTCCAATGGAAGTTGGCTAACTCCTTACATGCCACCACTCATTTAGGGGAGAAGGCCCTCATAGTCCTCAAGAAAAGCACTCAGATCCTACTGGATCTCAAAGAATGAGCTGGAGAGTTCTCAGGGTAGCTATAGTCTGTCTTTGGGGGATCCTTCTCCTGGCTATGGGCAATTTGGAGTTGGCTAATGCCCCTACTAATCCCTGTTATCACCATATTGATGCTGCTTATGATTGCTCCAGGTATTATCAATTGTCTAACCTATTTTGTCTCTGCCCAGGTCAACAAGCTACAACATGCAGTGTCAGTTCAACAAGGATATATAAAGCTACAGCTGACCACAGAAAATATCACTCACCCTTAGATGGACATCACTATAAGGACACCACTATAAGGACTCATTGAGACTAGCAATGCCCCTTGCTGTCCCAGTTCAGCAGAAAGTAGCCAATTCTGTTGGGCCTCCCATCCCTTGAGTGGGGAATGTTAGATAGGTAGAATAGGAAAAAGAAGTCAAAACTGGCTGTGGCTAAAAGACAAAGAAAGGAAAAGTCCACAAAAATAGAACAAAGGAAGGTCCAAGGACTGGAGTGAGGACCTCAGGTAAAACAAGCAGCCCTCCCGGCTAGCCCAATTTACATAGGGCACGCATAGGGGGAGGAGAAAAAACATAAAAAGAGGAGCCAAAATTGAGCCGAGGGATTCTCTTCTCTTTGCGTGTTTTGGGTTGGTCTGCGCTCACTCCTCGAGGGTGTACTATCCTTTGTTTTTCCTAATAAAAATGAGCTATAACACTGGTCTGTCCATCACTTCAAATTTTTGCTGCGACGAGACAGAACCAAGGAAATTACACATCCCCCCCAACACTTTAATACTGGATCTCTGTGAGTCCCAAAGGGGTAGCCACTTCTCACAGATTTCTTCTAATTGTTCTTAAATTCTTGATTTTTTTCTCTCTAGCAAAGTGATTGCTTAAGTTTAAGTGATCACATCCATGAAAAATGGCTCTGAAATCTACATCTGACTCCTGAGGAGCAAGTTGCCCTCACAGGGAGACAGTCTCATCTGGACATCCTTTCTCTGTCTCAACGCAAAATATTCCAAAGCAGGTCCATCTTCTACCAGTTCCACTCCTTCTCTGATCCCCCAAGGAACTCTGCCCAGCACTGTTTCCCCTATTTCCTGGGCTTTAAAATTCTGCTCATCTGTCAGTTTTTTTCTATTTATTCCCTACATCCCTTGAACCTCCCAGTTGCATCTATTTTCAACTTTTTAATTTTTAGGACATCTATTTTTTACTTTTCACTGCTAATTTTTATTCAAACCCTTATTTTAGGCCGAAAATAAAATATTCAACCTTCTATGGTATAGCATATCATAGTCATTCCAAACAGTCAGAATTCGCATTCTCCTTCTTCGTGGTCCCAAAGCCACAGGTCTTGTACGAGATTTGGCAACTCTATTTTTCAATGTATTACCACTTGCACACTTTTCGTACACTTTCATTACTTAATTGCAAACCCCTTGATCTCAGAGACCATATTCTTTTTTTTTTTTTTTTTTTTCTTGGATGGAGTTAGTATTAAGAATAAGAGAAAATGTGTCTGAGTAAACAAAAATACACACACATAAAGCTGGCACAGCCACCATAGAAAACAGTATGGAGGTTCCTCAAAAAACTAAAACTAGAATTACCATACAATTCAGAAGCCCCATTCCTAGGCATATATCCAGACAAAACTATAATTCAAAAAACTACTGCTGCTGCTGCTGCTAAGTAGCTTCAGTCGTGTCTGACTCTGTGCGACCCCAGAGACGGCAGCCCACCAGGCTCCCCGTCCCTGGGATTCTCCAGGCAAGAACACTGGAGTGGGTTGCCATTTCCTTCTCCAATGCCTGAAAGTGAAAAGTGAAAGTGAAGTCGCTCAGTCATGTCCGACTCTTAGCGACCCCATGGACTGCAGCCCACCAGGCTCCTCCATCCATGGGATTTTCCAGGCAAGAGTACTGGAGTGGGGTGCCATTGCCTTCTCCGAAAACGTGGCTACTCAGCTATAAAAAAGAATGAAATAATGTCATTTGCAGTAACATGGATGGTACTAGAGGTTATCACACTAAGTGAAGTAAGTCAGAAAGAGAAAAATATCATATGATATTACTTATATATGGAATCTAAAATATGACACCAATGAAAGTATATAAGAAACAGAAGCAGACTCACAGACATAGAGGGCAGACTTCTGATTGACAAGGGGGAAAGACGTTGGGAGAGGGATTGAGTAGGAGTTGGGGATTAGCAGATGCAAACTATTAAATGTAGAATGGGTAAACAGCAAGGTCCTGCTGTATAGTACAGGGAATGATATTCAATATCCTGTGATAAACCATAATGGAAAAGAATATTAAAAAGAATGGAAATATATATATCCACCTGCAATGCAGGGGACCCCTGTTCAATTCCTGGATCAGAAAGATCCCCTGGAGAAAGGATATAGGCTACCCACTCCAGTATTCTTGGGCTTCCCTGGTGACTCAGATGGTAAAGAATCTGCCTGCAATGCAGGAGAACTGGGTCTGATCCCTGGGTTGAGAAGATCCCCTGGAGAAGGACATGGCAACTCACTCCAGTATTCTTGCCTGGAGAATTCCCATGGACAGAGTAACCAGACTGGCTACAGTCCATGGGGTCACACAAAGTTGGACATATCTGAGCAACTAAGTACAGCATATATATATATATATATATATACACACACACACAACTGAATCACTTTGCTGTACAGCAGATATTAACACAACATTGTAAGTTAACTATACTTCATAACACATACACATGCACACCCCACAATTACAATACATTGGAGATGGTTATGCCCAGTAAGTGTAACGGTGAAACAGGTCTTCATGAAAATAAGTGATACATTTATAATCCTGACAAGTTTGGATTGATCACCCATCATACCAGCACATATTTTATATGTGTTATTTTGTGCAAACTTCCCCAGACCCTCCAAGGTCAGTATTATGAGAATCCACAGATTCAGAAACTGGTAGTGAAAACATGAAGTGACTTCCCCAAGGTGACACAGCTAGTAATGGAAGAGCAGAGATCAAATTCAGATGAAAAAGCTCATGCTCGTGGGACTTTGCTGGTGGTCCATTGGCCAGGATTCTGAGCTGCAAATGCAGGGGCCACAGGTTGATGTCAGCGGGGAACTAAAATCCCACATGCCACACAGTGTGGCCAAGAGATTTAAAAAAAGATAAAAAAAATCTTATGTTCATAACCTTGTTTGATTCCATTAGATTAAATCATATCATTTGCTGTTGTGCACAGTGAGTTGATAGACAGGGAAGCAGACCCTTTGGTAGGGAAAGTTTTGTGGATGGTGAAGAGATGTTTTATTGCTGAAAAACAGTAAAAATATCTTGTGCATTCTTCCTCTGGACTCTCATTGTTCTTGCAGCTTTCCAGTTGACTCCAAAGAGTCAACCTGAGCAGGAGGTAGCGTGGGGGCTTTCAGTTGCAGCGAGTGAGGATGCTCTAATATGCCAGCTCCTATAGTCTGTAGGTCCACCCTTTATATCATCTCTCTTTTCATCCTAAAGCATTGTCTTTGAGAAATCCAGGTTAAAGTAACATGGACTTTGGGCTTGGTCATATATTCTCATCAGCTAACAATTGAGGAAGACTTTGTTTGACAACCTTGGGAAGTCCTCCCTTGACCTTCCCACCCATGATGAAGTCATGTGCAGGGACCTATGTCCTTACGTAACACCCATATGCTTTTGCTAACACAGATAGTACTTTTTCTGAGTAGTAATCAATACTATTTGCTTACAACTTGAGGCCAGAGAGGCACATTCGAATCTTTTTACCCATTTTAAGTATCTTACTAGGCTACTGATTGTGAATTTAAATTATACTAATTTAATAGAAGTAGTGTTAATTTTTTTAAAAAAAGAAGCAAAAGCATAAGTGCTTTGTCTTGAAAGCGGTCCAATAATTGTGAATAGGGTGCAATTAAATTGATTTACCATTGGGTGACTTTTTCTATATCAGAGAAAAAGGAGGTAATTGTCTTTTTTTTATCTATATCTTTTCTAATATGGTTTTAGGTGATTCTGATGAGAGAACAAACATTTTTTCTTTAAATATAAATTGTTATGTACTCTCTAAATCTCACTGTGATTTTAAGTTACTTTCTCTAATGACATATGAGGAATAGGCATAGTTTCAAGTTTTAAGATTTAAATCTAATAAGTATTTGTTTTGAATCTTTATTAGAAATTCATTCAAATTTACTTATAACCATATCATCTTAAAGTTATTATTAAATACAGTTTTTTGGAATTTCTTCAAAATATTGATTAAGAGTATTTTTCTATTTCTCTATTTTTCAGATAAATGGAGATACAGAAAAATCCAGCAACTCACCCAAAGATACAGAGTTAATGTGAATCAAGACTTTGATTCAATTTTTGAGATTGGAGTGAAAACTGACCTTTTCCAGTCCTGTGGCCACTACTGTGTTTTCTATACTTGCTGGCATATTGAGTGCAGCCCTTTCACAGCATCATCTTTTAGGATTTGAAATAGCTCAACTGAAATTCCATCACCTCCATTAGCTTTGTTCGTAGTGATGCTTCCTAAGGCCCACTTGACTTCGCATTCCAGGATGTCTGGTTCTAGGTGAGTGATCTTGTTTTGCTGACTGCATAGACCTTCTCCATATTTGGCTGCAAAGAATATAATCAATCTGATTTTGGTATTGACCATCTGGTGATGTTCATGTGTAGTCTTCTCTTGTATTGTTAGAAGAAGGTGTTTGGTATAACCAGTGCGTTCTCTTGGCAAAACTCTACTAGCCTTTGCCCTGCTTCATTCTGTACTCCACGGACAAATTTGCCTGTTAATCCAGGTATTTCTTGACTTCCTACTTTTGCATTACAGTCCCCTATAAAAAAAAGGACATCTTTTTTGGGTATTAGTTCTAGAAGGTCTTGTAGGTCTTCATAGAACCATTCAACTTCATCTTATTCAGCATTATTTGTTGGGGCATAGACTTGGATTACTGTGTAATTGAATGGTTTGCCTTGGAAACTAACAGAGATCATTTTGTCATTTTTGAGATTGCATCCAAGTACTGCATTTTGGACTCTTTTGTTTACTATGAGGGCTACTCCCTTTCTTCTAAGGGATTCTTGCCCACAGTAGTAGATGTAATGGTCGTCTGGGTTAAATTCACCCATTCCAGTCCATTTGAGTTTGTTGATTCCTAAAATGTCAATGTTCACTCTTGCCATCTCCTGTTTGATCACTTCCAATTTGCCTTGATTCATGGACCTAACATTCCAGGTTCCTATGCAATATTGCCTTTACAGCATTGGACTTTACTTCCATCACAAGTCACATCCACATCTGGGTGTTGTTTTTGCTTTGGGTTTGTCTCTTCATTCTTTCTGGAGTTATTTCTCCACTGATCTCCAGTAGCATATTGAGCACCTACTGACCTGGGGAGTTTCTCTTTCAGTATTCTATCATTTTGCCTTTTCATACTGTTCATGGGGTTTTCAAGGCAAGAATACTGAAGTGGTTTGCCATTCCCTTCTCCAGTGGACCACATTTTGTCAGAACTCTCCACTATGACCCATCCATCCTGGGTGGCCCTACATGGCATGGCTCCTAGTTTCATTGAGTTAGACAAGTTTCATTGAGTTAAACTAATCAGATTGGTTAGTTTTCTGTGATTATGGTTTACATTCTGTCTGGTCAATAAATGTTAGCTATTAATTTTAATATTTTTTGCTAAAATAGTTTGGTCCTGGGATATTCTTTTGCAATGCTTTCTTTCAGTTATCTACTCTCTCTTTTCTGCCTACCATCACCTCTCTTGAGTTTATTTTCAGGAAAGCCAATATGAACAATCCCTGGTGTAAGAATCTCTGAAGTTAACCAGCCAACAAATGCCCAGTGCTAGGTGACCTTCCTGTCCTCAGCCCCATACTCTGTCCCTTTCTGTCTCTGGGGCACACTCCCTCTCATTTCTTGCACTCAAGTGGCTTGCCCATGTATCTGCTTTTTAATTTTGTTCTCAATAGGCATCCTCAAAAATTTATGTTGGCCAATATCTAGTACATCTTTCAAAAATTTTTCATCTAATCTTGTAAACACATCCAGACCAAGGCTAGCCCCAAATCAAATTCTTTGGTTTTTATTTTTTTTTAGCATGATGCCAGATGGTACTTAGGTAGGATAATAAAGAAAATCTGTTTTCTTCCTCACATTTCATATATCTGTCATAAATCATAAGTGACTTTTGTTGAACAACAATTTAGAAATTCATGTTTCAGGTGAAGGTTCAGTTTGAATTTCATTTTAATGTTTTATTAAAATTGATTTGCTTTGGTGAATATGAATTAATATGATATCATTTTAGAGGAAATTTGTTGACAAGCAGTGATAAAAATTCAGCTGAGATAACACTTTGGCATAAGATGGTTTTTTTTCTCTTGTTAATCTTTATTGAGGAGATACCAGTAAGAAATCCTTAGCTCTTAATATGCCTTTGAAATACAGATAACATCAAACTGTACTGCGTAGGTAAGAAGGAAGAAATCTAAACACTATTAAGGGTGCTGTTAGAATTGACTGTGGCATTTATTCACAAATCCAGCAGACCACTGAGGCTTAAAATGTATAGCTTATTAGGTCATTACTTTTGAATACAAATTATAATAATTTCAGGGTAATAGAGTGTTTAAATTTCTAAAATTTAAGGAAAAGCAGGGATAATTATTATGTTTGCTTGAGTAAAACAGTTACAAAAACAACAATAGAAGTGGAAGGACCTGTGATCCAAATTCTACTTAGACTGAGGAAAGGTAATTTTACAGGGAAGCAGCTCATGCACTACACTGATAAGGTCAAGGTCAATTTTGGGAAAATGGGATGGGAAGGAAATAAAGCTTATGATGCCACTGATATGTATTAGGTTATGGAAAGTATTAGGTAAAGAGAATTAGGACATAATTTATTTTTTATCTGAAATGAGTTGTCAACCTGAATTAGCTTGGAGGTTGGTTGGCAGAAGAATAGAATTATTTTTTTTGTTTTGTTTTGTTATTCAAAAGATAAGATTAAGGAAAAAATAGAAAAATCGTGTGATGATATGTTAAGAAAATGTAAAATCTGTTATGAATCATTTTGCTCCTTTGCTTAACTTTCCTTTGTCTTTTATTGCTTCTCAGTGTAGAAGCTGGTGGTGCAAGTGCTGTTAAATCATTCCTGGACAGTTATCATTTAGAGTCATATCTGTAAACCTTGGTCAGCATCTGGCTGAGGGCCAGCACCATGCATTAGGGGTTTACTCAGTGGGTAAGGAGAGAGCAGAGATAGATGTTAATCCACAGGAAAGCAGATTGCCTGGGTCAGCTGCTAGCAAGACCTTTGTGCACGAGTCCTCTGCTTCCCTCTGTTTTTTCTTGAACCCTGGGCATGGTCTTCTTGGGACCTCACTGTCCATCCTGCACAGGGGAGCTTGTGCACGTTGGCACCAGGGCAGCAAATGTGTCAAATGGCCAGTGGATGTTAAATAAAATGCCTGAAAATTTGGGAAACAGCCTGATTTGTCTTGAACCTCAGCTTCACTACTTTTAAGTTGTATTGCCTTGGGCAAGCCCACCGCTCTCTGAGCCTCAGTTTTCTCAAGCATAAAATGGAATACTATGAGCACTCATTTCCTGGAGCTGTTCTGATGTATGCATGAGAGAATGTGTGTCAAATGCTTAGCACAATGCCTTGAACTTACTATGGGCTCACAAGCTACAGTCGATATTGTATAAAGGGCCTGCCATCTACAAAGTGCTCGATAAATGGTGTGTATCATTGTGGACATTTTTAAGGTCTTGTTAGCAGTGACCATATCAAAAACGAGGTAATATTTCTCCATGGTTATTGTCTCCAAATCTTCTCCGGAAATGTCTGTGATTGGTGAAACAGGCTCCACAGGCAGAGGTGGTGGGTCCATATTTAGGCAGGCAATGTGGCCCAGGGGTTAGAGTCAGAGGAACTGGCTGGAATGATGATTCTGCAATTATTTGCTCTGGGACTTGGGGCAGGACTTTCAATGTCTTTGGACTTCAGTTTCCCTGTCTTAAAACAAGAGTGATAATGCCCACTGCCCAGAGTTATAGGACTTCTAGGAGATGAATTCAGTGTGAATTCAACATGTTACCTGAAAATTAAGATGCTTGTTCATCAACTACCAAGAGGCCCTCGTGGCCAGCCTATCAAAAGAAAGAACCTATGTCCCTATTGGCTCTTTGTCAGCTGCTCTCAGTCTTGCTTTCCTTTGGGGGAAAATTTCCTTTAAAGAATGGTCTGCTTCCTCACCATCTGCTCAGTCTTTTTATGCCATTGAAACTGATTTTAATGCTCTACCTTTGTTTTGGAAAATGATCTCCTACTTCACAATCCCAA
Organism: Bos javanicus; assembly: GCF_032452875.1. Taxonomy (NCBI): domain Eukaryota; kingdom Metazoa; phylum Chordata; class Mammalia; order Artiodactyla; family Bovidae; genus Bos; species Bos javanicus. The sequence goes on from NC_083868.1 coordinate 88,660,534, forward strand.
ATCACAGAATCCAAAGCCCTTCTACCTCTTTGAACTCTGTAATATTTGACACGATGACTTACTCCCACATTAATGAAAGCAAGAGGGGCCGTTTTTTGAGAGGCCACTGAGTGCGGTACTGTGCTAGCTCCCTTGCATTGTGATGCTGTGTGACTTACACAAATTCTCTAGGTGTATTATGGCCCTGTTTTATGGAAGAGGAAACTGAGGCACATAGATGTGAACTAACTTGCTTAGTGTAACTTAACTGTCACATAATTGCTGTAGAGAGATTGAAACCCTGTTAACCCTGCAGTTTCTTCTTGGGGTTTTGTCCTCTCCTAGCTTCTATTTGGGGCTTCCCTCATAACTCAGTTGATACAGAATCCCCATGCAATGCAGGACCCTGGTTCAGTTCCTGGGTTGGGAAGATCCCCTGGAGAAGGGAAAGGCTGCCCACTCCAGTATTCTGGCCTGGAGAATTCCATGCACTATAGTCCATGGGGTCACAAAGAGTCAGACACGACTGAGCGACTTTCATTTTCTTTCACTTACACTAGCTTCTATTTGTAGTATTTCTCTATTAAAATACTCAAAGTACTCTGTACATTTCTTAAGGCATTTGTCTCATTCTTAACTCCTGCAACTTGAAATAATTTCTGATAAATTTGTAATCTCCTGGAGGACCTCCTTTAGCATAATGCCTTGCTGAAACAAATTATTTTTCTACGAAGGGAACATTAGACAGACAATTCTCTTTGGGCTGCTAAGTCTAAAGAGTCACCATTAAGTAAGAACATACAAACAACATAAACTCCTTCCTTCCTTGTTCATTTACCTTTATAACAACATAACCATGATTTTCTCAAACTAAGAGTTTCCTTTGGGTTAACTGGTCCAGAGACTTTTTCATAGTATTGCAGGGGTAGAGAAAGACAGCTTAAGAGATAAAATGTGCATATTTTCCTTAGAGGTTGCATCTGAAAACATCATTGCTGTTCTGATTAGTGGATTAATGGTAAAGAATCCCAGCCAGGGTGGAGTGTAATTTGATTTAGATAAACTCTAGGTTAGGTAATGCTCAGGAGAGAAATTTGAGCAAGTTTGTGTGATGCGCAGGTGGACCATAAACAAGAGACAATGAGTGTTATTACTTTTCCTGCTGACCTTTATTTAACAGAATTCTCTCATTAGAAAAGAGCTTGCTTTAGCTTATTGTTAACATTGCTGTTTGTTCACCTGCTTTGAAAAAGGAACAGGCAAGGGCAACCACTGAGGGAGATTAATAGTTTGCCTGCTTCATGTTGTGCAATGTTCTTTTCTCTCTATCTCTTCAGGCCAATAACAAAGATATACAGATAGATAGGGCTTCCCCGATGGCTCAGGGGTAAAGAATCTGCCTGCCAAGCAGGAGATGCAGGTTTGATCCCTGGGTCTGTAAGATCCCCTGGAGAAGGAAATGGCAACCCACTCCAATATTCTTGCCTGGGGAAATCCCATGGTCAGAGAAGCCTGGCAGGCTACAGTCCATAGGGTCTCAAAAGAGTCAGACATGACTGAGCAACTAAACAACAATAGTTTGATACTTTCAGTGGGCAAGGGGTTATATACACATATTCAGTGGGCAAGGGGTTATATACACATATTCAGTGGGCAAGGGGATGGGGTATGAAGTGAATGCAAAGCATAATATGGGACACAAGAATATTTTAAATAAAAGTATACTAAAATATAGGCTTCTCTGGAACCTCAGCTGGTAAAGAATCCAGTTGCAACGCAGGAGACCCTGGTTTGATTCCTGGGTCGGGAAGATCCCCTGGAGAAGGGATATAGGCTACCCACTTCAATATTCTTGGGCTTCCCTGGTGACTCAGATGGTAAAGAATCCACCTGCAATGTGGGAGACCTGGGTTCGATCCCTAGGTTAGGAAGATCCCTTGGAGGAGGGCATGGCAACCCATTCCAGTATTCTTACCTGGAGAATCCCCATGAACAGAGAAGCCTGGCAGGCTACAGTCCATGGGGTCACAAAGAGGCAGACACAACTGAGTGACTAAGCACAGCACAGCACATTCTAAAATATAGATGACTACTACTAATAAAATGACCATTTTTCTGTAGGTGAAAATAACTGAATATAGGAAATTTCACATGGCTCAATGTTTTAAAGACACCTTGTTATATTGAACAAAATCTTGTAATGTATGTGATACTATCCCATATAACTAATAGAGACAAAGTTCAGAGAAGTTAAATGATTTGCCAAAGGACACATACTAGATGATATTCAAACTCAAGTCACCTTTTTATTCCTTAAGTCTGTCTTTTTATAAAATACAGTTCCCCTCTTTATAAAATTTATAAATTGAATAATATAAACAATAAAAATGTTTTAATGTGTGATAGGAACTAGCCAAAGGTAAAATCTGCTGAAAGAGTTCAAAGACTGGAGAGAAGTCCCTTCTAGATTGGAGGGCAAGGAATGCAAAGGGTAAAGGAGATGGAAAAGGGATGGAAGAAGTTTATATCCAGAAGGGGCCATTGGAGAGCTGGTAGGAGTTTGACAGATGACAGTGAAGTGGGTGAGAGACCGTCTTTGAATGTCAGAAATGCATGAGGCCAAGGAGCAAACTTGTAACACAGAGTGAGAGGAGAAAGGTAAAGATTAGGCTGGAAACTTATCAGGATACCAGAAATCAGAGAATCTTGATTTCCAATCCTGGGAGAAGACTTTATTTGCTTGATTAAACAAGAGTCGTGGAAGGGCTGTGATTAGGGGAGCTCCAAGGTCATTCTCGGTAATGTAGAGAATGTAGAAGAAATAGGCTGGGCAAGGGTTGAGCAGTTTTTCTCAAAATTTATGTGTAATAGATCTACTTTGGGTGTTCGATAAACTTTCTGGTCTCACCCCAAAAAATTCTGATTAAACGTAAGCCACATAAACTGATATTTTTTAAAAACTTCCCTGGTCATTCTTGTGTAGGTGATTTAAGGACAGCATTTTGAAAAATCAGACCAGGAGCAAGGAGAATGGCTAGCAAACTATCCTCATAACCAAGGTGTGAGAATGAAGGTTCTCATTTGCATAGGGAGGCATAAAAGGCACAGATGTAAAAAATATTTTGTAGGAAGAATCAATAGGACTCAGGTTGGTTAGGTCTACAGTTAGAAAAGGATTCAAAGACCATGGTTGGTGTCAAAACCTGGGTAACAAGTGGCCCAATGAATAGAAACATGAAACAGAGTGGGTTTATTAGGTCTTAACATGAATTTAGTTTTGCCAAATGAATTTCACAGTGTAAAATGGCAGCCAGAGGGAAATGTCTACCAGGTAGCAGGCAGCACAGGACTTGACTTAGGGGCCAGGTCACACTTAGAGAGACGGTTTAAGCTATAGGTGTAGACAGGTAATACTTTCAATTACTGAAAGAATGTAAAAAGATAGAAAAGGAAAAAGAAGACCCAGTAAAGAGGAAAGATAGGAAAAAATCATAAGGCAGTAGGGGACCTGGGAAGTTAAACATGATTAAAGTCAAGGGAAGAAAGGATTTCAAGGGAGAAAAAAAAATTAGAGAGAGAGCCAGAGAGAGAGAAAGAGAGACAGGGAAAGAGAGAGGATAGTCCACAGTTTTGAATGCTGTGATCAAGAATCCTGGGGGTTGTGAAAAGGTCAACAAATTGGATGATAAAGGATTCTTAGAAAGGGTGAAGAGGGCAGTCACAGGAATGCAGTGTGGTCAGAAATGATGCACCGGTGCCTTAAAAATAAATGAGGAGCCATAAAGCGGAGACAGTAAGTACAAACCACAATTTCAAAATGTTGTTTGATGAAAGCAAACTCCAGTCACTTTCCAGTGTTCCATAACCTCACCATCTATCAGTTATTCAAGCCAGAAATCTAATGTTATCCTTGACACCTCCTTCTTCACCCATCTACTCTCAAAATTAGCCCCTCACCAACTCTCTGATGTGACTGCCTACACACGTCCCCTTCTGTCCACTTTTCTACCATCATTCTGCCTCCTGGTCCAGGCTACCATCATATGGATTACACTATAGCCTTTCAACTGGCTTCTCTGTGTCCACTCCTGATCTTCTCCCTTTTGATCATCACATTGCAGCAGAGATACCTTTGCAAAGCACAAGTATCTAGTCAGCTCCCTGTTTAACATCGTGAATACTTTTCCACTGCTCTTAGAATAAAGAGCAGCAAACACTTAACATGGCCAGCAAGGTCCTAACTAGCCAAGCTCTTCCTGCCTTTCCAGCCTTATCTTTAACTACATGTTGCTTGATTCCTGCCCTCCAGCCATACTGGCCATCTATTAGAGGCACAGTCCTCATCTACTCTCTCTAACAGGCTTCCTTTTTATCTATTTACTAATTTTTTAATTTACTAATTTTCATTAGAATGTAACTACCTGATGTGAAGAGCCGACTCATTGGAAAAGACTCTGATGCTGGGAAAGATTGAGGGCAGGAGGAAAAGTGGGCAACAGAGGATGAGGTGGTTGGATGGCATCACCAATTCAATGGACATGAGTTTGAGCAAACTCTGGTAGAGAGTGAAGGACAGGGAAGCCTGGCATGCTGCAGTTGATGGAGTTGCAAAGAGTCAGACACGACGTAGCAACTGAACAACAACAAGCTCCATAAGGGCCAGAAATTCCCCCTCTCCCCGCACCCCCCCCACCCTCACACACACACACACACACACTTGGCACTTGGTCGATGTTGAATAAGTGAACAGCCATTGGTTAGCCTTTGCTCATGCTTTCTCTCTGCCTAGAAAGCTTCTCTTCTCATCTCTGCTGCTTTTACACTTGCTCTTTTGCTTTCACTTTTATGCTTCTTCATTAAACAACTCAGTCATCACCTTTTCAGAGCTTTCCCTGACATCCTTGACTACCCTACCCTAATGTCTCCAATTAAATAATCTTAGTGTTTATTACCTTTGAGATTGTATATTTATTTGTGGGACCATCTGAATACTATCTTTCTCATTCAGGACTGTCACCTCCATGGTTGAGGGGGAAGGCTTCGTTTTGATTTGGCTCAACATTGTAACCCCCAAACCCATCACAGTGTTTAGTCCACAGTGAAAGTTCAACTCAGTTTTGTTAAATATATGAATGAATACTTGAAGGAATGCAGATATAAAATGAGGACTTATAAAGAGTGGGAAGATGGAGAATAGAATTTTTTTTTTTTTTAAGCACGGACATGGACACCTGAACACATTTATAGGCCAATGGGAAGAATCTTCTACTAAACTATCTGAAATCAAAATTGCACACAGGCAACTTTTCATATAGACATGAATCATCTTCTGTTTTCTTTGTACCAAGTTTTTTTCTTTTTCCAGTTTCAGTTTAGCAATAATAAATCCACTTGTCAATGAGGAAATAGGCCTGGAAGATTGAGAAGCAGGTCGTAATAGATATTCTCTAGCCACTTTTCTCCACATCAGGGCTATTGTTGTCTTTTATACACCTGGAAAGATTTTCTCAAATTTGGTAACATATTATCTAGGCCTTCCTTTTCCTTTTGATATGAACTTTATTTCCCTCTCTCTTTTCTTTTGATTCATTCCAGCAGAGAATTGAGTCCTGTGCTGTTCTATTTTTATGTTTTTAAAGCAAATAGTTACCTTGAGTTGTCTACACAGAGAGCCCCACATGGCTGTTCCCAAGCACCACACAGGATCAAAAAAAACCACCAGGAAGTGAAGTTAAACCAGTCATTGATCATCCTCACAGAGAGGAAGAAACTGGACCAGTCCTGTTGCAATTTTGTCTAAAGTTAGGTATTATTTTCTTCTGGATTTCAGCTTGTTGTCCCCTCCCCATCCTGCCTCCAGTTTCTTCATTTGAAATAAATGGAAAATTAAAAAATATCCAAAGAAAATCAGTGGTCCCAGATTTACTCAGAAATATAATCCCTTTGAGAAAATTATAGTTCAGCTTCATAGAGCTACAAATTCTTCCTATGGTCAGACATTTTTGGGTGCTCATACACAACCAAACTCAAAAATTATGTCATGGGAAAGATTTACCAAGGGTTTCTTTCTCCTTTTCATAAAGTGCTTTATGTAGCGTGGCCACACTGATCCTCTGCATCTGATGCAGAGCAAGAAAAGTTCTAGATTTGCATTTGAATTGCTGCCTATTTTTCAACTTTCTGAGTTTCACTTTGAAAGATACTTTACTTTTGTAGATAAGAATTATGGAGTCAGGCACATGACTTTTACCAGCTTCCCAGTTAAAAAAATTAAACAATAATAATAATAAAAAAATTAGTCTGACAAAACCAAACTAATTATTTTTAAAGTCCTGAACTATGTCACAAAATACAGTGGAATCCCCCAGACCTGCATAGGGTTGTAAAGGCTTTGTTTTGACCAAGTTCCAAATTGAATCCTCCTTCAGAAGAAGCCTACATGGGTTGGTTTTGTAAATCATTTCCAATTGCAAATGCCTGTGAGTTAATACAATTCTATGAATAACGGGCAACCTCACGATTCACAAGCCCTTCTTTCCTTCCTCTTCCATAACAGCCTTGTCTACACCGTCATGCACGAAGAGGGTCCAGTGGAATTAAGACTAGTGTAGTTTCTAGAACCCTAAATGTCCAGTCCAGCAGCCTGGTAAATAATGATTAGATGTTAAATTCTTATCATGGTAATATAACTTCTGTAATGTGGCTTTACCTCGGGGAATACGGAAGCCTAGCATGCTGCAGTCCATGGGGTCACAAAGAGTCAAATATGACTGAGCAACTGAACAACAGCATAGCGTTAAGAGGGGAGTGTGTATCAGTCAAAAAGTTACTTTAAAAGCATGATATATATTTAATACAGTTCTATTCATCTGAGAATTGTAAAAAACATAGTGCCTGCTCTCAAAGAGTTTGCAACCTAATTATCTAGTCTAAAATTATACTTTAAAATGTAGTTATATATTTTACTACTTGCCTAACTATTCTTTTTTACTCATTAAGTGGAATTATTGAACGCTGAAAATGAGCTTTTATGTCCAGAGTGTTATGGAGTTTTAATTTCACACAGGAAAACACCAAGATGACAAGGAACCTGCATGTGGGATTCATCTGACATTTTCCTCATTTAGTACAAACGCTGGCAAATGCAAACCAAAGCCTTCCCATCTAGTAATATAAGCATCTTCTCTTTCTTTCCTAAGAAGTCGACAGGCTTGGTATTTTGACAAGTGATTTATTCCCTCCCCTCCCAGCGAGCTGAAATCCTCACCCAGGCTCGTCTGTCACCCTGGCTTTGATGAGGAGGAGTTTAGGAATTTGCTGTCTGAGGCTGTCAGACTCCAAGTTGGCTTTGAATGGAACGTCCCATCATACTCTTCACAAGATAGGGTAGTGACTGGATAGACAGTAGCAAGGAAAGGACGGAGGAACAGCCACTAACGCACCGGAAAGGACCTAAGTGTAAAAAGAGGTGGGACAACAGGTGAACAAGAAGCGAGTAAGCCCATGGAAGGGCCAGGCTTCACTATTAAAACACAGTTCCTTCCATGCGGCACTCTGTTTCTGAGGTGCATGACTGAGTTGTCCACTTGGTCATTTACCCTCCTTGGGTCAAAGTGGATACTAAGAAACCTAGTGTAGACATCAGTTCAGTTTAGTTCAGTTCAGTCGCTCAGTTGTGTTCGACTCTTTGTGACCCCATGGACTGCAGCACGCCAGGCCTCCCTGTTCATCACCAACTCCTGGAGTTTACTCAGACTCATGTCCATTGAGTCAGTGATGCCATCCAGCCATCTCATCCTCTGTTGCCACTTCTCCACCCACTTTCAATCTTTCCCAGCACAGGGTCTTTTCAAATGAGTCAGTTCTTCACATCAGGGGGCCAAAGTATCAGAGTTTCAGCTTCAGCATCAGTCCTTCCAATGAGTATCTAGGACTGATTTCCTTTAGGATGGACTCGTTGGATCTCCCTGCAGTCCAAAGGACTCTCAAGAGACTTCTCCAACACCACAGTTAAAAGCATCAATTCTTTGGTGTTCAGCTTTCTTTATAGTCCAACTTTCACATCCATACGTGACTACTGGAAAAACTGTAGTCTAGCTGTGACTAGATGGACCTTTGTTGGCAAAGTAATGTCTCTGCTTTTTAGTATGCTGTCTAGGTTGGTGATAACTTTTCTTCCAAGGAGCAAGTGTCTTTTCATTTCATGGCTGCAGTCACCATCTGCAGTGACTTTGGAGCCCCCCAAAATAAAGTCTGTCACTGTTCCCATTGTTTCCCATCTATTTGCCATAAAGTGATGGGACCAGATGCCATGACCTTAGTATTCTGAATGCTGAGTTTTAAGCCAACTTTTTCACTCTCCTCTTTCACTTTCATCAAGAGGCTCTTTAGCTCTTCTTCACTTTCTGCTGTATGTATAGACATCACTGACTCATTTATTCAAGAAAGAAATCTAATACAGACACAATTGATTCATTTATTCAAGAAATACTTATTGAGCATTAGCCACTGCCAGGAGCTCTACTAGGCACTGGAAATACTGTCATGACTATGACCCAGTCCTTAACCTCTAGGGACTTAGAATTTCACTGGGGAGGAGGCAAGCAGATAAGTGAACCAAAGATTATAGCACAGTATGCTAAGGGCCACGGTAGAAATATGTAGAGTATTTTAGAGCAAAAAGGAGCAATTTCTTGTGAAGATTTTTTTAAAAGTCAAACCTTGAAAATCTGTGACATTTTTATGACAGTGTCACGTCTCCATTTTTGGAGAGATCTATCACTGTTGGGACCAGTCGCACTTAAGCATGTGGATTTGAGAAATGACAAAATATTAAAGGAAACATCCATACAATACAATAGTTACTGGCCCAAACCAACCTTCAAGAAGATGAAATCTGAGACGTTGTTTGGTGCAGGATGAAGTTCAGAACTGATTCAAGTTTAGCCTATGTAGTAGATTAGTATTTGAGTTTCCCAATAGTTTAATTGGTGGTGCTCATTTCTATTGAGCAATTAAATGAAGTTAAATTGCTATGCATTAAGAATTTAGTAATATAAATCTAGAATAATTGATAATGCTAATTGCCAATTTCATGCACGCCCTGCACAAAAGTCATGTTGGGTGATGATGCATTCAGTTTACCAGTAATTCAGCCCATACAGCCTTAAGCAGAGTGAAGACAGGAAATGTTGAAACTGGAGCTCAACAAGGCTGAAGAAAGACACTTGGTTAAAGTCCTTTAAAACCAAATCTTTAAAATTTGGTTTCATAGCTCAAAAAGCAGATATTTTCTTGATTTTTCCAAATTTGCACCTCTCATTTTATTTCTAATAAGAAATGAGCAAATGTCATACATTTCAGGAAATTCTTTTTCTAGTGCTGACCAGATGCTCAAACACCTTGAATTCTTATATGATGTCTAAATGCTTAAATGACTCTTAAATGATATCTACTGAATGAGCTTAGAGGCATGTAGAAGCAAGAGGTAAGAACTAAAGAGATACTTGAAATCAAAACTCTCAGTGTCATAATATGTGCATGCTCAGACTCTCAGTTGTGTCCGACTCTTTGTGACCCCATGGACTGTAGGCCACCAGGCTCCTCTGCCCATGGAATTTTTCAGGCAAGAATATAGGAGTGGGTTGCCATTTCCTCCTCTAGGAGATCTTCCTGATCCATGGATTGAACCAGAGTCTCCCGTATCGCCTACATTGGCAGGCAGATTCTTTACCACTGCACCACCTGGAAAGGCCATGTCATAATACATATAATGTTTAAAGTTCATTTTAGGTAATGATAGTTAAAGTGGTGATAGGTAATATGTGTCATGTACTTGATTTGTGCCAAGCACAGGGCTAACAGCTATGCATAGATTATCTCACTCAATCCTCATGACCCCAGTGTGTTCTATGACTATCTGCATTCTGCTGAGGAAAAGGAGACTGAAACCAAGTTTAAACAACAGGAATGAGCAGATCTGGGATCCAAACTAGGGTCTTCACGGTGGTGAAACTGATGTTTCCATGCTGCATTATACTGCATTCTAGAGACTGAGGTTTTTCTTAAGAAGCAAGTTAGCGTTCATTTAAGTAGTTTCATTGCAGTTTGAGTCTACTTTTTGTTTAAGGAAAGAACCCATGAGGCATACACATGGTCATAGAGGAGAGAAAAATCTTTTCTTCAGGTTCTCCCTTTAAAAAAAATTTCCCTAATCACTGGCAGCCTTTACTCACTAAATATATTAAAGATAGTTAATCTGACATCCTATGTATTAGGAGTCTCTATGGCTGAAGGGAGAGTAAATTTCAATAGCTTACTAGTTTTTTGACCTTGAGCAGTTTTAATGATTAAATTCTCTACACCTTGGTTTTCTTACCTGTTCAATGAAAAGTATATTTACTACTCTGACACACTGTAAAGATTAAATGACAATGAGAACTCTATTACTTTTTAAGCATCTCCTCTGTGCCCAGTACTCTAATGGGGGCACTGGCATACTTTATCACATTTAATCTTTAACCCAAAGAAGTAGGTATTATTATCACCATTTACCAGTGAGGAAACTGAGACTTGTTAAGATTAAAATCTGGTCACACAGCTATGAAGTGAAAAAGGTAAGTTTCAGACCAAACCTGTCTATTCCTAAAGCCTATGTTTGTCTCAGATTTTATATCCTTTTCAGATTACACTTCTCTTCACTATAGAGCATTCAAGAATACTGGGAATTATTATTTGTACTCAATTGGGAAAATAAGATTCTTTTGTTACAGCTTATTTGAAAATGTGTACTTTATGAGTGTTAAAGAGATCACTGTTAACCAGACCAGGAGACTGATCATGCTGATTTTGAGAGAAAGAAATGCATGTAAGCGAATAGTACAGTTGTTGATTGTTATTGATTGATTCCTAGTGCCACACAGGACACCGGGCCTTGTAGGCTCAGGGAGGCATACTGACTCCACTTGTACCTTTCAGCCTAGCTTTGCCACCCCTTCCCCATCACCAGAAGAGCACAGGAAATGGAGGATGCGTCTGTGTCCTCAGTCATTTATAGAGATCTGTGAAGATGCCTTTTTGAAATAGAAGTCAACTTTTGGATAAGATCAAATTGAGGCAAATTGAATTTTTATTTGCTTTGACATAGATTGGGATCAGTGATGTGATTATTTTCCTTCCTATGTAGAGAGGAAAAAGAAAATCATCTTGATAAATCTCCTTGACTTTCTTCAAGGTGTTCAGTATCTTTTTTTGAAAAAAAGAAAAGATATTATGACATAAAGATTAGACCCTGAGGTTGAAAAACTTCTGCGTGGAGTCTAACACAATGGATTTTGATGGGGGAAAACGTTCAGTTCCTACATTCAACAGTTTATTCATTCACTTGACTATTGGTGCTATAGGATACATCAGGGAACAAAACAAAGTCCTTACTCTCATAGCATTTACATTCTAATAGGAGAGAGACAGGCAATAAAAACTCAACGTACAATATGTGGAGGAATTCTTTGGTATACTATAGAGAAAAATCAGGGGACTAGGAATCAGAACTGTGCAAGGGGTGTGATTTGAAACAAGGTTTTCAGGGAAGTCTTCTCTGACAAAGTGGCATTTGGCTGAGACCAGAAGAAAGTGAGAAACTTAATCAATAGCTATGGAGGGAAGAATTTTGCAAGCACAGAAACGTTAAAGGCTCTGGGGTTTGAGTGTGTGGCATGTTTGAGGAATAGCCGGGAGGTCAGTATGGCTGAAATGAAGTACAGTCATAGCAGAAGGGGCCAGAGAGGAACCCAGCTGCTGATCATGCATGGCCTGTATGCCATTGGAAGGATTTGGGTTTTATCTGTAAAATAAGATGGGAAGATATTGGAGACTTCTGAGCAAAAGATATTATGATATAACCAATTTTGAAATGTCCACTGATGTTGGGTACAGAATAGAATAGGTACATGGGAGCACAGGGAGGACGAAGCAAAAGATCAGTGGTGAAAACATTGTAGTAAACTAAGAGTTGGTGATAACTTGCCCAGAGTGGTTATAGTGGGAATATTGAAGTAGTTGAATTCTAGGTACAGTTTAAAGGTGGAGGCAATGGGATTATTTGTGGTGTGTCAAGGGAAGAGAAGATTCAAATAGGACTCAAGTAAGTAGAAGAATAGAGTTTCTACTTACATACATGGGGGAAATATGGGAGGAAACATTCAGAAATTTGACTTTCAGCATGTTAAGTAGAAGGTGCTTATAAGGCATTTAAGTTTTGTAAGAAATTGAATATGTAAGTTTGGAAGTTAGGGGAAAAGTCTAGGTTAGGAATTAGAATTTGTGAGATGTTTATAGTTTCTAAGGACCTGAGACTCATTTAGGAGTAAGTATATAGACAAGAGACAGGGAAGCCTGGCGCACTGCAGTCTGTGGCGCTGCACGGTGTCGGACACAACTTAGCAACTGAACAACAGGAGAGATAAAAAAGGGATTTATAACTGAGTCACGAATCAGTCCAACATTTCAACATTTAGGAGATAATGAGGAACCAGTAAATGATGGATATTAAAAAAATTACTCTGTCTATAGAATTAAACACACACACACACACATTCTCCTTTTCTAAGAAATCTAAGTTGAGGTAGGAATCAGTCTCTGAGAAAAGGTGATGCTGAATTTTTCATGATGTTACAAGAAACCCAAGGAGGAAGGTGTCTAATAGGAAATAGAATTTCTCCTCAGTCTTGCTTGGATCAAAAAATTACTTTAGAATTTAGGGGGAAGACATAGTGTGTGATATAATGTATGATAATGAGAAAAGATGTCAGCATGGTTGGGAAAAAAACATGGATAAATTTTGATGGTAATCTTTGACAATTAATATAATATTTTCTTTTTGAAAAAATATTAAGAACTCTAAAAATCTTCACAACAAATAAATAAAAAGAATAAAATACATCAATAATACCACACTGAGATAACTACTGCCAACATTTTGGTGCAGCTTTTTTCTAGTTTTTTATCACACACACATATATATCAAAATCAGGATTATATGTGCATTATTGTGGTCTTCTGTTTAATTTTATATAATAGCAGGAATATTTTTAGATTTAATTTTCATATTTTGGTACAAGGAGAGAGATGATCAAAGAGAAGATTGTGCTAGTTTGAGAAACGTCTGGTCTGATATCTACTGATAAAGTAGAATGATGACTGGGTGTGTATATGAGAGGAACAGAGAAGAAAGATGATGAGACTGGCCTTAGTAACTTGTGTCTTGGTGACTGATACAAGGGCTGGGTTACCCGTGGGGACTGAGAAAAAAAAGTCTGACCAAAGCTTTGCTTATTTTTTCATGTCAGGGTAGATTTCACACTTGCTTTCTGTGTAACTGGAGCACTGTTGCTTTTTCATTACTAGATGTAGCAGAAACTAAAAGGAAAGGATATTTGGAAATGTTTTGGTTGATATCTGTTTATATAAACAGGTAATGAAATTAACTTGTGACACAAAATAGGTTATTTTGACTAAATTACTTGGTTTGGCTTTCCCTACCAGAGAAAGAAAAAAAATCATATTTCCCCTGTAATTTTCATGGTGTAGGGATTTCAGTATAAACAAATACACCACCAAAATATTATATAGAGCCTTTCCCCACAAATCTGTAAAAATTATGAAAAGTGATTTTAGTTGATCAGTAAAATGTTATGGGTATGACCACTGCAAAATAATTCCTTCTGTTAACAACTTTGATGTCTTAGATTGCCTCTAAAATAACTGCCTAATTAGATTAGATTCAGAAGATATTGGTAAAACCAGAACTAATGAAAACAATAGAAACAATATTCAGTTGTAATCTGACAGTAGTGACTAAATGTGTGTGTTTCTGTCTATGTATTATGAACTCTCTTTTTCTGTATATGAGCTCTTGATTGGTGAACACAATTGGCTAGAGAATGAGACTTTACAAGGTCAAGGTCACACATTCCACTAGCCCCAGAGAAGCAGAAAACAATGTCATACCCCTCAATTGCACTAGATATTCTGACGATTGTTTTTTGGACATGTGCTCTTGGTCACATAAAGACTAGCCAAGGGAGTTTGGTTCAGTAACAATCATCACACTATTAGGATAAAGGAACACACAACTTTAAGCATAGATGCCACACACTACAGGGCAATGATTTCAACTTTGTGTTTGTGAATACACAGAAGTCACAAATTTGCAAACTCAACTGCATCATAGAAGAGAAAAAGCCCCACTTAGCCTTGATTCTAGTATTTAGCTGAAAACATAATTGTCTGTCACTTTTATTTCTACTTAATACTACATTACTATAGAAGTTTGAGATATACTGAAAAATAGTACATTCTTTTATGAATATACAATTATTCTATGTATCTTCACCATTCATTATAACCAAAACAATGCATCAGAATATAGTTTTTCAAAACCTAAAGTAACATCTTTACATCTTGGAGTTTGTGAAGTCTAATAGAGAAATAACACAATAGCACGGAGCAATTCAGTCACTACGTTTCTGCCACTTCACATTGAGGGTCACATGCAATGACAAATACTGAAACTTGCACCATACATCAACTTGGAGAAACACTGGCTTTTGATCATTGCATTTTTTGCTTAAAAAAAAAAAAAAAGCTTATGATTTCCTGACATTTCCGTTGCTGATTGAGCTATACTGATCCCATAATAAAGTACAAAGCAGTGTAAGTTCCCCCTGCAAATCCACTCATTATCCACTGGACTTTGGAACCCAACTGCCCCTCTCATCTCACAAGGAGGACTGTGCTTTTATGCTGTTCTTTAAAAAAAAAAAAGGAAAAAAAACTGAACCAAGTCCATAACCTCTAACAAATCACCATTTCCATCTGCAGCCCTGGCAGTTGTTTAAAAGCAAGAGCAGGAACAGAGAGAAAGCCCCTTCTTTAGTGCAAAACTCTTGATCTGCTTTAACCAAACCATTTATACAGTGTGGATCAGCCTTTCAATATGCAAAATGGATGAAGGTACCCAATTTTCTTTTATAATAGATAAAATTCAAAGTAATTTTATCAGGGAAATCCACCGTAATCTTCTAATTTCCCTTTAAAAAAATTAGTCTCTGGCTATCAAAACACACTGATCATAGGAATAAAATATTTATCTAACAGGTTTCAAGTCTTAAGGACAGCTTCCTCTTTTTTTTTTCTTGGACCTTTATGCCTCCCACCCACCAAAGTCCTCGCTCAACCCTACCAACAGCCCAGCTGGCACCACAGATAAGAAGCAAACTGTTTTCTCCGTGACCTCTAAGCATTCTACTCCATGGGAAAAGCAACGTGGAATGCACACTCAGCAGGCTAAGAGTCTGGAGCCAGTTTGTCCTCGAGGCATTGCTGCCATAAAACATAATAGTATCCACTGTGTTTTGCTTTAAGCAGATCGGTCTCCCACTCCCTCTCTCCCCTTCCTGCTTCTCACTCTGCACCTGCCTGCAATTCACGACCCACACGGCACAGAGCAAACAAAAAAGCACGAAACAGCAACAGATTCCTTTGTTTTACAAGCAAATCCTACCTCCGGTAGTTGTCACATCTTCCTCAAAAGCCACGCTTAATTTTTAATGACAGCGATCCAGTGCAGTCCTCCAAATAGCCACCGGTAATCATCATTACCTCTTGTGCCTAAAGCCTTCCTGGACCATTAATGTCACAACCCTTGCTAACTCATAGCTTTAATACTCCCTGCTCAAAATGTCTGAAAGAGTTTGGAAGGACAATAGGAGTGACAGGCACGCTAGACAGCCATGCTTGAAATTAGTTATCTGAAGCTCCGTTAAAGCTGCTTCTTACTGTTTTTAAAGCGTGCAGGAGGTAGGATTTATTAGCCTATGATGGGCACGCTGTTTCTGTTTTTATTAAATACTGTAATAGGCTGTCTGTTAGCAATGCTGTGATAGGTCCAACATCAGTTCCCCACTGCTTTCAAATTCTCATATTAAAAAGAGAGAGAGGGCTCAGACTTCCTTACCGAGACTGAGATCGACACCACCCTGCCTACTGGATCACATTGCCAAATTCTTTTTAACTACAGGAGAGAGAATTCCTTTTGCAAATTGGTGTTTTTACATGGAAAGTGAAGTTGAGAATAAGCATTCTAGGATTCCCCAAACAATTCTCACTCCCAGCAAGGGAATCCTTCCCTTCTCAGTTACAAAAATAAGAATTCTCTGGAGTTAGGTAAAAGAATCAGTCCCCATAGGAAACGTTCTCCTCATTACCGAGGAGGTAGGATTCAGGGCATACATTTACATAAAATTTCAAATTAGTTATCAAAGGGATTGAAAGTATCGATGAGCACATTATTTCATACTAATTTACAAAGCTCTAAGTCCCAGTTTGAAGCAGTCATGTGCCCGGCTCTACTGTCCAAATGGAAAGAATGAATGATGGGTGCAAGGGATGGGGAAGTGTACACTACCTTGATCCACTTTGGACCGTTGTAATCATGGAAGGTGGAAGAGGGATTTCTTACCATTGGTCAGAGAAGACGGTAATTACTTGCTAGAAGTGCTACTCTGAAAAGTTCTATGTACTTCTCCAAGTAGGGAGGCAGAAGAAAGTTCTTGGTGGCTCACAGTATCGCAGAGGATGTGATCTACTTCCACTACTCAGGTTTAGTCTTTTCCTTCTGCTCTCTCTCCCTTCCTGCTACCCTAGGAGCAGTAAGTTTTATACTGGTTACTATGGAAACCAAGTGGTCTGCTCCAGGGGAGGGGCTTAGAGAAAGCGGCAGATGGAATAAGAAGGGAACTCTACTATACTGGCCTATAGAAGTGAAAATGAGGTGGGATTAACAAACAAAAACTACTGCAAAACAAAATCTCAAAGGAGATGATTGCAGATCAACACTATTTAATTACTGGTATTTTTGTTATCTGGAAATATTGTTATGATTATAGCATCCATTATTTATTATATGCAAGAACTGAATATCTGAATTGCTCAGATATCTGATTTTTTTTTAAAGACGTATTTTTTCCTTTCTCTCTGTTTTTTCCTTTCCTAAACTTCTGGTTGTTGGTTTTATTCTGCCCTAATTGTATGTGAATTTTAGCTGCTATTTGACTGGTCACAACTTCTTTTCAAAAATAAAGTGTGACTTAGTGAGAAAATCTCCTTGTATCACAAACTGTAAACACATTTCATTCTGATTAAGTATTCTTACAGTGATTTCCCCAGGGCAAAATCAGAAAATATTACAATTTAAAGTTCAAAAAATAATTCTGCTCCCATTATGTTGGTAGGACAAAAAGGCTTTTTCAAATTTTCAGTTCTTAAAGTAGAAAAAAAGTAATTTTTTTGTATTTTGTCCAAAACCTTTCACTAGCCTCATGATCATGCAAGAGAAACTGTTTCTTAGCCAAGTAATTAAATTTCACAGTTTTAAGGAGTCTGGGGAATACAGAATTATTGTCTTTAGTACCTCATTTTCAGTTTGTAATTGGAGTAACTCACACCACTGAAGGAAGAGCCTGAAAATTCCAAAATGAAATTGTTGGGAGATTATTTTTCAGCATTTAATAAAAATTCAGTGGATTTATTTTTAAATAGTCAAGCATATCATTTAGAAGTTTTGTAATGGAAGAAATATTATTTCATGGAAAATGAATTTATGATATTCTCTTTAAAAAATGACAAGAGTAATATTATAAATTGCATATCTCAAATAATTTTTTTTAATGTAAGGAAGTATTTAAATGACAATTTAAAAACGTTTAACAGCACCATATCTGATTTGTGAGGAGAGAGAGAAAGAGAAACTCCCTTCCTCAGTTGGATACTTCCCTCCAGTCTTACGTGTGATCATTTTAGGAAATAGCTGTTTATAATGTAAGAGATATAGATAGGACATTGATGAAGAAGATGGGACTGGGGCAGAGATAGTTAGTGATGCTTTAGAGAGGCTTTGTCTCTGGAGGAGCAAAAATCACTTGACCTCTCTGAGGATGAAGCAGGTTTCCAGAAGACGCAGTTCAGATGGGAGTGGGATGGGGTGAAAGATGGCTTGTTGAGGTAATGGAGAAAGAGCAGGAAATGAGGAAGGGAAGCTAAAGGGAGGGAAAGAAGAGAGAAGGAGATCTTTAAGAAGGAAGGAAAGAATTTCTGGAGGTAGCGTGGTATTGGAAGAGGATATAGACTATGAAATAGGATGCCTGGTTTTGAAACTTGGCTCTGTTAGCATCCCCTGTAAAATGGGGTGATCAAGAATGACTATTGTAAGACTCAGCAATAATGAGACCGGGTACACAGAAAGGGAAGAGTAGTTCTTGTGAACAGAAATAATAAAATAAGTGCTGGTTTTTATTGATGAAGATAAATGATTAGAGAGGAGGTCATCATTGTTCAGTTGCTCAGTCATGTCTAACTCTTTGCGACCCCATGGACTGCAGCACGCCAGGCTTTCCTGTCCATCACCATCTCCTGGAGCTTGCTTAAACTCATGTCCATCAAGTCGGTGATGCCATCCAACCATCTTATGCTCTGTCGTCCCCTTCTTCTCCTGTCTTCAATCTTTCCCAGCATCAGGGTCTTTTCCAATGAGTCAGTTCTTTGCATCACGTGGTCAAAGTATTGGAGCTTCAGCTTCAGCATCAGTCTTTCCAACTAATACTCAGGGCTGACTTCCAGCCTTTTTTTATTGTACAGCTCTTACATCTGTACATGACTACTGGAAAAACCATAGCTTTGACTAGACGGACCTTTGTAGGCAAAGTAATGTCTCTGCTTTTTAATACTGTCTAGGTTGGTCATAGCTTTTCTTCCAAGGAGCAAGCGTCTTTTAATTTCATGGCTGCAGTCACCATATTCAGTGATTTTTGGAGCCCAAGAAAATAAAGTCTGTCACTGTTCCCACTGTTTCCCCATCTATTTGCCATGAAGGGATGGGACTGGTTGTCACGATCTGGTCTTATCACTGAAGGAGGTAGGAGGTATGATAGGAAAGAGGAGAAAAGAAAGTGGGCAGAAAAGGTGGCCTGGCTAGAGAAAAGAGAGGGAGTGTGGAACGAGAAGAATCTCTCTTGTTGGGTCAAAAAAGATAGAATTTATTGTTTTTATTTTGCTTTCTGAATCACATTCCAATAACTGTCCCCTTAGTTCCTCCCTATAATGAAGTTTCAGATAATAAAGTATCTTTGGTGCTTACACCTCCTTCAACAAGAGAGAACCTATGCTGGATTTGTTAAAAGCATGTTCTACCATTTCACAAACAGCTGATCTGAGGACTGAATTTGGTTATTCGTAGCATTGCTTTTTTGGATGGTTTCCTGGAGAATGAAGTTTGGGGCAGCAGAAGGCAGGAACTAAAGTGATATTTCAGAACTACATTACCAAAACATTCAGCGGGAGTACTCTCTGCATCCGTGACTTGATAACAGTTCTGACGGCATCTGCTCTCTGAATGCACATTAAAAAAAAAGCTTGTTCTGGAAAGAATGTGTGTATGTTAACAAATACTAGGTTGAGAACTGGAGCCTGGGTGAGAGTGGTGCCATCACACCCGCAGAGAATTTGCAGTTTACACGCACAGTCTTCAAGTTAAATGATTTAATGAATGGAATGATGAATGCATAATTTTATTATGAGTCATCACTATTAAGATGAAAATTTGATAGATACATACCAGAAAGTGTAGTTATATGTTAGAGATACAAGTGCTAATTATATTTTGGAGTATATAATTTATGCTCTGAATAACACAGAGAGTAACTACTTTTGCCCTGTTGTGACTATTTTTCTAGTAACAATAGGAAAGTTAGCTTAGAAACTGCTTCCTTCCTGTTATATTCCTGTGAAAAATGACTCACTCTGAAGTCCCAGTTTAGATCCACAAGAGAGTCATTCTCTAGTATAAATGTGAAGTTTTAGGCCTAGAAAGTAGTTAAAAGAAAACAATTGATGAAAATCTAATATTTAAAATAGTGTCTGATTTCCCAGACAGAATGAAGTGCCTTTCATTTGTCTATCACACTTTTCATAAAGATTTTCCTTCTCATTGGACAGTTTTAAAAGTATACTAATGGAATGAGAATTTCTAAAACTTTATAGAATATATTCACACACATCATATTTGAGTCTCAGAACAAAGTGACTGAGAGGCAGGGCAAGTATTAGTAGTTCCATTCCATCTGGAAAAATTGAGGATGAGAGAAGTTAGAGGATTTCCCCAAGATCACATAGCCTATGTTTTCTAACTCATAATTCAGCATTATATTTGTTTCGTGAAACTTTGAGATTGACTCCTAATATTCCTCCTAGAAATATCTAGAAATTTGAACACCAGGTGAATTTTTTTAAAAAACTGTATGGAGCTTACCAGCATTTTTTTTTTTTCTCTTCCTATCTGTCAAATATTCATGCCTGTTCTTTTGTTGTTGTTGTTGTTAAATCTTTGGTTTTGCAGCTCTTCATGTTTTTAAGGTAGAATTGGTAAACCTTTTTAAAAGATAAACTATAGGTTTTCAGAATTCTTCTGATTACAGAGTCAACACAATGTAATTCTATACTAATTATGGCAGCTGCATGGGGCTCTCCAATCTATAGGCTCCAAGCAGAAACCTATCTAGTGAGGTCATGACTTGGATCACTTTCTTGGATTCTTTGATTGTATTTCTGTCTGTCTTCATAAAAATTAGGAGAGAAATTCTGCAGGGAACCACCCCTTTTGTCAGTAGTTAGCCCTATCAGCAGGTTTCAGAGAGTTATCATTCTGTATGCACGTGGTTGAAATGAGAATAGGAGGTAGATAATAATATACTATTCACGTTAATTGACTTAGGTGAATTTTTGGAAGAGGAGAAACATCCCCTTCAACATCCCCACTCCCAACACCAAGCACAGATAAAGATGCCTGAGCCCTTGCCTGGCTGCCCATGAGAGAGGACTGGCACAGATAGTTTAACCAACTTTCCAAAGCCATCATTCTTTGGCTGAGCCACTGTCTTCGGCAGACAGCTTATTGGGACTGCATTTCCATCCTTCTGAAGCCTGTCAGGGGACTGGACATAAATCAGCTTTAAAATAAAACTTAAAATAGAGCCATGACAGTTGTTGGAGTTTTATTTCATTTGGTTTCTCTTACTTCCTGGGGCCTGAGTGCAATCTTTCTGCTTCCTGGAAACATGCACTCACTATACCAATGTGACACTCCAGGCTCGGGGTATCTACGAGCAATCAAGGAGAAGGTGATTTCTGGTTGCTATTATTACTGTTATGACTTATGGTGCTGCAGTAATACGTACTTGCTGCACACTATAGCGTTAGGTATGATATCTGTGCTTTCAATATCAGTTAATTAAAAGACTTCTGTCTTCAAAACAAAAATCCCTGGTATGCAGAAGTCTCGAAGGTTGGGTAAGAGGGTAAGGACTTATTTGTTGTCGTTTATGTTCATGTGTATATTTTAATAACTCACTAACCGTTGCTAGATTCTTAGGGTGGAAGAAGAATCATTTAACAAACAAAATGCTTTGTAGCAAGTGTATGAATATTCACGGTAAAAGGTCCTGTTTTGTAAACGGCAGCAAAAATCTCTTACTTCTTTGTTAGTTGGAGAATTTCTAAGTGTTTACAGAATGCTAGACATCTAGGAACATGTTAATAAATATTTCTACATTTCATAATTTACTTAGGGACAGAATCAGCAAAATGGATATAAACAAATATGTTTTGTATACTGAAAAGTATCTGTAAAGTTACTTTTGTCAAGGGTATAGGTTAGACATGGTGGTACATGCCTTGTTTAACCCCCCAAAACAAAACACTATTTAATTCTGATTATAAAAGTGACACTTGCTCATGATTAAAAAATTAGAGTATGTAGAAAATATAAACAAAAGTCTCCTGAGATGCTACAGTCCACAGGTAACTTATATTAATATGTATTATCAAAATTTAAAAAACTGGAATTATATTGCATATGTGGTTTTGTATGTTAATTTTATCCTTAATGTTATAATATGTTTTTCATGTTATTTTATTTTAAAAAATCTTCAAAATTTTTAATGGTTGCATAATATTTTATCATATGAACCTTCCCAAAATTATTCAAGAAATCCATTGTTGAACACCCAGGTGATTTTTATTTTCCATTAGCACAGTGCTCTGGTGAAGGTCTTTTTACATAAATCTTTGTCTACATCTCTGATTATATTTATTTAAGGTAGAGTTTCATATCTGGATCACTGGCCTGAAATGTGTGACTATTCCAAAGGCTCTTGGTATGTATTTCGAAGCTTCTCTCTTGAAGGGCTGTACCATTTCCAAATTCTGCCAGTGTGGTCTGACCTGCCCAGGGCAGGGTATTCATTGTGGTGGGAAAAGAATGCCTTGTTCCTCTTTTTCACACATGGAGGTTATTTCACTTTCTTTTTGCTTTGGGGACTGAAGGGAAGTCAAGAGTCATAGAACAAGAGGGGAGAGAAAGGCAAACAAAGATGGTTACTAATGTTGGAATTTTTGTTTTGATTTCTTGAAGTGGAACTGTCTTTATTTCCAGTTCCACTTGTGGAAGGAGGGAAGTAAAGACTGGCTACAGAGCCTGGGGCTTGCATTCACCATTCACAGTGTTCCTATGGCTCAGAGCAGTCTCTCTCCCCAACCATGTCCTTTGAAACCTGGGATATGCCTTCTCTCGGAGGATTCTGTTGTATGCCAAGGACTCATAAATCCACAAGTTAAATATGGTGTGTCTTTCTGGAAAACCAATTTACTTAATGATTTTGGGAGCAGGAGTTTTGCATTTTTGTGTTTTGCAATGTTTTTATCGCATACATAAACCACTAGAATTGCTTTCCTAACATCATTAAACCTGAGACTTGTCCAGATAAGCTCAACAAACAGAACATTTTTATGAACTGGAAATCATGGGAAGTTTGGAACATTTTTTCTCTTCAAGGAATTCTTACAGCTTTCATCAAAATGAATAACATGTCTTCAGTGAGACCTAGTGATGCTAATACGAAGGGTGGGAAAATTTTCCTGACAAGTTAGAAGAGACCTGTGTCACTTGTTTTATAAAGAAGTTTGTATCTTTCTAAGATTTGGTGATTTTTTTATGTCACACACTCAGAAATCGCCCACACACAAGTCAGATCAACATCCTGTCAGAATTGTACTCAAATGTTAATTTGCACAGGAGTCCATGTTTTGTTTTAATTCCTGCTAGTGAAGTAACTCCAGTTGTGTGTATGTGTGAGAGAGAGAGAGGGAGACAGAGAGAGAGAGAGAGAGAGAGAGACTTCAGTTGCATTTTTAGTTTGTCTTTTTAAACTATCCTAATTCTAAAATTATGTTTTCAACTGGGATCACTGACTGGTAGTTAAAACAATATCCTCTTTTGAAGTGAGCTTGAAATATCAGAAAATGTGCAAGGAAGGAAGGAAATGCAGAATAACCTGAAATCATCGGGATGTGCCAGAACTGACATTCCCAAAACTTGCCACAAAGCACTTGGTAGCAACAAAGTAATGAGAAGCAGTCAATCAAAAACCTGTTAAATGTCCCCCAATGTTTTTTAAATTATGGGTTTGTTATTATGGAGATGAAAAATTAACATTATAAAATGGAAAATACTGGATAAGGATTCCACAAAGCCATCATTTCTGCAGGGAAATTTGAAAACTAATCATACAGGTTTTGAAGAAAAAAGTCCCCAGAATTTTATCAACCAAAAAGAAAAAGTCTTAGGTAGATTTACAATAATGCATTGCATTATAAAAGTCAAGCAAGTCAGTCAAAACAGCTTGACATTATCTTTAAGTTCAAAATATTATCTTTTCCATTTCTTGCTTCCCTGGTGGCTCAGAGGGTAAAGCATCTGCCTGCAATGCAGGAGACCTGGGTTTGATCCCTGGGTCAGGAAAATCCCCTGGAGAAGGAAATGGCAACCCACTCCAGTACTCTTGCCTGGAAAATCCCACGGACAGAGAAGCCTGGTAGACTATAGTCCATGGGATTGCAAAGAGTCGGATACGACTGAGTGACTTCACTTTCACTTGGAGGACAAAGCTCATGGAATAGAAGATAATTTGGTGAAATCTTAACTATGAACATGGTCAGATGGTGACTTTGTGAAAATTAGAAAAAAACTACCTCTTCATCAGAACATTTATGAACCACCTCCTAAGAAATTGTCCCAATAGGTAGGAAAAAATTCTGATATCTAAGAAATAAATTATGGCTCCAGAATTACAGAGTAGAAGATCTGCATGACTATACACAGTGGTTTTGCATGTTTTAACCAAGAAGAGGTAGCATAGGCAAAAATCATGCTGCCGAATTTAAGAAGGCTGAAATTAACCCTACTCTTTTCTTCATATTTTCATGATAGCTTAGATGTTAATAATTTTGACACATTTGATAATTCATGATTACATAGTCACATTATATACATACATACCTATACATACATACATACATATATATATATATATAGAGAGAGAGAGAGAGAGAGAGAAAGCCCACTAAACACATGATATTTCAACTAAACTATTTTATTGGGTATTGAAGTGTCTGGGCTGGTCACCGTTAACATGGAAAGTAAAGTACAAGATATATTTCAAGGTACAGGATGAAAATATATTAATAAAGAGGCTGAAAACATAAGAGACATGGGGATTTAATGCAGAAAATCAAACAGGTAAAAACAGGTGTTACAGAGGCAGAAGAAGGAAAATTTGATAAAGAGGCAATACGTTTTAAAAGATACCAAGAAATTGCTTTTTGTGATCAGAAGGAAGATCTGAAATCCGCTGGTTTCAGGGAGAACTCACATTATTTTCTCATCATTGTCTTAAAATAGCAGTACCCAAAAGAGCTTTGTTTGCTATGTGAATATTTACTGAATGAAACAAACAAGCAATGCAGGCAGAAGAAGAGAAGACTTCGGAAGCCGTGACACTTCACCCACATTCCCCTCGCACAGTCACACACACACTGGATAGGGACAGGCTGACTGGCGCCAGGCTGTGAAAGTGCCCTGTGAGGTCACCAGAAGCAGAATGGTCACGCTGACAGAGGGATGCTGATAAAAGCCTGAGACAGGGGGACAGAACGAGTACAAGCATTCCAGAAGACCCCTTCTCAGGGAAAAGAAGAGAAGAACAAGTATTTTAAATCTCATATTATAGAGGACAAGGAAGGGGATAAATGAATGAGAAATATAGCGTCTTGGTTGTGGGAACAGTGTTCCAGTGGGAGAACAGTGTTTAAGAGTAGTGGGTATGGGGAACGGAAACATATTCTGATGTAATGAAATAGTGCAGAGAATTCCAAGCTAACAAACAAACAAACAAAAACCCCATCACGCTGCACACCATGATTAAACTATCAAAACTAGAAAAAAGAAAAAAGAAGAAAAAATAATATAAAATAAATAAGATAAAGTGGAAAGGAAGACATAAATTACAAACACTTTTATTTTATAATTTGCAAATATAATTTTCCCTTTAAAAGACTGAGACTATCAAATTGGGCTAAGAACAAATTTCACTCTTGTATATATTATACGATTGATAGAAAAATAAAGTCAAAGTGATAAAGATTGAAAATGAAGAAGTAGAAAAAAAGATACCAAGAAAATACAGGATAAAGAAAAGCAAAGGTTGCAATATTAATGAAAGTCAATATATTTAAACTTAAAAGTACCATAGAAGATAAAAATAAGCATTATGTAATGGTAAAACTGATAATTTCTGAAATAGCTATAATAGTCATAAGCCTATATTCACTCTCCCATCAATTAAAAAATAAATCAGTAAATACATAAAGCAAAAACTACTAGAAATCAGAAAAGAACTTTTAAATATTATAAGAAGTGACATTATTTTAAGCCCGTGATATTGCTAAGAATTTGACAGAATAAACATACAAAAAAATAAGCAAAATCATAGATGAGCAGCATCACACATCAGTAAGTATTTTTAAAAGGCTTCCATCTTTGAAAGAGAGGATTAAAATTTAAAATAATAACAGTAAAATAATAACAACAATGATAGCAATAATAAGGTACTTAGCTACACAGAAAACCTTATACATGTTTAAAAATTAGATTTTTTATGAGCCACATTTTTGTTTCACTTACAAATGAAATTAGAAATAAATAATACACTGATGATAAAATGAAAAAACAAACAAACCAACCAACAGCAGTCTTGAATTATCACTGGATCAAGGGACAGTGAAATGGAAATAGTTACTATGTAGAGAATACCAAGGACTCTAGATGCCATACCCTGCTACTCTAAAGATGCACAGCTTTAAACGTCTTTACCATTAAAGAAGAACGATGAAACAGTAAAGCAAATTGTATGCATCTGAAGAGACTAGAAAGGCAATTTTAAAAAGCAAGAAGCAGAAATTAAAGATAAAAGCGGAAATTACTAAGATGGAAAATAAGAAATGGAGGAAGGCTAAATTCAAAACCTTAAATATCTAACGGGATAGATTTTACTGTTATGAGATGATTAAGGAGAACAAAGTAAATGAATATGTGTAAGATATAAGTGAGGAGAAAGATATAACTATAAATATATAAGATTAAAATAATTAAAGGAAATAAAACATTTGAAAACGAAATGGATGTGGTGATGGTGGCTTCATCATTAAGTTGTGTCCACCTCTTGTGATCCTGTGGACTGTAGCCTGTCAGGCTCCTCTGTCCATGGAATTCTCCAGGCAAGAATATTGGAGTGGGTTGCCATTTCCTTCTCCAGGGGATCTTCCCGACCCAGGGATCAAACCCAGGTCTCCTGCATTGCAGGCAGATGATTTACCAACTGAGTTATGAGGGAAGCCCAATGAAATGGATGATTTGCTATCAAATATAAGTTGGCTCAAATACAAGCTAACTCAAAAATAAAACAAAAAATTTGATAAAGCAATCATCATAGAAAATCAGACCAGAGATTAGATATCTAGGTATGTAGAAAGCCCAGAAACACATGTTCATTGCTGAAATTTTATCTCAACCTTAAAGAACAGGTCATTATAAAGCTGTTTCTAATCCAGATCATAGGAGAATGAGTATATCATTTGATTTGATTTTATAAGGTTAATATAATTTGATACCAAACCAGAATAAAGCTATTTCTGGGAAAAAAAAGGAAACAAAAACTATGCAGAGGGAGTGAATGATCAGGGATCATTAATGAACATGATTCAAGATTCTAAATAAAATATTAGAAAATAAAATACAGCAAGGTATCAAAATATATCATGACAAAGTCAGCTTTATTCAAGAAATGCAACATACCATCAATCTATTAACACAAGCCTAAGACAAATTCAAGGAAAACAAGCCATATGATCTTATTGAACGATGTTGAAAGACATTTGATAAAAGTAATCAGCCAGTCAGTAAAATTCTAAGTTAAATGGGAAAAGAAGAAAACTCAGTTCAGTTCAGTCACTCAGTCGTGCCCGACTGTTTGCGACCCCATGAAGCTCAGCATACCAGGCCTCCCTGTCCATCACCAACTCCCAGAGTTCACTCACGTCCATCAAGTCAGTGATGCCATCCAGCCATCTCATCCTCTGTCGTCCCCTTCTCCTCTTGCCCCCAATCCCTCCCAGCATCAGAGTCTTTTCCAATGAGTCAACTCTTCGCATGAGTAACTCGCCAAAGTACTGGAGTTTCAGCTTTAGCATCATTCCTTCCAAAGAAATCCCAGGGCTGATCTCCTTCAGAATGGACTGGTTGGATCTCCTTGCAGTCCAAGGGACTCTCAAGAGTCTTCTCCAACACCACAATTGAAAAGCATCAATTCTTCGGTGCTCAGCTTTCTTCACAGTCCAACTCTAACATCCATACATAACTACTGGAAAAACCATAGCCTTGACTAGACAGACCTTTGTTGGCAAAGTAATGTCTCTGCTTTTGAATGTGCTATCTAGGTTGGTCATAACTTTCCTTCCAAGGAGTAAGCGTCTTTTAATTTCATGGCTGCAGTCACCATCTGCAGTGATTTTGGAGCCCAGAAAAATAAAGTCTGACACTGTTTCCACTGTTTCCCCATCTATTTCCCATGAAGTGATGGGACCAGATGCCATGATCTTCGATTTCTGAATGTTGAGCTTTAAGCTAACTTTTTTGCTCTCCTCTTTCACTTTCATCAAGAGGTTTTTTAATTCCTCTTCACTTTCTGCCATAAGAGTGGTGTTATCTGCATATCTGTAGTCATAGAAAACTACTTAAATATAAAAAGACTATTTATCAAAATCTAACAGTAGATATCCTAAATGTGAAACTCAAGTCATTTCAAATAAAATAAGGAATTAGGGATTCTCAATTTAAAATTCTTGATATATGAAGTCGTTCCTGTGTGACATCTGCCTACCTCTTTTAGTTTCATTTCCTATCCTTAATTTACAGATAGGTCGTCACCATCCACATCTGCATCTAGCCCCTCCTGAAAGGATGTTGTTTCATACTTCTTTGCTTTTTCTCAGACTGCCTTCTTTTTGCCTTGGTGCCTGCTTATCCCTATCCTCTCATCTTCATCTGAGCAAGTTCTCATCGTTAGACTCAGCTCCCACCCTCCCACATATGCCCTTGTATTTCTCCAGTGTTGCTCTGGAGAAATGCTGCTTGAGCACAAAAACGGGGTCCTGTTTTCTTCTGTTCGGCCATTGTCTACCACTGTGCCTGACACATAGAATACGTGTAATAAATGTTAACTGAATTACTGTATGAAGAGATGAACAAATCCATGAATACTATGACTGCTGCTGCCTTGCTTCCTTTGGTTTTATTCTTCCTAGTAACAGTGATGCTGTGACTTCCTGCTGAGAGGCTCGCTCAGGTTGATGACTAAACTTATCTCTTTGTGTATAGATGAACTCTCTTTTGTTTTATGACCCATATGCATACTTGGCAAATGATGCTGTTAATGCATTTTACTTGCCTTCTGCTTCATGAAGTGCCAATCGTGTCCATATCTGCTAAGTTTTTTTGCCTGCTTCTTTGTTTCACCACTGTGTGCTGACAGTTTGAGGGGGTGAGGGTTAGGGCAGAGGAGATGTTCCAGAAGCTCTGCTAAGTGACCCAGAATAACTCTTTACCTTGCAGATGGTGCTTCATGTAAATTCGCTAGTGTCCTGCTGGGGTGCTTTTCTTGGCTAACAACTCATTGGACATTTTGACAACCGTTGCTTGTAGAGTAGACACCTTAGTGCTTTAACTACATACCTAAGGCTGTGTAGGGGGAAATTGACCCTGAATGGATTCAGAAGAGTTCAGTCGGTGAGCCTGATTTTTCAGCTGCTTGAATTTGCCACTTCTTGTAATTTCTTTGGTCTCCCATTCTAGCTTCTGCCATCTGCCATTGTAACGTAGCACAGGTGCGCAAGATTTTCTTGTTCTCCTGTAAACATGGCTTTGCCATCCCCTTTATTTATCTGGTCATTAGTTATCGAATTGTTGATGGTTTGACCATTCCTCAAAACATCTGCTCCAGATGCTACTTCTCCAAGGGGAATGAGAAATAGCTAATGTGCTTTGTAGTCATTAACTTGGGTTTAATTGCTTTCTCCTAATTCAACGTGCACAAATTTTAATAATTTATTTAATTTACTCAATTGTCCAGTTTATTTGGGTGTGTAAAATGTACCATATGGAAATCTACATCATACTCCTCTAACTATAAAACTCATTTCAAGTATCATGTTTTCTGGGAAGTCTTGCCTGACTCCATCTAGCATAAGTCAGAATTTCCTCTTCTACTTATGCCAGTATTTTAATGTGACATATTTTATTATAGTTATTTGTATCTCATTTACTGAGTGGTGAAGCTGGGTTGGGTATGTCTTTATACTTTTTAACCTCATTTATCAGTACAATTAGCAAGAGCTTAGAAATTAGCACATATTAAGTAAAGGCATGTAGCCTGACCAACCAGCTACAATAGTTGAACTCTTCATAACTATCCTTGTGTGTCCTTAAAAATACAGAAAACCAGTGGGAGGGAATATCCTGATAAGAAACTTCCAGTAATCCTTTAGAAGCTTGGTTTAGAGGCAAAGACACTGGATTTGTAGTTGGAAAATCTGGGTTTCATGGCTACCATCTTTGACCTATGTCTCCTTTGGGAAAGTCATGTACATTCAACTTTCCCATCCATAACATGGAAATACTAATATGTCATGGCCACCTCATACAGGTTTTGTGAGAACCGAGTGAAAGGACATTTGATAAAACTTCAGGCAATATGCAGAAGAAAGCTGTTGAAAGTGCTTCTGCTCATTTTGACATATTCAATGCACTTACATAGGCCATATGATATTTTAATTTTTTACACTTAAATACTATTTTAAAAAATGATGTATCACACAAGGAGTATTCAGACTTCAAAGGAGATGATGAGAGTGATTTTGCCTTTTGGGCCTAACCAAGGCCTTAGAAATGCCCAAAGACGAAAATATGGCAGGCTATAAAAAGTGAAACACAAATAAACAGTTGCAGCATCATTCTGCAAAACTTGTTGCTGGCTCTTTATCTTTTATCTGAGACTAAACGAAATTCCTTATATTCACATACACAGGAGGCATCTGACCAAATCAGGCTACCTGTATAAGACATTTATTGAGTATTCCAGGGGAATTTCACACTCTTGCCCTTCTTGATATGAGGTCACAAAATTCACTTGGCTTCAAACAGACCCATTCGGCTACTGGGAGATTGCTTCAGTGTCTCCTCCATCTGTATATTCTGCCCAGTTTGATGGACACCTGCTGGCCTTTCATTTGTTAAGTGATGGCTTACTAATCAAGCCCTGTTTCTCTGAGAGGGCCTAGAATGACTTAGAAAACTTCAAATTTTACTTTCATTTGGAAGTCTCACAGTCACTACCCTCTCTTTGCTAATTCTTTCAAAACCATACAATTGCTATTACCACTGTTCTTTTGTGGTGGTAATCAAAAACTACTTAGAGACTGTACCTATCTCTACTCTGGAAAATAGGTACACAGGGTCTGTATCTGGTCTCTGAACTTCTTTCTTCATCACGTAGAACAGACATTTTTGTCTATGACCTTAAATTAGTTTTATGCCAACTGGTGGGATTCCCAGGCGGTAAAGAACCCACCTGCCAATGTAGGAGCCTTAAGAGATGTAGGTTCGATCGCTAAGTTATGAAGATCCCCATGGAGATGTGCATGGCAATCCGTTCCAGTATTCTTGCCTGGAGAATCGTACGGACAGAGGAGCCTGGCAGGCTGCAGTCCATAGGGTCACACAGAGTCGGACATGACTGAAGTGACTTAGCAGGCACATGCATGCCAACTAGCTGTACTTATCAAAGTATGAGGGACTAATTTATTTCTTTTATCTTAAAAAAAAAGATTCAAGATCTATTTCACTTCCTTTGATCTCATCTCCTTATTGCCATTTTAAAATCATTGTTACTTGGTGTTTTAAAACCAACATACTAAAAACTGAATATAATAAAACAGCACAGACCAGTTCTTTGAAAATGGGCAGACAGAAGAGACTGGAGGGCAGAAACAAAAATTCAGTAAAGATGAGTTCAAAGGAAGATTTGTAAAAATGTTGCAGATTTCTTCACTAAATTCTTTGAGATGTCATTGATTCAAACATTACTTACCTAGGTCACAAGAATTCATTCTACTGAACATCACTTGCTATGAACTTAGGCTAGCATTTATTTTTAAGGATCACTTCCTGGTCTTGTTTCTTGCCTGAAAAGCTGTGCTGGCTTACATTCCAGGACAATAAAATAGTTGTCTGCTGCAGTTGATGGGATATTAGCTCAATTAACAAAACTAATAGAAGTCTGGAAACATGCTTGAGATTAAATGGTAAATTATAGGCCTGTGATCCTCATGTTTGATGGAGAAAACCCTCATACAACTTACATTTCCAGATCCCTAGAGTTGATATAGAATTTGGCCTAAGAATACTTGCCTTTGAATCTGAGTTTTGCCATTTGCTCTTATGTAAATCAGGGAAAACTCTTTAATTTCCACATATTTCAGTTTTCTCATCAATTGTTGCTATTCAGTCATAAAGTTGTGTCTGACTCTTTGTGACCCCATGTACTGTAGCTTGCCAGGCTCCTCAGTCCTCCACTATCTCCTGGAGTTTGCTCAAATTCATATCCATTGAGTCAGTGATGCTATCTAACCACTTCATTGTCTGCTGCCCTCTTCTCCTTTTACCTTTCAGTCTTTCCCAGCATCAGGGTCTTCTCCAGTGAGTCAGCTGTTCGCATCATATAACCAAAATATTGGAACTTCAGCTTCATCAATTAAATGGGACTTATAACACAGGGATGTCATTAGGTTAAGTTATTTGAAAGTTTTATTTTTTAGCACTCTAAAGCATCATACAAATGCTAGTTAGTTAGCATTATGGTTATTGCTTATCAAGAGCAAATCCTGTCAAAAAAATCTAATCTCATTTAGAGCAGAAGGACAATTTTGCTTCCTGTAGATGTCATTTCCCTTGATCTTGGCAATGTTTCTAAATGGAGCTTTGTTGCACAATATCAACCCTTATAGGAATATGACTGAGAGCACATACAGTTCCTTAGTGTGTTTCTAACACCTGGTTGGAAACATAATCTGAGATGGTCCTTAAAAATAAATGGTGGTCCAGGGAGGTAAGTAAGTGATGTTCAATGGGAAGAAGTCTTAGAACCAGGGTAACTCACCAAGGTAAGTTTCAATCAATGACACACAAACAGTTCAGTGAGACTAAGTTATTTAAGTATTCCAGTGACAAGATTGTATGAACTGGGTTCTGCTACTTTGATAAAAGATAAATTCAGAATTCAGAGTGACCTTGGTGGTTTAGAAAAGAGATCAGAAAAAGACTCAATGAGTTTTGTCCAACTAGGAGCAGAGGTAGACACAGGATGGGAACAAGGCCCAGATGTGCCCATATTTATGGGGAAAAGACCAGGCTATGTGTGAGGAAGCAGAAAGAGAGAGTGAGGTTCTGGGTTGTTACAGATTGCTGTGAGTCAGCAATGCGGCACTGCAGTGAGAAAGAGAGCTGAGTGCTGCAGGGCAAGGCAGGAAGGTGGCATGGAGCAAAAGCCGAGGGTGCAGCTCTTCTTAGAGGGAGAACTGGGCAGGCCACACTGGGTGGTTCATTTGGGGAGCCTTTTGGTCTTCTCAACTCAGAATTCTGCCTCTGATTAAATACCTGAAAATACTTGTTTAGGATACCTCCCCTGATTACTTCTGCAGAGGGTTAAGATGGGTGCTAGAGGGATGAATTACACATGGGAGAGTGCAGTTATCTGAAAGGTGAATGCTATACCACCACTCCTCCCAACTGTCTTACCCTTTTATTAAAAAATGATTTGTGATTTATTTAGAAATTCGCCAAGTATTTTAGGGTACCCTAATTTTCAGCCCCTATCATCTCTTGTATAAGGAATTCCCTAAGTTTACATTCATTAGGGTACTGTGCATAAGAGACCGGCTGTTTTGTCTAAACTCACTTCCTTCCCAGACAGGCCCACTGCCTTTTGTCTTCCTGCTGAGCTGCTCCTCATGCTTCAGGTCTCAGCTCAAGCCCTGCTTCTGGGTGAAGCCCTTTTTGACCTTCCTGGGAAGAGTTACATCCTTTGTGCTTGCCTCTGCCGCATCTTGTACATTCCTTTGTTAGAGGTTCATTAATCACAGTGGATAGACTTAGAATGTGAGCTTCCTGAAGGTATGGATAAAATCTTATTTATCTTTGTATTGTAATCACCCAGAAAGGTACCTGGCACATGGTGTGTGCTCAGTAAATACTTATTAAATGATTAAATGAAGGAGTGAGTGAAGGTAAGTATATAAGGACAAGATTTATTGTGGATAGATTAAAAAAAAAAAAAAGCCTGGCATTTAACTCAAAAATGAACCCCCAAATGTGTGCATTCCCTGGTGTGTACCACACAGGTACACAGGGTATTATATTTTCAGCTGAATTTTAAGAGTTTCCAGTCTTTGCTAGTAACAATTAGGCATATCCTTTCCTCCCTTCACCTACAGGGGAGGAGCTAGACAGTCCCTTTCAACCTTAAGATCCTTTGTTATCTCACGCTAAACCCCAGCACTTACTTTTCTTTTGCTTGGATCAGTGTGCTGAGGGTGCATGATGGAGACAGAATCAGCCTGAAGGGCACAATTTCACCCTGAGCAACCTGCAAGAGGCCTCCTCTGTTGAAATGGTCCAAAAGGTGAACAAGTGATGAAATTTTCGTATTGTCACGTATTTACAGTGGAGATGATTGGGAAGCCAGCACTTGTCTTTTTGAAGGCTACAGTGCACAAATGTGTCCTTTCTATTCTGTAAGTCTCTTTCCTCACGGCAAATTTGACCAGAGGGAAACAGAAAAAATCTTTACCATATCGTTGTCTCCCC
This sequence comes from Bos javanicus, assembly GCF_032452875.1. Lineage (NCBI taxonomy): Eukaryota > Metazoa > Chordata > Mammalia > Artiodactyla > Bovidae > Bos > Bos javanicus. The sequence goes on from NC_083868.1 coordinate 88,694,933, forward strand.
ATGTTCTGTTTCTGTCCTTTGAATGAAGCCTGTGATGCCTGTTGAGGATTTTAATGATCTGTTCCCAATACTGAAGCTGCTGATCTCTGGGACGTGACTCCCTCCATCCACCACCATTTTTGTTTCAGAAGCAAATAGAGCAACAGAAAACTGCATCGTTTGCCTAATGGCTTGTGTTAAAAACAACAGCAGAAAGTCTCCCTCTTTCCCTCTAGCTTGTTTTTAATATTAATCTTTCCATGAGTACATTCAGCTGTCTTTAATGTTGTCAACATGTTCCTAACAGGCTGACTGGGGTGTTAGCAAACATCAGCAGCAGGAAATCTCTAGTCCCTGACAGTTAAAGAAGACTCCCTTCCAAGCAGTGAGTTTAAAAAGCACATATTAGTTAATTTTTTAAAAAAGCCTTAGACTCTCAACAAGTTTATTAGTGTTATGATTTAATTGTGTATCTAAAAATGTCATGATTTTTACAGTGCCTCATCATTTTATTAGTCCTTTGGTTAACAAATAAATTATGGATATTTCAATTTATAGCTGAATTCTTAACAGTCTAGAAGATATCAGTCACAGATATCAAGCTCCCAGTGAGGGATCTGGTAGTGGTGAGACCGTGAGCTTGGGAGCCAGACTTACCTATATTTGAATTGGGTTCTCCCATGTTCACTTTGCTTATAAAGGTCCGTATAGTCAGAGCTATGATTTTTTCAGTAGTCATGCATGGAAGTGAGAGCTGAGCCATAAAGAAGGCTGAGCACCAAAGAATTGATGCTTTTTCCCCTCCATTTTAATTAATTAATTTATTTTAATTGGAGGCTTATTACTTTACAGTATTATAGTGGGTTTTGCCATACATTGACATGAATCGTAGTGCTGAAGAAGATAGGCTCTTGTGAGTCCCTTGGATTGCAAGGAGATCAAACTAGTCAAACCTGGAAATTCCCTGGAAATTCAGGAAATCAACCCTGAATATTCTTTGGAAGTATTAATGCTGAAGTTCCAGCACTTTGGCCACCTGAAGTGAAGAGCCAACTCATTGGAAAAGACCCTGATGCTGGGAAAGATTGAGGGCAAGAGGAGAAGGGGGTGACAGAGGATGAGATGGTTGGATGGCATCACTGACTCGATGGACATGAGTTTGAGCAAACTTCAGGAGACAGTGAAGGACAGGGAAGTTGGGCGTGCTGCAGGCCATGGGGTTGCAAAGAGCTGGACACGACTTAGGCACTGAACAGCAATAACTGCAGTGTTCTAGCTTCATGACTGGGGAAGAAACTGCTCTGTGCCTCAGCTTCCCCATTTATGAAATAAGGTTGACGTTATCTCCTTTGTACAGTTATTGTCAAAATTAAATGTCACTACAAGACAGACTCAGTACAATTTTAGAATCATGGTAAATTCTTGGTAAATGATGATGAGGAGGAATTGAGAATAAAATTTTTTAACTGGTAGGTTGATCCTGACAGGCACATTCCTTGATTGGAGAACTCAAATCCTGATTCATAAAAACAAATTCCACCTCTTAGGATGGGAACAATTGCAGTCTTTCACAGTGTTAATTTTCAAATTTCTCAAAAAGCAAAAAACAGCTGAAAGCTTCACTGTTTAGGCTTTCTAGTAACAGCATTGAGGATAGAAAGCCCATTCTATGTAAATCTAGACAGTGTATTTATCATTTATTTTCTGAATGTCTAAATATGTGTCTTGGGCCTTTATCTTATGTAAACACTTGGGTGATAATTAAATTGCAGGAATATCCACAGCCATTTGTGTTTGGGTGACCTTCTCTTAGTCTTGAATACCATACCAACACATTTTCTGACAAATAATTATATTTGAGAGAAATTTACAAAAAAGGATAAAGAGGATCAGTAAAAATTTTAAAAAAGGTGTTGCTATTTTAAGGTAATTAATATTTTAGGTTCCTTGGCAGTAAAAATAGGACTTCACCAGATGGCAGATGTGTTTTTGGTTACTAATGTCATGCTATATTTTGAATGAAGAGATGTCAGGGGGAGGAGTTGTTGAGATCAGCTTTTGCAAATCAAACCAAGGCATGCAATATGGGGCTCGGAAATGGAGGAGGAAATGAGTAAACAAGGAAGTTATTTTTAATTGCATAAGCACATGAACTTGATTTTCTTGAGAAAAACCTGACTTTTTCACATGAAATTGGACACATGAGTGTGGTGGGATTCTGTGTCAGAGTTTGAAATGTGTATGAGTTTGAAATGGAGCAAAGCAAGGACAGTAACATTCCTGATATCTCAGAGTAGAGGTCTTCAAGGTGCTTATGAGAATGCCTCCTTGAGGAGCCTTCCAGGGACAGGAGGAAGATACGGGACAGCAGTTCTCCTCTGCCCTGGGCTCCACTGTGTTTTTCTTGTATTACTCAGAAAAGGCAGTAGGGAAACAATAGCATCTCCCAGATAGCTTAAAACCTGTTGAAGATGGTGGAATTTTTTTTTTTTTTAATTTCAAAGATTAAATTATTTATTTATTTATTTTTTTTGGGGGGGGTTTTGTTATACACAATGTTATTTTCCATGACACTTATTCCAATGTGTAATTAATTTTTTAACTTTTTTTTGTGCTTTTATTTTTTATTTTTTTTAAATTTAATTTTATTTTTAAACTTTACATAATTGTATTAGTTTTGCCAAATATCAAAATGAATCCGCCACAGGTATACATGTGTTCCCCATCCTGAACCCTCCTCCCTCCTCCCTCCCCATACCATCCCTCTGGGTCGTCCCAGTGCACTAGCCCCAAGCATCCAGTATCATGCGTCGAACCTGGACTGGCAACTCGTTTCTTACATGATATTTTACATGTTTCAATGTCATTCTCCCAAATCTTCCCACCCTCTCCCTCTCCCATAGAGTCCATAAGACTGTTCTATACATCAGTGTCTCTTTTGCTGTCTCGTACACCAGGTTATTGTTACCATCTTTCTAAATTCCATATATATGCGTTAGTATACTGTATTTATGTTTTTCCTTCTGGCTTACTTCACTCTGTATAATAGGCTCCAGTTTCATCCACCTCATTAGAACTGATTCAAATGTTTTCTTTTTAATGGCTGAGTAATACTCCATTGTGTATATGTACCACAGCTTTCTTATCCATTCATCTGCTAATGGACATCTAGGTTGCTTCCATGTCCTGGCTATTATAAACAGTGCTGCGATGAACATTGGGGTACACGTGTCTCTTTCCCTTCTGGTTTCCTCAGTGTGTATGCCCAGCAGTGGGATTGCTGGATCATAAGGCAGTTCTATTTCCAGTTTTTTAAGGAGTCTCCACACTGTTCTCCATAGTGGCTGTACTAGTTTGCATTCCCACCAACAGTGTAAGAGGGTTCCCTTTTCTCCACCCCCTCTCTAGCATTTATTATTTGTAGACTTTTGGATCCCAGCCATTCTGACTGGTGTGAAATGGTACCTCATAGTGGTTTTGATTTGCATTTCTCTGATAATGAGTGATGTTGAGCATCTTTTCATGTGTTTGTTAGCCCTCTGTATGTCTTCTTTGGAGAAATGTCTATTTAGTTCTTTGGCCCATTTTTTGATTGGGTCGTTTATTTTTCTGGAGTTGAGCTGTAGGAGTTGCTTGTGTATTTTTGAGATTAGTTGTTTGTCAGTTGCTTCATTTGCTATTATTTTCTCCCATTCTGAAGGCTGTCTTTTCACCTTGCTTATAGTTTCCTTTGATGTGCAGAAGCTTTTAAGGTTAATTAGGTCCCATTTGTTTATTTTTGCTTTTATTTCCAATATTCTGGGAGGTGGGTCATAGAAGATCCTGCTGTGATGTATGTCAGAGAGTGTTTTGCCTATGTTCTCCTCTAGGAGTTTTATAGTTTCTGGTCTTACGTTTAGATCTTTAATCCATTTTGAGTTTATTTTTGTGTATGCTGTTAGAAAGTGTTCTAGTTTCATTCTTTTACAAGTGGTTGACCAGTTTTCCCTGCACCACTTGTTAAAGAGATTGTCTTTAATCTATTGTATATTCTTGCCTCCTTTGTCAAAGATAAGGTGTCCATATGTGCGTGGATTTATCTCTGGGCTTTCTATTTTATTCCATTGATCTATATTTCTGTCTTTGTGCCAATACCATACTGTTAAGATGGTGGAATTTAGCTCCCATTGACAGATAGGAGTCAGGACCACCATCTCTTAACTGTGACAGCTGGTGGAAGTTAGACCTGAGCCTGAGGTTTTTCTCAATTTGATATTCTTAATCCTTTCCACATTGCCTTGTGGGTGCACTGGGGAACCAAATGGCTGAACCATGAAAAGGCCTCAGAGATAACAATAGCTGATATTTATTGAATGCTTACTACATGTCATAATCCTTACATGTGCAATCTCTGCTCTCTTGTAAAGCCCTCAAGATAGATATTGTCTCCATTCCATTGGAACCACAGGGAACTGAGGATCATAGTGGTTGAGTAACTAGCTTGGAGTTGCACTGAGCTATCATTTAAACTCAATTCTTTCTGGAGCCAAAGCCCAGGCTCTTCCCATGATATGGCATAGTTCTTTAGGGCATGCCTATATCTTCTGGCTTGTTTTCATTTTTTTAACATCAAAGTGAAGATGAGAGGAAATATACATAGTTACGTGATAAGGTTATGCGCTTCCCTGGTGGCTCAGTGGTAAAGAATCTGCTTGCTAATGCAGGAGATGTAGGTTTGATCCCTGGTCTGGGAAGATACTCTGGAGAAGGAAATGGTAACCCACTCCAGTATTCTTGTCTGGAGAACCCTATGGGCAGAGGAGCTTGGCAGGCTACAGTCTCAAAGAATCGGACATGACTTAGTGACTGAACAACAACAACAATAAGATTATACTTCCAGATGTTAATGTGGCCCTAAAACATGAAAAATGTGTTATTTTTTTTCTCTTATTTTGTCATGGTGAAGCCGGGTAGTATGTGGAAAGGAGACTAATTGGGAAGTTAGGCCATGAAGATTTTAGTCCAGGTTGCACCACCACAAAGATGTGGCCTTGGATAAATCATTTAACCCTCCATCCCCACCCCATGTGCCCCAGTGACTTCAAATAAAAATGAGTCAACAAAATTACTATATGTCTATATTTTCTCCCAGGTCTAATACTCAATGGTTTTAAAAAGACCTCAAAACCCTTCACTAACATAAACCTGTACCCTCTACCAATCACCCTATTTTCATGTGAAATTAGAGTGCATATAGAGCAGACACTTATTTCAGATCCATTTTGAGTACAAATAGACTGTTGCCCTCCTAATTGAGTCCTCAATGTTGCTACAAGTAGATTCAGGATCACACTTTCCAAATAATTACCAAAATTCATGAACATAATTAACTTAGGCATTTGGAGGCATAATACAATGCTTGGAAATATCATCTGATGCCAGAAATATTTACTGAAGATTTATTTATTTCCCCAATCAGCTGAGGCATGAGAGAGAAAGAGAAGCTACTTTCCTGATTTTATGTGCTCTGTGGGTATATTTTTGGAATTCTCCCTAGTTTTATTATTTGCTTTCTAGACTGATTAATTCTATTGAGAAAATTAAGTAAGCAAATGCTAGTGAAAGAATTAAAAACTCTAAAATGCCAGTGTTAACATGTGTTATCATGAGGAGACTCTTGGTAGCTGCTGATTTGTTGACTACCTTCTAGGTTCAGATTCTCTATACATATCATGATCCCTCTTCACAGTGACCTTTTAAGGTAGGCATTGCCATCTTTTTAAAAAGAAAATTAGCTTTATTGAGATATTATTCACACTGTCATCTTCTTTTTAGCAACAAGGATTAAAACTCTTACACAATTTATGTCATATGCTCAAAGGAACTTCTTGTTTATGGTAAAAGCACTACACAAGCCCAGATCTATTTACCCAAAGGATTGTGTGTTGTCCATTAGGTTCCCTTTGAGGGAGATAACTTGACCACTGGAGGATGAGAAGGAATGTGAGATCAGTGATCTAGTTTACTCTGAGCATGCAGAGGGTGGGTTTTTTCCTGCTGGAGCATGAGAATTTGTGATGGGCTGTGGAGGGACATGGCTTCCAGCTGTACACTGGTGCTCTGCAAGCATTTCCCTTAAATTCTGTACGTGTATTTTCTATTTTCTTTTGCTCATTGTCCACTGTTACTAAATCCTACAACCACCAACATTTAGAGGTTATCTGGTTCAATCCTCAAGTTTACAAATGAGACGATGAACACTCAAGGAGAAGAAGTAACTTACTTAAGGTCACATGTTCATCTGAGGTTGACTTGAGATAGAATCCAGACTGCTGCTGCTGCTAAGTCGCTTCAGTCATGTCTGACTCTGTGCAACTCCATAGACGGCAGCCCCCATCCCTGGGATTCTCCAGGCAAGAACACTGGAGTGGGTTGCCATTTCCTTCTCCAATGCATGAAAGTGAAAAGTGAAAGTCAAGTCGCTCAGTCATGTCCGACTCTGTGCGACCCCATAGACAGCAGCCCACCAGGCTCCTCCGTCCATGGGATTTTCCAGGCAAGAGGACTGGAGTGGGGTGCCATTGCCTTCTCTGAGAATCCAGACAGTCATATTTAAATGCCATATTATCTTTCTTACTTCTTTCATCCACTTAAACCCTTGATCTGCTTGGGTGACAGTAAGGTAGACTCAGACCTTTGAAGCAGTTTGGTAACACCTAATTTTATCACCACCAGGTAACAGAACCACAAGTGTGTGTTACAAATAAAACATTGAAGAAGCACATGTATACCTGTGATGGATTCACTTTGATATTTGGCAAAACTAATACAATTATGTAAAGTTTAAAAATAAAATAAAATTAAAAAAAAAGAAATTATCTATATATGTATGGAAAAATCAGTTGCATTATGTTTTGTCTAAGCATTTTAAAACAAAGAAAGCATCTTCACTACTGCCTTTAGCAGAAAAAGCTTAGTAGGAAGTTCATAATGTGAATATATTAAATAATTTGGAACTCAGTGGTTTCTATATAAAGATAGACCAAAGCATAATTTCTTACCCATATTTTCTCTCTACATTATGAATACTCAGCACAATCAGCAATTTCATGTTACCTAATTAACCCATACTTTTGATATTTTAGGAAATTATTGTTATTATGCTTTTGATTATCCTCCCACATTCTTGCCTCTGCTCCTCTACTTTTGTTTTGGCCTCTGTTTATGTTTTACTTGCTTTCTTTTAAAAAACATACCTACCAATATCTTTCATTATGTAAACTAAAAATAATCTGAAGGTGTTTTCAGTTCAGTTCAGTCATTCAGTTGTGTCCGACTCTTTACGACCCCATGAATCGCAGCGCACCAGGCCTCCCTGTCCATCACCAACTCCCGGAGTTTACTCAAACTCATGTCCATTGAGTCGGTGATGCCATCCAACCATCTTATCCTCTGTTGTCCCCTTCTCCTCCCACCTTCAATCGTTCCCAGCATCAGGGTCTTTTCAAATCAGTCAGTTCTTTGCATCAGGTGGCCAAAGTATTAGAGTTTCAGCTTCAACATCAGTCCTTCCGATGAATATATGGGACTGATCTCCTTTAGGATTGACTGGTTGGATCTCCTTGCAGTCCAAGGGACTCTCAAAAGACTTCTCCAACACCACAGTTCATAAGCATCAGTTCTTCAGCACTCAGCTTTCTTCACAGTCCAACTCTCACATCCATACATGACTACTGGAAAAACCATAGCCTTGACTAGATGGACTCTTGTTGGCAAAGTAATGTCTCTGCTTTTTAGTATGCTGTCTAGGTTGGTCATAACTTTCCTTCCAAGGATTTCATGCCTGCAATCCCATCTGCAGTGATTTTGGAGCCCAGAAAAATGAAGTCTGACACTGTTTCCACAGTTTGCCCATCTATTTGCCATGAAGTGATGGGACCAGATGCCATGATCTTAGTTTCCTGAATGTTGAGCTTTAGGCCAACTTTTTCACTCTCCTCTTTCACTTTCATCAAGAGGGTCTTTAGTTCCTCTTCACTTTCTGCCTTAAGGGTAGTGTCATCTGCATATCTGAGGTTATTGATATTTCTCCCGGCAATCTTATGTATTAATGTAAAAGTCCACATTAAACCTTGTTTAAGATTGTGTTTTACTCTTTAGGGGATGCCACGTTATTGTTTAACATTTTCAGTTTAATTTTTTATTAAAATAATATTGTCACAGATTTTGTTTCTCTGGCAGTAAACACTGAGATGAAGTTTGGGGTATGTATCAGTTTCCTAGCATGGACCTAGCAAAGTGCCACAGACTGGATGGCTTAAAGGACAGAAACGTATTGCCTTCTGGAGATGGGAAGTCCAAGATCAAGGTGAGGCAGGGTTGTTTCCTTCTCAAGGCTGAAGGGGAAGATCTGTTCTAGGACTCTCCCCTAGCTCTGTTCATTTACGGGTAATCTTTGGCCTTTCCTTGGCTTGTGACAGTATCACCCCAATTTCTGCCTTCATCTTTGTAGAGCTTGCTCCCTGTGTGTATGTCTGTGCCCAAGTTTCCCCTTTTATAAGTCCACCAGTCATGTTGAATTAAAGCCTGCCCTACTTCAGGGTGACCCCGTATTAACTAGTTATATCTGCAATGATTCTATTTCCAAATAAGGTCACATTCTTAAGTAGTAGTGGTAAGGGTGTCAATATGTAAATTTGGGATTCAGAATGCTTCCTGTTTGCAGAGCACGTGGAGATGTGGGGAATGTTGAACCCAGATAACATGGAAACTTTCTCTCCTTTCCACATACCTAGCATTTGGCTATTCTGAAGTTATATACATTTATAATAAACCATTAAGTTAGTAAGTAAAATGTTTCTCTGAGTTCTGTGAACTGCTCTAGTAAACTAATCAAGTGCAGAGAGGAGGACAAGGGAGGGTCTTGTTCCCTTCCCAGGGGAGGCTATAAAACCTCCAGCCTAATGCCAATGGTCCAGAAGCACAGGCGACAGCAAGTGCTCATTGTGCATTGCTAGGCAATGCTGTCTCTGGCTAGATATTGTCAGAAGAGAGTTGAATTATAGGACACTCAGCTGGTTCCAAGGATCACTTAGTGTGGGGGAAAAAAAACGCACATTGGAACTTGTGTCAGATTTGTAGTCTCGTAGGCCCAAGCAGAATGTAAGCTTCCTATGAGCAGAGACTGTGCTTTCATTTTATTTTGAATTTTCCATAGTGCTTAGAATGGAGCATCTGTTGTTACATGGAGATTAATATCATTTGCTTGACAGGCAGTTTGTTGGAGAGTAGAAAAATGGTCTTTGGAGTCCAGTAGATCTAGGTCCTCCATCTTATGTGTGTCACCTTGGGAAAAAGCTAAATCATTTCTCCCAGACTTCTGCTTGGCCCTGCTTTGCTATCACAATTTTGAGACTACAAGACCTTATAGGTAGGTGGTACTTGCCCTAGAGGACAGTCTTTTGTTCCAGGTTAAAGCCAAGGGAATACACAGCAGCCCTCATCCTAAAGCAGAGCTGAGTAGAGGGCACCATGTGGAAAGTGTTGCAAGAATGATTCATCTACTTTGTGGGGTTCTGGCAAGAATGAGAAGAATGGCAAGTGTGAGGAGCTCTCTCAGTGCGGGTATTAATGGCAGATGGGAATTGATAGTCCCCTGTGGTGAGGGAACAGCCCTCACTTTCCAAGATGTTTGCCTTCCTCATTCCCTGCCCGGCTGACAATACTGTCCCCGCCCACCACTGTTTCAGCCATCAGGGCCTGTGTACATTTCCAAATGGCTCTGCGGGTCACTACCTCCTTTGCTGAAAACCACTGGACATAATTCAAAAAGTACTGGGGGTTCTGCCTTTGTCTTAGAGAACACTGAATAGAGCAAGATAGGGTGGAGGAGACTTCCTGCACAACAACAGCACTACTTTGTTTTATTTTACTGTGGGTGTTTTTTTTTTTTTTTTTTGAAAATAGAAATGCAGTTGTACAGTTGAAATCAAACATTGCTTAACTGCAAAGACTGAATTCCAAACTATGTCAGATCAAGGCTGAGAAAAGGGTCCATTCAAGAAAAGAATGAAAGGGTGCTACTATTTTAAGACGAATGCAGACCCTCCTCCATTCTCTAGAAATGGATATTAGCACTGGCATCCCACTGCAATAATCAGTCAGCTCAGTTCAGTCACTCAGTCGTGTCCAACTCTTTGTAATCCCATGGACTGTAGCCTGCCAGGCCTCCCTGTCCATCACCAACTCCCGGAGCTTGCTCAAACTCATGTTCATAGAATTGGTGATGCCATCCAACCATCTCATCCTCTATTGTTCCCTTCTTCTCCCGCCTTTGATCTTTCCCAGCATCAGGGTCTTTTCAAATGAGTCAGTTTTTCGCATCAGGTGGCCAACGTATTGGAGTTTCAGCTTCAACATCAGTCCTTCTAATGAATGTTCGGGACAGATTTCCTTTAGAATGGACTGGTTGGATCTCCTTGCTGTTCAAGGGACTCTCAAGAGTTTTCTCCAACACCACAGTTCAAAAGCATCAGTTCTTTGGCGATCAGCTTTCTTTATAGTCCAACTCTTACATCCATACATGACTACTGGAAAGACTATAGCTTTGACTAGATGAACCCTTGTCAGTAAAGTAATGTCTCTGTTTTTTAATATGTTGTCTAGATTGGTCATAGCTTTTCTTCCAAGGAGCAAGTGTCTTTTAATTCATGGCTGCAGTCACCATCTGCAGTGATTTTGGAGCCCGCCCAAAGTCTTTCACTGTTTCCATTGTTTCCCCGTCTATTTGCCATGAAATGATGGGACCAGAAGCCATGATCTTAGTTTTTTGAATGTTAAGTTTTAAGCCAGCTTTTTCACTCTCCTCTTCTACTTTCATCAAGAGGCTCTTTAGTTCCTCTTTGCTTTCTACTATAAAGGTGGTGTCATCTGCACATCTGAGGTTATTGATATTTCTCCCTGCAGTCTTGATTCCAGCTTGTGCTTTATCCAGTTCAGCATTTCACATGATGTACTCTGCATATGTTCCAGAAAAACATCTATTTCTGCTTTATTGACTATGCCAGAGCCTTTGATTGTGTGGATCACAATAAACTGTGGAAAATCCTGAAAGAGATGGGAATACCAGACCACCTGACCTGCCTTTTGAGAAATCTGTATGCAGGTCAGGAAGCAACCGTTAGAACTGGACATGGAACAACAGACTGGCTCCAAATAGGAAAAGGAGTACATCAAGGCTGTATATTGTCACTCTGCTTATTTAACTTATATGCAGAGTACATCATGAGAAATGCTGGGCTAGATAAAGCACAAGCTGGAATCAAGATTGCCAGGAGAAATGTCAATAACCTCAGATATGCAGATGACACCACCCTTATGGCAGAAAGCGAAGAAGAACTGAAGAGCCTGTTGATGAAAGTGAAAGAGGAGAGTGAAAAAGTTGACTTAAAGCTCAACATTCAAAAACTAAGGTGATGGCATCTGGTCCCATCACTTCATGGCAAATAGATGGGGAAACAGTGGCAACAGTGGCTGACGTTGTTTTTCTGGGCTCCAACATCACTGTAGATGGTGATTGTAGCCATGAAATTAAAAGACACTTACTCCTTGAAAGGAAAGTTATAACCAACCTAGACAGCATATTAAAAAGCAGAGACGTTATTTTACCAAAAAAGGTCTGTCTAGTCAAGGCTATTGGAGAAGGCAATGGCAACGCACTCCAGTACTCTTGCCTGGAAAATCCCGTGAATGGAGGAGCCTGGTAGGCTGCAGTCCATGGGGTCACTAGGAGTCAGACACCACTGAGCGACTTCACTTTCACTTTTCACTTTCATGCATTGGAGAAGGAAATGGCAACCCACTCCAGAGTTCTTGCCTGGAGAATCCCAGGGATGGGGGAGCCTGGTGGGCTGCCATCTCTGGGGTCGCACAGAGTCAGACACGACTGAAGCTACTTAGCAACAGCAGCAGCAGTCAAGGCTATGGTTTTTCTAGTGGTCATGTATGGATGTGAGAGTTGGACTATAAAGAAAGCTGAGTGCTGAAGAATTGATGCTTTTGAATTGTGGTGTTGGAGGACTCGTGAGAGTCCCTTGGACTACAAGGAGATCCAACCAGTCAATCCTAAAGGAGATCAGTCCTGGACATTCATTGGAAGGACTGATGTTGAAACTGAAACTCCAATATTTTGGCCACCTGATGCGAAGAACTGACTCATTTGTAAAGACCCTGATGCTGGGAACGATTGGAAGGTGGGAGGAGAAGGGGACAACAGAGGATAAGATGGTTGGATGACATCACTGATTCAATGTACATGAGTTTGAGTAAACTCCAGGAGTTGGTGATGGACAGGGAGGCCTGGCGTGCTGCAGTCCATGGGATCGCAAAGAGTCGGACATGACTGAGTGACTGAATTGAATTGGACTGAACTCTGCATATAAGTTAAATAATAGGGTGACAATATACAGGCTTGATGTACTCCTTTCCCAGTTTGGAACCAGTCTGTTGTTCCATGTCTGGTTCTAACTGTTGCTTCTTGACATGCATACAGATTTCTCAGGAGGCAAGTAAGGTGGTCGAGTTTCCTATCTCTTGAAGAATTTTCCCATCTCTTAAAGAAGTTTTTTGTGATCCACACAGTCAAAGGCTTTAGCATAGTCTCTGCAATCATAATGAAAATAATACTGTCCATTCATTTAGCATTGACCGTGATCCATGTATAGAGGCGAAATAGTCTTTGGAATTTGAGCAATAAACCTGCATTCACACAGCGAGTAACTGAATCTGGATTTAAATCCATTAGTTCAGTTCAGTTCAGTTGCTCAGTCATGTCCGACTCTTTGCAACCCCATGGACTGCAGCATGCCAGGCCTCCCTGTCCATCACCAACTCCCGGAGTTTACTCAAACTCATGTCCACTGAGTCAGTGATACCATCCAACCATCTCATCCTCTGTCCTCCCCTTCTCCTCCTGCCCCCAATCCCTCCCAGCATCAGAATCTTTTCCAATGAGTCAACTCTTCGCATGAGGTGGCCAAAGTACTGGAGTTTCAGCTTTAGCATCAGTCCTTCCAATGAACACCCAGGACTGATCTACTTTAGAATGGACTGGTTGGATCTCCTTGCTGTCCAAGGGACTCTCAAGAGTCTTCTCCAACACCACAGTTCAAAAGCATCAATTCTTCGGCGCTCAGCTTTCTTCATATTCCAACTCTCACATCCATACATGACCACTGGAAAAACCATAGCCTTGACTAGACGAATCTTTGTTGGCAAAGTAATGTCTCTGCTTTTGAATATGCTATTTAGGTTGGTCATAACTTTTCTTCCAAGGAGTAACTGTCTTTTAATTTCATGGCTGCAGTCACCACCTGCAGTGATTTTGGAGTCCAAAAAATAAAGTCTGACACTGTTTCCACTGTTTACCCATATATTTCCCATGAAGTGATGGGACCAGATGCCATGATCTTCGTTTTCTGAATGTTGAGCTTTAAGCCAACTTTTTCACTCTCCTCTTTCACTTTCATCAACAGGCTTTTTAGTTCCTCTTCACTTTCTGCCATAAGGGTGATGTCATCTGCATATCTGAGGTTTTTGGTATTTCTCCTGGCAATCTTGATTCCAGCTTGTGCTTCTTCCAGTCCAGCGTTTCTCATGATGCACTCTGCATAGAAGTTAAATAAGCAGGGTGACAATATACAGCCTTGACGTACTCCTTTTCCTATTTGGAACCAGTCTGTTGTTCCATGTCCAGTTCTAACTGTTGCTTCCTGACTTGCATATAGGTTTCTCAAGAGGCAGATCAGGGGGTCTGGTATTCCAATCTCTTTCAGAATTTTCCACAGTTTATTGTGATCCACACAGTCAAAGGCTTTGGCATAGTCAATAAAGCAGAAATAGATGTTTTTCTGGAACTCTATTGCTTTTTCCATGATCCAGCAGATGTTGGCAATTGGATCTCTGGTTCCTCTGCCTCTTCTAAAACCAGCTTGAACATCTGGAATTTCATGGTTCACGTATTGCTGAAGCCTGGCTTGGAGAATTTTGAGCATTACTTTACTAGCGTGTGAGATGAGTGCAATTGTGCTGTGGTTTGAGCATTCTTTGGCATTGCCTTTCTTTGGGATTGGAATGAAAATTGACTTTTTCCAGTCCTGTGGCCACTGCTGAGTTTTCCAAATTTGCTGGCATATTGAATGCAGCACTTTCACAGCATCATCTTTCAGGATTTGAAACAGCTGAACTGGAATTCTGTCACCTCCACTAGCTTTGTTCGTAGTGATGCTTTCTAAGGCCCACTTGACTTCACATTCCAGGATGTCTGGCTCTAGGTCAGTGATCACACCATCATGATTATCTGGGTCGTGAAGATCAATTTACTATAAAAGCCATGTACTTTCTCTATCAAGCTATGATATGATTGTAATTTGTTCTTCACTGAATACTTCAAATTAAATACTTGTATTAGGCATGTTGCTATGTTTGCAATGCTTATACTTACATCATAAAAGACAGTGGGCAGATATTACATATGAGAATTTAGAGTTTTTTTCCTTCTTGTCAATACAGTCTTTGTTCTTCTAAAGGCTCCCCTTTGGAAGGTGAACAAAGCACTGGCCCTGGGGTATCCCATCAGCATTTGTCCTCTCCAGGTGACCAGTTTGAACATGCCAAGCCTGGGGCATGTCCTGTAGAAGGGCGTTTGAAGAGCCCCTCTTTCTGTGTCACTTACTACTCAGGATTGGTGCATGGATGTATGAATCAAACATCCTCACGGGGTACAGCTTTTATTTTTAGATAGTCTTAGGAATAGTTTTGGGAGGCAAACAAAGCACTATTTGAAAATTGAGGACTTGTGATTTTCTAAGTCAGGATAAATGTGTGCCTCTTAGAAAAGCTCTGAGTCAGTCCTGTAGATGATTAAGTGTATTGCTATTGTTAAATAAATTAGACGAGTCAATTGATTCTCATCAGTGGGATATGGGAGTCTATCTTGCAAAATCAGCTAATGTACCTATTCATGCACAGAAGTTGGATATGAGACCTTTATGTGTACATCAATAATAAGCTATTTTTATGAAACTCAGAGATAGGTTCCCCCTTCTTTTCCCCTCTCTTTTTCCTCATAACACTTTCCTCTCATATGTTTCATCTTTGACAACACAGCAGAGGCATGCAATATTTCCCACTTCTTTTCTGCTTATCCCATAGGTCAGTTGTCTGGGAAATGCCATAAGAATGTTTTTTTATATTTACTTAGATTGCTTGTACAAACTGCCCCATCATTTCAGAATATGATGTTCCATGGGCACCTATAGTTTATATGTTTGTCTTAGGGTTCACAGTGTTTTGGGATCTCATTGTCTTCTTTTTGAAATAAAGTCTGTTATACTGAGTTTGGACCAACCAACTCTAGACAGAACCATTTGCCCAAAACTTCAGAGGTTTTACAATTTTCCCCTCACTTCTTTCCACTACGTAGTGTCTCTGTTCATATGGTCAAAATAAAAAGTGGTATAACAAGATGAAATAAAATATATTAGAGGTAAAAGAACATTGTGCTTGCCACTTAAAAAGCTCCATGTTTTTTTGCTTTTAATGTCCTTGTCGAGTCTCCAGGTTGGCTGAGGGGCATGAAGCAAACCATTGTTAGTCTGGGCTGAGGTGTTCTCACCTGAGTGTATTGGAATGGGGAGAGCGACTCTTGAAAAGTGCACCCCTCTCTTTTGTCCTACATCCTTGATGGATGGTATGGATCAGGCATGGATCTAGGGCCCACAGAACAGTGTCTGGCTTTATTGTCATTTTCAATCCAAAGAGTATTTCCAAATGATCAATTAAGTGCTAGTTACAAACAAGTTGTCACCTCTTGTCAATTGGCTGTTTGTCTCTTTCCAGCTTGTTTTCATAAGTTGTAATGTGAGTTCCCCAGTAATTTTTACAAATGCAAGAAAACTATGGTGGAGAACAATATTTAATGAAAAACAAGAACTTGCTGACAGCAAAAAGTTATCAGAGTAGGAGAGAAAATTTGTTCGGTCATTAAGTCATGTCTGACTCTTTGTGAACCCATGGACTACAGCATGTTAGGCTTCCCTGTCCTTCACTATCTCTCTGAGTTTGCTCAGACTCATGTCCATTGAGTCAGTGATGCCACTGGGTGAGGACAAATGGATGGGTTGAGGCTTCTTTGATATCCTCTAAATCATATGTTTTAAATATCATCCTGTACTATCTCCCTTTCAAATTTCATTTTATTAAGACAGTTAAAAACTGAAGAAGTTGAGTTTTTAGCTTACAGTTAAATGTTTTCCTTTTACTTTAAAGACAATGAATCTAATTTCTGATCACTGTTTGATAAATTTCTTGAGAGTCTCATTAAAAATAATTGTATCTAGTGGATAGTAGAAGAATTTGGTGCATGCACCAAAAGTAGACATGCTTTTATATTTTAATTTTGACTTTCAGATAATGTTTTGATGATATTGGAATCCTCATGAATGATTTATAGTGTCACTTAAATCATTTTATTGAATGAGAGACAGATATTTCTAAGCTGGGCATGATTAATCTCTCCCATGCTGCTGCTGCTGCTAAGTCGCTTCAACCGAGTCTGACTCTGTGAGACCCCATAGATGGCGGCCCACCAGGCTCCCCCATCCCTGGAATTCTCCAGGCAAGAACACTGGAGTGGGTTGCCATTTCCTTCTCCAATGCATGAAAGTGAAAAGTGAAAGTGAAGTCGCTCAGTCGTGTCTGACTCTCAGCAACACCATGGACTGCAGCCCACCAGGCTCCTCCATCCTTGGGATTTTCCAGGCACGAGTACTGGAGTGGCATGTCATTGCCTTCTCTTAATCTCTCCCATAGTAAACAATAAATAACAAAATAGTCCCTTATGTTGTATATTACTTTATGATAGACAAATGCTGTCTAATGTTTGTTTTGTTTCATTGCCTTTTCATTTATTTAATCAGTCAGGAGCCTATTACACTTTATAATAACCGTATTTTGGAATGGAGGAAAATTATGAGTGGAGTGGCTAAACTAACTGCCCAAGTTCACATATGTCTCTAGAATGTCCTGGAGCAAGAACTTGAATCTAAGTTCTCTGTTTGAGAACTTTTGCCTACATTCTGCTTCTTTCTAAAAAATATATATATATATTTTAAGTTAAACTACTCAGAACATATTTAAGTATGAATAAGAAGCAATGGGTTCTAATATAGAAAAAATTGAATAAATATTTTTTAAATGCAAATTTTTGGACATGTATAAGAAATGTTTATTAATGTGGTTGGGTTTCTTAGTTTAAGAAGAGCTGATACTGGTCTCAATGGACTTCCCAGGAGGTGCAGTGGTAAAGAATCTGATCGCCCATGCAGGAGATGCAAGAGATGTGGGTTCTCAAGGCATGGTTTGATCCCTGGGTTGGGAAGACCCCTTGGAGTAGGAAATGACAACCCACTCCATTATTCTTTCCTGGAACATTCCATGGAGAGAGGAGTCCATGTGGTCGTGAAGAGTCGAACACGACTGAGCCTCAAACCCTCAGCTGATATGACTTGATATAAAGAGATGACATGCTCTTAGTATTTACTGTTAAGCATGTAAACATGCTGGAGACACACGAACAAAAGCCCACCTGCTCCCCATTCTCACACACACACACACACACACTCTGTCACACACACTCACACACTTCTCTGTTTCCCCCCAGTTCCAGTCCCTATTCTCCATATGTTGGGGCAAGTATATTAGAGCTTATCATAGGATGTACATATTCTCAGGTTGCCATTTATCTTGTATGTATTGGTAGTTTTATTTTTCCTTTTGATGGTATTGTGGTCTTTGAAATTACAGGCAAGGCCAAAGAAATCACCTGTGCTTTCCCCCTGTGCTGCTTTGTTTCTCTTGAACTCCTGCTCCCCTCAGTTCAGTTCAGTTCAGTTCAGTCGCTCAGTCGTGTCTGACTCTTTGCGACCCTATAAATTCAATAAAGCCAAATGACTCAACTAAGATTATCATAATATCACCCCAAACATGCTCACTCCTCATACCAAGATCCTTGCTGCCAGTGGCTTGTGAATTTTCCTGTATCCTCATTGGGATTGGACCCATATTAAATACTGGCCATATCTGTTGACTTGAATAGAACCCTTTGTTAGAAAGGACATGAAAGGGTGCAACAATGGAAGTGCCATAATAGAAAGAGTTCAAGCTTAGAACTAGACTGACCAAGGGATTTACTCCTGGTACTGTCATTTACTAGCTGATCTTATGCAAATACTTTTAACTTGTTTTGAGACTCATTTTCCCTATCTGGAAAACAGGAATAATATTCTTATTGAGTAGCACCTAGCAAAGTTCCTGATGCATAACAGGTGCTCAAAAGTGGTTGTGATTGTGACTAAACTGGCTTAAAATTCAATATTAAAAAAGCCAAGATCATGGCATCAGTCCTATAACTTCATGGCAAATAGAAGGGGGGAAAATGGAAACAATGACAGATTTTATTTTCTTGGGCTCCAAAATCACTTTGAATTGTGACTGCAGCCATGAAAGTAAAAGATGCTTGCTCTTTGGAAGGAAAGCTATGACAAACCTAGACTGTATTAACTTTACCAACAAAGGTCCATATAGTCAAAACTATGGTTTTTCCATTAGTCATGTATGGATCTGAGAGTTGGACCATTAAAGAATCCTGAGTTCTGAAGAACTGAAGCTTTCAAATTGTGGTGCTGGGGAAGACTCTTGAGAGTCCCTTGGACTGCAAGGAGATTAAACAGATCAATCCTAAAGGAAATCAGTCATGAATACTCATTGGAAGGATTGATGCTGCTGCTGAAGCTCCAGTATTTTGGCCACCTGCTTCAAAAAGCTGACTCATTGGAAAAGGCCCTGATGCTGGGAAAGATTGAAGGCAGGAGGAGAGGGGGTGGTGGAGGATGAAATGATTAGATAGCATCATCAAATTCAGTGGACTTGAATTTGAGCAAGCTCCAGGAGATAGTGAAGGACGAGGAACCTGATATACCACAGTGCATGGAGTCGCAAAGAGTCAGACACGACTTAGCGACCAAACAAAAACATCATCATTGTTGTTTTTGTTATTTTATTATTATTTGTTTGTTGTTAGCAAAGATCCCAAATATGAAAAAGTCAAAGAACTTAGCTCTTTCTGTTTTGGCTGAGTTAAGAATGAAACATTTCCTGTAAGGGAGAGAGTCTATAAGTTCTGCTTTTACTTCATAAGGTTGAGGAGAATCTCGTACCAGTATATAGAGTAAAATTCAGTTTAGAATGTCAGATGGAATACTGACCCATAGGATTAATCTGCCTAAATGACACTCTTCAGGAGCTGGTTAGTACAAGCAGCACAGCAGAATCCATTAACTCCCCTTTTCATCTACTTTTAATGTAAAAGTCAATGAGCAAAGAGCTTTTACTGCATGGAATTTTGCTGTACATCCCACACGACTGAAGTGAACTACTTCAGTTCAGGTGACCAAGGTAGCCTGAGTTCAGTGAAAGTTTCCTTTCTGATCCACTTTTTTTTTTCTATTTTTTTTAAATTTTATTTTATTTTTAAACTTTACATAATTGTATTAGTTTTGCCAAATATCAAAATGAATCCATCACAGGTATACATGTGCTCCCATCCTGAACCCTCCTTCCTCCTCCCTCCCCATACCATTCCTCTGGGTCGATCCACTTTTGTAGAGCAATGTATACTGCTGTGCTGTTGTGAGAAACGCTTAAACTTGTCCCACCCCGTCAGATATTTGCTCCGCCCCGCCCACACACAGCAGATACTCAGACTCTGCATTCACTCTCTCCCTCTCATTTTTTGCTTATTAACTTAAATTTTATTCATATTTCCAACACAAGAGCACTGGAATAATACCTCCACCCTCTCAAAGTTTCCCTATTTAAGTTCTTTTAAAATTTCTTGTAGGCAACTTTTTACTTTTGAAAATTAAATCTTTGATTTTGGGGAAGTAATAGTTCAAAACTTAAAAAACTTTTGGATACATTATTAACTACATCTCCAGTTCAAAATGGATATATCTGGGGTTTTTTTCCCCCAGTTTTTTCTCTCCCCATGCATCTATTTGCATTCATTTTTAATGATAAAGCATACCTTAATTTATCTAATAAATATGTTCTTAAAACAACCTTACTTTGCATCTTTATAATAGAAATATTGATACTAGGTAATGTTTATGGATGGTTACCTTGATCACTTTGCTAGCACTGGAGGAAAAAAAGACAACTTGGATACAGGCTCTGTCTTCATGTTGCTTACTGTCTAGCAGGAAAATACAAACATAAATAAATGAGAGCAATAAAGTCTCCAAATACACTGATAACACTGACTACAGCACAGGCTGAGTTTGAGGGCAGGAGTAGTTGATCCCAGATTCTTTATGGGTTTCAAGCCCTTTGTGCTCTTGTCCATCTGATGCTTCAGTAGTATCATTTACCATCTTTCCAACCCCACCCATACTCCCTACAAGTACCCATAAAAGTACTCCTTAATATGTGGAACTGTATTCATTGCTATCCTATGTTAAATTGTATCTTTCTGTGTCAACATGCACAATTATATTATTTTAATTTTAGAATGACCTGAGAGTGTCTCTACCTTGGTAGGAAGCCTGGATCTTAGATGAGATTTAGATCCAGGTATCAGTGGAAAAAATTAACATCTCCTATTGAGTTTGAGTGAACTCTGGGAGTTGGTGATGGACAGAGAGGTCTGGCATGCTGCAATGCATGGGGTCGCAAAGAGTTGGACATGACTGAGCAACTGAACTGAACTGAACCGAGGCAAGATATTACTTCCCTATTGAGAATTTTGGAAATCACATTTCTAAAATAACCGTCAAATCAGTACCTGGTTTCTTGAACACAGTGCCCAAGGGAAAATCCTAAAGAACTCCATTTTATTAACCAATCCAAGGAGCTGGCAAATGCTTTCCCTGGAGAATTTTCTAAAAGCAGGGATCCAAGTCTCAGTGGTAAAGAGCATGAGCTCACACACTCTCAGCATAACATTTTCTCTTATGGGACATTGTGGGCAACAGGCCTAAAAACATCTATGTAGTTTCCACCACAAATGTTTGACTCTTGAATCTGAAGTTCATGATGAGAAGTTCATGGCAACAATTTTACTCCCAGATCTCAAGAGACATGTTTTACATAAATATATTCTCCAAGGGACACATTTGTAATGCTAGGCTTATTAGTATACCTCCGTGTCAGGATGATTCAAGCCTGGCGAGTTTCCTTCTTATTCTTCATTTCCTTTATTTTACAGTCTTACTATGTATTAGATAACCTTTGAAGAAATAACTGAACTTGCTATATAAGCATAGATAACTATTTCACTTTCTTCAGCCTTCACTAGCTGGGATGAAGTGGGGCAGGCTATAGTCTGATTTTGATGGTCAAGTTCACAGCTGCCATCTTAAAAGTGATGCATATACCAGAGTTCTGGCCATTTATCTTGAAAGAAACAAGGACACTTCCACATCATTCCAGGAGGGTTTCTCTTAGATTTTATTCTTGAACACTGTTCTGATATGAGATTTGTCAAAGGAAGCCAACCTAGCTGAAATTTTCCATTATCTGAATCACTTCCTTAAAATATAGCTTGCCATGCTCAGTAGCTCAGTCATGTCTGACTCTTTGTGACCCCATGGACTGTAGCCTGCCAGGCTCCTCTGTCCATGGGATTTATTAGGCAAGAATATTGGAGTAGGTTGCCATGCCCTCCTCTAGGGCATCTTCCTGACCCAGGGATCAAACCCACATCTCCTGCATCTCCTGCATTGGCAGGCAGATTCTTTACCACTGCTCCACCTAGCTTACAATTTTAAAAAAAAAAAAACTATTTTGACTCACTTTTAATGATAAGCATGGTAGAGAACCAAACTTTACAAAGAATATAAGAATGTCCTCAAAGTTGTGAAATGAAGAAACTAGATCAAGAAATATTTACATTTTACTAGACTGAACCGTTTGTTTGGAAGACATGAGGGCCAAAGAAAAGGATAAGATCCCTGAGTGGTGCTGGAAAGAGTTCAAAGATCTGGGTCTGGGAGTCTCCTATTTCCAGAGAATGTTTAAATCAGAGACGATTACTTACATTTTATTAAAAAACCCAGCCAAATGACTTAATGAGGGCTGAAGCACATATAGCCATATCACCCCCACATCTTGGCAACCTGCCTCTTTGAGCCATGCCTGGTGGATAAGGATTTATTTCTGTGCTTTTTGTATGCCAAGTGGATCTGACAGAGTGGGGGCAGGAAGGAGATGTTTCATAACCTACTAAAGGAACATGGAGTATGGAATATGGAGAAGCATGTAGGTCAAAGGCAGCACCTGAAGTGAAAGCTGATAAATGGAGAGTTAACAGAAGAGGTTAACTTCTTGAGAAGTGAGGCTCACTCCAAGAATCAGGCTGGTTTCTAAATTTTTCTCATAGACTCAAAGGATTTGGGATGAAAGAGAAATGGATTCTATTGCTATCATTATTTATATGACCTTGAGTGAGTCTTTTGACCTTTGTAGAGGTCAGTTTCCTCATCTGTAAAATAAGGAGAAAGACTGAGTTAAACAATCTTTAAGGTCCCTTGCGGTTCTGATACCCATGAGATGAGAAGCACTGATACCAGAGGGGATTATAAATAGTATCTATCCATTTTCCTTCTCCCCAACAAAAACAAAGCAAGCAAAGAAAAATAGACTACATCCCAGATACAAATTCCACATTCAGACTGATAATGGATTGTTAATATCTACTTCAAATACTACCTTTGTCTTTAGGTTAAAATAAACCCTCAGCTGGGCAGAATCTCTTCAGATTTTCTGGGGATCGAATTATGGAGCCACCTTATCCTTGCTCCTCTCCTGCCCATGCCTTTTTTCTTCCCCTATCCTATCTGAAGAGCTATGGTTTGCCTGTAGCCTGACTCTCTCTCACCTTCACACCTTGGTGTACCAACCTCCCTTTGCCTGTCTAATTCTTGCATATACTTCAGGATTCACCATAATAACAGATTCCACCAGAAAACCATACACCTTATCCACCCCTCTGGACACTTCTCCTCTACATTCCCTGCTAAAAGCAAAGTCTGATTTAGCTGGTCTTGTCTTTTTTGCTTTCTAGCATCTGAGCATGCCTCCATTACTGTAATTTTTTATTGCTTATTTATTCTTATTTCCCACTAGTCTATAAACTCCTTGAGGGTAAGTATCTTATTTATTTTTGATTTACAGGTTAAAGCACTTTGCTTGACACTGGGGGATGGTCAGTTAATGTTGCTGAATAAATGATGAAACAATAATCTAACACTATCCAGGAAAAGATGCAGAGAAAAAGTGACATCTTTAAAAGAAAGCCCAGACACATGTCTGCTTTTTCTAATAGTCTATTGCAAACGAATGCTCTGTCACCTTCCCATTGGGAAGAGTCTAACAGCGGAGGTAATACTAATCACTTCACATTTGCATGCAATTGCCAATCTTCCTAAACCGTGTTTGGCTGGTAGCAATGGAGTCTAATCTGGTCCCATCCATTGGAGAGCATTTCATTCTAATAGCTGCCTTGCCATAAGTTGGAAATGTGTCACACACAAGCTACTTATTTCTGCATCATAAACTTCTAAAGTTTCTTTAGGCTGATGGGTTTTGTGTTTTTTTGAAGTTGGGAGATGAGCCGAATATTCTTTCCTTTTTAGGTGGTGTCTTAGTTGTCCCACCCCTTGTGTTGCCCTCCTGTCCCAGTAGAAACCTGAGATTTCTGGAGGTGGCAGGTCTCTTTTCCAAGATGCAGTGCCCTCCTTAAAATCAAAGGTACATTTCCAGATGCTGACTAGAGATAAAAGGTCAGCTATTCTTGGAGTTTAAGTCTCAGGGGGTGCACAGGGCCCACTTTGGGGCACACTTCAGTCTTCCCCAAAGCCCCCTAATACATCTCCCTCTAATTCCTTGGGGGAGGTGGGGTAACTGCAGCATGGTGACAGAAAGTGGAGAGTGGCCCTTAGCTGGAGCCATCAATGGCTCAGGACTCATTCTAAGGCTAGATGTTGAGATGGATCTGGGAACACAAAACAAAATAGCAAACAGTCCTAAACCCCATAAAGACTACAATTTAATAAAGAGATAATTAAATTACAAAACAGCACGATAACTGTTAACATAGGAGCAAGTAGATACTCTCTCATGCAATTTCTTGCCTCCTTGATGCCTGGTGGAGTAGAGGGCAATGTGTAAAATGTGATCCTCTGCTGCCCTGGATATCTATTTTCCTTTGTTCCTTCACAAGTTCCCTCCAAGCTGTTCTATCGTCTGACCAGTTCCAGTTATCAACCCAGAGCAGGTGGACAGGAGGAGACAGGTATGGCCTGACTCTAGACCTACCCACTAAGACAAGAGATGTTTACCTCTATCAAGTGCCGAGATCATAGGGAAGAAACTCCTGTGTCTATGACCTCAAAGGCTCACAGTCTGGTGTGTGTGTGTAAGAGGGGATAGACATATAAGATGTTTGCAATCCAATCTTTCTTGACCTTGTGGAAGTATTTATGGAGTGTAGGGACAGTAAGAAGACTACACCGGAGGGCATGTGTGTGTTTGAGAGAGAGACACGGAGAGGACTTGTTTGAGCTGAGATTTGGGAGATGAACAGCAATTTACCACGCTAACAGTAGAAAAAGCAACACAATGGCATTCCAGGCTGGATGCATGTGGTGCCAGGGAAACAAAGGTACACACTGCTCTTACAGAGGTGGGAAAGAGAGGGTTTAGCAGTGGTGAGTTGATAAAACTTAACAAGTGGTTAGCCTCTTCCTCTCCCCCAATAAAGGCTTAACCTGTAGTGTTGGTTGATTCTCATGGTATAAATTCTCCCACTCTGACCACTCAGTCTACCAATCTGACATCAGTGAACACAGAGCTGAAGAGATACTAACAAGTGACTATTGCAGTTGATAGGAGCCACCTTCAGCACACCTTGATTTCTTCTCTTCCTGAACCCAAATAACACACAAGAGCTATACAATCTCATCTTCTGGTTGCTCTCTGTAATAATACTGATAATGTACCTTGAAGTCTATGGCAGATTCTGACTGTCCTTGTGTGCTTGTGGGACTGGAAATCAGGTGATTCCAATTGTGGTTCTGATTCTCCAAGAACCCTGTGACTTTGGAAAAGTCATTTAGCCCCTTAGAGATACAACTAAGTCTGAGCCCTTGGGTTTCCCAAGACTCTTTCAGAAACTCTAGAAGTCATTATTCAGTTATGCCAAAGATGTATCTTTTCCACTGATTTTTTTCTGGGTCACATGTCTTTTTATCTTGGCACAGAATGGAGAGATCTTGGATTTTAAGACACTCTAGAAAAATTTTTCTTTATCTTTACTTGTTCTGATGAATATTTCTTCTCTGTGAAAGGGATTTTATCATTATAAGACTACATTCTGAAAGGAACCTTGTCAGTGATTAGGTATTTGAATAAAGTGGGTTTTAATTTCCTTTCAAGATTGTTAAGTGATTTAATGGGATAAATTAGCACAGGAATATAGTTGAAGGGTATGAAGTATTGCCCACTCATAAGGTATTGTTTTAAAAAGGTTTTTCTACATTGCAAAAATATAGATATGCTAAAATAAAAATAAAAGTTTATTTATTTTTTAAAATATCCACTATAAGCTGCAATATATGCTATTTATAATATCTGCCTACAAAATAAATGATGATTTCGTGCAAAATGATGCTATATTTTAAATTCTTAATGACATGTACTTTACTATTGGAATATAGAAATCGGGTGCTCTGTAAGAAATGTTCATAAACATGTGGAATTAAAACAATATGAGTCAATTTTATTTTGTTTTGTATAAGAATAATGTCATCAGATATTTCAGGATTTTTGGCACTAAAGTGTTAGAATATACTGAAACAGTAATGAAAATATACAAAAAATTCTCTTTGATTAAGACTGAAAAGTGTCTAGATGAAAAATTTAAAAGGATGTAAAAATTATCAATAAGTAATTTATCTGACTTAGAGATTTATACCAAGGATCCACCAATTATTTTCATTTCCTTTTTGCATCAGTTCAGTTCAGTTTAGTTGCTCAGTCATGTCTGACTCTTTGTGACCCTATGGGCCAGCATGCCAGGCTTCCCTGTACATCACCAACTCCCAGAGCTTACTCAAACTCGTGTCCATCAACTCGGTGATGCCTTCCAACCATCTCATCCTCTGTCGTCCACTTCTCTTCCTGCCTTCAATCTTTCCCATTTTCAGGGTCTTTTTCAATGAGTCAGTTCTTTGTATCAGGTGGCCAAAGTATTGGAGTTTCAGCTTCAGCATCAGTCCTTCCAATGAATATTCAGGACTGATTTCCTTTAGGATTGACTGGTTGGATCTCCTTGTAGTCCAAGGGACTCTCAAGAGTCTTCTCCAACACCATGGTTCAAAAGCATGAATTCTTCAGTGCTGCATGAGGGATGCTTTTAAAGCTTAAAAGCTTTATCTTGGCAACACTAAATCAATCCACTGATTGTGTTATTTCAGACTAATGGTTTGTTCATTCAATGAACAATTTGTCGATGGTTAGGATTGAACTAACAGGTTACTTTACTGGTTATTCATCCACACCATAAGTATTTGTTGCACTCCTGTTACATAAGACACTGTTAAATACAGTTTAGATATAGATATGGGATCAGATTTGAGAATTCTATAGTAGTTTGAATGATGACCCCCCAAAAGACATGCCCATATCCTAACTCCCCAAATCTATGACATTATTTTTGCATATACAGTTAAGAATTCTGTAAAGAGGAGAGAATCCTGGGTTATTTCTGTGGGTGGGCCCTAAACCCACTAAAGTGTCTTTATGAGAGAAAGTCAGAGGGAGATTTGACAGACAGAGGGAGACAGCAGAGGAGGCTGGGATTGGAATGATGTGGACATAGGTCAGGACATGCTAACAGCCCCAGATGTTGGAAAAGGAAGGAAACTAATTCTACCTAATTTCTCAAGAGAGAGCACTGCCCTGCCATTACTTTTGTTTCAAAATTCTTGCCTCCAGAACAGCATAAATTTATGTTGTTTACACTATCAAATTTGTAGTAATTTGTTATAGAAGCCTCAGGAAATTAATACAGATCCTGTCTTCAAGGAAGAGAACATATTTTTTTTTCTATATTCTATTGTTGCCTTAATTTGATTAGAATAGGAGTTTGGAAGGAGACATTGCTTCTATTGCTTTCTATTGGAGGTATCAAGATATACATTATTTACCTGAAGAAGGTATTTGAGAATACCTTCAGAAAGAAGAATTTGAGAATTCTTCTAAAAATGAATTGAACTTGGACTTAGAAAGATGGCATGGATGATAGTGATGCTGGAGGGTGGTGGTAGTGGAGGATGTTTGGGGTAGATGTGTCTGGGATGGAGGTGGAGGAGGGCAGGGTATTACAGAAAGAAGTCTGGGTCAAAGGACCTGCCCACAAGCTGTAAAGTGAGAGACCTGTACAGAGAAGGCGGGGTTTTCAGTTATTGGGGAACAGAAGAGACACACATGAGACTGGAACCTGAAGCAACACTGTGTAGTTAGCTAGAGGGTGGACTTCATTCCATTGTCTTCAGGCAATTTGTTTTTAATTTCTTTTCAAGCAGGGGCATGAGGAGGTCAGAACTGTGTTTAAGAAGGATTTCTGACCACAGTATGATTTTGATGGGGAAGGGATTGAAGGTGTGGAGAGACTGGTTAGGAGAAGATAATGCGAGTCCAAGGAAGAAGGGTGTTATGGGCTGAACTATGTTTCTCCCAAATTCATGTGTTGAATTTCTAGCTTCAATGCCTCAGAATGTGAGTATTTCAAGGCAGGGCTTTTAAAGATGTAATTAAGGTAAAAGGAGGTCTTATGGGTGGGGCCTAATCCAACATGACTTATGTCCTTATAAGAAGAAGAGATTAGGACACAGACAGCACATAGACCAAGGGGAGACTGTGTGAGAACGCAGTGAGATGATAGCCATCTGCAACCCAAGGAGAGGGGCCTCAGAAGCCAACTTGTTGACACCTTGATCTTGAACTCATAGTTCAAGTCATAGTTTTTCTAGACTTGTGAGAAAATTGATTTCTGTTGTTCAAGTCTTCTCATCTGTGGCATCTTGTTCTGGCAGCGCAAGCAAATTAATACATGGCGTTTATACTAGGGCAATTTTGTGACAAAACATAGTGCGCTACCTGCAGAATTTTTATGTTTGATGTTCTACCTGGAAATTGGTGCTGTTATGTGCTCTCCTAGATAGAAATGTGGCCAACCTTAATAAAAAGACACACAGTTTAATATCATGACCTCCCAAAGGAGGTGTACCATTGCCTGTTCTAGTTCTGAGTGCATGGTACATCCCAAGGCGCAAGAACAATACCGACTTTATAGTTGCTATAATATCTTAATATCTTTTCAGGGTATTAAACAGGATCTGTTCTGGTTCACAAATTCTGTGCATTTTGCCCCTGCTTTGTTGATCATAAATAATGATACAGGACAAATGCTGCCTTCAGGTCCTTGTTGATTGAGTTATGAAATATGCCCATTGCCTGAGTTTCTGGGCATCCAGGCACAGTAATCCATTTTGATCCTTCTCTTCCTAGCCTGTCCAGAATTTACCCATCAGTCAGTCTACTGCCAGATTAAGTATATAGGTTTGTCTTGAACATGAACAGAAGCTGGGAAGTAAGTGAGGAAGATACGGACTATTCCTGTAGTTCATATCGCAGGCTTCTAAGTGAGAAGAACACATTGTTGGAGCATGAGAACTGAGTGATACAAATTAACTGAGTCAAATACAGCTGTAAGACGCGGGGCCAGGTGCCCCAAAGGATGCCCAGTCAGGTGCCCCAGTGGGGGATATTGTGATGTTCTTCAGTCTTCTGAGTGGGAAAGTTTGTTTTTCAGCCGCTAAGTTACACCCAACTCTTTTGCAACCCCGTAGACTGTAGCCCGCCAGGCTCCTCTCTCCATGGGATTTTCCAGGCAAGAGAACTGGAGTGCCATTTCCTTCTCCAGGAGATCTTCCTAACCCAGGGATCAAACCTGGGTTTCCTGCACTGCAGGCAGATTCTTTACCACTGAGCCGCCAGGGAAGTCAAGTGGTGAAGTTGCAACTCAGGAAAAGCAAAGGAGGTAAGAAAACTCAGACTGGTCTTAATATTTTTCCCATTTAAACCTTTTTTAAGGTCTCTGGAAAATATGTCTACTGACTGCTTAGTCCTGTGCTACACGTTACGGCCTCTGTAGAGCTGGCTGAATGTGCTGAGGATCACGTACCACCCTATATGTTCTAGGGGAGAAGGAAAAGCCAGGCTTTCAGGAAGCTGATGATCATTGAGGAGGCAAGTCTTATGTTTTCTTTATCATTACTGTAAATTAGTGTGGAACAGACTGAGCTATAGTTGGCTGACTTACTTTGGGGTATCAGACAGCATCTGATTATTTGCTAGTATGTTCGCAACAATGGGCCAAGTGAGATGGGAGCAATGAAAGGAGAGTAAGGCCCATCTCCATCCCAAAGAACTCTTAGGTCAGCTGAGTACACTTACTTAGATGAAATAGCAGGTGATAAGAAACAGTGTTCAAATAAATGGTGTCACTCTCTATGTGCTTGAGAACTTAGAATTTCATAAAATTAAGAAGATTGCATAAGTCAGTTTAGATATAGGAGGCTTTGTGAAAAGTAGGGCTTGGGATACTCATTAATTCATTTATTATTCATGCATTTTCCATCTACATAGAAAATATGAGTTGTATATAATGTTCTAGGTTCTGATAAAATGTTGAAGGAGACAGGCATGATTCCTATCCTTATGGAGCTTACAGTCTAATGTGAGACAAAATGGTAGTCATATAATTACACAGATATTAAGTTATAGACTGTGATAAGTGTCTTGAAAGATAAGAGGGGGAGTAATGTGGAGGAGGAAGCAGTGAGACTGATAGTTACGCAAATACCCAAAGGATGAGTAAGAGAATTAGACTGCGGATGTAGAGAATATTCTACTTCCCTGGTGGCTCAAATGGTAAAGCGTCTGCCTACAACATGGGAGACCTGGGTTCAATCCCTGGGTTGGGAAGATCTCCTGGAGAAGGAAATGGCAACCCACTCCAGTTGCCTGGAAAATCCCGTGGACGGAGGAGCCTGTTAGGCTACAGTCCGTGGGGTCGCAAAGAGTTGGACACAACTGAGCGACTTCACTTTCACTTTTCGTGGAGAATATTCTGGGTGTAGGACACACCACTTCATGGGAAATAGATGGGAAAACAGTGGAAACAGTGTCAGACTTTATTTTTTGGGGCTCCCAAATCACTGCAGATTTTGGAGTGCATGACTGCAGCCATGAAATTAAAAGACGCTTACTCCTTGGAAGAAAAGTTATGACCAACCTAGATAGCATATTCAAAAGCAGAGACATTACTTTGCCAACAAAGGTTCGTCTAGTCAAGGCTATGGTTTTTCCTGTGGTCATGTATGGATGTGAGAGTTGGACTGTGAAGAAAGCTGAGCGCCGAAGAATTGATGCTTTTGAACTGTGGTGTTGGAGAAGAGTCTTGAGAGTCCCTTGGACTGCAAGGAGATCCAACCACTCCATTCTGAAGGAGATCAGCCCTGGGATTTCTTTGGAAGGAATGATGCTAAAGCTGAAACTCCAGTACTTTGGCGAGTTACTCATGCGAAGAGTTGACTCATTGGAAAAGACTCTGATGCTGGGAGGGATTGGAGGCAGGAGGAGAAGGGGACGACAGAGGATGAGATGGCTGGATGACATCACTGACTCGATGGATGTGAGTTTGGGTGAACTCCAGGAGTTGGTGATGGACAGGGAGGCCTAGTGTGCTGCGATTCATGGGGTCGCAAAGAGTCGGACATGACTGAGCGACTAAACTGAACTGAACACACATGTGCAGAGACTTGATGGGGAGAAGGCACTGCCTACCTTGTCTGTGAAAGGCAATAAGCCAGTTTAACTGGAGTGTAGTAAGGGAGAAAAGAGCATCCTGTGGGGTGAAGAGATTTTTCTTATTTCTGATGTTTCTAAGGTCATAGATATCTTTAAAGGTCTGTTGAGAGTTATGCATCCTCTTTCCAGAAATATGTTCATACATTCCCAGTTTTGGAAGTTCATAGATTTGCACAAGCCTGCCCATGAACTTCAGAGTAAGAACTTCTGCCTTAGGGACAGATGAATTGGAACTGTTTCTCTGGCAGAAAAAAAAGTTTTGGCACAGAGAGAGGTCAGGGAGGAACAGTGTTTGTAGGAAGGGGGAGGCAGGGGGTTCCTACTAGGCAGGGTTTTTATCAGTCTTGCTCCAGTTCCACTGAAAGGTCTCAATTTGTGGAAGTCAAGGTGAATTCTAGGGGAAGGGATATTTTTATGCTTGTATGCATCTTGAATTTGCTTGTAATGCTTCCAGTGGCATTTGGCCTTTAGATAATGACTTCTCTCCTCCTCCTGGTTCGGTTCTCGTCTCCCAGTGCAGTTCCCATCAACACCATTGAGTTTGTACAGTGTACGAGGGAGGC
The DNA here is from genome assembly GCF_032452875.1 of Bos javanicus. NCBI lineage: Eukaryota > Metazoa > Chordata > Mammalia > Artiodactyla > Bovidae > Bos > Bos javanicus. Next base: position 88,726,504 of record NC_083868.1, read on the forward strand.
TGCGGCAGAGAAATAGACTCCATGGTGTTGATTTTCTGACTCAATGGGTTTTGAAAACATTAACAAGAATATTAGCAAAGCTGTTGAATACAAACCATTTCCTAATGCATTTTTAATTAGTATTTGGCCAGTTAAATTAATCAATTTGTAAAGTACTGGAAAGAAAGGTTTATTAAAATAGAATTCATGTTGGTGAGACAAACCTTTCAACTTAAAACTACAACTGGATACTTCCTCCAAATGCAAAGTGTGGGCGGGTAGGTATGCAGATCCCCTGTGGAGACTATTTTCAATATTAATTATCTTGCTGTGTCTTAAATGGTTTTTGTTTGAGTGTTAAAAGGTTTGTGAAGATTAGATTATTTAAATGGCAAAAATAAATTTTCCTGAACTTGGACAGTCTTTCACAGTCAACTGTAAAAAGCTAAAAGGGGTGAAGAGAGAGGGTTTTTATACATCTTGTTTCTTCTTTTTCAAATGAGACAACAACCTGAAATAGTACAAAGGAAAGCAAGGTGTGCCTGAGAGGAAAAGTAGTGGACATAAAACACTGTTGACTTTCTTAGGCTGACAGTCACCTGGGTGGGAGGCAAAGCTAGTAACTGTGGCCATGGCCAAAAACCTCATCATGAACTGTACTCCCTGAGCTCAGAAACTTCTTAGTTCAGGTGTCAGGAGGGCTCAGGCAGAAAATGTCAGATAGAAGTGTGCGGTGTGACTGCTCAGAGAAGGGGCTGAGACACGCCGCAAGGAAAGGGAATGTCGTCTGTCAAACTGAACGCCTGGCTCTTCCCCAGAGCCGATGTGTATCATGAGCCAGGTTTCATCTGAGTTCAGCAGATGAGTAAGGGTCTAGTCTACCACAGGGCTGTGCTCAGCTCTGAGTCAGACCTGTCCACAAAGAACTTGCTTTGGGGCAGGGGAGAGAAGTCTCACGAATCAGTGTAACTTCTGCAGATCAGGCTGTGTCCTACAGGGGCCATGATGAAGAGGCCTCAGGTACAGTAAGCTCACAGTGAACGCTGGATAATCCTATTAGTTTCCTAGGTTTGCCATAACAAAACACCACATTCTGGGTGGCTAAAACAACAGAAATTTATTTTCTCACAGTCTGGAGGCTGGAAGTTCAAGATCAGGGTGTTGGTAGATTTGGTTTCTCCTGAGGCTTCGCTCCTAGGCTAGCAGATGACCACATTCTCTGTGTGCATGCCCCGCCCACCACACGTTTCTTCGTCTTCTTACGAGGACACCATCCTATAGAATTAGAGCCCTGCCCTTATGACCTAATTTCACCTTCATTACCTCCTTTAAAGGTTCTGTCTTCAAATGTAGTCACAGTGGGAGCTTCAGTGTATGAATTTGAAGGAGACATGATTCAGTTCATAACAGTGAGTGAATGCATGACTGGATGGAAGGGGGAGTAAAAAATATAAGTCCATAGTGCTATAAAAATAAATGGAAAGAAAAGATTAATTTTGACTCAAAGATTTAGGGACATTTCTTAGAGAATGTGTGATTTGAGCTAGGTCTTGAATAATGGCAAGGATGTTGACAGGACAGAATGAGGGAGGGAAGGGAAGCTATATCTTGCAGAGGACAGAGAAGACTTTTATAAGAGTCTAAACTTGTAAAAAATTATGTCCTGTAACTCAGTATGATGATCTCCACACAGGAGAAAGATGGTGAATTAAACAGTAAAATGTTATCATATGTCAAAATTGCTGAAATACATATGATGGTAAATTGAAAGGGGAATGGGAAATAAGAATTTTTTAAATATGGTGAACTATACACAGAGGCACACAGAGAAGAGAGAAGAGCATGTATTTAGGAAGTGAAAAGAGACGGATCCTTCTGTCTCCTGGATTCTGCCATTTGTGCAATCATACTGGGAATGGGCAGTATGCTCATTTCTTACTCAGTCATCTGTTCTTTGTGATGTGAAAATAAAATACAAATGAAGTAGGTATTGCTAAGGGAGCTCTCTAAAATGGAGCCAGGAGGCCCTTGAGAAAGTGTGATTTCTGCAGTCTCAGCCTGGATGGAATCTGTCCTTTTGACCTCGTATTTTCCTAAGAAAGGCATCTAAGACATCTGCCAGGAACTCAAGATGCCTATCAGAACTTACCCTAAAAAAATCTCCTGACAGCCATCCCTTAAGGACTAATATTTTCTTTCCTGTGTCAGAGCACAACTTCTGGCTTTTGCCTTTATAAACCCCTGACCCTGTCTCTTCCCTGGGACACTCTTTTTGGTTTTACCCAAATCTGTGTATCTTGGATTGCAATTCTTTTTTGTTTAAGTCTTTATTGAATTTGCTGCAATATTGCTTCCGTGGTTTTTGTTTTTTTGGCCAAGAGCATATGGGATCTTCGCTCCCCAACCAGGGATCAAACCTACATCGTCTGTTTTGGAAGGTGAAGTCTTAACCACTGGGAATCCCTGAACTGCAGTTCTTAGGACCCCAGATAAAGTCTTCTCTTTCTTTTTTATTTTCTTTTGGTTGACAGTGAGAATTTGTACACATATGCAGTTCATCTCCATATCGGCAGATAGAATGTTCTGGAGTCTAAATTTGAATATTTTCACCTGATAATTTCATATAAAGAGAAATTTTAGTTATTGTTTTACTATTCAAATGGTTATTAGTTGGATGAAGAGGCAAGTCATTGTGAAGAATAGGTAGAGATGAAGAGAAGAAATAGGGGATGAGGGAGAAGACACAGAAATAGGAGTCAGGTGGGTTTACAGACAGAGTGTTAGTCAAAGCAGCAAATTAGTTTTGTGAATTACTTTCATAGCTCCCCTGTTGTTTTTCACAAGCTATTGAAAGGCAACACAATCAGGATTAAATACCTCTCTTAATAGAATTCACTGGTTAACCAATGATAACCATCCTTTGACTCCTCTTCCTCAAATCCTAAAATGCTCTGTTTAGAATGGGGGAAAGACAATAGCCCACATGGAATAAGTTATTCTCTGGGCTTCAAAACAGGGAGCAGAGCAACACCACCCCACATTCAGCTGACTGATTTTCAGTCTTCTCCTGCCTCCAGTCACACCTGAGCAAATGACACTCCCATCATCCTCACAGCTGGTCATGGCTTGAATCCTCCTTGTGAGGGTGGCGAAGAAGATACAGGCTTCTCCAAGAGGAGGTTTCAGAATTCCAGGTGTGTGTAGGGGATGTGCAGAGGAGGTGGGGGGCCCAATCAGTTGCTGATGTAATTTGAAATCTCCTTGCTAAGAAATTCCTGTGCTCCCTTGCAGACATAACCCCCATGCCTGATCACACTTGGTTTCAAATCACTGTTGTAGAATTCTAATTTATGATCCCCAGTTCTGAACCAAAGCCTGACGCTTAGTTCAGAGGAGGCAGAGGACCACGGAACTGGGTCTGAGTAGCCAGAGGGCAACAGGAGGGTTTTGTTGTCTGGGAGCAGGGACACATACACTAACTACCTGAGCTGTCTGTCTTTTCTTTTCCTATTGCAAACCATCCAACCCACCTGAGTGATCTTCCCAAGTCTGCATGGAGTCATGGCGTCTCCTACTTAAACCCAGTTCCCCTCAGGGTCCTCAGAATAATAAGTTGTCTTCATGAAAAGTCCCTCTTAAATCTTTTTTAGCTTCACCCTGAGTATATGCAGGCTATTGGGGGAGGACCAGGGGTCCTTAGGTAATATTGAATATTTTTAAAGCCTTAGGTGATTGTTGGCCCTAACGAGCCATCTTTTCTTCCTTGGCAGGCTTCCTGCACACTACTTAACCACAGCCTCTCATCTCGTGGCCATGCTGATCACATTTGCCATACCCAAGAATGTTCCCAAGAATGGCACAGACACAGCTGGCTGATTCACTCAACGGAAAGTCAGAAGATTAGAGTCTATGTAGAAGGAGATTTAGACACAAGTTCTCGTAGCAGAAATTTCCCTACTGATTTAGAAGGGCATTCTTTGTTGAAACAATAGATTTCTGAGAAGATTTCTCTATTTCTCTCCATTTTCCTGTAATACAGATGCCAGCCTTTTCCAGATGGGACTGTTTCCACTCGATTTTCAGTGGTCCGATTTTTAGCTGTCATGACCCAGACTGTTTTGCCTCATGATCCCATAAAGCACACAATAATAGAACCACTGGCATTTTAGATTCTATTGCAATTCATATTGTGTTTAGCACTTTCTTCCCCTGTACACTTTAATTTCTGTGCATGGCTGAACCACCTCATTTCCACGGAAATGAAGTTAGTGGCTGCAGGTGCTTCAGTTCTAGAGGTGGTGATTCATTTCTGAGCTCTGGTGTGCTTTCACCCCTAGTGGGACAAGTGCACACACACGTATGCACACGTAGAGCTTCATCTTTTCCAGACTGTGTTATTTTCATTATTTTTCCTAAGAGTGGATTTAGAAACAAATCTTTGTTCTGGTCCCTTGTTTTTAAGACCAAAGGCCCTTAGAAGTCATAGATCAAGAGCATCTAAGTGGATTCTGGCAGGCCATGATAGCCAAAGGCTTGTTATTTTATTGACATTTCCTAGTTTTGACTGAATATATAGACAAACATACAGCGAGACAGACACAATGTCAACCATTTTTTATGGAACTGTTTCTTAATGCATCACTTAATTGATCAGTGCATGGTTGTTGAATGAAGTAACCATTTTTCCTCCCTGGACTTCAACTGATTATCAATAAAAGTCATCACATTGGTTTGGGTATACAGACAAGGCTTTAGCTGCATGTTAATATCTTTGCCTTTCTCATTATTTTTGTGGTTGTATAAGGAGTCTAATAACATCTGAACGCAATCTTTCTGAATGAAGTAAGTTAATGACATCTTATGCTGCCTCTATGGGAAATATTTTTTTTCACTTAAGTAGTGTAAGAATTATAGAACTTCCTGCTGCTACCACACTTGGTGTTACACCAGGTTAAGTCCTTGCCATTCCTTTTAACATCTGTTGGTAAGAACTGCTCATTCCCAGAAGAACCATAGAAAAGACTGAGACTGGGCTGCCCCCATTTTAGCATCAGGTCAGATATTCGTCTTTCCTGTCTCATGCTACTGTCTTAGCTTCCAGAATACCTAGGGTTTTTGCTTGCTTTGTCTTCAATTTTGTCCAACACAGGTTTGATTCATTTCCTTTTGGCTCTTCATTTAGTTTCCTACTCGGTCCTTTTTATCTGTTGAATTTCCTTAACTCTTGACCAGTTTGCACCTCAGATATCTTCCCTAATTCAACTTGATACTTTGAGTCTTTGAAATTATTCCATCAAAAACATGAATTCAACCAAGTGTGAAGGTTTCTAGTTCAAAACACTGAGACGGAGGGTTCTGGGTGAATTTATGGAAGATAGGTGGGAAAGATGGCTGGATAAATGGGTAGGGGGGCATAGCCGAGAGCACATACAGGGAGGGAAAGTTTATAATAAGGGTAAGAATCTCTTTTCAAAGGATGTTCCCCCAAAAGGGTGATGGGTATGAGGAGTTAAAGTAGAGTCATGGATGGAAACTAAGGTGATTGGCTGGAAATGGCCACATGAGTGAGCCTTCTGACCACAGAGTTTGCCTCTCTGTTGATAACATAAGAATTTCATTTGAAAGAAGTAGAGAGGCCTCAGTGGAGAGGCAGAGTGCTTCAAAGAGGTTTTCCCTTTTTTGTCTTTTTGGGGGGATTCTCCAGCTTGCCTGCCTGTGATCCCTGTGTGCACCATAATAGAAACCTGCCAACATACAGAGCTTTTCTGCAGCCTCTCCCTTCAGGGCTCCAGAGTTGAAACCGAAAGGGCCTCTCTGGCATTAGTGATGGAAGATAGGCATTTAAGATGGGGTTAGAAGAGATGCTGATGTGGACATATGGAGCAGAGTGGGGAGAATGAAGGGCAATTCAGGCAGTTCTGGAGAGTACAGTGGTGAAAGATGGTTACCTGGGGTCAGATGTTCAGAGCTCTCTCTGAAGTTTGCAGTTATAGGAGAGTGATGGTTTACAACTCATTACTATTTTCTTAAAACAGTGGAACTTTTGTATGTAAGAGTTAAGTATAATAGTTGTATGCAGTAAGTATAATATAAATATTAAATTTAATAAATATAATAAAATTAGAGACAGAAGTTTAGCTGTTCAGCATCTCCTTTCCCACTGTTAGTTCCTGACATGGATTCTATAGCATTTCCATAAACACTAGGGTTCCAAAAATATATATAATTTGAAGTCTATTGGACTAGACTCTAAAGTACCTATGAGGAGAAGTGGAAAATGTTGGAAGGGTGAGTTAGAGCATTTACTCAGAAGGCTTTGAAGGTAATGTAACAGAGTTTGCATTTTATTCTGGAAGCACTGGAGAACCTTTGACATTTATAAATATAAGAATTTGAAAATAAATTATGCATGTATATGGAAGGTTGAACTTTCAGTGAGACAATCAGAATGGTGACATTGGAAGTGAGCACTCCAGCCTGGGGACTAGCAAGGTGCAGGAGGACCTGAGCCAGAAGGGTAGAAGCAGGAAGGTGAGATGTGATGTGAGAGGACTTGCATGGAGCATGTGGGCAGGGTTGGAGGTAGAAGCAGGGATTAAAGATGCCCCAAGGCTCTGAGTCAGTGACTGGTGGCAAAAATGATGCTATCAGTAGAAATAGGAAATGCAACCCAGAAGGAAAAGCAGCAGATTTGAGAAAGGAGATGATTTGCTGAGAGAATATAAGGTACAGGCTTGAAAGTTCAAATTACTTAGGGATCACAAGGAAAGCTAAAAACACATTGATGGACTGAGAGATACATTTTGAAAGAAGTTAACAAAAAAAAAGAAAGAGAGAAGAAGCTTACTTTTACATGCATCTAAAAAAAGAATACCCTCCAGTTCTGTGAGATGGCCCAGTAGGAAAGACGTTTATGAACTTCCTTCACTGTTCCAATTCCAAGTAGTGGACTTTTTATTTTATTTATTTTATAACATAAATACAAAGGCCAGCCTTGCCTCCTGGCCCTGACCAGGCTGGTGGGAAAAGCACTCCTGGGCCTTTTGTTTTCTCTCTTCTGCTGACTGACATGGACTGGGCTGCCTTTGAGACCTTCCCAAGGAGACCCCCTGCCGGACACCAAGTGTCAGGGCTCAGCTCGGGAAATGCCCCTCTGTGAGGGTGGTAAAGAGCTGTGCCCCAGCGGAACTGGTTTCTGAAGCTGACGGTAGGGAAATTATTGAACAGTGAACCGACTGGAGGGGCTGCTGCCTCCGTCTGGCCCAGGAGCCCAGGGTGTGGTCCAAGAGCAGACTGCCTCTCTGACACCTCTCAGACCCTGGCCTCTGAAGTGGTTTCCTAAATTCTATGGCCTGCCAACTTCCTGAAAACTGTCTTAAAGCACCTAAAATTCACAAACAAAACCCTTTCTGGTGCCATAGCGAGTGATCATCACTAGTCAAGCTACTCAGAGGACAGTGACATCTCTCAAGTCAGGTGCCTGGACGGAACTCACCTAGTCCTCACCCAGTTGCCCTGGTGAAGGGGCTTAGCTGGGTGCAGTTTCTCTCCTAGGTCCCCCCCACAAGCTCCTTGTCACCCTCCTGGATGTCTGATGAAGAGCTGGCACTTGGGCACAAGCCTGCCTGGGGTGCAGGCAGGCAAAGGGAGGGTGTAGGCAGGCGCTCCCCAACCTGGCAAGCCTTGCCTCCTGGCCCTGACCAGGCTGGTGGGAAAAGCACCCCTGAGCCTTTTGTTTTCTCTCTTCTGCTGACTGACATGGACTGGGCTGCATTTCTTTTACTTCATTTGAAAGGGCTTTGGGATTAAGGATTTCATATAAACGGAAATTATCTTATTGAAGGTAGAAAGTGCAGGTATGCATGAGACGGTGAGAAGCATTTCACACAGAATTGTGGAGTTCCTGCACATACTCTCTCATCTGGGTGTGCATGACAGGTGACAAAAGGGGATGTGACTTTCTTACTGGCACTGTCCTGGATCCATGCTTGCAATGCTTCATTCCTGATTTTCTTCCACAGTTCTCTAACTGGTCACCTCTAGTCTCTCTCCACTACCACACTGTTCAAAATACACTGCAGGATACTACCATACACATGGATGAAAGCTGAAATGAAAAAGACAACACGAAGATCGGTGAGGTGGTGGAGCAACTGGGCATTCACATAGACTGCTGGGGGCAGTGTGAATTGGAGCAGGTCTTGAGCAAATGTTCAGCAGTATCTACTAGAGCTGATTAATGGCATACCATGTGACCCAGTAAATGCACTCCTTCTGTACTCAACAGAAATGAAAGCATATACCAAAAGATTTGTGAGATGCTCGTAACAGCCTTGTTAATAGTTTCAATTTGGAAATAGCCCAAATGGTTCTCTCAATATTACAAGTGTTAATTTGTGGCATATTAGTACCATGAGATACAATACAACGATGTAAATGAATAAACTTCAATTCTGCCACAACATGTATAAATCTTACAAATAGTGAGGAAAAGGAATCGAACACATGTACCATGGTGTTCCACTGATATGGAGTTCAAAAACCAACAAAATTAATCAATAGTATTAGAAGTTAGGAGAATGGTGGTGACCTTTGGAGGGGGAGGGGCTATCAATGATAGGAAGAGAATGTGGGGAGTCTTCTGTGGAGCTGACAGTATTCTGTGTCTTGACTGGATTACTGGTTACTTGGTTACTGGTTAGATAGTTCCTGGTTACTTGTACTGTGTCGCATGGCTGCATTCCCTTATAATAAGTGTACACTTATTCTATAACCTATAGTTTATCTATATTGTACTTCAACAAAATTGATAAAATAAACAGAACTCTCACTGTTTTGATCATGTCACCCTCATGTATAGAAACGTCCAATGGTTCTGCACAGCTTTCAAGTTAAAGCTTAAATTCCTTAGCTTCCAATATGAACTTTTCCATCCCCATGTATTTCTCCAGCACCATCTTCTACCCTTCCCTGCTAGGTATCTTATGCTCTAGCTACACTGGAGTTTTTTCACCCATTACTTTAGTCTCCCATGCACTTGTATATCTTTAAGACTTTACTCATGTTGGGACTTCCCTGGTGGTCCAGTGGCTGAGACTCCACATTCTCAATGCAGGGGGCCCCGAGTTCGATCCCTGGTCAGGGAATTAGATCCCACATGCCACAACTAAAGATCCTGTGTGCTGGAACAAAGACCCAGCACAGCCAAATAAATAAATAAATATTTTTGAAAAAGACTTGACTCACGTTGCCCCTTCTCCTTGGAACATGTGCCACATTTGTTTACTTGATCATCAGGCTCACATAAAACATCACTTCCTTTAAGAACCCCCTGACTTACCTGGATAGACGAATTTGGTTCCCCTGTGCTCATACTGCTATTAAAACCCACCTGCCTAGTTCAGGGTAAAACCCCATTTGTATTTGCTAAATTAATGATTTATGGTGAGCAGAGCAACTAAAATAATGGGACTCATATTTCTAAGAACGTCGTGTTGTGGATAGATGCATAGACCGTCACTAGAGATGATGGGCTTTGCTGTTTCTCATTCTGTTCACTTAATGCTGTTGCCCCACCTCTTGCAAAGGAAGAACATCTTTTGTGGACTTCAAAGCTTTTTATGGGCTGCATTATTTACTGGTGCTATCTTTTGATGGTTCCGGGAGCAGCTGCAGACTAAAGATAACTTTATTTTGCTCTTATCTTTTGGGGGGTAGGGAGAAATAAACAAGATACATGTATTTGTTTATTTCAAGTTAAAATACTATTTTAATCTACAAAGTATGAGTAAGAATAAAATAGGGTCAAATTCTGCCATATACTTAGGACTCTATGCTTCTTGGGCCGTGATTCATTCTTTAAGCCACATCTTGAGGGAAGTTTCTAGACGTCAAGATTTCATTTCTGCAATTTAGGTCCCTGCATATTTATTTGATCATATTGTATGGCTCAAATAATCTTCCAATGTTCTAGCCAGTTATTGCATTAGGAATAAATACATATTAGGAGATTAATTTTGGTTTGTGAAATTTCATCTTTATAACAATTTCATCCTTATGCACATGTGGAGAGAAAGAGAAAAAGTAGATTACATGAAAATTTGTTTATGAGTCTCCAAGGCTATAATAGAGAATCACAAACAAGTGAATAAAAACTCACACTAATTTAACTGGACAACTTTTTTTTTTTTCATTTTATATACACCAATTCAAAGCCTCACACTTTCTCTAGCCTCTGCAATTATAGTTGCCTCAGTCTCTGTCTACCCTGGAGATATGAATGAACTAAAAAGAGACTTTCTAATCAATTCTTATAATTATGCAGTCAGATGGAAAATACTGATAACTAAGTCTTATTCTTAGTTATGAGCTTTGCATATATGGAGGTAGATGGGCTTCCCAGGTGGTGCTAGTGGTAAAGAAACTGCCTGCTAATACAGGAGACATAAGAGATGAGGGTTCGATTTCTGTTGGGAAGATCCCATGGAGGAGAGCATGGCAACCCACTCCAGTATTCTTGCCTGGAGAATCCCATGGACAGAGGAGCCTGGCAGGCTGCAGTCCATGGGGTCACAAAGAGTCAGGCACGACTGAAGCAACTTAGCATGCCTGCACAGGTGGGCTGCAGTACAGACTACAGCATGAGCTTGGATCTGGGATGGCTAATAGACCCTCCTGAGCTGCTATCTGACAAGCCTATCTGACAGACAATCTTAAAATATTAAAGGAAAAATAATGCTCCAGGGTTTGTGTAGTGCTTTTGCATTGTTTGCATTTATTTCAAGGTGCCATCAGATCATTCCCATGCATTTAAGTCTATTGTGTAACCTGAAGCCTAATGCAGTTGAGTGGCTTCCCTGAGCAGCAGCACAGGATAGATAAAGAACCAGCCTATAGCTGGCTGGCATCCCAGCAGAGCTTGACTTAAACCCAGGTCATCAACTGCTGGCTTAGCCTGCTCCCCTGGACCCACTCTCACCCTTTCCACAGGGTCGAGCTGTCTTACAAAACTCAAAGGTATTAATTAGATCACATCCCCTTCAAACATGTCCCCTTTGAATGTAGATTACTGTAAAGGTGTTGGATGCCTCTGTCTCCTATGTACCAATACAAAGCAAACAACTTCCTAGTCTCCTTCTCCTCCAGCCCTTAGTAGAACCTGGCTGCTTGATGACAGCACACAGATCCACTCCCCTGGAGTGGCCCCAAAGCTCTGAGCACACTCCCAGTGGGCCTCCAGAGTTAACCACATTAACCACTACAGTCAGACAGCATTAAACCCACGTACTTCAGGAGACGCACTTCCCCCACTTCAGTTGTAGTTAACCTGCTATAAGGGGAATAGCTGGGAGGAGTGAAGAAACCATGGATTTTGAAACCCAAGAGCTCTGGGTTCCATCCTACCTCTGTCAGTTTGTTCCTGCCTTTTGGAGTCTGAGAGATTCTTGACTGTACGTATATTCCTTGTGGGTTATTTGGGGATATAATGCAAATTTTCCTGTCATGTGATAAAAACTCAAAAGTAGTTTGAACTGAAAAGTTGTGCCATGGGGCTGCCCTGGTGGCTCAGAGGTAAAGAATTCCCCTGCCAATGCAGGGCATGTGAGTTCAGTCCTTGGTCCGGGAAGATCCCACATGCCGAGGAGCAACTAAGCCCATGCCCCACAGCTACTGAGTCTGTGCTCCAGAGCCTGGGAGCTGCAACTACTGAGCCCATGTCACACAACTATTGAAGCCCAAGAGCCTGGAGCCCGTGCTCCACAACAAAAGAAGCCACTGCAATGAGAAGGCCACACAGTACAACAAACAGCAGAGAACTACTTGCTACCTCTTGCCACAACTAGAGAAAAAGCTGGCATAGCAATGAAGACCCAGCACAGCCAAAAATAAATAAATACATAATTTTAAAAAAAAGTTGTGTCATGAAGGCTTAAGAATTTGAGCTCCCATGCAGTTTAAAGGCCTTTAAATTTTTAGTGATTCAGAATGTGCTGGGGCAATTCTTCAACCTGAGCTCCATTTATTTTTTTATTTTTTGTTATTTTTTTTTAATTTTATTTTATTTTTAAACTTTACATAATTGTACTAGTTTTGCCAAACATCAAAATGAATCCGCCACAGGCACACACGTGTTCCCCATCCTGAACCCTCCTCCCTCCTCCCTCCCCATACCATCCCCCCAGGCCGTCCCAGTGCACCAGCCCCAAGCATCCAGCATTGTGCATCGAACCTGGACTGGCAAGTCTTCTCACACATGATATTCTAGCATCATCACAATGCCTTGGCTGAGTGCTAAAGAATGGATGCTTTCAAACTATGGTTCTAGAGAAGGCTCTTGAGAGTCCCTTGCACAGCAAGAAGATCAAACCAGTCAGTTCTAAAGGAAATCAACCGTGAATACTCATTGCGAGGACTGATGCCAAAGCTGAAGCTCCAATACTTTGCCTACCTGTTTTGAAGAACCAACTCATTGGTAAAGATCCTGATGCTGGGAAATACTGAGGGCAGGAGGAGACATGGTCAACAGAAGATGAAATGGTTGGATGACATCACCAACTCAGTGGACATGAGTTTAAGCAAACTCAGGGAAATGTTGAAGGACAGGGAAGCCTGATGAGCTGCAGTCAATGGGGTCACAAACAGTTGTGTCTTATTATAAGGGACTGAGCAATAACATAAATGCCTTGCCACAAAAGCTAGACATTTTGTCAAATGTGTCTAGTTATGTGCTAAATCTTTTCCCACCTAGAAAATTATTTCTACTCATGTTTCAACTTATGATCTTGGACATCTTTTCTAAATTTTGGGAAACGTTTTTGGGCTCAGGGAAAGTAGGGGCTAAGACTGTCTGAGGAGGCCTTACAAATAGCTATGAAAAGAAGAGAAGCAAAAAGCAAAGGAGAAAAGGAAAGATATACCCATTTGAATGCAGAGTTCCAAAGAATAGCAAGGAGAGATAAGAAAGCCTTCCTTAGTGATCAGTGCAAAGAAAGAGGAAAAAATACAATGGGAAAGACTAGAGATCTCTTCAAGAAAATTAGAGATAGTAAGGGAATATTTCATGTAAAGATGGGCTCAATAAAGGACAGAAATGGTATGGACCTAACAGAAGCAGAAGATATTAAAAAGAGGTGGCAAGAATACACAGAAGAACTGTACAAAAAAGATCATCATAACCCAGATAACCATGATGGTGTTATTATTCACCTAGAGCCAGACATCCTGGAGTGTGAAGTCAAGTGGGCCTTAGGAAGCATCATTACGAACAAAGCTAGTAGAAGTGATAGAATTCCAATTAAGCTATTTCAAATCCTAAAAAATGATGTTGTGAAAGTGTTGCAGTCAATATGCCAGCAAATTTGGAAAACTCAGCAGTGGCCACAGGAATGAAAAAGGTCAGTTTTAATTCCAATCCTAAAGAAAGGCAATGCCAAAGAATGCTCAAACTACCACACAATTGCACTCATCTCACATGCTAGTAAAGTAATGCTCAAAATTCTCCAAGCCAGGCTTCAGGAATACATGAACCATGAACTTCCAGATGTTCAAGCTGGATATAGAAAAGGCAGAGGAACCAGAGATCCAATTGCCAACATCCGCTGGATCATGGAAAAAGCAAGAGAGTTCCAGAAAAACATCTATTTCTACTTTATTGACTATGCCAAAGCCTTTGACTGTGTGGATCACAATCAACTGTGGAAAATTCTTCAAGAGATGGGAATACCAGACCACCTGACCTGCCTCTTGAGAAACCGATATGCAGGTCAGGAAGTACCAGTTAGAACTGGACATGGAACAACAGACTGGTTCCAAATAGGAAAAGGAGTACGTCAAGGCTGTATATTGTCACCCTGCTTCTTTAACTTATATGCAGAGTACATCATGAGAAATGCTGGGCTGGATGAAGCACAAGCTGGAATCAATATCAATAACCTCAGATATGCAGATGACACCACCCTTATAGCAGAAAGTGAAGAAGAACTAAAGAGCCTCTTGATGAAAGTGAAAGAGGAGAGTGAAAAAGTTGGCCTAAAGCTCAACATTCAGAAAACTAAGATCATGGCATCTGGTCCCATCACTTCATGGCAAATAGATTGGGAAACAGTGGAAACAGTGGCTGACTTTATTTTGGGGGTTCCAAAATCACTGCAGATGTTGACTGCAGCCATGAAATTAAAAGACACTTACTCCTTGGAAGAAAAGTTATGACCAACCTAGACAGCATATTAAAAAGCATTACTTTGTCAACAAAGGTCCATCTAGTCAAGGCTATGGTTTTTCCAGTAGTCATGTATGGATGTGAGAGTTGGACTGTGAAGAAAGCTGAGCGCCCAAGAATTGATGCTTTTGAACTGTGGTGTTGCAGAAGACTCTTGAGAGTCCTTTGGACTGCAAGGAGATCCAACCAGTCCATCCTAAAGGAGATCAGCCCTGGGTGTTCATTAGAAGGACTGATGTTGAAGCTGAAACTCTAATACTTTGGCCACCTGATGCAAAGAACTGACTCATTTGAAAAGACCCTGAGCTGGGAAAGATTGAAGGCAGGAGGAGAAGGTGACAACAGAGGATGAGTCCATTGGATGGCATCACCAACTCAGTGGACACGAGTTTGAGTAAACTCCAAGAGCTGGTGATGGACAGGGATGCCTGGTGTGCTGTGGTCCATGGGTTTGTGAAGAGTTGGACGTGACTGAGAGACTGAACTGAACTGAATAGTGTTTTCCTCTTGTACTTGCCGAGCATAGTGCATAAATGAATGAATGAATGATTGGGTCATAGAGTGCTGGTGATTATATACAGCTTCATCATCTAAAGAAAACAAAAGTCACCAAGTCACACCCTGCTGTCAGCAGACCTTGGCATCATCCTTACACTTAAAGGGCAGGGCACCCATTTTGGATGTCAGAGTTCCAAGTTCACGTACTGGGTCTGCCACTGACTCAGTGTGACTCTGGACAATTAAAATTAGCTTTGAGATTGAGAGGGAGGGATGATATTTGTCATGGGGGCATCAGCTAATTAGTTTGTATGACATACTATATCATAGATATACGGGGGTAATGAGTAGGATCATTAAAGCAAATTAGTATTTCAAAAGTGAAAGTATGACTACTACATGGATGGATGAAATTTGAGATTCAGAATTTTTTAGAGTTAAAGAGCAACATAAGGGACATGTTACTTCAGTGAAGTGGCACAAAGCTCTGGAAAGCTTACATTGTTTAGAATGAGAGCCTTATTAATATTCATTGAATCCAGATTAAAAACTGCAGAAAGACACTCCAGCTCTGGATGCCATATACTTCTCTCTCTTTTTCTTGTCTCTCTTTGCCTCCCACTCTCCCTCTCTCTCTCTCCAGTTGTTCTGAAACATGATTTTTGTCTTTCTGAGATTTTGATGAGTGTCCTCAAAACATGAGAAATCAGAGGTACAGAACCCTGGATAAGAAAAAACCTCAGAGACCATGTGGTTCCACATGTCAATGTCACCAATTCTTGTCCATTTAGGAATGACACCTGTAATTTCCCTGCTATGGGCTTATGCATGCTAATAGCAAGTGAAGTCAACCTGTTTGTTCTCCACTTACTGGTCTCAGGTATGCCCTGGAATATTAGGCAGAAAAGAATCTTCTTGAAGTGAGCTATACCATCTCCACAAATTATTCTATCTTCTAGATATATGGCCCTAGCTTTTTCATTATCCTACTCCCAGTATGTGTTCCTATGCCTGCACCACTGTGCCTCACTTCTTTGAACTTGCTCCAGTTTATTTTGTTAATCTACAGTTAAGCAATGACTGTAACTGGCAACATTCCACAGGTTGATTCCCCACCTCCAGGGCCCTTGTATCCTACTACTGTGGCCCACTAGCCCCACTTGCCCCACTTGAGGACCCAGCCCTGCAAGGCCATTGCAACAGCTCTGACCCTAGTCAACAGACCCGTAGGAGGTCTGGTTTGGTAGCTCTTATGATTCAGCAACGAGCCAGCCTGACTGCTAAGACTATTCTGGATTCTGTGACTCAATCATAGTAAATGGTTTTCCATCAAATTCATTTAATTAATTCTTTTCATTCATTTCCCCATTCTCCATAAAATATTTATATTAAATCTACAGTGTCGGGGTCTGGGTACTTAAAGATGGATAACTCATGCTGCTGCTGCTGCTAAGTCACTTCAGTCGTGTCCGACTCTGTGCGACCCCATAGACGGCAGCCCACCAGGCTCTGCCATCCCTGGGATTCTCCAGGCAAGAACCCTGGAGTGGGTTGCCATTGCCTTCTCCATTGTGTGAAAGTGAAAGTGAAGTCGCTCAGTCCCGTCCGACTTGTAGCGACCCCATGGACTGCAGCCTACCAGGCTCCTTCATCCATGGGATTTTCTAGGCAAGAGTACTGGAGTGGCTTGCCATTGCCTTCTCTGGGATAAATCATAGCATCTGCTTTCTAAGAGTTCCTAGTCTAGTGGGAGAGATATGTCCAGACACGTCATTGTATATGGACAGAGCTTATTAAAATGTCTTAAGAGAGCTGTAACAATCAACCTGCAATTTCATTTACCTCTTATTGTTGTTCAATCACTAAGCTGTGTCTGACTCTTTGAGACCCCATGGACTACAGCACACCAGGCTTCCCCATCCTTCACCATCTCCCAGAGCTTGCTCAAACTCATATCCATTGAGTCAGTGATGCCATCCAACTATCTCATCCTCTGATGCCCCCTTCTCCTTCTGCCTTCAATCTTTCTCACCATCAAATTCTTTTTCAATGAGTTGGTTCTTCTTGTTCTGTTATCTGTACCCAAATTCTTGCCATCATGGGATCCTGGCCACTCATGGCAGGTTCTCTGGCACTGATTGCTGGTTGGGCCTGCCTCCCAGATGTGCTGACTAGGCAGGATTCCCACCATTAGCCTGACTTACTAATGAGCCATCTCTGACCACATGCTGGAGTCTTACCCCCTCTTGAAAATCTGCATCCTCCTCCTATTTATGGCTCTGTCTAGTGGCTGGGTGTTTATTTCCATTCTCTTTGTATATTTTCATCAGGTTTTAGCTATAGAGTGGTTCAAATGACAGGAATCATTCTATGCTGCTTCCCAGCATATTAATGACACATTTTAGGCAATGTTTCTTGTCTTCAACATTTTGATCTTCTCTGTTCACATGTCATGCTAAAGGAACATGTAAAACCAACTGTGAGCTCTATTTCCTGACCCCAGTTTTTATCCAGGCTCTCGTCTCCCTTTTCTGTTCCAATGCTCTTTCCAGCTCTTGCATTTGTTCCTCCTTTCACACTCTCCTGGTTTTATACCCTAGCTCCCAACAACACACATCAGAATTCCACTTCCTCATGGTATAGAGATTAAAGTGAGATAATAATCATTAGAGAGCAGGCAATGCTGTGTCCAGAAAGAATAGAGATCTTGGGTTCAGATAAACCAGGTTATGACATTTTCTAGCTGTGTGAGCTTGCTGCTACTGCTAAGTCGCTTCAGTCGTATCCGACTCTGTGCGACCCCACAGACGGCAGCCCACCAGGCTCCCCCTTCCCTGGGGTTCTCCAAACAAGAACACTGGAGCGGGTTCCCATTTCCTTCTCCAATGCATGAAAGTGAAAAGTGACAACACTCAGTCGTGTCCGACTCTGTGTGACCCCATGGACTGCAGCCCACCAGGCTTCTCCGCCCATGGGATTTTCCAGGCAAGAGGACTGGAGTGAGGTGCCACTTAGTTAAGTTTAAATAACTCAGCTAATCTGAGCTGTCTTTTTTTAAGTGGAGTTAATAACTCAATTCATGGAGTTATGAGGTTACCATAAGTCCACACACATTAAACTCTCAGAACTTGGCAAATCCTCCAAAAATATTTGTCCCTCCAATCTTTTGCATATCAACACACAAAAAACTCTTTTGTAACTTTAATTCATGATTGCTCTTCTGACCCTAAACCTGAGCATATTTGTGTAGCATGTCTGACTTGACAGAAACTACTACTATATGTGTGGCAAGACTTTTGCTATATTGTCTTAAAAATATCATTTAAAACATATTTACCATTGACCCAGGACAAACTGTAAATTAAGAGCACATATTCTCTTAGAAGGGGTTAAGTTGAAGAGGAAATCAATGGAGACCATCTTTTCCCCTCTTTACCTGTCCTTAACTCACAATGTATATATTTTTTCCTCTGAAAAAGTATGAGTGTATCCATATCATTTTACCAATAGCATAGTGGTTTGAAGCAACAACTGTGGAGCCAGACAGCTTGGGCTCAAATGCCAGCTCTGTCTCCAACTAGATATATGATTTGGGGCCCTCATTTCTATTTTAGTAAATTAGTGTTAGAATATCTTTAATAATAATACAGAATTTAGGTGGTTGTTCTGAGGTTGACTTGAGTTGATATGTATAAAACATATAGAAGACAATACGGTCTCCAGGAAACATTGCATCAATCTTTTGTGTAATTATTGTACCCAGCACTAACATCACTTAGAAAAGATATTTTCCAGTCCATAAGCAAATATCTCTTATGTTAATCAGAATTAATTTAATCATGAAAACAGTGATTTTTCATTTATTTACCACTTATGTTCTTTATTGATTTACCATTTGAATTCTTTCTTCACATTTGTATTCATATTCTCTTTCCAGTTTTAACTTTCCATTCATTAATAATTTCAAAGGACTTATTTGTGTGGACCATTATATTCTATCATCACCTTTACTTTGCTATTTTCTCTTAAACATGTATATTTTCAACCTATATTAAATTTGCTTCAAGATAGAAGAATAGACAGTGTTTGTTTAAAGCCCTCTAGTGCAAAATTTTGAAATTAAAATATATTTAGTTTTCAAGGCACTTGTTCTGTATTTTATAATATTTAAGGTAACAGTGAGCGGATACAATTGATCATAACTGTTTAAATTGCAGCTAGTGTTTTAGCCAAGTAATCAATACCTAATTATGTACTTTATTAGGGAAATAATTCCAAGAGCCTTAATCCTATCTCTAAGGAATATAGCCAATGCTCAAATGCAACTGTTTTTGCCTAACTATATTTTCAGTCTTGATCAATGGTCTTCAAAATTATACTAGGACTTTTGGCTAAGAACATTTCTGAGTGATGGCATGAATAATAAACACACATATACTATTTTTTCCTATGCATTGTTATTTGTGGAACTTATGTAAAACAGTATGTTTATAATCAATTTTGCATTTTCAGTTATTTTCTCACTTAATAAAGACTCTACTAACAATTTCCAGACCTGCATAAATTGTAATCATTGAACTTTGTAGAAGACAAAATGTAATAGCAATGACAAATAATGATTATAGAATTCTTACTATGTTAAGCACATTTTACACATTTGAATTACTTAGTTCTCACAAATAACTTATGCAGCATTAATGTAATTCTCATTTTACAGATGAGGAAGTTAAGGATCAGGAAGTCTAACTTGCTCAAGAATACCCACCCAATCAGTGGAGAGCAGGATTTGAATCTCAGCAGGATGGTTTTAGGGCTTCCCAGGTGGCACAGTGGTAAAGAATCCATGGCAATCCACGCCAGTTTTCTTGCCTGGAGGAATCCCATGGACAGAGAAGCCTGGTGGGCTACAGTCCATGGCATCGCAAAGAGTCAGATATGACTGAGAACGCACGCCAATATGCAGGATGGTTTTAGGACATTGGTTTAGCAACCATTCTCTACAAATCTTCAGATGGTAAATATTTTAGGCTTTGCCGGCCGTGTGGTCTCTGTTGCAGCTACTCAACTCAATGGCTGTAGTGCAAAAGCAGCCCCAGACAGTAAGGGCATAAATGACTGGCTGTGGCTGTTTTACAATAAACTGTTATTTACAGACACAAATTTGATTTTTATGTAATTTTTACCTGTCATAAGATATTATTTTCTTTTGATTTTTAAAAACCATTTAAAAATGTAGTGATTATTTAAACATATGGACCATATAAAAACAATCAGCAGGCCACACTTGGCCCTCAGGACACACACAGATTGTGGACTCCTGTTCTATAGGGAAAGATCCTAGCCTCTGTGCTCCTACTCACTTGCACAGACTGAAAAGTGAAAAATCAGTTAGTCTTATACTAACGGTGTTACCTAATAAAGATAACTAATTTTTATTCTACTTTGTTGTTGTTTAGTCACTAAGCTGTGTCTGGCTCTTTTGCGGACCCATGGACTGTAGCCTGCCAGGCTCCTCTGTCCATGGGATTTTTCAGGTAAGACTACTGGAGTGTGTTGCCATTTCCTTGTCCAAGGATCTTCCTGACCCATGGATTGAACCAGCATCTCCCACATTGCAGGTGAGTTCTTTACCACTGAGCCAGCTGGGAAACCCGTATTCCACTTAGGACCATGCTAATTACTATGATCAGAAGTTACTGCTTATTAGGACTATTTTCTTTTGTTTCGAAGTTAAAAGTTGATCAATTGGTTTCTTAGAGTTCTCCCATGTGTTTGTATCTCTTTCACCCTTGTATAATCCTCTTTAGGCTGAGTCTGTAAGTAAAAGTGAAGACATTTCGTAATTACTGGGTTGGCTTCGCTAAAGTACAAACTTAAATCAGAGTGAGAAAACCCAACCTTGGGTTCTGAATTATGCTGCTTTACTGTCTACATTTATGAATCAATGTGATTCATCACCAAAACAACATTTTGCTTTGTGTCATGTGGATAGACACTCATTCACAGCACTGGCATCTGGCTTGGTTTCTTTATTATGGAAAAGAAATTCCCATTAAGCCACCCTACAGCATGATTAAATTTTAAAATAACATTGGCATTGCAGCAAGATCATTTTAATTGTTCTCCCTGCCAGCCTAATTTATCTGCATGGCAACCATCTCATTCATTAACACCTACCACCTGTCCGGAAGGCGCTCAATGCCCCATCTCCAAGGCAGATCCAAACAATAAAGCCAGTTATGTCTAGACATGTCACATTGACACATAAAGTGACTGTGACTCCTGAGCTATTGCAAAGCACTGACAGCTTTCCCTCTCTGAGAACTGTGAGGTTCTATTGATATTTGAGAGGAAGGAGGGCCAGGGCCTGGAGGAGCAAGATGCAAAGAAGTCAATGTTGTTTGGGAGATAACCTCATAAAACTTGGCACACTGTTGTGTACCAGGACACCAGGAAATGTCATAATTCCATTGGTTAGCCATACCAAGAAGACTGGAGAGATTATCTCTTGAGAAAATGAAAAACGATAAGAGATTTTCAAACCAAAAGGCTTTACACTCACTATTGGATGGTAATAGGGTAGCCAGACAATTTAGAGAGATTTGCAACAGCTAGGAACTGTGGTTGCAAATGTGTAATAGATTCATTTGTTTTACCGTCTGTAATCACTGTCAGGTGCTTTTCCATCTATGATCACTTTTGGCTCTTACACCATAAATCGGTTTAGCAGAAGAGGTACTATTATCTCCCTTCAGAGCTGAAGGAAGCAGGGCCTAGATGAGGAGTATTAATTTATCCAAAGTGACTGGGAGTGGAAGCCAGAGCCATGACTGAGTGAGGCTCAAACTTCCGATCAAATACTCTTTCTGAAATGAGGCAGGGTTGATGCAGTTGCAGAGTATATCATGTGAGGTTATCTTTCTGGTGCCAAAATATTAGGACAAAAGGTGACATTTTCAGTAGTCCAGATACTTTTTTGATAAACCCCTGTTTGGAAGCAATAGGGCTTCCAGAACATATGGCTATGTCTTTCATTTTTAAGCAGGAGGATTAATGATAGTGATTAATAAGCAGTGTCTTTAGTATTTCTAGAGTTTAATATTTGTTTCTCTGTAGACTAGATTGCCTTCATGATGTCTAATTAATTATTAAAGTCAGTCTTCTGAAAGATTTCAGGTAGACTATACAAATTTGGGAAAAACCCAATTTTCTTGTTGGTAATGGAATTGATCCTCATTTAGAGATTTTGTTTAGATATAACAGTTGCCAAGTTTTGATATCTATAATCCAGTTATAAGATGCAGCCTATGAAACAGGTTACCAAAAGTGTTCAAATAGCAATGTTATTATGAATTAAGCTGCACATTAAATCCTGGACATTTAAGGAATTTAGGTCTAAAAACTGCCTTGTATTTAGGGTTCTCTTGATTATGTAAACATATTGTTTAAATAAATTTATGCATAGTCAGTTAGATACATATAACTATAGTTTCAGATTCAACTTTTCTGTAGTATGTAAAACAAATTGAGGGTATCAGCCTCATGTGTTGCATAGATGGCCCATCTATCAAATATTTCCCTTTCTGGCATCTCAAGAACAGAAAATTCAGTGGGGATCAATTGTAAGTCTGCATGCTTTGTGTCTGCTATATATTATTTGCTCCTATATATTCATTTAATTAAAATTTCATAAAGCCTAAGATTGTACTCTCTCCCTAGGCTATGAAAAACATGCTGTCTCCTGAATTCAGTCACTATAATTGTATCTCTCCTCTGCCAGTAACAGTGCTTTATATTCTTTGGGTTTCAGACAAGCTATAATATGAACTTTCTCCCCAGATATTTTACAGCACCATATAACACAATTAATGAGCTAAATTTTATAATCAGTCATAGAGAAAGAGAAGGTAAGAACTGTTAGTCACAAGGGAAAGATGTTTCTGGATAAGATCAGAAGGAAGACCAGCAGTCATTTCAATGCCTGTCACTCTGATATCTACAGATGTCAGCACCAGCTCCAATTAATATTGACCTAGTAGAAAAACAACCTCCTAAAAGCTTAAATGGCCTTTGGAGAAGAGAAAGTTGTTAGCAGTTCTCCAATCAGCAGAGAGAGAATTTTAACAGCCTGAAGCTAATTGGGGCTGAGGAACCAAGTGTTTCTCCAGAGTTTTTAGGCTGAAACTGGGCAGCAAGGAAGCTCCATATGTCTTGGTCCTCTAAGTCTGGTGCCTTCAAAGACAATTGCTCATTAAAAATTCCTGACCATAGGATGCTAGACTCTAAAGGATTGTGGGTGAGGGGCGTTCTTGAGTAGGTTTATTTTCCCTCTTGGCATCTAAGAATCTGCAGACTCTCAAAAAGCTTCATCATGCATGTCACTCCTGATCTCATCCACTTTTCTTCTCCTCTACTCCTTCCCCTCTTCCCACTTCAGTCAAATGTATATTCCACATTTTTACGCTATATGGTGCCCTGAAGTCCAGAGTGAAGACAGACAGGAGGGAAGTGTATATAGCATGGCGATGGTCAGGTTTTCTGTAGAGGGGGCAAAATGAACAATTTTGTTGCTTTTATATTCCAAACCTAACTATGCAGATGTCTAACAGTGTTCTCCTGCGTACAGCTTCTCTTATGCAGAAAAACTTCCATGCTAGGAGAGATGGAGTAAGAACATAAAAACATCAGAAAGGAATAAGCTGCAGGGAAATAAAGTTCACTTGACAATCTGGGGACTGTATCAAGGAGGATAGCACACATGACTGCTTACTAAGCATCGGGTGTTACAGTGTGCGCCATGCTGGCATTATCTCATGTATTCCTCACACGTCCTCTATAAAAGTAGGTATTGTTATCTCCTTCATTTGGAGTTTGTGACTTGACTGTCATCCTCAGCTTCTCTTATCACTTAGTACTTTTAATAATGGCTTCACTGGCTTCACGTGGGACAAAACTACTGTGATTCTAGCGCATTTTGTTTACCAGATCTGGCTTCATGGGAATCAGCTCCTTTGGGGCTGCAGTGAATATCTGGAAGTTTGCAGATCAAGCATCTTGTCTCAACCACTTCGGGAGCCACCTGTCCTCCGATGAGTACAGACTTGGTAGGATGATGAATCAAGCTTTTTTCACCCTTAGCCAAATGATGGGAAAAGACTCATTAGGACCATCAGACCTCCCTTGGAATTGATACACAGAGCAGAAAACACAACGCCTGAAAATGCTGGAGTTCTTATCAGAGTCATATCCCCACAATGGGAGTCAATCTCCCCACAAGAGGTCTTTGGTTCTTTTTGAAGACTGATTTTTTAGTTGTCCTTTCTATGCTGTGAATTATCCCATATTATATCATTAGGTTTTTCTTTAAAAGAGATGCCAGAATAGGTTTTTGTTGTTTAAAGGGAAATAACCTGAAGTGAAGTTGATTAGCAGTAGAAATTCTGGAATCTCCAATCATGCTATTTAAGTTTTGACAAGGTAAATCAAGCCACACATGTATGCCCTCTTCTCCTGCAGTGTTCACATGGAGCCTGAGCAAGGTAAGCTAAGAAAAGAAGCTTTTTCCCTAATCAGTTCTCTCTGCAGGGTGGACAAACTAGAGGAAGCCAAGTATGCAGGAAAATGCTCCCAAGAAACTAAGAGAAATATGAGAAAAAGCAAACCTCAGAGAAAATGAACTTTGAGAAAAGCAATCAGAGATGAGAAATAGATATCTAGATGCATAAGTCTTCCAGAAAAACAGCATTTCTGGTATACTCATCACCGATATGTATGTCCTGTTCAATTATATGACTAATGCTGTGCTGAGCCACACTCAAAATCTAACGCAATTTGACTGACCTAATCCATCAGAAATGACACGTCAAAAATGGGCCTGTCAGCTTGAGTAATTGAAAAAGAAGCAGCTCTTTGAAATTTCATTGTTAAATGAACTTTGAGAATGTTAATAAACTTGATTACCAACATTAAAAGAAACTTTCTTTTTTTTAAAAAAAAGGTGCTCTTTTCTGTTTCCACTGAAAGCCTGATGTCCACAAAACTACACGTTGGGAGCCTGTGATATGGTCCCAGACAGACAGGCTGCTTCTGAGCTTAGACTCAGTGAACTCAAAAAGCCAGGGATCACGCCTTCCAAGAAATTCTCCTAATTTCAAATTCTGAGGTTTTCTTATGCAGTACACCAAGCTAGCTATTTTCTTCATTTAGCTACTTCTGTTTCCGGGAAGAGAATTACTAGGCAAGAGATAAGCATGAAGAAGTCTCCTGTAACAATTTTCTTTCAAGTATGTTGTGCAATACCTGAAAGAGTCACAGTCCTTTCTCTGGATCCTCCCTTGGTTTCTGGTAAAATACAATCACCTATTGCTGTGCTCTCTTTGGGTCTTCCCTGGTAGCTCAGCAGGTAAAGAATCCACCTGCAATTAGGAGACCCCAGTTTGATTCCTGGATCAGGAAGATCCCCTGGAGCAGGGAGAGGCTATCCACTCCAGTATCCTTGGGCTTCTCTGGTGACTCAGTTGGTAAAGAATCCACCTGCAATGCGGGAGACCTGGGTTCCACCCCTCGGTTGGGAAGATCCCCTGGAGGAAGGCATGGTAACCCACTCCATTATTCTTGCCTGGAGAATCCCCATGGACAGAGGAGCCTGGCGGGCTGTGGTCCATAGGGTCACAAAGAGTCGGACACAACTAAGTGACTAAGCACAGCACAGAGCTTTCTTTGAGCAGGAACATCAATACAGGTGTAATGGTTCTGCCTGTTCTTTGCCTGACACATCCGAGCCCAGCCGTCCAGGTGATAGATATAGCCCTGCACTGCGAATGAAACATCCAGGGCCAGGCAGGCGGTGCACTGAACCCAGAGGAAGTGCATTTAATCCTGGCTGCGTGTTCCCTACGAAATGGATCTACTGGGTGCCCTGGACACATGGAAGCATAATGTGCCATCATCGTCTTTTAACCCAGTCTTGTATGCCCACCCTGATTGGCTGGCTTTCTGCCTCAGTTTATTTTATTGAACTTCTAAGTTCCTGTCACAACCACAACCCTGTCCTCATAGCCTCAGCATACTTGGCTGGGACCTGGCCTTCTGCCTTCTTCTTGCTTGCTCTCTCTTCAGGCATTGATTTTTTAATCCCTACTCACCACATTAGGAGAAAGACTGATACTGCTCCAAATAGTCTTGCCTACTCCAAGTCTCTGCACCCTTGATTCCACGGCTCATGCATCATCTGTACCTCTGCAGCTGTGCCTCACCTAGTGAACTGGACCTTTCAATGCTGACAGAAGAACAATCAGATTGGTCAAGGCCTTTGGATGCTGACCTCCAGTGGACAGCCCTATCACCAGATCCATTTCTTTACCTCCAGGCCAACAGACTTGCTGTTTCCCAGCCCCCCACTCCATGTTATCTAGTAGCACAAATATTTTAGTGATTCCAGCATACCTTGTAACCAAGCTCCCAACTTGAGTTAGGTTGGATTCCTGTGCATCAGGCCACAGAGAGAGAATCTCAGGCTTCAGAAAGCAGAGGTGTATCAGAAAAGTTGTTCAGAAGTAGCTACAGGGAGAATTCCAAGCGGCAATCAGCAAGGATACATTAAACATAAACACTGTTACCAAGTATATACTATGTGTCAGATATTTTGATCCTCAATCTACTTAACATTTCTGTAAAATATTATAATTATATTTTAAGGTGAGGAAAATGAAATTGTCAGGAGTTGCATAACTATTGCATAGCTGTGTTTTATGAATCAAGGACTTGAATACAGGGCTCGGTGATTCCAAATTCCCAAATTCTACTGCATTGTTTTGCCTCCGTATGAAACAGCGTCTTAAACGGCAGGGCCCTGTGAGTTCCTTCCTTCTTTGGAAACTGCCCTGTGTTCCAGAAACATCCTGCAGCCAGTCTCAACATCTTTTATTCAAATATCCATCACAGAAGTACTTGTGGAGTTAAACTCCATTTTTGCTGAAGCAGAAGCACCTTAAGAGTATCTTTAAAAATACAGGCTAATAATTGGCAGAATCAAAACCAAAGCCTGTATATTGAATCCAGTTTAGAGTTTTTTCTGTTGGTCCCAATGTTTCTGTTCATTTATTAAATATTCCTTAAGAAAAGTTGTCACTCAACATGGGTGGACTTGGGTATTATGCTGAGTGAAATGTCAGATGAAGACAGAAACCATTTCACTCATATGTTGAATCTAGAAAGTAAAAAAGAATGAACAAACATAAAGAAACTGAAACAGAGCCATAGAACAAACTAGTGGTTGACAGAGAAAGGGAATGAGTATAATAGGTGAGGGAGATTAAGGGGTACAAACGTCCCAGTTATAAAATAAATAAGTCATGGAAATATAACATAGAGCATAGGGAATATAGTCAATGATATTCTAATAACTCTGTACAGTAAAAGATGGTAGCAAGACTTATCATGGTGAATATTTTGTAATGTCTGAAAATATAAAATTGTTATGTTATATGCCCCAAACTAATATAATATTGAAGTCAGTTATACTTCAATAAAAAGCAAAGAGAAAAATCATCACATTAATTAATGAGTTAAATGAACTAAAGAGAATTGTTTTTGACTTCTGTTGAGTAAAGACTCTCAGGAACTTCTGCTTTTAAGACAAGTCATTCTGGAACAATTCCGGTTGACAGGTAAGGTTGGACACAGAGCTGTAACATTTTTTTCCTGCCTCATTTTACTAAGACAACAGTAGAGGATTTTAAAAGGCATAAACTCATGAAAACAAAAAGAATCATAAGAGGAAACAACCGTGGACATGACATTTTAGTAAGTATTTAGAAGATGGAAAGACAGCTGGGAGAGGGGTAAAAATGGAGGTGTTTTCAGAATAGGTTGCAACAACACCCACGGGAATTGATCTTGAAAAACGTTATAGCCATTCTGGAATAAGGCATCAGGGACCATATTTGATTAGAGAAAGTGTGGGCTGAATCCTAGAGATTTCATTGAAGGGCCCCAATAGGATAGTCAGACCCCCAGCTTCCCACCCCTCATTGTTGAAGTCAGATGAATACACCTCCCCAGTTCAGTAGGAGATGGTGGCCTTATATTCTGGAGGAACAGACCAGAGAGCCCCTTGATTTAGGGAGATCAGTAAGTGGTGAGATCCCAGGCTGAAAACAGGGGAATTGGATGAAAATCTGAATACTGAAAAGTAAAATCTCAAGCCTACTTCTCTGGATGGGCTTCCAGGACCCTTGTGAAAGTCTTTGACCTCACCAATTCTTTCAGGCAGAGACAGACTGTTTTCTGGAAAAACTGGGCAGCTTCAGAGAAAAGGTCTGAAGGCACTGACAGTTGGGATTCTCCGAAGCAGCTTTCCTTAGGATCTCTCAGTGGACTCCACTCCTCTGTATCCGCTGACTCTGTGTGACCCCATGGAATAGTCCATTGAATTCTCCAAGCCAGAATACTGGAGTGGGTACTCAATTCCTTCTCCAGGGGATCTTCCCCACACAGGGATCAAACCCAGGTCTCCCGCATTACAGGCTGATTCTTTACCAACTGAGCCACCCGGGAAGCCACCGGAGCTTCTAGTTGCTTTTAAATGACTTGTTTTGAAATAAGAACAGTTAATGGTGAGCAAACATTATTGAAAGTACACAACATGGAAGAGAGAATAAGAAGAAAATGAATTAATAGGGGAAAAAAGAAAAACTAACTTGTGAAAGATGTTTGGAAGACTAAGGGTAAATATTTCTACAAAGAGCTCCTGCAAATCAATGTGAAAAGATAAAGTTTTGTTCTTTGGAGCTGGGCCCAATGGAAGAGCTAAGTAAATCATATGGATTGACAATTTATAGAACAAACATAACAATGGCCTACAAAATGCAAGAATGATCAGCTTCCAATAGTGATTAGGAAATATTATTTTAGGACAACAAAAATGCTTATTAAGTCGTGTATTTTAAAATAATTTTTGACTGACAAAAATTTCACAAAATGAATAATGTCCAATGTTAAAATGGGTGGGAGGAATTGAACTGTTCCATATAATATTAGTCAGAGTATAAATTAGCATGGTATTTGGCGGGACAATTTAGAACTCTTTGTATAACCTTTCAAAATAATTTTAAATTATGTATACTCATAGTATCAACAACTTCACTTCTAGAAACCATCAAGCTGAGATAGTCGCACAAGTGCACAAGTTATAAATGCAAGGTGCTCATGGATGACTTATTTGTAATAGGGAAAAGTTGGAAGCAGCTAAAACTTGCATTGATAGAGGAAACTGAAATTGAATATGCTAAATTAATTTACTGTAACATCATATAGCTATAAAAGAATCAAAAAGATATATATGATTTATGGACAAATGTCCACAATATAGTATCAAATGAAAAACTTAAGTAAATGTGTAACAACATTTTGTCAAAAGAAAAAAATATCATTTAGTTTATATTTAAACACACATTTCACACACAGAGAAAATTTACTGGGGAATTAATAGATTACTAATGGTGGGATGAGCATGATGGTCATGGGGAAGACATACTTTTCATTTTCTCAAGTATTTTGTACCTATTCTTTATGTGCATGTACAAATTGCTTACTTATAAAACTATTATTCTTTCAGGTTCAGTCCCCACACACAATCTTCAAAGAGTGTTGGGGTGTAGGTTAGAAACATGCCTGACTCAAGTGAAAGTGAAAGTGTTCGTCGCTCAGTCATGTACCACTCTTTGCCACCCCATGGACTGCAGCCCGCCAGGCTCCTCTGTCCGTGGGATTCCCCAGGCAAGAGTACTGGAGTGGGTAGCCATTTCCTTCTCCAGGGGATCTTCCCCACCCATGGATCAAACCCCAGTCTCGTGTGTTCAGAGTCTTTGCCGTCAGAGCCACCAGGGAAGCCAGGAAGCCTGACTTAAAGTAGTAATACCAATACTTATTGTCTGAATAAATGATTTCTAATAGTTACTAACAACTATTTGTAAACAATTCAAACCTCTACTTACAAAACTATATCTTTTTAATCTTTCATTGCATAATTATCTTCTAGAAATTTCTAGCTTAATCTGGGTCCTTTGGGGCTTGTAGGAGCCCATATACTCTGCGTTTGGTCATTATACCTACCTGTGTTTGTAGTATCATTAAAACCAAGAGACTAATGGGGGAAGTAGTGAATGAAGCTTTAATTATTGCAAAACCAGCAGGAGGTCAAGGGAATCCTGCTTCTTCACCTCCATGAAGGCTTTGTAGAGGTCTTCCGGGTCCAGACACCTGCAGCCGAGTGATGAATAGCAGGCCCTGGTATGCGCTCGGTTGGGGTCCCAGCTCAGGATGGGGCAGGGATTAAACAGTGCCTTCAGCAGTTGTCTGACACCATCACTGGCAGCAAACAATTCCAAAAGCAGCCATGCACAGTCACTGATTTTCCTTTTCAACCCTGTCTGTCCTACAGCACCTGGAGCAGCTGCACTAGGAGGTGGTAATTGATGGCTTTGATTTACCGAAGAAGAATAATGTGGACAGTTATCTAGTTCAGGGACAAGCCCTTGTGAATATGAAACTAAGCCCTCTCAGTAACAAGGGGCTGTTGTAGATCTTAAAACTGTCATTTCTGCACCAAGTATGGGCTTCTCTGTGTGAACTCTGTCCCCACTGCAGTCCGAAAGCAGCTGCAAAGCTCACCACACCTCTCTTTCAGTTGGTCCCGGCCCCATGGCACCCACTCACCTCTGTGGCTCTCTGATGGCCTGTCATTCCATTCATGCTGTCATTTTGAAATTTTGATTAGTTGTATAATTTCCAAGCAGTGTCAAATTCATGCATGACATCTGGTCCCCCACATTAGAACAACTTGCAAGAGGATGTAAAGAAACCATATGGATGCCACACACTAAGCAGAGTGTTTCCCTTCCCCAAACCTCTCCCTAAACGGCCACCAGCACTCCACTGGAGTGTGATTTCTTTTTTGCTATTGTTGGAGAGTGAATATGTCTGAGGGCATGTCCAAGTGACTTGCTGTGACCTCCAAATTTTTGAAAATCCTATAATTTATAAAATTCTTCTGAATTTTGCATTTTTATCCATTATCTGTGTATTTATTTTGATATATCATAATAATTAAAGTTACTTAATATAGAATAAAACAGATGCTCTAAGTAGAGGGGACTTTCTCTCTTGCAGGTGCTTCTGATTCTATGCTCAGATGGTATGGCCCTCTGAATCCTAGAGATTCAGAGAAGCCATCAAACAGCCCTAATGTGTGTACGTGTGCTTTGTCACTCAGTCGTGTCTGACTCTTTGTGATCCTTTGCACTGTAGCCTGCCAGGCTCTCTGTCCTTGAGATTCTACAGGCAAGAATACTGGAGTGGGTTGCCATTTCCTACTCTAGGGGATCTTCCTGACTCAGGGATCGAACCCGCATCTCTAGCATTGGCAGGTGGATTCTTTACTACTGAGCCACCTGGGAAGCCCACTATTACATCAATTTTAGAAGCAGACCAGTTGAACCTCAGGAAGAGTAAATAATTTTCCAAAGTTCATGAGCTGACATGTGGCAAATCTAGGACACAAGCAGTCATCTGTGCTACAGTGCACAGAGATTCTGTACTTTGTAGTGTACAGTGTAGCACCTGACAGAGCTACAGAGACTCTTCCATTAATTTTGTTTCTTCTCTTTCTTTTCTCTTCCCTTAGTACTAAATATTGATAGGACTTTCATCATACTAAGTAGAAAATGCATTTTATACCTATGGCTGATTCATGTTGAGGCTTGACAGAAAACAACAAAATTCTATAAAGCAATTATCCTTCAATTAAATAAATAAAATTTAAAAAATTATTAAATAACTTCTTTGATAACATTTATTTTTTGGTAGCAGAGATGAAGTGGGAGTAACGCAAAAGCTTCATCAAAAGCCCTGAACAAAATTTTGGGAAGTGCCAGATATGGAATCTCTGCTCAGGCTTCATTCTTCCCAGCTGACATTGCTGACAGAGTGGCTGAGTAGAATCACCAGATCTAAGTTCTAATTCCGGTGATGCCACTAAGCAACTTCCCATGTATCGGGGAGTCATAAATCCCGTCTGTGACCTGTCATTTGTATTTTTGAAGAGGTGGAGTGGAATCACTGAGGTCCTCTCTGTATTGTTTCCCCCAGTGGAAGAATCACTTGAGATTGGAGAGAATCTATAGCCACCAGTTTTCAGAGTATTTCTTGGGCTTATTCAAGGCACAGTGTATTTCTTTCAGCCAATGTTTTTCTCTAAAGTAATGTTCTGTTGCTTATTCAATAACTTGTTTTCTTCTCTTGGTTTGCCCTGGTGTCTAAAGTTCTATCAGAACCATGTGAACTGGACACCACGGTTAGTTGATCCTTGAGGAAGTCCCTCAGTCCTGGCAGATCTATGTGCACCCTATGGCTCCAGCTTCCCTCGATGGTCACGTGCTTCTGGCCATTGGGTGAGCTTCACCCCTTCAGCAGCAGTTGACCCCATGGAGTGTTGATTTGTCTTGGCTCAGATGCAACTCACAGTTTTAGTTTCACAATCTGGCAGTTCCATGGAAAGAAAGGAACTCTTCCTCTATCAGCTACCAGCTACCCCCTACTGTCTAAGAGCCTTTGGTCCTTCTGTGATTCAGGAGGCAAAATAGTACCATCTCCCAACCTTGCTTTTCAGCATTCTTCACTGTAGAGAAGGTGATTACAAAGGATCAGCCATTTAATTAACTTCCAGGGCCCACAGCTTTCTGTTTCACATTCCTCTTTCTCCTGGTTTGGTATTAAGTTAGAACTCTTTCAGAGGGGGGAAATAATGAGCCACTTCCAGGATTTCCTGGGGGATGATATGGGATTGGGTTTTGAGATTTATTTATTTCTCTTACAAGCAAAAGATAAAAAACAATCGAGGTTTACTTATTTTTGCAGATGCCCCAAACTTAAGAACATTATTCTGTGTATTTTAGATTTGACTGCAAATTATTGAAAGACAAAAATTAATTGAAGAAATTGAAAGTCACTCAGTCATGCCCAACTCTTTGGGACCCCATGGACTATACAGTCCATAGAGTTCTCCAGGCTAGGACACTGAAGTGGGTAGCCGTTTCCTTCTCCAGGGGATCTTACCCACCCAGGAATCAAACCAGGGTCTCCTACATTGTAGGCAGATTCTTTACCAGCTGAGCTACCAGGGAAGCCTATAAAGTGTTAGTCGCTAAGTTGTCTGACTCTCCGCGACCCCATGGACTATAGCCCACCAGGCTCCTCTGTCCGTGGGATTTTCCAGGCAAGAATACTGGAGTGGGTTGCCATTTCCTTCTCCAGGGGATTTTCCAGACCCAGGGATCAAACCCAAGTCTCCTGTATTGCGGGCAGATTCTTTACTGTCTGAGCCTCCATCTGCAGGCAGATTCTTGACTGTCCCAAATTGGAGGGCATTGAAATAGCCACCTTTGGTTATGCTTGCTAAGTCAGTCAGTTAAACTTTCTTAACCAATATTCACCTTAAAAGTTTGGAATCATCCTCAATGCCTCCTTTCTGTCTCACTGTGTGCTGTCACTTCAGTTGTGTCTGCCTCTTTGAGACTATATGGATTGTAGCCTGCCAGGCTCTTCTGTCCATGGGATTCTCCAGGCAAGAATACTGGAGTGTGTTGCCATGCCCTCCTCCAGGGGATCTTCTTGGCCCAGGGATTGAGCCCACATCTCTTAAGTCACCTGCATTGGCAGGTGGTTTCATTAACCTCAGTGACACCTGAGAAGTCTTTCTATCTTATTAGCAATGTCATGTTATACCAGGTGGAGGTTATTTTATTTTTCTGTGCTTAATCATTCCAGTCGTGTCCAACTCTTCGCAACCCGATGGACTCTTTGCAAATCTATGGACTGTAGCCTGACAGACTCCTCTGTCCATGGGATTCTTTAGGCAAGCATACTGGAGTGGGTTGCCATGCCCTCCTCCAGGGTATTTTCCCCACCCACAGATTGAATCCGCATCTCCAGCACCTCCTGCATTGCAGGTGGATTCTTTACCACTGAGCCACTGGGGAAGCTCTTTATATATTTATTTTTCTAAATATCTCTAAATCAGTTTATTTATAAATTAATTAAATATTTATTGAAAAATAATAGGCAAGATATTTGAACATTTTAACAAAAAAGGTATCTTAGCGGCAAATAAGAATATGAAAAGATGTTCTATGTCACTAATATTTAGGAAAATTAAATGAAAACCACAATAAGGTACTATTAATAGTAGACACCTATTAGAATGGCTTTAAAAAATGACAATGCCAAGGGCTTATGAGGGTGTGGAGCACCTGCAACTCTCATACATTGCTGATGGGAACGTAGAATGTAGATGTAAAACTAGGAAAAGAGTTTTTCAATTTTTTATTGTTAAGCATGTACTTATCATGTGACTCAGCACTCCCACTCCTAGGTATTCACCCAAACGAATTGAAAAATTATCTTCATGGAAAAAGCGTGAATGATTTGTAATCCCTCAAACTGGAAACAATTCTAATATTTTTTTTTTACCTGGGGCATCGACAAACTTTAGTACACCCATACCATGGAATACCACTCAGCAATAAAAAGGACTACTGATATACACAACATGGATGAATCGCAAGTGTATTACACTAAGAGAAAGAAGCCGGACACAGAAGGCTACATACTGCATGTATATGGTTGCCAGGAGTTGGGGTGGAGAGACGGACTATAGAGGAGCAGCATGAGAAAATTTTGGGAGTGATGGAACCAGTCTACATCTTGATTGTGGTAGTGGTTATACTATAGGATGTACTTGTCAAAATTTGCAAACAAGGTGAAATTTACTGTATGTAAATTTTTCTTAATTTTACAAAGAGAAAAATAATTTGTTTTGTACCTTCTATGTGGAAGGAATCATTATTATTTCTGCAATTAAGAAGGCAGACCAAATCCTTGCTCTGTAGAATATTGTATTCTGTTTACTCTGTTCTGTCCACTGCCAACACTGAGAAATTTTTTTATGATGTAAGTCTAATTATGCTCTTCCCTATGGTAGGGACAGTTTCATGATTTGTGGTCTCTAAATAGATGGGGAAATAGTGGAAACAGTGTCAGACTTTATTTTTGGGGGCTCCAAAATCACTGGAGATGGTGATTGTAGCCATGAAATTAAAAGATGCTTGCGCCTTGGAAGGAAAGTTATGACCAACCTAGATAGCATATTCAAAAGCAGAGACATTACTTTGCCAACAAAGGTCCGTCTAGTCAAGGCTATGGTTTTTCATGTGGTCATGTATGGATGTGAGAGCTGGACTGTGAAGAAGGCTGAGCGCCGAAGAATTGATGCTTTTGAACTGTGGTGTTGGAGAAGAGTCTTGAGAGTCCCTTGGACTGCAAGGAGATCCAACTAGTCCATTCTGAAGGAGATCAGCCTGGGATTTCTTTGGAAGGAATGATGCTAAAGCTGAAACTCCAGTACTTTGGCTACCTCATGCAAAGAGTTGACTCATTGGAAAAGACTCTGATGCTGGGAGGGATTGGGGGCAAGAGGAGAAGGGGACGACAGAGGATGAGATGGCTGGATGGCATCACTGACTCAATGGATGTGAGTCTGAATGAACTCCAGGAGTTGGTGATGGACAGGGAGGTCTGGCGTGCTGCGGTTCATGGGGTCGCAAAGAGTCGGACACGACTGAGCGACTGGACTGAACTGAACTGATTGTTTTAGAAAACTCAGCAGTGGCCATAGGACTGGAAAAGGTCAGTTTTCATCCCAATCCAAAAGAAAAGCAATGCCAAAGAATGCTCAAACTACTGCACAATTGCACTCATCTCATATGCTAGTAAAGTAATGTTCAAAATTCTCCCTGCCAGGCTTTAGCAATACGTGAACTGTGAACTTCCAGATGTTAAAGCTGGTTTTAGAAAAGGCAGAGGAACCAGAGATCAAATTGCCAACATTCGCTGGATCATCAAAAAAGTAAGAGTTCCAGAAAAACATCTATTTCTGCTTTGTTGACTATGCCAAAACCTTTGACTCTGTGGATCACAATAAACTGTGGAAATTCTTCAAGAGATGGGAATACCAGACCACCTGACCTGCCTCTTGAGAAATTTGTATGCAGTTCAGGAAGGAACAGTTAGAACTGGACATGGAACAACAGACTGGTTCCAAATAGGAAAAGGAGTACGTCAAGGCTGTATATTGTCACCCTGCTTATTTAACTTCTATGCAGAGTACATCATGAGAAACACTGGGCTGGAAGAAGCACAAGCTGGAATCAAGATTGCCAGGAGAAATATCAATAACCTCAGATATGCAGATGACACCACCCTTATGGCAGAAAGTGAAGAAGAATTAAAGAGCCTCTTGATGAAAGTGAAAGAGGAGAGTGAAAAAGTTGGCTTAAAGCTCAACATTCAGAAAACGAAGATCATGGCATCCGGTCCCATCATTTCATGGCAAACAGATGGGGAAACAGTGGAAACAGTGTCAGACTTTTTTTTCTGGGCTCCAAAATCACTGCAGATGGTGACTGCAGCCATGTAATTAAAGGACACTTACTCCTTGGAAGAAAAGTTATGACCAACCTAGATAGCATATTCAAAAGCAGAGACATTACTTTGCCAACAAAGTTCTACCTAGTCAAGGTTATGGTTTTTCCAGTGGTCATGTATGGATGTGAGAGTTGGACTGTGAAGAAAACTGAGAGCTGAAGAATTGATGCTTTTGAACTGTGGTGTTGGAGAAGAGTCTTGAGAGTCCCTTGGACTGCAAGGAGATCCAGCTAGTCCATCCTAAAGGAGATCAGTCCTGGGTGTTCTTTGGAAGGAATGATGCTGAGGCTGAAACTCCAATACTTTGGCTACCTCATGCAAAGAGTTGACTCATTGGAAAAAACCCTGATGCTGGGAGGGATTGGGGGCAGGAGGAGAAGGGGACGACAGAAGATGAGATGGCTGGATGGCATCACTGACTCGATGGACGTGAGTCTGAGTAAACTCCGGGAGTTGGTGATGGACAGGGAGGCCTGGCGTGCTGCGATTCATGGGGTTGCAGAGTCGGATATGACTGAGTGACTGAACTGAACTGAACTAAAGCTGTTTTAGAACATCTTTTGTAGGTTTGGGCATTTCTGACATTACGGGTCCTTCCCGCCTAAATGGAAGCTAGAGATTCATTTTTCCAGTCTCCCTTGCAGATATGGTGCTGGCATGTGACTTGGGCTCCATCATTCAG
Source organism: Bos javanicus (assembly GCF_032452875.1). Taxonomy (NCBI): domain Eukaryota; kingdom Metazoa; phylum Chordata; class Mammalia; order Artiodactyla; family Bovidae; genus Bos; species Bos javanicus. The sequence goes on from NC_083868.1 coordinate 88,763,421, forward strand.
AAGAATATGTGTGAGACTTTGGTTTGAAAGACAATAATGTGAGAAGGGAAGTGTTGTGTGGAATTCAGTTCTGTCCAAGGTCATAGGCTTTCTTGAAAGGATTGGTGGAGGTTTGGTCAACGACTGCCCAGGTTCATTGATGTGGCTGCTGGAGTATGTACTCAGTAGAGGTGAGAAATCTTGGGCAAAGCCTGCAAGTCTGGACTCTCTGTGCTTTCCAGAATGTCTCTGCCCTACTCAACATTGAATAATAAATTATTTTTTTATCACCTTAAGCTAGAGTGTTTACTATTTCTGTGTGTGTTTATCTTGCCTCTAAATCTCATTTGACACACCTGCCAATAAACCTTCAGTGACTGCTTATCACCTTAGGAAAAAAAAATCTATACTTCTAAACATGACATGTAAAGTCTTTGACATGAAGCTCAAGTGTACCTTCCATTCTGTACTGTACTCAATGTTATCTATGTTGAGTTTGCAAACTGCAAACATCGCATCCTCATTAGTATCTTCATGCATGTACAGATGATGTTCCCTTTGTCTGGTTTGATTTTCCTTAATGCTGATTCACCACTCTACAGTTCTTTTCTCATGTTGTCCCTATTCACCGTTAACCTGTACTCATGAGATGAGTCCATCTCAAATATCACCAACCCAAAAGCCTTCTGTGAAGCATTCCTTGGTACCCTTACCATGGTCTCTGTGCCCCAAAGATGTTTTGCTTCCTTCTCTATTTAAGAATTTCTCATATTGTATGATAATGAATTCAGTAATCCTTACTGAGCAAATGCCATGTGCCAGACATAAGGCTAAAATGATGAATAGAAGTGACTTAGGTAAAGAATGAAATAGAGTGGGTCTGCCAGAGAGACCAGTACAGAAAGCTGGTAGACAGGCATATGGAGAGTGAGTGTCCAAGTGAGGGCACAGGCATTTAGGGCATTGAGAGCAGGTAAATCCACTTCACTCCTCTGTAAATCCTTTGAGGCAGGAACCAACTCTTACTCATCTTTGTTCCTCTAGTGCAGCTGAGCCAGACAGAGTAAACATCCAGTGGACATTTGCTACATTAGTAAATGAATGAGCAGATCATGCTTCTCCCCAGGACTTTCGTCTGCTGCTTGAACTGGAGCAGATAATTTAGGCTTAACATTCTGTTCATCAATCCAGGGCCAGGATATAGGAAAGGTCTTTAATTATCAAGCAAAATTTCCCATATCCTCACACTAATGACCTGGTATTGCATTGATATAATAGTGGTAGATGAACTTCAAAAGAGTTGACTTGGATAATTAATTATTCAAGAGTTGTTCAGTTTTCTCATCTTTAAAAGCATATTAATGGCAAATATCCCAGATCTGCTTTTTAAAATCTGATTCTATCAGCATAACAACCTTACAAATCAGCTCTCTGATGTGTTCTAACATTATGGCTTGGGCAAAAAGAAGGAAAATGATTTTCTGATCATGACATAGGAAATCAATGGCATAGTCAGGAGTATTTTTTTTTTTTTTCAAACCTCTCATTCATAGTCATGGGTCATCTTTTGATAACAGAAGTATCAAGTAAAGCAATGGTTGTCTGTTTAAATACACCCATATGTGGTAGTGTGAATACGTCAAGTAGTCCTAATACCCTCAGGGTACAGAATAAAGGTTTCCTGGTGAGGGCATAACTGGAGGCACAGAGCTTCAATATTGTCCTCATAATTAAAATGCAGGCCACTGCTGTTTCAGACTATTCTGAAAACCTGCTCCTACCATCAGATAGCAATGCCTTTCCTTTGATTTGCTACCAAAGTTAAACTGAATTTTAATCACCTCCTTAATGCTTAACTTCACAGAGAACCAAACTGAGAACTGGGGATATCTTTCTGATGTTTTCAATGAACCAGAGGCACAGACTTTGCTGTCATCTTCATCCAAGGACAAATCGTAATTGGCTAGACTAGCAAATTGCTTTTTCTCATTGGAAACTGCCATTGGCACATTAGATTGAAAATAAAATCCTTACTATATGGATGAGATGTGGCACTTCACCATGCAGCTGTAAGAGAAAAGTTGGTTTTTTAAACTAATGTTTATAGGGGTAATTCAGTTTGTGATACTGAGGGATATAAATTTGGGAGATTACTGAGAATGATTCAGCTTTCATTTTTTTCTTGAACTCCTGCAATTGCCTTTTTCTCTCCCTCCTTAAACATATGATGGTACATCCATCTTGTTAGGAGCATCCTCAGAGGATATAAATGAGCAGTCTTCCTTAAGAGGAAAGTGAGAATTGAAAGGAGGAATGTGCCATCATCACAAACATTTCCCCCAAATGACAGACATGAGACTTCATATTGGTGTCATTAATCATAGTGGGGCCCCATGTCTGTCTGACACACAGCTTTCAACTAGACACAGTTCTATGTGTCTCTGAGGCTCATTTCTGGATATTAAAGATGGTGAGCTTTGGCTTCACTTTAGTGGAAATTCAGGGTAATAAATGGGGGTCTGTACCAGCCTGAACATGAGGCACTCAGAATGATATCCTCATTAATAGACAAGGTATTACAAGATTCAGAAGTTGAATAAAAATGTTCTTCCAATGCAATCAGACAGATATTCTACATTTAGTTGAAAGCAATTGGTTAACTTTAATAAGCCAGTGATGATGAAACTTGAACATCTATTTTTTTTATAGTTCATTTTCATAGTCCAATCTTTCATAACTCTTTACTCTCTTCTATACCTGTGATGCAGATACATTTTATAAACAGACATCATGGTACAGCAGAAAGAGCAGAATTTGGAAGCAGACTGTCTGTGCACATCAGGCTCTACTAAGGCAAAAACAAAAGAGTGTGGCTGATGGATATTTCCCATAATACTTGGCTTTCACCACAGTCTATGGACAATCTTATCCTCAAAGGAAATGTATTAAGTTCAGTATTCAGGTATCTTAAGTCAATGACATCCTAAGATCTTGGATGGCAGTTTCTCTCTCCTCTTACAGAGTGGCTTTGAAGTCAGCTTGTTAGAATTTTGGTCAAGGCCTCACCACTTGCTACTGTGTAGCCTTGGGCAGGAGAAGGAAATAGCAACCCACTCTAGTATTCTTGCCTAGAGAATCCCATGGACAGAGGAGCCTGGTGGACCGCTGTCCATAGGGTCACACAGAGTCGGACATGACTGAAGCAACTTAACATGCACTGGAGAAGGAAATGGCAACGCACTCCAGTATTCTTGCTTGGATAATCCCAGGGACAGGGGAGCCTGGTGGGCTGCCGTCTATGGGGTCACACAGAGTCGGACATGACTGAAGCGACTTAGAAGCAGCAGCAGCAGCAGTAGCCTTGGGCAAGTCACTTGGGCTCAGTTATCTCTAAAATGGTGACAGTAGCATTTTTGTGAGGTTTAAATAATGCCTACCAAATACTCAGCACACAGTGTGTGACACATAATAAGATCTCAATAACTATTTTCTAGATCTTATAATGTCTTTACAAGTAAAAGATTCGTGCCTCTAAACCCCAGTCCTATGGCTGGGGTTTGGTTTAACTATTATCAGTTTTCCTGAGGTCATCAGGCTTAGCTGACATTTCTAAAGTATACTCGGGGTGTAGAGTGACAAGTGAACTCATTGCCTATTACTCTTGTTAGTGTGGTTACTGAAGACTGGAGGAATCTGAGCACTCAAGAGAGTCACTCACTGGACAGGCTATGAGACAAAGGCTGTGTGTGTGTGTATAGATGGATGTGTGTTTAGGGAGGTGGGTTATAAATTCCTGTAAGCTGTGAAGTTGGATAATCAATAACTTGGGGCACCTTTGTGGTAAGGGGGTGATTATTTTAATAAAAGGCTAGATGCTATTGAGTCATCTAAAGTGTGAAGTTGTTAGACTTTGAGAAGATATGCAAAGATTAGAATACCAACTCACTTATTACTAAAAAGGGTTGAAGGTTGATCTAGGTTGAAGTCATCAGTGCATTTACTGTAGCTTATGGCAGAAAGTGAAGAGGAACTAAAAAGCCTCTTGAGGAAAGTCAAAGAGGAGAGTGAAAAAGCTGGCTTAAAGCTCAACATTCAGAAAACTAAGATCATGGCATCTGGTCTCATCACTTCATGGGAATTAGATGGGGAAACAGTGGAAACAGTGTCAGACTTTATTTTTTTAGGCTCCAAAATCACTGTAGATGCTGATTGCAGCCATGAAATTAAAAGACGCTTACTCCTTGGAAGGAAAGTTATGACCAACCAGATAGCATATTGAAAAGCAGAGACATTACTTTGCCAACAAAGGTCCGTCTAGTCAAGGCTATGGTTTTTCCAGTAGTCATGTATGGATGTGAGAGTTGGACTGTGAAGAAAGCTGAGCGCTGAAGAATTGATGCTTTTGAACTGTGGTGTTGGAGAAGAGTCTTGAGAGTCCCTTGGACTGCAAGGAGATCCAACCAGTCCATTCTGAAGGAGATCAGCCCTGGGATTTCTTTGGAAGGACTGATGCTAAAGCTGAAACTCCAGTACTTTGGCTACCTCATGGGAAGAGTTGACTCATTGGAAAAGACTCTGATGCTGGGAGGGATTGAGGGCAGGAGGAGAAGGGGACAACAGAGGATGAGATGGCTGGATGGCATCACTGACTCGATGGACGTGAGTCTGAGTAAACTCCGGGAGTTGGTGATGGACAGGGAGGCCTGGCGTGCTGCGATTCATGGGGTCGCAAAGAGTTGGACACGACTGAGTGACTGAACTGAACTGAACTGAACTGATAGATGTGAGTAAAGCAATGTGATTATTTGCTAACCTGTTTGATGATGAACTTCTTGAGACAAGGAATGTACCTCATTTGTCTTTGAATTCCCAATATTGACCCAGTGTCTGGAATAGAGTAAGTGATCACTAAAAGTTTGTTAAATGAATTAAACAATGAATAAATGGGTGCCTGGAAGGAAAAATTTCTTCTAAGTCAGATAAGGGTAAGTTTTTTTTTGGTTTTGTTTTTTTTGCTCTATGTTTGTGTTCAGTCACTCAGTCATGTCTGACTCTATGCTACTCTTTGGACTGTAGCCTGCTAGACTCCCCTGTCCATGGGATTTTTCAGGCAAGAATACTGGAGAGGGTTGCCATTTTCTCCTCTAGAGGCTCTTCCTGACCCAAGGATCGAAACTGCATCTCCTGTGCCTCCTGCATCGCAGGTAGATTCTTTACCACTGAGGCATCAGAGAGTTCTACTGAGCATGAGCTTATTTCGTAACTACCCTTAAAGGATCCAAGGCTTTTTTGATGTTCTTATTTTGGAGGGCAGGCTATCAACTTCGATTTTGTGGGCAGAGGTTTGACAATAAGTCATATAACAAATCTGAAAATGAAATAAGGTTATACAAAGATCTACACCATGATTGTATCATTGTTAGTTACATGTTATTCAGTGTGGGATAGTGTTTCTTTCTGATAGTGATTAATCCATAGAGTTAGAATTTGGGATATTGGTTACAACTGGTGTTGCCAGACTCTTAAGCTATTCTTCAGAGTCATCAACTCATTTCTTATTAAATAATTATTCCCAGCAGAGGTGAGTTTAAGATTGAGTATATGAAAGTGTTAGAATTTCTGAATAAATGGAATGGAATTTTTTCAGGAAAGAAACTATAGGCAGGATAATAACACTTGTGAGCAATAGTTTAAAGAAGCTGAAACTCCTCTGAGTATTGATAAGATGATTGATAAGATGATTGACAAGGGCTTCCCAAGTGACACTAGTAGTAAAGAACCCCCCTGTCAATGTAAGAGACATAAGAGATGTGGGTTCGATCCCTGGGTTGGGAAGATCCCTTGGAGGAGAGCATAGCAACCCAATCCAGTATTCTTGCCTGGAGAATCCCATGGAGAGAGGAACCTGGCAGGCTATGATCCATAGAGTCCTGAAGAGTTGGACTCGACTAAAGTGACTTAGCAGACACACATGCAAGATGGTGCTAGGCAATAAATCAGTGTTTTGTTTTTTTCATGCTATCTGGTCAAAGAGACTATTAGGGAGCTATTTGTACATATAAACATCTTAAATTTCCTGAATCTGGCTCCCTGATACTGAAACAATGATGTTAATGGACAAATGTGAGATTGCACAAAACTTTCTGCCATTCAGAAAGTTTCCATGTCCTCTAGAAATAGAGGTGTGTTAGGAACTCTGCTGGATCTAAGCTAGTAAAGAGAGTCACTTCAAATGGAGTGTGCTGATACAGGTCACAGGAGTGAAATTAGGATTTATGAGCGTGTAATGGCACAAAAAGTCATGCAGGACGAGCTAGAAAATTTTCATGTATTTCTCTTTAGAGATCATGTAGCTTTCTTGGTCCCTTTTGGGTTTAAGTTCAAACTCAGTGATGACCTCAGTTAATTGGAACTTGTCCAGTAATTCAGAGATCAAGAGCAATGGATATTTATTTTTTTCCATGCCTATCACATTTAAAGCCTTTGAAGTCCTTCCTCTCTTCTTTCTAATAATGAAGACTTCTATTTCTGAAACCTGCTGGAGAGGTTAAGGCCTATCTGGTAAACCTGCATTTCACAATTTGTACTGTTTTCTCATCTTTAAAATGAGAGGGCTGCACAAGTGATTTACCTGATGTCCTTAGCTCTGATATTCTAAAGGTCTAGAATTCTGTATCCTAGGAAGCTTCATTTCCATAGATATCTAAAGAATATATGTTCACAACAAGGAAAATATACCTTGGTGTGATGTTGATAAATCACTTTTACAGGATTCTTTAATTAATGGATTGACTGATTGGCTGACTTAGAAATAGACTATAAGCCTGTATTCCACTGGGTGGGTACTTTCTGTTGCCTCTGGTGTTCCTGACAGTGTATTGGTGATCTTAACTGCTGATTGAAACTGAGAGAGTCAGCTTGGAACATGTCAAAGGGAAGTACCTGGAAGTCCTCTTCTCTCACCTTACCTTCAAGCTCATGTCATCATTATCTTTGCTATGTAATTTCCTGATTGACTCTTCCAAAAACCAGAGCCTAATTGTAAAATAATTGCAGTGTTACAAACCTATTCTTCACCATGCCTACTGTTATTTACCCAGTTTGGTCCACTCTATTTAAACTACTGTGTCATAAAATCTGAAGGCTGGAAGTTAATAGGGAGATATATTGCAATACCTTAATTTTCTAAGAGTTTCTGTTAAATTGTATGACATGTAGACTGGAAATCCAGATTCAGATGCTTCACCAGAGGCACACACCTCAGTTGAAGCCTCAACAACTGAACTAATTAATACCCCACCCTCCAGGTGCTCCTTCCAACTGGGTCTACACAGCTAGCTGGGAGAACAGGCCTAGTTGCTGTGTAGACAGGGGATGTCCCTCCCCCAAAGTCATTGGCGACTGCAGCTCTCAAAGGTGCTATTTTGTATTCCTCTTCCAGAGAGGGATTAGAGATTGGGCCGGAGTGGGAGAGTGAAGTCTACTGTGTAGTCTTGTGAGAACACCAGTCAAGTCCTGTGAAGAGGGTATACTTGAGTTCCACAGAAATCCACATTGAAAATCATCCAGACTAGCTCTCCTGTGAAAATCAGGCATTCAGCTGATGACTAAGACATTTTGGATGAGGAGAAAAAGGACAAATACAGATATTATTTTCTCAAGGTATTGATTTTACTTAAAATGGCAAAGTCTAAAAATTTAGAAGATGGTATCCTATGAAAATGATATATAACCTCTTAGTATCTCTTTAGAAGATAGAAATGAAGCATATCATTTTCAGTTGTAGATTCTTGGTTATGATTTCACGAGTGGTAGGTAACATGGCCAGAATGTCTTGGCAGGCTATCCTAAAGTGAGGCAATAGGTACATGTTTTTTAATGGGTTTGAACATAAACATGAATGTACACAAGATGGAAAAAGAAAATATAGCAGGCAACACATTTAATCATATTTTCTTTTATCTTGTTGCAAAGAAAAATGTATTTTATAATGTGAAACAGAATCTAATTATGCACAGTGCTTCTATAAAGTAGTGAAAAGCAATCTTTGCAAGGATGATGAAGATATATGTGTCAAAGTGTAGTCAAACATGACAGCCATTAAATGCTTGGTTGGAGAAAGATCTTTAATTATACAGGACATTAGATACAGTTGGATTGCAAAGAATTATTGGCCAAATCAACAAAAATTATTCTCAAGGATAGATCCATGTTATACGAGTGAATGGAAGCAAGGGTGTGCTTTCAGTACACCCTTTCAAAGTTTAGGCACCAGCAGGGGTCTACCCTTCCTTACTGTCCCCTTGATCACTGGCTGTACCTCCTTGAGAGGGACATTCTCATGGTCACTGAGACTTTGGAAGTGTGAGCTGTCAGAGTGGTTACTGATGCTTAAAAACGAGAAGATCCCAGAGGCTTTTTAAGTAGGATGGCTGATGGGGCAGTGACAAGCAATATGGAAAAAGCAAGAGATGGTGAGATCTGGAAGGGCCCCAGGTCTCAGGCTCTGGAGCAGGAATTCTCTCTTCGGGAGGAGATTTGTAAGATCAGAGCAGCCTTCCAGTCTTGGATACTCTAGAAGAATTATGGGCTGAGTAGGTCAAGAGTAATAATATCAGCTAAGGTATCTTACATGCTTATTTTGTGCTAAGTACTACACACACACCTCATTTGATTTTCACAATGACCTGATGGGGTTAAGTGTGAGTAATTTGCCCATTCTCCTTGTTAGGTGTGAGGTTAGGTAACCTGTTCAAGGTGGCTAAGTTAGGAAGGGATTTAAGGTGGCTAGCCATGTGAGTTCACCCTTGATTGATGATTTTCTGAGACACTGGATTTTTGATGCTAAAACCAGGACAGTTACAAGTGGAACAGGATAGTTGGTCACCGTAAAAGTGATGGTACTGCTACTGCTGCTGCTAAGTCGCTTCAGTCGTGTCCGACTCTGTGCGACCCCACAGATGGCAGCCCACCAGGCTTCCCCATCCCTGGGATTCTCCAGGCAAGAACACTGGAGTGGGTTGCCATTTCCTTCCTCCAATGCATGAAAGTGAAAAGTGAAGGTGAAGTCGCTCAGTTGTGTCCGACTCTTATCGACCCCATGGACTGCAGCCTAGCAGGCTCCTCGGTCCATGGGATTTTCCAGGCAAGAGTACTGGAGTGGGGTGCCATTGCCTTCTCCAAAAGTGATGGTACAAGGATGCAAACTCAGAGCCTGAGATATTTTTTCCTGTGGTTTTTACTGCCTTCCCAAGGAAAGAGGTTCAGGTTCAGCACGACAAGGCACTGGATCTAAATGACAAGAACCTGATACAAAAAGGGGTTTTTGTCTTGGGGATAAGGCTCAGCTACAGTGCTGACCAGAATAGCCATTAGAGTGAACTGAATGCCACATTACCTTGTTAGTAATGGAAAATGGCCCCAGAGCTTTGAGGGTGGGGGGAGTTTGTACATGTAGAGAGGCTCCTGACAGTAGGAAGCCGTGCCGATGATTTTCCACTTAGGAACATCTGGAGGCGATAGTAGTTTTCATGTCCATAGCTTATTCTGAACATCACCTCTGACATTAAGTAACAATAATAGATGATGGTCAAAACAGGTGGGGTGTACTGGAACACCCATTTTCAGGGCTTTATATCCCTGGGTTCGGTCCTGGTGAGGGCTCCTGTTATGCCCACAAATTCAGGAGAGGGCAGCTGCTCGGTCAATGCCCATGCAGCACTCCGGCTGCCACTGAGCTGGTGTAGAACAGAGAGCCTGGACAGGAGGGAGATCCCTGAATTTGTTTGTTCATTCTTTGAACTCCTTTGCCTATTTTCTTTGTTTGATACTTTGAGACTGTATAGTTAAGCAGAAATTGCACAGAATTTGGGCTCAGCTAATTCTGTCTTTGAATATTGACTCTGGCACTTATTAGATGTGTGCCTTGGGAAACTAACTTAACGTCTATGAATCTTGGCTTTTTCCATTGTAAAATGCCAGCTTAGATCAATACAAGGTTATTTAAAAGATTAGAAATAATGTATGTTAAGAGCCTAGCTCATACTAAGTACTCAATAAGGGGGACTTGCTGTATGACTGTAGAGCCAAACCCACAGAGTTCAAAATGGAGGCTTGGAATCTTCAATTTTCAAATGAAAACTCTTCCAGTATTGGATTTATCATTTTAGCTCAAGGATGACACCTTGTGGAATTCTCAGACAACTAGGCACTTATTTCTTGGTTTCTCTATGGTACTAAATCTTTCTAGAGGCTGAACCAGTGACACAGATTGAGGGTAATTTACCAGCTACTTAAGTCAAAGAAGAACAGGCAGGGCAAAAGCAGGTTAATTTAATTTTTGGAACCATCTTGGGAGATTATTTCAGAATTTAATTTTAATTTATCTGTACTATTTATTTATTTAGTGTTTTCCCAGAAAGAATATTATCTGAATTATTTGAATCCTAAATATTACTCTAACCCTGGTATAAGTCTTATTCCATTTGCTTTCCCTGATCAGTTGTACACTCAGTGACCACTTCTCTAAGGATTCCTATGGCACATATAGTCAAGAGCAGCTACATAATTCATGGAGCACAGTTGAAGAGGAATTGAACCCTTTGTTCAAAAATCACTAACTGTTTCAAAATGGTGAGAGTAGTGCATTAAACCAAACGTGGCCCTTCTATGGGCCCTGTAAGACTGTCTCTTATTAAGTACTGTTAAAAATAATGTATCTAGTTGCAATACAAATTCTTGGCTAGCAGACACATCTTTTTTTTTTCTTTCTTTCTAACCTTTATTCCAATTTCTGAGACCATTTCCCCATCCTCAAAGCTTCCACATTAGAAATAAAACAACATTTTAGGCAGAAATTATACTTAGGTAACATTTCCATGTAGATGAAGCTTAGAGAAGACAGTCTGACTGTGTTAAGTGATAGGTGATGGTCTTGAAATTGTGATAGCATAAAAAGCATTCTGTTTCTACTTACATGTGTGGTTGGTTATTTGGAGGAGAGGTGGGGGCAGACTCTGATGTAGGTCAGTTCATTTCAGTTGCTCAGTCGTGTCCAACTCTTTGCGACCCTATGGACTGCAGCATGTCAGGCTTCCCCGTCCAGCACTAACTCCTGGAGCTTGCTCAAACTCATGTACATAGAATTGGTGATGCCATCCAACCGTCTCATCCTCTGTCTTCCTCTTTTCCTCCTGCCTTCAATCTTTCCAAGCATCAGGGTCTTTTCCAATGAGTCACTTCTTCACATCAGGCAGCCAAAGTATTGGAGCTTAAGCTTCATCATCAGTCCTTCCAGTGAATATTCAGGACTGATTTTCTTTAGAATTGACTGGTTGGATGTCCTTGCTGTCCAAGGGACTCTCAAAAGTCTTATCCAACACCACAGTTCAAAAGGATCAATCAGCTTTCTTTATAGTCCAACTCTCAAATCCATACATGACTACTAGAAAAACCATAGCTTTGACTAGATGGACCTTCATTGGCAAAGTAATGTCTCTGATTATTAATATGCTCTGTAGATTGGTAAAGCTTTTCTTCCAAGGAGCAAGTGTCTTTTAATTTCATGGCTGCAGTCACCATGTGCAGTGATTTTGGAGCCCAAGAAAATAAAGTCTGTCACTGTTTCCACCGTTTCCCTATCTATTTGCCATGAAGTGATGGGACTGGATGTAGATAATGGAGGGGCTAAATTGTCTGCCAGTTATCCCTTGTTTAGATTCACATTCATCAATGTGGACCCAGTTTTACCTTGAACTGTATTGCTCTAGATGCTTTGTGGATTTAGACTTCCTGGAAGAGAATCAAAAACCGGTTCTTGGAAGGGACAGCAGTGGTGGAGATGGTTCAATAGATGCATTGACCTTGGTTCATAATGACCATTTAATTAGACTTAAAATTACTTAGGATTTTGATAGGATCACTTATCATTGTGCTTAGTGTATAACAGATGCTAAATTACTCTTGACTCAATGGAGACAAGGATCCCCAAATGGTTGATCATGATTGTTTGGTCAATTGGAACCTAAATTTCATTGATTATGGCTGTTCTCCAGCCCTGAGCTGGTTGACATTTATAGAGAGAAGAGCCGAGGAGTACAGCTAGAAGCAGATAATTTCATTCTTTCCTCTGTTGTTCCTCATTCTAGCTTACCCTTTATGCTTCTTTAACTCTGAACTGCCAGATACAGCTCCCAGGAGCTACATTAACTTCTCTCTCAGCTCCAGGCCTTGGCCTGGGTTGTCTCCTCTGCTTGAGTTGTCCTTGCACAGCCCATCCTCCAGCCTAATACCTGCCCATACTTGAAGACAAAGAGCAAATATAGCTTCCCAGTTCAGTCAAGGTCCTCATTATTATTACCGGAAGGAAACAGTTTATTTACTAAGTTTCTCTTTATATGTGGTACTGGGATAATATGCTCTTCCACTGCTTTGGAATTTTAGAACTGTTCTTGTAGCTCCCCCACTGCCCCTCGATGAGTTGTAGAAATAATACTTAAAAAGAAAAAGTGAATTTTGAAAGAAATTAAAATGAATTTAAACAAAATTTTTTCCAGAATTAAATGGACTATCAAATGAAGGAATTTTGTTAAAATCTTTAACAATCTCTTCCAACTAGAAACTGTGATCCTAAGTTCCCCAAGTGATCTGGTTTAATGCTGTGGTTTTATTTAACTAAACCAAAGCTTAGAGTATATTAAATACACACTGGGAATGAAAACTATTGCCAGAAGATGGGCAGTAGCAAAGAGAACATACTGGTAAAGAGAACTCTCTATTGTGTCTACCAATATGCCCATCCACAGCACTTCTATGTCAAAAATAGCTAGGAATAGGAAAAAATGCATTTGTAACACCGTTCAGTTGGAACCATTCTTAGAATGCTAGAAATCAAGGCAAATATTTTTGCCTTTGTAGAGGTCTCTGGCTGCTCTAAGTTCAAAGTGGCTCAATGACTTGGTAAGATGAGGAAGAAGAGGTAAGTTCAGGTTAAAATGTAGTCTTGTGTGTAAATATATATAACCTGTGTTCCATGCACATTGTAAAAAAACTGCCCTCAATTACTTTTGAAAGCAAAATGGCACATTCAAAAGAGTTTAAATGCAGATAACTTTCCTGAAGTCTGTTTACAGAGACTTGGGCAGGCTCTACGTGTGTGTGTGTGTGTGTGTGTGTGTGAAAGTTGCTCAGTCATGTCCGACTCTTTGTGACCCCATGGACTGTAGCCCTCCAGGCTCCTCTGTTCATGGAATTCTCCAGGCAAGAATACTGGAGTAGGCAGCTAGGGATCTTCTCAACCAAGGGATCGATCCCAGGTCTCCCCCATTGTAGGCAGATTCTTTACCGTCTGCGCCACAGGTTTAGGGTCTAAGGATCCAATAAGGGATGGTGACACGCTCAAGGTCTTAGCAAGAGTGGCACACTCTTTACCTCCCTCGGTCTGAGGGTTAAGGGAGAGCCCTGTGTGGCTATGATAGAGAGACTGCCAACAGAAGCCATAGCCAGAGCGGCAGCGAAGGAGCAAGGAAATTAATACTCTGACCTGTATCGATCCTCCCCTGGCACCTCCCATTGGCCAATCCTCACCAGGAAGCCAGAGGCCTGGGAGGTGGGGTTGGGGATACAGTTATTAGTCCAGGACAGAGGAGTGTGGAGAATGGATGGGGTGCAGGAGCAGATGGTGAGAGCAGCAGCAGTGGGTAGCACAGTTGTGTGGATTTGCTTGGTAAGGAAGCAAGAAGTGCAGATGGACAGTTGATTACTCAGAGCATTACAGACAGTATGAGCTTTGTCTGCCCAGTCCCCTGGTCCCAAGTTCCACGAGGGCCATGTGGGAGCAGGTCCTGGTGGATACCGGAGCTATGCCACTCCTGAGGAACAACAAGCTCAGGAAACCCCTCGGAGGATGCCAACAGCATGCTCAAGGAAGACATGATTGACATTGTCCTGGTCAGAAAACAAGCCTTCTCTCTGCCCTGGAGGGGGACACTGTTTCTGCCTTCCAAGGCTATTTGCTGTGCACATGTCCTTGAGAAGATCACCCTGTACAAAAGCTGTCACAGGACTGGTAGAGAGTGGCCCTGCCTCCCACCCAGTGTGAATGGAGACTAACCTGCACAGGTGGGAATACATTTTTCATTTATGTAACCTGCCGGTGGGCCTGACTTTACTCTGAGCTCCACCCTGCTCCACACTCAGGCCCAAAGTTGTCCACACACTAGAGTCCTCTTGTCTTCCTTCCACGTGTACTTTTGCTATTGATTAAAATACACACACACAAACACACACACATATATTTTTACATGGAGTAGGGAAGTAGTGCATCTTGGTGAACACAGAACTGACTTCAGCTTAGACATATCTGGCTTACATACCCCTTACCATCCACTGACCTTGGGTTTTATTTTCCTCTGTCAAGTGGAGATTATCACACATATTTTTAGGTAGATTTGTAAGGGGAAAAAATGACAAAATATTAAGTATCTAGTCCAGGTCTTAGCCCAGAGTGGGGACTATTATGGTTAATAACCTGGGAGAGGAGTGAGTCGAATGGCATGGTTTGTCCCTAGCTCCCTTACCCACCATGTCTCTTAAAATAGTCTTTAACTCCTCCAGAGAGTTGCTAAGACATCGAAGACTCCACTGGTGTTGTAGAGTCCTGGGAGCATAGCACAAAATGACTGAAAATCCCCCAAGACTTAGCATAAGCGGCAGTCTATTCCTTCCAGATAAGCACTCATGCTGACTCACCCCCGCTGTAGGTGCTTCCCACTGCACAAAGGAGAGAGAGGTCCCCGAGGGATGCTTATTCAAGTACTTGAGCCTGGATTATTGTTTGGGGAATAAATATGCATTTTAATAACCTTGTAGACTCAGTGAAATAGTGCAACATACATTTATTCAGTATTTCATTTGTAGAGTGCTTGTAAGAATTTATGAAAAACAGCACCTGGGGATCTGAGAATAAAGAAATCACTAAACTCTTTTCATAATGGGAACCTCTGTGAGCCAAATACAAAGTGCTGTGTACTCAGCTGCTTCAGTGGTGTCTGACTGTTTACAACCGCATAGACTGTAGCCCGCCAGGCTCCTCAGTCCATGGGATCTCCAGGCAAGAATACTGGAGTGGGTTCCCCTGCCCTCCTCCAGGGGATCTTCCAAACCCAGGGGTTGAATTGGCATCTCTTGGGTTTCCTACACTGTCAGGCAGCTTCTTTACCACTGATCCACCAGGGAAGCCCCCTGAATATGAAGCCATGGTGGTATACATTTGTTTGATAGTACTAGTAATTTGGAAATCCCAATTTCTTAAGAGTCACAGTTAATATTTAATGAAGTACTTCTTTCTAAAGCGAAAAGTGAAAGTGTTAGTCACTCAGTAGTGTCTGACTCTTCACGACTCCATACTCTGTAGCCTGCCAGGCTCCTCTGTCCATGGAATTCTCCAAGCAAGAATAATCAAGTGAGTAGCCATTTCCTTCTCCGGGAAGTCTTCCTGACCTAGGGATTGAACCCAGGTCTCCTGCATTGCAGGCAGATTCTTTGCCATCCTAGCCACCGGTGAAGCTAAGCCAAGTGTAAATTAATGTCAAAGAGCAAAATAATACAGCAGATAAATATTTATTAAAGCAGAAAAAGTTTGTTACTTAAAACCAAACAGGTGAAAATATATTACTTTTGCTTAAACTGAGGATAGATAGGGCTTCCCAGGTGGCGCTAGTGGTAAAGAATCCACCTTCCAAGACAGGAGATGTAAGAAATGCAGGTTTGATCCCTCGGTTGGGAAGATCCCCTGGAGGTGGGAATGCAACCCACTATAGTATTCTTGCTTGGGAAATTCCATGCACAGAGAGAGGAGCCTGACAGGCCACAGTTCATGTGGTCACAGAGAGTCAGATATCACTGAGTGACTAACACTTTCACTTTTCTTTTCACTCACGATATAGTATCAACAGAATCAGTGGATGGCTGGTTAAAAACACAGATTTCCAGGCCCCACCCCTAGAGATTATATAATTCAATTGGGTGGGAACAGGACTCTGCATTTCTGTCAAGTTCCCTGGCAATGTTGATGCTGCAGGTCTAGAGACCAAGATTTGAGAATCACTGATTACAAGCACTCTGGCTTTTTCAAAGCTCTCATTTTGTGTGGTTAAAGTGGTGCCACCTACTGGACATAATAGAAAAAACTCACAATAGAAGATTTAAGTATTTTTAAAGACGATCCTGAGGATTCTGCAAAGATCTTACAAACCCTTGTGCTTCTTTGTGAATTGGAGGGTAATGGGCCAATAGTTTTTATTATAACACAAGAATAGCATTTTTATTTTAACGTTTATTTTTTTCAGTATAGAAAACAATAAGACCATTCTGTTCACTGCTAGTATGTAAGGGTTGTACTACAACTAATTAGCTAATTAGCTATATAGCTGCCAATACTTGCTGATTTATAGCCCCTTCAATTGCATTGCAGGAAGGAATAAATCCTGGTACAACAGACACAAAAATATCTCCTTAGGCTTTTATTTATTCATCTATAAAATGAGAGGATAATCTCAAACAGCATTCTCTAATATTCTGTGATTCTGCTTTAAAGATATTTTGCTTAGCACAGCCTCAGAGAGAAGAAAGAATTGAATTTAGAATGAAGGTTTGTTCTCTGACATCATGCAATCCTCTTGTTTTATAAAAATAACTTAAATGTTTTTGGGACTTCCAAGTGCCTCTGTTTTTTCTTTTCAGGCCATGTTTTGTATATCATTAAAAATAACAATAATATCAATTTTCCTTATCAAATTATTTTAAGTTCATAAGAAAAGTAGAAATAGTTGCACTGGCTTGCTAAGGCTTCTGGAACAACATACCACATATTGGGTGGTTTAAACAACAGAAATGTGTTTCCTTACAGTTCTGGAGGCTAGGAGTCTGAGATCAACCTGTTGGCAGGTTGATTTCTCTGTAGCCTCTTTCCTTGACTTTAAAGGTGGCTGCTTCCCTCTATGTCTTCATGTGACTGTCCTTCTATCTTTGTGTCCAAATTTCCCCTTTTTAAAAGGACATCAGTCATATTGGATTAGGAGCCACCCTAATAACCTCATTTTAACAGAATTAATCTTTTTAAAGGGAGAAGGAAATGGCAACCTACTCCAGTATTCTTGCCTAGAAACTTCTATGGACAAAGGAGCCTGGCGGGCCACAGTCCACAGGGTTGCAAAAGAGGCAGATGTGACTTAGCAACTAAAAACAAGATAAGAAACCTGATGGCTTCATAGAGACTATGTCACATCTTTCCTAAAGGGGATTGCTGCAGCAGATTCTCTCTTGAGTCACTCTGCAGCCCAGCCGTGGAGAGCAAAGCACCCATCTCTCTTCCTACTGCAGAGCCACAACTCCCTCTGCAGGGACCAGGGAGAAAAAGACTATTCCAACAGCCAGCCATCATTACAACCTCCTGTGCTCTTGGTACAAGTCTGCAATTCCAACACCAGCATCTCATTTCAGAGCGGCTAGTCCTTGTGGCTCAGCCGGTAAAGAATCTGCCTGCAATGTGGGAAACCTGGGTTCAATCCCTGGGTTGGGAAGATGCCCTGGAGAAGGGAAAGGCTACCTGCTCCCATATTCTGGCCTGGAAAATTCCATGGACTGTATAGTCCGTGGAGTTGCAAAGAGTCAGACACGACTGAGCGACTTTCACATTTAGGAAGGTAAGGAATGCTGTGTCAGAGAAAAAGTTTAGGAAAATAAAAACAGGCTCTAAAGAATACAATAGGTAAAAATTCCCAATGCCAGACCACCAGGCAGAGCTTTGGGGAGTCTTCAGCTACCTCAACTCTCTTTCCTTATTTAAAATTAGCCAAAGCACAGGCTACCCAGGAGCTTTCTGGGTAAGGCTCTCTTAGGAGGGGAAACTGTCATATCTTACTTAGACAGTTATGCTGTCTACGTGCGTGCGTCCAAATCTTTGTGAACCCGTGGACTGTAGCCAACCAGACTCCTCTGTGCACAGAATTTTCCAGGCAAGATTACTGGAGTGGTTTGCCATTTCCTTCTCCAGGGAATCTTCCCAACCCAGGGATCGAACCCTTTTCTCCTGTGTCTACTGCTTTAGCAGGCAGATTCTTTACCACTGTGCCACCTGTGAAGCCCTAGACAATGATAGTTTACTTAAAATGTGAAAAACAGGCACAGACATTATTAATCCTAGCACCCTAAAGCAACATTCTTTTTGGTACAGAATTTCCAGTCTACATATATATTTATATGTATTTTACAGAGCAAAGATTGTATTATGGACATACTGTCCATGATGATCTCTGGTGGCCTCGGCCTGAAGCAGGGCTTGGGTTTCCCAGGCAGAGACTGGGGCCAGGTCATGGGAGCGAAAGCACAAGGTCTTAGCCCTAGACCAGTGGTCAGTGACAAGGGCCTTGGCCCTTCAGCTTTGCAGTAAAGAATTTTCATGAAGACGGAAAGTAGTGAAGCAAGTATTTATTGGGAGGGAAAAAAGTACTGTACACATGGATAGACACATGGGTGGACTCAGAGACAGAGTCACTGAGTCGCACTGTTGTGGGAATTTGAATTCCTTTTATGGGATTCCTTTGGCCAATCATTTTGATTTTCCTGGTTCATAGTTCATATTTGGTATATCTCAGGGTCCTCCCGTGTGTGCTCATGTATCTCTTAGTCAAGATAGGTCCTATTGCAAAGACCTGTCGGTAGACAAGTATCATTTGCCATCACTCCCCTTTGACCTCCAAGGAGTCTTTTTGTGCATGTGTGGTCATGGAGGTCTCTTGACTTTGAGAATGAGTAATATGTGGTTAGGGCAGGGTCCAGCCTCCTCCTTTAATTGTTTGGTATTCTTGTCTTGTAGCTTCAGTCTTCACAGAGTAAATCCCTATCACTTTACCTGTGGGGGGAGAGAGGGGGCTCTACCTCCTGCCTAAATTACAGTATTTCCACTGAATCTTAAGTAAGAAGCATTTTCCACATCTATCATTTTGATCATTGAATGGTATTCTATAGATTGGATAGACAAAATTCTCCCCATTATCCTCTGAACATTTAGATTGCTTTTAATTTTATAAATGATGTTGCAATGTGCATCTCAGCCCATAAATTTCCTACTTACTCCTTCTCTATTATCTATCCTATTTCCTTTGTAAATTTTCTAGAATTGGGTATGAACATTTCTATGTAGATTAGACTTTAGAATTAAGTACCCCTAACTTTCATGCAAAAGGATGTAGTCCTTAAATCTTTGGTGAAGTGAAGTCAAGTCGCTCAGTCGTGTTGGACTCTTTGGGACCCCATGGACTGTAGCCTACCAGGCTCCTCATTCCATGGGACTCTCTAGGCATGAGGACTGGAGGAGGTGGCCATTTCCTTCTCCAGGGTATCGTTCCCGACCGAAGGATCGAACCGGGGTCTCCTGCATTGCAGGCAGATGCTTTTACCTCTGAGCCACCAGGGAAGCCCACAACTCCATGTTGGCAGAAGTGGGATAGGAACCCAAGCCTCCAGGGGAGACTGCGACCTGAACGCAGCGCCTTAGACCGCTCGGCCATCCTAAATCTTTAAGTCTCTGTAAAAGACAGATTCTCTTCTTCATTAAAACTTTCATTACTGAGGCATAGGAGAGTGCCATCTACTGCCTTGAGTACATTACTTCCTGAAATTTGCCGCTTATTCCCAGAGAGGAGGATCAGATACCGGCCAAGGTCGGATCTGCTGCAGGTTGGGTGTTAAATGACAGGAAGAGTGCTCCTTAGTGAGGTCGCATTGCCAAGTCCCCGCGTCCAGGGCAGCCTGTATTTTCAGTGTAGGAGGCAGCCAGACACTGTTTCCTGCCTCCTTCGGAAACCAGTCTGTTGTTGGGAGCTTGTGATGCAAGCCACTGAAAAACAATGTATGCTGTGCTCTGGGCTGTTGGTTGTTCTGTCGAACCCATCTTCCTCTTCTCACCAGGGTAGATCCAACCTCATACATCATTATATTTCTCTTTGGTCCAGCTCTATGCTTTGCCACAGTGACTCTGGATTCTGGTTAGCTTTGGAGTCTCACTTCAGTGGAGGTGGTTAGCAATGGAGTCTCACCTTTCTCCTCCCCAAGAGAGTTCTCACTTTTTCCTGGGCCTGCAGTGTTCCCTATAGTTGCTGCCACATCACCTCCAAAGATTGCTCTTGATTATTATATGAGTTTTTTCTTCTTTTTTCTATTTTCTTTTTAAAAAATTGGAGTATAATTGCTTTACATGTTGTGTTAGTTTATGCTGTACAACAACATGCGGTCAGCTAGATATATACATTTATGCCCTCCTTCGTGAGCCTCCTTCCCACCCTCTAGGTCATGACAGAGCACTGAGCTATTAACGTATCTATATGGAATCTAGAAAAATGATACTGAAGAGCCTATTTGCAGGGCAGGAATAAGAGCCACAGACGTAGAGAATGGACTTGTGGATACAGGGCTGGGAAGGAGAGGGTGGGATAAATTGAGAGAGTAGGTGACATATATACGCTGTTGCTGTTTTTGTTGTTTAGTTGCTAGGTCATGTCCAACTCTTTTGCCACCCCATGCACTGTAGCCTGCCAGGCTCCTCTGTCCATGGGATTTCCTGGGCAGGAATATTGGAATGGGTTGGCCTTTCCTTCTGCAGAAGATCTTCCTGACCCACGGATCAGACCTGTGTCTCTTGTATTAGTGGGTGGATTCTTTATCACCGAGCCACCTGGGAGCCTCACGTATACACTACCATGTATAAAATAGATAGCTAGCGGGAAGCTGCTGTATATGGATGGGGTTTTTCTAAAGGGCATGTCAAGACTACTTTCTGTGTCACAAAATATTCTTTATGACCTTAGGCCCTGAAGATTTATCCAGCCTTATCTCTTATAGTTAATTCTTTGTTTTCAACAGAGTAAGCAACATTGTCCAATAGAAATATATAATTTTAAGCTTTCTAGTAGCCACATTAAAATAGGAAAAACAAATAAACCAAGCAAATGAACAAATAAAAACAACAGGTAACCCAGAATATTATCATTTTAACATTTGACACTACACGTATTTCAAGTGCTCAATAGACACATGTATTCCCAGCTCCAGGAGTCTCAGGCTCCACATAAGTTCCCCAATATAAGACTTCTGTTTTGATTCCCATGCCTTTACACATGCTCTTCTTTATTTCTACCTGGAATGAACTTTCTCCAATCTGGCAAACTCTTACTCATCTGTAAAAACCCAGCACAAATATCCCCTTTCCAGCAATTCTCTTAACTCTCTACAAATGTTACTAGTCTCTTTCTTCTCTGGTCTGCCACTCTGCTTTGTACATACTTCTACTTTATATTTATCCCTCTTCCCTGTAGGATATTTAGGCCTTTTCAAAATGTCCACAAACATTTGGACATTTCAAAATGTCCATAAAGCATTTGATTCATGTCTAAAGGTTCTTGAAATTTGGTCCTATCAAAAACATCCATGAGCATATTTGGTCCATGCTTAATGGTTTGATCAAAATCAAATATCAAGGACCTTTTGGTATATACCAAATATTTGTGAGTCATCATTCTTTATTGTAATATATTGATATACATTTTATAAAAAAATTATTCATAGCTTTTTACTTGATTTTGAGCTCTTTAGAGCAAAGATGTTCCCTTTTAATCTCTGTATCCTTAGAGTCAAGAATGGAGCACATTCTTACCATCAATGTGCAATAAATGGACAAATAGATGAATATTTACTAATCAAGCCGTAATCACCTACATTGAATTCTTATTCCTTATCCCCATATCACCTTACAGGGCTCCAACACAAGCCTGATGCAAAGATTTACCCAGACAAGCCATTTTTTTGTTGCTTCATTTTTGATCAGACAAAGTTAGAAGGAAAATAAAATAACTAGGTTGATGCCTGTCTACACAGTGATTTCCTGGGTGTTTTATAAGAATTGGACTTTTAGGTTAAACTGAGAACACTGAAGTATTCAAACTTGAACATCCTCATTCTTTGAATAAGGTATTTCTTTGAGAAAAGCTCCTCCTCCTTCACAAAATATGCTCAGGTGTGTTATGAGGTATGAGACTTAGTTTCATTTACAGTTAGATTAAATTACCTTCTTATGGTAAAGTCGCCTACCTTGTGTTCTGGAAGAAAGCTATTGGGGAAGGCTGGAGGAAGTTACTGACAGACTATTTTTTGGAAAATATAAAATGGTTGCCTTTCTTATTTCACTTTACTCTACTTTGTTTCATCTTATATAATATATTTTTTTTAATGCACTTTAAAGCTGTTTAAATTCCCAACAGTTTGTGCTAGGAAGCATCAATAAGACAGGTCTTATTGTATGTATCATATTATCCCTATGTACAGTTATGTAAATAACAAAAGATCGAGTCTAGGTTTGAAAATGTTACATACCATAGGAAAAGAAGCTGCAGTAACATGCCTGGTTGCTGTTTTTTTTTTTAAGATTAGAAACTTGTTACTGAGACCAGGCAGAATATAAAAATTAAATATAATAAATATAAATGAAGTATAATAACATAGAAAGATATATTTGCACTAGTGCCTATAACTTAGCCTTCTTACTTTAAATCTATACACTATATATACATATACATATATCCTTTAAGTAGGTTCATTTTATTCTCTGAGCAGTATGGATATATAGATAAAATGCCAGGGACGAGATGGCTGGATGGCATCACTGACTCGATGGACGTGAGTCTGAGTGAACTCCGGGAGTTGGTGAAGGACAGGGAGGCCTGGCGTGCTGCAGTTCATGGGGTCACAAAGAGTTGGACACGACTGAGCGACTGAACTGAATTGATGGCTTTTTAGGGTCTACAAAATGTTTAGGAATTGAAAGATAAAATTTATTGGCCCTCAAATATGAAAATTCTTGGTAAATTAAACTTAAAATATTTAGTTGTCCCAAATATAACATTATATAAACAGGACTCATAGTTAATTAATATTCATAAATATTTATTCTATTTGAACAATTAGTGGGTTAAATTTCTTCACAAGAAACTTGAGTATATGTCATGATTGCTAGATTATTGAGGATCATAAATTAAATGTTAGTCATGCTCAAATAATTTAATAAAAATACTACAAAAATTATGTTTTCTGAAAATATTTCATAGCAAAAATAATATTTACTGTAGGGTGTGGGGACATTTTAATAAATTTGACATAATGTGAGATATAGCCTTAGGGCCCACAACAATCTTAAATTGGCCCTAATTTTTAAAATCAATTGGTTTTATTTCTTAGAGCAGTTTTAGGAGAATTTTTTAAAATGGAGAATTTCTCCATTATTAATGGAGAAATGGGCAGCAGCTATAGAATTTTTGTACCCCTCCCCTGTAACTGTTTCCCCACTTATTAACATCTTGCATTAATGTGCTACATTTGTTACAATTGATGTGCCAATTTTTACATTATTATTCAGATCAAATCAGATCAGATGAGTCGCTCAGTTGTGTCCGACTCTTTGCGACCCCATGAATCGCAGCACGCCAGGCCTCCCTGTCCATCACCAACTCCCGGAGTTCACTCAGACTCATGTCCATCAAGTCAGTGATGCCATCCAGCCATCTCATCCTCTGTCGTCCCCTTCTCCTCCTGCCCCCAATCCCTCCCAGCATCAGAGTCTTTTCCAATGAGTCAACTCTTCGCATGAGGTGGCCAAAGTACTGGAGTTTCAGCTTTAGCATCATTCCTTCCAAAGAAATCCCAGGGCTGATCTCCTTCAGAATGGGCTGGTTGGATCTCCTTGCAGTCCAAGGGACTCTCAAGAGTTTTCTCCAACACCACAGTTCAAAAGCATCAGTTCTTCAGCGCTCAGCCTTCTTCACAGTCCAACTCTCACATCCATACATGACCACAGGAAAAATCATAGATTAGCTAAAGCCTATCCTTTCCATTAAGGTTCACTCGGCGTTGTACATGGTACGGATTTTGACATATGCATATAATGACATGTATCCATCATTACAATATCATACAGAATATTGTCATTGCCAAATGGCTCTAATGTTTAGACCTGGGCCTTTATAACACAGGTTTTCACTGCAACTTGCACATATGAGTTTCACTTATCACGGCCAAGTAGGGCTGTTCCACTTACCGGTGGTCTCTACACAGCTATAGTCAACAACTAGTATGAGCCTGTCTGAAATTGTTTCTTATCATTTTGGAAGAGAGTATTCTGAGGTACTAATTTCCTCTTTAGTCTTATGCAGCCTCCTCTTTTTATTTTACTCTTTAAATAGTTATTTATCTGGCTTGCTTTGTTTTCTTTTTGTTTCCTTTTAGTGGCATCAGAAACGGTCTGTTTTCATGGTGACTAATTTAATCTTCTGGGATGTGTTCCAATGTGGGAGATAAAGTGCTTTTATTATTGTCAGGATCATTACTGTTCCCATGTTTACCCAGGGCATCTATCGGGTGTTGGGTTTCCTTTCTTTTTCAGTTGGTTGCCTCAGATGCTGGGTCCTTATTTCCTGTTGTGTTCCCGATTCGTTTTCACTTATCTTTGGATTTCCAGCTTTTAAAGATATTACTCTTAAAACCCAGGGAGTTATTTCTTAGGAAATTTGTAGCTGTTTTACAGTTTCTATTTTTTAGGATATTCTGACTGATTGTTTAGCCCCCTGTTAGCCAGGGAAATAGTAGGCAGTAGTGGAAATAACACAGAACTTAAAAATCAGAAGTAGTTTCAAGCTCTATCATGCCCTGACTAGGCATCAAGCTCTTAGTAAATGGGGATAATGATGCCTGACTTGAACAGGCTAGTTTTATCCTCCTCAGTCCTACCTGAAAAGTCCTTAGTGTACTAAGCACACACACACATGCACTGCCCCAGAGCTGATCCAGGTGTGACACGGGTGAATTAACTTGGGTAGATATCTAATACACTATGGAGAAACACTCATTTATCTTTTTTTTTTTCCATTTGTTCATTCATCCATTCAACATTTATTGTGTCAGCTCCAAAGTTAAGCTCTGGGAATACAAAGATGAGTGAGTTTCAGCACTGCCCTCATGGGTTCACTGTCTCAGATAACCACTAGAGAAAACTCAATCTGAAAATTTTAAACTCAGTGCGAAAAACTGTAATGAGTGTGTTGCCTTTCCCTTTGCCTTTGGTTGCTGGTTTGTCGCATAGCCTTTTGGGGTTCACATCCAAAGGACTGAAAGTGGATTGGGCTTAATGGTGGCTTCTTAGGTGACACTTGCCTCTGCTAATCGTATGAATGCTGATATACAGCCTTAGCGGAGAAGGAAATGGCACCCCACTCCAGTACTCTTGCCTGGAAAATCCCATGGACGGAGGAGCCTGGTAGGCTGCAGTCCATGGGGTCGCTAAGAGTCGGGCACGACTGAGCAACTTCACTTTCACCTTTCACTTTTCATGCATTGGAGAATTAAATGGCAACCCACTCCAGTGTTCTTGCCTGGAGAATCCCAGGGACGGGGAAGCCTGGTGGGCTGCCGTCTATGGGGTCGCACAGAGTCGGAAACCACTGAAGTGACTTAGCAGCAGCAGCAGCAGCATATGGCCTTAGAGAGAGCTTTAGTACTGGAGGTTGGGAATGGCATTAGAATACAGAAGACAATTAAGGCATTTAAAAGAGTATTTTGTTAGCTACTTATACTGCAATTTCTGGTTTGAAAAACATGGTTCATAAGTGGTTTCAGTATTATATTTATTAATTAATTTGAGGAATAACATTGAATTAAAGAGATACATATGGGTGAAACAACAGAAATAATTTTGAGTACACATTGTGGAACAAAATACAATATGTCTTGTAGTGTTTAGGTACTTACTCTATTTGAGGGGATGTTGGTAGAGTAAAACTTATATTAGCAAGGCAATAAAATGCATCTTGAATTCTCATTGATCATAAGACTTTCAACGAGGCCCACTAGACAGTCTGTTTTACAACTGATTTGGATTTTATAGTCTCTCTTCCATGTGAAGAAGAATTTCCAGTCTCTTGAAAATCTCCAGAGCACTTAATCATTTCTTACCACAGTAGCCTGCCCAGGCAATAGTGCCGAAGACTGAGTGGTGTCAGCAGTGGTCCTATCTTTAGGGTAGCTTGAAGGTCCTCAGATCCTGCCATGATTCTTCTTAATGGGAAAGACCATGGAAAGGAGCAGGGAATAGCTGGGGAGCAGTATTTCTTTCCTTTCTTGTTTGCCTTTAAACTTATAGGCCCATACTCCAAACCTAACTGAGTGTGCTGCTGCATGATAGAGAAATGGTGATGCCCCTGCAACAGGGATTTATAAATAACCTTTCCTATGGGTGGTGGTATTGCACACTGGTTAGGGAAAAAAAAAAAAAGCATTTAGTATCTATCACTTTCAGTATTTCATCATTTACAAGCTGTACTCTTTCCTCTATGCTTTAACATCTGTGAAATTGGAGCCCAAATTGGAATTGATGAAATACTGTAGTTTAATTGGCTGCATTTTTGTCCTCTATGAGTGGGACATAAAACAATAATGGTACTGTCATCTCACATTAGATGATGTGGTGCTAGCTACGCGAACCACAGAACAGTTCCTTAAATGCTCTGTGTCGTATATCCCACATTGATTCTCAGTGCACAACACTGGCACAGAATAAACTACAGAAATAAAATTATATGCTTTTTATTACATTGCTTCATATTTCTTCTTACACTGTCTCTGTGATACAGGGTAGAACATAAATTAGAATAATTCTTCACATCAGTAACGTACATGAGTTTTCTTGTGTGATTATTTAGTTGTTAAAATTACTACTGTATCATATGTTGATTTATTTTTATTATGAAAAATGATTATGGGACAGGGAATAAAATGTGGAGATAAATAACAATATATGTTTGCATAATGCCTTATGTCTTCAAAACCACTTAGCAGTCTTATCCTCCTTTACTTCCCCATGCAGTAAAGAGCAAGGTATTATCCTCCTCTGTAGAAGGGAAAGGATTGAGTGACTTACTCTAAGACACCCAGATATCTTCCAAGTCCTTGTCCAGAGCTTTCTTCTGCCTTTGAAATCTTTTCCACACTCACAGCATCAACTATCCCTGCTTTTAGATTGCCATTTAATTTCCAGAGGTCCTCTCTCATATTTCTGAGATTGTCTCACCACGTATCTCACCGTCACCCTCAACATGTCTTACATAAACTGTCTTTTCCCTGTAACAAACCCATTATAGGTTATTCCGATGTTTACTTCTTTCAACAGTGCAGTTACCTTCAGAAATGTGGAGTCATACTTAATCCCTCCCCTTTCCTCAACATCTTCCCTCACAGTGTATCAATACCAATTTTTTCCCATCATTCTTCTCCAGCGTATTTTCCTTTAAACCTCCTCTGGTATTTTTTTCTAGTCAGGAATCTTCCAGTAGTCTCTTAGTCTTCTAATTCATCTTGTACTCAGCTGGCTTAATGCTTATAAAATTAATTTTTGTATATGTCACAGGCTCAATCTTGGGAAGAATGAACTCTAAGGACCAGAAGGATCTCAAGTCTGGTTAATGCTCTCTTTTAATCACAGAGGGCTGGGCAATGATGAGCCTAGTTCACTAAGAGAAATTAGGATCGTGAGACCAGCCAAGAGAAGATAATGCCAGGGCTTCCCATATGGTGCTAGTGGTAAAGAACCTGCCTGCCAATGCAGGAGATGTAAGAGACATGGGTTCGATTCCTGGATTGGGAAGATCCTCTGGAGGAGGGCATGACAACCCACTCCAGTATTCTTGCCTGGACAATTCCATGGACAGAGGAGCCTGGAGGGCTACAGTCCATGGGTCACAGAGAGTTGGACATGGCTGAAGTGATTCAGCATGCACGCACGCAGACCAAGGAAGTCCCTTCTAGGTCTTCTCTCTAATTATTTAGACTGATCTTTTATTCAACATATGACAAAACAAACAACAAAAAAATCCTTCCTCTATCAGCCAGTTTTCTCAATAAAACCTGGACATGCTGTGCTTATTTCTGCCCTCCACTTTTGCTCATATGGCACCCCAGTCATGCAAAAAATGCATTCAGTGAACACTTACTAGGCACTTACAAGGAAAGAGAATATAAAAATGAGGAAGATCCTGCTTTAGTCTTATTAGCTCAAAGGCAGTTAAGGAGGGGAAACAAGTAATTAATTATGATACAGTGCAATAAGTGTCACTGCTTACAAAGTGTTTATTGGGAACATAAAGAAGCTATGTCCAAGAAGCTATGTAAAGAAGCTGTGTCCAAGGCAGTCAGGAAAGACTAGAAAGTGGAGGTGACATTTGAACAGATCCTCTTCTCCTCAGTCTTTCCAGATTCTGTTCAGGCATTTATCCAATGGTGCAATGTGTCTAAAATGCCTAAGGTGTCAGCACTTTATAAAACTCCTTTGAAACTTTTGACAGTATCATAACCTGTTAGTCACTGTTTTGTATGTATTCTCCTCAGTTCCTCAAGCTAGATCACAAACTCCTAAACAATGGGGATCATGCTCTACATTTAGATACATTTTAGTATCCATCTCCAGACACAGAAACTAAATCCATGTTTACTAGAAGATTTCTTTTGATCCTTCATATACATGCTAATTTTCATAATTAAAAGTCATATATGTGCTGTCACACATTAGTGACTACAAGTTCTGACGTTAAAAATAAATTTTTTGGAGAGAAGCACGCTCTCTTCTAAAGTACAGTTATTGGGGGATGTGCTACTAAATAATTCAGGTTACATGCAGCAAATTCTAACTTGATTATTATGATGGTAATGATTCTGTTATTTAGTGCTCAGAGAGAAATGTACACATATTTGAAACAAGCACTGCAGGCAAGAGGAAGTGATGGTGCATGATCCACAATATATGCAGTGTTTTACAGCAAACATGCTGGGTGGAATGTATATTGATTTTTTTAATCTGTAAGTGGGACTTCAGGTCTATAAAATATTGCTTACTGGGATCAGGTTTCCTTGAACAAATACAGGTGACCTCTCTTTTCCTGATTTTTTTTCATCATTTATTACCAGACTGGCACCATAATGTACCTCCTTCTTCTTCTGGAGGTACACAAAGGAAGCTTGAGCTATGATTATGTTTATTTCACTTATTTAAAACAAACAAAATATACAGATGAATGAAACTAGGGGACTTTATAACAGAAGAAGTGGGCATGCTTAAGAATAAATTAACTATTCAAAGCTGACTCGATTTGCAATTTAGGGAAATTCAATCCAGCAAAAGCTCAATTAGTCTAGATTTGGTTTTTTTTTTTTAATTAAATGCCCAGTTTAATAACCCAGACTATCATTTTAAAAAATGCGTGTCTAGTTATATTTTGAAGTGTTAGCACTGGGCATTTCTTTTGCTTTTTCAGGAAAGAATTCATAAGTAAAACTGAAGTAGAATACCATGTTATGCTTTACAAAATACTTTGAAGGCACTTGAGAATGTATGAATTTTATCTCTATAAACAGTTATATCAAAATTCATTGTGGATTATCACTAGCAAAAATTTAGTAGGATGGATTTATACTCTATGGGTTGCCAATTTGGGGATTTACATTTATAAATGATTTCTTTAGTAGGCTTCTTATTAGAGTTAAGAAATAAATTTAAAAAGCTCATTTAGCACTTTTAAACTATTACAGAAAATAACATCATGTTCTATGCAAAACACCTTTAAGTTATAAAGAAACAATATCTAGCTTCAAAAAAGAGAAAATATTTATTAAAATTCAGTAGATAATTTCTTAGTTTCACTGTGTATCATATTATTTTAAGATTGCCCAAAGAATCCATATGTCAGGAAACTGCTTTGAATATGGGTTTATAAAGGATAAGTGGCCTCTAACATTGTATAAAGGAGGGGATCCAAATTATAATATGGATACTGAAGTCTAGTATTATGACCCACTGGCATGAAATAATTTCATAAGTAAACTCATCTGAATATTGTCAGCAGTTTATTAGATATGAATTATTAGGAGATTGGAGACAATTCTAAATACACATTTTCAATATGCATATGCATTTCAAAAATATACATTTTTATCTATCATTTGCTCTTCCACAATGACCATTCTTATTTATTCATCTGCTGGCTTTTATGGTGAAGGAGGTTAATAATGGGGCAATCTTCCCTGTTGCCCTGGAGGAACTGAATAAAAGCCTTTTCATTTGTTTAGGGGTGAGGCCTTCATTTACATTTATGCAGTCTTGAGACTTGGTTTGGGCTTATTTACGTGAATTTTCATGGTGAATTCTAACTGAATACATTTATTTCCCTAACTTCTCAACAGTGTTTCAAATGCTATTCAAGATAAATCATAGGACAATGATTTTAAAGAAAGTTTGATCAAGTAAATCTATTCTGAATTTATTTGCCATGGATGGCCATCACTAGAATAGGCAGCCACTTCCTTAATAATGTGGGTCATTTTTGGTTCTAGTACCTGATTATTGCCAATATTAAATGATGGGATACAAAAAGCAAGACCTCAGAATAAAAATTCAACTTTTCTTATCAAATAGCAATTTTACCTAATGTAACAGTAAGTAAAATGTTAAAAGTCTAACTTGTAAGTTTGAGGCTTAAATAATTAACACATTGATTGCCTTTAAGTTTTCTTATCATTTTTACTTTTGTTACATAAATAAAGGAGAAAAAGTACTTTTGTGAACTTCACCAAATGCTCACACACCGTTTTTTGTTTTCATCCTATAGTTAAGTCATATTTCCCTGTTGGGAAATGGGAAAAGTTAGCCAATATCTCAATAGAAATATCTTATAATACAGTAACATTACTTCTTGTAAAAATCATTCTGCTGATCATTTTTTAAAAATGACTTACCTTACTGTATCTGTGTGATGTTCAAAATTAAAGCCCATTTTTCAGGTAGTAGGGAGACTTCTGTGCTGAGCGTTTTCTGGCTTATTCATAAAATTGGCTTAAGCAGAGGAACAGGAGAGCAGGGAGTAAAACAAACATAGAAACCCAGGAGAGAAGATGTGCCCTGAAGACCAGTGCTAACGGCAACAGAGAGAGTGGAGGCAGGCCTCCTCCTGTGTAGTTTCACCTGATTTCCAATCTGTGTTAGCACAGAGAGCTCACAGACAGACATGCTTTTTAGATGTTGAAATGCTTACTTAAGCCCAGAGATATACTGAAACCAGTTTTGTTTTTGTTTTTTTTGGGTTTTTTTTTTTGCCTGCATAAATAATGCATATAATATACTTATACCCCAACACAGCATACACTGTGCATAGAAAATAGCTGTTGACATCTCTGAATTATATAGTGTAATATAAGGGGCATAAAAATGTAACCTGCTATTTGTTTTAGTGACTGTTGGAAATGATTTAGTTTGGTTTTCAGCTCAAGTTATAAAACAGACTTGCTGTTTTAAAAGCCTACTTTTATAACAATTTCGGGCTGAAAGGCCTCGAAAAAGATCATATAGGCAAGGCAGTTGGTTCTGAGAAGACCTTCCACAGTCAGAAAAACTTGAACCAGTTTCATTGCTTTGAAATGATTGGCATCTTTAATGTCTACATCCATGTACAATAAGATGAAAAAGCAATGTTTTAACTTTTAAAAAGGAAATGGTATTTTGCTATTTTGGATTTATTTCTGTTCATGTTATTTTAAACAGAAAGACTCTCAAAATTGTTTTGTTAATGTAACATAATACGCCTGGAAATAAATGAAAAAAATCCATCAAATACTACATTCATTTAATTTTTTTTCTGGATTTTAAATTGCATTCTATCTTCCTCCTCCCTCAAAGACCAATAAGTGATATATGCTATCAGCAAAGATACTGGCCCATTTGCATTCTTTGATATGCACAGGAGTCCTTGGTTTTCTTGTTAGTGAAAGTTTGGTTGTAGGCGTGCATAAGTTAACCAGGTTAGTGGATGCCACTCTGTGCTTCACTTCCAAAAAGGGGAACTTCCAGAGACTTAAGAGCTAAAAAGTGGGTGTATGCACACAAGGTGAAAGCCGTCCCCCATCCCCCCGCAAGTCATGAGGGCCCTTGGTCTTCTGCAAGTTTGGGGATCTCACTTCTAGACTATCATTCTACTGCTTGCTAGTTTTTGGAAATTGAGCAGAATACTTCCTTCAACCCTGGCATAAAACAAGAATGTAGCTCCTAGATGATGAATTCATAAGGCCAAAGGCAAGTGCTTTGACATGTAGCCTCACTTTTAGGTTATGCCTCCATTTCCCAGGACCCGTAAGTTCCTTTCTAAATGTCTCCAGGTTTGCTTCCAAGACTCCTGTGGGTCTTTTCTAAGGACCACTAAGTGGGCTTGAAAAGGTGCCCAGGAGTGGCTGTTTGTAAAAGTCACAGAGACAAGGACTGGTCTGGAATGTTAGTGCGTATTCCTGGGAGGTTCCTTCCCATGGCAATCTTGAGAAGAGAAGGCAGGTGAGACAGGAAACTAGAGGTCAAGGTAGAAAGCTACTTCTAACTACAACTTACAAGTGCACAACTCCAAGGAGTCAGAGAATTTTAAATACAAATCTGGCCTTGAAAATATATAAAGAACCACTTGTTAAAGTAGGATGATAGGGTATATTTTGCCCTACATTTTGCTAGCATGATTTATAACTTAAAAAATTGGGAATATATGATTTCAACCCTTCATTTTTGTTCTTTCCCAGTCTCAGGTTTATTTTGAGAATTTCCAAATATACAGAGAAGTTGAGAGAAAAATAGTACAAAAATATCCAAATATCTAGACCTGGAGCCCCTGGTGGCTCAGATGGTAAAGCATCTGCCTGCAGTGCAGGAGACCGGGTTTCAGTTCCTGGGTCAGGAAGATCCCCTGGAGAAGGAATGGCAAGCCACTTCAGTATTCTTGTCTGGGAAATCCCATGGGCAGAGGAGCCTGGCGGGCTATAGTCCATGGGGTCACAAGAGTCAGACATGACTGAGTGACTAACACTTTCATTTTCATCCAAATATCCAGACCTGGATTATAGTAGTTAACATTTAGCCAATTTTTGTATTATTTCTTTCTCTTTCTCTCTCTCTTTTTCTGTGGCTTAACCATTTTATATTAAGTTGCAAGCATCAATAGATTTTACCCCTAAATATTTCAGCATGAATCTCCCCCAAGCAATTACAGTCTCCTCAACTGTAACACCATTATCTAATCTCAGAAAAATAACACTAACATGGTAGTATTTAATGCTTAGTCTCTATACACATTTACCCAAATTGTATTATACCAAAAATGTCTTTTTAAGTTATTTTTTTCAAACTAGGATTCAAATAAAATTTGCATTGTGTTTATTTGATCTCTTTAGAATCTTTTAAACTAAAAGAGTCCCCTCACTTCCTCCCCCACTCCCCCCACCCCCCATTACGTAGAGTTTTTGAGTCCTAGCAATTGTTTCTTAGAATGCCGTCAATTCTGGATTTGTCTGGTTGTTTTCTTCTTTGGGTCATTAACTAGTTTCCCTTTTTCCTTTATCTTTAATAAACTGAAAGTTAAAGTCTTGATTAAATTCAGATTAAACACTGGCAAAATATTTTATAGCTATGGTGTTCTTCATTTGCATTACACGAGGAGGCATATAAGGTAAAAATTTCCATTATTAAGGATGCTAAATTTTATCATTTATGTGACTTTCCATAGATAAGCTACAGTTGACCACCAGTGTCCGTGGGGATGTTGGTTCTAAGACCAACTGCAGATATCAGAATCCACGGTTGTCTAAGTACCTAGTCAACACACTGTGTTGGCACTTCTGCATCTACAGATTTAACCAAACAAATACAGATTGTGCATTGCTGTATATATTTGTTGAAGAAAATCTGCATATAAATGGACCCACCCAGTTCAACCCCTGTTGTTCAAAGGTCAACTGTAATGATATCTCAGGGTAATTTTAATTTGATTTCCTCTTATTATAAGTGGTGTTAATCTGTTTTGTTACTGGAAAATTTACCTTTCTTTTTATATTCTATGAAATTTTATTAATGTCTTTTGACTGGGGATACTTAAAATTATTTTATAATTTTGAAAAAGAAATGGATATTAACAGAAGTATGTTCAAACTACCGCACAACTACACTCATCTCACATGTTAGTAAAGCAATGTTCTAAATTCTCTAAGCCAGGTTTCAACAGTACATGAACCATGAACTTCCAGATGTTCAAGCTGGTTTTAGAAAAGGCAGAGAAACAAGAAATCAAATTGCCAACATCTACTGAATCATTGAAAAAGCAAGAGAATTCCAGAAAAACATCTATTTCTGCTTTATTGACTATGCCAAAGCCTTTGACTGTGTGGATCACAATAAACTGTGGAAAATTCTGGTAGAGATGGGAATACCAGACCACCTGACCTGCCTCTTGAGAAACCTGTATGTAGGTCAGGAAGCAACGGTTAGAACTGGACATGGAAAAACAGACTGGTTCTATATCGGGAAAGGAGAATGTCAAGGCTGTATATTGTCACCCTGCTTATTTAACTTCTATGCAGAGTACATCATGAGAAACACTGGGCTAGATGAAGCACAAGCTGGAATCAAGATTGCTGGGAGAAATATCAATAACCTCAGATATGCAGATGACACCACCCTTATGGCAGAAAGTGAAGAGGAACTAAAAAGCCTCTTGATGAAAGTAAAAGAGGAGAGTGAAAAAGTTGGCTTAAAGTTCAACATTCAGAAAACAAAGATCATGGCATCTGGTCCCATCACTTCATGGCAAATAGATGGGGAAACAGTGGAAACAGTGGCAGACTTAATTTTTCTGGGCTCCAAAATCACTGCAGATGGTGATTGCAGCCATGAAATTAAAAGAAGCTTACTCCTTGAAAGGAAAGTTATGACCAACCTAGACAGCATATTCAAAAGCACAGACATTACTTTGCCAACAAAGGTCAAGGCTATGGTTTCTCCAGTGGTCATGTATGGATGAGAGTTGGACTCTAAAGAAAGATGAGTGCTGAAGAATTGATGCTTTTGAACTGTGGTGTTGGAGAAGACTCTTGAGAGTCCCTTGGACTGCAAGGAGATCCAACTAGTCCATCCTAAAGGAAATCAGTCCCGAATATTCATTGGAAGGATTGACGTTAAAGCTGAAACTCCAATACTTGGGCTACCTGATGCAAAGAGCTGACTCATTTGAAACGACCCTGATCCTGGGAAAGATTGAAGGCGGGAGGAGAAGGGGATGACAGAGGATGAGATGGTTGGATGGCATCACAGACTCAATGGACATAAGTTGAATAGACTCCCGGAGTTGGTGATGGATTGGGAGGCCTGGCTTTCTGCTGTCCATGGGGTCACAAAGAGTCAGACACGACTGAGCAACTGAACTGAACAGGCTGAACTGAAGACAGAGTAGAAGGTTCCCATCTACTTTTCACTCAACTTCTCGCATGTTAGCATTTCACATTATGATGGTACATTCACTGAAAGTAGGAACTTAAAATTGGTATAATGTTTTTCACTGAACTATAGACTTTATTCATTTTTCCAGTTTTTCTACTAATATTACTTTTCCAGGTGCAACCTCCAATCCAGAACCTGTCTCCTTAATCTCTTCCAATCAAATGTGTTAGCTGTTTGTCAAATCTTTTTTTTTTTTTTCCCATGACCCTGAAACTTTAGAAGAATTTGTAGAGTGTCTCTTGTTTTTGGTTTTTCTGATGCTTTTTCATGGTTGGACTGAGTTATTGATTTTTAGAAAAAATATCGCAGACCTGAAGTGCTTTCTCATTGTGTCAGATTGGTGGTATATGATATCAACATGACATAACCGATGTTATAAACTTGATCACTTGGCTAAGATAGTATCTTCCAGGTTTCTCCACTATGAAGTTACTTCCCTCTCCTCCTCCATATACTATATGTTAAAAGTAAATAAATTCTATCCACACTCAAAGGAAGGAGAATCATATTCCAGCCTCAGAGGGAAAGTACAATTGGTGGATATATGTTAAAACCATAATAGTAATTTAAAAATATTTTTGTGGATCTACTTTGCAGGTATGAAGATATCCTGTTTCTCCTTGGAGTTGTAAACACTAATTTAAACATTTGCCAGTGAATATTGTCTGCAGCAATTATCATATGGTTCTCTAGTGGTTTTCCATTTTCCCAGTTTTCATATTTATTGTTTGGAATTCTTCTATAAATCCCATTTAGTTATCAATCCAGTTATATCTTTATATTAGTATTGGCACATAGACATTTATTTTATTCATTGGCTTGTAATTCAACTTTTTGTTATTCATCATGTTCAAATTGTGGCTGTTGAAAGTTCTTTCAGACTGGGTCCTATATCGTTTTTTTTTTTTTTTAAGCTACCTTTCTAGCACCACAGAATACTTCAGGCTTATCTTAACATTTTGCCTGACATATTCTATAGACACATAGACGTTTAAAAATTTTTTTACTTTGAAATATTTTTATGCATATAAAAGATTTGCAAAGATAGTAGAGAGTTCCCATATAAATGTCACCCAGTTTTCCTAATGTTGACATCTTATACAACCATCATACAGTGCCCACTATGTTGGCTGTGTGGTCAGGGCTGACTACTGTGGAAGCAGTGATAGGCAAGACTGGTCTCTGACCCAGCTGGCTGCCCAGCTCTTTCTTGTGTGGAGGCTGCTGGCCCATTAGTGAACAGGTCCTAGAGAGGATGGCAGTGGTGCCTGATTTTCAAGGGTTGCTGCTGGCTTAATGGTGGTCCCACTGGTGGTCCTGGAACAGCTGACTGTGGAACCTAGGGGTCCCAGGACTGGTGCTGGCTCACTGATGAATGCATAGGCCCTTGGCACTAATAGGCTAGGAAAGTGAAAGTGAAACTGTTATTCACTGAGTTGCATCCAACTCTTTGTGACCCTGTGGACTGTAGGCTCCAGGCTCCTCTGTCCCTGGGATTTTCCAGGCAAGAAAACTGGAATGGGTTGCCATTCCCCTCCCCAGGGAATCTTTTAGCAGGGATTAATTCTGGGTCTCCTGCATTGCAAGAAGATTCTTTACCATCTGAGCCACTAGAGAAGCACAATTAAGCCAGAAGGAGGACTCCAAAATGGTGATTGCCAGCACCAATGTCCCCGTCATAGAAAAGGGCCCCTAAATGCCTGCACTAGTATGTATGTCCCCAAAGGGGAGCCTCAGTCGCCTCCTGCCTCTCCAGGAGCCTCTCTAAATTAACAAGTGGGTCCAATCTAGGCGCCTTTCAAATTACTGCCTATTTTCTGGGTTTTGGAGTGTGTGTGGTTTCGTGGGCACCCTTTCAGGGTCTCTGTTCCTACGGTCCTCTGACTCCCTCATATGCAAGCCCTGCTGGCCTTAAGCCAGATATTCTTTGAGGTCATCCTCCCCACGCAGGCCCCCCAGGCTGGAGAACCCTTTATGGGGCTGTCACCTCTCTCTGCTTGGAAAGAATCTTTGCAATAGTGATTATCTTTCTGTGGGTGTGGGTCACTTACTCAGGGGTATGGATCTATCTCTCTTCTCCTCCTACCTGTCTTCTTGTGGTTCTTTTTTACCTGTAGTTGTGGAAAATCTTTTCTGCTAGTCTTCAAGCTGTATTTAGAAAAGGCAGAGACACCAGAGGTCAATTTCCTTGCTAAGAAATGAAAGACTGTGCCTATGTGGAAATCTCATCATTTCTTGAAAAGCCCATTGGATCTTGATATAATCCTGATTAGGAAAATCAAGTAAAGAAGTTTCTTCATTTTGAGATAGAATCTACCTTCACTTGTTTTTATCCATTGTTCAACTCCTGAAGACCCTGTGAACCAGATTATTTCCCTTTGCCATATTTTGACATTCAGAGATCTGGTGATTACTAAAATATCTATCTTCTCTAGACTAATCATATCTATTCTTTTTCTTGTTCTTCATGCAGCATGACTTTAAGTCACTTTAGCATCCAGGATGTGCTGTCTTAAGACAATTTTAGTTTCTTTATATTCCCACATTTTGAAAATCAACAATGTTTACTGGATACTTCTTATCAAATAGTGTCAAAGTAATCGATTATAATGTAGAACATTTCCTTAGTAGTCCAGATAGGATAATTTTAAATTATTTGTCCTTTAATGTCTGTCTTCCCTATTTGACTGTTAGCTCTTTGCAGTAAGGGAACAGGTTTATCTTGGTCCATCACCTTGTTTTCCATGCCTAGCCTACTGCCTTTCTGATGCAGAGTGTTCTTAATTATCCAATGACTGAACAGATGGATGGGTGAAAATTAAGGTCTGTGGCATCATTTTTACTTTAATTCAATAATAAATTACTTACCTATAGTTTCAGTAGGGTTCTGATATAAACTGGCTCATGATAGTAAATCTCATAACTGTTTCCTCTAAGAGCTATAAAATCTTTCTAGCATGACTTTTTATAAAGGAGAAACATCACACATCAAGAGGATATATCACAGAGGATAAAATGATTCTGTGATTCTGGCCTGTGGAGTGTCCAAGTTATTAATGCCTATTTTTTCTTATGAATTCTTTTATTGACCTCTCACTTTGGAAAGAGGTAAAGTGTTAGGTGATTACTTAATTGATCTGAAATAGATTTGATACCATGCTCTCAACATCTTAATCAATACACATATGGGTACATCCCCTCCTCAGGACTCTTACTCCTTAGATTTGGAATGAGGAGAGGATATATATATATTTTTTAAGTTTTACAGATGGTTCAAATGCAAACTATTGATTGAGAGTCATCAAGTAGCTTGATGAAGTAGCTTAGAGAATGAAGTTAAGTGGGATGTAATAATTGCATACAAATGAAAAATGACAAACTATCTACTCTCTGAGTCCTCTGGAAAACTAATTAATTCCCAACTGGGGTCTTTTGCAATTTCGAAAACTAATAGCTAACCAGCTGTGGGTGAGGGAAATGTCTTTTAGGTAACAAGATCAGCAGAGAGACCTAGAATCATTGTAATTCTCTTCCTCTATATTCTATAACCAGAAGCTGAGGATGGACTTTATTATCTCCTTTTCATTCCCTCTTTCAACACTCACTTTGTACCAGGGAGCCCGGACTGGGACTTGAATAGGACTAGATCTTAGATTGTAAATCATTCACCATTTAGAAAAGTTATCAAATTTAGTGACTCTCTGTTGAACCCTTTATTCAGTAACTTTTCCTTTCTCAGCCCCCATCTCTTTCTCTCTCTTCCTCTCTCTCACACACACACACACACATACACACACTCTTTTCTTTTTCACCTTCTCCTCTCCTCTCTTTAATTATTGCCTCAGCATCAGTTTGCAAACAGGTTTTTTACTCATTCAGAAGCTAATACTCTTCTGTCCCAGTCTTGCCATTGTGTTTGAATGTAAGATAACTAGCTACTTTGAAAATTTTGCCAGACTTATATTTATTGCAAATTAAGTAACGGTAGTCATCCATGTTCATAGCTTTTTCACTCATCTCTTTCTGTTCACTATACTTTACTCTCTGGATTTGGTAGATCATGGCCAAATGTGAGGTTTTTCTAGTTGTGTTTGTGATACCTGACCTTGAAAATGAGGAACAGTAAAACAATATTCTCCAAGTATCAAGAATTTCTCCTAAAGAGTCTTAAATTCTTCTCCCTTTGGAAGAAGTAAGATAAGTTTACATAAAGTTTTGTTTAAGACCTAAGTATGTTTTGGCTTAAAACATATTATAGTCCAAACATAATTTTACCTTAATATCTGAGACCAGGCTAGAAAAGTTTTGTTTGCTTGAAGGTTGCCAAGGGTTGTCTTCCTAAGTTAGCTAGTCAGTTGAGCTCATAGCGATGTAACACCAAGGAAGAAAGGGACCACTAGGATCAGGTTTGCTTCTCACACTGAGGAACAGTCCTTGAGTAGGATGGATGTGTCACATTTTGTGTCTTTGGAGAAGGCTCTGTGGTTTCACTTCCTCTAAAAGAATAAGACATACGTGAAAGTAAACGTTTCAGTTCAGTTCAGTTCAGTTGCTCAGTCATGTCTGAATTTTTGTGACCCCATGAACAGCATGCCAGGCGTCCCTGTCCATCACCAACTTCCGGAGTATACTCAAACTCATGTCCATTGAGTCGGTGATGCCATCCAACCATCTCATCCCCTGTCGTCCCCTTCTCCTCCTGCCCTCAATCTTTCCCAGCATCCGGGTCTTTTCAACTGAGTCAGCTCTTTGCATCAGTTCAGTTCAGTCGCTCAGTCATGTCCAACTCTTTGCGATCCCATGAATCGCAGCACGCCAGGCCCCCCCGTTGTGTCCATCACCAACTCCCGGAGTTCACAAAAACTCATGTCCATCGAGTCGGTGATGCCATCCAGCCATCTCATTCTCTGTCATCCCCTTCTCCTCCTGCCCCCAATCCCTCTCAGCCTCAGAGTCTTTTCTAATAAGTCAACTCTTTGCATGAGGTGGCCAAAGTATTGGAGTTTCAGCTTTAGCATCAGTCCTTCCAAAGAACACCCAGGGCTGATCTCCTTTAGAATGGACTGGTTTCGATGTCCTTGCAGTCCAAGGGACTCAAGAGTCTTCTCCAACACCACAGTTCAAAAGCATCAATTCTTCGGTGCTCAGCTTTCTTCACAGTCCAACTCTCACATCCATACATGACCACTGGAAAAACCATAGCCGTGACTAGACGGACCTTTGTTGGCAAAGTAATGTCTCTGCTTTTGAATATGCTGTCTAGGTTGGTCATAACTTTCCTTCCAAGGAGTAAGCGTCTTTTAATTTCATGGCTGCAGTCACCATCTGCAGTGATTTTGAAGCCCCTCAAAATAAAGTCTGCCACTGTTTCCACTGTTTCCCCATCTATTTCCCATGAAGTGATGGGACCAGATGCCATGATCTTACTTTCTGAATGTTGAGCTCAGGTGGCCAAAATATTGGAGTTTCAGCTTCAAAATCAGTCATAGCAATGAACACCCAGGACTGATCTCCTTTAGGATGGACTGGTTGTATCTCCTTGCAATCCAAGGGACTCTGAAGAGTCTTCTCCAACACCACAGTTCAAAAGTATCAATTCTTAGGCACTTTATAGTCCAACTGTCCCATCCATACATGACTACTGGAAAAACCATAGCCTTGACTAGGTGGACCTTTGTTGGCAAAGTAATAGCTCTGCTTTTTAATATGCTAAGTATCTTTTACTTTCATGGCTGCCGTCTCCACCTGCAGTGATTTTGGAGCCCTCCAAAATAAAGTCAGCCTCTATTTCCACTGTTTCCCCATCTATTTGCCATGGAGTGATGGGACCAGATGCCATGATCTTAGTTTTCTGAATGTTGAACTTTAAGCCAACTGTTTCACTCTCCTCTTTCACTTTCATCAAGAGGCTCTTTAGTTCTTCTTCACTTTCTGCCATAAGGGTGGTGTCATCTGCTTATCTGAGGTTATTGATATTTCTCCTGGCAATCTTGATTCCAGCTTGTGCTTCATCCACCCCAGTGTTTCTCAAGATGTACTCTGAATATAAGTTAAATAAGCAGGGTGACATTATACAGCCTTGACGTACTCCTTTTCCTATTTGGAACCAGTCTATTATTCCATGTCCAGTTCTAACCATTGCTTCCTGACCTGCATACAGGTTTCTCAAGAGGCAGATAAGGTGGTCTGGTATTCCCATCTCTTTCAGAATGTTCCACAGTTTCTTGTGATCCACACATCAAGGTTTTGGCATAGTCAATAAAGCAGAAATAGATGTTTTTTCTGGAACTCTCTTGCTTTTTTGATGATTAGGCAGATGTTGGCAATTTGATCTCTGGTTCCTCTGCCTTTTCTAAAACCAGCTTGAACATCTGGAAGTTCACAGTTCCCATATTGCTGAAACCTGGCTTAGAGAATTTTGAGCATTAATTTACTAGTGTGTGAGATGAGTGCAATTGTGCGGTAGTTTGAGCATTCTTTGGCATTGCCTTTCTTAGGGATTGGAATGAAAACTTACCTTTTCCAGTCCTGTGGCCACTGCTGAGTTTTCCAAATTTGCTGGCATATTGAGTGCAGCACTTTCACAGTATCATCTTTTAGGATTTGAAAGAGCTCAACTGGAATTCCATCACCTCCACTAGCTTTGTTTGTAGTGATGCTTCTAAAACTAACACCCAAAAAAGATGTCCTTTTCATTATAGGGGACTGGAATGCAAAAGTAGGAAGTCAAGAAACATCTAGAGTAATAGGCAAATTTGGCCTTGGAGTACAGAATGAAGCAGACAAATGCTAATAGAGTTCTGCCAAGAGAATGCATTGGTCATAGCAAATACCCTCTTCCAACAACACAAGAGAAGACTCTACACATGGACATCACCAGATGGTCAACACCAAAATCAGATTGATTATATTCTTTGCAGCCAAAGATGGAGAAGCTCTATACAGTCAGCAAAAACAAGACTGGGAGCTGACTGTGGCTCAGATCATGAACTCCTTACTGCCAAATTCAGACCGAAATTGATGAAATTGGAGAAAACCACTACCTTTCGGGTATGACCTAAATCAAATCCCTTATGACTATACAGTGGAAATGAGAAATAGATTTAAGGGACTAAATCTGACAGACAGAGTGCCTGATGAACTATGGATGAAGATTTGTGACATTGTACAGGAGACAAGAATCAAGACCATCCCCAAGAAAAAGAAATGCAAAAAAAGCAAAATGGCTGTCTGAGGAGGCCTTACAAATAGCTGTGAAAAGAAGAGAAGTGAAAAGCAAAGGAGAAATGGAAAGATATATCCATTTGAATGCAGAGTTCCAAAGAATAACAAGGAGAGGCAAGAAAGCCTTCCTCAGTGATCAACGCAAAGAAATAGAGGAAAACAATAGAATGGGAAAGACCAGAGATCTCTTCAAGAAAATTAGAGATACCAAGGGAACATTTCATGCAAAGATGGGCTCGATAAAGGACAGAAATCGTATGGACCTAACAGAAGCAGAAGATATTAAGAAGAGGTGGCAAGAATACACAGAAGAACTGTACAAAAAAGATCTTCATGACCCAGATAATCACGATGGTGTGATCACTCACCTAGACCCAGAGCCAGACATCCTAGAATGTGAGGTCAAGTGGGCCTTAGGAAAGTAAAGGTTTGGTGCAGTCAACTAGTTGTCCAAAACATCTTTCATGTTTTCTCTGTCATCAGACCCACCCATTCTAAGGAAAAGAAACAGCTGGATATCCAGTTTGGGACCAGGAAGTGAGAATAGGGACATAGGCATCTGGTTACTTTATCTTTTCCATGTTCATCTGTAGCAGACAAATAAATATGCCCTTTCCCACCATTCCTCTCCCTTATTTTAGTATTGGTATAAAGGATTTTTTATGATATAGTACTTAATTCCTTAAGCTGTAAGATTAGCTTCCTGTTCTTACCTTTAAGAAAACTACCAATAGCAGTTTTCTCCATCTTGGAATAAAATCAAGTCACAATGGGTAACTCTCTCAGGCATATTTACATACTAAGTCTCTCATTAAAAAAACAACAACAAAACTTTAGTCTTCTACTGAAGAAATTTCAGACATGTGGACTGGTGTGTGCTAGTGTGGTTATAGGGTATTTTGGGGAACCTATGATCACAATGAGGCTCCTACATTCATATCAAGACCTGGAAGCACTAATAAGCCCTGAGGATGGCAGAAAGAGCAGACTCCAGCATTAAAATGCCTATCGCTCTTGAGCTTTTCCCAACTAAGATATCTATACACATAAAAGGGCCTTTTGTTGTTGTTGTTTAGTTGCTAAGTCATGTCTAACTCTTTTGTGATCCCATGGGCTGTAGCCTGCCAGGCTCCTCTGTCCATGGGATTTCCCAGGCAAGAATACTGGAATGAGTTGCCATTTTCTTCTCCAAGGGATCTTCCTGACCCAGGGATCAAACCCTCATCTCCTGCTTGGCAAGCAGATTCTTTACCTTCTGAGCCACCAGGGAGGCTCAAAACGGCCTTTCAGAAGCTTGTTAATAACTTTGATCTTCCAGCACAGTTCAATTTTCCCACTAACATTCTTATCTTGATAAACCTATTCTAAATGATTGACAGAGAATTTTCAGATCAGCAAGCTCATAGCACACAGTCATTTCAGGTTCCAGTCTTGCAGTCAGAGAAAACTAGGCTTGAATCCTAACCACTACACTGATTACAATGACCTAGGACAAGCCACTTAACCTCACTGATTCTCAGATTCATTATCTATGAAAAGGAGGTAATGATGTTCTACCTCTAAGGGAAGAGAGAGAAAGCCATTAAGAGCCTGCCATAGAGTAAGCAGCAAGTACAACATGGCTGATATTTTGATAGTCACCTACTAACCTCATAGTCTGCTTGTTCCTTCTCTTCCCACCAGTTAAGCCCAGACATAAAAAGC
Organism: Bos javanicus; assembly: GCF_032452875.1. Taxonomy (NCBI): domain Eukaryota; kingdom Metazoa; phylum Chordata; class Mammalia; order Artiodactyla; family Bovidae; genus Bos; species Bos javanicus. The sequence continues at coordinate 88,807,771 of NC_083868.1, forward strand.
CATACTAATGATGACTACAATAGTTATTGATATTAATCATTATTTCACTTCACATTTACTAAAGCGGTAAATTCATGGACATCATCTGGCATATAATTAATATTATTATCCTTATGATTCAGAATTAATCTGAAAATTAATGCTGAATATACTAAATATTGTGGTCGCAAAGAGTGGGACATGACTTAGCGACTGAACAACAAATACTAAATATAGTTCACACTCACCTCCATCTCCCTACTCCAAAGAAATCCCCTACTGTTTTTGTTTTTTTTTAATTTAATTTAATTTAATTTTTTAAATTTTATTTTATTTTTAAACTTTACATAATTGTATTAGTTTGAATTCCAAACTCTTCTTTCTCTTTTCTTGATTAAATTTGGCCTTTTTTCAAAATGAATGTCATAAGAAAAATCCAATTCTCATGACATAATCATGGGAACGGTAACTTTGGGGAAAGATTTAGGCTGGAAACAGTTTTGTTTCCAGTCCTCGTGCTTATTTTATCCCAGTGCATTCTGGATGGAATGAGGGCTGCCTCAGGCCACTGGCTTCTCAGGTATTCATTAATCCTGAAGAAAGCATTAGGTTGAGGTCATTACTGCTTAATTACAGTCTGTGATTACTGGCAGTTTCTTTAGTGACCTTATTTTGTACGCTGGCCTATTTGTTCACCAGAGAATCCATGCAGCTGGAAATGTTGGCTGACTAGAAAGTATAAATAGAGGGTTTTTTTTGGGGGGGGGGCAGGTGGGGGGAGCTTGATTTGAAGACTGTTCTTGCTGAAATGTCAACACATTTTTCTCCCAACTGGATATGGTTAATCACGGTGCTTGCTTTTATATACTTTTCCCATATAAGCTGTGCTTTTGAGGTGTGCCTGAACTTATCAAAATGCTGCTTTAAATAAGTGGAGCTTGGAGCAGAAGTGTTCTTCTATCATTATTTACTCTTTGTGGGCATAACAGGGGAGGTTTTCTTAGGAACACTTCAGCATATTAGAACCTGTAGTTCTAGGGACAATCCAAGACAATGTGGAAATTGGAAGGAATTTTAATTCTATGATCGTTCTAAGAATAATATTGCTCTAAAAATCATAGGGAAAGAAGGTGGACCTAGTAGAAGAGAATATTTGTCTGGGAACTGAAAACTCTGGCTGGATTCTACACCTAATTGCAGCTGATTCCCAGGCAAAATAGTTTTATTATTCACACAGTATTAAAGCCATAAATAATTATTAAATGCTTTCTGTGGGCCACACACTGGGAAAGGTATTGTGGCTGCTGAAGGCTGGGAGGCCTGAGATAGTATTTTCTCTTTCATCCTTATGCCTGTAACACCTTCCCCAGTGAACGGCACTGTGTAAATAAATGAGTATAGCTGAGTTCCAACAAGATAGTGTGTATGGACAATGAAAGTTTAACTTCATACAACTTTTTGGCATGTTATGAACTATCACTCTTGAGTTTTTAAAAACAATTTTAAAAAGTGAAAACTATTCTTAGCTCATGGACAGTACAAGAAGACAGCAGTCTGGATTCAGCTTATGGGCTGTGGTTTTACAAACCCCTGATATATAATATACCACAAACAAAACAGTCAACAACATGATCTCTTTTGATAGCAGATTTTCTGGGTTCTATGGAAACAAATGGAACTTCGGGGTGTCTGAGTCTTTCACCAGGAAATGATGATGTCTATGATGGGACCAGAAGAATGACATGGGATGAGTCAATTGAGGCCAAAGATAAATATGTGCAGAGCCCCAGAAGCAAAAGAGTAAATACAGTAAATGCACAATTGAAGAATATGAAATGGGAAAGAGTGATAAACGTGGAGTCTGTTTAGGTAAGCAGGGGTCATATTAGGAATAGATTTATATGCTATATAGAGGATTTTTAGAGCAACAGGAAGCCTTTATTAGGTTTTTAGTAAGAAGTATAAGATTAAATTTGTGGCTTAAAATATCTCTATGGAAGCATGAGAAGGATGAAGTAGAAATGACTGTGTGACAATATGACTTTATTTATGAAAACAAGTGGAAGGTCAAATTTAGTCTGTGGGTCTTACTTTGCTGAACCCTTCTATAGACACGGTTAGACAACCCAATTGAAATCTTGTTCTGTAGCTAACTATTTTTTAAGAAATTACTAAAATTATTTACTATCAAGTTCTGTTTAACTCTTCTCCGTCAAGAAGTCCATTAGAAGTCTATAAAATACAAATGAAGAGTAGAAAGAAAGCAGTTAAGTCTGGGGAAAACTTCAGACAACACCTGTTTTATTTTATTGTATTCTCTGCTGTGACCACTACCCACCGGGACTTTGTCCTTCTGTGGGGTAATTTGCCCCATCACTAGTTCTCCTGTCCCCATTTCCTCCTATCTGGATCCTGATTCCATGACAATGGCCATGTTTATTTGCCCTATAAGATGACTAGCTAACTAACTTAAAGCCCAGCTTTAGTCTTCTATTTTCTGAACTTCAAATTCAAGTAGAGAATAGCAAGACCTATTGCCCAGGTTATTTAATTATAAAAGTTTTGCTTTCCTCTGATTTTGATAAAAGAATGAATCTCAAATGATGAAATCCTGAAGTCTGCCTAGAACAGAAACGTGTGCAAGAAGTAAAGTGACAAAAATGATAGGCCTGGATAAAAGCACTAATAAAGATGAATATGAAGCATCTCTGTAGAAGTAAAGACTTCCTTTTCATCGAAAGATTCAGCACAAATATCCAAAATTGAAAGTTTTGACTATAGGGACAGAAATTATAAATATGAAAAGTGTGTGGTAGAAAAACCCATGGAATGAGATCAATAAGATCAGGGTTGTAATCTTATATCAACACCTCTGGGGTAAAAGTGACTGCAGAAGTCCATTTCTCTCTCTGGTATATGGCTCTTCCAGTTCTCTTCTCTGTTGGTACAGTCTGCTGACTTCAAACAGATAATTACTATCTTTCAGTTTTTCTTCTCGTTCTCAGTGGCAGTATTAGTGTGCCAAAACCCATTTATTCCCATTTTTAAGTAGAAATCTGCTGCTCCTGTTAAGTTGCTTCAGTCGTGTCCAGCTCTTTGTGACCCTATGGACCATCGCCTGCCAGGCTTCTATGTTCATGAGATTTTCCAAGCAAAAATACTGGAGTGGATTGCCATGCCTTCCTCCAGGGGATCTTCCTGACCCAGGGATCTCTTGTGTTGGCAGGCAGGTTCTTTACCACTAGCACCACCTGGGAAGTAAAACTCTGCCATAGTCAATTTTGGATTGATAGATATTGGTATGTATCAGCTATTATCAGTCAAGAAATGCCAGATAAGAAATGCTTAATGTAAAGTGGACTTGCAAGTATTTCTGCCTTTGGTACTGACTTAGTTTAGGGTAACTGAGCATCAGCAGATTTGGAAAGGAAGACCTTTATGTAATTAAAGGAGGCCTCAGTTTCATTTGATTTGGGGAAATGAACCCTGGCTAGAAGTACTAGAACAGCAGAGTGGAGCTGATTGTCCTAACGACATGGGAAAAGTGAAACAGAAATAAGTTGAAGAGTGCTAAACCACATTAGTAATGATTGTCTCGTGCATGACTAGCTTTGTTGCCAATTCAAATAATGTAGCTAAATCATGGCTTTGGACTTTCTCAGAAAACCATGAAAGAAACTGAAAAATTGTTGGCAAATCATGCACAATAAATTGTGATTCGTTCAGAAATGAATTTTTGGCCTAGATTACCAGCCTCATCCTTGTTTTATGTGCCAATATTGGAACTTGAACGTATGATGTCATAGATTTTGCTGGCTAGGGGAGACTTATCTTTGCAAATTCCATGGCTAATGCCTACAGATAACAACAGGAACCATCTTAGTCCTTCTACCTACATTGTCACACTTACTGGAATTTTAGTTTCTTAATTAGGTTTGAACAGTGTTTGTGTACATGAGTACTTTTATCTAAATAATGGCCTCAACACAAAGCAGAAACATAAAAGATAAACAATATATTAATAGTATTTACAGCCTCCCAGGGGATGCTTTGGACTTTAATCTTAGAGCTGAGAGACTTCCTGAAGATGATCTGAAATAACATTTATTTGTTTGCATGTTTTTATTTTTTAAAGAAAATGCATATTCAAGAAACACCCAGAAAGGTCTGATACAAATATTGTGACACAATAATAGTTAGATCTAAGTCAAAGATGTTTGCTCTGATTCTGATTTCAAAAATAACATTGTTTTACTTTTTCTGACTATAAAGATAATACTTTTTGTACAAAATTTTAAAAATTATTCTTTACATGTTCATTTAGAGAAGTAGCAGTTCATATAAAACTTTATATAGAACATATATACATGTGTGTATATGTTTATGTACACATGTTTTAAATGGACTGGATACAAACTTTTATAATCTTTTTTTCATTTAACTCTATTTATTGAGAACTTTTTTCTCATTACATTTTCTATAAAATGTAAATTTAATATTTACCCAGTATAGCAAAATATGTATATATAACACATCACTGATGGCCATATAATTTGTTTGAAACTTTTCACCATGTTCTATGGACATTCTAAAACATAAATCTTTTTGTACACATCTGATTATTTTATCAGAATAACTTAAGAAATACAAGACAAAATATTCACAACTTTAAGGCTTTTGAATAACATACCGATTTACGCTTCAATATGATAGCATCAACTTCACTGAGCATTTGCTAGTACTGAGAATTGTGCATTTATCTTTCTCAGCTTCACAGATGGCAAAAAAAAAAGCACTTCATTGTTCATGTAGCATTACTTCATTTTGTATTACTGGTAAGTAATATATAGGTTAAAAATGTTTATTGGCCGTTTGTCTAATACGAGCTTTTCTTTAGTGGATTGCCACCTTATGTACTTTGCTTACAGTTATATCAGGTGGTTTTTATTTTTCTTACTATTGGATAGACCTCTTTCAATATAAAGATTGTTAGCCATTTGTCTGTCATACATGTTCCAAAATATTTCTGTTTGTAATTTTCTTTTTAATTTTTTTCATGTAATGAAATTTTTACTATATATATAAACTTATAGAAATAGAAATAATAGAAATATATCTTTTTTCTTTATAGTTTCTTCTTTTGATTCTCCTATAGTTTCTTTGGTACAGTTGATTTTGCTATAGTTTGATCTTTGCTATAGTTTGATCTGATTTTTGATCAAAATTAAATAGATGTTTACCTACATGTTCTTTTACTTCTTTTATGGTTTCATTTTTTCTTTTATATTTAACTCTTCAATCCATTTGGATATATATGGGACATGATAATTATATAACTTAACTTTTTCCAAATGTCCAGTTTATTACATAGCTTTTTCATATACCAATTTTTTAATATATGCTCAATTAGTTCAGTTCAGTTGCTCAGTCGTGTCCGACTCTTTGTAACCCCATGAATCGCAGCACGCCAGGCCTCCCTGTCCATCACCAACTCCCGGAGTTCACTCAGACTCACATCCATTGAGTCAGTGATGCCATCCAGCCATCTCATCCTCTGTCGTCCCCTTCTTCTCTTGCCCCCAATCCCTCCCAGCATCAGAGTCTTTTCCAATGAGTCAACTCTTTGCATGAGGTGGCCAAAGTACTGGAGTTTCAGCTTTAACATCATTCCTTCCAAAGAAATCCCAGGGCTGATCTCCTTCAGAATGGACTGGTTGGATCTCCTTGCAGTCCAAGGGACTCTGAAGAGTCTTCTCCAACACCGCAGTTCAAAAGCATCAATTCTTCAGTGCTCAGCCTTCTTCACAGGTCTTTTTAATAGTCTTTGTGTTTGTGGTCTGTTTTGCTTGAATATTGCACTGCATTGCTTATTATTTCAGAATTTATTTCAACATTTAGATAGCTGGGTATGCTAATTCTCTCCTTACTATTATTCTCTTTTCAAAATGTCTTGAATGTTTTTACCTGTTTGTTCTTCCATATCATTTGAAAGATATTTTTTTTTAAGGTACTGAAATAATTCCACACAGCTTTTCAAAACTATGAGTAAGCTTTTGGTGACCTTTCCTGTTTGGAAAGGACTTAAATAAATATTGGTAGGTTTAAATAAAAAAGACAAAACACCAAGTACACTGTTTAAAAAATAATAAAATTAAATTTGTTTGAATATGCAAAGGATTTCTCCTGTAGGACTCATAAGACATAGTTCTTAGTTTCAGAGTTGAAAGACAAAGGTGGGTAGAGCATTTATTTTTTACCAAATATTTGTTTGTATTCTTGAATTTTGTAACATGTGCTTATACTATTACCTGCAGAGTAAAACAACAAATTAAAAATTTTCAGTGATCAAACAACAGCCTTTAAGTTAGGTTTTAACGTATCCTGAGATTTAGACATTAGGGAAATTAAAGCTTTGAAGATAAAACACCTGCCCCAACTCCTTCAACCAGAGTGTTCCTCCTCAAGGAATGAATGGGGTACAAAGGACCCACAAACAAACAGTCCAGGAAGCACTTTTTTTTAACACTAATTTTATATATTTGTTTTATTTTTTATTGAGGTAACTCATTTGTAACATTATAAACGTTTCATGCTTACATTATGTCCCTACTTCCGTATTTACTGCAGCACAGGGTGTTCAGGGTGTCAATTGCTGTCGTGTCCAACTCTTTCAACTCCATGGACTGTCGCCCACCAGCCTCCTCTGTTCATGGGATTCTCTGTGGCAAGAATACTGGAGAGGGTTGCCATGCCCCTCTCCAGGGGATCCTCCTGACCCAGCAATTGAACCCACGTCTCTTATGTCCCCTGCGTTGGCCTGTGGATTCTTCATCATTAGCGCCACCTGGAAAGGCCATGCTCACCAGCAAAAATTGTTTCCTTCACTTCCCTTGTGGCTCTGGTGGCTCCTGCTTGCAATGCTGGAGACCTGGGTTCGATCCCTCGGCTGGGAAGATCCCCTGAAGAAGGGAAAGGCTGCCCACGCCAGTATTCTGGCTGGGAGAATTCTATGGACTCTAGAATAGGGGTTGCAAAGAGTCAGGCATGACTAAATGACTTTCTCTTCACTCCAGTTACCACACGGTTGACTTCTTTCATCTATTTCATCCTCCTCCCTACCCGTTCCCCTCTGGTAACCACCACTATGTTGTTTGTATCTATGAGTTTGTTTTTGTTTGGTTTGTTCATTATTTTGTGTTTTATTTTGTTTGTGTTATATATTTGTATATGAGTGAAATCATACGGCATTTGTCTTCCTGCATCTGACTTATTTTGCTCAGCATAATACCTCATGGTCCATCCATGTCCTACTGTTTCCTGGGTTTTGCTCAATCTTGAACATAAGATTTTAATCTGAATATCATTCAGTTTCTGAATGCAGCCTGTATCTTTAAAAATTGAGGATAGGAAGCTAGCTTTTTCTTTGGGAAAAGAGCAGGAAAACTGTAAAGATCCAGTGTGAAAGCTATGGTACATACACACAATGGAGTATTACTCAGCTATTAAAAAGAACACATTTGAGTCTGTTCTAATGAGGTGGATGAAACTGGAGCCTATTATACAAAGTGAAGTAAGTCAGAAATAAAAACACCAATACAGTATATTAACACGTATATATGGAATTTATACAGATGGTAACAATGACCCTATATGTGAGACACCAAAAGAGACGCAGATATAAAGAACAGACTTTTGGACTCTGTGGGAGAAGGCGAGGGTGGGATGGTTTGAGAGAATAGCACTGAAACATGTATATTACCATATGTGAAACAGATCGCCAGTCCAAGTTCAATGCATGAAACAGGGCACTCAAAGCCAGTGCACTGGGACAACCCAGAGGGATGGGATGGGGAGGGAGGCAGGAGGGGGGTTCAGAATGGGGAACATATGTACACCCATGGCTGATTCATGTCAATGTATGGCAAAACCCACCACAATCTTGTAAAGTAATTAGCCTCCAATTGCTGCTGCTACTGCTGCTAAGTCACTTCAGTCGTGTCCGACTCTGTGCGACCCCATAGATGGCAGCCTACCAGGCTTCCCCGTCCCTGGGATTCTCCAGGCAAGAACACTGGAGTGGGTTGCCCTTTCCTTCTCCAATGTATGAAAGTGAAAAGTGAAAGTGAAGTCGCTCAGTCGTGTCTGACTCTTAGCGACCCCATGGACTGCAGCCTTCCAGGCTCCTCCATCCATGGGATTTTCCAGGCAAGAGTACTGGAGTGGGGTGCCATTGCCTTCTCCGAGCTTCCAATTAAGATTAATTAATTAATTTAAAAAATTCAGTGTGAAGCAGAAAGTGGCCAAGGGAATGGGGAGGGACCCAATACAATCTACATGGTATTTGGCATTAAAAATTGTATACTGTCTTGAGCTCTTACTGTGAGGTGGTGTATAATGGTGGTATGTGGGAAGTTTCATATTCCTGCACATGTGGGAGAACACTTTTCAGCTGGGCATCGAGAAGGAATAGTATTCTGACAAAGAGCTTTAATGCTTCCTATCCTAATCTCGGAGGAGAGAATGGAGCCCCTATAAAATATACCAAGAAACCAAGTGTCCCACTCAGGTTAGTGGGACAAGGCTAACAATTCTCATCATGTGGAGAAAAGCAATTCTTTTTATAACAGTAGACTTAATACTCTGAATATATCTTTTGGCTTTTGAAGTCAGATAAAACTGTGTTTGTTATACTTTAGTCTCAAAAATTTGACCTTGGATACAAGACTTGTTCTTTGATAGCTTTGTGGCAAGGTAATATTTCTGAGCTTTAAGTCCTTTCACAAGTAAAGGAGCTTCATATTTACCATAATATTTTCAACATTCATACATTCATTTGACAAATTACATGCTGCAGCAGGAATTATTTCAGGCATTATTTCACCGGTGATACAATGGTGAATAGGAAAAAAATGTCCTTGCCTTTATGGAGTTTATGTTTTACTAAAGGAGAACTAAATGAAATAAAAATGCAGTGTTTTCTAGGACACTTAGAAGAGTAAAACCTGAATGGATGATATTACATATATATTACATTTATTATAAAATCATATATATATATATACAAAACATATATATGTATATACTCTATAACATTGTAGATTGTTTTTATTAGTTTAGCAAGTACATAAGCAAAGTTCAAACTGAGTTTTAAAGATTTTAACAAAAGCCCTAGTGGGACAATAGCCCTATAGTACCCAGGGAGTTGGAATGAGACCCCAGGAGAGCTCAGTCCCTTAATCTCCATGGTAAAGGAGCTTCACTGGTCTTTAATAAAGAGGGATTCAGTCTCAGAACTAACCTAATGTTCTTTATAAGTCATGTCCTATGTGCCTGATCATATTTCAAATTTCAGTTCTTTGCAATGAATTATTCTTTTTTTTTTTTTTTTACACAATTACTTTCTAAGAGGAACATTTTAAGTCCATCAAACTGGAATTTTCTAACTTTAGGGGAAATAAGTAGCCTCATTAAGAGAGAATTCTGGGCTGGGCAAATGAAAGCAGAATTCTCTCTTAATGAGGCTACTTATTTCCCCTATAGTTAGAAAATTCCACTTTGATGGACTTAAGAAAATGTTCCTTTTAGAAAGTAATTGTGAACTTTCTCTGACCTTTATTATTATTATTTTTTTAATATTTATTGAGCAAGTCTTTGAAAGTCTTTGAAAGAAATTTATTGAGCAAATTTCTCAGAAAAGATTAAGGAAAAGGTGAGTTAGTAGATGGAATTTATTCTGCTTTTTCAAAAGCTTTTTGATTTGATCCCTCAGGAATTTGTGAGGAAAAATAGATAGTCCAGTGGACCTTTATCACCGGATATTAAAAACTACTTAAAACTATACAGGAAATCCACTAAGTTCTCCTTAAATGAGAAAATGGTGTTTTTAAAGACAAGTAGATAAGGGTAAATATTCCTAGATTAATTAATTGTAGAATTAGACAACATCATCAAATAGTCTAAGCACACTTAAGATAATAGTGGAGATGACCGAAATGCAAGGATGATATTTTGGAAGTTCAGAATACCAGGCCACAATTACAAAGAATTCTTTTTTTTAATCAAAAAGCTTTTGGCCATTCATTTTCATTTAAGAGGCTTCGGCATATGGCATTACCCATTGCTGGGCAGGCATTTTCTTAATTGGAAAACATGTGTGCCTTTCTTTTACCTTCATCAGAATACTCTGGATAAAACATTCTACCATCCAAGGACATTCACATCTGCTCCTCTTTACCGGCATTAGAAGTTCCGTGTTAACAAACTCAGTTGCATTTGTGTGTTGCTTAGTTGCTAAGTTGTGTTGGACTTTTTGTAACCCCCTGGACTGTAGCCCATCAGGCTCCTCTGTCCATGGGATTTCCCAGGCAAGAATACTGGAGTGGGTTGTGATTTCCCCCTCCAGGTGATTTTCCCGACCCAGGGATCAAACCCGTGTCTCCTGCTTAGTAGGTGAATTCTTTACCACTGAGCCACCAGGGAAGACCCTGCATTTGTGTGATGCAGTCCCTTTTTCTAGCTTGGTTGTGTTCGGACCAAAGGTGGAAAAGGGAAAACTCTAGAAGAGGAGACAATGTTTTTAAAGTCTTCACTGTTTCCATTTCAAAGGAAAGATGCATGATGAGGTAAAAAAACTAGGGAGTTTATTTGTAAAGGATGCATTGGAAACAGGAAGATTTTTTCGAGGACCTCCCTCTCTTACCACCTGAAAATGAATTCCAAATGACTAACTGAATGCTCTGAGGTGTGAATGAGGGCTCTACTGAAGCAGGTTTGCTGTCCTCCACCAGCATCTTCCCCTCATCTCCTAGCAAGCTCTGGGAAAGGATGCAGGTAGTGTTGACGCAAGTTCTGTGCCCAATGCAGAGTGAGGCCAAGCAAGCTGAACCCTGAGAGTCTGGAGCAGAGAAAGGTTTACTGGAAGGTCATGCAAGGAGACACAGGAGATGTGGGTTCAACTCCTGGTTTGGGAAGATTCCTGGAGGAGAAAATGGCAACCCACTCCAGTATTCTTGCCTGGACAATCCCATGGACAAAGCAGCCTTGGACAGAACAGGCTACAGTCCATGGGGTTGCAAAGAGTGGGGCACAACTGAGCGACTAAGTGCACACGCAAGGAAACAAGAAGGCTCAAGTCCTGGAAAGCCTCAAGCTCCTCGAAGGGTTTCAACAAAACTTTTTTTTTTTTAAGATTTTTTGATGTGGACTATGTTGAAAGTCTCTCTTGAATTTGTAACAATATTGCCAATATTGTTTTTTATGTTTTGGTTTTTTGGCCACAGGATACATGGGATCTTAGCTCCCTGACTGGGCATCGAACCCACACCTCCAGCATTGAAAGGATAAATCTAAACCACTGAACCACCAAGGAAGTCCCTCAGCAAATCATTTTTTAAAAGCCAGGTGAGAGAGGTGGGGGTTGCAGTGTATGTGATCAGATCACGCACAGATCTCTGATTGGCTGATGATGAGGTTACAGAGTGGGGTCACAGGGGTTAACATTATCAATCCTCAGGCTCCAGGAAGCTGCGTGCTCTGTGCTTACAGTCATCAAGTAGTTAACATCTTCCTTTTGGTGGGGGTTTTCACATCTGCAAAGCAACTCAGGAAATTGTATCAAATACTATTATCTGGGTACTTCAGAGAGGAGCTAAAGCAGAGGATATGGGAGAAGGGTCCTGGCTGGTTACAGTAGGATGGTCCAGGGCTGGATTAAGGGACATTTTGGAGGATGGGGATCCAGCACATACACCCTGATTCATAAACTCATTGCTTTCCAGCAGAATTGCATACCAGGGAGCAGATGTTGAAGACCTTCTCTCTTCATTTGAACACAGGAGAGTTAATCCAGATAGTTTGTTTTGAAGGAGCTTTATGGAGTACAAAGGTTAAAGATCATATAGGACAAAGGATCTGTCAGCTCTCTAGCTCCCAGAACTGACAGTATTATATACAATCATATACAGGTCCAATGGCTGCCAGCCCAGCACTCTAAGACCTGAAGGTCTTAGTAACAGACACTTGTAGCACATCACCTTTTTAAAGGCTCCAAGGCATATTATCTTATTTCTCCGCCTGCCTCCTTCTCCCGCACTTAGTACATATTTATCCATTGTGATGCAACTCTGAGCAACTGAGGAGCGTAAAATAGGTAGTCTGGAGAGACAGCTTAAAGAGACTGGCCATGCTGAGAGCATCATGTAAGGTTTCTGTCTGTCCAGCTAGCCATCTCTGCAGTGCCCTTTCTGTGAGAGGCCCCACTCAGAGGAACAGAGCTTGGTCTCTGAGATCAGCTTCCCTGGGTCTGAATCTTAACTATACCTACTAGTGCCTATATAGCATTGGACAAATATTTGTATCTCTCTGTGTTTCCCTTTCATTGAGAAAAGGAAAGATTAATAATAATATCTACTTAGGAAAGCTGTGTGTGACAATTAGATGAGTTAATATATTAACAGAACTTGAAACAGTGTCTGGTACATCAATCAGTTCAGTCGCTCAGTCGTGTCCAACTCTGAGACCCCATGAACCGCAGCACCCCAGGCCTCCCTGTCCATCACCAACTTCTGGAGTTCACCCAAACTCATGTCCATTGAGTCAGTGATGCCATCCAACCATCTCATCCTCTGTCGTCCCCTTCTCCTCCTGCCTTCAATCTTTCCCAGCATCAGGGTATTTTCAAATGAGTCAGCTCTTCACATCAGGTAGCCAAAGTACTGGAGTTTCAGCTTCAACATCAGCCCTTCCAATGTACACCCAGGACTGATCTCCTTTAGGATGGACTGGTTGGATCTCCTTGCTGTCCAAGGGACTCTCAAGAGTCTTCTCCAACACCATAGTTCAAAAGCATCAAGTCTTTGGCACTCAGCTTTCTTTAGAGTCCAACTCTCACATCCATACATGACTACTGGCAAAACCATAGCCTTGACTAGACTTTGTTGACAAAGTAATGTCTCTGCTTTTTAATATACTGTCCAGATTGCTCATAACTTTCCTTCCAAGGAGTAAGCATCTTTTAATTTCATGGCTGCAGTCACCATCTGCAGTGATGTTGGAGCCCAAAAAGATAAAGTCAGCCACTGTTTCCACATCTATTTGCCATGAAGTGATGGGACCAGATGCCATGATCTTAGTTTTCTGAATGTTGAGCTTTAAGCCAATTGTTTCACTCTCCTCTTTCACTTTCATCAAGGGGCTCTTTAGTTCTTCTTCACTTTCTGCCATAAGGGTGGTGTCATCTGCATACTGAGGTTATTGATATTTCTTTTCTCCCAGCCATCTTGATTCCAGCTTGTGCTTCTTCCAGCCCAGCATTTCTCATGATGTACTTTGCATATAAGTTAAATAAGCAGGGTGACAATATACAGCCTTGATGTACTCCTTTTCCTATTTGGAACCAGTCTGTTGTTCCATATCCAGCTCTAACCGTTGCTTCCTGACCTGCGTACAGTTTTCTCAAGAGGCAGGTCAGGTGGTCTGGTATTCCCATCTCTTTTGGAATTTACCACAGTTTATTGTGATCCACACAGTCAAAGGCTTTGGCATAGTCAATAAAGCAGAAATAGATGTTTTTTTCTGGAACTCTCTTGCTTTTTCGATGATCCAGTGGATGTTATCAATTTGATCTCTGGTTCCTCTGCCTTTTCTAAAACCAGTTTGAATATCTGGAAGTTCACAGTTCACATATTGCTGAAGCCTGGCTTGGAGAATTTTAAGCGTTACTTTACTAGTGTATGAGATGAGTGCAATTGTGCCGTGGTTTGAGCATTCTGCAGCATTGCCTTTCTTAATGACTGGAATGAAAACTGACCTTTTCCAGTCCTGTGGCCACTGCTGAGTTTTCCAAATTTGCTGGCATACTGAGTGCAGCACTTTAACAGCATCATCTTTTAGGACTTGAAATAGCTCAACTGGAATTCCATCACCTCCACTAGATTTGCTCGTAGTGATGCTTCCTAAGGCTCAGTTGACTTTGCATTCCAGGATGTCTGGCTCTAGGTGGGTAATCACACCATCATGCTTATCTGGGTTGTGAAGATCTTTTTTGTACAGTTCTTCTGTGTACTCTTGCCACCTTTTCTTAATATCTTCTGATTCTGTTAGGTCCATACCATTTCTGTCCTTTATTAAGTCCATCTTTGCATGAAATATTCCCTTGGTGTCTCTAATTTTCTTGAAGAGATCTCTAGTCTTTCCCATTCTATTGTTTTCCTCTATTTCTTTGCATTGATCGCTGAAGAAGGCTTTCTTATCTCTCCTTGCTATTCTTTGGAACTCTGCATTCAAATGGGTATATCTTTCCTTTTCTCCTTTGCTTTTTGCTTCTCTTCTTAGTAGAAGCTATATCAAAGTTTTCAACCTTTATTAGTAGTTTAGGAGTTCACTGGTTTTATTAACTCCTTAAAATTGTATACAGAACTTAGTGTGGCTACTTACACAGAATTGATTTTTTGGGGGGGGGGGGGTCAGAGTGCTAAAATCATCTTTGAAATAAAAAATCAAAATTATGTCCAAAATAAAAAGCTTCCTTTTTATTTCTGAAAAAGCAGTTCTTTTTATATCTCTGGAAAAAAAAAGTTTAGGAGCTACTGTGACAGACTAAATAGGTCTCTAAATACTAAGTGTTAGTTTCTCTCATTACTAAAGCTTAGTGAACCATGGCTAATTTTCGCTCATATGAATAATAATTAAAACTTCAACTAAAATAATCCTTAAGAATGTATTTACAGGGTGTCTGAAAGCACTTGGTTAGATGTGTTGTTTGTTTTCTATAACTCTCTTTGAATTATTATTTTTTTTATCCACAATTATAAGCAGAGTCTAGCTAGAGAGGTTAGTGGGCCAAATAAGTCAATCAAAGAGAGCATAAAGCATTGAATATCCCCAAAACTATTTTCTTAATGGACCTAACTTTCCAGATTCCTTTGCAATATTGTTCTTTACAGCATTGGACTTTACTTTCGCCACCAGACACATCCATCACTGAGCATTGTTTCCGCTTTGGCCCAGATGCTTCATTCTTTCTGGAGCTATTAGTTATTGCTCTTTGCTTTTCCACAGTAGCATATTGGACACTTTCTGACCTGAGGGGCTCATTTTCTGGTATCATATCTTTTTGCTTTTTCATACTGTTCATGGGGTTCTTGAGGCAATACTGGAGAGGGTTGCCTTTTCCTCCCGTTTTGTCAGAACTCTTCTCTATGACCCGTCCGTCTTGGGGGCCCTACACAGCCTGACTCAGAGCTTCATTGAGTTACTCAAGCCCTTTCACCTCAAGTTTGTGATCCATGAAAGGAACACAGTTACAATCCCAACACGGAGTATTTTCCCGTGTTTGAGCTGCCCTGCATTAATGATATGATCCACTAGATGTCACTGTTTCCGTGAGAATGAATAAAGGCATTCTGTTGTCATCCTTGAAGCAAAGAATTAATTGATTGCTATAAAAAGTTAGATGAAATAAAATGTTCTCCTTGCTCTTCAAACAAAGATAAGCTAATAACTTTGGACACAATTTCACTCCTCTGCATTCAACAAATGTCCAATTACATATCCTCTCTGCCTGGACCTTCAAAACAATCTAAAATTGAATGAAGGCAATGAAAGAAGTCACAGGCGGATTTCTGCAGAGCTCCATTGCGTTCAGAAACAAAGCAATTTAATACATGTCTCCAAGATTACTAAATGCAATGGCTTTAGTAAGTAATGTTCCCTCTGCATCTCCCCCTATGTTCTTTTTATTTTTGCTTTATTTGCGACATTAAAAAAAATCTGTTTATAAAAAACAATGCTTCAGCCATCTTCAAGTAGTCTTGCCTATATGAATCATAAATCTGCATGAAATAGTCCTGCATTTTCAGATGTTCTGTTTTCACCATTGGAGCACACTTTTTAGATGGTGTGCCTCTATCATCAGACACAGGTAGGAGAGCCATCTAGAGAGCTCTCCAGAGAGGCAAGAAATCGTAATAGATATTGGAAAATTGTGTAACTGGAAACATCTAAATGAGTAAGGAGCATGGTTAAAGTGTTAAGGAAAATACCAAAACATGGGCTTCCTAATATCCCTGCTCTCATGGTTTTATTTAGCACAGGTTCTTCCTCCCGTGAACAGAGAGCAGAGCAAATGTGACTAGCATTCTGTTGCATGTGCACCGAAACTTCCCCAAAGTCACATGCCATCTGGGAGTTTAAGGGCCACCATATATACTAAAGAATCAAACCTAGTAAGTTTGTCAAATACGTGCTTGAGTTAAAACAGAGAGACTGATGAGGGTGGAAGTGCTTTTCTAATCAAAACAGTAGGAAAAATGTTTCAGGGATTCAGCCATCTGATGTTATTTTCAGGGCTGACAACTGTAGAAAGCAGATGGCCTCAGAGGCTGTGCTGGACACTCGTTCAGAAATATAAGGTTAACAGTGACATATGCTGTCATCCGTGAGGTACCAGTGTTCCAAAAAAACATGGCAATTTCAGAACCTTCTCTAAAATAGTATTTCCTCTGAGCATTTTTTTTAAGGTTAATGTAATCAGGCTTAAAATGGCTCAGAGAAAAGAGGGCATTTTATTTACCTTGGAAGATCCACTGGGGGATTTCCACAGAATTCAATCCTTTTATTCTTTCACAGTTTTCTCTTACAACATGTTGAAAGTGAAAGCATGTATTTGTGAATGACAGTTCATTATTTTTATTGAGACAGTATTTCAGTGTGATGGTTTAAACACTTAAAAATGTAGTTATTTCCTTTAAAAGCAATATGGATAAGTTATTTACATAAAACTAGGATTGTAGACTTGAGAATACCAGATTTATAGTTATGGTGAGGCTTAAAGCTAGAACTGCTAGTAAGACTGTTTCCATATATTTCCTCCTTTTCCTCTTGTGGCTGGTCACTGATGTCTGATGTGAGTTTATTCAGTTCAGTTCAGTCACTCCGTAGTGTCCAACTCTTTGTGACCCCATGAATTGCAGCACACCAGGCCTCCCTGTCCATCATCAACTCCCGGAGTTTACTCAGACTCACGTCCATCAAGTCAGTGATGCCATCCAGTCATCTCATCCTCTGTTGTCCCCTTCTCCTCCTGCCCTCAATCCCTCCCAGCATCAGAGTCTTTTCCAATGAGTCAACTCTTCGCATGAGGTGGCCAAAGTACTGGAGTTTCAGCTTTAGCATCATTCCTTCCAAAGAACACCCAGGACTGATCTCCTTTAAAATGGACTGGTTGGATCTCCTTGCAGTCCAAGGGACTCTCAAGAGTCTTCTCCAACACCACAGTTCAAAAGCATCAATTCTTTGGGGCTCAGCTTTCTTCACATTCCAACTCTCACATCCATACATGAATACTGGAAAAACTATAGCTTTGACTAGACGGACCTTTGTTGGCAAAGTAATGTCTCTGCTTTTGAATGTGCTATCTACATTGGTCATAACTTTCCTTCCAAGGAGTAAGCATCTTTTAATTTTATTAAAAGTTTTAAAAGTGAGTTTCTTAGGGATTCACAAAAGAAATACTTTTGCCATCAGAAGAGAAATCCGTTTATCATATAACTACCATTAATGTCTTATTGTGAGTCATTTATTTGCCTTCTTTTAGTGTCATGGGAAAGATGGCAGAAAAGTGTGTAGGGTTCTTCCTGGAGAAGGTGGATCTGATGGGTTGTTCTGGATGGTGAGCACCCGAGGTAACAGTGGAAGTCTGGATGTATAAGGTGAACATAAATATCCCTAAATTAAGAAGGATACATTGTGTTAATAATAAAATCTCAGAAAAACATTTTCCAATCATTTTCAGTTTTGCATTGAGAAGACCTTAGGAACAGGGCATTTGTCCCCAAAATTATGTAGTTGGTCTTATCTGAGACATGCCATTCCTGGTGGGAAAGGTAGAATAACAAGGAAAAGATGATTAATGGAGTTCTTGTTGTGACAGTATGCTGAGTTTAGTGAATCTTTGACCTCTGGACCTGCAAGTTAGGGGTGCTGGAAAGTTTCCACTACTGTGTCCCTCTTTCCCGGTGAGCATCCTATATACAGATACAGGTGATCATAATTTTGGAGGCAGACACTCTATTTTCAAGAATCACTTTATCATTTATGCCATGTTAACCTTGAGAATTTGCCTTAACCTCTCTAAACTGCAATTTTTTTTCCTCCTTACTATGGAAAAAAAAAAATCCCATAATTTGCCCATACAAGTCATGGGGTGGTTTTAAGTTTAAAGCCATAACAACTAAGTTCAAATGGGTTTTGTGAACTGTGAGGTGCTTGACACAATCTCTGGAGTGTAATTTTTAATATAAATGTTGTAGTTATGTCTTTTTAAAGTCCTTTGGGTCATGAAAACTGAAGTAATTGAAGGTAAAATATTTCCGGTATGAACTAGGTTAGAAAGCCTGACAATGTGTGGAACAGTATTAGAGAAAATGTATTCTTCTGAGAAAGGAAAAAAGAAATGCTGTGGGATTTTATCAACCCCCTGGCAATGGCACAAGTTTCACAATGTGCTATTAATAGATTTGGGGGTTGGGGATAGAATAAGAGTACCAAGATTCTAACAGTATCCCTGTAACGTTTTCCTTGGAGATGAAGGGGATAAGACTTTTTTTTCCCAAAAGTGTATCCTAAATGCTGACTTAGCTTGTGACCCTTTCAAAACATTTGTGATCACTCATTTTGATGACCTTCCTGATATGACTAAATTTTATGAGTTATTTTTATTAAGATTTTGCAAGGTTGCCAGATAACTAATTGTGGTGGGAAATAGCCAAGGAGCAGGGCCTGGAGAGGTACAAAGTGTGAACTCGCTCCAGCCTACCACCTGTCAGCTTTCCTGATCTTTCCAGCAAGCTCCTTTTAAATTTGAATGTGCACAGTTCTCTATATTCTTTATTTAGTTTATGTCAGTGTCATGTATGTCTTTAAAGTTCACTTGTCTCTTAGTAGATTATCATCTTTTCCTAGACAAAGTCTATTATCTTTGAAACTCCCTATGGGTTCTCATGGGGCTTCCTCAGTGGCTCAGAATTGAGTGGTAAAGAATTAACCTCCAATGTGGGAGACCCAAGTTGGATCCCTGGGTTGGGAAAATTCCCCTGGAGAAGAAAATGACAACCCACTCCAGTATTCTTGCCTGGGAAATCCTACAGACAGAGGATCCTGGCAGGCCGAAGTCCATGGGATCTCAAAGAGTTGGACACAACTGCAATTGTGTGTTAGTTTGAACATTCTTTGGCATTGCCTTTTTGGGATTGGAATGAAAACTGACCTTTTCCAGTCCTGTGGCCACTGCTGAGTTTTCCAAATTTGCTGGCATACTGAGTGCAGCACTTTAACAGCATCATCTTTTAGGACTTGAAATAGCTCAACTGGAATTCCATCACCTCCACTAGATTTGCTCATAGTGATGCTTCCTAAGGCCCACTTGACTTTGCATTCCAGGATGTCTGGCTCTAGGTGAGTGATCACACCATCATGGTTATCTGGGTCATTAAAGTCTTTTTTGGATAGTTCTTCCATGTATTATTGCCATCTCTTCTTAATATCTTCTGCTTCTTTTAGGTCCATACCATTTCTGTCCATTATTGTTCCCAACATTGCATGAAATGTTCCCTTGGTATCTCTAATTTTCTTGAAGAGATCTCTAGTCTTTCCTATTCTATTGTTTTCCTCTATTTCTTTGCATTGATCACTGAGGAACACTTTCTTTCTCTCCTTGCTATTCTTTGGAACTCTGCATTCAAATGGGTATATCTTTCCTTTTCTCCTTTGCTTTAGCTTCTCTTTTCTCAGTTCAGTTCAGTTCAGTCGCTCAGTCGTGTCCGACTCTTTGCGATCCCATGAATCGCAGCACGCCAGGCCTCCCCGTTGTGTCCATCACCAACTCCCGGAGTTCACCCAGACTCACATCCATCGAGTCAGTGATGCCATCCAGCCATCTCATGCTCTGGCGTCCCCTTCTCCTCCTGCCCCCAATCCCTCCCAGCATCAGAGTCTTTTCCAATGAGTCAACTCTTCGCATGAGGTGGCCAAAGTACTGGAGTTTCAGCTTTAGCATCATTCCTTCCAAAGAAATCCCAGGGCTGATCTCCTTCAGAATGGACTGGTTGGATCTTGCAGTCCAAGGGACTCTCGAGTCTTCTCCAACACCACAGTTCAAAAGCATCAATTCTTCGGCGCTCAGCCTTCTTCACAGTCCAACTCTCACATCCATACATGACCACTGGAAAAACCATAGCCTTGACTAGACGGACCTTTGTTGGCAAAGTAATGTCTCTGCTTTTGAATATGCTGTCTAGGTTGGTCATAACTTTCCTTCCAAGGAGTAAGCGTCTTTTAATTTCATGGGTGCAGTCACCATCTGCAGTGATTTTGGAGCCCCCCAAAATAAAGTCTGCCACTGTTTCCACTGTTTCCCCATCTATTTCCCATGAAGTGATAGGACCAGATGCCATGATCTTCATTTTCTGAATGTTGAGCTTTAAGCCAACTTTGTCACTCTCCACTTTCAACTTTCATCAAGAGGCTTTTTAATTCCTCTTCACTTTCTGCCATAAGGGTGGTGTCATCTGCATATCTGAGGTTATTGATATTTCTCCCGGCAATCTTGATTCCAACTTGTGTTTCTTCCAGTCCAGCGTTTCTCATGATGTACCCTGCATATAAGTTAAACAAACAGGGTGACAATATACAGCCTTGACGTACTCCTTTTCCTATTTGGAACCAGTCTGTTGTTCCATGTCCAGTTCTAACTGTTGCTTCCTGACCTGCATACAGATTTCTCAAGAGGCACCTCCTCAGACAACCATTTTGCCTTTTTGCATTTCTTTTTCTTGGGGCTGGTCTTGATCACTGCTTCCTGTACAATGTCATGGACCTCCGTCCATAGTTCATCAGGCACTCTGTCTATCAGATCTCATCCCTTGAATCTATTCGTCACTTCCACTGTATAATTGTAAGGGATTTGATTTAGGTTGTACCTGAATTGTCTAGTGGTTTTCTCTACTTTCTTCAATTTATGTCTGAATTTGGCTATAAGGAGTTTATGATCTGAGCCACAGTCAGCTTCCAGTCTTGTTTTTGCTGACTGTATAGAGCTTCTCCATCTTTGGCGGCAAAGAATATAATCAGTCTGATTTCAGTGTTGACCATCTGGCAATGTCCACGTGTAGAGTCTTCTCTTGTGTTGTTGCAAGAGGGTGTTTGCTATGACCAGTGCATTCTCTCTTTGCCCTGCTTAATTTTTTACTTCAAGGCCAAACTTGCCTGTTACTCCAGTTATCTCTTGACTTCCTACTTTTGCATTCCAGTCCCCTATGATGAAAAGGACATCTTTCTTTGGTGTTAGTTCTAGAAGTTCTTGTAGGTCATCATAGAACTGTTCAACTTCAGTTTCTTCCGCGTTAATGGTTGGGGCAAGACTTGGATTACTGTGATATTGAATGGTTTGCCTTGGAAATGAACAGAGACCATTCTGTCATTTTTTATATTGCACCCAAGAACTGCATTTTGGACTCTTTTGTTAACTATGAAGGCTACTCCACTTTTTCTAAGGGGTTCTTGCCCACAGTAGTAGATATAAGAGTTATCTGAATTAAACTTGCCCATTTCAGTCCATTTTAGTTCACTAGTTCCTAAAATGATGAGATGATTGGATGGCATCACTGACTCAATGGACATGAGTTTGAGCAAGCTCCGGGAGTTGGTGATGGACAGGGAGGCCTGGAGTGCTGCAGTCCACACTGACTCAATGGACATGAGTTTGAGCAAGCTCCGGGAGTTGGTGATGGACAGGAAGGCCTGGAGTGCTGCAGTCCATGGGGTCACAAAGAGTCAGACACTACTGAGCAACCGAACTGAATTGAAGTGACTGAGCACCCACACGTAGGATCTAATTAAATTTAGGCACCTGGGTCTTGAACTGAAGACTTTCATCTTAGGGAAAGGAAGCGATTCTAGATACAACTGAACTTTTTTACCAGATATACAAATTTTATATTTATATATACAAAATTTGATGCATTTCCTCTCATGAAGACCCAAAAGAAGAGAGACAGCTTAGCTTATTACTTTGTATTAATTAATTCATTAAACCCTATGAAGTGCTTATTGCATGTCAGGGTCTGTGTAGGGTCTGGACTTAAAAAGTGTGACAAGAATTCTGTCTATTATAGATGAACAGTAGAGTGAGGATTTCAGAGAAAGAGAATTTTACCTGATAAGTTTATGGGAATGGGGACCCCAGCTGCTGAGCTTTAAGATTCATATGCATTTGTGCCTGTTTGGTTTATCCTAAGCTTCTTGGCTCACATGGTAAACAATCTGCCTGCAACCCAGGTTTGATCCCTGGGTCGGAAAGATCCCCAGAGAAGGGAATGGCTACCCACTCCAGTGTTCTTCCCTGGAGAATTCAGTGGACGGAGGAGCCTGGTGGGCTACAGTCCATAGTGTTGCAAAGAGTTGGGCACAACTGAGTGGCTAACATTGTATTATAGAAAAGACACCCCAGAAAAGCTCCATTTTGTCCTCATACTTGTTTTTTCCCTTGGCAAAACTCATTATTAATAGGAGGACATGAGATTATGATATATCTTATATGTCTCCTTACTCTTTAATGTGACTTTTCCAAATTCTTCAAAGTGGTAGGATATAGAAGGAGCATTCTTTAACCAGCAAGTAAGGCAACACTAGGAGACAGGACTTTGTCCTCAAAGAATACATGAGGTGGTTAAGGTATTTGGCAAAGATAATAAAGAGAAGATGAATTGAGAATAGGGGAAGGCACTGCAGGTATAAAAGTTCTCACTACTGGGGCACAGGAAGACACAGGTGGGTAAGGCAGAGGTTAGAGGTGAAGGAAGAGTGGCAGTAGTTGACTTAAATCTTGGGCACTGAGATCTTTTATGGATAGTGTGGAAACGTGAGTAGCTTTTCGTCATCTTTTCCCACTTTTTAAAAAATAATTTTGTTTATTTATTTTTGGCTGTGCTGGGTCTTTATTGCTGTGCAGGCTTTTCTCTTGTTGCGGAAAGCAGGGGCTGCTCTTGAGTTGTAGTGCCTGGGCTTCTCATTTAGCGGCGTCTCTGGTTGTGCAGTATGGGCTCTAGGGTGCCCAGGCTTCATTAGCTGCGGCCCGTGTACTCAGTAGTCGCAGCCCCCGAACTCTATGCACAGGCTCAGTAGTTGTGGTTCACGGTCTCAGTTCCCCTGCCACATGTGAGATCTTCCTGGGCCAGGGAATCAAACCAGTGTCTCCTGCATTGGCAGGTGGATACTTTACTATCAAGCCACCAGGGAACATCTTCTTTCACTTTTTAAACTTTCCTCAAGTCCTCCAAGTCCCTCTACCAATGACAGATGAAATTACATCTGAAGGTAAAGAAATAAGGGGCTGATTCTTACACATGAAAATCTTAAGGGATGATGTCTCAATATGTATGTTCAGTCAATGAGTCATGTCCAACTCTTTGCGACCCCGTGGACTGTAGCCCGCCAGGCTCCTCTGTCTATGGGATTCTCCAGGCAAGAATACTGGAGTGGGTTGCCATTTTCTCCTCCAGGGGATTGTCTTGACCCAGGGATTGAACTCACATCTTCTGTGTCTCCTGCATTGGCAGGAGGGTTCTTTATCATTGAGCTACCTCCAGGAACTGAAACAACTCATCTGGAAGGCTCTGATGATTGGTTATTTAGTTAGGGGATTGGAGTTACGTTCCCAGCTTGCCTCTTACATGATCCAAAGTGAAGGTAGACGTAATGGTAGAAGTGTTTCTCCTGTATTTACACATGTGGTTTAACGGATTTGTTGATCCAAAAGCTAATACTATTTTTATCTGATGGCTATGGCTCAGGGTGAGCAATAACACACTGATCATACCTTTAATTCCAGATTTTATATGAAAGAAAGAGAGAGAGAGAATCCTAAATGGCAGATTCAAAGGGAGAAGACCTGGAATTTGTGTGAGACGAATGAGACAGCTATGCATAGAGAAGGTAAGGGTGTGGGATGACTAATCGTACCTGAGCAAGAAACTCTCTTTTTGTGAATAAATGTATCAATATATACAGAAGGAAATTTACGGCAGTATCTTTTAAAACAGGAAATTATTGGAAATCACATAAATACCTCTCCATGAAAATAGTGTAAGCTTACATTGTAATTCTTAATGGATGCTATTTCATTTTATGCTTTTACATACATCTAATTTTTTTTTCCCCTTAGGATAAGTTCCTAGAAAGAGAATTTCTGTGTCAAGGATATATTAATTGATTCAATATACTCTGCAATCTGCATGCAAGAAAGGTTTTAAAACATTTAAATTAATTGTTTGAGTGATTAATGTTTTAAAAATTATACTCCCACCAGCAGAGTATGAAAGATCCTATTTCTTTACCTCTTGGATATTATCCTTTTATCCTCCACTCTAATAGATAAATATTACATTGTATTGTCTTTATAATTTTTATTTATTTGATTTTTAATGAGTCAGCTTTTAAAACATGAGTCATTTTTATTTCTTCTTTACTGGCTGCTTCTTCATGTCCTAAGGCAATTTGGGGGGTTACTTTTTTCTCTTTTTCATATTCATTTTAAGAACTATTTATGTATTCACCTCAAATATGTTGCAAATAGTTTTCCCAGTTTATGTTTTTATTTAATTATTATCTTTGTTGTTATATGGGATAATTTTACTTAATTTTTAGGTGATTGCATTTATCAGTCTTTTACTTTTGGCTTCTGCTTTTGGTGTCATGCCCAGAAAGACTTTCTCCACCATGATGTCATTCAAAAGAAAAATTTATATTCTCCTACTGTCAGTATGGCTTACTCTATTTATATATAATTTTAAAAATCTTGATTAAAAATTATAATGCCAAAAAGCAGAAATCTAGGTTTCTCCCAAGAAACCAATACCATTAATTGGGGCACCTTTTGATTATATTATAAACTTTTCCATATACTTTTGTTTCAGACTAGTCTGTTCTTATGATTGGCATCACCCTTACAAATATTGGATTTCCCTGGTGGCTCAGCCGGTAAAGCATCTACCTGCAATGTGGGAGGCCCAGGTTTGATCCCTAGGTTGGGAAGATCCCCTAGAGAATGAAATAGCAACCCACTCCAGTACTCTTGCCTGGAAAATCCCATGGACAGAGGAGCCTGGTAGGCTGCAGTCCATGGGGGTCACAAAGAGTCGAACATGACTGAGCGACTTCACTTTCACTTTCCAAATATTATAGTTCTAAATTACATTAATATTTGACACCTACTCTGTCACTCCATTACCCATTTTTATATGTTTCTACTCTACTTTTTGGGCTTCTCAGATAGCTCAGTGGTGAAGAATTGACTTGCCAACGTAGGAGAGTAGGGTTCGATCCTTGGGTCGGGAAGATCGCCTGGAGGAGAAAAATGGCTACCCGCTCCAGTATTCTTGCCTGGAGAATCCCATGAACAAAGGAGCCTGGTGGGCTGCATACCAGGGGGTATCAAAGAGTCACACATGACTGAGCACACAGACCCACACACTGTATTTTTTATTTATCTAATTATAGAAGGAGACTAAAGTGCTCAGAAAAGCTCCAACAAAACAGTAAAAATTTCTTAGTGTTAAAGAATTGACTTTTATAAGGAGAAACAGGAGTATTAAAGATTTTTTGGATGATTCCAAAGAGGATAAAGATTATCTAGTAGAGGAATCCAATTCTGATTCAACTTCAGATTCTCTAGACTCTGTTGATCCAGTTAATCCTATAACAACTGCCAGTTCAACAGATTTGGAAAGCAATTTGATAGCCTCCATCAAGATGGCTTGTAATACCCAGGACCAAAATAACAACTGGCTGGCCAGACATTCAATTAAATAAGGTAACATTCATACAAATGATGCATACTTGGCCATAAAGTGCTTAAAATGTGTATTTCATGACCAACGAGTGATAATGAGCTATTTCCGTCTAAAAAGCAGTAACCAAGTGGTCCCTAACTGTAAGAATGCTTAGGCTTGCACTTTGAGGAAGTACCATTGATACCCTTACTATTTTTTCAGTGTGAAACTTAGGTGAAAATAGGAGAAATGGACTTTTAAATAAATTTCTGAGACCTGGGCTTCACCAGGAGCCTAGAGAACTAAAGACACCTATTCCATCCTGATCCACAAAGTTGAGTGTATTTATTGCTTCCTGAGTCCACATTTTTATAATCCTATCAGTAAAAAATTCCCAATATAGATAATAAAGCATAATTTTAAAGTTATGAAATGCTAATCTTATGACAGTCAATATGAAAAGAATCAATAAGATAGATTCTTCCAAAATCTAACAGAGATTAACAGATTTAATTTAGACAAGAGCTGGAAGCCTCCTTACGATAGTTCTAATTAGATGATTATTCAGCTTCTATTTGAGTATTTTCAGTTAGTACATTCACACTTTTCTAAGGCAGCTCATTCTGCTCCTTATTTATTATTATTATTGTCTTAGATTGTTTAGCTGTGTTGTTGTTATTGTTGCTGTTGTTGTCTGCTCTGTGAGCTCGCAAGATCTTAGTTGCTCCTCACCCAGGGATTGAACTGTACTCTCGGCAGTAAAAGCATGGAGCCTTAATCACTGGACCACTAGGGAATTCCTGTCGGCTCCTTGTTTTTATTAAGTCAAAATATCTCTATGACTTCTGTGGTTCTGTCCTCTGGACCTGACAGGACACACCTACCCTCTATGTGACAATTAGCTCTTTAAATGTTTGAAGAGATCAAGTGCCTACAGGATCCCCAAGCTGCCCATTCCTATTCCTGCAACTGGTTCTCCCAAGATGCTATTCTCAAAACTTTCTTGGTTCCCTCTCTGGTCTATCAGAACCTGGGGCTCCGAATCAAAAGCAGATTCTGAGTCAGATTCAATCAGTATAGAGTCTACTGAGAGGAATCATTTGAAAAATCAGATATATTTGTTTTTGTATTTCCAGTGTCTAGCACAGAGCCCAACTGGTACAAGGTAGGTGTTTATTGAATATTTGAAGACACAAATAAATGAATGAGACACTTGATCCTTTTTATGACCATTGTAACAATTTTACTGAATAGGTTGTGTTTTCTTTGTTCAGTTGCCAAGTCATGTCAGATTCTTTGCGACCCCATGGACTGCAGCACGCCAGGCCTCCCTGTCCTTCACCATCTCCTGGAGTTTGCCCAAGTTCATGTCTGTTGCATCAGTGATACCGTCCAACCGTCTTATCATCTGTCATCCCCTTTTCCTCCTACCCTCAATCTTTCCCAGCATCTGGGTCTTTTTTAATGAGTTAGCTCTTCATATCAGGTGGCCAAAGTATTGGAGCTTCATCTTCAGTACCAGTCCTTCCAATGAGTATTCAGGGTTGATTTCCTTTAAGATTGACTCATTCTGTTGTTCTTGAGGTTGGGTTTTCTTACCAGTACAAAATTCTTGGGCGCATATTCCCCTGTTCCTTGAAGTGTGTGGGAAAAATCATCCTAGGGCAGGTTTAATAAATTTTAAGCTTAAATTTTGCTTAGGTACTTTGAGTGCTATATACATTTTATTTTATTGTATTTAATAGCTCTAGGATGTAGAACAGAGGTTTGGTTTGTGGCAGCTCTCTGGATCTCATGAAGGCACATTACGTGTGGAAAGTTCCTGTGATGTCCCAGGGCACAGACATCAGTCTTTTTGAAGGAGCTGGTGTGTGAGGACCGGCCTCTCTGTTTAATGCCCAGCCATTTGTTCCTCAGCTGCAGGTTGCTTTGTTAGTGTTTCTGCCTTTGCCAGAGGCATTTTGGTTGAACCTGGCATCTGGTAGTGTACTTTCTCCCAAACTGAAAGCTAATTTAGGCTTTGTAGCGTATGAAGTCCTGATAGCTCTCTTCCTCTTCTGATTTTATTTTTGCCCCAAATTGTCGCTGTAATGAAGACATTTTTAAACTTTCCCCCCCTCAAATTATTTACTTTTCCTTAGTGATTCCTCCCCCCCACACTGAAATCTGACCTTGTACATCTGTGCTTGAGTTTTATTAGGAATATTTCTATTAATATTCCGTAACTCCTCTAAGTCTCCTCTACTCTCCTCCCCACTTCTTACTTCAACTTCTTGGTCTAATTTTTGTATAAACTTTCCTTTGTCCATAACTGAGAATTGAATCTCTGTCTTGCACTCTCTCATAGCTACCCACATAGCATACTATGGGTTATACCAGGGTGGGGTGGATCACTTCCCTAGGAAATAAAGAAGCATTAGCTGTATATAAAGGAACAAGTGATGGCCTCACATTTCTATAGCAAGAAGTTTAGGGGTAATAATCTGGTTGAAAGCACTGGAGGAAGGGTGTGGCTAGAAGATTGTGTTGAAACTGTGTTTGAATATAAACCACATTTTCTACAATAAATATTATATCTTTGTTGAGGGGAAGAGGTGATAAAGACTGTGGCAACTAAAGCAACTTTAGCTAATCCACCACTCTGTGTCTTCGTTCCAGATAGTAAATGATCTACGAGAGCACCCTCTTGAGTACTTGGTATCTCCCTTCATTTTCTTCCTTCTCCAGGATCTGCTTCCCCTTGTTTTGTGACAAGGTTAGGGTGGGCAAAGACAGCCCAACAGTAGAAATGAGAACTCAGGAATCTAGCTTTTGCCTTGGCTCTGGATTTGCACAAGTCAAGCCTGTCTTCCCCGATTCCCTCAGTTTAGCTTCCCACCCTCTCGCGCCTTCTGGAGTACTCCTGGCATGTGGGGTGGTGAGAGGAAAGACACATTAGCTCAAGAGTCGATCCCTGTGTTGGGATTCAGACTG
This sequence comes from Bos javanicus, assembly GCF_032452875.1. Lineage (NCBI taxonomy): Eukaryota > Metazoa > Chordata > Mammalia > Artiodactyla > Bovidae > Bos > Bos javanicus. The sequence continues at coordinate 88,836,546 of NC_083868.1, forward strand.
TGGCCCCTATCAGTATGAGGACATGGGCCATTTATTTAGGGTCTCTGGGCCTCATCTGGGAAATGGGATTAAAAAAAAACACAGCTACTTTCTAATTTTATTGGTGAATGGGAAGATTGAACCAGATATTCTGTGCTAAAGTTCTCTTTGTATTAGAACATGTTAAACAAATACTATTCTTTCTCTTCCTACAAGGAAACAATGAAAATGACATAATGATCTTATATAAAAAGCTTTCACTTTTTGAAAGTGAAAGAAATGCTCCACTTTCTGACTCTATGATTCAGTTCCATTCAATACATTCTTTAATTGGATCAGTGCAGTTAATCGAAGGGTAGTTGGTATATGGAGGGGGGATCTAGATTTACTGATGGTGGTTCCTTAGCACAAACTTAGCATAAAGATTGTTTGACCACTCATACTGTGGTCACTATTCAATAAAAAAAAATCTCATGATAATACAAATAACAATCTGTAAGAACACTGCTTCTTAGAAAGTGAATCTTGGGATAGAATTTTGTGTGGTATGTATATGTGTATGCATTATACACATTCAGGGGACATACCCAAATGTGTGTGTGTGTATGCTTGCATGTATGTTTCTCTACACAGAAGATCTGATGATCTACTACTTCACAGGCATGCAGGTACATAATGATATAATATAGCAGTACACAGAGTGATACAATAGGTTATATTCAGGCATGTTACTACTCTAAAAGAGGGGGTGGGGCAGGGCCATAGCAAGATGGCCTTTCCTTTAGTCTAATGTCTGGCTTTGAATCCTATCTCCACCACTAATGTGCTGTCTGACTTGATAAGTCACCCTCATGATTTACTTTATTGGACATATAGTAAGAGACTTTTAATCTTTAAAATATCCACTTCATTAGGTTTGGGGACAGATTTCACATAATATATGTGAAAGGTATTTGTGTGAAAGTGCTATACGTGTGCCAGTTTTATTAGTTAAGGTGGGTGAGTGGATTCCTTGAGTTTTGAACCAGCATTGCTTTCCTAAAGGCAGAGGCTGTGGTGTCACTCTCAGGGAATCAGAATTTGATGCCCTGGGGGTACTTGGTCCGGAAATTAGAATGAGAACAGCTTCTCTCTATTAAGGATCCCCCTTCCATTTACTTCCAGACACATAGTGAGAGTAACAGTGATGACAGGAGGACAACCAGAAATGGAACTTCCTTCCAAAGCCCACAGGGTTACTCTTGAGTATATTTCACAGTGAGATAAGAAAAAAGTGTGCTAATTTGAACACATCTTAATTGAACCCAATGACACTTTTTTTTTTTCTGAGTCAGCTGAAATCTTTTAGAATTGCACTGACCCCTAAAAGGAGACAGTCACAAACAGTTATATGAAAACTGAGTCTTCAAAGTAGAGGGGAAAATGTCATGCTAATATTGTTTTCTTTTTCTTTATGTAAATATAATTAATCTCTTCTACAAAAGAAGCACGTCCAACCTTGTCAGAATGGGACTTTGAGTTTTTGTGCAAGAGTAAAGAGCATATTAGTAAACTTGAATTTCAAATGATGTTGATACTATTAATCATAGAATTTTCTAGTGTGTGGGAAAATGGTGGTTTTTACATATGCATTCAGCGATTTGAAAATAAACATCCATTTGGATGAACTTACTTGTTGTCTCAAATATAGGTTTACTAGATTGAGAAAGATTTGCATTTATTAGATTTGGGGAAGATTTGCATTATTTTTGCTATGTACAAAGTTGAGGGTTTTATTTTTGCTCAAAATATGTGAAAGAACACTGAGTTCTCATCCTGATTTTGTGTGGGTGCATGGAACTTAGAGGCACTGAGGGATGCAAGATTGGTTCACTGATCTGTGACCCAGATCAAGGTCAGAGATGCACTGAGGGAACAGCTGGTTGTGAGGTGCTTCCTCCCCAAAGGAGATGCACAAAGCTGTAGCTGCATTGAGAGAGGATGTCACAGGCCAGAGAGACCTATTTGGGGGCTCCCGGGACGAGATATCAAACACGTTGCCAAGAGCATCTTGAACAATCCTGCCAAGTGGTCCCTAGTCAGCTGTTTCTACAGAACTGCATGGAATCAGTGATGTGTCCTCTGTACTTAGGGGCATCTTAAATTTCAGCTAAAGGAGGGTCAGGTCTAGGAGAGTGGCTAGAATGCTGGCAGCTTGAGTAAAACCACAGGTAATCATTAGTCAAACCCATTTCACCTTTAACCTGCCTTCACTAATCAAGGAGGTTTTAATTGTTGCCACAAAAGGCAAGGATGCCCTTCAAGCAGCACACAGCCTAAGCAGGACGCTGGCCTGAGTTGTTTTCCTGGGAACTTGGAGTTAGTCAGCTGTATCTTGTTTGAGCTGAGCTGGTTAATACTGGATGGCACCACTGACCCTTCCACAGGGCATATGTGTGTGCATGGTAATCTTTTGAATGTGCAGGGGCCTGTCCCTAGGTATGCCTGTGTAGAACCAAGAGTCTGCACCTTTTCTGATCACTTTTTCCCATGCTCGCCACATCTCAGACACCCTGTTTCTTTATTCTCCATCTCACAAATACCCCAAGTCTCTGATGTGTACTGCTATCTCCTCACTTAGCTGCCTTGTGAATAAACCCTCTTGTGCTACAAACTCGGCATCTTAGCATTTTGGCTTCTTGCTGTGTGTTGGTCAAAAGGAACCTGATTTGGAAACGTGAGGGCCTCTGTAGGGAAAATGGAAAGAATGGTGCTACAGGAGAAAGGGAAGTTAGGCAATTTTTCCCTGAGCCATCAGTTTCCTCTTTCCTCCTTCTGTGTCTTCCTTTAACATTTTGCAAGCACTTCCTGAGAGATCATGTTTTAATAGTGAAGCTCATGACTAAAAGTGTTTTGGGGCTAGAGAACCTAGACAGAATGGGAAAATACATGCTAACTCAGTAATACGAAGCTCTTGGATTTGCACAACCTAATGTTGTCATTGTTATTATACAGTAAATGGATAAATCCATTAATTAGGACTTTATTACAGCATAAAAGTATCCTAGGAGAAAGTCATAGTCTCTTAAATGAGGAAACTTTGGAGCGAATGCTCTTTGTGGCACACTAACCATGGAATCAGAAAATTTATACCAAACTTCCAAGAATGAAAATATTTAGAACATATAAATTGGTGATAGGTAAATGATAGTTTCCTTAGCCTACAGTATTTTTATAAGGATCAAATTAACTAGTATGTACAGAAAAAGTACCATACACAGTAAATACAGATGTGAAATATAATTATTGTAGATAAATTTGGATGACTATTTTTACCATGCAAGTGTGTGTGCTAAGTTGCTTCAGTTGTATCTGACTCTGTGCAACCCTATGCGCTGTAGCCCCCCAGGCTTCTCTGTCCATGGGGATTCTCCAAGCAAGAATACTGGAGTGGGCTGCCACACCCTCCTCTGGGGGTCTTCTGGAACCGGAGTCTCTTTTGTCTCCTTCATTGGCAGGCAGATTCTTTACCTCTAGCGCCACTTGGGAAGCCCATGAAACAGTCTATGTAAAAATACAAAATATTTCTCTGGATTTCCCTGGGCTTGCTTTTCAATCTTCATGCTGTTTATATATTCAGACAGTTTGATTAAGTCAGGTATGAGACTGAAACAAGATAGAGTTAAGTCTAATTTTTCTCTATTCTACACAAACTGTTAATGTTGCCACACCTTGCTAAGTGTGTAGGGATTCCAGGTGGTTTTCCTGTCATTAAGCAGTCATGGCTCACTAGCATGCTTCCTCTTCTAAGGTGGAATTAGAAACATATACTAATATCTTTATCTAAACCAGATGGCATGTCTGATAGAATACACTGCAATGCTACGGACAGCAGCCATGACTGCCTGGCATGTGGTCTCATGGTAGAGCATTCAGAGTAGGTGGATGTTAAGAAGGCATAGGTAATAATAACCCAGCCAACTTTGGTTGAATATTTACTGTGTGTAAGGCTTTCTTGATGGCTCAGATGGTAAAGAAATCTGCCTGCAATGAGGGAAACCCGGGTTCCATCCCTGGGTTGGGAAGATCCCCTGGAGAAGGGATTCTTCTCCTGTATTCTTGCCTGGAGAATTCCATGGACAGAGGAGCCTGGCAGGTTACTGTTCGTGGGGTCACAAAGAGTCGACATGACTGAGTGACTAACACTCTCACTTTTCAAGGCACTATCTTACCCACAGCAGATCTTATTACCACTTACAAGAATCTTAAGAAGTAGCTATTACTATCATTATACATGAGGAATATGACACATGCAAATATGGAGCAACCTTGTGTAAATGATTTCCCATGGTCAAATTTCAAGGTGGCTGCGGAACTCATATCTAATTGCAGCCCCATGCCCTTACCCACTCTCTGTTTCAGCATTTTGCTTTGCCTTTATACACTTGAATGTTTGATCCATTTGTCTAATAACCTGGTTAAGCATCTCTTCTCCATATGTCTGTCTCATCTACTTCCTTAGAGAAAAGAAAGTCATTCATTAATAAACTGATTATCCACCATTTCCTGGTGTAAAGAGCCCACTAGAGCATTAACCAAGAGCAAAGTAAAACAAAACCAAACAAAACAAAAATCCAGGCTGGAAATTTTATCCTGAACCATTGATCAAAGCAGATACATTCTGTGCTTTAATAGGTTTTGTTTTATCCTGAAGGTTCTTCTTCCAAGAAAAGCTTTGTGAAGAAATGCACAGATAAGCAATTTTAAACAAATAGAACAGTAAAACATAAGGTTTCCTTAGGCAGAAGCATATTTTTAGGAAAATCTTTTCTGAATACATGATATTCAGTTTGGATCCTTATGAATTATATTCAACACAATTTGCAATTAAGATGCATGAAAGAATTTAACTTAAATAACCCTTGAATATAAAGCAACATAATATAGTGCTTAAAACCATGGACTCCAAAGTCAGGCAACTTGTATTCAAAGACCAGATTTGTCAGTATTTGTGTAGTCTTGGGCAAAACGATTAACCTGTCAAAGTCCTTGTTTCCTCCTGTGTAAAATGAAAATAATTATTCCTCTACTTCAGAAGTTTGGAGAAATAAAAAGCATTTGTAAAGTTTTAAGCTCAGTTCCTATATTGTGATAAGCAATCAGTAAATAATGACCATTATTATACAGGTCTGTGACATACAGGCAATATCTAGGGTAACAGTAAGATATGAGTATTATAGTTATATAGGCATTAGGTGTTGCTATGAGTTTGGGTTTATTTCTTCAGGTATTATGCATAAATCAAAAAGAACAAAGAGATGAGCATAAATTACTTAGGGCAGGAAAGTGAGGAGTGAACAACTCATGAGGAAGATTAATGGGTAACTGGAGAAATAAAAGGAAAACCAAAAGTTTAGGAAAGAGGGAATATGTTAGGATTTTCCAGAGAAATAGAATAAGTGTGTCAGTTGCTCAGTCGTGTCCAACTCTTTGCAACCCCATGGACTGTAGTCTTTGTTATGGAGTTCTCCAGGCAAGAATACTGGGGTGGGTTGCCATTCCCTTCCAGGGGATCTTTCCGACCCAAGGATCAAACTTGGCTCTTACACATTGCAGGCAGATTCTTCACTGTCTGAGTCACCAGGAAAGCCATATACATACAGTCACGAGGAAAGGCATATAATATACATATATACGCATACATACATATACACACACACAAGCATATGCATAGGAAAATAAGGAGGAAATACTCATGACAATTATAGTTCTCATTTCCATAAGCGGTCACGTAGTCTAGCTGGTGTTTATAACTTCTACTACCCATTCTATATTTCCTTTGCCTTCAGCAAACACTTCAACTAACATGCTTCTTCACCTGATAGGGTGATTCTAATCTTCAATCCTGAAAGGCCTACACCATTTGCAGTCCTGCCTGGGTTGGGTTGCTGTAGTTTCCCTTCACATTAATTATGGGGCATGTTAATACTAGGAGATGTCCTAAGAGATCTTTTGTATTGATTCCACGTGCACTCTTCCCTATCTCCATGATGGAGTAATAGTAATTTCTTTGTAATATTCAGGAATAATCATACCAGCCAACACCATGACTCTTATTTGCCTGTTGGTTTATAAGCATAGGGAATTCAAAATGACCAGTTCAGTTGAGTTCAGTTGCTCACTTGTGTCCGACTCTTTGCGACTTCATGGACTGCAGCACGCCAGGCTTCCCTGTCCATCACCAACTCCCAGAGTTTATTCAAATTCATGTCCATTGAGTCGATGATGCCATCCAACCATCTCATCCTCTGTTGTCCCCTTCTCCTTGTGCCTTCAATCTTTCCCAGGATCAGGGTCTTTTCAAATGAGTCAGTTCTTTGCAACAGGTGGCCAAAATATTAGAGTTTCACCTTCAGCATCTGTCCTTCCAATGAATATTCAGGATTGATTTCCTTTAGGGTGGACTGGTTCGATTTCCTTGCTGTCCAAGGGACTCTCAAGAGTCTTCTCCAACACCATGGTTCAAAAGCATCAATTCTTTGGCCCTCAGCTTTCTTTATAGTCCAACTCTCACATACATACATGACTACTGGAAAAACCATAGCTTTGACTAGATGGACCTTTGTTGGCAAAGTAATGTCTTTGCTTTTTAATATGCTGTCTAGGTTGGTCATAGCTTTTCTTCCAAGGAGCAAGCGTCTTTTAATTTCATGGCTGCAGTCACCATCTGCAGTGATTTTGGAGCTCCCCCCGCAACCCCCCGCCCAAATAATCAGTTTTTATTCCAGTCCTGAAGAAAGACAATGCCAAAGAATGCTCAAACTACTGCACAATTGCACTCATCTCACACACTAGCAAAGTAATACTCAAAATTCTCCAAGCCAGGCTTCAACCATACGTGAACTGTGAACTTCCACATGTTCAAGCTGGATTTAGAAAAGGCAGAGGAACCAGAGATCAAATTGCCAGCATCGATTGGATCATTGAAAAAGCAAGAGAGTTCCAGAAAAACATCCACTTCTGCTTTATTAACTATGCCAAAGCCTTTGACTGTGTGGAACACAACAAACTGTGGAAAATTCTGAAAGAGATGGGAATACCAGACCACCTTACCTGCCTCCTGAGAAATCTGTATGCAGGTCAAGAAGTAACAGAACTGGATATTGAACAACAGACTGGTTCCAAATCGGGAAAGGAGAACGTCATGGCTGTATATTGTCACCCTGCTTATTTAACTTATATGCAGAGTACATCATGAGAAATGCTGGACTGGATGAAGCACAAGCTGGAATCAAGATTGCCAGGAGAAATATCAATAACCTTAGATATGCAGATGACACCACTCTTATGAAAGAAAGCAAAGAAGAACTAAAGAGCCTCTTGATGAAAGTGAAAGAGGAGAGTGAAAAAGTTGGCTTAAAATTCAACATTCAGAATACTAAAGACCATGGCATCTGGCCCCATCAGTTCATGGCAAATAGATGGGGAAACAATGGAGACAGTGACAGACTTTATTTGGGTGGTGCTCCAAAATGGCCAGGGAGCAGTCTTAACTTCCAGTTCAATGGATCATTGTTGTGTCTCCTGGTGGAAGCATTCCTCTCTCTGGATCTAAGCTCTCTAGGCCAGCAGAGGATAAAGTCACAGGAACAGGAAGCAAAAATGTTGCTGGTGGGTCACGAGGGGTATTACTGAATGGTCCTTTCCCATTTCTATTCTTTGATTTCTGGACCCCTGCATCCTGGCTTTTGGAGGTGTAATATCATATATTGGATGCTGATTCAAAGCATACACAGCCTTCTAGAGAACTTTGCCCCAGTCTTGCAAAGAATTGCCACTTAACTGGCACTGTAATAAGTCTATTTCACCATTCTCTTAAACCAGCTGCTTCAGGGAAGTGAAGATCATAGTAAGATATAATGGTGAACTCCATGACCATAGGCCCATTGCACACTTCTTTTGCTGTGAAGTGAGTTTCTTGATCAGAAGCAATGCTCTGTGAAATACAGGAACATGAGATTGGCAGCATCAGAGGAAGTCTAGTAGTCTAGTAAGGTGAGAAAAAAAATACGCTCATTGATTAGGTGGTTATGTACGTTAGATGTGCCTGCTCAGTTGCTCAGTCATGTCTGACTCTTTGCAACTTCATGGACTGCAGCCCACCAGGCTCCTCTCTCCATGGAATTTTCCAGGCAAGAAGAATGGAGTGTGTTGCCATTTCCTCTTCCTGACCCAGGGACTGAACTCATGTCTCCTGCATTGAAGGCAGATTCTTTACCAGTTCGCCACCTGGTATGTTAGGACAACTTACAAATGTGGATAGAAACAACATTCCAAGTGTGAATGAAAAGTGAATCTGTGTCACTCAGGAAGGAAGAATGTGCCAGCTAATGGAAATATTTTTTTGTTGTTACTGTCAGTTGGTTTTGTTTTTCAGGTAGAAAAAAAAATGCATATGCTGAATGGCAAAGGGCCAGCACTGGTAAGGGAGTGGTTTAAAATATAAACAGGAAAGTGAGTCGTAATCCCTTGAGGGGAACTGAAGGACTGGGATACAGAGCTCAGGTTCTTTTGCATGTTTGTTCATTGTTGTTCTATGAGTACAGCATTTACTTCATGCCAGGGCTTGGAGATAGGGCAAACCAGACATGTGTGATTCTTATTTTCTTAAAGCTTTCACATTACAGTTTTGGACTTTATTCTGCATCCAATAAGAAGTCACTGAAAGATTTTAAGCAGAGAAATTATATGATTTATTGCACACATTATTTCAGCAGCGGTTCATTAATAAAGAATAGAGTAGCATGCTAAAATACACCATAGGGAAGCAATCAGAAACGCATAAAAGTGGTTCTGGGTGGAGCTCATGGTCCAGTAGGGCAAGAACCTGGGTTCTTTCTACTAGCTCTTTCCTCTACTTGAGACTTCCTCTCACCCAATATTTGTAAGGCTAAAATCCTCCTTGTGATTCATTTAGTAGCTTAAATTTCACTTTCTCAGAGATGTCTTTCCTTATTCCTCAGTCTAAAATAGCTAGCAAATTGCTCTCTATCACCCAAATTTTAGCTCTTTATATAGAATTTATTTAGCTTTATATTTTTATAAAGGTATTTTAAAAAAATCTGTTCTTATTTAACTATCTCTCTCACTCTCTGTTGGAATCTAAGTTCTATGAGAGCAGGGCTATTGTGTGAATTTCACCATTGTGTTCGTGTATCTGGCATTGTGCACACATGCATGCTTAGTGGTGTCTGACTCTTTATGACCCCATGAACTTGAGCCTGTCAGACTCCTCTGTCCATATAATTTTCTAGGCAAGAATACTGGAATGGGTTGCCATTTCTTTCTCCAGGAGATCTTCTTGACCCAGGGGTTGAAGCTGCACCTGCTGTGTCTCCTTCATTGGCAGGCAGATTCTTTTTTTATGTATTTATTTTTAATTGAAGGATGAGTGCCTTATAATATTGGTTTGACTTCTGCCATACATCAGCATGAATTAGCCATGGGTGTACACATGTCCCCTCCCTCTCTAATCTCCCTCTTACCTCCCACTCTTACCCACCCCTCTAGGTTGTTACAGAGCCCTAGTTTGAATTCCCTGAGTCATACAGCAAATTTCCACTGGTTATCTATTTTACACATGGTAATGTATATGCTTCCATAATACTTTCTCCATTCAGCTCACCCTCTCCTTCCTCCCTCCCACCTTTGTCCACAAGTCTGTTGTCTATGTGTGCATCTTCATTGCTGCTCTACAAGTAGGCTCATCAGTACCATCTTTCTAGATTCACACATTAATATATGATATTTGTTTTTCTTTTTCTGACTTATCTAACTCTGTATAATAGGCTCTAGATTCATCCACCTCATTAGAACTGATTCAAATGCCTTCCTTTTTAAGGCTGGGTAGTATTCCATTGTGTATCTGTACCACAGTTTCTTTATCCATTCATCTGCTGATGGACACCTAGGTTGCTTCCATGTCTTAGCTATTGTAAGTAGTACTGCAATGAACATTGGAGTACATGTGTGTTTTGCAGTTCTGGTTTCCTCAGGGTATTTGCCTAAACGTGGCATTGTTGGGTCATATGGTGGTTTTATTCTTAGGTAGGCAGATTCTTTTACCACTGTGCCACCTGGGAAGCCCCCAACATATCAAGTAGGTAAAAAATGAATATAATGAAAAAATATACAAAAGAATGATATGATATAGCTACTGAAACAGAGAAATGCAACAAATGCTATGACAACACAGAATAAGAAAATCTACAAAGACTGCATATTATTTGTGTATCAACAGACAAGGATCTTGGGGGACATTCTATCTTAAAGAAACTAGGACTGTAAGAATAACTCTGCATGCTGCTAGTAAATAATAGATGTAGAATTTGAACTCAAGGTGAAGTGGATCCAGATTCAACACTCTCGTTACTCCTCCCTGCTGCTTTTCCTTCCTTGGATATTGTACTTTTAAATAGCTTTCTATAGAGAAAGGGAACATATTTCTTTAATTATTAACAGGGAAGGCAATGTAAAGTGATCAGGCTGCGAAATGAGACAGACTTGTGTTTGAAGCCTGACTCAACTGCCTACCAGCTGTGTGACCTAAAGCAACTTATTTAATCTCTCTGCGCCTTCATTCCTTCAGAGCCATTTAAGAATTGATGAAATAGTACATATCGAATATTTAGCACAGACCTGGAGCCATAGGAAACTATTCACAAATGCTGGTTATGTTTATTATAATACAGTAGTCTCATTAACATGGGTACCATTGTTATGACTCACAAAACCTTGAAAGAAAAGTTCTGCCTCTGAGGAAAAAGACTAGGATAAATGTATCATTGTTATACAACCCTTTAACTTGAAGGCAGCAGAATCTGAAAACTGCTTGGCTGAGATCTTGAAGACCTGATTTGCATTATGTCAAAACATATGTCACTTGCAACAAAGATGCCAGTGATTAAGTATGAGTGAGATGCTCAGACTAAGATTACAGGAATGGAAAGGAGAGAAAAACCGCCATGAACTGGGGCAGGGGCTCTCCAGGCTGGGCACACCAGGAGCAAAGGCATGGAAGAGGTGAAGTATCAATAGAAGTTTTGCTTAGAGTGTGGTAAGTGGGGCGGTTTGGCTAGAGTGGAGGGACTACGCTGGAGAGGTGATGCTGAAAATTCAGAACTCAGGCCAGATCCAGAAGGGAGGATGCAGGAGTGAGAACACGCTCTTGTCGGAAACTGAATATGTCTGTAATCACTTTACCTGCTTTGAATGGTTTTCTCTTACAGAAAGGAGTGATATTCTGTAATCAAAAATTAAATGTATTTTTCCTTAGTTCTATTTAATGTATTTTGTAAAGACACCATTTAAAACATATTAACCTCCTCATCAAGACTGTTCTGTTACCAAAAGAGATAATGTTGTTTCTCTCCCATGCTTGCTTTAATGAGCTCTTTTTATCATCTAAACCCTGTGGATTTTTATCCTAGAACCATTGGAAGGCTTTGAATTTGTTGTATTTTTACCTAAGCATCTTGCCTCCTAGACATGTGTGTCAGGAGACACACATAACTATTTTTAGTGCAGTATTGTTTGTAGCCCAAAAAATTAAGAAGTAACCTGAATGTCCATTAGTAAGAACATTAAGATAAATTGTGGTATAATTACTATTCAATAATAAAATAAAACTAAACCTAAGTGATTTAAAACACAATGTTGAGTTTAATAAAAGCAAAGTGCCAAGTAATATCTAAAGTATGATAGCATTTGGGTAAAATTTTAAATTCACATAAAGCAATAATATATACTATTTAGGGACACACGAATATATTCAACAAAAGCTTCAAAACATTGTTGTGTTTAGCTGCTAAGTCGTGTCTGACTCTTTGTGACTTCATTAGGAAGATATAAATTCATGGCAATGGTTGAGTTTGGGGAAGAAATGTGGGAACTGGGATTGCATGAGAGATCAAAAAGGGTTTTAATGTTAACTTAAAAAGCTTTGTTATTTTATAAAATAAATTAAGCAAAAAATGACAGAATATAAACTTCCATTAATTCGGTGAGGGTTTAAATATAGGCTGTTATATTCTTCTCTGTAGTTTTCTGCATTTTCTCCACCTTATCAAGAACAAAAGTTAGAGATAAAAATGATCATTAACCACCTTCACTCATTCCATGGTTGTCAAAAAGGTACAAACTTCCAGTTATAAGTAAGTATAACTTACTTATGTAATGTATGTAATATACAACATGACAGTAGTTAATGATACTGTATTGTATATTTGTAAGTTATTAAGAAAATAGAACTTAAATGTTTTCATCATAAGAAAAATAATTGTAACTATTACAACTGATAAATGAATGTTAACTATTGTGGTAATGCATAACCACAATATTTAAGATCTATTATGCACCTGCAAGCAAGTTTTGCTAGCTAAAGTAGTCTGGTTTAAAAAATATGCACATTGTGATAATCATTTTGTAATATACACATATATGAAATCACTATGTTGTACACACAAAACTAATACAATGTTATTTGCCAATTATATCTCAATAAAAAATAAAAATGATCATGAGTAAATAGATTAGAATGCTGAATCTCACACTTTCTACCTTCCAAGACCCCTTTTGTTATTCTTAATCCCTTATCAGTGTAGTTTATACTCTGAAAGATTTTGTTCAACAAGTTACATTTATTTAATATAATTCATTTCCTCACTTTTCTTTTAAAAAGTGTGAATGCCAGTAAGAGCTTATCACCAGCCTGAGATAAATGTTCATAGAGATACCTGACATAGTGACTGTCACTTTACCCAGATTTATATTTGCACTGAATATTGTGAAGTTGATAAATATTGAGAAATTGATGAAGGGGCTGGTAGGGGAGCCTGGGTGACAGCCCAGCTCCTCATCTCCAGACAGCACTGCTGCTCTCTGCTCTTCACTAACTAGCTGATGACTCTTGTAAAGGGATTGCAAACTTTGTTTTTTCACAAATTCCTCTATATTCAAGGTTAATATTCTTATCCTGACTATGCTATGTAATAAAGTTATTAGGTATTATGTGAAAATTAATGCACATAGCTATAATCAAGGATTCATTTAGTTATGATATAGAGCATATCAGTGGGCTTCCCAGGCAGCTCCAGTGGGAAAGAATCCACCAGCCAAGCAGGAAACGCAGGTTTGATCCCTGGGTCAGGAAAATTCCCTGGCGAAGGAAATGGCTCACACTCCAATATTCTTGCCTGCGAAATCCTATGGACAGAGGAGCTTGGCAGGCTATGGTCCATGGGGTCACAAAAGAATTGGACACGACTTAGCGACTAAATGACAACAACAACAGTAGCATATCAGTAGATATTATGTCGATGGATGTGAGTCTGAGTGAACTCCGGGAGTTGGTGATGGACAGGGAGGCCTGGCATACTGTGATTCATGGGGTCACAAAGAGTTGGACACGACTGAGCGACTGAACTGAACTGAACTGAACTGAGATATTATGTACAATAATATATCCATGGGAGGAATGGTAAAATTGCTGAGATCACCTTGAGAATTTTGAAGGAATGATATAACTCCAGCCAAAAGAAAGAAACTTGACATTTTAGTTAGTCCATTATAGGCAGTCTTGTTTTGGGCAAGTACATAAGTACTAACTTTTGAAATATTTAAAGTAACTTGAAGATTTCCATTAATATTTTTGTAAGCCTCTAAGTAGTGAGAGACTTCATCTGGGGAACAACTGTTCTCAGAGGGATCTATTAATAATTAATGCTTTTTTGAATCAATGTGTGATAACCTTTTCATCTTTAGAAAAGTTCTTAATTCACAAATATGATTATTTTTTAATTTTGTCCAAATTTAGGAGTTCAATAGAAAAGCAATAAACCACAAAATACACATTTTGGCATGAGAAAATGAAATATGGGCATATGAAAATGTACCATTTATATGAAAGAAAGAGAGACAGGTGTGGGGGTTGAATATTCATTAGTATGATAAAGTCTGAATTGGGGGTTAATATTGAAATTACCATAATAAAACTATAAAAGAAGACCAAGGAAGCCGAGGCCATAATTTCCCACAGAAATTCTAAAGTGAATTAAGGATACCATTACTAATTTATATTTGCAAGTCATCCTAACTTAATCATCATTCCCAACTCTGGTACATGCTTGGCAGTGTATGAGGTGCCTGCCAATAATGCTGGCTGAGAAGAGGGAATATTCATGCTAGAGGTGAAGTACTGTGCCACATTTCAGAGGTAATTTGAGGTCACCAGTCCCAGGACACACATCCCCACTCTAGAAAGACTGCTTAAGGTACTGGGAAGTGGGGGAAGGGGACCCCTAGCCTCTAAACTCTATCAGGGCCCCTGCAACAGTCATTACTTAAGTTAGATTTCTTTCTGTGTGGCTCCAGACAGCTCTGCCTAATGACAACTCATTTAGCGGAATGACAGTTGTTTGATGCTCACAGGGAATGAAACAGGCATTGCCTGATGTGCACCACTCCTTCTAACAGCCTTGATGCAAGAGAAGCTTTACCAAAAGGAGCATGAGAATTGAATGTGAGCTATTAATGAGGGAAAAACTCTCCCTATCAATAATAGTGGAAAAAAGTGAGGGAGAAGAAAACTCTGAGAACTGATAGAATGCTTTACAGGGGTCTTCTTGGCGAGTTGATTGCTACAAATCCATGGGGTGCTCACACAGTAGAGGTTTGGGCCACAGGGACAGCAACATAAATTCTTTGTGATCATTCAAGAATTCACCGAACCAGTTGTCAGAGGGAATATGCCTCTTTTGGACTTTCCATCTGTGTGCAAGCACACTCTTAGCACACAACAGCATTTGGATGATTTAAAATTTTAGATAGCAGTAAGTCTGGATTCTGAATAGCTTTATGTAAACTTTAATCAAAAATGAAAACAGATTCTGTAATACCATTTTGGCTATCACATTTGCTTGATTTTCTTTGATAAGATTTTGAAGACTAGTTTGATTTTTTTTTTTTTAACTCATAAAGACAGGACTTCAGATAAAAGGATAGCAATTACTGACATTTCTGTTGCCCTGTTTGGCTCATTGAAGTGATGTGATCTGTAGAGAGAACCTCGTTTGAGTTTAGCTGCTTGAGAGATAACCATTACAAGGCTTTTACAAAATGTTAAAAGAAAAATTGTTATTCACATTTTATATTTCAGGGAAGAGCGATCTGTTCAGAAATTTACATTTTGGTGAAAAATGTTGCTTCTTTTTCAAAGCTCGGATCTCTTTCTGTAAAAATGCACAGTTGGCTACATGAGCATAAACAAATGTGAAATCATGTACTGAGAGATGCTACATTAAGAAAATGAAATAAATTCAATAGGCAGTCAAAAAATATCATTCTCTGTCACTCTCTGAAGGAAAGGATAATATGTTTCCTTGTGCTTGAGTTCTCCTGGCACAAAAAGGCCTAGACGACATCTTTGTGGCTGTTCATTGCTTCTTTAGCTCTGAATCTTCATTCATAAACCTGAGAAAGTTAAGTATTTTTACTGCCTTATGCTGCCTCATTTTTATTTAGTCTAGGACAAGGTATTTTTTTTTCAGATGTTTAAAACCAATCACTTGATGTGGTCTCATACTAACATCTTCCTTTTTGGAAACTGCCAAAGAAATCTTCCTGCTTTCTGTGTCCTGGTGGGAGACTTTTGCTAGATCCATTTCTTTTCTGAGAATGAAGACTTCAAGGAAACAGAATTGGTAGAGGGCCCCTTACAGAATTCCTTAAAGAAAGAGCTCTCCCTTGATCTACTGGCAGGAAGTAATCTGACTCCTTTCTCAAGGTGAAGCCTATTTATCCTATGATCTCTGATTTATATCATTCTTAGAAGACCACAGGGAGCTCCACCACATCATTCTGCACTCCAATTACAAAGGCATATGATGAGGATAAGTACGTAAAGATAACATTGCCAGTTTCCTGTAGCCACAGCATCTCCCCACTTAATCTTTTTAAAATGAAAACTGTATACACATAAGGTGTACATCGTGATGGTTTGATTTACATTTACATAATGAAATGATTGGGCTCCCCTGGTGGTTCAGCACTAATAATCTGCCTGCAATACAGGAGACATGGGTTTGATCCCTGGGTTGGGAAGATTCCCTGGAGGAGGGCATGGCAACCCACTCCGGTATTCTTGCCTGGAGAATCCCACGCACAGAGGAGCCTAGTGGACTGCAGTCCCTAGGATTGCAAAGAGTCAGTGCTGAAGCACCTGAGCACCCAGTGAAATGATTGCTAATTAATATCTCGTTCCTCACATAGTTATCTGTTTTTGTGTGTGGTGAGAGCACCTGGAATCTGTCTTAGCAAATTCCCAGTAGACTTGGTCTGGAAGAGTCTTATTTCTCCTTCAAGTTAACGCTTACTCGATGTTTAGATTATAACTTAAATATAATTTTTAAGGAAAGCTCTCACCAATCTCCAAATCAGGCTAATTTTTAAAATATATGTGTTATGCTCTCAAAAATTCACATTTTCCTTTTCTACAAAAAATTTCAGTGTTTATATATTTATTTGTGTTATTTAACTTTGAGCTAAACATGATTAGGGACTGTTTCTGTTTTCACTGCCTATTATGTCAGATACATTGCATGGTTCTTGGTACTTAAGTGGTATAATATATAGTAAAATGTTGTTGAATGAATATATACATGAATTGGCAAGAGACCTGGTAAACAAATATTTCCAGCAAGTATCAGTACTTTCAAATTTATTCACAGAAAATAAAATAACTTTACCTTTCATGTCTTATAGCTAGGAGCATTGATTTTGTCTGCAAAAGAAGACTCTTTGGCACTTTATTATATATTTAAAAGGAAGGTGTAAGCTGGAGAACATTTCTCCAAACAATTATAATAAGGCTATCCTTTAGTTTAAAAAATATTTTAAAAAAGAGATTCAGAATTGCATTGGTTGACTCCTCCTGTTTGTTACATAAGTGCTTAACTAGCTCTTCAATTTATGTTTGGTGGGTAAACACTGGCAGGGAGAAGTTTGCATAATAAAAAGCACTTTATACCCAGCCAGCTGTAACAAGATTCAGTTCTACTTAGTTTTTGTCAATACACATCAAGCATGTGCAGTGGAGGGGGAGGGGTGCCTGCAGAGGAATACAGGACCATGTCTTGAAGCATATAAAATGATGTAGCTCTCACAGAAGCTATTACTAGGGTGAGTAACAAAAGTTATTCCTGCCATTAACCTAGAATCCTTTTTAAGGAAGGTGGCATTTGCTTTCTTTGCTGAATACATTTTCTGACACATACTTTATGCTGCAGCCATAGTGAATTCCTTACGTGCATGCGTGCTAAGTCACTTCAGCCAAGTCTGACTCTTTGTGACCCTATGGACTGTAGCCCATCAGGCTCCTCTGTCCATGGGATTCTCTAGGCAAAAATGCTGGAGTGGGTCACCATGCGCTCCTCCAGGGGATCTTCTGGACCCCAGATCGAATCTATGTTTCCTGTGTCTCCTGCATTGCAGGCAGATTCTCTACCCGCTGAGTCATCAGGGAAGCCCCTTATTCCTTGATGTTGTTTTTGTTGTTTTAGTGGCTAAGTTGTGTCCAACTCTTTGCGACCCCATGGACTGTAGCCCGCCAGCCTCCTCTGTCCATGGGATTTCCCAGGCAAGAATACTGGAGTGGGTTGCCATTTCCTTTTCCAGGGGATCTTCCCAACCCAGGGATCAAACCCACGTCTCTTGCATTGACAGGTTGGTTCTTTACCACTGGGCCACCAGGGAAGCCCACTTGTTTGTTTACCCTATCCCTAAACCAAGGTTTATTGTAGACTTACAGAAGTCAAGACCTAAAGTTCTCGTCAACATATAACAACAACATACCAAGAAGATCCTGAACATCTGAGGTGAGGCACTAAGTCACCCATCTGCACCAGCAGAAAAGATCAGTGCCTGGAGTCTTTTCTCTTTTGCCTCTTTATTGAGAATCCTGAGAAAGTTAATAAGGAAAAATATGAGGCAGGCAAGATACTACTACAAGTAAAAAGAATTTCTAGACTCACTAAATTGTTTTAAATGGGCTTTAACCACAAGAGAAAAACTAGAAGTCAACAGCCACAATTTTTTTTTAAGGGCAAAGAGTTAGTACCTTAAAATTTGAGCTTAGGAATAGAACTGCACAAATATCTGGGGGTCTAGTCATAAGAAAACACTTCATGCTTAAGTATTTCAAATCGTGATGGTATTGAGTGAAACTGTGTCTGATTTGTTTATATGTAATTTTATTGGACCTTGCAAAACTGTCCAGAATGTTTAATATTCTTAACTTTAAAAGGACAAAAATATCTGTGCTTATTTGTTTATGTATCTGAAATCACCCTAGTGGCTCAGATGGTAAAGAATCTGCCTGCAATGCAGGAGACCTAGGTTCGATCCCTGGGTTGGGAAGATCCCCTGCAGGAGGGCATGGCAACCCACTCCAGTATGCTTGCCTGGAGGATCCCCATCGACAGAGGAGCTTGATGAGCTACAGTCCATGGGGTCGCGAAGAGTCAGACATGACTGAGAACTAAGCACAGCACAGCACAATCATACACAAGCTAATTTACTGGAGGATCTACAAGGTTATGCTTTGTACCACAAGATCTGTTCCTATTTAACGTAGCCTTAAAATCTCATACTGCCTTAATGCAGTCCTGCATAGACCAGCTGTGTGTGTGACAGCCACTGTAGGTACCCAGCGTCATCAATCATTCCTGTAATCACTGTAACCATGGTAGGTAGCCACTGTTCCTTCTCTTGTAGATACTGGACATCTTTTTCCATGTCGAGTTCTGATGGAAACTAGCACTGAAAGACTGGCCCAGGCGCCCGTGCTGCTTCTTGGAGATGTTGTCTTCAGTCTCAGATTTGGCAATTCCCTGGGCATGTGTTAGAGGCTGTGATTCCTGTCTAATGGTTCCAAATGGAAAGTTCCAAAGGCCAAATCTTTGCCAGCCAAGTCTCTGGAATGCTAGGATGCAGTGCAAATTTCCTCCAACCTTCTTTGTCTTTTGATACTGCAGCCCCCTCTCTAGGGGCCAGATATATAAACATTCTGGATTTTGAGTGTTTAGATCAGTAATAATATCTGCCCATTTTGTACAGTGAATAGCAGAATTTTTCTGCTTGATTCTCCAATTAAGATACAATATTCTGCTTCCTGTGGTATGAGGGGACCCCTGCTAAATGCTTTATTCACCTTAACAGGGGTTGTTTCAAAGCCAATTGGACAAAAATAATGATTTTGGCAATGATAGATATAAACTAATGATTCATCTTTCAATCCATGAGTTAACTTCGACAAGGCCCCGGAAGCAGTTTCTCCAGCTGTTTTATTCTTCCCATGAAGCTTATATAGAACCATGTGGAAGTGGTCATTAATTTGTCTAAACCACCTCATAAGCATCGAATATCCAGTGAAGGGGCCAAACCTAATATCCTCAAATGGAGGTTGAAAGCCCAAAATATGTGAAGCTTATTCTTGTGTGATGGCTGGAAGGTTTCCAGCTCCCATTGTGCTATGTAATTCTTGTGCTGTATACTCCTTGATAGCTCAGTGCTATTGTTCTGTTGACAGATTCAGTCCTTCCCAAACTCCCTTTTACCCTACTCCTCCCTTTTTCTTTTACTCCTTTCCACTATCTCTAGCTCCTCATTCTCCTCCAGTCTGTCAACAATCAGAAGATTCCAATTTTATCCCTTGACCTTCTGTTCTAAAACTTCACTTTGTAGAAGCTGCTGTCCTTTATTTTTGTTTTAAATCTTCATCTATAATCAGTTGCTCTTAAATCCTGATCTTTTGCCAAATCTCTCCATCAAGCTCCAGCCCTTTAGTTCAAACGTCCTACAAGAAAGCTTCTCTGGAAATTTCTTCAAAACTGAAAAATTCAGTGTGACTTTAAACAAACTTCTGTTTGTCCTTAAAAATGCTCCATTTCTCCATATCACCAGTCCTTCTATAAATATGATGCTTGGAGTTAATGACAAAGCTCGATGCACTTTCAGATAGGTCTCCCCCTGATTTTACTGTTCCTCTGTCATTATCCTACATGTGTGAGTTTAACTCCCCCCGCTTATTTTCTGTCTCTCATATCTCCTGTTTTTCCCAGGCCATAGCTTACTTTTCTCTAACTCCTTTTTTCATTGAGTAACTCTACTATCTAATTGGGTCTTTCTATTATTAATAGATGGTTATCTGAAAGGCTATTCACAAATCCATTTACTAAAGCGTAACAACACCATCAGTACCACCTCCTACAACTTACAGTATTTTTACCACCTTTTAAAAACTGATGTATAGTCGATTTACAATATTATGCTAATTTCAAGTGTTCATCATAGTGATTCAAAACTTTATAGGCTCCCTTCATAGTTATAAAATACTGGCTATATTTCTTGTGCTGCACAATGTGTCTTGGTAGCTTATTTATTTTATGAACGGTATGGTAGTTAGTGTACCTTATAAGAAAGCTAATGATGTTTGTAACACACCACCCAAAATAAATACAAACACAGCAAGTATACAGGCCAGTAGATAAATACACAGATGAAAATGATTAGGCACAACTTCATAGGCATCTGTTGGTGATGGACATAGTTGCCCTGGTTCTCAGATCTATGGGAATTTATAGATAAAGAGTCTGTGAAAGAAACTTTTTGTATTGTTGTTTAGTCACTAAGTCATGTCTGACTCTTTGCCCCATGGACTGTAACCCTCCAGGCTTCTCTGTCCATGGAATTTTCCAAGCAAGAATACTGGAGTAGGTTGCCATTTCCTTGCCCAGGGTATGTTCCAGACCTGGGGATCAAACTCACATCTCAGCATTGGCAGGCAGATTGTTTACTGCTGAGCCACCTGGGGAGCCCAAAAGAAGCTTTGCTACTGTGTTATTCTCTAGTGGTACTGCAAGGCTTAGCAATTTGCTTGCTATTATTTTATGACTTTTAATACCTCTATATGGGTAAGAAATTATGATGTCTACCAGTTTGTCTAGCATCTCTAGCTTTGCAGTAAGACAAAATAAAAAACTGAAACAAAATAACTATAACTCTGACTAATTTTTATTTTAAACAATGTGAATAATATTATAGATAGCAAGTCAAGGTCCTGTCATTTGTGATTGGAAACATGTACTTGTTAGTTTTGTCTATCCGTTTTAAAATGTAAACCCTTTGGGGAGAATTCAAGTTGCACACTGGTATTTTTTTAATGAACAATAGTCTCCTTCAATCTAAATAATCGTAAAATGATTTTTTTCATTAAATTTAAAGACTTTAATAATGACATTACATCATCAAAAAAGTTGGGTAAGTACTGCAAAGGAAAAAAGTTGCATAATCCCACTAACCCAGTCCATTTGTTAAAAAGTTTTCTGTAATTCCTTCTAGTCTTTTTTTTTTTCACATTTATGATGTCCTTGAATGCTTGTCATCATAGTGTATATACTAGTTTTGAAATTTTACTTTATCATAAATATTTCCTTTGGCTATACTACATAATTTCCACGCTTCTCTGATTTTTTTTAAACAGGATCTAACAAGTGAGTTGGATAAAATTTGACTCAGGCCAAAGGCTTTCCTCCTTCACTGGTAATAGGCCAGCTGCCCATCAACTCTCCCAGTGTCTCGTGACTGTGGCCCACTCTAGTGCCTGCTATTTTTTCTCAAATAATTAATTTACAGGGAATAATTAAGACTCATTGCCTTGAGATTAAAAAGTTAGAATTGGCTCTATATGAGAGACTCTCCCTTGCTTAATGCCAACTGAAAAAAAAGGATTATGTTTCTATCTGTGTAATAAATTCTCAGACATCTAAACATCTCATGCTGAGAAAGAAACAGTCAGCCATTTCAGTGTTTAGAGATGCAAGAAATTTGAGCTTTTTCTTTTGGCATTTCTGTCATATTCAGCTGTCATTTTGGGCTCTCAGAACTGTCGCTTTACTTATAACTCCTTTTGATCTGTGTTCATCAATTATTGCATCAGAAGTCCTAACTCTCAATTAGTTTGGAATTTAAATAGAAGAAAATAGATTTGTTTGATTACAAACTCGAGGTCCTTTATTTTGTGTAATGGCCAGTTAATCTCTCCTTATATTTAAATCAGTTCTTTTCTTTGCTCTATTTATTTGTATACTTCATTAATACCCTGTACCATCTGTGTATTCCCAACTATGTTTTGGTTCTTATTTAGGGACTTTTATCAGAGAAACAGGTTTTTTTTTATTATTATTTCTCTTTCTAATTTCAAAAAAATTCATTATTTTTAATGACTACTATATTTAATATCTAATAGAACTTGAAAATATATTCATCTTCATGCATTCATCCATTCTTATTTTTTCCATTTGTTTACTTATTCATTTATAAAGAGTCCTCCTTTCTGGCAGGCAAACAGTTGGTTTTCAGTTCAAAGAAAGGGCCAATTTAGTCAAATAACAGCTTGTGACCTATTGATTTTTCCAAAACATCTGTGCATGAAATTAGAATCTGTTTCCTTGAAATGAAGTACTAATGTATCATCTCCTGTTGATAATATAAAATAAAATTTTCCCAATTATCATTTAGATTTTCTTTTCCATATCTTTATTTTTAAAAGCTCACAGGTTTTGTTTCTTAAATATTGGGATATATTGGGATTAAACTGACATTATATATGGAAAATAAGGTGTTCTTTTCTTTCACTTGCTAGTCGTCATTACATTTCATTATTTTTCCTAAAGCTGATATTTGGTCTGTGAATGTTCTTTGAAATTTCGGCTTGTTTGAAAGACTTTGGCTTATGTGGATGTACTGGAACTTATTTTCTTTCCTTTTTTCTGGATTTATGTTCATTAATTTTTTTTCTGCTCTGTTTATAGAGGCAAATAATTATTTTCTCACACTTTTTAATCCTTTTCTCAAAATATCTTTGATGTTTTCTTTAAGATTATCCTCTAACAGTCCTCAAATACAGATTCAAACATTTGTAAACAGTTATTTTAGTGTAATATTGACCGATTAATAACTAGCTCTTTGCTGCCGGTTTATCACATTTTAAATGAAATAATACTGAATTGAAGCCAGGTTAATGTTAGTGATATTACAATTTTGTCATAACTCTCCTAAAGATCTTTTCATGTATTTTAAGGTTGATTTCCTTTAGGACCGACTGGTTTGATCTCCTTGTAGTCCAAAGTACTCTCAAGAGTCTTCTCCAACATCATAGTTCAAAAGCATCAGTTCTTCAGTGGTCAGTTTTCTTTATGGTCCAAATCTCACATCCATACATGATTACCGGAAAAACCATGGTTTTTGGATTTGGACTACATAGACCTTTGTGGGAAAAGTGACGTCTCTGCTTTTTAATATGCCATCTAGGTTGTCATAGCTTTTCTTCCAAAGAACAAGCATCTTTTAATTTCATGGCTGCAGTCACCATCCACAGTGATTTTGGAGCCCAGGAAAGTAATGATTTTGGAACAATGAATACTTTCTGCTAAAAGAGTATTTACAGAAAAAATAAAGCATAATCATTCCATATTTCATCAGATTTGTATAGCATGATGTCAGAGGTATTCCTTTTCTCAGGAGAACCATTCCCTACCCTGCCCCTTCAAAATACATTTATGATAGAACTTATATGTATTTACTAATTGTACAAACCCTCTGTCTTTTACTGACATCAATTGTAACCTTTTATAAATTGATTTTTACTTCTGTGACTATTAGGAATGAGTTTGATTTAATACAGATCAATATACAACTGTTAACCAGAAAACATTTAGATGATGTCAATGATCATTGGTACTAACAAATTTCCTTCTCTTATATTAGTTTACACTTTCACATTATGAGACCACCTCTTTCTCCACAGTCTTGCCAATACAGAGCTTGCTTTCTGCTGCAGCATCCTACCATTACCCAAGGATAGGGAAAGCCACACTTTCTTCTTCTCTGTCTCTATTATACCTATTATATTTACATACTTCCTTGTCATAAAAATTTCAAACAATGCAAGTGATTAAAATGTAAATCTTTTTCTTTGTCCTTTCTCAAGAGTAATTATTATCAATAGTTGAATTAGCACCTGTCATAAAGTTATTTTCAAACATATTTTGTTGGTATGTGTGATTTACTTTTTATATGCACATGTTAAACTATGGGCTTCCCAGGTGGCACTAGTGGTAAAGAACCCACCTGTCAATGCAGGAGACATAAGAGATGTGGGTTTGATCCCTGGGTTGGGAAGATCCCCTGGAGGAGGCCATGGCAACCCACTCCAGTATTCTTGCCTGGAGAATCCCATGGACAGAGGAGCCTAGTGGGTTACAGTCCATAGGGTTGCAAAGAGTCAGACATGACTGAAGCAACTTAGCACACACTCACACACGCACAAGCATGTTAAACTATATGCATTGTCCCGTCTTCATTTTTTCTTCGCTTAAAAATATTGAAACAATATAAATGGTTGAACATATTAATGGTTGAATGTATTTTTTTCATCTTGTTTCTTTTTAGTGAACATTTAGATTGTTCTAAATTTTTTTGTTGTAATAGTTAAATGAATACCCATTTCCTAGTGCTGGGTAGGAAACTGTGAATACACTTGACCCTTGAACAACATGGGTTTGAACTGTGTGGGCCCACTTTTAAGCAGATTTTTTTCAGTTGTAAATACTACAGTCCTACATGGTGTGTAGGTATTGGATCCAGTGGGTTAGAAGAACCACAGGTGCAGAGGGCTGACTATAACATAGGTGTATTTTCAACTGCTTACAGGATCAGCACCCCTAACCCCACATTGTTCAAGGGTCAACTGTATGTCAAATTTTATTAGATTATTAACACTTGCTTATTAACAGTGTTGGTCATTTTCCCAATGTTCTTGATTATTTTTAATTTGTTTTATCTATCAATTTCAGAAAGAGAGATAAAAACATTTTCCCATTTTGTAGATTTGTCAATTTCTCCATCATGTTGATTTTGCTTCATATATTTCAAGATTATAGTTTTAGTGATACACATTCATGATTATTGTATTTTCTTTATGAGTTGTTCTTTTATCAGGATTTTATGTTCTTCTATTAACAATTTTTCTTAAATTCTATTTTGTCTAATATTGGTATTATTATACTAGGTTTTTTTTTTTATTATTTGCTTGGAGTACTCTTGTTTCTTCTCTATGAACTTCATGTATGTAGAACTGATTCAATAATAATCCTTAGATCCTAATGCACTACATCATTGATAATCTTTTTACTTGCATTTACATAATTTTATTTAATTTATCTAATTTTTATAAGTGAAAATACTCATGGTTTTACTATAGACAGGGGTTATATGTATACATATATCTTTAAAGTTTCAAATAGAGTATATACTTTTTAGGGTTATTCATCATCCTTCACTATCAAATAGTTTTGATACTTTGGAACAATTTGACTGACTTCTGATCATATCTGATTAGTTCATTATGGATTTTAACCTCATATCATGACAAAAGACAAGCTCACTTAAGGAGTGGAAGTGCCAGCTCTATCGTTTCAGTTTGATTTGGTTTCTTGATTCTTGATTTCTTTATTAGTTTTAGCTTCTTATTTCTTGGCAGAAATATTTCAAGGTCTCTGACCATTTTTGTGGGGATTAGCCAGCTCAAAAGCATAAGAGAATAGACAAACACTATTGACATCATAAGTCAAAATATGAAGAGTAAAAGAACAAAAGCGTAAGGTTATCAAAAGAACAAAAGAGTAAGGTTATCACTGTCAAGCTCTTTGGACTGAGGAAATCTCATTCTTCCCTTAGTATATTTTACCTTTTTATGTGGGATAGATATTCATTTGACATGCAAAAATGAGGGTTCTGGTGTCCATTTGCAGATTAAAGATTTAGTGAAGCTTAATTTCTTATTTAAGTACAAAATACATTTCAAATAACATATGATATTTTCCCCTTTACAATAAATCAACTAGCGGAGTTATTCTTGGTGTGGTTTGTAAACCTCTGAAGGCCCCAGAGACCCTCTTTCCGGAGGTCGTGTTATCAAAATTGTCATAATAATACTAAAAAATCGTGTAGTTTAAAAAAAAAATGTGTTGACATTTACACAGATGATGCAAATACCATGGGAGGATACACTGCTTACCTGGAATCAAAGTAGAAGTCTTACCTGGAATCAAAGTAGTAGCAATAAACAATACTGGTAGAGATTTCTTCATTGTCATACATATACAGGAAAGGGGAAAAAAGTCCTTGGATAGAGCAGTATAAATTATTAATTTTATTCAACCTCAATTTTTGAGTACAAGTCTTTTTAATATTGTTGTGAAAAAATATGCATAAAGCAGCTCTGCTGTATACCAAAGATGATGGCTATTTCATTGTGCAATTGTTGAGAGCTGAACTCTCCCCCTCATTTCAAAATGAAATACTGTTCTTGCTTGAAAGAAGCTATGGTTATTCAGACTTGAGTATTTGGCAGACATTTTCTCAAAAAAAAATGAAGTGAGCCTGTCACTTCAAGGCAAGCAACTGACAGTATTTGTGGCCAATGATAAAAACTGAGCTTTCAAGTTAAAATCAGAATTTTGAAAACATGTATCCGCTACCATAAACTTGACAGCTTCTCAATACTTAAAGACAGGACTGGCTACATAATTTGCAGGCCTCAGTGCAAAGGGAAAATATAGGGCTCCTGGTTCAAAAAGCAGGAAAAAAGTGACATTAAGTGTATTAAAATAGAAAGCATTCTCTTTCTTTTTTTATTTGCTACATAATGCTGTTCTAAGTATGGAAAATTAAAAATTTTAAGTTAGCATGAATTTCACTGTTTATATATAAATATAAGAACATTTGATTTATACACAGCTCACTAAAACTGCACAATTTGTATTTCCATAGTTCATACCTGCATTTTTTTATTGTTTTTACCAAGAGGATGAATATGATGCACAACCCTAAGCAACTGTTTTGTTTTTTTTTAATTTCTTGACATTTGCACATTCCATCAACACCATCTTCAGCTTATTTACATGTAAGGAAAGACTGAAAAAAAAAGAACTATGGGTTGACGTATCTTTCATTTTCTTACCATCATCATTTCCAGTGCAAATGGTTGGCTATTACAGGAATGGAACACGGATAAGAAATGATATGATAGAGTTCCTAGGTGGCTCATCTTTCTTAGAGTGTACTGCCTTCTTCTGCATTTGAAGCAAATTCTGATTTGATTGAAAAGATGTGATTTCTCAGGGCTGTTAGCATCCCCACTCAGGCATAAGCTTAGTGGGCTTACCTTTATTTGAATTTCACATAGCTCCCACACATTGTAGGTGCATCAGAACTTTGTGATCATAAGACATGGGGAATGCTATATGCTGCTATGTGCAAATGAGGGGCCAAGGAACTGCAGACATGCTATCATCTTTTGATCCTGTTTCTTTTGCTTTATTGTCTCATTGGGCTTCACTTACAAATCACAAGGTCAAAAATGAAATTATTAAAATTTTGAAGATGGTAACAACAGAGTATTAAACCAAGCACCAGAACCTTCTGGGTATGTGGTCCTCTATGTGTCAACTGCCACAAATGAGTGGACATTTTCATTCTATTTTTGGTTATTTTTTATTCTTCCAACATTGTAGATATTGGAGCAAGATTGGTCAATAATAAAGTATAAATTTATATAATTTTTTTTTTTTTTAAATAGCAGAGACATCACCTTGCTGACAAGGGTCCTTATAGTCAAAGCTATGGCTTTTCCAGTAGTCATGTATGGATGTGAGAGTTGAATCATAAAGAAGCTGTGGTGCTGGAGAAGACTCTGGAGAATCCCTTGAACTGCAAGGAGATTGAACCAGTCAATCATAAAGGAAATCAGCCCTGAATATTCATTGGAAGAACTGGTGCTGAAGCTGAAGCTCCAATGCTTTGGCCACCTGATGTGAAGAGTTGTCTCATTGGAAAAAGATTCTGATGCTGGGAAAGGTTGAAGGCAAAAGGAGAAGGGGGTAGCAGAGCATGAGATGGTCAGATAGCATCACTGACTCAATGGACATGAGTCTGAGTAAACTCTGGGAGATAGTGGAGGACAGAGAAGCCTGGCATGTTGCAGTCCATGGGGTCACAAAGAGTCAGACACAACCTAAGAGACTGAACAGCACAACCAAAATATGTCAGTAAATATAAAGAGAAAAAAAGCCATATTCTTGAACTCAGGATTCTAATGGTGGAAATTTATCATAAAAATTATTCAAACGAAAGGAAAAAACTATATTCACGAATTGTTCATTAATCTATTAAATATTCAGTGTTAATGGAATATAGAATAAATCATTGTCCAACAAAGGACAATTATTATTTTTATTTACATGCATAAAAATAGTAAAAAACACTTGCAAAAACATGGTGACATACTCAAAAGTCAGAATGATAATAAAAGTGAGCAGACATTGGGATTAGACCTGTGTAAAATTATGAATGCCTTTGGATAAATATCACTTGGAAATACACTCAGAAACACAAAGCTATACCAGAGTAATAGGATTATATTTGATTTGTTTTTATTTTGCTGAACATTTTTTAATATTGTTTTTTCTTGGTAAAAACAAACACAAAAACCCAAGAGGTTTTCTGAGGCAATTATAGTATAATACATCACACTTGAAATTGAAATTTAGGTTGCAAACCTAACTCACTCACTTGAATATCTGTAATTCTAGATAAATAATTTGATTTTGTGAACATCAGTTTTATCAACAGTTACATATAAATTCCACTGGCTCCATACAGTTATAAAATTAATTAAAATTATATGTGTAAAAAGTGTTCCTTAAAGTCCCTGAAACATAGTTGATATTCAGTACATTCTAGTTGAATCTGAAATCAGGGAGACTTCTTTTTTCATTCTAGTGTTTTTAAAATGCTAATAAACTTTGCCAAAAGGCTTAGCATACTGGCCTAGAGAAGGTTATACACTTTGGGAATTTTACTTGATAAGTGAACTTATTACTTTCAACACATTTTGATTGTGTGTGGTTGAATGCTTCAAATCCATTTTTATCTCCAAAGGCCATTTATTGTCCTACCCACAATGATCAAAAGGAGTCAAATGAGGAGTGTATATAGTTCAGGCAAAATCCTTTGCTGTATCAAAAAAGCAGCTAATCTGTAATGATCTCCTGTAAGTAGACTTACAAATTCAAATTCTTTAAATGCTTTTTTGTTGTACAAATAGTTGCAAAGGATTATAAATTCTTTGGTGTTATTTGATTGCAGGATTCTATGGAAACATCTACAGACCACCTACTGGCACAGTGGAAATAGTGCAGGAATGGAATTTGGGAGAACTGCGTTTTTATAAACTCAGCCTCATCCCTCCCCTCTCCATCTGTAACTTTAGGGGTTGCATTACTAATTTTTTCAGATCTTTTTAATTTTTCAAATTCTGTGATCTCATGATTTTATCTAGCTATCTAGCTATCATCTAACTATCTACCTATCAGACATTATGCATTTCTTGATAATAGAGCACCCATTTAACAACAGGTGGTTATACATTACCCATCAGCCAACTGTGTGTCCACAAATACCTGAAGTAAATCCTATAAAATGAGCTTCATAATTTCCTAAATATGTTTGTCTTACAAGCTAAATTCCATCCTTGTATATTTAATGACAGAGAAAATATCTATCTCATTACAGAAAAGCCTATAATATAACAGCATACCTGGCAAACCAACTTGTTTGGGGGGAGGCAAGGCTGATATTTATTGAGCATTTATTATATTCCAGACTCTTTTAAAAGCACTTAAGAAGAGATGGCAAGAATACACAGAAGAACTGTACAAAAAAGATCTTCATGACCCAGATAATCACGATGGTGTGATCACTGACCTAGAGCCAGACATCCTGGAATGTGAAGTCAAGTGGGCCTTAGAAAGCATCACTACGAACAAAGCTAGTGGAGGTGATAGAATTCCAGTTGAGCTATTCCAAATCCTGAAAGATGATGCTGTGAAAGTGCTGCACTCAATACGCCAGCAAATTTGGAAAACTCAGCAGTGGCCACAGGACTGGAAAAGGTCAGTTTTCATCCAATCACAAAGAAAGGCAATGCCAAAGAATGCTCAAACTACCGCACAATTGCACTCATCACACACGCTAGTAAAGTAATGCTCAAAATTCTCGAAGCCAGGCTTCAGCAATTTATGAACCGTGAACTTCCTGATGTTCAAGCTGGTTTTAGAAGAGGCAGAGGAACCAGAGATTAAATTGCCAACATCCGCTGGATCATGGAAAAAGCAAGAGAGTTCCAGAAAAACATCTATTTCTGCTTCATTGACTATGCCAAAGCCTTTGACTGTGTGGATCACAATCAACTGTGGAAAATTCTGAAAGAGATGGGAATACCAGACCACCTGATCTGCCTCTTGAGAAATTTGTATGCAGGTCAGGAAGCAAAGTTAGAACTGGACATGGAACAACAGACTGGTTCCAAATAGGAAAAGGAGTACGTCAAGGCTGTATATTGTCACCCTGCTTATTTAACTTATATGCAGAGTACATCATGAGAAACGCTGGACTGGAAGAAACACAAGCTGGAATCAAGATTGCCGGGAGAAATATCAATAACCTCAGATATGCAGATGACACCATGCTTATGGCAGAAAGTGAAGAGGAACTAAAAAGCCTCTTGATGAAAGTGAAAGAGGAGAGTGACAAAGTTGGCTTAAAGCTCAACATTCAGAAAACGAAGATCATGGCATCCGGTCCCATCACTTCATGGGAAATAGATGGGGAAACTGGAAACAGTGGCAGACTTTATTTTTTTGGGCTCCCAAATCACTGCAGATGGTGACTGCAGCCATGAAATTAAAAGACGCTTACTCCTTGGAAGGAAAGTTATGACCAACCTAGACAGCATTTTCAAAAGCAGAGACATTACTTTGCCAACAAAGGTTCGTCTAGTCAAGGCTATGGTTTTTCCTGTGCTCTGGATGTGAGAGTTGGACTGTGAAGAAGGCTGAGCGCCGAAGAATTGATGCTTTTGAACTGTGGTGTTGGAGAAGACTCTTGAGAGTCCCTTGGACTGCAAGGAGATCCAACCAGTCCATTCTGAAGGAGATCAGCCCTGGGATTTCTTTGGAAGGAATGATGCTACAGCTGAAACTCCAGTACTTTGGCCACCTCATGCGAAGAGTTGACTCATTGGAAAAGACTCTGATGCTGGGAGGGATTGGGGGAGGAGGAGAAGGGGATGCCAGAGGATGAGATGGCTGGATGGCATCACTGACTCGATGGACGTGAGTCTGAGTGAACTCTGGGAGTTGGTGATGGACAGGGAGGCCTGGCGTGCTGCGATTCATGGGGTTGCAAAGAGTCGGACACAACTGAGTGACTGATCTGATCTGATCTGAACATACATTATGGCATGTAAAACTCAAAGCAATATCTAGGTAAATACTGTTTAATATGTAAGGAATCTCATACCCAGAAAGCATTTAAAATTTTCCCTAAGGCCACACTATTAAATAGCAAAATTACAGTGAAAACCCAGGTCCACTCATGGTGAAGCCTGAGCTCTTATATAATAGCCTGCCCAACTGCCTTTTGAGAGCAACCGGCTGATGAACATTTCCCCAAGTACCTCTCTTATTTATAATCATACATCTCTAGATATTCATAGGTGGTCTTTTACAAATGGAAATAAAGGTATCTATTCTGGGCTCCAGGATCCCTGACTTGGCAAGTGGAGAGAATGAAAGCAGAGAGGGAAGGGAACTTTATGTCAATTTTTCAAAAGGCACTAGCATTGGGAGCAACTACACTAAGATGAAAAATTGGAGCAAAGCAGAATAAGCCAAGAAAAGACAACAAAGACATGATTGAGAAAGTATGCTTATTGAATTATTAGACAGGATGAAGCAGGAAGCAAAAAAAAGATGTTTCCACTAATGATGACTGATGGTTGGCAAAGATATTTTTGAAACAAGATAACCTATTCTCCACAAGTCAAGTGACAGGACCAAATCCAAATTTTAACAGGAAAAATGTGGTTATGATAGAGTGCACTAGAATGAACATCACAGGCATAGCTCCATCAATTGATGTTTCCCACGACTAAAGCAAGATATTACTGAAGTTGCACGTTCATCACTTTTAAACTAGATGTCAGAGATCTTAAAACACTCCAGAAGGAAAAAAAAAATCTCATCTTTTATATTGTGAAAGAGATAAAGCACATGACAGGAAATGTAACTCTCCTGAGAATTATTCCCAAAGGATTTGATAGCATTTCTTTTGTGGTTTTAAATAAATATCCTTCTCAGGAATTTCAGCTTTTGGATCCAATTAAAACTATAATTCCTTGTGCCAAATACATGTAAGGACAGAACTGATTGGAACACAGAGCGTTACCATGAACCTGAAGCTCAACTGAGAGCAGATGTCAACCAGCAGTCTGTAAATAAGCAAGAGACAATTCCATGAGACAGCTCATGGACATGCAGGATTGCGAAGGAGAGGCCATAGCCGTAGATTTGGTTCATGAGTAGAGCAGCGTTTTGGGGCCATAGACTATACACTTAACTCTATTCATCTGTTCTAGTTCCCAGCACTGGATTGTCTCTTCCTAATCAGAAGGACTGGTAGCCAGGGTTCTTAATCACCTTCTCTTAGGAGACTAGCATCTCTGATTTCTCTACTTAAAGACAGTTGAGAGTTGACCACAATTTTGCTTTAACTTTTACTTGGTTTAGTCTTATTCTCTTTCCCCCATACATTGCTGTCTCACTTGGGATTTTTTTTTAATTTGACACATGTACACCTGTGGCGGATTCATTTTGATATTTGGCAAAACTAATACAATTATGTAAAGTTTAAAAATAAAATAAAAAAAAAGAAATGGAAGATGTACTAGTTATCTATTTCTATGTAACAAATTGCTCTAAAAATGAAGTGGCTTGAAGAAGCAAACATTTTTTTATCTCATAGATTGTGTGGGTCAGTAATCCTCAATGGTTTAGCTGAGTTGTCTCAGTTCACGGTTTCAAACAAGGTAGTTATTTAGGTGTTGGTCAGGTCTGCAGTCATCTCAAGGTTCAAATGAAAGGGGATCCATTTTCAAGCTCACTTTCTTGTCTATTAGAAGGTCTCAGATCCACTTCTAAGCTCACTTACAACATAGCAGCTCATTTCCCCAAGAGCAAGCAATAGAGAAGAGCAAAATAAAAATAGCCATTGAGGGTGAAAGATTGAACTAAACATTTTACCCTCTAAACAAAATGATGCATCTATTTCCAGATGATAATTCTAAATCTCATTTAGTCATGGGTTAGGAGTGTCAGAATGTGAAGAATATTGTTTTTAATAGCTCATCAGAAAGTAACTTGTATATTTCAGTTGAGCCTGAAAAATGGGGAAAAATATTCACTCTAAATTTAACCTAACCACATATTAAAAAGTAAACCAAACACAATTATCACTGTAGAATATTTAGAAAAGAACATATAAAAGTAAGATATAACATACAATATGACAAATTATTTTAGGAATTAACAATATGGACATGATGTGATCATGACTAGTTTGTGGCATTACAATTTTTATATAAATTTAAGAAGTAAATATATATGAATCAAACAGTTAAGAATCAAAATTAGAAATAATTCAAACATATGGGGAAAAAAGATCATAATAATAATGATAAAAGTATAAACTAACAAGAAAGAACAGAGCAATAGAAATATGCTGACTTTGTCATTACAAGAGCCATTTTTCTACAAGACAGAAAAAAAAATCTATACAACAAGCTTTTAGCAAATCTAATAACAATTCATGTATGAGAGTACGTACATAACATATGTAGGTTGGATACTAGGGGTAGGTTGTGATACATCTACATCAAAAATTTCTCTCTAGTATTTATATATAATGCTTTGGAAAATATCTTTTCTTATGAGAATAATAATTAGTACATATTTCAAAATAATAAAAGCTGTACTGAGGTGTATGGTATAATTAATTTGATTAGAATAGGTAATATTTTATTTGATCATCTCTCTGACTTTCTGGAATTAACCATTGAATGGTAATACTATAGTTAAATATTATATTGTGCTCATAAACTTACGGCTTCTCTGGTGGCTCAGTTGGTAAACAATCCACCTGCAGTACAGGAGACCCAGTGGGGTTGATCCTGAGTGGGGAAGATCCCCTGGAGAAGGGAATGGCAACCCACTCCAGTATTCTTGTCTGGGAAATCCTATGGACAGAGGAGCCTGGCAGGCTACAGTCCATGGGGTTGCAATATAAGCTTAACAAATCATGCAACTTTTGATGTTTCCCAGTATGGCAGACTGTGGAGGTCTTTCTAAGCCACTTATTGAAACTAAACAAAAAACTGGGCAAAATATAAAATATTTGTTTGAGAACAACGTAGAGACACATGTATGTGGGGGGTGGATGGGGAGAATGTGTGTACACTTTTCATAAATGGGTTCTGGGTTTCTTCCAGCCTCCTGTAAATCTCACTGGTTTTCATACCAGCTAGTGGGACCCACCATCCTGGTGTTGGATCACTGGGATGGGATCCCAACATCTGAGGTAAACCCCTCACTCCCCAGGGAGGATCTCGGAATCTTTGTAATCCCTCTACCCTTGTGAGTCCCCTCCTGGGGGCCTGGGGGATGTGTAAGTCCTGACCTAATATTTCTCTTCCCTTCTAACCTGACTCTGTGATCTTTCCTCATAGCCTTTGTTGTAGAAGAGATTTTCTGCCAGTTTTCAGTTTGTTTTCCATAAGTTTCTCCTATGTATCAACAGATGGATTTTTGATGTGTCTTGGGGGAAACTGAGCTCTCTCTGCCATCTTGATCTTCACAGCCCAGTGATGGTCTTAAGGCTCAGCCCACATTCCCAGTGGGGGGCTTTGGTCCTGGGTTCTGGAAGGAGCAGACCAGGTCCTATTTTCTGATTAATGTGAAATTTTAATTAGGGATATACATTTTATTGACTTGAAATTCTTTTAACTTGAAAGTAAGATCCAGGGCACACAGAAATAAGACTTTTTGAATTTGCTTACAGTAAATACTTATACATCAAAAGCGCTTTCTTTGGCTTTTGACCATGTAAAGGTCACTGTGAATGTGTACTTATACACTGTGATAATTAAAAGGAAGAGAATTAACTCATCCTTCTTTATTTTAGAAGCCCTAAACACCCAAAGAAAATGTCTTTAGCCTTTGACCAAAGAGGAATTGAGTTAAAATGAGGGAGAAAAAAGGATATAATGGGCATTGCTCTCTCTTTCCTTCTCTACTGGGTTTGAAGCTCTTTCTCTGTATTTTTCTCTTCCCCTTCAGAGATTTATACTCTTTAATTGCCAGGGGCTTTTGTCAGAAATGAGATGGCTTGTTTGAAGTTTAATAAGAATCTATTAACACCAAAACAATCACTCTGCAAATTGACAAAAT
This sequence comes from Bos javanicus, assembly GCF_032452875.1. NCBI lineage: Eukaryota > Metazoa > Chordata > Mammalia > Artiodactyla > Bovidae > Bos > Bos javanicus. Next base: position 88,872,023 of record NC_083868.1, read on the forward strand.
CTACATTTTTATTTTGAAATGTTTTCTAATATTTGAAGCTTTATTTGTAGGGGATAAGGTAGTCAGAAACAGCAATGTTTATACGTAAGAACTAAATAATATATAAATAAAAAGTAAAAGAAATCTTTATGCATTAATTCTAGCTATGAACTGACCTCTAATATTTCTAAACAAACAGAAAATGCTCTACTATGGAATCTATGTAGGATCCTTTTACTTTGAGCTGAGGAATTTGCTATGTTGGAAAGTGAGTTAAATATGCATAATATGTCTCAGCAAGCCCCACAATCATACCTGTTATGTGTCTTCACATACATTTTCATTTTTTAATTAGCAAAAATATAAAATTTTGAAGCTTGGAAATAAATTGTATGGGATCCATTTTGAAATTATACCCTCTATGTAATCAGATGCATACAACTCATGTATCTTAATAACTAAGAAACATAGGATAATATTTTAAAATTTCCTTTATTCTCAGCATGTCTATCCTTTAAGGCTGTGCTCTTGGCATATATATTTTATTTTGTGATCACAAACTCATTGCTTTAACCTCATGCTTTCAAAGTAATGCTTTCTGGGAAAAATCCTCATTCACAAGAGTATCCCTCTTTCCATAGTCACTGTGCCATACTCGCTTTGACATTTCCTAAAGGTCATTGTTCAGGTTTCAAGATCATGTTACTGATTTTTCTGCTTTTTTGCACTATCAGGAAAAGAGAATATTCTGTAAAGGTTTGCTGGGCCCTTCTGTTCCCACTGGAGACTAAACAGCAGAAAACTGATTCCTTCTGCTTCAGATTCTCCAGGCCAGCTTCAGATTCTAATTTAGATATAAACACTCATGGCTTTCAAAGATCCAAAGAACCTTAGACACAAAGAAATAACAGATCATAAAATCGTTGTGGATGCCACAGTCTCTCTTCCAAAATCAGAATGAAAAAGTATAATCACAAACAATGTAAACTCCCACTTCATCTCCCTACTCCCCACCTCCACCCCCAGCGTGCAGTGTTTTAGAGCATTCAGTTTCTCTTGGAGGCAAAACTCATCATCATATCAAGGCATTTGCCTGAAATTCAATGACAATATCCTCAAATGATGAGCCCATGTATCAGGAAAAATAAAACAAAGAGAGTCCTGGACATTTACTGGGTACTACATATGGTTTCACCTAACCTTTGCTACTCCACAAGGTAAATCAACATCAGGAACCGTGTTTTAAAGAGGGGAAACTGGATTCAGAGATGAGAAACAGTTTGCTAAAATACTTGCAACAGTCATTCTGATTGGTTTTTGTTGCACACCTGTTCTTCAATTACAGAATCCTCAAATGTTTCTGGACTAATTCTGTTTGGGTTTTATTTTCCTAAAAGCCTTCACCTTGTTGCCCATTTTAAAAAGATTACAGTTTTTCTTATTTAAAGTCATTTGACACTCAACCTAGTGATCTCTGTCTCCTCCTGGAGAACTTTGACAACAGAAGCAGGATCTAACTCCAAGTAATTTAAGCAGGTCAGAGCTACATGCATTCAGTTGGTGAATGTTGCCAATGATATCAGCATGGGTGACCAATTTGTCCACTGCTTGTTTCAGCCTTTCAGGGGCATTCAGTTTAATCCATAAACAGTGGACAAAAGGATCATTCAGTTTAATTGGATCTGTAGACTGTACTTTCTTGAAGGAACAGTAAATATTGTTTGGAGTCTAATGTGAAGGGAAACAGAAGAAAGACTGCGGCAAAATGAAAAATGCGATCATTTGTCTTCCTTCTGAAATATTGAGAGAGTGATGAGACTGTGCACGTAACATAGTTATACTGTTTAGGAGAAAGCTGCTATATATTCCCAAAGCCTTCTTTTCCTGCTTAGTCACTGCTGTCATTGCTGGAAATAGCACAGGATTTAATCCTAAAGGTCTAGCCCTGAGTCTTGGTTCTGTGTATGATTACTTTGCCCAAAAGATTTTGGGCAAATTGTTTAATCTTTCTTAGATTTTGTTTCTGTATCTTTGAAATTAATATTTTAATACTGAACTAATAGTGTAATTTTGAAAATTAAATGAGCGAAATTACTTGAAAATGAATGATAAGCCCTACAAGTATATAAATAATAATTTTATTCTCACATATCAATATAAATTTAGTATCATATTCATATAGCAATATATCAGTGGTTCCCAAAGTGTGCTCTACAGAAAACTAATGTCGCAGAAATTCTCTGAAAGGTGGGCTTTAGGTCTTTGGGGGAACATTTATTTATTCAAGTAGACTCACTGAGCCTTGCCAGATGCTCTTCTTGGTCAATAATGAGATATGGCTCATAATTTTCTGTTTTGTGATGCTCACAATTCTGCAACATATAGTTTTGAAACTATATCTCCATTGCTGTTCAGTCACTCAGTCATTTCCGATTCTTTGTGACCCCATGGACTGCAGCACACCAGGCCTCCCTGTCCCTCACCATTTCCCGGTGTTTGCCCAAGTTCCTGTTCATTGCATTGGTGATGCCATCCTCTGATGCTCTCTTCTTCTGCCCTCAATCTTTCCCAGGATCAGGGACTTTCCTAATGAGTCGTCTGTTCTCATCAGATAACCAAAATACTGGAGCTTCAGCTTCAGTTATTCCAGTGAATACTCAGGGTTGACCTCCCTTAAGATTGACTGGTTTGATCTCCTTGCTGTCCAAGGGACTCTCAGGAGTCTTCTTCTTTACCACAGTTCAAAGGCGTCGATTCTTTGGTGTTCTGCCTTCTTTATGGCCCAGCTCTCACAACTTGTACATGACCACTGGGAAGACCATAGCCTTGACTATATGGACCTTTGTAGGCAGAGTAATATCTGTTTGTAACCAACTCCAATTACAAAAGTATATATGTTGCCTTTCCTGAATGTTTCCTGGATTAACTTCCATCTGATTTACTCTTTACCTTCTTCTCTCTTGAACCTCAGCATATACCATGGCACCTCTAGGTGTATACATGAAATATAAGGAATAATAATGAATATAAAAGAATTCCAGAAAACAGTTTCAGAAAAACATTTACTTCTACTTCATTGACTACACAAAAGTATTTGACTGTGTGGATCACAACAAACCGTGGAAAATTCTTAAAGAGATGGTAGTACCAAACTACCTTACCTGTCTCCTGAAAAGCCTGTGTGCAGGTCAAGAAGCAACAGTTAGAAAAAAATGGAAAAACTGACTGGTTCAAAATTCGGAAAGGAGTATGACAAGGCTGTATATTGTCACCCTGTTTATTTAACTTAAATGTAGAGTACATGTGTGCTAAGTCACTTCAGTCACGTCCCACTGTTTGCAAAACTATAGACAGTAGCCCACAAGACTCCTCTGTCCATGGGATTCTCCAGGCAAGAATACTGGAGTAGATTGCTATGCCCTCTTCCAGGGGATCTTCCCAATTCAGGGATTGAACCCACGTCTCTTACGTCTCCTCCATTGTCAGGCAGGTTCTTTATCACTAGCACCACATGGGGAAGCCCTATATGCAGAGTACACCATGTGAAATGCCAGGCTGAATGAATCACAAGCTGGAATCAAGATTGCTAGGAGAAATATCAACCTCAGATATGCAGATGATATCACTCTAAAGGCATAAAGTGAAGAGGAACTAAAAAGCCTCTTGATGAGGGTCAAAGAGGAGAGTGAAAAAGCTGGCTTAAAACTCAACATTCAAAAAACTAAGGTCATGGTATCCAGTCCCATCACTTCATGGCAAGTAGAAGGGGAAAAAGTGGGAAAAAAATAACAGATTTTACTTTCTTGGGCTCCAAAATCACTGTGGACAGTGACCGCAGCCATGAAATTAAAAGACTTTTGCTCTTTGGGAGGAAAGCTATGACAAACACAGACAGTGCACTCAAAAGCAGAGATGTCACTTTGCTGACAAAGGTTCATCTAGTCAAAGCTATGGTTTTTCCAGTAGTTATGTATGGATGTAAGAGTTGGACAATAAAGAAGACCGAGCACCAAAGAATTGATATTTTTGAATTGTAGGGTTGGAGAATACTCTTTAAGAGTCCCTTGGACTGCAAGGGAATCAAACCAGTCAATCTGAAAGGAAATCAACCCTGAATATTCATTGGAAGGACTGATGCTGAAGCTGAAGCTCCAATACTTTGGCCACCAATGTGAAGAGCCAACTCATTGAAAAAGATCCTGATGCTGGGAAAGATTGAAGGCAAAAGGAGAAGAGGGAGGCAGAGGGTGAGATAGTTAGATAGCATCCTCTACTCAATGGACGTGAATTTAAGCAAACTCTAGGAGATAGTGGATGACAGAGGAGCCTGGCATGTTGCAGTCCATGTGGTCTCAGAGTCAGACATGGTTAGTGACTGAACAGCAATGACAATATGAAACAATTTGGCTTTTCCTAGTCTTGGAAAAGGAAGTAAAAAGAGCAACTAAAGCTCCAGTCTATTGATTCACTTCTTATCTAAACAGCTGTTTATTGCTGGATTTTGTTTTTTATAGCATTGTCAATAATTGTCTCTAATGTTGCTCAGTAGAGACTTTTCTAACTTTTTGACTTTCCCAAGTCCCTTCAATCAAAGGTCTTTATTTACATCATGAGTCTGAAACTTATATATCTTCTGAGTAAAGATCTTTTTTCTCTTTTAAAAATATATGCCTGCTTCTTAAACTAACTTGTATGGGGAGGGAGGAGGGAGGAGGGTTCAGGATGGGGAACACATGTATACCTGTGGCGGATTCATTTTGATATTTGGCAAAAACTAATACAATTATGTAAAGTTTAAAAATAAAATAAAATTAAAAAATATATATGCCTGCTTCTTAAACTAACTTGGCAGCCTTTCAAAGGTGGAAGACAAAGCTCAAAGACTAGAAAAGATGATTTTTATATTGAAAATTTAATACTCTGGCTTGAACTTACTGTGGACAAGCCACATATTTGATGTTCTCAGTCAGTCAGTCAGTCAGTCAATTCAGTCGCTCAGTCATGTCTGACTCTTTGCGACCCCATGAATCGCAGCACACCAGGCCTTCCTGTCCATCACCAACTCCCAGAGTTCACTCAAACTCACGTCCATTGAGTCGGTGATGCCATCCAGCCATCTCATCCTCTGGCGTCCCCTTCTCCTCCTGCCCCCAATCCCTCCCACCATCAGAGTCTTTGCCAATGAGTCAACTCTTCGCATGAGGTGGCCAAAAGACTGGAGTGTCAGCTTTAGCATCATTCCTTCCAAAGAACACCCAGAGCTGATCTTCAGAATGGACTGGTTGGATCTCCTTGCAGTCCAAGGGACTCTCAAGAGTCTTCTCCAACACCACAGTTCAAAAGCATCAATTCTTTGGCGCTCAGCTTTCTTCACAGTCCAACTCTCACATCCATACATGACCACTGGAAAAACCATAGCCTTGACTAGCCGGACTTTTGTTGGCAAAGTAATGTCTCTGCTTTTGAATATGCTATCTATGTTGGTCATAACTTTCCTTCCAAGGAGTAAGCATCTTTTAATTGTCTTTTGATGTTTTAAAAGTGAATTAGATGGCTCTGCTGCTATGTACAATGCAATGTCCAACATCCTACAAATATGTTCCATTTGGAGTGACTGATTGAAGCAGAACATGTTCCAACCTTAGAGTCATGGGATTTTAGGGCTGTCCAAAAGTCCACTTGGCCTATCACACTGTACACTAAGAAAGGCATTGCATTTTAAAGATGCCTTTCCCTTGAGATCTACTGAAATTTTAGAGAAAGGGTTTGTTGTGAGCTCTTATTAGAAAGCTGAGAAAGAGGAATCAGGAAATTTGAAACTAAGTTTAGCTAATATAGAGCTTCCCTGATGGCTCAGCCAGTAAAGAATTTGGATGCCAATTCAGGAGACCTGGGTTCAATCCGTGATTCAGGAAGATTCCCTGGAGAAGGAAATAGCTAACCACTTCAGTGTTCTTGCCTGGAGAATTCCATGGACAGAGGAACCTGGCAGCTGTTTGTCATAGGGTCACAGAGATTTGGACATGACTGAGTGACTAACACTTTCAGCTAATATAGGATCCATATTAGGAGGTCTTCTAGTGATTCTCTAATTTATTTATTTATTTGATTGAGTCATTTTTATGGCACCATTCTGTGCAAAACACTAGGGGAGATATTTATCACCCATGTCCTGGACAGCCTCTTTGTTGAATACTTGGTGTCTTCAATCCCATTCCTGCTCCAAGAGCAGAATCAGGCACAGCTCTTTTTTTCCTGAGGCTTCCTGTGAATTCTTATCACAACGTTTCTGCAGCCTCTCCACTCAGTAAGACTAAGCATGTGAAAAAGCCTACAGATCATCCAACCTGGGGGTAATGGTCACAATAGCTAAGTTATTGAGCTGCCACACTAATCATTTCATGTGATTTATTGCAGTTAATCCTCACTACAATCCTGTAAGTAGGTACAGTTATCACTCGTTTGCTTAAAAAAAAAAATGATATCTAAGGCTCAAAGAGGTTAAGTATCTCTCCCAGAGTCATACCAGTTTAGCTGGGGTTGGACCCAAGCAGCTTGAGTCTAGAACAAATACTGCGGAAGATAGTGCTGAGACTTCTCAGATGCAAGGCTATCAACAGAGAAACCCACTAGCTCCCTCATGTGCTGTGGGCTCAGCTGTGTCTGACTCTGCCACTAGTTCACTCATAGGTGGCATTAGTGAAAAGAGAGTTGACAACCAATTTGAATTCCATTTTCAATTCTGATATTCAAAACCTGCGTGGTTCTGAAAAATTACAATGGGAGAAATTACCTCTATTATAGAATTTGAATGAAAAGTAAAATCAGATTAAATCAGATAGCACATATGGGAGCATTATTAGAGTGAGTGACTTATTATGGGTACCCAATAAATACTGAGTTGCTCTTTTCCCCCCTGAAGTATATAGCGCAAATGTGAGGGATTCTTGTCTTTCCTCTGTTTTCTCTCTAAGTTTAAAAAATAAGATCTTTTTTTCCTTTTGTACACTTTTTTGAGAATAGGCCTCTTGTGACCCACTGGAATCACTGAGATCATTGTACAGAGGCTCTCCTGTAGAAGATGACATCGAAGCTTGTCATCTCTATAAAAAAGCCACAATCACCATGATGGATTTTTTTTCCCTTTTGCCTAAAATTATTTGAACCTGTAATATATAGATTTTGGGTTGATAATAGATGATGATTTTGTCTGCCATTTACATTTTGACATAATTTTAAACTTTGGTAAGATGGATTTATAGGGATCAGAATAAGAATGCATTGGTTTACGAGACCTTGAGTGGTATGATATGGAAGAAAAATAGAGAAAATGTAGGTTATAGAGGGTGAAGACAAACCTGTCTCCCAGCTCAGGTCACACCCAGGGTTGACCCTGTGTCCATGGTTTCCCAGTCTGAGGATGTAGTGAGTGATTTCAAGGTACATATGTTGGGGGAGGGGAGTCTGGGTGCTGGGATGTGAACTGTGTGGTATTTGATGGTTGAAGTGAAAGAAAAGAGGATCAGTCTATGGTTTTACTGAAATCAGATATACTTTAAAGTGATGTCTCACTTTGAGACTGACAGCATTTTGAGAAACAGGCTTCCTACTGCCAAGCTCCTAGAACAGCCTTGGGGTATACTCATGGGAAATTGCTTCATGCTAATAGTCATCCCTATATCCCATCAAGGCCAATAAACCCAGTGGTTTAAGAGTTCTTCTAGTGGCTGATTTCAAACCTAGTAAATAAGAAAGATTGTTCAGAAAAGCAACAGAGCTTACCACTAAACAGGTCATCATTAGTCATGTCTTGCCTGAGTGCTGAAATACTCACGATGAGATATTCCCTGCCAAAGAAAGAGTGGGTAGATGAAACTTAAAAATGAGATAGCCAGGCTTCAAATGTCAGTTTAACCATTTCAAACCAGTGTGAAACCTACATTATTTAACTCCTTGAAACTTTCATTTGTAAAACAGGACTATCACTGTTTAGCTTTTTGATTGTTGAGAAGGCTAAATTAAACAAGTACGTGCTTGTATACCAAGACATTATATTTTCACTTTTTTTGTTTTTTGCTAAATGGCACCTGAAATTTTCTGGTTTGTTTCAGAAGTATATACATTTTCTGGTTTGTTTCAGAAGTATATCTGGTGTTGATCTCTTCATGGCCTTGGGGCTCCCTGGGCAAAAGGGCTTTGTCGGGCAGCAGAGTTCAGAAAGCATACGGTTCTCCCTAGTTTTACCTTTAGTGGTATTTTCCCAGAGCACCATGAAGCTTAAGCTGAGTGTATATACCCCTTCTCATTATCACTGGGACTACCTTTTGTTGTCAATGGGAATCGTGGTGGTTCTCCTCCCAAGTCTCCTTCTAGTAGGAGAGATTGTATTACATAAGGGAAATATTGAAAGAGAAGCCAGGAGATCTTATTTGGTAAATCACAAATTTCCTATTTGGGCCTCTAAATTTTTATTTACAACATGAGGGATGGACAAAAATGGTAACAGAGAATGTTCTCCAATTTAATTTATACTCTTTTTCTTTTATTCAATCTTGATTTTGTGACAGTCCTAACTCCTCTACCATTCTTCGTATCTCTATAAAATTAGGTAATTTTCTTCCTTTCTTGTTTTGCTTTTTAAGATCTTGACTTCCTTTATTTATTTATTTTTAAAAGTCTTATTGAATTTTTTTACAATTTTTTACAATATAGCTTCTGTTTTATGTTTTGTTGTGGAAAGGTATGTGGGGTCTTAGCTCCCCAATTCAGTTCAGTTCAGTCACTCATGTCTGACTCTTTGCAACCCCATGGACTACAGTATGCCAGGCTTCGCTGTCCACCACCAACTCCTGGAGCACACTTAAACTCATGTCCATTGCATCGGTGATGCCATCACACCATCTCAACCTCTGTAGTCCCCTTTTCCACCCACCTTCAATCCTTCCCAACATCAGGGTCTTTTTAAATGAGTCAGTTCTTTGCATCAGGTGGCCGAAGTATTGGAGTTTCAGCTTCAATATCAGTCCTTCAAATGAACATTCAGGACTGATCTGCTTTAGGATTGACTGGTTGGATCTTCTTTCAGTCCAAGGGACTCTCAAGAGTCTTCTCCAACAAAACAGTTCAAAAGCATCAATTCTTTGGCAGTTAGCTTTCTTTATAGTCCAACTCTCACATCCATACATGACTACTGGAAAAACCATAACCTTAACTCTATGGACCTTTGTTGGCAAAGTAATGTCTCTGCTTTTGAATACTCTGTCTAGGTTGGTCATAACTTTCCTTCCAAGGAGTAAGCGTCTTTTAATTTCATGGCTACAATCACCATCTGCAGTGATTTTGGAACCCCAAAAAATAAAGTCAGCCACTGTTTCCAGTGTTTCCCCATTTATTTGCCATGAAGTGATGGGACCAGATGCCATGATCTTAGTTTCCTGAATGTGAAGTTTTAAGCCAACTTTTTCACTTTCTTCTTTCACTTTCATCAAGAGGCTCTTTAGTGCTTCTTTGCTTGCTGCCATAAGGGTGTCATCTGCATATCTGAGGTTATTGATATTTCTCCTGGAAATCTTGATTCCAGCTTCTGCTTCATCCAGCCCAGCGTTTCTCATGATGTACTCTGCATATAAGTTAAATAAGCAGGGTGACAATATACAGCCTTGACGTACTCCTTTTCCTATTTGGAACCAGTCTGTTGTTCCATGTCCAGTTCTAACTGTTGCTTTCTGACCTGCATACAGATTTTCAGAAGCAGGTCAGCTGGTCTGGTAGTCCTGTCTCTTGAACAATTTTCCACAGTTTGTTGTGATCCACGCAGTCAAAGGCTTTGGCGTAGTCAATAAAGCAAAAGTAAATGTTTTTTTGGAACTGTCTTGCTTTTTCAATGATCCAACAGATGTTGGCAATTGGATCTCTGGTTCCTCTGCCTTTTCTAAATCTAGTTAAACATCTGGAAATTCATAGTTCATGTACTGTTGAAGCCTGGCTTGGAGAATTTTGAGAATTACTTTGCTAGCATATGAGACTTCACTTTCACTTTTCACTTTCATGCATTGGAGAAGGAAATGGCAACCCACTCCAATGTTCTTGCCTGGAGAATCCCAGGGACAGGGGAGCCTGGAGGGCTGCTGTCTATGGGGTCGCACAGAGTCGGACACGACTGAAGTGACTTAGCAGCAGCAGCGTGTGAGATGAATGTAACTGTGCGGTAGTTTGAACATTCTTTGGCATTGCCTTGTTTGGTATTGCAATGAAAACTGACCTTTTCCAGTCCTGTGGCCACTGCTGAGTTTTCCAAATTTGCTGGCATATCAAGTACAACACTTTCACAGCATCATCTTTTAGAATTTGAAATAGCTCAACTGGAAATCCATCATCTCCACTAGCTTTATTTGTAGTGATGCTTCCTAAGGCCCACTTGACTTTGCATTCCAGGATGTCTGGCTATAGGTTAGTGATCAAATCATCGTAGTTATCTGGGTCATGAAAATCTGTATAGTTCTTCTGTGTATTCTTGCCACCTCTTCTTAATATCTTCTGCTTCGGTTAGGTCCATACCATTCCTGTCCTTTATTGTATTCATCTTTGCATGAAATGTTCCCTTGGTATCTCTAGTTTTCTTGAAGAGATCTCTAGTCTTTTTTTCCCAGTGGATGTGACAGGTGAAGGATGTAAAATCCTATGCTTAAAGAGCAATATTACATAGGAACCCTGAATGTTAGGCCCATGAATCAAGGCAAATTGGAAGTGGTCATACAGGAGATGGCAAGAGTGATTATGTACATTTTAGGAATCAGTGAACTAAAACAGACTGGAATGGGTGAATTTAACTCAGATGACCCTTATATCTACTACTGTGGGCAAGAATCCCTTAGAAGAAATGGAGTAGCCACATAGTCAACGAAAGAGTCCTAATGCAGTACTTGGATGCAATCTCAAACACGACAGAATGATCTCTGTTTGTTTTCAAGGCAAACCATTCAATAACAGTAATCCAGGTTTAGCTCCCCAACCAGGGATTAAACCCATACCTTCTGCACTGGAAGGTGAAGTCTTAACCACTAGACCACCAGAGAAATCCCTTGATTTCTTTAGAGAAGAGACAGTGTATAAATGTGAAGTAGAATTCTATGGTATTTATTTCTAAGTAAATCCTGTTCCAAAATATTACGTTATGGCTAAGTCTGTGTAGAGATTTTCTTGGTATGTTTCCTATGAGACCATGTATGAAAATTCAATTATTTCAGTTATGTATTTAAGTAAAAAAAGTTTTCTTCTGAATGCATACTCCCCTAAGAAGGATTACCGTGCATGTGTTATGTGCTTAGTTGAGTCCAACTCTTCATGACTTTATGGAGTGCAGCCCTCCAGGTACCTCTGTCCATGGGATTCTTCAGGCAAGAATACTGGAGTGGGTCACCATGCTCTCCTCTGGGGCATCTTCCTGACCCACAGTCCTGACCCACTCAGGATTGAACCCACGTCTCCTGAGTTTCTTACATCGGCAAGCAGATTCTTTACCACTGAGCCACCTGGGAAACTTCTAATAAGGTTTACTAGAGTTTTAAAAATAAGGGTTTCCATGTCAATTATCTTGCTATTTTTTTTCTGTTACTGATATTCAAGCTTTTGTACTCTAGAGGTCAGTATAATGTTAAAAATGGGAGCCTTTTTTTTCATGGTAAGATCTTAAAAACAAGGCGTTTAAATTTAAATCTTGCATAAAGCTGAAAAAAGGAACTCTCTAACCACAAAAAGACACTTGTAAAATGAAGATAATCCAAAACAGAATGTCCAGGGAGAATTAAGCAGTGATTGAAATTGGTAACAGAATTACATGAACAAAATAATTCCCTAAAGTTATATAATCTTGGGAACAAAAATATATGATAAGCAGAAGGTGGAAAGTAATGTACAAAAGGACAGAACAAAAGAAAGTCATGAAGAAACATCAGATAAAATAGGGACGAATATTTAAGGTCACTGAGAGAAAGTCCCTTTTGAAATTCTTGGATGCTGACATAGTGTTCAAATGATAGTGACAGGAAACTAAAGGAAGGAAATATTTGCCTTTATATTGGCAGCATCTACTCTTTACAGGAATCACCAGTTTTCTCAAACCCATTCAACTCCCATGTCTTATTTTCCATCAGTGAACCTGCCTCCTTCATCTAGAAAACCAAGGCCATAACTCTGAGTCCTTCTCACATAAAGCCTTACAGGCTAATGTACATCTGCCATCAAAATCACTTCCTCACTCTAGTATCAGAAGAAAGGATACCCTACTTTTTGTTCAGATCTAAATTCTGGCAGTGTTATGGCCCCACCTTCACCCACTTCAGTACAACATGCTCCATTAGATATTCAGCCTCTTCAACTGATATTTTTAATCTTCTGTTTTCTTTTTTCTTTTTTTTTTTGGGCTTATCCTCCTCAGCCTATAAACATGAGCATTTCTTATAAGAAAGGAAAAAGAAAAGAAAAAGAAACAAGAAAAATCTTTGTCTTTGCATCTTCTTTAAGGAAGTGTCAGATTTCTCTTCTATGGTCCTCCAAAGCTCTGGTAAAAATAATCTGTAATATCCTCTAAGTCACCGTTTCATCTTTTGCAGTCTAAAGCTTGGCCTCACCATTCCTCTGGAACTAGCCTTCGCAAGTCACCAATGCCCTTCTCAGTGACCGATCCAATGATATTTTTCAGTTCTTGCCTTACAGATTTTTCTGCTACATTTGATACTACATATTATTATTCTGCCTCTTGAATTTTCTAATCTGTTTTCTCTGATGGCATTTGATTTACCTCTTCTACCTGTATACTTAGAGCCTTTGTGGACTGGTCTTCATCTGCTGACCACTTTCCTACTAGAATCCCCAAGTCACTCCCATATTTGAAAGTCTTCAATCATTCTCCATCACTGTCAGAAAAAATCAGGCCCCCTAGCATGGCCTGAAACAGTAAAGTGCATAAAATAATAAGTTTATAAAATGAAAATATATAACAACAAACAAATATAGTTATTACAGTTCTAGTGTTTATACTAATCTACCTTAGTGCTGGGGCTTCCCTGGTGGCTCTGAGGTAAAGAATCTGCCTGCAGTGTAGGAGAAACAGGAGACATGGGTTAGATCCCTGGGTCAGGAAGATCCTCTGGAGGAGGGCATGGTAACCCACTCCAGTATTCTTGACTGGAGACTCCCATGGACAGAGGAGCCTGGCGGGCTACAGTCCATGGGGTCGCAAAGAGTCAGACATGACTGAAGCAACTGAGCAAGCACAAAACTGTGTTTATGTGTGTTTACTCAAACTTGGACAAGGCATCACAATTTTTGCTTGCACAAATTAAATCTTTAAATATTTGGGTGAGATAAGGTAGTAAGATATAGTGAATCATGCCAATCTATCCAATTTAGTGCAGGAAATCTTTTATTTAAGCATTGGGCATTCTTTGGGGAACTTTCCTCCTATAATAACATATGGCTATGGCTTGAGTATAGAATCCATCTTTGTCATTACTGTTATGATGTTCTAAGTATTCTAGATCTCATCTACGCTTCCTTTATTAAAAATAAAGAACTAATTATGTTGTACTTATTGAGCCCATATTTGATTGAGCCAAGAAGTGCTTCTTTTCTTTGTTTCTTTCATGTATTGTTCAGTATCTATCATAACTACTTAGTTCTGCCCTTATGCAAAAGCAGTCACTGAAGATATGTAAAAAAAATTACAATGGCTTTGTTCCAGTAAAATTTGATTTATAAATACTAAAATTTGAGTTTCATATAATTTTTTTGTCACAAAATATTATTCCTCTCATGATTCTTTCAACTATATAAAAAGGTTAAAAAAAATGCCTAACCTATTCACCTGTACAAAAATAGACAGTGGGCAGGTGGATATTGGAATCAAGTGGTCTGGAATTAAACCTAGACTCTGCAATAAATGCCAGGACTTTGAATAAGCCATTTAACCTTTCCGAGTTTTCCCTGACTTTTAAGTGGAGCTGATAATATCTATCCCTCAGTGTGTTGGTGAGAATTGAAAGTTAATATGTGAGGATATGTGGACACAAAATATGTTCCTAATAACTGAAAATCCACCTCTCAGTTATTTTTGTCTTACCTCAAATGGTAGTCTGTGATGGAAAGAATAAATGTCCACCCTCCTGTAGTGTCAATAACAAGGTCTTTTAAGTATAATAAACCCCATTATGTTTTTCTTAAGCAACGGTAGGTTTTGCTCTTTTTAGTGTGCCTCAGCATTCACATACAGATGATACTCAGCTTTGTTCATGTGCTTCATCTTGTAGTGTTCTCTTGTTTCTTTGGAAAATACTTAATGATTTATGGATGTGAAAAAAAAAAGAAAAGTTCCTGTGAAACTTTACAGCTTCATTTTTGGCTTAAGATGTTGAAATGGTCAACAGTAAATTTTTGCCTAGTTTGAAGGATTTTGTTTCACCTTTTAAAAAGTAATTTCAATCTTTATCACTTTTTGACATGTTTTCTGGTATTGTTAAGCTTTAAAAATAAGTTTGTATTTTGAACAACTAATTCATTTAGAAACAGTGGGATGGCAACACCTGATCGAACAATATTCACCAATTAACTTCCAGGGCTAGAAATCTATGAACTGGAAGTGGGGGGCGGGGCACAGTCTTGTGGAGGAAATCTTGAAACTGGGCACCTTTCTGACATGTGGGCACTACCACCATTCAGATTGTTTTCACAGAGGGTAGGCTATGTTTGGTCTGCCATGGAGAGGGGAGGAAACTGCAAAGTGCCAATTTCTCCCATCCCCTGTTATTCTTTGTGTCGTGTTTACAGCAGAAGGGGTGGGTGGGACACGGCAGCATCTCTCTTGATGGAGCATCTCTCTTGATCTCCCTCCCCATCAGGATGTACTGGCAGCTCTGTGAGAGGAAGATTTTATCCTAGTGTCCTGGCCAGCTTCCATCTGGCTAAAGGCATTTTATCTAAATATTTCCAAGGCGCCTATCTCTGCAGTATTGAAGTGCTCAATTAGATATGGCCCAAGTCTTTGTAGCATATCAGTGTGCACTGCTGAACAGCTGCTGAGTTCCAACAGAGGGTGAAGTCATCTCTATATATAGAGCATGGCAAGCTGTTTGGAACAGTGGCAGATTTAAGCAGGCAAATGCACACCTGAGCTGTAAGTCAGTCACCTGTCCAGAGTGACAGAAGGGTCTGGAGAAACCTTTAATCGCTTAGGGGCAAATGGCATGGAGCCCACAGGGTCATTTTTAAGATTTTGAAAATAGCTTGTAGCCTAAGTATTTTTTTTTTTCTGTCAACTCCACAAATAGTGGAAATCATTATCCACAAAAGGGACTTTTTCTTCTATGATTTCCTCCTACAACTTGGAGTTTGTTTATTGATAAGAAGTTCATCCCATATTGGCCAGTATCCACGGCATTGTTATTTATTAAATATCATTGTTTGAAGTTAAGTCATTGTGCATTTATTCATTTAGTGCTTGTCTTCCCTGTTAGACTGTGAGCTCCTCACTCCTGGCACATACTATTCATACTTGAATAAATACATAAATATTGAGTGTTATGTTGCTGCTGCTAAGTCGCTTCAGTCGTGTTATGACAATTCATAATTATGCATGGAATATGATGTCTTGTTGTTGTTGTTGTTTTAGTCATTAAGCTGTGTCCGACTCTTTTGAGACCCCAGGGACTCTACACTGCCAGGCTCCTCTGTCCATGGGATTTCCCAGACAAAATATTGGAGTGGGTTACCATTTCCTTCTGCACAGGATCTTCCTGACTCTGGGGTTGAACCTGTGTCTCCTGCATTGCAGTAGATTCTTTACCAATGAACCAACTGGCAAACCTGTATGATGTCTTGGTCTCCACTAAAAGGCTGTAATTGTTGCTCCTATAAAAGTAATATGGAAGGGATGTGAAAATACATTTCCTAAATTCTTGGGTTGGTTCTCAGAGGGCTATAGCACCCATGTGGTGATGGATATCTGGCACTGGAAGGATCCCAAGAGATCATGTAGATCTCTCTGTCTCTCATTTGACTGAGCATAGGCTGCTGTGATTTGAAGACAAGAACAAGATGAATAGCTAATTGCACAAACGTGCCTGCACACAGAAAAAAGATGGAGCCATTGGAACTTCTGAAGTTCCATCCTCCTGTTCCATCCATCCATTAACCACTAAGTACCTGTACAACTCTGAGAAAGTCACGGAATGCTAATAAACCTTAGTTTCTTCATCTGACAAATGGAGATAATAACCCATGCCCTGCTCCTCTCATGGGGTCTTAAGGAAGATCTGAAAATGCTATGCAAACTATGCCACTCTTAGGCAGGAAGGTATACTCTTATTTTTGTGATCCTTATCTTGAGAAATCTGTATGCAGGTCAGGAAGCAACAGTTAGAACTGGACATGGAACAACAGACTGGTACCAAATCAGGAAAGTAATACGTCAAGGCTGTATATTTAACTTATATGCTTATTTAACTCTGCTTATTTAACTTATATGCAGAGTACATCATGAGAAATGCTGGGCTAGATAAAGCACAAGCTGGAATCAAGATTTCCAGGAGAAATATTAATAACCTTAGATATGCAGATGACACCACCCTTATGGCAGAAAGTGAAGAAGAACTAAAGAGCCTCTTGATGAAAGTGGAAGAGGAGAGTGAAAAAGTTGGCTTAAAACTCAACATTCAGAAAATTAAGATCATGGCATCTGGTCCCATCGCTTGATGGCAAATAGATGGGCTAACAATGGAAACAGTGAGAGACTTTATTTTGGGGGGCTCCAAAATCACTGCAGATGGTGATTGCAGCCATGAAATTAAAAGACACTTGCTTCTTGGAAGAAAAGTTATGGCCAACGTAGACAGCATATTAAAAAGCAGAGACATTACTTTGCCAACAAAAGTCCATCTACTCAAGGCTATGATTTTTCCAGTGGTCATGTATGGATGTGAGAGTTGGACTATAAAGAAAGCTGAGCACTGAAGAATTGATGCTTTTGAACTGTTTTGTTGGAGAAGACTCTTCAGAGTCCCTTGGACTGCAAGGCGATCCAACCAATTCATCCTAAAGGAAATCAGTCCTGAATATTCATTGGTAGGACTGATGTTGAAGCTGAAACTCCAATACTTTGGCCACCTGATGCGAAAAACTGATTCATTAGAAAAGTCCCTGATGATGGGAAAGATTAAAGGTTGGACGAGAAGGGGATGACAGAGGATGAGATGGTTGGATGGCATCACCAACTCAAAGGACGTGAGTCTGAGTAAACACCAGGAGTTGGTGATGGACAGGGGGGCCTGGCATGCTGCAGTCCCTGAAGTCGCAAAGAGTTGGACACGACTGAGTGACTGAACTGAACTGAACTATCTTATCTGTCAGCAAGGGTCAGATAGCTGTGAGCATCCCATCTCTGGCCAGCTGGAGGCCACAGCTCCATCTTATCCATTTCTCCCTTTATTGATTGTAAAGGTGTGTCAAGTGGGCAAGCAGGTGAGAGATACTCCAGGGACAGTTGCTGCTGCTGCTGCTGTAACTCACTTCAGTCGTGCTCAGTCTGTGTGACCCCATAGACGGCAGCCCACTAGATACCCCCATCCCTGGGATTCTCCAGGCAAGAACACTGGAGTGAGGTGCCATTGCCTTCTCTGCCGAGGACAGTTAGCATCCTGGATTCTTGATATTCCAAATCATGTGAACAGAGAGCCACTGTAACTTCTTCTCAGGGTCCTTCACTGTGCCTCTCCAGTAATTCCACCTCATGTCACAGAATCAGAAGCCACTGAAGGTCAGATAGTGCCCGAATGAGGAACACCAGAAGAGAGCATTTCATTTATGGCCAATGCTCACTTTATCCCACAACTCTCTTATCAGCTATTAAAGCCTGAGCACGTATGTGGGAAGATAGATTACTTCCTGGGGATATAGACTGTCCTTGCTATGAATTTGTAAAATAAACTTTGGACTTATGTGAGGCAAGGAAGATCCAAACTCTTGTCCAGTGCTGATTTGTGGGACACATCTAGTTTGTCATTTGTTAGTCATTAAACTGAGCCAGAGTGATATAAGCACTTGCTACCAGGAGTGTGAATCCAGGAGCCTGGAGCAAAGAAGACCTGCCTGGATGAACAACGTCCTTAAATTGGTTCTAAAATTCTGCCATGGGTCATAAAACTATTCTCAGTGTAGAGAATAGCCCAAAGTAGGTAAATGCTTTGCTAGCACTAATACTTTTTGTTAACTCCCCAAAGGCACAGATAAGAGCATATAGACCTCCCTGTACCTTAATTTTTCTCTTGCCCTTTCTATCAGTATTCAGCCTGCATTGGTCCTTCAAGTCACCTATTTTGCTGGTCTGACAGCTAGGTACTCATGGGCAGGAGGGGGAGGAATTGAGCTGATTACCTGTTAACTTCAGTCTAAATGAAAAAGATTTCCATATGTTTTAAAATTCATAGTTCTCTCTTCTGCATCCTCCTCCCGGGTTTCCAAGCTTTCTCTATAAAAAGGCAATGTGACAAATTCCTTTGCCAAGGCTTGGATGTTGGGAACTCAGAGTTTTTATTTAATCACGGTGCTGAGTTCCTGTCTGGCCTTGAATATGCTATTTTACATTTCAAATATTCCATCTGTAAAGGCAGAATGATAATTCTTCCCCATCTTGCAGGGAGTTGGGAGATGATTGATTATTTAGTGTTTTAAAGAACTTTAGAGGCACCAAGTGCTAAATGACTAGTGTTATTAAACACTCTCTAAACAGGTTAAAGATACTGGGAAAAGTTTGAAGCTGAAATATTGGTCAGCTGACCTGTTTTGGCATGAAATCTCCTCAGATTTCTCTTCCTATAGCACTCACTGAGTGATGAAGCTCTGTGTGTCTAACAATAAAGGAATCTGGGTCATTAACTCGGATTGTCAAAACCACGCAGTTCTTTATTCCTTGTCCTGTTTTATTTTATGAGGACACAATTCTAAACCTTCATATCAGTAGAGATCACAATTATATAATAAACATGCCTCAAAATAAGCTATTTTATCATGAAATGGGCTATGTTTTAAGATGATAGCTGGTGATTGAAGTAAGAGAATCCTTGTCAAGTGCAACCTTTTGAAAGCAAAGTGTAGTTATCCTTGAGATTTACAACTTCTGTGATGCTAACTGAATCTCTAAGATTTGGGGAAATTCTCTCTCAATTTTGATCCCTCCCTACATTTTATGCAGATTATTTCCTTTGTCAACTAAATATACATTGCATTTCTATAATGAGTCAGCTAAGACACAAATATAAATATTACACATGTTGTCTTGATCACAGAGAGCTTTATAATGTTTATAACGTCGGGAAAACATGAATGTTTAATGATAACTAAAATACAAATTAAGGGGCTTCCCCGGCTGTCCAGTGGTTAGGACTCTGTGCTCCCACTGCATGGAATACAGATTTGATTCCTGGTTGGACAACTAAGATCCCACCTGCCCTGCAGTATGACCAAAAAAAAAATTAAGATAAAAAGATTAAAAAAAATAATAAATAAAATGCAAAGTGATATATAAATTAGTGTATGAATACAGATGAGGGTAACTACTGCCTTAGAGAGTCAGAAGAGTTCTCAGATGTTGGGGACATTTAAATTGATAAATTTAACCTGATAAATAAAAAAGGGATAAGAGATGGAAGAGTATTCTTTGCAGAGGATGTAGTAAGTGTCCTGAATATTTTAGGTTTACCATTTGTGACAGAATATGAAAGAGTGGTGTGTATATTTACCTATTGAATTCCACTTAAACACTCTGAAAGAGGCCCTTTTACCTTTATTGATCACAAATTAACATCTCTTCCAAGGAAGAGCTCCTCTTTTACAAATTCCCCTAACACACAGTTTACTTGGCTTCTCATACAGTTTGGGGTAGGGGATAAAAGTCTGTCGAGGGTCACGTTCTGTCCCTCACAATGATCCAGAATTGCTCCCCCTCTCACCTTGTGCCTCCCAGGGATGACTAGAATCATAAGAAGTGCCCTTGACCGTGAGTGGCTGCTCTTCAGCAAGCCCCTACACTTCTAGTTTAAAGACCATGTATTAACGCGGGTTGCAGGGAGCCATGAAAGGCTTGGGGAATACCCGAACTCAGCCCTCTGGAGTGGAGCTACCAAGGTACCGTGACACTATGTGATTCTCTCCAGACTTCATTAGTCTCCAAGGGTCTTATATTACAGAAATTGTTTGAGCAGACTTCTGCTACTTAGAGAGGGCCATAACATTGTAAATATTATCAATGATCAAAAGGTATTAATAATAAGTGTTGTCCAGAATGTGGAGAAACTGAAACCCTTGTACACTGTGGGTGGGAACATAATATGGGGCAACTGCTATGCAAAACAGTTGAAGTTTCCTCAAAAAAATAAAATAAAAAAAGAGTGCAAATATGATCTAGCAATCCTCCTTCTGGATATATATCCAAAACAACTGAAATCAGGATCTGTAAGAGATAAAGACCTTTTTAGATAGAAGTACATTGTGGCTGCTGCTCTCTAGGTTCTTTCAATATTTGTATTTGTAATTCTTAGCGCATGTGTGCTAAGTCACTTCAGTCTTGTTCAACTCTGTGTGACCCTGTGGACTGCAGATTGCCAGGCTCCTCTGTCCATAGAATTCTCCAGGCAAGATTACTGGTGTGGGTTGCCCTGCCTTTCTCCAGGGGATCTTCCTGACGCAGGGATCGAACCTTTGTCTCTTAGACCTAACCTGCATTGGCAGGCGGATTCTTTACCACTAGTGCCACCCGGGAAGACCTATAATCCTTAGACAACTAAGCAAAACTTTTTCTACTCTCTGTATAGAACTTATTGGCACTAATTTGAATAACAGAGCTGGGGTGACTCTGAGTTATAGAAAGAACTATTTTCTTTATTCTTCTTCTTTTGCACTCCAACAAAGAAGGAGTGAATGCAGAAAACTTCCAACCTCTTCACCACTACCTCGCTGACATTTGGAACTCTGAAGTTCTTTTCATCCTAATGATAAGCTTTGATTTCTGAGTACTTATATGCTGGCCCCTAACTAATTATCTGTAATTAGTTCTCATTCGGTAAGGTGGATTCTGTTATTTGAGTCTCATTTAGGATGTTGCTGCTGCTGCTGCTGCTGCTGCTAAGTCGCTTCAGTCATGTCCGACTCTGTGTGACCCCAGAGACGGCAGCCCACCAGGCTCCCCCGTCCCTGGGATTCTCCAGGCAAGGACACTGGAGTGGGTTGCCATTTCCTTCTCCAATGCATGAAAGTGAGAAGTGAAAGTGAAGTCACTCAGTCGTGTCCGACTCTTCGCAACCCCCTGGACCTCATGGACTGCAGTCCACCAGGCTCCTCCGTCCATGGGATTTTCCAGGCAAGAGTACTGGAGTGGGGTGCCATTGCCTTCTCTGATTTAGGATGCATTTCCTAACATTTAGGATGTTAGAAAATGCTAAATCCAGAGAAGACAAGATAAATTCAAGAGTCAAGGACGAAAAGTGAAACGTAGGAGACCAAGTTTGACTGAATCAAAGGAGCTTTAGATATGGGAAGAAAGGTTTTAGGATTCAGGACCTGAGAAAAGAGGCAAGCTCCAGACTCCAGCAGAGAGCAGACAAAAGGGGCTCTGAGTGATTGTCTGGGATATTCACAGTTGTATGTGACTCGTTTTGCTTTTGCATCCCAACTGGGGAGTAGTACAGTGGAAGAGTGAGGTGTGGGCAGGTTTAATCTTTTTAAACGGTAATGGGTATATTTAAATCACAAGTGATGGTAGGGGTTTTAAATTTTTTACTGATACACAGTCTTCATGTTAGGAAGGGGAATTGAAGCCAGAAGTATGAGGCTCTAATTATTAAAATATATGTATATGTGAGCAGAAGTTTGAGGAAGCTTAAGGAGGTTGGAGAGAGATATAGTGTATTTTGGGAGTCACTAAATCACATCTTACATGAACAAATGTCTTTGTCTATCACAGCAGTCTACAGACTAGGTGGCAGGCCAAATTCTACCCTTAAAGACAGTTTCAGACCTATGACCTGGTTCTGTTCTTCAGGTTATCTAAGTAGCTTCCAGACAGCTACTATATTACATGGTATTTGTTGGGCTCATCTAGTGTGTTATTAGAAAAAGTATAGAAGATATTCCTACTTGTCCCTCTATTTGGTTGTTCATATTGGTTTGTCCTGGTTGGTACTGTAGTGGATTTACATGTGGAGTTAACTCTCATGACCTGTTTCTGTAGGACTTCTGGCCTAAAATGGTTCTTATATTTTGAAAGGGTTGTAAAAAAAACACACGCATACACAGTGGGGGTCAAGGATGAAGAGAGAGAATGATTAGGGGACAGAGGTTGTGTGTAGTGTATAAAGCCTAAACTAGTTACCATCTGGCCCTTCATAGAAAAAGCTGCTACCCCCTGGTTGGTAAGACAGGCCCCTCTAGAGATGACCTGATTTATCCACCAGCCTCAGGCAGCCTGACTTGGCAGAAGTCTTTCCATTCCAGGGCTTGCTGTGTCTCACTGTTGCTATCCAGCATTGTCCCGCAGCCTATAAAGCACATTGGCAGACTCCATTTCAACTCTTAATGGGTTGTGACGTGAAAACCGCTAGTGCAAATGAGGCCCTTTCTAGACGTCCCTGCAGAATTAAACAGCCCATGGAGACCAGACCACAGTCTTTCTGTTGTGAGGCAGTGCTTCCCCAAGGCCTTTAGAAGTTTTAATTGCTGATGCCTTTTCCTGAAGAGTTACTGGTACTGTAACTGGTACTGTCAGTCTCTCTCCTTTCACAAGCACTACAATCATAAAGAATTTATAGGAAGCTGCCCAAAATGTCATAGATTTTTGAAAGAAAGCTTTTTAATCAATTAAAAATGTATATGAATCAAAACTCATAATATTTACATAATATCTTCCCTCATTGATATCAAGAACACTATTAGTGATGCTCAATCACTTCATTTTTAAAGTACTAGAGTCTACAATGATAAATATCTGTAGTTAAGAAACCAAAGATAATTTGGAAGCGAAGTTTCTCATTTTATGCTTAATAATAATGATAATGACAGTAACAGTAGTATCACCTTACCTGTCTATTAAAATTTACAGCTTTTCCTGCATTTTCATATTTGTGTGTGTTCAGTTGCTTAGTTGTGTCCTACTCTTTGAGACACCCTGGATTGTGGCTCTCCAGGCTCCTCTGTCCATGGAATTTTCCAGGGGAGAATACCTGTGGGGTTGCCATTTCCTCATCCAGGGGATCTTCTTGACCTGGGGATCAAACCCAAGTCTTCTGCATCTCCTGCTTTAGCAGATGGAATCTTTACCACTGAGACACCTGGAAGGCCTATTTTCATATTTACATTTCATCTAATTCACATAATTACCATATGAGTTGTGAATGGCACAGTCAGTATTTTATATACTTGTGTGTGTGTGTGTGTGTATATATGTGTGTATATATATATTTACTAAAGGAAACAGCAAGATAAAGAATCCAAGGTGATCAAGCCAGAAAATGGCAGAATAATAAGATTATTTGGGCTTCTAGCCTGTGATGCTTCTACCATACCAGCATAACACTTGGTTAATACCATGAAGAATTTTAATGTTTAAAAATTATAATTATAGAATTATCATTCTAAGATTAAAGATAAAAAATGATTAAACATACCTAATGGGTAAAAAATATCTTAACTGATAGCTGTATCTACTGTTAATATTCCTGTTCCTAATTTTGAGCAGGTTCTATATATCTAAAAGATTAAAAAGAGTAGATTTTAAAAATGTTCCATGTAAATCAATTCCAATTATTCACCCCTGGTAAATATTATTTTCTCTTTCCATTCCAGTCCTTCAAAAGATGGAAAAACAGCCTTTTTATTACTTCCCTGGCTAGTTTCTTCATGGTCTAGTCATCTTTCTTACAATCACCTAAGGCAGTGATCCTGGATTAAGAGATTTCTTTCCAATAAACTTCAAAAACAGTTTTCAAACCCTGTCAAATTCCTTTGGAATTTGTTTTTGAGTTGACTGCTCTGTTCCATGTTTAATGAAAAAAGCAAATGTATCATGATCAAAATGTATCAAAATCAGCCCTAAATCTAAACCTGAAAAAAAGTATTATTATTTGAAAAATGGCCCACAGTTAATTAAAAAGACAGTTATTTTCTATGAAATATTCTGGTAATCAATTGGTATTAACAAAAGATACATTTTAAAGGTGGAAAAAAAGCTATACTTTGTTGTATCTTAACTTAGCAGTGGAACTTTTAGATAGAAGGTTGATATGCTGGTTCCAAAATAAGATATCACATTTCAATTGTACATTAAAAACAAAAGAAAAAAGAGCAGCCTGGGAACATATAAGAGAAAGGGCAAAGCAATTACTAGTGAGACATTTTATGTAAATAGTACTGTTTTAGACAAAAGAATAAACTCTGTATTTAAAAGAATATAATAAATACTGATTTCCACATTCAGGAATAGGCTCAGTTAGTTATAAGTAAAGACAGGAGTAAACACAATTCCTATCTAAGCCAGCCTTGCTCTCTTCTGTGAACCATTCTTTTCAAATAAATTAATGTTACTTTTCTGAAAACAGATAATATTCAATGTATGAAACTTGGAAACCAAAAAAATAAGGAAAGAACAAGTATTATCACATTACTTCCTTTACTGGGGGCGGATGTTCCAGTTATTTCACAAAAAAAACCAAAACTTTTTTTGTAATACACAGGATTGGTAGAATTACAGTGAAGTTGCTCTAGCTAAGTGGTATATGCTTGACTCAAACTACACCATTCTCTTTCTTGACACTTTGAATACAGTGATTCAAAGACAGAAAAAAAAAAAAAAAAAAAAAACAACTATTTGAGCCACGTAGTGGTAAACGGATGCAGCTGAAAATTAGCTTTCCCTCCCTGGTTTCCCAAACTGCTTCTACTGAGTCTGATTCTTCAGCTCCCCTTTGCCTAGCCCTTCTCCTCTTCCTCTTCCACCCCTTCCTCCATCCTCCCCTCCTTCTGCATCATAATCTTTGGCTTAAATTAGATAACATTTGTTTCTGTTGCTTGCAACCAAAGAAACATTAAGTCATGCATATGCTATTTTGTATCTTATTTTTGTTACTATTATATCATTTTATGATATAGTATGGGTTTCCCTGGTGGCTCAGATGGTAAAGAATCCACCGGTAATTCAGGAGACCTGGGTTCCATCCCTGGGTTGGGAAGATCCCCTGGAGGAGGGCATGGCAAGCCACTCCGGTATTCTTGCCTGGAGAATCCCCATGGACAGAGGAGCCAGGTGGGCTATAGTCCATGGGCTCACAAAGAGTAGAACATGACTGAGCAACTAAGCCCCCATTACATAGGACACAACTGAACGACTAAGCACACATTACATAGACTACAAATGTTTAATACTTTAATAGTATCCCATTACATGGATGTATCAGAATGTTTAAAAAACAAAGTATTAGATATTGAATAACACATCAGTGAATATATTTTTATATATACCCATGTCCACATATCTAATTAGTTTCTAAGGTTATATCCTGAGTTAAAATAACTGGATTGAATATTATAGACTTAAGAATCTTGCTCTTCCAAAAAATGTTAATTACACCTTAATCAGGATTGTATTTGTATATATTTCTCATGTTCTTACATTATTATGATTTAAGATATTTTGCTACTTCAATAGGAAAAATTGCATCCTTGTGTTTGAATTTATATATTTCTCTTACTCCAAATAGATACTGCCTTTTTATCCTTTAAATTGAGTCTGAGCTACAGCAGGAAAAGACATGAAATATTTTGTCTCCAACTGGCAATGTGATCCATTGGTTTATAAATCAATTAGGTTATAAAAAGTTAAAAATGCAGTTGAGTGTTACATTTTGAATTGGTTTAGCTTTGTGCATTTATATAGATTTGGAATTCTTTCCATATAAATAATTTCATCTTTTTATTCATGTAGTGGGAATCCTTATATTCTTTTCCTATCTCTCTTACAAAAGGCTTAGTTAAGTTCAGTGAAAAAATTGCCTTGATTTCTTTGGAGAAATATCTTAATATTACTTTGTGTGACCAGCTTGCTCTAGGAATGACTTTTACAAGTTAGTACCTTTGACCTAGTATACATATTTGAAAATATAGTGTAGTCATATTAAAATATAACTCAGAAACTCAAAGACATGTTTTTCTATTTACTTATGTTTTTAGTTCATTTATTTCTGGCTATCATGTTGAGAAAAAGATACTACAATTAAGCCATCTACTTAAATGCATGCATCATTGAGGTATTTATTACAACGTGGTCAGTAATCATTATGCAGTAGTCGTCCTGAATTCAGTCTCTTTTTTTTTTTTTTATATCAACACAGTTACCAAATTTTAATTTGTCAGATAACTACTGGGAATAAAGAAAATTCCATTCACAAAATTAATTACACGATGGCTTTAGAACTGATTTTCTTACTGGTATTTATAAACAGTGGTGATGGTCAGATATAAGACAGAAAGGGGAACCTATAAAACTCTAAAGAAAAATATGAAGAAATTGAGATTAGGTGAAAGGTAATCCTAGGTGCAAATGTGTGTGTGTGCTGTGTATTGAGTCGTGTCTGACACTTTGTGACCCATGGACTGTAGCCCTCCAGGTTCTCTGTCAATGGGATTCTCCAGGCAAGAGTATAGGGTGGGTTGCCATGCCATCCTCCAGGGGATTTTCCAAGTCAGGGATGGAATCCACATCTCCTGTGTTTCCTGCATTGGCAGGAGAACTCTTTACCACTGTGCCACCTGCGAAGTCCAGGTGCAAATGCATACACAGGTGCATATCCACATGACTTACTTGTATATAAGATGGGAACAGATTTTTGAATGGGTGCCATTCTTT
Source organism: Bos javanicus (assembly GCF_032452875.1). Lineage (NCBI taxonomy): Eukaryota > Metazoa > Chordata > Mammalia > Artiodactyla > Bovidae > Bos > Bos javanicus. Next base: position 88,898,940 of record NC_083868.1, read on the forward strand.
GGCACTATGATTTAGACACAAAGCTGTGAGGATAGAACAAGTTAAATCCCACCTATCTGAGCATATGCTTGTATACTCAGGCACTGCTATTGCCAGGAGCCCTCCTCTTTTCTTAAACCTAGGCTCACCTCCCTCTTTAGTCTTATTGTTGTACTGCGGTTCTAGTAATTGGTCTTCTGCCTGTGACTCCTCAGGTAAGACTGTGTCCTATACCTTCCTGATTCCCAGTTCCTGCTAGATTTGCAGTAAAAGCCTCTGTCCCAGACCTGCATTCGGTCCTCCGTCAGCCCCATGACTGACCTACAGTTGCACACTCGTCACTGTTGCCATGCTCTGCCCTCCTAGATGAAAGGTCTTTCAAGAAAGTATTGCCAGCAAAAGCCTCCATCAATACTTCCCATCCACATGCAAGGCATTCTGCTACATTATCTTGAGTGTTTCTTTTGTTGTTGTTGATTTTGCATGTTAACTTTCAGGATTATTTTGTTTACATGCCAATACTTTGGACAGATTCAGTGTCTTCCTTGTCTTGCATTGAAGGGGTTTTAGAGCTACTTCCACTTATTCCATGTAACAATAAAATGGGCAACATAATCAGCTGAAATGGGTATGACCAAGAGCAACAACAACAAAAATCTTATGATCCTCTGACTTTCATGACAGCCATCAAAAAATGATTTAACTGTTCAGTTTAGAAGATTATAATAATTATTTTTCTACACATGGCAATACAATAATTTTCAATTTCCTTGCAAACTGTTCATTACAGCATGGAGGCAGACAGATAGATGGACAGATAGGTATAGAGTAGTCAAGAACATTGATATCTCTGACTTTTTATCAGCTTTGTCCATTTTTATTCTTCAATAAAGGGACATAAGACACCTTTACAATGACTCTCAAATATTTTTGTAACCATCCTGGTATCAACAAAGGTCAAAAACAATAATCAACATGCTTTGAGTTTTCCTTTGTTGTGAGTTATCTTTTCCACTGTTATACATGAACTATGCAAACACTACTGTGGTTATTGTTGTTTAGTTGCTAAGTCATGTTCAACTCTTTTGTGACCCCATGGACTGTAGCCCACCAGACTGCTAAGTGCTGCTAAGTCACTTCAGTCGTGTCCGACTCTGTGCGACCCCATAGACGGCAACTTACCAGGGTCCCCCGTCCCTGGGGTTCTCCAGGCAAGAACACTGGAGTGGGTTGCCATTTCCTTCTCCAGGCTACAGACATGCATTCAAAATGGTGGAAGAATCATCTTAGAGTCTGCTTGGAAATATTTTTATCTTTGTGTGAAATATAAAGCTGGTAGCCTGGTAACCCCCAATGACTCGACACTGAATCAAAATATGTGAGTCCTCTCGACATTAATGCTAATCAGTCCTGTGAACTTAGTTACATCACTCACTTTTGAATCTCTGTTTTCTCATTTATGAAATGAGGGAGTTGAGTATAAAATGTTGCATCCAATTTCGACGTTCTGTTACAAACTTGGTAACATTCTAAAGAATTACTCTTGGATTTTAAAGTCAAATATTTTGAACAATAATAATAATTTGAGGTATATGTTAAAAATATAATGTCTTTTGTACATATCATTTTGTGATTTGTGTTAACTATACTCCCTTTCCCTGACTGTAATCCTTGGTTTTGAGCTGGTATTGTCCATTATTCAGAAAAGAAATTTTAAATTTAGATTTGACTTTTTAAAATATGTTATCAATTAGAATTTCACTATGCTATATAATGATATTTTCAACAGATGTTATGTAAAATATAGTACTATAACTACTGAATATTCAGACACATATAGTGAAAACTTGCAAAAATGCTTAGTGACACTTTGAAAAAATTAGAATGTTTATAAGAAGCAGTACACATTAACATGAATTCTTTGTTCCAAACACTACCAAAAGACATACAAGACTCTTTCTGTGTTTTATGGTGTGTATATAAACTGTATAATAAGCTGATGTTTTTAAGGTAAACAGAAGAGTATATGATGTCACTAGCATCTGTACTTCAAATTTTCTGTACTTTCAAATTTGGAAAATGTACTACATTTTCTCCACAGCATTGGCAATGGAAATTTTCCCTTCCATCCACATTTTCTTAGCAGTCTTTCTTATGACAGAGTTATGATCACAGATTGTATAACAAGAAAACATCATCATTTAAAAATGCAATTTCTGATTTTGTAAGTGCACCGTGTTCTAACCAATTTAGTTAAGTATTAATAGATAGAAGGAATCTCAGGCTAGAATCTAGACATTCATTCACCATGGTACATCTTACTGCTGCTATTTAGTTGCTAAGTCATGTTCTATTCTTTTGTGACCCCATTTAGCCCGCTAGGCTCCTCTGTCCATGGGATTTACCAGGCAAGGATACTGGAGTGGGTTGCCATTTCCTTGTCTAGTAGATCTTCCCAATCCAGGTGTAGAACTTGCTTTGCAGCTACTGCATTAGCAGGCAGATTCTTTACCACTGGTCCGCCAGGGAAGCCCAATACATCCCGAGACCATCACATATTCCTAAATTTATAAACACTATTATTATACTATGTTTTCCTACCAATAAACAGTAAAACCAAAATTAAAGAGATATTATTCTGCCCTCCTCTCTTTAAACTGCCCAACTTCTGTTTAATCTTCATGTCTCAGTTTTCACAGGGAGAAATATCCTGGTCAGTACCTAGGTTAGATCTTGCTGCTCCCTGAAAATCATCTCTTATAATTCTCATTATGCTTTGTCACTAATTTATTACCTAATGGCTGGTCCTGAGCTGCAAGCTTCTTCAATCCAGGGACTGAGTCAGCATTGCTCACCACTGCATCTCCCACATCTCATAGAGCCTTGGCACAGAGTCACATAGTAGCTCTATTTTTGGAGAATGAATAAGCTAGAGTATGTGTTTGATTTATTCAGATCCTTGTGATATCAGTGGACTTCCCTGGTGGTTTAGATGGTAAAGAATCTACTTGCAATGCAGGAGACCTGGGTTCAATCCTTGGGTTGGGAAGATGCCCTGGAGAAGGGAATGGCAAGCCACTCCAGTATTCTTGCCTGGAGAATCCCCATGGACAGATGAACCTGTCAGGCTACAGTCCATGGGGTCACAAAGAGTCGGACACATCTGAGTGACTAACACTTTTACTTTTCATGAGATAAGCAGTAAATAACAAAAAGTGAAATACTAAGATGAGATGCAGCTTCTGGGAAGTAACTATGTCTACTCACTGGTAACCAATTTACACCTGAGTATGTCTTAAATATCCAAAGTGTTTTCAAGGTTTTAACCAAAAAATTTATGAATTTGTACAAATTGTGCCTTTTCTTGAGGACCTGTGCATAGTTAAAACTGTGATTATTATACACCAGTGTCCACAACCTATTATACAAAACATAGATTCATTTCCCTTACTAGTTTTATGGTCAGGAACAAGTTGTTAGCATTTACAAAGCTCAGTTTCTTCATCTGCAAAATGGATATTACAATGCCTTTCATATTTTAGTCATATGTGTTGTTCTTGAGAGTTGAGTTGGGTGAATTAATTTGTATGCAGGTTTCTTCTGGAGCACTCTATGACTGCACTGGGTTTGCACTATGATTAGAGCATGCTGCTGTAGTTATTTCAAAGAGAGTATAAGCTACAATGGTGTCTGCTTGAAGAAAGATAAAATAAACATCTGTTATTTTATAGCTATTTCATTCCTGTTTTTAGCAAACTCTTGATGGTTGCAATCAATGGATCTACAGAGACATTTGCCTCAGAACATATGATGAAGATTTACCTGGCTAAGAGCCACCATTGCAGAATTTGTCACATGCTTGTATATCCAAAGGTTTTGAAGGGAGGAAAATGTCTTTAGAAATACAATAATACTGTTCATATTATGAACTGCGATGTCTCCCCTGGCATCAATTTAACTGAGCACAATTCTTTTAAAACTTCTTTGAACATTTATGCAATTAATTCAAATGCAAAAATCAATTAACTGTGTATCCCATAATCAAATCAGTTTCAAACCAGTGCCCCAAATTTCAAGAGGACTTTGAAAGCACAACCAAAGTAAAATGGAACAAAATGAAATATTTAGCGCCAGCGAAGAAAATGTTTCATTATTTTTTTCAAGCTTAACTACAGCTTCATAATGTTATGTAACTGACTAAATATGTCAGGGATGCACTAATTATGATATTTTAACACACCAGGGAGATTGTATCTTGATATGTATCAAAGGTAGGGGACTTTGTTTGGAGAAAGACATCAAGAAGCCTTGGTTCCCACAGGGTATTAAAGCCAGATAGACTTAATGTTCAAATGTCTCTTAAAATTAGGTGTGGATTCTTAGGTAAATTAATTAAACCTATTGGGTTTAAGGTTGTTTTGAGGAAAATGCCAGGTGTGGGGTCTGCACTGAGTGACCCCACCAGTGGGGTCTCTTAATTTTAAGTGTGTATTGTGGGACAGGAGTCATCTTTGCTTGTGTTTCTGTGCTGTGTGGGTTGGACAGAGGCAATGCCCTTGTCAGAGGCAAAAACTTGGGCAATGCAACTGCTCATTGCCATAATGATCTTTTAATAAAAGACATTGTCTTTAATTACAATATGATTTCCCTTTTGTGAAGTGCGACACAGTGATGACTGAGTCAACTGAATCCCTAGGTCAAGGATTGTAAGTTGTACAGGTGATTTCAGAAGCCCTGGAAATGTCCCTGTCCCATGGATAACAATGAATGTTATTCCTTACTTCATCTGTTCGTATTAAAACTAAACTGATTGTATTCAAGAACTTTTTCTTTTTCTTGGTATTGCAAATATCCTGAGAGGGGTCCCTGTGGAAATTTATTAGTAAACATAGAGAATCTCTGAGGAGGTTTTGGAAGGAGTATTGAGATATAAAGCTGAGGGTTATAGGCCTATGGGCAGGAAGAAAATCTTTCTTAAGAGACTAGTAGTACAACACAGGAGGCTAGACTAGCAATGAAAATGTATTTCTTTTTAAAAATGGATATCAGTTAATGTCTATTATTAATAGCTCCACAATTTAGGAAATGATCCTCTATGTGCTGTGCTAAGTTGCTTCAGTCGTGTTCGACGCTTTGTGACTCTATAGACTATAGCCCGCCAGACTCCTCTGTCCATGGGATCCTCCAGGCAAGAATACTGGAGTAAGTTGCCATGCCCTTCTCCAGAGGATCTTCCCAACCCAGGAATCAAAACTACATCTTCTGCAGCTCCTGCATATCGGGCGGATTCTTTACTGCTGAGCCACTGGGGAAGCCTCTTTATTTGTCAATTTCCAAATCTTAAAGTGGGAATAATAATACTCATATTTCATAGGTGGTTGTAAGCGTTAAATGCATTACTAGGTGTAAGATGGTTAGAATACTGCCTGGTGCATACTAAGCATGGGAACAGTGACACATTTTTAAACTGACAACAACCAAATTTTTTTAAAAAGGTTAATTTTAACAATTGTTAAGTACTCAAAGTACCCTCATTAAGAACTATTTTCACATCCATATTGTTGGGTAAACAGGTAAAATTTTGCTTATATTTAAACTTTGCTCCCCAAGGATCATTACTTTGTTGCTACATTTAACACGTTAGTTGATAATAGTCCTCATAAGTTCATTAAAATGAATGACATCTTGGAGATAAAATTTTTAACAGATACCATCTACTAATTTTTTGATCTTTGTCAGGTACCATCTAGTTATCAGAACTTAGCTATTTGGTTTGTTATTTTTAAAAGTGAATTTGTTTTGGTATTTGATATTGAGTCACCTACAGTTAGGCACTTGTCACCTTCCTAAGTATATTGAAACAATTCCTTCTGTTGTTGTTGGGAAATATTTTGTAATTTATACCAATGAGAAGTCATTAACAAGGCTTTTTAAGTGGTGTGATATGCAAAACACTCTCTTATAGAGAAAGATCAATGTTCATTATTGCAAAAATCTAAAAATTAAGTTATCTGAAAGAAAGATAGCAAAATTAGTCTGTAGTTACTTAACACTCAGAAAGAGCACGTGGATAATGCAGTAGAATGCTTTTTTCCTTTATTCTCTCACAGCTGCTAAATAATGAAAAGGGAAAATCACAACAAAACTAGTTTGAATGATAATTTCCACCATTCAAAGAGAGCAAAAGATACACACTGGGGAATGAGACAAGGTAAATATTGTTGGAGTATAAATTTTGTTTTCTTTTGGCTCTAACAATTTTTTTGGTATTTATACACCAATTTTTATTCATCAACTTGTTCATTCATTCATTTATTAACTCATTCATTCATCAGTAATGAAACATTTATTGAACCAGGAGCCCTATATGGTAATGAAAGTAGCAATACCCCTTTACATCAAGATCAGTCACACAGTTCCTGCTCTGGAAGAGTAGTTTAGTAGAAAACCACAATTTAGTAGACAAACACATAAATAAATAAAATAACACAAGGAAAAGAGATATAATCTCTAATCATAATCCAACAAATGAAAGAGATACAGGGTTTCTATAGAAGTTCAGAGAAGGGATGTGAATTTAAGATGGACTCGTGGGAAAGGTGGTATTTCTACTGGTATTGTGAAGTGAAGTGAAGTGAAGTCGCTCAGTCGTGTCCGACTCTTTGCGACCTCATGGACTGTAGCCTACCAGACTCCTTCGTCCATGGGATTTTCCAGGCAAGAATACTGGAGTGGGTTGCCATTTCCTTCTCCAGGGGAACTTCCCAACCCCAGGGATCGAACCCAGGTCTCCTGCATTGTAGGCAGATGCTTTACCGTCTGAGCCTTATTGTAGAAAAGTATATGGTTTAAACATGTGGACATGACATGATAATGGGAAAGGTGATTCTGGAAAAAGTTAAACATAATTATCACATCCACAGAGATCTTAAATTAAGATGTGGCTAAAATAAGAAGCTCATTTCTAGTGACATTGCTTTATATGAAAGATGTGTGGCGAATAGAGGCAGGAAACCCAATGAGACAGAGCTACAGGCAGACTTGAAGGTCCAGATAAGAATTTGAATAAATGTTTCCATATGTAATGGACAGCCCTATAGCCATTTAAACCAGAGGAGTGAAATGATTCAAATTGAGCTTTTTTGCTTCCAAAATTAAACCATTCACCTAAAATATTAGTTTCTTTGAAGGCTATTTCCTTGAATCTGTTTTTTTTAAAGGTCTTTTGATTCATTCAATCAATATTCATTTAATCATGGGTGAAATACCTTACCTAATTTTGAATTTAGGTTTCAAGCTGTTTGTCTCAGAAGAATTCAGTTTGTGTGTGTGTGTGTTTTACTTTCATAATTTTATTTTTACATTTATATTACTGAGCCATCTGGAATTTATTTTTTATTTTTTAAATTAATTTATTTATTTTAACTGGAGGCTAATTACTCTATAATATTGTAGTGGTTTTTGCCATACATTGACATGAATCAGCCATGGGTGTACATGTATTCCCCATTCTGAACCCTTCTCCCACCTCCCTCCCCATCCCATCCCTGAGGGTCATCCCAGTGCATGGGCCCTGAGCACCCTGTCTCATGCATCGAACCTAGACTGGTGATCTGTTTCACATATGATAATATACATGTTTCAATACTATTCTTTCAAATCATCCCACACTCACCTTCTCTCACAGAGTCCAAAAGTCTGTTCTTTGCATCTGTATCTCTTTTGCTGTCTCACATATAGGGTCATTGTTACCATCTGCTCATGGACTGTAGCCCACCAGGATCCTCCGTCCATGGGATTCTCCAGGCAAGAACACTAGCGTGGGTTGCCATTTCCTTCTCCAGGGGATATTCCCGACCCAGGGATCAAACCCAAGTCTCCTGCATTGCAGGCAGATGCTTTAACCTCTGAGCCACCAGGGAAGCCCCTAAATTCCATATATATGTGTTAATATACTGTATTGGTTTCTTTCTGACTTACTTCACTCTGTATAATAGGCTCCAGTTTCATCCACCTCATTAGAACTGATTCAAATGCATTCTTTTTAATAGCTGAGTAATATTCCATTGTGTATATGTACCACTGTTTTAATATCCATTCATCTGCCGATGGACATCTAGGTTGCTTCCATGTCCTGGCTATTGTAAACAGTGCTGCATTGAACAATGGGGTACATATGTCTCTTTCAATTCTGGTTTCCTTGGTGTGTATGCCAGGCAGTGGGATTTCTGGGTCATATGGCAGTTCTATTTCCCATTTTTTAAGGAATCTCCACACTGTTCTCCATAGTGGCTGTACTAGTTTGCATTCCCACTAACAGTGTAAGAGGGTTCCCTTTTCTCTGCACCTTCTCCAGCATTTATTGTTTGTAGACTTTTTGATAGCAGCCATTCTGACTGGCGTGAGATTGTACCTCGCTGTGGTTTTGATTTGTATTTCTCTGATAATGAGTGATGTTGAGCATATTTTCGTTTGTTAGCCATCTGTATGTCTTCTTTGGAGAAATATCTGTTTAGTTCTTTGGCCCATTTTTTGATTGGGTTGTTTATTTTTCTGGAATTGAGCTGCAGGAGCTGCTTGTATATTTTTGAGATTAATTTTTTGTCATTTGCTTCATTTGCTATTATTTTCTCCCATTCTGAAGGCTATCTTTTCACCTTGCTTATAGTTTCCTTCATTGTGCAAAAGCTTTTAAGTTTAATTAGGTCCCATTTATTTTTGCTTTTATTTCCATTACTCTGGGAGGTGGGTCATAGAGGATCCTCCTGTGATTTATGTCAGAGAGTGTTTTGCCTATTATTTCCTCCATGAGTTTTATAGTATCTGGTCTTACATTTAGGTCTTTAATCCATTTTGAGTTTATTTTTGTGTATGGTGTTAGAAAGTGTTCTAGTTTCATTCTTTTACAAGTGGCTGACCAGTTTTCCCAGCACCACTTGTAAAAGAGATTGTCTTTTCTCCATTGCAAGTCTCTTCAGTGTCTAATTTCTGCCCTGACACAAGGTGGTCACTTATTTAGGTTCGCTTGTTCAGTTGTGCTGTGGGGGTTGGGGGTGGTGAACACTGCAAACAAATATCACTGGCGTGTGTGGGGAGTGCTCGCAGTGTCTGGGCCACACTGGGTTTGCCCCCGCTCACGGCGTGTGTGCTTTCCCAGTCTACACTGGTCAGGCTCCAGGTTGCTCTTCAGGGGAACTGTCTAAAGCAGGCCCTGGGTTGCATGCACTTCCCAGGTCTAAGATGCTCAGGTTCAGGTTCTCAGGTACTCCACAAAGGCACAGACTCAGATGGGTCTGCGTTTTGTGCCCTTCCCAGGTCCGAGCAGCTCAGGTGACCAGGTGCTTGGAGAGAGTGCTCTCCCAGGTGTGCGGTGTGTCTTATCACCTCCATGATCCCGGCCACTTGGTTTCCTGGGTGCGCAGCGAGAATGCTGTCTCAGGTGTGCTGTGTGTCTCCTCTGGGGAGCTGATCTATGACTGTGCTCCTGTCAACCATCCAGGATCCCAGGAAGACTTGGTTAGCAACTGGGAGCCTGCTTGGTGGCAGGTGGCATCCTGGTGGAGTATGCCATCACTGGGGCCAAGATTGCCCCTCATCTTCCAGCTCTGGCTGCCGCCCATCTGCCTCTCTGCCTCCAGCAGGGGGAGAGGCCGGTCTGCAGCTGGCTAGCTCTCCTCTGGTATTTGCTTAGTCCTTTGTTTTGTGAGCAAGACTGGCAGTGCCTTAGGTTAGAGCTTTTCGCGGGAAAGTCTTCTCTCTCTTTTTCCTTCTCTCTGGCTATCCCACATTTTGGGTTGCTATCTCATGTTAGGTCCTCAGGGCATTCAGGCCCAGTCCTTACCCTAAGCATGCAGCCCACACCTCCCTGTTCAGCTCCCACTCTCTGCTGGCAGACTCCCAACTCTGCTGGGAGTTGCAGTTAGGTGCATAATCTGTGGGGTTTTTTTTTTTCCTCCCCATCACTGACTTGATGGACCTGAGTCTGAGTGAACTCTGGGAGTTGGTGATGGACAGGGAGGCCTGGCGTGCTGAGATTCATGGGGTTGCAAAGAGTCAGACACGACTGAGTGACTGAACTGAACTGAACTGAAGGTTGCCCTCTGAGATTCTAAAACTCCCCACAGACCTGCTGTTAAGAGGATTTCCTCCTGTGTGGAAACTTCTCCTCCTTCACGACTCCCTCCCCTGGATGGGTCTCCATCCCTAACTCTTTTGTCCCTCTTTTTATCTTTTATGTTTTGTCCTACCTCCTTTTGAAGAGAATGGGCTGCCTTTTCTGGATGCCTGGTATCCTCTGCCAGCTTTCAGAGGTTGTTTTGTGGAATTTGCTCAGTGTTCAATTGATCTTTTGATGAATTTGTGGGGGAGAAAGTGATCTCCCCGTCCTAGTCCTCTGCCATCTTAGGACTGCCCCCTCAATTTGTGTTTCTAACACACGAACTAGTGAGTCAGCAAATATGTTATATTATCAAGTTGGAAGTGAAAGTGTTAGTCGATCAGTTGTGCCTGACTCTTTGAAACCCCATGGACTTTTGTCTGCCAGAGTCCTTTGTCCATGGAATTCTCCAGGCAAAAATACTGGAGTGTATAGTCATTCCCTTCTCCAGAGAGTCTTCCCAACCCAGGGATCAAACCTGGGTCTACCTGCATTTCAGGCAGATTCTTTACCATCTGAGCCACCAGGGGAGCCCATTGTCAAGCTAAAAATTGTAATTTAGTTTACCTTGTTTCACCTAAAGTTGACAATTTTTTTAATGATAGAAAAAGTAGAAGTCACAAACTGATCCACTTAAATTGTAATGTAGTTTTCAAGCTGTACAAGGTAGGCAGAGGGTTCCTTGGTAGCTCAGCTGGCAAACAATCCACCTGTAATGCAGGAGACCTTGGTTTGATTCCTGGGTCGGGAAGATTCCCTGGTGAAGAGATAGGCTACCCACTCCAGTATGCTTGAGCTTTCCTAGTGGCTTAGATGGTAAAAAAATCCGCTTGCAATGTAGAAGACCTGAGTTCAATCCCTGGGTTGGGAAGATCCCCTGGAGGAGGGCATAGCAACCCACTCCAGAAGTCTTGCCTGGAGAATCCCCATGGACAAAGAAGACTGGCAGGCTACAGTCCATGGGGTCACAAAGAGTCAGACATGATTGAGTGACTAAGCACAGCACAACAAGGTAGGCAGAATGAAAAAGTATATGATTCTTTAGAGGTGATAATACACAATAAACATTATCAAGTGCATTCAATAATCTAGTCTTATGAATAAAATTTCACTTATGTTGATACTGAGTTTCATGGTGATCTTGTAAGGTAGTATTATTACTGCTATTTCGGAGAAGGCAATGGCACCCCACTCCAGTACTCTTGCCTGGAAAATCCCACGGACAGAGGAGCCTGGTAGGCTGCAGTCCATGGGGTCGCAAAGAGTCCGACATGACTGAGCAACTTCACTTTCACTGTTCACTTTCATGCATTGGAGAAGGAAATGGCAACCCACTTCAGTGTTCTTCCCTGGAGAATCCCAGGGATGGGGGAGCCTGGTGGGCTGCTGTCTATGGTGTTGCACAGAGTCAGACACGACTGAAGCGACTTAGCAGCAGCAGCAGCAGCATTACCGCTATTTACCCTCCTGGAATGCCAGGATTCACCCAATTCTCATTACTGATGACTAGCAGAACTGGGATAAATATCTCTATGCATCTGATTTCAAAGACAGTGCTCTAGTCACTTTTTCACCCAGCTTCATGGTTAATATTTTAAATATTTTTTGCCTTTATATTTTCTGTGTAACACATATAGTCATATTGATAGACACAGACTATCTCATAAAGGCTAAATTCTGTCTAACAACCAAATTCTTACCATTTTAAAAATGTGTGAATTCCATGTTTCAGTGTAAAAAAAATCATCTTAATGTATAGCCATATTTAGATTTTATTTTTACTATTGTCATCTTGAATTTCTAATAAAATAGAAGGCAGAAGTAACTGCAAGTGTATAATCTTTGAGAGCTGTCAGTACATATTTTAAAGCCACCTTACTTGATGTTTTAAGGAATTTCAGATTAGGTATGAAAAATATATATTGTTATGCCCTGTGGCATTTTCTGACCTGTCATGATGCCACTCAGCTTAGGAATAGCTATCCATAGATGTTGACAATATATTTGAGAATAAAGAGGCCATTTTGGAAATGCGTGGAGGTTAATTTTATGCACACGAAACTGTGTGCTTTCAGCTCTCTCACACCCTGTCAAATCTGAGCAATTATTCTACCAACTTGCTGCCTGGTCCCCGCCCCCACATCATTTCCTTAAATTGCTATGGAAATTAAATCGTGAGAGACACTCTTCTTGCAAAGATGCCTCCTTCAGAATCCTCCCTGCTTTACTCTAGCCAATTTGGAATGAAAAATCAGCCCACATTTCCATGGAACTTAGAAAGGCCTGGGCCAGAGCTAAAAGGCATAATTTGTCTGACATCTGTGTTCCAGCATCATATTGCATCAAAACAATCCGTGATGCTCAGATGAAAGTAAGCATCCTGTTGTATTAACTGAAGCAGTTAACAAGATAATGACAGCCACTTTCTATTCTCGCATTCATAGAATCACATCCCATAAGGACAATTATACTTGTAAAGTATCCAACTCCCATTACATTATTTCACGACCACATTGATATGTTGGATATATTTTTCTATTATTTTGTCTTCTTTTTTTTCCCCAATGAGTGTTGTGTGTAGCACTGCTGTGGAGGCCAGAGTTTTTCTCGTGATTTTTGTCGTTGTTTTTAGTCTTTATTAAAAGAGACTAGATGTCTGATTACTGGAGGCAAGAGCTTACTGATAACTTGCAGGTGCTTTCCTTTGCCATTCCTACTCACTGTCATAGTCAGGTGACTGGCCAGCCCTGCTCTGTGGCTATGTTGTTAGCCAACAATGACTTAACACAAAGTGTTGAAATGGCCACTGGGAGCCAAACATCTGGGTAGGCCACTTTCTGTTGCTGAGTTTATAGGCAAGACATCGTTTCTAAAGTTTTGGAAACCCTTGCATCTGCTCCTTTTATAGTCATTGGCAGTGTACTCAAATTGCTAAATGCCCTAATAGTCTCAAAGCTCAGATCCTGCATACAACTTCAAATCTCCTCCCTTTCTTAAAAATAAAAAAACAAAAAACAGCGTCTATATGTAAATTGGTCTTCTCAGGTGGCGCTAGTGGTAAAGAACCAGTCTGTCTATAAAGGAGCCATAGGAGACCCTGTTCAATTCCTGGGTTGGGAAGATCTTCTGGAGAAGGAAATGGCAACCCACTCCAGTATTCTTGCCTGGAGAATCCCATGACAGAGGAGCCTGGCAAGCTACAGTCCACAGGGTTGCAAAGAGTCAGACGTGACTGAAGCAACATAGCACACACTATATGTTAGCTAGACAGAAATAATTTATAACTTGAATATTAGGGGAGGATGTCTGTTAAAGTAGAGATTGGGACCCTCAGACTCTATAACTCCTTAAGATAAATAGCTGTGTCAAGGAGACATTAAGAGTGTTGCAGGGTAGAGATATAGAGTAGTAGAAGCGCTTAACCGAGGAAGGTACCTGAATCCAGGTAACTAAAAAATGAGAGGATATGATAAGACAAGCTTTCCTGATTGACTCTTCCAAATCAATAACTTAACATTCTGTAAATGTCCTGTTTCTACTCCAGATTTTTGTCCTTTAAGGAAGAGGGGGAAGTAAGTGGTCTCTGAGGTACAAGTTGGAGTTTTCCAGCTTTGGATATGACTGAAAAATAGCTTCATAAATACAGAATTAAGAGAAGTAAAATTAGATAGTAGATTCTCACCTTTTCCAGCATATATCACAAACAAATTTGACTCTGGTATTTTGGATATGTTGTCCCCCACTAAATTATCAGATTATGGCTTTATAAAGTTAGAGCTCAGTTTTCTCCTTCCCAGTTTAACTGGACTCTTTATGTACGTGTGCTGTGTGCTCAGTTGTGTCCAACTCTTCACAACACTATGAACTGTAGCTCGTCAGACTCTTGTGTCCATGTCTCCAGGCAAGAATGATGGAGTGGGTTACCATTTCCTCCTCCATGGGATCTTCCTGACCCAGGGATTGAAGCCTTGTCTCTTGTGTCTCCAGCATTGGCAGGAGAACTCGTTACCACTGTGCCACCTGGGAAGCTCAGTCTTAATTATATCTGCTATTATGCCTTTTTGTACTTAGTTTCTCTGTTTTATCAAACAAAACACACCCCAAACAGTGCCTTTCAACATGCGACCTTAGATCCACCACACACAGTGAGCTGAAAAGAAAGATATGCCTAATTGTGATAGTCAATTTTATAGCTCACTCCTCTTTTTGTCTTGAAGTCTTTCACAGCTCTTCTATCCCAGTTTTCCATGCCCAATCATAGAACTCTTACAGCTCTCTGTTTCTTTGCATTTGTCAGACTTTGAATGCTGCTGCTGCTAAGTCGCTTCAGTTGTGTCTGACTCTGTGCGACCCCATAGACGGCAGCCCACCAGGCTCCGCAGTCCCTGGGATTCTCCAGGCAAGAGTACTGGAGTGGGTTGCCATTGCCTTCTTGGAATAGTAGGGTGAAATAACTGCTCATTTTCAGTCTGGAAGACCAATACATGCTTTAATTATATCTTTGGTAGGTTAGCAATGGCATTTTCAGAAGCCTCTGGAAAGACTTTTCCATCAAACACCCACTGTTGGGGGACTGATGTGAATCCCACCAGCAGAAGCTTTGGGCTAATTGAGCACTCCAGGATTCCTCCTGCTGGATGGCTATGGAGACTCATGATTTATGACTTCACATCCTGGTTCCTTAAAGTGAAATTGAAAACAAATGTTGCACATAGATTCTACCACTTTTCTGGTAAATGCACAATGAGCAAGAGTCTTGTGGGAGGTTTTGTTCTTTCCACAACAGTGTGATGATACTTTATGGGAATTGTGTGAGGAAAAGGAAAAAATAATGCAGCTTATACTTGGTAGCTAGAACAAAACCTTCTTTTAGTAGTTGTGGAAAGACTTAAAGCACAACAGAATCATGAATGTAATAGAGATAATTGTTATTTGAAATGTTAGTAATGGAACTATTTTTATTCCAAACATTTATTAGTGAATATTAATGCCAATTTTACATAACTTTTTCTCACACTTTCTTTGATAACCATGGCTTCTTCTCCTTATCATGAAGAATATCTAAATTGACAAGGACTGCTTTAATATTTCTCTTAAATTTCGAGTTTCTTGATTTTGACTTTAGTGTATTTATGTTAGTTCTAAAATTAGTATTTTATTTTTCACTTGAGAATGTAAAGTGGAAAAAAAGGGCAGATATTATTCATAATATAGTTACTTCAGCCTTGTTAATAATTA
The DNA here is from genome assembly GCF_032452875.1 of Bos javanicus. Taxonomy (NCBI): domain Eukaryota; kingdom Metazoa; phylum Chordata; class Mammalia; order Artiodactyla; family Bovidae; genus Bos; species Bos javanicus. Next base: position 88,914,313 of record NC_083868.1, read on the forward strand.
GTTTTATACATTTGGAAAAATTATTTCAAATTCCTAAGCTTCAGTTTTCTTATCTTTAAAATAAGTTTATAAGAACTATAAACTTGTTCCTAGTGCCTACAATTTATGATTCTATGTTGAAGAGCTTTGTTTTTACTCTACCATATTTTATGCATGACATTATGAAAACATAATGGCAAAAAGTGACTGATTCAAACGAGTAGAAGATATCCAAATACAGAAAGCAGAAGACACACAAGATAAACAAGCAGAGAAAGTATATATACACAACTCTTCCTGTCCTAGATAAGTAAACAGTGGCGAAATGTTTGTAATGAAGTAAGGGATACATTCTAAATAGAAAGAGGATCGGCTCCTTGCATCAAGTGACCTATGTGTTGAATATTCTTTCAGTAAATATTGCTCACGTCTATATTATGGAATAACAAAAAGAATATTGGATCCACTTTCCCAAATGTGTTGCTTAAAGACCTCTGTGACCCTAGTTGAATCACTTACTGCAGGTTTTCTTTTATAAAATTAACAAGTTTGAACTTATTTATTTCTGAAGAGCATTACACTTGGGAAAATTTTATATTACAACTTATAGGGATATATGGGGTGGATTGGTAGTGTTTAGATTTTGGAACCAGCGAATCTGGCTCAGAATCTTAGTCTTCCCCTTTTCTTTTCCTACCTGTGTGCACTTGATCAAATCGTTCGTGTCACTGAGGTAACTGGTTTTGTAACTGGTAAAACTTTGGGAGCTTACTAAATTAAAGTCCTCACTCATGTTATAGTCCAAGACAAGTGTTGCTATTAACGAGGCTGCTTTCCACTCCATGTGGTTTGGGAACTTTGTTTGGTTCTTCCAAATTTGTGCCTGTACCTTGGAATCCTCTTCTAGGGTCTAGGGAAAAGAAGACAATGGAGAAGCCTCATCTTCCTTTTAAAAGTCTTGGCATGGAGGTAAGCACAACACTTTTGTTCACAGGCCTCTGCTGTGAATCAATATCTGGCTACTCTTGGATGCTAGGAAGGCTACCAAACACAGCCCCTTTCTCATCAACAGTCTCTAGAGAGAATACCTTTTTATGGACTAACAACAGACCCTGGCACAGTGGGCATTCAACATTTTTTTCATTACCACTTCCCCTATTTCCTGATTAGAGCTCCATCTTATACATCTAATAGAGGAATGGAGAAGAAGCATCAAAAACACTCTGCTAGGCAAAGTTGCTTCTTTCTTAGACACTGTATTCTGAAGGGCATGTGTAAGGTATTGATGCTCTGTGCTAAGTTGCTTCAGTCGTGTCTGATTCTTTTCAACCTCATGGACTATAGCCCACCAGGCTCCTATGTCCGTGGGATTCTCCAGGCAGGAATACTGGAGTGGGTTGCCATGCTCTTCTCCAGGGCATTTTCCCAATCCAGGGATCGAACCTGCATCTCTTACATCTCCTTCATTGGCAGGCAGGTTTGTTGTTTTTTTTAAACCACTAAAGCCACCTGCATACATGCTATATATTAATATCCAGGAAGTGCTTAAAAAATACTGCTCTAGCATAAAATAGACTACAAGTGTTTAGGTTATGATGCCAATAATAATATTTTCCCTTGAAAATGCTTCTGACATACCACACATTTTATTATTAGAGCAAAATAATTTCTTGGTTTATATAAAACCACAAATCACTCTGTATTTATCATCTTTATACCTTTTTAGGAAGTTTGCTATTCATCCAAGTGCTCTTGGAAGTGAATTGACAAAAAAAAAAAAAATACTTCAGTCCTGTATGAATGAATTCAGAAGTAGTACATGACTCTTTTAGGATGCTTCTGAGTCAAAGCTATGTCGTTGTTGTGTTGTGTGTATGTTCAATATGTTACTGGAGCAATAATTTGCTTCAAGAATTTCACTGTGTTTCTTATGAATTACTGTATTCAAATAAAACAGCCTTTAGCATACAGCTTCATGCTATTTTTAAGGAAATAAAATACCCTTTGTTATTCCCTGGAAGTTGTGTTTTACTTTCTGATTATTGTCCACATTATAGTTGTCTCCAGTATCTATTAGCAAAAGTCCAGATGGCTGAAATAAAATTGATAAAAACAACTTGAAACTTCCATCTCTAGGCAAGTTTCTGCTCTGCAATGTATGTCTAAATATTAGGCAGAGTAGACTGACAGCCCATATCTGTCTTCTGTGGGAACATGTCATGCTGTTTTTCCCCACTGTGACTGTCATCCTTCTTTTACTCACACTGCCAATGGCCTACTGATCCTCTAAAAAATGAAGAGAAGGGGAGAGAGAAGCTTCCATGCTGGCTTCTCCACTGATAAAATTGCCAGCAGGAACACGTTTGATTCAATTAAATTAAACCACATCTACTGAACACAGTCGCTGGGCTGAATGCTATGCAAAAATAGACCCTAATGCAACATGGCCCCTGTCTGTGAGTTTATGCTAGGTGAGGTGACAAATTTACAGAGTAACAATTGCAGTCTTCTGTTAAAAGTGCTATAATATTGTTGTATGAGTGTTATGAGGGGTTACCTTCCGATAGCAAAAAATAAACACCCATGCCCCACATTGTCAGCACAATGGGATACCACCATACACTCAGCGAAAAAGCAAGACTAAAAACGTCAGATAAGGAGAGAATTTGGAGAAGGTGGAGCTCATATACATTATTGTGGAGACTGTAAAATGGTATTAATACAGCTAGTTTGGGAAAAAGTATGCCAGTTTCTTTGAAGCTACAACCACCCTAAACCCAGCAGTCCTGCTCGTAAATGTTTATCTGAGATACATGAAAATATAGGTTTCCAAAAAAAACTTTTACAAAAATGTTGATAGCAGTTTTAGTTGTACTAGTGTCTATCACTGGGAGGATGGCTCAACAATGGAATACTACTCAACAGTGAAGAGGAATATACTACTGATCCATTCAGCAATACAAATGACCCTCAAAAGAATTAGTCTAAAAGGCCTGTAAAAATCGATCAATACTGTGCTATCTAATTTATGTGAAGTTCTAGAAAAAGCCAATGTAATCTATTTGGAAAAACATCAGAAGATCACAATAGTGGTTGACTCTGAGTGGTGGGGGAGGGGAGGTAGATGAGAATTGACTGGGAATAGACATGAAGAAGGGCTTTCCAGGTGGCACTAGAGGTAAAGAACTTGTCTGCCAATGCAGGAGATGCAAGAGACGCAGGTTTGATCTCTGGGTCAGGAAGATCCCCTGGAGGAAGGCATGGCAACCCACTCTAGTATTCTTGCCTGGAGAATTTCATGGACAGAGGAGCCTGGCGGGATACAATCCATGGGGTCACACAGAGTTGGACATGACTGAAGCAACTTAGCATGCATGTAAGACATGAAGAAACGTCCTGGAGGAATGGGAAAGGATTTTTATCTTAACAAGGGTTTGGGTTATATAGACATGTGCATTTATCAAAACATAGTAAATGTACACAGGAGGTTTTATTTCACTGCATATAAATTTTACTCAAAAAGCATTATAAACAAATATTAAACTCTAATCAATAGAAACCGACACAATATTGTAAAGCAATTATTCTCCAACTGAAAATCAACTCTAAAATAAAGAAAGAAATAAATGGCAGAATTGAAGTGTAGAAAGATGGATATACATGTAAACAACAGGCTAAAACTTTAATGGTAGAAAGAGCTGTGAGTATACAGATATTCACTGAAAAAATTCAATTTTACCACATGTTAAAATTAATAATAAAATAGTTGGCGTCCATTGAAAAGAGCAGAAATGATCCCATTCTTTCCACTCATGTCACTGAAGCTACTATTAGAAATAGTTCCATCATCAGCTCCCTTATTTTTTCACCCTTCTATATTGTTTGTGTTTTCCTCAATTAAAATTTTTGCTTAGGTTTTCACCACCTTAAAAAAAAAAATTCATCCCTAAGTCTGGTATCTCTTCAAATTGCTCTTCCCACCAACCCCCTCCCCCCCTTTCTTAGAAAACTTTTCTTTAGAGTGAAAGAGTATCTAAATTTTCCATCCTGCTATCTTCTCTTTCTAAGCCTGTAGCAGTTTGGTGTTCATCCTTATTGCTCAACTAGAACTGCTCTCTCCACAGTCACCAATAACTGCATAATTGCCAAATCTAATGTTCCTTTTTCAGTCCTCATCTGTTGCATTTGAGGTCACAGCAACAGTCCGAGGCAGCTGGTTTGGCTCAGAATGTTATTATGGCTATAAAATGACATAACCCACCAAACTACTTCCTGGGACAGACAAATAAACCCAGAGCAAAAGAAGTGCCTGAAAGTCACATTGCAACATCTCCTAGAACACATTTTTTCTTGCTTCTCCTCTCTGAATATTTACTGCCGATGACTCTCTATAAGTGGAAAACTTTTCTTATTCCAGCCAGCTTCTATGATTTAGATTTGAGTTAGTATTCTTCCTTCTCTGTTCCTCCATTTGCTGATCATCACCAAACTGGTATTAGCTCCCTTTTTCTTCATTTTTTAATTTCTACTTGTAAATGAATCTGCTTCATTCATTTTAATGGCATCTATATGTATTTTATGGGGCTTCCCTGGTGGCTCAGACGGTAAAGCATCTGTCTGCAATGCAGGAGACCCGGGTTTGATCCCTGGGTTGGGAAGATCCCCTGGAGAAGGAAATGGCAGCCCACTCCAGTATTCTAGCCTGGAAAATCCCATGGACAGCGGAGCCTGGTAGGGTACTGTCCATGGGGTTGCAAAGAGTCGGACATGACTGAGTGAAGGGAAGGAAGATATGTATTTTAAAGTTAGTGTAAGGTATTAAGAATTAAGACTCCAGACAAAACAAGTGTAAATATATTGGGATGGCCAAAATGTTCCTTCGGATTTTCCCATAGGATCTTGGGGAAAAATCTGAATGAACTTTTGGGCTATCCCAATATATATGGATCTCTCCACCAGGAGACCCAGGCTGCAGTTTCAGAAGCACTCCAGGGTGCTTTTAGACTCATCATGGTTCTGATTGCCACATTGAGTGGTAGTTTTCAAATATTCTCCAAGTGAGAGATTACATTTTTAAAGTTTAAAATGGAACATCCACACTTAAAAAATAAGACCAAAGCTACCCTGTTCTGGTGTTGGGGAGGTGGGAGAGGGTTAGATGGTCTACCCCTGCCTAGGGTCTTCCACGGGCCTTCACTGTCCCTGAGGCGGACTCTGAGGCTGCTCTTTAGTACTCTAACTGAATAATGCTTCTTAAAAATGTATGTGCATACTCAGTATCTGGGAATTTTATAAAGATGAAAATCCTGATTCAGTAGGTCTGAAATGGAATCTGGGGGTCAGTAGTTCTAATGAGGCAATATCAGGGCTGCTGGCCCACAGATCACACTTAGGGAGCAAGACAGGAGTTTTCCTCTGTGCCAAGTCTGAATGCAAGGTTTAAGCTGATTATATTCTAGAGAACATTCTGATTGTTTTGTCTCTCAGGAAACGAATATTTGTTTCTTCGGAGATCAAGACAGCAGATATTTTATTCTCTGTAATATATAATTACTCCTCTAATGCATCTTCAATTTTGAATATTCCATTTGGAATTGGACACTGGCCAGCTAGGATGATCAGGGAGATTTTGTCATAAATCCTCTTTCAGGAATCATAGTGAACAGTGGACCTAGAGACAATGAGATTTAAGAACAGAAACAAAATGAAACTCTTCAAGGAAACGCAGACCCAATCTGGGACTGGTAACCTGCAAGTTCAGGTTTCCCCAGTAGCTCAGCAGTAAAGAATCCGCCTGCCATGCAGGAGACGTGGTTTCAATCCCTGGGTGGGGAAGATCCCTGGCAGAGAGCATGGCAACTCACTCCAGTATTCTTGCCTGGAGAATCCCATGGACATGGCAGCCAAAATATCTGTTCAGTGAAAAATGATTTAATGCAAATAGTTTCCATGAGTCGGAGGTTAGAGCAAGGATCAGCCTGATGATCAATTCAGCAGGACTGGTGGATACTGTGTGGGGGCTGCAGAATACAGACTCTCACTTCCTACATAATACATTTATTCCCAAAGGGCTCCTTTCTCCTTTCTGTATGGCCTTTTCTCTTTTATCTGCAACTCATTGTAAATTCTAGGTAGATGACCTCTAAATCTGTATCAGCTTTGATCTTTCTTGAATCTTTGCTTCTGTTCCAGAGGTTATTTATTCCTCTCATCCATTCATTCATTTACTCATGATATATCAACACAGATACATAAGGAGAGAGCAAGCATAAACCAGTCCTTAGAGTTCCAGTGGGGAAGACAGAAAATCCAGTATTTTCATTTCACTGTGTAACTGTCAGTCTGTAATTCCCCTAGCATTTTGGAGTCTAACTCACACATTTCTTCAATCTCCAGACAATATGGATTTGGCCCTCATCTTACATACTGCGGGATGTTTAGTAACCCCCCGTACTCCCCAGTTTTGAGCAGTCCCAGGCCTCTTTCATATGCCTGGTGAGCACCTGCTCCAAATTCCCACCCAGTGTTAGTGGCCTCACGTTCCCTCCAGAAGCTCCTGTCTTGTCCCCACACAACCCTGCCCTAGCGATCATGACTGCCTTTTCTTTCCTCTTTCATTTGCAAGGCCTACAAACACAGGTTCTTGCTAGTAACAGACATAAATATTAGGTATAAATGGAGGGGAAACTGAAGAAAGCCAGAAGGGGAAACAGTGAGCTATGGTGTTTCACAGGCATTTTCTCTTTGATATCTTTCTCCACAGAATCTCAGCCTGCAGATTGGTGCTGGGAACCTCCTCTCTCCCAAGGTGTTATCCCTCTCCAGTCTTAACCCACAGCCCTGACCACACACACCCCACCCTCACTGCCCCTGCATAAGCAAGGCAATATAGCTCCTTTGTCTCAGGCCCCCCGCCGCCCCTGCTTAAGCAAGGCAATGTAGCTCCTTTGTCTCAGGCTCCCCTTTTTTTATCTTAATACAGAGGCCTCTCCTTTCACAATCAACTAAGGTCAATAATCAGAGTGTCATCCTAAAGAAAAGTAATTTTTTTTCCTTTTTTTCTCCCTAAGAAGAATTTCTATCTTTCTAAGGTAATCATCTCAAACATGGCTGTAATGTGTTTCTCCTTTGTCATGTGTGAAAAATGCTATGGAAACAATGGTAAAAATGAAAGCACTATAGCTATCTATCAATACAACTCAGGTAAATCTTGGCAACATCACATTCAGTGTTAAAGGGAGGAAAAACATGCAATTCCATTTTCTATAGGCTGAAATGAATTTAAAAGCATGTTAGAGCCAGACATAAGCATATGATAAAGTTATTCTGAGTTTTATTTAAAAAAGCAGCTCTTAATGACAAAACAGGACAGTGTTATGATCACTAGGGGCTGGGAGAAGCAGCAGGGGGAGATGGGATGGGAGTCTGCTCAGGTGCACTCAGTGCTAATGGTGATGTTCCGTCTTGTGTAGGAGTAATAAAGTTCTATTTTATCCTTACGCCTCATCAATGCTGCCAAGCCACATAGATTCTTTGTAAGATGATATGATGAGGTATGCACAGAGTTCTCTGTTTCCACAGATATTAAACTCAGATTTGGATTCGGGGTTTAGAGGAAACACCATCATTTCTGAGATAATTTTGCAAGGCAAAGAACTGTTTCTATCTGTAACTTCCACATGGAACTCAGATTCAGTATTTCTGAAGTAAACTCATGTTTTCTTCTAGGTTAGCCTAAGTCAACTTCCCCGTCTGTCAAAATCAAGCTCCCCAAAATATCACCAAAATAATTTGTTAATAAGACAGAGTGTTTATTGTTTACCATGGTAAGGGACAATACCATCTCAATAATTTTAGTAGCATTTCAGAGGGGAGAAAAACAATATTGGGGTATTTATTGAGATTTTGAGGTCTGGTGCATTATTCTGAAATCATATTGAAAAACTTGTCTTTCAATGTGGAAAAGAGGTGTGGGGGAGGCATCTTTTGTTGGGTGTGGGTTAAGATCATGATTAATAGCTTAGAATTCATAGACACAGGAAGAGGAGGATTTTGAGGCAAGGGTGTGGTGACTCAGAGATTTGGAGTACAAATTATTGTTTGATGCTTTCTATTGAAAATTTGAAGTTCTTGGAATGAGGAATAAAGGGGTTAACAACTTTTATCTTCCTGAATTGCAGTTTGCTAGCATACTGAAGTTTCCTTGATGAGGACAATAAAATAGTAAAGTCATGCTTAATGTAGACAGTAGGCTATATTGATGGTTTTTATCTCCATTATCCTTTCTCTTATTCAAAACCAGGATTAGTTATCCAGTGTTGTTTAGTCACTCGGTCATGTCAGAATCTTTGTGACCCCATGGATTGCAGCACTCCAGGCTTCTCTGTCCTTTACCATCTCCTGGAGCTTGCTCAGACTCATGTCCATTGAGTCAGTAATGCCATCCAATCATCTCATCCTCTGTCATCCCCTTCTCTTTCTGCCTTCAATCTTTCCCAGCATCAGGGTCTTTTCTAATGAGTCAACTCTTAACATAAGATGGCCAAAGTATTGGAGCTTCAGTTTCAGCATTGGTCCTTCCAATGAACATTCAGGATGAGTTTCCTTTAGGATTGACTGGTTTGAAATCCTTGCAGTTCAAGGGACTCTCAAGAATCTTCTCCTACACCACAGTTCAAGAGCATTGGTGCTTCGGCACTCAGCCTTCTTTATGGTCCAGCTCTCACACCCATACATGACCACTGGAAAAAACCATAGGTTTGACTAGATGCACCTTTGTTGGCAAAGTAATGTCTCTGCTTTTTAATACACTGTCTAGGTTTGTCATACATTGTCTAGCTTTTATTCCAAGGAGCAAGCATCTTTTAATTTCATTGCTACAGTCACCATCTGCAGTGATTTTGGAGCTCAAGAAAATAAAGTCTCTCACTGTTGCCATTGTTTCCCCATCTATTTGCCATGATGTGATGGAACTGGATGCTGTGATCTTAGTTTTTTGGATGTTGAGTTTTAAGCCAGCTTTTTCACTCTCTACTTCCACCTTCCACCTAAAGAGTCAAGAGACTCTTTAGCTCCTCTTTGCTTTCTACCGTAAGATTGGTGTCATTTGCACATCTGAGGTTATTAATATTTCTCCTGGCAATCTTGATTTCAGCTTGTGCTTCACCCAGCCTGGCATTTCTTATGATGTACTCTGCATATAAGTTAAATAATCAAGGTGACAATATACAGACCTGATGTACTCCATGATTCAGTGGATGTTGGCAAGTTGATCTCTGGTTCCTCTGCCTTTTGTAAATCCAGCTTGAACATCCGGAAGTTCTCAGTTCATAGACTATTGAAGCCTAGCTTTGAGAATTTTGAGCATTAATTTGTTAGCATATGAAATGAGTACAATTGTGCAGTAGTTTGAGTATTCTATGGCACTGCCCTTCTTTGGGATTAGAATGAAAACTGACATTTTTCAGTCCTGTGGCCACTGCTGAGTTCTCCAAATTTGCTGGCATATTGAGTATAGCCCTTTAATAGCATCATCTTTTAGGATTTGAAATAGCTAAGCTGGAATTTCATCACTTCCACTAGCTTTGTTTGTAGGGATGCTTCTTAGGGGCCACTTGACTTTGCACTCCAAGATGTCTGTCTCTAGCTGAATGATCACACCATCGTGGTTACTGGATCATTAAGATCTTGTTTGCATATCTCTTCTGTGCATTCTTGCCACCTCTTCTTAATATCTTCTGTTTCTGTTAGGACCATACCATTTCTGTCCTTTATTGTGCCTATCTTTGCATGAAATGTTCCCTTGTTATCTCTAACTTTATTGAAGTGTTCTCTAGTCTTTCCCATTCTATTGTTTTCCTCTATTTCTTTGCATTGATCACTGAGGAAGGCTTTCTTATGTCCCCTTGCTATTCTTTGGAACTCTGCATTCAGATGGGTATATCTTTCCTTTTCTCCTTTGCCTTTTGCTTCTCTTCTTAGCTATTTGTAAGGCCTCCTCAGATAACCATTTCGTGTTTCTTTTTCTTGGGAATGGTTTTGATCACCGTCTCTATCCAGAGTTCTTCAGGCATTCTGTCTATCAGATCTAATCCCTTGAATCTATTTCTCACTTCCACTGTATAATCCTAAGGGATTTGATTTAGGTCATACCTGGATGGCCTAGTGGTTTTCCCTACTTTCTTCAATTTAAGTCTGAATTTTGCAATAAGGAATTTGTTTCCAGTGGGGACAGGGTAATTACATTTAGAACAAGAACTATTGCATCTACTTCTTCTTCTCCTTTGGCAACTTGGATGAGTCACTGTAACCCTTTAAATCTCACTTCTGATGCCTCTGGAGAGGAGAACCCTTTAAGAATTGGCACTGGAATTAAATAAGATGGGTATTAGCATTACCATATTATTTTATCCTAGATCCTGTAGGGGACAAAACTATATTTTTCTTCTGCTTTTCTACTTTCTAAGCTTAGAAAGGGGCCCCGTAACAAAAGACAAATTAATAAGAGAAAAGTATACACACTTATTTAATAAAAATTTGATGTGACATAGGAGTCTTCATAAAGAAATGAAGAGCCAAAGAATTGGTTAAGCCTGAGTGTTTTTATGCCAGATTTGATGAAGAGTGAACATTTGTGGGAAAATGTTATAGGACAAAAAGAGTATAAGTTAGTGCAGTAAACTAGGGGAAACGGCAAGGCTTGTTGTTCAGATTCTTCTTGGCGTCTTGGAGATGAGACTGCTCCCTTCCTCCAGGTATAAGAAGGAGGCCACTTACATGAGGATTTTATGATCTGCTTTAGGGGAAGATCAGAAAGTCCCTTCTGTACACACCATTTCTCAAATTCCCTCAGCTTAAAATATTAATCAGTATGCCAAGTTGCCATATTTGGGGTTGGTGTATACTGAGCCACATCAGGCCCATTCACCTACCACCCTTAAGGCGGTCAGAAATTCAACCTTTAATGTAGACCCCTTTCCCAGCATGGGGATATAAGCAAGTTTCATGCTGCAATGTCTAAAACTTTTTACAGAATGAGGAAAATTATGTGGAAAAACATTAGTTTATTTAGACTTAAAAGCAAATGATATTGATCTTAGATTTAATTCTACCTGGAATTTGGCATTTCTGCCAATGCACTCAGCTGCTTCAATGTTATAATTGACTGAAATTTTCTGTGTATTGCTCTTCTTGCTTGCTTGTGTGTGTGTGTGTGTGTGCGGTTTTAGCATTCAGAATGAGGTAATTCTGCCTCAGTCACGCTTGATGGGAACTGGTGATTCAACTGTTGCAAAACTTTGAAAGTATTCATTAATTCAAGCTTAATTAATGCAGAATGACAATTAAACTTTTATAGAGTATATGTCATCGACATGAATACCATGCATTAATTAAAGCCCTGAATATTTAGATGAATACAAATGAATTCCAATGACCAAAAAGCTTTAAAAGTTACCCCAGCTGGAGACCTGTGGATAATATATGCAATGTACCTCATTTTACTGAAAATGATTTGAAACTACATTTTATATTCTATGATGTAAAGGCAGAGAAAACATTATATTCTTATTAATGAGATGACAGCTTTGCTTATAAAATCAGCTTTTGGAAAAGAGGCATAAATAATTTCCTTAAATTCTTGCTCAATAATTTATATGCCCTACACTATTAGATTCATGATATTAAAATTTAAGTCTGTGATTTCAAGAATATTTAGTGTTTCTTCAACTCAAATGTCTATTCTTTTGTGTGAAAGGGAACAGCTGTATATTTCAGACTGTAAACCAGCATAAGGTGAATGACTGTGTAAAATATGCTTGTTTGCTTCAAATTGCATAGTTTCATCAAATTCTAGGCTTATACACCAGTTTCCAGATTCAACAGAGCCAGAATTTTGCCATGGCAACTGCTGTATCCTTCTTATATATATATATATATATAAAGCTACAGACTGACAGGAAAGAACCATCATGTCAACTCTTTCAATTCATATACAGCTAGATTTTCTTTTTATCAATGTTCATTTCTTAAAGACAATTTGTTTTGAATCTCCAAAGTCTTTCTTTTTGATTAGAGTTTATAATGCTATACTGATACTAACTTACATTAGGAATGTAGTACATGACTTTTTAAATAATTATGGAATATTGTCTTCTGTATGACTTAATATTCCATCTAACTGGTGGCCAATACATTTTTTAATAGGAAAACAAAGAGCCTGGAATCTCTACCTTAAGTCCTCCTAAAACATTCAAGTGGCTAAAATACCTTGATCTCTTTATTACATTTTGTGCCAATACCAGTCACATACATATCATTTAGTAACAGGATCATAAATCATTTTATCAACAGACTTTTTAAAGAGACTTTGGCAAAATTAATAGTCACCATAGAAATATTCATGACAGTAGAATATACTGGGAAAGGAATGAAGCATTTTCCTGAAAATTCACACAGGTAGAAAACCATTTTATCTGAAATGATAAATTATTTAAGAAGTACATTTTTATTAGAAATATAAGAAATAAGATATGTTGAGTGATTTATAAAAGTAATGCCTTTATTTAAATGGTTGTTTAAAATCACAGCTTTCAAAATCCAAATCTGAATATGATTCTGGATCTCCAGTCATGGATAATAAAAATAACTATTTTGAGTCCCCTCACAATATTCCTATCCAACATCACACTATAAGGTCTAGTTAGCACAACTGACAAAAATAGAAAATTAAAGGTGTGTAGATTAGAAAGAAATCACATTGTCTTTGTTCACAGATGACAAATTGTCTATCCAGAAAATCTGAAAGAGTGACAAAAAACTCCTTCAACTAAGTGATTATAGCAAGTTTGTAGGATATAAGTTTAATGTACAAAAGTTGGGCTTCCCTGGTGGCTCAGATGGTAAAGAATCTGCCTACTATGTGGGAAACCCAAGTTCAAACCCTGGGTCAAGAAAATGCTCTGAAGAAGAGAATGGCTACCCCCTCCAATATTCTTGCCTGGAGAATTCCATGGACAGAGAAGCCTGGTGGGCTACAGTCCATGGTGTCATTGTTTTTCTATATATCAGAAATGAACAACTGGAATTTGAAATAAAAAATGTATTGTGATTTACAGTAACATCAAAAAATAAATAACTCAGGTATATGTCTAATAAATTATGTACAGAATCTTTATGTTAAAAAATAAAACTCTGATGAAAGAAACCAAAGTTCTGAATAAATAGAGAACTTTTCGGTGTTCATGATTGGGAAGATACAATATTTTCAAGATGTATTCTTTTTCCAATTTGATAGATTGATTCAATGCAATTGCAATCAAAATTCCAGAAAGTTAGTTGGTGGATATTTGACAAACCTACCCTAAGGTTTATAGGGAAAGACAAAAGATCTAGAATAGACAGTATGATACTAAAGAAGAACGAAGTTGGAGGGCAGATACTATTTGACTTCAAGACATTATAAAGCAGCAGTGATTAAGACAGCGTACTGTTGGCAAAAGAGTTAGATAAATAAGATTAATAAAAGAAAATAGAAAGTCCAAAAATATACTCACACAAATACGTTCAAACAATCTTTGATAAAGGATCAGAGGCAATCAATGGAGAAAGAAAATAAATGATGCTGGACTGCCCAGACAGTAATTTCTCAACTGCTATTTAATGGACCTTTCAAAGTCTACCAGGCTGTAAGCAGTAGAAAGCACCAGGAGTAGGCACCAGAGTGGCTAGAATCTGATCATTTGCACATATTTTCTGAGTAGATTAGACAGCTCTAAGATACTTTATCTCCAATATCCCCATTTGTGTGTGCCCTCCTCATGTCCTAGATTTGTGGAGGAGAGCAAGTACATTGCAGCACTGTTCATGCAGGATATTCTTACTTACAACTGGACAGGGTCTCAGAGCTCATCTGCTTTATTTCCAACATATTCCAAATGTGGAAACTGAGACTCAGACATTTTAAGTGACTTGCCCAAAATTCATAGCAATGCCAGGAAAGTATCGCACTGGTTTCAATTTAACAGTACACTGTGTTCCATATATATAGGTTTCTTAGCTTGCTTGTTTGACTTTATTTACTGGGGTCCCTGGTGGCTCAGATGGTAAAGAATCTGCCTGTCATGTGTAAGACCTGGGTTCGATCCCCAGGTTGGGAAGATCCCCTGGAGAAGAGGATGGCAACCCACTCCAGTATTCTTGCCTGGAGAATTCCATGGGCAGAGGAGCCTGGAGAGTTACAGTGCATGGGGTGGCAAAGAGTCAGATATGACAGAGTGGCTAACACTTTGACTTTTCAATGACCATTTACCATTTGCAAGAAAATGTGCAGGGAATTTTATGGCTGCCTGTCCTCAAGAAGCCTGCAGTCCAGAGATTCTATGCATAACCTCTCCCTAGGTTCAAATTTTGATTTTTGAGACTCTACAAGATTGTTGGTTTTAGAGTTTTAGTTAACTGATTTAATTCATACATCTTGGGGAATGTGCATCAGATCGCTAATATGTTTCAAAGGTTAGAAGGTAGTTACTTTACTTATGTATTGATTATGGACCTTCTATTTTCTTATTACCCCACCCCTACTTAGACTAATGATTTGAAAGTTTCATTCCAATTCAGATTTCCCTTCTGATCTCCAAACTTATATATCCAACTGTTGCTTGGCTTGCCACTTAGATTTCTTAAGAGCATCTCACATTTAACTTATCTCAAACTAAAATTGTACTTTCAACCCCTTGCTGCTAAGTCACTTCAGTCATGTCCGACTCTATGTGACCCCATAGACGTCAGTCCACCAGGCTGTCCTGCCTCTGCGATTCTCCAGGCAAGAACACTGGAGTGGGTTGCCATTTCCTTCTCCAATGCATGAAAGTGAAAAAGTGAAAGTGAAATCGTTCAGTTGTGTCCGACACTTAGCGACCCCATGGACTGCAGCCCACCAGGCTCCTCCATCCATGGGATTTTCCAGGCAAGAGTATTGGAGTGGGGTGCCATTGCCTTCTCCCTACTTCCAATGCTCTCCAGAAACCCAGGACTCCTCAACTATTATGTTTCCCTTACCACCCACATTCAATCACAAGAGCTATTGAGCATACTCCAAAACACGTTTTTAGTTCATATAGATCTCTCCATCTCTCCATCAAGATCCAAATCCAGAGTGAAGTTGTTCAGTCTTGTCTGACTTTTTGCGATCCCATGGACTGTAGCCTACCAGGCTCCTCTGTCCATGGAATTTTCCAGGCAAAAGTACTGGAGTGAGTTGCCATTTCCTTCTCCAGGGGATCTTCCCGACTCAGGGATCGAACCCAGGTGTCCTGCATTACAGGCAGGCGCTTTACTCTCTGAGCCACCAGGGAAGCCCTACGCCATGATTAATATTGCCTAGGATACTGCGTAGCTTCTTAACTGTTCTTCCCAATCCATTATTCTTTTCCTTCAAAATCTCTCGCTAGTGGCCATTAAACTGTTTAATGTTAGCTATACAATATTACTTTCCAGCTTTAAAAAACCTTCAGTAGTGTCTGTTAAGTTAGAAAAAAAAAACCCTTAAACTCCTTCTCATGTTGATATTGAAACATTTGTAGGTGCTATTCCCCTACCTGCCTTTTCAGCATCACCTCTGGCCATTCTTCTTACCTGCTGTACTTTAGGTATCATGCCTTCTTATGTGTGCACAAAGGCCCCACAACTTCTCCCAACTCAGCACCTGCAAAAATGCCATTCCTTTTGCCTGAAAAACTATTTCCTAGACTATTCATCATGGAGAAGGCAATGGCAACCCACTCCAGTACTCTTGCCTGGAAAATCCCATGGACAGAGGAGCCTGGTAGGCTGCAGTCCATGGGGTCGCTAAGAGTCAGGCATGACTGAGCGATTTCACTTTCACTTTTAACTTTCATGCATTGGAGAAGAAAATGGCAACCCACTCCAGTATTCTTGGCCTGGAGAATCCCAGGGACGGGGAGCCTGGTGGGCTGCTATCTATGGGGTCTCACAGAGTCGGACGCAACTGAAGCAATTTAGCAGCAGCAGCAGCAGACTATTCATCAAGATAATTCCCGTTTATATTTTAGATCTCATTTTAAATGTCATTTTTTTCAATGAGACTTTTTCTGATTCTCTCAATCTAAATTAGATCTTCTTGTTATATACTGTCTATATGTTCTTCCCTTTAATTATAAATTTGTTTATAATATTTTGTGTGTTACCCGTGTCCCATTCCTGACACTATATTCCATGTAGAAACTGCTCTTCTTTCTCAATATTTCTTTCTCCCCTTCCCTCCCTCTCTTTCTCTGGTGCTTAATCTTCAGTGTCTAGCACAGGACTCTTCCAGCATACGTACTCTGAAAAAGATTGTTTAGTTAATATATATGCTTATAGATCTATTATTTTTATTTACATATACACCTGGTAAAGTGCATAATGTGTATATATCTAAATAGTATATACATATATCTGTGTAACCACTACCAAGATAAAGATATAAAACATTATAAATTTTTATTATAATATCTATTCCTTAACTTACATTTTAGCTAAGAATCCCACTTGTATAAGATAGTGGTTTAGAACAGTGTTTCTCTAATTTTAGTGAGCGAGTAAAATCACATGGGGATCTTGTTAAACTATAGATTCCATTTCATTACATTTGAAGTTGGGCTTAAGACACAGAATCTCTAAAAAGCTTCCTGGTGTTGGCAGTCCATGAACCACATCATGAAGAGCACCCCATTGAGAGAAGGAATATATGAATCAGAGAAAGATTGGGCTCAATTCTTGGCTCTGCTGATAGCTCTGTGAACCTGGATCAATTTCTTAAATTCTCCATATCTCACTTATTTGTAAAAGAGGAGCAATAATCTCTACCTTGCCAGGTTTGTTACAGGGTAAATGAGCTGATATAGCACATAGCGTTTGGTGTACAATGTGATAAACATCACTGCTGTTGTATCTGGCCATGGAACATAGATAAGTACTCAACACCATTGGATGAAATTTCTCATCTGCCAAGTTAGATGGTCCTTCAATCACTGTCTCTAATTCTCTTCTAGAGTCCATCCTCCTCTTCTTTTATTTCATTTACGTTTTTTACATAAAAAGAAATTGTGGAGAAAATCAAGAACACAGCTGAGTAGAGGGAAGTATGGCTAGAGATGATGAATAATCTTAAAACAATAGAGAAAGAAGTAGAGCACCCACTCAATAGGTGTTTAGTGAATGTCTTCTCTGAGTCAGGCCTAGGCCCAGTTTTGAAAGAGCTCACAGCCTAATGGGGAGATAAATGATAAGTATTTTAGCTAGTAATAGTTTGCTGAGGGAGGTCAAAACTTCAGGAAATCATTCCTGTTCACTTTGATTTGAAAATCTTTTTGTAACATAGACTCAGCAGAACCAATAATATCCAGAGACCTATGTAGAGCCAATTGGCTTTTGGCTTTTTGCCCATTTCTGTCAATTTAACACAAAGTCTTAAATTATTTTTTTATCCTCCTCATTAGGTTAGCAGAGACAGCACTCTGTGGTTTTTGGGGTAAAGTACAAATTCCTCAAGCTCGCACAGTTGGACAACTGCCCTCCCTGGTTGACTAACCTCTACTGCTCAGTACAGGCCTTTGCTTCAGTTTTATCATCAAGATTCATTCCCACAGTGGGGTCATTCTCTCTCATCTTCCTGGGCCTTTGGGCTTAAAGTTCTCTTTGCTTGTAAGTCCCTTTACCCTAAGTCCTCTTTTTTCTTCAAAAGTCACATTTAGCACCTTCTGCTCTAGGAAATGTTCCCAACCCCCATTTGAGTTAATTGTGCACCTTCCTTTTGCCTTTGTGTGTATTTCTATCATGGCACTTATATGCTTCTTTATTTGCTGATCCGCCACTAACTATAAAGTTTCAAAAAATAGGCCTGAGTTTTATATATCCATGCAACCCATAAAGGTGGCAGTAGATCTCTGATGCGTTTTTGTCTGTTGGATTATTGATAAATATTCATTAGTTCATGAAAACTATGTTACATGTAAACTGCCACCAAAAACAAATGTTATGCAGTTGTTGTTAAGTTGTGTCTGACTCTTTGCAACCCCATGGACTATAGCCCATCAGGCTCCTCTGTCCTTGGGATTTTCCAGGCAAGAATACTGGAGTGGATTGCCATTTCCTTCTCCAGGGAATCTTCCCAACCCAGGGATCAAAACTGTGTCTCCTGCATTGGCAGGCAGATTCTTTGCCGCTGTATCACCTTGCCTATATGGGGAATTCAGATAAAATGAAGATCAGTATGGGGGATTCTTAATACCAGTATAAGGAGAATTCATGGCTTAGGTTTTTTGAGAAAGTAATTTCCAATAGATAATACAACCTTAGTATGTACATATTCTCAGACCTAGGAAAGTTGGATCTATACAAATAAGGCTATGCAAGAAGATTTAGCCATAAGAATATTTATATATGATAAAAAAAGATTTGAAATAATCTAAGTCTCTAATGACAAAGGAGTCAATCAGTAGAGTTCACCTACATACTGAGATTGAAATGCTATGCATTCATTAAAGGGTTTTTAAATGGTTATTTATAAACATGAAGAAATTACTTATCAATTTGCTATTTATTATTAGGGATAAAACTGGAAAGAAATATAGCAAAATATTAATAAGTGTTATCAACAGATTGAAAGTTAAGAATGAATTTTTTCCTTTTTTCTGATATGTACTCCCATAATTCATATGTATATTTGAAAAGCAATGGAAATATACCCCACCCCAAAGTTTCTACTCTTTAATAATATGAATGTTGAATACACTCAAACACACACAGACATACATGGGAGGCAGGACAACTTCTTTTTTTTCTCTTCCATTCTCTAGAGTTCTGACCCTCGAATTCTTTTATTATGTTTCTTTCCTATTATACAACCTACCCCTATCTATAAAAAATAAAGATTGAATATGATTTATTCACATTTTTGTCTATAACCAGTCATAAGTAAAGCCAGATTTCCTATTTCCATACTTTTTAAAACTTATATGAGTTATTATTTAGTTTCTACTTTGAAGGAGATATATTCCATGAATTATTATCTCATATCTGTATAAGGAACATCTGATACATAACTGAAGATAAAAATATTGAGGGAAAAGGAAACTGGGGGTGAAAATTTTCTACTTTTTTCCACTTGTTATGTCATGAGTCAGTATCATGAGATAATTATTAAACTTTTCATGACATTCTGTGCTTTCAAAAATTTCTTTGACATAAAGCACGGCATCACAGTATAATTTCCTTATCCCAACTATCATGACATTTTAGTGATAAAACAATGTTCTCTTAGCTTCACAGAAGCCTCTCTTGTGTACGTTCTTGCTCAGTTGCTTCAGTCGTGTCCAACTCTTTGTGACCGTAGGACGATAGCCTGCCAGGCTCCTCTGTTCATGGATTCTTCTGGCAAGAATACTGGATTGGGTTGCCACGCCCTCCCCCAGGGGGTTTTTCCTGACCCAGGCATAGAAAACTAGTCTCTTCTTCTGCATTGGCAGACAGGTTCTTTACCACTAGGGCCACTTGGGAAGCCCAGAATCTTCTCTATAAAATATTTTTTTCCACTTAAAAGTTTAAAAGGGCTTTATAAAAGTTCACCACATTTTTGTGTGATAGCGTTACATCTCTACTACCTCAAATTGTGAAACTTTGTTGTCATTTGGTGTTGTTTTTGTTCAGTCACTAAGTCACGTCTGACTTTTGCAACCCCAGGGACTGCAGCTCACCAGCCTTCCCTGTCCTTCACCAACTCCCAGAGTTTGCTCAAACTCATGTCCATTGAGTCAGTGAGACCATCTAATTATCTCATCCTCTGTTGTCCCCTTCTCTTCCTGCCCACAGTCTCCCCCAGCATCAAGGTCTTTTCTGAAAAGTTGGCTCTTTGCATCAGGAGGCCAAAGAATTGGAGCTTCAAATTCAGCATCAGTCCTTCCAATGAATATTCAGGGTTGATTTCCTTTAGGACTGACTGATTTGATCTCCTTGCTGGACAAGGGACTCTCAAGAGTCTACTCCAGCACACCACAGTCAGAAAGCATCACTTCTTCAGTGCTCTGCCTCCTTTATGGTCCAAGTCTCACATCCGCACATGACTACTGAAAAACCCATAGCTTTGACTACACGGACCTTTGTTGGCAAAGCGATGCCTCTCTTGTCATTTGTGCAGTAAAGTTATCCTGAGGATTATTTTAAATAATGCATTTAGGAAGTCAAAGATGTTGCTTGGCAAGCTATGTCACTCGACATACTAGTTCTGCTGTTCCTTATTTTTGATCAAACACGTCGTCTAGTAAAATATCTAGTAAAAACAAAGCAATTAGTATGTTGACCAAAATTTTCATTTTCAGCTGACTGTTGTGGGCAGCATTGAAAACATCAAATCTAAGGTATTTAGTTGGCTGTTAGGGAGCAATTTCTAGATGGTAATTTTAAAGCCAAGACTCAGCCTAGTTTCATCTTCACCTTTTTCTATTTCTCTCCAAGGTAAACATGGAAAGCCATCCATCTCTTACAATGACCAGGAAGACTGAAATAAGAAGCAGGACATGATTCTGAGTAATAACAGGATTATTAGTTTCTGAGGGAGTGTGATTTACGTATGGCTTTGAAGGTCTGTGTGTTTTCAAACATCTGCTGCAGAATTCCTGCAAGGCAGTGTCACCAGTGTCTATTTAATGCAGGAGCAAACTTGTTTACCAAATTCTGAAATGAAAAACAAGATGTTCTTGCACAGGATTGCAGAGAATTGCAGTTCCTATTCAATCTGAACCTCTGCTATTTCCACCCACATGGTTTAGAGAGAGTCTTACAACACAAAGTTCAAAACAGCAACACTAATTACCTCCACACTTCTCAGTGCCTTGCTTTTCTTCACCACAAAAATGTTGACCTGCAGTACTTTTTCTCCTAAAGCTCAGACTTCGCATTTGCTTCCTCCAAATCTGTGTGTTAAATTATTTCTTATGATCCTTGGGTGGATATGAGCACGGTTGCATAATACAAAGATCATTTAAAGGTTAAGCAGAACATTTTATGTGGTGGTACATAAAAGGCTCGTTTCCTTTAAGGCTTGTCTCTTGGAACATAGAATCAGATGAATCAAGTTCCCTGATTGTTCTAAAAATTTTTTGTTGCTTTGAAGCATTTATCAAATTTCAATTTCATCTGTATATTTAGATTAATCTTTCCATAAGATGAATGGAGGGACTGTATAATATGGCACCTACATACTGCATAAAAGTATGGTCACTATGGCTTACAAAGTACCTAAGAGTCAAGCAGTCAAGCCCTGTGAATGGCTTATAGAATGTTATCTGGAAGGGTAATATATATTGCCTTTGAGCTCCCATCCCAACTACTTAACTTGGCATTCATTGCTGCTTAGAAGTTTCACAGGCATTGCAAACTTTACATACCTTAGCTGAGATCTCTTTATTCCACCTTGGTTAATAGCTGAGAATCATAAATCATTTTGTCCCAATTTCTAAGTTAAAAAAGAACAGTAAGTAGATTTATTTATATCTAAGTGAAATTATTTAATAAAAAGACAGTCTTGGCATTTCACAATTTTCTTTGCAATTAAACATTTCCTCTTCAAACAATCTGAAACCTTCATATCTGATATTTCTTCCTTAACATGTTTATCTTTTTATATATGAGTACATATATTCATTCAACCAACACTCACCCAAGTAGATACATTTTGAAAGAAAAGAAGACTCAAGAACAAAGTGTACTTACCAATAAATACGTTAAGGAAGAAATATCAGATATGAAGGTTTTAGATTATCTGAAGAGGAAATGTTTAATTGCAAAGAAAATTGTGAAATGCCAAGACTTTTGCATTATCTTTTTATTAAATAATGCCATGTATTTTTATTAAAAAATGCCATGTCTTTTTATTAAATAATTTTGGTTAGATATAAATAAATCTACGTATTATTCTTTTTTTTAATGTAGAAATTGAACATAATGATTTATGATTCTCAGCTATTAACCAAGGTGGAATTAAGGGAGTTCAGTTTAGGGCATGTGAAGTTTGAGATGCCTGTGAAACTTCTAAGCAGCAATGAATGCCAAGTCAAGTAGTTGGGATGGGAGCTCAAAGGCAATATTTGAGCTGCAGAAATCCAGTTTCAAGTTACTGGCCTATAGAAAGTTTTTAAAGCCGATAAAATTGATAGCCTTGAAGCCAGGGTGACTGGCAAGAAAGTGTAAAATGTATGGAATACAGGCTCAGGCTGTGTCATAGACAGGAGAGTGTTAAGATCTCTCGGGTGCATGCTTGGGAGAGTGGGTGCCTGAGCTGGAGACTGATGCTTAAGATCCAAGGATTCAAAATAATACCAGGAATTTGTGGATTAGAATAACCAGGGAAATCTTTGCTGATTCCTTCTCTAAGAAGCAATGGATCTGTCAAGACTCTGTTATTTTCTGACACTTAAAAAAAGAATATTTCCAGGAATCAACAGTCAAATGAATTCAGTATTCACACCTCAGGGCTTCTCTGGTGGCTCAGAGGGTAAAGCGGCTGTCTGCAACGCAGGAGACTCAAGTTTGATCCCTGGGTTGGGAAGATCCTCTGGAGAAGGAAATGGCAACCCACTCCAGTACTGTTGCCTGGAAAATCCCACGGACAGAGAAGCTTGGTAGGCTACAGTTCATGGGATCGCAAAGAGTCGGACACGACTGAGCGACTTCACTTCACTCACTTATTCAGGCCTCAGTATTCTGCAAAATGAGAAGTTTGGACAAAAAGGTCCTAATGTTCTCTTCTTCCCTCTCTTCCACCTTAAAATGTATAAAACTTAGATGTCTTATACACTTTCTCAATTTCCTAGACAGAGCCCTCTGTTCCCATTGTACATAGAGCCTGCAGATGAGAACCAGATCCACTGCAAAGCAATCTCTCAATACCAAGCTGATTTTTAATAAACATATTTTATTCATGGAAGAGTCTCTTGCTTTATTTTCTTCTCCTTGGTCACATGAATCAGGATTAGCCCACCTACCTGAAAACTATTCTATTTTCTGAATGATTTTATTCTCTTTGCCTGCTCAGAACATAATGTACTCATGAGATGCACACAGTATTATATAACTAATTTAGATGGTAATTACTGTTAATTTCCTTCTCCAATTGCAGCAGAAGCAATGCTGAAATTGAGAAGACACGACTTCAGCCTGTGTCTATGCCATGGTTCTGTAAATTTCCAACCCTGTAATATGGTGACTTATTTTGCTGAAAGGC
This sequence comes from Bos javanicus, assembly GCF_032452875.1. NCBI lineage: Eukaryota > Metazoa > Chordata > Mammalia > Artiodactyla > Bovidae > Bos > Bos javanicus. The sequence goes on from NC_083868.1 coordinate 88,937,570, forward strand.
AGGTTTAATTACCTTAGAAGACTTCAGGAACTGTCAGCAGAAATTTGTTAGCAGTTTCACTGAAAACAGCACAGAGGGATTGAAAAAGAGAGAAAGATGAATATACAGACAGTTTGTTACCTAACAGGATAGACAGATAATAAACTTGGCTTCTTTTCTAGCTGAACTGTAGAAAACATAATCTCTCCCTTGACAGAGACTCACCAAATCAGCCTGGCGGTCTTTGGATAGCCTGGAACCCAGGGTGACTGGCAAGGATAAATGAAAATTGCTTATGACTGGGATTGATCTATTGACTCTCCTTCTGAAGCCTTGTTCTGAGTAGGAAGATGCTTTTACTTTTATCAAGGGGGAAAAAAAATTCAGCCTTTCAAGGACCATCTTCATGCAGATAGACCCGATGTTGATTAAGTCAGAGGCCCCATATTCCTTATGTAGTGGAGATATTTGTAATAAAACTTATAAAGTATGTTTGAGATTGGAATTTGAAAGGAATGAGATGAATATTAATACTTTGTTTTGGCACATAACCTATTAAATTACTTTATATCCATTCTGAGTGTGTCACATCTCAGTAGCATCATTTTCATTGTGATACTGGGCATATTGTTGGGAATGGATATGAGAACTCTCTTTGAATCCTTAACCTAAGCTCAGAGATAACTAACATGCAGGCTGCTGTGAGACAGATTTTTAGGGTTGTGCAAAAGCATACATATGGTGACTTCTGAATGTAATTGCTGCTTAATATGCATATGCACTTGAACTGTTTCAGGCACCAACTCCTTCTGTCAATCTTTCATGACTTCTGCTTTCATGAAAGCTCTAGCCTAAATCACTTTTTGATTCATGTCAAAAATCCACAGACATGGGCATTATTGTGTAAGTTTCATCATGTATACAAGTGGTTGTCATTTAAATCTTAATGAGTGTACACAAAAGAGGAACCTTACATGGCACATGGAAGAGTGAAAGTGTTAGTTGCTCAGTTATGTCTGACTCTTTGCAACCTCATGGAGTGTATGTAGCCCGCCAGGCTTCTCTGTCCTTGGAGTTCTTCAGGCAAGAATACTAAAGAGGTTGCCATTCGCTCTTCCAGGGCATTTCCCAACACAGGCATCAAACCTCAGTCTCCTGTATTGCAGGCAGATTCTTTACTGTCTGAGCCACCAGGGAAGCCCTTCCTGGCACATGGGCTACTGCCTATAGCTAATGTTTATGGGAGGGGTGTTGTTATCATGCAGCATATTAGTTAGATTAAGGAATCTGACTACTGTTTGATCACCAGTAATTGGTGGAGTCATTACCTGGGGAAGCCTGGCAGTTGGTCCCTCTGGAACTCACACCCTTAACCACTATAATACAATGTTTCCCATACAATATTAGGTCAGGTGGCTACAAAAGAATAAATGAAACACTCTCTTAATTTCCCTCCTACTTGAATTCCAAGAACATCTTTATTTAATGTATACTATCTGTGTGGATCACGATAAACTGTGGAAAATTCTGAAAGAGATGGGAATACCACACCACCTGACCTGCCTCTTGAGAAATCTGTATGCAGGTCAGGAAGCAACAGTTGGAACTGGACATGGAACAACAGACTGGTTGCAAACAGGAAAAGGAGTATGTCAAGGCTGTATACTGTCACCCTGCTTATTTAACTTATATGCAGAGTACATCATGAAAAACACTGGGCTAGATGAAGCATAAGCTGGAATCAGGATTGTTGGGAGAAATATCAATAACATCAGATATGCAGATGATACCACTCTTATGGCAGAAAGTGAAGAACTAAAGAGCCTCTTGATGAAAGTGAAAGAGGAGAGTGAAAAATTTGGCTTAAAGCTCAACATTCAGAAAACTAAGATCATGGCATCCAGTTCCATCACTTCATGGCAAATAGATGGGGAAACAGTGGAAACAGTGTCAGATTTTATATTTTGGGCTCCAAAATCACTGCAGATGGTGATTGCAGCCATGAAATTAAAAGACACTTACTCCTTGGAAGGAAAGTTACAACCAACCTAGATAGCATATTAAAAACCAGAGACATTACTTTGCCAACAAAGGTCCATATAGTCAAGGCTATGGTTTTTCCAGTGGTCATGTATGGATGTGAGAGTTGGACTATAAAGAAAGCTGAGTGCCAAAGAATTCATGCTTTTGAACTGTGGTGTTGGAGAAGACTCTTGAGAGTCCCTTGGACAGCAAGGAGATCCAACCAGTCCATCCTAAAGGAGATCAATCCTGGGTGTTCATTGGAAGGACTGATGTTGAAGCTGAAACTCCAATCCTTTGGCCACCTAATGCGAAGAGCTGACTCATTTGAAAAGACCCTGATCCTGGGAAAGATTGAAGGCAGGAGGAGAAGGGGACAACAGAGGATGAGATGGTTGGATGGTGTCACCGGCTCGATGGAGATGAGCTTGAGTAAACTCTGGGAGTTGGTAATGGACAGGGAGACCTGGCATGCTGTGGTCCATGGGGTTGTGAAGAGTCGGACACGACTGAGCTACTCAACTAAACTGAACTGATATGGGCCATAAAGTGGCTTCCCCAGTGTTTCAGCAGTAAAGAATCCACCTGCAATGCAGGAAACCTGGGTTGGATCCCTGGTATGGGAGGACCCCCTGGAGGAGGGCATGGCAGCTCACTCCAGTATTCTTCCCTGGAGAATCCCAAGGACAGAGGAGCCTGGCAGGCTATAGTCCACAGGGTTGAAAAGAGTCGGACACGAGACTGAAGTGACTGAGCACACACACAGGCATATGGGCCATAAATGCATTAAAAAATTATCTTAAAGCCTCCAATGAAGTTTTCTTCCTTTGTTGCATCAAATATTCTCTTAACAACCTCCATTACCTCTATGTTGCTAAAGACAAAGGTCATTTCTTAATTATCATCTTAGTACTTTAATTCAAAAGCAGCCTTTAACATAGTTAATTTCTCCTTTCTCCATGGAGTGCTTATGACTCAGTACTCACCCCTCTTCTCTTTATCTGCCCTCACTTCATATGTATACATATTAATACAATACATAGGTGAAATAGCTACACATTTTTGTTTCCAACCCAGAACTCATTCTTGAACTCCAGACTTGAATATTCACCAGGTTGCTTGCCACCTCCTCTTGGGTGTATAGTAGACAACTCGGACTTAAGTCCAAAACTGACTCTGATTTTTATCCAAACCTTATCACCTTCACCATATAATCAATGGAAACTCCTCCCTCTAGTTGTTCAGACCTTGAAGTCATCTTACAGTCTTCTATCTTGCAACCATCAGGAAATCATACTGGTTCCACTTTCAAATATCACCAGAATCCAAACATGTCTCCTGCTCTCACCCTCACCCAAAAAGTCATCACCTCTCACCTCCTACAGGACTTAGAAAACTTAAGATGGTCGTGTTACTGTGACTGCTAGAAACCTTGTGAGTTCTGCATTTACCTCAGAGTAAAAGCAAAGCCTTTACTTACGAAGACCTACATAGCCCTGTGTCATCTCCCTTCTCCTCCCACTAAACTCTGTTCCTACAACCTGCCTTGCTCATGGATCCCCTGACTCCATTCACTCTTGCCTCCCAGTTCTTGTCCAGCATAGCAGGTCTGTCCTGGCTTGGGGCCTTTGATCTAGCTCTTTCCTCTGCCTGGCACACATGTACCCCAGATGTCTCCTTGGGTTCTTCCCTCACTCCATTTATGTGCCAGTCAAATTTTCCTTTTTACTCCTCATCCTCCTTACCCTGTCCTAGTAGTGCTTTTCCATAGCACTACAATAAAACCTCTAACATACATAATGTATTTACCCATTAAGTGTATGATTTATGGCCCAAGATCTACAAGAACAGGGACTTATGATTATCTTTTCTACTCATTACTCTAGTGCAGGTATGTAAAACTGGTGAACTGCTTGAAAGAATACCTATCTATTTATAAAATAATTCATGTAAAGTGCCTTCTTTGGCACTAAGTCAGTCCTCAATGAAAGCTATTTATTATGACTTAGCTTCTGTAAATGGGATGTTTTTGGTTCTTTCCTCCTGAGAAGTCTGTGAGACTTATTTTATAGAAAAGCTAATACACTCCAAGGAAATGAATTTTAAAGTACATTATTGTTACTGTTTGTTTATAAAAAGATTGGCCTATGGTAGGATTGCAAAATAGTAGAAGTTTATCAAAGTTTATCAAAGCCTTCTGCCTACATGGCCACCCCCGCCTTCCTTCCTTCTGCAGAGTATGTTCGTCTCATCACATTTTGCTGGGAATTTGATGAGATCGTATGCTCTTCATATTTTTATCATCAAGGGTATTTCTCATAAAATTGTGTGATAGAATAATGCCTAAAGAAAACATAAAATACTGATAAGGCTTAATTTGTCTCCTTTTCCAGAATCATTCACTTTTTAGAGGGGAACTGAATGTGAACTATGAATATGGTACAGAGACTGGAGAGGAAAATTGTCTGCCCTTCTATGCAGAATTCACCCTACTTAGATAACCAAATCACCCTCTCTTAAGACCTGTCCTGAAAACCACCATCTAAGAGAGAAAACAGACAGATATTTGGGGGGCATTGCTGGTTATAACTTCATCTGTATTTCATTCACTATTTCTCCTTTATATGTAGATTCACATTGCTATGTCTGTTTAAGGGAATCATCTTGGTGAAAGAAAATGGTAGGCAACCCATTCTAAGCAAGATGGAAATGATTGTTGGAAGTAGGGAGTTAGCTAATGACATGGAAAACGGCCATGTCTTCTTAAAGATGCTTCATGGCTTCACTGAATTCATCACCTTTTGGCAAGCAAACTCTTCTTTCTGTTAACTGTCTGTCACCCTGGAAGTACTGAAATGTCATTTGAGATTAAAATTTTAGAAGCTATTCATATTCAGAGGAGCACAAAAGCAGTTGCCACCTGTCGGCAAGGCAAAAAGAACTTAACCCAAAGTTAATAGATGGAAATGTATCTTAGCCCATGTCCTGGCTGACTGAGAAGATTTTTTTTCACGTGAGTCTTATCATTATAGTAATTACAACATAGGGAGATTGTCCCATTTTCTCACTAGAGTCAAGATTTAAGAGCAAAACCAAAGTTCTATTATTTATGGAGTAAAATGAACTTTAGCAACACAGGAAATGTGTTTAATTATGGGTAAGTTGTTTTCTGTGTGTGCGTGCTGAGTTGCTTCAGGCTTGTGTCTGACTCTTTGTTACCCTATGGACTGTAGCCCACCAGATTCCTCTGTCCACGGGATACTCCAGGCAAGAATACTGGATTGGGTTGCCATGCCCTCCCCCAGAGGATCTTCCTGACCCAGGGGTTGAACCCACCCATGTCTTTTATGTCTCCTACATTGCCAGGCAGATTCTTTACTATGCTGCCTGAGAAGCCTAAGTTATTTTCTAGTGAGTACTAAAACTTCTTTTTATCTTTCTTCCAAGCTTTATATAATAAGAAATTTTAGTGAAGCATCCATTACATATAATACACAGAACTGGGTGTGTGTTTTATACCAAGATACTCATTTCAATTCAGTAGACGCGTATGAGTACCTACCATGTCCCAGGAATTGTGCCAGGTGAACTACTGGTGATGCAGTGGTGAATGGAGTGATCCCTTTACCCCAGAAACCAACGGTTTAGTGAGACACTGACATATAATTAAATAAGTAAAATAAAATCTGATATTTCACCAATCGAAGCAGATCCAAGATCTAGCTGTGGTACACAGGTAGATATATTAACTTAGATGCTAGAGATAGCTTCAGAGAGGAGGACAAATGTGATTATATTTTGAAGGAGCTTTATGAGTTTGCAAGGCAAGAAAGGCAAGGATCAGAATTCTATTTTGTTTTAGGGCAGTTGCCTTTCAGTCTTGAAAAAGATCATGTGCAAAAGAGAAGTATAGGAAGGAAAGACATAGATGTCCAAATCAAAAGTTATAATGATGCAGTATTTACAGAGGTGAAGAACAATGTTTATTTCACGCCAGTTATATGAAATAAACTGAACCAAGTACCTTGGCATATTCAACACTGAGTGAGACACAGACCCTCTCTCATTCCTGCACTTTAGTGCAGAGATATGGAAAGAATCTTTTTAAAAAGACAGACAGAATAATGCAGTGCTATGTCAGAAATATAAATTTCAGTTGGACTAGATTGTCTCTTGTAACTTGGAAACTGATCAGGGACAACAGGGTTAGATGTGACTGATGCATCAGAAGTGGGGTGTTAGTGTTTGATCAAGCCTAGGACCCTTATCCTTTGGAGTACCCCTGTAGAACCTTTCTGTCTGTCTGTCCCTGTCTCACATACACACACACACTCCTCATTGTGTTCATAGGCACTCCCAAGCACAGGAATTCCTTCCCAGCTCCTATAGTGCTCCCTTCTTTTCATCAACTAGTTGCCATTGTGAACCTTCCTGCTCTTTCAGCTTAGTTTCCCATATAAAGTGTTTGTAATTAGTACTTCATATATTTCATGACTAACCACAGACATCTACAAGACGTCTGCTAGATGATCCATGTTCCATGACTAACTTCATGAAAAACCACTCTAGAAGGGAATCGAGAAGCTATCCATAGTAGAGCAGTCATTGCTGGGCCACAGAAGAACATAGTATAGGAAAGTGGCTGGTACTATTTTGTAGTCTCTTGCAAGGACTGATATAGCCTTGTCCTTTCCTCCCCTCTTTCCCTTCTTTAAAATTAAGTTTTGTTAACAACCTTTGTTAAAATTCTTTATTTCTTACAAAATGTAATAAATTGTAAACTGTGTCCAGGTGTGTCCAGGCGTGCAGTTGAATGTGCTAAATGTTCAACAGATCATTCTAATGTCTGTAGAGTATGTGATCCCCACCTTAGTCAACATGATAAACCACCTGTGAAAATGTCTTTTCAACTACCAGTACTGGAATCTAAACCAAGATTGGTGTGGTTCCATAGAGGAATCAATTTATCTTAAGTTTGACTTCACATTTGAATCAGTGAAAGTTTTTTTTTTTTTTAATATCAGTCTTTGCCTTATTCCAGATCTAGCTCTTGAATCAGACTTCGCAGGATGCTCCTAGATTTTATGCTTTAAAAAACTCTAATAAGAAGCCAGAACTGAGAACCGTTCATCATTTGAATTGCATGTTTGTAGAACAGTCTGAGGATTAGCTAGGAAACTAACCTGAGCAGATTTTTCGGGTGGATCACCTGAAATGTAGGAAGATGTTAAAGTCAGTATGAATATTTTCATGAAGAAATGACCAAGGAATCGGGACATCCCTGGTGCTCCAGTGGTTAAGAAAACATCCAAGTGCATGGGGCACAGGTTCAATTCCTAGTTGGGGAACTAAGAGCCTGTATATCACGTGGTGTGGCCAAAAAATGAAGAAATGACCAAGAAATGCACCTTTGGAAAATGGTGTTGGATAACTGGATAGATGGATGGTTGGATGGGTGGATAGAATTTCAACAAGTAGAGATCAAGATAAAGGGCATTCAAGTTGGAGGTCATGGAAAATCCTTGTGAAGGTACAGAGTCTTGCATGTACTAAAATTATAGGTAAACTGTAAAGTATTGCTATTCACAGTACTGTCCTCACCTCTGTAGCATCAGTTTTTTCTTGTTAGAAATGTGGAGTCACAGATCCCATTGAGTAATTCTGCATGCTAATCCATTACAGTTTAGGTTTTCCTACTTTATCAGCAAGATTGTAGTTTAAATTTGGTGCTCAAATAGGAATTAATTTAAATTCAATAAGACATTTATTACATACTGTGCTAGCCAAATGCCATCCAGTTATTTAAAACATCTTTAATGAAATTTGTCATCCAAGTAATTATTACTCTATATTGCTTAAACTAGAAAATATGTACATGCAAATCATCTTTTAACATGGAATTATGGCAATTAGACGTATCTCCTTAGATTTACTTTAAAATAATTTTATCCATCTAGATACCAATTAATCCAAACATACTTGTTTTAGACCATCAAAACTAATATTTATATAACTTTGTGATCAAAATCTGATAGTACTAACACTTCCTCCAAGGAGAGGTAGCATGATGTTGTAAAGACTCTGGTTTTCAAATCAGGTCAGAACAACATGGATTCAAGTCCAGATCTGATGTTTACTAGTCAAATGAACTTAAACAAGAGTCTTAAATCTCTTCATGTCTATTTTCTCAGCCATAAAGTAAAGATTTTACCTTCTACCTGGTAGAATTGATAGCTGGGGATGAAATAAAACTCACATAAAGTGCATAACATAAACAGCAAGCAAAAAATAATGGAATATTATTATTTGTATCATAATTATTATTTCAAATCTAAGCTAAACAGAAATGTTGTTAAACCCAAATAAATTAACTGATTCATTATGTTTAAAATATATTCTTGGGGTGTGTGTATGTGTATGTATATGCATCATCTAATTTATTATTTAATAATTGCTTATAGTAAAAACTCAGACAATATTTGTTGGTTTATTTATTCAACCTGACTTCTAAAAAGTCCTTGGGCTCATGACCCCGTCATGATATCTATAAAGTGATATTTCGCAATGCTAATAAAGATCTCTGTTTTTTTTCTGTTTCGCAATTTGGCTTTTCATATAATAGTTTTTTACAACATGAATCACAATTGAATTCCTTTTGTTTTTTCCCTTTAACTTACCAATGAACTATTTTTACTTCTAATTATAATTTCAGTTTCTAATCCATACTCTTTGAAAATACCTCAGTGCAACTCACTTGTCCCTGAGCACCTTTCTTGAATTACTTCCTCACTCTCGGTTCATGAATAAGAAGCAGAATCATTTTTTAATAAGTTGCCCCCTTTTTTCTGCTCTCCCTGACCCCACCAATATCACACAGTGTGGAGGAGACAGGTAGGAAAGAAGACCATTTGACTTTCAGAATTCAGTAACTAAAAAAATAAGCAGATTAAACTGGTTGATAAAGGAAATATTTAGTCAATCACCTGCTCTATGGGAATTATGATGTTAAATACTCTGTTCTGACCCATTCTGTTCCAGAGAGAAATTGTTTATAGGTTTTGCTAATTTCAGATATAATGAACTGTAATTTATTCATCCTATTTGTTTTTTTGCATATCACAAATGTACAGAGCTCTACTTAACTGTTGGACTCTTGCTGTGACTTAAAATAACCAGTCTAAGCTGGAGGGACTTTAGGTTTTAGAAGGAAGGAGCTTAAATTTATATGATTGAATCTTTGCTATTCTGGAGTGTTGTGGTAGAGAAAGATATATAACTGGAGAAGGACATACAGAAGGAAATGATACACATCTCAAACAAACAGTCCAGTTGACTAACCGTTTGAGAGCAGAGGAAGGGCTGTAGTTTGGGCTAGCTGGAGCTTAGTAGAATGGAAGAAGACAAGGCAAGTAAGGAAATGTGAAACCAGGCTGTGTAAACCTTTAAATAATTCACAATTTAAAGGCACAATTTTCATGAATATGTTTTCATAATTAGTCATATGAAGAAGTAACCGTCAGCATCATTAAGCACGTACGTGTGTGCTAAGTCACTTCAGTCGGGTCTGACTCTGAGACCCCATGGACTCTAGCCTGCCAGGCTCCTCTGCCCATGGGATTCTCTAGGCAAGAATATTGGAGTGGGTTGCCATGCCCTTCAGGGTCATTAAGCACAGGAAGAACCATATCCTCCTTCCTAGAGATAAGGCAACTCACTGACCCTCAAGATTCTGTGAAACTGAATATTTAAGTTACTCATTAACTCATGCAGACTTTAAACCCTTGAACCTACAAGTAGCCTGAAAGAATCTTCAGACTTTTATTGTTTAAATAGTCCAGTTCCGTGTCTGCAATGCCTGGAATCTCATTTCTAAACTTTGATGTTTAATTTTTTAAATAGTTCTTCATATTATTTAATGTTTAGGCCATCAACTGGTATGCAGGAAGGACTGCACAATACACATATGCAACACAAGTAGATAATGGCTGAAAATATGAAACTGTGTCTAAAATTCCTGTGAGTAAATAAATTTCTAGAAAAAAATGCCTATAAAAGATGCCTTTCCAAGAATTATACATATCAGACTTAAAATACTATAATATCCACTAATTCTTAGGCATATGCAGGCATTTGACAATCTTCTGATTAAATCTTTCTTTTTCTCCCCTTTTGGTTGGATCTAAATCAAAAATATTGACAGAAACAATTTCAGAAGGGAAAATGGAAAAGTACATAGGATAGTTGGAGTTATGTGCGTGTCTATGCATTCACATGATTTATATTGTTTGACTTCTGTAGTGCAAAATAAATAAAAATTCCAAACTCCTTTTTACTTTGAACTGTATTTTTGGCAAAGGAGAGAAAAAAAGATTTTATTATATAAAGTGATGATGTTTTATTTGGTAACATTTTATCCTGTAACCATTCACCAAATAATTGCACTCACCCCTAGAGTAACATCTTAAGGACAAAAAGTAATTACTGAATCAGAGAAACAGCACCTGATACTTAAGCATCGAATAAACACATAAACAACTTGTTATGTATTTATATTCATCCTTTTATTTGGTCTTTTATTCTTTCAGCAAATACATATCCAGGGTTTCTGGTGTGCTGGAATTGTTATATAGGCCAAGTCTATAATGAAAGGAGAAATGGAGTCATGAGGTCAAAAGGTGATGTGTTGAAAACATTAGAATCAAGAAAACCAAAGAATGCAGTGGGAAGACAACAGAGTTGAGCTGCGCCTACAAAGTTTCTAGGTTCCGTTGCAGCCAGGCCACTCTGTATGAAAATAAAAGAAACAAAACCCAAGCAGACAGAAATCATAGAAAAAGACCTGGGATCTCAGGTAAGTGCTCACCATCTCCACTCCCTCCCTCAATTTCTTATCTGTTAACTGAGATAACAGTTCCAGTTCACAGTTGCAGGGGGCTAAGACAGGATCCCTGGAAGAGGAAATGGCAACCCACTTCGGTATCCTTGCCTGGAAAATCTCATGGACAGAGGAGCCTGGTGGGCTTGAATCTATGGGGTCGCAAAGAGTCGGGCACGACTGAGCGACTAACACTTAAGACAGGATAGTGAACATGAAAGCCATTTATAAGTGACCAAGCATTACTCAAATATAGGTTGTCATATCTGCTTCTGTTCTACTTTTAAAACCCGACCAGGCCTGGGATATGTAGAAAGAGTCATCCTTTGTAGGACAAACTGAAGTCAAAAGTCACAATTTGATGAGAGTAATAGGGACTGTGGCTTTATTGGGAAGGGCATAGAGACGACAATAATTCCTGTCACAGTGAAAAATAAGTGTTCCCAAAGCCATGCAGAAAGCTGAGAATCTGTTTATCAACCTTGTTTTTTATCAATAGCCATTTTGGAGACCTATCAGTTTGTCAGTGCATTCATTTCACCCACTGCATGAAATTCACCCTTCAGACATAACAAAAGCATGAATAGAATCAGTATTCTGGCTGTATTAGTGGCATTCGGCTTGATAAGCTGTGTGGGAAGCTACTTGTCAAGGCCCTGTGATAATGAAAATGGCTCTCTTCGCATTACAAAGATACTACTTATCTCCCGTAGTTGGAAAGCTATAAAAATTCTTACACTTTTCATATTTACATTCTAGGCTTCCACATACCAGTTAAGTGCGTGACATTTTGTTTCAGCTGTTCTTGCCAGAATATATGAAAGGATGAGTGGGCTTCTGTTATGTTTTGTTTTAGGCCCGTGGTTGCCTGTAACTTTAAAAGACTTTTAAGAACTTAAAACTTAGTTGTTACTGTTGTCCATTTTTTCTTCTCAGTCTGGAGACAATGATAATATGGTCCAGGAGCTTACCGTGGCACTGATAAGGAAGCTTCCAGATAATAGCCTTTTGTGAAAGCACAGTCTTGCCATGAATAGGGGTTCAAAGGGCATCTGCTGGTTCACTTGAAAGGAAGCAACCATGAGAAACAAAGTGCCTTTTTTTTTTTTTTTAAGCAAGATCAAAGGAATGAACCCATAGAAGAGATTGTCTGCTTATTCTGCTCTTTTCAGGAGAGCTTTTTATTTCATATGGTTACCATTTCTTTATCAGTAGAGAAGTGCACTATTTGAAATCATATAACATAATATAATACATAATATAACATATCATATATTATATCATAATATATCATATCATATCATTTAATTCAATGCATCTGAGGTTACATCTGCACAAACTGCTAGGGTCCCAAGCTGTGAAAATCGTTGCCAGAAATAAATACATAAGCAAATGAGTAAAAACAACCAAGATCAATTCAAAAAGTCACATTTATTGACTTATTTATATGAAAAGTGAATTAATGAATACATTTCATATTAAATGTTCTTATTAATAATACTATTTAAGTTATTTATTTCACATTGAGTGAGTTATAGTAGTTATTAGCTTTTGAAGAGTTGGTACATTTTGTCTAAGTTGTCAAGTTTGTGTATGTGGAGTTGTTCATTGTTGTGTTGTTGTTTAGTGGCTAAATCATGTCCAACTCTTTGCAATCCCATGGATTGTAGCCCGCCGGGCTTCTGTGTCCATGGAGTTTCCCAGACAAGAATACTGGAGTAGGTTGCCACTTTCCCTCTCCAGGGGATCTTCCCAACCCAGGGATGGAACCGTTGTCTCCTGCACTGCAGGTGAATTCTTTACCACTGCTCCACCAAGAAAGCCCTGGAGTTGTTCATAGCCTTCCTTTTTTGTCCTTTCCATGTTTGCAGAATCTGTAACGATACCACCTGCTTCATTCCTGAAATTGTTAATTTGTGTATTCTCTTTTCTTCTTTCTCAGTCTTGGTAGAAATTTGCCAATTTATCGATGTTTTCAAAGCACCATTTATTTGTTTCATTTACTTTCTCTAATATTTTTATGCCATAAATTTTATTGATTTCTATTCTTATATTTCCTTTATTTTCCTTGTTTTGGGTTTATTTTGCACTTTTTCTCTAGGTTCTTGAAGTGGGAGGTTAAATTACAGGCTCTTCTTGTCTAATGTACGCATTTAGTGCTATAAATTTTCCTTTCAGCACTATTTTAGCCGTGTCCTGCCTGCTGTGGTAAGTACTGTTTTCACTTTCATTCAGTTCAAACTATTTTATTTCCCTTGAGACTTCCTCTTTGACCCATGGATTAAAGTGTGTTGTTTTGTTTCCAAGTGTTTGTTTCCTGTTATCTTACATTATTGATTTCTAGTTTGATTCTATGATAGCTGAACACACTCCTTTGAGATTTATTTTATGATCCAGCATATAATCTATCTTGGTATATGTGTAATTTGCTGTTGTAGATGTTACTCGATGGTGTTGTTGAATTACTTCATATTCTTGCTGATTGTATGTTCTATAAATTCTTTTGTGAAGGGTATTGAAGTTTCTAACTATAATTATAAGCTTTTAAATTTTCTCCTTCCAGTTATATCAGTATTTCATATATTTTGCAAATCTGTTTTTGGTGCATACAGATTTAAGACTGCTATGTATTTTCAGTGGATAAACACTTTTATTATGTCTAAAGTCTACTTTACCTGGCATTAATATAGCCATTCCTATGTTCCTTTGCTCAATATGTCAGCAAATTTGGAAAACTCAGCAGTAGCCACAGAACTGGAAAAGGTCAGTTTTCATTCCAATCCCAAAGAAAGGCAATGCCAAAGAAGGCTCAAACTACCACACAATTGCACTCATCTCACACGCTAGTAAACTAATGCTCAAAATTCTCCAAGCCAGGCTTCAGCAATATGTGAACAGTGAACTTCCGGATGTTCAAGCTGATTTTAGAAAAGGCAGAGGAACCAGAGATCAAATCTCTACCATCTGTAAGATCATCAAAAAAGCAAGAGAGTTTCAGAAAAACATCTATTTCTGTTTTATTGACTATGCCAAAGCCTTTGACTGTGTGGATCACAATAAACTGTGGAAAATTCTGAAGGAAATGGGAATACCAGACCACCTGACCTGCCTCCTGAGACATCTGTATGCAGGTCAGGAAGCAACAGTTAGAACTGGACATGGAACAACAGACTGGTTCCAAATAGGAAAAGGAGTACGTCAAGGCTGAATATTGTCATCCTACTTATTTAACTTCTATGCAGAGTACATCATGAGAAACGTTGGGCTGGATGAAGCACAAGCTGGAATCAAGATTGCCGAGAGAAATATCAGTAACCTCAGATACACAGATGACACCACCCTTATGGAAGAAAGTGAAGAAGAACTAAAGAGCATCTTGATGAAAGTGGAAGAGGAGAGTGAAAAAGTTGGCTTAAAGCTCAACATTCAGAAAACGAAGATCATGGCATCTGGTCCCATCACTTCATAGCAAATAGATGAGGAAACAATGGCTGACTATTTTTTTCAGCTCCAAATCACTGCAGATGGTAATTGCAGCCATGAAATTAAAAGATGCTTACTCCTTGGAAGGAAAGTTATGACCAACCTAGACAGCATTTTAAAAAGCAGAGACATTACTTTGTCAACAAAGGTCCGTATAATCAAGGCTACGGTTTTTCCAGTAGTCATGTATGGATGTGACAGTTAGACTATAAAGAATGTGAGCGCCAAAGAATTGATGCTTTTGAACTGTGGTGTTGGAGAAGACTCTTGAGAGTCCCTTGAACTGCAAGGAGATCCAACCACTCCATCCTAAAGGAGATCAGTCCTGGGTGTTCATTGGAAGGACTCATATTGAAGCTGAAACTCCAATCCTTTGGCCACCTGATTCGAAGGGCTGACTCATTAGAGAAGACCCTGATGCTGGCAAAGATTGAGGGCAGGAGGAGAAGGGGACGACAGAGGATGAGATGGCATCACGGACTCAATGGACATAGGTTTGGGTAGACTCCAAGAGTTGGTGATAGATAGAGAGGCCTGGCATGCTGCTGTTCATGGGGTCCCAAAGAGTCAGACAGGACTGAGCGACTGAACTGAACTAAACTTTCCTTTGATCAATGTTGTGTGACATATTTTTTTCTGTCTTTACTTTTAAACTTATCTATATTGCTATATTTAAGTGAGTTTCTTAGAGACAACATATAGATGAGCCATATTACTTTACTCTGTCAATCTCTGTCTTTTAATTGGTGTATTTAGATGATTTACATTGGTAATTATTGTTTTATCAAAGCTTATGCCTGCTTCTCCGCACCACCCCCCTCCCACACCTACTTTTTCATCACTGTTTTCTCTTTGCTGCCTTACTTTGGGTAATTTGAATATTTTTTACGACTACAACTACTACAAACTGTAGTCACTGCAAGAAAAAAAATATATATAAAAGCACAAATTAGAGGAAATAGAAATCTGCAGATCATATGATTGTCTACATAGAAGACTCCAAAAAACCTACAACAAAATTTCTAGAACTACTGTATTAGTTCACTAAGATATATGAGCAATAAAAAATGAATTTTTATGTATTTTCTATTTACTGACAATAAGTAGAAACCAAATTTTTTTCAAATTCAGTACTGTTTACAATTGCTTCAAAGAAATGATTTATATGTAAATGTACCAAAACATGTCGGAGAAGGCAATGGCACCCCACTCCAGTACTCTTGCCTGGAAAATCCCATGGACAGAGGAACCTGGTAGGCTGCAGTCCATGGGGTTGCTAAGAGTCAGGCATGACTGAGCGACTTCACTTTCACTTATCTGCATTACCTTTGAGTGTGTCTTTTCTTATAGCTTTTTCAGCAGGGGTGCTTTTGCATTAATGTCAGATGGCAAGGCTTTCCTGATAACTGAGTTGGTAAAGAATCTACCTGTGATGCGGGAGATTCGGTTCAATCCCTGGGTTGGGAAGATCCCCTGGAGAAGGGAAAGGTTACCCACTGCAGTAGTTTGACCTGGAGAATTGGCAAAGGCAAATAATTGACAAGTGGCAAAGGAAATGTAGATTTCCTACTCAACCTTCATTTACACCCACCACGTTCCGGGGATGAGAGTTTTATGCGTATTTGTGGTCTCCACTGACAGTCTACTTGGGGCAGTCTCATTACCACTAAGCAATTGGGAAAGTCCTGACTCTTCACTAGGCTTCCGGTGACTCCAACGCAGGAGGGCATCATGAGTGATACTCTTGAGTGATGGTGGAATTCCAGGCTACCTACATGGTCCCACTAATACTGAAGAAAAGAAATGTTACCTTGCTATCAGCTGAAAGGGATGAAAGCCCTGGCTTCCCACGTCGCCTTCTCTCATACCAACTTGGCAAGGTATTGGGTGTCTCATTACAGCCTCTTGAAAGCAGAAGTCTAAACTTCCCACTGGCCTTTGCTGGTAATGGTGCAGGTAGGGACACAGCTGTTTCAGTGGTGTTTGCTTAAAGTAGAGTGGTTATTATTTTGAAGTTTTCTCTCTTGCTAGACTACCCATTCCCTGCCCTTTGGCTAGAAGGAACAGCCTCTCATGGAAGCTTTCAGTTCGTTGGTGCCTTTAGATATTTCCAGGCTGCTGGCTTCTAAGACTGGGATATATGCGTTGAAAAGAAAACTAAGGGAACTCCTCACCATATTGTTCCTCAGGTTCTGAGGTTGCCAGTCCGTCTGTCTTCTCTCCACCATTTAGAGTCTCTTCAGTTTCTTTAATAAATTATGTCTAACGTTTTTGGTTATACTTTGCAGAAGGAAAAGGAAAATGTCCATTGATTCCATTCCTAGAAGTAAAGGTTCCAAATTCTCAAGTGCATATTTGCTATTTCTACATCTTCTGCCATGCCTCAAAGTTTAACATCATACCAACTGGTAAAGAAAAATATTTTAAAGAGTCCATCTCTATTTTCACATACCAGGTAACCAAGAGTGAATTTGAAGCTGAAAGTACATAAATATATATGTATCAAGATTTTAATTCCTCTTTAGTTATATGCCATTTTTCTTCAAGATTTTTCTTAAAATTCTCAGTTATACTATTGACACATACTGAGCCAACTCAGTTTGAGCATACGTATTTTGATTTATCTCAAAAGAAACAATATATATTATCCTTTTACTTCAATCCCGTTATTTCTATTCATATATTCAGGGACTGCCTTTAGCAGGATCTGAAACTTTGATTATTTTCAGTGTCCCAAATTTTGTTGTATTTTTTCTAGTATTATCTGTGATGCATTTTGAAAGATTTTTTCAGTCTTTCAATCCAAGTAAAAATTTTCTTTTTGTATGTGCCATTCTCCTATGTATAGTCTACTGATGTCTTATTTTTATGACTATTTTTCTACTGGATTTCACATTGATACTTTTTAAAATCAATTATTTTTGTTTATACATCTAATTGTGTATTCTTGGATATAACAGATTTAAAATACATATAGCTCTGTTCCATTGCTGTTAAGTTCTTCAAATTACTACAGTTTTTTTTTCAGCATTTGTCTTTATTCTATGCTCTATAATTTTTGTTTTAGATCTGAGTTTGAAAACATTTTTTTCTCAATAGTGAAGTTTCCTTTAGAATAATTACTCATTGGTTTCAATCTTGACTCACAGAATGTCATGCTCTGAATAAGCTCTTATGCTTAGTTTAGGTTGGAGCTCCAATTGCATGTGCAAAGTAGTAGTTTTTGAAACTTCTTTTCCTCACTGGACAAGTGTATATAGGAAACCCAGGTAATCATATATCTGAGCTTCCCTTTATAAATAGAGTAGAACAAGACTAATAGCATTTTTTAAATCTCTTTGCTTTTCTATTTTACCTCCAGTAGATTTTGAGGCACTTCATCCCAAGCATTAGTTATAAAGAAGAAAATCTGTAAACTACTGAATAAAGAGTTTTCAGTATCTTTGTACACACTTCCCAGGTGGCTCTGCTGCTGCTGCTAAGTCACTTCAGTCGTGTCCGACTCTGTGCAACCCCATAGGCAGCAGCCCACCAGGCTCCCCCGTCCCTGGGATTCTCAAGGCAAGAACACTGGAGTGGATTGCCATTTCCTTCTCCATCCCAGGTGGCTTAGTGGTAAAGAATTGCCTGCAAAGAAAGATGTACAGGAGGAGTGAGTTCAGTCCCTGGGTTGGAAAGATCCCCTGGAGGAGGACATAGCAAACCATGTACCTGCATGCATGCTCAGTCATTCAGTCGTGTCTGACTCTTTGCAACCCCATGGACTGAGGCCCTCCAGTTCTTCTGTCCTTGGGATTTTCCAGACAAGGATACTGGAGTGGGATGTCATTTTCTACTCCTATATGTATGTGTGTGTGTGTGTGTGTGTGTGTGTGTGTGCACATGCATATATAAATATACATGTTTAGTGTGTTGACATGACTGAACATTCTAAGACCTCTGGATGATAAGCATCACACTGAAATATGTGCAGAGAATTGTTAGGAAGTTAGAGCGACTTCACTTTCACTTTTCACTTTCATGCATTGGAGAAGAAAATGGCAACCCACTCCAGTGTTCATGCCTGGAGAATCCCAGGGATGGGGGAGCCTGGTGGGCTGCCATCTATGGGGTCGCACAGAGTCGGACACGACTGAAGTGACTTAGCAGCAGCAGCAGCATATCAAGATAGGCAATTTTTCAGGTGTGAAGTGTGCTATTTAAAATGAAATGTTGGTAGAATAGATGTATCCAGATATTGAGTTTGCAAATGATATTAATGAAGTCTCACTTCTCAGGGTTATATATTAGAAAAAGATCAACATGCGGAAAAGATTTTTAGCTGCCAAAATCGCGTGACTCAAATATTTTGCAGAAGTTAAGCTATCATCAAATCCAGTACATTGATATGTTTTCTCATTGCTGCTTTGTGTTGAACTTTATGTAAATAACTGTGTGGTTTGTTTAGTTATAAAAACTGATGACAGATGAGTGCTGTTACATAGCCTTGCAACAAGGTGAGGAGACAGGGCCTCCTTTTGTCTGATAACAAGGGAAGTTCAATCTCAGTTTGAGGATTTTCACATAATGAAAAGTGATACATTTGCTTATTAATTATGAGAGCTCTAACTAATGGATTAGGTTCAACTGGTTAATTTTTTTAAAAAACTCAGGGTTTAGATTTCAGCTCTCTAATTTTTGAGTTCAAGTGATTCTGTCTTACTGGATCAGTTTAACAGCCTTGACTGTTCTCCTTCCTATGCTGTGACTCCTCCATTGGTTGGATCAGCCCCCTTTAAAAAATCACTATACTGAATTTAGTGTTTATTATTAAAATTTTATGAATTTGTTGATAATTTTACTATAGATATATGGACACATACATACAATGTACAATTGACCCTGGAACAATGCATGGGGTAGGAGTGCTGACTACTGCACAGTTCAAAGTGCACATATAACTTTTGACTGCCCCCAAACTTAATGATAAACAGCCTACTATTGACTGGAAACCATAATGTCAATATAGGGAGTCTATTAACACATATTTTGTATGTGTTTATGTATTAACACACACACATATATATATTTTATGTATATCTTATATCCTGTATTCTTACAATAAGCTAGAGGAAAGAAAATCAAAAAGAAAACAACAATACTGTATTATACTTATTGATACCTTAAGTTTACATCATCTGTTTTCAAGATGAATTATCTGTCAGTACTTGCATCAATATTATCTTATATGGTACAAACATTGTAGATGTTATAAGTACAAACACTAGAATCAAAAGTATAAAGATGATGTGAAAAAGAAATTCATATTTATTTACAGGTATAATGATTCATGCACTGATAATCAAGAAACAACATGACTATTCTATGGTAGCCTAGTTTATATGTTAAAAAATGAGTTGTTATAAAATATTTATGGTATTCTAACAGTATTAAAAACATCATTATAGTAAAAAAAAAAACCCACTTACCTGTAATGATGGGCTGATAGGTAGTCTTACCAGTTACAAGAGAGAGAGGCATGCTGTACAGTAATGCAATTCTTTGAAAGCAAAGTTACAAAACTGTAAGAAAAATAACACACAATTAATTTGTATTAAATATCACTCTCCTTGTGCCTATGGAAGGAGAAGCTATCTATTTCAACGCAAATTTTGCTTACAGTGTTCTGAATGATAAGTATTTAGGTGACAATGATGATAACACAAAATTGTCTCATACCATTCTTGCCATACAGTTATCAGATTTTCACAAGACAACATACACATGCACAACATAATTTTATTAACTGTCGTGATACTTATTTATTATTCATTAAGTGGAAGTGGATCCTTCATCCTCACCATCCTCATTTTCAATAACCTGGGGAGGAGGGGTTGGCCCTGCTGCCTCAGGGGTGGCAGAGTGGAAGAAGTGGAGGAGATGGAAGGGTGTGCAGAAGAGGCTGGCACAATATGTGTAAATTTCGGGAAATATATCGTAATTTCTGTCTGACTTTTTGCTTTTTAAGTTCTCTCAAAATGTTTCAATATGGTACCAATTCTCCTTCCATTATTTACTTTAGTTTCAGTGCCAATATTATAGAAGGGTCCATGTCATTAAAGAGAGTCAAAAACAGTCTTGAATAACTGGAACCCTTCTGCCTGATTGTCTGGTGTCAGTTTGTGTCCTGGTATTGTTTTTCTGTATGTCTTCTTCTCATCATTTGGCACTGGTTCAGGAGCCCTCATCTCCATCAGGTCCTCTTCTATTAATTCCTTTGGGGTGATTTCTATTTGGTCTTGAATTTCTCCAAGATGCATATCCTGAAACCCTTTCCCCACAGCACATATATTTTTTTCCCCCCAACATCCATAGTCTCCTTCATGATTTCCTTGATTGGCTCTGCCATAAATCCTGTGAAGTCATGCACAGCATCTGGACACAGTTTTCTCCAGCAAGAATTTATTGTTTCAATCTTAATGGCTTTCACGGCTTTTTCTGTAACAATGATGGCATCTTCAATGGTGTAATCCTTACAGACATTCATATACTCTGTCAGTGTTTTCTTCCATAACGCTGACAGTCTTTCCCATAGAGTACCATGTGTAATGACCTTAAATGTCCTATGACCCCCTGATCTAGAGGCAAAATTAGAGATTGCATTGGAGGCAGGTAGACCACTTTGATGACTTTATTGTTAATCTCATAGAATTCTGGATGGCCAAGGGCATTGTCCAATATTAAAAAAAAAAAAAAAAAAAAACTTCAAGCAGTGCCTTACTGTCAAGATGCTTCCTGATTTCAGGGACAAAGCATCAGTGGAGCCATTCAAGAAAAAGCCTTTTTTTTTTCCCTTGAATAAAAACTTCAAGAAAAAGTTCTCATTGCCCAAGCCTTCCTGTTACACAACCAATAGACCACAGCTGTTGTATAATTTTTTCCTTCAAGGCTTAGAGACTATAAGGGTGGTCTGGATCATAAACCAGTTGTGTGTGCACAAAAGAGTCAAGTTAGCTTATCCCTTCCTGACATAAATGATGATGTACACTTCTCTTTGTTACTAACAAATATCCTTATGGCAATTTCTTTTTCCATAATAGGGGAATTTTCATCTGCATAAAAAGTCTGTTCACACAGATATCCTTTATTCTTGATGATTTTTTTTTAATGGCATCTAATAACTCCTCTGCTGCCTCTTGGTCAACAGAAGCTGCTTCTCCTGTTATCTTAACATTTTTTAAGCCAAACCTCTTCCTAAAATGATCAAACCACCCTTTTACTGGCATTGAATTCTCCAGCTGTATATCCTTCTCCTTCACTTTGCTGTTTGTCATATAATGACTTCAATTTTTCTCAAATTATACAAGAGTCCATCAGTATATCTTTCTTATGTCCATAGGTATGTCAATCCTGTCCCCACATAAAAGTTGCACTTTGAATACAAGAGCAAAATGTATTTCAAAATAATGCAGTTTTCACACCCACTGGAGTAGCTGTAGTGATGGCTTCATGAATATTCTTTTTTTCCCAACGGTTCTCATGTTAAATTTATCTTTATCTTGAAATGATGTGCAAACACAGCTACAGACCTCTATCTATGGTACACATCAAGCAACTCAACTTTTTCTTTAATGTCATGACTTTTCTCTGCTTCTTGGGAATACCAGTATCACTAGTGGCACTTCATCTGCATTCCATGGTTCTATTCAAGATTTACGGTATTGCACCAAACATGATGAATAATACAGAAGAACTGTGAGAGATCACCTTCTACTGCCGTATGCAATTTACTGAAGAGACAAACTGCTCACATGGAGATTGTTAGCATCATACCATGTTATAAGCAGTTACTCCCAACACTTGAGCTCACTACAATAGAAGGTGGCTACATAATTATTACAGTGGTATAGTATAGACTACAGTTTATGCAATTATGATTTAATACTGCATCTTTATACTTGTTTACACTTCTCTCCACTGTTAATTGCATCATTCATAGTCTGTAAGTGTTTCGTGCATATTTTCATGAAGTTTAACTTTTTATAACACATTTGTGTATATGTTTGGTAACAAATGATCAGACTAGTATCTACATATATTTTATGCATTCATGACATACCTAACTTTTCTTAATTTTTTTTTATATTACTAGGCTATGCCAATTCATCTCTGGGTTTTTAAAAATTGTTGCAAATATTCAAAAATTTTGCTAATTTATTGAAAAAAATTCACATATAAGTGGACCTATGCAGTTCAAACCCATGTTGTTCAAGGGTCAATTGTATAGTTTCATAGTATATGTTTAAAATTTTTATATAAATGCAGTTTTTTTTAACATTATGCTTGTGAGATATACTTATTTTGATCTATAAAAACACCTGCTTTAAGTTTTGTTTCACTGCCATATAATATTCTTTTTGTGAAGATAACATAATAGATTCATCCCTTTTGATGATATTTTATATTATCAGCAATGTTGTAAAATATATTTACGCATAATACTATGCATTTGTAAAATAAATGTTCTAGGTATATGTCTGTAAGTAAAATTGCTAGAGTAGTATATTTGCATCTTTAATTTATATGATCTTGTAAAATTTCTATGTAACGCGGTTTTACCAATTTACCTCTCACAGCAATGTGAGTTCCATAAATCTTCATTCTTACTTAGAGATTATATTGTCAGGTATCTTAATTTTTGCTCATCTTTTGGAAATAATATGTTATCTTACTGTCACCTAATTAGAATCTCCTTGATTATTAATAAATAACATATACTTGTTTTTTTATTGACCATTTTTGGTTTTATCTTCTATGAGTATCTGTTCATATCTTTTCCTCTCAACTATTTTTCTTTTACTTGTTAATTTTAAATAATAATTTCAATTTTCTTAAGATTTTTTTTCTTATCTTTCATTTGCCACTAGTTTGAGTATAATGTGTTAATTCTTGGTAGATAAGGAGTAGTGTTTTGTTTTGTTTCTTTTTTTTTGGTAGTAATTCTGCTTGAAATTTGCTTAGCTTTTAGAATCTTCCATTCACAAAATTTGTGAACTTTTCAGTCATTCTTTTAGACTTTTTTCTGTCCATTTTAGTCTCTTTTTCTTTTTGGACTACATCTGCACATATGGTGGATATTTTGATCAACTATAGGTCTTTGTGGCCATTTATTTTTATTTTTAATCTGTTTTCTCTCTTTTGTTCAGACTAAATAACTTCTATTGACCTATCTTTCAAGTGCACTGAATATTTTCCTTTGTAATCTCCATTCTATTAAGTCCAATTAAAGACATTTGATTTCTAGCACTGTACTTTTTGCTTCTAAAATTTCTGTTTGGTTGTTTTGTATGTATTCTCTTTCTCTGCTAGTATTTCCTATCTTTTGTTTTTTCACAAGTGTATTTTATTTTACCTCATTGAATTGAATATTCATCTATATCATCTGCTTTAAAGTCATTGTCTTATAATTACAACTTTGAATCATCTCAAGATTGGGCTCTGTTGATTGTCTTTCCCCGTGAAAATCACTCATATTTTCTTGGTTATCTGTATGTAACATAATTTGGATTGTATCTTAAACATTGTAAATGTAGGCTGTAGATTCTGCTGTATTCCTTCAAGTGTAATGAATACTTTTGTTTCTGCAGGTATTTGACTTGGTCAGATTCATTTGCAAATTCTGGCTCACCTATGGTGGGTGACATCTCGAATCTAAATTTAATTCTTTCATATTGGGCTGATCTGCTGGTAGCTTCCCCCAGGCACCCACAGTTCAGGCTCATCCAGAGACCAGCACAGAGTTTATTTACACAATTTGAAGATTCCCTTGTCCATCTCTGTCTTCCATGATTCCCTCACATTCTTTACCATTTCTGGTTTCTGGCTCCATTCTTTGATTCCTCAGGACACCAAAACAGAGGGATTTCTATCAGAATATAAGAATTTTATCCACTCTTCACTGAGCCAAATCCATAGGGACAGAAAACATACACTGTATTATTTATATTTTCTTCTAGTGAAAACTTCTTTTTAGAATCTGCCCTCAAGACATTGCTTTTAATATTTTGTCCAGAGTTTATAGTTGCTATTAGCAAAGGGATATTTACATTTTCCTTTCAAATAATGAAGTATTGGTAGGATAAGTGAAAGTAAAGTGAAAGTGAAGTCACTCAGTCGTGTCTGACTCTTTGCAACCCCATGGACTGTAGCCTACCAGGCTTCTCAATCCATGGGATTTTCCAGGCAAGAGTACTGAAGTGGGTTGCCATTTCCTTCTCTAGGGGATCTTCCTGACCTGGGGATTGAACCTAGGTCTCCTGCATTGTAGGCAGATGCTTTACCCTCTGGGCCACCAGGAAACAAATAAAAATAATTCATTCTTATAACTTATTCTCTCTAGATAAGAATATAAACATTTTAGGAAACTATTTAGTCTGGCTAATGCTACATTTTTTCAACACTTGTCTAGAACTTCTTTTCAAATTGCCTTAAGAGCCTATGATATGTTGTTCTAAGAACTGACACTTATCTAAGTAATAAGTGTCATCTATCTCAAGAGGAAATGTGATATTTGTTTATACAGGCAAAATAAATTTGGAGAGATCAAGCCAAATAAACAAGATGGCTACTATGGACTGTATTATGTTCTCCTTCAGCAATATGTGAACCGTGAACTTCCTGATGTTCAAGCTGGTTTTAGAAAAGGCAGAAGAACCAGAGATCAAATTGCCAACATCTGCTGGATCATGGAAAAAGCAAGAGAGTTCCAGAAAAACATCTATTTCTGCTTTATTGACTATGCCAAAGCCTTTGACTGTGTGGATCACAATAAACTGTGGAAAATTCTGAAAGAGATGGGAATACCAGACCACCTGATCTGCCTCTTGAGAAATTTGTATGCAGGTCAGGAAGCAACAGAACTGGACATGGAACAACAGACTGGTTCCAAATAGGAAAAGGAGTTCGTCAAGGCTGTATATTGTCACCCTGTTTATTTAACTTATATGCAGAGTACATCATGAGCAACGCTGGACTGGAAGAAGCACAAGCTGGAATCAAGATTGCCGGGAGAAATATCAATAACCTCAGATATGCAGATGACACCACCCTTAATGGCAGAAAGTGAAGAGGAACTCAAAAGCCTCTTGATAAGGTGAAAGAGGAGAGTGAAAAAGTTGGCTTAAAGCTCAACATTCAGAAAACGAAGATCATGGCATCTGGTCCCATCACTTCATGGGGAATAGATGGGGAAACAGTGGAAACAGTGTCAGACTTTATTTTTCTGGGCTCCAAAATCACTGCAGATGGTGACTGCAGCCATGAAATTAAGAGACGCTTACTCCTTGGAAGGAAAGTTATGACCAACCTAGATAGCATATTCAAAAGCAGAGACATTACTTTGCCAACAAAGGTCCGTCTAGTCAAGGCTATGGTTTTTCCTGTTGTCATATATGGATGTGAGAGTTGGACTGTGAAGAAGGCTGAGCGCCGAAGAATTGATGCTTTTGAACTGTGGTGTTGGAGAAGACTCTTGAGAGTCCCTTGGACTGCAAGGAGATCCAACCAGTCCATTCTGAAGGAGATCAGCCCTAGGATTTCTTTGGAAGGAATGATGTTAAAGCTGAAACTCCAGTACTTTGGCCACCTCATGCGAAGAGTTGACTCATTGGAAAAGACTCTGATGCTGGGAGGGATTGGGGGAGGAGGAGAAGGGGATGACAGAGGATGAGATGGCTGGATGACATCACTGACTCGATGGACGTGAGTCTGAGTGAACTCCGGGGGTTGGTGATGGACAGGGAGGCCTGGCGTGCTGCGATTCATGGGGTCGCAAAGCGTCGGACACAACTGAGCGACTGATCTGATCTGATCTGATGTTCTCCTAAAGTTCTTTTACAATTCTAATCCCACATTATAACTATACCTGGAGGTAGGAACCTTAAGGACGTGAGTAATATTAAATGAGGTCATAACAATGGAGTCCTGATCTGATAGTATTGGTGTTCAAATAATGAGAAGAGACGCCAGAGTCCACTCTCTCTGTGCACACACAGAGCAAAAACCACGTGAGGATACAGTAAGGTGACCATCTGCAAACCAGTAAAAGAGGCCTCACTAGAAACCACCCCTGCTGCAACCTTGGTCTCAGACTGCCAGCCTCTAGAATCATGAGAAAATACACCTCTGTTTTGTAAGTTACCCGGTCTCTGCTATATTGTTACCCCAGCATGAGCACACTAATACAATAATATAACTTTCTTATACCATATTTTGAGGCTAAAAATGATGTAACTATATAAAACAATGAAGAAACAGGAATTTGGGGTAGGAGAGAAATAAGTTCAAAAGCCTTTTATACAATGGCAACATCCTAGAATGAGCAGACTGTCCTTATGCAGCATCATTTAAGACTTGTGATAGCTATCATGACCATTCGGGCCCCGGGGAAGAAACAGCTTCATGATTTTCAAATATTTACTGTTTATTCGGTTGTGTCTTATCTTGGTTGTGGCACATGGGCTTAGTCCTTAGCTGTGTTACATGGGCCTAGTGGCTCCATGGCATATGAGCCCATATTTTCCCAACTAGGGGTTGAACCTGCAAGGCCTATTCTTTCCCTCTGGACCACCAGGGAATTCCCTACCTTGTGCATTATTTACCCTTTGTCAGAATACTCCAAAATGACATACTTCAAGTTGTTGTAGACTGTAGAATGGTCAGAAAAGCTTTCTGCAAGCTTTCAATATGTATGAGTTTCTATTTTAAGCAGATGTTTATTACCATGTTTAAACTCTTTGATCTTAAGGTGAGAAGATATTATTTATTTGACTTAATCTGCAGGACTATCATGAATCCACAAGAGAAGTTACTTACAGAGCTTAGGAGAGATAAAAAATAATCACTCATTACTCTGCCATCTAGCAGCTGTGACCTCAGTGATGCGTGTTCATATGTGTGCATGTGTGTTTAAATTTGCTAAAGGAATGGAACAGTAAATCACCAACAGTAACAGGCAGATCAATATTCTCTCTCACCTCTTTTGTGAGATCTGGAGCATGGCCTGAATCTGTCAGACAGAATTAAGGGGCTCAGGATGTCAGGGAGAATGCCAACAAATAGACCTGCCATGCTGTCCATTAACAAAAGCCGCCAGTCACCACCATTGCCATTGTTACCACTTTAAAAGGGGGACGACTGGGACCTGCCACTATTAAGTGAATGGGAGTCTGGATATTCACAGCAGAGATTACTTGCATTTCTAACAAATGAAGTATACACTAATTCAGTGATAACATTGAATAAACTCCGTGGAAAAGAAGAATCATTGTGTTTTATCAAGATGGGGGAAAATGTCATTTAATCAAAAAACAGATAGAAGAGGGTACTATGAGACTCAATGAACACAGCACAGGGCTTTCTTGAAAGTTTCCATCACATGCACAATCTTTCCTTTGGCAAAGGCTAATGCCTCAGGCTTTCTGGTTTTTTTTGTCTTTGTACAACAACAACAACAACAGCACATCATGCATCTGGCCCGTAGTGCAGTGGGATACCACAGGGAGGGTTTCCATCCCAGCACCAGCTGGTGATGACTTTATGGCTACCAGCATGAGGATTGATAGCTTCCATAAATTCACATCCAGCTAGTGTACCCACAGATGCCATTCTTATTCTTATCTTGAAACTTTACTAAATTTTAGCCCGAGAAATATCCTGCAGCAGTGAATTCTGAAAGCTGATTATGCACCACATAAAAAGTCTTTTTATCCATTTTCAATCTGCTGCCTTTTGAATTCCATCCAGTTTCTGCTTTTTTCTCAAATTAAGGTGGATGGGAGTATGGTATATAATTAGGCCGTGTTATACTATTCATTACTCCATTCACCTTAATCTTATTATCTTTGCAGACATGCTAGGTCAATTCCAGCAGCATTACTTGAACAGAAGATGTGGTTAATTTTAAATGAACTGAATATTACTAATGATATATCTGATTGAGATAAATCCCAAATTGAAAGAAATTGTCATAGGGACTTTTTTTCTGTTATTGACATTGGCATGTGGGAAATTACAGGTGCAGTGTTGGGGCCAGGGCATCTCTCTGTTTTTGTGAAAAGCTGGGAAGACATGGGTCAGTATCTACAGATCCCCTGTTCACTTTGCATTAGTTGTAGGTGAATAATAGATTGTAAATTTTCAGTTGTGTGCTTGTGAGCCCTCCAAAGGATGACCCTGCAGCAGACATCTATAATAGATCAAGAGTATGTAGTCAGCAAGTTCTCATACTTGGCACATCTCAAATAGAATGTTAGCAAGGACATAATTGGAAGTATTTTAGAGAACTGTAGTCTGAGAAATATAATAAATGTCTACACATTTCCATAATGGAAACAGAATATAGATTATTCTTTGACTGTAAAATAAATGTTTTGTAGTTTATAAGCCTCATATTTACTACATATGTTAAATACATATAATCTAGGATTTAACATATCCTTTCATCAATAATAACATTTTAGATTATATGCCTGTGAGGAAGCTATGTTACAGATAAGTAGAGTCCCAGTGCCCCGATTTCTGCACTGGTTTGCTTCTTTATGCAACAATTTCCAGGGACTCTTAAGTTCATTCTCTGTCTCCCTCCTTCTCTCTCCTCCTCCCTTCTTCTCTGGTGTTGGCTACATAAGAGACTACTGAAATCCACACTTTGTCTTTACTGCTTTTCCCATTGGGTTTGCTGATCTACCTGCTTTCCTGTGTGGACTCTGAACTGACCAAATCCTTAGACTGGTTTCTATTCTAACCAAGACCACATGTAAAGTCTTATGCTGAGGACACTCACCCTCAACATCTCCTTGCTCCCTCCTTGACTCTCCTTGTGATTTTTATTCTTCTCTTGTTTCTCACTTTAAATTTGAATGCATAATCACCTATCCTACTTTATCCACCTGATTTTCCTTTGCTTATATATCATTAGTCTGTGACTGCCAGTTTTCTGATTTCCCTAAATCCTGAGTGTCCCAGCTCTCACATTACTAGCAGTACAAGACTGGAGTTTTGATTCCCTGTTTAGTTTCTGATCCACTGTTGCCCCTGACTCCAACTTCCCACCCACACCTCATTACTTCAGTGGCAACTCACAGCTGAACGCGGCGTAGGTTTTTCTAGGAATCAAGTTTATTTTTTATCCTTTTATTTTCTGTTGTAAAGTAATACATGGTCCTTGTAAAACATTTGTAAGTTACCCACAAAGTAGAGAGAATCAGAACTCAACAAAGCCAAACAATTATTCCACAACCCAGAGACAGGCAGTATGGACATTTTGCCATTTTCTTTCCAGTTATGTTTTTAACATAACAGACAGTGTTAATGGGAATTCTTTAAAAAATTCAACTTCATGCCGTAAACATTTTCATACATCATGGGAAAAAAAGCTTTGACACACATAATTTTTTAGTGGTAGGTTTTTTCACTTTGAAAATCTCCCATAGTCATTAAATTATGCCTGTACTTCTGCTGTTTTTCCTAAAAAATTTGTGTAAGTAAAGTCTGGTGACTATCCTGTGAGTAAATATTTATCTGGACTAAATTAATCAAACTGAAATTATTATGTTAAAGCACATAAATATTTTAGAGGTTTTTGAAATATATAGCTATATTATAAAAATAGAGAACTAGGATTAGAGAGCCACTCCTATTAGATAGATGAAAGTACTTGTATAGTTTGGGAAGGGGAGTAGGTATAGAAGCATAGCGCATAGGTTTTTTTATATGGTACCACATATGGGAGAAGCATGTTTTGTACAAGTTCAAATTCAGATATCACTGTATCGTAATATACCCTATGATAAACATGCCATACTAATATACATCATTCTCTATCGTTTTTATGGCTCATGGTGAAATTTTCATTCTTACATTTCATATTCATCTGTAATGTTTGACTGCATCCTATAATCTTGAGTGTCCAATATTTTCTCCATTATCACCTCTGTAATTCTGTTAAATTATTGTATTTTTCCTTATTCTCACCCCCATGTCTTTTTATGGGCCATCTTTTGCACAGGTCAGCTATCTTTGGGTCTCAATTTTGTCTGATAAGCCAGTGTTTGAATTTTTGTTTTTCTGTGTTCAATGTGTTATTTTTCTCTGGCTGCTTTCCAGACTTATTATCTCTTAATCTTTGGTCATTAGCAGTATGACTGATATACTTGAAGGCATTTGTTTGTACTTACTCTGCCTAAATCTTTATAAATTTGTCTTTCATCAAATTTGGGAAATCTTTGGCTCTTATATCTTTATAGTTTATCTGAAAGTCCCTATAAGATTCCAATAATATGTATTTTATACCTTTTTGTATTGTCCCACAGACTCCTGAGGCATTATTAACACATTTTCTCTTGTACTTCTTCAGGTCTGATAATTTCTACTATTTTTTAAATTCAATAATGCTTTCTTTAGACATTTTTTTCTAATGTTAAGCACATTGAGTGTTTTATATCAGATATTGTGTTTCTGTTTTTATTTCAAGAAATTCCATTTGGTTCTTGATTATATATCTGTTTTTCTCTGATATTTCCTACTTTTTCACAAAATGAAAGCATATTTTCCCTTACTTTATTGAGCATATTTAAAGTAGCTGCTTAAAAACCCTTGCCTGGTAATTCCAACATCTGCATTATTTTGAGTTTGGGCTTTGTTGATTGTTTTCTGATGCAAATGGATCATATATTCCTACTTTTAATATATCATGTACTTTTGGAATATATATTGGATATTATGTGTGGTACAGACTTTAGATTCTATTCCTATAAAGAGAACTCAAACTCAAGCTCTGAATTCATAGTTCCATAGTTTCAATTGTTTTTAGCCTTAAATGGGCTGCTTAGAATCTGCCCTCTTGAATGTGTAGTTTGGGGTAAGTTAGAAATTTGAGCAGAATTATTTACAGGATTTGGGACTCTTCTGTTCCTCTCTTCTTCCTAAGATTCTCTGCTTCAGTATCTAGTTACTGTGGATGCCCCCATGTTCTATATTCTTGTCCCTTACTAAGCTGGGGTATCTTTCTGGATTTTAGCCACTCTGGATTTTAGCCAACTGTGTCCTACTCTTAGCCATTAAAATGGGAACCTTACCTCATACTATTTATTTTTCTATGTATTTCTGTTGTATTGCTGTCTCATATCTGGGAAGTGTTATTTTCACTCTGGTGCCTTGGGTAGTTGTTTTATATTATTCTGTCCAAAGTTGATAGTTATTTATAGGAGCTTGTCCGATGGGAGCTACCCAGTCACCACCAAGGGTGGAAGCTTAGCCATGTTTTCTGAAAGAAATTCCTACTTGTTCATGTCTGACTTTCATTTGTGACTGCGATGTAGAGAAGGTGTTTTACAGGTAGAGTGATTGCCCTGAGACTCCAGATTTATGAACTGTCACGGGGAAATACTCCAAGAGTGGCTGGGCTTTTCTTGCAGCTGAGTCCAGCTGCTGGAGGGCATGTTGCTCACCTCCATACAGAGTTCTGCCAGAGACACATAAAATGAGTCTGGATATTGCTCTTAGAATTTTAAAGTAATTTAAAACCCCGTGTGTCTGAAAGTAGAAGTGGATTAAGGAGTACCACAGAGAGAACTGGAATATCATGGTTTTCTAGAAGACGGGATTCTTGATTAACTGGCACGAAGCAGGCAGAATGGTAGATTCAGCGCATATCAATGTATCACAAAGTGTGGCCATGGAGGAATTGCATCAGATTCATCTGGAGGTTTTTTTTTTTTTTTTTTTTTAAAGACTTCTAGCCCATCCCAGACCTGCTGAACAATAAGCTTTGCAGCTCCCTGCATTCACATGTGGGTGATGCCTGCGTTCATTAATGTTGGATAACCACTGCTCTGTGTCAGTGGTTCTTAAGCCTGCCTTCATATAGAGTCACCTGGGAAGCTTTTAAATCTTACAGATTCCCAGACATCCTCAGAGGCTCTCTTAATTGGTATGGTTTGGGGCATTGGTATTTTTTAAGTTGCTGGGATGATTCTAATGTGCTGTCAATGTTGGAAGCACTTCTTTTGTGAATAGTAGTTGCCTTCTAGAGGGTCAATAGAATGACTTTCTAAGACTCTGAGGAGAATGGGACAAGAGATAACACTAGTAATGCTTCCTGAACATTTAGGCAGAAAATATACCTATGAACAGGGTGCTAATTTCTGGATATACTTTTTGGCATCTTTAGGGGGATAAAAAATGTTATGAGGTCATTATACAATGGTATTTCTAATTTCTAAGTCCTAAGTCAAGATTGAACATGTTTCTTTACTATAAAAGCTTGCAGAATCCAATTTAAGTCTCCCAGAGAGTGATATAGTATACCCTGTTTCTCAAACTTATTTAATTATGTGACCTTTTACTCAAGTAACACTTATTAACAATCTTGCACAAACAAATCGAGGAAGTCTTTGTTCTAGGAGCCATTCGTGCAGAACAAAGAGACTGGCTAGTCAGAACTTGGAATGTTATTATTTATAAAATAACTGGTAAATTTTTAATACCTACATTAAAAAATTTCTGATGCTTTCTATATTTTTGTCTTTGGCCTTAATCTTTTTTGGAGTATAGTTGCTTTACAATGTTGGTGAATACCTGCATTTTTAATGCTGGAGGTTCCTGCATCAATTGTTGTTGTGCTTGGTCGCTCAGTCATGTCTGATTCTTTGTGACCTCCATGGACTGCATCCCCCAGGCTCCTCTGTCCATGGGGATTATCCAGGCAAGAATACTGGAGTGGGTTGCAATGCCCTCCTCCAGGGGATCTTCCCAACCCAGGGATCAAACCCAGGTCTTCCACATTACAGGCAGATTCTTTACCGTCTGAGCCACCAGCGAAGCCCAAGAATACTGGAATGAGTAGCCTATCCCTTCTCCAGGTGAATAGTTGCCGGGTTAGTCCTGACCCAGGAATCACTGGGGTCTCCTGCATTGCAGGCAGATTCTTTACCAGCTGAGCTACCAATGGAGGCCCCTCTGCATCAGAGAAAAGCAAATTGGTTTACTTACATAGCAATCCCAGTATTAGCACTCTTTCCTCCACCAGAGGAAGATACCTCCTACCTGTACAAAAAGGGATTTTACAATATAGACAAGCAATCCCAAAACTATAGATTTCAGACTTCTATAGGAACTTGTCTCCCAGAGACAAGGAGAAAAAATTTTGCTCTCAAGTGGAAACAAATCCTGTCTTAGAGGAGATGGGGAAGATTCCTAGGTATTTATAACAACAACCTTTTAAAATGTAAACAAATGGCTCCAGATTTTATCACTCTATGAATTTTAAATGAAAGCGTTCATAAAAATAAATTTTTATATTTTTCTAGTGGTCTCTATTTTTCTATAGGATTGCTATTCAGTCATTCTTTAACCCGAGTTCCTGGCAATCTTTGCTTAGAAAGCTCTGAGTGGGCAAAAACATGAAACTGTGAATATTTTCTACACAATGCCATCTACTATCAACTTGGAACAACCTCACTCATTCCAAATATGTTCCTGATTTCAACAATATTTCTAGTATCAATCCTAGCACTCCCTTTATGAGATGACTACCCAGAGTAACTCCAAGATATACAAGCTTACAAAACACCTGGTGGACTTCCCTTGTGGCTCATCTGGTAAAGAATCCTCCTGCAAGGCAGGCAGTTCAATTCCTGGGTTGGGAAGATCCCCTGGAGAAGTGATAGGCTACCCACTCCAATATTCTTGGGTTTCCCATGTGGCTCAGCTAGTAAAGAATTCACCTGCAATATGGAAGACCTGGATTTGATCCCTGGGTTGGGAAGATCCCCTGGAGAAGGGAAAGGTTACCCACTCCAGTATTCTGGCCTGGAGAATTAAATGGACTGTATAGTCCATGGGGTTGCAAAGAGTAGGACATGACTGAGCAATTTTCACTTGTTATATGAAAAACATAAGTAAAAAATGATTGCCCACTGTCTTAGTCCATTTGATCTCCTATAACAAAATAAGGTGCTTTACAAACAGCAGAAATTTGTCTCTCAAAGTTCTGGAGGCTGAATATCCAAGGTCAGGGACCCTCTTCTAAGCTGCAGACTACTGACTTCTCAATTGTATTCTCAGATGGTGGAAAGGGAAAGGGAGCCATCTTCATCCTCTTTTAATAAGGGCGCTAAATTGTAACCTAATCACCTCCCAAAGACCCACCTCCTAATGCTATCACATAAGGTACTAGGTTTTTCAATATATGAATTTGGGGGGACACAAACATTCAAACCATCATGTAAAGTATTTACTTGCTTATGTCCAGTTACATTTATCAACCTGCCCTTTCCCTAAGACTGGCCTTCACCCCAGGAAATCAGAATGACTGCACAGTCTTTATAAAATGAACTACAGTACTAATTAGTGATTAATTTGAGGTTACTAAAACCCACCATACAACCTTGCTATCTCACCTAATTCATGCAATGTTTCATTAGCACTTCCCACATCAATCAGACATGGACTTTCACTATATGCAGCACAAGAAAACCATCTATTTATTCCTTTGCTATAAACAAGAATCCCAATTATGTAACTAAGCTATCCTATGGGTGTTGTTTTTTCATTTGCTCCATCTCTTCATTTTTTCTGAAGTTATTTCTCCACTGATCTCCAGTAGCATATTGGGCACCTACCAACCTGGGGAGTTCATCTTTCAGTGTCCTATCTTTTTGCCTTTTCATTCTGTTCATGGGGTTCTCAAGGCAAGAATACTGAAGTGGTTTGCCATTCCTTTCTCCAGTGGTCCACGTTTTGTCAGAACTCTTCACCATGACCTGTCTGTCTTGGGTGGCCCTACATGGCATGGGTCATAGTTTCATTGAGTTAGACAAGGGTGTGGTCCATGTGATCAGATTGGTTGGTTTTCTGTGATTGTGGTTTTCTTCTTCTTTTTTTTTTAAATTTTATTTTATTTTTAAACTTTACATAATTGTATTAGTTTTACCAAATATCAAAATGAATCCGCCACTGCCCTCTGATGGAGAAGGATAAGAGGCTCATGGAACCTTCCTGATGGGAGAGACTGACAGAGGGGGAAAATGGGTCTTGTTCTGATGGGTGGGGTGCTAAGTAAAAGTTTAATCCAATTTTCTGTTGATGGGTGGGTCTGTGTTCCCTCCCTGTTATTTACCTGGGGCCAAACTATGGTGGAGGTAATGAAGGTCATGGCAAACTCCTTCAAAAGGTACCATGCAGGTACTGCTACACTCAGTGCCCCTAACCCTGCAGCAAGCCACCGCCAACCCACACCTCCTCCAGAGACTCCTGGACACTCAAGGGCAAACATGGGTCAGTCTTTTGTGGGGTCACTGACTTTCTCCTGGATTTGGTGCACACAAGGTTCTGTTTATGCCCTCCAAGAGTCTGTTTCCCAGTCCTGTGTAAGTTCTGGCAGCTCTATGGTGGGGTTAATGGCAACCTCCTCTGAGAGGGCTTATGCCACACCTAAGTCTGCATCACCCAGAGCCCCTGCCCCTGCAGCAGTCCACTGCTGACCCATACCTCCACAGAACACACTCAAACACAGTTCTGTCTTGTGGATGTGACTGGTGATGGAAGTAAAGTCTGATGTGGTAAAGAGCAATATTGCATAGGAACCTGGAATGTCAGGTCCATGAATCAAGGCAAATTGGAAGTGGTCAAACAGGAGATGGCAAGAGTGAACATCGACATTTTAGGAATCAGTGAACTAAAATGGACTGGAATGGGTGAATTTAACTCAGTTGAATATATCTATGACTGTGGGCAAGAATCCCTTAGAAGAAAT
This sequence comes from Bos javanicus, assembly GCF_032452875.1. NCBI lineage: Eukaryota > Metazoa > Chordata > Mammalia > Artiodactyla > Bovidae > Bos > Bos javanicus. The sequence goes on from NC_083868.1 coordinate 88,973,722, forward strand.
GGAGTAGCCCTCATAGGCAACAAAAGTCTGAAATGCAGTACTTGGATGCGACCTCAAAAACAACAGAATGATCTCTGTACCTTTCCAAGGCAAACCATTCAATATTACGGTAATCCAAGTCTATGCCCTGACCAGAAATGCTAAAGAAGCTGAAGTTGAACAGTTCTATGAGGACCTACAAGACCTTCTAGAACTAACACCCCCAAGAGATGTCCTTTTCATTATAGGGGTTGGAATGCAAAAGTAGGAAGTCAAGAGATCCCTGGAGTACCAGGCAATTTGGCCTTGGAGTACAGAATGAAGCAGGGCAAAGGCTAACAGAGTTTTGCCAAGAGAACTCACTGGTCATAGCAAACACCCACTTCCAACAACACAAGAGAAGACTCTACACATGGACATCACCAAATGGTCAACACCGAAATCAGATTGATTATATTCTTTGCGGCCAAAGATGGAGAAGCCCTATACACTCAGCAAAAACAAGACCTGGAGCTGACTGTGGCTCAGATCATGAACTCCTTATTGCCAAATTCAAACTTAAATTGAAGAAAGTAGGCAAAACAACTAAATCATTCAGGTATGACCTAAATAAAATCCCTCATGATTATACAGTAGAAGTGAGAAATAGATTTAAGGGATTAGACCTGATAGACCTTTTAGAACTATGGGTGGAGGTTCATGATATTACAGGAGGCAGGGATCAAGACCATCCCCCCAAAATAGAAATGCAAAAAGGCAAAATGGTTGTCTGAGGAGGCCTTACAAATAGCTGAGAAAAGAAGAGAAGTGAAGGGCAAAGGAGAAAAGGAAAGATATACCCATTTGAATATAGAGTTCCAAAGAATAGCAAGGAGAGGTAAGAAAGCCTTCCTCAGTGATCAATGCAAAGAAATAGAGGAAAACAGTAGAATGGGAAAGACTAGAGATCTCTTCAAGAAAATTAGAGGTGCCAAGGGGATATTTCATGCAAAGATGGGCACAATAAAGGATAGAAATGGTAAGGACCTAACAGAAGCAGAAGATATTAAGAAGAGGTGGCAAGAATACACAGAAGAAGTATATAAAAAAGATCTTCATGACCCAGATAACCACGATGGTGTGATCACTGACCTAGAGCCAAACATCCTGGAATGTGAAGTCAAGTGGGCCTTAGGAAGCATCACTATGAACAAAGCTAGTGGAGGAGAAGGCAATGGCAACCCACTCCAGTACTCTTGCCTGGAAAATCCCATGGACAGAGGAGCCTGGTAGGCTGCAGTCCATGGGTCGCTAAGAGTCGGATATGACTGAGCGACTTCATTTTTACTTTTCACTTTCATGCATTGGATAAGGAAATGGCAACCCACTTCAGTGTTCTTGCCTGGAGAATCGCAGGGATGGGGGATCCTGGTGGGCTGCCATCTACGGGGTTGCACAGAGTTGGACACGACTGAAGTGACTTAGCATCAGTGGAGGTGATGGAATTCCAGCTGAGCTATTTCAAGTCCTAAAAGATGATGCTGTGAAAGTGCTGCACTCAATATGCCAGTGAATTTGGGAAACTCAGCAGTGGCCACAGGACTGGAAAAGGTCAGTTTTCATTCCAATCCCAAAGAAAGGCAATGCCAAAGAATGCTCAAATACTGCACAATTGTACTCATCTCACATGCTAGTAAAGTAACGCTCAAAATTCTCCAAGCCAGGCTTCAACAATATGTGAACTGTGAACTTCCAGATGTTCAAGCTGAATTTAGAAAAGGCAGAGGAATAAGAGATCAGATTGCCAACATCTGTTGGATCATCAAAAAGGCAAGAGAATTCCAGAAAAACATCTCTTTCTGCTTTACTGACTATGGCAAAGCCTTTGACTGTTTTCCGTTCAGTTCAGTTCAGTCACTCAGTCATGTCTGACTCTTCACGACCCCATGAACCACAGCACACCAGGCCTCCTTGTCCATCACCATCTCCTGCAGTTTACCCAAACTCATGTCCACTGAGTCAGTTATGCCATCTAACCATCTCATCCTCCGTCGTCCCCTTCTCTTTCTGCCTTCAATCTTTCCCAGCATCAGGATCTTTTCAAATGAGTCAGCTCTTTGTTATCAGGTGGCCAAAGTAGTGGAGTTTCAGCTTCAACATCAGTCCTTTCAATGAACACCCAGGACTGATTTCCTTTAGGATGGACTGGTTGGATCTCCTTACTGTCCAAGAGACTCTCAAAAGTCTTCTCCAATACCAGAGTTCAAAATAATCAATTCTTCTGTGCTCAGCTTTCTTTATAGTCAAACTCTCACATCCATACATGACTACTGGAAAAACCATAGCCTTGACTAGATGGACTTTTGTGGACAAAGTAATGTCTCTGCTTTTGAATATGCTATCTAGGTTGGTCATAACTTTCCTTCCAAGGGGTAAGCATCTTTTAATTTCATGGCTGCAGTCCCCATCTGCAGTGATTTTGGAGCCCCCCAAAACAAAGTCAGCCACTGTTTCCACTGTTTCCCCTTCTATTTGCCATGAAGTGATGGGACTGGATGCCATGATCTTAGTTTTCTGAATGTTGACTGTATATATCACCACAAACTGTGGAAAATTCTTAAAGAGATGGAAATACCTAACCACCTTACCTGCCTCTTGAGAAATTTATTTGCAGGTCAGGAAGCAACAGTTAGAACTGGACATGGAACAACAGCCTGGTTCCAAATAGGGAAAGGAGTACATCAAGGCTGTGTATTGTCACTCTGCTTATTTAACTTAAATGCAGAGTACATCATGAGAAATGCTGGGCTGGAGGAAGCACAAGTTGGAATCAAGATTGCTGGGAGAAATATCAATAACTTCAGATATGCAGATGACACCACCCTTATGGCAGAAGGTGAAGAATCACTAAAGAGCCTCTTGATGAAAGTGAAAGGGGAGAGTGAAAAATTTGGCTTAAAGCTCAACATTCAGAAAACTAAGATTATGGCATCTGTTTCCATCTCTTCATGGCAAATAGTTGGGGAAACAGTGGAAACAGTGACAGACTCTATTTTGGGCTCCAAAATCACTGCAGATCATGACTGCAGCCTTCAAATTAAAAGATGCTTGCTCCTTGGAAGAAAAGTTATGACAAACCTGCTGCTACTGATGCAAGTTGCTTCAGTCGTGTCTGACACTGTGCGACCCCATAGATGGCAGCCCACCAGCTCCTCCATTCCTTGGATTCTGCAGGCAATAATACTAGAGTGGGCTTCCATTTCTTTCTCCAATGACCAACCTCGACATCATATTAAAAAGCAGAGACATTACTTTGCCAACAAAGGTCCATTTAGTCAAAGCTATGGTTTTTCCAGTAGTCATGTATGGATGTGAGAGTTGGAGTATAGAGAAAGTTATGGAAAAATTGTGAAAAATTGATGCTTTTGAACTGTGGTGTTGGAGAAAACTCTTGAGAGTCCCTTGGGCTGCAAGGAGATCCAACCAATCTAACCTAAAGGAAATCAGTCCTGAATATTCATTGGAAGGACTAATGCTGAAGCTGAAATTCCAATACTTTGGCCACCTGATGTGAAGAACTGACTCATTGGAAAAGACCCTGATGCTGGAAAAGATTGAAGACAGGAAGAGAAGGGGATGACAGCGGATGAGGTGATTGGATGGCATCACCAACTCAGTGTACATGAGCTTGAGTAACCTCCAGGAGTTGGTGACAGACAGGGAGGTCTGATGTGTTGCAGTCCATGGGATTGCAGAGTCAGACACAACTGAGCGACTGAACTGAACTGAACTATCCTATGGATATATAACTTCTGTGAACCTATGCCTTGCTTTGAAACTTTGGGTGTAATCAAACTAAAGCTGTACCTGAAAATCATAGCTTCAGCTAAAAGGAATTTTGTTGACAAATTGATGTCTCTGCTTTTTAATACACTGTCTAGGTTTGTCATAGCTTTTGTTCCAAGCAGCAAGTGTCTTTTAATTTCATGGCTGCAGTCACCATCCACAGTGATTTTGGAGCCCAAGAAAATAAAAGCTGTCACTATTTCCACTTGGCCCCCATCTATTTGCCATGAAGTGATGGGACCTGATGCCATGATCTTAGTTTTTTGAATGCTGAGTTTTAAGCCAGCTTTTTCACTCTCCTCTTTCACCCTCATCAAGAGGATCTTTAATTCCTCTTCACTTTCTGCCTTTAGAGTGATATCTTCTGCATAGCTGAGGTTGTTGGTATTTCTCCTGGCAATCTTGATTGCAGCTTGTGATTCATCCAGCCAGCATTCAGCATGATGTACTCTTTATATAAGTTAAATAAGCAGGGTGACAAGCCTTGACACACGTCTTTTCCAATTGGAACAAGTCTATTGTTCTATGTCCAGTTCTAACTATTGCTTCTTGTACTGCATACAGATTTCTCAAGAGGCAGGTAAAAGTTGTCTTGTATTCCCATCTCTTTAATAATTTTCCACAGTTTGTTGTGATGCACACAGTCAAAGGCTTTAGCTTAGTCAGTGAAGCAGAAGTAGATATTTTCTGAAATTCCCTTGCTTTTCTATGATCCAACAGATGTTGGCAATTTGATGTCTGGTTCAAGATACTAGTAGGTATATCATTTAACCTGTTTGTCTTTCAGTTTCTTCTTTAGTAAAATTAGGTTATTATTACTTATGTTAAAGAGGTGTTATAGGATTAAATGAGTTAAACTATGTAAATTGTTAAAACAGTGCTTCTTCCTTAATACTTTATAAATATTAACCATTACAACACAGATTCTGTAAGTCCAGTTCATTAACTTTATCTGAGTATACTGTGATTTTACTATTGTTGGCTCCGTATGTATAGAAATTTTTCCAGATGGTGTGGAAGGGCTTTAACATATCCATAGTTTAGAAGTTTGAAATATAAAAGGAAATCAGAAATGTAAATGACAATTTATGTATTGGGTATCCAGTCTAATTCATCGACTGGATAGGTGGATGGTAGCAAAGGATGGAAGATGGGGTGGAGCTCAAATATGCTAGGTAGCAAGTCAGCAATAGATTGTTCCATGAAAAGAAATTAATAGGATTTAAACAATTTGGACCATAAATCTCAAGTTAGGGCCAAGAGTTAACCTTGGATGAGAGAGAATCAGTTATGACCGTGGCTGTCAGACAAGAGATTGTGTTGATAAATGCTGACAACCAACAGCGTTCCTCTTTCTGCTGGCTCTTACTGTCCTAATGGCGCAGAAGACATGTTGACCTCTAAATTTTCTTACAGGCCTTTGAAGGATTTAGAACCTGCTCAAAAGATAATTTGGTAGAGAGATCCTTGATAATATTTTCTCCCACGAGGAGAAAAGCCTTCACATGCCTCTCTGGTTCTAGCTCATTGGTCCCCAAGGCACTTCGGAAGCTGAGTGTCCCCCAACACACCTCTTCTGGAACCAATATCCTCCCTTGGTTTCATTTTAAAATGTTTTACTTATTTCATTCTGTGAGTTCATTCTGGGATAACTGTCAGTTTTATTATAAGAATTTTTGTACCTACATGAAGGTAGCAAGTAAAAGTTGCTCAGTCATGTCCGACTCTTTGCAACCTCTTGGATTATACAGTCCGTGGAATTCTTCAGGCCAGAATACTGGAATCCGTAGCCATTCCCTTCTCCAGGGGATATTTCCAACCCAGGGATTGAAACCAGGTCTCTTACATTGCAGGCAGATTCTTTACCAGCTGAGCCACACAGAAAGCCCAAGAATACTGCAGTGGGTAGCCTATCCCTATATGTACATATATATGCATTTATTGCTGCTTTAATTTTTAGTTTGCCTTTGATCTTGATGAATTTTGAGATCTTTTTCTTCCTCATGATAAGCACTCTTTCTCTGCTTTAAAGGTTTTTTTCTCCATGACAGTCTCATATGCTTTTACTGATGTCATGCAAAGCTGAGCCATTTATTTATTTAGGTTTATTTACAGATATTTTAAATTGCATTTTGTTGTTTCAAATTCATGTGTCACGTATATGCTATGCCTCCAATACAGAGGCTTGGAAATAGTTTTGGAAAAACTAGGCCTCCAAGTTTTCTGTGTATTTTTCACTTCTTAAGTTACCTTCTTTTTGGTAATGCACCAATTTAAATTGCTGTTCAGTTAAATAATTTAATTAGTTCATTTTTCTCAAGTAAGAAGCTCACTATATACATAATAGGAATTTATTGGCTTTACAAAAAGAGTTTACAGTGCACTAGTATTCTATTTAATAGCTCTTGTAAGCTATCTAACTAAACACTATATGTAAATAGTTAATGCTATAAATTAGAGTTAAAAAAGGACTTACAAACTGTACTCTGGGCAGTGGTAAGCAGAGTGTTTATTAACCAGATTTAATCCTGATAAGGGGTGAGCCATAGCAGCTGTGGAAATGGTCAAAGACACGGCCAGAATATTTGATATCCCTGTGACACAGAAATCCAGATTGCCGTACAATGATCAAAGCTCCATAGGACTGCAGCTGCCACCCTAAAGATAGAGTCCAGAAAGTCTCTCACTTCTGAGGTAAGCCACTGACACGTGTAGAGCATACTTCCACAGACCAGCCGCAGCTGACCCAGACAGTTCCTGCTGCTGCTGCTAAGTCACGTCAGTCGTGTCCGACTCTGTGTGACCCCATAGACAGTACCCAGCAGGCTCCTCTGTCCCTGGGCTTCTCCAGGCAAGAATACTAGAGTGGGTTGCCATTTCCTTCTCCAGTCAGACAGTTCCTAAGTAGTGTTAAATTTAAGTTGCAGACTGCTTAGCAACTGTATGTGTAGGAATACATGTGCTGTGTGTGTGTGCATGTGCACACGTGCGCACACACATATGTGAGTTTCTCCGTGAGCGTGTGTGCATCTCTGGGGGAAAGGCATGGATGAGATTCCAATACAGCCAACCTACGAGGCTGTATTTTCCATGACTGCTTTCATCTGAGGGGAGGGGCTTTCCTCCACACCCTCTAATGGATCTGGCTTGGCCATTTGCTAGCTACAGTTTTTGCACGTCCATTTAAACTCTGTGTCCCCAAACATGTATGCTTGGATCTTCTGACTCTAAATACATCTCCTATTTTCATACTTCCACCACAGCAGTTGGCCAACTGGTACTTCAGAATAGCATTAGATGGCCAAATAAGTAGCACCATCTGCTACAATTTAGAGGAATCCTCAGTGGTGCTGTGACAGCTGTCTAGTTCTGAGTCCTCAACACCAGCATTCATTTATAAGAGAGGACACATACCCAGTGTTAGAATGGCTATTTTCTATAAAAGGAATGCTTTTTCTAGCAAGGCAGAAAAAGCATATTTTTTATGGAGGTCAGACGTCTGGAAACCATTGTCTAGTCTTCAAAATATAGCTCCAAATGGGGATGTTGACAAAATAGTCCTCCTAGGCATTTGGATTTAAAGCCCAAACTCTGAAGTCATGCTTTGACATATGAAAAGTCATCATGCCCTCCCTAAATGCCTAATCACATTTATTTAATACATAGTCCTTAAGAAGCTTGATTATCTGGCTTGTGAGCATACAGCATTACAGAAGCTGCAAGCTAGAATTAGATATGGTAGGGTTATAAGTGACTCAGACTCAGTAATGAGAAGTACTGAATCTGGTGAATTTTAGAATGTTAAAAGCAGATCATGATTTGACATAGATTACAATGACATATTCATGGATCCATTCAATAATTCCATATTTAATAAATTCCATATTTAATAAATATCTATGTATTACTATGACCCAGGCACTTTTCTAAATACTGGCATACATAGAAGAGTTGGTAAGACAACATCCTTACACTTAAGGAGTTTGAAGTCTACTCAGATGGCCTACCTCATGAATAATGCAAGGTAGGTTATACAAATGCCATTAGAGGAACAGTTAATTTAATATGAGAGCTCAGACTAAGATTACTTCCAACACAGGAAGGATTCATGGAAACCGTGGCATTTAAAGTTGACTTTGAAAAAAGTCAACTTTGAATTTGAATATACAGATAGAAGAACATGGGATTTTGCATAAATAAGAGTGTGAGAGGGACTTTCCTGGCGGTCCAGTGGTTAAGGGTTTGCTTTGCAATGTAGGGGACGTGGGTTTGATCCCTAGTCATGGATCCAAGATTCCCAAAGGCTTCAGAGAAACTAAGACTGTGTGCCACAATGAAAGATCCCACATGATGCAAGGAGCCGCAACTAAGACTTGACACAGTCCCAAAAAGCGTGAGACGTCTAGAAAGCCCAAAGAACTATGGGAACTAGGACCACCAGGCACCCAAGGCTCTACAGACAGAAGCTGTACTCGTCCTGTTAGTTGCTGGATCCCCAGTGAAAGAACTGGAATGTTGTAAGCATTTGATATTGTTAGAATGAATGCATGCATGAATAAATGAGTATCTTAGCTATATTTTATATAAAATATCTAGCATTAGATTAATAACTAGTAGAGTTGTTAATAAGAATAGGACCAAAAAAAAAGTCTGAAAGTGTAACATCCACCATAATCAAGATAGAGAACATATACTTCTCCCCAGAGTATTTCCACGTATCTCTTGATAGTCACTTTTCTCCACCTACCCTTGGAGTACATATCCAGCCACTGCTGTGTTGTAACTATAGATTAAATTCTTCTTTAAAAAATATACTTATACATGTATTACAAACATATATTAGAAATATGTGACATTTTTTTTTTGAGTACATAGGAATGGACCTTTAAAGAACTTTAATTAATATGTTCAAGAACACATTTGACAAGACAAAGTATTTCACCAGAGAGGAATTTATGTTAAAAGAGAATAAAATGAAAGTTCTAGATATAAAAAGTAAATAATTGAAATTAAGAGCTCAAACTGGATTTCAATAGCAGATTAAAATAGAAGAGATTAGCAAATGGGAAAGCTAGTAGACAATATCCAAATGAAATGGAAAGAAAAAAGAAGAGAATACACACAATAAATCTTGCCTGTATCCCACTATAGTCCTGGAGGCTCCTCTGTTCACAGAATTCTTCAGGCAAGAATACTGGAGTGGGTAGCCATTCCCTTCTCCAGGGGATCTTTCCAACCCAGGGATCAAACCCAGGATGCCTGCATTGCAGGAAGATTATTTACCATTGAGCCAACAAGGAAGCCCTACTAATATGCAAGAAATAGTAAAAAGTTTTGGGTTTGTGATTTAGCTTTAACACAGAGAGGTTTGTGTGATCATTCCTTGCTCCACCGTCAGTCCTCTCAGAGAACTTACCCTGCTCCTGAGACTGCATGGCACAGGAGTCCCAGGATCCTTAACAGCATAAACTAAATTTGAGCCAGATGCTGAAAGTAGAGCCGAGGGCAGAATATACTAATTGTTGATTGAACATAAGACCAACAAAAAGCTTATACTGTAGCGGTCACTCAGTATCTGCTGGGGAATTGGTTCCAGGCTCCCCTGCAAACACCAAACGCTCAGCAGATACAAGTTCCTTACATAACATGGCGAGTGCAGTCAACCCTAGGTATCCACGGATTCTCTGGATATGGAGGCCCAACTATACTTTAAAAAGATCAAATAAGTCAATTTTTTGGTGTACTTTTCATTAATGAGTCAAATTAGTGAAATTGTTTTTTACATACAACAAAATGTGCCAATTTTAAAATATAAGTCATCATGTTCGACAAATGTATAGAACATTTCCATTATTTCAAAATGTGATATTTACATATTTGGGAACTTTTCATGTGTCTTTCTTAAAATTTATTTCCATTATGGTCAGCTTATATATTGTTTCAATTTGATTATTTTCAAATTCATTGAGATTTGTTTTATGACTCATCCTATGGTCTCTTAAAGTTTTGTGTACACTTGAAAGCGATGTGTATTCTGCTATTATTGGGTGAAGTGGTCTGTAATGGCCTATTAGGTCAGTGGCTGGAGAGTGCTATTCATATCATCTTTACCTTTGCTGATACACTGGCAGTTTGTTTTACTGAGCAAAGGCTGTTGAAGATCCATGCTGTAATTATGTATTTGTTTATTTCTCCTTCTAGCTGTTCAGTATTTGCTTCACGAATTCTGGAATTTTTCTCTTAGGTATATACCATTTAGGATTTTTATTCTTCTTAATCAACTCTTTTACTGTTATTAAACCTGTCTCTATAAGAATGGTTAAATTCCTTGCCCTGATGTCTGTTTTCTAAAATTCAATAGCCACTACCGCTTTCCTCTGATGAGTAAGTTGTATTGTATAGCATGTTTCATCATTTTACTTTAAAAATGTCTCTTCTATATTTAAATACATTTCTGTTAAACAATGTAGTTGGTTATTGTCTTTTTATCAGTCTAACCATTACTGCCTTTTACTCAGAATATATAAATTTATATTTATCTTTTTGATCTGAAGTTGTTTAAGTCTAGAGGCATTCTATAGTATTTGTTTTACATTTTTTGAATCTGTTCTTCATTTTTCTCCTTTCAGGCTGAGTAATCACTTAGTTTTATGCCCATTCTTGACTTATAAGCTGTACCTCTGTCTTGTTTTTAAGTGGTTGCTCTAAGATTTACAACATGCAATTTTAAATACCACTATCTTCAAATATTATTATGGCACTTCATGTATGATGCATGAACCTTTACAATATTCTTGTTTCTCCCTCCTATTCATTGTGCTCCTGTTATCATGTGTTTTACTGCTATATATCTTACAATTCATTGTTATGAGTATAATGCTATAGCATCACATCTAAAGAATTTTTAACATGAGACAATATGCTTTCACACTTCCAACATTTCTCACCCTCTTTATTCCTTTAGGATGATCTAGCTTCCCATCTGAAGGACTTTCTTCAACATATCTTGTAGTGCAAATTTGCTGATGCCAAATTCTCTTATGTAATGTTTGTATGAAAATGCTTTTTTATCTTTGAAGAAAATTTTTGCTGCATTTGAAATTCTGAATGATTGTTTTCAGCATTTTAAAGATTGTTTTTCCATTGTCTACTGATTTAGTTTTTTTTTTCCTTTTTGATGAAAAGTCAGAGATATTTCCTATCTTTGTTCTCCAGTATGTATCCTCTCTTCTTTCTCTGACAGCTTTGACATTTTCTCTGTACTGTATCACTGTGTTCAGCACATTCATTGGTATGGTTTTCTTTGTTCATCTTGCTTCAAGTTCATCAAGCTTCTTGGATTTTCATAAAATTGAAAATAATTTAGCCATTATTTTTTTACACATTGTTTTGCCATTTTCTTTCTTTTTTATCTGTACTTAAGTGCCATGTATATTTGACCACTTGATATTGCTCTACAAATCACTAAAGCTTTTTACATTTCTTTTCTTTCCTATTTTCTTTTCTTGTCATTTTATTTTTCTCTGCCTGTGCTTCAATTTAGATGGTTTCTATTGTTATGTCTTTAAGTTTACTGATCTACTCAGTACCAAATACAAGCATGCTATTAAGCCCACACAGTTAATTTTTTAATCTTATATATACAATTTTTAAGTCCTTGTCTACTAATTTTTTTATGTCTTTTCTATGTCTGTTCCATGTACAGAATTTTTTTCCTATATCTTTATATATCTCTTAATTTTGAGTCAGATGCTGGTCATTATGATGTTGTATGGAGATAGAAAAAATAATCCACATAGACATATATGGATTTTGTTGTCTTAAAAAATGTTGAAGTTTATTTTGGCAGGCAGGTAAGTTACTTGCCAATCAACTTGATCCTTTTAGATTAATTTTAATCTTTTTTAGGAAGGTTACAGAATATCCTTCTTTTCTAGGACTAGTTTAGCATCACAATTAAGATTTGCTACTCTGCAGACTCTAATGAATACCCTGAGTTCTCTCTCTGGTTGGAAGAGGAATATCTCCTACTCCAGTGTGAGATCAGGAATCATGTACCTGACTCCTCCCAGTAGTTGGTAGTATTTAATTTACTTGGCTTATTTTTGCATTGCATCACAGAGCTTTACTTGATGCACATAAAACTTGGTATTCAGCAACAGACCTAAGGAGACCCCTGCAGCAGACTTCTGGAGTACTTTTTCTGCATAACACCCTCCTTCCAGTTTCCTGGCCTGAAATTCTTACTGCCGCAGCCTTCTCACACTGGAATCTTTTTATTTCTTCAATCAACAAAACTATCTTGCTTCGCTTCCTTCTATTCTGCCAGCACTGAACTCATGGAAATATCTACTGAAGTAAAGCTGGGGAAATTCTAGGGCTCACTTTCTCTATTCTTCTCTGAGGGATCAGTACCTTGACCTAGTGCTCGATCATAGTTTCAGATATCTTTATTAAATTTTGCCATTTTTTTTTAGTGAAAGGAAGGTCATTATTTTTGGAATTTTCAAGTTAGATATAACATATGGTATCTGTAAGAAAAGATACATACATTGCATATTTGATTCAAAATTTTAAAAAAATTATCTGGTTTTAAGAAATTAGTAATATAAACTTCTAATATAATAAAACAACACTTTGTAATAATACCATAATGTTGATTTTAATTATATTATACTGCCAAAGCTTATGGACAAAAATAAATTGTAAAGTTTATGTAATTCTGTTTTTAAAATCCCATTCTTTGACTATTGAATCTAGTATCAGATTAGAATTGCTAATTTTGGCTCTCCTATAGCGGAGAAGGCAATGGCACCCCACTCCAGTACTCTTCCCTGGAAAATACCATGGATGGAGGAGCCTGGAAGGCTGCAGTCCATGGGGTTGCTGAGGGTTGGACACGACTGAGCGACTTCCCTTTGACTTTTCACTTTCATGCACTGGAGAAGGAAATGGCAACCCACTCCAGTGTTCTTGCCTGGAGAATCCCAAGGACGGGGGAGCCTGGTGGGTTGTCATCTATGGGGCCGCACAGAGTCGGACACGACTGAAATGACTTAGCATAGTGTTCAAGAATCAGACAGAATATTTGTCAAGTAACAGATTCCTGAGTCCCAACTCCAGATATTCTAATTAAGTTCTATATAGGGCCAGACTATCACCATTGATTCTGATAAAGGAGGTCCAAGAGAAAATTCAGATGAAATGTCCTTGTGCTGTTGATATTTTCCTTTTGAGTGACTGTTTAATGACAAATTACCATATTGATCTTGAAAACTGAAAGCATAATTTACGTGTTGCCTCAGGGCTATGTGGATCTTGTGTTCAGTCATTTCAAATAAGTGAACATGGAAACTAAAAGTTTTGTTTTCTTTCTCATTTGAACTTTTTTCCTCTCAATTCAGGGAACTAAAGATGATATCTAAATTTGGTATGAATTAAATATTATCACACAGGTAGTTTAGAAGATGTTTTGCTGCTGCTGCTGCTGCTGCTAAGTCGCTTCAGTCGTGTCCAGCTCTGTGTGACCCCATAGACGACAGCCCACCAGGCTCCCCCGTCCCTGGGATTCTCCAGGCAAGAACACTGGAGTGGGTTGCCGTTCCTTCTCCAGTGCATGAAAGTGAAAAGTCAAAGTGAAATCGCTCAGTCATGTCCAACCCTTAGCGACCTCATGGGTCTGCAGCCTACCGGGCCCCTTCGTCCATATAATCACAGTGAAGACATATTTGAAGTGTTTAATTGGAGAAGGAAATGGCAACCCACTCCAGTGTTCTTTCCTGGAGAATCCCAGGGATAGGGGAGCCTGGTGGGCTGCCGTCTGTGGGGACGCACAGAGTCGGACACGACTGAAGTGACTTAGCAGTAGCAATGGAATACAGCTGGAAGCCCAAATCACCTTACATCTAGAAAAATATGGAAAAAAAGAAAATGCCATTTGTCACAAGATTTCATAGCACTTGAGTTCTGGTTTTAATTTTCTCCAAAAGGCAGTTAGCATCAGGCAATGTCATTTACTAATGCTATTTCACTTCAGTGCCGTCACTCAGTTGTGTCCAACTCTTTGTGACACCATGGACTGCAGCATGCCAGGCATCCTTGTCCATCACCAACTTCTGGAGCCTACTCAAACTCATGTCCATCATGTCGGTGATGCCATCCAACAATCTCATTCTCTTTATCCCTTTCTTCTCCCGCCTTCAATCTTTCCCAGTATCAGGGTCTTTTCCAATTAGTCAGCTCTTCACATCAGGTGGCCAAAGTATTGAAATTTCAGCTTCAGCCTCAGTCCTTCCAATGAATATTCAGGACTGATTTCCTTTTGGATGAGCTGGTTTGATCTCCTTGCAGTTCAAGGGACTCTCAAGAGTCTTTTTCAACACCACAGTTCAAAAGCATCAGTTCTTTGCTGCTCAACTTTCTTTATAGTCCAACTCTCAGATCCATACAAGACTACTGGAAAAACCATAGCTTTGACTAGACAGACCTTTGTTGGAAAAGTAATGTCTCTGCTCTAATATGCTGCCTAGGTTGGTCATAGCTTTTCTTCCAAGGAGCAAACGTCATTTAATTTCATGGCCGCTAATTACTCTCTGATTAATTACTTGGTAGACAAATAAAGAACATTTTTCTATGAAATAAGCCTGAAGCCTGATGTGTCCAGGGAGATGTGGGAGACTAAGCATGCTGTCCTCGTTCTGTGACCTCTGCTATCTTCTGTCCAGTTGGACTCCTTGGTTGGAGGGGGTCACTGTGCCCCATAAAATCCTAAAGAATAAAAGCTTCAGTTTGATGAATCCACTAATAAACCAAATACTGGGACAATCTAGTGTTCTTCTGACTTCTCCAAAGGTTCAGTTAAAAACCATAACAAGACTATTCTGACAAATAGCCTTCTAAGGCGACTGTTTCATGCTTGACTCATTTCATGGCTTTAGGAAAAATCTAAGAGAAAAATTGCTGATTTTGAGAAAGTTTTAGGAAGAAAAAGAGTTTCTCCTTGCAATACTGGAGTTCATTTATTTTTCTTCAGGCTGAAAAATTGACAGTCTACCCTGTGGTGGAGCAGCCTCTAAGCTTCAACTCAAATCCATAGATTGGTTTCAGATTTGCTGGAGGCACTCAATCTACTCTGGAAATCGCCTTTAGCAAAAGTTGCTAAGTCCAAGAGTGTTGACTCTTGCCAGAGTAGAGAATGTAAAAATATAAAAATGGGCTTAGCGCTCCTAGACTTCAGAAATCTAGATGTACTTTAACAAATACAAAGGTAAGAAATGCCAAACTCATATCTTGACTAGTTTTTTTCTTCCTAAAGTATTTTCTTTATTGATCAATTACTATGTAGCCAGACATTAAACTCTGCATATTTTTCTCAAGTATTTACAGTAACTTTATTAAATAGATGCTATTATTATGCCCATTTTACAGGCAAGCCAACTTAGGATAATTATGTTAAACCTAAGAGCTAAGCTAAATGTGTTAGAGCCAATAAGTGGCAGAGTCAACATTCAAATCCAAGGTTATCATATTCTAAGGTCCACGATCTTATTGATTATATTTTAGTAACAATGTCTCAGTCCTCACTATTGGCTATTTGTGTGCCCAGTTGCTCAGTTGTGTCTGACTCTTTGTGACCCCCATGGACTGTAGCCTACCAGCCTCCTCTGTTCATGGGATTCTCCAAGCAAGAATACTAGAGTCAGTTGCCACTTACTTTTCTAGGGGATCTTCCCAACCCAGGGATTGAACCGATGTCTCCTGTGTCTCCTGAATTGGCAGATGGATTATTTACCACTGAACCACCTGGAAAGCCCTCAACTACCGGCTATATCCATAAGGATATGTCTACAAACTATTCTTCCATGATAATCAGCCCTGAGAATTGTGATAGTGTATCACTGACTTTACTGAGTTTCAGAGCTAAGAATCTCTTCTTGGTTTGGAAGTCTCTTCTCTTCTAAAGAGACTTCTCTTCCCCTCTAAATTCCATTTGTTTTTAACCATATTGGGAATCCAGTACTGTAGACATAAAATGTCCATGTTTTACCAAAAGACACATTAATTCCTATGGTTGTTTCTCTTCTGATGTTGGCCTGATGAGGCAGAAAGAACCTGTTCTGCCAGGATTTTTCCTCCTTGTTTTATCTACTGCTCTAGTTAGCTCTCATTTTGAAGACTGAAATCCCATTCTTCACCACAAGCTGTTTACAAGGTTCTGGTAAGTCTTTGTTTTTCTACTTTCTAGGACTAGACCCTGTTCTTATGCTGCCATCTTTTGACTAGACATCTTCTGCTACTGCTACTGCTAAGTTACCTCAGTTGTCTCTGACTCTGTGCCACCCCATAGATGGCAGCCCACCAAGCTCGCCCGTCCCTGGGATTCTCCAGGCAAGAACACTGGAGTGGGTTGCCATTTCCTTCTCCAATGCATGAAAGTGAAAAGTGAAAGTGAAGTCACTCAGTCGTGTCCGACTCTTAGCGACCCCATGGTCTACAGCCTACCAGGCTCCTCCATCCATGGGATTTTCCAGGCAAGCGTTTTTTCTACGCCACTGGAGTGGGGTGCCATTGCCTTCTCCGGGACATCTTCTACATATAGACAAAAGATTCAATGATGACCACCACCTAAATGCCCTGTTGATATGGTTGGATTGTGTTTCTTGATGCCACTTGATTGGATACACTTGAACAATCATTTGTTAAGCATTTTCTGAGCACAGGCTCTGTGTTGGGGCCTCACATCTAGGAAGAGGTATATCCTCTATCTTTGTGGTATTCACACTTCAGTGACTCTGCCCTATGTGAGGACCAAAGCCATTCCCCTTTGGTTGGTGAATCTTATTCACTGAGTTTTTCCTATGAAATTGCCTTTCTCCAGATGTACCTTGGCAGGAATATCTCTGCTCGACCTGTTATAGTTCTGTTTTCTGTACTAGATTTACTGAAGACCCACTTGTACCTGAAGTTTTGTACCCACTTGTACAAAAACTTGGGCCATGGCACCTCCCATCTCTGTTCTTCCCTTTTCTCTTCATGCCTCTATGGACACATGACCTGAAGCTGACCATTCCAACCACTTGCCTTTGTCCTTCTAGATACATGCTCTAGTGCTGTGGACTTTCTCTATGAACCATTAGAGAATAAGCAATTCTGAAGTTTCTAGCAATTTCCCTTGTTAATATTCACTAGGAGTAAAAGTTGCAGGGGAAACGTGATTGAAATTTTCTAAGACAAGGATTGGCACACTGTATTCCATAGCCCAAATCCAGCTCATCACCTATTTTTGTAAATAAAATTTTATTGGGACCCAGCCACATTCATTTAACGAGGTGTTATCTAAGGTTGCTTTGTGATATCATAGCATCAAAAGGTAAGGAGTTGCGAAAGAGAAACAGTGGTTCACAAAGCCTAAAGTATTTACTATCTGAGAGTTTACAGAACATTTACCCATACTTATTCTAAGACATTCTTAAACTCCTAGAAAGCACATTAAATAATAATACATGATTATCTTAAGTATCCTAATGGTTAAGAGAGTAAATTTAAATGGCTGTATAATGAAAAGGATACACTCTTATAATTCTTGTTTCTTTGGCCACATTCAGCCTTAGCAGAAATCAAGGAAGCATTTGACTTGAGTGCTTCTTCATATTTCTCAGGTTTCTGGCAGCATCAAGTCTCCACCCCATGCTGTTCTCATACGTCTTCCAAAGGGGATGCCCAGCAGTCTCTTCATAGCTTTCATGAAACAGCACCAGGTGTTTGGAGGTCACAGGGTCTTGGTCAACGTCTTCTTATGTTGCCAAACAACAGCTATGCAGCACTTAATCTCAGCTTTACCCAACCTTTCTCAACATATTCCACCACTTACCTGGCTCCTTAGTGGGGGAAAAACCTCATTCCAGGCTTTGTGTTTTGGTATGCTGATCTTTGCCGATTTGTTTTCTAAGTATAAATAGTTTAGTGGTCCTTGAAAAAGTAGATTTGCCCTTTCAGGTTTGTAGGTCACTCTTCTAACAAGATTTCTAGGAACTAAACCATCTTTCTAATAATAATGATATAAATAGTAATGATAATAATAACAATAGCTTTGCATGCTTATTGTATGCTATAATCATTATGATAGGCTTATGATAATAAGCTTTATAATAATAAGTTATGATAGTTTTGAATGCTTACTATATGTCATATGTGGGAAATTGTTTCGAGTTCTGCACATAAATTAACTTCTTTAATAGTTAAATGTAATTAGTTGAATTTAAGGGGCTTCCTAAAAAACAGGACACACATATATGCACACACATACATATGTATATACATAGTTTATGTACACATATATATATATCATGTAGTAAAGTGCAGAATACATGTTTATTCATAGGAACTTTAATTTATTCATCAAAAATGTTATCAAATACCACATAAGAAGCACTGTCATAGTTTGGAAGGAATGCTTCAATTACCAGATATGTGCATATTCCCTTAAGAATCATTTCCTGAGAGTAATAAATCCATCTAGATTGGATTAAAACACAGAAGAAAATAAGTAAGTCTTACTAGCATACAAGGGTGATTTGTGAAAGTGTAAGAAATGCAAGAAGCAAGCAGTTAGGGGCCGAGTTAGTCTCCATTGGTCTCTTTCAGTCTCCTTTTCCTGCTCCTCCTCCTCCTTTATCCCCTCCATTTGCACATTTACCACCCACTTCCTCTCGGGCATCTTTCTGAGCATCCAACCTCTCCTTGCCTTTCTGCAAACAACCTATTTCTGTTTCTGAGGGCCCATAGAAGGCATCACACTTCAAGCTTCTAAGACACGAAGCAGAATTTCTGCATCCAAACTGAAGACGTCCAGGAGAGGAAGTTAGTAAGTCATCTTTAACCAGATGTCCTCTTTCAGGCTCAGTCAGTAATGCCTGGCAACAGAGTTGGGGCAAATTCACATGACCTGCTATGGAAACAGAATCCTTAAGGCTGGGTCTTGAATAAGGCGTGAACACTGAGTAAGAGGTTTTCTATGAACAAAAAAACATGTTGACATTTTCCTCGCTCTATCTTTGAATTTCTAGAAGCCATAGAAATGTTCTCTAAAACTGTAATAACGCTTTCAATTGCCCTTAAAGATTATGGGAAACTCCTTCACAAGAGATGAAAAATACAGTAACCATAAAAAAGATACATTGTGTTCCCAGATCTTCACTCCTTGAATGATGCAACTCCCTGGGATCTTTCTAGATTTCTGTGTTTGCTTGTAATGTCAATAAAAGTTGCCATGGGGACAAATGTCAAACTTTCTGATATTACCTGTAGTCGCATCAATTATAGATTTCATCCTTCCCTCCAAATTGCCAGTGGGTATATAATCTACAAAGATTAACCAAAGGGTGTGGAAGAGATAGAATGGCATCATTTGGCATGGTGTCCTCCAGACCTGCAGAAATCAAAGAACTGGATTACCCAAGTGAACTGACTCACAGTGTCAGGCCAGAAGCCATAAAATTTTTCCACTTCACTGGAAGAATTTCAACTACTAATTCCTTTCCTCATGACTCTCCAGAGGTCAAAGGCTGGGTCTGAAAAACTAAACACTAGGAAAGAGGGAGCATTGAAGATACTCAAACAGCCAGTTGAATAGTTACAGTCTTTCCAACATCAGCTGTCTTGGTGTAACAAGTCCTTTTTTAAAACTAAAAGTTAAAATGTATCTCTTATTTGAGTGACTGATAGAATTATTATTTGCTCTTGGCATATCCTTATTGGGACTATTTACTCACGCAATATAGAGATTAAAAAATGTGACAGAGGCTACAATGGAGTCTAATTCCTTTCAAAATTAACTGGAATTAGAAGGGAGAGTTTGCACTTTGGGGTGCAAAAGTGAAAGTGTTAGTCAGGTCCGACTCTTTGTGACCGAATGGACTAGAGCTCGCCAGGCTCCTCTGTCCCTGGGATTCTCCAGGCAAGAATACTGGAGTGGGTAGCCATGCCCTTCTCCAGGGGAACCTTCCCAACCCAGGGATCAAACCCGCATCTCTTATGTTTCCCATATTATTGGCAGATTCCTTACCATCTGAGCCACCAGGGAAGCTGTAGGCACTTTGGTGTATAGACTTTACAGACATACTACAGAGACATATCTGTCACTTGCACATGACTTGCCAGGCACAAAGTGTTCTCATGTAATTAAGCTGGTTAAATTCTGTTTGTCACAAAATTCTTCCCAGGCCCCACAGCTCTTTCCCACTGAAGTATAAAGATGGTGTAAAAGAATAGTTGGGAGGCACTTGGACCTCATATTACACTCTGGGATGTAATATTTACAAATCACTATATGAATTTATTCTGTTTCTACTTGCTTTTTTATTTTAAGTGCCTATTGCTAACATTTTGCACAGCTGATTAATTCAAACAAAAAGAAATGTTTTCTTGAGAAACACAAAAAGTAGCTAATTGTTTCAGTACCAATTACCATGCAAACCAAGTGAAAGACTTTTGTGGGGAAGTCATTAACTTAGTTCTAAATCAGTGGTTCCCAAGTTTGGTTGCATATGAGGATTATCTGGGGACTTAAAATGATACCAATAATACCCATTTGAATCACAGAGATTCTGATTTGATTTGGCTGTGGTGTTTCCTGGGCATTAATATTTTTAAAAGAAACAATTTTTTGGAACAGTTTCAGATTTATAGATAAGTTGAAAATATAGTACAGAGGGATCCCACATGCCCCTCACTGAGTTTCCCCTCTGATATTACCTCCATGGTATTTTTGTCACAACTAAGAAGTGAGCATTAGTACCTTAGTATTAACTAACCTCCAGACTTTTTTATTTCATTGTCATTTCTACTCATGTCCTTTTTTGTTTTCCAGAGTCCCAGTGAGGATACATTTTATCACTGTGTCTCCTGCATCTTACCAGCTTTATGATACTTTCTCAGTATTCCACTGATACTCATGAATTTAAAGCTTTTGGTGAGTATTGACCAGCTGTTTTGAAGAATGTCCTTCAGTTGGGGCTTTTTGATGGTTTTCTCATGGTTACACTGGGGTTATATATTTTGGGAAAGAATATCACAGAGGTGAAGTGCCTTCACCATACATGAGGGAGTAAATGCCATCAGCCTGGCTTCCCACTGAGGATGAGGCCTAGACCTTGATCACCTGCCCAGTGTTTCCATTGTACAGTTATTCTGGACTGCCTTCAAACTTGCTGTATTCTAATTTTTGAGGGCACAAAAGATTGGGTAGGGGAGGAGTTTGGATTCATCTCCTGCAGCCAGAACTATCGATATGAATTATTTCAAAATTTTCACAAGGAGGATTTGTTGCTTCTCCCACATTCATTTACTTATTTAGCCCTTTATTTATATAAAGATTTATATACAGATTCATGGATATTTATTCTATGCTTTGGATTATAATCCAAAACTATATTTTGTTACTCAGATTATTTTAGTTTTGGCCACAGGGCCCTCTTTTAGATTGGTTGCTTTAGTATTTTAAAGTCCTCCAGGTAATACTTCTGTGCAACCATGGTGTGTGTGCATGCTTAGTCGCTTCAGTCATGTCTGACTCTTTGTGACTCCATGGACTTTAGCCCACCAGGCTCCTCTGTCCACAGGATTATCTCCGCAAGAATGCTGGAGTGGTTTGCCACTTCCTCCTCCAGGGGATCTTCCTGATCCAGAGATCAAACCTGCATCTCCTGCGTCTCCTGCATTGGCAAGTAAGCCAGCTGGGAAGTCTGCAACCATGATAGGGGACCCTGGTATACAACAGACCCATGTTTCTCAAAGTGTAGTTGCTGGACAACCAGCATGATCTTCACCTGAAAATTTGTTAGAAATGCAAATTCGAGTGTTAGTCATTTAGTTGTGTCTGACACTTTACAACCCTGTGGTACTGTGGCCCCATGACCAGGCTCCTCTGTCCATGGAATTCTCCAGGCAAGAATACTGGAGTGGGTTGCCATTTTGTTCTCCAGGGGATCTTCTCAACGCAGGGATCGAACCTGGATCTCTCACATTGCAGGCAGATTCTTTACCATCTGAACCACCAGGGAAGATGGCAAAGTGCAAATTCAGGGGCCCCACTCCAAACCTACTGAATCAGTACTGGGTGAAGCCCAAGTGAATCCAAAGGACACTAATGTTTGAAAACCACTGAAGTAGATGGTATCAAGAATACCCTCTAGTCTTCACTAATGTACTGAAAAGGTCACCAGGCACAATTCCATGAAATGCACATGCAGTTTAAGATAAGCATCACATTTTAGGTCTAGAGTTGCCAACTTAGAACTTTAGAAGTGGCCTAATTTCTCCCAGGCAGTATGCAATGATTTAGAGAGCCTTAACAGAGGAAATGTCCCTGCCCTGACACAGACATCTCGCTAGTCTTGGACAACTGTGAACAGAATATGCAAAGGATTAAACACACCCCCCCCCAATATGCCTCTTTATTGTGATAACATAAATATTGATGTACTACTAATTATTAAAATGTGCAAAATTACTGTGAAGAAAGGGACCTCATCTAACCCCAGGCTTTTCTTCTTATTCTCAAAGCAGAGCCATTATCTTCCTCTGACTTATGTTTCAGGTGTTGAAAAGCTAATTCACAGTTCCCCAGCTGCCTACTTGTGGGGACAGCTTTCTTCTGCTACAGGCAGTAATTGCTTTACTGTTAGCCTAAATTGCCCTAGAGAAGAAAGCCTAGCTTTGCTTGCTTCATCTTGTGGGTTTAAAGCAATGCCTATACTTGCTTTGCATTGAAGAGAATTTCTGCAGATATTTTTACTCTAGTACATGTGATCCCTTCCAGTTGGGACATGAAAATAAGATTATGAAGACATGCACTAAAGTACATTTTGTTTGCACTGGTAATGCATTGAAAACAAGTCAGGAATTATCTTGTTTGGGGCAGGGGCTAAAACTACCTTCACCTTGTCTGAGTTAGTGGAGATAGCTTGATAGATTCTGTAGATAAAAATTCACGGATTCATGTTGATGTATGGCAAAACCAATACAATATTGTAAAATAAAAAAAAATACATCTGTTATAAAAAAATAAATAAATAAAGCAAACATGGTGAATATGGAAAAAAAAAATTCACATTCAGTTGGACTGCTCAGTCAGAAATCTGAATAGATAAGAATCATTTGATTTAGAACAGATTAGACCAGAAAATTTAAGTATAATTTGCTTTTCCCAGAACAAACAATTGTATAGATAAAACTAGGCACATACGATTAATAAAAAGTATTTCACTAGTTCTGTTCTGATGTAATGCACAGAACTGTGTTGTTAAACTGGATTCACAAATCTTATCAAACTTTACTATTAAGTAAAGCTTTGCCAATACCAAGCATTACTATTAAGTTCAAGGGTAAAGCTTATTAAGAGGCACAGAGAGGATAGGTTAGAATCTGGGACATCTAGGGTGGCCAGCCAGATCATTTCTTCCTGCAGGAAACATGTATCTTTGGCTCAGAAGAAGTGAGGTCTATAAGTGTGATTGTGATTCCACATAGCAGAATGTGTGCAAATTATGAAAAATGCCCATAATACCTCAGGGTGGTAGTTGTGGTTCAATCTCTCAGTCATGGCCGACTCTTTGTGACCCCCATGGACTGCAGCACGCCAGGCTTCCCTGTCCTTCACCTTCTCCCAGAGCTGCTCAAACTCAGGTCCATTGAGTCAGTGATGCCATCCAAACACCTTGTCCTCTGCTGTCCCCTTCTCCTCCTGCCTTCAATCTTTCCCAGCATCAGCTGATATGAAATTCTGTGGTGAGTCACATCTTGTAAGTCCAGATATTCTGGTTAACTTATCACAGATAAATCTTTAGCCAGGGATATCCTACTGAAGACATTCTAAAGTCAGGGTCTCCTCATAGCATATATCATTGGTCTTCCTACTTGGATACTCAGTTGACAAGGATACTACACTGAATGACACACATTCTTTTCCATCTTCTGAGGATGTGTTCCAGGAAAAAAACTTGTAAATTAACATAAGATCAGTTGCCATAACTCCCTCTTCCCCATAACCTCAACCGGTTTTTGTAGGAACATCGACTCTGTTAATCTACACCCTTTCCACACACACACATGTACACACAGGCACATGGACATACATTTACTCACTCACAACTGACCTTGTCAGTACTTCAGGTAGACTTAGAAATCCTGAGTACTTTTGGTTCCTCTGGGGTTTACAGTTTTTCTTTTCTTTAGCTCTGGCTTTTAATAGTGGTGGGGCATCCCTGGTGGCTCAGATGGTAAAGAATCGGCCTGCAGTGCAGGAGACCCAGGTTTGATCCCTAGGTTGGGAAGATCCCCTAGAGAAGGAAATGGCAACCTACTCCAGTACTCTTGCCTGGAGAATTCCATGGACAGAGGAGCCTGGTGGGCTAGAGTCCATGGGGTTGTAAACAGTCAGACATGACTGAGCGACTAACACTTTCTTTCAGCAGTGGCATCTGTTGCTCAACCTTCACAAGGCCAAGGCACTCACATTTACATCCATACTAGAGATTAAGTAATTTAGTGCCTGACACTTGAGGGTATTGGCACCCATGTGAAGGCTTCCCTCCACTGCTGCTCCATGACAGCAAGGTATAACCTCAAACTATTGTCTTTCTCAGCCTAGGTTACTGTAGTTTTAGTAGCCAGTCTTCCTCCAACTTCAGGCCTTCCATCTGTCCCACTGCAATCTATCTCACACATTGCATCTAGGTGTACTTTCTACAATGTGAATATGATTGGACCCTTCTCAGAACTAGAAACTTTCAGTGGCTCCCCAGGGTTATCAATATAAAACATAAGCTTCTTATTCTGTATGCCATATTTTGGAGTTGTATTATTGAGTACTTATCCTGCTGCATATCTTTCCTCTCAACCCATATAACTCAAGATTTCAAGATTCTGTGCCATTATAGTTTCTGTTCACTCTGCGCGAGATAATCTTCTCCCCCACTCCTTTTTAAATCCAAATTAGTTCTTCCTTATCCTGCATGGCTGGTCTGGGTAATGTCTTCTCTGGGACAATTTTCTGGCCCCAACTTTCTAAAGTAGATACTCAAAGTTGAAAAAAAAAAAAAAAGATGAAAAAGAATACATTTGAATCAGTTCTAATGAGGTGGATGAAACTGGAGCTTATTATACAAAGTGAAGTAAGCCAGAAAGAAAAACACCAATACAGTATATTAATGCATATATATGGAATTTATAAAGATGGTAACGATAACCCTATATGCAAGACAGCAAAAGAGACACAGATGTATAGAACAGTCTTTGGACTCTGTGGGAGAGGGCGAGGGTGGGATGATTTGGGAGAATGGCATTGAAACCATTGAAAATAATGGTATATTATCATATGTGAAAAAAAATAATAAAATTTAAAAAAAGAGCAAAATGACACATGCTATGCTATATATGTCTGTTCTCTGGCCTATCTGTCTCTCTTACTGTCCTTGGAGCAAGAATTCTATGGTCTGTTTGGTTGTGACTTCAGAGACTAGCCGACAGAAACATACAAGGATGGATGCAGTGAAGGGCACAGATGGGAGCTTTACCAGCATGAAGGGGTGTGATGCCTTTTTCTCAGCCTGAAGGTGAGGTGTGGCTCTAGGGAGAGTTCTAGGAATTGGGAAGGAATCTTGAGATGTCTCAGGCCTGATCTTGATACAAAGGTGGTAAGCTATTTGATGAGAATGAGTATGGGGATGAGGGCTGGAAGGGAAAATTTGGATAAGCACAGAGAAAAAATGGGCTGATGACTGAAGATAAGTGAGGAGGTTTAAAAGAAGCAGGATCCTCCAAGGCAAATTGCAAGGGCTAACTGAGTGCTGGTCTGTTGACTTTGTGTAGAAGCAGATCCTGACAGATCCTGAGACTGTAGGGATTAGTGGAGTTTGTGTGACGGGAAGACAAAGAGCTGAGGGGGTTGAGGAGGTTAATGAGAGGTGCTTGAAAGCACGGCCTGAGAAAGTTGGCCTGGAGAAGGAAGGATGGGAGGTCAAGAGAGGGCTGAGATGTTGAAAGACAGTGTGGAGTCACTTACATCCCTGGCTTTGACTGTGGTTAACCAAAGTAAACACTCAGCACCAATAAGAGTCGTAAGATTCCCCAACATGGGAACAGTGTCATCCACTTTAATGTAGGAGATTTGGATGTTATGAAATGTTTAAGGAAAAAAGGAGTAATAAGACTTTTATTCCATGGATGGGAGACCAGGGGGGACTGGAACTAAAATTAGTTCTCATGAAGAACATTGATAACATTCTTAAAAATCTAGTTGTCTTTTCTATCTGGGTAACATCTGGAACAGAGAATTAAGTAATAATAAATAATAAAGCTTTCTTCTATTCAGAATGACTGTCTTTGGTTTAAAATATTTTCAGCTCTCTTGTCTCTTGGGCTAATTGTCATTATAGACAAGGGCCTTAGCTGCCAAGTTGTCTTCCCAACACACTGTGTAGCAAAAGATTAAAAGATAATTGGATCAAAAAATTCACAGGAAAATCACCAAGATGAAAACATTTCTCTGTCAGGCCTATCCCTGGGAGGGACACTGGGATTAAGTGAGCCACAAATAGTACGTGGTGACCTCACCAAATGCGGTGTTACTGAGCCTAAGATGGTTATATAATAATAAGAAGAATCTACTTTACATGTGATACAAGAAGAAAAGGACTGTTCACACTGTTCCATCTCATATACCAGACAATCTGAAAGTTCTTTTTATTCTCATAAATAGGGTTGATTTTAATGTGATCATCACAGCCTTTTTAGGGTCTTTACAGCCCCAAGGGATTCTTAACTGTTGGAGAACGTCTCCCAGCCTATGTTATAATAAATAAATCCTTAGTTCCAGATCAATCCAAACTTGCATATTTATTTCTGTAATAATTGTTGTAGCTATTTAGTTAAGTTGTTATATTTTATGATGATGTGGTATGTGTGTGCTCAGTCATGTTCGACTTGTTGCAGCCCCATGGACTGTAGCCCCAAGGCTCCTCTGTTCATGGAATTTTCCGGGCAAGATTATGGAATTTCCGGAGCAGGATGCCATTTCCTCCTCCAGGGAATCTCTCCCTCCAGGATTGAACTTGCATCTCTTGCATCTCCTGCATTGATAGGACGACTCTTTACCACTACACCACCTGGGAAGCCTTATTAAATTTTATCACAATTTAATTAGAATACTTATTACTTTTAGTTTTACAATGTTCTTTTATTATTTTGTAGCTGATATTATTTTTTCAGGTTTCACACATTTTGTTGGTTTTTTATAAAGTTTATCAATTGTAGACACTGTGCCTGGTGATGCCAATAGATAAGTGGCTCTGAGCCTACGGGGAGAGGTTATGTTCCTAGAGGAGATACTGTAAGATGAAGTCAAGGTGGCTGAGACTGGGTTCAAGTGCAAGATTTGCATCTAACTGGTATGATGCTGGCAAGACCTTTGCCTCCCTCTCCATCTCATTAACCTGAGCCATCAGTAGTGAATGATGTTTTGCTTAGCTTTTAGTAGAAACAGATAAATAATCAGGCAAATAACACATATTAAAGACATATAACAGGTTGCTATGGGAACAAATAGAAGAGGCAGGGAGTTCAAGGATGCCATGGCTCTTTTCCTTAGTGAAAATATAGGTAATACTTGGTTTAGGTTGCTTTTATTTTTTTACAGGTTTTATATAAGGGGTCAAATAAAAGTATATTACATCAGAAAACTTTCTTTGATACTTTATGGTATTGTAGAAACAACAGAGAATTGAAGTCAGAAATTTTGGTTTTAAATTCCATTTTGTTTCTCTGAATGATCTGAAAAAATCAGTGTATCTGGACTTCAGTCTCCACATCTCTAAAAGCACAGTTTGCTGAGGTAAAGAGTGTCCTCCCCAAATTCATGTCTATCTAGAACCTGTTGTTGTTCAGTCACTCAGTCGTATCAGACTCTTTGTGACCTCATGTTCTGCAGCATGTCAGGCTTCCCTGTCCTTCACTATTTTCCAGAGCTTGCTTAAACTCATGTCCATTGAGTCAGTGATGCATCACACCATCTTATCCTCGGTCACCCCTTCTTCTCCTGCCTTTGGTCTTTCCCAGCATTAGGGTCTTTTCCAATGAGTCGGCTCTTTGCATTAGATGGCCAGAGTACTGGGGCTTTAGCTTCAGCATCAGTCTTTCCAATGAATATTCAGGGCTGATTTCCTTTAGGATTGACTGGTTTGATCTCCTTTGCAATCTGAGGGACTCAAAAATCTCTAGCACCACAATTTTCAGGTGTAATTAAGTTGAGTTCATACTGGATTAGAGTGGACACTCCTGCAAGAGGCAGTCTCCTTATAGACGAGGGAGATTTGGACACAGACATACAGGGGAAACGGATCTGTGAAGATGAGGGGAAAGGCTGGAATGATGCATGTACGAGCCCAGGAATGACATTCTTAAGTTCTACCTAGTATTATGCTAATATTTTCCTTTTCCATAATCCTTTGTTTTTTCACAAAATTATTAGCAAAGACATTTAAAACAGCACCATTTAGTAGTTATACTAATCATGACTATAGGAAGGTTTGTTTTTCCATATTATTTTTTCTTGATTGTATTGTTTTTATATTCATTGGTTTATATTAATAATCCTATAAAGAATTTTCAATTTTATTTTAAATTTAAATGTGATATTGTTGGAAGTATTATTACTCGTAACTTTAAAATCAACTCAGATCCCCTTGAGTCTCAATCCTGTCTCCACTATTTGCTAATATACCTTAGGCTTCTATATAATGGAAATAAAATAATAGGTCTTAGATATGCTTACTTGATATTTGTGAGTAAAGGGCTAATGTATTTTGAAATGACTAGCAAACTGTAAATACTTATGTCTGTTGAACATAATCAAATGATTTACTTCATGCTCAATTCTATGATAATAATAATAATAGCACATAGAACTCTTCTCAGTGTTATTTGGCAGCCTGGGTGAAAGGAGAGTTGGGGGAGAATGGATACACATATATGTATAGCTGAGTGCCTTCTCTGTTCACCTGCTATCATGACATTATTAATTGGCTATCAGTTCAGTTCAGTCATTCAGTCATGTCTGACTCGTGACCCCATGGACTGCAGCACGCCAAGCCTCTCTGTCCATCACCAACTCCCAGAGCATCCAACCATCTTATCCTCGGTCATCCCCTTTCCCTCATGCCTTCAATCTTTCCCAGCATCAGGGTCTTTCCCAATGAGTCAGTTCTCTGTATCAGGTGGCCAAAGTATTGGAGTTTCAGCTTCAGCATCAGACCTTCCCGTGAATATTCAAGACTAATTTCTTTTAGGATTGACTGATTTGATCTCCTTGCAGTCCAAGGGAATCTCAAGAGTGTTCAACACCACAGTTCAAAAGCATCAATTCTTCGGCGCTCAGCTTTCTTTATGGTCCAACTCTCACATCCATACATGACTAATGGAAAAACCATAGATTTGACTATATGAACTTTGTCAGCGAAGTAATGTTTCTGCTTTTTAATATGCTGTCTAGATTGGTCATAGCTTTTCTTCCAAGGAGCAAGTGTCTTTTAATTTCATGGCTGCAGTCACCACCTGCAGTGATTTTGGAGCCCAAGAAAATAAACTTTGTTACTGTTTCCATTGTTTCCCCATCTATTTGCCATGATGTGATGATCTTAGTTTTTTGAATGTTGAGTTTTAAGCCAGCTTTTCCACTCTCTTCTTTCACTTTCATCAAGAATTCCTCTTCACTTTCTGCCATAACGGTGGTGTCATCTCCATATCTGAGCTTATTGATACTTCTCCCGGCAATTTTCATTCCAGCTTGTGCTTCATCCAGCCTGGCATTTTGCATGATGTACTCTGTATGTAAGTTAAATAAGCAGGGTGACAATATACAGTCTGACGTACTTCTTTCCCAATTTGGAACCAGTCTGTTGTTCCATATCCAGTTCTAACTGTTGCTTCTTGACCTGCATACAATTTCTCAGGAGTCAGATACAGTGATCTGGTATGCTATAGAATTCAAGTATTTCTTAACTATAGTTTCATGTGCCATATCAGAGAAGGCAAAGGCACTCCAGTGCTCTTGCCTGGAAAATCCCATGGCTGGAGGAGCCTGGTGGGCTGCAGTCCATGGGGTCGCTGAGTCGGACATGACTGAGCAACTTCACTTTCACGTTTCACTTTCATGCATTGGAGAAGGAAATGGCAACCCACTCTAGTGTTCTTGCCTGGAGAATCCCAGGGACGGCAGGGCCTGGTAGGCTGCCTTCTATGGGGTCACACAGAGTTGGACACAACTGACGTGACTTAGCAGCAGCAGCAGCAGCATGTGCCATATATTCTTAAAATGTGTCCTGTTGAATTAAAATAGCGAACCATAGAGATCATTTCAAAATGGAACCAAGAGCCCATGAAACAATATTGCCACTTAGTCTAAAAGTGTAAATTTTCCTCTTGAGGCACTTGGGAATGTGAATAGACACAGGTAAACCTACCGTCCATTATGGACACGTCCTTGAGCTTGGGAGTCAAAGAAAGGACCTGCACAGCCCATAATTGAAAGGGTCATAAGGACTTAGATCAGAGTTCTGTTCCCGGATACATTCTCTGTAACATGAAGACAACAGATGTGATGGGGTAACCAGTTTGAACTTTGAAAGAAAGTCTGAACCATTTCAAGTTCCTGATTTACCACCCTCCATTTTCCCAAAGAGAGAGCATTCCGAGAAGAAAAGCAGAGGGTGAAGCAGAAGCTGTAGTGAAGTGAGACTGCTCCAGTCCCAGCTACAAGGGAAGAACTCTAAAGACGGTCCTCAAATTGCATTCTAGAATTATTTTGCCTTCTGGTAGTATGTCTATCCCCCTTTCCTTGCCATAGCACCCCCTTTCCAGATATACATGAGCAGCAGGACTATTCACCATTGATTATTATTTCATCTGCATAGATAACTGAACTTGTTGCTGTCTTAAAAGTAAAGGAACAGATTTCCTTGGTGGTCCAGTGGTTAAGGCTTCACCTTCCAATGCAGGGGGTGTGGGTTTGCTACCTGGTTAGGGAGCTAAGATCCCACATACCTTGTGCCCCAAACACTAAAACATAAAACAGAAGCAATATTGTAACAAATTCAATAGAGACTTTAAAAAAAGTCCACATTAAAAAAAAAATCTAAAAAAAAAAGTAAAGGAACAGACTCTTTAAATTACAGCATGAAGGCGCTCTCCTATATCAGTGCCATTAAATTAAATTTCTGCTCTGGATGATGCATAAAAATGACTTGTGATTTTTTTTCCTTGGGTGACTCATTTTGTTTGAACTCCAAGGCAATTCTTCAGAAATGGAAAGAGGCTATTTAAAGATCAGCTGTGAGGCTGTCATTTAAAAATCATTTTTAAAAGTGAGATCTTCTCTGCCAGCACCAAATGATAGAAACTTGAAAATCCTGAACTCAGTTCTCAAAAACATCATCTTTGAAAAAGAAGTTTAAGAAATGTTAAGTAGCCTCTAAAAAAAGCAATTTGAAGGGAGTAAAGGAACAATAATAAAATCTTAATTTTTTAAGTGAAAAATTACACCTTTTCTTATATGAAGAGTTTCTTGATTCCTGTGTCTTACCTCCCCCTTAAAAAATTATTAACATTCCTCAGCAAAACCTAATACCTCTCCTTAAAAAACAAAATTTAATATAAGCCTAAAAAACAATAATTGGGATAAGTCATAGCTGCTGTATCTTCAGTGAACAGTTTATAATATTTAATGCTTTTTATCAGGCATTCTTGTGTCAGAATACAATAAAGATCATCAACAGAATTTATAGTATGCAGTTTTTCTTTCTAAAATCTATTCTCTTTTTCTTTTAAAATGTAATTAAAAAAATGCTCCTCCAGGGACTGTCTCAGGCTGTTGGGAGGACTTCAGATCCCTGGTATTACCCCATGGATTCCTTGCCTAGTTTATCATCTTCCAGCTCCAACCCACTCACATTTTTTCCAATTTTCCCCATGACCATGGAAAGACTTGCTCATGAAATTATCCAATAAAGCTTTTATCATTTTATTAAATCTGTGTTAAAATAAAAATAACCCTGCAAGAATTGAGGCTTTAGGTGAATGACTTTCCAACTGTTCAAAACAATTTTTCCCCCCATCTGTGCAATTCAAAGGAACTCTTTTCTGAAGTTGCCACTAGAAGCAGATAAGGGGAGATGTAGATTGGGAAGATGCAGAAGGGCATGGGTCCTGGCCAGCTTTCTGCCTTACACCCCACAGAACCAGAGAGAGTCCTGATAGCACAAGAAAATCCTAGAGTTGTTGATGTAACCAGTCTGTGAAGATTAAAGCACAATGTGCTTAAACTATTTCCTGTTGGTGTAGAAAGCCTTGTTCCCAACTGTTCTGGAATTTCTGGAGGAGGAGAAGTATTTACACTTCTTCTTAGTTATCTCTAGCTTCAAAAGCCTATTTTCTCTGTATTAATTAAATTTAGGCATCATTTCTGCTTCATTCACGAGCTATCCATGGTCTCCTGTTGTGACCTAGGCCTGAATTTGGGACCCATTTCCTTCATTTCCATGCACAGAGATTAAAACACAAAAGGACTCAGCATGGGGGGTTCTATAACGCAATAATGTGAACAGCTTAATTCGATATCTAAATACTTACAGAGTATCTCTCCTTCTACCACCCTGGATGCTGGCTTTCCTTCAGTCCTCTGTATTCCCTTTCTCCTGCCTCGCAATTCCTTCTTCACCTCACAATGTCATTTCTTTGAAAAATCGTTGTCTTTCTCCTATGTATTCTTGCCAGCTTCACCTTTCTTTCTCCAATGTTAAACCAAAAATATTCTTTTCTCATAAGACATTCTGGTGCCAGCTTATAAAATAACACCCTTTTTACTCTTGCCTGGAAAATTCCATGGATGGAGGAACCTGGTGGGCTGCAGTCCATGGGGTCGCTAAGAGTCAGACACGACTGAGCGACTTTACTTTCACTTTCATGCATTGGAGAAGGAAATGGCAACCCACTTCAGTGTCCTTGCCTGGAGAATCCCAGGGACGGAGGAGCCTGGTGAGCTGCCGTCTATGGGGTTGCACAGAGTCGGACACAACTGAAGTGACTTAGCAGTAGCAGCAGCAACTTACTACTTTCGTACAAATAAAGAATCACAGAATAAGCTTTAAGCTCAGGGTGTCAAAGAGAAAGAGAAAAACCCCTCAGTAGAATGGCGTGTATGGAGTAGAGACGCAAAGGGGCAGAGGACCTAGGGAGATGCAGTGGTGCTGGAAACAAGCCTTCCACCTGCCATCATTCAACTTGGCTTTGTCCCTGCTCTCTACAGTGGCTCTCCACTGTCTATGTCTTCACTAACTCAAGTTCTTGATCCTAAGCTTTTTAAACCAAAGTTGTGGCATTACACATTTATTTTGTTACTGTCTCCACAGTTCCAAACGTTGTCTTTCAGAATTACTTTTATCACCACCTCTCTACCAGCTAATAATATATTCTCTCTCCAGATTCTTGCATTAATGACTTAGGATCATAACCTCCTGTGAATTGTATATTATTAAATCTCGTTTCCAGCAGCTGAGATTAGAATAAAGAGAAGTTAATAAGTTGCATAGAGTCACAAAATGAGTCATTAGAACTGGGGACAGATTTCAGGCGCTGAAGCCACCAGTCCTGCTTCTCAATAGACCTGCTGGCTGCATATTAATTTAACTTCCCTGCAAATATGCTGAATCATGCTGTCTCTTGTGTGTCCTGCTCCCTGCTCAGAGATGGTTCACTGCCTTCAATGCTTCATTCTCATTCTGTCATTTATCTATCATCTAAATAAGTTTAAAAAAAATCTTACAAAATATTCCTAGAACCTTCTGTCTGACATTGTGATCAAATGTCATCTTTTGGAAGAATTGGAAATGATTGCATTCTAAACAACAACGTACCATAACATTCTTCGCTACAGGCTGACCATATGCATTCATTTAACTTCAGTACGTTACTCAGTGTTTTTTATTTTAGATTATTTGTTCTAAAAGGTGTTTTCTTGAAAAAAAGGTTGGAAAGAAAAACTGAAACAACAGTCTTGGTAATCTTCAGTATGTGGGGAGAGGTAGGGCAAAAACGACTTCTGAATTAAAAAATAATGATACTCATTAGTTGCATGGCCAAGGTTTGTCCAAAGCCAAGATTTGTCAAGTCCAAAAGTTTACTTGCAGATATATGTTTTCGTTTGTGTTTTGGTTTTTTTAATTGAAGAACAGCTGACATAATGTGTTAATTAGCACTGTACAGCAAAATGACTCAGTTATACATATATATGTATTATTTTTTTAATATTCTTTTCCATTATGGTTTATCATAGGATACTGAATAGAGTTCTCTGTGCTACATAGTAGGACCTTGTTGTTCATCCAGTTTTTATATATAACAGCTTACATCTGCTAACCCCAACCTCCCAGTCCATTCCTCCCCCCAACACTCTTTCCCTTGGTAACAACAAACCTGTACTCTAGTTCTGAGAGTCTGTTTCTGTTTCACAGGTTCATCTGTGTCGTATTTTAGGTCCCACATATAAGTGATATCATATGGTATTTGTCTTTCTCTTTCTGACTTATTTCACATAGTACAATAAGTTGTATCCATGTTTTTGCAAATGACATTATTTTGCTCTTTTTCATGGCTGAGTAGTATTCCATTGTATGTATGTACCATGTCTTCTTTATCTATTCATCTGTTGATGAATATTTGTTTCCATGTCTTGGTTATTGTTAATAGTGCTGCTGTGAACATAGAGGTGCATGTATCTTTTTGGATTAGAGTTTTGTTTGGGTATATACCCAGGAGTTGCATTGCTGGATCATATGGTAATTTTATTTTTAGTTTTCTGGGAAATCGCCATACTGTTTTCCATAGTGACTGTATCAACTTACATTCCCACCAGCAGTGTAGAAGAGTTCCTTTTTCTCCATATCCTCTCTAGCATTTATTATTTGTAGACTTTATAATTATGGTCCTTCTGACCATGATTTTCACTTCTCTAGTAATTAAAAATGTTGAATGTCTTTTCATGTGCCTATTGGCCATTTGTATTTCTTCTTTGGGGAAATGTCTGTTTAGGTCTTCTGCTTATTTTTTTGATTGGGTTGTTTGGTTTTTGTTGTTGAGTTGTATGAGCTGTTTGTATATTTTGGAAATTAAGTCTTTGTCAGTCACGTTGTTTGCAAATGGTTTTCTCCCCTCTGTCTTTTCATTTTATTTATAGTTTATTTTGCTGTGCAAAGACTTATAAATTTGATTAGGTCCCATTTCTATTGCCCTGGGAAACCAACCTAAGAAAACATTTGTAGGATTTATGTCAGAGAATGTTTCACCTGTGTTTTCTTCTGGAGTTTTATGGTGTCAATGTCTTATGTTTAAGTCTTTAAGCCATTTTTAATTTATTTTTGTGTATGGTAGGCATATTTATTTTAGAAACACTATTTCCATTTGTTATAGTCCCTTGAAAAGTATTATATTCCAGTGCACTTCAATACTAATCAGGAAGCAAACAAAGTGATTGGCTTTTTGATAGCAATATTAGAGAAAGAGTTCAAGGTAAGAGGCAAGGGATAAAATAGATATAGCTACTGAGAAGCTTTGAAATAATACTTCTACTAAGAGAAGCAGTCAGATGGTAAAAGGAGTAAACTAGATGTCAGAAGGCTTCTTTATTCTAGTGACAATCAACACACGGTAGTTATGGACACCAGATCAGGTTCATTGTGAAGTTCAAATGAAATAGTGGATGGAAAGAATCATAAGCTCTATGGCACTGCAAGTATTTGCTCCTACTGGTGTGATGCCAAAAGATGCCTTGTAAATGAGACAAGTTGGTCACTTATACAGATCCTCACCAGGTTGGGTTACCAGATAGAATACAGTTTGCCCAGTTTAGTTTGAAGTTTAAATAAACAATGAGTCATTTTTTTTTACTATAACCATACTCTATGATATTTATTATTTATCTTAAATTCTAATTTAATGGGTACTCTGAATTTTATCTGCTGAATCTGGCAACCCTATCAACCAGGGAAATGTACTTGATTCAGAACTGACCGTCAAGATTGCAGCTCAGAAACCTGATGATGTTGATATAAACAGTGTGCAGAGTCATTTATTAGTTATTAGGAATGTAGCTATCAAGAGATACAGATAGCTGTACTAGGCTTTCTATACATTTTTCCCTGCAGGCAAGTTGAATATGAAGTCATTTTAAATGCCCAGTGATTTCTTGGGGAGCAAATTCTCCCCTCCTATAGGATGCCAAGCCAAGGAAATAGTAGAGTTCAGTTCCCAGGAATGCACACTGCCAACAATTTCTGCTACAGTTTTCCTTTTTCTCAGTCCACATTGTATTTTACATTGACCATTTAACTGAGGATAATCCATTCTTGCCTAACTTAGAACACATCTGTCTCTTCAATTTGACTCTATACATCTTTGTTTAATCTGTTATATCTTGATCTTAAAGTTTAACCCTTCACATTAATCTTATTTGTAATATTTAATCCTCACAGTGGTAACCTTCTTATGGTTCATATTCTGAAAACAAATTCTAGGTGTATGAAAAAAAGACACACTGGCATGGAAAGGTACTTTTTTAGAGGTTCAAAGAATATACAAAAATAATAAAGTATTTGTGAGAATTTAAGATTATTATTATTTTTTTTCTGGCTAACTTGCTACAGAAAGCTAAGCAAGATGAACTTTAAATAGACTGAGCAGACCCAGAAATATAATCCTACCCCTCTAATAAACAGTCTGAAGCAGAGTCCCTCTGATCCCAATCTCAAACTCAGGAAAGAGTTATATCTAAACAAGAAGATGAGGAAGTGTTTCTTTAGAATATCTGCCAAAGTAAACCTCTGCCATCAAAGTGGAGTTAGTGATGTCCTCCTGAACCTCAAAGTCTTCAAGGAAGTTAGGACTAGTGGGTTTATTAGGTAATCTTCCTCTTAAAGAGAAAGGCATTTGTTTTTTTCTGTATATTCTTGATAGTAGTACTAACGGACAAATTCACTCAATAGCCTGAGTGTGACTAAGGGGTTAGATAGTTTTGGGTTTTTACCTCAAGGTTATCCACCCACATAATAACAATTAGATTTCAAACATTGAGATAGCATTTTTAATTCAAGTAATTTCCTTATCATTGAATGCTTTTAGATAACTTTTGGAAATGTAAATACCCAGTGTAATATTTAAAAATAAAGGACTACTTACTTACAAATTATAATCACATATGACAATTTTTCTACTTTAACATACTTTATGTGTCCTAAATTAATTCTTTATTCAAAAAGAAAGAATAATTTTAAATTTTAAAAAATTTAAAATTTAAAATTTTCAAGTATAAAACTATCAAATGTTCCATCTGAAGAAAGGAGAAATAGGAACCACTTAAAGGAAAAATCTAATACAAGAGAAAAAAAATTGCCAAAAAATAACTTTAATTGTAGAGAATTTTACAGTGGGCTGGAACAATAGATGTTATTTATCTATAGGCCAACTTTTTCTTTTGCAAGGTGTAGGCAATTCAGAACATCAAACAGATATAAATTCTTAGTATCATTAATGTTTTACTTGATTTTCTATAGGGATAAAAAAGAAAGATTTTTGGAAATAACTGAAAAAGAAAGAAAAGATGGTTTTCAACCCCTTTATAGTATTAAAATATCTGGACATTAGAGGGATCATTCACTTTATAAATATTTACTGAGGTCATATTACTTGCCACACATGTGATAGAAGCTGGGATGCAGAAATGGACTGCATTGTCAGTGTTCCTTTCCTTATGGAACTCACCGTCCAGCACTCTGCTCCCTGTATGGTAGCCATTGTTGTGTTCAGTTGCTAAGTCTTAATCAGACTCTTTGGGACCCCATGCATGGACTGCAGCACACCAGGCTTCCCTGTCCTTCACTATCTCCCAGAGCTTGCTCAAACTCATGTCCATTGTGTCGGTGATGCCATCTGACCATCTCATCCTCTGTCATCCTCTTATCCTGCTGCCCTCAATCTCTTCCAGCATCAGAGTCTTTTCCAGTGAGTTGGCTGTTCGCATCAGGTGGCCAAAGTATTAGAGTTTCAGCTCCAACATCAGTCCTTCCCATGAATATTCAGGGTTGGTTTCCTTTAGGATTGACTGGTTTGATCTTCTTGCAATTCAAAGGACTCTCAAGAGTCTTCTCCAACATCACAGTTCAAAAGCATCAATTCTTTGGCACTCAGCCTTCTTTATGGGCCAACTCTCACATCCATACCTCACTACTGGAAAAACCATAGCTTTAACTATATGGATCTTTGTTGGCAAAGTGATGTCTCTGCTTTTTAATGCACTGTCTAGTTTGTCATGGCTTTCCTTCCAAGGAGCAAGTGTCTTTTAATCTCAAGGCTGCAGTCACCTTTTGGAGCCCAAGAAATCACTGCTTCCACTGTTTCCCCTTTTATTTGCCATGAAGTGATGGGACCAGATGCCATGATCTTAGTTTTTTGAATGTTGGATTTTAAGCCAGATTTTTCACTCTCCTCTTTCACCCTCATCAAGAAGGTCTTTAGTTCCTTTTCCCTTTCGGCCATTAAAAGACCCAGCACAACATAAATAAATATATCTTAAAAAATGAATTTTAGGTTTTATTTAATTTTAATATATACATGGTAGCTATAGTCACATGCAGATATTAAAATTAAATAAAATCTAAAATTCAGCCTTTTCTTTTTAAGAATTTATTTATTTATTTATGGCAGTTCTGGGTCTTTGCTGCTGCTCATGGGCTTTCTCTAGTTGCAACTAAAGGGGACTACTCTTTGTTTGGGTGTGCATGCTTCTCACTGTGGTGGCTTCTTTTGGTGGGGTGCATGGACCCAAGGGTGTGGACTCAGTAGTTGTGGTACACTGGCTAGTTGCTCCTTGGCATGTGGGATCTGGACCAGGGATCACAGCCATGTCCTCTGCATTGGAAGGTGAATTCTTAATCACTAGACCACCAGGGAAGCTCTAAAATTCAGTTCTGAAGTCACATTATTCATATTCTTAAGCATTTTATATTATAAAACATTTGCATTATCACAGAAAATTCTGTTAAATAATGTTGTTAGTGAAATAATTAAACAGTAATCAAATCATCACACACCTAAATACACAATTACAAACCATGATAAATGCTCTGAAATAAAAGATGAAGTTGTTTCAAGAGCAAAAAGCAAAGTGATTTGAACTAATCTAGGGTGTTATAGAAGGTTTTCCTGATGAAATAATGGTTGACCTGATAGTGGAAGAATGAGTAAAACAAAAAAGTCATGGGATGAAAAAGTGGTCATGCCAGAGGGAACAGTATGACCAAAATCCTGAAGCAGGAGGGACCCCTAGATTCAGAGGGATCCAGGAAAGACTGGGAAACAGGAGAGCAATGTGTAGTGAGGCTGAATAGGTTGGTAAGGGCAAGTCACAGGAAAGATGAGTCTTTTTTCCTGGGAGTGATTAGCAGCCATTGAAGGATTTTTAAGGAGGCAGTGGCTTGATCAGATGTTAATTTTAATGCAGCAGGATGGAACTCTGACCCTTTGAATCCTTTAGCTCTTCTCATCCTCAGCCTTGCTGGGGGGTTGCTGTTTAACAGCAACAGGTGGAAGATATTCCATTGAAGGCAATCTCTAGTGGCAACAGAGCAGTTTGTGAGTCTCTTAGAGTCTCTGTTCTGAAGAATGAGAAGAGCCAGGGGAAAGGAACCTGCCCATCTTCATCAAAAGATGAAGACCCTACAAAGATGCAGTGGGTAAGGGGAGTATCATGGCATATCATAGAGGACTTCCACCTGACAATTCAAGGTGAACTCAACACTCACTGAGTAATAATAATAAGTGACATTTATCCCATAACTATTATATGCCAATCACTGTGAAGTACTTTTGCCTGTTTAAAGTCATTACTCTTTTAAGTATTTGTGTGTGTGTATGTCCTGTTAAATTATGCTTACTATTCTCATTATCTAAATCATTGTTCTCCTCAAACCGTGGTCTCCAGAGTAGCAGGATCTGTATTACCTGAAAGCTTGTTAGGAGTTCAAAATCTCAGGTCCTGTATCAGACCCACTGAATCAGAAACTCTGGGGACGAGCCCAGCATTCTGAGTTTGAACAACACCTCCAAGCGATTCTGCTACATACACTCAAGTTTGAGAACCATCGATCAAGAACAAAGCTGCCTGAATTAAATTTTAGCTCTATTTCAGCTACGTAATCTTGGGAAAGTCACTTAACAATTTTAGAGATAAATGATTAAGTTGCTTCAACAGTGTAACTCATGTTCTTTGCTTTGTTTCATTATTTTTCTATCATTATAAAGTGACTGTCTTTATCTCAGATAATTTTTTTACATAAACTATAATTTTCACGATAATAGATTAAATAATGATGAGAGCACATTAAAATGACAGCCTGAATTTATAATCTATAAATTTATGATCTTCTCAAAAAATATTGAGAAGCCCAGAAATGGTCATGGAAAAAAGCAAATGTCAAGGGTGATTGATAAAATATAGATTATATTGCCTGTTTTTGATTTTTTAAATGAAATTATACTTAATATTATATCTTGCTTCTTTAGTTCAAAACTATGCTGTTAAGTAGAGTTGAGGTTTAGTCAGTCAGTTATGCTGTATAATATTTCACACTATTAGAATTCAGTAGTGCAATCGATAATAGCAGCTTTTGACATTTTTTTTTTTTACTGTTTCTGACAAAACTTCTATAAATGTACTTAAACGTGTTTGCTTCAATGTGCAGGTGCTTCTTGAAGATAGATACCTAGAGGTAGAACTACTGGGTCATGGGATATGCACATCTTTAACTTTACCAGATAATGCCAAATCTTATTGTATCAATGCATACTCTTACCACTAATGTATGGTATCTCTCATTGTTTCATACCCTCACAAGCATTTTATTGGTTCTTCTCTGTCCATCATCTAGATGCACTCCCCTATGTTAAAAAATATATTTATTTTTAATTTACTATTTTTATTATTTTTCACTGCTGCATGGGCTTCCTGTAGTTGCGGCGAGTGAGGGCTACTCTACATTGCAGGGCACAGGCTTACTGCGGTGGTTTCTCTCGTAGCCTAGCACAGGCTCTAGGCTCACAGGCTTCAGCAGCTGAAGCACAGAGGCTTAGTTGTCCTGCAGCATGTGGGGTCTTCCCAGATCAGGGATCAAACCCATGTCCCCAGAATTGGAAGGCAGATTCATAACCACTGGATTACCAGGAAAATCCACTCCCATATTTCTTGACCTGCTTAGTTTCTGAAATCTTCCTCTAGGACTTTAGCATCATGTTAATAATTTTTCTATACATTAATTAGTTCAGAGAGTCTTGAGCTCCTCCTTCTCAATGACCTTCTTCTCTAACATAGGTCATCTCACTGACCACACACTGGATATATCACTATTCACACAATTTCTTCACCTCAGAAGCTTTTTACATCATGGTTTTTGGTATTTAGGGAGTTAATAATTACATTCTGTTTCGAGTTCAGAATTACATGAGAAACTTATAAAGACATCAGACAGGCAAAGATTTATTATTGTCGGTGCTAAAGGAGAATGTAGCATAGGTTTAAGCATAATGGGATTCCTACTGCTTTTCCTCATGAATTAAACTTTCCCTCACAGAAATGAAGTCCTTTCAAATAGGAAAAGAATTCCTGCTTTTCGGGAGCCTCATGGAAGGGGCTGTGCCAAGTAGGCTTTTTCCTGATTTTACCTTGGAAGAAGTTGCTGTTTCTCCTTTAAGAGAACAATGAAAGTTATTCCTTCTACAAGCTTTACCTCTGTGACATGCATTTCCTCTTTTCTTGGGAAATGTGTGGAGAAGCTTATCCTTATAAGGACACTTTTTAATCTTCCACTTCCTCACCCTGTTGTCAATATCATAGAACCCATTCTTCATCTTCATATGATCACACTCCTTTGTTTATTCTATTTTTTCCCAAAGTCATCACATTTTTTCTAAACTCACTTGTTCTCCAACCAAGCCTGTACTTATATCTACTTGGCTCAACAATATCCAGACATCACCAAGAATTTTTTTCCTTGACTTACCTCCATTCCTGTTCTGTCAATCCCCATCTCTAAATCATCAACAATTTCTGCTCTTTTCCATTCCCCATCCTGGGCTTCTTAATTTTCTCCTGGCTTTTCTGAGGAATAATTGGCAAAAATATATATACAATTTTTTAAGGTGTACAATATGATGTTTAGATACAAAACAGTTACATGATGAAATCATTATCCTAATCAAGTTAATTAATATATCCATCCCCTCACATACTTTTCAAGATACCATTTTTTGGTGTGGTGAGAGCATCTGAGATTTACTCTTCATCAAATTTCAAATATGCAATACAGTATTAACTATAGTCCTAGGCTTCTGCATATTTTTAGATACTCACAAGTTTATAGATTATAAATTCAAGGTAACTGATCTTAAATGTGTTCTGATAATTTTCAAAAAAGTATTGAATCCAATTACTCTTTTTCATATTCATCACATCAAGTGTTCTATAAATCCATTGCCTTCATGTTCTATTTTCAATCCACCACTGTTATCCAACAGGTGATCTCTCACTGACCTAAATATCTATAGCACTTTAATTGTTCTTCTTTCCCTGATTTGGTCTTGTATTGTGGCCCTGCCTTCTTTCTTCCACTAGATTATAAATCCCTTTTTAATATGAATTTTGCTCTCTCCATTTTTATGTCCCTGTTTTCCTAATGTTCCTGGCCCATTAAATAACTTAATTTTTGAGTAAAAGATTGAGTAAAGAAAACAGTTCTTGGGCCCCTGTTGTTTAATAGATTCCATTGAGAATGGGTTGGATGGTAATACAGAATCTAACTGTCCCCATGGTATGTATATGAAGTTCACATGCATAGATGAACAGTACTCATCATATATATATGTGTGTATATACACATACATACATATATATATATATACATACACACATTAAGAAGACTCCTAAATAGAAACTTTGCTTCCTACTAATTCAGGAATTAATTTATTTCCCATTAATTCCTATTAATACCATTTTCTGTCTGAGTGAACTCCAGGAGTTGGTGATGGACAGGGAGGCCTGGCGTGCTGCAATTCATGGGGTCGCAAAGAGTCGGACACGACTGAGCGACTGATCTGATCTGATTATACCTAAGTTAAGATAAATATTAATTTCTCTGTTTAATAGTGCCCTACTTTCAATTCTGATCCCCTCAAAATGTATATATTGGAGAAGGAAATGGCAACCCATTCCAGTGTTCTTGCCTAGAGAATCCCATGGTCTGAAGAGCCTGATGGGCTGCTATCCATAGGGTCGCAGAGTCAGACACGACTGAAGCGACTTAGCATGCATGCATGCATTGGAGAAGGAAATGGCAACCCACTCCAGTATTCTTGCCTGGGGAATCCCAGGGACGGCAGAGCCTGGTGGGCTGCCATCTATGGGGTCGCACAGAGTCGGACACGACTGAAGTGATTTAGTAGCAGCAGCAGCAATATGTATATAATAACAAGTCTGTATAGTAAAGGTGAGCTTGGCTTATTGTCTATAGAAACTTAGCAATGCTATATTCTGTTTATAGCTATGCTGTGAAAAATAATCTATAGAACTTTAACTGATTTCCTTGGCTTTGCTGAGGAAATACGTGAGGGTTTCAGAGAAACAATAATTGGCCACCTATCTGGAGACGTTAAATGACAGATACACTTGATATATCTGTTAAAAAGCACATTTTCTTATTAACATGAAACAATAATTCTAATAAACCAAGAAGACCTTAATTTCAGATTATAACTGAAATTAGAAGTTATTCAGGGTTGTTTCGCATTTGCAAACATATGAAAACATCCAAATCTTGACTAAATTTTAAAAGTGCTATCTAGCTATTATCTGGCGTTATGTGGAAATTCTCTTTGATCATTGTATCCTCAAACATTCTTGTTTCTATTATTTGGTATATAGTGAAGTGGGTTGCCAATCATTTATGAAAACTAATCTTGCCTTTGCTATAAACTAAGTTTATGGTTTAATCTATTTTATTCTTCTTGTGTCTTTTATGCCTCAAAAAAGGCACAATTTAACAATATTTCTCTCAATGAACCCTCACTTAAAAATAACATTAGAATGGCAGATGACTAGGAAGATTCCATTGTGACAAATAATATAACAAATCCCACTCCTGTGTCAAGAGAAACTATATAGATGCAAGATAGAAAATCTATTTCTGAGTATTAGTATAGTGTTTCAGATAAATTACAAATCTCCTCACATCCTTCCTGAAAGCTTAGCACTTTCTTCATTGCAACATTTGACAAATTGGGATCAACAAGCTGGACCTGTAGTTACTTCTCAGAGAGCTATTTACTCTGGGTTGTTAAATCTGACAAATGATGGAGGGCTCTACAGAGGCTGAGCTGTTCATTGAAGAAAAGGAATTACCATTCGAAAGGAGGAATTGCTCTCACTACATATAAATATTAGCCT
This sequence comes from Bos javanicus, assembly GCF_032452875.1. NCBI lineage: Eukaryota > Metazoa > Chordata > Mammalia > Artiodactyla > Bovidae > Bos > Bos javanicus. The sequence goes on from NC_083868.1 coordinate 89,018,114, forward strand.
TGTATTTAAATTCATATAAAATACAGCCCTAATTGCAAATTTACCCCTTATTAGTATCTCATAAACATTAAAACAATTGTAAATGATTCATCTTTTGAGAACATTCCTTAAATACAGTACTTAACCTATTCAGTATTAAAAAGAGATTTATTACCAAATATCAAATTCAAATCAAATGTCGTAGAGAAAGATTTTATGAGAAGCTAGCGAAAGAGGTCATTTCAATTACAAATTTGAATTCTCATGGTAAAAAGAGCCAGGACTTGCCCTGTATCTTTTCTTCTCTCTTCATTTCCTTCTATATCTCTTATTCAACCACAAATAAATTGTAGATATTCTGAAGTTAGCTATTATGTGTCCAAAAGTAAAATTAGGCAGGTCTTTTCAGCTATTTTCTATTTGCTGTTATCAGCTCCAGAGAGAGAGAAAGAGAGAGAGAGAGAATACAGAATGTAGGGAAAGAACCAGAAGAAGCATGGAAGCTGTGCAATTACTGAGAATTCAGAGGTCTCTGAGTATGCCATTCTGCTGGGGAGAATCTGATTGGGTTTAAGGAGGATACTGGCCTTCCTCCCCTTTCCTTATGTGCTTAGATTCCATGACCAGGTACAGAGCCAAAGAGAAAAATGTGCAAACTTGGATCTAGGGAAAGTAGTGAGGAATCAGACAAGAGAGGTGATCTCTAATTTGACAGAGGAAGGAGACACACAGACCGTGTTTTAGTCCAATTGAACCTCAGCCAATTTTCTAAGACAGAAAAGCTGAATTACATAGTGGCTTAAATACGAGAGCACTATATTGCATGGGACAAGTGCTTTAACAAATAAAGAGCACAGGAAATAAACCTATTTTTGAAGAGTACAGGCTTTGGAGTTAAAAGTATCTGAGTTCAATTTACACCTCTCTCTTGCAGTAGCTGCATAAACGCGGACAATTTACTTCCTCTCTCCAACTCTGTTTCCCCCAGTGTTGAAAGAAATAACAGTATCATGAACATGGCATTGTTTTCAGGTATAAATGGAGTGTCACATAAAAAGCACTAAGAATAGGACAGAAAATGTTACCTACTGAATTAATGCAGTAGAAGTAGGAACAATTCACCAGTGTAAGGGGGAGGTGTTTCTTCTCATTATTATTGGTTTGTGTGTTCATCATTTATTCATTGATTGAACTGGGCTAAGTGCTAGGAATATGAAGGTAAATTCAGCTATGGTTGCATCTCTGTTTAAGCGGACTGGTGTTATACAGCCTGTGAAAGAATAACGCGGGGTGAAAGCTGAGGCCAGATGTGTGGTCAGTTCTATGATGTGAGAGACAGAGGGTCAGGTAAGACTTCCTAAAGGATGTGTATATTTTTAATTGAGGTACAGTTAATTTAAAACGTTTCAGGTGTACAGAAAAGTGATCACTTTATATATATACATATACATATATGTATGTATGCTGCTGCTAAGTTGCTTCAGTCATGTCTGACTCTGTGCGACCCCATAGACGACAGCCCACCAGGCTCCCCCGTCCCTGGGATTCTCCAGGCAAGAACACTGGAGTGGGTTGCCATTTCTTTCTCCAATGCATGAAAGTGAAAAGTGAGAGTGAAGTCGCTCAGTTGTGCCAGACTCTTAGTGACCCCATGGACTGCAGCCCACCAGGCTCCTCCATCATGCCAGGCCTCCCTGTCCATTACCAACTCCCAGAGTTTACTCAAACTCATGTCCATTGAGTTGGTGATGCCATGCAACTATCTCATCCTCTGTTGTTCCCTACCCCTCCTGCCTCAATCTTCCACAGTGTGAGGGTCTTTCCAATGAGTTGGCCCTTCGCATCAGGTGGCCAAAGTATTGGAGTTTCAGCTTCAATATCAGTCCTTCCAACAAATATTCAGGGCTGTTTTCCTTTAGGATGGACTGGTTTGATCTCCTTGCTGTCCAAGGGACTCTCAAAAGTCTTCTCCAACACCACAGTTCAAAAGCATCAATTCTTCAGTGCTCTTCTTCAGAATTCAGCTCATTCTTAAGCATTAGAAAACATTTAATCACTTTAAGCCTTTACTTCCCTAAATATAAAATTAAGCTAAGATACCTATCTTGCAGAGTGAATGTGGTGATACTATTTGTAAAGGGTTTAGCAAATGGTAAATGTTCAAAATGATTGCAAATATGCCATTATAGCTAGAATAACATGCTGTGACTCAATCAGCTGGCTGGAGTGAATCATGAAGGTGCAGAATTAGTAGGCAAGAGAGGTAGACAGGCTCCAAGGCTGTGAGAGTGGAGGTGTGGAAGGGAAGGGTACAGAATCAAAATCATAGTGTTCAAACCAGGGTTAGCTACATGATTTGCAGGACTCAGAGCAAAATGAAAATGTGTGTCCCTTGCTCAAAATGCAGGAACAAAGTGCCATTAGAAATACTAGAATACAAAATTTTTACCTTTAAAATGTTGTTACTTATGTAACATGAGGGAATAATAGTGATGCATGAAAAACAGAAGCATATAAATATAAAAGATATTTAGTTTTATGAAAGTGAATGTCGATCAGTTATATCTGACTCTTTGCGACCTCATGGCCTATGCAGTCCATGGAATTCTCCAGGCCAGAATACTGGAATGGGTAACCTTTCCCTTCTCCAGGGGATCTTCCCAACCCAGAGATCGAACCAGGGCCTCCTGCATTGCAGGTGCATTCTTTACCAATTCAACTATCAGGGATAATTGTATGCAATAATATAAACAATAAGACTTTTAAAATGTGGTGTTCATTTAGCATAAAATTTTTCTGGCTTACTTTTCTACAAATTCTTTTGTTAAGTCATCAAATTATATACTTTTAATAATTTTATTTTCATGATGTAATTATAAACTGTATCAGTGCTCTTGTCAAATGCAAGATTATAAATAATTTTTAATAATTTTTAAATTTTGAGATGATTCTTCTGATCCAACACAATAATATTTTTTAATATGTGATAACTCTAGGATAAATTTCTAAGTCATTTTTAAACATAAATTTTACTGCATGTAGAACTAATAATTCTTTTGGAGCAATTTTTCTAAAGAGATTTAATTTTTCATACAAAGAATTAAAATTCTTTGTAATTCTTCACTTTTATATAATCTTAATTTTAAATATAAATTTTAAATTATGACATTTTAAAGTTTCTTGTGACATTTCTTATAACTTTCTGTATAAGAATTCAAAAGTGGCTCCATGATTTGTATAGAATTCAAAACACCTGTTTACACATTCTATTGTATCTTCAGTTATAAGGAACATTTAATTACAAAATTATCTTCCATGTTAAAATTAGTTCATTCAAAGCTTCATATAACAATAGCGTTCTTTTCTTTCAAATGCAACTACCACACTGAATTTTTATTTCTAAGCTTGTGGAAATTTGCTTTGCAATACTGTGGCTGTATTCAAAGCCAGAGATTCTAAACTCACTGAAGAGTTCTAATAATTCCCTGGGTTATTTACTTCCTGAGAAATTGACACCTGCAATGTCCATGTACATGCTATTATCTTGTACCAATTTACTGACAAAGTTTGAGGGCTTCCCAGACGGCACAGTGGTAAAGAATCTGCCTGCCAATGCAGGAGATGTGGGTTCGATCCCTGAGTCAGGAAGATCCCTGGGGAAAGGAATGACAACCCATTCCAGTATTCTTGCCTGGGAAATGCTATGGACAGAGGAGCCTGGCGGGCTACAGTCCACAGGGGCGCAAAAGAGTAGGTCATGACTTGGCAATAAAACAACAACAACACTGACAAAGTTTACTATCCAAGCATCTGCAGTTCCTGTCACTGAGAAGTCTGCAGAGTGAATATTGATTGGTACAGATGCTGCAGAGACAGGCCTTGGGGCCAGCCTCCCACCATGAGTCCTAGGGCTGCTCCCATGAGGAGCCCTACCTCTGGCGCACAGCTGTGAATGCTGCACTGCCTCTGCTTCTGCGGCCACTGCCACTATAATTGACCTGGGCCCCTCTCTGCCCCGTGCATATGCACCGTCCCTAGACAAGTGCATCTGTGCTGGGAAGCCATGCCCATGCTTGGTGCCTGCCACTGCCTGCGAAGCCCCAGGCCTGACCCTGCATGTCTGCCGCGTGGAGTATCTCCCTGCTCACCAGTCATGCCCCATTAGCCTCTCAGGCCTCACTTACAAAACTCAGGTTCAAAGACAGAATTCTTGAAAATTTCAGTAAGCTGGTCATGCAGCATTAAACCAAGCGTGGGGCACTCCTGAGAGCAGGGCCTTATGGAACTGCATGGGTCACAGCCTCTGTGGTTGGACTGGTCCTGAGGGAGATGGTGAATGCTCCATGCACAACAAGAGGACTTAAGTTTGGAGAGAGACACACGCTAAATGCAGAATCCAAAATTCGATAATTGTGGGAAGGAAAGTGCTCTGAGAGAAGATAAGATTCTGTTAGCTTGGTTTGGCAAAAATCTCATTGCTTTGAAGCAGGTATATCGTGGGCTAGGCTCCTGTGAGCTCACTGAGCTGTAGCCGGTTGCCATGCAGCGCTCATGTTCATTTAGGAAAAGTACTCCTACTTCTTGACTTTGGTGCCTGGTGGCTTGAGGGTTGTTAGGAAACCTGCCAGATTTTACTCAGGATCTTAGCAAGTGAATTCAGGGTCTGGAGAGGAAGCAGAGGGGTGAGCCTAGACCAGAGGTGGGCCTCAGGAGGAGCTTTCAGCTCTAGAGGAATCAGAATACAAATCAGGAGTTTGGACCAGAAGCACAGACATGAGGGATGGGCACCTACTGTGGGGATCTCTAACCCTTTTGCAAAGTTTCATAACTCGGATGGATCAAGGTCTTTGCTCCAGGACCTCAAACATCCATTTTTTAATTGTATAAGCAATTATTTAAAAAAAATTCTTCTTAATAAAGAGAGTTATTTTCTTTGAAAAAGAATTTGTGAAGTAGGAAATCACAGCTTTTCCAAAACATAGATGTTTCTATGTTTTAGTTCTGAGAGGACCATTTTATCTCTCAAGACTTCCTGGCATTTCCCCTTATACAACTCAAGCTTTATTAATTATTTCTTTAATCATCTTTGTAAATCATCAAAACTTATAAATAGCTTCCCTAGAATGAGTATGCAAGTTGCATATAAATGTTGATCTTAGCCTATTCCCTGAAAACATATGGAACACAAATATTTTTTTCTTTTTAGATTAATAAAACTATTTTAGTAGAGGTAGAAAAAATTCATAATATACTTTTGAATTATTAACTAATCTTTTACCAACTCAGCACATATTTTTACCAAAAATGCCCTTAGATCTTATTAAACTTAAAGTTTCATTTTAAATAGCAGTTTATTATAGGTTGGGAAAAACTCCTTTAAATGGAACAGTAGTTATTTCTTTGCTGTGTATGTAAATGATCCATTAATGTTTACTTGGAAAAAATGTTCCCTTTGAAATGTCACAGGGAAACAGAATTGCTATAATGCTATCATTAGCATTTAAAATATACCACTCTCCAAAAAATTACATCTGAAAAAGGGTCTGAGTCAGGTTTTCTGCAGAAAGTATAACCAAATTATTCCATATTCAAATTGCTCTTTGAAACTAATAAAAAATAGATTTGCACCCTGATGTCAGATACTGAGAGAGACTGTCAGCAATTCCTACTGGTTTGGGGGAGTAAGAAAACTTGGCTGTAATAGATGCTGCTCATTGCCTACCCAATATCTGCTCACTCCTTAGTGAAAGTCGCTCAGTCGTGTCCAATTCTTTGCGACCCCAAGGACTGAATAGTCCATTAAATTCTCCAGGCCAGAATACTGGAGTGCGTACCCTTTCCCTTCTCCAGGGGATCTTTCCAACCCAGGGACTGAACCCAGGTCTCCCGCATTGCAGGCAGATTCTTTACCAGTTGAGCCACAAGGGAAGCTCTTTTTAGTTGTCACCAAAAGAACCCAGTTTGGTTTGGAAGAGCATTGAGCTCAGCAAAATAACACCTTTCTTTACTGTCTTACATCTGGGCAGGAGACCCAGCAGAAGATGGTGAATTTCTGAGAAATTTTTTATTTTCCTAATTCAGGAGTTCCCTCCCTCCTCCTTCATTCTATATTCTTTTTTTTCTGCTTAGTACATGGGTAGAAGACTGGATACTAAGGATTCAAGCATAAGAAGAAAAGCAGTAAAGGGTTACAAAGTAAAAAGCTGGAAGGAAAATAGAAACCTGATAACTTCAGATGAAGCCTCTGCAGCAGCCCTGGCGAGTCCTGCTTTGTCTGAACTTCTTGTTACATGAGAAAAATAGTGCCTATTTATTTTAGCCACTGTGGGTAGGTTTCTTTGACATGATGTTAAAAAAATAATCCTAACTGATTCAGAATTTATAATTTATAAAGTTATTCCTAACATTTACAGTGGGAAAACAAACTGTGAACACCTAAGTCTGATAAATTTACCAATAAATTTAAGACTTGAGACTATATATTTCAATATTCGTTAACATAAATCAAAGCCTAAAGTTCTAAATAACTGGCTAGTTTGCCTTACTCGGAAAAAATGGAAACATTTACCAAGAAGAGTATGAACTTAAATTTCTGATTCTTAAACTAGAACTTTTAACACATGTGTTGAGACCTCCAATTCAAAATGATCTAGATTCATACATATATAGGCAAGCCAAATTGTTTTTGGTTTTTTTTTTCAACACTGGGGTCACACGGAGTCTGATTCTTTTATTTTTCATAAACTTTTTATTAATATATGACATGTGCATGTGTGTATGTGTACATGCCACAAGTGTACAGTTTGATGAATATTTTAAAGCATACATGCCTATATAATAATCACCTTGATCAAGAAATACAATCTGGGCAGCACCACTAAATCTGCTTGTGTCGTTCCCACTGTGAGGGGTTCATACTCCCTTCCTCCCCAAAGATTAACCATTATCCTGACTTCTAACTCCATCAGTTAGGTTTACCTGTTTGTAAAACTTTTATAAATGTAATCATAACAGCATATAATCTTTGACTCTGGCTTCTTCTATTCAACATTATTTTTGTGAAATTTACCCACATAGTTGCATATAGAACGTTTTGCTGTTGTTGTTCAGTCTCTAAGTGGTATCTGACTCTTTGTGATATCATTTCATAGACTGCAGCACATCAGGCTCTCCTGTCTTTCACTATCTCCTAGAGTTTGCTCAAATTCATGTCCATTGAGTCTATGATGCTATCTAACCATCCCATCCTCTGCTGTCTCCTTCTCCTTTTGCCTTCAATCTTTCTTAGCATTAGGTTCTTTTCCAGCGAGGCAGCTCTTCCCAGCAGGTGGCCAAAGTATTGGACCCTCAGCTTTAGCATCAGTCCTTGCAATAGTCAGGTTGATTTCCTTTAGGATTAACTGATGTGATCTCCTTACAGTCTAAGGGACTCTCAAGAGTCTTCTCCAGCACCACAATTCAAAAGCATCAGTTCCTCAGTGCTCAGTCTTCTTTACGGTCCAACTCACATACCCACAGGACTACTGGAAAAACCACAGCTTTGACTATACAAATATTTGTGGGAAAAGTGATGTCTCTGCTTTTTAATACACTGTCTACGTTTATTGTAGCTTTCCCTCCAAGAAGCAAGCATAGCAATTTTTATCTATTTTCATTTCTGTACAGTATTCCATTGTTTGAATACACCATCATGTGTTTTCCCATTCTACTGCTGATTTACATTTGGATTGCTTCCTATTTGGGGAAGTTATGGTTAGTGTTGTTATGAGCATTTTCATTCATGTATTTTGTGTAGAAATGCAAACATGCTTGTGGATATGTATTTTGAAATAGAATTAGAGGGTGATAAAAGATGTGTATATTTAGCTTTTATGGTTGTTGTTCAATTGTTAAGTAGTGTCTGACTCTTTGCAACCCCATGGACTGCAGCACGCCTGGCTTCCCTGTCCTTCACTGTCCTGGAGTTTGATCAAACTCATGTCTATCGAGTTGGTGATGCCATCCAACCAACTCATCCTCTCCTCCTTCTCCTCTTGTCCTCAATCTTTCCCAGCATCAAGGTCTTTTCTGATGAGACAGCTCTTTGCATCAGGTGGTCAAAATATTGAAGCTTTAGCTTCAGCATCAGTCCTTTCAATGAATATTCAGGTTGATTTCCTTGAGGATTGACTTAGTTTTGGTAGATACAGCCAAAGTGTTTCCAATTTACAATCTGAGCAGCACTGCATGAGATTTCCAGTTATGCTTCATCCATCCCCACTAACACATGCTTAATTTACTTTAAAATAAAAAATCATTTTGGCTAGGGTGTGTAGTGGTATCTTCTTTAGCTTTTATTTCCATTTCCCTGATGACTAATGATATTGGGCATTTTTTATAGGCTTACAAATCATTTGGATTTCCTTATTCATAACGCAGATGTCCAAGACTTCTGTCCAGAATCATATTTGGCTGTCTTTTACTTATGAATCTTTATAGATTGTATATATTCTGAGCAGAAGGACTTTGTTATTTAAACACATTGAAAATATCTTCTCCAAATCTGTGCTTTACCTATTCATTTCATAATTTCATCTTTTAATAGACAGACAATTTAAGCTTTAATATATTTCAGTTTATAAAAATTTTACATTATGATTGCTGCTTAAATGTTCTATTCAGTAAACTTCCTCTTACTCCAATGTCATTCTTCTATGATATCCACCATTCTTCTCTGATAACTATCATTTTAATATTTATTTTTTGATTCAGTGTGAGATCCAGATAATTTTTCTATAGCTATTCAATTGACCCAATGTTATTTATTGATAACAAAAGCACACAAATTGTAACCTCTACTATTTGAGTCACCTTTGTAATAAATCAAGTTTTCACATATGTGTGGACATTTTTTTCTGGACATTTTTACTCTTCTCATAACAGAGGCTAGGAATTCACAGGAGGACAATTAATTTTTGCTGAATCTGGATACTTCTTTTGAAAGGTAGAGAAATGTAAGGACAAACTCCCTGCTAAGTAGTCAATAAGGTTAACTATTTAGCTTGAGATTAGTCAAGGGTGTTTGGCATCATGGGAAAACACCATGGGCTTTAAATTCAGACTTAAGTTTACTTCTTGCCTCCAACACTTCCTAATCATTTAATAGTAGGCAAGCTTCTAATCTCTTCCATATTCAGTTTCCTCATACATCAAAGAGGAAAATAAGAAATAGCTAAACCACAAGAATGATGTGAGAATTCGATGCAATTTACAGAAAACAACTAATGAGCCCTGCCACAGAGCAAAGGCTGAAGAACAGTCACTGTCTTTAAAATTATAAGTAACCTCCTCTTGGACTCATCCCTCTGGCTGCCAATAAACATAATTTATATTTTATTCATTTATATGAATAAATAATTTTCTTTGTATTTCAGGAAAGTTATGCCATCGGACACGACTGAGCGAATTCACTTTCACTTTTCACTTTCATATATTGGAGAAGGAAATGGCAACCCACTTCAGTGTTCTTGCCTGGAGAATCCCAGGGACAGGGGAGCCTGGTGGGCTGCCATCTCTGGGGTCGCACAGAGTCGGACACGACTGAAGCAACTTAGCAGCAGCAGCAGCAGCAGCATGCCATCCCCATAGAAGTCTGATGAATAGACACAGTAGAGTGTTTTATTACCTTTTACAAGTGACTTTGGTCCAGAGGCAACCCTTAATAAAGGTTGCTGCTGCTACGGCTGCTGTTTAGTCATTAAGTCATGCCTGACTTTTTGTGACCTCATGGACTGTAGCTCGCCAGCCTCCTCTGTCCATGGGATTTCCCAGGCAAGAATACTGGAGTGGGTTGCCATTTCCTTCTCCAGGGGATCTTCCTGATCCAGGGATTGAAGCCGTGTCTCCTGTTTGGCAAGGAGATTCTTTACCACTGAGCAACTTGGGAAGCCCGTGAACAGAGATTAGGCATTGCAATGATTGTGATTAGTGTTGCTGGAATTCCTTGAAAGCATTGTCGTTTACCAAAGGACAGCTTAATCAGACTACACAATCCTGATGTTATAAAATGCTGTTTAGGGAACTACCTATTATTTAAACTTTATTTTTACTTAAAAAAATTTTTTTTAAATTTTAATTGGAGGGTAATTACTTTACAATATTGTGGTGGTTTTTGCCATACATTCACATGAATCAGTCATGGGTGTACATGTTTTCCCCATCCTGACCTTCCCAGGCTTTGTTTGTTTTTATTATTTCCTGTCACTAACTAATTACCATTGCTCTTTGCAAGAGTGTACTAGACATAAACACATAAACCCAAGGTTGGGATTAAGAGGTCTAATGTCTATACTTGACCCTGCCAATCATTAGAAGTCTATAGCAACTAACTTTCTTTATATATAGGTTTATATTTTCTTGTGGATAAAATGAGATGGGTAAGGTCTTTTTCAGAATTGCATTTTCATAATTATATGGACCTAAGGGTTGTAACAGTGACAACAAATTAATAGGAGGGTCTTCCATAAATTACTTTTTTATACTATTGGATTTGCTTTAAGGAACTCATATTCAGAAGGAATAACAACAGCCTGCCTTGAGACCTCTGTAAATAACTCATCAGACCACTGTAGAGTTCTCCGCAGTCTACAGAACGTTTTCTGCAGGAATGTTCAATAAATAGTTACTGATATATCCTTGTGTACAGGAATGTTTTTGAAACCCTGATGTTTCTTTCTATTTCACGGTGGGAACAATCAGGATGGACTCCTGAAATTGCTTTTACAGTTTTATGACTTGTTTGCAACTCTTCATTCTACTCTAAAAGAAAAATAGGCATATTCAGATTCACCTAAGCTGAGCTCCTGTAAAGCTTTCCATGCAAATGATTGAATGATGTTTAGCAGTAACATGCATAAGAAATGTAATTTGGCAAGATATTTGCATTGCTCACCATTGGAAATAGGAGAATGTAAAAGAGTTCGGTTACTTGGGCCACTGATAATTCCCACAGCATACAGAACAAGGCTGACCCAGCAAAAATAAGAGTAGATATGAAACCTAGAGAGGAACAGACCTAACAGAACCAGAAGATATTAAGAAGACGTAGCAAGAATACACAGAAGAACTATACAAAAAAGACGTTAATGACCTGGATATCCACGATGGTGTGATCAGTAACCTAGAGCCAGACATCCTGGAGTGTGAAGTCAAGTGAGCTTTGGGAAGAATTACTGAAAACAAAGCTAGTGGAGGTGATGGAATTCCAGCTGAGCTATTTCAAATCTTAAAAGATGACACTGTTAAAGTGCTGCACTCAATATGCCAGCAAATTTGGAAAACTCAGCAGTGGCCACAGGACTGGAAAAAGTCAGTTTTCATTCCAATCCCAAAGAAAGGTCAATGCCAAAGAATGTTCAAACTACTGTACAATTGCACTCAATTCACATGCTAGCAAGGTAATGCTCAAAATCCTTCAAGCAAAGCTTTAGCAGTACGTGAACCAAGAACTTACAGATGTTCAAGCTGGATTTAGAAAAGACAGAGGAACCAGAGATCAAATTGCCAACATCCGTTGGGTCACAGAAAAAGCAAGAGAATTCCAGAAAAATATCTACTTCTGCTTCATTGACTACACTAAAGCCTTCGACTGTGTGAATTACAACAAACTGTGGAAAATTCCTAAGGAGATGGGAATACCAGACCACCTTACCTGCCTCCTGAGAAATCTGTATGCAGGTCAAGAAGCAACAGTTTGAACCAGACATGAAACAAACTGGTTCAAAATTGGGAAAAGGGTGCATCAAGGCTGTATATTGTCACCCTGCTTATTTAACTTATATGCAGAGAACATCATGAGAAATGCTGGGCTGGATGAAACACAAGCTGGAATCAAGATTGCTGGGAGAAATATCAATAACCTCAGATATGCAAATAACACCATGGCAAAAAGTGAAGAAGAACTAAAGAGCCTCTTTATGAAGGTGAAAGAGGAGAGTGAAAAAGCTGGCTTGAAACTCAGCATTCAAAAAACTAAGATCATGCAATCTGATCCCATCATTTTGTGGCAAATAGATGGGGAAACAATGGAAACATTGAGACTTTGTTTTCCTGGGCTCCAAAATTACTGTGGATGGTGACTTCAGCCATGAAATTAAAAGATGCTTGCTCCTTGGAAGAAAAGCTATGACAAACCTAGACAGCATATTAAAAAGCAGAGACATCACTTTGCCCACAAATATCCGTATTGTCACAGCTATGGTTTTTCCAGTAGTCATGTATGGATGTGAGAGTTGGACCATAAAGAAGACTGAGCACTGAAGAATCGACGCTGTGGTGTTGGAGAAGACTCTTGAGAGTCCTTTGGACAGCCAGGAGATCAAACCAGTCAATCCTAAAAGAAATCAACCCTGAGTATTCACTGGAAGGACTGTTGCTGAAGCTGAAGCTCCAATACTTTGGCCACCTGATGTGAAGAGCTGACTCACTGGAAAAGACAATGATGCTGGGAAAGATTAAGGGCCAAAACAGAAGGGGTGACAGAGGATGAGATGGTGGGATGGCATCACCAACTCAATAGGTATGAGTTTGAACAAACTCGGAGATAGTAAAGGATAGGGAAGCCCGATGTGCTGCAGTCCATGGGGTCTCAAAGAGTCGGACACAGCTGAGTGACTGAACAACAACATCATCAGAGAGAATTTTGAGGATTTTTAATAAATGGGAACTAAAGTTAGTATACTTCTGACAGAAAGCCACAAATAATTGAAGACTCAAAATGTAAAGACCCCCTAGGATTAATATAAAGACATTAATTTGGAAATCACTAGCAAGGAGCTGTAGCTCTGACTGGGTCACTAAGTGTGGAAACCTAGAGTATTCATATAACTTCTGTGGCTCTCAATATCTTCATCTAAAAAAAAAGTCAAGAGAATTGGTGTATTATTACTAGGATTTTAAAAAAGCATTTCTTCTTTTTATTAGGTATTTTTTTTCTGTGAATGAGTGTTAATACAATGATCATGTATGCCTGCATGGTACATTTTGAACTGAAAAAGTCATTGTGGTTTTGTTTTTTTTCCTGCAAAACTAACCTTTCCAAAATCTACTGGCTTAAAACAACCATCTTATATTGCTCATGATTTTGTGGATCAGGTATACAGGAAGGGCTCTATGTGGCCAGCTGGGCAGCTGGACTAGGGACTCCATGTCCCATTTGTGGGAGGAGACTACACGAGGAAGTGCATTCTAGGAGGCATACTTTTTTTTTTGGAGGAACAGAGCATCTTTTCAAACTATCTCACACTGTCATTATTCTCACGAAGGTTGAGAATGATGGATGAGATCATCTCTATAACTTCTTTCATCTCTTAGATTCCATGAACCTAATTGGTACTTGCTTAATAGGCAGTCGAATGATTTTACTAATACCAGTGCTTCTACCCCTCAGGAATTCTCAGTGCTATTCTTGTTGGCACATTTTTTATTTCTTTCCCAGGATATGAAAGCAGCATGCTCTGCCCACTTCAGACACATTTGCCATTTATAAGCCTATAAGTGTTATTTCACCACTTATTTCCCTCTGTGTATTAGAGTGTGAGCTCTCCTTTTTAAAATTAAATGTTGCCCTGGATTGCCCTCCAATATGTGAAATTTTGAAGATGAAAGTCAGTCAGTGAACATTTTTACTTTGGGGTTTGTGGCAAGACACATCAGAAATAGACTGTGTAAACAGATGAATGTAATTTTTAAAAATGAGCTTGTAAGGCTAAACTGAGTTGCTTTATCATCTAAAAGTACTTTTAGAGATCAAGTAGTTTCGGTTTAAGAGGCTTAAACACCTTTAAAGTGCAACTGAAGATGCATAGAAAGAGAAGATATCTTTGAGCATGATGCAGACCTTCAGACCTTATCTCTCAGCTCAAATCTATACACAGTTTAATATTCTTTTTTTTTTATGCATGCTTTTTCACATGTGAGAACTTGGCTCCCAGTTTTCAGAATAGAGTTTTCAAATTTTTCTCCATGGTTTGCTGAAGTCTCTAAGATCCTCCAGGTTCTCAACAGGCTGCTGCAAGTTCTCGGTCATAAAATGCTTCTTTTGTTTAAGGCTGGTATCGTATGCTCATGCTGTTTCATATATACCAGGCATCACTATTTGTGTTTTATCTTACTTATTGATAACCGTTCTATTAGTTCTGATTAGATGTTTTTTATTTTTGTTGGCGCTGGTGAAGTGCAGATCGTGTTGCCTCACTGAATATGCCCATCACGATTTGTTCTGTAACCTTGGATGCTCACCACAGCACACAGATTTGTGACGATTGAAACTTATAGGTCAGATCCAGATGGCTGAGCAGATTTCCTGATTTATTGTTGGCTTATGATTATTGAGTTCAAACAAAATAAATGATTAAGCTCTTCTAAAGTGTTTTTTTGTTAGTTTTTTTTTTTTTTTGGCTAGGAATTCTGAATAATTCCACCCAATGTATTTTCCTGAAATTCAATTTCCATGATACTTTTAATATCTTGCCTACTGCCACTGAAGATAAAAACTTGTCAGGAACACATGCATCAAATACACTCCTTTTTGGCTCATTTGCATGGTGTTAGATTTAGTTTTTGACTGCCTTCCTATGATTATGAAGGGAAATTAAATCACAAAAAGTAACCTCTGTTTGACCCAATTATTTAGTAAAATGAAATGAGTATTTCTATTTCCTTCTAAAAAATTTTAAGAGTTGACAGGGACAGTGTGTGGATCTATTTAAAAGCCATCATAATAAGTCTTGCTAGTTAGCTTCCTTTTCATGGAATAGAAAGAGAGGTTGAATGAGTCACATCAAGCGATCCATGAGATTAATATAGACAAAGATGTCATATCCTCATGCATGCAGCTGTGAATAGCATATCTACTTTGCCATCTGTAAACTTAATGGACAAAATGTCCCAGTGACTGCTTCAGGGTTTAAAGTAACTCAGTTATCAGAAGCCACATTTCCTGTTGCCTAATACCCAAATTCAATTTTATGAGGAACTTTAGTCTGACTCCTGAAGTAGGTAGAAAAACCTGCTAACCACATTATGCTCTTTCATAACCAGACTGAATTGGACTATTAGCTAACACTGAGTAAAAGCAAACACCATTTACTTGGAGTACTGTGTTTTATATGGATTGATGCTCATTCTCACTGCATTTATATTTTAGCTTAGTAGTAAAATTAAACAATGCATGGTAACATAGCAACTATTATTTCTCTCTGCGTTAAACATCATCTGAAAATAAACTATTCTGTAAAATAAATATGTAGCATGGTTACTTTAAATTCTAGTTATGTAAATTTTATAGCAACTGTTATGTTATTCCCTCCACAATGAAAAATATACAGCATATTGTTTTTCCAGGAATAAATTTCATCTTTCATGTTATCTGCCAAATCAAAATCTCTATGTTATTTTGGATATAATTCTTTCCATTTATATAATGACATCTCCCTACCAATTAAAAAAAATTGTACTAAACTACACTTTATAAAAGAGTTGTATATCTACATAACAATTAAGCAGATACTACAGAGTATTCCTATATACTTCCCCCAAAACACCCATACAAAGTTTCCCCTATTGTTAACTTTCTAGCATTAGTATGGCAACACATTACAATTAATGAATCAATATTGACATTTATTAATTAGAGTTCATATTTTACATTGTTTCACGCTTTTTGTTGTATAGTTCCATAAGTTTTGACTAGTGCATGATGTGGTTTATCTGCCATTACAATGATTATAGAGAATAACTTTCAGTTCAGTTCAGTTCAGTCGCTCAGTTGTGTCCGACTCTTTGCAACCCCATGAACCGCAGCACACCAGGCCTCCCTGTCCATCACCAACTCCCAGAATCCACCCAAATCCATGTCCATTGAGTCGGTGATCCAACCATCCATCTTCTGTCGTCCCCTTCTCCTCCTGCCCTCAACCTTTTTTTCTTTTTTTTCAATTTAATGCCCTACAAATCGCTTCTACCTTATCCATTTCCTTCCTTTTTTTTACCTTCTTCCTGGGTTCTTGGAAACTACTGATCTTTTTATTATCGCTACAGTTTTTCCTTTTCCAGGTGTTTCCAGATGTATATTTGGATTCATTCAGTATGTATCCTTTTCACACTGCCTTCTTTCACTTAGCAAAAAATGTTTTAGATTCCTCCATATCTTCTGTTGCTTCATAGCTCATACATTTTATCATTGGATAATATCCATTGGATAATATACCAAAAGTTGTTTCCAAGTTTTGACAATTATGAATAAAATTACTGTAAAATTTCATGTGCAGGTTTTGTGTGAATGTAAGTTTTCAGCTCATTTGGGTAGATACCAAAGAGAACAATTGCTGGATCATAGAATAAAACTCTTATTTAGCATTGCGAGAAACTGTCAAATCATCTTCCAAAGTGGCTGTACCGTTTTTGCATTCCCCTCAGCGATAAATATGAAATCTGGTGCCTCCACGTCTTCACTGGTATTTTCAATGTTTTGGGCTTTGGCTATTCTAATAGTCATATAGTGATATCATTTTATTTTGTAATTCTTGAAGGGTATATAATGCAGAGCATCTTCTCATATACTTATTTGTTATCTGTATATCTTCTTTGGTGAGATGTCTGTTCAGATCTTTTGTCTGTTTTTTAATCAAGTTGTTCATTTTCCTATTGTTGAGTTTTACTAGATTTTTATGTTTTAGATAATAACCCTTCATCAGATATGTGTTCTACAAATATTTTCTCCAAACCTATGGTTTCTCTTTTTATTCTCATAACAGTGCCCTTTATAGAGGAAAAAGTATTTAACTTTAATAAGGTCCAAATCATCATTATTTTCTTTCAAGGATTATTCTTTTGGTATTATATCTAAAATCCACTGTCCCTATCATTTCTCTTATGTTATCTTCTAGAAGTTTTATCATTTTTAAATTTATATTTAGGTCTCTAACTCATTTTGAGTCTTTTTTTGTGAAAACTGTAAGTTCTTTATTGAGATTTTTTTTTTGTATTGATGTCCAAATTGTTCTAGCACCAGTTTTTGAAAACTTTAATCCTTTGACACTGAATTGCTTTTGCTTCATTGTCAAAGATGACTTGGTTATATTTGTGTGTGTGTCTACTTCCAAGTTCACAATTCTGTTCCATTGACCTTTTAGACTATTTTTCCATTATCATGCTGTCTTGATTACTGTAGCATGGCAGTAAGTCTTACAGTCAGGTAATGTCAGTCTTCCTACACTTTTTTTCTTCAGTATTATGCAGCATATTCTCAGAGTTTGGTCTTTCCACATATAGCTTAGAATCCTTTTTTCCATATCTGCAAAATAACTTGCTGAGATTTTGAGTTTGCATTGGGAAGAATTGAAGTCTTAGTATATATAACAGTATAAATACTAAGTATATACAGTATATACGCAATGAAGAATTCATATTTAGGCCATGAACAGGGAATATCTCTCCAATTATTTAAATCTTCTTTGTTTCCTTTGTTAGTTTGGATATTGTCTGGTACAGATTCTGTACTTGTTTTGTCAAGCTTGTTCTTAGGTACTTCTCTTTTTATGTGCAAATTTAAATGGCATAGTGTTTTTTAATTTCCCAATTGTTCCTTGAAGGTGTACAAAAAAGTAAGTGATTTTGTATTTTAATCTTGTGTCCTGAAAGGCTGGGTCTCCCAGGTGGCTTAGCAGTAAATCCACCTGCTATGCAGGAGACTCAGGTTTGATCCTTGGGTCAGGAAGATCCTGTGGAGGAGGGCATGACAACCCACTCTGAGGAGCCTGGTGGGTTACAGTCCACTGGGTTGCACAGAGTCAGACAGACTGAACATGCAAGCGTGTATCGTGAAAGGCTGCTATAATCATTTATTCAGTACAGGGATTTTGTTGTTGCTGATTCTTTGTTAATTTCCTAGGATTATGTTATCTGCAAACAAAGACAGTTTTATTTCTTCTTTCCCAACATATATATATACTTTTTCTTTTTCTGTATTATCTTATTGAATTTACTAGAACCTCCAGTTAATGTTGAATTAAAGTTGTAAGAGGCAGATACCCTAGCCTTGTTCTTAATCACAGAGAGAAAGAATCTATTTTCTCATCACTATGTATGGTATGGCTGTAGGCTTTCGACCTTTTTATCAAATTGAGGAAGTTTCTTTCCATTCTTAATTCACTGAGGGTTCTTATTGTGACTGGATGTTGGATTTTGACAAGTGCTTTTGCTGAATCTTTTGATTATTGATCAAACACTTTTTCTTCTTTATCATGTGATCAGATGATTTTTTTTCCCCTTAACCTACTGATGTACGGATTGCATCATTTGGTTTCTGAATGTTGAACTAGCTTGAATACTTGGAATAAATCTCTGTCGTGGTGTATATTTATATATATATATATTAGATTTGATTTGATGATATTTTGTTGACAAGTATTACATCTATGTTCATGAGATACACTGGTGTGTAGTTTTCCTTTCTTATAAGATCTTTTTAAAATATTTATTTATTTATCTGACTGTGCCAGGTCTTAGCTGGGTCACGTGAGTTCTTTCATTGTGGCATAGGAAATCTTAGTTTTGAGTCATGTGGGATTTAGTTTCCTTAATCAGGGATTGAACCCAGGACCCCTGCATTGGGAGCATGGAGTCTTAGTCACTGGACCCCAAAGAAGTCTCTCTAATAAATCTTTATCTTATTGTGGTATTAGTTGGATGCTGGCCTCATAGAATGTTAGGAAATCTTTTCCTTTCTTCTGTTTTCTGGGTGAGATTGTGGAGAACTGGTATCAATTGTTCCTTAAATGTTTGGTAGAACTCATTTATGAAATCATCTTAGCCTTGTGGGTCCTATATTCAAAAGGTATTAATTATTAGTTCAATCTTGCTAGTAGACATAAATCTACTCAAATTGTATATTTCTCCTTGAGTAATTTTGGTAATGTTTATTTTTTAAGGAAGTTGTCCACTTCATCTATGTTATCAAATCAGTGGGCATAGAATTGTTAATAATATTATTGCATTATTCTTTTAATGTCCAGGGAATAAATAGTAATGCTCCTTTTTCATTTCTTGAATTAATAATTTGTGTCTTTTGTTATTGGTGGTGGTGATTAGCTTGACTAGAGGTTTATTAATTTTAAAAAAATCTTTATAAAAAAAGAGCTTTTGATTTCACTGATTTTCCCCATTGATATTTATATTTTTATTAATTTAGTTTTTTAATGAGAAAAACATTTTGTGTTGGGGTATAGCCAGTTAACAATGTTGTGATAGTTTCAGGTGACCAGTGACTTTTGTTTAAATTTCATTGGTTTCTGCTCTAATTATCTTTATTTGGTCACCTTCCAGCTATCTTTCCATTGCTGATTTCTGCCCATTGCAGTCTGACAGCATACTTTGTATGATTTCTGTTCTTCTAAATTTGTTACAGTGTGTTTTGTGGCCCAATATGTGATCTATTATAGTGAATATTTTCTGTGAATTTGAGATGAACATACATTTTGTTTTGGTTGTATGTATTTTTTTTCTATGAATGTCAATTATATCTAGTTGATTAATGATGCTGTTCAGCTCAACTATATTCTTACTGATTTTCTGCCTGATGAATCAACCAATTATTGATAAATAGGTATTCAGGTATCCAATTGTGAGTGGATTTGTCTATCTGCTGTTTTTGCTACACTTATTTTTATGTTCTGTTGTTAGACACATGCACATTAAAAATCTTTGTGCCTTCTTAGAGAACTGACCCCTTTACTATTGTGTAATTCCCCAATTTATCCCTGATCATTTTCCTCATTCTGAATTCTGACTTGTCTGAAATTAATACAACCATTCTAGATTTCCCTTAGTTGGTATTAACGTGGCATATCTTTCTCCATTCTTTTATTTTCAACTTATTTTGCTTTTGTATTTAAAGTGAATTTCTTGCAGACAACCTGTAGGTGTGTTTTGTTTCTTTGATTCAATATAGCAGTCTCTGTTTCTAAACTAGAGCATTTAGATCCTTCACATTTAAAGCAGTTGGTACAGTTGGATTAATATCTACCATGTTCTGTTTTCTATTCATTGCACTGTTCTTTGTTTCTCACTTTTTAATCTACTATCTAACCTATTTTCTCTCTCATTTTAGCTTATCAATTATTCTTTATTTTTGATTTTTAAGAGTTTGTCTTAGAGTTGGCAATATGCATTTATAACAAATCTGTGTTTATGTCCATGGAATGCTCTACTGCTTCATGAATGGAACAGGTACTTTGTAACAAAATGTTTTCAATTCCTCCCTGCTATCCCTTGTATGGTTGTGTCAGTCTTGTCACTTGTCCGTATGCTATAATCACCTAATACATTATTGGTACTATTACTTTGAACACAGAGTTATCAGTTCAATTAAGACTAAGAAAAATTAAACATTGTATTTTACTTTCATTTATTCTAATATTTTCCTTTTTTCAGCAGATCCATATTTCTGACATCATTTTCCCTCTCTCTGAAGAAGTCTCTTAATATGTCTTGCAAAACAGGTCTACTGGCAACAAATTTCTCAGTTTTTGTTTGATAAATTATTTCTCCTTCTCATTTGAATTCTAGACTAGTAACTTTTTTCATTCTTTAAATATTTATCACAGATATCATTAGATATAATATGCCTAGGTGTAAGGTTTTTTCAGTATTTACCCTGCTTAATGTCCTCTGAGCTTTTGGACCTGTGGTTTGGTGTCTGCCATTAGAGAATTTGGGGAAAAAAAATCTATGTTATTATTTAACTAATTCTTCTGTTCTTTTATCTCTTCTATTTCCAGTAGTCTCATTATTATTTTATAACTTTTGTAATTGTCCCACAATTCTTGAACATTGTATTCCTTTGCTTTCACTTTTTTTCCTCTCTGCATTTCACTTTGGGAAATTCTATTGACATATCTTTAAGCAAGCTGATTCTTTCCTTGAATATATCCAGTTTACTTATAAGTCCATCAAAGATATTCTTTATTTTGTTACCGTGTTTTTCATTTATAGCATTTTCTTTGTATTCTTTCTTAGATCTTCTATCTTTCTGGGGTTATTTACTTATTTTGCATGTTGTTTACTTTTCTATTAAGGCCCTGAATATCTTAATCATAGTTATTTTAAATCCATTATTTGATAATTCCAAAATCTGTGTTAAATAGTATTTGAGTCTGGATCTAAAGTTTGCTATATTTCTCCAGCTTGTGTCTTTTTCTTGCCTTTTATAGTATCCCTCAGATTTTTATTGAAAGCTGGATTGATGTATTGGGTAACAGAAACTGAGGAAATTAGACTTCTGGTGAGAAGTTTATGCTAAGCTGCCTAAGAGCTAAGCTGTGTTTGATGGTTGTTACAGCTGTAGATACTAGAGACTTTCCTTTCCTTTAGCACCCTTTGTTGCTGCTAAGTTGTATCTGACTCTTTCTTGACCCCATGGACTGTAGCCTGCCAGACTTCTCTGTCCCTGGGGTTTCCCAGGCAAGAATACTGGAGTGCATTGCCATTCCTTCTCCATAAGAACACTTTAACCGAATCCAAAAACATTTTGATACTTTTATTATCATCCAATTAAAAATGTATTTTAATTCATTGTAATATTTTTGTTGACAATGGCTTATTAAGAAGTATGCTGCTTATTTTTCAAAGATTTGGAGATTTAACTGTCAATGCATTGAAGCCAGAGACAGTCAGGTTAACATCTGTAGTTGAGCCAGTTGGGCTTGTTATTCACTACAGCACTTATATCATGGGGAGCTATGGGGCATCTTAGTAAGAAGGTGTTGCGAGTGTGCGTGCGTGCTGAGTCTTGTCCAATACTTTGTGGCCCCGTGGATTGTAGCCCACCAAGCTCCTCTGTCCATGGAATTTCCTAGGCAAAAATACCAGAGTGGGTTGCCATTTCCTTCTCCAGAGGAAGAGAGGAACCAACCCAGGGATCGTACCCATGTTTCTTGTGTCTCCTACATTGGCAGGCAGATTCTTTAACGGCACCACCTGGGAAACCCAAGAAGGTGTTCAAGATCAAGATCACTATCGCTCAGTCGTGTCCGACTCTTTGCAACCCCATGGACTGTAGCCTATCAGGCTCCTCCGTCCATGGGATTTTCCAGGCAAGAGTGCTGGAGTGGATTGCCATTTCCTTCTCCAGGGGATCTTCTTGACCCAGGAATTGAACCTGGGTCTCCCTCATTGCAGGCAGACGCTTTACTGTCTGAGCCACCAAGGAAGCCCCAAGAAGGTGTTAGAAAGGACCAATTATAGCATTAGTGTTTCACTGAGTAATTTTGGAGAAGGCTCAAAGAAGTGAGGGTTTATCCTAGATAAAGTACTATAAAAAAAAGGAACAATTTTATGATTGACTATTACAATAAATTATATCTATCTGCAGGGTAGTCTGGGAGAGGGGCTGCAGCTATAATTTACAAAGCAGCAGTAATCACTCACCTTAGTGGGAAGTAGGGGATATTGGTGTTTTGTTGTTTGCACACTGACCTTGTTTTTATCTGTATTTAGACAAAATCATGAAGTAGATTCCCTTGCCTCACTCCATCACAGTCTCATAGTGATCCTGTCTGATGTTGATATACTGTGAGATTGTTTTTCTCTAACCAGAGAACCACATGGCCTAGCTGTGAGCACCAGGAGCTTTTACACTGAGGTCTGCTGTGTCAGGCCAGTTCTGGATATCAAGGGCTACTTTTGATCTCTTTGTAAATTATTTTTCAGTTATGGGTTTCTAGTTTATCTCCACTGTGGTCAGGGAACACAATGTGCTCTTTATGATCCCAACCCTTCTTATTTGTTGAAATGTTTTCTGACCTAGCATACTGGTCTATATTGGTAAGCATTTCATGTACACTTGAATAGAATGTTTATTCTGCACTTGGGAGTGTAGTCATCTGTACATGTCACTGAGATCAAGTTTGTTAATAGGTCTGTTCATATTTTCTATAGTCCTTTAATTATATTTTGCCTTCTTATTCTATTAATTAAAGAAGAGTGTGTTAAAGCTCTCATATAATTGTGGAAATGTATATTTTTCCTTTTGGTTCTGTCAATTATTATTAAACATGTTTTGAAACTATGTAATTAGGTATATATACAAAAGACAATATTATATCTTCTTATTGAATTTATTATTAGTATTAAATGCATCTATTTCTAGTAATATTTTTGTGTCAAAAGATGTTTGTCTAATATTATACAGCCTCTCCCATCTGCCTTTTGGCTGGTTCTCACAAGATACATTTTTTTTCCATCTTTGCACTTTTAGGCTATGTATACTATATTTTTGTTGTGGCTCTCATAACCCAGTGTATTTGTACTTTGTTTTTATCCTGCTTACAATCTTTGATTATTAATTGGAATTTGACTCTATCATAGTTAATGTAGTGACAGTTATATTTGGGTTTAAGCCTTCCATGTTGTTAGTTGTTTTCTATTTTTCTACTATCTTCTTTGCTTATTAATACTTTCTTGCTTTTTTGAACTAAACAGGGATTTTTAAAATTATTCCACTTTTTTCTACTTCATTACCATATAATTTATATATACTTTTAGTATTTCCTGAGAAATTACTCTGGGAGTTACAATATTCACCCTTCATTTAATATATTTTGCTGTAACTCCTCAACACAGGGATCAAACCAACGTCTCTTGCATCTCCTACACTGGCAGGCAGATTCTTTACCCCTAGTGCCAACTGGGAAGCCCTAATTTTAGCATTTCCTTAGAAATTACTCTGGGAGTTACAATATTCATCTTTCATTTAATAAAATTTGCTGTAAATATACATATACAATGTAATATAATGTAATATACATTTGCTACTTCCTAAACAATAGACTTTTATAACATTTTAATTCCATACCTTTTGCCTTTTAAGGTATTATTTTTGTCATCTAGTTTACATCTGCATATTTTTATAATTAGCAAGTCTTTTCTTCTTACTAAGGTCTTGTAATAATCCATGGAGATAGATATTTACTAACTTATTTTCCCATTTCTGGTGCTCTTCATTCTTTCCTGCAATTTCATGCTTTCAAGATAATCAATCTTCCCAAAGAACTCCATTTAATATTCATTTAATATTTACTGAAGTGCAGGTCTATTGTCAACACATTCTCTGTAAAAATGTTTTTATTTTGCCTTCATTTGAAAGACTCTTCGGGCTGTGAATAAAATTCTAGGTTGGCATTCCAACCCACCCCAACCCCAGAACTTGAAAGACCCTTGGGGCATTGTATCCTGGATTCCATGGTTATTGTTGGAAATTAGCCTTCGGTTTTATTGCTGCTTCTCTAAGGTAATATGCATTTTTTTCTTTGTCCATTTTGTTTAGCAGTTTGTGACATGCTTGTTTGCTTATATTCACATTTACTTGGTTTCACAGAGGTTCTTAAATAAGGAGTGTAATGCCTTCATTTAATTTTTAAAATGGAATATTCTAAACCAGTATCTCTTTCAATATTACTTATTTTTCACTCTCTTTCACCTCTCTTTCTGAACTCAGACCTCTTTCCACAGCCTAGGAAGACAGCTGCTTTCTGCCTGGGTCTAATCCTTTACGCTCTTTGGAGTAGAAAATGTTTTTTAAACATTATCTCATAAAAAGTGAAAGAACTTATTCCTTCCCTTTACCACCCCAAACACTTCCCGTGGTCCCACAAAGGAAAATTCTTGTCTCCCTTGGAATTCCTGAGGAAAAATGATCTACCATTCTTTCCGCCTCTCCTTGGTTCCCATAGGTGTGGACATTTTTATCAAATTAGTGATGTGATGTTAAATTGACATCTGCTTTTCCATTTGATACAGTTAGGTGCTAAACACTGTGATAATTTAGTAGCAACAGGCAAGATCATAGAGCTTTCTAGGTGAAATAATTTTTTTTTTTTAATTATCTGGTTAACTTAGGAATTAAGGAGAGTAATGCCCAGAGAGGCTCTGTCATTTATATATGGTCATGCATAGATAGATTTGTACTAAATACTTAAATATATAAATGTATTAAGTGCATGCATAGATTTGTACTAAATAAAATAGTTGTTTGCATTTTATACTTTTTCTTTTAAAACTAATAGCCATTGTCTTTGCTCTATACATACAAATCAGAGAAGACAGATGAAACTTCCGCGAGCAATCTCACCTATCAGTGTATCCAAAACTACCATTAACACTAACGAAAGTCATCCCTGTGATCATGGTGTCATCAAGCAGAGAGTCACTTCTTTGAATTTTTAAGGTTTCTCTTAGAATATTTAATTTTTCTCTTTGTGGTAGAAAGTGATTTTTTCCCCCCTGACATTTCAGTGATCACAAGGCAGCCCAGTCTCACCTAAAAACAACAACAATAAAATATATGTGACAGTGTGACGGGAAACACTAGTCTGTGTTTGGGAGGTTGTAGGCTGTCATCATTTTTAAAAAGCTCGCAAAAGCTAAATGACGGATGTCAGTGATTGTAATTTTTTTCCAGTGATAGCCATCAAAAGATGGCGCTGTACATATTTTAATGTATCTACAACCCAACTCAAATGGTTGCTTTGGAAAAAGGAAGAAATTCTGACAATACTTAGATGAGCTGAAAATACTTGTGATCCTCTTGTTATAATAAAATTCACCAGTGTTTAAAAAAATAGAAATAATCAATGCATGACTTTTAAAAATTCAGGCTCACACATTTAGGAAGAGATTCTACTGCATTCCTTAGGCAACAGCCTGGTGGGTTAGGAGAAATAAGAAATATTATCCAGTTTTAGTAGATAGTCAGAATTGCTCATTACAAATAGCACAATATAAGGGGGCAGAGGGGTTGCAAAGAGTCGGACACGACTGAGGGACTGAACTGAACTGAAGGGGGCAGAAGCATTGATTAGAGAATAGCATTCTTTGAACTGGTCAAAACAGCTGAATGAGAGTTGAAAACTCAATCAACTACATAATTGAGATAGCCCATGACTAACAAACAACCTAATATTCTATAAAGCATGGCACATGTTAGGAAATTCACTAAATCACTGAAGTCAAATTAAATATTTTAGTAGAAATATTTCAACCATGAAGTCTAGTGCAATACCTCAAATTTGATCCACCAAGTTGTGATATAATTTCTATTTGCCCCAGCAGATATGTTCAGAATAAGCATCAAGTTAGCTTTAGGCTACAGACTTCTTTGGCTCCCCTATTAGCAACAGTGGGCAGTTGCTAAAAGTGAGGCCTTAGATAACAACCTGTGTTCTGAAACATAACAGGTGCAAACCTCTATGCCCCTAAATGGCAAAACCAGGCACTATTTTGACCCCTGAGATGTTCCCTAATTTCTTCGCAAATGCTCCTTGAAAAACAGGTCAAGTTTCTGTTTTCTTTCTGCCTAGTTTTTTGGTACTTGGCATTTCCCAAGATCCCAAAAGACACTGATGCAAGACCTATGAAAGCCTGTCTACTATGGATTCTCAATTTTCTTCTTAGAAATGTTGTAATTCAGTACCTGACATCCTTAGCATCATTGTTCTATACTTTCTGACTCCTAATTTCCCAAGAATCAGAACCAACCTTTCTCACCTCCTTTTCCTTTTAAACACAATTACCCAGTAGATTTGAGGCCTTTGGATTTGCAGGAAACTATTCTAGACACTGTATATTCTGACTGAAATGATTAAGACCTACAAATTTCTTGTTCTTGTGGAGTATACCTTCTACATGAAGAGACAATAAACAAAAATAGTTTTATGTAAGAAGTAATATAAAATTAAATAAGGTAATTTGGTACTAAGAAATAACATTTTTATAGAATGTTTCAGGGTGCCTGATAGAGGACTTAAGATTTCAGCCAATGAGAAAGAGACAACCAAGGAAAGACAGAGCTATACCATCTGAGAAATGGGATCAGTTAGTGCAAAGCCTCCAAGGCAGGAATGAACTTGACAAATTGGAGGAACAAAAAAGGACAATGAGGCTAGATAAGACAGAGAAATGGAGAGAGTGGGTAATTCGAGGTAGAAAAGTCAGTAGGAACCAAATTTTGTAGGTCCATGTGGACCACAGCACAGAGGTTGTATTTTATTCTAAGGGCAATACAAAGATGTTAGGTAATTTTAGACAGAAAAGTAACACTATCTGATTAATATTTTTACACAGTGCCCCTGGCTTCTATGTGGGAAATAAAATGCAGCTGTTGTGTTGTGACAATCATGAGGTCTTTTAGGGTGACGGTCAATGCGCCTTAGCTGATGCCAGGCAACAGATGAGGGTGACCTGACCAGAGCTAGTAGTATTAAGATGGAGAACAATGGATATATTCACAATAGAGTTTGGAGCTATAGTCCACGGGACTTGCTGATGCTTTCACTTTCCATCTTCTTAACATTGACTAGTGCATACAACCCCTCGAACCTTGTGGTCTGCTTTTCACTTAAAGACTTTCCTTAGCTCTTATATGAATCTTACATGTTCAGATAAGCTACCTTTGTTATTCAGTTCAGTTCAGTTCAGTTCAGTAGCTCAGTCATGTCCGACTCTTTGAGACCCCATGAATCGCAGCATGCCAGGCCTCCCTGTCCATCACCAACTCCCGGAGTTCACTCAAACTCACGTCCATCGAGTTGGTGATGCCATCCAGCCATCTCATCCTCTGTCATCCCCTTCTCCTCCTGCCCCCAATCCCTCCCAGCATCAGAGTCTTTTCCAATGAGTCAACTCTTCACATGAGGTGGCCAAAGTACTGGAGATTCAGCTTTAGCATCATTCCTTCCAAAGAAATCCCAGGGCTGATCTCCTTCAGAATGGACTGGTTGGATCTCCTTGCAGTCCAAGGGACTCTCAAGAGTCTTCTCCAACACCATAGTTCAAAGGCATGTTGCGACCCAGTAAATTAAAATGACTGTATCAACAAAATTTAAAATGTCCTTATTATTTGGAGCAGAGGGTGTTTAACATAAATCTTGGGTTTGTTTGGTTGGATTGGGTTTTGTTTTGTTCTTTGATAAGAATATTTTAAAACAGTCTTGATTTTATGTTAGCCAAAGCTTTATTCCCTACTTAGAATCTAACAAGTGTATAAACATCTTTGTCTTTCAAATTCTGCTCTTAAAGGTATGAGGAAAGTCTGTGAGAAAAATAGCTATAAAATGGTTTCATATTTCTACTGATGGGCTTGTGAAGCACAGCCTCTTCTCAAAAAAGATCTGAAAGTCGATACTGAAACAGAAAAACTAAACCGAATGCTATTCTGCCTTATGTTCTATCAGGCAAATTGACAGATTATGATTGTCAAAGCCTTATTACTGGCAGTGCTGAAAAGAATATAATTTAATTTTCAGATCCCTTGATGCAGTTCAGGAGAAGTCCTATAATACTATAACAATTGGACTCAGAGAATATTAACTTTAAATTACCTGAGTGTTACTTTATTTTCCAAGTGCTACTGGGTATCTAAGCAAAATATTATTTTTATAATTTACTGTGTCATTTGAAAAGTTTAATCAATTAGGACAATTATGTATATATATGAATGTCAGGCACCCTGCACACTTAATTATTGAAGAAGCAAAATCTCCCAGTGTATTTGGGAGCAGAGAAGTAAAATTCCTAAAGGATATGAACTGTGTGCTTGGTCTTATGAAACATGAGGTGTTGCAGGGAAGAGCCAATTCTGACTTCATATTGGAACTATTTCTTTGACTTGCTTTTTATTGTTTTTGTTATTATAATCATACATAAAAGCCCTGCCTCAGAAAACCCTGCCTCTTTGCCTGACTGTTAAACCAAAGTTCCTTTGGTCAGAACCCTATCCACCTGTAGATGGCAGGAAGGAAGAAATTAATACATCCTCTTCTGAGGCCTGCGATTCTAGGAGATACTTGCAAGATTAATGGCCTTTTTACTTTATTTTCTCACCTCTTCTCATCTCTGTTCTAGAAAAGAACAGAGTTTCTCGGCAAAACTCTGTTAGCCTTTGTCTTACTTCATTTTGCACTCTAAGGCCAAACTTGCCTGCTATTTCAGGTATCTCTTGATTCCTACTTTTGCATTCCGGTCCTCTATGATGAAAAGGATATATATATATATATATATTTTTTGGTGTTCTAGAAGGTCTTTTGGGGCTTCCCTTGTAGCTCAGTCAGTAAAGAATCTGCCTGCAGTGCAGGAGACCCGGGTTCGATCCCTGGGTTGGGAAGATCCCCTGGAGAAGGAAATGGCAACCCACTTCAGTATTCTTGCCTGGAGATTCTCACATACAGAGGAGCCTGGTGGGCTTCAGTCCATGGGGTCGCAAAGAGTCGGGCATGACTGAGCGACTAACACACAGAAGGTCTTTTAGGTCACCATAGAACTGTTCAATTTCAGCTTCTTCGTCATTGGGCTAGGGCATAGACTTGGATTACTGTGATATTGAATGGTTTGCCTTGAAAAGGAACAGAGATCATTCTGTGGTTTTTGAGATTGCATCCAAGTACTGCATTTCAGACTCTTTTGTTGACTATGAGGGCTACTCCATTTCTTCTAAGGGCTTCTTGTCCACAGTAATAGCTACAATGGTCATTTGAATTAAATTCGCCCATTCCCATTCATTTTAGTTCACTGATTCCTAAAATGTCAGTGTTCACTCTTGACATCTCCTGTTTGATCACATCCAATTTACCTTGATTCATGGACTTAACATTCCAGGTTCCTATGCAATATTGTTCTTTATAGCAGCATTGGACTTTACTTTCATCACAAAACACATCCACAACTGGGCATCCTTTCCCCTTTGGCTCAGCCTCTTCATTCTTTCTGGAGCCATTTCTTGCTTTTCTCCAGTAGAATATTGGACACCTACTGACCTGTGGGACTCATCTTTTAATGTGTTGTATAACCTTAAGAACATTCAGTTGCTAAGATCATTAAGTCGCTAAGTCTGACTTCTTCCGACCCCATGGACTGCAGCACACCAGGCTTCCTTGTTCTTCATTATATCCCTGGAGTTTGCTCAAACTCATGTCCATTGGTTCAGTGATGCCATCCAACCATCTTATCCTCTGTGCCCTTTTCTCCTACTGCCTTCAATCTTTCCCAGCATCAAGGTCTTTTCCAATGAGTTGGCACCTTGCATCAAGTGGCCAAAGTATTGGAGCTTCAGCATCAGTCCTTCCAATGAATATTCAGGGTTGATTTCCTTTAAGAACAATAGTAACCATTAAATGTAAAGTAATTAAGGCATGATAAATTTTGGCTATTCATTATCTTTCTTTTTATATGATTTATTTAATTGTAAGGCTACATAATTCTGTTTCTGATGAGTTTGGCCATTAGCTCACAAAATTTAACAATAACTTGTAGGCCTGTACAAACCTGTCTCAACACACCACTACTTTAGGCCACATAACTTCTTAAGCTTTATCTGAGCACAGTGTGGAAAGGAGGCTTTAAGGAGAGGAGAGAATGTATTATATTTTCACTTTAAAAAACTCATCCGTGCAGCTGTGTGGAGAATAGGTTGGAAGGAGATGAGAGAGGAAGCACAGAGCCAGTGAGGAGATTACTGGTATCTGCTCTCTAGAGGCATTCTGATCTCTGATATAATATGGGCTTTAAAGGATATAAAGATATTTTCTTCTGACTTCAGCAAAAGTACACTTAGACATTTACAAGAAATTAAATGTCATTAGGGAAACACAAAACAAACAAACAAAAAAAAGAAAATGCAAAATAATCATGGAAACTCGATGTACTTCCAAGTACAGATTCTGTCTCCTACCTCAGAACTAGCCTTTAGTCACAGATGGCTCAGCTGATCAGGTTGGGTTGCAAAAAACACAGCCCTAATCCTTCTTTAAAAAAAAAAAAAAAGTAAGTCTTCTTTATTTGGTTTGCCAGATGTAAAATTTACTTTCTGCTTCTGTAGCTATTGTCCTATAGTAACATCTTTGCTTGGACTCATCAGCTGCTAAATAGTTTCCTAGAGCTCTTACCTCATTGCACAGGTCTTCCCAAGCCATCAGTGTTTCCTCTCCTTATAAGGAGGTCAATTCTTTCTATATCAGAACACGTTTATGGTGCTTTGCAATTGATACAACTCTTCTGCCCACTTCATCTCACTTACTTTATCAGAGCAATGCTTTATGGTGTGGCCATAGGTACTGTATTCACTAGGGATATGTCCCAAGATTTGTGGGAATCTCATACTTGAGAATCTCGAATAACATCACATTTCAGCCATTAAATGCAAAGAAGCAGTAAATTTTTTAAAGCAGTTCTACAAGTACAGAGTGAGTGCCACATATAAAGTTATTACAGTATACTCTATCATTACCATTTAACTGACAATGGAGGTCTTCAAACCAGAGTGTGGAGACTTCCCAAGGAATGTGTGCATACTTAATAGTTTTAGGAAAGCAATTTCCAGAGCATAAACTTCCAAAGACACAATTTCTTAAAATCAGTTTGCTTGACAACTTACATCTCAAACAGGTCTTCTCTCCAATTTCGTCTTTTATAACTCTTTAATTTTCACTTTATAAAAAAAAGCATATCTCTCACCTACTCCTAATGTTATCATGGTGTGTTGTCATAGAATAGAAAAATCTGAATGTCTAATATTAGGACAATTTGAAATATTATTTTATGTACTAGGAAAGTGAATGATCTAAATTAATAGGCAATAATTCTTTTTAAATCTGATACTTGTGTCTTTCAACAAAATTGATGGAAATTCTAATGAAGCTGTTGGCTTATATGTTATTAAAATAATTTTGAATGATAAATCACTAGGTACATAACTTGGAAAGTGTTCTAAGAATTGGATGTCAATATTCATAATGTCTATCTCCTTCTGTATTTTTTTATGGACAACATTTTTTAGCACTTCCGTCTATGAAAACAAAAACAGGAGTAGAATTAATGCTGAATTTTGGCTTAGTCTAGTAGCAATTCATATTCATCCACAGATAGAAGCTTTGTATTATCTTAAGATACAGATTTCCAGTAATTGTTTTCTCTTATGTGAATAACATTGAACTATACTATGTATTTTGTTTCTATCTATTGCACACTGCTGCTGCTGCTGCTGCTAGGTCACTTCAGTCGTGTCCAACTCTGTGCAACCCCATAGATGGCAGCCCACCAGGCTCCTCCATCCCTGGGATTCTCCAGGCAACAACACTGGAGTGGGTTGCCATTTCCTTCTCTAATGCATGAAAGTGAAAATGAAGTCACTCAGTTGTGTCTGACTCCTCATGACCTCAGGGACTGTAGCCTCCCAGGCTCCTCTGTCCGTGGGATTTTCCAGGCAAGAGTACTGGAGTGGGGTGCCATTGCCTTCTCCAGTCTATTGCATACTACTATAAATTATAACAACAATTAAACTCAAAATATATTTTAAATAGAATTTTGTGGTCCCAAGAAATAAAAAAAATTAAATGTAAATATTTCTGTTGTAAAGGAATATGATACTGTAAAGGAATATGATGCACGATACTGGATGCTTGGGGCTAGTGCACTGGGACGACCCAGAGGGATGGTATGGGGAGGGAGGAGGGAGGAGGGTCTAGGATGGGGAACACATGTATACCTGTGGTGGATTCATTTTGATATTTGGCAAAACTAATACAATTATATAAAGTTAAAAAAAAAAGGAATGTGATAGAGTGATCAGTAATAGACTTTCAAATATAATATGTATGTTACTAAGATAAAATTCTGAGGGTACATGGAATGAAAATATGAGTTTAAGGAGGTAAATTGATATAACATTCTCTTACAAAGAGCTTGTCCATGTATTTTTGTAATGGATAACAGTAGTTATCAAGTCATTATGATATAAGAATTCTTTGGAACCAACTTAAGAAATGACATAATAGTTTTATTTAAAATTGCCTGTATTTATAGCATGCTAAAATTACATCATTTTTCAAGTATTTAAACTTATGACAGAAAATTTAACATGTCAATTTAAAATATGTAAAGGGGCATGTTACTTTTCAACATTCTTTTAGGATGCATATAAGAAAAAATTCTTAAAAATTTGTTTTTCATTGGTTCATTAGATTTATTTCATTGATTCGTTTTCATTGTTCATTAGATTGAACATCTTCATGTGTTTTTTTCATTTCTATCTATCAGCAGCAGCAGCTGGTTGTGTTTTCCATCTACAAAGCCACACACTTCTTTCTTAATTGCTTCAAGAGACTTACTGTGTACACAGGGTCAAGCAGAAAACAATGAACCATGTGGCTAGTTGCCTACGGAGCAGTTAACAAGACTCATGCCCTAGCTAACTGGCTCATTTCTGCACAACAGCCCCTTGGTACATGAGCCTCAATTTCATGCCTCAGTAAGATTACAAATTACCATGTCACGGTCCATCATGGTCACTTGCACAGGCTTGAGTCCATGAACATTAAATTTGTAAATACTATGGATCTACTGAAATTCCCCATTTACAGATGAAGAAACTGATATTCTGACAGGCTAAGTGATTGCCCAGGTTTACACAGCTGGTAAAAGGTGATCCAAGTCTCAAATCTACAACTTTGAATTTAGAGTAAGTACATAGGCAGAGAGGGCTTCCCAGGGGGCTCGGTGGTAAAGAGTTTGCCTGCCAATGCAGGAGACGTGGGTTTGATCCCTAAGATTCCCCTGGAGAAGGAAATGGCAACTCACTCTAGTATTCTTGCCTGGGAAATCCCATGGACAGAGGAGCCTGGTGGGCTACAGTCCATAGGGTGGCAAAAGAGTCAGACCCAACTTAATCGACTAAATAGCATGGACAACAAGACATGCAGAGAAGCACACATATACATACATATGTGTATATGTAGGCACACATTATGTATAGCTAACACTGTGTTTGCACAGGGTATAAGTCCGAGCCCATATTACACCAGTGGGACCACTGCATTTCACATGCCCTCGTCTCAGTGACTCTATTGCCTGAAGCACTGATAGGCACCCTTTGATTTGGGCTCTTTTGTGCTGCAGGAAAAGAGAGAGAAGTGAGGAACTAGAGGGCAACAAGCTATGCATGCCCTGCCAGCCCCGTGCCCTGCTAGCCACAGGCTTTTATTTTTAAATACTGTAGTTAGGAAAGGTAAGTGTGTAAGCAGAGGTGTTTTTTACATAGGTCTTTGTATGACATCAGGACACAAAAGATGAGTAGGTCTTCTGGAAATGAAGATTTGAACCAGTGTGGAAGAAGGTCATTTTTCTCATCTCTGCACAGAACACAGACTGCTCTGGCCCCTGGAGGGCTGGCAGCTCTGGGGACATCAGGAAAGGGCACCTTGCCGAGCATGGCTGTCATTCCAGTGGTGCATGGCAGCAGCAAGGGCACCAGTAAGGCTGTCCTCAGAGAGGTGCATAAGTCCTAGGGGACCAGTAATGAGCTAAGAGCAAAAAGGACCACAGTATAAAAATGCTGGTGTGGTATATAAATAAACACACAAACTGGTAGACTGGTTCAAGACATGTAAGACTTCAGAATACTTTGGAATGCTTCCATACAATTTTCAGGGCCCTAGTGTTTTACCCAATAGGTATAGGTGTGTGTGTGTGTGTGTGTGTATACATATACATACATACATACATACATACACACACACACACACACACACATATACTTACCTGGTAGCTCAGTGGTAAAGAAACCACCTGCCAATGCAGAGACACAGGAGACATAGGTTCGATCCCTTGTTTGATCCCAGTAAGCGTTAACATATCTTCAAACAAACTATGTTCAAATTATTTGAGTTCTGTTAAGGCAAAGTTTACTTTGAATCTACTTATTTTGTAGGAAGGGAATTTTTTTTTCCTAATATTAGAAAAAGAAAGAGGACTTTTTGACTAAGACAATTTCATCTCCCATCTGGGCCAAGAAACATCAACAGACAACACTTGGGAGTGTGACATGTGGAATATTACCACAAATTTTAAGGAATTATACCAATCAATGGAGTTCAATAGTGTGTTCCTTGCATCAGCTTCAGCAACTGACAATTTCATTTGTGTTCTTTTCAGGAACACCTATTCAAGATATTTACAACTCAGACATGCAGGTTGGTTCTGGTATTATATGCTCTATATATTCTTTTCAATCTTTTCTCTCCCATGTAAAAGTGTAAAAATAGATTTTTTTATTGAGGTTTCAGGGCATCTTTGGTGCCACAGGAGCTCAAGAAGAGCTTTTTATTTTTTTTAAATAAAATTGTAAATGTCCTCAGACTGTCATGTCCAGGAGACTAAGCTCTTATGCTATTTAAAAATTTTATGTGATCATAAATCTGTTCCATAGTCAAGTTACTGTTTTAAAATATATTGTAACCTTTTCCTTCTCACTTCCTCCGTTTTCCCAAAGGATTTATAGGTGAATCTTAGTTTTATTTTGTTTAGAAAAATCATGGTATTTTTAATTTGGAATATATCTTTTCACTTGTTTCATTCATTAATGATATTTGCATGTATTAAGACAACAGCATGTTTGTGAACTGGTCAGTCATCAATATTTGAACTGGAATGTAAGAACACAAAGAATGAAAGCTTGGACAGAGCAGGGCTGCCAAGTTGTCCTAGGGTGTCCCCACCCATGGTTTATCTTTCCATATGTACATAAGCCCAACAACACATCAGGACTGGTTTCTCCAAGGCTGGTCTTCATTTGAGAGTGATGTGTCTCATTTGGTTCCACACTTCTGTGTTTTGTTTTGTTTTGTGTTTTATAAGAAATACATCATTTAAAAATTTATTTTGGCTTCATCATACAGCTTGTGAGCAGGGATTGAACCTGAGACCTTGGCAATGAAAGTGTGAAGTCCTGTGGACCATGAGGGAATTCCCTACATTTCTGTTTTTTTATAGAACTCTTTTTCACTACAGTTAAGCACATTGTAATATGTTGATGGAAACATATTTTTGAGTTAAGAACTCTAAAGCAGCTACAGGATAACATCTATGCACCAAAATTATAAAGTGAGAAACACTTCTCAACTGCCTTAGAGCATTGCTCTTTTAATATGCAGGTGTTCAAAGTCATTGTTGCCATAAATCCTTCTAGCCTCCTTGTTAGGAATAAAGTGCCTTTTTAATAACTGAGGATGCATACAAGCTGGAGTAAGGTCATCTGCTCAGAGTCACATGGGACATTCAGAATATGTGTATACATGCCTGTATCTATGTTGGAACATGGGAGAGAAGAAGTGTCTTAAATTTTAAACTCTAGGTGCTTAACTTCATGACAAAGGAAGATGTGATCAGATGCACATATTTACTCTCTGTTAAAGTCATGGAATTTGTCTAACTTCCAAAAATCTACG
Source organism: Bos javanicus (assembly GCF_032452875.1). Taxonomy (NCBI): domain Eukaryota; kingdom Metazoa; phylum Chordata; class Mammalia; order Artiodactyla; family Bovidae; genus Bos; species Bos javanicus. Next base: position 89,054,398 of record NC_083868.1, read on the forward strand.
GTTTTTTTTTTAATATAAATTTATTTAATTGGAGGCTAATTACTTTACAATATTGTAGTGGTTTTGCCATACATTGACGTGAAGTTTGATTCTTGATGAGGTCCCATCACACTAGAGAAACCAAAGAGGGTAAATTTCTAGCTCTGTCCTTTTGGAAGCTGGAAAAAGAATATGCGATTTAGGATTGACAAAGGGATCTTTCCACCCAGGACTTAAGATCTTGAAGGAGTGCTTTTAGAGGGACTTAGAGACTATTCATGAAGAACAGAGAACTAGGTGGAGGAAGTAAACATCTATGGAGTGATTCCATACCACTGTGCCTGATGCATCGATTCTGGTTGGGTTCTTGATTTGGTGGCTTTTGGTGGTTCTAAGCTATTTCCTTAGTCCAGTTCTTTTTCCTTCCCAATGGTTTCTATCCTCCCAATACATTCTTCTTCCATTTAAACTAGAGCTGGTTCAGTTATTTAGAATACAGACTTCTGTCTGGAGCTTCGTACAGAGGAGTATTACCAGCCAGGCCAGGACTATAGCACATGCTTCTGTGTCATAAGGACACAGGAGCTGGTTGGAAAAGTCTCAAATGAAAGCATCCCAGAAGTTGAATGGATTGGACTGTTATTCCTGTTCAACAGATAGAAGAAAGTGAAAGTGAAAGTTTAGTCACTCAGTCGTGTCCAACTCTTTGCAACCCCATGGACTATAGCCTACCAGGCTTCTCCATCCACAGGATTTTCTAGGCAAGAGTACTGGAGTGGGTCACTATTTCCTTCAACATATAGAGGAGTGGGGATATAAATAATAAATCTGAAAGCAGCTTGGTGTGATATGACAAAAGTAACCCTGGGCTCAGAGCCAGGGAAACTTCCTCTACCATATAGTTAGCCTGCCGACATCAGATGAAGTACTTTCTATCACTAAACAATTGTCCCTTCATCTGTAAAAGAGAGAAAATACCCACTGTGCAGCCTATTTCACAGGGATGTTAAGAAGAATAGAAAATAAATATATAAGGTATGCAAATAAAGAATACGATTTATTGGTGTTGTTTAAGTCATGTCTGACTCTTTGTGACCCCCTGGATTGTAGCACACCAGGTTCCTCTGTCCTCCACTATTTCCTGAAATTTGCTCAAAATTCATGCCCATTGAGTCAGTGATGCCATCTAACCATCTCGTCCTCTGCTGTCCCCTTCTCCTTTTGCCTTCAATCTTTACCAGCATTAGGGTCTTTCCCAATGAGTTGGCTGGCTCTTTACATCAGGTGGCCAAAATATTGAAGCTTCAGCTTCAGCATCAGTCCTTTCAATGAATATTCAGGATTGAATTCCTTTAGGATTGACTGGGTTTGACCTCCTTGCAGTCCAAGCAACTCTCAAGAGTCTTCTCCAGCACAATTTGAAAACATCAATTCTTTAGCACTCAGCCTTCTTTATGGTTCAACTCTCATATCGATACATGACTACTGGAAAACCATAGCTTTGAATATATGGGCCTTTATTGGAAAAGTGATGTCTTTGCTTTTTGATATGCTGTCTAGGTTTGCCTTAGCTTTCCTTCCAAGGAATAAGCATCTTTTAATTTCATGGCTGCACTCACTGTCCACAGTGATTTTGGAGTCCAAGAAAATAATATCTGTCACTGTTTCCAATTTTTCCCCTTCTATTTGCCATGATGGGACTGAGTGCCATGATCTTAAGTTTTTGAATGTTGAGTTTCAAGCCTGCTTTTTCACTCTCCTCTTTCACCCTCATCCAGAGCTTCTTTAGTTTCTCTTCACTTACTGTCATTAGAATGGTATCATCTGCATATATGAGGTTGTTGATATTTCTCCCTGCAATCTTGGTTCTAACTTGTGATTCATCCAGCCCAGCATTTCCGATGATGTACTCTGCATATAAGTTAAATAAGCAGGGTGACAATGTACAGCCTTGCCATACTCTTTCCCAATTTTGAACCAGCGAGTTGTTCCATGTCTGGTTCTAACTGTTGCTTCTTGACATGCATACAGGTTTCTTAGGACATGGGTAAGTAGGTCTGGTATTCCCATCTCTTTAAGAATTTCTCACAGTTCCACACAGTCAGACTTTTGCTGTTGTTCAGTCACTCAGTCATGTCTGACTCTTTGCGACCCCATGGACTGCAGCACGCTAGGCTTCCTTGTCCTTCACTATATCCTGGAGTTTGCTCAAACTGATGTTCATTCAGTTGATGATGCCATCCAACCATCTTACCCTCTGTTGTCCCGTTCTCCTCCTGCCTTCTATTGTTCCCAGCACCTGGGTCTTTTCATTAAGTTGGCTCTTTGCAACTTGTGGCCAAAGTACTGGAGCTTCAGCTTCAGCATCAGTCCTTCTAATGAATATTCAGAGTTGATTCCCTTTAGGATTGACCGCTTTGTTCTTCTTGCTGTCTATGACTATATGAACCTTTGTGGGTAAAGTGATGTCTCTGCTTTTCAATACACTGTCTAGGTTTGTCATAGCCTTTCTTCCAAAGAGCAAGAGTATTTTAATTTCATGGCTGCAGTCACTGTCTGCAGTGATTTTGGAGGCCAAGGAAATAAAATCGGTCACTGTTTCCCCATCTGTTTGCCATGAGGTGATGGGACTGGATGTCATGATCTTAGTTTTCTGAATGTTGAGATTTAAGCCAGCTTTTTCACTCTCCTCTTTCACTTTCGGCTCTTTAGTTCCTCTTAGTTTCCTGCCATTAGGGTGGTATCATCTGTATATCTGAGGTTATTGATATTTCTCACAGCACTCTTGATTCCAGCTTGTGATTCATCCAGCCCTGCATTTCACATGATGTACCCTGTATATGGTGTTTTCCTGGTGGCTCAGATGGTAAAGAATCCACCTGCAATGTGGGAGACCTGGGTTCAATCCCTGTGTTGATAAGTTAGATAAGCAGGTTGACAACATACAGCCCTGATGTACTCCTTTCCCACGTTGAATTAGTCTATTGTTCTATGTCCAGTTCAAACTAGTGTAGTCAATGAAGCAGAAGTTTGTTTGTTTGTTTTTTCTCTGAAACTCCCTTGCTTCCTCCATGATCCAATAATGTTATTTAGTAGACACTCAATAAATGATTATATTCATTACTGGTTTTGGCTTTATCACAGCTAAATAGTCACAATATCCAATCAAGATTTATTACTCAGGAAAAAAAAGAGTTAAAGTAGACAAACTCCTAGTTTGTTCCATATATTCCTAAGAAGACACAGACTTTCAAATTTCTTACCACCTACCAAGCACTTATTTTAAACTCTAAGAAATGCCACAGGAGTCAAAATTTTCTAAGTCCAGATGCTTGTACCTCAGGACTGAAATTACTCCTTATTCTTCTCTACCACACTTCCCCATGTTTAAGCTTTGTGGTTGTTTTTTTTTAATTCACTTGTTTTTATCTTTTTCCACTTGGACAAGGAAACATTTCTAGACTGTCTACTCCTGTCTGTCATGGTAATAGTTTCAGACTTCCCAAGGGATCCGTGGGATTTCCCAGGCAAGAATACAGGAGTGGGTTGTCATTTCCTTCTCCAGGGGATCTTCCCCACACAGGAATCGAACCCACATCCCTTGCATTGGCAGACAGATTCCTTACTCCTGAGCCACCAGGGAAGTAATATGTTAAAAAGTACAAATATATGGTTAAAAGCAAAACTAATACAAATAAATGAACAATGAAACATGGTAGAGGAAATTTATAGGCATAAATAAATATCAGGGGGCTTCCCTGGTGGCTCAGTAGTAGAGAATCCACCTGCCATTGCAGAAGATATAGGTTCAATCCCTGGTCCACGAAGATCCCATATGCTGCTGAACAACTAAGCCCGCGCACCACAACTATTGAGCCTGTGCTCTAGAGTCTTGGAACTGCAACTACTGAAGCCCACATGCCCTACAGCCTGTGCTCCACAACACGGAAACCAGCACAAAAAGGAGGTCATGCACTGCAGCTAGAGTCACTGCTCTCTGCAACTAGACAAAGCCCGTGCCCCAACGAAGACCCAGCACAGCCAAGATAAATAAATAAAATTTAAAAGAAAATCAAATTAGTTGTTGGATTATGTATTTTCCTAGGGATTTATGCAGTCACTACTTACCTTAGTATTTAAATGAAAATGGCTTGCATCTCATCCGACATGCATTGGAAAGCCATATGAGATGGACATTTCCACTTTCTCTATCCCCATGATCCACTGGTAGTTTTTTGTTCTGACCTCTTACCTCCATTGGATCTGAGTTTCACTTCTGTGGCTCGTTACCCCAGTCATCTCAAATAACTAATAAAGTTATTACTTTATTAGTTTTTGCCACTACAGTGGTTGAAAAGCAATGTCTTGTTTTAGTGTGAATTTATTTTAATATCAGCATTCTCTTCCATGTTATTATCTACTTGTATTTGTTTAGTAAACTGTCTAGTCTTTACCTATTTTTCTATAGGAATATTTTTCTCTTGGGGCCTTTTTTACATATTATTATAAGTTCCCTACAAATTAAATATGCTACCTCAGTATGCATGTGATTTGCCTTTAAAATTGTTAATGGTACATATGACATATTTTGTTGTTGTTCATCTGCTTAGTCATGTCTGATTTTTCACAAGTTATATTTATCAGTCTTTTTCTTTATGAATTTTTTTTTACTTTGAAAACCTTATCATCTGAAGATTAGATAAAATGTTAAGATTTCTTTTTTGTTTTCATTATAAAAATACAGATCCTCATTATAGAAAAAATGGATAAGGTAAAAATGTACAAAATAAAAAATAAAAATCATGTAAAATTCTCCTCCCAGAGATAGTGTTTTGTGGACACATATCTAACATTTTTAAAGAAAATTTCCCCCATAACTACTATATAACTTCATTTTTTAATTTAATGTATCAAAAGCATTTTTTCTCAATGTAGTCTGTGTAAGCTTGACAATATGGCTTATTTTTATAGACTATATGTTATTTCAACTTTATTAACTATATTCTCTCATGTTTCTCATAGTATTATAAACTCTCTTTAAATAAAATTATTCCTGCTACTCACCATTTAGCTGCTGCATGGGGCTATTCATGTGAACAGCACTCTGGCAGTAATCGACACCTGTAATTTGAAACATTTGCCCTTGAGAGCTGTGATTTGATGCTGAATAAGCATCAAAATAAGTGATGCTGAAATAAGCATCCCTTGTTATTTGAATCCAATATTTTCTTTAAAATATGTTGGATAGAAAATACTGGGATGATAATATTCCACATTTTAAATGGAAGAAATAAAAATGTATTCCAAACCCACCCCAAGGACCCAAATGTAGCAATCCCATCCCCAGGCATTTTCACAAGAGAAATGAAAACTCCTATCTGAAATGTTCATGGAAACTATTCGCCTTGGCTTCTAACTAGAAACAACCCAAATACACGTCTGGTGAATGGAATAAACACAGTGTGGTGAGTCATAGTATTATTCAGCAACATAAAAGAATTATTGATATCATGAAAAAAGTGATGAATTCCAAGCAATTTTTAAGTGAAAGGAGCCAGGTGCAAAAGACTAATACTGAATTATTTCATTTATATACACTTTTTGTTGTTGTTTAGTCGCTAAGTCATGTACGACTCTGCAACCCCATGGACTGTAGTCTGCCAGGCTCCTCTGTCCATGGGATTCTCTAGGTAAAAATACTGGAGTGGGTAGCCATTTGCTTCTCCAGGGGATCTTCCCAACCCAGGGACTGAACTTCCATCTCCTGCACTGAAGGTGGATTCTTTACCTGCTGGGCCACCAGGGAAGCCCATATACACTGTTAGGAAAAGTCTAAGTTTTAGAGACAGAAATCAGATGAGTAGTTGCTAGGACCTGGGGTTGAAGAGAGGGGACTGACTATAAAGTGAATCATGGTAATTTCATAGTATTGATAAAAATATTGTCTCTTACATTGTGGCTATTGATTCCATTTTAAAAAGTTGCATATCAGCAAAAATAGTGGCATTATCAATATTTGATTCCTTGGAGGCACTATTATTGTATATTAGGCTAAATACGGTGGCCTCTGTGTGAAAGAGTAATACTTAGCACTACAATTAATAAGAAATTGAAGTCTATAAAAGGTACTTGGTTTGCTTTCCATATGGTAGGAAAGTGAGTAGCTCTTCTGACTGGATAACAAGTGTCTTCACAAGTCAGGTGGTTTTTTTATTGTATTTCCAACAAAATTGAAGGAAGACATATTAAATTACTCACTCTAGATCATTAAATATAATTTTGATGATAGAGTACTTAGAATTTCTTTGACATATAATTTGGAATAAGTTCAAATAATTGAATAACAGTACATAATAAAATTTCTTCCCATCCCATCTACTTATTTAACTACTTACCTTTTTCTTAGTAATTTTTATCTATAAAAAATGAAACAAAGGATTAGAATTGATGTTTAAAGTAATCTTATTTCAACAATAAATATATTCATTAATAACAATACAGAAAGTCTCTACACATGATGAGCATTATCTAAAATATTCACCATGTATATTTTATGAAAATATATATTTATAATGACTCAATATGTTTGTTATCCATCGTTTTGTTTTATATGGGTCTTTTTGATCAATTGTGTAGTAATAATTATTAGTAAATTAGCAAATTATTAGTAAGTAAATCAATCTAGAAATAAAAACAATTTCAACATTTAAACCCTATATTCAGATGAAAATTAAAATACTTCTACATGAAAATTGATATTCATTTTTATTTTCTGTCTCAGACCTAAAGGAGAGATTAGTAAAAATTTTTGAGAATAGAAAAATTAGAATAAAAATACATGGGAAAAGTGGAATGGAAATAAATTCAAGCAGAAAGAATGATTATATACAATTTCTGTCCCTGATAGAAGAGTTCTATTTTTAAATGAATACTGTTACTAAGGCATTTATATTCTACTTAGCCTATTCTATTAGATTTTATTGGATATAATTTAAAAAAGGATATGACACTCTTATTTTTAACATTTCAATATTTCCAAAGCACTGGAAATTATATTTCTTGCAACTAAGGATAATTAATTAAAAATGTATGAGTGGATAAATTGTTTTCCATGATTTTTAAGGCTTATTTGAGCAAAAATCTTAAATAATGATGACATGAACTACATAGCATGTATTTAATGTGTTTAATATATGTTCATTCCAATGACAGTCATCAAAATTGTAGAATATACGTCTAGCTATTTTTACATAATATGCTAGCAAAACAGCAGAAATTTTTGCCTGAATTATTTAAAATCCTGTAAATATATACATTTTAATTAAATTAAATCATCAATTTGATAATTTTTTTCTGATTATCATAGGGACATATAGTCATTAAGGAAATTCTGAAAATTTTAAAAAGACAAGAATAATAAAAATAACCCCCAATCCCATGATCAACTTACAGATGCTTTGTGTGTGTGTGTGTTTACAAGCACACTTTACAGGTTGTGATTTTTATGGTCTCTTGTTTTCTGCTTTTTTTCTTAACAAGTCATGAATATTCTTTTATGTCATTAGTCTACAAAAATTAAATTTATCTTCAGTTTTTATAATTCATTATAAGAAAATTATAATTATCCACTTCTATGACAGGTTCACTTAGCATGAGTTATAACAGAAAAAATATTATCATCAAAATGATCAATAGAAGAATATTTAAATTTAAAATGACATACTATTCCCTATTCCGTTATTAACTCATTTTTAGTTACTGCTGAGCTCTACAAGAGCCATATTTAAACATTACTTATTTTTGGAGTTTAGACTGAAACAATATTCCTTGACTACTCTTCAGATAAGAATTTAATATGTATTTGATTACCTCCTCTGGGTTTTTCAAGAAATTCAGATGTGCTGTGACTTCTCTGAGTTTTTATATGTTTGTCTGCCGATTTTTCCTATTGCTTCGACCACAAAGGTCAAGTTAGTTTAAAATAAAATGCATGACTTGTGACATTTATTCTTCAAATTCTGATTTTTCAGAATAGTGTCTTACAGTAGTACTTAGACATTTTGTAAGAAAGGAAGCCTGGCATGCTACAGTCCATGGGGTCACAAAGAGTCAGACATGACTGAGCAACTGAACTGAACTGAACTGAAGAAAGGAAAAAACCTTGTCTAGTTAAAGTGATTTTTATTATTGCGGTAGTAGCAGTTGTTTTGTGTTTGTCCTATCTAAATATCTGTAGAATTTTATCTTTAAAGTAATTTTGCAAAAAGAGTCCTGATGTGGTTTTCTTTTCATCAAAGGTTCTTGAAAGAGTATGACTCATCTGTCCAACCCAATTATCTCTTTCTCTCTCTCAAGGGGCTAGTGGTAAAAAAAAAAAAAAAAAAAAAAAAACAACCTACCTGCCAATGCAGGAGACATGAGAGACATGGATTAAACCCTGGGTGGAAAAGATCCCCTGGAGGAGGGCATGGCAACCCACTCCATTATTATTGCCTGGAGAATCCCATGGACAGAGGAGCCTGGCAGGCTGCAGTCCATAGGGTTGCACAGAGTCAGACAGGACTGAAGCGACTTAGCATGCATGCTCTCTCAAAACAATTATAGTCACTAATTTTTTTAATTTATATTTTTATTCTTGGTTTTTGCCTTATTTTATGGGGCTTATACTTGGGGAACATCTACAATGTTTATACCTTTTTGCATGGGAGAACATGCAAGTTGTACTTCACATAATTCTTTTTTTTTTTTTTCTTTCTGTTATGCTGCCTGGCTAACTTTTCTACACAGAGTTTTAGACTTCTACTGAAATTTTGGTGCCAATATTTTTAGTTTACCCTTTTCTATCTTTTAACTGTTATTTTTAATCTCAATATATTTACTTTGCCATTTTTCTTACTGTTTTTTCTCAGTATGATTTCTTCTTATAACTGCCTCATTCTATTCTATCCACAATCTTTGCTTATTCTATTGTGAATACCCAGAAGGGTTTCTCTTGGTTCTTTCAGTTAATCAATTTCAGAGATCTGTTTTACTCTTTGATTTTTCAGAATAATGTTTCTTCTTGCTTGTTTTGCATTATTTTTTGTGACTCTCATTTGCATTTTATCTTTTAACTCATCTTTAAAAAACAGAACATCTATGCAAAAATATTTGCCCACAGACAAGTGCTGTGGAACTTCCTGGACTCCGTTCACTGTGCCCTTTACCTTAGAACTTTTGTGTTCAGAAGCAAAGTGCAGGGGATGACAGATGGCTAAACCCATAGAAATGTGTGGTTGTGTCTCCTCAAATCACATTGGAATGCTTCTGAACTAAGGAAGAGTCTTCCCCAACTCCCACTGCTGCCTTTCTGGATTCTTTGAAGTTAGAGCATATTTTTAAAAAATCATTATGCATATCTCAGTATTTACCATTTACCTGCCCATATATAATATATTGCAGGTATTTCATAGAATTAAACATACCATCAACAGTTTCTTTTTCTTTCTCTTTCCTCTCTGTCTTGTGCGCAGATGCACGTGCGCGTGGGCACACACACACACTCTCTCTCTCTCTCCACACTTAAACACATTTCTGGCCACTTTTTCTGAGCATTAGGATATCCAAAAAGCAGCACCTACACCATAAAAGGATTGCTAAGTTTTATTGTTGATGTGGAAGCCCATTTAAGTACAAAAAAAATTTTTTTGGATGTATAATAGCTAATAGAATGTTTAAGTGCTAAGTCACTTCAGTTGTGTCTGACTCTTTGTGATCCTGTGGACTGTAGCCCACCAGGACCCTCTGTCCATGGGATTCTCCAGGCAAGAAGACTGGAGTGGGTTGCCATAGCCTCCTCCAGGGGATCTTCCCGACCCAGGGAACGAACCCACATCTCTTATATCTCCTGCATTGGCAGGTGGGTTGTTTGCCACTAGCACCACCTGGGAAGCCCACTTAGTAGAATAAAAGATTCTAATTCTCAAACTAAAAACTAAGCATTCTCAAACATTTTGACAGATTTTTTACAATATTTCCTTTAGTTAGTTAGTTAAGTTGCTCAGTCGTGTCCGACTCTTTGCGACCCCATGGACTGTAGCCCACCAGGCTCCTCCAATGGGATTCTCCAGGCAAGAATACTGGAGTGGGTTGCCATTTCCTTCTCCTTTCTATTCCTACTAATTCTATAGTAAATATCTTCATACACAGACCTGTGGGTCCACTTTGGGTGATTTCCTTTAGAAGGCCTCACTAGAGGGAAAAGTAGGCGACACTTTGGGAGTCAGCTTATATTGCCATGTTGCTTTCAGAAGGACTCTCTTGGGTTTTAAAAGCATGAGCAGAAAATAAGCTCTCTTGTTTTATTGCAAAGTTACTACACTTAAAAAGGCACTTTCAAACATCTTTCCTTCTCTTTCCCCAGGAGAAATTGAGGAGCCATCGTTTTGCTTTCTAGCCCTCTTTTAGGAGAAATACTATTAGGGCAAACAAACATAAATGAATCTGCCAATTCTGATAAAATCCTTTCTTGCTGTTGGTTTCCTATAGCTCAGACAAATTTCACAGAAATTTTTATGAGACATTGGGAACAACCCCCTTGTTAAGAATAGCATAAAGCTGAAAGGTTTAAAAAACACAGTACAATATTTTAAGAAATGTCATTGTTACATTGGATCTGAGAAAATTCAGAGCAAACGCATAAGCATTAGAGTCTAAAGGTGAAAATAGGAAGCCTTCACTCACTCATCTCATCAGAACCATTCTGTGTTCTGGTCCTCACCTTCCCAAGTTTTGTTTATTGTATGTATCTGATTGTCAGTAAAACTAGACTAAGGTGTTCATTGGTAATTAATTGATCTAAAAGAATAAAAATGCAACAAAAGGCATTAAAGATATGTCTGAACATGAATCCTGTTTGCTCTCAGCATCACTCTCTGAGTCACATAAAACATACTATGTTGCTTGGAATTTGAATGGGTTTATAATTATCGAAGTTATGTATTAATATTTCACCTGACTACATGCTCAGATATCCAGAGGAATCTATTTTATTTTTTAAGTCACATTATTTAGGAAACTGCTTTCTCTATTCACACTTGAAGTAATTTCAAAGATAAAATTGAATATTTCTTGAAAGAAACAAAGAAATTCTTTAATGGAGGTAAGAAATATATATATATTCCATTTCATAGATAAAACCCAAAGTCCCAGAAAATTACTAAATTCCTGAGTTAACACAGTTTGTACCATACAAATGGCAGATTCGAAATCTACATCTGTTGAATTGAGCTAGTTTTTATTCTCAACATAATAAAAAAGTAACTGTCACAGCCTTCCAGAGAATTACATATCTTCTTGAACACTAACATTAAACAAAATAAACAAAGTTTTGTGTCCTCTGTCCTTAAATTAAAATTCAAGCAATGCCAATGTATTTAACTTCGCTCTTGGAAAAGAAACCTAAATTGATTAAAGCCCTCATTCGATCCTTTCTATGGATCTTGGCTTGGTGTAAAGATCTGGGCCTTTGCTTCCTTTGGGGAAAAAGCAATGTGTCTTTGGCTTGTCAACAACTGCTGTGTGGGCTATTTCAAACATAGGAGATGATTTTGTTCCCAGTAGAGTTTGTAGTTTGTCACTGGACAAATTCCTTCATATGAAGATGGCCCCAGACCTGATGTAGTTATACCACTTGTGAAAATTCAAGGTGCTGGTGGAACAGAGATCTTTCTGATGCATGATTTTTCTTCCAATTTGTCCTCTAATTATGGACCAAACTGAACCTATTTTATGTTGAATATTACTGAGTATTGACCTGTGATTCTTCTATAAACAAAGAAGAAAAAACACTTTAAATTTAGGTAAGGATATAAAGAAAACCTGGGCTTCCTAGGTGGTGCAATGGTAAATAATCTGTCTGCCAATACAGGAGACACAGGAGACACAAGTTTGACTCCTGGGTTGGGAAGATCCTCTGGAGGAGGGCATGGCAACCCACCCCAGTATTCCTGCCTGGAAAATTCCATGGACAGAAGAACCTGGTGGGGTATGGTCCAGGGGGTCGCAAAGAGTCAGACATGACTGAGCATGCACGCACACACACACACCTCACACAAAGAAAAGCTACTCTGACATAAGAATATCTGATTCATAAATTGTGACATTCTATGAAATCTGATGTTGAAACTTTAATAGCAAGTATATTTTTAAAGTTTTCACTCTGAGTTCAAATGTTCAGAGTTAGTACATGGATGAAAAAAATATGGGTGCTCTTTGCCATCACCTCATCTACCTGTTCCGGAGAAGGCAATGGCACCCCACTCCAGCACTGTTGCCTGGAAAATCCCATGGACGGAGGAGCCTGGAAGGCTGCAGTCCATGGGGTTGCTGAGGGTCAGACGTGACTGAGCGACTTCACTTTCACTTTTCACTTTCATGCATTGGAGAAGGAAAGGGCAACCCACTCCAGTGTTCTTGCCTGGAGAATCCCAGGGACGGGGGAGCCTGGTGGGCTGCTGTCTATGGGGTTGCAGAGAGTCAGACACGACTGAAGTGACTTAGCAGTAGCATCTACCTGTTCAGGATTCTGGCTCTTTCTGTATTCTACTGCTCAAAACTCCTCACAAGTTCTCTGTTGCCATAGAAAAGGTCCAAACCACTTAGACATTGTCCTCTGTAATTCACCTTTTCCCAGCACCATGGTTTCCTATTTTATCACCAATCCAACGGATATATGTTGGTCACACCACACAACAGGTTATTTCTTTCCTAAACACCTGTGTTTCTGTATTTCCGATCTACCTTCTTCTCGCTTCCTCTTTCAAGACTGATGTGCAGGGGATTCAGTTATAGTGATTTTCAGGCCTTGTAGAAGCTATCTGTAGTGCAATACTTTACTTATCTTTGAAAATTGAGTAGAGAGTAGGGGAGCTTAACCCAGGCAATGCCAAGTCTCTCTTTCCAGAACAGGTTATATGCCCTTTATCAGCCTCATTTTATAATTTACCTTCACCTTTCAGTGGGAAAAAAAGACATAGATTTAGTTGATTAAGGGAGGGTAAGACAAATATCTCCAGTTACCTCCTCTAATTTTATTCTCTTCTTCCTGCTAACTAATAGTGCCACAATTCTATTTAGGATATTCATTCTTCCTATTTTCTTCTGTTTAGAATGCAGACAATAAAGGTTCTGAAGGTATAGCAGCCATTTTGCTCCCAATAGGTGACCACCATAAGTTAAAGACCTATATTCTAAGGATGACTGAGCGGAAAGGCAGAAATATCTTGGATCCTACATGGCATCATTGAATTGTCACCAGCCCTTGTTTGTCCACATTGAAGTTTGTGTTTATAGGCATAAATCATTTCCTGTTTGAAAGTTTCAGTTGTTGCAGCTGAATCCATTATTAACTGATATAAAGGACTAAACAAAAATTTAGATACTGTAATTTTATTAAACCATCAATAACATCCCACTGAGTTTTCTATGAACAACCACCCATTTGCTTTCTCTGCTGCTACTGCTGCTAAGTTGCTTCAGTCGTGTCCGACTCTGTGCAACCCCATAGATGGCAGCCCACCAGGCTCCTCCGTCCCTGGGATTCTCCAGGCAAGAACACTGGAGTGGGTTGCCATTTCCTTCTCCAATGCATGAAAGTGAAAAGTGAAAGTGAAGACGATCAGTGCTCAGTCATATCCGACTCTTAGCGACCCCATGGACTGCAGCCTACCAGGCTCCTCTCTCCATGGGATTTTCCAGGCAAGAGTGCTGGAGTGGGGTGCCATTGCCTTCTCTACTACCTTTCATTCTCAGATTTCCTTTTTGCCTGTCTCCTCTTCATGACCTTAGTTATCAATATTCAGACTCCCCAGGATCTGGTTCGTCATCTAATCCCAGCTGGACTTTCTCTCCTTCCTTCTCCCAACTCCAGGAAACAACTTCTGAACCTGCCCTCAGTTCCTTGCCTCTCACCTTGACCTCATGTAAGAAGCATCCTGCCTTCCTCTGACACTTGGTTTCTTTGATCACTTTGCCTTACTTAATTTTCTTCTTGCCAGAGAAAAGGATCAGACAGATTCAGGGATTAAAAAAAATTCCAATCAAGCCAGAAAATGGCTGCCAAAACCAATGGACACTTCATAGCCAAAATAATTTATATTTACAAGAAACCAGTTTACCTTCCTTTTCAGACTTACAAAATCCTACACTGGAAGTCAGCTGTCCTCTAGCCTATGGAAGAATAATGATTCTTTACATCTTGCTGGATGATTCTATCTTCATTTTAAGATTAGGGGCTATTTCTGGAACTGGCTCAGTGACAAAAGTGATCTTCTGCCAGTTTCAAAGATAAACAGCTTCAAGAAGTCAAAATGATTTCATGAGTTTTCACTAAAAGCTATAACTCTGACTTGAACTTTTCAATAGTAATGGCTCCAATGATTGAATTAATGCTCCTGGAACAAAATGCAAAGGGATAGTACTTCAGAAAAATATTTTTGAAAGACTAGCCATCATGCAAAACTACAGAATAGTGGCTTATACATTTTCATATTTTGTAGACTGCTTAAGAAGTCTAGCACTGATATGGCCACCCACTGGGTTGCTTGTGCCATACATACATTATTCTGAAGGAGCTACTTGTTTCTAAAGATGCAAATGATCATAAACATTCTTGGGTGCAAAGAGGTATCATGGAGTAAACTATAATAATCTGCAATTTGGGGAAAGGGCAGTTCCTCCAGAAACATATTATAATTGGGCTCTGCTTTCTAATCAAAGATGACAAGATTAAGGATAGGTACTTGATCCATACCAGGTACATTAAAGTCCTTCCCTACTAATGTGGAATTATAGCTCAGAGATTTGAGTTGTACTATGGATATTCCTTTAATAGAAGAAGTTAAAGTTTGAAAGTTGTTATAGCCAAGATCTGAACTATGGGTTGAAAAGAAAAAAAAGTCAGGTTTCAGAGAAAGATCAAATAATATTGGATACTCAGAGAGAATAATAAATGAGAGATGGAGAGAAATGATTTCCCAGTTTCCCCAAGTGTACCAGCCTTTTGTTACAGTTCATTCCTGAGTTCTGCTACTCACAGCCCATACTGTACTTGAAATGTCCTATACCTTAATAATAAATTCACTCTTTTTGCCAAATTTAGCTACACTGGGGTTCTTTTATAGATGTATTAAATTTCTGTTTCCTGCAGCAAATAACCTTTCAGCAAAGCTTATGAGAAACTGTTTTAATAAGATAGACCTATTTTATTTCATTCATTTTTTGAAGAAGTTGTTTTCTATAAACAATTGTGCTATGTTTTTCAGTTCAGTTCAGTCACTCAGTCGTGTCCGACTTTTTGCGACCCAATGAATTGCAGCACGCCAGGGCTCCCTGTCCATCACCCATGCCCAGAGTCTACCTAAACCCACGTCCAATGAGTCGCTGATGCCATCCAACCATCTCATACTCTGTCGTCCCCTTGTCCTCCTGCCCTCAATCTTTCCCAGAATCAGGGTCTTTTCAAATGAGTCAGCTCTTCACATCAAGTGGCCAAAGGATTGGAGTTTCAGCTTCAACATCAGTCCTTCCAATGAACACCCAGGAATGATCTCCTTTAGGATGGACTGATTGGATCTTCTTGCAGTCCAAGAGACCCTCAAGAGTCTTCTCCAACAACACACTTCAAAAGCATCAATTCTTTGGCGCTCAGCTTTCTTTATAGTCCAACTCTCACATCCATACATGACCACTGGAAAAACCATAACCTTGACTAGATGGACCTTTGTTGGCAAAGTAATGTCTCTTCTTTTTAACATGCTGTCTAGGTTGGTCATAATTTTCCTTCAAAGGAGTAAGTGTCTTTTAATTTCATGGCTTCAGTCACCATCTGCAGTGATTTTGGAGCCCCCCAAAATAAAGTCAGCCACTGTTTCCACTGTTTCCCATCTATTTGCCATGAAGGAATGGGATCAGATGCCATGATCTTAGTTTTCTGAATGTTGAGCTTTAAGCCAAATTTTTCACTCTCCTCTTTCACTTTCATCAAAAGGCTCTCTAGTTCTTCACTTTTTGCCTTAAGGGTGGTGTCATCTGCATATCTGAGGTTACTGATATTTCCCCCAGCAATCTTGATTCCAGCTTGTGCTTCCTCCAGCCCAGCATTTCTCATGATGTACTCTGCATATAAGTTAAATAAGCAGGGTGACAATGTGCAGCCTTGACGTACTCCTTTTTCTATTTGGAACCACTCTGTTGTTCCATGTCCAGTTCTCTAACTGTTGCTTCCTGACCTGCATACAGGTTTCTCAAGAGGCAGGTCAGGTGGTCTGGTATTCCCATCTCTTTCAGAATTTTCCACAGTTTATTGTGATCCACACAGTCAAAAGCTTTGGTATAGTCAATAAAGCAGAAATAGATGTTTTTCTGGAACTCTCTTGCTTTTCCGATGATCCATTGGATGTTGGCAATTTGATTTCTGGTTCCTCTGCCTTTTCTAAAACCAGCTTGAACATCTGGAAGTTCATGGTTCACGTATTGCTGAAGCGTGGCTTGGAGAATTTTGAGCATTACTTTATTAGCATGTGAGATAAGTGCAGTTGTGTGGTAGTTTGAGCATTCTTTGGCATTGCCTTTCTTTGGGATTGGAAAGAAAGCTGACCTTTTCTAGACTTGGGGCCACTGCTGAGTTTTCCAAATTTGCTGTTTTTAGGTGGTCACAACTGAATCATATATGAGTTCTGTTCAAGGAATACATACAGTGATAATACATCAGTCTCAGTAGATAAGTGCAGGTGGAAACTTGCGAGGGCCATGAAAGGGGCAGAACTAAGACGCCATGGAAAGAAATTATTTGCAGCAGTGGTCCAAGAAAACTTCAGGAAGGGGTTGAATTTAAGTTAATATGTGACAAATGGGCATCATTTGGTCATGTGGAGTTTGTAGAAAAAGAATTCTTGGTAGGGAGGACATGAACATGACCACAAAGATAGAAAGAAGGAAGGCATACAAACAGCAGTTCAGTTTGACTAAAACAAAAGGTTTGTAAGTAGATATAGAAATTAAGATTAGACACGTAGGTCTGAACCAGATTAATGGAGGTCTTTGAAACTCATATAAAAAATTTTAGTATCTCATGTTAGCCATAAGAAGTCAACAGAGGTCTTTGAGCCACAGAATGGCATCAGGCATGATTCAGGAATGAATCAGGGGCAATACAAATGATGGATTATGAGGAAATGGAGGATGCCAATGAGAAAGCTAGTTCAATGGTCTAATTAAGGAGTAAAAAGGACTGAGAAGGAAGAATTTCCTGCAGTAGTATTTTGAGGGTTGCAATATCATCAAGGAAGGGCAATACTTTCAGAGTTCCAGTCAAGGTAGGAAGCAAAGGTTCTTCAAGAAGAGTCCGAGGAGGTACACTGGCTTACCTTCAATGGTGGGAGCCAAAGGACCCACTGTTTTGGAGTTGGGAGCCTGGTTGATGGAGGAGGGATATATATGAGTGGTCTGGATAGGAAATTAATGAGAACATGGAGGGAGGTAATACAGGAAAAGTTTTTCCTCTAATAGAGGAGTTGTAAATCAAGGAATTGAGAAAACAGAAGGTCAGCATTAGACGGAAGTGTGTGTGCTTGCTAAGTCACTTCACTTGTGTCCAACTCTTTGTGACCCTATGGACTGTAGCCCACCAGGCTCCTCTGTCCATGAGGATTCTCCAGGCAAGAATACTGGAGTGGGTTGCCATGCCATACTCCAGGGGACCTTCTCGACCTAGGGATCAAACCCACGTTTCTTAAGTCTCCTGAATTGACAGGCAGGCTCTTTACCACTAGTGCCACCTGGGAAGCCCCATCAGACCAAAGACATAGGATGCAGATCCATATCCAAGTAATACTGATTGATTGCCTATAGTGTTGCAGGTATAGTCCGTGTAGTCAAAGGTCTGCATGGTCATAGCTATGGTTTTTCCTGTAGTCATGTATGGATATGAGAGTTGGATTATAAAGAAGGCTGAGTGCCTAAGAATTGATGCTTTTGAATTGTGCTGGAGAAGACTCTTGAGAGTCCCTTGGACTGCAAGGAGATCAAACCAGTCAATTCTAAAGGAAATCAACCCTGAATACTCATTCGAAGATTGATACTGAAGCTGTAACTCCAGTACTTTGGCTGCCTGATGAGAAAAGCCAATTCACTGGAAAAGACTCTGATGCTGGGAAAGACTGAAGGCAAAAGGAGAAGAGGGTGGCAGAAGATGAGATGGTTAGACAGCATCACCAACTCAGGGGTTATGAATTTGAGCAAACTCTGGGTGAGAGTAAAGGACAGGGAAGCCTGGTGTGTTGCAGTCTGTTGGGTCGCAGAGTCAAGACAGGCCTTAGCAACTAAACAACAACAACAACAACCATCTAAGAGTTCCAGGTATATTCACAAATAGAACCACATTTGAATGTTACCTGCATATTATGGATATAAGGGGGTTGAAAAACTTGCCTAAAGTGTGTGCATGCTCAATCGTGTCTGACTTTTTGTGGCCCCAGGGACTGTAGCCCACCAGGCTCCTCTGTCTGTGGAACTGTCCAGGCCATTCTTCCTCCAGGTGATCTTTTCGACCCAGGGATCAAATCCAAGTCTCCTGTGTCTCCTGCATTGGTAGGTGGATTCACCACTGCCCAACCCGGGATTTTTGCCTTAAGTAAGACTATTTTAAATGGTACAACTGAGATTTCAACCCATTTTCTGGTAGCTTGATTTTTAAAAAATTTAATCCTTTGCACATTTTCTCTCATCAGAATTAGGAGAGGTGAGGGCATAAATGGAGCCAGATTATATGTTAATAGAAACACTGATTTCACTGAGTATTCAGCCCTTTTAAACCAGCTTCTTAAAGTGTTGAACCCAGATCACAATAATTTCCAGGTGGGCCATTGGGTATTAGTAACTAATTCATTATATGAAATTACTAAATAAACGCCAGAGGTAAGAAAATATATATATTGATACTGTGACAAAAATCAATAATTTGTAACTACCAGATTATTTTTCCTGGTTTAATAGTTTGTTGATTGTGTGACTATTCATTTGAGTAACTACATATGAAATGTGAGAGTACAAGGCTAGAGGCCATTTATCTATATATTATAAATGCTAAATTCTAGGAGTGTGTGACATCTATATGAATATAAACTGAATTTATTGTAATTAAAGTTATTACCATGAATAAGAAATAAATTCATAGCATTAAATATGTAAATACTAAGCGAGAGTATAAATTTTCTCTTTTTGAAATTAATCTCACATTCACATTAATATGATTTATGTTATTGTAATATACACTATGGCTCTGGAATCAGATCAGGAATGATTAGTTCTTTATGTGGCCTTAGTAACAAATAATGTGCTAACAGGAAAATAAATATCAACTAAAATTAATTTATTTCTCTAATATTCTCAAAATAGCTTCTTGAATTTGAACTTTGAATAGTAACATAATGAATGAAAACAAGCGCAAGTGCCCTGACATATTAAAATGTCAAAGCAGAGGACACCTATGGTCATAGTTCAAGGGATGGATCATAGATCACAGAATGTTAGAGGGAGGAAGGGCCTTGGAGGTCGTTCAGTTCAATCACTTCATTTTGTAAATGAGGAAAGGAAAGGCCAGAGACGCTGGGGATTTCTACAGGGTTCAATACTCAGTTACAAAGTGCCAGTGCCAAGAATACAGTTCAGACCTCCTGACTTCAGTCCATTGTTCTTTTTGCTACATCATACTGCCCAAAAGAATCATTTTTCATCGTCTTAAAATGCTACTTTATTATTGCATAAGCAGGTGAAAACTGAATGGGTATGTGTTTCTTATTAAATGAGAAGAAAGCCCTTTCACTAACTACAGCAAAACAATAGTATTTACCATAACTTAAGCTCTATGACAGTTTTGTTCTCTACAAACAGGCTTTCTAGATTTAAGCACCTATTGTTACATTGATCATCTTTTCAAACGAGCTGCATTTCTATTTTAATAAATTATTTGACTTATTAATTTTCATTATACAAAAGAGGAAATCATTACAGGTTATCGCAGCAAATTTTAAAAAATTAACATTTTTTTTTTCTATTCATGTATAATTTACAAAAAGAGAGGCAAAGATCTTAAGTGTACCATTTGACGAGTTCTCACAATAGCAGACAGAGAAGGCAATGGCACCCCACTCCAGTACTCTTGCCTGGAAAATCCCATGGACGGAGGAGCCTGGTGGGCTGCAGTCCATGGGGTCGCTAAGAGTCAGACACGACTGAGCAACTTCAGTTTCACTTTTAACTTTCATGCATTGGAGAAGGAAATGGCAACCCACTCCAGTGTTCTTGCCTGGAGAATCCCAGGGACGGGGAGCCTGGTGGGCTACCATCTATGGAGTCGCACAGAGTTGGACACGACTGAAGCGACTTAGCAGCAGCAGCAGCAGCACAATAGCAGACACCAATGTAATGCGTACAGATCAAGATGAGCTAATTTTGTGCTCAGTTGCTCAGTCTTGTCCAACTCTTTGCAACCCCATGGAATGTAGCCCACCAGGCTCCCCTGACTATGGAATATTTCAGGCAAGAATACTGGAGTGGGGTGCCATTTCCTACTCCAGGGGATCTTCCAGACCCAGGGATGGAACCTATGTCTCTTGCATCTCTTGAATTGGCAGGCAGATTCTTTACCACTAGGAAGTCCATAGATAATTTTAACACCCCATAAAAATCCTAGTTAATGATAAATTCACCATCCTCCCATGAAGGCAACCACAAATATTTTATTCATGCTTTGATTGGACTAGTTGTCTTTATTTTTATTGAATTGTAGGAGTTTTGGTTTATTTTGGATATGAATTCCTTGTCAAATTTATGGGCTGCAAATATTTTCTGCCAGTCTGTAGCTTATGTATACACTTACTGAACAGTCTCTTGATAATCAGAAGAGCTTAATTTTGTTCATGTGTATTTTAACAATTTTTCTCTTATGATTATTTCTTTTTCTGTCCTGATGAAGAAATATTTATATATCTCAAGATAATGAAAATATTATTCAAATTTTTCCAGAAGCTTTATAGTTTTGGCTTTTTTTATTTAGTTCTGAGATCCATCTCAAGCTAGATTTTAAATATGAAGTGAAGTCTGAGGCAAAGTATCTCTCCCATATCACAATCCTATATTTCAATGTTGTTTGTTGAAAAGACACTCTGCCATTGAAATGACCTAGAGTCTTAGTTGAAACTTCACAATGAAAGTATGAGTGTTTCCCTACTCCATTTATCTGTTTATGTTTATATCAAAAGCCTACTCTCTCTTTAGCTTTTTGCACTGTGCTTAGTTGCTCAGTTGTGTCCGACTCTTTGCAACCCTGTGGACTGTAGCCCACCGAGCTCCTCTGTCCATGAGGATTCTCCAGGCAAGAATACGAGAGTGGATTGCCATGCCCTCCTCCAGGAGATCTTCCCAACCCAGGGATCTAACCCAGGTTTCCTGCATTGCAGGGTGATTCTTTACCATCTGAGCCACTAGGGAAACCCAAGAATACTGAAGTGGGTAGCCTATCCCTTTTCCAGGGTATCTTCCTGACCCAGGAATCAAAGCAAGGTCTCCTAGATTGCAGATAGATTGTTTACCAACTGAACTACCAGGGAAGCCCTCTTTAGCTTTTTAAGGAGTCCCAAATCATTTATCAAAGAAGGCAATGGCAACCCACTCCAGTACTCTTGCCTGGAAAATCCCATGGATGGAGGAGCCTGGTGGGCTGCAGTCCATGGGATCGCTAAGAGTCGGACACAACTGAATGACTTCACTTTCACTTTTCACTTTCATGCATTGGAGGAGGAAATGGCAACCCACTCCAGTGTTCTTGCCTGGAGAATCTCAGGGATGGCAGGGCCTCGTGGGCTGCCGTCTCTGGGGTCACACAGAGTTGGACACGACTGAAGTGACTTAGCAGCAGCAGCAGCAGCAGCAGCAAGTCATTTATAAGTACTGAAACTTCATTGTTTCCTTTTGCAAGATTTAAAAGAGTTCTGTATTTCATTTCCATGTAAATTTAAAAATAACTTGGTGATTTCCATCTTTTAAAAATGTATTGGATTTTGATTAAGATTGTGTTGAAACTACAGTTCAATTTGGGGAGAAGTGACATCTTAACAGTTCTGAATTTTTCAAAACATATAAGCATGATATATATCTCTATTTATGGAGAAGGAAGTGGCAACCCACTCCAGTATTCTTGCCTGGAAAACCCCATGGACAGTGGAGCCTGGCAGGCTACAGTCCATGGGGTCACAAAGAAGCAGACATGCCTGAAGCGGCTTGAACAACAACATATCTCTATTTAAGTCATCAATTTCCCTTCAGCACTATCATACAGAAATAAACTGACCTTGTATCCTTTAATTTTGCTAAATTCACTTATTAGTTCAAGTAGCTGCTTTGTGGACTGCTTAAAATTTCTACATATACTATCATAAGGGCTTCCCTGGTGACCCAAATGGTAAAGAATTCACCTGCGATGTGGGAGACCTGAATTTGATCCCTGGGTTGGGAAGATCCCCTGGAGAAGGGAACGGCTACCCACTCCAGTATTCTGACCTGGAGAATTCCTTGGACAAGAGTCCATGGCTACAGTCCATGGGGTCGCAAAGAGTCAGACATGACTGAGCAACTTTCTCTGCACTTCACTTCATATTATCATACTGTCTTGAAATAAAGACAGCTTTGCTTCTTCCTTCCAACCTGCATGACTCTCTTCTTCTTAGTTTATTTCACTGGCTACAACTTAAATTAGAAGAATATTGGAATGTGTAGCCATTCCCTTCTCTGGTGGAGGGATCAGACCCATGTATCCCACATTGCGGGAAGATTCTTTACCATCCTGCCACCAGGGAAGCCCAGAAAGTAGAAGTGGTAAAGAAATTAGCCTAGCCTGGTCCAATTCTCTATCTTAAGCAAAAAGTGTTCATCATTAGATATGATACAGCTATAGATTTTTTCTTATTATCATAACGAAGTCATTTTGTTTCTTCTTAGTTTAGAGTTTTGATTCAAAAGAGTTTGGGATTTTGTCACGTGTTGCCTGTGCATTTATTGTGGTGTTTATATATTTTCTAGTTTGCTCAAGTTTTCTGTTTAAGTTGTGAATTACATTGACTTTTTTGTGCTGAACTTTATAAATGAGATAAATCCCTCCATTATGTTGTGTGTGTGTTGTTTTATTGCTGTTGTTTTGTTAGATATTTTTTTGTTATGAGGGATTTCATTCTAGAGATTTACTTCATTGTAATATCTCCATCTGTGTTAGATATTGGAATAACACTGACTCTAAGAAATGAAATTGTGAAGTGTTCCATTCTATTTTGTAAATAAGTTTATGTAGGATATTTATTATTTATTGCTTAAATTTTTGTGGAAATTTAGGTGAAACAAGATAGGTCTGAAATTTTCTGAGAATGTTTTTAATTACCAGTTATATTTCACTAATAGACACTTATCTAGACAAAATTTATGTTTTCTTCTTTAATCTTATTTTTTCCCAGAAATTTTGTCTATGTCATCAAAATTGCACAGCTTATTGACTCAAATTGTTCTTAATATTTATCTTTTTAATACTGAAAAAATTTATACTAGAATCCTCATTTTCACTCTGGACTTCAGTAATTTTGTGCATTTCATTTTTTTCTTGATGAATATGGATAGAGAGTTTATCAATTTTGATAACATTTTCAAAGAACCCTATTAGATTTCATCAATTTTCTCTATTGTTTATTTATTTATTTAATTAATTTCTGATCTTTTAATTATTTTCATTATTCTACACACTTTGATTTGAATTTGCCTGTCTTTTTCAAGCTTCTTATGCTGTAAGTTTCATTTGGTAAAGAATCCACCTGCAACGCAGGAGACCCTGGTTAAATTCCTGAGTCGGGAAGATCCCCTGGAGAAGGGATAGATTATCCACTCCAGTATTCTTGGGCTTCCCTTGTGGCTCAGCTGGTAAAGAATCCACCTTCAATGCAGGAGACCTGGGTTCGATCCCTGTGTTGGTAAGATCCCCTGGAGAAGGGAAAGGCTACCCACTCCAGTATTCTGGCCTGGAGTAATCCATGGACTGTATAGTCCATGGGATTGCTAGAGTCAGATACGACTGAATGACTTTCACTTCACTTCTTAGGTCAGCTTAGAACATATTGTATGTTCTTTATGATTTCTTCTTTAAACCATATGTTTC
The DNA here is from genome assembly GCF_032452875.1 of Bos javanicus. Classification (NCBI taxonomy): domain Eukaryota; kingdom Metazoa; phylum Chordata; class Mammalia; order Artiodactyla; family Bovidae; genus Bos; species Bos javanicus. The sequence continues at coordinate 89,078,609 of NC_083868.1, forward strand.
TTTGACCTGAGTTGGTTAGTTTCCAACATTTGAGGATTTTTTAGATGTCCTTTTTTTTTTTTTTTTAATTGATTAGTCTTAATTCCCTTGTGGCCAGATGATAAGGAATCTGCCTGTAATGCAGGAGATCCACGTTTGATCCCCAGATTGGGAAGATCCCCTGGAGAAGGAAATGGCAACCCACTCTAGTATTCTTGCCTGTGAAATCCCATGGACAAAGAAGTCTGGCAAGCTACAGTCCATGGAGTTGCAAGAGTCAGACATGACTTAGCAACTAAACCACCAACAACCTTAATTCCAGAGAGGATGAGATGGTTGGATGGCATCACCATCTCAAAGGACATGAGTTTGAGTAAACTCTGGGAGCTGGTGATAGACAGGGAGGCCTGGAATGCTGCAGTCCAGTTCAGTTCAGTTCAGTCGTTCAGTCGTGTCCAACTCTTTGCGACCCCATGAACCACAGCACGCCAGACCTCCCTGTCCATCACCAACTCCTGGAGTCTACTTAAACCCATGTCCATTGAGTTGCTGATGCCATCCAACCATCTTATCCTCTGTCATCCCCTTCTCCTAATGCCCTCAATCTTTCCCAGAATCAGGGTCTTTTCAAATAAGTCAGCTCTTCTCAACAGGTGGCCAAAGGATTAGAGTTTCAGCTTCAGCATCAGTCCTTCCAATGAACACCCAGGACTGATCTCCTTTAGGATGGACTGGTTGGATCTCCTTGCAGTCCAAGGGAATCTCAAGAGTCTTTTCCAACACCCAGCTCAAAAGCATCAATTTTTTGGCACTCAGCTTTCTTTATAGTCCAACTCACATCCATACATGACCACTGGAAAAACCATAGACTTGACTAGACAGACCTTGTTTGACAAAGTAATGTCTCTGCTTTTTAATACGCTGTCTAGGTTGGTCATAACTTTCCTTCCAAGGAGTAAGCATCTTTTAATTTCATGGCTGCAATCACTATCTTCAGAGATTCTGGAGCCCAGAAAAATGAAGTCAGCCACTGTCTCCACTGTTTCCCCATCTATTTGCCATGAAGTGATGGGACCGGATGCCATGATCTGTTTTCTGAATGTTGAGCTTTAAGCCAACTTTTTCACTCTCCTCTTTCACTTTCATCAAGAGGCTTTTTAGTTCCTCTTCACTTTCTGCCATAAGGTGGGTATCATCTGCATATCTGAGGTTATTGATAATTCTCCCAGCAATCTTGATTCCAGCTTGTGCTTCATCCAGCCCAGTGTTTCTCATGATGTACTCTGCATAGAAGTTAAATAAGCAGGGTGACAATATACAGCCTTGACGTACTCCTTTTCCTATTTGGAACCAGTCTGTTGTTCCATGTCCAGTTCAAACTGCTGCTTCCTGACCTACATACACGTTTCTCAAGAGGCAGGTCAGGTGGTCTGGTGTTCCCATTGAAAGGTTGTTGTTGAATCACGCGAATACACCAGGATTCTTGGCCCCCGGAGGAGAAGAATTCAATCCGGGGCCAGAGACGAGGCTTGATCGCTCAGAGCTTTTGTGTAATAAAGTTTTATTAAAGTATAAAGGAGATAGAGAAAGCTTCTGACATAGGCATCAGAAGGGGGTAGAAAGAGTACCCGCTTGCTAGTGTTAACAATGAAGTTATATAATCCAAAGAATGTCTGGAGGTTGTAAAGACCTCCTCCGACCTACTCCCATAATTTACATTTTAAGATAACACTGTCCTCAGGCAAGATACATCCTTGTAAAGACCAGGTATACTCCCATAATTAACATTTTAAAATAACAGAAGGTTGAATCCAAAGACTGTCCTTAGGCAGGATACATTATTGGTATATAATCCTAAGGAATGTGGAGAAAGAAAAAAGGTTTGTCCTTTTTTCCTCCTTGAGAATTCCAGACCCCTCTCTCTTTGGGGACCCCCTAGACTCCCTATCAACCTGCCTAGGAACTGACTCTCTCACCATCTCTTTCAGAATTTTCCAGTTTATTGTGATCCACACAGTCAAAGGCTTTGGCATAGTCAACAAAGCAGCAGTCCATGGGGTTGCAAAGAGGTGAACATGACTGAGTGACTGAACTGAATAAAATGCACTTGGTATAATTTCAGTATTTGGAATTGAGACTTTTAAAATGCCCCAAAATATGTTTTATTTTGATAAGGGTTCTGTACACACTTGAAAGAAATTAATATTCTGCAGGTTGTTAGATGTAGCACTCCATAACTGTCAATTCAATCAAGTTGGTTGATAAATATTTTCAACTTTTTTTAATGTTCTTATCAATTTTTTTTTAAATTAATTTTATCATTTACTAAGAGGGAAGTTTTGAAATCTTCTATTATGATTTCAGGTTAATCTGTTTATCCTTTACTTTCTGTCAAAATTTGCTTGCATTATTGTGAAACTGCTATTAGAGATATACATATTTATTATTGTTAGGATTTCTTGATAAATTGTTATTTTCATCATTATGAAATATTCTTCTTTATCTCTAGTAAACCTTCTTTCTCTTATATATTAAAATTGTTACTATATCTTTCTTATAATTAGCATTTGCATGGTACTTTAAAAATATATCTGTCTTTATAATGTGTGACTCTTATAAGCAGAAAAATTTTTGTGTTTACTTTCTTTATTGTATCTGATAATCTCTGTCCTATAATTAGAATATTTAATGTACTCACAGTTTTGAAAAGTAATTTCAATTTATGTACTGACTTTTTAATTATACCTTTTTGCATTCATTTTAGTGGATGTGCCAGGAATAGCAACATATATTCTTAACTTCTCGCAGTCTACTCAGAGTGAATATTGTAATAGTTCTCAAAACCTTGCAGTGTATTTTATTTTGATCCATTTTCTTCTCCCTAGTCCCTCATACTATACTTGTCATATGCGTTACATCTAAATCCATTAAATATCCCCCAATGTTATATTTTTAATTTGCTTACTACTAAAGTGAAAGAGGAGAGTGAAAAAGTTGGCTTAAAGCTCAACATTCAGAAAACTAAGATCATGGCATCTGGTCCTGTCAATTCATGGCAAATAGATGGGGAAACAATGGAAACAGTGGCTGACTTTATTTTTGGGGGGCTCTGAAATCACTGCAGGTGGTGATTGCAGCCATGAAATTGAAAGACATTTACTCCTTGGAAGGAAAGTTATGATCAACCTAGACAGCATATTAAAAAGAGAGGACATTACTTTGTCAACAAAGATCTGTCTAGTCAAAGCTATGGTTTTTCCAGTGGTCATGCATGGATGTGAGTTGGACTATAAAGAAAGCTGAGTGCCAAAGAATTGATGCTTTTGAACTGTGGTATTGGAAAAGACTCTTGAGAGTCCCTTGGACTGCAAGGAGATCCAACCAGTCCATCCTAAAGGAGATCAGTCCTGGGTGTTCATTGGAAGGACTGATGCTGAAGCTGAAACTCTAATCCTTTGGCCACCTGTTGAGAAGAGCTGACTCATTTGAAAAGACCCTGATTCTGGGAAAGATTGAGGGCAGGAGGAGAAGGGGATGACAGAGGATGAGATGGTTGGATGGCATCAGCGACTCAATGGACGTGGGTTTAGGTAGACTCCAGGAGTTGGTGATGTACAGGGAGGCCTGGTATGCTGTGGTTCATGGGGTCACAAAGAGTTGGACATGACTAATAGACTGAATTGAACTGAACTGAAATATTTTTAGAAATTAAGATAAAAGAAATAGGCTTTTCAATTTACCAAGATATTTATCATTTGAGACAACCTCAATTCTTTCCTGAAGATCTGAGTTTTCATTTGATATTATTTTTAACAGTTACACTTCATTTATAGTGATAACAAAATATTGGCTACAGTCCTTGTGCTGTGCATCCTTATAGCTTATTTTATACATAATAGTTTGTATCTCTATTCCCATAGGAATTTTCTCAGTGGCTCAGACAGCAAAGAATTTGCCTGCAGTGCAGGAGACCCAGGTTCAATCATGAGTTGGGAAGGTCATCTGGAGACATGAATGGCTACCCACTCCAATATTCTTGCCTCTAAAATTTCATGGACAGAGGAGCCTGGCCGGCTATAGTCCACAGGGTCACAAAGAGTTGGACACGACTGAGCAACTAACACTTTCACTTACTCCCATAGCCCTCTTTTGCCCTTCCCCACTTCTTTCTCCCCACTGGTAACCACTAGTTTGTTAGTTACTTTCTTTGTTGTTTCTTTCTTGTTGCTGCTATGTCACTTCAGTCGTGTCCGACTCTGTGCAACCCCATAGACGTCAGCCCACCAGGCTCCCGTCCTTGGGATTCTCCAGGCAAGAATACTGGAGTGGGTTGCCATTTCCTTCTCCAGTGCATGAAAGTGAAAAGTGAAAGTGAAGTCGCTCAGTCGTGTCCAACTCTTCGTGACCCCATGGACTGTAGCCTACCAGGCTCCTCCGTCCATGGGATTTTCCAGGCAAGAGTACTGGAGTGGGGTGCCATTGCTTTCTTGTTATATTTGGTATTATTTTGTAATGAAGAACTTCCCTCACCATTTTGTTTTGTTTTGTTTTGTTTTGGTAATGCAGGTCTACTGAGGTTAAATTCTGTAAGTTTTTATTTTTATGTGAAAATATCTTTTCCTGTTTCTTTCTTGATAGGCATTTTGTTGAATACTTTGAGTGGACAAGTTTTTTGTTGTTGTTTTCCTCCTTTAGCAAAATGTTTCCCTACTGCCTTTGGGTCTTCATTTGTCCAATTATCGTTCACTCTACAATGTGTCATTTTTCTTTGGCTGCTTCAAGATTGTCTTTTTTGTGGGGGAGGGGTGGTTTCAGATGCTGGACTGTGAAGCTTCCAGGTATGATTTTCTGTGTATTTGCCCTGCTTGGGACTGACAGTTTTCTTGAATTTATAAATTATACTTTTTACAAAATTCAGGATTTTCAGCCATTATTTCATTGAATATTTTATCTGTCCTTTTCTCATACTCTTCTGCTTCTGGGATTCTACTTCCAAATGTTAGTCCTTTGATATCGGGGCTTCCCTGGTGTCTCAGATGATAAAGAACCTACCTGCAATGCAGGAGGCCCAGGTTCGATCCCTGGGTTGGGAAGATCCCCTGGAGAAGGGAATGGAACCCCGTTCTAGTATTCTTGCCTGGAGAATTCCATGGACAAAGGGGCCTTGCAGGCTACAGTCCATGGGGTCACAAAAAGTTGAAGATGACTGAGCAACTAACACTTGGAACACCTGATTGTTCTAAATGTCTGTGAAGGTCTGTTCTTTACATTTTTTGTTTGTTTGTTTTGTTTTCTCCATACTTCGAAATATATATGTTTCTATTTCTCTATTTTCAAGCTTAGTGTTTGTTTATTTTGTCATGTTCTTTTTACTGATCATTCCATCAGTGATCTTCTTTATTTTAATGTATTGTATTTTTCAGTGCTACAACTTCCATTTATTATTTTACACATTTTTTTTTCTGCTAAGGTGTCCTCTTTTCATTCACTTGAGTATGATTTTCTTTACATCCTTGAGGTTAATTATAACAGTCCTTTGACATCCATGTATGTTAATTCCAAGAGCTGAATCATTTCATGGTTGGTCTTCATTGATTCTTATTTTATCTTGCTCTTGGATACATTTTCCTGCCTTATCTTAAATTAAATTCTAGCTATTTTGAATGTCATATTGTAGAAAATCTGGAATTTTCACATTTGTCTTAAATTGCAAACTCTCTTTCTTGGTAGCACCTCAAATCTTAGTTCAGTTTTTTGTCTTTAACTGGTCTGTTTCACATACTTGTTTCAGAGGTAAGTGAGAGATCTGGGTAGAATTCAAACCAGCAAGTCAGAGCTCCCACTGCTTCTCTCTTGATCAGAATGCACATTTCTGTCTAGGTAGCTGGGAAACCTTAGACTCTACCCTCAGGTTCTTCAGATTATAAAGGCTATATATTTTCTTTAATAAAGATTGAGTCACCTCACGCAGTGCCAAATTTCCCTTACCTTCAAGATAAAAGGTATAAAACCCTGTTACTCACCCTGTGCGACTGCCTTTTTCAAGTGTCTACTTACCTTCAGAATCTGGCTACCTTTGTTGTTAGCTCTTCATTGCCTTCAGGCACTGTTTTTTGTCTGTTTGTTTTGTATTTTGTCTAGAGCTTATAGAGGTTATCTATGAGGCAACGCCATGCTTTAGCAACTACTCTGCCATATTGGAGGAGCCCCTAGTCTATTTACTTTTAATATAATTCTTGCTATGATTGGTTTAAGCCTGACAGTTTGTTTCCTATTTGTGCATCTGTTCTCTTGCTATTTCTCTTCCTTTACAGCTTTATTTTGCATTAACTGAGTATTCTTCAATACTCCATTTCACTCCTCAGTTGATATTTAGTTACACCTCTTTGTTTCGCTATGCTTTTTGTGTATGTTTGTGCTTTCTCTAGTGTTTACAATATGTATATTATATCTTATCTTCAAATACTATTGTATCACTTCAAGTATAAAATACAAACTTTATGACAATATATGTTCTTTTCTGCCTCACCTTTTTTTGTGCATTTTTGCACACATTTTACTTCTATATATATATTTAAAGTCACAATATATTTTTGTCATTTTTGTTTTAAAAAGTTAATTATCTTTTAAAGTAAAAAAAAATTTTAAACTATATTATGCTTACTCATTTATCATTTCCAGAACTTCACATTTCCTTGTACAGATTCAAATTTCCATCTACTATGCCTTTTATTCTGTGAACATTTTCCTTTTACATTTCTTTCAATGTTCAACTGCTGCCTAGAGTCTCCCAGCTTTCATCAGTCAGAAAATGACTATATTTTGCCTTCATATTTGAGGAATATTTTCACTGGATATAGAAGTCTAGGTTGACAGCTCTTTTCATTCAACATTTAAGATATCATTCCATCTTGGCTTGCATGGTTTCACATAAAAATTCAGACCTCATTTGAATCATTGTCCTCTTATGTGTAATATGTGTTTTTCCCTCCAGGTATTTTTAAGATTGTGTTTTACATAGTTGTATTTCAGAAGTTTGATAACGAGGACTTGCCCGGTGGTCCAGTGATTGAGTCCAGCTGCCAATGCAGGGGACATGGGTTCAACCCTGTATCTGGAAAGATTCTACATGACAATGAGCAACTAAGCCTGTGTGCAGCAACTACGGAAGCCCTGGCTCCCAAGAGCCTGTGCTCTGCAACAAGAGAAGCCACTGCAATGAGAAGCCTGTGCACCATTACTAGAGAGTAGTCCCTGCTCACTGCAACTAGAGAAAGCCCACATGCAGCAAAGAAGACAGGACACCACCAAAAAAAAAAAAAAAGAAAGAAAAAGGTTTTTTTTTTAATCTATTAAAAACTTGATAATAAATATATTGGTTACTTTGCATATCAAATTGGGTTTTATTTAGCCTCTTGGATTTATTCATTAAGTTTTTTCATCACATTTGGAAAACTACATCTATATTACTTAAATCAGTCCCCTGGATCCCTAGGGCACTGCAGCCAGAGTCAGACAGATAAAGACAACTATTATATGATTTGAATCTAAAAAACAAAACAACTGAATAAAAATAACAAAACAGTCATAGATATAGAGAACAATCAGGTATTTTCCAGAGGAGAGATGAGTCTGGATGGGCAAGAAATAAGTGAGGGAGATTAAAAGGTACAAACTTCTAGTTGCAAAATAAATGAATCATGGGTGTGAAATATATAGTGTGGGGAAAATAGTCAATAACTAAGTAATATTTTTGTAGGGTGACCTATAGTAACTGGGGCTTCCCAGGTGGCACTAGTGGTAAAAGAACCCACCTGCCAATGCAGGAAACATAGGAGACACAGGTTTGATCCCTGGGTCTGGAAGATCCCTTGGAGGAAAGCATGGCAATCCACTCCAGTAGTCTTGCCTGGAGAATCTCATGGACAGAGGAACCCAGTGGGCAACAGTCCGTAGGGTCACAAAGAGTCAGACACGACTGAACAACTTAACATGGACACAAATATTGTAACTAGAGTTATCACAGCGATCATTTATAGAAAAAAAATCACTACATTGTACAACAGGAACTAACACAGTATTGTAGGTCAATTGTATTTCAAAACAAACAAACAAACTTATGGAAAAAGAGACCAGATATGTGGTTACTAGTGGCATGGGGTCGGGGGATGGGGAATTGGATGAAGGCAGTCAAAAGTTACTACAAACTTCAGATGTGATGTATTCACACAACATAAATATGTTACATATAAAAGTTATTAACAGAGTGAATCCTAAAAGTTCTCACCACACATTTTTTAATTTCTTTGTATATCTATACAAAATGATAGATGTTCACTAAACTTATTATAATAATCATCACATGATGTGAAAGTGAAAGTCGTTTAGTCATGTCCAACTCTTCGTGACCCCACAGACTATAGAGTCCATGGAATTCTCCAGGCCAGAATACTGAAGTGGGTAGCCTTTCCTTCTCCAGGGGATCTTCCCAACCCAAAAATATATTTTTGAAAAATATTTTTTTATTTATTTTTTCCTTCCAGTTTTAGTGAGATACAATCGACATAGCACTGTATAAGTTTAAGGTGTACAGCATAATGATTTAACTTACGTACATCATGTCCCTGATAGCTCCGTTGGTAAAGAATCCACCTGCAATGCAGGAGACCCCTGTTTGATTCCTGGGTCAGGACGATCCCCTGGAGAAGGGATAGGCTACCCACTCAGGTATTCTTGGGCTTCCCTTGTGGCTAAGCTGGTAAAGAATCTGCCTGCAATGTGGGAAACTCTAGTATTCTGGCCTGGATCGAACCCAGGTCTCCTGCATTGCAGGCAGATTCTTTACCAGCTGAGCCTCAGGGGAAGCCCAAGAATACTGGAGTGGGTAGACTATCCCTTCTCCAGTGGATCTTCCCGATCCGGGAATTGAACTGGGGTCTCTGGAGAAGGCAATGGCACCCCACTCCAGTACTCTTGCCTGGAAAATCCCACGGATGGAGGATCCTGGTAGGCTGCAGTCCATGGGGTCTCGAAGAGTTGGACACAACTGAACGACTTCATTTTGAATTTTCATTTTCATGCACTGGAGAAGGAAATGGCAACCCACTCCAGTGTTCTTGCCTGGAGAATCCCAGGGACGGGGAGCCTGGTGGGCTGCCGTCTATGGGGTCACACAGAGTCGGACACGACTGAAGTGACTTAGCAGCAGCAGCAGCATTACAGGCAGATTCTTTACCAACTGAGCTATAAGGGAAGCCAAAAAAAGTGAAAGTCATTCAGTCATGTCCAACTCTTTGCAATCCCATGGACTATAGAGTCCGTGGAATTCTCCAGGCCAGAATACTAGAGTTTCCCACATTGCAGGCAGATTCTTTACCAGCTTAGCCACAAGGGAAGCCCAAGAATACTGGAGTGGGTAGCCTATCCTTTCTCCAGGGGATCGTCCTGACCCAGGAATCAAACAGGGGTCTCCTGCATTGCAGGTGGATTCTTTACCAATGGAGCTATCAGGGACATGATGTACGTAAGTTAAATCATTATGTTGTACACCTTAAACTTACACAGTGCTATGTCAATTGTATCTCACTAAAACTGGAAGGAAAAAATAGATAAACATATATTTTTCAAAAATATATAGTCTTTGGGGCTTTTTTGGTGGCTCAGTGGTAAAGAATCTGCCTGCCAATGCAGGAGACACAGGTTTGATCCCTTATCCAGGAAGGCCCCACATGTCTCAGAGCAACTAAGCCCAAGCACAACAACTATTGAGCCTGTGCTCTAGAGTCCAGGAGCCACAACAACTGAGCCCACATACCATAACTACTGAAGCCATGTGCCCTAGAGCCTGTGTTCTGCAACAAGAGAAGCCACCAAAATGAGATGCCCGAACACTGCAACTAGAGAGCTAGAACAGTGCAACTAGAGTAGCTAGGGAGTAGCTCCTGCTCACTGCAACTAAAGAAAAGTCTGCACAAAAATGAAGACCCAGTACACACAAAAATAAGTTAATATATCAAATATATATATATAGAGAGAGAGAGAGAGAGAGAGAAAGAGAGACTGAGAGAGAAAGAGAGAGAGAGAGAGACTGAGAGAGTCTCTGTAAAAATGAGTTGCTACATATGGCTTAAATAAGACTACTGATTTCCTCTTCTTTCTATCTGAGATGATTGTGTTCGTAGCACAGACCAAAGCTTAATTCACGGTTCTCAGCATGGGAGAGAGAGCATAGAAAAAAGAATCACTTAACCAGGTCTACTTCAAGAATTAAGTATACTTAAGTATACTTGTCACATAATACAAGTAAGCACAAAAGGGACTAACTCTTAAAATGTTCATTTTTAGGACATAATAGCTATGGTCATAATAACTGTGATTCCTAACCTCTGACCAATCACATCAGCAAATTTTCCCTCCAGTGATGGGCAATATATCTAGAAGAGACAGAATTGGAGTTGGTTTCTTGGTCTGAAAAGGCAGAAGACTCCATCCCAAAAAATAGCAACAGAAGAACTTGTCTGTACCCAAAGTCATAAAGGGAATGCCCATCAAGTCCCAGGATCATATAGAGATTAGAAAACCATTTGAGAGCAATGTACATGTATCAGAGGGACTGAGGCTTATATCTGGTTTTGGTGGGGAAAACTAATTCCAAAATTTTCTTGACAATCTGAGGTAATAGTGGTGTCATTTGTATAAATAAGAAAATAATTATGAAGGGGAGTGTATACTGGAGGGATGATAGAAAGGAAAGAGAATCTATGCCTGGCTTCCTTGTTCAGGCATAGATTCACTCATTTGGAAACTAGTTGGTGATGACCTGAACTGAGCTGAAGAGATCCTAAAAGAACAAACACAGGGAGAGAAATCGATAATGGAGAAAAAGAAATGTGATTAGCTATGGACATGATTGGAGAAAGTTCCAAAAAACTGTTGGCTGTTTGGGGAAAAAGTGGTTTGAGACAATGGTTTGAGATAGAGAGTTGAGGTTCTGTGAGTAGATGAAGCTCCAAAAAGACCGATTTGAGTAAGGGGACTAAGGTTTTAGGTAAAATACAGTTGCTTGTGCATATTCACATATTGAAAAAATATTATTTGGCTGCATCAGGTCTTTCCTGTGGCACATGGGATCTTCATTACCATTGCAGCTCACAGGCTCTATAGCTGTGGTGCATGGGCTTAGTTGCTCCATGGCATGTGGGATCTTAATTCCCTCACCAGGTATCAAACCCATGTTGTCTGCATTTCAAGGTGGATTCTTAACCCCCGAACCACCAGGGAAGTCACTACTAAACAGTTTTTACAGGACTCTTTTTGTAACTCAAAACTTTAATGCTGAAAAGAGAATTATCCTTTAAAAAATAATCAGGTACTCCTTCTTGGCTCTCACCTTTGGAAATAGCATAACTAGAGGAAAAATCATTGCCTAAAAGATCAGCTCATCTACACAGTTTGATTTCTGTTAGGAGACTGGGTAAGAAGTTACAACAGCTCTTTCTCTGGTGACGAGCAGGCTGGCACTTAGGTTTTCACTATTTTCTCATGAGTATTGATGGGTGTGTAATTACATACTCCACACTCCTGTGTATATATTTTAGGAACATGCAGGTTCTCAGAGAACAAACTTTTACCAGTGTATACTCACCTGGAAATACATCCATCCAACCTTAGAACAGGAGTAGTGCAAAGAGCTCTGGACCATATAAAAACCAAACTACAGTTATCTGGCTCATCCCTCCCTGGATTTATGATAAGGCAAAGTTACCCCTCTGTGTCTTCATGATCCTCATATGTAGGCTGAGGGATTTAGATTTGCAGAAAATATAGTTCTTTTTTAGCTTTAGACTGTGTCTTTTTTCCATGCAAAATCAAGTATTTCTGTGAACATTACACAGTTACGCACCCATGAGAGTCAATTCACTATATATTTATCTACTCTATTTGGATATTGAAAATATAAAAAGGATAGGAAAACAATCTCTTCTTAAGAACCTCACAATCTAATGAAGTAGACGTTACAAGAGCTACCTGCAAACTAATAGGACAATCGAAATAAATGAGGCACAAGGAAAACAGAGCCAAACTAGATGTATACTTGAACCGAGTCCAAGGAAGATGACAAGAAATAAAGTAGAGGCACTACAGCAACTGAAAGCATTCAGAATTGCAAAGCAGAAAGAGACTTGGGAAAAGGACAAGGGGATGGACATGTACAGACTGCTATAGTTGAACTGAATAACCAATAAGATGTACTGTACAACGCACGGAACTCTGCTCCATGTTATGTGGCAGCCTGGATGGGAGGGAAGTCTGGGGGAGAATGGATTCTTGTACGTGTGCGGCTGAGTCCCTTCACTGTTGACCTGAAACTATCACAGCATTGTTAATCAGCTCTACCCCAGTACAAACAGTTTTTTTTTTTTTTTAAAGAATCATATGTATTTAGATAACCACAAGCACTTTTGAATGTAAGGGTTCAGCCTGCAATTCATGACTTAAATGGAAGACTTGAAACTATAAAACACCTAGAAAAAAAAAAGCAGGTTAAAAAAAGCTTAATAACAGCGGTTTTGAAAAGCTTTTGAGAACACCATATGTATTTTAAAAATACTGTAGTAGTCAGGGTTCTCTAGAACCAAAAGGATAGGTATACAGGTGAGAAAGATAGATTTATTTTAAGGAATTGACTCATGATTGTGGAGGCTGTTAAGTCCAAAATCTGCAGGGCAGACTGGCAGGCTAAGTACTAGTGAAGATTTGATTTAGCACTCTGCTAGCACAATTCTTCCTCCCTTAGGGGAGGTCAGGTTTTCTCTTAAAGCTTTCACAGGATTGGATGAGGACCACCCACATGATGGAGGGTAATTTTCTTTACCGTAAATCTACTTACTTGCAAGTTAATTTTATCTAAAAAAAAATATTCACAGTAACAGCCAGACATGTTTGATCAAATATCTAAGTGCAGTGGCCTAGCCAAGGAGACATATAAAATTAACTATTACTCATATGTACAAGTTTATGACTATACTACATATGTTAAAAAATGTATGTTTTGAGTGGGTAGCCTTTCCTTCTCTAGGGGATCTTCCCAACCCAGGGTTCGAACCCAAATCTACACTCATTGCAGGTGGATTCTTTACCAGCTGAGCCACAAGGGAAGCCCAAACATATACAAAATAGTTGTTAGAATAAAATAAAAAAAAAGAAAAAAAAACCCAATATTTTCTTCTTTAGTGTCCAGCGAACACTTTCACGTTCCCTAAAATGTGTGCAACTCACAGGAGAATGGGGAGCTATTATAACAAGGGATAATAGAATTATATAGATAGGTGTAAGATATGTATAATTACTATCTCTCTCATAGCAGAATGGACAAAGGAATGAAACCAGGTGAGATTTGAGGCAGGAATTCTAGTCAAGAGGAAACAATGAGGCAGAATAAAGAAGTTTGCCATCGGATCCAAAGTTGTAGCAGTGGTGATAAATGGGCACTGGAAATAAGAATCAATAGGATGACTTGATCATGGGTGGGGGTTGAAGATAGTGAGGCGTCTTAGGCAACTTCCAGAATTTGGTCCCTTGGGCGTTCTAGCCATCTTGAGCTCTTGGCCTTGAAAGATAAAGGCTTTGAATGCAAGTTCCAGATTGGATATAGGAGACAGCTTAGCAGATGCAGATGACAGTAGAAAAAGGGTGAAACTGGAGTCATAAGAAACTCCAATGTTTAAAAATTATATTGTATTACAAAAAGGCTACCATTTATTCAGGGCTTATCACTGTGCTAAATATCTTGTATATATTATCTTACTAATCTTTAAAACAACCCTATGAGACAAGAATTATAATCCTCTTTTTTTATAGACCAAGAAACTGAAGCTAAGAAAAACTAAGTAACTCACCAAAGGTCACAGCCAGTAAGAAGAAGAGCTGGAAACCCAGGTTCAGTCAAACTTCAAGTCATGTCTTTACTCACTATGTGATTATGTCAGTCATTTAAAGAGCAAACTGAAAGAAAGCAGTTCTCCACTTATCACCAGGCATGCAGAGCGCTTGGGAAGGAAGAGATGGATGGGTTCCGTCATTTAGCAGGATATTGTCTTAGATTCAAACATTGTGGAGTGGAAGCCCAGGATTTGGAGTCAGGCAGACTGCCATCAAATCTTTGTCTTTGTGACTCAGTTTCTTGATCTGTAAAACAAAGATAAAAAGTAGTATCATATATTTATTATTCAAATCAAATTAAGTACTGCAAATACAGTACCTATTAATAAATTATAATAATTTTTATTTTGTTTCTTCATGTTCGTCTAACTGTGAACAAGAAAGACAATGTCCTCCAGGGTAAAGCAGAGAATTATCAAGACTAGAAAGAACACTGTGTTATCTCAGAGAGATTATTCCAAGTAATTCTATTTATACTTTGAAAATAATATATTTATTTAAAGGTGCTTCTTCCAACAAGCCCTTTTGCTTTGTGGCTTAAAAAAAAAAAAAAAAAAAATATATATATGTATTGGCAGTGAACACCTGAGTAGTTACCAAGATTGCATAAATTCCAAACCAGATTTTCACTCTCCAAACTAATTGAAAACAAATTCTGAAAAATCACAAAGGACAATGGAACTGAAAAATCTGTAAGTATTTAAACAGGTTCTCAGGACCTCTAAGTAACATTTAAAAAGTATTCCCAGAATGAATCAAAACAATATGATTGCTCACAATCCCTGTGTGTGTAAATATGGAATTGGTCCCTAAGGACTGGATGGTTAACAAGTATTTCTCTTTTTTGTGTCTGCCGGCTCTAACCCTGGAAATGCTCAGCTGGGAACTGATGTATCTGTTGTGATGTCTGGAGGGACCACAGCTGGGTAACATCACCATGCCTGTGCATGAGAAGGAATGATTCGCCCTCTTCCTTCTCACTCTGTCTGATGCTCACTAATGAGGTCCAGAGGTTTGATCCTGCAGAGCCCATCTCTCCCACAGGGGAGGGAAGGACATTTGGTGCAATGATAAACTGCCCTCACTCAAGCTAAACAGACAGAAAGATATTAAATGGACGTAGTTAAACAAAAAAGCAAACAAATTATAGTTGACATCAGAGTACCCCTTTCCTAGGTTACTCTGATGGCATATCCTGCCACTTATTAGATTTTTGCTAAGGAAACTTCCACTTGTGTTAATTAACAAAATATTTATCTACAAGAATGAGAGATGGTTGTCCAGTGTATATCTTTTAGTTAAATAGTGAATATGTTAAGTCTTTTCTTAACTATGGTGAAGTTAATGTGCTTTTTAACATTTGCTAAATCTGTATGGTTTTTGTTTCAATACAATGGAACAATTCAGTCTGGTATAAGATCTCATCTAGTGAGGATAAAAGCTAATGTTGTCTAGAAAGCATGGCTTAAAATTTCTCGAAGCTGTGTTTACCATCCTGCCTAAATTATGCAGGCAGAGCTTATAAACTATTAGGGCCTTTAGATCTTCAGATGGGAAACATTTTCAGATTTAGAAAAGCTTCCTTGTTGGATTTGAACTTTTCAGTTTAAAATAATTAGGGGGAAAGGGAACATAATCCTCTCATTAATGTATTTTTCCTCAGTAAAGCCTGAGGAATTTAGCATTAAGATGCAATCTGGAAAAATAAAAAAATAAAAGGAAGAAAAGAACTTTCTCCATTGTTGCTTAATTCCTAATAACAAAATTGCAAAATATAGAACTTCATACTTAGCATCATCTTATATTGGTATATGTCGACTTCCTCAGAGATGACACATTGCTGCAAGTTAACAATTTGAAACAAATCTCTGTAATATTGAAAGACATTTCTCTGCAACGCTTCCTCTTCAGCAGTCCCACGACAGCCATCATTCACCTTGCCTCCATCCAGGTAAACAAGCAAAACAAACAAAAGAACTATTCCTCTCTGGCATTATACTTATTATCTGTTTTATATCATTGCAAGTCTGAAACAATATAAGCTTTGAGAGGAAAAAGTCCACCTTGTTTTTTACATTAATGTTCATTCCTGAGCTGATCTTAGCTGTTCCTTTGAAACCACAAGGCAGTCTTAAAATCATTTAACATGCTATTAATTTAGCTGTTGTAGGATGATGGATTTCTCAGCTTGCTCATACATAGAACTCTTAAGACTGGAAATGTGCAGATGTCATACCTTTGCTTCCTCAGCTATCACTACCCTCTTTCTCAAGAAGCATAATTATCAGTAACTAAATGAACTGCCATTAAATAGCTCATTATTTGGGCTAATGTAGACTTCAGCTCGTCATGTTGCTTTGTGAAAAGTTGATGCAAATATTTCCAAATACAATTCTCTCCAGAATGTAGGTTTTGGTCTTTGTATTTTAACCACTACTAAGCAAGCATAAATTTATTACAGATTTGTTAGGTCAAATGTGGTTAATATTTCTCCATTAAATGAAAATGAGTTTGAAAATGTAGGGAGGGCCATAATTATGCTTAATTTCATTAAAGAAGTTCACAAATAAAGCAATCTCAGATTGTTATATATACCTTCACCCTTGGTTTTAACACAGCAGTTCAGAGTAAAAATGGACCCAAAAGCCATTTCATTAGTCCACTGCATCCTGTATGCATTTCAGCTCATTATTTTTATGAATAGAGAATGTGAAGGTCATTTCACCTTGTAAGGACAATCAACAATTGCTCTAAGTTCAAAG
Organism: Bos javanicus; assembly: GCF_032452875.1. NCBI lineage: Eukaryota > Metazoa > Chordata > Mammalia > Artiodactyla > Bovidae > Bos > Bos javanicus. Next base: position 89,095,291 of record NC_083868.1, read on the forward strand.
TTATGGGGATGTATGTAAATCTGCTTTGCTCAAGGAAGTTCTAGCTAGGAAAGAGACGAGGTAAAACAATATGGGCCTTCCTCATTTAAATTCCCCACTGAGTAAATACTACCACATTACCAGCTCTGAATAATTAACTGCCATCCACTGTGCCAAAAATGATGCCCTGTATCTGAAATGCAACTTTTCAAAAAATATTCCTTGAAAGAAACTACCACAGAAATCATGACAGCTGTCATTGCTCTAAACTTTTATTTACTCAAAATCATTTTCTGAAAACCATCATTAGAATCAAATTAAAATAAAGCTGAGGTTTTCTGAATAAAACTGTCAAAGAAGATAAAAGTTTTTACATTGACAGGAAAGCAAATGATTTTTTCCACTCTGTTGAGGTTGCATAATAGTGCAGTATATCTGAATGACTTATGGCCCATTAATGACAGATTAACAGCTGGAGGAGGGGAGATCTTTCCAAGAATAGTTTTCAAATGAATGAAACTTCAGGCCCAGAGGCAATGGGAAATGCAAAGTGTAGGGAGCTGGGGGAAGATGTGTGTGGAGGAGTCTTACAAGATTAGACTTTCATAATTCATTAAAATCACTGAAAATGACAAGATGTGATCTGAAATAAACCTTCCATATTCACAAGGGGAAGAGTGCCTAGTCAATATTAAGTCCTTGAAGATGACTGCAGGGGGTAGAAAGCTAACAAGAGCCTATCTATGCAGCATATGTGAAGGAAAGAAACCTTACTACATAAAACTTAGTGAAGGAGTCTACCTGTGTAGTTTTGCTCACCAGCCCTCTTGCAATATAATGAAATACCAAACATTCTGCAGCTAGACTAAGATGGGAAGGGGGAGTGGGTGTGCAAGATGGAGTGATAATATTAACAAAGTATTTTACATCAAAAAGTGATTTATTTAGAAGGTCTTGTCCCAAAATCTGGAATGAAACTTATACCATACACACACACACACACACACACACACATATTTATTTCAGTAAAAACTATATAAAATAAATTCTTTTAAAAAAAACACTGATAACGTTCTTTTCATTTTTATGTTGAACATTTTTGTAGCTTAATTTTAATTTTTATCACAAAAGTAATTCATACTTTTATAGCTGTTACAGAAAATCGGTAAAACAAATGAAGAAAGTAAAAGTCACTTCCCAGTAATATCCACATTTAAATTTTAGTGCATTTCCTTCCATCATGTAATGTATTTATTCATAATATAAATTTTTTCAATAAAAGAAAATTATGTTGAATGTGCATCACATTATGTCCTGAGCAGAGAAGCCATTTAGCCTTGATTTTGAAGTCAGTGATTTATTTTGAGGTATATGCAGCAGCCTTTGCAATCTGTTATGACCACTAGACCAAAGCATATTTATCTTTGTAGGCGGGTGGCACTGGTTTTGTGCGCTCAGGACTCATTACAGATATTATCAGTAATAGTGACAGTAGCATATATTTTAAGTGCCTAAGGATGTGACTCTACTTAAAAGCCTAAAGCAAATGTAGAAATTGTATATAACCTCAGGATCTAAGAATCCAACAATTACTATCTTCCTCTAGCTTCTGAGGCTCTCTGGGGTTTCGCCTTGCATCAGCAAGTTTTACTCTTCAAACAGAAACATTCTACACATAGCTCAAATACATCGGTGGGATGTGTCACTACCACCACTCCAAACTAAAAACCATCTTAAAAGGAATTAGACCATCCTGTAATAAAAAAATATAATGATAGCAGAAACACTGCAAAATGGTTAGTTTTCATAAGAATTAAATATTTTTCCTTAAAATTGACTAATTTTACTGTACTGTTCTTACACATTCATATTTCTCTTATTAACAATAAATAACAATTGTTATAGAATATGTCTGTTACAGGAAGAAAAGCTAGAAATAATTCCTTATGAAACTTTAAGTTCAGTTCAGTCACTCAGTCCTGTCCAACTCTGCGACCTCATGGACTGTAGCACGCCAGGCTTTCCTGTCCATCACCAACCCCAGGAATTTACTCAAACTCATGTCCTTTGAGTCAGTGATGCCATCCAACCATCTCATCCTCCGTCGTCCCCTTCTCCTCCTGCCCTCAATCTTTCCCAGCATCAGGGTCTTTTCAAATGAGTCAGCTCTTCAAATCAGGTGGCCAAAGGATTGGAGTTTCAGCTTCAGCATCAGTCCTTCCAATGAATATTCAGGACTGATTTCCTTTAGGATGGACTGGTTGGATCTCCTTGCAGTCCAAGGGACTCTCAAGAGTCTTCTCCAACACCGCAGTTCAAAAGCATCAATTCCTTCAGTGCTCAGCTTTCTTTATAGTTCAACTCTCACATCCATACATGACTACTGGAAAAACCAAAGTTTTGACTAGACGGACCTTTGTTGGCAAAGTAATGTCTCTGCTTTTTAATATGCTGTCTAGGTTGGTCATAACTTTCCTTCCAAGGAGTAAGCATCTTTTAATTTCATGGCTGCAATCACCATCTGCAGTGATTTTGGAATCCCCAAAAAGTAAACTTTAGGCTTTATCATATTACTTAATAAGGCATAATACCTGCCTCATTTAAATCAAGTCTTCAGGAAATAAAGTAGCCTTTCTTTATGTTCTTGAGTCTTGGTACATTAACTTAAATGCTTACTATAGTTTATTGTTACAATAAATATTGTGATAATAATCTCCTGTTTCAAAGTGCTAACATGATGTGTTTTTAAAATTTCACTTTCCTGCTAATTTAAAATGCAAAACTTACACAAACTTTTGTTTATAGAGAAACATAAGTCTATGGGTTCCACTTTTAAATTTTTACATTAGATGATATAGTTTTACCCTATTTTTATTTGATCTTCAAAACAGTAATTTTAACAGATATATAATACTGCATAAGGTAGAATCAGCATTATTTAGTCATTCCTCTTTTTTAAAACATAGATTGTTTTAGATGTTTAAAATTTGCTTGTGTTTTATTGATAAACTTTTGCCCAGTCTCAGATTTTTTTTTTCTGATTGGTTAATGGATTTTCATAAGTCACTTTGTTGTTTTTCATGTTTAATAATTTCTCTTGATATATGAAGAGCTTTTTTTCCCCAAAAAAGTCATTTCTTCTACCTGAAAAGATTACTTTATTCGATTATTTGCCACGTTTTTGTCTTTACCCGTAATTCTTAATTTTCACAAATTATGTTTCCAGGTTCTACCTTTCATATTTACCTTTTTGTCTTGCATTTTAGTATGCTCTGTAGTTTTTATTGTTTTACTTCATATTTCTAGTAAATGCTAACTTTAACAATGATATCAGTTGTTCAGTTTCTGTTTTCATTGTTGTTCAATCTCATTTAATGTTTGTCTTATTAGTTAGGATAGAATAGTTTATACTGCAGCAGCAAATACCAAAATTCCAATTCTTAAAATAACAAAATTTATTTCTGGCCCACTGTACATGACTGTCTTAGGTTATTAGTGGGGTCTTGTTCATTGTAGCTACACAAGGACAGTAATGAATCTGAAAACATTGTCAGTTCTGTACTAAAGGATAACAAAAGCTTTGCATGGTCTGTCAATGTCACGTAAATGATCAAGCCACCATATAATGCATCTTCTGAGTAGAATTCATGGGCCCAATCTAGTTACATGCCTCCACTCAAGTATCAAGAGAGGAAACTTAGTCCTAAGGAGCATGCAGGAAAGTGGAGAACCAAAAATGTCTGGCAAATAGTACTAGCAATTGCTACAAAACTCACCTCACTTTCTTTATTGCCACAAGAGAAGATAACCTCTATTTTCTAAAATTTTCCATTGCATATGAAAAAAGTATTTTAGGGTAGAGTTTTGCTTACACTTACCTTGATTCTTTCAGCTTTTGATTTTGTGTTTAAAATGTCTTTTTTATGTTTGTTTGTTGTGTATAGCTTTATACCTTCTGTTCCTTCATTTTTCCATGTGATTAATTTGCTAATCTTTCCAAAGCAGATGAGATGGAGAATTGCTTTCAAGCACTGTCCTAACAATCTGACTATTTTCTGGCTGACTGAGCTTCTTTGATCTTGAGTTGGAAATTAGGCTTTTTCTTTTTTCCTTTTTCTGAGCTTCATTTCCCAACAGTTTATTTAATAATTTAGTGTCAGAGTGAGTTTTGATGAAGAGTAAAGTGTAGAGTATATTTTTCTCCAATTCAAGCAGCTCATTTTACAGTCTCTTGTCCTTCTTGGGCTTAGAGTTAAGAAGTAGTTCATATGGAGGGTTTATTTCTATGTCAACCAACATGAGGACCATGATCTTTACCATAGAAATACTTAACTCAGAGACTGGAGGTCAATTCAACAGGGTGTCTCAGATGATGGCAGAAAGAATTATTTGAATTCTGAATTGGAGGTAGGTTGAAATTGTAACCACTTTCCATCAATGAGGTAGGCTGTAGGAATTTCTTTTAATATCTATAAGATGTCTATGTGCTATGATTACTTCCAATAATTTCTTTTATTTGGGCAATTCACATGATTCCTTAATAGTCTTCCTTTTACTCAAATCAAGTATGCAACTGGAATTTTCATTAAAATGCTTGAATGTTAATCACATCTTGTCATTAGAAAGGGACTAAAAAGTAGTGTTAAAAATTGGGCTTCTGAGCTGTAGAAACCTGGGTTCCAAACTTGGCCTGTTACTAACTATCTGTGTGACCTTGGGTAAATAACTTAGTGATTCTCAAATTTTTTGTTTGTTTGTTTGTTCATTTGCTTTTCACCTGGAAGAAGTGACAAGAGTACCTAACCCATAAGATTTTATTTTTTGGAGAATTTCTTTTGAAACATTTACCATAGTTCTATTAGTTGTCTTGAGATCAAAGGCCAGTTTTGAGCTCAGAGGAAGGAAATGACAGGAACAAAGATACAAAGATGGGAAAACACAGCATGTGTTCTAGGTTGATCGGTACTTTGGATATACGAGGATAGGGTAGCTGTACCGAGTTGCGCTGGTTATTCACTGCACAAAAAAGCCAGACCAAAGGGGTAAGTGAGGCTGAAAGTCAGGCCATATTCTGCTTGCATAGCCCCACTCCTTGCAAGAAGAAATATATTTTTCTTTATATACTAGGGAAGCTAGGGGTGACTCCTGAGTAAATAGGAATCAAATAAGAAATTTGACAAAGTATGTCTATGACCCTAATCCTAAACAGAGAGGTGTAGAGTTTCAGAGAGCATTCACCATTACATATAGCAGGGTCATTTCCTTTCTTAAGTAAAGGAGCTCTGAGCTATTTTCATTTGTCTGACTCTTTGCAACCCCACGAACTATTCAGTCTATAGAATTCTCCAGGACTACTGAAGTGTGTAGCCTTTCCTTTCTCTAGGGGATCTTCCCAACCCAGTGATTGGACCCAGGTCTCCTGCATTGCAGGTGGATTCTTTACCAGCTGAGCCACCAGGGAAGCCCAAGAATACTGGAGTGTGTAGCCTATCCCTTCTCCCATGGATCTTCCTGACCCAGGAGTCAAACCTGGGTCTCCTATATTGCAGGAAGATTCTTTACCAGCTGAGCTACCAGGGAAGCCCATTTTCATCTGTAAGTTTTTAAAAACTCACAGCAAAAATACCTATTTGTTCCATTGACAACAGGCCTTGACATTGCAACCATTCTTCTTCCTTCCACTAAAATACCAATCTTTCTTCTGAACCATCATTATAAAAATTTTCAGGAGTTGGGGTACCTCCTAAGTCTTCACTTTGATGTCAGTTGTGTTTTATTTGCTTTTCATGCCAGGACCATCTCAAAGATTGAAAGGGGTTTTACATGATTTGACCTTGATGGGGGTAGCTGAGACTTGTGGGTTGGATGACCAGCTGCCTCAAACCACAGCCTTTCTACTTTTGAGTTCATCTCCCAAGGGGGAGTGGGAAAAAGGGGAGGAAAACGTCATGAGGGGGAGATGTAGAATTGTGTAACAATATGCTAAAATCTACCTTCAGGAAGCTTCCTAGACTCAGTCTACACACGTTTACAGTGCTTCTTTCACCTGCTGTCTATAGGTTTCTTAAGAGTAAAGACCCTTAAACTTTTACATTTCCTCTATGATATGTAGCCCATAGAGCTGCCAGAGAAGGTTTCCCAGTTACAGGAAGAATGGACTGCCTCCTCAGTTATTGCCTCTTCTTTCCAGTTCTCTGATTTCTTTTTTAACTGGGGAAATGAGAAGGAGGAGAGGAGTTTGTATCAGGCAATAAAGGATTCTGATAAGAATTCACTTCATTGATCCATAAAATAAAACCAAGATTATCTCACCTATCTTCATATAATGATTACAATTTATTAAATTTCAAATATGTTTCAGGTGCTTTACATACATTATCTTTAATCCTTACAACAACACTTGAAAGTGGTTATTTTCATCTCTGTTCTGTAGATAAGAAAAATTTAGTGAAATAAGCTAATTAACTTATCCAAATATACAGCACTAACAGGGAACAGGGTTAGGGTAAATCCCAGTGCTACCTGACCTATAGCCCATGTTGTTTTTTTTCTTTCTTTATGTGTACCCCCCAAAAAATAATAATGGTGCAATGTAATGTGTGCATATGTTCTCACTGGGTACACAATGCAAAGCACATATAATAAATATACAAATCTTTTTCACATCACTACCCTCACCCAAATATCCAATCCTAATAGCTTTCCCAGTGAGAAACAGTTTCCAAAATTGTGTTAATACATTTCCATATATATATAAATATATATAAGGCTATCTGACTATGTATTATTCTATATTTTTAATGTAATAGTATATTAACACTCATTTTTCAATATCTGTGTATTCATATGTTCACCTTTTTATAGCAGTTGAATAATATTTAAATTCATATTTGCTATCTTGTCTTATTTTCTTTTCACCCAGTTCCTTACAATGTAGTTATTCTGAATCCCTGTTTTTTGTATAAGTAAACTTAGGCTAAGAAGACTATTTGGAGTAATTTCAAAGATCTCTGATTGTTTTTCACACTATTTAATCTTTACTTTATAGACAAACATAAAATTATTTGAAATTTTCCTTCTGTTTGCTACATTAATGTAATTATATGGGTGTCAATCTTTCTGTTTGGCTGAATATGGTGCTTTTTCCCTCAGAATGTGTATTTTCCTTAAATGTCTGCTTCTTCTTGACTGTCTGACATTTTGGCCCAGCCCTCATTTTACCTCTTCAGTACCATGCTACAGTTCATTTTATAGCTGAGGAAACCAAGAACCAGAGAAAATGAATGACAACCAAAGGCTTGGAGCTATTTAATGCTAGAACAAATCACATTTACCTGCTCACTCCTGACCCAGCAGCCTTTCTATAACATGACACGTTATTAATTGGAAGTAGTATGTAGATGCTCTAGCTTATTTGTAACTCTATACTCCTTTCTGTTCACATTTTATATCCTATTTCAAGTCACATTTGTTTCGTTGGAAAAATCTGACATGCTATGTGTCCTTGGCAGAGAACTCTGAGGAGAACTCACCCTTTTATTTACTTTGGCATAAAGTCTTCTGGAAGAGCCTAGTTGTTGGACATGTTCAATAAATCCCAGTTAATAAAAAGTTAGATCATTATGGTTCCTTTGAAAAAAAATCAAACCAACTCATTATTTTACTAATTCGTTTAACAACACATATTGTGAATGCACTTACTAAACTCTCATAAATGCTGCTGCTGCTGCTAAATCACATCAGTCGTGTCCGACTCTGTGCAACCCCATAGACGGCAGCCCAATGGGCTCCTCTGTCCCTGGGATTCTCCAGGCAAGAATACTAATATATGTTAAAGCACATTTCCATAAAGCATCTAAGAAACTAAAGCCAAGAATGACTAATTCACTTGAAAAAAAATCTCACGTTAATGGTGACAAAAGGACTGAAGGCCAAGTCACCAGACTCAAAGTCCAGTGTTAAACATCCAAGTGACTTGCCAGGGTGCTATTCTGTGTAACAAATAAAATAGAGGCTGGCCCAACCTACCTACAATATGTACTTAGCTGCTTTCATTATCTTTGTGGCTCATAAGAAGACAGTACTAGTTGTGAAATATACAATGCATTTATTCCTCATAAAGCTTAAGACTTTTATTTAGCCTGCTTTCAAATGTCTAATCACAGATACACAGCAACATTTTGAAGTAGCACCAGTGGCCTTGATTGATTTGCAATTCTCACTCAACCTTTCTCTGTCTTTTCCCCTCTCACATAAAATTAATTCTTAAGGTCACATTATGTGTTCCTGAAACTAACATGTGTATTCAAGTTCAGTAAATCACACTTGTCTACATTTTGTGACTGTTCCTGTTGAATCATGTTGAATGCTTGATGTTGGTTTATAATCCTTAACAGATAAATGTGTTCTAACAGGGTTGTTCAAGGATAGTATTGTTCTGGATTAAAAGAGTGGTATATTTTTAGTGCATCACCACCTTGACCTTCTGATCAGGGCAGCATTTCCTGATCATGCATCTTCATTAGCATAGAGGATAAGTCAATGTAATGGAAAGAGCATTGGAGCTGCCATCAGATGCCCTGGGTTTGGACACGCTACTATTCCTGGCTTTCACAGATTCTTGGCTTATGAATCTTAAAAATGGGGCAATAAGATCAATTTCCTTTGGGTGGTTTTAAAATTTAATTGAAATAATGCATGTGAGAGTACCCTGGCACATATAAGGAGTTTAATACAGTTAATTTCCTTTCCAGTTTACTTAATGTTAGATACTTTTGAAACCATTCTTTCCCAATAATGTAATAACTGGCTTTGACAGTAGTAACAGAGCCATACACAGTGCTCATGCTCTTTCCCTGAAGACCAGCTTTCCCCATTAGTATCTGAGCCTGGCAAATCAAAATCCTTCCTAAAATCTTCCAAGAGACTTTGAAATCCCTGCGTGCATTAGTCTGGATCACTTGAGTGTATCTTGCACATTTAATTAAACCTGTTATTTCTGGAAACAAAAACAAAACATTTAAGAAGGAATGGCTGAGAGAAACCATTGTTTTTCCAGGAGTGTGACATGTGAATAATTTCAAAAATCTTTTAAAGCCATGCTTTACTTTAATAGGTTTCTGAATCCATTCATTTTCAGGTTGGTTTTATTACCTTCATCTACCATTGCCTTTTGCCACTTCTCTTTGAGGATATCTGTTATCCTTAAAAAAGGGACTAGATTGGAATTAACTTGCTTCTGACCATACCCATTTATCCATTTGAAGATCACTGTGGCAAACTATGAAAAATGTGCTGGAGTCGAAAAATGACAAAGCTCCCTGGATCGAAGAGCTGCTTATCCTCTCACAGGAATCTGTTTGTTCTGTTATTCTTGGCAGCTAGGGCTGGGTTCTTCAAAGGAAGATGCAGATTCCATTTTCTTTATCCTTCCTACTCTGAAAATTATGTGTTGCTTCTGCACTGGAAAGGTTCTGGATGAAAAGTACTTTCCTATTTGCACTGCAAATAAAAAAACACAACCCCATTGTAAATTGTGTTAACCCTCTTTTGACAATCTAAACCACATGAGGAAAGATCCACTGACTATTATGTGTACATTATAGGTACTGTGCACAGGTGTGTTTATAAGGAGGCTGTGCATTTGATTTCCTCTTCCGGTCCTTAGTCCTTCCCTAAGAATTATTGGCGGGGCTTCCCTAGTGGCTCAGACAGTAAAGTGTCTGTCCACAATGCAGGAGACCTGGGTTTGATCCCTGGGCTGGGAAGATCCCCTGGAGAAGGAAATGGCAACCCATTCCAGTACCCTTGCCTGGAAAATCTCATGAACGGAGGAGCCTGGTAGGCTACAGTCCATGGGGTTGCAAAGAGCTGGACATGACTAAGCGACTTCACTTTCTTTCTTAAGCATTACTTGCATGTAGAAAATGGAATCTGTTTAATCTATTCCAACAGAGTTAAATCCATCAAATGTATTTCACTTGAAATTTTAATTGGACCAGAACCCTTGTCTTAGGGCTAGTAATTCGTCTTTTCCACCCTCCTGTATTTCTTCCTTCATGGTTCAGGATGAGGCCTTTGTTTTGCTTTGGAAAAATACAATGCCAAAAGCTGCTGCTCTCCAAACACATGACTTCCCAAACTCCCAGAGACATCGGTCAGTTTCCATCAAGGATTCCATTATAATGTTCCATTCCCATGGTGACATTAGTCTCATGAACCCTCCTGTATGGTTTGAGATGGAGAAGAATGAGGAAATGAAGGAGCAATGCTAGACATTCACGTTATAGTCAACTCTATTATAAAAAAGATCTCTAGTTATGTGAGAAATCTCCTATATCTAGGAAGGAGGTAGATGATGGTGCAAAGCTCACAGTATTGGGTTTTGACCACCTCTAGCAAGTCCTACATATATAGTCTATCTTCTCTCGTTAACATATGGGGATTATATCATCTACTGCTGTTAACTTTGGAATCTCAAACAAGACTAGGAGAAGTCCCCTTAACAATCTGTAATACATGTATAACTTTGATATAATAAAAACCAGACTTTAGGAGATAAAATCTATTAAATAAAGAGGAAAAAATGAAGAATGATTATAGTTTGATAGAAATTTCCAATGTGGCACAACTACAAGGCTGACTTGAGAGTATTTTCTTTTACTCTGATTAAAAATGCAATTTCACATGAAATAGTGTGATATTTCATCTTCAGTTTCCAAGGAGGCTCTGTGGAGACTGTCGTTAACCCAAGTGGTCGGGCGAACCAACAGCTTCCCTGATTAGTTTCTCCTGCTGAGCAGTATAGACAAAACCTCAATCACAGGACATTCCAGCGAGCTCGAGTGGCCATGCTCCAACTGTGTTGCCGTGAGAACTGTCAGACGTCTGTAAATATTTTGTAGTTCCTTTGGAAAAAGTGTTGGCCTTCTGGGATACAGCAGAGAGAGCTTGTCCCCGCATCCAGCTCTGGTTCTCTGGTGGATTTGGTTTGTTTATTTTCAGTCATTTCAGCTCTCTGATTTGTTCCACAACTGAATTTCCTTCTTATCTCTTTGTGTGGCTTGTGGCTAAAGAGTATTTTTCTTCTGATACATTATCATCCTCCTAAAATGTGCAGAAAAATCACTGGCTACCCTTGATTGATTTATTCATGACCTTGTTGTTGTTCAGTCACTAAGTTGTGTCCTAATGTTTGTGACCCCATGGACTGCAGCATGCCAGAATTCCCTGTCCTTCACCATTTCCCGGAGTTTGCTCAAACGCATGTCCATTGAGTTGATGATGACCTTAGTTGGGATGAAAAGGCCAGGCCACTGAACAGGAAAAACAAGCCTGAGTGGACAGTGAGGGACCATTGAGGCGCCCCAGCTGTTTTTCCTCACAATCTTCAGAGCTGCTCATCCTCAGTTTACTTTCCACTCCCACCCCCAGGTCCCATTGATAAAGCAAAAAAGAAACTTGATCATCATTACGTGAATCCAAATTCATTCGGCTCATCTTGCCATTTTAACAGGCTTTGTCCCATTTTTTTTTTCCTTCCAGATGGTGGATGTGCAGCTTCTGAGAAGGATGACTAGCAACTTCAGAGGCTTAAAATGTACATCCACCAAACAAAGCTATCTGTAAATACATTGTTTGTTTTGAACAAACCTTCTGTTCTGGTTCTATTTGATTAACAAGAATAATCAAACATCTAAATAAAAATCATTGTCTGTTACCACTGGAGAGTGTCCAACTAGTCTTAGACAGCTTGGAAGGCTGGCAAAAGGCAAGACACATTGTGCTGGGGGACATCCAGGCCAGCATGCGGGGACCTGTGTGCCATCTGCCCCCACCCCTCTGCTCGGATCCCAGTCCAATCGTTTTAGTCTCATTAGAGCAAGATTCTGATGAAGCCAAAAGATGCAGCTCCCAATTTCACCAACTACAGAAAGGCTCACAGGGAGATGACCAGCCTCTGGAGACACTTTAAATGACCTCCTGGCTCAGGCACGAAGAAGTTTCCCCGAACTTCATATTCCATAAAAGGCTGAGCACCTTTCTTTGTGTTTTACTTTTCCCCACCACGACAAATGTTGAAACCTTCCCAGTTATAATGTGTGTGTCCCCATACGCAGTGCCGGAAGACTTTACATGCTAACTGTTTGTTGTTTTAGAGCAAAGCAGGACCACTGAGAAGCCAGCCCTGTCATGACATCTGTAGCCACATTTACCAAGAAGCAAAGTTCAGCAGAAATAAGCAAAAATCATCTGAAACCTTTTCTTCATCAAATGAAAAACATTTCTGACACCCTGTTTAATGACAACATTCAACTGTTTCTTTTCCATCTTTATTTTCCCTCTAAGGTTTAGCTTATTGGCTCATTAAGTGCCTGGAACATGAAAGATGACAAGGGGATGGAACTCTGGCTCAGCAGATTCAGAGCCCAGCCCCCACCAGCTCAGCCCTCATCCCCTCCTCCTCTCTTGCCTTCTCTTCTCCTGCTCCCCCAGCTCTCCCGCCTCCTGCTGCAGATCTCTTTCTGCTGCCTGGCAACCGCTCCAAAGGCAATGTCACACAGGATTGCTTATTACAGCTTCAGAGAAATAAACAGGAGGGGGAAAATTCTGGCTGTTACATTAGAATTGCTATGTACAAATGCACCAAAGCCAGGTAATTCCAGGACTGATGCTATAGAAGAATTTTGCACTATGGTACCTGGTCTTCCCCTCCATGGGTAGAAAGAAGAGCGAGGGGGAAAAATAGAAAGGGAGTCTTTAGATGGCTTTTAGCAAGTCATGTATTAAATGCAACCATCCTTTTGGCATAGACCTCAAATAGAACTATTTCTGGGCTTTAAGAACCTTAGCGAGAAATTTTACAGTTGTCATTTGAAAAGTGCTGTGTGCGTATGAAGAGCAAATTTCTATTGCTTATCATTATACTCTTGGCTCATAATGATTGTGTAGATGGTTTTAACAAGACTTAAGGGCACCACATCCACTATTTGAGAACTGAGTCAGGACCTATCTTTCCTTCAGTACAGTTTATTTGCTAATTTGTGGGTATTTTGTTCCTTTAAACATTCACTGATGTGTTGTCTCCAGTAACTGACAATGACAGAGCATATGTTTTACATCCAGCGGGGGATACAACAGTGCAGAAGAGACCCGACGCCCTCCCAGGTTCCAGCTTTCCACGGAAAGCTGACAACTCAACGAGTCACTATAATAAACTCTGCTAAAGGATGAAGGGGGGAGGGGATGAGAAAAAAATGGAAAAGTCTTATTCTACTTTCCGTCCAGGATTCTGTGTTTCTCTGCATTAACTTCCCTGTAGTACAAACGGTAAAGAATCTGCCTGTGAGGCAGAAGACCAGGGTTCGATCCCTGGGTTGGGAAGTTCCTCTGTAGAAGGGAATGACAATCCACTCCAGCATTCTTCCCTGGAGAATTCCATGGACAGAGAAGCCTGGCTGGCTACAGTCTGTGGGGTCACAAAGAGTCGGCCACAACTGAGCAACTAACACACACATACATACACAAACACACACACAGGTGTAGTTCTATATCAGGATTTCCTTTTGTGTCCTATCTATTTAGCCAGGCAATGGAAGGAAGCAGATTTCTTCCAAGCTCAGTTTCCTGAGGATGACATCTAGATAGCATAAACACTATTTGAAGTGTATCTTATCCAGAAACCTGAACTCACCTTCACCTTGACTGTAAAATCATTTCATGTTCCACTTTGTTGGCCTCGGTCACTGAAAGGAATAAGACTGACCTATTTTCTCAAGCAAGCTAGCTTTAAACAGTAACCAAGATCCCATCTTTGACCAGTTCTTGTCCACAAATCAGACTTAAAGGCATGGGTGTCCCTAACACAAATCACAGTATTCCAGAAAATGTAGAGAATCCTGTGCACAGTGAAATAATGTTATATCTTGATAGAGTAGGATACAGGTAGTGTCAAGGTTTCTAGAAGGGCTAATGATTGGCAAACAGTAGATGTCCAAAGTATAGACAAGCAAAGTCATTATGGAGTCATTGGTATGATATTGGAACCAGTGACTCTTACCAAGGAAAATTATTATCAAGAACTGGGCAAAAGTGCTAGGTAACCAAAGTGCAATAGCTAGAGCTCTGGGCTAGGCTCAGTTTTCAGAGTGTGAATGATAAGGAACAAAGAAGCAGTCAAATGTCCAGTCAGACAGATTGGCCAAACACGGGCAGATTCAAGGCCTCAGCCTGACGCTCACATTATCAGATAGACCAGAATGTTCACCTTCAGGACAAGGGGCAGTTTCAGTTCGCCTCACTCCTAGAATTCAGCAGTTTGGTGACTAGATGCAACTTCTGGGGGTGGGGCGTGGAGGTGGGGGATGGGCTTCTGGCACCCCCAGCTGGTAGTGGAGGGTACACTGTATGGTCAGCAGAGAGGGGAAGCCAGGCTTCATCCAAGCAGCCCAGCAAAGGCACAGACTTTGATCAGACAGACCTAGTTTTGAATCCCAGTTCTGATATTTAATGGCTATACAACCCTGGGAAAATCACTCAAGTTCCCGAGCCTCAGTTTCCTCCTCCACAAGCTTTCAAAGAATGTCAGTAAGAACTTTTATTAAAATTACTATTACACTGCAAAAGACCACAAACAGATAATCAGGAAATGGCTTGCGGTAATATGAAAGCAAAAATTAAAAGTATTTAAATTGTTCCATCTAAATTTACAGAATTGGAAAATGAGGATAAGTGTTACTAATAACACTGAGATGGCATGCTCTCAAGAACTGAAATTGCAGAATATATGTCAAGTTGAAAAAAAAATCCCCTTCCTCTATCCCCACCTGACTCCCATTTTGCCTGTCACATCACAGTATGTATGCATACTACAAATATCCATGACTCTGTCTACTTGGCCAAAACTCTAATTCTCACTCTGAGTGACCTGGGAATCAAGAGTCGGGGGTGGGCTTGCTGACCACGAGAGGGGTCTCTATTGCATATCCTTACAGCATATTTCTTATGCACTAACAGGGAGTTGCAAAATTCTAAGGATCCCATTGTCACCACCAGGGCAGTTTAACCTGTCCCTGTACTGTTCCTATTAGCCTAAGGGAAGCTGACTTAGGCAGTTTCTGAAGGAGACATTTCTGAAGAGACATTCAGGAATGTCTTTGCTCCCACCCTAAGCTTCTTCTGCTGCAGCTGCTCAGTTGCACAGTTGTATTCCAATTGTTTGTGACCTCCCCTCTAATTGTCTTCCTGGTCTTCTGGCTTCCTTGGCTACATCTCTGCTTTCCTGCATATGCTTTCCACTTGGTCTTGACAACAGAGTGTCAAGAAGCTTTCAGTTTTGTTTTTTTTTTTAATTAATTAATTAATTTATTTTACTTTACAATATTGTATTGGTTTTGCCATACATTGACTTGAATCCACCATGAGTGTACATGTGTTCCCCATCCTGAACCCCGCTTCCACCTCCCTCCCCATCCCATCCCTCTGGGTCATCCCAGTGCACCAGCCCTGAGCACCCTGTATCATGCATCAAACCTGGACTGGCGATTCATTTCACATATGATATTATACATGTTTCAATGCTATTCTCCCATATCATCCCACCCTCGCTCTCTCCCACAGAGTCCAAAAGACTGTTCAATACATCTGTGTCTCTTTTGCTGTCTCGCATACAGGGTTATCGCTACCTTCTTTCTAAATTCCATATATATGCGTTAGTATACTGTATTGGTATTTTTCTTTCTGGCTTACTTCACTCTGTATGATAGGCTCCAGTTTCATCCACCTCATTAGAACTGATTCAAATGTACTCTTTTTAATGGCTGAAAAGCTTTCAGTTATAATTTACTCATCTCTGGGGCTTCCTCTTGGTTGACAAGATACCCACATGACTTTTAGCTGTGGTCTCTGGGAACCCAGTAGCAGGCACCTAAGTGTCAAAATCTGGTTCTCTGTTAAAGATAAGTCAGATAGGTATGTATCTAGTTTTCTCAAACTTATGAAAGAAGTTACAAACCTCAAAGCTCAGTATTTCTCAAAGTAGTTCAAGGAACAGCTGCATCAAGGTCACCAAGGGTTTGTTTTTGTTTTCTTAAGTCAGGATTTAGAACCAAATACCAGATTTACCAGCTAGCTCCCCTAGCTGATGATTATAAACATTGAAGTTTAAGGCTCATTGCCGTAATCCTTTGAAGATTTGGACATCCCCCCCAAAAAAATTAAAAACCTTCCAGTAAATAAGTAATGATATAAATCTAATTGTTCAGCAATAATCTTTTTAAAATCACATCTATCCAGACATTTTTCTCTCTGCAAGAGTATAGGTATGCCTTTTTTTAAAAGTTAATAAACCACTGATATAAAAACTAATAAACAAACAGAAAATAGTGATTCCTCAAGGGCAACAAAACAAGTCGTATGATGTGTTAAATGATTTTATTTACCCAGACTCCTGACCAGTTACTCATTTATTCAACAGATGCTATTAAGTGAATATTATGTCAGGCACCATTCCTGGTGTGGGAATCACAGGGTCTTTGTCTGAGGCAAAGTCACTGCCCTCATTAAGCTCCCATTCTAGTGAAGAAGGCAGGCAATGGATAACTTATCAAAATAAATAATATTTCCAGGCCATAGTAATGGCATGAAGAAAACTAAAGCAACTTGTGGAGTTTGAGATCACCTGGAGAGACAGTTTCACAGGGGGAGGGGGCAGGAACAAATTCTCAAAAATGGTATTTCAATATGGTCCTTAATGACATAAAGGAGGAACCACAGGGAGATCAGAGGAGAGGGAGCAGTGAGTGTAAGTGCATGAGGCAGGGGCAGCTTTGGTGTGTTTGAAGAGAAGCAGGTAGTACAGAGTGGCTGCACAGAGTGAGTGAGGGGAAAGCGGGAGGAGATGAGGGGAGGGGGTCATGCAAGGCTTTGTAGGCTACAGTCAGGAGGTTATATTTTCCTTGCTTGCTAATGGAAAGCTATTTTAGTGTTTTGAGCAGGAAAGTTACATCATCGTATGTACATTAATTTTTTAAATCACTCTGTTGTACAAAGTATAGACTGGTGAGGGCAAAGAGTGGGAGCTAGAAACCAGCCATTGGGCTATTTCAGTAGTGTATGTGAAGAGACAATGGAACCTGGGTGAAAGATCAGTGGAGACAGGGGACAACTTCCAGATAAAATTTGGAAGTAGAGATGACAAGGTTTGTACTGTATATGGAAACCAAAGGAAACAGAGAAACCAAGAATGCCTATGTAATTTGGCTTGACCACTTGGTTAAATGGTAGTTTGTATATGTGCTCAGTCACTCAGTTGTGTCCGACTTCTTGTGACTCCCACGTACTATATATAGTCTGCCAGGCTCCTCTGTCCATGGGATTCTCCAGGCAAGCATACAGGAGCAGGTTGCCATTTCCTCCTCCAAGGGATGGTCCCAACCCAGGGATCAAACCTGCATCCCCTGTGTCTTAAGCACTGGCAGGCAGACTCTTTACCACTGTGCCATCTGGGAATCCCTGAGTGGTGGTGCATTTT
Organism: Bos javanicus; assembly: GCF_032452875.1. Taxonomy (NCBI): domain Eukaryota; kingdom Metazoa; phylum Chordata; class Mammalia; order Artiodactyla; family Bovidae; genus Bos; species Bos javanicus. The sequence continues at coordinate 89,112,800 of NC_083868.1, forward strand.
ACCAAAAGGAGAAGTCTAGAGAAAGAAAACTTCTGGAGAAAATATCAAGAGTTTTTTTTGGCTGTAATAAATTTGTAAAATCTTACACATAGCTAAGATGTTGAATGAGAAGTTATGTATATTACTCTAGAGCTCATAGCTCCAAATGAGATAAAACTTTGAGAGTTATCACCATTAAGACATGAAATGACATAGAAGAATGAGGAGCTTTCCCAAGGAGTGGCTGTCTCTAGAGAAGAGGAGATACAGAATTGAGTGCTAACCCACTCTTAGGTTTAGAGGACAAAGAGGAGTCAGTTAAGAAGCCTGAAAAGGAAAAGCCAGTGAAGTTGGAGCAAAATGAGTGTGGTTACTTGGAAACCAAGAAGTGAATGTTTTCACATAGGACTTATATCATGCTGTGTAGTGACAGAAATGACTGTTCAGTAGCATGAAAGAAGGCTTGATGCCAAGGGTAATAAGTATTTGGACATTAATAACTGGTATTTATTTTGTATTTTAATAAATGAAAGACATGTGAATGGTACAAGTAAACTTTCCCAAAGGACTTCCAAAATGGGAACATAACTATTGAAAACAGCCCAACAAGAAGTGATACAAAATGCTATTTTCCCTAAGGGACTGAGATACATCCAAAGGCTGGTGGATTTTTTTTTTTTTAAACTTCCTTTAGCAGCAAATCAACACCATCAAATAACTTATGGAAAAGGGCAAAATAAAATATGCTGATTAGACCTGCTAGGACTTCTTGGCATTTGTGAGAGGAAAGGTTAAGGTTGAATAAGTGGTAACTGAGAGCTAATATTCCTAGATTTTCAGTAGGTTACACAACAATTTAAGTCATAAGATAAAGAGGAGCCAGGAGAGCAAAAGCCTATTTCAAGTTGTGGTGGGTTGTGTTTTCCTGTGAGCTTATTAGCTCAGAGACTCTGCAGCAGTAATGACACCCTGACTAGACAGGATAGGAAATTGCTTCCCTGCTTAGTATTTACTGAGGTCCCCAAATGAAGGCATTCAGAGCGTTTACAAACTGGGTGACTACAAAGTAATGGGACTGATTCCACATTTCATTTTTTGTGAAACCTCGCTTGATTTCTCCATAAGTTGTTTATAAAGCAACTCATACAGAGTTTTTTATATCCATAAGAATCATTTTTCTCACACAGAGGAGCAATCACTCATGATTAACGTTGACTTTTTATTGACATTTAATACAGTTTACTTAAAAAATATGTTGGCAGATTTAAAGTTAAATCCACAAAAGAACAAATTCAGGTCAGATATTTTTCTGGGAGGTATTTTTTTCAATACATCCACTCACATTTTTAGGAAAAATGTTCTCTGTAAGAGTTTGACTACATGAATTTTAAATTAGCATATCGCTAATTTATAGAATCAATAATAAAACATTCACTTCATGGGAAACGAAGCCATAAATACAAGAAACAGTCTATACTGGCAGGTTGAAAAAAACAGACTAAACTCTGCAGTTATGATGGGACCAGATGTTAGGTAATGTTGATCTTTTACTTTTTCTGATTTCTCCTCTTTACAAGTCAGGATCCTTTGCACTAAAATGGCTGTGCTGAATTAAACTTCACTCCCTGAAGTCACAGGAAATATGCGATTATCTCCATTAATAGAAGGGAACAAAGGTAGGGACGTTCCACAATGGTGGCAAACTCCTGAATCATGCCCAGTTGGCTTTAGGAAATGTTTTGTACTTAACATTGGATATGGGTGTGTCTGATTTTCTGGGAATTTACTTCAAAGAGAATAATGAAATGACACAGTGAAAACTTGGCTCTCTTAGAGCTGGGAAACCATCCAGTTTTCTGATCCTAACCCTGTCCATTCAGGAAACAGACATGACCTTGCTCAAAGTTGTCTCTGAACAAAAAAACTGTGTACTGATCCTTCATGTTTCAAAGGGCTTCCTTACAGAAGTAAAAGTTCCCTTAAGGAGACAGGAATAATTAAGCAGAATGCTTGACAGTGCTTCTGCTGGGATGTTTGCATGGATCCACAGGGAGCAACCTGTCTGCTAGGTGGGGCTAAGAAAGAACTGCAAAAGGGCAGATGGCACCCCTTCATACAGCAAGTACTGACTTGTAAATCACTGGCTTCCCAGGTGGCGCTAGTGATGAAGAGCTCCCCTGCTACTGTAGGAGAAATAAGAGACCGGGGTTCGATCCCTGGATTGGGAAGATCTCCTGAAGGAGGAAATGGCAACCCACTCCAGTATTCTTGATCCCTGGGTTGGAAAGATCCCCTGGAGGAGGAAATGGCAACCTACTCCAGTATTCTTTCTTGGGAAATCCCATGGATAGAGGAGCCTGACAGGCTATGGCCCATAGGGTCCCAAGAGTCGGACAGGACTGAAGCAAATTGGCAGGCAGGCATGCATCATATATGATCAGCCCTCAAGATCGTTTATATGGAGATTATTTCTCTTATCAACTCTGAAATCTTTAGCAAAATACTTAATTTGCCCAGTCTCTACATCTATAAAATGGTACCCCATGGGCTTACTGTGAAGATTAAATGAGATAATAGTACTCAGTGCTTGGCGTCATACCAGGTGCAAAACAAATGATCAAGTCATATTAGCTTTTATTAGGCTATCAGATCAGATCAGATCAGTCGCTCAGTCGTGTCCGACTCTTTGCGACCCCATGAATCGCAGCACGCCAGGCCTCCCTGTCCATCACCAACTCCCGGAGTTTACTCAGACTCATGTCCATCGAGTCAGTGATGCCATCCAGCCATCTCATCCTCTGTCATCCCCTTCTCCTCCTGCCCCCAATCCCTCCCAGCATCAGAGTCTTTTCCAATGAGTCAACTCTTCGCATGAGGTGGCCAAAGTACTGGAGTTTCAGCTTCAGCATCATTCCCTCCAAAGAAATCCCAGGGCTGATCTCCTTCAGAATGGACTAGTTGGTCTCCTTGCAGTCCAAGGGACTCTCAAGAGTCTTCTCCAACACCACACTTCAAAAGCATTAATTCTTCGGCGCTCAGCCTTCTTCCCAGTCCAACTCTCACATCCATATATGACCACTGGAAAAACCATAGCCTTGACTAGCAGGACCTTTGTTGGCAAAGTAATGTCTCTGCTTTTGAGTAAGCTATCTAGGTTGGTCATAACTTTCCTTCCAAGGAGTAAGCGTCTTTTAATTTCATGGCTGCAGTCACCATCTGCAGTGATTTTGGAGCCCAGAAAAATAAAGTCTGACACTGTTTCCACTGTTTCCCCATCTATTTCCCATGAAGTGGTGGGACCGGATGCCATGATCTTCGTTTTCTGAATGTTGAGCTTTAAGCCAACTGTTTCACTCTCCACTTTCACTTTCATCTGGAGGCTTTTGAGTTCCTCTTCACTTTCTGCCATAAGGGTGGTGTCATCTGCATATCTGAGGTTATTGAGATTTCTCCCGGCAATCTTGATTCCAGCTTGTGTTTCTTCCAGTCCAGCATTTCTCATGACGTACTCTGCATATAAGTTAAATAAACAGGGTGACAATATACATCCTTGACGAACTCCTTTTCCTATTTGGAACCAGTCTGTTGTTCCATGTCCAGTTCTCACTGTTGCTTCCTGACCTGCATACAAATTTCTCAAGAGGCAGATCAGGTGGTCAGGTATTCCCATCTCTTTCAGAATAGGCTGACTTTAAAATGCCTCTCATGCAGTAATGTCTTATTGTTTCACAAATATATTCAGTTGCAGTTGTGCTTAGTGAAATGCAATGTTGACCAAAGACATTACTAAATTCACATATGTAGCAAGGAAATGTTAAACAACTACCATGTACTAGGGATTCTTATTCACGAACTTAATTTTGCAATTATGCATTTTCTTAATTAGCTGGTCCTGAAGGAAAAACTACTGTCATGTTAAAGCTCATGCAATTTATGACACTATAAGCTGTCTTGAGTAATAATTATATGTAATGTGAGGCACGTAATGAGATCCTTAGTGCAGATGGGGGAAAGAGAACTATAAAATCCAATTTTGAGACAAATGGAGATATTTGAATATGACTTGGATAAAAGGAACTTTAAGGTAATTACTTTTTAAAGTTGTATATTATAGTTATGTTGAACAACATCCATATTCTTAGAGCTTTCATGCTGAATTTCTTAAAATGTCACAATGTCTGCAAATTACTTTCAAATGGCTCTGCAAATTACTTTCAAATAAAATTTATAAATTTTATTTATAAAAATAAAGTGAATATGGAAAAATATTGATAGTTTTTGAATCTAGGTGGGGAGTATAAAAGTGACCATTGTATTATATTATTTTTATCATCTTTACAGATGAAGATTTTCTTAATAACATTTTTTTGAGGGGAAGAGACAAAAATATGGTCATATACAGTCATCAAAAAATTCTCTATGAACACAGAATAATCTATTCTCAGTTACTCAGTTCGGAGGAGAAGACAGAAGACTGGCTGGTTAAGAGATCTATTCAAATAACCGGATAATACCGGAGCCTAAACACTTTCCAGCACAGAACACAGCAGTGCTCAGCCATCCACACTGCTCCTTACCTTGGCCCACATTTCAGAAACGGTGTGCTCAGCCACAAGGGAGACACAACAGGAGCGTGCAAACGGATCCATGTGAGTCCACTCACACTAATGGAAAAGCAAGTGGAGTACCCTCCTGTGATGGGAAGGCAATCGTGTCATTTTCTAATATAAAGGCCAGCAGAATTTGCCTCACCAGAAAGAGAGAGATAGTAACTGTTGAGTGCTGAATGTAAGTGAATTTCAGTGGGAATTGTGTTCAAATATTTAAACACTGTCAATACCAAAATTAATGAAATATATTCATTTTATGTTATCATGCAGCAAACTATCCAATTAAAATCTTAGCTAATATTACAGGTCAAGAAAAGTCTTTATGGTTAAATGACTATTCCTATTACAAATTTCTAGAAGATAGTCAAGGCATTTCCAAGCAGAGATGGAGACTGTTTATGACCTTTTATAAATATAATTATAGAAAAGCATCAACTGTCTACAACTCAACTAGAAAGAACTTTCCATAAACCACACTGGAATAATGGACACACTCAATCTGTAGTGTGGAGAAGTAAATTGTAATACTAATATTTAGTAAGAGCAAGCAAAAATACCATAAGGGAGTAGGCATTTTATGTAATCTCCCACAACTTCAAGTCTAGAAAACAATATTTTTAAGATACCCAGACAATTTTACAATACTGCACATCTTTTTATATTGCATCCACTCACAGAACAACATTGTAGCTTAGGTCTATTTCCCTACTTCTCTCACTTACTGGGGTCTGATATGTGGTTTGGAAAGGGAAATCTTGGATCTAGGCTGCTGGTTACAGTTAGTACCCTGAAGAAATTCAAGTTTCCAAATAGTGAAAGATGCAGACATAGGCTCTATACTGTATGCAATAAAGCAGCAGAGAAAACCAATATTTGTGTCTAACCATGTATAAGGAAAGAGCATATACAACTCCATAAGGCCAATGGGATTCTCACAATCTGGTGACTTACAAATTCAATTAACCAATATACCCTATCTTCTCCCTGAACTGAAGACTCCATTTAATTGAAACTTTGGGGTCTGTATCTCTTAAAAATTATACTTACACACACACATATATATATGCATATATATATATATTTCCCATATTTCAAAATACACCCATATTTTTGCCTTTTGTGTGGCAACAAGAAAAAAAAAGTGTCTTATCTGTTTTCTGTAGTAAACTGTGTCTACTTTGCCACAGCATTCATGTAATGATGTCATCGTTAGACAGATGATGAAGACAGATCTCTCCTGGGTTTGTGTTCTTGTGTTTAATGTGAGCGCATTTGAAAATAATCACATATTCAGATTCTTTCTAAAATGGCAAAAGGTGTTTCCTTGACCATCTTCTTTACTGATTAACCAGTAGCATTTTGGTGAGATAGTTTTTTTTTTTTTCCCCCTGAAGAACTTTAATTTTACTTGATGCAAATTTGCATCCCAAACAATTCACATAAAAACAGAAAAGAAGTCTATTTTGTTGTCTCAAAATGGTTACTATTTAAAAACACTTTACGTCAAAGAAATAAAAAGCAAGATTTTAACTATGCTTCATGAAAAACATGTATAGGTAGGGATATGATTAAAATTAAACACAGCATATATTGATACCATTTATTACTCTACTGAATAAAATGAGAAAGCCTTCCATTTTTAATCACCCACTATACAATACATTTTATACAGAAATGTGGGAGCAATGGCATGCTATCTGCAAAGAGCTCAGAGCTGAACGTGGGTACTTTGGCTAGCAGTACAGTGCTGCATAACACAGCATTCTGCAATGTGTCAGCAGTTCAAAGCAATACTCTATTCTTCGGATCACTTATCCATTATTACTTCAGACAATGAGTATCTGATACAAAATAAAAGTGATGGATGCTGAGTGAACCAGTGAGTGTGTTCTGACTAAGAACAAACGGAAAAGAAACTATGGCTCATTGCCTGATGAAATTACTTTTGGGTATTTAAATACATCTTACATTATGTTATGCATGGACTGTTGATGGGAACTCTGGAAATTAGTCCTGGAAAATTAACTGTTTCTACCCCATGAAAATGTTACTTAAATCTCCTAAATTGCACATCAGAAGCAATTATTAAATAAGTTTCCTTATATTTGTACTTGAGATATCAATATTTTAGAGGCATTATTTTAATATCCATCTGGCACTCACTGATAGCATCCCCCCTACCCAACTTTCAAAATAAAAAGGGCAGAGGACAAGAGTGGAAAGAACAGATATGTCTTCCAAGATACTGTATAATATTATTCCTGCTTGAATTTGAAATAGTGAATTTAGGACAGGAGAATGATTCATCATTTCTTGGAAAAACAATTTTTTTTTTTGTAGACCTATGCTCTACTTGGCATTTGGTTACATAGAAATGAATCTGTCTCCTGCAGCGAAAACCATGTAGCTGACTGACTTGGCATGGCATTCATGTTCATAACCCCATATTGTTATTTCTATGATGTCCTCTGTAACCTTTTCTCAAAGTGTGCTGCTGGAGAAGACTCTTGATAGTGCCTTGGACAGGAAGGAAATCAAACCAGTCAATCCTAAAGGAAATCAACCCTGAATATTAATTGAAAGGACTGATACTGAAGCTGAAGCTCCAATACATTGGCCACCTGATGTAAGGAGCCGACTCATTGGAAAAGATGCTGATGCTGGGAAAGATTGCAGGCAGAAGGAGAAGGGGGCAACATAGGATGAGCTGGTTTGATGGCATCACCAACTCAATGGACAAGAGGCTGAACAAACTCCGGGAGAGAGTGAAGGACTGGGAAGGCTGGCATGCTATAGTCCATGGGGTAGCAAAGAGCTAGACATGACTTAATGACTGAACAACAGTCTTCTTCCAATCTGTCCAAAGTCAGGTTTGATAATTTCACTTTTATACTAAAAATTTCACATCTTCTACATGAGCCATTCTTATAGAATGAAGAACCAACTCTGTGGTTTTATATCCAAGATCTACTGTTATGGAGCTGTATGAAGAATTGTTCTCTGAGGAGAAAGTAATTTGCATCTAGCTCAACTCTTGATCTAGAAATTAATTTTTAAATGGTTATTCGAGTGGACAGGAAAAGATGTCTAATATTACTAATTATTAGAAATAAATTCCTAATCAGAACAACATTCTAGTAGACTTTGGGCTCATTTTAAACACAAATAAGGGAGAAAAAGGGAAAACTTTTGGTGAATAATAGATGGTGTAGAAGCTGGATTTGGGGATAATATTCTGTACTTTGCCTAAGAAATTATCAGGTCTTTCCCAAGAATCCTCATATTCTTAGAAGAATGGGGTGGGAAGAGCAGGTTTCCTCTAAAATATGCCCCAAGCTGTAAAACACCAACTAGAATTCCTCTAAACTAAACGTATACGTTTAACTATATGTTAAAATGTACTCTCTCACAAAGATAGAGATCACCTTTGAAACTCAGTGTCAGACTTCAGGACATCATCTGTAAAGTCCTAGACAAATATTTCAGAAAGTGTCTCATATTTTGGATACTAGTCTCTTAAACTTATTCTGAAAGAACAAATAGATTCTTAAAGCTTTTTTCCCCCAAAATAAAAGACACATTTGCATCTTTTACTCACTCGATAAATGTTCCAAAGGGAGAAATTTACAAAAATTTTCAACAAAAATATTAATAATAATGATCATAAGAAATAACTTCTAGAATGACTAATTAAAGCACTCTAAAAGGTAACTTAAATTTGGGAATTAACCTGACAACGGAATCAATATGTGATGAATATATTTCTATTCGCCAATTCAAAATAAATTTCTTCAAACATACTGAAATTCTCTAGAGTCAGATTTGTTAAGTACATTCATCTCAAGAGATATATTATAATTAAACTATTATTAAATGTCCAGCTTGTCCAATTTTCTATTTAGGATGAAATATTTTGTTTCTACCAAGGGAAGACTACAAAAGTTTTGATAAATTTGTGTTTCAGGGATTTAAATGTGTTGTAGCTGAATGTCATAGAATTAATTCATCTATCAAAATACAAGGTTCATACTTCTTGGTTATAGAAAATGAAGACTTGGGTGTTGAATTGAAAAGCAGACACTTTTTCTGAGCATAAATCTATTTTGATGGAGGGGTTCTGGGGGAAGGAGACAGAAAACAGTGAACTGGGGCTCTGCAGAGAAAGAGAAGGTCTTCCCTGGTGGTAAAGAATCCACCTGCAATCCAGGAGACCCCAGTGCAATTCCTGGGTTGGGAAGATACCCTGAAGAAGGGTTAGGCTACCCACTCCAGTATTCTCAGGCTTCCCTAGTGGCTCAGATGGTAAAGAATCTGCCTGCAATGCAGGAGACCTGGGTTCGATCCCTGGGTTGGGAAGATCCCCTGGAGGAGGGCATGGCAACCCACTCCAGTATTCTTGCGTGGAGAATTCCGCATGGACAGAGAAGCCTGGCAGACTACAGTCTATGGAGTTGCAAAGAGTCGGATATGACTGAGTGACTAAGCACAGCACAGCACAGAGAAAGAGGGAAAGGAGAAGAAATCGCCCAGTGGGTGACCTTACAAAGGAGTGATTTAGGGGAAATGTGTCAGGATCTTCTACTCTGAGTGATACGTGTACAATAAACCTTCCCTAATAACTCAGATCTTTAGCAAAATCCTTTTGTGTAGCATGATTGCATTGGTGGTGGTTGTTCTTCAGTTGCTAAGTCACGTCATACCCTACTCTTTTGCGACCCCATGGACTGTGGCCTGCCAGGCCCCTCTGTCGATGAGATTATCCAGGCAAGAACACTGGAATGGGTTGCCATTTCCTTCTGCAGAGGATCTTCCTGACAAGGGGATCAAATCCAAGTCTCCTGCCTGGCAGGTAAATTCTTTAACACTGAGCTACCTGGGAAGCAATTACATTGATGGAAGACGGTAAAGATGATATAGAGATACACAGTCAGTTATTGAGAAGATAGACTTGACATAACATGATTTATTACCATCTCTTCTACTTGATCAAAGGCTGTGTGTGTTCAGGAACTTTGTCTATTTCCATGGCCATGGTCCTTTATGCATGCCTGGTCTATAGCAGATGCTCAATAAATATTAGTTGAATTGAATTAAACATATTAAAAAAATATATGAAGGTGGCATCTTGTAGGCTGCTTTTATTTTCTGTTTTTGCTGAATGGGAGGTTCCTAGTAACAGACATCAAGGAATGCCTTCATGTCGTAAATTTGAATGGTGTCAGCTAAAATATGCAGTGAATATATCTTTCTCAGCTCCAATTTCCTGTCAGCTTTTCAAAACAGACAGATTGTCTTTCTCATTCAGCAGAAGTAGGAGGAGGTGGGGAAGACTTCACCCCATCTGAACTGTTCACCTTGTTGGATTTGAGCACTACTGGATGGCTCGAGAGATCCAATAAGAATCAATGTTGATTCTCTCAGGTTGCTATAAAAGAAAAAAAATTTTTTTTTTTTTTTCTGTGCTCTCTTCCCAAGTGTGAGGTCTAACATCTGGCACCAGCTAACCTGCAAAAAGATAATAAAATGTGTTCGGGGATTTAGAGGCCCAGCGATGAGGATAATTTGTAGACCCAATTTCTAATAGTACAGGGGGAAATGCTTTCATCTGAAACACTGATGTGATCAAATAAAAATGAGTGAATAGTTGCCAATTGCTAAAGCAATTTATCTTTCCAAATGTATTCGAAATGTTAATTTTATCAGGGTGCAAGCTGCTAAAATGCAGCTAGTAGATCATTAAATTTCAATAGGGAATAGACTTCATATTTAACATAAACAGTCAAGTCATTTTGGCTGCCTGCATCTTGTGCCACATTTAGAAAGCCTTCTGTGTAACCATAGGAACGGTTTTGCTTAAGCACTGTTGCTTGTGTAAATCCAATTCATTCTGAATTAGCTGAAAAAAAGGGGAAGGTTGCGTGATTTGTTTCTGCCCATTGCTTCCCAAGTTGCCTCTTAGAAAATGTGAAGAGAAAATTAAAAACAAGGGTTTTTTTCTTTTCTTTCCTCTTTTTGGAGGATGGGCTAGGAATGAGACTGGGAGGCAGAATTCTCTTCTCCTGACAACACTGGCATGATGGAGAATAAAAAATAATGAAGTGATCTTCTATAGCTCAGAATCTTTGCTGCTTAATTAAGCATTTTTCTCATTTGAAATATTTTCTATGCTTATTATTTTCTTAGTTTACAGTAATCTTTCTTAATAGAAGTGATTTAGGAACATACTCTGCATGGATATAATTTTACATGGCATAAAACCCCAACAGAAATTTATTTAACTCCTCTTTTGACTAGGAGATTTGAGGAGCTCACAGCTACACATAACATATAGTGAATTAGATTAATCATATTAGTTGCCTTTTAACACCCAGATTCAAACAGCTAATTGTGGGGCTATTGAGAGAAGAGAGTATTTTCTCACGTGATGCTCTGAAGAAAGAGTAGGTTTGGACGGGCTGAGCCATAGGACTGTGTAGGGCAGGCAGAGGGAAGTGGGGAGATACTGATTTTCCAGAGAAAATAAGGAATGTTCTCCTCTGTGCTTTCTCCAACCTAAAAATTCTTCCAACATCATATCCTTCTGATCTTCAAGGCCCAGTTCACTGGCTTCAAGATAGTTTCTCTAGTCCCTACCTTTCAATAACAATTACTAGTCAGTTTATTATTTTATTGTGCATTGCAGATACTTCTGTGCTAATCATATACCTACTCTCTTTCTTTATTACAAGTGATTGTTTAACGATCCACCTCCCACACCAGAATGTAAGCTGCTTGTGGATAGAAAATATTTCTTTTTTTTTTTTTTTTAAATCCTGCTGAGGTCAAGGCCATTGCATTTTGATTTCCCAGGCAAGAGTACTGGAGTGGGTTGCCACATCCTTCTCCAGGGGATCTTCCCGAACCAGGGATTGAATCTGGGTCTTCTGCAGTGCAGGCAGATTCTTTACACTCTGAGCCACTAGGGAAGTCCCAATAACTCATAAATAAATGTTTTTGACTATGAATGGGAGGAAGGACTGAAAGGCAGTGGGGATGTCAAGGGCAGGCATCGCCTGCTTCAGTTTTATGGAGCTTGAGGGTGGGAGGTGGCGCTATGGGAGATAGGCAGATCAAGAGGAAGGGAGGGAAAAGTAAAGGGAAAGTTATTAAACTCATAAAATATGCCAGGCATTATAAAACAATCCTTAGAGGACTTCTACACTAGGCTAAAAAGGGGTCCCTTGAAACAGATCCACACCCGAATCCCCAGAACCTGTGTATGCTACCTTATTGGAAACAGTCTTTGAAGATTTACCTAAATTAGGATTTTGAGATGATGAGATGGTTCTAGACCATCTGGGTGGCCCAAAAGTCAATCACTTGTATTTTCTAAGAGAGAAGAGGGAGGTAATACAGACAAAAGGAGAGAAGGAATACGAAGCTAGAGGCAGACATAGCATGGAATGCCAGCAGTCACAAGAAGTAGGAAGAGGTAGGAACCTGTTCAAAGCTAGAGTTCCAGACAGTGCACCGTCCTCTCAACACCTTGCTTTCAGACCAGAAATACTGATTAGGTGGCTTCTGAACTCTAAAACTGTGAGAGAATAAATTTCTTAACTTTTTAAATCCATCAAGTCTGTAGTAGTCTGTTACAGCAACCCTAGGAACCTAATGTAACACTGATAGTATTCCCATTTATTAAGGAAGAAAAGAACTGAAATTAAGAAAGCACTATCACCTTAAACATGCACATAGATAATGGCTTGTTGGGAATGAAACCCAATCTACGCAACTGCAAAGCCACTTATACAGTTTTTGCTCAACTAGCATGTGTGGGGCAAAACTCCCTCCAAGCCAAATTCTGTTTTATGGAATCAATGTGACACTGTTCTCTGGACTGAGACTCTGTAACTGCCTTGTTTCCTGTAGCAAAGTAGAAAGAGAAATTTCAATTAGTGACTTACTAATTTAGGTACACCTATAGGCCTCTCTCATAATTATATCCTAAAGTAGGAAACTACAAGAATAACATTTTTTTGAAATTTTAATTATAGGAATCCAACCAGTGATCTTGCCTGTTCTGCTTTCCTCTGTCCCTAGTTCTTTTTAAATATTAAATGAGAAATGGCAGGTTGCTTTCAGTTTTTGTTGAAAGAAGACTTCCTCACCTAGTAAGCATTCATCCACAGATACCCACTGAGACCATTCCATGCACCAAAAACCTGTTTGTATGCTTAAAACATTACTAGTAAGCTAGAAATTTCTATCATTTTTGGATTTATATTTTAGTAGGGAATAGAAAAAATAAAACAACACAAACAACTAAATACTAGATAAATATGTAATATATTCTGTGTTATATTTTGAAAAGTACTAAGGAGAAAACTAAAGCCAGGGAAATAAGAAACGGTAGGAGTCTGAGTGGAGAGTGGTTGTGTGAAGCAGCCGAGGAAGATTTCTGTGAGAAAGGGACAGCTGACCAAGGACCTGAAAGAGATAAGAGAACCTGGGGGCATATTGTATTCCGGCAGATGGATGATCAAACTTGAAGATGCTAAGGGAGAGAAAATGAGATCAGTGGGACATGAGACGCACGCTGTGTGGGACACGTAACACCTCTGAAAGGACTCTGGATTTTATTCTGAGTGAAATTCAAAGCCATTGGAAGGTTTTGAGTTGACATGATCTAGTTTACGTTTTAAAAGGGTCACTCAAGGGTCCTGTAAAAACCTACGCTTTACCAAAGCAAGTAGGCCATTTGGAAGGTCATAACTGTATCAATATTTAATAAAGAAGAACAAATTATCTAATTGATTATCTTGAGATGGTCTCACCAATGAGTCTCTCAAGAGACATGGCTTTACGTATGACACTCTGTTTTACTTTTGCCCTCACAGATTTTCATAAAGAAATCCAAAACACAAATGACCTACATGGTTAGAATGTCTTGTTGTAATATTGAGCCTTTCTATCAGAAGAGAAGGAAAACAGGGAGAAGATTAATTGTTGAAAAAGCTAGCCTTTTTCTAACACCTTATATTTCCTATAGCCTAAGTCAGTAAGAACAGCTTTGACTTTGTTTTCTTTGCATTTCTGGGAATCCTTTAAAAATTATAAAATATAATGTTCACTATTTCTGCTTCATCAGAGACCTTTACACTAAATGAATTTGTAACTCAGAATTTCTTTTACATATAAATATAGATAAATCTAAAAATTTAATTAAATATTCCTATTTTTTTTTTCAGGTTCTCAGGTGGTTGAGTGGTAAAGAATCCACCTGCCAATGCAGGAGACACAAGAGATGTGGGTTCAATCCCTGGGTTGGAAAGATACCCTGAATGAGGAAACGGCAACCCATTCCAGTATTCTTGCGTGGAAAATTCCACGGACAGAGGAGCTTGGTGGGCCACAGGTCTGTGGGATCACAGAGAGCTGGACGTGACTGAGCACACATGCAGGCACTATTATTTTCACTTATGGCATGAATTCTCCACATACAGAGGTGAGGCATAAAACAAAAAAGAGCAGAAGAAAGACCAAGAGTGTGGAGCAGACAGGGGTAGGAAAAGGAGCAAGAAGCTGATTGAAGATTCCAAAGTGCTGTATATTTATTTCATTTATCTGTGACTTCAGAAGTAACTAATTATGTGGTTTATATTCCATAAACCCCATTATCACCACCTCGTAGCAGGTTTATCAATTGTAGACATGATCCTGAAATTCCTAAACAATCTTGGATACGTAACATGCACAAATCTATCCAATTTTAGTGACAGAAACATCTCAGGAGGTTTGGAAATCTAGTTTGGAGACACATTTGAAAATCAAAAGTACAACTTTAAAACATCTGGGACTTTAAGATCATACCAACTCGTTTTCTTTTTGAGACTTCAAAAACATTTCAGTTATATTTTATCCCATTTTCCTGTTTTCAAGAAGACAGAACACCACAAGCACCATTCTTAGTTCAGCGCCCCTCACTTAAGAAAACACGAGAAGTTACTTCATAAACAGATAAATAGAATAATAAGGAATTCTTCAAACTCAGTTTAACAGCTTTCCTGTAACCCATGTCAGTTTGACTTCACATTTGAGAAGGAGCTGTTTCATCTGTGTCAGATTATGCAACTTCAGAAATACTTTTTGAAATAAAAATTCCAAAGTGCTCTTACAGTAAAAATAAGGTATTTTGTTTTTATTAAAAGTATAATTTTTACAAATAATCTGCCATTGTTTATATTTTAAAATCCTATTTTTCTTCCTGTGTTTGAAATAAAATGGGAATTCTGCCTCTCCATTTTTCATTTATCCTTTACAGCATTGCTAACATTGTTTCCTTCTACATTGCCTTCATTTTTCATGAACACTTGGCTGTGTTTACCGTAAGAAACCAGGAAGCAAACTTGAAAGGACAAACTTTAAAAAAAAAAAAAAAAGAGTTGCTTTCTGTAGCCAGCCCCGAGCTCTGTTACTGGCTAATGACAGTAGCACTGGAATTCCCCAGTGGATTTCTGTGTTTTTTTTTTAAGCCCTGAGGGGGAAGAGTTGGTTGGCAGGTAACAGGAAGGTCAAGGTGTCAACATCTAGAAGTTCAACTTGTGGAACAGACTCCAAATTTAAAAAATAATGGGATGCTTTTGGATTCTTCCATTGTATTTTCACAGATAATGAGGGTTTTAACATAAATAATACATCAAACACAGGATACCTAAAAAGAGGGATGCGTGGAAAAGTCTTTCATTCCTACACTAGTTCAAATACCTTGGGGTAACAGTGAGGAAAATGGCAAAATGTTGAGTAGTTTGCTAAACCTGGATACAGTTCTCACAAAAGTAAATAGCACAGTCTCAAGGGATACCTTGTCTGTGTTCAAATCCTAGCTACCAATTTACCAGCGTTGTGATTTTAAGCAAATCATTTAACCTGGCAGTGTTCCAGGTTCCTTATCTTTAAAATGGGAACAAAAAATACCTACCTCAAAGAATTATTAAGGTAATTAAATGAATTATAATTTGCTGAAGCAATTAAATGAGTGGAGTGAAGTGAAGTGTTAGTCACTCAGTCGTGCCTGACTCTTTGCGACCCCATGGACTCCTCCTCCATGGGATTTTCCAGGCAAGGATACTGGCTGCTACTGCTGCTGCTAAGTCACTTCAGTCGTGTCCAACTCTGTGCGACCCCATAGACTGCAGCCCACCAGGCTCTCCCGTCCCTGGGATTCTCTAGGCAAGAATACTGGATTGGGTTGCCATTTCCTTCTCCAGGGGATCTTCCCGACCCAGGGATCGAACCCGGGTCTCCTGAACTGCAGGCAGATTCTTTTCCGACTGAGCTACGAAATGAATAAAGTTATATTATTCATTATTTAAGTTACATGTAAAGAGCAGAGAAGAATGCCTACACTCAGAATTAGCACTCTCTAAGCTTGAACAAGTATTTTTCTTAAATATATGAAAATTTAGCTAAATTTGTGTCTTCTCTAGTGTTAAAAGTTGTGGCATTCTAAAGTTACAAAAGTAACGCAATGGAGGAAAGATAGTTTTTTTAACAAATGGTCCTAGAAAAGTCCATATTCACAGGTAAAAAAATGAACCCTCACCAAAGCCACACATCTTATACAAAAATTAACTCAAAATGAATCATGGATGTAAATGTAAAATCTTACACTGTAAAATTTTCAGGAAAAAATAAAAAATTTTCAGGATCTAGTGCTAGACTAAGTGATCATAGACATGAACCATAAAAGGAAAAATTTGTGATAACTTGAATCACAGCAAAGTTTTAAAACATTTGAACTCTGAAGACTCTCATTAAAGATTTTCATTAAGAGAATGAAAAGACAGGCTACCCAATGGAAGAAAATATTTTTGAATTACATATCTGACAGAGTATTAGAAACTAGAATATGTAAAGAAACTTTAAAAACTCAGCAGTAAATATCAAACAATCCAATCAGAAAGTAAGCACAAGACATGAACTAATATTTCACCAGAGGGTATACACATGATTTTCACTTAAACTAAAAATATATTCAGACTAATTAGCCATTAGGGAAAGGAAGACTAAAACCAACCCCAGTGAGATATCACTATACACCTATCAGAATGATTGAAAGAAAAATTAATGATAGCAGTAACTGTGGAGAAACAGGATCACTCGTATATTGCTGGTGAAAATTGAAATGGTACAGTCACCCTGGAAAACACTTTGGCAGTTTCTTGTAAAACCAAATGCCCAATTACTATACAATTCAAAAACTGCTTTCCTGGGCATTTACCCCTGAGAAATAAAATCTTATGTTCACATAAAAATCTGTAGATGGGGACTTCTGTGGCAGTTAAGAGGTTAAGAATCTGCCTCCCAATGCAGGGGATACAGGTTCAACCCCTGGCCAGGTAACTAGGATCCCACGTGCCTCAGAATGACTAAACCTGTGTGCCACAGCCGCACACTAGAGAGCCCAGGCACCACAACTCGAGAGAAGCCCACAGGCCACAATAGAACGATCCTGCATGCCGCAACTGAGACCCAATGCAGCCACAAAATAATAAATAAATACTTTTTAAAAATCTATAAGTGAATGTCTATAAAAACTTTATTCAAAATAGCCTAGACTTGTAAACAACCCTGATGTCCTGAGGTGGGTGAATGGCTATATGAATCGTGGTACATACACCACAAAATTTTACTCAGCAATAAAAAGGAACAACTTAGATGAATCTTCAGGGAATCAAGCTGAATGAAAAGCACTGCCACAGGCCACATCATGGATGATTCAATTTATATAGCACTTTTGAAGTCACAAAATTTTAGAAATGCAAAGAAATTAGTGGTTGGCAAGTGTTAGGGATAGAGAGGAAGGGAAAGGGTAATACTGGGGTTGCCATGTCCTTCTACAGGATAAAGGGTGGTATCTCTTTTCTACAACTGCATGTGAATCCATAATTATTTCAAAACAGGAAGATTAATCTTAAAAAGAGTTATGGAGCTAAAATATTCTTTTTAAGAAAGATTTTCTTCATCCCTACCTAATTAAAACTGCAGTTAAACACATTCTAACTATGCCAAAGCCTTTGACTGTGCAGATCACAATAAACTGTGGAAAATTCTGAAAGAGATGGGAATACCAGACCACCTGACCTGCCTCTTGAGAAACCTGTATGCAGGTCAGGAAGCAACAGTTAGAACTGGACATGGAACAACAAACTGGTTCCAAATAGGAAAAGGAGTACATCAAGGCTGTATATTGTCACCCTGCTTATTTAACTTCTATGCAGAGTACATCATGAGAAACCCTGGGCTGGAAGAAGCACAAGCTGGAATCAAGATTGCCGGGAGAAATATCAATAACCTCTGATACGCAGATGACACCACCCTTATGGCAGAAAGTGAAGAGGAACTAAAAAGCCTCTTGTTGAAAGTAAAAGAGGAGAGTGAAAAAGTTGGCTTAAAGCTCAAAATTCAGAAAACTAAGATCATGGCATCTGGTCCCATCACTTCATGGGAAATAGATGGGGAAACAGTGGAAACAGTGTCAGACTTTTTTGGGCTCCAAAATCACTGTAGATGGTGATTACAGCCATGAAATTAAAAGACGTTTACCCCTTGGAAGGAAAGTTATGACCAACCTAGATAGCATATTCAAAAGCAGAGACATTACTTTGCCAACAAAGGTCCATCTAGTCAAGGCTATGGTTTTTCCAGTGGTCATGTATGGATGTGAGAGTTGGACTGTGAAGAAAGCTGAGTGCCGAAGAATTGATGCTTTTGAAGTGTGGTGTTGGAGAAGACTCTTGAGAGTCCCTTGGACTGCAAGGAGATCCAACCAGTCCATCCTAACGGAGATCAGTCCTGGGTGTTCATTGGAAGGACTGATGCTAAAGCTGAAACTCCAATACTTTGGCCACCTCATGCCAAGAGTTGACTCATTGGAAAAGACGCTGTTGCTGGGAGGGATTGGGGGCAGGAGGAGAAGGGGATGACAGAGGATGAGATGGCTGGATGGCATCACCGACTCGATGGACATGAGTTTGAGTGAACTCTGGGAGTTTGTGATGGACAGGGAGGCCTGGCATGCTGTAATTCATGGGGTCACAAAGAGTTGGATACCACTGAGCAACTGAACTTTCTGACTGACTGACTGAACAGAAAATATCGCCTAGTTTTCAAGAATTTGTGAGAAAGTTTTTCCCATTTAGTGTCCTCCCCTCATCAAAAAAGTCTTCCTCATCTAATCTAAATAGCTTGTGCTCTCTATCTGCTTATTTTCTCTGAGCCTAATGAGAGAGAAAAGGTCACCATCCTCAGAATGTTATTCCTCATATAGAAAATGACATTTTTAAATGGAAATAATTTAATTATCGCTTTCAACTGATATTTCACTGGCTGAATGTCTGACAAGCTCTCCTATCTGTTCAAATGATAGAATTTCATAATCTTTTCATTTCTTTGGATTTGGAAAGTAGAAACAAACCAATTGAAAACCTGGATACGCACTTTTACCTGTTCCTCTTTTAATGAAAGTGATGAACCACTTCACCTTTATCAATATTTTTACTTCTTTACTAGGACTTGGGTGGTGGGGAATATTTTGGTGCTAATTGTACTAATGAGTCATGTCCATTTTGGAGGAGAATATTCATTGTTGAGCAAGCATATATGCCTTAACTTTTTGGCTTTTTTCCAAAATCACAATTTTTTTCCCCATGGTTGGTGAGTCAATTGCTATTTCAAAAGAGAAATGATCTGACCTGGAGCTATACTTAAATTTAAGACTGCATTATTATTTGGTGGGATACGGTTGTATTGACAGCACTGTCACTGGGGTATGTGACCCTCAGGGTCCAACTGGTTGCAGAACTCATCTTTACTGTCTCTGCTCAGTGAGTGATATTGTGCTTCCTTCTCAGGAGGAGGCTGGCACAGTCAGTGCCAAGAAGGCAAACATTAATCTCCTATCACCCCTTTAAGCCTTAATAAAATTGACTCAACTGATCCTCAAAGCAATGTGCCATTCTCTCAAATACGGTCCACTGTTATCAATTAGAAGGAGGAAACTGATTTGGGTGCTTTTATGATAGCTGAAAAAAATGGATGTAAACATGCCATTTATCTGTAAAAGCTTTTTTTCCTGGTTGTCAAAGTTACCTGTCTTCTGCTTTTCTTTCTTGAAAACAAAACAAAACTACAACCACAGTAAAAAATCTTCTGTCTTGTTTTCTTGACTTTATTGATGACAGTTGGTTACAATTGTGCAGAAATGGCCTGAGGTGCAGCATCTCAATAGGAAGACAGCATTACAATGAGAAACTGTGATCGAGCATAAAAGAAGTGCTGCAGTTTCAATATGGGTGTTTTTTAAGGTAGAAAATATTTTATTTTTTCTTTTAGGCTAAGAGCTAAAAATGGAACCAGAGACTGATCTATTACAATAGAGAAGTCTAGCCTAGAACATGTTCCTTTGATGTTTATAACAAAAGCTCAACCTCTTCTCTATGTCATCAGCATGATCTTAAATTAGCATGACCATCCACTGATTGCCTCTAATTCCTGGGAACTGGATATAAGAAATAGCAAAGTGTTAGGTCTTCAGCATCAGTAAGATGCTGGTTGGGGGCCTTTATTGAACATAAATGAAACAATAAATGAATGTGATAGTGCTTCATAGACTGTCAAGTGTTAAACAAAAAATTGTTTCTGTGATAAGTCAGAACAAAATAAATACTAAATATAGGTGGAAGCAAGGGCTTCCCTGGTAGCTCAGCTGGCAAAGAATCTGCCTGCAATGCAGGAGACCCTGGTTCAACTCCTGGGTCAGGAAGTTCCCCTGGAGAAGGGATAGGCTACCCACTCCAGTATTCTTGGGCTTCCCTGGTGGCTCAGATGTAAAAAATACACCTGGAATGTAGAAGACCTGGGTTGGGAAGATCCCCTGGAAAAGGGCATGGCAATCCACTCCCATATTCTTGCCTGGAGAATCCCTATGGACAGAGCAGCCTGGTGGGCTACAGTCTGTGGGGTCACAAAGAGTCCGACACAACTGAGTGGCAAGCACAGCACAGCACATAGGTAGAAGCAAAAGTCTGCATATTTTCTCTAATAGAAAATGAGTCCTTTGAAAATAGAGACTTTTGCCATTATGTTCATCTTGGTAATTTACCTCTCCTGAAAAACCACTTCAGTCTTCTGGTCACTACCCAACTTAGGGCACAGTATACAAATGATGTTTTCTGAATGAGTGCTTGAATTAACTCCAATAAATGAAAGAAGAGGTGCTGGCCCATCAGCAGCAGCCAACATGTGCCCATGGTACTTCTCTACACTATTGTGAACCTGAACATAATCGTCTCTCACCTGGTACCCATGTGACAAATGACTCACCTGGGTAAAGGCATCTGTTCTGGGATCAAATTACTTTATACAAATTAATCAGTTTTGACTGGGTCTTTGTTTTTTCCTTAGGCACTTTAAAATTGTCAATAAAAACATCTAACTATACGATTTCAATAAGATTTAACTCAGTACTACAATCTCTTCTCATCCTGGAGTTGTGCTTTGGAAATGAATCTACATTTGCCCTCTAGAAATGTTTGAGATGCAGAGAAGAGAGGAAATGATATGTATAAGGTGTGGTGGTGACTATGCAGGAAAGAGTGCTTAATATTGACTTTGCAGGTGAGGGTTCTGTTGGAAAAGTTTACTTAGGGAAGATGACATTTAACTTGAGCCTGAAAATGTGGGTCAAATGCTGAGAGGCAAGGAGTACAATCATGTCCTGCCAAAGGATGAGCTTTCATTCTGATCTCTTCCTTTCTCGGGAAACAGAAGGAAATCTACCAAATGGGTCTTAGCTTCACTGAATTCTAAAAGAATCATATTGTAGTAAAGCAAGACATTAAAGCATTGCCCAGATAGACCATAGTAACAAATTTTAGTTCTCTCTTGCTCCTTTTCAAGGAAAACCAGTATACTGTGGTTCTAAGCATGGGATTTGGGATCAGACAAGATTTGGGTTCAAATCTCAGTTCTGCTACTTGAGCAAGTTATTTAACCTTTATAAAGCTCATTTTCTTTTTCATTAATATGAGGATTAGAATGGTATTTAACTCATTAGAATTTTGTTAGGATTAAATGGCAGCATGCACTAAAGGGGCTTAACCTAATGCCTTGCTCACAGAAAGCACCTAATAAACACAAGCTATTGTCATTACCAGGAATCTCGCCCTTCACTACTGTATTGCTCATCCTCTCACTATCCATTGTGCAAGAAAACATAAATAATTTATGCCTAGGTAAAATGTTCTGGTTTTGGAACACGGATTTGGCTAAAGACTGTCACGAAGAGGAAAAGCTGTTTAGAATGTACCCAACCTCACCATGAATGGAATCATGCTGGAAGCTAAGTGGAGTGATCCGTGCCATCCTCACATCACAGAGGAAAATCTACGCAGCTGCTTCTCCTCATTTCCAGCAGCAGCAGTTACAGCAAGGGTTGATTTACGAGGCCTCCTACAGCCTGGGCCATCTGGGAGTACTGAGGAAATCATCAGCCTTGGGAGGGTCACTGTTTAGACTTGAACAATCTGTGTAAGCTTGGACACTCCACCAGAATTGTGGCTCATTATCCTGCTCAGCTATTAACCATCAGCGTTCATTTTGCAATATAAATTCTGCTCTCTTGGCTACTCCACTGATCTGGTTATAATGTGCCGTGTGTAATGGAAAAGTACAAAGCAAAAAGACGAAAATTTAAAGACTTACTAGAACTATAATAGCAGTTGATGACAGCTCTGATTTCTTCATGCAAATGAATTCTTTTTACTAAACACCAATGTTACAATTTAACCCACTGCCCCGATTCTAAGTATCATGTTAAATTAGGTATGTTAACGCTCCTGTTATTATTGATTTGGCTTTTTTTCCCATACAGAAACGTATTTGGGGTTTGTCTTGCTTTTTCATTTGCCACTCTAATTTATTTTCCTTTTTCTAAATTTATATATTTCCCATTTCAGCTTTTTGGGGGATGAGAAGGAGGAGCACACAGAATGTTTTAAAGGATATTACACTAAGACTTCAATTTAGCATTAGCAAGAAACCATTATACTGGTCCATTCTGGGACATGCACACACAAAATTCATTGCCAAACAAAACAACAAATCTATGTACCTTGTACCGCACTAGGTTCCAAGGATAGTAAAGATGAACACATATGTTTCCTCTCTTGATAGGGTGGTCCTCAGTGATGAGGTCTGTGCTTCTCAGTCACTTCCTGTGAAAGAATTCTGGGGCTTTGCCTAGTTTCTTAATTTTAATGAAAGTAACCAACTATCATTTTCAATGACTCTGGCTTGCTGAGGACTATGTTAACCATTTACTGCAGAGCCTCCCTGCAGAAAACTACGAATTAAATGTGGGGAACAATATCAGACTTAAATAGCAGCATGGAATACTTTTATATTATATAAAATAGTCCATGCATTTAATAGCATCTGCATACTTTAAAAGAGCTGTATAGCCTTGCAATGCAGCTTATTTTATAATAACTATTTCATTCTCAATTTCTTTACAGGCCATGGGCCATAGCCTTAGTTGCTCATAATGACCTTAACTTGGCGTCTCTTTTATCTCTCTCAAACCTGCTTAAACATTCTCACCTATAGGTCCCATATCTTAGGGTATATTGTACATTCCAACATGTCTAGGTCATAAAGTATTCCCTATAACACATTGGTACCCCACTGAAGATGCCATCTCACTCCCTGTTAGGAAAGATATGTATCCCTATTTTCCAGAGGCCCCACTGCAACCATAACCCTAAGTAAAACTCTCACTTGAAATTCAAAGAGTTTCTTGCTTCTGATTTTGGAAAAATGTCAATAACTGTAGGAGAAACTCTATTTTTTTTTTTTTTAGCAAAGCTATTTTCTGTATAAGTTAACAAAGTGTTCTAAATTTCTCTGTGGCTCTCAGTCTCACTGCTCTGTTTCTTCTTTAATGCTAACCACTCTTATCTTACTTTTATTTATAAATTCACTCAGTAGGTCCTTCTAATTCTAAGAATTTTTTAAACAAACCCAATGTAAATAAAACCTAACTTTGACTTCTTTTATCCAGGTTTCATTAAATCTACCCCTTAACCATAAGTTTCAAAGAAAAAAATCTTCTGTATTATCCAGCAGATATTCATATCTGTAACTGGTGTGACCATGATATGATGAGGAAATTTTCCCATTGCCAGAGTTTGAACAAAGCTGCATAAACACCAACTACTGGGGTCCACTGGACATCTCTAATAACTAGGATACAAGGGCAGCTGAGAGACCCAGCTTAAGAGACCCACTCTTAAGCTCCCCTCTGTTGGTCTACCTGTAAACATGAAGATGTTTGGAAGGTGTAAATCATAATATTAAAAAAAAAAAAATCCAAAAGGCTGATGTGAGTAATCGTTCTATTTGGAAACAGACGTGGACAAGGAAAAACATGTACCCCTGGAAATTAAAAGAAAACACAGTTTCTCTGCTTAGCCAAAATAAAACACAATTCCCTTAAAGCTGATCCAAACATTTTAACAAAGGTGCACCAGAGGAAATGTCAATCAAATCATTTCCCCAGGACACTGTGATTCTTATCAATCACATTATAAGGATTAGGAAAACCTGATGCCGTTACTTGGCAGTACTACCAGTAATCTTAATTTTAATAACCACTTCTTTATAGAAAAGTAAGAGGGCTTTCCTGATGAGGACAGGTGATGGGAACTGCTTTCTAATAACAACCAATGATGAAACAAATCCTTTCTCAGGGTTTATAGTCTCCTTCCTATATCTGCCTTAAATAGTCCATCTGCTTCCTTGTGACCCCCAGATTTTTGACTTAGTCCTATATCTCTTCACTAAACAACTGTGAAATAGCTTCCAGAAATGTCCACACAGAATCCTGTGAATAAAACTGGATTTAAATAGATAAGAGACCTTAAAGGCACTTATACTTCCTCCGGATATATAGATAAATACTCCAACATAATTCTTGTTTCCACAATTTCTGATTAAGTTTAGTCTTAAAGAAGATATTATTCTTCAAAAAGAATCTCCAAAGGTCACTCTAGTAACTCAAGTCAAATTTGCAATATCTGCTCCCAAGATAGTTCCAATATGGTTAAATGTCAAATATTCCCACCGGCCATGGTTTTCCTACCTGATGGAGATTTTCCATTGATCATAAAAGTCTTTTATATAGTATTAAATATATAGATTATTCAATCCTTTCATAAAATATGTGCTACTAACTTTTGCTACTATATTTCCAGTTATATCTCTAAGTAACAGCCATTGATAAACACATTTTCAGTTCAGTTCATTGCTCAGTCATGTCCAACTCTTTGCAACCCCTATGGACTGCAGCACGGCAGGCTTCCCTGTCCATCACCAATTCCTGGAGCTTACTCAAACTCATGTCCATGGAGTCAGTGGTGCCATCCAACCATCTCATTCTTTGTCGTCCCCTTCTCCTCCCA
Source organism: Bos javanicus (assembly GCF_032452875.1). Classification (NCBI taxonomy): domain Eukaryota; kingdom Metazoa; phylum Chordata; class Mammalia; order Artiodactyla; family Bovidae; genus Bos; species Bos javanicus. The sequence continues at coordinate 89,137,887 of NC_083868.1, forward strand.
ACTTCAGTCTTTCCCAGTATCAGCGTCTTTTCCAGTGAGTCAGTTCTTCACATCATGTAGCCAAAGTATTGGAGTTTCAGCTTCAGCATCAGTCCTTCCAATGAATATTCAGGACTGATTTCCTTTAGAATAGACTGGTTGGATCTCCTTGCAGTCCAAGGGACTCTCAAGAAGTCTTCTCTAACACTTCAAAAGCATCAATTCTTCGGTGCTCAGCTTTCTTTGTAGTCCAACTCTCACATCCATACATTACTAAATTTTAGTCTTTCTAAAAGAAAACTATATAAGGTGATTACTCTTCAGCTTCTGTTTCTCAATGAAGATGGGAAACTCTGTCTGATATCTTTAAAATTGTACTTTGTACTTCTATTACAGCCTTTTCTTGTTTGTACATCAACTTCTGAAAGACTTCTAATGCATTTTACCAATTACCTTAATTCTGGTGGAAAGAACAATCAGTAAACTATGACTATCAATTAATTACTTACTGCCCAACATGTACAAAATAGTGTATACTGCTAGGTTAAGAATTACTTTAAAATTCTCCTCTAAGCATTGTGACATATCAATTTTTTTTAACTTTACCCTTATCCTTTCTCTCACAATTATAAAAATAGTTATCAATATTATAATAAATATTTATAAATCTTTGTAGTTCTCATTGATTAGAGAGAAAGTGATAGAAATCACTTCCCTTCATTGAGCATTGCAATATGTTTTCTGCAGCCTCAGCCATGTTCTCATGTTCTTTTCCAGAGCAGAGTTACAACATCAAACAGAGAGAATGAGAACAGCATAATCAGACCATAAAATGTTCTACAAAGGTTGATTTGGTGTGTTTCCTTGTCTTTCTACACTTTTAATATATACCTCTATGGGTGGCTGAGAGGTCAGTTGCTCAGTTGTGTCTGACTCTTTGCAACCCCATGAACTGTAGCCCACCACACTCCTCTGTCCATGCAATTTTGAGGTCAAGAATACTGGAGCGGGTTGCCATTTCCTCCTCCAGGGGATCTTCCCAACCCGGGGACTGAACCCATGTCTCCTGTGTCTCCTGCATTGGCAGGCAGATTCTTTACCACTGAGCCACCTGGAAAGCCCTATATCATCTATTAGCATGATTAGAGGGATAAGAAAGGGAAAGGGAGGTTTTTTTTTTTTAATAAATTTTAGAGTATAACACCATTTTTCATAAACCATCGTCCATGGACCACTTGCAAAATCTTAAGTGACTGTAGAAAATTGAGATCTTGGATGTCATCTCAGATCTAATGAATCCCTGTCTCTGTAAGTAGCCTCCTGAATTTTTGGCAGGCTTCCCAGGTGAGTCATAAATATACCAAAATTTATGATCACTCTATGGGTGTGTTCAAAAATACATGTATTGAAGAAGGTTGGGCTTGGCACTTAGTTAATAGTGTTACTTAGTTAATAGTGTTAATAGGTATGAATAGGTAATAATATTTGTAAATAGCATTCATTATGGGTTATTAAAAGATTAATAATCATTGGATGCAGTTAGAGGAAGAAAAGTGATTATGCAAAATGTTTCTCAAACTTTGCTGTGCATACAGATGAGCTGGGATTCTTATTGAAATGAAGATCCTGATTCAGTAGCTCTTGGATGTGACTTGAGATTCTACACTTCTAACAAGCTCCCAGGGGATGCTGGAGCTGCTGTCTGTGGATCATAGTTTGAGTAGCGAGGATTAAGAAGGTTTAAATGTAGGCTTAAAAGAAAGTTCCCAAGACTCTCTGGTGAATAGTTGTTTCAAATAACTATTTGAAGTACAAAAATACTATAAATAGCTATGTGAAGTATAAAAATGGATTTTACTGAGCCAACTCCAAATTTTCCAGTAGAAACCAAAAAAGTTATTCAGTTTGAGACCCAGGACATATGGATACCTTTGGAACTGCTTCCTTCACTTGTCTATGTTCTGCCTGACACTCTGCCTGACCTGATCTGGGCTGGGAAAGCTGTAAATATTAGCTATTTTCCCTTCTAGAAGGGAAAATGAGCTTGTTTTAAGGTCTTTATAAGTTTCAGCATTTTGTGTAATTGGACATAACAGACAGTGTGTGAAATAATACAGGATGATGTATGATTTCAAGAAGATGGAGAATACTTGGTGTCAATAAATTGATGAGTTGACCAATATAAACTAATTGGGGAATTAAACTTATATGAGAGGCATTGTACTAAGAGTTGCATAGGGATTTTAATAATCCTCAAACAGCCTTATAAACAAAGTACATTTTCCCACACTTTACTTTTGATGAAATAAAGCTCAGAGATGTTTTCCTAAGATTGTACAGCTGGTGATGGCAAAATCTGGACTCCTGTCTCTCAAGTTTCTAATCATTCTGTTATATCAAAAGCCTTCCTCAAAAAAAAAGGAAAGAAAAGAAAAAGATACTTAGCATCATCACAGCCATCTGGCATCCACACCATTCTTTTCAGAGCATGAGTTCTACATGGAAACTAATACTGCCCCAGTGGTAAAAATCCCCAGTTCCAGTGGGAATAGTATGTATAGAAAAAAAAAAAAAAAGCTTAGTTTTTACAATAGTTGAAGGACTATGGTGTGCAAACAGATAAACAGTGCATAGGTGGTAATGAAATACCACAGGGGATGGAGGAGGTAATTAGGGGGGAAAAAAAACTAAAAAGGCTCCTGGTGAAGTGGAGGGCTGGAAAGGGAGGGTAATAATGAAAAAAAGATTAAGAAACAGGTCATGGAGGATGAAGTTCAACCTTAGAAGAAACAGTGACTTCCTTCAGCATTGTCACAGACAACAGTGGTGACCCACAGATTCTAGCATATGGGAGTTATCCATCACCAGCCAAGGGAAATGCAACTCACAGGGTGGTAGATGACTCCATATTGAGATAACCATGTTAACCATTCATATGGCTGACAAGGCTAATGTGGAATTCTGCTGCTATCAACAAATGACTTTGCAAAGGAGAAAATAGTAAGAAGGAAGGAAGGGAGGGAAGGAGGAAGAAAGAGAGGGAAGGAAGGAAGAAGGAAAGAATGAAGGAAAAAGCTGATTGCATCAGCCTTTAGCATGTGCTATTTACCCAATATAACCAGAATATTGTCTACAGTTTTCATTTAGAGTTCATTTAAACCAAGTATCTACCCAAAACCATACAATAAATCATCTGTTAACTCAGTACTATACAAGAAAACAAAAGAGATTAATCAATCGTAGCAACAGATACCACATGATAGATTGAGACTTGCATACCTCTTTTAAAACAGTTTAGTTAAAATGAGCTTGAATGGCTGAGCATGAATGGACGAAAGGACAGGGGATGCACTTGGTGCTGAAGTGCTTCTGACAAAGAACTCTTCCTAAGGAAAGAGGGACATGTTTGCATGCGGTCCACTCACAGCACCATATTCTGGAAGAGAAAATTGTGAGTTAGGGCATTGTCTGTCCCTCTGCTTATTCTCCTAACCTGGAACCTCAGGGGGAAAAGTAAGGGTCCAGAGATTTGGAGTAAAGGAGTCTTGTCTGGGAAGAGAAAGATGTAAGTCAGGTGTAAAGAATTGTTTTCCTAAGAAACTGTGAGTATGGAATAAACTGGTTTTAGGACCCAGACAGAGGAGTTTATAACACAGAGCTAAGGAAGAGGAATTCTTCCTAGATGAGCAGAAAATGCGGGTTGATCTTGCTGACTCAGGAGATCTAATATATTAGTAGTGCAGCAGTATTTTTTTGGCAGAGCAGAAGAGCTTCAGAACATCAGGGCTTTGGCACAGCACTGTTCTGGCAAGCTGAGGTAGAAAACTATGTGAATAGTAATGGTCAGTCAGTCAGTCAGTTCAGTCGCTCAGTAGTGTCCGACTCTTTGTGACCCCATGAATCACAGCTGATCAGGCCTCCCTGTCCATCACCAACTCCCAGAGTTCACTCAAACTCATGTCCATCGAGTCAGTGATGCCATCCAGCCATCTCATCCTCTGTCATCCCCTTCTCCTCCTGCCCCCAATCCCTCCCAGCAACAGGGTCTTTTCCAATGAGTCAACTCTTCGCATGAGGTGGCCAAAGGATTAGAGTTTCAGCTTCAGCATCAGTCCTTCCAAAGAACACCCAGGACTGATATCCTTTAGAATGGACTGATTGGATCTCCTTGCAGTCCGAGTGACTCTCAAGAGTCTTCTCCAACACCACAGTTCATAAAGCATCAATTCTTCAGCACTCAGCTTTCTTCACAGTCCAACTCTAACATCCATACGTGACCACTGGAAAAACCATAGCCTTGACTAGACAGAACTTTGATGGCAAAGTAATATCTCTGCTTTTCAATATACTATCTAGGTTGGTCATAACTTTCCTTCCAAGGAGTAAGCGTCTTTTAATTTCATGGCTGCAATCACCATCTGCAGTGATTTTGGAGCCCAAAAAAATAAAGTCTGACACTGTTTCCACTGTCTCCTCATCTATTTGCCATGAAGTGATGGGACCAGATGCCATGATCTTCGTTTTCTGAATGTTGAGCTTTAAGCCAACTTTTTCACTCTCCTCTTTCACTTTCAACACGAGGCTTTTTACTTCCTCTTCACTTTCTGCCATAAGGATGGTGTCGTCTGCATATCAGAAGTTATTGATATTTCTCCCAGCAATCTTGATTCCAGCTTGTGCTTCTTCCAGCCCAGGGTTTCTCATGATGTACTCTGCATAGAAGTTAAGTAAGCAGGGTGTCAATATACAGCCTTGACGTTCTCCTTTTCCTACTTGGAACCAGTCTGTTGTTCCATGTCCAGTTCTAACTGTTGCTTCCTGACCTGCATATAGGTTTCTCAAGAAGCAGGTCAGGTGGTCTGGTATTCCCATCTCTTTCAGAATTTTCCACAGTTTATTGTAACGGTAGGCACTTCCAAAGGGCCTCAAAGGCAGCAGACATCACCTCAGAAGGCAGAGCTAGCATAACAGAAGAGGAAAGTAGTGTACCCATTAGGACTGGGTCTGTGAACCCAATAAACAAGGTGACTCTAGGGGGGTTCTACAAGGTGAACAGGGAGAATGGAGGGTAGCAGGAGATCCTGTCAAAAAAAGAGGGTAGAAATAAGACAGTCACACTGTACTTGTGATATTACTTTTTATTTCCCCATTGGTCAGGTTGGTCTGCCCTGGCCATGGGAAAAAAGAATTGGATATAAAAACAAGATACAGATAACACAGAATGGGTTCCAGGTGTCACACTACTCACTGTTTCTTTTGGGGCCATTCATTGTAAACGGAGGCACATGTCTCTCTGGCTCTGGTCTACATCCCCTTCTTTTATCATCCTGCTTTTCACCATTTTCTCACACCCTTCTGAGCCCTCTGCTCTCCAAGAATATTCCTTTTGCAATGTAATTTCTTGTCCAAAGAGGTAATTCTTGTGCAAAAGAAGTGAAAGAAAAAAAAAGAACTATATATAATCCTGCCTTTTTCATTCCACCTCCTGCCTTTTAAAAATGAAAACATCTTCTTCAGGTTTTGCTGCTACTACCTTTGTTTTGCTGACAGGCATTAGAGAAAGAGAAATAAGGTGAAAACTGAGATCAGAGTGCTCTAGCTTTCACATGAGCATATGAGAAAGAAAGGAGAACAAAGAAATGAGGAAAAGAGGTAAAATAAGAGAAAAACAAAGAGAGCATGAGAGAAATGGCTGTAAACATAAAGACTACAATTATAAATTTTAGGAAGAAAACACTGGAGAAAATTTTTGATACAATGAGTAAACAAAAATTTTACAAAGAGGACACAAAAAACAATAACCAAAAAGGAAAAAATATATATTGAATTTCATCAAAGTTAAAAGCTCTGTCCTTCAAAATATATTATTAAGAAAATTAAGAACCAAGCAACAGTAATGGAGAAAATATTTGCAACACATACATGACAAAGACTCATATACAGAATATATATGGAAGTCTTACAATGGAACAATTAGAAGACAGTTTTTTTTTAACATTTTTTATTTTCAGGTGGACAGCAAAAGAATTCAGCCATACATATACATGTATCCATTATTCCCCAAACTTCGCTCCCATCCAGGCTGTCACATGATAATGAGCAGATTTCCCTGTGCTATATAGTAGGGCCTTGTTGGTTATCCATTTTAAATACAGCAGTATGTAACATGTTGATCCCAAATTCCCTAAGTGTCCTTTCTCCCCACAGAAGACTACATTTTTTAAAAGAGAAAATTCTGCAAAAGACTCTATGCAAAAGATATACAAATGACCAACACACATTTTAAAAGGTATTCAACATTATTAGTCATCAATAAAATGAAAATAAAAGCCCCTACAGGATATAACTAGAATGTCCAAAACAAAACAAAAGACTAAATACAAAGTATTGGAAAGGATGTGGAACAACTAGAACTCTTACACAAAGCTGGAGGTAGTATAAAATGGATCAAACACTTTGGAAAGCAGGTAGGCAGTTTCTGATAAACTTAAATATTAACTTCCTGTATCACCTAAAAGATAAACATGTATTAAAAAGACTGGTGCATGAAGGTTCATAGTAGCTTTTCTCAAAGCAGCTAAAATCTGGAAATAGTGCAACATCAACTGGAGAATGGGTAAACAAATTATTGTGTTTTTGTAAAATAAAATACTGCCCACCAATAGGAAAGAATGAACTGCTGCTACATCAAGGATGAAACTGGAAAACATATTCAGCAAAAGGAAACAGACTCTAGAGTTATGAAGTTGTTTGGCATTCTAGAAGAAAGCTATATGAGCTACTAAACATTTTCAAATTACCTATTTCGATTTGACAGATACTCTGGAACAAGAAAACTGATGAGATCAGTAACTACAAAAAATCAGATCAGAAGCTCCCTGGATAGTCATGGGGGCTTGACTGCTAAGAAGCGTTTGCAAGCTTTCTGAGGTGATGAAAATGTTCTACCTCTTAATTGAGGTTGTAGCTATTCAAGTGTATGTATTTGTCGAAACTGATCAAATTGTGTACATAAAATATGTGTATTTATTTTATGTAAAGTTCATTCCAGTGACACTGATACAAATAAATAAGATAGTGATCAGTGGTAAGGAATTAAAAGAGAGTCATAGGACAGAAAATAAAAGTGCGGGTAGAGTAATTCAGTGGAGAAGGCAATGGCACCCCACTCCAGTACTCTTGCCTGGAAAATCCCATGGATGGAGGAGCCTGGTGGGCTGCAGTCCATGGGGTTGCTAGGAGTTGGACACGACTGAGCAACTTCGCTTTGACTTTTCACTTTCATGCATTGGAGGAGGAAATGGCAACCCACTCCAGTGTTCTTGCCTAGAGAATCCCATGGACAGAGGAGCCTGGTGGGCTGCTGTTAATGGTGTCGCACAGAGTCGGACATGACTGAAGCAACTTAGCAGCAGCAGCAGAGTAATTCAGATGACAGTATCGTGGTGGGAAAGGGCCTAAGCTAAAACTTAATGACAAACATCACCCAGTTCTGTAAAGATCTGGAAATGAGGGTTCCAGACAAAGTGCACAAGTCCTGAGGCAAGACACAAGTTTATCATGCTCCAGGAATAGATTGAACCCTGGTGGTGTGGCTGAAACTCAGTGGAAGAGGAGGAGCGTGGTAGAAGATGAAGTCAAAGAAGTAGGTCCTGAGGAGCTTTGTAGAGGACTTTAAAAAATGTAATGAGGGACTTCCCTGGTGGTCCAGTGGTTAACACTCCATGCTTTCAATGCAGGGGGCCAGACTTTGATCCTTGGGTTGGGGAACTAAAATCTTGCATGCCACACAGCGTGGCCAAAAAGAAAAAATGAGAAGGTACTGGAGGGTGTTAAACAGAGAAATAAAATAATCTCATTCACTATTTTAAAACATTACTGTGACTCTTTTGTAAGGTTTTTTTTTTAATGCCAGGTGAATATTAGGGCGTCAAGAGAGAAGTAGCAGCTGCCGTTAGGGGACTGCTGACCCTGCAGCCTTGTCTAGGGTGGCTGTAGTGGAGACAGTGAACGAAATAAGTGAAGGTGCCTGTTAAAACCTTTGCGATTAGAATTGCAGATAAAAGCAAGAGGGCAGAGAAGGCCACCAAAATGTAATTCTTGTTCTGATGGGATTGTGATGGCTTTGATTTGTGGGAGTAATGAAGTTTGGGGGAAAAAAGAGGGACGATGTTAGTTCAGTTGGGCTTTGGACATGTGAGTTGAAATCTCAGAGGAGTCAATGCTAGGTATGTGAATGTGAGTGGCACCACACAGATGGCATTTCAAACTGTAGGATTCAGAGAATCTCCTCCATAGAGAAAAGCAAAGAGGGCTAATGTTGTAGGTAGAATAATGGGATCCCAATGATTTCCGGTCTTAATCCACAGAATTTTGGAATGTGTTACCTTACATAACACAAGGGACTTTGCAGATATGATTAATTTACGGCTTTTGAGATGGGGAAATTTTCCCTGATTATCCAAGTGGGCCTAAGGTAAACATATGAGGCTTCAAAGTGGAGAACTTTTCTTGGCTGTGGTCTGAGACAGCCAGACCATGAAAAGAGGTTTGGGGAGAGATTCAAGAGACTTTGAAGATGGGGGATGGGAGAAGCCACAAGCTGGAAAATATAAGAAAATAGTTCTTTATGAGAGCCTTCAGAAAGGAACACAGCCCTGACGATACGTTGATTTTAGTCCAGGGAGACCTGTGTCAGACTTCTGAACTGTAAGCGAATACATTTTTTGCTGTTTTAAGCCACTAAGTTTGTGGTCATTTTTCATAGCTGCGATAAAAAACTAATAAGGAAGGACTCAATTTTGGGAACTTTCAATATTTAGAAGCCAACTCAAGGAATAGCCAGCCAAAAAGCCTGAGAACAAGGAAAGAATATGAGAATAAGAAATTCATGGAACAATGGCATTATAAAAACCGAAAGGAGAAGTAAGTAAATAACTGCATCAAATGTGCCTAAGAGATAAAGTGTAGTGAGCAAAGAAAAGTAACTATTGGTTTTGCCAATATGAAAGTCTGTAATGCTCACGGGGCAGTGTCAGTTTGAGTCGTGAGGACAGAACCCTACTTGAGTGGAGAACAGGGTGTGAGAAGTGAAAATGGAGTGATGATAACCAACAATTATGTTCATATGTTTTCTCACGAAGATGAGCAGATAAGTGGGACCAATATATCTTAATGGGACAATGGGGTACATGGCAAAAGATAGGAAGGGATACTTGGGATAAGAGAAGGACGTTAGGGAATTTCCTGGTGTCCAGAAGTTAGGACACTGAGCTTCCACTGCAAGGGGCACAGGTTCGATCCCTGATGGGGGAATTAAGATCCTGCATGCATGTGACCAAAAATAAAAAGAAGTTATGGGGAAAGAGTCCAATGCATTTGAGGTACCTGAGTGTGAAGATGTCTAGGAGTCACTTACATGCACATGTTTGCAGCCTGGGATTCATCCTGGACTCGAGATAAAGAGAGAAAGATTTTTCAAATCAAGGAAATAGAAAAGTTAGTCTTAAGTGAGATTGTGAGGCTAGTCAGAGGCACTTAGAAGTAACACAAATATGAAGTGGCTATGTATATAAACACAGTATTAACCTAGATGGAAATTTATAGTTTATAAAGTGGAAGTATATGATCTGGCTAAAATGAAAAAAAAAAAAAAAGATATTGATGCTGTTTTAGAAGCACACTTCAGAGCTTTGAGATTAAAAGTAAATGATCAATAAATCACAAAACTGGTGCTGAGGCAACATAAAGTAGCTTCAACTATCAATAAAGCTGCTGGAAGCCTTATTCTGCTAAAGGCAGAGTATCAAAAAGTTCTTGACATGCCCTGCTGATAGTTTCATTGCTCAAAAGGCTGAGGTGATAAAGGCAGCAGTGAGAGGAAACGCTATTGGCACCTAATTCCAATCGACAATGAGAACTGATGAAGGCATAGAAGTGATGGGAACCTGGGGAGAAAATGATTATACCATCTTTTGAGTTTATAACAATGTAAGAAGAGAGAGATAATAGTTGCAGTTATTAAGGGTATACCTCTGGAGCCCAACTTGAGCGATTCAAATTATACCTCTGAAACTAGCTGGAGGGATAGCCTTGGACAGGTTACTTAATCACTCTAATGCCTCAGTTTCCTTTTCTGCAAATAGAAATGATAAAAGTAATTCATTCATTGAGTTGCTATGATAACTGAATGAGTTGACTCCTTATAAAACACTTAGGACAGTGATTAGCACAATAAAAATATTAGGAAAATATGTTAATAATAATAATGTATCAACTGTGTAACAGATTTCAAGAAAGTTTTTTTTTTTTTTTTAACATGTAGAGAAGGTGCATTTTCTAATGTGCATACTCAGTCACTTTAGTCATGTGTGACTCTTCACGACCCCTGGACTGTAGCCTGCCAGGTTCCTCTGTCCATGGGATTCTCCAGGCAAGACTACTAGTGGGTTGCTATGCCCTCCTCCATTTTCTGATGTACAAGGGGTAAATAAATGAAGCTTTCTGGAAATGATCCCCCTTTATTGGGTGTCAGGTAATATTCACTTATGACACCATTCAGGCCATTCAGCACTGAACCAGGGTTGATGCAATGACCTGCAGTAGCTAAGAGAAGGAAGCAAAAGGTGATATAAAGTCTTGTTCTTAGGGATGACTGCACCTTAAAATGACAGATCCAAATTTAGCCAACAGATGCGAGATGAGGGTAGAGGCATGGGAGAAAGTCAGAAAGATGAAGTGAGTGAACTCTGGAACAGAAGAGGAAGTGACCACAGGGGTGGGAGGGAAGCGGAAGGGCCCAAGACTGAACACCTGCAACCTCATGTTTCCAGAGTCTGATGTCCTTAGTCCCGCAGTATGATGGAGGACCATGAGGATTTTGACACCCAAGAAAACTAAATTCTGATTATTTGATCACAAAATATTCCAGACCAAAGCAGAGGACACTACTGGGAAACAAGCAAAATACTTTGTCTTTTGCTACACAAACATGTGTAACCATATACACACGACATACACCCACATACATAGACACACACACACAATGATCCACCATATACATTGACAAAAACAATACTTCAGAGGATTTGGAGCTATGGAAGATACTTCTAAGGAAGTTGAAATCCAAGTACCCAATATGAGAGGGGATGGTGAGGGGAAATAAGCTCCAGGAATATGGGATAGTTACTCTCATGTGTCAACTTGACTGATGTCCAAATTAAACATTGTTTCTATCTGTGTCTATGAGTATTTCTGGATGGGATTAGCATTTAAATGGATGGACTCAGTAAAGTAGATTGTTTATTGTTGTTGTCGTCCTTGTTTAATCGATAAATTGTGTCCAACTCTTTTGTGACCCCATGGACTGTAGCCTGCCAGGCTCCTCTGTCTATGGGATTTCCCAGGCAGGAATACTGGAGGGGGTTGCCATTTCCTTCTGCAGGGGATCTTCCCCACCCAGGGAAGAGAAAACAGGTTAGCAATTGTGACTTTCATGTGTGGACCAAAGGGTGTGTGATTGGTAAACAAACTGATCTATTTTAAAGGGGACAGATACAAAACCATTAATAGTTGCAAAGGAAACTTTCTGATGAGCTCAGATTGTAAAGGAAATGGGAAGGGGATTCAAGGAAAAGGTGACATAAAATTAAAGATTAAATCAGAAGACTGATTTGGATGTCTAGAAGGAGTTTGAATATTTCAAATAAGCTCCAGTTTACAAAAACTTTTCAAAGGCAAAATAGTGGACATTTTTTCTTTTTGCTGAGTTCAGAGCAAGGAGGAGATGAAGGTAGGAAGTTTGCTGATAACACATGGTACAATTGTGACTTTCATGTGTGGTCGCTTCAGTTGTGTCCGACTCTGTGAAACCCCATAGACTGCAGCCCACTCATGCTAATGGCATGACAAATAGCAAACAAGACTCAGCTAACTCCTATTTAGTTTTCATCCTCTACAACCAGAGAAGGATCTGGAGAGTATCCAAAGGTTTTAGGGTTGAAAACCAAGACAGGCAAGGAGATAGAGTGAAAATCTAAAGCGTTTTTAATCCTCCAGCCTTAGAAAAAAATTACTTTTCAATGGAGTGAAAGAACTAGAGATTTAATTACAAAACAATCCCAGTATTTGAGAACTCCTAAAGGATGGAAGGGAGAAGGCAATGGCACCCCACTCCAATACTCTTGCCTGGAAAATCCCATGGATGGAGGAGCCTGGTGGGCTACAGTCCATGGGGTCCCTAAGAGTCGGACACAACTGAGCGACTTCACTTTCACCTTTCACTTTCATGCATTGGAGAAGGAAGTGGCAAGCCACTCCAGTGTTCTTGCCTGGAGAACCCCAGGGACGGGGGAGCCTGGTGGGTTGCTGTCTATGGGGTCGCACAGAGTCGGACACGACTGAAGCGACTTAGCAGCAGCAGCAGCAGCAAAGGATGGAAGAAATTGGAATTGGAGTAAAAGAACAATTTTTTTCTATCCAACTATTATTTTGTTTTCTCTTTATTAAAATAATACATGTTGGAAATAGGAAATTTAGGACATATAGAAAGCTCATAGGAAGTAAAAAGAAATTATCTATAATTTTAGTTTTCAGAGACAAGTGTGATTACCACTTTGGCAGAGTTCCTTTCTGAAACTGTATATGCATTTTTATGTAGTTGTGATAACATAGACTACACAATTAATTGTTCATTGGATTTTCCTGACTTTAGCATTAAATCATGAACATTTTTCAATGCAATGATAACTCTTCAAAAACATCTCTTTCATAACTCTATACATGACATGATACTATATAGTTTTTAAATTATATATATTTTTCCTCTAAGTGATATTTGTTTCCAATTTTTCACTGGTAAAAATAAAGTATGATGGATATCATTACATACAGATATTTGTTACTTTTTCAGATTTTGCCTTAGGATTTATTTCTTTATTAAAATTTGGGGTAAAATGACTCTATAAAAGGTCCCTCAGTTTGTCAGTCACTCAATTGTGTCCTACTCCTTGTGACCCCATGAATCGCAGCACGCCAGGCCTCCCTGTCCATCACCAACTCTCGGAGTTCACTCAAACTCATGTCCATCGAGTCAGTAATGGCATCCAGCCATCTCATCCTCTGTCATCCCCTTCTCCTCCTGCCCCCAATCCCTCTCAGCATCAGAGTCTTTTCCAATGAGTCAATTCTTCGCATGAGGTGGCCAAAGTACTGGAGCTTCAGCTTTAGCATCATTTCCTCCAAAGAACACCCAGGGCTGATCTCCTTCAGAATGGACTGGTTGGATCTCCTTGCAGTCCAAGGGACTCTCAGGAGTCTTCTCCAACACCACAGTTCAAAACCATCAATTCTTCAGCGCTCAGCTTTCTTCACAGTCCAACTTTCACATCCACACATGACCACTGGAAAAACCATAACCTTGACTAGATGGACCTTTGTTGGCAAAGTAATGTCTCTGCTTTTCAATATGCTATCTAGGTTGGTCTCTAATGCACATTATTTAACTGCTTTTCGGAGTTTGATTCAATGTACATATATGAGAATGCTTTACCAGGGAATCCTCAAATGAATTTAGTATCACAATTACTTAAGATTTTGCAATTTAAGACAAAGAAGTGTTATCTTGTTTTTTGATTTACATTCCTTTGAATCTCCATGAAGTAGAAGAGTTTTGATATGTTTATTAGCCATTTTCAATTCCCCTGTTGTTATTCTTTCCCTTATATTAATTGTCACTTTTTGGTTAATGTTTCTACACAATGCTTGCATATTTTATTTTGTTTTAAAGTGGAAAATGTTATCAATTTTAAAAAATCCAATTTCTGTTATTCTTGATTTAGATATTTTATCTGATACCAATAATTGAATTTCTTGTTTTGCTTGGGATTTTCTGATATATCCTTGGTATAACTTCTTATAGTCATCCTTTGATGTGCAGCAGAAATCATTTATTTTAACTTCACATTTATAACTATTATTGAAAGGATTGGTATTATATTTCTTATTTTGTTTTACAGCTTCTATTTTGATGTGCTTCCATACACTTTGTTTTTATTTTTATTTGTGTTACTTTATTTACTGTTTTATTCTGTAGTAGTTTGAAGAGTTGTTTTTCTTAATTTTATGAGTAATAACATTTATCATATACTTCTAAACTCGTATTTCTATATTGTCCAAGGATAAAAAGAAATTATGAACTTGAGTCACTTCTCTGCTATAGGAATTTATCACTCATGACATTCTTTTTCTACCCATTTTTCAGTTCTGTTCATTTTTAAAATAAGAGTTATGGATTTGGCTTATTATTTTATGTTGCTTTACTATATAGAACCCATTTTTGATAATTATTTTTAAATTTTGCATTCAATTGAATAATCACACTCAGTTCAGTTCAGTCGTTCAGTCGTGTCTGACTCTGCGACCTCATGAACCGCAGCACACCAGGCCTCCCTGTCCATCACCAACTCCAGGAGTTCATCCAAACCCATGTCCATCAAGTTGGTGATGCCATCCAACCATCTCATCCTCTGTCATGCCCTTCTCCTCCTGCCCTCAATCCCTCCCAGCATCAGGGTCTTTTCCAATGAGTCAATCCTCCGCATGAGGTGGCCAAAGTACTGGAGTTTCAGCTTCAGCATCAGTCCTTCCAATGAACACCCAGGACTGATCTCCTTTAGGATGGACTGGTTGGATCTCCTTGCAGTCCAAGGGACTCTCAAGAGTCTTCTCCAGCACCACAGTTCAAAAGCATCAATTCTTCAGCGCTCAGCTTTCTTTATAGTCCAACTCTCACATCCATACATGACCACTGGAAAAACCATAGCCTTGACTAGACGAACCTTTGTTGGCAAAGTAATGTCTCTGCTTTTTAATATGTTGTCTAGGTTGGTCATAACTTTCCTTCCAAGGAGTAAGTGCCTTTTAATTTCATGGCTGCAATCACCATCTGCAGTGATTTTGGAGCCCAGATAAAATCACACTACCATAGTTATTTTTAATTATTCCATAAGTTTCTTTTAAATCTCACAATCATCCTTTTATATTACCAGGTTAATGTTCTTAGCTTCTTAAGAGGACTGAAAAATGTCTTTTTTTGAAAGAATACATAAGTTTAATGTTTAATGGAGCTTTTAATACCTAAGAAAATTCTTCTCCTATCTTTACATTTGCAAGACATCTTAGATGAGTATATGAATCTTGAGTCCCTGGCACTTAACTTCAACAAAGTTAAATGCCAGGCTTTTTCTTTATCTTGAGTTATTCACTTAACTGTATCTTCAGTTTCAAGAAAAGGAAAAAACGGATTGTATTTTCAGAGCCCTTTAACACAGCTATTGCTTTCAAACTAGATTGGCTATAGTGCTACACTTAGAATTCTTGGGTCTGATTTTTTCTTTTGAAAATTCTACAGACACTGTGTTTTTTTTTAATAATTTAATACCATACAATGAAAGTCTGAGACTAGGATAATTTTGTCCCTTTTTATGTGATTTTTTAAAAATTTCCTTGAATAGCTATGTAAAAGTGCATATCTCTCACTACTCATTTTAACTGGGGCCTGTGGGGTCATTGCTAAATCTACAGGCTCAAGTTTACTTTCACCTCATGAATATGGTATTTCCTAAGTCTGATTAGTCTCTTTTTCTTGTTTTTTTTTTTTCCTCTTTGCTTTATCATAATAAGCACAATTCTTAGTCACTACTCTGTCTTTCATAACTTTTTTCACTTTCTATAATTTCTTTGTTCTTTTATTCAGAACTGCAATATGGAAGCAATATGCAATATAGAAGCCTGCAATATGGAAGAGCTGGGTTTTATCCCTGTGTTGGGAAGATACCCTGGAGAAGGGAAAGGCTACCCACTCCAGTATTCTGGCCTGGAGAATTCCATGGACTGTGTAGTCTATGGGTTCGCAAAGAGTTGGACAGACTGAGTGACTTTCACGTTCATTTTTATTCAGAAAACTAGAAGGGTTTCTTAGCTTATTATCACCAGTTCAGTTTTCTCAATTTCATTCCTTTATTGTTTCCAATCGAAATTCTAATTTTTCTATTTTCAGTAGTTTCCTTCTATAACCCACTACTTTATTCCATCTTTTTCTCTCCTTAGAGTCCTGCAATGGATGTCATAATTTCCCCAGATAATTTGTTCAAACCAGTTATAGTTGTTTCACTCCCCATCTCAGTAAATTCCTGAGGAACATTCATATCATATAATTCAATTCAGGTCCATTTGAAGAGAAATCAGCTGGGAGGTGTTGCACAATGTTTTTCTCCCATACCAAAGAGACTTAGCAAGAGTCATCTCTTTCTATCATGTTCACATTAATGTGTGTGGAGTGACATGTAGAACCGCTGCAGCCATCTTGACTCCATGAGGTAAGTCATCTTCAAAACAAGGAATCAACGCAATTAGGTTGGAAGAATATAGAGGCCCTGATGACAACTTGGCAAATGCAATAATCTTACAATACCATCCACTTCACTTCCATACTTCTAGTTATATGAGAAAACAATGTGTTTATTGTCTAAGCTATCCCACATCAAAATTGTTACTTGCAGCCAAAGACATAATTAATACTGGCCTCTGTTTCTATTTCATATTGAACATATTATTATTACACTTTTATTAGGAGAGTAAGGAAAATATTGTCAAAGAATTTTCCACTTCTTATAGAAAATTATTTTTGAAGTATGTTCTCTTTCTGAATCTTAGGATAATTCTTATTTACCTTGATATTGAAAAGCCTTTCCATAAATTGTATGCCATGTCATTTAATATTACCCTGTTTACCCATCCACGAAACTTCTATACTGATGCTTTATTTTACAGATTAATGATTACAGGTATTACACCTATCCAGATACTTAGCATATATCACATACTGTTGAATTCTTGCTTTCAGATCAAGCCTGCCTGCAGTACTGTGTGGGATAATGCGTTCAGCCTCTATTGTGTTGGAAGGAGAAGGAAAGTGTCATCTGTTCCACTAGGGAAATGCCTTTTCCTCTAATTAGCCTATCTAACTATAGTAAAGAGTCAGAGGTACTGTAATTCTTTTTGTATAAGGGAAGTAAATAAAAAATTATATTGAACAGTGCACTACTTAAATGGTCCACACTATCGCTCACCCAGCACCACATACAAACCTCTTCCTGAGTAACTGCATAATACAGGATATAATGCATACTTTCTCCTTTCTCTACTCTCCATCATCTTTTATTCCAGAAATAATAACTTCTGAATAAAATTAGATAAAAAGAGGATTGCTGAGAAAATTGGAGGAAGGTGCGTGAGACTCATACAGTGGAACATCATTCTTCTGTAATGTCAAGGACTTCACCTATTCCAGACTAATGCCGTTTCCAATTACAATTTAATGTTAAAGAAGTAAAAATCACGAAAAAAATAGATTTAGCATATAAACATGGGAAATGAAATAAAGTATAGTAAGAAATAAATGAAATTTAAAATCCACTGGACTGCCAGGGAATTCCCAGAAAGCTTCTTTTAATGGAAAAAAATTGATTTCCCAAATCAATTGTAGATTATGGATTTTTTGTTACACTTGAAAAAGAAAAAGAAAAAAAACACCAAGGATATGCATTACTGGGCTTTTGTGTATCATCACAAATTGTTCATTTATAGTCTGCCTATATCCTACAATCATACATCATTCCAAATTTTTATTCTATTATTACACTGGTGTGATTTTACAAGCAGATGTTCACTTAAGAAAAAAAAAAGACTCAGTAGATTGTTTCTTTCATGTATTTTGGCATTAGCATCCTGGGTATATTATATATTTTCTAACAAAGTTCTCGTGTATCAGGGTTTGGTTGGCTGCCACATTTTCTGTTCAACATAAACTTTAAGTCACAAAGTTAGGAGCAGACACTGGGGATGCAGCTGTCCATGCAATTCTGGTACAGTAAGTTGACTGTGTCTACACAGGAATGTGTATTCCAAGTCATTGGAAATTCCCCTCACACAGTAACATGTGGTCTTTTCTTATTTTTATTTCCTGTGCCATTGTAATATCTATTAAGATATTTTTAAGTATTTTATCTTGGAGTTGTAAAAGGATGTAACAGACACCAGGATCTAGCCTTTGTGTTAATTATAACTTTGCTATTATAAAAATAGAATGTCTAGACCAGTAAGCTTGGAAGTATTTCTCTTAGACATTCTATTATCTAATAAAAGCATTAAACAGGCTCTGAGGATATTTCAAAGAGAAGAGTTGATCCCAAAGTATAAGTGTGTGCTCCTTCAGCTTATGCCATACCTAATTAGTCTCATTTCCTTTGTAGTGAGGCTGACTCTCCTTATAGATATGATGGGATGCTGCAGATCAGTGTCATCAAATGTTTTCCTTGCCCCCCTGAGTCTTGTGGGCAGCCACAGTTTAGGAAGAGCTGGAGAGGAATGGAGGTGATGATTTTAGGTGTCCAATCTTTCTACCCATATATCAACTAAAGTAGACTCATATTTTTTATGTTCTATAAATTATGATTCCATGTAACACTGCATTTGAGAAAACAAATCATGTTGCTTTTAAAAAGAAAATCCCCAAATCTTCCAGTTTATATTTTTTCCTATAGGAGGAGATTTAATAAAGTCTCATGATATTCTTGAGACTCTGATTAAAAAAAGTGTGAACTGGACAAGAGTACAGTGGAGTTAGGTTGAAGCTGAACAAACTAACAATAGCTATCATACCAACCTGGTCTTTTCTAGTGACAAGGCAATGTCATCTTGATCAGTTCAATATTTTGGTTACTAACTTGAAAGACTAAATGGTATGCCATTTAAATTTGCTGATAAATAAAAACTGAGTTAGCCAGGTAGTATGTTGAGTCTCAGTCTATATTTAAAATTACTTCAAAAGACTAAAAACTAGTAAGACTAAATTAGAGATACAGTTCAGATCCACCTGTGGTCCTTAAACGTAATTTTCTCAGTTGTGGAACAGATGAAGTATAACTTAAGTAGTTCATTTGAAAAATACCAACATGTGCTTAGGAACAACAGCAAGTCTGCATGAGTCCAAAATTATTTTTTTTAAAGTACAATTTTAAACTACATTATGTTCAATCCCTGGGTGAGGAAGACCCCCTGAAGAAGGGAATGGCTACCTACTCCAGTATTCTTGCCTGGAGAATCCCATGGACAGAGGAGCCTGACAGGCTACAGTCCATGGGGTCACAATGGGGTTGCAAAGAGTCAGACATGACTTTCACTCTTTCATGTGCAGAATTTATAACATTGCTATTGTCCTCTACCGTGGTTGGTCTACATCTGGACAGCATATTTATTTGGATATGTGATACTAAAGTAGCTATCAAAGAAGGTGAAGAAAATATTGAGGGATGAGCAATGTTACATGAGAAAGGGTTGGAGAGGTTGAAAATGTTGAGATGATGAAAGTGAAAGTCACTCAGCCATGTCAGACTCTTTGTGACCCCATGGACTATACAGTCCATGGAATTCTCCAGACCAGAATACTGGAGTGAGTAGCCTTTCCCTTCTCCAGGGCATCTTCCCAACCCAGGGATCGAACCCAGGCCTCCTGCATGGCAGGCAGATTCTTTGCCAGCTGAGCAACAGGGAAGGACAACATTAAACTGGCATCAAACACCTGGAGGCCTACTAGATGAAGTAGCACTTCTCTGTATTCAAAAGGACAAACCCAGGGCCACAGGACAAAACCAGGAACAAAGGGCAAAACCAAATAAATAGCGAAGATTTTGTTCAGTACACAGGAAAATTTGTCGTTAGGCTCATCCTACAGGGCATGGTC
Source organism: Bos javanicus (assembly GCF_032452875.1). Taxonomy (NCBI): domain Eukaryota; kingdom Metazoa; phylum Chordata; class Mammalia; order Artiodactyla; family Bovidae; genus Bos; species Bos javanicus. Next base: position 89,157,667 of record NC_083868.1, read on the forward strand.
AGCCTCACCAAACAGACAGATCTTGGTAAATCTTCAAGCAGAAGCTTTAAAAAGATTAAATGTAAAGATTAAATCTCAAGGTAAAAGGTTAAATTACAAAATCCTGAAGCATTTCTTTTAGAATTTAAGCTGCTATGATTCTACGTACAATAGAAATGTGAGAGATCTTAACTTAGCCATACGAACAAAGAAACTGGGAGGGCACCAAGATTCGTGGCTAAGGACATGGGATGGCCACATGGGAGAATAAACTCATGGTAATTATTTATCACTCTATTTCTTTTAAATGAAAATAGCATTCTAAACTATATGACTTTGGAAGAAAAATAAATTTTTGATTAATGTTTCTGTATTATAAATCTCTTATGATCCAACTTGCTGTTTTTTTTAATCTTTGTTGTATTGAAAATGATATATCAACTCTATGAGACATTTTAAGATTAAAAAATTTTATCTTCATCTCTAACACTATGTTTTCGTGTTATCTATTTTGTCCTCATGTATTCATATTTTTAGGTTTGCATTATCCAATACTGACATTTTGTTTTCACATATATCATTAAAATTATTACCATTTTTTACTGTTCTGTAGCATTCATAGTGTGTCTCAGTAACTGATTAATATTCTCTTTCCACAGTGTTTCATAATCAACCTTTAAGGTTTGGGATTTTGTTGTTGCTTTTATAAACAATGTTAAAATAAATAGCTTGATGAGTTCTAAATATTTCTTGGCTATTATAAATAATTACACTTATAGAAAAAATCTTAAAATCAATTCATAAAGTTCAGAAAAGGCCCTATTGTAAATTTTACTAAAACTGCATTGAGTTTATACAGTAATTTGAGATAAATAATATCTTTACAACATTGAATCTTTCTCTTAAGAAAGAAACATATTTGTCTTTGGTTTATTCAGAATACTGGAGTGGGTTGCTATTTCCTTCTCCAGGGGATCTTCCCAACCTTGGGACCAAACCCATGTCTCCTGCCACTCCTGCATTGGCAGGAGGATTCTTTACCACTGAGCCACCTGGGAAGCCCCCTTTATGAGAATAACAATGCCTTATTTTTGTTTGCATTTCCTGGGCCTAACACAGTGTCTCATATAGAGTAGGTACATGATAGCTATTTAACAAAAAGATGAAGGAATGCATATTTCAGATGGGAAAAGGGCCAGCATGAAATGCCAAGACACTGGTTTTGGAAGGTTTTTATGGGTGATTTTTGAAGCAACTGCAGAATTCAAACTTCAAACCTATCTATGTCATGATTTCCTATGATTTTAAATATTTATGAAACATGTCAACTGCAGTTACCAGACTTTTTAAAAGAAAGCTTGATTGCCTTCAGCCCTTTCCCTATTGATGTCATGGAGAAGGGATGGGCTACTCACTCCAGTATTCCTGGACTTCTCTGGTGTCTCATATGGTAAAGAATCTACCTGAAATGTGAGAGACGTGGCTTTGATCCCTGGGTTGGGAAGATCCCCTGGAAGAGAGCATAGTAACCCACTCCAGTATTTTTCCCTGGAGAATCCCCATGGACAGAGAAGCCTGGGAGGCTGCAGTCCACGGGGTCACAAAGAGTCAGACACAACTGAGCAACTAAGAACCCACGCACACCTTAAGAAAGACTAGTGTCCCACTAAAGATTTCTGCAAACTTCTAGGAGCTTGTTCTTTACGGACACTTCTAACCCTAACCCTTGCTTCTACAGAATTACTTTAAGAACTATCTGGCTGTCTTATGTGTTATACATTGTCTTCATTGTATCAATATAAAACAGGGCACTTGATCATCAGATCAGATCAGATCAGTCGCTCAGTTGTGTCCGACTCTTTGCGACCCCATGAATTGCAGCACGCCAGGCCTCCCTGTCCATCACCAACTCCCAGAGTTCACCCAGACTCATGTCCATCGAGTCAGTGATGCCATCCAGTCATCTCATCCTCTGTCGTCCCCTTCTCCTCCTGCCTCCAATCCCTCCCAGCATCAGAGTCTTTTCCAATGAGTCAATTCTTCGCATGAGGTGGCCAAAGTACTGGAGTTTCAGCTTTAGCATCAGTCCTTCCAAAGAAATCCCAGGGCTGATCTGCTTCAGAATGGACTGGTTGGATCTCCTTGCAGTCCAAGGGACTCTCAAGAGTCTTCTCCAACACCACAGTTCAAAAGCACCAATTCTTCAGTGCTCAGCTTTCTTCACAGTCCAACTCTCACATCCATACATGACCACAGGAAAAACCATAGCCTTGACTAGACGAACCTTTGTCGGCAAAGTAATGCCTCTGCTTTTGAATATGCTATCTAGGTTGGTCATAACTTTCCTTCCAAGGAGTAAGCGTCTTTTAATTTCATGGCTGCAGTCACCATCTGCAGTGATTTTGGAGCCCAGAAAAATAAAGTCTGACACTGTTTCCACTGTTTCCCCATCTATTTCCCATGAAGTGATGGGACCGGATGCCATGATCTTAGTTTTCCGAATGTTGAGCTTTAAGCCAACTTTTTCACTCTCCTCTTTCACTTTCATCTGGAGGCTTTTGAGTTCCTCTTCACTTTCTGCCATAAGGGTGGTGTCATCTGCATATCTGAGGTGATTGATATTTCTCCCGGCAATCTTGATTCCAGCTTGTGTTTCTTCCAGTCCAGCATTTCTCATGACGTACTCTGCATATAAGTTAAATAAACAGGGTGACAATATACAGCCTTGATGAACTCCTTTTCCTATTTGGAACCAGTCTGTTGTTCCATGTCCAGTTCTAACTGTTGCTTCCTGTCTGCATACAAATTTCTCAAGAGGCAAATCAGGTGGTCTGGTATTCCCATCTCTTTCAGACTTTTCCACAGTTTATTGTGATCCACACAGTCAAAGGCTTTGGCATAGTCAGTAAAGCAGAAATAGATGTTTTTCTGGAACTCTCTTGCTTTTTCCATGATCCAGCGGATGTTGGCAATTTGATCTCTAGTTCCTCTGCCTTTTCTAAAACCAGCTTGAACATCAGGAAGTTCACGGTTCACGTACTGCTGAAGCCTGGCTTGGAGAATTTTGAGCATTACTTTACTAGCATGTGAGATGAGTGCAATTGTGTGGTAGTTTGAGCAGTCTTTGGCATTGCCTTTCTTTGGGATTGGAATGAAAACTGACCTTTTCCAGTCCTGTGGCCACTGCTGAGTTTTCCAAATTTGCTGGCATATTGAGTGCAGCACTTTCACAGTATCATCTTTCAGGATTTGGAATAGCTCAACTGGAATTCTATCACCTCCACTAGCTTTGTTCATAATGATGCTTTCTAAGGCCTTGATCATGGTCATTAGTAAAAATGGAAGCTAAAAAACATTACTCATAGAAAACTTTTGTGTGAAAAGCTTTTTTTTTTTTTTTAAAGCAAATAAAACATTTATTGTTCAGATTTTTTTCTTGTTTTACAAAAACATGCATACATACAAAGGGTATACTGGTCCTGGAGAAGACACACATGCTTGCACGCACACAAACTCCCTCTTACTCTTTCACTCACACACACACACACACACACACACATATACATACATACACACAAATACTTTCCTTCTTGGTCCCAGGCCTCAACCCCAGAAGTCTCGAAGACTGTGCCAGGGTATCCTCCCCCTCCCCCATGTCTTCCATCCACTCTCCCACCACCTCTCCCCTCAGCCAAGCTATTATTATTATTATTACATTTATTATTACAAAATGATAATGGATCAAAGTACAATTTATCTACAAAAGGTTAAGAACTGTAATTGAATGTTAGCTTTTCCTATTTCAGAAGCACTTTCATTTAGCCCATAATGGGAATTTTCCATCAGATAAATGACCCTGTGGAGCACACAGACTTTTGTGATATTGCTGGTTCCCCTCTCTCTCAGCCCTCATTCTTCCTTCCTTTGCCCTTTCCATCCCTCCCAGACATCTCTTCACTATGATATTCATCTTTCTGTCCTCATCTTTTGAACTCAGCTCCAGGAACACATCTGAATATCCAAAACTGATCCAAGTGTTCACATGAAGGGGCTCTATTAATAGCCCAGTAAGCTACTACCCTTGAAAGTGAAAATGAAGTCGCTCAGTCGTGTCCGACTCTTTGCAACCCCATGGCCTGTCAGCTACCAGGCTCCTCAGGAGACAGTCCATGGAGTTTTTCAGGCAAGAGTAGTGGAGTGGGTTGCCATTTCCTTCTCCAGGGGATCTTCCCGACCCAGGGATTGAACCTGGGTCTCCCTCATTGCAGGTAAACGCTTTACCATCTGAGCCACAGGGAAGCCCTTATACTTTATTTAAGGACCAATTTTCCTTAAAAGAAAGTTGTGCTTTTAAATAATAAAGTTTTATATTTGCATTAAATATAAAAATAATTAGGCATATTTATCTGTCTTATATCCCCAAATTAAAATGTTTACCCAAAACATAAGCTCCTAAAATCATTCACACACCAAAATTTGTGGACATTAAATTTACCCAGCAGGCTATGAAACAAAGACAAAGAAATACTGAAATAATCTATACATAAGGACAGTAGCTATTTTAGAATATTTGTGTGTAATCTTTTCACAAGATAATCTTTCTGCAAATGTCATACATTCCAGTAATTGCAGAATAAAATATAAAAATTACATAGTTATGTCTTTATTTGATGATGACAATTCCAAAATGCCAATCCACAGAAAAAGAATGAGAGAGCTATTTTATTATTTAGAACATATATTCACTGGTTATATTTCTCTAACTAAAAGAGTATATAAAATAGCATACTTAGATTTCTGAAAGACTATGTTCTTATCCACAGAGTGCTACTAGTCACTATAAAACCAATAGTTAATCAGTGGTATTTAGCTTAATCTTTAAAAAAAAAATTAAAAAAAAAAAAAACACTGCCCATGTTTGTTCTATAATAAATATTCTCTGGATCTGTTTAAAATGAATACAGCTGTGACAAGAGTGTTTGCTCTTTGTCCATGGACCATTTGCTATCTGTAGAGAATATAACAAACAGCATATCATTTCAGCACAGAAAAGAGGAAAGTTCAGCTAGTCTCTGCTTAGAGGTCCATTTTTACACTAAGCAGAATTTACTATTTTTATTTTTCAGACGTGTTACTATCTTTATTTTTACTGGTTATAAAGGTAATATTTGCTTCTTGTTGAATTTTCAAATACAGAGAAGTAGATTAAAATTGTACCTACTTCTGACTTTATTGTATATTACCCTTGTGTCCTTAAAATTTGCAATTTGGGATAAATACATAGTTAACATATATACATAGAACACAATAGGAAAATGTTGGTTTTTATCTTACAAGAAAGAATCTTCTTTAATTAAGACAGAGTCTTCTTTAATTAAGAACAATATGCTCATTATTATTATTATTATTTTTTAGAAAGAATTAGCACACAGGTATGACTCTCTGTGACCCCATGGTCTGTAGCCTGCCAGGCTCCTCTGTCCGTGGGATTTTCCAGGCAAGAATACTAGAGCAGATTGCCATTTCTTTCTCCAGGGGAATCTTCCTGACCCAGGGATTGACCCTGTGTCTCCTGTATTGGCAGGAGGATTCTTTACCACTGAGCCACATGGGCCATCTATTACTTCAAGCAAGCAGCAATTACTCTAAGTCTCCTTTCCTTTCCTATCCAGATAAGACTCTCTAGAAAATTCTATGACCAAATGAAAAAAATAATAACAGGGTACCAAAACTATTGTCTCTCTTTGCATACTATCTGTGAGATTTTCTTTGCATTTGATAAATCCAGGGTCAACTTGTGCATCCAAGAATTATGGGTGCAATTTTCAACATTACATGTATTAATAAAAAATTTCATTCTAGAGTATATTGTTATCCTATAGCACATTATATTGGAATTTGACAATTTTTTCCAGTCATAAAACTTCTACAGTTTGAAGAAAATTTTCCTTAAATAATAAATTTCTATTGATCATTTTTTAAGGTTTATTATTCAGCATTTCTTTTTAAATCCTAGGCTTTTTTCTCCTAATTAAGTCTGCAAGTAAATTCATTCCAAGCATTTCCACTTTTAAGTTTCTTCCTCAAATGACAAATTAAATTTTAGAATTTAGAAAATGAAACATTTATTGTCATCTGTACTCAACTATATTTGCTATGCATTTATGTCAGATGGGTAAAGAATAAATCTTACAGCAACATGAATGTGTACACTTTTATACAAACAGCAAAGTGGGTAATTAGTGGGATGGATTTGGGAAGGGAATTTATTTGGTCATTCAACTATTATAACTAGGCAATTAAAATGCAAAACTTTGGTCCACAATATGTACAAAATTAAATATGAAACAGGAAGACAAGTCTATTTTATGAGAGCAAACAAGATTTTGATAAGACAAAAATTTACCAAGTGTAACTACCATTTCCAGTTTTCTAGTGAAGGCCATGGCACCCCACTCCAGTACTCTTGCCTGGAAAATCCCATGGACGGAGGAGCCTGGTAGGCTGCAGTCCATGGGGTTGCTAAGAGTCGGACATGATGGAGCGACTTCACTTTCACTTTTCACTTTCCTGCATTGGAGAAGGAAATGGCAGCCCACTCCAATGTTCTTGCCTGGAGAATCCCAGGGATGGGGGAGCCTGGTGGACTGCCATCTATTGGGTTGCACAGAGTCGGACACGACTGAAGCAACTTAGCAGCAGCAGTGCAGATTATGCTATTAGACTTTAGGGAACTAGTAACTGAGAATAATTCAAATCTATCTTCTTAACAGAGGCATCAAAATATACACTATACAATCCATTACTTAGTGTCATCAAGGAAAAATAAAGTTTATATAAATCTGGGGCTATATAAAACACACTCTGCCAAAAGTTGCATTTTCCTTTAATAAACTGTTATTTTAAACTGTCTTTGTGTGAAGAAAAGCACACCTCTTTTAAAGTTCCCACACATATATAGTATAGTTACATCCTGTGTGGTGATCCTTTTCAGATCTCAGTGTCAGAAAATGATACTTGCAGCAATGAATGGTGATTCAGCTGTGGTAATAACCTCATTCTTTTGTTTTGTTTTCTGGATATCTAGGCATATAGCCCCAAACAAGACAATCAATGGATTTTAAACAGAAAGGTGAGCAACAAATGACACTGAAAATTTCTGGAAGAATATCTAATTGTGAAGAAACAAACCAATTATGATAACAGAATTCCATCTTATTAAGCTGCATGTGACCAAGTTACAGAGCTTTGATGAAGTCTTTCTATTGGTAAAGAGCAATATTTGATTTAGCCTCATATTAAATTAAGAGACAAATGAGGGCTTGCCAGCTACCAACCAATCTGTCAGCTGATAAAGCACCCAGTGGAGAAAACAGCCCTGATCTATATAAGTAGTAGATGTTTTACCCACATTTAAAGAGTCACTAATGCTTTAGCATTTTGCAGTATTAAAGTATAAATAGCATCTGAGGAGAAGGATACTACTGTATATTAAAATTGCATCCCCCCATTCCCCCTTGGAGGATCTCAGCTGTTTTTTCAGCCTCTTAGATGCATGCTTCTGTTCCAGGTCTATGGGGAAAAGCAAGCAACATACCTTTTAAAATCATCCAAGGAAGTGTATTTATTTCACTTTTCATGGAAAAACACAACTTCCACTTGCCTCCACTGACAGGCCTTTCCAAATCCCTCCTTTAATCTTGAAAAGTATAGCTCTTTTTAAAGTGGTAGGATGTGGCCACCATATCCTGACTGCCATCAGCTGAACACAGTGAGGTATCGCTCCAGGACCTTGCTTTAGACAGGCAGATTCTTTACCATCTGAGCCACCAGAGAAGTCCAGGGGTGGCCTTAGACCTTCTTTATAACTGGAGGGAACGGCTGCCTCATCTCTCTCTCTCTGTGAAGCGAGATCGAGCCATGAGCCTTTGGAGTTGGAGCACTGACTCCAAGACCCTAGACTGCCAGAAAACTAACCCTAGGGGGTATCAAATAGTGAGAACTCACACAAAGGAAACCATTGGGATACAAGACCTGGCACCACCCAGCCACCAGTAGCACCCTGTGCAGGTTGCCTCCTCCAAACAATAAACAAAACAAAAATACAAACTCAATCATCAGCAGACAGGATTACCATCACACTCAGCCTTGCCCATCAGAGGAAAAACAAACAAAAACTCAGCACAAATCTCACCCTCTAAGAAGCTTATACAAACCCTGGACAAACCTTAGGAGGGCAGAAACCAAAAGGAAGAAAGAATCCAATCTTGAAGCCTGGGAAAAGGAGACCTCAAACAAAATAAGTTAAAAAAAAAAAAAAAAAGGAAAGGCAGAGAAATAGTACACAAGTGACAGAACAAACTAGAAATACAGAAGTCCAAATAAATGAAGAGGAAATAGGCAAATTACCTGAAAAAGAATTCAGAATAATGATAGTAAAGATGATCAAAACCCTTGGAAACAAAATGGAGAAAATGCAAGACTCAATTAACCAAGACCCGGAGGAATTAAAGAATAAACATGCAGAGACAAACCACACAATTATTGAAATTAAAAATATTCTAGAAGGAATCAATAGCAGACTATCTGAAGGAGAAGAGCAGATCAGTGAGCTGGAAGATAAAATGGTGGAAATAAACTTCTGAAGAGCAGAATAATTAAAAAGAATGAAAAGAACTGAGGATAGTCTCAGAGAACTCTGGGACCATATTAAACACACCAACATTCAAATTATAGAAGTTCCAGAAGAAGAATAGAAAAAGAAAGGGTATGAAAAAAATTTTGAAGAGATTATAGTTGAAAATTTTCCCAACATGAAAAAGGAAATAGTCAATCAAGTCCAAGAGGCACAAGGAGTTCTATACAGGATAAACCCAAGGAAAAACACACCAAGACACATACTAATCAAACTAACAAAGACTAAACATAAAGACAGAATACTAAAAGCAGCAAGGGAAAAGCAACAAGTAACATACAAGTGAAACCACTTGCTTAACAGCTGATCTTTCAGCAGAAACTCTGCAGGCCAGAAGAGAATGGTGGGATATATTTAAAGTACTGAAAGGGAAAGATCTATAACCAAGATTACTGTACCCAGCAAGGATCTCATTCAAAATTAATGGAGAAATAAAAAGCTTTTCAGACAAGCAAAAGTTAAGAGAATTCAGTACCACCAAATCAGCTTTACAATAAATGTTAAATGGAATTATATAGTCAAGAAATACAGGAGAAGAAAAAATATCTACAAAATCAACCTCAAACAATTAAGAAAACGGCAATAGGAACATATATATCAATAATTACTTTAAATGTAAATGGATTAAATGCTCCAACCAAAAGACACAGACTGGCTGAATGGATACAAAAACAAGACCCATATATATGCTGTCTACAAGAAACCCACTTCAGACCTCAAGACACATATAGACTGAAAGTGAGAGGATGGAAAAATATATTCCATGCAAATGGGAAGCAAAAGAAAGCTGGAGTACCGATCCTCATATAAGATAAAATAGACCTTAAAATAAAGACTACAAGAGATAAGGAAGGATACTACATAATGATCAAGGGATTAATCCAAAAGGAAGACATAATGATTGTAAATATCTATGCATCTGACATAGGAGCACCTCAATGCACAAGACAAACACTAACAGACATAAAAGAAGAAATTGACAGTAACACAATAATAGTAAGAGACTTTAAGACCCCACTCACACCAATGGACACATCATCAAAACAGAAAATTAATGAGGAAACACAAGTTTTAAAGATACATTAGATGAGATGCATCTCATTGATATCTTTAGGACATTCCATCCAAATGCAGAAGAATACACCTCCTTCTCCTTCTCAAGTGCACATGGAACATTCTCCAGGATAGACCACATCTTGGGTCACAAATCAAACCTTAGTAAATTTAAGAAAATTGAAATCATATTAAGCATCTTCTCTGACCACAACGCTATGAGACTAGATATCAATTACAATAAAAAAAACCTGAAAGAAACACAAACACATGTGCCGGGAGCCAGCATGAGGAACTCCGCCCATGGCAAAGGTCATGAGGAAGGAGGCTCGGCATACGCAAAGGCGGGATCGAGCCTCAGGAGTCCCCCTGGAAATTCTCGAGCATGTACCCCCAAAATGAGAGTCTGCCTACTTTCTGCTTTGTGCTCTCACCTACACCTCTGACTTTACGGGGGGCTGTCCCCCACTACCTCTCTCTGAAAAAGAGTTAACTTACAGCTCCAGTTAATAATTCCTGGGTGTGACAGTGTTTCAACCTACAAACTCCTTTGAAGTCCTCTAGCCTGCCTGAATAGGTTTTTCCGGCCACACGTGACTGTTCACAGCCTCCCAACTGTGAGAGGCATGAGATGTTCTAAACTGTCTAAATACAGATTCCTTTGAGCAGTTAAAAGATTGATTAGAAATTGTATTGGTGAAGGGTTTTTCACTTGTTGGGCCAATGTTTGCTGCTAAGTCTCCATATCCCTTACCTGCTGTGTCCCTGGCAGTATATTGATTAATATAATTGGTGTAAGTAGTAGCTTTAATGTTTGTAACCTTGGACCCTTGAGTTAATTCTTGTTCTTGTTATAGCCCACCACACCTTTGCCCTATAGGAATGCAACTTTATCTAACACTTTTGGAGGGTAGTGCCTGACTAACCTTTAGAGAAAAATAAGTTTTCTGAAGAAAGGGTCTTAAAATGTTAACAGGCCTCTGGGCCAGAAGATGATGCAAATCACCTAAGCTTTTGCATAGGATAAGTTTGCAGGAAGAAAGCCTAGCTTGCTGCATGACTCTACCCCTTCCCCCATTATCCTCTATGCATAACTTAAGGTATAAAAACTACTTTGGAAAATAAAGTGCGGGCCTTGTTCACCGAAGCTTGGTCTCCCCATGTTGTTCTTTCTCTCATCCTCTGGCTGAATTATTCAGCCTCTTTTCTCCACTAAATTTTCTCACTGAGCTATCCTTATTTAACCACTCTTTATATCCTTAATTAACGTTTAATTAAGCAATTGTTTCCCGATCCTCGCCCACGCTGTCCCCACTTCGAATTCCCTGGATCCACCGGGGCTGGACCCCGACACACATGGAGATTAAACAACACATTTCTAAATAACCAACAGGGTACTGAAGAAATCAAAAGGGAAATCAAAAATTTTCTAGAAACAAACGACAATGAAAATACAACTCAAAACCTAGAAGATGCAGCAAAAGCAGTCCTAAGCAAGAAGTTTATAGCAATACAATCTGACCTCAAGAAACAAGAAAAACATCAAATAGACAACCTAATTTTATACCGAAAGCAACTGGAAAAAGAAGAAGAACAACAACAACAAAAAACCCCAAAATTAGTAGAAGGAAAGAAATCATAAAGATCCAAGCAGAAATAAATAAAAAGAAATGAAAGAAACAATAGTAAAGATTAATAAAACTAAAAGCTGGTTTTTTGAGAAGAAGACTATTATGAACAACTATATGGCAGTAAAATAGATAACCTGGAAGAAATGGAAAGATTCTTAGAAAAATTCAATCTTCCAAGACTGAACCAGGAAGAAATAGAAATTATGAACAATTCAATTACAAGCACTGTAATTGAAGCTGTGATCAAAAATCTCCCAGAAAAAGAAAGCTCAGGACCTGATGGCTGCACAGGAGAATTCTATCAAACATTTAGAGAAGAGCTAATGCCTATCCTTCTAAAATTCTTTCAAAAAAATTGCAGAGGAAGGAACACTTCCAAACTCATTCTACAAGGCCACCATCACCCTTATACCAAAACCAGACAAACAACACAAAAAAAGAAAACTACTGGCCAATATCACTGGTGAACATAGATGCAAAAATCCTCAACAAAATTTTAGCAAACAGAATTCAGCAACACATCAAAAAGCTCATACACCATGATCAAGTTTGGTTTATTCAAGGAATGCAAGGATTCTTCAGAACATTCAAATCAATCAATATGATATACCATATATACCTGTGGCAGATTCATTTTGATATTTGGCAAAACCAATACAATATTGTAAAGTTTAAAAATAAAATTAAATTAAAAAAAATAAAAATTGTAAGATAAAAACCATATGATAATCTCAATAGATGCAGAAAAAAAGCCTTTGACAAAATTCAGCACCCATTTATGATTAAAACTATTTAAAAATGGGCATAGAAGGAACTTACCTCAACATAGTAAAGGCCATATATGATAAGCCTACAGCAAACATTATTCTCAATGGTGAAAAAATAAAAGCATTCCCCCTAAGACCAGGAATAAGACAAGGGTGTCCACTTTCACCACTATTATTCAAAATAGTTCTAGAACTCCTAGCTACAGCAATCAGAGAAGAAAAAGAAGTAAAAAGAATCCAGACTGGAAAAGAACTAAAGCCCTCACTGTTTGCAGATGACATGATACTGTACATAGAAAACCCTAAAGATACTATCATAAAATTACTAGAGCTAATCAGTGAAGTTAGCAAAGTTGCAGGATACAAAATCAATACACAGAAATCACTTGCATTTCTATGTGCTAACAATGAAAAATCAGAAAGAGAAATTAAGGAATCAATGCCATTCACCATTGCAACAAAAAGAATTAAATATCTAGGAATAAACTTAGCTAAGGAGACAAAAGAACTGTACACAGAAAATTAGAAGACACTGATGAAAGAAATCAAAGCCAACACAAACAGATGGAGAGATACTCCATGTTCTGGGTAGGAAGAATCAATATTGTGAAAATGACTATACTGCCAAATGCAATCTACAGATTCAATGCAATCCCTTTCAGTTTACCAATGGCATTTTTTCACAGAACTAGAACAAAAAGTTTCACAATTCATATGGAAACACAAAAGACCCCAAATAGCCAAAGCACTCTTGAGAAAGAAGAATGGAGCTGGAAGAATCAACCTTTCTGACTTCAGATTAGCTACAGTCATCAAGACAGTATGTTACTGGCACAAAAACAGAACTAGAGACCAATGGAACAAGATAGAAAGCCAAGAAATAAACCAATGCACCTATAGGTACCTTATTTTTTACAAAGGAGGCAAGAATATACAATGGGGCAAAGACAGCCTCTTCAATAAATGTTGCTGGGAAAACTAGACAGCTATATGTAAAATGACAAAATTAGAAAACTTCCTAACACCATATACAAAGATAAACTCAAAATGGATTAAAAACCTAAATGTAAGACCAGAAACTATAAAACTCTTAGAGGAAAACATAGGTAGAACACTCGATGACATAAATCAAAGCAAGATCCTCTATGACCCACCTCCTAGAGATAAAAACAAAAGTAAACAAGTGGGACCAGATTAAACTTAAAAGCTTTTTCACAGCAAAGGAAACTATAAGTAAGGTGAAAAGACAACTCTCAGAATGGGAGAAAATAATACCAAAGGAAACAACTGTCAAAGGATTAATTTCCAAAATATACAAGCAGCTCATGCAACTCAATGCCAGAAAAACAAACAACCCAATCAAAAAGTGGCAAAAAGACCCAAACAGACATTTCTCTAAAAAAGACATACAGATGGCTAACAAACACATGAAAAGATGCTCAGCATCACTCATTGTTAGAGAAATGCAAATCAAAACTACAATGAGGTATCACCTCACACTGATCAGAATGGCCATCAACAAAAAGTCTACAAACAATAAATGCTGGAGAAGGTGTGGAGAAAAGGGAATGCTCTTACACTGTTGCTAGGAATGTAAATTGATACAGTCACTATGAAAGATGGTATGGAGACTCCTTGAAAAACTAGGAAGAAAACCACCATCTGACTCCTATTCCACTCCTAGGCATATTCCTTGAGGAAATCAAAATTGAAGAAGACACATGTATCCCATTGTTCACTGCAGCATTATTTACAATAGCTAGAACATGGAAGCAACCTAGATGCTCATCGACAGAGGAATGGATAAAGAAGTTGTGGTACATATACACAACGGAATATTACTCAGCCATAAAAAGGAATGCATTTGAGTCAGTTCTGATGAGGTGGATGAACCTAGAACCTATTATACAGAGAGAAGTGGGTCAGAAAGAGAGAGATAAATATCGTGTTCTAACACACATATACAGAATCTATAAAAATGGTACTGAAGTATTTATTTACAGGGTAGCAATGGAGAAACAGACATAGAGAATAGACTTATGGACATGCGGAGAGGGGAGGAGAGAGTGAGATGTATAGAAAGAGTAACAGAAACTTATATTACCATATGTAAAATAGATAGCCAGCAGGAATTTGCTCTATGGCTCAGGAAACTCAAACAGGGACTCTCTGTCAACCTAGAGGGGGTGGGATGGGGAGGGAGATGGGAAGGGGGTTTAAAAGTGAGGGGGTATATGTATACCTATGGCTGATTCATGTTGAGGTTTGACAGAAAACAACAAAATTCTGTAAAACAATTATCCTTCAATAAAAAAATAAATTAAAAAAATGAGATTTTACCTTACATCTGTTAAAATGACTATCATCAAAATGACAAGAAATAACAAGCATTGGCTTGGATGTGGAGAAAGGAGAATCCATGTTCATTGTTGGTAGGAATGAATGAAATTGGTGCAGCTACTATGGAAAACAGCATGAAGTTTCCTCAAAAAATTAAAATTAGAACTACCATTATGATCCAGCGATCCCACTTCTAGGTATTTCTGAAGGTAATGAAATAATTATACTGAAGAGATAAGCTGCACCCCCAAGTTCACTGCAGCATTATTTACAATAGGCAAGACATGAATACAACTTAAGTTGAGGAAAATATGATATGTAAAATGTAATATTTTTCATCTATAAAAAAGAAAGAAATCCTGCTATTTGGGACACTATGGATGAAACTTCAGGGCATTACACTAAGTAAAGTAAGTCAGACAGAGAAAGACAAATACTGAATGATTTCACTTATATGTGGAATCTGAAAAAAAACAAAGATTCATATAAAGAGAAGACAAATTGGTGATTGCCAGAGGCAGAAGGGGTTCAGGCGAGGGCAAAATGGGTGAAGGTGGTCAAAAGGTACAAACTTCCAGTTATAAAATAAAGAACCCCTGGTGATGTAATGTATAGCATGGTAACTATGGTTAATGATGTTGTATATGCGAAAGTTGTTAAGAGTGTAAATCTTTACCGTTCATTTAAAAAAAAAAAGTAGTAGGATGTGCAGATCACATTCTAATAAATTGGTTGACTGCTACTATTTAGCTGGTGTTGTTTAGTTTTAACTTGTGTCCCACTCTTATGTGACCCCATGGACTATAGCCCACCAGGCTCCACTGTCTATGGGATTTCTCAGGCAAGAATACTGGAGTGGGTTGCCATCTCCTTCTGCAGGAGATCTTCCTGACCCAGGGATCAAATCCACATCTCCTGCTTTGGCAGGTAGATTCTTTACTGCTGAGCCACCATAGTCATCTTCATTTTATGAATTGGAAAATGATAAAGGCATCATTTATCAAAAGGTGAATTCATTACTAGATAAAGGAGAAAGGCATTTAGCAATTAGAGAATTTGCAAAAGAGTGAATTCTAGGTTACATGTTAAGTTAGCAATACCTTTTGGAGAGCAAGTCAGAATAAGGAAATTTACACCGTATAAAGTTTGCTATCATATAAGTGGGACAAATTAAGCACATAGATTTTATCTCTTGAAGCAGAAAATCCAACTGAGGATGAATAGCTCTTGTTATCCTCTGAAAATAATGACAATGGGGATCCTTATCCATTATGATATCAGAATATTTGTGATATTATGAGAAAATAAGCAAATAAATGAACCCAGTAAGTAATAAGAGGCAATAAGATACTAGATCTAATCAACTCCTTGATAAAAGGTTTAGGGAAAAGTAGAGGAGAGGTTTGTACCACACACAAAAAATGACATAATGAAGAATAAGAATTTGACATCTATATAAAGTGGTTAACATAAGCATTCAGCTCTGGGGAATGCTGATCTCTTCTTTATCCACTGGTTGTGGTCAAGTCAGTATAGGAATAGAGTTACATAGCATTTCCCTCCCCATGTTTGGCCTCTTTTTACTTATCTGCTTTTTTGTTCAGTCACTCAGTTGTGTCCTACTCTTTGTGACCCCATGGGCTGCAGTATGCCAGGGTTCCCTGTCCTTCACCATCTTCTGGAGCTTGCTCAAACTCATGTCCATTGAGTCAGTGATGCTTATCTGCTTGGGGGTCCATAAATTCAGGACTGGGGTAATTAGGTGCTCCCTAACTCCACTGTTTCCCTGGGTAAGTTGGCCTGAGATGGTGTTAGCCTCTAATATTGCCCTCAGTGTTGCTCAGAAGGGTTAGACCATACCCACAGGGGTAATCAAACATACAGTCAACAAAAATGACTCTAAAATTGATTCTCCAAGTGAAGTCAATAGTGAAACATTTGCTTATATCATGAAGTTTGATTTGTACAACACTTAGACCCTCCTGAAGCACAGTTTGGATCCCAGAGCCTTAAAAAGTATATGGCAACTATGAGGTACGCCATCAGGGCATCCTCAGTAAAAAATGTCACTCTTCTCAAACTGTCTTTTATTCGCTCTTTCTTACTGAATACAATTTCTGTGCTTTTCCCCAGCAGGCTAAAATGCACTAAATTACTTTTCCAACACTGTCTCTCTCACCTTGAGACTTGAAACTTTCTGTCCACAGATCCTCTAGAAGAGCACTACAAAACCACATATCCTCTCATTTATTTTTAAGTTGGTTTTGAAAAAATTTTATTACAAGTTCAAATTATTATAACAATGTAATTCTAAATATTTATGCCTTTAATAAACATAATCATGTTTATTATATAATTATTATATTACTTTATATGTATTCAATGAAATAAAAATAATTTGATAACCACAATAATCCATTTAAATGCACTTGAACATGATCTTCTTTAACAGTCAGAATTTTCACATCACTCACTTTTGTCCTTAAACTCATATCTCCATTTTTCTCCCTCAGTATTTTATCCTAATGCAGCTTTATGCTTGAAAGTCTTTTATTGATCATCTCATTATATGTAGCTGCAACAACTACCTGTCTATTTAGATATATAGTTTTCTGTGACCACAAAAGATTAAACATTAAATATTAAAGTATTCAATAATCAAAAAATTTTGGCTGAAGTAGATGGTAATACTCTTCTATGAGTCTGAACAACTTTTTAAGTTTTCAATGAAGTACAAAATATCAAGTTGCCTCCCACAGGAGTCCCTTTTTCTCAAATATTTAATAATCTGTTGTAAGCAAAGCTTTATTTTTTTTTATTTGAAATCATGTAGGATGCACCCCCAAAATACAGAAAGAAACAGAGACCCATGAAAATGCTTTCTAAGCTCTCAAGTTTGAAAATGGTAAAAGTGCAGATAAGGCACTCTGAAGAGACTGGTATTTACCAGCACACTTTTTTACAAATTTTAATTACTCTAATTCTAAGTTAAAGGAAGATATTGAGCACTGGCATAAATTTATTGGCTGGATGAAAAAGAGATACCACAACCTTCAACACTTCTTACCGTTAGGACCAATTCTCATAGAGATGCAGTATTTGACAAAATTTAGGAGACAGAAGAAGCTAGTTTACTGAGCAAAATGAAGCATCATTCATTCTACCAGCCAATTTATAAAATCCTGTGACCTTGACTCAGGTCAAAATCTTGTTTCTAATGCCAACCTTTGCCTTAACCCAAATATAAATAAGACGGGAAAAGATGGGGAACCCTACCACTACTGACCATGACAGAATTACTGGCAGACCCCACTATTTCAAGCATTTGTTTTGTTTTTTGTTTGGTACCTCCGAGTATTTTCACTTCTGGGTAGTTTATCAGAGTAAGACTAAGAACGGGTGAGAATGAGAATTGAACTTTGTCAAAATAGAAGAAAGAGGAAGTGAAAAATGAAAATCAGCACATTAACTCAAAGTAAAGTAATTAGGGACCTTAATTATATCTACAAAAATCCCTTCATCTTTCCCCATGTTAGCAACCTAATCACAGGATGACAAGTACTGTATTATCAGGCTTCTTTCACATTCTAGAAAGGGGAGTATATACAGCATGGACCCAGGGAGCAGGAATCTTCATGGCCATCTTGGAATCTCCTTACCAAAAATTAGATCTTCCTAAATTTCAAAAATTGCTGACATTTTCTAATGCTATTCATTTACAAATAGGCTTTACACACATTGTCTTTAACAAAATGCCCCTTTTCTCTTTGACCCAGCTTTCAAGGCTTAGTTCAAATTCCTTCCTTCCACAGTCCTTGACCTGTATTTCCCTTAAACAACAGACTGGTTCCAAATAGGAAAAGGAGTTCATCAAGGCTGTATATTGTCACCCTGTTTATTTAACTTATATGCAGAGTACATCATGAGAAACGCTGGACTGGAAGAAACACAAGCTGGAATAAAATTGCCGGGAGAAATATCAATCACCTCAGATATGCAGATGACACCACCCTTATGGCAGAAAGTGAAGAGGAACTCAAAAGCCTCCAGATGAAAGTGAAAGAGGAGAGTGAAAAAGTTGGCTTAAAGCTCAACATTCGGAAAACGAAGATCATGGCATCCGGTCCCATCACTTCATGGGAAATAGATGGGGAAACAGTGGAAACAGTGTCAGACTTTATTTTTCTGAGCTCCAAAATCACTGCAGATGGTGACTGCAGCCATGAAATTAAAAGACGCTTACTCCTTGGAAGGAAAGTTATGACCAACCTAGATAGCATATTCAAAAGCAGAGACATTACTTTGCCAACAAAGGTTCGTCTAGTCAAGGCTATGGTTTTTCCTGTGGTCATGTATGGATGTGAGAGTTGGACTGTGAAGAAAGCTGAGCACTGAAGAATTGATGCTTTTGAACTGTGGTGTTGGAGAAGACTCTGGAGAGTCCCTTGGACTGCAAGGAGATTCAACCAGTCCATTCTGAAGCAGATCAGCTCTGGGATTTCTTTGGAAGGAATGATGCTAAAGCTGAAACTCCAGTACTTTGGCCACCTCATGCAAAGAATTGACTCATTGGAAAACACTCTGATGCTGGGAGGGATAGGGGGCAGGAGGAGAAGGGGACGACAGAGGATGAGATGGCTGGATGGCATCACTGACTTGATAGACGTGAGTCTGAGTGAACTCCGAGAGTTGGTGATGGACAGGGAGGCCTGGCGTGCTGCGATTCATGGGGTCGCAAAGAGTCGGACACAACTGAGCGACTGATCTGATCTGATGTGATGGTAGTCTTATTATTCAGGTAAGTATTTTATTCCGTTTATAGATAAGCAACTCCGTGAACCATATCTGATTTATCTTTACATTATTCACAGGATCAAGCAGTGACTTGAAAGAGAGGACACCAACATATTTGATTAGTGGTTAAATGAAAAAATAAAATTTTGTACTGTCTATACATGAGTATGGTTCTAGCTCTGACTTCTGAAGCTCTTTTCTCATACTGAATTATATCTATGACTAGGATGGAAGTGTACAGAAAACAGGACCACAAGATAGACTCAAGGAAATATTGTATACATGGGGTGCGTGCATGCTAAGTCTTTTTAGTTTCATCTGACTTTGTGTGACCCTATGGAACGTAGCCCACTAGGCTCCTCTGTCCAAGGGATTCTCCAGGCAAGAATACTGAAGTGGGTTGCCATGTCCTCCTCTAGGATACCTTCCCAAACTAGGGATGGAACACATATCTCTTATGCCTCCTGCACTGGTGCATGGGCTCTTTACCACTAGCACCACCTGGGAAGCCCCACACTATGTGAAGTATAGGAAATATTTTGTAATAATTGTAAATGGAAAGTAGTCTTTAAATTACGTAAACATTTAAAAAAAATTAAAAAGGAGAACAGGGCCAGTGTCTTCTCTGTCTTTCTTAACATATTTCATTACAAACCTTAGATGTAATTTCTACATATCTCTGTATTTACAACCCAGTAGTCTAACTTCCCAAGGTGGCTCAGTGGGTAAAGAATCTGCCTGCAAGGCAGGAGATGCAGGAGATGCTAATTTGATCCTTGGGTGAGGAAGATCCCTTGGAGAAAGGCATGGCAACCCACTCCAGTATTCTTGTCTGGAGAATTCCATGGACAGAGGTGCCTTGAAGGCTACAGTCCCTAGAGGCACAAACAGTCAGACATAACGAAAGTGATTGAGTATGCATGCACAGTCTTAGCTCACTGATACAGATTGACTCTAAGAGTAATCAAGCATGTACCTGGTGTGGCTTACGGTAATGTTTTTTTTTTTCATTGTTTCCATCTATTTTGAGGAAAGTTAATATTGTTGAAATTGCTGAAGAAGTTAGAGCTCTTTGGGATTCCAGGTCTCCAATATTTAGCAAGTATCTTCCTACTCTCAGATTCCAAAAGGAAATTTGAACAGAAGATCCACTGCTTCAAAATACCTTCCTGTGACTATCACCACAAACCATTCTGTGGAACCCCCAGCTCTGGTGAGGTGGACCAAATCACAGGAAAGCCACAGGGAAAATATTTGACCTTTAGTCAAAAACCCAGACTAAATAAATAAATAAATAAAAAGGCTCTTTGGAAATTTATGGTAGACTCACATATAAATCTCTTTTGTTCCTGTCTCTTTTTATTTATTTTTAAATTAATTATTTTTGAGTATAGTTGTTTTACAATGTTTTAGTTTCTACTGTACAGAAAGTTTAATCAGCTATACATATACATGTATCTCCTCCCTTTTAGATTTCTCTTTCATTCAGGTCATCGTAGTGCATTAAGAAGAGTTCCCTGTGCTATACAATATGTTCTCATTAGTTATCTATCTTACACATAATAACAATAGTGTATATGTGTCAATATCAGTCTCTGAATACCTCCCACTCCCTATCTTTTCCCCTTGGTGTCCATATATTTGTTCTCTTATGTCTGTGTCTCTATTTCTGCTTTGAAAATAGGATCATCTAGGATGGACTGAGAGACGGTCATACAGAGTGAAGTAAGTCAGAAAGAAAAAACAAATATATTAACACATGTATGTTGATTCTAGAAAAATGGTATAGATGATTTTATTCACATCTTAATCTTCACCCTGATGATCTTGCCACACAGATGGCTATAGGGAATTCCTGCCCTACCCCCAGAGCAGGGGGGGGGAAAAAAGAAACATCAAAGGAAAGGAAGAATTTTTCTCCTCGGCTAAGAGCAGAGTGAAACTAACTCACACACTGCTGAGACTTTCTAATACAGGAAGGTTCCCTTCTTTGGGAATAGCCCAAGACCCCTCTATCACACAAAAGAACCCACAACCAGATGGTGCAATCCCAAATGGAAGAAATGCTAATGGAAGCAAGTCATGCAGACACACTTTAAAATTCTTTGTCAGGTGAGAAGGGACCCCCTACTTGATCTGAATTTACAGGTTAATATTATACATGATCTTGCCCCACAGCAGTTCTTGCCTTGTCAGCTAGAAGGAAGGTGTGCCGCTGATTTTGGAGAGAGCTCCTACCTACTCAGTGACCTGACACGATGAGAAATCTTCCTTGCATTTCTGTGGATCATGTTTTATTAGATGCTTACTTGTGTTGATGATTGGCCTCTTCCATTTCCTCTTTTCCTAAGTACCTGTCAAATACTTAAGAAAAAAAAAGTGAATAAGCTTGACATTAAAAAAAAAAGAACAACTAAACTAAAATCCTTCAAGTTAAATAGGCCACTCTCTGCAATATAGGAAGTTGCATAACAAGTAAAATTCCTTGAGAAAAAAGAGAAGCATGAATGCAGGATTTAATTGCCAGAGTCTAATTAGTTTTTGACTAGTGCTATAAAACTTAGAGAGAAGCAAAGATAAATATTTCAGCTAATTTCCCTATGTACTGTGAATAAAAGAATGGAAATGATTCTCAAAATTGAATGTTATGAAGTCATTTGCAAAGTATATTAAGTCAGTTCTTCTATGTAATGAAGTGTCCTTTACAGTTTAAGAGACTTTCCAGAGCTGACATTTCTCTCATAAAGAACATGGATCTTGTGGCTTCATTATGACTTCTTGAAACAATCTGAACTCTAGACCTTTTCATCTGCCAGCTGAGGACACATCTACAGACTAACTGGTGTTTAATAGCAGTGCAGAGCACCAAGGCTCAAAATTATTTCAACTCTCATGACCTAAATCTCTGGCCAGGAGACATGTTGAAAGCTTCCTTGCTAACACCTCATTTATTTTTTCCTCCCCACACTCACTGAGAGAGTTGCACACTGTGCTGACTTTTTAAAAAAATCAGATTGCACGGTGGAAGGTCACTGAGAAATGAATGTCATTATGAAACAATTCAATGCATCACTTACTTTCCCTTGATCAGTTTGATTTCCTTCACTGGAGGGCTGATAACTTCCCCCAAAGTGGTCTCCTGTGCATGATTACCTGGAGGCAATCTAGATGATGCCACATTAGGGAGGTAAGAAAGAGCAAATATGAAAACAGACATTACTATGTATAAGTTTGCAAATGAGTCAGTGAGGCTCCCTTTGCCACCTTCACTGAGAAGCAAATATGTTGATTTCATTTTGAGTTACAGATTCTGTTGCTCCTACCTTAGCTTGGTGGCTGATAAATCTATCCAACACAAGATTTCATTTTATATAATAGTTACTTTTTTAATGGCTCTTTAAATATATCAAATGGCTCTTTATCCCCATCTGTTTGCACAGCAAAAGAGCATATTTTCTCTTCTAATTCAAGAACATCCGTGGTGTATTTTATTCTGGAATGATGTTTGCTTTATAATGAGAGCGTTTCCTTTCATTATGTATTTATATATTTATAATTTCTTGACATCATCTTTTTTCCCGTGCATAATTCATTATTTTCATTTGAAGAAGAAAATGTAAGCTAGAAGAACCTGCAACCAGGCTGTGAGCTCAAGAGGAAAGAACTTAGTTCCTAACACAGAAAGCAGAAAAATCTGAGTAAATTATTTATCAAATTAGTAAATGAATTAGTATAATACAATACTTATACATGAATATATACAGGATTTTCACCAAGTGAATCCACTGTACTTAGGAATTAATTATGTAAATTAACTATTGATAGCAACTGACTCAAGATTTAGCTTCATATATTAGGAAGTATGGGATGCAATTTAGCAGCAATCAAACACTATTTTTTGCAAATATTTTAAGGAAATTCAGAAAAAATTGAAAAAAGAAAATATGACATAGTTTCGAGTAATGGAAATGTATATAATCATGGCATTTACCACCTAATATATTTATAATTCCATTTCTATAATTTCATGTCTAAGCTACTGTAGACGATTATAAAAATTGTCATCAACTAAGTGGAAATATTACATATTAACATTATTCATTTGTTCATGCTACAATATTTATACTTCAAATTATTTAAAATTAATTAAACTGTACTCAAACAAATTATATTACACTGCCTACAATCTTTATGTTTCTTGGGCTCTGTGATTTTTTTTTTCACCCAAAACAGATTCTATCATTAAACAAATAACTACTTAGAGTCTGGAAACACATCTCATTTATCTAGGTATTCTCTTCATCTTGCACCCAAATTTTTTATGGAATGATAAACAGTGAAATATTCATTAATTTCTGAGAATTAACAAAAATACTCTGGGCTTCTTATATAAACATAAAATTAGAAGATTTATCCACAATTTGTAAACACGAACTCCATATATTATTATTTATCACTTTACCCAGAGAAGCATGAGGATTTTTTGACTGCCATCATTTAATGGCTTGTGGAAACCATTTGATAAAATTGTTTGTGGACCAGTAGGAAGCATCCTGGTTGAGAGCTGAGAGACTTTGGCTTTCTCATGATCTTAGCTATTTCACTTCTTTGGCCCCTGTTTCCTCAAGTGGAGAATGATAGATTGAACTAGGTCCATAGCTGTCAATATTTTTAGTTAATGATAGTCTTTGTTCAAACAAAAACCTTTCTTGGAATTTACATGTGCAAACGAGGTAGCTGAGATGCTCCTACTGGAATGGGGTGAGGGTTCCTCATCCTTCCCAGGTTACCTCTCATTTACCATCTGTCTTTCTCCTACCCTAACCTCCTGTGGTAGCTCCCTAGGGGGTTGGGCATCCCATGAACCAAATACTAGACCAGGTCACCGAATCACTAAAGTCTTCTCTTTTTAGTTCAAAAACTGTGACTTTAGCATTCAGTACTAATGCTGGCCTAGGATATACCTGTATAATTACAAGATTGAATATAGAAGGCAACATAGCTATTATCCATACCATTGCTTTCTAAACTAAGTGGATAATTAAGGTGTAAATAAGAATAAAGTGATCAACTTCAGATCCCTTTTATCAATTCTTGTGATTGGTCAGGAATGACCAAATAGCTCTTCACTTTTACTTTTCAAACACTGACTACAACTGGCCAAGTCACTGATCTGAGATTACCTACTGCAGTCAGAAGTGGAGTCTGAAGTCCTCACCAAGAAAATAAGAGATAGATACTAATGCATTAGAAATTAATAAGTAAAAACTGCCATAGTGCCAAGGTCCAAGGTGACAAGAGAGAGGATCAGAAAGATCATTTAACTTTAGGAGATCAAAGGTTTAAATACAATAGTAAATTGGGAACTCAAACTTCAGGGTCATAGAGAAAAGAGTGAAGTAAATAAACCAGAAATAAAAGAATCAGTAATAGTATGTGAGTTATTCCAAAGTCATGAGCTAGCCCTTGTGAGTGCTAAGCAAGCTGGGCGTGTGAATAGGCTGGGTCTAAAGAGCCAGGAATGATAGGCACAGTATATTTTTTTTCTGTGTGTAGCTAAAATTATTATCAAGGGATTCGAAAGGTCTAAATTTTCCCCTTTCCCTGTTACCACTGATGATTAAGAATTTGCACTGTTTAAAGATGCCAATTCATAGTTCAGCAAAAACAGAGAAAACAATGATTTAAACAAGGCTTACCAATGGAGAAGGGGACCATAAAAGCAAAAATACTCACAATTTTCTTAAAATATTGTCTCTAAGATCCAGAGAGTTATTAATAGAATGGCTTAGTCCTGAACCTGGGTTATGAAATCTCACATCTCAATACCCTGAACTTTTGTGCTGGATTCAAACCTAACCTCTTCCTTTTTTGCTAAAAGCTACTCTGCAAAGTGCACACAGGGCTTCACCACCTTCAAACACCTCTGTTCAGACAGAAATTTAACAAGCTCTGTCAAAGATGCATATTTTAGACTGAATTGCTTATTTTCCCCTCTCAAGTTAAAATGATGTATTAGAGATTCAAAGGAAATAAAAGTAGATTGCACAAAATATAGCTCATTTCCCCAGAAGGTAAATGTTAAAGGTTCATTTTTTTAGCAGGTCAGATGACTCCTTTCATGATATATATGTGCCTTTGCAAAAGCCTTTAATCTCTGCAAGTCTTGATTTTCTTGGTTGAAAAATGGAAAATCAAAATTAAAGTAGTAAAATCTCAGCTTCAATAAGGAGTGGAGATTTCTGGCTTAATTTGGTATTACATTAGCCTGATAATTGCCTCTCCCCAATTCCCGCTAGGCTTACACCCATACATAGATAGTCTGTGATGATGTCCAAGTGCAAACATCTACAAACAACCCCTGAAGACATTCCTTTTAAGATAAAACCAATGTCAATTGAGAAAAAGATTAATGTGTGAATATATGTGTGTGTGAGTCTGTATGTGTGTATATTCTTCCTTTTTTAACTTTATAAAACAAAGCACTCCAACATTCCTGATAGAAAAGTGGGAAACCATCTACTACTGTCTTCATAGATCAGAAATCGAAGGTCTGTTCTAGTGATACTCAACCCTGTTTACACATTAGAAGCCCCTAAAGATGGCTTGAGGTAGAATTCTAAAGATGCACCCCAAACACATGTGCATGCATATACATACACACGTGCACACACACACACACACACCATTCCCATAACCTAGTTATCTGATCAAACACTAATATCAGCATGGTTGCAAAACTTTTTTTTTTTAGATGAAATTAAGGCTATACTGATCAACTAATTTTAAAAATAGATTATCCTGGAGAATCCAGGTATTCCCATGTCATTACATGGGCTCCGAAAAGCAGCTAAGGAAGGCAGAATCAGAGGTATACTGCACAGAAGAAGTCAGGGCAGATGAGGTGGAAATGGAGATCAGAAAGAACTTAAGCACCAGAAGGACTCAACCCATCATTGCTGACTGTGAGGACAGAGGCCAAGAACAAAGGCATGCAGGAGGCCCCTAGAAATTGACCAGGATACCCAGCCACAGCCAGCAGAGACACAGGGTTCTCAGTTCCACAGCTACATGGAAATGAGTTCTGCCAACAACGTGAATCAGTCCAGAAGAGATCTCCCCAGGGCCTCCACAAAGAACGCAGCCCTGCCCACAACTTCACAGGGCCTTACAGACGTGGAGCAGGGGAACCAGCTAAGCCCACTGGACTTCTGACATACAGAACGATGAAATAACAAATCAGTGTTTCTGTAAGCCATGATGTGTGTGGTAATTTGTTATGGTAGTAATAAAAACACTAATATATGGTTTCACGCTAAAAAAACTTAAGAGGATAAGGCCAGGCACCAATGTTTCTCAAAAGTTTTCTAGGGCACTGTTAATCAAACCTTAATATAAGTGGGAATTCTAGTCATTTTGTGAAAGTGCAGGTCCCAGAGTACTATTATTTCAGGAACCTCATCAGTCTACATTAATTTCAAGATTGCAAATTGGAGAAAATTTTAGAGTAATATTTTGCATCTTCCCTGTGATACAAGAAAATATAACATCTACTAAAAAGAAGAATAAATTATAAGGAAGCAAAAAAATATCGAATTAAAAGGTTATAGGGTGACTTTTGAGGGGAATAGTGACTAGAAAAGAGCATGAAGGGTACTGATGTTGATCTGAAGGTTGGTGGTGGTGTGAATCTTGCACTGGGAGCTGGTTTCACAGGTGTGCATAAGGATGTAAAAATTCACCAGGACGTATTTTTGATCCACATACTTTTCTGTATATATATTTCAGTTCAATAACATTTAAACGGACAAAAATCACTGATGAATCAGTAGAAGAAAAAAGGAAATATGAAGAGATCAAAAGATGGCTCAAAATGAAAATTTCAGTAAAACTAAACCTACAGGCAGCACAAAATAAAGCCTGAAAATGAAACATCGAATGGTAATTCGATTCAGAAATCTAATAAGTCATGTGAAGTAGTTAATTTGTAGTATTCTTAGAATACCAAAAGCATGTGAGTTTATAAAATATTTTAGAGGAAAAATGATATTAATAATGGAGAATAAAGATTCAACCAAAAATCCTAGGTTCTCCCAGAGAGGAAATCTGAATAATTGAGGCATAAGTAGAAAGAACAGTCCAGAATTTGAAAATACATTTGTTTTTGCTCTTTTTAGAAAGCTACCTTAGCTTTAGTCCAAAGATAATTGAAAAGATAGGCCAAACAGAACACATTCAAGGATGAAAATTAAATACATTATTAAAATTTTAAATCAGGCAAGCATTTAAGAGAGAAAAAACATGTAGTCCCACAAGAATAGGCATGTTTGTCGACTTTATTCTGCAACATGTTTCCAGGGACAAGAAAAGAACCTGGCATGTATGAGTTGCTCAATAAATATCTGTAGAATAAATGAACAGAAAAAAGAAAAACACGCTTAAAAAACTGCTTATCATAAAAAGGAAAGAAAACTGCAAATTTCTCCTCAGTAAAATAAATGTAGAAGAAAATAAAATTATATGTACTCACATTTGAGGAAGAAAAGAACATTTTTTGGCAAGGAATTTCATATGCAGTTAAGTTTCCCTTCATAGCATAGAGATACTTTCAGCTATAGAAAGACTCAGGAGATAGATCCTTTATCAGCACTTCCTGAAAGAAAACCTTGAAAGTGTATCCCAGCTTACTGAAAAATGATCAATGTAAGAGTTCAAGATTATGGATCTGTTTAAAAAAGACAGTGATGAGCACTCGAACATGTCAAACATAGAGCTAAAACTAACTATAGTTTAATATAGGGTAATAAATATAGTTTAATAAATAAATATAGTTTAATATAGGGTAATAAAGTAAGTATATTGGGAAGCCTCTGGGGGCTCAGGTGTAAAGAATCCTTCTGCCAAGGCTGGAGACACAGGTTTGATCCCTGGGTTGGGAAGATACCCTGGAGAAGGAAATGGCAATCCACTCCAGTATTCTTGCCTGGGAGATCCCAGGGACAGAGGAGTGTGGCGGACTGTAGTCCATGGGGTTGCAAAGAGCTGGACACAACTTAGCAACTAACAAAAGAAGTAAATATAAAGGGATTTCTTAAAATAAAAGGTAATATAAGAATAACACCCTACCCATCATCTGGGTTCTATTTATAGAAACATATACTAAAAAGTGAGGCAAGGAAATCATGGCAGAGCAATGAGAGAAAGAAGGAACTAAAATGAAATCAATTCCTCATTTTCATTATGGAATATTTTAAAATGTATCATTTAATCTTTGAGTTTGATTACCATAGAAATATGAAAATTTGTAGTACACAAAGGTGTTCCTTCTTTCAGAATTATAAAATGGAGGTTTCAGCTGAAGTTACAGAGGAAAGTAAAACAAATGAAACACAACCTGTTTATAAAAAGAAAATAATGAAGAAGAATATACGTATATAGCATTTGAAAAGATGAGACAATTAAGACCAAAATATCAGATATAATAATAATTGCGAGTAGGCTGAGCCACCCTCATAAAAGACGGAATTTTTCACAGTGAGTAAAAGCAAAATCAAACCATATGCCTCTTATAAAACAATGCATAAGAATTAATGTGAGAAAAAAAGAAGAAACGCTAAGATATTTTTCAATAAAACAAAAAATGGTGAAGGGATATTAATTTATGAAATATACTAATTAAGGCAACCATGAATATTTAAAGACATGTAAAATACTAGCAAGTTTTTTAATTTAGAAACTCAAGAACACATTTGTTGACAAGAAACAACTGTACAAAACATTAAGTTAAAAATAAAGTAAAATATGTTTCAATTAACTTTGTACACTGAAAATTAAACTCTGGCCTATGAAAAATTTAGGATTCCTTATGACCTGGTTCCTAAAGCAAACCTCCCACTTCAGGCTGATGGATCATCCGAAGGTGTTGTCACTGCCTCACCAGGCTTTGATATTCAATTACCTGTAACCTTCTTCAGTGCATATTAATCTGAAGGAAGGCTAATTTGCTCCTCTTTTTTAATCACTGGATATTCATTCCAGTCCTGGTCCAGCATCTATAGCTATGTTACTTTGCTTAAAACAAGGTTCATTCAGCCCAGCCTTTCTTCCCTTGTGACCTGTGCACTGAACTTCCAGCACGTCTCAAGCCTGAGTCTGCCTGTGTTATGATAAAGATGCCAGAGGTTGCAGTTGTATATTTCTCCAAGGCATATTTTGAGAGATGGGAAGAGCCAGCATAAAGGTAAGTCTAAAGCATTCCCAGAAAGAGAAAACAAAAAGAAAGAGAGAAACAAACCACTAAAATTGCCAAAGATAAATTTACTTATAACAAAAAAATCTACTTTACATTGAATAAGCCATGACTCCTACGTTTAAGGAACTTGCAGAGAGGAAACGGAAAAGCTTAGCCTTTTTTTTTTCTTTTTTTTTTTAATTTTAGTTTATTTTTAAACTTTACAATATTGTATTAGTTTTGCCAAATATCGAAATGAATCCATCACAGGTATACCTGTGTTCCTCATCCTGAACCCTCCTCCCTCCTCCCTCCCCATACCCTCCCTCTGGGTCGTCCCAGTGCACCAGCCCCAAGCATCCAGTATCGTGCATCGAACCTGGACTGGTGACTCGTTTCATACATGATATTATACATGTTTCAATGCCATTCCCCCAAATCTCCCCACCCTCTCCCTCTCCCACAGAGTCCATAAGACTGATCTATACATCAGTGTCTCTTTTGCTGTCTCGTACACAGGGTTATTGTTTCCATCTTTCTAAATTCCATATATATGCGTTAGTATACTGTACTGGTGTTTTTCTTTCTGGCTTACTTCACTCTGTATAATAGGTTCCAGTTTCATCCACCTCATTAGAACTGATTCAAATGTTTTCTTTTTAATGGCTGAGTAATACTCCATTGTGTATATGTACCACAGCTTTCTTATCCATTCATCTGCTGATGGGCATCTAGGTTGCTTCCATGTCCTGGCTATTATAAACAGTGCTGCGATGAACATTGGGGTACACGTGTCTCTTTCCCTTCTGGTTTCCTCAGTGTGTATACCCAGCAGTGGGATTGCTGGATCATAAGGCAGTTCTATTTCCAGTTTTTTAAGGAATCTCCACACTGTTTTCCATAGTGGCTGTACTAGTTTGCATTCCCACCAACAGTGTAAAGGAGTTCCCTTTTCTCCACACCCTCTCCAGCATTTATTGCTTGTAGACTTTTGGATCGCAGCCATTCTGACTGGCGTGAAATGGTACCTCATAGTGGTTTTGATTTGCATTTCTCTGATAATGAGTGATGTTGAGCATCTTTTCATGTGTTTGTTAGCCATCTGTATGTCTTCCTTGGAGAAATGTCTATTTAGTTCTTTGGCCAATTTTTTGATTGGGTCATTTATTTTTCTGGAGTTGAGCTGTAGGAGTTGCTTGTATATTTTTGAGATTAGTTGTTTGTCAGTTGCTTCATTTGCTATTATTTTCTCCCATTCTGAAGGCTGCCTTTTCACCTTGCTAATAGTTTTCTTTGTTGTGCAGGAGCTTTTAAGTTTAATTAGGTCCCATTTGTTTATTTTTGCTTTTATTTCCAATATTCTGGGAGGTGGGTCATAGAGGATCCTGCTGTGATGTATGTCGGAGAGTGTTTTGCCTATGTTCTCCTCTAGGAGTTTTATAGTTTCTGGTCTTACATTGAGATCTTTAATCCATTTTGAGTTTATTTTTGTGTATGGTGTTAGAAAGTGTTCTAGTTTCATTCTTTTACAAGTGGTTGACCAGTTTTCCCAGCACCACTTGTTAAAGAGATTGTCTTTAATCCATTGTATATTCTTGCCTCCTTTGTCAAAGATAAGGTGTCCTTATCATTCAAAGTTTATAAAGTATTCTTATGTGCATGATCTCATCTTTCACAATAATCCTGCCAGGGAGGTCAATAACTCTTGTTCCCACCTTACAGATGAGGAATCTGAGGCTCATAGTGGCTGAGTGACTGACAGTGATGTGACGGCTAAGTGGCCGAGTCAAGAACTTGAACCAGGTCTTCCCTAATAATCTTTTTGTAAGAGGGGAAAAAATTTCCTCTACCACCTTAGGTTCTCCAGGTAAATGTCAGGTTAGACTGACAAAAGACAGATAAATAAGAGAAACAATTTATTAACATGTGCATATTGCAGACACATGGGAGCATTTAGTGATGAGTGACTCAAAAGGTTGTTAGAGCCTGGGCTTATACAGTACCTTAACAAAAGAAGAGATTTTAATAAAAGTCAAAAGACAAAGGATCTTGAGGTGGCAAACTGCAGGAAGAAATAGACTGGGCAACCAATGGTAGGTGAGAACTAGTTTTAGCAAAGCCTGTTAGGTAGATTACTCTGGTGCTGTCTCTGGGCTGTTAAGAGTCCGGGTTGTCTTCAGTGATTAACTTCTGTCCCTTCTGGTAGAGAGGGGAGTGCAGAAACCTTTACAAATGCATGCACTGCTTTTAGGCAAATAGAGGGAGGTCAGAGAGCTTTTCTTGTATCTGCTTCTTCTCAATTACTTTCAGCTCAGTATAATCCTTATGTCAACGTAGTATGTCCTGGGATGACATATTCTGCTACCCTTCACTTTCACACTACTTCTAAAATGTACTTCAGGTATACTGGTTGCCTCTTTAGTTCCTCCTTAGCTTGCAAATAGACATTTGGAGGAAATCCAGTGGGTTATTGCAGACTATTGCTATAGCAGTAATAGGTCACAGACTTTTAGTTTTGTGACAGCTCAAGTCAATGGTGGGCACAATACCATGAAATAATTCCTCCAATCTCTTAATAAAGAGTCTTGCCTTGAACATTGGGGACCACAAGGTATCCCATGAAGATCTGGCCCAGATTAGGATTAGTCTGCCAGCCTCTGGAGCAGCAGAACAAATGGTTCTACCCTGCCTCTGCTTTGATCTGGGAGGACTGACTCAGCCTGGTCTCTGTCTAGTAGCAAGACAGAAATATTAATTCATGTCCCATCACTGGCTCAATTCCTGTTCTCAGTGTGTCAGCAGGAGCCTGGTAATGTGAAGATTGATGTTCTGAACACATTTGGATTCTGAGTAATTCTTAATTTTTTCAAATTAGAAACATTATTAGAAATTTAAAATAATTATATGTATTGGTGATTGAGCCCCAGTGATTCGGCAGTTTTTAAGAATGTGGAAATGACAGATCTCTTGGAGATCTGAATCCCAATTAGGATCAGTGAATTCTCTTAAGCACTGACTCATTTGTAAATATTACCCAAAGTAGAAACTGTTTAATTAGGAGCCTGAAGTTCTAGAAAGGAGAGAAAGACTTGAAAGAAATGAGCTCCAGCCAGGTTTTTGAACCTAACCAACAAATTCACTGTGTAAAGCACCTGGGAGAATAATTAACTGGCTTTCATCTTTCTTTTTGGGTTGCTGATACCTGAATACATCTTAAATAGTTACTTTTTTTTTTTTTTTCATTTTTAAGCTTTCTCCTTTTAGAGTTCTTCAAAATAACAAAGTTGTTCAACTTTTACTTAAAGGCCAGTGAACCTTTTGAAAGAGATAAACATCATTGAATTCTTTGTTTTTACCCCTAAGTAAAACAAATTGCCTTATTAATAAACATTTTTGAGCATGGACATGAAAGTAGTTCTGTTGGGCTAATAAAATATACTATAAAATATTTTTTTCCAAACTACAGTGTTAATTATCTGAAAAAACAAACACTGATTATTGAATGTGATTTCTTCATCCACATACAAAGCAAATGTACATGTATTTTCCAAAAAAAAAAATACAATCCAGTGAGAGAAGATGGACAGGTGGGAACAGTCCTGCTGTTCCATTAAAGGCAGTTTCCATTGAAAAGAACAGAGCAATTCTTCCACGCTACCTGTGACAAGCATATGGAGTCAAAATAATTTTGTGAATATTCTCTTCTCTTTATTCTCCATTACTGCACTGAGATCCAGATGACAGGCTCTGTTTTGAGCCCACACTTTAGGGAAACCTAAGACTGCAGTGGCCAGCAACAGAAATGCACCAACATGCAATGCTACTCTTGTAACCAACTCTGCTCAGACTCCAGGGAAGAGCTCCTCTACATCTCTTCCCCGTGTCCTCAAAACAAAAAGCTTTTGAACCTGAATCGCATGAGTGAGTTCTGTGCTGCAGACACAGGGAACAGACACTGCTTTGGAGTACCAGGAAGAATTGAGTGGTGGAGGCACTCAGGTAAAAGGAAAGATAAATCCATCCTTCCTCTCAGAGAGCTTGAATGCTGTAGATGATGAAGAAGCAGCTTCCAACTAGTAACAAACATCCTGAAAATATTTTTTCAGCCTCTCTCATTGCTCCAAATCATGTTTCTGAAATTACTGACGCGTCACCATGACATTTGCAACAGGTGCACGTAGTGGGTGAAGAACATTTTACAATATTAGACAAGGCACGCTGTGCTAATTTTGCATATGCATATGGAGATACTGATTTTTTATCTTGGAAAATAGAATTGCTAGTAGTCTCATTTTTATAAAAGTTTTTTACAAGATTAACCCCCTGTAAAGGGTTAAGATCTTTACGATTAAGATCTCTGGGAGATCTTCCCAACTCAGGGATCGAACCCAGATCTCGCTCATTGCAGGTGGATTCTTTACCAGCTGAGCCACAGGGAAGCCCTCAATTTTGCTATTAAATTCTAAAATTCAAATGTTAAAATTGTTTTGACTTGAAATTATAACATATTAAATATGATTTATACTTTGAGTTTAGACATTGTAAATATTTTTTGTAAAGAACTGTTTTGAAAACGTAAAAATTCTTTGAAGTTTTCACTTTCTTGCATTTGATTTAATTTACATTTTAAAGAAAATATATTCATATTCTATATACTTTGAATGAAACTATGCTATTTTCTAGTCTTTCAGATCAATGCAAATTAATACATCAAATCATAGTTGAAGTAGAAAATATACTGGGCTAATAAAAGAAAACTGTTATAAAGAAAAATTTTAAACTGCAAAATAATAATTTGTTGAACTTTAGAAAAGCTGAATATAGTGAAAATTAAACTTCTTATAAATAAACCACTTTGAGCAGGGTCTTTATTTTTATTTAAAAATTATAGGTTAAAATGAACAAAAAGTTATTCTTATCAAATACAGTGTAAATAGATCAAATGATTTCTTCAATAAGTAAATATTTCAATTGTTGATCAGAATAATGGGAATAAAAAATAATTGCTCCTATCAAATGCCCAACTCAGATGCAACAAATAGAATTCTGGCCTGCTCAATAAAACAAATTGCATTTATAAAACTTAAAGAGTTGGTAAAAATACAAAACTGGGGAGCTTTGAGCTTCTCTGGTCGCTTAGATGGTAAAGAATCTGCCTGCAATGCAGGAGACACATGTTTGATCCACATGGGGAAGATCCCCTGTAGAAGGAAATGCAACCCATTCCAGTATTCCTGACTGGAGAATCCCACGGATAGAGGAGGCTGGCAGGCTACAGTCCATGGGGAACTTAGCTATATCTATTAGAAAATTACCCTAGAAAATTACCATCATGTCCTTTTGACAGTGGAATACTTTCTAGAAAAACATAATTTGCTTCAAATCATCCATTATTACTGTTCATTTGATGAGCATAGCCAAAAACTTTGCTTGACACCACAATCTTTTTCAAATGTGTAAAGAGATTATAAAATCTACCCTTTCTATTTTAAGGGCAAACAACAAAGTATTTTACTGTTAGTCTTACATGTTTCACAAACAATCTTCCAAGATCAGTTTTGACTAAGGTAATATATGTGATTGAAAGCATTTAGGTTCTTGATAATACACAGACACACAACACAAAATACAGAGCATCATTTGTACCCACAAGAGTAAATGTGCTGTTATTAGAAGGGAAACTGTTTGAATAAATACCAAACAGTAAATAGTTTTAAATAAAAATAAGCAATGTTAATACAGAACACTGGAATGGTGTTTTGAGGAACATTTATTTTGTGGCCCTATTAGCAGAATATTACAAAAATTAGTGAAACATTTCTAGATTTTAGAAGTCATTTCAGTCATATACTAGAATGGCTAAATATGTTTAAAAAGGTTTTAAAATACTGTAATGAATGTCACTACCTATGATTGACTTTGCTGTTGTTTAGTCAAGTCGTGTGACTCTTTGAGACCCCATGGACTACAGCAGTCCAGGCTCATCTCTCCTTCACTATCTGTCAGAGTTGCTCAAATTCATGTCCATTGAGTTGGTGATGCTATCTAACCATCTCATCGTCTGCCACCCACTTCTCCATTTGCTTTCAATCTTTCCCAGCATAAAGGTCTTTTTCAATGAGTCTGCTCTTCGCATCAGATAGCCAAAATATTGGAGTTTCAGCTTTAGCATCAGTCCTTCCAATGAATATTCAGGGTTGATTTCCTTTAGGACTGACTGGTTTGATCTCCTCCCAGTCCAAGTGACTCTCAAGAGTCTTCTCCAGTACCACAATTTGAAAACATCAGTTCTTCAGTGCTCAAGCTTCTTTATGGTCCAACTCTCACGTTCATACATGACTACTGGAAAACCCATAGCTTTGTCTATATGGACCTTTGTCAGCAAAGTGATGTCTCTGCTTTTTAATATGCTGCCTAGGTTTGTCATAGCTTTTCATCCAAGGACCAAATGTTTTTAATGACATGGCTGTGGTCACCATCCACAATGATATTAGATCCCCAAAAAAGAAAATCTGTCACTGCTTCTACTTTTTCTTTCTATTTGCATGAAATGATGGGACCAGATGCAATGATCTTAGTTTTTTATAATGCTGTTGAGTTTCAAGCCAGCTTTTTCACTTTCTTCTTTCACCTTCATCAAGGGGCTCTTTAGTCCCTCTCTGCTTTCTGCCATTAGGGTAGTGTCATCTGTATATCTGGGGTTATTGATATTTCTCCTGGCAATCTTGATTCCAGCTTAAGCTTCACCCAGCCTGGCATTTCGCATGATATACTCTGCATAGAAGTTTAATAAGCAGAGTGACAGTATACAGCATAGACCTAGATTTCTGTGATGTTGAATGCTTTGCCTTGGAAACAAACTGAGATCACGTTTTCTCTTGAGATTTCATCCAAGAACTGCATTTCAGACTCTTTCGTTGACTCTGAGGGCTATTCCACTTTTTCTAAGGGATTCTTGTCAATGGTAGTAGGTATAATTGTCATCTGATTAAATTCACCCATTCCCATCCATTTTAGTTCACTGATTCCTAAGATGTTGATGTTCAGTCTTGCTATCTCCTGTTTGATCATATCCAGTTTACCTTGATTCATGGACCTAATATTCCAGGTTCCTATGCAATATTGTTCTTTACAGCATTGAACTTTACTTTCACCACCAGACACATCTACAACTGAGGATTGTTTCTACTTTAGCCCAGCCAGTTCATTCATTCTGGAGCTATTAGTAATGCCCTTTGCTTTTCCCCAGTAGCATATTGGACATCTTCCAACCTGGGGAGCTCATCCTCCAGCCTCATATCTT
This sequence comes from Bos javanicus, assembly GCF_032452875.1. Classification (NCBI taxonomy): domain Eukaryota; kingdom Metazoa; phylum Chordata; class Mammalia; order Artiodactyla; family Bovidae; genus Bos; species Bos javanicus. Next base: position 89,194,460 of record NC_083868.1, read on the forward strand.
TTTGCCTTTTCATGCTGTTCATGAGGATTTCCAGCAAAGAATACCGGAGTGGATTGCCATTTCCACCAGCCTTGGACCACGTATTGTCAGAACGCTTAACCATGACCTGTCTGTCTTGGGTGGCCCTGCACAGCATGGCTCATAGTTTTATTGAGATACACAAGCCCCTTTGCCACAACAAGGCTGTGATCCATGAAGGGGAAGGATTGACTCCTTAGCAAATATTCCTAATTTTATCATTGTATATTGATGGAATTGGTTCATTCTTTTTCTTTTCTAGTCTGGCTTTGTGAATTATAAAGTTAAGATACATACCTTTAAGATTTATCATTCAGCAAGAAAATAACAAGTCATTATCAGTAGTTTAATCTTATAATTGCACTATTTATGGTAATTTTGAAATGTATTTTATGGAGTTAAAAATCAGCATATAGAATTTGATAGTATATTTATCACACCTAGGTAAAAAACCTGAATATTTCAATCCTCTATTTTAAAAACTGTCTTATCAATTCACAAGAAATTTATAAAAATAACCTTTAAACATATGAATAAATGTTCACTTCACTCATGAGAAATGCAAATTAAAACTACATTAAGATGTCATCTCTCACCTGTCACACTGGTAAAAAAAATTTTTAAAATAGCATCCTCTTTTGCAGGGTTGTGGGGACACAGGCACTTTCACATATTGCTGATGGAAAGAAAATTGGTACAATTCTTCTGGGATGTCATTTTACAACATCTAAAGTAACTACATTCGTGTTTACATTTTGACCCAGTGACTCAACTTCCAGGAGTTTTTCCTGAAGATACATCTCAAATAATATGAAAATATGTAATACAGAAGCTTATTTTAACTGTGATTGAAAATATTGGAAACATCCTAAATGCCCACTCATAAGTTGTTGAATAATTATGGTATAATACATCCACACAATGGATATTCTTTTATTTAAAAGGAAAGAGGAAGATATTTATGAACTAATGGAGAGTGATTTCAGGATATTGTTAAGCACAGCACTATGTCAGGCAGATATTTGTGCTTTAAAGCTTTTTAAACATGCATTTGTAATAATTTGGTAGTAAATACTCCTTTTTATAACTAATTTTGTCTTCATAATTATGTTTTGTTTTTCTTAAACAAAAAATCTCCTATTTCTATAAACTTTTGGCTAATCAAAACCAGCATTTTCTTCAGACTTGTGGCCTATGGGAGGTAAATAAAACATGTTATTATCTTTTATTTGATTTTCCTTATAGGTATTTCACCAAAATTACTCCAAAGTATTTTTCTTTTTTTTACATTCCCTCCCTTTTATTTTATTTTATTATTATTATTATTTTACTTTACAATATTGTATTGGTTTTGCCATACATCAACATGCATCCACCGTGGGTGTACACGTGTTCCCCATCCAGAACCCTCCTCCCACCTCCCTCCCCATACCATCCCTCTGGGTCATCCCAGTGCACCAGCCCCAAGCTTCCTGTATCCTGCATCGAACCTGGACTGGCGATTCGTTTCTTATATGATATTATACATGTTTTAATGCCATTCAAAGTAGTTTTCTAAAGCAGCAGTTCTCAAACCTACCTAGGCACCCCGATCAGCTGTAGACCTTTAGGAGAAGAGAGATTACTGAGCAACACACAAGTCTGTGTGCTGTTCAGGACCCTGTAGCTGATTCTGAAACACTCTGATTTGGGAAGCTCCACTGAGCACATGTTTGCAAAATAAAGAATAAAATTATTTTTGCTCTGTAGTTCTTATCTAGTAATTTGTGATAATTATCAATAATTTTTAAATCAGAGCTTAACTAATTGGCCAAAGTGCCTTGTCCTGAAATTGAGGGATTTCAAGAACAAAGTTTTAAGCAAGATTTTAAGCAATCTCCGGAAGATGGTGAACGACAGGGAAGCCTGGCTTGCTGCAGTCCATGAAGTCACAAAGAGTCGGACTGAGTGACTGAACAACAATAACAAGAACAAAATAAACAATAATGATGATGCTTCATGCAGCAGTTTAGTAAAATAATACCTGGACTGAAAGTCAGTCCTCAGGAACTGATTCCTGCTTCTGATATATCCCTGGTTTGTGAGTTGGTAAGGTTGTTAATGTCTGTACCTGGTTTTTCTTTTTTAAAATGTGTACAGTTTGGTCTTTTTTACATAGCACTGAGGATCAATGAAGATACATGATATAAAGTTTTCTTAAACACAAGTAGGTATCATAATTATGAACATAATTCTCATTATGCATTGAAAGTCTGTATCTATATTTTTAAAAATTTTAATTGTATATTTAACTTACCCTTTTATATATTAATACTATCTATCATATATCTATCTCTTTTCATTCATTCATCTATCCCAGCATCTTCCTTGTGAATTAAAACAAAGGATGATATTTGGTTACTTAGGAATACTATGCTTGCCTGTATTAATGCCAGTGTCAGCATCAGGCAACTCACAGAGGATTTGAGATAGAGTCATATAGTGAACATCTAAGGCAATACAGAAATAACACTCCTTGTGATGAAAAGGAGTTCCACACGTCTTTAAAAGGCAGATGAATGATTATGTTCCATATGATCTAATAAAAACATTTACATCTGTTAAACATATATGTTTTATAAATTCTGGCAGAACCAAATACAATTCAAAAACAGTTATATTAGTATATAATTGCCTTATTTTCTGATGCATATTGTGTGCTATTATTTCATAAAACATTCCAGGAAAAATCATATTTATCTTAGATAAATATATCCTGTATATTTTCAATACACTGAGACAAGTTACCACAATAATTTAAAAACCACATATGGTTGAGAAAAATGCCAAAGGGGAAATTAATTTTGATTTTGGTGGTGTGTTTCCTGAGCTGGAACCAAATCCTGAATTGCTGGTGGCATTCACACCTCTTCATTACTGCCATTAGCAATTCTTTATCTACTTCTGGAGTCTATAAAAGCTTAGTGTATCAGAGAGAGGCCAAATTCATACATAACTCCTGATACTGTATTATGAAAATGATTCATTAATAAGCAACACGCAGACCTCTCTGAACTGTGGAGTCCAAATCAATTCATAGAAGACATTTCTCAATCTTTTCTCTTTTCAGATTCTCTTATTTTGAATATATTCAAAGTAAAATCATGGCTATTGTAATTTTATAGCATGTTTCAAGCTGAGAAGATGGTGTCAATTTACTTATCATATAATCATATTCTGCATTCTGATTCTCAGGTGGCTTTCACATTTTTTTGATTGAGAGCAACTATAAGAAATGCAACTAAAAGCAACGAGTTTATATCCTCACATAGTACACATGCCACCCTCCTTTGCAACAAACATGCATAGATACAGAAACAAATATTTGAAATAATACATTGACTTATTATTACAATTTTTAGTTGTTCTATTTTCTCCTATTCTGTGTCTTTGTAAAATACTGGTCATCAAGTAAATTGACTTAATATTCCACCAACCTGCAGCTAGAAAAAACTGCCTTATTGGTGCTTCTCAAAACTACTTGGAGTTCTGAGTTTGGCAACAGTACACTAAAACTGCAACAATCAGAGATTAGCATGGTGCCTGGGCAAGGATGACAAACAAATTTGTAAAGAATTTCATATTTTTTTAAAGTCATTTCGGGAAGTGTCCAATCATGGATGGATGGACAAGCAAAATATTACACACACAAACAATAGAAAATAATTCAGCCTTTAACAGGAAGAAAATGCTGGCTCATACTACAACATGAAGGACTATGGGAAACATGCTAAATGGAATAAGCCAGTCACAAAAGAACAAATACTGTATGATTCTGCCTGTATAAAATAACTAGAGTAACCAAATTCATAGTGGCTGGAAATGGAATAATAGCTGCCCAGGGGAGGGGAGAAGGGCAAATGAAGGTATACAGTTTCAGTTCTGCAAGATGAGAAGAGTTCTAGATATGGATAGTAAAATGTTTGCATCAAAATGTGAATGTGCTTAATACCAGTAAATTTTACATTTAAAAATTGTTAAAATGGTAAGTTTTATGTGTATTTTACCACAGTTACAAAAAAGTCACTAGAAAAAACAAACTTTACTGATATACTTCAGATTTTTTGACTCAGAGGTGGGACCCTGTATCTGGGAATTTTTAAGAGCTATCTGGGTAAATTTGATGGAAATCACTGCTTTAGGGTATAACTATGACTTTCCCTCCCAACACTACATCCTTTTGCCATTTCTCTGAAAGAAACAAAAGTATGTGGTGAGGTCCTGCAGATCCTAACTCACTCTGGATCAGTATACTTTTTAAAAGGATTCAAATCTTTTCAGGTGGGAAACTAGTTTTAGAGTGTGCAATTACAGATATGATTTAGAGAATGTGATTACAGTTCCCTTTTCATTATAGGGGACTGGAATGCAAAAGCAGGAAGTCAAGAAACACCTGGAGTAACAGGCAAATTTGGCCTTGGAGTACAGAATGAAGTAGGTCAACGGCTAATAGAGTTTTGCCAAGAGAACACATTGATCATAGCAAACACCCTCTTGCAACAACACAAGAGAAGACGCTACACGTGAACATCACCAGATGGTCAATACTGAAATCAGATTGATTATATTCTTTGCAGCTAAAGATGGAGAAGCTCTATAGAGTCAGCAAAAGCAAGACCAGGGGCTGACAGTGGCTCAGATAATGACCTCTTTATTGCCAAATTCAGATTTAAATTGAAAAAGTAGGAAAAACCACTAGACCATTCAGGTATCAGTTAATTTCAGTTCAGTGGCTCAGTCATGTCTGACTCATTGCAATCCCATGAACTGCAGCACGCCAGGCCTCCCTATCCATCACCAACTCCCAGAGTTTACTCGAACTCATGTCCATAGAGTCAGTGATGTCGTCCAACCATCTCACCCTGTATCATCCCCTTCTACTCCTGCCTTCAATCTTTCCAGCATCAGAGTCTTTTAAATGAGTCAGTTCTTCGCATAAGGAGGCCAAAGTATTGGAGTTTCAGCTTCAGCATCAGTCCTTCCAATGAATATTCAGGACTGATTTCCTTTAGGAGGGACTGGTTGGATCTCCTTGCAGTTCAAGGGACTCTCAAGAGTCTTCTCCAAAACCATAGTTGAAAAGCATCAGTTCTTAGACATTCACCATTCCTTATAGTCCAACTCTCACATCCATATATGACTACTGGAAAAACCATAGCCTTGATTAGATGGCAACAACTATTACTTTGTTGGCAAAGTAATGTCTCTGCTTTTTAATATGCTGTCCAGGATCATCATAGCTTTACTTCCAAGGAGTAAGCATCTTTCATGGTTTCAGTCACCATCTCCATGATTTTGCAGCCCCCACCAAAATAAAGTCTGTCACTGTTTCCATTGTTTCTCCATCTATTTGCCATGAAATGATGGGACCATAGGCCATGATCTTAGTTTTCTGAATGTTGAGCTTTAAGCTCATCAAGAGATAGGAATACCAGATTAAAATTCAACAAAAGATAGGAATACCAGACCACCTGATCTGCCTCTTGAGAAATCTGTATGCAGGTCAGGAAGCAACAGTTAGAACAGGACATGGAACAATAGACTGGTTCCAAATTGGAAAGGAATACATCAAGGCTGTATATTGTCACCCTGCTTATTTAACTTATATGCAGAATACATCAAGAGAAACTCTAGGCAAGATGAAGCACAAGCTGGAATCATGTTTGCCAGGAGAAATATCAATAACCTTAGATATGCAGATGACACCACCCTTATGGCAGAAAGTGAAGAAGAACTAAAGAGCCTCTTGATGAAAGTGAAAGAAGAGAGTGAAAAAGTTAGCTTAAAATTCAACATTCAGAAAACTAAGATCATGGCTTGTGGTCCCATTACTTAATGGCAAATAGATAGGGAAACAGTGGAAACAGTGTCAGAGTTTATTTTTGGGGCTCCAAAATCACTGCAGATGGTAACTGAAGCCACGTAATTAAAAGATGCTTACTCCTTGGAAGAAGAGTTTTGACCAACCTGGACAGCATATTCAAAAACAGAGACATTACTTTGCCAACAAATGTCCATCTAATCAAGGCTATGGTTTTTCCAGTAGTCATGTATGGATGTGAGAGTTGGACTATAAAGAAAGCTGAGTGTCAAAGAATTGATGCTTTTGAACTGTGGTGTTGAAGAAGATTCTTGAGAGTCCCTTGGACTGCAAGAATATCCAACCAGTCTATCCTAAAGGAGATCAGCCCTGATTATTCATTAGTAGGACTGATGTTGAAGCTGAAACTCCAATACTTTGGCCACCTGATGTGAAGAACTGACTCATTGGAAAAGACTCTGATGCTGGGAAAGATTGAAGGTGGGAGGAGAAGGGAATAACAGAGGATGAGATGTTTGGATGGCATCACCAACTAATGAACATGAGTTTGAGTAAACTTCAGGAGTTGGTGATGGATAGGGAGGCCTGGCATGCTGCAGTCCATGGGGGTCACAAAGAGTTGGACTGATTGAATAACTGAACTGAACTGAACTGATTACAGATATGGACACTGAGTATAGAGAAAGAACCTTTTCTGGAGGAGACAAAAATTAATATTAAACTAAAACACACAATGGACTGGTTCCAAATTGGGAAATAGTATGTCAAGGTTGTATATTGTCATCCTGTTTATTTTACTGATTTGCAGAGTACATCATGCAAAATGCCTGGCTGAATGAGACACAAGTTGGAATCAAGTTTGCAGAGAAAAATATCAGTAACCTTAGGTATGCAGATTATAACACCCTTATGGCAGAAAGCAAAGAGGAACTGAAGAGCCTCTTGATGAAAGTGAAAGAGAAGCGTGAAAATGTTGCCTTAAAACTCAACATGTAAAAAAAAAAAAACTCAACGTGTAAAAATCTAAGATCGTGGCATCCGGTCCCCTCACTTCATGGCAAATAGATGCGGAAACAATGAAAAAAATGACAGACTGTATTTTGGGAGGCTGCAAAATCACTGCAGATTGTGGCTGCAGCCATGAAATTAAAAGATGCTTGCTCTGTGAAAGAAAAGCTATGACCAACCCATACTGCATGTTAAAAAGCAGAGATGTTACTTTGCCAACAAAGTCCATCTAGTCAAAGCTATGGTTTTTCCAGTAATCATGTATGGATGTGAGAGTTGGAATATAAAGAAAACTGAGAGCCAAACAATTGATGATTTTGAACTGGAGAAGTTGGAGAAGACTCTTGACAGTTCCTTGGACTGCAAGGAAATCAAACCAGTAAATTCTAAAGGAAATTAGTCCTGAATGTTCATTGGAAGGACTGATACTGAAGCTGAAGCTCCAATACTTTGGCCACGTGATGCAGAAAACTGACTCATTGAAAAAGGCCCTGATGCAGGAAAAGATCATAGGCAGGAGGAGAATGGGATGACAGAGGATGAGATGGTTGGATGGCATCATCGACTGAATGGACATGAATTTGAGCAAGCTCCACGATTTGGTGATATACTGGGAAGCCTGATGTGCTGCAGTCCATGGGGTCACAAAGAGTTGGACTCAACTGAGCGACTGAACTTAACTAAAAACACACAAAGTCGAGTGCTGGTTCTCTTCCTCGCAGGCATAGTAAGGGTCTCCTCTTCAGCTATTGTCTTATTCCATGTGGGTTGCTCTAATTCAAGAGATGAAGTGTCTTATAAAACAATAGTTATTTTTCACAGTTCTGGAGGCTACAAAGTCTGATATCATGGTGCCAGCAGATTTTATGTCTGGTGAGAGCCTGCTTCCCAGACTAAATCTTTTTGCAAATCTCATATGGCTATAAGGATGAGGGATCATTCTAAGTTTCGCTTTGTTTTAATATGGGGTTTCCCTCATAGTTCAGTCGGTAAAGAATTTGCCTGCTATGCAGGAGACCCGGGTTCCATCCTTGGGTTGGAAAGATACCCTGGAGAAGGAAATGGAAACCCACTCCAGTATTTGTGCCTGGAGAATGCCATGGACAGAGAAGCCTGGCAGGCTACAGTCCATGGGATCGCAAGAGTCAGACACTACTTAGCAACCAAACCACTACCACCAGTAAGGGTACTAATCCCATTCTTGAGGGCTTTACCCTCATGCCCTAATAACCTTCCAAAGACCTCACCTCTAAATAGTACTAGAATTGGTCATTACAATTTGACATATGAATTTTGGGAAGACACAATCAGAACATAGCAGCTATCTTTTTCGTGTGTGTTTTATATACCAGTCCTGTACATACATGAGCTCATATAACATGCCAATGTTCCAATTAGGATTTATATGTTTATTTTATTGATGAGGAAACAGAGGCTCAAAGAGATCAATACCTTGTCTAATGTCAGAAAGCCCATACTTGGTGGAATCTATGTCTTTCTGGACCCCCAAAACTTTAATCTTTTCAACACTATCCTCCTTCTCTGCACAAATTTATTCCATTTTTTCCACGGCACAGTGGACGAGACCTCATTATTGTCATTTTAAAAATAAGAAAAGAACCTCAGGGAGATGACTTTATGAAGGTCACACTGGAAGCCTTCTACATTTTGATTTGATTTTCACCTATAAAACAGAGCTATTTTACCTCTGAGAAATATATTGAAGAAACCAAATAAAATTGAATGTCATAAAAATAATGCAAGAGTAAAATCTTGATTAATAAGAAAGTCCCAGGCAGCTATAGTTAATTGAAGGTTAACTAGAGGCTTCTTTTTGTTTTAACCTTTAATGCTGAAGATCCTTTCAAAACAGATTGAGCCAAATCCTAGTTTATGTTTAGTGTAATGAACACAGTTAAATCTTTTTTTGAATGTTTTTTTTAAACTTCTATATATCCTTGTAGATGAGATCATACAGAATATTGATTTGAGTTTTTATTGAGGCCAGTAAAAAATGAAAAATGGCTCTTTTGACCAAGTCTTTAATACGACCTTATATGGTCTTTCTTTAAAATAAAGCACCAAAACAGTTCCAGGTCTAATTTGTTTCTTTGTATCTACTGTTTTTTGTTGTTGTTGTTTTTGGGGAGTGGGGAAGGGCTAGGTGGGGGGAGTGTTTTTATTTTGTTTTTGAGACTGATTCAAAGAAGTTAGTCTGTATAAGACAATTATACATTGAATCGTACTTTAAGTTTCTCTCCAAATGGAATTTTAGGCTGAAGAACCAGTGCCATTTTTTCTATTATATATTCTCTTATATCAAGGAAAAGATGTATTTAAAACATCTATTGATTGTTCAAGATAATAAAAATCTGTAAGCTTCCTCATTTATTAGGAAAAATAGAAAAGTGCTGTTTTCTCAGAGACCAGAGAAGTCCCAGTTTGAACAGCTGACCTCAATCTCCCTTTGCCCAGACTGACAGCCATCAACCTTCCCTCTATTCACCATCCATTGTTTTTACTATTTTCATTAACATACATTTCTTGAACTAGAGGGATGAATAATATGACATGGGAAGGAGTGATGACATAATCAAAGAGATATTCACTGGAAATGGCTACTACAATTGCTTTTGATGTCCTTATTGGCTGTTTGACACCAGAATTATAGATTAGTAAAACATGTATGAAATAGATTTCACAGTTCAGTGATTCTCAAATGGATACTAAAATATTTTAGAAACACTTACTGTGTCACAAGACTATAGTTTAAAAGTCTAACCACACATTTTCCGTTAAGAAATGTCCCCTACATTGGATTATTATAGAGCACTCTGTCTAAGCACTAGATTGGAAGTCTCTTTGTGACCCAATTCTGATAAGGTAGTCTCCCCTTCCTTGCCGGCCAGATGGTGCTAGTGGTAAAGAACCTGCCTGTCAGTGCAGGAGATGCCAAAGATGGGGGTGGATCCCTTGATGGGGAAGATCCTCTGGAGGAGGGCATGGCAATTCACTTTAGTATTCTTGCTTGGAGAATCCCATGGACAGTCTAGTGGGCTACAGTCTATGGGGTCACAAAGAGTTGGACATGACTGAAGTGACTTAGCCTGCACACACGTAGGCAGCTGAATTCTCCTGATGTCATATTGTATTTGTCTTGACTGAATCATTCATTCTAGATATAGTCTTAACAGGCTTCCCTGATGGCTCAGATGGTACAGCATCTGACTGCAATGCAGGACGTGGGGTTTGACCCCTGGGTCACAAAATCCCCTGGAGAAGGGAATGGCAACCCACTCCAGCGTTCTTGCCTGGAGAATTCCATGGACAGAGGAGCCTGGCGGGCTAGGCTCCTCTGTCCAAGGGCAGAGGATCCTTGGGGTCACAAAGAGTCAGACACGATGGAGCAACTAAGTCTCACACATAGTCTTAACACTCTAAAGAAAAACCATAAAGCCAAGATGTGGTAGAGTTTATAGGATGGTTGGGTATGCTGGCTACTAATTGACCATGTTTACAGAAGAATTTTATTTTCAATTATTTAGAAAATTTGCTTTCTTTGCTTAAAAAGATGCCACAAAACAGTATCTAACCTTCTTCTTAAAACTACTGGTGATTGGTTTCTACCCAAAGAGCCCTAAATAATTGTATATCCAGATTGTTTATAACAAGATACATCTGTTATAAACAAGATACATCTAAATAAAGCTTGAGTGTGCATTCCTAAGGATATTCAGACACTGTATAGACTAAATAATCAATAATATCCCTTCAATTCTAAAAATACAGCACTCTTTCTATGAGCCTACATTCAGAACATTCTTAGAAATTACTTCTCTGGAACATTTTGAAGACTAGAAATGACCTTGTCAAGAAGAGGTTGCTCACACTTATATTCTTTGGTTGATGGTTCTTTTAGAGAAGCTGTTTTTGCTATAACAGAAGTAGACCTTAAGTGTGACTATAGAAATTCTGGTGGTAACTTAGTCCCAGCATTTTGTATGGAAGCTGTTGTAATCAGGGAGTCCACTAAAGAGGCAGTGATAGAGTCTGGGTGTCAGAAAAGAAGCTGAAGGCTATCTCAGCCAGTGTGAAAAGTAACCTAAACTTCTAATGCAAACAATCTTCTTAGAGAAGGAGCAGGATTGCCATCATTTTTCCTCTCCATAGTCGTCTCAGGCTTCCTGTTGCAATCCAAAATCTCTTCTTTTGGGTTGGGCTTAAGGTTTACCTGAGTCTCTCATTCAGTTCAGTTCAGTTCAGTTCATTTGCTCAGACGTGTCCAACTCTTGTGCAACCCCATGAATCACAGCATGCCAGGCCTTCCTGTCTATCACTAGCTCCCGGAGTTCACTCAGACTCATGTCCATCGAGTCAGTGATGCCATCCAGCCATCTCATCCTCTGTCGTCCCCTTCTCCTCCTGCCCCCAATCCCTCCCAGCATCAGAGTCTTTCCTAATGAGTCAACTCTTTGCATGAGGTGGCCAGGGTACTGGAGTTTCAGCTTTAGCATCATTCCTTCCAAAGAAATCCCAGGGCTGATCTCCTTGAGAATGGACTGGTTGGATCTCCTTGCAGTCCAAGGGACTCTCAAGAGTCTTCTCCAACACCATAGTTCAAAAGCATCAATTTTTCGGCGCTCAGCTTTCTTCACAGTCCAACTCTCACATCCATACATGACCACTGGAAAAACCACAGCCTTGACTAGATGAACCTATGTTGTCAAAGTAATGTCTCTGCTTTTTAATATGCTATCTAGGTTGGTCATAACTTTCCTTCCAAGGAGTAAGCATCTGTTAATTTCATGGCTGTAGTCACCATCTGCAGTGATTTTGGAGCCCAAAAAATAAAGTCTGACACTGTTTCCACTGTTTCCCCATCTATTACCCATGAAGTGATGGGACCGGATGCCATGATCTTCGTTTTCTGAATGTTGAGCTTTAAGTCAATTTTTCACTCTCCACTTTCACTTTCATAAAGAGGTTCTTTAGTTCTTCTTCACTTTCTGCCATAAGGGTAGTGTCATCTGCATATCTGAGGTTATTGATATTTCTCCTAGCAATCTTGATTCCAGCTTGTGCTTCTTCCAGCCCAGCGTTTCTCATGATATACTCTGCATATAAGTTAAATAAGAAAGGTGACAATATACAGCCTTGATGTACTCCTTTTCTTATTTGGAACCAGAGGAGCTATTCCACGTTCAAGGTCAGGAGGGGCAGCGGTGAGGAGATACCCCTTGTCCAAGGTAAGGAGCAGTGGCTGTGCTTTGCTGGAGCAGCCGTGAAAAGATACCCCACGTCCGAGGTAAGAGAAACCCAAGTAAGATGGTAGGTGTTGCAAGAGGCATCAGAAGGCAGACACACTGAAACCACAATCAGAGAAAACTAGTCAATCTAATCACACTAGGATCACAACCTGGTCTAACTCAATGAAACTAAGCCATGCCCATGGGGCCACCCAAGATGGGTGGGTCATGGTGGAGAGGTCTGACAGAATGTGGTCCACTGGAGAAGGGAATGGCAAACCACTTCAGTATTCTTGCCTTGAGAACCTCATGAACAGTATGAAAAGGCAAAATGATAGGATACTGAAATAGAAACTCCCCAGGTCAGTAGGTGCCCAATATGCTACTGGAGATCACTAGAGAAATAACTCCAGAAAGAATGAAGGAATGGAGCCAAAGCAAAAACAGTACCCAGCTGTGGATCTGACTGGTGATAGAAGCAAGGTCCCATGCTGTAAAGAGCAATATTGCATAGGAACCTGGAATGTCAGGTCCATGAATCAAGGCAAATTGGAAGTGGTCAAACAGGAGATGGCAAGAGTGAACATCGACATTCTAGGAATCAGCGAACTAAAATGGACTGGAATGGGTGAATTTAACTCAGATGACCCTTATATCTACTACTGCGGGCAGGAATCCCTTAGAAGAAATGGAGTAGCCATCATGGTCAACAAAAGAGTCCAAAATGAAGTACTTGGATGCAATCTCAAAAACGACAGAATGATCTCTGTTCGTTTCCAAGGCAAACCATTCAATATCACAGTAATCCAAGTCTATGCTCCAACCAATAATGCTGAAGAAGCTGAAGTTGAATGGTTCTATGAAGACCTACAAGACCTTTTAGAACTAACACCCAAAAAAGATGTCCTTTTCATTATAGGGGACTGGAATGCAAAAGTAGGAATTCAAGAAACACCTGGAGTAACAGGCAAATTTGGCCTTGGAATATGGAATGAAGCAAGACAAAGGCTAATAGAGTTTTGACAAGAGAACACACTGGTTCTCTTGTCAGTGTTGGAAGACAATAACTTCTTCCAACAACACAAGAGAAGACTCTACACATGGACATCACCAGACAGTCAACACCGAAATCAGATTGATTCTATTCTTTGCAGTCAAAGATGGAGAAGCTCTATACAGTCAGCAAAAACAAGACTGGGAGCTGACTATGGCTCAGATCATGAGCTCCTTATTGCCAAATTCAGACTGAAATTGAAGAAAGTAGGGAAAACCACTAGACCATTCAGGTATGACCTAAATCAAATCCGTTATGATTATACAGTGGAAGTGAGAAACAGATTTAAGGGCCTAGATCTGATAGAGTGCCTGATGAACTATGGAATGAGGTTTGTGACATTGTACAGGAGACAGGGATCAAGACCATCCATTCCCATGGAAAAGAAATGCAAAAAGCAAAATGGCTGTCTGGGGAGGCCTTACAAATAGCTGTGAAAAGAAGAGAAGTGAAAAGCAAAGGAGAAAAGGAAAGATATAAGCATCTGAATGCAGAGTTTCAAAGAATAGCAAGGAGAGATAAGAAAGCCTTCCTCAGCGATCAATGCAAAGAAATAGAGGAAAACAACAGAATGGGAAAGACTAGAGATCTCTTCAAGAAAATTAGAGATACCAAGGGAACATTTCATACAAAGATGGGCTCGATAAAGGACAGAAATGGTATGGACCTAATAGAAGCTGAGTCTCTCATTACAATATTTAAAAACTGTGTGGGAGATGTCAAATGACCTAGCAGAAAAATCTACAACCAGGCACCTAATTCAAACAGGTTTGAAAGACACAGGATTCACATTCCTAACATTTTGCCTATAAAATCAATTGCCTTCTACATTTAGTTGTGAAGAGTTAACAAATTCATGTAAAACCCAAAACTTACATTTTTCAGCAGAAAATCTGGCTCCACGTTTGTGAGAGTTATTTATGCTATTAAGAGGGCTAAATGTCACTTATATTTATCACCACATTTGTAGAGCTGGATATCAGATATCTTAATCTTCAAAGTTGTTATATTTTGTGGTTGAGACATATTCTACCAAACCACCCCTTTTTCTAATACTTGCCAAGGTGATGACAGAGAGAGAGAGTTGTCTAACCTGATAAAATTTCATTTCCCAAATTATTCTAACTCGTCTAAATTAGTCTGAATCAGCATCTATCTTTCCTGCTTTTTTCCATCTGTTCTCTTTTCACACTTGCCTAATTTATCATTTGATTGATACCCTGGCTATTTACCGTATTGTTCAAAAGAGAATGCTATGCTAAGTCACTTCAGTCGTGTCCGACTCTGTGTGACCCCATAGACAGCAGCCCACCAGGCTCCCCCGTCCCTGCGATTCTCCAGGCAAGAACACTGGAGTGGGTTGCCATTTCCTTCTCCAATACATGAAAGTGAAAAGTGAAAGTGAAGTCGCTTAGTCGTGTCCGACTCTCAGCGACCCCATGGACTGCAGCCTACCAGGCTCCTCCATCCATGGGATTTTCCAGGCAAGAGTACTAGAGTGGGGTGCCATTGCCTTCTCCGTCAAAAGAGAAAGAAAACATTATATCTTTAAATTTATAATAAAATAGACTTAAATAATGATAAATTTAGCGTCCTTCCTAGTCCACAGCCTATGAAAGGCTTCCTCTACATTTACCACTGGCCAGTTGCTGCATAGTTCCCAGGTGCCTCAGATAGTAAAGAATCTGTCTACAATGCAGGAGATCTTGGTTCATTTCTTGGGTTGGGAAAAGCCCCTGGAGAAGGAAATGGCAACCCACTCTAGTATTCTCCTGGAAAAACCCATGGACAGAGGAGCCTGGTGGGCTGCAGTCCTTGGGGTTGCAAAGAGTCAGACAAGACTGAGTGACTCACACTTGACTTTCCTTTCCCACTAGTAAGACAGTAAAATAAAAGGGGGGTACAAACTCAAGGAACAGGCTAGGGATATAGTGCAAGCATGCTTGTAAATTTTGTTATGCACTCCCACTGTACTGGCATTGGCCGAAAGCTTACTTTTCCTGGAAGATGTTGAAAGATGCAGAACAGCACTCCTTCTCTAACCCTGAGAAAAGCCATATAATAAACAAAATAATCATTTTTCTTGAGCTCCTTAGAGAGCTGAGGTCATAAAACAATCAAGTAAACTGAATTCTAAATAAGGACAAGCCTTCTCCCAAAAGAGCCAGGCCACACAAACTTATTTACCTTAGGAAGAGTATTGGACATAAAACAACAAGTGCATAAAAAGAAATCAGCTAAAGTTTAACAAATGCTTAGCACCCCATGTGTGACCCCATGCTTCAGTTAAGATAGCTGGTAGACACAAGGGACGTTCACACTCACTCACACTCTCTTTTCTACAGGCTTCCATCAGATACTCCCAGAAAAAATGGAGGCAGGGCAAATGAGGTGGAGCTTTGCACAGGTATGAGGGAAGTGAACAACAGCTGCTAATGGCCAGGGTAAAGCTAAGCCTACTTCCCTGAAGTGTTCTTTGTTACAAAACAAAAGCCTTCATCTGCCAGGGAAGGGATATAAACTCCCTCCTCTTAGGGAACAGCAGAGATGCAATACTTCTGTTGTTGTTTAGTTGCTTAGTCATGTCTGACTCTTTGCAACCCCATGGACTGTAGCCAGCCAGGCATCTTGTTCATGTGATTTCGCGGGCAAGAATACTGGAGTGGGTTGCAATTTGCTTCCCCAGTGGGTATTCTGGACCCAGGGATCGGACCTGTATCTCCTGCATTGGCAGGAGGATTCTTTACCGCTGTTCAGAACCACCAGGGAAGCCACATTGCTTCTGAGGTAGAAGTGAAACCTGTCTGCTTCTGGGAAAGAGACAGGGGAGCCTATCCTCCTGAGGACACAGCCAGAGACCCATCGTGCTGAGATAGAAGTAGAAGCAAATCTCCTCCTCCTTGAACCCAGCATCCTACACACTTCAAAAAACAGATCTGCTATTACTGCAGGAAAGGTGAAACACCTCTGCTGAAGCACACCCAAAAAAGGAGCAGGGATGGAAAAAAAGCCCAACTTTAGAGGCTCAGGCACACAAACCTGCCTAAAACTGACCAGGAAAGTAAAAGTGCCCCACCTCCATGAGAAATCTAGCTGTGAATAATAAGCACAAAGTACCACTGGACTGGAGCTTGGAGAAAAATGCCCTCTGTGGCACAGCTCTGCAGGGACCATCAAAACCTGAGAACAGAATGTGAACTCTGAGAAAGATCTTTCAGCTTCCCAGGCACCAAACTAAGTACTAGCTAATGGAAGTCAAACACTGGAAGACCAGAAGCCTATGATATATGAGAAGCAGCTCCACCAAGCTCAGCTCAGCTATGGAATCCACTTCCCACACCAAAAACTTTATTGAAGGAAAGAGAAGTAAAAGGAGGGCAGGGGGGCTTTACCATTTACTTCATAAATGCTATTTATCTCAGATTCTGTAGCTCTTTTTTACAATGTTAATCATTCTAACTTGTCTAACTCAGTGAAACTATGAGCTATGTTGTGTAGGGCCACCCAAGACAGACGGATCATGGTGGAGAGTTCTGACCAAACATGGCCCACTGGAGAAGGGAATGGCAAACCACTTCAGTATTCTTGTTTGAGAATCCCATGAACAGCATGAAAAGGCAAAAAGATAGTACATTAAAAGATGAACTCCACAGGTCAGTAGGTGCCCAATATGCTACTGGAGAAGAGTGGAGAAATACCTCCAGAAAGAATGAAGAGATGGAGCCAAAGCAAAAACAACACCCAGTTGTTGATGTGACTGGTGACGGTAATAAAGTCTGATGTTGCAAAGAGCAATACTGCATAAAAACCTGGAAGGTTAGGCCCATGAATCAAGTTGGAAGTGGTCAAACAAGAGATGGCAAGAGTGAATATCAATATTTTAGGAATCAGTGAACTAAAATGAACCAGAATGGGTGAGTTTAATTTAGATGACCATTACGCCTATTACTGTGGGTAAGAATCCCTTAGAAGAAATGGAGTAGCCCTCATACTCAACAAGAGTTCAAAATGCAGTAACTGGGTGCCATCTCAATACTGACAGAATGATCTCTGTTCATTTCCAAGGCAAACCATTCAATATCACAGTAATTCAAGTCTATGCCCCGACCAGTAATGTTGAAAAAACTGAAGTTGAACAGTTCTATGACTTCTAGAACTAGCACTCAAAAAAAGATGCCCTTTTCATTATAGGGGACAGGAATGCAAAAGTAGGAAGTCAAGAGATACCTGAAGTAACAGGCAAGTTTGGCCTTGGAGTACAAAATGAAGCAGGGCAAAGGCTAATAGAGTTTTGCCAAGAGAACACACTGGTCAATAGGAAACACCCTCTTCCAACAACACAAGAGAAGACTCTACACATGGACATCACCAGACAGTCAACACTGATCAGATTGATTATATTCTTTGCACCCAAAGATGGAGAATCTCTATACAGTCAGCAAAAACAAGACAGGGAGCTGACTGTGGCTCAGATCATGAACTCCTTATTGCCAAATTCAGACTTAAATTGAAGAAGGTAGGGAAAACCACTAAACCACTCAGGTATGACCTAAATCAAATCCCTTACGATTATACATGGAAGTGACAAATAGATTCAAGGGATTAGATCTGATAGGCAGAGTGTCTAATGAACTATGGACAGAGGTTCATGACATTGTACCAGAGGCAATGATCAAGACCATCCCCAAGAAAAAGAAAAGCAAAAAGGCAAAATGGTTGTCTGAGGAGGCCTTACAAATAGCTGAGAAAAGAAGAGATATGAAAGGTAAAGGAGAAAAGGAAAGATATACCCATTTGAATACAGAGTTCCAAATAATGGTAAGGAGAGATAAGAAAGCCTCCTCAGTGATCAATGCAAAGAAATAGAGGAAAACAACAGAATGGAAAAGATTAGACATCTCTTCAAGAAAATTAGAGATACCAAGGGATCATTTCATGCAAAGATGGGCTCAATAAAGGACAGAAATGGTAAGGACCTAACAGAAGTAGAAGATATTAAGAAGAGGTGGCAAGAATACACAGAAGAACTATACAAAAAAGATCTTCACGACCAAGATAATCACGATGGTGTGATCACTGACCTAGAGCCAGACATCCTGGAATGTGAAGTCAAGTAGGCCTTAGGAAGCATCACTAGGAACAAAGCTAGTGGAGATGATGGAATTCCAGTCGAGCTATTTCAAATCCTAAAAGATGATGCTGTGAAAGTGCTGCACTCAATATGCCAGCAAATTTGGAAAACTGAGCAGTGGTTCCAGGACTAGAAAACGTCAGTTTTCATTCCAATCCCAAAGAAAGGCAATACCAAAAAATGTTCAAACTACCATACAATTCTACTCATCTCACACACTTACAAAGTAATACTCAAAATTTTCTAAGCCAGTCTTCAACAGTATGTGAACTCTGAATTTCCAGATGTTCAAGCTAGATTTAGAAAAAGCAGAGGAACCAGAGATCAAATTGCCTACATCCGTTGGATCATTGAAAAAGCAAAAGAGTTCCAGAAAAACATCTACTTCTGCTTTATTGACTATGCCAAAACCCTTGACTGTGTGGATCACAACAAATTGTGGAAAATTATGAAAGAGATGGGAATACCAGACCACCTGACCTGCCTCCTGAGAAATCTGTATGCAGATCAAGAAGCAACAGTTAGAACTGGACATGGAACAACAGACTTGTTCCAAATTGGGAAAAGAGTACATCAAGGCTGTATATTGTCACCCTGTTTAAATGCCAGGCTGGATGAAGCACAAGCTGGAATCAAGATTGCTGGGAGAAATATCAATGATGTCAGATATGCAAATGACACCACCCTTATGGCAGAAAGCAAAGAAGAACCCAAGAGCCTCTCCATGAAAGTGAAGGAGGAGAGTGAAAAAGTTGGCTTAAAACTGAACATTCAGAAAACTAAGATCACAGCATCCAGTCCCATCACTTCATGGCAAATAAATGGGGAGACAATGGAAGTAGAGAGACTTTATTTTGAGGGGCTCCAAAATCACTGCAGATGGTGACTGCAGCCTTGAAATTAAAAGATGCTTGCTCTTTGGAAGAAAAGCTATGGTCAACCTAGACAGCATATTAAAAAGCAGAGACATTATTTTGCCAACAAAGGTCTGTCTAGTCAAAGCTATGGTTTTTCCAGTAGTCGTGTATGCATGTGAGAGTTGGACTATAAAGAAAACTGAGCACCAAAGAATTGATGCTTTTGAACTGTTGTGTTGGAGAAGACTGTTGAGAGTCTCTTGGACTGGAAAGAGATCCAACTAGTCCATCCTAAAGGACATCAACCCTGATATTCATTGGAAGGACTGATATTGAAGCTGAAACTCCAATATTTTGGCCACCTGATACAAAAAACTGACTCATTGGAAAAGACTTTGTTGCAGGGAAAGATTGAAGGCAGGAGGAGAAGGGGACGGCAGAGGATGAGAAGGTTGGACAGCATCACTGACTCAAAGGATATGAATCTGAGTAAGCTTTAGGAGTTGGTGATAGACAGGGAAGCCTGGCGTGCTGTGGTCCATAGAGTTGCAAAGAGTCGGACATGAATGAGCAACTGAACTGAACTGAACTGAATCATTCAGTCAAAAACTGTAAGCACACAATGGTTCAAGAAAATTCCATTTTCAATAGTTAAAGCAATTAAGAAAATCAGAGGAATTACTTGGATATCTGAACAATCAGGTGGATAATAGTCATGATTAATATGTTAAAGTATCTAGCAGAAGAAATAAATCACATACAGGAACAGATAAAATTTAGGGAGAGAAAGAAATTATGTTTAAAAGGTTGAGAGCATGCTAGTGAAAAAGAAAAAACAGTCAAAGGTAAAGATTTCCTTCTCTGTACTTATCAGAAGACTTGATACTACTGAAAAATAGCCAGTGAATGAGAAGATAGGTTAAAAAAATCCAAAATGAAAAGTAAATAGATATGAAAGAGAGAGAGAGGGAAAAGAAAGAAAGAAAAAAGTGCAGGAAGAAAGGAAAGGAAGAGGGAGGAAGGGAAGGAAAGAAGAAAAGAAAAAGAGAGAGAGAACAGGGCAACCAAGAACCATGATCAATATCAACAATATCAATTGACCTAATATGCATGTATCACAGATCATCTCCCAAAAGAGACAGAGAGAGTGTGATAGAATACATATTTAAAGAGGTAATGGTTGGGAAATTTTCAAAATTAAAGGAAGTAAACAAACCACAGATCTAAGATTCAGAATGTCTGAAGATTCATGTGTGTGTGTGTGTGTGTGTGTGTGTGTACACTCTTGCCTGGAGAATCCCAGGGACAGCGGAGCCTGGTGGACTGCCATCTATGGGGTCACACAGAGTCAGACACGACTGAAGCGACTTAGCAATATATATATATATCAGATCAGATCAGTCGCTCAGTTGTGTCCATCTCTTTGCGACCCCATGAATTGTAGCAGGCCAGGCCTCCCTGTCCATCACCAACTCTCGGAGTTCACCCAGACCCACGTCCATCGAGTCAGTGATGCCATCCAGCCATCTCATCCTCTGGCGTCCCCTTCTCCTCTTGCCCCCAATCCCTCCCAGCATCAGAGTCTTTCCCAATGAGTCAACTCTTCGCATGAGGTGGCCAAAGTACTGGAGTTTCAGCTTTAGCATCGTTCCTTCCAAAGAAATCCCAGGGCTGATCTCCTTCAGAATGGACTGGTTGGATCTCCTTGCAGTCCAAGGGACTCTCAAGAGTCTTCTCCAACACCACAGTTCAAAAGCATCAATTCTTTGGCGCTCAGCCTTCTTCACAGTCCAACTCTCACATCCATACATGACCACAGGAAAAACCATAGCCTTGACTAGACGTACATTTGTTGACAAAGTAATGTCTCTGCTTTTGAATATGCTATCTAGGTTGGTCATAGCTTTCCTTCCAAGGAGTAAGTGTCTTTTAATTTCATGGCTGCAGTCACCATCTGCAGTGATTTTGGAGCCCAGAAAAATAAAGTCTGTTTATTTATTTCTGTTTCCCCATCCGGTCCCATGATGGGACCGGATGCCATGATCTTCGTTTTCTGAATGTTGAGCTTTAAGCCAACTTTTTCACTCTCCACTTTCATTTTCATCAAGAGGCTTTTGAGTTCCTCTTCACTTTCTGCCATAAGGGTGGTGTCATTTGCATATCTGAGGTTATTGATATTTCTCCTGGCAATCTTGATTCCAGCTTGTATTTCTTCCAGTCCAGCTAACTGCTTAAACTACCCCCAGAAAGAAAAGAAAATACCTTGAAGGCAGAGAAAAGGGAAACATTACATGTAAAGAAACAAAGATAAGAATACATCAAAGAAGAAAGCAATGGAGTAACATCTTAAAAGCCTTTGAAGATACAGAAATTGTCAACCCATAACTGTATACCAAATAAAGTTATCTTTCTGAAGTAAAGACAAATTTTTTTTTTCTTTTCATACCAACAACTGCAGAGAGAATTCTTTGCCAGAAGACCTGTGCTAGGAGCATTAAAGGAAGTTCTTTAGGCAGAAGGTTTAGTACTATAAAAAACTAGATTTATACAAAATAAAGTGAAAGTGAAAGTTGCTCAGTCCTGTCTGACTCTTGGTGACCCCATGGACTATACATTTCACAGAATTCTCCAGGCCAGAATACTGGAATGGGTAGCCATTCCCTTCTCCAGGGGATCTTCCCTACCCAGGGATCAAACCCAGGTGTCCCATATTGCAGGCAGATTCTTTATTAATTGAGCCACAAGGGGAACCCACAAAATAAAATGGAATACTAAAAATGGTAAAAATGAGTATAAATATAAAACATTTTTTATCTTACTCACTTTAGAAGACAGTTGAAAATAACTGACAAGGTAGCCAAGAATACTCAGTGGGAAAAGGATAGTATCTTAAATAAATGGTGTTGAGAAAACTATATGCACATGCACAATTGTTTGAAATTATTACTGTAATTCATATGCAGATATTGGACCCCTTTCATAAACCATTCACAAAAACTAACTTGAAGTAGGTTAAAGACTTAAATATAAGACCTGAAATCTTAAAACTCCAAGAAGGAAACACAGGGAAAAATGCTTCTCAAAGTACATCTTGGCAAAAATTTTTCTGATATTACAAAAAGCACAAGCCACAAAAGCAAAAATAAATATGTGGGACTACATACATCAAACTAAAAAGCTTCTGCACAGAAAAGAAACAATCAACAAAATAAAAACAAAAAGACAAACTAAGCAATGAAAGATAATATCTACAAACCATCTAGCTGATAAAGGGTTAATATCCAAAGTGTATAGGAAACTCAGACAACTAAATAGTAAACAAACAAACAAAACAACAATAATCCAGTTACAAAACAGGCAGAGGAACTAAATAGGCATTTTTCCAAAGAATATATACAAATTAACAACAAGTATGTGAGGAAATGTTCAAAATCACTAATTATCAGGGAAATGTGAATTAAAACCACAATGAGATATCATCTCATACTTTTTAGAACAGGAATTATCAGAAACAAAAGAGATAAGTGTTGCTGATGATGTAGAAAAAAGGGAACCCTTGTGCACTGTTGTGGGAATGTAAATTGGTAGAGCCACTATGGAAAGCAGTATGAAGGTTCTTCAGATAATTAAAAATAGAACTATCAATGTGATGCAGCAGTCCACTTCTGGGTAAATATCCAGTGGAAATAAAGTCAGGATCTCGAAGAGCTATCTGCACTTCCATGTTCGATGAAATATTGTTTACAGTAGCCAAGATACCAAAACAACTTGAATGTCCATCAGAGGATGAATGGATCATGAAGATGTTATATATATATAACATATATATATGTTATATATATGTTATATATATATATAAATATAAAAAATAGAATATTATTCAGCTTTGAAAAAGAAGGAACTCTTGCCATTTGTGATATGGATCCTAGGGTGGAACTTGAAGGCATTATGCTAAGGGAATTAAGTCAGACAGAGAAAGACAAATACTGTATGCTATAACTTATATGTGGAATCTAAAAAAATCTAAGCTCCCAGGAACATATTATGGTGGTAGCCAGAGGTCAGGGGTCACTCTCAGGAATAGGGAGATGTCAGTTAAAGGGTACAGACTTCCAGTTCTAACATAAGTAAGTTCTGGGAATCTTTTACAGCATAGTGCTTACAGTTAATACTATTTTACCATATACTTGAAAGTTGCTAAGAGTAGACCTTAAATGTTCTCACTATAAAAAAGTAATTATGTGAGGCAATAGAAGTGTTAACTAACTCTACTCTGGTAATCATTTTTCAATATAAAAGCATACCAAATCATCACAATGTAAACCTTAAACTTATACAATGTTTTATATCAATCATATCTCAATAAATCTGGAAAAAAATTACATATAGAGTTGTATGCTTTAAAAAACAGTAAATGACATATAAGGTACTAAGTATAAAATGTACTCTTTCAAGAATCTTGGCTGTAAAGTAAAGGAGAAAGGTAGATGGATCAGAATGAGAAAGGAATCAATTGCCTTTTTTTGGCCTTAGTTAAGGAGAAATTTGAATATGTTGAAGACAGTTGTTGAAAATATTAGTGAGAGAAAATAATTAAGATGGGAGAGAAAATGTGCTGGGGCTAGTTTTAGTTGGAAGACATGTGGTTCAGACCCATAGTGGAAGCATTAGTCAGTGATGGACAGAAACCTCTTCTGTGGAAACAAAGGCAGAGAGTGTGGGTATGCACACAGATGACTGTAACTATGTAGTTTATAGGGCTGAATATTTAGATAGCACCCTGCTGCCTCCTTAAAGTTTTGATTTTAAATGTTCTATAGCTTTTATAAAGTAAGTCCTGAAAAGCTGAAAACAAAATGGAGCTCCTG
The DNA here is from genome assembly GCF_032452875.1 of Bos javanicus. Taxonomy (NCBI): domain Eukaryota; kingdom Metazoa; phylum Chordata; class Mammalia; order Artiodactyla; family Bovidae; genus Bos; species Bos javanicus. The sequence goes on from NC_083868.1 coordinate 89,218,502, forward strand.
GGTAACAACTGCATAATAATATAATAAAAATAATGATAGGCATTCTATTCTCAGAAGGTAAAGATCTAAGGAGATGAGACCCTTTATATTATCTGATACCCATCAGAACCAAACATATAATATTTATCTGACAAATACACTTCTGTAGTTTTAAAAAATATTGAAAAAAATAAATGGTTTTACGTACTTTGAGCACAAACATCATAATGTAAAAAATATATATACATTTTATCTTAAGTTTTAAAGTCTCTCTTCCCAGTTGAATAAGATACTTGTGGCTAAGGTGCGATAAAAATACACAAAACTCTACTATGTAACAGGTATTTTTAATATCTTTCTCCATAACCTGATTTCTTTTTCAAATTTTTTAAATGAAGAATGACATATCATGGTTATGACACAATGAGGTAAGACTTCAAAATGCAAGTGGGTGTTAGGCAGGAGAATACTGCTAACAAACAAAAAAAAAATGTAGGTTGGAGTCCCACACACCACTTAAAAAAAGTCATGTCTATTACTCTCAATCACTTATTGCTAAAAATAAAATATCACAGAATATAAAGTGTCAGAGAGGCAGTCAAGAGACTTCCCTCAGATTTTTCATTGCATAAAATTAATTGGTTCAATTGAAGTTGGAGGATTGTCTAGGGGTTTCTGATAAATGCTCTTTAAAAACCTTGTAGCAGTAGGTTTTGAAGTGAGAGGGAAATCTATTTATTAGCACAAGCTGTTCCATTGGAGGCATTTATAATTTGGTCAAACTAATTCCAGAAACAAATGTTCCCATCAGAAGTTGCATGCATTGCCAATAAAATAAATGTGAGATAGAACTAGTGCACAGAGAGAATGTTATATAATTTATTTTTTTAGGTGAGATCAGAAACTCAAAGTAAATCTATTTTCCTTGTTATGATGCAGAGTACATATAAGACTCTCATCCTGGTCTCTGAGTCTCTGTTAGGGGAAGTATCATACCATTTTCCCTGTGAATAGAGTTTGATAGAAACATGTTGTTTGTTTTCATCTGTTATACCAATGACAGTCTGTGAAAATTTCAAGATAAATTGCAGGACAAGAAAAAGTTGGGAGAGTCATGTTTCCATCCTCTCACCAGTAATTTAGACTATATTATACTACAGTATCTAAAATTAAAACGTCCCATGGATAGAGGAGCCTGGTGGGCTGCAGTCCATGGGGTCGCTAAGAGTCAGACATGACTGAGCGACTTCACTTTCACTTTTCACTTTCATGCATTGGAGAAGGAAATGGCAACCCACTCCAGTGGTCTTGCCTGGAGAATCCCAGGGACAGGGGAGCCTGGTTGGCTGCCGTCTACGGGGTCGCACAGAGTCGGACACGACTGAAGTGACTTAGCAGCAGCAGCAGCAGCAGCAGCGTGTACTATCACTACCACAGCATGAGTTGATTGAGTTTGGTGGTGATGCAATGAATGGACCCCAGTGCAGGGTTCACCTGACCCAAGTTTGTACCTTAGCATTAATACTTTTGAGTCAAGTTGGCCAAGTTACATATTTGCATAAATGGAAATAATGAAAATGTCCTTCATCAATAGTATGTTGAGTGAATTACACAAGAAAATGCATGTTATAAGCGAAATCTATAAATTTCAGAGATCTATAAAACTTTATGGAATGTTTATTGTTGGTTAAGAGCAGGCAAAGCTCAAAGCTGCTCCAGATAGCAGGGCTCACAGTGAGTATTTGGAAATCCTTCTTGGTCCTGATTTGGAACATTTTCCCATCAGTCAGAACAGTTAGTTAACAGCTTCAGTTCTATGTATTTTTTAAAAATTGCTTAGCAAAGTAACATCAATGCTTTTAAAGAGCAGATTTCCTATTTTGATGACATGCTAGGACTTAATGAACCACAATGACTAAATATGACTGATCACTATCATATTCATATGCTGTTGTGGGTGACTATCTAAATAAAGCTTATTCATGAGGACAAAGAGAACTGCATGTCTTGCTTATCAGAACCTCACACTATAATGGGAATGGAGCAGGAAGCACAACAGCCAGGTTCACTAATTCAAACTGAGTACTGAGAAATAACAAGGGCACAGATGTACTTTGTTTCCTAATAGAAATTGGGCATCTGTAACCAAATATTGATAATTTTTTTAAACATTAAAAATTTTCCCCACACTATTCTTTTATATGTGACCGTTTTTCAAAATGCTTGTCACTGGATGTTACGGGATATAATGGGAAAAAATAAAACTCCACAGCATTTCAATGCTTCTATCTATGAAAACACAGAGATATATTCTCCCATGTCCTTCCACATACACCCTCCACAGAAAGGTTATGCGTTGGCTATGAATGTGTTCCCACTCAAAGATATTGCTGCAGTGAAACAGTTAACTGTCTTCAGAGATATGTTTCAAACTCCCTCTGAGGAAAAATAGTGCCAGTATATCAAATAAGCATTTGGCATTACTGAAAAGCAATGGAGAAGACCTAATGTCAGAGTCAGAGTTTGGAGCATGCCCAGATAATACAGATGAGGGCCCTGAAAAAGGGAGTTCAATTCTGAGCATTCTGCATTAAAAGAATTGGTTCCATTTCAGAAGCTTTCATTGCACAGTGACCGTGTGTCCACACTACTCTAAGCGCTGGGATTTCACTGGAGAATAGGCACAAGTCCCTTCCTCAAAGAAATGACAGAGTCCCTGAGCAGGGATTTCTAATGTCCTGAGGTGTGATGGAGAGACAGACTACAGATTCATCCTCAGCCTAACCCAAGTTGACTCAACTAAGCTGCCATTAAATGAAGAGTAAAGACTGTCTGATTTACGATGATTCAACTTAATGATATTCTGACTTCATTGTGGTGTGAAAGTGCTATACATTCAGTAGAAACTGTAATTCCAATTTTGAATTTTGTTCTTTTCCTTGGCAAGTAATATGCAGTAGACATTCTCTTGTGATGCTGGGCAGGGCAGAGAGTGGCAGTTCCCAGTCAGGAGGGGAAAGATTCAACACATTTACAATGATTCTGTACCCAGACAACCACCTGTTTTTCACTTTCAGTACAGTATTTCATTAATTGAATGAGATAGTCAACACTTTATTTTAAAACAGGTTATATGTTAGATGATTTCAGCCAATGGTGGGTTAATGTAAATGTTTTGAGTGCATTTAAGGTAGGCTAGGCTAAGCCATGATTTTGGATAGATTAGGTGTTTTAAATGCATTTTCAACTTAACATAGTATGATGGGTTTTTCAGAACATAATTCTATCATAAGTGCAGGAAGTCTGTAAATATCAGCCATATCTGGGAGCACTGATAAAGGAAAAGCATTTAGACTGAGAGTACAGCATATGCCAAAGCAATTCAGCCTTAAGTAAGTAAGTAAAGTCGCTCAGTCGTGTCCAAGCCTTGCGTGAACACAAAACATGGGATAGAAGGGCAAGCAATGAGGCTTGGAGAAATAAGCAAAAGTCATCATGAATGGATTGTTCTCTTTTTAAGGAGCAAGAAGCTAGGACATTGTTCTGCAGATGTAGTTTTAGAACCTCTCTTATCATCAACTTGACCTGGAAATGTTCTCTTTCTTAACACAGATTTCTGCTCCATGCCTTGTCCTTTAACGAGCTATCAATTCAGTAAGTCCAAAATGAGCTCTAGAATGTATCATTTACAGAGGGAAAAAAAAAAAAAATCCTGTAAAAAGAGAAAAAAAAAAAATCCTGTAAAAAGAGAAGTTTAAAAAACACAGTATAGAAATAAGTATATCAGTAATCAGGAAAAATATAATTGTTTGTTTTACTATATTGATTTAGTATTTGATATTATGTAATATTTTTTCCAGCTTCCCTGGTGGCTCAGTGATAAAGAATCTGCCTGCCAATGTAGGAGATGCAGGTTCAATTCCTGGGTCAGGAACATCCCCTGGAGGAGGAAACGGCAACCCATTCCAGTATTCTTGCTGGGAAATTCCATGGACAGAGAAGCCTGGCGGGTACAGTCCACGGGATTGCAAAGAGTTGAACACGAATGAGCACACACGTGCAATATTTTTTCATCATAAACTGACAAACTCCTAACAAATAATAGATGAGAACTTTCCTAATGTATTAAAGGGTGTCAATCAAATATATAGTAAAGTATGCCTTACTTTTATTGAAACTTTAGAAACTTTCCAACTAATGTCAAGGACAAACTGCAACTCTCACTGTCACTATTAAGCAACATTTCACTAGAATATTTGACAGAAGGAGAGAAAGGAACAGGAAAAAGACAAAAAAATAAGATATAAAAGGAGAGGTACAGAAAATGTGAGTATTCATGAAAACAAGATTATCAACTTAGAAAGTCAATAGGAATCTAGAATGAATTATTAGAACTAGTTAGAACATTTTCCAGTATTGTTGAATACAAGATGAATATAAAAGTTAACTTGTACACTGGCAATAATCATTTAGAAAATCAAACGTTAAAAAGTAGTTGACTAACATTAAAAAAACACTATAGATATCTAGAAATAAACCTATCAAAAGGTGTAAGACATTTGGGGAGATTATTAAACTTTTGAAGGTTATAAAACAGACCTGAATAAATGGCAAATATATAAAATTCAAGATGGAAAAATATTATCATAGCGATATTAATTCCCACACACTATCTACTAATTTAAGTCTGTTAACTGAATTAAAATTTAATTTTTCCCAGCTATTTTATTTATAATACTGTGGCTAACTCACATGCAGAAAACCATACAGTTCTGTCCCATTTCAGGAAAAGTTTTCAGTCAACACTAGCACACTATATAATGACAAATATCTAGAAACTGTGACCTTTTTGGGTCTAGAGAGACAAAAATTCCTATATTTTTATGGTATGTGACAAAGTAGTTTTAAAACTCAAAGAGTCTAGAAGAATCAAAAAGTTTTGAAGGAAAATATATGAGGTATGGGGTTTGCCTACAATATCAAAACATTATAAAGCTATGATAATTGAAAGAGTGTTTTATTGGCGTGATGAAATTCAGTGTCTAGAAACAGACCTACACATATGGTAACTTGGTATACAACAGGAAAACTTCACTGGAGAAAAGTTGGGTAATTTCGAGAACAATAGAACACCCATATGCCAAAAAGGAACAGCAACAACAAAAAGAAACTGGACCCATATTTCACACCTTATATAAAAGTTAAGTTAAAATGAATCATAGATCTACATGTAAAAGAAAAAAAATTAAATTTTTATTAGAAAACATAGTAGAAAATCTGCAGCCTTTGGGTTAAGCAAAGAGTTCTTAGATACGACACAAAAAGCATGGCCCAAAGGATAAAAAATAGAAAGAAAAAGGAAACACAGAGACAGGAAAGAAGGAAGGAAGGAAGAGACATTAACCTATTGCTCTGCAAAAGACCTTGTTAAGAGAATGAGAAGAATTTCTGCGCAACTTAAGACTTTTTAGTGGAACTTTTTTGCAGCTTTACACAGCTCTGGCCAAGACTTTGTCAGATATATCACAGTCTGAGGCTCTCCCTACTCAATAATGTTTCCTTCCTTCTTTCCTTTCACAAATTTCAGATCCATATCATGATCTGAATGCTTTGCCTGCCCAATTCTGCTTCCTTCCCACTATCTTCAGAGGCTTACCTACCAATAAACCTTTTCCTCCTTTCACTCTGTGTCATCTGTTTTCCAGAGTATATAAACTAACCTTTTACTAAATGCTAGAAGATAAGGGATCAATGCCACTGAGGTTTGGGTGAAAATGTTTGGAATCTCAAAATTTCATAATAATAAATTTGTCAAGTATAAAAGTAATAGAAGTACACTTTGTAATATACAAGATCTAGAAAAATATGCCCCAATACACTTTTTGTTCTAGATTTCTACTGTTTAAACTGCTCAACTTTTCCTAAGTATACTTGCAGTAATTAGAGAAATTTAATCTGTTTTTGGGAAATACTACAACCATTCACATTGCCACTACATCTTGTCAAAGCACATGGCTGATGGAATAAATGAATGAATTAATAAAATCCTGGCACATTTAATATTATTTGTGTATGTGTCATTGAGAACAGCTAAGAATATACTGAAAAATAAGATTGATAAATGAGAACAATATATTAAAACATAATGTAAAATAAAAATTTAAAAGTATACATGCAGATATATACAACTAGATTATAGATAGATTAATATGGGAGGAAATATGTTTTTAATTTATTTTGTTTATAAAATTTTTAAATTTTTACTTTTTTATTGAATGAAAGATTCTTTAAATTCTACAGTACTTACTAATTTTCAAAAGACAAAAAATTTTAAAACATATGATATTGGCAAAATATATTAAAATATAATAGTGTGTTAATGTAACAGGAATGCAGGTACTTATATATCATGCATCAGCAGTGAAGGGAACATTTTTACAATATTTCTTGAGGGTAATTTGAAATAAACACCTTAATAATGCACATATTATATGGTTTAGGGGTTCCACTTCTAACACTTAATGCTGAAGCAACATTCCTAAGATATAAGCCAAAATTATTTTTCAGAATGTTTACTACAGCGCTTTTTATCATTGCAAAAAAATATGAAAACTAAATATGTTGCTAAACTTAAGGTGTTGAATGAAAAAATTCCAATTTGTATACAATGGGTTATTCTTTTGACATTTAAAAACAATGTTGTAGAATTGTGTTTATTGACAAAGAAATAATTTATAAAATATTATTAAATGAAAAAATTATAAAATATATATAAGGTATATATGAGGTAAATGTACAGTTTCTGACAGAATGTGGTCCACTGGAGAAGGGAATGGCAAACCACTTCAGTATTCTTGCCTTGAGAACCCCATGAACAGTATGAAAAGGCAAAATGAGAGGATACTGAAAGAGAAACTCCCCAGGTCAGTAGGTGTCCAATATGCTACTGGAGATCAGTGGAGAAATAACTCCAGAAAGAATGAAGGAATGGAGCCAAAGCAAAATCAATACCCAGTTGTGGATGTGACTGGTGATAGAAGCAAGGTCCCATGCTGTAAAGAGCAACATTGCATAGGAACCTGGAATGTCAGGTCCATGAATCAAGGCAAATTGGAAGTGGTCAAACAGGAGATGGCAAGAGTGAATGTTGACATTCTAGGAATCAGCGAACTAAAATGGACTGGAATGGGTGAATTTAACTCAGATGACCCTTATATCTACTACTGCAGGCAGGAATCCCTTAGAAGAAATGGAGTAGCCATCATGGTCAACAAAAGAGTCTGAAATGCAGTACTTGGATGCAATCTCAAAAACGACAGAATGATCTCTGTTCGTTTCCAAAGCAAACCATTCAATATCACAGTAATCCAAGTCTATGCCCCAACCAGTAATGCTGAAGAAGCTGAAGTTGAATGGTTCTATGAAGACCTACAAGACCTTTTAGAACTAACACCCAAAAAAGATGTCCTTTTCATTATAGGGGACTGGAACGCAAAAGTAGGAAGTCAAGAAACACCTGAAGTAACAGGCAAATTTGGCCTTGGAATACAGAATGAAGCAGGGCAAAGACTAATAGAGTTCTGCCAAGAAAATGCACTGATCATAACAAACACCTTCTTCCAACAACACAAGAGAAGACTCTACACACGAACATCACCAGATGGTCAACACTGAAATCAGATTGATTCTATTCTTTGCAGTCAAAGATGGAGAAGCTCTATACAGTCAACAAAAACAAGACCAGGAGCTGACTGTGGCTCAGATCATGAACTCCTTATTGCCAAATTCAGACTGAAATTGAAGAAAGTAGGGAAAACTACTAGACCATTCAGGTATGACCTAAATCAAATCCCTTATGATTATACAGTGGAAGTGAGAAATAGATTTAAGGGCCTAGATCTGATAGACAGAGTGCCTGATGAACTATGGAATGAGGTTCATGACATTGCACAGGAGACAGGGATCAAGACCATTCCCATGGAAAAGAACTGCAAAAAAGCAAAATGGCTGTCTGGGGAGGCCTTACAAATAGCTGTGAAAAGAAGAGAAGCGAAAAACAAAGGAGAAAAGGAAAGATATAAACATCTGAATGCAGAGTTCCAAAGAATAGCAAGAAGAGATAAGAAAGCCTTCTTTAACGATCACTGCAAAGAAATAGAGGAAAACAACAGAATGGGAAAGACTAGGGATCTCTTCAAGAAAATCAGAGATACCAAAGGAACATTTCATGCAAAGATGAGCTCGATAAAGGACAGAAATGGTATGGACTTAACAGAAGCAGAAGATATTAAGAAGAGATGGCAAGAATACACAGAAGCACTGTACAAAAAAGATCTTCATGACCCAGATAATCACGATGGTGTGATCACTGACCTAGAGCCAGACATCCTGGAATGTGAAGTCAAGTGGCCTTAGAAAGCATCGCTACAAACAAAGCTAGTTGGAGGTGATGGAATTCCAGTCGAGCTATTCCAAATCCTGAAAGATGATGCTGTGAAAGTACTGCACTCAATATGCCAGCAAATTTGGAAAACTCAGCAGTGGCCACAGGACTGGAAAATGTCAGTTTTCATTCCAATCCCAAAGAAAGGCAATGCCAAAGAATGCTCAAACTACCACACAATTGCACTCATCTCACACGCTAGTAAAGTAATGCTCAAAATTCTCCAAGCCAGGCTTCAGCAATACGTGAACCGTGAACTTCCTGATGTTCAAGCTGGTTTTAGAAAAGGCAGAGGAACCAGAGATCAAATTGCCAACATCTGCTGGATCATGGAAAAAGCAAGAAAGTTCCAGAAAAACATCTATTTCTGCTTTACTGACTATGCCAAAGCCTTTGACTGTGTGGATCACAATAAACTGTGGAAAATTCTGAAAGAGATGGGAATACCAGACCACCTGATCTGCCTCTTGAGAAATTTGTATGCAGGTCAGGAAGCAACAGTTAGAACTGGACATGGAACAACAGACTGGTTCCAAATAGAAAAAGGAGTTCGTCAAGGCTGTATATTGTCACCCTGTTTATTTAACTTATATGCAGAGTATGTCATGAGAAACGCTGGACTGGAAGAAACACAAGCTGGAATCAAGATTGCTGGGAGAAATATCAATAACCTCAGATATGCAGATGACACCACCCTTATGGCAGAAAGCGAAGAGGAGAGGTGAAAGTGGAGAGTGAAAAAATTGGCTTAAAGCTCAACATTTAGAAAATGAAGATCATGGCCTCTGGTCCCATCACTTCATGGGAAATAGATGGGGAAACAGTGAAAACAGTGTCAGACTTTATTTTTCTGGGCTCCAAAATCACTACAGATGGTGACTGCAGCCATGAAATTAAAAGACGCTTACTCTTTGGAAGGAAAGTTATGACCAACCTAGATAGCATATTCAAAAGCAGAGACATTACTTTGCCAACAAAGGTTCGTCTAGTCAAGGCTATGGTTTTTCCTGTGGTCATGTATGGATGTGAGAGTTGGACTGTGAAGAAGGCTGAGCGCCGAAGAATTGATGCTTTTGAACTGTGGTGTTAGAGAAGACTGTTGAGAGTCCCTTGGACTGCAAGGAGACCCTACCAGTCCATTCTAAAGGAGATCAGTCCTGGGATTTCTTCGGAAGGACTGATGCTAAAGCTGAAACTCCAGTACTTTGGCCACCTCATGGAAGAGTTGACTCATTGGAAAAGACTCTGATGCTGGGAGGGATTGGGGGCAGGAGGAGAAGGGGACGACAGAGGATGAGACGGCTGGATGGCATCACTGACTCGATGGACGTGAGTCTGCGTGAACTCCAGGAGTTGGTGATGGACAGGGAGGCCTGGCCTGCTGCGATTCATGAGGTCACAAAGAGTTGGACATGACTAAGCGACTGATTTGATCTGATCTGTACAGTTTCTGAATATTTATTGCAAATAATCTTTATAAAAACAACATTCTGCTCAGAAGTTTAAGTAACATAGTAAATGTCACCAATTAATAAGTGGTAGAGCAGGATTTGGATCCAAAGCCAACTCTTTCAAAGGCATGCAAACTTTCAACAGTACCATGATATATTATTTTAAAATAATTTCAATAAAAACTTCAGTATGTTATAAAATGAACAAATTTAAAAAAAACTTATGAGGAAAACTACAGTATTACATTCCACCTTCTCCCGACTCTGGTCTTCTATCCTAAAGTCAACTCTTAATTCTTACTGGTTTTCCTTTTTTTCTTGGCCAGTGAAAGCAGTGAAAGCACAGTCAACCACTGGACCACTAGGGAATTTCCTGTTTTTACTTCTAAGACTACTGATATAAATTCCCTTAGTCTCAATGAAAAAGTGAAAGTGTTAATGGCTTAGTTGTGTCCGACTCTATGTGAGTCCATGGACTGTAGCCCACCAGGCTCCTCTGTTCAAGGGATTTTCCAGACAAGGATACTGGAGTGGTTTGCCATTTCCTTCTCCAGGGGCTCTTTCCAACCCGGAGATCGAACTCTGTCTCCTGCATTGCAGGCAGATTCTTTATCGGCTGAACTACAAGGGAAGACTGGTAGTCTCAATTAGTCTCAATAGTCTTATTTAAATACATTATCACTGACTCTCTAATTTGAAATACAATGATTTACCTCACTCTACACCTACAATTTTTCATAATTATGTTATTTTCTGACATCTCTATGGGACAAAGAATGCCCAAAACTTTACTTTTTACTTTGTCTATTTTTAGAAAGTATTTTTGACCACACTAAGTCTTGCTGAGAATTTCCTGTGTGATGTCGTATGAAGCAGTGATAGCAGGGATTTTTATCTTCTCCACAACATCTGGAAAAAACTTTAAATATTCTACAGTTCAGTATGAAGTTATCATTTGTTTGTTTTTGGTAGATTTTCTGCATCATACTATAGAACTGAACTTCTATTTTGAGTTTTGTCATGGTTTATATCTGCAAACATCCATTAGATCATGGAAAAAGCAAGAGAACTCCAGAAAAACATCTACTTCTGCTTTATTGACTATGCCAAAGCCTTTGACTGTGTGGATCACAACAAACTGTTGGAAGATTCTTCAATAGATGGGAATACCAGACCATTTGACCTGCCTCTTGAGAAATCTGTATGCAGGTCAAAAAGCAACAGTTAGAACTGGACATGGAACAACAGACTGGTTCCAAATAGGAAAAGGAGTTCGTCAAGGCTGTGTATTGTTACTCTGCTTATTTAACTTATATGCAGAGTACATCATGTGAAATGCTGGGCTGGACGAAGCACAAGCTGGAATCAAGATTGCTGGGAGAAATATCAATAACCTCAGATATGCAGATGGCACCATCCTTATGGCAGAAATCAAAGAAGAACTAACGAGCCTCTTGAGAAAGTGAAAGAAGAGAGTGAAAAATCTGGCTTAAAACTCAACATTCAGAAAACTAAGATCATAGCATCCAGTCCTATCATTTAATGGCAAATAGATGTATGGAAATAGTGGCAGACTATTTTGGGGGGCTCCAAAATCACTGCAGATGGTAACTGAAGCCATGAAATTAAAAGATGCATGCTCCTTGGAAGAAAAGCTGTGACCAATCTAGATAGCATACTAAAAAGCAGAGATATTACTTTGCCAACAAAAGTCCATCTAGTCAAAGTTATGGTTTTTCAGTAGTCATGTATGGATGTGAGAGTTGGACTAAAAAGAAAGCTGAGTGCTGAAGAATTGATGCTTTTGAACTGTGGTGTTGGAGAAGACTCTTGAGAGTCCCTTGGACTGCAAGGAGATCCAACCAGTCAATCGTAAAGGAAATCAGTCCTGAATATTCGTTGGAAGGACTCATGCTGAAACTGAAACTCCAATACTTGGCCACCTCATGTGAAGAACTGACTCATTGGAAAAGACCCAAATGCTGGGAAAGATTGAAGGCAGGAGAAGCGGGTGACAGAGGATGAGATGGTTGAATGGCATCACTGACTTGATGGACATGAGTTTGAGGAAGCTCCAGGAGTTGGTGGTGGACAGGGAAGCCTAGCAAGCTGCAATCCATGGGGTCGCAAAGAGTTGGACACGACCAAGCAACTGAACTGAACTGGTATAAATATTTATTGAATTTTATAAAATTTGTTCAGTTTGTTTAGCTATTTTCTTTATTCTATTAATGTATTTAATTAAGTTGGCTAATCTCAAATGTTAAACCAAACTTATATTCATCAAATAAATCCAACTTGCTCATAATGCCTTATTCTCTTATATTTTTCTGGATTTGATCTGCTAACATTTCATTTGATTTTAACATTTCTGTTCTTTTGAGATTAATTCATTATTTTCATTTATTGGGATGGTCTTATCATGTTTAATATCAAGATTGTACTTGCCTCATAAAAGAAATTGGAAAATGTTCCTCTTTTCCTAACCTGTGATGTTTGGCAAATATAACAGGTCAAGTGATATGTGACTGGAATTTTCTTTGTGGGTCATTTTTAATTACAAATTTCATTTCTTTTGTAAATATAAGATGATCCAGATTTTCTGTTTCTTATTCTGTCTGTTTTGATGAGCTGTGTTTTTCTAAAAACATTGCCTACTTTATCCAAAATTTCAAATATATCCATTGTTTCTTAAAATGACTTAAAATATTTATATGATATGAAATAATGTCTTTTTTCATTCCTGATATTGGTTTTTTGTACCTTCTCATCATTCCTGGATCATTATTGCCAGAAGTTTATCAACTGTATTTGTTTTAACAAAGGGTCGTCTATTCAGATGACACCACCCTTATGGCAGAAAGTGAAGAAGAACTAAAAAGCCTCTTGATGAAAGTGAAAGAGGAGAGTGAAAAAGTTGGCATAAAGCTCAACATTCAGAAAACTAAGATCATGGCATCTGGTCCCATCACTTCATGGGAAATAGATGGGGAAACAGTGAAAACAGTGTCAGACTTTATTTTGGGGGGCTCCAAAATCACTGCAGATGGTGATTGCAGCCATGAAATTAAAAGACGCTTACTCCTTGGAAGGAAGGTTATGACCAACCTAAATAACATATTCAAAAGCAGAGATATTACTTTGCCAACAAAGGTCCGTCTAGTCAAGGCTATGGTTTTTCCAGTGGTCATGTATGGATGAGAGAGTTGGACTGTGAAGAAAGCTGAGTGCCGAAGAATTGATGCTTTTGAACTGTGGTGTTGGAGAAGACTCTTGAGAGTCCCTTGGACTGCAAGGAGATCCAACCAGTCCATTCTAAAGGAGATTAGTCCTGGGTGTTCATTGGAAGGACTGATGCTAAAGCTGAAACTCCAGTACTTTGGCCACCTCATGCGAAGAGCTGACTCATTGGAAAAGACCCTGATGCTGGGAGGGATTGGGGGCAGGAGGAGAAGGGGACGACAGAGGATGAGATGGCTGGATGGCATCACAGACTAGATGCACATGAGTTTGGGTGAACTCCAGGAGTTGGTGATGGACAGGGAGGCCTGGCGTGCTGCGATTCATGGGGTCGCAAAGAGTCAGACACGACTGAATGACTTAACTGAACTGAACTGATAGCTTTATTGCTTTTCTGTCACACACTGGGCTTTTATTTGGTTAATTTTTTTCTCTGACATATGTTCTTATCTTCTTTCTACATTCTCTGAGTATACTTTGGTGGGGCTTTTAAAATCATTTTTATTGGGGAATAAGTTAGGACCAAAAAAACCCTGCATCTATTAAACGCAATTTGATGAATTTGGTATTTGAATTTGTTGTTGTTGTTCTTCAGTCGCCAAGTTGTGTCCGACTCTTCACAACCTCATGGACTGTAGCATGCCAGGCTTCCCTGTTTCTTGGAATTTCTCGGAATTTCTCGGAATTTGCCCAAGTTCAAGTGTGCTGAATCAGTAATGCCATTCAACTATCACATTCTCTGTCACCCTCTTCTTCTGCCTTCAATCTTTCCCAGCATCAGGATTTTTTCCAATGAGTCAGCTCTTCCCATTATATGGCCAAAGTATTGAAACATCAGCTTTAGCATTAGTCTTTCCAAAGAGTATTTGGAGTTAATTCCCTTTAAGATTGACTGGTTTGATCTCCTTGCTCTCCAAGGGACTCTCAGGAGTCTTCTCCAGCACCACCGTTGGAATACACCTATTAACGAGCTGAAATACGCCTATCACCTGTTAAATCTTTGGGCCTTCCCAGGTGGTGCAGTAGAAAGAGTCTGCTTGTCGGTGCAGGAGACATAAGAGATGCAGGTTTGATCCCTGGGTCGGGAAGATCCCCTGGAGTAGGAAATGGCAACCCACTTCAGTATTCTTGATCGGAAAATTTCATGGACAGAGGAGCCTGGCAGGTTATAGTCCATGGGGTGGCAGAGTCAGACGTGACTGAGCACATACACACACGAACACACACACACATTTTACTGACTCTGATAATCTTTGCCTTTTAATTAGAGTGCTTATTTAAAATAACATTTAACATTTGAAACAGTTGGAATTATATGTACCATTTTGTTATTGATTTTCTGATTGTAATATCTGTTTTCATTTTTTTCCTGTTCTTGTTACTTTTGTAGTGTTTATTCTTTAAACTCACATTGTAATATATCTACTAACTTTTTGCTCATATTTCTGCACATATTAACTTGTTAATTATGTGTTTTTAGTATCCTGTTATTTTCCTGGAAATGCCCACATATATTCTTAACTTATTTAAGTCTATATAGAAGTAAGTATTGTTGATTTTCAAAAACTTTAGAATATGGCAACTGCTTTTACTTTCTTCTAACTTTTTTGTTTTATTCTTGGATATTATATATGTATATTCAACATTATATAAAGGCATATACTATATATATATATATCATATTATATAGACTATATATCCCCGTAAAATTATTTTTGTTTTTAAAAATTAACATTTATATGCACTCACATATTTTCTATTGTTCTTGTTTTCTTTTAGAATCTCAATGACTTCTCTGTAGGAAGAATGCCCTTCAGTATTTTCTTTAATGTAATTCTACTGCTGCTAAATTACATCAATATTTCTTTTGCTATTATCTAAATCTTTACTTTTTCTCATTTTTGAATAATATTTTCAATGATTACAGAATTCTAGACCAGAGGGCTTTATTCCCTCCCATCAGTACTTTGAAGATATCATTTCATTGTACTTTGACTTTATCTTTTGTGTTCAAAGTTATTTTCTGTTTTTACTGTTCTTTAAATGTAATGTACCATTTTCTTCTGGCTGATTCAAAGTTCTTTTAATATTTGTTTTTCAACACCATGCTTTTATAAGCTAAAATATTTTGTTTAGTCTTTTAACTTTGTTTAGGGTCACGAAGTTTTTGAATATGTGATTTGATGTCTTTGAACAATTTGGGGAAAATTCTCAGCCATTATCTTTTCAAATACATTTTTTTATCCCATTCTTCCTATCTCTTCTCCTTGAACTCCATTTACACATATGTTAAACATGAAAATTCGTATTGGCTGTGCCTTATGTTCCATCCTTTGATTTTCCTATTCTTTAGTCTGCATATTTTCTTCTGATATATCAGGACCACTAATTCTGTCACTAATTTTCTATTTGCTGTTTCTATTCTGGTGTTAAACTGATTCATTTAATTATTAAATTCAGTCATTTTCCATTTCAGAATTTCCACTTGATGCTTTTTTTATTTCTGCATATCTGCCAAAAATTCTCCACCTCATCATTTATTTTAATCATATTTATTTTTTGATCCCTGATTATTTTTCTCCAGATCTGTTTTAAAGCTTTCATTTTAGTATCATGATTGTTTCTTCCCAAGGCTAATTTATTTATTTTATATATTTTTTTGTTTTATTCCATTTTTCTGATATAGATTCTCAAATAATTTCCTCAGAAAAGGTGGATACAAAATCAAATTTACAGATTCTTACATGTCTAAAAATATCACTTTTGCTTTCACCCTAGATCAATACTTCAGTTGAGTCTCAAAAATTCTGTTTAAAAAGTTTCCATATGAATAGCTTTATTTATCAACATCCAGCATTGCTAATAGAAAGTACAAAACAAGCAAGTATTTTTGTTTGTTTTTACAGGTGAATTAAGGATATGTATGTGAAGGCCACCTGGGGCAGCTGTTCAAAAAGACATCAATTTGTCCCATGTTTTCAAGTTTTTAGTCTTTCTTGTCTTTACTCAGGAAGCTAGGCTTCTGACTCCACTGAAATTTCACTGTGCATATTATGAAAAATGGCTCTTTTGGCTCTGTTTTAATTTTCAAATTGTCATCATGTCCTCAACTGTCTTTAGTCTTCCAGAAATGTATTTGTCTCTCTCCTTTTCCACTCCGTAATTAACCCTGTCTCATGATTCATGCCATTGTTTAAGGTTTATATGTATTTTTTTAAGTTCTTATTTCTATACATCACCAGAAGAATGAAAAGTGAATGAGTATTATACATGTACTCTCTTGAGTTAAAACTCCATACCACTTTTAATATGAATAAATGAGCAGGTAAATGGAAGGACATTTCATTTATTTCACAAATTAATTGTGATATCAACATGACATATGTCAACTTTAGCCTTCAGGATTTCTCATACTTTTCATTATGCTACTTTGTTTTCCATTTTGGAAATTTAATGAGTGCAGGTTAAGTAAAACGATTGTGACCTGACACTTTCTATGCCTACATTTTTTTCAGTTCAGACCAGGAGCTTGTGTTTTCTAAAGAAGTTGGGATAAAAAGCCTTGACCAGAGATTCACCAGCATAATTATAATTTTTTGAATCTCTATAAATTCTTCAATAGAGATGAACTTCAATGCCTTTAATGACTGGCACCATAGAATTGAAAGAGCTTCAAAAACCAGTCATCAATCATGCATGGCAGTTCTTTACCCAGACACATGTTAAAGGATTTAACGGGTTCTTAAGATGTGTACACCTTGAAACTTCTAGGTTTGATTTAAAAGAGCTCACTAGGATATAATTAACTCAGAACTTAGAGCCTTGTACATAATTTAGAAGCAATTACAGTTCAAGGAAATAATAAACCAACTTTTCAAATTCAAACAGAAAACAGTCTGAAAAAATAGAATTAATCACTGGCAATTACTGAGTTAAAATTTCTAACTTATTACCTAAAATCCTCCCACATAATCATGCATTCAACTTTAACTGAGCCAGCAATTGTAATCATAATTAGAGCTGTACAGACATTAAAAACTCAGAAGACCATAAAATACATGAAGCCGCTATTTCAAAAAAGTAACTGTTTCAACTTTACACCCTCAAAGTTTTAATATAGCTTACATCCTAGGTATACCTTACAAATTTGAAGCTTGTGACAATTTTAAAACAAGATATAGTTTTATATAATTATGTAACATATAATTTTGATTTTTAGACAAAATATAATTTTGTACAGTTTTGGAAAACAGGTTTGAAAAATCAATAGTAAAAATCCTGTTTGTTCTTTCAAGTGTCCTTTAGAATATTATTTGGATATTTAATTGCATCTTAGAGCAACCAGTATGCTAACTACAAACAGTTTGCTATGTCTCACTAATAGGCCTGGAGTTAGACTGTTTTAGTTACTGCTACACTTGAAAATAATAAAAATAATTTCAGACCTTTCGTTACATTTAAACTAGCTTAGCTTCTCCCTGATTAGTCTAAAAATACGGAAATTTTACTATATCTATCTTTAGTAACTTTAAAGCCATCTTTCACATAAATACTCATTAAGACTATAAAATGACATTTCTTCCTGTAATCCAATGATAAGGAAAACTAAAAGGCTTCAAGATAATTCGTGAGGATTTTATTCATAAAGAGAGAACAATTATTTCCTTTTAAATAAAAGTCAATTCCATGACAACTGTAAACTTAAGAAATCAGCATCCTTGCCTGAGTCTTAGCTTCTGTGCAAATAAAGCTCCAGGGCAGGTACATCTGAAATGCTGCCACCCAGCAATGGAGACTCAGACATGAACAACAGAGTTGTAGACACAGTTGGATAAGAAGAGTGCGGCACGAATTGAGAGCAGCATGGAAACATATTCAGTACCATATGTAAAATAGATAACCAGTGGGAAGTTGCCGTATGATGCAGGGAGCTCAACCTGGTGCTCTGTGATGACCTAGAGGGGTGGAATGGGGTGAGAGGTGGGAAGGAGGTTTAAGAGGGAGGGGACTCATGTATACCTATGGCTGATTCATGTTAATGTGTGACAGAGACCAACACAATATTGTAAAGCTATTATCCTCCAATTAAAAATAGAATAAAATACTGCCATCACATCTGCACATTCTTTTCTTTTCTGTTATTCTGCAAATCTCCCTCAGTTGAATTTGGGAAGGTTCCTTTCTGATTATCATAATAAGGAAACATTAAAAACAACAACTATAACAATGAAATGTCCAAATATAAAAAATAGCCCAAACATGAAATGAAAAGATACTGGAAAAGTCAACTATTTAATATTATGATAGTATTCAGCATATTGTAGACATCAGCAAATTTCTCCAGAATGAGAACAGAAAGCCTCAACATAAAGAATGGGATTAACTTAGTTAAAAGGCCAAATAACAATAACAACAATAACACTACCCTAAAATCAATCTGTAGAACTATGACAGAGAAGATTTAGGAAATGTCTCAGTCTAATAAAAAAAGATCAAGTTGTTTTCTTCTGACTTAATAGTCATAGAAATGTCAGTCTAAGCAAAAATCTGAAAAAAGAAAACAATAAACACAAATAAGTTGCCTGTGTATTGTCGAGCAAAAGATACACTATCACCAAAATCACGACTGGGTCAGGACAATTCATGGGGAGTTAATGTGTCTATTGTCATTTTGTTCATAAAGTGAAGACGGCTGGATCATAATATCCATGACTAGCTTACTGTCACCAGTTACAAACATTATCCAACTATGCCCTTTGCTCTGACTTCATGACTAACAAATACATTTTCTATAATATTTGCTTTTCATATAGACTATCCTAAGAAAGGGAAGATGTGCAAATAAAATATAAACTGTCATATACATTGTATAGTTAAATCTCTCATTTTAAGCCAATAAATTAGGACTCTTGTTTTTATAGCCATGTCTTGTGAGTCTAGTTATGGAAAACCAATATTCCCAAATGAGCTTAATTTAAATATCACCAAAATTTGTTTCTCTTGACCTGCAAGCCTAAGATATGCATGCCTACTCAGTAGTGTCAACTCTTTGAAACTCCATGGACTGTAGCCCACCAGGCTCTTCTGTCCATGGAATTTTTCAAGCAAGAATACTGGAGTGGGTTGCCATTTCCTTTTCCAGGGGATCTTTCCTGACCAGGGATTGAACTTGCATCTCCTGTGTCTCCTGCGTTGGCAGGTGGACTAAGAATTTACACCTAAATTATCATCTTTTAAGACTCAAATACAGAATTCAGTTGGACTCCTTGTCAATATTGTAGACATCTATGAAAGCGAAAGTCACTCAGTTGCATCCAACTCTTTGTGACCCCATGAACTATACAGTCCATAGAAATCTCCAGGCCAGAATACTGGAGTGGGTAACTGTTCTTTTTTCCAGGGGATCTTTCCAACCTAGGGATTGAACCCAGGTTTCCTGAATTGCAGGTGGATTCTTTACCAGCTGAGCCACCAGGGAAGCCCAAGAATACCAGATTGGGTAGCCTATCCCTTCTCCAGCAGATCTTTCTGACCCAGGAATCGAACTAGGGTCTCCTGCATTGCAGGTGGAATCTTTACCAGCTGAGCTACCAGGGAAGCCCATAGATATGTATATTAGCTTTTAAATTCCATAAATATGAAACGGTATTCCATTGTGTAACTGAGTGTACACTCTTGAACTTACATCATTTATTACTTGTTTATTTAAAAATATTCATTGAGGGATTATACAACTGGGTCAGGCATCATGCAAATCAATGAAATGCAGAACCAGATTTTGTTACATGCATTGACATTCTGTATCTAGCAGGTCTGATCTATTGAGCATGTACTATGTCAGGCATTGTTCTCAGAACTCTTGTGACTATTGTTCCATTTAATCTATAAAATCACTCAATAGATATTTCCATTCTATTTTCTTTTAAGATGAAGAAACAGAATGATAAAGTTTAAAAGTTTAAGTAACTTCTCAGAATCATACAACTGGGATGCAAAGTTAGAGGCAGAGTTCATATATAAGTTTATGGTTTCCCCTGGTAAGAAAGAGAAAAATTAATTACACAAACATATACAAATGTAGGGCTTTCCCTGTGGTTCAGTGGTAAAGAATCTGTCTGCCAATGTAGGAGACACAGGAGATGCAGGGTTGATCCCTGGGTCAGGAAGAGCCACTGGAGGAGGAAATAGCAACCTATTTCAGTTTTCTTGCCTGGAAATTTCTACAGACAGAGGACTGTGGTAGGCTAGAGTCCATGGAGTTGCAAAGACTCAGACACGACTGAGCGACTAAGCACACACACATAGATTTAAATGTAAGTTAGTCCATTGAAAGACAATTTATAATGATATATGAGAATGGTGTGAAATAAGACTGGATATGGAGGCAGGGAACACATCATGAAGAATTTTTGTACCATCTTAAGGACAAACCAGTTAAGAGTTTTACCAAAGAAGATAGGCTTTTTTAAAAGATCACTTTAATTGCAAAGTAGAGAACAGAGTTAAGAGTCTGGCTGGATGAAAAGAAACTATTTAGAAGGAATTTTAAGAATCTAATGTGCAAAGACTAGAGGTGGTGGGGATATGGAGAAATGGACTGTTTCCTAGCACCGGGACATAATGTCAACAGAACTCACGGCATGTCGATTCTAGGAATCTGATTTGTTCAGCTGAATGGATGGTACAGCCATTGCCTGAGACATAGAAAGATGGAAAATAATCACATCTTTGAAATTATGTTCACACATCCTTCCTAATATCACACTTCTTACATGTGTCAAAGCATAGCCAATTGTTTCTCCACTTTCCGAAAGCCACAGTGTGTAATTCAGTTAAGTCTTCTTTAGTCTCACTACAGGTCTGTATTCTTACTAAAAGGATACAGGGAAATGATCTCTCTGTTCAGAATACTGTTCCCATTGGTCCCTTCCTGAACGCTTCATCTTTCTTTTCTTTGCCACTAGATTTTCTTACTTACAAAAACAAAAAAAACAAAAAAAACCTTTTTTTTTTTTTTAGAACAGTTTTAGTTTTGCAATAAAATTGAGAGACAGGTACATATATTCCCCAATGGTACACATGTAAACTACCCCCATTATCAGTATTTCCTACCAGAGTGATACATTTGTTACAATTGATGAAATTACATTGACAAACCATAATCACCAAAAGTCTGTAGTGTGCATTATGATTTACTCGTGGTGTTGTAGAGTCTATGGGTTTGGACAGGTGTATAATGCATCCAGCGTAATAGCCTCATAAAGAGTATTTTCACTGCCCTAACAACCCTCTGAGCTACACCTCTTCATCCCTCCCCTCACTCTTGGCAACCACTGAACTTTCTCCTGTCTCCATAGTTTTACCTTTTCTCCATTGTCATATAATTGGAATCAGGCAGTATGTAGCCTTTTCAGATTTGTTTCTCTCACTTAGTACCATACATTTAAGTTTCCCCATGTATTTTTGTGACTTGATAGCCCATTTCTTTTCAGTGTTGAGTAAGATTGCATTTTTGGATATATGAACATTCACTTATCTATCCTCCCACTTTAAGACATTTTGGTTGATTCCAAACTTTGGCAATTATGAATAAATCTGCTATAAACATTCATGTGCAGATTCTTGTGTCCATATAAGTTATCAACTCTTTGGGTAATTGCCAAGCAGTGCAATTGCTGGTTTGTGTGGCAAGAATATATAATACATAACATATGTATTATATATATAATAAATGGTCAAACTGTCTTTCAAAATGGCTGTACCACCCACTAGATTTTTAATCACATTCATACAGCCAATATTTCTTAAAGACTTAATATTTGTTATTGTACACTTGAGATCCAGACCATTATTCAAGATTCTGTTTAACAGCACCTTCTTCAGGAAATTCCATCTCTCTTAACTCTGCCTTCTTTGCAGCCCCTCAGACCTTTCATTCAACCTATTTTATAAGATTACTTCATTTATTTTGAATTCTAACTGAATTGTTGGTATACCTGCTCCCTGACCCCATGTTTAAAGATGGGGTATTTGTGTCTCTATTTACCTCATGCCAAGCATAATTTATATTGTATGTAATAGAGACTGCATTAGGTTGTAGTACTATACCAATTAGAGATCCATAGTAGCAAAACAGTGTGTGGGTAAGTATGCGGTTAAATCTATGGTTTCTCCAGTAGTCATGTATGGATATAAAAGTTGGACCATAAAGAAGGCTGAATGCCAAAGATTCGATGCTTTTGAACTGTGCTATGGGAGAAGACTCCAGAGTTGCTTGGACTGCAAGGAGATAAAAACAGTCAATCCTAAAGGAAATCAACCCTGAATATTCATTGAAAGGACTGCTGAAGCTGAAGCTCCAATACTTTGATCACTTCATGCAAAGAACTGACTCATTGGAAAAGACCCTGATGCTGGGAAAGATTGAGAGCAGGAGAAAGGGGCAACAGAGGAAAAGATGGTTACATATGGTTAGATAGCATTACTAACTCATTAGACATGAATCAGAACAAACTTCAGGACTTAGTAAAGGACAGGTGAGCCTGGCATGCTGCAGTCTATGGGTCATAAAGAGTTGGACAAGACTTAGTGATTGAACAACAATAACAAAAGTATACAGATTCCTAATAAAAATATTTAGCTGGTTATCCATATATATACATTAGAAATAATTACAAAGAAATTATAAAAATTACAATTGAAATTAAATATGTACTTTTTTTCTAAGTGCTGATGCCTCTTATAACATCTTTTGTTTTTTAATGTTCCAAATATTTCCATAACACTGGTTGAGTGGCTACATTTTGTAGTGACTCAGGGAGGCATTCAACTAATGCAGAAAAGCTTACTTCAATGAGGGAGAAAAGAGCTTAATCTTCATTTCAGATCCATACCCTACATTTTCCAGTAGCAATAATGACTGTCTTCATGGCAGCTGTTTTCTATGGTTTCATCATTTCATCTTGAGGCATACAGTTCCTTGGAAACCTAAGAACTAAAATATATTTCCTGAAAACTATGAAAACATGATGAAACATTAATCAAAACTAAATCATCCATAAGAATTGTAACATGTGCCTGGCACTAGAACTATCAGTGGTCTCTGAAAGGAATGATCAGTTACATTAGTTATTCATCATTAGCCCAGAGGAATCCTACCCGAGTGTTCTCATAGCTGATTGAAGTGGAGCACAGGCAAATCAGAGAAGGCTGTCAAGGACACCATTTCTGCAATTTCACATTGTTTGACTATATCCTGATTCTGTTGTGAACGAAGCCATGGCACTTTGAAAAATCAGCCCACTAATGGAAATGAATCCTGAAACTAATATGAGGTCAGGGTCGGGGGCAGTGGGTGGAATGCAGTGGATGTGGTTCAGTTCAATCCAGTCACTCAGTCGTGTCCGACTCTTGGTGACCCCATGGACTGAAGCACTCCAGCTTTCACTGTCCATCACCAACTCCCGGAGTTTGCTCAAACTCATGTCCATCAAGTCAGTGATGTCATTCAACCATCTCATCCTCTGTCATCCCCTTCTCCTCCTGCCTTCAATCTTTCCCAGCATCAGGTTCTTTTCCAATGAGTCAGTTCTTTGCATCAGGTGGCCAAAGTATTAGAGTTTCGGCTTCAGCATGAGTCCTTTCAATGAATATTCAGGGTTGATTTGCTTTAGGACTGACTGGTTTGATCTTGCAATCCAAGGTACTCTCAAGAGCGTTCTCCAACACCACTGTTCAAAAGCATCAATTCTTAAGCATTCAGCCTTATCTATGTTCCAACTCTCACAACCATACGTGTCTACTGGAAAAACCATAGCTTTGACTAGACAGACCTTTGTTGATAAAGTGTGTCTCTGCTTTTTAATATGCTGTCTAGGTTGACCATAGCTTTTCTTCCAAGGAACAAGCATCTTTTAATTTCATGGCTTCAGTCATCATCTGCAGTGATTTTGGAGCCCAAGAAAATAGTCTTTCATTGCTTCCATTGTCTCCACATTTATTTGCCATGAAGAGATGGGACCAGATGCCATGATCTTAGTTTTCTGAATGCTGAGTTTTGAGCCAACTTTTTCACTATCCTCTTTCACTTTCATCAAGAGGCTCTTGAGGTCTTCTTCGCTTTCTGCCATAAAGGTGGTGTCATCTGCATATCTTAGGTTATTGATATTTCTCCCAGCAATCTTGATTCCAGCTTGTGCTTCATCCAGCCCAGCATTTCACATGATGTACTCTGTATATAAGTTAAATAAGCAGGGTGCCAATATACAGCACTTGATGTACTCCTTTCCCAATTTGAAAACAGTCTGTTGTTCCATGTCCAGTTCTAACTGTTGCTTCTTGACATGCATACAGATTTGTCAGGAAGCAGGTCAGGTGGGCTGGTATTCTCATATCTTTAAGAATTTTCCACATTTTTTTTTTTTTTGTGATCCTCACAGTCAAACACTGGCATAGTCAATAAAGCAGAAATAGATGTTTTTCTGGAACTCTTGCTTTTTCAATGATTCAACAGATCATCAATGGATCATTGGCAATTTGATCTCTGGTTCCTCTTACTTTTGTAAGTCCAACTTGAATATCTGGAAGTTCACAGTTCACATACTGTTGAAGCCTGTCTTGGAGAATTTTGAGCATTACTTTGCTAGTGTGTGCTGCTGCTGTTGCTAAGTCACTTCAGTCGTGTCCAACTCTGAACGACCCCATAGACGGCAGCCCACCAGGCTCCCCCATCCCTGGGATTCTCCAGGCAAGGACACTGGAGTGGGTTGCCATTTCCTTCTCCAATGCATGAAAGTGAAAGTGAAAGTGAAGTCACTCAGTCGTGTCCGACTCTTAGCGACCCCATGGACTGCAGCCTGCCAGGATCCTCTGTCCATGGGATTTTCCAGGCAAGAGTACTGGAGTGGGGTGCCATTGCCTTCTCCAGCTAGTGTGTGAGATGAGTGCAATTGTGTGGTAGTTTGACCATTCTTTGGCATTTTCTTTCTTTGGGATTAGAATGAAAACTGACCTTTTCCAGTCTTGTGGACACTGCTGAGTTTTCCAAATTTGCTGGCATAATGAGTGCACCACATTAACAGCACCATCTTTTAGGATTTGAAATAGTTCAAGTATTGGATGCGGTACAGAGAATAGAAAATATGACTTTTACATAAATCCCACTTTCTAATTTAATGACCTTGGGCAAATTCTCTATTCTCACTGTGCCTCCATTAATTCCTCCATAAAGTAGGAATAGTAATAGTTCCTACCTCTGAGTGTGGTTGCAGGATCTAATGTGTTAACACTGGCAAATTACTCTGGGTGCATGGAAACTATCAGTAAGTACTACTTTTATTATGTGCTCAGTCACATAGTCATGTCCAACTCTTTGCAGCCCTATGGACTGTTGCCTGCCAGGCTCCTGTACCCATGGGATTTTCTAGGCAAGAATACTGGAATGGGTTTCCATTTCCTACTTCAAGGGATCTTTCTCACCCAAGCATTGAACCAGTGTCTCCTGCATTGGCAAGTAGACTCTACCACTAGCACCACCTGGGAAACCCTATTTGTCTGTTTATAGTGGTTGTCATTTCCTTGAGATGCTTCCAATTCAATTTAGTTTTCTACAGTCTCCAATCCATGCAGGGTCTACAGTGGTGGGAGGGCCAGAATGGCTCCTCTACTCTTTCAATTCATCCTCTTCCATGGACCCTCAGTAAGTTAGAGTCCTTATGTTCCCTATTTTTCATGTCTGTTCTGGGCAGAGTGGGACATGTCCTTCCATTCATTACAAAACAAACCTTCTATGGATGTCTTCTCTTCTCCTTAACCTCTTTTTTTCCAACCTCCCAGTCTCCTATCTTTTTCTCCTCATTTCCTGATATGAAGTGACGTTTGCTTGGTTCCATTGGGTTCCAATCTGCCTAGATAGGCATGGGGAATGGGAGTAGAGTGGGCAAGTGAAGATTAATGAGAAGATTGTGTCCACTGTCAAGTTGGGCTTTCTCTTACTGTTCCTAAAAGTTATCTCTGTCTCTTCCTTATCTTGAATTTATTATCCTAGCTTCAGGGTCAGCCAGGATTCCAAAAAATGGTCCTAAGGAAAGGAGGATGTTAAAGAGCAAGAAACTCTCCTTCCACAAATCACAAATAATCGTGTAAAATCCAAATTAAATCAGACCACTTCCTGTAGAAAACATACTCAGAACTTCTCAGAGTATTTAAGAGAAATTCCAAACTCCACACTATAGCCAGTCAGACCCGGCAAGACCTGGCCTCTGCCTACTGTTCCCACCTCGTCTGTCACCACTCTCCCCTTCTCTGCACACCACCAGCCTTCCTCAGTTTCTGAACAGTTTAATCTCTTTTCTGCTTCCATGCATATGCCTGAAACCATCTTCCCTCACTTCTTTCCCCAAATAATTCCTTTATATTCTTTAGGTTTCAGCTTGATTGTCATTTTCATTGCAAAGCCTTTCCTTTCCTGACCTTGCTACCTAAACTAAAGTTTTATGCATTTTCATAACAGCATGCCTTTCCCTTGGGAGCATTAGTCATCATTTTAAATTACATATTTATTGTTTTGAAAGAATTCTAAAATTCTTGCAGTAGGCAAGAATTCAACCCCTTGCAGTAGGCTGTTCATGGACCATATCTGTCTTGCTTACTGCTATATCCCCTTGGATTCATGTGCCTATTTATTAAATACATGTTTCTATGAATTCATAGCATGGAAAACACCTAAATGCATGGTGTAAAATATAATATGAACTTTATGAGAAACGATATTTTTGTCTGTCATAATTGGTTGTATAGCTCTAATACCTAGAACAGGACCTGGTATATCATAGATATTTAATAAACATTTTAAATTAATAAATGTAACTATATTATTAGGATTATTACTATCATTATATGGAGATGAAATCTATTTTCCTAAGGCACCTTCTATGGATTCTATCCCCATTCACATAATAAAAAAATCTAGTTACCCACCACCATGACACGTTAAAAACAATTTGATCCTTCAGAGAATTAACTAGGGACAAAGCAAAAAATTCCCTTACATTGAGAGGCAACTCAGGATTGTTGCCATTTTTCAGTCTTATTTGGAATGTCCAGTTTTGCAAAATATTTTTCATATAATTTGGCATTGTCAGCTTTTATTACCAATGTCTGTATTTGAACAAAGCTGAATATTTGCATTAAGCCATGAATAGAGAAAGGGTCAGGACCTTGTCATTTCCCTGCCCATCAGTCCCTATCCTCAGGCTCTATTAGGTGATTACACTTGCCTATGTTCTGTATCTGTGAGTCTGAGCCTCTCTAGGTCTCGGTTTCTTGATTTTGCCTTATATAATCCTACTGCTTTTAGGTTGCTCACACTGATTTGGCTAATTTGGCCTGCTTAAGGCTTTGATTGACACCAACATTTGTCTTTTAGAACTCTATTTGTTCTGGCTTTTCCAATTTGGTTTTATTATATCTTGTTAATTTCTAATTTCCCTTTGGGGTTTCCTGGAGTTTGAGATTGGGGACAGGAGATAAGAAGGAACCATAATTGCAATGATGTGAGTGGTGGGAAGATGATATATATTTTAAAAGATTAATTTAGATGTTCAGATACCTCAAACCCTTTCCTGATTGGATTGTCACATATGAGTGAAAGTCACTCAGTCGTGTCCAACTCTTTGTGACCCCATGGACTACACAGTCCATGTTATTCTCCAGGCCAGAAAACTGGAGTGGGTAGCCATTCCCTTTTCTAGGGAATCTTCCCAACCCAGGGATCAAACCCAATTCTCCCACATTGAAGGCAGATTCTTTACCAGCTGAGCCACCAGGGAAGCCTAAACAGGGGAGACACAGGAGAAAAAGACCCCTTTGGGATACAAAATTATGGAAGAGAATAAAAGCTGGTGAGAAATGAAGATTATCTGTTTATTTGTTTAGTTTCTCCAGGGCAAGGAGGCTATATATTACTTTACTTATGTATCCTGAGCACTTAGCACATTATTCCGTTAATACCAGGCATGAACAAATGTTTCTTGTAGAATATGTTAGTAAAGATACATATAGGGCAGCAGCATTAACATAAATCTGCAATGGATTAATGTCAGTACATGGTTGCTTTCCATCAGAATTATACTGTGACTAAGCAGTTATCGTAATATAAGCATATGAGAAAAACATGCAAACAATATTCAGAAGGTTGTTTTACCATTATTTCAGACATGACTGAAGCGACTAAACATGTATACTATAGCAGAAAAGCAAGTGGATATGAGTGAGATAGACCAAACCAGCTCATGAGTGGCTAAATCCTTAGAAAAATCTCCCAGGGTTGTAGGGAGGATTAATTATGTGAATTCATTTATAGCACTTAGAAAAGGACAGCCTTAAATGCTCAATATATATTTGTTATTAGAAATGCTAGTTACTCTTTTTACTATTTGTAGAGCTTTTTAAGAATTTATATTCCTGATTCTGATATACAGGACTCATTAAGTTCAGGTTCAAGAAGTCATTGTTTTAAAAGCTCCTCTGTGGATTCTAAAGCAAGTCTTTGAAATGCCCCCTCTATGTCCCAAGGAGCCTGTCGGCTAAGAGTGAGAAGGACATGGCTGGGGAACTCTATTCTCTTTTATACCAGTCCTGGAGCCAGAGGGAGATGGGAGACATATTCCTTCTCATGTCCTGTGTAACCAGTCATAAACCCTGGTGCTTAATGCGTTTCAGAGGTGGACAGTCATAGTGTTTAAGGGCACTGTCATTCATCTCACTTCAGACTCCAAGTTTAGATCCTGGAAAAGAAACATTTTCAATTCTGCATAGTGTGAGCCTGAAAGACAGTGAGCTTAAAGAAAGATATCCAAATGCTAACTGTCTTTAGTGCTTTATAAGTATTTCTAATTCAACATGTACAAAATGAATTTCATTATCTCTTATCTTGATTTTCTTACATTATTTTCTTGGTTTAATGGCCTATAACTCAACTAGTATCCAAACATAGAAATTTAGGGTTTATTTCAATCTACTCTATATTCTTTACTGCCAAACAGTAGATATGAATATAGATACAGAGCTATAGCTGAATATATATGAATATGATATATATATATGTATGTATGTATACGTATTAATATAGATATATCAATACAGATAGCTTAGGAAACAGTCCCATGTCGCTTTGACTGTCACACTGTCCTCTATATTTCATCACTTTCCTGCCTGAAGCCCTCCATTGATTTTTTCATGCCTAAAGGATAATGTGCATACATCTTGGTGTAGACCAGAAGAATCTCCACAGCATACTGGGAAACAATATACTGAACAGTTAAGCAAATGGGCTTTGGAATCCCACAGAACTGGGCTGAATTATGACTTCATCCCTTACTAGCTGTGTGATCTTGGGGAAGTAACTTTTCTATGGCTCAGCCTCTTCATTCATCAAATGGAGATGTTAATAACGCACTTAAGAGAGCACTTAAGATTATTAAATTATATATGATGCTTATCACACCTAGCAGAGTAAGTGCTAAATAAATGGTGGTACTAGTTGATGATATTGCCATGTTAGTTTCAGTAACATAGTCTATCTCCAATTTACCTTTTAAGGCCTATCTTTCCACCCCTCCTCCACTTTCCCATGTCTTTCCACTTCTGTCTGTCCTGTGTACTACAATCACATTGGACTTCTCACCTCTGTACTACAATCACATTGGACTTCTCATCACTCTCTGAACGTGACTCTGTTCATGATCTGATTTCTTGTATTTTGCCTCTTCAGAATCTATTATTCATCTTAAAGACTTGCTGCAAACTGCACCTCTTCTCTGAAGCCCTTTAAAGATTTTCTTCTTTATAACAACACTCAGTTCACATTTCCATTATAGGCATCCTTATACCAAAAAAAAAAAAAAAAAGAAAGAAAAGTAGAGTGCTGCCAGGGATGCTCTATTTAATCAAAGATTAAATAAACTATAAGTGGAAAGAAATGTAATCACTTCAAAAATAAAATACTCGGTAGAACTGCAAGAATTTCTGTTGCAGTTCAGGAGAGTAAAGACCTCTAAGTAAAATAATGAATAGGCATGAATTATTCTCATTATTTTTACTGAAACTCCAAAATAAATTCTCCCTTCTACAGTTTCTTTTGGGGGTCTGTATGTAATGGTGTAGGTTTCTCTGGTGGCTCAGTGGTAAAGAATCAGCCTTCCAATGCAGGAGGCTCAGGTCCCATTCCTGGGTTGGAAAGATAACCTTGGAGAAGGAAATGGCAACCCACTTCCATATTCTTACCTGGAAAATCCCATGAACAGATAAGCCTGGTGGGCTACAGTCCGTGAGGTCACAGAGAGTCAGACATGACTTAGCGACTAAACAACAACAATAAAATGGGAGGTGGAGGCAGTTGCCACCTATAGCAGCCATTTATGCATGCTGCAGTGGGTCTCTGCTCAAGCTCCACCCCAAAGAAAGCAACTGTCAAGGGGTGATGTTATTGGTCCTGCTAAGCTATTGGTCCATATGGCAGTGAGCCCCTTCCCCTTGCCCTCCTCTGTATAACAAGATCTTGAATCCAGTCTGGGACAAGATGTGTTTTTTTGAGACTCTAGTCTGCCATCTTCTCTGCTGGCTTTCTGATTACAGTCTTTTTCCTTGCCCCAACAACTCATCTCCCTGGCATGTTGTGCAGCAACCAGAGCAAGCTTGGGCTTGGTAACATGTCTTGGAATCTGATTCATCAATAAATAGTTGCTCTTCAAATATTATCTGTAAGACACTTTCTGAGTTCTAATCAGTGCATTAACGGCACTATGCCTAATAAAACCACATCCTGTCACATTATGCTGACAGATGGTTTTCCTGTAGGAAATGACCATCAGTAGCATTCTTAATAGATACAGATTTTGGATAATGGTAATATGTCAGCAGATATATTAATATTTTTTTCACTTTGGTGGCATGATATCATAATTTAGCATTAATGACACAGTTTGAACTCAGTAAGATATTCTTTAAAATCCTTACTTACAAGTAATTGACAACAATTTTAAGCAAACATTCTGCTTAGTTGTTGGCCATTTGTAGCAGTGGATGGAACAATCTCAGAGATGTATGGTGCTGTTTCTCCTTCCACTTGTACTGGTGGTGATTGGCTTCCGGAAACCAGCAGTGGTGAGCACTAATTAGTATTATTCCCCACGGCAGATAGGATCTTCTGTCACTCAGCAGAAGTATATCTTAGAGCAGTTCTACTGCAGACACATTTCCCCTCAAGTATCATCCTCATATAAATCTTTTCCTTCTTCCCTTCACTTCTACTCTCCTTCCTTCCTTCCCTCTTTCCTACCTTCCTCCATCCCTCCCTTTCAATTTTTAACAGAAAAGAAATATCTAGAAATTTTAAAATTAAATTATGTTTAAGATTACTAAAGGCCATTTTCTCTTTTATTGTCAATTTGAGGGAGAGGAAGAATATTTCAAAAGGTTTCCATGGAGTGAATTTTTTTTAATGGACAAGGATGTAGAAGCAATTTGAGATGTTTTAGGAAAATTGATGAGAAGCTAACTGTGGCCTCCAAAAAAGACTTGAGTTTTTTAGACTGTTAGATTTACATAGTATAACACAGACTCTGAAAGCTTCTGGTTCTACAGTCTATTGTAATTGGAGGTTTTATGGTCAGCAGCACAGTTGCTTTAGAATGGCCCACAGCACATGATGGTATAAACATCTATTCCTCCCACTGTATTTATTTAAAATAATAATAGCTCTGTTTGAAAATTAAGTATTTGTTTTGTGCTAAAGAAATATATCAGATACTTAATATGTATGATCTTTTAAAATAAGTAATACAGGTCCACTAAGAGAAGCTGAAGCTCCCTAATCTAGAACCTGGCCAAGGTCACAGGCCTAGTAAGTAATGGTACTGAGTTTAGAACCCAGGGGTACTGGAATCTAAATTTCTTACTTCTCTTCTGCGCTTCCTGCCACCTAGGATGAAGGGAATTATACTCTTTTCTAAAAGGATTTCAAAATTTTCACTTTGAAGAGATCTACTTTTTGGTGATTTGTGGTAGCTGATATCCATTTCTTTCCCCATGGATATTTTCCTGACATCAATTTTTAGGAAATAGAGATTAAGGATAGAATATAAATCAACCAGAATTTTTTAAGATCTATACTTTTTTATATCTTTTGTTTATGAGAAAACAATGGCTCTTTTTTTCACAATTTAGGTTTTGTATTTTTCATTGTGTGATAAGGTAGAATTCTAGGAACTTATCCTAAATGGGCTTCAAGCAAAGTCTTTTGCAGTCCAAAATTAACAAATACTTATGGATGATGATAATAATGATGTTTTAATGAGATGACACCAGAAAGAACTTTTTTGAATACATTATTTTTAAATGTCTTGATATAACTATCCTTTTTAGTACTGTAACAATTCTAAGAGCAAGGTATTATATTTGTTTTTTATAGAAGAAAACTAATTCATCAGTAAAATGACTTGTCCAGGATCAAGCTAATAAGAGGCAGAATTGGAATTTGAATCAAGGTGTATCAAACATCAAAGGTTCTCTTTCTATAATACTAAATGGCCTATCCAAAGAAAAGGGAAAAGTAGTCAATCAGTAGAAAAGCAGTGCTTTCAGTTACAGGTAACAGAAACTCAACCATAATGACTCAATCAAATCACGATTTGCTATTTACATAAGCGGTTGAAACAATCCAGCACTGGTGTGGCTGCCCAAAGATGTCATGGCAGAATGAGGCCTCCAATAACATCTGATCTGCTCGTCTTAGACTGTGGTTTCAATTCCCTTGATTGCAGATGTGACTCCCTCCTACCGGTCATCAATCCTGTACTCCAAAGACGTGGTAAAATGTGAAGAGCAAAAGACTCATATAAGCTAAATTGATCCTATTTTATCAAGAAAACAATAGGTGTGCAGCAGTGCTACCTGGAGCATACATGCTCAGTCATGTCCAACTCTTTGTAACCCTATGGACTGTAGCCCTCCAGACTCCTGTCCATGGGATTTTCCAGGCAAGAATAATGGAGTGGGTTGCCATTTCCTCCTCCAAGGGATCTTCCAGACCCAGGGATCAAACCTACATCTCCTGCAGCTCCTGCATTGTCAAGGCAGATTTTTACTACTGTGCCATCTGGGAATCCCTGTTACCTTGTGACTTCCACTTACTAGGACAGTGTTGTATGAGCACCCTTTATTATAAGGGTACTTGGGGAATTGATGTGGATTTTAGCTGCATACATTGACACCATGAACCAAGTGGGGTTCTATGAAAAAACAAGGATAGATTTCTGCCAGGCAGCAGTATCTGGCACCAAAACTACAGCTGGGAAAATGAGAACTGGAGCTCAGTAAAACACTGAAGGAAATCTATGAAGCCAGAAAGAAATGACTCATTATTTCTCATCAAATAATATATTGGACAACAAGATAAAAAGGATCGTAAGGGAGCTGTTTACTCAAACACTTAAGTACATTCTCTGTTAACCTCCCTCTTGGTCTAATTATTTGGGTACCAAAGAGCAGTATCCTCTGACAGCTGGACAATCCCATTTACACTGCAAGAAAAAGGCCACTTAGTTAGGACATTCAAATTACAGCATAAAGATTCAATTGGAAAAATGGTCTCTTGGCATTTAGGGTGATTTCAGAAGGATTCTATGGCCCTATCCATACATGAATCTTCAATAAATAAACATATCAAGGCTGGAGACCCCAGACATTTTGAAAGAGAAATCACTGTCATGGTGCTTTGGGATTCAAACATTTGTACCTCTGAGCATGAAAGAG
The DNA here is from genome assembly GCF_032452875.1 of Bos javanicus. Taxonomy (NCBI): domain Eukaryota; kingdom Metazoa; phylum Chordata; class Mammalia; order Artiodactyla; family Bovidae; genus Bos; species Bos javanicus. The sequence goes on from NC_083868.1 coordinate 89,252,426, forward strand.
AAAGAAAAGAAAAGAAACTTTCAGAGTTCATTTAATCAATTCTTGCTAAGTTAGGCTTGGTTACATTGATAATCTGCTGAGCCTTCAAACTTGAGACATGTTGAATACTGCCTGTTGATGAAAATAAGTCCCTTTATTTTCCTCTCCAGCAGAGATCTAGAAATTTATTATAATTATTCTTTGTGAGATCCATGGATGTATATGAATCTCTACAGGTAAGAGAAGTTGATGAGAGGAAATTAGTGTCTCTTCCCACCTCAGCATTAAGTTTAACAACATAGAAAGAACATGTGTTATAGCATGTGTACTAAAATTGGAAGGTTTACACAGTCCAGTGCAAAAAGCACTTGCAAATTCTAAAGTTTTCCATATTTCCCCAAGATTTCTTTGTGAAACACTGTCTGACTCTGTGCTCCCAGAGGATTTGCTACATCCCTGTATTAATATGTGCCTCACTATATTTAATTGTGAATGGACATATTTGTCTTCTCCGTAAGACTGTGAGTTTCTTGAACACAGAAGCACTATATAGGGAAACTAAACTTGAAAACAGTATACAAGGGACGTGGGGAACTTCCATCTCTAGACTCTTTAAAGGAAAAATTATTGTTTATATGTGGAATCTAGAAAAGTGGTACAGATGATCTTATTTGCAAAGCAGAAATAGAGACACAGGTGTAGAAAACAAATGTATGGATACCAAGGAGGGAAGAGGATGGGATGAATTGGGATATTGGAATTGATGTATATACACAACTATGTATAAAATTAGTAACTATTTTATAGCACAGGGAACTCTACTCAGTGCTCTGTGGTGATCTAAATGGAAAGAAAATTTGAAAAAGAGGGGATATTTGCATACATATAACTGATTCACTTTGCTGTATAGCAGAAACTAACAATATTGTAAAGCAACTATATTCCAATAAAGATTTTTAAACAATAGTTGTCTGGTCATAGAAATGTGTAGAGACAAGATGTTAAGTCAAATGACACCTTCAAGACTCCCAGATCCAAAAGTCTGCTTTAAAAGGAATTTCTTTAAAAATAGAATCAGAAAGCATCTATTCGGTTATCTGGAATAAAATACAATTTCATTTTCTTTCTACTACTTAATTGGCTCTTGCTAAAAGTAAATTTAAATTCTTAGTCTCAATAAAGCTACAATGGCAATCATAAAAGATTTGAGTATTCACATCTCATTTCATAAAGGTAAAACTACTGCCCAAATCCTACTTATTTCTATAGGCCAAAACAGCTACTACATTAGCAATATCTATTCTAGTAATCATCACTAATAGCTTTTAATAGGACTGAGTTGAAATACCACCACTTCCAAGTAGCTGGATACACAGAGTAATATTAGAAGGAATGTGTTAAATCTATAATACATTTACTTAAAGACATTAATGCCAAAGTCCACTCTTAGAAAGGAATAGAAAAGAGCTCAAACTTCTTCTGAGGGTTGTGAATACAGGAATCTATAAAATGATGCCCCGAAGAACTTAGAAATGAGACAATAAGACTGGCTCTGAGAGTAAAACTGAGAGATCAAAGCAGAGCAGAGCAGAAATATGCACCATTGTTTCAAAGGCAGAGAATGACTCACAAGCCTGCAGGGTATGAGGAAGGCCAGATTAACTGTATGAACATTTCTAAAGACAGAATATTTTACCCACAGAGAATTTGTCAGTTATAGAAGCACAGAAAAGTTAGAACCTGGAGGTCTTGGTTTATGTAGGCATCACTTCTTAGCTAGATTGTTCTTAGCTTATTTTGTAAATTTAGTGAGGCAAGAAAATATACTCACCATCATTTTAAATAATCACTAAGTGTTGCTCTGCTATATATTTCTGCTTTGTGCACTTTAAGTTAAAGTGAGTTCTTCTGATGAAGGTCTATCTTGTTCACTGTGATATAGCCAGTGCCCAGCATGGTGCCAAACACAGTGGATGCTCAGTACTTTTTTCAGCTGAGTTAACAGTCCTGAGACTTGACAAGGGAGTTCCAATGAGCCTTTGAGTCCAAGATTCTGGAATGCAGAGCTAGAATTAACCTATCGATTAATAAAATTATCAACCGGGGAGGAATCTTCAGCAACCCAATTTTATTGGACCAAACAGCTAAATTTCTGTCTTCAGAATGTCAAAAAACAGTCACAACCTGAAAGTTGAGAATTACATACTTGGTGGGAATTTTTAGGACTTCGAGCCTGGGAGACAGCATCTCAAGAAACCCTGAGAGAACTGCTCTGAGGAGGCAAGGGAGGAACTAGGTTATATAGAAGCTTACAACAAAGGGCAGGTAGCCTGAATATCAAAAGATTACTGTTAATTGTGGCTCAGCTGGTAAAGATCTGCCTGCAATGCAGGAGACCTGAGTTTGATCCCTGGGTTGAGAAGATCCCCTGGAGAAGGGAAAGGCTACCCACTCCAGTATTCTCACCTGGAGAATTCCATGGGTTGTATAGTACATGGGGTCGCAAAGAGCCGGACACAACTGAATGACTTTCACTTTCACTTTTCACTTTTAAAGGAAACCAGATATTCCAAGTTAAGGAATTTAGCATTTTTTTATGTAAGGGAAGATGCTACCATCTGGGCTCACTGAAATGCTCCTTTCATTTGCATCTCAGCTATCTGGGCTAGAATCCTGAATTTTTCACATCCTGAGTTCCTCAGTGTTCTGATTCTGTTAAAGTACTGCACTCAATATGCCAGCAAATTTGGAAAACTCAGCAATGGTCACAGGACTGGAAAAGGTCAGTTTTCACTCCAATCCCAAAGAAAGGTAATGCCAAAGAATGTTCAAACTACCACACAATTGCACTCATTTCACACACTAGCAAAGTAATGCTCAAAATTCTTCAAGCTAGGCTTCAACAGTACATGAACCAAGAAATTCCAGATGTTCAAGCTGGATTTAGAAAAGGTATCTGTTGGATCATAGAAAAAGCAAAAGAACTCCAGAAAAATATCTACTTCTGCTTCTTTGACTACGCTAAAGCCTTTGACTATGTGAATCACAGCAAACTGTAGAAAATTCTTCAAGAGATGGGAATATCAGGCCACCTTACCTGCTTCCTGAGAAAGCTGTATGCAGGTAAAGAAGCAACAGTTACAACCGGACATGGAACAAAGGACTGACTCCAAATTGGGAAAGCAGTACGTCAAGGCTGTATACTCTCACTCTGCTTATTTAACTTATATGTAGAATACATTATGCAAAATGCTGGGCTGGATGAAGTACAAGCTGGAATCAAGACTGCAGGGAGAAATATCAATGACCTCAGATATGCATATGACACCACCTTTATGGAAGAAAAGGAAGAACTAAACAGCCTCTTGATGAAGGTGAAAGAGGAGAGTGAAAAAGCTGGCTTAAAACTCAACATTCAAAATATGAAGATCATGGCATCTGGCTTCATCACTTCATGGCAAATAGATGGGAAAACAATGGAAACAGTGACAGACTTTATTTTGGGGGCTCCAAAATCACTGCAGATGGTGACTGCAGCCATGAAATTAAAAGACACTTGCTCCTTGGAAGAAAAGCTATGACCAACATAAACAGCATATTAAAAAGCAGAGACATCACTTTGCCAACAAAGGTCCATGTAGTCAAAGATATGATTTTTCCAGTAGTCACATATGGATGTGAGAGTTGGACTGTAAAGAATACTGAGCACCGAAGAATTGATGCTTTTGAACTGTGGTTTGGGAGGAGACTCCAGAGAGTCCCTTGGACTGCAAGGAGATCAAACCAGTCAATCCTAGAGGAAATCACTCCTGAATATCTATTGGAAGAACTGATGCTGTAGCCAAAGTTCCAATACTTTGGTCACCTGATGAGAAGAGCTGAGTCATTAGAAAAGACCCTGATGCTCAGAAAGATTGAAGACAGAAGGGGACAACAGAGGACGAGATGGTTGGATGGCATCACCAACTCAATGAACATGAGTTTGAGCAAACTCCAGGAGATGGTGAATGACAGGGAAACCTGGCATGCTGTAGTCCGTGGGTTGGCCAAGAGTCAAGAATACACTGGACTGAGCAACTGAACACCACCACCACCACCATAGGGAGTGGCTGCAGTCTGCTGGCTGCCAGATTGCAGGTATTGTTCTCCTTCCTGGGTGCACTTAGGGCTGAGAAATTCACATTTGGAGGGCAGAGTCACTGCTAACTTGACATCCTTGTCCATTTCTCAAGAAAAACTATCTAACCAAAATAGAAGCAGGTAAAAGGGAAAGGTTTTTTTTTTGTTGTTTTTTTTTTTTTACAAATTGGAGGTTTGTGGCAACCCTGGATTTTCAGATGATGGTAGTTTTTTTGTTTTTTTTTCAGCAATAAAGTATTTTTAAATTAAGATATGTACAATTTTTTAGACATAATTCTATTGCAAACTTAATAGACTATAGTTTATTGTTTTATTTGCCCTGGGAAACAAACAAAAAGAAATTCATGTGACTTGCTTTATTGTTCTTTATTGAAGTGGTCTGGAACAAAACCAATAATATCTCCAAGGTATGCCTTTATCTGGTTTGTGCTTTACTTATTTAGTCTTAATCCAATATGGTGGTCTATGCCTTTTCTTTGGATATTTAGGCCATTTATAAGATAGGTGGTAAGGGTTTAAGTCTATCTTGCTATTTGTTTTCTATTTATCCATTTTGCTCTTTTTCACTTATTTTACAGCTTTCTTCTGGATTAAGTTGTTGGGAGCCACATTAGGCATTACTGACAAAATGGAGGCATGGCCCCCAACCCTCCTCTCCTTGTCCCGCAGGCACGGACCTGGGATGAAGGAGTTAGGCCTTGTGATTCTGACTTGTTCTTTCCTTTCTTCAGTTGAGTCGGCTGGAAAGAATATTAAGGTGCTTGAGAGAAGCATGAGAAAGCACAAAGCCTTCAGCAGTTGTGTCCAGAAAATAATCTATAAAATAACCATTGACATTTGTTCAAGGATCTTTACAAAGAATGTCCCAGGATGAGCACGTAGGCTGCAGCTTGAGGCCATGGGAAGGATTGTTGTCTGAGACCTGTTTGTGAGGGAAATATTTATGGCAAAAGAAGTTTGCTGAGTTTAGGGTTTAGGAATAATTAAGAATAGCTAGAAGCCTTTTTAGGAGATAATGATCTTAAGATGCTAGGGGCAAACAGGATTTAGAAAGATAAATAAACTGAGGAATGTTGCATGAGTTACAATGTAATCACAAATTAAGTATAGGACACATAAGAGAAAGTAGATAATAGATAGTAAAGCTGATTCTGAGAGAATCACTGAAGCAGGAACTCTGTTTGAAGGACAACAATGATTTCCGGAGACAATAAATCTGGATGGGGAAAACTAAAAATGTCAAACCTCTGACCTAATGCTTTTGTCAAAGTATAAAAGAAAACCTGAAGCTTGAAATAAACATGTAGTTCTGTACTATGAGTCAGAGGCTACAGCATTGTCTGCCGACACCGCTCACCCCTTCAGTCTGATTCCCTGGCTGCTGGAGCTGGACTCTGGCATTAAGTAAATTTTATAATTTTATTGTATATCTTTGCTTGCTTATTGCAATGACTATTACTATTTTACTCATTGCCTAGAGCTCACAGAATGCATCTTGTCAAAATTTAACCTCAGGTAATACTATACTACCTCACATATATTATAAGAACCTTATAATAATAACCTTAATTTCTCTCCTCCCAAATTTTTATTATTATCATATATATAATTTCTACACATTATAAATACCATAGTACTTTGTTATTACTTTTGCTTTAAAAATCAATTTTATTTTACCATTTTTGATGCTATTCCTTCATTGTATATATTCAGATTCTCATCTCGCATGATTTTCTTCTTCTTGATGAACTTCCTTTAACATTTCTTATAGTGTGAGTCTGCTAGTGATGAATTATTTTAGCTTTAGTATGTCTGAAAAGTATATTGCCGTCATTTTTGAAAAATATTTTTGCTTGGTTAGGAGTTCTATGCTGTCAGTTTTTATACTTTAGTTCTATGCTGTCAGTTTTTGTACTTTAGTTGCTTGACTGTTTTCTAGTTTGTACTGGTTTTGATAAGAAACTTGCTGTCTCCATTATATTTATTCTAAATGTAATGTGTCTTTTCCAGCTGCTTTCCTGTTTTTGATCACTATTTTTACTCAATTTTATTACCATGACTTTGGTAAAATTTTCTTCAAGTTTCTTGTTCTTGGGTTTGGTTGAGCTTCTCGAAGCTGTGAATTTATAATTTTATCAACTTTTAAAATATTTCAGCCATCATTTCTTCAAATATATTTTCTGCTTCACTACCTTCTTTCAGAGATTACATCTATAGGTTGTTTTAATTTTCCCTACATTTCACTGATTTGTAGGATGCTCTGTCCACTTTGTATGTTTGCTTTCCCTATATGTTTCATTTCAATGGTTTCTATCCTTATGCATTCATGGTCACTAAATATTTTTTTCTTCAATGTATAATCTGCCACTAATTCCATTCTGTGTGTTTATTTTTCATCTCAAATATTGTCATTTGCATCTCCAGAAGTTTTATGTGTATCTATTTTTATATCTTTTATTTTTTTTCCACTTAGCCTATTCAATCATTTCTCTAGCTTCATGAATGTCTAGTGTTCGATTACATAATTATTTTAATGTCTTTGTCTACTATTTCTGCCATCTATGTCTTTTGGGGTCAATATCTCCTCTCTTCTCTCTCCTCTGACACTCTGCCTTATGGACTCTAACCATCTTTATCTCCCCAAACTTTCAACTCAGGCTCATCAGCAAAGTCTGTCATGCTCTTCTTGGGCTTCCCACACTGTGCATTGTGCTGGAAACTTTCTTAAGAAAGTAAGCTAAGGTAATCAGAGAGCTCATCTAGTTTGAGTACTGTCTCTTAGAGACCAGTGTGCTTTGTTGTCTATTGTCCAATGTTTTGAGAATCACTGTTTTATAATTTGCCCATTTTAATTTTGCTTATGTTTTAGTAATTCAGGTGGGAGGGTAAATCTTCTCCACATAATTCCAGATAGGCAGAAAATAGAAATCTGAATTGATTTTTTTTTTTTCTTTTAACCATCATTTTAAGTTTTAAATATATGTCAAGAAATTTTAATGACACCAATTATTTGCCAGACACTGTACTAGGTACTAGAGATACAACAGTAACTAAAGTAGCCAAATACCATTTTTCATGGAGAAATGCCTGCCTCTTTTGAAGAAATGACTGATTCTTGAAACACTATTAAAAATTTTGTACCCCTTTTCAACATATGTGTTGGGAAGTTCCCCATACTACCATATAATTCTCCCACATCAGCTGGGTATCCTACAATTCAACTCAATTCTGACACCATATACCTGAACATATATTAACATATATTAAGTGTTAAAGTCTCACTCCTATAAGATTGCCCCCTCCCCAATTTCAGACAACAATCACAAATCCAGATTGTAACTGTGCTTCTGACCAACCTACTACGGGAGGTTCCGATGACTGCTTCCTGGTTAATTTGCTAGAGTAGCTCATAGTTTTCAGAGAAACATTTTACTTACTAGCTTATTGATTTGTTATAAAAAGATATAACTCAGAACAGTCACATGGAAGAGATGCATAAGGTAAGGTTTGGGGAAAGGATGTGGAGCATCCACAACCTCTCCAAATGGGCCACTCCCCAGCACCTCCACATGTTCACAAACCCAGACGTTCTCTGAATGCTCTCCTTTTGGATTTTTTCATTACCCAGGCACGACTTATTAAACTACTGACCATTGGTAACTGAACTCTATCTCCAGCCCCTTTCCCCTCTCTGGAGGCCAGAGGCGAGAGTGAAAGTTTCAACTCTTTAATCACATTGCTGCTTCCTCTGGTGACAAGCCCCTTTCCTTAGGTGACTTGTGACCAAGGAGCATTCAAAAAACAACTTCATTAACATAACAAAAGACACCTTTATAGCTTTCATCAGTTAGGAAACATCAAGGGTTTTAAGAACTCTGTGCCAGAAACAGGACAAAAACCAAATATATGTTTCTTATTATAAATCACAAAACCACACCTGTGTTACAACAGAAAGCAAGACATCTACTGTAATCATGTCAAAAACTTTCAGGAGCCAACTGAAGAAGTTTCCAGTTGCCAAAGCAAGGATATTTAAGCACTAATTGAATAATAACTGTGATGTATCAATTCATATCTAATATTATTAAATCTATACATTTATAATGATATTAAGATAATAACTAATTAGTCATCTTTGAATGGTATCTTTGAGAGATGCTATGGAATTAAGTCACTATTTTGATAACTAGGAAATATAGAGAAAAACTTAAATATTTTTCCTCCCTTTTCTGGAAACAAATAGTAAAAATATAAGAAGTTTTTTCTTAGATGATTATTTCAACTAATAGAATTAAAATATTAATATTTTGCAAAGCCTAATGAAATATTCACTCTAGCTGATGAATATCGATGACTACTAACATCTCCCACTAAAACTAAGAACCATATATTATGGGTCCCTGCTAGAATACTACCTAAGAACTATTCTTGCCAAAGTCTCAAATACAACTCTGCCTTCGAACTGTGGGGCTGGAGAAGACTCTTGAGAATCTTTTGGACAGCAAAGAGATCTAACCAGTCAATCCTAAAGGAAATCACCCTTGAATATTCATTGGAAGGAATGATGCTGAAGCTGAAGCTCCAATACTTTGGCCACCTGATGTGAAGAGTAGACTCATTGGAAAAGACCTTGATGCTGGGAAAGATTGAAGGCAGGAGGAGAAGGGGACGACAGAGGATGAGATGATTGGATGGCATCACTGATTCAATGAACATAAGTTTGAGCACACTCTGGGAAACGGTGAAGGACAGGGAAGCATGTTGTGCTGCAGCCCATGAGGCCGCATGACATGACAAGAAACTGAACAACAACAAAGTTTCTATACTTAACTACCAAACTTACAGAAAATATAGGAAACAAAAACATATTGAATAATACCATAGAGACACAGGCAGAAAATCAAGATTGTGGGAAACTTTACAAGGCAAACATCCTGGTTTAGTCAACAAATAAACTATGGAGGTAGGAGGAACCTATGTAATTAAGAGACATATCAGGAAATGGGAGGCTTCCGAAGATGCAAACTTTGAATTACTCTATCTTGGGGCAAAAGTAGGATCTTCTTCAACGTATTAGCACTGGTCAGTTTAAGCCAAAGAACTTAGAAGGTTTCTAGACATTATACCAAGAACTGGCCTGTAGGAAAGGAAGGCAATGGGACATAGAGGAATTTTAACTGATTTTGTTAGGTTCCTTTTTGTCTACCACACCTAGTTCACACTATAATTATCAATGATGATAGCTGCCTTCCTGGAACAGGACAGAGATCCACATTCTGTTAGGCATCTATGGAGAAGATCAAAGTTTCCTCCTTTTCTCTTAGGTCTTTTGTTTTCAGATCAAAGTAATTTGGGTGCCAAAGAGACATTTTGGGGTGGCAAATTTTGTTCCCCGCCACCTTCAAGCTTTCCCCATCATGACTACACACTTCATAAATTATTTGCTGTCTTTCTTTTCCCACAGGGGTTAGTATCTTAAACATAAAAAGCATTCAGTGATTATTATTTTGTTGTTTTGTTCAGTCACTACATTGTGCCCAACTCTTTGCGACCCCATGAACTGCAACACACCAGGCTGCCCTGTCATTCACTATCTCCTAGAGTTTGCGCAAACTCATGTCCATTGAGCCAAAGATTCCATCCAACCATTTTGTCCTCTGTTGTCCCTCTTCTACTCCTGCCCTTAATCTTTCCCAGTATCAGGGTATTTTCCTATGAGTTGGCTTTTCACATCAGGTGGCCAAATCATTGGAGCTTCAGCTCAGCACCAGTTCTTCCAAAGAATATTCAGGGTTGATTTTCTTTATTATTGCTTAATTTGTTGTAAAACTCTATAGTTAAGAGTTATAGAACTCCTTGAATCTGATGAGGCATTTTATTGATAGCTAATGGTAATGAAACCAATGTCATTCAATTATAATTTTCAGGGATCACCTACTACAAACAAATCCTATGGTGGCAAATTTAATAGCAAAATAAATAACTATAGTCTCTGCCCTGAAGGATCCCACCAGATAATAGAAAACATGGAAACACTATGGGGAATGCCAAAAAAGAGTGAGATAAAAAAGCTGTGCAAAAATGGAGATGATGGAGGGAGAAAAGAGAGAGATGATTCCAAAAGGTAAATCCCGGAAAGCATCAATTCAGTGGACAATGGGTGTCATTGCTCACAACCCTGAAAGATGGACAGGACTTCAGTATCTGGGCAAAGATCTGCAGGCCAGGAGTGAATGAGGATAATTTCAAAGGAATAATTCTTTTCCTATGATTCTGTAATATATGATTCTACCTCCTGTCTACTTTATTTATTTAAAATACAAAAAAGCAAGGATAGTATTTCTCCCTTTTGGTAATTTGTTGCAGTAATATTTTTATTTTCATGGTAATATAATGATATTTTAGACTGTCATTAATTTTTTGTGTGTACAAATACCACAAGCCAAGGGTGACATTTGCTCTTTTGACATTTTGTAGTCAGCCACCCAGAAAAAAACATCATTAAGTGTTGCCTTTTAAAGCACTCAGTAGGGAATGGGGACAGAAATCCTACATTAATATGAAGAATGAACCATCAAACATATCTCAATTTTTGAAGTAACTTTTTTTTTTACAATTTAAATATATGTTTTGTGCTTTATTTTTATTTCTCTGTGGTATTATACAATCCTTCAGAATGTACTATAATTCACTTAATCGCTGGTATATTCTAAGAGCCCCTTCTGGGAATTCTTAACAGAAACAGCATGAAGTGGGTGCTAGGAACACTGTAGCTTGCTTTATAATTTATAGTGTAGGTGTAAATCCTTTCTCTTAAGAACAGCACAAAATTGCCATTTAATTCACTACAGGAACATTTAAATTAGGTACATTTATATTTTAAAATAACATTTTGTATTTTCCTCGTTATACTCAAGTGAACTGTTCACCTAAAGAACAGCACATGTATAATGTATAATCAGTGTAACACCACATAATGACAATTGTATAATAAATAAGAACAATGCTGTTAATTAAGATCTTGATTGAGACCAGAATTACAGCTAGCGAAATATCTCACGGTGTCTCTAGGCCATCTGGTTCAAATTGTCAATATTAATCTCTTAAGCTCTCTTTCAAAAGATGGGTCCACAATGACAGAGCCTGAGAAGTCATATAGGGGAGAAAGAAAAAAAAGTTTCTGTTAATAGGCCTGTACTTTCAGATCTTAGACAGAAGCTAAGAGAATGCATGTTTTTACAGAGCCATGAAGGATGATGAAGAGAGTAACATTTGCGGGAAGTAGATAAGTGTGAGTGTAGCAAGGGTGGCAAGTAAATGACAAACATCTCTGTGGCAGGAAATACACAGGTAGGGGTTTGTGGTTAAAACCAGAAGCAGCAAAATGTATAGGCAGGCATACTTCAAGCGGAGCCTGGTGTGTTGCAGTCTATGAGGCTGCAAAGAGCCTGAAACAGCTTAGTGACTGAACAACAACAACAACACTTCAGGTGAGGAGGTGTGGCCTTAGAGATGGGAGAAACTGCTTTATGAGCATTTCTTCAGCTATGCTTTTTTCTATGAAGGGATAATAAACAAATCAAATGTTTAATACTCAGGGTTTGAACTGCAACACTTTCAATTAGGTGGTGATTAAAGGTTGCAAATAAAATTGAAAAATCTTATCCAGCCTAAGTAAAAACCACAGACACTCAAATACAACATTAAAAAGTAGAAAGTCTGTTTTTATGTGTTGCTGTATTTATTTCTCCATTCCCATACTTATTGTGACCTTTCCAATCGTCAGGCGCTACTGTAAATACTAAGGATAGGGCTTCTCTGCTGGTCCAGAGATTAAGAATCTGCCCTGCCATGTAGGCGACACTGGTCCAATCCCTATGCCAAGAAGATTCCACATGCCGTGAGCAACTACACCCATGCACCACAACTACTCAGCCCACGTGCATGCCTAGAGCCTGGACTCTGCAACAGGAGAAGCCATCAGAATAAGAAGCCTGTGCACCGCAATCAGAGAGAAGCCCCTGCTCTCCACAACTAGAGAAGGCCCCCACACAGCAACCAAGACCCAGTACAGCCATAAATGAATACATACTATGGATACAGCAGAGATTGAGATGAAGTCCCCAATTTGTTTTGGAGCTGGTTTTCTTTTAAGGTAGGGAAGAGAATCTCCTCTTGTCCATGAGATTTCCCAGGCAGGAATACTGGAATGGATAGCCATTTCCTTCTCCAGAGTATCTTCCAAACCCAGGGATCGAAATTGGGTCTCCTGAATTATAGGTGGATAATTTACTAATTGAGCCACCAAGGAAGCAATCTGAAGGCCTACCAAAGAATATTTGCTGATCAATGAAATGTTGCTGCTTTTTATTCTAAGCAACAAGGTGCATGGTAGAAGTTAGTTTGGGCATGAAATGAAATATTAGTTTGTATAAGTAAATATGCAGAATAGACAGTTGGATATGTTAGTCCAAGTTTAGATAAAACAAAAAAGTTGAAGATAAATGATTGAGAACCAAAAACATGTAGATGATACTGAAAGGCCATGGGATAGGATGAGCTTACATGAAGAAAGAGAACAGTTAAAGAAGAGGGCCAAGCACTAAGCCGAGGGTGTAGGCCAATATTTCAAGGTCAGGAGGAGAAAAAGGAGCCCAGCTCGAGCAGTGATGGTGAGGCAGGAGGGTGCAACATGATGAAGCCAAAGAATCAACTATAGAGTCTGGTAGGATGGCGGCTCAGAGAAGGCAATGGCACCCCACTCCAGTTCTCTTGCCTGGAAAATCCCATGGCTGGAGGAGCCTGGTAGGCTGCAGTCCATGGGGTCGCAAAGAGTCTGACACGACTGAGTGACTTCACTTTCACTTTTCACTTTCATGCATTGGAGAAGGAAATGGCAACCCACTCCAGTGTTCTTGCCTGGAGAATCCCAGGGACAGGGGAGCCTGGTGGGCTGCCAGCTATGGGGTCGCACAGAGTTGGACACGACTGAAGTGACTTAGCAGCAGCAGCAGGATGGCAGCTATTGTTGCTGAACTTAATGAAAGCTGTGTGGGGGCACCTCTGGGGATGCAAGCCTGGGTAAAGTGGGTGGAGAGGGTGTGGAAATAAAGAAGTAGAAAGAGGAGGTGTGGATAATTGTTTCCAGGACAGTGGCTATAAAAAAGCAGAGAGAGAGAAAAAAAAAACAGTAGATGGAATGAGGAAGACATAATGTCAAGGGACTGTTCTTTATTTCATTGTTTTATTGTTTCTTTTAAAATAGCTAATACTAAGGCTTGTGCATATACCAAAGAGAGTAACCCAGTAGTGAGGATGAAATTAATCCTGCAGGAGAGAGAGGGAATAATTGCAGAAGCAAAGACCTTGAGGTAGTGAGAGAGGATGACCCTAATTTCCTCAGTGATGCGCTAAGTATTTGTTTACTGTAACTCTTAGCTAAGCCATTGAATAGAGTGATTCTAATTTAATTGTTCTGGGCTGGGTCCTGGGCCTCAATGTATTATTTTAAAGCTCCCCAGTTACTTCTAATGTGCAGCCAGGATAGAAAAGCAGTAATCTAAACAAAAGTGTCTTGTGCTTACCACTTTGGGGGCTTTTCTTCCCAGCTTGATGACATCTATATCTGTCTCCAGCAGTCTCCTGTTTAGTTGTGCATGAACTCTATATAAATAGAATCATACTGTCTGTATTCTGTGTGTCTTGCTTTCCTTTGGTTTCCTTTGTATTTATGAGATTCATCCGTGATGTGTGCAGTTCCAGCTCATCCATTGTCACTACTCTAACTGTCCCAGCAGATGAAGACGTGTAATTTCTCCATTTCCATGTTTAACGGGTATGGAGAGCACTCTTCAGTTTTTGATGATTGCAAATCACATTGCTATGAGCATTCTTAAATATATAATTGATTCACTATCACAATTGTTTCCTGCAAAGGGAGACTATAAACAGATATAACTAGTTTGGAAACTAATTTGACATTATGTACTTGTTTTTTAAAAACAGTAATTATATTTTACATTCAGTTCTGTAATTGCATATCACATACTATATGTTGAAATTGTTTTGAAAAGCAAATGGTTTACATTTGGTTGCAGTTCAATTTGACCTTCCTCTTCGTAATTTCTCTTATTATGATTACACTCAAAAGAATTATCCGCCATTAAATAGCAGTTCAAAATTTACCTAGAGCTTTCTTGGTTCCATTTATTTTATATTTAGCTTTTTAATATACCTGAAAATTTGTATTAAGTAAAGTTGAAAGACAGATTACAAATTGGCAAAATAAATTACAATAAGAAATTAATAGCCAAAGACAATGAGAGGAAAATCTACTAATAAAAGTGACTTGAGACTTGAACAGATAATTTACAAAAGAGATACAATTGCTAATTAAATACGAGGACAGTGTTCAAACGCAGTAATTAAAGAAACAAAATGTAAAATGTTTACAAAATAATAGTTTTCACACTTGTCAATATTTTAAAATAATAATATCTTAAGTCAGTCATTTTTAAACACTGTTGGTAGCATTTATCAGTACCAATTCTTGGAAAACAATTTGATAACATATATCAAGAGCCATGAATGGTGAAAAAAAGCCATAATTATATGCCTAAGAATCTATTGTAAGGAAATAGTTTAAAATGTGGATGAAGATACTTATTTAAGGATGTTCACTGACGTGTTATTTATAATAGAAAAAGGAGAAAAAGGCTTGAAATACTGTAAATGCCTTCAAACAGCACAAGCATTAAATTAGTTGCTTCTTCATACAATGAAATAGTATTAGTTTATTGAAAATATATTTCCAAGCAATGACGACATGCTGCTGCTGCTGCTGCTAAGTCGCTTCAGTCGTGTCCGACTCTGTGCGACCCCGTAGACGGCAGCCCACCAGGCTCCTGAGTCCATGGGATTCTCCAGGCAAGAGTACTGGAGAGGGTTGCCATTGCCTTCTCCAGATGACGACATGGAAAAATGCTAAAAACTGAGAATAAAAGATAGTCATGTATAATCTGTGATCTCTATTTTATGAAATGTTTCTATTTCCATCTATCTTGCTACCCAACTTGCTCACTTTCTCTCCCTCCCTCCTATCCTTCCCACTCTGTCCAAAACTTTGAGTGGTTCTCTCCAGATGAAAGGAGAGGAAGTGAATTCTTTTCTTTCTAGTTTGTGTTTACATACCTTTAAAATGCTATTAAGATGTTTCTCTGTGTTTGATTTAGTTGAAAAGAGAATTTGAGCTCCTAAAATACAGCAGGTTAAGTGCTAAGAATAAAGTCATCCTGGCTTGATTTGCTCAATTTTACTCTGTAAACACACATCCTTTTCTGAGTGTTGAGATCTGGCAAATCAACCTCTGTCCCTTATTGTCTGTTTTGGTCTTTTCTTATTTTGAACCCTCTATCCAATTTTCCAACAACCATCAACAATAGGCATGATGATCACGTCTAGGAGAGCTGATGGACATGCTTCTGACATGTTAATGTTGCACAAAGTAGAGAGAAAGAGAAATATAACAAAAAATAGTCCAGCTGAACACACAACTTGAGAAGACTGTAAATGAGTGAACCACCAGGACTCTGGGGATGGCCGGGGGTGTACTGAGCAAATGCAGAGGCCACAGGGAGTCTCTTCTGATTAGTGTTAACTCTGACCACTGGTTTTTCTTGAAAGTGAAAGTTGGCTTAGTCATGTCCGACTCTTTGCAACCACATGGACTATACAGTAAATGGAATTCTCCAGGCCAGAATACTGGAGAGGGTAGACTACCCCTTCTCCAGCGGATCTTCCTGACCCAGGAATTGGACTAGGGTCTCCTGCATTGGAGGCAGATTCTTTACCAACTGAGCTATCAGGAAAGCTCTGAGACCTTGTCATCTGTAAAATGGGGGTGTGACAACTTTCCTTCCAGAGACATTATGAAGTTAAATGAGAGTGACTTAAGCAGAATACCTGAACAACAGTAGGTAATAAATGAATGCTGCTATAATTACTTTCACCACTTCAAATCCTCAAGCAGAGAACTCAAGGCGTGTCTCCTGATTGAGACAGTTTAGACCTTTTAGCTAATACATTATAAATGATGAGATGAAGTCACAGTGTTGATTTCTCAAACAGGACGTATCGATTCTCTGTTGTAACAACATCCTTTTTTTGCAATAACTTCGTTTTTTTTTAATGCCATGTTATTGACACACAGATTTTGTGAGATGAATATTGATGCTGCAAATCTTGCTCCATTCTTTAAAGTGTAACTAACCATTTTATTTTAATCTGATGCTTTCAAGGTGCCAGTAAGCATTAGTAAAATGCTAGCATTTTTCTTTGGATCCTGGGAAAAATAACCTGTGCTAAGGAATTTACTTGAGGTTTAAAGGAGAAGCATGTAGCTTGAACTGCAAGTTCTTTTCTCCTTTTTGCACACAGAGAAAAATGTCAGATCTGTACTGGACCTGGCAAAAGACTGGAGCTGGTTCTGGGCCATCATGAAGGAAATGTTTCCTCAGGCAAGTGAAGCAGAATTAAGGAAGGGGGTTAGCTTAGGTCTGATTTGCATACAGACCCTAGGAGGAAGGCAAGGCAGGGCTGCAAAGGATGCAGCAAAATGGATTACAGAGAGATTTGCAAACTGTCTTTGTCCTGATGGGAACATGAACAAGAGTCATGAGTGAGGAGGGCACATCTCTACTCTGAGCTGGCAGGGATGACCAAAAAGGCCAAGCATGGGGAAAAGGCACACACTCTGGCTCTTGATCAGTAATGGCAGTAATCAGTGTACAGTGATGGCACAGCCTCTGCTGATGGTGCGAGTCTGCCACATTTCTGCACACCTGCTCAAATGATCCTCAGGACAATGCCCTTGGTGCAGCATCGGAGAGTCTTCCCCAAGGAAAATAACCTTGAGGGCAAAATTGGTCCTCAGCAACCAGAGCCTTCCTGACTGTGCCCTTTTGTCCCTTTTGAAGTGCTTCCTCTTTGTCTTCCTTCAGGGCCATAGTGTCAACCTACCTGAGTAAAACATGGGCTCATAAAGGAGACAGTCATGTGCACCCAGATGTCCATGTTTACCTCCTTCAGGAAAGAGGGCTGTCAAAGTCTTCATCACCCAATTAGAGAGATCAGTAAATAATTTTGGAAAATGGAAGACCGGCACCTGGTAGGATATCCATTATAGCCCAGTCTCCTATTTAAAGGCTTTCATGAACACTCCTTTTTTCAAAACTATCTCTGCCCCAAACCTGTCAGTCATTAGGAGCCTGATTCCTTTTCAGTTGAAGACACTGACTCTCCCATAAAAGAATGCATCAAGCCACCATCACTCAGCCCCACCTTAGCATGATGTATCATTCCTTTAGCAAACGTAGCCAGCAGAGGAAGTTGTGCCAGAAGAATAGAAAGAAAGGTACAGAACCATGGATCTCACCTTGGCTGTATGGTCAAATTAACTGGGGAAGGGTAAAAATAATATAGTTTCCTGACTCCATTCCAGACCTACTGAATCACCAGTTTTTATGGTTGGCTTCTAGCATCTTCATTTGTAAAAAAAAGATCTCTGGAAAATTTAATGCACAGTTCAGTTTTTGGGAGATCAACATGGGGTAAGAGACCCTGAGTAAACCCTGTAGCAGCTAGACTACCACAAGCTTACTGCTTTATAATTCAACCTCAGCATTCAAGAGGTGGAGCAAGGCTACCTGATGTTGCATACCAGTACAAGCTAGAGTTGGGCATCTCAGGACACCTTATCTGGAGGTCCTACTCCTTCCATGGACATGGGCAAGAGAGAGAAACCACAGACACTGAACCTTATACTGATTCCAAATCTGCAAGGTGCTTAAATAAAAAGAACACTATTAGAAAAGGCAAAACATCAAGTGAAATCAAGCAAAACTATCTCAATATTCTTCAGGTAGGAGGGGTTGACTTTGTGGTATTTCCACTCAATGGAAATAATTTCACGTAATTCTAAATAAGTACATTTATAAGCCTAAAAGATGACATACTATATTATAAATTGAAAAACAAACATTATATACAACATGACTAATATCTGCTCAAAATTATACATGTAAACATGCATACAGATAGAGATTATGAACAAATCTTTAAAACATATTACAAAATGTTCATTATGGCTATTTCTCAGTAAAGAGATTATGAGTAATTACTGTTGCTTGCTTTCCATTATTTTCTGACTTACTTGCAAGGAACATGCATTATTTGTTAAACTTTAAAAACACAAGAACATTGTGTCTTTGTGGTACTTTCTTTCGTGTTTTTAAAGTTTAACAAATAATGCATGTTCCTTGCAAGTAAGTCAGAAAATAACAGAAAGCAACAAAAGGATGGCTCTAATGAGAGAACAGACAAGAACAAGTGTGATGAGGAGGTGAAAATATTTGACCTTTCATTGCTGCAACTATCCAGCAATTGCAGTCCTGGGCATTCAATGCAGAGAAATGAAAACTTAAGTTCACACAAAAACCTTCTATTAACCCTGTTTTTCTTTCCCAACTATCACAATAGCTTCTGCTCAAACCTCTCCACTTTTGATCTTACAACGTTTCACTATAACTTTGATGATATCTCAAACGCAGATCAAATTGTTTCCATCCTTTGCAACTTCAGTGACTTCTCGTTAGCTACCAAAAAAGTCCTGTTCCTACTTAGGTCATTTGTGTTTCCTCACGGTCTTTCTCCAGGTCTGTTTCTCAGTGGTGCTCAGTCCATCCCTTCATGATCTTAGTGTTCTAATCCTATGAGAGCACTCCAGGGCTACATGTGTGCTCAGTCACTGTCCTGTCTGACTCTTTTGCAACCCCTTGGACTGTAGCCCTGCAGGCTCCTCTGTCTATGGGATTTTCTAGGCAGGAATACTGGAGTGGGTGGCCATTTCCCTTTCCAGGGGATCTTCATGACCCAGGGATTGAACCTGCATCTCCTGCATTGGCAGGTGGATTCTTTACCACTGAACCACCTGAGAAGCCCAGCACACAAAGTATTTTTAAAGCTCGATGCCTTTTCTACCTTTTTTTCTCAACTTTCTCAATCATACTCACTTTTCAATGACAGCTGAGAAATTACTACCTCCATCAGGCCTCCCATTGACACCCCCAGAATTAATGGCCCTTCCACTACATCTATACTCCACAGTGGCTGAACCTCCTTGTATCGCCTATTTTTATTCTTTCTTGTTTATCACTTATAGGTTTGCTTCCACTGGGAAATGAAGGCTCCTGGAGCAAAGTCATATTCCTGTTTCACCTTGGGATCTTTCATAGGTCCCAGCTCAGTGTACTGCGCACTGCACTCACCAATTAAAAAACACATTGAAGTGACTTACAAAAAAGCCTGAAATGTTAATAATTCATTTAACAATACACTTCTTGAAATCTATAGGTTTGGAGAAATTTAATCACCCCAACATAGCTGGTGGTAATGTAAAATTGCTCAGCCTCTCTGGAAGTAGTTTGGCAGTTCTCACAAACCCAAAATGCAAGTACCATGTGATCTAGCAATTGCAGTCCTGGGCATTCAATGCAGAGAAATGAAAACTTAAGTTCACACAAAAACCTTCTATTAACCCTGTTTTCTGCTTCTGATGTTTTGACATCTGGAGCCTTGCTGACTAGCAGTTGACTGCCTCTCTGGTGGTTGGTTAATGGTTTGTAGATTCCTCCTGAGACCAAAACACTCTCCTTGGAGCCTCACTTTCATATGCAAAGGAATTAATCCAAAAGCCAAACCCTCAGTGTGGTGGTCTGCTTCGTGGCAGCTCTCACAATTCTTAGACATTATTCTCCTGCCCTAATCACCCCAAAGTCAGCCATCAGGCAACCTTTGTACCCTAGAACTTACTGAAATTATTTAAATTAACCAGCCCTAACTGGGTGTGTTTGCTTAAGCTTACTTTTCCCACTCTTTCTCTTGAAAACTATCATAAAGGTCTTCCTGCAGCTTCTCTGCACTCTCTTTCTGCCTTCCACTGAGCTTACTATTATCTTGTGTGACCTTGCACAGCATGGGATGCTCTCTTCCTCTTGGAACTGTGAGTAATAATCTATCTTTTCAATGACAATGTCTTCTGATCTGTTGGCCTCATCATACATGAATAAAATGAAACCCAGGTATGTTATAATGCAAATCTGTGCATAACAGTTCATAGCAGTTTTATTTGTAATAACTCAAAATTGCAAATAACTCAGATATCCTTCAAAAAGTAGATGGTTAAACAGTCCATACTATATCCAGACTATAGAATATTACTCAGCAATAAAAAGGAACAAACTATTGATATACACAACAACTTGGCTGAATTTTCAAAGAATTATGTTGGTGAAAAAAAAGTCAATCTGAAAAGGTTACTTCAAGATTCTATTTTTAATCGAATTTTGAAATGACAACATTGTAAAAAGAACAGATTGGTGGTTGTCAAGGTCAAGCATGGAAGATAGGGCAGGAAGTATTAGTAAATTTTGGTAAATAAGATTATTTATCCAAAGTCACCCACCTGCCTGCTAAATTCTGCTCCCTGCTATAACACACACTTCTAGACCAAGCGATAGCTATGCAGTTAAAACACCACATGCACATGATAAAATATTTCCTGTCACAGGTCTTCATAGGGCAGGAAGAAGAAATATGATGAAAATTATACACAGATCATCTGACGTTGAGGAAAACTTAAGAAGCACAATAAAACACAGACGTGACTAACAGTATCAAAGTGATTATTTATTATACATTTACTTTAGAAGGAATCATTGGTGATGAGATGAATATATCCAACCAAAGACTTTAATTACCAAGGGAAGTAATCACCGAAACTGTAAATCAAGAGACCAAGTAAGGCCATGATGCATAGGGAGTTACAGACAACAATCAAGGGCAAAATTACGCACAAGGAGACTATGCTTACACATCCAACACTCCATCAAAGTCATGTTCAAGGTGAAGTGCGTGATTGTAGGTATCAATCAAAACACTTCCAAATGAACACTAGATGATTAAAATATGAAAAAATAATAGAAGCTAGCTGCAGGAAGAGGAGCTAAGGTCACCAAACAATCCTATAAAACGGGAGCCTGAAGTGTGTGGAGGGCACCAGGATGGGGTTGCTGCTGACAATATTTGTTTTCTGAAATAGGAAGGATGAAGGCCTTGGGAGGCCTTCCCTCAGTTACTGGGAGATGAGGGAAGTTCATGGCAATCAGCAGAACACTGAACAAAATGTATGGAGAGGTGGACAATAAATGGTCCCCACTTTATTCACTGTTAATGAGACAGAAATGGGGAAGTGGGTGCAGGAGGAGTAATGGAAACTAAGTTCATTTGTTCCCCTTTTTTCTAGGAGGGGATTTCTCTGTTAAATCTGACATACAACATTGTAAGAAGTTTCCACCTCTTTCAGATAACAACTACAGAGACAAACACCTACACTAAGTATGAAAGGAGGGAAGTCTATGACCATTTGGGGCAGAAATTAGGTGATTTGTTGGAAATTCTGCTGGTTCAAATGGGTGATGTGAGCGTGGCGGTGGCAATGATGATTAAGAAATAATCTCTCTTGGGCTTCAATTCCCTCCTACAATCTATTATGCCAAAGCAATATCAATTCAGAGAGAAAAGTAAATGTTTTTAAGAGCTATTTTACAGTGGGTTTTGGCTACTATTAATACAGGGATGTTTGGCCTCTCTTGGGAGATTTTCCAGATAAAGTTATGTCCCCATGGTGTATTAGTCAGTGAGGGCTGTTACAACAAAGTACCACAAATTATGTGGCTTAAACAAAAGAAATTCATTGTCCCATGGTTGTGGAGGCCAAAAGAAGCCCCAAATAAAGGTACTGACGAGCCTGCCCATTCTGAGCTCTATGAGGCAAGGATCTGTTTGCTCTCGCTCCTTGGCTTGTAGATGTCTATCTCCTCCTTGTATCTCTTCATGTCATCTTCCCTTTATGTGTGCCTCTGTGTCTGAACTACCCCCCCTCACCCGCCGCTTTTTAAGGGCATCAGTCATATTGGATTAAACCCTATCTAAATAACCTCACTTTAACTTTGAATGTACTTGTAAAGGCCCTACCAACAAATAAAGTCACATTCTGAGGTCTTAAGGGTTAGGACTCCAACATAGGAATTTGATGGGCATAAAACATGTGCAACCATAGACAAGGCATTGACAATTATTTAGGCACTTTATATCCTAGATGGTTTACAATGTTGAAGAAGAAGATGACCTTGTTGTTTAGTGTCTGACTCTTTGCAACCCCATGGACTGTAGCCCATCAGGCTCCTCTGTCCATGGGATTTCCCAGGCAAGAATACTGGAGTGGGTGATATTTCTTTCTCCAGGGGATCTTGCTGACCGAGGAATCAAACCTGAGTCTCCTGCATTGGCAGGCAGATTCTTTACTGCTGAATCACCAGGTAGGCCCAAAGATAACCTACTTGATAATAAAAAAATGACTCAAAGATAAGAAATAGAAGAAATTTAAACTATTTTAATTCTATTGGAGATAGGCAACCAAGTTACTGTCCTATTAGAGACACTTCAAAGCTAAAGACACCCAGATTGGGCAGAGTTTAGAGTGGGAAAGGGAAGATAAAGTAGTCTTGTGAGTGAGGCCATTTAAATATTTTAATGCATAGATGTTTTTACTTCTACATATCTTGGATCCTTTCAGTTCCCCTAGAAATCCCGAAATGCCCTAGAAATCCCGAAATCCCCTAGAAATCCCCTCCTAGGAAAAAGGGGAACTGAAAAACAATATCTTGGATCCTTTCCCATCCCATAAGTGCCAGGTGGAATCTTCCATTTCAAGAAGAGTGGCAGGTAGAGCAGTAGGTGAATGACATATACACTGCATCCTAACCCACCTTTAGTGACAAGCCACTCCTCCAGTGATACCCAAACTCTCCCGTTTTATGCCACCAGTAGGTGGACTTGGATTTAGTACAAGTGACCCTTCCCAAAGGTTTCATTCAGATAATGCCCCACTAGCTCTAGAGAATCAAAAGCATCAGTCATAACAGCTCTGACTGCCCCCAGCAGGTAGGGGGAGAGTGATATTATTAACAAAACAATACTCAGGAGCATACTTACCAAATAAAGTTTCTTGAGATTAAGTGAGCAGATTTACAATGCTCAAATCCCTCTGGGGGTCAAGGAAAAATTGTCTTCAAACTGCCACCTGACAAAGAGAAGTTTAGCACCTTGCTGTACTCTTTGCTACTGAGACAGCACATGCCTCATCCGAGCATTTGACTTGGTCTTTTATGTCATCCAACTTGCAAGTGACATTTTTTGAAAGGGGCCCCAGGCAAGAGGCTGTGTGGGAAGCTGTCCAGCAAGCTGTGGTACACTTTCCATCTTTGAAGCCCCATAGTCCTGTGACCTCTTGGAAAGAAAAAAATCTGTGACTGATGATTTCACCAATGGGAGTCACAGACAAAATAAGGCAGTCTCCATGTGGATGATCCCCTGGGGGCCACCTCCATAAGCAAGCCACATCTACTGCTTTAGAAGCTAATTATCAGTTTCTGTCTGGGCTTTCCTGGAGCGCTGACATTTGAATATCTGACAAATGGAAATAACACGCATACAGCCTGATACTCTCATTTTGGGGTGGTTGAACTCGGACTCCATAGCAAACAGGTTGGGCAGGGTCCAACAAGCATCCTGGCCAAATGGAAATGGTACCCGTGATATCTTGGCTTTATATGAAAAAGTGGCAGCTCTCTCTTTGAGGGAAATTTTTTTCTTAAAAAAATGGGCCTACTTCACTAATAGTTCAGCTAAGATCAAACATGATGGTACCCACGGGTCTACTCTGCCAATTCCACCTTAGCACCAGCTATGGAACTCCAGATGCTTCTAAGAACTCTAGACAATCATCTCCTGGAGGAACCCTGTTATATTTTTACTGACTCCTGTTTTGTTACCAGTAACCTAATATTTCATCTGCCCCTGGGAAAACTAAGACTGGCAGGGTAAAAACACTCCTCTTTGTCGCCAGGCACTGTGGAAACAAATTACAGCCGCTGATCAAGTGTGTGGGTCACTCAGGTAGATGCTCACAGTAAACACGTGCTCTCTGATGAGACTGATTGGCAGTCCCACCCCCAATGCTACAACCTGATCATCATCAGACTGGACCTGGAAAGACATCTATCACCATAGACTGAGCACAAACTAAAGGGCACTCTGTTCTTGGTAGAGAAGCTGCCATTCTTTGCTTGACTTTGGACACATTTCAAAATTGATCTGTTTGCCCTGTGATGAGGAAACCCACATGACATGGGATATTGCCCTGCTTTCCCCTGGGATGCTGACCATATGGGACTTTTGACTCTCTTTCAAGGTTATTGTGGTGTTTCACTACTTTTAATACTTTTTCTCCATCTGTTTCACACTCATAATGGCATTTTTTTGATGAGTAGAGTGCTTCCCAAGTGGTGCAGTGGTAAAGAATCTGCCTGCCAATGCAGGAGATGCAAGAGCTGTGAGTACAATCCATGGGTGGGGAAGATCCCCTGTAGAAGGAAATGGCAACCCACTCCAGCATTCTTGCCCAGAAAATTCCATGGACAGAGGAGTCTGGTAGGCTACAGTCCATGGGGTGGCAAAGAGTCAGATATGACTGAGCACAGCACAGCAGAGTATTGACATTTGATGCAGTTCAATTTATGAATGTTTCACTGTCAGTGCTTTTGGTGTATTGCTTACTCAACAGTTTTTGATTACAAAAACACCAGTTTTGTATGGCTGGCTCACCAAAATTAATAAGGTCCAACCATATTAACATATGTCCCATATACTAATTCATTTAATTTTCACTATAAACTATCAGGATATGCTAAGTTGCTTCAGTTGTGTCCCCATTTTACAGATGATGAAACTGAAGAAAGAGATTAAGTGACTTTCCTCTAAAGTCACACAGTTAACTAATGACAGAGTGAGATTTAAAACACAACCAGTCTGGCTCCGAAGGCTGTGCTGTATCTATTATACGTTCTAGCTGGCACCAAAGTTATTGCTATGTATGCCTCTCCCTCTAGTCTATGTGCTCCTTTAAAGAAAAAGCCCTTGTTTGTTCTTTCTAACCCTTGTATCCAGCACCTTGTACATAGTGATGTCAATAGTAATTGAGGAATGAATAGATAATCAAATGGAGAGGTTCCCACCAGTGCCATCACCAGGGATGGCTAGTTGGACATTCAGGGACAATGGTCATGTTCTTTCAGCCTTGATGTATTTACATAGCGTACCCACTGACCTTTAAACATACATCTGGTTTTACGGAACTCTACCCTTCCGACCTGCCCTCTTTAATTAAAGTATTTAATATCATAATATACATACTCATAAGTAATATGGTAATTGCAAGTGGAGATCTCTGACCATTATGGCTAAAGAAAATCCTATTGTAAAAAATTCTAGGTATTAAAAAAAAATCTCTCAAGGATAGAAAAATGGTGCATATAAAGGATTACAAAAATTAGATGTTATTTTCCCAATTCTACTGGAGAACCGTTTCTACTCCCACAAAAATAATAGGCATACCTACAATTATATCCTCAAATAACTATTATAACCACATATAGTTTATATATCTATATAACAGTTATGTTTATAAATATAATGCAATTCAGCCACAAATATACTTGCTTGTGGCATATTTAAAATATTATTTTTATTACATTCATCAAATAGATTTGGAAGAATCTCATCATCTCTCTTTATAATTTAACAATGCCATTATTTGAAAAAGTTAGCCTTATTCACTCTTGGCATTGTCGTATGCTAGGATAGCATACTTACTCAGGTGAGAGAACTTGTGAGAGTGTCTCTAGGCAGTTCAGTGACAATGCAGATGAGTTATATTATAATTTTTTGTAATTAGCATTCATAAAATCAGAAACATCCTTTAAATATAGTCAAGGTATAAAACTTCTTCCCAGATTTAAGACCTCTAAATAAATCACTTATAATTTGTGCCTAAGTTGAATGACCATTGTGATTTACCAGTTCTAACTCATGTCAGCTCTGGTGCAAAGGATATTTTGCAGAAATTTTAGCTTTGCTATATAACTTTAATATCACTGTAAATGGGAATTGCTGAAGCCAGATCTGATTATTCTACAAGAACACAATTTTATTAGTTCTACCCATGAAGGTATTTTATGACAATTTGATCTGATTTAAAATAAAACCCTTATCCTAATTTTCTAATTTTTATTCAGCTTTGAGAGAATAAAGAAATTATTCTACATGCTACCACATAGATAAATATATGCTTCTATAAATAACAACTGGAAGAACATGTAGGAAATGTTTTTCAGAACCTAATTCATTATTTTTTGTCCTATTTGGGCCCTTTAAAGAAAAGTACCTTGAAAATTCCAGATGGTCTTATGATTATTATAGCCATTTAAATTATTAGTAGTAATATATCATATTAATTGCTCTTAATGGGGATAATAAATAATTACAATAGTAATAATAAAAATTAATTGCCATTCATAGAATGAGTTTCATTTTGTAATGTTTCTGGATGGGGACAGTTAGTTAGTAATGCCACTTATTTTTCCCAGAATGCAATATAAAACATAATTTTGATTAGGGTATTAGAATATCCTATAACCAAAATTTGTATATGCACAATGTACCACTGGCCAAATTCAAAGGTTATACCTTATGAATGTTGGCTAAAATGGAAATGTACAAATACTGTGCTGTACAACACTTTCACCCAAAATTCAGAATGATAATGACAATGAAAAATCACCAGAAACATAAGCTACAGAGAGGTATATGGAATTTAAGGATTTATACATTAAAGAATATGTAAAACTCTTGACTAACCTCTTATTTTAAAATGCACTTATTGGAAATAGAATTTGTAACAATAATAATAATAAAAACTACCTGAAAACAAAAGTCTAGGACCAGACAGCTTCACTAGGTTACTCTACCAAATATACAAAAGAGAAATTATATCAATCCCTATCAAACTCCTCCAAAAGCCTGAAAAGGAGGGGACACTCTCAAGCCATTCTATGAAGCCACCATCACCCTGATACCAAACCAGACAAAACCACTATTAGAAAAGAAAGTAACAAGCTAATATCTTTGATGACTATAGATGCAAAAATTCTTAACAAAATATTAGGAAACTGAACCCAACGACCCAAAAAAAGATCATATACCATGATTGAAATGAATTCATCCCAGGGTCACAAATGTGGTTCAACATTGCATATTGATCAATGTGATACTCCACATTAAAAAAATAAAAGAGAAAACCCATATGATCATCTCAATAGATGCAGAAAAGCATTTGATCAAATTGAACATCCGTTCATGATAAAAATTCTTACCAAAGTGGGTATAAAGGGAACACGTAAAAGTGAAAGTGTTAGTCACTCAATTGTGTCTGACTTTGCATATCCATGAACCTGCCAGGGTCCTCTGTCTATGGAATTTTCCAGGCAAGAATACTGGATGGGGTAGCCATTCCCTTCTCCAGGGGATCTTCCCAACCTAGGGATTGAACCCAGGTCTCCTTCTTTGCAGGTAGATTCTTTCCCATCTGAGCCTCAAGGGAAGCCTATAGAGGGAACATATCTAAATATAATAAAAGCTATTTATAACAAAACTACAGTCAATATAATAATCAATGGTGAAAAGCTGAAAGCCTTCCCACTAAAACCTGGAAGAGAACAAGGATGCCTACTCTCACCACTTCTGTGTTCAAGATAGTATTGGCAGTCTTAGCTACAGCAATCAGACAAGAAAAAGAAAAAAAAAAAATCAAAGGTACCCAAATTAAAAGCGAAGAGGCAAAATCATTGTTTTACAGATGACATGATACTATATTTTGATAGCCATAAAGACTCCACACAAAAACTACTAGAACTGATAAATGAATTCAGTAAGGCAGCAGGATACAAGATTAACATACAGAAATATGTTCATTACTTTACACATTTAACAATTAAATGTCAGAAAGGGAAGGGGAAAAAAAGCCCATTTAAAGCCACATAAAAAAAATGACCAAGGTGGTGAACAATTTCTATGATGAGAACTATAAAACACTGATAAAGGAAATTGAAGATGATTTAAAGAAATGAAAAGATATTCCATGTTCTTGGATAGGAAGAATTAATATTGTTAAAATGGCCATAGTACCCAAAGCAATATACAGATTTAATGTGGTCTCTAATCAAATTACCCATGACACTTTTCACAGAACATGAACAAATAATCCTAAAATTTATATGGAACCATAAGTGTGTTAGTAGCTCTGTTGTGTAAATCACATGTAAATCAATGAAATTAGAACACTCCTTCACATGATACATAAAAATAAACTCAAAATAGCCTAAAGACTTAAATATAAGACATGACAGGATAAAACCCCTAGAAGAGAACATAGGCAAACATTCACTGACATCAGTCAGTTCAATCACTCAATCATATCTGACTCTTCACGACCCCATGGACTGCAAAACACCAGACTTGCCTGTCCATCACCAACTCCCGGGGCCTACTCAAACTCATGTCCATGAAGTCAGTGATGCCATCCAACCATCTCATCCTCTGCCGTCCCCTTCTCCTTCAATCTTTCCCAGCATCAGGGTCTTTTCCAATCAGTCAGTTTTTCACATTAGGTGGCCAAAGTACTAGAGTTTCAGCTTCACCATCAGTCGTTTCAATGGATATTCAGGACTGATTTCCTTTAGGATTGACTGGTTGGATATCCTTGCAATCCAAGGGACTCTCAAGAGTCTTCTCCAACATCATAGTTCAAAAGCATCAATTCTTCAGTACTCAGCTTTCTTTGTAGTCCAACTCTCATATCCATACGTGACTACTGGAAAAACCATAGCTTTGACTAGACGGACCTTTGTTGATAAAGTAATGTCTCTGTTTTTTAATATGCTGTCTAGGTTGGAAATAGCTTTGCTTCCAAGGAGCAACCGTCTTTTAATTTCATGGCTTCAGTCACTATCTGCAGTGATTTTGAAGACCCTCCAAAAAAAGTCTGTCACTGTTTCCATTGTTTCCCCATCTATTTGCCATGAAATGTGGGACCAGATGCCATGATCCAAGTTTTCTTAATGTTGAGTTTTAAGGCAACTTTTTCACTCTCCTCTTTCACCTTCATCAAGAGGCTCTTTAGTTCTTCTTTGCTTTCTGCCATAAGGGTGGTGTCATCTGCATATCTGAGGTTATTGATATTTCTCCCAGCCACCTTGATTCCAGCTTGTGCTTCATCCAGCCTGGCATTTCTCATGAAGTACTCTGCATATAAGTTAAATAAGCAGGGTGACAATATACTTTGAAAGACTTTGGTGAAGTGTTTCTCATACAACATTTTTTGAAAAATGTGATCTGGAAAGACTGAAGTATCAAGCAGGCTGCCAAGATAGAGACTCTGATGTACAGAATGAGGCTGAAACTTGGCTATCAGAGTCAGACCACAACATCAGGGCCAGGTTGACAGTGATCTCTGAAAGGTTGGGCTAAATCTCCATACTTTTTCAGATTGGTCTTAAGAAATGAGATGGGGCTGAAGCTACAGGCAAGAGTGTAAGTGGTCCTGGCTGAAGACAGGAAAAAGCCCCAGAGGCTAGGAGACAGGCAGCCCCTGTCACTTGGCACTCCTCTCACTTCAACTCATGGATACTCTGCAGCCAGATTGAACACGGTATGGCTCTCACCTCTCAGGTCAGTTCAGACTTTGAACGTGGAGAGGAGCCAGTCTCTTTCTTCCAACTTTGCTAGAGTTGTCCCTGATATAGGAAAATTTTCTGAAAAAATTGTCAAGTGGAAACAAAGAAGAATAAAATAGCAGAACAACCTGGGGCTGGATTATGGGGATACACTGAGAGGGTAACTCTCTCCGGACCTATCAGTGAGGTTGAATTTTGCTCAGCCAATGTCATGCCTGTAAGTAGAATGACTCCCTGGAATTCACTTATAGGTAGAAGTAGAGCTTCTATAGAAATCAATGATTTCTACTTTACCTGACCATCAAGATCTGAGAAGCATTAAAATCCCTCCCCAAGATTCTCATTCAGTAGGTCTTGAATAGAGTTTAAGAATCTGTATTTTTAAATAGTGTTCCAATGAATTCTTATGTGCCAGAATTGGGAACCACTCTACAAAGGTCCATCTAGCCAAGGCTATGGTTTTTCCAGTGGTCATGTATGGATGTGAGAGTTGGACTGTGAACAAAACTGAGTGCCAAAGAATTGATGCTATTGAACTGTGGTGTTGGAGAAGACTCCTGAGAGTCCCTTGGACTGCAAGGAGGTCCAACAAATCCATTATAAAGGAGATCAGTCCTGGATGTTCATTGGAAGGACTGATGCTAAAGCTGAAACTCCGATACTTTGGCCACCTCATGTGAAGAGTTGACTCATTGGAAAAGACCCTGATGCTGGAAGGGATTGGGGCAGGAGGAGAAGGGGACAACAGAGGATGAGATGGCTGGATGGCATCACCAACTTGATGGACATGAGTTTGAGTAGACTCTGGGAGTTGGTGATGGACAAGGAGGCCTGGTGTGCTGCGATTCATGGGGTCACAAAGAGTTGGACATGACTGAGCAACTGAACTAACTAACTAATACCATAATAAGCCAAAAAGTTAACATATTCCTGAATACTGTCTTTGTTTTAATGAGCTTGTAGCTTGAAGATTCTAATAATTAATTCTATGATTATCAATTACTACAGCCAAGTGTACATGTGTTTGAAAAGTTGCTGAGTGTTTTCATGACTCTAATTATAATTCAAGTTAAGATATTTTAACTAGAGTTCATCAACAGTTATTAAATTAGTACTTTGTGAGTATGTTGCTAGTTCTTTATCACACAATGATTCATGGAAGACAATAAGAGTGTGACTAAAATTTTAGCATCACACAATAGCTTTTAGAAAAGAAAGGGGTAAAGTGTACTGAAGAATATAAGATCAAAGGAAAAATAAAACTTGATATCTTCAAAGTCCAGTGAAAGTATAATCTTTAGAAAATTATACAGTGTAGACTTCATATATTTTCTTTGTGAGCTGGTAGTGTTAAGGTTGAAACCTCACCAGGTTTGACCACCAGGTTTATTTAGAATTTTTCCTTAATTAAGAGGAGATGCTAAAGCAGAAGCGAAAAGAGAGAAGACAGAAACCTAAGTTTTGTTTTTCTGTGTAAAAGATAAAAAAATGCTAGCTGTGGAAGCTATTATTTTTGAGCTAATTTTGAGAGCTGAAAACACTTTAAATAACATTTCACTTTCAAAATACAAGATAGATATTAAACCACTAACCTAGAAGAGATTTAAAGCAAAGTAGCATCAAACTACTCAAATTCTGGTCACTTTCAATACAGACCAGAAAGCTGCATGATTCTTAGAAAAATTATGGAGCAATTGAGAAAAAGATGTCATAGAGGGCTATTGTACAGGACACAAGATCTCCCCTGGAAACGGTCTCATTGTTTTCTAGAAACTACCAATTACCCCTCATCCTGCTAAAATGATCTACATCCACATGGTCACTATAGGGCTTTCCCTGATAGAACAATGTAACCCTACTCTCAGTTACACTTGATTGGTCTTGGAGGAGGCATCTGACCCCAGCTTAACAAATCACTTTTCTCTGGAAACAGCACAGATCTAAGAGATTCCTCCTCATTTTAGCTGTTGACCTGAAAGGAAGTGGTGAATTCTTGGGAAATTAATACAAAAACCACTTCCTGTCACAGCAACTGGAACACAAAGAAGTCCAGTCTGCAATAAGAAAAAATAAAGATGTAGATGTGAAAAGAGAAGCAAAGACAAGAGAAAAAGTGTCTGTGGCAATTTACATCCCTGTGTTAATTATTCTTCAGGCTTGGATACACTTGGTTATACTCCAGGCTAGTCTAAATCAGTTTTTCGTTACTGTAATCAAAAGATTTCTAAATAACGTAGAGGGAGAATGCAATAGTATTGACCAAAAGGGACCAAGTTCAAATGCCCAGAGAAGGAAGAGGACTCTGAAATGATCAGAGACTGTACTCCAAGGTGAAGCAGATTGGATATGACTGATATCAAATTGTTAGTATTCTTGTTACTGGAAAGGAAAAAGAAATAATCAGACGCAAGCCAGGAATCCAGATATAGGTAGAACTTTTCTTACCATGGATGGTCAGGTTGGAAAGCCTTAAATATGCAAGTTCAGTTAAGGTAGACAATGTTAGCATCCACATCTGAAAATCAACCTCCAACTTCTGACTGGAGCAGAGAAAGAAGTGCTATGTTCACTTTCTAGAAGATCTTGATTTCAGTAAAATAGAAAGAAGAGACTTCCATATTGGGTTTAGGTCCTGTCTTTGCTGTGACTGATATCTTTTGGTTTATATGTCTCTTCTAGATTCTGTGAGGTTTTTCTACATACAAGTGAAAGATGTTTGGTTGTATCAAGTGTATTAACCTCTTAATGATCTTCATCTTCTAAGATTGAGTTAAATTTATCTTTGAACATGTAATACCTAAATTATATGACTAATGAAAGTATAGGAGTATTAACAGCCTTCTAAGACTGGGTCTTGAAAATTCAAGCTAGTCATTGATGACATGTGTCTCTGAAGGCAAATGTCACAGATTATCCAGTTTAAATCTGGTCATATAAATTGATCTGGTACTAAACATACCAAAATGGCTCTGTGAATTACAGCAAAGTTTAAAATGGACATATACCTAATCTGCACTCCTACAGATTGCTATTATTTTAATCATTGATGTGCCAAGAATAACTAAGAAGATCAGTTGCACTGACAAATCAATTAAATTTAAAAACTATTCAAACTTTAGATAAACAGACCTTAGTCTGTTGATGAATATGAACATCTCTTGGATTTTAAGTGCAATCAGTTCAGTTAAGTTCAGTTGCTCAGTCGTGTCCAACTCTTTGCAACCCCATCAACTGCAGCATGCCAGGCCTCCCTGTCCATCACCAACTCCCAGAGTTTACCAAAACTCATAGCCATTGAGTCGGTGATGCCATCCAACCATCTCATCCTGTCATCCCCTTCTCCTCACACCCTCAATCTTTCCCAGCATCAGGGTCTTTTCAAATGAGTCAGTTCTTCACATCAGGTGGCCAAAGTATTGGAGTTTCAGCTTCAACATCAGTCCTTCCAATGAATACCCAGGACTGATCTCCTTTAGGATGGACTGTACTTGCAGTCCAAGGGACTCTCGAGAGTCTTCTCCAACACCACAGTTCAAAACCATCAATTCTTCGGTGCTCAACCTTCTTCACAGTCCAACTCTCACATCCATACATGACCACAGGAAAAACCATAGCCTTGACTAGACAGACCTTTGTTGACAAAGTAATGTCTCTGCTTTTCAATATGCTATCTAGGTTGGTCATAACTTTCCTTCCAAGGAGTAAGTGTCTTTATTTATTTATTTATTTTTATTATTTTTTTAAATTTTATTTTATTTAACTTTACAATATTGTATTGGTTTTGCCATATATCAAAATGAATATGCCACAGGTATACATGTGTTCCCCATCCTGAACCCTCCTCCCTCCTCCCTTCCCATACCATCCCTCTGGGTCGTCCCAGTGCACCAGCCCCAACATCCAGTATCGTGCGAACCTGGAGTGGCGACTCATTTCATATATGATATTATACATATTTCAAAGCCATTCTCCCAAATCATCCCACCCTCTCCCTCTCCCACAGAGTCCAAAAGACTGTTTTATACATCAGTGTCTCTTTTGCTGTCTCATATATAGGGTTATTGTTACCATCTTTCTAAATTCCATATATATGCATTAGTATACTGTATTGGTGTTTTTCTTTCTGGCTTACTTCACTCTGTATAATAGGCTCCAGTTTCATCCACCTCATTAGAACTGATTCAAATGTATTCTTTTTAATGGCTGAGTAATACTCCATCGTGTATATGTACCACAGCTTTCTTTATCCATTCATCTGTTGATGGACATATAGGTTGCTTCCATGTCCTGGCTATTATAAACAGTGCTGCGATGAACATTGGGGTACACGTGTCTTTCAATTCTGGTTTCCTCAGTGTGTATGCCCAGCAGTGGGATTGCTGTGTCGTATGGCAGTTCTATTTCCAGTTTTTTAAGGACTCTCCACACTGTTCTCCATAGTGGCTGTACTAGTTTGCATTCCCACCAACAGTGTAAGAGGGTTCCCTTTTCTCCACACCCTCTCCAGCATTTATTGCTTGTAGACTTTTGGATCGCAGCCATTCTGACTAGTGTGAAATGGTACCTCAGAGTGGTTTTGATTTGCATTTCTCTGATGATGAGTGATGTTGAGCATCTTTTCATGTGTTTGTTAGCCATCTGTATGTCTTCTTTTGGAGAAATGACTATTTAGTTCTTTGGCCCATTTTTTTTTTTTTTTTGGCCCATTTTTTGATTGGGTCATTTATTTTTCTGGAATTGACCTGTAGGGGTTGCTTGTATATTTTTGAGATTAGTTGTTTGTCTGTTGCTTCATTTGCTATTATTTTCTCCCATTCTGAAGGCTGTCTTATAGTTTATAGTTTCCTTTGTTGTGCAGAAGCTTTTAAGTTTAATTAGGTCCCATTTGTTTATTTTTACTTTTATTCCCAATATTCTGGGAGGTGGGTCATAGAGGATCCTGCTGTGATGTATGTCGGAGAGTGTTTTGCCTATGTTCTCCTCTAGGAGTTGTATAGTTTCTGGTCTTACGTTTAGATCTTTAAACCATTTTGAGTTTATTTTTGTGTATGGTGTTAGAAAGTGCTCTAGTTTCATTCTTTTACAAGTGGTTGACCAGTTTTCGAAGCACCACTTGTTAAAGAGATTGTCTTTAATCCATTGTATATTCTTGCCTCCTTTGTCAAAGATAAGGTGTCCATATGTGCGTGGATTTATCTCTGGGCTTTCTATTTTGTTCCATTGATCTATATTTCTATCTTTGTGCCAGTACCATACTGTCTTGATGACTGTGGCTTTGCAATAGAGCCTGAAGTCAGGCAGGTTGATTCCTCCAGTTCCATTCTTCTTTCTCAAGATCAGATCAGATCAGATCAGTCGCTCAGTCATGTCCGACTCTTTGCGACCCCATGAATCGCTGCATGCCAGGCCTCCCTGTCCATCACCAACTCCCGGAGTTCACTGAGACTCACATCCATCGAGTCAGTGATGCCATCCAGCCATCTCATCTTCTCTCGTCCCCTTCTCCTCCTGCCCCCAATCCCTCCCAGCATCAGAGTCTTTTCCAATGAGTCAACTCTTGGCATGAGGTGGCCAAAGTACTGGAGTTTCAGCTTTAGCATCATTCCTTCCAAAGAATTCCCAGGGCTGATCTCCTTTAGAATGGACCGGTTGGATCTCCTTGCAGTCCAAGGGACTCTCCAGAGTCTTCTCTAACACCACAGTTCAAAAGCATCAGTTCTTTGGCACTCATCCCCTTCTCCTCACACCCTCAATCTTTCCCAGCATCAGGATCTTTTCAAATGAATCAGTCTTCACATCAGGTGGCCAAAGTATTGGAGTTTCAGCTTCAAAATCAGTCCTTCCGATGAACACCCAGGACTGATCTCCTTTAGGATGGACTGTACTTGCAGTCCAAGGGACTCTCGAGAGTCTTCTCCAACACCACAGTTCAAAACCATCAATTCTTCGGTGCTCAACCTTCTTCACAGTCCAACTCTCACATCCATACATGACCACAGGAAAAACCATAGCCTTGACTAGATGAACCTTTGTTGGCAAAGTAATGTCTCTGCTTTTGAATATGCTATCTAGGTTGGTCACTTTGGCTATTTGAGGTTTTTTTGTATTTCCACACAAATTGTGAAATTATTTGTTCTAGCTCTGTGAAGAATACTGTTGGTAGCTTGATAGGGATTGCATTGAATCTATAAATTGCTTTGGGTAGTATACTCATTTTCACTATACTTATTCTTCCAATCCATGAACATGGTATATTTCTCCATCTATTAGTGTCTTCTTTGATTTCTTTCACCAGTGTTTTATAGTTTTCTATATATAGGTCTTTAGTTTCTTTAGGTAGATATATTCCTAAGTATTTTATGCTTTTTGTTACAATGGTGAATGGAATTGTTTCCTTAATTTCTCTTTCTATTTTCTCCTTATTAGTGTATAGGAATGCAAGGGATTTCTGTGTGTTGATTTTATATCCTGCAACTTTACTATAGTCATTGATTAGTTCTAGTAATTTTCTGGTGGAGTCTTTAGGGTTTTCTAGGTAGAGGATCATGTCATCGGCAAACAGTGAGAGTTTTACTTCTTCTTTTCCAATTTGAATTCCTTTTATTTCTTTATCTTCTCTGATTGCTGTGGCCAAAACTTCCAAAACTATGTTGAATAGTAATGGTGAAAGTGGGCACTTGTTCCTGACTTTAGAGGAAATGCTTTCAATTTTTCACCATTGAGGATAATGTTTGCTGTGGGGTAAGTGTCTTTTATTTTCATGGTTGCAATCACCATCTGCAGTGATTTTGGAGCCCCAAAAAATAAAGTCAGCCACTGCGTCCCCTGTTTTCCCATCTATTTGCCATGAAGTGATGGAACTGGATGCCATGATCTTAGTTTTCTGAATGTTGAGCTTTAAGCCAACTTTTTCACTGTCCTCTTTCACTTTCATCAGGAGGCTCTTTAGTTCTTCTTCACTTTCTGCCATAAGGGTGGTGTCATCTGCATATCTGAAGTTATTGATATTTCTCCCAGAAATCTTGATTCCAGCTTGTGCCTCATCCAGCCCAGCATTTCTCATGATGTGCTCTGCATATAAGTTAAATAAACAGGGTGACAATATACAGCCTTGATGTACTCCTTTTCCTATTTGGAACCAGTCTGTTGTTCCATGTCCAGTTAAGTGCAATAGGATCAGCATAACACAGAGTTACTGAACCAGTTCATTCCATAGTATCTAATACTGTGTACCTCTAGGTTTACTGAGAAAATATTCTAAGATGATGATATGCTGTGCAAGGTTTTCATAGAATGAAAAAATACTGAATTTGGGGAATAAAGAGTAGGAATCAAAATTCTGGGTTTTTTAGTCCATGAATGCAAGCAACTTAGAGTCTCTGAACTTCATTTTTTAATGAAATAAAATAAATATTACCTGTCCTGTCTCTGTAAAAAGGTGGCAGTGAAGAAGCCTAAAAGCACTGGAGAAAACTCTCTGCAAAAAAAGAGAAACAAATACAAATAAAAAATTAAAGGAAGACACATTCCACTCTCACTCTCTAAGGGTCTCCAAGTTTCCAGCTAATAAGCAGAACTGAAATTGCTGGAAGGTGAGATTAGAAACAAAAAATCAGGAGTCCACAGATAGCTTTAGAAGTAGCAGAAGAGGAAGATGCTTTTATGATGTGACTTTAAATGTGCCACAATGACTCCGCTGATTAAAATCAAAATAATAAAAGAGGACCTTGTCTTCTTACTTACTAATACTCCAAGTCCCCAAAATGAAATATATATCCACTTGACAAAATGAATTACCAATTAAAAATGATCTTAGTTTGTGAGTTCATATCTAATGGCAGAGTTAAATTCATATGTGAAAATATGTGATATGTAATGTGATTAATTTCATAACAGAAGTGCAAACTTCAGTGAGACCAAGCAGAAGGAAGGTAGAATTGGGAAAAGCTTTTCTTAGAACAGGCTTCCCAGCTGAAGGTATCAGAAAAGAATTGGCATGAGAAAATTAAATACCTCAGAAAGGAATACATAAAATATAGGATTATGATGGAAAGGGAAAAAAAGGGTTTGAGAAAATTTCTTGCTTTACTAATAAGTACCTCCCCACTCCACTGGGAAGTACCTCCCACTGCCTGGGAAATCCCATGGATGGAGGAGCTTGGTAGGCTGCAGTCCATGGGGTCGCTAAGAGTCGGACATGACTGAGCGACTTCACTTTCACTTTTCACTTTCATGCATTGGAGAAGGAAATGGCAACCCACTCCAGTATTCTTGCCTGGAGAACCCCAGGGACGGGGGAGCCTGGTAGGCTGCCGTCAATGGGGTCGCACAGAGTTGGACACGACTGAAGTGACTTAGCATGCAATAAGCACCTCTACTTTATTTTTCTTGAACATCTTAGATGAATAACTATCATTGTTTCCAAGATATACTCACTGTTAATTTTCACACTAGATAAAAGCAACTCACATCATCTCAGTTTCACAGTTGGTCATATATAAACCTGTTGCTATCACAAACCAGCTGACAATTCATGGAATTTCTCCTTAGTGGCCCAAATGCAAGTGTCCTGATTTCTAGACTTATATAATAATTTCCTTGCTGAGTTGCCAGATTTTTATACCTCCTTGCCTTTCAATTTCACATATAAATTTTCTTGGGTAAACAGAAAAGCCCTAGAGGATTTTCCTTGTTCTTGACTGCTTTAAGAAAATAGAATTTTAAAATAGCTATAGTTTGTCCAATGGAGAGAGAGAAAGATAGAGAGATAACTTTCAAACAGTTACAGCTCTTCTAAATATCCTAGCAGCTTACTCATTATTTGCATTAAAGTTAAAAAAAAAAAGGCAGAGCAAATAGAACTTACATCCATCTGAGGTAACACATTTCATTATATTTTATTATCCCCAAATCAATTCCTTAAAGCAATGTGTGAATTAAAATGTTTTATCCAGCATTTTCAAGAAACCAATTTAAAATTACACAGCTTATAAAAAATTGCCAGAAATATTGCAAGCAGCCATTAATTTACTCTAAACCAATTAAACTCTACATTAATACATGCAGTAATATACATGTACTTGTTTCTAATTTCCTTTTGTAATTAGGCATGGGTACAAGGCATAGACTGACTTGACAAAAAAAATTTTAATCCTCTTGTTTGGTCTTTTCTTGTCCTCTCTGGCCCCTACTGCTAAGTGGCATAAGTCATTTTGTCCAGCATCACCTTCATTTTTCATTTATAAGAGAAATTTCTTTTAAGCAGTCATCTTTACTATGTAGTGAGTTTCTAAGTGTCCTGAGATTGCCTTTTGTTTAGGAGTCATTTCATCCTGAAATCCATAGGGAGGCACTCCAAGAAGGTTAACAAAAAGTACATAATAAGTGTTCCAGAACTTAAGGTCAACAATATGGGAAAAACAAATGCAAATTGCAATAGTTCATAGTCAAGATCAGTTATATGTTAGGCTTCTCCAGGGAAAAAGAACCAATAGATTAAATTACATTCATCCACATTTTTTCAGACATACCCGGAAATAATGTTTAATCTGGGCACTCCACAGCCAATCAAGTTGACAAATAAAATTAGTCATCACAATTTCACCCCTGGTCAACCTGGCACCCATACATATCTTTTAAAAACATACTTAATCTCCAAATAAAGACAATAAGAAGGTCAAATGTATGCCTAACTTGATAGAACCATCCTTCATAAAACTAAAAGTCCAATAATTCCTTGCCCAGAAGAGGAGATAAATTTGTTGAGTGACATTTACTGTTCTCCTTGATATCTCATAACCTAAATGTTATAATGTAAAATTAGCAATACTTAAATGCTATGACATAAAGCCAATGCATCTTATGTTACATGATAAGGGAATGAAAGAAAAAAAATAAGTGTTTCTACACACATACCATATGCACGAATGTATTTGTAGCAAAATAAGAAGGAATTACTAAAGACAATTCTAGTCATTTCTGTATCTGTTCATGTAGTCATAGCTGGTATTTATATGTACCTTCTTCCACTACTCACACTGAATTCCCTTTACCTTCATCAAGTATCTCAGTAGGTCATGGTCATTTATTTGGTGATGTAACTCAAACTTTCCTTCCTAAGGGTCTGGGCCATTGTAGTCCTGCCTGGACTGAGGTGTTGCAGTTTCCACTGACCTTAATTACAAAAAATGGTAATATTAAGAGATGACCTAAGGCATCCTCTGTATTTCATTCACACACTTTGTAACCTTCATGGTAGAGTAATAGCCTAATTTCCCCTTAGTAGTTGGGATCAATCACCAGGGCCACATGTTAACTCCCTTCTTTGCCTTTGAGTTTACTTGTCTTTGCCTCCTTTCTTTGAATACCTTCCTTTACGTTAAACCAAGGCATGTTATTTGCCTGCAAATTCAGATTCAGATTTGATTCAGAGGTACAAAGAGCCTAAGGTGGTCAAGTGATATTCTAAATTCCAGTTCAAGTGAATCATTATTGTGTCTCCTGGTGGGAGGATTTCTCCCTCTGGAACTATGACCTCTAAGCCAGCAAAGCGTAAAGCTGTTTGAATAGGAGTTTGTTGGTGGGTCAGTAGGAATAATACTGAGTGGTGCCACTCCCATTTCCAACTGTTAATTCCAATATACCCAAATCCTGGCCCTCAGAGAAATAGCCCCATATATTGAACATTGATTCAGAACAAAAACAGTCTTCTAGAAAATCTTGCCCCAGCCCTGCAAAGTATTACAACCTAGCTGATACTGGAACTTAGTCTTCAAAAGACCATTCTGCTGCTCTTTTAGGCCAAGCTGCTTCATGTGGTGAGGAACACGGTAAGACCAGTGAACCCATGAGCGTGGGCCCATTGCTACACTTCACTGTGAAGTGAGTTTCTTGATCAGAACCAGTGCTGTGTGGAATTCTATTCTATTCTGTTCTTCAAAATTGAAAAAGGAAATGGCAATCCACTCCAGTACTATTGCCTGGAAAATCCCATGGACAGAGGAGCCTGGTAGGCTAATGTCTTCAAAATAGAAGACATTTTATAAGTCTGTGAATGGTAGTTTTAGCAGAGAAACATTGTGTGCAGGGAAGACAGATCTGCAACCAGAATAACTTTCTATTCTAGTAAGAACAAAATAATGCCCCTTCCATAATGAAATCTATCCGATGTAGTCAACCTCCCACTAGGCAGCCAGCTGATCACCCTGGGAACAGTGCCATATCAGAAGATCAGTATTGGTTTCTCTGCTACTGGGGACTTGGGCACTAGCCTTGCCAGTGGCCATCTCTGCCTTAGTGAGTGCAAGTCCATGTTGCTGAGTCCACACATAACCTCCACCACTGCCACCATGTCCACTTTGTTCCCAAGCCCATTGGATGAAGACAAGAGTGGCTGGGGAAAGACAGACTGGTATTAACAAAACAAGTCATCCTATCCACCTGATAAAGTTCTCTGCTGATACTACCCTTTGATGAGCATTCACTTGGAACACAAACATTTTCACGTTTGTTGCCCATTCAGAGAGATCTATCTACATACCTTTACCGCATTTTTTTGTCACTAATATTCTAATAATTGTCCTAAGTCCCTGACTATCCAGCCAAATCACTGGCCACCGGCCATGAAGCAGTATATAACCACAAGTCAAACTACTTCTCTTTCCAAGCAAAGTGAACAACACAGTGCACTCTCTAAGTTCTAGAAGCAACTACCACTGAAGGATTTCCCTTCAACCATTGTCCTTTAGGGATGTTTCAGTGAGGAACTACTGTACTACAGCTGTTCATTTGCAGGTGATACCTGCATATTGTGCAGAATCATCTGTAAATCAGGCCTACGTCTTCTTTTCCTCTGTCAGCTGATCTTAGAGAACTCCCCATGAAGCCACAAGTGCAGGTCAGACAAGAGAAGGCCGTGTAACAGGAATGGGGACCATGGTCATTTGGGCTGCTGCTTTATGTAACTATTTTCTTATGCCTTCAGGGCCTGCTTGGGCCCAATCACATATATACTACTTCCATTTGATGACAGACATTGCCATGCATGCCCAACTTTGTGGCTTGGTGGGTCAAATAACACCCAGTACATGAAGGATAGCTTAGGTTCTGTAGTAATTTGGTAGTCCATGGTTAAGTATTTAGTCTCTGCTAACATCCAGCAGCAGGCCAAGAGCTGCTTCTCAAAAGAAGAGTCATTATCTGCAGAAAATGGCAGGACCTTGCTCCAGAATCCTAAAGACCTGTGTTATAATTTACCTTTAGGTATGTGAGACCTCTCCATCATGACTTGATCTCTAAAAGGGCTTCATATCTATCATCTAGAGGAAAATATGATGCTGTGACTGATCTAATCAGTGATTGGAAATTACATGAAGATCCAAAATTTTAATTTGGACACATTTTAAAATCTTGTATTGGCTTCACAAACCCATTTGGAGAATAAGCACCACACATGAAAATTCAAGAAGAATTCTAAAACACAAGAAGTACTGAGACTGTAAATTATTTTTAGGGTAACATTTTAGCTTTTGTCCATCTACAGCATAATTATTAATTAGGCTAAATTCTTTTCAATATTTCATTTGAGTATCTCTTGCCTAAATACTGCTCTAGTTTAGTTTAGTTTTATTTTGTTTTGTTTTTTTAGTACTCTGTAGCATGTATCTTATTTGCTACTGCTTTTCACTGTTACTTGTAGGAATTCTAGAAAATTATCAGTCAGTGTTCCTTGTCAGTGATTCACATAATCCAAGTTAGCCATACTAGTATTCTCTTTCTGTATTAATTCTGGATTAGCACACCCTTGGGCTTCGCTGGTGGCTCAGAGGGTAAAGCGTCTGCCTACATTGTGGGAGACCTGGGTTCGAACCCTGGGTTGGGAAGATCCCCTAGAGAAGGAAATGGCAACCCATTCCAGTACTCTTGCCTGGAAAATCCCATGGACTGAGAAGCTTGGTAGGCTACAGTCCATAGGGTTGCAAAGAGTCGGACATGACTGAGCGACTTCACTTACCCTTAACACACCCTTGTTCTTCCTAACTTACCAAATTTCACTTAACTAGATTTCTAATTGTGGGATAAGTGTATATAAATATAATAATACACCTTTATCTTCATATCTTGAAAGACAAACCCCATCCCTGTCTAACACTGATAAATCAAGCACCATTGGATTTTCTGGATCATATGCCATAAGTGGTGAAGCAACTTGGACCTGTTGCAGACTCTTTTCTTGTTCTAGATTCTATGTAAAATGACTAGGTTTTGGGGTCACTTGGTAAATGGGCTTGAGTACCACAGCCAAATAAGAAATATGTTGTCTCCAAAATTCAAAGAGGCCTAATAGGTACTGTGACTCTTTGTGGGTTGTAGGAAGGGTCAGACATAGCAGCTTATCCTTTACCTTAGAAAAGATACCTCTACATGCCCCACTCCCTTCAATGGAACCTTATAAATTTCACTGAGGTAGACAGAAGATCCATGAATTGTAGTGAGATTTATTTCCTACCTTCTGACATACAAATATCTTGAGTTTACATATAAACTCAAGTTGACATACAAATACCAATGAGTTTAGATTGGTTGCTACTTCTTGCTCTCTAGATCCAACAGCATAATGTCATCAGTGTGATTGACTAGTGTGGTATCTTGGGGAAGGGAAAGAAATAAAGATTCCTACAAACTAAATTATGACACTGGTCTGAAGAGCTGATACACCCCTGAAGTAGAGCAGTGAGTGAAGGTGTATGGCTTGCCTTGCCAGGTAGAAGCACACTAAGTTGGAGAAAAAGGCATTTGCCAGCTCAGTAACAGCATATCAGGTACCAGGGAATGTGTTAATTTGCTCAAGCTAAAGAACCATATCTGGTCCAGCAGGCACAATTTGGAGTCACACATAGCTAAACTTCTGATAACCCACTGTCATTCTCCAAACTCCATCTGCCTTCTGCACAGGTCAAATGGGAGAGCTGAATGGACATGTGGTGGGAATCACCATCTCTGAATCCTTCAAGTCCTTGATGGTGGCACTGATCTCTGCAATCTCTCCAGGAATGCAGTGTTGCTTTTGATTTACTATTTTGCTAGACAGGGGAAGTTCTAAAGACTTTCACTTGGCCCTTCCCACAATAATAGCCCTTATTCCATCAGTCAGGGGACCAATGTGGAGATCTTGTCAGCTATTCAGTATGTCTATTAAAATTATGCATTCTGCAACTGGGGAAATAACCACAAGATGGGTTCTGGGACCCACTGGACCTGCTGTAAGACGGACTTGAGCTAAAACTCCATTGCTCATCTGATCTCTATAAACTCCTTTGCAAACTGGTGGGGCACAGTGATGGCTTGAATTTCCTGGAATTAGTGTCTGTTTAAAGTCAGTGTCCAATAGCCCCAAAAAGGTCCAATTATTTTTTTTTCCCTAACATAGAGTTACCCTGGTTAAAAAAAGAAAAGTCATAGGAAAGACTGGGGAAAAGATTAGTTGCATAACTTTGGTAGTGTACCAAGGGTCTTACCTCAAAGGAATCCACCTTCCCCTTCATTCAAAGGACTCTGGATCTGTAAACTAACTCAAGTCTGTCAACTGATTGAGAGTCTATAACTCTTTGGTTTTATAATTCAGGTTACACGTGATCTCTTGACCAGAACTTTTCTGATTCTACAGATCAAGTAAGAATTTGTAGGTTCCCTATCAATATTTCATACCTAGGAACACTATGATTATTTTACCAACACTATAGGACTGAGTGAGTCAGACTCTTCTCACTGCTGCTTTGACTCCATTGTCCACTATGGCAATGATGCCCACCTGCCTTTGGCAGTTGGTGCCACCACTTGGTCCCTGCCACACTGAGACCCAGTTATTCCTGTTGCATTTAGGTTTCCCAGTTCAGCAGTTGCAGTTCTCCCTGTGAGGTCTGGCCTACAGAGAAGTGTGATCACAAAGCTTTTTAAGGATTCTGGGACTCACCCCACAAATTTATTTCTCACAGTACTGGTTAAA
The DNA here is from genome assembly GCF_032452875.1 of Bos javanicus. Classification (NCBI taxonomy): domain Eukaryota; kingdom Metazoa; phylum Chordata; class Mammalia; order Artiodactyla; family Bovidae; genus Bos; species Bos javanicus. The sequence goes on from NC_083868.1 coordinate 89,297,294, forward strand.
GTTGTGTCTTCTGGACCCTTCCATAATAGACTAATAGGTCTTAAATGACAAATTCATTCTAACATTCCAATCTCCTTAAGCCTTTGAATACCCTCCTCTACATTCATTAAACCCAGGCATTTTCAATTCACTCATAGTGGGTCATCTTTTGGTCCATATTTCAGTCAACCAACCCAAGAAACTTTCAGAGCCCTTCTAACCCCCAGGGGGCTTCCCTGGTGGCTCAGTGGTATAGAATTTGCCTGCCAATGCAGGAGACACAAGTTCAATCCCTGAGTCAGGAGTATCCCCTGGAAAAGGAAATGGCAGCTCACTCCAGTATTCTTGCCTGGGAAATCCCATGGACAGAAGAGCCTGTCAGGCTACAGTCTATGGGGGTTACAAAAGAGTTGGACATGTCTTAGCAACTAAATAACAACAAACTCCCCAAGCTATGACATCAAAAGTAGGATCTTTACCTAGTGAGCCCATATCAATAAATTTAGCCTGATTCAACTTTACATTCTTTCTACAATTATCCCACATCCTTGCATCCATTCCCATACATGTTCCCTATATTTCTGTCTGTATAAATTGGAAAACTTGAGTAGTTCTTTTGGAGTATAATGCATCTTTTTACTGGTCACATATTACACCTCATATTTAAGGACCTACCAAGACTCGAGCCTAGTTAAAGTCTAAAAGTAAAGAGGGTGATGGGAGTGGGTCCTGAGCAGACTCTGGTAGAGATTCACCAGAATTTAGTGGTCCAGTGTCCCCAGCTTCATTAGCATCTTCATGCATGTCCCCATCCCAACTAATAACCCAATTATTTCCCAATAAATGCCCTCACTTCATCAGGAGACACCCTGTGAATCTGGGAGTTCAACTTACATTATAATTCAGTAGTTGCAGGATGAGGCTCTACATTTGATTTTCAGCAAATTTCAGCTCTGTACTACAGGAGATAAGGGTCCTTCAGGATATACATAGAAGTTCTTAGGTTATTTATTTGAATCCCTGAGCTCATCTTTTTCTTTTGTCACTTTGTCAGCTATATTAGAAGCCAATGTCATTATATTCGTTAAATTTCCAAAAACGTTCAAAAAAGTATCATATAAAGTGACACCTAGCTCCTTGCTTCTTATAAGTGATTGATTAGGAATACCCAATGCAAACTAGAGACCCAAGAAAGCTATGGTGTCATTCAGCCTAAGTCTAAATGCCTGAAAATCAGGATAGCCTATGGTGTAAATTCTAGTCTGAGGGTCAGAAGAGATGAGAGGACAGGAGAGGAGAGAACAGGAGAAGGGATATCCCAGCTTAAGCAGTGAGACAGGTAAAAAGAATTAAGAGAGATGAGTTCTTCCTTCCTCCATCTTTTGCTCAGTTCAGGTCTTCAATGTTTTGGACGATGGCCACCTACATTGAGGAAGGCAACCCACTTGCCTGAGTCCACTGATTCAAATGCTAACCTCATCTAGATACATCCTCACAGATAACACCCAGAAACACTATTTCATCTGGGCACCCTGTGACCAGTCAAGCTGACACATAATATTAACGATCACAATTAATATGTTATCCTTAGCTTTACATTTTCAATTATATATAGAAACTGATCTCCAATCCAGGATATTAATATTCTTTTGAAATTCATTCAAAAATAAAGAATATTGACCAACTGTATAAGAGTTACCACATTAATTTCTAATAGCCTACTAAAAATTCTCAGTGGGGTCCAAAACAAGGATATTGAAATTTCTATAAAAATTAATTTGAGTAAAATTTATTATTCCAAGAAAGTTTCAAGTATTTAGTATAGGGAAAGGGAATAATGGTACTGAGTTTCTACTAGATTCTTTAAGTGGATTTGCTAATGGAATTTTTACCAAAAAAAAAAAAACACACAAAAACTTAGCTAATGAGGAAATGTATATTCAGAGTTTCCATAATTTGCCAGTGTCACAAGCTTGTGGCAAGAGGTGAAATTCAAATCTTCCTCTAATCCCAAGCCTGTGTTCTTTAGAAAATAGAAACCTTCTATGGAATGAGTCACTCTTTATATTTGGGAAACATTACTGTCCATACATATATAGACATCTCATGGACTTGAGTACAAATACTGCATTCTGCTTTTTCATTTTTCACATGATTATAGCAAAAATATTTTTCTATGTATAGGTTTAGGCTCTAAAATGCTAAATGTTAACATCTTTCTAATATGTGTTATTGCTAGGTTTTTTTTTTAGGCACCCCACGACCGAGGCCAGGGGCGGTGGCTGGGAGGACCAACCCCACGTCCAAGGAGCCATGGCTGCGTGGGCACAGGAGGGCTTAGAGGAGCTATCCCACGTTGAAGGTCAGGAAGGGCGGCGGTGAGAAGATACCCCTCATCCAAGGTAAGGAGCATTGGCTGTGCTTTGCTGGAGCAGTCGAGAAGAGATATCCCACGCCCAAGGTAAGAGAAACCCAAGTAAGATGGTAGGTGTTGCAAGAGGGCATCAGAGGGCAGACACACTGAAACCATACTCACAGAAATCTAGTCAATCTAATCACACTAGGACCACAGCCTTGTCTAACTCAATGAAACTAAGCAATGCCCGTGGGGGCAACCCAAAATGGGCGGGTCATGGTGGAGAGATTTGACAGAATGTGGTCCACTGGAGAAGGGAATGGCAAACCACTTCAGTATTCTTGCCTTGAGAACCCCATGAACAGTATGAAAAAGCAAAATGAGAGGATACTGAAAGAGAAACTCCCCAGGTCAGTAGGTGCCCAATATGCTACTGGAGATCAGTGGAGAAATAACTCCAGAAAGAATGAAGGGATGGAGCCAAAGCAAAAACAATACCCAGCTGTGGATCTGACTGGTGATAGAAGCAAGGTCCGATGCTGTAAAGAGCAATATTGCATAGGAACCTGGAATGTCAGGTCCATGAATCAAGGCAAATTGGAAGTGGTCAAACAAGAGATGGCAAGAGTGAATGTCGACATTCTAGGAATCAGCGAACTGAAATGGACTGGAATGGGTGAATTTAACTCAGATGACCATTATATCCACTACTGTGGGCAGGAATCCCTCAGAAGAAATGGGGTGGCCATCATGGTCAACAAAAGAGTCCGAAATGCAGTACTTGGATGCAATCTCAAAAATGACAGAATGATCTCTGTTCATTTCCAAAGCAAACCATTCAATATCACAGTAATCCAAATCTATGCCCCAACCAGTAATGCTGAAGAAGCTGAAGTTGAACGGTTCTATGAAGACCTACAAGACCTTTTAGAACTAACACCCAAAAAGATGTCCTTTTCATTATAGGGGACTGGAACGCAAAAGTAGGAAGTCACGAAACACCTGGAGTAACAGGCAAATTTGGCCTTGAAATACGGAATGAAGCAGGGCAAAGACTAATAGAGTTTTGCCAAGAAAATGCACAGGTCATAACAAACACCCTCTTCCAACAACACAAGAGAAGACTCTATACATGGACATCACCAGATGGTCAACACTGAAATCAGATTGATTATATTCTTTGCAGCCAAAGATGGAGAAGCTCTACACAGTCAGCAAAAACAAGACCAGGAGCTGACTGTGGCTCAGACCATGAACTCCTTCTTGCCAAATTCAGACTTAAATTGAAGAAAGTAGGGAAAACCACTAGACCATTCAGGTATGACCTAAATCAAATCCCTTATGATTATACAGTGGAAGTGAGAAATAGATTTAAGGGCCTAGATCTGATAGATAGAGTGCCTGATAAGCTATGGAATGAGGTTCGTGACATTGTACAGGAGACAGGGATCAAGACCATTCCCATAGAAAAGAAATGCAAAAAAGCAAAATGGCTGTCTGGGGAGGCCTTACAAATAGCTGTGAAAAGAAGAGAAGCGAAAAACAAAGGAGAAAAGGAAAGATATAAACATCTGAATGCAGAGTTCCAAAGAATAGCAAGAAGAGATAAGAAAGCCTTCTTCAGTGATCAATGCAAAGAAATAGAGGAAAACAACAGAATGGGAAAGACTAGGGATCTCTTCAAGAAAATCAGAGATACCAAAGGAACATTTCATGCAAAGATGAGCTTGATAAAGGACAGAAATGGTATGAACCTAACAGAAGCAAAAGATATTAAGAAGAGATGGCAAGAATACACAGAAGAATTGTACAAAAAAGATCTTCACGACCCAGATAATCACGATGGTGTGATCACTGACCTAGAGCCAGACATCCTGGAATGTGAAGTCAAGTGGGCCTTAGAAAGCATCACTACAAACAAAGCTAGTGGAGGTGATGGAATTCCAGTTGAGCTATTTCAAATCCTAAAAGATGATGCCGTGAAAGTACTGCACTCAATATGCCAGCAAATTTGGAAAACTCAGCAGTGGCCACAGGACTGGAAAAGGTCATTTTTCATTCCAATCCCAAAGAAAGGCAATGCCAAAGAATGCTCAAACTACCGCACAATTGCACTCATCTCACACTCTAGTAAAATAATGCTCAAAATTCTCCAAGCCAGGCTTCAGCAATATGTGAACCGTGAACTTCCTGATGTTCACGCTGGTTTTAGAAAAGGCAGAGGAACCAGAGATCAAATTGCCAACATCTGCTGGATCATGGAAAAAGCAAGAGAGTTCCAGAAAAACATCTATTTCTGCTTTATTGACTATGCCAAAGCCTTTGACTGTGTGGATCACAATAAACTGTGCAAAATCCTGAAAGAGATGGGAATGCCAGACCACCTGATCTGCCTCTTGAGAAATCTGTATGCAGGTCAGGAAGCAACAGTTAGAACTGGACATGGAACAACAGACTGGTTCCAAATAGGAAAAGGAGTACGTCAAGGCTGTATATTGTCACCCTGTTTATTTAACTTATATGCAGAGTACATCATGAGAAATGGTGGACTGGAAGAAACACAAGCTGGAATCAAGATTGCTGGGAGAAATATCAATAACCTCAGATATGCAGATGACACCACCCTTATGGCAGAAAGTGAAGAGGAACTCAAAAGCCTCTTGATGAAAGTGAAAGAGGAGAGTGAAAAAGTTGGCTTAAAGCTCAACATTCAGAAAATGAAGATCATGGCATCCGGTCCCATCACTTCATGGGAAATAGATGCGGAAACAGTGGAAACAGTGTCAGACTTTATTTTTCAGGGCTCCAAGATCACTAAGATGGTGACTGCAGCCATGAAATTAAAAGACACTTACTCCTTGGAAGGAAAGTTATGACCAACCTAGATAGCATATTCAAAAGCAGAGACATTACTTTGCCAACAAAAGTTGTCTAGTCAAGGCTATGGTTTTTCCAGTAGTCATGTATGGATGTGAGAGTTGGACTGTGAAGAAGGCTGAGCGCTGAAGAGTTGATGCTTTTGAACTGTGGTGTTAGAGAAGACTCTGGAGAGTCCCTTGGACTGCAAGGAGATCCAACCAGTCCATTCCGAAGGAGATCAGCCCTGGGATTTCTTTGGAAGGAATGATGCTAAAGCTGAAACTCCAGTACTTTGGCCACCTCATGCAAAGAGTTGCTTCACTGGAAAAGACTCTGATGCTGGGAGGGATTGGGGGCAGGAGGAGAAGGGGATGACAGAGGATGAGATGGCTGGAAGGCATCACTGACTGATGGACGTGAGTCTCAGTGAACTCTGGGAGTTGGTGATGGACAGGGAGGCCTGGCATGCTGCGATTCATGGGGTGGCAAAGGGTCGGACACGACTGAGCAACTGATCTGATCTGATAATTTTTTTAGGCATTTCCCTAATATTAGGCATCTAAATTGCTTCTGAGTTCTTTATTATAGATAAGTACAAAGTATTCATTCCCTTAGATTTTGTTTCTATTGAGCTATTTCTTTAAGATACAGTTTTAGTTGTGAAATTCATGAGAAGAAAGGATAGAAACAGCTATGTAGCTCTTACTATACACTGTTCTTTTTTTTTTCTCAAACAGATGGACTAATTTAAAATGAAATATTGCTACTTTTAAAAGAAGCCATTGTCAACACTCATATTCTACAATAGGGAGAAAAATATCAAGCTTCAGGAATTTATCACTCCAAGTGTTGTTGTGAATTGCCCTTGAAAAAGATAGTGACAGACCTCCTCCTCTCCCTTGAATTATATTGCATCCCAGAGGACTGAAATGGTCATTAATTTTTAATATTATCTCTTCTCGGTGAAAAGTAAAATGAATTTCCTTACATATTCCTGTAGGATCGAAGTCCTAGAAACTCTGAGATTTCAAAGCATCTATAGTGAGTCTAGAAAATATTACCCAGCTGCTGAGTTCCTGAAGGAGATTATATAGCAGGAATATGAGCAATTATCACCCACACATCAATTACCATAATAAAAACTATGGAGGTCTGTACAATGCTTTCCTGTTTAGACAATATTTTTTCATCTTTTGATCTTGGAGAAGGCAGGGGTTGGCGGAGGGTAAATTACACTGGTTTGGGATTTGTGAGATACAGAGGACTGTATGCCAGGAATAAAGGTTGTGTCTATGTCCTTGCTGAAGCTAACAGTCTCATTAGATTAAAAAGACATCACACATTAAAAATTAGCTGTATGCCAAAGAGGGTGACATTAAATACTTTACAAGCAAAAAATATAATAAGTGTCAGAATATAAAAGAAGAAAAATTTAATTGTTCTTGCCTTGAGTGATCAAGGTAGTTATTATTGCTGAGGTATGGAAACTCCTTTTCAGAAAAGTCATACGTGATGCATGTCCCAGTTATACTCTGGCCCTTCTGCTATCCTCCCATCATCACCTCAGTGCACCTGATCCAGGCCTTTGGGAGCATCCCAAGTGGTTTCCTTTAGGAAGGTCAGCCAAGTTCTGGAATCTCACACTTCCTTGGCCATCTCTGGAAGTAGACTTTTTAGCAACTTGAGACCAGAGTGCTGTGCCCAGTGACCCTCCACCACTCTGTAACCAAATATTTCTCCTGCATCAAAACTAGCCAATGCCTAAAAACTTTGGTCATGCCTGAGTATGAAAAATATCAAACTATAAGCATGGGCAGTGAAAGTTGCTGCTGACACAGGGAGAAAACTAAGTGCATCCATTCATTCAATGAATACTTATGGAATACCTACAAGACATCTGGCACCGGGTGCTTATACACAGCATTGAAATATGAAGGGAAATGTAGCACTTAATTCTGAATATAGGACAGAAAATATTCACATAATTTATCTGCAGTAAGAACAAAGAAAATAACTTACTCCAATCCCCTTATTAAGAATATCAAGCAACTAGACTTCTGGTTCAAGATGGTGGAGTAAAAGGACATGTGCTCATCTCCTCCTGCAAGAGAACCAAAACTGCAACTAGCTGTTGAACAATCATTGACAGGAGGACACTGAAACCTATCAAAAAAAGATACCCCATGTCCAAAGACAAAGAAGCTGCAGGGAGAGGATAAGAGGGGTGCAATCATGATAAAATCAAATCTGATACCCACTGGGTAGGTGACCCATGAACTGGAAAACAATAATATCAAAGAAGTTCTCCCACTGTCATGAAGGTTCTGAACCCCACGTCAGGCTTCCCAACCAGAGGAATTGACAAAGGGACTGGGAATCTCCAGGGAATCTGTCTTGAAGGCCAGCGGGATATGACCGTAAAAATTCCACAGTACTGGGGGAAAACAAGACTCCAGTCTTGGAGGACACAAACAAAATCTTGTGCACACCAAGACCCAGAGGAAAGGAGCAGTGATCCCACAGGTGACTACATATTAAGTACCTAAGGCCATCAAAATGACTTACTCCAGGTTGATAGGTAGTTAGGGTCCAAGCCAGATCTTAGAACTCAAATCATCTGTGCTAATTCATCATAGCCAAAGGTTCCATGAAGACACTTTCATAACTTTTGCCTTGTTGAAATTTTCAATTCTCTTCCCTGAAAGAAATTGTGAAAAATGTCTCTCAATGCAAAAGTACTTTTTGTTATCTTTCTTCTTATTATATTCCATGGTTATAAATTCTTCATTATCTAATATTTATTCTTCAATGAAGTGGACATGAGTAACTAGGTAAACATCTACAATGTTTCACAAACCATTATAGGGGCTCAAATAATGGAAAAATTATTAAAGCTGTATTATTCAAGATAGCCACTGGCCAGATGTGGCTAATTGATTTTAAATTTTGAATTTAAATCACATAAAATTAACTATTCAGTTCCTCAGTTGCATTAATTGTGTTTCACACATTCAGTAGCCACAGGTAGCCAGTGGCTACTGTACTGAACAGTGAAGATATACAACATATCCATCACTGCAGTTCTATTGCCAAGTGTTGTATTAGAGTAATGAACCCACTTTCCACCCTGCATTGTAAAGAATAAATTAACTTGCAAAAAATTCATTTTTTCCAATACATTCTGCCTTGAGTAATAAGATATTTGCATAAAGATATGCAGGGAGGATTTTACTGAGAAGCAATACAAGGGAAATACAATCATCTCATGTTTTCTTGCTTTCCTATGTGCAAAACTGAATGCTTAAATGACATTCTTTAAATGCCACAGATGCTCAAAGTCTTTCTTTCATATAATGAGAGTTTGAAAGCTTTTCCATAAGTCATGTCAAACGGTTTATGGAGAAAGAGCATTATTCCTCCCTGGTGGCTCAGCAGCAAAGAATCCGCTTGCAATGCAGCAGATGCTGTAGGAGCCATGGGTTTGATTCCTGTATTGGGAAGATCCCTAGAGAGGGGAACAGCAACCCATTCCAGTATTCTTGCCTGGAGAATTCCATGGACAGAGGAGCCTGGCGGACTACAGTACATAGGGTTTCAAAAGAGTTGGATATGACTTAGCAAGCAAACAATAACAGCAACAACCAAGCATTACCATTCACCATAATACTTACTCTCTAGCACATATATTAAATATAAAACAAGTAATATATACTAAAGAAAACACATATGATTATTTAGGAAGAAAAGTTATTTCCAAGTGGCTATGGCAGCCCACTCCAGTACTCTTGCCTGGAAAATCCCATGGATGGAGGAGCCTGGTGGGCTGCAGTCCATGGGGTTGCTAAGAGTCGGACACAACTGAAGCGACTTAGCAGCAGCATCAGCATTCAAATGAAAAACCATAAGAGGAAAAAGATAATATTTTTGATTATGAATATTAAATTGGGCACATCCTTTTTCCAAAAGTAGAGAATTTTGAAGAAAATCATGGAAACCTAAAAATACGTTTATGCAATACATTATAGTTGCAAAAATTTTAGAAAACCTAAATGGCTGTCAATATAATATTAACAAAACAAAATATTCACTTCTGCAAAGATATCATATTAGATAGACATAAAAGAGAATGACCAAAACAAATGAAAACATTGTCTCCTCCCAAGAAGGAACAGTATTATTTCACATAAAGGAAATAAAAAGTGTGCATATACAGAAAAGGAAAGATAACCCTAAATACTAATGTTGGTCAATAGTATTTATTTACCCTGTAAGTAAATAAATAAATAGTATTTATGTACCCTGGTCAATAGTATTTATTCTGGTTGTCTACTATCCTCTATTTCCCTCTTGCCCTCTCTCTTTTGGTCTCCTCACCTGTCTTTGCTGATTGCTTTTTTGATATTGAACATGTACTACTATGGCATGCATGTGTGCATGGTCAGCTGTTTCCAACTCTTTGTGACTCTATGGACTGTAGCCCATCAGATTCTTCTGTCCATGGGATTCTCCAGGCAAGAATGCTAGAGTGGCTTGCCATTTCCTCACTATTAGTATAATGTAAAATGTATTTTCTTAGCAAAAAAAAAAAAATGATTTCCCTAACTGGATGCCATTTTAGTACAGAGTTCAAATAACAAATACATGATTGTATAAACAAACAAATAAACAGAAATAAATTTAATTAACTTTCCCAACATGCCTAAAATACAGTTTTGGGACGCTGTTAATAAATGAAATAGAGTTTACTTTTGAGTATACTATACCAAACAAGAAGTCCATGGGGTTGCAAAGAGTCGGACATGACTGAGCAACTGAACTGAACTGAATACCAAACAAATCTATAAAGAATCAAGCTTTTACTTAGTTACTGGCCTTCATTAATAGTATAAAAGGGCCAATGAGAAGAGCAAGGGGAATTTAGAAATAAAAAGAAAACTGCAACTAAGGATATATAGATTTATACTATGGCACTGTGTCCTGAGAGAGAGAACTATTCCCCAAGTTTGAGTTTTAATTAGATTTTTGAAACCTTGAAGGTGAAACAAAAACAAAAAATCAATAATGGTAAACAAAGCAGTTTACATGCCCATTAGTCAGGTTACCAGCTTTGTGTATCTTTTTAAAAAAATATTTATTGTGCAAATTGCAGACAATAAATGAATTTTCTAAAGAATACCTTTTAAAAGAAACTGAAATATTGTAAAAATTCTTTCCTTTTACTTTGAACCTTAATGAGATCAGGTTCCTATGGTTATTACAAATTGGGGAGGGAAGAAAGAAGAATAGATGAAGTGGGTGGTGATGGGAGGAAAAGGCCTAAACCATTTCAGTAGAGTAAAGACCAATTTCATTTTAATATAATTTTTAATGGCTGTTCAAACTCCTATAATGCATCTACACAAAAGACTTCAGTTAATGTGTGTGTGTATTTCGAACAGTTCCCCTCTTCGACCCTCCAGTTTAATTTCCGTTCTTCAAATGAGATGAATGGAGCGTGAAGCAGGTCATATCTCAATGCTGACACATGGGTTGCTGATAGAACTCACAGCCTGGAGAAGAAGCCAGTTTGGAGATTAAATCAAAGCAGCTCTGAATAGATGGGAGGTCAGCCAGGGCCAGCTTTGACATTTGATAGGACCTTGTGATCAATCAGACCTTTCTTCACTCTTGCAGTCTTCCTTATGACAGTGGCCCTAAAAAACAGATGGGCTATGTTACAGAGTGCAGGAGAAGCACTAGATTGTGAAAGGAGATAGGTGTCAATACTATCAAAGGGACAACTGTTATTTGAAGCAGCCAGCAAATCAGAAGGCCCTGCTTTGCTGAAATTGCTATGCTAAAATGTGCCTTCCATGATGTGGAATTTGAGCCTTGAGAATGGTGAGATAATTTTGAACGGCTTTTAAAAATTTCTTACCTCCTATCCATTAAACTGTATACTTTGAACTTTCCTAATATCCTAAAATTAAATTCTAGCCAATCTTTATGAATAATCTGTGTTTCCAGCAAAGCCGAGCTTAGTCTTTGCTGTATTTCTTTGTTTCTGTGTTTTCTGGGGCACACACACACACACACATACACATAAAACTAACACATGATAACCTTTGGAAGAAAGGAATCAGAGGGTATTAATGTGCAGCACTTGCTGGGTGGGGATCTGAACATGGTTTCAGGAAATCCCCATCACATCGCCAAGAGGGTCATGAAAAATGAATAGCCCTGGAGCAGCACCGTGACAGACTGTTTTAGTGAGTGGTAATGGGCCATCTCTAGGATGACAGGCCATGTTTTATAACTGTGCAGGCTACTGGCTATCACACCATTCATTATGCCTGCCTGATTTAAGGGAGATGCATTTTACAGGGGTGACATGGGAGCAAATTATTTTCAGGAGTATCACATCTCTCCCTTCTCCTCTCCACCTACCTCTTCATCATACCCACCCTCATCCTAGTCACAGAAGCACCACTCTCCTATTTACACAAGCACATTCTCTGAATTCTTCCTGTCATAGAGCATTTCATATTCCAAACTGACCTCTCCAAAATGTCTCACCCCAATGTACACTGGGATTGGAAAGCTGTAAGGTGGGAGCCTGCCCAAGGAGGGTTTAGATAGGAAAGCATAGCACAAATTCACTCTGCTCCCTCTCCTCTATGAAATGTCTTGTTGGGAGACTGTAAGCCAAGATCACTTGGCCTTACCTACAATTACTGAGCTAATTTGCAAGGCGAGTTTCCAAAGTGAGATTTTTGTTTGACATGGACTTCAACTTCACAGAGAAGATAGCATTTAGGTCCCATTTTGCTTTCTGGTTACAGTGGTTTGTCATTAGCTAAACATGCAAAATTGCTCAATCTCTCTGGACAATTTCTGATGAGAAACCAATTGCACATAATTTTTTCCAAGTTACTTTCCAGCACTAATACTTTATGATTCAAATTCTATTAAGACAGAAACACAACAAAATTTTCTATCAGCAGATTAGATATTCTGATAAAAACACTTTCATAGAATTTGTTGATGAGCTAACCGTAGCAATATGCAAAATTCTACTTGAAAGAAAAAAGAGTGTTTATATTTATCAGAAGAGTTATCATTAGAGTAATTTGTCTATAATACACAATTTAGGCACCTTAAGTTGTTAAGGGAAAAAAATAAACTTTGTATTTTGCACTAGATTATTGAGGAAAAGATACATACAACATATTTAGATTTTAACTAAATTAACTCAGCTGCCACCTTAAACATAGCTGTGATACATAAGTGGTTAAATAAAATAAGGTATCCACAATAATATTTTCAGGGTCTATATCACAGGCTTTTCTGAATAGATGGTAGTTACTCTGATAAAATTTTCCAGAGAGAAACATAACACAATCTAGAGACCTTTGGATTATGAAATGCAAGTATATTTACGTGTATGCTTAATTTATGCAAATTGTGCCCTGATTCTGGCCCACAAGAGCTCAGATGTTTGTGAGAATTTAGAGATTATTTACAGAGAGCATTTTTGGGGGAATAATTTTATCATTGAAATGTGACACAAATCTTCCAAAATGGTAATTCTCTCTAGCAAGCTAATCCTTCAAGAGGTTTTTATGTCTCAAAGAAAGCTGTGTGTAATCAAAAGACTTCACAAAATACATGTTGGTTTGAATCATTCTCTATAATTCCATTTAACTATTGCCAACTCCAGAGACAGTCACAATTGCCCTGTATCTTGTGCATATCTGATAAAGAAATCAGAAAGACTTGGCAGTTGGCAGTTGAGTAGCTAAAAGAGGAAGGAAAAAAAACAAACAAACTTTGCTGGTATTTCCCAATTAACTTTCTTTTCAAGTGAAAATTTGAAAAGAAAAAATAAGAAAACTGAAAATGACCTAAAAACTCTGGTGTAATAAGATAAACTTTGGCCTGATCATCACTCTGTTAATTAATCCATAGTCTGAGTATGAGAAAGTTGACCAAAAACACAGGGATTGTATTTTCCAACAATTATTTTTTTAAATTATGCTAAAATTTAAAAGTGAGAGATATATGGAATTCAATTGTAAAAACAATAAGTTTGCTGGAGAATTAGAGGAAAAAGCAATTACAAATAAATAGTTAAGAACTTTAACTAAAATTCCATTTTTAAAAATGGTACTAATGCCAAATTCTTAAAAAAGATTTGCTTTCTCAAGTAGAACAGAAAGTTGTTAATATTATGTCCATTGTATTTTATTTCAATTGTCTTTTAAAAATAACATACAAGTGAGTCAAGGACATTTGTCAGAATGACCCTAAACACGTAAGGCTTGTTATAAATGCTCTAACACATGACAGTTTAAAATAAATGCCAGCTCCCTTTTCCCTTGTGAAAAAGAGTGTGGTGATGGTCTTGGGTACAGGCTGTTTTGGAGTTTTGGTTCTAGTCAACCCAATGTCTCTATAAACTCTGAGATGGAGTCCTTAGGATCATGTGCTACTGATACTAAAAACCAGTATAACTGTCCAGTTCAAATATCTCCCACATTCTGGACAACATTTAAGATTAGCCAAAGTTTTCTTAGGGGTAAAGGCTATAATCTGGTGACAGTTGATTTCAGCTTGGATAATCGCCCCTCCCTTCAAAATCATCATAGCCTCAGGTTTGGCAAAGGGGCCTCTTTGGATTCAAAACCCACCTCAGGCTGCCTCCATACAGACACTGAAAGGGATAACCCTGGTTCTGTTTCATCAGCATTGGGACATGAAAAGATTTCACCCTGTTTAATAGTGTGTTTTAGGCACAGGAAATCTTCCTGGCCTAGAGTGATTAAGAACTCAGGCCTTACAGACAGGCAGGCCCTGAGCTCAAATTTCAAATCCACCTCCTACCAATATGTGACATTTGGCAAATCTCCCTAAATTAGGAGTAATAAGGATATCTACTCCAAAGGGTAGTTATGAGAATTACCTAAAACGATAATATAAAGCAATTTCCACAGTGCCTGGTACAGATATAGCATACCATAAAGGTAAAGGTTAGCTATGGTTAAATATTAATCCAACCCATTTTACCTTTGAGTATTCTAACCTGGAATACTCAACGGGAACATCATATGAAGGGAACATCATACCCATCATGCCTTTTTTAGCTATCATTTTATATTTAAAAGAATTAATCAAAATATAAAGTAAGATAGTGGAGAGGTAGAAGATCAACTTGAGGTTGGTCCTCTTCAAAAGGTGACTAAAGGATTCATTGACAATGTCATCCTATTAAATGGACTGGAATTGCCTCTTCATAAAATATTGCATACCAGCAATTAGAATATTTTAGTGCGGTTTATTCTCTAGAATGAATTCCCAGGTAGCGCAGTGGTAAAGAATCTATCTGCAAAATGCAAGAGGCGCAAGAGACACAGGTCTCTCTTCCCTGGGTCATGAAGATCCCTTAGAGTAGGAAATGGCCACCTACTCCAGTATTCTTGCCTAGAAGATTCCATGGACAGCAGAGCCTGGTGGGCTACATACAGTTCATGGGGGTACAAAGAGTCAGACCCAACTGAGCAACTGAACACATACAAGTATGTATCAGTATTTATACTCATACATCCTCTAGAACACAAACGTATTTTGATCCATTTCTGCATCATAAATTATCCTACCATTTAGAGGCTAAAATTGCAAAACACTTATTATCCAACAGGTTTTATAGTTCAGAAATCCAAGAGCAGATCACCTGGTGAGATCTGCCTTAGATTTTGTTATGAAGTACATTCAGTTTTGGCTGAGGCTGCAGTCATCTCAAGGATTGACTGAGGAGGATCCAAGCTTATTCACATGACTGTTGGCAAGTCTCAGAAAGTCTGCTTTCAAGCTCACTTCTGTGGAACCCACCCCAGGGCTGCCTCCTGACATGGAAGCTGGCTTTCCCCAGAGTGAGCCATTCAAAATAGTGAGAGAGTTTCACAGATGAAAATCAGTCTTTTATTATCTCATCTCAGAATTGACATCTCATCACTTCTGCTGTATTTTACTTATGAGAAGTGAGTCAAAAAGCCCAGACCACTCTTAACAGGAAGAGATTACATAAGAGTGAGAATCCCAGTAGGCAAGGATAACTGGGGAGCCACATATTAACAGAAACTACCTATAATCTATCCTCTGGATCTCAGTGATTTTTATCCCCCTGAAATACAAAATAAATTTTTATTGTCCCCAAAGATCTCAAAATTCATATCTCACCTCAACATCAGCTCAAAGCACTATATCTCATCATCTAAATAAAGCCCAAGAATGGATGAGCTTCCTCAAGTAAAATCTTTTAGTACAGTTCTTTGAGGCTTGTAGACCTACGAGACAAAAGAAACAAATAACCTGTCTCCCTACCCCACTCGCCCAGCATGTAATGGCAGGACAGGCATAAAATAACCACTATTGACAGTCTTGTTCAAAGTGGTGGGTGAGAGACACAGAGGAATTAATTAGTTCTATGGAAGTTCTGAAATTCAGCCAGGCAAATATTAGAAGCTCTTGACTAGATCTCATATCAGAAATAACTCTTCATGTTTCTCTACTTTGTCCACAAGGCTCCTGGTTCTACCCTCTGAGTCATCTCTCCATTTTCATAAAATGCAGCACGTGTTAAAATTCTGGTGATTCAAAGGTCAGTCTCTCCCCATTAATACTATCTCTGCTCTCTCAGTCCAAACCAGCAATGCTTCTGCCTATATTTAACAACTTTGTGAGTTTCCTATAGAACTTCTTGATGTCAAATCCAGTAGACAAAAAGCATACCCACAAACCTCTTCTGGATAAACCCCTCCCTTTTTAGGGATTCTTTGGAGATAACTAAAGGACAATGTCCTGAAAATTCCTAGAAACCCTACTATTTGATTGAGAGGTTCCTTGGAATGTACTTAATTCCTTCAATGGGCCTTAGTCTGTTGGAAGGTTCTTTGAGGCACTACCTCAGATCTTTTTAGTCCAGTTCAGTCACTCAGTCATGTCTGACTCTTTGAGACCCCATGGACTGCAGCACACCAGGCTTCCCTGTCAGTCAGTTGTTCACATCAGGTGGCTGAAGTATTGGAGTTTCAGCTGTAGCATCATTCCAATGAATATTCAGGACTGATTCCTTCACAATTGAGTGGTTTATCTCCTTGAAGTCCAAGGGACTCTCAAGAGTCCTTTCCAACACCACAGTTCAAAAGCATCAATCTTTTTAATAGATGGAATTTAATAGATCTTTTAAAGATCTTAATAAAAGATATGGTAGTTACACTCTGAACTTTATCTCTTCCTTCATACAATGTTTTCCTAAAGTTACCCTAGATTTGATGTTTGTTCAGAGAAACCGTGTTTTTTTTTTTTTTCTTCTTCAGTTTTAGCATCTTGGAACATCTGAAGAGTCTGAGAGCTTTCAAACCATCATGTATGCCTTCTCTTGGTTTGATAGCTCTTTGCTGAGTTTCTCTTCCTCTCTCTCATCTCACATTTTATTTCAAGTAGCAAGAAGAAACCAGGTGTTATCAAAACGCTTTGCTTGGAAATCTCCTTAGCTAGAGCCTCCAGTTTATTAGGCACATTTCCTAGTTTCCATATTATCAAAAGTGAAGGTACTGCTAATATCTGCCCTTTACTGCAACTTCCAAGATTTCTCTCTCATTCTTCTAAGTCTTCACTATCAGTCTCTACAAAATTCAAAATTCTATGAATAGTATGTTCAAAGCATTTTGAAGTTTTCACCCACACTATCCTCAAAATTCTTACAGTGTTTCCTACTTCTACACTCTGCCTGTTTCTGAAGCCATTCCCACATTTTAAGTTTTGTTGTGGCAGAACCACTTATAGATGTCAAAATGTGCATTATCCAGGAGGTAGAGTTCATGCAATATTTAGACAAGGAAACCCTTTAGAATAGATAGACTTGGTAGATTAGATAGATAGATGATAGATCAATAGATTGATGTTGATAGATAAATAGAGAGACAGGCTTTTTAAAAAATAATATCTGACATTACACAATTCTGAGAGATGCTTAATCAGCCTCCATAAGGCTGTTGTCTATAGTTTGACACTGCAGCTTGGGAGTTCAACACAAGCAGTTGGAAAGGGAAGATTGATATAAAGTGGATAAGATAGAAGACAAATTGAAATTCACAAGCATGACTTTAGCCCATGAAAACAAACATTAGAAACTGTTTAATTAATGCAAGGGTTCTTCAACATTCGCAAATCAATCAATGTGATACACCACATTAACAAATTGAAAGGTAAAAACCATATGATTATCTCAGTAGATGCAGAGAAAGCCTTTGACAAAATTCAACATCCATTTATGATAAAAACCCTCCAGAAAGCAGGCATAGAAGGAACATACCTCAACATAATAAAAGCCATATATGATAAACCCACAGCAAACATTATCCTCAATGGTGAAAAATTGAAAGCATTTCCCATAAGGTCAGAAACAAGACAAGGTTGCCCACTCTCACCACTGCTAGTCAACATAGTTTTGGAAGTTTTAGTCACAGAAATAAGAGAAGAAAAGAAATAAAGGGAACCCAGATTGGAAAAGAAGATGTAAAACTCTCACTGTTTGCAGATGACATGATCCTCTACATAGAAAACCCTAAAGACTCCACCAGAAAATTACTAGAGCTAATTAATGAACATAGTAAAGTTGCAGGATATAAAATTAATGCACAGAAATCTCTTGCATTCCTATACACTAACAATGAGAAAATAGAAAGAGAAATTAAGGAAACAATTCCATTCACCATTGCATCAAAAAGAACAAAATACTTAGGAATAAATCTACCTAAAGAAACAAAAGACCTATATATATAAAACTATAAAACACTAATGAAAGAAATCAAATGACACAAATAGATGGAGAAATATACCATGTTCATGGATTGGAAGAATCAATATAGTGAAAATGAGTATACTACCCAAAGCAATCTATAGATTCAATGCAATCCCCATCAAGCTACCAATGGTATTTTTCAGAGAACTAGAACAAATGATTTCACAGTTTATATGGAAATTCCAAAAAACCTTGAAGAGTCAAAGCAATCTTGAGAAAGAAGAATGAAACTGGAGGAATCAACTTGTCTGACTTCAGACTATACTACAAAGCTACAGTCATCAACACAGTATACAGAAATATAGATCAATGGAACAAAATAGAAAGCCCAGAGATAAATCCATGCACCTATGGACACCTCATCTTTGACAAAGGAGGCAAGAATATATAATGGAGAAAAGACAATCTCTTTAACAAGTGGTGCTGGGAAAACTGGTCAACCACTTGTAAAAGAATGAAACTAGAACATTTTCTAACACCATTCAGTTCAGTTCAGTCACTCAGTTGTGTCCCACTCTTTGAGACCCCGTGAACAGCAGCCCTGTCCATCAGCAACTCCCAGAGTTTACCCAGACTCATGGCCATTGAGTCGGTGATGCCATCCAACCATCTCATCCTCTGTCATTCCCTTCTCCCACCCTCAATCTTTCCCAGCATCAGGGCCTTTTCAAATGAGTCAGTTATTCACATCAGGTGGCCAAAAGATTGGAGTTTCAGCTTCAGCATCAGTCCTTCCAATGAACACCCAGGACTGATCTCCTTTAGGATGGACTGGTTGGATCTCCTTGTAGTCCAAGGGACTCTCAAGAGTCTTCTCCAACACCACAGTTCAAAAGAATCAATTCTTCAGCTCTCAGCTTTCTTTATACTCCAACTCTCACATCCATACATGACTACTGGAAAAACAATAGCCTTGACAAGACAGACCTTTGTTGGCAAAGTAATGTCTGCTTTTTAATATGCTGTCTAGGTTGGTCATATGGAGAAGGCAATGGCACCCCACTCCAGTACTCTTGCCTGGAAAATTCCATGGATGGAGGAGCCTGGTAGGCTGCAGTCCATGGGGTTGCTAAGGGTGGGACACGACTGAGCGACTTCACTTTTAATTTTCACTTTCCTCCATTGGAGAAGGAAATGGCAACCCACTCCAGTATTCTTGCCTGGAGAATCCCAGGGATGGGGGAGCCTGGTGGGCCGCTATCTATGGGGTTGCACAGAGTCAGACACAACTGAAGCAACTTAGCAGCAGCAGCAGGTTGGTCATAACTTTCCTTCCGATGAACAAGAGTCTTTTAATTTCATGGCTGCAATCACCATCTGCAATGATTTTGAAGCTCAAAAAAATAAATAAATAAAGTCAACCATTGTGTCCACTGTTTCCCCATCTATTTGCCATGAAGTGATGGGACGGGATGCCATGATCTTAGTTTTCTGAATGTTGAGCTTTAAGCCAACTTTTTCACTCTCTGCTTTTACTTTCATCAAGAGACTCTTTAGTTCTTCCTCATTTTCTGCATATCTGAGGTTATTGATATTTCTCCCAACAATCTTGATTCCAGCTTGTGCTTCCTCCAGCCCAGCATTTCTCATGATGTACTTGCATTTAAGTTAAATAAGTAGGATGACAATATACAGCCTTGATGTATTCCTTTTCCTGTTTGGAACCAGTCTGTTGTCCATGTCCAGTTTTAACTGTTGCTTCCTGACCTGAATACAGGTTTCTCAAGAGGCAGGTCATGTGGTCTGGTATTCCCATCTCTTTCAGAACTTTCCACAGTTTATTGTGATCCACATGGTCAAAGGCTTTGGCATAGTCAAGAAAGCAGAAATAGATGTTTTTTGGGAACTCTCTTGCTTTTTCCATGATCCAGCAGATGTTGGCAATTTGACCTCTGGTTCCTCTGCCTTTTCTAAAACCAACTTGAACATCTGGAAGTTCATGGTTCATGTATTCCTGAAGCTTGGCTTGCAGAATTTTAAGGGTTACTTTACTAGCGTGTGAGATGAGTGCAATTGTGTGGTAGTTTGAACATTCTTTGGCATTGCTTTTCTTTGGGATTGGAATGAAAACTGACCTTTTCCAGCCCTGTGGCCACTGCTGAGTTTTCCAAATTTGCTGGCATATTGAGTGCAGCACTTTCACAGCATCATCTTTCAGGATTTGAAATAGCTCAGCTGGAATTCCATCACCTTCACTAGCTTTGTTGAGGGGCTCCAAAATCATTGCAAATGACAACTGCAGCCATGAAATTAAAAGATATTTGCTGCTTAGAAAGAAAGCTATGAAAAATCTCAACAGCATATTAAAAAGCAGAGCTATCACTTTGCCAACAAAGATCAATAGAGTCAAAGCTATGTTTTTTCAAGTAGTCATGTATGGATATTACAGTTGGTCCATAAAGAAGGCTGAGAACCAAAGAATTGATGCTTTTGAATTGTGGTGCTGGAGTAGACTCTTGAGAGTCCCTTGGACTTCAAGGAGATCAAATCAGTCAATCCTAAAGGAAATAAACCCTGAATATTCATTGGAAGGACTGATGCTAATGCTGAAACTCCAATACTTTGGCCACTTGATGTAAACAGCAGACTCATTGGAAAAGACCCTGATGTTGGGAAAGATCGAAAGCAAAAGGAGAAGGGGGTGACAGAGTATGAGGTGGTTAGATTGCACCACTGATTTAATGGAATTTGAACAAACTTCCAGAGATGGTGGAGAACAGAGGAGCCTGGCATGCTGCAGTCCATGGAGTTACAAAGAGTCGGACATGACTCAGCGACTCAACAACAACAACTCAAGATTCAAATTTATGGGAGATTATCTCACTGTTTAAGCTTGCTCACATGTCTATTGACTAGTGGGAAGAAAGGCAGGACAGCTGGGCTGACAGCGCCACAAAAATCACATAGAACAAGGGTCGTAAGTTCTTCAAAGAAAAAGGAAGTGTAACTCAATAAAACAGGAAGTGATACTTGGTGGGTAAAAGCAATAGATAACCACCACCACTAATAAACAAATGGGGCCTACATAAACTCAAAAGCTTTTGCAGTCAAGGAAACTATTAAAAAAAATAAAAATAAAAAAAACAAAAGGACATCCCACAGATTGAGAGAAAATATTTGCAAATGCTTTGCTTACTTGGCAATGTTGTATCAGTTCAGTTCAGTTGTTCATTCGTGTCTGACTCTTTGTGACCCCATAGACTGCAGCATGCCAGGCTTCCCGGTCCATCACCAACTACTGGAGCTTGCTCAAACTCATGTCCATTGAGTCAGTGATGCCATCCAACCATCTCATCCTCTGTTGTCCTCTTCCCCTCCTGCCTTCAGTCTTTCCCAGAATCAGGGTCTTTCCCAATGAGTCAGTTCTTCACATCAGATGGCCAAAGTATTGGAGTTTCAGCATCAGTCATTCCAATGAATATTCAGGACTGATTTCCTTTCAGGATTCACTGGTTTGATCTCCTTGCAGTCCAAGGGATTCTCAAGAGTCTTCTCCCATACCACAGTTCAAAAGCATCAATTCTTCAGTGCTCAGGTTTCTTTATACTCCAACTCTCACATCCATATATGGCTACTGGAAAAACCATAGCTTTGACCAGACAGACTTTTGTTGGCAAACTAATGTCTCTGCTTTTTAATATGCTGTCTAGGTTGGTCATAGCTGTTCTTTGCATGTTGCATAGAAAAAAGGTAATAGAAGGAATGGAAGGGAAGAAATGTCTTGAAGTAAATAGGATGACTAGAAACACCTATGTCCCATAGACATGGTCTTGGGTGATGAATTATCATTCTGAGACCACACAAAAAGCCAGAAGCATTGCAAACAGGATACACTTTCAGATTTGGGGGGCTGTTTTGATTATAGATCAGATCACTTGTTTCTTTTCAGTCTATTCATTATCAATGTGTTTCTGCTATATTGCTAACATTCCACTGACTGTATATTTTAAAAATATTAATTCAGATCATGACTCTTTCCTTTCTTCTCGAGAATGTCTTTGGCGATGTTATATATTCACACAAAGGAGCTATTTTTGGCATTCAAAAAATTGCTTTTCTTCCTGCTGGCAAAAAGAATTCACTCACTACCTGCTAGGGAAAAATACTTACTTTGCTTAAGAAAAGGAAAAAAGGAGCCTCTTTCAAATGATACAGGAAAGAAAAAAAAAAAGATATTAAATTTTTAAAAGGACAAAATGACTCCTCCTCTTTGAATATTCTCCAGAACAACACACTGCTGCCTGTCTATTGTTCCAGAGGCTAATAGTCACATAAATGCCTCTTTAACAGCATCTATTTCATAGCATCATTGTTTCACCCCACAAAAGGATTAGGCAATGGAATAATGACTCACTTTTTAACCTCACCCTTATTTATATCCAGAGCTCACCAAAGGGGAGATTACTGTTTTCTTTTTTTCAATTTTCTTTCCTCATTTCCTTCTTATTTTTCCTTTTTCTATCTTTAGTATGATCTTCTTTGATGTGTGCATGGGCCCCCTATGTCCACATTGGCATCATATGGAGAAATGAGACTAAAAATCAAAAGGTTAGAATTCCCTTTGGTCTACTAATTTACCAGGTTCTCTGAGGCTGATATTGTCTTTAAAGAGAGGGAAAAAAATAAAGACTTTGTAAACAAGATTTGTGGAATTTGATGCTCAAATGGATAGTATGGGGATTAGACTAACGGTCATTTTTTTTAACCTCTTCATTTAAATTCTTGGTTGCTTGGTAATTTAGATCATATCACTTTTTGTTAGGAAACTATAAACTTCAGTATATCATAAAAATAAACAATTATCAATTGATCAAGTTGGTGAAATAGGAGACATGGAACTCACCTCCAACCATCAAAAAATACACCTAAATGTGGAACAGTTCTCATTAAATGCTAATTGGGAACTGACTGAAAGACTCCTGGTCAACCAAAGCTGTAAGAAAGATCCACATGGAACCAGGTAGGAAGGAAAGAGAAACAGTCAGTTTGGGACCTGTGCCCCCAGAAAATTACTCATAGGAAAAGAGAGATAAAATGGGTGGAGAATATACTCTGGGTAGTGAGCTATTATAGCCACATAATGGACACCCCAGGCCTGGTCTAACACAGGGAAGTCACTTTGCTGTTTGGAAAAGCAGTGAAACCTAATTAAATTTAAGGCTTTTTTCACAGCATAGAAAGTTACCAACAAAACAATTGACATAATGGGAGAAAATATATACAAATGGTATGACCTACAAAAGGTTAATATTCAAAAAATAAAACCAGCTGATTCAACTCAATATCAACAAACAAACAACCAGATTACAAAATGGGCAGAAGACCAGAATAGACATTTTTCCAAAGAAGACATACAGATGACTAACAGTCACATGCAATGATGCTAAACATCACTAATTATTAGAGAAATGCAAATCAAAACCACAGTGTCACCTGTCAAAATGGCTATCATCAAAAAGTATGCAAATAAATGTTTTTGAGGATGTGGACAAAATGAAACCCTGGTATATTTGGTAGGAATGTAAATTGGCCCTGTCACTTGAAAAACAATATGGAAGTTGCTCAATAAAATTAAAAATAGAACTACCGTTGGATCCAACAATTCGACTGCTGGGTGTGTGTATATATATATACACACACATATATATGAAGTGAAGTGAAAGTCGCTCAGTCAGGTCCAACTCTTTGAGACCCCATGGACTGTAGCCTGACAGGCTTCTCTGCTCACAAAATTCTCCAGGCCAGAATACTAGAATGGGTAGCCATTCCCTTCTCCAGGGGATATTCCCAACCCAGGGATCAAACCCAGGTCTCCCACATTGCAGGCAGATTCTTTACCAGAAAGAAAGAAAGAACTAATATGAAAAAATAGATCCACTCCAATGTTTACAGCAACATTCTTTATAACAGCCAAGATATGCAAGCAATCCAAATGTCCATCAGCAGATGAATGGATAAATATATATTCAGCCATAAAGAAAGAATCAAATTCTGCTATTTGAAGCAACATGGATGGCCCTAGAGAATATTATGCTTAATCAAATGTCAGACAGAGAAAACAAATACTGTATGTTGTCACCTATATATGGAATAAAGTGAATGAACATAACAAGACAGAAATAGATTCATGAATATAGAAAAGAAACTAGTAGAAACCAGTGGGGAAAGGGAAAAGGGCTTGGGGAAGACAGGGGTATGAGAGGGCTTCCCAGGTAGTGCTAGTAGTAAAAGAACCCATTGGCCAATGCAGGAGACATAAGAGAGGCAGGTTCAATCCCTGGGTCAGGAGATCCCCTGGAGGAGGGCATGGTGACTCACTCCAGTATTCTTGCCTGGACAATCCCATGGATGGAAGAATCTGGCAGGCTACAGTTCATTGGGTCACAAAGAGTCAGATACAACTGAAGCAACTTAGCATGCACACATGCAGGGGTACAGAATTAAGAGATACAAACAACCATGTATAAAATGGTTAGATAGCTATTCACATGAATTTGAGCAAATTCTGAAGAATAGGGGATCCTGGAGTGCTGCAGTCCATAGAGTCACAGAAAGTCATACACAACTTAGTGACTGAATAATAATAGTGTATAAAATAGATAAGCAACAAGAATATATTACAGCATAGTGCAATATATAAATTATTTTGTAATAATTTTTAATGGAATAAAATCTATAAAAATATTTAATCACCATGCTGTACCCTTGAAACTAATATTGCAAATCAACTATGTTTGTTTAGTTGCTAAGTCATGTCTGTCTCTTTGCAACCCCATAGACTGCGGCTCTCCAGACTTCCCTGTCCTTCACTGTCTCCCAGACTTTGCTCAAACTCATGTCCATTGAGTCAGTGATGCCATCCTACCACCTCATCCTCTGTCATCCCATCCTCCTCCTGTCCTCCTGTCCTTCCCAACATCAGGGTCTCTTCCAAAGAGTCGGTTCTTTGTATCACATGGCCAAAGTATTGTAGCTTCAGCTTTAGCATCAGGATGACCTAAATCAAATCAACTATACTTCAATACAAAAATAAATAAAAATAAACTTATTAAATATCTCTCACTGAGATTAGTCATAGAATGACATATAGTTTTGCCAGATATTGCTGGAGACCTAAACTAGAAAATTCTTCAAGGTATCCTAGCTTTTAAAAATTAGCAAGGTAACCTTTAGAGTACATAAACTCTTAGGATACTGTTAGTAAACAACTGATCTGGAAAATTAAAGATGCCATCCAGAGAATGTTATTAGAAGAGGGACTGAAAAAAAAGGCTTTATATGGAGAGAACTAGGCACAATTAAAAGTATTTGAAAAGGTAATTATTCTATGAGATAATTTGTTTATAATAGAAATAAAAGGTATGCAACTGTAGATAGCATCACAATACAATAAAACAAAATACTGCAGGAAATAGGCATTCACTAGTTTCCTGATGCTTTCCACTAACAAGATGAGGTCATCTGGAACTATATCTAAACCTTGGGTATTGATTGAGAAGATCTAGTCCCCAGGGGACCATGACTTGCCCTATGCCCCTGCAAGACCTCAGTTTTCTCTTATGGTAGATAAAGAATCTAGAGCAATATGGTTCTCCCAAAGCTATAGGTTTATAACTTTGGTGGATCACACCTTCATACTGACACTCTTGAATCACCTTAGTATTTCTACTTCAAATGCCATTTTCCTTCCATCACCCAGTAGTTACTTATTTAGTTCAGTTCACTTCAGTCACGTCCATCTCTTTGCGACCCCATGGACTGTGGCATGCCAGGCCTCCCTGTCCATCACCAACTCCTGGAGCTTGCTCAAACTCAGGTCCATCGAGTTGGTAAGTTCCTTATTATTTGTTCCCCAATCCTTTTCCTCAGTTCTATTCTTGATACCTCAATGTGGCCTCTTATGTTAGACAACTGACCACCATGTTTTAGGCCAAAAACCATGTCCCACTCTATCCCATCTCTCTAGCACTGACCCCTAGCCAAATGCCTAATAAGTGAGTGTTTGATTAATGAATGATGTATAAATATATAAATAAAATGTGGGTGAATGTTAAAGGAATAAATGATGAATGTCTAGGATACAAGATTCACCCTTCATATCACTGACAAAGTGGAAGATAATTTTTTGATGATAGTTTCAATTCTCTATGAAAACACAATACTATAGAGCCACAATATTACAAAATAACCTGGTGCTCTACTTCATAAATGTCATAGGTAAAATAGGCTTTCATAGGCCTGTTTGCTCCTTCAGGGAGAACTTG
The DNA here is from genome assembly GCF_032452875.1 of Bos javanicus. Lineage (NCBI taxonomy): Eukaryota > Metazoa > Chordata > Mammalia > Artiodactyla > Bovidae > Bos > Bos javanicus. Next base: position 89,323,593 of record NC_083868.1, read on the forward strand.
ACTCATAAATAATGCATGACTTGTATGTTCTCTAATTTGGAGAATATTAGAAAAAGTAGGAATTAACTCTCAATACTCCATATTTAACATGAATTGTAATGTTTTCCAGAGGTTCAAAGTGCTGACATTCATGAGCTGACACACACAATATAGTCCTCCACCCTTATCCAGGCATCAAGCCCATTGCTTAAAGAAATGCAACCCTATGTCAAAGGGAGATAAAGTGCTCTGCAACTGTGAAGACAGAATTAGGATCCAAGGCAGCAGTCACTAGGATCAAGATTTTAAAATAACCTCAGTGTGTATGCCCAGCAGTGGGGTTGCTGGATCATAAGGCAGTTCTATTTCCAGTTTTTTAAGGAATCTCCACACTGTTCTCCATAGTGGCTGTACTAGTTTGCATTCCCACCAACAGTGTAAGAGGGTTCCCTTTCCTCCACACCCTCTCCAGCATTTATTATTTGTAGACTTTTGGATCGCAGCCATTCTGACTGGTGTGAAATGGTACCTCATAGCGGTTTTGATTTGCATTTCTCTGATAATGAGTGATGTTGAGCATCTTTTCATGTGTTTGTTAGGCATCTGTATGTCTTCTTTGGAGAAATGTCTATTTAGTTCTTTGGCCCATTTTTTGATTGGGTCATTTATTTTTCTGGAGTTGAGCTGTAGGAGTTGCTTGTATATTTTTGAGATTAGTTGTTTGTCGGTTGCTTCATTTGCTATTATTTTCTCCCATTCTGAAGGCTGTCTTTTCACCTTGCTAATAGTTTCCTTTGATGTGCAGAAGCTTTTAAGGTTAATTAGGTCCCATTTGTTTATTTTTGCTTTTATTTCCAATATTCTGGGAGGTGGGTCATAGAGGATCCTGCTGTGATGTATGTCGGAGAGTGTTTTGCCTATGTTCTCCTCTAGGAGTTTTATAGTTTCTGGTCTTACGTTTAGATCTTTAATCCATTTTGAGTTTATTTTTGTGTATGGTGTTAGAAAGTGGTCCAGTTTCATTCTTTTACAAGTGGTTGACCAGATTTCTCAGCACCACTTGTTAAAGAGATTGTCTTTAATCCATTGTATATTCTTGCCTCCTTTGTCAAAGATAAGGTGTCCATATGTGCGTGGATTTATCTCTGGGCTTTCTATTTTATTCCATTGATCAATATTTCTGTCTTTGTGCCAGTACCATACTGTCTTGATAACTGTGGCTTTGTAGTAGAGCCTGAAGTCAGGTAGGTTGATTCCTCCAGTTCCATTCTTCTTTCTCAAGATCGCTTTGGCTATTCAAGGTTTTTTGTATTTCCACACAAATTGTGAAATTATTTGTTCTAGCTCTGTGAAGAATACTGTTAGTAGCTTGATAGGGATTGCGTTGATCCAGCAACCCCACTGCTGGGCATACACACTGAGGAAACCAGAAGGGAAAGAGACACATGTACTCCAATGTTCATCGCAGCACTGTTTATAATAGCCAAGACATGGAAGCAACCTAGATGTCCATCAGCAGATGAATGGATAAGAAAGCTGTGGCACATATACACAATGGAGTATTACTCAGCCATTAAAAAGAATACATTTGAATCAGTTCTAATGAGGTGGATGAAACTGGAGCCTATTATACAGAGTGAAGTAAGCCAGAAGGAAAAACATAAATACAGTATACTAACGCATATATATGGAATTTAGAAAGATGGTAACAATAACCCGGTGTACGAGACAGCAAAAGAGACACTGATGTATAGAACAGTCTTATGGACTCTGTGGGAGAGGGAGAGGGTGGGAAGATTTGGGAGAATGGCAATGAAACATGTAAAATATCATGTAGGAAACGAGTTGCCAGTCCAGGTTCGATGCACGATGCTGGATGCTTGGGGCTGGTGCACTGGGACGGCCCAGAGGGATGGTATGGGGAGGGAGGAGGGAGGAGGGTTCAGGATGGGGAACACATGTATACCTGTGGCGGATTCATTTTGATATTTGGCAAAACTGATACAATTATGTAAAGTTTAAAAATAAAATAAAATTAGAAAAAAAAAAAAAGAACAAGTTATACTAAAAAATAAATAAATAAATAAATAAAATAACCTGAAGAAGGCTAGGACTTCTAGCAGTGGCATCAGGTTTCCCCTGAAGTAGTCAGCTCACACACCATTAGACATATTTAAAAAACAGAAATACCTGGCACTTGTGTTAAAACTGAAAAAAAATTTTACATGTTAAGCCTGAAGAATTCTGGGCCTCCCTGAGGACTCCTTTGCCCATTGAGCAGTCACTCCAAACTAGGTCTTGACTAATGACTTTCTTAAAACTTGGTGCAGGGACTTACTGAATATGTCTGTCCATCCATCTGTTGATTCTTCTGTCCAACCACTGATCATTCATTCCATCCATCCATCCACTCGTAAACACTCTCTACACCTTTCTGTCCCAGGAGTGGTTATACTTATGGCACCTGGCCATTTCCTTTCCACCATGTTCTCCCTTCCCTGGTATTCTTTGCTCTCTCTCCCTCCTGCTTCTCAGATATGATCATCTTAATCCAGGACTCTCCCCTGCACACACTGTCGGGTGTGTACATTCTGTGTCTAACCACTTACTCTGACTTGTTCTCTCTCCATGAGACAAACCCCTTAAAATTCTGGGGAACACAATTTCTCCTCTTGTCACTCACATAATTTTACTTTTATAATACCATGTGAAGAAGGCAACATTAGTATTAATGTTTCCACTTTGGAGCTGAAGAAACAGAGACCCAGGGAAATTCTGTTACCAACCTAAAGTCACATAAGTAAAGTGATAGGACCATTACCTGAATCTGGTTCCTCTGGCTCCAAGCTTGGTGGTCTATCCATCCTCATAAGTGGGACAACTAGGAACTGATAATTTAAATGGGTAATTCTTCTTTAAGGCTAGAAGATTAGGTATATATGATTCCATTTTTAAGTGTTATTTGTCTGTTGATAAAACTAATACACAGATCTATAAATGTTCCTAATATCAATCTCTTTTTACAGAGTACATTGCAGCAGTTATAAACTGAGGGTACCATTATCTAAGTTGGTTAATATACTTTTGAGATTATACAGAGGCCAATTTTATCTCATTTTAAGTCAGGTTAATTTAAGAAAGAAAGTAATTTCAAAGACAGTAAGCTACAGTGTTATAGAAAAACCTTTGCCAGCTGGCTATAAAACTCTGAAAATTAATGAAATCATCACCTCTTAAAATTTCCTCTAGAACTGTATTGTCAGGAACTTACTTTTTCTAAATTTAGCTGTTGGCAAACAGTTACTCTTAAATCTAATAAAATTTGGTAAGACTTTCTATATATACTGGGGTGTGTCTTTTTACATAGTAAAATTCTAATCTAAACAATTGTTATTTTGTGGCAAAAATGAATCAAGATGAGTAGTGCTGGGAAACTAGAAAAGAAACTCCAAGGAAAGAGTCTCTAAATGTTTGTGGTAAATAATTTAGCCTGGGTTGGAGGAAAATCAGAGTTTTATTTCAACCCTAAATGCACATACTGTAAGTCTTCAAGTATCCAAGTAGGGTGATGATAAATGTCACAAAAATCCAAGCAGAAGGAAGCTGCATAGATCATCAGTCCTCAGTAGGATCTTGCTGAAGGCCAAGTTTTGGTGAATAAAATAGTTATGATCGCCATAAGTTTGGGGGCATAAAATGTGTTACATTTGCATAAAATTTACATAAACCTACATAAACGATTCCAGCTGCTGCAGAAAATATATGGGCATCATCTCACAATATCTTAGAACTCATATACCTTAAAAATGAAAGAAGGGCTTAGGAAAACTTGCTTGCAAGATTTCCTGAAGAACTCTATTATAAAATTTGATAGCTTGATTAAGCAAAATATCAATAACTGGGTTAAAGGAAATCTGTTTGGCTAATTTTAAACCAAGTAAACCCATTTTAAAAAATCTTCATTGCTGAAAATATGCCTACAATATGTCCCTTTTTCTTCTCCTTAATTAGTTCAATATATGGTATGGAATATTATTAGAGGAGACAAGGTCATTTAGGCAAACACTCAAATAGCTTCTAATCCTAAGCCTGACATTTGTGGCCTCAAGATATAAGGCAAATACTAGAAATTCTCCCATTTTATATTTTCTCAGTTGTAGAACACAGGACGTGTGTGCTAAGTCGCTTCATTCATGTCTGACTCCTTGCAATCCTATGCACTGTAGTCCACCAGGCTCTTCTGTCCATGGGATTCTCCAGGCAAGAATACTGGAGCGGGTTGCCATGCCCTCCTGCAGGGGATCTTTCAGACCCAGGGATTGAACCCACGTCTTATGTCTCTTGCATTGGCAGGTGAGTTCTTCACCTCTAGTGCCACCTGGGAACACAAGACAGGATTCTCTAATCTGACTCTACAGATCACCTGAGGGCTTTGATTAAAAATTATAGTCCCAAGACCTGCTCTGAAAGTCCCTGATTGGAAGGTGAGGAGACAAGCCAGAAATTCATGCTAATAATCAGCATTGTAGATGACTCCAGCACAATCTTGGTCTAAGTACCAGAGTTAGGAACTGCTGACTAGAAGAAATCTTAAGGTCCCTATATGCAACAGTTAATGTCTGCTTAACTCCTTGATGTTTAAGTATCTTGAAACTCCATAACCCTTGTGAAGTTCAAGAATTTGAAGAAGCTTAGGTCTTAAATTAACACTGGAGTGAAGAGTTAGAATTCTGATGTCTTTCACTCACTGGATGCACTATATTTATCATTCATTGTAAACTCGCCACATATCTATAAGGTGAAGATTAATTCATTTTAAAGATACTTTTTAAGTTTAAAATTCTACAAAGAAGTTGATATGAATTTAACTCATGTGACAGATACATTTCACAGAGACAGTCTCTGTTAATTAACATGAACTTCATGAATGGAAGCTTCAGCATATTTAAAACCAGATTCAAACCAAGCTCTAGCTCTTCTCTACTGAGAATGTCCCCAAACATCTCATATTTCTATTTTAAAATAGAAATATGGAACAAATAATGAACAAAATGTTTTTAAATGCTTTTGCTCAAAAAGCTAATTATTATGTAACATCTCTATTCAAGCTCTCAGTCCAATATTGTGCAAAATATTTGCAATAAAGCACAAATCTGGACTTTTTCTGCTTTGGGGTTTGCAGAAAGAACTGTGCAATATATGTGAAACTTTTATAAATCTGTTTACAGTGGTCAATATTCTAGAGACACTAGAAAAATAGTTTTTCTGATAAGGTATCAGTTTTGCAGTGAACACAATGAAATATGTCACTTTCTAGTTCAAGTCGACTCCATTATTGAAACTCTAGGCAAAGCCATCACAGCCCTTGTCATGGAGGCCATATAATTGGTATTCATTGCACAACCTACATTCCCTAAAAGATGATTGACACTCCTGCAGTTTGTGCTCTTGTGAAACTGGCCTTACTGTCAAAACCTGGGCAAACACAATGATCTCAAATGATTAACTGAAATTCAACTGAATACAAAGCTAGGAGGAAGTTTTCTTCATATCTTTTTAGTACATAATTTTTTAAGTTATGATTAGAATAAAACAATAGATTTACACTCCCCAATATTGTAGCTACTAGTTGCATGTTGCTATTGACATGAGTCTAATCCAAATGTAGATATGCTATAAGTATACAATATGTACCAGACTTCTTAGACTTAGTTTTTTTCCCCCCTTATGAATGCAAAATATCACATTAAAATTCTTTACATTGATTACATGTTCAAGAAATAATGTTTTATATTTATCAATTTAAATAAAATAAATAGCAAAATTAATCTCATTTAATTTTCATTTTAATGTGATTACTAAAAATTTAGATTATATATATATATATATATATATATAAAATCTAAATGGAACTACATATATATATATATAGTATATATATATAAACTAAATGGAACTACTATATATATATATATATAATCTATATGAGCTCATATATAATCTATATATGAGCCATATATGGCTCACATTGTAGTTCCATTAGGCAGTATTGCTTTCAACAAAAGAGGAGATAATGCACCTTCTCAAACTGGCCTCGTTGATGCTGTTTGAAGCTCATGATAGCATATAATCATATATACAACATGTGAGTCCAAGATAGTAATGTTGCTCCATTCCACTTTATTTTAATGCATCTCATGTCTCTCTACACAACTGTACTTTCAGAATATTCTTTTATGTATAAAGGACTTTGATATATAACAGCATGCCTTATAGAGTCTTAGAACTGATAGAAATCCTAAAAAAATCATTTAAGTCAGTCACATCTTTTTAGGAAAGGAAACTAAGAAATAGAGAGTTAAAGTGATCACCTTACTGTCACTTAAGAGTAAAGCTAAAAATGGAGCCCTATCTGAATTCCAAACCACTTCTATCATAGCAATGCTACTTAAATTTGACTGCATACCAAAGTGAGAATAAAATTATTCCTTGCTTTTTCCCCACAGTAAATAGTCTTAATTTTACAAAAGAACTTTAACTCAAATGCATTTTTTTCTGGTTTGTACCTTTTGGCTGCCTTCATCTAATTCTGCGACCCCTTCTCACCTCTGGTAACCATGAATTTGATCTGTTTTTGTATATTTGTCTGTTGTTGAAGTATAATTGACCTACAACACTATGCTATTTTCTGCTACACAACATAGTGATTTTGTATTTCTATATGCTTCCCTGGTGGCTCAGATGGTAAAGTGTCTGCCTGCAATGTGGGAGACCTGGGTTCAAGTTCTGGGTCAGGAAGATCCCCTGGAGAAGGAAATGGCAACCCACTCCAGTACTCTTGCCTGGAAAATTCCATGGATGGAGGAACCTGGTGGGCCACAGTCTGTGGGGTGACAAAGAGTCAGACACGACTGAGTGACTTCACTTCACTTCACCTTACTTCATACATTTCAAAATGATTATCACGGTTAAACCTAGCTACAATACAGTACCACAGTTATTGACAATATACCCCACCTTTCATACCTGTGACTCATTTATTCTGACTGGAAATTTGTACCTCTTAATCCTCCTCATATTTCTTTCCTCTCCTCACTCTCCTCTGCTTTGGTAACCACTTGTTTGTTCTCTGCATCTATAACTCTGCTTCTGTTTTGTTACGTCTGCAAACAAAAGTGATGAACATTTAGTCAGATTTAGCAAGAAAACAGAGATGGGGCCCAAATTCATAAAATCAAAAATGAGAAAGAAGTTACAACTGATGGTAGAGAAATACAAAAGATCATAAGAGATTACTACGAACAATCATACACCAATAAAATGGACAATCTAGAATAAATGGAAAAATTCCTAGAAATGTTCACTCTTCTGACACTGAACCAGAAAGAAATAGAAAATATAAACAGACCAATTACTAGTAATGAAATTGAATCAGTAAAAATAAAAAGAAATCCTCCCAACACACAAAAGTCCAGGACCAGATGGCTTCACAGATTGATTCTACTAAACAATTAGAGAAAAGTTAACACCTATCCTCTCAAAATTTTTTTAAAAATTGCAGAAGGAATGCTTCTAAACTCATTCTATGGAGCCAGCATCACCCTGATACCAAAAACAGACAAAGATACCACAAAAAAAGAAAAACACAGACAGGCCCATATCATTGATGAACACTGATGCAAAAATCCTCAACAAAAATATATGGAAAGTGAATTCAACAATATGTTAAAAGGATTATACACCATGATCATGTAGGATTTATCACAGGGATGCAAGGATGGTTCAGTATCTGCAGATCAATCAGTGTAATACGGCACATTAACAAACTGACGAATAAAAATCATATAATAAATTCAGTAGATGAAGGAAAAGCTTTTGACAAAATTCAACATCCAGTCATAAAAAAAAAAAAAAAAACTTTCAACAGAGTGAGTATAAAGGCAACTATGCCTTTGAACTGTGGTGCTGGAGAAGACTCCTGAAAGTCCCTTGGACAGCAAGGAGATCAAACCAGTCAATATTTTTTTTAATTTATTTTTTTTAATTGAAGGATAATTGCTTTACAGAATTTTGTTGTTTTCTGTCAAACCTCAACATGAATCAGCCATAGGTATACATATATCCCCTCCCTTTTGAACCTCCCTCCCATCTCCCTCCCCATGCCACCCCTCTAGGTTGATATAGAGCCCCTGTTTGAGCTTCCTGAGACATATAGCAAATTCCTGTTGGCTGTCTATTTTACATATGGTAATGTAAGTTTCCATGTTACTCTCTCCATACATCTCACCCTCTCCTCCCCTCTCCCATGTCCATAAGTCTGTTCTCTATGTCTGTTTCTCCATTGCTGCCCTGTAGATAAATTCTTCAGTACCATTTTTCTAGATTCCATATATATGCATCAGTATATGATATTTATCTTTCTCTTTCTGACTTACTTCACTCTGTATAATAGGTTCTAGGCTCGTCCACCTCATTAGAACTGATTCAAATGTGTTCCTTTTTATGGCTGAGTAATATTCCATTGTGTATATGTACCACAACTTCTTTATTCATTCATCTGTCAATGGACATCTAAGTTGCTTCCATTTTCTAGCCATTGTAAAGAGTGCCACAAGGAACAATGGAATACATGTGTCTTTTTCAATTTTGGTTTCCTCAGAGTATATGACTAGGAGTGGGATTGCTGGATCAAATGATGCTTTTATTCCTAGTTTTTTAAGGTATCTCCATACCGTCTTCCATAGTGGCCAAATCAATTACATTCCCACCAACAGTGCAAGAGTGTTCCCTTTTCTCCACACCCTCTCCAGCATTTATTGTTTGTAGACTTTTTGATGATGGCCATTCTGACTGGTGTGAGGTGATATCTCACTGTAGTTTTTTATTTGCATTTCTCTAATAATGAGCGATGTTGAGAATCTTTTCATGTGTTTGTTAGCCATCTGTATGTCTTCTTTGGAGAAATGTCTGTTTAGGTCTTTTTCCCACTTTTTGATTGGGTTCAAACCAGTCAATCTTAAGGGAAACAAACCCTGAGTACTTATTGGAAGAACTGATGCTGAAGCTGTAGCTCCAGTATTTTGCTTACCTGGTGTGAGCATTGGAAAACTCTCTGATGCTGGGAAAGATTGAGGGCAGAAGAAGAAGAGGGGCATCAGATGATGAGATGGCTGGACGGCATCACTGATGCAATGGACATGATCTTGGGCAGACTTCAGGTGAAGAACAGGGAAGCATGGCATGCTTCAGTCCGTGGGGTTGAAAATAGTCAGACATGACTGGGCAACTGAACAACCACCTCAAGATAATAAAAGTCATATATCATAAACCTACAGCTAACATCATACTCAACAGTGAAAATATGAAAGCTTTTCCTCTAAGGTCAGGAAGAAGATAAGAATGCCCATTCTTGCTACTTCTGTTTAACATCGTACTGGAAGACCTAACCACAGCTATCAGATAAGAAAAAGAATTAAGAGCAACCCAAATTGGAGAGGAATGAGTAAAACTGTCATTATTTGCAGATGACAGATACAGAAAATCCTAAACATGCTACCAAAAAGCTATTATAATTCATCAATGGATTCAGTAAGGTTGCAGGATACAAGATAAGTATAAGGAAATCTGTTGCATTTCTAACTATTAGAAAGTGAAAACAACCTCAGTTGTGATCACATCAAAAATACTAAAATACCTAGTAATAAATTTAACTAAGGAGGTAAAAAAACCTATATTCAAAACACCAATGAAAGAAATTAGAGATGACACAAAGAGATGGAAAGATATACCATGGTCATGAATTGGAAGAATTAATATTGTTAAAATGACCATACTACTGAAGGTAATCTACAGATTCAAAAGTTATGTTTTTTAAAATTGCCAAATTGAGGTCAGACTCATTATGACAGCTACTTTGATTAAAGTCATTTAGTAATATCAGATTGCCTCCTTCCCCAATACTATAATTTGACTTAAAAGCATTCCATTATACAAAATAATGGAAACATAAAATTCACAAAATTACCAAGAAGGCAATCAATATTTAAAATAGGATGTATCTAAATAAAAGTAGGGTGGGAAAAAGAAATCAGCTTGACTCAAAGCAAAGATGCACCTCTAGACAACCTGTCTGGACAGGCAGACCACCTGCTATGAGACAAAGGACAATAATGGAAGGATCCAAAGTACCCCTGGAAGGATCAGGTCACCTAGATGAAGGGAAGGAGGACACTGACCACACTTACAGGAGACATTTTAAAAATCTCATTAACTTAATACATTTGACACAGAAGAAAGATAAATGAAAACTGTTACTTCTTTTAATACAAAGAGATAAAACTATCCCTGCCTGAGGCTCTCAAGCTGTTGACTTGGGCTCTTTGGTTAGTACTTAAACCCCTTGGCAGGCTGTGTCCCTTCAGGTGCTGCATCAGTCACTCCCCTGAATAGTGAAGAACCCAGTCAGACTTCTTATTGTTTTCCCATTGGAAAAAAAAAAAAGATGAAATAAGGGACTGATGTTCCATTATGTGAGCATTAGGAAAGAAGAACTAAATTAATTAGTTTTTTTGAGGTCATTTAAAAGAGAGCCTCAAGATGAAAGAACAACTGTTTGCACGTACGAGTGCATGCTCAATCATGCCCGACTCTTCGTGACGCCAGGGACTGTAGCCCACCAGGCTCCCCTGTCCATGGAATTTCGCAAGCAAGAACACTGGAGTGGGGTGCCATTTCCTACTCCAGGGGATCTTCCCAACCTAGGAATTAAACTTGTGTTTTTTGAATCTTCTGCGTTGGTAGGCAGATTCTTTACTGCTGTACCATATGGGAAGCCCTAAAGAACAGCATGCCTTCCAAATACTGCTTTGATTAAATTGACCAGTTGTTTTGGTCAAATTTTATTATGTGTAGTGTATAACAAGCTTGTGCATGCTAGGTACCCAGTAAATGTTAATTATATCTGAATCACTCAGAAGATGTCAGTGTACACATAAGATGTTAGTTTAAACATAGGTAAATATCAGCTATAAATTTCCAGCTTAAGGACTGGGAATAATTAAGCATCAATATTCTATTTATTTCATCATTCTGATTTCATTTAAATTTTTACATTCAAATTGCAATGTATTTTTATCATATATAATCTGTGTGTTAAGTCACTTTAGTCATGTCTGACTCTTTGAGATCCCATGGACTATAGCCCATCAGGCTTCTCTGTCCATGAGATTTTCCAGGAAAGAATACTGGAGTGGGTTGCCATTTCCTCCTCCAGGGGATCTTCCCGACCTAGGGGTTGAACCAGTATCTTTTAATTCTCCTGCATTGGCAGGCGGGTTCTTTACCACTAGCACCACCTGAGAAGCCCCATAGAGAAAAACAAAATGTTGAAAGTACAAAGAATATGAAGTATAATAAAATTCTTTTCTTCTTTTACTTTATCCAATATTCTATCATCTCACAATCTCTTTTTCCTTAGCATCTGGGGTTTTTCAAACGTAGTTTTATACTACTTCAATCTTTCTCTAACTCTGTGCTCCTCACTGGGAAATCAGTTTACTGAGCTTGACAATACTTGGCGCTCAGTGAAAGACAAAAGTACACTAACCTCAGAAAAGCCTCCTGGTCACCTAAGGAAGACCAAAGTTGGTATTTCTATGGGGTCACCAGCACTTCAACTTTAAAATTCAATGTTGTCATTATACCTAGGATTGATCTGGCTCAGAGAAATCAACTCCCACTAATCAAACCACCAATAGTCAGCAAGTTAACTATCAATCTACAAATGACAAAAAAGATTTGCCAGAAAAGACAAGGAAGTTCACTTCAGTCAGTCAGACTTTCTTCTACAGGACAATATGCATGGGAAGCTAAATCATAATTAGTAACTTGCTTGAGGTAGCTGGTCTTAGTGTGTGTCATCAAACTGTAAAGGTCAGATGCATTTATCCACACATTTGCATTTGCTTGTCAAAAGGTCTGAGGAATTTGGAAGACTAGCAAGAACATCTTTTTCCTTGAGTACTGGAGATATTCTGACAAACGTTACATCTTGAAAACTCTTTTTAATGATTCCAATATAACCATCTCTCTTCTTTTAATACTTACTTCATACAAAAGTATATCATAAAATCGGATAAATTCAAAATTACTACACCACAATCACATTCCAATTCTGCTTTTCTAAGAAGTCTCCATGATTAGAATTTTAGGTGTTATCAAGATGTTTAATTTCTACATTTACAGGTGTCTTTTGATTTACCCAGAAGTAGTGTTCATCAATGGAGAAGGCAATGGCACCCCACTCCATTACTCTTGCCTGGAAAATTCCATGGGCGGAGGAGCCTGGTGGGCTGCAATCTGTGGGGTTGTGAAGAGTCGGACACAACTGAATGACTTCACTTTCACTTTTCACTTTCATGCATTGGAGAAGGAAATAGCAACCACTCCAGTGTTCTTGCCTGGAAAATTCCAGGGACAGGACAGCCTGGTGGGCTGCCATCTATGGGGTCGCACAGAGTCAGACACGACTGAAGTGACTTAGCAGCAGTAGTAGTGTTCATCAAATCTTTTATGTGTAGATTTTACCAGTCCAACTCACTGAAGGTGATACTTTCCACCAATGTTACTATTGCATCCGATACTGACTACATAAGGTTTCCTGTATACCCCTCTTTAGTAATAGAAGTATTGAGCTTCTTTCTAAATAATTCAGGATATGTCTAAATGCATTTTCCATGGTGAATTTAGACCTATGTGACTCAGTCACTTCAGAGAATACAGAATGATCACCTAAAAATTTCAGATCTAGACAACTGAATAATTTCCTTTGGAAGGGCAAATTCTTCTCTATTTTAATTCCTTCCTAGCCTTCCAAGGCAAATGGGTCTCTTATACTATTTTCCTAAGCCAAGTAAATACCATTAAGTGGGCCTTTGGCAAAGTTAGCTTCATTAAGTGATGCTTCCATTTGAAATTACAAATATAAAAACAATCCTTATGTTTTTCTTTGCCTCTACCATACGGAAAGATCTATTTACTTCAAATTTTAGTGTGGACTCAGGATTGTGTATGCTGTCCTATTCTGCAGGAATATCCCAACTCAAATATCTGTGTAATTTCTGATATCTATGTAATTTCTATGAACAACTCAGAACAAATTTTCTAAAACAAAGCCACTATACAATATTTAAGAATGTTTAGAGAAGGCAATGGCACCCCACTCCGGTACTCTCACCTGGAAAATCCCATTGATGGAGGACCCTGGTAGGCTGCAGTCCATGGGGTCACTAAGAGTTGGACACAACTGAGAGATTTCACTTTAACTTTTCACTTTCACACATTGGAGAAGGAAATGGCAACCCACTCCAGTGTTCTTGCCTGGAGAATCCCAGGGACGGTGGAGCCTGGTGGGCTGCCGTCTATGGGGTCGCACAGAGTCGGACACGACTGAAGTGACTTAGCAGCAGCAGCAGCAGCAGTTCTTGCATTAACTATAACTTTTAGGAAAAGTACAGATTATAATTTTTATAAATATTCCATCTGACTATTACATCAAACAAGGTGATATCTTTCCCCCATCACAGTCTGTATTTTATAATCATCCCTCAGTTCAGTTCAGTTCAGTCGCTCAGTCGTGTCCGCTCTTTTCGACCCCATGAATCGCAGCACGCCAGGCCTCCCTGTCCATCACCAACTCCCGGAGTTCACTCAGACTCACGTCCATCAAGTCAATGATGCCATCCAGCCATCTCATCCTCTGGCATCCCCTTCTCCTCCTGCCCCCAATCCCTCCCAGCATCAGAGTCTTTCCCAATGAGTCAGTTCTTCGCATGAGGTGGCCAAAGTCCTGGAGTTTCAGCTGTAGCATCATTCCCTCCAAAGAAATCCCAGGGCTGATCTCCTTCAGAATGGACTGGTTGGATCTCCTTGCAGTCCAAGGGACTCTCAAGAGTCTTCTCCAACACCACAGTTCAAAAGCATCAATTCTTCTGCGCTCAGCCTTCTTCACAGTCCAACTCTCACATCCATACATGACCACAGGAAAAACCATAGCCTTGACTAGACGGACCTTTGTTGGCAAAGTAATGTCTCTGCTTTTGAATATGATATCCAGGTTGGTCATAACTTTCCTTCCAAGGAGTAAGTGTCTTTTAATTTCATGGCTGCAGTCACCATCTGCAGTGATTTTGGAGCCCAGAAAAATAAAGTCTGACACTGTTTCCACTCTTTCCCCATGTATTTCCCATGAAGTAATGGGACCAGATGCCATAATCTTTGTTTTCTGAATGTTGAGCTCTAAGCCAACTTTTTCACTCTCCACTTTCACTTTCATCAAGAGGCTTTTGAGTTCCTCTTCACTTTCTGCCATAAGGGTGGTGTCATCTGCATATCTGAGGTTATTGAGATTTCTTCCGGCAATCTTGATTCCAGCTTGTGTTTCTTCCAGTCCAGCGTTTCTCATGATGTACTCTGCATAGATGTTAAATAAGCAGGGTGACAATATACAGCCTTGATGTACTCCTTTTCCTATTTGGAACCAGTCCATTGTTCCATGTCCAGTTCTCACTGTTGCTTCCTGACCTGCATACAGATTTCTCAAGAGGCAGGTCAGGTGGTCTGGTATTCCTATCTCTTTCAGAATTTCCCACAGTCTATTGTGATCCACACAGTCAAAGGCTTTGGCATAGTCACTAAAGCAGAAATAGATGTTTTTCTGGAACTCTCTTGCTTTTTCCATGATCCAGCAGATATTGACAATTTGATCTCTGGTTCCTCTGCCTTTTCTAAAACCAGCTTGAACATCAGGAAGTTCACCGTTCATGTATTGCTGAAGCCTGGCTTGGAGAATTTTGAGCATTACTTTACTAGCATGTGAGATGAGTGCAATTGTGCAGTAGTTTGAGCATTCTTTGGCATTGCCTTTCTTTGAGATTGGAATGAAACTGACCTTTTCCAGTCCTGTGGCTAGTACAGTTGTATTACAATTTTTATGAAAGTAAATAATATATAAAAATCCTAACTAAGCAGGAGACAAAAAAAGAAGAAAAGTACCCTGTCCTCATGGTAGCATACTGCTGTTTGGAGGAATAATTTTGTATTTTGCCCATGATGGCTAAATTTAAGGAAGTTTCCAGAACTGGATACACCACCTCTCATTTTCCATCAAGATGTAAACTAAAGTAGAGCAACATACAAGGGGCATTACTTATGTGGTATGAGAGTTGGGGCTGTGGGAGTCAGCGGCAGGTCAGTATACAGACTCTTCCTTCCTTTGAATTTTCTGGAAGTTCAAAGTAAGTTGTAGTTGCAAATATGAGAAAAATTTCAAAAGCACGTGAAAGCAACTAAACTGTGAAACATAAGTTATAGGCATTAATCTTGAGTAATTATTTTTAAATGTACCAGTTTTTTAATTAACAGAAAAAGAAACAAGACAAACTACAAACACATTGCCACAAAGCCTTGGCGATGATGCAGTGATGCTTACTATCATCACAACTGTGATTGTGCTCATACTTTCTTATCTTTATACTCCTTGGATAATAAATCTCACAATTTTTGTCATAATTATGGATAAGTGATCATTACATTTTTGTCTCTGTAACTGTGATTCCTTAGAAATGAAGTAAAAAAACCAAGATATTTTCTCCCATTTCAACAGTCTCAAACAATTTTCCATTTCTCTCCCACTTCTTTCCTTCTTCCCATCCTTCTCTCATGCTTCTACATTTTCCTTCACCAGGTTCAGAACTGCTGTAAGAAGTTGGCCACTATTATCTATGTCTAGCATAAGAAACAACTCTGCCATGATGAAGGGCAGATCCAGACCATGGTGCCTGATAAATTTGCTTGCTGAAGCCCCACCCAATTTAATGGATTTCAATCTTTGTGCAACTTTTTATGCCTTACTACTTTCCTCTCATTAGTGATGCCCTCGGACTTGTCTCTGATTTGGCCATGTGCCTTAGTGGAAGCTCTGCAGCCCTGTTACAACACAGTTCTCCAACTGGTTCCAAATCATGAATTATAGCAGTTATGTTAAGCAAACTAGCACAAGCTTCTAAGACACGAAAATGTATCCTGGAAATCCACAAATATTTCTAGAATACAGAGGGCAAAATGAGGAGAACATAAGGAATTTGGAAAATAATGTAAGAGAAAAGCATGAGCAAAATAATTTAAATAATAACAATTTTGGGTAACAACCAAAAACATAAGTGAAAAGGGAGAGATATTTTTGACCCCATAACTGATATATCAATATGTGTCATTTCACATATCATACTGCATGTGTGGTCTTCTTTTTCTCAGACCCAGCAACAGCACAGAATACTTTGTTGATAGTTTTTACTTTATAAATTTCATTCGCTCATCCAGATTTTCTTGACAACAACAAAAAAAAAAAAAGAGAGAGAGAGAGAGAAAACTTAAAGATCTTCTCTCAAATGAGATTCTCATTCCCCTAGGGTTTTATTGATTTATAATTGCATCGATATTTCACATTTCTTTTAAAACACCATGTTCTAATGTGCAGGCTGGCAGAGGCTTTCCTTTGTATTTGACATGATATCCACCAGATCTTCCTGTTATGGAGAGAGCTTGGGGTTCAGGGAAAATTAATAGGCATTTAGCTGCCAGGGAGACAGGGAGATGAAGCAATGTAATGGTGGTCACTGGCAACTGCTGGGGTAGGAATGTCTCAAAAGTCTGAAATAAAGCCACAAGTCTGCAAGCTGTGGAATGGAACCAGTTACATAACTGCTTTCTGGGTTAATTATTCAGTCTCTCTGCCCATATTCCCTGTGGATGAACTGCTCCTGGGAGCAAAGCATTGTCATTTCACTGTGACAATTGCCACTTCACTGACCATCATTTTTGTCAAAAATGGAATGGGCTTTCAGAGAAGCCGTATTTGTTTAACAAGTCCTTGGCCTCTATGATTCACATTGCTTTGCCATCAGTTTTAGACAGCATTTTATTATATATCGAGGCAAAGACAGGTCTCCCCCTTGAGGTCTGCCTTGTCAAAAGCCTGCCTCTCCACAATTTGCGGTGGGTGTTCCCTTGTAATGATTCTGCTAGCTACCTCTTCCGTCATCTCTGCCTGAAAATCAAATCATCTGCTCAAAAGTCAATGAAACATCCCAAGCTGCTAAGGCAGCTGAACAAATCTGCTAACAATAATAGCCTTACTGAGGAGAAATGTAGAAATTAACTGTGTTCCTTAGAAGGCAATCTGGAAAACAGCATTCGACATCAAAGACCAGCTCTGAAATGCAACCTATGTGCACTGGACAGATCATGCTTAGTGAGTCCATGGCTCATGTGTAAACAGATGGCATTCTCCTCACCAACACTCCATGCTGCAGCTCCTGAGGGTGAGATCCTGAGATTAACTGCTTCACAGTGGTTGAGGCTATTGTCTAACAAGTTTCCATTCATCAGGAAGGCAAGGACCTGAGTCTTGGAAAATGTTTTGTGTTAAGGCTTTCAAGC
This sequence comes from Bos javanicus, assembly GCF_032452875.1. NCBI lineage: Eukaryota > Metazoa > Chordata > Mammalia > Artiodactyla > Bovidae > Bos > Bos javanicus. The sequence continues at coordinate 89,341,068 of NC_083868.1, forward strand.
AGCAAACTTACTATTAGGGAGAAAGAAAAGTCTCCTGTGGGAAACAGCCTGACTTGAAATAAAATTGACCAAGCAGAAAGTTATAAATAATATTATTTTAACAGGGTTTTGAGGTACAGCCAAATATTTTGGAATGTTCTCAGTCCAAACAAAACCAGCATATTTCTCATTTTTTCCAACCTCCTGACTGAGACGAGAGATAAATGGAAAGGAAAAAAAGCCCACAGTTGCGAAATGTAAATTTAAAACAAAAATCAATCTGGACAGTCATAAAAACCAGGTGGCAGGCAAAAATTGGGCTTGTTTATGAAGAAATGTACAACACTCTCTAAAACAGGCAATAATTAAGGTACAGTGAAAAGAGCAAAGAATTTGGAGCCAGGAAAAAAGTTTAGACCCTTAGTCCATCACTCATAAAATATGTGCATCTGAGTACATTTCCTAGCTTCTCTGGGCCTCATTTTCCTCATCTAGAAAATGGCGATGACTTTTATCTGACTTATCTCAGAATTGTTACAAGGATTTAGAGTTCAGGAATGGAAGTACCTAGCACAGCACTCAATACATACAGGACTGTGAAATTTCTATTATCTTCCACTGCCTCCCAAGTCTCCCCTTCCTTCCTCACCTCCACCAAATACACAGGAAGAACTGAAGACATCTTGGATCTAAATATATTAAACAGTTTGCCTGTTATTAAGAGTAGTGGTGTAGGACTCAAAAAATGCAACTGGACTAGAACTCTAGTGAAATGAGTCTGTTACCGATTTTGCAACTAGTATTAGATTTGAGAACTGGCTTCAGTTCTCTGAGCTCTCATCCTTATTCTTTTCTGATTTTGTTTTTAATTTTTATTGGCATATAGATTATTTCTAATAAATTTATTTTAATATTCATTATGAATAATAAATAAACTTTTATTGGAGTATAGTTGCTTTACAATGTTGTGTTAGTTTCTGCTGTACAGCAAGGTAAATCAGTTGTACATATATCCCCTCTTTTTTAGATTTTCTTCCCATTTAGGTCACCACAGAGTATCGAGTGGAGTTCCCTGTGCTACAGTTGGTTCACATTCGTTATCTGTTTTATATATAGTAGTGTATATATCGGAGAAGGCAATGGCACCCCACTCCAGTACTCTTGCCTGGAAAATCCCATGGATGGAGGAGTCTGGTGGGCTGCAGGTCATGGGGTCACTAGGAGTCAGACACGACTCAGCGACTTCACTTTCACTTGAAATGGCAACCCACTCCAGTGTTCTTGCCTGGAAAATCCCATGGATGGAGGAGCCTGGTAGGCTGCAGTCCATGGGGTCGCTAAGAGTTAGACATGACTGAGTGCCTTCACTTTCACTTTTCACTTTCATGCATTGGAGAAGGAAACGGCAACCCACTCCAGTGTTCTTGCCTGGAGAATCCCAGGGACGGGGGAGCCTGTTGGGCTGCCATCTATGGGGTCGCACAGAGTCGGACACGACTGAAGCGACTTAGCAGCAGCAGCAGCAGTCGTGTGTATATATCAATCCCAATCTCCCAATTCATCCTACCCTCCCTTCCCCCTTGGTGTCTGTAAGTTTGTTCTCTACATCTGTTTCTCTATTTCTGCTTTGCAAATAAGTTCATCTGTAACATTTTTGTAGATTCCACATATAAATGGTATTATATGACATTTGTTTTTCTCTTTTTGACTTACGTCACTCTTTATGACAGTCTGTAGGTCCATCCACAATTCTGCAAATAGTACAATATTGTTCCTTTTTATGGCTGAGTAATATGCTTATAGATAGATAGATAGATAGATATACCACATCTTCTTCATCCATTCTTCTGTTGATGGACATTTAAGTTGCTTCTATGTACTAGTTATTGTAAGCAGTGCTGCAGTGAATATTGGAGTGCATGTATCTTTTTAATTATGAATTTCTCCAGGTATATACCAAGGAATGGGATGGCCGGGTCATGTAGCAGTTCTATTTTTAGTTATTTGAAGAATCTCCATATTGGTCTCCATAGTGGCTGTAACCAGTTTACATTCTCAACAGTATAATAGGGTTGGTTCCCTTTTCTCCACAACGTCTCCAGCATTTATTGTTTGTAGATTTTTTATGATGTCCATTCTGATGGATGTGAGGTGATAACTAATTGTAGTTTTGATTTACATTTCTCTAATAGTGTTGAGCATCTTTTCATATGTTTGTTGGCCATCTGTATGTGTTATTTGGAGAAATATCTATTTATATCTTCTGTCCAGTTTTTGATTTGGTTGTTTGTTTTTTGTGTATTGAGTTACATGAGCTGTTTGTTATTTTGGAGATTAATCCCCTGTCCATTACTTCACTTGCAAATACTTTCTCCTATTCTGTGGGTTATCTTTTCATCTTGCTTATGGTTTCCTTTGCTATGCAAAAGCTTTTAAGCTTAATTAGGTCTTATTTGTTTATTTTTGTTTCTATTTTCATTACTCTAGGAGGTGGGTCAAAAAAGATCTGCTGTGATTTGTCAAGGAGTGTTCTGCCTGTTTTCCTCTAGGAGTTTTATACTGTCTGGCCTTACACTCAGATATTTAATCCATTTTGAGTTTATTTTTGTGTATGCCATTAGGGAATATTCTAATTTCATTCTTTTACATGTAATTATCCAGTTTTCCCAGCACTACTTACTAAAGAGACTGTCTTTTTTCTATTGTCTATTTTTGCCTCCTTTGCATTAGATTAAGTAATTGTAGGTGTGTGGGTATATCTCTGGGCTTTCTATCCTGTTCTATTGATCTATATTTGTTTTTGTGCCAGTACCATGCGGTCTTAATTACTGTAGCTTTATAAGAACAGAAAGTTTTACAATTTGTATAGAAACACAAAAGATGTCAAATAGCCAAAGCAGTCTTGAGAGAGGCAAACAGGAGTCTGGAGAAGTCAGTCTCCCTGATTTCAGACTATACTACAAACTTCTCTTGTCTTCAAAGTGAGGCCACTAGAGTAGAAAATCTATAAGGAATCTTCCAGTTTTTGCATTTAAGGAACTTCAGGGATCTATGTCTATTTGAACCAAGAGTTTTATTTTGTCTACTTTGTTTCTACTCTTTCTTGATATGTTATTTCAAAATGAGTTTTAGAATAGCTAGTATTAGGATTTTTTTCTTTGATATGTGGAGATCTTAGTGATGTCAAAAGCGAGTCTCATTTTCAGAAGACATTCAATACATGTTTGTAGGATGAGTGCATTATACTAATTAGGATGGAACAGAATTCTGCTATTAATATAAAACCTTGGTTCAATCCTAGTGCATGGCTCCTCCTTAATTATAGTTCATTCACCCACAACTTCAATTTCTATGGAACACCAGAAGCACTGCTCCTTAATGTTGCCAAATGAAAGAGCAGGTGGTTAAAAATCTGCTTCTGAATCATGTTTAGCCATAGTTCATGAACCCTTTATTGATTTTATGAAGCTCAGGAAGTTCAGAAATATAATTATCTCTCCCAAAATAAATAAAATAATTACAATCTATCCTTTCCCAATAATTTCCAAGAAAAAAATAGAGCACCTAAACTTATAGGATCTGAGTAGTACATATGTATTTCCACTTCTACCTCTTTACTCATGTCTGGAATTCCCTACTCCCTTCTCTTTCTAGGTTTGGTAATTATCGGCCTTTTCAAATGTGTAAATCTTATACTTCCTTACATTCTCAAGACCTAGACTAGTCCAGTACATCATGGGCAGCATTTAGAGTACTTTTTCTAGTGTGTAACTATTAGCACCCCTATCACATTTTTCTTTACTTGATGTTTAAGGTTTTGGTAGATTAGTCTCTCATGCATACTATCTTGTAATATGTACTAAACTTTAAGATTAGGATCTAAATGGCAAGGCTAAAAGGACATAATGAACATTCCAAATCATCTGATTTCTATCCTGAAGGGGTTAATATAGGTAGGAATTGGTATATAATATCAAAGATATAAAAAATTTTAAATGTCAATGGTACTTTGAAATTCATTGTGCTCTTTTATCACATTCTATCTTGGAGAAGGAAATGGCAACCCACTCCAGGGTTCTTGCCTGGAGAATCCCAGGGATGGGGGAGCCTGGTGGGCTGCCGTCTATGGCGTCGCACAGAGTCGGAAACGACTATAGCCACCCTTTATGTTTATATCCAAGTGAACCTGGGCATACCACAGATAGAAGCCTTGAATTCAGTATTTCTAAGAGCAAATCCAGGACTTTCTTGACTTAGTCACAGTTTTTGAAGGCCTCATGATATGATAGACAGACTCTGAGTGGGAAGGAAAAAGAAACCAAAGGAATATCAGAAACACCACTACCAAATAAATGAAATGGAACCACTGAACAGTAAGTCACTCAACCATAAGAACTAGGAGAAAAAGACAGTACATTTAATTTTAGGAGAACATTGCACATGCCTAAACCATCTAGAGCAATGCAACATATTAATATTTTCTAATTTTAAAAGGCACAGTGAAAAGTTTTACATTTACACCTGGGACAATTTGAACATACCTTTAATGGCTCTTCTATAATAGTCACCTCTGGGTAACATGATTATTGTCACTTCCCACATGATACAGACTTTTTCATTTCCATGGTTGCAGTTCCGACAGAAAGAATGGCATCTGTACTATGAATATTTTCATTGATTTTTTTCCCCACTGTTAAAGCAATTTAACATTTATTACCTCATTTCATCTTAAAGCACCTGTAAAGGAGAGAGGATTGATTTCTTCTATATTTCTTTCAATTTATATATGAAGAAAAGAAACTCAAAGGAATTAAACATCAAGTTCTGAGTCAGAGACAAGATTGTAATAAATACAAAGTATTTACAAGGGTTTGATTCCCAAGCATGGACAATCCCAGTTAAGGTCCCTGCTCCAACACTTTCTGATGTTTAGGATCCTTTCTTCCTGATGAACTAAGACTCAGGAGGAAGAGAAATCAAAAATTCAATTTAAAATATCAGTCAACCATTCAATTAAAAGCCAAATAAAAGAAAACAGCTCACTGCCAGGACCAGGACTTGGCTACTTTCGGGAGGAATCAGGCAATGTTGGCCTTACTTTAACAAGCAAATAGTCTATGAAATTTGATAATCCAAGTCAAGTTCCCCAATAAAGTAATGAGAACAAAAATCTTATGATAAAATATTTAGGGAAAATGGATTAAACATGATTAAACAGGTTTCTTTATTTCAAGATTTCAGTTCAGTCACTCAATCGTGACCGACTCTTTGTGACCCCATGAATTGCAGCACGCCAGGCCTCCCTGTCCATCACCAAGTCCTGGAGTTCACTCAGACTCACATCCATCGAGTCAGTGATGCCATCCAGCCATCTCATCCCCTTCTCCTCCTGTCCCCAATCCCTCCCAGCATCAGAGTCTTTTCCAATGAGTCAACTCTTCACATGAGGTGGCCAAAGTACTGGAGTTTCAGCTTTAGCATCATTCCTTCCAAAGAAATCCCAGGGCTGATCTCCTTTAGAATGGACTGGTTGGATCTCCTTGCAGTCCAAGGGAGATCTCCTTTAGAATGGACTGGTTGGATCTCCTTGCAGTCCAAGGGACTCTCCAGAGTCTTCTCCAACACCACAGTTCAAAAGCATCAATTCTTCGGTGCTCAGCTTTCTTCACAGTCCAACTCTCACATCCATACATGACCACAGGAAAAACCATAGCCTTGACTAGACGAACCTTTGTTGGCAAAGTAATGTCTCTGCTTTTGAATATGCTATCTAGGTTGGTCATAACTTTCCTTCCAAGGAGTAAGTGTCTTTTAATTTCATGGCTGCAATCACCATCTGCAGTGATTTTGGAGCCCAGAAAAATGAAGTCTGACACTGTTCAAGACTTGAATATACTAATAAATAATGTAAATTTGCAAGAAAGAAGATGGCATGCAATTTTCCTCAAGTATTTAAATTATTTGTGAGCTCCTTCCCCCCATACTTTGTTTTAACATGGAACATCCTGAAAGGTTAAAGTTCAGTGGATATGGCTTTGGGGAGAAGTACTGTCTCTATAGCCCAGCAATTTAGTAATCCACTGTATGAAAGCTGAGAAATGTAACCAAGTGATTGTTTTCAAATCCATACATTTATAGTATGTTATATACTTTTGTATATATATATATGTTATATTATAGTTAGCAATGTCTAGATTTATTATTATTTTACTGCTTTTCACGGGGGCTCCCCAGGTGGTGGTAGTGGTAAAGAACCTGCCTGCCAATACAGGAGCCATAAGAGACCTGAGTTTGATCCCTGGGTTAGGAAGATCCCTTGGAGAAGGGAATGGCATCTCACTCCAGTATTCTTGCCTGGAAAATCCCATGGACAGAGGAGTCCATGGGGTCACAAAGAGTCAAACACAACTGAACTTTTCATGTATGCTGACTGCACAGAAAATCATAGGCACATATTTGTAGCAACATTAAGGGCAAGTCCAATCCTTGAGCTTATTAGTGATTATTTCATAGTGCCTTGATTTCTATTATTTAATATAATCTTTTATGCTTGATATAGAAGAAATCATTTTCATTTGACCTTGATTATGTGAGAAGTCTAGTTTCTAAATACGTAGCCATGTAGACAAGGAAGTAACACAGTATTATATACTGTAAAAAGTGACTCCACTAAAGGAAATAATAATTTATTGAGCACCTGCAGGAAGCAGGCTTTGTTTCAAGACTTTTAAAATGAATTAATTCAATTAATGCCAATGAGGACTGTAAAAAATAGATGATTATTTTCTCTTTTTACAAGTTGAGAAATGCAGCAAAGTTATGTAATTCATCAGAGGTCATCCAACTAATTAATACCTTTGGATGTGGCAGAATTTGAGCTCAGGCAGGCATTTGCACAGTTTGTGTATCTAACTGTCACATTAAACTACTTTGCAAGAATTTGCAATAGAAATGTAACCTTCTTGAGGTTTCTATTCTTGACCTTTAAATATATATGTATATGTGTATATATATATATATATAACTCAAGTAATATGTCTCTTCCATAACTTCAGGTTAAAAGAAACACATTTATTCTCACACGGGAAATAGAGAAACAGTCAAACACTATTTATAATTGTGACTGATTCATGTTGTTGTACTATAAAACCAACATAACACTGTAAAACAATTATCCTCTAATTAAAAACTAAAAAAAGTTTAAATTACTTTTCTCCTAATATTTAAATTGACTCCTTGGCTATCTAGCCCTGGATGAGCCCTGAATGAATATAACACAGCAGATAACCAACCAAAGGCACCAATTTAATTTTATAATAGACAATAGAAATGAAAATAAAATTTTAAGGAAAAGATATGTGGCTGACTTTTCTCCCTTTGTTCAATATTATTGGTACACTTTCCTAAAGGAAAGTTTTCAAGAAGCATATTGGTATGTGGTTTAAGCATCACAAAGAGTCGGACACAACTGCGTGACTTCACTTTCACTTTTCACTTACATGCATTGGAGAAGGAAATGGCAACCCACTCCAGTGTTCTTGCCTGGAGAATCCCAGGGACAGGGGAGCCTGGTGGGCTGCTGTCTATGGGGTTGCACAGAGTCGGACACGACTCAAGCGACTTAGCAGCAGCAGCAGCTTAAGCATCACAAATCTACAAACTAAAAAAGGTAGGTTCAATTGCAGGATACAGGATGCTCGGGGCTGGTGCACTAGGATGACCCAGAGGGATGGTACAGGGAGGGAGGTGGGAGGAGGGTTCAGGATGGGGAGCACGTGTACACCCATGGCAGATTCATGTTGATGTATGGCATCAAGATTGCCGGGAGAAATATCAATAACCTCAGATATGCAGATGTCACCACCCTTATGGCAGAAAGTGAAGAGGAACTAAAAAGCCTCTTGATGAAGGTGAAAGAGGAGAGTGAAAAAGTTGACTTAAAACTCAACATTCAGAAAACGAAGATCATGGCATCTGGCCCCATCACTTCAATGGAAATAGATGGGAAAACAGTGGAAACAGTGTCAGACTTTCTTTTTGGGGCTCCAAAATCACTGCAGATGGTGACTGCAGCCATGAAATTAAAAGACGCTTACTCCTTGGAAGAAAAGTCATGACCAACCTAGATAGCATATTCAAAAGCAGAGATATTACTTTGCCAACAAAAGTCCGTCTAGTCAAGGCTATGGTTTTTCCCGTGGTCATGTATGGATGAGAGAGTTGGACTGTGAAGAAAGCTGAGCGCAGAAGAATTGATGCTTTTGAACTGTGGTGTTGGAGAAGACTCTTGAGAGTCCCTTGGACTGCAAGGAGATCCAACCAGTCCATTCTGAAGGAGGTCAGCCCTGGGATTTCTTTGGAAGGAATGATGCTAAAGCTGAAACTCCAGTACTTTGGCCACCTCATGCAAAGAACTGACTCATTGGAAAAGACTCTGATGCTGGGAGGGATTGGGGGCAGGGGGAGAAGGGGACGCCAGAGGATGAGATGGCTGGATGGCATCACTGACTTGATGGAATTGAGTCTGAATGAACTCCAGGAGTTGGTGATGGACAGGGAGGCCTGGCGTGCTGTGATTCATGGGGTCGCAAAGAGTCGGACATGAGCGACTGAATTGACTGACTGATGCAAAACCAATACAATATTGTAAACTAATTATCATCCAATTAAAATAAATACATTTAAATTAAAAAAAAAAAACTTAGATAAAACTGTGACAGTCAACCTGAAAATTACTGGTCTTTAAGATGTACCTTTTAATAAATTCAGAGAATGAAACTTAAAGTGAGGAACATTTATTAGTAAATTATTTTTAGCTTTGAACTGATCCCTAATGGGTTTCAGAGAAGTTCTGGTTTAACCTTGGAATATATTTTATTATTGCGTATATGGTCAGAACTCTTTCCTGTGTAGACTGAAACTGTAATTCTGAAAGAATTGTGCTCTATTTAATAAGATCAATCACCTATATATGTTTAATCTCAATTTTTGATGATGCTTTATGAAGCCTTAGAAATAAAAATAATACTAACAGTACATAATCCAAGTTTAATAATACCCAACACTTACAAGATTTTTCCCAACTATATGCAAAGGAATTATCTAATATTCTTCTTGACAATATCCTCGAAACCAAAGTGAGTGACAGGTCTTATTCGCCACATTTTATAGAAAAAAACTTCTGCGTCAAAACGAAATAAATGAGTTACTTAAGGTCAGACTGACAGTTCATGTTGATATCCTATATTGGAAGGTGTTTTTTCTGTTTTCTTTAAACTCTATTTCCTCTTAATGACAAGTGAGGAGATTAATGTGATTTCATGCTTCTTTTTTCCCATAATTTAATGATAAACTATTTATATGTCCACCCACTTTTTTGCTTATGCATCTCAGCCTTAAATAAAGAAACTGAGGATGTTACTGAAACAATAATGTTTCTTCTGTAGATATATAATGAGGTTATGAAAATACTAAGTGCTTTGGTTTCTCTAAAGGAAATCATTTGCATTATATTGTTTACTTCAACCATCATGACAAACCCTGATGATTCTACAGTAGGTCTAAAAAATAGCTAGAATGAATGTAAAGAAAATAGGTAAAAGTCCTCATCCCTTTGATACCTTGATTTGTTTTACAGTGTATTTAATAATCTGTTGTAACTATCAGTCACCACGGTAGAGGAAACCAAAACACACAAGTATTTTAAGCAAGCAGTTATACAATATAGAGAATTAGATGTTCATAATAAATTGTTGTAAGGATTAGAAATTCTCCAGAAATTGCTCCCAGAATACCACACAACTCACCTACCAGGAATTCTGATCCCACTTAGAAATGCTGAGCCAGACAGCACACCACAGAGTAGTGATCCAGAGATGAGGAAGCTGGAATCAGCTCTATAAAGCTCCTCCTGCCACTTCCACAGGTGCCTCTTGGTCCCAGAAAGCTGAGAAAGAGCCATTGGAATGCTCCTGCAAAGGAACATGTTGTCTTCAAGACCCTGTTTGCCAGAAACACACACTCAAAGGGAATATAAAGACACCCTTTGTCTCATTTTCACCTTCCAAGTTTTGTGTGCTCATCTATTTAACAAAAATTGATGTTTTCAAACTGTGGTGCTGGAGAAGACTCTTGAGAGTCCTGTGGACTGCAAGAAGATTGAACAGGTCAATCCCAAAGGAAATCAACCCTGAATATTCATTGGAAGGACTGATGCTGAAGCTGAAACCCCAATACTTTGGCTATCTGATGCGAAAAACTGACTTGATGGAAAAGAGTTGATGCTGGGAAAGATTGAGGGCAAGAAGAGAAAGGGGAGACAGAGGATGAGATGGTTGGATGGCATCACTGACTCAATGGAAATGAGTTTGAACAAATTTTGGGAGATAGTGAAGGACAGGGAAGTTTGGAGTGCTGCAGTCCATGGGGTTGCAAAAGTCAGACATGACTTAGCAACTGAACAAGTTTTCAGCCAGAACTCCAGCAATATTGAAGTCTGGGAAATTTTTAAGTATTGTAGCTTATGTAGTACAGAAAAACACAGCAAAAAAGATAGAATGAGCCTGAACCAGATATCACACAATATCTACCAAATATGAATTTAAAACTTTAGCTATGACTAGATTTAAATTACTTTTCATCAGTTCTAAAGTACCATTGGTTGCATGATATATCACCTTCCTATAAAAGAAAAAATACTATCCATTACTATGATTCCTTCAGTTGTAAGATGCAGCCAATTTCAGAGATGGTAACATGTAAAAAGATACATGTTAGAATCTATGAGATACAAGTCATGATAGATTGCAATGATATTCTGTATTACCACACACAGCAGTTTATAGTTTCTAGAGAAAAAATGAAAGTTTCAAATACATTAACATTTCCATTTTAACTGATATACTAATGTATACAGAGAAAAGAACCAAAGGATAATAGAATGGTAAATACTGGAAGAGATATTTTATAATTTACCAATACATGGATAAGTTGCCAGATTCAATAACTGAAAATTATTTATACTTCTCTAGGTCAAGAATAGATTCCATTGCAAGTTTCCCTATTAAGAAGTTCTGACCTTGTTAAGAAGTGGACAAAGATATTAATATCTTATGAGTGATGTTAAAATACATGAGACTAAGCCATCCAGAGTGACTGTATTCCATCAAGCCCAACCAACCACAATTGCTTTACCCAAAGTATCACCCTGAATAAAGTGCTTCCAGGAGAGGGTAGAGAGTCAGACAGCCAGGAACAGGTGGAAACCTAGGAGACAACCAGGACCCTTGGCTAAGGCTCAATATAGATGGAGCAGGGTCTTCATGTGGTTCAGTGCCCTGAAGGTCAAGTGCGATAGAAAAGGGAGAAGCAACCAGTCACCAGCACTGAGGAAGCTGAAGGCAGATGGCTTATGATTAGAAACTGAGGCCAACTGCTGTTGCGTACCTACTATGTACCAGGCACTATTCCAGGTGCTTTTAACAGAAGGAGGAATCAGGATCACATAGAATCAGTACAGTAGTATTCAGAGGCCATGGCTCTCAGAACAAAGTGTTAGCTGGTCCTGACAAAATCATTTCACTGAAGTCTCAGTTATTCCACTTCTGTTTTAACTTGTCCTTTGGGCCTGGTGGCCTGAGGTCAGAACTTAAAGAGCTGTCTTCTGAGCTGCTGAAAGGGCTAGGCATGTTCTGCCATCAGCAGGAAGCACAAGTGTTTTTCCACAGTAACAATCTGTTCCTCAGTACCAGCACCAAAATGTCTAGAAAATAAAAGTGAGCTTGTGATATTTATGGTATGCCATATATTTTGCTGTCAGCTTAAAGATTGCAGATGTCATTTGCCAACAAGTTGCTTATTTGATTTATGGAATAATTAATTGTATGTAAGATAAGCCATGCACTGAAGAATGGAATCTATAATTAATGGACTCTCACAGCAAAAAAAAATCTTTCTGCAATTGTGACTGTAAGTTTATAGACCCCTAAACCAGTGTCTCTCAAATTGCTTTATTTTTCCTTGATATCCCATTCTTCAGGTGTGGGCCAAGGGCTTTAGGTCTAATGATAACTTTCTATTCTTTTGATGCTTTGTACTTCACTAGTGATTTCTGATGTGTGTTATTTGGTTGGGCCATCACCACACCCCTACAGGGAACACAGAGGGGGCATTGTTATCTGTGCTGAAGGCTGAGGAGACAAATCCTGAGAGGTTAAGTGGCTTGCACAGTGCCACCCAGTCAGTGTCAGAGATGAAGGAAATCCCAGTACAGTGACCCCCCAAGTCTGCTGTAGAGAATGTCACATGTTGTAGGCTATAAGGAAGAGCACTGCTTCAAAGTACCTGGTTTAAGCCCTGCCTCTGCCAAGCAAGGCCTGTGTGAACAAACCTCTCCATCTCCAGGAGCCTCTGATTCTTCACATGTAAAAGGGGACAATACAATATCTGTTGCAAGTTCTTGGTGAGGATTACACAAAATGAAAGAAAGCCTGAGAAAGCCTCTATTTCCTGGTCCTGAAACATGGGAGGTACCAATAACATCAGCTCTGGCTGCTTCCTGTGCCCATCTCTGTGCCTAGCCCTGACCCTGCATTTTTCTCCACTCCCACCCCATCTGCTGGGTGCTTGGTTCATCAAAAACCACTCATAGTTCTGCCAGGTCGAGGGAAGATCAAACAGCCTTAAAGTGCACCCTTTTTGATACCAGTAAAAACCCTTTTGAAATAGATCCACTCCAAAAAAGATTGTGCCTCAAATAAAACAATATTTGGGCCAGGGTCACTTTTTTTTTTTTTAACAGTAACAAAATATCTCAGTCTAGACAAAACCACTTACTTGGGTAACAGAATTTTAACCAGTGTCTCTGCAGCAGCAATAGATACTTTCACATCTCAAAGAACCTAGATCCTAAAAAGAAGGAATGTACCGAGAGAGGACCTATATTAATAACAAACAGGAATCCTTAGTTACTTTTCCTTAAAGAATGTAATAGTTAGCTTCTTCATCTGTCAACCATAATTCACTGTTAAGAATTATAGTTTTATCTCATTAAAAAGAAGGCAAATGTTAATTATAATAATGCCTATTGTTCAAACTACCGACAGTGATTTTCTTATTAATTAATGGCAAACTCACTCACTCAAACTGCAACAACTGCTTTTCCTGATATCATTTCCTGAAATAAAAGTTTCAGGGCTTTTATTAAAATAGAATCTGTTTTCACCATAGCCATATTTCCTGGCTGGATTATTTCCTACTGAAATCTTGCTGCAGTGTGTGTGTGTGTGTGTGTGTGTGTGTGTACTGGCCATGTACATATATGTGTCCTGAAGAATGGGAAGAGATAGTGACCACATGGAGCAGTATTTACTGTAGAAACCTAATGTGGAGCAGTTCATGAGGTGGGTCAAATAGACCCTGATTTATTGCTCTCTCTGAGAACATTTTCATCACCATCAATAATACTTCTTGGAGCACAGTCTCCAAGTATGTGATTTCTTCTCCAGGCTGTGGACTGTGACTGCACATTCAGCCACAGAAAAATCTTCCAAAATATTCTTAGGGTAACCTGAGATCATATACAGGAGCGGTTAGAGTATTTTTGTCAGAGACACACAAGTATCCATTTTTCTGATCACCCCTCCATGGAGTGTAGTCTGTGATCAGTTTAATTTAAAGTAACAACTGAAATGAATGGATCAGAAGAGCCCTGCTACTGATTTCAGTGATATTCACTGTGTGTGAGAAAATGAAAAAAGCTACCTAAACCTGAGTTGTCTGTGGTCTTGTACCCCTTATGAACATGTTGAATATATTCCCCCTGTAAGTTTTTTTTTTAATTTATTTTATTTGTTTTGGATTTGGTACAAAAGAGGTGTAGTTTAGAAAAGGAACAGTGGGAAGAGGGGGGATACTGTGTAAAATATATGAGGCAATTTTAAGTAATTTAGAATAGAGTGGAGCTTACTTCAACAAACATATGAACACCTCCTCAATTAACTGTCCTGTCTTAGGAAATGTTGATAGAAGAAAAAAAAAAAAAAAAAGGCATCACCAAGGGTCCTCGTGGAGCTCATTGCCTATCTGGGGAGACAAGAAGTGTGCCATGATGCTGTGGTGGGGTAAGAGGTATGAGGGAAGAATCAAGAGAGGCTGTGGATACATGCTGGAGAGCAAGAAGGCAACTCTGAAGAAGTGATAGACTGAAGGGTTGAGAAGGAAGCAGCACGGAAGCAAGGAGGAAGGAGAAGAACATTCGGGAGAGAACGTAAAAGTCAGAGAGCATTGCAGATGAAGGAGACACTACCCAGCACGACTGTGGTTGGTGCCAGGGCGCAGGAGCGGAAGCTGTGAGAGCTACGGCAGGGTCAGACCTTCTCAGGCCTTGTGTGGTCTGAGGGAGAGAAAGCTTCAGAAGGACTTCAGAAGCTGACAGGACTCAACTTCCTTTTTGAGATATTTATGGCAGCAGAGTAGACAGTGGATATGAGCAGGGTGAGGTGAGAGGCAAAGATGCCGGCAGAGGCTTTGGTAGTAACTCTCACCATCCAAGGACTTGAGTCAACCCAGAGGACCACCAATGAGGAGGCACAGTTTAAGAGCAGGCACAGGGACTTCCCTGAAATGCAGGGGACCCGGATTTGATCCTTGGATAGGGAACTAGATCCCACACACCGCAACCAAGATTCCACAGGCCTCAAGGAAGATCCCTCGTGCTGCAACTAAGACCTGGCACAGCCAAATGAATAAATAAGTGAATAAATATTTCAAAAGAAAATAAATATTCATTAAAAACAATAGGAACAGATGGTCCTTGACTTGCAATTTTTTCATTTTATGATGGCGCAAAAGCACTATATGTTCAGTAGAAACAGTGATTTGAATTTTGAATTTGGATCTTTTACCCAGGCTTGCAATATACGGTACTATTCTCTTTTGTGATGCTGGGGCAGGGTAGCGAGCTGCAGCTCCCAGTCAGCCAGTGATTGTGAGGGGAAACAACTGATATAATCATTCTATAGCCATACAACTAGTTTATCACATTCAGTAAAGTATTCAGTAAATTACATAACACTTTATTATAAAAATGGGCTTTGTAATAGATAATTTTACCCAACTCTAGGCTAAAATACGGAGAAGGCAATGGCACCCCACTCCAGTACTCTTGCCTGGAGAATCCCATGGATGGAGCCTGGTAGGCTGCAGTCCATGGGGTTGCTAGGAGTCAGATACAACTGAGCGACTTCACTTTCACTTTCATTTTCATGCATTGGAGAAGGACATGGCAACCCACTTCAGTGTTCTTGCCTGGAGAATCCCAGGGACGGGGGAGCCTGATGGGCTGCCGTCTCTGGGGTCGCACAGAGTCGGACACGACTGAAGCGACTTAGCAGCAGCAGCAGCAGGCTAAAATAAGCATTCCAAGTATGTTTAAGGTAGGCTAGACTAAGCTGTGATGTTCAGCAGGTTAAGTATAGTAAATGCATTTTTGTCTTAAGATATTTTCTCCTTATAATGGATTTATCAGGATGTAACAAGAACCCCATTGTAAGCTGGGGAAGATCTATATATGTTAATGTGCTGGTGATTAAAAAAGTTAAATCACCTTATAAATTTAATCTTCACTTACTCTTAACTCTCTCTTCATTTCATTAGGCAACTAAATACCTGGTCCATGTATCAAAAACTTTTAGTTTTTATAGTTAATTCAGTATTTGGTTTCTTTTTGTTTTTTTATCAATAACGAAAGCTGCAAAGGAGAATCACTGACACACCTGGGATAACTTAAAGGAAGCGCCGTTAGCTCTTTCACTATTTACTACAGAAGATATTAGAAATGGCATTTTTGGTTGTTAACATTACACACCAAAGACTCTCAACTTTTACTAGGACTATCATTAAAGGCAACAAAACTAGCCATAGCAATGTTAGTTGTCAAGGGGAAGCTTCCAGATGAGCCATGTCTTTCAACCAGTGAAGTGTTTCTGAGAGTTAAGCACCAGCAATTACAGGGGATGGAGTTACTGAGTTGCAGCTCTGCAAAAGAAGGAATAAAATACTCTGTCCAACATAAAACACTCATTTGTTATTTTGTCCCCAAAAGTTGCTCCTTGGATCCATCTCAAAAATGTGTCACAAAAGACAAATTGTTTTTCTGGCTTACCCTTTCTGTCCAGATGTCACTAAATGTTCAAGTGTTCATAGTTTTGCTGTGTACAGAACAGAAGCTGTTCAGAACTTTTTTCATCTTTATTTTCAGTATGTCCAGATTACTTTTTTTTCCACATTCTACCAGGTATAACTGGAATACATTTTTTTCTTCTCAAATACACAATCATATGTTTTTAAAAAAAAATTCAGCAGAAAGTTTTGCAACAGTGAAGGAATTGTAACTGTTTGCTATACATAAATGTTAATGGTTTTTTCTTACTCACTAAATGCTATTTGTGTGTAAATGATGTTAGATTCTTTTTAATCTAGTGAATTTAATCCTGCTTATCTTTCTTGCTGAACAAAGGTTCCCATATATATCCATGTATGTGTGTACGTGTGTGTGTGTGTGTGTGTGTGTGTGTGTGTGTGTAGTGAGTCTGTTTATGGAGATGGGAGGTGATGAGAGTTTAGACATCAAATTATAATGATAAAAGCTCTCTAAATATTACCTAGATAATTCCAGTGCCTCCCCATCAGGTCTCCTTCTTAATACTTCATATATATGACAATGTATCTCATCCCTCTCAGGCTTAATTTCTTTTTTTTACTGCATTTTAATGAAACACTTCAAATACCTGGGACATGTCCATTGTGTTCAATCCACAGTGCTACAGTCCCAAGGTACCTACCATCCGGGAAACATTGTAGGATAATTATCAGTTCAGTTCAGTTCAGTTGCTCAGTCATGTCCTACTCTTTGCGACCCCATGAATTGCAGCATGCCAGGCCTCCCTGTCCATCACCAACTCCCGGAGTTCACTCAGACTCAAGTCCATCGAGTCAGTGATGCCATCCAGCTATCTCATCCTCTAGCGTCCCCTTCTCCTCCTGCCCCTAATCCCTCCCAGCATCAGAGTCCTTTCCAATGAGTCAGCTCTTTGCATGAGGTAGCCAAAGTACTGGAGTTTCAGCTTTAGCATCATTCCTTCCAAAGAAATCCCAGGGCTGATCTTCAGAATGGACTGGTTGGATCTCCTTGCAGTCCAAGGGACTCTCAAGAGTCTTCTCCAACACCACAGTTCAAAAGCATCAATTCTTCGGCTCTCAGCTTTCTTCACAGTCCAACTCTCACATCCATACATGACTACTGGAAAAACCATAGCCTTGACTAGATGGACATTTGTTGGCAAAGTAATGTCTATGCTTTTGAATACACTATCTAAGTTGGTCATAACTTTTCTTCCAAGGAGTAAGCGTCTTTTAATTTCATGGCTGCAGTCACCATCCGCAGTGATTTTAGAGCCCCCAAAACTAAAGTCTGACACTGTTTCCACTGTTTCCCCATCTATGTCCCATGAAGTGATAGGACTGGATGCCATGATCTTCTTTTTCTGAATGTTGAGCTTTAAGCCAACTTTTCCACTCTCCACTTTCACTTTCATCAAGAGGCTTCCTCTTCACTAAGTATAGATTTTTATAAAATAAGCCAGATTGAGGGACTTGAGAGAAATACAAAGGAAACTCAATGAAGAGATTAGCAAAAGTGAGGAGTCATGATTATCTGCAGGAATTGGGGAAAGCTTCATGAAAGAGTTAACTGTGAACCCTTAAGGATGAGTAGATGTTCTTGGTAGGAATGCAGATGGTTCATAAGAAAGAAGCGGCAAAGACAAGCCCAGGAACAAGGATGGAGTGTGCTACACAAGAAGTACACCAAGTAGGCACCTTTGGCTGTTACATAGTAGAAGTCAGTGAGATAGTCTGGAGGGAAAATGGACTCAGAGTATGAGGTTCCAATAAATATCAAGTCAGATGGACATATTTAAGTCAGAAAGATCCACTGAAACATTTTGAGTAAGAAAATGGCTATCAGAACTATATTTAAGAAAAATTTATCAGACAGTTATATGTTTCAAGGACAAAAGGTCCGTCTAGTCAAGGCTATGGTTTTTCCTGTGGTCATGTATGGATGTGAGAGTTGGACTGTGAAGAAGGCTGAGTGCAGAAGAATTGATGCTTTTGAACTGTGGTGTTGGAGAAGACTCTTGAGAGTCCCTTGGATTGCAAGGAGATCCAACCAGTCCATTCTGAAGGAGATCAGCCCTGGGATTTCTTTGGAGGGAATGATGCTACAGCTGAAACTCCAGGACTTTGGCCACCTCATGCGAAGAACTGACTCATTGGGAAAGACTCTGATGCTGGGAGGGATTGGGGGCAGGAGGAGAAGGGGACGCCAGAGGATGAGATGGCTGGATGGCATCACTGACTCGATGGACTTGAGTCTGAGTGAACTCCGGGAGTTGGTGATGGACAGAGAGGCCTGGCATGCTGCGATTCATGGGGTCGCAAAGAGTAGGACACGACTGAGCGACTGAACTGAACTGAACTGAACTGAAGACATGATATCTTAGGAAATAGAGAAACTAGGAAGTGATCTTTAAAAAAAAAAAAAAAAGTGGTAGCGATTAGGACCTCAATTGAAATAGTGAGAATAGAAAAGAGAAGATAGATGCAAGCTCACTCTTTCTATGTCATGGTCAATGTATGATTTTACTGTGATTGTTAAACCGCCTCTTTATGTGTGAAAATAAGATGGTCCTTTTGAGTGAGGGTCCATAGTAGACTGTTTCTGAGGCAGATCAGCTGGTTGATGTTGATATATTTCATGCAAGAGTCAGCCACTCATTAGAACTCAGGTATTTACTACAGGGGAAAAAAAAAAAAAAAATATATATATATATATATATATATATGTACACATATATGCCAATTTTTTTCTTTTATTTGGGGAACTAGAATGAAGTTGGACAATACTACAGAACGTGGAAAGGCAGAAAGTTAATGAAAATTAAGTGTCAGAAAGACTTGATCTTTCAATCAAAGGCCACAGTTCAATGGAAACAATATCCTGGGGCCCAGATGTCAAAGTGTTACTCGGCTAACATGTTGAAAGTATGGGCATAAAGGGAAGCAGAATAGGAACTCTGTGCTGGGAAGCATTTAGGGTCATTTTCAATCAACATTTAATAAATACATATCCAGCACTGGATGGTGCTTTCCAGACCTTACGAAGTTCACAGTCGAGTTTGAGGAATTATCACTACATCAGGGAATGGGGAGAATGTGGCATGAATGAAAGGATTTGAAGCATGGTTGAGTGCTGCTGCTGCTGCTGCTGCTAAGTCGCTTCAGTCGTGTCCAACTCTGTGTGACCCCATAGACAGCAGCCCACCAGGCTCCCCGTCCCTGGGATTCTCCAGGCAAGAACACTGGAGTGGGTTGCCATTTCCTTCTCCAATGCATGAAAGTGAAAAGTGAAAGTGAAGTCGCTTAGTCGTATCTGACTCCTAGTGACCCCATGGACTGCAGCCTACCAGGCCCCTCCGTCCATGGGATTTTCCATGCAAGAGTACTGGAGTGGGTTGCCATTGCCTTCTCTGAGTTGAGTGCTAGAACAGTTTAAAAGTTAAGATATACTAGCTTGGAAGTATTTATCTTTTAAGAGAAAAAGATTCCCAAAGGGCATTTTTATTTATCCAATATTTGGGGAGGAATGTTTCATTTTGTTTCCTTTCTGATCAACTCGTCTGACAGAAGGTGGGAGCTGTGGTGAGGTGGAATTCATAGGACTTGAATGGTGAGAAGGCAAGACCCATTCAAGATGCCAGGAAGTTTTGATCCTGGAAGAGTAATGGAGTGAGAAGGGATATCACAGTGGCAGAGTCCTTCCCCACCAGCTAATCTGCAAAAAGCCCACCCACCAAGGCAATTCACTCCCTTTGTGGGTTCCTATCCTTTATAGGCTTCCCAAGTGGTTCAGTGGTAAAGAATTTGCCTGAAATGCAGGAGACACAGGAGACATGGGCTTGATCCATGTGGGGAAGATCCCGTGGAGAAGGAAATGGCAACCCGCTCCAGTATCTACATTTGGTAGTTGATGGAAATAAAAGGTAAAAGGAGTAATTTAAGGTAAAGTTTCCATATATTCACAATTCAAGCCAAAACAGCCATCAGAAAAACCAAAAGAACTGACTTCTCTTTTCAGTAACATTCCTTTGCTTCATTAATCAATTTTCTCTCTCCTTATCTCAAACCCTGCCCTTTCTCATGGTGAGTTCTAGGGACTTGTCCTGTTGCTAAAGTCATAAGCCTTCTTTGACTATCTCATTTTTTCATTTGTAAATGTAAATTAGATCTCTGATTCTTCATTTCTTACACACAGACTTAAAAAGCATATTCCTTTAAATTCTCTGTGTTCCTTTGTAAGAACTTCAGTACAAGGATATTTCAGCCCAAGAAAATATGATATATTTTCATGTTTTTCTGCCTCATAGCACCAACCTAAATATATTACTCTATAGCAGAGGTCTTCAATTTTGGCTGCATATTAGAATAATATTTAAAATTAAAATTCTGATGCATAAGCCATACCAAAGACCAGTTAAATCAGGACCTCTGGGGGTGAAACTCAGGCATCAGTATTCTTAAAGCTCCCCAAGTGATTCTAGAGTGCAGCCAGGATTAAGCAGCACTGACCAACAGCAACACCTAATTACTTCCCAATGCTGTGAACTGGCATTTATTTTCATGATTCTGGAGCCCATGCTATCTTCTTAGCATTGAACTCTTTTCCCTATTTTACTTTCTAAACAAAACACGACAAAACCAAACCTGCACAGACATCAAAACCCAACACAAATGCCCTCTTAGGGTCCTCTTTTGGAGAAGGCGATGGCACCTCACTCCAGTACTCTTGCCTGGAAAATCCCATGGATGGAGGAGCCTGGTAGGTTGCAGTCCATGGGGTCTCGAAGAGTCGCACACGACTGAGCGACTTCACTTTGATTTTTCACTTTCATGCATTGGAGAAGGAAATGGCAACCCACTCCAGTGTTCTTGCCTGGAGAATCCCAGGGATGGGGGAGCCTGGTGGGCTGCCGTCTCTGGGGTCGTACAGAGTCGAACATGACTGAAGTGACTTAGCAGCAGCAGCAACAGAGTCCTCTTTTCTCCCCATCACCAGTGTTGATAAATATCACTTAATTGTTTATCCCTCTCTCTCCCATAACAAACTACTTGAATCTGTTCTTAACACATGAAACATTGAACTTTGAACACTGGATGGTTGTGGACATATATTTTCCCCAAAAGTTATTTAAGCTATTTGAAAATAAGGATTTGGGCACATAGTGAACATTCAATAAATATTTTGAAATCAAATTAATATCTCCAAAAATAAAAAATGTAAATCAGTCTCTGAAAGTGAAAGTGTTAGTCTCAGAATCATGTCTGACTCTTTGCAACCCCCATGGACTGTAGCTCCTTTGTCCATGGAACTCTCCAGGCAAGAATATTGGACTGGGTAGCCATTGCCTTCTCCAGGGCATCTTCTTGATCCAGGGATCAAACTCTGGTCTCCTGCATTGCAGGCAGATTCTTTAACCTCTGAGCCACCAGAGAAGCCCAAATCAATCTATACCCATCCTATAAATAGTATGGGTGATGACTTATGCCTTCTATTAAAAATGAGCTCTTTGAAAAGCCACACCACCAGTTCTTATAAAATCGTGGGATGTGATTTACTATTCCTGGCAACAGCTGCTGCTCATCAATGATAACTTCAAAGTCAGTGATAACATAATTCAGCAGACATAGTGATTCTCAACCTAAGCATGATGCCATATGGGCTTCAATACAGCAATACTTCCTGCTCATACAAATACACTCCAGGTTTTGTTTTGTAAAACTTCACTTAGATTAAATGAGCATTGGCCAAAGCATCTAAAGTCCTCCCAGGATAATGGCTATAGACTAAAAGCGGGGGAGGTGTTGGCGGTATAGTGAGAGGGTTAGTTTTGAGTGTAACAGATGCACAGAACCCAGTTCTTCTGGAAGAGACAGCTTAGGTGTGAATAAAGCATCTTCCCTGCATTCCGGGTGTCCCTGTCTTCCCTCCCTGCATCCATTTAAACCCTGGATTTAATTTTATCTTAAGGTGCCTGGTTCCACTATCAAATGCAGAAAAACTTGAAGGTAAGTATCATGTTTTACTTATTTTTTCATACATAACGTTTACCTATCACTGTTGTTATCACATACAGTAGGTGCCAAACATATTTCATAAGTCAATCATTGAACAAAAGGAAGAACCCTGAACTGACCAAGGTAAGTATTAGTATGAATAGCTCTGTCTCAAAAATCTCCCTGTCTGTTGCCTGTAGAAACCAAGCACCAATTCCTGCCAACCCCACAGAGGCAGCGACTTGAACAGGTGCTTGATTAGATAGAACACCTAGGAGAAAAATAATTAAATACATGGTGGCCAATCAAGAAAATATTATATGATTGAATAATAATACTTAAAAGTATACAAATTTTAAGTTATAAATTTCACTTACTTAAAAATCTTAAGTTACAGTTAACCTATAGGGCCAGAACTAGGGTAAGGCATGAGAGTCATTCACTGTAGGTAAAAAATTTAAGGGGGTGCAAAAACCTTTGATAATCAGGATAAATAATATTTAATACAATATCCTTAAAAATCAAAAAATGCAAAAAAAAATCCATGATAATTATAAGGGCACAATCCATATGGGATAGATTTGCAAGATATTATATGTTATTATATCATGAGTATTATTATACCAAAATACTATATAAGTGTTACCACATAATGCTGTTACTAAAGCTCTTAGTAGGATAATGGCTCACAGGTTTTGGTACACATAGCTTTGAAACTGTAACCATATATGCACAGACATGGGCTGCTTTATAAAAGGAAATCATTTAATACCAAAGGCTGTTGTGGTTGATTTTCTATAAAAAGCAGCAAATAATTTTTCATGTTTGGGTTTTAACATGTGTTGGGTTTTATTACCAAAGTATCTAATGTGTTAGGAAAGAAACTCATACAGCCCCCCTACAGTGCTCTAACAAGTATTTATGTATGGAAAGACGTGCTTTCACTTGGCTATTCATTCTTCTATCATTTCCTGAGTGTCTAGCAGGGTGCTTGGCACTGAGGCTAATACACCGGCCAGCTAGGGGCAGACACCCTTGTCAGCAAACACCAGTAATGGTAACAGAATACTGAGAAAGAGACAAGGGAAAGTGATGGGGTTACCATAGAGATGGAACCGACTTCTCCCTAAGGAGAGGATAAGGGGACAAGCTGAAAATTTTTTCAGGTCAGGGTAATATAACTATTTAGTTAACATGCACTCTTCAAAATTGTTTTGTTTTTTACCTGCCCCTCAACAGGTAGCTAACAATATGTTGAAATGCCTTAAAATTCAGAATAATTTTGATGAAACACTTCCATTTTAAGGAAATTACTTGAAAGAAATCACAATGGAATTGCATTAAGATTTTTCTTTATGAATGTTGATCATAGTTTCTTCTGTAATATAGTAAAAATAAAGGAATAAACCTAACTAGACATAATGGCTTGTTGACTTACGTATATGGAATAATGGAATATTTGCAGCAATTAAAAATATGTTTGTAAAGAATCAGTAATGACACAGAATGGTGTACACACCTGCTTCGTTTCAAAGGGTGCTCTCTGGTCTGGCAGCACGGGCACTGCATTGTCTGGGAGCCTGTTAGATACGCAGGTATGAAGAGTTTCAGGCCCCACTCAGACCTACTGAATCAGAATCTGCAATTTAGCAAAGTCCCCAAATGATTCCCAGGCACATTAATGTTTGAGAAGTACTGGTGTATGCTATATTTTTAAGCAAAATAAAAGTGTCTACATTATGATTCCATTTCTGATTCCTCCAAGTTTACTTGATGAATAGATACATACATACATCAAAACATACACAGTGATTATCCTTGGGGATGTTTTATTTTATCTGTGCTTTTTCCTTTCTCCTTTTCTTCATGCTTTCTAAATATCCAACTACAAATGTGTGTATTCATTTTGCTACAAGAAAAAAAGTAATTTTTATGAGTATACTTGCTCTGTTATTTTTATTTTAAAATGATTGTTTATGATGAATGAATTATTTTCTATGAGATAAAAATTCGGGTCAGTTATACACTGAGGTTTGCAAGACAAAGTATAATTTCACATCAATTGGTTCTAGAACCATATACATCATACAATTTTGATTTTTAAATATTTCTTTACCTTTTGCCATAAGAATATTTGTTTCTTTCTAGTCGTGTATCTTGCTTTTCTGCCTGCAAAGGCAACTATGTTTGTAGTGTGTCTTAGCCATCAGCAGGTTATGTAATGGCTCAGTTCTTATTTCCCTTTGAATCTCATCCCCTCCCTTGTTCCCATTCTAAACTACTAAGATATGTAAGTTTTCCATTTTTCTCTTTAATTTTGTTTTAGGACTTGAATAGCCTCCTTTCAAAAAAAAAAAAAAAGCACACAAGTATAATTAGTACAGCCAGCTATTGCTATCATGAAGCCCCTTTGGGGACTATTTTAAATCGTATACTCTTCTGAGGTTAGAGGCCAGATTGGAAGCCAAGGCAAGAGGGAAGAAAAATCGTGACCTGGAGATTTTCACAGGTGGGCCCTGGTAGCAAAGGGTAGACACAACAGAGAAGAGGGAGGTATCGAAGGAAAAAGAGAAGGACCTACCTATGAAGCTTGCCTCCAGTTCAGTTCAGTTCAGTCGCTCAGTTGTGTCCGACTCTTTGCGACCCCATGAATCGCAGCACACCAGGCCTCCCTGTCCATCACCAACTCCCGGAGTTCACTCAGACTCACATCCATCATGTCAATGATGGCCACCCAGCCATCTCATCCGCTGTTATCCCCTTCTCCTACTGCCCCCAATCCCTCCCAGCATCAGAGTCTTTTCCAATGAGTCAACTCTTCACATGAGGTGGCCAAAGTACTGGAGTTTCAGCTTTAGCATCATTCCTTCCAAAGAAATCCCAGGGCTGATCTCCTTCAGAATGGACTGGTTGGATCTCCTTGCAGTCCAAGGGACTCTCAAGAATCTTCTTCAACACCACAGTTCAAAAGCATCAATTCTTCAGTGCTCAGCTTTCTTCACAGTCCAACTCTCACATCCATACATGACTACTGGAAAAACCATAGCCTTGACTAGATGAACCTTTGTTGGCAAAGTAATGTCTCTGTTTTTCAATATGCTATCTAGGTTGGTCATAACTTTCCTTCCAAGGAGTAAGTGTCTTTTAATTTCATGGCTGCAGACACCATCTGCAGTGATTTTGGAGCCCCAAAAATAAAGTCTGACACTGCTCCCACTGTTTCTCCATCTATTTGCCATGAAGTGATGGGACCGGATGCCATGATCTTCGTTTTCTGAATGTTGAGCTTTAAGCCAACTTTTTCACTCTCCACTTTCACTTTCATCAAGAGGCTTTTTATTTCCTCTTCACTTTCTGCCATAACGGTGGTGTCATCTGCATATCTGAGATTATTGATATTTCTCCCAGCAATCTTGATTCCAGCTTGTGCTTCCTCCAGCCCAGTGTTTCTCATGATGTACTCTGCATATAAGTTAAATAAGCAGGGTGACAATATACAGCCTTGACATACTCCTTTTCCTATTTGGAACCAGTCTGTTGTTCCATGTCCAGTTCTAACTGTTGCTTCCTGACCTGCATACAGATTTCTCAAGAGGCAGGTCAGGTGGTCTGGCATTCCCATCTCTTTCAGAATTTCCCACAGTCTATTGTGATCCACACAGTCAAAGGCTTTGGCATAGTCAATAAAGCAGAAATAGATGTTTTTCTGGAACTCTCTTGCTTTTTCCATGATCCAGCGGATGTTGGCAATTTGATCTCTGGTTCCTCTGCCTTTTCTAAAACCATCTTGAACATCAGGAAATTCACAGTTCACATATTGCTGAAGCCTGGCTTGGAGAATTTTGAGCATTACTTTACTAGCATGTGAGAAGAGTACAATTGTGCAGTAGTTTGAGCATTCTTTGGCATTGCCTTTCTTTGGGATTGGAATGAAAACTGACCTTTTCCAGTCCTGTGGCCACTGCTGAGTTTTCTAAATTTGCTGGCATATTGAGTGCAGCACTTTTACAGCATCATCTTTCAGGATTTAAAATAGCTCAACTGGAATTCCATCACCTCCACTAGCTTTGTTCGTAGTGATGCTTTCTAAGGCCCACTTAACTTCACATTCCAGGATGTCTGGCTCTAGGTCAGTGATCACATCATCATGATTATCTGGGTCACTGAAGATAAGACATTTAAGGAAAATGAGCAAAACCCCATTCTAGTGCAAACCTTCTTAATGTAACTCTTTGTTAATAAATCCTGTCCTCTGAGAAGAGACACAGTAATTGTACTTTGCTTATCTCATTCCAGGTATCTTATAGAACAAGTGGAGAACAAGGCTCATCAACACAGCAGCCAGATTAATGCAAGCCTCATCCTGTTGGGCATCTGTGCTCTTTTCTATAGCAGGGATCTTAAGTGATAGCAATGGGAAGATAAAGCATTCAGAGAAGTCACAGGTAGAGGAGATGAATAAGATTATTGGAAAAAAAATCTAAAAGAATAAATGGAAAGGAAGTAACAGTTATGGAGGGCGAAGGGCAGGCTTTTTCTGTGTGATCTCGTTTAATCCTCATAGCCGGTTGTGCTGTACATGCCCTGCCTGAGATTCAATCAGTTTGTCACTTTCCCCAGTTGATTCAGCTAATGATGGTAGAATAGGAATCAACTTAAGTTTAGTTAATTTCAAAGTCCATGTTCTTTCAGCATCAACACACTACCTCAAGAAACAATTCTGAGTCATGCACTATATCCCCAAAGACTTAAAACTTTTTAAACAATTCCCTAAGCATCCCTGCCCTGATTCATAGACTAACATCCATCAGAACATCCTAGGTACCTCATCAAAATGCAGGTTCCTGATTTCGTTCCCTGAGTGAGGCATACAACTTTCTATTTACATACATGTCCTTGGCAGTTCTGATGCACAGACCACATATAGGCATATCTAAGAAAGCCATAATCTACACATTAGAAAGAGCTTTTGTCATTCATAGTGAAAATTCTTAGGCCCTTTTCCCACCAACATGCCTTTGATAGCACTGCTCCCTCCTCATGGTCTGCACTCCACGTTTTTCTGCCTGGTTCAAGGCTCTCTAAAGTGAAGGAGAAGAACCTGAAGTGCGAACAGTGGAGGTTGACTCTTAAAACTCGCCATTAACTAGTGATGCTAGGTAAGGAAGTAACAACCTCTCTGAAACTTAGTTTCCTTTTCTATAAAATGGAGAACATGATTCCTGCCTCAAATCCCTCACATAAGGATTGTGACAAATTCTTAGAATTTAGCTAACATGGACTTGTAGGCTGTTACTGATGTTTCATACACATGTTAGTAATTGAGTGAAGAGTAGGGGCTGTGGAGAATGGAAAGAGCCCTTGGCCATGACATCAAAAGTGAATCAGAATTCTGCTCTGCCTCTCGCTAGTTCTCACCCTAAACACTTAACCTCTTGGAGCCTATTTCATTTGATATAAAAAGATAATAACAAACATGTATAACCAGTAGCAGGAATGGAGGTAACCTAAACATCCGTCAGTAGGGTACTAGCCCAATCAAGGATATTTTATTCAAACCATCGGAGAGGAGTGCCTTCTCCCCATTTCTGATTTCCATGGAAAGGAATTTTTTAAGCACTCTGTTAGTGGCCTTTCTACTCTTTGGTCCCTCCACCCCTGGGAAGGTGGCATAACATATCTAAGTGATAGGTCTTAAATCACGTTTACTCTTCATTTGGGCAACTGTGCTAGGCTACACAGATGGGTTCAGTATTAACAAACCTGCCTAAAAGTGTTAGTTGCTCAGTCATGCCCAACTCTTTGCGATCCGATGGTCTGCAGCCCACCAGGCTCCTCTGTACATGGGATTTTCCAGGCAAGAATACTGGAGTGGGTAGCCATTTCCTTCTCTAGGGGATCTTCCTGACCCAGGGATCAAACCTGGGTCTCCTGCACTTCAGGCAGATTCTTTACCAACTGAGCTACCAAGGAAGCCCCTGACTAGTACATAAAACCCATGACTCCCACCTGGCCTCTATCTGAAATAAAATTAAATCAGCAGCCTCAATGTGGCATCCATTTGTTGTCTTCTCAAATTGTTCAGAACCTAGGGCAGTTGATGAGGGAAGAGGGGTACCATTTACTGGATCCCCTCAAAGTTCCAAAACATATGTTGTAAACTGTGTAACCATTAAAAAAAAAAAAAAAGGAAAGTATACTTACTGTCAAGGAAATTATTCTGAGATATATAGTAAAGTGAAAAATGTTAGGTCCAGAACAGTCTGTTTTAGTGTATCCCCATTTGTATAAAAATAAAGGACACATTCACAGAGAGATACACATATATTTAATTAGGAAGTCATCAGAAAACTACAGAAGAAATCTTTTACTCTGGTTTTTCTTGAGGATGGAAAGTGGGAGCATGAGGCAAAGTGTATATGATCTAATATAATTTTAACTTTCAGTGATACTTGTATTATTTTTTACCCACTCCAGTATTGCCTGGAAAATCCCATGGACAAAGGAGCCTGGCAGGCTACAGTCCATAGGGTGGCATAGAGTTGGACACAATTGAAGCAACTTAGCATGCATACATGTATTATTTTTTTAATTTAAAAATACACATCTGTCACGTTGTGTTGAGGAATAAACAGCAGTGCATTGGTAAATAAAACCTGCATAACAGAGTCAGTAGTTCAACTTCTTCATTTTTTCCACCAGAAGTCAGCTCCTCTTTGGCAGTAATATTCCTCTTCAAGTTGCTTTCTCACAAGATTGTCCTCTGACTTCTCTTGGCCTCTTGCCCTTAATCACCAGAGGGTCTTCCATACCAAAAAAAAACTACTCAAGGGACCAAGAACTGCAGCTCACCCCCACACCCTAGCATCCAGGCCAGTATCTTAATGTAATAGAGAGCCAAAACATGTTTGTAACATTGGACAGCACACAAGGCTCTTAGAGCCCTAGCCAACAGTCTACTCTAATTGTCATGGCGATGGAGTTGGGATAGAGAAAACCTTTGCATGACACTGGTAAGCAGGAAGCACAGTTTCAAAGAGCAGCTGAGGCGCCCCAGTAGGACGGGACTCAGCACGTGACGTTATGGGCAAAGACACCACATGTGTGCTGCTCCCAACCGCCATCATCTCCTCACACGGAAATCTTAAACGGAAACACATGGCTAACACAAAACAAGTCTGACCTTCCCCCCTGCTTTGTGTGTTGTTTGGTAATTATTTGTTGGAGTTTAAGAAAGTATAAAGCAAAAATTATCAAAGCGAGGGAAAATGAGCTGCAAGTTCCTTTGAAGTCTTTTACCCTGGGCATGGTTTATAAAGTGATGCATTGGTGCGGGATGAGAAGTCTGGCTAAAGTCCATCTTGGACTCTCTTTAAAAGACAGACTACGAAGTCACACAGCATGGGTTCAAATCCTGATTCCTCCCCTGCTGGGTCTGAGGCCTATGGTCTCTACACCTTGTTTTCCACTGCTCTGAAATGAGAATACTTACCCTGAGTGTATAAATGGTAAAATACCTAAGTACCAGACAGATGCCCTATTTGTGGTGGTAATTATTAATATAGAGATTACTTGATAAAAATAATAGAGTTAACTCTGACTAATCATCTGTTCAATGATTTATCTTGATTTTTCCCTCTGGTCTGTAACTTCACAGACTGGAACCCTCCCTTTATTCATTTTTAAGTCCTAGCACTCTGCATTGCTTACTTATAGTTCACTCCTTAATAAACATGTATTGAATAAAGAGGAAGAGAATTAGAAATAACTACAGGCTAACCAATGTCATTTCTACCCATATTCAACATGAACTTCTATATCAGTGCAGTTGTTCTTTTCCCACTTCCTTTTCACACACCATACTCAGTTCTAAAAAAGAGGAAAATATCAGGCCAGTTGCATGGAAACTGGTCCTAACTCATCTAAGATTTCCAAGAAAGAGGATAAGCTAGAGAGGTATGCTCCTTGAGCTAAGAAACCAAATTATCAGACAGTATTTCTTAGCAACATGCAATTTAAATCCCTGCTTCAAACCTGGCTCTGTTGTTTGGAGGCTCAATTTATGTTTTAAGTAACTTGCTCTGGGACACAGTATAAAACTTGGTCTTAAAAAACGATAGGGTTGCCATAGGGACTTGGTTATTTCATATTCTCCCAAATATACACTAAATTTCTACTGTGTGCCAGGCAGTATTAGATATAGAAAAACCCAACATGACTAAGACATGACCCTATTCCAAAATATTATGCTTTCCCCTTAATAAAATGACCCTACATTTTCCTTCTTTCTATTTCTCTAGGTTTATAAAGGCCTTGTTAGTGTGATTAAAGCTTCTATCTGACCCCTCCTCTCTCACTAACACCATATCTAATAGAATCCTACATGACACAAAATATGATGATTTTGAAAAATTCTTTACCAATCAACAAATATTCGCTTTACAACTACAGTACTATGAGCTCAACTTTGTTAAAACCTATATATACTTCCCATGTGCCTGAAATTCCTACAAAACGTCACTTAACTTACGCATTTTTAAATGTATGTACTTAAAAGCAAAGCAATATTTGTTTTAAAATATAATAAAATACAATGTGGTATCTATTTAGATTAAAAATAAACTTTTTATTGAAATATATTAATAATTTATGCAGGGTGTAGAGTTTGATGAATTTGACAAATGAATACGCCTATGGAAAATACCACATTCTTCAAAAGTTAGAAATCTCTCTCAGTCAATCCCATTCTCCCACTTTGCAGAGGCAACTGCTGTTCTCCATCACTCTGTATTAGATTAACCTAGCCTATAGCTTCTTATGGGCTTCCCAGGTGGTGCTAGTGGTGAGGAATCCACCTGCAAAAGACACAGGAGATGTGGGTTCTATCCCTGGGTTGGGAAATCCCTTAAAGGAAGGCATGGCAACCCACTCCAGTATTCTTGCCTGTAGAATCCCCATGGACAGAGGAGCCTGGTGGGCTACAGTCTATGGGGTCACAAAGAATCTGAAGTGACTGAGCACACTCACATGCATAGCTTCATATAAATAGAACCACATGGTATATGAATATATGAAGAATATATGGTATATATTCTTTTGTGTCAGCCATTTTATTTGTTCAGCATTATGGCTTTGAGATTCATCCTTGGTTTTTTCTGTATCAGTAGTTCTTTTTATTGTAGAGTAATAGTCAGCCCTGGGATTTCTTTGGAAGGAATGATGCTAAAGCTGAAACTCCAGTACTTTGGCCACCTCATGTGAAGAGCTGACTCATTGGAAAAGACTCTGATGCTGGGAGGGATTGGGGGCAGGAGGAGAAGGGGACGACAGAGGATGAGATGGCTGGATGGCATCACTGACTCGATGGACGTAAGTCTGAGTGAACTCCAGGAGTTGGTGATGGACAGGGAGGCCTGGCATGCTGCGATTCATGGAGTCGCAAAGAGTCAGACACGACTGAGCGACTGAATTGAACTGAACTGAATAGTCCATTGTATGAATATACCATAATTTATCCCATTCTCCTGTCAGTGGATGTATTGGTTAATTTCTTTTTTTTTATTTTATTTTATTTTTAAACTTTACAATATTGTGTTGGTTTTGCTAAATATCAAAATGAATCCGCCACAGGTATACATGTGTTCCCCATCCTGAACCCTCCTCCCTCCTCCCTCCCCATACCCTCCCTCTGGGTCGTCCCAGTGCACCAGCCCCAAGCATCCAGTATCGTGCATCGAACCTGGACTGGCGACTCATTTCATATATGATATTATACGTATTTCAATACCATTCTCCCAAATCATCCCAAATTTCTTAACTGTGAGCTATTATGAATAAAGAATTATAAGTATCCTCATGAAAGTCTTTGTGTATATATATTTCATTTATCTTGGACAAATACCTAGGAGCAAAATTCTTGAGTTGCAACATGTTTAACTCTATAAACAACTCCCCTAAATTTTTACACTTCCATCAGCAATATTTAAGAATTCTGTTTATTTTCTATACTTCTTAGAATTTGTCAATCTTTTCATTTGTGTTCCCTGAAAAATAATAATGTTGAACACTTCTTCATATGCTTATAGACCATTTGTACATTTTCCCTTTTGAAGTGTTTTTTCCTACCTTTTCCCCATTTTAACCAGCTTTTTTGTCTGTTAATTCTTGGAATTCTAAATATATTGGGTTTTTTTCCCCCTTTTTTTGTGCACCTGTTCCCATTCTTAGCTGTGGCATGTGGGATCTAGTTCCCTTACCAGGGATGCAAACCGGAACCCTGCGCTGGGAGCACAGTCCTAGCCACTGAACCACCAGGGAAACCCCTAAATACATTCTTTACATATGCCTTGTTAGATATGAGATTGCAAGTGTTTTCTCTTAGCCTGTGGCTTGCCTATTAATTTTCAGAACTGTTTCTTTTGATGAGAAGAGTTTTTGAGAAATGGATATTTACTCCAAGGTCATGAATATGTTTTCTTCTAGAAGTTTTTAAATATTTCTTTTTAGCTTTTAGGTTTAAGTCTAAAATCCATCCCAAACTAACTTTTGTATATGGTGTGAGGTGGCAACTAAAGTTTATTTTTCTTTTCTTATGTGGGTTTTCATAGGGTATGATGGTTAAATATATGTGACAATTTGACTGTGCTATAGGGTGTCCAGATAGCTGATAAAATATAATTTCTGGGTGAGTCTATGTGAGTGTTTCAGAATATATTAGCATTTCAACTGACAGACTGAGGAAAGAACATTACCCTTACCAATGTGAGGAGGGGCGGGGGCAACATCCAATCCACTGAGGTCCTGAATAGAACAAAAAGAAGAAAGAAGAGTGAATTTGTTCTCTCTGCTCTAACTGGGACATCCATCTTCCCCTGCTCTTGGATGTGGATGCTCCTGGTTCTTAGGTCTTTAGATTCATACCGAAACCTTACACTGACTGCCCCTAGGTTCAACAGAGTCCATGCCATGGGAATATTATTAAATATAGATTCATTATCTTTGATATATGTGTATCTATTAAGATATTTTCATTTTCTTGTACCAGTGTTAGTGATTTACATTTTTTGAGGAATTTGTTCAGCTAAATTGTTGAATTAATTATAAAAATTATAATATTCAATTATCTTAATGTCAATAGAATAAGAGACACATCTCCTATTTAATTATGAACATTTGCAGTTATTTTTTTTTTCTTTCTTAAGCCATCTTGTTAGTGGTTTATCCATTTTATTGATCTTTTCCAGGAAGCAGTGTTTTGTTTTATTGATTTTCCCTATTGTTTGTCTGTTTACTACTTCGTTGATTTCTACCCCCATCTTTACTATTTCCTTCTTTGTACTTATTTTGTATTTAATTTGTTCTTTTTCTAGCTTCTTAAGGTAGAAGCTTAGAGTATTGATTGTAAATTATTGTTATTTTCTAGTCTAAGCATTTAAATGTATAAATTTCCTACTAAAGACTTTTTGTGGCATCCCACAAATTTTCATATGCTGTACTTTTATTTTAATTTAGTTTAAAATGTTCTAAATATTAATTTTCATCTCTTTCTTGACAAATGAGTTATTTGGACATGCTTTTTAATTTATAAATATTTGTAAATGCTTGTGTGTTTTTCTTATTGATTTCTAATTCAACTCCAATGTGGTGGGAGAAGATACTTTTAAATTTATGAATGTCTCTATGACCCAGCATATTTTTATCTTCATCAATGTATATTTTCTGGAATATAATGTGTATATGTGTATATATATATATAAATATTGCACAGGAGTAGGATGTAATTTCTTGTAAATATTAGTTATGTTAATTCAATTAAGTGAGAGTGTTAGTCATTCAGCCGTGTCTGACTCTTTGTGACCACATGGACTGTAGCTTGTCAGGCTCCTCCATCCATGGGATTCTCCAGGCAAGAATACTGGAATGGGTTGCCATTTCCTCCTCCAGGGTATCTTCCTGACCCAGAGATTGAATCCAGGTCTTCTGTGTTGCAGGAAGATTCCTTACGATCTGAGCCACCAGGGAAGACCTAATTCAAGTAAAATATTATTTAACTCATATATATTTACTGGGTATTTTGTATTTGTAATAGAAAGGAAAATTAAAATCTGGAAGTCATATTATGGATTTGTCTATTTCTTCATTTAATTCTGTATATTCTTGCCTTGTGCATTTTGAAGTTTATCAGTTGCAGAAACATTTAAGATTTTTATGTCTTATTATTCCATCTTGGTCATTTGACCTTTTAGATGTCTCTCATTATTTCATGTTCTTTGTCCTGAAATCTATTTTATCTAACATCAGTAAAGTCACTCCAGCTTTCTTGTGATTAGTGTTTTCATAATATGTTATTTTGCTTTTTATCTAAGTCATAGTGCATATAGCTGGATCATGCTCTTTTAATCAATCTCACATTGTTGCCATTTAATTATAGAGTTTACTCTAATTACATTTAAAACATATATGAATATGGTTTTAAGTCTGTTTTCTTGCCATTTTTTCTTTTTTGTCTTACTTAGTTTTATTTTTTTCCTGCCTTCTGTTGGATACATTGAATCTTTTGTAGCTCCAAATATTCTTTCTGATTTATTTAGAGCTTTAATAATATCTAGATTACAATATGTATCCTAACTTAATCTATTATGAATTAATGTAAAATCTCTTCACATATAAGAACATCACAATAGTATGCTTCCATTTAATTTCTTCTATCTTCTGCAGTAGCTGTTGTCATATATTTCATACTTACATATGTTATAAAACCTATCTTTTATTTTGGTTTACTCTTTTGTTTTAGATAGTAATTATAATTAAGATAATTTTAAATGAAAATGTATTTCTATTTTCTAGATACTTATCATTTCAGGTACTCTTTATTCCTTTGTATGATCTGAATTCCATTTGCTATTATTACTCTTCAGACAGAAGAAATTTAATATTTTTATAGTACAGACCTGCTTGTGATAAATTCTCTCAGCATGTATTTGATAGTGTCATTATTTTATCTTCAACTTTAAAGAATATTTTACTGCACATACAATTCTAGATTCATGAAATTCTTTTCTTTCAACACTTTAGAAATGTGGCCCCACTGTCTTCTAGATTACTTTGTTTTTTATAAAAAGCTTGTGTTCAATTTACCTTTGATCTTTGGAAGGTTATCTCTCTCTCTTTTTTTTTTTTTTCTGTGTGCTCCTAAGATTTTCTCTTTGTTTTTGGTTTTCATACATTTGATTACAAATTTCTTAGGTTTTGTCTTTTTTGTGTTGATGCTTCTTAGAATTCATTGAGTTTACTGATTTTTTAAGTTGATATTTTTATCATATTTGATAAATTTTCATCATATATGTTCAAATCTTTTTTATTTTGCTCCAATTTGTTTCTTCTCTTTTTATAGCTCTAATTATGTGTATGTTCAGACCACCACTTGAAATTGTCCAGTAGGCCACTGAGGACTTGTTTGTTTATGTTCAGTCCTTTATTCTCTCTGTACTTTAGTTTAGATAAATTCTTTACACTTTAAGCTCACAAATTTATTTTTCTTTTTTAATATCCAACTACTGTTAAGCCCATTCAACAGTTATTCTTTTATATCTTGCAAGTATCCAGTCTGGAATTTTCACTTGGTTCTTTTTTATAGTTTTCATTTCTTTGCCTGCTTGCTCCATCTATTCACTTATTTTACCTGTCTTTTAAATTCTTGAACAAATTTTAAAAGGCTATTTCAGTAATTTGTAAACTGTCAGTAAATTTCAGTAAATTCAGTAAATTGCCATATAATGCCAATATCTGTAATATCTCTACATTAATCTCCATTGACCATTTTTCTCCTGGTTGTGGGTCACATTTTCCTGTTTCTTCATAGCTCTGAAAATTTTGTTGAAATTCTGAAGTTTTATCATTTCCCTTTCAAGAATTTTACATTTTGTTTTACTTGCCAACTAATTTACTTGATTATCTTGATTTTATTGAGACTTACATTTAGATTTTATTAAGCTGGGTCTAGAGTAGTCCTTATATTCCTAA
This sequence comes from Bos javanicus, assembly GCF_032452875.1. NCBI lineage: Eukaryota > Metazoa > Chordata > Mammalia > Artiodactyla > Bovidae > Bos > Bos javanicus. Next base: position 89,377,242 of record NC_083868.1, read on the forward strand.
AGCAAGGCCTTTCTAGGTTCAAGTGAGTTCCCAGGTTTCAGTCTGGCTAGTTGGACTTCAAGTTCTCTTGCTATTCTTGTTATTTAGTCGCTAAGTTCTGCTAGACCCTTGTGAGACCCCATGGACTATAGCCCACCAGATTACTCTGTCCATAAGATTTCCCAGGCAAGAACACTGGAGTGGGTTGCTATTTCCTTCTCCAGGGGATCTTCCCAACCCAGAGGTTGAACCCATATCTCCTGTATTGGCAGGTGGATTCTTTACTACTGACCCAGCAGGGAAGCCCCAAGGTCTCTTCAGTTCAATTCAGCTCAGTTCAGTCTCTCAGTCATGTCCGACTCTTTGCGACCCCATGAATCACAGCACGCCAGGCTTCCCTGTCCATCACCAACTCCCGGAGTTCACTCAGACTCACGTGCATCAAGGTGGTGATGCCATCCAGCCATCTCATCCTCTGTCATCCCCTTCTCCTCCTGCCCCCAATCCCTCCCAGCATCAGAGTCTTTTCCAATGAGTCAACTCTTCGCATGAGGTGGCCAAAGTACTGGAGTTTCAGCTTTAGCATCATTCCTTCCAAATAACACCCAGGACTGATGTCCTTTAGAATGGACTGGTTGGATCTCCTTGCAGTCCAAGGGACTCTCAAGAGTCTCCTCCAACACCACAGTTCAAAAGCATCAATTCTTTGGTGCTCAGCTTTCTTCACAGTCCAACTCTCACATCTTAGCACAGTGAAATCTTTATAATTACACTGCTGAGTTCATACACACAGTAGCCATTCTCTCCCAGACCTCGCAGAATTATACCTATATGTACATATCTTAGTATTCAGCCAAAGACTCAAGAGCTTTCCCAGTGCAGATTTCTGGAGTTCTTTCTCTGGAATAGTCCCTTTCTTCACTATCCTGCTCCACAAATTCCAACTGCTTCAGCAGCCCCAATCTATGTTCTCTGTTTCCTACATCTCATGAGACCACTGTTCTCTCTTTGGCCTCTACAATTTGGGACTGTAATTTTGAAAGTGTCCCCATGGAAGAAGCACAGGAGAATATGGAGCTCACCTCATGTGTTTCCTTTCTGTCAGTGATCACAGTCCTGTGTTATGTTGTCTGATGACTGAAAATGCTTGTTTCATATAGTTTAGTTTTATATTAAGTCTGATACATATTAATCCACTAAGACCAGTATTGAAAGCCTATATCTAAACTATACAGTTATGATTAAAGGTGAAATAAGAGCAATAAGAGATATTTAATAGAGATAGTTACTATTGCTGCTGCTGCTGCTAAGTCACTTCAGTCGTGTCCGACTCTGTGCGACCCCATAGACGGCAGCTCACCAGGCTCCCCCGTCCCTGGGATTCTCCAGGCAAGAACACGGAGTAGGTTGCCATTTCCTTCTTCAATGCATGAAAGTGAAAAGAGAAAGTGAAGTCGCTCAGTTGTATCTGACTCTCCGTGACCCCATAGACTGCAGCCTACCAGGCTCCTCTGTCCATGGGATTTTCCAGGCAAGAGTACTGGAGTGGGGTGCCTATTATGCTTAATCATGACAAAATTCTGTGAAACATTATTATTCCAAAGATGAGGAAACTGAGACTGAGAGAGGTTAAGTGAAGTTAGTCAGTAAATGGCAAATCCAAGATTTGAACTAAGACAAGTTTTACTTTACAGTCGATATTTTTGTCCACTTTATACAAATGCTTAAAGTAGTCAAAAGCAAGGGCTTCCCTGGTGGCTCAGTGGTAAAGAATCCACATGCCAATTCAGGAGACATGTGTTTGATCCCTGGTCCTGGAAGATCCCTCAGAACATGCCTCAGAACAACAAAGCCCATGAACCACAATGAATGAGCCTGGGATTCACAACTCCTGAGTCCCTGTGCCACAGCTACTGAAGCCCATGCACCTAGAGTCCATGCTATGCAATAAGAGAAACTACAGCAAGAAGCCTGCCCACTACGACTAGAGAGTCACCCCCGCTTGTCGTAACTAGAAAAAAGCCCAAGCAGAAAGGAAGACCCAGCACAGCCAAAGTAAATAAAAAAATCTTTTAAAATAGTCAAAGCCAACTTCTTTGAGTAGTGGAGACTTGAACTGGGCTTTGAAGCACTGACAGGCAACAGAGCACAGTGTGTGTGGCAAGATTTGTGCAGTACCTTGTACAGACAAAGTTGAATAGCTTGTGTGAGGTCAGTTTCTAGAGGATAATGTAATCTGACCAAAAAGAAAAACAGGAAAAGAAAGAGATCCAAAAAAAGAAAAGAAATGGTACTACCTTATCAAGATTTTTTAAATTGTAGTTTATTATATTTTAGTCACATATTCTTTTTCTCACTTTTGCTGGTAATTACATAAATATTCACACTTTTTTTTAACCTCTGAATATTATAGTTTGTAACTTTTGTTCACCTTCCTTCACCCAAGTACTCCTCCCCTACTCCCTGCCTCCGGTTACCATAAATCAGATCTCTTTTTCTAAGAGTTTGCTTCTTAGTTTTTGAAGTATAATTGACCTACAACACTAGATTACTTCCTGGTGCACAAGATAGCTATTCAGTATATCTAAGCATTACACAATAAGTCTAGTTACCATCTATCACTATACAAAGATTTATATGGTTATTGACAGTATTTCCCATGCTGTAAATTTCATCCCCATAACTGATTTATGTTGTAACTGAAGTTTGTACCTCTTAATGTCCTTTATCTATTTTACTCATACACACTCTTTTTTTTAAATACACACTTTTATGTTTATAGCTTCTGAACACTGAAGTAAGTCTGCCAGTCATTTACACAAATGACAGAAAAGTTAAAAAGAAAAATCAAAAACTGAAAAGGTGAATTTTACCTTTGTTTTTTCTCTAATCACATCTGATTGGTTTTCATTAAAATGTAAAGAATTTCTCTAAAGGTCTCAAATACCACAAAGCCTACAGCTGCTAAAATTCCTTTTCAAGAGACACCTTGCCTCTCCTCATTTAGCTACAATTTTATCTACAAAGTCTTCCTTTCAGCTCATGACCTCCTCATCTACAAGGATCACAATCTATTTAGAATTGTTATTTAAGCAGTCTCTCTGCTGGAGGCAGGGTCATAGACCTGCCTTCCCAATCTTAACTCGCGAAGAGAATTCCCACTCTTCAGCTGTACAGAATTGCTTTCTTCGTGTGGAAACTAACTTAAATAGCTGTTTGGAATTAAAGATGTGAAATTTCTTTAAAGATTTACAGGAAAGCTTTGATTTTGCTAAATGATAATCACAATTTGATGACTTTAGTCTGGGCACTTTCTACCTACCGGGAACAGTGATGTCTACAAGAATTATTTCATTGCATCTTTACAACAGCCCTGTGAGGTAGGCCCTGTTATAATCATCCCCATTTCACAGAGGAAGAAACTAAAATTTGGAACACTTAAGTAACTTGTTCAAGAGCACACAGCAATAAATTGCTATATTAAGAGCTGTACTCAGAAGTCCAAACACTTCAAGAAGACAAAATCCAATCCCCAACTATACATAAAGGAGGTAAAAAGTAATTTCTGTGAGGACTTCGTATATATCAAAGGTCTTTAGAACCAGACATACATAAATTCATACTATGGTTCTCCCCTTTTCCAGATGGGGAAGTTGGGAAAATTACTTATTCCTTGTTACCTTGTTGCTTTATCTTTACAACTCCTTGAGATTATTATTTCTTGGTGTGTTCATAATGATTCATTAAGATAGTACCTGAGGGAGGAGCCAAGATGGCGGAGGAGTAGGACGGGGAGAACACTTTCTCCCCCACAAATTCATCAAAAGAGCATTTAAACGTCGAGTAAATTCCACAAAACAACTTCTGAATGCCGGCAGAGGACATCAGGCACCCAGAAAAGCAACCCAACTCTTCGAAAGGAGGTAGGAAAAAATATTAAAAACAAAAAAAAAAGAGACAAAAGAGGGAGGGACGGAGGTCCGTCCCGGGAAGGGAATCTTAAAAAGAGAGAAGTTTCCAAACATCAGGAAACCTTCTCACTGCCGAATCTGTGCCGAGCTTTGGAAGCACAGAGGGCAACATAACAGGGAGAAAAAATAAATAAACAATTTAAAACTCGCAGATTGCGAGCCCTACGGTAACTCCCCCAGCAGAGAAGCAGCGCAGACGCCTGCATCCGCCATTAGCAAATCGGGGCTGGGCAGGGAGGCGCGGCGTGGGCTGCATCGCTGAGAGTAAGAATCTGGCCTGAATACCCTGAGCGCTATCTGAGTGAAATAATTTGGGCTAGCAAACCAGACTGTGGGATATCTACCACGCGAAAAGCCAGCCCTAACCTAAGACCGCCAGGCCCGCGCACGGAACAAAGGACTGAACAGAGATAGCCGGCTGCAGACCTTCCCCCTCCCGTGACAGGCAGCCAGAGCCGGAAGGGGGCAATCGCAGCCCCAGAGAGACATTATCTATAAAATTGTAAGCAGGCTTCTTTGCTAACTAAAACTTCTTGGGGGTCTGGACGGTCAACATCTGCCTGAGAAGGTGCGCCGGTTTTACATCCAGATAACCGAGTGGCGGGGAGGCGATAAGTCGCAGCATTGGCGCTCGCCTGGGAAGAGCAAATTGGCGCTCGGACCTGGGAAGAGCACAAAACGCAGGCCCAACTGAGTCTGCGCCTCTGAGGACTACCCGAGTGCCTGAACCTGAGCGGCTTGGACCTGGGAGGTGCATGCAGCCCAGGGCCAGCCTCGGATTGTTCCTGGTGGAACAACCTAGAGTCCGAGCAGTGTGGACAGGGAGGCTACACGCGCCGTGAGCGGGGGCAGACCCAGGGTGGCTGAGGCACTGCAAGCCCACGCCAGTGTTATTTGTTTGCAGCATCCCTCCCTACCTCCCCACAGCGCGACTGAACAAGTAAGCCTAAAAAAAAAAAAAAAGTGTCCTCCACCCTGCCCTTTGAGTCAGGGCGGAAACCAGATACTGAAGAGACTAGCAAACAGAAGAAGATATAACAGAGGGAAACGCCTTGGAAGCTACAGGCAATAGATCAAAACCCTGTGGTTACTACGGACTACATAGGAAGGGGCCTATAGATCTTGAGAAATATAAATCTGACCAAGGAACTAGCCAAAAATGAACTGAACCCACAACACCCACAAAAAAAAAAAAAAAAAAAAAGCCCTACATATATTTTTCTTATTTTTACGATCATTCTTTCTTTCTTTTTTTTTTTAATTAAAAAAAAAATTTTTTAAGTCCTCTATTGTTCCTTTAATTTTCACTTTTAAAACCTATTACTTTGCAAAAAAAAAAAAAAAAGACCCTATTTTTTTCTTCTTCAGCAAACTTCATATATATATATTTTATAATTTTTTGACCTTGTTTTTTTTTGTTGTTTTGTTTTTGTTTTTTTCTTCTTTTCTTTAACATTGTATGTTTGAAATTCCAAACTCTACTCTAGATTTTTAATTTTCGCTTTTTGGTATATGTTATCAATTTTGTACCTATAATTTTTTTTTACATAATTTCTGTGACTATTTTATTTTTTTCTTCTTCTCTGTTTCTTTCTCTTCTTCTTTTATATAACATTGTATACCTGAAATTCCAAACGTTACTCTAGATTTTTAATTTATGCTTTCTGGTATTTGATATCAATTTTGTACCTGTATTTTCTTTATAATTTTTGTGACATTGTTCGTATTTGTTTGTTTGTTTTCTCTCTTTATTTTTCTTCTTTTTTTTTTTTTTAACATTGTATTTTTGAAATTCCAAACTCTACTCTAGATTTTGAATTTTTGCTTTCTGGTATTAGTTATCAATTTTGTACCTGTATTTTCTTTATAATTTTCGCGACCTTGTTTGTTTTTGTTTGTTCGTTTTTTCTCTCTTTCTTTTCCTTCTTCTTTTCTTTAACATCATATTTTTGAAATTCCAAACTCTACTCTAGATTTTTAATTTTTGCTTTTATGTATTTGTTACCAATTTTGTACCTTTAAGGACCCAATCTTCAGGACCCATTTTTCACTAGGGAGTGAGATTACTGGCTTGACTGCTCTCTCTCCCTTTGGACTCTCCTTTTTCTCCACCAGGTCGCCTGTGTCTCCTCCCTAACCCCTCTCTACTCTACCCAACTCTGTGAAATTCTGTGTGTTCCAGACGGTGGAGAACACTTAGGGAACTGATTACTGGCTGGATCTGTCTCCCTCCTTTTCATTCCCCCTTTTATCCTTCTGGCCACCTCTGTTACCTTCCTCCTTCTCTTCTCTGTATAACCCCGTGAACATCTCTGAGTGGTCCAGTTGTGGAGTGCACATAAGGAAGTGACTACTGGCTAGCCCACTCTCTCCACTATTGATTCACCTCATCTCATTTGGGTCACCTCTAACTCCCTCCTCCCTCTTCTCTTCTCCATGTAACCCTGTGAACCTCTCTGAGTGACCCTCACTGTAGAGAAACTTTTCATCTTTAATGTAGATGTTTTATCAATGGTGCTGTATACAAGGAGAAGTTTTGAAACTACTGTAAAAATAAGACCGATAACCGGAAGCAGGAGACTTAAGTCCAAACCCTGACTCCAGGGAACTCCTGACTCTAAGGAACATTAATTGACGGGAGCTCATCAAATGCATCCATACCGACACTGAAACCAAGCACCACACAAGGGCCAATAAATTCCAGGGCAAGACATACCAAACAAATTCTCTAGCAACAAAGGAACACAGCCCTGAGCTTCAAGATACAGGCTGCCCAAAGTCACCCCAAAACTATAGACATCTCATAAATCATTACTGGACATTTCATTGCACTCCAGAGAGAAGAAATACAGCTCCACCCACCAGAACACCGACACAAGCTTCCCTAACCAGGAAACCTTGACAAGCCACCTGTACAAACCCACACACAGTGAGGAAACGCCACAATAAAGAGAACTCCACAAACTGCCAGAATACAGAAAGGACACCCCAAACTCAGCAATTTAAACAAGATGAAGAGACAGAGGAGTACTCAGCAGATAAAGGAACAGGATAAATGCCCACCAAACCAAACAAAAGAGGAAGAGATAGGGAATCTACCTGATAAAGAATTCCGAATAATGATAGTGAAATTGATCCAAAATCTTGAAACTAAAATGGAATCACAGATAAATAGCCTGGAGACAAGGATTGAGAAGATGCAAGAAAGGTTTAACAAGGACCTAGAAGAAATAAAAAAGAGTCAATATATAATGAATAATGCAATAAGTGAAATTAAAAACACTCTGGAGGCAACAAATAGTAGAATAACAGAGGCAGAAGACAGGATTAGTGAATTAGAAGATAGAATGGTAGAAATAAATGAATCAGAGAGGATAAAAGAAAAACGAATTAAAAGAAATGAGGACAATCTCAGAGACCTCCAGGACAATATTAAACACTACAACATTCGAATCATAGGGGTTCCAGAAGAAGAAGACAAAAAGAAAGACCATGAGAAAATACTTGAGGAGATAATAGTGGAAAACTTCCCTAAAATGGGGAAGGAAATAATCACCCAAGTCCAAGAAACCCAGAGAGTCCCAAACAGGATAAACCCAAGGAGAAACACCCCAAGACACATATTAATCAAATTAACAAAGATCAAACACAAAGAACAAATATTAAAAGCAGCAAGGGAAAAACAACAAATAACACACAAGGGAATTCCCATAAGGATAACAGCTGATCTTTCAATAGAAACTCTTCAAGCCAGGAGGGAATGGCAAGACATACTTAAAATGATGAAAGAAAATAACCTACAGCCCAGATTATTGTACCCAGCAAGGATCTCATTCAAGTATGAAGGAGAAATCAAAAGCTTTTCAGACAAGCAAAAGCTGAGAGAATTCTGCACCACCAAACCAGCTCTTCAACAAATACTAAAGGATATTCTCTAGACAGGAAACACAAAAACGGTGTATAAACTCGAACCCAAAACAATAAAGTAAATGGCAACGGGAACATACTTATCAGTAATTACCTTAAATGTAAATGGGTTGAATGCCCCAACCAAAAGACAAAGCCTGGCTGAATGGATACAAAAACAAGACCCCTACATATGTTGTCTACAAGAGACCCACCTCAAAACAGGGGACACATACAGACTGAAAGTGAAGGGCTGGAAAAAGATTTTCCATGCAAGTAGGGACCAAAAGAAAGCAGGAGTAGCAATACTCATATCAGATAAAATAGACTTTAAAACAAAGGATGTGAAAAGAGACAAAGAAGGTCACTACATAATGATCAAAGGATCAATCCAAGAAGAAGATATAACAATTATAAATATATATGCACCCAACACGGGAGCACCACAGTACGTAAGACAAATGCTAACAAGTATGAAAGGAGAAATTAACAATAACACAATAATAGTGGGAGACTTTAATACCCCACTTACACCTATGGATAGATCAACTAAACAGAAAATTAACAAGGAAACACAAACTTTAAACGATACAGTAGACCAGTTAGACCTAATTGATATCTATAGGTCATTTCATCCCAAAACAATGAATTTCACCTTTTTCTCAAGCGCACATGGAACCTTCTCCAGGATAGATCACATCCTGGGCCATAAAGCTAGCCTTGGTAAATTCAAAAAAATAGAAATCATTCCAAGCATTTTTTCTGACCACAATGCAGTAAGATTAGATCTCAATTACAGGAGAAAAACTATTAAAAATTCCAACATATGGAGGCTGAACAACACGCTGCTGAATAACCAACAAATCACAGAAGAAATCAAAAAAGATATCAAAATTTGCATAGAAACGAATGAAAATGAAAACACAACAACCCAAAACCTGTGGGACACGGTAAAAGCAGTCCTAAGGGGAAAGTTCATAGCAATACAGGCACACCTCAAGAAACAAGAAAAAAGTCAAATAAATAACCTAACTCTACACCTAAAGCAACTAGAAAAGGAAGAAATGAAGAACCCCAGGGTTAGTAGAAGGAAAGAAATCTTAAAAATTAGAGCAGAAATAAATGCAAAAGAAACAAAAGAGACCATAGCAAAAATCAACAAAACCAAAAGCTGGTTCTTTGAAAGGATAAATAAAATTGACAAACCATTAGCCAGACTCATCAAGAAACAAAGGGAGAAAAATCAAATCAATAAAATTAGAAACGAAAAAGGAGAGATCACAACAGACAACACAGAAATACAAAGGATCATAAGAGACTACTATCAACAATTATATGCCAATAAAATGGACAACGTGGAAGAAATGGACAAATTCTTAGAAAAGTACAACTTTCCAAAACTGGACCAGGAAGAAATAGAAAATCTTAACAGACCCATCACAAGCATGGAAATTGAAACTGTAATCAAAAATCTTCCAGCAAACAAAAGCCCCGGTCCAGACGGCTTCACAGCTGAATTCTACCAAAAATTTAGAGAAGAGCTAACACCTATCCTGCTCAAACTCTTCCAGAAAATTGCAGAGGAAGGTAAACTTCCAAACTCATTCTATGAGGCCACCATCACCCTAATACCAAAACCTGACAAAGATCCCACAAAAAAAGAAAACTACAGGCCAATATCACTGATGAACATAGATGCAAAAATCCTTAACAAAATTCTAGCAATCAGAATCCAACAACACATTAAAAAGATCATACACCATGATCAAGTGGGCTTTATCCCAGGGATGCAAGGATTCTTCAATATCCGCAAATCAATCAATGTAATACACCACATTAACAAATTGAAAAATAAAAACCATATGATTATCTCAATAGATGCAGAGAAAGCCTTTGACAAAATTCAACATCCATTTATGATAAAAACTCTCCAGAAAGCAGGAATAGAAGGAACATACCTCAACATAATAAAAGCTATATATGACAAACCCACTGCAAACATTATCCTCAATGGTGAAAAATTGAAAGCATTTCCTCTAAAGTCAGGAACAAGACAAGGGTGCCCACTTTCACCATTACTATTCAACATAGTTTTGGAAGTTCTGGCCACAGCAATCAGAGCAGAAAAAGAAATAAAAGGAATCCAAATTGGAAAAGAAGAAGTAAAACTCTCACTATTTGCAGATGACATGATCCTCTACATAGAAAACCCTAAAGAGTCCACCAGAAAATTACTAGAAATAATCAATGACTACAGTAAAGTTGCAGGATATAAAATCAACACACAGAAATCCCTTGCATTCCTATACACTAATAATGAGAAAACAGAAAGAGAAATTAAGGAAACAATTCCATTCACCATTGCAACGGAAAGAATAAAATACTTAGGAATATATCTACCTAAAGAAACTAAAGACCTACATATAGAAAACTATAAAACACTGGTGAAAGAAATCAAAGAGGACACTAATAGATGGAGAAATATACCATGTTCATGGATTGGAAGAATCAATATAGTGAAAATGAGTATACTACCCAAAGCAATTTATAGATTCAACGCAATCCCTATCAAGCTACCAACAGTATTCTTCACAGAGCTAGAACAAATAATTTCACAATTTGTATGGAAATACAAAAAACCTCGAATAGCCAAAGCAATCTTGAGAAAGAAGAATGAAACTGGAGGAATCAACCTACCTGACTTCAGGCTCTACTACAAAGCCACAGTTATCAAGACAGTATGGTACTGGCACAAAGACAGAAATATTGATCAATGGAATAAAATAGAAAGCCCAGAGATAAATCCACACACATATGGACACCTTATCTTCAACAAAAGAGGCAAGAATATACAATGGATTAAAGACAATCTCTTTAACAAGTGGTGCTGGGAAAACTGGTCAACCACTTGTAAAAAAATGAAACTGGACCACTTTCTAACACCATACACAAAAATAAACTCAAAATGGATTAAAGATCTAAACGTAAGACCAGGAACTATAAAACTCCTAGAGGAGAACATAGGCAAAACACTCTCCGACATACATCACAGCAGGATCCTCTATGACCCACCTCCCAGAATATTGGAAATAAAAGCAAAAATAAACAAATGGGACCTAATTAACCTTAAAAGCTTCTGCACATCAAAGGAAACTATTAGCAAGGTGAAAAGACAGCCTTCAGAATGGGAGAAAATAATAGCAAATGAAGCAACCGACAAACAACTAATCTCAAAAATATACAAGCAACTCCTACAGCTCAACTCCAGAAAAATAAACGACCCAATCAAAAAATGGGCCAAAGAACTAAATAGACATTTCTCCAAAGAAGACATACAGATGGCTAACAAACACATGAAAAGATGCTCAACATCACTCATTATCAGAGAAATGCAAATCAAAACCACTATGAGGTACCATTTCACACCAGTCAGAATGGCTGTGATCCAAAAGTCTACAAATAATAAATGCTGGAGAGGGTGTGGAGAAAAGGGAACCCTCTTACACTGTTGGTGGGAATGCAAACTAGTACAGCCACTATGGAGAACAGTGTGGAGATTCCTTAAAAAACTGGAAATAGAACTGCCTTATGATCCAGCAACCCCACTGCTGGGCATACACACTGAGGAAACCAGAAGGGAAAGAGACACGTGTACCCCAATGTTCATCGCAGCACTGTTTATAATAGCCAAGACATGGAAGCAACCTAGATGTCCATCAGCAGATGAATGGATAAGAAAGCTATGGTACATATACACAATGGAGTATTACTCAGCCATTAAAAAGAATACATTTGAATCAGTTCTAATGAGGTGGATGAAACTGGAGCCTATTATACAGAGTGAAGTAAGCCAGAAGGAAAAACATAAATACAGTATACTAACGCATATATATGGAATTTAGAAAGATGGTAACAATAACCCGGTGTACGAGACAGCAAAAGAGACACTGATGTATAGAACAGTCTTATGGACTCTGTGGGAGAGGGAGAGGGTGGGAAGATTTGGGAGAATGGCAATGAAACATGTAAAATATCATGTAGGAAACGAGTTGCCAGTCCAGGTTCGATGCATGATGCTGGATGCTTGGGGCTGGTGCACTGGGACGGCCCAGAGGGATGGTATGGGGAGGGAGGAGGGAGGAGGGTTCGGGATGGGGAACACATGTATACCTGTGGCGGATTCATTTTGATATTTGGCAAAACTAATACAATTATGTAAAGTTTAAAAATATAAAAAAAATAAATAAATAAAATGACAATAATTATAAAAAAAAAAAAAAAAAGATAGTACCTGAAAAAAGCACCTTGTACATAAAGGAGGGAAGAATAATACTAGCACTATTATTATTCTAATGTGCTCCCCAAGTTGCATCAAATTTAAGATTCATATTTCCCTGAAATGTAATTCTAACATTTACTAGTTCTATGCTCCTGGATATTTTAGTTAAATTTTCTAGGCTTCAGTTTCCTCATTTGAAAATTGGGGATAATAATAATTACCTACTCATAAAATTGTAAGAACTATGTGTCTTATGCAGCATTCCCTGACCTACCCTAAGTGTTTAGTGTGTTATCTGTCTAATGATTATGACAACGGCTAGACATAGAGGTATAGTAAAGTTGTTCAAAGTTCAATATGTATGGGAATAGTGTGCATGAGAACCTGATTTAGGGGGAAAAAAAAAAGACATGATCTTTGAAGAAATCTGTTACTGCTGGCCCTGGCCCATCAGACTCCTGTCTGCATCCCATTAGATCAGTAAAGCCCCAGGAAAGAGCTGTGCCGCATCAAGACCACTGTGAACCCCTACTTACAGAGAACAATCCAATGCGGACACAGCCATTCTCCCTACACTTTGTCATTGAATAGCAAAAGGGCCTTGGGCACAGTGCTGACTCAATTCCTTGGAATAGTGGAGGCACCCACAGTACTCAGGGGGAGAGCAGCAGACAAGGACAGTGAAAGAGACTATGGTTCTTAGAGAATCATTAATAGCAGAGCAGCAGCAGGATATAGGATTTAGCAAGGGCAAACCTGGAGGTGAGCACATCTAGGGAAATAACTGAGGAAGACTTCAGAGAACTCTATTATACAGGTGGAGGCAATGAGCCAGAGTAATTTGAATAATGACTAATAGGGTGACCTCATTTATATTCACAGGCTGGAGAGGTCTGGAGAAATTCAGGTTACAATATAATAAAAACACATAATTATTATTATTATTATTGTGGTGTAATTGCATTTGGAGCACAGATTTTGCTCAGAGCTGCTTGCTTGACACTCTAGATTGCACCAATTTTCTAATGGCACAGAACCAATTTTCTAGTGGTTTGAGTTTTGACTTTCTCTTGACATTGCTTAGTGGGTCAGCATGAGTAAGCTTTTAAGAAATTGTGTATTTGTTCCTTAAGTATATTTCTCTTTTTAAAATGCTGATGTGTTTTTCCATATGTCTAATTAAAGTTTACATAAACCTTCATGTTTGTGCTGTCCTTTGCATTTTATAAGAAAAGTTATTTTTAAATTGACTTAACTAACATAGGAACAATTAGAAATAGGAGGCCCTGCATCAGTAAAATTTTCATTATTCATTAAATCTAAAAAATATTCCTCTTAAGAGTGTCCATTCAAAAGGCTACTATCTCAAATTTGTAACAGGCTTTATCCAGTCTGATTCATACTACAAATACATCAGAAAATAATTAGGAGACAGAATAAATTTTGTTTTTTGTATTTTTTGCTCAATTTAGGTATTTTTAATGTTTAATAAGAGAGCCGCAAAGCTCTAGTCATCTTGTTCAAGTCTCGTAAATATAACTAGGGACAAGAGGTTAGTTTTAGTCAAAAGGCCAATTCATAAATTCAGTAGGCTGAAGGAGAAATTTTTGCTTCAGTTAATTTCTGTGTAAAATAAATCCCTTCCCCCAATAAGAACTCTTTATAAAGGTAAATAATCTGTGACGTGATAGTGAGGCAGCTCAAGGAAATGAAGCATATGTTTTCAGTAAAAATATCTTTTTTAATTTGACCTCATAAAAGTGACGTTTATTTGGCAAACTCTCTAGACAGTTAAGCTGCCTCATATAGATCTCTTTACTATGAATCTGATCTTCATTCGGTCCTATATTATAGGCATTAGTGAGAATGCTATCAGTTACCTGACTGGTTAAGAAGGGACTTCCTTAAATATTTCTTATATAACAACTAATCCTTCCAATTACTTACATGCGGAAAGTATGCCAACAAAAGTATCTAACCAAAAGATAACTTCTGATTATTTCAAAGGCACATTCAATATAAAGCAGCATAAACCCTTGGAAGAAAGATAAATTTGTCAATACATCAGTAAGTATTTATTTCTAAGCAGAGTCAATGCCATTATTACTTTAACAATAACTTTCTATCAAACACTTAGAGTCACTATGCTAATCACTTTATACAGATTTTATTACTTTTCTAATCATAACCACGATTACTATTAAGACATAATCATGGGGAGGTGCTGTTATTATCCCTCTTATACAGAGATGAAAACTGAGGCTTGGAGAAGTGAAATAACTTAAGGTTAGACAATCAAATTATAGAGGCACAAGTCTAGCTCATACATTTTATAAGCTTGCTTTTATCCACCAAATTAAGTACAAGATACTGTGATGAGAGCTGAGAAGGAGATGAAAGATCTGTAAGCCTAAGTTTCTGCCACAAGTTGTTTATAATCTCTTATCTAATACAAAGAGACAACATTACAGGGCAGAATCATCCCAGGCACACTGACTTCATCTCAAGGCTCTCCCTCCAGCATTTTATTCATTCCAACGCCAGCTGCTTGGACACCTGAGGAAAGTGAAAGTGTTCGTCACTCAGTGCCCAATTCTTTGCAACCCCATGGACTGCAGCCTGCCAGGCTCCTCTGTCTATGGGATTTTCTAGGCAAGAATACTGGAGTGGGTCGCCATTTCCTTTTTCAGGGGATCTTCTCAACTCAGGGATTGAACCTGGGTCTCCTGCACTGCAGGCAGATTCTTTACTGTCTGAGCCACCAGGGTATCCCTGTGGAAAGGAAGCATGAACGCATTCAACTCCCTTGCTCTCAAAACAGGGCAAAAAAATTATTTGTCTGGCATCGTGATCACAATTTTAAATATCTAGAAACCACCTGGTACAAAATCTTGAGATTCGGGAAAATACAGTGGGATTTTGGAGGAAGAAGGTAGAGACACCAGTCATAAGGAAGATTGACTGGCAGCATGGAATGAGCTTATGTGGGAAAAGTAAAATGTGTCTTCTTTATGTTTCAAACTCTCATGGTTCTGGTAGTGTGTGGGTGGCTGCCAGTACCTGCTCAGAGAAAAGCTAGCAACTAAAATATCTATTTTCCGTTTAACATTAGTGAGACTTGGCATAGACAAAACCATTTTCATAAAGTAGAGAACCAACCTGTTTTACAGGTCTCCCTATCCACATGCTATTTTTTCAAGGTGAGGAATAGATTAATTCTGTAGCTTCTGAAGAAAAATGTTCTCAGTTTATTTTGACTACCCTTGTGTAGAAGTGACCTGAATTAAAATTACATAGTCTATTACTGATTTTTCCCTCTAAAATTACAGTTGTGCTATAATGTGCAAATTTTCACTGCTTTTCAACATGAAATTAAAATTACATAGTTATGAAAAGAAGAACCTCAATTTACAATTTTTGAAAAGAAGCCTTGGACTTCAAAGTGTAATTACCTAGAGCTCATTAAAATGCAGGATTATTAACCCAAGAGCTGAAGTTTCTAGTAATAGTGGATCTTTTATAAGAGTAATTATAAGAGTCATAAATATTAAGCATGAAAAAAAGGCTCTACATTTAAAGGGAAAGCATGTGCTCACATCTTTGCCAAACTTAATGTGAAAAAGAAGACAACAAAGAAGCCACCATATTGTTAAAGGGTCAAGCACAGGCCCTATTTTTGGACTTCTTGTTAATCCAAAGCATTATAATAACATGTTCCAAAAGGTTTTATGTATGAACAAAAATCAGTGAATAATATGAAATTAATTAATTAGTTAAAATGGTATCTAGTAGCATCTTAAATTGTCTTTCTCCTAAACTGTTCTGGGAAAAATATCAGGTAGAAATAATATATTCAGTATGATATTTTGTAAAAATGTGAAGAGAAAATGACTAGAAAGAAATTTGCTTAAACATTAACAGCAGTAATCTTTGAACAAGAAATTTATGGGTGATCTTTCCAACTTTTTAATAACTTTCAGTAATTTCTCAGCTTTCTAGAATGAGCATATATTTCTTGTAGCTCACCTATAACAACTTTTAATGATTACAGTTTTTATTTCCAAGATTTCTAATTCTTTTTCCTAATGATTTATTCCTATTTTATATCTAAAATGGTATCCTTTACATATCTCTGGATATTAATTAAATTTATTGTATTTTTTGGCTGCCTATCTCTTTTAAAGTAATTTCTGAATCTATTTGCTCAGCTTATCTGCAGAGAGGGGTTGGGAGTTACTGCAAGCTTGCACAGCAGTGTTTCCCATATGTATTAGTGGGGTCAAGGGAAAGGTTGATGTACCACTAGGCTGAGTACCTGCAGGGTTGGTCTTCCAGGAATGAAGTTTCCTTTCACTTCTAGTTCAACACCAGTCTCCAACAGCACTGCCTTGTCTCTACACCCAAAATCCCATGCTCTTTGCTCCTACTTGGAGGTAGACAGTGACATTGCTGTCCCTAGATTGCCTCCTGCCTATTGCTTCCACGGACTCTGCTATGAAGTGTCTTATTCTGTTTCCTCTTGGTTTATTACTTCCTTTCATAGACTACGATATCTCCCTTCTCCTGGGAATACCTCAAGTGTGTGCTATATATTTAATCACTAACACAAACAAACAAAAATCTTTCCTATTCTTCCTAATATTTGCACTGAAGAGACAGACCACACATTGTGTTTACTCTGCCATCTTGAAACAGAAAAAGTAAACAAAAACCATTTTTAAATGTTACCACAAAACTATTATTTTAGTAAAGTTGCTGCTGCTGCTAAGTTGCTTCAGTTGTGTCCGACTCTGTGCGACCCCATAGATGGCAGCCCACAAGGCTCCCCTGTCCCTGGGATTCTCCAGGCAAGAACACTGGAGTGGGTTGCCATTTCCTTCTCCAATGCATGAAAGTGAAAAGTGAAAGTGAAGTCGCTCAGTCATGTCTGACTCTTAGCGACTTCATGGACTGCAGCCCACCAGGCTGCTCCGTCCATGGGATTTTCCAGGCAAGAGTACTGGAGTGGGGTGCCATTGCCTTCTCTGTTAGTAAAGTTAGATTTTTGCTAATTAAAGAAAATTTTAAAGAGTAGCCATGAACAATGGGGGGCTGATATCTCTTCAAGATCTTGATTTCGATTCTTTTGGATAAATAACCAGGAATAGGGTTGCTGGATCATATGGTAGTTCTATTTCTAATTTTTTGAGGCACTCCACACTGTTTTACACAGCAGCTGCACCATTTTACTTTCCTACCAACCATGTACAAGCCTTTCAATTTCTCCAATCCTGACCAGCATTTGTCTTTTGTTCTTTTGACAATAGCCATCCTAACAGGTGTGAGCAGTAGCTCAGTATGGTTCTGATTTGCATTTGCATAATAATTAGTTATACTAGACATCATATATTTATTGTTCACCTGTTCATATACTTGTTGGGTATTTGTATGTATTCTTTGGAGAGATCACTATACAAATCTTTAGTTGTAAATATTGATGAATAGATGAATGAAGAAAGAAAGTGTGATTTTATATATATATATATATATAAGGCTTCAGTCCATGGGTCACAAAAAGTCCAATACGACTGAACGACTAACACTTTCACTAATGTAGTATGCATATATATTACAATGTAGTGTGTGTGTGTAACAGAGAAGGCAATGGCACCCCACTCCAGTACTCTTGCCTGGAAAATCCCATGGACGGAGGAGCCTGTAGACTTCAGACAATGGGGTCGCTAGGAGTCAGACACGACTGTGTAACTTTCAAATAGACAACCTGAGCGGCTTCACTTTCACGTTTCACTTTCCTGCATTGGAGAAGGAAATGGCAAGCCACTCTAGTGTTCTTGCCTGGAGAATCCCAGGGACGGGGGAGCCTGGTGGGCTGCCGTCTCTTGGGTCGCACAGAGTCGGACACGACTGAGGCGACTTAGCAGCAGCAGCAATGTGTGTATAAATATATATATATATATATGATATAGAATGGTGGTTATCAGGGGTTGAAGGGAAGAGAAGAGGGGAAATTGCTACTCAGTGGGTGTGTGTGTGTGCGTGCTCAGTCATTTCTAACTCTTTGTGACCCCCTGACTGTAGCTGCAAGGCTCCTCTGTCCATGGGACTTTTCAGGCAAGAATACTGAGTGGATTGTCATTTCCTATTCCAGGGGATCTTCCCAACCCAGGGATCGAACTCACATTTCTTGTGTCTCCTGCATTGGAAGGCAGATTCTTTACTGCTGAGCCACCTGGGAAGTCCAATCAATGGGTATAAAGTTTCAACTAACAAGATAAATAACTTCTAGGGATCTGCTGTACAACATTATGCCTATAGCTAACAATACTGGACTATACACATTACAAATGAAGAGAGTAGATCTCACATTAAGTATTATTACCACAGTAAAATAAATTTTTTAAAAGTAAAAAATAGAGGGATGTTGGAAAACTAAGTTAATTGATGCCTAAGGCATCCAGTTCCAAAGATACGACAAAAGTCCCCGCACCACCTGGTCCTGAGTTTTGCCTTTTAATATTGTTCTAGTGGTAGGATTTTTTTTTTTTTTTTTTGAGAATTTCCTTTAATTCCTTTGGGTAAATAAGTAAACATTCCTAAATTCCTCACTTAAAGATTGACTCTTTAAACACAAATTTACTAAGAAACAGCAATATCATAGTCAAATAATCAAGTAATAATTAAATTTTTAAAATAAACTATTAAGAATTCTAAGGGTATATCAGGGTTGCTAAAGACTTGAAGTAATATAACTTATGAAATTTTGTTTATTTATCAGGTCTATTTTGGGACACCTCACAAAGGATAAATAATTCAAATATCATCAATACGTAATAAAGGAAAATGTCAGCCAGTGTTTTGGAACAGGCCCCTTGAAAATGCTATTAATGATATAATTTCACTTCAGTTCTCTCAGAAGCCTCTTGAAAAATCAGAAGGTTCAGGCTTTTAATTCTGACTTAGTCTTTATGAATTGAAATGTAGTTGGTCAATATGTTTCCTATAAAACCTTACTTTCTTCTTTTTTAATAAAAGCTGAGAATAAAATAAAAATAATAACTAGAAGAAAAGGAAATGCCAAAACAGTTATTCTCTTAGCTCATGAGTTTGAAATTTTCAGATTGAATTTCATCCTTTTGAGGTTCAATTCTGTTTACAGCCAACAATGAGATATCCTGGTTTGGTATAAAAGAGAAAGCCCTGAATTCTTTTCAACACCAAGCATGTCTTAATAAACTGCATTTGACAATTTAAGGTTTAAGGCACCAGAATCAGGCAGCTTAGATTTCTTAGT
Organism: Bos javanicus; assembly: GCF_032452875.1. NCBI lineage: Eukaryota > Metazoa > Chordata > Mammalia > Artiodactyla > Bovidae > Bos > Bos javanicus. The sequence continues at coordinate 89,396,668 of NC_083868.1, forward strand.
AAATAAACAGGGGTTAGAATTTGAAGGGGCAGAGGCTTGGCACAGAATACTTTTGGCTTTGTCTGAAACACTCAGGGAAAAAAAAGAAATAGTTGAAATTGTTTGCCAAGCTCCAACTGTGGTTTGTTTCTCCAATATATAAAAATCATGGTATTAACTTTTCCTAAAATTACCTCTAGAAGTTAACTACAGGACAATCGCAACAGAGAATTTCTTAAATGGGGGGGAAAAAGTGTATGAATTGCAGTATATTACTGCTGACTAATTTTTGGCTGGGTCTAACTTAAAGATCCTTTCTTCTTGACCCCTGAATTTAGATTTGGGGCAGAATATTAGCAGAGACTTCACTTCATTCTTCTATATACTGTTGAGGTGGTGGGGTTGATAAACAGCAAACTTACAAGGAATGGGCCCCCCAAGGGCAATCATATTCACTGGAGATACAAAGATGAAGATACTAAGTGCAGCTGATCCTGCTATTAACACCAACGAGAGCCACTGTCAAGCTAGGCTGCACTGATAGAGGAGAGGAGGAGCAGAAAGTGCTCTGTGGTCATCTTCACACACTACTACTGGGCCATAGCTGAGAAGCAGAAGAAATCATCTCTATAAATCACCAGTAAGCATGAAAATATTACTCCACTGCATTGCTAATCATAAAAATATACTAAGGTGAAATGATAAAATTGTATATTTATATATTGATCATTTTCATCTCTCAGATTGGCAGAGACCAGAAAGATGGATAGAAACTAGTTTGGGGAAGGTGTAGAGAAATAGTTTTTTCTTGTAATAATTTCTTATTATAACTTTTCCGGGGAAAGAAACCTGATAAAATTCAACAAAAGATCCAACAATTCCACTTCTGGAAATGTATCCTAAAGAAATGAAGACATATTCTAATATGTATATATAAGAATATTCATTCAGCATACAATAAGTACATTGTAATTTGGGGAAATTATAGACAACTCAAAAGTGTGACAAAAGGTTGCATGTGTTATGATGTATATGCAACACATTGTTGTATGTGTTATGATTTATTCATAAGATAGTTATTAGAAGTGATATTGCATCAACTCTATGTTAAGAAAATAAACCCCTAATTTGTATTTTACAAAAAGTAACATTGTAGAATACATACTAAAATGGGATAATGTTCATGATATAATTGCTAAGTTTAACAGAGCAAACTAAAATATCACATTAAAGATGATTACATTAAAATATGTACAAAGAAATCACTGTCACCCCTTTGCTTTCTTTCTCTTGGAGAGTGTTCAAAGACTCTGTACTTTCAGCACACCCCGGTACCAGCTCATTGTGATCTCAATCAGACTCACAGCCTTAGATAGTATATTTAAGCTAACAACTGCCAAATAAATATCTCTAGTCTAGACCTGTTCCTGTCCTCCAAACCTGTATCCAAATCTCCATCTGGATAGAAAATGTATCAAACTTAACATGTCTAAAAACCAAACTCCTGACCTCTTGATCCCCATAAAACCTGCTTCTTCCCAAGTCTACCTGATTGCAATTAATGCCAACACCATAAATTGAGACAAGGTTTTGAAAGAGTAAAATGAAAGAATTTTAAGGTCCCTTGAAAAGTTATGAAAATAAATCATAAATAAATTTTTATAGACTATATCACTCTATCAAAAAATAATATAATGTAGAGGAATGTACTTTGTGTCAAGTTTAAAAAATCATCCCTGCCTTCAAGGAGTTGATAAGCTAAGCAGTAAAAAGCAAGATATGCAAAAACAAAAACAAAAATTAGACATCCGATTTTCTTTCCCCATAATTTTCAGGTTATATATAATGCTGGCATATTTGAAATAAAGCATTTCTTGTGCCTTTTGAAACTTTTCTTTTCAGACGAAGTTTTTTTAGCTGCGACCCCATGAATGCAGCACGCCAGGCCTCCCTGTCCTCTAATGTGGTGAGCTTAGACTCACGTCCATCTAGTCAGTGATGCATCCAGCCTTCATCATGGTGGCTTCTCTTGCTGCAGAGCATAGGCTCAAGGGAGAATGGGCTGCATAGTCATAGCTCATGGACTCAGCCACCACTACTGCATGTGGAATCTTCCCAGACCAGAGATCAAACCTGTGTCCCTTGCACTGGTAAGCAGACTCTCAACCACCGGACCACCAGGGAAGTCCTTGAAATTTTTTCTTAGGATAAGCTCTAATTTAAAATTATGCCTACATTTTACTGGTTTACAGTATCCACTGCTGTAATAATTAAGCATCCCAAAACTAAGTGGCTTACAACAACAATCACTTTTTCATTATTCTTTAAGTTGACTGGGCTCAGCCAGACAGTTCTTTCTGTGGGTCTCTTTCTGTGGGTCTCACCAGCCAGTAGCTGGTGTTGGAATATATACAAGGCTTCCTCACTGACAAGTTTAGTGAGGCCACAGTTAATGCTGGCTTTGGACTGAGACCTCATATAAGGCTCTTGCCCATAACATGTACACATGGCCTCTCTGCATGGCTTCTCCATGTATGCTGTGCATCCTCATGACATGGCACCTATATTTCAAAAGCAAGTGCTTGGTTGCTCAGTCGTGTCTGACTCTTTGTGACCCTGTAGACTGTAACCCACCATGTTCCTCTGTCCATAGGATTTTCCAGACAAGAATACTGGAGTGGGTTGCCATTTCCTACTCCAGGGGATCTTCCCAACCCAGGGATGAAACTCAGGTTTCTTGCATTTCCTGCACTGGCAGGCAGATTATTTTACCACTAGCACCACCTGGGAAGCACCCCAAGAAATATATGCAGAAGCCACATTACTTTTCATGACCTAATATCAGAAACTGCATAGCATAACTTTGGCTATAGTCACAGACCAATCCAGATTCAAAAACACAAAGGGAGTGAATGTAATCATTTCTCCTCAATAGGAGTGTAAATGTCATATCAGAAGAAGAGCATGATGAATGGAAGATCATGCTGCAGTCATCTTGGAAAATACAATACACTACAAGGTATAATAAGCAGAATCCAAAGGTCTATTACACCTAATGAATATGTGTTAGGTGTGTGTGCATATAAGCAAAAAGAATATACAAAAAGAAAGTTCTGTCAGACTAGGATATTAGAGTAAAAGAATTATGTCCTTCTCCCAAATGTATGTTTTTGTTACCCTGTGTTTTCTTTCAAAATGCTCACCATGACACCAGATTATTTGTGTTCTCCAGTGTGTCCATGTTGAAAAACTCAGGTGGGAAATAAGGACTCATGGTGGTATAGGACCTTAGTGGAAGATTAAGAGGTTGAGCCTTTACTCTTTAGGTGACAAGAGGCCAAAGACATCCATTGAAAGGGTCAGCCTACATGAAGAAGTGCTTCAGGAAGATGCATCTTAAACTTGGCATGGAGAAAGGGGAATGGAGGCCTCTCCAGGCAAAGACGGTAGTTCAGACTCCACTGTGAAAGACCACTGGAGAGGCACAAAGGCCTCAGAAGAGGGAGCAAGAAGAAAGGAAAGGAAGTGGAAGAAGGCAAACACATTCCACAGGAGGAGGGACTGGAGTCTGGAGACTGGAGAGCTGTGCAGGGTGGGTTTGCTGGCCCACATACCTCAGAGAATCTGTGAATCACTCATGGACCTAAATGGGAAAGTTGAGTAAGGGGCAAGACACAAGTTTCAGGGGAAACAATGGGAAAAACTTGTTCCTCTTTTTTTTCTTTTCTTTCAAACTCAGCTCTTTACTAACGTGTTTTGAAGATACAGGCACAGAAATGGGTTTTTGATCTACACTACTCTCAGTCCTGGTGTGCACAAGGTTTTGTTTGAGCCCTCCGAGCATCTCTGGCGGGTATGGGGTTTGGTTCTAAATGCAATTTTGACCCTCTTACCATATTGCTGGGGCTTCTCCTTTGCCCTCAGATGTGGGGCTCTTTTTGGTGGGATCCAACATTCTCCTGTCAGTGCTTGTTCAGCAGCGAGTTATAATTTTGGAGTTCTTGCAGGAAAAGATGAGCACACATCCTTCTACTCCATCTTGTGTGAGTAAACTCCCATACCCACCAGAGATGCTCAGAGCACTCAAACAAAACCTTGTGCATACCAGTAGACACCATAGAGACTGAGCAAGACTTGCCTTTGAGTGTTTGAGTGTCTCCTGCACAGGTATGGGTCAGCAGTGACCTGCTGCAGGGGGAGTGGCTCTAGGTGTGGCAGACCTGGGTGTGACATAAGCCCTCTTGGAGGAGGTCACCATTAACACCACCATCGAGCCGCCAGAACTTACACAGGACTGGGGAAACAGACTCTTGGAGGGCACAAACAAAACCTTGTGTGCACTAGGACCCAGGAGAAAGGAGCAGTGACCCCACAAGAGACTGACCCAGACTTGCCTGTGAGTATCCAGGTGTCTCCAGTGGAGGCATGGGTTGGCGGTGGCCTGGTGCAGGGTTGGGGGCACTGAGTGCAGCAGTACATGCATGGGACCTTTTGAAGGAGGCGACCATTATCTTAATTACCTCCACCATAGTTTGGTCTCAGATCACACAACAGGGAGGGAAAACAGCCCCTCTCATCAACAGAAAATTGGATGAAAGATTTATTGAGCATGGCCCCGCCCATGAAGCAAGACCCAGTTTCCCCCCAAGTTAGTCTCCCCCATCAGAAAGCTTCCATAAGCCTCTTATCCTTATCCTTCAGAGGGAAGACAGAATGAGAACCAAAATCACAGAAAACTAATCAAACTGATCACATGGACCACAGCTTGTCTAATTCAAAGAAACTATGAGTCATGCCATGTAGAGCCACCCAAGATGGATGGGTCATGGTGGAGAGTTCTAACAAAACATGGTCCCCTGGAGAAGAGAATGGCAAACGACTTCAGTATTCTTGCCTTGAGATACCCATGAACAGTATGAAAAGGCAAAAAGATAGGACACTGAAAGATGAACTCCCCAGGTCAGTAGATGCCCAATATGCTACTGGAGAAATAACTCCAGAAAGAATGAAGAGAAGGAACCAAAGCAAAAACAACACCCCATTGTAGATGTGAATGGTGATGGAAGTAAAGTCCAATGCTGTAAAGAACAATATTTCATATGAACCTGAAATGTTAGGTGCACGAATCAAGGTAAATTGGAGGTCAAACTGGAGATGGCAAGAGTGAACATCAACATTTTAGGAATCAGTGAACTAAAATGAACAGGAATGGGTGAATTTAACTGAGATGACCATTCTATCTACTACTGTGGGCAAGAATCCCTTAGAAGAAATGGAGTAGTCCTCATAGTTAACAAATAGTCCAAAATACAATTCTTGGGTGCAATCTCAAAAATGACAGAATGATCTCTGTTCATTTCCAAGGCAAACCATTCAATATCACAGTAATCCAAGTCTATGCCCCAACCACTAAAGCCAAAGAAGCTGAAATTGAACAGTTTTATGAAGATATACAAGAACTTCTAGAACTAACACCCCAAAAATATGTTATTTTCATTATAGAGGACAGGAATGCAAAAGCAGAAGTCAAGAGTTACCTGGAATAACAAGCAAATTTGGCTCTGAAGTACAAAACGAAGCAGGGCAAAGGCTAACAGAGTTTTGCCAAGAGAACGCACTGGTTATAGCAAAAACCCTTTTCCAACAACACAAGAGAAGACTCTACACATGGATATCACCAGATGGTCAATACCAAAATCGGATTGATTATATTTTTTGCACCGAAGGTGGAAAAGCTCTATACAGTTAGCAAAACAAGACTGGGAGCTGACTGTGGCTCAGATCCTGAACTCCTTATTGCCAAATTCAGACTTAAATTGAAGAAAGTAGGAAAAACCACTAGACCATTTATGTATGACCTAAATCAAATCCCTTACAATTATACAGTGGAAGTGACAAATAGATTCAAGGGATTAGATCTGATAGACAGAGTGCCTGAAGAACTATGGGCAGAGGTTCATGACATTGTACAGAAGGCAGTGATCAACACCATCGCAAGAAAAAGAAATGCAAAAATGCAAAATGATTGTCTGAGGAAGACTTACAAATAGCTGAGAAAAGAAGAGAAATGAACAGCAAAGGAGAAAAGGAAAGATATACCCATCTGAATGCAGAGTTCCAAAGAATAGCAAGAAGAGATAAGAAAGCCTTCCTCAGTGATCAATGCAAAGAAACAGAGGAAAACAATAAAATGGGAAAGACCAGAGATCTCTTTAAGAAAATTAGAGATATCAAGGGAACATTTCATGCAAAGATGAGCACAATAAAGGACAGTAATGGTATGGACCTAATAGAAGCAGAAGATATTAAGAAAAGGTGGCAACAATACACAGAAGAGCTATACAAAAGAGATTTTCATGACCCAGAAAACCATGTTGGTGTGATCAACCACCTAGAGCCAGACATCCTGGAATGCAAAGTCAAGTGGGCCTTAGGAAGCATCACTACGAATAATAAAGATAGTTGACTGATGTAATTCCAATTGAGCTATTTCAAATCCTAAAAGATGATGTTGTTAATGTGCTGCACTCAATATGCCAACAAATTTGGAAACTCAGCAGTGGCCACAGGACTGGAAAAGGTCAGTGTTCATTCCAATCCCAAAGAAAGACAATGCCAAAGAATATTCAAACTACCACACAATTGCACTCATCTCACATGGAGAAGGCAATGGCAACTCACTCCAGTACTCTTGCCTGGAAAATCCCATGGACAGAGGAGCCTGGTAGGCTGCAGTCCATGGGGACGCTAAGAATCGGACATGACTGAGTGACTTCACTTTCACTTTTCACTTTTTATGCATTGGAGAAAGAAATGGCAACCCACTGCAGTGTTCTTGCCTAGAGAGTCCCAGGGACCAGGGAGCCTGGTGGGCTGCCGTCTATGGGGTCACACAGAGTCGGGCACAACTGATGCTACTTCGCAGCAGCAGCACATGATAGCAAAGTAATGCTCAAAATTCTCCAAGCCAGGCTTCAACAGTACATGAACCATGAACTTCCAGATGTTCAAACTGGATTTAGAAAAGGTAAAGGAACCAGAGATTAAGTTGCCAACATTGGTTGGATCATAGAAAAAGGAAGAGATTTCCAGAAAGACAACTGCTTTATTGACTATGCCAAAGCCTTTGACTGTGTGGATCACAAAAAATAATGGAAAATTTTTCAAGAGATCGGAATACCAGACCACCTTACCTCCCTCCTGAGAAATCTGTATGCAGGTCAATAAACAACAGTTAAAACCAGACGTAGAACAATGGACTGGTTCCAAATTGGGAAAGGAATACGTCAAGGCTGTATACTGTCAACCTGCTTATGGCAGAAAGCAAAGAGGAATTGAAGGAATTGATGAAAGTGAAAGAGGAGAGTGAAAATTTGGTTTAAAACTCAACATTCAGAAAGCAAAGATAATGGCAACAGTCCCATCACTTCATGGCAAATAGATGGGGAAACAATGGAAACAGAAACAGACTATTTTGGGGGCTCCAAAAATCACTGCAGATGGTGACTGAAGCCATGAAATTAAAAGACGCTTGCTCCTTGGATGAAAAGCTTTGACCAACCTAGACAGCATATTAAGGCAGAGACATTTCCTTGCCTACAAAGGTCCATCTAGTCAAAGTTATGTTTTTTTCTAGTAGTCATGTATGGATGTGAGAGTTGGACTATAAAGAAAGTGAAAGTGAAAGTGAAGTCGATCAGTCATGCCCAACTCTTATCGACCCCATGGACTGCAGCCTACCAGGCTCCTCCGTCCATGGGATTTTCCAGGCAAGAGTACTGGAGTGGGTTGCCATTGCCTTCTCTGAAAGAAAACTGAGTGCCAAAGAATTGATGCTTTTGAACTGTGGTGTTGGAGAAGACTCTTGAGAGTCCCTTGGACTGCAAGGAGATCCAACCAGTCCATCCTAAAGGAAATCAGTCCTGAATATTCATTGGAAGGACTGATACTGAAGCTGAAACTCCAATACTTTGGCCATCTGATGTGAAGAACTGACTCATTGGGAAAGATCCTGATGCTGGGAAAGATAGAAGGCAGGAGGAGAATGGGATGACAGAAGATGAGATGGTTGGATGGCATCACCCACTTGATGGACACAAGTTTGAGCAAGCTCCGGGAGTTGATGATGGACAAGGAAGTCTCGTGTATGCTGCAGTTCATGGGGTCACAAAGAGTTGGACACGACTGAGCGACTGGATTGAACTGAACTGACCAGTGTCACTCAAAACATCAACTCTTCATTTTCAAACTTACGTACTCACCACCTCCATGCCTTCATCTCTTATTCAAAATTCATTCTCCACCGAATGATTTATACTTGTATTTCAGGTCTCAGCTTAAAAATTTTTTCCTTGGGGAAAGCCATCCTTTGCTCTCAGATGTAATCAGATTCTCCGGTTAGACTCAGGCACAGCACACTGCAGGGCTCCTTCACACACACGTCATTTTTTAAATATTTGTAAAAAGATGTTGGTGCCAGTGTCCTCACTAGAACAGGAGCTCCACTGGGGAGCAGCTGATCCTAGATGTCTCCTCAAGAGTTATCCCCACTGCCGTTCACCGCACCTGGCATGTGACTGCTGCTTGGTAACTGTCGCCTAGCTCAACATTTCCTGAGGCTGGATGCTACCCATTTAAACCTCCAGGGGACAGAGGTCAAGCAGAGGAGGCCAGGTGGTGAGGACTCTGGTAAATTACAGCAGAATCCCATACAGCATTCAATCCCCCTCAAAAGCAAAACAGTAACAAGACAAAACAAAAACAACAATGTGTACTAAATAAAACTTATCTTCCATTGTCTCCTGCTCACAGGCAATCTTGTCTGATTCAACTTGTATTCTCTCAGGTAGAATTGCCTCTTTACTAGGCAAGAGTCAATCAAACAACATTCGCAACCAATGTGGAACTTCCAGGGAGCACTCTGATTTAATACAACTTTCATTAACCCTATTCTAATATGAATACTGAACATCAGCAAAGGATGCTATTTAAATGCAATCACACAGTGTGACAGATGTGCGTTTTTAATTTTTAAAATTTAAAAATAATATAAGTATAACCAAAACTTAAAGCCATGTTAGAACATATACATTGCACCTCACACTTGTACTTTCCACCCCCAAAAGCAACTAAAGTAAGTGGTTTCTTCCATGTTTTTCTGGTAACTTCCTGTTTCCACATGTCATCTACCACCCCTTCCTACAATCCTCTTCTACTCACTGAATGTAGGAGCTAGAGAGAAACGTAAGCATCACCCACTCCAATCCATTCATTTTACCAATAAATAAATTGGGGCAGATGACCTACTTTGCAGATCACACAACTGGTTATTAGAGATAGAAATCAATGCAGTAAGAACCCAAACTCACCTAAGCACCATCCAGTGCTTTTCCCATGTCACCATATCATCTAAAATGAAGTTCAAGGTGACTTTTAACACTTCAACACTATGAAACTATTAGATACAAGAATACTTTTCATTTTGTATCTATTTTGATATAAAATATAAATACACATGTGGATAAACATTCTCATACATTGCTTTTCTTTAATTCTGGGCCTGACCCAGACTGGGATCTGAAATTTGATCCCTTGCTAATGAGGGACAACTAAAAGGCAAAGATTTAATGATAGAAATTGTTTATAGTTGGCCACAAATAATGCAGTAATGGAATATTTATTGATCCCAGGTTCAGTAGTCCAAATGAGTGATGAAGGAGGAAATGCCTGCCACTTTCTGAAGCCTCACACACAAGTGCCGTCCACCCTCGTAAGGGAACGTGCTAAAAAACGGAGCCAAAATTGACAGAGCTATCTGGACATTCCAGGCTGACTTATTCACAAGCTGGTTCTTTTCTCAGATTCCCAGGATAGAAGAGACATAATATTAGGCTTTGTACATTGAAAAAATAATAATAATGTGAACTTGCTTCTTGTTACTGCTGTCAAACTTAAGAAAAAAAAATACATGTTACAATGGTCTGAAATATAAGTTCATTTCATGGCCCATCTGTCTCACCAACTACTAACGCTCCTCCTCTGAAGACCTTCAGAATCCCTGTGCCACCGTGCTTTGTCTGCGTTTTATTTTCCCTAGTTTCCTTGGAGCTCTAGGAAAGATTCAAACCTACAACCTTGATGCCTTTTTCCCTCCCCCACGCCTCCCTGGCACAAGTGCTGAACAGAAACCACCTTGCTGCCTCTGTTTAATCACAGAACGATAATATTTCAACATAACAGAGGGGCTGTTTGTGCTCTATCTTTTACTGCGTTTTTATGGGGAGCAATATATTTTCTTCCTTTCCTCCCCTGATACTGTAACAATCTTTCCTAAATTAAATATGTAACAAATTTCTCATACGACTTTATTCCCCAGCTCTTTTTAAACCATCATTAAATATCTTCATGCTGTTTGACAGTTATTCCTCATCAGTGTGTTACCTTAGAGACTGCAGGCTGTAAAGGGAGGTTTAAAGCATGCAGATGGAGAAGAAGAGCACTGAGGATATTGGCAGGGGTGGTAACTTGAGACCACCCCCCAACAGTCTGCAGAAATAAACACCAGAGGACCAGAAAGTACACATTTGAGAAACAAAGTTCATCCTATTTATCTTTGTATGCCTCAGACCTCTGTATGTTCCAGGCATAGCAAGATTCTGTAGAGATATTTGGAAGAAGGAAAAGGGGACAAGAGAGAAGGATAAAGGAGAAATAGTAGAAGAGGTAAATGAGGGTGGAGGGTGGGTAGGAGGCCAAAGTTTGGGGAGGTGTTCAATGGGGGAAAAAGACAGGTGGAAAGAGAGACATTTGAAGAAGTCTTCCACTTATTCACTGATTTGATCCAACACAAAACAAACATAGATGGCAAAGTGCTTCCTCAAGGGCTATAAGTCCTGAATAAAATGATACTCCACAGAGCAGACCATGGCCTCCCCCCAGGCCTGAGACCACACTCTGCAATGGGCATAGGCAGCTGTGACCCCAGGGGCATCCTGGCAGGCAGGAAGAAGGGCTCAGGGGAGGGTTCAGAGTTGAACCACACTAGCAAAGGTGGCAATCACTGGATTGGGGGAAATGTGACCGTAGTAACATTGAACTAACAGCCATGATATCTGGAGGAAATGACACAGACCAGAAGAAACACTAATCTGTCTAGTAGCTGTAACTATCTGGATTTATGGATCACATCACTGAGCTTAACTGAAAGACAGGGAAACAGATTAGGCTTAGAGGTTGGCTATAGTCACAGCTGCCGTGTGTCAGCTTTAATTTGCAGCCATTCTCTTTGACACATAGTCTTTGTAGTGTTGAGTGAGACCTGGTAAGGCTTCTAAGTGCCTAATTCATATGACTTTTGCTGATGTCTGGACTTCATCTAATGTACCATTTTAAAAAAAAATCTGGATACAAGAGCTATATTTAAGTTTCTTTTAGGTAACAAAATTGTATAAGATAGTGCTACTTTGGCACTTTTTATTTCTGGAGTCAATCCATACATCTATGGATGCAAAAAATCAATCATAGAAGAGGGGAGGAATATTTTGATCAATTTTTAGTGAATAATCTAATTCAGCCAATATTCTTCACAATCACATTTACTGCTGTCCACGGGAATATTTTTTGTGTTAGATTTCCCATCAGGTTCTGATACTGTTTATGGCAAATGGTGATGGTCTGCTCATAATAGAATGAACTCTCACCTGTGGAGTTTTCTCAGCTATTTGAAGGGTCTAGAATGCAGCTTGGAATAAAAATATAGACCTTACTGGAATTCAAACGAGCTGGTTCTTCTATACTATAAGTGAAGTATAACCTTTAAAATTGTATAAAAAATTTTTTAAAATTACAAGACCCAAAAACCCAATCAAACCCAATTAAAACCCCCAAACAACCCAATCAAAAAGTGGGGAGAAGGTCTAAATAGATATTTCTCCAAAGAAGACATACAGATGGCCAACAGGCACACAAAACATTACTAATTTTAGAGAAATACAAATCAAAATCACAGTGAGGTATCACTTCACATCAGTCAGAATGGCAATCCTAAAAAAGTCTGCAAATAATAAATGCTAGAGGGAACCAGCATTTACATTCCTACACTGTTGTTGGAATGTAAATTGATGCAGCCATTATGAAAAACAATATGGAACTTCCTTAAAAACTGCAAAAAGAGCTACATTTTAATCTAACAATCCCTTTCCCGGGCATATATATAGGAAAAATGAAAACTTTAACTTGAAAAGATATATGCATCCCAATGTTCATGGTAGCACTATTTACAATAGCCAAGACATGAGAGCAACTTAAATGTCCATCAACAGATGAATGGATAAAGAAGATGTATATATATATATATATATATATATATATATATACACACACACACACACACACACACAGAGAATGAAACGTTATTCAGCCATTATATAAGAATGAATCATTGCCATTTGCAACATGGAAGGACCTAGAGAATATCACACTAATGAAATTAATCAAGCAGAGAAAGTCAAAAATATGATATCACTATATCATCATCATTCTCACGCTCAGTCTTGTCTGACTCTTTGTGGCCCTGTGGACTATAGCCCTCTCCTGGCCATGGGATTTCCCAGGCAGGAATACTGGAGTGGGTTGCCATTTCCTCCTCCAGCTGAACTTCTCCACCCAGGGATCAAACTTGCATCTCCTGCGGCTCCTGCATTGTCAGACAGGTTCTTTACAGCTGAGCCACCAGGGAAGCCTGATAGCACTATATAGGGAATCTAAATAAGATTAAAATGAATCGATATACAAAACAGAAACAGGCTCACAGACAGAGAAAACAAACTTATGATTACCAAGGGGAAAGGGAGGGGTTAGGGATAAGTTAGGAATATAGAATTAACAAACTACTATAAATAAAATAGATAGGCAATAAGGATTTACTATATAACACAGGGAACTATATTCAATATCTTACAATAACGTATAAAGGAAAATAATCTGAAAAGTTATATATATGTATGTATGTATGTGTGTATGTATGTGTATATATATATATATATATATATATATATATCGGAGAAGGCAATGGCACCGCACTCCAGTACTTTTGCCTGGAAAATCCCATGGACGGAGGAGCCTGATAGGCTGCAGTTCATGGGGTCGCTAGAGTCGGACACGACTGAGCGACTTCACTTTGACTTTTCACTTTCATGCATTGGAGAAGGAAATGGCAACCCACTCCAGTGTTCTTGCTTGGAGAATCCCAGGGACGGGGAAGCCTGGTGGGCTCTATGCGTCTATGTCGCACAGAGTTGGACACGACTGACACGACTTAGCAGCATATATATATATATATATATATTTGTTTGTTTGTTTGTTTGTTTATATATATAGTGGAGAAGGCAATGGCACCCCACTCCAGTATTCTTGCCTGGAGAATCCCAGGGATTGGGGAGCCTGGTGGGCTGCTGTCTATGGGGTTGCACAGAGTCAGACACAACTGAAGTGACTTAGCAGCAGCAGCAGCAGTATATATATATGTAAACTGAATCACTTTGCTGTACATCTGAATAACACAATTGTCTTTACACAAAGCAGAGAAGGTAGAATTCTTAAGTCATGGCATCCCCTAAAAATTAAGTCCTAAGGTAGCCAGAAAATACGGCCAATTTTGTTTATCTCTGTAATCGCAAGCTTGGGAATAGTGCCTGGAATATAGAGACTCAACATGTGTTGAATTAATATATGGATAACTAAGAGACCAATTCGATCACCTTTAGTTCAGTTCCATTCAGTTGCTCAGTTGCATTTGACTCTTTGTGACCCCATGAACTGCAGCATGTAAGGCTTCCCTGTCCTTCACTATTTTCCAGAGCTTGCTCAAACTCATGTCCACTGAGTTGGTGATTCTATCTAACCGTCTCATCCTCTGTTGGCGCCTTCTCCTCCTGCCTTCAGTATTTCCCAGCAACAGGGTCTTTTCCAATGAGTCAGTTCTTTGCATTAGTTGGCCAAAGTATTGGAGTTTCAGCTTCAGCATCAGTCCATCCAATGACTATTCAGGACTGATTTTCTTTAGGATTGACTGCTTTGATCTCCTTGCAGTCCAAAGAACTCTCAGGAGTCTTCTCCAACACCACAGTTCAAAAGCATCAGTTCTTCAGTGCTCACCTTTCATTATGGTCCAACTCTCACATTCCTACATGACTACTGGAAAAAACATAGCTTTGACTAGACAGACCTTTGTCAGCAAAGTAATGGCTCTGCCTTTTAATATATTGTCTAGGTTAGTCATAGTTTTTCTTCCAAGGAGCAAGCGTCTTTAATTTCATGGCTGCCATCACCATCTGCAGTGATTTTGGAGCCCAAGAAAATTAAGTCTGTCACTGTTTCCATTTTTACCCATCTATTTGTCATGAAGTGATGTGACCAGATGCCATGATCTTAGATTTCGTTTGTTTGTTTTATTGAAGGATAATTGCTTTACAGAATTTTGTTGTTTTCTGTCAAACCTCAACATGAATCAGCCATAGGTATACATATGTCCCCTCCCTTTTGAACCTCAATCCCATCTCCCTCCCCAACCCACCCGTCTAGGTTAATACAGAGCCACTGTTTGAGCTTCCTGAGCCATATAGCAAATTCCCATTGGCTATCTATTTTACATATGGTAATATAAGTTTCCATGTTACTCTTTCCATACATCTCACCCTTTTCTCCCCTCTCCCCATGTCCATAAGTTTATTCTCTATGTCTGTTTCTCCATTGCTGCCCTGTAAATAAATTCTTCAGCATCATTTTTATAGATTCCATAAATACGTCTTAGAATACAATATTTATCCTTCTCTTTCTGAATCACTTCACTCTGTATAATAGGTTCTAGGTTCATCCACCTTATCAGAATTGATTCAAAGGTATTCTTTTTTATGGCTGAGTAATATCCCACTGTGTGTATGTACCACAACCTCTTTATCCATTCATCTGTCAATGGACATCTAGGTTGCTTCCATGTTTTAGCTATTATAAATAGTGCTTCAATGAACAATGGGATACATGTGTCTTTTTCAGTTTTGGTTTCCTCAGGGTATATGCCTAGGAGTGGGATTGCTGGGTCAGGTGGTGGTTTTATTCCTAGTTTTTTAAGGAATCTACATGCTGTCTTCCATAGTGATTATATCAATTTACATTCCCAACAAGAGTGCAAGGGCATTCCCTTTTCTCCACACACTCTCCAACATTTACTGCAGATTTTTTAATGATGGCCATACTGACTGGTATGAGGTGATATCTCATTGCAGTTGTGATTCGCATTTCTCTAATAATAAATGATGTTAAGTATCTTTTCATGTGTTTGTTAGCCAAATGTATGTCTGCTTTGGAGAAATGTCTGTTTAGGTCTTTTTCCCACTTTCTGATTGGGCTGTTTGCTTTTCTGGGATTGAATTGTATGAGCTGCTTGTATATTTTGGAAATTAATCCTTTGTCAGTTGTTTCATTTGCTACTATTTTCTCCCATTATGAGGGTTGTCTTTTCACCTTGCTTATAGTATTCTTTGCTGTGCAAAAGCTTTTAAGTTTAATCAGGTCCCACTTGTTTTTGTTTTTATTTCCGTTACTCTAGGAGGTAGGTCATAGAGGATCTTGCTTTAATTTATGTCATCAAGTGTTCTATGTTTTCCTCTAAGAGTTTTATAGTTTCTGGTCTTACATTTAGGTCTTTAATCCATTTTGAGTTTATCTTCATGTATGGTGTTAGGAAGTGTTCTAATTTCATCCTTTTACATGTAGCTGTCCAGTTTCCCCAGCACCATTTATTGAAGAGGCTGTCTTTGCCCCACTGTATATTCTTGCCTCCTTTGTCAAAAATAAGTTACCCATAGGTGCATGGGTTTATTTCTGGACTTTCTATCTTGTTCCATTGGTCTATATTTCTGTTTTTGTGCCAGTACCATATTGTTTTGATGACTGTAGCTTTGTAGTATAATCTGAAGTCAGGAAGGTTGATTCCTCCAGCTCCATTCTTCTTTTTCAAGGCTGCTTTGGCTATTTGGGGTCTTTTGTGTTTCCATACGAATTGTGAAAAATTTTTGTTCTAGTTCTGTGAAAAATGCCATTGGTAATTTGATAGGGATCACATTGAATCTGTAGATTGCATTTGGTAACATAGTGATTTTCACAATATTGATTCTTCCTTCCCAGGAACATGGATTATCTCTCCATCTGTTTGTGTCATCTTTGTTTCTTTGATCAGTGTCTAATAATTTTCTGTGTACAGTTCTTTTGCTTGATACAATTTAAATTTTCTTAAATTTACTGAGGTTTGATTTGTGACCCAAAATGTGGTCTATCCTGGAGAATGTTCCATGTGCACTTGAGAAGAAAGTGTATTCTTCTGCATTTGGATGGAATACCCTGACGATATCAACGAGATCCATCTCATCTAATGTATCATTTAAGATTTGTGTTTCCTTATTAATTTTCTATTTTGATGATCTGTCCATTGGTGAGAGTGTGGTGTTAAAGTTGCCTGCTATTACTGTGTTACTGTCGATTTCTCCTTTTATGTCTCTTAGTGATTGTCTTATGTATTGAGGTGCTCCTATTTTGGGTGCATAGATATTTACAATTGTTATGTCTTCCTCTTGGATTGATCCCTTGATCATTATGTAGTGTCCTTCCTTATCTCTTGTAATCTTCTTTATTTTAAGGTCTATTTTGTCTGTTATGAGGACCGGTATTCCAGCTTTCTTTTGCTTCCCATTTGCATGGAATATATTTTTCCATCCTCTCACTTTCAGTCTATATGTGTCTTGAAGTCTGAAAGTGAAAGGGAAGTCGCTCAGTCATGTCCAACTATTTGCAACCCTATGGACTGTAGCCTACCAGGCTGTCCTTCCATGGGATTCTCTAGGCAAGAATACTGGAGTGGGTTGCCATTTCCTTCTCCAGGGGATCTTCCTGACCCAGGGATCAAAGCTGGGTCTCCCGCATTGGAAGCAGATGCTTTAGCCTCTAAGCCACCAGGGAAGCCTGTAGACAGCATAAACGGATTAAATGCTCCAACCAAAAGACACAGACTGGCTGAATGGATGCCAGTCTGTGTCTTTTGGTTGGAGCATTTAATCCATTTATATTTAAAGTAATTATTGATATATATGTTCCTATTGCCATTTTCTTGGAGAAGGAAATGGCAATCCACTCCAGCACTCTTGCCTGGAAAATCCCATGGACGGAGGAGCCTGATAGGCTGCAGTCCATGGGGTTGCAAAGAGTCGGACACAACTGAGTGACTTCACTTCACTTCACTTCATTGCCATTTTCTTAATTGTTTGGGGTTGATTGTGTAGATCTTTTTTCTTCTCTTGTATTTCTTGACGATATAAATCCCTTTAACATTTGTTGTAAAGCTGGTTTGGTGGTACTGAATTCTCTTAACTTTTGCTTATCTGAAAAGCTTTTTATTTCTTCATCACTTTTGAATGAGATCCTTGCCAGGTACAGTAATCTTGGTTGTGAATTTTTGCCTTTCAGTACTTTAAATATATTCTGCCATTCTGTTCTGGCCTGCAGAGTTTCTGCTAAAAGATCAGCTGTTAAGCATATGGGGTTTCCCTTGTTTGTTGCTTCTCCCTTGCTACTTTTAATATTATTTCTTTGTGTTTAATCTTTGTTAGTTTGATCAGTATGTGTCCTGGCATGTTTCTCCCTGGGTTTATCCTGTATGGAACTCTTTGTGCATTTTGGACTTGATTGATTATTTCCTTTTCCATGTTGGGGAAATTTTCAACTATAATCTCCTCAAAAATTTTCTCATACACTTTCCTTTTCTCTTCTGCTTCTGGGACCCCTATAGTTTGATGGTTGGTGCATTTGATATTGTCCCAGAGGTCTCTGAGACTATCCTCAGCTCTTTTCCTTCTTTTTACTTTATTGTGCTCTTCAGAAGTTATTTCCACCATTTTATCTTCCAGCTCACTGATCCGTTCTTCTGCTTCAGATATTCTGCTATTGATTCCTTCTAGAGTATTTTTAATTTCAGCAGTTGTGTTGTTTGTTTCTGTATGTTTATTCTTTAATTCTTCTAGGTCTTTGTTAATTGACTCTTACATTTTCTCCATTTTATTTTCAAGGTTTTTGATCATCTTTACTATCATTATTCTGTATTCTTTTTCAGGCAGCTTGCCTATTTCCTCTTCACTTATTTGGACTTCTATGTTTCTAGTTTGCTCCTTCATTTGTGTAGTATTTCTCTACCTTTTCATTATTTTCTTTTAACTTACTGTGTTTGAGTTATCTCTTTTTTGCAGGCTTCAAGATTGAATTCTTTCTTCCTTTTGGTTTTTGCCCTCCTAAGTTTGGTCCAGTGGTTTGTGTAAGCTTCCTATAGAGTGAGATTTGTGCTGAGTTTTTGTTTATTTGTTTGTTTTTCCTCTGATGGGCAAGGCTGAGTGAGGTGGTAATCCTGTCTGCTGATGACTGGGTTTGTATTTTTGTTTTGTTTTTCATTTAAAGGAGGCATCCTGCACAGGGTGCTCCTGGTGGTTATGCAATGCCAGGTTTTGTATTCCAGTGGTTTCCTTTGCGTGAGTTCTAACTATTTGATACTCTCTGGTGTTAGTTCTCTGGTAGTCCAGGGTCTTGGAGTCAGTGCTCCCACTCCGAAGGCTCAGGGCTTGATCTCTGGTCAGGAATGAAGATTCCACAAGTGGTTTGTTATGGCATTAAGTGAGATTAAAACAAATATCCAAAAACGAGAAACCAAAGATGACCCAGACAAATGGCAGTTACAAAATCAGGCAAATAATAATTAAAAGAATGTAATATACACATATACATATACACCCATGGGCAAAGTCAAAACAGTCCAACAAAAACAAAGTACAGTAGATTGACCCAGCAAACAAAGGAAACCAAAAATTGTATTCAGCAGTTAAGAACAAAACTAACTAAAGCAGAAACTGGAAAACAAAACTAAAGCAAGGTGCCAATTGGGGAATAAAGCAATGAAAATAAAACTAACAAATACGTTGAGAGGAAAGGAAAGAAAGAAAAGAAAGGAAGAATAGATATGCAAAGTTAAATAGAGATAGATAAAGAAGATTTATATACATTAAATATTAACAGCAAGGGGAAAAGAACAGTAGGAAAAGCAAATAAAGGAATACATGTAGAAAAAATAATAATAGGTTTAAAAAATTAAAAACAGGAAAAAAAAAAGGAAAACTCCACAGAACTACAAAAGAGGCAGAGGTTTATAACAACAATAAAAAAATGTGACTGAGAAAAAAAAATAGCTCAAAAACTTAATTATATTTCATAGTGCCAATAAAATTACAACTACAACAGAGGAGGGGAGGAAAAAATAAATCCAAAAGAATCTACAGAACAAGTCAAGACAAGAATAATAAATGTTTTTCTTAAGTCACGGCTGTCAGAGTCCTTTCCCTCTCTGGAAGTCACAATCCACCTCATCTCCCTAGGATGCCCTCCAACACTGTGCTGACCTCTGGACCTGCTATGGGGGCAGCTCAGATTCTAATCTGGTCCTACTCCTGTGTGTTCTTGCCTCCAATGTTCACAGCTATCAGAACTAGTGCATTTTCTTTTGTGGGCACTTTCAATGATCTTTTGTATATTCCATAGACACAGAGTCTGCCTAGTTTATCATATGGATTTAATCTGCAGCTTGTACAGCTGGTGGGAAGGTTTTGGGTTTTCTTCCTTAGCCAGACTACCCCTGGGTTTCAACTGTGTTTTTATTTCTACCTCAGCATGTGGGTCGTCCACTGGGGTTTATTTCTGATCTGCCCTAGAGGACTTGGGTTTGCCCCTGTGAGAGCCATGTATGGAGGTGATGCAGCTGGCTTGGGTCGCAGGGGTTCTGGCAGCACCAGGTACTCAGGGGAGTTGGCGGCTAGGGCAGCAGGAAATATAGTGCTCTAGAAGGGTATGGCAACCAGTATTGGCCAATACGCTCCAGTATTCTTGCCAGGAGAACCCCACTCCCTGACAGAGAAGCCTGGCAGGCCACAGTCTACAGGCTTGCAAAGAATCAGATGCTACCAAAGTGACCCTGCATGCATAGACACAAGGCTTTTTTTGCCTGTGGCAGCTCTGCCCCAGTGACAGTTGAGTGTGAAGGTGGCACAGCTGCTTGGCTTGCAGGGACCCTGGCAGCACCGAGTGTTTAGGGAAATGGACTGCCTCTGCCACAGGAGTTATGGCCCTATCAGAGTCTTTTTTTCAAGCCTCTTGTAGCTGGTTATTAGAAGGCCTCTTTGGCCAGTCTTTAACCTTAGTTCCACCCATTCAGGCACTTAAAGGGCTCCCTTGCCTGGGGTCCTTCTCTGTTGTTCAGTGCATTCGGCACATAGAGGGGGCCTACTCTGTAGACTGGCACATCAGGCATTTAAAGGGGCATCCTAGATAGGGTCCTACTCTGTAGTTCAGTGGTCAGGTGTTTGATGGGCCAGGCTCTCTATTGTTAAGCTGCCAATGCTGGCTTGTGGGCAGAGAGAGGCTATGGTGATGGCTCCACCCCCTACATATACTCAGTAGTATTGCCTTGCTTCCATGGCTGCCCGGCTTTCCTTCACAGGCATTTCCCACCACAATCTCCTCCCTCACATCCCCTCAATCCCTCTCTCCACAGTTAACAGCAGCTTGTGCCCTGGGTTGCTCCACAGTCCCTAAACTCCAGCAACCAGTCACTGCACCTTCCAGGGAACCGGCATCCCTGTCCAGAGTATGTATGACTGCGGCAAGGACTGTCTGATTCTCATTTCATTTAGGCTGTCACAGATAAGCTGTTTCACTCTCAGCCTTCAGTGTTTCTCCTCTGACGCAGACAATTGCCCCGATGTGGGAATCAGACCCCTGCTTCAGTTCCCCCACCTGCTGAGGGCAGGTCCAGTCCTACTAACACTCCTGTTTTTCCCCTAGTTCCTTCATCCTACCAAGTTTTGCGTGGCTCGATATATTCTTTTCTGCTGGTCAGATACTCCTGTCTGCTCTCAGCTGGTGTTATGCATTCATTTCTGTGTCTGGAGGTGTATTCCTGATGCATCCGTGGAGAGAGATCTACTCCACATCCACCTACTCCTCCGCCATCTTGTTCTCTCCCATGATCTTAGTTTTTTGAATGTTGAGCTTTAAGCCAGCTTTTTCACTCTCTTCTTTCACTTTCATCAAGAGACTCTTTAGTTCCTCTTCACTTTCTGCCATTAGGGTGGTGTCATCTGCATATCTGAGGTTATTGATATTTCTCCCAGAAATCTTGATTCCAGCTTGTGCTACATCCAGCCTGGCATTTCACATGAAGTACTCTGCATATAAGCTAAATAAGCAGGGTGATGATATACAGCCTTGATGTTCCCCTTTTCCAATATGGAACCAGTTCACTGTTCCATGAACTTGTTCCAAACAGGAATGGAACTGTTTCTAACAGTTCTAACTGTTGCTTCTTGACCTGCATACAGATTTCTCAGGAAGCAGGTAAGGTGATCCGGTATTCCCAACTCTTCAAGAATTTTCCACAGTTTGTTGTGATCCACATAGTCAAAGGTTTTAGCGTAGTCAATGAAGCAGAAATAGAGGTTTCTCTGGAATTCTCTTGCTTTTTCTACCAACATGACTAGGTTCAAGGGATTTTCCTAAATATTTAATTTTCTATTAACTCCTGAGTTCTCTTGGTTACTCCATGGTTTTCATATGGCATAGTTTTACTAGAATGAGATTTAAACTATTAAGCACTTTGGGCTTTTTCAGGTGGCTCAGCAGTAAAGAATCTGATTGCCAATGTGGGAGATGCAGGCTGGATCCCTGGGTCGGGAAGATCCCCTGGAGGAAAACATGGCAACCCACTTCAGTATTCTCGCCTGGATAATCCCATGGACAGAGGAGCCTGTGGGGCTACAGTTTACGGGGCCACATAGAGTTGGACACTATTGAGCAACTAAGCAACAACATTAAGAATTTTGGAGACAAAGATTGCAATCCAGCTACTAATTACCTCCTGCTCCAACCCACAATGTTACGCTAAATATCCTTACCTGTGTTCCTTTAAGCATATTTTGTAACCATACTTATTACACTATCTTACATTTAACTATACAGTCTACAATGAACTTCTGAGCATGACTTTTTAAATTCAGTTATACCAAGTATCTGACAGATGCTAAGTACTTAGTAAATAAATGTAGTACTTATTGCATAAATGCATGATAACCTTTCTTCAATACATCAATATTACCTATACACCAATATTAAACACAAAGAATTCTTTAAGTTAGCATTGTTCTAGTAGGCAAAATTATTCATTGGAAAATATTGTCAAATTTCCTTATGAGAATACCAAATTTCAGGCCTACATTCCCCAGGAAACCCTTAAGAGAAAATGTATTCTATAACCAAATAACAGATTTCCAACCTTCCTTTTCCCCTAGGCATATTTCTGACTCACAACAGCATATTTCTGTTCTTTCCATGTTTGGGAGATTTGTCCACCAAACAGAGCAAGAGCTGCTTTATTTTAACTGTGGCCTTAAAGTACTTAAAACACTGCCACTCGCTATATGCTTCTGTATAAAAAACTGTCCTTAGTGTAATCAAAAAAAGAGCAGAGAAGATGAAAGCCATTCACTGCCATGCTTCCAATGCTTTATGACTCCTTCTTCAAACCATCATTCACTCTCATCCACCATGACTCATACAAACCCACATCCTTCTCTGTGGCAGGCCCCAGCACACTTCTGGCTTGACCTACTGGGAGTGGAGCTTCATGGTGAGAATAAAGATATCTAGAGTTTCTGATTTCCCTGGTGACTCAGACTGTAAAGCATCTGCCTACAATGTGGGAGACCTGGATTCAATCCCTGGGTCAGCAAGATCCTCCTGAGAAGGAATTGGCAACCCACTCCAGTACTTTTGCCTGGAAAATCCCATGGACTGAGGAGCCTGGTAGGCTACAGTCCATGGGGTCACAAAGAGATGGACATGATTGAGCAACCAAAATCACTACAGATGGTGATTGCAGCCATGAAATTAAAAGACGCTGCTCCTTGGAAGAAAAGCTATGACTAACCTAGACAGCTTATTAAAAAGCAGAGACATCATTTTGCCAACAAAGGTCCATCTAGTCAAAGTTATGGTTTTTCCAGTAGTCATGTATGGACGAGAGTTGGACTATAAAGAAAGCTGAGCACAGAAGAATTGATGCTTTTGAACTGTGGTGTTGGAGAAGACTCTTGAGAATCTTGGACAGCAAGGAGATCCAACCAGTCAATCTCAAAGGAAATCAGTCCTGAATATTCATGGGAAGTACTGATGCTGAAGCTGAAACTCTAATACTTTGGCCTCCTGATGCAAAGAACTGACTCACTGGAAAGGACCGTGATGCTGGGAAAGATTGAAGGCGGGAGGAGAAGGGGACGACAGAGGATGAGATGGTTGCATGGCATCACCAGTTCAATGGACATGAGTTTGTGTAAACTCTGGGAGTTGGTGATGGACAGGGAAGTCTGGCGTGCTGCAATCCATTTGGGGTCGAAAAGAGTTGGATAGGGAGGAGCCAAGATGGCGGAGGAGTAGGACGGGAGAACACTTTCTCCCCCACAAATTCATCAAAAGAGCATTTAAACGTCGAGTAAATTCCACAAAACAACTTCTGAATGCCGGCAGAGGACATCAGGCACCCAGAAAAGCAACCCAACTCTTCGAAAGGAGGTAGGAAAAGATATTAAAAACAAAAAAAAAGAGACAAAAGAGGGAGGGACGGAGTTCCGTCCCGGGAAGGGAATCTTAAAAAGAGAGAAGTTTCCAAACACCAGGAAACCTTCTCACTGCCGAATCTGTGCCGAGCTTTGGAAGCACAGAGGGCAACATAACAGGGAGAAAAATAAATAAACAATTAAAACTCGCAGATTGTGAGCCCTACGGTAACTCCCCCAGCGGAGAAGCAGCGCAGACGCCTGCATCCGCCATTAGCAAGCCGGGGCTGGGCAGGGAGGCGCGGCGTGGGCTGCATCGCTGAGAGTAAGAATCTGGCCTGAATACCCTGAGCGCTATCTGAGCGAAATAATTTGGGCTAGCAAACCAGACTGTGGGATATCTACCACGCGAAAAGCCAGCCCTAACCTAAGACCGCCAGACCCGCGCACGGAACAAAGGACTGAACAGAGATAGCCAGCTGCAGACTTTCCCCCTCAGGTGACAGGCAGCCAGAGCCGGAAGGGGCAATCGCAGCCCCAGAGAGACATTATCTATAAAACTGTAAGCAGGCTTCTTTGCTAACTAAAACTTCTTGGGGGTCTGGACGGTCAACATCTGCCTGAGAAGGTGCGCCGGTTTTAACACCCAGATAACCGAGTGGCGGGGAGGCGATAAGTCGCAGCATTGGCGCTCGCCAAACACCTCATCACCTGAGCTGCTCGGACCTGGGAAGAGCACAAAACGCAGGCCCAACTGAGTCTGCGACTCTGAGGACTACCCGAGTGCCTGAACCTGAGCGGCTTGGACCTGGGAGGTGCATGCAGCCCAGGGCCAGCCTCGGATTGTTCCCGGCGGAACAACCTAGAGTCCGAGCAGTGTGGACAGGGAGGCTACACGCGCCGTGAGCAGGGGCAGACCCAGGGTGGCTGAGGCACTGCGAGCCCACGCCAGTGTTATTTGTTTGCAGCATCCCTCCCTCCCTCCCTCCCCACAGCACGACTGAACAAGTAAGCCTAAAAAAAAAAAAAAAAAAAAAAGTGTCCTCCACCGTGCCCTTTGTGTCAGGGCGGAAACCAGATACTGAAGAGACTAGCAAACAGAAGAAGATATAACAGAGGGAAACGCCTTGGAAGCTACAGGCAATAGATCAAAACCCTGTGGTTACTACGGACTACATAGGAAGGGGCCTATAGATCTTGAGAAATATAAATCTGACCAAGGAACTAGCCAAAAATGAACTGAACCCACAACACCCACAAAAAAACAAAAAAGTCCTAGATATATTTTTATTATTTTTACGATCATTCTTTCCTTTTTTTTTTTAATTAAAAAAAAATTTTTTTAAGTCCTCTATTGTTCCTTTAAATTTCACTTTTATAACCTATTACTTTGCAAAAAAAAAAAAAAAAAGACCCTATTTTTTTCTTCTTCAGCAAACTTCATATATATATATTTTATAATTTTTTGACCTTGTTTTTTGTTTGTTTTTGTTTTTGTTTTTTTCTTCTTTTCTTTAACATTGTATTTTTGAAATTCCAAACTCTACTCTAGATTTTTAATTTTCACTTTTTGGTATACTTTATCAATTTTGTACCTATAGTTTTTTTTATATAATTTCTGACTTTTTTTTTTTTTTCCTTCTCTGTTTCTTTCTCTTCTTCTTTTATATAACATTGTATATCTGAAATTCCAAACTTTACTCTAGATTTTTAATTTATGCTTTTTGGTATCTGATATCAATTTTGTACCTGTATTTTCTTTATAATTTTTGTGACATTGTTCGTATTTGTTTGTTTGTTTTCTCTCTTTATTTTTCTTCTTCTTCTCCTTCTTTTTTTTTTTAACATTGTATTTTTGAAATTCCAAACTCTACTCTAGATTTTTAATTTTTGCTTTCTGGTATTAGTTATCAATTTTGTACCTGTACTTTCTTTATAATTTTCGCGACCTTGTTTGTTTTTGTTTGTTCGTTCTTTAACATTGTATTTTTGAAATTCCAAACTCTACTCTAGATTTTTAATTTTGCTTTCTGGTATTAGTTATCAATTTTGTACCTGTATTTTCTTTATAATTTTCAAGACCTTGTTTGTTTTTGTTTGTTCGTTCTTTCTCTCTTTCTTTTCCTTCTTCTTTTCTTTAACATCATATTTTTGAAATTCCAAACTCTACTCTAGATTTTTAATTTTTACTTTTATGTATTTGTTACCAATTTTGTACCTTTAAGGACCCAATCTTCAGGACCCATTTTTCACTAGGGAGTGAGATTACTGGCTTGACTGCTCTCTCTCCCTTTGGACTCTCCTTTTTCTCCGCCAGGTCGCCTGTGTCTCCTCCCTAACCCCTCTCTACTCTACCCAACTCTGTGAAATTCTGTGTGTTCCAGACGGTGGAGAACACTTAGGGAACTGATTACTGGCTGGATCTGTCTCCCTCCTTTTCATTCCCCCTTTTATCCTTCTGGCCACCTCTGTTACCTTCCTCCTTCTTCTATTCTCTGTATAACCCCGTGAACATCTCTAAGTGGTCCAGTTGTGGAGTGCACATAAGGAAGTGACTACTGGCTAGCCCACTCTCTCCACTATTGATTCCACCTCATCTCATTTGGGTCACCTCTAACTCCCTCCTCCCTCTTCTCTTCTCCATGTAACCCTGTGAACCTCTCTGAGTGACCCTCACTGTAGAGAAACTTTTCATCTTTCACGTAGATGTTTTATCAATGGTGCTGTATAGAAGGAGAAGTTTTGAAACTTCTGTAAAAATAAGACCGATAACCGGAAGCAGGGGGCTTAAGTCCAAACCCTGACTCCAGGGAACTCCTGACTCCAAGGAACATTAATTGACGGGAGCTCATCAAATGCCTCCATACCGACACTGAAACCAAGCACCACACAAGGGCCAATAAGTTCCAGGGCAAGACATACCAAGCAAATTCTCTAGCAACAAAGGAACACAGCCCTGAGCTTCAAGATACAGGCTGCCCAAAGTCACCCCAAAACTATAGACATCTCATAAATCATTACTGGACATTTCATTGCACTCCAGAGAGAAGAAATACAGCTCCACCCACCAGAACACCGACACAAGCTTCCCTAACCAGGAAACCTTGACAAGCCACCTGTACAAACCCACACACAGTGAGGAAACGCCACAATAAAGAGAACTCCACAAACTGCCAGAATACAGAAAGGACACCCCAAACTCAGCAATTTAAACAAGATGAAGAGACAGAGGAGTACTCAGCAGATAAAGGAACAGGATAAATGCCCACCAAACCAAACAAAAGAGGAAGAGATAGGGAATCTACCTGATAAAGAATTCCGAATAATGATAGTGAAATTGATCCAAAATCTTGAAACTAAAATGGAATCACAGATAAATAGCCTGGAGACAAGGATTGAGAAGATGCAAGAAAGGTTTAACAAGGACCTAGAAGAAATAAAAAAGAGTCAATATATAATGAATAATGCAATAAGTGAAATTAAAAACACTCTGGAGGCAACAAATAGTAGAATAACAGAGGCAGAAGACAGGATTAGTGAATTAGAAGATAGAATGGTAGAAATAAATGAATCAGAGAGGATAAAAGAAAAACGAATCAAAAGAAATGAGGACAATCTCAGAGACCTCCAGGACAATATTAAACGCTACAACATTCGAATCATAGGGGTTCCAGAAGAAGAAGACAAAAAGAAAGACCATGAGAAAATACTTGAGGAGATAATAGTGGAAAACTTCCCTAAAATGGGGAAGGAAATAATCACCCAAGTACAAGAAACCCAGAGAGTCCCAAACAGGATAAACCCAAGGAGAAACACCCCAAGACACATATTAATCAAATTAACAAAGATCAAACACAAAGAACAAATATTAAAAGCAGCAAGGGAAAAACAACAAATAACACACAAGGGAATTCCCATACGGATAACAGCTGATCTTTCAATAGAAACTCTTCAAGCCAGGAGGGAATGGCAAGACATACTTAAAATGATGAAAGAAAATAACCTACAGCCCAGATTATTGTACCCAGCAAGGATCTCATTCAAGTATGAGGGAGAAATCAAAAGCTTTTCAGACAAGCAAAAGCTGAGAGAATTCTGCACCACCAAACCAGCTCTCCAACAAATACTAAAGGATATTCTCTAGACAGGAAATACAAAAACGGTGTATAAACTCGAACCCAAAACAATAAAGTAAATGGCAACGGGATCATACTTATCAGTAATTACCTTAAACGTAAATGGGTTGGATGCCCCAACCAAAAGACAAAGACTGGCTGAATGGATACAAAAACAAGACCCCTACATATGTTGTCTACAAGAGACCCACCTCAAAACAGGGGACACATACAGACTGAAACTGAAGGGCTGGAAAAAGATTTTCCATGCAAATAGGGACCAAAAGAAAGCAGGAGTAGCAATACTCATATCAGATAAAATAGACTTTAAAACAAAGGCTGTGAAAAGAGACAAAGAAGGTCACTACATAATGATCAAAGGATCAATCCAAGAAGAAGATATAACAATTATAAATATATATGCACCCAACACGGGAGCACCACAGTACGTAAGACAAATGCTAACAAGTATGAAAGGAGAAATTAATAATAACACAATAATAGTGGGAGACTTTAATACCCACTTACACCTATGGATAGATCAACTAAACAGAAAATTAACAAGGAAACACAAACTTTAAACGATACAATAGACCAGTTAGACCTAATTGATATCTATAGGACATTTCATCCCAAAACAATGAATTTCACCTTTTTCTCAAGCGCACATGGAACCTTCTCCAGGATAGATCACATCCTGGGCCATAAAGCTAGCCTTGGTAAATTCAAAAATAGAAATCATTCCAAGCATTTTTTCTGACCACAATGCAGTAAGATTAGATCTCAATTACAGGAGAAAAACTATTAAAAATTCCAACATATGGAGGCTGAACAACACACTGCTGAATAACCAACAAATCACAGAAGAAATCAAAAAAGATATCAAAATTTGCATAGAAACAAATGAAAATGAAAACACAACAACCCAAAACCTGTGGGACACGGTAAAAGCAGTCCTAAGGGAAAGTTCATAGCAATACAGGCACACCTCAAGAAACAAGAAAAAAGTCAAATAAATAACCTAACTCTACACCTAAAGCAACTAGAAAAGGAAGAAATGAAGAACCCCAGGGTTAGTAGAAGGAAAGAAATCTTAAAAATTAGAGCAGAAATAAATGCAAAAGAAACAAAAGAGACCATAGCAAAAATCAACAAAACCAAAAGCTGGTTCTTTGAAAGGATAAATAAAATTGACAAACCATTAGCCAGACTCATCAAGAAACAAAGGGAGAAAAATCAAATCAACAAAATTAGAAACGAAAATGGAGAGATCACAACAGACAACACAGAAATACAAAGGATCGTAAGAGACTACTATCAACAATTATATGCCAATAAAATGGACAACGTGGAAGAAATGGACAAATTCTTAGAAAAGTACAACTTTCCAAAATTGGACCAGGAAGAAATAGAAAATCTTAACAGACCCATCACAAGCATGGAAATTGAAACTGTAATCAAAAATCTTCCAGCAAACAAAAGCCCAGGTCCAGACGGCTTCACAGCTGAATTCTACCAAAAATTTAGAGAAGAGCTAACACCTATCCTGCTCAAACTCTTCCAGAAAATTGCAGAGGAAGG
This sequence comes from Bos javanicus, assembly GCF_032452875.1. Taxonomy (NCBI): domain Eukaryota; kingdom Metazoa; phylum Chordata; class Mammalia; order Artiodactyla; family Bovidae; genus Bos; species Bos javanicus. The sequence continues at coordinate 89,426,033 of NC_083868.1, forward strand.
TAAACTTCCAAACTCATTCTATGAGGCCACCATCACCCTAATACCAAAACCTGACAAAGATCCCACAAAAAAAGAAAACTACAGGCCAATATCACTGATGAACATAGATGCAAAAATCCTTAACAAAATTCTAGCAATCAGAATCCAGCAACACATTAAAAAGATCATACACCATGATCAAGTGGGCTTTATCCCAGGGATGCAAGGATTCTTCAATATCCGCAAATCAATCAATGTAATACACCACATTAACAAATTGAAAAATAAAAACCATATGATTATCTCAATAGATGCAGAGAAAGCCTTTGACAAAATTCAACATCCATTTATGATAAAAACTCTCCAGAAAGCAGGAATAGAAGGAACATACCTCAACATAATAAAAGCTATATATGACAAACCCACAGCAAACATTATCCTCAATGGTGAAAAATTGAAAGCATTTCCTCTAAAGTCAGGAACAAGACAAGGGTGCCCACTTTCACCATTACTATTCAACATAGTTTTGGAAGTTTTGGCCACAGCAATCAGAGCAGAAAAAGAAATAAAAGGAATCCAAATTGGAAAAGAAGAAGTAAAACTCTCACTATTTGCAGATGACATGATCCTCTACATAGAAAACCCTAAAGACTCCACCAGAAAATTACTAGAAATAATCAATGACTATAGTAAAGTTGCAGGATATAAAATCAACACACAGAAATCCCTTGCATTCCTATACACTAATAATGAGAAAACAGAAAGAGAAATTAAGGAAACAATTCCATTCACCATTGCAACGGAAAGAATAAAATACTTAGGAATATATCTACCTAAAGAAACTAAAGACCTATATATAGAAAACTATAAAACACTGGTGAAAGAAATCAAAGAGGACACTAATAGATGGAGAAATATACCATGTTCATGGATTGGAAGAATCAATATAGTGAAAATGAGTATACTACCCAAAGCAATTTATAGATTCAATGCAATGCCTATCAACCTACCAACAGTATTCTCCACAGAGCTAGAACAAATAATTTCACAATTTGTATGGAAATACAAAAAACCTCGAATAGCCAAAGCGATCTTGAGAAAGAAGAATGGAACTGGAGGAATCAACCTACCTGACTTCAGGCTCTACTACAAAGCCACAGTTATCAAGACAGTATGGTACTGGCACAAAGACAGAAATATTGATCAATGGAATAAAATAGAAAGCCCAGAGATAAATCCACGCACATATGGACACCTTATCTTTGACAAAGGAGGCAAGAATATACAATGGATTAAAGACAATCTCTTTAACAAGTGGTGCTGGGAAATCTGGTCAACCACTTGTAAAAGAATGAAACTGGACCACTTTCTAACACCATACACAAAAATAAACTCAAAATGGATTAAAGATCTAAACGTAAGACCAGAAACTATAAAACTCCTAGAGGAGAACATAGGCAAAACACTCTCTGACATACATCACAGCAGGATCCTCTATGACCCACCTCCCAGAATATTGGAAATAAAAGCAAAAATAAACAAATGGGACCTAATTAACCTTAAAAGCTTCTGCACATCAAAGGAAACTATTAGCAAGGTGAAAAGACAGCCTTCAGAATGGGAGAAAATAATAGCAAATGAAGCAACTGACAAACAACTAATCTCAAAAATATACAAGCAACTCCTACAGCTCAACTCCAGAAAAATAAACGACCCAATCAAAAAATGGGCCAAAGAACTAAATAGACATTTCTCCAAAGAAGACATACAGATGGCTAACAAACACATGAAAAGATGCTCAACATCACTCATTATCAGAGAAATGCAAATCAAAACCACTATGAGGTACCATTTCACACCAGTCAGAATGGCTGCGATCCAAAAGTCTACAAATAATAAATGCTGGAGAGGGTGTGGAGAAAAGGGAACCCTCTTACACTGTTGGTGGGACTGCAAACTAGTACAGCCACTATGGAGAACAGTGTGGAGATTCCTTAAAAAACTGGAAATAGAACTGCCTTATGATCCAGCAATCCCACTGCTGGGCATACACACTGAGGAAACCAGAAGGAAAGAGACACGTGTACCCCAATGTTCATCGCAGCACTGTTTATAATAGCCAGGACATGGAAGCAACCTAGATGTCCATCAGCAGATGAATGGATAAGAAAGCTGTGGTACATATACACAATGGAGTATTACTCAGCCATTAAAAAGAATACATTTGAATCAGTTCTAATGAGGTGGATGAAACTGGAGCCTATTATACAGAGTGAAGTAAGCCAGAAGGAAAACATAAATACAGTATACTAATGCATATATATGGAATTTAGAAAGATGGTAACAATAACCCTGTATACAAGACAGCAAAAGAGACACTGATGTATAGAACAGTCTTATGGACTCTGTGGGAGAGGGAGAGGGTGGGAAGATTTGGGAGAATGGCATTGAAACATGTAAAATATCATGTAGGAAACAAGTTGCCAGTCCAGGTTCGATGCACGATGCTGGATGCTTGGGGCTGGTGCACTGGGACGACCCAGAGGGTTGGTATGAGGAGGGAGGAGGGAGGAGGGAGGAGGGTTCAGGATGGGGAACACATGTATACCTGTGGCGGATTCATTTTGATATTTGGCAAAACTAATACAATTATGTAAAGTTAAAAATAAAATAAAATTAGAAAAAAAAAAAAGAAAAGAGTTGGACATGACTGAGTGACTGAACTGACTGAACTGAACTGAGTTTCTAACCAACCAGCTGGTGAATAGGACAGGGTTCTGACTAATCAAAGAAAATTCACTCCTACATACCTGTGTATTTACATTGTACACAAGTCTGTCTACAAACACAAAACAAACCACATCATTGTAAAGGAACAGAACTCAGAATGCCCTTGTGAAGGACTATGCAGCGTCCTCAGGAGGGAAACTGGCTCAGGAAGACCACACTGTTAAAGTCACAGTTCATAGTCTGTGTATTTCAGAATGTAAAGCGTTGGCTTGATTCTTCTAAAATCACTGCTTCAAAACTCGATGCCAAAAGTAGCAGCAGCAGGCATCGCCAATCAGACCATGTTGTTCCCTTGCTTGAAGCCTTTTAATGGATTCCAATTGTGCTGGGAGCCCAGCTTGTGGGCATGATTTACAAGTGTTTTGATGCTCTGTGTGTGCTCCAGTCTCATCTCTCATCATCCCCTCTCTCACCGCCCAGGATCTCTTTTGACTGTCCTACTGGTGATTGTTTTCAGCTGCTGATCCACACTCCCAATGCTGGACCCATCACACCCCTTCTTCTATGCTCCCATTTCCTCCAGTGACTCCCTACAGTGGACTGTTTTGCCCACTGTTGAAATTAGCCTGTCCTCTTTCCTGTTTTCTCTACAAAAAAATAAATAACTTGAGAGCAGCAGTTGTGTCTGTAGGACTCATTGCTTATTCCCAGGACCTTGTACAGTGCCCAGTGCATCATAAGTTAGTAAATAAATATTTTTTCAAAGAACGAATACATGTAAAGAAGGAAATAAACATTCCTGTTAGTTATCTTCAAATAATAACTAAATATTTCATTAATATCATTTCCCCCTAGGAAAATAACATTATATAAGTCTAAAACCAAACCATATGATATTTTATGAAGGTTGCTTTGCTATAAATAGAAAATTAGTTATTATTATGATTATTATCAAGCACCATACTATATTTATGCCCTTTAATTTTCAATTAGGTTACAAAAAATAAACCCTATATCTACCCACTCTATTCCCTACAAAATGATATTCAGATATCTAAATTCAATAAGCTGGAGATAACTGTAAATCCAAAATCCACTAATTTTGGATTTACAGTTATCTCTATTACACCTAAAGGAGAGTGCTTTCAATGACTAGTCCAGGGTTACTGGTACCCAGACACTGTGCCATTTGGAGCCCATAAACCTTGATAACTCTCAGAGGAAGGAGCCTGCACCACTCAGTATATGTATTCTTCCAGCTATAAAGTCCCCCATACAAAATGCTGTATATATAGCACAGTGGCATTTTATACATATAAAAGAGGTAAACTTTTATTCTTGTAATATTCCAGAGTTTTCAGAGGGGATCACGTGATAATAAAGCTGTCTCTCCTACAAGCACTTGGCCTCCTGTCTTCTTCTGCATGTGAATAAAGGACTGCATTTGAATTCCTGCTGAAATAAGCCTTAATTGATTTTTTCAGGTGTTTCCTACTGCCATAGCAACCTTAATCAAATATCTTTTCATGAATAGCCTTGCCAATTGCAATATAATATTCTCACTGAATACAGTCTCCAGTTCTCTTTTTGCCAAGATCTCTGAAGCTTTCTCTTTCTTGACCTAACATTTCCTTCAAGTTCCTAAGCCCCATGAAAATAATATACTTAAATAGCATGCATGATTTTTAAAAATCAGAAGCTCCTAAGAGTTCCATAAGTAATGACACACACATAAAAGATAAAAATAGATCAGGCTTTCAAGGGTAATAGATATTTTAATGCTGGCATGATTTGTCAAATATGTATAATCCTTTTCAAATCACCTTTGAAGGAACTGTTTTTGCTTTTTGCTTTTTTCTCCCAAGAAAAATCATTATTCCTCTTAAGCGAGAACATCTTGTCAAGTGTTGCAGTTCAACAAAATAAGGAAAACATCTCTGCCAAAATGCAGCAAATGTGATTACACAAGGCCAAGGAGAAGTCCATAATTAGATCATTACCATGGAAACAACCTAATTACATGTGTAAAGCAGGGAGGGCTGAGTTGCAGATCTGAATATGTTAATACCATTGTCTATGTTATAATATTTCTGCTACTTAGCCTTCCTCAAATGTAATCATATAAGCCATATAGATAAATCCCAACTCAGTTTAAACGAATGAAAAATTACTGTGCAGTTATGTGAATGGAGTTTATGAATATTCACTATCTTCGTTATAAACACACACCAAAACATTTAAATGAGAAAAAATGTAAGTATTAATAATAAATGTACATGAAAAAAGAAACATATATTAGCACATAAATAGCCTTAAGTATGCATTCTGTAATTACACACTGTGCAGAAATTATAAGGACAACCAAAGTTAGAAAAAGGTAATTAAATTATTTAAAGCATATATTCTTTATTTATACTAAGGAATAATTTTATGTGGTCTACTCCAGGTTATTTAAAGTCTAGTTGTTTTCTAAGGTCTCATTTGATCCCTGAAGGCTAAAATGTAAGTGTCCAAGTAACTTTTGTTCAAGGCACAGTCAAAGTATACACCACATCCCTAGGGGCAGTTGAGAGTCTACCAAGAACAATTTTGTTAATATAAGGACTAATTAACTTTTTAAAATTATCAAATCTAAATACCTGTTCCTAACTTCCTTTCAACACTATTTACAAATATTCTTGTGTTTGAATTTGTTAAACATCTTTCATTTACTATCCTTGTTTATCCTAATTGGGCCCTCTTCTGTCAGTCATCTTGGACACTGGCAGTCAGTCACCATCTTCAGTTTTGTTGTTGTTGCTATTTTGGCAAACTTTGCAACAGAGACATGAGACCATTTGACTACTTAACCCAGACAGAACAGAAGTTGTTTATCTGCATTATATTTGATGCTGATAACACTGAAGATATTCCTGTATTAATTAAAGCAACGAGCTTAAAATTAGCTTTTATTTACCAAAGATTACCCTAGATCATGGGATTCCCAGGTGGTAAAGAATTCTCCTGCCAATGCAGAAGACACAAGTGATGAAGGTTCTCCCTGGGTAGGAAAGATGCCCTGGGGTAGAAAATTCTTCCCTGGAAAATTCCATAGACAAAAAAGCCTGGAGGGCTAGGATTACAGTCCATGGGGTTGTAAAGAGTTGGACACAACTGAGGGACTGAACATGCATCCGAGATCACGTGAGCTCAAAAAATTTGGGTTAGTTTTTATTTTATCTCTGAGATTTAGAAATATAGTTAACCCTTGAACAATGTGAAGGTTAGAAGTGCTGACACCCCACGAAATAAAAAACCATGTACAACTTAACTCTTGGCCCTCCATATCCTTGGTTTCACATCTATGGATTCAACCAACCATGAGTGATGTAGTATGGAGTATATATTTATTGAAAAAAGTCTGCATATAAGAGGACCCATGCAGTTCAAACCTGTATTGTTCAAGGATCAACTGTACTTAATTTATAGATACTTATCTTTAAGCTAATTAAATAGAGCCCTTCTACAAGTTAATTTTGACAATAACATTCAAAGGTAGAAAATATTCACAATGTACATACATAAACATACAGGTAGTCACAGACAGAGATATATCATAGTTTTCATTTTAAAACTTTAGTAATGAATCAATAACAACTCACTAGTTTATAAATAATGGTTGGAATAAATAAACTTCACTCACTCAAATACATAAAATCCTTTCTTATTTGTGGAAGAGTTTTAGGATCTAAATTTTCATTTGATGAATAATCATAAGATGGCTGTAAAATATAGAGTTTGGGCAAGAACTCTATAGAGAACTCTTCTGTCTCTATAGAGATTCATAAGATAAAGACAGTTGTTTCTATTAGTCCTTGAATATTGGCTTCCTGATGATCAATCTCTTATTTCTACAAGAGCCTGAAGAATTGCTGAGAAGATGGAGAATTTTTTTAAGAAGGGGGATTTAAAATTGGATCTTTAAATTTAATTTCCGTTCTTTTATCTTAATAAGGGATTCCCTAAGACTTGTTGTTATGCCTGTGTGGTTTTCTTTCAATCTTATCCTCCCATAAATACTACTATGACAGCTGTTTATTGTGAGAGCACTCAATTTTGTTTTTTTTTTCTTTCAAATATAGCCAATTTCAAGGATCTATCATTTGGTCATTGATGAGTAGGATCTTATGTTAATTTCAAATAGCAACTCAAACTAATAAGCTTTTTTATGGCTTAACCAAAGATGTGAAAGACATCTCACAGAGTATGTCTTTCTCTCACAAGATCAAGAAAGTTCACTCTCAGAGTTAATTTAAAAAAGTAAAAGCCCTTCATTGCTACAGGGGGTAAGAATGGTATAGAGAAGATGGTATCTCCAGTTTCCCCTGAGAATGTGGTATCCCTCCAGTCATAGACCTGCCAATCTGTGGCACCAGGCAGGTGCTACTGGAATGGGACTTTTCCACCACTGTTGTTGTGCAGTCACCCAGTTCATGTTTGACTCTTTGCAACCCCAAGGAGTGCAGCACGCCAGGCCTCCCTGTTCCTCACCATCTCCTGGAGTTTGCCCAAGTTCATGTCCATTGCATCAGTGATGCCATCCAGCCATCTCATCCTTTGACACCCTCTTTTCCTTCTGCCCTCAATCTTTCCCAGCATCAGGGACTTTTCCAATGAGTCAGCTATTCACATCAGATGACCCAAATACTGGAGCTTCAGCTTCAGCATCAGTCCTTCCAGTGAATATTCAGGGTTGATTTCCCTTAAGATTTCCATCACAAACAAGCAACAAACTTGAGATGACAAAAGCTCCATAAGAACTAGAATGCCTTATGACAAATTCCCGTGAGAGCTAGAATGGCCAAACAGAGTGCTGCTTATGACACTGTGTTGTGAAACCCTAGTCTATTCAACTGGCTACCAAATGCATCCCAGTACATCTTCTGGATGCAAAGATCAGACAGAATATATCCAGTCATCACAGAGCCAAGCTCTCAGGACACAGAACCAGATGGAAGAAAAAACCTCATACAGTTCTCACATACGGGGTGCACAGCAAAGCCTACCTAAACAGAGGCAGGTCTGGAGGAAACTTATCTTACCAGTCTGTGTGTGGGGCCAGCTTGGACAGCAAGTGTATGAAGGGCCTATGCCTGATGTTCTTCCCTATGGTTCTTCCTTCTTATGACAAATGACACATTAGATACAGACAAAGAAAAGCAGTGACCATCTTAGGGAGGAAAGTATCAGTAAAAATTGAGAGTACTCATTTACCAAATATCAGAGTCACTACGTCCCCAAGAACCAGTTCCACAGATATTTTCTCCTGCTAATCTAAATTTAGAATGAGAGAAAAAGGACACTCATGACTTTTCCCTTCCTTCAGACCCCACAGGCAGAATCAGGGAAGCTGATGTGTGAAGAAGCTATTATTTGCTACTGGCTTTTGCTAGAGGTTCCAGGATCTCTCAGCTGTGGCAGCCTGGGGTTGGGAAGGGGGAATCAGGGTCCAGCCAATATCCTGCCAACTATGCCAACTACTGGGGCGGGATAAATCCCCCTTCCCATCCCTCTTGAGTTCTTTTAGCTGACCTAATAATAATTAAATTGACATGAGACAGATTAACAGCAGGAAAAGAAATTTAATTTGAATGCAAGGAGATCTCATAGCAATGGAATCCCTGAAATGACCAAAGCAGGCTGTTTATATATCATTTTTAGACAAAGAAACAATTATTAATGAAGATCTAGCAAAACAAAGGGGCTTGTGCTTGGGGTAGCAGACTGATGAAAAACAAAGTTTGTTTATACAGCTTTGTTAGCCTTGAATACCCTAACTCTGGTGATAAAGATGCTTTTTATCCTCCTGGAAGAAAGCAGATACCTTCACATGGAAGATTTAGTTCCGACTTTCAGGGTGAAAGAGGGTGCAGGGTCTGAGTAGTTTTTTTTTTTTTATATCATTTTTTTTTTCCATCAGCTGTTTCTCAAGTAACTTTAGTTCAAAATAGTCAATATGCCATTAAGGCACATTTGGGGGCAGCCTGCCTTGGGCCTCAACAACTGTAGCATAGGCTGAGTCTAGCCTTCCCTTCCACATTCAACCTGGGTGGTCCTAAACCAGGATACTGCATTCACTGAGGCTTCTTCTCCCTTTAGTGTCCTGCCAGTCAGCCTATAGAACACACACACTACTGAGATGCAGAGAAGGAGCATGAAATGGAGACAAGATTACTGTATTTGGGCGTAAGCACATTATATAACCTCTTTAGGCTGTAACTGTTTTCTCTGTTGAATGATGGCAGTGGGATGAGAATCTGGAGGGGGTGATGAGAGAAGGAATCTTTACAATTCCTTCCAGCTATTATATTCCATGAAGAAAATGAATTTTCTTTATGTCCTTCTTTAATTAGCTTCCTCCCAGCCTGAAAAACCTTCAGTGGTACCCCATTTTGATAAATTGCAAATATGAAAGCCCCTGCCTTTCAGAACACCCTTTAATCCAGCTCCAGTGGCATCGCCCAACCTTGTTTTCCTCTGTACTGTTTTCCTACAATTTCTCACTCCACCTCACTGGTCTAGCCAGATTTTCTCACAAATTCACACTTTTTCAATCACAGCTTTTTCTTGACCCCCACACTGCTTCCTTCTTCATGAACCTGACACATGGTAGGCACTCAAAAGATGTTTGTGGCTGGATTGCTGAAGCATGCTCTCCACAAACCAAATCCCAGCCCAGTTTTCCAAGAACAGATCAGGCCCTACTCCATCTGGGAGGCTTGCCCTGGTCCTCTGACTTGCATAATCATGTTCTTCTGTAATCCACAGAATTCATGTTGTAACACACCATTAGGATCTATAGTCATGACCTCTTAGTCATTGTCAGAAGTGTGTGGAAAATGTAATTTACTCATTACAAGCAGACATTCTGAAGACTAATAGAAGTCATCTTCTATTTCTTCATAATCACACACCACCTAACCCCACACTGAATCCCTGATAGGTACTTGCTGCTGCTACTGCTGCTAAGTTGCTTCAGTCGTGTCCGACTCTGTGCGACCCCATAAATGGCAGCCCACCGGGCTCCCCGTCCCTGGGATTCTCCAGGCAAGAATACTGGAGTGGGTTGCCATTTCATGCAAGTAAAAAGTGAAAGTGAAGTGTCTCAGTCGTGTCTGACTCTTCATGACCCCATGGACTGCAGCCTACCAGGCTCCTCCGTCCATGGGATTTTCCAGGCAAGAGTACTGGAGTGGGGTGCCATTGCCTTCTCCATGATAGGTACTTAGGAAATATTAAGTTGATAGGCTGGGAGGCAGTCTGAGAACATTTCCCCTCCCTGGGATGCATATAATACAATCTCCACCTGGTAAAATATTCATCTTTCAAAAACTAACTCAAATGCCAGCTGAATGTGGCCTTTTCTTCCATATCCCTATTAGTCCTAGTTATGCTGCCCTCATTATCTGTTTATACAGCTATCTCCCCACTTAAACAATGAATTCCTTCCCTTCAGAAAAGAATCAAATTTCACTTTTGCTGTAATTCTATGCCCAGTATTACCCCAACAACATAACAAATAAATACCAATAATGCTAAACAAAAGTGTAGAATGAATGAGCATACCCTTCAGGAAAAGAGTAGATTTTTGCTTCGCTCTCTCTGAAAACTGTAAAACCAACTTTGGACAATTTGTGATGAAGAATTAGTGTGAGGTTTGAGACCCAATTTGTAAGTTCACGATTTAAGTCGTATACAGGGTCAAGGGATAGAACTATCCACAGGTTTCTAGTATCTATACCAAATCTTCCCCCAATTACCTTCAGTAGTTCTGAGTTGGCTGTGCATTATTATAGTGCATTCTGTGGCTTCCAAAATCCCAATTCAAGATTAGTTACTTAAAAACCACCATTAGAAATTAACATAGTTAATATAAATATTAGAAAGTAAAAAGAATTAACCTGTTACAATATCTTCTCCTGGGATCATCCATAAGTTGCTATGAGACTTAAATTGCTCCTTTGAACACCATGTATGTACCACCCCATCAATAGCATCTACCTCAGTTTATTAATGTACTACTTATACTGTACTGGATGCATAGTCTTGGGAGCAGAGACAGTTTTAGACATCTCCCTATTCTTTGTAGCACCTAACACAGTAATTTCTATGAGTAGGGGCTAAGTAAACACTTACTCTACAAATGTATTAATGACCATATTCTAAATTTCTAATGAATTTTAAACTGAGAAACATGTTAGAAATACTCTGATCACAGTATCAGTAATGATTGTCTTTTGCCTGAGCAACTTACTTGTTTCACATACTGACCTTAATGAAATGTATTATCACTTGCATTTCTTTTCTTAAAGTAGTCCACTAGACATCTTAAAACCAACTTGATGCACCAGAAACAGCAAGTACATGGTTCTTCAAGGCACAATTTCATATACAAAGGTTGTCCTCTTTTAGTTATACCTTTATTTTCGCTTTGTATAATTTTCCCTACTAATTTCAATTTAATATTATCTTGTTATATAATATGCATCTTTGTGAGCTGTCTTAAATTATTTTCAAGCCAAACAGGTGTTCATGAACATAAATAAACAGATATGTAAGATACAATAATATAAGTAAATAAGGAGCATCAAATTCAAGACTTTCTTGATTAAATATCATTCCCAAATGTGCTAAATTGGTAAATTTCCTTAAATTGTTATCACTAAATCACAATTTTAATTACTCTATAGGTTATTCATAATTTTGCTCATGTTTGAGAAATATCTTTTATTTCCCATGTAATCATCTGATCTCATTATTATATACTTCAAACTTAGCTAGTGGCTTTATGGGGAAAAAAGAGAATGAGAAGGTCTTCAAGATTATCTTCATACTTTAAGAGCGAGGATACAATTATGGCTGGCATAGCATTTATCATGGGCTGGCACTGTACTAAGAATTTAAGGTCACCATTTAATCCTCACAAAAACCCTAAAAGATAATACAACTATTATTACTGGATGTTACTGGTGAAGAAACCAGACACTCAGAAGTTTGGTAACTTGCCAAGATCACCCCTTGAGCACATGGCACAGCTGGAATTGGAACCCAAGCCAACTGTCCTAAAAGCTGGGTTTCTAACCATTTTGTCACACTGCCTCAACAACCCTGAGACTTCCAAGTCTTTCAGAGCTTGAAAATGTTAGCTTTCATATTGTCCAGAAACTATGACAACAAATTAAGGAGAAATGGCAAACTGTATGATCAGTTTCCCCACTGCAACTAAAAGACTATTATCCTCTCACACCTACTCTGTTCCCTAAGATAACACCTCCCAGATCTGGCCTGAAGAAGCCAAATAAACCATTAATGGATGGAGCTTTAAAAAAAACTCTGTGGATTCTTAAGAAATTCAAATGCCATTTAAGTGCAAAGGCTTGAGAGAAAGGGGAATTTTCTTTTATTCTTGCAGTAAAATTACTCATTCCCTCCTGCTATTAGAAGTCATTTGTTGCTTCAGTCAATACTGCCCAGGGCAGGCCTGGGCTTTATTTGCCATATCTGTGCTGAATCCCTGAAATGAGGTTATTGATTTATGATCAATATAACTCCTGGCTGACTCCTGAATGTTATGACACAGTAATATAGGGTTTGGAGGAAGTCACCTGCTACCCCTCAAGGCAGAACCTACATCGTGTTCATTTTCTGTCACTCCAGCATCTAGCACATAATAAACACTCAATAAATATATGCCAAGTGACAGGATTAATAAATTAATCTTTGGGTATAGATACTAAGTTTCTAATGAATAGATTCTATTTAACACCTTATACAATGCTAATATTGAATAATATAGATATGATCAAGTGAATGAACTATTTACAGTTTCAAGTTAAATGGTGAGAATGATTTATGAATTTTTGAAGCCATATGCTAGAAGACACATGGAAATAAAATCTTTGCCAATAACAAAAATTTATTTTAAGTCCCGTGATTCCTATTTCATAAGGAACCAGTTTCTTCCTAAATTATTAACTAGTGATTTGGCTTTATTTAGTTCCTTGGCAACATAAAAGAATATTACACTTTCACATACTCTTTTTTTTTTAAACTTTCACCACCTTAAATGTAAACTCCTAGGGATGGGCCTTAGAAAAATAAAAGACATTATATAATTCTCTGAGACTATAATTAAAAGATTTCTGTTAATCTGTTTAAGTGTAAAGGGCTTATTGTGAAGCCATTCAGAGGAGGTTTCACCATAATAAGTATGGACAGGGTGAGAGAAGACAGTCCCAACTCACCTGGAACTTCAGTACAGATATATCTGGCGTTTAGCTTTAGAAGAAGTCTGTGCATTAAGTTGTTTGTATCCATCTGGTGATTTATATGGTAGATGAAGAATCTCTTAAAAATTTTCAAATTATATTCCCAGTTGAGGGTCAAATGCATACAGAAATACACAAAGGACTAAGGATGTAGGGTACAAAGGAAGCTATAGTGCCGGGAGGATTTTGCAGCATTTCTGAGGGAAAGTGTTCCAGAGGAGTGTGACAGGACAAACCTACCTCAGCCATGTGATGGAGAGTGAGTGAGAGGGGGGATTTGGAACAACGGCCGGCCCTAGTGCTACAACAACAGCCCCATCCCCGGAGCTCGATGTGTCAAGGACACCATGCTCCCCCTACTCGCTACAGAGGGCCCAATTTAACCAGCTGCAATAGCAAAAGCAGGGCTTCAGAGGCTCAGTTGTAAAGAATCCACCTGACAATGCAGAAGATGCAGATTCAATCCCTGGGATGGGAAGATCCCCTGGAGAAGGAAATGGAAATCCACTCTAGTATTCTTGCCTGGGAAACCCAATGGACAGAGGAGCCTGGTAGGCTAGATAGGCGACTAAAAGCAACAGAAAAATCAGGAAGACCTTCCCTACTTATTTCCCAGGAGACAGCCAACTTATGGGCCTCAAGCATGGAGGGCTTTGGGGTCAGACTGTCGGGCAAGGCTCTGTTCTTCAGATGGGTAGAGGCTGATGCCAAGGAGTGGCAGGAGCCCAGGACTGGACCTATAAAGGCACATAAGGTACCAAATGCAGTCCACAGAAATGCCTGGGTAACCTTTTCAGGGAAGGACACGCCCATTTGAGTGAATAGAACTTATGGCCAGCAAAATGTCTATCCACTGCAGAATCGAAGTTTAACTCTACATTCAGTTTATAAATTCTTCTGTAAGATAAAATAGAAATAAAATTATAAATTATTGTATATCCTTAAGTGGCATCACGCTTTATGGTTTCATAAACCATGAACCATTTCTTTGTGATGAGATACTTTGTGAAAAAAACAGAGTGGGCATTATCCCTGTCTAGTAAATGAGAAAGCTGAGGCTCAGAGAGACAAAGAGAATTGACATCGATCATACAGCTCATATAACTCCAGTGGCCACACGGTTTCACAAATCTAGGATTTCTGTGTGTTGCTTATTCGCTGGACCACAATGCACTAATCCCTTGTTCTAGGAGTTCATGAGTATTGATAAGCCATGATGTTAAAGAACTACTTGGAGTTAAGATAAGACCATCATTCAATAGATATGTTCAAGGATTTGCGCACTGCAAAGCTGTTTGTGATGGTATCCTTCCCTATCTTTTGCTTCCCTTCTCTTCTAACTCTACTTTTCCTCCTTCTCTCTCCAGGTAGGCACCAAGGATATCCTGCAATGGTGGTGCTGGGAGCCTAGTGATTACTGGGGAAAGAAGGATGGGAAAAAGAGAAACAGCGAGAGTAAAGGCAGAGAGCAAGATGGAAGTGGCTGAAGTCCTGCCCATCTCTACTCACTGAACTCTCTACAAACATTCCCAGAGTCTTTCCCTTTTTAAAACCTCATTTAGCCAAACTGTGTAATGTGATTATTGACAAAGAAAGCCAGAATAGACTTTTTTGTTTACATCAGCAAACCACACAACCTATCCCTAAGGCCAGCCAAAACAAAGACCAGGGGGTATAAGACCCCCCCAAAACATTTCAGTATTAAGTGAGTTTCCAATATTTTCTTTTTTTCTCACTTTCAGAGCCAGTTGCCCTTTGCCACATCTCCTCTATGTTCCTATATAAGCCAGTCCTCCCAGACAACACACACCAGCCAGGAAAGGAGACAGGCAGGCAATAGAGGCCAGCCAGTCTGCCCCTAGTTCTTGCTCCAGGACTGGAAGACACCATGCAGGGGAAATACCTGACCACTGATTTTTCTGTCTTAGAAAGAAAAGCAGGTGAAATGAAAGTTGTCCGAGCAGGTAGATTGGCAGAGAAGACTTGCCTTCTAAATATTTCAGTGGGAGTTCACAGCAGGGGCAAGCAGAGCACTTCCGACAAAAGAAAAGTTGTCTCCATCATGGCGCTCCACAACCAGGTGGAGGCCGCCCTTCTCTATTCCCACAGAGCAGATGTTTGCACCCCCATGTTGTTACCTATACGAAAGTCAGAGGTGCTTCTTGCATATGCCTGAGTAAAGGGTCCCAGCCTGCACAGTGAGCTTTGAGGAGTGAATCAGAGCCAGCCCTCACCACAGCTATTTGACGAATTCCATTCCTCGAGAATTTATGAGGTGCCTGCTACATGCAAAGCACTGTACCATGAATTAAAGTTTGAAAAAAAATTCTCAAAAACTTTATTATCCTTGATCAATAACCCTTGGGCAAGAAGAGTGACTCTTTATCAAGTGATGAGCTGAGTGAGGCCTAAAGAGGTTCTGTGACAGTGGTGAGATGAGGAGTTACTATTTTGAACTGCTGGTCACCCACTGTACCAGTCAGATGAGTGTCTTAACCACTTGGGCTTCAGTTTTTCAGCTGCAGAGAAGCAGATTGACCAGTTGGTCTCGGTCAAAAAAACGTCTTGATTGTTTTTTATCCTTTGTAGCTAACATTTGTTGAGTACCTGTTAACATGAAGTGGGTACCCATCATAACAAAGGGATACTTCTAACATTCTATGATTTATTTAGGTCTCATCTCAAAGAAATACCACACAAAGTTTATATTTAATTATATTTACATTAATTTATTCATGTAGAAGAAATAAGAGAAAAGTAAGCCATACTTTCTTTTCTTCCTCAATTGGCACTTTTTTTAGGCCAAAACTGTGTCTCATCTCACTCCTCACTTTCAGTTTTACAAGGAATGTGGTGTCAGAACCAGAGCATCAAGATTTGCAGAGTAATTTTTTATTGTTTTTGGTTTTAACACATAACATAGTTACAGAGAGAAGATTGTTTTTAGTTCATCCTAGGGGTGACTCAGAATGTTACGGAAACTAGCAATCTACAATTCACTCTTTCAAAAATCCATTGTAAACAGGTTTCATGATATATAGATTGTTCTCAGCTGTTACTATACATTTCTGTTTCCGTTTGCATTTTTAAAGGATTTTATAATTATTTAGCTGACTTTGGCAATAACCTTCCAAATTAAAACTCAGACTCAGTAATGGATGTTTTCACTCTGCTTGCCAAGTCCACTAGCAGGAAATGAGTGAAGACCTCTGGTTGGGAAAGAACCTTTCTGTGTTTCTAGCAAGTAAACTGTCATCACATTTAATTGAGATTTGAGAAATGGGTAGCAAAACAGCAGTGAATGATGGTATTTGCAAATTAGTTGAAGCCAAGTGAATTTTTGCCTGGAGTGTTCAGACTGAAAAAATAAATATAAGAAAAATCAATGTTAGTGGAGAGACTCTTTCTTGTTTCCCAGCTGATTTTCCATGAATTAAGATGCACATATTTGACTCAGCTTGGAAGATCCTGTCTTTTTTGACTCTTTAAGGGAGACCGTCAAATTTGAAATTAGATGTAGATGTAAGATAATATGTAGCTGAAACAATCTTTGAACTTACTCTACTGATCAAAGTAATGGCTTAACTTGTATCATCTCCTACTCAGCCCATAATATAGATTTTTTTTTTCCCCAGGGAATTATTTCAATGCTTCCTAAGGGGGGGAAAGTGCTTTTCAATCTTCCTCACTTTCAGCTGTAATATGGGCAAAATCATCAACATCCATTTCTGGCAGTAACTGACATTCATGGTTATCAGTGAGCCAACCCAGAGCTCTGTTCTCAGTGCATTCTTGCTGTGCGTTTATAGAATTTAGTGTGTGAGGTGAGTACAAAAGCAACAAGCTTTGAAAGAATGTTAGATGATAAAGACTTCACTTTAGACATAATCATCCCTAACATATATGTCTAATAATCTGAGTTATTGAACAAGTCTCTCTAGCCCAAGTATGTTGTTATGCTGTGTGCTAAACTGCTTCAGTTGTGTCAACTCTTTGCAACCCCATGGATTATAGCCTGCCAGGCTGCTCTGTCCATGGGATTCTCCAGGCAAGAATACTGGAGTGGGTTGCCATTCCAAAAGGAGAACACATTTATAGAGTTTTAGAGAAATGGCCATATATTTAATATTAACCTTCTTAAGAAAATGTTTTACATTTTACAGATAATACAACAGTATCTGTTTAGGCTTAATAATAACTTAAAATCAGACAAACTCTATTTTTCAATGGTCCCAGATGGCGCAGTGATATAGAATCTGCCTGCCAATGCAGGAGATCCAGATTCGATTATTAAGTTGGGAAGATCCCTTGCAAAAGGAAATGGCACCCCATTCCAGTATTCTTGGCAAGAAAATTCCATGGACAGAGGAGCCTGGGAGACTACATTCCATGGGCTTGCAAAAGAGTCGGACATGACTTAGCAACTAAACAACAACAAGCTTCAACACACAGTGGGATTTTTTTCTTTCTATGCCTCATTTGTGTTTGAATCCAATGGTAAATAAAGAAGAAAAGGGAAGATACACTCGGTCATAAATGACAATTAATCTAACATTTTGTTTTCTTTCTTTCCAAGGTCTGTAGCTGGATTCTAGAAGGGCTACATGGATAGTTTGATGATCAAAATGTTCACCATGATTCTAGTCAATCCATTTTAGTTTTTACATGGGGTATAAATCTTTATAAAATCAAAATATGTTCTCATTCAAAACTAGGTTTACTTTCAATGCTGCTATAAAAGACCTCAAAATAGTTTTCAGTGCAGTTTTCAGCTATGAAGCCTCAAGAAGCATTCCTAAACTTATGTGCCCTACCAGGACTATGGACTGGCTGCTCGCCTGCCTTCAAGACAAAAAGAGAAGGAAAAACAAGTTTGGGGGAGGTGCAAATGAAACAGAAGTCTCATTTTTACATGTCAAAAGCAATTTTTAGCTTCCACAAATGCTTTGAAAATGGTCTTGGCCTCAAATTACCATAATTCTAACCTACTCCTGTGGAAAAAAATCTCCGTGTAGTATATATCCAAGTACTGACAGTATTACCTCAGTTGTTTCTAATTCCTACATGACTTCCCAGCACTTCTGCATTACTTTTACCCTTATTCTTCTCTAATATGCTTCACATTGATTTTTTCTCTTCTCTGCTGCCTGCACAGTCTGAAAATGCTTCGACCTTAAAGTCAAGGTCAAGTTGCATTACTGGAGTAAACAAGAAATAAAGACGGAGAAGATGGGAACTTAAAACTAAGCCATGTAACCAAGAAGTTATGGGAGAAAAATATCTTCTAAAAAAAAAAAAGAAAAAAAAAAACAATGTCTTTCTTTTGGAATTTCTCTTTCTTCTATATTTGTCATTCAAGGTAAGGAACATTAATATAAACTGCCAGTAAAAGTGTTCGGGGAAGCACACTGACTGAGACCGCCCACCAGGCACCATAGTAACCATCTGCTTGAGTTGTTTTTACAACAGGAGGTCCTGATAAGGAACACAGAACTAATAAGTCACCACCAACCAGAAGAGTTTGGGTAAGGTCAAAAGGAGACACCACATGTCCAATCACCTCCCAGAATCCTTCTTGCTGGCATCTATCTTGGCTGAACAAGGCTTGCACCAACAGGAAGGACTCTGAGTCAGAATGATTGGCTAAAGACAACCAGTAAACTAATCCCATCACCATAAAACCCGAGACTGCGAGCCAAGTGGCAAAGCAGTTCTCCTGGGTTCCCTTACCCTACTATTCACCTGGATGTCCTTCTCCAATAAAATCTCTTGCTTTGTCAGCACATGTGTCTCCTTGGACAATTCATTTCTGAGTGTTAGATGAGAGTCCAGTTTCGGGCCCTGGAAGGGGGTCCCCCTTCCTGAAACAAAAGGAGTGAAATTTTTCCCCAAGTATTTGGGGGAAAAGGCATTCGTCTAACATTAAATATATTTATCCCTGTGTAGAATAATAGACCTGGTAGAATGAAATTTCCAACCATACTATCATGCTCAGGTATTATGCAGGAAAAATAAGAATTATACATTATGGCTCTAAGAGAAGTTTAAAGAAATTAGTGCTAGAAAAATATGCTTAAAAACCCCATAAGCTTATCTAATCTTCTAGAGTTGAAGGTTTTATAAAGATTTCACCTCTATCTCAGGGCATAACTATAGTAATTTGACAGTCAACCACTTAAAAAAGACAGTATTTCTTAAAATGTTCATAACTTTCCACTTATAACAATGACAGGAAAACAACCAAATTCATAAAAACATATTTCTTCTTTTCTTACCCTAGTTCAAAGCAAAGGTTTCATACAACTAAAAGAAGGCGTTTTAAAACTTCAGTGTGACACATCTAACAAGGACATGGTTATCTAGTGCAAAATTAAGGCGATTCGGTATATGAGAGATCTACTTTTTTAAAGACCCTCCACTGAAATACCATGTCTTCTTAGAGAGGCCTTCAAATTTAAAACCAGTCTAGGTATGAGCCGTTTCATAATCTGCGCCTTTGTGATGATGCATACGATGTCACGTCACTCAGACAGCAGTTTCCGTAACTGGGCTGCATCCATACACTGCCTAGTTCACCTTAGACAGACACATCCCATCATACAGTGTGTCGTAGCTCTCTATCCACTGAAAGGACACTTTCACTGAGATTAGAAACCTACATATGTTCTTTGCGGAACAATATTGGTGCTTACCCAGCACCTATTCCCTTTTCTTTCCTTTTCTGAGCAGAATTAATTTTTTCTAAGTCCCAACTTTCCTCCCTATGCACCTCAACTCCAGGGTCAGACTCAGTGGAATGTGGCTAATTCCATCTTCTTTGCCAAAAATTGATTTGGGAATGGGAATGTGATCCAATGCTGAACAAGAAAATGTAAGAAAAGGCTGATGGGGGATTCTAGAAAAAGAGAGAGGCATAAGCAGAGACTCTTTCTTCCACATCTGAGTATTATTGCCCACAAATTGGCTGCTTAGAAATGATTCAGCCTTCTTTCTACCAGTATTAAGATGAAGCAAACTCAAAGAATAGGAGAATACAGAAAGTTGTTTTTTTTTTTTTTTTTTTTTTAAGATGCTTAATATCATTTTGATAACACTGAGGCAAGACAGTAAAGAATCTACCTGCAATGCAGGAGACCTGGGTTTGATCACTAGGTTAGGAAGATCCTCTCAAGGAGGGAATGGCAACCCACTCTAGTATTCTTGCCTGGAGAATTCCCATGGACAGAGGAGCCTGGACGGCTACAGTCCATGGGGTCACAAAGAGTCGGACATTATTGAGCGACTAAGCACAGCACAGCATGGTACAATAGCCCCGAGGCCCACTCTTCTTAGGAGTTAGCAAGTGAGATATTACTGTCATTTAAGACATTTGGCACCTGGGTTTCTATTACTTGCAATCAGTAGCATGCTAACCAATTTCCTTCAATCATCTCCACCTTCTGAGCCCATTCCATTCAGAACAAGAGAGATTCCAAAGCTAATGGCTTGAAATTTTCTGCCATAAACAAAGGAACAAGACAAACATACAGAAAGTTTTAAAAAAGATAATTTAATGATATGGAAATATTAAATTCTGAAATGTGTCTTGGAAAAGTTGGTTGGCAGTTCCTGGCAATGTAGCCAGTGTCAGGCTGCTGAGTAAAGATGTGATAAACAGGGCATCCAAATGACCATCGTTTGTGCAACATGAGCCAGTTTATTAAATGAGATTGGAAGGATGGGGAACAAACAAAATTCCAATTTGTCTCTAAAACCTTTCTCAAACTTGCTGTCATGTTTACCTTCTCTACCACTCAGTGAATCTTGGGCATATTCTACAACTTTTTGCTTAATTTCAGGGACAATAGAACTTTTGGGGAACTAAAAAAAAAAAAAAAATTCTAATCAAATATCAAAACTTTAATCTCTCCTCCAACTCAAAGCTTCTCTCCAGAGCTCAGAATGAGCATTTTAACTGGCTTTCCAAGTAAAGCTTTGATCTAGAGCAGTGCTACTTAACCTGAGGTCTGGATATTCCATGCTGTTCCCTGAATAGTCTGTTACCAATTTATGAAAAAATAAGTAGAGAAATTAAGACTGCTATACTCTTTAGAAATGTTTATAACAATTTGACACAAGTACACAGGGTGTATAATCAGTGAAGTTTTGTTATTTCATTTTTTTTGAAATTCAGTTTTACTACATTTTATCCAAGTAACAGTCCATTGAAAACATTGCCCTGGAGGACACAATTTCAAACTCTCCCAAGGAATTTCTCACATTCTGTGTTAACAGCACCTTCCCAGCTAGCAAGCATGTCTCTCCTCACCATCTTTTCTTGAAAGATGTTTCCTGCAGTCTTCTCACTTGACTAAATATGAGGTCATAGCTGCTTAGCCTCCCTCACCACAATGCTCTCTCTATTCCTACAAATTTCCGTAAGAAATTAGCCTCTAATGAATCTCCAGAATGTTACATGTGTTCTTTGAAGTGACAGGAGTTGATGACTAGACCACATCTTAGCACATTCTATGAAGGACATGTTTAGTGTCTCTCTTTAGAATGTGAAACAGCTATCACTATTTGCCCACAGTTTGGGATGTAGCCCAAATTGCTAAGCAAAGGGAAAATTCCTGTTCTGTATCCTGTCAAGGCCAAGACTCCCCAATTCTCGGAGGAACTTATTTTGGGCTTTGGCAGTTCCTGCTTTTTTCCTGTTGAGATATTCTTCCAATTTCCCCATATTGGTTGAAGTAGTCATGGCAATCAATCCCACTTTGAAAATTTTAGTTGAAATAATATATAATCTTTCTGAAATACATCCTATGCTTCTAAAATTTAAGGAAAATCTTGCAGGCACGAAGAACACATTCTATTAAGATACAGATATACTTAACTTTGTGCATATCACACATTCCTGGCAAATAGGCATTTTAAACATCCTTTTGGTTAGGTTAATGTCTACAAACAGTTCACCATTTAAAGTAATCTTATGCCTTATTTTTAAAACAAAGACTCTTTTATTAAATGAAGAATCACTTCCAAGTTTTCCATTTTAACCCCATAAATATAAGATTTCCATATATCAAGTTTATTGAAAGAAAAATGCTTCTGAATTTTCATTTATATTAATTTTAATATTTTATTAATACTTTTAATATTTAGTGGAAAGTATATATATATTTTTTAAAAAGCTCTGAAAATTCCATAATTTCCTTATGGCTTTTTAAAAGTTTTGCTTCTAGCCACTATATGTTCAAGATTCATAAATATAACCAAATAAATTCAATTTTTAGAAACTCAGTGAATATTTATTGATATTCACTAGGTGCTATATTACACCTGTGTGTTTGCTCAGTCATGTCCGACTCTTTGCAACCCCATGGGCCATAGCCCATCAGGCTCCTCCGTCCCTGGGATTCTCCAGGCAAGAACACTGGAGTGGGTTGCCATGCCCTCCCCCAGGGGATCTTCCGAGCCCAGGGATTGGACCCAGATCTCCTGCATCTCCTTCATTGGCAGGCAGATTCTTTACCGTTGAGCCACCAGGGAAGTTCCTATACCTTACAGGTACAAAAATGAATAAAATATGGCCCTTCCCTTGTAGAACTCAGAGTCTGTTAACAGAGGCAGACTCTCACACAGACAACACATCACAGTGTGGAGGACTCCAGGACTGCACTCCGTGAGGAATTCTGTAGGACCAGGAGGTGGGAGAGTCAGCTCATTAGAAGATTCAAGAAAGGTCTCCTGAGGAAGAGGATGTCTGAACTAGAAATAGATGGGATCATAATAGGATTTCCAGATAAGAAATTCTGAAAAACATTCAGTGCACAAGTACTGTATGATCACATACCCAAAGGCATGACGTGGAACCCAAAATTTTAGATCTAAGTGGAGTAACTGAAGCTGGAGACTAGAGAGAGATCAGGTGAGGGAGTTTGTGAATGGGACTTAACAGGTATCACTGGCCACAGAAGTGACTCAGGCACCTAACTGTAGTAGCCAGATAGTTTTTCTTTTCCAGCCTAGTTTTGCAGTGATTTCCATGAAAGTGAAAGTGTTAGTCCATCAGTCATGTCCAACTCTTTGCCACCCCATGAATTTTAGCCTGCCAGGCTCCTCTGTCCATGGGATTCTCTAGGCAAGAATACTGAGATGGGTTGCCATTCCCTTCTCCAGGGGATCTTTCAACTCAGGGATCGAACCCAGTCTCTTGCATTACAGGAGAGAGGATTCTTTATCATTGGAGCCACCAGGGAAGCCACCACAGAAGATCTGTAATATCAAAACTTTTACTGAGTTCAAGGTCACATTTAAAAATCAGAGAGAATGGTAGTGTCCTTGAAACAAGCAGTAAATAAAAGATGGAGGCAGGAATATTTTATAGCTCCATTCATTGATGATCATAATCATCTCAACTTTTTTGGCATTTAACATTTTAGATTTAAATAGTGCTTCATTTTCCAGAACAATTTTTTGGAATACATAAACCAGATATATTTTTCTTTTCAGATGAGGAAACTGAACCAAAAGATAGAGTGGTGGAGAGAAAAGATGGAAGCTGGTCTCTTAGCTCTTTTCCTTCACCAGGAGATGGGATCTATGCTAATGAAATTCCTTGTCAAGTTTAAGAATGATCATTGATCATAAATACTACAGGTAGTATTAACATACAGCGCAGGTACAGATTTTTTAAAAGTTTTCTAAACTATGTTTACCAAACCTCCTATATAGATGATACCACTTTTGCTTTGCTTTACTAAGTCGCTTCAGTCGTGTCCGACTCTGTAGCCCATCAGGCGTCCCTGGGATTCTCCAGGCAAGAACACTGGAGTGGGTTGCCATTTCCTTCTCCAATGCATGAAAGTGAAAAGTGAAAGTGAAGTCGCTCAGTCGTGTCTGACTCCTAGCGACCCCATGGACTGCAGCCCACCAGGCTTCTCTGTCCATGGGATTTTCCAGGCAAGAGTACTGGAGTGGGGTGCCATTGCCTTCTCCAGATGATACCACTAATAGGGATTAAAAACTAATAATTTATTGAGCATTAGAAAGTGACTGATTTTTTTAAATTTTTTCTTTCTTACCATTGTAAGCATTTTAATCTACAAATTTCCCTCTAAGAACCACTCCAGCTGCATCTCAAATTTTGATATGTGGTGCTTTCTATTATCATTTGGTTCAAAATATTGTCTGATTTCTCTTGGTGAGTACTTCTTTGATCCATGGATTATTTGGAAGTGTCTTGTTTAATTTCCAAGTACATGAAAATTTCCTTGATATAATGTTGTTATTGATTTCTAATTAAGTTATACTAGTTAAGGAAACATACTCTGTACACTTTAAGTCCTTTTAAATTGATTGAGATTTATATTAAGGTCCAGCATATGATCTAGGTGACTGTTCCATGAGGACTTAAAAGAGGTGTATATTCTGCAATTACTGAGTATAGGGGTCTATGAATAGTAACTAGGTTCAGGTGACTGGTGATATTGTTCAGATATTCTGTATCTATATTCTTATTGAATTTTTCTGTCAGCTTGTGCTGTCAGTCACTGAGAAAAGGCTTCTAAAATATCTAAGTGAAATTACAGACTTGTCTATTTTCCTGTTACAGTTCTGTTAGATTTTTGGTTCATGTACTTTTAAGTTCTCTGATTAGGTGCCTACACATTAAAGATTTTTATGCCTTACTGACAAAGTGGCCCCTTTGTCATTTCAAAGTACTCTCTTTACCTCTGGTCTTGCTCCTGATCTGAAAGTCCACTTGTCTGATGTCCATGTAGCTACACCAGCTTTCTTATGTTTTTGGCAGGGACTCTCTTTTATCATTCTTTCACTTGCAACTCGTGCCATTGCATTTATGGGGCATTTGCTGACTTCTAGATTCCACTCAGGATATAGAGTTGGAAGAGTGTTACTCCTATCCAACAATAATACCAGCAACAAGGGACAGATTTACCGTTTCCAGTGCTAGTCATTCAACCCCATAGATCTGATCTTTTCCCTTCACCAGGAAGAACTTCCTTTAGTGTTTCTTGTAGCTTATTTCTTCTGATGACTAATTCTCTCACCTCTTGCTTTGTGAAAATGTCTTGTAATACAAGTCTGTTAAATATGAATTTCTCTTCAATATTTGAAGGATATTACATCAGTTTTGTGTTGCTACCATAACAAATTACCACAAGGTAGTGGCTTAAAGCAGCAAATATTATTTTAGAGTTCAGAAGACCAGCTTGTGTCTCACTGGGCAAAAAGCAAGCTGGAGGGGGCTGTGTTCTTTCTAGAGGCTCTGGGAGAGAATTCATGCCTTTGCCTTTCCAAGCTTTTACAGGCTGAATGCATTCCCTTGGCTCATAACCATCTTCATAGCCAGCTACCCGCATTTCTCTGATTCTTATTCCACAGTCATATCTCCCCATAGCGGGGAAAGCCTCCGCTTTTAAGGATGATGATTATATTTGATTACATGTGATTATATTTGCTGCCTAGATAATTCGGAATAATCTCTCCCCATCTCAAAGCCTGTAACCTTAATCACATCTGTAAAGTCCATTTTGTCATATAAAGTAACATATTCATAGCTTCTGGTGATTAGGGTTTGGCATTTTGGGGAGGGGAGACATCACTCTGCTTTCCACAATTTCCACAGAATTTTAGAATTTTCTACAATTTAATGATAGAATTTTAGATTCATATATTTTCCCCTCTTTCAACACTTTAAAAATCTTTTTTAATTGTATTCAGGTCTCTACTGCTCTGATAAAAAAAAGTTTGTATCCTTGTTCCCAGAACTAATATATTTTTTCTGTTTAGTTTTCAGCAGCTTGAATATGATATTCTATGGTATGGTTTTATTTGTTCAGCTTCTTGGATTTAGAAATTGAGAGGGTCCTTGAAATCTGAGGATTTGGAGGGCACTACTTCTTCAAACACATTTTATACTCTCTTCTCTTTCTCTTCTTTCTCTGGGATTCCAATTCTACATGTGCTAAGACTGGTCCCCATTGAGACCAGTCACTGAGACTTCAGCTCTTCTTGGCTCCACCTCCCTGCACAGCAGCAAGAAAGGAACCCTGTGGAAAGGAACCCTGGGTCCATGAGGAGGCCAACTTCTCAGGGCTTGCAGTCCTTCATTGACCATTTTTTTAATGCCTGGAAAAAGTTGTCTTGGACACTTTGTTCAGTTTTATAGTTGTGTTTGGCAGGAGGTCTGGATTGGTACAAGTTACTCTGTCATGGATAGAAACAGAAGTTGCTAAGCTTCATTTTTAAAGAACAAATTTACACCCTGATTTTAGGGTCAGAATAGGAAATCATTTCTCTTTCTTTGTTACCTTTGGTTCAGTTCACCTAAGCGATATCTCCATTTTGTAACACTGACAGGAAATGCTTGTACATAAGTGTGGGTTGAGTATTAGTCTAAACATAGTTGGTGCATGCATACTCAGTCACGTCCAACTCTTTGTGACCCCATGGACTGTAGCCCACCAGGCTCCTCTGTCCATGGGATTTTCCTGGCAAGAATACTGGAGTGGGTTGCCATTTCCTCCACCAGGGGATCTTCCCAATCCAGAGATCGAACCCATGTCTCCTGTGGCTCCTGCATTTGCAGGCAGATCCTTACCACTGTACCACCACTGAGGTAAATACAGTTATCTCACGGCAATATCTCTTTTGCATACATTTTATTCAACATCACCATCAAAATCACTGCTGTTCTTTGTATTACAAGACAAAAGATATTTTTTACTAAAAGTCTCTCATAAACAAATTTAGAGACAGCCAAATTGTTGGCTCATCTCATCTGTAATTTGTATTTTACACTACCAACCTAGCAAATTACTTTTACTTCTTGGTTTAAACAAAAGACAAATAAAATGCAATGCCCACCTTCCAGATAGCTTGTAGAGGTAATGCAAAGATTTTATGGAGATAAAGGGGTTATACAAAGTGGATCCATCTGATTTACCAACACTATGCTATCCTCTTCAGCTAAATGCTGTGACATTTCACTCCATATGGAATAGAAAAGCACCTATTTTTCCCAAAACATAGTATTAGGGGCTGTAGCCAAACATTACTGAGTTTCTGCCTCAACCAAAGAACAGTCTTTGGAAACAAACCTTAGTTTGAATACTGGTTCCTGCCAGGAGCCGGCGGTGAGGAGCTCCACTCGTGGCAAAGGTCATGAGGAAGGAGGCTCGGCATACGCAAAGGTGGGATCGAGCCTCAGGAGTCCCCCTGGAAATTCTCAAGCATCCACCCCCAAAACCTGTCTGCCTACTTTCTGCTTTGTGCTCTCACCTACACCTCTGACTTTACGGGGGGCTGTCCCCCACTACCTCTCTCTGAAAAAGAGTTAGCTTACAGCTCCAGTTAATAATTCCTGGGTGTGACAGTGTTTCAACCTACAAACTCCTTTGAAGTCCTCTAGCCTGCCTGAATAGGTTTTTCCAGCCACATGTGATTGTTCAGAGCCTCCCAGCTGTGAGAGGCATGAGATGTTCTAAACTGTCTAAATACAGATTCCTTTGAGCAGTTAAAAGATTGATTAGAAATTGTATTGGTGAAGGGTTTTTCACTTGTTGGGCCAATGTTTGCTGCTAAGTTTCCATATCCCTTACCTGCTATGTCCCTGGCAGTGTATTGATTAATATAATTGGTGTAAGTAGTGGCTTTAATGTTTGTAACCTTGGACCCATGAGTTAATTCTTTTTCTTGTTATAGCCCACCACACCTTTGCCCTATAGAAATGCAACTTTATCTAATGCTTTTGGAGGGTGGTGCCTGACTAATCACCTTTAGAGAAAAATAAGTTTTCTGAAGAAAGGGTCTTAAAATGTTAACAGGCCTCCGGGCCAGAAGATGATGCAAATCACCTAAACTTTTGCATAGGATAAGTTTGCAGGAAGAAAGCCTAGCTTACTGCATGACTCTACCCCTTCCCCCATTATCCTCTATGCATAACTTAAGGTATAAAAACTACTTTGGAAAATAAAGTGCGGGCCTTGTTCCCCGAAACTTGGTCTCCCCATGTCGTTCTTTCTCTCACCTTCTGGCTGAATTATTCAGCCTCTTTTCTCTACTGAATTTCCTCACTGAGCTATCCTTATTTAACCACTCTTTATATCTTTAATTAACATTTAAATAAGCTGTTGTTTCCTGATCGCAGAAGCCGTCTCCCCTTTGAATTCCCTGGATCCACTGGGGCTGGACCCCTGCAGGTTCCATTATCCAGTATAAACCTAGGGATGCAACCTCCTTGAATGTCCGCTTTCACTTTCACTGCACGGATATTGTACAGCTTATACATAATGACATCTGTGTCATGTCTGGCTCATAACAGATACTCCGTTAAATCTTAGCTCATCCTTTCACCCTCTACCCTGCCCTCTTCATACCTCTACCCCTTCCTAGCCACAGTACCCTGGTAGACATGGCTAGGGTAGTGAATTTCAGTCTGTTCTCTGCTGAGTCCTCACATTCTTCTGACAGCTTTTGGGTGTTTGGCACGGAGAAATAGGAAAGGGTTGGTGACAGTGCTGTGTAAACCTCTTATCTCCTTCATATATTGTGGGTTAGCATAAAATTTCCTCTGAAAAATAGGATCTAGTCTTTTCTTCGGAGAAGGCAATGGCAACCCACTCCAGTACTCTTGCCTGGAAAATGCCATGGATGGAGGAGCCTGGTGGGCTGCAGTCCATGGGGTCGCTGAGAGTCGGACACGACTGAGCGACTTCACTTTCACTTTTCACTTTCATGAATTGGAGAAGGAAATAGCAACCCACTCCAGTGTTCTAGCCTGGAAAATCCCAGGGACGGTAGAGCCTGGTGGGCTGCCATCTATGGGGTCGCACAGAGTTGGACACGACTGAAGCGACTTAGCAGCAGCAGTCTTTTCTTTAGAGGTTTAGAGAAATAACGTCTTACATCCTTTCCTCATTATTATCCACTTCTCTTTACAAGTAAATACTTGCAAGAAATTTAGAGATAAAGGAAAACAGCTCTCCTCCTCTTTTCTTCTTTTATAATCTTTCTAACCTCTGTTTCCTATATGGATAAGTGTGCTTCCAGAATCCTCCTGCCCTCATAGGTAATTTACAGAGACCATATTTGGATCCATTTGGAGTAAATGAGGAAGTAAAAATTACTACAAGAAGAGTAGGGTAAGAGATATTATGATATTACTCAGCATTAACATGAAGTCTAATATAATTATGTAGCATGTCATGACTTTTGAGCTATCTATAGACATTATTTTGTATGAGCCCTATAGCCAACATGACCGTGAAAAAAAAGAAAAAGAAAAAAAGCTTTATTATTGCCATTGAACAAATGGGGAAAATGAGATGTAATGGGATCAAATACATAAAGAAAAAAGAAAATAGATGAAGAAAAGTCAGTCTTGTTTTCTAACAGCTGATATACTTTTTTTGGCACATCCACCAAAACATATGCCCATCCACTGAAGCATTATCAATGCATCATCAATACCAGGTAAATGCTAGAAATAAGTATGTCTAAGAAGTGTTTCTCGTATTTTAAGTATTTATCATCAAGCTGTAGTAAGTACATAGTCTGCAAAGAGTCAGACACGACTGAGTGACTGAACTGAAGTACATATTCTTCACTCACCTTCTCTAGAATGAGAATTATTCATAATAAATATTATCGCTAACTTATTAAATATTGAGTATTTGTTGAGACTTCTTTTGAGCTATTTTCCTTTGACTTCTCCATGTTAATCACAGCCTTTTAGGGTAAATAAATTTAAACCCAAATCCTTAATTTACCAAAGTAGGTAAAGAATAGAAAGCATAATGCTCAAAATGACACCAAACACCAAGAAACCACATGTAATGTTTAAAGAATGTTTACAGACTAACAGGAACTGCTGTCTTTGGCATGAAGAGCGATTAATGAAATGGCCTAATTTCAGACAAGATACATAAATGAAGTTCTGGTGCAAATTTATTGTAGTTTGATGTCTTTTTAATTAAATTTAAGTTTATAGTTTTGAATCATCAGGAAAATATTGCAACATAATCTGTTTAGAGAAAAGGCATGTTGCTGACACATTCAGAGTCCTGAACTTTTATTTTATTTTTGAAATAAACACTGGCAGTGCTTACTGAGAACAAGGGAAATACAGTGACTCTCTGAATGTTTCAATTTGGAACTGCTTGTGCTGACTCATCATTATCTCTTGCTCTCTTCTGAGATACAATGGAATGTGTTCAGTACCTGCCAAATACCCTACACAGATATGAATAATTCTAGAAGGAGAATCACATTATAAAACATATTTTTCCTACCTAAAACACTGCCCCAAAGTCTGGAAAAATAGTTTTCTTTATAACTGAATATCAGTT
The DNA here is from genome assembly GCF_032452875.1 of Bos javanicus. Taxonomy (NCBI): domain Eukaryota; kingdom Metazoa; phylum Chordata; class Mammalia; order Artiodactyla; family Bovidae; genus Bos; species Bos javanicus. The sequence continues at coordinate 89,456,403 of NC_083868.1, forward strand.
CAGTTCAGTTGCTCAGTTGTGTCCAACTCTTTTTTGGACCCCATGAACCGCAGCACACCAGGCCTCCCTGTCCATCACCAACTCCCGGAGTTCACTCAGACTCATGTCCATCGAGTCAATGATGCCATCCAGCCCTCTCATCCTCTGTCGTCCCCTTCTCCTCCTGCCCCCAATCCCTCCCAGCATCAGAGTCTTTTCCAATGAGTCAACTCTTTGCATGAGGTGGCCAAAGTACTGGAGTTTCAGCTGTAGCATCATTCCTTCCAAAGAAATCCCAGGGCTGATCTCCTTCACAATGGACTGGTTGGATCTCCTTGCAGTCCAAGGGACTCTCAAGAGTCTTCCCCAACACCACAGTTCAAAAGCATCAATTCTTCAGCGCTCAGCATTCTTCAGTTATCATATAAACAACTTATTCAAAGAGAAAAGTTACTTAAATTAAATCTGGACCCTTGCTTCATCTCTTTTATACTTAAAGAGAAGAATATTTTTCAGAACTTTCCAAGAATTTATAAATTGGATTCACCATTTCACTCTACCTTCCTTGAAACTGATTTTAGTAGTTTTCCCTAAGTAACTGAGGGTAATGATTTTAACATCACAGACCAGTGGCTGAATATAACTTAGACTGGATAAGAGGGAAGATAGCAAATATTGTACTTTTAATTATTTGCTGTTTCACAGGGATAGAATATTAAAGTTGCAAAATCCATCAATCTTCACATTATTATTAAATAAAGAATAGAGTATTAAAGTTCATCAATCTATAATTAGTAACTTAAAATATTTTGACACATAAACATTTGTGTACAGTCTCTTAAGTATAAGTATATAGCATGACTGCTCAGTGTTTATTCAGACATTGTATCTATGACCAGGACTAAGAAGAAAATAACTCTCCAGACACCCTGAATTTTCTCCTCTTGACTAAGCTCTGCAAAAGTAACATGCATTGCTCGTGGGGCTTCAGACTTAAAAGCAGTGTACGTCTTTCTCATTTTCTTCATTCAATACAGTCTTTCCACAAAAATTTATTATCAGTTAATATGTGATAGATACCATACTGGGCTTCCTGGTGGTAAAGAATCTGCCTGCCAATGCAGGAGAAGGGGGGTTGAATCCTGGGTCAGGAAGATTTTCCCCTGGGGAAGGAAATGGCAACTCACTCCAGTTTTCTTGCCTGGAGAATCCCATAGACGGAGGAGCCTGGCGGGTTACAACGCATGAAGTTTTCAAAGAGTCAGACATGACAGAGTGACTAAACAACAAGACCATACTAGGCCTTGGCGATGGAGAGTGAGGTCTAATCAGTTACCAAGATGGTCATTAAACCCCATACAGAGACAGGCATGTAAAGAAACAAGTTAAACATGAATGGTAAGTATACAAGACACAAGACTCAAAGGCAAGGCATTTTTGTGAGTACCATCATTGACTGACTATAGTACTTAGGACATTTTTCCCCCTCAATTAGTTTTAAAAACTCAAGTTTGGGGGGAATATGTACATGAATATGGATGACTGAGTCATTTTGCTGTGCAACTGAAACTATTAAAACACTGTTAATTGGCTATACTTCAATATAAAATAAAAAGATTTTTAAAAAGCAAAAAAAAATTAGTCTTTTTTTTCACGTTTTCAAAAAGATCATTGGAGTTAAGAACTCTAATGCCAGTTTAAAATATGACAAATCTAGATTAAAATTTTAGTGCCAACTCATAACCAAAAGTCATATCATGTATTATCCCTACTTTATGCAAAAATAACACACCTCTTAGAAAATATAAATTTATTTCATATTTGTGGTAAAGGTTGACATTGTTTAGGGCCAGCCTCACAAGTTAGGGTCAGGAAATTTGCCCATAAGAAATAATACATGAGTTACGTCTAGGAGTTAAGAGAAGAGAAAGCCTGGAAGAGCATTCCAGTAGAGAACCTAGAGTGATAAAAATCGAAAGAATCAAAAAAAGAATATTCAGTTAAAGTAAATACAAAATTTATTTTCTTTTTTGCTAGCTAGTGTTCTTCATGCCAGATACTAACTTTTTGTGAAAAGTCCTAGGCTGTCCTTTTATTTTCTTATTTTGTTTCAATTCATGACTAAAGCGAAAAATATAAGTTATGGCGTGACTTTGAGATGTTAATTGAAAGTCTTCAAATGTGAAACTTTTCTCCCCAAACCCAGTACTTTTTTTCCCCTATAAGTCCTTTTTTTTTGATGCTTACCTCCTCTTTCTTTGACTTCAGTAACAATGTATATTCTCTAATACCTCAAAATATAAACATGCTTCCAACTAGAATAACTGCAAGTGTTGGCATGTATAAAGTGTTGGCATCTAGAACATTCTTCCACTGTGACAGAATTACAAAACAGTACAACCACTTTGGAAATGATTTGACAGTTTATTAAAAAGTTAAATACACCTTATGATCCAACAATTTCATTCTTAGGTATACAACCAAGAAAAATTAATGATTGTGCTCATTTAAAATATCTTTTACAAAGAATGTTTATAGCAGCTTATTTTATTGTCTAAAATTGGAAAAATCCAAATCTGGTTCATGAACTAGAGAATTGATAAATACTATGTATATCCACACAATAGAATACTATCAGTACAACTGCTAAACAAATGGAAAAAAGAAAATTACTAGTACAATAATATAGATAAACCTCAAAAATGCTAAACCAAATGAAATGTCAGAAAAAATACATATACTCTATTATTTTATGTAATTTAAGAAGCTCAAGTGCGTGCTCAAGACCAAGTGAAGTTGCTCTGTCGTGTCCGACTCTTTGCGACCCCATGGACTTGTAGCCTACCATGCTCCTCCATCCATGGGATTTTCCAGGCAAGAGTACTGGAGTGGATTGCCATTTCCTTCTCCAGAGGACCTTCCCAACCCAGGGATCGAACCCGGGTCTCCTTGCAACCCTATAGACTGTAGTCTGCCTGGCTCCTCTGTCCATGGAATCTACCAGCCAAGAATATTGGAAAATGAATTGCCATTTCCTATTCCAAGTTCAAGAAGCTCAGTTCAGTTCAGTTCACTCATTCACTTATCTGACTCTTTGTGACACCATGGACTGTAGCATGCCAGGCTTTCCTGTCCATCACCAACTCCCAGAGTTTACTCAAACTCATGTCCATCGAGTTAAGGATGCATTCCAACCATTTCATCCTCTGTCGTCCCCTTCTCCTCCTGCCTTCAATCTTTCCCAGCATCAGGGTCTTTCACAAAGAGTCAGTTCTTCGCATCAGGCAGCCAAAGTATTGGAGTTTCAGCTTCAGCAACAGTCCTTCCAATGAATATTCAGGACTGATTTCCTTTAAGATTGTCTGGTCGGATCTCCTTGCAGTCCAAGGGACTCTCAAGAGTCTTCTCCAACACCACAGTTCAAAAACCATCAATTCTTAGGCACTCAGCTGTCTTTATAGTCCAACTCGCACATCCATACATGACTACTGGAAAAACCATAGCTTTGACTACATGAATCTTTGTTGCAAAGTAATGTATCTGCTTTTTAATATGCTGTCTAGGTTGGTCATAACTTTACTTCCAAGAAACAAGCGTCTTTTAATTTCATAGCTGCAGTCACCATTTGCAGTGATTTTGGAGCCCAAAAAACTAAAGTCAGTCACTATATCCAATTTTTCCCCATCTATTTGCCATGAAGTGATGGGACCAGATGCCATGACCTTAGTTTTCTGAATGTTGAGTTTTAAGCCAGCTTTTTCACTTTCCTCTTTCACTTTGATCAGAGGCTCTTAAATTCTTCTTTGGTTTCTGCCATAAGGGTGGTGCCATCTGCATATCTGAGGTTATTGATATTTCTCTGGGCAATCTTGATTCCAGCTTCTGCTTTTTCCAGCCCAACATTTAGCATGATGTACTCTACATATAAGTTAAATAAGCAGAGTGATGATATACAGCCTTGACGTACTCCTTTCCCAATTTGGAACCAGTCATTGTTCTTCGTCCGGTTTAAACTGTTGTTTCTTGACCTGCATACATATTTTTCAGGAGGCAGGTAAGGTGGTCTGGTATTTCCATCTCTTGAAGAATTTTCCGTAGTTTGTTGTGGTCTACACCATCAAAGGCTTTGGCAGTCAATAAAGCAGAAGTAGATATTTTTCTGGAACTTTCTTGCTTTTTCGATGATCCAAAAGATGTTGACAATTTGATCTCTGGTTCCTCTGCCTTTCTAAATCCTGCTTGAACATCTGGAAGTTCACAGTTCACATACTGTTGAAGCATGACTTGGAGAATTTTGAGCAATACTTTGCTACTGTGTGAGATGAGTGACAGCAATTGTGCAGTAGTTTGAACATTCTTTGGCATTGCCTTTCTTTGGGACTGTAGTGAAAACTGACTTTTCCAGTCCTGTGGCCACTGCTGAGTTTTCCAAATTTGCTGGCATATTGAGTGCAACACTTTCACAGCATCATCTTTTATGATTTGAAATAGCTCAACTGGTTTTCCATCACCTCCACTAGCTTTGTTCATAGTGATGCTTCTTAAGGCCCACTTGACTTTGCATTCCAGGATTTCTGGATCAAGGTGAATGATCACACCATCGTGGTTATCTGGGTCATAAAGATCTTTTTTGTATAGTTCTTCTGTGTCTTCTTGCCACCCCTTCTTAATATCTTCTGCTTCTGTTAGGTCTATACTGTTTCTATCCTTTATTGTACCCATCTTTCCATGAAATATTCCCTTGGTATCTCTAATTTTCTTGAGAAGATCTTTAGTCTTTCCCATTCTATTGTTTTCCTCTATTTCTCTGCATTGATCGCTGAGGAAGGCTTTCTTATTTCTCCTTGCTATTCTTTGGAACTCTTCATTCAAATTGGTATATTTTTCCTTTTCTCCTTTGCCTTTAGTTTCTCTTCTTTTCTCAGCTATTTGTAAGGCCTCCTCAGACAACCATTTTGCCTTTTTAAATTTCTTTTTCTTAGGGATGATCTTGGTCACTGCCTCCTGTACAATGTGAAGAACCTCCATCCATAATTCTTCAGGCACTCTATCACATCTAATCCCTTGAGTTTATTTGTCACTTCCACTGTATAATCGTAAGGGATTTGATTTAGGTCATACCTAAATGGCCTAGTTGTTTTGCCTACTTTCTTCAATTTAAGTCTGAATTTGGCAATAAGGAATTCATGATCTGAGCCACAGTGAGCTCTCAGTCTTGTTTTGCTGACTGTATAGAGCTTTTCCACCTTCAGTCCAAAGAATATATCAATCTGATTTTGGTATTGACCATCTGGTGATGTCCATGTGTAGAGTCTTCTCTTGTATTGTTGGAAGACAGTGTTTGTTATGACCAGTGCATTCTCTTGGCAGAACTCTGTTAGCCTTTGCCCTGCTTCATTTTGCACTCCAAGGCAAAATTTGCCTGTTACTCAAGGTAGCTCTTGACATCTTACTTTTACATTCCAGTCCCCTATAATGTAAAGATATCTTTTCCTTTAGTTTTAGTTCTAGAAGTTCCTGTAGATCTTCATTGAACTGTTCAACTTCAGCTTCTTCGGCATTAGTGGTTGGGGCATAGACTTGTATTACTGTGATATTGGATTGTTTGCCTTGGAAATGAACAGAGATAATTCTGTTGTTTTTGAGATTGCATCCAAGTACTGCATGTTAGATTCTTCTGTTGACTATGAGGGCTACTCCATTTCTTCTAAGGGATTCTTGCCCACAGTAGTAGATATAACGGTCATCCGAGTTAAATTCACCCATTCCATTTTAGTTCACTGATTCCTAAAATGTTGATATTCACTCTTGCCATCTCCTGTTTGACCACTTCCAATTTACCTTGATTTATGGACCTAACATTCCAGGTTCCTATGCAATATTGTTCTTTACAGTATCAGACCTTGCTTCTATCACCAGTCACATCCACAACGTGGAGCTGTTTTTGCTTTGGTCCCATCTCTTCATCCTTTCTGGAGTTATTTCTCCACTGACCTCCTGTAGCATATTGGGCACCTACCGACCTGGGGAGTTAATCTTTCAGTATTCTATCTTTTTGCCTTTTCATGTTGTTCATGATGTTCTCGAGGCAAGAATACTGAAGTGGTTTGCCATTGCCTTTTCCAGTGGAACCACGTTTTTGTCAGAACTCTCCACCATGACCCGTCCATCTTGCATGGCCCTACACGGCATGGCTCATAGTTTCAATGGGTTAGACAAGGCTGTGATCCATGTGATCAGTTTGATTAGTTTTCTGTGATTGTGGTTTTCATTCTGTCTGCCCCTTGAGGGATAAGGATAAGAGGCTTATGGAAGCTTCCTGATGGGAGAGACTGACAGAGGGAGAAACTGGGTCTTGTTCTGATGGGTGGAGCTGTGCTCAGTAAATCTTTCATCCAATTTTCTGTTGATGGGAGGGGCTGTGTTCCCTCCCTGTTGTTTGACCTGAAGCCAAACTATGGTGGAGGTAATAAAGATAATGTCAACTTACTTCAGGAAGTTTAAGAAGAGGTAAAACTAATCTATGGGAATAGAAGTTAGAATGGCAGCATCCTCTCAGATGGTGCATGGCCTGAAAAGAAGCATGCTCGGACTTTCTGGGGCAATGGAAACAATTTATACCGGTATCTATAAATGGTTATGAGAGGATATAGATAAGTTAAAAGTCATCAACACGTAACTTAAGATGTGAGCATTATATATTTATATTTAATAAAGTACTATTAAATATAAAATATATATTTTGTTAACTTGTCTGGAGACTGCAAAACTCCCAAATATTTTTAGAGTGTACTTTTTATATTTGAGATTATCTTAAGCCTAACAACAACAAAAAAAGCAGAGACATAACTTTGCCAACAAAGGTCCGTCTTGTCAAAGCCCTGGTTTTTCCAGTAGTCCATGTATGGATGTGAGAGTTGGACTATAAAGAAAGCTGAGCACAGAAGAATTGATGCTTTGAACTGTGGTGCTGGAGAAGACTCTTGAGAGTCTCTTGGACAGCAAGGAGATCAAACCAGTCCATCCTAAAGGAAATCAGTCCAGAAGATTCATTGGAAGGACTGATGCTGAAGCTGAAACTCCAATACTTTGGCCACCTGATGCAAAGAACTGACTCATTGGAAAAGATCCTGATGCTGAGAAAGATTGAAGGCGGGAGGAAAAGGGGATGACAGAGGATGAGACGGTTGGATGGCATCACTGACTCAATGGACATGAGTTTGAGTAAACTCTGGGATTTGGTGATGGACAGGGAGGCCTGGTATGCTGCAGTCCATGGAGTCACAAAGAGTTGGACACGACTGAGCAACTGAACCGAACTGAACAACAAAATGTGACTAAATTTTCAAAGGACATAAAATTTCTTCATGTCAGGTCAATCCAATTGATCCAATTAAAAAGGCTCAACTATGGTTACTTCCTCTTTGAAAACAGATGGTTGAAAACTGGGAGGAAAAAGGAAATCAGTGTAAACACAGGTAAATATTAACTGCTCAATTTAAACCTTGATTGAATTTACTGATCTTGTAAATACCAGTCAGATAAACTGGTCTTGTTTTTAATCACAGAAATTAGCTACTTCCAAGTATGTTAAGAAAAGTGGCCCAAGATATCTGAGAAGAAAAAGTATCTGAGTTTTGTACATTAATCTGAAGAGATCGATGTTTGCACGCAGGTGTGGCTGTAAAGGACTCAGGAAGACAAAGATGACCAGTACACAGAATCTCAAAACCATCAGTATACATTTAGACTGAAAGGGAAGCTGGTTGAGGTAAAGAGCCATACTTACATATTAGCAGAAGCTATTAGTGACCTTTATGAAGCAAGATTGAAGGGCTAGTAACAAGGAGGTTTTATCTACCCACTAGATAAAATTTACCACTGGATATAGTATTCTGCTGGGATAATCCCATGGACAGAGGAGCCTGGTGGGTTACAGTCCATGGGGTCGCAAAAAGTCACACATGACTAAGCGACTGACACTTTCACTATGGTAGTCTGTGTAGCACCCCAGGGCAATTCCTACATCTCCCTTATGCTGCCCAATTCAATCTTAGCATTCCCTGAAAATTCAGACTATTGTTCCAAGAAAGAGAAACATTTTCCTTTTTCTCTCTCTCTTTTCTTTATTTGGACTAGTGACATGAAAACCAGAAGGCCAGGAGGGAATCTCATCTTTCCTGTGAGCTGAGTGGTAATTCTAACTTCTGGTGACAGCATTTTTCTACTGGATAGAAAAATCATTAAAATAGAGAACCCTGGTGCCACAGGCATGGAAAAAATAACTAACTGGAAGTGGGTTGTTAGGTGTTATGAGTAAACACATTACCCATGGCTTCCTCTCTTTTTTCCAGATCTATCCTTTCTGACTATGAAGAAAGCACCCTTACTACCACCACCTTGGGTTTAGGATGAGAGCACAGCTAAGCAGTTAGGTCAAAGAAATGATAGAAAATGACCGAAACTTGGACAATAGAAAATGCATTTTCTGTATCTTTCCTGGGCCCTGCATGCCCATGCCACCATTTTTTCCATCACAATCACACTGCAATGCAGTAGTCTGTTCCTTCTGCTGTTATAGCAAAAATAAACTGATGGAGACAGGGAGGAAGCAGAGGAGCCTCAGTCTCCCTGCCAAGAGGAATCTGGGAGTAAAGCCAGGAAGAAAAGAACAGTGGAGATAGAAGCCTGCATGGCATGTTAAGAGTCGTCACCTGACTTTTCAGAGGAAGAGAGGCTGGGGGAATAAGCATTAAGGCCTAAACTGGGGAGGAAAAAATTAAGACCTAAACTAGCAGCAGTTAGAGTAGAGATTGATAGGAAACCCTCCAGAAATATATCTTGCTCCAGAACCCCAAAGTAGGGCATATAATTCAAAGTATCCAGGGGCTAGAGCACCAATCTGAGTGCAATGGAAGAAAAAAAAAAAAAAAAACATGGTTCAACATGTGTTGGGGGCCAGAGTGAGGCACTCAGCCCGTGGCAAAGGTCATGAGGAAGGAGGCTCGACATACGCAAAGGCGGGATCGAGCCTCAGGAGTCCCCCTGGAAATCCTTGAGCATCTACCCCCATAACCAGAGCCTGCCTGCTTTACTACTTTGTGCTCCCACCTACACCTCTGACTTTACGGGGGGCTGTCCCCCACCACCTCTTTCAGAGAAGGAGTTAACCTAGAGCTCCAGTTAATAAAAACTGGGCGTGACAAGAGTGTTTTAACCTACAAACTCCTCTGAAGGTTCTCTGGCCTGCCTGACAGGCTTGTCCGGCCACATGTGATTGCTCACAGCCTCCCAACCGTGAGAGGCACGAGATGCTTTAAACCTTCTAAAAACAGGTTCCTTAGAAAAGTTAGAAAACTATTAGTATAAGTATAATGGGCTGATTAAAAATTGTATTGGTGAAGGGTTTTTCATTTGTTGAGCCAATGTTTGTTGCTAAGTCTCCATATCCCCTGCCCTTACACACATTAATGAATATATAGAAGAAATAAGTGTTAACCTTTGATATTAATCACATTAGACCTTAGGCTAAGTAAATTCTTTCCTTAACTAAAACCCACTATACCCTCACCCTATAGGAATGTAACTTTATTTGGGTGGCATCTGTTTTAAGAATAATCACCCCTGGAGAAATAAGTGTCCTGGTTGACTGACCACTGTCACAAGGAGAGGGTCATAAATTGTCAGCAGGCCCCCTGGCCAGAAGATGATGTAACACCCCTAAGACCTCTGTATACATTTGTATGAAGGACCTGACTTTGATAAAAGTCAGGACTGCTGACCCCACGTGACTTTTGCATAACATCTCAGTGTCTAAAAGCAGACCATGGAAAATAAAGAATTGGGATCAGTTCCTCGAAAGACTGGTCTCCCCATGTCGCTCTCTCTCTCACTCTGGCTGAGTCTCCATCTGGAGCGCGGAACCCGCCATGCTTACTAATTACGCCTGGGCTTCTAAGATCTGACCGGGGTGGCCTCAGTGTCTCCTCTCCTTCGGGAGAACGGAAGGATGCCTGCAGCCTACGTAAGTGGTGCAAACTTCTTGTCTTGAAGTTTTATTGGTCTCCCGCGTAAACCAAGCTACTCAGCCTCTTTTCTCCACTGAATTCTCCTACTGAGCTATCCTTATTCTATTACTCTTTACATCTCTAATTAATATCTAATTGAAGCTATTGTATCCTGATCCTCGCCGAAGCCGTCCCCGCTTTGAATACCCTGGATCAGCCGGGGCTGGATCCCAGCAAACGTGAAAGCCTGACCTCACTCTGTGACAACTATCCAGGGAATTCCATCAGGACCATGTCACATGATCCATCCCTCAGATCCCAGTCCACCTACACTAGCAACAAGCAGGGAAATTGACTCTAGCCTCTGCTGCTGACTCTACAGTGATCAGCCTTCTGTTTTGGTACATTATACATCACTCTCTGCTCTAGCTTTTCATGTTCCCTCTGCTGAAATGCTCTTCCCCCAAATATCCTTGTAGCTTATTCCTTCATTTCAAATGTCATATTTGAAGGAAATTCTTCCTTGATTTAAGATTGCAAAGCCCCCACAAAAACACACACTGAGCACTCTTGAGCCCCCTTACCATGCTCCACTATGTTCCCATAGCCCTTATCACATTATAACATAGTACAGAATTTACTTGACTATCTTGCTTATTGTCTGTCTGTCTCTACTAGAATGCAATCCCCATCTGATTTTTTCCCTGACATACTCCTAGTCTCTATCACTCAGCCTAGAGCACAGTTGAAGTTCAATAAATATTTGTTGAACTATCTGATGAATGAATAAATGAATACTACACACTACTGGCTCTGAAGGTAGAAGGACTAACATGTATTTGTCTTTGTATTTCTTGCAATCAGGACTGTGCTTGGTATATGTGAGACTCTCAATAAATGCTTGTTAAATGAATGAATGTATGAAAAATATAATCTCAAATTGAAATAGCTAAATATTATCTTAGATACTTATTATCAGTATCTTAGATTGGAGTGGAAGTAAGTGGGGAATCGAAGCACAGAGGAAATGATATAATAACAGTAGAAGTAGCAATGATTATAATAATAATAGCCATGTAGTGGCCATGTCAATTTGTCAAGTATGTTGTTTGGTATTTATTATATCTGGTCCTCGCAATCATCTTGCAAGGGAAGCATGATTATCTTTGTCTTAAAGATGAAAGTGTTAGAGCACAGAATATTTTTAACAACTGCCTCACATCACAGAGGGCTTCCCTGGTGGCTCAGAGGTTAAAGCATCTGCCTCCAATTTGGAAGACCCAGGTTAGATCCCTGGGTCGGGAAGATCCCCTGGAGAAGGAAATGGCAACCCACTCCAGTATTCTTGCCTGGAGAATCCCATGGACAGAGAAGCCTGGTAGGCTACAGTCCATGGGGTCGCAAAGAGTCGGCCACAACTGAGTGACTTCACTTTCACATCACAGAGATGGTAAAGACTGCTGGGATTTAAACCTAGTACCAACTGGATTGCCCCTAAAACCAAGGCACCAGTCTGCTTACACAGTTTGCTCCTGAACTATAGAAACCAAACAATGGTTTTCTTCCTACATTGAGTTGGGCTGATACAGGAGAAATAACAATCCAGCTGCTCTTACCACCCGGTTCTAAAGTGTATCAGGGCCTTTGGAACACCAGCTAGCCCCATATGAAAGCATCGCTATTCTCAAAGTCTAAGCAACATAAACAATCAATTGAGAATTGAGGGGGGTTGAACTCTACGTGGCCGGATAAGGAAATGGCACCCCACTCCAGTACTCTTGCCTGGAAAATCCCATGGACAGAGGAGCCTGGTAGGCTGCAGTCCATGGGGTCACTAAGAGTTGGGAATGACTGAGGGACTTCACTTTCACTTTTCACTTTCATGCATTGGAGAAGGAAATGGCAACCCACTCCAGTGTCCTTGCCTGGAGAATCCCAGGGACGGGGAAGCCTGGTGGGCTGCCGTCTCTGGGGTCGCACAGAGTCGGACACGACTGAAGCGACTTAGCAGCAGCGGAACTCTATGTGGCAACCCAAGAAAGCTTCCTAGAGGGAAGAGGTATCTAGGAAGTATTTGAAAGGACACAAGACATATGGGAGGCAATGGGAAGTGTATCACCAGAGACAAAAAAATAGACTAAGTGGAGGACAATAACATTTAAGTAACTGAAATTCAATCTCTGTACTATATGTTAATTTATTCAGTCATTGAACATACATAGTGAAATTTTTATGTGTAAGGCATTTCTCTGAAATATGAACATACAGAAAGCTGGTCAGAAAGTCCCTTCCCTCTTCAAGTTGGGGGGAACAAAATAAAATTTATTTGAAATATATGGCATATTAGATTGGGTTAATACTATGTAGAAAAATAAAGCAGAGAAAAGAGGATGAGGGTACTTGGAGTTGTGATTTAACAGTGTGCTATTTTAATAGTATTTGAAACACTCAAAGAATTGATGATACATGTGGGGCAAAACTGCCAGATTTTTGTAAGAACAATTTAACCTTGAGCTCTATACTGTATAAGATTTTCTTGTTCTTCGATCAAAGGTGGCAGTTCAAGAGGGTGACACGCTCTGTCTTTGTATTTGAGGCTCTCTGCTGATTGCTCTGAGCCGAGAGTAATAACAGAGCTCCAGCCAATTTCCAGACTGGTAAGAATCTTGGAAAAGGGGATTTTTAAAAATATTATACTCCATGGTGTCCCTATAGTTGGTGAAGTGTAACAGTGCCTCATTAGGTGGCCAAAATTCTAGCTTGACCACTAAGTGTCATTGCGGTTGCAGAGCACAGATCTGGGGTCAGCAAAAGAAGAGGAAAGGTGGAATAAAATGCAAATCATGAGCAAAAAGCTTTATCATACTTGATAGGTCATTTCTAGAGAATTACATGATTAAGGGGCGTGAGAGAGCAGAGTAGCAGGTGTATAAGGACTTCAGAAAAACATCTTGTGTAGGGCTTTAAAATTACTTAGGAGATTAATAAAAATTGACATCTATATGGACACTATCTCACGGTTGAAAAGCCGGCTGAAAGATTGAAAAGCCTGTAAACAAATGAAAATAAATGGCTTGCAACTCATACTGGGAGGAGTTCTCAGGGTTGGCATTTGAAGAGCTCTTATTTAGCTTGAGAGCCAGATGACTAAGCTATTACATTGGGATAAATAGATTGGGAATGAAATGTGCAAATGGACTAACCTGGCAGGAGTCGCTGGAAAGGTAGGGAACCTTCTACCACCACGGAGTTGTTTATATTCAGATTTAGAAAAGGGCTGCATTTGAACATCTGTTTTTCAGAATACAAAGTGGTATCATGCAGTCTGGAAAGCCTGGAAGAGACTACACTCATGATTGGTTTAAGAAGAGTGGCTGGTACAGGAGGGAAGATGAAAGTCTGTACGTTAGATCAGGCAGACCGATGATTAAAAGTGAGACGATCCACAAATGCTTTTAAAGATGTAAACACCAGGCAGACTTAAAATTACTTGTCCTGAAACCCTAGGGCAGACAAATGGGAGAGAATTAAAAAAGGGTAATCACAGCCAAATTCTTTCAAAAATTGTGAACTGGGTCAGTCATTTAGACTAAGAAATGGTTCTTTTGTACTTCATACTCCTATTTTAAGACCTTGCTCAAATGTCACGTTTCTGGTTTTCTTTGTCACCTCTCCCACACCTCCAGGGCAGAATTAATCACTTCTTGGAGTACCTTTCCATTGCATGTAAGAAATGTTTCTTTCATAGTGCTAAACACACTGTATCTTAGTTATGTTCTAATTTCTATTAGTAAGATGTGAGTTCCTTAAGGACTGGGTTTATGCCTTAACATATATTTGCACCTCCAGCACTAGAATACTGACTGTTATTTTAAATGTTTAGTGAATTGAATGGTACCTTACACATTCACCTGGGATTTAATTACTAAAGTTATCATTTGTTACTTTGATGAAGCCGTGTGTGTGTGCTGTCGCTTCAGTTGTGTCTGACCCTCTGCAAACTTATGGACCATAGCCCGCTGGGCTCCTCTATACGTGGGATTCTCCAGGCAAGGATACTGGAGGGGGTTGCCATTTCCTTCCCCAGGGGATCTTCCTGGCCCAGGGATTGAACCTGCATCTCTTACATCTCCTGCAGGTGGGTTGACAGGTGGGTTCTTTACAACTAGGGCCACCTGATGAGACCACATTGTGTTAAAAAGAGGGGGAGGAGGGAGAAAGTATTTTGTGTATTGGTAATAAAAGATTGCCAATATATCTATATTAAGTAAAAAAAGCGGGGGCAGGCCAAGGTGTCGAGCAATGTGTACATCTCACGACTTCATGTGTAGAATGAGAGAAAAATAAGAATGTGCTCATATTTGCTAATATTTTCATAAACAAAATCTGGACATATATTTTAAAAGCTAATCACTGGTTACCTCTGAAGAAGGTGGTACGATGGGGTCAGTGATAAAATTAAAGTATTCACTGAGTATATTTTTATATGGTTTTGACTTTTTAAACATTCATTCATAATGTACCACCCATTAAAAACATTTAAAAATATTTTTTAAAAACCAGTCATGTGGAAAATGAAAGCAACAGCAGCAACAATGAACAAGAGGACTCATTCCATGCTTAATTAGGTGAAGGAGTCAGGTACTGCTATATATTGGTTTGTTTGTTTGAACAAATGAACTCAGCTCCACTTATAGACCACATAGTTGTTGAAGACATTAAAGGAATTGTTATCTTCTCATGCAAGCCACAGTAATCAACAGTTTTTCAAAAATCTCACTGGATAAAGGTGGCTGCTTCACTCCGTTTCTGCTAATTGCACTACTAAGGGTAGCATGCCTTAAGGATCCTCCATCTGTCACATTGAACCCAAGATAATTCCTTAACATATTGTCAGAAAACCAATATTTTAAATAATGAGATTGGGTCTGTCCTTGAAGCAGTCTGGGTACTAAAATAGATTTATATAAGGTTTTCATTTGTCTCAACTAGTTAGTGATTGCTTCCCTTGATTGACTCCTATCAAGCAAAAACTATCACATTTTAAATATACATGTATATGTATGCATCTTGAATGGCACATGTCAAAGTATAATTTTCAAGAAATTATAAAACATAACTCACACAAATATAAAATAAGCATGTGGCAAACAATTATTTACCTCATTAAGGAAAGAACCAGTCACACAGTATAGATGGTTCAAAGGAGAAATGAAGAACCAGGGTTACACAGGCATGGGAGGAAAAAATATTTGAATGAATAGGGTTAGATACAGAACTAGTTAATATCCTACAGAGCAATAAAGCTATCACCTTTGGGGTTATCTTTTCTACCAAGAAGAAATCATTTGCATTTTTACTAGATAAAAATCTACTAATAAATATGCAACTTCACAGAGAATGGGTTTTTAATCAATAACTAGATATAATCCAACAAAGGTAAATTCTCCTGAATAATCAATAATCTTTGGGTAAGCCTGTTAAACAAGGCTCTGATACGACATCAAAAGGGCATGTCATCCTTCCTTTACTTTACCTTTAAGTTAGGTGATATTTCTTAACACATGTTAGTGAAAGTAAAAATCAGTGAAAGAATGCTAGAAGCTGCAGTTCCTATTTTTGTCATCAGGCTTGAAGTGAAGAAGCAATTCAGAGACAGAGAAGAATGGTGCATCGAATATTTTAAAACATAGCCCTCTTCTAAAAGGATTCTCTCAACATAATGAACAAAAAGGATTGTTAATTACTATGTTTTGCAACTAATATGATGATGCTGAGGATGAGAACAGGTTAATATAAAAGTGATAGTAAATTTGTCTTTATTCGATGGCAAAATGCATCAATAATCTTATATTTATTCCTTGAGAGGAGGAAATAACCTAACTCAAAAAACTACCATGAGTAGCAGAAGAGTTTTTAATATTTATGCAAACTGAGGCTGCATGTGTAATACATGAAAATATCTCCACAAGCCCACCTTATCCTTCCTTCCTTGTCAATTGGAAAGTTCAACCACAAAGCTTAGAGCTATGTTGCTCCAGAGTAAATCACAGGGTTGATCACTAGAAGACATATCTGTGATGCAGTCAACCCAGCCAGTTAGATCTCTAAATTGTAAGCAAAAAGAGTCCTATAATAAGTGAGAAAGGCTCATCTGGAGTTTTACAGGAAACATAAAAGAGTGTAGAGAAACCAGGAATAGGAAAGCTCCTGTTAACAAAAAGATAATTTTTCAAGAAACAATGCAATCTACCTCCTTCCAGAATCTAACACAGCACATAAATTTCAAGTATCACTAAGTGAGACTGTTTGGCTAATTTTTGTAATAATAAATTAGCCTAGGAAAATTCTTAGAAGTTGTTAGAACTCAAATGGACAGTTCATAAGCAACCTTTTTACCCTGGAAACCCAAGGGTAAGCCCAGAATAAGAACAATCCTATTAACCTTTGTCCAAAACACTGCTGTTTTTCCTATATACATTTCTTCTTGCTTTGTATAATACTCTAAGGAATTTTAAGTTGGAAGCTTTACAGTTGGCATGAACATTTTTATATTCCCTCACAGGAATATTAGAGGTGCTCTGCTTATAGAAGAAATTCACCCTTTCAAAAAGAAGAAGAGCAGCTGGTTATCCAAATATTTCTCTCATAATAGCCAGATGATTTGGAAAGGAGAACATATTGTAAAGAGAAGCACATGCAATTTGAATTATTTAAAAGCCCTACAGCTACTATAGAAAAAAAAAAAATCTGGCCCAAATAGAAGTGTCTTCAATACTACCTACTATTTTCTTACTTATCCATTAAAAGCTAATGTACTATTTGGGAAAAATAGGAACTGGAAAAAAGACCACTTAACATCTTCAAAGTAATGTCATAATCCTTTATATTTCTCTGTGCCTGAAGCAGACTTTTTCCTTGTTCTTTTCTCAGCTGATCTCTTAATAAAGCCTGAGGAGGACAGACTTAACTCCCATGAAGATAAGACTATTAATTAACTAGATTTGCCAAATAATACTGGAAAAGTAAAGTATTCAGTAAGGTCAAACACAAAGGCTGCAAAGTCGTAACTGTGACAGCAACGCAGGGAACTTTCAGTATTAGAACTGTCTGTAGTGCTTTAACTTACATGTGGGAAAAGTTCCAGATTATTTTAACATCTGTTTGCTAGCAGTCAAAATGTAGGCTTTGGGGTCTCCTTACAATGTATGGTGCTTGCGTGCATGCTTAGTCTTGTCCAACTCTTTGCGACCCTATGGACTGTGGCCCGCCAGGCTCCTCTGTCCACGGGATTTTTCAGGCAGAATACTAGAGTGGGTTGCCATTTCCTCTTCCAGGAGACCTTCTTGATCCAGTGGATGAAACCTGTGTCTCCTGCATTGGCAGGCAGATTCTCTACCACTGAACCACCTAGGAAGGCCATGATGTATGGTAGAAAACTACCTTTTTATTTATTTATTCTTGAAAAAGTCTCAGCATCTGTTCTTGATTTAAAAACAGAAAAGCAAATAAACAAGGAAAAAAGAAACGTTTTTGGAGAGATACAAAGGATCTAAGAAAACTACATCATAATTCTTTTTTTTTTTTTTTGAAAGTTGCTCAGTAGTGTCTGACTTTTAGCAACTCCATGGACTATAGCTCACTGGGCTTCTCTGTCTCTGGAATTCTCCAGCAAGTAATACTGGAGTGGGTAGCTGTTCCCTTCTCCTGGGGATCTTCCCAACCCAGGGATTGAACCCAGGTATCCCACATTCCACGCAAATTCCATCTGAGCTACCAGGGAAGCCTGGAGAAGAGTGATTTCCCCTCTTGCACTGATCTGACTGGATGGAGAAAACCTTGGAATAGGTAATCACTGGTTTGGGATAAAGTAGAAATAGGAAAGAAAAACTGTCTAAGAGAACTTTAATTCACAGAAGCAGATGGGACTATGGGCTGCCTCTGGCAGACCCCCATTCTCAAAGAGGTAGCCAGGAATTCGAAAGCTGTTCAGGAAGTCCACAACAGAGGTAGAAAAGGCAGGTTTTCATGGAGAAACAGGGAGGAGAAAATGTAGAGGCTCATCAGAAAGGAAAATATGAAAACGTGACAAAGTGTTCACCTTTAAGGGAAAATTCTTACATGCAAACTGCTGCTGCTGCTAAGTCACTTCAGTCGTGTCCGACTCTGTGCGACCCCACAGACGGCAGCCCACCAGGCTCCCCTGTCCCTGGGATTCTCCAGGCAAGAACACTGGAGGGGGTTGCCATTTCCTTCTCCAATGCATGAAAGTGAAAAGTGAAAGTGAAGTCACTCAGTCGTGTCCGACTCTTAGCGACCCCATGGACTGCAGCCCACCAGGCTCCTCCGTCCATGGGATTTTCCAGGCAGGAGTGCTGGAGTGGGGTGCCATCGCCTTCTCCTATATGCAAACTAGTTCATTCAAATTAAGAGGTGGTAAGCAGGGGACAAGCCACATATAGAGGAAAGTAGTTTTCCTGGTCATGCAAATGAAGGCCTAAAATTTGGCTTGTGATCTTGAAGGTGAAAAATTGAAAGTGTCCTAGACCATTAGAACTTTAAAATATGTATATGTGATGAGAGAATAAAGGTTCCCAAATACATAAGAGATTTGATGAATGCTTTGAACTCCTAGGCAGAGTAATTTTATCACTCTTATCTTAGTCCTCACCTGTAAAATGTCACCACTTCACCCTTTTTGGTGACCCAGCACACTATAGTTTTCACTTGGAGGCAATGTGGTTGCCAAGTTAAAGAAATACAGACAGGGGTCAGATTCTTGCTCTGACTCGACCTTTCAAAGGAACTTCAGAAAACCAAATCTTATGCCTTTAACCTCTTTTCCAAATACTAATCCTCCCCTAGTTCCATAAGTGGTCCACATTTTAAACAAGTATTTTGAATTATCAAATTGAAAGTTTTGGGGCAAAGAGAAAAGACAGATTAGAGACTGTTTTCAGAATCACTAAAGTTTTCTAAAAAGAAAAACTATGACAAATGCATGGCAAAAGACTCTAAAAGAAAATCAGATTAAGGCCTTTTGCCTTATTGAATCACTAATCTTGGAAAAACTGATTTCATAGTGGTTCTTTAAATGGGAAGAATGATCTTGGATCCTCTGGTACATACTTTTTTAAGGAGGAAAAAGAATTTATTCCACCATATTGGCTTTTCATATTTAAGTCTTCTTAAATCTGAAAGAAACCTTTGAAAGAAGTGCTCTTGTTTATCAGAAGACTGGAATTGGCTTGCTGTGAGGAACTGCATGATGTGGGCATAATTTTTGAATGAACAAAAATATATATAACTAAATACATTAGAAAGCCAATTAAGGTTTTTAGCTTTCTTTGATTTTTGAACAGAAGATAATTTGTTTTCTTATAGATTGTATTTATAAATTAAATAATTCCACTAAATTTTTATCTGAATATAAAGATTGACAGTGAAAAATGGAAAAGATGAAGAGAGAAGAGGGACAGGGAAAGGAGGTAAAGAAGAAGAGGAAGAGGAGGAGAGAATAAGGGGGGGAGAAGGAAACAGGAGAAGGGGTCTCAAGCTTTTTATTTTCAAAGAGCTGTGTGACTGAACTCCAATTTTCCTTTTCTAAACTAGCTTTTGTTGACTTTGATATAACAGAGGGTGAGAACACATAGTTTAAACATTGTTAATAAAGTATGTCAATAGCAACCTCTCATAAAGCAGGCATGGTTGACCAGGAAAAGTGTGGCTTGCAGTTATGTCTGAAATGCTCATATATTTGGTACATGCAAAGGAGAAAAGAAAACAACCTTTACAGAGTGTTTACTTGGAATGAGGTCCTGTACTCAGGGCACAGCATTTACCCTTACACTAATCTTTTGAAATTGTGATTTTTGTCCTTGTTTTGAAGAGGAAGATACGGAGGCTCAGAGATGGTGATTCTCCAAGGTTTCCTGGCCAAAGAGAGGCAGAGTCATAATGCAAACCCAGCTCAGCTTGATGCCAGAACTTCTCTTTTGTTGACTATCAGCTGCCTCCAGGCGACTGACTGGCTTCCAGTGGGCATATGACATTATCTAAGGTTTGATAAGATCAAACCTTCTCCACTGGCCTCATAATGAAAATCATTTGTATAAAATGCCAACAATTCTTATAAAATTCTTATGAAATACAAAGTCTTTCATGAGAAGGAGTAATACAAGGGTTTGTGGTTCCCCCCAGCAGTATGTGCTAATAGAAATGCCTTCCATAAGGACACAACTTCTCATTCTGACACATATAAAGCCTTCATTCCACTGAAGATAAACGTTCAAGTCAAAGATGGAACCATTCCTGGGAACCATATAGCCATATATATATTTAGCATTTTTCACACAAAGTATAACTTCTGAACATTCTAAGTAATACATGGTCTACAATCCTTAGTGCTCTCCAGCAAACTGCCAATCAAACGCCTTGGCAACAGCCAACAGAATGGTCTTTCCTGTCCTGCCCATTTTATCACCTATTCTTTTTTTTCCAAATTACTTTAATCTGCGTATACTTCTTAGAAGTTTGGAAGAGTGTTGGTTACTCTTTTACTTCACTCAAAATCAAACTAAAGACCAATATAGTTCATCAGGAATGGTCTAATGTAAAAGACCAATGAAAAACTGGATTAAATGTGAATGATTCTGAAGAGCAGTTTAAAAAAATACTGATTCCACCTTGGTAAACACGACTCACAGAGAAAAAAAGAATTTACTCCACTCTCATTAAAGAAGAAGTTGTTTTTTTTTTTTTTTTTTTTTTTAAGCTATGGCTTCTTTAATTTCAAAACCAGAATGATGGCTGCTTCATAGAAGAGATTGCTTTCAGTCTCTCTCACTTAACAGTCCCACCCATCTGAGTGCTTGGACCAGCAGTATCAGCATGACTGTGGAAGTGATGAGAAGTGCAGAATCTCATCCTGCCCCCACCACAGACCTGATGAATCAGAAATCCACAAATGAAGAAGTCCTCTCCTCTCAAGTGATTCAGATACACACTTATATACATTGATCTACTAAACCTCAGCACAGAGGAGTATTCCATTTTTTAGAGATTATGCTAGAAATAATAATTCCACTAAAAATAAGAATAATGTAATAGTAGAAATAATAATAGAGTAATAATATAAATAATAATCTCTCTAGAATAATAATTCCACTGGAGTTATATCTGAAACACATACAGATTTTTTTTTAAAAATGGAGATGATTTTAAACTTATTATTTTCAAGATAAGCTATATGATTGCATTCAAAGCTTTTTCCTAAACTGTTTTGTTGACACTGATATAGCCAAAGGCTGAGTGAATGCATTTCTTCATTTATACATAGGGATAACATTGCCTACCCCACAGAACTGTGATGAGAATTAAATACAATAATGTGTGAACAGTGCCTAGCATATGGCGGGCAGTCAAAAGTAGTAGGCACTGTTAACCATCATTATTAATTTTTGTACCAGAACCCAAGTAGATTAACTGGCCAATTTAACTGGCCTCCTAATCAGTTGTATTTTCTCCTCTGCCCTTTATCACAGGATGTGTGGATTAATAATTACAGCAAAACTTGATTTTACCTCCCTTAAATTCCTAGATATACAATTGGTGTGTCTAGAAAAAAGAAATTCGCCAAATGCGCCAGACATTCTACACTCTCCTGTGCCTCAAAAATAACTAGTACAATATTCCCCAGCATGATTATAATTAGGATAGGAAATGCTTCCTATTCTAAATGCTTTAGACTCATTCTCATGACAAAGATTATCTTCAAGCTACCATTCCCTTAGTAGCCTCTGTCATGTGACAAAACCACCGCAATTTATATCCATCAACACGGCTGCCATTTCTAATCCCAGGCTCAGAACTGTGAGCTGTATAATTATCACTATGCCGTATTAGCATTTGTGGGCTCCCTCGATACTAATGGGATGCAAAAGGTGACATGTGTATGGATTGTGTCAAGTTGTCACACCACACAAAAACATAGTCCTGATCCCACAGGCTGTAATATTCACCTAATGATATACTCATGTCACAGAAGTACATACACAGCATTCTGCTGCCCGCTAAGGCTTCCTTGCAGAGGGATGAGCTCAGGGGGATGTATGTGAATGAGTGATCACATGTCATATGAGATGATTAAAAATGAGTGGGTCCCTTTTAGAGATTAGTGGTTGTTAAATTATTTCATTCACCTGCTATTCATGATGAATAATAAATCACTCTCAGCATCTGATGTTCTATTCATTTATAACATGGGGATGTTTAGAAGCAAATTACTCTGAGGAAGCGCAACAAAAAGGGAGTGAGGGGATGAGGAACCCCAGTTCTGATTGCATTTTTATGCTAGGCCTGACTTTTAGTTTTTTCAGGGTTACTCATAGTTGTATCTGGTTCCTAGCTTTTTTTCTGACTTCTGCTTAGAATGCCCTAGTGTTTTAAAGGTTGTTGGGGCGTCTTTGAAGATCAAAAGGCCATTAATCTAAACTAGTACTTCCTAGAACTGTGTAATTTCAGCCTCTATTTGGTAGGTGTCTGGAGGACTCATTTCCTTACTGAGCATCTGTTAAACTCTTCACAGAATACACCACACAATCAGCCATTTCCTTCTAAGTGTGCAATTAATCAGTTCCTTCAGCCAGAGTTTATTGGGTGCCTACTATGTACTCAACACTCTGAGACTGTGGGAAAGAATATAGGCCATGTTTGTTGGCTCTAAAAGAATCTAAAATCAAATTAGGGAGACAATTAATATACATAAAAATGATAAAAAGATTCAATAAATATCTATTATAAATGAACCTTGGGCCATGCACAGTGTTAGGCACTTTTGCAAATATAATGTCACCTAACTTAATCATAACCATAATTGGAATGAATCCTCACTATTTCACAGATAAAGAAATTAAAGCTCAGAGATGAGACATATTCAAACAGCTGGTCAGTAGAAAAATTGAGAATCAAATCCCTCTGAACTCTAGGCCCAGTATCTTTTCAAAATTCCACATGTTCCTCACTGAATGAGGCCATTACTTTTTTTAAGGAACCTTTATTGAATAATTAAGGGAAAAAATAAAGGCCATAATTCTGGAAAAAAAAATCCATATGTTCCAAACACAATATGCAAGATAATTAAATGCTAATTTGTGTGGCAAGAAGACTAAGTTTTAAAGTTCATAAAAAAGACCTAAAGATATCAAATAAGACTCTGGAGATTCAGGGCCTTCACTGAATGAATCTCTGAGGGGTGAAAAGGATGCAGGAGGTGGGTAGAATGAGAACAACAGAAGCAAAACCCAGAGATGAAAATGAGAGCAGGACATGGGAGGGGCTGTTCCAAGCTGCACTTGAGCACACAATACAAACCGTGTGGGAGACTAATTGATTAGGTTTCCCAGGCAGGTGGGACCGGATTTTGAAGGGGCCATTAGATGTCATATGGTAGGAAAGAGAGCTACAGGAGGGTATTCTCTCCTTGATCAAATTTTAGTCAGGTTCCTCTGAGCTGCTTCCTCACCTGGTCCTCAACCATGACTTATAGGAACTGCAGACTCTCAGCCCAAACAATATTGTCCACCCCTACACACTAGGACACTTAAACAAACTCTAATATGACTTCTACCAGCCTGAGCATATATGCCTAGGATGACTCCAGTCCCTCAGAATGCCTAGCTGAGAAGGATCAACATTGTCACAAGAATTCACTGTTTCAGCCAAAATCTGACTACAGACCTCTCAACTTTCTCTTCTTTGGGCATTTTCTGTAGAAAACTTGAGATTAAAAATCCTTTTTCTGTCCCTCTGAGATGTATCTTCCACAGTCCAGGAATAAATTTTTCAAGGAGCCATCCCTTTGAAATGAAATCATCAGGAAAGGGAGGGGTCCTGTTGCCCAGTCTCTAGTGAGTAGGAGCCTAACTTTGCTAAGCACCAGTTAGTGAACACAGATGCCCTAATCACATCAACCAACACCACCCCAAGCCCCACCCTACCCCTACAATGTCCTTCAGTACTTGTCCTTCAGCACTCTCCAGCATTATAAAGGCCTCTCACCTTTTGTTTCAGTGGAGTTGAGTTGAGTTTATATGTCTCTCTCCCCTACTGCAGTAGTGTCATGCCATCATTAACAACCATCCAGCTCTATTTCTCTTTGACAATATTGGGCCAGAAAATGGCAAAACAAAACAAAACAAAAACAACAACAAAAAAAACAATGTTTAGTTTAGCAGTGAGTCATTTTCCCCTTCAAAATCCTTCAGTGGATCTCTACCACCTCTAGGTTAAAGCCCAAAGAATTGATCATGGCACACAAAGTCCTTCAGATCCTGGCTCCTGCCTGCCATTCCAGCCTTACCTTTCACCACTGTGCAACCAATACCCAGTGTTATACCCAGCTGTAATGTAAGTCTGCCCTTCCTGAAACAGATCATATTTGTTTCTCATTCACATAATTTTTCAAAGGCTATCCTCTTTTCCTGGAATAATAAGAATAGCTAGCATTTCTTGAGCATTCTCTGGTGGTCCAGACAGTAAAGAATCCACCCACAATGCAGGAGACCTGAGTTCAATCCCTAGGTCAGGAAGATCCCCAGGAGAAGGGAAATGCCTACCCATTCCAGTATTCTTACCTGGAGAATCCCATGGACAGAGGAGTCTGGCAGGCTACAGCCCTGGGGGTCGCAGAGAGTCAGACACAACTGAGTAACTAAGCACATACACACAGGCTCTATCACAAAAAACTTGCATTCATTAGCACCTTTAGTTCTCACAATTTTATAAGGTAGATGATCCCCTTTTGCACGTGAGGCAACTAAGGCACATTGAGTTGAGGTAATCTGCCTAAGGTCACTCAAAGAGTGGCAAGCAGAATTTAACAGCGAATCTAAATCTTCCTCCTGAGTCAGCTTTTACTCAAGACCTAATATGCTGTATTTCCTTTCTTCCCAGGCTATTTCTTCCCATCTTGTTCTCACAACAAAACTCAAGACATACTATAAAACTCAAGATTCCCCACTACTTGAAATAATCCCAATCCCCCTCCTTTCTGTTTTTACAGTGTTCGATTTTTGCCCTGGGTATACCCCTTGTCATATTGCAGAGACAGTGTTTTTCATCTATTTGTGTCTCTCCCACCTTGAAGGTAGAATGTCTGATTCATTTTCATCCCAAGCTCAGTACTTGCAACGAAACACACACTCAGTTAAAGCCTGTTGAATACAAGCTTGAAAGTAGAGAGAGACCAGCATGAGACAGATCAGATCAGTCGCTCAGTCGTGTCTGACTCTTTGCGACCCCATGAATCGCAGCATGCCAGGCCTCCCTGTCCATCACCAACTCCCAGAGTTCACTCAGACTCATGTCCATCGAGTCAGTGATGCCATCCAGTCATCTCACCCTCTGTCATCCCCTTCTCCTCCTGCCCCCAATCCCTCCCAGCATCAGAGTCTTTTCCAATGAGTCAACTCTTCGCATGAGGTGGCCAAAGTACTGGAGTTACAGCTTTAGCATCATTCCTTCCAAAGAAATCCCAGGGCTGATCTCCTTCAGAATGGACTGGTTGGATCTCCTTGCAGTCCAAGGGAGTCTCAAGAGTCTTCTCCATCACCACAGTTCAAAAGCATCAATTCTTTGGCGCTCAGCCTTCTTCCCAGTCCAACTCTCACATCCATACATGACCACAGGAAAAACCATAGCCTTGACTAGACGGACCTTGTTGGCAAAGTAATGTCTCTGCTTTTGAATATGCTATCTAGGTTGGTCATAACTTTCCTTCCAAGGAGGAAGCGTCTTTTAATTTCATGGCTGCAATCACCATCTGTAGTGATTTTGGAGCCCAGAAAAATAAAGTCTGACACTGTTTCCACTGTTTCCCCATCTATTTGCCATGAAGTGATGGGACCGGATGCCATGATCTTCGTTTTCTGAATGTTGAGCTTTAGGCCGACTTTTTCACTCTCCACTTTCACTTTCATCAAGAGGCTTTTTAGTTCCTCTTCACTTTCTGCCATAAGGGTGGTGTCATCTGCATATCTGAGGTTATTGATATTTCTCCTGGCAATCTTGATTCCAGCTTGTGTTTCTTCCAGTCCAGTGTTTCTCATGATGTACTCTGCATATAAGTTAAATAAACAGGGTGACAATATACAGCCTTGACGTACTCCTTTTCCTATTTGGAACCAGTCTGTTGTTCCATGTCCAGTTCTAACTGTTGCTTCCTGATCTGCATACAGATTTCTCAAGAGGCAGGCCAGGTGGTCTGGTATT
Source organism: Bos javanicus (assembly GCF_032452875.1). Classification (NCBI taxonomy): domain Eukaryota; kingdom Metazoa; phylum Chordata; class Mammalia; order Artiodactyla; family Bovidae; genus Bos; species Bos javanicus. The sequence goes on from NC_083868.1 coordinate 89,482,658, forward strand.
CCCATCTCTTTTAGAATTTTCCACAGTTTATTGTGATCCACAAAGTCAAAGGCTTTGGCATAGTCAATAAAGCAGAAATAGATGTTTTTCTACAAGTAGCTGGAAAAGTTAGAACAGTATCAGCAGTGAAGGAGAAGTGAACAGTTTAGCAGGAAAACTTGCAGACTTGTTGGTTTGTTGCATGGGATTATAAAGAAGAAGACATTTTTTAAAATTGATCTATTCTGCATCTATGTACTGAATCTATTCTATGGGCCTACCACTGTAGTGAGTACCTGGATGACACTGAAGCTTCCAGTGTAGTTACTAGGGAAGCAAACTATTGTCAGGAACAGGGAAATCCTTCTGGAGAGGTGACTTGGTTGGGAATATGTACTGAAGAAATAGAACTGGTCACTGAACCTCTAAATTGATGATTTACAAAATCTTCAAAATGAACACATCTGCATTTTTTCTGTTCTTATTTGATTTTTGGTTTCTTTTTTCCAACAAGAAGAAAGATACATATTTGCCAATAATAGGAGAAAAGCTCATTTTAGTCCCATGGATTTTCTGTAGGTGGGCAGTGTAGGAAAGTGGTTTCGAACGAGCATTGGTTTGTTGGCTACATAATCAAGATTGCAGTGCTATTAGTGTTCTAGGGTTCTCACCATAAAACCCGAATTGTTTGTTATTTTGCATAAATTTACATCCCTAATTAAGGGAATTTTAACCCACGTATGTGGGAGGAGGGGGAAAGAAATTAATACAGTCTGTATAATTACATTCAAACCCAAATTAAGAGGCTATTATGCATATCATATGCAGAATAGTTTAGTAAATCCATCAACTTAATCAAGCCCAGGTGAAGGACAAGGCACTCCAGTCAGTGGTGTGCCGGTAAATGTTTAACAACTGCCTCTCTAGGAGAAAAAGTTACAATGTGGAGGGTTTGCCAGATTCCATTTTGAAAATATTCCCACCATTGACAATTTTAAGCTACCAATCTTTTCTCTCTGGAAACTGAGTTGGGAAAAGATGTGTATATTTGACCCTAAAGAGCCAGTATAACAGGGTCCCAGCATACGAAAGACCTCTTCTGATGATTAAAACTTCCTCCATCTTGTTTATTGAGCTTCTAAACTGAAGCACTACTTCTATGAGAGGGACTTTCTAACTGGTGAAAGGAACATCGGTACCTATGAGAAGTGGCATCCCTAACCAGTGAGCATCGTGTCTTAAGTTTAGGGAGCTTGTGGCTTTGGAAAAGAAACAAAGCAAAAAAGTACAGAAAAGCAATTATTTTCCATCATGGAATGGGGTGTGAATAAAAGGATGTTTGTTCCAGCCTTGGAGTGTTTCTGTCTAGTCCACCACTCCTGTGTGGTTCTAGGTATGTGTCAGGTGTGGAGTAGAGGCACAGGTCACTAATGTCAAAGAAAGCTAGTACCTGACAGCACTGCAATCATCTGCTTACATGTTTTCCTCTTCTTCTGGATTCTGAGCCCCCAAATATGAACCATGTCTCATTTGGAATCACATCCCCAGGGAGACCATGATACACAGGGAGCTCTGGATTAATGTGTACATTGAATGAGGAAGTCAGTAAACCTGCAGGGAAAACATTACTTTCAGGACACCTGCACTGCTTACTTAACAGGTACACTGTGAGGATAACACAATGATGGAAAGCCTTCTGAAAAATGAAAGGATTAAATAATGCTGGCTATTATTATTACTATATCTCAAAAGTATATGCTGTAAACTAATTAGAGCAGCAGGTGCTTTTCTAGTTAAGGATATTGACAATAATCTCCTGTAGATACAGAAGGCTCCAGGTTGTCATGGGTAAACACCTTGAAGTACCACCTTCTAAATTATTGTCAACCATGATATATTACCAGCTCATATGTTGAAAGTATTTCAGCTCCCGGAAAAATAGGAAACTTTGTGATGGGGTTTCTAACGTCCATCTTCCAACAGCAACTCTACCAGTGAGGGTTTCTTGTTACATTTTTCTGCTTATTTTTCAGCTGTTTCCTTGAAGCTTTCACTGGACATTTAGTTAAGTTCTACCACATTCACTGTATCAGAGCAGAATGTCCAGTATGTAGACCATAACTGTTGATCTTTCTGTATGCATTACCTCAAAAATTTTCACAAGTGAGTATTGAGCAGGTTAGAATCATCCAGGAAATTTTTTCACACTACATGTTTACCCAGAAATTCTGACAGGCCCATAATGTGATGTGAGCCTTTCCTCCCACAGGCTGCAAAATGACTGTCTCAGAGTAATGCGCATTATATCTCTCAGACCCAATAGATGGAAAAACCAGAAGACTAAGGACCAGTGCTCTGAAATAATTTGAGGTCAGTGTCCATAGAATAATATTCTATATAACGCTAAATATTAGAGCTTAGAGGGATCTTTAAGAATATGAAACAGCCTTTCACTTACCAATGAGTAATTGAGGCCCAGAGAGGTCAGGTGGTGGTCAGTAGGAAGACAGGATTGACACTGATAGGTCAGTGCTTTTATATCTGTTCATGCCTTCTCTCCTCTCTTACCACAGTAGGCATCTTGGGGCTAACTGTCAGGGTATCATATTTAAAATGCCATTTTATCTGTTGGCACCATCTTAGTTGTTAGTCTGTTTACAAATTTGTTGGATTAATAATAATTTTATAATTTGGTATAAATTTCACTGCCTTTCTCTATGGTATGCATCTCCTTGACCCAAATTTCCACTTCCACATCCATGTCTGCCACATATTTTAGAGTCCAGCCTTCCATCATTACTCAGTGAGTGTCAGCATATTTCATGTACCAAGTTCAGGGTTACTTGCTAAAGATACAGTGGCACACAAGACAGACAATGCCCCCATCCTCACAGAACTTACAACCTAGTGAAGTGGCCAAACAAATAACCAGATAATTACGACAAAGAGTGGTAAGTGGTATGATGAAGGAGGAGCAGTAGATTTCTATGGCAAATCAGGAAAGGATATTTACTACCTATGCTGTATAGCAAATTACCCTAAAATTTAGCATCTCAAGACAACACACTTTACTATCTCACAAGTTATTTGGATCAAGAATTCAGGCATGGCCTAGCTGGGTAACTCTGACTCAAGACGGTAGCCAAGAAAATGCTATAGTGTCATCTGAAGCCCCAACTAAGGATAGGTATCATCTGTTTCCCAGCTCACTGATATGATTTTTGTGTTTTTATTTAATTTATTTATTTTAATTGGAGGCTAATTACTTTACAATATTGTAGTGGTTTGTGCCATATATTGACATGAATCAGCCATGGGTGTACATGTGTTCCCCATCCTGAACCCCCTTCCCTTCTCCCTCCCCATCCCATCCCTCTGGGTCATCCCAGTGCACCAGCCCTGAGCACCCTGTCTCATGCATCGAACCTGGACTGGCGATCTGTTTCACATATGATAATATACATGTTTCAATGCTATTCTCTCAAATCATCCCACCCTTGCCTTCTCCCACAGAGTCCAAAAGACCGTTCTTTACATCTGTGTCTCTTTTGCTGTCTTGCATGTAGGGTTATCGTTAACATCTTTCTAAACTCCATATATATGCACTCGTATACTGTATTGGTGTTTTTCTTTCTGGCTTACTTCACTCTGTATAATAGTTGGTGTTTTTTAGTCACTAAATCATGTCCAACTCTTGTGACCCCACAGACTACAGCCCACCAGGCTCCCCTGTCCATGGGATTTTTCAGGCAAGAATACTGGAATGGGTAGCCATTCCCTTCTCCAGGGGATCTTCTTGACCCAGGGATTGAACATACGTCTCCTGCATTGCAGGTGGATTCTTCACCCCTGAGCCACCAGGGAAGCCCCACGTGATTTTTTACAGGCCTCAAAAGATTTATTTCCAAGGTCACTGACATGGTTGCTGGCAGGCCTCAGTTCCTCACCATGTAGGCCTCCCTATAAATGCTTCAGAACCTCACGCAATCAATGGCACAAGAGAGAGTCAGAGAGTAAGAAAGGGTGCTGGAGACCAAAGTCACCTTCTTTTCTGTAACTTTATCCTGGAAGCGACAGCATAAGTTAGGAATGCATATCCTTTTTCTATATTTCATTCATTACAAGTGAGTCACAGGTCCAGCTCACATTAAAAGGAAAAGATTGCACAAGGGCATACATACCAGGGAGTGGGAATTCCCTGGGGCTAACTTAAAGACTTCCTATCTCTGGTATCCTAAACAAGCAGGGGTTGGGATGCATGTCAAAGGAGCCTCTCACTATCCCAACTGGCGGAAGCAGTATCAGAATGAACTTGGAAGAATGAAGGATGAGCGGAAGTAGCCAGGCTGGAGGTATGGGTGTATATACTCACTCAAGCAGGTGGAGAACTGTTCTGGGAAGAGGATAGTTTGTAAAAGAATCATGGCAAGAGAAAACAAGTTTAATACCCCTGAAGCACAAAAGTATAGTAGTGGGTGGAGAATGGTAAAAGGTAAGGCTGATTAGAGAGGTAAGCCGCAGGATGGGTCATGACCTCACCCACTTGCTTTTCTTTGTCCTTCTATAATGGCTTCCATTGTTTTATCGTTGGGTCATGGCAGATTATTGAAAGATATATATCAGTCAAAATGTTCTTGACTGTGAGGAAAACAATCTCCAATTCAAGCTGACAAACAGTAAGGACATACATTAGCTTGCACAGGACTAGACCACATCACAATCGACCATATCCCATGAAAGGAGAGATGCTGTCTCTCTGCATTTCCTACTTGAGATGGAGAGAGCCTTTCCCAGAAGTTCTCTAAATCTCCTCTTGCTTCTCAGCGCCCAGCATTAGGTCAGAGCGTGACTGTGGAGGATTCACAGGCAAGGGGAAAGGAACGACCTTGATTGGCTTAGACGAATCAACTGGAATGGAATGACTCTAGCAAACCAGCCACAAACTTCCACTACAGACAGCTTCAGACTCAGACCAGATTAATTCAGTCCTTCAAAGAGTTCTCTCAGGTTTGTGTATTAGCTTTCATGTACCATACTGGAATCAAGGTAGATCTAGGAGCAGCCACATAAAATCTGTTTCTACATTGGCTATAAAACTATTTTTGAAGGCAATTTTTTTTTATTATGCCACTTGAGATCTTTTGTGGAAAGACTTGCCTAAGAAACTCCTTCCAGAAATAAAATTGGAAAAAATTCTTGAGGATAGTAAGACCTTTTATTTTCTGAAAACAAGAGCTATGGAACTAACCATACTTCCCTTTCTATACAATGGCTCTCAGGAACTCCAAGCCAGGGCTAGAAGCAAATCACAAACATCTCTAAACAACTGTGAAGTATTAGGGAATTTATTTTCCGCCTTTTCTTGGGCTTCATTTTCTGTTTTGGTGTCTCTGTAAGCCAGCTATCATCTGATGCCTCCAAGCATCTCTGGCTCAGCACTCTTCACCCTCTGTCACCCAGGCTCATTTACATCACTGGCTGCCACCAGAAATCCACACTATTAAGCATTTGGAAAAATGTATTACTGGAGATGGCTAGAAGATGATGGAGTCAGAGGGAAAGCGCAAATCGGACAACACACATTACTCAAGACTTTCACTCACCTGTGTCATCTACTCTTGCCCTGTTTTCCCCTTGACATTCCTCTTGTCCCTTCAGGAGCAACACAGATCTCTTTCCTTGCCCTGTGCATGGCAGTTTAGGGATCATCCTGGTGATTTATGTATGCTTTGGGGATTTTTCTTCTAATCTGACAGGTCATCGGTGTCTTCCAAACAGTTCTCTCCCAAGAGAAAAGTTGGCTGATAAAATGTCTTCATTCTCTTATACATATATATTTTATCAATCTATCAAGTGTGTCTTTCTGTTGTTGTTGTTCAGTAACTGAGTTGTGTGCGACTCTGCGACTCCATGGACTGCAGCACACCAGGCTTCCCTGTCCTTCACTGTCTCCTGGAGCTTGCTCAAACTCATATCCATTGAGTCAGTGATGCCATCCAACCATTTCATCCTCTGTCGCCCCTTTCTCTTCCTGCCCTCAATCTTTCCCAGTGTAGGGGTCTTTTCCAATGAGTTGGCTCTTCACATCAGGTGGCCAAAGTATTGGAGTTTCAGCTTCAGCATCAGTTCTTCCAATGAATAGTCAGGGTTGATTTCCGTTAGGATTCACTGGCTTGATCCTTTTGGAAAGGGATCTTATCTAAACTATAAGTTTAGAGAAGTTCTCTAAACAGTGTTCTAAAGGGCATCATTGGCTACAAAAATAAAATGCTTGAAATTAGAAAAAGTATAACAGACTAAAACATTTATTGATGATCTGGTGCATGGATCTCATTTTCCTACCCTTATCCTAATGCTTATAACCAAGATGGAAAATCAAGTGAATAAAATACTAGACATTACTGAATTCAAAACATACCTTTCAAGTGTTTAGAGATCATAACTGAAATAAATATTTTGCTGTAATGAACACATTATCATCTCTCTGAAACATTCACCTACTTCATTTTGCTATCATGCAGCGCTATAGTCAAGAAAGAATCCTTGACATGATATTGAATAGATATGCAATCCTTCTATAGAAAGAAAGGTTTTTAAAGATGCTGAAAGGGATATCTGATCCAAAACAATATTCTTGAATTATTCATTTTGCCATAATGCAGTTGGAAGCTGATCCCCACAGGTCTCCTTTCCACTGTACTCTGACCCCCTTCATTGTTCCTTTGGAGAGTTCAGCTCAAGTCCTCACTATTCACAAATGCTTTCTGGACCCAGCATGAGTATGCAAAGCTATAAATAATTTATTTTTTTCCACTTTGGGTGGTGATGATGTTACTGTATCAGCACAAAAAATGATCCAGGTGAATAATACTAACAATACATGTGCTACCTTAGATGTCCCGAACACATTTCCTGCCTGGAGTGCAGAAGATTCTCTTATTGGCTCATTGTCTTTCAAAAGAGGCAGATGCTGTTACGTTATTGAATCAGTAGAGAAGCATAAAGGTTTAAGCCCTAGTCATCAGCTGAGAAGGTTGGACTAAATAAGAAAATGCATAGGGTCTAACTTAAAAATTGCCATATGTTGAAGACAAATCATATTTTCTGTCTCTTCGGAAAATCCTCGGCTGCACAGTGAAAAAGATCAATAAATACAATAAATTAAACTACCATTGGCATGCACTTTACCAACATTCCTTTGACAGTACTACTTCTAATCCTCAACACTACCCTGGTCAAGGATATTTTTAATCTCCATTTTCTAGATGAAATTGAGGCTCAGAGAAGTGAATTTACTTGCCTGAGGTTGTGTAACTAGTAAGTGGTAAAGCTAAGACACAAATCAAGCTCTTTTAACTCTAAAACAAGTTCTTTTGTTGTAATACTTCTGACTGGCAGTTGGTAAGAGAATTTTATACACATTTCTAACCAGTCATGAACTCACAGAGCTTCATATAGTTGCACAGGATAAGAAGAAGATGGGGAATAATTCATTCAAACCATTAAGGCTTTAGACTCAACTGAAAATATGAAAACAACTACCACAAGGTCTGGTTTTATTGAAAAAAAATTTAATATGATATATATCTTAATATACTTCTTCCCCTGGTGGCTCAGACAGTAAAGCATCTGCCTGCAATGCAGGAAACCCAGGTTCAATCCCTGGGTTGGGAAGATCCTCTGGAGAAGGAAATGGCAGCCCACTCCAGTATTCTTGCCTGGAAAATTCCATGGACTGAGGAGCCTGGTAGGCTACAGTCCATGGGGTCACAAAGAGTCGGACACGACTGAGCGACTTTAAAATACATATACATATATATTTATCTATATATATTATAACATGAGACTTATTGGACTCTGAAAACATCTATGAGTTTCTTATTTACTGAGGACTGGTCGAATCTGACTCCTAGAAAAAGAAATGAGTCTTCTACAAAGGCTAGAAAGAAATGTAAATCAGGTGTGAGTATGATTTGAATAGATAACATTTTAAGCAGAGATGTACTGCAAGCCAAATATTGATTACATCGGAATGATCAGGTTCAGCTCGGTTTGCTATTTCAGGGGGTTAGGACTACTAAAGCCATAAAGAAGAGGAGTTAGTACAAACCATCAGCCGATGGGCCTCTGAGGGTAAATTTATAATCACAGATTATGCTAGGACCTGGAAGCTGACCCCGAAGCACTGAGTTAGAAAGGGCAGTCTGTGCCTCTTCTCAGGTGCTAGGAGAATGGTGCTGACAGCCATCCACTAGGCACCTAGGCTGGGTTCTAGACAATCCATGCTCGTCACCTCCTCTCACCCTTACCACTACCTTGGAGGAATTACCCCATTTGCAGCTGAGAAAACTGAGGTGCTGAGAGGCTAACCAATTCTTCCCAAGTCCCAAGCCAATAAGCAGCTGAGCCAAGCAATTTCAGTTTATGCCTGGGCCTCTTGCTCACCACACTGCTCTGCCCAGGGGAGAGAGAAGTGTTCTACTGTGTAATAATGTACCAGCTGAAAAGGTCAGGGGGGAAGTGAGGTAGGAAGCAGAAGGAGAAGGGTTCCATGAAGCCCTCTCTACTCCCACACCCTCAGGCACAAATTGATGCCTTCCTGGAGTTCCTGCCCTCTCTCAGACTCGCAGGAGGGCAAGCACAGAGAAGAGGGCTAAACAAAGGTGGTCAAGCCCCTGCCCCGCTCCCTCTAAGAGTCACTATTCACAACCAGCCAGGGAAGCTGTGCCTTGATCCAGGGTCGCAGCAAGGTGGCTTTCCAGGGGACTGCCTTGGCAGTCATCACGAAAACCCCTGAAATTCGGCCTCTCGGGCTTCCAGGCACATGTGGAATGCATTATGTTTCTAATCATAACACTGCCAAAGTTGTCTTCAAATAAGGAGCTTGTGAGAGAAACTACCCAAATTAGGAAACCAACGTGGGCACAACAGAATTGGCCTTCAACCTCTTAAGCACTCTGCCAACATTTTTCTCCTCTTGCCTGATACTGTCATTTAAGCATCTCATTAACTGACAGAATTCTTTACAAAGCAACCTCTGTTTTGGGAGAACTTGTACTAGGTTTATTTATAATTGTCCTATTTCTAAGCACCAAATTTATTTTCACTGCTGCTTTTGTTATAGGGAAATATTCACCCCCCCAGAGACTCCGGTTCTTTCGGACTTTATTTTCTAGAAAGACCATAAAGCTTGTGAATCTAAACAATTATCACAATTGCCACCACTGGGTTCAAAGTGAGTATTTATGTACACTCTTAACTTGTACCTCTGGCTGTAGCTCTAACATTCTGAATTTGGGATGCAGACGATCTGAATGAGCCTTTTCTCGGAGGCTTCTCAAGCATCTTCAGTTCAAGTCCCAGCCTACAGACCTCCCTCCATATCTTGCTTTGAGCCTCTCACCCCAAGCCTTACATCCATCCTAATTTATCTCCCAAGACTAAGACAACTCTTTAGTGAAAAGACATCCAAATTAATAACAGTAAACACCTTTATTACCTTTTTTATTTCCCACAAAAAAATCAAGGGAAGGCTCTATCGCTTTAACTTTGCAGTTGAGGAAACAGAGGCACAGAGAGGTTACAAAAGTTGCTTAAGTTCACATAGATAGGAAAATAGCCAGATTTGGAACCATAATAATCAATGCTGGATATCCCTCTTTCTTGCTCTCTCTCCCAATTCTTGATTTGTAAATAACTTTTCAGTTACAAAAGTTATCACGGATAGAAATCATACAAAAACACTTGATATTCTTTACTTAGACTGGCCTATTGTTAACATTACCCTATTTTCTTTTTCTGTACACCTCTTTTTCGCCTCTATTGATATATAAACTTTGTATATTTCATGCCCAAATGAGCATTATATATATAGTATTTTTCCTGAACCAGCTGGAAGCAAGCTGGGTACATCATGCTCATTTGCCCTTAAATAATTGAAAGCATCTTTCCTTAGAGAGATATTCTCCTATATAACAACATCACAGTTATCTAATTCAGTAAATTTAATATTAATAGAAAATTTTAATCTAATCTCTATCTATAATGCAATTTTCTCAATTGACCCAAAAACGTCTTCAATAGCTTTTTTTTTCTCTCTAGGATAGTAGTTAGTCTAGTAGTGGGTCTGCATTTAGTTGTCATGTTTCTTTAGTTTCCTTTCATCTAAAACATTTCTACAGCCTTTCTTTTTTTTTTTTTTTTATGACAATGTTTTGAAGAATATCATGCCTTTCTTTCTTTTTTTTTTTTTTTTTGTACAAAATACCTGATTTGAGGTTTGTCAGATGTTTTCTCATTTAGGTAATGCATTTCCAGCCAGAATATCCATAAATGATACTGTGATCTCCTGGTACCACATTCTGGAAGCTCACAATGTTTATTGCTCTTCACTGAGGATTTAACTTTCTTTACCTAACCAAGACATTGTCAGTTTTCTACAACATATAGTTACAACTATTCCTTTGAAACTAATAAGCAATTGGTGAGAAGTCAGTTTAAGAACATGAAAATATTCTGCTCCTCATACGAACAACCCCCTGAATTAAGTAGCCATTGATGATTTTTGCCTGAACCATTCTTGAAGATGATTATAAAATGATTACTTTCTAAGGCTTATAATCCCTTCACATTTACTGATCAGATCTTGACATTCTGCAAGTCCTCCTTTTTCCTCTATTAATTATGTATTTATTATCAATACAATTACATGAATTTCTATTTCCTTTAGTGGTTTATATTCATATGCTCCTTTTATATTTTCAAATTGTTCCAACCTTGGTCAGTGGGAGCTATTAATATTTCAAGCTTTCTTTTATCCTTATGATATATCCTCATCATTTTTTAAAAACATTTCCTTATTTTCTGGCATAACAAGATATTCCAGGAACCTCTAGAATATTACCTGCTTTGGCCATAGATTTGTCTGAGGAGTCCTTGGTATTTTAGTGGAAAATGATATTAGGAGACAAGATCTGAGCACTGGGTGTGCTCACTGATACTGAGAGTTTCTTTTTTTTTTTTTTTTTTGTTTCTAGTTCCTTTGGGCAGATGGAGCTAGAAAACACATGCATGTGTTGATATATACACAGATATACTCTTGTAATGTGAAGTCAAGTGGACTTTAGGAAGCATCACTACATACAAAGCTAGTGGAGATGATAGAATTCCAGTTGAGCTATTTCAAATCCTAAAAGATGATGCTGTGAAAGCACTGCACTCAATATGCCAGCAAATTTGGAAAACTTGGTAGTGGCCACAGGACTGGAAACGGTCAGTTTTCATTACAATCCCTTAGAAAGGCAATGCCAAAGATTGCTCAAACTACTGCACAATTGCACTCATCTCACATGCTAGCTAATAAATAACACTCAAAATTCTCCAAGCCAGGTTTCAATAATATGTGAACCGTGAACTTCTAGATGTTCAAGTTGGATTTAGAAAAGGCAGAGGATCCAGAGATCAAATTGCCAACATCCACTGGATCATTGAAAAACCAAGAGAGTTCCAGAAAAACATCTACTTCTGCTTTATTGACTATGCCAAAGTCTTTGTGTAGATGGGAATACCAGACCACCTGCCCTGCCTCTTGAGAAATCTGTATGCAGGTCAGGAAGCAACAGTTAGAACTGGACATGGAACAACAGACTGGTTCCAAATAGGAAAAGTAGTACATCAAGGCTGTATATTGTCACCCTGCTTATTTAACTTACATGCAGAGTACATCATGAGAAACACTGCACTAGATGAAGCACAAGCTGGAATCAAGATTGCCGGGAGAAATATCAATAACCTCAGATATGCAGATGACACCACCCTTATGGCAGAAAGTGAAAAGGAACTAAAGAGCCTCTTGATGAAAGTGAAAGAGGAGAGTGAAAAAGTTGGCTTAAAGCTCAACATTCAAATACCTAAGATCATTGCACCCAGTCCCATCACTTCATGGCAAATAGATGGAGAAACAGTGGAAACAGTGGCAGACTTTATTTTGGGGGGCTCCAAAATCACTGCAGATGGTGACTGCAGCCATGAAATTAAAAGACGCTTACTCCTTGGGAGAAAAGTTATGACCAACGTTGACAGCATATTAAAAAGCAGAGACGTTACTTTGCTAACAAAGGTCCGTCTAGTCAAAGCTGTGGTTTTTCCAGTAGTCATGTATGGATGTGAGAGTTGGACTATAAAGAAAGCTGAGGGCAGAAGAATTGATGGTTTTGAACTACGGTGTTGGAGAAGACTCTTGAGGGTCCCTTGGACTGCAAGGAAATCCAACCAGTTCATCCTAAAGGAAATCAGTCCTGAATATTCATTGGAAGGACTGATGCTGAAGCTGAAACTCCAATCCTTTGGCCCTCTGATGCGAAGAACTAACTCATTGTAAAAGACCCTGATGCTGGGAAAGTTTGAGGGCAGGAGGAGAAGGGGACGACAGAGGATGAGATGGTTGGATGGCATCAGGTACTCAATGGATATGGGTTTGGGTGGACTCTAGGAGTTGGTGATGGACAGGGAGGCCTGGCATGCTGCGGTCCATGGGGTCGCAAAGAGTCAGACACGACTGAGTGACTGAACTGAACTGAACTGATACTCTTGTGTATATATATACACATATCTGTATAGATACATATACACATTGATGTGGTCACACATGCATGTGTGTGCATGTATACACACAAATGGTTTGGAAATCATGAGTTCACACTGATACCACCAATGTGGAGCATACCCTTTATCACTACACAGTCTTTGTCTTGCGCTTCTGCAATTGCTGGGGGAAAAAAGTAAGATGCAAGATAGAACCCAAAGTGACTTAGAGAATTTTGCCTCTGCTGTACTTATAACAGCTTTACATCTCTTGCTTAAAATTTCACCTCCAATTTTGGAGGCAACATTATGTGTCCATGACTCAACTCCATTTTTGATTCATATCTGAGCTCCTCTCCTTGTAAGACTGTAGTGAGGGCTTGTGAGGGACAGGGCCTTGATTTCCTCATAGAATTTAGAATTTGTGACTGTCGACTATTTTGTATATTTAGAAGTCATTCACATAAAATACATCAAGTTCTAAGACAGCAGCTAGTCTGTTCACTCTAGGCAACTCCTATTCTGAGAGGCTGACAAAGAAAAGAGAAGGTATGTGGGCAAAGCGTCTCCTGGGTAGGGATACAAGAATGGTGGTGGCAAAGGAGGATGGGGTCTCCCAAATCTTTAGATACTAAGCTGGGGGGGGGGGGGGTTGGATACAGCCCTCAGAGATGCTCACAAGGTGGCTCAGTGACCGTGTTCCCTGATGGTCCAGATGTCCATAGGAGGAAGGAAATATCAATAATGTTCAGGAGCAGGTAGTCATTGAACATTATGGTAGACCCCAGCCCATCAATGTAAGCTTCACAGAGCATAGAACTAAATATAATGAACTAGCCTGCAGGGTGATGACCTGAGTCCCATGGACTCTACCCAGGTGCAACACAGACCCTCAGAAGAGTACCACTTGCTAGTACTCATTGTCTTTGACTTTCCTTTATGGCAGTTGTGCTCAAGCAGTATATGATGGCTTTGGAACAAGACAGAACTGAGTTATCGTCCTAACTCTGCTGTTACTGGCAAAGTGTGTAGCCTTGGATTGTAATAACTTCTCTGGGCCTCAGGTTCTTCACTTACAGAATAAAAAGAGGGTAAGGTTGTTATGTGGATTTGAGGTACTAAAATTCAACATGGCATGTAGTTGAAGTCTTAGGTAAATATAGACTTTCTTAAGAACAATACAGAGGTCATAATATCTAGGTCATAATGTTTGTCCCTAAACAAAGTAGTCTCAGGTGCCTTACAGAAAGGTCTAGAGTCTGATATCACAAGAGAACTGAATGGGGCCAAATCCATTCCCCTTTTTAAAAGTGTTATGCCTTGGTGTCAACTGGCTAATGACTAATAAGACTGTTCTCTATGTATATCAGCCAGAATTTTACACCAGTTTAATGGTTTGGACTCATGTCTTTCATTATTGAATTTTTAGTTGCCTTCATAATTTAAAACATACCAGCTCTTGGGCCATTTACTATCTTGAGAACGCATGCAATTATTGCATTTTCTTCGGAAACTAAAAGGTTAGGTGGGGTGTGGCCAAGGGCTGAAACTAAATACAAGTGGTCCCTCGCCAAGGTATTCTTTACCTGGGCCTGCCATCCTAACAACACGCAGCACTGCCCCTCAAAGAGTCTTCACTCCTCTTGTTTCAGTTTCCCCTGCCCAGGACTGCACATTCACACACACCCAGCATGGCTGGCTTCCACCACAATCTGAGGATGATCAACAGGTAAAATGTGACTTTTTTTCCTTTCCTACCCAGAACCCACCTGACAATGCAGGTAGACATAAGAGATGGGGGTTTGATCCCTGGGTCAGGAAGATCCCCTGAAGAAGGGTGTGGCAGCCCACTCCAGTATTCTTGCCTGAAGAATTCCATGGACATAGGAGCCTGGCAGACTAACAGTCCATAGGATCACAAAGAGTCGGACACAACTGAAGCAATTAGCATAGCACAAAGACCAGAGTCACTGCTGGATACTGCTATGGCACGTTCGTGTGGGAGCACACGTCTCCTAGCAGAGCTGTGCAGGAAGACGGTCTTGAGCTTGAGCCTTAAAGCCTCTCTGCTCTCCAAGTACTGTTGCCCTTGCCCAGATGCCTTTTCAAGCTACACCGGACAAACATATCTGTCACCGGAGTGAAGGAGATGGGAGTGGAAGGAACCATCTGAATAGAAGAAAGCATGAGTTATTTCTTAAACACTGTGCAGCCAAAACAAATACATCAGCTTGTTTGTGACCCTGCCTTTACCTTTTGATAATGATGATGAGGAGGAGGAGGGAGGGGGAGCTAAATGGGGAGAGGAAGGGGGAGAAGAAAAGGAAGACATACCAGAGAAGCAAGAATTGGAGTCCTACTCTTGGCTTTGCTACCAACAGACTCTGAGAACTTCGAAAGTCACTTGATGTCTCTGGGCCAAGTTTCCTCTTCAACAAGATGAATAGATGTGAAGCCTCAGGTGAACATGAAGGTTCTCCACCGTTTCTTGAAGCACAGATTCCAAACTGGTCCCCGCCTACCCTTCCCATCTCTGTTCTAACCTAAAGGTCAGTTTGGGTAGGGGGGGACCTGAAACTTACACAGTTTGTGGGGTTGGGGGAGCTTCTTTATAATAATGATAACACAAAATGTAACACATGATAACACAAAATGTAACACAAAGTAGGGCACCTAATATTGCCGGGAGCTGGCGAGAGGCATTCCGCTCGTGACAAAGGTCATGAGGAAGGAGGCTCAGCATACGCAAAGGCGGGATCAAGCCTCAGGAGTCCCCCTGGATATTCTCGAGCATCTACCCAAAAAAAAAAACCAAAGACTGCCTACTTTATTGCTTTGTGCTCTCACCTCTGACTTTACCGGGGGCTGTCCCCCACCACCATCTTGCTCTCTCTGTCAAAGAGTTAACTTACAGCTCCAATTAATAAAGTTCCTGGGCAATTAGGAGTGTTTAAATCCAAACCCCTCAGATGGCTCTCTAACTCGCCTGACAAGTTTACCCGGACTCCTGCAGCTATGCATACAATTGTTTACAGTCTCCCAGCCTCGAGAGGCACGGGAAGCTTAAGATATTCAAATAGCTTAGAGCCTCTCAGAAAGTTAGAAACTGTCAGAATAAAACTAGTAAAAGATTTCATAGATGAGCCAATGCTTGCTGCCAAGTTTCCACATCCCCTGTATTGTATCCTTGAATGTGTATTAATTAATATAGTTGGTATGTAGAAAAAATAAGTAGTGGCCTCGGTGTTAGCAACTTTAGACCCTTAAGGTAATAAATTCTTTCCTTTGTTGTAAACCCATTGCACCTCTGCCCTATAGGAATGCAATTTTAACTAACACCTTCGGAAGATGGCGCCAAACCTTAAAATAATTACTCTTAGAGAAAGTAAGTCTTACGGTTGACAAACCTTTGTCAAGAGTCATAAAATATTAATAGAAGATGATGTAAATCACCTAAACCATTTGTATACGATAAATTTGCAGGAAAGAAACCCTGGTTTTTGATAAGGATCAAAGACTGCTGACTTTGCATCCCCTATTATCCTCTATGTGTAACTTAGGGTATAAAAGCCCCTGTTGAAAATAAAGCTACGGGCCTTGCTCGCCAAAGCTTGGTCTCCCCATGTCATTTTTCTCCTTAACTTCCAGCTGAGTCTCCATCTGGAGCGCGGAGGTCCTCTGCGACCATTTATTTGCCTGGGCTTCTAAGATCCACTCGAGAAGGTGTCTAAGGTGGGGCACCTTCCACTATTCGAGAGGGCGCCTGCGGCCTCCGTGGTCAGAGCTAACCTGATGTCACAGGTTATATTGATTTTCCGCATAAACCAAGCTACTCAGCCTCTTTTCTCCACTGAATTTTCCTACTGAGCTATCCTCAATCTATTATTCTTTATATCTTTGATGAATATGTAAATAGGTCGCCGACGCCGTCTCTCCTTCAAATACCCTGGATCAGCCGGGGCTGGACCCCGGCAGAATATTTTAAATGAAGAGCAAAAGCAGAAAAAAATACCAATTTTCAAAGCCAACTAATACCAGAAATACCATACACACACACACATACACAAACAGGAAAAAGCAATGCAAGATTTGTTTTCATTACCTGTTTGGCAAATCTCTATAAACACATTGGGTTTAATGTATTCTACATTGGGTCAAATGTATTCTACATTTTTGGCTGTGTAATCTTCTTATGACAAAATTCTGTAATAGCCTTTTATATACTGGGAAGATAATTCAGTTTTCCCTATAACATAGTCGATCAAAATTTACTTATTAATGATAATTTATGATTATTATTTAGAAAATTTATTTCACCCTCACAACTTACTATTAGCAATGTCATTTCATTTTTAGTACTTTTGTCAAATTTGGAGAAGTCCTCTATCAAATGTCTTTCATATGTAAGCTGTATGATTTCAAGCATTCCTGTTTCCTTGGGCAAAAACTCCTCTAAAGTGCTCTTTAAATTGATGTCACTCATTACCCAAGACTGTGGGGGGCCTCCGCTCTTATCACTGGACACCAGGTACGATACAGCAGCCCCCACACATACACGGAACTTCTTGCTGGTCCCTGACACAGGGCCGCCTTCCACAGGCTGTAGCTCTGCAAATGCTGATCCATCATTTTGAATTGCCCTTCCTCTCCTCCCCTATCACCCTTCTTCAAGGTGCAAGCAGACTCAGCCGCCCCTCCTCTGCATTTTCCTTGCCTCTGGCTCACACCGCAAGAGAATCCTTCCTGTGGTGCTTCAGTTCTCTGCTAATTTGTCTGCCTTTCCCACTAGACTCAGATTCCCTTGAGGGAAGGTAGTGGATCTTTCCATCTGCCTAGCATAAGGCCTAGCTCAAAAAAGATGCTCAATAAGTGGGTCATAAATAGAAATTGCTGCACAACACAGGTTCTAAGGAGTGTGACAATTCTTAACAGTTCTAAAACAAACCTTGTTCTGCTGTGATTCCTCAATTGTCAATTGATGATGAAAACAGTGTAGTCATTTATTGGGGCATCTTCCTCCTCCCTTGGACTCCCCAGGCAGTCCATGAAAGTGGGGGGGCGGGGTGCTCACTCTCTGGTCATCTGTCAGCATCACTTACCTCAGACATTGTTTTTTCTGCTCCTCTAGGAGGGTGAGGGGGCTGTCATCCTCTCTACTCGCCTTTGTCTGGCCCTCAGAGATCTCTTTCCCCTTGCTTTCAAGGTGGCAGCATATGAGGGTAACCACCTAAATTACCAAGGTGGCCATCCTCCTTCCGAGGTGCTATCACCTCTGGAAGGCAAAAACACGATCAGGGGATAGGCCTATGCGAAAGGTAGAGTATTTCAGACGCATTCCTTTTAGTGCCTAGAAATATCTCCAAAGGGATTAAGTAAAGAACTCAAATTTCTGTATCCTCGCTAGCCTCAGAGGAAAAAGGAAATAGAAAGGAAAGAAGGAGGAGGAGAGAGGGGAGGAGGGGAATGGACAGGAGAAGAAAAGACAAAGAAGTCTAAACTTGAGAACACAGGAATCTGGTTGCCTTTCTTCTGTGGGTGAAGGATAAAAATACTTCTTCATCCACTTTCTAACAAGTATGCTAGAGCAAGAAAATAATAAAAATACTAAAGTAAGGCACAGGTTAATTTCTACATTAACTTAATCTATTAACCTGACACAAATGTTTATTGAATGAATCAATCAATGAACGAGTTCTCATGGTTACGTCATCATCATGAATCTGTTTTTCAAAAAACTATATAAATAGCATCCAGAGAAATATAAAAATGTCCCTCTCTTTACACACTATGTAATTATATAGGTAAGAACAATGATTAGAAGCCATTCCCATACTACACTGGAAAAATGGGCAAGACTTGTTCATTTCGGGTACAAGGATGGTGTTTCCTCCCGTGCTTCAGAAAAGGTCTTTAGGGCTTTATTCTGTATTTTATAGAAAGCAGTTATGGCAGGTGAGACCTTGCATTTGGCTTCTGTTGGAAAACTTCACATTGCAGCCATATTCCACTGGGAGAAAAAAAAATAAAGTGAAGCCATTTTTTCCTTAATCTGAACTTCTTTAAGAAAGGCTAGATTACAATGCTTTAACACCCTTTATCAAACAGCAGTAACAGATTTACCAAGCAAAGTGCGCCACTGACCTAATGTATTTTTTCCAAGTAAAGTTGATATTTGTAGTCTAAGAAATGGAGGTTTCACTTCCTCATATCATCTGGTCATTAACTTATGCAGAAAAACAGCCCACCAAGCTCTTTTCTAGTTAGCTGGGCTTATTTAAATTCCTTTCCTTCCCTTCCCCCATCCTCCCTTTTATAACCAGTGGCAAATTACCAGTATTGATAAACCATTAGAAAATAAAATAAGAGACAATTTTATTGACAGTTAAATGAAGTAAGGCCTGGGTTGTGTTGGTTTTCAGCAATCGAGCTTTTTGTATTCATTAAAACTCTGCAAACAGCGTGTGTTAAATTTTTGATATATGCAGTGTGCACTGAAATCTTTATCCACATTAACTGAGACACCAATTTGCACCCTTGTTGCTCCCTAATAGGCTGATTTATTGTGGCTTCCCAGGGCCTATTAATGAAAGAGCTTGGAGTTTTTTAGTGGCCTGAATCAATTTCATTTTTGGATGCGACAGAACTTGTCAAGGTCCATGCCTCTCGTTTCCTCTCTTGTCAGTGTGGATGGATAGCATGAGCTCTCATGTTGCATGCAGCAGCCAGGTGCTTGATAGAATGATGTGCAAGCTGGAGACTACTTGGACATCTGTACAAACTCAGCAAGCAGAATGACAAAGAAATGCCACGGGACTCCCCAACTATCTCCAAGGGGGAGAAACACCAATTAAAAGTTTTTCCAAAATCAATATATACAAATTTTTTAAAACCCACAAATTTTACAGTAAGTATCCATCTAGTAGCAGTGTTCATTCTTCACCACTATTAGCAAGTTCTTGGCCCATCCACTTTGATGGTTTCTAATTATCTTACTGTCTTGTTTGAACTTAAACTTGTGATGGGACAGGGGTTGTTAGACAGACAGCAATCTAGTTTGTTCACCAATGTATCCTAAGCACTTAGAGTCTGAGCTCGTTAATATTACAAGGGATAGCCTTCCACACAACAAGAGGAAAAAAAGAAATATTCATTAAATGAGTAATTTTTTGAAACCAATGTTTGTTACCATTAGTGTCATAGGATCTTTCAGAATCTGATAAAAGCTATGATCTTTCTCTCCAGAAAGATGAAAATCTGTTCACAAACATGTAATTTTCCATACACTTTCAGACTTCCATAGTATCCCATGGGCAGACTTCACACTGAGACACTCTCTGGTCCACACAGTGCCAAGAAACAAGAATGTTTAATTACGGCAGTTGAGGGTAACAGTCAGGGGATACACAGAGGATGGGAGAGGAGGAATTGATCCAACTGGATTAGATGAGCTTTTGCTTACAGCTCCTAGAGATCCAAACTCAGTCAGTCTAGCAAGCCATCCAAGAATTAATTTGATATACTCATCACTGTCAACAGCCCAGAAAATATTAAAGAGATAATGAGCAAATTTGCTAAAAGTCACATAAAAATTGTCCTCCTTTCTCTTCCAAGTATGTTAGTTGATTTGTTCCCTAGGGTGACTGGGTTCTTCTTTAGTGTAACTCTGAGTTCACAATATTCAAGAGCAGATCTTCCTATCCTGAAGCTGACTGATCCCAGAATTAAATTATCCCATCATTTTGCACTTTTGGAGTAGAATCCCAAAGACTGTGAACATTCAGCTGAGTTGGAGGAATCACAGGAGCAATCGGCAGCTGCCCTGCCTGTCCAATGAAGACTCTGCTGCAGAATTTGACAAATTTGACCTATTTACCTTGCTCTTGTTATTTTCAAGGCTTTTCTCAGCAACCTCATCAATTGACCAGATGCATTGATTCCTATACAAACACTGACGTTAGCATTTCCATATCACATACTGTATTAAGTTAGGTTTATTTTTGGTATATAGTTTCAGTCCAAAGAAGCCTGAAAGGTGGCCTATTACCCCACACAACACCCTCAGATGCCTGTCGTTGTGTTTCAGCTAGAGAGCCAAGAATTTCAATCGGGACTATAAAACAGAGTCTCTCATGAAATCCTGATACTTTGGCAGAATTATGACAAGAGATGTACTGATGACAAATTTTGGAGAGAAGTTAATTTAGAAATTAACACAAAAAAACTGGTACCAATATCTTAGATGTAGTAAAATTTGAAGTAAAATATAAGAAAATATCACACATCAAATATGTGGAGAATGAAGCTCAGGGACATGGTCATTCTTGTGTTTCTATGTCAGGAATATAAGGAGAGTTAAAGTGAAGGCGCTCAGTCATGTCCGACTCTTAGAGACCCCATGGACCGTAGCCCACCAGGCTCCTCCATCCATGGGATTTTTCCAGGCAAGTGTACTGGAGTGGGGTGCCATTGCCTTCTCTGGTTTTGAGTCCCTAGTGCCTAACAAACAGTAGAAAAAAGGAAAGTGAAGTGGACTAGAAATTCCACATCCCCTCAAAATTAATATATTCTTTAGGAGGTTCTGAATATTACTTTCATAACTAGAGAGAGAGTTTTTCAGTCAGGCAAATGAGGTTGTAAACTTTAGCTTTGTCATTAATTGGCTGAGTAACCTGAGGCTAGTTGTCTAATTACTTTGGCATAATAATAGTTACCTTTAAGGCAGTTGGAAGGATTAAGCAGGATCATGTCTGTAAGACATTTAGGGCAGGGCCCAGGAGCACAAAATATGCATTAAAGAATCAGATGTTTTCCTCCAGCAGTCTTTAAGGAACAAAGGAAGAGCTGAACAGGAGAAGCCCAAGGAGACATAAGGCAGGTCAGAGAGACTGATAGGACATTGGTAGACTTTTCAGTCCTTAAAATCTAATGAACTGTTAGCAAAAATACAGAGGGTTGTCTTTTAAGGCTATCTCCTTTGAAGAACTGAGAAGAAGAGCAGATATGGCTTCTAGACAGGGATGAAGGTAACAGTAGGGAATACAGCAGCCCAACTTTATGATAGAAGTTGGCTAAACAATTGACAGAAACTTAAAAATTAAAATAAAAACAAGGTCCTGCTTGTTTGGCAGTAATAAAATTTAGAAAAGTCATTTTAGAAGGAAAGACAAATACTATTAAAACCAATAAAGCCATCATATGTGTTCACAGGACAAACACTGCAGGAAATGCTTAGTGAATGAAGACACATCCAATTCACAGGCTCAAAGCCAGGAACTATTCTTGGACTGAATTTTTTATGACACTAAATTTAACTGGAATTCTTCTTCAAAATAGCATTCTATTCAACCTTTTCAAATGAAGAACTTGCGTTTAACAGGAAACATGTACTTATCACAAGGATGGAACTCCCAGTCCCTGCTTAGTTACTCTAAAAGACCCATGTTGCAGTGAACACTTCTCAGGCATGAATGACTGGGACATGCACAGGTTGAAAAGTAGGAAATATTTCTTCTCCCAACAAGTAACGCCCATGGTGAAGTTTCTTTGAAGGGAGGCAACTAATCTTGTCTATAAGGATGAAATACACCAAAAGAAAAGGCATAGCTGTAGAATAAATAAGTGGTATAATTAGAGCTAGGTATCAAGGAATAACAGAATTAGCAGCAAGTTTAAGCAATGCAGGAAGGTGCCGTGGGCATTTTCTCAAATGTTTGCTTACTTTAGGAAATTATGACAGGCTAATCAAAGAGCACCATGATCCTATAACAGTCAGAGAGCATAAAGGGGGTGCTGTGGGAAAAAAGAACTCAAATAATTCATTTCTAGCACAATAGCTAAATCAGTTGCTAAGAGTATCAGCAAGCTAATTAAGAGATCTATTGGCAAGGACGCTGGCACATTTTCGTTTCCAGAAGATACTCCTTGTTAACACAGGAGCACAACTATTGGTTGTTGAACAGTGAGAAGTCTTTGCAGAAGGGAGGATGTAGGGATATTTTCTGAGCTCACAGAGAGGCAAGTCTCCCCTCGCTCACCCTACTCATCATATGCTTACACTAACAAGACAGTAGTCCTGTCACTACTTGTATCTATTGTTTATGAAGAGACCAGATGGAGAACTCAGATTCCCACACGTCAGGGATATTAACCTATTCTACTCCTTTTCCTTAAGGGAGCTAAAATGAAAGCTGCGTGTGAGTGTGTGCTCAGTCGCTCAATCGTGTCTGACTCCGTGGCCCCGTGGACTGTAGCCCACCAGGCTCCTCTGCCCATGGAGTTTTCCAGGCAAGAATATTGGACTGAGTTGCCATTTCCTACACCAGGGGATCTTCCCAATCCAGGGATCAAATGCGTGTCTCCTGCATTGGCAGGTGGATTCTTTACCACTAGTGCCACATGGAAAACCCAAAATGAAAGGTACTACATGTAAAATATTCATAAAATATACGCTACATCATTGTGGAAGTTTGACTGCAAGAGAGAGAAGACCACAACTTTAACAACAAAGAATTTAGTGATTCTGTCAAATGTAAGAAGCCAATTGGAACACATGCCATTTTATGAACTGCTAAAGAAGAGAGAAGGAAAAAAAACACTGCCAATTAGGATTGACACAATCCTAATGACTTAATTTTTTAAAATTTTATACCTATTGAAAGAGAACTGTAAAATGTATAAATATATTTTATCATATAACACATATACAATATACATTAGAAGTATAAGTATATATAGCCATAAATCAAATATATATAGTTCATATTCTTAAGACATTTTCATTTTCAGATTTTGAAACTTCTGAATCATTTTCAAATTCAGAGCCATCAACAGCCATATTTTTTCTACCCAATATTATCCTCTGTGATATCCAAAGTGTTGGTGATATAGCATTTTTGAAAAATTGTTCCACTATTGTCTCTTGAATTTTCTTCCAAACACCGACATTCATTATGGAAGTTTTGATAGTGGTGTTTACTTTATCTCTCCAGAAGGTATCAATGGAAGTTGTTCAGACAGAAAACAAGATCCCTAACATGAAGGTCCTTCAATGGTTTGTTGACTCAACTGTCAAGGAGCTGCAGCTGTCAGTCATGGCCTGGGGAATAATGATCAATTTGACACATTCACAGCAATGACAACCATGTCAGGACCACCTCTGGCCAGCAGTGATTGTAAGGTATTACCATGGCAAAATCCATTCTGATTTCAGAGATGTTGAACTATAAAAAGAAAGTGCAACATAGAATCAACAAAATCATCATCTTAACAAGAAATCTGACAATATGATGGCTCTGCTACTGCTACTGCTAAGTCACTTCAGTCGTGTCCGACTCTGTGCGACCCCATAGACAGCAGCCCACCAGGCTCCACCATCCCTGGGATTCTCCAGGCAAGAACACTGGAATGGGTTGCCATTTCCTTCTCCAATGCATAAAGTGAAAAGTGAAAGGGAAGTCACTCAGTCGTGTCCGACTCTTAGCCACCCCATGGACTGCAGCCCACCAGACTTCTCCATCCATGAGATTTTCCAGGCAAGAGTACTGGAGTGGGGTGCCATTGCCTTCTCCGATGATGGCTCTAGGGCAGGTTAATTGAATGGCTCAATGATGCCATGAGGGACCCAAGTTCTTTTCACCTTTCTACCCATCCACCCTCAGCCGAATATCTTGTGCTCAATTTACTGCCTTCGTGGACCCAGATAATGTTAGAGTTTCAGGAGTCATGGAAACCTCATGTCCAGAGGAGGAAGAAGACTGTTTGCTCCTAACTGTCTCTGTTTATTAGTAAGCAAAACAATCCCTTTGGAAAACAGACCAGTCACACAGAAAGAAGGAGATGAATGAATGTCATTTTTTCAGCTCTATCGCATTGTAACTTTGCAGGAGTCAGGGCCTAATGTTAACAGATTTTCCAATTTATCAACCAATATCAGAAATCTAGATGTTTCTGTGGAATACTCTGGTTTTTAAAACGTATCTCCAACCCATCAGTTTCAGTACCATACCACTTAGCCCACATATAGCATGGAAGCTAACTGAATTTCAGTCTGACAGTGCTCTACAGAAACCTAGGTTTGGGAGAAAAAACTGAACTACAACTCATGCAGCAATTCTGGAAAGGTATCCTGCGTCTATCAATAATTAATGCATCTGAAGGACTGTGTGTGGCAGCAGAGATGACCTAAATGAGACATAGGTGGCCTCTGCGCAGGAGAAGCAGAACTCAGGGGCAGATCTCAACCTTTCCCAATAGGCAGGTTGTTCTGAAGTGTTTCCCCTAATAAAAGTCCTTTGAGGCTTCCCTTAGGAGTTCTAACTTGGCAAGGAGTCTGTGACAGCACCACAAGAAACTTTAGCTATCATTCTAGCAGGTGATTCAGACCCCAAGCCTTACTTCAACCTGGTGATCACTCTCCCATCTATGCGCTTCAATCACATGGCACGTGGCCAGCCTTTTCCCCAGCAGTGCTCCTCCCTAGGCCTCTGTCCTAGACCCCATCCTCATCTACTTGTCACTTCCTGGGCCCAATCTCTTTCACCTGGACTTTCACTTGCTTCTAATTTGTTTGAGCTAACAGCTGTAAGGTCAGCCTCCCATTTCCTTTAACCATTCTATCATTCTAACTCTTTCTGTGGTACTCAAGTTAGATGTCTATCTGTCCATTCCCTCCAGATGTTAATCACCCATGGCTGCATAATCTCTGCCACATCTGGGGAAAACCTGACAACTTTCACATGAAAAGATGAGCAGCTGTGGGTTTATGGCCTACATAGCCAGCGTTCTCAGAAGTGTGAGTAACAGAAAGAAAAATATTCTTTCTCAAGTGTGATTTATTTCCTTTCCCTTTCTTCCTTCCTTCTTCTCATCTTCCTTAACTTTATTTCCTCCTTCATATCCTTCTTCTAAGGAATTTTTATATTTTAATGTATACAAGAGGGGCTTCCCTGGTGATCCAGTGGATAAGAATCTGCTTGCCAATTCAGAGTACATGGGTTCAATTCCTGGTCTGGGAAGATTCCACATGCCATGCAGCAACTAAGCTTGTGAGCTGCGACTCCTGAGCCTGAGTGCTACAGCTACTGAAGCCCCAGCTCCTAGAGCCTGTGCTCCACTGCAAGGAAGTCACCACAATAAGAAGGCCGCACACTGCGACAAAGAGCAACCCCTGCTCGCCACAGCAAGAGAGAGCCCACGCAGCAATGAAGACCCAGAGAAGCTAAAAAGTAGCAAAAACTTGTTAAAAAACACAAAATAAAGTATATAAGAAATGTAGGCTTATTCTAAAAAAATAAAAGTGAAAACCAAAATCACTCATGTTTCCACCACGATAAAAACATCACTAAGAACATTTTCGTGTACTCTCTCCCAGTTGTTTTTTTTCTATTTCCAGTTTCGTTTATTGATTGATATCTTTTAAGTTTTGTTTGTTTACTTTTGTAAAGCTAAAACCATCAAATAACTTTCTTACATACATACCTATGAAAATTTAGCTGGAAAAATTATACCATTAATTATTATACATAGCATTCAATTAAAGCGACAATAAATATTCTGCCCTTCTAGACTATAATAAAAGGCAGAAACATGTTTTATCATTCTTTTATACCCTCCCAGTTTTTTTAACGTGGTAGGCACTCAGTAGAAATTTATTGAAGGTGAATATTCCAAAGTCTAAAAAGTCACTGCTGCTGCTGCAGCTGCTGCTAAGTCCCTTCAGTTGTGTCTGACTCTGTGCAACCCCACAGACGGCAGCCCACCAGGCTCCGCCGTCCCTTGGATTCTCCAGACAAGAACACAGGAGTGGGTTGCCATTTCCTACAATTAAGCAAATTCCTTTTTCACTAGTTTTGAATACTATGTAATGTTGCTTCACCTAAATTAGATCTCTCATCCGCTCAGGTTTGCGTAGAAGACTCCATTTCCCCCTAACAGTATTTTCTTTTTCTGTAAATTAGAGCACCATCTGGGGGCACTGACAGAGCTCCAGGGTTTCAGTTCCTTCTCAAGTGTCAAAGCAGAACCCAGCGTACAGTAGGTCCTCAAAGCATGCTTGTCTTGGCAGCTGTCTGTTGCTACAGGCTGTTACTTCCCTAGGCAGGAATATCTTGATTTTGAAGTATCTTTAGGAATCTGTGTTATTGTTACTTAATTACTTAGATTCTCCCTAACCCCCAGTGTGGAAAAGGTGACTTTTGAATCCATGTTTTCATAGAATGAAATGATATTTAAAACTTGCAGTATTTTCTAGCAACAGAATAAACTCCAAAGGCAAGAGGAAAAAATTTATCCTCTCAAAGGAAGACATCCTCCCAACACACACAGACTCACTCCTTACAAGAGATACTGTCATATCCTGAGTCCTCCCAACACACACAGACTCACTCACTCCTTACAAGAGATACTGTCATATCCTGAGTCCTCCCAACACACACACAGACTCACTCCTTACAAGAGATACTGTCATATCCTGAGTGTTTACATTCCATTTCTCATCTTGAAATAACCACTGAAAATAAACTGTTTCAAATAATGCTTAGTGTTGCAAAACCACGTTTTCTAGAACTCATTTTTTTTCTAAAATTCATCTCAATGGAAATTAATTCTATTTTTAAAAGAAATTAAAATCATTTTTACCCCAACATCCTTGTTTGGATTTTCTTGAGAGTTCTTAGTTTCAGAACTAGACACCTTTATTAATTTTACCCAAAGATCTCTTATTTTACATATAGCTCAATTCCCTCACATAGACTATGGCAATCAATAATCAAGATATAAAGAGACTGGGCTGGGAAAACCCCCTTTCCCTGTTCTCAACTTCATGGACTGCTGGCTAGTTTGCTTAGCTATTGGTTACTCTCTCAGAATGTACTGGCAGACAAAAACAACTTAACCACATCTGACTAAGCTATCACATGCATTTATTTGTTTTTGTTTTTTTTTTCCCACATGCATTTATTTGATTTGCTAATCCCAAAGCTAATATTTGAAGGTGGTGGGTTTTTAATCAAATCTTTGGTATGCCAAGTAGCCAGACCAGAGCCTGCAATCCTTTCTGAGTCATAAAGGGAAGCCTTGCTTTGTAGCTACTGTTGCAATTTCATGAAATAACAGAATTTTAGAGCTGGAAGGGACCTTAGATTATTTGTGACTTGACCTCCCAGCCACTTTAAAACCACTGCTTGAAAAACATTGTTCTCTGTAACTTTTCTGTTGCTAAACCCTATGCTCTTTAAAAGAAATAATATATCTCTTCCAGATGCTTTTATGGGACTGCTTGTTAAAGGGTTATTTGGTGGAGTCCTTTTATGCCCATGAAGTTTGGGTGAATTTTTAGCCTTTTGAAAAACACTGGTAAAAAAATTATTTTCTACAGGTGAGGACACTTGGAAGAAAGAAAGAAGGAAAGGAAACCAATCTTTGTTGCAAGCCCAATGGGTGCCCGCTGACCCATTTATATCATCTCTCCCAGTACTTATCTAGAGAGCTATTATCTCCATTTTACAGATGAAGAAACTGAGAGCCAAGGAGTTTAAAAGTAACTTGCTTAATGTCTCAGAGTTACTGAGTGACAAGGCTAGGATTTAAACTCACGGCTTATCAGGTTCCATTTAGGGCCAATGTTCTGTTTATTATATCCAACTGTTTCCCTAGAGTTTTACTCAGATATCTAAATAGAAAGGCACTCATCAGCCTCCACATGACTACATGGTCATAGTAGACACTTACCATCAGGTGAATCTCCAAATAAGTTTATCCAAAAATCTCTAGGAAAGGAACTAATTTTCTTCATTTTGTCTTTGTAATAATTATAACTAAATATGCTTTGTACAATAGTTCCTTTATATCAGATAGCAACATCTACCCCTTAAGAAGTTATCTAATGATCTGGCTGTTGAAGACTCTACCTGCAAATTCTAGGAGTAAATGAACAAAGCTGACTGAGGGCAGAAGCTGAGTTGACAAAGAGATTTCCTGTAATAGGTAGGTTGATGGCTGGAGGGCTTGCAGACCACCCAAACACAAAAGCAGAACACTTTCCTCAAGGTTCCAGATGACTCTGAAAAGAGCCCTTTTAATACAGTCTGGACATCCCTCAGCTCCAGTTTACATAGAGGACAAAAAGAGTGACATTCTCCCCTCCACTCGCTTGAATTCCCCCAGAATTTATTTATTTATTTTATATATATATTTATAAATATCCCTCAAACACGACAAAAACTCAAGGTTAGGTGCAGAAGGCTGCTTGGGAAATGTAAAGAGAAATTAGCCCAGATATTGAAAATAATATAGCTGGTCTCCAAGGTGATATTGAAAATCAAAAGTTAGTAGTAAATTTGATGTCAGTGTATATGGATTCAGTCTCAGTATTCTTTGCTAGAAAAAAGGGATTAGATTGATAGAGTGCCTGAAGAAATATGGACAGAGGTTCGTGACATTGTTCAGGAGGTGGTGATCAAGACAACCGCCAAGAAAAACAAAAGCAAAAAGGCAAAATGGTCATCTGACAAGGCCTTACCAACAGCTGAGAAAAGAAGAGAAGCTAAAGGCAAAGTAGAAAAGGAAAGATATACAGATATACCCATCTGAGTGCAGAGTTCCAAAGAACAGCAAGGAGGGATAAGAAAGCCTTCCTCAGTGATCAATGCAAAGAAATAGAAGAAAACAATAGAATGGGAATGACTAGAAATCTCTTGGAGAAGGCAATGGCACCCCACTCCAGTACTCTTGCCTGGAAAATCCCATGGACAGAGGAGCCTGGTGGGCTGCAGTCCATGGGGTCGCTGGGAGTCGGACACAACTGAGCGACTTCACTTTCACTTTTCACTTTCATGCATTGGAGAAGGAAATGGCAACCCACTCCAGTGTTCTTGCCTGGAGAATCCCAGGGACGGGGGAGTCTGGTGGGCTGCCGTCTACCAGGTGGCACAAAGTCGAACATGACTGAAGTGACTTTGCTGCAGCAGAGATCTCTTCAAGAAAATTAGAGATACCAAGGGAACATTTCATGCAAAGATGAGCTCAATAAAGGACAGAAATGGTATGGACCTAATAGAAGCAGAAGATGTTAAGAAGAGGTGGCAACAATACACAGAAGAACTATACAAAAAAGATCTTCATGACCCAGATAACCACGATGGTGTGATCACTCACCTAGAGCCAGACATCCTGGAGTGTGAAGTCAAGTGAGCCTCAGGAAGCATCACTATAAACAAAGATAGTGGAGGTGATGGAATTCCAGTTGAGCTATTTCAAATCCTAAAAGATGATGCTGTGAAAGTGCTGTATTCAATATGCCAGCAAAATGGGAAAACTCAGCAGTGGCCACAGGACTGGGAAAGGTCAGTTTTCATTCCAATCCCAAAGAAAGGCAATGCCCAAGAAGGTTCAAACTACTTCACAATTCCATTCATCTCACATGCTAGTAAAGTAATGCTCAAAATTGTCAGGTGAGGCTTCAACAGTACATGAACCAAGAACTTCCAGATGTTCAAGCTCGGTTTAGAAAGGCAGAGGAACCAGAGATTAAATTGCCAACATCCTTCAGATCACAGAAAACGCAAGAGAGTTCCAGAAAAACATCTACTTCTGCTTTATTGACTCTCCAAAGCCTTTGACTATGTGGATCACAACAAACTGTGGAAAATTCTTCAAGAGATGGGAATGCCAGACCACCTGCCCTGCCTCCTTAGAAATCTGTATGCAGGTCAAGAAACAACAGTTAGAACTGGGCATGGAACAACAGACTGGTTCCAAATTGGGAAAAGAATACGTCAAGGCTGTATATTGTCACCCTGCTTATTTAACTTAAATGCAGAGTACAATATGCGAAATGCTGCCCTAGATGAAACGCAAGCTGGAATCAAGATTGCTGGGGGAAATATCAATAACCTCAGATACGCAGATGACACCACCCTTATGGCAGAAAGTGAAGAGGAACTGAAGAGCATCTTGATGAAGTGAAAGAGAAGAGTGAAAAAGCTAGATTAAAACTCAAAATTCAAAAAACTAAGATCATGGCATCCAGTCCCATCAATTCCTGGCAAATAGATGGGGAAACAATGGAAACAGTGAAAAACTTTATTTTGGGGGGGCTCCAAAAATCATTGTAGATTGTGACTGCAGCCATGAAATTAAAAGATGTTTGTTCCTTGGAAGAAAAGCTATGGCCAATCTTGACAGCATATTAAAAAGCAGAGACATTACTTTGCTGACAAAGGTCTGTGTAGTCAATGCTATGGTTTTTCCAGTAGCCATGTATGGATGTGAGAGTTGGACCATAAAGAATGCTGAGCACTGAAGAATTGATGATTTTGAACTGGGGTGTTGGAGAAGGCTCTTGAGAGTCCCTTGGACTGCAAGGAGATCAAACCAGTTAATCCTAAAGGAAATCAACCCTGAATATTCATTGGAAGGACTGATGCTAAAGCTGAAGCTCCAATACTTTGGCCACCTGATGCGAAGAATTGACTCATTGGAAAAGACCCTGATGCTGGGAAAAATTGAAGGCAGGAAGAGAAGGGGATGACAGAGGATGAGATGGTTGGATGGCATCACTGACTCCACGGACATGAGTTTGAGCAAGCTCTGTGAGTTGGTGACGGACAGGGAACCCTGGCATGCTGCAGTCCATAGGGTTGCAAAGAGTTGGACATGACTGAGTGACTGAACTGACTGACTGATTCTTTGCTAGATAGGCTTCATCTCAATATTTCTTTAAGCTTCCTACTCTACTGAGACAAAGTCTTACCCCATGGCTCTTAAAAGCATGATTCTTAACAGCAACGGCTCTGCAATACTCACAATTGATTGTACTCTATCAGTAAAAAATAATTGCAGCTACCAAGAAATGGGCCTCTTATTTAAATATCTTTTTATTTGTGGGCATCTCCCTGCTCTGCCTTTTCAAGAACTTGGCTTTCCCCAAGCTGCCTCTTCCTGGACTAAGTGCTTGACTATGTGACCAAGCTAAATCATCACCTATTTCTTTCTTGCTGTTTTCAGCACTCCCCATCCCCTCCCCCACTACCTTTTTTGCCCACATGCCAATTGAGTTCTGCTCATCTCCTAGGAAGATGAATTGCTAACTTTATCTCCTAGTGGTCGTGGTGGTTTACTCACTAAGTCGTGTCTGACTCTTGTGACCCAGCTAGTCAGGCTCCTCTGTCCATGGGATTTCCCAAGCAAGAATACTAAAGGGGGTTGCCATTCCTTCTCCAGGGGACCTTCCCATCTCAGGGGTTAAACCCACGTCTCCTGCATTGCAGGGGGATTCTTTAATGATTGAGCCACCAGGGAAGCCCCTTCTCATCCAGTAAGAGGCTTCAATAAATGCATGGTTTCTGCTTCTGGGATAAAGTACTTATTTTATCTCAGTCTGCAAGGGTTACCCTCTTTTACTTAGATGGGTAACTTAGTTTCCTTAGGGTTATTTACTTTATTTTTCTCTCATCCTTCTCATTGCTTTCTCAATACACCCAGCCCAAGTCAGATCACATTATTAAAGAATATGGAATGTAGAGCAGATAAGCAGCAATGTATTTTTCTCATCCTTTGTAAGTGTGTCTTGTTGATGGTTTTCACTCAGTGACTCAACTAATGTGTTCCTGTTATGTGGTGGTTGCAAACAAGCAGAGAAATTTCTTGCCTAGGTAAACCATGGAGCTCACACAGAGGCAGTCACAGTCTTAATCAGGCAGAGTCAGCTTATGCTTTTATTTGACTACAGATGATGAAGTGAAGAACTTCAAGTAAAACTATAAGGGATGCCAGACAAGAAAAACCACTAATTAGGGAAAAGGAGAGAATTTCTTTCTAAACATGCTCATTAAACTATTTTGACTTTGAAATGGAAACAGAACACTAAAATATGGAAATATTCACATTCGTGGTTTTATTAGGGCATGTTTAGATTTTTCAAACACTAAGCTATTTTTTGAAAGTTCTCCACTCAGCAAAATAGGGATGCATTTGACCAACCACTTTTTCTTCCTCCAATTTAAACCCATTTGTATTCCAACAGGAATTTAATCTGTACATTTATGATTCATTTGTGCTTAACTTGTCAAAATGTGAAGAGTGGTTTGAAATAAAAGAAGCCGTTGGATTCTGATGCTTATATAATTTTTATCCTTAGAATCAGAAAGCCGTGTCTTTACAGAGAATCAACAATCTGATACTCTATAGGCAAATTAATCAGATATGAGAAATTGCAGGGCTCAAGTAGATCACAGATATATTGCTGTTACTTTGAATTTTAATATAAGATATACATTTATAAGTAACACAAGTAAGCTCTTAAGCCTAACTTTCTTTAAGCAAATCATATAATTAAAATAAATGGTGATCTATTTTAAATGAAGTTTGTAATTATTCCTTTCTTTTCAGGGCCATGAGGCAATACTGCTTATGTGGCATATTGCACAATTCTGGGAAGCACCATTCTCAAAAACAGAACAAATCTTCATAATGAGTCAGTTTCCTTGTATTCTTAAATTTCATTCTTCTTTTCTGAACTCAAAATTCAGGAAAGAGCATCACCCAGGAATATCATCAGGCTGCAATTTCTTTATCAACTAAACCAAAAATTCAATCTTGATTTGCCAGATTTTCAAGGACTTACAAGGGCTTCGTGCATATTAATCTAAGATAGTGTCTGGTGAATTTATAATCAGGCTTTGGGTTTAACTCCATATTCATGTTAATTATATCTAGATATATGTCTCTTGAAAAGGTCCTTTACTTCTTGGAAACCTAGATATAAAACTGTGATAACTATTTACCTCAGAGAATGCCAGTTCTATGGAACCAACAAATATATGATGTCGGGGCCACCTTGAAAATTTAGTGTGAATGACCCACAGAGTAAGTCAGCAAGGGTGAGGGTGGGGTTCTATACTTGGAACTATCAGGCAGAAGGGGAGAGGAGGTTGGAAGCTTTTGGGAGATGGCCAGCTGGTACAACAAAACTGGAGGGGTAAGTGGTGGAATATCACTGAGGCAGATCAGAAGAAAGAGATCAAGAGTAGTGTGTGAAATGGGAGCTGTGAATGCTTAGGAAGTAAGGACTTTCCTTTCACACGAGGTCTAGTTCACCCTGTTGGGTGATGTCTGTCTCCTAAAAGGGCTGAATCCTGTAACAGCTAAGGATATGATGCATTCAATGTACTCAGCACAGCGCCTGCAATTAAAAAGAAATGTTAGCCCTTTAGCCCATTCTCGGACATGGATTCACTTCACCATGGCAAAGAAAGCACTACATAGCACCTAACTCAGAAACTCATACTTGCCAAACAGTGGCCGTTGGTTTGCTTTTTACTCCTTGCTCCATTGTTTCATCTTGGATCTGCCTTTTCCTCATTTCTGGGACTCTAGAGAGGTTCACAATCACAGGATCCTGTACTGGCAACCCCTGGGGGAAATATACAGTCCAAGCTTATTGGAGTCTAACAGTAGATACAACCCAAACAGGGGCAATCAGGGTACTTTTTTGGAATTATTAGGATGCTGAGATGAAAAGGACCTCTCTGCCTTTGAGATTGCTAGATG
Organism: Bos javanicus; assembly: GCF_032452875.1. NCBI lineage: Eukaryota > Metazoa > Chordata > Mammalia > Artiodactyla > Bovidae > Bos > Bos javanicus. The sequence continues at coordinate 89,516,765 of NC_083868.1, forward strand.
AAGAGCCCACCCAAAACATACATTGTTGGGGGTTAAAACAAAGGAAAACAGAGTCAATAGATTAAAAAAAGAGTCATATACCACCTGGATCCCACTGTGACTGAAACGCCAGGGTTTGCAGTTATATAGACAATTAGTTCTCCTCTTTTGCTAAAATTAATTTGAATTGAATATCTGTCCTTTGTAAATGGAAAATAATACTTCAAATACCCAGCGTTACAGACAAGATAAAATAAGTAGCTCTGGACTCCTACAGCATCACAGGGTCCCTGTAAGCCAGAGTGACTCAGGAGGAGCAAAATGCCCAGGAACAGTAAGACGAGACCTTGTGAATGACAACCCAGAGGCTGGTTAGGTGGGTGGGTCACTTGGCTTTTCATTCTGGTAGTACTTACATGGTGCTAAAGACCAGACGGACCGCAAAGCCCTCTCCAACATCCAACAGCCCCACACCAGCAGTATACTAGCAATTTTTTCTCAAGAGCTTATATGCCAGTCCAGGGAAAATGGGGTCAGAAACCCCACATTAACTGAGACTAAGTTCTTGGCACAAGACAGGGGCTCAAAATAGGAATTAAGCTATTCAGAATATGTGGAAGTTTACATTGCTTGAACAACAGGGTTTAGAAATTATATAATTCACACCAACTAATTCTGTAAAGCACTCATAGACAATCAGAATATTTTTGATCTCTTTTCCCGCTCCCCAACATTTCAAGGTATGATATAATTCTGAAGAGAATCAATAAAAGCAGAGCTATCAGGTACAGACAGCCTTTTACAGATCTTCCTTTATGACTATAAAAATAATTCAAAGAACATGTATCTCCTGATGGCAGGAAAGTCATTTCACTGCCATATAGAAAGGACATCACATTAAAGAAATAATTTCTGTGTACTTCCATCTATGGCTTCTCATATCAGAGAAGTTGATGAAATTGTGACTCATCGCTGGCCAATTTTTTAAAAGTACAAAAATGGGACCAAGTGTCCACTTCCCCACAAGCAGAGCACGTGGACTCCTGTGGACTCCAGGGAGGAGAATGTCTTTCTCTGGTGACACACAAGAAAATGGCAGGGACACCTATCATGCCGTGTGGATTGACTGCAGAGCCTCCCAAACGCTCTGTCATTGTCGCAGAGAGCAGGGACAGGGCCGGCTCCCAGGGATGAAGGCAACAGGTTAGGGCTGACAGCAGCCTCTAGTTAGCCTCCCTTCCCCAGACCCACCTCCCTCCCATGCCCTTCTGGTTCCCCTACCTTAGCTTTCCTCCCACCACGACAGTGACTATCAGCTCCTTTTCCTTCCTTTGACTTTTCAAAACCTCACTCAACTTGACAAGTACACAAATATAAAACTCCTCCCCCAAACAGAAAAACTAAGAAAAGCTTTCCAGGTTGATAGATGATAAGAACATTGAAAGCCTCACTCCTGACTTGCCAGAAGATTTTTAATCCTAGGTGCTTATATTTGTATTAGACTATAGGCAATGTGGAGCCTGCGTTAGTCTCCCAAGATTGCTTTAATGTAGGCAAATAAGATATGCTATTGTAATCCTACTTCCTTACTTATCTAGCATCATCATAAATGAAATGTTGTATATCTGTTGATTTTATGGACAAGTGTTCATTACCCTTTAAGCATGAACACTTCGTTTTCATCTAAATATGTATTATATAATTCCTTCACTTAATAAATACATGGGCTTCCCTGGTGGTTCAGATGTTAAAAGAAACTATCTGCAATGCAGGAGACCTGGATTCAATCTCTGCATCTGGAAGATCCCCTGGAGAAGGGAACAGCAAACCATTCCTGTATTCTTGCCTGGAGAATTTCATGGTCAGAGGAGTCTAGCAGGCTATTTGGTCCATGGGGCCACAAAAAGTTGGACACGACCGAACAACTAACACACACAATAAATACACCCTAATAAAAATGATTACCATACTTCTTGGTCCGCTGGTCCCACTGAGCTGGACCTTGGCGGCTAAATTTTGTGGAACTGATTTTGTGCCATGAGGGATAGTTGGGCATTAGGTCCCCAAACACCGTCTTCAGGCACGTGTACAGGTCTAATCAGTGAGGCATTGTTCTGTCACAACCCATACAATAGCATCTCACAGACAGAATCACTGCTGGGCCAAGTCAATATCAGGGATTCTCTCTGATATTAACAAACTATGAACAATTCCAGAGGAACAGTAGCAGAGCAAAGTCTGGGGCAAACCCAGTCTAACCAGGTAAGGAATGGAGGAAGCTATTGGGAAGAGGTGAGAGCAACATGCCTTGGTGAAGTGTGGAAATCTACTATATGCAGTCTGCTGGATGAACTGCTTTTGTGTTTTTTAAACCTTATTTTGTATTGGAGCATAGCTGATTAACAATGTCGTGAGAGTTTCAGGTGGGCAGCAAAGGACTCAGTCATGCATATTACGTGTATCCATTCTCCCTCAAACTCCCTCCCACTGGTCCTTCCATGTACAAGCTCACTTTTGCTTGAAAGGCATCTTAAAGAGTGGCATTATTTTTGACACTAGCATTGACACCACCTGCATCCTCATCACCAGCTGTGGATTTGAGATGTTTGGTTTTCTATAGTCTCCCTCAATCTTCACTGCTTCCAACCTGATGTCAACTGTGATGCAGAACCAAGGGTGCCAGGAAAGCCCCACACCCACCACCACCAACAGCACAGATGCTCCAGGCTGCTCCCTGGTGCCCTGATCCACCTGCCCTTCTGATTCAGTGTGTGAGATGCTGGCCAGGGCACTCTGTCCTCTTGTATACTGAGGTGCATGGCCTTTGAGAGAATTTTCCCCTCATTGCACTAAGGAATATTTCATTTCTTTAGCTGTGTTCAAAACAGTGTTTCCAGAGATCAAAAATTAAAAAAAAAAAAAAAAAAGAAAATCTATTCTCGACCCAACAACCAGAGTGTGTTCTTAGCATACAAATCTGACCATGTAACTCCCCTTTAGCAGGTCCTCACTATTCTTGGAATAGGTTCAAAACGGTTAACGAGTCCTATAGGATCCTAGGGAAACTGCTCACTCTTCTCAGCTTCCTCGCCCACCAGTCTCCCCTCATTCTCTGTGCCCACCAGTCATGGGGTACCCAATTCAGGTCTCACACCAGCCCTGCCCGCTCCTGGCCCAGGCCTCGTCACCCGTAGTCCCCTCCACCTGCTAATGCAGCTCCTTCCTTGACAAACAAACCAAACCAAAACAACCATCTTTCGGATCTCAGTTTCAACGGCCCACCTCACAAAAAGACCAAATCCCCTAGAAGCAGCTACCCAGCACTCCCCCAACCCTGAATCCATCCGTCTTTTGCTCCTCCATCAAATGTCAGTCCTTCTTCACAAAGCTCCATGAGGACACTGACAGGGAGATGCAGGCACTTGAGCTTCCATGGTTGGTGAAGGGGACCAGTTTTTTAAGAAAAACCATACAGAAATACCTTACTGTGCATATTTTACATAAAACATAACAATCAATTATGTGAATCCTTTCCTAAGGCCTCTCCTAGGACCTCCAAAGGGCTCGAGTTAGTGGGGCCACAAAGCTGAATATTCTTTCGCTTCATAGTGGCTCTGCCTCTAGGTAGGGACCACATTTGTTTTGGTCACTGCTGTACTCCTGACATTGTACATAATTTTATTTGGGTGACTATTATCCATTAATTTTCTAATCAACAGGGGCATACCTGGTGGCTTAGATGGTAAAGAATCTGCCAGCAATGTAGGAGACCCAGGTTTGATCCCTGGGTTGGGAAGATCTCCTGGAGAAGAGAATGGAAACCCAATCCAGTGTTCTTCCTGGAGAATTCCATACCCAGTATAATCCAGGAGGTTGCCGTAAAAGAGTTGGACATGACTGAGGGACTAACACTTTCACTTTCAATCACTAAAACAGTAAAATTAAGAATCATAAAATCTGTATTTTTGAATATTAATGTATTTAATATACAGTTATTGGTAGAATGAAAGAAGCACATTGGCTCCCTGAGGGATGAACAGATCTTGCATGAAAAGAGGATATCCGGGCCTCTAGCCTCCATGAGGGAAGGGTCTTGAACAGGGCTGTCAGAGAACTGGGCTGTGGCCACATCAGTTTCAGGTTGATCCTGAAACTGATGGTCAGGAGGTCAGCCGTGACCTCCCAGAAAGAACTCTGTATCCTAATTATGAGGTCCTTAATCAGGGATGCTCGATGAACCCACAGTGCTTGTAAAATTGGGAGTATTCCTTTCTATGTTCGTGTTTCTGGGAGAGGAACCTGGCTTTATTCAAATTCTCCAAGTGATATGAGACCTACTAAAGCAAGAGCAAGGACTGCAGGTTAGTCCAGGAAGGTGCACGGCATCAGTGGAGATGCTAATAGCTCACACAGAGGGTTCACATGTCCCAGCCCTGCTTCTTATTAGATGAGGATCTTCAGAATACACTCAACCGCTGTGTCTTCACAAACGTATAATGAGGCTACTAATGCTTGAGATGGCTGGATGGCATCACCAACTCGATGGACATGAGTTTGAGTGAACTCCGGGAGTTGGTGATGAACAGGGAGGCCTGGTATGCTACAATTCATGGGGTTGCAAGGATTCGGACATGACTGAGTGACTGAACTGAACTGAACTGAGTGCTTACTCACAAGGAGACTGCAGTAGTACATAAATCTGCATATGCGGGTGTATGTGTACACAGACACATATAGTGTCTGGCCCAGTCCCTGTCTCACAGTGCATAGTCAATAAATATGTGTTCTTCTCCCTTTGAAATTAATAGTTTTTCAGTCCTTAGTATAATCTCTGTGTGCTGTGAACGTGTTACCCGATCAGTCATGTCCAACTCTGTGACCCCATAGACTGTAGCCCACCAGGCTCCTCTGTCCATGTGATTCACCAGGCAAAAATACTGGAGTGAGTTGCCATGCCCTCCTCCAGGGGATCTTCCCAACCCAGAAATCAAGCCCAGGTCTCCTACATTGCATGCAGATTCTTAACCATCTGAACCACCATATATTATTTAAGAATAAATATATGAATTTACCCATCTATTCATTTTAAAAGTTTATTCAGCATCTAATATGTGCCAAGCTCTGCGCTTGGCCCTGGGCAGGGGGTGAGATGAGAACCAGAGATCAATAAAATCATTAAAAAGAATAAACACAAACCATAAAGACGGAAGAAAAATATCAAGAAGTAGTTTTGAAATTTTCCTACCTCATGATGGTTATGTATTCTCTCTTGGAGATGAACCTCTTCAGCTGTCTACATTATTCTAAAATACATGGATAAAAATGGAAAAATAGAGTCAGTCATGCGGATTTTTATGCAAAGGATAGCAATCATCCAAATGTTTCCAGATATTCACGTGTTCACTGCAATCTGGACAACCATTTTGGGGGATTGAAATTTTCATTCTCAATAAGATGGCATTGCTTTGGATACACACAACTTTGCCAGTTTCACACTACAGACCAACAAATATCCTGTCTCTGACACAGGCCAAATGTATCTTGTACTTGCAAAGCAAACCAAACCCCTGCCCTGCAAAAAGAGACGGAAAATTATGAAAATAAGTGGGTCTTAAAGCCAACATAAAATTATTCAGTATTAGTCTCTTAGTTCTTCTTTCTCTTTCTCTGTCATACGCACACGCACACACACACAAAACACAGCAGCCCTGCTCCAACTTTCTCTCCCCACCCGCAGCCAGCCCCTCCATCCAGATGAGTAAGGCTTCCTCAGGCACACAAGTGCTGAACAGTGTCCCGTATACACACCTAGGGCTGCCAAATAAAATATAGGATGCCCTGATAAATTTCAGATAAGCAATAAATAAATTTTCAGTATGAGTATGTCTAAATAATACATGGGACCTACTGACTCAAAAATATTTATCTGAAATTTGGATTTACCTGATGTCCTGTATCTTTATTTGTTAAATCTGGCAACCCCACCCCATCTCTTCCTGGAGTTGTGGTCTGTGACCAAGTCATTGCCACTCTCATTCCGTTGGGCCTTGATGTCATTTCCACCCTGCTATGTCCCAACTTTCAGGATGGAATTGGGAGTCCCAGTACTTTTTCTCTGGACCCCACTCCAAATCCCTACTCTACCAAGCCCTTGGAACATCACCACTGGAATTACACACCACTGGGCTTGGTAGGGCTATCACAACTCCCAGGTTTTCTTTCTCAGGCAGCCAGAACTCAGTCACCGGCCCCTTCTTCACTGGCAACCTCTGCTAGCAATGCATCCCTTTCCACCTGGGTACCCCCCTACTAGGTGGGATTGAGACAGAACTCTGACCCCTGAGCAGCCTGCCCCGTGGCTACCCTGACTCATTACAAATAAATTTCCAGGCTCCTGGATAGGTCCCCAACAAGACAACACACCTAATTCACATTAGCCAAGATAAGGATTAGCCGCATTCACAGACTAAAATGAACACAAGAAAGACCAAACAATGCAGTCAAGAAGAGACTGTTTTCTAAGAAGAAATGTAACCAAATGGGAAAATATTTAATAAACCCATAAATGAGTTAATAGTTGCACAAAACATAATTTATCTCACAGCCTGCAATTCAAGCACATAAGCACTCATAATATCAAAACTTTTTTTTTTGTTTCCTCTAAATTTATCAAGGTCTCATTTAATTGCTATAAACACCTAAAGACATGAGCAAATTAACACATAAAATTGCAGGATTTTAGCTAATACATATTCATGAACGCATGTTGTTGTGATCAGGCAAATAATGACCTGAGACATTGATAAATTTGGTAGAAGCAAAAGAAAAACATAGCACATTGTTAGAATTCTCTGCAGATCACAGAATGGAATCTTTGATAAGCCCTACTCTAAGAGATCATTCATAATAATTATTGTATTTCTGTAATTCTTTTAGAAGAGAGATCAGAAAATGTTTAATCAGTAAACTTCATAAAAATACTGTCCCCAAAATACTTGAAAGCCAGATCAGTGCTCCGGAATGCTGGCTTCTTGCAAGGCTAACCCATGCCCTGTTCCACAGGATCAGTTTTATATTCTTACTGGCATTCTTGCTTCTATATCTACTGCCACTCAGAAAGGACTGACAGTTTTCCAAGCATTTGTGGGAGTCTCAAGTTACAGCTGTTCCAGGGTCTTCAAAATGAATGTCTTTTATTTGGATGGAAATATACAGCATGTGTTGCTCACCCAGAGTTGCTGCGGTGTAGTTATTTTTGAATCAGCCTGCTAACCCCTCTTGTTAGAACCCATCCATACATAGTTCTTATTCATTAAATCCTTTGCTCTCACCCAAGCAAGCAGTGGCCCTGTGAGCTGGAAACTGCACCGAGTTTGAACATAGCCGGACTGGTCCTGACAGAAAAAATCTGAGCAAACGCCTAAGGCAGACACTCAGGCTGCAAAGCAAAGGCACAGACTGACAGACTCGGCCAACGGGTCTCAAGAAAGGGCAAAACTACAGAGCACGCATACAGGAACACCAATTAATTTCAGCTGATCTCAGAGTAAACCTCAGTAACCTTCTCTACACAGTATTCTAATCAGTCATTTCCAATCAACCTGGAGCAAAACAGCACTTCAGTTATTTGCCTCCCCTGTTCAAATTGAGGTCAGCCCAAAATCTGGGCCCTGGAACAAGGCTGCAAAAACACTGCCTCCACAATAATACTTTAAAAGTATTTACTATGATTCAGCAACTATGGCATATATGTATACGTTTGTGTGTGTGTATGTGTACATGTATGTATGTATTTGTTGTGGTGGTTCAGTCGCTAAGTCATGTCCAACTCTTTTGTGACCCCACGGACTGCAGCAAGCCAGGCTCCTCTGTCCATGGAATTCTCCAGGCAAGAATACTGGATTGGGTAGCCATTTCCTACTCTGGGGGATCTTCCCAACCCAGGGGTTGAACGTGTGTCTCTCCTGCATTGGCAGGCAGATTCTTTTCCACTGAGCCATCAGGGAAGCCCCATGTATATGTATACATATATATTAATTCATTTATTCCTTACAACAGCCCTATGATTGCTGTCCCTTTTTGTACTGTCCTAATTTGTAATCATTTGCTCAAGGTCACACACAGGAGGTTAAAGATCAGTATGCAAATACAGGCCTATTTCCCTTTACATCCTGTACTCTTAGCTATTGTGCTGACAGCTGGACTACCATTAAGTGGGGAGAACTCGACAGCTGCCTATGTTGTGTGACTTCAAGGGATAATGGGAAAATCCTCTCTGCTCACAACATTTTCAAGCTCCCCCTCCCCAAACAGATCTGTTTGCTTTATTCAGAAGGAACAACTGGTAGAGAGGTGGAAACATGAAATGCAGAGTCCCAGCTCGGCCACAACATAGTGGTCTGGAGATATCCTGCTGTGGATGATTATAATGATACCGACCCCACAAGACTGTCTGGGCATTAAATGAAACACTTAGAGAAGCACATTTTGAAAGTGGGGTTGAGTGTACAAGGGTCAGTCACTATTATTAAGATCCAAAATTAGATTAAGCACAGGAGTTCTCCCAGAAGTATTTGCATTTAGATTATGGTGCTTATCCTGAAATTCTGAGTGGGTTTTGGAGGGGAGTGGCAGTGGCACTTTGAGAAGTTGGGACACATCAGGGTCATAGGAAAGGTGTGTATAGATACCCGACATGGCTGAAAGAGGAAGCTGGGGCTCCTGCTTTCCACTTGTAACCTCAGGTGGCTGTGGTAGAACAATCAGCCCCAGATACATAGAGGTATGCACTGCCTTTGTCAGAAAATTCCCAGCTATCAGATCCTTTCCAACTAGCTGTTTTAAAACACAGATGGGCTCATTAGAGAGTGCTTATTGTCCATGGAAATGAGGACATGAGCACAGAATCCCTTAAGAAGCACCTGGCAGTTTGAGAGGAAGTCAGGGCTAAGAACATGTGTACATACTCTAATCCCCTGCGCTTGGTCAGGGTTGACCAATGACAGGATATCAGAGGTTTGCCCACATTCACATCAGCCCTTGCCCCGTCCCCTCAAAGGCACCCTATGAAGCCTCATTCCCAACTTTAGAAAAAGCCAGTCCAATCTTCCTGCAAGTCAGTCAAGCCCTCTGTGAGGGGTACTAGGTGCTGTGTTATGGTGGCATTTCATTTCTGTCTCTGTAGGCACTTGGCACTTTGCGTGGGGACCTTTGGTCATGCAAACAGCCATCAAGTAGAAGAGAAGACCGTGCAACCATGTTGAGAGCCACTCACACTTGTCTGCATCAGTCATGGGGCCTTATTTGGTAGCTGCTCCATAATCTAACTGGATTGGATAGAATGGAAATACACTGAGTTGAACCGAATTTGAATCAGTTAAACTGGTTGCCTTTTCTAACCCTTAACCAAGTAAGTCAAGAAGGTCTCTCCTGTCAGCCAGTGTCTCAGACCAGCCCTATCATGGTGCACCCCATCAGTGGATGGAACACTTATCTGTTGAGGTGCTGGAGTCATCTCTGATACCATTTCCCCTCCCACACCCTTATCTCCCATCCAACCCATCACCAAATCCTGCTCATTCTTATCCCATGTTCGCCTTTAGGAAACTGTCATTTCTCTCCATCTTTGCCCATATCACTCCCATTTCTTATCTTGAGTGCTCATGCAGCCTACAGCATAATCTTGCTACCTTTATTCTTGTTCTACTCCCCATTCTAGACCCTACTCCAAAGCTAAAATGATTCCATACATGTAAACGAAACAACAAAATATCAATGTGACCATATTTCTCTCTTCAGTAAAACCAAAGGGCTTCCATTACCATTAGGATAAAGACAGAAATCCTCTGAGCACAGCCTGGACCCTCTCTCCTGGACTCATGCCACCCTGGCCACAAAATTCTTCAAATAATCCCTTATGTTTCTGAGGCTTCACTTACATCATCCCCGCAGCTGGAAACACCTCCCTCTGATCACTCTTCCCTGCCACACACTTTCCTACACTTGATGATATACAACATGTTCTCCCTTCATGCTGTAGCACGTCTTACAAAGCTATCCACTATCCTAGAATACCCTTCTCTTTCTTCATAATGCCTAATTAGCATTATTAGCAGCAGCATCTTTTAGGATTTTAAAAAGCTCAATAAGGCCTAATAGGCATTATGAAGAAAGAGAAGGGTATTCTAGGATAGTGGATAGCTTTATAAGACATGCTATAGCATGAAGGAAGAACGTGTTGTATATCATCAGGTGTAGGAACTCAATATGCCAGCAAGGGGCTTCCCTTGTGGCTCAGTTGGTAAAGAATCTGCCTGCAATGCGGGAGACCTGGGTTCGATCACTGGGTTGGGAAGATCCCCGGGAGAAAGGAAAGGCTACCCACTCCAGTGTTCTGGCCTAGAGAATTCCATGGACTTCATAGTCCATGGGGTTGCAAAGAGTTGGACACGACTGAGCAACTTTCACTCACAATATGACAGCAAATTTGGAAAACTCAACAGTAGCCACAGAACTGGAAAAGGTCAGTTTTCATTCCAATCCCAAAAAACAGCAGTGCTAAAGAATGTTCAAAATGCCAGACAATTGCACTCATTTTGCATACTGGTAAGGTTATATTCAAAATCCTTCACGCTAGGATTCAGCAGTACATGAACTGAGAACTTCCAGATGCACAAGCTGGATTGTGAGAACGCAGAGGAACCAGAGATCAAATTGCCTCGCTGGATCATAGAGAAAGTAAGAGAATTCCAGAAACATCTGTTTCATCTACTACACTAAAGCCTTTGACTGTGTGGATCACAACAAATTGTGGAAAATTCTTAAAGAGAAGGGAATACCTACCTTACCTGTCTCCTGAGAAACCTGTATGCAGGTCAAGAAGCAACAGTTAGAACTGGACATGGGACAATGGACAACAAGCAATAGACATTGAAAAATTGTTCAAAATTGGGGAAGGAATATGTCGGGGCTGTATATTGTCATCCTGCTTATTTATCTTATATGCAAAGTACATCATGAGAAATGCTGAGCTGGATGAATCACAGACTGGAATAAAGATTGCTGGGAGAAATATCAACAACCTCATATACGCAGATGATAACACCCTAATGGCAGAAAGCAAAGAATAACTAAAGAGTCTCTTGATGAGAGTGAAAAAAGAAAGTGAAAAAGCTGGCTTAAAACTCAACATTCAAAAAACTAAGATCTGGCCCTATCACTTCATGGCAAGTAGAAGCAGAAACAGTAGTAACAAATTTTATTTTCTTGAACTCCAAAATCACAGTGGACGGTGACTGCTGCCATAAAATTATAAGATGCTTGGTCCTTGGAAAGAAAGCTGTGTCATACCCAGACAGTATATTAAAAGCAAAGACATCACTTTGCTGACAAAGGTCCATATAGTCAAAGCTATGGTTTTTTCAGGAGATATGTACTGATGTGAGAGTTGGACCATAAAGGAGGCTGAGCACTGAAGAATTGATGCTTTAGAATTGCGGTGCTGGAGAAGACTCTTGAGAGTCCCTTGGACTACAGGGAGATCAAATGAGTCAATCCTAAAAGAAATCAACCCTGAATATTCATAGGAAGGGCTGATGCTGAAGCAGAAGCTCTAATACTTTGGCCACCTAACGTGAAAAGCTGACTCATTGGAAAAGACCCTGATGCTGGGAAAGACTGAAGGCAGAAGCAGAAGAGGGAGATAGAGGATAAGATGGTTAGATACCATCACCAACTCAATAGATATGAGTTTATGCAAACCCTGGGAGATAGTGATGTACAGGGAGGCCTGGTCCATGGGGTTACAAAGAGTTGGACATGATCAGGGACTGAACAACAAATTAGACTTTCTAAGTATATAGATGTGATTATTTTTATTAATGTCATTTTTCCACTAAGCAACCATCACTGTGAAAGCAGGGGTTGTGTCTTTTTGAAACATTATCGTCTCCCCAGGGTCTACCATTGGGCCTGACAGATGATAGGGAACAAGAGCCATTGTTGAATGTTATGTGAAGGGATACCACCAGCTCTGCAAGCTGCCAATGATGACTCAGAGAATGATGATGGGGTATAACCCATGAACTTCTCACTCCACCCCTCCTTCATGCAGGGTTTATTCATTTCTGCTTTAGAAATTTTGGGTTTGCAATCTGCAATGGCATTTAAAGGTGGGCAACAAGACTGCAGGTCATAAAAAATACACAGTATGACTGTTGACAAGTTTTTATTATCGTGTGGAATATTTTAGAATAGTTCGTTACTTATAGCACATTGTTTAGAACAGTTCCTTTCATTTGATCATTAAATGCCGACCTTTAGGGCACATCAGGGGCCAGTCCACCCACTGCATCAGCTGGATCTCATAGCAGGCCAGAAAGGAGCTACCTAGCTCTGTTTAATTGCCTCCTGTGATGGAGGAGGAGTTCATGACCTCCATTCCTCTGTGAAACAGCTGCACTTGTTAGAAAGTCTCACTTTATGCTGTGCTGATACACGCCTCACTGTATCCCCTCCCCATCCTCCACCCCACCCCTGCTGCTCTTGAACCAAATAACCCTAAATTCGCATCCACATGGCAACCCCTTCAGTTACTTCAAGACCCCTGACAAGCCACATCTGAAGTCTGCTCTTCTATATTTTATGCCTTTGCCAGCCTTGATTTTTTATTTATGGACCACATCTTGCTATTTTACTGCATGCATTCCTGTAAGCAGCCTTAAATCCTGTGTGGGATAAGGCCATATATAAATAAATCCTTGTGCCTTTCCTCAAGGCAACAACTCAAGTTCCCCACCCGACGGTCTCCTCACTAACCTTGCGTCATTTCCTCAGATTTATTCTCTCATCATTCTGACACTAGAATAGGGAAAATATAGGGCTATTCCCAGGCCCATGGGATTGTCTCTGGGTGCTGTGTCTTAGGAATAACAGACAGAGTTTGGAAAGATGACAAAAGGTTCATCACTGCTGTTTCACAGTTTCAGTTTGCAAAACAGTTCTTAATGACATGCTCAAGCATTGGAAATCCCTATAACCACCCACTTCTGGTACTTAGGTGACGACCTGGCCTCCTTCATGAACTGGAAGATTAAGGTCATAGGACTGGAACACCCCTACCGCCCTCCACACTAATTCAGAGTCTACTCCCTCTCTTTCTTTCTTCACTACTGTCTGTGCTTGCTTTTGAAAGCTGTTCTCTCAACTCCAACTCATCCTCACAAAATAAGATCTGTTCCAACAATGTCCTTGTCACAGTGGTATTTTAGCCGTGAAATTAAAAGACACTTGCTCCCTGGAAGGAAAACTATGACAAACCTAGATAACATATTAAAAAGCAAAGATATCACTTTGCCAGCAAAGGTCCATATAGTCAAAGCTATGGTTTTTCTAGTAGTCATATAAGGATGTGAGAGTTGGACTATAAAGAAGGCCGAACACTGAAGAATTGATGCTTTCTAATTATAGTGTTAGAGAAGACTCTTGAGAGTCCTTTGGACAGCAAAGTGATCAAATCAGTCAATCCTAAAAGAAATCAACCCTGAATATTCATTAGATGGATTGATGCTGAAGCTAAAGCACCAATACTTTGGCCACCTGATGCAAAGAGCTGACTCACTGGAAAAGACCCTGATGCTGGGAAACATTGAAGGGAAAAGGAGAAGGGGGAGGCAGAGGGTGAGATGGTTAGATAGCATCATCAACTCAGTGGACATGAATCTGAGAAAACTGTGGAAGACAGTGAAGGACAGGGAAGCCTGGCGTGCTGCAGTCCCTGGGGTGGCAAAGAGTCGGACACAACTTAGTGACTGAACAACTTCCAGCTAGCTCCTTCCCTTTTGCCTGTAAAATGCTCATGTCACCTCTCATCTAAAAATTACTAATGATGAAAAATATTTAATATCTGTTTTAGCCCAAAGCTGACATCCTAGGTTTTCTGTTCAAGCATGAGTAAACCTAAGGAAAAAAGCACAGTTGTTATATGAGGAAGATCCAGGTTTTGTGGGGCTTGCAGGTTATACAATTTGGGAGTAGGAGGGCTGTTTAAAATAAAGAATTCAAACTTATAAACAAAAGTACAAAAGTGAATATTTACTTAGAATGAGAACAATGCAAAAAATTACAATTTTAAAAAACAAACGCTACAAATATATTAGTGTAATATATATAAAAATAATGTAATAAATAATGTAAACATTTATTAACTGTCTGGTCTCTGCAACATTTTCCCTCTCATTTTTTAATCTGCATTCTCTTTGATTGCTTCCTTATTTGGCAAAGATTCAATCTGTCTTTTCAGTATAGTTAATTTTTTTTTAATGTTTTCATTTTTACAGTACAGAAAGTTTTAGCTTCCTACTCCATTACTGGCAATATGTAAGCCTGCAGAATTTTTGTCTCCAATTTGTAAAAATTCTTTATCAAGTTTCTTTCAATCCTGAGTTGAAACATTTCAGAACATTTCAAAAATGTGTGTGTGTGCTATGACTAATCTTAAATCTTCTTTGAACTGACAACCCACTAACCAATTTGTCACTGATGTCTCATCACAGAGGTATATTATGAATTTTAGGTTATCTTATCTGATAGGGGAGAATGTGCATTTTGACTGGGCCTTGACAAAAAACGGATCCTCTTCTTGCAATTTCACACATCTTATAATTAAAAGGACGTTTCACACACTAGCTTCTGGTGCTATGCATTTCAACCCTTTTCTCCACCACAGTTTTCCTAATGCCAGGTGTCAAAAGGCACATTCACACTTGATGTCATCCCTGGATGAGTCAGGCCCCAGTGGGTGGAGGGAGAATTCCTGAGACTATTAGCAGTAACTTAACTAGATGTTACCTCTGTGTGAACTTCGCAGTATATTCCCATACACCCTAACCCTAGTTCCCTAAGCAGATACTGAAATGCTGTTCACAACAAAGGGGAACTGTGAGTAAAGGAGGGCCTGAATAGAAAGATACAATAGTCTTTTACTGTACTTAAACATTGGCATAGACTGAATGTTTGTCTTCCTCCAGAATTCCTGTGTTGAAAGCCTAATTTCCAGTGTGATGGTATTTGGAAGCTGGTGCTTTGGGAAGAAATTAGGCTAGATTGGGTCATGAGGGTGGAGATCTCCTAATGAGACTAATGTTTTTCTAAAGATTTTTTTGATGTGGACCATTTTTAAAACTTTTTATTGAATTTGTTACAATATTGTTTCTGTTTTATGTTTTTATTTTTTCACTGCAAATCATCTGGGATCTTATCTCCCTGACCAGGGATTGAACCCACACCCCTTGCAATGGAAAGTGAAGTCTTAACCACTGGACTGCCAAGGAATCCCTAAAACTAATGCTTTTATACAAGAGGATCTCTCTCTGTCTTTCCCTCTCTCCTTCATCCCTCCCACCCCCACATTGTGAGAAAATAGGGAGACACGATGCTATCTTGCACACCAGGAAGAGGGCTCCACCTGACCATGTTGGTACTGACTAGAGTTCCCAGCCTTCAGAACCGTGATAAATACATTTCTGTTGTTTAAGCCACCTAGTCTGTGGGATTTTGTTAAACAGACAAAGTCAAATATCTTCAGTGTGTAAGTTTTACAGATTACATAACCATAGAAAGGCACTGCTAGTACATCCTAGGCCCTGGGAAAGGTCTGGGAGAGTGAGGGGATTGAAACTGAAAGCTTATCTGCTTCCTGGTATGTCTGCCTTGGCATTAGAATTCCAAGAAGTTTCCTCCAAGTCCTGCCCCTTTACTCAGATATGCTCTCCCTGGCACTTAACCCCTGGGAGTCTGGCTTTTACTTCCTTCCTGCAACTTGGCAACAACCAGCTAGGTAAATAATATAGTATCTTTCTCCCACCCTTTATTCTTCTCAACCCTCTGCATTCTTTCTCTGAACGAAGCTACCCCTTGCCTCTTACTTAGCATCTTCCTAATTCATTCACCACTTCTCTCTCTTCCTCACCCTCACACCTACCCAACACTTCCATCCTCCCTTCGCCCTCCCTAAATGAAGGCATTTTCCCTGGTTCTGCCCCTACCTCTTCCTTCCTTATCTCTTGGGCAGTCCTTCTTGGAAATCTCATTTGCTCATAGACTTCCATCATCAGCTCAGCATCTACACTTGCTCATTCCAGTCTCCTTTTCTCTAGAAAAGAAATCTCTCTCTAGAGCCAATTTCATTTCCTGCTGCATCCCCTCAACACTTTAATCCAGTGTCTTTTCCACACACTGGCTCTTCCTTCCTGGCTGCATGTTGTCTATTAATGCTGAGAGATCACAAATGACTCTTGTTTCTCCCTTGACCACCACATTCCTTCTTCCTCTTTCCTACTGCTCCTGCCCTACTTCTAGTCTTAGCATCTATTAATCAGAGTAAAAACTTCTCAGTTGTTCCAGAGAATTCTACAACCTAGTGCTTTTCCCTTACTTCTACCCAGATGGTTTTTCCTTCTTCTCAGAACTGCCACATGCTTTTAATTTATCTGATGGAATTTATTCTATTAATATTTCATCTTGTATTTATGTGACAATAACACATTTATAAAGTGCTTAGAAAGTGCTAAGCATTTTGCATTATCTTATTTAATTCTCACACCTATTCTGTTACTGGTACTCATTAACATGATCATTATTTCTGTTTTCAGTGGGGAACCTGAACCTTAGAAAAATGAGTAACTTGCTCAAGGTCACATAGAAAGTGGCAGTGCTTGAATTTAGATGCATCTCTCTGACTACAAATAATCATGAGTTTAATTGCCAATAACTAGTAATATGGAGAAGGCAATGGCACCCCACTCCAGTACTCTTGCCTGGAAAATCCCATGGACGGAGGAGCCTGGAAGGCTGCAGTCCATGGGGTCACTAAAAGTTGGACATGACTGAGCGACTTCACTTTCACTTTTCACTTTCCTGCATTGGAGAAGGAAATGGCAACCCACTTCAGTGTTCTTGCCTGGAGAATCCCAGGGATGGGGGAGCCTGGTGGGCTGCCGTCTGTGGGGTCACACAGAGTCGGACACGACTGACGTGACTTAGCAGCAGCAGTAATATAATTGCTATCATGTATTATGCACTTGCCTTATGCTCTATAAACTTCACATTACCCTATAAGGTTATACTATTATCATCCGCTTTTTATGGAGAAGAAAACTGAGTCCCTCAAACTTTATTCCATCCCCTTAAGGTCTCCTGGCTGGTAATGGCAGGGCTACTATTGGAGATGGGCCATTTGGCTCCAGAGACCAAAAAGTAACCATGTCACCAGACTGCCTCCCTCTTTACCCTGCTGACTTCACCTTTGTTGTCATGGCCCTTCAACTATACAATAGCCTCTCTGAGGACAGAGGGCACTTCTTATTCATTTTTTTCATACTAAAGCTAATTTTTATTTTGAAATTATTTTAGAATTATAAAAATGCTGCAAACACAGTACAAAAATTGTTTTTTTCCTAAACCATTTTAAAGTTACCAACATACTATCATATAACTCCTCAAGAATTTAGCATAAATTTCCTCCAGACAAAGGCATTCTTCTGCATAATTAAAATAAAGCCATTGAAATGGGGAAATTAACATGATACAGGACTACTGTCTCTAATATACCAGTCAATCCTAAAGAAAATCAACCTTGAATAATCATTGGAAGGACTGATGAAGAAGCTCCAATACTTTGGCCACCTGATGCAAAGAGCCAACTCACTGGAAAAGACTGTGATGCTGGGAGAGATTGAGGGCAGAAGAAGGGGGTGACAGAGGATGAGATGGTTGGATGGTATCATTGACATGAGTTTGAGCAAACTCCGAGAGATAGTGAAGGGCAGAGAAGCTTGGCGTGCTGCAGTCCATGCAGTCGCAAAGAGTTGGACACCACTTAGTGACTGAACAACAACAAAACATCTAATATCAGACCCCATTCAATTTTCACTGAGTTTTCCAATAATGTTGTTTGTTCATAGCAAAAGGATCCAGTACAGACTTAAACATCTAGTTCTTTGTGTCTCTAGTCTCCTTCAATATGGAATAGCTCCCCAGTCTTTCTATAATATCCAAGTCCTTGATGAAAACCGCATGCCAGTTATTTGTAGAATGTCCCTCAGTTTGAATCTGCCTGATGTTTTCTCATGATTAAATCGAGGTTATCTATCTTTGGCAGTAAAGTCTCAGAAGTCCTATAAAGTGGTCACAATTTCTTGTGTCTCTTTTCTGGTAAGGTTAACTTTGATAATTGGATTAAGATGGTATCGCCCAGGTTTATTCAAGTTACTCTTTTTTTTATTAATATGTAAATACTTCATAGTAGGTACTTCTTTGAGACTATATTTTCTCCTCATCAAACTGTTACTCCCTTGGTTCTAATACTCATAGATGTTTCCTGGCTTAGTTACTACTGTAATGGTTGCCAAATGGTAATTTTCTAATGTAAATATTCTTTCTACATTCATTAGTCAGCATCCACCTTTCTCAATTTATTTGTCCATTGATGTATTAGTATGGACTCAAGGAGCCTATTTTATTCAATGAGTTATAATCCTTTACTAAGATTATCTGTTTTGAAGTTCAGATTATCCAGTGCTCATGTGAGTCCTTTCAAAGAGGTTTCTGTCATCATGTTCCACCATCCTTTGAGTACTTCCTACATCCTAGGGCAATAAGATATTCCAGGTTTCTTTTATACCTTCTCTGGCCCAGTCTTGGAATCAGTCATTTCTCCAAACAATCACAGCTTCTTTTACTAAAGAATGGTACTTTGAAATCAAGATTTGGCCACTAGAGGTGCTTATTGTGACCGGGATGCCAGGGCTCAGGGGGCCTCTCAATGACCAGAGCTAGGAAGCTAAAGGGTTGTGTGTGTGAGTGTGTGTGCGTGTGTAACAATGAGTTCACATCAGACCTCCGATTCCAATCTAATATCACACGGTTCATTGCATTTTTTTCCTTTACTACATTTATAACTTTCTTCTTAAATAGCATAAAACCATCATTAATTTATTTACTTATTGTGTCAGTCTCCCTATATGTACTCAGTCTCCCGATGCTGCCACAGCTTCCCCACCTTCACGAGGATGCCTCCACCTTACTCAGGTTCTGATGTCCCAGCCTGCCCTACCCCGACTCTGCCACCTCACCTCCTTCCTGTTCAGTAGTCACTCCTGCTCATCCCCACCTAACGGCTTCTAGATTGAAATATTCCAGAAGCTCACTAATTCTATAATGAATCTCTGGAGTAGCACAATGCTCTTTGTCATGTTACTCAATTCACATTTTTAAAATAGAATACATACTTCCCACTTGAAGTTTATATGCATAAAAAATCAGTCATTATTAAGAAAATTATGCTTATACTATCTTATCATACAAAAAGAAACCTCAGTAAGAACAGAAATTAAACAAAATGTAAGTTCTTATTAAGAAGCCCAAATTCAACTTACAGGAAGCATAAACAAAGAAGCAAACAAGAGGTCCTGGTTTTCCCTCTACATCTGGCCTGCCTCAGTGTCTATGAGCATTCCTGACCTTTTATTTGAATCTGCTATCAAGGGAAAAAAAAGTTCAATTTTTTTTCCAGAAATGTCTTTGCCATTTCATGAATTTAAACTGATAACTCTTGGTTCTCCTTGGCTGGGGTTGTCCAACATCTACTGCCTAGAGTGTAAAATCCAGTTGTGGGGGAATTCCCTTGCAGCACAGTGTTTAGGACTCTGTGTTCTCACTGCCAAGGGCCCAGGTTTGAACCCTGGTCAGGGAACTGAGATCCCACAAGCCTCGCAGTGAGGTAAAAAAATATCCTACTGTGTGTTGTTGTGACAAATAGTTGTCAACTGCTTTTCCCACAGGCAGACTCTACTTTCTCTTGAGGGTCTGTCTCTGCAAGCCCATCCACTAAGCTCCTCGAGCTGAGACATGGCTTCTTCACTACACACTTTGATCCAGAGCAGTTTTTATTTCTAACTTTTAAAAATTATAAAATGATAAGTTTTCTTCACAAATATTACATTCAGCTGGTTGATTTATTTTTAAATTAAGGTGCACACAAACATGAGGTGGCTATAAAATAGATGTGTGGCCTATTTCATTTCTTTTAGAGTTTACTGTAAATATAAAAACATATATTTTAAAGAATATTTGATCTTCAGGGCATTCAGAGCGATTGGACAGTAGGACTACCAGCAAACAAAAAGTATGGCATCCATACTTCTTAGCATAAATTAAAATTTCTGGGGACATTTGTAAAGATTGGAGTGAAAGTTTCAGTGACTTCTAACAAGTTTCGATGACTTCTACCAAGAAACTTCTTCTACCAAGAAACTTCTGGTCCAACTCATCAATATTAAGATAAAACAGGAGCCTGATTTCTAGTACATCTTCCATAGATTGTATGATAACAATAACAATTCACACATATACATGTATTCCTCACAAGAACCCTTTGAGGTAGATGAGAACTATAGCCTGATGGAACAGGCTCACACATCTTTGAGGTGGCAGAACTAAAATGCAACCCCAGGTTTTAATTCACTCCCACATCCTGTTATCTCTCCAGACTAGATTTTGTTTGTAAAAAGTTTCCAGTTTCTCAACTATATCTTCTTATGCTGTGTATTCAAATTCCCTTCTCCCTAATTAGGTAGATAAATCAAGTCAATCAAGTCTAAACTCATGGGGGAAATACCTTCTGAAAAGATGTAAAAAATTTTTTTAAGATAACTGGCTTATTCAAATAACTATTTTCCTTTAAGCTAAGGGAGTTGGTGGTGGACAGGGAAGCCTGGCATGCTGCAGTCCATGCGGTCGCAGAGTCAGACATGACTGAGCGACTGAACTGAACTCAATCAACTGAAGGTACCTAAAGAAATTTCCAACTAAATTTTATTCAGAAATCAGAAAATTTTTCTAACATGAATTGTGGGAGATTTTTTCTAACTGACTAGGTAGAGTGAATGCGTTTTCTTCTAGATTATCATTTTTGTATGAAAACAAAGCTTCATTTATAGATCTTTTCAAAGCTGGCGCCACTATTGCCATGAAAACATGAGAAAAGGAGAGTTATTTAATGGACATCAAAAAAACCCAAAAAACACCATATCAGTTTTTGATGAATATACTACTTCTACTGCTTTAGCCTATTGGAAATTCAAAGAATTCCTTCGCTATAAGCAATATTTAATGTTTTATGATTATAAAGTTAACACATGCTCATTATTTTTAAAAGGCAGAAAATTATAAAGAATAAAAATAAAATCACATAATTGATAACAACTGGTTTCTTTTAATATATATTTTCATGCATTTGTGTATCTGGTTTTATTTTTGCAAAGTTAGAATCATGTATGAGTTCATTTTCTGTTTTTTCTCATTTATACAATAGCATTTCCTCATGACATTAAATGATATAGTGTGATATTAGTAAATGAATAATAGCTTATGCAATATACCCTGTTTAGCCATAACTTAATTCCATTATTAGAAAAGTTGGCTTTTTTTATTTTTAATATTAGAAACAGCAATGCAATAAATACTTTTGCATATAAATCTTTGCCCACAACTTTGGACAGATTCCTAGAAGTAAAATTATTGCATGAAAGGACATGAACTCTTTTAAGAATGTTATTCATATTGTTAAATGCATTCCTAGGAAAATTATACTAGTTTGCAATTCAACCTACAGATTATGTTAAAAAAAAAAACTCCTGGTAGCATTTAATGTTTTAACATTATTTTGCAAATTCGCTAGTTTAAAAATTATATCTCATTTTGTTTTAATTTGTATCATTTGAGTATTAATAAAACCAAATTTTTTACACAAGTTAATTTCCCATTTATATGTGTGTGTGTTTACATGTGTTTCCTTCTGTCGTATTCATTTTTCTAGTGGGATATTTACATTATTATTTTCAAATATACTTTTGCATTTATTAAATATACTAGCCTTTGGCACATTTGTTGCCAATATTACTTACCAGTTAATCATATACTTTTAATTTTTATGTAGTCAAATCCTTAATGTTCTACTTACTATGTATGCAGAGCACATAATGTTTAGTATATAGTGCATAAATAAAATAGTATATTTATCAATCTGTTCATTTGTGGCTGGACGATAAACATTAAACCAAGCTGTTTGAGGAGTCCAGTAACCCTTTATCCAGCAATCTCTCCTGGCTGTTTCAGAGAGCAGTGAATTATACAAAAGAACTCTTCTAAACTCAGTCTTTCATAACCAGTTTTGAATGGAGCTTTGAGCTGACTTAGAGCCCTTTGGGAACTTTGTTTCTCTCCAGACA
This sequence comes from Bos javanicus, assembly GCF_032452875.1. NCBI lineage: Eukaryota > Metazoa > Chordata > Mammalia > Artiodactyla > Bovidae > Bos > Bos javanicus. The sequence continues at coordinate 89,539,030 of NC_083868.1, forward strand.
TCATACTATGTCCTGATTGCGTGTGTGCGTGCTAAGTCACTTCAGCCATGTCCAACTCTTTGTGACCCCGTGGACTGTAGCCCACCAGGATCCTCCATCCATGGGATTCTCCAGGCAAGAATAGTGGAGTCGGTTGCCATGCCCTTCTCCATGTCCTGATTAGCAGAGCCAAATCTTATCATAAGCACCTCAAGAATCTTCTAGGAGACACCATATGCTGATTGCCAAATAGCAGTTTGATAAATTAAATATAAATGAATGTGAAACATATGTATTATATTTCCTCTAAATAAACAAGAATATGAAGTGGAAAGGTGCCCAATCAATTAGATTTGGGACAGACTGGAAGGAAAAAATGAGTTTAATTCAAGCCTAAAATATAGTTCGTTTACCAACTGTATATTTGATCTGAAAATAAGTTGAATCTGTGCTGGCCACAAGTATCAATAATTACTGAGAGAAGATAGGAATTTCAAGTATATATCTCTTCAACCTACATTCCAGGTCCCTTTGTGATAATATCTCTAGGAAGAGGAAGTAACATACAAAGTATATTAGCTTTCCTTTCATTTCATTTCTGACATTGTGAAATATTAAGATTCAGTCCAGCCAGATGAAACCTCCTCATTGTACTCCATGCTGAGCCAGCCCAAAGGAGTGTAGAGCAGACCAGCTCTGGTAGCACAGAACTACCTTCGAGGAATTGAGCTGATCCTTGCCAAAACTACCATCTGTCTGCAGTTGAAATCTGTCAATTGTAGCTATTTATGAAATCTCTAGTTGAGCCTATAAATGGCTCAATCTTACCTTGCCTATTCAATGTTACTCTCTTATCCAAACCTTATAGTCTCACACTCGCTCTTCTAAAAGAAGGAGGCAAGTATAAAATAGTCACTAGAAACATTCATGAAATGTAGAGAAATTCACGAAAAGTGAAAAGAGGCTGGGCTTTGGAATGGAGCAATCTTAGAGTCAACTCCTGATGGTACTATTGCTATTCATATATATTGAATATGTTATTAACATCTCTGTGAACTTTTCTGTGAAATGTGAGCAGTGATGCCTCTCCTAGCTCACTCACTGGTTTGGGAAAGAGTCACTGAGAAAATAAACTTAAGTGTCTGGCCATCTGCAGCAGTTATTGACATATGACACCTCCACAGGTCTTCCCAGTGATTTCCCACATCACATGACAAACACTGCAAATGGGATTTGGGAGAGGAGTGTAGACTGAGTTGCATTTGAGGCCAAAGATGCTGTGGAAACGTTTAACCTTCCTTTTCTTTTTCAGGAGTGATCTACATTCTTTTCTCATAATACCATCTAAATTTGCATAAAACTAGTATACTCAAAGGGTTTGTTGCCTGATTTTTTGGTTTACCATTGTTATCTGGGATTACTCAGAAATAAATACAAAACCACAAATAGAGAAAACACTAGTCTAACCAAGAGGATCTTAGTCATTTCCAAAAATGTTAATAAATATTTCCTAAGCATATGACAGTGCAAGGGACTACTACAGATTCCTAAAACCATCTAGTTTTGTTCTTCAACAGGCTATGTTTTTGCCAAACCCCACCTCCTAAGGTTCAAATATTCTGAGTTGATTCTGCCATCATTTTTACCTTAAGTATGTTTACAAGGTCAGTGATAACACAAAGTGAGCAAATTCTGATTTCTCTCAAAACCAAAGAAGAAAGGGGGAGGCAAAATCTTAAGGTAGGAATCTTATCTCAAGATGTTCCATGAAGTTCTTTGTATTTAAAGAAATATCACTGAAATGTGAAGCCCTCCGTAAAATTTTGGAGCGTTTGAAAATATTATTGTGTCATAAATCCATGGCTAATTTACCTCAAAATTTTAACACATTTTAAACATTTTTATACCTCCATACTTAAGGGAAAGACATTTTTAAGAATCAGCTGTATTTTATGAGCTCTACCAAGCCTCAGGGCTTCCCTGGTAAAGGAAGATGGTAAAAAATCTGTCCACAATGCAGGAGACCTGGTTCAACCCCTGGGTCAGGAAGATCCCCTAGAGAGGGGACTGGCAACCCATTCTAGTATTCTTGCCTGGAGAATTCCATGGACAGAGGAACCTGGAGGGCTATATGGTCTGTGGGGTTGCAAAGAGTCAGACATGACTGAAGTGACTTAGTACACACGCACACATCAAGCCTCAGAGCAAACGAAACCCAAACCATCACCAGTTTTCAAATTAACAGTTGATTTTTATACATGAATCCGTAGGCAACATACTTTGTGAGACAGTGTCAAATTCAAGTACCACGTTTCTTTTCCCATTGGTTATTTCTATATGTATAATTACAGACAGTATACTGTACACAGCAGGTTAAAGCACAAGCTTTACAGTTAGAGCACAGAAACGATCTCCTGGATGTGCCAAGACTTATCTGTTTGACCTTGGGAAAATGATCTACTGTCTCTCGCCTCAGTTTCCCCATTCGTAAATTGGGTTGAATAGCACAACCTTTGGCTTGGGAAGTAAAATCATAATAATTAAGCTCTACCCAAAAATATGCAAAGTGTGTTCCACACAACAGTGGTAAAAGCCTACAATGTACAGAATACACTGAAATTGTATTGTTCTCCTTGAATTCTCACATACACATACAAACACACACACAGTGTTCTCAACAGCTCTGGGTTTGGGCATTCTTCCTTCTGCTTCCAGTACTCAAGATATTTCACTGCCTTTTAGCACCACACCTAGAGGATCACAGAGTGAAGAAAACACAGGTACCTCAAATAAATGCTCCTTATAAAGTATACGTTTCTTTTATAGGTCAGAGATTTCCATATACATGATGCTACAGAAGTCACATCTGCTCTTTTTCTTTTAGTTAGGTGAGTTTGATGGAATGATGGCTGATGGCCTTCTCTGAGTCTGTTTTTAAGGGTTTATTTTAATGATTGCAGCATTATATAATAAAGTTCATTATGCTGAAGTGAGTACCCAAAATGAAATCTTAAAATTATTGCATAATTTCATTATTCTTGCAGTCTTTGACCGTTGAAACAAATAATATCTCTTGATTTTAATAACAAGCCTCACTATGTTTCTCATAAAATGAAGTTTGGGATGAACACTGCCCAGAGAACGTTGGTTCCATTTAACTAATAAGCTTGGTCTTGACTGTGGGCTTTTGGAAATGATTAAATAGTACAAATGTAATCCACATGTGAGAGTGCATGAAATGCCTGAATTGCAAAACTTCACTGAAATGAGGGAGAAAATGTTTTAGCTCAAGATTAAGGGTCAATATGGGTTGGGGGAAAGCCTGGAATAAAAACCTATTGAATAAGTGAGATACTGTGGGACAAGAAAGAACCCAAGGAAAGGGTTTCTAAGTAGCAGAGGACATTCTTCTAGGATCTCCTAGACCTGAAGTCTTTTTTCTTAGTATCCTTTAAGCTAGGAAGGTTTCTAAAATCTTTCTTCCAATTTTATTTGCAGCAAGTGTTTTCAGAGGCTTTTCTGCAGAAAGAGTATCAGTAGAGATCATCCTTAGGGGAAGAGAGCTATAGCTGCATCATTATTCACATTTGCGAAATGACAAATAAAGTACAAGAGTTAAGCAATAGAGAGATGGCTGATGGCGCTCCACAATTGAAGGAAGAAGCTTTGCCTTTTCAAGACTGGAAATATGAGAAATGCAGATCAGAACTATGAGAACTCTGTTCAATCAAAACTTATCTTCTGGATTTAGAATGTGTGCAGGATGGGGCATGAAAAGCAGATCTGACCACAGAACCAATAGAAGGCAAGAGAGAGAACACAGATGGGTCAGCTACTCTTGCTGACTTTCTTTAGAAGCCGAGCAGTATGTGGGAAATGCTGGGGTTTGCAGGACAGATCGCTTTTCTTCCAGGCTCCTCTGTTCACCATCCATGTGATCTTGGTCAGGTTAAACTCTCACAGCCTATTTTCTCATCTGAAAAGTGAAAGTTGTTAGTTGCTCAATCGCGTCCAATTCTTTGTAACTCCATGGACTGTATCCCACCAGGCTCCTCTGTGGAATTCTCCAGACAAGAATACTGGAGTAGGTAACCACTCACTTCTCTAGGGGATCTTCCTGACCCAGGGATCGAACCCAGGTCTCCTGCATTATAGCTGGATTCCTTACCATCTGTGCCACCAGGGAAACCCAAGTAGACAAAATAACATCTGACTTTTACCCTCACAGTGTGTTTTGATGAGGATACTGATGAGGGCCAAGAGATGTAAACTGATCATCAAACATGTAAACTCTTTCCTCCAGGGATATAAACCCTATCACTTAAGCCAGTGTTCTGTGGATGTGGTAAGCAGGTTTCCATCCTCCATCCTATAAAAAAAAATCTCCATTTTTTAGAAATAAAGTTATTAAATCACCTCTCAGAACTCAGGGATCCTTAGGAAAAAAAATATAAGAGTTTTCACAAATGCAAACTATGTGATTGCTCCTCTTCTCCCTCGAAGATTCAATTAACAAGAGGGAAAAGGTGGTGTGTTTTTAACAAGTTCTTCACGCTGAATTGCTTAGAGATGTACATTAGGCCTCCTTTTAGTAATAGGAAAAAATTATCTCGTCATGACTCGACTCTTTCCCACCTCCAGCAGAGGATTGTAATCAATCAGCCGGACAGCAAGATTGATTTTCTAATTAAGCCGGCATTTGTATCTTCTCGCAGAGCCACAGAAGGCTTCCCTACTGTATCTTCCCAACACGTTCCTATTTGTATTCATTTACCCTCACACTTAAAGCACGTTCAACATTGGGGGGAAAAGGTTAGATAACCACTCACTCCCAGAAGGATCACTGGCTGCTTCGGGGAAGAAATACACACCAAGTCACTGAGCAAAAGAGAGAAAATGTTGAAAGGAGCCCATCTGGGTTTTGTTTGGCTCAGACATGGATGAAATTTGCCACCGTGGTCCCATCCCCACCCCTGCCATGGACGCAGCTGGACCAGCCAAACGCAGATGGTTGGAGGAGGCAGGCTTTTAGAATTTCTAAAAGCTCCATTTCCAGCACTGCTTGCCAAAAAGGTATAGCAGGCTTTTGTGTGGATCTCTGTGATGAGATGTGCTCCTGATTTAATTTACTTAGGGGGAGAATATGAAACCTTGAACAGCTCAGCCAGATTCAATATCCTCAGGGACTCTGCTGGAGGAGAAAACTTACTTTAGCAATTCTGGATCCAATGTGTCTGTGCCTTGTTGTTCATGACCTTTCTTCGGTGAGAGACACCAGGGAATAAAGCTGAAATCATTAAGAAAAGCTTGCATCTTTTTTAGTTCATTCCTGGTACATCCATTACCTAATATTTTATTAAAAAGCTCAGTCACTAATTCAAAATGCTGATTTCAATTTGAGGAGCATTCTGATCTGAACTGGGATGAAAGTTCATTGTTAAGAAAGAAAAAGAAAGAGGAAATGAAGGAAGGGAGAGAAGGAGGGAGGGAGAAAGGGAGAGAAAAGAAAAGAGGAAGATGAGGAGGCTGGCTGATGCAAAGTGACTAGAGGGTGGCAGTGTGTGATGGGCTTAAGAAACAATTTGTCTCAAAGACCTTAAAAACATAGCCTTTCAAGTAGCATAATTTATATTCATTAAGTGGCCACTGGTCTTTGGTGGCACCACTCCGGTCACTCAGTGTCCTCTTGGGTTGCACAAACACAACAAGCTTCAAACTGAGCTCATCATCTTGCCCTGAAACCAACTCCTCCTTCTGACCTCCCTATTTCTGTATATGGCCCCTCTAGCCACCAGGTTCAAAACCTGAGAATCACTGTTGACTCAACTCCCCTTATCCCCCATATCCAGCTAGTTGTCTTACCCAATGAAGGCAACATTGTATGTATGTATCCAGCATAATTTGCTATCATCCCTTATTTGCATTACTCAACAGCCTCTGACTCTTCCCACCCCCTAATCCAGGCTCTCTTGTTTGCTGTCCTCTATTTCACTGCCAGAGTAATATTCTAATGCTTTCCAAAGAGTATCTTAGAGACTGTCATCCATGTTTAAAGATTTTCAGTAGCTTCTCACTCAATCCTACTTTGGCAGAAACTCCTCAGTTGAGTAGATCTTTCTGGATTTTCCCATATGCCATCCATGGTGCAGCAATTTGCTCAGGAGGATGGTACCATCCCCAAGGCATCTGGAAATTGTGTCAGAGTTGCGTTTGTTTACCTCAGTGACTGGAGGTCACAGTGTCATTTAATGAGTGGAACATTCAGCATCCCAAGCACCTGTCACAGAAGTGGCGGGTGACTTCTGTAAAATAGTAGTATCTTCCTTTTGAAAAATACTACTGCAAGTCTAGCCAAACTTAACTCTCTGTCCAAACATGTATTTCTTTGGCTATGTCCCTATTCATCTTCAAATCAGTCCTACATGTCACCTGTTCCAAGCAAACTGTCCTGTTCACCACTACCCAGAACCCAACACACATACACACACACACACACACACATTGAACTTCACCTTTCACTTTCTTGAATCTCATTTAGGGAATGTATCATAGTCTGCCTTGTACAAATAAATCACCCTTACATTACACTGTAATTCCTTGTGACAAAGTACTTGTATTACTTATTTTTATATCTCTGACACAAATCACACAGTGAATTATATATAGTAAGTGCTTGATATGCAGTCATTAAATTGATCTGAGATGAGGATCTGTACAGGCAATGGAAGCCAGAAGCCCAGGAAGTCAGACAGGGCCCGAAGGCCTAAGTGGACAGTAAAGGAAAGAGCAAACCATATTCTTATAAAGGGGAAGATGAACCAGGAGAGCAGTCTGAGAATGGGAGGAAATGGTTCAGAGGCAAGAGGAAGCAGGAAGAGCTCAAGGCCCCAGTAGTCAGGCAGAAAGAAGGGCAAACAATATAGCAGTGAGCAACTCAGAGAGGCACCAGGAAACAAAACAATTCAGAATCAAAAATGACCTCATTGAGTGGTTAAGAACCTGGGTGGGCAGTGGTCTTGGCAGGTGGTACCTAGGGACTCCCAGCAGATGAAGGGGAGCAGCTGTATGGCAGTGGAAATCAAACACAACTGAACTCAAGTTTTATCCTGGGCTCTGAGTGCTTATGTGGCTCTTCCGATGGTGGGCATCAATCCTAACTCCATTAGTATTAATACAAGGTCTGTTGGACACAACAGGCCATGGCAGGTGGACAGCTTGTGTATTTGACAGAGGCAGCAGAAGCTTTTAGAAGGCAAAGCCAAGATGAGGGACATTAACTGCCTAGCAGTCGGAAGGTGGAGAGGGAGAAAAGTACTGCCTTAGAAGCACACTAAACTAGGCTAAGTTGGACACATGATTGACAGTTGGGAGGAAAAAAGTGATTTAGGGAAGAGGGATAACACAAGAAGGTGAACTGTGCAGAAGGAATGGGAGGGGAAAGATGCTGAAAAGAAGACTCTATAGCAAAAGAAACTGCTGCATGCTAGGACTGAAACCACAGCAATAAGTGAGTAAGAGGGAAATGAGAGGATGTGCTAGAAAGAGGATTTCAGAGGCAAAGGCACTGAAACCTTAAAATGCAGTCTTGGAATGAATATAGTCAAAGTGGTCAAAGAGGCAACTTATGCGGAGGAGACAGAGATTTGTTGACTGGAAAGATCATACTCAAGTTGTATAACCCATAAACTGAAAGAGTTGGAATGAGAGTCAGAAGAGACAGAAAGTTAACAGGAAGTCCATCCAGTCTGGAAAAGTGAAAACCATTAACTATGGCAAGAGTAACCAAGAAAATTTATCGAGACTATCCACTGGAGGAGTATTTTGTGTAAAGCACGTTATGAGGGGAGGTGATGTTTGAAATACGCCTCAAAGGATAGGAAGGATTTCAGTAGGTAAAGAGGAAAGAACTGATAATTGCTGGGTGATGCAGACACCATGAAGAGCAGCTAGAATCTGAAAAGTCTATTCCAGGAGCTTGGGGAAGGTAAGTCTATTGGACAGAAAAGAATGGAGAAAAGAGGAAACAGGAGAAGTTGATTGGTGCACTGGGATATTTAACCCTCATCTATCCAGCAATAAACTATTAAACATCATAGAAAAGAAGGCACAGATGTCATGGGATATTGAGAAAATCTATTCAGTAATATATGACAAAATTATTCAGTTCTGCAGAGAAAGATAACATCTAGTTTATGCTTTTTTTAAAAAATCATCATTTTTCCCCTTCCTTCTCATGCAACCCATATTCCTAGGATGATTTTTGCTTTAAAATCCTGGGAAATGGGGAGACTTCCCTGGTGGTCCAGTGGCTGGGACTTCGCCTTCTAATGCAGTGGCTACAGGTTCAATCCCTGGTCAGGGACCTAGGACAGTGGGATCTGTGACATACCTCACAGTCAAATAAACAAAACAAACACACAGCCTGGAACAGAAGAAATATAATAACAGATTCAACAGGGACTTTAAAAATGGTCCACATCAAAAAAAACTTTAAAAGAAAATCTTGGTAAGGGGAAGAATTCTGTGAGCTTTTTGAGCCTGGGCTGCTATCTTCCTCAGTGCTTCCCTTTATCTTTGAGAGTCTCAGTTGCATGCACAGAGGGGATGGTGACTGTTAATTACAGGAAAAGTTAATTAGAATCTAGATCTCCTAAAACTTTTCCCTACCTTCAGCAATTCCTCAAGTTCCTAAAAGTGCTGCTTAGAGGAAAACACTTGCACGGACGCAGAACTTAGGCTGTGAAAGTAATTCCAAGATGATTACACAGAGAAGGCTGTGACTTGTAAGCACAAGAGCACTTGGCATTTTGGCTCACAATGGTTTGCCATTAGGAGGTGACTCTAGATGTCTGGGACAGAAAGTCCTCAAGAGCTGTCTCAAAATTGATGATTCATATGCCTCAATGAAAGAGACCCAAAACTAGGGAGAGAAAAAGGCTGAGTAAATCTCCCTTCTGCACCCAAGGACCAGTTTCAGTAGCCAAGATGCAGTTAGTTTAACCTATAGCTCTTTTTAACCCAAGGTTCTCTTTAAAGAAGTCTCTTCTAGAAGCAAATTAACATTTGGTGCACAAAGGGAAGTGAGATGAAGGATATGCAAGAAGAGTTGTGAGGTTTTTTTTTTTTTTAATTTTTGCTTTCGTTTTTTTAGTCTCCTTTCTAAATATGTGTAGGAAAATATGGTCACATGTACAATCCCCTGAAGGACTCTTTCTTTTGTACTTGGATAATAAATGCTACCACTTAAAAAAAATATATTCATCCTTAGGCATCCACTTTGTCACATCCTGGAGCCAAAATTCATACCAGGGACAGGTAGAAGGGGAAAGAATTGCTACAGCATAAGCACATAAGCAGGAGAGGGGAAATCTGGTTAATGTGGATCTTTCATGAAATAAAGTGACAGTAACTTCTGGAATCAAACCTTGGGACTAACCTTCACTTCAAACTTACAGCTGGAGGTCTCTGAAGTGCAGTTTCCTCATCTCTAAAATGAGGGTAATAACACTTGCTGCTTCTGGTCATTGTGAGGGCAAAAGCAGATCATGTGCAGGAAGTTCAGCCCAGTGCTTTGCACACAGTATGCAGTCTATAAAAAAGAACTATGCTGGCAGGGACTTTAACACTCTTTCCTAAACAACGTTAACATCCAGGTGTGAGGGGTAGAAATAATAATGGTTGCCACAAAACCAGCTGCCATATGGCCAGACTTATTTGCCTCTCTCTCCCCATAATGAATTTTTATTCTGGCACCCCCAAAAATGAATAGCTGTACACCGAGATGAGTGCAAATCCAACATCTATTATTGGTATCTTTGTTTTCAACACCATCAAAAAAAAAAAAAAAAGCTAACCAACCAGCCAATTGGAAACCATTCAACACTAAATAAACATTTGGAATGGGGCCATGTCTTTTGCAAAATTACAATCTGCTTAAAATAGATGGCCTCAGAGGTCAGTTTCAAATATACTCCATTGGATGTCCATGTTTGTTTACTTCTATCCAAAGGCAATTTGGGGGCAAGCAACTCAGACAGCTGCTTCACGCATTAGACACAAAGTGCAGACACTGCTGTTCCTTGAACAGGATGTGCTTCACCACTGCTTCTATTTTAAAAAGGCCTCCTTTTACCATTGTCAGAGGAGGCAAAGGCCACCAAACAAGAGGGCCAGCCTTCCAAATGGGATTTGGAAGGGAAGTGGAAATGGGGATAAGAGGAGAGCTCTGCTTACATTTTTGATCTGATCTTTTGGGTCTCCATCTGCTTCTGCTCCTGGGAAAACATTTCTTGGTTTTCTGAAAGGAGATAGAGAGATCAATATAGATAGATAGACCTAAAGCTCTTTGAAAAGCTAAATTCGATCAAAAATTGAATAGTTTTCACAAAGCACTATTTAGGTCAAATAAATCAGGAAAATGTGGACTAAAATTTTCTTTTAATAAAGGCACATGTTGAAAATAGGGAGATGTGTTTATGACAAAACTTTCTTGGATTTCCAAAAAATAAAACACTTAATTAGTTTTAGGTGTTAAGTATCCCTCCCTTTTCATCTCAAATAAAATAATAATAATACTAGTATCAGATATGCTTCTTTTAGGAAAAAGAACATTTTTAAATTGCCAACAGAATTTCTAGACATTGAATACACAAGTAAATTACTGAGACACTTTTTTTGGAAATTATTAGCATTAATTGTACTATGTAAACTAGTTCTCAAATTTTCCATTGATCCATCTTAAATTGAAAAAGAAAGGATGTCCCTGGCAAGTAAGAATTTCTATTTTCTTATTAATAGACTTTCAAAATGTTTTATTTGAAGAAAAATGCCAATTCTGACAAAGCCTGCCTTGACTACTTCAGATTGTTCTGACTTTCTGCTTTCCTGAATTTTTATAGACTATACTGTTTGTCTGGAGAAGGGAATGGCAACCCACTCCAGTGTTCTTGCCTGGAGAATCCCAGGGACGGGGGAGCCTGGTGGGCCGTCGTCTCTGGGGCCGCACAGAGTCGGACACGACTGAAGCGATTTAGCAGCAGCATGCTGTTTGTCCACTCCATTCCAGAGCTAATTATCCACAGCCTGCGTTTTTGCTCAATTATTTCACATGTATTTGTTTCCCCAACTAGATGGTACGCATTCTCAGAACAGTGACCATGCCTTTATCCTTTCTATACCCACTGGGCACCTGTTCTGTACATAGAAAGCCTTTAGTAAACACTTACTGAATGAAAAAAAATTTTCATGATTGCCACAGTTTGAAATGGGGTGTTTTCTTCTATGAGATGCTACTTCAATTAGTGTTATTCAGCATGCAGTTATATTAACACCACCTGGCTGTACATTAGACTTACCTGAGAAATTTTTAAAATATTCTTATGCCCATTCTATATGCTAGATGAAAAGAGAGAGGAAAAAGAATTTTTCCTTTGTCATTAAAGGAGGGTCAGCTCTAGGGTCAAAGGTGGAGATTGAAATAATAGTAATAAATAGGATTAATAAATACTTTAGAGAGATAGGCTATACCTTAATTGATCATTTTGTAGCTTCTGCAGTTACCATTAATTTCTGAACATATACTACAGTGATCTTGATTAGACCTGCATATTCCACATCATGCTTGTGCTCAGTCATGTCTGACTCTTCAGGACCCCATGGGCTGTAGCCCACCAGACTCCTCTGTCCATGGGATTTCTCAGGCAAGAATACTGGGGTGGGTTGCCATTTCTTTCTCCAGGGGATCTTCCTGACCCAGGGATCAAACCCAGGTCTCCTATGTCCATGCATTGACAGGCAGATTCTTTACCACTAGCACCACCTGGGAAGCACACTTATTGGAGAATTAAGTCTTCTCCAATAACTTAATTCCCAGTCATTCTCTAAGACAGTGTTATTCTTACAGATGGATAAATTCATCTGTTGTGTGCTTGATGCTTATTTTTGCTTACAGAAGAGAGCTCTATGGGGGAACCTGGTAGGCTGCCTTCTATGGGGTCGCACAGAGTCGGACACGACTGAAGTGACTTAGCAGCAGCAACAGCAGGGGGAAATAATTCATGGACATAGCTTCATGTATCATGAAAACTCTTGGTGGCCCCATGGACTACAGACAGCCAATCTCCTCTGTCCATAGAATTTTCCAGGCAAGAATACTGGAGCAGGTTGCCATTTCCTTCTCCAGGGGGATATTATTACTTTCTGGCAAAGATAAAATAACAGGGACCAGCTTTATCCTACCACTTAAAATTCTATAAAGACCAGCTTCCAAGATATTGGATATCAAGCAAAGAAGAATAGCAATCCCTGAGGCCTGAGAGGCAAAAAGGTGGAAACTATTTTGAGTGCCCCAATTCACCCTCTGGAAAAAGATTACAGACCATGGTGCAGAAAGGGCAGACTACCTGAGTTGAGGAAATAGAGAAGGGAATTCAGGAAAGCCAGAGTGCCAACAGTTCACAGAGCAGATGACAGGGGAGAGAGTGCACTGCACAGAAAGAAAAATTCCAAAGTTTGCAGGGAAAGGATCCCCCTTAATTATTCCGCCAAGTACTGCTGAACAAATAAGAGTGAGGACACTACTCAAAGAGAATCCAGGAAATAGCACCCGGAATTCAATCAGGGCCAGGAATAATGTCTGTTCCGCACAGCCAGGGGAGAAAACCTCATTAATCAAGCTTGGTTGATTAGGGTAGGCAACTATAGCTCCCAAGCCAAATGTAGCCTGCCACCTATTTTTGTAAATAAAGTTTTATTGGAATGCAGCTACCCTCATTTCTTTACGCATTTTCTGTTTTCTTTCAATGACAGAGTTGAGTAGTTAATGATAGAGTTGAGTAGTTAAAGCTGAAACTAGATGGCTCACAAAGCCTAAAATATTTACCACCTGGTCCTTTACAGAAACATTTGCCAACTAACTTCTGGGTTAAAGTACTAAGACAGGCCTTGCCTCAGTTCTGGGAAAAACTAACTCTAGATCAAATGCAGCTCTCATTTCACCTTTTAAAAGTAACATCCATGAAGATCAAATTGTTTCCAAGTAACTTAACTATGTTTCAAAAGAAAGCTCAATAATATGCATCGAAATACAAAAGCCTACAGCACTCAACAAGGTTAAATTCACAATGCCTGGCATCCAGTCAAAAGCTACCTGGCACACGAAGAAGGAAAATACAATCCATAACTAGAGGGAAAATCAATCAATTAAAACTGACCCAGAAATGACACATGATAAAATTAATAGACAGGGACATTAAAACAGTTATTATGACTATATTCCACATGTGGGGGGTTGAGGAAAGATTGAATATGTTGAATAAAAGATGAAAGATACTTGAAAGAAGGGCCTAGGGACTTTCCTGGGGGTCCAGTGGTTAAGATTCCACACTCCCAATGCAGGGGGCATGGGTTCAACTCCTGGCTCAGGAACTAAAATCCTACATGCTGCAACAAAGACACGGTACACCAAAAAAAAAAAGAAAAGCCTGAATCGATCTGTTGACCATTTAAGCAAATTAATAACAATGATCTGAAGGTTTTAACATATCTAAAAGTAAAATGTATGATAACATGAGCAAGAAGAATAAGAGAGGTATAAAGAAAATTTTACGGTTGTAAGGTTTTTACACTGCTGGTAAACTAGTTTAATGTGGTCTGAAGGTAGACTGGGATAACATATAAACATATATTGTAACTTTTAAAGAAACTACTTTAAAAAAGGACACGAATCACCATGGTGTATTAATCCCATCAAATAATTTTTTTAAGTTACTTATTTTTCAATTGAAGGGATAATGGCTTTACAGAACTGTGTTGGTTTCTGCCAAACATCAACATGAATCAGCCATAGATATACATATGTCCCCTCCCTCTTCATTTTTTTCACTTACAACATTTCTATTTGTCTTCGTTGTTGTTACAATTTCTCTGCTAAGACTCCCTGTTCATATTCATGTTTCTTATTCATCTTTTCCATTAATACCTTAATATATTTACATGATTATTGTCTAAAGACTTTTTTTTTTTTTTGAGCAGTTTTAGGTTTATAGCATAACTGAGAGGAATGTACAGAGATTTCCAATATATCACTCTGCCCCAAACCATGGAGAGCTTCGTTCATTACCAGCACCCTCACCAGAGTGGTACATTTGTTATCACTGGTGAACCTACAGTGACCCTCCATAATCACCTGAAGTCCATAGTTTACATTGCAGTTCACTCTTGGTGTTGTATTATATTCTATAATGTATAATACCATGGATCTATCATTAGGTGTCATACAGAGTGTTTTTACTGCCCTAAAAATCCTCTGTGCTCTGCCTACTTATCCCTCTGACTGCAAAACTCTGGCAATCCCAGATCTTTTCACCATCTCCATAATTTTGAATCATACCATATATAACATCTTCAAATTGGCTTCTTTCACTCAACATACGTATCTAAGATCTCTTCATGTTTTTTTATGGCTTAATAAACTCATTTCTTTTTAGCACCAAATAATATTCCATTGTCTGTATGTACAACAGATTATCTATTCACCTACTGAAGGATATCCTGGTTGCTTCCAAGTTCTGGCAATTATGAATAAACCTGCTATAAATATGTGCAGGTTTTTGTGTGGACAGAAGTGTTCAGTTTCTTTGGGTAAATTCCAAGAAGTGTAATTGCCGGATTTTTCCTTACCCCAGTCTGTGTCAGATTCACCCCACCTCCCATTCCTCCACTAGTTTGAAGGCATCTCTGGTTATCTCTGCTCTTCTAGGAAAAACTTGTGTTTCCTGGAATGTGATTCATTTAGGTTTCTTAGAATCCTCAAGTCCCTAATGGGGGACAAACCTATGACTTTGTAGATGATCCAGCTTATTCTCATTACCAGGATGAGAGCAACAGTCTCTTGGGACTTTCACCATCCTAACTGGAAACAGACTCTCTAAGGAGCTTAGAGTTTTAAATGAACACAATTTAGCCATTTGTTATAAGAATAATATAGGTGGTGGGAACAATACACAAAGGACATTTTTATTATTTTAAATTAGTAAAATATAAAGGAACTTAAACTACAGACTCATGAGACTTAAAACCAACTACTATAAAGACTTGATAAATTATTTTCATAACTTGCAAAATAATTAATAAATTAAAAACTAATAAATTATTTGCATAAATCCAACATTGTATCTGTGCAGGTGAATTTGCCATCGACTCAAATAAAATTAGAGTTGGTAGGGCTTCACAGACCATGTAATCACACATAGATAGGAGAACTCTAGGTATTTATGAAAGTCTGTTTGGAATTGCCATAGGATATAGGTAAAAGTTCAGTCTGCTCTGGGTCCCTTTGCCCAAACATAAATTCTGTTTTTATCAGTTTTCTATATTAAGTTCTGAGTTAGATAATAATGAAACAGAGGCTCTGATCTTTTCAAAACTATGCAAATTACAACCAATCTTCTACACACATACTTCCAAAAACACATAGATACACGTACATTTTCTTGTTAAGGAAACTGAGGTCCAGAGATGTACAGTGACTTCCCTAAGAAGACATAGAGCAGAAATGGTAGCAGAACCCCTCTAAATATAGTCCATTTTCTACTCCACATGTTCCCCTCCTTGCTAACTAATCTGCCTGTACTAGACTATTGTAAGTCGCTGCCACCACAGGCGATGCAGCGTGGAAGTGTGGATGAGCAGGCTTACGCGGGTTGACGAATGATTCCAAGGGCTTTAGAGACTCTTGTGTGACATCAGTTGGACCCAGGTGAAATGGTAATCACCAGTGTATAAATGATTTGGACACTGTAATTTCCCCCTGTGATTTAGTTTGCTTTCTTCCATTGATTTATTTAGAGTGTGCTCTGCTACATCTCCCAACCTTCCTACACATTGAGCACCAATAAACGTCAAACAGATTCGACAGGCCCATTACTCAATGGGCACATTTCTGAAAATGGTACAAAGGTGAAATCTCAGCCGTTTGAGACAATTGGAGTATTTACAGGATGTTACGAAAACATCTGCCTCAAAGATTCAGAGGTACGAGAGTTGATGTAATGTTTTATTAGGAGCCTCCAACACCACTAGTCACTGTACAGAAAATATTAAGCCATTATAGAGTAAATGAGTTTTGAGTACCTATTATATAGAATGGGCTATACAGAGATTGGCCCTCTAATAGCCACTTAGAGTGAATACATTTTGCTTTTATCAGAAGAGAAGAGAATGGAACCTATTTTTATGGTTTTGTTCAAAGATAAATGTGGGTAAAAAGGGGTATTTTTTCCTTCTGCACTGACCACTTAGGCTAGGGCACATAGCACCTTGCTCTGGTATAATGTCATAACCCTTAAGAAGCAGACAAAAGGCGGCAACAGTTCACTAGAACTAATCTTGAATTTTTATTTGTCTTCATCATTACTGTAGTGACCATTAAAAGATCACCAATTACAGAGCCAAAGAGTACGTATATTTCATTTACCTTTGTAAGAATCCTAAGATGTAGGTACAATTATTCCCATTTTATTTATATATGAGAAAACTGAGGCTTAGAGAGGTTAAGGATCTTCCTTGTGACCACACATTTAGTAAGTGGTAAGGCTGGATTCTAACAATCAAATGAATTCCAAACCCTTTGCTGTTGCCGTGACAGTCATCAGTTGTGGAAAACAATCGATTTAAGGTTGAAATAGCAACAACCATGAGAATAGTTCTGGTTATTTTATAATCACAAAAGTTTACAGTCTCCTTCAAGGATTTGTCCGGTATAATGTCTGTTGGTGTTTCTTTGTTGTTGTTTAGTGTCTCTGCGACCCCATGGACTGTAGCCTGCCAGGCTCTTCTGTCCATGGTGTGGGAATGTCCCCACCAAGAAGCCCCTCTTGTGGAGGGGGAACACATCATTACTAAAGGATTAGTTCTAGAATCACACCTCTGCAATCTCCCTTTCACCAAGATTTAATTATATCTCCAGTATTTTCTTTCTGATGTTGTTCCCCTTCCATAGCTAATGGGATATTTGGTGGTGAGTTTGCAGACGATGAAGTGGTAGGCCTAAAGAGGAAGAAAGACAGAATACAAGTTGGACTTGGCAGGAGCCAACCAGCATTTCCGGTCTGTGATAGTTAAATTCAACGTTTAGTTTTATGTACCTTCACAGATGCACACCTGAGCATGTGTGCACTTGCATGTACCAAAAAAGAAATGGGGAGAGGAGGGAGATGTGGCTTTCTTCTTTTTGATTTGCATTTCTGAGGAAATAGCAGTTGGATGCATCATTTATTAATCACAAATTTTGGTGCTGTGTCTTCAGAATAGAAAAACATCATTTGATTTTCAATGAATATTCTGCTATTTGGTAGGTTTTGCCTCTCAACTAAACTGTAAAAGGGAAGGGTGCATACTAAACCGATTGCCCTACTTAGGCAGTTCCTGGCAGGAATGCTGAGACGGATTAACATGCATAACAGAAGGCTTATGTGACCCTGGGAGACAGTAGAACCTGAAATAACCTTAATATCCTGTCAACTTTCATTACCAGACCCCAATGAACAAGTAAAGCCTATTTAACAATCTGTCTGGGAAGGAAAAAAATCCATATCTTGTTTGTTTTTCTTTTTTTTTTTAACCAGGATTTTTCATCCTGTTCTTTTTTATCCTGGGGATATTTTCTTCCACCTCACTTCTCAGAGCAACATCACCATGCTAGACTAAGTTATATGGAGGCCTGATTTCATCAAACTTCTCAGCGTGGATGCCACTCCACAGCCCTTGCTGTTATGGCCCTTGCTTTATAAACATGCCCTCAATTATCTGAACAAAGAGTCTGTATTGAACAACTGGCAGTCTGGAACCTAGCCGTGTGTTTGGGCAGAAATAACTCCATCCTGACAGGTGGCCCGGTTCTGTGCTAGGAAGTCTGCTTGTGCTCAAGAAAGAAGGGAAGAATTAGCCAAACTGAAGAGTCAAAAAGCAAGAATATCTTGAATAGGCACCTGGGCTTTCTCAGAAACACACGAATCCAGATGTTCTGTCAAGTTGTCAACTGCATTTGCTAAAGGCATCCTGAGGTACCACGGCATGCCAAGTGCCGATATTCCTCAAGGGAGGTGTTTATGGGGAAATTCTAAAAATACAAGAGCACTAAAACAAATCCAAAATAACTGCATTCTTGTAGCTTTTTAACAGCACTCTCAAGAAACAGATAATTCTCTCAGGCTCAGTAAATGCTTTCTAAATTTCCAATTTAGATGTCATATCTTGAGGTTCCAAACTCCCTCCATTCACAAGACATGGCTTAGATATGGATTCAATTCTGTCTAATTAGAGGAATTGAAGTTATGCTTTTAAAAAGTCACTAGGCATATACAGAGACCTGCAATTCTACAAATTAGTGGCTGTATGACCTTGAGCAAGTCACTTCTCTGATCTGAAACATTAAAGGGAGGGAGAAGGTACTACAATTTGTTGAATTATTGGGCACTTTGCCACCACTGTCTTCTGTAAAGTTTACACTAGATGGTTTCCAATACTACTTCTAGCTTTGATCTCCTATTTACTAATGCTTAATGCGATTTAGCAAATGTTTATGAGATTCTATGAGCCAAGTATAGTACTATGTACTATATGTACTATGTACTATATATGACGCAAGAGTCATCAACATCAATGTGAGGATGCCATATTAAAGGATTTTTATAGACTTTTTTTTCCCATGGCAAATCAGGCCTCTAGGTTTCTTTTTCCATAAAATTCAGGAGAATAGGTTCTTATGGTATTAAGGAGCCAGTGCATTACCCACTCAATCACATAATCGTGTCAGGAACCTGTCATTTTATTCCTTGAGGAATTTATCAATTCCTCTCTGTGAAACGCACTGTGACTTCATTTATCTGAGCTCCAATAGTTCTGTTTATAAATTGTAATCCATAAATTAGATGTTTAATTGGAAGAAACAACAAATTGAATCAAGAAAAACTGAGTTTGAGCTCTGGCTGTGGCACTCACCAGCTGGACAACAATACTGGATAATTTACTGTCTGCTTGCATCTCACTCTCCTGACAAAATCTGGGGTTGGTGATTTAGCTTATTCCTAAATTTCTCAGACAGCTTTAAGGGAGGTCAGGGTGGGGCAGAAAGGGAAGGGGAAGAATTAGTCTTAAACCTGACCTATGCCATATGGTAAGGCGTAGGTCACCATACAGATGGCACAAAGGTAAAGAATCCTCCTGCCAATGCAGGAGATGTGGGTTCAATCCCTGGGTTGCCTTGGAGTAGGAAATGGCAACCCACTCCAGTATCCTTGCCCGGAAAATTCCATGGACAGAGGAGCCTAGCAGGCTATAAGTCTATGGGGTTGTGAAGAGTCAGACAGGACTAAACACACACACATACAGACACATGCAATATGGTAGTCACTAGACACATGTGGTTACTGAGCACTTGAAATGTGGCTAGTCCAAATTGAAATGCAAAAAAAAAAAAAAAAAGGATGCATAGTAATTTTATAATATTGATTACAGAATGAAGTGATAAATATTTTGGATATGTTGGGTTGAATATAAAAGATTATTAAAATTAATCTCTTTTTATGTTTTATTTTCATGTGGTTAGTAGGAAACAAAATCACATATGTGGTTCACACCTGTTTCCTGTTTCTATAGGACAGTTGTGGCCTAAACCCCCTCTAACTAAAAAGCCATCAGCTTATGAAGAGTTAAGATGGCAATCTTATTCTGGTCTGATTTTAAAAAGGGAAAAAAAAAGGAAGATAGGAAAATGAGGAAGCAAGTTTTTTTTTTTTTTTTACTTTTTATTTTATTTTTTAACTTTACAATACTGTATTGGTTTTGCCATATATCAAAATGAATCCACCACAGGTATACATGTGTTCCCCATCCTGAACCCTCCTCCCTCCTCCCTCCCCATACCATCCCTCTGGGTCCTCCCAGTGCACCAGCCCCAAGCATCCAGTATCATGCATCAAACCTGGACTGGCGACTCGTTTCATATATATTGTACATGTTTCAATGCCATTCTCCCAAATCATCCCACCCTTTCCCTCTCCCACAGAGTCCAAAAGACTGTTCTATACATCAGTGTCTCTTTTGCTGTCTCGTATACAGGGTTATCGTTACCATCTTTCTAAATTCCATATATATGCGTTAGTAAGTTTTATCCATGCAGAAGACTGCCCTGTACCCTTACCAGGAAGCCACTGAAGAGTTCTACTTGTCCTCACGGTCAGGGCCTTTGTTATGCAGATTTGAGTAACTTGAGTAATAATTGCTTCACAATGTTGTGTTGGTGTCTGCCATACAGCAAGGTGAATCAGTCATAAACATACATATATCCCCTCCCTCCTGGGCCTCCCTCCCACCTCTCCATCCCACCCCTCTAGGTCATCACAGAGCACCAAGCTGAGCTCCCACTAGCTATCTATTTTACACATGGTAGCATATACATGTTAATGTGCTTAATCACTCAGACATGTCCAACTCTTTGCGACCCCATGGACTGTAGCCCACCAGGCTACCCTGTCCATGGGATTCTCTAGGCAAGAGCACTGGAGTGGGTAGCCATTCCTTTCTCTGTGGGATCTTCCCAACTCAGGGATCAAACCCAGGTCTCCTGCATTGCAGGCAGATGCTTTACCATCTGAGCCACCAGGGAAGTTCATATATGTTAATGACAATGCCACTCCCTCAATTCATCCCACCTTCTCTTTATCCCGCTAAGTTCACAAGTCCATTTTCTAGATCTGTGTCTCTATTCCTGTCCTGAAAATATGTTCATGAGTATCATTTTTCTAGATTCCACATATGTGCATTAACATACGATATTTGTTTCTCTCTTTCTGACTTACTTCACTCTGTATAACAGGCTCTAGGTTCATCCACTGCAACAGACTCAGATTCATTCCTTTCTAGGGCTAATATTCCACTGTATGTATGTATCACATGTCCTTTATCCCACTGACTCTATGTTAGAGAAGGCAGATGGTCACTGACAGGAGAAAAGGTGAGCCACTGGAAGGGAAAGGGTCTGGGGTAAAGGGTTTTAGGGATGCTTGGAGTGAAGAAGAGACTCCTTCCCTTCACTTTGCCATCCTTCATCCTTTCCCTTCCTATTTCATGCCTTCCTTTATATCTTGCAATTCTATTCTTGCTAGGCACCTTCACATATGTATCTCATTATATCACAGTGAGTCTGTAAGATAGGTAGGATTATCCTCATTTAACAACTGAAAAAGCTGAAACTCAGAAAAGTTCTATAACTTACACAAGGGTTGAACCCCTAGCATTATGATGGAGCCAGGATCTGAATTCACATCTGTTGGTTTCAGTGACTATTTTTTTCCCACAAAACTACATCACACGCATGCATTTCAACTGTTCTTTCCTAAATGACTTATGATTTATTTTAAATTGAGCTAATTCTTTAGTTGTTCTGTGAAGACAGTTTAGAGGTTATTCTACTTCACATTTTTAACTGCTTCCTAAAATATGACAGGGTTAATTTTCAAAAGTCTTTTTCACACTACTGACTAAATACTGTCCAAATATTAATCAGATTTGAGTACTTAGGCTAATAAAATAAGTAGGCCTACAGCTCACTTAAATATCTCAGCCAAACTTGTAAAGAAACATAATTAGCTGATACCTTGTCTGCTTTCAGTGAATAACAGATCTTGGCAAAAAACACATTAAAACATTTTAGTCCAAAGAATTAATATTAACTTAGTCAATCATGAGAAATCTATTATGTAAATGGGTGAAACTAAATCCTTAAAATCATAATCATATAATTTCTATAATTTAATTTCAACAAAAGTAGCAGAATATTTTTTCTTTTTCACCTTTATGAACCACTGAAAAGACAAATGAAATACACGCATTGTGTTTATTTGAAATAAAGTTCCATGGTGTTCCATCTGTAATACCCCAAATGCCAGTGTTAATCCATTTCTAAATCCACAAGGCTTTCAGTACAGACCCCAAGGAAGGTGTAAGTAATGCATACAGAATCTGTGCCAGTTCAACACCCACAACAGAAGCCAGAGCATCCTGAGACTGGCGTGGGAATTAGACTTCAAACAAATCCCCAAGTCGGGGACTTAAACACATATAGGAGTTTCTTTGTTTGTTTGTTTCTGTAAGTCTATGTAATAGAGAACATAACCCTCAAAATCATTTTATTCACTGTTGCATCGCAACCTACATTTTTCATTTGTGTTGTAAAATCCTACAAGGAGAGAGGAACTAGATGAGATTTGCCTTCAGAAAAGAAGATGGTACAAGAAAAATTTAAATATAATCAAGGATCAGTAGATGCAGGAGGTGAAAAGTGTCCTCATTGCCTAATAACTTTTTATTTAAAAAATAATTCTGAGTTGTTTTACAAATTTGACTGGGATAGAGGATAGCAATTAGAAATTACATCCAATAGAAAATCAGTCAAAAAGAGTATCAGTCAAATATAAATCATACTATAATTTGATTTACAAAATTTCAGTGCTCAAGAAATTTTCTTAAATACTTGTATAACCTAAAAGAAGGTATTTCTATGTGCAAATATGTTATAGGGAGCCTGGGAAATAGATAGATAGATGGAAGAAAGGAAGGAAAGACAGACAGATACAAATGGATGTACTTTTTTTTTCCATTTTAAGTCAGGAAGAGCGTAAGTATATATTTGAAACAAAAGTCAGAATTCAACCTATTGTAAAATAATTTCAGAGGCACTTTGCATTATATCAGAGATAGACTCTTTAAAATTTTCATGTGAATTATATCTATGTGTATAAAATACATTAAATGACCAAAAATGTAGTTTATCATTAAAAAAAAAAAAAGTTCTGGTGAGCTCTTTATTAAAAACAACTACTTCCTCATTCATGTGTGTTGTAAATTTTCCATTCAAACAAATACTTACTGGGCATCAACTCTGCCCCAGACACCAAGTCTACACCACAGTAGTTCCCCCTTATCCACAGGGCCTACGTTCCCAAACCCTCACTGGAGACCTGAAACTACAGAGAGTAATGAACTCCTTGTACACTGTTTTTTCTATATATACATACCTACAATAAAGTTTAATTTATAAATTAGCACAGTAGGAGGTTAACAATTAATAATAAAATTGAAAGATTATAAGAGTATACTGGAACAAAAGTTATATAAATGCTATCTCTCAAAATATCTTATTATTCAAATTTCATGTCTTTTTCATCTTAACTAAGCACTTAAACACTGTGACATAACTTTTGCATTTTGAATTCCAACAGCAGAACTAGCACAGATTTCTTTTTCTTTCTTCAAAATTTCACAGATAGAAGGTTCATTCATACTGTAGATCTTAGCATCTCAGCATATGACTGTTTTTCTTTCCTTAGTAGGTCCAGAACTGTCACCTTTTTACTTAAAGGAAGCTCTACAGCTTCTCTTCATCATATCTGAATTGCCAGCATGACTACTCTTGCATTTGGGGGCCATTCTTAGATAAAATAAGGGTGACTTGAACATAAGCACTATGACACCACAACAGTCAATCTAATAACCAGTGGCTACTAAGTGACTTAAAGGGTAAGATACATTGGATAAAGGAATAATTCATGTCCCATTCACGTCCCAGGCAGGACAGAGCAGGAGGGCTGCAGAGCTGCTCAGAATAGCATATAATTTAAAACATGCATTGTTTATTTCCGAAATTTTCCATTTAACATTTTCAAACCTCAGTTGACCATGGGTAACTGAAACCACAGAAAGTGAAACCAGAGATAAAACTATTGTACTAAACAAGGCAGCTGGGTCTCATATCAAGGAACTAAGAGTATACATGCCCAGGCAAACAAACAAATTAATAAACAATTTCACTTAATAAGTACAAAGTGTGCTGACTGCTACCAAGGAAATAAACATGGCATGCGATAGGGGAGCCACGTGTTAGGAGATGATCCTGTAAATGGAAAGATAACGGTAACTGGATTAAGTATTTACAGTGGAAACAGAAACAGGTCAGTGGACTTAAGGACAGAAGCAACGGAGCTTGCTGATGCAATGGATGTGGGGCTTGATGAGAAGGCTTGCATCAAAGATCTTGCATATGTGAGATACACAATCCATATCTTTATATAAACTCTTCTTGATTTAATATAAGGATTATGTTCTAAAAGAATGGCCTAGTCCATTCCATGTGAAAATACACTCTGGTTTAACAAAAACCTATATAAGCTTCTCAGATTTAGATCCTCAATACGATTTATTGTTAAATTTCTATGGAAAAAATTTATTGCACTAAACGTGGAAATCTACAATTCTTTCTTCCTTTCATAATACATTTAAAGTGAGCCTTTCTTTCTTTTTTTACCCCTCTTCAAAAATTTTAACAGCTTCCCTCTGTGTTGTTGTTGTTGGTTACAAAGCTGATTTAAATCCTCCCTGGTTAACTTAGAAAATCATAAAATAAATTCATTTAACTGGATCACTGCTCCAAGTGGGAGATTCACAGAGGCAAAAAGATGTAAATGATGGATGATGACTTTGATGACTCCATTATGATGATTCCAGACAACAACACAAACAGAGACAAACTCTAGTTGACCCTTGAACAACCTCAAGTGTTCAGAGAGACAGCCCTCCTCACAGTCAAAAATCCACATATAACTTATAGTCAGCCCTTGTTATTGTGGTTCCTCTGAATCTGCACATCTATATCTGAGAATTCAAACAACTAAGGGCCATGGGAGTGCTTCCCTGGTAGCTCAGATGGTAAAGAATCCACCTGCAATGCAGAAGACTTGGGTTCAATCCCTGGTTCAGAAAGATCCCTAAAGAAGCAAATGGCTACCCACTCCAGTAATCTCCATGGCGAATCCCATGGACAGAGGAGCCTTGCTGGCTATAGTCTATGTGGTCACAAAGAGTCAGACACGACTGAGTCACTAAGCACACAGCACCAGGGCTGTGAAGTAGGGTAGTATTTACTTGTGAAAAAAATCCAGGTATAAAGGGATCCACACAGTTCAAACCCATGTTGTTTAAGGGTCAACTGTACTGTGAAAGGAGTGGTGTGGGAGCTCTGCTTGCAGCTCTCCCCAGAGGCCTGGTTCAGACTTGGCATCGTGTTGACCGGTGTACAAACTGGAGGATGTTTCCAAGTCTGTTCCAGGAGCTCTCTCATATGTTGAATTTTTAGTTAACGTTCATACTTCACTCACAAAATAAGATCATTCTTTGGCTTGCAGAATCACTGTCAATTTCAGCTGTATAAATTTAGGTTAACCTCCTGAAATTCTGAATCTTCCATGTGGGAAAAGACAGAGGCCTAGGCAAAAGAGATTCATACTTGGTTTCCATTTGAAATTATTTCTACGCATTCCTTTTAATTTCTAAATGTATAAAAATTTAATTTTAAGTGCTTTGGGGAGTATTTATAATAACTAAAACTAAGGTAAGGGTGCCTGTCAAGACCCAACCTCCTGAATTTTGTTTCATATGGGAAAGCCTCACTCTCCCTCTATCCCTTGTGTATTAGTCAGGGTTCTCCAGAGAAAGAGAATCAATAAGCTATGAATATTTATATATAAATTGATTTATTTTAAAGAATAGGTACATATGATTATAGAAGCTGCTGCTGCTAAGTCGCTTCAGTCATGTCCGACTCTGTGCGATCCCACAGATGGCAGCCCACCAGGCTCCCCCGTCCCTGGGATTCTCCAGGCAAAAACACTGGAGTAGGTTGCCGTTTCCTTGAAGTTAGAAAGTCCAAATCTGCCATGTGAGCCAGCAGGCTGGAGACCCAGAGAGCTGATGTTTCAGATAAAGTGTGAAGGCAGTCTGCTGGAGAATTCCCTCTTGCTCAAGAAAGTCATTCCTTTTGTTCTATTAAGACCTTCAAGTGATTAGACAAAGTCCACCATATTATAGAGAACAATTTGCTTTACTAATTAAAATGTTTTATCTCATCCTTGGCAGAAACACCCAAAATAGTGTCTGACCAAACTGATCTAGTCAAACTGACATATAAAATTAATCATCATATCTTGCCCCTCTAAAATCCCTCCTTTCTTCAAAAGCAAAATCCTACAATGAGAAGAGCTAGGCCTCAAACTTTAAGGACTAACTATTAGGTCCAACTGATAATGTAGTTCAGTAGCAGAAATGCGGGTGGGCTTTGATATCAAATATACTTGGGTTCAAATCTTCTATCCACTAGTATAGTTCAGGAACCTCAAGCAAATTATCTGACTTCTGGAAACCTCAGTTTGGTTCTTTGTGGAATGGAGATTATGATTCCTCTCTCATAGGTTCATTATGAGGAATCAACTAAATAATATCCCTGCAGGTTCCTGGCATGTGGTAGGCTGCCAGTGAATCTTATCATAGCAGGAGTTCCAGCTACCTCATTTGCCACTAATATTCAGCCATGTCTGGCTGCCTGGAACGGTGGGCTGCCAGGAGTCTGTTTGCTTCAGGAACTGCAGAGTCTCCTGGGAAGGAACTCATACAGAATGAGACTGTCAGACAGGCTTGGCCTGTGAAGAAAAGGTCGTAGTTATCTGGGGAAAAGCTGGCTTTCTCTGGTGCTACACCCCTTCCCAAGCACAGCTCCTTTCAAATGTACTCATATCAGAGTCCTGGAAACTGAACAAAAACAAAGAGAGCTATTTTCTCTAAAAACATCTGGTTTACCCTCTTGTTTCACTCTTCTTTCCACATACTCATCATCACTGGAGAGAATTCTGGCTGATCCAACTGCCCTGGGATTCTTTCTTCCCTTGAATTTTGGTGGATTTGGCTAACTAAGCCCAACTCAGTCTCAGAACCTGGATTCTCTGGGTTGCTTGAATGAAGTAAGCGCCTGCCTTCTTCCCTAGTCCCTTCCAAATCTGCATTCTTTGGATAGATTAGCATTTACATGGACCTCTGGAGGGACTTAGCTTGTCCAACCAAAATGGGAAGTCCAGTCGGTTCCTGATTAGCAACTAACAGGGCAAGCCGCCTGATTCATTAACAGGCACTCTTCCCTGACGGCCTCCCTTACCCCTCTGCGTTACCTTTTTCAAACAACAAAGAAGATTTTCAATAGAATCAGAAGAGCATCAGAATTCACCCTGGGAACTGGCTCAGATACAAACTGGAATGACACTATATAGATGCTCAGGCTTTCCAGGTTGAAAGTAGCCAAACCTGGTTCACTGAGAATTAGACTATCCTTTCTGCACTTAGGCTACCTTGGTTTCACTAGTCCACATTCTCCACCCTGTACTAGCTAGTGACTTGCAGCAGATCAAAACATTCCTTCTTCCCATCCCCACCAAAACTAGTTCATCTAGATTAGTGCTGTGCAACGGAATTTTCTGCAATGATGGAAATGTTCTGTATCTACACTATCCAATGAGATAGCCAGGCGTGGCTACTGAGTACTTGAAATGTGCTAGTGTGACTTAACTGAAATGTTATTATTACTTAATTTTAATAAGTTTAACTGCTACTACTAGCTAGTAACTACCATACTGCACTCTACATATCTAGATAATTATTCCTCAGCTACACGAAACTCCTTTCTGTCAACCAGTGGATCCATAACCCTGTTTTCAGACCCTGGATCCCACTTTATGTGGTTCTATTTTCTTTCCAACCCTCAGATTCTAGTGAATTTGAATTCTTTGATGAGGAAGTTCATAGACAATAATTTCTGGTGGAGTAGCTCCATACAACCCT
Organism: Bos javanicus; assembly: GCF_032452875.1. Taxonomy (NCBI): domain Eukaryota; kingdom Metazoa; phylum Chordata; class Mammalia; order Artiodactyla; family Bovidae; genus Bos; species Bos javanicus. The sequence goes on from NC_083868.1 coordinate 89,566,726, forward strand.
CAAAAAATTCTGAGGTGGTAAGTTATAAATTTAAACCCAGGCAAGCTATTTTAGGGTTCACCACTTGCAAGCCCTAACAAATACCAGTTTGGGTGTCTTTCTGATGTTGAAGCTGAAACTCCAATACTTTGGCCACCTGATGCAAAGAGCTGACTCATTTGAAAAGACCCAGATGCTGGGAAGGGTTGAGGGCGGGAGGAGAAGGGGACGACAGAGGATGAGATGGTTGGATGGTATCACTGACTCAAAGGACATGAGTTTGGGTAAATCCCGGGAGTTGGTGATGGACAGGGAGGCCTGGCGTGCGGTTCATGGGGTTCAGGGGGTCCCAAAGATTTGGACACAACTGAGCAACTGAACTGAACTGAACTGATTCCTAAGAAACTTCTGAGTCTTTCTGGCTCCTCAGGATGCTCCCAGATCTTCTATCATCCCCTCTGCCTACCTGTCTGTCCATGACCTCCTCACAGTAGACCTAAGCTTATTTAAATCTCTGATGGTCAAAAATACATTTATGGAGTAAAAGCATTTCCCCATACCCCCAAATGATTGAAAACTATGTCACTGGCTTCTTGTTCTAAATAGAGCCCATTCTACTTGATATATACACAAGGTTCTCAGAAACTTGCCCTGATGGGACAAAATTAAATGGTCCTAAATAATTCTCAAATTTCAGAGTACACAGGATCAGGACAGATCCACAGATGCCATCCTTCATAGTCTTATTCAGCAGGTCTCAGGCGGGGCATGAAAATGTGCATTTTTGCGAGGGACACTGACAGAGCTGATTCTTGGAATTCACTTTTGGAAAATCTAAATTAGAAAAAAAAAAACACTTCACTTTCTTAATTTCATCTGTTGGGATAATTTGATAGCAAAGTTAAGAGCAAAATTTAAAAAAAGAATATATATATATAACCTAAAGCACCTCCAGTAATCAAATGCGTATTCTCTGATCTTTAGTGTTCACCTGAAACTTCCAAGTCACTCACCTCTTGCTTGTACTTTCCCAGTGATCTAATTCACCTTACCTCCTGAACCCCCTCAGATGTTATTCCACTCAGAACAGTGGCACAATCTGGTTGCCTGGTCATCCTCCAGCCCTGGTATCATTTGTGGGGCCCATTATACACAGGCACAAGTCATTACATCTCAGACCACCACTACCCACTTTCAGACAGGGGGTTTATAGACAGTCTGTGACACTTGAGGCAAGACCTCACATCCAAGGGCCTTGTGCTTAATTTATCTGTTTGGACTATGACTCTACTCTGCTGCTAACCAGAGTAATTATGTATCAGAGTTTTTAAAGCCCTGACACATAATAACAACAAGGCTTTTGATGGCAGCAATCTTATGATAGGTAAGAAAAACAAGTACATTAAAAGTAAGATAACAAAGCTCATGGGCTACTGAAAACTTCATGCATGCCTAAGGCTCCCAAAGGTTTCTTTGCTTCTAGAACATATTATTTTCTGCCCTCTGGGGACAAATCCATTTGACATATATTTGTCACCTACAAATCAATGGACAAACCAAGCACACTAATCAGGTTTAGAACCTTCAGAATTTAAGGTAACTTGGGCAGGAGTCATAACGAATATATAGGAATATGGGAGGAAGGAAGTTAGGAGGAGCTGGCAGAGACAACTAATCACTTAGAACAGGGACTAGGGTAACTGACCCTACTGCAGCAACAAGCTCAGGGCAAAGGTACGAAGATCGAAAGGGACAAGACCCAGTATTTGAGTTCTGGGTTGTCTGAAAGGTGTAGTGGAGACAGACCCAGTCAGCAGCCATCATCCTGGGGGAGTGGTCTACATATGTTAGCACCCCAATAAACATCTGGGGCTAATGGTGTGCTACAGAATACTACATGGTTCTGACTTGGTGTTTGGTAAATAAATTAGGATTCAGCAATGCAACCTTAGGCAGAAAGACAACAAGGGTCAGCCAGACAAACATGGTGTGGAGTAGGGGTATGGTAGGAAGTGCTGTCACTCAGGGGATGCGCTTCACAGACTGACTGCAGAGCCTGGTGCAGGTGGTGAGCAGATTAGAGGTTGCACTGCAGGCATCAAAAAGGACCAGTGTCACAGGGCAGGCACAGCTAGGTCAACAGACTTCGATTATAGAAATCACTTAATCTGGGCTGCAGGTGGCCGAGGGGGAGGTAGCTGTAACAAAATAACCTTTGTTCTGTCAGAATTAGCTCAAGAACTAACAGGGCACACATAAGACTAGAAGCTGCCACTTATGCTATGACTCATCAAGACAATGAGCCACACTTCTTGATCCTTGGATTCGGTTTTAATAATGCACCCTACCTCATACAATATACCATCTGCATCAGGTGTAGGCTCCATACCCAGATTTGCTATCATCTGTTCTTCACAGCCTCATCCCAATCCAAGAGACACCCCCTCAGGTATCAAGAGGGTCCAGGCTGATATGCACAATTGTGCCCAATTCTGAACCAACTCAGCTGGTTGGGTCATGTCCTCCAAGTTAACCCTCCAAGGACACCTTCCTCCTCCTTCCCTGACACTCTCACCTCCATTAGCTTTAAGAGCACCATCAAAAGGGGAATATTCAAACCTAGCATAGCTGGCCAACATTTTGGAAGTGAAAAGAAAAGTGCTAATAAAAGGCATATCAATGCCAACCAAAGAGTAGATAAAATAAAATCAAAGGTATAAGATCAGTAAGGAAAAAAATACTTCTCATCATTTACATATGCAAATTTTTCATGCCTTTGTTTTAAAAAGCTAATGTAAAAAAATTGAACAAATTATATGAACAATATACAAGCCAAAAGTCTGTTCAATCCAAAATATTTTTCTGTTCAATATAAACAGGCATTAATTTGTACGTGTTTATTATTCCTAATTTTCAAGCACATTGGAGGTCAATTAAGAAATTAATAGACCCATATCCTGAAGATTAAAGGAGAAAAATACTGACACACTTGTTAATACATTCACCAGAAAGAAGAACTCAGTAATCACTGCTAAAAGTAAATGTCCATATTAACATGATAAGATAGAAGGCTAATGAAAAAGGTGTCCTTCTTTTCACATCTCAAACAATGAATGAAATGAAATCTTCATTTGCAACATAACAATAGATATATATTAAAATGTTTCATATTTCAAAATAGAAGTAACATCTGTAAAATTCATATAAAAATCCTATCTACTGTTAATTCATACAAGTTCACAACCAGATTTAATAAATCAGTAGTATTAATAGTATATTCATTAAATACCCTTAAAAGTAAAATTATTAAGGGATATATATGTATATATATATAGCCCCTTCATGGATCACTGCCTTGTGCTCCAATTCCCAAGAAGGGCAGTACTAAAGAATGTGCAAACCATCAGACAATTGTACTCATCTCCCATGCTATTAAGGTCATGCTTAAAATCTTGCATGCTAGGCTTTAGCATTACTCGAGCCAAAAATTTCCAGATGTCCAAGGTGAGTTTAGAAAAGGCAGAGGAACCAGAAATCAAATTGCCAACATCTGCTGGATCATAGAGAAAGCAAGGGAATTTCAGGAAAACATCTACCTCTGTTTCATTGACTAAGCTAAAGCCTTGGACTGTGTGAGTCATAACAAACTATGGAAAGCTCTTAAAGAGATGAGAATACCAGACCATCTTACCTGTCTCCTGAGAAACTTGTATGTAGGTCAAGAAGCAACAGTTAGAACTCTGTATGGAAAACTGACTGGCTGAGGATTGAGAAAGGAGTACAAAAGGGCTGTCTGTTATTACCCTGTTTATTTAACTTACACACTAACCACATCATGAGAAATGTCAGGCTTGATGAATTACAAGCTGGAATCAAGATAGGCAGAAGAAACATCAACAACCTCAGATATGCAGATGACACCACTCTAATGGCAGAAAGCAAAGAGGAACTAAAGAACTTTTTGATGAGGGTGAAGGAGGAGAGTGAAAAATCTGGCTTAAGACTAAATATTAAAAAAAAAAACAAAACAAGATCATGGCATCCAACCCCATTGCTGCTGCTGCTAAGTCACTTCAGTCGTGTCCGACTCTGTGCGACCCCATAGACAGCAGGCCACCAGGCTCTGCTGTCCCTGGGATTCTCCAGGCAAGAACGCTGGAGTGGGTTGCCATTTCCTTCTCCAACACATGAAAGTGAAAAGTGAAAGTGAAGTCGCTCAGTCGTGTCTGATTCTTTGCAACCCCATGACTTCATGGCAAATAGAAGGGGAAACGGTGGAAGCAATGACAGATTTCCTCTTCTTAGGCTCTAGAATCACTGTGAATGGTGACTGCAGCCATGAAATCAGAAGATGATTGCTTTGTGGCAGGAAAGCTATGACAAATCTAGTCAGTGTGTTGAAAAGCAGAGTCATCACTCTGCCAGACTCTATACAGACAAAGGTCCATATAGTCAAGGATATGGTTTTCCCAGTAATCACATACAGTTGTTAGAGCTGGACCATAAAGAAGGTAGAGCATCAAAGAATTGATGCCTTTGAACTGTGTGCAGAAGACTCCTGAGAGTCTCTTGGACAGCAAGGAGATCAAACCAGTCAATCCTAAAGGAAATCAACCCTGAATATTCACTGGAAGGACTGATGCTGAAGCTGAAGCTCCAGTATTTGGGTCATCTGATGTGAACAGCCGACTCACTGGAAAAGTCCCTGATGCTGGTAAAGATTGAGGGCAGAAGGAGAAGAGGGTGTCAGAGGATGAGATGACTGGATGGCATCACTGATACAATGGACAAGAACCTGGGCAAACCAGGAGATGGTGAGGCATGGAGAAGCCTGGCATGCTGCAGTCCATGGGATCACAAGAGTCAGACACAACTGGACACAACTGTGTATATATATATACATATACACTCATACATATATTCTACAAGAGATGGCCAACCTAATATCTACAAACAAATACAAACTGATTAAAGATTATTAGAAAAGATTTAGAGGAAAAAATCCCCAAATGAAACCTCCATTTTGATCACATTACATGTCAAGAATTCTGGGGAGAGTAAATCATACCTCTTGCCATCAGTAAACAAAGATATTGGAAATTTGGCTTTGAATGGAACTAAAGGAATCCATCAGAGAAGGCAATGGCACCCCACTCCAGTACTCTTGCCTGGCAAATCCCATGGACAGAGGAGCCTGGTAGGCTACAGTCCATGGGGTGGCTAAGAGTCGGACACGACTGGGCGACTTCACTTTCACTTTTCACTTACAAGCATTGGAGAAGGAAATGGCAACCCACTCCAGTGTTCTTGCCTGGAGAATCCCAGGGACAGGGGAGCCTGGTGGGCTGCCGTCTATGGGGTCGCACAGAGTCGGACATGACTGAAGTGACTTAGCAGCAGCAGCAGCAGCAGCAAAGGAATCCATCTTTCAATCAACCATTCATTCAGGAAAACTTTATTGAGTGTCTAATAAAATATCTGGCACAAGGCTAGCTAACAGAGATTTAAATGAATTCAATGAATGCATCTGCAAGTTGAAAGAGATGTTCCCTGTCCTGCTCTCCCGTCATCAGCTGACCCATTGAGAACTATAAAACAGGAAACGGCCTATAGACAAGGAAGAGGAGAACAAGAACAGGATGTGTGAGTGCTGTGGCAAAATACATAGGCAGAGGATCTAAAGGAAATTTCTGTCATGCATTAGTGACATGCACTCTGGGATTTACTCAAAGCTTTAAAACGAGCAGTAATGTGATCTTATCTTTGTTTTAGAATATTCAGGAAACAGGGTTGGGGTCAGGGTCAAACCTGGTATCAAGTAGGTGAATAATGAGCTGTCACTGTCATCAAGAGGAAAATGTAAGGTGCTTTGTTCTGTAGCAGGGGTAGTGGGAATACGCAAACACGAGAAGACGCCAGCAATAGTTACGAGTCAGTCTCCACTGGATTAAATGATTGAGTAGATACAAGGAATGAAGAGAGGGTGAAGGCAAAAATGATGCTTCACTTCATCTCCCGAAAGCCCAGTGTTCTCATCTATAAGGTGAATTTATTATTGTAACAGTATACAAGTCCCTCTGTGTCTGGGGAAGTGGTTCCAGATGAGTTAGACTGAGATACTCAAATCAGTAAGTCCCTTAATAAAATGGCAACATATAGTCATCCCTTGGTATCTTCACACTTGTAGATCGAACCAATCGTGGCACTCATGGGTGCAGTGGAACTGCTGTACATGGCAGGGTTGTTAGTGGGATCAAACAGAGGCAATGAAAATAAAATAAACTGTGCAAATGGACAAGCTCTACATAAATGTTTGTGAGAACCACAACCAAAATGGTGTTCAGGGAAAATTTTTCTTTTTTGAATCTCAATTCCTTCATCTACAAAACTGGAATAATGAGGGTACCTTCCAGCTCTATTGCATCTTGACTCTATGGCACTTTTCTTAACAAGGTGAAATAATTCATCCATTTCCTTGAGATGAGATGTAAAGACAGGCAAGTAACTGTCATTACTATTTCACAGATGGGCTTTTAATTCTACTCTGTGCCTTAATACGTGGTAGGCATTCTTCCAGCAAAGAACCTTCACAGTGTTCTTCTCTCTGCCAGGTCTGGGCATGAGAATGTGATTAAGATCTGGTTCCTAGAAGTGAGCTGCTTATAGTGTAAGATGTCTTTGTATCACTCAAATGTAATAGATGTTCTTTCCTCCCTCTGCCTTACAAAATGAAGACCAGCCAGGCTTCCTTACAATCGCTCAGATAAATGCCCTAGAAAAAGCTGTAGTCTTTTTGTAGTCTTCCTAGCCTATTCATATCTGTCTTAGTTCCCCATGATGGCACCAGGATCTAGGACTAAATTAACAAACTTCAACAAAATGTGTAGAAAACCAAATTCATTAATTATATGCTTAGCAGCATAGACATTATAGTTGTATTTCAATTTTGACCAATTAATCCCTCATTGATTTACCCAGAAAGAGTAAATAGAAAAAACAAGCTCACCACTCACAGTAGTGACCTTAACATAGAAATGATTCTGAAGCAGTTCAGGAACCGAGAACACTGCAGTTGCTTCCCCTCTTCCCTTCTCAGCTTTAGGCTGGTCTTGCACCTTGGAGGATCCCTCATCCTCCTTGGCTTACCTTCTTCTCAAGTGTTTAAGAAAATACAATACACAAAATATTACATTTGTTTAGCATTTTACCACAGCATTTTACCTGATGCCCTGTGATCAGGAAAAAATAACAAGTCTCTGGGCATCTTTTCTGGCTGAAAATTATAATTGTCTGCATTCAGATCACTCTTCAAAGCATTAGTTTCATACTTTGGCTTCAGCTGAAGTTTAAAAGCCACCAACTATTCTTTTCTTTGCAACTATCTCTTGGTTACCAACTATACTGAGAAAGGTACAATCTCTAAAGGATAAGAAAAAACTTCTTATTCTATTTGGAAAAAGATGAGAGCAAAAAGTATTAAAGAAAACGAATTGGTATTCCAGCCAACCAGAATAATTCAGAGATAGATGTTTAAAAATATGTATAAATGTAAAGCAGAATGGAGGGAAATGACTATTCTAATCTTGTTCTATTTTTTTTTAAGGACAACATCCGTTCCAATTTTTTTCCAAGTATAGAGTTCCTTATTGTTTCCAGCTCATTAACTTCCCTCTATCTCTCCCAGAACAACACATCTCACACATCTCACCACTGCTTTGCATATGAGAAGCGTAAACAAAACCATGACATTTTAAGGCATAGATCCCACGGGGCCTTCAAGAAGTTTATATTTCACTGGAAACTCTGAGGATCTTTTGCCCAGCTAAAACGAACATCTGCTTCCTCTTAGCAACTTTAAATACACTTTGATCCTGACGTCTTTCAGTATCACCCACACAATGTATTTGAGGTTTTCCTGAGTAAAATGGGAGAGCAGAGTGACATTTGAGTTAGGGGCTAAGTGCCACTTTCCAGGAGACATTTAACTAAAGCTTTTGTCAGGAATCAGGAAAAAAAAAAAAAAACAACGGGTGGGGGTTGGGCATTTAGAGCTGCTAATTCTTGGTTCTTCCTTAGAAACCTTGTTCTGCAATAACACTCAGCATCTATGTAGCCTTTTCAAAACATTAAACAAATTACTCTTCAACCAAACCTTGGTCAGGAAGTCAATTAGGTAGAATATAATTTATAGATGGAAAACCAAGAAATGATCAGGCTTAATTAGAATTCAGATGTATACTCCATACTTCCCTCTCCCCAGACCACCAAGAGTTTCCATATGTCAGCATGATTTTAGTCAAGATCATCTAGGAGCATTACTTTGCAATTATTGTCTCATTCAAATTTAAAATGGTCCACTAAGTACAGTACTTTGGATTCCTTTATTTATTATTATTAGTTCTTCCCAAAAGTACCTACTGAGTGTAGAGTAACAGTTTAGACACTGTAGTTGATTTTTACTAAATTAAATATTAATCTAGCTCAGGGATCAGAAAACTATAGCTCCTGGACCATATTTTTTGTAAATAAAGTTGAACCCATTTGTTTAAATATCATCTATGACTGCTTTTGTACTGTAACAGCTGTGTTGAGATTGATGGTGGATTCATAATTGTGAGAGACTGTATGGCTCATCAGCCCAAAATATTTACCAGAACCGGTGTCCCAACCCCTCTTCTAGTTCAGTGATTTCTGAACACCTTTTCCAGCTGCAATGTGGATCTACTAAGAACCGGGCTAAAGGTTGTTGGGTAAAAACCTTCACCCAAGAGATTCTGATTCAGTAGGTCAATGGTAGAGGCACATAGGAATTTATACTTTTAAAGACCTCTTTCAGGTGACTGAGTTGTATAACTCCATTTGAGGAATGCTGTTCTAGGTGATACATTTAAGGGTATTCAAGAGACAGAATTTTTTTTTATTTTAATGGGAGGAGTGCCTATAGGGTGAGATTAAGGAAAAGCTTCTTAGAGATAGTAATTATCTGCAAGTTTAGATCAATTTAGATTGGTAGAGAGAAAGTCCTGGAGAAGGCAATGGCAACCCATTCCAGTACTCTTGCCTGGCAAACCCCATGGACAGAGGAGCCTGGTAGGCTGCAGTCCATGGGGTCACTAGGAGTAGAACACGACTGAGCGACTTCCCTTTGACTTTTCACTTTCATGCATTGGAGAAGGAAATGGCAACCCACTCCAGTGTTCTTGCCTGGAGAATCCCAGGGACAGGGGAGCCCGGTGGGCTGCCGTCTATGAGATTGCACAGAGTCGGACACGACTAAAGCAACTTAGCAGCAGCAGCAGAGAGAAAATCCAGAATTTATTCCAGGAGAAAATAGTATGAGCCAAGAAATGGAGATGGGAAAGAATAAGGATAAGTGAAGTGTACAGTAAGGAAATAGGTCTAAGCAAAAACAGGGTATCACTGAGGAGTCAGGAAAGACAGAATTTCATTTGTATAGAGCTGTGAATTAGAGCAATAGATGCCTTTGAAGGGTACTGAAAAACACCTCAATCTAAATGAATAGTTCAAGATCTGCAAGTTGCAATAGAGCTGAGCCAGCTAAGCATTTCTTCCAATCTGATAAATAATAGAAGAATTTATAACAATAATGTGAGGTAGGGTCAGGGTACAGAATTAACACCTCAGAGTTTGAACCTACAATTTTAACCGCAGGTCATCAAATTTTAACATGAAAAATAAAATAAACTAAAATAACATGCATCAGCAACACTTAGAGGACTTGTTAAAACCCAGATAGCTGGGCTTTAACTGCAGAGTTCCTGATTCGGTAGGTCTGGGACAGCACCTGAGAATCTGTGTCTTTATTAATAGCAAGTCCCCACATGACACTAACAGTGCTGGTCCAGGGACCACCGTTTTGAGAACAATCACTGTAAACAAATGAGGCAAATGGCTACAAAAGAGGAATCACATAATGTGCCTGTAAGCAGGCTTTGCCACGTTGAATCCCAAGCTCTATGGCTGATGAATGAATGAATGCAAATGCACTACCTCCTTTCAGGTTTGAACTTCTAGAGGTAGCCACCAGTTACAATGGAAACCAGCTGAAATCACAGGATCATAAATAATATTAGAATTAGTAATTTAATAGGCCTTAGCTATCATTTAGTTCAACCCTTTATTTTATAGACTAGAAGCAAAACCTGAAAATCAGAGAGGTTACATGGCTTAACTGCCCTGAGTTCCTAAAGGCAACTCCAGGGTTTTGTTCTTCAGAAGAAACCTATGTAATAAAAATAAATGATATTTAATATTAATCAAATAAAGTAAGATTTAATCCATGCTCCCTGACTTTACTAAACCCCTTATATATGACAACAATACACAAACTCTGATCTTAGTAATTATACCAGAAATGAAATCTTCATTGAAAGAAAACCCATATTTGCAGAAAGAGACAAATAATAAAACTACTACTCAAGATTAGAAATCATTTTGGGTCTTGAGTATTTATTCCAAAATTTACTGCTGAATTATCTAGTACTCTTAAAAGGCAAGTCATCATATAACTAATACTGACTACATTTAGTTTTTGACTGTTTTGAGAATTTCAAATGCAAGAAAATTGAAGCTTGATTCAGGTTCAAGTCCTAGTTCTTGATTATGGGTAAATGACAGCTCAGGTAACAGCTGCAATTGATTGAAAGTGACATATGAGCAGAGATGCTTTTAGCTGCCTCTGGGCTCCCAGGACACTTAGAAATAATTCAGATATGGTTTCTTATCAGCTGGATATTAGCAGCCTGTAAATATATATCCCCATTCAGCATAATGGGTTCTGACAGAATAAAAGCCACCTGGAAAACATTTAAATGTCCTTCTTCAAGAGGTTGTTTAGCTACTTTTTCTCCCAAGGGACAGCCAATCAACAATACATTATTTCGGTTTGTTAACATGTAGGACGTGTCAGGCTTTTGTTTGGTTTAACTTGGTTTTCTGTTTGCTTTCATTTGTTTACTCTGTGTTCTTCACTTACCTTTTAAATGCAGAGTAAAAAGGATCTGCTTTCTTGTCCAGCCTCACATCAAATGTAGATAAAAATGAGTTAATCCCTAATGAAACAGAAAGTAAGTTATATAAAGGCAATTTCTTTCCAGGTTTTACATGATGGCTGTTGTTCATTTTATTATGTTCACCAACAAAATAGCTATTTATTCATATATCCATCCCCAGATATTGAACACTGCTATGTGGAGGGCATTCTGAAAGATTTAGGAACCCCTCAAAGTCACCACCTTATAATTATTGGAAAAGGAGGAGGAACAAGTACATGCTACACCCACTCCAGGCACTGTTTTGAGTTTTAATTTCCCTTTTGTTCTGAACTGGTATAAGTCCTATACTCTAGATTGTATCCTATACTCTGGGTTGACTAATTATTTTACAGATAAGATTTACTTTTCCACCACTTTCAAAGTGGTGAAATAAAGGATTTAATAATTTCTTTGCTTGAAAACTCTAGGTATGAGGTGAAAGAGGAGAATGAAAAAGCTGGCTTAAAACTCAACATTCAAAAAATGAAGATCATGGCATCCAGTCCAATCATTTCATGGCAAATAGATGGGAAACAATGGAAATAGTGAGAGACTGTCTTAAATCACTGCAGATGGTAACTACAGCCATGAAATTAAAAGACGCTTGCTCCTTGGAAGAAAAGCTATGACAAACTTAGACAGTATATTAAAAAGCAGAGACAGTACTTTGTCAACAAAGGTCTGTATAGTCAAAGAATAGTTTTTCCAGTAGTCATGCATGGATATAAGAGTTGAACCATAAAGAAGGCTGAGCACTGAAGAATTGATGCTTTGGAACTGCAATATTGGAGAAGATTCTTGAGAGTCCCTTGGACTGCAAAGAGATCAAACCAATTAATCCTAAAGGAAATCAATCCTGAACATTCATTGGAGGGACTGATGCTGAAGCTGAAGCTTCATTACTCTGGCCACCCAATGTGAAGAGCTGACTCACTGGAAAAGATCCTGATGCTGGGAAAGATTGAAGGCGAGAGGAGAAGGAGATGACAGAGAATGAGATGGTTGGATAGCATCACCGACTCAATGGACATGAGTTTCAGCAAGCTCCATGAGACAGTGAACAACAGAGAAGCCTGGCGTGCTAATAGTCCACGGGATTGCAAAGTGTCAGACAGGACTTAGCGACTGAACAACAACAACAACAAAGTTAAACACAATTTTCCTCAGCCTGCACCTTGAGATATTCTCTACCTTGATGTTTTTTCCAAACTTATTCTTACTTGAATGAACCAGCCTTCAAGTCAGGCCCATCTATGCACTAACTCCTAAGCATGTGTCAGGAGTACCTTTGTTATTGTCAGCTCTCCTTTAGCCTGGAATAAGCTCCACTTCCACAAAGACTGAGTCCTTCCAAGACCAACTCAAAGTCCTGCCTCTGTTGAGTTCCTTTGGGAAACAAAGCAACCCACAAAAAAAAGATCTTTCTCCCTACTCCCAGATTTTATTTTCTAGGGCTCCAAAATCACTGCAGATGATGACTGGAGTGATGAAATTAAAAGACACCTGCTCCTTGGAAGGAAAGTTATGACGAACCTAGACAGCATATTAAAAAGCAGAGATATATAATTTTTCTGACAAAAGTCCATATAGTCAAAGCTATGGTTTTTCCAGTAGTCATGTGCCAATGTGAGAGTTGGATTATAAAGAAGGCTGAGCACCAAAGAGTTGATGCTTTTAAATTGTGGTGCTGGAGAAGACTGTTGAGAATTCCTTGGAGTGTGAGGAGATCAAATCAGTCAATCTTAAAGGAAATCAACCCTAAATATTTATTGGAAGGACTGATGCTGAAACTGAAACTCCAATATTTCAGCTACCAGATGCAAAGAGCCAGCTCATTGGAAAAGACCCTAATGCTGGGAAAGATTGAGAGCAGGAGAAGAACAGGGCAGCAGAGGATGAGATGGTCAGATAGCTTGACTGACTCAACGACATAAATTTGAGCAAACTCCAGGAGATAGTGAAGGCAAGGAAGCCTGGCATGCTGCAGTCCATGTGGTCAAAAAGAGTTGGACACAATTTAGCGACTGAACAACAACTCCCAGGACATCAACTTTTTTACACCATTCATTTGACACATCAAATTCTGTCTTATATTATGAATTACTGTTTTGAATTATGTGTACTATAAGTTCTTTGGGGACAAATAATAAATCATACATTTTCTTGTATACCTCATATGGCTTAACAAATTATTCAGTAGTCAGGTTTGCTTCAGTGGGAGGAGGGTAATCTCAGGAATACTTATAGTAATTAATGGTCATTGTTAAAGAATATGTGCTGGGAATTTTCTCCAGCAGAAAGGATCCAATCAACTAAAAACCAAAAAATCAAAACCTTGAGTTACTGAGATTAAGTGAAAGGTAATCCTAAGTGCAAATGTATGTGTGTTGTGTGCTCAGTCATGTCTGACTCTTTGCAACCCCATGGACTGCATCCCCCAGGCTCCTCTGTTCATGGGATCTCCCAGGCAAGAATACTGGAGTGGGTTACCATTTTCTCCTTCAGGGGATCTTCCCAACCCAGGGATGGAACCCATGTCTCTTCCATCTTCTGCATTGGCAGGAGAATTCTTTACCACTACACCACCTGGGAAGTCCAGGTGAGTTACTGGAGTCAGGTATTTAAAAGGCTAATAAAATTTCTGAAGTCACTGTAGTTAAATTTTAAAGGTTTCAGTTTTGGGTTTTTGTAAGTAGCTTAAAGTGGCTTTAATCTAATGTTATAAAAGGCAGGTTCACAGTAAATAGTATGTTTATTCTTCAAAGAACTTTATAAATCTTTACTAATTAACTCATTAATCACTAGCTAAACTAGCAAGTTGGAAAGCAGATTGCAAGAAGAAAAGCAAACGGTTTAGCAGTAGCAATCTAAAAACCTAACCATATTTTAGAGAGTTGAAGGAAGAGTTGTCATGCATTTGGTGATGTATTGGGGTTGGAATTTTCATTGTCATTGTCCTTGGTTTTTTGGTATGGAGAGAGTTTATCTGGCTTTGATATTCAGCAAGACAGTGTCTTGCTGAATATAGCCTGTTTTTACAAATAGCTCACAATGTCAGTTTTTCACATACTGGATGCTAGGGCTTTTCATTTTGCATGGCAGAATGGGAATCAAAGAAAACATTATATAGTGCTCTTTATGCTGAAGCACCAAAATGTACTCCAAGAAACATGTAGGAGGAAGATGCTGGAAAGAGGGAGGGATAGAAGAGATGATTCAAAAGAGCAATTCCCGGTTTTAGTAAATGAATCAAATCCTAGAATTAGAAAGAAAATACTCAAACTGGAAGCTAAATATGTTTGACAATTTTAAACTGAAGATAATGGCAACTTATAAAATTGAGGCTTAAGACAAAACCAACATTCCCTCGACTTATATTTTGAAGGGCATCTATTCAGATGGTTTCTAATAATTCTGGTCTTCAGATAAACAGGGAATTGTGACTGAGTGTAGGGCAGCCTGAGGGTAACGCATGGTCCCACCAATTTACTCACCCTGAAAGCAATTTTAAAATCAATTCAATACTTCCTAGACAGGTTGACATCACCCTGCTCAAATCAGAGTGGAGGACTGAAGAGCTGGCTCTGTGCTCATTAGAATTCTGTATGCTACACACACGGGAGCTGGTGCCTATTTTCAGGATGACTATAAAACAAAGTAATAAGTGTTCTTGTCTCTGGTGCCAAGGTGGGGAAAGCAGAGAGGAGTCATGTGGGATGAGGGGAAGGGAGAAGGGAAGCATGTAATCTGTTAATGTTTACCAAATTCTATCAATAAAATTAAGTGTCAGCCATATACAGTTAATAAAGCATCCAAAACATAGAAATGAATTCGAGAGGACTCCAAGAAATCTAATCTGAGAGAAACCAGCCAGGAAGGTAGTGACAGACAATGTAATCTGGGGGAAATGACTTTACACCAAGGAAACTGAAAACACCATTCTCAGTCCTTCTTTTATGAGTTTCATTGGTAGTTTTTCTTCTCACAACCCATTCATAAAGGAAAATAGCTGTTACCCATTCTGGTACTATTTACATAAACATAGAACCTAGTTCTTTCAGATGTATTTCATATGTATGTGTATATATGTATATATAGTGTGTATGCATACATACACAGCTATGTACACAAATATATATATAAATACATATCTAACAGGACCCCCGGATCATGACTGCCGTGGTACAGGGACACTCTGAAACATGGCTTTGCCATGACCCTGAATCTGGGGGTTGCCTCTGCTCTGAAGGAGTGAGGCAGGGTGGCCATCTGGAGCATTGAGTTTTATAGAGATGTGGGAACAAGGCTGCTATCTTTTCCCGACATAAGATGCACCTTTTGTACAACTGTGTTACTCAGGTAGTCCTGCAGAAACCCTGTGGCTTGTCCTCCAGTGAATGGAGTAAAACTTTGCAAAAGGGAAGCTCCCCCATGGATAGACAGACAGACGTCTCAGAACACTCTTAGAGAAATGCATGCCCTGTGCTTTCTTCAGTCCCACCTGAAGGGTGGGGAAAAGCCGCTGCCCACTGACCAAGAAAAAGTGACCTCAAAGTCAGAACAGGAGAGTCATCCTGTTTTTGACCATCCCATATCAAGCATTCTTTCAACAGACAAACCTAACTCCGAATGTTATCCAAAACTCTAAATGAGGTTTCTGGCGTTTCTTCTTTTAGCCTACTCTTCACATACTAATACACACAAGGCCAGTGGGACAATGCATGAGGTAAAAAGCAAGATTTTTATTCTAAAAAGGGCAGACTGACCTTTCAGAGTTCACCCCAACATAAATGTGCAGCCTCTCATCTCTCTAGAACAGGACTCGGTGTTCAAAGGCAGTGAAGAATTGCCTGGAGACTCAGCTGTCCTCTCCTGCTGGGTCAAGGAGAAAAGAAGACAGGAAAGTTCTTCCAGGAGGAGTTGGCACTGTGCCTACTCAGCAAGGAAAGGAACCCGCCACCTCTTTGCCCACGTCCTCTATTTTCAGAGGCAGCCTGGTTTCAGTTCTCTGCTGGAGGCTGTGGCCTAGCCCAGAGCTGCCAGGGAGAGGGGACCTCCCGCACGGTTGGACTGCGTGGGGCTGGGAAGTGCACCGTGAGAATTTGTGCCACAGAGTACAGTGCAGGGAACACCCTCAGTCCTTTGTCTTCCTGGCACAGCTTACATCTCCCTTTGAAATGGCATAAGGACCACACCCAGTGGGTCAGGCCCTGCAGAGTTCCCTGGGACCCAGGGAACAAAGGAGCTCTCTCTCTCACACCAACTGAGATCACATCTCAGCACTGCCACTTTCCCAGCCCTGTGACCTGCAGCAAGTCACTGAGCCCCTCTGTGCTTCGACTGCCTCCTCTCCAAACTGGAATAGTAACAGGCCCTCCTTCATAGGACCCCTAGAAATACTGAATGAGGCAAACGTCAAAGGATCAAGGCAAAGTGTGTAGACCATTGTGAACATGTGTTAGTGTTAGGGATGATGAGTAGACATCTATCCCACCAGACTTCCCATGGACCCACTCTTGGAGGGAAGAGCAAAAGAGAACCAGGATACTGCACTCCTCATCCCACCTGTTGGGCCCTGGCAGAGGCAGGTCAGGTGGGGCTGGCACCGCCTTCAAATCTCACTCCCAGCTGCCCCTGAGTTTGTTTCTCTGCAGTGAATGGAAGCAGAGTTGTTGGCTCCCTCAGCTGACAGGCACAGACATCTCATTACCCTGAAATAGCCTAATTAAGAGAGTCTATAAAAGAAGGCACTGGCGCTGAGGAAGAACCTGGTCCACTTACTGAATACATGAGTTCAGGTTCTGGAAACACTGTTTGGAAGGGAATGCTGGGCTTTATTTATCAATACCATGAGAAAGAAAATGCAACCACCGAGACCGTTCTTCACCGTGAACTCCCGCTGCCTATAAATAAAACACCCATTCCCCAGAGAGATACGCCAATGAGCTGCAACCTGCTTGCCAGGCACCACAGCTGTGGGGGAACTGACCATGGCACCAGACACATCTGGATGTGAACTTGAAACTGCAATGAAACAGGTGTTCCTGCAATTCAGACTAAAGAGTCAAGTCTAGAGAAGAATGTGTGAAGGCTGCTTCTCTAAGCACATTTTTCCAAACCAAAAATCAAAACCTCCTCTGTCATAGAGGACTTTATTTTTTAATTGGAGGAAAATTGCTTTACAATGTTGTGTTGGTTTCTGCCATACAACAATGCGAGCTAGCCATAATTATACATAGATCCCCTCCCTCTTGAGCCTCCCTCTCCTCCCCCACCCCACCGCTCTAGGTCATCACAGAGCACCAGGCAACACTCCCTGTGTTATGTAGCAGCTTCCCACCAGCTATCTGTTTTACACAGGATACTGTATATATGCTGAAGCCACCCTCTCCATTCATCCACTGTCTCCTTCCCCAACTGTGTCTGCAAGTCCGTCCTCTGCCTCTGTGTCTCCATTCCTTCCCTTCAAATAGGTTTATCAATACCATTTTTCTAGATTCCATATCACAGAGGATTTTTGCATAGCTTCTGGGACTGCCTTTAGTCAATCCTTAAGATAATAGTTTGAATACCAAACCATTGACCTTTGAGGACTATGAAGGGAAAACAGGACAGAATATTTGGCTAACCTGAAAAATTCAGGCACTCTACCATACACATTTACTTGGCAGGGAGGTAATGACAGCAAACGGGATAATACTTTTCAAGTGGAAACACATTAATCATTTACAAGGGTGACCCCTTGTCCTTATCTAGATTTGAATAGCAGAGAGAAGCTGGAGCTGGACCCTGAGTTTCCACGGTGACTCCCAGAGCACCAGTGCTCAGGGGTAGAAGTGACAAAGAAAGTCACAACTCAAAAGGGACAATCATCTACATACCTAATTCTACTCTCCTTTTCATCCCGGGTCACCCAGAAGGACAGAACATCCCTTGAGTGCCTGTGCTCTATTTCATGTGCTCTGGGGTTAGAAACAAGGATGATAGTCTCCTTACCCAACACTTTGTCTAAAAAATTACTATAGCATAATAGTAGGTGGGCTTGGTGTCAGTCTGGATTCAAACCTAATGAACTGCGTAACCTCTCTAAGCCTTAGTTTCAGCATCAATAAAATGGAAAAAATAACCAGCACCTCACTCCCTGGAATCACTGTGATGACTGACATAAGCAAACAACGTGGTTCATGCTAAAAATTCAATAAATGTTAACCACTGTTGCTGGAAAAGAAAAACAAGGTGTGGTGGTTCATATCATCATATCAGCACCAATTATATGCAGTTAATATCTTCTAGTGCTTTCCTGGAGCTTCCCAGGTGGCTCAGTGGTAAAAAAAAAAAAAAAAATTCACCTGCCAACGCTGGAGACCTGGGTTACATCCTTGAGTCGGGAAGATCCCCTGGAGAAGGAAATGGCAACCCACTCCAATATTGTTGCCTGGGAAATCCCATGAACAGAGGAGCCTGGCAGGCTACAGTTCATGGGGTTGCAAAAGAGTCAGACACGACCTAGGGACTAGAGAGCAACAACAATGGTGGGAACTTTGAAAAGCATAAAATTAGAAAGCATATCTCCTGAAATTAAATAGCTATAATATTTTGAATAGAAAATGCAGAATTATAATTTTTAAATAAGTTAAAATAGGCTGGTTTTCAGTGCAGTGAGACAGAAAATCCAAGAGAGGGGATGTTATGGCCATTCTACCCCAGATCTGGGTGGGCCAGTCCATTAACATACTAAAACCACATCCCACAAGGAATCTGAACTCACAGTCCCTTAACTGTGGAGATTTCAACGGCTTACTTTCTGACTAACAAACCAAGCAAACTAAAATGTAGGACAATACCACAAATATACCTGGGCCACCATTTTTACTTGTTGGATTGGTAATATAAATTTTAAATTGAATTTCAAGTTTAAGATGTGTGCTTCAGTTGTAAATGTGTTGTTGTTAGTGTTGCACTATACTTTCTCTTTTTTTTTTTTTTTGCCCCTTTTTCTACACAGAATTGGAATTTTTTAATTTTTAAAACAGGGGATGTGAACAAGATAGACTCTAAAGTCATTTCTTTTTTTAACCTTTCATTAGTCTATGAATTCCTCAAATATCAAACTCTATGTTATAGTACATTTTGAGCAGTTAATGAGAATAATTTTTGAGAAGTTGAGAACAGATATGTCTCTAAAGCCAAGAGTTGTTTATTTCAACAGCAGATAGAGCCTTTTCAGAATCTTATTAAAAAAAAAAAAAAACCACAAAATAAGAAACCTTCTCTAATCTTTGCGTCATTTGCAAATAAGGGACAATCATGACTGAAAAGAAGCCAATGAGGGCAGCAGAGAGATTCCAGAAAGCACAAGACCTTGGGCCGAATGCTAGAAGCAAACGGTGTGTGGTGCGGCTGAGGGTAAGGAAACAGTGAGGGAAACTGTTTAAAATTATTTAAAGCGCCCAACCTGCTCTACCCGCCTTCAGAGTCGAGGCATTGTCTAATCTTCACATATTGCATCCTCTCAGAAGCTGTAGTAGCTTTTCATCTTCTGCAGCCCGGCTTTTTCTCACCTTCTTTCACACATCCTGTGCTTTTCATACATATCACATTCAGATTACCACATATACCATCCACCACTACACAGGGCAATGTAGGAAAAGCAGTCTAATTAATGATTACCATTTACAATTTTATAGAAACTGCTTCTCTGCAAAGTCAATAAGCAGCCTGACTGGTTTCACTCTGTGCAATAGGTTTCATTATCCCTAAGGGTTGTATCTTAAAGAAATGGAAAGATAATAATAATAATAGAGCGCTGATATGTTCGACTCAACCATGTGGCAGAGCCCTTTAATTTAAAAATGAAAGGAAAAAATATTCATTTAAAAAGCACTGTATTCATGTGAATATTTGCAGACTCTTAGCTGTGCTGTATATGGGATAACAGCCTTGAAACTGAAAATAAGAATTAATTCAATCTGTTTGCAAAGATTTATCAGAAGCCTACCACTTAAGCTATTTCATCAACCACTATAGAAGGCATGAGAGATTGTTCCTATTCTTCAAATAATTCACAATCTAGTTGGAAAATAAAATCAAAATTTAAATGATATGTTTAATTATTTAAAAATGTTAATTGTTCACAAAATGTAACAGTGTGAAACTACACAAGGACAATGCAAGAAGACATGGTCACCAGTTAATAGACAGTAGAGTGAGGAGTTCAGAGGAAGAAAAACCTCTGTGTCATGTGATGGGCTGGGAAGGCCTCACAGCGGGGGTGGTATTTGCCCTGTATCTAATCAGGTATGGGTGGTGGACCTTAGACTGGTTGGGAGGAGGAGGCTAGGCTCCCAAGGGAAGCAAGAGTAGGGAGAACATATCAGAGGTGGATACTTACAAAGCATGTTCAGAAACCACTGCTAGCTAGAGTTGCAATTTCATGTAGAGGAGCAGGATTCGGTGAAGAAAAGGGAGTGTCTGCATCAAGACAACATACAGAGACCCAAATCCACTGTACTTCTCTAATTACATTTTCTCAACCAATAAAAAAATAATTGTTTAATTCCTATTATATACAAGACAGTCCTGGACATGGGGGAAGACAGAGGAACAAAAAGGAAAGATCTAATTCAAGCTCAAGAGCCAGTCATAAAAACAGGAAATGTTAACAATGCAAAATACACTAAACAAAACAAACAAAAAAAAAGGTGAATTTGCAAATAATTACTCCATCTGTAGAGGAAACCAATTATTTTGTCTGCTAAATACCTTTTCCTTTCTTTGAGAATAAAAGAGCCTTTCTTTACTTCTGAGTATTGCTCTCCCAGGCCCCCAACTAGTCCTGTGGTATCCACCGGAGCTACCAGTTCTCCCACAGCTTTGCTCCTCTGGCCATAACTGATCTATAAGGAATGAGTATTAGCAGCATGTAAGTCCCTGGTCCCAGTTTCTTCCAGGAAACAATTATATCCTTGTTGGTTTTTCAATCTTTTTATCAGTAATATGAGCATTCTGCTAATAAATTCCCTCTTTGATAAAGCTAGTTTAAATTGGATGCCTGTCACTTGCAATTCAAAGAGTCTTATTAAAATTCTAAATGATTAAAATCTGCTTTGGGCTTCCCTTGTGACTCAGCTGGTAAAGAACCCACCTGCAATTCAGGAGACCTGGGTTTGGTCCCTGAGTTGGGAAGATCCCCTGGAGAAGGAAAGGCTACCCACTCCAGTATTCTGGCCTAGAGAATTCCATGGACTGTATAGGCCATGGAGTCGCAAAGAGTTGGACACGACTGAGTGACTTTCACTTTCACTTTGTCTTACAATTGTTTGCATTCCTTCCTTCAAACTTCTGGATGCTTCTGACTCATCTTTGTGTCACCTAAAGTGCGTAGGTTTGTGATTTGTACTAAGCCGACAAGATGAGGTGCAGAATGCTAATTGCAGTAACTGCTGCTGCTAAGTGGCTTCAGTTGTGTCCAACTCTGTGCGACCCCATAGACGGCAGCCCACAGGTTCCCCCGTCCCTGGGATTCTCCAGGCAAGAACACTGGAGGGGGTTGCCATTTCCTTCTCCAATGCATGAAAGTGAAAAGGGAAAGTGAAGTCACTCAGTTGTGTCCGATTCTTAGTGACCCCATGGACTGAAGCCCACCAGGCTCCTCTGTCCATGGGATTTTTCCAGGCAAGAGTACTGGAGTGGGGTGCCATTGCCTTCTCCGAATTGCAGTAACAGATATTCTCAACTCCTAGATGTTTGACACTTTACAGGTTTATTTCTCAATCCTATAATTGGGTGCTCTTCAAGGAGAAGTGTCTATCCCCTAGGTGGTATTTCTGGAACTGACTCCTCTCATCTTATGATTTCATTCCCAAGGACCATCATGGTTTCCTGTGCTGGATTCTCTATACACAGGAGCAGAAATCATGAAGACACCTTCTACTTCTTAACCACCTGGGCCTACATGTGACTACATCACTTCTGCTTTCATTCCACTGGGAGAAGCAGCCACACAGAATGAAGGCTGACAAACCTGACCTGTAGCTGGGTAGCCAGCTCTTGGCAGAAGCTCTAGCCCACTAAAAGGAATCAGTCATGTGCAATGAAAAACTATCCATCTCTCTCTACGATGGAAACTACAGAACTTCTGAAAGAAATCAAAGAAGACATGAACAAATGGAAAGACATCCTCTGTCCCTGAATCAGATGAAATAATATTGTTTAAATGTCATCTTCAGATTCACCAACATTCCCATCAAAATAACAAAGGCATTCTTCACAAAAATAGAAGAGACAATCCTAACATTTGTGTAGAACCACAAAAGATCCTGAATAACCAAAGCAATTCTAAGAAAAAAGAACAAAGTTAGAGATATTATGCATCCAGATTTCAAACCATATTATAAAGCCATGATAATAAAACCAGTATGGTACTCCCACCACAATAGACACCTAGACAAAATAGACAGCCCAGAATTAAATCCCAGCATATGCAGTTAACTACTATTTGACAAGGGTGCCAAGAACACCCAAAGGGGAAAAGACAGTCTCTTCAATAAATGGTGCTGGGAAAACTGAAGCAACATATGTAGAACAATAAAACTGGATCCCAATCTCATACCACTCACAAAAATTAACTTGAAATAGATCACTGGAAACTTAAACATAAGAACTGAAACCATAAAAATCCTAGAAGAAAGCACTGAAAAGAAACTTCTTGCTATTGTGCTTGGGCCAAAAGCACAAAAAAACAAAAGCAAAAATCAACACATAGAACTGCATCACATTCAAAAGCTTCTACGCAGTAAAAGAAACAATTAAAATGAAAATACTACATACAGAATGGGAGAAAATTTTTGCAAACCACATATTGGATAAGAGGTTAATACCCAAAATTTATAAGAACTGATACAAATTAACAAATAAATAATAATCTGATTTTTAAATGGGTAGATCTAAGTAGATATTTTTTCAAAGAGGACATCAAAATGTCCCCTAGGTACATGAAAATATGTTCAACATCACTAATCATCAAGGAAATGCAAATCAAAACCACAATTAGATATCACCTCACTCCTGCTGGAATGGCTATTTATCAAGAAGACTGGTGAGGATGTGGTAAAACAGGAACCCTTGGTAAACTGCTAGTGGAAATGTCAATTGGCCCAACCACTATGGAAAACAATATGGAGGTTCCCCCCAAAAATAAAAATAGATCTACCATATGATCCAGGAATTCCACTTCTGGTCATATACTCAAAGGATATGAAAACAGGATTTCAGAGAGATGTGTGAATTTCATGTTTATTGCAGCATTATTCACAATAGCCAAGATATAGAAACAACCCAAATGCCCATCAGTGGAGGAATGGATACAAAAGATGTGGTGTGTGTATGTGTGTACATATATATATATGTATGTATACATACCTAAGGGCCTCCCAGATGGTGCTAGGGGTAAAGAACCTGCCTGGCAGTACAGGAGACATAAGAGATGCAGGTCCAATCCATGGGTCAGGAAGACCCCCTGGAGGAGGGCATGGCAACCCACTCCAGTATTCTTTCCTGGAGAATCCCATGGACAGAGAAGCCTGGCAGGCTGCAGTCCATAGGGCCATACAGTCAGACACGACTGAAGCAACTTAGCATACATACCTAAATGCATACCTATATATGCATTTATATACATGTATACTTACCTGTATATGTATACATGTGAATTTGTGCATGTACATGTGTATATACTATACATGCATATATGTATATGTGTATGATGTATATATAATGATGCAGATACCTTAAAATGGTTGTTTCTTGTATTGAATTGAACCCACTCACCTTTCTCTGTGAAGGCAATGAGGAAAAATATACAACCCTTGGAACAAACAGGAAACAATTCAAAACTTTTCTGGAGAGTCTCCAAATATATTTAAATTAATTTTTTCTCCAGAAAACATTCTATGTACAAACTCCTATGGCATGAAAGTTTGATTCAATCAACAAATGGGGTTCTGGAGCAGATCTCCAAACTCAGGGAAAGGGAAGTGAGTGAGGAAGATAGAAGCTTCCTAGCAGCAGGCTGGACTCCAGTCATAAAGGGCCCTGGGAGCCCTCCTGAGTATAAAGGCAAGTTCTCTGGCACTAAAGGTAACTTCTGAAGAACAATGGCCATGTGTCATTTGTCTTTGTGTTTCTGGTTCTGAGTACAGAACCAGACACCTAGCAAATATCTGATAAATACTTGGTAAATGAATAAACAAACTGAACAGGGATTTGGTTATTACATCTTCTATGCAAGGTGATCATCTAACCTCAATAACAGAGAAAAAAATCTAAAACTAGGTCACAAGATTGAAGCAAAACAAGGAAAAGACATTCAGTACTAAGTTTCTTTAAATGTATTTAGTTGTAAACCAGTATGGTCTCAGAATCAGAAGCAAAGATGAGTCACCAAGCAGAGGTCAAAAGGATTTAGCTAATTAGCTGGGATGTTGAGTCAGGAAGCAGAGGGAGTTATTACTTTTAAATTATTGTACAACCTAATTGGAAAAGGTCAAGAATAATCAAAGGCATGATTTCTTTACTCTTAGCTCATTTATGTTTCCCCAAAAAGTGGAACGAGCCTGGAGCACAACTGTTGAGCAGTCCTCACTCCCTCATCTCTCCTTTCGTCATCTTCCTGCAGTCAGCACATGCACCGCCAGGTGTCCAATGGCTTTGTCTTTTCCCCACCCAGTCAGCCCTCACTTCCCACGTCTTCCTAGGACACCGCCTCTTACTTCAGACATGCCCATCTTAAATGTTCTCATCTTGCATCTCGATCAGCCACACTCCACTCTTGGCTGGTGAAAGCTGCCTAAATTTGTTAATTTGCTTGTGTGTTCAGAAAGGGCATTTGGAGAAGGAAATAGCAACCCACTCCAGTACTCTTGCCTGAAAAATCCCATGGATGGAGGAGCCTGGTAGGCTACAGCGACTTCACTTTCACTTTCAGAAAGGGCATTAATTGTATATTTGGGGTTGCTATAAGTCGGATGCGACTAAGCAACTTCACTTTCAGTTTTCACTTTCACACAATGGAGAAGGAAATGGCAACCCACTCCAGTATTCTTGCCTGGAGAATCCCAGGGATGGCAGAGCCTGGTGGGCTGCCGTCTATGGGGGTCGCACAGAGTCAGACACGACTGAAGTGACTTAGCAGCAGCAGCAGCAGCAGCAGCAGCAGGGAAAACATCATCTTGTTACCTGAATATACCTAAATTGTATATTCAGGCAAAATATTGCCTTGCCTTCTTACTTATAACTGAGGGACACCCTGCCACAATCCCACAAACAGTTTGAAGGTAGTTAGGGACTTCCCTGTGGCTTAGTCGGTAAAGAATCTGCCTGCAATGCAGGAGACCATCTGAAATGCAAGAGACCTGGGTTCGATCCCTGGGTCAGAAAAATCCCTTGGAGGATGAAATGGCAACCCCCTCCAGTATTCTTGTCTGGGAAATCCCATGGACAGAGGAGTCTGGCGGGCTACAGTTCATGGGGTCGCAAAGAATCAGACACAACTTAGTGACTAAACAATCACACATGAGCAAAAATAAACTACAAATTACCAGGTTGCCAAGTTAATAAGAGGTAAATGTTGGTGACTATTATGTAGGCCCATGGACTTTATCCATTTTTATCCAGCAGAGTACCTCTAACCATGAAAATTTTAAAGTGAAGTAAGACCACTGAGGAGATGATCATAGGGCAAATTAACTTTTACTGCCCTTTAAAATCGGAGAAGGCAATGGCACCCTACTCCAGTGTTCTTGCCTGGAGAATCCCAGGGATGGCAGAGCCTGGTGGGCTGCTGTCTATGGGGTCACACAGAGTCGGACATGACTGAAGTGACTTAGCAGCAGCAGCAGCCCTTTAAAATACATCAGGAATCTCAGCTACTATTTTCTGTCAGATCTGGAAACCTGGCTATCAAATTGTTTTAAAACAGCAACTACCCTGGTCAGATCAACACTGCAAGACCTCTCACGGCAAAACTTCAGCACCAGGCCAGAAAGAAAGATAACAGCTGCACTAGCTGATATCTTTTCAAGAATGCCCGAGTCATTTCCCTTCGGACCCCTGGCTCCTTTATTTCTGATTATCTCAAATGCTTCTTATAACTTAATAGTCAAAAACACTATTTTGGTCTGTGGTATCCTTTAGACTCTCCTTCAAAAAAAAAAAAAAAAATGCATCTAGACAATTTAAAAAGTAAAACTGAACTTCCTCAAGATTGTGACCAAGCCACACCAGCCTCCAAGGTTACTCATAACCGAGGGACATCCTGCCACAATCCCATGAATAATTTGAAGATAGTTATGAGCAAAAAGAACTACAAATTAACAGGCTGCCAAGTTAACACAAGGTAAGTGTTGACATCTATTACATAAGCTCATGAACTTTACCCATTTTTTTCCCTTTTCTGTTGTCACTACTGTTACCTTAAATCTTTTCAGAAACAATATAGAATATAAGTGAATTCACAGAAATATATAAATACATATATCTCTATATATACATATACACATATATTCCCACATATGTCAAGTCACTATTCCTAGAAACATCCCCAAAGGAAGCTGCCTTTGAAATGTCTCCCCTTCAAAATAACAAAGTAGATTATAGTCTTTGTTGCAGATTATAACAGTCTCACATATTCAGCAGACAGTCTATAGAACTCAACCAAATACACGTTCCTTCTTGAAAATTGAAACAATGATAACAATTGAAAAAAAACTCTAGCACTGATAAGGAATGCACTTAAACCAAGCTCATACATTTTACAGAGGAAGATAAATGGATTTACCCTGAAGCCTATAGGCCAGAGCTAATTGAAATATTCAGGGGTTCATCTTACCGTAGCTGATTAAACTTACTGACCTATCTACTACCCCATGAAACCCATAGATCAGCCTTAGCAAACAGAAGACATGGAATTACACATATAATGGACTGTATTTATGAAGCAGAACCAGATAAACCAGTGCAAATGATTGGAGATGATGGAAGGGAAATAAAAAAAGAAATTAAGCAGATGGGGACTATACAAGCTCTGACACCCAAGGACATCACTCTACAACCCTACAGTTTACAAATAATAGAGTGATGGTGCTGAGTCATAAAGGAAAGGTTAGGTCACATCCGATAGACTCTGTTCATTATGATAGGGAGGTGAATAACACAATTACCAAGTAAGAAATGGTTTTCAGAGAGCTCTGAATCATAAAATGCATCTTTAAAAGACTGAACATTGAAAGAACTTGATTCCTCAATGTTAACCAACATATGAATTGTTGGTGTGTCAGCCAAACAACTTCAAGAATTAAAAATAATAGAGGAAGAAACTGTCTTATTAGGACACTCTATTTCCTCTTTATTACTTCAAAGTACTCAGACAATTTTCAATTTTAGAGGACCTGTTTTAATAAATACTAATTAGATAAACGTTTTATATTAATATAGTAAAATGTGAAGAATGAAGAATAATGCTTCTAAAATACTTCCAAGATATTTATCTCATTTATTCAAGTGTACCAGGCACATTTCTTGGTTCAGGGAATAGAACAGCAAAAAGTTTTCATTTATTCGAACATTCCCCTGGCTCCATACAATTTTGCTTCAGCTAAGGGTTTATGTAAAACAAAATATATATATATATATATATTTTTTTTTTTTGCTTGTCATTCAAACTCTACTAGATTCTAAATCAACTCTGTTAATACAAAGTAGGACTGTGCCAAGCAGAGTCCTAGCCTCCGGAAATATCCAGATCAGCCTAAATCCATCGATGATCAGCAGGGCTCAGAGCCCAGCCCTGAGGAAACAGATAAACACAGTCACTGCAGTAGAATAAGTGTTGTTAGAGCTAAAAAAATACACTGCTTGTTATAAGAGCAATGGCAAAAGGAGAGAGCAGGGTTTAGTGTGTGAATATATATATATATATGTACATCAATGTGTGTATATATGAATGGAGATATAGCCTGTGTTTTGACTTCAGGAACAGTTAAATAATACTGATGCTCTTCTTCATGAAAATAAAAACATGCCATAGTAATTTGGGATTATAGCATCTGCCAACCAGGTAAACCCGGACTGCAAACCAAGTTCTGCCACTCAAACTCTGCAGCCTTGAAAAGGTTCCTTGCACCCTCTGAGCTTCCATTTTCACCTATAAAATAAAGCTTCCTATAGTACCAAGTTTCAGTGTTCAAAGCCTATCATATAGGAGCATCAAAAACCATTAATTACATTTTTTTATTATTGATATAGAAATATTATTTTAAATAGTCTATTGTTCACCACACATTCAGAATATTCTGTGTTTCATGATAAAGTTTGGCCTAAAATGTTTTTGTTCAAGAATGTAAATAAACAAGGAAGGGTTGTGCCCTTCAAACACACAGGTATGCATGCTCAGAAGAAGAACAACAAACAACCAGGCTGGGCTAAGAGCTTTAGCTTCCTTGGGAGCTCTCATGAGTGCCCAGATATTTTTAGATTATTTTTTAAATGGAAAACAGACACACACACACTGAAAGGCATAAAACAAATACCCAGAAATATTTTGCTTCAATTTTACATGGGTTATTTTTACAGATCTATCTTGCTGTGTGGATTCCATTGAGAATGAAATGAATCCGTGCTATTGCTTCCATGGAAACCTGTTTCTTTGTGATTGGCTGAGCAGTATCCAGGCTTCAACAATATCCCAGAAAGTACAAGTACTGTTAATGTTTAACAGACGCAGTAAAACCTACCAACCCCACGGCATTTATTATGCAACTCACTATTAATAAAGAGGTTCAGATCCATCCTAACATTTTCTCACCCTCTGAATATCCTTGTGAGGTTTTTTCCATTGTTAACCTGACCTAGAGAGGAAAAGGAACTGAGAGGGGGGAGGGGAAGACAGGACCTAGATAGAAAGGCATGAAATCTTGAAGGTGTGATAAGATAAAACCTATCGAGGTTGTAATTACAAGTGTCTTCATTTCATTTGTTTTATTTCAAGATAGAATTGGTTTAAAAGAGGACAACGATATGCCCATAAGGAAATGTGTTGCCAATTTACATTTGATCAGAATTGAAAACAAGAGTATCAAGTCACCTAAGACAATTTATATAACTATGAGCACACTGGTGTAATTAACCAAGATGAGGCAAATGATACAAATCAAATGGCCCAAAGGAAACATGTGTACTTACTAGTGTCCCTGGGAAACAGTCTTTTTTAAAGCATATATGATTTGAAACTCCTAGTGTGCCTTGTATTAAGAAAAGCATCCATATATTTAAAAAAAAAAAAGTCCATTTTGCATGAGTTAAGCTTCCAGGTAATTATTTTTTCCAAAATCTTTACACTGTCTGAATACTTGGGAAGTTCTCCAGTATTTTAAAAGTTATATTTACACCATAGCACGAGGAAATCCACCCCTTAACAAGGGGAGTAGCACTGAAAAGGAGCCAGGGTTTTTAGCGTTTCCTTATTTTATCATGCTGAAACCATGTAACCCATATTGCAACTTAAACCCACATCTTTCCACTGAGATCACACGTGGTCTCCAGACTGAATAAAGCTCAGGTTCTTGATGTCTCATTGCAGAAAGGATTCAGTGAGAGACAAAGTGATAGGTAAGAGGTGGATTTAATATTTATTGAATTTATTTATTTATCTGGCTGCACCAGGTCTTAGTTGAGGCATCCAAGGGCCTGACCTGGGATGGAACCCAGGCCTGCTGCATTGGGCATTCTCTATAAGAATGTATCAATTTTGTGTATAAATCCAATAAAAGTCATGTTAGGAAGTGCTACTGTGTGAAATCATTGAACTATTGATATATCTAAAACTGATATTTGCTACGGAGAAGGCAATGGCATCCCACTCCAGTATTCTTGTTTGGAAAATCCCATGGATGGAGGAGCCTGGTAGGCTGCAGTCCATGGGGTCGCTAAGAGTCGGACACGACTGAGCGACTTCACTTTCACCTTTCACTTTCATGCACTGGAGAAGGAAATGGCAACCCACTCCGATGTTCTTGCCTGGAGAATCCCAGGGACGGGGGAGCCTGGTGGGCTGCCGTCTGTGGGGTCGCACAGAGTCGGACACAACTGAAGCGACTTAGCAGCAGCAGCAGCAATTTGCTGAGAGCCCATAACAATAACTGCCCATGTGCTTTCTGTAAATCTTAAACTAATACAAAGATGGAAGTAGGGTAGGTTTAGAATTGTACATAATAGTACCTCAATTTTAATAAATTAATGTAAACTTGTAAAGATTTAAAAAATCATACATCAAATGCTAAACATGATTATCACTGGGAGTATACAGTTGATTGGGGTTTGTTTTTTTTTTTTTCTTTTACTTTATACCTTAGTCTCTGCACTTTTTTCACACAAAACATGTTATTTAAAAAGAAAAAATTATTTTTTTTGAAATAAATTATCAGCAATTCTTTCATCTTTCTTTGTAAGGACCATTAAACCTTCAATATATAAAGAGCCTTAGAAGTTTTAAAGTATCGTGCAAGCATTATCTTATTCCAGGCACACAACAGCCTGGGAGGAAGATATTACAGAACGCCAAGTCTCACTCACAGATAAGGGAAATGAAGGCCAGGAGTTAGCCGACTTTGCAAGATGGCTGGGGACATAAGAGTCGGAGCTTGAAGAACATATCTGGTGCCATGGGGTCCCTGTTTCCCAACACTTAGATTATGTATAAGATATATTACACTGATGGTTTTCATATCTCTTTAAACTAAGTCATAAGCCCATGTTCACAACATAATTTTTTTTGTATTCCATTCCTGCATGTAACACACCAAGAATCAAGCAGATGTTTAATAAATATTTTAAAATTAACTTACAGCAATCCCTTTCTCTTTGTATATTTTAACACTCATTTATCTATGCAGCTTAGTAAATTTACTAAAGAACTGACAGCACTTTAATCAATTTTTTCTTTACACTATTTTCCAAAGTTTGAAACTCTGGGGTTTTAAATGTGTGTGTGTGTGTGTGTGTACACACTTTCTTGACTATCCATGCAGCTTTAGGGGAAAGGATATAAGAAAAGAATAACATGAATATTCACTAAGCCATTCATAAAGAGTACTACCTAGCAAGGGCAAACTGCCATTGCATCAGTGCCAGGTCTCCATGCCCAGCGGGAAGTGAAGAGAGGGAGACAGGAAGGCCAGAATCCTTCATCCAGCCATTTTCCCAGGCTAGTGCCAGAGTGAGATCAGCAGTCAAGACTAATGGATTTCTAAGGGAGAGTCCCAAGATGCCTGATAGAGAAGGGGGAAATGAAGAGACAAACACCCAAAGATGCCAGGATGAACAGGATATTACCTAGAGTTTCAAAGTTCCTTTCCTGGGTTGCTCATTTGTTCTGAGGAATCCACATCAGCAGAATCACTGCAAACATAGATGAATCAACTAGCAAAAGGTGCCCCTTTCTCCCAGCAGACATGATCTAGACCAAAGCACATAGTACAGTGAGTGGACTGGGGTTTGTAATATACCCCCACTTGTTCCCTGACCAGGGACTCATCCAGTAAGCAACCTGCACCACTGTAGACCACAGCCCTGCACAGAAACTGGAGACAGAATCAAGCTGAGTCAGCTTCTATCCGGAAGATATTTTTGACTCCGTGCCAACAAAGTATGTTTTTGTTTAACAGATAGCACATACACACACATATCTGATATGTAACAAAGACAAAGAAATGATTTATAGAAGTCAGAGGTAAATGAATTTCCAGTTAAAAATGAAAACAGATACCCACTTCATACAGTACAGCAATAACAAATAAGATAATACACATCATGCACAGAGCACAAAGCCTGGTGTGACTCATTCTGTAAAATATTGGTTCTCTGCCATTTCCCTTGAAACTATTTAGATAAGGTGCTGTTACAGTGGTAATTTTTTAAAAATTCAAGTCTTTATTGCCATAAATTGCAAAGCTTTCATATTTTCCCACTTAGGAACAAACTAGACTCCCTCCCTCACTATCATCCTCTCTACTAAGTATGTTTTAGAGTAGCAGGCAGCATGCCATAGACTCTGAACCCATCTGGAAGAACTGTAAATTAGTTTTGTATGATATGTTAGTACAAAACTCAAAGCCAGCTCTGACTTTACATTCTATAATAAAACTAAAATTTGGCTCATGTTTGCAAAAATTTTGCCAGCATTTGCTATGGGTCGGTGATTGTCATTAATCCATAGATATGAACCCATCTCAAAGATGAAAGATTCCAGATCTGCTGAGAGCTGAGCAAAAATCAGGCATATATCCTAGATGTCACTTTGAACACCGTCCCCTCAAAAAATGAAAAGTTGAAGCACAACACTGTGCAGGAAAAATGTGCAGAGTCATATCTTTGAATGAATTTGGGTCACAGTCCTTCCTGTATGCAGTGCCATCTCTTCCAGATGAACCGCAGAAACAGATCAGGTGTTTTGAATGTTTACCATGTCTTCTGGGGTAGCCATGAACTCTCTCCTTCCCTATGTCTTTCTAGTTTAAAAAAAAAAAAATGTAAATGTGTAGAGAATTCACCTGCCATATCTTGACCATATTAAAAGGCAGGGTAAGAAGACAGCATGTACTGTTAATTTGCTCAATCCTGCCCTTGATTACCACAGTGGCACAGAGTGACGCTGTTTCTAAAACAGTCTTCATCTTCTATCCAAGGTTGTAGCCCTCTCCAAACTTCTGAGCCCTGGAATCTCACAAATAAGCAATGACCCCCAAGGTGTATGTTTATATTTTATTAAAATGTCATATAGCCAGATTTTTCTGACCTGGTATAGCTTTAACCAGAGACAATTTCTAGATGATGAAATTCAAGGCAATGACCTAACATGCGGTATTTTAAATAACAGGAAATTGTACAAATCAGAGAAATACTACCATAAAGACAAGTTTGAAAGCAATAGAGGACATTGTACAGAATATAGGTAAAATACTAGAATTAGGCAACCCAAATCAGAATGAAAATGTATACAAAATAACAGAGTACAAACATTCTAACTAGGGAAACAAAAATAGACTCTTTTAAGAACAAGGAGGGCTTCCTTGGTGGATTAGACAGTAAAGAATTCACCTGCAGTGTAGGAAACCTGGGTTCAATCCCTGGGCTGGGAAGATCCCTGGAGTAGGAAATGGCAATCCACTCCAGTAATCTTGCCTGGAGAATGCCATGGACAGAGGGGCCTGGCAGGCTGCAGTCCATGGGGTCACAACGAGTTAGACACAACTGAGCGACTGATACACAAGAACACAGCAGGGGAGGGAAAGATAAGAGAAAACAAGCTAAGTTCTCTTTGGGTTCCTCTGAAACCAGATCATCCAAGGTACCGAGCAGAGAGGAAAACAAAGGACTTCCCTGGTGGTCCAGGGATTAGGACTCTGGCTTCCACTGTAGGGGGCACAAGTTTGATTCCTGGTTGGAAAACTAAGATTATGCATGCTGCCTGGCTCAGCTGAAAAACAGAAAAAGAAAATTTTAAAAAAGAGAAAGAGAGAAGAAAACAGGACCCAAGCTTTGCTTCCATCCTTCAACTCTCACCCAAACATTGTATATTCCTGCCATCTGGTTGACTTTTAGTTCTCATGAAGGACGCAAGTGTCTCTTTTCAAACAACTGCAAATCTCAAACTTCATCTGCACTCACAACCATAGGTAAAGCAGTGACCACTACTGTGATGCTTAAAAAAAACACGTTTCAAAAATAAATATATAAATAATCTTAATTAAATCTCATTGTTTGCATGTGACTCATCTGCCCTGCCATACACATTAAACCCCAAATCTAGGTCAGCTCATTGTTTTGTAATCCACAGTTCCTAGCCCAGCACCTTGAGTAAACAAAATGTTTCAATATTTATTCATCTATTTTCCCCACAGCCAAATATTTTCCTAAATTCAAAATTATCATTTAGTTAAGAACAAATTGAGAGCCATTTAAAATGCAGAAGAGAACGATTTCAGCACCATTCTGTTTTCCCCTGCATGTATCTCTGCATTCATTCAGTCCACAATGAATAAGGTATCTTGCTAAATGTGCCCAGGATACCAGAGTTAAGACAAGGTGTCTGCCCACTAGAATCTAGTTAGGCAGATAACACAGTGAGCGAATGATGGAAGCAATGTTATTTTTCATTGTTAGTAGTTTGGGCTCTAAAATGGTCTGGAAAAAGAGGGTGATGGATTCTAGATCAGGAATTGGCTTCCTTCTGCAGATCCAGGACCTTGGGGTTTCCAGGGGAGATATGATCACAGAAATGTGCTAGCTGTGTAAATGTACATGGTCTTCATGACTCAGGGATTTTATCAATTTCAAGATTGATCCCCATGCACATGGCAGATGCTCTATACTTACTGCTCAAAACAAAGGTGGGCCAAGACAGACAACTACTGAGCTATAAGCTCTTGTGAGTAAGTGATGATAGTCCGACTCTTTGCGACCTCATGAACTATAGACTGCCAGGTTCCTCTGTCCGTGGAATTCTCCAGGCAAGAACACTGAAGTGAATAGCCATTCCCTTCTCCAGGGGATCTTCCCAATCCAGAGATTAAACGCAGGTCTCGTGCATTACAGACAGATTCTTTACCATCTGAACCATCAGGCAAGACTCTCTGAGTAGCCTATAAAAGCAAAAATATGGATAATGACTACTTTTCTGAATAAACAATCCAGCTTCCCAGTTAGCCTTCTTGGGGTACCCTAAGACTCAGGCAGGCCCAAGGCAATCTCACTGTACCATGTCAATTCCAAGAGAGACAGTCCACTAAAATATAGGCAAGGAGGATAGAATATTGGCTGAATTATCTCTGCACTATTCCCAAGGTCTAGACAACGTCTGAAGCATAGCGCCCTAAAGAAAGTTGTTAAGTGAGTAAATAAATTAATGAATCAAGATAGGACCTAAAGCATGGCTCTAAAGCAAAGACATTAAACAGACCAGAGGTCACACAAAGTATAAAGAGTCTTCTATCTTCTCTATTCAAATCGAAATTTACACCACCCCCTCTTGAAAAGGAACTTGGTCCAATACAGTCCTTGGTATTGACCTTTTTTCTTGGAATGAATGAGAAGAGAAATCAGAGCTCTCCCTAGAGTGGGGGAGTATGTGCGATTAATTTATTTTAAAAGAATGCTCAAAGTATTGCTGGGAATACAGTAGAAAACAGAATACACTTCCTTCATTCAGCCTTAGGGTTAAAGAAGGCTTCTTGGAAGTGGGGCCATTTGAGCTATTTACATTCCATGTGAACCACAAACCCTGCTCTTTAGAAGTACTTTGCTCTTGGACTTCAAGAGGAGAGCAATGAGAAAGATGACTTCATACTTTCCCCTATGAAAAAAGAAAGAAAAAACACACGACAACAACAACATTATCACAGGCATCAGAGACTATTTCCTGATGATCTAACACTTAACTATGTATGCTAGCAGCTTACTCAGTGATTCAAGAATATAGAAAGAAAAAAAAAAACTAAGAAAGGAAATACGGCAGAGAATATGGATTTGGAATTTAACTTTGCTTGTGAGTCTAATGTGAAAGAATGAGAGCTACTTTGCCTTAATCTTTGTCTCAAGAGAAAAGCAAGGATTTGTAACCTAGATGTCACCCCAAGGAAGAGAGTTTCAGATGTTTAGGTTTTCAAAGTAAACAACTGAATCATTCAAGATGGGAAAAGTCCAGAAGTTTCTGAAAGACATGACTCTATCCCAGTGGACTCGATGCCCAGGCAATGTGTGTGTGCTACTGAGGTAACATGAAGACTAGATCTAAAACCTGGGCCCTGCAACTCAGCAGAGACTAAAGATCTAGTGGCCAAGTTTCACATGTACACTGTACCACCAAACCTATGCTTTTCAATGAGCCACTTCAGCAGCCAGACCAGAGGCCCTTCCTCAAGTTTTCTGGAACGTATAAGACCCTCACATTACTCAAATGACCAAAAGAAGTTGCAAGGCAAAAACAGATGAGATTAAATTCTCAACATCCTTGCTGGATCAGGAGGGAACACAGCCAAATTTATTTGAACATGAAGAAATACAATACTTCTGCTCCCAGAGTTGAGGAGCCAATTCATACTCATTTTATATGTTTGACCAAAGTTCAGAAACAAAATCAACCTTTTAAAAAACAAAACCAAGCTCCTAGATCTTTGTAAATGAGTGGCAGGACTTCACATTTTGCAGAGCACCCATATTTACCTCAGACACAACCAGTCAACTGGAAAACCAGCCAAGCTTGATAACTTTACCCAATTCCTAACCTTTCCAGACCCTGGAAGAATGTCTGTCTCAAGCAGTTTCAGTTACCGGCCTGAGATGACCCAAGGACTTCCTCCCACTAATAACCATTCGAAAAGAAGGGGGCAAAAATCCACATGCTGAAATGCCCTCCTTGGCCAACCTCCCATTTAACTGTACAAATAGGAACAGAGTAGCTAATGTTTAAATGGAACTAATGTTACCTATCAGTGTTAAAACTCATGTTTTGTGTTTTGTTTTTTCCAAAGACTATATTAACACTGTCTATAGGTAGCAAGAGCTCAATAGTTTCATTTCACTTTTCTAGATAGCAGGCATTCATTGGTTCTTGAATGTTTCATGTCAGGCAGAATTTCTGGCTTACTGTGTTTGATAGAAAGAAAAGAACTCTGGATCAAAACAGAAGGGGAATTGCAAAATGAATTCCAATGAAACATGAGCAAGGAAGTACATCTAAGTAGGTTTTGTTATGACTTAGCATTCAAGGGATAGAGAAAAAAATAAAAAGCAAGTATCCAATGGTTAGATGAAGACGTTTCAGCTCTCCTGTCCTGTGGTCAATCTGCCAAATGCTTTTTTTTCTTCTCTAATCCCATTTTTTAATATCTCATAATTCAAACCTGATTGATCACTTAGTCACATCAGCCTAAACTCACAGACCAATTAAAACAAAATGCTTATGGTAGAGAATCAGGCTTTCAGAGAGCCATCAGCTGCTGGGTTCTAAACATTCCACTAGTCTCATTTCAAGGGCTATGACCCTCCAGGCATGGTTTGATTTTTCAAAGGGGACACATTGCTACTCAGAAGGACTTCTCAGGACACTGTGGGGAAAAAAAGGAGTAAAAACCAGAACAATCTGACAAAAATAGAATGCCTTGTCACCCAAACCCTGAGGCAACTCACACATATGGTGCCGTATTTTAAACATGAAGAAATAGACACTGTCTTAACCGCCTGGTGCTGTTAGGATAGCAACTTCAAGAGAGCACATCCTTCCTGGTAAATGTCTGTGGAGCAGCGTCGTCCTAAGGGAGGCTCTTAGGGGATTGCTGGCAAGGCTGCACGGGGCAGTGGTGTAGGTTCTATAGGGCATCCTCTGAGGGGCCGGGCAGGGGGCTGAGATGGTGCTCAAGGCACAATGTACCCTGACGAAAGGCTCAATTAGTCTGTAGGAAGGGGACCTTTCCCTACTTGGTCCACAGAAGAGCCACATATCTGCAGTTTGTCTAGAGGGGATACATTTCCTTATCTGCAAAAAGGCACTGTATATGCTAACAGCTTGGGAGCTAGGTAAGAAATGGGATGGATAATGATATATCGTCCACAAACCTGACAATGCTGAGACGAGAGGAACCGTCACTTTTAGGTTATTATTATTCAGTCAGTCATGTCTGACTCTGCAGCCCCATAGACTGCAGCACACCAGGCTTCCCTGTCCTTCACTATCTCCCGAAGTTTGCTCAAAATCATGTCCATTGAGTCAATGATGCCATCCAACCATCTCATCCTTTGTCATCCCCTTCTCCTCCTACCCTCCATCTTTTTTAGCATCAGGGTCTTTTCCAATGAATTGGCCCTTCTCATCAGATGGCCAAAGTATTAGAGCTTCAACTTCAGCATCAGTCCTTCCAATGAATATTCAGAGTTGATTTCCTTTAGGATTGACTGGTTTGATCTCCTTGCTATCCAAGGAACTCTTCAAGAGTCTTCTCCAGCACCACAGTTCAAATCTCTTGTTCACTTTAGCTCCTAAAGCCCCACCCATCTGCAACCCTGGGATACTGGAGCTTTTGGAAAAAGCCAACCAGAGAGTTGATGCCAGGTCAAGGTTTCCTTCAGGAGAGGGTAGGAGTATAGAAAAGAGGGGGAAGGGCTGACATGTTTCATGTCTAAACTTTATGACGTTTGAGGGCAGGAACTCTGTATTATTCACTATTGTATTCTTAGTACCGTGCATGCAACAAACCTGTGTGGAAGGAATGCACTCAAAGCCATTTTATTCTTTTATCTTGCTTGTGTTTTCAGTAACAGAGAGATGGTTAAACCTATCTTTATTTATTTATTTTTTTATATCCACAAAATTCAATCCTATGTTAATCTGGCAAATAAGGCACCTATGTGAACATTTTTTTAAATCTTTTAAAGGATCATAGGACCTTAGCGCTAAAAGTGTCTTAGTCTAATCTGCTTAGTTGCAATAAAGGCAGCAGTGGTCTAGAGAGTTTAAGTGGCTTGTCATTGATTTCAAAACCAGTTGGAGGCAAAGCCAGAACTGGAGCTCAGAACAACAGATCCCCAAACCCAAAGTCTTTCTCCAAGATCTCTTGACCTGAGACTAAGAGATCAGGCACATATAAGCCTCTAAGATGAGTGTTGTCTGCTGTGTTAGGCAGTCAGCCTCCCACGCTGAGAAGGTCACACCTTTGCAAGCACCAGCCCCATTTCCCTAGTGCTAACTCTGACACTACACAATCAGCTGTATGTTTGTGTACTCTACACACTCCTGGACTCAAAAGTGAGTAATCAGATAGCAATCTGAAAACATTTACATAAATGGGCCCCAAAGAAAATACCTACTAGTCTGTCACTTTCAATTTCTTTGTGAAATGAGCCATGGAACTTTGAAAAACGATCAACACTGCAGAGCACGTAAATGTGTCATACACCATCGTTTAACATTGGAAGGGCTAGGTCAGAGCAGTAATAAACTGGGAAGCCCCATGGAGTCATAGGAAAGTGGTCTGGGTTTTGCAAATACCATGCATCACAGATACTGAGGAGACCCACCATAAGGTAGCCAGGATGAAACAAGAGTCATTTCTTTCTCGGGCAAAGTATTCCAGTGACTGCCGTAGAACAAGGTGGAAATTGTTCCTAAAGAATGCTGGATTCCAGACAACTAGGGAATAACATTTAAAAGGGTAACTTTGTCTAGGGAGGAAGTACAGATTTTCTGACCTCCATTTCTAATAACTGGAATGGCATGTGTGTCTGGTAACTCAAAAGGGAAGACCATTATAATAGATGGAACATTTTAGTCAAATAATTACAAGCCATCCCTTACTCAGGCAAAGGAACCAACTGGTTGGGTGTGGTAGGAAAGTGAAAATTCAGAATCTCAATCACATGGGGTCACACAGGCATTTTTGGCACAAGATGAACTTGAAAAATATAATAAAGAAAAAATCTACATCAGGCAACAGATTTATGGGCTGAAAATGTCCCTTTGCCCTTAAAAAGACTTCTGGAAATAGATTTTCATTATATTTTGGACAACATGATGTTCTATCTTTTGTATCTAGAAAGTTCAAAATGAACCAGCTATGAAAGAAAATAACTGTCATACCTTTATGTCTCTTGTTTCTATGCAATATTTTCTCAACTGAGAATATTTCATGCCTGGTATTAATTACCATTTCATTTCTATTGAGTGCCAGTGTTAAAGATGCTGCATTGAAGACGTGATGAAAACTAACTAAATTGGCAAAATGGAGTTGAGGGTAGGTGGTTATTCAAGGAGCTTGTGCAGCTTTCTAAAACTTGAAGCTTTTCCATAGCAGGGTTCTATACATAAAGAATTTTTATAAATGGCTAAGATTATGGAAGAGAAAAGAAGGGAAGGACCTGAAAGGAAACCTTGTAAACAGCTGTCTAGAACTGAGTTGATATGGTTTAAACTCTAAACCATACCATCCAGCTTAAAATAATCAAGAATGTTAAGGGAGGGGTACTAACAAATTATTCTTTAAAGATAAAGTTGGTTCCCCATTTGAGCAACAAAACATAGTAGTGTTGGACTATAACCAAAAATACAAAATGTATAGTCATGTATACATACTGATATTAAATTTTAAAATATTAAATAGTGAATGAATGGAGGAAAATAGACCAATCTCCCTTGCAGAAGAATTTCAAATAATTTCCATAGATACTTTACCCTTAAGGAGGCTGAGCATAATTCCCCATTCACTCCTTAAGTATGAGTTGTGCACAGTAACTTCTTTCCAAAGGAAGGAAGAGTATATACTGTGAAAGAAGGGAGGTTGGGGTGGGGAGAAAAACTTTACAGTGGAGAGATCTGGCAAACACTACCTCCATCAGTTAATTAAGGCGAACACCAGTGATAAGTCACATTCACACCATGGACCCTTGGTAAGATGTAATGAGTACAGTGTATTATTTCTCTGTGTGTTTTTCTTGTTTGTTTTGTTTTTATTTTTGCATAAAACTCATAACCTAGTCTACTCATGAGGAAAACAAATACATCCCAATTGAGGGATATTCTACGAAATCCCTAGTAGGACTTTCCAAAAGTGTCAGGATCTTCAAAAACGAGAAGAGCTTTTTTTTAAAAACAAAACCAAAAAAAAAAAACTGTCACAATCAAAGGAGCCTACAGAAACATGATTTCTGAATGTAATGTGGTGTCCTGGAGGGGATTCTGGAATGGGAGAATGACATTAAGAAAAAACTAAGGTCACAGTATGGACTTTAGTTAAAAGTAACATATCAACATGGGTTCAAGTATGCCATAGTAATGTCACATTCTAACAACAGGGGAAACTGGGCCATGGAAACTCCCTGGACCATATTTCTGTTTTTTCTGTATTTTTCTAAAATAACTCTAAAATAAACATTCATTTAAAAAAATAAAACGGAAGTTGGTTTTGGCAAAAAGGACAATAGAAGAGGTGAGGAAATAGAAGTTAATAGTCAAAAAGTAGGAGCTCTCAACCCAATGGAGCCTGATGTGTCAGCATTAGAAAAACACAAAGTCAAAATTCACCTCTGAATGCCAAGGAGAACTGTTTGAAACAATGCATTAAGAAAAGTGGGGAGGTATTCATAAGCACAATGAACACTTTGCCTGAACAGGAGCAAAAAAATAAGCCGCCTGTGGGAAGGCAAACAGGCCAGGGTCACAGACACGTCTTACATAGCATCTAAAATGAGATAAAGCACCCGATGAGAGGAAAGTGTTAAGCAAACAGGGCCCGAGTTAGCCACAAGAACTCCCATGTTATGTGTTCTCCCTAGTGTTTCTAATTATGAGGAAGTCAAATTCTTTCTACAAAATATCACATTGACATTTTTTGTCACTTTTACAAAGGTTTTGATGTCTCGATACAGACAGGAACTGCTTCTCACTACTTTGAATTTTGCCTCCTAGGAAAGAACCTGAAAACAACATCTTGCAACACTGGATCTGACCAGCCTTCCATTTCAGCAGCAGGTTCTTAATTTGGAAGGACTGAATCATCCATTTCTCACCTTTCTCACCAGCCAAGTATTTTTAACTTACTGTCAGCTACGGAGTGAACATAGTTTATAAGAGAAAAGATAGCCCATTTTTCACTTTTCCACTTTTGGCTGCTGAACCCAAGAATGCATCACAGCAAAAAGGAGGGTCTTTTATATGAAAATAATATTGGTTTAACATTTTTTTTCCATTTTGTTAAGTACCTAAAATGAGTCCCTGCTACTGACAGGACCCACTTCTTACCTAGAGGCAGCTTTTCTGCACTCTCTGAAGTACAGAAACTGTGGGCAGCAGCCTTGAGCTCCCCAGTGGCCAGGGTAGGAAGGTCATGGGGATGCATCCAGTTCCCCATACCAGAAGGACCTGACCTGGAAGTTGAGCCTCTGTGGACCTGTTCTCCTTGACCTCCAGGTTCTGGAATGGGAAAGAGACAAATCTTGAAGTGTTGCTCAAGAGCCACTGGACACACTGATAGTCAGAAACTCAACTTCATAAAAACACTTAATTTCAACATCTAAAAGAAACAGTTGAGGTTCTATTAGATTCTTAGGTTTAAATTGAGAAAATGAAAGTAGGGAGAGGCCAAATAAAGCAAAACTTTGAATAAGAAGAGAGCGGCATTTTCTCATCATCCGTTTAAGCAGATAAAATGGCAATTAAAAACATTTATGCATGGCTTTTGTTTCTCGTTTTGTCTGTTTGCATGACAGATAAAGAATAAAGAATAGATTTCATGGTCAGGGACAGAAAGGCACATGGCAATGACTGGGTGTTGCAGAATGATGAAATTCAGTTCTATTTGGTGCAATGAAGAACAGAGGAATAGATTATACCTTGGAACAGAAAGGCAAGGAGAAATATCAGAGCCAAAGAAGACAATGATGAACAGAGAGGCATGCTGAGCACATACTCCATGCCCGAAAGTGTGGGCACAAAGAAGATGAGGGAATTTAAGATGAGAAAAATTTACCTATAAAAGGTGATCAGAGTGAGGTGCTAAAGGTGGGGAGGCTTAAAGACAAGTGTTTGGGTAAAAGCCTGCATAGTCCACGCAGAAGGAAATAGTGAAAATGTTTGAAGAAAAGCCCAAAGTATCTGGTTTGTCCTCAGAGTCTTTCAAGACATACTGGATAGACGAGTCAAACTCAAGTCCATTAAAAAGTAAATAATCATAGCAAACACTTCTATAGCAACTGCTCTATACCAGACACATGTAAAATAATAACTCAATAATCCTATGAGGCAGGGACTTAGTTGTCCTACTTTACAAATGCAGAAACTGAGACACGACAGGGTCAGGTGACTTACCTGCGGTTACACAGGTGATCACAGCTGCCATCAGACAAAAGCTGCCTGCCACCTGCAAAGAACATGCATCCTCACCTTAGAACTGTGTTGCCATCTAAAATAATTGTTTCAAAGTGAACTGTTTGGAACCACTGTATTTCTCTTACATTTGTTCTTTCACTCAATGGTGCTATAAATATCTACTGAATGCACTCTATGCACCAAGCACTGTTACAGGTTGTAGGGGTAAAAAACAAAATATCCATGCCTTTCTGAGCATACGCTTTAGTGAGGGACAACAGGTAAATTAATATCCATGAGAATGATATAGTATATTATATGGAAATGAGTATAGCAGAGTCACGCTTCCCTGGTGGCTCAGTGGTAAAGAATTCACCTGCCAATGCAGGAGAGGTGGGTTTGATCCCTTGCTCAGGAAGATTCCCTGGAGAAAGAAATTGCAACCCAGTTCAGTATTCTTGCCTGGAAAATCCCATGAACAGAGGAGTCTGGCCAGCTACCATCCACAGTATCACAAAAGAGTCAAACACAACTTAGCAACTAAACCACAATAATCCCAGGCAGAGGGATCAGCAAGCGTGAGTACCCTCAGGTCAAAATGGCACAAGATGTCCAGGGGGATTCTGTAGCCAGAGTGCATTTATCTCTGGTTAAGTCCCTAGGCCAAGCTTTAAAGTGTCTTTTACTCCATAAAAACGTGAAATACAAGTGGTCTTTAAACTACATGTACTTCACACACTGTTCTCCAGAAGGATTCCCTTCACATATCATTCTTCCAGAAATAACTTGAAGGCCACCAGCTCCTCCCAGAGTCTTCTTTTATCTCTTGCTAGAAGTGGTGCATGCCTTTTCCGAATCCCTTATGTTATGTGCCATTTCCCACCTTGCTTCTGATGAGAGTTGCCTTTCTATCTTATCCTCTCTTTAAATAATACATTCACTGAGGGCAGGAAATGGACCTGGTTAACTGTTTCATTCTCTAGAGTTTAGCCTTGCTCAGAATTAGAATTCAACAAACATTTGAGAAGGTTTGACTGTGTTCAGTTCAGTTCAGTTGCTCAGTCATGTCCGACTCTTTGCGACCCCATGAATTGAGCACACCAGGCCTCCCTGTCCATTACCAACTCCCGGAGTTCACTCAGACTCACATCCATCGAGTCAGTGATGCCATCCAGCCATCTCATCCTCTGTCATCCCCTTCCCCTCCTGCCCCCAATCCCAGCATCAGGGTCTTTTCCATAGAGTCAACTCTTCGCATGCGGTGGCCAAAGTATTGGAATTTCAGCTTTAGCATCATTCCTTCCAAAGAAATCCCAGGGCTGATCTCCTTTAGAATGGACTGGTTGGATCTCCTTGTAGTCCAGGGGACTCTCAAGAGTCCTCTCCAACACCACAGTTCAAAAGCATCAGTTCTTCAGTGCTCAGCTTTCTTCACAGTCCAACTCTCACATCCATACATGACCACTGGAAAAACCATAGTCTTGACTAGACGAACCTTGGTTGGCAAAATAATGTCTCTGCTTTTGAATATGCTATCTCGGTTGGTCATAACTTTCCTTCCAAGGAGTAAATGTCTTTTAATTTCATGGCTGCAGTCACCATCTGCAGTGATTTTGGAGCCCCAAAAATAAAATCTGACACTGTTTCCACTATTTCCCATGTATTTCCCATGAAGTGATGGGCACAGATGCCATGATCTTAGTTTTCTGAATGTTGAGCTTTAAGCCAACTTTTTCACTCTCCACTTTCACTTTCATCAAG
The DNA here is from genome assembly GCF_032452875.1 of Bos javanicus. Lineage (NCBI taxonomy): Eukaryota > Metazoa > Chordata > Mammalia > Artiodactyla > Bovidae > Bos > Bos javanicus. Next base: position 89,611,423 of record NC_083868.1, read on the forward strand.
AGGCTTTTTAGTTCCTCTTCACTTTCTGCCATAAGGGTGGTGTCATCTGCATATCTGAGGTTATTGATATTTCTCCTGGCAATCTTGATTCCAGCTTGTGCTTCTTCCAGCCCAGCATTTCTCATGATGTACTCTGCATATAAGTTAAATAAGCAGGGTGACAATATGTTGTTACTCTGTGCTTTCCATCAAATTAAGCTCCAAATTAGAATATCATTAATTTCACATCTATATTTTATTATAATGATGGAAACATATTGTTAACCATACTTTCTTGAATTTTTAATATTCACAAAGGTTTTTACCAAACTACTGCAACTCATCAACAAAGTTACAAGCTAATATTTTAAGCTTCAATGATCTTAAAGAGTAGCACATCTTTCCCACACAACCATAAAAGAAAAAGATTAGTTTCAACAACTTTGTTGTAAATAAATAAAATGGCAGACTGCAAAATATCTTTGCTTATGTAATCAAAAAGAAAAAAAGAATAACATACTTAAATATCTCAAGTAGATAAAACATGTAAAAACTAGACCAAATTTTCTTTTTATTTATTTATTTTTTTTGGGTCTAATTTGGCATTGACTAGTGGCTTATGACGTACTACTTCCTGACTGGAAAATCAATTACACAAGATGTCTTTTGTAAGGAAATGTAAAAATCTGACATAGGGTTGTTACGATACTATAGCCAATAAGTCACCATCAAACTGCTTTCAAAAACTGAGAGGTAGAGAAAAATGTAAGAAGAGCGCTACAGAATTTAAAAGAATTTGCACTGAATTTCTCTTTATTCCTCTGGTGTAGAAAGTAGCCTAAAATGTCATATAACAACAACAAAAACAAGAGTCATATAACCAATCTGAAGTTGACCAAGCAGACATTTCAGTTCCATGATTATTATTACTTTTAAGAGTAAGAAATAATGAGGGAAATCATGAGAGAAAAAATGCCTCTTTACTTGGGAAAACAACCTTCTTATTTAGGATTGTTTCCCTCTTTTGTGCTTTCTCTCTGTGAGGTGATTTGGGTGACACTAGGCTGGGGTCCCTGGCCTCTGTAGAGGAGACTCCTTTGGGGAAGCTGGCCCCTGGCTCGAGGAAGGCTATTCCATAGACCCCAATCTAATCTCCAGTTGGACGGCAGATGATCACTGCTGATGCTTGGACTGGACAGCCCAGTGCCCACACAGGACTCCGTCTTATTGCAGAGGGACTGAGAGGGGAAAGCAGAGGCAGAGTTCTAGACATTAGACCTTAGAAACTTTCTCAGTCCCAAGGAAACATAATTTAACACTCTGGGCCATCCTGGGTTTCAAAATATGAGCCTCTCTAAGTAGAAATCATTTCCCCCTTTCCCCTTCCCTCTTCCTAACCCATAATTGTCTTTCCTTCCAAATCATAATAGCATCACTTCCTTAATTGTCTTGGATACAATTTTTTTCCCAAAGCCAAAGCTAGTTGTCATTCTCACCATCCACAATAAGAATGTTCAGAGTACCTACCACATGACTCACTGCTAAATTTGGAAAATTCATGCTGAGCAAGACAAATATGGTCCTTGTATTCATTAAGGATAGAAGGAAAAATGAGTGCCCAGAAGTATAGGGAGCAACAACTTTGATCAACTTGATACAAGAATGTATCACACAATGAAAGATATTTGTAAGCACTGATAGAAAATGAGGTCCTTAGGGCTATGTCAGAATCACATGGGGAGGCCTGTCAAGCTCCACCACCAACAGTCACCACCACCACCCCACCTCTACCCCAATGCCAGTGCTAACCACCTTTCCAGGTCCTCTCCTACCCAAGATAATGGCAACATTTGTAAATTTCTTCTCAGAATCTTTTCTTCCACCCTCCCACCCCATCCCAGTAGTCTATAGTGGGTAAGCGGGGCTGCATTGGGAAAATAGGGTACTTTTTTCCAAAGTTCATTCATGAAATTAGCAGAGGCAGGCACCCAAGGCAAACAAATAAACAAACAAAACTTCTGGAGATTCTGAAGATTTATCTTTTGACTATCAAAAGTCAAATCCTGTAAGACTCAGAACAAGCATTTATAAAATGGGAAAACTTGAGCAGGGAACCAGACAGCCAAAGAGCAGTATTGGGACAACTTGGGGAGGAGCTAAAAGTCTGAGAGGCTCATGTGCCAGAGGACCTGAAGACTCACTGGGCACACCGCCCTCTCTCCGGATTGACATTTGGGAACCACAGTTGTGTCCACAGCAGAAGTCACAGGTGAGAGCAGGGATCTCAGAGCAGAAGAGGCTTTGAGATTTCCTGGCTTCCCACAATGTGTTTCAGACACTTAGCTCACAGAAAAGCCCTGTGTCCAACATGGACTGTAAGTTTCCCAGGGCTGAAGGGAGAAAACACACGGCAGACCCCCCGGTCAGTCCCCAAAGTAATGTCTTCCACAGGGCAGTACATGGAAAACAGCCGGGAGTTTCAGAGGAGGGACACCCCCACCCCCACACTACCAAAAAAATGAGTTATAGAAGTGGCTGAGGGAGGTGATGACTCATGGTTCTGGGGTAAAGGATACAGACGGCATAAACCCGGCATTTGTTACAAATGAAATATCCATAACAAATTCTACTAGAGTCACTAATAGGAGAGTTAGAAACTAAATAGTGTTTGTATCCACACCAGAAGAGGCAACATCACATCTAAATTCACTGCATTTGCCACAAGGAGTTTATAGAGTGTAGGTCTTTGGGAGACCAAAGAGCAAATGGAAGGAGACTCCACTTAGAGGACCAGAGCCATCAGAGGAAGACAGAAAACCTGATGACCTTTCTCCTATGCCATAATAATCTGCCAGCGACTAAGGGAAAGCAGAAAGAAAGGGAGGAAAATTCTGATTAGACCGAATATTAAGCCAAAAGAAACAAAGATTTAAACTAGAAGGGAATGTTGTCGAAGTGACAACAGAAAGTTTTCAATTAAAAGCAGAGTAAGAGACTCCAGGGTAAATTTCAGATATAAAGAAAAGTTTTGGCTTTGCATATTCAAGCTTGTGGACTTATAACACTCACATCTTTTTTGGGGAGTGTGGCACCAAAGAACAGATACTCCTCAACAAATTTATTAACAGCACATGGCAGGATCAGAGACACACTATAAATCTAAATTATCTTCTTTCTCAACACTGGAAAAATCATGGTAAACTCATAAACAAAGTTAGTAATGGGCAACCAACTGAAGATCATAAGAAACTATAGTGATTAATTAATTCCGCCAAAGACCACTGCATGGTTTTTCTCATTGCAACATTTTGTTATAAATGAATAATCCAGAGCAATTTCTAACAGAGTTACTAAAAGGAGAGTTAGAAACTAATTAATAATTGTGTCTACTCCAGAAGAGGCACTATCACATGTCAACTCACTGGACTTGCCCTGGGGAAGCATAGAGACACAGTGGTTAGAGCATGAGCTCTGGAGTCAGGGATGTGACTTCTAATTCCAACTCTGCACTGATATACAAAATAACATGTGTGAATCCCAAATGCATCAATTACAACAAGTGAAAGACGTCAAATACAAAAGACTATATACCATGTGTGCTAAGTCACTTCAGTTGTGTGCAACTCTCTGTGACCCTATGGACTGTAGCCCTCCAGAGTCCTCTGTCCATGGGTTCTCCAGGCAAGAATACTGGAGTGGGTATAATTCCATGACCTTCTCCAGCGGATCTTCCCAACCCAAAGATCAAACCCACATCTCTTACATCTCCTGCATTGGCAGGTAGATTCTTTACCACTAGCACCACCTGGTAAGCCCTATATACTGTGTGATTATTCCATCTAAATGATATTTTGGAAAAGGCAAGTTTATAAGAGCAAAACAGATCAGTGGTTGCTAGACCTGAATGCAAGAGTACGGGTTGACTAGAAAGGGTCTGGAGAATTTGCAGTGGGGATGGGAAAATTCTACATCCACAAGTCACTTGTCATTTGTCAAAACTCATATAAATGTATGTCAAAGAAAGTGGAGTCATGTACGGATTTGAGAGTTGGACCATAAAGAAAGCTGAATGCCAAAGAATTGATTCTTTTGAATTGTGATGCTGGAGAAGACTATTGAGAGTCCCTTGGACAGCAAGGAGATCAAACCATCAATCCTAAAAGAAATCAACCCCGAATATTCACTGGAAGGACTGATGCTGAAGCTAACTTCTAATACTTTGGCCACCTGATGTGAAAAGCCAACTCAGTGAAAAAGACCCTGATGCTGCCAAAGAGGTCAGGAGGAGAAGGGGTTGACAGAGGATAAGATGGTTGGATGGCACCACCAACTTAATGTAAGTGAGTTTGAGCCAGCTCCAGGAGATAGTGAAGGACAGGGAAGCCTGGCATGCTGCAGTCCATGGGATCACAAAGAGTTGGACATGACTGAACAATAACAAAGAGAGTGAATTTGACTGGATGTAAATTTAAAAATAGGTGCTTTCTTTAAAAATAAAAAAATCCCCATTTTGCCATTAAATGGCTGTTGCCCCAGTTACCAAATCTTTTTGTGCTTCAGTTTCTTTACTGCAAAAGATTAATAGAAGCACCTTCTACACAGGAGCACTATGAGGATTAATTGAGGTAGTATGAATAAAATATTGAGTTAGCCAAAAAAGTTTGTTCAGGTTTTAGATCTCTGGAAAAAACCAAAACGAAATTCTTGGCCAACTCAGTACTTAGAGTCTGTCACATTGGAAAGCCTTGGTGAACAATCATCGTCATCATCTTCACCATCACTGTCAACACCCTGATCTGCATTGGGTCTAGTAGATTCTGTGATGCTCTGCTAAGACCCCTCTTCAACCGTGCACCGACCAGTTCCCTAGGTGCTGAGAGTATCGGCTGCTATACCCTCCAGCTGCCTTCCTCACTGGACACTGTCCTCCAGTCCAGGCCTATCAGCCAGTCATCAGCTACTGGTGGTCCCAGGTGTAATCTCGGGTTGATGTACCAACCCCCATTCTCAAAAGTTGGGACAGTTCTGAAGGGCCATCTCAACTCCAGAACTTTCAGTAGGATTGACTTTGGCCTCAACTGCAACCACATGGTGGGTCAAACACTGCTCAGCTGTGACATCTTCTTCACAGTCAGTAAAGAAAATAAGTGTACAGACTCTGGAGACAGACTGCCTGGGTTCATTTCCTGACTTGGCTATCGCCATGGGACCTTGGAAGTCACTTACCTCCTCTGTGGCTAGGTTTCCTCATGGGGTTCTGGCAAGGATAAAATGAGCTAATGCATGTAGCAGCACTTTGAACAGTACCTGGCACATAGCAAACACTGAATTAACTGCTGTTATTACCCAGCTCCCAAGGATCCAGCCTTCATCTGAATCTCTGTGACCTTCACTGTCTGATCATTTTCTCTTAGCTTATTTCAAAACATTACTTATAGATTTTTTTTCTTTTTTTGTGTGCTTTTTTGCTTTATTTTAATTGGAGGATAATTACTTCACAATATTGTGACAGGTTTTGCCATACATGTTATTTACATTTTTAATCCAAATCCATGTTTTATGTTGTTTCATCTCAACTAAAAATATTAGTCCTATATTTTTCAGTTCACAAGATGGGAATTCAGAGAAATGATATGATTTGCCTGAGACCACACAGTCAGACAGTGTGACACCAATTTTTCATCAGAATGTGGGTTTTTCAGATTATACCTCACTAGTTATATAAGCAGCTGTTGTAAAACCTGCTCCATTATATATATTTAAGTGTATGTGCTATGTAAAATACAGATCTCAATGAGGAGACAGTCATTATGTAAAAGTTGGAAAATATTAAAGCATGATTGTTCAACAGCCTCTCCCAAATACTGCGAAGCCTATTACATTTCCAACAAATCATTGGTTGTCTGGTCTCTGAATATTTTCAGTGACAAGGAGCTCATACTTCCCGAGACAGCTTGGTTTTGTGATGCTCTCTCCATTGGTAGGGAGCTATCTATATTAAGCTGCTTTGACTAACTACTACTTTGCTTCATTGGTTTTAGCTTTGCCTCAGGAGCCACACCAAATAAAATAAATCCTTCATCCATGTACTACCCCTCCAAATACTTGAAAACAGTTATGATATTCCCATTCTTGTTTTCAAGCTCAGTAATGAAGATTATCTTTCCCCAACCCTCCCACCACGAAGTTTTCAGCCACCTTTCCATCCCATGCACATTCCTCTGGACACACTCCAGTTTTCCAACATCCTGAAATATAATGCCTGAATCCAAACATAGATTCCTATCTCTGAATTGAGCAAGTCAGAAAAAAAAAAAAAAAAAAAAACACTAAAATCCACATCGATATAAATACTATGCTTTCATCAATTCAGCCAAGAAATCCTACTATTTTTTGGAAGTCATGTCATCCTGGGGACTCATGTGGAATTTACTTTCAGTTAGACTCACCAATGTTCATTCCAAATCTCTTTCCTGTTCCCACTCTATCCTATCACTGTGCTATTTCATTGTGATCATCCACATAAAATTTTTCTGGTTAGATGTAACTCATTATTTCAATATGCCAGGAACATTTTGTTAACTAGTCTTCATGTTGATATTTTACATGTTAATATTAACTTCGTCCCAGCAGCCTGCCATTGAGGCAAAACATTTATGAAAACAATGGCCTGCAAATAATGGCAATAACAGAGACCTCCCTCAAGCACGCTATTGGCAATTTATGCCTCCTCGAGGTTCTGTGTTACAAATCTCACTCAGCACTATGATCCAATCTATATCCCTCCATGTTGTTCTCAGAAATGGCCATGAGCGACTTAATCAGATGCCGGCCAAAATCTTAGCGTGCAACATCTATGTCATTCCTGTAATTTCCTGATCTACCAACTCTCTTTTGTTGTCTTGCAAATATTTCCAGCTCAAAGAAAAGATGTATTGAATATTATGCTAAAGGGCAAACAATGACCTTTGGGTGAAATTCACAAGATTTTCTGAAGACTGGCCCTGAGGACTATGAACTACCCAGAGAGAAAACACAGCCTGTGTACAGGGGTTAATGAGAACAGGACACATTTGAAAAACTAAAACAAATTCATATGTTAGAAGGGAAAAGGTACAAGAGAAGAAGAGAAGAGGTTTGAGGATGGAAGGAGAGAAGAGGGGCCAGACCTTGTAAGTCAGGTTAGGAATTTGGACTGTATCCTGAGGGTAATGGGGAGCCACTGATTGACATTAACATGAGGGTGACATGATTGAATTTACATTTTACAAAGATCACAGGTGAAGCTGTTCTGGGGACCTCTGGTTTCTCAGAGAAGTGGGAATAGTCAACAAGGCAAGGAGCCTGTAGCTCCATCACTGAGCTAATCAGGAAACCCAAAGGAGGGTTAGCTTCTTCTTGGAGGAGGCACGCTTCCTCTGTGCTCATATAATTATCTACACTCATCACTCCCACAGAGTGAGGCTGTGCGTGTGTGTGTGTGTGTGTGTGTGTGTGTGTGTGTGTGTGTGACGGGAGAAGGACGGGAATAGGGGGTGGCTTACATCACAATATTCGAGCATCCTTGCATGTCACTGCAGCGTTAAATTCTTACTGTCACTGAAGGTTCTTCCAGCTCAGCAAGCCAGGTTGCTAAGAGTTGCAAGGTTCAGAGAGCTTAATTCATAAGCTGCAAAGTATACAAGCACCAACTACCAATATTGAAAGAACCAAGGAAGTGACAAAGGGTTGACAGATACTTGATTAAAATGTCATTTTTACCAAGCATCCTGCTGTCAAAAAACTGTAACAGATGATTAGGTGGTAAATTGAGAATTCCTTATGTCACTTGTTAAGAAAAGTCATCCATAACTTGCAAACAAGGACAAGAGGATAAGTGCACATTGTTTCAAAGTCACACTGAATGGTGTTTAACAAGCCTTTTTGGTCTGGGATTACTTAATTTTCTAAAATAATCTACCATGGCGAGATTTTGGTATTTAAAATTTCAATTAAAGGCCTAGGTTCTATGAAGTTACATGTTAATTTGTAGCCCTGTTTCTGGTACAGAAGCAATAATTTCTGTTTGAGAGAAAAATAACCTCAAATGTTACAGTTTCTTATACTGTTGATGACTCACAGTTTAATTCTAATGCAGCAGTCTAACTTAACATTCCCTTATTACATTGCCTACAAACAACCAGCTCCTCACAAGTTCTTTGAAGCAGCTTTATGAGTTTACTGTCTTTCTCATTAATTAATGAGCTAGATAATATCTTTAGCATGTGATTATTCTATATTTGCATGAAAGTCATGTTTTAGTTTTTTGAAAATTATACTTTGACATTCTGAGCACTAAACATTTTAGTTGAATGCTTCACTGAACCTAGTTTCACTGCTAGATTTTAAATCTGATTGTTGGGGGTGACCTTTTTTTCACTATGGGTCTTTGCTCTATTTTCTTCATTTTGAAATAGTAATTTCAAGTAAACTAATATTGGGTAGACTTTTACATCTTCATTTCTGTCATCTAAGAAAAGACACAACTTATTCGAGAGAGTATTTATACCTGGGGGCAGAAGGAAAGTAAATACCTATCTTTTCTTTTTGACCACTTTCTTTCTTCATTTTTTTACTGCTAAAAATTTTCCCAAGGCAAAAAATATATATATTTTATAGAAATGTCTTCAAAGTTGTGAGAAAATTCTTATCCATTTGAACGAATGGTATATACATTAAAACCGACTCAAAATGCCCCTTTTTGCTTTATCATTGTGGCAGGGTCTGCAGTCATCCTTATTAGTTAATCCTACAGAGTTCTTATGCTTAGGGGTTTCCACCTGATACAATAAATATACATGAAAGCAGGTGCTGCTGCAAGAGTATTCGCTCAGTGTTGGTTTTTTACAGATACATGAAAAACAGTAAGAAAAATAAAAGACTGAATTTTGGAAAATCTTCTCAAAATCTACCAGCTGAAAGAATCCAAACCTTTTGCTTCATTTCCTGAGGAGATTAGGCTGTCCAATTAAAATAAAGCGTGGTAGATATATTTATGACCACCACCTGAATTTTCCATGTACTCTGAGCCTGCTGTTTCTCCTCCATGTAAAAAACCATTTATCCCCCAACCACCATATAAAAATTATAGAGAGGAAATGAGCAACCCTGGTTTGGTACCATTATGCCAATTTACAGTTAAATTGCTCTTTTTGTCTAACGTCCTTTAGAATCACTTGGTCTTCTTAAAGCCCGTTATTTGGGTTCATATGGCTTTTACAAAATATAATATTGGTTTTAATAACCCAGATTTGCAATGATTTTCATTGTTAGCATAAATTTCGTCTCCTTTGATGCCGGAAGCATGTCTTGCTTCAAAACCATTCAGCCAATAAATTTTATGCTGTTCTATTTCTGGCTTTTACTGGACCTGACAACTTGAGTTACTACCATCAATGTACATTATGATACCAAGTATGGTTCTCAAACATGGGTACACAGAGGTTGCCTGTTAATACGGCAACGAGAACCTTTTTTTATTACACTGGTCTCTGAAAATACCTCTGATGGATACTGCTAAGCCAAAGACCCTCCCACAGCTGTAGCGCTAGTCAAATTCAGGGTGGATGTTTGTCAGCAGCTGTCTGAGTTCCCGTGACAGCACCCACGGATGGCTTGCCAGGCTGGAGCAATGCTCTCAGTAGCAGCAGATGGGAGGCATGGAGGGGGCTCTGAATCAGCCCATGGAGAGTACCCTACCCAGTGCCCCACCCCCCACAGCACGAGGGCTAAGCTGGTAATGGAGAGAAGAGACTGAAAAGAGACTGACTGCCTGGCAATTAGTAAATGAGCTGTCCAAAAATCATTTGTATTGCAAGGAGAAACAGTTTTCCTTCCTCTTGATTTTCTGTGTTTTCATTTATTTACTTAATTACATAAGCCCCACCTCATTTAAAAAATGATAGGGGGAGGCTTGGCGTGATTTAAACAGAGCTCCAGGGAACATGCACCCAGGAAACAATTTGCTTCTCACTGTTCCAGGTCTATTTTTAGCTTCCAAACAATTAAGCAGGAGCCCCATAAGCTCTCCCAGGCTGAGCCTGCACCCACAGCAACCATCAATTGGCAGTTAGGGGGAGGGAGAATGAAGAGAAAGTGAGTAACCTTTTCCACGCCCCAGACAACAGCTTCATTTCAACGAAGATCCAGGAAGAGCTAAGAGAGGTAGAGACTCCACAGTCCTTCCAAATTTACCCTTCTTCCTTGTGACTCCTGCCCTCTCAGTTCATCTGGAAGGAAAGACTGAGGACCAGGCTTCTCTCTAGAGCACCTTATCATTCTTACTAAGTTAATTAGGAGAGAAGCAGAAGGTGTGGTCAAAGCAAGCATTATATCCAGCTGCACACATTTAAGGCACTGGTTGGAAGGGGTTAATTATTTCCTGTGGATGAACCTAAAGGGAGCAAATTGCCTGCTCAGAGAGCACAGAGTACAATGCACAAATAGAAGGTCATTTGGGTCAATAACTATCATGAGTCTAAGAGGAAGGTGGGTGAAGGGAGAGCTATTCTGAAGCTATAGAAGAGATGATCTCAGTAATCAGCCAGTGTTAATTAAGACTCCTCTGTGCTAGGAGCACAGAACACAAACATGGCCGGTAATAAGGTGTGGTCCCTGCCTGTGAAGCACTCAGCATCTAGTAGATTCCAGCGGAACTGCCTTTAACTTGGGGTTGTTTTCTAGAGCCAGCGTCTACAACAAAAACTGAAACGAAAATGCTATGCGAAATTTCATTTGAAAAAAAAAAATCATTTAAAAAAGAGCTGGGTTTTCCTCCAGTGTTAGAAATGATTATACTTTGGCTTCTTAGTGAAGCAATTCACAGTCCTGTATTCAGGTTCGTAATATGTGGAAAAGTAAATATTAAACACTAGATTCTTTTATAGCACAGAGAGACAACCAATGACAAAAGCCCAGGAAACTCCATCAGCTAACATAGGGTGAGATTCGTGTATCCCAGTGTAAACCCACTCCCCATTTTGACAGATACACACTTTTCCAGGAGACTTGTCACTATTGCTTTCCCTTTTTCATATCCTTTTGGTCTGCTCTCTCCCCTCACCTTCTTCCCATGACCTCCTCAAAATGCATAAGTTAAACCCATATAAGATACAACTATTCTGGACCTCACTTTAAACAATGTGAGAAGTGCTAAGGCAGAATAAAAGTTGAACCAAAATGTTGTAAAAGATGGTTTTAATGGCATATCTAGGTGTTAACCCACTCTGGCTTAATGAACCCTCCTTCATTCCAAAGGAGCCCTGTGACTGAGAATGACCCAGAACCTTCCTACCTCACACATCACCTGGAAGACTGCCAACGCCTTACTGAGGAGTCCAGCCCATCCTCTCCATCACCATGGATGTGGTAGCCCACAGGATCACCACCACTGTGTGCTGGGAATTCCAGCATAATGAGTATTCAGTTATTATAATGCCATATTTAGGGAAAAAAATCATATGTTAATTTTTAAAATCATTTTTGGCATAATTCCAAGATGTAGATGCTTTTGATCTTCTTTATTTTAAAATCTACAGTTCTATTAAAACCTCCAAGGAGCTAGTAGGAAATTCCGCCTGAAGGGTAAGAGAAATCTTCACAGAACAGACAGTCTGTGAGCTCAGCCTTGAAGAAATGGGTTGGGGAGGATTCTAGGTGGGCAGAGAAGGATATCATTACTGGAGACAGAAAGACTGGAAGAAAAGTGCAGAGATATTCTTCTTAATTAAAGAAGTACAATCACAAAGTCAAAGAAACAGGCCTTGACCATTCTCTTATCTCCACTTTGTCCCCACTTTGCTTGTCCCTCATCCCTCTTGTCACCTGCCAGAGGCACATGTCTGCATTCCATGGCCCTTCCATTCAAGAGAAGCCCAAATTTCACAGTTCCTACTATCTCATCATCCTGGTTCAGCTAGCAAACAGTAAAACCATGAACCTAGCTATTCAGCTAAGGTGTTAAAATTAATGCCCTCACTTCTTCCATCAAAGTGTCCTCAATTTGCTGCCAAGTTAATCTTTTCCCTGTCCATAGCCCATAGCACTCTGAAACCCTAATAGTACGCTTAGGCCCATAATATACCTATTCATAATGTGCTGCCCTTGTTTGTCTCTCCTACCAGGTACAACTTCCTTTTGGCAACAATGATGTATTCAGCTGAGCTGAATCAGCCTTTTCACAGATGGACTCTTTCTGTGGGAAAGTAGAGAAGAATGAGGAGATGCATTGTTTTTATTAAGTGATGACATGATGAAAATATTGGCTTCAGAAACACACTCTTTCATTAACTTTGTGCTGTCCATGTTTTGAATATCCTCTATTTTCATTTTCAGAGCTGTGTCCTGGTTAAAAATAGAAAGGTTTACAACTTCAAGTATAGAACTTGTTCAAACAACTTGCCTCCACTTTGCAGAGACTTCTGGTTCTCTAATTCATTTTATTGTTGGCAAAAACTGACAAAAATGATTGTATTAAAAAATCCAGAAGTTTCTTTTGACATGGAGCTGTCTTTACAATACCACATTGTAATGACTTAAGTGAAAATCAATTTAGAACAAATGGATTAATTTTTCCTTTATAAAAACATAAAAGGGGGTGGTCCTAAGATGGCAAAGGAAAAAGATGGGGAGACCACTTTCTCCCCCACAAATTCATTGAAAGATCATTTGAACACTGAGCAAATACCACAAAACAACTTTTGAATGCTGGCAGAGGACACCAAGCACCCAGAAAGGCAGCCCATTTTCTTCTAAAGGAGGTAGGACAAAATATAAAAGATAAAAAGAGAGACAAAAGAGTTAGAGATGGAGACCCATCCCAAGGAGGGAGTTGTAAAAGAGAAGTTTCCGAACACCAGGAAACCCTCTCACCAGCGGTTCTGTGGGGTGTTTTGGAATCTAAGAGGGCAACATAACCAGGAGGAAAAAATAAATAAATAAAACCCACAGATTACGCGCCTAACCGCAACTCCCAGCAGAGAAGTAGCCCAGACGCTTCCATCCGCCACCAGCAAGCGGGGGCTAAACAGGGAGGCTCAGGCTGCATTGCTTAGGGTAAGGACCGGGTCTGAATGCCCGGCGGGCAATCTGAAGGAACTAATCTGAGATAGCAACTCAAACTGTGGGCTAGCCAGAGAGAGAGAAAAAAAAAGGGGTGGGGGGAGGGAGGAGAGAGAGACCTTTCCCACGAAAAACTCTAACCTAAGGCACTGCCAGGCTGCTCACAGAACAAAGGACTGAGTGAGTACCAGAGGAGAGCTAGCCGGCAGCAGACTGGCCCATCCGCCACCAGAGGCAACGGTGGAAGGCAAGGGGCAAACTCGGCCCCAGAGACAGCATCCTCCACCAAACTGCAAGTAGGCTCCCAGTTGCTAACCAAGTCTTCCTGGGATCCTGGATGGTTATCTGCCAGGAGGGTCACAGCCAGAGATCAGCTCCCCAGAGGAGACACACAGCACACCTGAGACAGTACTCCCGCCTTGCACCTGGGAAGCTGAGCAGCCAGGACTGGGGAGGTGATAAGATGCACCCCCCCACCCAGGGAGAGTGTGGTCACCAAGTACCTGGTCACCTGAGCTGCTCTGACCTGAGAAGGGCACAAAACACAGACTCTACTGAGTCTGTGCCTTTGTGGAGTACCTGAGAACCTGAACCTGAGCAGCTTAGACCTGGGAAGTGCACGCAACCCAGGGCCTGCTTTAGACAGTTCCCCTACAGAGCAACCTGGAGCCTGAGCAGTGTAGACCAGGAAAGCACACACGCCGTGAGCGGGGGCAAACCCAGTGTGGCCCAGACACTGCAAGCACTCCCCACACATGCCAGTGATATTTGTTTGCAGTGTCCCTCCCTCCCTGCAGCACAATTGAACAAGTTAGCCTAAATAAATAAATGACCACCTTCACCACACTGGTGGCTTAGACGGTAAAGCATCTGCCTGCAATGTGGGAGACCCAGGTTCAATTCCTGGGTCGGGAAGATCCCCTAGAGAAGGAAATGGCAATCCACTCCAGCACTCTTGCCTGGAAAATCCCATGGACGGAGGAACCTGATAGGCTACAGTCCCTGGGGTTGCAAAGAGTCAGATATGACTGAGTGACTTTACTTTCACTTTCACTTTCGCCCCCTTATGTCAGGGTAGAAGTTAGATACTGAAGAGACCTGCAAACAGAGGAAGCCAAAATAAACAAAGAAGAGGGAACTGCTTTGGAAATGACAGGTGCAACAGAGTAAAACCCTGTAGTTAGCATTGACTACTTCCATAAAATGGGGAAGGAAATAGCCACCCAAGCCCAAGAAATCCAGAGTCCCAAACAGGATAAACCCAAGGTGAAACACCCCAAGACACATATTAATCAAATTAATGAAGATCAAACACAAAGAACAAATATTAAAAGCAGCAAGGGAAAAACAACAAATAACTCACCAGGGGATTCCCCTAAGGATAACAGCTTATCTTTCAGTAGAAACTCTTCAAGCCAGAAGGGAATGGCAGGACATACTTAAAGTTATGAAAGAGAAAAACCTACAACCCACATTACTGTACCCAGCAAGGATCTCATTCAAATATGAAGGAGAAATCAAAAGCTTTACAGACAAGCAACAGCTGAGAAAATTCGGCACCACCAAACCAGCTCTTCAACAAATGCTAAAGGATCTTCTCTAGACAGGAAACACAGAAAATGTTTATAAACCTGAACCCAAAACAACAATGGGATCATACTTATCAATAATTACCTTAAATGTAAATGGGTTGAATGCCCCAACCAAAAAACAAAGACTGGCTGAATGGATACAAAAACAAGACCCTTATATATGCTGTCTGCAAGACACCCACTTAAAACCTAGGGACACATACAGACTAAAAGTGAAGGGCTGGAAAAAGATATTTCACGTAAATGGAGACCAAAAGAAAGCAGGAGCTACAATATTCATATCTGATAAAATAGACTTTAAAATAAAGGCTGTGAAAAGAGACAAAGAAGGACACTACATAATGATCAAAGGATCAATCCAAGAAGAAGATATAACTAATTATAAATATATATGCACCCAACACAGGAGCACCACAATATGTAAGGCAAATGCTAACAACTACGAAAGGGGAAATTATTATTAACACAATAATAGTGGCAGACTTTAATACCCAACTCACACCTATGGATAGATCAACTAAACAGAAAATTAGCAAGGAAACAAAAACTTTAAATGATACAATGGACCAGTTAGATCTAATTGATATCTATAGGACATCTCACCCCAAAACAATGAATTTCACCTTTTTCTCAAGTGCACACAGAACCTTTTCCAAGAGAGATCACATCCTGGGCCATAAATCTAGCCTTGGTAAATTCAAAAAAATTGAAATAATTTCAAACATCTTTTCTGATTACAGTGCAATAAGGTTAGATGTCAACTACAGGAAAAAAACTATTAAATACACAAAACATATGGAGGCTAAACAACACACTTCTGAATAACCAATGAATCTCAGAAGAAATAAAAAAAGAAACTAAAATATGCATAGAAACGAATGAAAATGAAAACACAACAACCCAAAACCTATCAGATTCAGTAAAAGCAGTGCTAAGGAGAAAGTTCATAGCAATACAAGCCTACCTCAAGAGACAGGAGAAAAATCAAATCAATAACTTCACTCTACACTGTGTGGATCACACAGAACTGTGGGAAATTCTGAACGAGATGGGAATACCAGACCACCTGACCTGCCTCTTGAGAAATCTGTATGCAGGTCAGGAAGCAACAGTTAGAACTAGACATGAAACAACAGACTGGTTCCAAATAGGAAAAGGAGTACGTCAAGGCTGTATATTGTCGCCCTGCTTATTTAACTTATATGCAGAGTACATCTTGAGAAACGCTGGACTGGAAGAAAAAGCTGGAATCAAGATTGCCGGGAGAAATCTCAATAACCTCAGATATGCAGATGACACCACTCTTATGGCAGAAAGTGAAGAGGAACTAAAAACCTCTTGATGAAAGTGAAAGTGGAGAGTGAAAAAGTTGGCTTAAAGCTCTACATTCAGAAAACAAAGATCACAGCATCCGGTCCCATCACTTCATGGAAAATAGATGGGGAAACAGTGGAAACAGTGTCAGACTTTATTTTGGGGGGCTCCAAAATCACTGCAGATGGTGACTGCAGCCATTAAATTAAAAAACGCTTACTCCTTGGAAGGAAAGTTATGTGCAACCTAGATAGCATATTCAAAAGCAGAGACATTACTTTCCCAACAAAGGTCCATCTAGTCAAAGCTATGGTTTTTCCTGTGGTCATGTATGGATGTGAGAGTTGGACTGTGAAGAAGGCTGAGCACCAAAGAATTGATGCTTTTGAACTCTGGTGTTGGAGAAGACTCTTGAGAGTTCCCGTGGACTGCAAGGAGATCCAACCAGTCCATTCTGAAGGAAATCAGCCCTGGGATTTCTTTGGAAGGAATGATGCTAAAGCTGAAACTCCAATACTTTGGCCACCTCATGCAAAGAATTGACTTGTTGAAAAAGACTCTGATGCTGGGAGTGACTGGGGGCAAGAGGAGAAGGGGACAACAGAGGATAAGATGGCTGGATGGCATCACTGACTCGATGGATGTGGGTCTGAGTGAACTCCGGGAGTTGGTGATGGACAGGGAGGCCTGGCGTGCTGCGATTCATGGGGTTGCAAAGAGTCAGACACGACTGAGCGACAGATCTGAACTGAACTGAACTGACACCTAAAGCAACTAGAAAAAGAAGAAATGAAGCACCCCAGGGTTAGTAGAAGGAAAGAAATCATAAAAGGGCAGAAATAAATGCAAAAGAATCAAAGGAGACCATAGCCAAAATCAACAAAGCTAAAAGGTGGTTCTTTGAGAAGATAAATAAAATAGACAAACCATTAGCCAGACTCATCAAGAAAAAAAGGGAGAAGAATCAAATCAACAAAATTAGAAATGAAAATGGAGAAATCACAACAGACAACACAGAAATACAAAGGATCATAAGAGACTATTATCAGCAAATATATGCCAATAAAATGGACAACTTGGAAGAAATGGACAAATTCTTAGAAAACTATAACTTTCCAAAACTGAACCAGGAAGAATTAGAAAATCTTAACAAACCCATCACAATCACAGAAATCAAAACTGTAATCAGAAATCTTCCGACAAACAAAAGCCCAGGACCAGATGGCTTCACAGCTGAATTCTACCAGAAATTCAGAGAAGAGCTAACACCTATCCTACTAAAACTCTTCCAGAAAATTGCAGAGGAAGGTAAACTTACAAACTCATTCTATGAGGCCAGCATCACCTAATACCAAAACCAGACAAAGATGCCACAAAAAAAGAAAACTACAGATCAATATCACTGATGAACAAAGATGCAAAAACCCTTAACAAAATTCTAGCAAACAGAATCCAACAACATATTAAAAAGATCATACATCATGACCAAGTGAGCTTTATCCCAGGGATGCAAGGATTCTTCAATATTCACCAATCAATCAATATGATACACCACATTAACAAATTGAAAGATAAAACCATATGATTATCTCAATAGATGCAGAGAAAGCCTTTGACAAAATTCAACATCCATTTATGATAAAAACCCTCCAGAAAGCAGGCATAGAAGGAACATACCTCAACATAATAAAAGCCATATATGATAAACCCACAGCAAACATAATCTTCAATGGTGAAAAATTGAAAGCATTTTCCCTAAAGTCAGGAACAAGACAAGGATGCACAATATCATCACTACTATTCAACATAGTTTTGGAAGTTTTAACCACAGCAATGAGAGAAGAAAAAGAAATAAAAGGAATCCAAATTGTAAAAGAAGAAGTAAAACTCTCACTGTTTGAAGATGACATGATCCTCTACATAGAAAACCCTAAGACTCCACCAAAAAGATTACTAGAGCTAATCAATGATTATAGTAAAGTTGAAGGATATAAAATTAACACACAGAAATCCCTTGCATTCCTATACACTAACAATGAGAAAACATAAAGAGAAATTTAGGAAACGATTCCATTCACCATTGCAATGAAAAGAATAAA
Organism: Bos javanicus; assembly: GCF_032452875.1. NCBI lineage: Eukaryota > Metazoa > Chordata > Mammalia > Artiodactyla > Bovidae > Bos > Bos javanicus. The sequence continues at coordinate 89,629,505 of NC_083868.1, forward strand.
ATATTTAGGAATAAATCTACCTAAAGAAACAAAAGACCTATATATAGAAAACTATAAAACACTGATGGAAGAAATCAAAGATGACACAAATAGATGGAGAAATAATCCATGTTCACGGATTGGAAGAATCAATATAGTGAAAATGAGTATACTACCCAAAGCAATCTATAGATTCAATGTAATCCCTATCAAGCTACCAACGAGGAAGTCAAGAAACACCTAGAATAATAGGCAAATTTGGCGTTGGAATATGGAACGGAGCAGGGCAAAGGCTAATAGAGTTTTTCTAAGAGAACACACTGGTCTGGTCATAGCAAACACCCTCTTCCAACAACACAAGAGAAGACTCTACACATGGACATCACCAGATAGCCAATACTGAAATCAGATTGATTATATTCTTTGCAGCCAAAGATGGAGAAGCTCTATCCAGTCAGCAAAAATAAGACCAGGAACTGACTGTGGCTCAGATCATGAACTCCTTATTGCCAAAATCAGATTTAAATTGAAGACAGTAGGGAAAACCACTAGATGATTTAGGTATGACCTAAATCAAATCCCTTATTGACTATACAGTGGAAATGACAGATAGATTTAAGGGACTAGATCTGATAGATAGAGTGCCTGATGAACTATGGATGGAGGTTTGTGACATTGTACAGGAGACAGGGATCAAGACCTGGAAAAGAAATGCAAAAAAGCAAAATGGCTGTCTGAGGAGGCCTTACAAATAGCTGTGAAGAGAAGAGAAGTGAAGAGCAAAGGAGAAAAGGAAAGACATTCCCACTTGAATGCAGAGTTCCAAAGAAATCAGGGAGAGATAAGAAAGCCTTCCTCAACGATCAATGCAAAGAAACAGAGGAAAACAACACAATGGAAAAGACTAGAGATTTCTGCAAGAAAATTATAGATACCAAGGGAAAATTTCATGCAAAGATGGGCTCGATAAAGGACAGAAATGGTATGGACCTAACAGAAAAAGATATTAAGAAGAAGTGGCAAGAATACACAGAAGAACTACACAAAAAAGATCTTCATGATCCAGATGATCACAATGGTGTGATCACTCACATAGAGCCAGACATCCTGGAATGTGAAGTCAAGTGGGCCTTAGAAAGCATCACTACGAACAAAGCTAGTGGAGATGATGGAATTCCAGTTGAGCTATTTCAAATCCTGAAAGATGATGCTGTGAAAGTGCCGCACTCAATCTGCCAGCAAATTTGGAAAACTCAGCAGTGGCCACAGGACTGGAAAAGTCAGTTTTCATTCCAATCCCAAAGAAAGGCAATGCCAAAGAATGCTCAAACTACTGCAAAATTGCACTCATCTCACATGCTAGTAAAGTGAAAGTGAAATTGAAGTTGCTCAGTCGTGTTCAACTCTTTGCGACCCAATGGTGTGTAGCCTACCAGGCTCCTCAGTCCATGGGATTTTCCAGGCAAGAATATTGGAGTGGGTCCCATTTCCTTCTCCAGGGGATACTCCTGACCCAGGAAACAAACCCGGGTCTCCCACATTGCAGGCAGACGCTTTACCATCTGATAGGTGAAGTTGCTCAGTTGTGTCTGACTCTTTGAGACCCCATGGACTATAGCCCACCAGGCTCCTCCGTCCATGGGATTTTCCAGGCAAGAATACTGGAGTGGGTTGCCATTTCCTATTCTAGGAGATCTTCCCCACCCAGGGATTGAACCCGGGTCTCCCGCATTGTAGACAGACGCTTTACCATCTGAGCCACCAGGGAAGTCTGAACCACCAGGTAAAGTAATGCTCAAAATTCTCCAAGCCAGGCTTCAGCAATATGTGAACCGTGAACTTCCTAATGTTCAAGCTGGTTTTAGAAAAGGCAGAGGAACCAGAGATCAAATTACCAACATCTTCTGGATCATGGAAAAAGCAAGAGAGTTCCAGAAAAACATCTATTTCTGCTTTATTGACTATGCCAAAGCCTTTGACTCTGTGGATCACAATGAACTGGGGAAAATTCTGAAAGAGATAGGAATACCAAAGCACCTGACCTTCCTCTTGAGAAACCTGTATGCAGGTCAGGAAGCAACAGTTAGAACTGGACATGGAACAACAGACTGGTTCCAAATAGGAAAAGGAGTACATCAAGGCTGTATATTGTCACTCTGCTTATTTAACTTCTATGCAGAGTACATCATGAGAAACGCTGGACTGGAAGAAGCACAAGCTGGAATCAAGATTGCTGGGAGAAATATCGATAACCTCAGATATGCAGATGACACCACTTTTATGGTAGAAAGTGAAGAAGAACTAAAAAACCTCTTGATGAAAGTGAAAGAGGAGAGTGGAAAAAGTTGGCTTAAAGCTTAACATTCAGAAAATGAAGATCACAGCATCTGGTCCCATCACTTCATGGCAAATAGTTGGGGAAACAGGGGAAACAGTGTCAGACTTTATTTTGGGGGCTCCAAAATCACTACAGATGCTTACTGCAGCCATGAAATTAAAAGACGCTTACTCCTTGGAAGGAAAGTTATGACCAACATAGATAGAATATTAAAAAGCAGAGATACTACTTTGCCAACAAAGGTCCATCTAGTCAAGGCTATGGTTTTTCCAGTGGTCAGGTATGGATGTGAGAGTTGGACTGTGAAGAAAGCTGAGCGATGAACAATCGATGCTTTTGAACTGTGGTGCTGGAGAAGACTCATGAGAGTCCCTTGGACTGCAAGGAGATCCAACTAGTCCATCCTAAAGGAGACTAGTCCTGGGTGTTCATTGGAAGGACTGATGCTGAGGCTGAAACTCCAATAATTTGGCCACCTCATGTGAAGAGTTGACTCACTGGAAAAGACCCTGATGCTGGGAGGGATTGGGGGCAGGAGGAAAAGGGGACGACAGAAGATGAGATGGGTGGATGGCATCACCAACTTGATGCACATGAGTTTGGGTGAACTCCAGAAGTTGGTGATGGACATGGAGGCCTGGCGTGCTGCAATTCATGGGGTCACAAAGAGTCGGACATGACTGAGCAACTGAACTGAATTGAACTGAGACCAAATAATTTCACAACTTGTATGGAAATACAAAAAACCTCAAATAGCCAAAGCAATCTTTGGAAAGAAGAATGGAACTGGAGGAATCAACCTGCCTGACTTCAGGCTCTACTACAAAGCCACAGTCATCAAGACAGTATGGTACTGGCACAAAGACAGAAATATAGATCAATAGAACAAAATAGAAAGCCCAGAGATAAATCCATGCACCTATGGACACCTTATCTTTGACAAAGGTGGCAAGAATATACAATGGAGAAAAGACAATCTCTTTAACAAGTGGTGCTGGGAAAACTGGTCAACCACTTACAAAAGAATGAAACTAGAACATTTTCTAATACCATACACAAAAGTAAACTCAAAATGGATTAAAGATCTAAATGTAAGACCAGAACGTATAAAACTCCTAGAGGAAAACATAGGCAAAACACTCTCTGACATAAATCATAGAAACATAGGCAAAACACTCTCTGACGTAAATCATAGCAGGATCCTCTATGACCCACCTCCCAGAGTAATGGAAATAAAAGCAAAAATAAACAAATGGGACCTAATTAAATTTAAAAGCTTTTGCACAACGAAGGAAATTATAAGCAAAATGAAAAGACAGCCTTCAGAATGGGAGAAAATAATAATAAATGAAGCAACTGACAAACAATTAATCTCAAAAAATATACAAGCAACTCCTGAAGCTCAATTCCAGAAAAATAAGTGACCCAATCAAAAAATGGGCCAAAGAACTAAACAGACATTCCTCCAAAGAATACATACAGATGGCTAATAAACACATGAAAAGATGCTCAACATCACTCATTATCAGCTCAGTCACTCAGTCATGTCCGACTCTTTGCGACTCCATGAATTGCAGCATGCCAGGTCTCCCTGGTACATCACTAACTCCTGGAGTTCACCCAAACTCATGTCCATCAAGTCAGTGATCCCATCCAGCCATCTCATCCTCTGTCGTCCCCTTCTCCTCCTGCCTTCAATTTTTCCCAGTATCAGGGTCTTTTCCAATGAGTCAACTCTTCACATGAGGTGGCCAAAGTACTGGAGTTTCAGCCTCAGCATCAGTCCTTCCAATGAATACGCAGGACTGGTCTCCTTTAGGATGGACTGGCTGGATCTCCTTGCAGTCCACGGGAACTCTCAAGAGTCTTCTCCAACACCACAGTTCAAAAGCATCAATTCTTTGGCGCTCAGCTTTCTTCACAGTCCCAACTCTCACATCCACACATGACCACTGGAAAAACCATAGCCTTGACTAGACAGATCTTTGTTGGCAAAGTAATGTCTCTGCTTTTTAATATGCTATCTATGTTGGTCATAACTTTCCTTCCAAGGAGTAAGCGTCTTTTAATTTCATGGCTGCAATCACCATCTGCAGTGATTTTGGAGCCCCCAAAAATAAAGTCTGACACTGTTTCCACTGTTTCCCCATCTATTTCCCATGAAGTGGGACATTATCAGAGAAATGCAAATTAAAACTGCAAAGAGGTACCATCTCATGCTGGTCAGAATGGCTGCTATCAAAAAGTCTACAAACAATAAATGCTGGAGAGGGTGTGGAGAAAAAGAAATGCTCTGACACTATTGGTGGGAATGCAAACTAGTACAGCCACTATGGAGAACTGTGTGGAGATTCCTTAAAAAACTGGAAATAGAACTGCCATATGACCCAGCAATCCCACTGCTGGTCATACACACTAAGAAAACCAGAATTGAAAGAGACACGTGTACCCCAATGTTCACCGCAGCACTGTTTGTAATAACCAGGACACAGAGACAACCTAGATGTCCATTGGCAGATGAACGGCTTAGAAAGCTGTGGTGCATATACACAATGGAATATTACTCAGCTATTAAAAAGAATGCATTTGAACCAGTTCTAATGAAGTGGATGAACTGGAGCCTATTATACAGAGCGAAGTAAGTCAGAAAGAAAAACACCACTACAGTATATTAACACATATATATGGAATTTAGAAAGATGGTAACAATGACCCTATATGCGAGACAGTGAAGGAGACACAGATGTAAAGAACAAACTTTTGGACTCTGTGGGAGAAGGCGAGGGTATGATTTGATTTGAGAGAATAGCATTGAAACATGTATATTATCATATGTGAAATAGATCGCCAGTCCAGGTTCGATGTATGAGACAGGGTGCTCAGGGCTGGTCCATTGGGACAATCCTGAGGGATGGGATGGGGAGGGACATGGGAGGGAGGTTCAGAATGGGGAACACATGTACACCCATGGCTGATTCATGTGAATGTGTGGCAGAAAACATCACAATATTGTAAAGTAATCAGCTTCCAATTAAAATTAAATAAATAAATAAAAACAAAACAAGCAAACAAAAAAACATAAAGGTTTGAAATGATATGGTCTTATGTTATTGTACTGTGATTTTCCCATTGAAAACAAAGCAGCCAGACAAAAGATGTTAATGCAGTCTATATAAAACAAGTTTCATTTGGTTTTACCAATTTTTACCTAAAATGAATAAATACTGTTAAAAGTATGATCTTTAGAAACATAAATTAAAAAAAAAGAAGAAACATGAATTAGTTGACTGATATATTCATTAATTTATCCAATAAACCAGTATGAAATGCCTTACATAAAACTTTATCATATTTTATCCCTCAGCCTTCTTTTCTACTAACTGGAAAGGATTAGCTTTCCCTAGCTTTCCTCTTGGCATGCATTTTCATCTCTTTAAGTGTTTTTCTTATTTCTTAACCAGGATCTCTACATTTAAATTGTAGAGCTGAAGACTGATTTCAGAAGACTGACCTGATTGCTCTTTTCTAGCAAAATCATTTTCTGAAACCAAGAACTTTTTCAGAAACTATAAATTCTCCCAGAAATTCATGGTCCCTAATATGAGAAACCAACCTTAGAAATGACTGGGATACATTATTAATGTAGAAAACAGTAAAGTTATAAATCCCAGTTCTGGCAAAGATGCAATGATTCAACCACCTCATTCGTTGGTAGCAGTTATAATTTATTAAGTTCTTTAGAACGAAACATTTGATTTCAAGAACTATAAAAATGTCCAATATAGCTATTTGTTCTATTTCTAAGATATAAACATAACCTGCAAAATTTTTATAAGGATCACTGAATTTAGATTTTACCATGATTGGTCCCAGTTCTGCCCCCAAAAAAGAAAAAAAAAGTTTTCATTGAATTTTTACAGTACAATTATTTGGAGAGAAGTAAAGACAATAGATTACTTCATTCAAGAGATAAGGATGAAGCTGTTCAAGTATTATTTATTAATAACATTGATTATTTACATCCAGCCTCATTCCCAAAGGGATTTGAGGTTACTTTCAGAGATATGTAAAGTATAAAACCATTTTTAATTAAAAAGTCAAGATTAATTATGTAAAGTATAAAAGCATTTTTAATTTAAAAATCAAGATTAATCAAAAATAAGAATGGGAAAGTAAGATGAAGTCAGAACTAAGTTGAGGACAACATGGTAGAGACTTAAATTTGGAACTAAGCTCCTTAACAGCCAAGCAACAGAAAAAAATATTCAGTGTCTTTGACAGTAGCAATCTGCTTCCTGGAAGAACCACAGCCTTGCCTGACTGAATCCAGAGAGAAATCTGCCCACACTCCTACTATGAACAGAGACTGGGCTATACAACCACAGGCACCTCTTCTGGCCATTATCTGCCCCAATTACTAAGGGAGCGACAACCACTCGGTGGCCCAGGAGCCTTTAGAATATCCACCTTCATGCAGAGATTGAGAGACTGTGAGTAATTGCAGAACTTTGTGTTCCATGGTAATAAAGTAGAACCTTGTCTTCTTTTTGTCCTCTTGATACCCTCAAATGTCTATCTTGTTGAGACGAAAAGAACCAATGTATTCTGCAGGCCAGACAACCTAGGCAGCCCGGGTCTAATTTTTGCATGAGTTAAGCAGTTAAGTTTATAACTGATGAGGAATATAATTCAAGGATTTCTTTATTTTCTGACTTCAAAGAGTGACTGGAAACATAAGCCTGGCTCGAGAAGACCAGAGGTCATCAAGGGATGGTGGAAGTTTCAAAAAAGTATAAGTACTTTCAAAAAAGTAGACTCTTCACTGACATGAACAGGCTTTGTTATTTATATGATTTCCATCAGAATGCACTGGCATTTTCTAACCCTTAATGTTAGATCTGTACCCATTCTCATAAGCCCTTCTACATTAGCCAAACCATGATTCAGAAACTATAATCCAGTCTGTGGTTCTGCTAGGTGGACCATAGTGAAGAGGTAGGAGTGCACATATGTAACAAATGGTACCAGAATGGGGCTCTGCAGAAACAGACTGAGGTCTGAAAGGACCTAGCACAGAGATGATTCTTATCAGTGGAGGACTGTGAGATGAGATGACAACACCCTATGGGTTCAGACAAACTCAAGTAAAGTCCAAGTTTGGCCACTCAGTTTTATGGGGAAACTCATTTAGCTTCTTCTCACCCTAGTTTCCTCATATGCAAAACTTGGGTGATATAATACTTACTCTATAGGTGTGCTATAGTCAAAGCTATGGTTTTTGCAGTAGTCATGTATGAATGTGAGAGTTGGACCGTAAAGAAGGCTGAGTGTGGAAGAATTGACGCTTTTGAACTGTGGTGTTGGAGAAGACTCTTGAGAGTCCCTTGGACTACAAGGAGATCCAACCAGTCAATCCTAGAGGAACTCAGTCCTGAATATTCATTGGAAGGACTGATGCTGAAGCTGAAGCTCCAATACTTTGGCCACCTGATGCAAAGAACTGACTCACTGGAAAAGACCCTGATGCTGGGAAAGATTGAAGGTGGGAAGAGAAGGGGACTACAGAGAATGAGATGGCTGGATGGCATCACCGACTTGATGGACATGAGTTTGAGAAAGCTCCAGGAGTTGGTGATAGACAGGGAAACCTGGCGTGCTCCAGTCCAAGTGGTCACAAAGAGTCAGACATGACTTAATGACTGAACAACAATGTGTTATAAAGATAAAGCAATGAAATATGGAAAACATTTAGGAATAAATGCTTAACTGAGTATAAGTGCTCAATAAGTGGGAAAACTTAGGTTTTCTAGAAGGGAATAAGACATACAAAGGCTTCACTTGCAGTGGTAAAAACTTTGGTATGATTAAATGCTAACTTCATAACCAAGTGAGGAGAGGAGAAAATGATGGATTCTGCCTGCTTATTCACCACCATGTACCAACCGCATGGTGCGAGTTTAATACATTTTTTTCCTTTTAACTTTTCATTCCCTTCACCTGTCTTCTCCTAATGTTGGCATCTTATATCAACATAATCAATTATCAAAACCAGATATTATATATTTTTAAATTATCAAAATAAGGGTATTTTTCCATATATCTGGGCTATCTTTCAGGAAACACAGGAATAAAAAGTCCTTTTGAGTCTTACCTTACTAAAGTATTAGAATTCCAAAATTAATTTTGAGAGGCAAAAACAAATCATTTAACTGAAGTGGTTGTTGTAAAACAGACTCACTGAAGTGGACCTGTATAACTATTATATATAAAGTATAGAAGCTTTGCTCCTCTTTGATCCTTTTGATTCATCAATGTTGGACTCAAGATTCATAGTGAAGAAATGAACTTCAGCTTATTGAGCAAACCAGGATTTACAACAACAAAGTATATAGGTGCAAATTATGTAGAACATGAGTTATTCTTTCTATTGTGAGAAAAGGACATTTTTCAAATCATAATTCTTTTTTATGAATATCTTTACACACCGCATAGACATTTATCACACTCCCACCAGTTCTGTGAAGAGACAGTACATCAGGGAGTTACCTAATTTGTGTCAAGAACAAGGAAAAGATGTGTCAACAGCAGCATTTTTTCCATCCAAATGACAGGTTAGCACTCCAACTGTTGCTTATCCATTGGAATTTCCTGCTTCCCCTTTCACAGAAATGTTTTCTCTTTTCAGTTGAAGTAATAAATTGGAAACAGTGGGGCAGGGCAGGGCATGACAGTTCATAAAAACAGATGGCATCTGAAATAACTGTCCTTGGTGCACTGGATATAGTCAAATCAATCTACCCAGACTCAACAGGGCCAGATTTTCTTAAAGATTCCCAGTAATAATTAGATTTAAAAATAAGATTTTGATAATAATGCAAAATAAATTATGCTCAATTTCATTTTAGTGTTACATGATGTTTTTAAGAATTTTTTGACCATGAATGAGACAAAGGGTAGCTGTTGACCAAAATAAACATTACTAATCATTCTAGATAAACAGATATTTCATCTGTTTATCTTTTTTCTTCTCCCTCTTTGCTTTTCCTGCTCTGCTATTGGCTTTTCTTTTCCTTGTATGAGGGGATTTTCATCGCTCCCACTATCCCAGCCGCTCCACAGAGATACCTTAATTATTGCTGAAAATCCTGAAAACCACTGGTCCGTGGATAATAATGTGCTCCAGAGAACTGAGACAGTGGAGTTATTCTCCATGGAGTCCAGAACAGGAAAACACACACTGCCCTGGGGAAAAAAAAAAAAGAGCTGGGGCTGGCCTCCATTCTTATTCACCTATTATGAAATTATGGGCAAATGTTTGAATGTCTTCAAGTGCTACTTGCTCTTTTTGAAAAATAAGGATAATGATACTAAGTCCAAGCTCATTCTGTGCATCACATGATAGGCAAATAAATTGGAAGAGGAATTGTTGGGGCAAGGAATAACAGCTTTATTCAGAAAGCCAGAGGACTGAGAAGATGGCAGACTAGTGTCTCAAGAACCATCTTCTCCCAGTCAGAATTCAAGCTTCTTTAATATAGAGGAAGGGGAGTGGAAGGGGGCACTGCAATGCCAACTGCAGTGGAGCAGGATTTATAACAGCTGTTTGCTAACAGCACCTTGCTAACAGCCGGTCCCCCCTGCCCCTGTTACAATTATATCTCCTCTTCCCAAAGCTTACTCTTGACATCTTTACAGTTATAACTAGAAAGGACCCCCCCACCAAGCTCTTTTTTGCACTGACTTTGGCCTCCTAGGGCTTCCCTGATAGCTCAGCTGGTAAAGAATCCACCTGCAATACAGGAGACCTGAGTTCAATCCCTGGGTTGGGAAGATCCCCTGGAGAAGGGAAAGGCTACCCACTCCAATATTCTGGACTGAAGAATTCCATGGATTGTATAGTCCATGGGGTTGCAAAGAGTTGGACATGACTGAGTGACTTTCACTTTCACTTTGGCCTCCTAAACTTGTCTTGTCCTGTGAAGCCAACAATGACTAAGCCTGTGATCATTTTGGTTATCATTCAGCTAATCATGTGTTTCCAGAAACATACTTTTCATTCAAACACTTATTGAAAGAGAATCTAATTCCAGTTGAGCTATTTCAAATCCTGAAAGATGATGCTGTGAATGTGCTACACTCAATATGCCAGCAAATTTGGAAAACTCAGCAGTGGCCACAGGACTGGAAAAGGTCAGTTTTCATTCCAATCTCAAAGAAAGGCAATGCCAAAGAATGCTCAAACTACCGCACAATTGTACTCATCTCACATGCTAGTAAAGTAATGCTCAAAATTCTCCAAGCCAGGCTTCAGCAATACGTGAACCGTAAACTTCCTGATGTTCAAGATGGTTTTAGAAAAGGCAGAGGAAACAGAGATCAAATTGCCAACATCTGTTGGATCATCCAAAAAGCAAGAGAGTTCCAGAAAAACATCTATTTCTGCTTTATTGACTATGCCAAAGCCTTTGACTGTGTGGATCACAAAAAACTGTGGAAAATTCTTCAAGAGATGGGAATACCAGACCACCTGACCTGCCTCTTGAGAAACCTATATGCAGGTCAGGAAGCAACAGTTAGAACTGGACATGGAACAACAGGCTGGTTCCAAATAGGAAAAGGAGTTCATCAAGGCTGTATATTGTCACCCTGTTTATTTAACTTATATGCAGAGTACATCATGAGAAACGCTGGACTGGAAGAAACACAAGCTGGAATCAAGATTGCCGGGAGAAATAGCAATCACCTCAGATATGCAGATGACACGACCCTTATGGCAGAAAGTGAAGAGGAACTCAAAAGCCTCTTGATGAAAGTGAAAGTGGAGAGTGAAAAAGTTGGCTTAAAGCTCAACGTTCAGAAAACAAAGATCATGGCATCCGGTCCCATCACTTCATGGCAAATAGATGGGGAAACAGTGGAAACAATGTCAGACTTTATTGTTTTGGGCTCCAAAATCACTGCAGATGGTGACTGCAGCCATGAAATTAAAAGACGCTTACTCCTTGGAAGGAAAATTACGACCAACCTAGATAGCACATTCAAAAGCAGAGACATTACTTTGCCAACAAATGTTCGTCTAGACAAGGCTATGGTTTTTCCTGTGGTCATGTATGGATGTGAGAGTTGGACTGTGAAGAAGGCTGAGCACCAAAGAATTGATGCTTTGAACTGTGGTGTTGGAGAAGACTCTTGAGAGTCCCTTGGACTGCAAGGAGATCCAACCAGTCCATTCTGAAGGAGATCAGCCCTGGGATTTCTTTGGAAGGAATGATGCTAAAGCTGAAACTCCAGTACTTTGGCCACCTCATGCAAAGAGTTGACTCATTGGAAAAGACTGATGCTTGGAGGGATTGGGGGCAGGAGGAGAAGGGGACGACAGAAGATGAGATGGCTGGATGGCAACACTGACTCGATGGACGTGAGTCTGAGTGAACTCCGGGAGTTGGTGATGGACAGAGAGGCCTGGCGTGCTGTGATTCATGGGGTCGCAAAGAGTCGGACACGACTGAGCGACTGAACTGAACTGAATGGTGAACCAGGTAAATGGAATTCATTTTCCTTGAATGACTCTTTAGGTTTCTTCCTGCTACAAGACAAAACAAAAAACCAATGATTAGGAATACTTTTTCTCTGATGGTTATTTTCTCCTTTACATAAATCCTGTCTCAATCAAATTTGAGTGCTTTAATAATCTGAAAGAAAACATTTTAACATACTTTGCATAGGTGCTGCCCAGTTATTAATTTGACAGAAAATCATTCAAAACAGCAATTGAGCCTCTAAATTGAGAATCCACCAAATAGAGAATCGCTAATCCTGCTTTGTAAAGATACTCAACAAATACGAAACACAGTTCCAAATTTCAACAAATCTACAACTCATTGTGGAAATAATGTTTATTGGATTTTAGAATGAAACAGTTAATCATGTTACAGATGGAAATAGGAAGTAATTCACTGCCTAGAGAATAAAACAAAGAAAAGGATGGTTTGATCACCACAAAAATAAAGTAAATCCCTTCCCTGCTTTCTAGAATTGGCAAAGACAGACTGCCTTACATTTGGAAAACTCCAGATGAGTAACCAACAATGACACCACACAGAAAAGATTATCAGTAGGCAACTGCAGAACATATTAGTACAAGCCTTAGGTAGCTGGTTGGAGGCATATTAAAAATACAAAAATGGAAACAATGGCAGAGTCCCTGAGAGGGGCTTGCTGTATACATTCCAGTATTTGATGCATGTGATAGATGCAGGAGGAGGCGGAGCAGACACTGTGATACCGAGGTGCCAAAGGGGTCAGAGATCAGCACTTTCAGACAAGACCTGTGACACTTGTGAAGTCTGACTCCTGAATCACAAAATGACACAAAAAGATATGAGGGTGAAGGGTTTTTGCTTGTTTTTCTTTTGTTTTTCTCAGATATGGCTGACTCTCAATACTTAATACCGTCAATTCATGATAAATTTATGCATACACGGTGGTGGTGGTGGTGGTGGTGGATTAGTAGCTAAGTCGTGTCTGACTCTTGTGACCCCAAGGACTATAACCCACAGGCTCCTCTGTCCATGGGATTTCCCAGGCAAGAATACTGGAGTGAGTTGCCATTTCCTCCTCCAAGGGATCTTCCTTACCCAGAGATCGAACCCAGGTCTCCTGCATTGCAGATGGATTATTTACCATTATGTCACCAGGGAATTTATGTGTTACATGGTATTTTCTATTAATTAAACTTTTATTACAACTTCACTAAAAGATGTGTGTAGTGCATTTTTTCATATTCCCAGTAATGCAAAAGGAAAACTATGCCAACACGTGGCAATTTTCATGGGCGAAATTATTATTGGTTGTATAAGGGTGGAAGTTCCACAAGGGATATGACTGCTAGAGGAGTGAAAAGTGGCAGAGAAGCCCCACAGATGAAGGAATACCAGAATGCGACATGGCACGATAGGACTCATCTGGAGTATTAAAGGAGAAATACATTGCAACTGAACCACACAAAGATGAGAGGCCAAAAACCACAGAGAAAAACTAAGCATGAAGCAAGCAGCTGCAGCTTTGAATTCAGTGGGTATTGAGAACTGCTTGGGGACAGGAAGGGAGGCAGAGCGGCTACTGGTGAAGAGATGTTCAGTGTAGGTGGAATAGGCAAGGCTCACAGCCCAGGATATTTTTTGCTCATCTCTTGGATGATGCTTAAAATGTCTTTGACTTTAATGTTTAGAGTGCTAAGCCATAAAAAGGAAAGAAATTGGGTCATTTAGAGAGATGTGGATGGACCTAGAGTCGGTCATGCAGAGTGAAGTAAGTCAGAAAGAAAAAAAAAATATATCATATATTGACATATATATGTGGAATCTAGAAAAATGGTACAGAGAAACCTATTTCCAGGGCAGGAATAGAGACACAGACGTAGAGAAGGACATGTGGACATTCCAGGGGGTTGGGGGTGGGGGGTGGTGGGTGGGGAGGCAAGGATGAAACAAACAACTGTGAAACTGTGAGATCAGAATTGACATATATACACTACCATGTGTAAAACAGATAGCTAGTGGAAACCTGCTATAAAGCACGGGAAGCTCAGCTCAGTGCTCTGTGATGACCTAGAGAGGTAGGATGAGGGGTGGGGATAGCGAGGGAGGTTCATTATTTTTCTGGGCTCCAAAATCACTGCAGATGGTGACTGCAGCCATGAAATTAAAAGACGCTTACTCCTTGGAAGGAAAGTTATGACCAACCTAGATAGCATACTCAAAAGCAGAGACATTACTTTGCCAACAAAGGTTCGTCTAGTCAAGGCTATGGTTTTTCCTGTGGTCATGTATGGATGTGAGAGTTGGACTGTGAAGAAGGCTGAGCACCGAAGAATTGATGCTTTTGAACTGTGGTGTTAGAGAAGACTCTTGAGAGTCCCTTGGACTGCAAGGAGATCCAACCAGTCCATTCTGAAGGAGATCAGCCCTGGGATTTCTTTGGAAGGAAAGATGCTAAAGCTGAAACTCCAGTACTTCGGCCACCTCATGCAAAGAGTTGACTCATTGGAAAAGACTCTGATGCTGGGAGGGATTGGGGGCAGGAGCAGAAGGGGACGACAGAGGATGAGATGGCTGGATGGCATCACTGACTTGATGGACCTGAGTCTGAGTGAACTCCTGGGAGTTGGTGATGGACAGGGAGGCCTGGCGTGCTGTGATTCATGGGGTAGCAAAGAGTCGGACACGACTGAGCAACTGATCTGATCTGATCTGATAGCTGATTCACTTCATTGCACAGCAGCAACCAACACAACACTGTAAAGCAATTATACTCTGATAAAAATACATAAATAAAATATTTAGAGTTTGCTTCAGTGCTTAACCAAGCTCCTATTTGTGTGTGTCAAAGATGCTGCCATTCTTTATCTTTCTACCAGACAGGGAAAAATAGGGTTATCCCATTCAGAAAGAGTACAACCAATCCAATAACTGAACATGTTAATTAGGCTCTAAATAGATTTGTGTATTTTGTTTGTAACTAATACCCTATGATGGTTAATTTTGTGTGTCGCTTTATTTAGGTTACAGGACCCAGACATTTGGTCAAACATCAGTCTGGATGTTGCTATGAAGTTTTCTTTAAGATGAGATTAACATTTGAATTAGAATACTTTGAATAAAGCGGATTACTTTCCATAATGTGGATGGACCTCATTTAATCAGTTAAAGGTCTTAAGAGAAAAAGACCAAGGTCTACAGGGAAAGTGAATTCTGCCTCCAGGCTGCCATTATACTCAAGCAGCAATATCAACTCGTCACTGGGGCTCCAGTCTGCCAGTCTACCCTGAAGATTTCAGACTTGCTAGCCACACAATCACATGAACCACTTCCTTAAAACAAATATCTCTTGATAGACAATCTCCTGCTGGTTCTGTCTCTCTGGAAAACCCTGAGTAATATGCACACCTTTAGGGTTTAGCTCCATTAACTTGAAATAAAAAGGAATTTGAGAATAATAACCTCAGACGCTCTGGGTAAAGAACAATTTTTTATTAAATAATTTAAATGAAACCTAATAACTGATAACAGAAACATTAAAAACTTCTGGATTCAATTTTTAGCCTTGGATCCTAGGAACCCAATCTTATGGTCTGGATTCATGATAATCCCCCCTTTTCTTTCATCTGTTTTATTATTTGTCATAGAGTTTTTGAAGTATAACTTGGCGTGTGTGTGTGCTAAGTTGCTTCAGTCGTGCCTAACTCTCTGCAACCCTATGGACTGTAGCCTGCCAGGCTTCTCTGTCCATAGGATTCTCCAGGCAAGAATACTGGAGTGAGTTGCCATGCCCCCTTCCAGGAGATCTTCCTGATGTAGGGATGGAACCTGTGGCTCCTGCCACTCCTGAATCGCAGGTAGATTCTATACCACTGAGCCACCGGTAAAGCCCATAGCCTGGTACCCAGTTATATTTCTTCAAGGTTTTGCTACCAATCCAGAAGAAGTACACTCCTTCTGTGAACACTCTCTGTCTTGACTGCTCTTTTCTTAAAAGGAGCACATTATAGTGAAAATAACATGAACATTGTAGTGGGGGAAAAAAAAAATGCAAGTTTTAATCCTGAATCCAAAGCAAACAGTAGCTGTGTGATCCTGTCCATGTTACTTAACCTCTTTGAATCTCGGTTTCTTTATCTCTCAAGATCTTCACAGAGTCAGTGTGTTGAACAAATGAGGTTTAATGAACACCCTGGTCATACTGTTTACAGAGGAAGGGACTGTTGAGAAAACTTGTATCTTTATGTAGCTTCTGTTTTCTTACTTTAAAAGTTGCTGATAGTAAAAAAAAGAAAGAAAGAAATATGTGATTTAGAAATAAATAATGTCCCTGCCCTACTTAGCAGCTGAAGAAGGGCTTAGCTGTCAAAAGGGCTATATTATTCGAGGTAGCCTAACTTCTGTAACAACTCCCAAATGACAGCAGCTTAACATAATAAAATTATACTTCTTGCTCATATCACAGCCCACTGTGGATTAACGGGAGCTGGGGGTGGGGGTATTCCACTTCACAGAGTCATTTATGAACCCAGGTCCCTTCAACCTGTGGTTCCACCCTCATATTGACCTTTAAAGTTCTTTCTTTCAAGCCAGCTGATGAGAAAGAAAGGCAGATAAAGAGATATGATCACCCACAGCAGCTTTTATGGGCCATTCCTAGAACAGAACATATCACTCCAACTGGCCAGAACTCCACTGCATCGTCTTACCTAGAAGATGTATTGCCTTGTGTCCAAGGAAATGAAAACGAAAGATGTTGATGAACCTGGATTCACATTTCTATCTCAGAAGTCATAAAAACATAATAGATTCGTTTTTTTTAGTTAGTTTGCCTTTAACTATTTACTTCCCATTGCTTGGGCATATGCTTTGATCTGTTTCCAGGCTTTCACATCTTATATAAGATCAAATCAGTCAATCCTAAATGAAATCAACCAGGACTATTCACTGGAAGGACTGATGCTGAAGCTGAAGCTCTAGTATTTTGGCCACCAGATGTGAAGAGCCATCTCATTGGAAAAGACCCAGATGCTGGGAAAGATTGAAGGCAAAAAGACGAGAGGGGGCAGAGGATGAGATGGTTGAACAGCATCACCAACTTAATAAACATGAATTTGAGCAAACTCTGAGAGTAGTGGAGGACAGAGGAGCCTGACATGCTGCAATCCATGGGGTTGCAAAGAGTCGGACACAACTTAGCAAATCAACAACAACAGCAAATAAATTCCTAGGAACACATGTTTTCCTATCAGCAGAATTTAATAATGGAGAAGGAGGTAGGTCATAAGTCCTGTGGTATCTAAAATGGGAAGACAATACAGCTACCTAGAGGAAAGGAAAAAAAGGGAACTCAGAAAATTATAAATATGTTACTCTAATAAGATCATCAAAAGACTATTCAACCATAAGAACTGAGTATTAGAAATGCTATCCTCTGTGATGATGGTTACCTTGTAAGGGCTAGTAGTCCCCAGATCCTCTCAACTTTTTAAGTCCCACACTGAGAAACAGTAGAGCTGGCCAGAGCATCACAGAACATCTAGAGAAATCAGTCTGCTGGCTGCAAATGCCTATTTTAGATGAAGGCTATGATGAAAGTGCTTTCACCTTCACAGGTGATTTCAAACTCCTCAGACAGGTTGAGGTGGAAATAAACATGAGCCAGACTTCCCAATTCACTAATGTCTTTTCTTTCTTCTGGATCTTACTCACATTTTATGTCCATGTAAAAGCCCAGATCTTCTCCTGCACCTGCCCTGTGAACTCTATCCCACTCTGTCCCATCAAAGTTGAGGTCTTTACCTGGTGCAAGGCCCCCATGTATACACGGTGGCCAGTGCCAGTGTGACACGAAGTTTGTCTCAAGGTAAGTGGAGACCAAACGATCATCCCCAAATGCCCCTTGCTAAGCTGTCAGCTTTCTGCCTGTATAGCTAAGTGTCAGAGCATTCCAGTATGAGCCGTGCATTCGGTAAGGAAATGGAGGCCTCTGAAATAGTCGAACCACTATCTATTAAGTGGTAACGATGTGTTAGCAACTTTGTATGTATTCTGTGATTAATCCTACCACAGTCCTAGCAGTATTAGGACCTCTATTTTAAAAAATGAAAACTGAGTTTCAGTGAGGTTAAGCAAACAGCTCAAGGCAGCATAGCTAATAAAAGACAGAGCCAGGATTCAAACCTAATTCCAACTGACTCCTCCTACATGAAGGAATTACAGCTAACCTTTGTTGAGAGCTCACTACATGCCAGTCACTGTTATAAGCACTTCATTGGAGTTGGTTCATTTTATCCCCACAACAATCCAACAAAGCTGATACTGTTGCTATCATCATTTTGCTGATGAAGACACTGAGCACAGGCCATAGTGGTTTAACCCTGC
Organism: Bos javanicus; assembly: GCF_032452875.1. Lineage (NCBI taxonomy): Eukaryota > Metazoa > Chordata > Mammalia > Artiodactyla > Bovidae > Bos > Bos javanicus. The sequence continues at coordinate 89,647,745 of NC_083868.1, forward strand.
TCTTCAAAAAGTACATGGGAGAACTGGGACTACAGCCAAGGGTTTTCTGACCTAAGACTGATTCAGTCTTATAAAGAATTTTATGCTTTTTAATTACAAAAATTTCAAAAATACTGCTGCTGCTGCTAAGTCACTTCAGTCATGTCCGACTCTGTGCGACCCCATAGACGGCAGCCCACCAGGCTCCCCCGTCCCTGGGATTCTCCAGGCGAGAACACTGGAGTGGGTTGCCATTTCCTTCTCCAATGCATGAAAGTGAAAAGTGAAAGTGAAGTCGCTCAGTCGTGTCCGACTCTTAGCGACCCCATGGACTACAGCCTACCAGGGTCCTCCATCCATGGGATTTTCCAGGCAGGAGTACTAGAGTGGGGTGCCATTGTCCTCTCCGTCAAAAATACTAAAAGTATAAAAACGGAATATGTATATATATATGTATGTGTGCATGCTAAGTTGCTTCAGTTGTGTCTGACTCTTTGCAACCCTATGGATTGTAGGTGGGTTGCCATTTCCCCCTCCAGGGGACACCCCTGATCCAAGGATTGAACTCACATCTCTTACACCTCCTGCACTGGCAGGTGGGTTCTTTAACACTAGCACTACCTGGGAAGCCTATGTGTATGTGTATGTATATGTGTATGTGTATGTGTATGTATATGTGTATGTGTATGTGTATGTATACGTGTATGTAAATGTATATGTGTGTGTGTGTGTATGTATATGTATATTTGTATGTGTATGTATATGTATATGTTTCCCAGGTGGCTCAGTAGTAAATAATCTACTTACCAATGCAGGAGATGGGGGTTTGATTCTTGGTTGGGATGATCCCCTGGAGGAGGAAATGGCCACCCACTCTTCTCGCCTGGAGAATCCCATGGACAGAGAAGCCTGGCAGGCTACCGTTCATGGGGTCACAAAGAGTCAGACATGACTGAGAGATTGAACACGTACACATATGTATATGTATACTCATACCATCATCCAGATTTATAAGTTATTAGCAGTTGGCCCTAATTGCTTTAATTTTTTGGTTAAAACATTTTAACTTAGCACACATAATATTTCACTTCCTAATATTTTAGCATGCATATCTAAATAAGGATATTTCCTTATATAAACACAATACCATTATCACACCTGACAAAACTAATTAGTAATTCCCTAATGCCATACTCAAATTTCCCAAACTGTTCCAAAAATATCTTTTCTTATAGCTGGTTTGTCCAAATCAGCATCATTTGAAGGATCATAGATGGTATTTGCTCATTGTGCAATTTTAAAACATCTCCTCCTCTCTTTTTGTAGCATGGCATTAATTGTTGAAAAGTCTACACTAATTATCTACAGAATGAGCTGCCTTTTGGATTTTATTTCCTTTGGTGCTAGTTAAGTTGTTCCTCTAGCTTCTGTATTCCCTTGGAAGTAGAAGTTATATCTGAAGCCTGAATAAATTCACTGTTGGCAAGAATATGTCATAGGTGACACTGCTACTGCATATTGTACCATATCTGGATCTTCACAAAGGCTCAGGCTTTCCATCACTTTTGATGGGGTCAAGTGCACCCAGGAAGTCAAGGTGAGGACAGACAGATACCTCTACCGCACAGCCATGTTCCTCCCTTTCGATGAGGAAGCAGTCTGGGGGAGGTGTGGTGATGGTCCCCATGAAAACTTCACTCATTGGTTTCAGCATCCATTGAAGATTCTTGCTCACATTACCTGAGATTTTATTCTGAGCTGTCAAAAAGAATGCTGGGAAACCAGAGCTGAGTGAAGTGTCTCAGATCCTGTAAGAGTGAGAGGTCAGGCCCATTTCTAGGCACCAGGTCACTTGCCTACCTGTTCGACCAGCCCATACCCAAGTTGGCAATGCGGCTGATGGAACAAGCTGCTTGGTTCCTATGAGCCTGTAAGGAGAGCTCACAGATGAGGGGACAGGCTCAACACTACCTTAGAAGAAGAAAGATCATCTGAAACATTAAAAAACATGCGTTTTCCTATCAGTATCTCCTACATGGACTGAAAACTTTTCTTAAAAAAATATATATAATTCAAAATTTTATTTAATTGAAGTCTCTTCTAATCTAGCATCTCTCAACTATACTTTGAGAAGTATTGGTCTTCCCACGAACCAAAATGAAAAAAAAAAAAACCTCAATCTGAAACTTCAGAGGAAAATTTTGAAGTTCATGTTATTTTCCTTCAGTGATACAATGTACATTTTATGGTGTGGCTATATTTTTTTTTACAAATGCATAATAATCAAAGATAAAAGTCAGTAGAGGGCTTGGTAATAGGGATTTCTTAAAATTAAAAGCTGTTGCGCCTCCCCACTTTGCCCCCACTTTTCAAATGTTTGCTAGGTTACCTGGCCGCCCCAGACACGGACAATGTGTCATAGCCAAGGACTCATACAAAGACTACTTGTGCTACAAACATGAGCATGTGGAGTGTCTGTGTGTGTTGCGTGTATAGAGTAGATGGGAGTCAGTGCTTTCTTTATCTTTTCCTTAATTTAAAAAAAAAAAAGAAAAAAGTGCTTTCCTCAGAACTCACCAGGAACAGGCACTGAGGTTTATGGAGATGACCAAAGTTGTATCACTCACCCAAATTATTTCACTGGGGGTGGTACACATAGAAACTCCCAGCCATGCCTCTTTTTAATGTGCATTAAACTTCACTTTGTAATCACATTCAGTGACTAGCATGCCTCAGTAGAATGTTGAGTGACTTAAAAAATATTTGGCTCCAAGACAAGAAAAGTAAAACAAAGCTAAGTGTGTAATGTCTAACAAAGGTACATTCAGAATCTTCCTCCTGGCAGAATCAAAGTGGCAAAGAACACCCTTGTCCTCCTCTCCCGAACACAAATTGGGGAAAACATCCTGGAAAATAAATGCCAAGAGCCAACAGTCAGTTACTATTAAGAAACATGAAGTTTTAAACCATTCATTCTCATGTTGTTCTTCTAAACCAAGGCCATTAATAACCTCTGAAAATACTGACTGATTATCTTCTTTCTGCTTGATTGGTATTTCTGTACCAAAATGTTCACATGGGAGGGAAATAAAGGCCTGGCAGCTTAGATTAAAAAAAAAGTTTCAACTGGAACTCATTTATTTGTATTCCAAAATCCTGAGGCAGATTAACTGGAAGACATCCAAAACCTCCAAAGCCCAAAGTTCTGCCAAACATTTTTCGGCTTGGCAATCAGTAATACAATACAGCAAGATCATTAAAGAAATCCTGTTCTGAATTCCCTTGAAGTTTCTAAGGCGAAGTTTAAACAAAAATTATTTCCTTCAGAGACTTGTATGCATGATAAGGTTCCATCTGTGCATAAGGCATCAGCGTGGTAGATTAGACGTTTTGACTGAGATAAAAACAAACACAACAAAAATAAACCTACGTTCATTTCTATCTCTAGACTTGCATGGCTGCACGTTCATGAAGAAAAAAATCTGTCTCATAATTTAGAAAGGAGTTGTTTATTACCCATTGCTTTGTCATGGTTATATCATTTGTTTTCAACAATCAGGTATTAAAAACCCAGTATCAATAAGGTCCAGTGTCAGACACAGTGTGAAGAAACAAAGATAAAGATACAAAGATTCTACTTTCACGGGGCATAATATATGGTGATAGGTAGGAAGAAGAGACCCATAAAAAATAAGTTTTAACAAAGTATGGTGCTACATAGCTTAGGAAAAGTAAGATAAGGTGCTCTGGGCATTCAGAGAAAGGACATATTAATTGGGAAAGGACATACTAATTACAATCAAGAAGTGAGGACAGATTTCAGGAAGCAGGCAGGATGAGAGCTGAGACTTGAAGGGTATGTGGGATTTGGACAAAGTAGAAAAGATCGCTGAGTATCATGGTGTTTCATATGGTGCCTTACTGTTTAAAATGTTTTCCCAGCTCGTTTTCACTCTGGGTCATATTTAAGTCCACTTAAACACTTAAACTAAAACGGATTACGTAGGAACACATGATTCTTGCCCACATGTTAAAATCAAGTTGGGTGCAATCTCACATTTCTGTGTAATCACAGTTTACTTTGTATGCTGCAGTTTATCTTTTCATCTGAATTCTCTCTAGGCAACATCTCCTTATATCTTACCAGGGCAAGTTAAATGCATGAAACCTAGTGGCATAGCCAGTATTCAACCAACATGGGAACAGGAATCTGACTTATTCAGCCTCATAAGCATATAAACACGTTGTCTCTGAAGGGTGCTTACGAAAAGGAATCATCTCTTTGCCACTGTTGTATCACTATGGGAAGATCAAAATCCATTGACTTAATTCAACTCATTTAAATAAGCATTTTCCAAGAATTCACTGCAAAGACACCACGCCAGTTTCTGAGGATATGGGATGATAACCTACAGGGATCTCCCATTCTGCATGAGAGTACATAGCACCTCTAATGCGAAGTAACAGAATAGACACAAGTATGTCTGATACTCACTTTCCACTTGAGAAATACAGGTTTATATATATATGGAAAATTCCCACTCAAGTTTCACAGTCCAATTCAGATATTGCTTCTTCAGTGAGGTTCTAGATTTTCTTCTCTATTTTCACCCAATTTTGTTAAGACCTATAATTTCATTGCTATAACCAAGTCTAAGATACCAATAGCTTGTGCCTTTGTTTCCTCATCTGTAAAATGGGGATTATAACAGATGGTATTTATAAAGATAAAAAGAATTCATAATATTTAAGAATAGCCTGTGAAGCATGGTATCATAAAAGTATATTTTCAGTTACACTATCATTATTGGCCCAAGTAACTGTCATATAAAAAGTCATCAGTATAATATCATTGGATAAACACATACTTTGTTTAACAGATATACCAGGATTAATACATTCCAGAGTGTGTTAGCCTCTTTCATAAAATGATCTACAGTCACAATTCATAAGTGAAAAATAAGCATTCATTGAATCTAAGACATAGCTTTATGCATTGAAAATAATGCAAATAACATATTTACATAATACATAGTTTTACAAAGCATAGTGAAGAAATTAATATTATTTCTTTCATACTATGTAATTCAGTTCTACCCCCTTCAAATATATCTAAGCATCTAAGTTTTCAATGAAGTCTGCAGTGAGTTTTTCATCAATGAGCTTCTAATGGTCTTTTGATGATTATCAAATGCCTATGCATACATCTCTTCCTCTGAACCACACTACTCTCAGGCTTTCTGCCTCCCAAGGCGACAGATGCAGTTTACTCTTCTCTTTCTACACCAGTTCCAAGAGCTCAGTGGGGAAGGAAGGAGAAAATAAACACACACATTTCTAACTTTCTACCCTTGTGACTAGTCTACCATTCCCCTAACCAAGTAAATGAAGTAGCTTGTGTGACTAAAAGAGCGGGTCCATTTTCCTGGGCCACAGTCAAAAGAGAAAAAGGAGGTATCTACACCCAGAGGCAGTGACTGGTCCCTCTGCGCTATTTCAGGGAACTGAACCGTCTCACCTTACTTATCTGGAAGGCAGTGAAAGGAAGGGCAAAACAAAAGACTTTCCAGGTCGGTTGGCTCTGCGTAGATCCCCCAAGTAGGCTTTAAGCCTATGCTACAATAATCCTCTTTGCCAATAAAATGAAGAGAAGTGTAGGAAAAGACCTAGGCAGAACCAGTCAATCCCATTATCACAAACTCCGAGGAATGTTGAGTTCCTTCACCATTTTTATTTCAGCATATGAGAATGAATGTTAATTTGAGTGTGTGTGTGTGTGTGTGCATGTGCACTCACACGTGTGCTCAGTCACTTGGTCATGTCCAACCCTTTGTGACCCCATGGACTGCAGCCTGCCAGGCTGCCTGTCCCTGGGATTCTCCTGGCAAGAACACTGGAGTGGGTTGCCACTTCCTCCTTGGGTCAGGTTTGTCATCATGTTATATAGAGATTTGGTTATAAAGAAATAAGTCAGAGCTGGATTTTCATCTAATGGAAGACTTGGAGAAAAGATGAAAGGACATGTACATTCTAATTATTGTCTACCGCTATAAACATAGTAGATGTACAGTGTTGTCACTTTCATTTAAAAACATACAATCATAGGGATCAGAGAGGTCCTCTAATCCAACCCCTCACTGTGAAGAGGAGCAAACTGAAGCCAGAGCCCCTTGCCCAGGGAGGTCTCTGCTTATACTGCCATCTTCAATGGGAATGTGTCTCTCAAGTTCTAGTAAAATTTTCTAAGACTGGTCAAACTTCCATTGAGCAATCTATTTTCTACTTATCTACACCATTTTCATGGGCTTCTCAGGTGGCTCAGTGGTAAAGAATCCACCTGCCAAGCAGCATACAGGGTTCAATCCCTGGGTCAGGAAGATCCCCTCAGGAAGGAAATGGCAACCCACTCTAGTATTATTGCCTGGGAAATCCCACAGACAGAGGAGCCTGGTGGGCTACAATCCACGGGATCGCAAAGAGTCAAACATGACTTAGCAACTAAACAACAACAATACCATTTTCTTTAGATATATCACAAACTTCAGCACATATTTATTGTGTGAATTATTTACAGTGGCTTTATGCAGGTTAGTCCTCTCTTCATATTGTCATAAGCTCCTTGAAAGCTAAAGAATTTTAATCCTCTCCTGGCAACTTCCTGGCAACAGTGCTGAAAATCCAACACTTACTAAGCCCTTTCCCTTACAACAGACCCAGAGGGGACAAAATGAGTGTAACAAGTTCAACAGAGCTCTTGTCCTCCTGAAGTTTAAAATGGAATAGGTAGAGAGTTAAAAGCTCTAATACAGTCTCTGCTGGAGTGGAGGTGTAGACTCAGTTCTTTGTGATGCAGATAACAAGGAGATTAGTTTATCTGAGCGTATCTGATTAAAGCTATTCAAAGTGTGTTCAAGGACAGGTGCTGGTTACATATGAAATAAATTCAGAAATTGAGAAAAAACATTTAGAATCATTCATAGCTATTGACAAAGTAAAATTACATCTGCTGAATCTGACAGTAAAAAATTACAACTTGTACTTTGTATGTCTGTTAAGTAGATTGGAAATTGTAAAAGAAAGGAAAAGAAAGGAGGACAAGAAAAAGAAGGAAATGGGCCTTTCCTCTCACAGACTTGGAGTATCACTGTCTTAGATGCCTCAGGCTTGACCTGGACCCTGCAGAGGGGGAGGACTTCCATAGACAAATACGTGGAAGAAACTAGAACAAGAACTGTCAGCAGCACCAACTCAGAGGAGAGGCAGTAGGAAGCGAATGAGGAATAACAAACCAGTGAAGTGAGAAGACAGGGCATTCTCCAGCATGTGAGATGAGAACCCAGAATTACTGAATGATACCAGAGGTTGCTCCTGCTGCTGCTGCTGCTGCTAAGTCGATTCAGTCGTGTCCGACTCTGTGGGACCCCAGAGACAGCAGCCCACCAGGCTCCCTCATCCCTGGGATTCTCCAGGCAAGAACACTGGAGTAGGTTGCCATTTCCTTCTCCAATGCATGAAAGTGAAAGGCAAAAGTGAAGTCGCTCAGTCGTGTCCGACTCTCAGCGACCCCATGAACTGCAGCCTACCAGGCTCCTCCGTCCATGGGATTTTCCAAGCAAGAGTACTGGAGTGGGGTGCCATTGCCTCTCCGATACCAAAAGGTAAGAGATTTCATTTCAAACTAAAGGGTTTGGACTTTATTGTATTGGCAACAGAGAACCATGGAAAGCTTTTGACTGGAAACTACCTGGGCTTTCCATGTGGTGCTAATAGTAAAGAACCAGCCTGCCAATGCAGGAGCCATAAGAGACACAGGTTTGATCCTAGTATCAGAAAGATTGCCTGAGGGAGGAAAATGAAAACCCACTCCAGTATTCTTGCCTGGGAAATGCCATGGACAGAGAAACCTGGCGGGCTACAGTCCATAGGGTGGCAAAGAGTCGGACACAACAGAAGAGACTTAGCAGGCATGCACCCTAACAGAATTTGCACACAGGTAAAGGATGCTCAGTCGATCCTTGCTACACAAATTAATTTGCTCCAGTGTCTGTAAAATAAAATGCTTACCTAAGCAGGCAACCCTGTAGGCAGGAAGACTAGGCCTGGCAATCTACCTATCACTTCCCCCACCTGATGGACCTGTTATCTAGATCCAGCAACCAAATTTTAATCTGAAAGTATATACCCCACATGCCAGATAACTAATCTTTCAAGATAAGCTGAAAAGCAGAATTTAAACGGGAATTCCCCAATTTTAAATATTAGCACTTATGTAAAAACTTGTTAAAGGATGCTATTAAGGCCAAACCAAACAGGTCTGAAAATAGGATTTGATGTTCAGAGCCCCCATATGCATCTCTGTTTTCACATATGACAAACAGGTTGATTATGTCTGCTAAAGTGATACACTGCTCCTCACGTACTGTGTGGTCCCCAAAGCCTACAAATACTATTTTTAATACTCATCATGTAGCGTCCATACTATTCTGTGGTCCTCTGTCTTCAGAAATGATTGCTGGCATTAGTGATTACTGTCCATGTGTGCTGACAGACCCATATCTGATGCATCCCTCAAGTTCCTTCTCTCTTGATCCAGCAGTAAAAAAAGTACATGCAATTACAGTCCACCTTTCATATTCCCTGCAAGTACTTACATTACTAAGGGATAGAGTTTTGATTTTTAGTATCTTCATCTCTTAAAACCAGAGCATCCTCAATCCTGGACTGAAACTGGGCTGTTCCACCCAGGCCCTGAGGAAATAGCCTCTCATTCTGCCCAGACCGTTTCCTCTGGGGAATCTCTGCTTAGCTAAGGTTGCCTGGCTCTGGTTTCAGCCAGTGTGAAAGTGTTAGTTGCTCAGTTGTGTCTGACTCCTTTCGACCCCATGGATTGTACCCCACCAGGCTCCTCTGTCCATGGAATTCTCCAGGCAAGAATACTAAAGTGGGTAGCCATTCCCTTCTCCAGATGATCTTGCTGACCCAGGGATCAAACCTGGGTCTCCGGTACTTCAGACAGATTCTTTACCATCTGAGCCATCAGGGACCCAGCCAAAGTAAAAGCAATATCAGGGTGCGGCTCATAGGCCCCCGTTAGGGCACTCAAATTATGAGGCTCTTGGAGAGGGGGAAAGTTTTTATTCCAACAAGTTTCAGAAAATTAAAAAAAAAAAAAAACACCTGACTGCCAGTAAATTTTAAATGTGTTTGTTAGAAAGGGTGGGGGCAGGGATGAAGAGGAGAGGGAAATAAAAAGAATCAATAAAGTCTCTTCCCAGCTGTTCTTTCCACAGCCTGAATAAAGAATGTACATCCTTTTGATTAAAGTGCAGCTTTCATGCCCTGCTCTGGCAGGCTGCCAAAAGCTGCCTTAAGGTGAGTTCTGCTATTTTAAGGTGGAATTGTTTGCATTTGACTTGAAAAAACTTGTTATTCCACACTTAACTTTCCATACTGCTCAGAAGGGAAGCAGCAATCTGAACCTGGAGAGGCAAGATAGAGGAAATGATCCCTGGCTCCCAGGGGAAAAAAAAATTTTTTTTTAATCCAGTGACCACAATTTCAACAGCTTTCATCATTCCCAGGGGTACTTTTTACTGTTCCAAAAAAGCTGAACTAGACTTGATAGGGTTACATCGTAAACTTCCACGGTCAAAGATTAATATTTAATTACAAAAATCACTCCAGTCCCCAATTTACTTAGTTTAGGTGGACATGTTTTTGACTCATTTAGCTTATAAATGTATCCATTCAGAAATCCATATAACTGCTCAGAATCTGAATGGCTTCCAAACAAGGGTAAACATTCTGGATTGTTGGCTGAGATGTTATTTTTGCTGTTGTTAGCCTGGTCATTTTTATATTTCTGTAGTAAAAATGTGTTGGTCGTTTAGCCTGGAAAGCCACTGGGTTTGTGCTTGTGAAACAAACCACTGCCCACCCTCACAGGTGGAGGAGCTGTGCAGCTAAATACGGCTCCCTTTCTCTCTGCCCTTCTAGGACACTCACTACTGGCCCCGCTGTGGTAGTCAGCTAAGCTCCCCTCCTCAATCCAGATGTGCTCAGTGCACTAGAATTGCCTGAACTGATTATTGTGTTTCTCAACCAACCCCTTTATAATCTAATTATCAGTCTCAGGTTTTTAAAAAATTATTAATAATTTGTCCCTGTGGGCCCAGAGTTGATGATGCATTTAATACAATTCTTGACTACTTCCTAAGAAGATTTTTTCACAAATACAAAGCAAGAATTTTGAGTTTCATTTTTCCTTGTCTTCTGAGTCTTACTTCTTTTGTTATTAGCACGTAGAACGTATTGAGGGTTTCCTCATTGTGCTCTAACCATGGGGAAATAGCTGTATATATCTTGTGCAGAGTGATGATTTTCCTAAAACATGAACTTGTCTTATGATATTAAGAAAATAAAGTCAGAAACTGAAATGCCTGTCAAGGTAAACTCCTTAAAGCTACCCAGTAAATAATACCTCATAGAATTATGTGAGTTCCTTTCCTTGCCCAAATAAGATGTGTTTTCTTTCCCTCCAGCCTCTTTCCATCTCTTCTCTCAATTTCTGGAGTTTCTTTTCATTTTTTTTTTTAAACTGAACAGTCTGCATTTAACCTAAGCAGGGAGAGCTGCTCATAGCACAGTAGTGGAATCACTGGGTTTGTGAGGACAGTTCTGTAAAATGTTGCTCCAGGGCATTGGAATAATTTACTTCCTTTAAAAGACTGAATCAAGCCCTTTAGACTCCCAGAAGAGTACAATCTACCTCATCTAAAAGATGTGATAAGATGTGATGAAAGAGTCACTGATAGCTTTGGGCAGAGACTTTCCTGTGTCAGTTTCTGGAAAGAGTCCACTCCAGGCCCAGGTGTGGCCTCAGCTTCAATATGTCAGGAGATCTTCAGCTTTCAGTCTCAGGTCCCTTTTGAGAATTTAAAAAAACCCACAGATTTCTTTCTATGTAAATACATATATGTCTGTCCCCACCCTACCTCACCCCCATGCAGAGTACCTTCCTGGATCCCACTGACTGATGTTTAAGCTTTTCCAGAGATGACACATCTCTGGTGTCAGATTCATGTGAAGGAAACCTAGAGGCTGATTTACTAAACAGGATGCCAATTTATTAATTTAGATCTAGAGACACGGCTTGGCCCAGGAGCGAGGCCAGCGGTCTGCACACTCCCTTCTGGTAGGTAAAGCTACACAGGAAATCAAATTACAGATCAGAAGGCTCCTGGTGACTTTAGAAATAGAACAAAGGAGGTGGATGTCATTAAGCCAGAGCAGCCTAACCAATTTCCCCCCTCCAGTCCAAGGATATGTGCTGACCTGCCTATCTGAGTCCTCTCTCCTCTAGTCACTATTTCACTCAATTCTAATACACAAACAGGAGAGGGCTTAGAAAACTGGTCTGTCATCCATACACTATTACAAGTTACTCACAACTTAAATCAAATACAGATTCCAGTTACATTCCAATCATTTCTTCTTCAAGATGGATTCTTGTAAGGATCCTTGAACATTTTAAAGACTTAAGAACTACTTCATTAGAAGTGACTGCACAAACTATTTAGGTAGCTATAAGTAGAATGTTTCTTTTACATATCAAAGGGAATTCAACCTGACTTTGTTTTCAAGTTCCGGAAGCACACCACAGGGAGAATTATCAGCTACTACACACCAACTGTGGCATTAACGCTATCATTTTTGTGCAGTAAAGCAGGGCAACCCCTGGCAGAGATCATCTAAGCAGTGGTTTGAATGCATGTGTATACTTTCCAAGGATGTTTGCTTCCTTGGGTTTTTCTTAGGTTGTTATTTCTTTATGTTTGCCTTCGATGAGACAATGGAGCTCAGAAACACACTGAGCTAGAAAGACTATAGTATTCTCTCCTTGCTGCTTCACCAAAAGGAATTATTCCCCCCTCTCTCTCTCCTCACCCTTCATTCCCCCCCACCTCCCATCCCTCCTTCATCCTTCTCTCCCTCTTTCAGTAAATTATATTCAAAGCTAAGAATCTAGAATTTTTTTTTCAGCATATCACCTACCACAGCAGAGTTCTCCATCTCTTTTGGTAACACTCAAAATTTTCTCCTGAATTAAGCTATTAAAACCATTTGTACAGTGTTGTTTTTTTTTTTTTTAAGGCTAGTCTTTTGCTCTTTTCCTAGTAAGGGGCCAGATGAAGCAAGTTGTGGAAGCTTTTCCCAGCACATAATACAGAACGGCAAACATGAGAACTGTGTCTAAGGTAAAGGCCAAACCTGAACCAGAGGACTCGGCACCACACCACCTCTCAGAACACCAAGGAGCAGACTGTGAGGTGGAGATGAACAAGTCAGAGAACCGGCTAAGGTCACAGCAGACGAAGAGTGGAGAGATTTCAGAAGGCAGGGAGAAGATGCCCTCAGCTGATGAGCTCAACTTTGTGAGAGCTCAAGTGATATGAACAAAGGTAAACTGTGGTTCACAACCGCAAACAAGAAGCACTGCATGAAGTCACACAAGGACAGCGACAGGTGAAACAAAGAATTCCAGTGTGATACGGGTGTTCACAGGAACCAGTAAGCAGCTTTCCTCCCACAAGGCTAAGTGTAAAGTCATTGCCTGGCTTCTTTCTCAACCAGGTGCTTGAGTTGAGACATCTTTAAAATCAGCACAAGGTATCACCAGGGATAACCATTATCTTCAAGCCTCCTGACAAGTTAGATTTCCTTGGAACAAATGAATAGGAAATAAGATAAAAGAGAGCCCAGATTCACAAAAGCTTCACCTTGGCTCCACAGGACTCCTGGGTGATATACTCTTTTAGGATTCTGATTTGTTCTGCTTTCTTCTGAAACTAAGTGGAAGCCTCCAGCAGATCCTTCTCTCTGCTTCCAAAACATGCTGAAGTTTGCCAAGAGTTTAATTTCAATTTTGGACAAAATGGCATCACTTAATATTCTTCAGTAAGTACTGATTAAATATCTGCTCAGGAGAAAATTTCCATTTATATAATACCAGTGAGAAACTTCTTCTGAAGATGAACACAAATTCTACAAGAAATATTTCCCATTAAATGACGCGATGGTCCTCATCTTGCAGACCCACAGAGAAGTTAAGTGCTTTCTCATCAAAATCCCACAATATGTCAAGAGCCACACTCACCACTGTTACGAAACAGGCACCACCAGCTAAACAACACTGAGAGATCTAAGTCATGATATTTTCCCTACCAATGTTATATAGGAAGTATTTTCAACTTTTAATTTAATTGCATTAAAAAGAGAGCTAATGCAACAATTGCATTAACAAGTGTTTGTGAGGTACGTGAGTGATCCTAACACTGGTGATAAAAAGACTACAGTGAAACCAGAAGTTGTTAGGTATCCCTGAAACCCTGAATCAGCAGCACAGTTCAGTTCAGTCACTCAGTCGTATCCGACTCTTTGCGACCCCATGAATTGCAGCACGCCAGGCCTCCCTGTCCATCACCAGCTCCCGGAGTTCACTCAGACTCACGTCCATTGAGTCAGTGATGCCACTCAGCCACCTCATCCTCTGTCGTCCCCTTCTCCTCCTGCCCCTTATCCCTCCCAGCATCAGAGTCTTTTCCAATGAGTCAACTCTTTGCATGAGGTGGCCAAAGTATTGGAGTTTCAGCCTCAGCATCAGTCCTTCCAGTGAACACCCAGGACTGGTCTCCTTTAGGATGGACTGGTTGGATCTTTTTGCAGTCCAAGGGACTCGCAAGAGTCTTCTCCAGCACCACAGTTCAAAAGCATCAATTCTTCGGCACTCAGCTTTCTTCATAGTCCAACTCTCACATCCATACATGACCACTGGAAAAACCATAGCCTTGACTGGACAGACCTTTGTTGGCAAAGTAATATCTCTGCTTTTCAATATGCTATCTAGGTTGGTCATAACTTTCCTTCCAAGGAGTAAGCACACAGTTTTGGAGAAAAGCCATCCTTTCACCTTTTTCCTTTTCCAGGTCTGATAATTCCAAACAGTCTTTGAACTCAGAGCTGGCAGCTACCATTCATTTTAAAGAACTGGGCATTTGCTATGGCTGACACATAATTTTCAATAAAAGCAATTATCTGTCTATAAATTGTTAATAGGTCAAGCAATATGTAAGAAATCCAGCATTTCTTTTGAGCAAGACAATATGCCAAGCGCTAGAGTGGACATAGAAGAAAAGGTAGTCTTCTCTGGTTATTGTCTGTTTGCCCTTTGTGCTTCCAAATCCATTCTCCACCTTTTTCTGCCATGGTTTGTTCTCAGGGAGGTTGACCTCTATTGACTGCATGCGTGAGTCCCCTCACTCTCAGGTTTACAGTTGGGTATGGCCAGTGGAAGGCATTAGCAAAAGAGCCAAGGACTGCCTGAGTGGAAGTCAGTCTTTCTCTCCAGGCTCCCTCCTTGTTTGGCTCAGATTCAGACCATGGTCATGATGCTTTAGGTTATAATTGCTGTCAGAGATTCATTTTACTTCTGAGAGGCTCAAGCTTTCACTACAGCTTCACAATAAGTAAAAGTCCCTTTTCCCTTCAGACCTAGGGCTAGTAATCATTTCCAACCGTTTCTAGTCTCTGGATGCCTCATGATTCATTGTTGATTCCCAAACTTCTGTAGACAGGTCCTTTGCTATGTCAGTCAGGCCTCTTTGAGTATGCCATCTGTCTTCTGCCCTGATCTTGAGATATGTGATCTCTGCCCCGGCAGCTTTTACAATTCATACTGATGAACAAACAACACAAAAATAAAGCCAATATCTTTAATAGGAGATGGAAATGTTTCATATCTTGATCCAACTGACAGCACTGGTACTTAAGATTTGTGCACATTACTATACACATAGGTTCAGTTCAGTTGCTCAGTCATGTCCAGCTCTTTGCAACCCCATGGACTGCAGCACACCAGGCCTCCCTGTCCATCACCAACTTCTGGAGTTTACTCAAACTCATCTCCATTGAGTCAGTGATACCATCCAACCATCTCATCCTCTGTCGTCCGCTTTTCCTCCTGCCTTCAATCTTTCCCAGCATCAGAGTCTTTTCCAATGAGTCAGTTCTTCACATCAGGTGGCCAAAGTATTGGAGTTTCAGCTTCAGCATCAGTCCTTCCAATGAATATTCAGGACTGATTTCCTTTAGGATGGACTGGTTGGATCTCCTTGCAGTCCAAGGGACTCTCAAGAATCTTCTCCAACACCACAGTTCAAAAGCCTCAATTCTTAGGCACTCAGCTTTCTTTGTAGCCAACTCTCACATCCATACATAACTCCTGGAAAAACTACAGCTTTGAATAGATGGACCTTTGTTGGCAAAATAATGTCTCTGCTTTTTAATATGTTGTCTAGGTTGGTCATAGCTTTTCTTCCAAGGAGCAAGCATCTTTTAATTTCATGGCTGCAGTCACCATCTGCAGTAATTTTGGAGCCCAAAAAAATAAATTCTGTCACTGTTTCCCCATCTATTCACCATGAAGTGATGGGGCCAGATACCATGATCTTAGTTTTCTTAATGTTGAATTTTAAGCCAACTTTTTCATCCTCCTCTTTCACTTTCATCAAGAGGCTCTTTAGTTCTTCTTCGCTTTCTCCCATAAGGGTGGCATCATCTGCATATCTGAGGTTATTGATATTTCTCCCGGCAATCTTGATTCTGGGATGTGCTTCATCCAGCCCAGTGTTTCTCATGATGTACTCTGCATATAAGTTAAATAAGCAGAGTGACAATGTATAGCCTTGATGTATTCCTTTCCCTATTTGGAACCAGTCTGTTGTTCCAGGTAATAGTCGAATAATATAATGTCATAAAATTGAAATATCAGAGGAATTCTAAGGATAATAGGGCTGTAAGTGTTTCAAAGAGGAAAATAATCACATTGAGGGAGACAATAGGAGAAGGCTTTAGAGGACAGATCTAAACTGACATTGAGAAATGGGTAACACCTGCACTAGCAGAAAGAGAGAGAATTTCTAAGATAAGGCATTGAGTTCATGTCCAGAGGTGTTAGAAGTGGGAAATAGCATAGGAGACAATAAATAACTGGTCAGCATGTGATCATTTCAAGTCTTATTCTGAAGAAATATCCTTGATCATATGACCTATGCTTTTCCATAAGATGTCAAACCAAACAAACAAAAAATCTCTAATACGCAGAGTGTCACCTTAGTATTTCCACAGCATGACATCATCTCAGATAATCTCTGGCAGTAGAATCTTTGCAGCACTCCTTTTCCAATGAGCCTTAAACAATCATTTATTTTCCACTTAATCAGCTTAGTTCTTGGAGCCTGCACTTCACTAGGAAACCATTTGGGAGAATATGTTAGTTCATTGATCCAATGAAGAATCAGAAAAGATAGGAGTCCTCATTCTTGCTGATGCCTTACCATACTGGTTCTGGGCAAATCAAATTTGAAGAGGATCTCTGATTCATGAGTGTGACATCTTTTTCTCAGTTCACTTCAAAAGTTGTTCAGAATACTCCTGCATGCCAAAATAACCTTACCCAGTTCTGCACAGGGCCAAGAGAGTTCTTGAGGTCCTTCACAGAGAACTTTCTTTTTAGTCATGAAATGGTGAGATAATGACAGGAAGACTGAGCACCTGAGAGGTAGTAGTTGATTAATGGAACTACTCTGAAAGTTTAGGTTAGTCAGTTGAACTAAGTTAAAATTATAGAAAAGTTGCTGACAAGGGAAAAAAAATCTATGTAAAACCAGGCACTTCCCTCATGCAATTTGAAATGTAAATAGACTTAGCACCCAGAGAGGTGCAGGGGAATCAAGCTATTTTGGGCTATTCTGAACAAGGACAGCTGTATGTTCTGAAACATATGGTTCAACATTTATAAAGTGGAGTAGGGAGGTGGGGGAACAAGAAACCACTAAATAGAATATTTGAGTTGGCTATTTTAGGATTCCTTAAAAGTTCTGACATGCAAACATGATTCCCTAATAACTAACATATTAAGTATCAATCATTGGGCAACAATTCTGTTAACTGATTTTTGGATTGGAATATGTAGAGATGGAGTTCTTTCTATAGAACAGACCAGTTTAGTTCACCCCATCTCACTTCATCTCTTACTGTGCATATGTTTGGAAGAGGGGGTTATGGCAAGGTGGGGGAGGGGGGAGGCAGGGCGGGGCTCACTCCCTATGTATAAGGAGGGTTCTACCAAGCTAGCTAAGAGCTTATGGACTCACTTTGCTGGTTTTCTCATTGTTTTCAGTGGCAAAAAAAAAAAAAAAAAAAAAGACTGTACAACCTCTAAGTAATAAACTGCTCATTTCAAAGGGCAAATCTGATGTTTGCCTTTTCCACTAATAAGTATTAGATACTAAATCTGTTCTTAAGAATTTAATGAACTCTTATCATGATCTCAGCACTGTGTGAGGGGCTTTGGAAGAAACTAAAACATGATCCCTGACCTCAAAGAGCTTACAGAATAGTTTGCTGGAACAAGACCAAAGCACATGAAATAAATCTAGCAAAGATATAGGAATCTACAGAAATATAGCTCAACTCTCAATAGAGGATCAGCTTTCCAGACGCTCCAACACCACACCTATTATTAAGGATTTCCCCCATTTAACTAAAAACGGTTCGTTTTCAGAGCTTTGTGAAAGTATTTCCTCGTACATTCCTACTGTCCCAGCACACAATTGTTGGATTCCAGCCTACGGCATATCCTCCTTCCTCCCTCTTTTATCTCTCCCTGATGCCTGATTTACCCTCCCCTGGAGCTCCCACCATCTGGATCAGACTTTCTGCCTCCTTGGACCTAATTATTTCCCTGATTCTCTAGAGTGATCTCTTCCCTTTTGCCAATGACTCAACCTTTTATTAGTGAATGGTTAATTCTTTGCTCTTCCAATGTTCTCTGCTCTATTTTCCTTTCCTGCAATCTTCTAAGTGTGCACTAACAAATACAAAAGTATGTTATGCTGTTACTCACCCCAATACACACACACACACACACACACAGAAATTTTCTTAAATTCACTAGAGTCACTGTGCAAGTAACACTCAACACAGAGACTGAAACTTCAATGAAGATGAAATACGGTTAAATTTCACAAGGTAAATGAGAATGAAAGAAACATAAATTAATAACAATCTGACAATGAAGGAAGCCAAAGTAGAACAGAAATCTGAATACAGAATGCCAGATACTAAAGAACAAGAGAAAATAAGGATGAGATAACAAGGAAGAGAAATATAGTGTCTTAAAAGAGGTGGAGGTTAAGATGCCTTTTTACGATTTCAAAATTGTAGGCCTGGGACCTAAAAGAGGACAGAGTATCAGAATTCTTTGAATCACCTATCACCTGCTATATCCTGTGGCAAGTCATTTATTCTCTCTTGTGTCTCAGTTTCAACATCTATAAAACTATATTTAACAAATGAACTATGGCTCACATACAGTCTATGCTATGCTATGCTATGCTATGCTATGCTAAGTCACCTCAGTCGTGTCCGACTCTGTGTGACCCCATAGACGGCAGCCCACCAGGCTGCCCCGTCCCTGGGATTCTCCAGGCAAGAACAATGGAGTGGGTTGCCATTTCCTTCTCCAATGCATGAAAGTAAAAAGAGAAAGTGGAGTCGCTCAGTCGTTTCCGACTCTTAGCGACCCCATGGACTGCAGCCTACCAGGCTCCTTCGTCCATGGGATTTTCCAGGCAAGAGTACTGGAGTGGGGTGCCATTGCCTTCTCTGCACATACAGTCTAAGGAATACCTAATTTAAAATTATACACGGTGATACTAATGTTCCAGGTTATTCCTGCAATGGTTGATATTGTCAGAAAAGTTTAGGAAAAAAAAAATGCTTGAAAGGATTCAATTACTATGAGGGGTGGAGAGGGTATGTGTTGATACTCAGAGACTTCAAAGAGATACTCCCAGAGAGATGCTATCAGGGAATTACAGCTGATGCATTTTACTTATATTTTTTTTGTATGATACAAGCAGCCTTTATTGTTTGCAACAGAAAGTGGAAGAGGGGATTCAGCAGCTCTGGCTCCTGGAGCAGCTCCACAGACTCAGTCTCCACCCTCGAAAAAGCCAGGACGCATTTCAGAGAGGATGATAAATTTCCCAGTTACCCGGAAGTGATTAGGTCTTGGTGCTGTCTGAAAGTGTTTCCTCTTATATTCCTACCTTCAGGACGGGTTCAAACTGAAAAGCAGCTTGCTGGCAAGGGTGTGTGCTGGCTGCAACAGAGGAACAGTGCTTGTTAATTAAAAAAAGGACCAAGTAACAGGAAGTCACAAGTCTCTTGGTACCACAGACACACTTGACTACTTGCCTTGGCAGTCCCTTTAAACTCTTGAGCCAGTTCTGCCTGTTGGACCTCAAAGAGTTATTTTAATTAGTACAGAAATGTTTGAGAAATTCTCCTGAAACAAAATGGCTTCTATTTCCTAGAGAGTTGTAACATGGGGAATCATCATTTGAAAACTGATCACATGTTTTTGAGCAATTCATCTGAAACATCTCCAAGGAAAAATGTATTTTCATAGTTGAAGATAACAAGAATACTTTACATCAGTACAATACTTATCAGTTTGCTTTTGACCCACATATGTCCTCTCATTTGCTGTACCCTCCAACTCCCTTCCTACCCCAGAAAACCTTTAGAGTGAGCTTTATCATCCCCAGTTTACAGATGACAAATCTGTGGCCCAGATAAATTTGCTCATTTGGCTGCATGTCCTAAAGCTCTTAAGTAACCTAACCAGGACTTAATCTCAGATTCTCTGACTCCAAGTTCACTGTAACTTCTCTTATCTTACTATTGCTGCAAGAGATAAAAATGTATCAATTTAGAGAAAAATGTAGAAGTTGAGGGGAAAAAACTTAAAAGCCAGACAGTGCATATTTTGTGCTTACACAGGGTCTCTGATTTGCGATATTAAGATTAAGCTGACTGGGATATCACCAAAACAGTAGAGTAGGAGACACCAGCCTCCATCCTCACAAAGATCAACAATTAGACATCTGTTCATGAACAAAAATAGCTCTGGGAGAGCTCAGGAGTCCACTCAGGGAACCTCGGCAAAATAGTCTAACAACAACAACACTTAAGAAAAACTGCACAGAAAACAAAGAATAGCTTCATTTTCCCTTTCCCAACCTATCCCCCAGGAAGGCATTGCTCAGTATCAAGAGGGAACTTCCTGACTGGAGAGATTTCTCCTCACTGGGAAAGGGAGAGTGGGGTTGAGTGACCAACTTCCCCAGCCTTCCCAGACACTGCATAAGGGATTCACATAAGTTTTACCATGCTCTGAGACCAACAAAGTTAAGATGTATAGAGGCAGCTTGGAGCAAGGAAGGAAGGCATGGGCTACCAATATCAGCCACAGGATGAGATAGCAAGGAAGAGAATAACTAAGTTCTCCAGTCAAACAGTGTAGAGTGGCTAAACAGATTTAAAATACACACACACAACACCATACTATATGCTGCCAGTTAGAGACTCACTTCAGCCCAAAAAATATACATAAGTGTACATGCAAATGGAAAGCAAAAGAGAAGAGGGTTAGCTATATATATATCAGACAAAAATAGACACTAAGTCAAAAACTGTAATGAGAGACAAAGAAGATCATTATAAATGATAAAAGGACCAATTCATCAAGAGGATATACAATTATAAATACATATAACACCCAACATGAAAGCACCAAAGACATACAGATGATCAACAGGTACATGAAAAAGTGTTCAACATCATTAATTATCAGAGAAATGCAAATCAAAACCACATCTGTTAGAAAGGCTATTATCAAAAAAAGACACGGATAAAAAGTACTGAGAAGGATGCGGAGAAAAGGTAATCCTTGTGCACTATGGGAAGAAATGTAAACTGGTACAGCTGCTAAGAAAAAATAGTATGGAGGTTCCTCAAAAAAATTAACGCTAGAAATATCATAACATCAAGAAATTCTACTTCTGGGTACATGACCGAAGGAAATGAAATCACTATATTAAAGAGATATCTGTATTCCCATGTTCACTACAGCATTATTCATAATAGCCAAGACATGGAAACAACCCAGGTGTCCATTGACAGATGCATGGATAAAGAAAATGTGGCAAATTTTATATTCTTGGGTTCCAAAATCACTGCAGAAGGCGACTGCAGCCACAAAATTAAACGACACTTGCTCCTTGGAGGAAAAGTTATGACAAACCTAGACAGTGTCTTAAAAGGCAGAACACCACTTTGCCAACAAAGGTCTGTATAGTCAAAGCTATGGTTTACCGATACGGGAGTTAGACCATAAAGAAGGCTGAGCTCCAAAGAACTGGTGCTTTCGAATTGTGGTGCTGGAGAAGACTCTTGAGAGTCCCTTGGATAGCAAGAAGATCAAACCAGTAAATCTTAAAGAAAATCAACTCTGAATACTCTTTGGAAGGATTGATGCTGAGGCTGAAGCCCCAATACTTGGCCACCTGATGCAAATAGCCAACTTTTTGGAAAAGACCCTGATGCTGGGAAAAATTGAAGTCAGCAGGAGAAGGGGGTAACAGAGGATGAGATGGCTGGATGGCATCACTGACTCAATGGACATGACTTTGAGCAAACTCCTCGAGATGGTTAAGGACAGGGAAGCCTGGTATGCTGTAGTCCATGAGGTCACAAAGTGTCAGACATGACTTAGTGACTGAACAACAATATACATTTAATGGACTAATGGATTTCTCCAGTGGCTCAGCAGAAAAGAATCAGCTTGCAACACAGGAGACATGGGTTCTATCTCTGGGTCAGGAAGACCCCCTGGAGAAGGAAATGGCCACCCACTACAGAATTCTTGCCAGGAAAATCCTATGGACAGAGGAGCCTGGAGGGTGACAGTCCATCCACAGGGCGGCAAAGAGTTGGACATAACTGAGCAACACAAGCAAGTACACACATATAATGGACTATTATTCAGCCAAATAAAAGAAGAAGAAAAAACTCCTGCCATTTGCAACAACATGGATAAACTTTGAGGACATTGTGCTAAGTGAAATAGGTCAGACAAGAAAAATCAAATACCATATGATACCATATGATCTCACATTTATGGAAAATCAAAAAAAGCTAAACTCATAGAAGCAGAGTAGAAAGGTGGTTGCCAGGAGCTAGGGATGGAGGGAGTGAGAAGATGCTGGTCAGTGGGAACAAACTTCCAGATAAAAGAGGAATAAAATCCAGTCTTCTAGTTTACAGAATGATGACTATCATTAATAATTCTACATTGTACACTTGAAAGTTTCTATGACAATAGATTTAAATTTTTTCAACATAACAACAATAGCAACTAAGTGGAAATTATGTGAAGTGAAGAATGTGTTAAGTATCCTTATTGTGCTAAACATTTCACAACATATACCTGTATCAAATCATCCCATTGTACATCCTAAACTTACACAATGAAAGTGAAACTGACAGTGTTAGTTGCTCAGTTGTGTCCTACTCTTTGTGACCCCATGACCTATAGCCTGCCAGGCTCCTCTATTCTTGGGATTCTCCAGGCAAGACTACTGGAGTGTGTTGCCATTCCCTTTTCCAGGGGATCTTCCTAGTTCAGGGATCAAACCTGGGTCTCCTGCATTGCAGGCAGATTCTTTACCATCTGAACCACCAGGGAAGCCCTGAACTTACACAATATTACATGTCAGTTATATGCCAATAAAATTGGGAGGAAGAGGAATAAGCTGACTGATTTCCCCAAAGAATGATGACTGCAGGTATCTTTGGTTTCCTAAAAGGATTTGCAAATTCCACTAAAGTCTACTGAGCAAGTAATTAATAAACATTTTATAGTCACTTGGAGCTCACTGGTTAAAGTCATTTTATCCATTTTAGCCAAAATGTTAGTCGCTCAGTCATGTCTGACTCTGCGCAACCCTATGGGCTATAGCCTGTCAGGCTCCTATGTCCATGGGATTCTCCAGGAAAGAATACTGGAGTGGATTGCCATTTCCTTCTCCAGAAATTTTAGCCAAAGGATAAAAATATCATCAAAATGAATTGGGTAAGCGAAAGAAAATATAACCATAGACTGGCAAGGTAAATGAAAAATCTTAACAGTGAATATTGCTGAAAGTGGGTGATTTTACTTCTTAGCTGGACTTTTCTGAATTTTTCAAATGTCCTACAACAAGTAAGCATTTTCTCTGGAATTAAGAAGAAAATTATATGTTTCAATAAATTTAAAGAATGATGCCATGTTAGATGATAAATAAAATATAAAATTAAGATCAAGAAGTCATCATGTAAGTTAGTAACACAAGAAACTAGCTTAAGATACCTCTCCCCAAGTCTATCAAAGATCATTAGGGGACCTCATCCCCCAGATCATTCTAGAGGTAATTTTTCTAGAGGATCCTGGGGAAACAGCAACATATACTTACTCCCTTTCCCACCTCAGTGCAAACTACAGGCAAACTTTAATAGATTTTTAATCTTCTTTTGCTGTGATATTCCTTTAAACTCAGTATTTCAGAGACATTCATTTGATACATTACAGGTACATGTGTCAGGAGGTATGGAAATCTTCTTAAAGGTAGAGGAGACACAAAGAGCTATGATGAGCTTGTGCAGAAAGGAAACAGTACTTGTTATGGGCTTTACCCAAATGTTGAAACATTTACCCAAATGTTTCTCAAACTATCCTAAGATCCACCCCTCAGGACAGACCCACACATGACATTTCCCCTTCTTCCATCTCCTATCCTAACTTTTCCTTTTTCAGCTCTTTCCCACCAACTTTTCCTGTCTGTCCTTTGCTTACAATCTTGGGTTCACTTGTCAAGGATCATAAATGAGGATTTATTGAGTCAATTTAAAGACTTGCAAGGGTTTCAATATTAAAATATAAAATGAACAAGAGCTGACTTGTGTTCATAAAATATGTTTCTTCCCTCAGAAGAGGGAGTGGTTTAAAAACTTAATCAGCAGAGTAGTTTCCAACATAACTGCATTCTGGAAGTCAGGCTAGAGGAAACAAGTTTTTGGATGTGGAATTAACAGCCCTTGCCAACAATGGTTTCTGAACCAAAAAGAATGGAGCTTTTTGTTTTGTTTCCAGTCTGCTTTGTAATAACTACTTGAAGTGGGTTTTTCGGTATACTCCCTGCTCTCATTCAGTCCTTACCTCATTTCTTCCTTCATCTTTACTTCCAACAGTTGGAGAAGGCTCTCTCACATTTGATTACTAGCAAGTATTCCTATAATTTATTAGTTGAGTTCGATTTCACATAATACTCATAACATGAATTAGTTTACATTTCTGATTATAGAACAGACAGGCCGAGTCTGTTTTAAAACACTCATGTAATACAATTGAACTATTCTGGATGGAAGGACATGCAATTTTAGCACTACAGGATGGCATCTTACTTTGTCAGGGCCAAGTTTATAAATATGAAAAAATTAAGCTTGCTCTAAATTCCATGAGAGTAAGGACTATGCTTCTTTTCTTCCCACTGCCAGTGTTTAACACAAGCCTGGCACCTGGAAGGCAGCAATATATAAGTTGCAATGTAACTGAATTGAAATGGAAGTTCATTGATATTGCCAGGTATAACAAGGCTGTAGTATCATTAAAAACTGGGTAACTGTGGCAGTGGAGAAGACTCTTAAGAGTCCCTTGGATAACAAGGAGACAAATTAGAGGATCCTAAAGGAAATCAACCCTGAATATTCATTGGAAGGACTGATGTTGAAGCTGAAGCTCCAATACTTTGGCCACCTGATGTGATGAGCCAACACATTGGAAAAGACCCTGATGCTGGGAAAGATTGAGGGTAGGAGGAGAAGGGGATGACAGGGGATGAGATGGTTGGATAGCATCACCGACTCAATGGGCATGAGTTTAAGCAAACTCAGGGAGATAGTAAAGGACAGGAGAGCCTGGCGCACTGGAATTCATGGGATCGCAAAGTCAGACACAACTTAGCGACTGAAGAGTAACAACCCCGATAGGCTTGCCAGTTCAGAAAAGTGTCTGAAGGGTAAACAGATAATTGCATCGATGCAGAGAGAGCAGTGAGTGATGGAGTTGCCTGTGCAAAGCTGACAGAACTGGCACTCTCCACAACTGGGTGTGAAACCTGGTGAGATATGGCAGTCAGTCCTAGCAAAGGGAAAAAGAAGTCATTCTATCTTTGAGGACAACCTTTCTGGAGAGGCCTGTTCTCAAAAGTCTCAAAGACATGACAAGTCACCACAAATCTGCCCTTCACTAAACAGACTCCCAAGTGAAGCCAGGCATAAGATAAAAGACACTCCAACGTAGATGTGGAAATATTGCCACAAGATATTATTGCAGGAACCAGAGTTTGCACCTCATGACTGAAGAGGTCCAGTCTCCTCCTTGGTTCACCAAACCTTGCTACAGGGCAGCAAGAGGCTGTGTGGCTACCCCCTGAGATGTCAGGAGACTAATAACCTACTTTAAAAATGTGTGTAAGGTTGGAGTTATTCCATGATATCAATTTTCAACTGGAAGCATTTTAAATGACCCCTGCCTCCTAAGATAGACGCAAAGACTATACACCAGAAGAGCTCAGGGTAAAAAGAGCTACTCAGCAGAAAATGAATGCCTTTCAAAGTCAAGGACAAAGTGGCCCAAACAAGAGGCTTCCCTAAGGCTCATTTACCCCAGCATGGTCCTACCCTGCAGTGTTCTAAGATCTTTTACATATTCAAGAGTCTTTTTCATATTCAGTAGCTTCAGAAAGATCTTTTTGTTTTTTCTTTTTCTTTTCCATTTTAGAGATTTTTGCTTAGACTGGCAAATGAAATCATCCTTCATCATTTTAATGTGTAAAATGTTTCCAGCCAAAATGTGATTGAACTGCGTCAGAGCAAAGCTTCCAACACAGCTTTTCCAACCCAGTAGGAAAGTAGAGTATTAAACATGAGAAACCTATTCTGAAAGAAAAGACAAGTCCCCTTCCACGGAGTTACAAGAAAGAGAAGACCAGGAAACCTAAAAAAAAATATGTCCAGGAAAAAAACAAAAATGAAAATATTCAAAAGCCCAGGGAAGAACTGTGAAGGGCTGGAAAGGAGCTAGAAAAACCAAGGACAGCATTATACTAATGAGGAGTGGGGCTGAAGAGAAAACCTTTAAGAAGGCAGAGGATGCTAGAAGTCAACAGGAAATGAACTGTGGCTTTGGAAGGTCTGAGAGTTACATGTGCCCTAAATGTGACCCCTGGCAAAGCAGGCCAGGTCTCCACAGGAGACACTAAGAGAATGTCTTAAGAAATGCATTAGGTTCCAGAGTTTGTCAATATCTGATCTGAGAATTGCCTCGGAGGGTCACCTCCTCTATGAAGCCAGCCTCACATACCAACGACGCACATTGTTGCCTATGTGTGAGAGACCTGCAGGTATACACATCCTATCCTACTCTTGCCTGAGTGTGTTTTTAATGGACCGACAAAAATGGCAAGGCTCCAGTCAGGAGCATAAGGGTGAAGAGCACCTCTTTGTCTTCAGCAACCAAACACCCACTTCCCGTGAAGTTAGATGGATAATTACGAGGAAAGCAAAACCGTATTTCAGGGTCATTTGTCCAGCCTTGCAACTTCTCAACAGGAATCAATGTAGTGAGTCAGAAAGGCTTGTCTGGATGTGTCTGAGTAGCGAAACTATACCTGGAGCATTCAGCAACATCTGAAGCATTTCTAGAAGCCATCTACAGGGAAGGGGAAGCCACCACCCAAAGTCAGGCATAGACTTTCACAACAGTCCGTTCTCCCTAGGCTGCCGAGTGTAAAAGCGGCTGATGAGCCAGAACACAAAATCAAATTGGTTTAAGCAATACTGAATCCTCTTAGGTTGCAGGCCTCTACTGCCTAACTTTGGGAAAACCAATTAAATTACGGCCCTAATGTCTCTTGTCAGAACACAAAGGGTCAAAGTCTTCTCCCACTTCCTGGGAAGAAACCAGTAGCTGGGACAGCTGGAATCACACTGGAGTGTGCAAGCCACAAACGTCTAAATGACCCAGCCAAGTGAGTCCATCCAGTTCTCGTCAGAAAGGTGCCCTGGAGCAAGACAGACAAGCAGAGCAGATTCCCACTGACAGACCTAGCAGGGCAGAAAGCCCAGGAAGCCGGTGTGATTAAAACCAATGAATGTGCACGGGAGTTGTGTATGTGGGCAAAAGGTGTGGTTTTTGATACAATCTCGTTCTATTGGTATGGAACATTTACACTTCTGGTTCTCATTTGCAAAAAGAAAAAAGAAGCAAAAGAATAAACAGAACCCATGCTTTGATTGCTTCCGTCAGCATCTGAGCAAACTTTTAAGGAGCTCTCAGGCAATAGAACTTGGCACTGCTTCACAAGTTGGTACAAAAATCTTGGTGCTAAATGTCCAGGGAGAATACGCCCATGACTTACAGGAAAACCCTAGCAATGTCCACTCCCCTGTAGAGGAGTCTTCAGTGATGCCTTTGCTGTGGATATCCAATACAATTCCAGGGCACTGGGAGCCTGCACCTTGTCCTGGCATAGACCCTGACCTAGTGCCCTATGTGTATACCAGGTACTTAAGTTAATGAGCATGCACTCACATTCTCTCTGAGTCTTCAGTTTAATAAGGCTTGGATATTTGAGGCTGTGTTGGACAATCACAACATGGTTTGGAGACACGGAGAGTGTTCTCTTCCCAAAAAGAACCCAGCGGTTTCACATACTGGACAATGCCACCCTGATGGAGCCAAGGCCTGAGCCACATAGCCTGTGACCTGTACAAGTGACCAGGCCCCTAGATTGTCAGGAGGGCTTGAGTACAATCTCCCTCAGAAACTGAATTGCTCCCATTTCCATCTTAAGCACAGCGCTGACCCTGGACAGCAAATCTGTTCTCCATTCAGTAGACAACGAATGTCCATCTAAGAGCCAAGAGGAGGGACAAAACGGGGAAAATCTCTGAGGCAATGCTGATATCGGGGGCTTACCTAAGGACACATGTACAGCTGAGGAAAAACTC
This sequence comes from Bos javanicus, assembly GCF_032452875.1. Taxonomy (NCBI): domain Eukaryota; kingdom Metazoa; phylum Chordata; class Mammalia; order Artiodactyla; family Bovidae; genus Bos; species Bos javanicus. Next base: position 89,675,741 of record NC_083868.1, read on the forward strand.
CAAAATGGGTCTCAGGTCAAATTGGTCTTCATCTTTAGAGATATGGACAAAGTCATCCCTTATCCACCTATTCATTGACACAGTACAGGGTCAGTTGCTAAGATTCCATAGGAAAAACAATACTCTCAGTCCACTGATCTCAAGAAGCTCACAGCAATCATTATAATGAGTAATACTTGCAACAAAATTCTGTTGCATATGTCAATAAGAAAATAAATAAAAAGAAGCATAAATTAAGTGAGAATAAAAAAGAGATCACAGAACCTAGATGGGTAGGATGGGGTGGGAGGTCGGAGGGAGGTTCAAGAGGGAGGTGACATATGTATACCTATGGCTGATTCACGTTGATGGATGGCAGAAACCAACACAACATTGTAAAGCAATTATCCTCCAATTAAAGATACATAATTTTTTTAAAGAGATTACAGATTGGTATATAATAGTACATTGAATAATAAGACCAGCAGTAAGCACTGAGATATTAGAGGAGAGAAGAGCAGCTTAAGGCTAAGATGAATGTGATTTAATGAGGCAGAGGTTTGAAAAATGGGAAAAGTGGGAGAATCAGGTAATATTCTCTTACCAGAAAATATAAGCATCTTTTCTTGAGTCAGATAAAAAACTGTATTTTGAAATCTCTGTGTTCCAGGCAATGTGCCAGGTGCTAGTTTTATAGTAATAAAAAAAAAAAGTCTCTGCATTTCCAGTGGACAAGATAGACAGTGTGTAAAGAAACAAACAAACAAGATAATTAGATAATGCAATAAGTGCTGTGAAGGAAATAACCGATAATGCGACAGGATTCTTTTTTTTTAGTTTTCCACTGTGCAACTCTGCATGTAGCAAGTGCTCAGTCAGTTAATTTAATTAAACACGTAGTAACAACACTATACGATTCTTCAGAATAAAAGATCCAGTGACAAGTTCACTAACTCTTTTGCAGTTGGGATCCACCAAATGAAAATCAACTTTAGCTGGCTGGTTATCCTAAAAATAGCAAAGGCCTCCTCACTCAGTGTTTCCCTCCAGCCTGAGCCAAACATACAATCAAATTATAACAATGAGGGCAGAAGAGTCAAATGATGTGTTTAAAAAATGAATAAAACATTATTATACTATTGTTGAGGCAAAATTATTATTTAAATGGAAAATTCCTAATATATTCCCTAGTCATGACTTTGAAGAGGCAGAAAATAATGTTGGAAAGACAACCAGAGACTGTGTCCCTGAGGTCAGGATGCAACTTCCTGAAAAATGAGATAATTCAAATGAAATAATAGTCATGTAATTGGATATATATATAGTGCCAAAATACCAATCTGATAGATCCCTTGTCACTTATTGGTTAAATAAGTTGATTTTATTTTCATTATATGATCTCACAGTCTGAGTCTTAGGCACATGGTGCCAGTTAGTTATTTAGGTCCTATTACCACAGTATTAACCCTTAAGAAGAGAATAGCTAGAGGTGATTCCTGTGAAAGAAGCAGGGATCAGTGTAAACAGGCAAAATGTGCTAACAGGGAAACAGAATAAAAAATGTTAATGTGCTTTTCCCTTCTGCATTTCCAGTAGATGATCCTCTCCTCAGGCTCTGAGGCTGCCTTTTATGGTATTACATAAGGAAAGGAAAGAGAAAAATCAAGATACTATTCAGCTTCTGATATTCAAAATAAGATTTTTCATCAGGGCAACAGACTTGAGAGCAGGATATATCAAGAAAAAGGGAGAGCATTTTCTTTAATTTTGTAGAATATCAAAATTCAAGCCTTAAGAACTCAGATTATATGATGTCTTATAAATTCAGAAAAGAAAATCCTTTGATCTACTGATAACCAGGCCCTAAAGGTAGTATGACAGAGTGGAGAGAAACTCCTGAAGCCTTTTCCTTCTGTCCTGCAAGATTCCTGGAGGGCTTGTCTGTGGGGTCGCACAAAGTCGGACACGACTGAAGCGACTTAGCAGCAGCATCAGCAGCTGGCTTAATGGAGATGATACAGTGGAAAATTCCAAGGAACCCTAGGACAGCGCTGTCCAATATGGTAACCACCAGACATATTTCATTCCTGAGCACTTAAGATCTAATACAGTTTGGTTCAGTCGCTCAGTCGTGTCCAGCTCTTTGTGACCCCATGGACTGCAGCATGCCAGGCTTCCCTGTCCATCACCAACTCCCAGAGCCTACTCAAATTCATGTCCATCGCATCAGTGATGCCATCTAATAATTTCATCCTCTGTCGTCCCCTTTTCCTCCTGCCTTCAATCTTTCCCAGCATCAGGGTCTTTTCAAATGAGTCAGTTCTTCACATCAGGTGGCCAAAGTAATTGACTTTCAGCTTCAGCATTAGTCCTTCCAATGAATATTCAGGTCTGATTTCTTTTAGGATGGACTAGTTGGATCTCCTTGCAGCCCAAGGTACTCTCAAGAGTCTTCTCCAACACCACAGTTCAAAAGCATCAATTCTTCAGCACTCAGCTTTCTTTACAGTCCAACTTTCACATCCATTCAAGACTACTGGAAAAACTATAGCTTTGAATAGACAGATCTTTGTTGGCAAAGTAACGTCTCTGCTGTTTAATATGCTGTCTAGGTTGGTCATAGCTTTTTTTCCAAGGAGTAAGCATCTTTTAATTTCATGGCTGCAGTGACCATCTGTAGTGATTTTGGAGCCCCCCAAAAATAAAGTCTCTCACCGTTTCCATTTTTTCCCCATCTGTTTGCCGTGAAGTGATGCAACAGGATGCCATGATCTTAGTTTTCTGAATGTTGAGTTTTAAGACAACTTTTTCACTCTCCTCTTTCACTTTCATCAAGAGGCTCTTTAGTTCTTTTTCACTTTCTGCCATTAAGGGTGGTGTCATCTGCATATCTGAGGCTATTGATATTTCTCCCAGCAATCTTGATTCCAGCTTGTGCTTCATTTAGCCCAATTTCTCATGATGTACTCTGCCTATAAGTTAAATAAGCAGGGTGACAATATACAGCCTTGACATACTCCTTTCCCGATTTGGAACCAGTCTGTTGTTCCATGTCCAGTTCTAACTGTTGCTTCTTGACCTGCATACAGATTTCTCAGAAGGCAGGTAAGGTGTTCTGGTACTCCCATCTCTTGAAGAATTTTCCACAGTTTGTTGCAATCCATACAGTCAAAGGCTTTGGTATAGTCAATAAAGCAAAAGTAGATGTTTTTCTGGAACTCTCTTGCTTTTTCAATGATCCAGCAGATGTTGGCAATTTGATCTCTGGTTCCTCTGCCTTTTCTAAATTCAGCTTGAGTATCTGGAAATTCACAGTTCACTTACTGTGGAAGCCTGGCTCAGAAAATTTTGAGCATTACTTTGCTAGCGTGTGAGATGAGTACAATTGTGTGGTAGTTTGAACATTCTTTGGCATTGCTTTACTTTGGGATTGGAATGAAAACTGACCTTTTCCAGTCCTGTGGCCACTGCTGAGTTTTCCAAATTTGCTGGCATATTTGAGTGCAGCACTTTCACAGCATCATCTTTCAGGATTTGAAATAGCTCAACTGGAATTCCATCACCTCCACTAGCTTTGTTCGTAGTGATGCTTTCTAAGGCCCACTTGACTTCACATTCCAGGATGTCTGGCTCTAGGTCAGTGATCACACCATCGTGGTTATCTGGGTCGTGAAGATCTCTTTTGTACAGTTCTTCTGTGTATTCTTGCCACCTCTTCTTAATATCTTCTGCTTCTGTTAGGTCCATACCATTTCTATCCTTTACTATGCCCATCTTTGCATGAAATGTTCTCCTGGTATCTCTAATTTTTTTAAAGAGATCTCTAGTCTTTCCCATTCTATTGTTTTCTTCTATTTATTTGCATTGATCGCTGAGGAAGGCTTTCTTATCTCTCCTTGCTATTCTTTGGAACTCTGCATTCAAATGGGTATATCTTTTTTTCTCCTTTGCCTTTAGCTTCTCTTCTTTTCTCAGCTATTTGTAAACCTCCTCAGATAATCATTTTGCGTTTTGCATTTCTTTTTCTTAGGGATGGTCTTGATCACTGCCTCCTGTACAATGTCACGAACCTCCGTCCATAGTTCTTCAGGCACTTTCTCAGATCTAATCTCTTGAATCTACTTCTCACTTCCACTGTATAATCATAAGGGATTTTAAGTCATACCTGAATGGTCTAGTGGTTTTCCCTACTTTCTTCAATTTAAGTCTGAATTTGGGAATAAGGAGTTCATGATCTGAGCCACAGTCAGGTCCCGGTCTTGTTTTTACTGACTGTATAGAGCTTCTCCATCTTTGGCCGCAAAAAACATTATGAATTTGACTTTGGTATTGACCATCTGATGATGTCATGTGTAGAGTTGTCTCTTGTGTTGTTGGAAGAGGGTGTTTGCTATGACCACTGCATTCTTGGCAAAACTCTGTTAGCCTTTGATCTGCTTTGTTTTGTCCTCCAAGGCCAAATTTGCCTGTTACTCCAGGTAGCTCTTGACTTTCTACTTTTGTATTCCAGTACCCTATAATGAAGAGGACATCTTTTTGGGTGTTAGTTCTAGAAGGTCTTATAGGTCCTCATAGAACTGTTCAACTTCAGCTTCTTCAGCGCTACTGAAGAAGCATTACTGATCTAATTAGCATAACTCAATTTTAATATTTTAATTACTTTAGATTTAAATAGATGGCATGACCGTAGTGAATGATGCAAGTCCCATAATGGAAGATGTCTAGATCCAATCACTTCTTGGAAGGCAGCAACCCAGGATAAACTTGTGACTCCCATTAGGCTGTGATGTGAGCAAGAAATAAACATTTACTGTTCTAAGATTTGGGAGGTACTGCCAAAGGTAGTGTTAATTAATCAAATAATACTGGCAGGTACTCTACTCAACCTTTCTATAGATGAGAAAACTGGGGCAGAGAGGAATTAATTAATTAATTTGTCCAAGGTCACATGGCTACTAAGTGCTGGAACTAGGAGACAGCCAGATATAGTCTTAGAATCCTTGCTGACTGCAGTCCCTCAGTGTATATGTGAGCAAAAGAAAGGGGATAGACATGGATTAGACATCACAACGTAACACTAAAAAAGAAGAACTGTAACTTTGCTATATTATATCATCTCTTGGCCATGCAAATCACAAGTAATCAAATCCTTAGACAGCCTTATCAATTTCAAAGAGTGGGCATGCACATTACTCATGCACACAACCTGCTGTTTGGTTCCTTCAGAAATGACAAGACACTGTACCATAGGAACACAATGAAAAGTGAGTCAGTTGTGCCCAGACCAAAGGAACTAGGAGTTCTGTAAATATAAAACAGATGGGATTTCCGGAGCTATTCTCATGCATTTTAGCAGTTTTCAAATGAGCTAGGGTTTTCAAATCTATTTAATTTTTTACCAGGATCTGAGTTGACTTGAACTAATAACAGTTGTCCAGGGCTCTGAAATTGTCCTCAGTATTGCTCATGCACAGACAGTGGATGTATTTTTCTCTCCTTAGAGGAGGTATAGTGCTTGATACTTTCAGCTGGAGTATGACTGATAAACTGGGCTTGAGAAAGACCCTTCTCAACATTCCTTTTTCCTGGGGTCTCTTAAGTAGTTCAGTAATTAGTCAGCAATATAATAATAAGGTCTCATATAGACCATTGTTAGGTAGCCTGCTTTTAATAAGGATATACTGTTTATTGAGCATCAGTTTCATAACAGGTAATTTATCTACATTATCTTATATGCACAAACCTTAACCAAAGATGAAAACATAATATCATCATCCATTGTCTAATATGAACTGCAAGTGCCTATATGGTCTTTACAATGAATCAGGTACATTTCTGAGTAAATTAATGTAATAACTCAGTCTTCATAAAAATGAGAAAAGTTCTCTAATCATCATACTGCTTTATAGGTTGGAAATGGTAGTGAAAAATTAAATAGCTTGCCTATTGTCACAGGCCTGCAAAGAACTGAATCAAGATTTCAAACCTAGGCACTCTAGCTCCACAAGCTACACCCTTGACCTCTTCACAGTACGGCCTCTCAGTTACAGTTCTGAAAACTCTAGTTCAAGATTATAAAGCACCTACTGGATGAAGCTGGCTTCAAAACTCAGGTTCATTGGATCCCAAGGCCCAGGCTCCTCCTTCTTCATCAGTGTTCCCCTAAACATGCTTCATTCTCAGAATCATTTTCATTGCTTGCTAAAGGAGATGCCCAAGCCCCATCAGTTCCTCCCAAGACTTGGGAAATGGTAGAAACTGCATGCCGGGCAAGAGGTACAGGTGGTTCCCATTCTGGGGGACTTGGAAACCATGCAGACCAGACCATGCAGGGTTCCCTCCTGGACTCCATGCTCTTCTGCAGAGGCTTGTGGATCTCCAAGGTGGTGGAGTACATGCCAGGTTAGCCACCTTCATGGCGGTGCTGGAGAAGGTAACATGAGTTCGGAAGTACCACGGCCTAGGGGGCTCTCCCTGACTCCCACTGCTGTGTGTGAGTGTACTGGTGAGAGTGTGAGATGTGTCAGGACATGCGTCATCTGAGTGCGTGTCTCTGCATCTCCCTGCCAGGGCCACTGTTCATGCTCTGGTTCACTTTCCAGCCACAAAGCTCATCTGTTCCCTACTTGGCCTCCTTCCCTTTGTTCCTCCCCATTACCAGATGTCAGGAACCTGAGGCTGACTAGATGGCTCCAGCAGTTACAAGTTGGTTCCTGGCAGAATCTGAAAGGTCTGAGAGGAGGTGTTGGTGGGGACTTATAAGTGACAAACCCTCCACCTCCAGGTCCCAGGACAAAGCAGCAAAGCAGAGGAGGCAGCTGGTTCACCTCCCTGGGCGCCCCATGGAAAGACTTAAAATATATCACTGTCTTGACTGAGCCAATGGATCTGCATCCGTGTCAGTGAGAATTCTGTCACCTTCAGCAACCTACGCTCTGGTCTGTATTATGCCTCTGTCTTTCCCCTCCTTTCCAGGGTTTGTTTTTTGTGCTTTGTTGGTTTGTTTTGCCACACCCTGAGCACTTTTAGATCCCTGTATGCAGATCATGTCCCGGGATGAGTATGTTGGGAACAACAGTGCTTATTTGGAACAAACAGATGGAATGAGGCCAACTGAGAACATCAGAGGTGTCCAAGGACAAACCACCAAACAGGAAGCAGCCTGGAAAAGGATTCTGAATCAAGCAATCAACTTAGAATCAGGAACTGGGCCTTTCAGGCCTGACTCTTCCACTTAGCAGCTCTGTGGCCCTGAGCTGAGTCAAGGAAGTCTTCTCTGTGTGTCTCCCCTCACCTTGAAAGAGTGAGTTGAATTATTTAACCTCTTGGTTCTATTCCCATACTAATATTCTGCTTTTTAAAGGCAAATTCCATTAAATATGAGGCACTAAGAACTGAAAAAATTCAAGTGTGACATAAATCTAAATCATGAACAAGAAAACTTGAGCTAAGAGCTCAGTAGGTCCTTTCCCAAAGTACAAACAACTACCGCGGAATACTGTAGCCAGCCAGGCATGATCTCGTCATCTGCCCTCAAGCAAAGCAACCTCAATTTTGGGCTTTCTGCCTTCCCACCCACTCCCAGGACAACATCTGACCTGAATTACAGGGGACACTTGGAATTTGCAACCTTATTACCTAGTAATGTGGCTAACCATTTCCAGAAATATAAATATCAGGCACAGCATGACAGGTCAGGGTTGAGTCAGCTGGGAAAGCAGACACAATAGCTGGTACAGCCGCAGGAAGCTTTGATTGAGAAACCTGAAACCTTTGTCTGCCTCTCTCATTTTCTGGGCCACTCATGGGTTCAGACCAGAATCGCTTGAGCCTGGCCTTGAAGCAGCTGTACTCAGTTAAAATGAGTCTGACCAGCCTGGCAAAGAAGACACATCCCCAAAGAGATTGCCTAATAAAAAGCCGTGGCTCCTGACAGTATAGATTTGAAAGGGTTGGAAGGAACCTTAGCAATAATTGAGGACAAACCCTTATTTCATAGGTGAGAAAGAGGCTCAAACACAGAAATACACATCTCACTAAGACTTGAAATATGAAACTTCATTTTACACTAAATTTGGAATCTTTCCTCATTGTAGTTTGGGTGCACTGTTGGTGCTATCTTTGTCACATACAGAGAACTGGAACTCCTGAATCACAACTAATTTCTCTCCTTATGAAGCAATTCCATAGAAAAATCTCTTTTGGGTCTCACCAAAAACAAACCAACCAACCCTGGAAAGTACATATGATAATGCTCCTTTAGAAATGAGAAAACTGAGGCCTGAATTACACAGCTAGGAAATGGCAGAGCCAGGATTTGAATATAATGTTTTCAAATCTCAGATTCTTTCCACTACCCCACAGCTACTAGCACAAAGGTACATTGCCCAGATAACAGAGTAAAGAACTCAAAGGTCTGTAAAGTGATTTACCAAGGTCAACATACATCCACTACAGACTGTCTGGCCAAACTAGTTGTTTTCTGTCAACATCCAGGCTGATGAGGAAGAACCAGTTGGTTAAATATTTTGAAGACCAACCTTGTTATTATTGGCCATCATGGAAAACTCATGCATGGTAAGCAAGGTAAATAAATCCCCACTGACTGGGGATAAATCTCACCAGCCCAATGCCAAACATCTGAAATTCCAGTCAGAACATCACCTACTACCTGTTAAAATGTTCTTCAAGCACCTAATAACTACTGACATGTGTAGTACTGAAGGAAGGAGCTGAAAGTGGGGTTTTCATAGTGAGGATAAATATAGGATCCCTGGGGACCAGAGAAAAACAAGAAAAGAATTGACAAAGCAGGGAGGAGAGAAAATAAAAACTCAGAGCAGGACGGTAGGACAGTAGTATCTGCTGATGTCTTTTTAGATGTCAGTCTCAGTGGCTGATACTTTCTCATTCTTATTCTAATATCTGTCCTCATTACACTCTTATGATACTGATATTAATCCCAAATTACAGATGAGAAAGCTGAGTCTCAAAAGTCAGTTTCTCCTATTTTGCAATTTGTCTCAGGGCAATCCTTTGATTCTCACCTCCTAAATTACTGTCTCAAGTATTTTTCAATCCCATACACCACTCCTGTGTAGTGTTCTGGGTAAATTTAGTGTCTTGCTTTCCTAGGCGGAAATGAATAGCCAAGTCTGAGAAAGGATGACTAGCTGACATTCTGAAAACCATTCCTCAACTCACTAATATTTTATGTATTTCTGAAGCTACACTGAAGCATAACTGCACAGTAAAACCCTGTGCAGCATTAGATCGTCATTAGAGGTGATACTCTGTGTGTTTTTGATGATATTGAAACTTCTATGATACGGGATAAAGAGTTCAATTCTACTGCAGTTTACACAACAAAGCACACATTATACATGAGTGCATACATGTGTAAGAGAAAGAGAGAAAGAAAAAGGGAAGGGAAATAAAAACAGGAGGAGTTGGTGAAGAAAAGGAAATAATAGGATATTCAGTCAGTTCAGTTCAGTCGCCCAGTCGTGTCCGACTCTTTGCAAGCCCATAAATCGCAGCACGCCAGGCCTCCCTGTCCATCACCAGCTCTCGGAGTTCACTCAGACTCACGTCCATCAAGTCAGTGATGCCATCCAGCCATCTCATCCTCTGTCGTCCCCTTCTCCTCCTGCTCCCAATCCCTCCCAGCATCAGAGTCTTTTCCAGTGAGTCAACTCTTCGCATGAGGTGGCCAAAGGACTGGAGTTTCAGCTTTAGCATCATTCCTTCCAAAGAAATCCCAGGGCTGATCTCCTTCAGAGTGGACTGGTTGGATCTCCTTGCAGTCCAAGGGACTCTCAAGAGTCTTCTCCAACACCACAGTTCAAAAGCATCAATTCTTCGGTGCTCAGCCTTCTTCACAGTCCAACTCTCACATCCATACATGACCACAGGAAAAACCATAGCCTTGACTAGACAGACCTTTGTTGTCAAAGTAATGTCTCTGCTTTTGAATATGCTATCTAGGTTGGTCATAACTTTCCTTCCAAGGAGTAAGCGTCTTTTAATTTCATGGCTGCAGTCACCATTTGCAGTGATTTTGGAGCCCCCCAAAAATAAAGTCTGCCACTGTTTCCACTGTTTCTCCATCTATTTCCCATGAAGTGATGGGACTGGATGCCATGATCTTCGTTTTCTGAATGTTGAGCTTTAAGCCAACTTTTTCACTCTCCACTTTCACTTTCATCAAGAGGCTTTTTAATTCCTCTTCATATTAACCTTACTAATAGGTTAACAACAGACATCACTGGGTACGGAAATGAGGAGTGATTTATTTTTTTAGTTCATTTCTTCACATTTATACAATGACAAATGTATTACTTGTATTATTAAAAAAATAATGAGGGGGAAAGGGGTATTAATCACAGCTAGATTCTCACTGGAGAGAGAGAGATGGAGAAGTAAGGTATTCTAATATCAGCAAAAAGTCTTAGGCAGGATAACACTTTGATAAATATGATAAATGTGACAAACATGGTACTTCGGTATACAAAATACTGGGATCCTCTAGACTGATGAGCTTTAAAAGTTCTTATCAGACACTATTATTTAGGCAAAAGTGGAGAAACAATTTTTTATTTACTCCAAAAGAGGAAACAACAACAAAATTTTAAAACTTTTGCAAAAGCATATTTTTTCATGATGTTATAAATTTCTAAAGAATATCTTAATAAGTTTAGAGACTGAAGTAGCTTTATATGTGAATATCAGTTACAGATTTTCTAACTACATCTCACTTCGTAGATGTTTATTAACTACCGATTCTTTGTTTATTAGCACTCTACCCTGCCACAATCTAATCATTCCTAAGATGTTTTCCTCGGGGCTATTCAACCTGCATGAGGGGTAAGAGGGACTGTTTAGAAGCAGCACCACGCTCTAGAAAAAGGGCCCTCCAATGACAGGGAAGACCCATTTTTACCCCTTAAACCACTGAGAAAAATAATCCATCAGCTGCAATATACAACACAAAAGGCAAATTAAAAACAAAACAAAAACACTGTAAGGAAGAGCTACAACATGTGCTGGATTTCTTTACCTCCCACTGGTTTGCAACAACAGAGGAAGAAATGGATGACTGAATTCAGAGTGTTTTATTAAATTAAAATTCCTCGGAACCAAAAAACATTCTCTTGATTATGGTGTACATTACCATAAAAGATAAAGTCTAGGAACCAGTTTCTAGTCCACAGTTGATTTAGAATCCAAAGGATTCTAAGAAAATAAAAGTTATCATTGGATGCTTCTCATTTCCCTGTGGTCACATAATTCTAATGAGTTCAATTTGGGGTTTCATCTCTTTTTTTTCAGCAATGTACACCTGGGAGTTTTGCTGCAAAATTATTTACAGTGGGGAGCCTCAAAATTACTTAGTTGTTCAAAATTGAGTGGCTGCTTAAATGCACTCCTGATAAGAATGTCTTTCAGCAAAAAACAGAATGCCTTGGGCTTAGTGGGTATTTCATAAACATATTAAAGGAAAGTGTTGATTTGGTAAAACCCATACCAATTGTTGACTCAGTATTATCCCAAGATCTCAGGCACTGAAAGAAAGGGATATTAGAAATTACTTTCTTAAATACATAGTAAACTGTTAAAGTATTTAGTATGAGAGAAGCCTAATTTAAAGTAACTTGACAAATGAGGAAGTTAATAGCACACAGAGTATAAGAAAAGAGAAAAAAAGAAAGGTCAGGCCTATCATTGGTTCTCAGGAACAACTGGACTCAACCAGAATCTCAAGCAAAGCCAATTCTCTCCCTAGCTCTCATGTCTGCTTTTCTGGGTGTTGACTTTAGTCTCCTCCATGATTTCCTCCATATGGAAGGAAATATGGGGATTCCCCCCACCATTGAAGATACACTCAAGGAGGTTGTCAGGCACCTCCAAGGGTCTCCTTCTTTGTAACAAGGTGTGGCGATTTTCTCCAAGCAATAAACTGAACTCACCTCATTTGTTTCCCATCTTTCAGGGATCACTGTTCTTCATTGCCTGGTAATTCATAGTCTTAAAAACCAAATATACATTCAGAGGTTTTTTTTTTTCCTCTTAATTGTTTCATTTTGGAAGATAAAACCAGCCCCTGTTATTCCTTTTTCTTTTTTTTCTAGAAGTGGAAGTCTATGGTTTCTTTTTCAATATATTATACACATTTATATGTTAAAAACTATTTGTAAGTAGGAGACTTTCTATCAGCCTAGAATCCAAAGTCTCTGCCATATGAAATTTCTGTATTGGTTAAACAGGGATTGGTAAACTTTTTCTATAAAGAGCCAGACAGTAAATATTTTAGATTTTGTGGGCCACATATGGTCTCTGTTGTATATTCTTTTTTATAAAACAACCTTTTAAAAATATAAAGAGTCACATTCAGAGAAAACAATGGTTACCAAAAGGGAGAGGGAGGGAGAGATGATCAAATTAGCAGTGTGGGATTAACAGATACAAACTACTGGACATAAAGTAGATAAGCAACAAAGATTGACTGTATAGCACAGGGAACTATATTCAATATCTTGCAATAACCTATAATGGAATATATTCTGAAAAAAAACTTAATCACTTTGCTGTATACCTGAAATTAATTTATACAATATCTTAAATAGATGATATTTCAATTTTTTTTAATGTAAAAAAAAACAGTTTTTCACAGACTGAAAAAGCAAGCCATAAGCCAGATTTGACCTGTGGGCCATAGACTATTGACCTCTGAATTAGGATAATTAGCCTTTATAAAAACAAACTTAAAATCTTAGTTATTAACAAAACAGACATTTCTTTCTCACACATGAGCCAAATAGGTATTCTCGATTGTGTTGTGTGTGTGTGTTCTCAGTTTTGACTGAGTCTTTATGACCCCATGGACTGCAGCCCACCAGGATCCTCTGTCCATGGGATTCTCCAGACAACTGGAGTGGGTTGCCATTTCTTACTCCAGGGGATCTTCCCAACCCAAGGATCAAATCTGAGCCTCTTGCATCTCCTACACTGGCAGGTGGATTCTTTACCACTGAGCCACCTGAAAAGTAGACATCTATTCCTAGTCTCTGGCTTCCCTGGTGGCTCAGTGATAAAGAATCTGCCTGCAATGCTAGAGACATGGGTTCAATCCTCGGGTCAGGAAGATACCCTGAAGAAGAAAATGATAACCCACTCCAGTATTCCTGCCTAGAAAATGGCATGGACAGAGGAGCCTGGAGGGCCACAGCTCATGGAGTCACAAAGGAGTCTGACATGACTAAACAATAACAGCAAATTCTTAATCTCCAAGTTGTGGTTCAGGGACACAGATGCCTTCTACTGACTATCTCATTCATTACCTTGCAAAACTTTCAAGACTTCCTTTGCAGCAAAAAGAATATGAAGCATTCCGTGTGGGTAGTTCTTACAAGCAAGTCCTTCTGGATACACCTTCCATTGCTCAGGGCTCATTCAGATCAGCATATTCAAGAGCAAGACAGGCTGGGAAACCATTCTACTGTGTGTTCAAGGGGAAGAGGAAACAATCTTGGATAACAGCTAGCTAATCTCCATTACAATGGCCAGTGAATTTAAGTAACCAAGGCCCAATTATCCAAAGTATACATATCCTCTGCCAGCATATTACTCAACCTGTTGGTACCACATATAACATGCCAGATGATGAGTTTCAATAGCTCCCATGACAATTACAGGCTATGAATCCTTCATCTTCCTCTATCTTCCACACAAGATTCACATTCCTGCAGGAATGATCATGACACATACTCCCTTCCTCACTTCTCTGTCACTCCATGAAAGAAGCCATTGCAAATGTGACTTTACCAAGCTCATACCTCTAGTTAATGGCAAGATTTCTAAAAGAATTTTGGATCTCCTTACTACAGTGATTTTTCCATCCTATCCTATTGTCTTGCCCCCAAATACTGATATAGCCACTAACTGGTCTGTTTTCTCTTTGAGGGAAGAATTTTTGTCTTATTAATATTATTTTTATTGCTAATGTCTAGAACAGGGCCAAGGCTCAGAAAGATTTTCTGTATAAATTAATTTTGTACCTAACAATGATTGGTCCATTAAATTCCTTCCCATAAAAGGTATTATCATTCTTCACTTTGAGAATCAGTCACCATTCCCATTAGTTCAAATTCCCTAATAATTTTCTCATATCCATCAGGAACTTTCCTATAATGCACCATGTTATCAGTCTGAATTATTCAGGCATATAATTATATTAGTGAACATTATTAAAACAATGAGTATCCCAATTTGATTGGAGCATAGAAGGCATGAAAATAAATAGTATTTCATTTGTTATTTTAAAAAGAACTGATAATACAAAGGAGTCTCTTGAGAGCTGTAGATAAGATTGACTCAACCCCATCCACCCCTGATACCCACACCCCCAATTCAATTCTGTAAGGAGGTCCAAAGCCCTCTCCACATTTCTGCTAATTAATGGGAGCTTGAGTTCTCATACCAGCTCCTCTCCCCACTTCCTGGTTCCTACATTCAGCAGCTGTACGTGGTCTCTGCTTTGCAATATCTAAACCCACACATCCCACTCAGTCCTTCATATACCAGATCCTCTCAGAGGGGGATTTACCTTAAAGCTGATGAGCTGATGATGCTTAACCTTCAGAACCTCTAACTTATGCAAGCGCCTTTTAAGACTCTGTTCCTATTTGCTTCATTTGGAACTTTATGCTCTTTTTCAGAAAGAAGGCCTCCAGAATGATAAAACCTTCAGGGCTCTCAGAACCTGGTTCTTCTCACACCAAGTGCTCCTGGATACCTCAGCAGACACCACCAGAAGCTTTAGGAGTTGAAAATCATGGAACTGACCTAGAGTCTGCCCTGAGCATCCATGTTAACATCCCTTCCTCTTCCCTCTATTTCCCTTTATGTTTTCTTTCTCTCTCTCTCTCTCTTTTTTTTTTTTTTTGATTCTCAGAAAAGGGGGGTGGATACCTTTCTTAATCTAATAATTAGAATATTTTATTTTTTGAATATGTCCCTGAGGTCTCTGTTTACACTCCCTAGCAGCTTATAAATATATTTCTTCCAAACAATTTATTCACCGCTTATTACATAAACATTGACCGAGAAGCTACAGGCTATACAACTCAATCCTGCATTATAAAGAGGGCATAACCCTCAGAGTCAGACTAGGTTCCAGCCTGGCTTTGATCTTACTAACTGGCTGACCATGGACGGGACGCTTAGATTCTTATAGCTTCATTGTCTTTATCTACAAAATGAGTTGTCCTGCTTACTGAACTTAGGCTCTTTAAGGCCAGGACTCTGGTACATAGCAGGAGTTCAATTAATATCTGTTGATTGATTGACTTTAAAATAAATAGCATCAAAAAAATGTTGTACTGTTGTTATTGTTCAGTTACTAACTCTTGTCCAACTCTTTGCAACCCCAAGGACTGCAGCACGCCAGGCTTCCCTGTCCTTATCTGTCTCCTGGAGTTTGCGCAAACTCATGTCCATTGAGTCAATGATGCCATCCAACCATCTCATCCTCTGTCACCCCCTTCTCTTCCTGCCCTCAATTTTTCTCAGCATCAGGGTCTTTTCCAATGAGTTGGCCCTTCACATAAGGTGGTCAAAGAAGCAACTCATTGGAACTCTGTTGTACAACATCACAAATATGTTAAAGTGATTAATGCAAAATGAGATGACACATACAAAAAGCCCCAAAAGTACTCAATGAAAAAACCCAGTGCCCACCCTCAAATGTCTCATATTGTAGCTAAAGAAAAAGTGAATAAAGTAATAGGACCTCTAAAACTACTGACGCAAAGACAGTAGAAACGAGGTCTGAATTTTAACTTCAAATCTCTTTTAAGACAAAACGATGTCTATCTCCTAAGAAACTCTGAGATAATTTAGCTTTATCACCTGAAATATAAATTCAGAAACCTAAACTTAAACTAGGCAATGTAACTAAAAGAATAAGACAATTCTTTTGAAACAGTACGCCCCATAAAACTTGGAATCTAAATAACAGTACTCTTTTCTGAATTTGTTAAAAAAAAAAAAAGGTTTTCCGTTTTTATCTACTTAAAATACAGAAAGATATACACACCAAACATGTGCACATGTATACATATATACATATGTATTCATTTTAACTCTTTCCACAACTGTCTCCACCTTTCAATATAGCATATGATTTATCCTTGGAGGAAGTCCACTGTTTTGCTTGAGAAAACACTGAAACGAGACTTGTGATTATAGGTGGCTGAGGCCTAGAGGGAGAAGCTGAGCTAAGAGAGATAAAGTGCCCAGGAAAATGGACTGGGGACAAAGGAGGTTATGATGTTAATGCGGGGCATACTCTGAGGGTATCAGAGACAGAAGACTTAAAGCCCTAGGTTTTAAGAGGAAAACATATGAAAAAGGTGACTTTAATTTGAGTTACAAGTAGACCCTAAAAACACAGCATTAAACTAAGGTTTAAGGAGAGAGACAGCCACTATAGGATCTTATAAAATGCCTGGGCAAGGTTGCGAGCAGGGATGCCCTAAATCTACTCTTTGGTTTTCCACCTTAGTCCCTAGAAGCCCTTAGTTCGCTACCCCATCAACAGGGACAAGGAAGCCCCTGGCCCATGCTTGGGACAAAGAAGGACAAGGAAAGAACATCTTTGTGAGATGCCAAAAGGTGACCCGGAACAGAGCTTCTCAAACTTAAATGTAGGTGCAAATCCCTGGGGAACCAGCTGAAATTCAGATTCTGATTCAGCAGGGTGAGGTGGGACCAGGAAATACCAACCTACTGGTGACGGTGGGGCACACTGAGTAACAAGAATCCACTGAACTGAAATGGGGACAGCGGTTCAGAGTATGGCTAGCGGAGGAGGAGGAAGACAGTGAGGAGAGAGGATCAGGACATGAAAACACTCCCAAGGAATCCTCAGACATCCAATAGCGTATGGAATTTCCTGCAAAAGGGAACTCGGGATTGAAAACCTAGCACTCAGATTACTCAGTCTTTTTCATAATTTTTCAAAACTTCAGTGCCTGCTGGCAAATTAATAAACATCAGAAAACAAAAGGCAGCAAATACACATTAATAGGAAAAAAAAAGTTTTGTAGCTTGGGTTATATTCATACTTGTGGTCATGGTTTTATAACATATGCATATAAGACAGTCATAGGGATTCCCTGGTAGTTCAGCTGGTAAAGAATCAGCCTGCAATGCAGGAGACCCGGTTTGATTTCTGGGTTGGGAAGATCCACTAGAGGAGGGATAGGCTACCCACTCAAGTATTCTTGGGCCTCACTGGTGGTTCAGCTGGTAAAAAATCTGCCTGCAATGTGTGAGACCTGGGTTCGATCCCTGGGTTAAGAAGATCCCCTGGAGAAAGGAACGGCTACCCCACTCCAGTATTCTGGCCTGGAGAATTCAATTGACCATATATTCCATGAAGTCGCAGAGTCGGACACGACTGAGTGACTTTCACATAAGACAGTTATACTTCCTGACCTTGAAATTGTTTGTAGCTTATCTAATGGAATCAAGTACATCATCATATCACTGTGTCCCATAAATAGCAACAAAACTCCCAAATCCTCTACACCCTGAAGGTGTTCTAATGTTTTCGGTCAAGATGGGTGTTTACATTCCTAGGGACTACAGAGTTATTAATGTTTTCACAATTTCCTCTCTGAGAGTTTGGGTAACATATGTAATTATAAATACTTTTAATATATTTAATGTGAGTTTACTTAAGTAAAACAAAAAGATTTGAAACTTTACCTGTTAACCTAGACCTAGCCTCTCAGAAATTTGTTATTATCCACCCAGATCAAAAGCACCCCCCTTGACACACTAACAGCACAGAAAATCACTCCCCTTACCTCATCAGCACTGCTCCTAATCCCATAGCCCCTGATTAGGTCAGTAACCAACGCCTGTAAAGTGAAACACATACTAAGAAAGAACATCCTTTCTGGAAAAATGTGGACTTTGATATCAATATCCTGCAGTATGCACTGTCAGAAATTAGTTTTTGTTTTTTTTTAAATCAGGCATATAATTTGTTGTTTATTATACAATTGGCCAATACTTTGGGCACCTGACATGAAAAGCCAACTCACTGGAAAAGACCCTGATGCTGGGAAAGACTGAGGGCAGGAGGAGAAGGGGGCGACAGAGGATGAGATGGTTAGATAGCAACATGACTCAGTGGACATAGTTTAAGCAAAATCCAGGAGATGGTGAAGTACAGTGAAGCTTCAAGTGCTACATGGGGTCACAAAGCTTCGGATACAACAGTGACTGAACAAACGAATGATACAATTGGCTAATTTTATATTTATGGAGACAAATATAAACTAGTGGATCAACAGCTCATCATTAAATTGATATATTTTGAATGAGGTTAACCAGTTTAAATACAAACAGAATCATAGATGGCAAAACTCTTAAAGGTTATCTAGTTCAAGCACTCAGCTATTTTCACCAAGTAGCCATGGCATTTACAGTCCTTTACTTCCAATATTGGGTCTAGTTCATTTTTTGGCAGTTGTGTTAGGAAGTTCCTAAGTAAAACCAAAATCTACTTCCCTGTGTCATCTAAGCACTGGCTCTATTTCTACCCCTTATAGACCGTGGAAGGCTTCCCCAGTGGCTCAGCAGTAAAGAATCCACCTGTAATGCAGGAGACGCAGGAGACATGGGTTTGATCCCTGGGTGGGGAAGATCCCCTGGAGGAGGGCAACGCACTCCAGTATTGGAGTGCAACCCACTCCAGGAATGGCAAGCCACTTCAGTATTCTTCCTGGAGAATCCCATGGACAGAGGAGCCTCCCCAGCTACATGGAGTCACAGAGAGTCAGACATGACTGAAGCAACTAAGCATGCATGCAGGCATGGACTTTTTTGATGCAATCTAGTCCTCTTGCCTGGAAAATCCCATGGACGGAGGAGCCTGGTAGGCTGCAGTCCATGGGGTCACGAAGAGTGGGACACGACTGAGCGACTTCACTTTCACTTTTCACTTTCATGCATTGGAGAAGGAAATGGCAACCCACTCCAGTGTTCTTGCCTGGAAAATCCCAGGGACAGGGGAGCCTGGTGGGCTGCCGTCTATGGGGTCACACAGAGTCAGACACGACTGAAGCGACTTAGCAGCAGCAGCAGCAGTCTTTCACATGACAGCATTTCAGATATTTCAAAATATTACCATATTTTTCTTGCTCCTTAATTTTCTTTTCTATATTGCAGTTGTTCCTCTTAAA
This sequence comes from Bos javanicus, assembly GCF_032452875.1. Lineage (NCBI taxonomy): Eukaryota > Metazoa > Chordata > Mammalia > Artiodactyla > Bovidae > Bos > Bos javanicus. Next base: position 89,694,976 of record NC_083868.1, read on the forward strand.
GTCATTAATTGAGCCTCCAATGGCAGTGTGTTAAGTCTTCTGTAATCCTGGATATACCCATGGCCCCTACCATGGGAGGGGTAAAGTAATTGCATACTTGGTCCCTACAGTGTTAATAGATGTACCCTTTAAAAAAAAAAAAACAAAAAAAACTTCTTTCATCAAAAAAGTTCTATATGCAAACTCTGAGCTTCAAAAAGTCAAACAGGACTTCCATGGTGACTCAGTGGTAAAGAATCTACCTGCCAGTGCAGGAGACATGGGTTTGCTCCCTGGTCCAGGAGGATTCCACTAAACAACTAAGCCCACGCACCACAACTACTGAGCCTGTGCACTAGAGCCCAGGGCCGCAACTACAGAGCCCAAATGCCACAACCACTGAAGCCCACATGCTCTAGAGCCATGCTGTACAGTAAGAGAAGCCACCTTAATGAGAAGCCCGTACACCGCAACTAAAGAGTAGGCCCCACTCACTACAGCTAGCAAAAAGCCCACTCAGCAACAAAGACCCAGCACAGCCAAAAATAAATAAATAAATAAATTTTTAAAAGTCCAATAGACTTCTTTGTTGCAGGAATTTTAGAGTCTTTAACATGCTGATGGACATTGTTAAAGTCTAAGAGGAGAGAAAGAATTTCCATAAACATAAACTACACAACTTCTTTTTAAACAGTATTTGGAAAGCATACTGACTTTCAAGTTGGACTGCTCCAAGTCGAATACTCAACCTTTCCACTTCCTATATGCTCATGGGGAAATTCCTTAACCCTTCAGAGACTCACATTTTCTATGTTGTGAAACTGGGACAAAAACAGCTACATTTCCGCAGTTGTTGGAAACTAGAAGTAGACTAGGTAACACATCTTACATGGTGTCTAGCCCATAGTTCAGTTCAGTTCAGTCCCTCAGTCGTGTCCGACTCTTTGCAACGCAATTGCAGCACGCCAGGCCTCCCTGTCCATCATCAACTCCCGGAGTTCACTCAAACTCATGTCCATCGAGTCGGTGATGCCATCCAGCCATCTCATCCTCTGTTATCCCCTTCTCCTCCTGCCCCCAATCCCTCCTGGCATCAAGGTCTTTTCCAATGAGTCAACTCTTCACATGAGGTGGCCAAAGTATTGGAGTTTCAGCTTTAGCATCATTCCTTCCAAAGAACACCCAGGACTGATCTCCTTTAGGATGGACTGGTTGGATCTCCTTGCAGTCCAAGGGACTCTCAAGAGCCTTCTCCAACACCACAGTTCAAAAGCATCAATTCTTCAGTGCTCAGCTTTCTTCACAGTCCAACTCTCACATCCATACATGACCACTGGAAAGGCCTTAGCCTTGACTAGACGGACCTTTGTTGTCAAAGTAATGTCTCTGCTTTTCAATATGCTATCTAGGTTGGTCATAACTTTCCTTCCAAGGAGTAAGCGTCTTTTAATTTCATAGCTTCAATCACCATCTGCAGTGATTTTGGAGCCCAGAAAAATAAAATCTGACACTGTTTCCACTGTTTCCCCATCTATTTACCATGAAGTGATGACCCCAGATGTCATGATCTTCGTTTTCTGAATGTTGAGCTTTAAGCCAACTTTTTCACTCTCCACTTTCACTTTCATCAAGAGGCTTTTTAGTTCCTCTTCACTTTCTGCCTTAAAGGTGGTGTCATCTGCATATCTGAGGTTATTGATATTTCTCCTGGCAATCTTGATTCCAGCTTGTGCTTCTTCCAGCCCAGCGTTTCTCATGATGTACTCTGTATAGAAGTTAAATAAAGCAGGGTGACAATATACAGCCTTGACGTATTCCTTTTCCCATTTGGAACCAGTCTGTTGTTCCATGTCCAGTTCTAACCGTTGCTTCCTGACCTGCATATAGGTTTCTCAAGAGGCAGGTCAGGTGGTCTGGTATTCTCATCTCTTGAAGAATTTTCCCCAGTTGATTGTGATCCACACAGTCAAAGGCTTTGGCATAGTCTTAATAAAGCAGAAATAGATGTTTTTCTGGAACTCTCTTGCTTTTTCAGTGATCCAGCAGATACTCAATAAATGGTAGTAACCATTATATTCCCATGCGGTCCAATAAATTTTAAGTTCTTTCCAAATTAATCATGTGATTAAGGAAGTATTAGTCACTCAATTATGTCTGACTCTTTGTGACCCCATGGACTGTGGCCAGGCTGATCTGTCCATGGATTTCTTCAGGTAAGAATATTGGAGTGGGTTGCCATTCCCTTCCCCAGGGGATCTTCAAGACCTAGGGATCGAACCTGGGTCTCCTGCATTACAGGCAGATTCTTTACTGTCTGAGCCACAAGGGAAGCCATATTCTATAAATTAATCATATCAAACAAAATTATTTGCAAATGTGTAACATAAAAGAAATTGTTCTGAGTGTTTGCATTATATTCTTCCTTAAAAACAATACACACTCAAATATCTTCAATTTTTCAAAGCAATAAAATAAATACACACAAGTTGCAAAGCATGCTGGTGTAAACAGAAAATGAAAGGAGGGAAGTCTAGGGAGCCTCTGAGGACTGTGCATGTCGGCTCAGTACCAGAGTTAGATAGGCTGCCTCTCCAACTGCGGTATCGACCCACTCCTTGGAAACAAGAAGCTGAAAGAGTTGTCAGGCTTAACAAGCACAAATACATACTTCTCAAACGCTCTGCAAATTACTGTAACTTATTTCAAGATGGGCTCTGTTGTTCTTGAGGTATTCTTGGGGAGAGTAAAAATGAGAGTTAGCAGCATGAAAATCTAGTGGATCAAACTTAGCAACTCACAGCATTTAACTTACCCGTTATACGAACTATTAGATGAAAAAAAATGCATAAAATCCTTAGGACTGAAGAGATCAATTATTGTCGTAATAGTTATCATCATCACCATCAGAGAAGGGGATATAAGCAGAGAAGTAGAACTTGTCCCACAGTGTGGTAAAGCAGAGTCACCCAAAGCAGAAAAATTCCTGGCTGACCATCAGTTCCCACAGCAGTCCTGCCTCTTTCTAGCTGTGCAACTTATGATAAACAATGCATGTGTATGTATGTATGAGGCCCTCAGTTTCCTCACTGTGAAACAATATCCATGAGTCTTTCCAGTTCCAAATACTGACCCCAGCCTTATGCATAATCAGTACCAAATGCGAAGGCAGTAATGCGCGTATTTAGGGTTAGGGAGAGAAATACAGATGAGAGAGAAATAGGAGGAGAAACAAGCATTGTTGGCAACATGCAACTCTCCAACCAGGGAGCTCCAAGTGGGAGAGAGGAGGTGCTAGGAAAGACCAGTCCAAGGCAAGACCCCCCACATTGCTGTCCTCCAGGGAATTGCTCTGGATCACAGGTGTATTTGGGAGAGCTGTGTATGTGATATGTTTTTTCTGCTCTTCACCAGAGTAATAGGGCTCATTATTAGGCAAGACAGTGAAGAAGAAGGAAGCACATGCTTTGGAGTGACTGAATCTAGTCCCTGTAGTGCCTGATAAAATGCAGGACACCCAGTAAAATTTGAATTTCAGATAAATAATGATTTTTTTTAAATTTAAGTATATCCCAAATATTGCAAAGAATATACATACACTAAGCATTTTTTGTTGTTTATCTGAAATTTAAATGCTCACCTTGTCATTTTATTTGCTAAATCCAGCAGTTCTGAGTCCCAGGGTTGCTGCTCATAAACAAACAGTATATTCACAGCTATTTCATACAATGGACAGAAAGATGAATCTCACTATTGGAAGTTTATGTAGGATCAGGTTCTTTTACACACATGTGACTTGTACCTCTGTATGCATGAGCTTCATTTGATCATTTGCCAAGGTCAGAGTGTCCCTGGACATGGCATTGGAAGGCATGTGCTTAATTAGGGAAATAATTTCTCTTCCCTGATCATGCAGACAGCATAGACAGTAACTGAATAAATATCTTTAGCATTCAACTGATCTGGATCCAAATCCCAGAACTTTAGTGACTCAGTGTGTAGCGTTAACTGAGGTACATACATTTTCAAGCCTAGATTCCTTCATTTGTAAGATGAGGGCAATAGCATCTACTTCCTAGGGTGTTCTTAATGAGATCATCAGAGTACATGGAATATGACAGAAGGAAATGGCAACCCACTCCAGTATTCTTGCCTGGAGAATTCCATGGACAGAGGAGCCTAGTGTGCTACAGTCTATGGGGTCACAAAGAGTCAGACATGACTGAGGGATCTTTAAACCTACCTATGCACTCTTGTCGGAGAAGGCAAGAGCACCCCACTCCAGTACTGTTGCCTGGCAAATCCCATGGATGGAGGAGCCTGGTGGGCTACAGTCCATGGGGTCTCGAAGAGTCAGACACGACTGAGTGACTTCACTTTCACTTTTCACTTTCATGCATTGGAAAAGGAAATGGCAACCCGCTCCAGTGTTCTTGCCTGGAGAATCCCAGGGATGGGGGAGCCTGGTGGGCTGCCGCCTCTGGGGTCGCACAGAGTCGGACATGACTGAAGCGACTTAGCAGCAGCAGCAGCAGCAAGCACCCAATAAGGGTCACTGAGATGATTTTCCAATTTTTATGTATCTATTCACTCATTTTGCTTAAATGATTAATATAACAGAATAGAATAAATGCATTTATTCTTACCCCCATTCATTCCCAGAAAGGATGATGTACATAAGAAGTATATGCCTATGTTCAGGCTAGAGAAACTGTCTGGGGCAGGTGATAATGAGGTTAAAGAAGCAAATGCAGTCATGGATGTAGCACTGAGAATTTTCAATTGAGCAACTTGTTTCTGCATTTGGAGAAGGTGAGAAAAGTATATGGATTTCCAAACCAGCTTACAGGAATAAGGCTAGTATCCAGCTCATTTCTCCTTTGATCCTTTTAGGGAAAGTCCCACTTTTTATTTCTTGGCTTTACAGTTGTTATTGTTGGTTTTGTTTTGTTTTGTTTAATTTGGTAGGTGTTCCTTCATTGCCCTCTATTACTTTTGACAATAATATGAATCTCTTGTCCATAAACTCAAAATTCAAAACATGTAACTCTGTTTTTCCTTATAGGCAAAACACAGGACCTGTTTCTGGTCCTGAGGCCCATTTTACTGACTGCTAGAAAATTAATCTTGGTCACTTCAGAGTTTCGTCCCTTTCCCCTCCATTCCCAACAGCTTCATCTAAATTGCATCCAGGAGTCTTAAAATAACACCAAGAGAAGGTGGGGAATGAAGAAGATGGCTTCAGGTTCTGAGTCTTTTGCTGTTGCTTGGTCACTAAGTCATAGCTGACTGTGACCCCATGGACTACAGCACACCAGGCTCCTCTGCCCTTCACTATCTCCTGGAGTTTGCTCAAATTCATGTCCATTGAATCAGTAATGCTATCTAATCATCTCATCCTCTGCCACCCCCTTCTCCTTTTGCCTTCAGTTTTTTCCAGCATCAGGGTCTTTTCCAATGAGTCAGCTCTTCACATCCGGTGGCCAAACTATTGGAGCATCAGTCCTTAGAATGAATATTCAGGGTGGATTTCCTTTAGGATTAATTGGTTGGATCTCCTTGCAGTCCAATGAACTCTCAAGAGTCCTCTCAAGAGTCCCACAGTTCGAAAGCATCAATTCTTCAGCGCTCAGCCTTTTTTATGATCCAACTCTCATATTCATACATGAATATGTAAAAAAACCATAGCTTTGACTATATGGACCTTTGTGGGCAAAGTGATGTCTCTGCTTTTTAATAAGCTGTCTAGGTTTGCCACAACTCTCCTTCCAAAACATTTCATCCCCTCTGAGACATTCTTCATCCAGCTACTTGCAGTCCATGGTCCACTTCAGCTATTTGCTTAGAAGGTTATTAAACTACAGAGCATAGCAAAGAAGCGATTTAATGTTAATTGAATATTGATAAAGGAGGAGGGGAAAAGTTAATTGAGTCAATTAGTTGCTTAGTTGCTAAGGTAACTTTTCTCCCAGTTGGAAAGAAATTATCTCAGGATTAGAGACAGCTTTTAGAGAAAGAAATACATTATCAGCTTTTCTCTTTCGGTCTTAGGAAAAGTCTGAATAATCAAAGCAAGGTGGGGTGCAAGAAAGAGACTCTAGAAATAAAAGACAGTGTGGAGCTTCCTAGCTCGGGGAGTGACATCAGCCCCAAGAAAAAGCAATGAGCTCTCTTGCAGGAGAGAGCTAGCTAATTAGCGAGATCCTGAGCACAATAGCTGAGTAAGGAAGACATTGGCCCATGAGCCTAGATGAATTTAAGCAGCAAGAAAAAGGGCAACAAATGTTTTTAATACTCAAATTACAAAGGCCTCCCAGGCTGAGGGAAAATGCTGAGAAATTTTATAGGTGAGAGATAGCAGATGTTTTCAAGAGGCAGAAAGAAAACTAAAGTTATGTTATGTTGAGAAGATGCTTGTAAGGTTAAAGGAAGTGGTCTTTCACTTGCCTTTTCCAGAAGTATTTTAATCTTGATCTGTGATACAAAACAAAAACAAACAAAAAACAGTAACTAGGGATCACTAATTACTCACCCTGTTATTTTTAGTAATATATTTCATGGAAAAATTAAAAATTGTTGAATTGCGGTCCATTTCCCTGGTGGCTCAGATTTCCCTGGTGGTTGCAATGCAGCAACCTGGGTTTGATTGCTGGGTCAGGAAGATCCCCTGGAAAAGGGAATGGCAACCCATTCCAGTATTCTTGACTGGCTACAGTCCATGGGGTCTCGAAGAGTTGGACATTACTAAGCAACTTTCACTTTCACTTTCCATCCCCTGAGTTAGCCATGTCTAAAACATTCCACTCATTGGGCCTTTTTACCCCTTAGCAGACTCTCCCAAACATTGTCCAATGGTAGCTGCCAGAATTACACTTATTATAGCTAGAAGGGAATGATCTGTCTTGTGTTTTTAAAATCTGTTTTGGAAGCCTTGAGGCTCAGAATCCTCCCCTTGGCTTGAGAAGGATAAACCAGACTTCCACCCGATATATTTGTTCAGGGCTGTACAAAATTTCAGTTACTGAACAAATTGTTAGCTGCCTCAAACAAGGCCCTGTATATCCAGGGCCTGCTTGCTGTCTCTTGTTGGATGTCTTAATGTCACTTCAAAAGAAGCTCCTTTCATAATCTTCCTTCCCCAGTGGGGTCATCTTCCAGGGCTCCCTCCCTCACCAGATTTCTCAGGTCAGGAACCTTCACACCAACCTTAACTAGGTTCTCTTCATGTCCAATTGACCCCCAATTTCTATTTTGCTTCATCCTTCAAGTATGTTCTTTTTTTTTTTTTTTCCAAAATCTTTCCTCTTTACAGATGGTTATGACATGCAAATCGGATGAGTTCACCCTTAAGGCATCATTGCCTCCCAACCTCCAGCATAGCTTAAACCCTTCACCAGCTTCTTGCCTGTCTTAGGATGAGGATACAGATGCCCAGCATTGATCTCCAGGCCCTGCATGGTCTGATAATGGCTCACCTCTTGAGCACTGATCATCCTCATCTCAGCCCTTTGCTCTCTCCATTCCAATCCCATTAGTTTCTTTGGTGTTTACATCCTTCTCTTGGGGTATTGCCACATATGCTGATTGCTCTGCCTTCCCCTGTGCCCCTAGTTAATACTTACTCAGCCCAAGCCTACTTGCCCCAGAAACCAGACCAGGTCTAATCCTCATTGTATGAGATGCTAGAGCACCCTGTCACTCTCCTCTGTAAGTCCTCTTGGTTATACTCTATCTGTCTCTCTGATGATTTGAATAAATGTCTGTCTGCCCCACTGGAGTAAAACCTTAGACTCTGTTATGAGTTGCATTGTGTTCCCTCAAAAAAAATAAATAAATTGAAGTTCTTCCCACTCAACACCTACAAATGTGATCTTATTTGTGTCTGGGACTTTGCAAATTTAAATAAGTTAAGATGAGGTCACCAGAGTTAGCCTTAATCCAATACAACCAGTGTCCTTATTAGAGAGAATTTTGCTCACAGGACACAGAGAGAGCACCAGTGAAGACAGAGATGCAAAGGGAAGATGTTCATGTGAAGATGGAGACAGATTGGTGTTATGCTACCAGAAGCCAAGGAACATCTGGGGCTTCCAGACATGAAGACAGACAAGTATATGTCCTGCCCTAGAGGCCTTAGAGGGAGCATGGCCCCTGTGACAGTTTGGTTTTGGAATTTTTCACCTCCAGGAATGTGAGAGGATAAATTTCTGTTGTTTAAATGAACAAATATAACAAAACAGAAATAAACTTATAGATACAGAGAACAAATCAGTGGTTCCGAGAATGACAGAAGAGGGCCAAAACAGGTGAAGAATATTAACAGGTACAAACTACTAGGTATAAAATAAATAAGTTACAGTGATGTAATGTATGGCACAGGAAATACAGCCAATATTTTATAATAATTTTGCATGGAATGGAATCTATAAAAATATTGAATTACCACGTCATACACCTGAAATTAATATAATATTGTAACTCTACCATACTCTGCCTTAATTTAAAAAAATAAAAAAGACATCTGTTGTTTTAAGCTACCCAGTTTGTAGCACTTTGTTACAGCAACTCTAGGAAACTCATACAGACTGTAAGCCTTATGAGAACAGACACCTTATGTGTTTTTTACTCACAACTGCCTTCCCAACCACCAGCACAGTCCAGCCTTCATAATCACTTTCTGTGACAATAATCTTCAAATAGAGAAGGTGACTTTCACAATTACCTGGAAAGCCTTTAACAAAGAATTCTTGCTTACCCACAAAATTCACTCCACCCCCAAGAGGGTTCATCCCCATACTTTGAAACATCTTAATAAAGGAAAGAATTTGCTTCCTTTAGTATACGATACAGTAGCCAGGATCACCTGAGTCATTCAGGCAGACTCCTGTCTTCCTGTGAATTATCTGAGTAATTGCATAATTATCTGCTTCACTTTGGGTGCACAAATATTTAGCTCTACAAGTAGGTGTGGTAATTGGTTCATGGCCAGAGAATACAAAACGCATGACTTCAAAGCGTGTGCCTACAAAAAGGAACCTGTTTAAATTAAACTGAAATTCAGCCCTAAGAGTTGGTTAAAAACAGCTCTAAACGATCAGTTACTAGGTGGTAAGCACTGAGAGAAGGATGATGCCATCTTTGTCCTTAAATCTGGTTGGAGAGAGAAAACAAGAGCACAACTGAAGTAGTGAACATGGAACACAATAAGTCCACAAAAGCCAGATTCACGGCACAGAGCACAGGTCCCATAACGGAGTTCAGAAAAGAGAATACTGCAGAAATCCAAGACATTAAGCTAATGAGCAGAGAGAGAGATGAGTGGCTAAATAAACAAATGAAGCAAGTTACAGTATGTTTAGTATGAGCCTCTTATATAAATATTTTTAAATAGAAAGAAAACAAAGATGCCATATATGTGCCGATAATTACAACAAAATAAAACTTAGAAGAGTATATGATGGCATATGAGTGGGAGAGGAGGCAACTTAGAAAACGTTTTAAAAAAATCTTCAGTGACTCTGTTTATTTTTGATGGCATTGGGTCTTCGTTGCTGCACAAGCTTCTCTCTGGTTGTGGTGAACAGGGGCTACTCTTCATTGCGATGCACGATCTTCTCATTGTGGTGGCTTCTCTTGGTGCAGAGCACGGGCTCTAGGGTATATGTGCTTCAGGAACTGGGACACCTGGGCTCAGTAGCTGCAGCTCCCAGATTCCATAGTTGTGGAATATGGGTTTAGTTGCTCCATGGCATGTGGGATCTTCCCAGACCATGGATCAAACTTCTGTTTTCTGCATTGGCAATCAGATTCTTTACCACTGAGCCACCAGGGAAGCCCAAGAAGACTTTTGTTACCTTAGAGATATCTGCAGTATTTGAATTGTTAAAGTGAGAGATAATCACTTTCTAATTCAAGTGACTGAAGTTTTAAAATCACCACCATCCAAAAAGTAAAATAAAACATTGTTTACGCATTTATCTTCACATCCCACCCCAAAATGATACGAGTCTGAGAGTGGCAGTCTTGGCTCCATCAACCCTTCTATTATTCACTTCCCCCATGTCAGAGGCCCACCAGTCATTCTCCAGACGGGAGTGCTCAGTTGCTCAGTGGTGTCCAACTCTGCAACCCTGTAGCCTGCCAGGCTCCTCTGTCCGTGGGATTCTCTAGGCAAGAACACTGGAGTGCCTCTCTGCAAATGTGCATGCTCCAGCACATAGGCTGCAGAGAAACCAGGCATTTGGGTTCCATGCCCTCTATCCCAGAAAATAAACAGATAAATAATACATTTGATGCCAGAAGAAAATCCTATCGCCCTGATTCAGAGGTTTACATTTAGCAAAAGGCTGCCAGGGTGTGCAATATTTAGGTGGTTGGTAAGGGTGACTAAAGTCTTAATATATCTGATAATGCCAAGTGTGAGGAATTAGTCAGAACTGGGCTTGTGAGCAGAAGCATTTTAATGATTCATTGAATTTCTCTTAAGGTCAATAGTTTATGATTTGCCATTTTAAAAATGCACTGTAAAAAAATAGATAGGTATTTTGCTGTACAGGAACTGAATCATTTTCTAAATGCATTTTTTTTAAAAAGGAGAAATCAGTACAAATAGCCACTGCCAGCATAGCCCATTTCTAACCTAATCACATGAACTCCAGCCCAGATAAGCAGCTTTCTGAATGTTATTGGTGGAAATATGGTTTCCAGAAGGAAAAGAGACCATCCTTAGGTCAGAAAGTTAGTGTTATCAGCTTGCAACATTATTCCTGTTGTATAATTTTACCTCTGGGACTATTATTTCAATTCTAGTGTACTGGAAATTCAGAGTTAGCCTAATCAGTCATCTCACTCAGGGGCCTTCAGATACTTTTTTTTTTTTTCATATTTTGAGGGGCATGCAAGAGCATTCACATTTTCCCTTCATAGTTAGAGCCACAGGTAGAAAATGTGAGAGTGAATCAAAATGAGCTGCTGAGCACTGCCTCCAGAGTTCAGCTCTCAGCCAGGCATCCCTGACTAAGGACCAGATTCTACCCCAACAGGGAGTGACCCTCCTCCAGGAGGAAAATTAATATAGCATCTTACACACAAGTCATACAGGGAGTGAAAAAAAAATCACAGAATTTATACCTCCTGACTGTCAGTGAAAACTCTCTCCCCTGGACCATGCTGCCTTCCAAGACATATTAATGTATTTGCTACAGTAAATACGTAATGGGTGTCCATTATGTACCAGGTGGGTTCTAACCTCTGGGAGCACGACAGTGCCAGAGCAGACATAGCTGGTGTCTTCATGCAGCTCACTGTCTTGTTGGCAGGAAAGGCAATTTGAAGAGTAATGATGAACAGGGTGTTGTGGTAGAGAACACAGAGGATCCATGGTAGGGGCATTTCAGCCCAGCTGGGGGATGTCAGAAATCTGAACCTAGGTAGAAATATATATAATGTGAAGGAAGGGGATCTGAGGAGTGACATTTCCAGAGAATAGAACTGCACAATCAATGGGTCCAGAAGTCAGTCCAGGGCCCTATATAAAAGTGAGGGCTTGCTATAAGCAGAACAATGATTGTGATAAAGGAAATAGTGAGAGACAGGTGAGAGAGATGAGAAAGATGCTGCACTATTTCTGGAATCCTGCCTGAAGAAAATGAGAAGCCACCTGTAAGTTGTATGTAAGGAAATCACATGATCACATTTGCACTTCAGTGAAAGCTATGGCAAACCTAGATAACATATTAAAAAGCAGAGACATTACTTTGCCAACAAAGGTCTGTCTAGTCAAAGCTTTTTTTTTTTTTTTCCGGTAGTCATGTATGGATGTGAGAGTTGGACCATAGAGAAGACTGAGAGTGGAAGAATTGATGCTTTTGAACTGTGGTGTGTTGGAGAAGACTCTTGAGAGTCCCTTGGACTGCAAGGAGATCAAACCACTCAATCCTAAAGGAAATCCACCCTGAATATTCATTGGAAGCACTGGTGCTGAAGCTGAAGCTCCAATACTTTGGCCACCTGATGCTGGGAAAGATTGAAAGCAGGAGAAGGGGACGACAGAGGATGAGATGGTTGGATGGCATCACCGAATAGATGGACATGAGTTTGAGCAAGCTCCAGGAGTTGGTGATGGACAGGGAAGCCTGCTGTGCTAAAGTCCATGGAGTCACAAAGAGTCAGACACGACTGAGCGACTAAACTGAACTGAACTGAAAGCCCAGCTGCACTATGGACACTGGGTCAGAAGGACCTGTCGTAGCAATCCAGAGGAGAGATTAAGTTTGTGTGAATGGGGATGGAAGGAAATGGAATCAGTTGATAATGGGAAGAAGAAATGACAACACTTGCTAATGGCTTGAATGAAGTTAGGAAGTTGAAAAGAAAGAAGACTCAGATCTGACTTCCAGCTTTTGCCTTGGTCATCTTGGTAGGAAGAGATACCATTCATTCATAAACATGGGGAACACGTCAGGGGGTGCAACCTTGAGGCAGAAATCCAGGTTTACCTTTGTGTTAAGAGGATGCCCAGAGAGGGAGATTTTTTTAAAGAATTATGCCAGTCTTCCACCATCTCAAAAGAGAAACTCTCCTTGGGGAAAATGTTGCTGTTCTTGTAAGAGTAGCCTGGCTGTTCTGTAAAAATTAAAAGTTAAAAAGTATACCCTTGCCCTGAGAAAAAAATGTCCCCTTCACAAAGACCTGAGAAGGAAAAGCAATTCCTCTCTTGAGTATATGATAAGATAAACCAATTCACTTTAAAAATGCCTTCTGAGAGAAAAGCACTCAGGTTCCTACCAAAACTCAAAGGTATAGACACTACTGGGCAAAGACTGCAGGGCATGCTCAAGGTCTAGTATCAAGGGAGGACCCCAAGATTCCCAGAGGAGAACTTACCAGAAACAGAGGCTATGGTATTATAATCTACCCTGTTGGCCAAAAACCCCATAGGAAACCCCAGCTCCTGCACGGCATTAAACTGAAATTGGAAATCATTCCTTCCTAGCCTAAGTGTTAATAAATAGTATTTGTGCATGTGAGCTGGAACTCTGAAGTCTGAGACAACCCACTGAAGCTCTGGCAAGGGTGAAGCAGCAGATTTAATACAAGGAAGAGACAAATATCACTGGTTTGTGTGCGACCAGTCCTCCACAATAACACTATATGGTAATAAGAGAAAAAGCAAGAAAGAATACCTAAGGATATTGAGGACTGACTCTCTTTGGTCAGAGGCAATTTTGGAACATTCTGGACAAATCTAGATTGATAGGAAATCAAAGAGAAATGTACCGGGACTTTTCTTCTTAAAAGCTAGTTGGCATCTGACCTAGTGCATTAAAAACAGTTAAGATGGGCTCGATAAAGGACAGAAATCGTATGGACCTAACAGAAGCCGAAGATATTAGGAAGAGGTGGCAAGAATACACAGAAGAACTGTACAAAAAAGATCTTCATGACCAAGATAATCACAATGGTGTGATCACTGACCTAGAGCCAGACATCCTGGAATGTGAAGTCAAGTGGGCCTTAGAAAGCATCACTATGAACAAAGCTAGTGGAGGTGATGGAATTCCAGTTGAGCTGTTTCAAATTCTGAAAGATGATGCTGTGAAAGTGCTGCACTCAATATGCCAGCAAATTTGGAAAACTCAGCAGTGGCCACAGGACTGGAAAAGGTCAGTTTTCATTCCAATCCCAGAGAAAGGCAATGCCAAAGAATGCTCAAACTACTGCACAATTGCACTCATCTCACACGCTAGTAAAGTAATGCTCAAAATTCTCCGAGCCAGGCTTCAGCAATATGTGAACCGTGAACTTCCTGATGTTCAAGCTGGTTTTAGAAAAGGCAGAGGAACCAGAGATCAAATTGCCAACATCCACTGAATCATCAAAAAAGCAAGAGAGTTCCAGAAAAACATCTATTTCTGCTTTATTGACTATGCCAAAGCCTTTGACTGTGTGGATCACAAGAAACTGTGGAAAATTCTGAAAGAGATGGGAATACCAGACCACCTGACCTGCCTCTTGAGAAACCTATATGCAGGTCAGGAAGCAACAGTTAGAACTGGACATGGAACAACAGACTGGTTCCAAATAGGAAAAGGAGTACATCAAGGCTGTATATTGTCACCCTGCTTATTTAACTTCTATGCAGAGTACATCATGAGAAACGCTGGCCTGGAAGAAGCACAAGCTGGAATCAAGAATGGTGGGAGAAATATCAATAACCTCAGACATGCAGATGACACCACCCTTATGGCAGAAAGTGAAGAGGAACTCAAAAGCCTGTTGATGAAAGTGAAAGAGGAGAGTGAAAAAGTTGGCTTACAGCTCAGCATTCAGAAAAAGAAGATCATGGCATCTGGTCCCATCACTTCATGGTAAATAGATGGGGAAACAGTGGAAACAGTGGCAGACTTTATTTTGGGGGGCTCCAAAATCACTGCAGATGGTGACTGCAGCCATGAAATTAAAAGATGCTTACTCCTTGGAAGGAAAGTTATGACCAACCTAGATAGCATATTCAAAAGCAGAGACATTAGTTTGCCAACAAAGGTCCATCTAGTCAAAGCTATGGTTTTTCCAGTAGTCATGTATGGATGTGAGAGTTGGACTGTAAAGAAAGCTGAGCGCCGAAGAATTGATGCTTTTGAACTGTGGTGTTGGAGAAGACTCTTGAGAGTCCCTTGGACTGCAAGGAGATCCAACCAGTCCATTCTAAAGGAGATCAGTCCTGGGTGTTCTTTGGAAGGAATGATGCTAAAGCTGAAACTCCAGTACTTTGGCCACCTCATGTGAAGAGTTGACTCATTGGAAAAGACTCTGATGCTGGGAGGGATTGGGGGCAGGAGGAGAAGGGGATGACAGAGGAGAGATGGCTGGATGGCATCACCGACTCGATGGACGTGAGTTTGAGTGAACTCCGGGAGATGGTGATGGACAGGGAGGCCTGGTGTGCTGCAATTCATGGGGTCGCAAAGAGTCGGACACAACTGAGCAACTGAACTGAACTGAACTGAACGGGGAGCACAATGTTAACATGTATGCTACATTGAACATAATTGCTTGATTTTTAAGCATTATTTTAAATCTATAGCAGAACAAAAGAAGGAAATCAATGCTATGCATTTGTATATTGTTACATCATTTTTCAAAGCACTTTTGTAAATGTGGGTAAACATACACTTTTTTGCCAGCTCATCATCACATCTCCTTTATTCTGGTTAAAAGAATTGCTTTTTTTTTTGTCTGAGCCCCATTCTATGTGGTTCAGTTTGGGCTGATTCTGCCCAGAGAGCTGAATCTGACTTTTGAGGAATGAATGGGTATGTGACCCAAATTAATAAGAATCTTTCCCATAACTTTCCTGAGTATGGGGAGGAGGGAGTTCTTTCTCTAGGATCATGGCTTGAAAGGATGATATAAATCTGAAATCTGCTATCATTTAGGAATTCATGAACATTTTTAGGCTGAAAAGTGCATCATTCATATCTCAAAAGATTGGAAACCCTTGGCTTAAAAGAGGATCAAATTTTGAAGGGAAGAGCTCTGGACTACAAGACTTATCAAGTTTCCTCTTGAGGGGAGGAGGCCATTTGATGTAAAAGAAAAGGGTAGGAAATAGCAACCTCCCCTTTTGGCCTGACCCTCTCCCCAGAGGTAGCCCCTTCTCTGAGATTCTGGCCAACTGGGGGGCCACAATTCCTGCTGGAAGTAGAGTTTCAAGTTTGAGGGAAAAAAAAAAAAGTAAAATCCAGTGTAGATGACGCCAGTAAAAAAAAAAATGGCATATTTTTTGGCAGAAGACTTGCCACCACTGATGTGTGTCAGAAAAGGACAATGTAGTGTATGAGTCCATCTAGTTTTCAATTTCATTTTATTATAAAGATTTTTTTGGCTAAGTTTCCCAATGTATATTAATGCATTGTGCATTGTGCATGCTCAGATGCTCAATTGTGTCTGATTTCATGTGACCCCATGGACTGTAGCCCACCAGGCTCCTCTGTCCATGGGTTTATCCAAGCGAGAATACTGGAAAGTGTTGCCATTTCCTCCTCCAGGGGATCTTCCAGACCCAGAGATGGAACCTGTGTCTCCAGCATCCCCTGCATTGCCAGGCAGATTCTTTACCACTGAATAACTGGGAATACCATTAATACTTACTAAATAAATGAAAATCTGTTTTCCATAAGTATGTTTTATTGTGCAAGCCACACATTTCCAGGACCATAAATTCATGTTGTTGACTCTGCATCCAAGTGTAGAGCTTTAAACAAATAACAGCCCTTTACTGTGGAAATGCAGACTGAAATCTGATTACTAGATTTGCTTCTTCTCTTGCATTAGCTGTAACAGAACAGACGTTATGCATCACACAACCCTAAGCATGCGCAGGATGTGTACTGTATATTCTTAATATCCATATGTTTGCATACATGAATATCTTTGGAAATGTATCATGTGTATAACAAATGAATGCATATGTACATTATTTATCTGTCAATAGCATCAAACAACAAAGAAAAACCACTAAGTTTATAACTCTTAACTGGTACATTTTCTTGCTCCCAACTGCCCAGTTTTCCAGGTTTCCTAACAAGCAGAAAATAAGCTTTACTGTTTTGTTTTCATTTATTTTTTCATCTTTCTCCCTGAAGAGGTAGATGTGAGCTGTAAAGTAGTCAGAGGAAAAGGAGCTGTAAAGAGCTTGGATAATCCATGTACTGGATAATCCCTTTCTTTGTAGTTACTTTGATTCTTAATACTTATATAGCAACCAATAAACAAATACAAATGATGCACAGTAGATTATATATTCCCTACTCTTACTCATCTCCAGTCCCTAATGGAATGCCCTGCACATGGCAGGCATTTAATAAGAAGTATTTAATTAAATCCAATAGATGATATAACCAATCTCATTAATTCATAAGTAACCTGAGTTTCTCAGTTGATTCCATAGCTAACAAGGTCTTCCCCTCCCCCTTCCACATCTTCCAAGTCACCAATGTTAGCAAGAAATTACATCTGAGATGGTCCTACTCACTTGTAACCTGAGGCCTAATATCCCAATGACGCTTAAAATAGTATGTGTAATGGAGCAAGTGTGCCTATGATTGGTCACTGACAGAGGCATTTTTCCCTGGTCAACAAGCATCAGATAGAGGCAATCCCCTAGAATTTACATTTATTTTTACAGTGGCTAAGTTTTATTAAAATACAGCAAAATTGGAGTTAATTTTATTTAGTAGAAATAGGTTTAAAAACAGCCTCCCAAGTGAGCACAGTTCTGTAATTTTACCATCCCATAGTGATAAAGAAAAAATTCTGTTCGTTAGTTTTCCTCTTGCATTTGGTTAAAACCCCCTCCACCATATAAAATTAGATTCTATACTGATAGTATAATTACCGTATAATAGAGTTTGCTCAACTACTCAACACAAAATGCTTTGCTTTCATAGCATTTTAATATGAGCAGCATAATGGGCACCAGCTTGAAAATCAGCATGCCAGGAAGGAATCTAGGACCCCAAACGAGCTCAAGTTTGTAAAATCTGGCTCAGCTGCTCAGCAAACTAGTTAATTCTAACCGACTTGACATGTGGATATCAAAATTTTTTCTGTTCCCAATTGTGTGTTTTGGTTCAAGAGAAAATGGCCTCGCTCCAAAAGCATCAGAACATGGATACTACCCTGTAGGTCTTTGAGGGTTCATCTCTGAGTGGGCCTCACTGCTTCACATGCATCAGGGGACCCTTGCCTGCTCCACTTCATGGCTCTGAAGCATGATATGGAAAAGCCAGATGCTCCCCAGGATGCATTGGTTTTAAATTAAATTAGACTTTCCTATTTCTCTCAGTAAATACTGCTTTCACGGACTTAATGGTTCTGTGTTGTATACCATACACTAAAACCATTTACTCCTTTGGAGATAAGAGATTAACACAAGTAATATAGTGAAACTCCCTATTTACATAATTGTAATTTTCCTTTTACCATAATAGAGACTTTTTTTGACCTTTTAAATGTCCAATGCTGCCAGAGTTAGCATAATTTGCACCACATGTCCAATTTATTCACTCATTTCTCTGAAATAACTAGTAAATCTCTTCATTGTTTGCTGAGAAACTACTAAAAGGCAACCAGTTTCTTTTAGAGCAAGAGCCCCAGGGAGGGGCTTTCGTCGCCCGTTTCCACAGGGTTAGCCAGTCCAGGAGTCCCATCAGATAACAAAATTAGTAAACGAGCTGGGTAAATCAGGAGTCACTGGGCTGTGCCGTGCTGTAGGAAGCACAGCCCACCTACACCTTTATACACGCACATATGATGCATACACACATACACCACTGACCAGTGAGCAATACAGAACTGCACGGGTCCACTCATATGTGAACTTTTTTCAGTACTTAAGTGCTAAGTGCTTCATGATCTGGGATTGGTTGAATTTGCAGGTGTGCAGGAACTGGGATGTGAAAGGCTGATTATAAATTATACAGGGGGAGGGGGTTACTGCATGCAGGGCTGGTGCCCCTAACCTCTATATTGTTCAAGGGTCAACTGTATACACACATATACATACATACGTATACATACATGTATCTACATGTATCGATGTGGCCTGAAGCACCACTGTTGCTGCTTAGTCGTTCAGTCCTGCCCCACTCTTCTGCAGCCCCATGGACTGTAGACCACCAGGCTCTCTGTCCATGGGCTTTCCCAGAAAAGAATACTGGAGTGGGTTGCCCTTTTCTTCTCCAGGGGATCTTCTGGACCCAGGGATAGAACCCATGTCTCCTGCACCGGCAGGCGTGTTCTTTACCACTGAGCCACCTGGGAAGCCCTTAACCACTACTGCTAAACTAATGCACCTCCCAGATACAGTTCATAATCCCTTCCTAGAGCACTTCCTGGCAAAGTGGGCACTCTGAAAAGAATATCCCTAAATTGTTCCCTTTCAAGATGTTCTCTGAACAAAAGTTCAAAGGACATTTCCTGGAAATAGGAAATATCCACATCCATTATTTGAAAGCTTTTGTGCCTGGGGTAAGGAAGGTCCATGTAACTATTTTGCTTGATGGTTTAAATATGTTCTAATAATTGGGCTGAATTAAAACTACAACAAGACAAATCTAAGAATTAAGCCTTTTCCTGTTCTTGTGCTCCATATTTGCAATATTTCTTTTGACCTTGCTCCTAAAGGCAACGGAAGGCATGTATAACATACATGTATAAGTGTAAATATAGAACACACAACAATCCTCATTAAGTGAACTTCTAAATCCGCCTGCAATGCAGGAGGCCAGGGTTTGATCCCTGGGTTGGAAAGATCCCCTGGCGAAGGGAAAAGCTGTTACTGTTAGTCATTCAGTCATGTCCGACTCTTTGCACCTCATGGATTTTGGCCCACTAGGCTCCTCTATCCATGAGACTCTTCAGTCAAGAATACTAGAGTGGGTTGCCATTTCCTTCTCCAGAGGATCTTCTGGACCCAGGGATCAAACCTTGGTCTCCTGCATTGCAGGCAGATTCTTTACCATGTGAACCACCAGACCTGAAGAATAGGTGGTATTAATTTACCTGAGGTGATCGAAGATGTAGAGGAACGGGTATCAGCTAACACACTGAAATGTGGAGTTGGAGGAGGCCCCATTGCCATGGGTCGACTTTTTGGATCCAATTGGTAATTAGCAAGCCCCCACTTCTCTAAAAAGGCATGAATCCTCCCCACAGCACACACTACCCACTCCAGTATTCTGGCCTGGAGAATTCCATGGACTGTATAGTCCATGGGGTCAAAAACAGTTGGACACAACTGAGGGACTTTCACTATCACATACTCTTCCCAGCTCCCAGGTCTAATATTAGGTGAGGTGATGTAACTGCTACTGCTGCTAAGTCACTTCAGTCGTGTCCGACTCTGTGCGACCCCATAGACAGCAGCCCAGTCCCCCATCCCTGGGATTCTCCAGGCAAGAACATTAGAGTGGGTTGTCATTTCCTTCTCCAATGCATGAAAGTGAAAAGTGAAAGGGAAGTCACTCAGTCATGTCCGACTCTTCGAGACCCCATGGACTGCAGCCTACCAGGCTCCTCCGTCCATGGGATTTTCCAGGCAAGAGTACTGGAGTGGGGTGCCATCGTGGGGTGATGTAACTGGTTCTAGCCAATGAGTTGTGAGACGAAGTGGCCGTGTCCCTTCTGGGTGAGTCAATGAAAAGTCTTTGCACAGCTCTCTAGTCTCTTCCCCTGCCCTGGGAACCAAAGGGGAGAGACTGTTCCAGAAAATGCAGTTGTAAGATTGTAGGGAGCTCCCTGGCAATCCAGCGCTTTCCCTACCATGGCCCAGGTTCAGTCCCTGGTTTGGGAACTCAGATCCTGCTGCAAGCCACATAGTGCAGCCAAAAAAAAAAAAAAAAATCAATTAAAATAAAAAAAGAAAAAGGTTGTATCTGCTAAGTTCTGTGAGTGACTGTATACACCAACTTTCTCCTTTCCCACCCACATACAAAGGTCAGCAAGAAAGAAAAAAAAACAAATTTTAACCACAATATATTAAAGCAATCTAGCCCAGTTAAAGCCATAATCAGACATCTTTGCAGCGACAAAATTCTGTCCTTGATGAAACTTTAATGGGGCTCCTCTGAGCCCTCTGGGCCTCAGTCCTGGCGTCCCTCCTTCTTGTGCCTGAACCATCAGTTTTAGCAAGAGCCTTGCTTAAGTCAATTTAGAGAATCCCTCATCCTCATATCTGATCACCCTCTCTATCTGATCAAATTCTTCATTCACTGAGTGATACCTGATCGCCCTGGCCTGCCTTCAAGAATCCTGTCAGGTCTGTTTAACCAACATCCTTCCCCATCCCAGGCTTGCTCTCAGTAATTTTCCACCCACTGACCCCACCCTGCTCCTTGGCTATAAATCCTGCCTTGTCCATGATGTCTTTAGAACTGAGCCCAGTTCTATATTGAGGTCTCTTTACCCCTACTGCAATAGTTGCTGAATAAAATCTGTTTGGGCCATTTTCTTGTCAAGCTGTGCTTTCTCTTTAGCAGCAGTCACTCTTTACACTGCCTCTCTCTGTCCATCCGCTCGGGCCACCGGGTTTCAGCTACAACTTCTAACCTAGATCAATACCTAACCACAATTACTCGGGCAATTCTCTAAAGCACAATTTTTGTGAACCTCTGTTCTCCCAAATTTATCAACATGAAATCAAATATAGAATCCCAAAATTAAGTTTACAGAAAAATGTTCCTTGAAATTATCTTATGGGAAGGAGAGTTACTGGCTTGTATCCTTTACATTCTGTGGATTGTTTTGAACTACCCCTGTTAATATGTGATACTGCATCTGAGTGGTAATGATTAATTATTACTTTATTAGGAGCATACACAGGTTCACCACTGACACACTGCGAAAGGCGCAGGATTGACTGATTTAGGAGAGTAAGTGATAATTCTGTTTTCAAGACGCAGTCCTCCAGAGAGAGTATCTCTGTGTGGGGCACCCCCCATAGGTGCTTCAGGTTCCAGTATTGATGAACACTGCAGAACTCAGGCTGTCTCCCATTTGTTCATAAAAGCTGGCAACGCAGAGAAAATTTGCTGAAAGAGCCACAGAAGAGAGAATTCCAGAGAAATGTAAAACAACATGACAGAGAAGCACTGTGGCCAAAAATAAAGCAACCAAATTCCACGAACCTAAAAGAGTGATCTTTTTTTTTTTTTTTTTTTTTTGGCCAAACGGTATATTCAGATGTAGATTCAAACAGCAAGCCTGCTGGTTCTCTGTCAGCAAAGATGCTAAATATGGGCGAACTTATCTTCCTGGAGAGAGAGGAGCAGAGTCAAACTGAAAAACCACCTGAAGTTTGAACCAAAAGCCAATTTAGATCAAGCTGAGCAAACAGACAGGTCTGCTGGTCAATTCAAAACCAAGTTATTAAAAAAAGAAAAAGAAAAAAGTATATAAGTACAAAAAAGAACCATACAGGCCAAGGAAAACCCAGAGAGCAATTTCAGGGACTAATAGCCCACTTCCCATTCAGATCTGGGCCTAGAGTGCGGCCTGGGGCAGTTCCCACCTTGCCTCCCAGTGCCCTGTCTTTGTTCTGTGCTGGTAAAATCAGAATGAATGAAAGTCAAGGGCAGCCAGAGGACTGCGGGGGCTAGGGGGGAGGGGCAGTTCCACCCACTTGGCCCAGGTTAAAATGATGGAGGCTATTACTTGCTGAGAACAGACTTGCACTCTATTTTTTTTTTCAAGGCACCAGCTGAGCTTCTCTCTCAATTGCCCTCTACACTGAATCACTAACCAGCCACTGGGTGTGGGGTTTTAGCAGCAGCAGCAGCTCTTATCTCTGACACTCCCCACCCCCGCCTGCTCCTCCTCCTCTCACACGGCTTTCTTTGGTAAAGGAGAAAAAAAAAAAACCTTTGAAATCCTTTTCACAGTTCTGAAAATTGTTTACAAGTGACTCTTTCTGAAGGGGCCCTGGGTGTTTGCAAAGCACAGTCGGGTTATGTGAGATTTTAAAAGGTTACTGAACATATTTACTCATGTGCACGGTGCATGCATAATGTCACTGAAGACTTCAGGGGAGGGGGTATTTTCTGTACTTTCATTACATATTTATTGGAAGTGATAAGCAACAGCATGCATGAACACAATTATTTTTCAGAATTTACCTTTTTCAGATTACATATTACTATATTTACTCACACGGAGAAGGCAATGGCACCCCACTCCAGTACTCTTGCCTGAAAACTCCCATGGACGAAGGAGCCTGGAAAGCTGCAGTCCATGGGGTTGCTGAGGGTTGGACATGACTGAGCAACTTCCCTTTCACTTTTCACTTTCATGCATTGGAGAAGGAAATGGCAACCCACTCCAGTGTTCTTGCCTGGAGAACCCCAGGGACGGGGAGCCTGGTGGGCTGCCGTCTATGGGGTTGCATAGAGTCGGACACGACTGAACTGACTTAGCAGCAGCAGCATATATACTCACAACTTCTAATTTTCTATTGGAAATGCGTTATACTATAGTTATGTGAACGAAATAACGTATTTTCTCTTCTGATGACATAACTGCTCTAAAGCAAATTTGATATTTACATCTTCCTTCAGTCAGCAACCATGACTCATAAGATGCGAGGAAATTTTTGCTTGCTACACTGGGGAAGGATGTCTCTTACACACCAGCAAATGCAGCTATGTGTCTGGATCTGAATGTCCTTATCTACAAAAAGAACTGAACTCCAAGTCCCCTTAGCTCTGAGAGTCTACAATTAGCAATGACTGTGCCACAAAGACAAAACAAGGTGATTCAATAGAGTTTAAAAAAACTAAGTCACTGAAATTGGATTAACTTGACAGGCAGAAGGAACTCTTCCACTAATCACCCAAAAGTCATTCTGCAAACATTAACTAAAGAATATTGAGGTCTGTTTTTTTTCCTTAAAATAGGAAGATCTTAAAGGTGAGGACCAGTGTTTTTAATTAAAAAGGAAATTTCCCAAGATAAAATCAAGAGCCATCTCTCAACCTACCAGACAAATGGCCTAACAATGAAAAAATATATATATTTAATCCATCAAAAAGAATGTTGGTCTCAGAGCTCCCAGCCCAAAGATTGTTCCTTTGCATTACAATGTTCTACCATCAAGAGATTCAATGTAAGAGGCTTCTAGCGAGAGACAAGGAATGGCAATTAAGAGGGAGAGATCCAAGACCACTGCAATGGACATGAGCTATATAAGCATCCTAAAATCTTGGCACTGGCTCTTTCATGTCAACAATATTTCTGCCAGCAAATGCTCCATCTCTGGGAATCCTTATAGAACCCTTGAGCTGAGCACTTGGGGATGGAGCCTGGGTGGGAGGGCTGTGCTGTCTCACCTATGTCGCAAGATCTTTTCCCTGGTGGCACCCAGGTGAGCACTCATCTTAAACAGACAAAGCTGGCTCAGTCCTGCAAGGCAGTCCTGGGGACCTGGGGACCAGAGCAGCAATCCTCATTCTCAGTTTGCAATCCTATTTTGTCAGAACTAAAGGGAAATGGTGAGAAAAAATGGTTTGGCCATTTTTCCAGATGCTTTTGACCAAGCAAGGTGCTTAAAAAAAAAAAAAAAAAAAAAAATCTGACTTGACAAATGCTACAAAGAGAGAAATAGGTTCTATTTACCCACTAACTTTAGCTGGGATGTGGCCTACGGATTATTAAAAACGAACAAGCAAAAACTACTAACATAGTTTTTCTGTTTCCCTGTAGTATGCTAGCAGTTTCATCCTGTCCAAGAGCCTAAGACTGGCTGTTAGAAGCCTTGGGGCTTTGTCCTCAAACACCACCATTTCCTGACCTCAGTCCTTGATTTCTTCCTGCTTCACTGTGTCTCTCTATGATGTCATTTTTTAACTCTTGTCCTTCCCTACCTCAAACTAATGCTGTGAGGATAAATGAGATGGCTCAATGTTACCTTCTTCCCTATCCATATGGCACTCTGATTTGCAAGGGCTGCTTTGGGTTCTGGACTGGAAAACAACAGAGTTGTGCCAGAAATGAAAGGAGGCAGGATGGATCCAGGCGGAAGCTCAACAGGACACCAGGGGCAGAGATCCAGGACGGGGTTGGAACACTGGACTGGCCACGGTCTCATTATGCCCAGGACCCCAGAGTACACATTTGTGTGGTTATAAGAACATCTTTGAGTCATTCAGGTCTCATTGTTTGAACTCTCAGGTACAAAATCGTAAGCACTGTACTACTGACATTTGCTTCCTTTTACCATGGAATATTTTTCCTTGTGTGGCCTTGAGTGCCTCTTTTGTTGTCAAAGTCCTGATAATGACTGAACTAATCATTCTAACTCACTTGGGTCCAACTAAGGTATTTTTGCAACATTTCCTGGCTTTGTTGTTGTTGTTTAGTTGCTAAGTCATGTTGGAATCTTTGTGACCCTATGGACTACAGCCCACCAGGCTCCTCTATCCATGGGATTTTTCAGACAAGAATGCAAGAGTTGGTTGCCATTTCCTTCTCCAGGGGATCTTCTTTTTTTTTCACAGGGGATCTTCCGACCCAGGGATCGAACCTGCATATCCTGCATTGGCAGGCAGATTCTTTACTGCTGAGCCACCTGAGAAGTCCCAAAAGGGACACCCACAGGGAAACCAATAGAAGGGGCAGGACTGGAGCAATGCTGCTCTTTGTCACTGTTAATTGTGAGCCAGTTATCTGAGCCACTTTGACTTACTCTTTCTGGAAAGGTCTGCATAATTTGGCAGTAGAATTCCAAGATTCTCATTTATTATAAACCGTGCCTTTGTCAATTGCTTTTGTCAGGACTCCCCATTTCACCTCATGTCTCTGCTCTCCACTCTTGCAAATGCACTGATCTGTGAAAATGAATTAAATAGATTAAAAAGCAGCTTTTCTTATTCATTGGAATAAAAATGGATAAATGTGGACATGGCACACATCCTTATATACAAACCACAAAAAAACATTACTTCAGTCAAGAGGGTGGCCTGACTCTCTGGGAAAAACAAATTCAGAAAATGCTCTTTGACTCAAGTTAAGTCACTGCTGTAATCTAGAGTGATGTTCTACTTAATGACAGCCCACAATGATAATCCAATTATTAGGCTTTCAACAAACCCATATCATAATGACATCATATGTTCTTCTAATTAAGGTTGATCTTTATATAAAGCAGTTCCTCTTTACATAGAGAAAAATATTTATAAGATTAAATAACTCATCTTACAGACATCTCCCAGTTTACAAATTTCTACAGCAAAACACTCAAAGGGAATATTTACAGATTCCTGTTATATTTAACACATGAAGATTCTGGGAGCCATCTTGACCCCATCTGCCAGATCAGGACCAAGCTTCAAGCAGCCTCCACAGTATGGCTGGGAGTATCCCAGAGAACCATAGAGATACATCACGCAGTACGTGCTGGAGTCAGAAACCTGGTACATTTCAGACAAATGATACCATTAGGGATTCCAGGGAATGTCACACCACACTGCTCCAGGGAGCCCTGATCAAACCAAGGCCTCACATGTTGGGTGATCTCCAGAAACAGGAAGAACACTATATGTGTGCAGACTAAACTGGTGGCCCTGAATGCCTTTATTAAAGAGCTCACACTTTGGTTTTCTTGCTTATTTGCTTAATCTTGTTTGTTTTTAGTAGGGGAAGGGCTAGGGGAAGCAAAGAGAGGAGAGGAACCACACTTTGTCACCCAAGGAACGAGCCACCCTCTCCACCCCTTGAAACTCTGATTCTTGATTGGAAATAAAGTTAGCAAGATTTGGTAGCCAAAACTTCCTCATCTGCACTAGATAATCTTATCATCTGCTCCAAGGTTTGTCCTGAAGAAGAAATGGGTTAAAGCATGAAAATTTCCTTGTTCTGTACCTAGAGAATGATTATGTGCTCCTTGAAGAATAGTTACTTTTATCATAGTGATTACTAGAAGTGTCGTTTTCTTAAATGAGCTTAGATGAATAGAAGATGAACCCACTGGTCTCACAACAAGTAGCAAGAAAGAGGTGTCCTCTTGCAGATGGGTAAGAGCGTAACTGAAGTCAGTCTCATTACAAGGCATCAGTACTTGACATGAACTATGAACTGCATTCAAATGCCATGCTAAACTTTTCACAAAATGTTCATATCTGTTTGCAATGTTCTTATTTGGAGTGCAACCAGTTATTATGTGGGACTGTCCTGTGCATTGCTGAATATTAAGCATCTCTGGCCCCTTCCCACTAATACCAATAGATACCCAATCCTTGGAACAACTCAACAACATCCCACATTTCCAATTTCCATGAAGGACACAGAACTACCCCACTATTTGGTACAGCAGGTATCATTAGGTCCATCTTACAAGGTATAAAGAGTGACTGACCAAGTTAATCAGAGAACAGAGACGGTGGAAGCAAACTGTTGTTCAGTCACTAAGTCATATCCAGCTCTTTGTGACCCCATGGACTGCAGCACACCAGGCTTCCCTGTCCTTCACAATCTCCCAGAGTTTGCTCAAACTCATGTCCCCTAATTTGGTAATGCCATCCAACCATCTTATCCTTTGTCACCCTCTTCTCCTCCTGCCCTCACTCCTTCCCAGCATCAGGGTCTTTTCCAATGAGTTGGCTCTTTGCATCAAATACAAAATAAACATGAAATGATTTATACATGTCAACAACAGTGATCACATGCGGTGGGGGAAGGGAAGTTACTCTTTTCTAACTACACAGGAACCCCCTGTAGACATTCACCCAGGGAAAAATCAGTCACTGTGATTTATTGATAATGACAAGAATGTGTTATATTCCTCAAGGTTTGAAGATAGAAAAAAGGTCACAAGTGCTGAAAAGAACTCAGAAATGTTCTTGCAATGTACCTGGCTGGACCAATGGGAGGTAAAGAGAAAGGAGGAATCAAAATTCTGAAACACTTCAATAGCAGGAAAGCAAATCCCTGGGCTGACCCTACCCCAGTTTTGTCCCTGGGATTTTAATACAGGTCAGCAATACGTCACAAAACAACATCTATGGATCAGCATCCAAGGAAAGCCTTTACGATCTGTAATTCTTTTTAAGTGCTATTAACATCCTATTTCTTCTCTCTTGCTGTCATGTGGTATTACATCATTTAGAGGCCACACATTTTTTCAAAAGTCTCTTCCAGTCTTTTATTGAAGTCGGTGAAAAAGGACAATTCTACATGATGAAATTTATGACACAGCCAAGTCTTTTTCTTTTTTAAGACTTGGGAGGATTTTCTTTAGGCCAAGTTCTTAGCGCACAGCAACAATTAATTCCAAATACAATTTCAAAATCTAAAAGTGAATGTTGGCACAGCAAACTCTTCAGGAACGGGTCTATGTTAAATAGGAGAGACTCTGTGTTCAGCCATGTCCCCTCAGCTTTGTGTAAAGAGGAGTGCCCTGTGCCTATACATGGAGCACAGCTGGCTCAGTCCTGCGGCTTCATTCTGAGCTGCTGAATACATTTTTAAGCTTGAAAGGAAACTGTGGCTTCTGCTGTGCAACAAGCTCAGATGTCTGTGCTGGAAGTCTTCAGAGCTGAAAGCTAGGTTTGACCTAAGGTGATCTGTGACTCTTTCCTGGGTACTTTGGATCCTAAATATAAAAGAATACCTGAGTGCTTGCTAAGGGACACAGACACTTCTGAATTCCTCTGTGTGCCAGAGAAGGCTCAGCTTCCATACAAGATCGTCTAATATTAGGCTAACTTTTCAAGTATTTTTCTCTCCACATTTAACAGTTCTTTTCATTGCTTAGTAAAAAAAAAAAAAAATCAAAAGTATCCAAAATTGGAAATGTAATACCAGGATCATAGCAAACATTTAAAATGATTTCAGCAAATACACTACACACACACACACACACAATGGCTGTGGGGACAGACGGTGGGGGAAGAAAGGGTAGTGATTTTGTCTGCATTTAATTCTGAAATATAAAAAGGTTTTAAATCACAAGCCTCATCTTCAAGTCAAGCAGTATTCTAGGAACACAAGCCAGCCATGTGCCAACCCCTGGGGGTGGGTGGGGGGAGGTAAGGTGTTGAGGAAGAGCGTTGGAGGGGACAATTAGCACCAGTCCCTGGAACACGCAGGTCACTATGTCTTCCTGGTTTGGAAAGGGCCAGGACACCTCTCATACTTCTCCAGGCTTCCAGGAGCCTGCCATCTAACTGGAGGATGAGAAATGCAGAGGGGGAAAAACTCCTGGACAAGAGAAGGAAAGATTTCCTAACAGCCATTTAGGACATCTGACCTACAGCATCCCTCAGGAGGCTCCTAACATCTAATAATAAAGGGGCCAGACAACTTTTGAAAAAATGGGAACATGAACCACTTTATTATAAAAAAATCCTATTTTAGAGGTATTCATTCATTTTTCACACAGTTATGGGGCACCTAATATGCCGGTGCTGGAGAAATATGGATACACTTGTTTGGGTCTGGACACAGATTACTTACTGACTTCATAGATTGAATAGTGGTCCCAGGCCTTACTCCCTCTTTATTGAAGGAATATCCATCCATGAACTTTGCCACATGACTAAACAGGATATGGCATCATTAAAAGTGGGGTATGTTTCTCTACCCCATTGATACTGAGTTTGGCCACATGACTTTGCTTAAGCCAATGGAACTTTAGTGTATTTGACACAAGCCAAGGCTTTAAGCATATCTGCACAATTTGCATTGGCCTCTTGTCCAATCCATTTCTATAAGAAGAAATTGTTCTAAAAGTCATAGGTGCAAAGAGAATGACAGTCACACAGCGGAAACCTGTAGTTCTCAAACTACAGTCTGCCTGAGTCCAAACTGCAGCAGGTCTATAGAACCAAAAAAGAGAAGTGCTGGTGGTTTCAAACCACTAAGAATTGGAGGGTTGTTTGGTATGTAGCATGATCACAGCAATAGCTTGATAATGCACTGACCAAATAGTGTGTTCACTTTAAGCTATGACATAGGCCAAAGTTCTGTTTGTGCTTTCCAGTATAGCCAATCCATCTAGTTTGCCCGGGACTACCACTGTGTTAAAACTGGGACAATCGGTCACTCTAGCACCTTCCCACCTCTGATTTCTGAATCCTTTCTGCTTGTTGGCACTAGCCACAGCTCTGCTATAGACCAAGGCACTCGTTCCGCACTGACAGTTCTTGCTGGCCCAGATTCCCACCCATCACTTCTGCCTTTCCCCAACTGAGTCTGTCATCTGAGAGCAACTCCAAGTGCCAGATCCATAGGTCTCCTTCTTCTTCAAATCTCACCTAGCTCCAGTAGTTACTAACAGATGATAAGATATATGTACAAGTTAACATTAATGTATTATTCTGAACGATGTTTCTTAAAAAAAAAAAAAAACTGGCATGGCACTGCCTTACCCCAGGATTGGCAGGTACAGGTGCTGCCACTATTCCCAACCTATACTCAGACACCAGAAAACGATTATGACACCCTTTCACATTAAGCCCAGGTGTACATTCAAAATTCTGCTCAACATAGTGCTTTTGGTAACCATTTCAAATATATTCAAGTTGGAACATAAAATGAATCCCATATGTCAATGCTGCCTTAGACCAGAAAAAAAAATTTAACTCCAATGGTGGGAATTTCACCTACCTCTACTTCTGAGACGGAGAAGGCAGTGGCACTCCACTCCAGTACTCTTGCCTGGAAAACCCCATGGATGGAGGAGCTTGGTAGGCTGCAGTCCATGGGGTTGCTAGGAGTCCGACACGACTGAGCAACTTCCCTTTCACTTTTCACTTTCATGCATTGGAGAAGGAAATGGCAACCCACTCCAGTGTTCTTGCCTGGAGAATCCCAGGGACAGAGGAGCCTTGGTGGGCTGCCGTCTATGGGGTCGCACAGAGTCAGACTTAGCAGCTACTTCTGAGAGGTGGGATGGAAGCATAGAACAGGCAGGAAATTGAGAACCAGTCAGTCAGGAAGCAGTTTCTATGACTCTGATCAAGTTATGGAAATTTCCCTGGCTTCAGCTTCTTCATTTGTTTTAAAAAAATAATTTTATTAATTCCACTGTCTTCAGGCTAAGATGTTTCTCT
The DNA here is from genome assembly GCF_032452875.1 of Bos javanicus. NCBI lineage: Eukaryota > Metazoa > Chordata > Mammalia > Artiodactyla > Bovidae > Bos > Bos javanicus. Next base: position 89,725,557 of record NC_083868.1, read on the forward strand.
CTGAAATGTTATGATGTTAAAAACAAAGGAACTTCTCTGGTGTCTTCCAGTTACACAGGACCCATATTGGAGGGTTTCCTTTAGAAAGATCAATACAAACTGTGCTTAGAGGGAAAAAATGAGACCACAAATTTTTAAATATCTTATTTGTTATAGTATGTTCTAGAAAAAAAGGCAGGAAGTGATTTTATGTTTATCATTTATCATCATTAGCATCTCATCCTCCATCTTCTTCCTCGTCATAGGCTCAGGGCAGCTTGACCTCTGTTGAAGGCAAGGATGGGGGGAATTCATGAAGATGATTTTCATGACACCTCTAAAGTAAACAATGAGAAAATCTGGGAAGTCCAATATCACATTAGGTTGTCTGTATCAGAAAATAAGTTTGAATATAAAAAGGATGTAAGAGTTGGGCAAATGCCTCAAGCACATTAAACTTCCATTTATGTGTTTCCAAAAGCAGAGAAATACATACATACAAAATTAGAGAGACATTGCTTTGTCAACAAAGGTCCATATAGTCAAAGCTACAGTTTTTCTAGTAGTCACGTACAGATGTGAGAGCTGGACCATAAAGAAGATTAAGCGCCTAAGAATTGATGCTTTTGAATTGTGCTGGAGAAGGCCCTTGAGAGTCCCTTGAACAGCAAGAAGATCAAACCAGCCAATCCTAAAGAAAATCTACCATGAATATTCGTTGGAAGGACTGATGCCAAAGCCGAAGCTCCAATACTTTGATCACCTGATGCGAAGAGCTAGTTCATTGGAAAATGCCCTGATGCAGGAGAAGATTGAGGGCAGGAGAAGAAGAGAGTGACAGAGGATGAGCTGGTTGGATGGCATCATCGACTCAACGGACGTAACTTTGAGCAAACTCTGGGAGATAGTGAAGGACAGGGACGCCTGGTATGCTGCAGTCCCTGGGGGTGCAAAAAGTCAGACACAATTGAATGCCTGAACAACAACAAATTTTAATAAGACCCAGCTAAATGAGAAAAATTATACTAGTGCAGGAATTCACTATAACTTACCTAAAAGCATTTGAACTGATATCTGTCATGTTATGAATAGTCTGCAAATGGCAATGGCCATTAGTGTTATTTAAGATATAATTTCATCAATCACCTTATCTGAAGAAAGACCTCTTACAAGGAGGATGATATCCTTGGCCCCGAGGAAAGGGGCAGTCAGTGAAGATTGCCCAGCCCTCTGGATACTGGAAATGTGCACCTTTTTGAGAAAGGTTGACCACTAGGCTTTTCTTGCCTAGACCAGAATCAGCTACTCAACTTCACCTAGCAACCTTATTGTCATCACCCCATCTTTCTTCTAGGTACCTTGACACTAGGAGGGATGCTCTGTGCTGAGTAACCCAGGAGGTAGACATGTGGCTGACACAGCTAGCTGGTCCTGGTGAGAGAGTGTGTGTGTGTGTCCAGCTCAGCAACCCAGCCAACTCTGAAGACACTCACAGTGCTGGGGTCTGGACCCCCATCTGCATGTGTGTGGTCCTACACTAGGGAGACCCCTGCACCAGGATGCTGCCACCGCTTCCATGTGGCAGGCAAGTAAGCCTCAGCACAGACAGCTGGGAAACACAGACTATAGGGATGGGAAATATCAATGAATTGTCAAGGGCTCAGGAAAGAGGACTGACTGGAAAGGGGCACAAGGGAACTTTCTGGGCTGATGGAAAAATGATGAGCTAAACTATCCTACCACAAATGTGTTGAAGAGCCTCCAGAACTGAGAAGACACACTTCCTTTGTTTAAGTCACCTAATCTGTGGTACTATGGAGTGGCAGCCTGAGGAAACTAATTACAGACATAGTCTAGATTTTTATTGTGATGATGATTACATGACTATTTTACATTTGTCAAAACTCATTGAACTGTATATGTACAATGGGCAGCTTTCCCTATACATAGATCATATCTTAATAAGCTTGACTTTAAAAATGCTACTAATCAGACTTTTAAAATTTGGCAGAAATAATGATATCTCTTTGAAGAATTTCCTAAACAGGACTGTTTTTGGAAAAAATGCACATTTAAATAATACATGAACCGTGAACTTCCAGATGTTCAACCTGGTTTTAGAAAAGGCAGAGGAACCAGAGATCAAATTGCCAACATCCACTGGATCATCAAAAAAAGCAAGAGAATTCCAGAAAAACATCTATTTCTGCTTTATTGACTATGCCAAAGCCTTTGACTGTGTGGATCACAATCAACTGGGGAAAATTCTTCAAGAGATGGGAATACCAGACCACCTGACCTGCCTCTTGAGAAATTTGTATGCAGGTCAGGAAGCAACAGTTAGAACTGGACATGGAACAACAGACTGGTTCCAAATTGGAGTACATGAAGGCTGTATATTGTCACCCTGCTTATTTAACTTATATGCAGAGTACATCATGAGAAATGCTGGGCTGGAAGAAGCACAAGCTGGAATCAAGATTGCCAGGAGAAATATCAGTAATCTCAGATATGCAGATGACACCACCCTTATGGCAGAAAGTGAGGAGGAACTAAAAAGCCTCTTGATGAAAGTGAAAGTGGAGAGTGAAAAAGTTGGCTTAAAACTCAACATTCAGAAAACGAAGATCATGGCATCTGGTCCCATCACTTCCTGGGAAATAGATGGGGAAACAGTGGAAACAGTGTCAGACTTTATTTTTTGGGCTCTAAAATCACTGCAGATGGTGACTGCAGCCATGAAATTAAAAGACACTTACTCCTTGGAAGGAAAGTTATGACCAACCTAGATAGCACATTAAAAAGCAGACATATTATTTTGCCAACAAAGGTCCGTCTAGTCAAAGCTATGGTTTTTCCAGTGGTCATGTATGGATGTGAGAGTTGGACTGTGAAGAAAGCTGAGCGCCAAAGAATTGATGCTTTTGAACTGTGGTGTTGGAGAAGATTCTTGAGAGTCCCTTGGACTGCAAGGAGATCCAACCAGTCCATCCTAAAGGAGATCAGTCCTGAGTGTTCATTGAAAGGACTAATGCTGAGGCTGAAACTCCAATACTTTGGCCACCTCGTGTGAAGAGTTGACTCACTGGAAAAGACCCTGATGCTGGGAGGGATTGGGGGCAGGAGGAGAAGGGGACAACAGAGTTTAAGATGGCTGGATGGCATCACCGACTCAATGGACGTGAGTCTGAGTGAACTCCGGGAGTTGGTGATGGACAGGGAGGCCTGGCGTGCTGCAATTCATGGGGTTGCAAAGAGTTGGACACAACTGAGCGACCAAACTGAACTGAACTGAAATAACTAAAAATCAAATACCATTGTTAAAGTTTTGTTTAGTTTTTGCAATGCAAACAGTTCTACAAAGAAGCTAACTATGATATAATGCAACCTTTATTCTTATGTTTTTTTGTATCATTTATTTGCCTATAAACATATGCTGGTTCAAGTAGCATATAAACCCTTAAAGCCAGGGAGCTAATCTACTGTCTGTTAACTGTCAATTTATAGCCCTAGTTATTGGAAGGTTCTTAGCTGTTTTGTTCATGAAATTATCAATATTTATGATCAATAACTGAAATATTCTTATGATAATTAACATACACTTGTATTTTAAGTGGAAATTTCAATATATAAAGTCCCTTACGTATAGCATAGTTATCTGTATCTTAATGAGGTTATTCAGATAGACATGCTTTGTGCCTACTACTGATTTTATCATGTACATTATACATGATGATAACTAATACAGTCACTCAGTCATTGATCATCCCAACTTCAGAGATTTCATCAGCAACATTAGAGACCCTGGTTACTTAGCCTTAAAGGTCAAGGCCAAAGTTGAAACCAAATAGACAATTTGACCAGACATTGTACTGAGACTAAAGCAAAAATTTACTACATTCCTATAGGAACTGAACTGAATTACAGTATAAGTTAATCAGACTTAAAATTAAAAGTGAATCTATAAATACAAAAAGACATATTCCATCATTTCATCAGACAAGAAAAAGCACCTGACATTGTACACACTTAGTTCTCAATCATATAAATGAACAAGTATATAAAAATCCATGCTCAGGATACCATCACTGAAGAAATGCTAAATATCCAGTCTTCCAATCCCCAAAGCTCAACCTCCCACATGTAACTGACCCTTTCCTTGAAAGGTTTCAGAAGCTACAGTTCAGAAACTATTGAAGCAGAGTTGCAAGGGAGTCACTCAGCCCTTCCCTTTCTCCTGTCTAGAGAGTTCTTCTGGGGACTCTTGAACATTTACAAGAAGTTTTCATCCAGACAGCCCTGGCAAGACTGGTACCCTTCCTGGGCCTGCCTGCAATTGTATGATGAATGCTTTAATAATCTGCCGCTTTGCTGCCTCTCACCCTTCAGTGCTTTGCTCTAAGGATGTTTGTTTTTAAATCCAGTTGAGGAAAAAGCCCAGAACAAAACTGCTTTTTCCATGTTTCTTTCCCTGGCCTGCTCATGGGTCAGCATCTAGCTATGCCAATGTCTCAAAGCATAATTATTAGATGAGATGTTTCCTCCTGAGGCAGCACAAGCTGTTTCTTTTTTTCATAAGGTAAAATGTGTGTGCTATTCCATAATCAAACAAGTAGGGAAAATTGCTACTTAGCATATGCACAGCCCAGAACAAAAATTCTAAGGCCAGTTAGTAACAATATGAATTTAAGACAGAACAGCCAATTTGCTAGTATGAAAATCCCACTCAGGAAAACATTTCTTCCTTTTCTTACCATAACAGTCCTCATGCACAAAGAATTGAGAGTCTGAGAGTTAGAGATCTTTTATTAATATATTTAATCACTTCCATGGATAGCCATTGTCTTTAATGGCACTACCTAGGGTAGGCGAATGTGCATAATTGTTTCAGCAGGTCATCTAACATGGATTGTCGTGACATGGAGGCTAGTGAGAACAACCCCAAAGCTGAGAGAGAGCTCAGAGAAAGAGCAATGGAGCTGATCAAGTTCTAGTCTCTCTCTTTCTATGACTGGTCTGTGAAGTATTGAGCAATGACAAAAACTCACCTTCTCTGAGCCTCAGGTTTCCCATGATAAAATAAGAAAAGTACCATGTGGAAGTCCTTTGGGAACTAAGTGCTCTTCAAATGGAGGAGACGCTCAGTAACAGAATCACAGCATAGTTTCCCATCAAGCCTAAATACAAGTGTGAACAACGGAGTTCCTAGTCTGGTGCTACGTGTGTGAGTGTGGCTAACAGCTCCATAGTAATAGACTCCTTACTGTTTCACCCTTATGTCTTCACAAGAGTAGTTTTCCTTTCTCTGTACCTTATGCCTTTGGAAACAAAGTTTTCCAAAAATTATTTGAAGTCACAGAAAGAAGTCCCAGCCAGAGTATATATTTATCTCTCTGTATAAGTGCTTCTTCTCTTACAGGCACTGAATTCAAGATCTGAAGGCTTGAAGACAGGTGGACATTCTCCTCATATTCTCTGAGGAATACACAGTGGCATCCTTCATGGAAAATGGATTTGCTAACTGACTCCCTTGGACAGCAAGGAGATCAAACCAGTCCATCCTAAGGGAAATCAACCCTGAATCTTCACTGGAAGGACTGATGCTGAAGCTGAAGCTCCAATACTCTGGCCACCAGAGACGAAGAGCCAGTTCATTGGAAAAGCCCCTAATGCTGGGAAAGATTGAGGGCAGGAGGAGAAGGGGGCTGACAGAGGATGAGATGGTTGGATGGCATCATCGACTCAATGCACATGAGTTTGAGCAAGCTCCAGGAGATGGGGAAGGACAGGGAAGCCTGGGGTGCAACAGTGCATTGGGTCACAAAGAGTCAGACACAATTGAGCAACTGACTAACAACAACAACAACTGACTCCATTAGCCTAATGTTCCAATTTACAAATTTAAATTTTATCCCCTCTAATGAGTGCATAGCAATATACAGAAAAGATATAATCAATTAAAGATACTTTCAGACCTTGAGAGACTGAGTTCTAAGGAATAAGAGCCAAATACAGAAACTTGGATGATATATGTGAAATACAGAGAGTATGGAAGCATTGTTCAACGAAGAGAAAAATATTAAATACAGTAAAGAAAAAATGAGCTGAATGAAGTAATACAAAGAAAAATTGAAACAACATTTAAAAAGAAAGACAAATGACAAAAATGTGTTAAGTATCTTAGGGATAGTGTCAGGGGTGTTATTGCTGTTGCTGTTGTTTAGTCGCTCAGTTGTGTCTGACTCTTTGCAACCCCATGGACTGTACCCCACCAGGCTTCTCTGTCCATAGGATTTCCCAGGCAAGAATACCGGAGTGGGTTGCCATTTCCTCCTCCAGGGGAATTTCCAACCCAGGGACTGAACTGGTGTCTCCTGCACTGGCAGGAGGATTCTTTAGCACTGAGCCACTAGGGAAGCCCTTTGGGGGTGTGCTAGAGCATAGTTATGAAAACCTTTACTAATCCATGGAAATTATCTAGCAATCCCTTGTTGAATCCTGTTACGGGTAGAATGCTATGCTCACCGTGGCAATAATGCAGCAGAAAAGGGAGGTGATCTGGGTTCGAGTTCCAGTGCTGCCACCTAGCCATTGGACTTTCAGCAAGGCACTCACTTCTCTCAGGCTGGCTTCCACATCTATTAAGATGTGTGGTTAGACTAGATGAAAAACAGCAAGCTGGAGATCAGTAGGCTGATCACTGAATGAGAAAAATCATAAATATTGTGGAAACATTCCATAAAACCTAGAATTCCAGATTTTCTTGAAAAGTTGGAGTAGCTGCTAAGGTTGGGTCAGCTTCCTGCATGGCAGCAATAAACTGGAGCTGATTCTTTGCACCAGAATGTTCCCACCTTTCCCGAGTGATGCGTGGAGCTACTCATTGTGTGCTTATGTGCCTACTCGCTGCCCAGCTTCATTCCCATGAATTACTTGCATGGGCTCTAGAGCATCTATACTTGTGACCCTGGATAGCTGTTCTCTTGCTAAGTCGCTTCCGTCGAGTCCGACTCTGTGCGACCCCATAGACAGCGGCCCACCAGGCTCCCCGTCCCTGGGATTCTCCAGGCAAGAACACTGGAGTGGGTTGCCATTTCCTTCTCCAATACATGAAAGTGAAAAGTGAAAGTGAAGTCACTCAGTCGTGTCCAACTCTTAGCAACCCCATGGACTGCAGCCCACCAGGATCCTCCACCCACGGGATTTTCCAGGCAAGAGTACTGGAGTGGGGTGCCATTGCCTTCTCCGAGCTGTTCTCTTAGTCTCATTCAATTCTTACACTCCATAATTCTTTAAAACTCTGCACCTAGAATGAAAAATCCAGCACACTGGTTCTCTCCTTTCCCTGGAATATCAATCATCCCATTAGCTTCAGAAAAGCTCTTAAAGATTTGAATCTGGGAATTAAAACTAACATGCTGATGGTCTAAAAACTTAACTTCCACCTCTCACATGCTGCCATGGTATTTATTTTAGCTTCCCGCTCATTCACTTTGCTTCTGGTCTAACTTGATTTCTATTTCACAGTCACATTTACAAAGACTTTCCACAGTAATTAATTTCAAAGCATAACATTGAACTGGTTCCTTCAAACTGGACACATCAGAAGCCAAAAATGCTTATTTAATGAGAATAGCTAGATGCCAAAGTTTAGGCAAACCTGAAGGATTTCCTTCAAACACTGAATCTTTGTCTTTTCGCCCCTTTTGAAACTCCTTCCATAAACGAAAATCTATTCTATTTTGACCAGACTGCACACAAACATGAGGTTAAAAGTGTTTGCCTGACGCCTTTCAATACCCCTGCTTTGAATGCAGCAGTTTGTTTCGCTGCCATATTTCTTTCAAACGATGTGCTTTGTAAGAATTTTAGATTCATCAAAATACCTATGAACAAGTTTTTTTAGTAGAAAGTGTTAGCTAGCTGCTTGTATGCCTTTGAATGTGAGAGATTTTACCATATGTTGCCATATCATTTAGATTATGTCTAAGTGATGCCAAAAATCTGGAGGAAAAAAGGGAGATTCTATTATCTTCATGCTTTATTTGCAAGTCACCAAACAGCTATCTGTTTCAGATCACCCAGCTGTGTAGCACCATATAGCTAACACATCTGGGTGATTAGCTGAATTATTCATTTTCATCAAGATATTTTGTTCTCCTGTGGACAATATCTGAGCTTTACATGTGGATGTGCATAGTACATGCACGTGTTTACATAAGCACACGTGTTTCTAGAATAACAGATTTAAGCAACTGTTTCAAATGCAAAATTCAGGATCAGACTCTTCCTTCACATCCCAATGGACATTTGTAACAGTCAATGGCTCTTTCCCATCTGTGCCCATGCAACTCTCAGAGTCAGTGAAGTGAAAGTGGTTCAGTCGTGTCTGACTTTTGCGACCCCATGGACTATATATATTCCCTAGGCCAGAATACTGGAGTGGGTAGCCTTTCCCTTCTCCAGAGGATCTTCCCAACCCAGGGATCAAACCCAGGTCTCCCACATTGCAGGCAGATTCTTTACCAGCTGAGCCACAGGGGAAACCCTCTCAGAGTCAGGCGAGGGAGCAGAACTGGGAGGTCAGCCCAGAAAGCCAAGGAAGGAAACAGACCTTCTCATCACCTGCAATCCAGAGTTCTGATTCTGAGCAAATGCTGGTAGTTAGGCACACCCAGGAGAATGCAGCCAGGGCTGAAACCATCCTGAAATACAACATTACTATTTAAGGAGCCCTTATCATGTACCAGGCTTAGTGCTTTTACCTGCATCATCTCATTGGAGCCTCAAAATAACTCCATGAGGCAAAAACTATTATTTCCCAATCCCTCTTTTTGGTTTTGGGGGTATTTTTTTTACACAAATAAGGGGACTCAGAAGAGTTAAGTAACTGGTAAGTGGTAATGTTTGCAATACCTACCATGTTTCCTGAGTTTTCTAACAAGTCTAATCTCAAGTCCTATCTCTCACTGTCAATCTATCTGCTTTGATTTGAGGTTTATAAAATTAGACTGAAAAACCCCATGGGAGACTTTGACCTCATCTACCATCTTGGTGTGTATAAACTATCTGAGTCATGGATAGCTGCAACTATTTTTAATGTTCACTATAGTACTTTTAGGACTTCCCTGGTGGCTCAGATGGTAAAGCATCTGTCTACAATGCGGGAGACCTGGGTTTGATCCCTGGGTCAGGAAGATTCCCTGGAGAAGGAAATGGCAACCCACTCCAGTACTCTTGCCTAGAAAATCCCATGGACGGAGGAGCCTGGTGCAGGCTACTGCCCATGAGGTCGCAAAGGATCGGACACGACTGAGCGACTTCACTTTCATAGTACTTTTAATATATCTCCAGTAAACTCTGTTTAAGAAGGGACTTCTCCTGGGGGGGTCGGGGTGGGGGAGCATAAAAGCATGATTCTTTTTGTTCTTATAATCTAGGCAGACATGATATATCACACCATGGTACCATGAGGCAGACAATAGAAGGGATTAAACACAGAAAACTTTTGAAACCAAACAAGCAAATAATTGTCATCTCAATTATTTCATGATGGCTGACAATAGAATAACACAAAGGACTGAGTGGCTCCCAGAATGGCACGACAATCATAAAAGACTAAAGACACAAAGGGTATTTCTAAGAGACAGCAGAATTCATACAATATGTGATGTACAGTAAAACCTTGTTATTCTGATCACAGCTCTTTTTTCTCCAAAGAGTATGTAATTCAAAACAATTCCCACTCCCCAGCTGCCTAGACTGTCTTATTGTTATTTTATTAAAATACAAGCTCATTTTAACCTGGCTAATTCAAAGTCAAATTTTGCCAGCCTCTTACATGGTAACCAAGGAGTACTTTCTTCATCTCCTGGGCTCTCATGACCCCCAAATTGGTTTCACAAATGCAAGCATAAAGAATAAAAGACAATTACCACACTGAATGGCAATAAAATATGCAGGAAAATGTATGTTAAATATCTGTTATTTTGTGACGCTCCAAATTCTCTTTCTTTTTTCAGAGTTCCCTTATGTTTAGATATTAAACTATAATGTGAACACATTTAGAGAATATGATTTATAGGAAGCAGAGGGAGAGAAGGGGAGAGAGAGATTCAATTTTTCACTACTAATTAAATCCATTAACAGCTAATAATAATATCCGTACGATTTATTGGCACCGACTACATGCAATAAACTTCAAATATATTAGCTTATAGAGTCCTCACAGTAACCACAAGTTAACTATTTTTGATGTTACTTTGGTGGTGGAGAAAGAGACGCACAGATAGGGTAAGCAACTTGTCCCAAGCTGTACCATCGTTAAGTGGCCAGGACTCAGACTCACCCAGGATAGAGACTTCAGCCTCTGTTCAGAAGGACAAGGGTGAAGCTTAAGTCCAGAGCTGAGACTCCGTCCTCCTTCCTCCCCCTTCCACTTCACACTCACAGCACCAGCACCATCACTACCCCGAGACCACCATCACAGCCCCCTGGAAAAACGGAATCCCATTCAGTCCCCAGGTTCCCTGCTGACAAAACATTAGAGAATTCCCAAATCCTAAAACAGTAATGATCCCTTTAGTAGCCAACAAACTCCAAGAGGATTTTCTAGGCAGCACTTGAGCAGCAGATAAGTGGGCAACCCCTGATCCCAGATTCCTGTGTGACCCTCCAGCCACTCACTGCCAATACCCAGGCAACCTGAATCCCATTAGGGGCTGGTTGACTCCAGCTGCTGCAGTCTGCTCTGAAACCTGTCTGTTCCACTGTTTAGCATTTCCAGTGGGGACCTCAAAACCCTTTTCCCCAGCACAATTTTGACTGGACACAAAGTCCCAAAACTACACATCTTGGTATTCCTGGCTGTGTGCCTGTAATACTTGCGCCAGGTGATACATCCAGCCCTGGCTTATTGACTAATGGATACAAAAGATGCACAGCTTGCCCATCTCAGAGAACTTGTCATTGTTCACTTGCTCAGTCATGTTCCACTCTTTGCAACTGCATGGACGGTAGCTTGCAGGTTCCTCTGTCCATGGGATTTCCCAGGCAAGAATACTGGAAAGAGTTGCCATTTCCTTCTCCTGGGAATCTTCCCAATTCAGGGATTGAACATGCCTCTCCTGCATTGGCAGGCAGATTCTTTACCACTGAACCATGAGGGAAATCCCCTCAGAGAAGTGCCCTAGCCAAATGGAGCTGCCTCCCTTGGAAGTTATGGAAGTTAGGCCAATGGCCAATGAATGAGTACCTGGGGCACAAAAGCTAGCTCCTTGCCTTGAGGGGCAGCCATCTCTGGGGTGCAATTTGTTACCCACAGTTCATCACAGGTCCCCATGAGGCTAGACTCCAGCTAAGTATATCCTTCTTAGATAGAGAAATAAATAAATAAATAAATCACTTCGATAAATAAAGCACTTCAATAAATCATGTGCTCAAGAATCCCTGTCTCAGGCTCTGCTTCTAGAAACTAAGATAATGATCTTAGTTGCCCTCATAGAACTAGGTCTCTTTGCATTTACCTCATCCCACCCTCTGCCTCTAGACTCTCCCCTGCCTAAGACTCCTCAGCCTGACCCAAACCAAACTTCTATACAAAGTGTCATGCAGTATCTGCAATCATCATATAACATTTTCCCCACCTATAAAAATAGAAAATAATTACCACTTATTTTCCTGAGCAAGTTATACCAAAGTTTACTGAATTTTGTTCTACTGACATAGCTATAGATTGTGTACTAGGAAGAATGACTATGACTTAGTTTAGGAAGTCTCCTTCCCATAGGGCATTGAAGAGCAGGCCTGCCCATGGTTTAACATCTAACAAGATTACCTGGGCTGGGACAATTGCCTAGTAAGGATTAATAAGATTCATCTCCACGTCAGACTGTGATCAAAGTTTTGCCATCAAGGTGTCACATCTGCTTTCTTGGTCCTGAAAACAGGCCGTCCATCCACCTACTCACATCCCATCCCCCACTACACACACACTCAGGCCAACATAAACAAGCAGCTCCAGTATCAGAAGGAATGAGAGCTGGCAGGGGAGGATGCTTGACACTGAGAAGTTTTCCTCCTTCAAGCCAAAGGGACTGAAAAGCAGTGCATTTTCTTCCTACATAAGGTCTGAGTATTTCCACCAATTCCTCTGAAACATCTTTAAAAGTTTCTATGAAGCCCTTTAACCAGCTTCTGACTCTTGCTCCAATGACAACCCCATTTCACTGGAGCTGTTAAAAGACACATTGTCTAGCCCAGGGAAGGAAAACTAATCCTTAGGTGGGTGGCACTAGTAGTAAAGAACCACCAGCCAAGGCAGGAGACCTAAGACATGCAGGTTCAATCCCTGGATGGGAAGATGCCCTGGAGGAGGTTATAGCAACCCACGGCAGTATTCTTGCCTGGAGAATCCCATGAACAGAGGAACCTGGTGGGCTACAGTCCATAGGGTCTCAAAGAGTCGGACATGATTGAAGTGACTTAGCATGCATAGAATGAGACAGACCACAGAACACCAGATATTTTTTCACATATTCCTTGTTTTTTCAGATTCCAGTCCAGCATGCATGCTTTTCCCACTTATATTTGAGTGTAAGCACTATCTTGCTGGGTTTCCCAGGTGGCTCAGTGGTAAAGAATCTACCTTCCAAGCAGGATATATGGGTTCAATCCCTGAGTCAGAAAGACCCCCTGGAGAAGGAAAATGGCAACCCACTCCAGTATTCTTGCCTCAGAAATGCCATGGACAGAGGAGCCTGGCGGACTACAGTCCATGGGGTGGCCAATGAGTTGGACACGACTGAGTGACTAATCAACAACTGTGTCTTGTGCCGTGTGCTCAGTCACTCAGTCGTGTCTGATTCTTGGCGACCGGGTCCACCAGGTTTCTCTATAGTCCACCAGGCTTCTCTATCCATGGAATTTTTCAGGCAAGAATGTTGGAGCAAGTTTCCATTTCCTAATCCAGGGGATCTTCCCCACCCAGATATTGAACCCACGTCTCTTGCATCTCCTGTGTTGGCAAGGGGACTCCTTACCACTGTGCCAGCTGGGAAGCCCCAACTGTTTTGCTATCTCCTTTTTAAACAAATAGAGGGCTGAACTGGAATCAGGAAACACAAAAGCTTGTATCTGACCTTGGGCAAGTCTATCTGTCTCTTCCCCTCATCTGTAAACACAATGCCTTGGACCAGGCTGAACTAAGGTCCTGTCCTTTTCTAATGTTCTATGAGACTTTACTAGCAGCATAAGAGTATACAGTCTTAAGAGCATGCAATCCAGAGCTAAACTACTAGGGTTCATATCCCAGATTTACCACTTACTATTTACATCTTGAGTAAGTTCCTTACCAAACCTCACTCTCATCATTTTACAAATGGGGATAAAATGAGTACCTCTCTCATTGAGCTGTGGTGGGGATTTAATAATATAATATATAGGATGTGCTTAGAATAGTGCCTGGCACATAACAAATATTCAATAAACATTTAACTCTTGTGATTCATCCTCATTTACCAAAAGAACTTGCCAGGTTAATTTTCCCACTACAAGACATAAAACATTGGTGGTCCCAAATATAATCACTCTAACACTTATTAAGAACCATGTGGCAGATAGTAAGAAATTGTATGAATTATCTCATTTAGATCACATCAAAATCATACAAGGTTGAAATATTACATTCTTCCATTTTAGAGATAAAGAAACAAAGGACCAAAGAGGCTTAGCAACTTGCTCATGGTCACACAGAACAGATTTTTTTTTAGTATTTCACAATTAGGGACTTCCCTGGTGGTACAGTGGTTAAGAATTCCCCTGCAGGGGATATGGGTTCAGTCCCTGGTCTTAGAAGATCCCACGTGACATGGAGCAACTAAGCCCATGTGCCACAACTACTGAAGCCCACGGGCCTCAAGCCCATGCTCTGCAACCAGAGAAGCCATCGCAATGAGAAGCCCTCACACCGCAACTAGAGAGGAACCCCCACTCATTGCAACTAGAGAAAGCCTGAGCGCAGCAAGGAAGACTCTGTGCAGCCGAAAATAAATAAATGAATAAATCTTTAAAAATTTTTCACAATTATCTCTTCACAAATACAAGCCCTAATTCATAGCATGATGCCATTTCCCTTGGTGTAAATCCTTCCATCACAGCCAACCCCAAGCTACCAATGGGCATCTGCACTGAATACAGAGCTGGGAAGAGACAAGCACAGCTGGCCGTTCTGTGTGGCTCCTAACCACACATATGGTTAGGATGTTGTGAAGTGAGCAGCCTACTCCACGGCCACTCGGCTGACTCTCCACGGCATGTCCAGTTGTTCTCCTGCAACTCGACACTTTAGGATGCATACCAAATGATATGCAGATTTCTTATAAAACATCTAGCTCAGATTATAAAACTCAAACTCAGAGTTTGCTTGTGTTTCAGTATGTAAGTCTGAATAGAGGTCTGACGTATGTTATTAACTATGCATTCATGTTCTACTTATTAGCAGCAAGGAACAATTGTTTCACTTCAAGGGGATGTAGAATTGATTTATTTCTGCTGTTTCTGTACCACAGTTAATATTGTAATTTATTTGCAAAATATAATAAACATAATGCTTAAAAAAACAGATTTTTCTCTTCATTTATAAATTTAATCTAGTTTTCAACAACGTACAAATTTCCTGCTTGGTTGGTATGTTTTTAAATGTCTGGATTGCACAATTATTGTATATGATGAAAAATGTATATTATGCACTCTTATTTAGTGTTTTATGCAAATTAATGTTTCTCAGAACTGTTGATTCATTTCTGCTAGCTTATTAATAACACATTACCAGATGTTTCCAAATCTCTCTATACAATTTCAATTCTTGATCAAGTCTGACATACAGAATTTCGCCCAAAGATTCTTTTCTTTCTAGTCTTAATTTAGAATATGCATTGACTTAGCAATTTTAAAATGTACTGTAAGAATGAATAAGAAGATTCTCGGTTTCTAATCCATTGTGGCAGCTAAAATACCATTTTGTGCACCATAAAGCAACTATATGAATTTGTTCACCTATAACATACTGATAGCAAGCAAGTTTTAAGGGCAGAACTATACACTCCCCTCAATTTTGAGGCAGTTTCTTCTACTTCCACGAATCTCTGGTGTTCCAGGCATCAGGCATCAGGAGTCATTATCATGGTCTCAGTAGCATAGTGGTGGTCAGGGCTTGAGTCTGGGGGGGCCCCTCTAAGTTGTCTCTGTCATAGAAAAACCAAGCCTGGCACCCAGGAGGCCTGTCATGCCCTACCCTTGCCCTTCTCAGTCCTTCAAGTCCAGGAAAAAAAATTAAGATGGGGTTGATGTTGACTTCGACCCCTCCTTTTTTGTACTCTTCTAGCATCCAGCACCTCCCTCAGAAGTCTCAAATTTTCAAAGCCTTGAATAAACTAGTTTAAGTTTTGTGCTAATATGTTAATAATTTGAGGTCATCCTTAACCCCATGACCAAGGGTCTTCACTGTAAATGACAACTGCCAAGAAGAGACCATGATTGGACCAAAAAAGTTGTTCAAAGGTGGGATTTCAGGGACCATAACACTAGAAAGTTTTTAATGGAGGATGTCTCCCCCAGTCTTCAAAGTGCGCCATGCGCACAGCTCTCTACTCATTTAAAGGAACACCTTCAGCCCATCCCTCCCATCCCACACCTTACCTTAGCCCCTCACTGCCACATAATCCCCAAATAGCAATTCTCCGTGCACCAGGGGTAACCTATCTCCTGCTTCAGAGGGCATAGGACTGGGCTCTTCTCCATCTTCCACCACCACCAACAGCTAATACATGCTGAATAACCACCATGGGGCAGCCTAAGTTCTAAATGCTTTGCATATATTAAGTGATTCCACCCTCATTCCACACTTATGAAGTAAGTACTATTACTCCTCTCTTTCATGGAAGGAAGCCAGGACACAAAGAGGGTAAGTCACTACCCAGGGGTCCATAGCTGACAGATGGAGGGCTCTCCTGCCCCCAACAGTCCGGCTTCCAGCTGTGTGACCCCAGCAACCACTCTGTATTGCCCTTTGCTAGCAGCATGTGATGTTGGTCCCTTAACCTCCTCTCATTTTAAACTGAGAACCTGGATTACATCATCATCCAACCTGTTCCCACTCTGACACCTCATCCAGATTTTAGGCACGTTGTCATCTCTACTAACTTAATGCAGAAACTCACACTGTCTTCATTCCAACACCATGGCCTTCTCCTGTGTTCATGGGACACAGAGCCAGACCTTTTCCCCATCGGTAAAAATTGTTGAATATTTGTAACATGGCTGTCTTGCCTTTCAAAAGAGAACAAACTGGAAGAAGGTGTCTTTGCTCTGCTTCATGGTGAAATTAGGCTGCACCATGAGACCTGCGTCTATCTCTGTCAGAGCTGTGATGTCTCTGGGGCTTCCAAGAAGAGCCTTGTCACTCTTCAGGCTGAGTTCTTTTCCCAGGGGAAATGTAGGCAAAAGCACTGCTATCAGATGATCTTTTAAAAATTCTATAGAGATGTTGGCTGCTTATATTCATTTTACAGTCACCACTTAGCATTGGCTTTACTATTAATATCCAAACACAAAGGGAATATGTGAGAAAGAATAAAGTTGGACAGTCTATTTATGGATGGTAAAAATGAAGAAACAAGATTTCAGATAATTCAACTTTTCAAACAATACTTTATAAACAAAGATGAATACAGAAAGGTTCATGTACACAGCAGGTACTGATCCTGAGCTACTTAAGAGATCAACTGCTAACTCAGTCACTTAGCAAATACACACTGAGGGACAATGATGCAAAGTTTACCAAGAACTTTTGTGTCAGGAAAGTGTTCGTCACTGTACATAAATTACCTTAATTCTTACAAGCAAATTTCTGAGCAACTAGTATTCCCATTTTACAGATGAGGAAACTGAGGTGAGTGAGTAACCTGCCTAAGGCAATGCAGCTGATAAGTTGGTAGAGCCCAGATTTAGGTCCAGATTTATCTGACCATAATGCCCCAACTCTTAATCACTGTGCTTTACTATCCTCTAGGAAGAGAGAAAAGAAAGATAAATGAAAGGTAATTTTTGCTCTCAAAGAGCTTAACTGATTGGCAGGACAGATGACACATATTCAGAAAAGACTATAATACAAGGTAAAGTGTAGTCAGTCACCAAAGAGAAGACACTGGCATTTAAGGGAACTCAGAAGAAGGCAAGAATAATCCTGGCTAGAAGTATCACAGACAGCTTCATGAAGGAGGTGGAGTTTAAGGTGTGTTCTAAGGGATTTTAACTGAGGGTTTGAAAAAAGAGCAGAGAAAATGGCAGGTGATAAGGTCCAGAGAGCAGCAGCCTAGAGCATGAGTCTCTGAGGGCCTTAGACAAATGGTAAGAAAAAAAACCGAGTCATGCTCACTGTCTGTCTTCAGTACTTAGAACAGGTGCTTAAAAACATGTAGAATGAATGAATGAATTTGGAAAAGACCAGTAATAGATAGGCTTTGAATGTCAGAGTACAAAATGGGATGTTCTTCTGTGAGCAGTGTGAACCTCTCCAACGTAAAACTAACAAAAGAGGGATGCAATTTGAGCTTTGTATCAATTTGGAAATTAGTCCAAGTTCAGATCCACCTGTAGAGAAACTCAAGGACAGGAGGTTGACAAGTGGTCTGTGTGAAAGGAACAAAAGAAGTGGCCAGTGAGATGGAGAAAGCATGGATTGCAAAGGGCTAAACCCAGAGGAAGAGCTTCCCCTTCTCCTACAACTCCTCCTTTCTCACTTCAAGTTTCCAAATAACCACTTGTTCCAAATAAAAGACCAAATTTCCCCATTGTGAACTGGGTGCTTTTGTTTTATTTTTCTTTTTACTTAGGGTTTTTGGGTTGGATAGCGAAAAACAAGATATTCATCTTAAAATCAACACCAAAATAACATTTCATACTTCAATGGTCCTCTATTCCAACTTTCTGCCCTGGCCATGGGTCCACCTCCCCTCATCTAAGAATGTTGATCACATTTTCTGAATTCTGCAGAAGAAAACAAACAAAAAAACTATAGAGCACTCAGATATAACTTAGGTGAGCAACGATCCATAAGAATTATGTCCAAGGTATACTATTAAATGAAGAACGTTAACAAAGGTATCTTCAAGCAGGGAAATATCCACTCCAAACTTAACTCTTCTGAGTGGGATTACAAGTGTTTTTAGCCTTCTTTTTCTGTACTTTCACATGTATAATTCAAAGAATAAAAACTTGTTCTTGCAATAAGAAAAATCTTTAATTTTAAAAACTATGAAATTAACCATAAAAAAATATATTGACACAGCTGAGGATTCTTAAGATTCTGTGACACAACACTTTTGTGGCAATGTCATGGTTTACCAAAAGGCATTTGGTACTGTCTGGAGTACTTCCCCAGGCCCAAGGCTCCCTACTACTGATGCCACTAATTCTTCTCTACCATTATTGCTGTACATAAATATGACACATGGGCTCCCCAATAAACACCCAATTTCCATTAGCAGTGAAGGCAGGAAAAACAGAAAGACTGTCTCCATTCTCTTTTCTCTCAAAGCGTCTGCCCTCTTCTGTCCAGACTTTCTGGAAGCCAGACAGCATTCACCAGCCTCACCCATCAAAATCGTGCTCTTGCTGTTGACCACAGAGGCCACTTCCTCATCTCCAAGATGCCTAAAGTCCAGTAATCTTTTCTTTGGCCAACTTACAAAGTTCTTTAGAAGTGAACTTTTCCAAGGACATGCTGATCCGTCTTCCAAGGATCCGTCTAAATATTACCTTCCTCATAACTCATAAACACCACATGTAAGAACAAGGCGGTGTAAAGGACACGACAGAACCACACCTGAACTGTCTTTCTGTTCCCTGTGCTCATCCCCTCTGGTTCAGCTGCAAAGAAACAAACCAAAAACACAATTTCTTTCAAGGCTCTAGTGTTCTTTGTGAACAAATCAGTCATAAACAGAATGCATCTCAAACTTCATTTACTGATGGCATGTATAAGAATGAGATCAGAATGTGATTCTTCAAAGTGTTAAATCATTTTGTTCATTTTCATTGCTAAAGCATCTATCTCTTTAACCTGTATGCCCATTTAAAACTGTTTTCTTTAACCATTCTCCTTAAATACCAAGAGTAACTATTACAACTTAGATAAAAGTAGAATACTGACCTGTAATTTTTTTCTCCTAGTAGGCCATTCCTAAAAGAGAGCAAAGTGATTTGTGTATTGCAAAGACAGGAAGTGTACTTCTTAAGATTGCAATGAGACTTTAAAAAGAAAAAGAAAACCAGCAAATATGCGCCTCCTAATTCTTCCCTGTATCTTCTTTTCTGGGGAAGAGGATGAAAAGGAGCTGCTGGGCATCCACTCAAGATGCTTTCTGGCTCACGAATAGGGCTGAGGGAATTAAAGCCACCTAAAGAAGGTCCAGGGTGTCGCTGACACAATTTCCCTGGAAACCCTCCCCAAGTACTGTATGAAGTTCCATCTTCTCACAACTTGTGTTTATTTCTATCTGCGGTTTTGGCTTCACCCAACTGAGTGCGGAAACCGCATAATCTTCATGTACAGTTGCCAACTGTAGCCTCATCTTTATGTTAACCATTACTTCAATAAAAGAAAACAATAAAAGGATATACTCTTCCTGTGAAGCTCAACTATGAGCACAACAGTTGATTATCTCACTTCCAGTATGACCAGCTGGGGTCTAAATATTATTTTATGAATGGCAGCAATCATCATATGGAAAGCATGACTGTCCTAAAGAACAGATTTACAAGTCAGAGACACAGTGCAGAGTACTAACCCAAATGCCTGTAGGAGCCCAGAAAGTAACTCAAAGAGTGAGGCAAACCAAGGGGGAGATAACAGGAAGATACGACCCTGGGAGGAACTAGGGGGTGCACTCCCACCCCAGGTGAGAGGTGATAGTGGCTGAGTGGAAACAAGAGGCCTTCCTTCTTAGAAGTGTAAAGTGAAAATCAGATGAACAGAGAAGCTCCAGAGTCAGATGGGTACTCTCAGATCAGGATTAAATCTTCTTCCAGAAGGGGCCACCCCTAGCAACCAGAGCCAAATAAGGGCTGGGGAACCGATTCTGAAGACCAGTCAAAAAAATATCCCAAACCTCTCCATTTTTATCCTCAAAGAGGAGCATGTCATCACAAAAGGACGAATCCCAGGAAATATTTTGGGACAAGAGTATTTTGATATTTCTCAGAGTATATACCACAATAGTGACTACTTACACAGCTTGTCCTGAGGCCAATGAAAGAGAGTTCAACTTGCCTTTTCTCAGGGAAGACATCAACTACAACTGATTTGAAAAAAAGATAGCTGAAACAATTAGGGAAGTAAAAATAATAATAATAATAGATAATAATTAATTTTGCACAAAATCTCTTTGATCCTGGAAAGTCTTAAATGGAAAAGGCTTCACATATTTGTATTGTATAAATTCCTTGTCTCACATTATTTATAACACACTAAATTAATGACAAATCTCTCCTCCATTTCTTCTAGTACACACAGCCATACTGTCACTAAACCATTTAGGCAGTTATTGGGAGGGAATGATCCAATTAAACCTTTCCTTTCTCGTGTTATTAAGAACTGTGTCATCATTGCATAAGACCTGAAGTTGCAAAAACTGCTATTTCAAAACTGACTGAGCTCTTTCCATGCACCAGGTCTTAGACGCTGGAAAAACATGGATGGGTAAAGCAAAGTCTTTGTTCTTTATGAATTCCAGTCTGAGTGGGTGTCAGTCAAATACAAAACTAACCAAATGACCATGTGAGAAAAAATAGTATGAACAAATTCTATGATATGGGCATGGATGTCCCTAATTCTGCCTCAGGGGTAGAGAAAGGAATATTCAAGCTAGCCTTTAAATGACTGTGAAATATAGGAAGGGCTGTTCCAGAACATGATACTTTGTCTAGAATTTCATACTCATAAAACCCAGCATCTGGTATTAAGTGATTACCAAGTAAAATTTTTATTTGGTTTGTTTTCATCTTCGGTTTTCTTTTTGTTTTCTTGTGCTTTGGCTTTAATTTTATGAAGAGTACCTGAGAAATTTATAAATTCTCTTTACCAAGTCCCGTATTGCCCTTGAGTTTAGTTGGGGTCGAATTATAAACGTTTCTCATTTCTTTCCTTAGCTACTAACTTTCTTTAAATAGGATCCCATAAAGTGACACAATGACATTTAATAACAAACTCAATGCATAAAACTGCTGAAGTGTTTGAAAAATATAAAAGCTTTATGACAATACATATCAAATGATACAGAATATGAAAAGTCCTGGAACATTAGCAAGATTGGCTAGAAATAAACCCATCATAAATTAACCTCAGTTTTATACAAATGGAAATGGTAATTACACTAAAAGAGCGTAAGATTTTTCAAAACCAATAGTTTTTATGTTATTAGATTGATGTCTCAACACCATGGATGGCTCATTGTCATTTGATGATTGTGCCAGTCTATTTAATTCTTGAGACCTAAATTATGGTACCTCCCAGGAAATAATCAATGGATAAAAAAATCATATCTTTTTGTAATACAACAAATAAGCCAAAAAGAGTCTCTAAAAAAAATAAGAAAATACATCATGTATTTTTGGATTTATCATGCCACATGCCTTCAAGATAATTATCATTTGTCATTTTGGTTTATACATTTTAAAAAAATCTCATAAAAGATAAGCAAAATTAAATCAAATGCTTTTAGCAGACACTTAATGAATTCCCCCTACTGTTTACATTGCTAGGCTATCTATTTGTACATCATCTGTCATTTGTTTCCAAAGGGTTTTATTTTCTGATATGATACTTACAGTGTATCATGAATCAGCTAATTATACCATAACCTTTACCAGAAGCAAAGCCAAATTACATGGATTTCAGGGCAGTTATTTCTAATCCTCATTTGAAATTACATTTGTCAGGAGAAGAACAGGCAGTTGGTAAACAAGCCACCTACAGCTAAAGCCAATTGATTCATTTTGTTGGACAATAATAGTTAATAAGAGCTGTAAAGCAAAAGATTTATATTTTCATAAACTAAATGCCTTGTATAAACATTATTTTCTTCCCTCATCCAAGTTAGCTAAGACTTACTGTCTTTACCTGGTGAATTGCTTATGATATAGAGAAATAATCTCTATCTAATGGGTTACAAATGCTCCTCATGAAAGGAACAGATATGAATAAATAATTCATCATTTTAAAATTTATCCCTGTGCAAATGTATTCAAAATTGTATTTTTAAAGTATTTTTTATTGAATATAAAATGTCCAATGGTCCTGGGCTTCCCAGGTGGCTCAGTGATAAAAAAATCTGCCTACTAATGCAGGAGACACAGGAGACTTGGGTTCGATCCATGAGTTAGGAAGACACCCTGGAAGGAGGAATTGGCAATCCATTCCAGTATTTTTGCCTGGAAAATCTCATGGACAGAGGAGCCTGGTGGGCTACAGTCCATGGGGTCACAAAGAGTGGGACAGAACTTAGCAACTGAGCACACATGCAAGGTGTCCAATAATTGCCTCTGTGATGGAGAATGTTCTGCTTGGACTTATTCCGTGACCTTTAGGCAAAATATGTTGACTAATGAAGTATCTTCCCAATCCTTTCCTCTTCCTAGCCCCCTTTCCCCTATTCTCTATTTACTACTATCTCAGTGCATATTTAGCACATTTATGATTACCCAACTTCTCAGATATCTCAAACGATGAAGAATCTGCCTGTAATGCAGGAGACCTGGTTTTAATCCCTGGGTCAGGAAGATCCCCTGGAGAAGGGAATGGCTACACACTCCAGTATTCTTGCCTGGAGAACCTCATAGACAGAGGAGCCTTGTGGGCTACAGTCCATGGGGTCGCACACTTTCACTTTTATGATTACCCTAACACCAAGAATGTAGGGCAAATGGTGTTTAAAAGGCAGGGTAGGGGGATAGATGGAATGACTTCCTTCTCCCCATCACTTGTTAACTTACGGGGAAATGAGACATTCCCTGTAATTTCTGACCATGTGGATTAGCCCACATACTGGTCTGTGAACTGATTCTTCCCATCAGATGAGTCAGAGAGGGAATGTTAATTTATTTGAGGGGATATTTGTCAATGTAGTTTAAAAAATAAAAAGGTGCAGGGTTCTTTACCACTAAGCTCCATGACATGGAAAACTCTTGCTGTCAGCTTCCTCAGATGATTGATTTTCCAGGGCCAGTTGGCCTCTATCATCTGGCTATATCACACCATACAATCTGTATGTGAGTACTAATAGCTGAAAGTATGCAGAACCAAATACAACATGTACATGTTCTGATATAGTTTCATGACCCTCCTAGACATGGACGTGCTGAGATCTACTTTCAGGCATTTGCTGACTTTTCTTTATCCATCTTTCCTTGAAATATCCTTCACCAACTCACCCCTTTTTGCAAAGAGCATTCAATGACAATGAACCACTCACAGACTTCATAAACCCCAAAGTAATGGGGGGTGGGTAGAAACTCTTTTTCTAAATCCCTCCAAGATCCTTCATTTTAGGTTTTTTTTTTCTTTTTTCTACTTCAAGGATGAAAAAAAATTATTTTCTACATACTTAGCAACCAGTTCTTCATCACCTATCATATGTATTCTTCAGTGATGAAGAAAAGTGTTAGATAGAAAGAAAATAAAAGTCGCTCAGTCCTGTCCAACTCTTTGCAACCCCATGGACTATAGAGTCCATGGAATTCTCCAGGCCAGAATACTATAGTGGGTAGCCTTTCCCTTCTCCAGGGGATCTTCCCAACCCAGGGATGGAAGCCAGGTCTCCGGCATTGTAGGAGGATTATTTACCAGCTGAGCCACAAGGGAAGCCCAAGATAGAAAGAAGCAAAGGCCAAATCTCTGGGCTTTCAAGGATTTGAAAACAGCCTGAGAAAACACAAGCCCTTCCCCCTTCACTGAGTAATTCATCAGTAACTCCCCAAGAAGGGGTTACAAACCCACCGACCAACCCAGCAGGAGAAATAAGCTTTTTGAACTGATGTAGGAGAAGGCAATGGCAACCCACTCCAGTACTCTTGCCTGGAGAATCCCATGGACAGAGGAGCCTGGTAGGCTGCAGTCCATGGGGTTGCGAAGAGTTGGACACAACTGAGCGACTTCACTTTCACTTCTCACTTTCATGCATTGGAGAAGGAAATGGCAACCCACTCCAGTGTTCTTGCCTGGAGAATCCCAGGGACGGGGAGCCTGGTGGGCTGCCATCTATGGGGTGGAACAGAGTCAGACACAACTGAAGCGACTTAGCAACAGCAACAGCAGAGTATTCATTATGTCAAAAGTCTGAAGGAAAATAGGTCTTCAGACTACCTCCCTATCTCATTTTTTTCTTTCCTTCTGAGCCAAGTTTTAATAAGGCTTGCTGTCCTCACTTTAGAGAAGGCAATGGCAACCCACTCCAATACTCTTGCCTGGAAAATTCCATGGACGGAGGAGCCTAGTAGGCTGCAGTCCGTGGGGTCGCTAAGAGTCAGGCACGACTGAGCGACTTCACTTTCACTTTTCACTTTCATGCATTGGAGAAGGAAATGGCAACCCACTCTAGTGTTCTTGCCTGGATAATCCCAGGGACAGAGGAGCCTAGTAGGCTGCCGTCTATGGGGTCGAACAGAGTCGGAGACAACTGAAGTGACTTAGCAGCAGCAGCAGCAGCTCCTCACTTTTATACTCCCACTCCATCTTCTCATTAAAATTCTTGCATCCTTATCGCTCCCCCTGTCTTGACACCACTCTCCCCAACTCCAAACAAGTCCTTTGGGTCCCTATTGAGAATCTGCCCTTCTTTTAGATGCCTTCACTAATCCCCCACCAAGTTAAGCACTCTGATTCACCCTTTTTATAGCACTTACAACAATCTTACCTCCAAAGTTTGTTCCATTGTCTATACATTGACCAACAGCCATTCAAATTAGTAACATTTTTTAAAGAAACTTTAATGTAGAGAAGAACTAGGCTGCAAAGTCAAATCTTACTGACCTTGGACCTGTTCTCTTCTCATTTCTTCTGTATTGAATTGTTAGGTGGTCTTAATTCATCCATTTCCAAACTCTGAGCATTATCCCCTCTGCCCTAGCCTGGAATCCCTACTGACTTAAACCTTATACCAGAATCTTTTAAGGGACTAGAGGAAATGAAAGAATCTTAGGCTGATGGTTTCTAAACTCTTTATCAAGTCAGTCTTACTGTTGGTGTAGGAAGGCCTCTATGCCCCTTCACCTCCATAACTAAGCCCTGGTGTCAGCAACCACTTTAGGAGCTGGGGACTTGCCTGGTTCCCCATGGCTGACTCCTTGTCTTGGGCATAGTCCCTTTTTGAGCTGGAGTCTTGCTGGCTGTCTTCACGTCAGATCCCTGCTCCCTGCTGTCTCTGCTGGACCTCATGGCTACCAGTGCTTGCCCTCTTCCCCTTCCACTTACTGTTACCTGCCTCTCTCCAACTTACAAGCCTATGTCAGTCTCTAATTTGTTCTGACTGGTTGTCTAATTTCTAGATCCAGGCCCTTGTTCTTCCCCAACTCTGACTCAGCCCATTTTATCTCTGTTCTCCTGCCTGAGAGAGATAAAACATAAAGGAGATTAACTTTTCATTTGCCAGCTGCCCATGTTGACAATAAGTAGTCACATAAGTAAAAATGAAGATATCACTTGGAAATTCATCTCTTCTCATTTGAAATACACTGAACTAACACAAACTTGGAAAAGGTCAGTTTTCATTCCAACCCCAAAAGAGCTCAATGCATAAGAATGTTCAAGCTATCATACAGTTGCATTCCTTTCACATGCTAGCAAGGTGACGCTATCTTCAAGCTAGGCTTCAGCCATATATGAACCAAGAACTTCCAAATATACAAGCTGGCTTTAGAAAAGGCAGAGGAACCAGAGATCAAATTCCCAACATCCACTGGATCATAGAGAAAGCAAGGAAATTCCAGAAAAACATCTACTTCGTTGACTACACTAAAGCCTTTGACTGTGTGGGTCAAAACAAACTGGAAAATTCTTAAAGAGATGGGAATACCAGACCACCTTATCTGTCTCCTCAGAAACCTGTATGCAGGTCAGTTCAGTTCAGGTCAGTCGCTCAGTTGTGTCCGACTCTTTTCGACCCCATGAACTGCAGCACGCCAGGCCTCCCTTGTCCATCACCAACTCCTGGAGTTCACTCAAACTCATGTGCATCGAGTCGGTGATGCCATCCAGCCATCTCATCCTCTGTCGTCCCCTTCTCCTCCTGCCCCCAATCCCTCCCAGCATCAGAGTCTTTTCCAATGAGTCAACTCTTTGCATGAAGTGGCCAAAGTATTGGAGTTTCAGCTTCAGCATGGGTCCTTCCAATGAACACCCAGGACTGATCTCCTTCAGAATGGACTGGTTGGATCTCCTTGAAGGTCGAGAAGCAACAGTTATAACTGGACATGGAACAATAGACTGGTTCAAAGTTGGGAAAGACGTATGTCAAGGCTATATATTGTCACCATGCTTATTTAACTTACATGCAGAGTCCATCATGCAAAATGTCTGGCTAAGTGAATCACAGGATGGAATCAACAATGCAGGGAGAAATATCAACAACCTCAGATATGCAGATGATACCACCCTACTGGCAGAAAGTGAAGAGGAACTAAAGAGCTTCTTAATGGAGGTGAAAGAGAAGAGTGAAAAGGCTGGCTTAAAACACATTAAAAAAACTAAGATCATGGCACCTGGTCCCATCACTTCGTGGCAAACAGAAGAGGGAAAAGTGGAAACAGCAATAGATTTTATTTTCTTGGACTCCAAAATGACTGTGGACAGTGGCTACAGCCACAAAATCAAACTATCTTTGTTCCTTGGAAGAAAAGCTATGACAAACCTAGACAGCATATTAAAAAAGCAGAGACATCACTTTGCTGACAAAGGTCTGTATAGTCAAAACTATGGTTTTTCCAGTAAGCAAGGCCACATGCCAAAGAACTGAGAGTCTTGAATTGTGCTGGAGAAGACTCTTTAGAGTCCCTTGGACAGCAAGGAGATCAAACCAGTCAGTCCTAAAGGGAATCAACCCTGAATATTCACTGGAAGGACTGATGCTGAAGCTGAAACTACAATACTTTGGTCACATGATGCAAAGATCCGACTCACTGGAAAAGACTCTGATGCTGGGAAAGATGAAAGGCAAAAGGAGAAGGGGGTGGCAGAGATAAAATGGTTAGATAGCATCACTGACTCTACAGATATGAATCTGAGCAAAGTCTGGGAGATAGTAGAGGACGGAGGAGCCTGGCGTGCCACAGTCCATGGGATCACAAAGAGGCAGACGCAACTTAGGGACTGAACAACAGCAACAAAACACGAATTTAGTCCACATTACCAGGCATTCCCAAATTCTACCATGAGAAAGAATACTGCTTTAGAAACTAGAAAATACCATCTATTTATTAAATGCCCACCATGGATAAACCACGTGCCTTTGCTTCATTATTGCAAAGTTAAAACAACAGGGCTTGTCTGGTGATTTCTAAAATCTTTTCCAATTCTAAGATGCTATGACCACCAAAAAGATCGGTTTTATAATTTCTAGTCTATGCATGCATGCGTGTGTGTATTTGTTTGCATCTTTATATATCTCTCAAGAAAAACAGGGTTCTACAACCATTTATTAATGACGTAGCTTACTAACTTGAACCAGAGAGAGTTCACCAGAAGCTTTTAGTTTGAGAAATTTCTATAACTGTGGCCAAAACCAATGTTACAAAACAAGAGAAATGTGATAGTGCCTCCCCCTGCGGCCCACTGACCTGTGGCCTGGCTCAGGGCTGGACCCCCAGAAAGGGAACAGCTGGGGCCTGCTGGGACAGCACAAGCCTCACACCAGCTCATGGTGCAGTTGATCCAAGGCTACCCAGCAGCGGCTTGGCTGCCCCCCAACCAGATTATAAATTCCTCAAGGGCAGGGAACACATTCTTTATATTTTTCCTGTATCCATATGGTGCAGGAGAAGGAAAAAAAAAGAAAGATTTTTGGGCTGGCAGCCCAGTCAGACGCTGAAGAATGTTATCCGCCCCCAGCCCTAGGCTGCCTCCTCCCTTCTAATCACAAGAGGAAGACATTCAGGAATAGCTTTTAAGAAATGTCTCCCTCCTTCCTGCCTAAGAAGCTATGAAAGTGGTTCATGTTCTTTCACACTTGAAGTGGAAACACAAATCCACTGATACACTGAGTGAGATATTCCTGCGTTGAAAGGATAAGAGGTCAGCCAAAGTGTTCCATTGTGTTCACATCCCGTTTCAGTGATCTGCTGAGCTGGCAGCACCCCCTCTTCCCTATATAATACTGACTTGACTGAAGAGCCAGCCCCAGTTCAGGCACCAGTTATGTGGCTGGAATCTGTATGACGCCAAACACCCCAGACAGGATCAACAAGGCCCTACCTGGACACACACATCAATGTGACAAAGTTGGCCAGGGTCAACTCTGCCAAAGTGTTCATAATTGTGGCAAGTGAGGTCTAGTTAGGACTTTGGAAATTAATTAAAAAAAAAAATTTACTGAGAGATGAAAACACTCAATATCATTTCCAAGTACCCTCAAAACATAATTTAACCCACTCTCTAGCACTTTCTAATGAGCAGCACCTGCTGGATGAATTATGTGTCTGTCACCAAGTGACTGTTAAATTCTTCTAGCTTCCTTTGACTAGATAAGAAACAGTTCTAGGTCTTTGTAATTTATTGTTGCCATTATCAACATCATTATTATTGTTATCATTACATGCTCATGGAAAAAAAAATGCAAACAATATAAGAAAAAGTTAAAAGCAACACTTTCTTATTCCTTCCTATCCTTTCTCCAGCCCAGCTTGATCTTTTATGATCTGTTTCCTAGAGGAAATCACTATTGGCAGGCTGCAGAAATTTCAAAAATATTCCTTATATTACTTAAAAATATATACACATAGAAAAACATGATGTGCATAGATGCATAATCACACATGTATTCATACAACACATTTACACAAACTTATATATACAGATTTTTACAAACTGATCATAATATACCATCTGTAACATGTTTTCAACTGAAATATGTCTGACATTTATATGAAAACAAACAATTTTTTTGCTGTTATCTTGATTTTTTAATTGAAATAATAGTTGATTTACAATTTTTGTTAATTTCAGGTATACAGCAAAGTGATTCAGTTATACATATACAAATTACATATATATCTATATAAATTATTGATCAGATTATTTTCTATTAGAGGTTATTACAAGATATTGGATACAGTTTCCTGCAGGTCCTCATTGTTTGTCTATGTTACATATAGTAGTGTATATCTGCTAATCCCAGGTTTCTAATTTATCCCTCCCGCTCCCACTTTCCCCTTTGTTGCTGTTGTTGTTTGTTGTTGTTCAGTCGTTCAGTTGTGTCCGACTCTGCAATCCCATGAACAGCAGCATGTCAGGCTTCCCTGTTCTTCACCATCTCCTGGAGCTTGCTCAAACTTATGTCCATTGAGTCAGTGATGCCATCCAACCATCTCATCCTCTGTCGCCCCCTTCTCCTCCTGCCCTCAATCTTTCCCAGCATCAGGGTCTTTTCCAATGAGTCGGCCCTTCACATCAGGTGGTCAAAGTATTGGAGCTTCAGCTTCAGCATCATCCTTTCAATGAATATTCAGGGCTGATTTCCTTTAGGACTGATTGATTTGATCTCCTTGAAGTCCAAGGGACTCTCAAGAGTCTTCTCCAGCACCACAATTCCTTTTTGGTAACCATAAATTTGTATTCTGTGTCTGTGAGTCTGCTTCTGTTTTGTAAATGAGTTCATTTGTATCATTTTTTAAGATCCCACATATAAGTGATTTATTTTCTTGGGCTCCAAAATCACTGCAGATGGTGACTACAGCCATGAAATTAAAAGACACTTGCTCCTTGGAAGAAAAGCTATGACCAACCTAGACAGCATATTAAAAAGCAGAGACATTATTTTGCCAACAAAGGTTCGTCAAAGCTGTGGTTTTTCCAGTAGTCATGTATGGCTGTGAGAGTTAGACCATAAAGAAGGCTGAGCTCCTAAGAATGATGCCTTTGAAGTCTGGTGTTGGAGAAGACTCTTGAGAGGAGAGCAAGGAGATCAAACCAGTCAATCCTAAAGGAAATCAACCCTGAATATTCATTGGAAGGATTGATGCTGAAGCCAAAGCTCCAATACTTTGGCCACCTGATATGAAGAGCTGACTTATTAGAAAGGACCCTAATGCTGGATAAGACTGAGGGCAGCAGGAAAAGGGGACAACAGAAGACGAGATGGTTGGATGGCATCACCAACTCAATGGACACAAGTCTGAGCAAACTCCGAGAGATAGTGAAGGACAGGGAAGCCTGGCGTGCTGCAGTGCATGGGGTCGCAGAGTCAGACACAATTAAGCGACTGAACAACAATATATAAGTGATATCATGTATTTGTCTTTCTCTATCTGACTTCCTTCACCTAGTATGATAGTCTCTAAGACTATCATGTTGCTACAAATGGTATTATTTCATTCTTTTTTTATGTCTAAGCAATATTTCATTGTAGATATATACCACATCTTCTTTACCTGTTCACCTGTTAACGGGCATTTAGGTTGCTTCCATGTCTTGGCTATTGTAAATAGTGCTGCAATGAACATTGGGGGTGCATGCATCTTCTCAAATTAGCATTTTCTGGATTCATTCCCAGGAATGGGATTGCTCGATCATATGGTAGTGCTATTTTTAATTTTTTGAGGAACCTCCATACTGTTTTCCATAGTAGCTGCAATAATTTACATTCCCATCAACAATATCAGAGGGTTCCTTTTTCTTCCACACCCTCTCCAGCACTGATTATTTATAGACTTTTTGATGATGGCCTTCTTACTGGTATGAGGCAATACCTCATTGCAGTTTTGATTTGCATTTCTCTAATAATTAGTGATGTTTAGCATCTTTTCATGTGTCTGTTGGCCATCTGTATACCTTTGGAGAAACATCTGTTTATGTGTTCTGCCCATTTTTTGCTTGGGTTTTTCTTTATATTGTGTTGTATGCACTGTTTTTATATTTTAGAAATTAAGCCTATGTTGGTCACATCATTTCCAAATATTTTCTCCCAGTCCACAGATTGTCTTTTCATTTTGTTTATCAACTATATCTTCTTTTAAATGACTGCCTGGTATTCTCTATATAACTATATCATAATCTATTCTGTGTTTCTCTTTGCATCTTTTCTTTGGAGTCCAAGTTTATCATAGTTTACTCCTGAATTTATTTAAGCTCCGTTGCCAGTGCACAGAGCTGACTGCTCTAGTTGTTCCTATCACTGCTATTGCTATTACTGGTTGTATTTTTGCATATTCAATCTATCTTTGTCTCTTTGCTTTTGCACTTCATGCACTGCTTTACAGAGCTGACAAGGCCCTCCTTGCTGTCCTCCTAGGGAAATTCATGCCTCCTCTGTCTCCAGCACGTCATGCATGCATACCTCAGTGCTGGGCTCTGCTTCCAGAGATACACACTGTCACTTGGCTTTGCAGGCTGTGCTCCCTTCCCATGATGCTCTTGGTCTGATTTCTCCAGGCTGTATTTCATCTTTGACCATATCCCAAAAGATGGGTAGTAGGCCTTCGGTACTCTCTAGGGAACCACACTCTAGCAGCACTGGTCCAAAATCAATGACCTCACTGGTTATACTTCTAATTCAATTGAGCATAGCTGTTGGGCCCCAAATGACCTCACACTATGTCTCTGTCTCCCAGGTATCATCACATTCCA
Source organism: Bos javanicus (assembly GCF_032452875.1). Lineage (NCBI taxonomy): Eukaryota > Metazoa > Chordata > Mammalia > Artiodactyla > Bovidae > Bos > Bos javanicus. Next base: position 89,757,424 of record NC_083868.1, read on the forward strand.
GAAGAAGTTTATTCATTTTGTCCTAAGTTTCCACAAAGGAAGAATTTCTGAGCTAAGAGTCACTGAGGAGGTTCTCAGCCTACCCCATCCTCCTTGTGCAGAAATCTAGATCTGTGCAAAACATTATTCTTATCCCACCTCGTGGGGACAAGGAACAAAATAAATGACACTAACACAACAAGTATCATTCCCCTTTGAACTGCTGTTATCCCACCAGAAATGTCTTCTTAGGATATTACATTTTGTTAACACCTTCCTACAGCATCATATTTGGATGACACCAGCTTCCCAGGTGGCACTAGTGGTAAAGAACCTGCCTGCCAATTCAGGAGACATAAGAGACGCATATTTGATCCCTGGGTCAGGAAGATACCCTGAAGGAGGGCCTGGCAACTCACTCCAGTATTCTTGCCTGGAGAATCCCATGGACAGAGGAGTCTGGTGGGCTACAGTCCTAGGTGCACAAAGAGCCAGATACAACTGAGACAACTTAGCACACAAGCAGCCCCAAACACAGTAACATTGTTTAAATAGCAGATACCAAGATGAATAGGCTTCCTTGTTTCCTAGGCTGTTGGTGGTAGAAGAACTGAGTGTAAAATGCATCTTCTAAACATACGTTGCAGCTGTGCAGCACATCATAATGACTTCACCAAAAAAGCATGCAAAATTGTCAAAAGATGTCAATCACATGCAGAAAAAAAAATTATTAAAGCCCCCACTAGCCAAGAAATCCTTTCCCTCTTCTTTAAAGGCCCAAGATTTTGTGTATGTGTGTATGTGTGGGGGTTGCCCCTCATATAGACATAGCTTGATGGCTGCAAGGTTCCAGCTGTTTAAGTGGAGCCAGCCAATATCTATCAGGATGTTAGACGATTGCCAGGAAAACTCTGCGACAAGCAGCTCATTTTTCATCTAAGAATTCGATTGAAATTCTATCTCCCTCACCCATGCAGTTTAATTTAATCGATAGGACATTACACTGTGTCACATTTAGTATTAAAAATAAATGGTACAGACCAGATATTTGAAAACTGGGCATTTGTTTTTGCAGGCATTTTGACTTTCCAGTGGCAAACATCTCCACTCATAGTGCCGGAAAATCCAAACACGGAAAAGTGTCTCTTGAAATTAAGCAGTTGTCGCTTTACATTTGCTGGGGTTTTGGTCCCACACTTTCCTTAGCTTTCCAGTCCCTTTCAACTCAAAGTTCTCATTAGTGACAAGGACTACAGAGAAATGAAAATGCTTGACGGCACATCTTTCCGCATATACGGATCACTGTTAGGAGTCGAACATGACAGATGTCTTGCGTAGAAAAGAAATATTTGCAGCTGATTATATCACCGCTGTTCATTCAAGTAAACTGAGCAGCATCACAGTTTAGAATTTCAAAACAGAGCAGTCGTTTCAATGTATTAGTGGACTTCTGGGTGATGATTTGTTGTCAGAAGTAATAACTCCAAAGCATAAATCTAAATATAAGCTAAATCCATGGCTGCACAACATCCTCACCACCCCAATACCTCCCCCACCTCCCCATAATGTTTTCATTTGAAATAGAGGCAGAGGGTTTCTGGGCTGGAAGAAATCTTAGAGATCATTTTAACTGAACTGTTAAGTCATCCTTTTTTTAAACAGAGAGAAACTTGAGACTCAAGCCTCTATGCCATGTTCAAAGTCACAGAGTGGGTGGCAAAGCCAAAACTCTAAGCCAGCCCTGACTGATCTGATGAAAAGGTCATCTCTCCTTTGTCTTCAGAACAAGATCAACATTCCACCTGCTCAGAAGCCCTGATCCAACTTCTACTTTCAGCTCAAGTGTAGGCTTCTAAAGCCTTATCTTCCAGATTTTTTCCTTTCATACATTTCCAGTCTTGATCCTGATTTCTCAATATTTGGCATAACATGTCTTTTCTTTGGTTCCTCACTCCTGCCCAAATTGTTCCCTGAACTGACTCAGTATCTCTTCCTTGGGCTCAGAGATGGTCACCACCATGGTCACCATCTGGCCCATTTAGGTCCTAGACTTCCCAGAGATGTTCCCTGTCTTCTCCTCCTAAACTTCTCTGACCCTGCTACACCAGCCCTTAACTGGAAAATCCTTCTTCCTTGTTGCCAGTAGCTATACCATCAACAGATTTTAAGCTGATGCCTGGTGCCCCCAGATATACTCCCAGGTTCCAGCAATGCTAAGTCTTTGTGGATAATTTCAGTGATACAACATTTTGTCATCTTAATTCTACGTGGTTTTTCGACTTTTAAATTGACAAATTTTTACATGACTTCCCTGGTGGCTCAGATGGTAAAGCGTCTGTCTACAATACGGGAGACCCGGATTCGATCCCTGGGTCGGGAAGATACTCTGGAGAAGGAAATGGCAATCCACTCCTGCACTATTTCCTGGAAAATCCCATGGACAGAGGAGCCTGGTAGGCTACAGTCCATGGGGTCGCAAAGAGTCAGACACGACTGAGTGACTCCACTTTTACATGTATATATTATATAACAACACCTAGTATTTGACATCCTTGTCTGGTTCTGTTATCAGGATAATGCTGGGGAGTATATATATTTTAAAAGTATTTGGTTACATTAAATTTATAATGACTTACATTCTTACCAGTAAATATGCTACTGGTAAGAGTTTCAGTTAAAATGATCAGTAAATATGCTACTGGTAAGAATGTAAGTTATAAATTTAATGTAACCAAATATTTTTAAAATATATATACTCCCTAGCATTATCCTGATAACAGAACCAGACAAGGATATCAAAGAAAAGAAAATTACAGGTCAATATCCCTGTTGAATGGGCTTCCCAGGGCTCAGTGGTAAAGAATCCTCCTGCCAATGCAGGAGACGTGGGTTCTATCCCTGAGTTGGGAAGATCCCCTGGAGAAAGAAATCCACTCCAGTATTCTTGCCTGGAGAATTCCATGGACAGAGAAGCCTGACGGGCTACCGTCCATGGAGTTTCAAAGAGTCAGACATGACTGAGCAACTAAACAACAACAATCCCTGTTGAACAAAGATGCAAAAACCCTTGACACAATGTTAGCAAACTGAATTCAATGGTTAATTAAAAGGATCATACTTCATGATAGTGTGACTTATTCCAGGGATCCAAGGATGGTTCAACACCCACAAATCAGTCAACATGATATACCACACACTGACAGAATGTAGAATAAAAATCTTGTGATCATCTCAACAGATGCATAAAAAGCATATGACAAACTTCATCATCCATTTATGATAAAAATTCTCAACAAAGGGGGATAGAATGAATGTATTTCAACATAATGAAGGCCACATATGACAAACCTAATGCTAACATCATACTCAGCAGTGAAAAGTCAAAACCTTTCCTCTAAGATCAGGAACAAGACAAGGATGCCCATCCTGTGACTTCCATTCAACATAGTATTACAAGTCCTAGGTAGGGAAGGAGAGGGAGGGAGGAAGAGAGGGAGTAAGGAAGGAATGAAATAGCATCCAAATTGCAAAGGAAGCAGTAAAACTATCACTATTCACAGATGATATATTATATATAGAAAACCCTAAATACGCCATCAAAAAACTGTTGGAATAAATTCAGTAAAATTGCAATATACAAATCAATACACAAAAATCCATTGTATTTCTATAAATTAATAACTATCAGAAATAAAACAACCCCATGTAGAGTTGCATCAAAAAGAATAAAAGAATAAAAAGAATTCCTAGTTGCATCTATGAATAAATCTAACCAAGGACGTGAAAGATCTATATACTGAAAACTTTAAGACATTAATGAAAGAAATTGAAGAAGATGTAAATAAATGGAAACATATTCTGTCCTCATAGATTGAAAGAATCAATATTGTTAAAGTGCTCCATACTTCCTAAAGCAATCTACAGATTCAATTTGACCCTTTTCCAAATTCCAATGGCATTTTTCAAAGGAATATAACAATTCTAAAATTTGTATGGGGTCATAAAAAAATCCCAGATAGCTAAAGCAGTCTTAAGAAGAAAATATCTGGAGACATTATGCTCCCTGATTTCAAATTACATTACAAAGCTACAGTATGGTACTATTATAAAACATTTTGGTACTGGCATAAAAACAACAAAGAAAGCAAGAACATACTCTGGGGTAAAGACAATCTCTTCAATAAATGTTACTGGGAAAACTGAACAATCACACGTAAAAGAATGAAATTCAACCACTATCGTACACATTTCATTATACTCAAAAATAACTGAAAATGAATAAATGACTTGAATATAAGACCTAACATCATAAATCTCCTAGAAGAAAATAAATAGTAAACTCCTTGATGTCAGACTTGGCAGTGTTTTTTTTTTGTTTGTTTGTTTGTTTTAAGCGACACCAAAAGCAAAAGCAAAAAATTAAATAAGTAGGACTACGTCAAAATAAAAAGCTTCAGCACAGCAAAGGGAACAATCAACAAACTGAAAAGGTAACCTACTGAATGGGATAAAATATTTGCAGATCATATATTGATAAGGGGCTAGAATCTAAAATATATAAAAAGACTCATAAAGCTCAATAGTTAAAAAACAATCCAATTTAAAAATGGGCAAAAGATCTGCATGGACTTTATCCCAAAGAAGACATACAGATGCCAAACAGGTGGAGCAAAAGATGCTCAATATTATTAACCATCAGAAATGGAAACGAAAAAACACAAAGGGATAGCAACTCACACATGTAGTGTTGGAACAGCCACTACGGAAAAGATAAGAAATAAGAAGCATTTGCAAGAATGTTTGTGCACTGTTGATGTGAATGTTAACAGGAATGCAGCTATTATAGGAAACAGTATGGAGGCTCCTCGAAAAATTAGCAATGGAACTATCATACGATCCAGCGACACACCACGGGGTATTTATCTGCAATTTGGGTATTTCTGTCTGCAGTTCCACTACCAGGAATTTATCCTAAGTTACTAGGGATACACATGGGTGCTCACTGTGGTAATCTTTGTCCATGAGAAATATTGGAACTCACACAAATTTCCAAAAATAGAAGAATGGTCATGTAAGTTATCCTACATTCATAAAAAGGAAGTCAAGAACTCTTGAGTAGAACCCTATAGTAGAAGAGCACTAAGAGAGGAATATGTGATATGGAAAAATATTCACGATATAATGGTACTTTAAGCAGCTTGTAAGACAGTGTGTTATATAATGCCATTTTTTTCTTTTTCTTTTATTTTTAAATTTACAGTCACAAACCTAGAATAAAGCTTGGCAGGATACGTATCAATGTTTGCAATGCTCACTCTGAGTAATAGTATAATATTATTTTATTTTATTCTCTTTATCTACATTTTCCAAAATTTCTATGGTAAGCCCTTTGCTTTATAAGTAAAATTACAAACTATATCAAAAGGTTACTCTGGAACATTCACTTATTTATATCAACTATGTGTAAGCACTGCTAGGCACTAATATGTTTATAATTTATATAAATATAAATAAAACAAAAGTCTCTGATCTTAAGCAGCTCACAATCCAATAGGAGAAAGATAAAAAACAAAGTTAGTGTTCAATGTGGCAAGTGCTTCAAGAACACAGAGGCAGACATAACTAACCCCACAGGACCAGATGAGTGTTAAGAAAGCTGAACAGAGATGAATCCATGAGAAGCTTACAGCCTGAGTCAGGTAATGGCTCCCAGGCAGAACATGCCCATCTGGCTTCAGGCCTTGCTGAAATATCTTTATCAGCATGTTTAAGATGACCACTTCATGAAAACAAAGGAGAAAAAGTACTGTTTTTTGTGATGACTAGAGATTTTCCAAGCATCACACAACATAAATCACAACCCTCAACCACTTGAGAGGCTGAAAGAACCATCAGAGAAACCCCAACTCCAATTCACAAGGCTCAGTGGAGATGATCCACCTTCCAGCTGACCTCATCTCTCTGGAACTATCTAGAGAAGACCTCATAGCAATTCCTGCATCATCGCCTGATTCCCTGTCCCTCTCACCTCTGCCTCGTTAGGACCACAGCACACTACTGCAATCACTGTGAATCTCCAAGAGCCTACAATTATTTATCTAGCTGTCTACTTTCTGTTAGGGGAGACAGTAAAGAAGACAGGCGAAAAAGTTCCCCGTTAGAACTCTTTATGTTTGTTTTGTATTTGAGTAAATATGTGTGGGCTTCCCTGGTGGCTCAGACAGTAGGGAATCCACCAGCAATGTGTGTGTATCAGAGGGCTTCCCAGATGGTGCCAGTGGTAAAGAACCCACCTGCCAATGCAGGTAGAAGTAAAAGACATGAGTTTGATGGCTGCATCAGAAAGATCTCCTGGAGGAGGGCACAGCCACCCACTCCACTATCCCTGCCTGAAGAATCCTATGGACAGAGGAGCCTGGCAGGCTGAAGTTCATAGCGTTGCACAGAGTCCGACACAACTGAAGCGACTGAGCGTGTGTATCAGGTCATATGAGAAGAAAAGGCAGAGAACTGAAAGTGCTGCTTCCCCTCAACTTCACAGACAGAAACACTGCAACTGGGACTTTCTTTCCTCCTAAGTAAGCCAGCACTCTTTCAAAGGACCATCCTCCAGATGCTCCCAGATGCCATTGCCTTATTTCAAATAAGCACTGAGACTGTCCCTGAGCATGCCACCAGCGCACCCATGGCTTCATCAGGACCAAAGGTAAATGTACTTCAGCCACATTCTGGGCACCAGACACGTTGCCAGAAGGCCCTCACTGAGTGCCAGAGAGCATCATCCCAGTCCTGTGTCTGCACGTCCTCTGCTCTAAGAGAAGCAGGTGCTCCACAGATGCTCAAAGACTTGAGGCTTTCCATAGAACACAAATAAATCTTGAATGTCTGTGACATTTCCAGTAATGCTGCAGACTGGGTCCAACGGCTTTAGCTAGGAAGTGACCAATTCCATAGCTCTATTACAAGTTCAGGGTTTTACCCCTCTGGGAATTAGCTTCCCTGAACCACCTCACATATAAGTTTTAGTCTCTTAGGATCATTTCAATATTTTGCTCTAAAATTTAAAAATAACCTATTTCCGATTGTTGTCACTATCGCTATCATTGGAAAATGTCAGCAAAGGGCCAGGAGCAACTTCTGTGGCTAATAGCACTGAAACATTATGTTCTCAGAGTTGTTTATAACAGAAGGAAAACTTAGAATTAGGTAATATTGGTGATTTAGCTGTCCCCTGTGTTGCGAATACTAACAGACGTTTAAGCTCACAATGTAACCTTTAAGCATACATAAAAAATACATGATAAAGTTGCAAGTCCTGGCAATGTATTTCCCCACAGGCGACCATCAGCATTCTGAGGCATTGAGCCTTTATATGACTTTTGAACACAGGAAAATAGGAGCAGTGATTTTTCTTAATCTTAAAAAAGCATCTAATAAGAAGAGAACTTGCTAATAATTAACGGTAGCCTCTGGACTTCTCTGGGGAGCTTTTAACTCTTTCAAAACTATCTTGTAGCATGGACATGTGATGGTTTTAAAAAGCACAGGGGACATATTCAGCAGGATATATTTCTAAAGAGAAATAATGGTACATCCCACTTAAATATTCTTTCCAACATGTCAAAAATTTTGTCATAAGATATAGTGATTAACATAGTAAATACATATATTAAAAATAATTTTAAAATTGATAATATAAAAAAATAAACAAATAAAATTGATAATATAACAATAGTTATTTTGCAACATTAGAAATTTTTATATTTTTCCTTCTCTTCGATTCTCAGTGGGTTTACATGATCTGTTGGCATGGTTAAACACTGACATAATCCCAGAAGATCAATTCATGACCTGTCATCCCAAGCGTCTCTAGATGGATTAGTCAAGTAAAGTGAGTATTTTCCAGGCCACTTATTATTGAGTGTTACATAGTTATCACATTTTGAAACTGCACGTTGAGGGGACCTTAAAGAAACCCCTGGAATGTCCCATAAAATACTGAGAAGACTAACAAAAGATCTCTTCTTGTCCCCTTCCACCCTTTGGCTTACAGAACATTAAAAACATGTAATTATCTTAGACTTGATGAGAACTTTGCCTCTAAACAAACCTTTCAGTTTGAACTTACTAATTCTTCTAAATAAATTTTACTGGCAATGAAAATAATTGCCTTCATGCTGTAGAGAATTAGCTTCATAATTGAATCAAATTGGTTTAAAAAAATGATATGTAAATATAAACCAGAATATATTTTCAGGTTACTGGAGCCTATAAAAGAGATAACTAGAATTTCTTCCAACCAATAATGTATTAGATTTTTAGATCCCCCAACCTACCATTAGATTAACATGTTTTAGCACAGCTGAGGTTTGATGCTAGTACAGAAAGATGACTCATATTCCCTTGCTCATTTTTAATCTCTCAAGGTAAAAAATTAATGTGACTGCTACTCTAATAGGTATATATTAATGGAATATTGCCTAAAAACAAAACTCCAAGCTGCATGAAGTTCATCACCCTCAAGAATTTTAAATTACAAAATACCCACTTGCCTACATTAACGTGCCATGAAGCTCTGTCTCAGAATCTTAAAGTACTGATATAAGTCATGAAAATACCAACAAAGACATTTTTATTCATTATTTATTAAGCACATAAGGCATTAAGTGAACTATACCACTTTGCATATACCCTTTAACTTTTATATATCTGATATTTTGCATATTTTTTATACTAGTCCTGAATAAAATTCACATTTCATGATTTCCCTCTTCCCCTTACAAAGCTCCTCTCTTCATTATCAGTGCTGTGCCAACTCCACATTTAACAAGGTAACTGAATCTGAAGTGAGTGGCCTCAAATTACATATTAGATCTATTCCTATCTAGCTATGTGACCCTAAGCAAATTATCACATATGAACCTCAGTTTGTTCTCTAAAAGGAAGTTCATCTGTTCTACCTGTCTAAAAGTTTTATAAAGGTCAAATATAAAGTTATATAAAGCTTTTCTTAAGTGAATATTTTATTATGTTATAATTAATAATTATAACTCATGCCAGTTAGAATTAAGTTCAGCAGATGTAAGTTCAGTTCAGTTCAGTCGCTCAGTCGTGTCCGACTCTTCGCGACCCCACGAATCGCAGCACGCCAGGCCTCCCTGTCCATCACCATCTCCCGGAGTTCACTCAGACTCACGTCTATCAAGTCAGTGATACCATCCAGCCATCTCATCCTCTGTCGTCCCCTTCTCCTCCTGACCCCAATCCCTCCCAGCATCAGAGTCTTTTCCAATGAGTCAACTCTTCGCATGAGGTGGCCAAAGTACTGGAGTTTCAGCTTCAGCATCATTCCCTCCAAAGAAATCCCAGGGCTGATTTCCTTCAGAATGGACTGGTTGGATCTCTTTGCAGTCCAAGGGACTCGCAAGAGTCTTCTCCAACACCACAGTTCAAAAGCATCAATTCTTCAGCGCTCAGCCTTCTTCACAGTCCAACTCTCACATCCATACATAACCACAGGAAAAACCACAGCCTTGACTAGACGGACCTTTGTTGGCAAAGTAATGTCTCTGCTTTTGAATATGCTATCTGGGTTGGTCATAACTTTCCTTCCAAGGAGTAAGCGTCTTTTAATTTCATGGCTGCAATCACCATCTGCAGCAGATATAAAGGACAACCCAAATGATAATGGCTTAAACACTATCTATGACACAGTCAGAATTTCATTTCTTTCTCATGTGAAACAAATTTGGGAGGAAGATGTCCAGGGTCACAGAACACAAGGACTCAAACTCTTTCTTTCTTCTGATGTTTTTCTCTTGATGCTCCTCCATTCTTAGCATGCAGCTTCCTGGACTAATGACCCAGGTTGGCTGCTTGATCTCTGCAATCATTTCTGCATCCCAGACAGTGAGGAAGAGGATGGATGGGGGATTTACTCTCCCTTTCAAAATGCTTCCAGGAACTGTACTGAATTCCTGGTGGCATGTATTAGCCAAAAGCTAGATATATTGCACTACCCCCTTTCAAAAGAGGTTGAGATAACATGTGTGCAGCTGAAAACCAGGAATTCTATTACAGAAAGAGGAAGATGGTTACTGGGGATCAAAAGGCAATCATCTCTGACAGACACCTTTTATTTCTGACTCCTGTTAAGACTGCTATGTACTCTAGTGCCACCTCACCTTGAGTCTCTGTTAAAATGTTTCTGTCTAAGTTACATTTCTACTCAATCCTATTCTCCAGTTTCCAGGTAACACTAACCACACACTAAACTAACTATGAAAGTGAAAGTGTTAGTAGCTCAGTCATGTCTAACTCTTTGCGACCCCATGGACTGTAGCCACAAGCCTCCTCTGTCCATGGAATTCTCCAGGCAGGAATACTGGAGTAGGTAGCCAGTCACTTCTCCAAGGGATCTTCCCAACCCAGGCATCGAACCCAGATCTCCTGAATGCAGGGAGATTCTTTACCATCTGAGCCACCAGGGAAGCCCCAAATTAACTACAGTAAAGTTATTAAAAGCATACAATTGCTTACTATTGCCCAAAATCTTTGAACTTGCATTTTATAAATTCTTTCTACCATAACTTTACTGCTCACTGCCTGAATTCCGAATCTATCCTATAAAGCACAAATCTTATGATGGGATTTCCTTGCTTAAAACTTGTAGCAGTACTTTCCAGACAGAGAAAATACGCTTCCATTTACTGAAGACAGTCTTGGTTTCTGTCTCTGAGTGTCCCATCAAGTTAAGCACTAGTCTTAGATTTGAACTTTTTGCCAAATTGATATTAATAATTGTACTAAAATAAGTCATAGCATGTTTAATGGACCTCTACTTTATAATTATTATTATTTGGGGGGCTTCAAAATCACTGCAGATGGTGACTGTAGCCATGAAATTAAAAGATGCTTGCTCCTTGGAAGAAAAGTTATGATCAACCTAGACAGCATATTAAAAAGCAGAGACATTATTTTGCCAACAAAGGTCCATCTAGTCAAAGCTATGGTTTTTCCAGTAGTCATGTATGTATGTGAGAGTTGGACTATAAGGAAAGCTGAGTGCTAAAGAATTGATGCTTTTGAACTGTGGTGTTGGAGAAGACACTTGAGCATCCCTTGGACTGCAAGGAGATCCAACCAGTCCATCCTAAAGGAAATCAATCCTGAATATTCACTGGAAGGACTGATGTTGATGCTGAAACTCCAATACTTTGGCCACCTGATGCGAAGAACTGACTCATTTGAAAAGACTGATGCTGGGAAAGATTGAAGGCAGGAAGAAAAGGGGACGACAGAGGATGAGATGGTTGGATGGCATCACCGACTCAATGGACATAAGTTTGAGTAAGCTCCAGGAGTTGGTGATAGACAGACAGGGAAGCCTGGCATACTGGAGTCCATGGGGTCATAAAGAGTTGGACACGACTGAGTGGTTAAATTGAACTTTATAAACCCAGAGACTCTTCTGGTTCTATGTGAGAATCACATGCAATGAGAAGATTTACCTCGACATTTGGTTAAATCTGAGCAATAACCAGTGATAAACCAACATTCCATTCCCAATCCCTTCAAAACCCAACTTAAAAAATATCTCCCTTCCAAGGCCAGCAGACAGGATTCATAATTCATTCATAAATCGAACTGCTCTTTGACATATTTGGAAGTTAGTTAACTCCTTCCAGCTCAGAGACACTGCATTCAAGGTATAAGATGTCACAGACTAACACATGGATAGTCAAGTGGGAAACATGAAAATAAATAAATATAAATGAAAATACGTGCAGGAAAAAGAAACTGAGCAACTCTGACAAAAAGCATGTAAAGAACAGTCTGAATATTCTTATTGCAAAAGTTTGCCATTTATTGTATAATGTATTTTATTATTTGTTATAATGTATATTTTATTGTTTGTTAATGAAACGCCAGGCTGGATGAATCACAAGCTGGAATCAAAACTGCTGAGAGAAATAACAGCAACTTCAAATATGCAGGTGATATCATTCTAATAGCAGAAAGCAAAGAGGAACTAAACAACTTCTTGATGAGGGTGAAAGAGAAGAGTGAAAAAGTTGGCTTAAAACTCAACATTCAAAAAACGAAGATTTTGGCAACTGGTACCATCACTTTATAGCCAATAGATAGGGGGAAAAGTGACAGATTTTATTTTCTTGGGCTCCAAAATCACTGCAGACGGTGACTGCAGCTGCAAAATTAAAAGAACGAAGGCATGAGGAAAAGGGGATGACAGAGGAGGAGATGGCTGGATGGCATCACCGACTTGATGGACATGAGTCTGGGTAAATTCCGGAATTTGGTGATGGACAGGGAGGCCTGGCGTGCTGCAGTCCATGAGGTTGCAAAGAGTCAGACACGACTGAGCGACTGAACTGAACTGAACTGTACCCTTATAAACATTGTTTAAATGATTTAACTGCATAAAAATTTGTAATGACAGGTATGGAAACAAAAACATTATTTCACATGACAATACATACTTTTTTGCCTTGCTGCCTGCATTCAATTGGATATTAAAAATGTTTGAGCCTTTGAATAGCCTTTTTTCTTTATGTTAACCTAAGTGTCCTAAAATGGAATTGAACTTTATTGTAAACAAGCGGTGTAATTTTTGTTTGCATTTTAATCAAAACTAGTTGAAAATAAAGTACTGAAAATGTAAAAAAAAAAAAAAATCAGTTTTTGAAGTTTTTAGTGAATTTTGATTTCTAAAGACAAAGCTTACAAGGAAGTCATTGAAACTTCCCCTCCAAAAGCAAAGCAAAAACTGAATTACTTAAATGACAAGGGCTTAAAGGTATGTAGGTTTGTTTTGAAATTCTATAATTGTCCTTTCAAATATATTTCTTGTAGGGAGTGTCATTTGGTAAGCTACTATTTTTCATTGAATAAATTTTATTCTGTTCTGAAACATAATGAAATTTCAGAAAGCTGATAATTTGCAACATTTATATTTGGCAAAAATTCAAAAACATCATAAACAGAAACAACTTGTTTGATGAATTTTATCTCATAAAAAATGTGCTGAAGAAAGATACACTGAAAAGAAGAAAACAGCCAGAGATGTTTACACATTTTAATATGAAAAAAATTGAATTGAGAATATCCTCCATTTAGCATAATTTGTTTTGAACATTTCTCAGTGCCTGCAGGGAAAGTATTTTCTCAATTAAAAAAAGAGAAGAGTTCATTGGAGTTATCAAACATTGTAATCTACATACCATAAAAAGGAGCTTTAAACACTGCTGTTTTATTAAAACATTAAAAATAAGATTATATGGAAAAATATAACCTCAGAAAAATACTAATGGCATGGTATTCAAGGTAGTTATAAACAGGCAGATTAAAATATGTGGCTATAGTAAGAATAATTTTTGCTTTTTATATTATTTTTATTGTTCACATAAAGCAATTTTTAATTTTTACTTTAATATACAAGATTTTTTCATATTTTTTGTTTTTCAAAAACAAATGTTTTTCATATTTTAATAAGGGATTTTCTCTTCAAAAAACTTAATAGAATCATGTTTATGATAAATGAATATTCAAAAATTTAAATTCCAAAGATTTTTAGCATCTCCTCTTTACTCTCAAAATCATCCCAGTTTAAACCATCAATTTTATCATCACCCTAACTGCAGCCAACAAGATAAAGCTATATTCCTTGTGATGTGGCCTCTGACCCTTTCTAGCCTCCGCTTCCACATTTCTATCCCATCCTCTCCAAACTCTCTGAAGCTCAAGCCAGGCACTCCTCACTGGCCAGGAGCAGAGTTCACTCCACTGCTCTGCCCCGACACTTCCCTCTGCCTGCAATGCCCTGTGTTCTCATAACCCTGGTGAATTCTAACTGAACCATAACATCCAACTTTAATATCTTCCTGCAGTTTTCCATGGCTTTCCCCTCCCACCTCACCTCACAGCACTAGGTATGTGCTGACCTGGGTCCTTGCGCAGCCTACAACCCTGATGGTTATTTTCTTTCTGGTCCTTCTTTGTCACTGGATAGGGAGAGCTGAGAAGTCATAGACTCTGACTTCTTCATCTCTGTTGTACACAGTTATCGTTCAGTCACTCGGTCATGTCCAACTCTTTGTGACTCCGTGGACTGCAGCACGCCAGTCTTCTCTGTCCTAGAGCCCAGTGAGTTACCTAATACATAGGGCTCATTAGGTAAATATTAGTCCAATGGTATGTGTTGTACTATAAAGAGGCCACTATAATGGCTTTTTAGAATTTCCTGAAACACACCTTTTAGACATCTCCCTGCCTTATGCACAAACACAGGATGGATCCACCAGCTGCTCAGCTTACCAAGGCCTGGTGTTCTCTGGAGGGCTTAGGTTTATGATCACCTATTGGCATTTCCTTACTAGAGCTCTAGAGTAAACAGATAACTAACCTCCGCTATCTACTGACTTATTTAACTTCACAGAATCTGAGACAGTGATAGGATGTATGTGTGTGTGCACACACATAAAATGAACTGTGATGGATAGGCTAACAATAGACTTCCACACAAAGCCTGCCACACAGGGTAATGAATATAATCCAGCCCTGTTCCCTAAAGCTAGACGCAGACCCCTTCACTAGGTAAGAGGGTCTTAAGAAGATGCTCCATCAAAGTGAATCTATGACGTGGACAATAGCGGCACTGCACACTGAACTATGTCTCATTTAAATACAAACATTTTTCATTACAGATATAATTCAAAAATTCCTATAGGTAGGTTTATATGTATATGGGCTTCCCCAGTGGCGCAGTGGTAAAGAATTTGCCTGCAATACAGGAGCCACAGGAGATGCTGGTTCAATCCCTGGGTGGGGAAGATCCCCTGGAGGAGGGCATGGCAACCCACTCCAGTATGCTTGCCTGGAGAACCCCATGGGCAGAGGAGCCTGGTGGGCTACAATCCATAGAGTCACAAAGAGTTGGACACAACTGAAGTGACTGAGCACACACACACACCTGTATATTACAAACACCTGAACAGAAAACAAGTGTTACCTATTTAGATGTCCACTGATATCAATAATGCCAAGAGTTACATAGGTTGTAACAGAAAGGCTTTGGAGCCAGACACATCTGTCACAGAATCTTGGCTTCATCTTTCCCTGAACCTCAGTTTCCTCATCACTAAGGTGTTTACGATATTGTTTGCCATTCAGGGTTGCTGAGAGGATTAAAGAAAAGAACAGTGGTTGGTTAGATAAATAACAAATTTGTTCTATTTCTTATTACAGCATTTGCTCCTGTTTGCTATTGTTGCTGTTCAGTTGCTAAGTCATGTCCGACTCTTTGTGACCCCATGGCATGAAGCATGCCAGGCTCCTCTGTTCTCCACCATCTCCCAGAGTTTGCTCAAATTCATTTTCATTGAGTCAGTGATGTTATCTAACCATCTCATCCTCTGTCACCCCCTTCTACTTTTGTCTACAATCTTTTCCAGCATCAGTTCAGTTCAGTTCAGTCACTCAGTCGAGTCCGACTCTTCGTGACCCCATGAACCACAGCACACCAGGCCTCCCTGTCCATCACCAACTCCTGGAGTTTACTCAAACTCATCTCCATTGAGTCGGTGATGCCATCCAACCATCTCATCCTCTGTTGTCTCCTTCTCCTCCCGCCTTTAATCTTTCCCAGTATCAGGGTATTTTCAAATGAGTCAGTTCTTCGCATCAGGTGGCCAAAGTATTGGAGTTTCAGCTTCAACATCATTCCTTCCAATGAACACCCAGGACTGATTTCCTTTAGGATGGACAGGTTGGATCCCCTTGCAGTCCAAGGGACCAAGAGTCTTCTCCAATATCACAGTTCAAAAGCATCAATTCTTCATTGCTCAGCTTTCTTTATAGTCCAACTCACACATCCATACATGACTACTGGAAAAGCAATAGCTTTGACTAGACAGACCCTTGTTGGCAAAGTAATGTCTCTGCTTTTTAATATTCTGTCTAGGTTGGTCATAGCTTTTCTTCCAAGGAGCAAGCATCTTTTAATTTCATGGCTACAGTCACCATCTGCAGTGATTTTGGAGACCAAAAAAATAAAGTCAACCACTGTTTCCACTGTTTCCCCATCTATTTGCCATGAAGTGATGGGACTGGATGCCATGATCTTAGTTTTCTGAATGTTGAGTTTTAAGCCAACTTTTTCACTTTCCTCTTTCACTTTCATCAAGAGGCTCTTTAGTTCTTCTTCACTTTCTGCCATAAGGGTGGTGTTATCTGCATATCTGAGGTTGCTGATATTTCTCCCAGCAATCTTGATTCCAGTTTGTGATTCATCCAGCCCAGCATTTCGCATGATGTACTCTGCATATATGTTAAATAAGCAGGATGACAATATACAGTCTTGACACACTCCTTTCCCAAGTTTGAGTAAGTCTGTTGTTCCATGGCTGGCTCTAACTGATGCTGCTTAACTCGCATACAGGTTTCTGAGGAGGCAGGTAAGGTGGTCTGGTACTCCCATCTCTTTAAGAATTTTCCACAGTTTGTTATGATCCACATAGTCAAAGGCTTTAGCATAGTCAATAAAGCCAAACTGGATATTTTTCTGGAATTCTCTTGCTTTCTCTATGATCCAGTAAATGCTGCAATTTGATCTCTGGCTCCTCTGCCTTTTCTAAACCCAGTTTGTACATCTGGATGGTCTCTGTTCATGTACCGCTAAAGCCTAGCTTGAAGGATTTTGAGCATAATCTTGCTAGCATGTGAGATGAGCACAACTGTATGGTAGTTTGAATATTCTTTGGCATAGCCTGTCTTTTGGATTGGAATGAAAACTGACCTTGTTCCTGTTTGACTACCATGTAACCTGCTAACATTGGGCAACCTTAATTCTTACTCTCTAAAACTTACAAGTATCCCATCACTGCCAAATTCTGTTTCCAGTGCATTTTAAGTACAGCCTCCCTCCCCAGATGCACAGAGAGCTGTCTCACCCAGGGGCTCCTCTGCTCTTCCCAGCAGGCAGCTCCCTCAAAGCAAGAGGTGAGCACATTGTTATGATCCCACCAAGACTTGGCTGGTCTCCACATTCAGCCTGGTGACTCATGTCCTTTTGAGTTGCTGAATGAATTTAAAGTATTGCCAAGGAATTTTGCAATTCACATTAGGTAGATGCAGAAATTATAGAATCACTTTCCTCAAATTAGTAACAACAGATATTTATGCCCACAAGAATGAGGACAACTTGGAAAACAGCATAGCCAAGTTTTCTTCATACTTCAAAGCAGATCCCAAAACAACAGTATCATTTTATCACTTTCTCAGTTCAGTTCAGTTCAGTTACTCAGTCATGTCTGACTCTTTGCAACCCTGTGGACTGCAGCACGTCAGGCTTACCTGTTCATCACCAACTCCCAGAGCTCACTCAAATTCATATCCATGGAGTTGATGATGCCATCCAACCATCTCATCCTCTGCCATCTTCTTCTCCTTTTGCCTTCAGTCTTTCCCAGCACCAAGAACTTTTCCAATGAGTCAGCTCTTCACATCACGTGACCAAGGTACTGGAGCTTCAGCATCAGTCCTTCCAATGAATATTCAGATTCATTTCCTTTAGGATTGACTGGTTTGATCTCTGTGCAGTCCAAAGGACTCTCAAGAGTCTTCTCCAACTCCACAGTTCTAAAGCATCAATTCTTCAGTGCTCAGCTTTCTTTATGGTTCAATTCTCACATCCATAACCATGACTACTGGAAAAACCATAGCTTTGACTAGACAGACCTTTGTAGGTGTCTCTGCTTTTTAATACACTGTCTAGATTTGTCATAGTTTTTTTCCCAAGGAGCAAGCATCTTTTAATTTTGTGGCTGCAGTCACCATCTGCAGTGATTTTGAAGCCCAAGAAAATAAATTCTGTCACTGTTTCCATTGTTTCCCCATCTATTTGCCAGGAAGTGATGGAACCGGATGCCATGGTCTTGGTTTTTTTTTAATGTTGAGTTTCAAGTCAGTTTTTTCACTCTCCTCTTTCACTTTCATCAAGAAGCTCTTTAGTTCTTCTTTGCTTTCTGCCATGAGTGGCGTCATCTGCATATCTGAGGTTATTGATATTTCTCCCAGCAAACTTGATTTCAGCTTGTGTTTCATCTAGCCTGGCATCTCGCATGATGTACTCTGCATGTAAGTTAAATAAGCAGGTGACAATACAGATGACAAGGAGCCTTGATGTACTCCTATCCAAATTTGGAACCAGTCCGTTGTTTGATGTCCTGTTCTAACTGCTGCTTTCTTGACCTGCATACAGGTTTCTCAGGAGGCAGGTAAGGTGGTTTGGTATTCCCATCTCTTTAAGAATTTCCCACAGTTTGTTGTATATTTCTATACAGTACTACGTTATCACCTTTTAGTGCATAGAAATATAAAAATGCATAAAAACAAAAATCCCATCCCATGCAGAGGGTCCAAACTCAAGGCATTAACAAATATTTTATAAACTTTTTAAAAATATAAGCAGTGAACTAACGCTTATGAAACTGAAAACACTGATGAATGATTACATTACTCAGTTAATTCACTTTAGATACTCTTTTAAACCTTTCAAAAGACATTTGCCTCACCTTGTCAACAAAATTGATTGCTTTATCTCTTTTTGCTGTGTCTCTGACAATTTTCTTATATTTAGCTTTCAATTTATTATATTTTTTCTTCAGTTGTCAGCCAGATAATTAAGCCATGTACTGAGTTACTAGGTCAATAACTATTTTACAATCGTATGAAGCTTATTTGGTTATTTTTTAATGTTTTTTGGTATTCTATTTAAACTTGCATTGATGCTTGGACTATAATTGCATAAACTGCATAATTTTTCATGGCTGCCATACAAACAAAAGAGCATATCTAATTTTTAGTCTATTTTGATTTAATATTTTAGCACTTCAAGTAAAATATGGTACAACCATATAGATTTGTTTGCTTTCTTCCTTTTATGTTATAGCTGTCATATGCTTTATATCTATATACATTGATAATTCCACCACAGTTATAATTTTTGCTCTCAACTGTTGTAATTTGAAGAACTTGAGGACAGCCTTAAATTTCCCCAGATATTTGCTATTTTGATTGTTCTTTCATTCCTCAAGTTCTAAGTTTCCCTGCAGTATCATTTCCCCTCAGCCTAATTAACTTCCTTTAGTATTTCTTTTAGACCAGATTTGCTGGTAATAAACTCTTAGTTTTCTAATAGTTTCCTTCTTTTCTAAGAGTTTCTTCCTTCTTGACATATTTTTACTGAACACAGAACTCTGGATTGGCAGTATTCTTTTTTTTTTTAGCACTTTAAATATATAGTTCCACAGTTTTCTGACCTTCATGACCTAAGAGAAATCTTTGGCTATTCAAATTGTTGTCTCTTTGCACAGAATGTATTATTTCAAGATTTATTTTTTCCTATTTTGGGTTTGCAGCAATTTGATTATGATATATCTGGGCTCATTTTTCTTTGTGTGTATCCTGTTTGGGTTTTGCTGAACTTCTTAAATCTGTAAATTTCTGTCTCTCAAATTTGGGATGATTTCAGTAATTATTTCTTCAATATTTTTTTTTTCTGTACCAATCTCTTTCCTTTCCTTCTGGAACTCAAATGATGAAAATGTTAGACATATTACTATTGTCTCCAAAGTCCCTATGCCTCTGTTCATTTTTAGGTTATTTTTCTTTTCTTTTTTTTTGTTTTAATATGTGTTTGTTTGTTTGTTTGTTTGCTGTGTTGTTAAGATTGGAAGGGTTTCCCTGTTGGCTCAGCAGCAAAGAATTCACCTGCCAAGCAGGAGACATGGGTTCTATTTTTGAATCAGAAAGATAACCTGGAAAAGGAAATGACAACCCACTCCAGGAAATCCCATGGACAGAGGAATCTGGTGAGAAACAGTCCATGGGGTCACAAAAGAGTTGAACACAACTCAGTACCCAAACAATGACAACAACTAAGATTGAACAATTACTATTGATCTACCTTTTAAGTTCACTGACTGGTCATCTGCATTCTGCTGCTGAGATAATCCATGGATTCTTTTCTAATTTCTGATATTGTACTTCAGTTCTAATATTTCTACATGGTTCTATTTTATAGTTTCTTATTTCTCAGCATAAAACTTCTATCTTTCCATTCATTGAGTGCTTATATCTTGATATGAAGCATAGTAATAGCTGAGTTAAGAGTCTTTGCTCTCTAAACTCTGGGTCATCTTGGGATTTTGTGTTTATTGTCTTTTTCCCTTAAAAATTGGTCACATTTTCCTGGGATCTTTTTTGTTTTTGGCATTAGGGTAATTTTTAACTTTATGTTGGACGTTATGAGTTTTGTTGTAAAACATTAGGTCCTGCTAAAGTCTTGGAGAACTTGTTTGTTTTACAGACAATCAACTCGGTTAGGTCTAGAACACAAGTCTGTCTCACTCTCCCTGGGCAGTGGCTCCGCTACGAGTTCAGGTTTCAAAGCTGCTGCCATACTGTTTTAGGTACCCGGCCCATGCTTGCCCAGGTCCAGCATGAGCCTGGAATTAGTTCTGGTTCAAAGACATAATTAGGGGTCCCTTTCTTCAGCTCTCTCCTCTGACATTCTCCACATCCTCTGTGGTATCCCTTTTTCAGAACTGGCCAGAAAGATCTCATCTTAGTGTTTAACATGGAACTTGTTCAATGTTATATAGCAGCCCAAACAGGAGAGGAGCAGATGGAGAATGGATACATGCATATATATGACTGTCCCTTTTGCTGTTCACTCGAAACTATTACAACATTGTTAATCACCTACGTGTATGTGTTAGTTGTGTACAACTCTGTGATCCCATGGAGCATAACCTACCAGGCTCCTCTGTCCATGGAAGTCTCCAGGCAAGAATACTAGAGTGGAGTGGCACTCCCTTCTCCAGGGGATCTTCCCAACCCACAGATCAAACCCAAGTCTCCTGCATTACAGATGGATTCTTTAACACTGAGTCTCCTGTAAAGTATAATCAGCTATACTCCAATATAGAATAAAAAGTTTAAAATTTAAAAAAAAGTAGCTACAGTTCTGCAATTGGGGATCTCAATGCAAGATGGAGAACTTGAGAGGAAAAAAATCACAAATTTACTTCTGTATAGGTCACTCCTTCAAACTTTGACTCCTTTCCCCAATCTGTCTGCTTCTGCTAAATTTCCAGGGTTCTCAGGTGCTTGTTTGTCATGCTTTGTCCAGAGTGTCAACTGTTACCACTAAGAAAGAAACAGGTAATCCCATCCTGGCCAGCAGCAGAATTCAACTATTTATTTGGTTGTTGATTTTTTTGTTTTTTTCCAAGTTTTCTTATATATTTTTCATTTTATCTTATTCTTTTCTCATAGCTTTTATCTCTTTTTATCTAATTATTTGAAACAAAATTGTTTTATTGTCTCTATCTTAAGTTACTGCCTATGATGGATTCTTACCTTATAATTTTCTATTGTGAGCTCATCTTGAGTCCAAATCTTTGGATTCCTTTGCAACCTGGGCTGTGAAAGCAGTCATTCAGAGTGGCTTTGTATTTGCTTCTCCCGATGTCCCTGGTAATTCACTAGCCAGAGATGAATGCATATGACATTTCTTAGTAGCATGATTTTTAGTCCACAAATATGGTATAATTTGGATGTTAATTTGTCAAGGACATTTTTTGTTTCCAGCAAGAGCTCAGGCAAAAAACAAAACAAAACAAAACAATCTTTCTTGGCACCTGCCTGGGCCAAGAAGCTGTTTGTCTAGTTTTTTTTCCACAAGGATGCAGCCAATTAGCAGAGCAATAAAATGGCTGAAAATATATTTGAAAGTAGTGAGCGATTAACATCCTCTTTAACCCAAAGCAGCTGAGCCCCAATAAGCCTCCTTTACTCCTTTAGGCAAGTCTCAGAAGCAGCTTTTGTTACTACCTTTCTGCATTTGCCACCCCCAGTCTGTCACTTTCGTGTTCTCTTTCCTCATACCAGCCATGGAGTAATTTCCTCTTACTCTACTCACTTCACAGTGTCATTGTGAATTATGACGTTCAGAGTCTCAACAGTCACCTAATCCCCAAACCAACAGGAAAAGATAAACTTGAACTCAAAGGAAACAATGTTTTTAAGGCTGTCTGCTGTCTCAGTGATGGGGACCACCCTGAAGGACAGTCCAGACGGAAAAAAATATGCAAATCCAAATTACAGTGCACACATTAATATCTATACTTTCTCTAATGCATATAGATGTAATCGACCTTTGATTACTGAACAAAGTATAAGTTGTGCTGCAATTTCTTTAGATCTTTGATGACTGGGAATTACTACTGGGAGACAATTTTCCTTGAATCTCAATATTTCTGCACTTCTCGTTTGCACAGATATTGACTTCCCTTTGTTTTGAAATATTTTTTCAAGCATACTCATATAGCAAACAGCCTTAAAATATGGATATATCTTCCTCAAGAGCAAAGATCAGGTTTACTTACAGCCTTGAAAGATAGAGATAGTGTTTCCCCATGAAGCAAAGGGCAGGCATGCTTACTGTCCAGTTTATAATAAAGAAAATGCCTCTCCCTGAAGCAAAGATCAAGCATATTGACTGCATATGACACCAGATGCAAGTTCCCTAACAAACCCTGTTCTTTTCCTATAACAAACTCACTGTGTTTACAGGTATTGTCTGCGCTCTTCAAGACATCCCATGAGAACTACGACCTAGGAACTGGTGTAAAATGCTGATTCTCCAGCTCCTGCTATTGCTGTGAGTGAGTAACATACGTCCTTTGCCTCTGACTCAGTCTCAACTCTACTGCATCCTTGAAACTATTGCAGGCTAGCCTGTCAGCTTGCAATTAAAGTAAAACCTTGGACCTTCAGAATCTGTAAGCAACTATATAATGTCTGTCTTTGCCTGCCCAATGCTTCCATGGTATTTATTTCTCCAAGAGTGAGATGGTTGCCTTGTAACCACATAGCAACTGGGCAAGTGCCAATTTACAAATCCTCTCAGGGTTCTATCCCAGAGCTGTATTTCTTAATACAAGCACATAGGTGGCAAAAGTGGTCACTAGCTTCTTTGTTTCATCCTCAGTTGCACATATTTCTCTTTGGTATGCACACACTCACATACCCCAACAGCTGCAAGGAGAAGCAAACACACACACATTATATTCTATGGCTACTGTATGCCTCTATGCTAAATCTGTACAAAGGAATTAAAAAATCCCACTTGAGATTAAGGATGTAAAAACCCCAAGTAAATATAAAGTTTTATTATTACTACAGGAGCTAAGGTTAGCCACCCCTGAGCTACTTATTAGAATTTCCTCATTCCTGAACAGAGCTTTAGTTAAAAGTAAATCTGTGAGCACTCAGCTAAAATATTTGTTAGAGATCAGCAAACAGAAGTTTGTTTTCTCTGTCAAAAAGTTAAAAGGGCCCAGAGACCATGTTTAATCTGTAGATAAAAAGTATCACTGTGTCTCTTTCTCTGTTTTCGTTGTATATCCCTGACAATTTGGTGACGAAGTTGTTAGATTCCAGAATGACTCTTGATTGAGTACACTTGCTCTAGCAAATGCATATTAACTTAATGAATAGGAAATGGGGTACTTAAATTCCCTAGCTATCTTATTTTTCTTTTGTATGATTTACATGGTATCATAGTCTGTTCCAGTTACTATGGATGCATAACAAATTACCCCCAAATTTAGTGGCACAGAACAGTAATGAGTCATGCTCACTGATACTGCGGGTCAGGAATTTGGATGGGACACAGTAGGAGCAGCTGGGCTCTGCTCTCTGGAGCTGCCGACGGAAGATTCAAAGGCTAGGAACCTGAATGGTCAGAAAGCTCTTTCACCGATGTCTGGTGTTTGGTGATGACTGTCTACAGGGGGCCGTGTTTGCTCTCCATGTTGACCTCTGCATGTGAGTTGGTCTGTGCTTCCTTACAGCACGATAGCTGTGTTCTAAAGGCAAATAGCCTAAGAAAGGGAACAGGTGGACACTGAATCATTTTTATGACCAAGCCTTGGAAGTCACATAGCATCACTCCTGCCATATCCATTGACCAGAGAACTCAGGTCGGCCCAGAGTCAAACAGTGAATATAGACCTCAACTTTTAGTGGGAGAATGTCAGTCACATTTAAGAAACACGTGTGGGATTGGGGTATGTATACTGGTGTGGTCATCTTTGGAAAATATAATCTGCCACAGTATGTATTTGTGGAGAATTCTCACAATAATCCTAGAAAACACATGCTTTCATATTCTTCATCTTATAGACGGAAAATGGATTTTAGGCAAGTTAAGCAACTTGGCCAAGATAACCACCACTGGTGAACCAATCAATACCCACCCTTAACACATGTAGTGCCCAAACACTTGATCATACAACCATGAGCAAACTTACCCATATTCAGGTTTTGCTTAGCCAAAAAATTCCTCCTCCATTAACCAGAGACTATGTGATCTGTACCTAGAGCCACTGTCCTCAGGATTCTGTTGACATTTCCAGCTGATCTGGCCATTATCTCCCAAGTGTGTGAGATCTGGCACATGACCTGCCCTTTTAAAGTTCTTACTTCAACTGCTTCTGGGATTGTACTGGCCTGGCAGAGAAGCACCGAAGGGCTCATTGAGCATAGTGGGCAACATAAATAAGTTTTGTAGGCAGATAAATAGTGATTTAAATCCTGGCTTTAAAACTTTTCATTTTAATACAGTAAGCACATTATTTAACTGCTAAGCCTCAGTTTCTTAATTATTGAAATGGAGACAATAGCATGCTTCTAGAACGCGGTGTGCTATGTGCTCAGTCACTCAGTCGTGTCTGACTCTTTGTGACACCAGGAACCGTAGCCTCCCAGGCTCCTCCATCCATAGGATTTCCCAGGCAAGAATACTGAAGTGGATTGCTGTTTCCTCCTCCAGGGGATCTTCCCAATTCAGGGACTGAGGCAATGGCACCCCACTCCAGTACTCTTGTCTGGAAAATCCCATGGATGGAGGAGCCTGGTGGGCTGCTGTCTATGGGGTCGCACAGAGTCGGACACGACTGAAGCGACTTAGCAGCAGCAGCAGCATTGGCAGGTAGATTCTTTACCACTGCACCAGCTGGGAAGCCTGGTACAGAAGGGGTATATTAATAGAAATGCTGTACAAAAGTATACCATTGATATATGACTCTACGTTTTTACACAGCATCCCAGGAACTTTGGTCTAATTATAACTACGTGTTTTCAGGTGGTGCCACGTGAACTCTTACAAGTGCCTCACCATGGATGACCCCCTCAGCTTCCTCTTCTGATCCAGAGCTGCCCTCCATCCCCACTTTGGCAGATGGCCTCAAGAAGTCGCCCAAGGGCAATGCCTCATCACTACTTCAGTTACAGGTGCTCCCTCAGGAGAAGGCTGCCTTCTAATTAGACAGCAGCAGCAATTCTTCAAGATGCCTGAAAGTGCAAGTCAGTTGTATCCAGCTCTTTGCAACCCCATGGACTATACAGCCCATGGAATTCTCCAGGACAGAGTACTGGAGTGGGTAGCCTTTCCCTTCTCCAAGGGATCTTCCCAACCCAGGAGTCGAACCCAGGTAGATTCTTCACCAGCTGAGCCACAAGGGAAGCCCAGGAGTACTGGAGTGGGTAGCCTATCCCTTCTCCAGCAGGTCTTCCCAACCCAGGAATCGAACTGGGGTCTCCTGCATTGCAGGCGGATTCTTTACCACCTGAGCTATCAGGGAAGCCCAAGATGGCCGGGAGGAACACTATTCAAGTCTATTACTGGAAGGAATGCCCACTCCACCATTTCACTTGGGTCACAGAGAAAAACAGTTTCTTCTGCTTTTGCTAGTATTTTCTCCCAAGAACTTGTACCAACTGTCTTTGAAGCCAGGACAGAATCAACGCCCTTTCAGCCCACTACCATAACCATTCCTCATCCCTCAAACATCCCTTCCTCATTCTTCAGCCAAAAGCAAAAGCACATCTAACTTATGCAAGGCCCTTCCTCCCAGATCCATCCACAGCTTTACAGATTCTCTCGACCCTCAATAGTCATGCTACCCTTTACCTGCTCAACTCTCTTCTGCACTTCCTCCTTGGATCTTGTATCTCAGTCAGCCTCTCTCATCTTGTGCCTTTTTCCCTTTGTCCTTTGCATTTGTAAATCATGGTATATCAGAGTGGGGGTGAGCTTCAGTTAGCTGCATTCTGTAAGGGGAGCTGTTAGCCTGGTTGGGTCACACTGTGTACCCAAATTTATTATTTAGACACTCCCAGTGAAGCAACAGACGTAACATTATCAGGAGGGGTCTTTAACTGCAGATTTCATTTAAAAATTAAATAAAAAGGAATGCATTGAGAATCACTCAAATCCCATAGTGGAAAAAAAACTATAAACAATTCATATTCAAATACCTTAAACTGAATGTTATGTGCAGTTTAATGTATATTTAATTCAGTGTAGGGCTGATGTTAATTTACAATCCCTCATCACTAAGAAATTTTTCATAATCCATGTCCAGGTGTGGCTGAGGGGAGTATCTCTGCTGTGGTCCTATTTACAAGTCCTTCCTCTTTCGGATCCAACTCTTACACTGCTTGACGCTGAACCCCTCTCTGTATGTGTCTGTGTCTCTCCCTCTGGGTTAAAACGGCCACTCTCCTGTGTCAAGACACTCTCCTGTGTTAAATAAAGTCAATTATTTAATGCTATCTCTCTATCTGTAATTACTCAAAGCTCACCTTTAATTCAAAGTCCTCATCAACTCTATTTTTCAGAGTATGTTCTTCCTCTAAGTGTATTCTACAAACTGCCATCTCTGGCTGCCTGCTGCCATAAATAGCACTCAGTCTCTACATCCTGTGCCACCGCAAAGAGAAGTGTTGTATAGCCCCAGGCATTTTGGTGGGAAGGGAGCTACTTCCAGTTTGGATAGAACAAGAAAAGCTTCCCTTGTTGCCCAGATCACTGATACTTCCTGTGTTTCCATGGCAAACTTCCCTCCCTGGATGCAGCTGCTTGGGAGGGTTAGGAAGAGAAGAACTATTAACCATTTTGTTCCCACTATGTACATTTTATGCTTTCTATTTTCCCTGCAGCCTACATTTCACTTTCGGTCCTTGTTCCCTTTTTAAGCACCCCTCCCCTCATCTCCACACACAAACATACACTTTTTTTCAGTTCTTTCAATCTGTGGGGTTAACCCCACAGAAAACCTCTGTTTTGGGCACTAAAATATTGGATTCATAGCACTACCACTAGAAAAGCATTTTTTTTAAAATAATTCCTCCATTTTTAGAATGAGTAGGCCCTTGAACCTCAACCCAGGGCTGTCAGTCACTCCAAGAAGTCACCTGCAGCTATAAAACCCAAAGCATATAATGGGGATAGTATTTTTGGCATTTTGAATACACTTTCCCCCTTAAATTATGTTCCTCTGCAGCTCTGACATACCAGCCAAGCCAAAGGCTTACTGCTGCAAGGAATAAGAGGCCATTGA
This sequence comes from Bos javanicus, assembly GCF_032452875.1. NCBI lineage: Eukaryota > Metazoa > Chordata > Mammalia > Artiodactyla > Bovidae > Bos > Bos javanicus. The sequence continues at coordinate 89,784,894 of NC_083868.1, forward strand.
TCATCTTTGGGTCATAAATCTGACGTTTACAAATCCACTTCAAGACAACAGTCATGAAAGCCAACCTTTGGGAAGAGAGGGAAAAAAGAAAGGAAAGAAAACCACTCCAAGTTGTCCTGACCTCATTTAACACAGCAAGAGCCAGACCTGGCCCATGAGTGGCAGGTCTAACATGTGCCTGGGGTATAGGAGCCTGCACATGGGACTGAACATCACAGCCTCCTCCGCACCCCACGCCCGCCCCTCCCCCAAAATGGGGGTGGGAGCCTAGAATGAGGTGTATGCAAATAGGAGGTGCTTTTGCCTCCTTTCTCATTTGGGACTCAGAGCAAGTTGTCACAGAATAGCTGCATCCGGGGAACACTATTTGAATGGTGTGAGTATGTGGGGAAGGCGGAGGTGGGGCGCCGGAAGGAAAGCTCAGTTTAGCCCCTTGGAGTCGCCCTCAGCCCTCATACGACCTCAAGACCATCCAGAAGTTTCCACATGCCCTGAGAAAGGAAACAGGCTACATCTGATGATACTGGGTGGAGAATTTACCAGAGGGTTACTGTAAGGGCCTCAGGGGAGCTGCTAGGCTAGAGGGTCAGGTGGGAGAGACAAGAATGGACAGGACACCAAATCAGCAGAGAGGACAGTCAAGCCCCTACTGAATCATGAGATTACAGAGCATGTGTCCACCAGCTGCCAACTTCAGCTGTTGAACAGCAGTCACCAGGCATAAAAAGGACCTTGCTGCAGAGAACAGAGGAGCCAGGGCAGCACAGATGGTCTGAGGTCCCTCTTTCCCATGGCCATGAGGTCAGTAGATCTTCTTCTTGCTATATACTGAGAAGCCATCTCAAAAAAGGAAGAGAAGAAAAGTTTAAATTCTGAATGATTACTGCAAAATTACTGTTACCCATATTTGCCAAATGGACTACATTTTACTATTTTTCCCTTGTAGTGGCAGCTCCTTAAGATGTCTCCCTATTTCCTGCCTTGAATAATTCACTGTGCTTGCGTATTCTTTGGACCTAATGACTTTCTTCTCACATGCAATACAGCAGAAATGTTGGGTTGGAACTTCAAAGATCTGATTTAAAAGAGACTCTGGTTTCCAGTTTGCTCGCTTTTCTTCTCACCTTTGCTTGTTCTAACGAAACAAGCTACCATGCTGTAAGCTGCACAATGGAGAGGTCCATGTGATGAGGATCTAAGGGAAGCTTCTGAACAATAGCTAAGAAAAAGCTGAGGACCTCTGTCCTACAACTCATGAGGAACTAAATCCTGCCACCTGACATGGATGAGCTTGAAAGATTATCCCTCAGTCTAGATGTCAGATGAAACTCAAGGAAAGTAACCAATTCATCTCAGTTTTCCCAAGACTTTCCCAGTATGAGCAATGAAGTCCCACATCCCAGGAAACCACTCAGTCTTGAGCAACCCCATACAGTTGGTCATCCTAGAACTAGCCCTAGATGACACCTTGAATGCAGCCTTCTAAACGACCCTGAACCAGATGACCAAGCAAAGTCACACCCAGATTAATGACCTAGAAGTCATGAGATAATAAATATTTATTGTTTTAAACTGCAGCCCTTGAGGGTAATTTTTTATACAGCAAATGATAATGATACATTCTTTATTGCCCAACAGATTAAAAATTCAAGAGAAAGCTCAGATAAGCTACAGAAAAATACAGAAGTTACATTTTTCCTTGTGTATCTGCATGAGCATGCATGCTCAGTCACTTCAGTCATGTCCAACTCTTTGAGACACTATGGATAGAGCCCGCCAGTCTGCTCTGTTCATGGGATTCTCCAGGCAGGAATACTGGAGTGGGTTGCCATGCCCTCCTCCAGGAAATCTTCCTGACCCAGGAATGCATCTCCTGCAAGGCAGGTGGATTCTGTACCACTGAGCCAGCCACTGAGGAAGTCCATATCTTCATGTAGTATGAGTTGTAATAGCAACTCACTATATATGTACTATACTTCTAAACAATTGATTCCAGGAGCACAGTTTTCAGAAAGAATGAAGAACTAGGTATGCCCCTTATCTTCAAGTTTAAAGGCAGATTAAGAAATCCAGGTACAATCACCTGACAGATCAAAAATTGCTATCACAGACTTAGTTTCCTCTCTAGACAATCTATATGTAGGTTAAACAAAATTTGCAGTTCATGCAATAAATCTACCTTGTAGATTTCTCCTTATCTCAGGAAGCAAGTATATCATCAAGCCAATATTGAATGTGAGTGGGAACTCTTCAAATTTTCTCCTACCACAGAAAAGTTGGCTTCATTTAACCAATCTACTACACAAAGATCAGCTCTATACCATGCAGACTGGCATTTAACAGATGCTACTTCATGATTATGAGGCATATAATATAGTATATTAAATCCTGAATATTTTCAGTGATAAGGCTCTATCACAGGCAGTGGCTGAATAGTTAGTTTTGGGAGTGGAAAAATATGCCATGGAGGCCAAAATAAATGCTCCAGTTTCAGTTGAGATAAAAAACAACAATAGCCATGGCCATAAATATTTGTAGAGTGTTTCACAGCTCAGAAAGATTTACACACATTTTAAATCAAAGATTCTTATGCTTCAGCTCTGAAAGACACCTAGGGCTGAAAAAATTCAGTTCATTCTCATTTGATAAGAAAAACTGAAGTTATAAAGATTTAAATGATTTTTCCAAAGTTGCAGATGGGGATTCAAACCTAGACATCTCTCAATGGCAAGTGCTACTCACTCTCTTCCCCCCGCACACGCAGCCGAGAGACAGTGGAGATATGAAATATCCAGTTTCCCAGTTTCACTGGGAAATGATCTAGGAAGCCCTGTGGAAGGCAGAGAGGATCTATAAAGTATATTTATGGAAATAGCAAAACAGTCATGCATCACTGTCGGGATTCTCCTTTCCCCAAGCCCAGGGGTCTCAAAACACTGCAATAGTAATAATGATGGTTTAGGTTTGGATTAGAATAAGTTTTTAGTTAAAGTGTTATATGAATAGAAAATCTAGACTTACTGAAAATAAATTATGCTATAAATTTGAAAACCATATTATACAGGTATCTTTTAGCAAGTGCCCTAAAGAATGTAAGTTCAATTCAATTTAACATATAATGATTGGGTATGCTGCCCATAAATTAGGCAGTAGTATTGCACTCCTGTGCTGTCCAGTATGGTAGGTAATATTCACACTGGCTGTTTAATTAAAATTAAAGAAACTAAAAATCCCATTCGCAGTCATACTAGCTATATTTCAAGGCACCCAAGAGCCTTATGAGGCTAGCGGCTAATTACAGAATGTAACTATTATCACAAAAAGTTCTACTGAACAATGCTATTAGACTCTTAAGAAGAAATAACCAAGTCTCCCAAAGTAACTCACATCCTCATGGAGAAAACACTCCTCTTTACAAGTACTCTAAAAACGCAGGAGTATAACTCTGGCCAAGCTCTCCAACAGTGTCTTAACACATAACATATGGAATCATTCCAAATAGGTACTAGCTAATTAGAGGCTTTTCTCATCCCTTAAAGACATCTTGACATGTATTAAAATGTCATGCCCTCTATTTTCCTCATCTTACCAATATTCCATAGGGACCACACACCAATGTCAACATAAAATACTAGATAGTCTCCACTGTAGAAGTATATTTCCTATGCACAGCCATCCTGGAGAATGCGCCAGGCACCACAGTAGCCACAGAACGGGCAGCCCTTTAATCCCTGAGAAAGGTCTGCAAGGTTTACAGACCTCAACTGTTGACCCAGTCATTGGCTGGGCATGCCTGAGAACAGGAGAACTGGAAGTGGAGGAACAAGTGGCAACATGACTCAAGGAACCAGTGATGTGGATGCTATGTGTCATAGCAGTAAGCTCCCAGGACCCACCCTTCCTTAGCCAGGGCCCTGGCCTTGGGCAGGCTTGTCTGGCCTCAGCTAGGTGTCAGCAGAGCAACTTGGCATGCAGCTTAGGGAGTTCTCCAGCCAGTCTCACTGCCTCCACACAACCACATCCTGTTTGTCCATTAGAGGACAATTCTCACCACCTCTGAAGCACGTCTGGTAGGTAATATACACGTCTGGTGTACTGGATAAAATCTGTCCCAATATTCAATAGGGATTAAAGTGAAAAGGAGGGAAACATGGAAATCATCTTCCCCATACCCTGAATCTCACTGAAGCAGAGAAGTGAGACATATGACAAGGTCTCAGTTGCTTCATCTGTGAAATAGAGGGTGTTTGCACACAGAGATGCCGAGTCCCACCAACAGAATGACAGTCACCAGCAGTGTGCTCCTGTACTGTCCCAAGCTTTCCCAACCCCCAGTTCCTCCTGCCACCCTGCAGTGAGTAGTTCCAGCATTTAGCTGCTCTCCTACTGCTAGGCTTATTTCTTCTATACTGCCCGGGTTTTAGTCAATGAACAACTCCAAATCAAGGACCAAGTACTTGAATCTTGGTCTTTCTTCATGAGAAACACACCAACAGAAGCCTACAGTAAGTATTTTTTGTGTTTACTGGGTACCAGTGTTACAGCCACCTAACAGGTAGGTGTTATTATTATCCTCGTTTTTCTAGATGGTAATATTGAATCCCAGAGGACTTCAGTAACATAATTAAGGTTTCCCAGCTAGGCACGGTGGAAAGTGAAAGTGCTAGTTGCTCAGTCGTGTACGACTCTTCGTAACTCCATGGACTGAAGCCTGCCAGGTTTCTCTGTCCATGGGATTTTCCAGGGAAGAATTGTGGAGTGGGTTGCCATTTCCTTCTCTGGGTGATCTTCCCAACTGAAGGATCAAACCCAGATCTCCTATATTGCAGGCAGATTCTTTACTGTCTGAGCCACCAGGGAAGCCCATAGTAAGTATAGAAAGACAAATTCAACTTGGGAAATAAGGATTAAAGCCTGTTGCCTCAAATACCATAATGGATAAAATCATTTCTATCATAAAACCTGATTCACCCAGGTCATCCTTTTTCTATAAAAAATCTTAAAATAGTTCCAAATTTCAGTCTCACAAGCTTCATGTATGAATGAGCAATCATAATGACTTTTGCTTAGTTGCTAAGTCATGTCTAATTCTTTGCAACCCCATGGACTATAACCGACCAGGCTCCTCTATCCATGGGATTTTTCAGGCAATAATACTGGAGTGAGTTACCACTGAACTATTAATGCCTTAAGAAGGACTAGGGTACAGTTAAGAACGAGACACCAGATGAACTCTGCAGATTTAACTCTCTCCGGGTAGAAAATAGCCTCACAGGTGGAAATTCAGGACCAAAGACAAAACCTAACTTATACTGAAACAGGGTATAGGGCAGGCCTCATATCCAATGGTGAAAATAGATGCAGCTTTTTCAATAGGTCATGGGCTCTTTAAATCACAGTCTTGAAAAATCAGCCACTGAACTAGTTTATGAATCTGTGGGTACAGCATAGCGAAACATTTACTCAGGGAACAGAAAACCTTCTGGAACAAATAAGCCAAATGAATGCTTCGAAGTGGAAATGTTAACTAGTGATGTAAGTTCAGAGTGCAGCTGTGTCCAATTGAGTCGGGCTTCTGGCCCAACAAGCAAAGTCTATGAAAGATAGAGAAAAATTATATTGTTTTTTCCTAAACTCAAAGCAATGGACTTTTGCCATGTTAATTCTGAGTTTCTGAGATGAGATATGAGAAATTAAGAAAGCACAATGAAATGGTTTTAAAAACAAATACTTCCTATGTCATTGTGTTGTGGAGACAGGGTTGTAGGTTTTTTTTTCCTCCTTTGGCTGAAGATTGAGTAGACCTCTTTCAGGAGATATGTCTCAGATTTATTTCAATTACCTTATAGTCTGGGTATGATAGCACCAAAAATATACTCTGTTTATTAATGTCTAATAAATCACATTTTGTGTGTTTTAGGACAATTCATAAGCTCTTGTGGTTCATTTGGGCCACAAGACACCACTGCACAAACCACGATGTCAGTACCTGCATTGGCCATTCTGCACTCTGTGTGGAGCAATGGAGAACCAAGCATGACCTGACTGTTTGCCAAACTAGTCATCATAATTATCCGGCAACATGATAAAGACCTCAAAGGATCAGTCATTACTTATGTAGGCTTTGGATAGAAGATAAAACAGTTTCAACAGGTTCTGATTAAAACTGTTCTTAACAATAATAACTATCACTTACCAAGACATTCATCAGGTACAAAAGTGTTTCAGATATATTTTCTCTTCTGTATTCTATATGATAGGTGCTATTATGTTTCCCATTTTATATCTGAAGTTTAAGCAGATGTGTACATATCTGGTACAGCAAATCCAAGGCCTCCAGGAAAGACACTGGAATGCCTCTGTTGGCAACAACATCAAGCTTGTCGTTCTGTAGCTAGGTCGTGTCCAACTCTTTGCAACCCGATGGACTGCAGCATGCCAGGCTTCCTGTCCTTCACTATCTCCTGGAGTTTGGTCAAACTCATGTCCATTGTGTCGATGATGTCATCCAACTATCTCATCCTCCGTTGCCCCCTTCTCCTCCGCCTTCAGTCTTTCCCAGCATCAGGGTCTTAAAACCCTATGCTATACACTATAGTAGTCCTCAGTTGAACTGAGCAGAAAAAAAAACTTACATAGTCAAATAGCTATCAAACAGTATAAATCTATATGTAATAAAATCATGAATAGTAGGAAAGAGATTCTAAAGTCCTAGAGAGGTTCAACAAAAGAAAATCTAGACTGGAAGGTTCAGGCAAGACTGGAAGTAGAAGTGCAAGGTAAGCTGGCCTTTGGAGTGGCTATGGCAGTACCGACACAAGAGCAAAGGTGAGGCAATAAGAAGAAATGATTATTAATAGAAGACGTGAGAGTTCATGAAGAGGCCAGATGGAGCAAACAGCACAGGAAAGAAGTAGCTGGCCACTTTTAGACTTACTCTCAATTTTTAAGCTCAAAAAGAATTCAAGGGGCATACAGATCAACCCATGTAAGATACAATGGCAGGTCTGATAGGGAATTGGGCTGGAATCTCCATCTCCCAATCTGCAGTGCTTCCAGGAGCTACCATGTAGAAAGGCTGTGCTTCATAATTCTGGTGGTTTAGTCGCTAAGTCATGTCCAACTCTTTCGACCCCATGGACTGTAGCCCGCCAGGCTCCTCTGTCCATGGGATCTTCCAGGCAAGGATACTAGAGTGGATTGCAAAAAAAAAAAAAAAAAAAAAAACAGAAAAAAAAAAAGAAAAAGAAAAAAAAAATAGAGTGGATTGCTATTTCCTCTTCCAGGGTATCTTCCCAACCCAGGAATCGAACCTGGGTCTCCTGCATTACAGGCAGATTCTTTACCAACTGAGCTAGCAGGGGAGCCCTCATAATGCTAATTCAATCTAATATTGATGGAGCCTCTACCGTGGACAGATGCAGTGCCAATTACTAGGAAGATAAGGGTGAAAAAAAGGTCTGGTCTCTAGGGAACTCATGTTAAAATCACATAAATACACAAATATTTATGGAATGAGTAGGCCTGGGGAGGAGTATGACAACAGATACACCTAAGTGTTAAAAGGAGTATCCCATGTCTCATGAGGCAGAATAGACTTCTGAGCAGGGGTATTTGATGTGGGCTTTGCAAGAGGAGTGAGCTATGATCTCTCAAGAAAAAGAGGAAGGGAATTGTAGGCAGAACAAACAGCAGGAGCAACTGGCTATAAACACAGAAACGTATGGAAACATATGCCATTAGAAGAAAAGGCAACCCAGTAAAACCAGAGCTGAGAAGAAGAGGCATGTGAATCAGGAGGCAGGTGAGTCAGAAAGCACATCAGTCAGAAGGCAGGGTGACCAGAGCAGTCTTAGATGACCAGGGTGAGGAATAACAGAAGGAATCAGAACATAATCAAGGAGACAAAGAAAAACTTAAGCACTGCAATAACATTTGATCTCTGGTTTAAGATGAAAATCTGGCAGCAAGGTGAAGAAAGGATGCTTGGGGGGGTGAGTGAAAAAGCTATGTGGCTATTCAAGAAGAAGCCTGAAGTCAGGTGATGGTAACAGACAAGACGAGGGACTCATGAGACACAGAGGTAGATAGACAAGGCTTATCAACTAAAAGATAATGACAGTTTCTGATTTTAGTGACTTGATGGATGGTGGTGTCACTAAATAGGATGGGGACATCGAGACCAAAAGCAGTCCAAAGTAAGTGCCACCTGAACTAGAAAAATACTGGAAATTCTAAAAACACACCAGTGGATTCTCACAACTGGGTGATGCCATGTCTATAATGACTGTGTATTGTGCCAAAGCAGGTGGCTCAGGGGTGCGCGAATAAGGACAGAGGACCTCCAGGTCACTGGTTCCAAGTCACAGTTCTCAAGTGTCCAAAATTTGTTCACATATCTGACAGCTGTTCACTGACTTATATAAAAGGAATTAGAGGTCTTAGCTTAGGTTCTAGCAAGACAGATATTCCACTTTATAACTGACTTTATACCCTTGTTGATTTTTTAAGAAATTAAACTAGTTCTAGTCTTTCAGTTGGCTGCTGAGGTGGTTTTGGACTAATCAGAGTCAATTTCTTCCCAGAGAATTCAACCACGGAATAGCTGATTTGTTTGAAATGTTTAAAAAGTTGAAAAGTCAAGGATAGGAGTTGGCAAAATGTGATAAAGCAATCATTCAATATAGCTCTGCTTCTTTCCATCATTCTTTATTCTCATAAAGTCACTTCCAAAAAAGGTATCTGCCACATTTCAGGTCTCTGTTTCTTTTATTCCTTTTTCAACATTTAGATCCAAATAAAGCCTTCGGCCTGCAGTAGTGGTTCTCTCTGTCTTTGGAAGATAGCCAAGTGGCATCATAGGTTTTGGAATATATACATATATATATATATATACACACACACACACACACACACACATTTTTAAACATGCTTCCTTCCTTTCAAATCCAAAGTTCCAAGTGAAAGGATATGTGTCCTGGGCATTAGGTGAGACACACAGGGTGTTCTTTATGTCTCCATATAGAACAGAGGCCTCCACAGTATAAGACTCTTTGAGCTGTAGAGGAACCTCAGACCTCCATGGTTCCATATTTGCTTACCCTGTCCCCTTGTGTGGACTGGCCCATGGCAAACCACCATAAAAAAATAATGAAGTCTCATAAGAATTGTGCTTGAGTTTGTACATTCCTTGGTGTTGGCTAAAGCCACAGGAACTCTGGCTGGGTTTTAAAGTTACACCCATTCCCCATTGCAATGCAGGTCTGTGAAATAATGCCTTAGCTCTGCCAAAAACCACAATGATTATCAACAACGTAAGTAATCAAGTAAAAGCACTTTCCACAGTCCACTGACCAGATTGTCAAGAAAGCAAGAAGTAGTAGCAAAAATTGATTGCCGTTTGCGAAAGTAATTTCTATCTGAATTATATTATTGTATAGCAACAGTGATGCATAATGTGTGCCTGGCATCTTTGCAGTAAACATTTTAGGTTTAATTTAGAAATCTGAGTCATTAGAAAACTTCTCTCTCACGATGATAAAGGAGCCACTGTGGACTCAGAACTATTATAATCTGAAGAGGGAAAGGGAATAAACAGGCAAGCTACACACACTAAAAGTGAAAGAATTACCATTGGGCCGAAATAATGGGAAGAAATTCAAATGACAGATAGTTGCTTACTATTGAACAGTTAATACAAGCATGGTTATTTTACATTATTAAACAGCTTGAGCATTTTTAACTTTCTAACATAATGTGCTATGGTCATTGATTTGTTGTTGCTTTTGTTGTTTTAAGCTCTTCATTTCTATGAGGGAAATGGGCTTCAAATTATAGGAAACAGGCCAAATAGAAAAACTAAACTAGACCTCCCTGTCCCTCACAGATACCCAATACGACTTCCTTAATAATTGACACTACCAGTATTCAATAGCTAAGCTGGCAAGATGTTCACCCCTATGCAGCTGAAAAATTTTATTTAAATTTAATTTTTTCCTATTGAACTCTTAATGTTAGAACCTGGAAGATATCTATTGAAAAGCATCAGGCCTTACTATAAATTAATGTAGTGGAAACACAATAAACTTGGGCCAGAGGCCTCCTCCCAAGATTAGTAGGTGTGAGTCAGTGCTTCAAAACCTGATTGCTTATTAGCATGAGGTGGAGGGCTTTTTTTTAAAAACACTGATGTTTGAGCTGCCCCCTCCAGGGACCACTTACTAAAACATCTGGTGAGAATGGGGTCCAGCCACCATGTAGGTTTTGAGCCCCTCCTCCACAGGTGATTCCAGTGTACAACCTGGTTAGAGAATCACTGTTTCATGTTCTGGCATGCCTGCAGAGAGAGAGTTTCGTGCGTATTTGTGTAGAAATACTTGCAACCGATTACACTGAAAGCGCTTGGCACTCAGCGTTAGAGACACCTGGGGAATTTTAAGAGTGCTGATCCCTGGTTCTCACCCGCCGGGATGCTGATGTTCTGGGCATGGACAATCACTTCCCAATGACTCCAAAGTATAGCCACTTTTGAGAGCCACTGCTCTCCAGCTGTGACACTGAGGAGGGCTGAGCCAGAGGTGGTCAACTAGGAGTATTAACAAGATAGGACTCAGGTTAGCCTACAGACGTCACGCTCAAAGAATAGGAGTCCTTCCTCCCGTTGCCAGAACTGCACGTGCTGATGTCTAGAATGCACAGAAATACGTGCATAAACAAGTGTCTATTTTGAGTAATAAGATAGATTTGTCTCCATAGAAACAACTGACTAATAATCATAATGGTTAATTAGATAAGTGATTTCCAAAATCTATTTGTATGATAACTAATGTAATAAACTTCAGACTTCTTATTCGGTGACATGTTTTTCCTTAGTTCTCTTAATGGACTGTCAGGGCTTGGCACTCAGGTCAACAAAAGCCAGGTTAAACTTAACACCTCCAGAAGAATTACTGAGTGTAGAGAAAAGTAGCCTACAACAGGCACGAGTGTGGGAGTCAGACCAAACTCTTGCATCCTGGCTCTGCCGCTGATTAAGTCGCCTCAGAAATGGGGTTGAACCTTCCGCCCAAACTTCTTGTCAATAAAATGGTAGTGATGCTGCCCACCGGAAAGCACGGTAGTGAGGAGTTCAGAGACCTAATTTTCCTGTCACAGTGCTTCACATAAACTATTCCTAGAAGAAGCATAGTAACTGTTATTAAAATCATTGCCTAGATCAGGAGGCTGTTCAGGGTTAACATGCCGCCAAAGTTAAATTTCTCCAGACAGGATGACCACAAATAAAGGTCAAATGACTCCTTACTGCCATCTCATCAGAATACAGAGTCTTGGAATAACTGAATTTAACCGCCTATTTTTTCAGCACATTTCCGGTTTTTTGGACCAATGACCAAAATATTTGGTGGTTATCCCTGGTGCTGTTTCCCTTCCTGGCCACACTGGTTTCCTTCCATTTTCCTCAGGGTGAAGACGACTGGCCTATCCTGCATGTTCCTTCATTCCTCTCCTGATCCTGCCTCAGTGCAGAGGCCAAAGCCATATCTCACGGACAAGTTTCTGAAGCTTAATAAAAACAGAAGATGCCACCATCAATCTTATTTACTCAGCTAACCAACAAGCCCAGGCGATGTGCACAGGCTGGAAAACAGTACGAAATCCATGGCTCTGACCCCCTGATTTTAGACATAGATGAGTCATAGTGACGACCTCAGCAGAGAGATTCCAGATGACTGTTCACTTTCACATCCTCAGGGTACACTTCAGCACCCTGGGGAGGGAGGTTCTGTTCCAGAGCAGGAAACAGAAGCCTGGAGAAGATGAAAAGAGCTGGTACAAGAGCTAAGGCCTACCAATTCCTGGTTCAAGGCTCTGTACACGCAGCAAGTTAGCAGCTTTCCAGATTTTTCTCAGATTGTCTGCATAGAGCACTACCGTAGTGAAAGTGTCATCCGTGTATAGCATAGAGGTGAAGTGATACTCATTTTTCCCTGAGAGACCTTCTCACAGGTAAATGTTTCGTGGCTGAGCGCATGTCTGACGGGATTCAGCTATCTTGCCAGGTCCCACACAATAAAGTAAAATAAAGTGGTCCTCGGGGCTTCCCCATCTCCTCCCCAAAATGACACTGCAAATTTTAGTATTAAATGGAAGTCATCGAGCTGCTTACAAATGAGCCAGACCCGCTGTTCTCATCTCTTAAGGCCTGACATGCTTGGTTCATAGGCTGGACGGCCCCCGTGCAAGGCCGCGAGTGTCTGAGTTCAGCACATGCTGGACATCCTAGCTCTGAAAGGAAAACCAGAGATGGCAGCTTCCTTTGAGCAACCATCTGCCTTGGGATAAGTACGTCGAGAAGCAATTAGCACTGGGCCAATTCTACCAAAGGCAGGAAGATAAAACTACTAATAAGAACAGCAACTGGTTAGTAGCCTATTAGCATTTTTGGTCCAGTCTAAGGAAAGCAGCTTCAATGTATTTTCCCCAAATGGTACACATCTTCTGCTGTTGCAAGTATTTTAAAAGGTTCAGGGATTAAACCTCCGTTGAAATTGTTTTTTTTTTTAAGTCTAAGCATTTGAAACATACACACAACACACACACATAGTACATTAAACTCATGATTCCATTCCCATTATTGCTTAGGATAAGGCTAAATTTAATGGAAAACAAAAATAAATTGACTTAAAGAAAAATTAATGATACATGGCTTTGGTAAAAATAGTGACACATTTAAAACGACTTAAGATTGGGAGACGTGAGCGTACTGGTTATGAGCATGATAGGCTTTGGAACTGCAAGGACTCGACCTTGAATCTTAGATCTGCTGTCTTGTAACTGAGACTTAGACCCGTTTCCTCACCTGTGAGACGAGGATAATGACATCGCCCCCATAGGATGGTGGCAAAGATGCAGGTAAATTAAATACCATAGGTAAAGGGCCCGGCATATGTGCTGACCATCCTTATTATTATAACTGCCTGGATGGATTCAACAGATTGAACAAAACCAGTCCTATCAAGCAAACTTGGCTGATGCCATTTGGAGAGGAGTCACAGACGAGACTTGCTGTTACCCGCCAAGCCCACTAAGAATTCCCGGAAAATAAAAGTGGAACCTGGGTAATAAAATGAACTCTATCTAACCTTTTCTCTTTTCCTTTGGTCCTTGTCTAGTTTCACTTGCTTACAGGGCACCTCAGCACCAGTGATTTCAGTTCCTCATGTGAAACATCTGTGCCTGGTTCACCCCAGCTCAGGGGCCGTGTGCAGAGAGGCTGCACCGGACACCTAGCTTGGAGGCAGGCCGTGTGCAGAGATGCTGTGCTGGGCACTGCAATCTGGCACGTGAGCAGCACAGCCAGAGAATTCACCCCACCCCCCACCACACACACACACACACACACACACACACACACACACACATGCGCACATGCACCCCCCGCTACTGCCTGCAGGGAGACCTCGTGCTTTAGAAAGACAGCCCCAACTTGGCCATTATTTGATCAAAGAAGATTTGTTTTGCTTCTGAACTGAACTTGGACACATTCTATTGGCCTGATGGACATGGGAAGACACTTGTTGGGGACTGACTTGGGAGGGCTGGGTAATGTCGGGAACTCAAGGCTGCCCATGCTAGGCCTGCTTCCCTGTCACAGCTCCTGGGTTGTCTGACCTCCCTGGTAGCATCGTCTGCTCAGAGTCAGCCCCGAGTTCGCCTGCTGGTGGGGTGCAGGGCTCTTCCAGGACGCAATAGTCACATCAAGATGCTAATGCCCTCCTCCAGCCGTGGGTGCTGACACTCTGTAAAGCTGTCTTCTAAAACAGCACAGAGACCTCACAGCGCTTTTGGGTCCCGAGCTCACTGCACACAACTCTGCTCCACTGCTGGACCAGACCAGGAGAGCCACCATGCTAACTGCAGGGAGAAACAGGAGAGGTCTCAGTAGTGGCTGCCATAGACTGTCTTGCCTCGCCTTTCAAATAAGCGATCCTCGGAGGATTTCTTCAAGAACCCTGTGGTGGCAGATGTCTAAAGATGAATGGCAGCAGCCACTGTCTCCCCAACAGAAAGTTCTGAACAGACACCTTCAAGCCCCAACTGTCATCTGCCTATGTGGCTTGGCAGCAAAGCTGGTTTCTCAGAGAAATTTAAGAACACTGGTCTCATTTGACAGACTCAGAGCCCAGGCTTGTTATCATTCTTCTTTTCTATCATAAATATCACATGTACTCAATGTAGAAAATTTAGAATATATATAAAACAAAATTTGCCAAATGCCACAACTCAATAAGAACTAATAACATTTTGATGTCTCCTTCCAGACAGGATTTTTTTTTACAGTTGTAATGGTACTATTTATACATATAACATTACATCAGAATTTTCCCATATTTCATTACATCATGAAATTTTCAAAATGTTTTTCATAATGGCTAGATCATTATATCATGTAATATTGTAATGTACTTAACCACTCCCCTATTAGCGGATATTTGCATTTTTAATTTTATTATAATTAATTCTGTAATAAAATATCTTTGTGCATTCATCTTCATCACATTTCAAATTATTTCCTTAGGAGAATTTCTATTTCTAGATACAGAATGACTGGGTTAAATATTGTGCTTTTCAGTTCTTGATATATACTATCTGATTGCTCCTGGGAAGATAAAAACACTTTGCAGTCCTACAACAAGCATATGAGCTCCCAGTCTTACCAAATTCTTGCCAGAGGATTTCTCCTTTTTAATTCTTTACTAATTTAACAGACAAAAAGAAACTAACGACTTCTTGTTTTACCATGCATTTCTCTATTGCTCAATTTTTTTACATGTATTTGTTTTGTCTCTTTTGTGAACATTCTGATCATGTCCTTTGCTCTGCTATCTTTTGATTTTTTTTTGCTAAGTTCTTTAATTAAAATATTCTCACTTCACTTCCATTACAAGTTCATTATAACTAATTTTTCTCCCACTGAAAGAACAATACATTACATTATCTTAGGTGTCGGGGTGAAAAAAAAAAATGGTTCCTCTGTCATTTTATTCCTGTGTAATTATAATATAAAAACTTTTCTTTATGGAATGCAACCTGACACTCTAACTTGTTTAGGAAAATATATAATGAGTTACACATATTAAATTGCCTTGTGTTCATTACTGTTTTAGAATGTTTCACTTCATGAATTTTAATCTGGTAGACTAGATATCGTTTTGATTTAAAGTACAAGATCATGGAGTTTTTTGGCGATATTAAAATAAAAACAGAAAACATTGTCAGTTGATTTATTTTCAAAGATTATGTCTCTGCGTTAGTTTCCAGACACAAACTAAACCTGAAATAACCTCGGACAAGACATTAAAGTTAAGGGCTTCCCTGGTGGCTCAGACGGTAAAGAATTTGCCTGAAATGCAGGAGATCCAGGTTCAATTCCTGGGTTAGGAAAATTCCCTGGAGACGGGAATGGCTGCTTACTATTTATACCTGAAATGAGCTGAGACATGATGTTAAAGTTAACTAAGGTTTAAAAAACAAAACTCACAATTTTTATAAAATAAATATTTACAAACAGATGACCCAAATAAAATCTCTCCTCCTCCAGGGAGCTTTCTCAGAATCACGGAGGCAGAATTCCTTTCTCTCTCCCCAGCCCACAACTTATTGCATATGCCCCAGTGACATTAGTCATCAAGATCTACCCTGAATAGGTGATATATGAACATCTCTTTCCATCAAGCTGATTGATTCCTGGAAAGCAGGAACAATATTTTGTTTATCTATGTGTCCATCTGTGATCCCAATATAGTGTTTTGAGTATTAGTACATACCCAGTAGACAGACTGAATTGAATTAAACTCTAAAATTTTGAGAAGAGGACTATGTGGAGTAGTGGAACCCATATAGATTTTTGAGTTAGATTAAGTGAGCTTGGAATCCAGCTGTGACATCAGCTATGAGACCAGAAGCAAGTTAACTTAGCCTCCTGAACTTTGTGTCATCTCTATGGGAATAACAACGCCTACCATGGTAGGCCCTCCAGGTTGGCTAACCCAACACCCATTTTCAACCAGTTTCATACTTAACTTCCTTGACTATAATGACTGGAAAGCTAAATCCTCAATTTCCCAGCCTCCAGACCTTTGCACAAATTATGCTGCCTTTGCAGAGAATTCTTCACTCTTATTCACGTTTCAAGGCCTAACTTGAATAGCATATCTACTGAGAAGTGTTCCCCAGTTATTCAGGACCACATGAGTTACTCCCACCTGTATACTCCAGGAGAACTTCGCAGTTGTTTCTGTTGCAGCATGTATTACTATGTTGGTTACAGTTGTGGGCTCAACTTCCTTTCTCTGCAAGCAGACTATTAATTCCTCAAGTAGTATTTGTCCATAAGTCTGCTCCAAGTAATCTGCAGATCTTGAGTAAATATAGGTTTTATGAATGAATGAGCGGATGGATGGACTACCTTAAAGTCCACAGGGTCTTGCCTCTATATATTTATTAAAGATGCTATGAATTATTATCAGATCTATTACCATTGCAGCTACCAAGGTCCTATTACAAGCCTAGGGATCAAAATCAGGATGCCAAGGAAACTCCCCAGTTATATTTTGCTTAAAGGGGGGAAAATAAATTTTATATTTAATGGCTAACAAAATGGAACCAAGCAATTCTAGTTTTAATATAAAACTGTAACACCAATATTTTATGTACATGTATTTATATATGTGTCAGTATTTTATGTATGTGAAAGTAGTAGGGGTTCCCTTATCCGTGGTTACTTGCGAGCTGGCTTCTTAAAAAGGAATCAGTCACCCACATATAGCCACAGTAACCAGTCACTGCTGGGCACTTAAAGTAATCAATTTCAGTCACCCACAAGGCATGGAGCCCACCCTCACCAACTGCACCAGGGGAGACAAAAACTTCCCCAACCATGAACTCTGGTGAGTTATAGTTTAAGCTCACCATATCATACCAGCTCCAACACCCCCAGGATAGGACCCCAGCCCCAGTTCTGCCAAGGGAAGAACTAGTGCTTCTCCAATTATAACCCCTGGGCTGGCAAGATAAAGATGAAGTCAAGGTCCTGCCAGGAAATTTTGCTATTGAATCCCAACCCTTGACCATGCTAAGGGAGGGGCTGATGATTCCTATTCATGTAGCTGAAAAGCCCTGCCATCTTAGCACTTGGTTCCCCTCTGAGAGATGAGAGACTGATTCTCAGCCCTGCTAAATAGAATTATGCTGCCCTGGAATGCCATGAGCTATGGGGGACCAAGCAACTCCTACAGCACCTTGTTTGCCCACCAAAATATTTTAACAATGTATTGTTTATTTAGTGAGGAGGAAAATTGAGTCTGGTTGGTTGGTTGGTTGGTCTCTCTGCTTTGGTGAGAGAAGTGCCAGGAACACTGAGGAATTGTTAGCGACCGCTCCCCCACGGAAGTACTGCAGTTATTGCAGGGGTAATGCCTCCCAGGCTGCCACTGCCACTTGATCAGCTGACAACCTCTCAGGCCTCCTCCACTTCACATTCAGCGTATTCATGCTAGCTTTAGCCGACACCCACAGCCACCAGGCAAGCATATCACAACAGGACAAAGCTGGACCAGATGGCCTGTGAGAAATTGACAAACCCAGAAAATATCTGTATATATAACTGAGAAAGAATTGAGTCATTGGAGAGGGCAGACTGGACTTCTAAACTTTCTGCTCTTACCGACCAACAGAGCAATTGAGCTTTTCACCCTGGTGACTAATTTGTACTTTCGACTATGAAGTTGGACACTCTGGAGGTCATGTATTTATTCCCTAAGCAATATGATACTCAAGGGAATCAGGATAGCAAATATAAATTCATTCACCACCTATTATGTTCCAGGTACTGTACTTAGCATTACTAAGATTTCATTTAATCCCAAAACAGACTTAAGTATGTCTCTCCCATTCTGTGAATAGGGAAACTAAAGTTCAGAGAAGCTATAAGTTCAAAGTTAAAACAGAAGTGAGGTAAAACTGATTACAAGTCACATCTATCTGAATTCAAAACTCTATGGGTGTCTCTAAAATTGTAGCTGCTAGTATTGAAATAGTCATGGTCAACTTATTGTGGAATATGAGCTTTGGGAAGTGGGTAAGCCACAAAACAGAAATAACCTAATATCAGATGCAAAACCTAAACCTAAGCATTTTCCAGTTGACTTTTCACATTGGACATTGTGGTACATCATTTCTATACATTCAGTTTACATGAATCTGAAACAAACTGCCTCAAATCCTTTCAGCGTGAAATTTTAATCAATGTTGGCTTTATTTTGTTCCTGGTTATAATATTATCTTCCCTATTAGAATTGATGATGTACATCTGATATGAATAGAATGAAAGGGCAAGAGCAAAGGCACCCAGATCAGAGAAATAAGGGGAAAAGAGGTTTTCCTGAACATATAAACTATATGATTAGAAGTGAATGAAAACTTCTCCAAAATAGATAAAACATTCTGCTGTTAATTTGGTTGATGACTCATGTTAAAATAGCATCTGTTTACATCTATCTCCCTGTTCTTGTCTATGTGACATTCTTTCCGTCTTCCTTTACCCAAATAACTCTCTTACATTCTTCAAGACATAACTCGGTTTTCTCCCAGATTTCCCAGTAGGGCTATTTCCACCTCCTCCACACTTCTCTAAGGGCCCTGTGCATAACCCTGTCACTGCTACAACCACAGGAGAAGTTTCTGACCCTCCTCTGAACCATGAGCTCCTTGAGGACAGGGTCTAGATCTTTGATGTATCTTTATCCCCTAGAACACATGTAACACATAATGATACCCCATAAAAGCTTGATTACCCAGACTGAATCTTTCATCTTTATAAATAAATGCTCAGATAAATGATGTGCAAATTGGAACTTAAGATCATATTATGTCATGTTAATGTTTTAATCTGAAGGAAACTACACATTTGCAAACAACAATATCCAGCTAAAAACCAACCCCAAATTGTGTAAATTAAGGCCATTAATACTGAACAAACTATAATTCCTGCCAAGAGAGTTAATTCTGTCAAACAAAAACTCTTAAGTCCTAGAATTTTCTTGAGTGACTTCAGTGGTTGGCATCATTCAGCACATACTGAGTAGTAGACATGCAGACTCTTTCTTGAGTTTTAAATAACCCTAAACAATTCTAACCTCATCATTTTTTCACCGGTATCCCTTTTTCCAGTTTCTCCTGAAATGTGTTTTTTAAATCTGGGGTTTCTCCTAGAGCTATACAACCTTAAGTAATCATTTAACATCACTGAATCTCAGTTTTATCTGATCATCATCTATAAATTTTGCCTTGGTGATTTCACCTGAAAAGACAGAACTCTAGAATGTGCCACGACAGGCTGGCAAGACTCATGTGTGATGGTCCAGGTGACAGCAATCCAGCTCTAGAGACTCTAAAGAGTCCTCACAGGATGGCTGAAATTATTGTGTCAAATGGAGCCAATTATAAAAGAACTAGTTTCATATTAAGAAAAATTTGTGGAGTTGTAAATATAAGATAGATTAGACCCTACCGTCAGCAGTGGGCTTCCCTGGTGGCTCAGATGGTAAAGAATCTACCTATAATGCAGGAGACCTGGGTTCAGTCCCTGAGTCAGAAAGACCTCCTGGAGAAGGAAATGGCAACCCACTCTAGTATTCCTGCTGGGAAAATACCATGCACAGAGGAGCCTGGTGGGCTACAGTCCATGGGGTTGCAGAGTCAGACATTGCCAATAGTACCTTCAGTCATGGAGTGTACGCCAGTACACACCTGAAGCAGAAGGGAGACACAGCACAAGAAATCAAAAGGAGAGGATAGGTCAGTACAGAGTTCCTGGCACTTCATTCAGGAAACAAAGAGCTCCTTCCTTCTTATTCTCCCAACCTGGCCAAGGGAGGTAACGTGTGAGGGTCTTCTCCAAAGCCTTTTCTTGCTGAATCAGTACCAGCTACCTCTGAGAAGGTTCCAGAAAAGCTTCTTTCCCATCAGGTCCATTTGTTTCCCCAAAGCTACAGAAGAACATCAAAACCACTGGCAATTACCCTCAAGGCCTGAAAATCTCACTTGCCACTTGCCACGTCCATTTCTGAACCATGAATTTTATCATGTCATCCCCTGCTCAGGGACATACAGCATGTCTCTCCTGATCTAGGATAAATCAGTTAATGTTACTGAACATTCCTTTGGGTCCACAGCCCTCCACTACATATAGGAACCACCGAGTAAATTTTTACCGATTCAGAAAATGTCTGCATACCTACTAAGTGGCAGGAGCCATGCTGGACACTGGAGAATGCATAGATGAATAAGGTGCAGTCCCCACCCTAGAGAAGCACCTTCTTGGAGTTGCCAAATGAGTAAACAATAATTACAATAAACCGTGATAAGTCAACAGTAAAGACACATGCACGGGGCTTCCCCAGTGGCTCAGTAGTTAAAAAAAAAAAAACTTTAGGAGACACGGATTCGATCCCTGATCAGAGAAGTTCGCACACGCCACAGAGCATCTAGGCCCATGTGCCACAACTATTGAGCCTGTGGTCTAGAGCCCAGGAGCTACAACTACTGAGCCCAAGCACCTAGAGCCTGTGCTTCACAAGAGAAGCCACCACAAGGAGAAGCCCCCAGCATCACAACTGGAGAGTAGCCCATGCAGCAGAGAAGACCCAGCACCGCCAAAGATAAACAAATTAAATTATGTTTAAAAAAGACAAACGCGTGGCATTCCGTGAGTCCTAAGAAAAGGCATCACAGAGCAGACAACACATCAGCCAGGCTTTCAGAGATGAGTAAGGATCCACCAGACGACAAGCAGGGAGAGGGTACCCAGGCTGAGGGAACCGAATATGCTGAGCTAACCTAAGTAAAACAGAAACAATGAGAAGTACAGATTACTCTAAATCATTTGTATTCTATTAAGTGCTCTTGATGAAAGTGAAAGTGGAGAGTAAAAAAGTTGGCTTAAAGCTCAACATTCAGAAAACTAAGATCATGGCATCTGGTCCCATCACTTCATGGGAAATAGATGGGGAAACAGTGGAAACAGTGGCAGACTTTATTTTTTTTGGCTCCAAAATCACTGCAGATGGTGACTGCAGCCATGAAATTAAAAGACGCTTACTCCTTGGAAGAAAAGTTATGACCAACCTAGACAGCATATTCAAAAGCAGAGACATTACTTTGCCAACAAAGGTCCGTCTAGTCAAGGCTATGGTTTTTCCAGTAGTCATGTATGGATGTGAGAGTTGGACTGTGAAGAAGGCTGAGTGCCGAAGAATTGATGCTTTTGAACTGTGGTGTTGGAGAAGACTCTTGAGAGTCCCTTGGACTGCAAGGAGATCCAACCAGTCCATTCTGAAGGAGATCAGCCCTGGGATTTCTTTGGAGGGAATGATGCTGAAGCTGAAACTCCAGTACTGTGGCCACCTCATGTGAAAAGCTGACTCATTGGAAAAGACTCTGATGCTGGGAGGGATTGAGGGCAGGAGAAGGGGACGCCAGAGGATAAGATGGCTGGATGGCATCACTGACTTGATGGACTTGAGTCTGGGTGAACTCCGGAAGTTTGTGATGGACAGGGAGGCCTGGCGTGCTGCAATTCATGGGGTCGCAAAGAGTCGGACACGACTGAGCGACTGAACTGAACTGAACTGAAGTGCCAGGGATTATGTATTTTAGTACAGCAGAGATCAAGAAAGCCGGACTGGGATAATCAGCCTTTTCTCATGTCATTCCACTGCTCTCCCCAGACAAAATGGAGGAGGGGAGTAAAACACACACACACACACACACACACACACGCAAATCTTGGAAAGAGATCTGAGTCAGAATCACAGTTGCACTAAAAAGTGTACTATGACCAAATTAGAAATGCAAAAGTTTTCACAGTCTTTCCCCGCTCACCCATCAAAACAGATTCTAGCTTGTCTTCCAGCTAAGTCCAGGGAAAGTCTTACTCTTCAAGACTAGTTATCTGGGGCTTTAGAATGCAGACTCAGCATGGGGGCAGGGCAGAGAAGGACTAGTGCCCATAAACTAGGTCAGGAGCACTGAGAGAGACAAGGCTCAAAACAAGTAAGTGCACAGTGAAGTCATAAAACATCACAGGGATTCATCTTTTTGGCATTCAAGAAATCCAAGATCCAGTTATTGTGAAACTATTTCTTTTTTTGCTTATATATTAGCTTATTGTTTTTTGCTTGTTTTGTTTTCCTTTGATTTTTTAACCTAACTCTGCCTAAGACAGCTCCATGGGTCATGGCTTTAGAAAAATTTTATCAGTTATGTTAGAATCATGTTACATATTAATGAAGTGCTTTGATTAACCTCTTCACTCTCTTTATCTGCAAAATTTGAACATACCTCTGAAAGACTGCATGAAGATGAAATGAATAACTAATGTAAAATTCTGCCAATCAAAGAAGAAACTTTCTCTTCTACTTCTTTGCATGTTCTTTCATTCAATTGTTTATTCAATTCATATATTTTGATCACCTCCTACTGACATGGTCTATTAAAATTTTTTTCCATATAAAGTCTTCCCATCTTAAATACTATTCATGTTTTAGCCTGCCCAGCAATGGCACCCCACTCCAGTACTCTTGCCTGGAAAATCCCATGGACAGAGGAGCTTGGTAGACTACAGTCCCTGGGGTCGCTGAGGACACGAATGAGCGATTTCACTTTCACTTTTCACTTTCCTGCATTGGAGAAGTAAATGGCAACCCACTCCAGTGTTCTTGCCTGGAGAATCCCAGGGACGGGGGAGCCTGCTGGGCTGCCGTCTATGGGGTCGCACAGAGTTGGACACGACTGAAGCGACTTAGCAGCAGCAGCAGAAGCACTGTTTTCCCTCTTTTTCTTCTCAGTTTTACTGAGATATAACTGACACAATATTGTATAACTTTAAGGAACCAGAGATCAAATTGCCAACATCTGTTGGATCACAGAAAAAGCGGAGAATTCCAGAAAAGCATCTACTTCTGCTTTATTGACCATGCCAAAGCCTTTGACTGTATAGATCACAACAAACTGTGGAAAGTTCTTCAAGAGATGGGAATACCAGACCACCTGAACTGCCTCCTGAGAGATCTGTATGCAGCTCAAGAAACAACAGTTAAAACTGGATGTGGAACAACGGACTGGTTCCAAATTGGGAAAGGAGTACGTCAAGGCTGTACATTATCACCCTGCTTATTTAACTTCTATGCAGAGTACATCAAGTGAAATAAATGCCAGGCTGGATGAAACACAAGATGGAATCAAGATTGCCAGGAGAAATATCAATAACCTCAGATATGCAGATGACACCACCCTTATGACAGAAAGTGAAGAACTAAAGAGCCTCTTGATGAAAGTAAAAGAGGAGAGTGAAAAAGCTGGCTTAAAACTAAACATTCAAAAAATGATGATCATGACATCTGGTCCTATCACTTCATGGCAAATAGATGGGGAAACAATGGAAACAGTGACAGACTTTATTTTGAGGGGCTCCAAAATCACTGCAGATAGTGACTGCAGCCATGAAATTAAAAGATGTTTGCTCCTTGGAAGAAAAGCTATGACCAACCTAGACAGCATACTAAAAATCAGAGACATGTTTTTGCCAACAAAGGTCTGTTTAGTCAAAGCTATGGTTTTTCCAGTAGTCATGTATGGATGTGAGAGTTGGACTATAAAGAAAGCTGAGTGCCAAAAAATTGATGCTTTTGAACTGTGGTGTTGAAGAAGACTCTTGAGAGTCCCTTGGACTGCAAGGAGATCAAACCAGTCAATCTTAAAGGAAATCAGTCCTGAATATTCATTGGAAAGGCTGATGCTGAAGCTGAAACTCCAATACTTTGGCCACCTGATTCAAAGAATTGAATCACTGGAAAAGACCCTGATGCTGGGAAGGATTGAAGGAGGGAGGCAAAGGGGACAACAGAGGATGAGATGGTTGGATAGCATCACCAATGTGATGGACATAAGTTTGAGCAGGCTTGGGGAGTTGGTGATGGACAGGGAAGCCTGACGTGCTGCAGTCCATGGGGTTGCAAAGAGTTGGACATGACTGAGTGACTGAACTGAACTGAAGGTCTACAATATGATTTGATACATGTATCGATATATATATATTGCAAAGTGTTTACACAATAAGGTTAACATACCCTTCACCTAACTACCATTTTGATTATTATTACGGTGAGATCATCTAAAGTCTATTCTTTGTAACTTTGAAATATATGGTGCGTGCATGCTAAGTCGCTTCAGTCATGTTCAACTATTTGTAACCCCATAGACTATAGCCCTGCAGACTCCTTTATTCATGGAATTCTCCAGGCAAGAATACTGGAGTGGATTGCCGTGCCCTCCTCCAGGGGACCTTCCCCACTCAGGGATTGACCACAGGTCTCTTACATCTCCTGCATTAGTGGGCAGGTTCTTTACCACGAGCGCCACCTGGGAAGTCCCAAGCGTACAGTACAGTATTGTCAACTATAGCCACCATGCTATATGTTAGATCCCTAGAACTTATTCCTCTTACAACTGGAAGTCTGTACACCATTTATCCCCTCTCCCCAACTTCCAGCCCCACCATTCTACTTTGCTTCTATGAACTCAGCTTTTTTAGATTCTACACCGCATGACCTTTGTCCTTCACTTAAGATGATAGCAACAACTCCTGACCACAGGTATGGACATCTGATACAAGCTGGCCAATCATGATTTCTCCTCTTGTCCCCATGCCTCTTCCCACACAGGCCCATCACCCCAATAAGAGTGCTGCTTAGGATTTTTCAAACTAGAACTGGGAAAGAGCCCTTTTTTCCCTCTGAATGTAAGACTTTAAAGATGTAAGCACAAGCATCTAGCAGCCCTAATTCCAGCCACTAACTTAAGAGAATTTTGAGAATAAAGCCAACCCACAGAGAGAAGAAAACAAAAGAATCCCTGGTCTTCCTAGGGGCTGATTCAGTAAAAAGTGAAAGTGATAATCACTCAGTCATGTCCAACTCTTTGGAAACACCATGGACTGTAGCCTACCAGGCTCCTCTGTCCATGAGATTCTCCAGGCAAGAATTCTGGTGTGGGTTGTCGTGCCAACTCCAGGGAACTTGCTGACCCAGTGATCAAACCCCCATCTCCTGCATTACAGGCAGAAGAAAGCCCTCTCCAGGTAATAGTAGTCAGTAAATATAACCCCATTTGCTACGCTAACTTGAGGTGGTTCTTCTCTGTCAAGGGCTATCAAAGACAGCATCTTCAGAGGCCTCATTCATTTCCCTTTCTCCCTTCTCTGCAGGATATCCAGACTTTTCTCAATGCCTACAGCGCTGCTGCTAAGGCTATACCACTCACACTGACCCTGTAGGTCTGCTGGGTCAGTTATGCAGTTCTTTTTCCCAAACACTGTGCTTCTTAATGTCAAAGACTTCATCACTAATCACATAGTAGGTTCTCAGTAAATGTGTTAAGAGAAACTGAATACTCTCAAACTATTGGAGCTAAGGGTCTTAGATAGTCCATTGGAAAGTCTCTGGAAACTGAGAACTGTATAGTGACATTTTTTTCTTTAATAACCCCAGGGAGAAAGCAAGAAAGATGGCCATATAAATGTACACTGCAGTTCTTCCCAGGAATCACCAAATGGCATATCAACAGTGCCCACCTGTAAATATGTAACTGTGTGAGTGCACCCAGACGTGCCTAATCATAAGGGAGCATTTATGCTCAGAGGATGCCTGAGTCTAGCTGGAATTCATTGTCTCCAAAGACAAAGCGCACCACAGAATTAAAACTTGACATGAGTTCAGAAATGTATTCAACACCTAAGAAACATGTCCCTCTCAAGCCACCACTTCTGTTTGGGGCAACTTATCCTAAGACAAGAAGTATTTACAGAGATTTAGCCATGAAGATTTTCATCATAACACTGTGCAAAACTGCAAGGGATTGAAAAATACTGAGCTATCTATTCATAGGGGATTGGTAAAGAACTTAATGGCCTATTCAGACACTGGAATTTCATTTTGAAAAACCATGACACAAAGATGTTCACATTGTTAAATGAAAAAGGGGAGGTATCAAAATGGTGTGTACAGAGAATGATTTCATTTTTGGTGTATATTTAAATGTACACAACTATATGTACATGTATGTGTGTGAACATAGAAAGGCTGGAAGAATATACACTGAAATGTTAACTGTATGTATCTCTGCATTATAGCATTATATGTTTGATTTTCTCTTTTGTTCTTTATTTTGGTTCACCATGAATACATATATGTTTTCATGTAATTAGAAGAAAACAAGAACAATGTTTGAAATAGACAGAAAAATGTTCTTAGAGAACACCCAGTCCAAAATGCTTACGTTGAAGGGAGAGAACTAAGGTCCAGAGAAGTTAAGCGACTTGCCCACAGTCCAGCAGTTAGACAAGTTAGCACCTCATGACCAGGCAGAGTCCTTTCCACCAGACCAGGCAACCACATTATAGGTATTGTGTTTAGAAATTCCAGCTGACTTCATTTAACTCATTTAACTCTTCATTTAACTCTGAAACAATTGTCCCAGTACAACTGCACTTAAGTATGGGAGCAGCAGCAAATAAACGCACCTTGAATTTCATCTCATGCACTGGCTTTAGTGTTTTAAAAAAAAAAAAAAACAGGGCTGACATTCCCTCCTGACTGGGATGGGATTTACTATGG
Organism: Bos javanicus; assembly: GCF_032452875.1. Lineage (NCBI taxonomy): Eukaryota > Metazoa > Chordata > Mammalia > Artiodactyla > Bovidae > Bos > Bos javanicus. Next base: position 89,811,626 of record NC_083868.1, read on the forward strand.
AACTGAGACCAAATTCTTTAATTAATAGGCAGAACATAGGTTTGATATTAGTGAAGTCATATTTTTGCAGCTGCCCTAGTTCTCAATTCTTCCACAGCATAATTTGCTACCTTTGTGACTTTAACAAATGGAAAGATTGTGTGTGCTCATTTATAATAATTGGTTATATGCTTCCCCTAACTTACAAAGATTCAATGATTTTCAGGAATCATAACAGACCATGACCTATAAATTCAATTTCCAATGGCAAAAATCCCTTGACCAAAGTGGATGTTGATGACGAACTAATGTGCTCTGTAACAATCTGTTTTGAGCATTGAATTGACCTGTAAGTGTTCCAGATACTGCCTGACGAAAATGGGTTTTATTATTTTCCATTAGCAGCTGCTCCAGCAAAATGCACGGCCAGTTCACAGGGGAAATAGAAGTGCTTCCCTCTTCACAGTCGCCTCTGCTGCAAATGTAAACACGGCCAGCTCCTCCTCCCCCCTCCCCTTGTCCCACCCTGTGCCGCACTGAAATTTCCACACTCAAGGCCATGGCTGGCAGAACCTGCTTGCGTCCATGGCATAGAATTGAAGCTTAATGGAATTTAATTATTTACAGAGCATCTACTATGCCCTCAGTGGTGTGTGGATGGTTGGCACATGAGAAAAACGGGAAAACAGCACGGGGGGAGTAAAACATTGGGAAAAGTGCTCCCTGCCCTGAAAACCATCACTGTGCCTTCCAATTCGTTCTTTTTCCCTAAACAAGTGCCTATCCTGTTAATGGGCTTCCCTGGTGGCTCAGTGCGTAAAGAATCTGCCTGCAATGCAGGAGACTTGGGTTTGATCCCTGGGTCGAGAAGATTCCCTGGAAAAGGAAATGGCAATCCACTCCAGTATTCTTATCTGGAGAATCCCATGGACAGAGGAGCCTGCTGGGCTATACTGTCGGAGCTTCATAAACATGACCTCTAATTCTCTCAATAGCCTTACAAAATAAATATTACTCTGTTTTACACACATGGAAAAATGAAACCTGAAGAGGTCAAGTGATGCACACAGCTGATAAGTGAGAAAGTTGGGCTTCCAACCAGCTCTCACTTGCACTAAAGTCTGTACCTTAGTTAGCAATACCCTGAATGGATGCTCAAGTCCAAGGGCTATCACTAATGAGTCTCAGTACAGTGTGGTGGAAAGAAGGACCTACAGTTTGTTATCAGGAATAATCCTAGTCCAGCCACCTGTGAACTCCATAAGACTTTGGGTAGCTGTCCAGACTTCAGTTTCTTCACCTGTTTAAAGGAGTGGTGACACGCCTCTCACATGGATGATGTAACATTAAACCCAAGTAAAGAGAACAGTGTAGGTTAAAAAAAAATTCCAATACCCAGTACCCCAAAAAAGGAACATTTGAACAATTGAGAATGTTCCAAAGTTAAACCCCCTCCCTAAAAAAGTGGGGAATAGTTTTGGAATGGCAGAAAAAAAAAAAAAAAGTGTCCTTCAACTGAACTTAAGTGCCTGATGATGGTCCATGGCTAACTCTGCCTGCCAATGACACCCAGATCTTGTAGGAAGTGTCCGTGCCTCTATGGTCATTTGCTCCGCCTTTGGTTTTTCTTGCCTTTTGAAAAATTGTTCAGCCCTATCTTTGTTTCTACAAGTTAACCACAAGGCCTCTCCCAATCTTTCCACTTTTGACATTTGCATCCTGCAAAATAGTCTTTTAGGCAAATGCATACATGCATGTATGTAAGTGAGACATATAAGAATTTAGAGAAACCATTTCTCCAAGGATTTATTAAGTTTCCCTCCAGAGAGACAAAGAAAAATCTCTCCAAGATTTTTGTTCTACAAAACCACTTCTGCTGGCTTCTATTTTCCTTCTTGCTGGTGAAACAAAATCCTCACCCAAAAGTCTTTTCTCTGACCTCTCTTCTCTTCCTACTCTCTCCCTAGGTGATTCATCTAATTCCACAGCTTCAACACCCACCTGATACATGTCAGTCCTAAGTCTCTCTAACCATGGTCTCTTCCCTAGCTCCTAATTGCATTCTTAACTCTCTGTCAACCAGCAACACGCACACATATCCCTGACCCCCACGTTGAGAACTGCAAATCTAGAACCTGTGTGTCCACCTGTCGTTCTTATTTCTGCTCAAGGTACTAGCATCTTCCCTGTCCAGATCTAAACTAGCACACATCTTTCCCCACTTCTTCCTTCATGCCCTTTACGCAACTTGTCAGTTCTCTATCTACACTTCATAGAGGTCTCTGACCTCCTTTCCATCATTTCTACCACTCCAGGCACCCTCCGGGGCTGCCACTGTTAGGGAGAAACACAAATACACTGGCTCACATTCTATCCCCACCTTTTCATCAGTTTGGAAGTTTCAAACCCAATTTAAAATTACTGAAAGCCATGCTCTCCTAGATCTCATCTGATACTGTCATTCTGAATAAAAAGGACCATGCCAGGCCCTTTAAAGAGTACAAAAAACACAGGCTCCCACAATATGAGTTGAAACACAAGGTATAAATGCAAAGAAAGCTAACCAGCAGGAAAAGAGAGCCAGTGGGATAGTATAAACCACAACTTCTCTAGGGTTTCAGAGCAGGGGCGAAGAACTTTACAGATGAGGAGCTTGAGGCTTTAAAAAAAAAAAAAAAGAGTAACTTGCTTAAAAGTTAACATGCTGTGTCAGAATTCTCTTGGTTGCCAGAGCCCACATATCGTACTGCACCCAAATTCCTACATTTCTACTACAGCTGGGACGATTCCAGGTGGCGTCAACTTTTAGACACTCCACATGTTTATGAATGATAACTGTGTAGACAGCACTGTCTAGCTGACCTATACTGATGCTCCGAGGAGTTTCAGAGTTTTTGGTTTTGAGGTTTTGGTTATGACAGTGGTGTAGTGGTGGTATTTTCTCGATGCTCTTGATGTCTGAGTTTAGCTGTAAATCTCTAGCTGTGTAGTAATGATGTTTCTGGCCAGAGCATATACATTTGGAAGAACTCCTTTCTCTTCTCAATTATTTCTATTTCTTTTAGAAATGGCATCACCCCAAGACTGCCAGGCTCTTCTGAGTCAGGAATGGAGATTTGAGATTTAGGAGTGAGAAGAACATGTTTCCCTGGAAAGCCAATGCAGTGACTCTTTATTCTAAATGGATGAACCCTCACTCCAGTTTTGCTATTAGTTTGCTGAAGATTTCAAAGCAAAAGTCACAGTGTGTTCAAGGAAAGAAAGAAGGAAGGAAAGATAAAGAGACAGAGAGGGAAGGAGGAGGAAAGAAAGAAAAAATGAAAGAATGAAGGCAGAGAAGGGAGGAGGGGAGGAAATAAGAAAAGAAGAAAGGAATCAAGAGAAAAGAGAAAAGAGAGAGAGAGAAAAAGAAATATTCTTATGCAAGGTTTCAGAGTAAAAGGGAAAATCCCTAGGATCACAGCCAATTGTCATAGGAGAAATTTTTCCTCCTGATCTATTTTTGGCAGTCTGTTCAACTTCATGCATCATTGTTTTACTTATGGCATGTACAGTAGCCAGAGAAAAACCCATAATATCTTTTCTGTCTGGTGGGAATCTAATATTCCTAAGCACGGTGACAAACGGCCTGATCACAACATTTTTTTTTTCTCCAGACATCATAGTGTTTTAAATATCTCTGAATCTGCGGAATGCATTTAAAGAGCCTAGGCCTCAACATACCAAACACAGAGACCATGGTACAAATTAGCAGACAGCATGGACCAGTCGGAGAAGCACCATTTTTAAAGAGGCTGTCAATGAGCACAACGCCATGAAGAGGAATGTGAAGGAACAAAGAATGTGCAAGCTCCAGGAAGCATCCATTTTTGAGGAATATTTTCTTCCTTTTAAAGTAAGAACATTACTCAAATATTTAAGCAAAGGCAGAAAATAGATTTAACTATGGGAAAAATAATTATAAATGAGTTAAGGCAGCTTATGGCTTTCACCACTTTATCCTCTATTTTCATTTTAATTTCTGAAAAGGGCCATGTTTTGTTGTGCAGCTTTTGAATCATGCTAATTCACTGCTTCAGTTGTTTCTATCCTTCAGTGGAGAATTTTTTAAAATGTGAATTCTTCACAGGAAAATATCTGTGACATTAAAAACTGACTCACGTTTCCTAGTTTTTCATGAAACAATGACATTTTTCCCTTTGATGCTCTCATCTAACTCCACAGGAAATTTTACTACTGAGCTGCTTTCATCTCTTTCCTGGTTTGAAGATAAATGATCCTTGGTCTCCTTTAGACCTGCATAAATCACAAAGCAATCTCCTAAGAGATGCCTGTGGCAAGCAGCTTCAACTAGAATCAAAAGGACAGTCAGAAATATCCATACTGCTTACACAAGGAGTAATCGAGGCAACGTAATCCAAATACTGCACTTCCTTTTCTTATTCATACAAAGCGTGGTGCGCAGGGATCTTTGAGAAACATGAATTAGCTCCTCTCTGACATGAGCACCGTCTTGCGTGTTACAGGTAACTCCAACTTCTCTGCTCTTCCTCAGCAGGAGGAAACCCAGTTCTTACAAGGAATACAGTAATGAAGAACTCCATTTCTTTGTTTTTTTTTTTTAATTATTATCTATTTTTTTCTCAGTACATAAACAACATTAATGGGATACCCAGTGGAAGAGAAAAGGGTCATTGACCATAATCCTGCCATCTAACGAATTAAAGAATTTCCATTTGCTTGTGCCCATGCATTATTTTTCCATAGGACCTGTTGGGGCTGAGATACAATTTCTCATCGCCTTTCTTTTTTTGTTTTTTTTCCACTTAACAAAGGCATTTTCTTTATAGGACACATGATCTTCCCATTTGTGGGAAGCTATGGAACTGCGTCAGGTGATTCATACCTCGACTTATGTAACTTGCATTTGGTCGGACCACAAGACTATTTTTGTTTTTGGATTACAAGCAATCTTTATTTCTTTTAATGTGCCCATAATGTCCACATCTTCTTCAATAAACATATGTCCTACTTTTAAATTCAAGAAAAAGAAAGCTGACTTGAAAGCTGTAGGCTTATTAAGAATTAGTAGTATCACAACATCAAAATGAGTATAATAGAAATGTAAATAAAAGGGACCAGGAGACTTTAAAAGGCAGGGTAAACAAGCGGTTACTAGCACAGGCTCTGCAAATAAACTGAGTTTGAACATGAGATCTGCCATTAATGGTCAAGGGAATTGGGTTGACCATGCTGTCTCTAAGTTCCCAATTTATCTGTCTATAAAAATGGGGACAAGCTAGCGTCTCCTTTAAAAGATTATTGAGAGAAACAAATGAGACCGAGGACATAAATTCCATAGCATCTCTCCTAGCTCACAGTAACCACACAAGAGATGTTGACTGCTTTTATTATTAATAATAAAGAACTTTATTTTTTTAGCTGATGCAAGTATACAAGGAGATAAAAGAAAAATCCTCTAATTTATTGAAGAGGGGTGAGGTCTAATTCGAAATTTTCTCTATTGCTATGCAATTCTCCCTCCATATTCTCTTTTTTCAGGGTTAACAAAGGGGCTGCCTCAGCAAGTGGTGGTGCAAGACTCTAAGCTTTGATCTTGCATAATGGTGATGGGGTTACTAGGGGCCTAGCCACCCCAGAGCACAGCAGGTGGGAGGTGCGTGGCACTTAGACATCTGTTAAGTCCAATTGCCACATTGTGTCAAAAGGAATTGAGGCCTTGAGAAGTAAAATGATGCATCCAAAGTTACAATTAACAGGACTCAACCACAGTCTCCTACTTGCCTTTGTTCATTGCTTCCGTTCTGTTGCAAGTCTGGCTTTGTTTACAAAGTATTAAGCATATCCACAAGAATTCATACAGTGAACTTAGCCGCCCAGCCCTGAAGTCTTTCTCAGCCTCTTGGCTTCTGTGGTGAGGTCACCTTTCCTGGAAATCCCTATGATTTCTTTCTGCAAACTCTTACCCATGCGTGTGCCAGTAACATCAGCAGAACCAAAACTAGTGATTACTTGTTAAGAAGAATAAGAGAACTCTTTGAGCTCAGTCAAAACCACACTCAAATCTAAAACGTCATTTTCTTATATTTCAAAATGGGGTTGTCAGGTTCTTCTTTATCTACTCTTATTTCCTTTTTCTCCCTATTTCTTTCCACATTTGTGTATATGTTTAATTTATTCGTCCTTTCCTCTGGCACTAGAAGAATCCAAATTTTTCTAATAGATCACTTCAAGGTAATTATAATCTAAAACAGAAAGTGTTCAGTATGTCATAGTGGAGAAATCTATTCTCAAGGCAATCATAGTATCTCAAGAAGTTGTTTAAAGTATGAATAAGCATCTGAGCTACAGTTTATCTACAAACTTACCACTGCTGTTAGAAAAAAGAAAAAAACACATTTCCAATAAAGTATCACCTGAAGAAATCTTTACAAAAACTTGTAAAATCCACTGGCTTCCACCCAATCAGTTGGCTTTTCCCTAAAGGTGTTCATAGCTTTGTCTTGAACCATCAGCGTGTTTTTAAAAAAAGATTTTAGGCTCTCTTCATTTTTGACAGAAAAACTGTAAGTTATGTGTCTCTATAATTTTTAGGATTTTAAAGAAACTTAGCTTTAGAAGTTTTTAACATCCTGCATCCACTAACTCAAATTAGCTTAGTTTGAGTGTTGCCAAGTAGAGAGAAATGAATAAAAGTGATGTGCAATTAGCCCAGCTTTAATATGAAAATAATTGCTTCAAAAATGCTTCGTTCTGTTGGACAAGCTAAAAGTTACCAAAGTACAATATAGTTCAACTTACATCAAATTTCCACAAGCTTCAAATTTATATTAGTTGAATTAATGTTTATTAGGTTTACTTTTTATAACAGCATTAGGTTTATAGGGAAATCTTATTTCACAAGCATGTTCTTGGGAATATTCATTTCTTTTTCCCTTCCCATATGCCCCATGTTCTCCACCATGCAGACTCACCTACCTATTACCATCCCTAACACATAGCCAGGAAACAAAAACTCTGCCTTGTACCATAGCTAAATAAAATCAATACATATTTACCATGCAACCATGGTGTGTGCAATATAACACAAGCTGATATGAAAATGAAAAAATCTGTGCCCAAATCACAGAATTTAAAATCTACATCGTATTTCCTTGTGTCCCTGATAAGTACAGCCCAAACAATGAGCTCTATGACCAGGGGGCCAGGGAAACAGCCTAAGAACAACCATGGACTCTTGGCCAAGCTGTTTGCTTTCAGATGCTGGAGCAGGCAAAGGCAGAACCTCCCTTTTAAGAAGCAGTTTCCAATTTTTTTATATAAGCTCCTGAGACATTGGTTTAGGCCAAACCGAGCACATTCAGGCTTTGCAAAACCCTGATAGTCATTGTCATCCCCATTTTAGAGATGTGTAAACCTGGGCACAGACAGTTCAAACTTCAGGGTTAAATAACTCTAAAAAGTGGCGATGTAAGAATTTGAACACAGAACTAACTCCAACACCAAATTTCTCAATCAGACTCTAATCACCTACTTTTCTAGCTTATTTACCCGCCACCCCCACCTCTATTCAGGAAGATCAAGCTCATTATAAAGAAACAGAAAAAGTTTTGAGCTAGAATGCAAACCTTAGTTATAGCCATCAACAACTTTTCTTTTACTATTATTATTGCACTAAGCTATGTAACATGAAACATTGTTGCCCAGCATTGTACTAAAGATATATTGACTAAATATAAAACCAGCCCATTAACTTTTAAGAATTTTCTCCTCCAAATTCTGTATGGAATGTGCAAATTAATTAGGCTCTAGAGCTATAAACTGGAGATAATCAGCCTTAACCAGCTGAAGAGCTACTATGTCATCCACTAGTCAGAAAGCCACCAAATAACTAAGCACATTTCTGACATAAAAAAGCACATAAACATTTTATTATAAAATAACAGTACATTCATCCAAATGGCTAAATAGAGGTTGCTGCCTGAGCTTCAACATTTTTCAACTCAGAAAGAGGTCTAGAATTAATACCACATTTTCAGATCCCATCAATTCCTCTGCTGCTGACTAGGCTGGTGAGCTAATGTCAGGGAAAAGACTAACTACGGTCATAAAGTTAACTATATCTAAAAGGTAATAATAATAATAGTGAAAATGCTACTTTTCATTTGTTTCAAATGGATAATTCTGTTTCTCAATACACCTGGGTTTAAGTCAGCTCTCTAGCATTGTAGCAAATTATTCAAGTCTCACCTGTAAAATTGGGGTAATAAAGACTCTCTCAGAGGCTCACTTAACAAGCTAAAGGTAGCTGGTACACAGTGAAGACTGTTCAAAAAAGGTAGCTATTATTCTGAGGCATTTATGAAAGAGAAAAAAGTCAGTGGGCATTTAAGGTCTGAGTTTCTCAGGAGGACAGGGTTGGCTTGGTGTTTTCATCTGTAATTTCTTTCAGCGGCACTTGCATTCAGTATCTCATCCATCATAGCCCCGTGTGCACGACGTAGGCCATTAACACATATGGTTCCGGCTCTGCTTCACGGATAGGAATGGATTGCTCAACAGGAATTGCTGTGTTCTTATGTTTTAAGTGCTATTGTCCCCTGAGGCTTTCAGTATGTCACTCTATTTCAAAAACAAGTGGCTCACATGTCTAGAAAACCATGTGTTGAAGCTCACTGTTAGAGATTCTGTTTATTCACAAGCAGGTCATCAGCTTAGAGAGAAAAGGTCCTTATTTTAACTCCAGGCTCATATGCATAACTACAAAGAGTTGGGGTGCTTAATGGTTCTTTTGTCAAGCCACCCTGAGGTCAGTAGTCCTTTCACGATTAATTCATGGGAAAGCAGATATTCTTGTGATGTGTGGCATAGGAAACAAGTGGCATAGGAAATATATTGGATTTACATAGTGCCAGAGGATATATGTAAACTGAAACACTGGAGAAAACACCTTTGTGTGATTCCATCAGGAAGGACATGTGATTTTGCTTTTTTGTCTCTTGGTTGCTATTATCAAAGCCCTTTTTTGCTTTATGATCCAGAGTCTGCCCAAGCTAATTGATTGAATAACAACTGCCTGAGGCCTGGACATAAGGACATGCTGGCCCTCCGAGCAGGGACTTTCCACTTCCCTGCTGTGTGAGCTGTGTGAATTACCTGAGTTCTCTCAGCCTCTGTTTCCCTGTTTATAAAACAACAACAAAAAGTAGGTTACCTTTAAGATACCCTGTCCCAGCTCTAAAGGCCTGTAATTCTACTACTATCTTTCTTTTTCAAATTTACTGCTTTGTCAAGTATTTCATTTTCTAATGATGAATAGTATGGAACAGAATAAACAACTGCTACCTGGAAGATATAATTAAGTCTATATATTATTTTCTATAACTAATCTGCAATGGGTTTTAATTTTATTCATAATTACTAACTTCAGGCTTAAAATATCTGTATATGAAGCAGGAATACTGCACCATTTTATAGCCTCTTCTTCTCATATTAATAAAGTAGCATAATAAAACACCACCCACACAAATGATAAGCCTCATTCTATCAAGGGAAAGTATAATTAGCAAATTAAAGAGTTGAACTTACACTTATATTCCCAAGGTTTTTCATTTAAGTAAAGCCTATGACCTAAATCACAGTGATTATAATACTGCCCTAAGTAAATAAAAGTATGTCTGCCTTTCATAATTTATGTTTAATTTCCCATTTTTCATTTTCAAAATAAAAGCTCTGTTCTGTTCACACTCTGATTTACTGAAGATTTTTCTTAAATCATATCTTGTGAAAATAGACATGCAAACACAATGCATGGATTTTTTGACCCCCATAAACATTAGCTTGTATCTTTGCTGGTGATATGCAAATAGAAAGATGGGTGCTTTCAATTTAGAAAATGCTATACTTTCTCTATTCAAAAAACATTCTTTGAAAGAAGGGTTACTATCTTTAGTCTGCTTTCTCTACATGTCTCTGGAAAAACAGGATATATAAATTGGTTTTAGATGCAGTGCTCCAGAAAACACAGGAAATTCTGAAATGAGAAGGAGACACGCTTCCTCGGGAACACACTCCCTCAGATCAAAAGGTCACCCGGCCAGTTCCTTAAGACAAATGTGCTGAGGTGGAATAGATACCTCAGATCACACAAACTGAAGCTCACATCCTTGTTCTGCCCCTTGCTGGTTTCATCTTTACCCACCTCCATGTCTTCATTTGTAAAATGGAGGAAGTACCGCCTAATTCAGTGGTCCCCAACTTTTCTGGCACCAGGGATCTGTTTCCATGAAAGGCAATTTGTCCACAGACCAGGGGAGTGGGGAAGGTTTTGGTTTCTGCCCACTGCTCACCTCCTGTTGTGAAGTCAGGTTCCTAACAGGGGGTCAGGGACCCCTGACCTAATTCAAAGAATTTGTGCAAAAATTAAGTTAGATAATATATATAACATACTGTACAACAAAATCAACCAAGAAATCATGGAGGTTATTGTTGTTTTTATTACTGTTGCTGCTTTTATCATCATTGCTACTATTATCCCTGCTATTAATTACTACATCAGGAAGAATATAATCCTGGGGGTGAGGGAACACCATGGTTTCAGCCGTGACATTTAGGCAGCAGCATTGGTTTCCCTTGGAGAGTCTTGCTCAGGGTGAGGGAATTGGAGCTCAAAGACACCCAGAAAACTGCCAGCACTGAAGACCTCTAAGGATGCTCAAAACATTCTTCCCAACCCAGCCTGAGGCTGCATCACTGTCTACCAGGCTTCCTTCTGCCCTCAGGCACTCACTCCACTTCTGGTTCCATACCAGCCTTCCTAACTTACTTTGTGCCCTCCTGCTTGAATCGTCATAACACCCCGGCTTCAGTGACAGATAATTGGATACATCCCATTGGATCACTGCTCCTACAATTGGGGGAAGCAAGGGATTGGAGATGTGTCAAGCAGAGGATAAGGGCTGAACTCAGCACGTGGCACATACACCCCTCCATTATCAACTAGAAAATCAATTTAGTGTGTTAGTGACCAGTAATATTTTTCATAAAATAGAATAGGAAATATCAGCACATACATCATGCAGAAAGTAAAATATTATTTTGTTCAGCTTTATTTCAGTTATGTGTATGAGTGCATGTCTATCTGTGTTTGTATATACATGTGTGTGAACTGGGTTACAGTATAAAATATACTTCTTTTTGTTCTCATTTGAAAGAGAAGATGTTTAAGGTCCCTTTTAACTAGAAAGCTTATAGTTCAATAAATCTCCAAAACCTGTAGAACTGGGATTTAAAATGCCAGTAGTTTTTAGTTTCGATTAAGCGATAGAAATCTATTTACTTTAGTAAATAGGTAAAGTAAGCACAGAAAAATGTTCTTAGCTAGTGATTCTAAAACTATTGGAAAAGATATAGTCTCTAAATATTTTTGATTAGAGCCTCTCTTTGAAGTCTTTTATAAAAATAAATTTAAAAAATAAAACAGCAATAGTTTGGAGGCCTTGGTTTTATTGGGTTAGTCTACTTATTTTCCAATAAGATAGACTGTATTTTCTTGGATTCTCAAACCACTGTGGAGGGTAATTGCAGCCATGAAATTAAGAAACACTACCTCCTTGGAAGGAAAGCTATGAAAAAGCTAGATAGCATATAGTCAAAGCCATGGTTTTTCTAGTAGTCATGTACAAATGTGAGAGTTGGACCATAAAGAAGGATGAGCGCCAAAGAATTGATGATTTCAAATTGTGGTGTTGGAGAAGACTCTTGAGAGTCCCTTGGACAACAAGGAGATCAAACTAGTCAATCCTAAAGGAAATCAACCCTGAATACCCATTGGAAGGACTGATGCTGAAGCTGAAGCTCCAATACTTTGGCCACGTGATGTGAAGAGTTGACTCATTTGAAAAGACCTTGATGCTGGGAAAGATTGAGGGCAGGAGGAGAAGAGGGTGACCGAGGACAAGATGGTAATATAGTATCATCAACTCAATGGACATGAATTTGAGAAAACTCCAGGAAATAGTGGAAGATGGAGAAGCCTGGCATGCTACACTCCATGGAGTTGCAAAAAGTCAGACACAACTTAGCAAATTAACAACAATAACAACTACTAACGATGGTTAGTCTCATTCATTATTAGTGAAATTTCTACCTCAACCCCCAGAGAGGTGCCATAGCACAAAGTTCTGTGGGTCCCTTACCCTTATCACCATGTGTAAACACAAAGCCAAGAAGGAAGTCCTCACGTTCAACATCTTTTTATTCTAGTTGGTCTGGCACAGTGGGTTGGTACTAAGGTAATTATTTGCTCTTAATATTATTTAGTTGCTATCCTAGCTTACTTTCCATATAAATGATGTATTAACAATTTGAACATGTGCCCTGGGAGAGTTTTGCAATTAGAACCATTTTTAAATCAAAGAAATAAACACTATAAACAAAGCACAGCTTTTTAAGTGGCTTTCTAAGGCTTATTGCAATTAGTCACTGGCTTAAGAAGGCAACTCCATTATCATTCTGTTGAACATGAGTCACCCATACTTTGTGGCCATCAGTGCAGAAATAAACACGTTGCATCTTCCTTTATATGTCTTTGGTATTGACAGACTCCTCTGTTTCAGGAATTTTGATTATCAATGAAGTGAAGTGAACACTCAGTCATGTCCGACTCTTTGCGACCCCATGGACTGTAGCCTACCAGGCTCCTCAGTCCATGGGATTTTCCAGGCAAGAGTACTGGAGTGGGTTGCCATTTCCTTCTCCAGAGGATCTTCCCCACCCAGGGATCAAACCCGGGTCTCCCACAGTGTAAGCAGATGCTTTACCGTCTGAGCCAGGTGAATTATCAATATGTGATTATCAATATGTGAACCATAATTTTCAAATCAAAACTGTAGACATAGTTCCTGAGATGAAATTTTTTATAAAATTCTGATTTTATAATTTCTTATAAAATGTCTTATCCAATCAAGTTGTGGCCATCACTTCACATTTGTTTTGACTTTTTATTTTATATTGGAATATAGCTGATTAATAATGTTGTTATAGTCTCAGGTGAACAGTGAAGGAACTTGGCCAAACATATATATGTACCCAGTCTCTCCTAAACTCCCCTCCCATCCAGCTGCCACATAAGGTTGAACAGAGTTCACTGCATTATACAGTAAGTAAATCCTTGTTGGTTCACTACACATTTGTTTTGATGTTAAAATAAAATGTAAATTTAAAAGAAAATAGTTCTAGCCCTCTGAAACAATTTTGAACTGACTTAGGTTTCCTAACCACATTTAATAGCATCTGGGAAGAGGCACTGTCGCCCACCCCCACTGCCCTCCCTTCACCCTTCCATGGCCCCCAGGTCTGCAGGATTTTATAAGTACAGTATTCCCCAACTTGAAAATACCAGCACATGTATACACATAACTGTATGAGATGTGGGCTAGCATGCACATGTATCCTCATTAGTTCCTGAGTTCCTTCAGACTATGACTCAATTTTTGTGACACATATATTGTTATTATATTACTTGCCCTGAGTCATTCAGTTACTATTTATCAAATACTAGGATTTCTCAGTTATTTTTATTGATTTGTGGAGTTGATGGGTCAGAATATTTGAAACTGAGACTGTCTCAGAAAAGGAGACGTATGGTCCAGAAATGAAGCAGGCATCCCTCCAAAGGGGCGAAGGCGTGACAGAGGCTTGCCTAGGGCAGCAGAGCAGGCCCAGCGCAGCTGTCAGTTAAAGGAGGGGGAATTCCAATGACCATCACCATCACAGCTACATTCCTTGAGTGCTCACTATGATCAGGGATCATGCCAAGTACTTTCTGTGCACAACCTCAGTGAACACTCATAAAAGCCCTGACAGAAGCCATTCAACCCTGTTTTATAGATAAGGAAGTAGGTTTGGAGAGAGGGCACTTAGATTTATTAGAACCTGGGATCAGAACCCAAGCCTTCCCAATTCCAGAGACAGTGCTCTGGGATCCGAATCTGCACTTAGATTTATTAGAACCTGGGATCAGAACCCAAGCCTTCCCAATTCCAGAGACAGTGCTCTGGGATCTGTCTCTGGACCAACTGTAACACCCATTAGACCTTTAGGAGGCTGCACACCCCTTGACTGTAATAGTGCCTGCCTAAGCCCTCCGGTTGTCTTTTCAATCCCCACCTCTCTTATTCTCTGGGCTCTAAAACTAGGAAAATGTCTGCGGTGGGACGGGCAGTCAGGAGGCATTTTTTCATTTTTTCCTTTAAATAATTCTCATAACTAATGCAATTTACCATTCCTGACTCCTCACACTTTCCCCCTCAACATGTTCTTTTTTGATTATTTATTATTATTGTAATTAACATTTATTGGACACATTACTGTGCAAAAATATGGAGGAAGACAGACTCCCCCAGCCTTTTGGCTTATGATCCAAATATTTAGATTGTAAACACAATGTTTTTGGCAGGTTAATTCTGTATGAAGAAATAGAGCATTTGCAGGAAATGTCAGATGCTTATTTTATGATCAGCGTAAGGAGTAATTTACCCCACACAAAGATTTGGACTTGGCAAGCAAGTCCTGTCTACCTACCCACGTGTGAATAAGGCAGGGACAAGGCTTCTTCCTTGCCATGATTTTTAGGAAATGGGCATTTTCAACTCTCAGTAAATGTAGTGGCAGGAAGGGGCAAGGGAGGTGGTTGTTGGTGGCCAGCATGGCAACAGGACAAAAGGCATTAATAACAGAAGTTTCTGCATCCCCCTCTTTATAGTAAAAGATAAACATGCTGCTTTTAAGAGATGCATGAAACATTACAAAATTAGTCTACTTATTCCTCTTTAACAATCTGCGCAATAAGACCCCAGCATATAAAGGAGATAACTCCAGCACGCTGGCTTCAAAGCTTTCTGCCCATGTGTCATTTCTCCTCTAGAGACATGGTTTGAACCCCAGACATACAACGGTTTGCATTTAAGAAACTGAGTCAGGACTTCCATGGCAGCCCAGTGCTTAGGACTTCGCCTTCCAGTGCTGGGGGTGCGAGTTTGATCCCCAGTCCGGTAGCTAAGGTCCTACATGCCTCTTGGCCAGGAAACCAAAACACAAAACAGAAGCAATATTGTGACACACTGAATAGAAACTTTTAAAATAGTCCACATCAAAAAAATACAACTGAAAAAAAAAAATTGTGCCGATTTCATGTGGCATGATATTGAGGACTCAAGATGTAGGAGAACTCTAAATGGCTAACCTGATAATATTACTTATAATCTTAATAGTACTCAATAACCAACACTATGGATTACATGAAGGTAGAGAAAAGTTACATCTCTGGGGTGACTTGCATAACAAATTTCCACTAAAAGGAGACTGTGCACTTTCACAGTTCAAAAAGCTGGAAGGTTTTATTAATGATCTATGAGCAAGCATGAGTGCTAAGCTGCAATGAACCATGGAACAGAAAGGAATTTTAGTCCAGCACCTTCATTCCACAGTTAAGTAGGAGACCATGTGTATCATCCACCATCAAGCAGCTGGTGAGGAGCAGGATTAGGACAGGAATTCAGAATCTTGTGGTCATCTCATACAGAGCTCTTGCCAACATGTTATGCTATCCCTGTGTCTTTTTTAATCATAAAACAAAATTACACACTGAATAAGCAACTCTTGGGTAATCCCCATATTCTGAGTCATCTGAGCATCATCACAAATTTGGTAGACCCAGAAAGGAGGACTCCCAGCTACTGCTACAGACAGTCCCCCCACGAATTCCAAGATACCACAACAGGGCTTCTGTTTAGCCTGCACGTAAAGCATCCCAGCCAGGGTACAGCTGAATTGGTCAGAACCTGTATGCTATCAGTTGTTAGATATTTTGACCATCACCCCTGCTTTCTGGGAGTTCCTACAGGCATCAGAGCATCGCTGCATGAATACACACCACCACTTCAGTTATACTTGCAGGTGGCAACATTTGCAACTTTTCAGAGCAAAGTATTGCTGTAAGATGGAGAAAAGTTAAAATGACTCTGATAAAAGCCACAGAGCCATCCCCTTCAGCCGGCTTAATTTTCTTTTCCCATAGCTATAAATTTTGGCCACATAAGAACAAGAAATCTGACAAGAGTAGCCTTTTTAATGCTTGCTTTATAGTTTAAGTAACTAGCTAAACCACTATTGAAAGCCGTTAAAGGGGCAGGTTCTTTCCCCATCTGGTTCATCACATGAGTTTGACACCTTGTTTACTGCACTATAAAAAGAGAGGTATGCCCTGGGTTGCTCCATACCTGATATTGAATCACATTATTGTAAACCAGTTGTTCAGTTAAAAAAAAAAAGCCTTCCAATCTTTCAGCCTATTGACGAAATCTGTAATAAATAATGTATGTGTCAATCGGATGATAAGAGGGCTTGGAATTGTGCCCTTTCGTTAGTCTTTAAGAAGACACCCACAATATCGGCGAGTGCCTCCAGTAGCAGGGATCTTAATAAAGGGGCCTTAGACGATGCCACATTTTGCATGGGAAAAGACTAGTTTCTGCTGTGATACAGTGTTTTTGCAGTGACATTTAGATGAGTTTAAAAAATGGCTACTACATAAATTTAGCAATCTCTGGCTTGCACCATATTCTATGCTTTGAACATAAAGCTCCCTTTTTCTTTACACCTTTGGTGTTTCATTCATTAGGTTTTTGTAATGGCATGCATTAGTGATTATTTGGGGTTGATTAACAAATGTAACGTCTTCCTGATATATTGTATACATAAGCGGAGGATGATTTTTTCCTTTTGAACGGACCGCTATGCAGCCTTCAGGGAGAATGAATGACCTTGTCCATCCATATATTTATATAACTTCTCTAAAAGGCAGCCAGCCTAGTCTTTTATACCACAGCAAAGCCGTAAATGTTTCTTATCCGTTTCAGTTAGTTAATTCTATTTGCAAACTTACTCTGCTTGTGAATTGGCCTGCCAAAATATATGATGAGGCCTCAGATTTTTAATCCAGCTTCCACTTAAAATCAGTAACATTGTACCATTTCTTTTTCCATATAACTACAAAAGTAATCTTTGAGAGAATGACCCAGAGAAAGATTATCTAAAATTCATTTCAGAAAAGCCAAATGTTGGATCTCAGTGTTTCCATGTAGTCTAGAAACTGGGGGCATCATTGCCAACTATCTGAGTGGAGCATTGCACAATATGCTTTGCCTATTTTCTAGCAGAATATGAGTCTAACCACACCAAACAATTTAGTCTATAGACCCAGTTCAGACCTAAAAAGCAACCTAAATATATTCCTTAAGAGAAAAGAGAGCAGAAAAATCTTGCTGATCTTAGTTTCTTAAAGGAAATGTTAATGTTCTCTTGTAAAAGAGAGTTTATAATGTGTTACAGAAAATGAAAGACTTGAGTGATGTGAATGCAAAGTGGTATGGCATGGCCCATTGCAGAATGGACTAGATTAAGAGTCCAGAGGTCTGACCCCAGCCCTTCCAAGAACTAGTTCCACCATGCTGGGCAAATTACTTCTCTTTCTGTGGCTCAATTTTCTCATCTGTAAAATGATGGCACTAGCCTTGGTTCTCTAAGGTCCCATTCAACTCCGTCATGTTGAGGCTATGAGTCTATAAAAGATCTGAGATGGCTAAAATAGGAGGAGGAGACAGATGGTATATTGGGCTCAAGAGCTCTGATGAAGAAAAGTAATACGAGTCAAGAAGTGGAAAAAGAAAAGCAGACACAATTCTATATAAAACAAGTAAAAAAAAAAAAAAAAATGAACAGACCTGGAAAAGTAACTAAAGAGGTGAAAGTGTTAGTCATTCAGTCATGTCCAATTCTGTGCAACCCCTTGAACTATAGCCCACCAGGCTCTTCTGTACACGGAACTCTCCAGGCAAGAATACCAGAATGGGTAACCATTCCCTTCTCCAGGAGATCTTCCCAAACCAGGAATCAAATCTGGATCTCCTACACTGCAGGCAGATTCTTTACCATCTGAGACACCATAGCTAAGGGCAAAGTCCATTTTCAAAGATATGGGAAATAAAATTGACAAACAAGACAGAGATGTATGAGGAAAAGAGCATGTCAACAATTAAAATATTGCTCATTAGTATGAGCAGAAATAAAAGAAAAATAATGTCCAGTAGGAATTCAGATCATAATATATTCATATTACCAAATTCTTAAAAAGGATATCTATACCTGCCAGTAAACAAGCATTTTTTTAATGTAAACTTGCATTGTCCTTTATGTGTCTATTTGTCTCTGGTATAAGCCAGGCTGGCGAGCATGATCTCATATGACATGTAATAGGGATTCCCCATTACACAGTGAAGTGACTGCCTATTGCTATAGACTATTTTTTCTCCCTCCAAAATTTGCATGTTGAAATTATAAACTCCAGTGTGATGGCCTTATGAAGTGAGGCCTTTTGGGGGTGATCAAGTCATGGGATGGAGCTCTCCTGAATAGGATTAATGCATGAAGATAAAAGAGGCCCCAGAGAGCCATCTTTTTGCTTCCTCTTGGGAAGACAAGGCACGAGGAGGGCCCAGAAAAGCACCTCCACCAGAACCACCCCCAGGCCGTCATCCTACTCTTGCACCTCCAGGCTCCAGAACTACAAAAACCAAATGTTTGTTGTTTGTAAGTCACCCGGTCTGGGATCTGTTCTAGCAGCCCGAATGGACTAAGACAGAAACATAGCAAAATTAAATAAATCGCCCAATGTCACAAAGCAAGTAAGAGACAGAGCCAAGATTCCAACGTGAATCAGAGGATTCTGAAGTCTCTTTGCTGTCTCTTTGACACAGGGAAGTCTTCAATATTAATAAAGGTTAAGTGCTGCAGAGGGAAGTAACCTGGCTTAGGGAGTCAGAGAAGGCCTCCTTGAGGAGGGGACATGAGAGCTGAGACCTGAAGATGTGCTGGAGGTAAGCAGGCAGAGGGGAAAGCTGCTTCAGGTGATTATCAAATAATTACACTTCACTTTTATTCACAAAGGCTGTTGTACCATTAACATGGGCTAAAATAGCTTTAAGCACACTTTTAAAAAATTAGTAATCCCAAGGGAGTACAGAATTATCTTTTTATGTAAATTCAGGGTTAGGCAACCATTTCTCCCCAGGCTGTGCTATAGAAATAGTCTCTAAGACTCACTCCTGGTTCACAGGGCCAGGAACTAGAGACTCTTAAAAAAAGCCCTCACTTCCAGATGATGAGAGTAGGGAAGCTAGAGAGATAGGTGTTTCAAAGTGCTTGGCTATTCTGTATATAGAGGATCCAAGTTCTATAAATGAAGAATAACAGGAACCAACCAAACTGTGGCCTTCTCTCCATCCATTAGGCCGGGTGGTGGGTGCTCACTGAGGGAGAGCAGGCAGGATTCTCAGTTCTACGGTTAAGAAGAGTTTCTCTGGTTAGGACAGAGACCTTCTTGGTCACAACACAGCAAAGGGAGCAGATAAGGTGGTCAACTTTGGCCTTGCTCTTGCAGGAAGTATGGGTGTCCATGGATGCTTGTGGCTGTGCTGTCTGGGAGGTATGAAGTGAAGGCACCCTTTTTTTGTGTCAGGGGGCATGTATTGAAAGCTAGATCTAGACCACTTCTGAAATATATTTTACAATTCTGGGTCTAGGAATTTTTATGCTTTGCCCTGCTTCTTCCAGAAAACTTGCTCCTATTTCTCAGAGAGGAAAGAGGTCACGTCTATAACCTAGCCTTGTGCTGTGCTTTGCTAAGTCGCTCAGTCATGTCCAACTCTTTGAGACCCTATGGACAGTGGCCTGCCAGGCTCCTCTGTGGGATTCTCCAGGCAAGAATACTGGAGTGGGTTGCCATGCCCTCCTCCAGGGGATCGTCCACACCCAGGGATCAAATCCATGCCTCTTCTGTCTCCTGCTTTCGCAGGTAGGTTCTTTAACAATGCACCACCTGGGAAGTCCAATCTAGCCTTAGGGTTCTTTTTTAAAAGGATAAAATGGCCACGACAGCCCAAGCATTCCTAGAAAACTGTTCTTTCTGCCCGTTTTTTTTTTGTTTTTTTTTTCCAATCATGACTTTCATCTCTAATGATGAACCTAGCAGAGACCTCACGGAGCAGGTCGGCACAACTGAGCAACTAAGCACACACAGAACAGGCATCGTGTGACAACAGTCATACCCACAGACGTACATGCGCTCTTCACTGGCCCGCCCTAGAGATCTGGGAGTCGAATATTTAGCTAAGGGGGAAGGGCAGCAAACTCATATTTATTGACAACTACTTTGTAACTAGCACTTTGGAAAATGCAATGAGCCATTACATCCACCCCACTGAGAGGAGCCGGGTGTTCAGAGGAGGACACCAGGACTCAGGACCTCCACCTTCACACACACCCCTCTTGCAAAGCCTTCTTATTATGTGTGCACTGAGAAAGGCAGGCAGAAAGCATCAGAAATGTGATTGGCTCTTTCACGTGTTGGGAAGATCCCCTGGAGAAGGAAATGGCAACCCACTCTAGTTCTCTTGCCTAGAAAATTCCATGGATGGAGGAGCCTGGTGGGCTACAGTCCATGGGGTCGAAAAGAGTCAAACACAACTGAGCGACTTCACTTTCACTTTCACCTGCTTGGGATAGATTTCAGATGTGTCTAATTATTAGAAGCAGCGCTGATGTGTCCTGCAGACTCTGCCCTTCTTGGGTAACATGGCTGTGGACTTCATCGTAAAATGTTTGCCCACACGGAGAAGCTGCAGGCTGACTTTCAAAGGAATAATTCTCGTGTCTCAGAGTCCCACCCACCACTGAGCAACCAGCTTTGGAAATCCCTTGAAGGAGGGGTGAAAGGTAACTTGACCTCGATTGAGACAGAGCAGCCAGAGGAAGTGGGTGAAGGGGCGTGCAGGGCCCAGAGCAAAGAGCGAGGAACTTGGCTCCAAAGGGGACTGAGGTGACCTAGGTTCCTCCTGCCAACAAGGCAAGTCTGGGAAGAACGCTGATGGAGCAAAGTTTTCCAAAGGAAAACTGCTGTGCGGACTTTAATTTTTCTGTTATTTAAAAATAAACAACAGCCATTTCATTTGCTTCACGTCCCACAGAAAAAATAACTGACCCATCAAAGCCTATGGAGCTGAACTTGGCCTCATATTCCTTTTGCCTCAAGATTCAGTCTTTTATTCCTCTTTTACTAACTTTGTTGATTATTAAAAGGCAACCAAGAGAAAACTCTAGTTTGTGAAAACTAAAAGTACTAGCAAACAGTGAATGTCAGCTGGAATTATTTTTCTAAGGGCACTCATAGGCAACATTCGTCTTACTTCAATAGTTTATTTCCAATTAAGAATACAACATTTTTCTTTTAGGAAAAAAGGCACATACATTCTGAAAGGTTGTATTATTTCTTCACTCCTTAGGCACGGGTGGCAGTGCCAACCATCGAAATCAGCATATGGAACACGTGACTCCCCTCTTCAATGGGGTCATAAACATGGTACAAGTAAATGTTGAAATAATGACTTTCTTTGGACATCGTTTTTAATTAGAGCTGAAAGAGTTTAGAAAAAAATAATAACCACCTGGCAAGCCAGCTCCTCTTTGAAAGCTGAATTAAAATCAAATGAGAGCAATAATTAGGACAGCTGGAAATAATAAAAACAATAGATACCAGAGACATCTTTGACAAAACACAACAAACCAAAGAGACATTACAATGTAAAATCTTAATTGTGTCATAGCTCAGTAAAGCTCTCTCCTTTTCCCCTCCTCAGTTCTTGATCACAATGAAAAATAACATTGTTATTGCTATAGCCTGAATGGGCATGACCATAAACAGAGGTAGCTGCTGTAGAATAGTACAATTTAAATAGAAACAATATTGCAATTTGAATGAATTACCATTTCCTCGTTTTTGTCCCTTGAATGGAGTGCTAATTTTTACTTCTTGCAAGTTGTTTGTAGACTAATATTGGATTAGCCAAAAAGTTCCTTCAAAAAAACCTGAATGAACTTTTTGGCCAACTCAATACCACCATATATATCAAGTCTTAAATTTAGTTTTTTTACATATGGGGCTGATTTGGATTCTAATGTCCAGAATCAGAATTATTCCTGAACTACTGCTAGTCTATTTAAAAAAAACACACACACACAAAAAAACCCTCACCAGAGATGAACTATGCCACTCCTATAGAATGCAGAAGCTTCTGTAGTCACTGCTATTCTAAATAGCATTTTTTTTTTCTTTCCATTTTGCAGAGCTGTGGGGAAAAGAAGGGCCAGAGAAGGGAATGGCATCCCACTCCAGTACTCTTGCCTGGAAAATCCCATGGACAGAGGAGCCTGGAAAACTGCAGTCCATGGGGTCGCTGAGGGTCGGACACGACTGAGCGACCTCACTTTCACTTTTCACTTTCATGCATTGGAGAAGGAAATGGCAACCCACTCCAGTGTTCTTGCCTGGAGAATCCCAGGGACCGGGGAGCCTGGTGGGCTGCCATCTATGGGATCGCACAGAGACGGACATAACTGAAATGTCTTAGTAGGGAGAAGGGAATATGCCAAAATTCTAACAGTGGGTTTTCTTTGAGAAATGGAATTACTGGTCATTTTAGTTTGTATTTATGTTCTTTTCTGTATTTGTTAAATTTTTCATAATTTAAAGCCAAGTATAATTCATGTAAATCCTCCAATCCTATAAATGCATTGAAGAAGGAGGAAATGACCCAGAGACACATTAACAACTTTAAACATAAGCTATAGGCAATGGGAATGGAATGCAGAGGAATGAAGTTCACAGACTCTGCAGCTCCATTAAAGTGCAAATCACTTGCACTGTAAGTTGCGGGTAAGTAGGGGAGGGCCCCAGAGGACACCAGCGCTATACTGACAGCCCAGAGTAGAGCACAGAGCTCGGTGCACATCTGGAAATCGGGTTATCTAGATACTCGGTGAATACCATCCTACATGGTGGTGTGAAAGCCACTTAATCTCCCCAGTCTCCGCCATCAGAATATCTTCCTTTCCACAGGCAAAGCTTCTGCTTCAAGTTAATAGAAACAGAGAGAATTGGGACACCTCTCCCTTTACTTTTTCCTCTCTGTCAAACCAAGATAAAGGTTTTATTCAAACTTTTTTATTTGAGGAGAAGCAGCACCTGAATGAAATTTGTTCATGATCAGAAATCCTAAGAATTAGAAAATTTCCAGGCACCCACAGAAATGATACAATGCCTTGAAGAATGAGGGGAGAAATTGCTGTGACCAGAAACATAGCTATCTAAGCAGTCTTCCTTGAAATAAAAGGGTTTTCCATATACATGCATTTATAAAAGGCATGTCTATAAGAAGAAAACACTGAAAAAATTTTAATTTAATGAAAATGATTCAAGTTTTGTATTTTAGTACCTTGGCAAAAGCAATTTTTTAAAATTTGAATAGCCATAGCTAGCTTAACCTTTTTTACCCCATAGGTTTAAATTGGCCATGACTCCTTTGAAAAATTCACGAAGTCTTGCTTCTACATGTTCAATAACTGTATTTAATTTCCCACAATCTGTCCAATTTGAAAGGCAAAGGGGTATACATAGACAGATCACTGCCTTTTGTTTACCCAATTCTGCAATTAACTAACTCTTTAATAATATTAACTTTATTAATCAGTAATCTTGAACAAATTGTTTGATATTTATAAATTGGTGACAGTCCTACTACTACTACTAAGTCACTTCAGTTGTGTCCAACTCTGTGCGACCCCATAGACGGAAGCCCACCAGGCTCCCCCGTCCCTGGGATTCTCCAGGCAAGAACACTGGAGTGGGCTGCCATTTCCTTCTCCAACGCATGAAAGTGAAAAGTGAAAGTGAAGTCGCTCAGTCGTGTCTGACTCTTAGCGGACCCCATGGACTGCAGCCTACCAGGCTCCTCCGTCCATGGGATTTTCCAGGCAAAAGTACTGGAGTGGGGTGCCATTGCCTTCTCTGGGTGACAGTCCTGCTCACCAAATATTTGTTCAATGAATGAATGCTCTAATAATGCTGATTTCTCATCTTGTAACTTGATGACTTGCTGTGACCTATGACCTATGTGTTCCTATTAAACTGTACCAACAGTTTCCAAATGCAAATCAGTTGATGAATACCAATCCATCAACTAGTGTCAGCCTGTGATGAAATTTAAAAGACCTTGCATACAGTGAAAGCCGTAGAGGTGTGGCAGTGGATAGATGATGAGAAGGGAGGGCAGCTGAGAGCGTCTTGTTACCTCAACCTTCTCCCTTCTTCTTTGGCCTTCATCAGCCAAGCACATGATTCAGAGCCATCTTCAGGATGTGGTCCTGAGTCACTGCCCCTGCCAAGTCTAGCACTGGGGTAGACAGCTGCTAAGGTGGCCACCAATGATCCCCACCTGCTCGTATTCATATTCCTGTGTTGTATGCTCTCCCACTGTACCTGAGTTGGTCTGGGTAAGTTATTTTAAAAATGCAATTTCTGTCTTAAGTGCATTACTAGCCCCTTCCCCCATCTGTTTTGGATCATAAAGTCCAGGGAAAGCCAACTTTTATGTCATGAAAACACTTGGGTACCTACAGAGAGGCTCACGTGGTAAGGCACTAAAGTCTCCAGCCAACAGCCAACCAGGAAATAGTCCATCCACAACAATGCAAGTGAGCTTAGAAAAGACTCCTACGCCAAGTGAGTGTTCAGATTGAGACTGCAGTCCTGGCAAACACTTGTATGCAACCTTTTTAGACACCCAAGACTAGAAACCCCTAGCTAAACTGCTCCCAGATTCCTCATTCGCAGGAAAAAAAAAAAGTTATTTTAAGCTGCTGTGTTTAGGTATAATTTGTTGTACAGCTGCTGCTGCTGCTAAGTCACTTCAGTCGTGTCCGACTCTGTTCGACCCCATAGACGACAGCCCACCAAGCTGTCCCATCCCTGGGATTCTTCAGGCAAGAACATTGGAGTGGGTTGCTATTTCCTTCTCCATGTTGTACAGCAATAGATAGCAAATTCAAAAGTACAAACATTTCTTCTACCTTGGCCCACTCAGATATTCCCACTGGAAGAACAGTTTTCCTCCTTTGCCTTCCGTAAACATTTGTGTCAATATGCTAATCCCCTCACCCCCAGCTGGGGAGTAAGTTCTATAGCTAATTCATAAATATTTTCACTTGAAGTATGCATGTGGTTCTAGACATTGGAATTGTCAAAAAGCCACTACTGTCTCTCTTTCCTCTGCCCCATCATTTTTATACTCACTTTGGCTTGTGGGATCTTTTCTCACAAGTCAATAGAAGGCAGGGAATTTTAAGGAAGAGTTTGACTCCCCTCCTGGGCAGAATATTTAAGTCATACATTATTGTTTGTTTTCAGGCAAACCAGTACAATTATGCAACATAAATTCTTTTAAAGCATCTGGGACTTCAGTTCAATTTAAAATCCTGTGGGGTTTATTACCAGAATGAATGATTATAAAATATATGCATATAAATGAAGAGATAAAAAAATTATAGAGCATATGAGATTTAATGCACACTACTTATAATTCCATGCCAAATTGCTACAAAAGACAGTGGCTATGCAATACCATGTAAAAACGTGGTTTATAATATTTACGGCTTTGGAATGTGGATTTAATATTCTATTGTCATGAATATATATTATAAAACAGAGTAGAGAATTAGTTTCTAGGTGCTAGTAGGAAGGGGAGGAGAAGAAAGGTTTACAGCTGTCATCAGTTTTACTGCCAAAATAAAGGGCCCTCCTTTCACCCCAACACTACACCACTGTGATAATTTTGTGAAAATGGAGATTCTCTATTTTTCAGTGTTCTTATTCAAAGAGCTCATTTGGGGGCAATCTAATTCAATCAATATGAATTGTGTCAAAAAATGTGAAAATATATTTGAGACTTTAAGGGGTTGGGGGAGGAGGAAATAAAAATTGAATCTTATAATCCCTATCTTTGAGGAGATCACAATCTAGAGAGGTAGGCAGGGATGTGCATAAAGAATCTGAACCAGGATTGTGTAAATTGTTGCCGTTGCTAACAACAGGCTCCCACCTCCAGATTCTTCTTTTAATCCATCCTCCTCACTGCTGCCTGAGTTAGTTACCCAGTATAAAAGTCCACTTGTTTCACTTCCTGCACAAAGCTCTCTGTTGCTTAGAAAATACAGTCCAGTCCAGACTCCTAAGTGCAAGGCCCTTCAATGTTCCGTCTGGAACTACCTTGTCATATCCAAATAACACTCTGGAGAACAATGGGCAAGAAAAAAACAGATTTCACTTGAAAAGACTAAGGATTCCAATATAGTTCTTCAAATAGTGTACGGACATCCACTGTTTCCGCAGGGCTCATCCCTTCCTAATTTTTGTCTGCAGCAAGAGAACTAGTTAGTTTCTAAAGAAGGATGGACTCAGGTCAACCAGGAAGCAGCTGGGGCATTCCCTTGCAGGAACTGGTACAGAAGGAAACAAATGGGCGTGTTATTACAAAAGAAATTCACTGATATTTGCATCTCCTTTTCCTAACCCCTCCCAGCTCAGTCCTAGTCCCCCAAAGAGGAGAGTACTGTACTTCTGAATGTGTCAGGTCTTGTATATTTCATTCAGGAAAAGAAACTGCTCTGATATCTCCCCTCAATATAGAGGGGTTGATGAGATTTGGAAAGAGAGAAAATTGCTTAATATTTTTTAGGCTGAGGCAGCAAGACTCAGCATTCTGGAGATGAGAGCTGAGGAGCATGAGAAGAAGGCTTTTTTCTTTGGATTTGAGTTGTTCAGGGGGTAGGGAATTCATGCATGTGTAGAGACAGGCCCTTCTTCATACATCACTCCTACATCACAGTATGCCTGTAGAAGAGAGACAGTCTGAGAGCTCAGCAGGTAGTGGAACCCCAAGCAGTTAGGAGGAAAATGTATGCCTGAACTCCTAGTATAAACAGCCAGGAGATAAGCCCCAAGCACGGAGGAGTAACAAGGATAGCACGTGGACCAATGGCCAACCTCTTCTGCCCCGTGAGCCCCTAATAAACTCCATTTCTGTGCAGTCTCAGAGAAAAGGCAATCAGAGGTGGAGTCTTCCACCAGCAAAGTAGAGGGGGCTCAGAAAAATTTATATTCAATTTAGAGATTTAAGGGATGCATCTTAAGTTTTAAAATCTTTGTATACCAGACAAAGTTCGGGGGCTGTTTCCAGATAAGAATGCTCAGAGCACTGTTTCCAGATGCCTGCAGACCTTTTGCCATGCCAAATCCCATATACCCAAATACATGGGTCTAAAAAGGGCTTCCCACGTGGCTCAGAGGTAAAGAATCCTCCCGCAATGCAGGAGACGTGAGTCCCTGGGTCAGGAAGATGAAGATCCCCTGGAGAAGGAAATGGCAACCACTCCAGTATTCTTGGGAGGAAATCCCATGGACAGACACGACTTAGTGACTGAACAATAGAGGACACCACAGTCCACTTTATGGAAAAACCCACAGGCAGGGGCAGAGCATTGGGTCCTGCCTTGGAGATCCCCTTTCAGGCTATGGAGAGGCTTGTGTGCCTTTTAGCAAGCACTCCATGTTATTCTTATGGGGAGGGTATTCTTCCAACCAGACTTTGAAAAACGCTCAGAAGGTCCTTTCATTGGGGCACATTGCTAGCTGTGAGGAAGGCTCATTTTGTTTGCATTATCCAGGCTCAGCTTCTCACTCCACAACCCAAGTGTCTCAGCAGATTCACATTTAAGACCCACACATACTCATATGGTTTCTACCCAGTATTAAATATTTGTTATTTTTAATCATATTTTATATCTCTCCTACTGAACCACAAATCTCTCTGGGGCTGAGACTTCATTTCATTCATTTGGTTTCCTCCCGCTTATACTTGGCACAGTGCCCTGCAACTAATAAGTGCTTAATAAATGTTTATAGAATGAAAGGACTGCAAAAATAATTAGGTGTTGTTCTGAATCAGCAGCTTGCCTAATTCAATTTAAAACAAAAGACGGTCAAGAGCAGAGTATGGGAAAATGACATTAGTGAGAATTCATAATCATTTCTAATATTTTCAGTTAAAAGGAGAAGCCGAAAATATGGTTTGAAACAGTTCCTTGAAGCGTGTATTTTAATTGCCAAAACATTTTTGTTCTCCGCCCACCCCCCCCCCCCATATATTTAAAATAAAATAGCTGCTCTCTCAGCAGCATATAATCACTGAGGAACATTGACAAGCTCAGGTCACAGCGTCTGCTCCCCACTGCAGGCAGGTTCCATTAGGACTCTTCTCAGCTGTCTTGGTTCAGATCTAGAAAGCATTCTGTGGATACCTGGGAGCAGACTGCTCTCCCTGTTGTCATCCTCCCCAATTTTTTCAGTCAAGATGTTTCTAAGTGAAAATAGGCTTTCTAATCCCCAGACACTCTGTTATACTGAAATACTTGGGTACCTTCTAGGAACCAGGAGTGAGAGTCAAAGGTGGGGTCCTGGTGAACAGAAAGCTGGTTTTGGCCATTGTTGTTGTTTTGTTTGGTTGCTAAGTCATGTCCAACTCTTGTAACCCTGTGGACTGTAGCCCGTCAGGCTCCTCTGTCCCAGGGGATTTAGCAGGCAAGAATATTGAAGTGGGTTGCCATTTCCTTCTTCAGGGATCTTTCTGACCCAGGGATGCAACCCCGTCTTATGTGACTCCTGCATTGGCAGGTGGATTACCTAAGAAGCTCTGCCTTGGCCACAGGCTACCCAGAATTTCCCGGTTGGGAGGCTAGAGTCTGCAGGCTGTCCCCTCAACCCCTCATCTGTTCACTTTATCAACTCAGGCTTCTGGGCACTTTATTGGCTTCAGAGGGGAGAAGCCCAGGCTGTGGGGTTCCCAGACTGCCCCCTCACCTTGCACAGAAGCACGAAATGATTTCTGGCCACTCCCAGGTGCTCAGACTGGCCTCTCCTGCATCCCTACATTCCTGCATTCCTGGGGGCGTTTCTGCAAGCACACCAGGATTCCTGGCGGAAGGTGGGCTGTGTTGACAGTGGGGGGTAAACTATAGCGCAGAAGCCCCCCCAACTCCCGCAGTTATTTCCCTAAGGAATACATGTGCATACCTACCGAGTGCCTAGATCCATGAATTCTACCACAGCACATAACAATTTCTCGGTTAAATTCAGTGAAAGGAACTAAGACATTGTAATCAGCTGCTTAATGAAAATCATGGAGTATGTAAGGAGGAATGGAAAGAGTAAACCTGCAAGAGAGGGACGCTGGGCCACCAGCAAAGTTCACACATCAGCTCAGCGATTCCTGGGTCACTGCAGCCAGACAGCATGCGCCTCAAATCTGCGCTTGAGCAGAAGAACAAACTGCTCTATGCATCATAAATCTTCTGGGTCATCTGCAAATAGTTCAAACTGGAAATGTTAAATCCATGAATGCCAAGGAGGCACTCATATATCAAAATGAACATTTGTGCCGACAATATGAGTCCAACTGAGAGAAACGTGCAGCTGCATTTATGTGTGAATTGGATGGATAAAAATCTATCCATTGACTCTCTGAAACAATATCTCTATAGCCCCCTATATTTCAAAGTCAGTGATAGGTATAATGAGCAGATTTTTCTGAATCAAAATCAGACCGTGTGACTAGAGAAAATATTTTTTCTGCGCTTTGCGCTGTAAATGTATTTATAAGGAAGGATGCCTTGGGCTCCTAGGAGGACAAAAAAGCTACAAAATTACAGATGCTGACAGGAAGTGCTAAAGCTGGAAGGAAGAAAGTTCATCTGAAGAAGGTGGGAGGTCTGGATCATACAGCATTTAGGTGCACATAAGACTGCATCTGGGCAAGAAGAGCCCAGGAGCCCGGGCACCTGACAGACAATCCAGGGTCACCCAGGGGTGTGTCTGTAGAGAATGGGCAGCAAAAGTCTGAGATGAAGTCGAAATGAAGAGGCAGAAGTGTCCTGCTCCAAGATCACCAAGGCAGTTGCACAAACATCTAAGTGATTGGAATCCACCCAAGGGAGAACAAGGAGGAAGACAAAAAAAAATTCTGAGGGGTTCTAATTTGAATGTGACTGAATTACAAACCGGAACTTGCCAAGAAGTATCTGAATTAGACTGAGTTTACACAGAAATGACTCAACTCAAAACTTTCTGCTGCGTCAGAAATTACATTTATTGTAAGAAGATAAGACAATTTTGCACATCTGAGTGTGTGACTGGGAAAGAAAAAGCCATCTCTTGGGCTTTGTTTACTCTCTTCTCTTCAAGTGGACAAGGTCCCTCCTTTCATTGAGGCCAAGCCAAAAGCAATGGCCACTCCCTGAGAGCTCCCTCTAAAGCCACTGCAGTGGGAAATGGCCCAGCTGAGGCCACCAGCAGAGGCAGGTGTATCTGTGCATTCCGTCATTCACTTACATGCTCAACAATTGTCTTCTTTGTGCTCCACGCCTCTAAGCCTGGAATTCTGGATCAGGCAGCCAAGGAGAAGTTTGGGAAGCCAAGAACAACCACACCAGACGTTCCTCTAAGTGGACAGTCCCCTTTAAAACACTTCCTTGGGCTTCCGTGGGGGCTCAGTGGTAAAGAATCTGCCTGCCAATTCAGAAGACACTGGTTCGATCCTTGATCCAGGAAGATCCCATGTGCTGTGGAGCAACTAAGCCCGTGCACCACAACTGTTGAGCTTCTGCTCTAAAGCCCGGGAGTCACACTACTGAGCCCACATACTAACTACTGAAGCCCTTGCACCCCAAAGCCTGTGCTCCACAATAAGAGAAGCCATCTCAATGAGAAGCCTGCACACCACAACCAAAGAGTAGCTCCTGCTTGCCACAACTAGAGAAAAACCCACACAGCAACGAAGACCCAATACAGCCATAAATAAATAAATCAAAACTTTGAAATGGCAACCCACTCGAGTATTCTTGCCTGGAGAATCCCATGGATGGAGGAGCCTGGCAGGTTATAGTCCATGGGGTCACAAAGAGTCAGACACAACTGAGAACTTCACTTTTTCACTTTTCCTTAACAAAGAAGTTTTTTTTGGAAACTATAAAAGCCAATATTGCCATTGTGCACTTATGCGTACTTAGGCATTGTGCATAAGCACACACACCGACCCCTGTATGGGGAACAGAAGTAAATATGAGTGGCTTTTCCAGAAGGCAATTATATACTATGTACCAAAAGTCTTTAAAATGTGCATACCTTCTTAACTAGAAATTTTAGGTTTCAAAATTTCCATAAGGTAGTAATTAAATAGATCAATATAGTGTAGCAGTTAAGAGCCGATCCTTCAAATCAATAGAATCTGGATTCAGGCCCTGATTCCACTGATGGGCTGAATGAAACTTTGGACAAATTTCTAAATGAACTTCAACACCCTGGATGTGAAATGGGGATAATGGTAATAGCCATTGCAAAAGGCTGTTACAAAGAAAAAAATGAGCTCAAGTATAGAAATGCCTGCAGCATGATGCTAAAAGATGATGCTGCAAGGTATACCACTGTTTGTAAAAGGCAAAAGCTAAAATGCAATGAAACTAATACTAGGTGATACCTTTAAAAAACTATGACACATCCATATAATGAATATTAAGCTGTCCTTTAAAAATGTTAGGGAAATATATACATTTTGCTATAGAAGGATATTCATGATGCAGCCATGAAATTAAAAGACGCTTACTCCTTGGAAGGAAAGTTATGACCAACCTAGACAGCATATTAAAAAGCAGAGACATTATTTTGTCAACAAAGGTTCTGTCTAGTCAAGGCTATGGCTTTTCCAGTGGTCATGTATGGATGTCAGAGTTGGACTATAAAGAAAGCTGAGCACTGAAGAATTGATGCTTTTGAACTGTGGTGTTGGAGAAAACTCTTGAGAGTCCCTTGGAGTGCAAGGAGATCCAACCAGTCCTTCCTAAAAGATATCAGTCCTGAGTGTTCATTGGAAAGACTGATGTTGTAGTTGAAACTCCAATACTTTGGCCACCTGATGCGAGGAGCTGACTCATTTGAAAAGATCTTGATGCTGCGAAAGATTGGGGGCAGGAGGAGAAGGGGACGACAGAGGATGGGATGGTTGGATGGCATCACCGACTCAATGGACATGGTTTGGGTGGACTCCGGGAGTTGGTGATGGACAGCGAGGCCTGGCGTGCTGTGGTTCATGGGGTCGCAAAGAGTCGGACATGACTGAGCGACTGAACTGAACTGAACTGAACCATCAAGGGAAAGAAGCAGGTTTATAAACTGGCATGCACAGCATAATCTACTTTTGTTTATACGTGTGCATAGATATATAGCAAAACATGTGAAAAGATGGACTCTAATATATTAAGATTGTTGTTTGTGAGGTATTTTTTTAACCTGTGTATCTTTGGCTTTTTGTATTGAATTTATATTGTGTTTGCAATAAGCAAAAAAAAAAAAAATCATGATAATGTTACTTTCAGTGCAAATGCTCCTTGAGAAGTCGTAGGTAAATTGTATCAGGTAATTATCAAAAATCAATATCATCCCTCACAACAGAATCTCAAGTAATAAAGCAGAAGAAATGAGGAGGAGAGAAAAGTCACGATCAGAAAAATACAATAATAACTGCTGCAGGCTAGATCCACCCTGGATGCTCAAATTTGTGGGTGAAATCTCAAGAATAGAACAGGTGCATTGTCTCAAAGGATATCCCTCAAAATAGTTATTGTGGGTCAGACGGTAAAGAATCGGCGGGCAATGCGGGAGACCTGAGTTCAATGCCTTGGTCGGGAAGATCCCCTGGAGAAGGAAATGGCAACACACTTCAGTATTCTTGCCTGGAAAATCCCATGGACAAGAGGAGCCTGGTAGACTACAGTCCATAGGATCATAAAGAGTAGGACACTAACTGACTAACACTTGCACTTTTCACCATGGGGAAAACAGTAGCTTTACCATGGAGATGACTGGCAGACAGCACTTTAATGACATGATCGAAGCTAACATGATCAGCAATGAGACACATGAATACCATGAATGAACTCTGATGTGATATCCTATGTGAGATACACGATATGACTTCTGCAGTACTCTTGCCCAAAAGGCACGACTTCCATCTCACCATGGCAACACACCAAACTCAAATTGAAAGATAAAGTCTGTAGGCTACCAGTTCTCCTTAAGAGTGTCAAGGTCGTGAAAGATGAGAAGACTGAGGGACTTTCGTAGATTGCAAGAGACAAAGGAGACATGACAGCAAGGGTAATGGGGTTCCTGGACTGGCTCTTCAAGGAACTAAAGAACACTAGTGGAGGAACTGGGGAAATTCAAATAAAGTTAGCAGCTGAACTAATAAGATTATTGTGATATTAAATTCTCAGTTTAAATAATTGTTATATGGTTATATAAGATAAAAACTGATATAGAGAAAGCTGGGTGAAAGGCATATGAGACTCTATGCTATTAGTATTTTGCAACTTAACTATATATCTAAAATCATTCAAAAATAAAAAGTTTAGAAATAAAGCAAGACGGGACAAGCTGAGGTACATGGGTTTGGCATTATTGGGAAGTCCCCAAAGCAGCCCAGGCAGGAAAAGTCTCAGTCCTATATTTCCCTCTCCTATTTGAATAGAAAATACTACTTTTACAACTTGTTATGTTAAAATTAGATTAAAGCAAACATAGGGGAACATAGCATACCAGTTTTCAGCACACAGCCACAGATAACATTCACAGATATTATCAACATTCAACATTTTTCTTTTGAATTGTCACTCTTCAAAAGCATAGTTTCCCCATTCTAATTCATTCATTCAATTCCTTTTTTTATCTGAACAATCTTTTTTTTCAAGTCATAAGTCAACAAAAATTAAAGATCAAAGTCCTTTATATTTTAAATATTTCCAAAAGCGTTTTTGAAAGTGAAGTGCAGGTGTTAGTCGCTCAGTTGTATCTGACTCTTTGTGATCCTATGGAATGTAGTGTTCCAAGCGCCTCTGTCCATGGGATTCTTCAGGCAAGAATACTGGAGTGGGTTGCCATTTCCTCCTCCAGGGAATCTTCCCGACCCATGGATCAAACCCTGTGTTGCAGGCAGATTCCTTACAGTCTGAGCCACCTATTACCTGTTTCTTTTGTTTGCCTTTTCAGAATCAGATATATGTTTGTTTCCTCAGTGTCTACTGAATCGGTATCTAAAATCACCAGTCTATTCAAGCTAGTAGACCTCATGCTGCCTATGGAAACATGTTTTAATCTCCCATTCCAAGCCTCTTAGTAATTAAAACAAGTAGCAAATACCAATGCAACTAAATTTATTGGAGCTTACGTTAATCCTCATTATTGTTTTTCAGTCGCTCACTCATGTCCGACTCTTTGCAACCCCATGAACTGCAGCACACCAGGCTTCCCTGTCCTTCACCATCTCCCGGAGTTTGCTCAAACTCATGTCTATTGCGTCGGTATGCCATCCAACCATCTCATCCTCTGTGGCACCCTTCTCCTCCTGCCCTCAATCCTTCCCAGCATCAGGGTCTTTTCTAATGAATCGGCTCTTCGCATCAATCATAGAAAACTAACCAAAATGATCAAATGGACCACAGCTTTGTGTAACTTAATGAAACTATGAGCCATGTCGTGTTGGGCCACCCAAGCTGGATGGGTCCCGGTGGACAGTTATGACAAAACGTGGTCCCCTGGAGAAGGGAATGGCAAACTCTTCAGTATTCTTGCCTTGAGAACCCACAAACAGTATGAAAAGAGTGAAATGGAAGTTTGCTTATCTAGGATCTCTCCTTATTCATTTTATATTTTCATATGCAAAATTTCACTTGATGCAAGATGAAGACTAGATTCTCTAATCACTATAATTCCACATGTGGAAACTTTTTTAGTGAGGGTACCACCTCCTTATGGATATTCTCTTCCCTCTTCTAAACTAGCCGATGTACATCTGCTGGATTAATCTTCTTAAAATTTTAATTACCTCATTCCTCAGCTGCAAAAGTGTAATGGCTCCACATAGCCTTTGAAATATTGTCTACATTCCTCAACATTCTGCCTTCAATCTCTCTTTCCAATAAAATGTTATCATCAGTTGGGATAATTTCTATAACAACTAACAGAAATCCCAACTCAAACTGGTCTAAACAGAAGGAAATATTTTCTCATGTAACTGGAAGAACAGAAGTTAGACGGGTTTTGTGGTAGTTTAATCCAGTAGTTCTGGCCCCAGGGCCCTAAGATCGATTCATTTCTGTCTATCTCCCTGTTTCTCTCTCTCTTTTTCTCTCACCCTGTCTCTGTGTGTGCGTCTGTCTTTTTCTCTCTGCCTCTTCCCTCTGGTCAAACTATAACTTAAGCCAAATGAAAACATGCATTCTTGTTTTTCCACTTTGTCATGGAACGTCCTGCCTACCATTTCTACTCATCCTTCAAGGCCCATATCTTCCATGGCTCATCCCTGTTTTTCCCAGCAGACAGCTTTGTCTGTGTTCTCTGTAATTCCATTGTATTTTATATTTGTCTTTGGCCCCAACTATGACCTGTTCTGTAAAATAGTCACTTATATCCATGCCTTATCTGCTGTATTAAACAATGAAGCCCTTGAGGGCTGAGTCCAGAGCCAGCGCTCACCGCATCCCCATTTCCTGCCTAGCGCTTTGTACACAGGCTCTCTATAAATGAGCCAGTCAATTAACAAACTCAACCTTATGAGAAAATCTGCAGGGTTACTTGCCCCAAGGTACAATTTTCTCCCTTATATTTGGTGTTCTTCAAGGCCTAACACAAACAAGACAAGTTTTTCGTTAAACATGCCATTCTCATTAAAAAATAGAGAGGACACCCTTTTTAAAAAATAAATAAATGTCACAAAAACATTTAACCTTGAGTCAAAAACAACTAGAGGACAGGTTCAGAGGAGGAATTTTCTGCAGCAAACAGAACTTTGAGCAGAAGAGCTGTTCCAAAGTATAAAGTGATCATGGGATCCAAGCTAGGCCTGCGTCATGTCTGTGATGTTCCCCACTGAGCTGCACAGTATCCCTAAGTGAGACACCAAACAAAATCCAACATCTCTTGGCATCACTCACTCTCTAAACTATTCAGAGGCCTGACGTAACCTTATCTAAGATTCGCCTGCACAGAGTGGAGTCCATGAGAAACCCAAGGGGAAATTACATGGTAAAGTAAGGTTTCCCCTGATACCCAGTATCATTACCCACATAAAGCACATTGGAACCTGTATTATATCAGAGCAAGTTGAACACTGGTTTCCTATAGTTAATAACAGCCAAGAATTCAGCAAAAGCATCAGGGGGTCTGGAGTGCTCTGTGGGAGAGAATGAATTTGCTTTGGTCTAAGATGAGGTCAGCGGTCTGGAACTGGGATTCATTCACTCACTCACCCTAAGACATTCAGTAAGTGTCTGTTAGGGTGAGGTACTAAGTTAGTTACGAACTTCAAACTTCTTTTGGGCCAGCTGGAAAAGTCGACCCTTTCATCTCCCAAAACTGCCTCCTTCATCCATGACCCAACAGCTCCAGGTCTCCCTGGGATGTGGAGTACAGGGTCAGGAGCTTCCAAGTCACAGAGCAGATGCAGCCAAGCCTCACTGCAGGCTGTGGCTGTGACAAGCCAGCTGGCCATGCCCCATGGACTGCTAAGTGAGGGGGGAATTCACCTTCAACCGTCGTGAAAAAGGCTGTAAGGACAGATTGCTTACAACTTGCAGCTACAGCCTCGCTGTAGATCATGGGACAGAGCAGTACTTTGACTGTATGCTGAACTGAGGTGATCACCCTAACACCAAATTTTGAGGGTCTCCATGGTGATAGGGAGCAGCTCAGAAAGGCAGCTGCTAATAGGAAATAACTCACTCTTTCATCATTCACTCATTCATTCACATATTGATTCCTTCACCCAAGGTTGAGCATTTCCATCTGCCAGTTTCTCTGCCCTTGAAGAGCTAACAGTGAGGGAGACAGACACATTAAACAATAATTACCACTTGCCACAATCAGTGCCATGATAGAAATAAGCACAGAGTGAGGGAGCATGGTGTTCTTGCCTAGAGAATTCCATGGACAGAGAAACCTGGCAGGCTACAGTCCATGGGCCACAAAGAGTAGTACATGACTGAGCAACTGTACTGTACTGACAGAGCACAGAGAGGAAATGACAAACTCAGGCTGGAAAGGCAGAGAGGACTCAGAGAGAGGATAACACGGGATCAATGAGGGATGGAAACGACAAAGATGTTCCAACCCACCAGCTATTCCTGAACCTTCAAAGTAAGTTCAAGTACAACTGAAGATATGAGTGGATTTACCTTAAATATAGGAAGAGTTGGAAAACAACAGGTTAGGGCTTTTTCTGCAAAATATGGGGATAAAACCATTGCATGAAGACAACCCAAGTCGTTTATCATTTTCTTATTGACATTAACAACTTCTTTACTGAGGCTCTTCTCTGTTTCCTCAGTTCCCTGTTGTTTGTGGGTAAATATCCACCTGCTATTTTACAATATTCCTGCTTAATTTGCAACCAGCTGCCCCGAGGAAATAAGATATTATGTTCAAGTGTGACTATTTTTTCCACCCCCATCTTATCGCCAAGAAAAAGACTAAGAAAATATATTCTTAAAATAGACAGCTTATTAAAAAAGAAAAAAAAAGAAGAAATGAGATATTAAGCTAGTGCTGAGAATTGTATCTTTTCTAAGGTGTGAGCTCAAGGTAGCCAAAGACTACACAAGCATGATTTGGCAAGTCTTCTGGCATTCCCAAAGCAACAGGAGCAGACCTAGGCTAATGGTAGTGATAGCTTCTAGGTCAAATGAAAGAATTAGCTCCTCTCTGGATTGCCTGTTTTGAGAGTGCTTTTATTTGAAACATTTTGGGTCCTCGGAACTTCTGAGACTTTTCAGTAGAAAATTTCCATGGCCTTGGAGTTGGGTTTCTGGGTGAGCCGAATGCTGTCTCTCTGCTCAGAAAAGTATTGGTAGGACAGGCCCGAGAACAGGAGCACTTTGGAATAGAGCCCTACAAATGCTACAGACACATGCATGACTGAGACCACCTTGACTGGCAAAGGGAGAAAAATTTAAACATGGAGGCAGAGCTGGTTAAGGGGCATCCTAGAGAGAGAGGAAATTCCTAAAGCAAAGATAAATAGTGCAATTCTAGGTGCTTCCGTCCAGGAAATGGAAAAGATTTGCCTATAGGAGGTTATTAGGAGGTAGTACTGTTGTGTACCGCCTACTAAGGAAACAATACTTCACAGCATCCCTATCTCTATTTATTTGTTAACGTTGACGTTAACAAATAAAACAAAGAGTTAATTTTTTCATCCAGAAGACATCAAGATTGTCATACAGCAATAAAAACACAGTATCTTACAGATACAGCAGATTAAGGCCCAAAGAAATTCAACGGCCTTCTTACAGTCTCAAATAATTCAATAAAATAAGAAATTGCAGAACAAATATTTCCAAACTGAAGGTGGAAGTTACCCTGCCGGTGGCTCTGATCCAGGGCATTTTTCTGAATTTGAAAGAGGGCAACAAGAAAGGCTTTATAGGAACCTGTGTGTGTTCCCTCCGGGTCATCATAAAAATCACAACAAATCATAACATTTTGGAATTCAAGAAAATCTAATAAAATTCAACTCTTCCTTTTTATAGATGAGGAAGACAAGGCCTCAGGGAATACAGTGACCTCCTTAAAGTAACACAGTCACCAAAGTATATGAAAGAAACCAAAACTTATGCTCCAGTCATCTGATCCTGACTACAAATTTATTCAACTCAAAAAAAAAAAAAAAAGACAGTGAGCAACGGTAAGAAAAATAAAATCTCTACTTTTTCAAAGGTGAAGAGCATCCTGACAAACATCTGCAACTTCATGAGAATACTAGCCTTAGTACTAATTTGCATTCTCAGACTCTCACTCTCCTTGATGAGGATCATTTGTCTGAACAGCTGCTACATTAAGTTATTTGTTGTTTACTGTCTGACTCTTTTGCGACTCCATGGACTATACCTGCTAGGCTCTTCTATCCATGGGATTTCTCAAGCAAGAATACTGGAGTGGGTTGCCATTTCCTTCTCCAGGGGTCTTCCCAACCCAGGGATTGAACCCGTGTCTCCTGCATCGGCAGGTGGATTCTTTACCACTGCACCACCTAAGAAGTCCCAAAAGAAAGCTTACTCTCAGGAATATAGGTAGATCAAGGCAGACTAACCAGAGTTTTCTTAATAAAATAAATTGATAAACTTCATGCAGAATGAAGGGATATTCACAAAAAAAACTCAGCTCTGAAAATTCTCCAACAAAGAGAAAAGGGCTGTCCCTTAAACACCTGCCATGGGTACTAAATGGACAAGGTGTCCCTTCAAAAGGGACAA
The DNA here is from genome assembly GCF_032452875.1 of Bos javanicus. NCBI lineage: Eukaryota > Metazoa > Chordata > Mammalia > Artiodactyla > Bovidae > Bos > Bos javanicus. The sequence continues at coordinate 89,850,986 of NC_083868.1, forward strand.
AAGATTCAGCCCATGAGCTCAATCTGGGGACCCTGTCTGGACCCTGTAAGAGGAGTCAAGGACATATGGTGGCATTCTGATTCCCTTCCCACACCTGAGGTGACAAAACAGAGGTGAATTTAAAAGGTGAACTATGTTCCCCTGAGAGGCACAGAGACTGTAAAGCCTCTCTGTGGTCTAATTGTAAAGGCTCACATTTATTGAGCACTCCCAACACTTAGCACTTTACATGCACTATTTCATTTCATACTGATAACATCTCCCAGAGGAATGCATTAACTTTTTTTCATGATAAAGAAACTGAGGGTCTTGAACCCAGGCAGTCTGATTCCAGAGCCTGCATGCTTAACCACTCACTATATTGCCTCTTAGGAGTTAAGACCAGAAGGAAGCACTTGCCCAAAATAATATTGATGGGAGGGTGTCTGGAGAATATACAGTCTGTCAATCCCCCCAGACATTTCAAATTTCAGCCTTGGATCAGGGAAGAACACGAGCAAGCTGTACAGTCATCAGCTTGACATTGAAGGACATTATAATCTAGTGTTGAAGGACAAAACACATCTAACACAAAGATGCTGTGGAAGGCACCATCCACTACCTTGACACAGTATTCTCCTTACCAAGACCCATGGGGAAACAATGCCTGTTACTCTCAGTGTCTGGAAAAGCTGTATTCTCCTAAACAATCACTTTATTTGTAAATGTGAACAGAGTAAACCCTGTTTCTATTTGTCTTCCATCTTTGTTATGGCTGCTAGGAATTGCTGAGCCAAATTTATACCCCACACCGAGAGACTTTCCAGGACCACAGTTTGTAATAAGTCTTTTGGTATACTATGTTCACTCCTTGCTTATTTTCTGCCTATATTCTCCTTTAGTCCTGATTCCCAAAGCTTATTCATTTTATTCCTTCCTTCATTCATTATACCGTCTCTAGTCTCTTATGGAATGAGATGCTAAATGAATGAATGTATAATAGCCAAATAATCAGTTGCTTTTTTAATGTATTGGAAAAGATACATGACACCTACAAAGTCACTGAATTCCAAGTCAGAAGCTCAAAGCTGATCAACAAGGCAGTGCCTGGAGGAACCCTATGATCAGTTGGGTTCACAGAGGCAGTAACAACATAGGAACTAGCAAAGCCATGGTATATGTGAACAGGATGAATGATGACCTCATGTTAACAAACAGAAGAACATTAAAGCTACCCTGAAAAACATGTGAACCATCCTGGAGACCCTGTCAGTAAGAAAGAAAGAACTCTGAGGACTGGGTTTCCATTCATGCTGCTGCTGAAGGCTTGAACCTGGGACTTCTATTAGGCATTCTGGAGTCCATCATTCTAGGCTGCAGTGTCCTAAAAGACATGACTTACATGACTATATACATGCAAGACTGAGCCGTGTGTTGGCACTGGCTTGGGTCTCTTGCAGTTTGAACTGCAAATCATAATTATGCTTTTTGGTACCAAGTTTATCCCAGGTCTACAAATCATTAAGTGATTTCACTTTGGAGGGGGCTCCTAAATGCTCCCAATTCAGTTCAGTTCAGGCTCTCAATTGTGTCCAACTCTTTGTGACCCCATGGACTGCAGCACACCAGGCCTCCCTGTCCATCAACAACTTCACCATCATCACCATTTCAACAGTATGGAAATACTCCCAAAGCTACCCTATTCAAGTCATTTAAATCTTTAATTGTTAATTCAATAATACAGCCCCAGCAAAACCAGGTTGCCTGGTCTGTTCCAAATGGTCAGCAAAGGAAAGGGGTGTCCCAGAGGAAAGTAAATTTGCTCGAAGAGGAATCACATGAGAGGTGCTCTGCTTAGGGCCTTGCTTAGATCGTGGAGAAAATATGTGAAAATGTGTTCAAGATTCCCCTGGTTGGATCCTGATTGAAAGACTGATTAAGCACATCACCCCATGTCCGAACAATCATCTGGAACTTAATGATGCATGATCATTCTAACACTTTTCCTAAACGATTATACCTTCCGTAAGAAAATGTCCTGTGCTAGATTGGAAACAGCAGCACATTTCCTTCACGGTTCTGAATCAATCCCTTGGCCAACAAGTATTTTTTAGTCATCACCCATGAGTTCATCACTATGACAAGTGTACTAGTGAAACCATAAAAGAAACCAAGATCTGTTTGTTGCTCTCAAAGAATTTACTCCTTAGCTGGAAAGATAAGCCACTCATTAAAAATGAAAGAATCCTTATAATCAGATCATTTGGCAGTGCCAAGTGAAGTTCAAAAAAGGAAGAGAACACTGAGAGTGGGGTTTGTTACAGCAGAGGTGGAACCTGAATAGAACTGGAAGAGGAGCTAAAATTCAATTAACAGCAAAAATTGAAAGAACTCATTCCAGGTTGGGAAGAAGAGAAGAAAGATGGTAGACACAACTAGCCATAGTTGTCCTGAGCTAATATTAGAGTTCTCTCATCATTCTGGTTGGCTTAAGAGAGGCTGACAGATACTCCAAGAAAGGAGGAACAATTTTTCCAAGACCATACAACTTAATGGTTTTGCAGAAGCAGGTCCAAAGTTTTACTGTTCTTACTTACCAATTGGACTTCGTTTGATTCTTTCCCTTCCCATGTGGGTCTTACTTTCCCAGTCATATTCTAAGTCACAGTTTTGAAAGCACATTTATTGAGGTCTGTCCAGAATGTTCAAAATACAGTTGCTACATGTTTTTCAACCGTAAGCCTCACCCTTCCAGATGGCTCTGCTGTGACGACTATTGTTTCTCACTCTGCACTGGGAGGGAGGGCACACCTTCCAATTATAAAGACTAATGTAACAAAGCTCCAATTTCCCGTCTGCTTCCAGCCACCTGGGAGATCTTCATTTTTCTTGGAGATGATGATGGAAGTATCTGAAGAGTAAGGGAATACACTTCTCCTTGGGGATAGGGGCAAGGAGCTAATTGATTCATAGCCAGTAGACACTGAGTCTCAAAGCAGCAAGGGATGTTCCCGAGGCGACCAGAGCTAACCGCAGAGCCTACATTCTCCTGTCAGGCTAAGGACTTTAGAAACACCAGGGAGAGGAAAACAGCACATTTTGTTTCTTCATAATAAATCTCCCATCTTATTGTCTGAGACATTCCGCTCTCCCGAGGACACAGGGCCTACTTCTCAGGCTCTTCCAATTGGCTCTTCCTTGCTGCCTGCCCATTTATATTAAATTGGCTTACTAGGATCTGAAAGAGGCAACCTGCCATCTCAAGTTTTTTTTTTCTCCACTCCCCTTCCTCTGCTCCCGTCCAGTCTCATTTAGACCCTTTTTCTCTTTCCCCCGCCCCGGTCTCCCATCCTGGTCTTCCTCCGCCATCCATCATTACCCAGGGGAATCTCTGTCTACGGGTCTTCAGGGAGAAACAATTCCTGGGTTGGATTGTGAAGCAAAGCATTATGAGTCTCTAAACTCCATCTCAATTACTATTTGGCACTACATTTTATGAGTGAGAACTCCAATAAAATAGAAACTTCTAAATTTAACTAGCACTCTACAATGCAATTATTTATTACAGAAGGCTATTGTTTATATATGGCCTGAGCTACTGATTAGTATGAAAAAGGCAGTGTACAGGAAGCCATAGAAATCGATCATTATTTAAAGTGGTTAATCAAATATCTAATTTGTTTCCATGAATTCTCCTCCAGTAATCATATTGCACATCACACAACGTTCCAATCGGCTGTAATCCAAAGTCACGTACCCACCCTAGAATAGAATCAGCAAGAGATGCAGAAATGACTTTCTCATTCTATTGTTCAAAATGCTGGAAAAAGCAATTAAAGCAGAGTAAACCATATTTTTCTTCCACATATCCATCTTTGCCTTGCTCCTGCCCCTAATAACCATAAGCTGAAACCACTTAAGAATTACAATTATCCATCATCATTATCGCCCACATTACGACGGGGCTGCTACCCACTGCAAATGATGCTTCTGAAAATGAAAGATGCTCTTCTGAGAGATTTTTTGTTTGTTTGTTTTTTGCTTTATAGGTTCCTTTGGGCAGAATGGGGGCGGGGTGGGGGAAGAGATGGAAATTTAGTCAGGAAAACAATTAACTAGCACAGCTTCACTGCACAGTAACATCAAATCATACAGCAATTAGAGCGCTGCAAAAACCCCGGTTTGGTTTCATGCACATTTAAGGATGAAAACTGATCTGTACACTGAGCTGATGCTGGACTGCAAATGAAAAAATCAAAGAGGTAAACACTATAAAATTTCCTTCCCTGCCTAATCACATCTCTAGAATGGTGATTGGGCTAAGAGTATTTTTAGTCTGCACGCAAGAGAATTCACCTTTTCTCTCCTCACATCATGGTAAATTGCCAGAAAATTGTCTACCATTCTTTTTTTTTTTTTAATTCCACATTGAATATTTAAAAGTGAACATCTGCCAAAAATATATATTCTACTTGTTGAATAATAAAGGGGTTATTTAATCCACTGTCCTCACAGATCACCAAAGCCTTAGTTGTTAAATCCAGGAAAGTAATAACTAAAGTGAAATGAAAGTCATTCAGTTGTGTCCGACTCTTCGTATCCCCACAGACTATACAGTCCATGGAATTCTCCAGGCCAGAATACTGGAGTGGGTAGCCTTTCCCTTCTCCAGGGGATCTTCCCAACCCAAGGATCAAACCCAGGTCTCCCACATTGCAAGTGGATTCTTTACCAGCTGAGCCACAAGGGAAAGCTTTTCCAAAAAAGCAAGGCAATGGTGCTTTTTAAAAAGGGAAAGATTTACCAATCCTTGTGTGGCTAAGTTTTACCACAGAAAAGAAATTCACCTTTATTTTGTAAACAATGCTAGCATAGATTACAGAACCCACAAAATACGTATGTTTTCTTTCCATTTTTTTTCCTTGTTTAGTGCTTTCTCCTCTGGAAAGTTTTTGGTAGAGTAGATGTGTATTACAGCAAGAATTTCCCTATATGAAACAATTCACAAAGACTCATTTTCCCCTCTCTACCTTTGAAGGTGTTTTCGTCATTTGACTGTGGTTTTAAAAAAGAAAGTGACCAACGTATCTTCTTCCCTTATTTTTCAAGTGAATAATTTCGGGATGTTTAATTTTTTTAATACTTATTTCTTTGGCTACATTGGGTCTTACTTGTAGCATGTGGGATCTTCAGTTGCACTGCAGTCTCTAGTTTTGATGTATGAGCTTAGGTGCCTTGCAGCACGTGGGATCTTAGTTCTGTGACCATGGTTCGAACACACATTGCCTGAATTACAAGTCGGATTCTTAACCACTGGACCACCAGGGAAGTCCCGGGAATAATTTTAGATTCAGAGAAAGGTTGTAAAAGAAACAGAGAAAGTTCCCAAATCCCCTTACCCAGTTTCCCCATTATGATGGTACATTCATCAAAATTTAAAAACTAAATAAAAAACTAAGAAACTGACATTGATAGACTGCTATTAATTAAACTCTAGACTTTATATAGATGCCACCAGTTTTTGCTTACTTCCTTCTTTGTCCAGGATCCACCCTCTGGTACCACATTACTTTGAATTACTGCAGTTTTCCCTGATGTGTGAGTTTCTCAGTCTTGCCTTGTTTTTTAAGACTTTGACGGTCTTCAGCACTGGTCAGATACCCTGTCACATGTTCTACAATCTGAGTTTCTTTCCTATTTTTTCTCTCGAGATTAGACTGGGGCGACAGGGTTTTAGGGAAAACAACAATACAGAGTTGAAGTTCCCTTCTCATCACTCCATAACAGGGTACCAAATGTGCATATGACATCACCAGTGCCATTAGTCCATCCTTGGTTAAGGTAGCGTTTGCCAAGTTTCCCCACTCGCAGTTTACTGTATCTTCCTTTCTTTTATTTATTGTTTGGAAGAGAGTCACTAAGTCCACTCCACATTCAAGGGGGGTGGCGGGTGAGAATTTCCTGGAGAGGGAAATATCTATATATATTACTTATGGAGTGCAGCATCTAGGAGTTATACTGTAAGAAAGACTTGTCTCTTTGTCCCAATTTATTCATTTATTCAATCAGTTGTTGCTCACCTGCGACCCCATGGACTGCAGCATACCAGGCTTCCCTGTCCTTCATTGTTTCCCAGAGTCTGTTCAAACTCAGGCCCATTGAGTCGGTGATGCCATCCAACCGTCTCATCCTCTGTCGCCCCCTTCTCCTCCTGCCCTCAATCTTTCCCAGCATCAGGGTCTTTTCCAAGGAGTCGGCTCTTCTCATCAGGTGGCCAAAGTATTGGAGTTTCAGCTTCAGCATCAGTCCTTCCAATGAATATTCAGGGTTGATTTCCTTTAGGATTGTCTGGTTTGATCTTCTTGCAGTCCACGGGACTCTCGAGAGTCTTCTCTAGCACCACAGTTCGAAAGCATCAATTCTTCAGTGCTTCTTTGTGATCCAACTCTCACATCCATACAACTACTAGAAAAACCATAGCTTTGACTATACAGACACTTGTTAGCAAAGTGATGTCTCTGTTTTTTAATACACTGTCTAGAATTGTCATAACTTTTCTTCCAAGGAGCAAGTGCCTTTTAATTTTGTGGCCGCATTCTATTGGTTGCTTCCCTTAATTTTAAAATAAGACAGATCACTGAAGTGACAAACATCTTAATTGTAGAAGACACGAAGAAAACACAGTAGGGGTTTCAATTTTCAAAAAAATTTGTTGTTTCCAGAGCCTTTTCAATAAACCAAATTTAATATTCATTTAATATGCCCAGGGGAAAATGTACACATAAGGTTATACGCCCACTCTCTGACCCCCCACCAGAGCTCAGTGTATATTATTCAAATTATGTTTATTTATCCCAAGCAGTATATGAAGAAAAACAGCCATCTGAAACTTTGGCTGAAGCATTTTGCTTCAGCAATATTCCAATCACTTCTCAACCTTACTGAGCCACGTGATTTGTTTGGCAGCTGTCTGGATGCAGTGGAGGCATATACAACAGTAACAATATAGGTATGTGCAAGAGAAAACACAAATTAAGGTGATGCCCCAAATCAGTAACAATTCTTTCCACCAAGAGCCCCATGGCCTAAACCACTGATTTACTAAGTCCCCTCAGGTCAGATCACTCAGGGTCTTCACTTGTGTCCTCATGTAATTTAATGAAGATGATACCTGAGCAGATTCATTGGGTAACAACATGCAATATTCTGCTTGGATAACAGCTAAGGTGTCTCTTTGCGAGCTGTCTTCTATTTTGGAATACAGCTTTTCTTACTTGAGACATTTCAGCATTCAGTAAGGACAAGCTTTGCTGGCTACCAATGAAGTCTTGCTGGATGAATTTAGTTAGGACTTTCATGTGAGTCACTATGTCCTCCAGGCCAATGGAAGGGACAAAGATGGTGGCCAAATGATCAAACTACTGGAAAACAGAACATGCCTATTTGGCATTGAGGAGAGGGGGCCGGCAATTATTATGACCAGGGCAGATTCTTCCCTGCCAAGGGAAAATCCAGGGTACATCAGTCTAACCATCCAGGTGGAAGCCACAGCTAAAGATTTGTGCCACATCCCCAGTGGGTCCCATTTACAGCTACCTAACAAATACCTGGACAGCACAACGAGTCAGTGCCAAACCAGTCGATGTCCATAACCTGGGGTAAGTCACAGGAACCCATCCCAAAGCTGAGTGTAGCCACTCCTGGTTCTGATGGTGGTGTTCGCAGAACCCTTCCGGGTAGCAGTCTGACAGGCCGCCTGTGTAATTTGATTGACAGAAAAAGAATATCCATGACTCTGGGCACAGGCCAGGCTTCAGGACCAGTACTGGTAATGTCAGGTGAATGGAGTACTAGTCCTAGCTTCTTCCTGAACACACTGTCTTAGAGCCTTCGATCCTCTCCCTGGAGTGGTGGTCCCCACCACAGTAATCCCGACGAGCAAAATAGGGCAGCTGCCCACATACCCTATAGCTGGATCCCATGCTAAGAGATCCATGACATCTACAAAGCCATCACAGTGCCTGAGCAAAACTGGGCATATGTGTCATGTTTACATCCTACGAGGCAAGAGTACACAAGTTGCTGCCACCCAGCACACAGAAAGCAACGGGTGATGGCAGTTAGGGCAAAAAAATCAATGTGAAGTTAATAGGACCTTAGAAAATAGAAATTTGGGACTTTGAGACTAAGTTTGAACAAAGTCACTGCCAAACTTTGGCCCAAATCTGAGTCAAACACCTAAAGAGCTAAGGGATATTGATGCAGGAAAGGAGGGGTGAGAACATGAATTTCAAAGAACTGAGTCAATGGGAATAAGAGACAGTGGCCGTGTCAAAACAGGCTGAGTGTCAACCACTTCAAGAATCCAGATTAAAAATTCTGTCTGATATCAAGCCAAGGTAAAGAGGAGCTGGGCTCAGACTTCAGAAAATAAGGCTGGTCAGAACAAGAGAAGAACTGCCCCCACCCCAGATCCGGGGGCTAACAGGATCTGTTCCCTTTCCCTGGATGGCAATGCCTGGTTTAGAAACCAAGAAATCCAACAGCAGTATCAGCTACCCTGAAACCAAAACTTTAGAGTGAAAAAAAAAAGAGTCAAAGAAGAACTAAAAGAAGAAACCATATGTGAATATCTGCATAATTTTTTAAGTAAAAAGAACTTTTTATGTGAAGAGGGCTACTACAAAGACACTCCTGGGACTTCCCTGGCTGTCCAGTGGTTGGGACTCCATGCTTCCAATGTAGAAGGCATGGGTTCAATCCCTGGTTGGGGAACTAAGATCCCACACACTGTGTGGCAAAAAAAAAAATTGAAAAAAAAAAACAAAAACAAACCCACTCCTCCTTTCCCTGGTTTGTAACCAACTGAGAGATAGACCCAGATGTCAGAGAAATGATGAACACTTTCACTGATAAAGCAGATACCAGGTACATAGCTTGGGAGAAGGCAATGGCACCCCACTCCAGTACTGTTGCCTGGAAAATCCCATGGATGGAGGAGGTTGGTGGGCTGCAGTCCATGGAGTCACTAAGAGTCAGACATGACTAAGTGACTTCACTTTCACTTTCCACTTTCATGCATTGGAGAAGGAAATGGCAACCCACTCCAGTGTTCTTGCCTGGAGAATCCCATGGACGGAGAAGCCTGGTAGGCTGCAGTCCATGGGGTCGCACAGAGTCAGACACGACTGAAGCGACTTGGTAGGTACATAGCTTAAGTCAGTAATGACAGCAGACCTGTTCCTACTGTAGACCAGACATTGACTCTTTCAGTTACCAGCAGTTCTAACCACCTGCAGACCTGCACCTCGGGGAGCCACGCTATAAAACAAGGATCAGAGGATGTGTGCTATTTGCAGAAGGCAGACAGATTCAAGGCCAAGGGTAAAAGGGGGCTGTCTCTTCTCCCAAATACACCACTCAGGTAAGTGTAGCCCAAAGAGAAGCCAGGTGTGTTTCTCCAGCAGAGGTGACCCCACGTAGAAAATATGAAGAGCAGAGAAGAAATCTTCTCCCAATAATAAGCACAACACCAAGGCACAATCCACAAAGAACAGACTGAAATATTTGAGTAGGCAAAACTGAAAATGTTTTCATGTGATGGAGAAAAAAAAATACATATATTCATATATATTCAACTCTTTAGCTACATCGTGTACCTAATGTTCTATAATGCCACTGTGAACACTGAGTTAGCATTGTTCCTGGGGGAAAGAGAGCCCTAGGTTCCTGCAAACCTCTGACTCCAATATTTTTGTCAACCAATTAATACATAGCCTTATATGTGTGTCTGTTTAAAGAGACTTTATTTAAAATACATTGTTGATTCATTGGGGCTTATCCTTGGTGGCTCAGTTGGTAAATAATCCACCTGCAATGCAGGAGACCTGGGTTCAATCCATGGGTCAGGAAGATCCCTTGGAGAAGGAAATGGCAACCCATGCCAGTATTCTTGCTGGGGAAATCCCAAGGACAGAGAAGCCTTGTGGGCTACAGTCCAACTGAATTCATGGCCAACATCTAATATAAGTCATGTCTGAACAAAGCTTAACTAACATGCATTTTCTCTGAGAGACACATCACAGCCTTCTTGCACTAAGGAACACCAGGTAACACTTTTGCACTACAGGGACATTTTAAACAGTGAAATCACCAACAAAAAGCATCAAAATGTGGAAAACATGGCACTAAATAGACTATGAAAAGGACACTTGTTTACAGAGGTGAATCAAGAAGGTTGAGGGTTGCCTCATTGGACCTCAGCTGAGAACTATCATGTCATGCAATTCAGATTTTTTGCTGCTCCGCACATGTCCACCAGTGACCACAAAAACACCACAAATATTGATTTGGGGTTACAAGGAAATTTTAGTGAGTAGGCACATTTGCAAATGCAGAACCCATCAATAATGAGATTGACTGTATACACACACATTTCAAAAGCAAATAACAAAATGAGAATTCCTTCATATGTGTCAGATGAAAAGGTATTAACTACCACACAGAGATTTTGTAAATCAAAAATAAAAGGCAAATATCCCAATAGAAAAAATACAGAATCAAAGGATATAAATCATGCAATTCACATTGAAGAAATACATGCTTGAAGAGAAAAAACACTCTTTGCAACTTTTATATGAAACCCCATCCCCTCCTTCACACAGGTTCATGCACTATGGATGGGATAAAGCCAGGCATAGCCACTCTGGAAGCAATGAGGAAAGGCTTCAGAAAGCTCATCTCCTATAAACTAGTAATTCCAACTGTAGTAAGTAATCCTAAGGAAATAGAGATAGATAATGATTAATAAATAATATATGTCCATTGGTAACTTTTTTACATTGTTTATAATAGCAGGGGGAAATGTGGGGAAATCTTCTATTTCTTAACTTTATCTGCATTTATTTTTCTGCAGCATTTATTCCCAGGCTGTAAGTTTTCATCTCATTAGTTTCTCCCAGGATATTTTTTTTCTTTTGTGCAACCTCCTCTTCTGGTTTAGGAACAACCTGCTCTTTTTCAGTAAGGATCATCTCCATGTGGCAGGGAGAACTCTTGTATGGGCTGATCCGACCAGGAGCTTTCTAAGTCCTTTGCTACATCTTGGGAGCTTTGTTCACTTGGATGTGCTCAATGACCAAAGACTCTACATCTAAACCGTTAAGTTCAGCATTGCTCTCTGAATTTTTGAACATGTGCAATAAAAATTCACCACTCTTTCTGGGCCACCAATGATCAATGCAAAGAAATAGAGGAAAACAACAGAATGGGAAAGACTAGGGATCTCTTCAAGAAAATCAGAGATGCCAAAGGAATATTTCATGCAAAGATGAGCTTGATAAAGGACAGAAATGGTATGGACCTAACAGAAGCAGAAGATATTAATAAGAGATGGCAAGAATACAAAGAAGAACTGTACAAAAAAGATCTTCATGACCCAGATAATCACGATGGTGTGATCACTCACCTAGAGCCAGACATCCTGGAATATGAAGTCAAGTGGGCCTTAGAAAGTATCACTACGAACAAAGCTAATGGAGGTGATGGAATTCCAGTTGAACTATTTCAAATCCTGAAAGATGATGCTGTGAAAGTGCTGTACTCAATATGCCAGCAAATTTGGAAAACTCAGCAGTGGCCACAGGACTGGAAAAGGTCAGTTTTCATTCCAATCCCAAAGAAAGGCAATGCCAAAGAATGCTCAAACTACTGCAAAATTGCACTCATCTCACACTCTAGTAAAGTAATGCTCAAAATTCTCCAAGCCAGGCTTCAGCAATATGTGAACCGTGAACTTCCTGATGTTCAAGCTGGTTTTAGAAAAGGCAGAGGAAGCAGAGATCAAATTGCCAACATCTGCTGGATCATGGAAAAAGCAAGAGAGTTCCAGAAAAACATCTATTTCTGCTTTATTGACTATGCCAAAGCCTTTGACTTGTGGAACACAATAAACTGTGGAAAATTCTGAAAGAGATGGGAATACCAGACCGCCTGATCTGCCTCTTGAGAAATTTGTATGCAGGTCAGGAAGCAACAGTTAGAACTGGACATGAAACAACAGACTGGTTCCAAATAGGAAAAGGAGTTCGTCAAGGCTGTATATTGTCACCCTGTTTATTTAACTTTTATGCAGAGTACATCATGAGAAACGCTGGACTGGAAGAAACACAAGCTGGAATCAAGATTGCTGGGAGAAATCTCAATAACCTCAGATATGCAGATGACACCACCCTTATGGCAGAAAGTGAAGAGGAACTCAAAAGCCTCTTGATGAAAGTGAAAATGGAGAGTGACAAAGTTGGCTTAAAGCTCAACATTCAGAAAACGAAGATCATGGCATCCAGTCCCATCACTTCATGGGAAATAGATGGGGAAACAGTGGAAACAGTGGCAGACTTTATTTTGGGGGGCTCCAAAATCACTGCAGATGGTGACTGCAGCCATGAAATTAAAAGATGCTTACTCCTTGGAAGGAAAGTTATGACCAACCTAGATAGCACATTCAAAAGCAGAGACATTACTTTGCCAAGAAAGGTTCGTCTAGTCAAGGCTATGGTTTTTCCTCTGGTCATGTATGGGTGTGAGAGTTGGACTGTGAAGAAGGCTGAGTGCTGAAGCATTGATCCTTTTGAAGTGTGGTGTTGGAGAAGACTCTTGAGAGTCCCTTGGACTGCACGGAGATCCAACCAGTCCATTCTGAAGGAGATCAGCCCTAGGATTTCTTTGGAAGGAATGATGCTAAAGCTGAAACTCCAGTACTTTGGCCACCTCATGCGAAGAGTTGACTCATTGGAAAAGACTCTGATGCTGGGAGGGATTGGGGGCAGGAGGAGAAGGGGAGGACAGAGGATGAGATGGCTGGATGGCATCACTGACTCGATGGACGTGAGTCTGAGTGAACTCCGGGAGTTGGTGATGGACAGGGAGGCCTGGCGTGCTGCAATTCATGGGGTCACAAAGAGTCAGACACGACTGAGTGACTGATCTGATCTGAACTCTGCGTCCAGCCCTACCGTTTGACCTATGCAGCTATCACTTCCACTGTAATAACGCCGGAATGGCACACATTACTTCTGTAAAGGGATATCATTCAGATACTTGGTGGCTTTTTGGATATGCATACACTTAATGGCCGGGCAGTTTCACACATGTTCTTAAATTGAAAATGAAGATCTGAACCTCCTGATTTGCAGGATTTTGTGGCATTTTCTGGATCAAGGGAACCATTTTTAAAGGTTGCTTAAGCTTGCTTACTGAAACAGTAAAATCTTGTATTTCTAAAAATAAAACACTAGTTAAATATATTATGACATTAAAATACATGCCTTGATAGAATACAATATGTGAACATGTCTTATGTCATTTTATTTTAATTAAAAAATAAATACTGTCATGGAGATTTGTTCCCAACCTATTAAGTAAAAAAAATGTTACAAAACAATATTCACAGCACATAAGTCCATTTTCATGAGTCCATAATTATATTCACCTAATTTTTACGAGTAATTGGCTTCCCTGGTGGCTCACCTGGTAAAGAACCCATGTGCCAATGCAGGTGACTCAAGAGACATGGGTTTGATCCCTGGGTTAGGAAGATTCCCTGGAGAAGAAATACTGGAGTAAGTATACTCCAGTATACTTACTTGGGAAATTCCACATAAAGGGAGCTTGGCGGGCTACAATCATGGGGTCACAAAGAGTCAGACACAACTAAATGCATACACACATGCGATTATCTATTAGGTATGGGAATATCAGTATTTCTTAAAATTTCTTGTCTTTTCAAATTATTTCTATCATCACTATGCATAGCTTTTGAAACAAACATAACATTTAATGTTAATGTCATATATCTGCAATAATCTTAGCATTCTTGATTTAAAAAGGAAAGCAGATGCTTTCCTTGGTTCTTCCAAGATTCTCAAACATTTTTATTGTTTCAAAGACTCAAGTGGGTTAATTCAAAGAGCTAAAAAGATTAATAGCTTTGATAAAGAAAGAATGACCCTTCATGGCTGGTTTATGAGAACTGAGGTTCTCCTTGTATTTCCCTTCCTGCCTGCAGACAAATGCCCAGTTCCCTTTTATTTCAGCTGTAGAATCTTAGGCAGTAGATTGACCTTCGCACACATGGGAAAACTACATGGATGTGATCACATTATGGGTGGAATTTCCCTGCTCTCTTCGGAGAAGAATACAATCTGGCACTTGTGGGTGCGGTGGGGCTTCTGTCATTTTGCAGGGTGCCTGTGGTAGCTCTTCACTACAAGGCTATCAGTGTAGCTGCTGGGGAAGGTGTGGTAATAAAAGATGTCGTCTTCCCCTCTCACCATATGGAGCTATGCTACAGAGTGTATGCCCTGCCATTTCACCAACTATTAATAGAGCTACGCCGCTTTCTCCTCCAAGCTGTTACAATCTCTTGAAAAGATGATGTCTAGATTTGTATGCAGATATTCTTGATTCCCCAGCATCTTCTCTCCCTTAACCCTCCTGAACAAAATCTATACTTTATTTTCAAATCTGGAGTTGTCAATTTTTTATGACAATATCCTTTTGGGGTAGGGCTCCAGCTGATGTACGTGACAACGGCTAACGCTCTGTCAGCTAAAAAAACTTACCGAGCAGGTCTGGTGAGCACCGTACACTGTGAGCCAGGAGTTATGGGGAGACGTGTCATTTCTGCCCTGCGGGAACTGTTTATCCAAATAAGGGCTCGCGATTTCCCTGAGTTAATATCCTCCATCCCAGGGAAGCCTCCCACACGGGTGTTCTGTCTTCCGTGTTTATCTTCAGGCTGCATATCTCTCCCTACTGAGGGACTGAGAATTTAAATTCAGCTCAGATTTCTCTGGGATTAGGTTTATCAAAATAAATACACTCAGATCTGCCTGTCCGATCCACGAGGCACTTGGGCATTTTCCTGGAAATGCTTGAGTCTAAAGTCTAAGGCTCTCAGGACATTTCGGACATTTTGTGTGTGTTCTCCTCTTTAGCATGCCTGAAAGCTTGGTGGATGCTGACTGTATTATTACATATGTATTATAGAAGGATATTCAGATATATTTTGTCACCAGTGAAATGCTAACAGGTGGCATGTACCCAGCACTGGGAAAGTCAGTGTTTGTACAACATGCTATTGTATGTTGTTGAAAAAAATTTCAAGAAGCAAAGAGATTATAACACTGCTGTCAGTCATCTTTTTTTATGGGACTCAGTGTAACTTAGTGGAGTCAGCAGGGTTTCAGAGTCAGGCAGCCTAGGTTTCTTTCTGGTTCCACTGCCTACTAGCTCAGTGATGCTGGGCTTGCCACTTCGTGCCTGTGTTTTTGTTGTTCAGTCATTCAGTTGTGTCCAACTCTTTGAGATCCCATAGACTGCAGCACACCAGGCTTCCCTGTCCTTCACCATCTCCTGGAGATTGCTCAAATGAGCATAGTTTTATAGAAGGAGCCAAGGAAATAATACCAACCTAATAGAGTTGCAGTCAGATTCAGTTAGATAATGTAGGTAAAGTTTGGGGCAGTGAGTGCTCAATTTAATCATACCTTTTCTAATTGTGAGTGACTTTGAAGTAGAATAACTTTCTGCTTCACTGGTATACAGTCATTCATGCATTGAGCAAGTTTTATTGAACCTCTATGTTGCACTAAGAGCCAGCCTGACATAACCACTGGGGAATTAGTGTGTGTGCTGGGAGAGATCAGGGAGGTACTGGTCCCTGTGGCACAGAATTCACAACCAGCAGGAAGGGACAGGAATGTTCACAAATAAACAGGGTCAGTGGGATAAGTTACATAATAGATATACTACAGACAGAAATATACAGCAAGGGTTAATTAATGTCTGATTGGTGCATTCAGGCAGGGCTTCAAAGAGGAAATGAAGTGTGAGCTGCTTCTTCAAGTATGAATAGGAGTTATCAGACATACAGGTGGGACGAGAAAGCCCTTCAAGTCATTTGACGATGAACTACTAATGGAAGCCCCTACTTTAGCAAAATGCCACATACATGATCGACACTCAATAAGTATTTAATGAGGTAAAGAGCCACATAAAGGTATATATGTAGTCAACACTAACCACAAATCTCAACCACTTGTGTGCAAAAAATAAAACCTTTACCCTCTAAAGCTCAATTTTTATTGCTATTTTCAAGTGCCCTACTTTTTAATGCAAGCAATGTAATGTAGTCATTTCTGGTTCACCACTTCCAGTTAATCCAGTCATTTTTTTCAGAGCCGTTTCAGGAGGTGACTTGCACATTCAGGATTCAGTCCCTTCTCCACTCTTTCCTGACCCATAAAATAGTGCTGATTATATCTGCACTGGTGTAGGTTTTAAACGTAATAGTTGTAAACCTCAAACTACTAGGCACAGAGAATGCACCCTGTACGTGAGAACAGCAGCCATTATCCACCCTTGGCCTGATCTAGGTTAAGGACACTCTTGCCACCCTCTAGTCAAATCCTAAAAATGTTACCTTTTTATTCAAGGAAAGTAAGTGGCAAAGGGTCATAGACTAGAACAGAGATAGTACAGGCTTCCTCCCATCCCTGGTAACTGGATACGTAAACCTTGCAATGCCTTGCATACCAAGGTACACACTCCCTCAGCCAAAGCTGAGTCCCATTCCTTGTGCTTCTAGGAAGAGTGGTCCAGCCACAGCTGACTCAGGTGAGTCTCTCTGTCAAAGGGCCACACAGTAACACACAATTTTCTTAATACTTCTCTGGATGATTATGAACTGCACAACAATAAAATCTCAACCACAAGAACTTTATCTAATCAATTTTACTTGAACCATTTACGACTTTTAAGGAACACCTCATAGTTGAGATGGTTTTTGAGATTATCTAATGAGTTACTTAAACTTTCTGTACTCAGGAAGCCCAAAGTTGGCAGAAATACATCAATACAAGGTCACTGGCTAGCGTTCTGGCCAAAGTTCCAAGACGATAATATCAGATCAAGCTTAAAATTTGGCAGCATGGGTACTGCTCATAGATAACCTTAGACTGTACTAATGAACAGATAAGGAAACTATTTGCTTGCATAATGAGGTGAGGTTAAAGACAGTAAGATTCATATCACTACTTTCAACCTTCACAGTCTTCAAGGAACCCGACTGCAAGATACTTTTTATGTGCCTAGGGAGTAGAAGACATAAATAAAGTCAATTAAGTAATAATGATGATTACTGAAAAGAATGGCTTCAACAGTATGTGAACCAAGAACTTCCAGAAAGTTTAGAACTTTCTAAACTTCCAGATTTAGAAAAGGCAGAGGAACCAGAGATCAAATTGCCAACATTCGTTGGATCATTGAAAAAGCAAGAGAGTTCCAGAAAAATATCTACTTCTGCTTTATTGACTATGCCAAAGCCTTTGACTGTGTGGATCACAACAAACACTGGAAAATTCTTAAAGAGAAGGGAATACCAGACCACCTGACCTGCCTCTTGAGAAATCTGTATGCAGGTCAGGAAGCAATGGTTAGAACTGGACATGGAACAGACTGGTTTCAAATAGTGAAAGGAGTACGTCAAGGCTGCATACTGTCACCGTGCTTATTTAACTTCTATGCAGAGTACGTCATGAGAAACCCTGGGCTGGATGAAGCACAAACTGGAATCGAGATTGCCAGGAGAAATATCAATGACCTCAGATATGCAGATGACACCACCCTTATGACAGAAAGTGAAGAAGAACTAAAGAGCCTCTTGATGAAAGTGAAAAGGAAAGTGAAAAAGTTGGCTTAAAACTCAACATTCAGAAAACAAAGATCATGGCATCTGGTCCCATCACTTCATGGCAAATAGATGGGGAAACAGTGGATACAGTGACAGACTTTTTTGGGGGGGGCTTCAAAATCACTGCAGAAGGTGACCACAGCCATGAAATTAAAAGACACTTGCTCCTTGGAAGAAAAGCTATGACCAACCTAGACAGCATATTAAAAAGCAGAGACATTACTTTGCCAACAAAGTTCCATCTAGTCAAAGCTATGGTTTTTCCAGTAGTCATGTATGGATGTGAGAATTGGACTATAAAGAAAGCTGAGCACCAAAGAATTGATGCTTTTGAACTGTGGTGTTGAAGACTCTTTGAGAGTCTCTTGGACTGCAAGGAGATCCAAGCAGTCCATCCTAAAGGAAATTAGTCCTGAATATTCATTGGAAGGACTGACGCCGAAGCTGAAACTCCAATACTTTGGCCACCTGATACAAAGAACTGACTCATTGGAAAAGACCTTGATGCTGGGAAAGATTGAAGGCGGGAGGAGAAGGGGATGACAGAGGATGAAATGGTTGGGTGGCATCACTGACTCAATGGACATGAGTTTGAGTAAACTCCAGGAGTTGGTGATGGACGGGGAGGCCTGGCATGCTGCAGTCCATGGAGTCACAAAGAGTGGGACGAGACTGAAGACTGAACTGAACTGACGGAGAAGACTGGAAAAAAGAAAAGGAGCCGCAGGTGACAAACCCAAAACACCCTCCGACATTCATGTTTTATTAGTCACATTATAGTAAAGAGATTGCTGTGGGGACTTATCAAAATAGTGTTCGAATTTTAGGAATTTTTTCCAGGTTGCACAGAACTAGGACGCGACAGATCCCCAGCATAAGAAATCTCAGGTCACATAAATCTTTCCTGGTTTCACTGAGGTTATGTTGAAACCAAACAAAGTTGCAGGATGAGACTTTCCTTTGTGTACATGATCCATCCTGCCTGGCTCTTCCTGGCCCAGATTATTTTTTTTCCCTAAGTCTCGCAACTAAAAAGGAGGAAAACATGAGACCAATGCCTAACTTAGAAGCTGAGCCTGCTGAATGCCTGGTCCTTTCCAGCCACTTCAGCCCAGGACCCTAACAATAGGATCATCTGACATTTGACACAGCTCTTTCAACCCTTCTCTTTCCATTGGTTTAATGGAGAACAAACACTAAGTGCTCCAAAAACCAAACTTTCTCAAGATTTCTAGTAACTTGAGCCCTTAGAACAACGTACAACAGCTTTTACAACTCCCCATGTTTTTTTAATAGGATGTCCACTAAGAAACAACTAGTTCTCTTTTTTTCTCTTTCTCTCAGACTTGAGAAGAGGAAGAATTTTAAAAGAGAAAAAGTTAAAAAGTAAGGTTCAACGTACGACCCATTTATATACACCACTGCTCACCATAGGAGTTAACTGCACCCACCTTTATTTGTTCCCCCCTGTTAACCCTGTTACCAGAATTTTACCTGGTAAAAGTATTTCTGCCTTGGATGTGGAATCTGGTTTAGAATGGCGTCACCTGTAAGCACACACATAGACACCAACATAACCATTTCTGTGTAACAACCAAAAAAGCAAAATAGCTAAAATCTCCCCATAAAGAAAAATTGTTTGAGCACTGAAATTACTTGCAAGTTACTCTAATGTGTAATACCCAGATATTTCTATAAATAAAGTGCAATTCTGGGAAAGTCACTGGTGCCATACATGACTGTTATTTGGGACAGTATTAAATTATTTATCATGTTAAAATATAAATATTAATTTCTAAATCTTCACACTTGCTTCCTATTGATTTAAGAGAGCTATTTGCTATGATAATTCAGACCCAAGACAATCCAGAAACAAAAAGAAATGCCAACTGGTGTCAAAACAAAGCCAATTCTTGGATGTCACACTTTGAAACAGACTCAGAGTCTGATCTCTAAACATTTTACTGTTTTGGAGAAGTTGCAAGGAATAAAATAAATTCTTTCTGGAAAACAGTATTTCAGTTCAGTTCAGTTCAGTCACTCAGTCGTGTCTGACTCTTTGCGACCCCATGAATCACAGCACGCCAGGCCTCCCTGTCCATCACCAACTCCCGGAGTTCATTCAAACTCATGTCCATCGAGTTGGTGATGCCATCCAGCCATCTCATCCTCTGTCGTCCCCTTCTCCTCCTGCCCCCAATCCCTCCCAGCATCAGGGTCTTTTCAAATAAGTCAGCTCTTCACATCAGGTGGCCAAAGTATTAGAGTTTCAGCCTCAGCATCAGTCCTTCCAATGAACACCCACGACTGGTCTCCTTCAGAATGGACTGGTTGGATCTCCTTGCAGTCCAAGGGACTCGCAAGAGTCTTCTCCAGCACCAGAGTTCAAAAGCATCAATTCTTTGGCATTCAGCTTTCTTCACAGTCCTCATAAATATGTGGATATTTTAAATATCAAGAATATGAATCTTGGCTATACATCATAATGTGTTCAAGCCAAAGCCATCATCTGTATTACAGAAAAACAAATTACTTCAGGTATTTCTATATCATGCTCCAAAAATTAACTTAGATGCATGGAAACTGGAAATAAATGTTTTCATTGAAATAAGATTTTAAAATAGTAGTTAGTCCCCCTAACCTAGCCTTCAGAAGTCACTTCATCTTACAATGTTGCTGAACTACTAGGTCTTTGGAGAGTGTTAAGTGATGCTGCTCTGTTTGCCCTTGCTACAATACAGTAGCTATTGCAGTGTTATCCAATCTCATGACATATCTGGGCACAGAACGTTCCATTGTAAATGGGACAAGGTAGACTAAAATAATACAGAGAATCATCTTTATTTCTAGAAAGCATATGTGACTGGTATTCTTTTTATAAGATCCTGCATTTCTATTTCTCTCATTTATAAATGATTTAGTTGGTATTAAAGTTTTGACTATTTATACCCCTTCGAATTCCACAGACAGTGTTTGTTGTTTTTTATTTTCTACATACTGGCAGATTGGAAATCCAAGGCACTGTGCTTTTTAATCTTTTGTAGGTAAAACATTGCTATGGTTTTGGGTGTTTGGTGGAAGCAAAGGTTGAGGACAGAATAAAGATTAGGGCACCTGTAGGAAATTTTACAAGAAGTTAACTATATGCAAGTGCTGTGATTTTAAATCTGAAAACTCAGGTCTTTCTTCAGTGGAGAAATGAGATAATTACATCACATCTTTAATTATTTTCCACTTATTTTATCAAAAGAATTGAAGCAGAAAAGTAGCATGGTTAGATTTTATTTTGTGAGCATTTTTGTGACAGTGCAGAGGATGGCTTTTGAGCAGCACAAAGATGGATGCTGGAAAATACATTAGGAGTCCTTTGCAAAACATCAAGAGATACAGAGGACATTACAAAGGGATAGAGAAAAGGAAGTAGATGGAAGAAATATCTAAGAGAAGACTTGTCAACTTGGGAGTCATCTATCTGTAGACATAGAAAAGGATACATTTACTCTAATTTTAATAAAGCTTAAGTTTCAGGCAACTTAGTTTTCTGGATGAGGCCCTGTGCTTAATTTTGTACACTTTCCGTAAAGAGAGACCCCATACGTGATTTTGATAAATAAATCATTAAATATGGAATGAAAAGAGAGAGAGAGAGACCCCAGAGTTGTACAACCTTCAGACCCCACAAAATCTGGACCTAGCCTGGGTAATGTTTAAATCATTAGAGTAGATAAGATGATCTGAGGAGATTGTATAGAATGAAAAGAGAAGTGAACTTAGAATGAGAAATCTGAAAATGTCAGTATTCACAAGGTAGGAGACAAAGAGGAAGGGGTTTATGAACGAGATTTTTAGAATATAATCAGAGACAGAAGATCAGAAAATATTTTTGTCCTGGAGGAGGAAATGGTAACCCACTCCAGTATTCTTGCCTAGGGAATCCCATGGACAGAGGAGCCTGGTGGGCTGCAGTTCACAGGGTCGCAGAGTTGGACATGACTAACCACATGTGCATACACACAAACACACACATTTGTTCTTTAAAAAATACTCAGTGTTTCATAGCTTTATAATAAATGTTGACTTTGACCTTTTGATTAGCAACTAATACTTTAACACTTGCATCAAGAATTTTTCTCGGTCTAGACCTCTGCTGTTTAATATGCAACCCACTATATGAAGCATGTCCATTGAGTATTTGATATGTAACTCATTCAAACTAGTTGAGTTTTAAGTAAAAAATATGAATTGAATTTCAATGACAAAGTGTTAGAAAAATAAAATATTTTATTAATAAAAATAAAGAATTTTGTCATGGAAGCCAAGGACTAGAAAGTCTTAGGAAGCAATGGCCTGTAAACAGTCTCAAAATAAAGCATAAAGGTCAAAAGAACTAAAAGGAATCCTTTGGAGCCGGCCTCCTGGAGTTCCATTAGCAACCTTGTCAAGCAGCTTCAGAGGAAGCAGAGCCACCTTTCAGTGTGTTCAGAGTCAATGTTAATTGAAAAAATGAAGATAATCTGTTTGTTCAGGCTTTTGAAATAGATAAAGGAATAAAGGAAGTTGAAAGCTAGAAAAATACACCTTCCTGAGATTGTTTTAAGCAAAAATGCAAAGCCTGAATAGTATTAAAATTCTTAAAGAAACTGATGCAACATTTAAAAATGTTCCCACAACGAAAACAGTGGGGTCAGATGGTTTTACATAGAAACTCTCCCAAACTTTGAAGGAAGATATCATCTTTTACAATTTCTTCCAGGAACTATAAAAAGAAGGAACATGCCCCCAAGTCATTTTACACAATCGGAACCATCCTGACCCCAAAACAATGCCAGCATTAGGAGAAGGACAACTTTCTGATTTCTAATTCATGAAAAAAGATGCAAGAATGTCAAATAACATACTAGCAAGGTCAAATGGAATAGTGAAAACAAGAGATAATGTACCATGATCAAGTTGCTTGTAACTAAGGAACACAGGGATAGTTTAATATTAGAAAATTTGTCATGGAACTCAGCACATTAACAGATTTTAAAAAGAAAGCCATGTGACTATTTTAATACATGTGGGGAAAGTGTCTGATAAAATTCAACATAACACAAACTTACGGTAAAAGGAGAAGAAAAGCAAGCTTCCCTAAATAGTCTCTATTATCAGGAAGTGTTGGAGGCACCTCTTTAAAATCAGGGATGAGACACAATCATTACTTCTTGTAACATTGTAGAGAAGGCACCAGTCTTCCTCAGCTCAACGCTGAGCCTACCACTTGGTCAGCTTTGCTAACTTAGTATCCTCCTGACATCCACATGTACTCCTTCACTGGCATCTTCTCAGCATGGGCTGCACAACGGAATCACCTAGACTTTGAATTTACTAATGCCTGAGTCCCACCCCTAGAAATTCCTATTGTGATTGATCTGGGGTATCATACGGGCATCTGGAGTTCCAAAATCTCTCCAGGTGATGCGCAGCTCAGGTTGTGAAGCTCTGAAGCACCAAGAGAAGAGGAAAATGGGGAAGCAAGGGAAAAACACAGCTATGATTTTCAACCTGGCTGCACATTAAAATCACCTAAAGAGCTTTAAAAAAAAAAAAAATCCTGATACCCCAGTTGTCTCCTATACCTATTTTTAAGTCAGAGGCTATGCAGGTAGGATCCCCAAAGTTTTCTTATACATAGCCAAGATTGAGAAGCACAGTTCTCTCCTTTCTTCCTGGGCAATGTCATCAGCTCCCCTGGATTCATTTAACAAGTACATTCTAATGCTTCAAAATCTGTACATTTTGCCTGTAGTTACCTCCTAAATACGAACACTTTGAACACAACAGCCAGCTCAACATCCACTCTTGGAAGTCCCGAGTCTGCCACATGCCCACAGATTCTCCTGCATCACAGCTGTGTCCATGTACTCAGTTCTTCCCACCAGGCAGCAAGCCCCTCAAGGATGAGTGTTATTATCTAGTGTGCTGTGTGTGAGGATTGAGGCTAAGTTTCTTACATCTCCCTTATCTAAGAACAGGATTGTTTCCACATCGTTGGCATATCCTGCCAATAGGAATTGAGACCCACAACTGATGAGAAGAGGAGAGACACAGGAGCAAGAAGCCAGCACAGTGTTGATACTACTGACATTTAAAGATTTCTGGGGAGACGGGACTGGGGATCAGCCTTTAGTAAAATGCACGTCAGGCCAGCACTCCCACCAGCACAAGCACAAAAGTGACGCCAAGAAGAGAATGTGCTTCCAGTCCCATGAACCTCTGAACCACGCTGCCTCTCCCCACATTTTCTTTTCCCCCTTTTCCCATCCATATTAAAGGGGTGAAAAGGGACTCCCCTAACCCTCACTGTCACAGCAGTGAGAAGAGAAATCTTCCCACACCCCTGCAACCCACATAATAAGAAGGGACTTTCCTGCCTAAGTGACAAGACGGGAATCCCCTGACACAGAGGCATCTAGAAAGTAAGGGATGTCCACTGCAAATGGAGTCAGTGCCTCTCAGCCAACGAAACTGGTCTTTCTGTGATCTTTTCCAACTCAGTCTGCACTCTTAATAAACCATCTCATTGAAGCTGAATTATTATCTCTAGGGTACAGATGAGGAAACGGGGCTTGCCCATGGTCCCCAAACCAGATAACAATGGTAGAACCCAGCGATCAGCCCATCTATGCAGAAAACAGGTATCTCCACTTTTCCAAAGTTTGCTTTATGCCGCTTCTCTTTTACAAGATCTACGTTGCTATCTGTTTTTGCTAATCGAAAGAAATCTAAAGAGAATATTCGCTTCTAGCATCCAGCATTTGTTTTGCAGTGAGCTGTTACAGAGGCAGTGCACAGCCCCCAGTGGCAAGAGCCGTACCGTCAGGCTCCTTCCCCGGGAACCACACAGCATCTCAGCATCCAGTCGTCATGGCTGGGAACTGAGTCCATGAGCATCTGGGCTTCACCTCGATTTATTCTGTGTCTACATTAACAGGATGTGTTCCAGGGTATTTGCCTCTTCGCTTTATGTCATTTGGGTTTACAAAAGTTATCATGGGAAGGCTCTGCCTTCAGATGGCAGGAGGAAAACCTCTTACTCCAAAATCACTGTTTTGTTCCATGTTAAAATGCACTAGTTCATCCTTGTGGTCAACTTATTTTACTTTTTCTTTTATCCCCATAATAAAAGCAAGAAGGAAAAAAAAGGTAGTTTTACAGAGAAAACTCAAATGAAATGAGAAAGGCTGAAAAATCGTTCGAGAAACATTTCCAAAATAGCCCTCCCTATCTCAAGATGGAACGCGGCTTATCTTTGATCTCATGTCACAACAACACAGAATAACACCATGAACTTTTTCCATCTATCATTATCAAGATCAAGGAACCTGGCACTCGTCTTCATAAACAGTCTGTTACCCCAGACTCTAGGCCAGCTGGGGAAAGCCACAGCTCTGGGGACCATATTCAACATTCTCTGGTGGCTAAAAGCTGGGTTTCTCCAGGGAAGAGGTGAAGCTGCACAGGAGGTCTGGTCCCCTCTGGGAGAACAGCCAGCGAAAGCTGCCTGGTCAGGCCAGCTCAGCGGAAGGGGGTGGGGTGGGATGGAGGTCAAAGTGCGAAGAGGGTGTGGCTTGGAAGGAGGCGGAAAGGCTCTGCCTGTCCGGGCAAGGCAGTACCAGGTCTGCATTTGCTTCCGAGTAATCACTCCCTAAGTCACTGTTCTAGTCACTGTTCTGTCACTTTATTTGGTGGCTTTTTTTCATTAGATTAAAATGACTTTATTAGCAAAGAAGTGTGGGCCTGTTCGGTGCGCAGCATCATCTCTGCATTTTTTGGTTATGGTCACGTATTTAAACCTCAGAGTTGAAAAGAAGGATTCTTTATTCCCACCGCGCCCTTCTAGAACCAATTAAATACTGTTTGCTCTTGCTGCCTACCTCATGATCTCACTGCTTTTTGGCCGCATAATGGGAAAGAAGTCATTTCAGTAATTGCCATATTGTGAAGAGCCGTAGGGAGTGTTATGGCTACTGTGTCATAGTACTTAAGCTTTAGTTTATAAGAGTAAAAATAGCAATGGAGGAGAGGCCACAAATGCATTGGTTTCTCCAGGCTGGCTCATCTTGGACTACCTTTGCTCCCTTGACAAAAATAGCCAAGTTGCACAGACATAGTCTAAACTCTTCTTCTTCCACCTATGTTCATTTCAGAAGAAGCAACTGTGAACATTAGGGGAAAATACAGAATGCTGCAGTGCCTCCATACAACTGGTGCTCCAAACAGTACTTTTTGGTTTGATCTTTCATACGCGTTAAGATCCAATCTCCTTAACATTAAAGACTTGTTTAGTCACTAAGTCGTGTACAACTCTTTTGCAACCCCATAGACTGTAACCTGCCATGTTTCTCTGTCCATGGAACTGTCCAGGCAAGAAGATTGGAGTGGGTTGCCATTTCCTTCCCCAGAGGATCTTCCCAACCCAGTGATCGAACCCACATCTTTTATGTTTCCTGCATTGGCAAGTGGATTCTTTGCCACTGAGCACCAGGGAAGACCAACATTAAAGACTAATGCTCCTTTAAAAAAATAATAAATAAAAGTAAGTTCTCTCATTTCTCTCACTGCCCAGCAGTTGCTTCCGTACCCTCCAAGGCTGCCTCATTCAGTCAGTCTTTCCACAACTCCCTCAGAGCCAACCCTGTAACTAAGGCATCATCTTCTTTCTGATTTAGCAGTTCCTAAAATTCTATGTCCACCTAAGAAATACCTTTTAATCTCCCCTGCACCCACACACCATCATGTAATTCCTATGATTCCTCTTCACACAACACCCCCACAGAATTCATGTATTCTTTGCCTCTGGATAACCAAGATTTTATTCTATATGTTTATTCCCTGTTCAATTGTCTTTTTCCCCATGGCTATAGAGCAAGGACTACAGTAAGAAAATAGGAACCCATATGCTGTGTTAGAATCTCCATCACTGCTTTAGCTTTCTGTCTACAGTGTTACTTGGTATGACATTTAAGAGAGCCTAGGGAGAAAAACCAGACTGAAAACTTGCTGTTTCAGTGATCACAAGCAAGAACAAGGTGTCCTGCCTGCCTGCGTGTCCTCACTGGTGTCTTCAGCAGAGGTTACACTCATCTATGTTCACGAGACAATAACAGAGACAAACTGGAGAAAACCAGGATCACTTTTTAAAAAATGTAATTCACACATCATACTCATTATGTCAAGGGCACAATTAAGGGTCTCCTTGCCTATGACAGCCAAGCCTTACTTAGGGCTTTTACTTTGTTGTCATTGCTATCATTCTACTGCATTATCTTGGTTTTTATAAAACCATCCCAGCTCCTTCCCAAGTGAGTCAGCTTTTTCTGTTCCACTTATGAATTTTGCAGTTTACTGGGGTCTAACTCCATGCCAATGGCAATCAGATGAACAGCCTTCTACATGTGTTATTCACATCCACAGGAGAGGACCTGCCTAATGCAACCTGCCTGGCATCCATCCATCCATTCAGAATATTTTGATTAATACCCTACATCACACTGTCCTGGGCATTGAGGATACCACCCTAAGCGAGATAGATATGCATTCCATTTTATGCAAACTACCCTGTAGGACATAAGCAACTCTCCTGACCTCTAGACAAAGTTTCAGAAGCAGCACAGCTGTGTCCTTTTATAGACTTTATAGTTGTAAACAACTTAGTTGGGACCATATTCTGCTGCATCATTAGCTCTCTGTTCCCCTCTGCAGCATGGAAGAACTGGGCAGAGTAATATCACTGGCTTGTACAAAGTGCCCACTTCTAGACTTTATAAATCTATACCCAGTTCACATTTGGTTACAAAATGTTCTTAAATATTGGGACCACAAAACCAGTCAAAGCTAAGACTGGATGATAATGTGTAGAAATTGTGGATTTTCTAGATAAGAAATATATTAGAAGAATGCATGATTCTCTCTGGTTCAAAGTTCTTTAGAGTTAGATGAAAAGAATCTTATGTATCTTAAGAGCTAAAGCAATGAAAAGTCCAATTAAGCAAGGTTGCTACCTGAGCCCCTGGCTTAGCTTGGTACAATTAGATATTACAGATTACAACTACAGAAGTCAGACAGCAGACTTCCCATACTGACAGCCAGCTTCCCTGGTGGCTTGAAAGGTAAAGAATCTGGCTGGAATGCAGGAGACATGAGTTTGATGCTTGGGTCAGGAAGATCCCCTGAAGAAAGGAATGGCTATCTACCCCAGTATTCCTGCCTGGAGAATTCCATGGACAAAGGACCCCAGTGGGCTATATAGTCCATGGGGTCCCAAAGAGTCGGACATGACTGAGTGACTAACATTTTCACTTTCACATAGACAGCGCTAGAAAAACGTTTAGTTGAATCCAGTAGACTCCAGCTGAGATCACTCTAAAAGGAGGCCATTCATCCAGCAACTATGAAAAGAGGCTCACCACACCATTTTGGTCCCAGATGAGGATTTACTTATGTCCAAGCCAGCATCTCCAGATGGGCTTCCCTGGTGGCTCAGGGGTAAAGAATCCGCCTCTAATGAAGGAGACCCAGGGTAGATCCCTGAGTAAGGAAGATCCCTTGGAGAAGAAAAAGGCCACCCACTCCAGTATTCTTGCCTGGGAAATTCCATGCACAGATGAGCCTGGTGGGCTACAGTCCACAGGGAAGCAAAAGAATTGGACATGGCCTAGAAATGGCAGCCCACTCCAGTGTTCCTGCCTGGAGAATCCCAGGGACGGGGGAGCCTGGTGGGCTGCCGTCTATGGAGTCGCACAGAGTCAGACACGACTCAAGCAACTTAGCAGCAGCAGCAGCAACTAAATAATAACAACATTTCCAGGCATTAAGTACCTTCAACAAGCTGACAAGGCAAGTTCCAAAATCAAGTGGGAAGTCAAGCCCCAAACTCATCTGAGTAACACATATTTTTCCCTATAATGAATAGCATCTTTTAATCTTCAGGAATTTTTTAATTTAATAAATGCTTAACAAAATCAAATCTATATTTATAATTTTGTGTTAAGTGATACATGTAAATTTGAAATTTTAAATATTCACATGGTAATTTGGCCTCTTCAAATATAGTTCAACCTTGTAGTTCTAATTTAAAATATGTAACTGAGTCATTAAGAGTTGTGATTGTGAAAATACTATAACACTGGAAAATTTAAGAGATTTTAGTGTTTCCATATCTGTGAATTTGATTTGTTAGATTAACAATAATTTTTTAAGTACTTAGGAATAAATCATAGTCTATCCAAAGAAAATCAAGCATATTTAAATTATAAATGAAATTTAAACTATTTCAGGTTTAAATATGTAAATGGAACCAAGCATTAGTCAAAGTCTCCCCCAAATGTGATTAAAATTTACTGGACTTATAAATAGAAAAATAAGATTTTTAAACTGAATTTAAAAGCTAAAAAAGAGCTACATTTATGGTTTGTAATAATTAATAAGATTACACATGAAAATTGCCTTAAAGGATAGGTTTTAAAGCCATATAGAGAGGCATACCTGGCAGCTAATTAATAAAAATATTTTGTTATTATTTTGCAATATTTTTCAACTTTTAACAATTTATAATATTATGATTTATTTTCTGAGTCTATATACGTATTCACTTTTATACAGAGACACAGATATAGAGAACAAATATGTGGATACCAAGGGGGAAAGGTGGAGAGGAATTGGGACTGACACACGTACACCATTGACACTGTGTATAAAATAGACAACTGGTGAGCACAGGGAACTCTACTTAAGGCACTGCGGTGACCTGAATGGGAAGAAGTCCCAACGGAGGGCATATATGCAAATGTATGGCTGACTCATTTTCTTGTACAGGACAAACTAACACAACATTGTAAAGCAACTATACTCCAATAAAAATTAATTAAAAAAAAAAGAGAGGTGTGGGTTAAGCAAAAGAGCAGAATTATGCACTATTTATCGTTGAGTGCCTGCTCTATGTTTAACACTTTGGGGAAATACAAAAGCATATCAAGTTTTTAATGAAGTAAGGCAGGTAAGATGCACAAACCTGAAACAATTAGAGAACAGAATGATTCAGTTCAATAAACAGTTATTGACAGCCAACCTTCCAGGAGATACAATGATAGGCTCCAGGGAGCAGGAGAGGGCTGGGCTCAAAAACAAACAATAAGCTTTATAATTACGCACTAAATTGTGTGTTGCAGAAGTCAAATGAGAAGCATTCAGAAAGACATACCAAAGTATATTGGAACAGCTGAGATTTGTGGACGAGGTAAGAATTGATCTGGGCTTTGAAGGATGGCAAGGACTGAAACACAAACAGAAGAGGGCTGGAAGACAGAGGTACTTTGACCCTGTTGTGCAAAGGAAGGAACAAAGAAGCCAGCAGAGAAGAGATGCTTCATGCGAGTGGCATACGGAAACATTTCTGAATTATACGAGAGTTAAAAGTTAGTCACCAGTCTAAGTTACTACAGACTAGAACTAAAAGCAATAACATCACTACTAAATACTGGGAGATAGTGGCATAAAATAAGATAAATTCTCATGTGATACCAAGGAGTCAATGAATACTATTTAAATTTGGCTCAAATGGTAATCTGCCTGCAATGCAGAAGACCCAGGTTCGATCCCTGGGTCAGGAAGATCCCCTGGAGAAGGGAATGGCAACCCACTCCAGTATTCTTGCCTGGAGAATCCCTTGACAGAGATGCCTGGCAGGGTACAGTCCATAGGGTCACAAAGAGTTGGGCACAACTGAGTGATTAACACTAATTTTCAATCAAGAAAAAAGTATCAGATTAGATCAGATCAGTCGTTCAGTCGTGTCCGACTCTTTGCGACCCCATGAATCGCAGCACACCAGGCCTCCCTATCCATCACCAACTCCCAGAGTTCACTCAGACCCACGTCCATCGAGTCAGTGATGCCATCCAGCCATCTTATCCTCTGTTGTCCCCTTCTCCTCTTGCCCCCAATCCCTCCCAGCATCAGAGTCTTTTCCAATGAGTCAACTCTTCCCATGAGGTGGCCAAAGTACTGGAGTTTCAGCTTTAGCATCATTCCTTCCAAAGAAATCCCAGGGCTGATCTCCTTCAGAATGGACTGGTTGGATCTCCTTGCAGTCCAAGGGACTCTCAAAAGTCTTCTCCAACACCACACTTCAAAAGAATCAATTCTTTGGCGCTCAGCCTTCTTCACAGTCCAACTCTCACATCCATACATGACCAGAGGAAAAACCATAGCCTTGACTAGACGAACCTTTCTTGGCAAAGTAATGTCTCTGCTTTTGAATATGCTATCTAGGTTGGTCATAACTTTTCTTCCAAGGAGTAAGCATCTTTTAATTTCATGGCTGCAGTCACCATCTGCAGTGATTTTGGAGCCCCCCAAAGTAAAGTCTGCCACTGTTTCCACTGTTTCCCCATCTATTTCCCATGAAGTGGTGGGACTGGAAGCCATGATCTTCGTTTTCTGAATGTTGAGCTTTAAACCAACTTTGTCACTCTCCTCTTTCACTTTCATCAAGAGGCTTTTGAGTTCCTCTTCACTTTCTGCCATAAGGGTGGTGTCATCTGCATATCTGAGGTTATTGAGATTTCTCCCAGCAATCTTGATTCCAGCTTGTGTTTCTTCCAGTCCAGCGTTTCTCATGATGTATTCTGCATAAAAGTTAAATAAACAGGGTGACAATATACAGCCTTGACGAACTCCTTTTCCTATTTGGAACCAGTCTGTTGTTCCATGTCCAGTTCTAACTGTTGCTTCCTGACCTGCATACAGATTTCTCAAGAGGCAGATCAGGTGGTCTGGTATTCCCATCTCTTTCAGAATTTTCCACAGTTTCTTGTGATCCACACAGTCAAAGGCTTTGGCATAGTCAATAAAGCAGAAATAGATGTTTTTCTGGAACTCTCTTGCTTTTTCCATGATTCAGCAGATGTTGGCAATTTGATCTCTGCTTCCTCTGCCTTTTCTAAAACCAGCTTGAACATCAGGAAGTTCATGGTTCACATATTGCTGAAGCCTGGCTTGGAGAATTTTGAGCATTACTTTACTAGTGTGTGAGATGAGTGCAATTGTGTGGTAGTTTGAACATTCTTTGGCATTGCCTTTCTTTGGAATTAGAATGAAAACTGACTTTTTCCAGTCCTGTGGCCACTGCTGAGTTTTCCAAATTTGCTGGCATATTGAGTACAGCACTTTCACAGCATCATCTTTCAGGATTTGGAATAGCTCAACTGGAATTCTATCACCACCACTAGCTTTGTTCGTAGTGATGTTTTCTAAGGCCCACTTGACTTCACATTCCAGGATATCTGTCTCTAGGTCAGTGATCACACCATCGTGATTATCTGGGTCGTGAAGATCTTTTTTGTACAGTTCTTCTGTGTATTCTTGCCATCTCTTCTTGCTATCTTCTGCTTCTGTTAAGTCCATACCATTTCTGTCCTTATCAAGCTCATCTTTGCATGAAATGTTCCTTTGGCATCTCTGATTTTCTTGAAGAGATCCCTAGTCTTTCCCATTCTGTTGTTTTCCTCTATTTCTTTGCATTGATCGCTGAAGAAGGCTTTCTTATCTCTTCTTGCTATTCTTTGGAACTCTGCATTCAGATATTTATATCTTTCCTTTTCTTCTTTGCTTTTCGCTGTTCTTTCACAGCTATTTGTAAGGCCTCCCCAGACAGCCATTTTGCTTTTTTTGCATTTCTTTTCTATGGGGATGGTCTTGATCCCTGTCTCCTGTACAATGTCACGAACCTCATTCCATAGTTCATCAGGCACTCTATCTATCAGACCTAGGCCCTTAAATCTATTTCTCACTTCCACTGTATAATCATAAGGGATTTGATTTAGGTCATACCTGAATGGTCTAGTGGTTTTCCCTACTTTCTTCAATTTAAGTTTGAATTTGGTATAAGGAGTTCATGGTCTGAGCCACAGTCAGCTCCTGGTCTTGTTTTTGCTGACTGTATAGAGCTTCTCCATCTTTGGCTGCAAAGAATATAATCAATATGATTTCGGTTTTGACCATCTGGTGATGTCCATGCATAGAGTCTTCTCTTGTGTTGTTGGAAGAAAAAAGTATAAGCATGTATTATTACACCTTTAGGGATAAACAGCAGAGGAACAATAGAGTTAAAACAGTTTGTCTCTTTGTCTCTGGGAAAGGAACTAAGGATAAAGAGGGCTGGGGATCAGCGAATACTGCTTCTCACCCTGAACTTTTCTGCACTATTTGATAGCATGCAAATACATCACTTTGGTCCAAATACGAAAATTTAAGACAAACTTAGCTATTAAGCCACGTTTGTTTGACTCAGAAACATATTCACTATAAAGCAAATAAGGAGAAAGCAATGGCACCCCACTCCAGTACTCTTGCCTGGAAAATCCATGGACAGAGGAGCTTGGTAGGCTCCAGTCCATGGGGTCGCTAAGAGTCGGGCACAACTGAGCGACTTCACTTTCACTTTTCACTTTCATGCATTAGAGAAGGAAATGGCAATCCACTCCAGTGTTCTTGCCTGGAGAATCCCAGGGACAGAGGAGCCTGGTGGGCTGCCGTCTATGGGGTCGCACAGAGTCAGACACAACTGAAGCGACTTAGTAGTAGCAGCATAAAGCTAATAAAGCTTTAGCTTCAAGGCCCCTCACTTCACTGACCCCTTCCAAGACCTATATCTAATTTTGTAATTATATATTTTCTATTCTGTTTTCTTAGAGTCCCCCAAGTCATGTAAGCTTCAGGATCTGATGACACTAACTTGAACCAAGATCTTTCTCATTTCTTACAGTTCCTTAATGTCTTTCTTACTTTATGTTTCCTAGAAGGAACCTAGTCTCACCACTTTTGATGTCATTTTTAATCCAGGCACACTATCTTGGTTATGCTAATAAGTGATTTTTAGTCAAAATAAAGATTCCTACTTGATTCAGGAAGCGGTATCAAAGCACAAAGATTTTTAAACATGAAAATGATATGAGGGAAGGAGTGATTTATAAAATACTCCCCTGACGTAGCTGGATTGATGTTGGGAGAGACTAGAAGCAAAGGGACCAGATGAAAGCCTTGGCAATAACTAGCAGACAAGAGGTGAAGGCACAGACAGGCGGTAAAGGAAGGAATGGAGAAACTGGGTAGACGAAAGAGGTCTTCTAAAATAGAACTGAACGGGCCTGGTTACCAACTGAAGAGCTGCCCCACAAATAATAATCGATTAGAATCCTTCCCAACTGTATGTCAGGTGGGCGCCTGATTTTTTACTCTTCATTTTGGCAGATTTTTCACAGGCTTCAACTGAAAATTTGACCAGTAAAACCAATTTGAATGAAGACATCCTGCCAGTCAGTCGGTAACTCTAGCCGGAAATTTGTGCATGGAATTCCATCATCTTGAACTTTCTAGCTCTGGATATGTATTCATATTCTTGTACATCATTTCAGGAGCATGAGCTGACAAGAAAGGCTAGTAAGTGGATTCAATTAGGGTGCTAACGGTTCTATGGATCACGGTGTATTCAGTTTATACAACTGCCTGTACTCTGACTGTGGCAGACTGATAACTAGTCCACGTTCTATGGGAGGAAACACAGGGCAAAATGGGTCTATGAGGGTCAAGCAAGCTAAAGAAATCCATGAATAACCTCTAAAAATTGTCTACTCTTCTTATGAGTCAGTATAATTTAATATCTCTACAGCATATTGAGGGTTGTGTGTATGTAATGTGGGGATTCTGAACACATCGACTGTCAGTCTTTAAATTTCTCTGTGGAAATAAGAAATTTAAAATCTTGTCTGGATGTGGCCAAACCAGCACAGCTGACCTGGAAAGTGAAGTCAGCTAATGATGCACCTGGGTGGTTTCCGGATCGACTGATGAAACTGCCATGCATCTGGAGAGACTAAATACAGACCTGAGCCTTGATAAGAACCACTTTCCTTCATCCTTCATTCCTCGCCTTGGGGATTTTTTTCTTTTACAAATGCAGCCTGATCCTTCTGTCTTAAAAAAACATATTAACTGTTGTCTTAAAAAAGTATATTAACTTTTTTGATGGAATAAACAAGGACTAAAATGTAAATGCCTACCAAGTACAGAAAGTGAGTTTAAAAAAAAAAAAAAAACTAAGTCTTACATAAATAAGCAAGCATATATTTTTTTTCAATCTTTTAAATAAGAAAGTGACTTAAGTAGTGGCAATAGAGAACTAAATATGTATAGTGCTGCTTCGTGCAACAGCTCCAAAACTAGTGAGTAAATTAGACAGACCACCAACCTGCGAGGGCAACAAAAGA
This sequence comes from Bos javanicus, assembly GCF_032452875.1. Classification (NCBI taxonomy): domain Eukaryota; kingdom Metazoa; phylum Chordata; class Mammalia; order Artiodactyla; family Bovidae; genus Bos; species Bos javanicus. The sequence goes on from NC_083868.1 coordinate 89,886,023, forward strand.
GATGCACTGATTGCCATGTTTAATTCTTTCACAGCATGTAAAAAGAAGAGTGGAGTCCCCCCGTGCATCCTTTCTGACATCTTCTCCCACTTCAATCCATAACATGTCCCCGCTCTCTTCACACCTTTCAGCTCATCCTCTCTTCTGGCTCTGTATCATCATCAGCATTGTAAACAGGCAGTCTCCTTAAAAAAAAAACATTCTCTTACAACCACTGCCCTTTGAAACTCAAACTTCATTAAAAAGCTATGTCCAACTCAAGTAACAAATGTTGGCAAGGATATAGAGAAAAGGGAACCTTCCTACACAGTTAGTGGAAATGTAGATTGGTTCAGCCACTGTGAAAAACAGTAGGAAGGTCTCTCCAAAAACTGAGAAAAAAAACCAGGAACTACCATATGACCCAGCAATTCAACTCCTGGGTGTACGTATATATATATATATATATATAAAACACTTATTCAAAAATAGGCATGTGCCCCAATGTTCATAGAAGCATTATTTATAATTGACAAAATATGAGAGCAAACAGTGTCCATCAACAGATGAATGGATAGAGAAGATGTGGTCTATACATACAATGGAATACTCTTCAGCCATGAAAAAGCAAAATTTTGCCATTTACAGCAACATGGATGGATTTGGAGGGCATTATGATAAGTGAAATAAACAGAGAAAGACAAATAGTGTAAGATATCATTTATATGTGGAATCTAAAAAATAAAACAATCTAGTGACTGTAACAAAACAAGAAGCAGATGCACAGATATAGAGAACAAAATAGTTGTGGTTACCTGGGTGTGTACGGCGGGGGGATAGCAATATAGAGGCAGGAGAATGGAAGATAAAAACTACTGGGTGTGAGATAGGCTGAAGGATGCACTGTACACCATAGGAAACATATTCACAATTTTATAATAACTATAAATGGAAAGCAACCTTTAAAAGTTCTTCAAATTAAAAAAAAAAAAAAAAAACTATGTCCAATCACTGCCTCCTCAGCCTCACCATCACTTCCTTCCGCCACAGCAGTTTCGCACCTGTCCCGACTTCTCCCAGGAACCACTCCTGCCAATATGGCTAGTGATCTCCTTACCTTAAGCCAAATTCAGTGGTTTTTGCTGCTGTGATCCCTAGCCTACTTTCAATACTGTTTAACTCTCCCATTACCCTTAAATACCTTGCAAAAAAAAGAAAGAACATTGTTTTTTGGCTTTCACTCTTCTCTGGCTATTTATTCTCAATCTCTTTTGCTGGCTCTTCTTTAAGTATTAGTTTAATATGAGCCCTGGGTCTGTTTTCTGACTCTCTTCTCTTTGTACACACTCTCCAAGTGCTATTATCCTCTCCAATAGATTCAGTCACCCTGTATATGTGAATGACTATCACAATCTAGCTCTCCTGCTGAGTTTCAGAACCTTAGGTCCAATGGGCATCACCTTTTGTTTATTCCAGGAGCTACTTAAGCTCAGTATGTCTAAAACCAGACTCATCTCTCTGATCAAACTCTTCTCTCTCCTGGGTTTACCCTCTTGTTGGATAAAGCCAGAGTCTACTTAGGACTTCCCTGGTGATCCTGGGGTTAAAACTCCATACTTCCAATGCAGGGGACACAGGTTCAATTCCTGTTTGGGAAACTAAGATGCCACATGGCCAAAAAATAAAAATTTAAAAGTTCAAAAACTTAAAAGAAGCCAGAGTCTACTTAGCTTTGCTACTCTGAAGGACACCAGTGCCAGTGTAGGCAAAGTGTTCAATATCTTAAGAGCTGTATACTTATTTATTCTGATTCAATTAGTGTGGATTCATTCTTTTCCTGGGATTTTAAATGTCAATCGTATTAGATAAATTAAACATCTCCTTAACTACTTTGGAAGATACATAACAAACCTAAATGGTATGGAAAACATTAAACAAAATATTTTAGGAGATATTATTAGTGTTGAATTTCCCTTGATGAACTAAAAATCCAATGTCGTTTAGGGACCAGAAGGATTAGATAAACTTCACTTTGCGATACCTTGATGTTACCCAGAAAAATTTACTCACATATAATTATATATGCAGGCTTCCCTAGTATCTCAGTGGTAAAGAATCTACCTGCAATGTAGGAGACACCAGTTCAATACCTGGGTCAGCAAGATCCCCTAGAAAGGCAATGGCAACCCACTCTAGTATTCTTGCCTGGGAAATCCCGTGGGCAAAGGAGTCTGGCAGGCTACAGTCCATAGAGTCACAAAGAGTCAGACATGACTTAGCAACTGAACAACAACAACAATTACATACACACAATTTTATAAAGCAGATATCTGTCCAACTTTTGTTCTTCCTTATATATTGGGCAGCTAAGGTTGAGTTCAAAGTATTGCCAGGGTCAATCAGGCAAACAAAGAGCAAAGGATAGTATAAGTGTTGAGCCTCCCTGCTTCCTGAGACTTTCATCACTGCAACAAGGGGTGATAACACCAACCTCACATGAATGTTGGATTTAATGAGACAAACTACACAAAATGCTTGGCATAGGCTGGATCCTCAAAGATTTCAACAAAAATTTATTTTTTAAAATTCCCCACCATTCTCTTTCCTTTCCCCCAAATTTGAGGCAATTGAACCCTTCTGGTACGGGATGAAACAACTAGAAAAATCCAGCATGATCCCAGATGAGAAACCTTCCAGTAGACCTGTAAGAGATTAACTTTGGCTTAAAATTATTTTACGTGTTTCAATTGTCCAAGACTACAAGTTCTCAGATGTATTCTCTAACAGACCCAAACCCGTAGGGTACCTCAAGAGTGGACCTGACTGCTTAAGGCCCTCAAAATTCTCATTGATGAGATTAAATTAAATGGCCAGAAGCAGTGAGGACTGCCTTCCCTCCAGAAGCAAATTTAGCTCATATGCAAAATTTTCACATAGTCCCAAACCAAGGAGAAGAAAAAGGATATGAAGAACAAAGAGGACACTTCTGAAAATTATCAGCAATCACCTCTAAAAATTCCTGGCTTTCCTTCAAAACAACAACAAATTGGGAAGAAAGTTTTTGTGCACTTGGGGATGGAGAAGGAGGTTGGGATTGGGAAACAACTGACTACGCCTAGGAAGAAAGAGGAATTGTTCTTAAGTAAGACTATGGGTTTATGAATAAAGGTGAAGTGGAGGAGAACAATTCTCTCTAGACTCTCCATGAAAAAGGAAGAACCTGGTTGATGACAACCTAAGAGTAACTTGTGAAAGCCCACGTTACTGGTGCCAGTCTAACCAGCCGCCAGCAGCCCTTGCAAGGAGCCAGACGCTCTCAGCAAAGATGCCCTTCACAGTTTCCTTACTGGAAATGTGGAAGGAGCTCTCATAGAATAGACCCAAAGACATAGCTGTGCCCACAATCCCAACATAATGAATTTGTAATTAGTGCAGGAGGGAGCAAGATGGTGGAGGAGCAGGTGGACGTGGAGTACATCTATCCTCACGGATACATCAAGAATACACCTTCAGACACAGAAGTGCATGCAGAACACTAGCCAAGAGGGGGCAGAAGTACCTGACCATCAAAAAAGAATACATAGAATCACGCAAAACTCCATAGGACGAAGGAACTAGGGGGAGAAACAGGAGTATTGGTAGGACTGGAGCTGCCTTCAGTGGGTGGGGGAACTGAAGCAGGGGTCCGATCCCCACACTGGGGCAACTGTCTGGGTCAGAGGAGAAACATTTGAGACTGAGAGTGAAGCAGCTGATCTGTGACAGCCTAAATGGAATGAGAATCAGACAATCCTTGCTACAGCCATACATACCCTGGAGAGGGACGCAGGTCCCCTAGAAGGTGCAACAACTGGGAGCTGGAGCATAGGGATTGTGGAGCAATTTCAGGGTGAGGGCTGCTGTTGACTGCTGGGAGACGACCAAGGGGACGTGAGAAATGCCTGTGGAGGAAAGCCAAGAAGCCATGGAAGCAAGGCAATACTGCTGAGTCATGAGTAAGGGCTGGAGCCATCACCATAGCCTCTCTCTTCCCACACGTCAACACCCGCAACTGAACAGTAGAGAGGCTGGCCCTTCAAGCACCTAACAAGCGGAACAACAGAGAAACATTCCAGCCAGGAGGCCTCTTTAAGTGCCTGAATGGGTGGAGCAATGGAGAAAGACTAGCCAAAGAGGCCTTCTAATTGCCAGCTTCCAGAGGCTAGAAAAAGACTGATAGGACCATCACTCTTGCGGCTGAGGCAGTCCGTGTCCCTGCACACTTTGTGCCAGCAGGGTCTCTGCGACCCAAGCAGCTGTGCCACCTTCACGCTCAACCCTCATTGGAGCAGAGCTGCCACAGCCAAAAAAAGTCTTGCATCTATGCACACAGGGTGGCTTTGGTCGGTTCCAACTCTTTGTGACGCTGTGAACTGTGGCCTGCCAGGCATCTCTGTCAGGGGGCTTCTCCAGGCAAGAATACTGGAGTGGGCTGCCATATCCTTCTCAGTTCAGTTCAGTTCAGTCACTCAGTTGTGTCTGACTCTTTGTGACCCCCTGGACTGCAGCACCCCAGGCCTTCCTGTCCATCACCAACTCCCAGAGTTTACTCAAAGTCATGTCCATTGAGTCGGTGATGCCATCCAACCATTTTATCCTCTGTCGTCCCCTTCTCCTCCTGCCTTCAATCTTTCCCAGCATCAAGGTCTTTTCAAATGAGTCAGCTCTTCGCATCAGGTGGCCAAAGTATTGGAGTTTCAGCTTCAACATCAGTCCTTCCAATGAACATTCAGGACTGATTTCCTTTAGGATGGACAGCTTGGATTTCCTTGCAGTCCAAGGGACTCAAGAGTCTTCTTCAACACCACAGTTCAAAAGTATCAATTCTTCTGTGCTCAGCTTTCTTTATAGTCCAACTCTCACATCCATACATGACTACTGGAAAAACCATGGCCTTGACTAGATGGACCTTTGCTGGCAAGGCGATGTCTCTACTTGTTAATACGCTGTTTAGGTTGGGCTTCCTTTGTGGCTCAGCTGGTAAAGAATCCGCCTGCAATGAGGGAGACATGGGTTCGATCCCTGGGTTGGGAAGATCCCCTAGAGAAGGGAAAGGCTACCCACTCCAGTATTCTGGCCTGGAGAATTCCATGGTCTGTGTAGTCTATGGGGTCACAAAGAGTCAGACACGACTGAGAGACTTTCACTTTCACTTCACAGGTTGGTCATAACTTTTCTTCCAAGGAGTAAGTGTCTTTTTATTTCATGGCTGCAGTCACCATCTGCAGTGATTTTGGAGCCAGAAAAATAAAGTCTGCCATGGTTTCCACTGTTTCCCGGTCTATTTGCCATGAAGTGATGGGACCAGATGTCATGATCTTTGTTTTCTGCATGTTGAGCTTTAAGTCAACTTTTTAACTCTCCTCTTTCACTTTCATCAAGAGGCTCTTTAGTTCCTCTTCACTTTCTGCCATAAGGGTGGTGTCATCTGCATATCGAGGTTATTGATATTTCTCCCGGCAATCTTGATTCCAGCTTGTGCTTCTTCCAGCCCAGCGTTTCTCATGATGTACTCTGCATGTAAGTTAAACAAGCAGGGTGACAATATACAGCCTTGATGTACTCCTTTTCCTATTTGGAACCAGTCTGTTGTTCCATGTCCAGTTCTAACTGTTGCTTCCTGACCCGCGTACAGGTTTCTCAAGAGGCAGATCAGGTGGTCTGGTATTCCAATCTCTTTCAGAATTTTCCACAGTTGATTGTGATCCACACAGTCAAAGGCTTTGGCATAGTCAATAAAGCAGAAGTAGATGTTTTTCTGGAATTCTCTTGCTTTTTCGATGATCCAGCGGATGTTGGCAATTTGATCTCTGGTTCCTCTGCCTTTTTGAAAACCAGCTTGAACATCTGGAAATTCATGGTTCATGTATTGTTGAAGTCTGGCTTGGAGAATTTTGAGCATTACTTTACTAGCGTGTGAGATGAGTGCAATTGTACAGTAGTTTGAGCATTCTTTGGCACTGCCTTTCTTATACAGAGTCTCATACAGGATAAACCCAAGGAGAAACACACCAAGACACATACTAATCAAACTAATAAAGATTAAACACAAAGAAAGAATATTAAAAGCATCAAGAGAAAAGCAACAAGTAACATACAAGGGAAAGTCCATATGTTTAACAGCTGATCTTTCAGCAGAAACTCTGCAGGGCAGAAGGGAATGGCAGGATATATTTAAAGTACTGAAAGGGAAAAATCTACAACCAAAATGACTGTACCCAGCAAGGATCTCATTCAAAATTGATGGAGAAATAAAAAGCTTTTCAGACAAGCAAAAGTTAAGAAAATTCAGTACCATCAAACCAGCTTTACAACAAATGTTAAAGGGACTTATATAGTCAAGAAATACAAGAGAAGAAAAAGATCTACAAAACAAATCCCCAAAAATTATGAAAATGGCAATGGGAACAAATATATCAATGATTACTTTTAATGTAAATGGATTAAATGCTCCAACCAAAAGACAAAGACTGGCTGAATGGATACAAAAACAAGACCCATATATATGCTGTCTACAAGAAACTCACTTCAGACCTAAAGACACATATAGACTGAAAGTGAAAGGATGGAAAAATACATTCCATGCAAATAGGAAGCAAAAGAAAGCTGGAGTAGCAATCCTCATATCAGACAGAATAGACCTTAAAATAAAGGATATTACAAGAGATAAGGAAGGACACTACATAATAATCAAGAGATCAACCCAAGAAGAAGACATACAAGTGTAAATATCTGTGCACCCAACATGGAGAAGGAAATGGCAACCCACTCCAGTATTGTTGCCTAGAGAATCCTATGGATGGAGGAGCCTGGTGGGCTGCTGTCCATAGGATCGTAGAAAGTCGGACACGACTGAAGCGACTTTTCATGCATGCATGCATCGGAGAAAGGTATGGCAACCCACTCCAGTATTCTTGCCTGGAGAATCCCAGGGACAGAGGAGCCTGGTGGGCTGCTGTCTATGGGGTCACACAGAGTCAGACACGACTGAAGCGACTTAGCAGCAGCAGCAGCATGCACCCAACATAGGAGCACCTCAAAATATAAGGCATAACACACTAACAGACATAAAAGGAGAAATTGACAGTAACACAATAATAGGAGACTTTAACACCCCACTTACACCAAAGGACAGATCATCAAAACAGAAAAGTAATAAGAAAACACAAGTCTTAAGTAATACATTAGATGAGATGGATCTCATTGATATTTTCAGGATATTCCATCCAAACGCAGAAGAATACACCTTCTTCTCAAAGGCACAGAGAACATTTTCCAGGATAGACTACATCTTGGATCACAAATCAAACCTCAGTAAATTTAAGAAAATTGAAATCGTATCAAGCATCTTTTCTGACCACAGCGCTATGAGACTAGATATCAATTACAGGAAAAAAAAAAAAAACAACTGTAAAAAACACAAACGCAGGGAGATTAAACAATATGTTTCTAAATAATGAACAGGTTACCAAAGAAGTCAAAAGGGAAATAAAAAAATTCCTAGAAACAAATGACAACGAAAACATAACAACTCAAAACCCGTGGGATGTAATTAGTGCAATCACTGGTAGTGTAGAGCGCCCAGTATCTCCCTTTCTCTCAAGTGCCCAGGCCCGACTTTCTTCCAGGGCAGCCAACTTCAAGCTGGGGGACGTACACTCGCACTCCTGTAGGTACATGAAGACCTTCCAAGAGGTACACAAAAAAGGGAAGTTTTAAGATCATCAATTTCCTCAACTTCTGTCAGTACTATCTGGCCGAGAAAGAATTTGATGTTAGGGTAACCTCACCATTTCCCTATCTTCTATTAATACTTTGCTAAAGAAATGCATACCCCCCAAAAAAAGAAAGAATTATTCAGCCATAAAAAACAAGGAAATCTTGCCAGTTGCAACAACATGGACAGACCTTGAGGGCATTATGCTAAGTGAATAAGTCAGACTAAGACAAATACCATATGATCTCACTTATATTTGGAAACTAAAAATATTCAAACACACACACACACACACACACACAGACTCATAGATACAGGGAACAGATTGGTAGTTGCCAGAGGTGGGGGTGGAGGAGGAGGAAATGAGTGAAGGTGGTCAAAGAGCACAAACTTCCAATTATAAGATAAATAGGTCCTGGGAATGTGATGTACAGCATGGTGACTAGAGTTAATAGTATACTGCGTATCTGAAAGTTGCTAACAGAGGAGGTCTTAAAAGTTTTCATCGGAAGAAAAAAAAAGTGTAACTATATGTGCTCGTGGATGTTAACTAGACTAATTGTGGCAGTCACTTCACAAAACATACAAATATCACGTCATTACATTTGTACCTGAAACTAACATAATGCTATATGTCAATTATATCTCAATTTTAAAAATTAAACAACATAGACAAGCAGAAATATAATAAGTAAAATTTCTACTACCTAGAAAAAAAAGCAAAATGAAATGCATACCTTATGCCTGTTCTCAACTTTACTGTCCTGAGGCAGAACATATGCAGAGCAAAGGAAGACTTAAGGCTTAGAATAGACAGATATAAAGGAAGCAAATAACTTTAATGACTTGAAATAAAATGCCTTTGCTAGTCAGGTGGTATCTGACTCAGGCTGCTATAATATCATACCATAGACTAGGTGCTTTATAAACAACAGAATTTATTTCTTACATTTCTGGTGGTTGATAGTTCAAGATCAAGACACCAGCAGACTTGGTGTCTGACATGAACCTACTTTGGTTCATGGATGGCCATCTTTTCACGGTGCCCTCACATGGCAGAAGGAGTGAGGGCTCTCTATGGGGTCTCCTTTACACGGGTTCTAATATCATTCCTGAAGACTTCAGCCTCATGACCTAATCACCACCCAAGGTACCACTTCAAAATACAGCACACTGAAAAGCAGGTTTCAACATATGAATGGGGGTGGGGGACCACAAACTCTGAATAGGCTACAGAGTAAGGCTTATTTCTTGCATCCCAAATAATTTAAAGTACGATCTAATCACAGTTGATTTTTGGCAAGCCCAAAATGAGATCTTTACCAAATGATTTGGAAGGAGATAAAGAAAGAACAGCAAACTAGAAATGTGAAGATGGTATTCCTATTAAAAACAACCTCCATTTCCATCTCCCTAGTCATCTGATAACATTTCTTGTGCACACAGAAGTGTATGAACAAAAACTAGAATAGAATTAATGCTCACTCTAGTAATAGGCAGCAGTAGTCATCCATGGATAAGCTAATTGGAAGAAAAGCCATATTCATTTTACTATAACACATAATCAATAAAAATTAACACTTAAAGCCATGTAATCACATAGAATTTTTAAATTAAAACTTATATTTATTTTGTTGACCCTATAAGGATAGCCATAAACAGTCAAGAAGGAAAAACAAAACAACACAAAACATATAAAGTCTGCCAGTGTTTAAGACAAGCTTGTTCATGTATTTTTTACATAAATGATAATGGGTATCTGATGGCTATAGTATTTGCATCCCACTGGACATATTTTTTAAAGTGATAGTTTTATTCTAAATGTTTGTAGTACACTAGATATTCTATCCTCTGCAACAACTTCAACTTACGTTGCAAAACTGTAGCTGTCATTTTTAGAGGATACATGAACAAGAGTCTGAAGATGACACTTATGCAAACAGTAGCCCGCCAACTTTTTTCATAGGGAGCATCCCCTCTTGAACATTTTTTTAAAAGGCAGTAGTAGTTTTACTTTCTGTATCTATTAACTCAGGAAAATTAAGTCATAAAAACTAGTAGTAACCATTACCAAAAACATTTATAAATTATTAAATGAATTTTATACTCCTCAAAATAGCAGCTGCATGCGCCTAAAGACTTTAAGCCATATAGTTTGAAGCGTGCTATCCTCTAATCCAGAGAGAATATTTGGGGGCACACGAGGCTTCACAGAAACTGTACTAACACCACTGCCTCTATTCTCAGCACCTCATTGCCTGGGTTGGGGTCCTTTGCCCTTTGCAGAGTGGTCTTTCCCTGTGATAAGGACAGGAAATACTCATGCAGTCTGTCTCAAGGGGAAACCTTTAGGAGGAGTACACAGATTCAAATGCTCTTTGTAGCCACGACAAGCATGTAGTTCAAATGAGTGATCCTTCCTGGGGGTAGGCTGGGACTGTGACCAACAGCAGGCTGCGTCCTGGGCTTAAAGGGGCAGCTCTGCTCAGCTCTACCCAACCATTAACATGGCTTGAGTTGAAGGCAGCTTTTCACCTTTTAGGGAAACCTGGGTTTTTATGTGATAATCTCTGGATTTTTAATCCATTTTTTAAAAAAACTGTTTGGGCCAAGCTGCACACAAACCTGAGATGAATGTAGCCCCTAAACCTCCAGTATGCAGTCTCCGTTTCCTGCTCCTCAAAGTGCACCCTATATCCAAGAACTGTTTGTTACATTCCAGATGAGATGTGCATAGCAACTGAGAATAACACTGAGAAACATCTAGACAGTAATTCTGTGAATATAATTTTGTCTCTAGTAACAAAAAATTGGCCTTGCATTTTTATATATTTTGTAATTTATTTCTCTAATTTTTTAACAAAAATCTCAGTGAGCAATGGATTACAAATCTTGCCCACAGATAGTTTAACCTCTGTCGTGTCCTTTATCAAAGTAAATCATATCATGTGATATGATAAAATAAACTGCTCAGTCATGTCTGACTCTTGGCGACCCCATGGATTACACTCTGCCAGGCTCCTCTGTCCATGGAATTTTCCAGGCAGGAATACTGGAGTAGGTTGACATTCCCTTCTCTAGGGCATCTTCCCAACCCAAGGATCGAACCTGCATCTCCTGCATTGGCAGCCGAATTCTTTACCATTGTGCCACCTGAGAAGCTCTTATCAAAGCAAAGCGTCTATCTAAACCAAATCAGGGCTTGATAGTTGAATGTTAGTCTCTGTAATCTTCACATTACTACCTGAAAAGACATAAGCCTATGAGTTAAAATGTACCCAGTTCTAACCAGCTGACAGATGTCTGCTAATAAAGGCCTAGAAGCTAACCTCTCTTCCCCAGAGGAATGGAGGAAACACCCCTTCACTCCTGCAGGACTGTTTCTGGGCCCATCAGGCCACCAAATTTCTTCCAGGGTCAGTTGTGGGAGGAGTGGCCAGATGCCACAGGTCACCTGGAATTCCTCCTCCTCCCCTCACCGGTACACAGGGACCTCTCATGTCTGTGCCAAGGGCATGCTCTCTGGCTGATGTCTGTGTGTCTGCCTCTTGGAACGTAAGCTCCTCTAGGACCAAGAATCTTGCTTCTCGGTCTCCCCAGCTTAGTTCCATTGCACTGAGTTCTCCCCTCTTCCTAGCCAGTACGGGCTCCATGCTCAGCAAAGGTGTCAGCCACCTAGTTCTGAAGCTTACATAGCTAGCAACCAGCTTCCTGCCCTGGTGCTTCTACCCAAGTGGTCCTCTGACCTTTGTCTTCCCCTGCTTAGGCAGAAGCTCTGGGACAGGAAGTTAGTTGCCCGCTATTAATATCAAAGCTCAACATCCAGAACAAGATGGCTGACTTCCTTGTCTAGTGAGGCCCTCTATTTGGGTCAGTCATGCCTAGAAGGGGCTTAGACAAAGGCCGGAGGGCAGGCAGCCTAGAAAACAGAAGTGCTTCAAGATGTGAGTGCCTCTTCATCTCGACAACCAAAGGGTCAGACTCTCCAGTCTGCACACTCCTCTCTAAGGAGCTGAGGGAAACCCCCTAAGTATGCAGTGCACTAGTAGGGGGAGAATCCCACCCATTGCACCCTAACACCTACTGAACCATTGTGGAGAGCTGGACCTCACCAGCTGCCTAGACCTCAGAAATTTCCAGCGTAAAATAGTAGGTGGGGGCGGGAGAGCTGTAGGGCAAGCCGGTGGAGGCGATTTTAGAAGTGTACACGTGGTAGGGAAATTTTTCCCTCAAACCCTCTAGAGGGAAGTGGTCATGATCCACCACAAGTTCTCCTGAAATGATCAAGGGCACAGAGGCAAAGCGCTACACTGCTGAGAAACATGGCTGCTTTGCTTCCTCCCCAGTCCCCAGGCAGCTCCAACGTATTTCATATCAGTGAGTGATCAGTCCCAGCCAGGGGTACAGAAGGATGTGATCAGGCCGGGAAGAACTGCACTCCCCTTCTAAGTCTCCAGATAGCCAGTTCCCGGCTGGTTGCCATTTTTGACTATTTAAAATTTAAGAAAATTTAAATGGGATTAGCCCTGTGTGTGGAAGAGAAGAGCCTGTTTGACCAAACAGAAAAGGTACCATGTTGTGTAAGTTTTACATATTTTAACTGAGAGGTGTTTGTGTGTGTATCCACAGAACAAAGTGCAGTAATTATACAATTAGTTATTTAAGCCATTATAAGGACCATTACAACAGGAGGGAGGGAAGAGAATATCTAAAACATTAAATGATTCTTAAAAGCTCATTCTAGGAAAAGGAAATGCCAGAGTAGTAAGATAAGGAGTCTTCATTATCAACAAATTCATCATTTCCCTCCTTCAAAATGAGACACTCTTCTAAGGCAGTTTGCTTGGAGAGTAGTTTTGCACCGTAAATCTGGGACATGTTTTTTTATGTATGTGTTTGCTCTGCATGAGGCTTAAGAAAAACAAGCAACCAAACCACCCGAGCCAACCCTGAAGGGAAAGAGAAGACCTAATCACCCGTGATGGCGATTACATAATAGAGATTCGCACACACAAACCCCAAGAGTCTCAAAAGAATCAGCTTTGGCTTCCTGTCATAAAAGATGCCTTTTTTTCCTTTGTGAGGATCACTAAAAATGCTTCTTAAAGACCAAGTGGATGTCTTCGGTAGAAATAGAGGTCACTTAGGAATGATTTATAAGTACACCCCCAGCCAAAATGAAGCCTGTATCGATAACTAAAGTGCCTCTGCATTTAGCGCAGCAAAAGCTCATAATCTGTTTCTAATCGGTGCCCTGAAGATGCTCCCAAGGAGGAAAAGGCCTGGCGTGGGTAGTCGCCCCTTCCCAGGCCCACGTCCCAGGCCCTCCCTGGGGCAGCCGGAGTGCTCCTCTCTTAGATAATGCCAGGTACTCTGGAAAGTAGCCGTGTAATAATACACAAACCCCTGATGATGTCAGCGTGTTATTGACTTTCCAAGTCTGAATGACTGAGCAGAGGAGCGGGGGTGGGGCGCGATCCATCCGGCAGCGCGGGGACCGGCCAAGCGAAAATGGGCTCGCGGACCAGGCGAGGGGGAGGGGCAGCAGCGGCTCAGCGCTCAGGCTCCGCCAAGGCGGCGTCGGTGACCGCGGCCCAGCCCGGGCTCGGCTCCGGGCTCCTGCTCCTGAGCTCTTTACGTTTGGTCAAACACCCCTCCGGCAGAAATCGCTCAGGCCACCCCCTCTGACAACCACCACCCTCCCCCTCCCCCCCAGCAGCTTTCACCACGTGGCCGAGCTGCATTACAAAACGGGGAGCAGAGGGCTAGAAAGGGGGCCCCTGCCTTTCCCCTACCCTGCACCAGAGCCTGCCGCCCCAGCTGCGGTGAATTCGCAGATGCGGGGGTCGCCGGCCGCAGGGTATTGCCCTCTGCTAGAGATCCCCTTGGAAATTGCACCTCAGCGGTGGTGACATTTTATGGGATGTGACTGGCTTCCTTTATGGCGCTGGGAGTGCAGGTGCCGGGTTGTGGGTTCCTGTTCTCACCCTGCAAACCGACCACAGGGCGTCCAGTCATCTTCAAGACTAGGTGTGAACCGGGCCAGGCTGCCCTTAAATGGAATAGCATTTGGAGGCCGGGATCTGGGGATAAGCACTCCAAGCTGGGGCGTGGCCTTCCCCACCAGGCCTCTGCCTCCCTTTCAGGCCTAGCAGCTCCTGCTGGCCCTCCGCCCTCCCGCCCACCCAGCTTCGCTGGGGGCACCTCTGGGCCCTAGACCCAGAGGCACCTAGACCGCTGCCCGCTGGCGCAGCTCCCTCACTCCCTCCCTGCTGAAACCCTCCCAGAAGTCCAGGTCCGCAGAACTTCAACCCAATGCCCCAGGGCCGGACTGCTCCTCCTCAGAGCTGCAGCCTGCCTCTCCCCGCATTCCCTGCCCCACCAGGTTTGTTCATGGAAGCCCCAAGCGGGGCCCCTGGTTCCCAGTCCTGTTCTACCCCTTATTAGCTGTGTGTGTGTAGACAGAGTGCTTAACCTCTCTGTATCCTTTATCCGTGGAAAGCGGGAAGCAGTAATCCCCGCAGTCACTGTTGGGAGGATTAAATGAAAGCCGGATTTCATAACAGACACCAGCCTTCGAATATTTCCAGTCCTTTGCCCGCACTAGCAGTGTCCTTTGTCAGGCCAGAGTCCCACGGTGGTTTGCTGGAGTGTGGGGCCCGTTGTTCCCCTTACCCTCCGGGCTCTCTAGAGCCCACTGACTCTCAGCGCCCCCCTCCCTCCACGGCGGCCCTGGGAAGAGGCACTTTACTACCAGGGTTGGGGTGCCCTGGGGAACTCTGACCTAAGCGCGTTCACGGCCTTTTCCCAAATCCTCTCCTCTGCCACCTTGCACGTGGTCCAAAAGTGAAGAGCTGACACTTTTAGTCCAATCAGAAGCCCCCTTGGAGAATTTTGAAACTGGAAGTGAAAAAGTCAATTTCTCCCTGGGGCTAAAGCTGCAAAATGTTATAATGTTGGGAACCTTCTCTGTGACCACTTTCTGATCAAGTGGAGGAAAGGCCAACCTGAAGACAGAGGTAGAGGGCCGGGAACAGGGACAGGCTGCCAAGGTGGAGCACCAAGGGAGGTCTGCTGTTGGCCCTGCTCCTTCCTCTGTCCCTGATTCTTTGTGACAGCCCAGGAGTTTTTACAACAAATTCCTCTTGTTGTTTAATTCAGTTTGCATTTTTAGTACTTGTAACCAAAAAAGTCCTAATAATATACCAACATGGCATTTATTATTCTGACTTGTAGCTGAGTTTTCGTAGCTGAGTTCCAGACTAGCTCCCTACCTCTACCATAAACCCCCAGAGGGCAGAACTGTGTCTTTTCCGCCCCGCCCCCCGCCCCCCCACAGTCAGTGCCTCATAACACGGTGCTCCCTAAATGCTCTTCATAATGAACTGAGTGACATATGAGTGCACAGGAAGTGTCCTGGAGGCTGTTGGAGGGGGAGCCTTCCACTGGTTCATTGAAAGGGGAAACATTACCTATGCCTGCAGTCTCCTGGAAGCCCATTTCTTCTGCCCTGGTGGTAATTAGGGTTTATTCGAGTGAATAGGAAGAGCGAAGAGAAGAAACTTTATCCCCTCTAAATTGTATTTAATAAAAATCTTAGAGAAAATGAGTGAATTGTCAGGCTTAATAATTCCCCCTGGGTTTTTGTTGGAGAGAAGCTGAAGAAATGTACAGTATTCAACATTTATGGGACAACAGATCCACGTTTTATCAGAGAATAAAATACTGTAGTGCTTAACCTCCTTTTTTTCCCCCCTCATTTGTTTCCAAAAGGTTTTTTTTTTTTCCCCAGCCTATGAGTCACTTCCAGGCAGATCCAAAGACGAAAGCCCGGCTAATTGTGTGAGTCAGGCCCCCACCCTGCCTTATCATGAACACCCTTTCTAGCTCCCAGAAGACAGGACACTTTTCAGCCTGTGTGACACTGAATGGAACCTGTTATACACCAGGGAGCAGTAAGGGGCCCTCCCAACTCCCTCTGGCATTTGGCAGCTGATCTCTCAAGTGATAGCACCTTGGGGTGTTTCCTTCCCAGGGTTATTTTCAATCTGGAACTCTCCATGCAATCTACTCTGTTTTCAAGGACCCTGTTGAGCTCAGGGATACAGAAGTGAATTTATATTTATAAAAAGAAGGCCCCAAATCTCTAACAATCTGACAAATAACGGAGAAAGGCTGGAAAGAACTAATGTTAGACAAGCTTTGAGAGCTACTACTGAGGAGTTCACATTAGATTTCTCAGTCTCCACCCCTCATCATCTCTCAGCAGCACACTACCTGCTTGACTACCTCCAGCTTCTTGACACACTCACTCTCAAGAGGCTTCCTGGATGCCACCCTCTTGCTGTCCAACCAGTATCTGCTCCCACCCCCACATCGTCTCCCTGCCTCCCTCCTCCAGATAGCTTTCTCTTATAGAGAAGAGATGTGGATGGTACCACATCCACCTGGAGCTTACACCAAAGGACCGCTCCTTGCTTTGTTCTTTTCTCCACTTACCACATACAGCCCATAAACTTGTTTACCTCCAAAAGCTATATCTACCCATGTCTTTCTACCCATCTGCACTGACACAGCTCAACCAAGTCCCCTCACCTCTTACTGACTCCCCTCCTCAGGCCTCTTAGACCTTTTATAATCTGGTCCCTTTACCCAATCATACCACCTTCCCCAACTCACACCACACCAGCCACAGGAGACCTCTTTTTCTTCTTCTACCACCCCCACCTCTTCCTTCCTTAAGGTGTATACCCTTGGAAATGATTCCCTCTGCCTAGAAGACTCTTCTGGCCCTTCTTGGGACTGGCCCCTCCATATCTGTCTTAGTTCATTCTGGCTGCTGTAACAAACATACCAAGACTGGGTGGCTTACACACGGGAAATTTATTTCTCACAGTTCTGGAGGCTAGGAAAGTCCAAGTTAAGGGGCCGGCAGATTCAGTGTCTGGTGAGGGCCCACTTTCTTGTATGCAGACATCAGTCTGCCTGCTATGTCCTGACATGGGTGAGGAAGAAGCATCTCCCTCGTGTCTCTTCTTTGAAGGACACTAATACCGTTCCTGAGGGCTCCACACCTGTGACCTCGTTACCTCCCAAAGGCCCCACCTCCAAATACCATCATACCAGGAATTGGGGTGTTAGCATATGAATTTGGCGGGACACAAAAATTCAGTCCATAGCAGTATCCATCAGGTTTCACTCCCTAGAGAGGCTTTCACAACCACCGCATCTTGCCTTCTCTCACATCACTCAGTTTGTGACCTCTGCAACCTTACGTCTTTATTTGTTTGCCTCTGTATTCTCTGTATCCACATTGGAATATAACCTCTGGGAAGGCAGAGCTCTTATCAGGCTTACTCACTGTTCATTGATGAGTTCACTGAACAGTATCTATTTCAGAGCAGACACAGAGGAAGTCTTTTTTGATAAATGATGAATGTTAGGGAAAGTGGAGTGTAGACGTCAAATTAGCTCAAGGGAAAGAGGAGGATCTCCAGGTAGACTCCAGAAGAAGGGCACCTCAAAAGGCAGGAAGTCATCAACTACCCAGTATGTTCACAGAACCCTTTCTTGACCCATTCACCCTCCGGCTATTCCTTATTATCCTGCTCCTTTTATTGCTAAACAGTGCTCAGGGTCATTGTGACTCACTGTCTTCGATTCCTCTCCTCCCATTCTCTCCTGCTTACCACCAATTATGTTTCTGCCCCAAACTACTCTACTACAACTGCTCTCCTCAAGGTTACCAATGATCTCAATATTGTTAAAGTCAACTGTCGAATTTCCAGGCTCATCGTACTGAATGGATCAGCTGCATCTGATGTAAGTGATCACTGACTCCTGGAAATACTTTCTTTACTTGATACCCAGGAAGGTGCCCTCTACTGTTTTGTCTCCCCACTTACTGACTGTACTGTCCCAATCTCCTTGCTGATTCCTCCACTCTACCCCTCTTCTGTCTCCTGAATGGTGAAGCATTTCACATCCAAATCCTGTAGGTTTCCCTTTTAAATGGATTCCTAGTCCGACTACCTCTTACCACTTCCACCGCTGTTGCCTTGGTCTAAATCATAATCCTCTCTCACCTGACTATCGCCACAGCTTCCCAGCTGGCCTTCCCCCTCCTGCACTTCAGTCTGTCCACAACACGGCAGACAGAGGGGGCCTTTGAAAATACGTCCGGTCATGTCACTCTTGCACAAAACCCTCCCATGGCTTTCCGTTTCACTCAGAGTGAAAGTCGAAGTCCCAACGGTGTCATTTAAGACTCCATCGGGTCCCACCACCTACCGGCCAACCAGTTTAACTCTCTTGCTTTCTCATTGCCATTCCAGCACACCAGCCTTTTCACTGCTTCTCCAAAGCAACAGCCATTCTCTGTGTCACAACCTTTGAGATGGCCCCAGCCTCTGCCTGGAAGGCAGTTTTCTAAGATGTCTGCATAGTTTGCCCCTGTGTCAGCTAGCTCTTATTGCAACTATTCTCTAACTGAAACATCACCTTATCTTCTCAGAGAGGTCTACCCCATCACCCCCGATTCCCACTCTCAGTACAAGTAAAGCTCCCCATCTTGCTCCAGTTTTCTCATAGGTCTCGTCACTTTCTAATTTGCTATATAATGTTTATCATCTGTCTGCTTCTACAGTGTAGACTCAGATTTATTTACTGATATATCCCCAGCACGGAGAACTGTACTTGACCCTTATTAGTAGGCATGTGTTGAATATTTGCTGAATAAATATGGAATTTGAGAATGAAAGTGTATAGACCGGAGTTTAGAACTCTGCTGTTAAGACTGGGCAATAATCACAGCAGAACTAGAACTGGAGAAATAACTGGAAGCCATGCTTCTTAAAGGTCTCGTATGCTATGCTAAGTTGTTTGGATTTTATTTTGCATGCCATGGAGTAGCATTAATCCTTTTTAAGCTGGGGACTCTGACAGTGATTGTGCCTCAAATGGCTCTGGATACACCGTGGAGTACAGTAGGGTAGAGCTGAGTGGCCCAGAGCCCTGGTGGCAGGCTGTGGGCAGCTGAACTAATGAGCAACCAGCCTTGTCTGAATCTCTCCATTCAAGATGTCAGAGTGGTTGCTAAGTTCACTTACTGGCCTACCTGACAAGGGCTCCCCATGTGTGCTAGAAAGAGTACATGGACCACAGATGGTGGGAAGGAGGACCTCAGACTTCTTTCACCTGAGCCTCAAACTACAGGTATCACTTGGAGCATGTATTGTAAGAATAATAATCACTTACCCTTACATAGCACCACAGAGCTGACAAAGGATTTTTCCAGCCATTTCATCTAAAAACTCAAAGACCTAAAGTACTCTAGCCAGTATGTTTAAGTATCTAGCCACTTCACTGGTTAAGAAAGGAAATAACACTTATGTCCTGAAATTCACTAGGGAGCATTTCCAGTGAATTGCTAAAAACACAGTTAAAACACAATCTGGGGCACTTCTTTTCTTCTAACGAATACCATATTGGATTTGAATTTTTCAGAGATCTCAGGTCAGTATTGCTGTTCAACCTGATTCCATAGATTCTTTAGAATCCATCAAATGATTCTCCTCTCTGCAGTTTGGTCCCTTGAGTGTGTTTGCAGATACTCACATAAAGGCACTAAAAAGGTAAAGTAGGTACTTTCCCCAGTTACTTCTGCACAGAGTAAGAGATCACACTCAGCTTCCCCCAACTACCGAGAGATCACTCAGGCTTGTAAGAATATTTATAGGGCTACCAGGAGTTCCCCGTTAATCCCCCGAACACTTGGCACACCCCAGAGAGGGTTTGTTTTTACATAAATAGTCTTTGTACCTCCCACATGCCTTTCTTCTTTGGCAGAAACCCAATTTGGCCATGACTGTATCTGAATGCTATGGCCCAAAGCAAGGAGTTTCATATAGATACACAGATTTTCACAGCTGGAAGCAACTTTAGACATTATCTAGTGAGTGTAAACATCTTCATTTTTCCAGATGAGAAAACTGAAGCTCACCAAGCAAAGGGAAAGAAAAAGCAAAGAAAAGGGATGCTTCCTAAGCTGATGCCGTGATCCAGACCTGTGGCAGACAGTGTTCCGTATTTGGCTTCCTTTTCTCTTCCCTATGGCGCCCCCAAAATCTTTAAGGTCAATGTATTAGTCAGGGTTCTCCAAGGAACAGAACCAATAGCATGTGCATATGTGGAGAGTGAGATTCAGTTTAAGGAATTGACTCTCAGGATAACGGAGGCCTCTACTGCGTGGGATGTGAGACTGGAAATGCAGGGAAGAGCTGATGTTGCTATTCGAGTCCAGAGGTCATCTGCTAACAAAATCCTTTCTCACTTGGGGAAAATCTATCTTTTTTTCTATTCAGGGCTTCAACTGATAGGATGAGGCCCAACTACATTTATGGGGGGCCATCTGCTTTACTCAGAATCCATCCAATTTAAATGTTAATCTCATCCAGAAATACCCTCACAGAAACATCCAGAATAATGTCTGACCAAATATCTGGACGCTGTGACCCAGCCAAGTTGACCCATAAAATTAACCACCGCAACAGATATCATAATTTTACAAAGGTAATTTGAAAACTGCTCTTCAGAAAGTTTGAATGACTTGGGCAAGTTCACCTAGCTGATAAGCTGGGAGTAGTAGCACTTGGGACTTTTAAGGCCCTTCTTTCTGATAAATTGTGTTTTGTTCTCCAATGAAAAGAAGGAAAACAACAATTTTTGAGTGCCTAATATCCAAATATTTGCCACACTCTATACTAAGTGATTTACATAAGTGCCCATTTACTAGACCACCATCATATAGACCAGGAAACAGAGCCTTAAGGAAGCCACATAACCAATCCAAAGGAGCATACAGTTTCTAGTGAAGCAAAGTTTGAATCCAGATACTTCCCACCATCTAGCACTTTTTAATGATGTTTTCTGTTATTCGCCTTTCTTTCAATTTGGTGGCACGTAAGTTCTCTCCCAAATTTTAAGAAATGGCCCAAAGTCTTCATCCACTAAGATCATATTCTCAGTTCAAAGTGAGTTTTCAGGTATCAGATGTGAATATAAGATGAGGAGACTGATTTTAGGGAGCTCTGCCACATCAAAATGAGTGTTGTACCAATGAAAAAAACCTACCCCAGTCGACCATACACTTCTTCCATTACTCAAAACAATTTCACACCTCTTCTTTTGAAATCACCTTCAGGACCTGTATCACTTGCTTTTCCTAATAGTTTCAATGTTAGAAAATGTTCACTGCTTGGTTTGATTTTGGGGAAACAGTCCAAAATTATCTGGTGCCAATTCTGTTGAATGAGGTACATGATCAGCGAATATAGCTTAGATTAAGATTAAAAAAAAAAAATGACGTGTGACTATAAAAAGATGGGTGATTTTCCTTATATTGCTGGGGGAAAGGCTTCACAGGCAACCTAGTCTCATTTTCTGAGCAATGACAGCAAAGTTGGAATAAACATTTATGCTGGAGAAAGTAATCTCCCAAGTGACTACACAGGACAGACAATAGTCTGTCTGGTTTATCCCATTACATCATGGTCACTCCCCATGTTAAGGTTTTTTTTAAAAAATAATACTTTTACAAATATTTTGGAGTGAGATATTCTTATACACTAATGGTTAGTTTTTTTGGTAAATGAAGATCAAGCAATTTTGGGAGCTATATGTCAGCAGTTACAGTTCAGAGAAAATGATTGTGAATTTCCCATTTCTTTTTTAATCCCAATAAAGCAAAGAGCTAATCAAACTGTTTTTCTTGGAAATATGCTCTCCTTTTTCAGTGAGCACAAATGAAACATATGAGCAAAAAGATCTAGTCCCCAAAAGCATCAGAGAACTTTAGGTCTTCGAAAATTGAGGGAAAAAAATGTCTTCCTGCAGCACAGCTGTCTTTGTAAATGTCCCCTCATAATACCCCACATAATCTACACTCGGAAGTCCCCTTAGATTCCACACATAATTAACACTTGGCAGAAATAAGGAGAGTGGGCCCAAGGCTCTCTTAAATTTCACTTAAGAAATTCAGATTTCCATGAGACAGGCTGAGGGAGGGGGAACTCAAGTCCCCCTTTTCCCACAGCATTTCCAGTCACTGAATTTTACATGAATTTATAAAGATGTCCTTAGTCAGTCAAAAGGCATATATTGAGTGTCTGCTATGTGTAGGGCACCATGTACAGGTTGAGAGATCTTCAACATGGTATGAAACAAAACTCTCTCATTTGTTTTACTGACGTCGTTACTGGTCCTAAATAACATCAAGGTGTTAAAAGGAGACGACATGGCTGAGGAATTGGAAAGAATAGAGAAGGCTTAACTGAGAGTTGAGAAAGGAGCTGCATTAAAGAATGCGGTCAGGGGAATTCCCTGGTGGTCCAGTGGTGAGGACCTGGGGCTTCCAAGGCCAGGGCCTGGTGTTCTGTCCCTGTTCAGGAAACTAAGCGCAGCCAAAAAAAAAAAAAAGTATGTGGTGAGGATGATGATGGCTAGAATGGGAGACGAGGTCCCTGTAGAGATGGACGCCATGTGCTCAGGGCAGCACGTGGAGACTGTTGAGGGAAGATTTTCAACACAGGCTCCGGGAGAACCCTGGGAGGCTGTAGAAAGCCTGCTGTCACTCAGCACACATGTAGGAAGTTGGCCACAGCATTTCAGGCACTGTTTTAGGCATTAGTTGAGAAGACTCTTGAGAGTCCCTTGGACAGCAAAGAGATCCAACCAGTCCCTCCTAAAGGAAATCAGTCCTGAATGTGAATTGGAAGGACTGATGTTGAAGCTGAAACTCCAATACTTTGGCCACCTGATGGGAAGAACCAACTCATTGGAAAAGACCCTGATGCTGGGAAAGATTGAAGGCAAGAAGAGACAGGGATAACAGAGGATGAGATGGTTGGATGGCATCACTGACTCAATGGACATGAGTTTGAGTAAACTCTGGGAGTTGGTGATAGAAGGGAGGCCTGGCATGCTGCAGTCTATGGTGTCTCAAAGAGTCAGACACGACTGAACAACTGAACTGACTGACTATGGGAATGTGTAGAATATCTTTGGATTTTCCACTTTTCTCCCTGTAGTGAAAAAACAAGTCATCAGCTGAGAATATGGAGTGGGGAACAAGTGTTGGGGCTATTTAATTTGCTTTTAACTAGGCAATACTTATACATGATATGAAATACAAACAGGGTGAAAGCACAGAGAATAACCCCTCTTCTGCCTATTGTCCACCAGCTATCCAGTTCCTCTCCGTGGGGACAACCAGGCCCCTGGTCAGGATGGCTTCTGAGCAAAAGACTGGCATAAAAGCAGCATTAAGTTAATTACAAAGAGTCAGAAGAATTGTGGGGTTACTGAATTTTTTTCGATCCTAGGTGATCAGCTGACTTTTTGCCCAGAGCAGCAATTAAGAGAGGATTTAAACCAGTTCCTGTCTTGATCTTCACTGGATTTTTCTTTTCCACAGCTGTCATATCTTTATTTTGATTCTTTATCATATTAAAACAATTTTGCGGGCCCACTTAACCCAACACCTATGACTATCTTGATGGTAACCCTGGGTCAGTCCCTCCTAAGAAGCTTGGAGCAGGGCCATCTCCAGGGATGTTCCCTTCCAAGCTGTGTATCAGGAACCCCAGATCCTGGAAGCATGTAGGTATGGACTGATCTTTTCAGGCAGGGTTCCAGCCCCCTCTCACCAAGAAAAGCCAGAGAGGAAAGAGGGCTTCTCAAGGAGTTTGTTAGGATGGTTCAAGCATAAATTTCCCCCTGTGGTATCTAAAACATTTTGTGAAACCAGAAAAATTTAGGAATCCCCAAACATACACTCATATCTAACACTTTTATCTTGTTTTTATTAAAGAAGTTATTAGGGAGTCCCTAAAAAACATAGACGGAAACTTGGTTCAAATAAAATGCCATGCACCTCTTTGTGCAACCAACAGCTTTAAAAAAAACAGAAAGAAAATCTATATACCTTTATGCTGCCTGATGGGCAGTAGAACAGATGTTCTCCTGATTAAAAAAAAAAAAAATCCTTCTGGATAGTTTTAAAAGGAAAGGATTAAGAAGATTATTGAAAATGCCAGAGGTTAGGCTCTAAGCCAGATGTTCTTGAACTTCTGTGACTAAAACTCATAGCTAGAAATATATTTTATGTTGTGACTCAGAATACACATATATAAATGTAGGTACACGCATGTATGACCCTGAAATATTAGTTGCATAAAACAAATTAACCTTTACTAGGGACAATATACTTTTTTTTCTATTCCATTTTATTTTATTCTATATAATTTCTATCTTTCTTAATGCTTGTTCCATAGCACTAAATAGACTGTATTATTTATAGTTTGAAAAACATTGCTCTAGGCTGGCTGATGTTTCAAGCACAACTCCCAGACCCTAGAACCAACTGCCTGCACCCCATGGGGAGAAGAAGTCTGTTTCCAGAAGTTGCTGAATCAAGAGCCCTCCTACTGGATTATGAGGCCACAACTCAGCGACTAGCTCTAGAACCAGGCCATCGTTACCACATCTTCACACCTGCATCTCTTACCTCGAAATTAAATCTTGAGTTTATCTGATGGAACCCTAGCTGCAAAGGACTCTGAGAAATGTTATTCTTAGCTTTCTAGTCTCCATAGGCAGGGAGAGGTGAGGATGAGAATGGATGATGGAACTGAGCCCATCCTTCTTGAGGTGGAGGATGCCCACTCCAAACTTCAGACACTACTAGACCTCCGGGCCTCCTTGTTCCCCCGTGTCTACCACGAAAAGTCTTAAGCCCAGGGTATTTCTGGAGTCCTTGCACAACTGGGAATCTAAGAACTCTGTGAGCTATACCTGGGAAGGGCTAAGCATCCCTAAAATTTCTTAGGGAATTTTAGCCAGTTTGAGAGTGTAGACACAGTTACTAATCAAACTGCATGCTCATCAGTAATCACTCGTGCATGTGCGTGTATATGATAAAAAGTGTTAGAACTGAATTTCAGGTTTAACTTAAAAATGGTAGCATCACATAAACTTGGCCTTTCAAAGGATTGCTTTCTACTTTCACAAATCATTTGGTAAGCACTGATCAACCACCATTCTGTGTCAAGTATTATAGCTGCTGTGCATGCTATAATGTGCACTCAATCATGTCTGGCTCTGCCACTCCATGGACTGTAGCCCACCAGGCTCCTCTGTCCATGGGATTTTTCAGGCAAGAATACTGGAGTGGGTTGCCATTTCCTTCTTCAATACAGCTGCTGTAATTCACAAGTTAACTAACTTGTGATCTCTGCCCTCAAGGAACTTACAGTCTGATGGAACGATAAACACAAGAATCACATTAATACTGTTGTGAAACAAAGTTTAGGATGGGCTCAGTCATGGGCCACCAAGGGAGCACGGAGGATGAGGACTTGAAAGAGATTTTGGAATTACAGAGATTTTGGAGGCAGTGACCTTTGAACTCGGTTTTGAAGGATGAGCAGTTGTTATTAGGTGAAGAAGCAGAAGGACATGTCAGGAAGAAGAAAGAGCCAGTGTAGCAGTCCCAGTACAGAAGACAGGTAATGTACGTGAGGAATTCTGGACAGTCCCACATGATTGAATAAAAGTACGAGGGAACATGGTGGCATCTGAAGCTAGAGAAATAGGCAGGTAGATCCCAAATGTGCCTATTCTGCTAAGTAAATAGCCAAAAAATAATAACAATGATTTATTTGAACACTGTAGGTTTATTGCCTCTCTTCGCCATTGTTTCATGAAATTCCCAGAGTAGAATACATGGATTTAGTGTTTCTTCCTCATTTATCAAACATATCCTTAGCATTGTTAATTATTTGTGGGGGTGGGATGAAGCATGGTCATATATTATTATGCAAATACCACCCTGAAGGAACATCTGGAAATGGGTCATTTATAAACAACATTATTAGAGGTAAGCAAATGTTTTTTTAGGATAGTCCAGGGAATACGTATCAACATAAGTTTATAAAAATACTCTTGAGAGCACAAACAAATGACCCATTTGTAATTGTGCTCTTTTTATCAGTAAGATTTCTTCATATAAATTCACAGCTGTCACAAAGAAATGCTCTGAGGCTGAACTCTTTTGTATTAGCGTTATAATTTTAGACTGATTCCTGAGCTCCAAACCACTTGGAAACTTTTCACCAGCTCTGGAATAGATAGCAAGCAGGGTAATACTCATTTAATTCTTTTGCACAGTAATCTGATGGCTGAATATGCTTCAGAGATTCTTTTAGGACTAGCTAGGGAATGAAATCAATCAGAGTGCATAAATTACAAGAAAAGTGCTGTTGGTGTCAATTACCTAAGCTCTGTGAATGTAAGTCTTCTAATTTCCTGTTAAATCAGTAATGTTACCAATCTCACTCTATTATTTTAAATAGGACTGTAACTGCGGTTGCTAGGAGTTGAATGAGGGCAGACCAATGTGAATAGTTAATGAGTCTCACAAACTAATAGCAAGTGGAAGGTGTCAATAACAGTGATATTATAACAGGCTCGCAAAACTCCACCCCAATGTCCACAAAAGGAACTTTCATGGGTTTCCTTTTTTGTGTGTGCCCCTGTCCTCTCCTTAAATCCATTTTGAACACAACACATGCCAGCTGAGTATAGATGTTCCTATTGCCAGAGTGAGTCCCTATCTTCCCCCAAAGATAATGACCCTGAGTTGGTACAGGAAGTTTTGGCTGCACTTTCTCTGGTAATCTACCCACCCCCACGGCTCACAGCTACATTTCACTGACTCATAATTTCCAAGTATGATCAGCATGTTAACAGGAAAGATACGGTCACTGGGCAAAGCAGCAACCCTCGGGAGCTGGCCAAGGCCTATCCAATAACCTCTGCCACCATTGACAGCAAAACAGTAAGGACAACAACAATAACAGCAACAGAACTGAAACCTAGAGTACAGGGACCTTCAGATCCCAGCACACCGAGCACCCCACTGCACATGGTACTGAATGGGAGAGTGCAGCTGGACGTAGCTCTCAGCTATCAGTTCACTTCCAGTTCTCCAAAATAATAAAACTAGAAAATGGCACATCACACTGAGCGCTATGACGGAAATCAGACAGGCTGGGAGCCGAGTTACAACTGAGGTTTGTGTTGACCTGGGTTCGAGCTGGAGGTGTTACATCTTGTATGGTCAGGCTGGGTCTTGCCTGCATTGCAGGGCTCCTCCTGTTATGAAACATTCTCTCAGATGGCACGTAGACGACACGACCCAGCCAGTTCTTGAACAGGAAACACAACTCCGCCCTTCCACTTTCCTTGGTAAAGCCTCATCTTTGAGTCAAAGAACTTCAGTTTTATAAATTACCCCATTTGTTTTCAATTTGCATTTTTCTGTTTGTCAGCATCCTACAAATGTAAAGGTGCCTGCAGTTCTCTAAATCCATCCTCAAGTGCCCCTCTGTTCCCAGTTATATTCACAGAACACTTGATGAGTGAAGGGGAATCCTGCGATAAAGAATAACTACTAATGAGTTAGTTGTCAACCAGTCAGATGAACTAAATAGCTCGATTCTAAACAGATTTAAGGAACTGGTGAGGGGCTCAAACAAAGTCAGGTCATAAAGTTATATTCAATCACTTATTTCACTACTTGCCTAGCAGATATTCTCAGAGAAGTTTCATTTACTGCCATGGGAATTAAATATAAAAATGCATGAATGAAGAGAGAGAGGAAGGGAGGAATGCAGGGGGAAGAAGAAACAAGAGTAAAGTAACCCAGTTCAGTTCCAGTATAACTTGTTGCTCTGGGAGCATTTGGTGGAATCAAAGAGAATTAAGAACAAGGAGACTGGCAGCTCTCCCCAGACATTCTTCCTAGGTTCAGAAAAAGCCATATCAATCCTGTATGTGACCCTAGTCTGTTTTGCGTCATAAATAAAGAAGGCAATATTGTCAATGACACTGAAATACTTATAGCTATGATGCTTCTCCTCCTACCAGAGGACTGGAGAGATACTGAGGGAAACAAACTCAGTTTCTCTGGATCACAGAGAAACCCAGGAGTGCTGGAAAGTCATGGGACTCATTAACAGCTGACTAGCCCCCAGTCCAGAGCTCCCACAATGCTCCAAAGTGCTTTCAGGCTGGCCATATCTGGTTTACTTTACAGATTGTAAGGTACTTAGATGCTGATTAATTATCTATTTTCAACCTCTGTGACTGTAAATGAGATTAGAACGTCTGTGTGATGGGAAATTCAATGGTGCATCATGTGACGGCAATAGAAGAAATGTACTTATGATAAAATCCTTTCTGACACAAATAACTCAGCAAGCTGTTGAGGAAGGCCAGGTCTGTGCACATCGTGATGTTATTATTAGCCAAGACTCTAGCTATGTTTGTATTTCCAGTCAGGGGCAAGGGAAAAAAGACACTAAATACCTCAAGAAAGATTTACCTAGCGCAAAAATGGAGTTATTTCCTGTTTCAACACGAAAATGTCTATTTTGGCAAAATGATCTTCCCAGAAGATCCAGAAACAATTTTTCCATGCTTTATCAAGGAATACTATAAGACTTTTCCAACATCAAAAAATTCTCTGATAGAATCATCTTAGGCTTTTTGAGTTAAAAATTTTTTAAAAAAAGAATATACACTCAAAAGCCTCTACTTGTTGTGAGAGATTATTACTGTTATTTCATCTTCTTTGTCCAGAAGGATCATATGAAAGTTGTTCAAAAATTTTTAGATGGATTGAGTAGGTCTCAGAAGATTGTGACAGCTTGCTTTCAAGTCTGAATTTTGAATGGGCTATAGCTCTGCTTCACAAAGCAGGGGCAGGCAACATAGAAGAAGGTGGGGTGGGATGGAGAGCATGGATGTTCTGAACAGCTTTTCTGCTAGAAACTTAGACAGCTTTGCACAGACTCAGCTTGTCCTGCCTTGGGCCTTCCTTGTGTAAGCCAATAAATGAGTACACACTTCTGAAGAACAGCAACATTATGAGCTAGCATCAATCATGTGCTTGCTAGATGCCAAATTCCAGCTAAACACTTTCTCCAACAACCCTGAGAATGTTAGCCACTCATTCATGTCCAACTCTTTGTGACCCCATGGACTTAGCCCACCAGGCTCCTCTATCCATGGAATTTTCCAGGGAAGAATACTGGAGGTGGGTTGCTATTCCCTTCTCCAGGGCCAATATTATCCCCTTTTTACAGATGGGGGAATCTGACACTTAGGAAAGTCAGGTACCTTGTCCAAGGCACACAAGATGGCAAAGTTAAGTTTCAAGCCCAGGCAGTCTGATTCCCAAACTAATCCATTTCCTAGAGACTTGCTTATTGTTTAGTCACTAAGATCGGTCAGACTCTTTGAAACCCCATGGACTGCAGCATGACGGGCTTCCCTGTCCTCCACTATCTCCTGGAGTTTGCTCAAACTCATGTCCATTCAGTGATGCTACCTAACCATCTCATCCTCTGCTGCCCCCTTCTCCTCCTGCCTTCAATCTTTCCCAGCATCAGCATCTTTTCCAATGAGTCAGCTCTTCCCATCAGGTGGCTGAAGTATTGGAGCTTCAGCATCAGTCCCTTCCAATGAATATTCAGGTTGATTTCCTTTAGGATTGACTGGCTTGATCTCCTTGCTGTCTAAGGGACTCTAACAGTCTTCTCTAGCACCACAATTCAAAAGCATCAGTTCTTCAGTACTCAGCCTTCTTTATGGTCCAATTCTCACAATCATACATGACTACCAGAAAAACCATAGCACTCACTATGTGAACCTTTGTTGGCAAAATGATGTCTCTCCTTTTTAATACGCTGTCTAGGTTTGTCATAGCTTTTCACATAATCAAAGGCTTTAGCATAGTCAATGAAGCAGATGTTTTCCTGGAACTCTTCCTAGAGACTAATGGAAGTCAAATGACACGGTCTTGAAAAAACCAGTAATTTGTTTGGGTGATTGGTTGTTTTCAACATAAAGAGGTGTGATTAGATTAGGAAGGCATCTCCCTCATCAGTGTAACTTATAGTTTGAAATATGAAGATTACATTGTTTAATATAATGCTAGCTGCTGAAACAAAGGAACCCCAAACTCAGTAAGTAAAAGTTTGTCTCTTCCTTATGTCAGAATCCACTGTGTATTCGTGACAGACTCTTCAGTCATTCAGGGACCCAGGCTCCTTCCATCTTGTAGCTCTGGCCTCCTCAAGATATTTTAAGTCCTCTGGAACTCCTTGGATATATGGGAAAGGAGAAAGAATGGAACAAAGATGGGCCAGGCAAGTTCATTCACATGATTACACCTACTGCCTATGCAACTGAGAAACGCAGTCTAGCTGCGGTACAAAAAGAAGCAGTGGACAAAGATACTGGGGACTGTTGGGCTATACTCTGCAGGCCGGCAAGCCTTGCAGATGCCTTGAGACCAAAGAAAGAACCTGGATACAGCAACAGGGCCATCAACAATTTATTGGTCAGGGGATCTTATGTGTCCAGGATACAGGACCTGTATCAACAGGTCCTGGAGTGACAGCCCCACAGTGTACAGCCTGTAGCAGGCACAACATGGCAGCAATCGTCACTACCTAGGAAAGAAGGAGGCTACTATTCATAGGGGGAACTGATGTGAGGTGGGCTCATCATTTACCTGGGAAACCAGGGTCTGGAGCAGGGCCAAGCGCCCAGCAGTTTTGGTTAATCCCTCTAATTAAAAGGACTAGGTAGTTCTGTTGGTGAAGCAGGGCTGGTCAAGCAGGCGATGGACAGAGAGCAAGAGGACAGCCATCTTGAATGGCGTGACCATACAGGGATCATGAGTAGCCCTGGCCTCAGGAACCATTGTCTTTACTGGACTATTTAATTCTTTCTTTGCTGCCCAGTAATTATTCTAAAATAATTTTAAGGGATAGTAGCTACAGAAGCTTTGCTGAAGGATGTATAATCCACAGATTTCTAAACATCCCGGTGTGTACTTAGATCCACTGTTTTGCACCCACATTCAATATCCTGGAAACACGTTTTCTACTTTGCGTGAGTTGTGCCTTTGGCTTACACTGAGGAATATAATGAGACACATCTGTAAGAAATTCACTGTTATATCTACTGAGAGGATAGTATTAAGGGAAGAACCTCTCCCCAGTCTTTATGAATAAAAGACTTGATTTTTTTAATCTTATGAATATTCCGACTCTTACAATAAATCATCTGTCCCACTTTGCTAAGGCCACTAAGCAACTTAAAACCAAAGCTGATACCCCTTGCCAGAAGGTTAACAAGGGTAACACTGAACAAGGACTCTGTGATACTTATGTGATGTGTATGAAAGTCACTCAGTCGTGTCTGACTCTTTGTGACCCCATGGCCTATACAGTCCATGGAATTCTCCAGGTCAGAATACTGGAGTGGGTAGCCTTTCGCTTCTCCAAGGGATCTTCCCAACCCAGGGATTGAACCCAGGTCTCCCACATTGCAGGTGAATTCTTTACCAGCTGAGCCACAAGGGAAGCCCAATATATCTATGTACACATCTGATTTATTATTTTCCTATCAAAACTAAAACAATTTTCCCTTCACCCTAATTACTCCTAGAATTTATTTAATATTTTTGTATTTTATATATAGAGAGAGAACTTTCTGGTGCAAGATGGGCAAAGCATATGACTTTGGTC
Source organism: Bos javanicus (assembly GCF_032452875.1). Lineage (NCBI taxonomy): Eukaryota > Metazoa > Chordata > Mammalia > Artiodactyla > Bovidae > Bos > Bos javanicus. The sequence goes on from NC_083868.1 coordinate 89,917,418, forward strand.
ATTTGTGTGATTTGGAATCTATGCTAAATTACAGCTTCGTTATGGGGTTTTTTCAGAAAGACAAATGTGACTGATAGGCCCCAGCTGTTATGGTGCCTCAGCACACAGGAAACTCTGTGAGCAGCTGACCCTCTGAGCTGATCTCAGGCCACGGGCATTCTTGTAGGATCGCCACCACATCTTAGAAGCGAAAAGTGCTAGGCGTCATACATGTGACAAAACTGCTCTCTTAGTTAGGGCCTTTGTTTACTGAGGTGCTATGGAAACATGGAACCTGAAGGTACAGTCTAGGAATTCAGCCTGTGCACTCACGGCAAATTTACTAGAGCTAACTAGCTGAGTGACCTTGAGCAAGGCACTTAACTTCTCTGGACTTTCCATGTCTTTATATTTATATAAAATATAAGGCACTGGACCATTGGACTAGATGATCTCTAAAGTGTCTTCTAGCACAATAAATCTGTGATAAATTCTTTAAATTAAAATAAAATTTAAATAATTATAATTTCAAAAACTCCATCCAGCACTTTTGAAATAAATGACTATGTCTAGAGAAAAAACAGCCAGTGGGCAACCCACAAATGATGAAGCAGGCTTCAGGCTATTGGTAAAGGCATTTCAAAAGCACTAGGGTAGGATGTAACTGCTTATCTTGTCTCTAGGAGCAACAGGAGGTCACGGTTCCACTATACAGAAGTGAAAGGTTATATCAACAGGATGTATTTATTTGGGTCAGAATTTGGCTGAAGTACCTGGACAGTTAATCCAACTCTGGGCTTCAGTAATCTGATACTACTCTAAGAACAGTGTTGCAGGATTCACAGGGCACCCTAGACATGGGACTCGGCTTGCTCCACTGGTGGGCTAGGAGAGGCTCAGGTCCATCCAGCACACCCCTAGGAACCACCCCAGGTTCCTGACCGCCCAACTCTGCATGAACAGTATACAGCATGTTTCAACTGTAATTCAGGAGAAATGTGAGCCTGCCACACTGACTCTTTGCATACAGTTCAGGACCTTCCACTGAAAATGCATTTTATGGTGAAACAAGGGATTAGCTAATCTTTTGGGCTAACGGAGGGCCAGCTACAAATGTTTCCTGTGTGTATTGTGAAACCCTGAGATGACAGAGAAGTTCCTCGTTACTCTCTGAATTTCCCTTCCCCCAAGACTTCCATTGGTCACACAAGCTATTATCTGAAGCAAGCTGGCCAGAGCACAATGTTGTAATTTTTCTTGGTTCATACTTCTAAATTAAATCTGCTTGGAGAAAGAAAAGACTGAAAAAATATTTAAATCTTGTCTTAAATCATGGAGGAATTTTCTGATTTTTCTTCCTTTATTGGCTAGTCTTATTTTTTGTTAAGAAATCATTCTTTGGATTCTCAAGAGCCAAAAACAAGATTAAAAAAAAAAAAAAACAGAACCAAAACATCCTAGAATCTAGGCACTTAAGCAGTAAGAACTCAGACACTTGTGGTTTTTGATACAAAGACACTGACAGAGAGCCCAGGCTGCTACCCTTAAATTTCACATATGCAGCCAAGATCAACGATCCACTTTGATGAATAAATGTTAAGAGGATGTACTTTGACTCATACTGTATGCATTTAATATTCCCTTTGGCCTTACTTATAAGCAAGTTTCTTTCTTTTTTTTTTTTTCTAGGGTAAAGGTGTGGGAATTTCCCAACCACACTGTTCCACTTCATATCTTCTTCTTTCTCTTCTGATTTTATTTTCACTGCAGAGCAGGGTAAAGGCAAATGTATATTATTTGGTAGCCTCTGGGAACCAAGGGAAATGATTGGTTCTGATTAGCAAGTACTACAGCAAGATATGTATCTGTAACCACCAAGACTCTCACATTCAGAAGTTATAACCAGCCAAAGTCTAGGCCAAAAACATCTACTCTCTTATAGCTGTTTTATTATTATTACTTGAACAGGGCTGTAAGTGTTCTGACATAAAATACTGGATGACTCACCTTTTGAGAAGTGGGGGGAAGGGGAGATGTATTCATATACATATGATTATGTATTTGTATTTGCTTGGATATGTATAAAAATATCAGAAAGATATACAAGAAACTACTAAATTGTTATCTATAAAGAAAAAAAAAAAGTAAGTGGCTGTCTTCCAATGATCAGGTGCTGATTGTTCCTGACCTCTTTCTTTATTTCTTCAATTATAAATCTATTGTCATGCATTTCAAAAGAGAAGAATGAACCGCCCCAAAACTCCCTGAAAATACATTCAACCCCTGGTGGCTCAGATGGTAAAGAATCCGCCTGCAATGCAGGAGACCTGGGTGCTACTAACACTTTTCTCTTCCTAACAGCGTTACTATTCATTTCATTCTGTGTGTGTGTATTCCCAGTCATATCTGACTCTTTGGGACCCTATGGACTGTAGAACGTCAGGCTTCTCTGTCCACGGAATTCTCCAGGCAAGAATACTGGAGTTGGTTGCCAATTTCTTCTCCAGGGGATCTTCCTGACCCAGGGGTCGAATCTGAGACTCTTGTATCTCCTGTATCAGCAAGCAGATCCTTTTCCATTGCATCACGTCCTTTCATTAATGCCATGAAAATTCTAACATGATACTGAACAAGAAAAATATTTTAAATTTTATCACACTGCCAGCTGAGAGACTTCAGTGCACATTGTTAATTCACTGACACTCACCACCAGGCTAAGTAAATGTGGTGTTTCAAAACTGAGAAAGTTCGAGCTCCTGAGAGAAGTCTGCAGTCACAGTTTTCCGAGTCCTGTTCACATAGCTCATTTGTTAAATCAGATTCTTCTCAGAACTCCTCTCTCACCATAGTTTGTGTTTAATTCCACTCTGGTTTGTGTCTTTGTGACAGCACACTGGTGACCAAGCCGCAGCAGGGCCGAGCTGGTTAAAACACAAATCAAACCAGGAACTCCTGCCCTACCGCTGGCTGGGGGTGTAACAGTTAACTGAGAGCCAGAGGTCTTTGGAGACCCTCAGGACTGAAGGGTGAGAGGCAAGGTTTGAGTAGAATAGTGTTGAAGCTCTGTCCTGCAGCTAGAGAGGAAGGCTGAGCTATTTTCTGGGGGCCTTTAATTCTGTGTACAGCCAATCAGAAACAATCGATGGATCTGTGTCCAGTGATAATCATTCCTCCTAGTTACAGACAGATTTACAGTTTACACAGCATTTCCTAGACATTCTCTCTCACCACGGTTCAACATCAGCTCTGTGCAGCCAATAGGTCTGTTACTTTCAACACTGTTTTAGAGATGAGAGTTCCGAGGCTGGAGGGATGAAATAAATTGTCTCTCGGAACCAGATCTGATTGGTGGGTGGTGAGCTGGGACTCACTCTTGGGTTTTCTGAGGATACTTTCCACTGTGCTGGCTGCCGCAGGTCCTCAAATCCAGTCACTCAGTTAAGGAATCCACCCACGTAGCCAACTTTCCGTTTGATTAAAGTGAGAGTCCTATTCATCTAACACCGAACTTCTATTGGGCTCTCTGCCTTGTACTGAATGACAGAAGACAAATTCCCATCGTTAAATAAGTTGTAACAATGATGAAATTGTATGTATCTTTCCTCCTCCTGCCTGTGTCCTCTTTTCATTTTCTTTTTCATTGCTTTTGTCACTCAGGCTGTATTAGAAATTAGAGGAAGGCTGAAACCAGGTATATGGTGACTGAGGAGAGGAGTGTAGAAGCCAGCCCCTTGTTTCTAGGCTTTTGGGTGGAAATTTTGACAACGGGGGCCGTTGTGTCACTGTGCTCTACGCAGAGTCATTTTATTTTCCTGAAAACATTTGTCCTTGCTACAAGTGGATTAGAGGTTAGAATGCAGGATTGGCAGGCAGGATTTGTGGTTTCTATTATTAGGCCCGCCACAGTTTTATCACACCAGGGTGAGCCCTAAGCAGAGTGGTTTATTGGAGAGAGAACTTGACTGGAAGACGGCATCTGCCCTCCTGTGAATGAGAGAGCCTGCGCGCCACAGCTGAGAGGCAGCCCAGGGTAAGGGTACAGGGGACACCGTGAGAGGCCTGAGTCACTGACAGCAAGGCTTGATCAGAGAAATGTGTGATTCACCTCGGCACAGGGCGAGCTGTGTGCAAAAGAATCCTATTAGGCCTCCCTCCGCAACTTCCTGCAGAAGGAACAGAAAGCTTTCTTTTGTGAAGGCCTGCTCAAGGAAGGGGAAGGACTCCGAGTATTGCTTTCCCAACATGCTTTCTGTGCACAAACCTACAAATTTCCACCTCATGAGTGTGTGTGTGTGTATCAGGCAAAAAGAACACTAATGCTGTTTGGAGAAGCAGGGCTGGGGTGGTGGTGAAGTTTTTGGATGATTGTTGGGGTTTCCTTGACTTCAGATATCTTAATACAGGCTGAGGTAGGGAAGGGGAGAAAAAGAACCTTGCATGCACTCCTTCTGAGCTTAGTGATGAACTGAACCAAACATGTTCAAAACACACTACGTCAGCCCTCTGTGGCTTCCAGACCACAGGGTCCCAAGACCTCTGCACACTGCTGAAAGCCCACCTGTGAACACATCTTTGCTCAGCCCTAAACCAAAAGGCCCTGGACCCACTGTCCCCTTAGGCAAGAGAGACAGGTAACCCTGACCCCTGATTCTGAGTCTCAACATCTATGGCGTCCTTTTCTGGCCCCCAACTCATATTCATTTGATAACTGTGCTCCTGCTTTCTTCCCCATCGGTGAAGCTCTGTGTGATCATTCTACCTGCTAACCCAGTCCCACTGGGAATGCATGCATGAACACAAATGAATTCATTTATCCAGGCAAGAAATATATACACATGCATATTATGTAACAGATCCTGTGCTAAGCTTGAGGATAGAGTAGCAATGACAAAACAAGACAAAAATGCATAGTGTTTGCCTACATGGAGGCAGCAGCAAAAAAAAATAAGATCACACAAATAGATACATAATTGTAAAAGTGAAAGTGTTAGTTGTTCAGTCATGTCTGATTCTTTGTGACCCTATGGCCTGTAGCCCTCCAGGCTCCTCTGTCCATGGGATTCTCCAGGCAAGAATACTGGAGTGGATTGCCATGCCCTCCTCCAGGGGATCTTTCAAACCCAGGGAACCTGTGTATCCTGCATCTCCTGCACTGGCAACCAGATTCTTTACCACTGAAGCCACCTGGGAAGCCCCTTTTTTTGGTATTATTAATCGTAACATCCTTTTTGACTGAAATTAGTATTTAGTGAGTGATAATCATGGGCTTCCCTGATGGATCAGACAGTAAAGAATCTGCCTGCAATGCAGGAGACCCAGGTTCAATCCCTGGGTCAGGAAGAACCCCTGGAGAAGGAAAATAGCAACCCACTCCAGTATTCTTGCCTGGGAAATGCCATGAACAGAGGAGCCTGACAGGTTACAGTTCGTGGGGTCACAATGAGTCGGACACAACTGAGCAATTAACACACACTCAACCATGGGCCAAATACTTGGCTAGGATTTGGAAATAAAATGATTAATAATATTGCCATGGTCCCAACTGTCAAACAGCACAGGATCTCTCAGAGGAACTATAATGAAGAATATACAGACAATAGGTCGCATTCAATCTCAGGCAGAAGGGGCATCCAACCCAGAAACAAGAACTAGAGAAAGACATAGCCTAGAAGCAGCGCTGTCTCTCTCAGTTGAGATTGTTGTCACCTAGTTACAATTTTTTAGTGGCCGTTGCATGACATGAGGTAGATGGGACATAACTTACTCAAACATTCTTTCATTGTAAAAAAAATTTCATTGCCCCTCTCTTTCCTCTCAATTGTAAACAGTAACATTATTAACCATTGCCAGCAAATTATCTGTCACTATAGTAGACCTCATTTTTACCTACCAAATGAGCTGGTCTCATGCTGATGTGGTTTATCTAGGACGAGAGCTCTCTGATCTCTAAAGTAATATGAAATGCAACCTTCTATAGGTGATTTCACTTTGCAGACAAAAACACACATCTCTGGACCACTTCTGACAATCAGCCTGACACACAGCTATTTCTTCCTTTCAGTAATCAGAATATATACAAGGAGATGACTTCACCATAAATTTCATTTAATTAAAGCATAAATATGATAGTATATTTCATATGATTTCATTAAAAATCATGTAACACATTCTGATCAAATATAAAGGATTTTGGACTAGCCACATTTTTAAAAATATCTGTACCACTGTTCAATCAATAGAAATGTTTTGGGGGTATTATCTGTGCTTTTTCTCCACTAGGACATACAGTAATTGAAAGCTGAGTACAAACTTTATAACTGTTTTTGAATTGATCAAATCATCTTAGAGTTGCTTTGTAAAGCTTAATTAATGCTTCCTAAATGCTTTAAGATCTTATTAAAAGCATAGAATGAAAGTTTTATTCTAAATTCTGAAATATTAGACTTCTATGTTGTATCTACAAAGAATATGAGATTTATTTTATGTCAAAATCTATGAAAGCAAGTAGGAACTGAAAGAATTGAGAAGATGATCTTCTCCAAAATAAAACATAAGTGATGACATTTCCACTCTGCTCCTTGTGCAATGCATTGCCTACAAAAGTCATTCCTATCTTCAAGCTCTTGTAATTTATATCCTAGAATTCGTAATGCCCAGAATCATTCTGTGCCATGCTTACTAAAAGATGACCTCCAACATTCAATGAGAAAAGTTTCCTATGCAATTTACTCAAAGCCTGTAAGTCTAAAGGAAAAAGGATAAAATACTCTTCCTGAATCCTTATGTGGGTTTCCACTGGTATAATAAATGAAATAAAGAGATTCTAACTTTTTTGTTAATATTCTCTTTAAACCAATGCAATGCATACAGCTCAATGATAAATTATGTTAGCTGAATTTGATCACCAATTATGAAGAAGAAATCATTTAATTTTAAAAAATTATTTGAAAAATAGATCATCCTTCCACCTGGAATGGCTAAAAGTCATAATAATAACAATTCTCTTTATTCATTCTATGCAGGATAAAAACCTCTGTTGAAATGTTAGGCAACTATTTTGTTTTTGTTATATTCTTCTTTTGTATTCAAGGCATTCAACAGAATAATTGTTCAAAGAAATGAGAAGAACATAACATTATATAAGAAAAAAATCTTGGCTCAGGACCATTTTGCTATGTAGATGTGTATGTAGTAAGGGCTTTTAAAAAGTTAATTAAAACTGAATTGCTAAAAGAGATCCAAAATCATGACAGTGATTCAGGAAATTAAATGGGACCATCTTCCAAGAGAGAAAACGATTGGTACCCAAAGGACCATGATTTCTCGCTGTTTGGAACCATCCCTCACCACCCTCTACCACCAGGGTCTCCTCTCCAAGCCCATCTCAAATGTCCCTTTTCCTGATTAATTTTTTTTTTTTTTTTGGCAGGGGTGTGTGGGGGAAATTATACAGAATTAGTGACTCTGTTCTGAGTGTCAGGCCATAGGCCGAGGGCTAGAGATACCAAGACTAATAGGAAACATTCTCTGTTCTGCCCCAAAATGGGGGAGAAAGCCATACATAGACAAATTACAGTCCAACAGAGAAAGTGTCTTTAGAGCAATAAGACCAAATGGGCTCGGGTAAAAACAAGAACATATATTTATGCTCCAGATATTTCTACAGTACTCTTTCCATATTTTCACTATACCAGTTTATTTGTATTCGGGGCAATCTCCACACTAAACTGGGAGTTCCTTCATTCACTCAAAAACACACATTTCAATTCCATTATGTGCTTGGCATTGTGCTGGGCAGACCAAACATTATTGTCTGAGTTCTGATTCAAATGTAACCCTTGCTGTCATGAATGCAAAGTCAGCTCAAGCCCAACAAATATATAATAAGAGTCTGACAAATTTTGGTTGAACAAACAAACAAACTGAATGAACTCATATTGGCAAACAAGAAAAGCTTTGGAAAGCAGGATGGAAAAGCAAGCATGTTTGATTTAACCAGGCGCCACTCAGGAAGTTGAAGTTGATGCCCACCTGGGTGCATGGAACCTGCCGTTTTGTTTGTACTTCTCAGTCCTATACCTATAACTTACCCACCACTTGGGGAAATTTTGCTTTTTTAAACTCCTGGATCTCAATAACAATTAAAGAAAATCAAAGCAAAGTGAAAGAATCATGAACGAGATTGTGGAGTTATCATAAGAACTTCTGTTCTCAGAGGTTTACCACGGAAAAATGGGAATTTAAAAATGAATTTTAATAACTTTACAAAGATGTTTATAGAAGCCTTAATCCTAATAGTTGAAAACAAGAAATAACCCAAATATTCATCAACAGGATGATGGACAAATTGTAATAACTTTACACCAAAAATAAAAAGAAATAACCTTCTGATGCAACGTAATAACACATATGAACCTCAAAAATGTTATGTTGAGTGAAAAATGCTAGACACCAAAAAAGTGTTTGATTATTATTATTATCACACTGATTGATTACATCTAAATGAAATTCAGTGAGTGATAGTTGAGTGATAGGTGCTCAGTCATGCCTGACTCTTTGCAACCCATGGACTGTAGCCTGTCAGGCTCCTCTGTCCATGGAATTCTCCAGGCAAGATTACTGGAGTGGGTTGCCATTTTCTTCTCCAAATGAAGTTCAAGAAAAGGCAAAAATAACCTACGGTGACAGAACAGTGGTCACCTGGGAAAGGAGAGGAGGAACTGACTGGGAAAGAGCCGAAAGGAACCTTCTGGAATGACAACATGTTCTCTATCGTGTTCTGAGTGGTGATTACATGGGTTTATACAATTGCCCAAATTCACTGCACTAAGCCCTAAAGACTACTGTATCATACATAAGTTATACCACAATAACGGGAAAAAAAATCTTATGAATACTGTGTATCTTCTAAATATGGATTCCTTTACAGAATTTTTATTTAAAATGTAATCTTAAGATCCTCAGCTTCATTTTGCAGAATTTTTAACATGCTTCTTAAAAGCTGTGTTATTTTTATAAGTTATACCACACCATGTGCACGAGTGAAATATTTAGTGCCGATCAGATATGGCACTAAACCAGCGGATGATAGAGCCTTTTGCCACCTCAGACTCTATTCAGAAACCAGAGGCACTTGGTTCGACATATTCCTCTTTTGGTGAATTAGTTCAGGTGGCTCCTTTGTGAGCACTCACACAGATTTCAGGGGTCTCTACAAGACATCTGTTTTGAGTTCTTGCCATGGGAGGTGGTGAGGCTTTATGCCGACTCGTTCACACCCTCTCACCTGACCTCTCATCACCCAGCTCATGTATCTGTAAGGCAGTCGTGCGGATGAGGGATTTAATCTGTGGTGACTGAAGCTGAAGCTCTCTCTCACTAAGAGTATTTGCCTGTATGGAAATGAGAACCCTGACCTTGGCCTCATTAGCACTCTCTTCCAAACAGCTAAGTGAATCAGCCACTGGCACATACCAATAATAAACTGAAAGCACGTTGGCTGGAGAGTGATATTAAGGTGCACGCAAGGCCACTCTGCTCCCTTTAAGCCCTTGGTGATATGAAGCAAATTTTCAAGCTCTCTGATACCCAGAATCACAGTTCCAGCCTTACTGCTGCCCTACGTTCGCCTCTGTGCCCCCAAAACAAATATATGCAGAGGAGGCAGGACTTTGAGTCCACACACAAGGGTTTATGCAAAATGTCACAATATTTCATTTTGCTCCAAAATCAAAACAGATTTGAAGATAAGTCATCAGCTCACTGGGCCTCTAGGTATTGTGAGAAGGCCTCTGGGAACTTACCTAGACGACATCACTTGGATGAAGCCCCTTTGTCTTCAGTCCACACCAGTCACCACCCCTGTGCTCACTGTCCAAGCGCTGACACTCTCTTAAGTTCAGCTCTGCTGACTCCTGCCAAGCTTGCTCTGAATTCTTTGCCAGGGCTGAAAAGCCCAGCCTCTAAGATCCAGTCTCTCTGGGGGGGCCACACAGTCACTGCTCTCCAAGTTCTTCCTCAGGATGCTTCAAGAGAGCTGGGGACAGATCTCTGCTACTTGAAGAACAAATCAAAGGCCACCAATTCTTTCACAGTCTTAAAAGAGTTCCTCCTTCTCTCTGCTTCTGTTCCTAGGATAGAGTTTAGGGAGTAGGAAAATAAAAGAGAAAATAAAACAAGAATATGAAAATTGACCTTTTAATTTGCAAACATATGTACATAGCCTAACACGATCACCTATATCAACATATCAAGCTCTGGTTTTGATTTGAAAGTCTATTACTGATCAGTTGTGAGTACTCAAATAAGCACCTAAAAATAGAAAGTCTCACTTTCCTCATCTACTCAATGGGAATACACTTTAGCCTGACTGTTTTATGTACAAGTCTATTAAGAACACTTTTCATTATGTTTTTAGTCTGTTTTCTGTTTTGATTTTATGTATCTTCTATGTTATCCTCAAAAGATGTAATAGTGTTTTATAATGAGCAAAGAATGGCACAAAAGTTATATAATGTTGTCCTTTTCAAACAAAGACCCAGTAATCATATCTTGATATACTTTTTAAAATTTCTTCCATGTTTGGACCAACTACTACACTGCATACCACATATTCCCACATTGTACCAATTGTGAAGAACTTTATTCCAATTATTCTCCCATTACCTCTTAAGCTCAAATGCAAACTTCTGTATGATGGTGCTATAGTTGGGCAGCTGTTAATCTAACAAATGCTTTTTACTTGGCATCAATTTAAAAATGAAAGGGCTACCAGAGAACACCCTCATCATCTTGTCTTAGGGCTATGTCAAGTCTCTGGGCATAATCCCGTCTGCAGGGACCTTGATCCCAAGAGATCAAACTGGTTCACTGCATAGGGGACATCATGATGTTTGAAACAGATGAGCAATAGTAGCATGCCTTGCATTAGGTGCCTAAGACACACACTTACCAAAAGGGACAAGTATTAAATACCAACTCTTGAAAGCTAGGACTCAGCCACCTAGATGAAGTTCCTAGGAACCCAATATTCTGGATCATATTCTCTCGGAATGAAAGAAAAGTTGTAACCAAGAATAATTTTGACCATATGATGGCCCTCTGTATTTTGGAGGCAATGTATGGCACCTCTGACTGTGCTGCTCTGAACAAACTAGTTAATGTAGCCAGAATTGGGTGGTGACCAGGTAAAAGAAGGCTCTGCGACTGGCCCAGGAGGTAGGCCATAGACTAACCCCACACAAGCTATACTGCTTCACAGGCCTTATGAGCCAGCAGATCCAGTAGCACCGGATGCTTCCTTGGGAAACAGGGATCCTGTACGGAACCCATGCAAACCTCCAAAGGATAACCAAGGCGCACACCCTGAGAGTTTGAAGTTCAGAGGGGTCCTCTTTCCCAGATAACTGTTCTTTGGCAAAAGTGCTCCTGCCTCACTACTGGACCTTACAGGGAATGAACCCCCGGCCCTGTGACTTGAGCTGCCTGTAACTGACTGGGTGTTACCTGATTCATTAGGTTACAAAATTAAGCATGTACAGCAACACTTCATCACCCAGTGGAAATGGTATATGTAAAATTAGGCTGAAACACATCCCAAAGCAACAATAATGTCAGAAGTGCTGATGACTCAGGCTTTTATGGCACATTCTTCTGCTGCGCTGCCATCTTTCCTTCAACTAACACTAGGTTTTCATGGAGCTCTGCCTGTGAACAAATGACCAAGGAAGGATCTGGCTTACAGATGTTTTTTCTCGATATACTGACAAAGGAGGAATAGAACACTATAGCTCAGGAGTGTGCTTAAAAAACAAAAACAAAAACAAAAACACTGACAAAGGGAAATCCTCTCAGTGAGAAAATCTTGATGTAATATATCACAGTGTCTGGTTGGACTGGACTGAGAGATGGCCCAAGATACAAACAGGCCTACACTGCTTCAGGGATAACGACTAACGGTTAGGCTGGATCATCGCAGGTTTGGAAAGAAAGGATGGAAAGACAGCAAAGCAGTCTGTTGACAGACCTCTTAAACTGGCACGAGCGTGAGGATATTCACATGGATGCTTTACGTGTTGTGAGAATGCTCACAAAAGCACATGCTTTAGATGGAGCTCTCAATAATCAAAGTCTTCCCTAGTGGCTCAGACAGTGAAGAGCCTGCCTGCAATGTGAGAGACCCATGTTCGATCCCTAGGTCAGGAAGGTCCTCTGGAGAAGGGAATGGCAACCCACTCCAGTGTTCTTGCTTGGAAAATCCCATGGATGGAGATTGGGGTTCACAAAGAGTCAGACATGACTGAGAGACTAACACACACACACACTCAATAATCAGGTAGAAAAGAAAACCTATCCAGTGGATGCCTGTCAGGTTCTTTCTCCAAACACCCAGGGACTTAGTCAATAGGTCTGTGTACACAAGAGGTGAATGACATCAGGAATGGATGTTGCATGCGGGCCCATCAACAGGGAGTTCCCATCCCCAGTCATGACCAGGTTACCAGCAATCTGGGGGGCACTACCAAGTGCTCAAGCTGACAATAGCAGAAGAAATCCTGGTTCCTGTTGTAGCGCCGTGTGGTGAGGAAGGGGCCAATTTAGCCACCAGCTCTGCTGCACCCCTTCCATAGTGGAGGGGCTACAAGTCTTCTACAAGCACTTATTCTGGACACTGATTTGTTTTCTCTGCTTGCAAGACTTCTGTGAACACAGGATCCACCGGCTTATGGGCTGCTTTATTCTCTTTCTTGGCATCCACATAAATTGCTTCCGATTTAAACAGCTCACTTCACAGCCAGAAAAGTGCAGCAATGAATGGGTTCATGCCCATGGGACTTACTGGTATTGCCACTCATCCCTTGAAGCAGGTGGCCTGAGAGGAAGGTGGCCTGGCCTCCAAAATATTCATTTACGGGTCTAACCGAGAGATCACCTTGTGAGGTACGCGCAGTCCTACAGGATGCAGTGTAGCCTTAAACCAGTGACCAGTAGGGACTTCCCTGGTAGTCCAGTGGTTGAAAATCCACTTGGCAATGCAGGGGACATGGGTTCGATCTCTGGTTGGGGAACTAAGATTCCATATGCCACAGAGCAACTAAGCCTGTGCTTCATGACTACTGAGACCACATGCCCCAGAGCCTGTGTGCCATAACTGAGACCTGATGCAGCCAAATAAATAAAACCCTAAACAATGATTTAAATGGCAAACCAGTGACCAATAAATGGTGCTTTTTTCTTCCAGAGTAAGAATCCATGGATCTGGAGTAAAAAGATGAAAATAACAGTAGTTCCTCTATTACCCTTAATAATCCACTTACTGAATTTTTGCTTCCTACTCTCACAACTTTATGTAATGTGCTCTTGTTAGAGAGTTTACATCCTTTGAGAAGACAGTGTTTCTATTGAATTGGAAACTGAGACTGCCATCTGGCAACCTGGGTTCCTCATATCACTGAACCAAAGGAAGGGGTTACTATATTTGGTTGGGGTGATTGATTCTGTTGATCTGTACTGGTTGCTACACAGTGCTGGCAGGAGAAACTAGGTCTAGAACTGAGAGGACTCTCCAAGGCATCTCTTAGTCATTTATCATGTGCAAAACAGACAGGACTGAAAAATAATTTAGACCCAAGAATAAAGGTTTGGGTCACCTCACCAGGTAAAAAACACTGACCAGCTGGTTAAAGGCAAAAGGACTATAGAATGGATGGTAGGAAAGAGAATTTATAAATATCATTTGAGGATTTGTGACCAGTTCCAGAAATAAAGTAGCAGATATGAACTGTTTCTTCCTCACTTGTTTCCATTCATTTTCTTTATCCTAATTCCTTATTATTTTATACAAATAGTGTTAGTGACAATTAAATTTATAATAGTCTTTAATGAAAAAAAAAAAGATAATTAAAATCACCGAAGATAGGTATGAAGAGCACTGGAGATTTGTGACTCCATTTTGAGGGTAAGGAGATGAAAGTATATTTTTATAAAAGAAGTTATAACTCGCTAGACAGAAGTCTGGTATTGTTCTTATTGTCCAGTAGAAGTTTTAAAATGGGTAGAAGAGAGGGTGTGCAGAACTGGTAGCCAAGGGAGGTATATTTGTGATCATTTATTCATGTATTGTCTCTCAACTTTCTGCACAGGGCCCCATGACTCTGGGGCTGGGGATATGAGGACCATACTTCTAAGATTCTCTTGCCAGTGTTCCAGTTAGATTCTGCCAGAGACAGGCACTGTGGGGGGAGACTGGAAGGGAGGAGAAGAGATTTCCCCTGCTTCCAACTGCTTCAGCATCTCTCCAGCACAAACAGGCAGCAAAGACTCCAGTACTACTCTTTTGGCACGGTTCGGAACCCCCGTGGGGCCTGGACACAGCCACGCAACTCTCAGAAGCCCCAGCTGCCCCAGCCAGCCGTGAGGCACCCCAACCTCTCGTCTCAGCACATCTCAGCTGTGGCCTCTCCCACACACTCCCACGGAGACAGCAGCCCCGGCCCCTGCTCGCCACTTCTGCTGTCCCCGCCTTTGTCTTTTTTTGTCCTCCCAGCCTAGGGATGGTAGCTACTTCTGGTTTACTGATCTCTGGGTTAGCTTACCATCCTTTTCCTTTCTTTCAGGCCATTAATCCCTTGTATTGAATACCCTCTGTTTGAAATACCTACTGTGGTTTCTTTTTCCTTACTAGACCATGACAGATGCCAGCATATAAATTAAAGGTTGATAGTAAAAATCTTTGAAACGTGAGCTAAAATGAAAATATTTAATATTTGAAAACATTTTATTATTCAGAATTTTAAAGAATTAAACTTCCTGCAGAATTTGACATCTTTCTATCCCTAGATAGTGTGAAACCTCAATTTCCCTTGGGGGTCACATAACTGTATGTCAGTCTACCAAGCAGCAATTTACCCAGCGTCTCATCTTCCTCCTCAAACACAGAAACAGGATACATATCCCGTCCTAGAGTGCTGAGAGCAGAGACTAAAAGCACTGTTTACATGTGAGTGTCAGGAAGTCAAAACAATGACTTTTTTCAAAACCTGCAGTCTCAGCATGTGCCCATTACAGAAAATGCTTTCCTCTTCTCAGATCATGTGCTATAAAAACACAGTGAGCCACTTCCTGTCTTTTGGTGGAGGGGTCATGTAGGTCAACCTTTAGACTGAAGTGTGAACTTCCTGGTTCTGTCGAATATCATGATGAGAAGTGCGATTTGGGCAGACAGACGTGTGGCAACATTATTTTGAAAAAAATGTTAGAACACTGGGCTTCCTTGGGAATGTGACATTTACAAGCATCCTAAATGTTCTGTACAACTGAGGTATTTTCAAAATAGAACAGTGAGCATACCAATAATGTGTTCTTCTTTTGTTTGCCATTTTACTTCTGTGACCTACCCCCAAGTAGGACTTGTACTTGACGCATGACAGAGTTCCCATCTGCAGGCTTCACTGAAAGGTGAGGTGAAAGGGAGCTCCCACCACCACGGATACTGCAATTCCTATTGTGGATAAACACACAATGGAAAACTTCTCAGAAATACATTTTTTTTTCCATTGCTTATTGTGTTCATCCCACAGAGGTGGAGATGGCAACTTTCCATTACACTGGGAGACAGGGACTTGAGTTTAGTGTCATCCTTGCTTCTGCAGATAGGGAACAAGCAAAATAATAAGATGGGCAAGATCAAGATAATATGGTTATTCACAGTACCATCACAGGCCTCCTCCTAATATATTTCCAACAGGCTCTTATTTTGAAGGGTGCTCTGACCCCTCTCTAACTTCAGTCAAGTAACTAGTCACATAGCTTTAGTAACTGTCAGGCAACAGGAAAAAGACTGGAGAGAGAAAAAAAGTCCAGTGAACATACTGATGTGCAAAAAAAGGGACAATAGCGCCACTCTGAATGTGAACTGTTGCTCATTATAACAGTCTTTTGGGCCATTGCTCTGCACATGAGGTAGAAGAGGAAAAGTTTTTTGCATTAGGACAGAATACAGGAATACTGAGAAAGGATACTGCTTTCCTAGATGGTTAATCTTTCTAGAGGTACTTTATCTAGATTTTCTTCTTGCTCCAAACAAGAGGAACAGATTAAGTTGCCCCACTGAAAGTAGACATTTGAGGTTTGGGAAGAGCAGAAAAATCATTAGAACTCAAGAGAAATATCACCTTCCCCAGAGAGAATTAGTTTCTCCTTCTCCATACATCCACGTTCATATCTTATAATATGTTGTAATTATTTGCTTAGATCTATCTCTTTGCTGGAAAGCAGGAAACACATCTATTCAACTTGGTATATGCTCAGCATAAACCAGTGCTTGGTACAAGAAGGTTCAGTGACTGTTGATCAAGTAATGACTGAACAAAGGAGGCATGCTTGGAAACTATGTCTTAAATTAACCTCAGTAATGAACCTGCCTGGATATCAGAATGAAATTATTGGCTGAGGTTGGTCCAGAACATTGTTAAAGCACATTAACTAAAGTTTCAGTATTTTAGCAATAAGGAATGATAAAGAAGCTGTGCTGTGCTGAGTCGCTCAGTCGTGTCCAACTCTGTGCAACCCCATGGACTATAGCCTGCCAGGCTCCTCTGTCCATGGGGATTCTCCAGGCAAGAATACTGGAGTGGGTTGCCATGCCCTCCTCCAGGGGATCTTCCCAACCCAGGGATCAAACCCAGATCTTCTGCATTGCAGGCAGATTCTTTACCATCTGAGCCACCAGGGAAACCAGATAAAGAAGCTGGAGGGGTGCTTTCCTGATGGTCCAGTGGTAGGGACTTCTCTCTTCCACTGCTGGGGGCACAGGTTCGATCCCTGATTGGGGAACTAAGATCCCACATGCTACACGGCTTGGCCAAAACAATAAATAAATAAAGAATATTTTAAAAAGAAGCAACCAGAGGCCCCAGGTCAAGATCACAATGAAGGAAGGGAAACGTAGAGCAAAGGTCTCCCTACTGACTGGATGTGTCCTGTAGCCCCAAAGACCTTACCTCTGAAAGTCATCTTTCAACTCCCTCCCTTTAAGCCTCAGGATGTCAACTGCTAAAACCACCCCAAGTACACAATCATATGCACGCGCACATGTGTATGTAAAATGTAATATCTTTTCTCTCAAGAAGTCAGACTTTTGACAAAGAGAAATATTTCTTAGATTATAACCAGCAAAGGAAATAAAACCTCCAGGCAGTAAACAGTGAGGAAAAAAATAGTGAACAGTTGAAATCCTAAAACAACACCCATTCAAAAGGCTTGTTTGTTATCTAGAAAGAATGAAATAGATGACCAGCGCAAGTTTGATGCATGAAGCAGGGCACTCAAAGCTGATGCTCTGGGACAACCTGGAGGGATAGGGTGTCCTATCCTGAGGTGGGAGGGGGGCTCAGGATGTGGGGATACATGTATATCTATGGCTGATTCACGTTGACGTATGGCAAAAACCATCACAGTATTGTAAAGTAATTATCTTCCAATTAAAATAAATAAATTTTTTTAAAAAGAATGAAATGCCCTTTTATATTTCCGGATATGAGAAAGTCTATCCTAGCCAGACTGGAGGGGGCTCTTCTGCATGGTTCCCCCTACCTCAGAGTCTCTTAACCCTAAATAGAGCTGGAAATCAAGACCCCAGTGACTAGCAAGAGACTGAAGTTGCCTGAACATTGGAGAACACTCTAAATTATGTTCCCTTTTCTCAGGACAGGCATCTGATTTGGTTCTGATCATATTCTTGCCAGTTTCTCCCTCAGGCATTCGAGTTCTGTGCCTATCTCAGACAGGTGATTAGAGCCTTCTGAGATAGAAACCAGGTTGCCTGACATCAAAGCACCATCCTCTTTGGACTCTCTACTCTTTAATCCTGTTGCCTGTACCTGTCAAAGATAATGCACAGAAAGAAATCAAGAGAACTAGCTCACTTATGAACTGCAGATAAAAAAAAAAAAAACCTAAATAAAATAGTGGCCAATCAAATCTAGCACTGGACAGAAAGGATCCACAAATGATGAGGACCCTGTAAATGGAGGAATCAGGCTGCAGTGCCGGAAACCACTGATCAATCATTAAAAAATAGAAGAACCAAATTGCATGTGCCTCCTCATGTGGTATAAAATCAAGGCTACAGCTCACTCTTGACATATTCTTGCTTAAAACTTGAACTTTCATCTAATCAAGCCTCTAGGTCTAACTACCAGTTGTAGGAAATGCAGGGGAAAGGAGACTGTTTACAACCACAGGATGCAGTCAGCTGAATCTTGAATGCAGGAGAGTCAAGAAATGACCCCATTTCTTCAACAAAGCATGAAATGTGCTCTTGTTGATTAAGAGACTCTTGCTGATTAAGAGACTTCTTAAACCAACAATTCAAAAAAGCCCAATATTGGTGGCAATTAGAGAAACAGCTTGGATAAATTATTAGATGTCTCTAAGAAAATAGTGTTAACTGGTACTTTTTGTTAGATATCATAATGCCATTGTGCTTGCATTTTTAAAGTGCTTATCTGTTAGAAAGCCACATCATAGTATTAAGGGGTAAAACAGAAAATGGTCCTAGAGTTTGCTTTAAAACATTCCACCAAAAAGGGAAGGAGAGAAGAGCTGAATCGAGAATGCTAATAATTATGGGATTTGGGTACAGATTATATAAGGGTTCATTACGTTATTCCCTACATTTTGAAGTCTGTTTGAAAATTTTCATAATTAAAATGAAAGAAAAATAAACACCATAACCAAATAAGGGAGTTTCCAGAAATGCAAAAGTGATTTGAAATTTAAAATACTTCACCATGACAAAAAGTTAATGGAGAAAAATCATTTAATCGACTTAATAGATGTTAAAAAGGTCTTTAAAAAGTTCAATATAATGTCCTGACCTTAACAACAAAAACACTGTAAGCACCAACAGAGGATTTGGTAAATGTACTAAAGTATCTCCACCTGATAAAATGCCATGCATTTCTATAAATGATGTTGGAAGAAAACAGGGACATGGAAACATGCTCATGATGTACTAAGTAGAAAAAAAAAAAGATTCCCAGAAGAAATGAAAGGCATCATTTCATTTTACATTAACATATATACCAAAATGTGGAGAGTGGCTAAATGTGGGTTTGGATTTGCTATTGTTTGTGGTTTTCATTTTCTTTCTTGTAGTTGGCTATATTTTCCAAAGTGTCTACAGATAACACATACAGTTTTTTTAATAAGGGAAAAGCACACAGTATTATTTTAATTTTTTAGAAACTCTTGTGGTCATTTCTTCAGTTAAAATACACCTAAATTAACTCTGGTCTTACTAATATTTTTCCATTTTGCTCAAAATGATATCTTAAGAGACTTATCAAATGCCTTGCTGGAATTAAAATTCAGTGTTTACAGTGTTTCCTCTGTAATAACGTTATTGAAATAAAAGTCAGAGGCCCTATTGGAAAATAGTGTTCATATTAAACATCTTGAACAAGCCTGAGGTTATTAGTTTACATCGAATGTGTTTTAAATAATTCCTATTGTACAACTCTGCATGCAAATGGCACAAAGTTTGAGAAAATGCAAAAATGGATCCGTTTTTATATGGCAGGAGATACAGGAATTTATCTTTCCTGAAAAAATTCAGGAATTTTTTCTTTCTTATCATGTTACAAAGAACAAGAAATTATGTAGAATGTTTTAGAATGATTTGTATCCAAAGTGAATTAAATTGTTAAATTTTCAGTAAGAAGCTTCAGTTTTCTTCCTTTCTCCTAAAACATGCACGCATGAACGTGCGTGCGCGCACACACACACACACACACACAATGTAGTATTTCATGAGATACTACTTTACTGCAACAGTATGAGAGACAAACACCTGATTTTCTTAACCAAATAATAAATGAAATTAGGAAACAATTAAGCTTCATTATGAACTGTGTTGCTAAGTACCTAATTGTTCTGGGTACCATGTACTGCTGGTTCTAAAGTACTAAAAAGACAAAAATGAAGTAAACTAAATCAAACGTCATGCTCTAAATTGCACGTTCTCCAGAATTCTGTCATCAAGCCTGACACTTCAGTTCTATTTGTAAATCAGGTTGAGCTTCTCTCTCTGAGTAGATTTGGTTCCTTTTCAGCCAAATTATTAAATTTGCATGGTAGATATAAACTTGCTTACAAGAAGGCATTCCCTAAGAAAAGTTAAAGCTTCAAGATTAACCTTTAAAAATTAGCTCCAGAGATACCCTGGAGCTGAAGGAACACTACACAGACTACTGTCCCCATTCAAATAACTGACTTGCCCAATTAGCACCAAGACTATTGTGATTTCAGAGGTGCTGTGGCCTAATGAAGGTCAGCTGGACTTCCTGCTAAATATAGTACAAGAATATTAGGTAGCATAAAGAGAATACATGTTAAGCATTCTCACCACACACCCACACAAAGGTAACCATATGACAGATGTGTTAATCAACTTGATTGTGGTAATCATTTCACAATGCATACATATGTCAAATCATTGCATTGCAAACTTTAAATATATACAATTTTATTTGTCAATTATACCTCAATGAAGCTGGAAAAATGATTTAAAGTAAAAGCAGAAGATTTATAGCTGCTATTGATTTCCTCCCCCAAAATATGAGAAACAGAGAGACATTTTCATAAGCTGACCAAAAAAAAAAGTAGATGGCACTGGACTACTGACTGACCTTCCTCCGATATTTAGTTTTTTTGTGTCCCTGAAAATATAAAACTATCTTTAAAATGCTGATTTTTCCAATTGACTGGCGTAGAGTTGATAATAAGATGATCAAGTGTGACTAGTGTGGCCTGACAGCTGTATGATATAATACCAAGTCCTGAATTTTTCTCCTAATGATAGAAATACACTGATCCAAGTTCTCATATAATCTAAATTAAATGTATCTCATTTCTACATAAATTGTTGAACTGCTATTTTAGATGAATAGGTTTTACCCTATATTTTCTCATCCTTTTGACACAGGTTCCAAACCACTGACTGGAGAAATCTATAATACTGAAAGCAAAAATTTATAATACTGAAAGTTTCAACTTGAGCCAAGTCTTGAAGTACCATGAGACTTATATTAATAATAGTATCGTTTATTCATTTAATTCCAGCGAATTCAAAAGCTACATGATATATCAAAGTACCTGTCATTTTTTTTCAGTATTCTTATATAAATTTTTGATACATGTTATTATTTTATTTTTGTATTTACCCACATATTTATTATTTCCAACACTCTTCATTCCTTCCTAAAGACCTTCTGTCTGGTATTATTTTTTTGCTACTTTAAGAAACTCCTTTAGCATTTCTGATAGTAAAGGTCTGCTGGTGATACATTTTCTTGATTTTATTTTATCTGAAAAATATTTTTGTGTTTGTTTTGTAGCATATACTGAGAATTCTGAGTTGAAAATTTCCCTAGTAATTTGAAGATGTTGGTCTGTTGATTTCTGGCTTTCATGTTTTCTATGAGAAGTTAGTTGACTGGAATTATTGTTACTCTGTCAATTATGTGTCATGTGTCTTTGGTTGCATTCAAGTTTTTTCTGTATCTTTGGTTTTTAGAGATCATTTTCTTTGTATTTATCCTATGTAGGGTTTGCTGACCTTCTTGAGTCAGTAAGCTAATGTCTTCATCAAAGTGAGGAAATTTTTAGTCATTACTTTTTAAAGTATATTCTCTTTCACATTCAATTAACATATTGTTAGACCTTTGAATATTATCTCACAAGTCTTTGAAGGTCTGATTATTTCTTAAAACCTTTTTTTCCTCTTATTTTAATTGTATATCTTTTATTCATTTAGCTCCAGTTATTGAGTTTAGTTTATTGAATTTTTCCTCTGTTATTTCCATTCTTTTCTTTTTTTTTACTTTACAATATTGTATTGGTTTTGCCATACATCAGCATGCATCTGCCACGGGTACGATACAGGAAGCTTGATATATGTTATATTGGCCTGCAAACAGGTGATTTTAGAAACTGGGAGAAAAGCAGATCATTTAGTCTACTCTTTTTACTTATTGTTACAAATTCTAAAGAAGAGTTGGAGATGCTAGTCTATATGATAGGATGTTACAAAATATTCTTTAGGGTTGAAGTTTTTGTTTCCTTTCTGTCTAATAGGGGAAAAGAAAACATGACCACTGGTGCATGCACCCACACACACAACACACTGTAGCAAATAGAGCCCACTGTTAATATACATAAATCCTTTTAGACTGGAAGGATTTTATCTATTACCAAGTTGTTCACGTTTAATTTCTATTCACAAAACTTAAAATAGTTCTCTTCTGTTGGGCACTGGCCTTTATGAGGATTTCTCCAGCATCTATCGTTTTAGCCATTCTCTCTCCTTCCTGAGCTTCAGATCCATATTTCTACTAGCCTCCTGCTCATCTCCATCCCGATGACCCACAGAAACTCTTTTCCCTCACTCTACATCCAACCCACTTCTTTCTTTTGGGCTCCTAAACTCAGAAGATGCAACTGCCACCCAATAATCATATGATTGTGAGGGCTGGATAATGTCTCTTATTCCTTAATTAGGTAACAAGCTCCAGAGAGCCCATGAAACATTTTTAAAACGTATATATTGTATTATATTACCAATGGCTTTGTCTTATTCAGGTCATCTTTTCCTCTCAAGAATAATATCTCAAAGAACTCTGAACAATGTGATATAACAATATAGTTGGTGCAGTGTTTCTGAGCTCCACATCCAAAGATTTAATCAATTGCACGTTGAAAATATTCAGGAAAAAAGTTCCAGAAAATTCCAAACTCAAAACTTGATTTTGCTGCCCACAGTCAACTATTTATATAACATTTACATTTCGTTAAGTATTACAAGTAATCTACAGATGCTTTAAAATATATAGAAGGACGTACCATTTTATATAAGACCTGAGAATCTACAGACTTTGGTATCCACAGGAAGGGGGGATGGGACTTGGAACCAATCCCACCTCCCCACTCCCCATTCCTTGGAATGACTATAAGTGAATTTATCCTGAAACAAACAAACATTTCTTCATATGGAACAATGGTTCAAAAAACTCTGGTCATCAGGAACAAAGAACAGTGATCCTTGAAAGATGGGAAATAAATAAGACTGGCACTATGATTATATGATTGCCTTAGCTTTGTGCCTAGAAAAATTTCCAGGCTTGGCAGAGCGAGGGGAAACCAAGTGGAGCCTGACTGTCTCCCTAAGTTGAGGAGACAGAATTGTGAGTGTGACACACACACACAGAATCTAGCCAAAGCATCCAGGGCTGACAAGACAGGTTTCCAGAGGGAAAAGAGCTGGACATGGGCAGAGCTGTAACTCTTGACCTTCAGCTGAACTGATTACTGCATCAGGTGAGGATAAAATAAAAGCATAAGATGAAACTGAAAGTATGAAAGGGAATAAAATAGGGTACTATTCCAGGTGGGCTGAGATAATTGCCTGTTTCCATTAGCCAAATTAAAAAGCCTCGTAATTCATGGGGGTGTCAGTGAGAATACTCAAAAGGGGACTAACTAGTCCTAAATTAAACATTGCTTTGGTCCTGCTTAACAAAGTTTTTCAAGCCAGCCACAAAAGCAGCTGTTGTCTCAAAAGAATTTAGGCACAACATGAAGAAAGCTTAAGAATATAGGAATATTAAAACATCCAACATGGTAAAAATCACATGTCAGGCATCAAACCAGAAGTTACAAAGCAAGAAAAGAAACAAAAACTTTGAACCATGAAGACTGGAAATATCAATCAATCAAAACTGACCAGCAAGTCATATAGATGATATATTTACTGGATAAGGATATTATAATAGTTATTAATATTATAATTGTATTCTATGTGTTCAAGAAGCTATAGGAACAATTAAACATGCTAACTAGAGACATGGAATATACAAAGACTCAAAATGAGTTTCTGGAGATGAAAATTGCAGTATCTAAGATGAAAAACATACAAGATAGAAATAATGACAGATTAGACTTTGCAGAAGAAAACATTAGTGGAATTGAATACATAACAATAGAAACTCTCCAAAATCAAACACAGTTAGATAAAAAGTCTGAAAAATAAATAGACTTTCACTGAGCTGTGGGATAACTTGAACAGGACTAATATGCGAATCCCCAAAGGTGGGGCAGCAAAAAATAATGGTTAAAATCTTTCCAAATTTGATAAAAACTATTAACTCACAGATTCAGAAACTGAGGAAAAAAAAAAAACTCAAGTGCAAGAAAAAACTACACCAAAGCACATTATAATCAAATTACTTAAAACACAGAGACAAAATGCAGAACAAATATATATTTTCATATATGTGTATGTGTATATGAAAGATTTCTCATTGGAAACAACACAATCTCAAAGATACTAGGGCATCAGCTTTAAAGCACTGAAGAAAAAACTGTCAGCCTGGAATACTTTACCACTGAAAGTATCTTTCAAAAATGAAGGCAAAATACAAAGGTTTTCAAACACAAAACAGCTTTATCATCAGCAGACAGACATGCATTACAATAAGTGTTTTTTAAAAAAAGCATTTTAACAAGAAGGGAAATGATACTATATGGAAATCTATGTCTACACAAAGGAATGAAGAGCATCAGAAGTGGAAAATACACTGGTAAATATGAAAATTTTTCATCAGCTTTGTGAAAGTATCATTAATAGACAATTGATTGTTTAAAGCAAAAATAATAACCATGTATTGTGGGAGTACAATATATTGACACTTTAAATGTATGACATTTTAAAAAGCCTGGGAACAAAGAAATGCAAATATAGTGTAAGAAGGTTGGTACACTACATGCAAAGTAGAATTGTGTCCCCTAAAGGTAGACGGTGATAATTTAAAGACATATATTATAAGCCATAAAGAAACCACTTAAATACCATAAAACAGAGATATGGCTAATAAGGTAGTCAAAAAGATGAAATTGTCATAAAATACTCAATTCAAAAACAAATAGTAAAAAAGTGAACCCAAAACAGATAACAATGGGTTTCGGGTTTTGTTGATTTTTTTCTCAGCAAAACCTCTTTTAAATCCAGAGCCTTATTGGTTAAGCTGAGTAGAATAAACAGAACAGTAACAGTGCTCTGGTTGAAGTGGGGGTGGGAGAGCCTAGATCCCCCGCTGCCATCCCGCAGTGGGTCCTGAGGCATGAGTGGCTCACAGCACTTTGGGTGACCCACTCCCACCCAGAATTCCTCCTGCCCAGACGGAGAACTGAGGAGGAGAATAACACCAAGCTTCTGACCCGTGATTGAACTCTAGATTTTTCACTCACAATTAATTTCAGCAAGCTGCTGAGAATAGAAAAATATGGGAAGCTTACGAAAACGACCAGGAAAAAAGAGTGAAGAAAGGCAAAAAAGCATAGTGAGCGTGTCTTGACAAACCTAACCACAAATCTATTTTTTTTTACCCAGGATGAAAGTAAATATTAGGTATTTGAGCTGATATTTCCATTAATATTCATTAGCATTTGTTTGCCTTAAACTGTATTAGCCATTTGGGGGTTTCTGATACATGAAGACAACCCAATGCACTTCGGACGTGCTGAATTTGAAATAAAAACAACTTATTAGTTTCAGTGAATTAAAAATGCCACACCCTACATATCCTGCCAAATAAGCTGAAGGCTGAAGAAATATCTTATTCTTCTGAAAAGGCCTCTTTCTCCCTTTTTCCTTTTCATTTTAATAGTGGAAAGATAGTAAAATAAATTCTGTGATAATGGCCTTCATTACTGTAAATTGAAATCAAATACTCCATTTTCAATCTCTGTCTCAGATTTGAAATGATTATGCTGATATGTAGTAAAGAAAACAGACATATAAGGGATAATTCCAAATAATGTGATTTTTTATTTCGATAAAATGTGTGTCCTAAAAACAAACACAGCTAAAATACACGGCAGAACTTAGCTATAAATTTCAGTGTATGGTTCCCTGAACTACAGCAGTAGGAACACTGTTTCTGGGGTAAACATTCAAGTGTTGAGAGGATTCATTAACACAGGTAAGACTTACGATGGCAGCAGCACCAGACCTGTGAACAGTGCAGCTGCCGTTCAAGCATGAGAGCGTGCTTAGGTCTGACCAGCTTCATCATTCCATCTCATGCCAGGAGCTACAAATGTTTGGTCCCCTACTTGGTATCTTATTACTCCCTTTCTGTGGCTGCGACTGAGCTCCATATTTTATATTATAGGTTTTTTTGTTAGAGCAGTCTAAATGAGGGTTAAAGCAATATTATCAACTTTTCAAAATAAAATTAAAAATTGTGATCACTATATAAATGGTTTCTCTTAAAACTCTTCAATCCAATCTTGCTTCTACCCAAAGCAAGGTTATTTTGAAAGCATGAATAGAGCGGAAGGCAAGATCAGTGATGTCAATGAGCTTATTTTACCTTCTAGCATGTGTGAGGATATGAAACCTAGTCCTGTGTATCAACTGCTTTTTTTAAATGTGCATTTTTAAACATGAATTTTTTAAAAAATCAATAATGTTGAAGTTGAATAAATAAAATTTTAGTTTTCAAAATTACACTCATAGACAAATTAATTATTTGACATATATGACTCAGGTTTAGCATTATTATAAATAAGGTTTATTACTCAGTCTGACTTGTGATCAAAGCTTTCACAGTTCTCCTTTGAATCAGTAGAGAATATATTTTTGTGCCTATATTTTGAAAAGAATCTTATTCAAAATTAAAAATGATAGCGCAAATCTCTTAAAATCCAAAAGGAACCATAAAAATGTATTAATATAGGTCTAATACTATTAATTCTTTAATTCAAGGATTGCTAGGACATTTTATACCTATTCACAAAAACAGAGCTACAAGAGAGACTTAGTTATCTGTCTTCAGTTGGGTAAATGTCTAAACCTATTACTTCTCAATGGAAATGAGAGATGGAATATGGAATAAGTTGAAAATATCCTTCCAACTATGCACATTCCCTCTCCCTATCAAGGAAAATGCAAACTGCCAAGCTTAACCTTTAGCCAACCCTCCCCACCCACCTTCCTAAGAACTCTCATCTAACTATCTTCAGGATAATCTCTACAAATAAAGACTCAATAATAATAATAATAAAATAATGACAAATTCTTATATTGGGCTTCCCTGGTGGCTCAGATGGTAAAGAATCTGTCTGCAATGCAGGAGACCTGGGTTCTATCCCAGGGTCAGGAAGATCCTCTGGATAAGGGAATGGCTACCCACTCCCAGTATTCTTGCCTGAAGAATTTCATGGACAGAGGAGGAGCCTGGCAGGCTACATACAGTCCATGGGGTTGCAAAGAGTCAGACACGACTGAGTGACTAACACTTTCACTTTGTCTTATTAAGTGTCACTTTACTATTTACAAAGCCCTTTTGTCTTTTTTGAGCCTCAAGTAATTCTATGAAGCAGTCATGGTATCATCCCATTTTATATGGTCAAAGAAATCAAGGGCTTTCCCCAGTTTCCACTGTATGTGCTTGAGCTAAGGGCTAGAATTTAAGGTTACCTGACACTCAGTTTAGTTCTTTCTCCCTGTGTCATACTAAGATGGTGTTCCCTGAATTTAATAATATTTTTTATTTAAAGGTTGCTCTGACTTAAATGTAAGTCAATTACTTCATTTAGTTCCTTCTTATGTTATTCCAACTTCTGGGTTAAGACTTCTAAAAAAGATATAAAAGGAAACAAATGGAAGAATTTCCCACCCCCAACACATTATATTTTGGCAAATACATATTTAAAACCATTCCTAGGCATACGTTTACCAAGGACAACTGAGCAAAGAAAGGGGTGTGAGCTGATGCCATATATCAAAAATTCATGGCCAGAGAAACAAAGAGAAGATTCTGAAACAAGAGAGAGCTGATCTAACTCAGCTATGGACCCAAAGATGAGACCCTCAAAGTCACATCAGCTTCATAAAATAAATAGAAGAAAAATGTACTCCACTAGGAATCCTTGCTCAGAGAGGAAGTCACATGGGAATCAGGTAAAGAAGACTCCCACACTGTAACGGAGGCAAGTGTAGACAGACTGAAAATAAATGTAATGGAAACCCTGAAAACATAATACAGAGGAAGAAGAAAGGAAGGGAGGAAGAAAGAACAGAAAATATCTAGAAGGAAATCATTAACATCATTAACATTTGCTTCATGCTATAGCATAACATCATCTCCATAAGTGGCTCAGATGGTAAAGAATCTGCCTGTGATGCAGGAGACCCAGGTTTGATCCCTGGGTCAGGAAAATCCCTTGAAAAAAGAAATGGCAATCCACTCCAGTATTCTTGCCTAGAGAAATTCACGGACAGAGGAGCCTGGCAGGCTAGCAGCCCATGTGGTTGCAGAGTCGGACACAACTGAGCGGACACACTTCCACTTTCTTTCATAGCATAACTCAAGAAGAATAAGCCTTCAATAAAGCATGAGCTCAAAGATAAGATGATTACAGCACAAATGTAAAAAGAAGATTCAGCTGAAATAATATTATCACAGAACTAATTGATAAACCAGAGATAACAAGGAAGAATAGACACCGCTGAATATGAAATTTTAAAACAAAATAAAAGTTCAATTAAAACAGCATTAATAGAGAAGATAAAAGATAAAAACCCCAAATAATGGTAATTGATGTCTCTGTGCTATAGAAACTATCAACACAAATGAAGCAGAAGCTGTAGTGAAAGATATAATAGCCAAAAAAAATCCCTCATACCCTCATCCCAAGTGAAAAAAAAAAAAAACTGAATATGCAAATCAGTTCCAAGAAAATCTGATACAGAAGGCTCAATATAGAACTACCTGGGGTGGCTACTAAGCATCAAGAAGAAAGAAGAATCCTTTAGTTTTAGCATATTGCTACTACAATGGTTAATTTATGTATCAACTCAACAACACCATGGTTGCCCAGACATTTGGTTAAACATTATTCTGGGTATGTCTAAAAGCGTGTTGTTTCTAGATGAGATCAACCTTTGAATAGGTAGACGGAGTAAAACAGACTGCCTTCTCCAAGATGGGTGCCTCCAGTGCAGTCAACTGAAGACCTAAATAGAACAAAAATGCCGAGTAAGAAGGAACTCTGCCTGCCGGACTGCTTGAGCTAGAACATTCATCATTTCCAGCATTTGGACTTGGACTGAAACAATGGCTCTTCTTGGGTTTTGAGCCTGCTGACTTTCAGATGACCCCACACCATCAGCTCTCCTACTTCTCAGGCCTGTGGACTCAGAATGGACCACACTTCAGTTCTCCTGGGTCTCCCACTTGGAACTTCTCAGACTCCGTAATCACAGAGTCAATTCTTTATAATAAATCTCTATATAAATATTTTACATATAGGTTATCTATCCATCTATATGTCTTTTTGGTTCTGTTTCTCTGAAAACCTCTAATACACCTACAAGGAAGAAAAAAAAAAAATCAGGCCAGCCTCATCTCATATGTCTTCCAATAACATACAACAGCAGAAGACAAGAGAAATATTCTAGTGAAAAGAAGCCACAAAATTCTAGTGAAAAGAAGCTAATCAGCATCATTCATTCAGTCAGATCTTTCTAGTGTAAAAACAACAGACATTTTGGGACCTCCCTGGTGGTTTGGTCCAGTGGCTAGACTCCATGCTCCCAATGCAGGGGGGCCTGGGGTTTGATCTCTGGATCCACTCCAGTGTTCTTGCCTGGAGAATCCCAGGGATGGGGGAGCCTCGTGGGCTGACGTCTATGGGGTCACACAGAATCGGACATGACTGAAGTGACTTAGCAGCAGCAGCAGGGAACTGGATCCCACGTGATGCAACTAAGCGTTCGCCTGGAGCAACTGAAGACCCTGCATGCCACAACCAAGACCGGCTGCAGCCAAATAAACAAATAAAGATTTTTTAAAAACATATTTTTAAAAATGAAAGAACCAGGAATATGATGCTAATGTCCCCCTTTCGAAAAAATTATCTGACAATGAAATCCAAACAAATAAGAGATGAATTAAAGATCAAAGAAATTATAGTACAAAGACAGGTGGGAAACAATACTTCCATTTAAATACAGTTAAAACAATGAAATTATAATTACAGAATATAAACACTATCAATCTGGATAATTTAAAAATAATACTATAAGAGCATTTGAGAGATGGGCAAAGGGGAGATGGAAAAGTGATAATGTTGGTGTCTTTATTCTACACACCTAAAACTGGGGGGAAATATCTTTAAACCTTCTTCACAACCCCTTTACAACCTCAGAAGGATAGTTAGGAAATACTCCTAATGGAGTAGAAACATTTTCTTAGAGAAATAGCACTTATATCATGATACCATTTTTATAGTTAATCTACTTGACTACACATAGAAAAATCCAGGTCCATCCATTGTCTAACTGTGGCCATTTATGGGTGGTGGCATTCCAGTTGACTCACTCTTACTTTTTATTTTTACTTTTCTGAATAGTTTGAATTATTTTTAAAACGATAAAGCAATTTTTCTTTAAAAAATACTAGACACTAATATACAAAGATCTTGACAGCAATGGGAATATATCCAGTCATTCTTCACTTGTTTTTCATATAAAATTTCAATTTCTAAAACTATCAAGTTGCTCCATAGTTATTGTCTTGCTATTAAAAATCTAACACAGTATTTTAAAAGGATGACTCAAACTTCTTTCTGTATCTTCCCCTGTACTCTTTCTCAACAGAGAGAGCTAGAGAATGTTTAGAAGGAAGAAAATTAGACCTTCCACTGAACATATATGATTGCAGGATTTGCGTTTTACCGCCACAGTAAATAAATTAAAATGACACAGATACTGTCCTAAGAAAGACAGAATTCATAAGTGTGGGCAGTGGCAGTAGGTAGATCTAAGTTTGTATACAGACTCCCTCATTTTCTGGCTGTGGACCTTGACGAGTTCTTCTATCTGATTCTTAGGGGATAATAATACTGAACACAATATGAGATGCTGCTGCTGCTGCTAAGTCGCTTCAGTCGTGTCTGACTCTGTGCGACCCCATAGACAGCAACCCACCAGGCTCCCCCGTCCCTGGGATTCTCCAGGCAAGAACACTGGAATGGGTTGCCATTTCCTTCTCCAATGTATGAAAGTGAAAAGTGAAAGTGAAGTCGCTCAGTCGTGTCCGACTCTTAGCGACCCCATGGACTGCAGCCCACCAGGCTCCTCCGTCCATGGGATTTTCCAGGCAAGAGTACTGGAGTGGGGTGCCATTGCCTTCTCCACAATATGAGATAGTAGTAACTAAAAAGACAACGTGTATAAATAAGTTGGTACATAATAGGTCCTGAGTAAAAGACAGCTATTAGTACTTTCAAAACAATTATTTTTATTTCATTGAAAGTAGGGACTGGAAGAAGAACCATATTGGGAGACACTCTAGAAAGCTCTCAAAAGGCAGTTTTTGCCACTCCCACGACAACTATTCAGTTATCTGTGTCTATGGTGGCAGAAGGGGCCCTTTTTGGAGGAGTCAGGCACTCCAGTTGTCACAAGGAAAAGCAGCAGCAGCAGCCTCTTGCCCTCCTCGGCACCTTGTGACCCTACAAGCAGCACGGCCGATCCTGGCCTCAAATAGAAAGAAAGCCTCTGCTCATTCTTTCATTTCAAAGGTGTCAGCTTTGTAGCATGTTTCTGGATTAATTTTTATGAGCCCTCAGAACATATCATTGCCCAAGTCATAAAGTGCAATCAGATTGCCTGACTTCTCAGAAACCAGGCTTGTAAGATAGTGCTGAGTCTTTCCGGGTGAATGAGTGACCGAAATGAACACCCCTCCTAGCCCTGCGCTGAGCCCTGGCACCACGGGCCTGACTCTGCTCTTATCACTGGGCCTCAGAGATGCTCTGTGGGCCAGCTTAGGGAGCATGTGCCCTGCTCTGCACGCCTGCCCCTTCAGAGGAGGGCGCTTACAGGACACACAGCTGTGCAAAAGTGGTCAGTCCTTCAGAAAACGGGCAGGGCACGTTAGGCTGGGCTTTTGTGCAAAAAGAATAAACACATGCTTTGTGGAGATGAAAGATAAGTAAAGACTGTGTTCTGGCTTGCAGGGCCAAGTCCAGTCTCTTATGTTCATGGAGCCCATCATCTGAGTCAGGAGCGCCAAGTTTACCAATATATGTATTTCTTGTTTAGTATCTAGGTCCTGTCCAACTCTTTGCAACCCCGTCAACTGTAGACCACCAGACTCCTCTGTCCATGGGATTTTCCAGGCAAGAATACTAGAGTGGGTTGCCATTTCTTTCTCTGGGGTCTTCCCAACCCAGGGATGGAACCCACATCTCCTGTATTGGCAGGCGAATTCTTTATACCGCTGAGCCACTGGTGGCTCTGTCTGCAATGCGGGAGACCTGGGTTTGATCCCTGGGTCAGCAAGATCCTCTGCAGAAGGAAGTGGCAACCCACTCCAGTATTCTTGCCTGGAGAATTTCATGAACAGAGGCGCCTACTGAGCTACAGTCCATGGGATCACAAAGAGTTGGACACAACTGAGCAGTTAACACAAAAGGTACAAAAATACTTTGTACTACTTTATGAGGCATCCTAAAAAATTCCGACCTCTCAGTTCTATGTCCAAAACTGCTGTGGGTCAGGGCTCTGACCTAGGTACTAGGGGCTGAGGCTGGGAAATGCTTCCATGAGCATGGCTCACATTTCTTCTATCACACGTATGTCCTTCCAGAAGGGTGGAGTCTTCAGAGGCACAGTTACCATCCTATTTCTCTGTAAGGTGCACATCTGGCACTAACAGGGGTTCCCTAAGTGTCTGGTGAATAAAAGACTAAAGGTATTAATATAGAGTAAATTACAACAATTTTCCAAATGGACTTCTTACTCTCAATCTTTATCTTTCAAATCACTGTCACACTGCCAGTTTCCTCTCCTCCAAATATTTCACTCCCTCACTCAAAAAGCCTCATTGACTTCTATTTGCCTATACAGAAAAGGCTTCTTTAGCCTGGCCATTAAGGCCATACAAATGTTTTCCAGTACAATATTTCTAAAATCTTTTCATATTTCCTGGGTACCTACCAAACTTGCCCACTCCCTCCTCACATACCTACATGCTCGCATACAAGTTTTTCTATTAATCTGGAACCCCCTTTCCCTACACAGCTAAATTCCACCTTGCTGGACTTTAAGATCTAGTAGAAAGACGCCCTCAATAAATGATAAATAGTCACTGATACTTTGGTAATTAATTTCTTCTCTCTCATTACATTTTTTAAGAACAGGGCTAAGTACAGCCTCCGCAATTTTTTTTTTATTGAAGTTGGTTTACAATATTATATTGTTTTCAGGTATATGACACAATGATTCAATGTTTATAGATTACAATCCATTTAAAGTTATTACAAAATAATGGCTATATTTCCCTGTGCTGTATAATATATCCTTGTTGCTTATTTTATACATTGTAGTTTGTGTCTCTTCATCCTCTACCCCTATCTTGCCCCCTCTCCCCTTCCTTCTCCCCACTGGTAACCACTAGTTTGTTATCTAATCTGCGAGTCTGCTTTGTTATGTACATACATTTGTTTTATTTTTTAGAGTCCACCTGTAAATGATAACAGAATATTTGTCT
This sequence comes from Bos javanicus, assembly GCF_032452875.1. Taxonomy (NCBI): domain Eukaryota; kingdom Metazoa; phylum Chordata; class Mammalia; order Artiodactyla; family Bovidae; genus Bos; species Bos javanicus. Next base: position 89,951,020 of record NC_083868.1, read on the forward strand.
TTCTCTGATTTATTTCACTAAGCATAATACTCTCCAGGTCCACCCACATTGTTCAAAATTAGCCTCTGTGATTTAAGAGCTCTGACTGGGCAATCTCTGTGTAAAGTTTAGTTGTAAGAAAAACTTTTGTATTAGTCAGAGTTATCCACAGAAACAGATCCAACAGGGTATGTGTGTGTGTGTGTGTGTGTGTGTGTGTGTGTGTGTGTTTATGCGATTGCAGAGGACTGGTAAGTCCAAAATCTACGGGGCAGGCCAAAGACCCAGGAAAGAATACAAGACAGTAAGCTGGTAGAATTCCTTCCTGCTCAGGGAGGTCAGCCTTTATTACACTCAAGCCTTCAACTATTTGGATGAGGTCTACACACATCAGGGAGGCCAATCTGCTTTCCTCAAAGTCCACCAATTTAAATATTCATCTCCTCAAAAGAAAAAAAAAAAAACCTTCACAAAAACATCCAGAATAATGTTTGACCAACTATCTGAGCACCACAGCCTAGCCAAGTTGTCACACAGAATTAACTATCACACCTTTCTACATAGCCTCCTCTTCATACCACCACTTCCAATCACAAAAGGGGGAGTTTCTCTTGGCCCTTGGCCTCTTTATGTCATCACAAAAACCAGCTCCAAGGACATTGCACTCTACTCAGAATATGGGCACAGAAAGGCAGAGAGTTTAGGGGGAGGGGTGGGGAGGCGGTAAGTTCCCCTTAGCACAGCTGAAATTTGCAGTCACTTTCAAGGTAAATAAAAGGAAATGATTATAGATAATTCAAATAAGTTGCAAGTTCCTAAAGAATAGATTTCTGGTTCTACAACTACATACAGCGTTAAAGTTGTATACATCCGACACCTGCCTGAGAACCAATTCCTACCCAAACAATTCCTCTTTTTAATTCCTAGAATGGTTGCTCTTCTTCCTATATCTTTTTCTGCTCCTCCTCCCTCCTGGAAAAGAGGTTGAGCTATCTGGGGACAGACAGACCTTCCTGAGAAGGTAACGGGTTAGGTAACTACAGTTCAAAGTCCAGCCAAAACCTTCATCCTTATCTCACTGTCAGTTGTCATATAAGGAAATAGTTCAGGCACAGAGATGTCCTCCCTTCCTTGGGTCATGAGTTATTTTCTCATAGTTTTCCTAACTAGCCTTCCCTTAAAATGGGAGCTCAAGAACAAACCTCTGCCATGTTTACCCCAGGCCCGAACAGAACATGGCTTAATTTCTTTTGGTATGAGATGGGGAAGATTTGGCCTCCTTGAGGGTAACAACCCGTGCAATTTCTATTATTATCTGATCTTTCCCCTGATGTAGTTGAGCATAAATTCAGTTAATGTGGGCTTAGGGGTTTTGCTGACAGGCCTCTAGTGCATGATACGGGATACACACCTACAGAATTATTTGCCTAGCACATCTTGTCTAAGAATCAATTCCCTCTCCACCTCCACTCTCACAACTCCTCCCCACCTACATTTTTTTACCACAGGAGCCACTGTAAGGGTACATCAGGCCCCAGCTCCTTGGTTCTCAGCTAAGCACTGGACTTAAGCTGATCCACAGTCCTTTTTGTGGCTTGTAGCCTTGGAATGAGCTATGAGTTGAACTAATCTCTCTCCAGTGGCTCTATACTTAAGATATAAAACTCAGGTGCTTCTGGTAAACAAGTCTTCCACCAAGTAGAGAAAGGCAGTCTAAAATGAGAGAGAGTAAAGCCCAGAGAGTAAATGCCCAGAGAGGCATGTGAGATTGAGAAAAATCTTGACAACTTTCTAGTCCCTGGCTCGAAGTATTTATAACTCAGTCACACCTCTGTTCGTCCTGTGTTTTGATTATTCAATGCTTCCTAGAAGTCTATATTAAAAAAAAAAAAACAACCCACCAGTAACCTTTCTTTCTTGCAGAAGGTAATTCATGTTTCTAACATCTGTAACCAAAAACTTCTAAAAATCATATAATGTGGCCAATGCCATATTGTCTACTGATAACATCACCTGACTGCTGGGAGAATTGAGATGATTGATGGGAGAAGCAGTTTGTCACATGTAATATACAATACAAAGATATGATTCTTCTAAAGTCTTCATATTCAACTAACTGGGAATAAAAATTTCTGCTTTAAGACCAAAGGGTTTGTCATGCTCCACAATTTCCTTACTTTCTCATACTTTTTGTAATACATTATCACTTTTTATGATTTGAGATTTATCTAATAAGAAGTTATCTTTACAGCAATAGAACTCTGAATACAAATGTAACACATCGTAGAAGTGCAATAATAACATCTGTAAAATGGCCCATTGTACATCTAAACATGTAATACCTGGATGATGAGGGATCTGTGAAGTTAGCAAGACATCCTGGAGCTATTTTAAATATTTTTAAACTTCTAAAGACAACTATATAAGCACTGTACATTTATTTACACAAGTTAACTATAACATCTTTTTTCTTTGGGGCTAGAATTATATCATTTCAGTCTGGCAACTGTCTACATCACGTTGCTCAAAAGTTCTGATTGGCTGTTGATGATATCATATGCATTTCTCTGATGAAACCGAGGGCTCAGACTGTTACCAGGTTATAATATGCAAACCGAGTACCCACAGCAGAATGGACCTAGGGACAGAGACAGGTTGAGAGCCAAAACGAAGGAATCTGCAGCAGGGAACATTGCTTACACATTCCTCTGCTTACACAAACATCATTTGAAGGAGATAAGTATGGGTTTATTTACTAGGAAAAATGTTTAAAACATGAAATAAATAGGGAAAACTAAAAAAAGGGTCCTGGGTGAGGAAAAGATTGGTAACTTCTAGACTGCATGGTGTTTCCCTAAGCATGTTTCCCCCAGTATAATTCTAAAGTATTACAACGGAGTTATAAAAAAGTTACATATATATATGTGTGTGTGTGTATATATATATATATATATACTATATTTGGGCAATGCTGGGTCAAACAAACTTGTCTGTTTTGCTACCTGCTTTCTAGTAACCATTAACATCTTTATACTTGTTGCATTTCCAAGATGGCATCTCCCTTTTGAGACATTTTACCAGACTAGAATCTCATGAAACGTATCTTGGAGAAAGCCGATCTAATAAACTCTCATAAAATCTTTCCTATTTGTATTACCTGGCCCACACAGAGATTTCTAAACAGAGCTGGCCCCATCAGTTGGCAGAATATATGAAATGAGAGTTGCTTCACACAACCACCAACAGATCTCTTCCACCTCCTATCAAACTACCTTAATTTTTATCTGTAAAGCTCCATTTCTTTGGTTCTTGAATACTCTTTGTTGTTCCCAATTCAGATGCTCCTAAGAAGGGAAACAAAGGAGGCCAGATTTCCTCAAGAACTTCCAGGAAAACACCTCCAGCAGCAGAGCAGGGTGAACAGACAGCCCTGAGGATCTGAGTGAATCGACCTCGAAACAGCTAAAGGCTCGACACTGATCAATCAAGTCTCCTGTTGGATTCGACATTCATGCTCATTTTATATTCTACACCATAATACACCCAAGTTTGCTTTAATATAAAACTGCTTTCGGCAGAGTGCCCTGCGCCCGCTAATCTGTCTCTTGCTTCAACAGTGTTTGGATCCCACAGGCCCAAGGCCGCCCCTCGCTCCAGCCTCCCGGCACCCTCCAACTTCCAGCCTACTTTCCAGCCTCAACCTTTGGAACCAAGCACTTGGTCATCCTCGGCCTCCGGGACCAGCCAACACTGGCTTTTTGTTTTGTTTGTTAGTCTGTTTGAGCTGAGCTCCTTACATCAACCAGGAACTCCCAGGTTCGTCAGAGTTACTCCACCAAGCGCAAGGCACGGTAACCCCCAGGTCGGCCCGCACCTGCGGGGGCTGCTACACTTACCTTTCCCAGTGCCTCTATTTCCACCGTGACTCGGTGCCTTGCAAGGAGTGGGGATGTCCACCAACCGGCCGAGGACAAGCGCCAGGGTGCCCGGCATTTCCGGAAGATGCCAAACCAGTGTGGTGCAGGTGCTGTCCCATGATGAGTGAGGCAAGACCCTGGGTGCTGTGGAAACCTCCGTGGCCCGGGAGAAGAACCAAGCCGAGTACTTTTGGACCTGCATGCCCTCCGTCCTGCCGTGCAGACCGCCCGCTCCTTCTTCCTGGAGCTCTCCACGCGCGCCCGCGAGCCGGTGAAACTCATCAAGAAGATGAGGACTAGATTCTTGGCAGCCCAGAGGCCCCTGAGGGGGCCCTCTGTACCCATCCGGAGTCAGGGCTTCGGCCTGAGCCTCTCCTTGCAGCCCGTGGGCAGCGTTTTAACCACTCTCGAGCTCTCTTCCAAGCTGTGGACTACATGGAGACAATAAAGCGTTTTGTGTGGAAAAGCAAAGGAAATGTTTATTGCTTGGCAGCAAATATAATTGGTATTATAAGATGCACTGTGTTATAGCAGCTATTGGGGACCCTGTGTCATTGTCCGTCTAGATGAGAAACAAGCCTTGGGGGCGGGACTTTGGTAAGACCCTCAGGGAGTAAGTAAGAGAGGAGAGACACTGGAAGGGGAGGTAGGTGAGAACCTAAGCAGTTGTACAGAGGCCAAGGATGTGTTTGGAATTGTGGGCAGGATCGTTCAAGTGGGGTGTTCCCACCATCCCCCAGAGAGTGAGAGCAAAGGGCAGAGGGGGAAAGCAGTGCTGGGGGAGCTGGTCAGTGGAGAGGCGGCCCCTGTTCTTGCTCCAGAGGCTCTAACTCTCCTTTCTGATCTGGAAGGCGACTCTTTGCCCACAGTAACCTTTCCCTCAACTTCCTCTTTCTCTTTCTGTTCCTTAACCTCATTTTTGTTGCCCCTTCTTGATTTCCTCTTCCACTCTCCCCCTAATTTAGATGTAAGGTTTATTAATGTCTCTATGTTTGGGGGTGGGGGGAGCTGGGAGGGACCAGGATCAAAGTTGTGTCGTCTCCTCTTGTAGAGAAGGGAACAATTTCAGTTCCTTTAATCTCATCCATAAGATCTAAATGGATGTGAACACAATGAGGAAGGGAAAATAACAGTCCACTGTGTTTTCCCACTCTGTGCCAACTGACATCGATGCCCGTGTTGGAAGTGTCTTTCTCTATCATTGAGTTTTTGCCACTTTCCAGCTTTTTAAATTGAGAACTCTTTTTCAAATCAATTTATCAGGAACAAAGAAAAATGGTGTTATTTTTAGTGTATTTGCCATTGTTACCAGTGTTCAGAATCCATGAAGGGTAACAGAAAATAACCTTATGCCTTTCTCCTCACTACCTCTGCAAGCTCGTTCTTTCATACTGGTGCTCCTTGTCCTTTGGATGGTATTCAGTGCCAGACTTTGCTGGTCATTCTCAGACTTAGCCAGAAAAATGAGAAAGTCCTTTGCTCACTGTACTCCTCCAAACAAGTTCGCTTCAGTTATTAATCTGATGAGTCCAGTTTAACCAAAACTCTGAGCTCCTTTCAAAGTTTATGCTTCTCTACTCCCCAGTGAAGACAGCTTTAGGCTGGGCCTGGCAGTGGGGAAGGGCTTTGGGCTGGCTATTTCTTTAACTTCCCTCCTCCTTCTTCCACCTGCTTTGCCCCAACTAATTGATAGAGTTTGTGACACCTCCAGAATTAAAGGGTCAGAGGAGAAAAAGGAAGGACAAAGAAGCAGAAAATATCTTACTCGTGTCATGGGTGATACAGCTGCTCCCTGGGTCTAGTAAGTGTTTCAAGTTGACTCTCTCATAGGGTGATATTTTAGGTCCTTGGAAGATTCTCTCTCTTCTGTGGACTTATACTTGCTGTTCCTGTGATAAAGGTATGAATGTCTTTAGAATTGGTTTCTAATACATCTGTCATCAGTCCCTACCTCCTGCCTTTTCTACTGAGGTCTCCTTGCTACCCCAGGGAGCTCTCTTAGGTAGAATCTAAGGCAGCCCCAAGCTAGCTCTATCTGTTTCTTGCATGTAGTTCACAAAAAGCACACACTTCAAAGGGAGTGCAGTTACTTCCTAAGCCACAGTCTTCCACTCAATGTGGAAGCCAGCTACTGGATCTAGATTTCTCAAGGTGGAGTCAGATCCAGGTCCACAGGGTCACTTCAGACTGCAGGAGCACAAATCAGGCAGTCTCCCAGAAGCCCTGGTCATGGATCATGGAGTGAGGGAAAAGCACCTCCTTCCCCATCTCCGTGGGCTGAGGGTATTAGCAGCATACTGACACTCTCTCTAAAGAAACTTTCCAATTTCCATTCATTCCTGATCTCTTCACATTTAATCCTTTGGTATTCCAAAGTGGGTTGGGGGAGGGGTTAAGTTTGCAAAACAAGTTTGAACATCTCTGTTGGTTTCATGCATGGTGACTGATTTCTCCTACAATACAATTAAAGTTCACATTGATAACATTTGAACTAAGATAGTGTTTAAATAGGACTTTCCTGGTGGTACAGTGGGTAGGAATCCTCCTGCCAATGCTGGGAACACGAGTTCAATTTCTGATCCAGGAAGATTCCACATGCCGTAAGCAGCTAAGCCTATGCACCACATCTCCTGAACCCATGCAACTACTGAGAACCTGTGCTCTGCAGCAAGAGAAGCCCCTGCACCACCACAAGAGAGAAGTCCCTGTTCGCTGCAACTGGAGAAAGCCTGTGTATAGCAGCAAAGACCCAGTGCAACCAAAAAAAAAGAATTCCGAAATTTGAAAACAAGAGTTAAGAATGGTCTGAGTTCAGCCTCCACCTCCATGAAGCCACATAGGCATTTGCAGAACCTTAGAAATGCATGCATGAAGCCATCCCCACTGACAAACACTGGGCTGTTCCCACCCTTCCTATTAGAAAAAAGGAAGCTGAGGCCTTCAAGAGTTAAGAGATTTGCTCAGGATCACACAAGTAGGGGCAGAAAAATGAGAACCAAATCTTCATCCTTCCACCTACTCAGATAAGTTTATCATTATGTGGTCTTGGCCAGCTCCTCCAAATCTCGAGAAACAGAAAACGTGCATGGGTTGGGCGGCCTCTGTGGCCCTATGCTCAGAAGCCTGGCCTCAAATCCTGGCTCCCTGTGCACCCCACTGAGTGAACCCGGGGCAAATCTCTTGTCCTCTACGCCACGCATTTCTATCTGTAAAATGACATTGATAATGGTGGAAAGAACATAATGGGTGCTTAACAGGAAAGTGCTTTCCAAACTGCTATGCGTGTGTGCTCAGCCGCTTCAGTTCTGGCCAACTCTGGTGACCCTATGACTGTGGTGTGCCGGCCTCCTCTGTCTGTGGGATTCTCTAGGCAAAAGTACTGGAGTGGGTTGCCATGCCCTCCTCCAGGAGATCTTCCCGACCCAGGGATTGAACCCGTGGTGTCTGCTGCATCTTCTGCAGCACAGGCGAACTTTTAACCGCTGAGTCACCCAGGAAACCCCTCAAACTGCTATACCTTGGGCAAATGTTAACTGCCTTTATTATAACGATATGAAAGAAAGGGTGATGACAGTGTGTTCAGGATAACCTCAGTCTTAGAATTATTATGAGGTTTCTTATAAGATCACTAATGTGTAGTGGGGAGCTTCCCTGGTGGCTCAGTGGTAAAGAATCTGCCTGCCGATGCTGGAGACGTGGGCTCGATCCCTGGGTGGAGAAGATTCCCTGGAGAAGGAAATGGCAACCCACTTCAGTATTCTTGCCTAGGAAATCCCATAGACAGAAGAGACTGTTGAGCTACAGTCCATGGGGTCACAAAAGAGTCAGACATGACTTAGCAACTAAAACAACAACGTGTAATGACATTTGATCATAAGAAATGCATGACCTAAACAAGTTTCAATATTTTTCACATAACCTTTTGTAGCTATAAGGCTATTACCAAGCCTATTAGAAGTAAAAATACTTTAAAGAAAGTGGTACAGATCAGATCAGATCAAATCAGTTGCTCAGTCGTGTCCGACTCTTTGCGACCCCATGAATCGCAGCACACCAGGCCTCCCTGTCCATCACCAACTCCCGGAGTTCACTCAGACTCACGTCCGTTGAGTCAGTGATGCCATCCAGCCATCTCATCCTCTGTTGTCCGCTTCTCCTCCTGCCCCCAATCCCTCCCAGCATCAGAGTCTTTTCCAATGAGTCAACTCTTCGCATGAAGTGGCCAAAGTACTGGAGTTTCAGCTTTAGCATCATTCCTTCCAAAGAAATCCCAGGGCTGATCTCCTTCAGAATGGACTGGTTGGATCTCCTTGCAGTCCAAGGGACTCTCAAGAGTCTTCTCCAACACCACAGTTCAAAAGCATCAATTCTTGCGGCGCTCAGCTTTCTTCATAGTCCAACTCTCACATCCATACATGACCACAGGAAAAACCATAGCCTTGACTAGACGAACCTTTGTTGGCAAAGTAATGTCTCTGCTTTTGAATGTGCTATCTAGGTTGGTCATAACTTTCCTTCCAAGGAGTAAGCGTCTTTTAATTTCATGGCTGCGGTCACCATCTGCAGTGATTTTGGAGCCCAGAAAAATAAAGTCTGACACTGTTTCCACTGTTTCCCCATTTATACTAATGGTACAGTGTTAACGAGCAGGAAAGTACGTATAAATTTTGTCTATATCCAACAGCTGTAAAAAAAAAAGTTAGATAAACAAATGGAGACTACAAAGCACCACGGCACTAAGGCAGGCACAGCAAAATCGTGTCCAGAGCTAAAGGACTCTCGGCCCCCGAGGCTGCGGAAGAGGAACTGGCCTTTCTCAGAGGAATCATTTGATAACACACCAGAAGGCACCCACTTCAACACCACATAGTGCGTGGAGTCTTTCTAACGTGAAGAGGACAAATACACACAGGTGCTCCCCAGCAGGAAGCACTAGACCTAATTCAAGCCAAGGGCGCAGAGAACGTCAGAAGACATGGAGAAGCATCTTACAGAGGCTCAGAGAAAAGGCTGCTGGCTTTGGAGGGCTCCCCCAGCAGGAAACCCCGCCTTTTATCCTTGTTTGACCTCCTTGGATTGTGAAATACATGCCATGCTCTCTGGCCTAAGAGCTCTTAAGAAAGAGGGAAACGGGGCAGGAGAGGCGTACTTCATAGGGGGAAAACAATATTCATTGTCATCATTTTCTGGGAGAAGTGAGATAGATCAAGGGACAAAGTTCCACTCTAGTGAAAAACTCTAGTAGTTACCATCCAGTTTCAACCTCCCTATCAGAGATTATATGGTCAAGCTTACATTTGTTTTTATTTACATTCATGAACAGCAAGTAAAGCAAGTTTGGAATTAACCGTGTGTAAGGCAAAGCTCTGATCTCTGTGATCAGTATGTGGGTGACTAACGCCCGGATGAGCTTAGTGTAATGTGATACAGGTAAACCAAAGGACATGCTGGCCCAGTTAACTCGCCAAAAACCACCTAGATCCATTTATTTCTATTTCATCTTGCTTATTTCCTCAGCAGAATAATACGTGTAGGTAATAAATCACTTAAGGGTTTTCTACTATAATTTAAAAGAACATGTTCAATGGGAGGCACACCAATTTTTATTTTTTATTAAAAAGGTTATTTTCCCTTTAGCACTCAGTTAAAGAGCCTCTGAAAACCTCACACCACTGTCCATGAGTCTAGTCATTTTACTCTGAAAGGTCAAACTGGGCTCATCCCTGAAGAGACACTGTGAAATTTATTCGAGGCATTTGGGGGACTCTTGGGCATCCAGGCAAGACATGGCTGACTGTGGTTACAGGGGGAATGGGGAGAGCAATGAACATTCTGAAACGTGACCCTAAGATTAAAATCTCTTAAGATAAAATCTGTGTTCGGTCAGCATTTATTTGCCAAGCTAGAGGCCAGCTCTGGATAATCACTGGATTTTTCAGACTGCCTGAGCCTCTGTCTCCATTCTGTGACTATGAGCCTCTCCACTGGGGAAATAGAGTCTTAACAATTTAGATCCCCACAGGGAGAAGCCCAGTACCTGGAATGTGATAGTGGTCCCCCACACACTGAACTGTCATCAAACATCTAACAAATCATCAAACCCTAAATGTATTTTTCATCTAACTATTCCCCTTCGGTTGCTTTTAGTCTCCCACAGGGACTGGTGCTATACAGGCAGAAACTGAGTGAATGAGTGAATAAATGGATGTGTTAATAGATGCACACTGTCTGGTTATATATAAAAGCATTTGTAGAGCTTGTGAATGCAATAGTGTTTTTTTCCTAATGTTGTTTGCTCGAATATGGTGCCATTATTCATTATGATAAATGCACCTTTATATTCGTAAGACTTTGTGCTATTTACAAAATGCTTTCACATGCATTATCTTCTTTAATTCTCACAGCAGTGCTGCAAAGTAGATATTATTATCCCCCACGTTAGATAAGAGGTGATTTGTCCGAAGTACACAGTAAATAGAGTTGGACTTGCACCCAAGTTTCACCACATACACTTAGCAGTCTTTCCTGGGTTAAAGGGTAAGCAGGAAAGCAAAGGTTATAAGCATTTTAAACAGATGCTTGTTTCTGAAGAAGGCCTGGTGTGTAGTGCCCAGATAAAGGAAGTGGCATCTCTAAACTGCTGACAAGCTCTCCCACCAGTCACCTGGCTTGCTGCTGGCTACATCTGCTTCTGAATGCATAGCTGTTCTTATGCCAGGTCACCCGATGGAACTTACGTTTAATTATAGCTACTTGATACTAAAATAACTAGTGAAAAGAGGGAAAATTCAGACAACTAACCAGTTATTATTTTGTCCACACAATGACAAACAACCTCTGGGGTAAATTTTTGTCTTTGAGTTGAGCTGCTAAATTCATGGAGATACCACAATTATTTCCTCTCCAGTTAAATGTCAGCCCACACAAGGAAGCCAGCAGGCTTGAACAGCAGGAGTCAATATTAAAAAAAAAAAAATCCGGACCTCAAAATGTGACCTGCTTCCTAAGGCCCCTGGTGCTCTTTTCTGTGCTAATGATCTGTGTTGTTGGCATTGTGGAGGCAGACACACTTTATATCCTAGAGCTGAAAGGACCTTAGAAATCACTTAGTGCAGCAGTTTTCAAACTTTGGAAAAGTGAACACTTTATTCAAATAAACCCTAATATAGAAGGGACTTCCCAGGTAGCTCAGTGGTAAAGAATCCACCTGCCAATGCAGGAGACAAAAGAGACACAGGTTCGATCCCTGGGTCAGGAAGATCTCCTAGAGAAGGAAAGGGCAACCCACTCCAGTATTCTTGTTGGGAAAGTCCCATGGGACAGAGAAGCCTGGTGGGATAGAGTCCATAGGGTTCCAAAGAGTCAGATACAACTGAGCACGCACGCACTCACTAATATAGAAGCCCTGATGAGCAAAGCAAATCCATGCAGGTTTGCTTAGGTTGAGGAGGAGATTGTGAATGGCCTGAGGGGGCCTTCCCAACAGGGCTCTGAAAGTAGGGTAATCTCTCATTTTGCATGTGAGGAGATGAGGCCTGGAAAGCAAAACTAAGACAAAGAACTTGGAAATCTGTTTTTGTGGTTCTGCTACTCTTAGAATGTCTATGTCCCTTATCTCAGTTTAACTTTCTTTTCTACCTGAATTCCAGCCTCCTCTTGTGTCCCATCATAAATCCATTGACTTACACCTGCTTACTGCCTCCAGAACCACCATAGCATTCTAATCACTGCTTAGAGAACATGATATTTCCCAAGTGTACCTGAATTCACAGAAGCCCTTGTTTTAAAAAATGCAGATCCTTGGAGTCCCTTCTTTGCGATTCTGATTCCGTTGGTTTGGGGTAAAACCAAAGTAATTCTCTTTGTCAGGGAAGTTTGGGAAATACTTGCTGGATAGAATGGGCCAAGGATGTCCTCTCATAGAGACAATAAAGAGTAAGCTTAAGTGGGCCGTTCACCACATAAAAAGCCAAAGAAAGTCTCAGTGTCGTCAGAAAAGTTTTCTCTTTCCATCATAATCAAGGAATGTCAGTTCTCTGGCATTAAAGAAAAACTTCAACCACAAAAATTTTTTTTTCCATTCACTTTTGAGATCTCGAGGTTTTGAAGGTGCATCACACTGTAATGTCACGTTTGCCGGCTGGGTAGGAAGGCAGACCTCAGGTTGTGACCTCTGCTCCCCCACTGACCACTGCCTCCTGACCGTCTGCTTTGGCCCAGGCACTCCCATGGACCTCTGCTCCCCCTCTGACCACTGCCTCCTGACCGTCTGCTTTGGCCCAGGCACTCCCATGTGACTCGTGCTTTGCCCACAGGGCCTCCTGCAAGTCCTTGTTTCCTTCCCTAGCATGTGCTTTATCCAACATGCTGTTCCTCCCAGCGTGGCCTGGACTCCAGGGTCCGCTGGCCCTTCAGTGCCCTCACTCATCCACTCTAGACTGGCTGTCATGTCCTGCGTAACTATGTGTGGAACATAGGTGTCTCCCCCTGGAAGTATCCTAGCCCTCTACTCAGTTGGTACCACCCTTACTTATGACCCTATCCTCCCCACTTATATTTGAGATTTTCCCCACTTCCATTTTGTCTCAGGAAAAAAATATTTACATGTGTATCCTTCAAAATCTGGGGCTTGTCTCATTTCTTTCCAGAAACCATGTGGCTGTCACCTATCTCTCCACTGACCTGACTCCAAACCCCTCTGCCTTGGTCTCTGATGGCTTTTCTGTTGATCTTAGAACTGGAGGACCACTCTTTTCCTTTGGAATAACGCTGCCATTGGTGATGCTGGCCTCAAGGGATGGGGTCAGCAAGAACATCGGGCTTCTCAGCACCTCATCATCCCTTAATTTCCTACATTATTATTAGCATAGGCTACTACATGAACAGACTGTGGTGAATATCAGGGGGTAATTAGAGAGAATAGATTTACAACTGGATGCCAAATATAAGAACTGAAGGGAAAGCGGATTTTAAACACATGATACTAGTTTCCTTGTGGATAAACTCCAATCCCTAGCCTGCCTTCTGTCCATTGAGGTCTTCAAAGAGAGAGCCTTCCGTGATCCTTCCCCATATGAATAAGGACCCTCCACTCCATAGATTAATCGTATTTATCCTAGAATGTGTCTCAATCACACCCACACTATTCCCCAAAACACACACATGCACACACATTCACACAGCCTACATGCACAGCCTACACGGGGCAGATGGGCTGTAGCAGCACTCTGAGAGTATCACCCACACTGGGGAGCAGGGGACACGAGGACAGTTTGGGACGGGTTCCAGGGTTCCATATCCTGTCTATTTCAGGGTTACTCTGCAAGTATAAGGTGAAGCTATACCTCTTTATTCTCCATCTCTACTTCCGTTTCTATATGAGTCACTTGCTTATTTATTTTTATCGAGGTATATAGTTGGTGAGCAATATTACACAGGTTTCACGTGTATAACAGTGATTCATAACTTTTTGAATCTCTGGGTCACTTTTAAAATATGCACACATTCTCAAGAAGAAACACAAAGTCACTTTCCGAAAAGTCTCTTTCCCACCTAAGCTGCAAATTTTTCCCAACCCCAAGAGAAAAATATTACCCTTTTATACAATTATACACAGGAATTATAGACCGCTTTAGCCCATCCTCCTTGTTGCAGTCCACACCTTCTTCCCCACAACAGTCAGGCTATGTGGATTATTCACATAGCCTATCAGTGACACCACAAAAATGGGATAAAACCAGTCCTGTGCTTTTTCTATTTGGCTATGATTTTATCCTCTCCCAAACACTGAGAGGTGGAAGGAACAGATAAGGCATATTGCTTGTTATCTTTCAATATCCATTCTTTCCTTCCATAGTAGTAGAGCTTTAGCTGGACACATGGTCACTTAGCTAAAGACCACTACCTCACCCAGCCACTCCTGAAGCTAGAAGCAGCCATGTGACCTCTGGTTCTGGCCAATGGAATGTGAGATGTGCTTTGTGCCATTTTCCTGAGTTTGCCCTAAAAAAGATTGAGTGTGTGCTTCTGACCCTTTACTTCCTTCCTGCTGGCTATAACATGGCTGGAAACAAAGTAACACCTTGAATCCAGAGAGGGACTACCTATCTCTGGGCTTCTGCAGAGAAAGAGATAAGCATCTACTTTAAGCCAAGGTATTTTCCGTACTGCTTAGTTGAGTACAGTGGCCATCCTCACAGATGCCGAGTTTCTTGAAGGAAACATAATCAGTGAGAAGTGGAGCTGAGCCTCGGGCCTCGTGCTCTAATCATGCAGCTTTCCTCGTCCATCTTCAAGATGTCTTTATGAAAACTTGAACACTTGATAACAGAGATGTCATAGAATGAAATGTGACATTTTATTGCATGTCTTTCTGTGGTTTCCTTGTTTAGAATATAGTAGTTACTAATTTTATCTCTCTGTTAAGATAATGCTATCTGCCAATGGTCATCAACCTCTATCACAACAGCAGCCTTCACCTTGCCTGGGATCTTAAGAGCATAATACATTTTCTGGAAGCAGTGATTTCTTTCTCTGTAGTAGGTTCAGAAGGAAATATACAATCTTGGGACTTAAAGGCAGAAATCTTAGAACCAACAAGGATAAAATACACTTTACAAATAAGTAGAGGAATTGGAGGGTCCAGATAATGAGAGCTGATTCCTGTTGACTCAGTGATTGTAACTCCCTTGCTCAGTCCTTCTCCAACAGTCCTGCTAAGCCCCACAGGTGAATAAAAGTGAAATGACCTCATCACTGCCAACAATAACAACAAGAAGAGCTGGGTGGCAGAAATTTAATTTTAACTCACCATTCCTCATCTTCACCAGGAAGAATAAATCATCATTTGACAACCTACACTAACTCCATACAAAGAATGGATGTTATTAATCCTATTTTTGGATTTGCTTTAATAACGAATAGTAGCAAACTCATTAAGCATTTATTATGTTCCAATCTCATTCTATGTATTTACATGTTGATTTCTAATTATTTCAATTGTATGAAGTAGATACAATTGTTTTTTTCCATGTTACAGGCAAGGAAACCAAAGACACAAATATATTTTACATGCTTGTTAGTAAACTAAGTATACTTTAGCAGGTATAAAAAACGCTACCTTCTAGAAATCTTTTTACTAGTGATGTACTGATGATAGTTGTTGCTGAAGTGTGAGCACTCACATTTCACTCACCATTTCCCTCCCATCTGAAATGCACTCCAAAGAAACTAACCTGCTTCCTCAGCAGGGAAAACAAATTATCCAATTCTTCTGGGCTTGTTCCTAAAAGTCAGATTATTCTCAGTTGAATCAAGTTCAAGAACATGGTATCTTCATATTTAAGGAACACATCTGTATACTGAAATTTTTCATCATGTTGATCATCTGTGTACTATCTCTTGACAGTTTTTTTTCCTTAGAACATCTGTGTAAATGTGTATTGCAATATAAATGTTCATAAGAAGTGGAATACTAATATTGATGCTTGCTCTAGAAAAAAAAATGCTTATCTATAAAAAATCTGTACTTAATGAGAATCAATAGTTAACAAAGAACCCACACAAAGTACATTGTATTTTGACCATTTTAGTTATGAGCCAGATCTTCCAGTGGAATTTATTTATAACTCGCTGTTTTCTTTGAATAACTAAAGAGTTTTATAAGCTTTTAGCCTCAAGACAATACTATCATGTTGTACCGTCACATTGTTTTACAGTATCAACTCTGCCACGCAAATGCGGAAATAGTTTTGTTGCTTGCCAATTCAAAGTTGGACAGTTCAAATAACTTTTCTTCTTGAATAATACTAATTTTCCTCTAGGCTATATGTGGCAAAAATTCATAATTTTCTCCATTCTCACCTTTTTTGGGGTGGACAACAAAGTGACTGACTAATAAAAGCAAAACTAACCAAACTTCTTAAACATAGAAGTGGCCATGTGTCCTGATCAATGAGATATTAGTGGATGCCATTGGTTGGGACTTTTAAAAATCCTCTTTAAAAGCAGTATAGACTCAAATAAAAATATTTTTCCATGCCCTTTCCTTTTTCCTTCCCGGAGAGTAGATGTGATGCCCGAAGGCACACTGTGAGTTTGGGCTCATCAGATAACAAGCATCCATTAAGCATAGCTGAGTGGAAGCACAGAAGGAACCTAGATTATGCTCGTAGCAGGAAACGACAATACCAGCCCTGTACTGTCCAACTCATGTAATGTGAAGAGATTAAAAGCCTTCATTTATTTAAGCTTCTATTTTTCTGGTTCCCGATACTCATAGCCAAGTACAGTTTCTAACGTCTAAGTGATCAGAAAACAGTAGCAGAGGATATGAAGATTTTCAACATCTTGAAACTAAAAAATTGGGATAGGTCTACCAAGCATGGTTAAACATTCTGTTATACAGCCACTAGGCATTTTCAAACAATATTTGAAATCAAGTCATCTGTTGGTGAATCAGATCAATCTGATTGATTGATTGAATCTGATTGAAAATAAGATCCAGTTACTAAGACAAAAATACTTATGCTACCATCCAGTCTTATTTTATTTCAATAAAATAAATTTGGACATAAAAAGAAGATGTGCAAAATGATTTTTTTCATTTGGAAATTGACAAGAAGTACATAACATTTGGGGGGTTTTAACATGAAGAATTTCTGTGCTCAGGAAGATACATATATGTATAGCAGAAGCAATAGGAGCCTATAAATTACAGAACTGAAAAAAGTATGAAAAGTACTACTAATAATGAGTTTTTCCTGTACGTATGTATATGTGACAGTAGTGATCATAGCTACTATCTTTTTTTTCATTTTATTGAAGTATAGTTGACGTACAGGTACTATTTTAAATGGGCCAATAATGGGCCGAGTTCTGTAGTAGATCTTGGGACTTGGAGGCAGGCCTTTGGACTAACCTCAAAATCTAGGTTTTATTTCTCTAAGTCATTAGAGCATAAGGATTCTATGCCTGAAGAAGAGAGGCAGTCAGTGGATTCCTTGATGTACTGCTAAGTTTGTTTTTCTCTTGCCCCGTATCTCTGAGAAAGCCTCCATTCCCAAAGCAAATACAAAGGAGAGATTTGGAGAGGCATTTTATGTGATTAAAAATTCTCTCAGTGGTTGCTCCTCCTAACCACAACTGTCTTTGTTTTCTATAGCTGTGCAATGAGTTCGTACACGCTAGTGACTTACACAATACCCATTGTCCCCTCACATGTTCAGTAGGTCAGAAGTCCAGGAAGGCACGCTAGGTTATCAGCACAGGCTCCCACAAGGTTAAATTCAAAGTGTCGGTCAAGCCGGGTTTTCGGAGCTTGGGACCCTCTTCTGAGCTCGCTGGGACTGTCTGAAAGATCTAGCTCTCTGCAGCGTAGGTCCCCATGACTTGCTGGCTGTCAGCCAAGGTCTCCAGGTTCTAGCCATGTGTCTCCATCTCTCACAACTTGGCAGTTTGCTTGTCTTCAAATCAGCAGGAAAACAGTTTACTAATGCTTAACTTCTTATGAGGGGCTTGTTTGAGGAAGTCAGGCCCACTCAGGATAATCTCCCTTGTGGTTAACTCAAGGTCAGTAACGTAATCACAGGAGTGATAGCCCGGCATACTCACCGTTTCCACCCATACACCAGGGGAGGGGACTCTAGAAGGTATGGACACCAGAGGCAGAATCTCAGGGCCATCTCAGAATCCTTTTTATCACAATGACCTAGAGCATGTTGTTGCTTAGAGGTGTGGTTACAGTCGTTATAACGCTTACTTGTGCTTCGTCGCTCAGCTGTGTCTGACTCTTTGCGACCCCATGGACTGTAGCCTGCCAGGCCTCTCTGTCCATGGCATTTTCCTGGCAAAAATACTGGAGTGGGTTGCCATTTCCTACTCCAGGGGATCTTCCCAACCCAGGGATTGAACCCATATCTCCTGTGTTTCCTGATTTGGCAAGTGGATTCTTTACCACTAGCACCACCCGGGGAGGCCCCAATGCTTTCTTGAACTCAGAGGAATTCCTTCTTCTAAAGAGGACGGTAATGCTTATATTCTTACCTAATTATCTGGAAATGTCATTGTCAGCACTGCACTGTTTTGAAATTAGGTATTCAACAGGTTAGGATGAATGTTCCTTCAAACTAGAATGAAAGGAGGCTGTGTTCCTAGTCCATTCTTTTGTGTCTACACCATAAGCACTGTACTCTCAGACCTCCACCCACTGGGTTTGGCACCAGGGGCACTCTCCTCGGGCCAGTGCTGCTGCTGTTTCTGGAGCTGCAGCAGTTACAGCATGTCCCTCATCGGACGAGTTCTTCAGTGTTCCTCGGGACTTGAATTGTGGAAACTTAGATGTTTTCTTCTGCCTTCCCAGTTATCCCCCAGGCTACCTAAGATCCTTTATTAATCTATTTCAGTGAAGACTAGCTTGAGTGAGTTGTTATTTGCAAACAAGAACACTGACCAGTAGAGTAATTAATGACAGATGTGATGGTGGACAACCAACCTTTCAGGAAATGAGAATGTGTAGCTGCTTATTCAATGTTGTTAGGTTACAAGGCAAGGAGAATCCAGCCCATGGCAGCAGTGGTGACAGCTACTTAAATTATCACTTGGTTATATAGAATAAGGGGGCTTCCCTGGTAACTCGGCGGTAAAGAATCTGCCTGCAATGCAGGAGACTCGGGTTCAATCCCTGGGTCGGGAAGATCCCCTGAAGAGGGAAATGGCAACCCACTCCAGTATTCTTGCCTGGAAAGTCCTATGGACAGAGGAAGCCTAACACAGGACTGCCAGGGTCCCTGCAGTTTTGGAAGAGAAGGAAGGTATGTGGAAGAAGACTGACGGTCCATCAGGATGCTTCTGAGTATTATGGGAACGAAAAGAAAACGTGATGGTTAATTTTATGTGTCAGCTAGGAGAAGGAAATAGCAACCCACTCCAGTATTCTTGCCTGGAAAATCCCATGGACAGAGGAGCCTGGTGGGCTACAGTCCACGGGGTAGCAAAGAGTCAGACATGACTGAGCGACTTCACTAGGCTAGGCCATGATACCCAGACATTTGGTCAATGTAATACATACACATTATATGTATACATACAACACAAATATGCACACACACATCCTATTGTTCTCTGTTTCTCTGGAGAACTCTAATACAGATAGGGTTTAAGTTTACCACAACCTGGATAAAGTTATGGTGACAGAACTATATATGTCCTGGGATTTCCCTGGTGGTCCAGTGGTTAAGATTCCGAGCTTCTAGTGCAAGGGGCCATGCCATGTGGTGTGGACAAAAAAAAGAAAAGAAAAGCAGAACCATATTCCTGTAGTAATCATGGAGACTTAAAAGATGCACGTGCACACACACACACACACACACAAAAGATGCACAACTGGTAATTACTGTCATTTCACATCTAATTTACCTATTTGGCCATTGCAGAAGAGAGGTCTCACAGAACAACAAGGGTTATTTCCCACTTAATTGGATTGTCATATCTGAAGGATGCTATCACTCAGGAGAGAAAATCAGTCCAGACCCTTCATTGTAGCTAGAACGGACCTTTCAGTCTGACCAATGTCTCTTCCTCTGTCCCAGTAAACAGAGAACACTGGATGCAGATGGTTTCCACCTGGCAGGGACAGACACACACCGTGACTGGCTTCACTGCCAAAGAACAACAGGAACTCGCTGACTGCCATAATCCAGCCCACAGAACATCAGAGTGGTCTGTAAACCAACTATTTTATGCTAATGCAATGCAGTGCACAGAAAGAGTATGTACCATTGCTGTTCATTTGCTAAGTTGTGTTTGACTCTTCGTGACCCCATGGATATAGCATGCCAGGCTTCCCTGTCCTTCACTAACTCTTGGAGTTTGCTCAGGTTCATGTACATTGAGTCAATGATGCTATCTAACCATCTCATCTTCTGCTGCCCCCTTCTCCTTTTGCCTTCAATCTTTGTCAGAATAAGGGTCTTTTGCAATGAGTTGGCTCTTTGCATCAGATGGCCAAAGCATTGGAGCTTCAGCATTAGTCCTTCCAATGAATATTCAGAGTTAATTTCCTTTAGGATTGACTAGTTTGATCTCCTTGCAGTGCAAGGGACTCTCAAGAGTCTTCTCCAGCACAATTTGAAGGCAACAATTCTTCGACACTCAGCCTTCTTTATGGTTCAACTCTCACATCCGTACCCGTATACATTCATAAAATATATACATATCAAAAGATGTGTGCTTAATTGCTCAATCGTGTCTGGCTCTCTGTAGCCCAACAGACTGAAGCCCACTAGACTCCTCTGTCCATGGAATTTCCCAGGCAAGAATACTGGAGTGGCTTGCCATTTCCTTTTCCAGGGATCTTCCCAACCCAGGAATCGAACTCGGGTCTCTTGCATCTCCTGCATTGGCAGATGGATTCTTTGCCACTAATGCCAACTGGCAAGCCCCATCAAAAGATAAAAGATATGAAAAATACAGAGGCCTGTCAGTTGACTGAAATTTCTGGAGATCAGTGTCTCAAAATGTCTCCTCCAACAGGAAAGAAAAGAATTCCAATATGCATCCACTGTCATAAGAAAGGGGAATGATGCTTGCTCAATTTTTGTATTTTGTAAAAATTATATATGATGTTTAGCTCTGCTTCCACAAATAATTAACAGGTCACAGAAAGTCTTCTAGCCTTCAATGTGGCACAAAGCAATAGACGACTCCCTGGAAGATCCAGACTATAGTGCATACCCTCACATTTCAAAGTACAGTATCTTTTTAAGTGAATAACTATGGCATTCTCCTTCTGGGTAAGTCTCACTTTGCTGTTGGATCCTGGTAGAGACTGAATGTTTGAGAGCAGTACACATGTGGCTATGGAAATTGAGCAACCCACCATGAACTATATTTTATCTCAACTACTGAGCTATAAAATCAGATATTCCTTGCAGCATCCATCATCCCCAGGAAATAATTTCTATTTGAATTGATTCAAGTAGGTCCTAAAAACAGAAGTTTTAAAGGCAGATGACTCATTCTCTGAGTACATTTACTCCTGCCATGGTGCCTTTGTTCTTTCAAACCACACCACTATCCTCGTTAAGAGAACTCTAAGCAGGTGACTGAGGAAAAAAAAAAAATTCCAATTTACTGTTGTCTCCACTGGAAATGAAAATACTAAAAAGCACCCTATAGGAACCTCTATTGTGTAGAAGTATTCATTTTGTCCACATCACACAGCAGTATTTATTTGTCCCCTTTAATGCAGCTCAATCACCCCACCTATAGAAGTGGAGCACTTCATCATGTCAATCCCACTCTGGGGTGACCTGATTGCTCATATAGAAAAGTAAATATTCCCAATGGCGGAACTTCAAACAGGGCATCTCATGATCCATTTATCTGGAAAGCAGGATAAGCTACAGATCTATATTAATTTATAGGCAATACCTAATAATTCAACTGGATAGTCAAGGACTTGGAGGAATAAGATTGGAGAGGTGGTGATAAGGAAGATTACCGCAAAGACCAATCTAGACTTTTAAACTCTTCTAGAGTTTGAGAACATTATGTGAATATGCAAAATGACTGACTCTATACGGAGCTTTCAGTGGATGACTGAACAAGGTGTCCTGCCGTGTGGGTTTGTGAACCTCTTTCCACAGTGACCCAGTAATTATTAAGCGGTCTCATGAAAAAATGTGGTCATGGTTTCAGAGACAGTTGATGTATGGGCTTAACAACTTAGACTTCTTTTCCCCCAGATATCTGGATATTACTTCTGCTGAATGCCCAGTTTGAAAGCAATGGTGAACAAACATGAGTCCTGCCATATGATACCATACCCCAAAAGGAATAACCAGCCACCTGATGGCAGATTAATTATATAAGGCTTCTTCCAACATTATGAGGGTGGAATCACTGCTGTCTGAAATTGATACATTCTAGACATGGATTTGTCCATCTTGTCTACCAAGTTTCTGCCAGCAATATCATCTGTGAACTGACCAAATGCTTCACTCTCTGTCACTCTAATTTATGTAACATTGGTTCTGACCATAGACCTTATTTTACAGCAGAATGATTAGAACCTCAGATTGATGCATTTAGGAGACATTACTATTTCCAACTATAAGCAGATGGCTTTAAACAAAAGTGAAATGACTTATTAAAGATTTAGTTTTGGTTCCTGTATTAGAAGATATGGCACAAAATTAGGATGACATCTTGTAGGATACAACATATGCCATAAAGTAGCATCCAATACATAGTGTTTCTTCAGCCATGGCCAGAAATATGAGCTTAGGAAGCAGGAAACAAAATGGGAGTGGTACTTCTCACTTTTCCCTTAATGGCTCACTAACATGAATTTAAGTTCACATCCTTGCCACTTTCAACTGCTTTGGTTTAAGGCTCTTGATGCTCAAGGGAGGAATACTTCCACCAAGGGCACAACAGTGTCTCAAGTCATTTGACAGAGCAGACACGGGGGATTACCATGTTGGCTGTGGGGTTAAGCAAGATTAGAAAGGATAATTACCGTTATGCAATGGAAACACAAAAGAGTTCCTTTAACTCAAGAATTTCAATAGGATATTCCTTAACATTTCCATGTCTACTAGTAAAAATTAATGGAAAATTAGAGTAACCTCATACAAGAGCCATCAGGGGCTCAATTCCCAATGAATGGAATTTGGGTCTACTCAATAGGTAAGAAATCCAGCTAACTGAGTCACCACTAACCTAAAGATAAAAGTAATATGGACTAGTTATTTGTTGATGAGGAAAGTTATTCACATCAAATAAAGACCATTTACTTTATAATATTGGAGGCTTCCCAGGTAGCGCTAGTGGTAAAGAACCCACCTGCCAATGCAGGAGACATAAGAGATGTGGGTTCTATCCCTTAGTTGGAAAGAACTCCTGGAGGAGGGCATGGCAACACACTCCAGTATTCTTGCATGGAGAATCCCATGGACAAAGGAGCCTAGAGGTCTACAGTCCACAGGGTCGCAAAGAGTTGGACAGGGCTGAGCGACTGAACAACAACAAAATTACAAACACCAAGACAGGATTAAGGAAACATGTAGTGATGACTACATATATTAGACCTACAAAAGACTGTATTAAATTAAAACATTGTACTAAATTAAAAAGATTATGCTAAATAGTCTCCTCATCTAGGGAAAGAATGAGTTTGTTTATTTGTGTGAGAGATTGTTACCTCATTAAGTGGGACTACAGTTTTTATTGCTAGTATTTTAAGTTTGGAAAATGGATGTATGTCCAGATAAAGGGTAACATCTGTCTTTTGCAGCTGCTCAAAATATTTTAAATACGCTTCTTGTTTTTAATTGTTTTCTATTTTCTCAACCTTGTTTTCCCCAGGTGGAATCCCCCAAACTACATCTTCGCAGACTCTTGTACAACTGGTGCAAGCAGTTTTCTGATTTCTGTCTTATGGGAAACTAGGGTCTGAATGAGGAGTTCATATTTTGATGGTGTGAATAGCCCCAGAGGTATAGGGAGTGATGGAGGATTCCTCTATCATCCATGAGATATGATTTTGGAGTGGCAGATCTGTGGAGTGGTTCTAGAGTCAGTGGTAGTGACAAATGACAGCTCCCTCATTAATCCAGTTTTGTGGATTAGACCTAGAGGTCTAGGTCTTGTTCCTGAAAGCTTTATCCCTTTCTCCAACTCTCCCAATTGCCCTGTATAGGGGATCATACAGTTTGCCATTTGAACTAGGACACATTTGGGAATAGAAGGGGATGCTATTGATAATGTCAAGGATAAACTAGAACTGAATGGAACAGTTAGTAACTCTAACACATAGTAACACTAACACTGTAATTTAGCTTAATACATTTTGCTGCTTAAATTACAATAGACTTGCTTGTTCTTTACTAAGACCCCTAGCCAAAATGCCATTAAGTGTTTAGGATTATAGAAGTAGTCAACACTTTAAGTAGACCCTGTGTACTATATTGTGCCTATAATACAGAGAAGAATAGTCTTTTCTACAATTCTATTATAAAGCAAATTCTGACTAATTCAAATTCATAGAATCTATTATATCAATACTAGTTGACAATGTAGCCATATGCTTGTTGCCTAATGTTATATGTAGTTATATGATGTTATATGTAGTTAATGAAGCCTCGGGAATGGGAACTGATGTTATATGTAGTTATACTGATGTTATGTGTAGTTAATGAAGCCTAGGGAATGGAAACAAAGTACAGTCATCCCTTGGTGTCTGCAAGGGACTGGTTCCAGGAACTCCCAAGAGTACCAAATCCACAGATGCTTACAACCCTCATATAAAATGGCATAGTGTTTGCATATACTCAACAGCAAATCCTCCCATATAGTAATACTTTAAATCATGGCTGGATTGCTTCTTATAATACTTAATACAATGTAAGTACTATGGAAATAGTTAATAGCACATGGCTAATTCAACTTTTGCTTTTTGGAAATTTCCAGAATTTTTTTTCCAAATATTTTCAATCCACAGTTGGTTGGATCCCCAGATGTGGAATTCAAGGATATGAAGAAATACAAAGGGCCACCTATATCTTGTCATGATTCTTTTATAAACAGTGATTCATTGACACAGGCAAGTCAAGGTTGCTAAATGCAGCATTACTATGACAGAACATATACTTTAAGAAATCTTTAAGTTAGTGTCCATGTTAAAATTACCATCGTGTAATTTCTCTATAAGTTGTTAATCTAATGCTATAGATATATAGCTGTATTCATATTGTTCTATGCTATAAATGTTTGTACTATAATACTATTAATGCCAGAAACCTAAGAATAAACAAATATCAGTCTCATTCATCATTCCAATGTCTTCATTCAAACAGCTTGGTTGTTAGTGAAGAGTTATTGATACCTATACTTTGTTTATTCACTCAGCAATTCACATAGGCGCTAGGCTGGTAGCTGAGAATACAGTGATGAGCAAAAAAACCCATAAAAGTCATGATATTGGGGACAAGAGCCTACTAGTCTCAAAAAGGAAGTGCAGTCATCAAACAATAATAGAAATGAATATATTGTTACAAACCATAGTGAGTGCTATGCAGAAAATGCATAAAGTGTTCTGGGACATGGGCTATGCAGAGGGGTTATGCAGGGGCGATCTATCGGAGGAAGTGGTTATTTGGATGGACACCTGAAATTGACAAAATGATAACTAAGTGTGGGAGTTAGTGTAGGAGAAGAGGCTGCCCTAGAGGTAGAGAAAAGCATGTGAAAATCTATGAAGCAAAACTGGGCATGAATTTCACTTCAAAGCACAGGAAGGAGACCTGTGCAGCTGGAGCTGTTAGCAAAAAGAGTGAGACCACAGTCAACTCTAGAGGCGGCTGCCATCACCCCAGGGCCCTGAGAATGCACACAGGAAGAGGGCTTTGCCCAGTCCTCTCGGGAAATGGGCAGGTCAGTGACAACTAGCAACAAAATACCAAGGACAAAAATTAGGGTCTGAGAGGATAGCTAGTGCAGGAAGTCTACCTGTAACTGTAAAAAAAAAAAAAAAAAAGCATGGAGGTGTGAAGAGAGGAACCCAAACCAAAATTCTATGGGAAAGCCAATAATTAGGAGTCCAGACACCAGTTTATCAACATCAAAGAGGACATGTAAAGAAAGAAGTCAGATGGAACGCAGACATTCACCTATCGTTTCTCTCCCAAATTTCATAGCTTACATTTTTTTCCCCGGTTTTTACTTATAAAGGATAATTGTGCTGAAAAAAAAAATGTACCATCACCTGACCAGAAGTTTGAGGAAGGGACAAAGTGGATGGGAAACTGAAGGGAAATAAGAACCAATAAAACAAGAACAAACAAACAAAAACCCCACCCAGCCTAAAACACAAATAAGACAAAAGTACTTGAGTGAATGTGTATTTTATAATAATTGTTTATAGTGAAAAGTCCCATTAATGAGGGTTTTATTTTCACTGCAGTTTTCTAATATACTTATAATATGGTGCCTTGTGTGCGCATTAGTTGAATAGTTTCAGGAGGCCAGGCTCTGTCAGGAGAGTAGGTAAGACACCTGGAAAAACAGTCCTGGGCAATTGATCTCCGATTCATCCATTCTTACAGTCAGTACTCAGGAATGTGCCAGGGTGGTCACGAGTTAGTTTGCATCTGGTGAACGTTAGAAAGATAATCAAAGTCTCCATAACAGTGAAGAGTGATCAAGAGGGAGTAAAAACCTCTGAGCGATGGCAAGAAAGATTCCTTAAAAACCTTTAAGTGTTCTCTCTGTCAACAGATGATGCTACCAGGTAAGACACCCCAGTGGGAGATGACAGCCAGGTAAGTCTTCCCTCCCACAGGGAGATGGTGATTGCGCCCTGCAGAGCGGTTCGGTGGTAGCAACTTATATCTTTTCTATTTCCATTTAAGGAAGTTGCATTATATACCTGAAGCTTTACTCTCTTCCAGTCAACACAAGCATCTTTATAAAAACTGTATTAGTATCTATTTCTTTAAAAAATGAATAAATAAAAATTATCTTTGAGAAGTCCTTGAGAAAAGTCCACAGAGCAACCAAAGTATCTCTTAAGCATCCAGCACAAGTGATTTTCCTCAACATTGGAACAGACATATTTCTTTGGTTAAACACTGAAAAAAGGCTTGGCTTACATTTAAAAACCATGCTATGAAGGTACAAATCTATAGCTTTAATCATACAGTCATACTAAATGTGGTGAATGCTTTTACTACAAGAGGCACCTGGATGCTAAATGTGATGGAAAGAACAGCAGTTTGACATCTCCCATCTGAGATTTGTTCCTTCTGGGACAAAAGTGATTCAATAGAATGACAGGCAAAAATCAACCACCATATTTAAATTCTTGTTTTTCGTTATGTTTTCCTTATAATGTAATTTAATTATGGAAAGTTACATATGACTATAATTCTACCATAAAAGTAAGAGTCCTGTCAGATATACTTTAGGTTTGTGTGCGAGCTACATGCTCAGTCATATCCAACTCTTCGCAAGCCTCTGGACTGCAGCCTGCCAGGCTCCTCTGTCCATGGGGATTCTCCAGGCAAGAATACTGGAGTGGGTTGCCATTTCTTTCTCTAAGGCATGTTCCCCACCCAGGAATCCAACCCAATTCTCCTTTGTTTCCTTCATTGGCAGGCAGACTCTTTACCACTGCATCACCTAGGAAGCCCACTTTACAGGCAACAAAAATGATGAGTAGCCTAGGCACAATTGTCAGAGCAATTCATTAAGAAGTAGCCCTTAGATAAGCAACGTAAGTCAGAACTTTTCCTCTTCTTTTGAAGTAGTAAAGGGTGCTAACGCTGTTTCCCCCCAAAAGCAAACAATTCACCTGGAGTAGGAGTGTGATGAGTGTTGGAACTGGAGAAAGAAGAGCAGTGAGGTAACTGCAAACCTCCATATTGATAGGAGAGGGGGGAAAAAAAGAGATGAATCAAGTACTTGTCTCCAGGACAAATTGTTAAGATAATTGTTCTCTAAGGTGAGTTTTCTGACACAAGAAAATCTGAGACCAGAAAAGCAATGAAGAATACTGGATCATTTAAGATCCAAATGAATGATAGGGAACCCTGCCCCCACATCCAAAATCAAGCTGTTCACAGACTCTACCTAGATACATATCCTATTCAATCCTGAAAGAATATTGAGAATCACTAAACATTTGTGAAGATAACTAGCAAAAATCAATCTAAGGGAAATTACTGTTCAAATAAGCAATCTTGTAGTTTATATTATGTCTCCCCCAACATTCCAGATATCTATTGCTATATAATGAACTACCTACCTTGTAGCTAAACAGAACTATTTTTACCATATTTCACCATTTGGGGGTCAGGGGATCGGGCAGGTCTCAGTTGGGTGACTTTTTATTCCTTATGCCATTGACTGATGTCACTTGGTTATACACAGCTGACAGATCAACTCATCTACAGTTTGCAAGACAGGTTTATCCACATGCTCACTGCCTTGGTGGGAAAGCTAGAAGAATGGACTTAGTTGGAACTGCCAGAGAACCTGTAAGTTGCCTGTAAACACGACAGTCTCAGGGTATTCAAACTTCTTACACTGTGGCTGTCTTCCCCAGAGCAAACATTCCAAGAAACCCAGATGGAAGCTGCAAGGAATCTCAGGAGCTAATTCTTGGAAATTCGACAAATATCATTTCTGCCCACATTTTAATGATCGAGAAAAACTAAGGCAAAACCAAACTCACAGGTAGAGAATTAGATTCTGTCTCTCAATGGGAGGAATGGGCTCCCTGGTGGCTCAAATGGTAAAAAATCTGCCTACAATGCAGAAGACTAATGTTTGATCCCTGGGTTGGGAAGATCCCCTGGAGAAGAAAATGGCAACTCACTCCAGAATTCTGCCTGGAGAATTCCATGAACAGAGGCAGCCTGGGGTCACATTCCATGGGATCAAAAAGAATCAGACTCGACTGAGTGACTAACACTTTCTCTTTTCTCAATGGGAGGAATAGCAAAAAAATTCTGATCACCTTGAATCTACCAGAGATGGATAGTTTTCACCGATGACCACATTGGAATAACTATTACTGGAAAAATCCTCTTGCAGTAAACTGGGAAAATGTATGAAACAGCTGTCTTCAGACACTGGATAAAAAGCATAAAAGAATATGATCTCTGAGAAAAGAGAAATAAATGAAGTGGCCCCAACAGTCACTGGTTTGCTGCCTAGAGGCACTTCCCAGACATCAGTTTGAGGAGAGAAAACCTAAGTAGAGCAAATGATGTTGATGAGCTGACTAGACAGAAGTAAAATTGAGGGAAGGCCAAGGTGACTGAAAACTGCAGAGCAGAGTACAAAAGAAAGGTGGAAACAATGCAGAAAATGGGGTTATTGATGGCACCAAGACACAGGAAAATTTGGAGGTGATGAAAATGAGCTATATCTTGATTGGAATAGGAGAAGGAAATGGCAACCCACTCCAGTGTTCTTGCCTGGAGAATCCCAGGGATGGTCGAGCCTGGTGGGCTGCAGTCCATGGGGTTGCTGAGGTCGGACACGACTGAGCGACTTCACTTTCACTTTTCACTTTCATGCATTGGAGAAGGAAATGGCAACCCACTCCAGTGTTCTTGCCTGGAGAATCCCAGGGACGGGGAGCCTGGCGGGCTGCCGTCTATGGGGTCGCACAGAGTCGGACACGACTTAAGTGACTTAGCTTATACAAGGAAATGGCAACCCACTCCGGTGCTCTTGCCTGGAAAATCCCGTGGACAGAGAATCCTGGTAGGCTACAGTCCATGGGGTCACAAAGAGTCGGACACGACTGAGTGACTTTACTTTCTTTTCTATACACATGAGTATATGCATTTATCAAAATCTATCTAACTACTTAGGGCATCAGTGGTAAAGGGTGGCTCACTAGTAGAGAATCCACCTGACAATGCAGGAAACATGGGTTCTATCCCTGGGTCAGGAAGATCCTCTTGGAGAAGAAAATGGCAACCCACTTCCAGTATTCTTGCCTAGGAAATCCCATGGACAGAGGAGCCTGGTGCGCTACAGTATATGGAGTCACAGAAGAGTCAGACATGACAACAACTAAAACAATAACAAACATCTTACTTAAAATATGACTATTTTATGGTAAGTACATTATACCTCTAAAAAAAGTTCATTTATTAAAAATAAAATCTGTATCTTAACACGTGTATATCTGTGGTGGATTCATGTTGATGTACAGCAAAACCAATACAATATTGTAAAGTAATTAATCTCCAATTAAAATAAATAAATTTATATTTTAAAAAAATTCTGTATCTTATAAATGAATAACAAGTATCTCTGAAATTAAGTTCAAAAGGTGGGATAAATATGAATTGGACTCAGTTGAAGACCAAATCAATGAGCTAAAAGGTCAAAAGCAATGTTTCTTAACCCAAAAGGATAGTCAATATCACACATTATAGAATAGTTGGATATTGCAGATAATTAAAAAGTTCCAGCAGTCATTAATAGGAATGATATAAAGATGAACTAGAGAGGAGGAATGAGGAATTTTTTACAAGAAAAATACAACTTCTTAGAACTGAAGAAAGTCAAAGGACCTGTACCTTTTTTTCTGAGTACAAAAAAAAAAAAAACAAAAAAACAGAGCTAATGAAAAAAACTGTTTTAATACCAACACAAATACTGGTAAAATTTTAGGATTCTCAGGAAAACAAGAAACTTCTAAAAGCTTTCAGATACAGAACAGTCCACAAAGGAAAAGGATTGAATGGAATCAGATTTTTCATTGGCAACACTGATTGTTAGAAGATAATAAAGTGATGACTTTAGTTTTCCAGGGGAAAAAAATGATTTATAGTCTAAAAATTTGAGCCAAGGCAAACTAGCATTTAGTTTTGAAGGTAGGATAAAGATATTTTCAGACAGACAAGAACTCTGAAAATGTATCCTCTTGAGATTTCTCGAAATACCTCAGATTTTTTATTTCTGTCCCTATTTGGCTAACTGCTGCCTTGTCTCTCTGCCTCTGGTCTTGCCACATCCCATACCTTTTTCTTTTTGCAGCTGGAATGATGTTTAAAGGCATATCTCATCATGTGCTCCTCTAATCAAACCCTTCACTGAATTTTTTTCTCCATGCTCATCACCAACCACTTTTCTTTCCTTCCATCTGCTTTGAGTCTCCTAAGAGTCATTCCTTCTCTCCCATTTCTCCCTGGGCTTAGTCTCAAAGTTACCTGCTTTAGAATGTAACCTGCTCTAGAATGTTACCGGCTCCTTCTGATTGCCTCTACTGAAAATACTCTTCCCTTCATTCCTTACCTTCCTTCAGGTCTTCCTTAGTACTGATGTTAATTACTTATAAAAGTGTTCCATGACTGCACTCCCATCTCTGTTCTTTCATCATAGTAGATTTGACTCCCTTGTTATTGACCTTAACAGCATCTGTACTTTTACTTATAGTAATTGTATTATACACCCATAACTTTGCATAATTATTTTACATAGTTTGTATAATTATTCAATGCCCTTTTCCCCAATAGGCAGCAAGTCTCACCTACTTGTGGATGAGAATGCTGTCTGTCTCTAATATTTGTTCTTCACTTCTCTAATAACAGACTAGATTTTCCAGTCTCCCCTGGCTCCTGTGGCTAAGTCCTGGTTACTGGGGTGTGAGCACAACTTCTGGATTGTGTTTTTAAATGAAACAGGTTTGATCCTCACATCCCCATTTTACCTTTCTGCTTGCTCATAAGCCATCATAAGCTTACTATGGTCAAAACCTTAGGGACAGAGGATCAATAAGGCAGAGACAAATATCCATGACTCCAATGGGTCCAACTTCATTCCAGTCCTGGAATAATGTTCTTAAATGGTCACATTAATGAGAAAAGAAAAATACTCCAGATTCAGCTGTCAGACCCCAGCCTTATTCCTGAGAAATACTTGCTCCTTTCCCCCAAAGAAGCAACTCTAAAATTGCCTCTAATTTCATTTATGGTTTCTTACATGCTTTTTCCTTTCACTCATAGGTACCATAAATATTTATTATATTCAATGATCTACTTATATAATCTTTCAATTTTTTTATTATCCAGTTATCTGGATGACCTCTATAAGACCCACTGCTTCCACATTATCAATCTTAAATTATAATGGGGAAAGAAGATGTAACCACAAAATACCTTCTTACAAGTTATATTTGGAGTCCTAAATGTGTCCGCACCTCAAGGAGATATAGGATATCCATGTCAAAATAAGCAAAATACAAGTCAGTATGAAAAGGTCTTGTTGTCCCCTGAGTTTCAAGGGCCACTGGCAAGGACAACTCACACACAGATTTGGCAGTTGTTTGTATAAGTCTAAGAATCTGTGGCCAATTGCAGTAGCCTCTTCATGGATCTACTTAATTCCACTATGAACCCCTCAAATCTTTCTAAAATGAAAATCTGATCATGTCACTTTCCCTGCTCAAAATCCTTCATTGGATTTCCGTCACTCTTGGGATAAACACCAAAATCCTTGCTGTGGCTTGCGAGCCTCTGCAGCACCCTCTGTAGTAGTATCCTCATGTCTCCTCTCTCTTGCTTACTGAGTGACAGCCCCATTTACCTGTCTTCAGTTGGCTCCAAAGTCCTGTCTCCTTCACCCTAAAGAGCCTCTACTCAGGATGTTCCTTCCTTTTGCTTGACATATTCTTTCCCCCATCATGCGTCCCTCGACTTACTTACCTACTCAAATGTCACATATTGGGGAAGTACCCCTTGGCTGAATCTTCAGACTTACTCACATTCCCCATTCTAAACATGTATGCGTGTGTGTGCTCAGTCACTTCAGTCGTGTCTGACTCTTTGCAACCCCATGGACTGTAGTCCACCAGGTTCCTCTGTCCATGGGGATTCTCCAGGAAAGAGTGGGTTGGAGTGGGTTGCCATGCCCTCCTCCAGGAGATCTTCCCCACCCAGGGATCAAACCAGCGTCTCATGTGTCCTGCATTGGCAGGCAGGTTCTTTACCACTAGCGCCACCTGGGAAGCCCCTGTACATGTATACTCATATTTCCTCATGGAACTTACACAGTTGTAATTAATTTACCTATTTGTAAGCATGTTTGGTTTTCCCATCCAAGTACTAACCAGGCCCTACCCTGCTTAGCTTCCAAGATCAGACAAGACCAGACATGTTCAGGGTGGTATGGCCGTAGACTGTAAGCATATTTGGTTTTTTTATTTGTCTGGTCACACCGTGTGGCTTGCAGGATCCTAGTTCCCTGACTAAGAATCAAACCTGTGACCCCCTGCAGTGGAAGTACAGAGTCCTAACCACTGGACTGCCAGGGAATTCCCTTAATTTTTATTAAAATATAGTTGATTTACAATGTTGTGTTACTTTCAGGTCTTTAGACAAGACTATTTGATTCAAGTATCTCCCCACTATTGGCTACAAGGCTCATGAGAGCAGGTACCATGTCTATTTTGTGCACTATTATATCTCATGTCCTTTGAGGGGACTTAATAAACACTGGTTGAATAAAATGAATGAATAGGATATGATTTGTAGGTAAGGGTAGAAGGCACGCCTGCCTATCTTTTCTAACAGAGCCTGGAATTCTCTTTATTGCTTTAATCTAATCTAACAGGGATTAACGGTTTCTGGAATTTGATTGTTGAGCCTGAAATATATGCTTATCAGGCTCTATTTCCATCTGTGACTACCAACCAGAAGCAATGTGAAAGAAAAATGCCCCTGTGGAAACCCCTGCTGTGTACATAGTGTTCTGGGGTTGTAAACTCAAGTGTGGAAAGGGTGGGGGAGGCTTCCTGGAGGGGAGGTGGCCTGCTGTGTGGAGGTTATGAGCTCAGACTTTCCAGCCCAACCTCTGGTTTTGAATCTCCATCCCATCACTCATGAGCTATTACTCAGAGGCAGTTTTCTGTCTTCTCTGTGCCTCCGTTTTCTCAGCTATAAAATGGAGCTAACTATTGTGTACCTCATAGGATTAAGGAGTTAGTACTAAAGCACTTAGAAGCCTGAAAATGAAGTGAAAGTCATTCAGTCATGTCTGACTCTGTGACCCAATGGACTGTAACCCACTAGGCTCCTCTGTCCATGGAATTTCCCAGCAAGAATACTGGAGTGGGTTGCCATTTCCTTCTCCAGGGGATCTTCCCAACCTAGGGATCGAACCCTAGTCTTCTGCATTGCAGGCAGATTCTTTTACCTCTGAGCCACCAGAGAAGCCCTTAGAAGCCTGACAGAGGACAAGTATTTGTATGTGTTTGTAGGTATAACATATTACATGGGACATGCCAGAGAGCTAAAAACACATTGCTAGTCACAACAGTCAAGTGTGTATAAACGCAACTTCAGAGGTTTTAGGTCCTGTAGACCCCCTTCTCACCATCCTCGACACACTGCTTTGGATTAAGGAATTGTGCCTCTCAGGCGTTTCCTGTTCCATACAGTTGTCCTCTCTCAACAGAGAGCGATTTCACCACAGCCAGTCCCAGCAAGGTCCGAGTGCAAGGCCTGAGATGACTCATTTTAATAAACAAGGGTGGGAGAGAAGTAGTTCATTGAAACTAGTGAATTTTTACTGAGAGGTGGAGACCTAGCCAGCTGTTCCCCATTCCTCATGCTCTCAGCCTCCTTGGTGTATGGCTGGTCTGTGTGGCCAGGCCCTTTGCACCTAGAAACCCTCCATGAAGAGCTTCTTGGTGGATTGTGAGCAGAGTGAGGGGTGGCACTTCTGACTATGTCAGTAAAGCAGGTGCTCCTTTACACCTGCAGAGGGTCTGCCAGAGGACTTCGACTTCCTGAGTGGGGCAGAGCTGCTCCCCTAATTCCAATCTAAGGTTTCTTTGTGATGGGGGTTTAAATTGAAGCCTAAGTTATTTCAATGGGACTTCAGTACTGAGAAGCTTGAAGAGCTTTGTATTTAAAACTAGCCTTGCTGTTGAAACTATAGATTCCTATTAGACTGTTACGTGAGCAAAGAATAAACTCATTATTTATTTTATCTCTAAACCACTGAGACTTGGGGCCATCTGTTATAGCAGTTGGCCCATTCTGACCAACACCCAAGGCCTGGGCCAGGCACCCTGAGCAGTTTATTTAAGTCAGTTTCAACTGAAGTTTCCATGTCCATTATAATTGAGATGTGCTGTTCGAGTGCCATGGCCTTCCCCAAGATTACTGTGAGGTCTGTGAAGCTATATTATTCTACTCAGCTGTGGCACTGACCTCTTTGTTCTGCAGAGTTAGAACTTACTCAGGCCATTATCCCTTTCCCCAGTGGCTCAGATGGTAAAGAATCTGCCTGCAATGCAGGAGATCAGGGTTTACTCTCTGGGTCATGAAGATCCTCTGGAGAATGGAATGGCTACCCAGTCCAGTATTCTTGCCTGGAGAATTCCAAGGACAGAGGAGCCTGGCGGACTACAGTTCATGGGATTGCACAGAGTCGGACATGACTGAGCAACTAACACACACACACACACACACATGCCATTTATCAAGCACTTTTCTTAACCACGGCAGCACCAACTAAATGTGAAATGGAATCCCGACTCAATTTCCACTGCCCTTCCCCTGTAAATTCCACTCTTGCAGTCCTTCTGTTGTTTGATTGAGTTTACTGAAGGTGGGAGTCCAGTGAGACAGGGCAGGCATTCACCACGTACCTTCCACAGCGGGCCTTTTCCCTTCAGTCTTTTACCGCTACTCCACTTTATCAACTTTTTTTGTTGTTGTTGTTGAAATAGGTGTTTTATTTATTTTTTTTAATTATTTTTATTTTTTCTAATTTTATTTTATTTTTAAACTTTACATAATTGTTGATAAAACAGAAAATCCTCCACCTCACTGCAATCCCTTTTTCTTCTCAACTCTCCGCCTTAGTCTGCCCTTAATTTGAGACCATAACATTTTTCTCCCCTTCATAGGTACTTCAGTAGTTTTAATTTAATGAAATTCACTTCTAAACCCTAACTTACTCTATCTAGGCCCATCTTTGTCATGCCAAACTCATTAAGGTCATCGTCAGTGCAAAAGGGTGCTCCACATTTCAGGATCCTTTCACAAAGACACAAAAACCACACAATCACTCCCATGGGAGGTATACTGTCTCATGGAAAAGATAAGACAAACACACAAATTACTATAAATCAGAGTATAATATTGCATCTCATCAAACAAGCTAGTTCGTTCAGGACTCTGGGGGAACAGAGCAAATCTGGCACGGTTGCTCTCCTCACTGTCACTAACATCTCTCAGCTCTGGGGGAATTAAAAATTGGTTCCCTTCCCCAAAGTGGAAAGACCTTTGGTCGACAGTTTTTTAACTTCATGGTGGTCTTCTCTCTCCCTGTGGAGAGAGAATTAAATCCTAACTAACTGTCCATGCTAACCGCTCAAACAGTAAATTGAGGCCACAGAGGCAATTCCAATTCAACGTTTCTTTTTGTCGTGTGAGCTTAAATTGGAACCCTAGGGTTATTTTAATGATACTTTTTTGCTGAAGAGTATTATGAATGGCTTCATATTTGATACTAGCCTTGTTATTGAAGCTATAGATAAATGACTCTCAGTAATAGTAACCTTTGATGCTTCAATTCTGGAATATTACATTTTAAATAAAGTACAAGGCAGAAAACAACTCAGCACCTTAAAAGTCTTCTGGAATAGTTTGATTTCATCATATTACTGATTCTGAGCCAAATGGTTTATTGTATCAGATGATATAAATTAGAGTGCAGAAGAGAATACAGAGCGATTATAATCATCCATTACAGGGCTGATATTTGTTAGAAAGTGTTAATGTATTTTCATTGCTAAGAGTCCACTGAAAATGCTATGATAGTATGATACAGATACTATCACAGTAGTATGATCCCTGAATAAAAGGCTCATATTATTATTAATTTAGTCTCATAGCCAAATGTGTTGTAATTGATAAATTGAAACAATAACGCTTTGTTCACTTAAGATAATACACTTTTAGTTTTGAAAATACTTGTTTCCCACTTTTGAGTATCTGAATGTGACTTTCACAAAATTAACTAGTAATCAGAATTGAGATGTAAATCCAACTATCCATATCCCATGGATAATAAGTAATTATTCTAATTAGCAACCAGAATTGAGGTTGTTATCCCATACATTCCTAAATCCATATTACTTTGATTTTTTTTTATGTTGTTTCATTGTTGTTTTTGTTTTATTTTGTTTTTTGGAGGGCCCCCACACCACTCAGCATGGAGGATCTTAGTTCCCTGACCAGAGATTGAACTGGTGCCTCCTACCATGGAGCACAGAGTCTTAACCACTGGTCCACTGGGGAAGTCCCCATGTTCCTTTGATATTAATATTTCTGTGGTTGAGGAGAGAAGAATGCAGGGACTGAACACTGAGAACCAAAGGCTTGTCTACTTGATTTTTACCTTAGACAATTGAGGTATCTGTTCTGATGAATTTGTTTCAGCACTTTCAGTAAGATTCATTATGATGGTAGAAAATTAGAAACAACTTAATTGACCAACAATAGGATATTTGACATACCAATTACAGTTATAGTACAAGGGAAAATACGTGAGATTTAACAAAGATGGTGTAGCCGTATACTTTGGACGTGGAAATATATTCACAAAATATATATATAGTCACAGAAAAAATTCTGAAGGATATACAGCAAAGTATTGATTGTGGTTTTCTCACTTGGTAGTAGTAAGATCATAGAAATTTTTTCAAAAGTTTGCTAATCACATGTCACATATCTTGACAACAATCATATATTGCTTATAATCAACATATACACATAACATATTTATATAACATATATATACACAAAACACTCACATACAAATCCAGACATTTTGTGGCTTTAGAGGTAACATGTTATAGTTTAGCAATTCTGTTGAACCATAAGTTCAGACCAGCAAGAGTAAAAATGATGAAAAGGCTACAGGTTTTCTCCTTGAGACACATTTCTGTGGGCCCTTTGTGTGTGTGTGTGTGTCCTGTAAACCTGAAATAAGATTATGCACAATCTGTATATTTAAATTAAGTGTGTATTTGTGGAAAGTCTGTGTTTGTGTTAAGACTCTTCCACAGTTCCTAGCATATAAATGTAAGTATCACAATAAATGTTAGTTTCCCTTTCCCTTGGGGATTTGATGGGTGGTTTAGAAGGGGCTATAATAATACAAATGCATAGAATTTTTTTTTTAATAGCAGGAAAGAAGTTAGATTCTGTAATTAACCTAATATTAGATCGACAGTTACACCAAAGACTTTACCTTCTTTTGTGTTTATTAATAATTTAGCTATAGTGGTGTGCAAAGGAAGTGGTGTGTATTTACAGAGAAAATATTGAAACCTCAGTTGAAGATAAGGTTATACAGTCTGGTAATAAAAATGTGTGCATGTGTAATATATTACTATCTTTTCCGTGTTGACTGCAGCTCTAGTGAGTCAAAGCTGGTTATTTCCTCCATAAGACCGGGTTGTTATGGAAAGAGCATTTGCTGATTTCATGATTCTAATCTTGTCTCTGCTACTGACTGGTGTGATCTTAGGTAACAGATAAATGTTAAGTTCAGGTTTCAAAATAAATCTGACACCCTCCATAGAAAGGGCCCCATTTAATGTGTATCTGTCTACATAGTTATAAGTATATGCTTATGGATGTGATACGAATCCATAAGCTAAATACACAAAGTTCTTATAGTCTTAAGCTGAGAATTTCAGAGTCCATAAACTAGACTTATCACTCTTTTATAAGCCATCTAAAAATAGATTATACCTTTTGTGAAGTCAGTTGCCCTGGAACATTAAAAATTAAACATTAAAAATAGAGAGATGAGCACACAAGTTACTTTTCATAATCTCTGCTTCTTACTGCCTTTGGATTTTCTGCTAGTTTTCTGGTGGTGAGTATGCCATGCTGAGACAAAGGCAAATTGCTAGGCTGGGAATATGATCTGGTTTCATGTTTTGAGAATATATCTCTGTATACCCTCAAGTCACCTGGTGTATTCCAGGCTTATAGTCTCAATAATGATAATAACTATTATTTGTTCTTTGCTATTGTTTTTCAAAAATATTTTACATGCAATAATTTATTTACTCTTAATTTTATTGATGAGGAAATGAGGCACTGAAAGGTTAATTAATTTGCCTAAGTTTACTAGGTTACTAGTGAGAGGCAGAGCTGAGACTCAAACTTAGAGCATTGGTTTTGGAACCCTACCCTTAATGATTCGCTGTGCAGCCTTCTCAATGGGATGACTGCCAAGTTCCATGAGGGGAGAGACTGAGACTCTTGTATTCTCATTTTATTCACAGAGTCTGGAGTCTGGTTCTGGGTATATATTCAATAAATATATCTAAATAATGAATAAATGATATCTGTGTTCTTCAAAGCAGTTGCAAGGTATTTTGCAAATGATTTGTTTTGAATAATAAAGTACCAAAACTTCAAAGTGTCAACTTAAAAAAAAAAAAAAAGAGCAGAATCAAGGTTGACTGGGAAACGGTATCATTCTTTACTCATCTGCCATTTGATTTGTAATAAACAAGCCCAAATATCTCAGTGACTTAACACATGATAACATGTCCCCTGTAGGTTGAGCAAGTTGGCAGGGCAGCTGTTCTCACACAATGCCTCAGTACACAGGCTGCTTCCACGTACCCTACCATCCCAACACAGGGCTCAGAAAAGAAGCTGCAAGGTCAAGCAGTTTACACCTCAATCTGAAGAGACATGTAAATTACACACCTCTTCCCCTAAGAAGTGATTGGCCAAAATAGTTACACAGCCCCCACTAATCACATGGGATCGCATCAGGGCATCTTCTGTGTTCTGAGAAGAGAACTGGATACAGGCAAGCCCTACTGATGTCTTCCATAGAGAAAAAGGAGTGGGCACTTAGGAGGTGCTGGAATTTCCCATAACATTAGAAAGATCTATTGAAATGTGCTATGCTGACTATTTTTTCCTTAGGAGTAGGAGAGAAATAGGAAGTGGGAAGACATAATTTAAAAAGCACAAGGAGAAGATGTTATCCTGTCTCTTTTCTGCTTAGGAGTTGGAGAATTTGTACAATTTGTCATATGCACATACAGAATGAAGAAAATCACCTTACCACCCAACAAAACAAAGGGCTTCCAGGTGGCTCAACTGGTAAAGAACCTGCCTGCTAATGAAGGAGACACAAGAGATGCGGGTTTGATCCCAGGGTCAGGAAGATCCCCTGGAGAAGGGGATCCCACTCCAATATTCTTGCCTGGAAAATTCCATGGACAGAGGAGCCTGGTGGGCTGTGATCCCTGGGGTCTCAAACAGTTGGACATGACTGAACACTCATGCACACATACAAACAAAACATTTCAATGGGTAAAAGAGTTAAATATAAAAAGAAAATATACACAGATATTTTCAAACATATAGGAAAGTAGGTTTATTTCCTTAGACTAGAGAAGTCCATCTTAAACAAGATAGTACAAATCTATGGAGGAAAAAGATTGATTTTTAACTACAGGCAAACTTAAACTCCTCTTTGACAGAAGACACTGCAAACAAAATTGAAAGAAAATTGACATACAGGGAGAATATATTTACAACCCGTCCAACAGGAAAAAGGATTATCAAAATATACAAGGAATCCTAAACATAAAAAAGACCAAAAAACAAAGCATTGAAAAGGAAATACCAAGTGGCAATAATATTTTGAAAAGATACTTTACCTCACTAGTAACAAAGAAAAAGCAAATTAAAACAGCAATGAGACACTTTTAACTCATGAGATTGGCAAAAATCACAACAGTGAATGAGTCTCAGAAACACTGATAAGAGTTATACCTTCCTATGTCATGTTGGTAGGAATTTGAATGGTGATGTCTTTCTGAAGGATATGTGGCAGTAGTTATTACAATATACATTCCATTCAACCCAGAAATTCTACCTCTAGAATTCTATCCTATAGAAATTTGTATGTATGCAAAAATGCATGAACAAGGACATTTGTTAAAGCCTTATGCATAGTAGGAAAAAAGAAAACAAGTCAAGTATTCACCAATATTGAAGCATGAGGTAAATTATACTGCACCTATGTCAGAGACTATCACACAGCAGTAAAAAGGAGTGAGAGGAAGGTAATCAGAAACAGCAGGAAAAGTAAGAGCAAAACTCCATAATACAAGGTATGCTGTTAATATTTTTTAATATGGCATGATTTTGAGCAATTAGTAGACTGGGATAAGGAGAATTCATTGTAGTATTAGCTATCAACAGCGCTGTGACCTTGGAACAACAGAGAAGAAAGCACATTACATTGTTTATCTCTGCAGTGAACAATATTTATAGTCATGATAATGTAAGTGTTCTTCGTACTTCCTGTCTCTCAAAATCAACCTATAGAGCAAAAGACTTGATTAAGATTACAAAAGATTCAAAAAGTTACCAAAAATTGTTACCAACCATAACAATCTTACAGTAAAATGGTGGAAGGGGCTGGGAAGCATGGTGGCAAGGATCAGTGAGCTAACATCGTTTTTCTGAATATAGTTGATTTATAATGTTGTGTTACCGTCACGTGTATTGCACAGTGAATCAGTCATATATATATTCTTTTTCAGATTCTTTTCCCATATAGGTTATTTTTTTGAATTGGGGTATAGATGCTTTACAATGTTCTGTTAGTCTCTACTGTACAAAGAAGTGAATCAGTTATATGCATTCATATGTCTTCTCCCTCTTGCCTCTCCCTCCCACCCTACCCCTCCATCCCACCCACCTAGGCCATCACAGAGCAACAGACTGAGCTCCCTGTCTTATACCGCAGGTTCCCACTATCCATTTTACACGTGGTAGTGTATATATGTCAGTCCTAATCTCCCAATTCACCCCACCACCCTCCCTGCCCACCCTACTATGCTCACAGACAGATGTTCTCTACATCTGAATCTCTATTCCTGCCCTATTAATTGTGTTAACATCCTTATTCTCAGAGGAGGGAGAAACATTGTCAGGAGGCAGTTTTGCTTGGTCTGCATTGTTTCAAATTTTTGTAATGTGAATGTATTCATATACTCTTTGTGCACTTAAAAAATTGAAATTGTTTAATTCAAATTTTAAGAAAAAGAAAAAAAAAGTGAGAATAATTTTTGAAAGCCTTCAAAGATCTAATTTAAGTATCTAGATACATCTGTGAATGTATTTTTATCCAATTATCTGGAAAAATACTTCTATTTTTCATTTCAGTGTGCAGAATAGAATCATTCTTAAAATTCAGTACATTTTAAAGATGTTTCCTAGTATATTCATATAAGGAATTTAAAGTGTTCCTCTTGAATTTTCCCTTTCAAATCAACATGTATTAAGTAACACACTTGAAATTTTTATTAATATTATAGCAATATAATACCAAATGAGAAAAACAGAACAAAAACATCATCCTAAAATAATTTTAAAAGTATTTAATTATCCAAAATAATTATCTCTTAAGCCCCAATTATAATATATTATGACATTACTGAAATGCCAACTGTCTTGGGTCATAGATAAAAGTGGTGAAATTAAAAAAAAAAAATTCACTCCCGGTCTAATAGTCAACATCTATCTACTGTTTAAAAACACTCTGTTGTCGTCCAAGTTCCTGAGCTATGTAGCTTCCAATCACACGTTAAAATGATGGGGGAGGTTGAGGCATAAAAATGTGTTAATAAGAGCTACTTCTACTCTAACATATTATTTGTTCCCTCTGTATCTTCCCTAATGAGCAGGATGGTGCCTGCCATATCCTTACACAAAGCATCAAAGAGCGTCTGCCTCCTAGAGTCTGGAGGGCGCTGGGTCTCTACTGACTTCACAGTCTTGAGACCCAGGAGGTGAGGTGACAAAGGCTGCCCATCACCATGATGAGAGGAAAAAGCCAATGCTTACTGCTTTTTCCCTTCTGCCTGCAGTCTCTCACCAATGCATCTGGTTGGCAGAGCCCAGATAGTATCTGAAACCCTGCTGGCAATGAAATATGAGAACTGTTGTTCTCAGGTTTCCAGACCCTGCAAAACAGGGGATAAGTGAGTTCAAAGGGGCCAGATATGCATGGACAATATCTGACCCATTTGTGTATTATCAAATTGATATGGGTAAGCATTATTTGACTAGTATAGAAGAAGCTTTGAAAGTATATAGAGAAGACCAATTAACTGGCTGGAGAGGAGGAAGGAAAGAGAGAGAAAGCTAGACTTAAAGATGGAATGGGCTAAAGGGATGTTTGCTAGAGGTCTGCAGTAGTCCTTAACCACGAAAATTACACCATGAAAGCATCCTTTAGGGAGGCAGATATTGCTGTTGCACTGAAGAGGACTTTGTGTGTGTGTGTGTGTGTGTGTGTGTGTGTGTGTGTGTGTGTATAAAGAAGGAAGGGATGGAGAGACTTGAAATAAAGAAAGCTTGCTGTCCTAAGGTGCACTTTTAACAATCCACAAGTGAGGTTGCAGAGACTGTGAATTAGGATAAAAGTGGCAACAGTGGAAGCAAAGGGGCACATGTGAGAGACGTGGTCCCTGGGTCCAGAAAGAGAAACTAGTCCCCAAGAAGAGTCCAGTGTCCATCACACTAGACTCTGATCTGTGCCTTCATCCCCTGTCTCTTGGAGGAACAGCCAGCCCACAGCCGAGGAGCCAGCATGTCAGCAATTATCCTTTTCCAAGAAAGACTCCAGCTTTGCTTCTGCATTTTTATCTCCTTTCCCAGTGCCTTTGCAACAGTTCCACTAAATATAGAAATAAGGCGAGATGAGCTGAGGGGTTCCATCGTGTTCCCTCCCTCTCCCATTGCCTAAAGGAGAGCTCCTCTTTTGCCTCAAATCCAACGTTCTTACAACTCACAAACTGCAGTTTCTACTCCAACCCCACATGAACACGGCTTCCATCAGGTGATCTGACCATTCTTTCATTCAGTCACTCACATTCAGCAAACATTCATTGAGTAGCTACTCTGTGTCACGCTCCACTGAGGATTTAAAAGTTAAAATAACAACACTAAAACTCTTGCATTACGGAGCATACATCCTAGTAGGGAGAAGTTACATATAGAATACATTAGAAGCTAAGTGTGAAGAAGAAAAATAGTGCGATGCCCTCCTTTATAGAATTCATTTTTTTTTTTTTTTTGCTGCTGCTGCCTTTCTAAACATAAACTACTTTTCAAGATTCAAAGCAATTTTTTTTCTACTCCGTGCCTTGCCCAACCCTTTCAGCCCTCAACAGCCTCATCTTGTTCGATGCCTCTTATAGTCTGCTCACATCTTTGTGTACTGTTCATGCACACAACCCTCTTCACTTCTGAATAACATGTTCTAGAAGAGATGTGGTTACATGTAAACCTAGTAACTTGAGAATTTTTCTTTTAAATGTTCAGTGAGATCACATGACTTTTATAGAAAGATTTGTAAGAGACCAATCGATGTAATGAAATAGAGAAGTAAAACTGAAAGAAGAAGATATACTGACTTGTGT
Source organism: Bos javanicus (assembly GCF_032452875.1). NCBI lineage: Eukaryota > Metazoa > Chordata > Mammalia > Artiodactyla > Bovidae > Bos > Bos javanicus. The sequence goes on from NC_083868.1 coordinate 89,994,934, forward strand.
TGGATATTAGGTGTTAGGCAAAAAAATGAAAGGGTGAGGTCAAGGCTGAATTGGGACCGATTTACAAGAAATGAAGCGGTCTTTGTAGTGAAGCCATGGGACAGGAGAAGAAGGGGAGTAGAGGGAATGTATCTAGAGAAGAACATTTTAAGAGGAATGTTATGAGAGAAATATGCAAGAGAAAGAATATGAGGACATAGAAAAAGAATAGGTGGAGCAGTATCTGAAGGGAAAAAAGTGTTAATATCATTCTGTTCATGATAATATTCTAAGAAGCTGAATATTTATAACCAGGGAAAAGCTAATCAGAGGTATCCTTTGGACCAATCATCTTCAAATTTGGTAAGAAAAATCCACTGGCCTGTTTTTCAAAACTGTAAATTGCTAAATATCTTGCACATGTGCTTAGTCATTTTTGACTCTTTGGAACCCCACAGACTGTAGCCCGCCAGTTTCCTCTGTCTATGGAATTTTCTAGGCAAGAATACTGGAGTGGGTTGCCATTTTCTACACCAAAGGATTTTCCCAACTTGGGGATCAAACCCGCATTTCTTGCATCTTTTGCATTGGCAGAATTCTTTACCACTGCACAACCTGGGAATCCCAACCCTATCCCTAGACCAACTGAATAAGACTCTTTGGGCGAAATCACTAGGAATGTGTACTTCTGTTGATTATTTATTCTGATTCATTTAATCTGGTAAGTTTGGAAAACACAACTTGGCAAAGACTTTAATGGTGGGTATCAGGTTTTATTATCTGCAATACTTTCTGGTTGCCATTAGCTTTGAGAAGAACCATAAATAACAATGGCCTTAGTCTAGGATAATGCTGGCAAAGGTGGTGTGTCAGCTCTCTGCAAGTTTATACCATAAATCTATGGTATATACTGTTGATTGGCTGACCAAGAGTAATTCCAACTGCTTTGCTGTTTTAACTATAAAGTCTGAAAAAGTAGGACTTCCCTGGTGGTCCAGTGATTAAGATTCTGTGCTGGGCTTTCCTGGTGGTCTAGTGGTTAAGAATCCACTTGCCAATGCAGGGAACATGGGTTCAATCCCTGGTCTGGGAAGATCAAATGTGCTGCAGAGCAACTGAGCCTACAAGCCACAGCTACTAAGCATGCACACTAAGAGCACATAAGCTGCAGCTGCTAAGTCTGTGAGCTGCAACTAGTGAAACCCACATGCCTAGAGCCCGTGCTCCACAAGTGTATACCACCACAATGAGAAGCCCACACACAACACAAACAGAAGCTCCCACTCGCCACAACTAGAGAAAGTCCACACACAGCAATGAAGACACAGCATAGCCAAAAATTAAATGAATAAATAAATCTTTAAAAAAAAATTCTGTGCTTACAGTGCAGGGAGCACTAGTTTGATTTCTAATTGAAGAACTAAGATCCCCATGCCAGGTGGAGAGACCAAAGAAAAAGAAAAAAAGCAATAGTTTGAAAAAGCAATTCACTTTCCCATGTATCCTTGCTGCTAGATGGGTCCATGTGATACATATTGGCCATTTAGAGGTTTCCTGGGGGCTTCTGAAAATGCTTTCATTCTCTTGGTATAAAAGGCAGACATAACTAGTACCATCCCACACTTTCCTCCTAGTTGGATCCAGGTGTGACAACTCTCTAGTCATGGCAGCCATTTAAGGATTGAAGGGACCAAGCAGGAGGATGGAGAAGGCAATGGCACCCCACTCCAGTTCTCTTGCCTGGAAAATACCATGGACGGAGGAGCCTGGTAGGCTGCAGTCCATGGGGTCGCCAAGGGCCAGACACAACTGAGCGACTCACTTTCACTTTTCACTTTCATGCATTGGAGAAGGAAAAAGCAACCCACTCCAGTGTTCTTGCCTGGAGAATCCCAGGGACGGGGGAGCCTGGTGGGCTGCCATCTCTGGGGTCACAAAGAGTCGGACACGACTGAAGCGACTTAGCAGCAGCAGCAGGAGGACACGAGAGACTATGACCCTAACCTTGGGGATCTCCATTGCTTGTTGTGCTACAGGAGAAGGAGGAGGAGGAAGAGGAGAAACAGGAGGAGGGGATTTCTGTTCCTCTAAGTCATTTTTAAACCTGGTTTCCTGTTCCTTGCAACTGAAAACATTCCAAACTGTCAAAGTAGAAGTGGAGTAAGCCCAGGCCTGAGACAAGACTTCATCTCTAATAATTACTGATGTTGAGCTTCTTTTCATGTGTTTGTTGGCCACCTGTAAGTCTTCTTTGGAGAAATGTCTATTTAGGTCTTCTGCCCATCTTTTGATTGGGTTGGTTGTTTTTTAATATTGAGCTGCATGAGCTGTTTGTGTATTTTGGAGATTAATGCTTTGTCATTTGCAAATATCTTCTGCCATTCTGAGGGTTGTCTTTTCACCTTGTTTACGGTTTCCTTACATATATACACTACTGATACTATGTGTAAAACAACTGATGAGAACATACTGTACAACACAGGGAACTCTAATTAATGCACTGCAGTGACTGAACAGGAAGGAAATCCAAAGGGGAGGGAACATATGAATATATATGCAAAAGCCTCTTGATGAGGGTGAAAGAGGTGAGTGAAAAAGCTGGCTTAAAACTCAACATTAAAAAACTAAAATCATGGCATCCAGTCCCATCACTTCATGGCAAACAGAAGGGGAAAAAGTAGAAGCAGTGGCAGATTTTATTTTCTTGGGCTCCAAAATCACTGTGGACGGTGACTGCAGCCTTGAAATTAAAAGACATTTGCTCCTTGGAAGGAGAGCTAAGACAAACCTAGACAGTATATTAAAAAGCAGAGACATCACTTTGCCAACAAAGGTTCCTATGGTCAAAGCTATTATTTTTTCAGTAGTCCTGTATGGATGTGGTTGTTGGACCATAAAGAAAGCTGAGCACCAAAGAATTGATGTTTTCAAACTGTGGTATTAGAGAAGCCTCTTGAAAATCCCTTGAACTGCAAGGAGATCAAACCAGGCAATCCTAAGGGAAGTCAACCCTGACTATTCATTGGAAGGACTGAAGCTGAAGCTGAAGCTCTAATACTTTGGCCATCTGATGTGAAAAGCTCATTGGAAAAGACCCTGTTGCTGGGAAAGACTGAAAGCAAAAGAAAAAGAGGGCTGCAGAGGATGAGATGGTTAGATAACATCACCAACTTAATGGACACGAATTTGAGCAAACTCTAGAAGACAGTGGAGGACAGGTAAGCCTGAAGTGCTGCAGTCCATAGGGTCACAAAGAGTCAGCCCCTGAACAACAACAACAAAATGACTGATTAATTTTGCTTACAGTAGAAACTACTACAACACTGTAAAGCAACTGTGATCCAATAAAAATTAATTAAAACAAAAGACTCCTTTGTCTTTACAAATACACATGTGCAAAAGGGTGGGCTTACCTTCTCACTAGGGGATAGATGAGGAAAAGGGTACACAGATATTGAACCCCAGAATCTGAGTCGGAGGGAGAGTTCTAGAAGGGGAACAGAGTAGAGAAAGTTGATACTTCATGCCGGGGCTATCCTAATAATAGGATATTTGCCCAGCATAAGGCAAAAGGATATGTTGTAACTTCACATTCCCTCAACAAAATGCAAAATTGACGCAAGCAGGGTACAGTGAGTAGTAAAGGGGGATTCAGCTATCAGGGCATGTGTTGGAAGTCTCAATGTGCTATAAGCAAAGCATCTGATAAACTAGTACCTTGTTTTTCTGATGATTTCATCTCTCACAAGGTAAAGGATACAACCAGAAGAACTGCTACTTTGTATTTAATTCTAATAGAAAGAGAGAGAGAACTGTTTGTGAAATGGATGTGAAGTCTTGGGGAGAAAGTGTCCAGGTCAGGTTAGATGGTGTGATACCCAAAGAAGTCAGAAGTGCTGCTAGACATCAGGAAGTTAGATTTTAGGAAATTGAAGGGAAAGATGAGTCAGACTCAATGGCCTAAGACTCTAAAGGCAAGATTATTTTAAAAGTATTTCAAAAATGAAATTTTCAACTCAACAAATATTTATTGATCACTTGCAACATGGGACAATCTGCACCAGGAGCTATAAAATTCTTATTCTTGAAGGATTTATTGCTCATGGAGGGAGGACAAGGAGATAAACGCTCAAATGCACGGCTACCAATTATTGAACATCTACTGTGAAAACCAGTAAGATTAATAATTTATATATAATATTTAAAATATTTACAAATGCTCCGCAAGATAGATATTATTCTCAGTTAACAAATAAAGAGATTAAATGTTTAGACTGGTGGAGTAAATTGCTCGAAGCCTCATTACTCCTGAGGAAATGAGCCCCAGCCTCCCTTCTCTTGCATTATGGGATCAGCTTGATCCTTTATCATAAGGCCAAAGGACACTCTGCTGCCTTCTTCTTTTTCCCATGAGTGTTTAAGAGCACCCAGAGTTCACTGGCACAGATTTGCCCCCTGAAACTAGCAGCTTTTAACAATTGACTACAAAGGAATAAAATTAGTCCCATCTTTGAAACTGGAATATCTGCTAAACTCCTGGTGGGAGAATTCATTCCTTGAGTGAAGACTTAACCTTTATCAACCCTTCTATATTGAAAATCTTTCTCCTGAACTGTCAGGAGCATAGGTAAACCAGCACTTAAAAAAAAAAAAACAAAAAAAAAACACAACTGTTTACTGACAGCATGTGTAGAAAAAGATTTATCTTATGAGAAGTTATATATATTTATTATTATTATTATTATGTGACTATGCAGCTCAGCTTTTGGGATCTTAATTCCCAGACCAGGGATTGAACCTGGATCCACAGCAATGAAAGTACCAAGTTTTAACCACTGTACCACCAGGGATTCCCTAGATTGACTCTTTACTGTTGAAAATCACATAGTTGTACAATATGTTTAGAAGCCTAAAATGTTTGTATATGGATAAATTGATTAGAGTTTTAGTCTACACATTTAATGAATTATATAATGTATTAAATGGTTGACTAAATAAAACTGAAGACTTAACCAATTGTGTATTGATCAAATTTGGCATATAAATCTCTCTCTTTTATTTATTTATTTATTTGGCTGTGCCGAGTTTTAGTTGCAGGGTGTGGGATCGAGTCCCCTGAGCAGGGATCACACCCAAACCCCCTGCATTGGGAGCATGGAGCCTTAGCCACTGGACTACCGGGAGAGTTCCCCTCTCTCTCTTTTTTTTAATGTGAGTGAAACAAGCTAACACTCACTCTATTCACTCTTTATTAACTGAGCAATTAATCCTTGACTAAATTATTGGAAAATTAAATTTACACTTCTATTATTTACCTATGGAAATTCAACTTACATGTTTTAATTAAAAAAAAATAAGAAAATCAATGAGGCCACTAGATGTGAGGAGTCTAGAAATTATGTTTTCAGAGGTTCACTGACTCTGCCTAAGAGGACGGCAACATGAGGTATGCTCAGCTGAAGAAACTCACTGAAGTGAAAGAGCCACAAAACTAACCACACCCTATTTCCTGTATATTCCTGGAAGGGGAAAGTAACCCATAAACTGAACATGGAAATTACATTACAATGCTTTTAATGTATACAACACCAGCTTTCCTGAAAGTTGAGGGAAAGTTGTCCACGTTTTTCTTTTCATGGCCAAAAAGGACTATGTTTAGAAGTAAATAATGTTGAAATATGATTCATTCACATCTATATGTAGAGAAATTCGAGAAACTCATTAAGCAAATTTAATCAGTTATTTGCTTCGTACAGAAACATACATGTATAGAACTTTCAAAATCCCCTCATTAAGTGAAAAGTGAAAGTGTTAGTTGCTCAGTCCTGTCCCTCTCTTTGCAACCCCATGGACTGCAGCCTTCCAGGCTCCTCTATCCATGGGATTCTCCAGGCAAGAATGCTGGAGTGGGTTACCATGCCCTCCTTCAAGGAATCTGGCTGATCCAGGGATCAAAACCAGGTCCTGCATTGCAGGCAGATTCTTTACCATCTGAGCCACCAGGGAAGCCTGAAGCCCTGGTATAAAGTGGCAAAATTGAGAGCTAGCATCTACCCTGCTCCCTCTGGCCACTCCCTCTGACCAGTGGTAGGTCCCAGTAGAAAAAGGTATATCTAGTTCTAACTGGCCCACCCAGGAGAAATACAAAGACATGGGGTTGCTGGCTGAGGCCCTCAGTCTCATGAGTGAGAAGGACAAAGTGGGTAACCCAGAAAGAGACTTTCTCATGAGGGTGTAGGTATGACTGTAAAAACAGCCCCTCCTGTGTTCTGTGCATTCTGGACAGCATGAACTGAGGGCCACATCATTGGTGCTTTGCTAGAGGAAGCGGGGTGGACCTGTTCGTGGGCAAAGCATGCACTTCTTAAGAAGATGTCTATATGACTGGGTTGGGTCTCAAAGAATATCATTTTATCTGTCTGCTGAAAACCATACACCCCTGGCCAGTACTATTTTGACTCTAATGGGAAAAATACTCAATAATTTGGTCTCTTCCCACCTCCTTACAGTTCTTTTTTTCCCCTTTGACCCAAAGTGATCCTTGACCTAGAATCCCAGGGTGTTAGAAATTGATAACCCTTCAAGACCAAAACCAACAGCCTCATGCTTTCTGCATGACTGAATGGAGGCCACTTGGTGCTTTCTGCCCCACTTAATTCTTCTGATACCTGCTCACATTTTACATCATTCACAGCTATTGGAAAATATGAGCTAGAAAACTTTGCTCACTGCAAATATTGCTCTGCCTAGTCCCAACCCAAAACTGAGGAGCATGAGAAGAGAAAGAAAATGAGACATCTGCATGCTTTGAGAATGTAAAGCACTGGTGGCATTCATTATATTATTGGTATGCCATGCACACTTTTATTTCATTTGTTAAAAACTTCTTTGAGAGTTGGGGCTGCATGTTTTTAAAAAAAACTACTTATTTATTTATTGGCTGTACTGTGTCTTCGTTACTGTGTGGGCTACTCTCCAGATGCAGTGTGTAGGTGCCTCGTGGTGATAGCTTCTCTTACTGCGGAGCAAAGGCTCTATGGAGTGTGGGCTTCAGTAGCTGCAGCTCCCGGGATCCAGAGCACAGGTTCAGTAGTTGTGGCACACAGGCTTAGTTACTCCAAGTCATGCGGGATCTTCTGGGATCAGGGATTGAACCCATGTCTCCTGCATTACCAGGTGGATTCTTTACCACTGAGCTACCAAAGAAGCCCCAGGGCTGTGTCTTTTAAATTATTTTTTAATATGTATGGACTGAAGTACAGTAGCATGAATGTCCAGGAATTTAATAAGTGTTATTTGTTGGTGATGAGCCGATCTATCCCCTGGCCTCCTAGCAGTATCCCACATAATCATCCTAGACAGATAAGAATCCGTCCTGCTTTGAAAAACCTCCAGGGAGTGAGAAGCTAAACCTTCTTCCATAACTCATTTCAGTGTCTAATAAGGCTTAGTGTCTGCTGGAGATTCTTTCCAAGAATGTGGCATTTAAGAATGTTGCCCAGTAAACACTAAACTCCCTCTAAGACATTGGAACTGGTCACTTGAAGGACTAGAACTATCCTAGAGAGTGGTTGCTGCTGGGGAAGGTAGTTGTATAGGAAAAAAAAGGGCAGAGATTATTCTGTTTCCAGCTTGGAGGGAGTGGCATTGCTCACACCTGTTAGTAGAGCTGTCTAGTGTTAAGAATTTGGGATGCCTAGAAGTCAGGAAACTGTGGAGTTGGGGAGAGCTCTACGATGGTGGAAGGCAAGTCTGTCACAGGCTACCCAGCTGCTTACATACCTCCCTGGAGCTGTCTATGATGATAAAATGGCCATTTCTATTCCCCATTAATATTCCCTGATCATCAGTGTTAGAGCCTGTTAATGGAAAAGGAATACACATACCCTAGCCATGCTACAAATGAGATGAATGAATGCTTGCTTTGCAGTGTGTATGTGTGTGTCTGTGCATGTGGGCACCTGTGCGTGTACACATGTGCGAATGAAAGGTTTGTGGAGGTGCAGACCTGGAGTGACAGCAGGTGAATAAAGAAAGGATTAATCAGACCCTAGCAACCTCTCAGGTAAAAGCAGACTCAGGCAGGGGATCAAAATCAAAATCAGGGCTGAAAATCAAAACAGATGCCCAGAGGAACTGTAAATTCGGTGAAAACCTAGGCAGGGAAGTGGAAAGGCAGAGTCAGAGGCAGAATAAGGATTGAAGCGAGGAAACGTAGGTCAGAGAAAGTAGACCTGTTGAGATAGTAGGCACTAGAAGGGATGAAACAGAGCTGAGCCTCCAGGAAAACGAGTTGTCAAGAAGAAGTTGAGAACTTTAAGTTTTAGACTAATGGTAGCGATACAGATCAGGGAGGGCTTGCATCCATCCTGCGCCCATGTTCTGGGCTGGTGGAAGGGCTGAGGAGTGCTGTGAGCAGAGGATCTAGTGTGAAGGAAGGCAGGTTGGTGGCCTGGCCTCCCTGCCCAGGGGTCTGAGATGAAATGCAGCTGGATGAAGTAGGTGTCACTGGTTAGATCTGAGAAAGTATTTGGACCTGGAGCAACCAAGCCAAGTTTCAGTTCTTTTGTGCCCTGAACTGAAGGAAAAGAGAACAAGGCCAGAACCTAGCTAGAAGCTTGTTCTGAGACCAGGAGAGCCTGAGGGCACATAAGGCCCCCTCAGTGACAACCAAGTCATCAGCCACTTAGAAGAACCTAGGTCAGTGTGAGTGAAAGGCACCCTCGACTACCATGCCTTAGTCAGTCCTTCTCAGGGTCCCCACAAATAGAGAAGGTATTTGACTGGAGAATAGTAGGAAGGTGTGGAATTAAAATCCTAGGATCATGAATTCTTTATTGCCAAATTCAGACTGAAATTGAAGAAGGTGGAGAAAACCATTAGACCATTCAGGTATGACCTAAATCAAATCCCTTATGACTATACGGTGGAAATGAGAAATAGATTTAAGGGACGAGATCTGATACACAGAGTACCTGATGAACTGTGGATGGAAGTTCGTGACATTATACAGAAGACAGGAATCAAGACCATCCCCAAGAAAAAGAAATGTAAAAAAGCAAAATGGCTGTCTGAGGAGGCCTTACAAATAGCTGTGAAAAAAGGGAAGCAAAAAGCAAGGGAGAAAAGGAAAGATATACCCATTTGAATGCAGAGTTTCAAAGAATAGCAAGGAGAGATAAGAAAGCCTTCTTCAGCAATCAATGCAAAGAAACAGAGGAAAACAATAGAATGGGAAAGACTAGAGATCTCTTCAAGAAAATTAGAGATTCCAAGGGAACATTTCATGCAAAGATGGACTCAATAAAGGACAGAAATGGTAGGGACCTAATAGAAGCAGAAGATATTAAGAAGAGGTGGCAAGGATACACAGAAGAACTGTACAAAAAAGATATTCATGGCCCAGATAATCACGATGGTGTGATCACTTGCCTAGAGCCAGACATCCTGGAATGTGAAGTCAAGTGGGCCTTAGGAAGCATCACTACGAACAAAGCTAGTGGAGGTGATGGAATTCCAGTTGAGCTATTTCAAATCCTGAAAGATGATGCTGTGAAAGTGCTGCACTCAATATGCCAGCAAATTTGGAAAACTCAGCAGAGGCCACAGGACTGGAAAAGGTCAGTTTTCATTCCAGTCCCTAAGAAAGGCAATGCCAAAAAATGCTCAAACTACCAGACAATTGCACTCATCTCACATGCTAGTAAAGTAATGCTCAAAATTCTCCAAGCCAGGCTTCAGCAATATGTGAACCGTGAATTTCCAGATGTTCAAGCTGGTTTTCGAAAAGGCAGAGAAACCAGAGATCAAATTGCCAACATCCACTGGATCATCGAAAAAGCAAGAGAATTCCAGAAAAACATCTATTTCTGTTTTATTGACTATGCCAAAGCCTTTGACTGTGTGGATCACAATAAACTGTGGAAAATTCTGAAACAGATGGGAATACCAGACCACCTGACCGGCCTTGAGAAACCTGTATGCAGGTCAGGAAGCAACAGTTAGAACTGGACATGGAACAACAGACTGGTTCCAAATAGGAAAAGGAGTACATCAAGGCTGTACGTTGTCACCTTGCTTATTTAACTTATATGCAAAGTACATCATGAGAAATGCTGGGCTGGAAGAAGCACAAGCTGGAATCAAGACTGATGGGAGAAATATCAATAATCTCAGATATGCAGATGACACCACCCTTATGGCAGAAAGTGAAGAAGAACTAAAGAGACTCTTGATGAAAGTGAAAAAGGAGAGTGAAAAAGTTGGCTTAAAGCTCAACATTCAGAAAACTAAGATCATGGCATCTGGTCCCATCACTTCAGGGCAAATAGATGGGCAAACAGTGGAAACAGTGGCTGACTTTATTTTTCTGGGCTCCAAAATCACTTCGGATGGTGATTGCAGCCATGAAATATTGTAGCCATGAAATTAAAAGACGCTTACTCCTTGGAAGGAAAGTTATGACCAACCTAGATAGCTTATTCAAAAGCAGAGACATTACTTTGCTAACAAAGGTCCATCTAGTCAAGGCTATGGTTTTTCCAGTGGTCACGTATGGATGTGAGAGTTGACTGTGAAGAAAGCTGAGCGCCGAAGAATTGATGCTTTTGAACTGTGGTGTTGGAGAAGACTCTTGAGAGTCACTTGGACTGCAAGGAGATCCAACCAGTCCATTCTAAAGGAGATCAGTCCTGGGTGTTCTTTGGAAGGACTGATATGGAAGCTGAAACTCCAATACTCTGGCCACCTGATGCGAAGAGCTGACTCATTTGAAAAGATCCTGATGCTGGGAGGAATTGGGGGCAGGAGGAGAAGGGGAGGACAGAGGATGAAACGGTTGGATGGCATCACTGACTCGATGGACGTTGGGTTGGGTGGACTCCGGGAGTTGGTGACGGACAGGGAGGCCTGGTGTGTTGCGGTTCATGGGGTCGCAAAGAGTCGGACTCGACTGAGCGACTGAACTGAACTGAACTGTGGAATTAAAATCCTAGGATAACACTAGAAGACCTAAGTGGTATTAAGACCTTGGAGAAGAAGTGTGGGTGGAGAGGTGAGTCATAAATAGTGGTTTGTAAGCCTTCTAAGGACAGTCAACCCCCTGGAACAGAACAAAGGCTCCACACACTTGTTCCAGCCCCTATTTCTTATTAACTCCCACAAGCCATTTTCTTTAGCACTGCAGGAACCTGACATTAGTTTGCTCAAATTGTAAACGATTTATTTTATGAATGCTGAATCACAGGATCGTGGTTCACGGAAATAATCTTCACATATAAGAATCCCTGCTCTCTCCCGAAACACTTCTTTTCTTGCCTTCCTCGTGTGTGTGTGTGTGTGTGTGTGTGTGTGTATGTGTGTGTGTGTGTAGGGGGTGTATGTGTGTTGATTGGAGTATCTGTTCTAGATACCAGCACCATCTTTAAAGCACACATTTTCAGAAAGCTTCAGGTCGAAAACTTAAATTCAAGTCCAAAGCTGGCCAGAACCTTAAATACCATTCCTGCTTTTCTTGGCACTTTACAATTTTGTTGGCACATATCTGAGAAAAATAACGAAATACCATTTATTAAACACTTTGGTTATAATGGGCCTTTTATACACTTTTGCTTGTGTGTTATTATGTACCAGTTTTACATTAAATCAAGCTGGAGTATTTAACATATTTACCAAACATAAACATGATGTAAGACAATACTGTAATTTCTATAACATTTTATTACCTCAAATATTTCCTCTATTAATTAGGGATTTAGCTATATGTATATGTCTATATAAAGAGATATATCTAAGAGCATATGCTTTAGAAAACAATTTTTACCATATACTGATTAGTCTTAAGAAATTGTAAGGGTGTGGGCATGAATCTTACTTATTACTATCATCCTGATCTCATATTTTTAAAAGATTAAAGAAAAAGGAATCCTTTTTCTATATTTTGGATGTGTTTTATAATTCTCTTTTTAAAATACTTCTCAAAGTTCTCACCCTGCTACCCTTATTGGTAGAATGTATGCTGACTAGGGTGAAGGATGGGCAGTGGGGGAGTCTGAGGAGGGACCCTACATTTGCTGCCCACAGCTGCGGGGCCACAACTAAGCTTGTGCCCCACAAGCAGAGAGCAGTCCCCATTCACCGAAACTTGGTAAGGCCCGCACACAGCAGTGAAGAGCCAGCACAGCCAGAAAACACCTCGGCCTCTGTGTTAGTTAAGAATAGCTTTAGCTAAACTTCAAGGTGGGAAGAGAAGACTGTTCTGTGTCTAGATATGAGACAGTTTGGGGCAGATGGTAGGACAATGAGCTGCGCCTCTAAGAGCAAAATATGTAAAGCAGCTTGTTTTTACACCTGAACTTCCTTATTGCATAGCTGGGCTCTTCAAAGGAGACATTGTGACCGAGAGCCAAGTTTACTTAAAGGTACAGTCTCTTCCTGCTAAGGTCAGGTTCTTCTCAAAAACATCGGGACATTCCATTCTGGGGTAAAGAGGGAAAGGTGGCTCCTTCACTTTCCCTGAAATAGAATAATACCAAGTATCATTGCTCTGCAATATCGTCTCAGGCATCACTTCTCAAATGGAATGTGGCATGGGACCTAACTCTTGCAGAGTTGCTCACGTGTGCAGCTGTGCATGGCATAAACATCTCCAGAGCAAACCTTCGGGTGGCCAAAAAGAGTTAGTCTTCAGGCACCTCAGAGGAACACACCTCACTCAGATTTCACGAAGCATCACCAGAGTTAGAATCCTACGCCCTTTTCCTCATCCAACTCCTTGAATAAGGTCCAAGCAGGGTCCCTCCAATTCTTTGGAGATTCCTAGTTCAAGGTCAATGGCCGATTTTGGAGAGGAGGGCAGGGTCAGACTCAGGTAAAACGTGAGGTTTACCGATGATTTATTTAGAGTGAGAGTTGAAAGAAGAAAGTGAACGTGTTGGTCACCCTGTTGTGTTCGACTCTTTGTGACCCCATGGACTATAGCCCGCCAGGCTCTTTTGTCCATGGAATTCTCCAGGTAAGGATACTGGACTGGGTGGCCATGCCCTTCTCCAGGGGATGTTCTCCAGCCAAGGGTGGAACCCAGGTCTCCTCCTTTGCGGATGGATTCTCTACCGTCTGAGTCATGAGGGCAGCCCAGAGTAAAGGTTGGCAAAACTGTAACCTGCAGATCAAATTCAGTCACAGCCTGGGCTAGGAACTGTGTATACCTTTTTAAAAGGTGGCGGGGAGGGTGCGGGGGGAGAAGGGGGAGAGACAAAGAACATGACCCACAAAGCCTAAGGGCTAGATAGTTACTATCTTGCCCTTTACAGTAAGTTTGGTCCCCAGCTTCCCAGCCTGCCAGGGCCCTTTCTCTGCCCTCACTCCTCTGTAACTCATCTCTGACGCCTCAGGAGGAGGAAGTCCCACCCCAGCCCTCAGCTCCAGGTGTATTTACTCAGTAGAGCTAATCCTCCCACCCAAAGGCAAACCCATTGACCTGGCTGCCTTTCCCCAGCTGGATGGAGGACTGCAGTCCTTTCCTCCCCTCCTTTCTTCCTGCCCCCTTCCCCGACTCCACCTCGTGCTATGCCCTGGAGCTGCCCCTCCTCAGGCTGTGGGTGCCCCAGTTCTCAATGCCTGTGGGCAAGGGCTCCTGCCAGCCAGGAGCTTCTGGAGACTGAGGGTCTTGTGCCTTCCCTGTAAGAGCTGTGGAGATGTCTGCTCCTGAGACTTCCTCTCTCAGGCCTCCCAGGACCTCCAGGTGTGGCTTGTGACCCAGAATGCTCTCTGGCAGCTGCAGTTCTCTCCCACCCCAACCCCTGTGTGGAGTCGTGGTTAAGGACATGAACTCATCTGCCTTAAAGAAAATCCAGTGCTGACATTTACTAGCTAGGGAACCTCAGGCAAGTCCCTGAATCAGCCAGTGATTCGGTTTCCTCATCTTTGGACAGGGGATAATAATAGCTCCTCATTCATCCAGCTGGGCTTCCCAGGGTGAGCAGTGATAGAGAAGCTTCCTTTCAATGGAGGAGACACAAGAGATGCAGGTTCGATCCCTGGATCAGGAGGGTGCCCTGGAGGAGGAAATGGCAACCCACTTCAGTATTCTTGCCTGGGAAATTTCATAGACAGAGGAGCCTGGTGAGCTATAGTCTATGGGGTCACAAACGGTAGAACAGGGCTGATCATGCACATGCACACACACACACACACACACACACACATTCATCCAGGTATGGCCAGGATTAAATGTTAATCTGCATAAAATGGTTTTGAACAAGAAACCTAACACATGGTAAGTACTCAATAACATGCTCGCTCTCACTATTGTTTGATGTTTTGAGGTTAAGCTGTGTCTCAGGCTGGTCTTGGCCCAGGTCTCCACTTCCTCTGGCTATTGCTTGAAGTGACTTCTGTTCTCAAAGTTAATATTGCTGCCCCTAGGGGGATAGGCAAGATGAAGAAACATGTGAGATGTGTCTAAGAAGCTTCCCATCTCTCTTATTCTTTATACCTTTTATTACACAGAATAATAATGACTAAAAATACTTTGCTTTTGAAAGGAGGCTGTGATCCGCTTTCACAAACATTATTTAATTAGATGCATGCGTCAGCCCTGTGAAGTAGCTGGCACGTGGTAGCACCGATAGATGTTGACTGAGTGATGGAGATAGGCTGTGAGGCTGCCAGTTGGCAGGATGATGTTGTGTGGCCAGAACTGGCTGAGAAATGTTTTGAATCCTGACTCTGGAACAATGCTGTTCATGTCCTCCCTTTTTATTAATGAGGAAGCTGAGCTGGTTGATGCTTTGTCTAAGATTACACACAACTTAAGTGGAGCTGCAATCTAGAACTCAGTTCCTCTGACCCTTCACCTAGCCCTGTGGTTATTCCTATCACTAAATGTGTCTAAAATCAAGTGCATTTTATTTGACTCAACAATAACCTGGTTCTGGCATTCACAGTCTTCCCTTTGTGTTGCTCAAGGAAGATCACAACATCAAAAGCTGAAGGATGGGGGCATCTGTGCCTCAGGAGGCATTCTTTGAGTCTTTGCAAAGGACAGTGACTTTCAAGCCTGCGGGAAGGAAATGAGTGAGCACAAGGTACTCAGGGACTTCCCCTCTCTCTTTGGAGGGGACTTGCCACAGGACACACAGTTTCTCTTGCCTTTTTCCCCTGGGAGAGCAGTTTCCCCTGTGGGGAAGAGCTGCAACTGTTGAATTTTATCTATGGCAGGGTGGGATAAGTTTAGGGGAAAAGAAGTATTGCGTGTGCTCAGTCATGTCCAAATCTTTGTGACCCCACAGACTGTAGCCCAAGCTCCTCTGTCCTTGGGATTCTACAACCAAGAATACTGGAGGGGGTTGCCATTTCCTCCTCCAGGGGATCTTCCTGACCCAGGGATCAAACCCATGTCTCCTGCATCAACTGCATTTGCAGGTGGATTCTTTACCACTGAGCCACCTGGGAAGCCCTAAGAAAGTATTAGGAAGTCCATTTAGTTGTATATCTAAGCTAGAATCTCCAAAAAGTAAACAAATAAAAGATCAAGAATTAAAGGTATTTTACCAAGTTGAACACAATTTACCAGATATGTTTCACAGAATGCTAGCCTGGCAAGACTTTGAAAGATATGTCTTTAAAAAGGGGGTTCAGTGGGTTTATAAGATTTTCACACTGCAAAATTTCTCAGTCTTTAATATGCTAACGAACATTGCAAACATCTAGAAGATATTTTAACATGTGAGATTTCCCAAACTTTTAAAATGTTGACCCTTTTATTCACTATACCACATGCGATGTGTCCACAATGAATGGAACACAGTTTGAGAAATCTTTAAATGAGGGCATTTGGCATATTCTTATAAAGTGAAGGCTGCTCTCTTTCCATTAGCTATATTGAAGATGTGTGTGTGTGTGTATGTGTGTGTGTGTTCAGAACTGCAGAGCCAGTCACAGACATGAGAGAGTGCACAGTTAACTTCTTTAAGAATTGTAGTCTCATCAGAGATGAAAAACAATAAAATTCAGAATGAAATAGTTCATAAATTGGTTGAATTCAGCTAGGTTTGTCAGCAGTCTAGCAGTGCTTTGTGCTTTGTGTTCAGTTGCTCAGTCGTGTCCAACTCTTTGTGATCCCATGGACTGTAGCCTGCCAGGCTCTTCCGTCCTTGGGATTTCCCAGGCAAGAATATAGGAGTGGGTTGCCATTTCCTCTTCCAGGGGATCTTCCTGACCCAGGATTGAACCTGTGTCTCTTAAGTCTTCTGCGTTGGCAGTCGGGTTCTTTACCACTAGCCCCAATCTAGCAGTAGGGGCACAAATACAAATAACTTGGAAGAAATAGATGCAGGCAGAATCTGTGAACAGGAACGGCGGCAAGACCACTAGCCATTTGCAGGCGATAATTTGTTATTCACATTGACTGGCATTAAGGAGGATTCAGTATGTTTTATCAGCTATGAGAAATGCTACCCTAACGTCTACATATACAGCCAGAACCTCTTAGGACGATTAGCCACTCATCCTAACTCACCTGGACCAGTAGAATTTTTTTATTTAAAGCATGTTTGTTTTAGTCCCAGTAAAGCATCAAGTTAAACAAAGAAGTATCTCATTACTTACTTAAACTTTTCAAGTCTACGAAAGTAAATTTTTTATTCTATGCTTAGAAATAATTTGTGCATATTTGTGTTTGGTCTTATAAACATTTATGTTTAAGATAATTTGACATTTTAGAATGCTTAACAGGTTATCCTTGAGATGCCAATTTAAACTATCTCCATAAGCTCTGTCATTGTTTTAGATTTGTGATTTCTAATGAAAAGATATGAGTTTATTAAATCTGTATTTTTGTAATATTCAAAAGAATAAGATTCATCCTATTTTAAAATTAATTTATCATATTTATGAGCATGACTTGTGATTCTTTTGTTTGTTGAGTAATAAAGTATTTTAAAAAGATTGAATATATTAAATGTATAAATGCAGTTTAATAATTCAAAGGAATTTAATTAACTAAATTGTAAACATTCACTTAAAAGAGAGACTTAGATATGGAACTTGAAATTGGAAGCTTAAAGGAAAGCTAGGTTTTCAAATTTGTAATAAAGGAAACTGAATTACTGTATATTGCCTTCTTTGCCCGCAAAATCTGTCTTTAAGAACAGTCTACAGCTAAATTGCCATGTGGGGGCAGGGGAAGCGGTGGTGAGAGGCAGGGAGTAAGTGGCACAAAGGTCTTCCTTATGTAATCCTTCCTTCCTTGTGTAGATGGACTAATATTAACAGCTCAGAGTGCAAACGAGTGAATGCAGTTGATTGATTATAACCACTGCACTCAGTAAATAATTTTTGGAGACTCTAATCTAGAAACTGTGGGTCACATAACTGAGATTACGATGTGGTTCCTCCCTCAAGCAGTTTCTCCTTTTTTCCACTTTACGTTTCTCTCTTCTCCATTCATGGAAGGACTTGCACTTTCTTGCCGTGACCTGCTTGGTTTCACTCTGCGGAAGAGCAGACAGGGCTGTCAGACAGCCTCAAGTGTAAATTCTTGTTTTGCCATTTGGCACATGAACTTCCATAAGCTATTTGGTCTTGTTACTTTAGTTTCCTCATGAGTCAAACTGAGATAACAATATTATTTACCTCTCCAGGTTTTTTGAGAAAATTAAGGACAGCAAAGATAAAAGTGCTTGGTAACAAGCAACAAGCTTCAATAACTGGTAGCCATTAATAAGATCTGTGGTTTCTTTTCAACAATGTCCTTGTCCAGATAGAGTGTCACCTTACATCCACCAGTGATAAAATACGTTTAGGCTTCTGAGCCCATCAACAGCCCGGGAGATATTTGGGGCCAGAGACTGTATAAGATAATAGAGAGCTCTTTATTGCCTACACTTACTCTCTAGCCAGTTGTATCCAGATCTATGATTTCAAATATCCTTACTTAACTGATGAGTCCCAACATGATGTTTTTCAGCTCTGATCCCTCCTCTGAACACTGGACTTGGGTCTCTGGCTGCCTATTTGATGTCTTCAAGGGGATGTCTGATCAGCACATCAAACTCTAATGCAAAACTCTTGATTTTTCCCTCATAAACTTTCTCCTCTCCCAGTCTCTTCCATCTTGATAAATGGCCATTCCATTCTTCTACTTATTTGGTCTATAATCTCAGAATCATCTTTGACTCTTGTGTTTCTCTCTCATGCCACAAGTATATTTTCTGATGCTTGTTTAAAATGTACACAGAGGGCTTCCCTGGTGGCTCAGTGGTAAACAATCCACCTGTAAATATAGGACATGTGAGTTAGATCCCTGACTTGGGAAGATCCCACATGGTCAAGAGCAACTAAGTCTGTGTACTATTGAGCCTGTGTTTTAGAGCCTGGGGGCTGCAATTACTGAGCCCATGTGCTGCAACTGCTGAAGCCTGTGAGCCCTAGAGTCTGTGCTCTGCCACAAGAGAAGCCACCACAATGAGAAGCCTGCTACAATGAAGAGTAGCCCCTGCTTGCCACAACTAGAGAAAGCCCATGCAGCAGTGAAGACCCAGCACAGCCAAAAAATAAAATAAATTAAATATAAACAAAATTATTTAAAAAATTAAATAAAATGTACACAGAGAGACAACCTAGAGGGGTGGGAGGAAGGCTCAAAAGGGAGGGATATATGTATATATATACTTTTAATTGATTCACGTTGTTGTACAGGAGAAACCAACACACCATTGTAAAGCAATTATCCTCCAATTAAAAATAAATAAAATGTACACAGAGTTTAGCATCTTTTAACCAGGTCTTGCCACCATCCCCCACGTGCCACCCTCTCATTGGGATTTCTACATTAGTCCCTAACCAGTTGTCCCCTTCCCACTGTTGCACAACTGCACTCGACACTACCCATAATAAAAGAGAAGTTGGATCAAGTCATTTCTCCACTCAAAACCTTCTGATAGCTTTCCATCTCATGAAAAGAAAAAGAACTTCACATCTGGTTCCTGACTCCCTCTTTGGCCACTGCTTGGCTCACTGGCATCATTTTTACCCCTAAATACAGCTTTTGCCTCTGTTCTTTTGTATTGGCTTCCCTGGTGGCTCAGAAGGTAAAGAATCTGCTTGCAGTGCAGGAGACCTGAGTTTATTCCCGGGGTTGGGAAGATCCCCTGGAGAAGGGAACAGCTACACACTCCAGTATTCTGGCCTGGAGAATTGCATGTACAGATGAGCCTGGCAGGCTACAGTCCATGGGGTCACAAAGATTTGCATGACTGAGAGACTTTTACCTTCTCACCCTCCTGTATTTGATATCCCCTCCTCCTTCTTCTGCTTTTGCCCACTCACCCCCCAATTTTGTTTCCTGCTCACAGGTCACCTTAACTGAGCAGCCTCCTCTAAAAGCCCTATCTAAACTAATATATGCTCCCAACCATCTTCCCATCTTCTTTTATTTAAGGTTGGTACCTGTCATTTACCTGACTTACTAGCACTTAGGTATGGTCATATGCCCAAGTCCTGGCCAAGTGAGTCTGAGTGGAAGTAATAAGCACAACTGCCAGGACAAGTCTTGAAAGAGCCCAGTGACTGGCATTTGAATGTGATGGCAGGAGCCAGAAAGGCTGTTAGGCAACCAGTAAGAAGATATGTGTTGAGCTAGTAGAACAAACTGGGTCCTTTTTACATTACCAGTTCTATAATGCTTACATTGGAATGGCCACGTTAGAGAATAAATTTTTATCTTGTTTAAACCATTTTTTATATTGCCTTTGTTATGGAAGTCAAACTATAGCCTAATATGTGTGCCATGCTGTTACTTCAGTGGTATCTGATTCTTTGTGACCTCATGGACTGTAACCTGTCAGGCTCCTCTGTCCATGGGATTCTCCAGGCAAGAATACTGGAGTGGGTTGCCATTCCTTCTTCAGGGATCTTCCTGACCCAGGGGTCGAACCCGCATCTCTTATGTCTCCTGCATTGGCAGGGAGGTTCTTCACCACTAGCGCCACCTGGGAAGCGCACGTATTTTTTGAAATCTGTCCTCCCAACCCCCTCCTGACTGGACTGGACCATAAAGTCCTTGCGGGTATAGGGGCTGTGTTTGGTTTACTGTAAACAACTTCTTGAACAATGCATGGTACACTAAACATTCAATAAAAGTTTGTTGAATGAATAGCAAAACCATCAGCATAACGTGAGGCCTTGATCACTGCCAAAGGAAGCACATGGCTGGTCAGTATAAGTAAGTGATGGGTACAGCAGTATGCTCTGTGTGTGGCTGGTTTTCTATTCTGACTAATCACAAAGGCAGGATACGACCTGCTATTTCCATTATCTGAGAGGCATAAATACTTGTAAGATGGTTGTGTGTCGCTTTTGTAATTTAAATGAAGACTTCCAAGTAAAGTTCATTGTTGTAATGAAATCGGGTCACAGAGTCATGGAAAACTGACAAGGTTCACACTGATGAGGAAAGGTCACACGTCGTCTGCTAAGCACAGATGGAGAAAAGGAGCTTGTATGCTGAGATCCTGAGATGCGTGTCTGAGATGTACATTGCTGTGGATGGCAAACCCTGAACACTGGAAGAGCCACAAAGAATTACACAAACTAGTCAGAATGAAACAGAAATATATCACAGGGTGCCAGAGAGACGCTTGAGGGTAAATGCTGCAGACACAAAGCCACTGAGTTCCCGGGTGAGTAAAAATACGAGAAAGAGTTACAGTGCCAGGATCATATTTTTGGTATCAGATGTCTTTTTCATGTTATTAAGTTTGTTTTGAATATTTTAATTACATAGATCAGCTCACGTAAACAACTTAAAACATCACGGTGGCTTTAAAAATATAGTAATGAGATCCTATAGTTCTGGGATTAAACCACCTTAATTTTAAAACGTTCTATTTCCTGAGTGATGAAAGTTGCAAAGGTGTAGGCTATCTTGCCATTCCACACCCCCGGGTGTAATATTACTGAAATAAAACAAGTCAAGATTTGTTTAGTCATTTTGTAACAAACATGTAACTTCTGGTAACAGTTACTGGCCCCAGGTTTCTCTTTGTTGAGAGTTAGCTAGAAAGTTCAAGAGAACTTAATAATGTGCCTCTTTGCTAGGGGAGCCTGGTAGGCTGCAGTCCATGGGGTCACAAAGAGTCAGACAGGCCTGAAGGACTTCACTCACTTTGCTTTAAAATTTCTTAGTAACAATAATTTCTCTTTTTTAGAAACATATTAACATTTATATTCAAAGCATAAGGACAGCTTTTAGATTAGGACAAAGTATTGGAAATTGGTAACAATAGTTACTTCTTTGTTGTCAAGGCTTTCTTGCCTAACTATTGCATTTTGGTGAGGCCTCTGATCTGGTATACTACATGGGTTGGAATGATTAGTGGGTGGCGGTAACAATACATGTGACCTTTGTATGGTGCCTCATTTATCTGAGTATTTCATGTTGAAGCCACAATGTTTATCATATCAGATAGGTTCTGGAATATAGAAGTCAAAGGGATTGTTGTTGTTTAGTTGCTAAATTGGGTCTACTCATGGACTGTAGCCCGCCAGGCTCCTATGTCTATGGGATTCTCCGGGCAAGAATACTGGAGTGGGTTGCCATTTCCTCCTCCAGGGGATCTTCTGGACCCAGGGATTGAACCAGTGTCTCCTGCATTGCAGGCAGACTCCTTTATCACTGAGCCACCGGGGAAGCCCCTAAGCCTCCCTTAAAACCCCTTCACAGGGAGAACCAAGGCTTTTCCACACTGGGTACTTTTATTTGTCCAAAGGTCACTTCAAGTCTGTCTTTAGTAAGCACAGGGGAGGAAGTTCACTTTACTGGAACAAGTTTATGGCACAGGTCCCCACCTTTGGTGACTATTTTCATGATATTCAAAGGAAGTCATTTATGCACAGAAATACTTTATAAACTTCAAGGATATAAACAAATGATTATTATTACCAATGTGATAATAACAATTTAGGAATTTCTGTTAGGAAAGATAGCAGCTTGGTGTAGGGTCTAAGAATTTCAGGCTGGAAGCCCTGGACCTTAGGGACCTGAGGCAGGGTGGGCCCTCCCTTGTGAAGGGAGGGAATGAGGTCATTTCAAGGGAAGGTAAGTCTGGGATCCCCGGTTTGGAGATGACCCTGTCAAGAAACAGTGTGAGGAGTCCTCATTCACTAGATGGGTGGTTTGATTTTCCAGTAGCTACTGCCTGAACAGGACCCACGCACGGTGGCATAATGTGAAACTTCAAGCTAGGCCGATAGATGTGTTTCACTGGGTGGCTCAGATAATGAACCCTAGTTGTACTGAGATAGCTTACTAATTGAACAGAAGATTATGCTTAGTGACATTTATATGTATTTCACTACAAATATTGACAAAAAAAGTAAAATATTATATTTTCACTGCTTCTGAAAAGCGCCTTTGCAAAAGGTGCTAGTTCTGCAGTCAGTCTGAGCTTCAGAATCTTTCTGATGCAAAACCAGCTCTCTTTGTGCTGTTTCCCTGTACACTCAATACAGTGTTTTGGAAACCTGCAGTTATCTAAATTCCCATCGGATGACATTGTTTAATCTAACATTCCCTCTTTCATATATGAAAATAGCTCTAAGGACAAACCACAGAGAGGCTTTGAACACTTTCTGGTGGTTGGGAGGGAGTTTCCAATCTCACTCCCTCTCTTCTGATGGTTTTCCTACCTCCTTCCCCACCTCCCCCAGCGAACACACAAAGGTCTGGAAAGGCCTCCAGCAGCTCCTCGAACTCAACAGGGGCAAGAGCCTTTGACTTTGGCCAAAAAAGGGCACCTGTCTCATCACTGAGCTTATTAGGCCACCCAGAGTCCAGATGTGTAAAAGTTAGTTTTAATGAACTTTTTTTTGGTGTGAGAATTTAGGTCTCTGATACTGAGAGGAAACTACCATTGCTTTACAATAGTGACTACCCCAATTTCCAAATATTTAAGTACAAAAGTAGGAAAACAGAACCCCTTAACCTTTTAAAAAGGCTGCAAATTGTTATTTTACTCTGAAGACAGCAGTAACTGAAAATATCAACAAAAAAGGTTTCTTTCAGGCCAAATCTTAAAGTTAAAGGAGTAAGGTGCTTTTTTAATACCTTAAGCTTATACAAAGGTCCTAGAAAACCCCAAGCTCTGCTTTTTGAGGACCTTACACCGAACACATTTGTTTCAAACCTGTGAAGTGCCACCCTTTCTAAAAACAACCCGCTGCCCTCATCAATATTGTTACATGATCACTAATCTAAGTTATAATCTATAAACCGCCTTGATGAGCTACAAAAAAAAGTAGACAAAGTGAATAAACTACTGTCGATGCTGCCGTAGAGGTATGTATGTTTAGCAAACATTTAGTTCATTATTTTATTTTTGTAAAACGAGAACTGATCGACAAAACCTTTCAAACAGACCCACCAGACGATAAATACCACCATATGTTTAATTCACAGTACATTTGGGCATAAACACTTCAATTACAGCTTTGTGTTTAGTATCAAAACCCTTTTCTTGTGTGCGCGTGTTTTCTCCACAGATCCGGTGCTCTGGATCATATTTTGAAAATCGCTTATTACAGATAAAGCACCTTTCCAGGTAGGCTTCTGAGAAACATATGTATTTATGCACACAAAGGTGCGAACAGCTCTTTTCCCAAACAAATGTCCATATGATGCCTGCGCCGCGCTCTCCGCACATGCTCACCGCGTGCGTGTGGCCCGCCGGCCGCGCCGCGCTGCCCGGGTGCGCGCGGGGCCAAGCCGCCCCCGACCACGCTAGAGCCCGGCCGGCCTCCCCGGGAAAGTTAACCGGCGCCTCCCCGCCCCCACCCGGCCCGGAGGCGCCCCGCACCCGGCGGCGCGCGGCGGTGGGGGCGGGGCGGCCGGGGGCCCGGCGGCGCCTGGGAGCGCCCGCGGGTCTTGCTTTCTTTTTAAACGCCTGCGCCGCACCCGCCCAGCCCCCAGCGCCGCCGCGGCGGGCGGGAGGCAGAGGAGCTGGGCCGGCGGAGCCCCCCCCCGCCGCCTCCTCCCCGCGTCCGCCGCGCCCCTCCCCCGCCGGCCCCTCCCCCGCGCGCCCGCCCGGCGCAGGCCGCTCGGGTTTGTTTTGCTGCGCGGCCGCCGCCGCCGCCGCCGCGGGCCTCGCGAGCTCATTTGTGCCTGGCTGGTCCCCATTCCTCTCTCCCCAGTGTTGAGTGTCTGAGCCGTTGGCTGCTCCGAACCGTTTGGCTCTTTCCCTTAGTAACAGCTTTTACCTTCTGCCTCAATTCCTCTCCCCGCTCGCGCCCTTCCCCCGCGCGCCGCCTCCCCCCGCCGCCGGCCGCGTGCGCCCCCGCCCCTCCCCCCGCGGCGGGAGCACCTCCGCTCGCCACCTGGGGACCCGCGCCGCGCTCCCCGCCCCCGCCCGCCCGGCGCCCATCCCCCGCGCCCTCCGCTCGCCGGGGTTATAATTGCCTCTCACCCCCCGGAGGGGTTATTTTGGGGGTGGTTGGAGGTGGCGGCGGCGGCGAGGAGGGGAATTTCCTTGTGCCTCCATTCCCGGGAGGGGGGAGCGGCGTCGGAGGCCACCGTTTCCAGGTAAGCGCCGGGGGCCGGACCCCGGGGTGGGGGCGGCCGCGGGCCGGGGCGGGGGGCGCGGGCCGCGGTGGTCTGGGGGGCGCCAGGCCGCGGTGGTGGTGGGGGGGATGGGCGCAAGTGGAACATGCATTTTCAACTTGGCCCTTCGGGGAGCTGGGGGTTTGGTGGGGGAGGGGAGGGAGGGACGGCATTTAGGGTGCCCCATCCCCCCTTTTTGCTCTCCCAGGCTTCTTTGAAATGCTCACGTGCCTGCCCACCCCCTACCCTTTCCTGGTCCCGGGGGATCCTCACCCTTATTATGTTGTTGTCCCCGAAAATGTGCACGTCGGCCTGCTCCCCCTCTTCCACCCTTCGTGCATTTACACCCCCTTTTTGTGTGTGGTGTGTGTGTCTGTGTCTGTGGGGGAGGCTTTCAGGAAAGAATTTGCAGCAAATTGAATCAAGGAGCCATCATGAGGCCGACTCCTTTATAGCCTATTTTTAGCAGGGGAGAGGGCTTCGGTGCACGTTTTCTGGCGAAACCTGGGGCTGCGATGGAAGTCCGCGCCCCTCCCCCGGCGCGGCCCAGGCCCCGGCGCTGCGACCCCGGCTGGCGTGCGGGGGGCGGCTGTTGGGGCGCGCGTCCTGGGCGGGGGTGCGGGGGGGAGGGGCGCGCGGCCGCAGGGCCGCACTCCGGGACGTGTTTATTTGTAACTTGGAGCTTTTTAGCGTCTTGAGGAGGCATTTGATAGAGCCTTTTTGAAGTTGGGTTCAGAAGTGTAGAATTGGCAAAGTTATTGCTAGCTTCCTGGTAAGTTTTGGGTGGCTCAGAGTCACATTATTTTCTGACAGTGTAAAGGCCACGTTGTGAGGGTGGTTTCTCGGTAACTTCCTCTTTGCAACCGATGTCATTTTTTGAACAGCAGCAGACTTTTATTTCAGTGAAATATTAATCTGAAATGGCAGCTCGAGGGAAGCCATGCGTGTGTGAGCGTGTTCAGTATTTTTGGAAGTTCCTAATTTGCTGAAATAGGCATCACTTTGCAGGGGCAACCGAGAATAAATTTGGGTTGTGAAAATGGTGTGTTTCATGTAAAATTTGAGTTGTAATGGCTTTTAAAAAACGCTCCCGTTCTTAGCTTATCTAATGATATTCTCGAAAATAATGTGGTGATTACGAATGACTAAAGTGTTGGAATCAAGTTAAAAACTAGATTTTTCTGTGTCTGGAGTTTGCTTAAACCGGTGGACTCTGCGAGCACCAAGGTGAAGAGTTTTAGTGCCTATATGATTTATAGTTGACTGAGGGAAGTTGACTGTTGGCTTTCTGGTTTTCCAGGCAAGACCCTTCTGTTGATCTAAACAAGCTTGCTCATAAAATATGGTGGGTGAAATGTAGGTTATTTTTAGTCTGAATGGTTTAATTCCCCCTCCCCCATATAATTAGGTAATCATTTCCCTCCCCCCTTTTTTCCTAAGACTCCTTTATCTGGTCGGATAATATGAGGCCCTGGTGGTGGTTTCATTTACTTAAAAAAGTGATAAATATCCTGATTACACGCTGAAGATACAGTGAGTGACTTTTTGGTTTTCCCAGTGTGGTTTATTTTCATTTTTGTTAAATCAGACTCATGCTGCATTGGTGTATTTTAGTAATCTTGACTTCCTGGGACTGTATGTTCTCACTCTTAATAAGTTTATAGTCTGGTGAAATAGGGTAGCTTTGTCTCCATGAAAACAGTGTGTATGTTGGGTTGTATCATGGGAGTTCATGGCAAGCGAGCTTCGGAAATTATCATTGAGCGCCGTTCTAGAAATAGCGTTTACCTGTGGAGGAGGGGCAGCAGAAAATATGCCTGAGAGTGGTTAGGCTTGTGATTTGTGTTTATACTTTTTGTTCTTAAATCGAGGTTTTCCTGCTTCTTTGGAATATGTTTTTTTTTCACCCCAATTCTGCTGTCTTGCACCATGTGATATATGTAATCACAACCATTAAATCCATAAACGACTACTATTTTTTTTTTTTTTTTTTTGCCATTTGAGTTGTTACAATCAGACCTAGAGGGCAAAGCACTAAACCGAATGGGGTATGAAAACAATACGTACAAGGAAAAAGTTTTTCTTACTGTTAAGGAACTTAATTATTTGTTAATGCCATAAAAATTGTTGCAAGGGTCACCATTAGTTTTATAACAGGTTTTTTTATTCCCACGTGTACCAGCTTTGGTTGTTAGTACGGGGAACACCCGTGGTAAATGGGATGGCCCCTTGTGAAGGTTATATTTTTTCATTGGTTGTTTCAAAGAAGTGTTGACTATTTTAATAACTTTTTTGCACATGTTCAGAGATCTTTGTTAGGTCTGTTCTCAACATAAGATTTATCATAATTACCACGAGAACATGCCCAGGAGGAGAATAAGAAGTAACTGCTTCCTGTGTACTGGGAGCCTTTCAGGCTAATATTCAGAAAGGGCAGAATGACTATAAACATAGGGGTTACTGATAAGAGATGAGACTAATGGACCTTTTGAATGACAACCTGTTGAACAAATATATCTGTTCATATATAGCAATGAAATATAAGTACAACCTTGTCAAATGGGTAGCTGATAAAGGGATTCATCTCCAATTTACTACAGCAGTTATTACTACAAAGAATTTCTGACTTGACATATTTTGAGGAAGACATAATTTGTTGAATTTATTCATTTTCTGTGTTATTTGTAGAAAAAGAATTGAGAAGAATGTGAATAGTTGTAAGTCAGGGGAGAGAGATGGCAGAAATATTGACACTGTCTGGGACTTTATATTTTTCTAGTACATGGAATTTGACTCATTTCAAATGACATTTATAGTGTAAGTCACTAACATGCAAAAAAAAAAAAAAAAAAAGCAGTACACCGCCACAGTACAAAAAGGCTAGGACCCCAGGGCTGTGTAGCAAACAACTGGTAAGAGTGTGGTCTGGTTTGGAGACCATATGTTGGTATATACTATTCTATTGCCAAGGGATACTTGAATTTAAAAACCTATGTGAGAAAGCCTATGCTGGAGAGGTTTACTGTTCACCATCTCTGGGTTTGGACTCCCTAAGAGTACCATTAATAGCCCTTTTAGCAAGAGTCCAAGGAAAGGAACTCTGCTTGGGCTGTACTCTAGGAAAGGTGTGAGGTGCTTTGCTACGTCCTTCATACCCCAGTCTAATCTTGAGCTGGGTAGTGTTTGTGGATGCTAAAACAGTGAGGTGAAGATAAGTTAATTCACTTGTTCAAGGCCACAGAAGGATCAAATGATGCACTAGTATTCAGACCTTTGTTTGAGCCCTAGTCCGTTTTATGTCTAGATGACTTTAGCTGGGCCTAAGTTTTGTCAGTCGTATCTGTAGGTATCCTTTGAAAAACTACTGTTTTTAATGAAGTTTATAATTCTATAATTGGGGTTGCTACTAACTGGGTCACATCATTGTGTAGATAAATGAAATTCGTAAGGCTCATGTATCATTGGCTTAACTCTCTAGAACTGTTTATTAGTAATAAGATGTAATCTTCTTGTCCACTGCTGAGTTTCCGACTTTAAGATTCACTGCGGTGATGTAGCCTCTCCACATACTGCCAGCAGAAATAAGGAAATGTGATTCCATACTTAAACTTAAGAAGGAAAAGCAGATCCTCAGAGCACATATTTCTGAAAACTCGTGTAAGAAAAATCATAAAAGTCATTTTGTGCAGCTTGCAGGTTCTGTCAGGCGTTCTCAAGGTGAACTCCCCAGCTTCAGACTCAGGCTTCATCCCTTACTAATTTTATCACCTTGTGGGAGCAACTCCACTGTGTCTTAGTTTGCTCCTCTGTGTAGTGGGACAGTCAACTTCATAGAGTTGAGCAGACGAAGAGAATTATCTATGTGATACAACTAGAGATTATCATCCTAAGTGAATAAGTCAAAGAGATACATACTGTATGATATGCGTGAAATCTAAAATACGGTACAAATGAATTATCTACAAAACAGAAGCAGACTTCCAGACACGGAGAGCAGACTAGCCGCTGCCAAGAGGGAAGGGGAAGGAAACGGATGGGCTGGGAGTTTGGGGTTGGTAGATGCAAACTATTACATTTAGAATGGATACACAATGAACTACTGTATAGCACAGGGAACTATAGCCAGTCTCGTGGAATAAATCTTAGTGGAAAAGAATATATGTATAAAATGTGTATGTGTGTATAATTGAGACACTTGCTGTACAGTAGAAATTAGCACAACAATGTAAATCAGCTATTGCTGAATTTAGTTGCTAAGTCATGTCCGACTCTTGTGACCCTATGGACTGTAACCCGCCAGGCTCCTCTGTCTGTGGGATTCCCCAGGCAAGAATACATGGAAGGAAATGAGTTGCCATTTCCTCCTCCAGGGGATATTCCCTGTTTCTCCTGCATTGGCAGGAGGATTCCTTACTGTCGAGCCATTAGGATACTTTGGTTTAAAAAAAAAAAAAGTATGTGTAAGTTTCTGAGAGCAGTAGCCGACAAAGAAGCATTATGGAAATGTAAGGTGATTAGGATGATGATGGCTTTGGATTTGAAGTTTGCTTCTTTGCATTACATTTTATTTACTTGCTATTTAAGTAGGGGCATAATGTCATAGGAAGTAGTTAGCAGTTTTATTTCCTGAATTCTTGGGCTAAATAGTTGACATATGCTTAGCGTAATTTATTTACTCCTGAAGTTGTGACTTAAGGCTTACTTGAAGCATGAGGCTGGGTTGTAACTAAGTGGAAGCTTAGTTCCACGGCTGGTGTAGGCAGTGGTGGGTCTTCTGTGTGTCTTTGTTGCTGTTCTTCTGTTGCTTGGACTTGGACCTTTTAATTCTGCTTGAACCATTTGAAACCTTTTCTAACTCTTTTTAAATAAAGAGAGATTTAATTTTTCGAGGATGGATCCGCAGTGTCTAGGATCTATCTGCTTTTTAAATTGGAGTGATTACTTTAAGTAGGTTATTTCCTTCAGTCTCAACCTTTTATCTGTGTTAGTGTTCTACATTTTCAGCTGCTATCAAGACAGTTCCGCTTGGAGGTTCTGTTCCTTTGAAGTATCCTTGAGCCTTATTTTCCCTTCCCATTTTTTGTCACTCTTAATTCAGCAGTAGTGTTAACTACTACTAGAATTCTATGTGTCAGGACCACAAAGGTGCTTTGGCAGGTACTTGTGACTGAGTGACTGCTCTTTTAATTACCAACTGCTTGGAAACAGGCTCAGGTAGCAAGGAAGGGGTTGCTGAGAGGGACTTGAGCCCAATGTGTCTGACTTCTAGGCCATGTTCTTAACTAGCAGTCTCCTCTCGGTAAACGAAGAAATGAATGAATGGGTTTAGGTTTCTGGGTTATTGCTTTACTTTTCTGGCCGGGTGCTTCGGGCAGCCTTCATTCTATCTTCTCTAACTGCCGACAGTGTAATTCATTTAAATATTGGTTCATCATGTCAGTTCCCCTGCTGAAGAACCCATTATGGCTTCCCTTTGCCAACTGGATGTAGTTCATATGCTTCAAGTCTGGCCTTTAAGGCTCCATTCTAACCTGTTCAGCTTTATTTCCCACTCTTCGCCAACTGGGATTCTTGCTTGCCTGTCAAATAAACACTGCAGTTTTGTCATACTCACTACTCGCCTTCGTGTGTGCTGTTCTTCCCTTTGTCCTTTTTATAGCCTGGTTTCAGTCCCACTTTCATGAGGCTTTTTCTGGCCATCCTGACTCAGGCTATTTTTTCTCTGAGATTGGATTGGATTTAATGAATGTCGCAGACTCCGTAATTATTTATTGTTTTGTGAGAATGTGTCACATTGCCTCAACTACAATTAGATTTCTTGAAGGAAAGGACCATTTTCCTTAGCTGCTCAGTCATGTCCTACTCTTTGTGACCCCATGAACTGTAGCCCACCAGACTCCTCTGTCCATGGGTTTCTCCAGGCAAGAATACTGGAATGGGTTGCCATTTCCTTCTCCAATTTTCCATAGAGTATGTAGCAAAATTCTTGACTTTTGTACTATACTATCTTCATGATAAAATGGATTGCTTCTATGAGGGCCCATGTTTAAATAAGAACAGTGACAGTCCTGTTTCACTCTTGGTACTGTGTCAAGCTTCTTTTTGAATCAAGCCTTCAAAGTTTAGTTATACTATAGTCACATAACCATTAATTTGAATTTTGATGTTGCCAGTGTTGACAAGGAAGGGGAAAAAAAGAACCTAGTCATTATTTAGAGTGAAATGAAAGTGGATAGTTTTATTCTCTTAATCCTGGGATAGTAGCCACAGTCCTGGTGAAAAGCCTAGTCTAGGAATCATGTCACGCTAAATTGGCTTTATCTGATTATATTTGTGTTGTTATGAAACTTCAGATTTTTGGATTTTATTTTCTAATTGTCAGTTTTTTTTGCTTATTGTTTTCTCAGTAGTATGTCTAAATAAGGTTATGTTTTTAGCTCTCACTATATGTGACAGCCTTCTGACCACACTGGAATCCCATTTGAGCTGTTACTATGAATGTGTTAACTATCTATCATACAGGGTCAATGGGTTCCGTCTCCCAGAGGAATGTCATTGTAACCATCTCTTTTCAGTAGTTTTCTTTCTTTTTTTTTGGCCATGTGACATGTGGGACCTTAGTGTCCCACCTACTGATTGAACCCGTGCCACCTCGGTCAAAGTACAGAGTCTTAACCACTGGACCACCAGCGAATTCCCTTCTCAGTAGTAGTTTGTGGTAAAGAGGTGCTAATCCACCTGGGTGATTTATTCTAAAGGCAACTATCTTGGTATTATGTCTTTTTGAAATTTTTAACATTTAGAGTTTTAAGATAGAAGGTTTCAGTGTCAAAATAAGTTGAATGTTACCCTGCTTTGTGAGAGCTTGGATTCACAGCTCAGAAATAGTACAGTCAGACCATAAGGGTCATGCTGGAAGATCAGAAGTTCCATTTTAGTAAATGGAGAGTTCCAGAGGGTTAAGGAAGGTATTTATGTGAAATGGTCAACTTGAGGAATAAATGAAGAAGACTAAGTATTGAATGTTTAAACTGGGGAGTTTGCCACCTGTTTCCCTCTTTATTGAACATTTCTTTCAGGAGATAGAATTTAATACAGAAGAAAACACAGCAGTCAGGGGTCAGAGATGGTCATTCCAGTGTCGTCTTTATGTTATTTTTATGTGAAATTGTACTAGGGACTCTCAAACTTTTTTTTTTTTTTTAAACAAAGGTGAGGTTTTCTGTTTTTAAGTAATTTAAAACAAAGAATTTTTGTTAAGGACTAGATATCAATCTGCATCTTTGTCTGAGATCAAAGTTGGTACCGTTGCTTTCCTCTTTTTCCCTCCCTCACTTCCTTCCTTCCCTTCCGCCTTCCTTCCTTCTGCATTGTATCCTGAGTGATAGGCATCATAACAGGGTGACCAGTGCCTTGGTTGTTAGTGGATGTTTGTGTTTTTGTTCTTAACTGCTTATGTACCTGAATGGTGGATAGCATTTTAATGTGGATTCAATATTAAGTGAATTTTTTGCCTCCCCCCCCCCCCCAACAAAACCGTAGTTATATGGCTAAGTCATTTAGTTTCCAGAAAGGTATAAGAGGATAAGATGAAATGCTTTCTAAAGTTTGCTCTTTCATTCTACCGATACTTGTACAATCAATTCCTATATTAAAATTCTGAGATTTTGTTACTTAATTTTGTGATTTTTTTTTTTTGAGAGAGATCTAAATTTTCTTAGTATATTGGAAGACTGAAAAATCTACATCTTACATAGAATAATAAATAGGAAGTACTTGACATTAGTGTAAGCAAACACCTTGCCAGAGTTTAACAATTAATAGCATATTTTGGTGGTTACATTCAGCTGCTAATGGAGCACGACTTAAGGGTTAGGGAGAGGTGTTTTATGCTTTCCCCTTAATTTGAGCAGGCTAATTGGGTAGAGTGTGTACTAATTTTGTTCAGTTTCTATTTTGTGATTGTCAGATGTCATTAACTGGCAGTGTAAGGCAATTGGGTCATCTACTTCTGGTTTGTGAAATAAGGTAATGGGAATAGATAATGAATGAATTTCCTTAATATTTTTTTCATTTTCTGTATGATTATTTTATAGGATAAAATTTATCGTATGTGTGTGAATTTTTAGATGCTGTTTGTAGCTGTATCAATGTTTTTTGTCATCTTTTATTTTAAAATGTATAATGCAGTATACTTGAAAATTTTTCACCCACTTAAGTGATGGATTTTCCCTAAGTCACCTTTGTCTGTTTTCCTTAGTAAGCAAATATATATTTGGAGATCTTAAACTGGGGTTTGGAGTAAAGCCTGTTGCTCTATCAGGGAAATACCAATAACTTTCCTATTCTTGTGCAAAAACTAACAGACCCTTTTTACTTCTTTGACCTTGGACTTCTATATGTCCTGCCAGCAGAGGTCACCAGTTTTAACACCTGGTGAGAGATGTTTTGTGTGTACTGTTTCTATACAGATTTTGTTTAGATTTGATGTTTATAACTTTCTAGTATTTTTAAGATCTTCTCAAAGATACATTTAAATGAAAAAACATGGAGGCAGAAAAGATCTTATACAGTTGTCTGCCATTTTAGCGTAACAAGAGGGGGAGGAACGGAGAGGACACGCAGGGTGGAGTGTGCGTGTGTGCTTGTGTGTGGTGTGTGCATCTGTGTGTTCCAGGTGACTCCAGCAGGACACACAGGAGACCAGTGACAGGGTTTGGGGAGTGGGGTCGAGGTGGGGAGATCATGTGGTCAGATGTGGGAAAGACTTACGTTCATCTTTAGAACTGCTTGAATTTTACTATGTTATTATTACCATTTCAAAAAAAGTAGCAGTTGTGAAGGAGCAAGACATCCAGTTAAGAATGCTTTATCTTCCTAGTTCTTTCAGTTTGAACTGTCAAAAGAAGACAGAAAACTGTTAATTTCTTCCATGCATTCCAGTTAGTTCTTAAAGAGCTGGAACTGTATATATTTTTGTGAAAACTTATTTTTATTTTTCAGATTTGTTGGCAGAATTAGTCACTGAATATGATTAAAATGTGTTATTTCTGTGTCATGATTGGGTCATAGGACCAGTGGAATTGTTTAGTGATAGCAAACTGATGATTTTCGAGTCATGTCCACGGTTGATAATTTGAAATTGACTCGATGCACAGAGATGTTGGCTACAGCAGTGTTGCCTGATTTCAAAAGTGTTGTTTTGTCAGGGCTTTGGAAATTGGGTGAAAGTGGAAGTTCTCATAGTTCAGTAGTTAATTTCAGTAATTATGATAGTCTGTGGTATAATGGGATTTGTGGAATCGTAGATTATGATATTGCATGGATTCTAACATTACTTGTGAGTTTGGATAAATGTGTTATTGACTCCAAGGAGAGAGCTATATTAGATCTTGATACTATTTTGGGTTGCAACTGGTGTCACTTGTAATTGTGTCAATTGTGATTGTTCATTAGTTGTTTACCAGTAAAGAGTCTCGCCTTGCTTTGTGCTCATAGTTTTCAACTTAAGCTGGAACAACCTCTGAGAAGATAGCATCTGTTTATGTGCACCGCGTTCTGCGCTGTGACCTGATGCCACCCTTTCCTGAGGGCCGGGCCTCTGTCTTCAGCAGTGAGAGGCCTAGGTAGGCTCTGTGTCTGATCTTTGGCAGTAAACTCTTTCTGCAGGGTGTTACGGTGGCAAAAGCTCAGGCTCTGGAGCTCAGCATCCCTGATTTGAATCCTGTCACTCCAGCTTATCGACCCTGGCTTGCCATAGTCTGTAGGGTTGCAGAGAGTCAGACACGGCCGAAGCGACTCACTCAGCACAGCACACAGCACCCCAGCTTATCAGCTGTATGGCTTGGGAAAGTTATGTAACCACTCCAGTTGGTTTCCACTCTGACAAATGGGAATTTTTCTCTGTAGAGCAATTGTGAGGATTGAAATGTGAAGGCAGTTGTCATGGGGCCAGCATATAGGATATACTCAAATAAATGCTAGCTACTGCTTGGTGCTTTTGTTAGCTGCAACAGCAACAGCTGAGGAAAGAGACAGAAAAGTGACACTCTCCTATAAACTGTCATGGCTTTCTGTGGCAACTGCAGAGAATGGGATTGTTAACATTTCGAATTCAGAGAGCTATGACTGGATTTGGCGACTGAGCGTTTGTTGCTCATTCTAAAATGAGGATGTGTATTTCGGAGCTTTGTTGTGTCTCTAATACATATGTTGTTTTACAGTGATGTTGTGATGTTTTACATTGAATTTGGTCACTTCTTGATAAGATGCATCAAGAGAAAACAAAGTTACTACCTTTTAAAAACAGTAAAATCTTCCTGCTTTTTTGGGGTGGAATCACTCTTCTTTGTCTCCAGTCTGGGAGATCCAGCAGTGCTCTGGCTCTCAGTGGACACTGCTTGGATGATCAGCCATTTCCAATGCTAGTGTTATACAGTCTGCAAACTTGGAATTGGGCTTTCACTAAGAAATACATGAGTATTTTACAGCCATACACACCCTGTGTTATAAGTAACATAGGGTGTGTATGGGTGTAAAAATAAGTTTTCAGGAAATTGTTCTTGCTCTAGTATGTGGTACGCACTCATTTTCTACACTCTTTCATTTATAAACATGCTTTTATAAACTTGTTAGCTGATTTTATTTTACAAGTAATAATTTCATTATTCACTGGATTTAGAATCAGTACTCAAAAATCAGAAGCAAAGTATTGCTCTGAATGGTAGGGCATAGATAATTACAGTTATTGGTGCTCATGTCTTTAGGTAGTATTCTGAGGCTCTGTTAGGATTCTGAAGTTCTGATGCCCCAATTTTTGTAAAGTATACATGCAAATCGTAAGGAATTTTGGTTGCTAGTAAATGTGAATATAAACTTTTTTAGGGGTAATCTGCAAACAGCTCTGGATTAAGAACCCTGGGTGCGTCTCATAAGAGTGTTAATTATTAACAAAGGAGTAACCATCATACCAAGTTTCTTACATCTCATCAGGAAGGAAATAATGGGTAATTGTTTTGTACTATTTAAAACTAACATATCTTAACATATTGGCCACCTGAAGTTACACGGTTTGATTGAAGATTAAGCTTCCTTCTATGACATCCTTCATTTAACATCCTGGCCTGTGCCCACCGGTCATCTGTTTCTGGCACACACCTCTATTTGACTGAGTGTTAATTGTTGATTAACACTGTCTCAGTGCGCATGGCCTTCCTTGAAGACAGTTGCATTTCACTCATCTTTTCCTCAGCACCTGTCCAATTCCTTGCACAGTGCAGATGTTGCATTCATGTTGATCTGAATCCATGAAGCTCTCTGAGTGAGGTACAGGTTTTCCAGTATAGACCCTGACTTCTGAGACAGTGATTCAGACATGCAGAAGTAGAAAAGGGATCTATCTGTTAGGTAGGTAGAATAGGGAAAAGGAGTCCAAAATGGCGGTGGCTAAAAGACAAGGAAGGTCAAAGGAAGGTCCGAGGACCAGAGTGAAGACTTCAGGCAGAACAAACAGCACTCCTGGCTAAGCCCAATTTGCATAGGGCATGCCCAGGTGGAGGAAAAACATATAAAAGGAGGAGCCAAAGTGCTTTCTCACGGACACCCCCCCCCCACCCCGCCGTGTGTGTGCGCTCTCACACTCCTCCACTCTCTTCTCTTTGAGTCTTGGATTCTGCTATCTTCTAAATAAAATGGAGCTGTAATAATGATTTGCCTAAGAGCTGTAGCACGGTTGTCCAAGACCTGAGAGCTGTGACGCGCCAAGGGCTTTAATGTCCGTTGCTCCAAATCTTTGTTGTGACTAGACAAAGAACCGAGGAACATACACTTGCGTGACATATCCATTTTCACAAATTCATTGACTTTTGGATTTATGTTCTTACTCTAAGACTTAGGAGGGTCTGCTTGATGATCTAACATCCTGTTTTTGGTGTAGAGACAATGAATATGATCAAAACCTGGATTAAAAGAAACAAAGACCTTGACCTGACATTAGCAGTTAAACTTGATTTGGGGATGTTTTGTGGACTTGTCCACATGTTCATGGTACTCATGTACTTTTTCTTGGTCTCCCCTCCATCCCTCATTGGAACTTTTACCTGATACTGATAATGCCTTTCTTGCTTGACCTCCTGGTATGTGTGTTCAGTCGATACATATACTGATGTCTCCTCTTTGACCGTGACCTTCCCTTAGGGCTTAACACATTCCATGCCCCTTGTCTCTTTACACCAGGCATTGCAGTGCAAGTGATTCTGTGGCCCAAATTGGGTCTTAATTCTGACCTCCTCTTCTGATCTACAGCTGTCTACATTCTAGCATGAGGTTACCCTATACTTTTTTCCTGAGTTTCTGTTACTGAGTGTAGGCTGGCAGTGGCATTACATTTTCATTCGGTGATGAGACAGAGATGGAAGATTGAGGAGGGTCAGAGATGGAAGAAATAGGACTGGGTGTGGTAATATCCACTTGTTACGGTGAACTGGGGCAACATCTTCTGCCTCTAGCTGCTGTTGAAAATGTCCAGAATAAT
Source organism: Bos javanicus (assembly GCF_032452875.1). Classification (NCBI taxonomy): domain Eukaryota; kingdom Metazoa; phylum Chordata; class Mammalia; order Artiodactyla; family Bovidae; genus Bos; species Bos javanicus. Next base: position 90,032,040 of record NC_083868.1, read on the forward strand.
CTGAGACACTGGGTGTTGGAGTGGAGTTTGGAGATAAGCAATCTTGGTAGATGTGTCTGTTATCATTTGAAGCCTTCCACAGTGGAGGATGCCCCCCCTGCCCATCTTCAGCTTTACTGAGGTATAAAAGATGATTCTTTTGTCAGAGGGAGATGGTTGCTCTCTGGAAACCAGGGAAGGTAAGATTTTCAGTTTTGCAACAACATCTCAGTGATGTTTTAAGAAGCACTTGTACTTAATAAAGTTTAAAATTCATCAGCAGATTTGAAAAATTCCTAAGGATAGTACGTTTAAAAGATGAACATTTTCACTGTCCTTGGAATGTTGTTAAAACTGGCAGGGTACTATTAAATGGAATGAACACAGGATTCATCCTAGAATAAGCTTTTGTGTTTTTTTACACTTTGTTTGCTTGTCTGTCTGAGAGTACTTTTGTTTAAGTAGATAACTTAATCTTTCGTATCTGTAGGCTCTTTGCTTCTTGTGTTAGGTATGTTTTCTCATTTCTTCTCTACTTGCTTTGTTCCCTTTTTGGGGTCATATTCTCTTGTGAATAGCTGGCTGCCTTATTTTTATCTAGTCTCATTTGCCTTTCTTGCATTTTCTTCATGTATGTTTTGGTAGTAGATAGTATTGGTTGGTTCATTTGGTTTGACAAATCAATGTAGAAGTGACTTGATAACTGAGAACTGGTGGTAACAGGAAGAGTGGCTGCTTTTTTTTTGAAATTGTGCATAACAGCATATCTTTTGATAAATATTAAGCTAATTACACATGGTATAGCTTACACGAAAGCATATATAGTTTTATGGAATGCATGGCAGAGACATTTGTACATACTGTTGTGTAGACACTATATTAAGTGCTCAGAAAGTGTCAGTTTCCTTCTCTCTTCTCTGTGGGTTTTCCATCATACTTAACATAAAATTGGAATATTTTTCCTTGGCCTGTGGAGGTTCCACCGCACATGACTTGCCCTTTGGCCGCCTCACAAATGGTATCCTGTTTCATGGCACCCTTCCCCTTGTTCTCTGTGTCCAGCCACACCAGCTCCACGCCCACAGAACAAGCTTGTTCCTGTCTCAACACCTTAATTGCTTTACTCTCTGCCTCAGGCTTTGCCCTGAGATTGTCATATGGCAAATTTTTTTTTTTTTTTTTTAATGTCATTCAGATTTCAGTTCCAATGCCCTCACCTCTGAGAGACCTTAGAAAGGTCACAATGAAGTAGCTGCCCACTCCCTAGCCATTTTCAGTCACATAGCGCTTATCTCTCTCTCTGATAGCCTTAATTGTTGATTTATCTTTTTAAATGCACCTCTATAATTTAAACTCCCTGAGAACAGGGATGGGCTCTGTCTTGTCACACCAGGACCTAAAACAGGACCTGGTAGTTCAGTAAATATTTGAGTGAATTGTTCTCTCAGGAATGTTTTGTGACCAGCTGATAGACTTAAACTGGTTTGTCCTTACAATAGAATAGTGGAAACGATTCATTAAAAGGTCAGCATTTAGGGGAGGGTTGGAAGAGAGTTTACTTCCTTGGAATCTCCATTTGGGGAAGTCCAAGGACATATGTGAGCGCTGTCTACTTTTCTTGGAGAAATATACTTGCAGTGTTTGAAACAGGGGAAAAAAAAACACACAGATGGATAATTGATAAACCAGTTTGACTGTGTGCTTGTGTTAATCATAAATGTTAGATTTTAGTAGGTTAATACTTCATTTTAAGATGCGTATTTCATACAATAAAAATGATGAGGGCTGAGTACCCCCATTTAGGCTTTGTACAGGTTCAGGAGATTTTGAAATTTACCTTTAGTTATATTTCCCTGTGATATTCTGTCTTGAGAGTCATGGTCAGCTTCGCAAAGTTGATATATGACTCAAATCTCTTTCAGTTGTATGTATGTTAGAAACTCAGTTTAGACTGCTGCTGCTGCTAAGTCGCTTTAGTCGTATCCAACTCTGTGCGACCCCATAGACGGCAGCCCACCAGGGTCCACCGTCCCTGGGATTCTCCAGGCAAGAACCCTGGAGTGGGTTGCCATTTCCTTCTCCAGTGCATGAAAGTGAAAAGTGAAAGTGAAGTTGCTCAGTCATGTCCGACTCTTAGCGACCCCATGGACTGTAGCCTACCAGGCTCCTCCGTCCATGGGATTCTCCAGGCAAGAGTACTGGAGTGGGGTGCCATTGCCTTCTCCACAGTTCAGACTAGCTTAAGCCAAAAAGGGAGTAGAATCAAAATGGATCAAGTAACTCATTTGTAAGAAAGAGCATTGAGCCAGCTAGGCTTTAGGAGACAACTAGGAGCACACCGATTTGAAAGCTACTAGACGTCTTTGCTAATAATCTTGTCTCTTGTTTATTTGTTTGTAGATTAGCTTCATTTTCTCATAGTAGATTTGCTTTCTTCACAGGGAGGAAAATACTTGCCAGTGCCAGTTTTCATTCTCTGTTTTTTCCTGCTGTAGAGGAGGGGCTATCTCTTTTTGGTTTTCATTTGGAAGATTCTTGCCTGCGTGAGTGCTCAGTTGTGGCCAACTCTTTGCGACCCCATGGACTGAAGCCTGCCAGTCTCCTCTGTCCACAGAATTCTCCAGGCAAGAATACTGGAGTGGGTTGCCATTTCCTCCTCCAGGGGATCTTCCCGACCCAGGGATCGAACCTGCGTCTCCTGCACTGGCAGGCAGGTTCTTTACCACTAGTGCCACTGGCAAGTTTGATTTGTGTCCACCATGGCCATAGGCCTTATCAAAACTATGGCTGCTTTCAAGTACCTGGTGGGACTGTCGCGGGCGGGGCGGGAGAGCCATGGAAATGAGAATTGAGTGAAATCGGGGGCTGCTGGGCAGACAGCCTTTTCCCCTCCTTCCTCTTGCTGCCCATGTCACTGCCTCACAAAATGTGACTCCATTTATGGTTGGGGTATGGTGCCTTTAATCCACCATAGATTGTCAGATAAAATTCCTTTAACAATTTGGAAAATTATATTTTATTCCTCGATATAGTGCATGAAAGATGATGAAATGGTTTCATGGGGAAAAGGGCCTAGCTCTGAATTGAAGGGAGAAAGTTGATCTGAATTGACATTTCTTTTTTTCTTTTCTTGCTCCGGGGTTCCCAGTCTTTTCAAACTCAAATCCATTTTTTAAATGAACAATTGAGGTCTTTCATGTGGGTTTTTTCGTCTCTCAGACAGTAAAGAATATGCCTGCAGTGCAGGAGACCTGGGTTGGGAAGATCCCCTGGAGAAGGAAATAGCAACCCACTCCTGTATTCTTGCCTGGAGAATTCCATGGACAGAGGAGACTGGCAGGCTACATGCAGTTCATGGGGTTGCAAAGAGTCGGATACGACTGAGCGAATAACACACGTGTGTGTGGTAATTGTAATTTTATGAACTCAGTCTCTGGCTAATATGAGTATTCAAATGAATGTCTTCTCAAAATGAGTTACACAGCAAATAATTTGATGCTATTTATGTTTGTTTTGTTTTTAACATTACTTCTGCTAATTTAACAGCTAATAGAAGGCAGTATTTGAGATCAGCTATTAGAAAGTTATCAGGAGGTTAATTATACATATTTAGGGAATATTTTAATCTCTGAGGAAGATAACAACCTTCATCCTAACTAGGTAGTTAAAAAATTTTAGCATGTAATATTAACAAGTTTTATATTCCAAACAATTACTGTTTTGAGCAGTATTTCAGCATTCACTAAAATAAAATGGTTAGCTGTGTAGAAAAAGCCTTCTGCAACCCAAGAGATAGTCTTTCTGGACAGCAGTTGCTTCATCTTTAAAACAGTGAACCAGGTCTCTGAGGTTGCTTTTGGAGTTAATGCTCTTTGACCCTGATACTGCATATATAATTTAAAAATTAAGTCTGTGTTCAGCCAAATTAAATGGAAAATATACTATACTGGTCTCTTCAGGTTAATCATTACCTGGACTGTTTTTTCCTAAAGAAAATGCTTGCATTTCTTTGACACTGTCTTTCTTTGGAAAGTTAGCCATAAAGAAAATATTTTTTAGATGTCTGAAAAGACACTTCTTTTGCTTAATCCAATAATCTTTGAGTTCGGGAACATTTGTTACATCTGATTTCACTGTAGAGAAAACTGAAAGAAATAACATCAGACACACTTTTGAGAATGATTTTTCTTTAATGCCCTTAATTGTATGATTGCTGTCAACGGCAATAATTTTTCAGCAGTTAAGGTTTTATTAGAAGTTGTACCAAAAAGTATATCTCTTAAGTACTATGAGAAAATGCTGTTCACGTTTGTAATTTTTTAAATACTAAAATAAGTTTCAAGTGTTGCTCATATTAACTACTGAGAATCTGTGTATATTAAAATAATTTACAATAAAAATAGCTATGTGAGTGATGTAACAGGAGAGAGGATATATGTTAGGGAATAGAGACGCCAAACAGGTTGTTCTTTTCTGGCAGTTTGGTTTATGTGTAGCATAAGCTTCGAAAGTTGGAGAGTGATGAGAACAGGCAGGATAGGTAAGTAGGGATCATACCATGGAATGACTTCTTTGTTGTGATAAAGAATTTGGACATTCTTCTGTGGCAGTAAACTAGTGAAGGACGTTTAGCCTAACTGCAGGATTGTATTTTATCCCTGGATATAGTGCATGAAGAATGACATGATGGTTTCAGCAGAAAAGGCCTAACTCTGGACTGAATGGAGAAAGTTGATCTGATACTGTTATTGGTGGGAATGAGACCACATATTTCTGAGAGTCTTGCAAACTCATCCACATTTCTGAATTCTGGAGGTAAAAAAAAAAAAAAAAAAGCAATTGGAAATTCAGGAGAGAATGGAGCAACCAGATTTTCTTTTCTGTGGCGTGCTACTGCTTTTCTTTTTGTGGAGAACCAGGGGTATGACTGGATCTTGAGGATGGGGAACTAATTTGTTGTCCAAATGGCTAATGGATAAAATCAGGGACCAAGGAAAGGAGTGGGAGATGGCCCTTGTCGTCATGAATCTTAACTGAGGGGTAACTGAATTAGGTATTTACTTGAGAATAGTCACAAAAAAAGTGAATTGATAACAGTTTTACTAGTTTATGAAGATTCTAGTGGGTATAATTTTTTCTAGGTTAGTCACATGTTCATATTTCTTCAAAGCTTTAAAAAAGTTTGTATTAGTATAAAAGTCATTAGAATCTCAGTTTGATAACTAGGAAATTAATCTAAATTGAGTACTATTTAATATTTAATTAAAATTGCATAAATTTTGCTTTTTAAAAAGCTGTTTTTTTCAAATAGTTTTAGACAGTACAGAAGAGTACAGGGCTGAGGTTATGGATACTCAGGGATGACTACCACAGAGGTGATGTGCCTGTTTTGTATCAAGCGCATATGTCCGTATTTACATACAGTGGTATCCATTGTTACTGGTGTTATTAACCTTGATCACTTGATAAGGACTGCTATTAACCTTTTATCTATTGGTAGAATTGTTTAGGGGCTTCCCAGGTGGTGCTAGTGGTAACGAACCTGCTTGCCAGTGCAGGAGACATAAGAGATGTGAGTTCAGTCCCTGGGTCGGAAAGATCCTCTGGAGGAAGAGGTGGCAACCCACTTCAGTGTTCTTGCCTGGATAACCCCATGGACAGAGGAACCTGACGGGTTATGGTTCATAGGATCACAAAGAGTTGTACACGACTGAAGCAACTTGGCACACAAGCAGAATTGTTTAGACTGGAACTATCTAATCATGTACTGAGTACCACACATGTAATTTGAAGTTTTCTAGTAATCACACTGAAAGAAGTGATAAGTGAAATTAATTGTTAAACAGCATGTTTTATTAAGCCTAATGTAACCACAGTATTATCATTTCAGCAGGTTTCTTCATTATGAAGTTACTGTTTTTCTGCTTTCCATACTCCGTTCATTAGAAGTAAGTCATTAAGTTCAGCCCTCATTTGAACGTGAAGGACGTTAAGTTCCACCTGCTGGAGAGAAAAGTATCAAAGAACTTGTGGATAATTGTTGAAGTTACTATAGTAATCAAGAAATATTTCAGGAAGGTGCTCTAAGGATGTGTAGGGAGCTTTTTTCTTTAAAGTTTTGCCCAGTAATTTTAGCGCTCGTCAGTGGGTCATTGTTTGCACCAGAGATTGCTGGGGTGTTCTAATGGTGACTTTCTAGTTCTCTCATACCTTCTACATACATTAATTGGATTTTTCTGTACAAATGTGTTCTTTTTCACTCACTTATTTTTTCAGTTGTTTATGTGCATGTGGATTCATGGATTTTTATTTTGGTCTTTGGGTTATAAATTAATATCATTAATATTAATAACTCCTTGTTTTGTTGCTCAGATTCTAGCTTTGGCCACTGGGAACTCATTTAGGCTGCTTTCTGCACCCTTTCAACATGACCATCCTTCGTTTTTTAATCTCTTTCTAACCAGCAAGGTGCGCCAGGTTATCTTGTATTTTTCCTTTCCTAGCCCTAGAAATCAGCCATGCCTCCAAGAAACTCTGTCTGCCTTTTATTGGAATCACAGCAAAATTTTATTCTAATTCAGAAAGTAATGTCTTTATGTGGATTTTATAAAGTGTCATTATTGGCTTGTGTCAGATTTTTCTTACGGTTTCTGAACCACATTTATTCACTCAGCAAACTTTTAAAAAATATTCATATGCCAACCTTTTTAGTAGGGATCCAGGGTCAAATAAGACATGGTCATTGATGCCAAGGAGTCTAGATGTGAGAAAGCAGATCTTTTTTCCCCCTCCAACATACTGAGGGCCTGTTATGTGCCAGGTACTGTACTACAAGTGAACAGGAAGTAATAAGAACTGGAGAAGGATAGTGTCGGTTGTTTTTAGGAACACATGGGATGGGTACTTAAGCCTGAATTGGGCCAGATGGAGTGTGGAACAAGTCTTGAAAATGACTAGATCTTAAGTGTGAAATTGAGTGGAGAGGAGGGGTAGGGAGAGAAGCTATTCCAGGAGGAGGAATAGCATTGTCAAGACCACTGGGGATGATGAAGTGTGAGGTAGGTCTAGAGATCCATATGTGGGTGGTGGTGTTGGGGGAGATGGGGGAAGTGGTGGCAGGATGCAGATTGTGAAATTCCTGTGGGCAAGCCAAGCTTTGAAGAGTTGAGGGACATTTTAAAGGAGTTGGAGGGTAATGTGATCAGATCGTCCTGCTGGCACCTTGGTGGATGTGTTGGCTTTCTTGAGGCTTTTGCTGTGATAGAGGTGTGAAGCAAGTCTTAACTAAGAACTGTGTCAGTAGTTCTCAGACTTCAGTATGGATCACCTGGAGAAGTTGTTAAAACATGTTCTAACATTACTCAGCCCCACCCCCAGAGTTTCTACTGTCTGTCTGGGGTGGGACTCAGAATCTGCATTTCCTTGGACAAAGTAGTGCTGAATATTTTCTGTTCAGTTATAACAACTTCAGTCCAAACTGTTGATACTTTTTAAAGATTAAAAACAACAAAATTTTAATCCGGACTCAGATACTTTTTGGGGGGACTCTTTGATTATTATATATTTTACATGTTTATAGAAGTACATCTGTATAGTAAGTGAAGCTGATGACTACTTTGAAAATGGTTTTATTGGGTAATGTATTCACAGTGTTCAAAATTCAGAAGTGTTCTTTCTCTTCCTGTTTTCCCAGCCCCCCTAGCTACCAATTACTTTCCTGGAACCAAACAGGGATATCAGTTTTCTCCCTATCCTTCCAGAGAAATACCATATATAAAAAAGCCAATGCATGTATAATTTGCACTTTGCTCAGTATTGTTTTGAACACAAATGATAGCATGCTAGTCACTCTACTGTATTTTATTTTTTTTCACTGATGTATTTTAGATCTCATATCAACATGTAAAGAGGTCGCCTTCCCCTTTTTAATGGTGGTAGGGCGTTTTATTGTATGGATATACCATAACATATTCAACTTGTTTGCCCAGTTGATGGATATTTAGGTTACTTGAGCCTGCTGCTATTACAGACAGTGTTGCAGTGAATAACCTTGTTGTGTATAGCCTGTATGCGCAAGGGTATTCGTATGATGAACTACTTGAATTGGAACTGCTGAGTCACAGATTGTGCATGTGCGAGTACGTACTCCGTCATGTCTGACTCTTTGCGACCCCACGGACTGTAGCCTGCCAGGCTCCTCTGTCCATGGGATTTTCCCAGCAGGAATACTGGAGTGGGTTGCCATTTCCTCCTCCCAGGGGATCTTCCCGACCAGGGATTGAACCCCCCATCTGCTACTTGGCAAGCGGATTCTTTACCACTGAGCCACGGGGAAACAAGTGGTGTAGTTACTGCTGGACTGACTCCAGAGGCTGCCCCAGTTCACACCACTGACCCCAATGTGAGGGACTGCTCACACTCTTGCCAGTGTAGTGTTAACCAAATAAAACAGTTTTGCTTTTTGCTTACATGATAGTAAAGATGATATTTAATGTTTTTAAGTGAGTTTGAGCATCTTTTTATATACTTTGGTCATTTCTTTCAGTGAACTATCATTGTATTTTGGACTCTTTCACCGTTTTTTATTGTTCGTTGTGGTATAACTTGTATAAGGTACAGTACACACATTTTAAACTCAGTGAGCTTTCTTTTATTGAGCTGTAATTTCCTGTAAAATGAACAGATCTTAACTGTACAGTTTTGATGAACTGACATTTTTATGTGACCATATAACCAAGTCATCTTAGATTTAGAGCATTTCCACTGCCCAGAAATAAGTTCCTTCAGGCTTCCTTTCCATTCCCTTTTCCTTTCTCCTTACCTCAGGCAGTCACTTTCTGATTTCTTACTATCAATCAGTTGTGTATGTTAATTTTTAACATATTATAAACTCATGTAACTACCACAGTCAAGACAGAGAACATTTCTTGCCTTGCAGTGGGTTCTCCTGTACTCCCCCTGCAGTCTTCCCACCAAAGGCAACCACTACAGTGTCCTGGGTCAACTGTAGATACATTTAGTAAACTTGGAAGTCATCACCCTGTTGTGTTTGTTTTGTTTTTTCTCATTGCTGTGTATGGGAATATAACACCATTATTAATTTTATTGTGGATTGACAGATACTTGGATTTTTTCAGCTTTGGTCTCTTTGAATAAAACTGCAGCGAATATTCATATATTTGTGTTTTGGCAGATCTAAGAACTTACATCTTTATAGTATGTTAGAAATGGACTGCTAACTGCTAAGACACTTCAGTCGTGTCCGACTCTGTGTGACCCCATAGACGGCAGCCCACCAGGGTCCACCGTCCCTGGGATTCTCCAGGCAAGAACCCTGGAGTGGGTTGCCATTTCCTTCTCCAGTGCATGAAAGTGAAAAGTGAAAGTGAAGTTGCTCAGTCATGTCCGACTCTTAGCGACCCCATGGACTGCAGCCTACCAGGCTCCTCCGTCCATGGGATTTTCTAGGCAGAAGTACTGGAGTGGGGTGCCATTGCCTTCTCCGTGAAATGGACTAAGTGGGCTATAAGTTACTATAGGTATATGTCTATTTAACTTTAGTGAATGCTGCCAAACAGCTACCCAGTATTTGCACAGTGTTTGAGAGTTTGGTTGCCCATATCTTGGTCCTTGCAGTTTCAGCCATTCCCGTGGAATCTCATTGTGATTAGAATCTGAATTTCTGTGGCAAGGAATGCTGTTGAGTATCTTCGTGTGTTCGTTGTTGACGTGTTTTTTAACTGGGTGATGGATCTGGGACTGATTTGTAGGAGTTGTTTTTAATAGTGTATGTTTATAAGCCCATTGTGATATGAGTTTGCAAATATGTTTTTTACTGGTTTGTAGTATGTCTTTTGATTTTGATTGCCTGGCAGAAATCACAGTGAGTAAACTTTAAATAAGTAAAGTAGACTTTATTTTTATTAAAATTTTAATTGTTTCAAAATTGCCTCCTAGTTTTGTGATATACTTTTAAAAGTCTTGCTTCATTCTGAAGTCACCATATTTTAACAAACTTAATGTGTTCCCAAACGTATGATATTTTGTTATTTTGTGTATGGAGTCACAAAGAATTGGACACAACTGAGTGAGTGAGTGCACACACATGTTTTCCCATATAATAGGGAAAATGTTATTAAACTGACATGATTTTTTTTACCTCTTATAATCTTTACCGTATACTTTTAGTTTTGTATACTACTCTTCCAGATAAATGAGAGGAAAATAGACATGAAATACATTGGTTAAAGTATTTCCCCTAATTTTTCACTTTTAGAGTAGGACTTCCAAGGTGCCTTTTGACTTGACTTTCTGTTGTATATCTCTGTTGTCTTTTGTACCAGGAAGAGTGTTGGTGGGGAGATGGGAGGAGCATGTATTAAAAGAATTACAAAAAAAAAAACACAACACCTAAAAGCCATTGAGGCTTTGCTCTTAAGCCGACTTTGCAATTAAGTAGACCTAACTTCAGTGGTAAAGAACCCTCCTGCCAATGTGGGAGACACAAGAGACTTGAGTTGGATCCCTGGGTCAGGAAGATCCCCTGGAGGAGGAAATGGCTCCTCCAGTATATTTGCCTGGAAATTTCCATGGACTGAGGAGTCAGGGGTGTGGGGGGTGTGGGGCGGAGGGGAGTCGGGGTAGGGGGGTGGTGGCTGCTGTCCATGGGGTTGCAGAGCTGGATGTGAATGAGCACGTTCTGCAGATCTAGTTTATTTTTTTTATTCTAGCTTTATGAACCTTGGTAAACTTTTCTTATTCCCCAGCTTCTGTACCTCTTTATCTTAATTCTGATTTGTAGGGTGTAAAAGAGTGGCCAGCTAATGTTTCAGCTTCCCAAGTTGCTAACCTCCATTCTGCAAATGCTGATGCTGGTTGTGTAATCATAGGTATGGTGTGATGTTAGCTGGCCAACACTAATTGTAAAAAAAAAAAAATCTGTATTTTAAGACTCTGTATCTTACATTTAATGAATACAGTATGAAATCAGAGAAGTGCATTTTTCTCTACATTGATCAATTTGAATTATTTCCTTCAGTTAAATCATAATGTCCTGGTTCAGTAATTTTTTGTGTATATACATGAATATATAAACATATAGTTCAGAAAAGGCTAAAAAACAAACAGAAAAAACAACAAGCAACAATAGCAACAAGAAAACCACTCTCCTGTATATGTTGCTGAGCTATTTACTGCCTTCTGAATATTCACAGCCTTGGCCAGTGCTACTTGGGAGAATCAGTCTGGTGCTGGTGGCCGTTTTACAGTGATTATCTTTTATGTACATGTGTAGTGCTGAGGTCAGAGTCTCCGACTTGCATTTTCCTAATTGAAAATGGAATTAACCTATGAGGTTCATAAGGTACATAAAAATGTGAGGTAGATGCAGGGAATAATCTGTTTGCCTACTGCTTGCAGAAATCTCTCTTTAATAAGGGTTTTGGGTAAAAGAAAACTTAAAGGGCACATAGACCAGCTAAAATAACCACATGAAAAATGAGAAAGGCAGGAATTGGCTTGGGTGTCTGAGATAGTAGGTGGGCAGAACTATCAGAAAAACAACAAAGCATAACTTAGATAATAACAGAAATGGAAAATTACAGTGTTAAACATTTATCAGATTTTTAAAACCAATGTGTTTGTGTACATTTGTGTTTGTGTTGTGTACATTTATTTGTATATAAAATTGTTTAACTGGTTTTGACTGATAAGTACTTTATAATTTTTTACATTTCTAGAGTGTCATAGACTTTAGGTTTGTCTTATGATTTGGGACTCTTGAATTTAAAATTACAAAACCCAGTAACTGAGAGCTTGATGAAAAAGCTTGATTGGAAAGTATCTTGTGAAATTTGGTGTGAGGATATGTTGTGAAATTGAGAGCATAGTGAGGACTCAGTGGTGACTGTTTTGGACATTATATGGTTCTGCTTTCTTTCTGCAAACTAGGTACTTCTACTCACTTGGTCCACAAATCAGCAGAACAAAGCCTCCAGCAGCTCTTTAATTTATGTTATTTGACTAAGCTCCTAGAGAAAAGCACTCTTACTTTTGTATCTTCCCATTCCTCTTTTCTCTCTTCTCTTAGATTTGCACATGATTCACTTAATCTGATTCTCTAGCTATGCTTTTAACCACTACTTAATGTTAGTAAGTGAAACTAGATCTAAACTATGAGATTAGGTACATTAACGTGGTGATATCAGTGACCTTGATGCGTTTATTATGCTTTTGAAAAAATTTATTTAAATTGAAGTGGCAAAGAATCTGCCTGCCACTGCAGGAGATTCAAGAGACACAGGTTCAATCCCTAAGTTGGGAAGATCCCCTGGAGTAGGAAGTGGCAACCCACTCCAGTGTTCTTGCCTGGAAAATTCCATAGACAGAGGAGCCTGATGGGTTACAGTCCCTGGGGTTGCAGAGTCGGGTATGACTGAGTGAGCACACTCACACATGGTTGATTTACAGTCTTGTGCTAATTTTTGCTTTACAGCAGAGTGACTTAGTTGAAAACTTTAAACTTGCTAAATTTAGCATGTTAAAGTATGTGAAACTTTACTGAAACTTTGAGTCCTTATAAAGATGTAGTGTCTAGCTTGTCTGGAAAACGGGAAGGGTCATGATCAATCTTTGTCAAAGCTCCATGCGCTAGGCGGCCTCGGTGGTGGTGTTTGCTTAGAGAGGCCTTTCTTGGTGTCATAGGAAGTAGTACTTTCTTTTTTAGGCTTTACTACTGATTATAATTATACATTTATTTGGGTGACTTTTTTCCCCTCTATTCTTTTTCCACTAGAATAGTAAGGGCTTATACAGCTTTAATACCTGGAAGGGTTATTATAAATGTTTAAGGAAGAAGAGAGACTGGATATAAACTCATGCTACTAAAAAATGTGATGAGAATTTTACGTCTCTGTGTTTTCAAGTAATTTTGATCAGACTTGTTGTTTATATATGTGTAAATATATGTTGACTTTTATATGGTTTTTCTCTTTAATAAATCATGCAATTCTCAGAACAGTGTTGAAAATGCTCTGTTTTAAAATAGAGGGTCCTTATTTCAAAGTGATGCTTTAAATTGTGCTGTAAGTGGTAATTTACTTACCATTTTGGAGAGAATCTTTTTAGCATTAGAGAATTGATATAATTTCAAGAAGCTTGTTCATTCAGTTTTGGAAGTGAGCTATTTACTTTCCTTAGCAGCAAGAATCAGGCCCAGCATTTTAAACCCATGATGGAAAAGGATTTCTTCTCTTCTCCCATTGAGAAAATTTATCTGGTGCCACATAAGTAAAAAACAAACAGACAAAACAAAAAAACTCTTGTCACTCCAGGAATTTAAAAAGAATTCTTCGTGTTATTTTTACATTTTAGAACAGGAGGTCTAAAACTCTAAAAGGGTATTTCTACATTGAGGCTTTTTGAATGCTGATGATTTTTTAATTTTTTTTTATAGCTTTAGTTTTGGAGGTGAAGAGAGATGTCTTCTTAGTGCTAGCCTCAGTAGTTTAAGTGTGGCCTATAAGATGGGTATACCTGTTTTTTGAGTTATATTTTGTGTGTGTAGAAGAAGAATACTTGTTTTGTATTACTGCAGGTAGTTGACTAATTTTCTGGGTTTATATAACCTTACGGAGAAGGCAATGGCACCCCACTCCAGTACACTTGCCTGGAAAATCCCACGGACGGAGGAGCCTGGTAGGCTGCAGTCCATGGGGTCGCTAAGAGTCAGACACGACTGATCGACTTCACTTTCGCTTTTCACTTTCATGCATTGGAGAAGGACATGGCAACCCACTCCAGTGTTCTTGCCTGGAGAATCCCGGGGACGGGGGAGCCTGGTGGGCTGCCGTCTGTGGGGTCGCACAGAGTTGGACACGACTGAAGTGACTTCGCAGCAGCATATAACCTTAAGGTTGTCAGTGGCTGTCCAGTGGTGCCACAGGTGATTTGCCCAGTCACAGCCACACCCAGGTAGGTTGGCTTCTGAGCGCCTCTAAATTACTACTTCTGAACTGTCTTCTATCTAGAAGCAGTACCATATTAACATGCAGGATATTCATTTCTTACTGTACAATATCAAATTTAGGGTTGTTACCACTGCCATTTTTTGAAGCCTTGTCCTAAGTTCCTGTATTTGAACTAGGAATTTGCAGCAGAGTTTTCTTTAAAAACAGTATTACAAGAGTGTTTATTATTAGTTCTTCAGTGGTAAAAATTACTTTCTCCTTAGCCATATAGATCGTTTTACTGAAAACTGCCACAGTGGGAACTTAAAAGTATATGAGAAAGATAGGTTGGAGTATGGAGGTTAAGAACCAACTAAAACAGAATACTTACTAAAGATAGTATTTATGACTTAAAATAAAGGAGGCATACTTTAGATATAATAAAAGGTACCCATTCGAAGTGTTTAATTCAATGAATTTCGACAAATAAATATACATGTATAACCACCTAGTTCAGGCCAAGGCTCATGTTCATTATAGAGAAAGTTCTCTTGTTACCAACTGTGGTCCATCCTGCTCTTCACCTGATCTGCTATCTAACCCTGCAGATTACTTTTGTTTCTTTTTAAGTTTTATATCAATTCCATTCTTTTCTATGGTAGGCATAATAAAGGCCCCTCCTCCAAGATGTCCATACCCTAATCTGCAGAACCTGTGTATTTTTTACCCTATGTTCAGTTCAGTCGCTCAGTCACGTCCGACTCTTTGCAACCCCGTAGACTACAGCACTCCAGGCTTCCCTGTCCATGACCAACTCCCAGAGCTTGCTCAGACTCATGTCCATAGAGTCGGTGATGCCTTCCAGCCATCTCATCCTCTGTCATCCCCTTCTCCTGCCTTCAGTCTTTCCCAGAATCATCGTCTTTTCCAATGAGTCAGTTCTTCCCATCAGGTGGCCAAAGTATTAGAGTTTCACCTTCGGCATGAGTTCTTCCAGTGAATATTCAGGACCGGTTTCCTTTAGGATTGACTGGTTGGATCTCCTTACAGTCCAAGGGACTCTCAAGAGTCTTCTCCAACACCACAGTTCAAAAGCATCAGTTCTTTGGCACTCAGCTTTCTTTAGAGTCCAACTCTCACATCCATACATGACTACTGGAAAAACCATAGCTTTGACTATATGAACTTTGTCGGCATAGTAATGTCTCTGTGTTTTAATATGCTGTCTAGGTTGGTCATAGCTTTTCTTTCAGGGAGCAAGCGTCTTTTAATTTCATGGCTGCAGTCACCATCTGCAGTGATTTTACAGCCCAAGAAAATAAAGTCTCTCACTGTTTCCACTGTTTCTCCACCTATTTGCTGTGAAATGATGGGACCAGATGCCATGATCTTAGTTTTCTGAATGTTTAGTTTTAAGCCAACTTTTTCACTCTCCTGTTTCACTTTCATCAAGAGGCTCTTTAGTTCTTCGCTTTCTGCCATAGAGTGGTGTCAGTCTTCATATCTGAGGTTATTGATGTTTCTCCCGGCAGTCTTGATTCCAGCTTGTGCTTCATCTAGTCCAGCGTTTCTCATGATGTACTCTGCATATAAGTTAAATAAGCAGGGTGACAAAATTCAGCCTTGACATACTCCTTTCCTGATTTGGAACCTGTCTGTTGTTTCATGTCCAGTTCTATCCGTTGCTTCTTGACCTGCATACAGATTTTTCAGGAGGCAGGTAAGGTGGTCTGGTATTTCCACCTCTTTAAGAATATTCCACAGTTTGTTGTGATCCACACAGTCAAAGGCTTTGGCGTAGTAAATAAGGCAGAAATAGATATTTTTCTGTAACTCTTGCTTTTTCTATGGTCCAAAGGATGTTGGCAATTTGATCTCTGGTTCCTGTGTCTTTTCTAAATCCAGCTTGAACATCTGGAAGTTCACAGTTCACATACTGTTGAAGCCTGGCTTTAAAAATTTTGAGTATTACTTTGCTAGCGTGTGAGATGAGTACAATTGTGCAGCAGTTTAAACATTCTTTGGCATTGCCTTTCCTTTCTTTGGGATTGGAATGAAAACTGACCTTTTCCAGTCATGTGGCCACTGCTGAGTTTTCCAAATTTGCTGGCATATTGAGTGCAGCACTTTCACAGCATCATCTTTTAGAATTTGGAATAGTTCAACTGGAATTCCATAACCTCCACTAGCTTTGTTTGTAGTGATGCTTCCTAAGGCCCACTTGACTTCACATTCCAGGATGTCTGGCTCTAGGTGAATGATGACACCGTCGTGATTATCTGGGTCATGAAGATTTTTTTGTATAGTTCTTCTGTGTATTCTTGCCACCTCTTCTTAATATCTTCAGGTTCTGTTAGGTTCATACCATTTCTGTCCTTTATTGAGCCCATCTTTGCATGAAATGTTCTCTTGGTGTAGCTGATTTTCTTGAAGAGATCTCTAGTCTTTCCCATTCTGTTGTTTTCCTCTATTTCTTTGCACTGATCACTGAGGAAGGCTTTCTTTATCTCTCCTTGCTATTCTTTGGAACTCTGCATTCAGATGGGTGTATCTTTCATTTTCTCCTCTGCCTTTCACTTCTCTTCTCTCAGCTATCTGTAAGGCCTCCTCAGACAACCATTTTGCATTTCTTTTTCTTGGGGATGGTCTTGATCACTGCCTCCTGTACAGTGTCATAAACCTCTGTCCATAGTTCTTCAGGCATCTGTCTATCAGATCTAATTCCTTAAATCGCTTATGTAGCAAAAGGGATTTTGCAGGTGTAATTAAATTTTGGGCCTTGAGAAGGGGAAACTGTCCTGGATTATACAGGTGAGCATATTCTAATTGCTCGAGTCCTTTAAAGTTGTAGTCTGAGAGGGGACTACTGAAGGACAGCCAGAAATTGAGAAGTGGGGGCACTCGAGCCAACAAATGTGGGCTGCCTCTGGAAGCTGGAAAGGTCAAAGAGTTGGATCTCCCCCATAAGCTGCTATAGAGGAATGTGGCTCTGCTCTTAGGTCTTCATTTGAGTGCAGAGGCCTGTGTCAGACTTCTCACCTGCAGAACTGTAAGGTAATACATTTGTATTGTTTTAAGCTGCTGGATTCCACTCCAGTATTCTTGCCTGGAGAATCCCAGGGACGGGGGAGGCTGGTGGGCTGCTGTCTGTGGGGTTGCACAGAGTGGGACACGCCTGAAGCGACTTAGCAGCGGCAAGCTGCTAGATCAGGGTAGTTTGTTATGATAGCAATATAAAAAGTGATGCACTTCTCTTCTGTGCCCTCCGTCCTGCCATTTTAAGATTCATTATGCTGTTACCTCTGTCAATAGTTAGTTCCTTTTCACTCTTAGTACCATTCCATTATATGGATGTATCACAATGTTTTATCCATTCACCTGTTGATGAAACATTTATATTGTTTTCAGTTTTGAATTATTAGAAGTAAAGCTACTGTGAATGAATATTTGTCCTTGTATGGACGTAATGTTTTTACTGTTTTCCACATAAGAGTGGGATTGCTAGGTCAAGTGATATGTGTATGTTTAATTTTACAAGAACTATTAAACTGTTTTCTAAAGTAGTTATTTCAGTCCACATTCCTGCCAACAGCTTCTCCACCCTGGAAGTTTTAGTGTTTTTAATCTTAGCCATTCTAGTAAATATTTCATAGTATCTCCTTGTGTTTTTATTTCATTGATGACATTCGTGTATCTTTTGCGAACTCTTTAAATATTTTACTAATTACTTGTTGGGTTGTATGTTTTCATATAATTGTTATAGTTTTCTTTATATACCGTGGATGTAAGTCCTTTGTCAGGAGTACATAGAATACTTTTTCCAGTAATATGGCTTGCTGTATCATTCATTTCACGTTCTTTTGAAGAGTCAAAGTTTTACATTTTGGTTGTTTGCTTAGTCACTAGTCGTGTCTGACTCTTTGTAACCCTGTGGACTGCAGCCTGCCAGGCTCCTCTGTCCATGGGATTTCCCAGGCAAGAACACTGGAGTGGGTTGCCATTTCCTTCTCCATTTGGTCGTTTCAGTTGAGTTGCTCAGTCCTGTCTGACTCTTTGCGACCCCATGGACTGCAGCATGCCAGGCCTCCCTATCCATCACCAACTCCTGGAGTTGACTCAAACTCATGTCCATTGAGTCGGTGATGCCATCCAGCCATCTCATCCTCTGTTGTCCCCTTCTCCTCCCACCTTCAATTGTTAGATGATAAATTTTTTGTTTTATGATTTTATGATTGTACTTTTTATATCCTAAGAAATTTTACCCTATGATGTCTTTTAGAAGTTTTAGAGTTTTACATGTAGGTCTGGGATCAAACATTAAATTACTTTGATTTAAGTTTTGTGTATAGTATGAGGTAAACTCATCACCCCCATGCGCCCCCACCCCATGGGAATGCCCAGTTTTTTCAGTACCATTTGTTGAAAAAGACTATCCTTTGCCAAAAACCATCTTTGGGGAGGGTTGAGTTCTTAAAATTTTCTACGTACCTGATCATACTGTCTGTGAATACAGATAATTTATTCTTTCTGATTTGTACTTTTTTCATTTCTTACTTTATTTCAACTGGCTAGGACCTCCAGTACATATTACAGTTGGTGATACAGGACATTCTTGCCTTGTTCTCAAATGTGAGGGCAAAACATTCTGTCTGTATTGAGTATGATGTTAGCTACAAGTTTTCCATCGAAACTCTTTATCAGACTGAGTATGTTTTCTTCTGTTCATAGCTTACTGAGAGTGTTTATTGTGAATGGGTGTTGAATTTTGTCACAGGTTTTTGCTGCATCTACTGAGACAATCATATATATTTTCTCCTTTGTTATTTAGCTCTTTCAAGTGATGTCATCTTTGCTTGCATCCAGAGTCATAATGTACTATTCTTTTTTTTATATTGTTGATTTGATTTCCTGATACTTTATGAAGACTTTTTTTCATCTGTGTTCACAAGGGGCATTGATTTATAGTTTTTGTTTATTTGCTTTCTCTCTTTGTCTGGTTTTGGTAATGTTGGTGTAAAGCTAATTCCAGAAAATAAATTGAGAAATGTTTGTCTTCTCTGTTTTTTTGAAGACTGTGTAGGTTTGGTATTATCTCTGAATGTTTGATACAATTAACCAGAAAAGTCATGTGGGCCATTATCCATTTCTAGAGCTTTTTCATTATCCAAAACAGACACTGTACTCATTAAGTAATACCTCCTCATTCCTCTCTTCTCTCAGCACCTGGTAACCTTTGTTCTACTGTATTTCTAAGAATTTGCCTATTCTAGGTATCTCATGTAAATTTGATCATACTGTAATTGTCCTTTTGTGTATGGCTTATTTCACAGCATATATCAGAATTTCACTTCTTAAAAAATTCTCCCTGGTTTTATTGAAATATAATTGACAGTGCTGGCGTGTATGCTGAGTCGCTCCAGTTGTGTTCCAACTCTTTGCAATCCTATGGATTGTGGTCTGCCAGGCCCCTTTGTCCATGGGCTTCTCCAGAGAAGAATACCGGAGTGGGTTGTCATGCCCTCCTCCAGGGATCTTGCTCACCCAGGGATCAAACCCACATCTCTTTATGTCTCCTGCATTGGCAGGCAGGTTCTTTAACACCTCTGGAGAAGGGAATGGCAACCTACTCCAGTATTCTTGCCTGCAGAATTCATGGACAGAGGAGCCTGGTGGGCTCTATAGTTCATGGGGTCACAAAAAGTCAGACACTACTGAACGAATAACACTATAATTGAACACTGTAAATTAAAGGTGTATAACATAATGATTTGGTATATGTTGGATGGCATCACCAACTCGATGGACATGAGTTTGAGCAAGTTCCAGGAGTTGGTGATGGACAGGGCAGCCTGGTGTGCAGCAGTCCATGGGGTCACAGAGAGTTGGATACGACTGAGCGACTGAACTGATAATGTATATATGGTGAAATAATTACTACAATAAGTTTAGTTAACATTTATCTCCTCACACAGTTTATTTTCTTTCCTTGTGATGAAAACTTTTAAGATTATCTTCTTAGCAGCTTTCAAATATACACTGTAGTGTTATTGACTGTAATCATCATGTTCTATCCCCAGAACTTAGTTTATCTTATAACTGGAAGCTTGTACCTTTGACTTGCAGTGAAAAAGGAATTTATTTCTTTATGACTGAATAATATTCTTTTGTGTATGTTTATACTACGTTTTGTTTATCCATTCATTTATTGATGAACACTTGGGTGGTTTCCTCCTGTTGGTTAATGTAGATATAGTATATAATTCTCTGAGTATTGGTATATAAATATCTGAGCCACTGATTTCAATTCTTTTTGAGTAGATATCCAGAATTGCTGGATTGAGTGGTAATTCTGTATACTGAGGAACTCCATATTGTTTCCTTATTGGTTGTACCTTTTTTTTTTTTTTTTTTTTTCCGGCTGCACCATGCAGCATTTAGGATCCTGGTTCCCCGGCCAGGGATGAACCCATGCCCCTTGCACTGGAAGTGCTGGGTCTTAACCACTGGACCATCAGAAAATCCTGACTGTACCATTTTATATTCTTAGTGTTCAAGAGTTTCACCTTATCCAAACCCTTTCCAACACTTGTTTTTTTCTGGCTTTAAAAAAAGAAAAAGAAAACATTATTTTTAATTGTGGCTTGGTCAATACAACAAAGATTTTTTTACCATCCTAACCATTTTATGTATACCTTTCAGTTGTGTTAAGTACACTGTTCAGTCTCAAGAACTCTTTTCATCTTTTGAAACTTTAAGTCTCTACCCATTAAACGACTCACTAACCTCCCCTTTTCCCACTTCCAGTCCCCCACATCCACCTGTTTTTGTGGATTTGAGTAGTCTAGATACCTCATGAGTGGCATCATAAGGCATTTGTCGTTTTGAGACTGGCTTCTTCCATTTAGCAGAATGTTCCCCAGGGTTACTATGCATAATAGTATGTGTCGGAATGTCCTTCCTTTTTGAGGTTGAATAGTTCTCCATTGTATGTAGACCACAATTTGTTTATCCAGTTGTCCCTTGATGGACACTTGTGTTGCTTCCATCTTTTGGTTATTGTGAATTGTGCTGTTAGAAACATGGATGTGCAAATATGTCTTAGAGACCCTGCTTTCAGATGTGAGTATATGCCCAGAAGTGGAAATATAGGGTCATATAGTAATTAAATTTTAATTTTTTGAGAAAATGCCATACTGTTTTCCATAGAAGCCACACCATTTTACATATTCCCCAGCAGTGTACGAAGTTTTCAATTTTTCCATCTCCTTGCCAACACACATTTTCTGTGGGTATGGCTTTTTAAAAATTAATAATCATACTAATGTATATTATTGTTGTGCAGTTCCCTAGTGATCAGTGATGTTGAACATCTTTTCATAAGTTTGTTCTTCATTTGTGTATCTTATTTGCAGTAATGTCTGTTAAATCCTTTGCTTACTTTAAAATGAGATTTTAAAAATTATTGTTGAATGGTAGGAGTTCTTTATATATTACAGATACTAATCTCATATCAGATTTATAACTTGCAGGGTTTTTTTACATTCCCTAGGTTGCCTTTTAACTGTTGGTTGTGTACTCTGATGCACGGACTTGTTTTCTGTTTACTTGATAGTAGCCATCCTAATGGGCCTGAGGTGGTATTTCACTATGGTTTTTGACTTCAGTTCAGTCACTCAGTCGTGTCCGACTCTTGGCGACCCCATGAGTCGCAGCATGCCAGGCCTCCCTGTCCATCACCAACTCCCAGAGTTCACTCAGACTCAGGTCCATCGAGTCAGTGATGCCATCCAGCTATCTCATCCTCTGTCGTCCCCTTCTCCTCCTGCCCCAAATCCCTCCCAGCATCAGAGTCTTTTCCAATGAGTCAACTCTTCGCATGAGGTGGCCAAAGTATTGGAATAGCCAAATACCTAATGATATTGAGCATCTTTATTGTCTTTGGCAAAGCTTAAGCTTTTAACAAGTGTTTTTGTGCAGTAGCTTGATTACTACTTCCATTTCCTTTTGTTATTTGTATTATATATTAGTTTTAAATAAAATTTTTTTGACATTGTTCTTTTCATTCTTCTGTGCCCCTCTGATTATTTTTCAAGCAGTGTTTTATAATATTCTGAGTAAGGTGTGTGCTTGGTTGGTGAAGAATTTCTGTATTTTATTAAATCTTGACCTTTCCATTATTCAAATATGCACTACTCGGCAGATCAGTTTACCTTCTCTGGGTCCGTAGATGGTAATAAGTTACATATGCTGGTTGCAAACCAGTCTTCAGGCAGGGTAGAATGTGAGAATAAGAATAAGAATGTGAGAATAGGAATTGTGAAGAGCAAGAGCTAAACAGACTTGGAGGAAAGTTGTATGGAAAACAGAAAAAAAGCAGGGGGAGATGGAAGCAATATTAGTTCATTTAGGAAGCAAAGTAAATTGAATATCAAACTCAGAGGAGGCTCTGTGAATGAGGAATAGAAATATCTACATAGAAATAGAGAGATCTATGTAGAAGAAGATAGAAATACATAGAACTTGGGGCCAACATTGCCTTTGTAGGTGAGGGAAATAAATATGGAGTAGAGTGGGGCTCAAATTAGTTAAATCCTTTGGCTCCGGAGAAACAAGAGCAAGGATAGTGGTCTGGGAGTGAAAAATAAGGTTCATAATTCACAGTGAATATATAGCAACTGATTCCCTGATAGCTCAGTTGGTAAAGAATCAGCCTGTAATGCAGGAGACCCCTGTTCAGTCCCTGGGTCAGGAAGATCTGCTGGAGAAGGGATAGGCTATGCACACCAGTATTCTTGGGCTTCCCTTGTGGCTCAGCTGGTAAAGAATTGGCCTGCAATGCGGGAGACATGGGTTCCATCCCTGGGTTGGGAAGATCCCCTGGAGAAGGGAAAGGCTACCCACTCCAGTATTCTGGCCTAGAGAATTCCATGGGCTGTATAAGTCTATGGGGTCGCAAAGAGTTGGACACCACTGAGCGACTTTGACACAGCGACTGAAAAGAAAAGTGTGACTGCTGGGAGCATCTTTGGAAGAAGTTTTGTAACACAGGCCAATTGAGTAATCGAACAATTTTTAATTTGCTTTAATTGTATTTAATTTATTCGTGTAGGTCCCTCACAGTTAACCATTTGAGTCAACTTGAAACCAATTGTGTTTAGCAGTATATAGGACAAAACAGTATTTAGGACTGTATCTAGAGGGAAAACTCCCTTTACTCTTGATTGGTGAAAAATTATCCTGAGATTTCACCATAGGTGAGGGAATCGAAAACACCACAGGTGTTCTAGAGAGCAGCTAGTTTTCTCACTCAGCCTGTTTACTTTTATTGTGTAAAACATCACCACCTAACACAATCTAAGGTAAGTGTTTTTTAAATATTTCTTTTGACACATACCAATAGAGTTACACCATATTAGGATGTTTATACATAAATATACTTGTTATGTAGAGATGGTGAGATCTGAAATGTATGGCTGTACTGAGTCAAGGATCTGTTTTTTTTGACCAGCTTTGAATTTTATATGGGCTTCCCTGGTGGGTCAGACAGTAAAAAAAAAAAAAAAAGAATCTGCCTGTAATGTGGGAAACCTGGTTTCCCACCAGGGTTGGGAAGATCCCCTGGAGGAGGAAATAGCAACCCACTCCAGTATTCTTATCTGGAGAATCCCAAGACCAGAGGAGCCTGGTGGGCTGCAGGCCATAGGTCGCAAAGAGTCGAACACAACTGAGCAACTAACCTTTGATTTTATATACCATGGTGACACTGGGCAAGTGACCCAACTTTCTCTTCACCAGAGCCACATTATTTGTAAAATAAAGGAGTTGAATGTCATCTTTGCTGCTACTGCTGCCAAGTCGCTTCAGTCATGTCTGACTCTGTGCGACCCCATAGACGGAAGCCCACCAGGCTCCCCCGTCCCTGGGATTCTCCAGGCAAGAACACTGTAGTGGGTTGCCATTTCCTTCTCCAATGCATGAAAGTGAAAAGTGAAAGTGAGTTGCTCAGTCGTGTTCGGCTCTTGGTGACCCCATGGACTACAGCCGACCAGGCTGCTCCATCCATGGGATTTTCCAGGCAAGAGTACTGGGGTGGGGTGCCATTGCCTTCTCCGGAATGTCATCTTTAATCAGCATCATATCTGATTCTGTGATTGTTTCTTTTTTTCTTATAGTTTATTATTAGTTTTTCTGAGCTATCTTCGAAACAAGTACATTTATATATAACCTTATTCACTAGAGAGAATACATTTGAAGTTCTGAACAACACGCTCATGTTCCAGACCTTTTTATCAGTGGTAGATTTGTATTCTGTATTACATGGTGAGGTGCAATCTCAGATTCTCACAAGTTGTTCCAATTTGCGTCCTAATTTTTTTTGTCATTAAAAAAATAATGGTTTTTTTTGTCCTGATTTTTAAATGAAGGTAAAGTATAAAACTTTTACTGTTTCTTGTTTGTGAGTAATTTCTTCTACTTCATTCTGAGCCTGTTTGGATTTTGTTGCAGGATCTTTAGATAACTGCTTTCTGTTAGTCGCTTTCTGCATGGCACTTGCATAAAGGCTTAGACATGACTTACTCCTTATGGTAACTTCATTTTGGGGGCTGGAGATAGATAGAGCAAGGAATACTACAAGTGGATAGGAAGTTTTTTTCTTTTTTCTGCATGCGTGCTCAGTTGTGTCTGACTCTTTTCGACCCCATAAACTGTAGCTTGCCGGGCTTCTCTTTCCATGGGATTCTCCAGGCAAGAATACTGTGGGTTGCCATTTCCTTCTCCAGGGGATCTTCCCCACCCAGGAATCAAACCCGTGTCTCCTTCATTAGCAGGTGAACTCTTTACTGGTGAGTCATTGGGAAGCCCTTCTTTTTCCTAAAAGGTTATTAAATTACTTGAAAGGGGAAAAATTTTTGAATCAGAGTACTTCAAAGAGGCATATAATATTCTTTGGCTAGGTAACTCAGTTCGTAGATGCTGAAAGCAGAAGAAAGGATCAGGGATGGGTCGATTTTCCTTTTGGGCTCTGGATTTTGGATGTAGAGAAGGCATCCCATTGTGAATGTTTCTTAGCAATTGTATGTTCCAATCATCTACCTGTGAGTGTCCTGTTTGGGCTCATTTTGTTTAAGGAATTGAGTACTCGTTATCTTCTGAAAAATGTCAGCCCTTTTGACACTATACTTATTTGCTCCTTTCCTATAATCTTTGAATCCTATTCCCCCTCCTCCCCAATAAAAACCTTAATACCAGTTGTTTTTTAAAAAGGCTCCCTTACTGCTGGCTCTTTCAGTTTCTAGAGAACATGAATAGTCAGTTACATTTGGCTCTTTGTGACTTGGTATTATCCTGAAAATAACTTGTGACACAGTATTTTAATTTGATGTGTTTGCCCTTGCTGTAGAAGCAGGAGAGTGACTGAAGAAAATTGGACTTTGTGGTTCACTTTTAACTATGGGCTAAATTGTGCTGCTGCTGCTAAGTCACTTCAGTCGTGTCTGACTCTGTGTGACCCCATAGACGGCAGCCCACCAGGCTCCTCTGTCCATGGGATTTTCCAGGCAAGAGTACTGGAGTGGGGTGCCATTGCCTTCTACGATGGGCTAAATTGTGCAGTGTTTCATATCTTCTGTTCTCAAAGTACGTAAGCAAAGACAATAGAAATACACATATACCTGTTTTAATATTAGTTTACATTGGCATTTCCTCAGTTATTTTAGAAGAATTTTAGAGCAGAGGTCAACATACTGTTTCTGTAAAGAGCCAGGTAGTAAATATTTTAGGCAGCTGCTGAAGTCTGTTTGTTGTAGTGGGAAGGCAGCCATAGGCAATATGTAAATGAATGGGCATGGCTATATTCCAATAAATTTTTATTTATGATAGACATTGAAATTTGAAGTTCATGTTATTTTTAATATAATCCCCCTCCTCCATTTAAAAATGTGAAAACTATTGTTAGCTTATGAACTGTGAAAAAGCACGTTGGATTTGGCCCATTCGCCATAGATTGCCAACTCCTGCTTTAGAAGAATGTTGATAAATTTGTTTCAATCCCTGCCCTGTCCTATTTAAGTAATCAATTGTAGAATTTGTGTAATATAACAGAACAAAGTCTAAGCTTTCAAATCTGAGAAATCCAATCTAAACCTTTAGTTTTCTTATGTGTAAAATTGGAATGCTACACTTACTGTAAATCATAGTTCTTTATACTAAACAATAACTCATCCTGGCTATTGTAAGCAGAGTAGGGAATTATTAAAGAATATTTGGTAGCTCTTAGAGTCACTGGGGAGTGCTGGAGATTGGACTTTAGTCCAAGCCTCAGGGAACATTTCCCAAAACCGTACTGCAGGACTCGGTTTGAAAAAGCTAATGTTGCTGAGCTCTAAATGCCAGAGACTCAAGTTGATTGCAGATTCTACTGCTGTTGTGCTTTTTCAGTGGCAGGAACTCTATATTGTAACCACTGGAAAGTGACTAACATTGCTGCCACCACCATCAAAAGCTGTATGTGGGGTTTGAGCAAAAATGGAAATTCTCCTTGTTACTTAATTCCAAATCAAAGTCTTTTGGAGATTTACATAATACAGAATACTATGCTATGTCCATAATTAGAAAGGAGACTGGAAATTTTAAATTCTAATTTCTGCATTAGAGATGACATGAGCTAATTAGAAATTACATTAATACATTAGGCACTGGATCATAAAATTTGTAGAAATATCCACAAATTAAAGTCTATTGAAATTTTTAGTGGTGATGAGTATGATGGATAGCCACAATAGTAGATACTTAACTATTAGTATATATACTTCTTTTTGTACTTAGGCTTCAAACAACTGTAATAAGCTCTCACCTAAAAACTATAATGTATGAAAGGTTTCTGTTCTAAGTTAGTATGTGAATTGGTTTGTTAGAACCTAGAATATATTCTGTGTTCAAAATTAAAAGGTTATAAATAATGGACTTGTTTCCAGGGTAGTCAGCATAAGATTGTTTACATCAGCCAAGTAAGTGTCTATTTCACAGAGATAAGTTCCTTCATGGTGGAAAGATCCTGAGTGTTATCAGCTTGCTACCAGGTGGCTGTTTGTCCACAGTGAAATATGGTACAGTTTGGTGTGGAGGCGAAAGGGACTCAGTTGCTGCTTACGGCAGATTATATTATTCTAAGCAGTTGGCTTCCTTTATTGGGTTTCTCTCTACAGGGTCCCTACCTATGGGAGGAGTACTTTTTATCCTTGACATCAAGCTTGGCCATGGGATTTGACCAAAGTCAGTGGAAGATGGGAAGTGATATATGTCATGTCTAAGAAGCTTTGGAAGCCATTGCATGAATTGACCTTTGCTCATTTTTCTCTGTCACGAGGAAAGCAGGTGCCAGATACAGGCTTTTTCTTTTTCCAGGATTCCAGAATGAAGATGATACCTGTAATCAACCCAAAGTCAACATAGCAAAAATGAGAAATGTGTTTTTGTTCTAGTAAACTGTGCGTGCCTACGTGCTCAGTTGTGACCCCATAGACTGTAGCCCACCGGGCTCCTCTGTCCATGAAATTATCCAGGCAAGAATACTGGAGTGGGTTGCCATGCCCTTCTCCAAGGGATCGTCCTGACCCAGGGATTGAATTGGCAGGTGGATTCTTTACCAACTGTACCACCTCATAGAACAGTAGTTCTCAGCGTGCTGTCTGTTGAGCCTAAGACCCTTTAAGGATCAAAGCTATTTTAATAATAATACCAAATTCCTTTTTTATTATGTTGATAGTTGCACTATGGTTCATAAGCAATGGTGGGGAGAAAACTGATGGTGCCTTAGCAAAAATCACTGCAGTTGCTTCGAGCTGTGCTCTATGTCACCATATATTTATAGTAAACAAAAAATTATACTTGAGGATTAAACTTATTAAAAAAAATCTTGATCTTAAGTATGCATCTTTCTATAAGCGTTTTTGAATGAAGCAGAAAGTATTGATGAAGCACTTCAGCATGCTGAAGTATGTGTTTGTCACAGGGAAAAGCACTTGTGTGATTATTTGAATTATGAGGCAAACTAGCCTCTATGGAATATAATTTTCACTTGAAACTGATTTATGAGGTTATTTTGACGTGAGTGTTTGACAGACATTTTGTCAATTAAAGTGACCCTTTACTTCAAGGAAAGCAACTGGCAATATTTGTTGCCAGTGATAAAATTCGATTTCAAGTGTAAATTAATGTTTTAGAAAATTATCAGGCAGTGTGAGCTTGATAGCTTCCCAGTATTTAGGTTTTTTCTGATGAGCTTGCTAGTGATAGTAGTGAAGGCAGTTTTTTTAAATAATTAACACTGTATTATGAAATGCCAACATTTGGGAGCTATACCAAACTCAGTGGACCAGTATTTATAACTGACTGATGAATGATGTTACAAAATTATACATAAGCAAAAGACTGACTCGTGTTGCCAGACTGATGGATTAATGTAACAGTATGAAAGGTAACTGATAAGATTAACAATTCTATACTTAAATGAACCGTTTTTTAAAAAAAGTCTTCTTATTGAAGACTTATTGAAGACTTCTTATTGAAGACTTCTTATTGATTTATAATGTTTTAGGTTCTTCAGTGAACCTTTAAGACACTATTGTTGAGCTTTGAGATAGAGTCAAAGAATGATACTCAAAGCTATTCAAAAAAGCCATCAAATATTCCCCCCTTTTCTAAATACTTATCTGCGAGTTATTTTTCTCATTTATTTCAACTGAAACAGTATTGCAACAGAGATGTTAATCTGATAGTTTATTAAGTCAGATCTTAAAGATTTTATTTTTTATTAAAATTTTTATTTTTTATTTTCTTTGACTGCACCATGAGGCATGTGGTACCAGATTGCTCAACTGGGGATCGAACCCATGTCCCCTGCATTGGACGCTTGGAATCTTAACCACTGGACCACCAGCAAAGCCCAAAGAGATTTTAAAAATATAACTCTTCTTAAAATTTTACTGTTTTGTTTTTTGGAAGATATAGTTTATTTTAAAATAAAAAGTTTATTTGTGCTAACATGTAGTTGGTTTATTGTTTTTAAAATGGATTAACAAATCTTTGAAGTCTCACCCATGGAGCATCAAGAACTGCCTGGGACCCTTTCCCAGTTGGGACCCCAGATGTGCTGTGACACGGGACTTTGTCTGGATGTTGGTCACAACCTAGTTTGGTGATACACTCTCTGCTCTTTCTTTTTCTCTTTTCTTTTAATGTTAGTATATTGAAAGTAAACTAGATAAATTCTCTAATAAATATCTGTATTATTTATTTGTAAAAAAAAAAAAAAAAGATAATTTAATTTCCAATGTAATTAATATTGTTAGAGCCCGTGTAAGCAGAAATTCTTTGAGAGTCTTGATTTTTAAGGGTATAAAGGAATTATCAGCCCAAAATATTTTAAGAATCACTGTTGTAACTATTAAGATTTTCAGAATTGTTTGCTGCTAAGTCATAACCTAGTGAAAGACGGTACATTGGCAGGGTAGCTGAGTCAACCTTGTTGCGAAGTGCAAGTTCATACAATTTCTTGAGCCTCTGTTTTATGACTGCGGCTGATTTTTGTGCGGTCACTGATTAGGCATTGAAGTTGCTGGTGAAAGATATGACCGACTTCCAAGGAATGGATTATCTTGCCGCACGATTCCATATGATTATGGAATCTCCCCATGGTTGGGACTTCTTGGTGAGCCTTTGCATGGAACGGAAATATTTTAACACTTGGTCAGTTCTGACAGTTCCATCCATATATCTCACCTTAAATCACTGCCCATACCTGTGTCTTTTGAGAACCTGACCTGGAAATCTAGCCAGATTATTGCTTCCTCACTGTGCTTCCTGTTATTGACAATGTGGATTGTGAGATGTACTGCCCAGTGGGAGAAGTTCCCTTTCTGACCTTCCTTAGCAGCTGGGATAGAAAGAGTTTTTGGGTGATACCAGCATGTTGTGCAGAGTCACTTGTAATCCAGGGTCAGATATTTTCTTTCTTAGCCAGGATAGAGAATCCCCTATGTAACAGTAGGCCTCGTGTGAGGAAAACGACTGCAGTGCATCAGGAATAGGCACGCTGAAAACGTGAGCCATCTGCTCATGCTTCACAACCAGTCTGAATCCTGCTCGGTGTACATCGTAACGCTTCATGGAGCGTTTCTGTCGCATCAGCTTTACTTGGTGGATCCCATGATGACAATTCTTGACAGGCAGCTCAGGTTTTATAGTTACCTGTGGCTAGGTGTTCATTCTCCAAAGTACAAAAGGTACCAGAAGTATTTTCAAGAGAGTCTTAGTTTAATAAAGTATGACTTGGCCCTAAAACTCTTAGGGTTGCTGTGATTCTCCTAAAGGCTTTGCCAGTACCTCCTTATGGCATTCATCTGTTGACCCTTGGAGCGCCATTGCCATCAGAAGGTCATTATGGTCAAATGCCAGAGCTACTTGTACTGCAATCTGGATTGACTCAGGTATTTTCTTTTGCTCTGGGATAAACTTAAAGCTGCTGGATTTCGGATTATTCAGTAAATAGAGCAGCACACACAAACTAGTATATCTTGTTCTCAGTATCCAGAGGCCCAGCAAGCTTTCTGCTGCTTTTTTGTTGTAGTGGGTATTGACTTGCTTTTTATTTTGAAGGGAATATCCTGAATTGCCACTCTCCACCTGCTTCTAGAACTTCATACTGGTGTCAGGACCTTGTATTTTCTTGTGACTTATTTTCTGTCTTCTGGCATACCTGTCTTTTTAAGGCATCTAGAGCACTGCTGTTTCTTTTTCAAAAGGTTCTGTTGGCTTGAGTTTATCAGTATAGTGAGCCAGTGTGATGTCGAATGGTGTGATGAGATAACTACAGTCTAAGAAGGTAGAAACTTGACTTAGCGAGGCAATATAGTGAACATGTACTGCTATCCAAGTGAAATTAAAGCAGATTGTAGAGACAGAGACACCATTTGCCAGAACTGTAGCTTTATACCAGGTGCTGCTGCACTAAAGAGATTTAATTTGAATTACCAACTTTGCTTGTAGTCATTAAGGTTAAAACACTTCTTCTCTAAGAACTTTTTTATGTTCTGCATTAGCCATACAGTTGTACGAAGTGAATATCTGCTAGGGGTTGCAACTCTTGCTGCTTTTGATTCTTGGATAATCCCCCAGGAATGGCATTTTTGATTGGTAGGAGAGCTCCAGGGGTCTCTCTCTGGCCTTTCCTGGTATTACACTACCCCACTACTCCACGTGTCTTGGCATCAGTGTGGACTTTTTTCAGTGTGTAGTCAGCCTGAGACTACCCTTTTCAGCTATATGTTCAGTTCCTGAAGAAATACCTGTAAGATGGGAGGATTACTCCACTCTCTGATAAATGGACTTGGGCCTAAACTTCATATATTATTTGGCTTCATTCTAACACATATGTCACAGTGGTGCTATCTGGGTCCTCAGGATTACTTTAAGAGTTAGATTTTATAGTCCTGAAAAGGTTGGAGTGTTTTCCTTTCCCAATGCGTGGTTATTCTGATAAGTGGCTGTTGATCCTTTGTGGAAAGCCACGACAAAAATCACAGTGCTGGTGATGCAATCATAGAGCCGTTTTTGAAGGTTGCTTTTCTCTTATTTGAGGGGCTCTGGGTCTGGGAACTTGGAGAGTCTGTGGCTTATGTTCCCTTAGTCAGGCCTAACTATATGCCATACCTGGAATTGAGTAGATTAGGGATCAGCAAACTTTTTCTGTAGAGGGCATCATATTAAATATCTTAGGCTTGTCTGTGAAAAAATTACCCAGCAGAGCTATTGTGGTGCTGAAGCATCTATGGATAATACATAAGTGAATGGGTGTGTCTGTGTTCCCAGAAAACTTTACTTATAAAAGCATTGTGGATCAGATTTGGACCATAGCTCGTTGTTTCTGGATCTCTGTTACAAATGACACAGGATTATAGTGGGATTTCCCAATATCATGATCTTGGGGACTTTTAAGGAAGGATTCTTGCAGATAAATCTATTTGATAACCAGTATGTTCCTGTTTCTTTAACTTGCTTAGTACTACTTGATGGTATAATTAGGCAGTTAACAAAATCATTTTATGCATTTTGGTCTTGAGATCTAGAGTAGGGATTGGCCAGCTACACTGTACAGGTCAGGTGTGGCCTGCACTTGTTTTTAGATGACCTATAGCTAAAAATATGTTTCACATTTTAAAGTAATTGGGAAAAACGTCAAAAGAATGATACTGTTTCATGGCAAATGAAAATTATATGAAATTCAGAATTTCATATGTAAGGGTTTATTGGAGCACAAGCCACATTTATGTATAATTGTGGCTGCTCTCAGTTTGATAGTTGTGACAGAGACCTTCCATGAACTTTAGAAAATTACTATTTGGCACATTATTGAAAATGTTTGCTGATTGCTGCTCTAGAGTTTGCAGAAAAATTCTTTCATGTCATACTTAGAAGCTGCCTTATTTTTTGTCAGTGCTTTGAGTCAAGAATTTACACTGTGAATACGTCACTTTCTTTTTTTGAGCTCGTACACACTGTTACAAGCTGTAGTCCTACTTGGCTGTCCTTGTTTGCCTACCTCATTCCTTTCATAGTTTTGTATTACTGCTACCTCTCGATCCCCAAAGACATTCATCACAGACGACCACGTTTGATAATTTAATTTTGTCATAGCCTGAATGAACTGTCAGAGATCATCTTCAATAGCTGTGTTTACACTGCATTCAAACCCAGCCAGTTTAGATACATTCTCAGATTCCCATTACCTTGAAGGTTTCCTCATGTACTTACCTCACAGAGTGATTGTAGGAATTTAATGCTATAAATAAGATTAGCCAAGATTTTATTGAATTTTTACTGTGTGCAAGGTACTGAGCTAAGCACTTTTTTATCTGTGAGTTGTAAAGTACTTATTTAAGTGCCTGTTACATAAGTATTCAATAAAGATTAGCTGATATTTATTTTTAATTAGAAATAAATTACCCCTTCATACACCATGTACTATAAAAAACTTCATTAGCCGTTAAGGTATTAAAAATCACATTAAGTTTAAATTGGAGTGATTGACGTAACTTAATTTTTTGCCTTATAATATTGCTCCTTAAAAAAAAAAACATAAATACAGTCAGTTCTCATTATTCACAGTAGTTAGTTTATAAAGTTGCTGTGAACACTGAATTAGAAAATATTGAACTGTTGCTTCCTAGGCAATACAGAGTTTCATTCCTGTGAGCCTCTGGTCACAACAGATTTGTCAATGGATCAATAATAATTGTTTTGTGTGCTTCTGTTTAAAGACACTTTATTGAATATATAGTTGATTCATTGACATGGCACTCATGGCCCAACAGCATTATAAATCCTGCATGAAAGATGCCCATCTACCACGTTTTCTCCATAAGACACATCCACCTTCTTGTGCTTAGGGACAATAGAAAGCTTTTCAGCCCTATGCTGAATAGCAAAATCACCAGTGAAAAGCACCAAAATACAAAAATGTGGCAGTAAATTGACTGACCACACAGAGGACATTTGTTTACAGAACAAGAGCAGAAACAGTAAGGAAGAGAGCTAAACACACCCTCACTAGGTAATTTACTCTTTGCTCTTCTACACCTGTCTAAAGATTGCAGAAATGCCATTAGTATTACTTTAGGGATTACATATAACATTTAGCAAGTAGGCAGATTGCACAAATATGAAATCAATGAACAGTAAGGATTGACTATGTCAGATGCCACAATTTATCATTTATGTTTTAATTTGGGTTTTTTTTCATTTGCTTTGTGCCTTATTTTTAATTGGGTTAGGCAAAAAGTTCCTTTGGTTTTTAAATAAAAATAGAAGATGTATTTTTCATTTTCACCAAGGACTTTACTGAACTATGTATTAACTGTTTTTGTTCTACTGGCTTCTGCCATTTTTAGGCAACTTCATAATTCTATCTCCCTAAAATTTTTTATCTCCTTGAGCAAAAAAACTATCGCAGGTGATTTTGCAGTCTTCCAAGGAATTGAATTTTTTTCCGTTAAGAGAATTTTATGAAGACCGTAATAAATGGGTATCTGAAGGTGCAATGTCTGGTGAATACAGCTGGTGAATCAACTTCCTAGCCAAGCTGTAACAGTTTTTGCCTGATCATCAGTGAAGCATGTTCTTGCATTAACCTGATGGAAGATTATGTATTTTCTCTTGACTAATTCTGGATACTTTTCATCTAGTACTGCTTTCAGTGGTTCTAATTGGGAGCAGTACTTGTTGGAATTAATCGTTTGGTTTTCCAGAAGGTGCTTATAATAGAGGATGCCCTTCCAATCCTACCATATACACAACATCACCTTTGGATGGAGACTGGCCTTTAGTTGTTGGTGATTCAGGTTGCTTGCCCCATGATCTCTTCTGTTACACTGTAACTGTACAGTATCCACTTTCTATCAACTGTCAAATTTTGTTTTTAAAGTGGAACATTTTTGTTAGTTTCAGTAGAGAATCACCTGTGGAAATACATTGGATCAAGAAGGTTTTTCTTTTGCTTAATTTTTGTGGAACACAAACATCAAAGCAATTAACATAACCGAGTTGGGGTAATGATTTTCAACACTTGATCTGGATATTTTGAGTATGTTGGCTATCTTGCACCTGGTATAACATTGATTGATCTCAGTTTATGTCTTAGTTTGATGTCTCAGTTTGATCACTATCTACTTCAGCTGATCCACCTGACTGGAGCATCATCCAGTGAGAAGTCTCCAGCAAACTTTGCAAACTGCTTTTGACACATTCCATCAGTCACAGCACTTTCTGTATATACTGCGCAAGCCTTTTTTTGCATTTCAGTTGTGTTTTTACCTTTATGGAAATAATAAAGCATAATGTGTTGAAAATGTGGTATTTCTTACATTGTCAATATTAAAATGGCTACACAAAAATTGACCAATTTTGGTAAGTGCTGCTGTGAACGTGGGTGTGCATATATCTCTTCAAGACCCTGCTTTTAGAAGTAAGTTTATCTTTGATATGTCATGTATACATAAGAAAATGAGTGACCTAACTAAACAGATGTATATTATAAAGTGACAGGTAAAAGTTCTCAGTTTGACCTCATTCCATTCACTAGAGACAGCTGAAGAGTTTGGTGTATAGCCTTTCAAATGTGTTTTTGTGCAGCTAAGGAGTATGATATATATACATACACACAGATACATAAGTATATACATTGATATATGTATCATCTATATGTACATATATTATTGATATGTATCGATGTGAAAATAATGACTCATTTACATACAGTTTAGTAGTAATTGGGATTATATGCATACCGTTCTATTGACTTGATAGCCTAATTTTTTACAAAATAAAGATTGGAGTTTAAAACTGCTTAGTTCTGTGCCTTAGTTTCCTATAGAATGATTTTAGAAATGAAGAACTTTTTTTATTATGTAGTATTTTTGAAGAGGAAGATACAATACTGTCTTATTAAGTGTTTACTGTAAGAGGAGAATTATCTACTGCTAGTGATAAGTGCATCCTCTTTTATTTTCTTATTCATATGTTATTTTGATACCATAATTCAGCTGCTACTGTTTCTTCCATATCATGTTGTGTTTTATTGAATTCCTTTCTGTCTTGGTGTTGTATCTTTTCATTTTTTTTTTTCGGTAAGTAAAATTTTAGTTTTTCAATGTTTAAAAACGTCTTTATTTTGACTCTTAATGGAAAATCTGACTTGTGAGAGCAGTGCTTTCCAACCTTTTTCATGTCATAATATCTGTATGTTGCTGCTGCTGCTGCTGCTGTATAGAAAGTGATAATGTGTGTGTGGTGAGTGAAATTGTTTGCAACAATTCTCTTCAGATTACCTGGTAACCCATTCATTTGTAACACACATGTTGGTGAAGGTCTGTAGGAATCTGGTTTCAAAGTATTTTTCCCTTTGAATTTGGAGGAAACTGCTCTGTTATCTTTTAGCATCCTATATTTTTGATGAGAAGATGAATGTTAGAGTGATTCTAATTTCTGGAACCTTTCTCAGTGTTCTGAAATTTCTCCAGCATCATCCTGGATGTGGGTTTTTTTTTTTTACTTGGTTTTTGTTGCATTGCATGTCTTTCAATCTGATGACTGAATTTTTCCTTAGCTCTTGGAAAGTTAAATGTGTCCCCTTGTTTGGATTAATTTCCCTCTACTTTTGGATATCTTATGTAAGTGGATGTTGGGCCTCTTAGATTTTAATTCACATTTTCTATTTTCTTACAGTTACCATCTTTGTGTGTGTTTTCCTTTACTTTGAAAGTAAGGTAAATTTCCCTTCCCTGTAAGGGAAAATCTCTTCGGCCTTATAGTATAGATAAGTAATTTGGTGTTTAGTTTTGCCTGTCCGTGTATTACTACACCCCCCCCCCCCCCCCCCCCCCCCCAACACACACACACATTTTTCTTCTCTCTGTTCATCTTGCTCCTCTTTTATTCTGTTAAGTTTTTCTCAGATGTTTGGGGAATTGTGGCTGATACTGGCGGTTGAAGTGTGTCTGCCTCAGTAAGTAGTTCTTTCTCCACCAGGCCTTTGTGTTGAGTGGTAGTTTTGGTGATAGATTCTTAGATGTGGACCAGCAGACCAGCCCTCCGAGAGAGAGTGGCTGAGGAGTGGGTAAGGTAGTGTGCCTCTCGCCTGCATAACTGTGGAGTCTTTAAGTAATGCAGCGGAGTAGTACTTTTTTAGATTTCACTCAGATAGTATTCCGATTGCTCCATTGCCCCTCTTTTCTTTGCCTTTTCCCTTTTTCCCCTTTTATTTCCCTCTTAGTGTTGGAAGCTTGATGGTCCTTCCATCTTTCTGCTCTGCTTTTCCCTCAGATCTGGCTACTCTCATAAGAAGCCTGACCCAGGCAGAAATGCCTTCTTTATGGAGATCAGCTCCCTGGCTCTATCTTAAAGGCAGAAGCTGCCACCCCTTGCATCTCAGTTCACAAAGTGGGGGGAGGGGATCATCTGTCCAGAGTAGGGTAATGTAGCCCCCTGATGAAGTCCCCTAATTGTTTCCTCCTTCTGGGAGTTGTGATTAATTTGATTATAACTTAGAATTTCTGTCTCTCGTCCTGGAAAAGACTTTAGTGTCTGACATATGATTTCATCCTTTTTCCCTCTTTTATTCCAGTGTTGCCATTATAATTTCTATATACCCAGAATTCTTTAAAATTTATGATTGTCCAGTGATGTCTTTTCTTGATCTGCAATGGTGTTATCATTTAAAGATAATTATTTTTTTCCTGTCATTTCAGGGGGACCTTGGGCTGGAGAAGAGAGAGAGACATCTATTTCAGTCCACTGCCTCCGACTGTAATTGGCCAATTTGTGACTAATTTTTAAAGGTAGAGAAGTCTTTAAAAAAAAAAGTGTTAGTTGCTCAGTCCTGTCTGACTCTTTTGCGACTCCATAGACTGTAGCCCACCATGTTCCTCTGTCCGTGGGATTTCCCAGGCAAGAATACTGGAGTGGGTTGCCATTTCCTTCTCCAGGGGGTCTTCTGATGTTGTTAAACACATTCTTAAACAACATCTCTCTCTCAGTGTTCCTTAGAAGATTTACTAAATGATCCGGCCCTGGCCCCCTGTAGTAAAGAATATTTAATTTTCCATCTAAGTTGTAATGCTCATTGCTATTCTGTTGTAGAAGAAAACATGCATAACCATAGTGACCCTGCTGGCCATCACCTTCTGAATGCCCCTCCCACCCTTTTTTAGTATATAGGGTTATACATGTGAGTAAAGTCATCTTTTTTTTTTTTAAATTGTAAAGTCTTTATTGAATTTGTTAGGATATGGTTTTGGTTTTCTGGTGGTTAGGCATGTGGGTCTTAGCTCCCCAACCAGGGGCTGAACCTGCATCCTCTGCATTGGAAGGCAAAGTCTTAACATTGGACTACTAGGGAATATACATATTGTTTAAAGAGACAGTGTATATTGGAGAATATCCAGTCACTCATGAAGATGGTCAGGAAAATGATAAAATTGTGTTGATATCTCTAGTGAAGCACAGCAAAAAGTAAGGAAGTGTTTTTGAAAATGATTTAGTAAAAACCTGGGGGAAAGGAATAAGAATAGCTAGAACATTTTTGTTCTTTGAGTCTTGTATGGGTGTTCAGTGTAGTTTTAGCATATACTCTGCTGGAGGGGGAAAAATATGATACTTATGTCCCAAATACTACTTTTCACTTAACACTTTGTAAACCCCGTCCCATCCCCCTCCTCCTCTTTGGTAGTGTCTTTGAGATTGGGTGAAGGATTTTATTGCCCAAATGTTTTTAACATCAGACTTTTGATGAAAATTTGAGATGTGTCAGTGCATACAACTGTAATAATGACAATGAGTATAGTCATTCTGACATGGCTTTCAGAATCTTTTGGTCTGTGGTCCACAGTGAGACATACATTTAACATTGCTGCTTTGTATAGTGTGTAACCCTGGAATCAGAGTTGTGTCAAAGTGTTTGCCTTTGATGTGATACACTCATATTATCTATTTCATTAACAAAAAGTATGACCCATTAACTTTATTTTATGATCTAATAATTGGTTATAACCTGCAGTTTGAAAAACTTTCTGGTTTAAATCCTGGTCTCTGGGAAAAGTGGGAAGATGGAGGGGTTTGGATTCTGAGAGACTGAGGGAATTTTAGCTTAATAGTTTTGGGTAATTTCCTTTGAGTCTGTTTTTGCAGCTGTAACTGGAAATAATAATATTTTGTTACCTTGATTGTGAGAATTGGAAATAAATGAAAAGTGCCTAGCAGTGCTAGGAATGATGTAGATATTTAATAATTGTAAGGTTTATTATTATCTTGGTTATTTTTATTACATGCCATCTGTCCTATTAAGTAGGCATTGAGATTCAAACGTTCTTGCTTTTAGGGAAGTAGATAACATTTTATTAATACAGAGGTGTAACTGTCCTACAGGATGAAAAGGATGTTACTGGAGCGTATTAGAGGTATAGTAACTTAAAGGAAGTCCGCATTGGGAAATTACAGGTGTGCCCTCTCTTTCCCCAAGGAACAGGGTCTCTCAAATTAGCTCCAGTTAAATTTGATACATAAAAGAGGAAAGGAAAAACAGGAATCATTTTAAAGCTGCAAAGCCAAGCATTTCAGAAAGTTGCAATTGTGCTTTGACCATAACGAATTGTTTCCACTTTCTCACTTCATGAATAATTGGACATCTTGAAGAATATGACAGTCGTAGGGACTAAATTCTCATGTTTCCCTTCAATAGCAGCAACACAGGGCCTCCAAGTCCAGTATTCTACCTTTATAGCTCAGTTTTGTCTCCCACTAGATACCAGCTTTTCCTCTACTGTTTTTCCTCTACTGTTCTTTATGATTTCTGCTGCAGTGTGATTTCTGCTGACCCTATGTCACACTCTTGATTTCTTGACTTCTGGCTATTTTAGTTGTAAGCAACAGAAATTGAAGCAAAGAAAGAGAAATGATATGTGGTGGTTGAATGAAGCAAAAAAAAACAAACCCTGAAGAGCAAGAGATCTGGGTCATAGGAATCAATGAGCTGGTTTGGCAGAAGTTGCTAATCTGCAGTTATTTTCCTATATAGTTTTTCTCTCTTCACATTCAGATACCTAGAAGAGAATCTGATTTGCCTAGCTTTGATTGTTTACATTCTTTGGCCAGGGGAGGACAAGATATGCTGAATGAAAATCCAACCAGGACTCGGCGCAGTAGAAGCTGTATTGTGTTTTTAAAGCAAAATTAGATGTTGTTCCAGAAGGAGACTGTATGCTTACAGCCAAAAACAACAGATGTCCAGTACTGTGTGTGTGTGTGTGTTTGTGGAGGGGTGTATATATATATTTTTCAAACTCTAGAGAGAAGATGTGTCTGGTTCTTAATCATTATCCTGCATAGAGTATGTATACTGGGCATGCTGTGTGGTTTAAAAAAGTGAACAGAATTCTGGGGAAATACGTGACTCAACCTTAGGGTATTTTGAAACTATGTGATATGAGAGGAGAGATAATAAGCAAATATAATGGCATTCCCAGGATTTCACATTCATTTATTTTAATATGCCACATTATATGACCATATTTACCTTTTATAAAGTTTACTCTGGAGGCATTGTAAAGGTTGGAGTGAGGGTGAAGGACTGTTTAAAAAGATAGAGGCAGTGAGAAAGTTGAAATGCACATTTATTAGGCCCTCTGATCTGATTTAATTTCCTACCATTTTTCCCTTACTTAACCACCATCGAACCACACTTTTGCTTACATCCAGCTTGTTCTCATCCCAGAGTCTGTGTACTTTATTGGAATTCTCCCACCCTTAGTTAGCATTTGCTTGGATTTAACTCATATTTCCCTCCACACACCCCCCCGCCCGCCGCCTTCCCAGCTGTAGTCTCTAATCTCAGTGCCTCTTATGGCATTTCACTATCAGATCATTCTGTTTTATTTTTTTCATCACAGTTACTACGTTTGTTATTTTTTCTGTTTTTAACCTGTTCCCCTAATAGTGGCGGTTAGGCAGGGTTTGATTGCTAAAGAAGACTCAAGGGACCGAAATGATGGTGCTGATTAGTCTGTGGTTTATTGCTGTAAAAGGGTGTAGCACAGCACCTGCACTGGGGTAGGGTTGTGCTTTACAGCCACAGCTTGCCTCACAGCAGTGGACCTGAAGAGGCTGAGCGTGAACTGCAGTGGGCCTGCCTCTGTAGATCATACCAGATATGCTTTTTCTCAGGTCAGGATCAGTGCGTGTGCACGAAGCACCCTGGAACTAGGGAACCGACAGTGGAGTCTCAGCTGGGACTTCTCATATCCTGTTGGCAACAAAGGCATATTTGTGCTATGTAACCAGCCCCAGTGGCAGAGCTCTCTGGAGGTCTTACCAAAACCAGGTGCAAACCATCAATCACACTGTTAACAATGAACAATAAACATTGCTGTTGTGTGTATTTTTTTTTAATTGGAGGATAATTGCTTTACAGTGTTGTGTTGTGTTGATTTCTGCCATACAACAATGTGAATCAGCCACAAGTATACATACTTATATGTTCCCTCCCTCTTAAACCTCCCTCCTACCTGCCCAGTCCCATCAGGTTGAGCTCCCTGCATCATATGGCAACTTCCCACCACTAGCTATCTGTTTTACATATGGTAATGAATATGTTTCAGTGCTGCTTTCTCAGTTTGTCCCACCCTCTCCTGACCCCTCTGTGCCCATAAGTCTGTTCTCTATGTCTGCGTCTCTGTGTTTTGTGCTCTGACCAGGCGTGGCTGCCATATAAGAAACTTACTTTAGGAATATACTGTGGCTGAAATTAACCCTCAGAATGCTTTCTGCTTTTATGTTTCCTTCTTTCTCTTCCACTGGAATATAAAGGCCTCTACAGCAGGGATTTATATTGAAAGTTGTCAATGATTTCCTTAAAGTGTTTAAGATTTGACAGTGGATATTCGGAATGACCAAAGGTACCTTTTCCATTTAGGTTTTTTCTTTTTTCCTTCTTCTAAGTTTGGGACCTTAGTGTCTTGGGAAGGACCAGGCACTTCATGCAGTACTGAGGGCTGGAAGCAGTGATTAATGAGAAGGAATGGGTATAAAAGTGAGTGTGATTCTCTTCCCCTTCTTCTTCCTTAATCATGAAGGGTCTTTGTGTCTAGGCAAATAAAATAGTTTCCTTTTTTGTTTGTTGTCATGTGTCCTAGACACAAAAAAATCGAACCGTCTCCTGTAAAAAGGTTCCCAGGTGGCGCTCGTGGTAAAGAACGCGCCTGCCAATGCAGGAGACACAAGAGATGTGGGTTCGATCCCTGGGTAGAGAAGATCCCCGGGAGGAGGGCGTGGCAACCCATTTCAGTATTCTTTTCTTGCCTAGAGAATCCCATGGACAGAGGAGCCTGGCAGGCTACAGTCCACAGTGTCACAAAGTGTCAGACATGACTGAAGTGACTTAGCACACACTGTAAAAAGAATTACAGTATTTTTACATGCAGAGGAGGCAATAATAAATGCCGCCCCCCGCTTTTTTTGTGCCTTTTATTCACCAGACATTGTGCTAAAGTTTGTTGTTGTTTGATTTTTATTTTTAAATGCATTCTCTCTAACCCTTATGAGAATACTACAAGGTGTAGGTGGTAATATCCTGATTTTAAACAAGTAGGAGCTGAGGCTCAGAAGTGCCGTGCTCAGACTTGTTCTTAGTAATGACCAGGCAGAGCTAGATTTGGATCTAGATCTCTGGGGCTCCCAAACCAGAGTTCTTATTGTACAAGGCAGTAGAAGTAGAAGATAGCAAGAACATTTTAGTGGATGCTCACGACCATAACGTTTTATGTGGTGTGAATATAAAAAAATTCAATGTTCTGCCCTTTACAGTTTGCTGATTCCTTATTAAACATAGCTTCTGGGGCTCTGTCTAGTCTCTTTCTTTCTGTTTCCTTTCTACTTAAGTATTTAGAACTGTCTCATCTCTCTCATTTGGATTCATGTCAAAAAGATAATGTTGAGATTGAACATCCCTATTTTGCTAAATAAATTCTGTTTGTTCTCAGAAACATACTTTCCTATTGCTATTGTATTGCGGACCTCACAATAATCTGCAGTAATTTAACTAATTTCACAGTATATCTAAATCCCAAATATTGTGGCCTTTTCCTTTTAAAACATTTCTAGATAGTTTTTCTCTGAGAAGTGATGAGCAATTATTTTAATCTAGGCTCTGATAATCTCTCTATGGGTTCCTATTTTTGCTTCTCTTTCAGGTAACCATTTTTTAGTGTCATCATTTTGAAGATTTAAACATTTTACATGGCTCAAGGTTTAAATTTTGCCAAAGTATATACATGGAAAAATCTTCCTGCAACTACTTGGTTCCCCTCCTTGGAGGAACCAGTGTTCTCATTTTCTTATATGTCCTTCCAGAGATGATGTTATATACAAATAATAATATACTTTCTCTCAACTTTTTCCCTCTAAAATATTGTATATTAGTACACTGTTTTACCTTTTTTCCCTCCTTCCTCTTTTTGGCCCCAGCCTATGGAAAGGTGAATGTCATCTTGACTTATAGTATCAATTCATTTTTTTCATACTTCATATAAATCATACAGTAAGTGTCCTTATTTATAGCTTGTTCAGCATTATATCTGAGTTTTATCCAGGTTTCATCAGAAGTTTTTGGTGAACTCTTAATTACATTTCTCTTACAGGACATGTCTTTTCATGTTTCAAACTTTAAATTTTTAGGAGCATCCTTTCATGTTTCAGGCTTTAAAATTTTTGTTTTCTGTAAGCTGTTTGTTTCCTACATTCTGAATGGAGGGTCATTTCCTTAAAGATCTTTTTATATATGAAGGAAGTTAATTTTTTATCTGGGAAATGTAACTTTTTTTCAGTTAATCATACCTTTTAATTTTGCATAGGATGGTTTTGGCATGTAGATTTTTTTAAAATTACATAACCTAATTAATTTTTATGGCCATTAAACATTTCCCTCCATAATACTCCTTACTTGTTTTCCTCAGTAAATCTACTTACTGTCTTCCGAACATCACAGAA
Organism: Bos javanicus; assembly: GCF_032452875.1. Classification (NCBI taxonomy): domain Eukaryota; kingdom Metazoa; phylum Chordata; class Mammalia; order Artiodactyla; family Bovidae; genus Bos; species Bos javanicus. The sequence goes on from NC_083868.1 coordinate 90,075,554, forward strand.
CTTTTATTAAGCCACACCTTAATGTCAATAAAAATGAAAGTACCATAAGGAAATGAAAAGTGATAGCTCTGAAAGTGATATTTGAGTCAGATGTAAATGGAGTTACAGAAGAAAAGAATGTTGCCACCATTCTAGAGACTCTGGATTTGCAGTGAGAGGAGCTTAATGAAGGCAGACTTATGAATAAATGAGGGAAAGTGGTTGTGCTGAAAAGGGCGATGTCCAGAGGAAGTGATGCTGGCAGAATCATCACACTAATGGGACTCTTTTAACATTGAAAGTGCAGGGGATAAAATGTTAGAAGCTGGTCCCAATTTAGACAAGGGTATGGCAGTTTCCCAAGATGTATAAAATGTAAAAGATGCTCTCCCTCTGTATTGTAAGTTATACCATTAGAGGAGACAAGTGCTATTCAAACTACTGGATAAGTTTATTTATAGGCAAATAAAGCACTTTGGTTCACAGTTGTTCTCATTTTTTGAATTAGAATGTACTGAGTATTAGTTCTCCTATATTTTATCCTCTTATATAACTGACAGTTCTAAAAGGTCATCCAACAGTTCCCCCAGATTAAGGTTAGTTGGCTTGATTTCATCTAACAGTCATTTTTGTGGTCCCACACTACTGGACAAAGTGAGGACTGCCTGCATGTGTTTAAACAGCCCTTCCTCTCCCTCTGTATGTATCTGCTCGGTTGTGTCCAACTCTTTGCAACCCTATGGACTGTAGCCCGCCAGGCTCCTCTGTCCATGAGATTCTCCAGGCAAGAATACTGGAGCAGGTTGCCATTTCCTACTCCAGGAGATCTCTTTCCAACCCAGGAATTGAACCGGAGTCTTCCTGCATTGCAGGTGCATTCTTTGCCACTGCACCATCTGGGAAAGCCTTCCTGTCCCTCCAAAACTCCTTAAATTGACCTGATAAGTTTCAGAAAGTGATCCCTTTGTTGTTCTGATCTTGAAGTTCATCATAGATAGGATTCTAAATATGGTATGCTTTTCTTGTATTTAGGACTTGAGTTGCTGGAACTGCTTTGGATCTCATTTCTTCTCTAAATTGCTAGTGTAGATACTAATAGTCTTACACACTTATTTGAAGAAGAATATGTGAGATCATGAAAGACAGTGCTTTTGTGTATTTCTTAAGCACCTGCTGTTTACTAGGTTCTGTGTTAGGCATTGGGGTATGAATAACACTTGGGTCCCCTTTTTCTCTTGAAGGAGCTCATAGTCTGCTAAAGTTGGGTAAACAGATGAAAGATAATACATTGGAGTTATGTAAAAATATAGAATTATAACTCATGCTGAAAATTCAGATAACAGAACATAAAAGTGTTGCTAAATTCTTTGCTATGTTCTGTGATGTTCTCTGATGTTGGAGATACCATAGGAATGATTCTTGTTTTCAAGGTAATTGGTGGGAACTTCCTTTGTAGTTCAGTCAGTTAAGAATCTGCCTGCAATACAGGATACAGCTTCAATTCCTGGGTCGGGAAGATCCCCTGGAGAAGGAAATGGCAGCCCACTCCAGTGTTCTTGCCTGGAGAACCCCATGGACAGAGGAGCCCGGCAGGCTACAGACAGACCATGGGGCCTCAAGAGTTGGGCACGACTTAGCGACTAAACCACCATGTATACAAGCAGAGTTTGTTTATATAGGTCAGGTGCCATAAAAGATACTTTTAATATAAACAATATAACATAATTGAACTTGGACAGCAGGTATATACAGATTTTAATCTGTCTTTGGCAGATTTCATGTTGAAAGCATATAGTCTGATTTTGGATTGTGAATATATTTTATGAATACATTTTATGAGCAGAGTAGGTTAATTGACCAACTCAAGGGTTATATTGTTAAGTTTCTGTTGAAGCTAGGTTTTGAGACTCTGGTCCAGTGTTCTTACTCCTAATCTTGTGCCTAAATTGTTAAGTATTATAATTTAGCATTATGTACAGTCATTTGAAAAAGATTTGGTTTTCAATTCATGTCTCTATAAAAGCTTACATACTATGTCTTCCTCTTTTCCAAAGATTAAATGAAAAATATTGATTCTGATTATTTACTGAACATGTTTTTATTCAGTATTTTTGGAGAGCCTGTGCTGAGAACTCTTGAAGAGCTGTTGGCTACCATGAAATTTAGTTTAATAGATGGTATAAGTCTTGAATATAAATAGCTAGACAAATAATACTAATTATTTGTCTAAAGCTAAAACTAAATAAAGCTGATAATCGTTATTTTATGGGTGTTACAAGAAAGGGCTTGGATTCAAAGGAGTAAGCAATTATTTCTCATCAGGAGAATCAAAGACTTCATGGATGCAGAATAGCTGAGCAAAGGCTTGAAAGATACTTCATGGGCATGTTAATGGAAGCATGTACTGATTGTTTGGTAAAAGATGTTTGACAAATGATCATTGGATCATAAACATTACCAATTTTTGTTCTCAGCAGAATATTGTTAATATGATTCAGGATCATGTAGTAGGCCTCTGACAGCATCAGCATCTTTTGATAACTTGTAAGAAATGCAAATCCCTGGTCTTGTCCCAGGCCTAGCAGTTGAATCATGAAGTTGGGGATGAGGAAGGGGGGTACCCAGCAATCTTGGCTTTATGAGTATTTTCTTGTTTTGAGAGAACCAAGCATTTACTATTCATAATTTGTGGGGGAAAATGCAGTATCTGTATCAGCTTTATTGGGTAAAGCTTAAGTTCACTTGTTCAGTTGTGTCTGACTCTTTGCAACCCCATGGACTGCAGCACGCCAGGCTTCCCTGTCCATCACCAACTCCTGGAGCCTACTCAAACTCATTGTCCATCGTGTTGGTGATGCCATCCAACCATCTCATCCTGTCGTCCCCTTCTCCTCCTGCCTTCAGTCTTTTTCAGCATCAAGTCTTTTCCAGTGAGTCAGTTCTTTGCATCAGGTGGCCAAAGTATTGGAGCTTCAGGATCAGTCCTTCCAGTGAATATTCAGGACTGATTTCCTTTAGGATTGACTGGTTTGATCTCCTTGCAGTCCAAGAGACTCTCAAGAGCCTTCTCCAACACCACAGTTCAAAAGCATCAATTCTTTGGCGCTCAACTTTCTTTATAGTCCCACCTCTCACGTCCATACATGGCTACTGGAAAAACCATAGCTTTGACTAGACGGACCTTTTTTGGTGAAGTAATGTCTCTGCTTTTTAGTATCCTGTCTAAGTTGGTCATAGCTTCTCATCCAAGGAACAAGCGGCTTTTAATTTCATGGCTACAGTCACCATCTGTAGTGATTTTGGAGCCCAAAGAAATGGTCTCTCACTGTTTCCATTGTTCCCCATCTATTTTCCATGAAGTGATGGGACCAGATGCCATGATCTTCATTTTCTGAGTGTTGATTTTTAAGCCAACTTTTTCACTCTCCTCTTTCACTTTCCTCAAGAGGCTCTTTAGTTCTTCTTTAGTTCTTTTTTGCTTTCTGCCATAAGGGTGGTGTTGCATCTCTGAGGTTATTGATATTTCTCATGGCAGTCTTGATTCCAGCTTGTGCTTCATCGAGCCCAGCATTTTGCGTGATGTATTTTGCATATACTTTTTGGTAAATAAATGGTCTTCCTCTAGAAGCTATTATTTTTAATCACCCATACTAAACTTTGATTACAAGTCATTGCTCTCCAACTTAACTATTTGATTATAAAATCTCTTGTCAGTGTAAGGGATAATGTCTTTTTTTAATCTTAAAAATTTGAAAATCTAGTAACTGAAGAATTTAGTGAATTTTTTAAATTGTCAGGAATAAGTATAAAGACACTTGCAAATGGGTCATTGTAGTCATTGGTAAGTACCATATAGAAAGGAAACATATCTTGGTAAAGTTTTTTATTTTTATGAAATCTTTTAATGACACATCAATTTTATACTAAGAATCTTTTTGAAATTTTTGTTTTTAAAAAAATTTTCTAATCATTATTTCAAATGAAATGCTAATAATTGAGGAAATGCCAGAATTTTTCAAAGTGACTGCATTTTATATTCACACCAGCAGTGTGTGAGGTTTACTGCTTATACACATCCTTGATAACCATTATTACTGGGGCTTTTGATGTTGATAACCTTATTATTATTTTTTTTTAAATTGTGTTTCTTTGAAGCAAAAAAGTTTCAAATTTTCTTGATGGCAGTTAACTTTCTTTCCTTTTGTTACTTCTGCTTTAAGTATAATCTCTAAGAAACCATTGCTTAAATCTAATGTCACTCCGGTCTCTGATCGATTTTAAACTGATTTTTATGTGATAGGAAGTAGGGTTTTAGCCTCATTCTTTTGCATGTGGATATTCAGTTGTCTCAGCATCCATTTGTTACAATGACAGATTTTTGTGAATTTTTAAAAAAAAAATTATTTTATATTGGAGTATTGTTGACTAACAGTGTTGTGTTCATTTCAATTATACATATACATGTACCTATAGTTTCAGCTCTAGCATCATTCCTTCCAAAGAAATCCCAGGGCTGATCTCCTTCAGAATGGACTGGTTGGATCTCCTTGCAGTCCAAGGGACTCTCAAGAGTCTTCTCCAACACCACAGTTCAAAAGCATCAATTCTTCAGCACTCAGCCTTCTTCACAGTCCAACTCTCACATCCATACATGACCACAGGAAAAACCATAGCCTTGACTAGACGGATCTTTGTTGGCAAAATAGTCTCTGGTTTTCAATATACTATCTAGGTTGGTCATAACTTTCCTTCCAAGAAGTAAGCGTCTTTTAATTTCATGGCTGCAGTCACCATCTGAAGTGATTTTGGAGCCCAGAAAAATAAAGTCTGACACTGTTTCCACTGTTTCCCCATCTATTTGCCATGAAGTGATGGGACCGGATGCCATGATCTTCGTTTTCTGAATGTTGAGCTTTAAGCCAACTTTTTCACTCTCCACTTTCACTTTCATCAAGAGGCTTTTTAGTTCCTCTTCACTTTCTGCCGTAAGGGTGGTGTCATCTGCATATCTGAGATTTATTGATAATATCTGAGAAATATTGATATTTCTCCCGGCAATCTTGATTCCAGCTTGTGTTTCTTCCAGTCCAGCGTTTCTCATGATGTAAAAACTGGGAATGTGATATAAAAATATGTGTGAGTTCTATAGATATCAATGCCACAGGTACTGCCAGTGCTGTTGTGGTTTGTTGCTTATTTTATAACAAACAGAAATGCTAAATTTCAGTTTTAGATTAGTAAAAAATAAATATGTACACTCCTCAAATCCACAGAACCACTGGACCTTAACCCCTGAATTCCTAATACAAGGATGCTTAATCTGTGATCTTATATACTTTAGTTCACTTCCATGACAGAGATTTCCAGTAGCACCAATGAAAAGACAGAGAATGTCAGAGTGGATCAAAAAACAAGACTCAACTGTATGTTGTCTATAAGAAACTTACTTTAAATATTAAGACACATATAGATTAAACCTAAATGGATGGAGAAAAAAAACCATGAGAGCAATAATTAAAGGAAATCAAGAAGAGATATATTCATTTCAGACAAAGCAAACTTGGAAGCAAGGAGAGTTATCACATATAGAAAAGCATCATTTATGATAAAAAGTTTAATTCTGTAAGAAGACATAGAAATTTTGACATGTACATGCCTAATAACAGAGCATCAAGGTACGTGAAGCAAAGACTTAGAAGTGCAAGGAGATAACTGGAAACTTCAATATCCCTCTATTGGAAATAGATCCAGAAGGCAAAAAGTAAGTAAGCACATCAGTTCAGTTCAGTCACTTAGTCGTGTCCAACTCTTTGAGATCCAATGTACTGCAGGACACCACGCCTCCATGTCCATCACCACCTCCCAGAATTTACACAAACTCATGTCCATTGAGCCGATGATGCCATCCAACTATCTCATCCTCTGTTGTCCCCTTCTCCTCCTGCATTCAATCTTTCCCAGCATCAGGGTCTTTTCAAATGAGTCAGTGCTTCACATTAGGTGGCCAAAGTATTGGAGTTTCAGCTTAAGCATCAGTCCTTTTAATGAATATTCAGGATTGATTTCCTTTAGGATTGACTGGTTAGATCTCCTTGCAGTCCAAGGGACTCTCAAGAGTCTTCTCCAAAATCACAGTTCAAAAGCATCAATTCTTCAATGCTCAGCTTTCTTCACAGTCCAACTCTCACATCCATACATGACCACAGGAAAAACCATAGCCTTGACTAGACGAACCTTTGTTGGCAAAGTAATGTCCGTGCTTTTGAATATGCTATCTAGGTTGGTCATAACTTTCCTTCCAAGGGGTAAGCATCTTTTAATTTCATGGCTGCAGTCACCATCTGTAGTAATTTTGGAGCCCAGAAAAATAAAGTCTGACACTGTTTCCACTGTTTCCCCATCTATTTCCCATGAAGTGGTGGGACTAGATGCCATGATCTTCGTTTTCTGAATGTTGAGCTTTAAGCCAACTTTTTCATTCTCCACTTTCACTTTCATCAAGAGTGAGTCTGAGTGAACTCCGGGAGTTGGTGATGGACAGGGAGGCCTGGCGTGCTGCAATTCATGGGGTCACAAAGAGTCGGACACGACTGAGTGACTGATCTGATCTGATCTGATTCTTTTTCAAATTTTTTTTCCCACTTAGGTTATTACAGAATATTGATTATTAATATTTTGTGAATTTTTATCTGTACTTCCTAGATCTTATTCGTGGTTTAAGAGATTGAGTTTTACTGACTGCTGTCATCCCGTTGTCTATTACTACTGACTGCTGTCATTCCTGTTGTCTAAAATAAGAACAAATTCACTAAGTATTGAAGAAAAACTGCTGTAAATAAAAGCACTGTGTTTCATCGTAGGAGTCATATTTTTAGAAGGACACAAACTGGAGCAGCTTTTGTAATTGTTACATCACAATTTTTTAAAATGGGAAATAGAACACTTGGGAATGAGACTGAGAGAAAGTCCTTCCAGTACCTAAGGTTTTCATTTAGAGCAGGTTAAAAGCTTGTTTTGTGTAGCTCTAGAGGCTTTTCACTTTCATGCATTGGAGAAGGAAATGGCAGCCCACTCCAGTGTTCTTGCCTGGAGAATCCCAGGGACAGGGGAGCCTGGTGGGCTGCCGTGTATGGGGTCGCACAGAGTCGGACACCACTGACGCCACTTAGCAGCAGTAGCAGCAGCAGAGGCCCTAAGTAGAAGTTACAGGTAGATGCATTTGAATGCTAGAGAGGAGAGAACTTTGTAACAGTTTGAGCTAATACTTTAGTAAAATGGGCACCCTCACATGAAAGCACTCACCATTGAAGGAACTCAAGCAGAGGTTGAGTTATTTTGTCCTTAAATTGACAGAATGGATTTCTGCGTGGAACAAAGTTTGTTGAAGAATTTCCATTTTTCTCTTCTACTTTGCTTTCATATTTATGAAGGGTTGTTCTTTTCAGGGTTCATCTGTTTCCACATTCCTGTCAAATAGCAAAATGAGAGAGTGAAAATAGATTATTGCCTTGAAGGATTTGGTTAGCCAACATTATGCATTATCCTGAAAACCGATCCCCTTTTTGAGCTAATTCTTTTCTTTTTTGGCTTAACTAAGCTTGTCGGAGAAAACAATGAACAGTGGGAACGAGACACTATAGCAAGAGCGAAAAGTTAGTGAGAACTGAAAATCAAAGCGTTAGTCCATCCCATTTGTCATAGTGGTGATTCACTGACTGTGGACTGAAGTTCGCAAGATTTCAGAAACCTGCAAACTGTGATAGTGTAAATGGAATTTCATTGTTAAACTTCCAGGAAAGTCTAAAAGGTACCTTTCCTGATTGAGGAATTTATGCTGTTACTTTGTGAAGGATGCATTAGAAGAGAGTTCTCCTAAGGAGAAGGAGAACATGTACTAGTACCTGTTTGTACTTTTGTGATAGGTGTATTTAAATCATTTGTTGTAAGGTTTGAAAGAAACCTCTTAGTTATGTAAGCTGATTGATGCAAATATATTTAAATACCTGGCTTTTAGGCAGAATGATTTAAGGACCTTTTAGTGATAAGACTCAAACTGAAAATAAGAATTAAGAACATGAAAAAAGTAGGTGTCTTTATTTCTTTGAAGTGAGATTTTGGAGTGGCTTTTAAAATAGAAAAAACTGAACTTAGCCTGTTTCATGTTTTAAACATTTATCTTGTTTGCTCATTTTACAGGCTTTTATTTTAAAGACTGTGCCAAAATTCTCACTTTGAGAATAGCCTGGATTTTGGTTGGGAAAAATTGGCTTAAAATAAAAGCTTTCGTTCTGTGATGTTGGTATAGGTTTGCTTCAATGTGTAATTGGTACAAATCAATTAAAGTGAAGATTTTATGTAACTGTAACTTTTTAAGACTTAAATTTAGAAGTTTTTATTAATGTGTGTATTTTTATGTTTAAGAAAGTGAAAATAATGTTTTGAGAAAGAGACTCACAGACTTTGAAAGCGAACATATGGTTGCCAGTGGGAAGGGATAGTTGAGGACTTTGGGAAGGTCATGTACACACTGCTATATTTAAAATGGATAACCAACAAAAACCTATATTATGGCACATGGAACTCTGCTCAGTGTTATGTGCCAGCCTGGATGGGAGGGGAGCTTGGGGAAGAATGGATACATGTATATGTATGGCTGAGTACCCTCACTGTTCACCTAAAACTATCACAATGTGGTTAATTGACTATATCCCAATAGAAAATTATTTGGATGTTAAAAAATTAAAGTAAAAATACTGTTTTTCATGTATATGAATTTTTTTCCTGAACCTACTTATACATTAAGAAAAGACTTTTCAAATATGAGTTTGAGCAAGCTCTGGGAGTTGGTGATGGACAGGAAAGCCTGATGTGCTGCAGTCTATGTGTGGGGTTGCAAAGAGTCAGACATGACTGAGCAACTGAACTGAACTGAATTAAAGTATACTGTCAAGATTTTCATTTCCTTTGCCTGCTTTTGAATGGCCCTCCTGAAGATTGTTACTGTTTACAGGTTTCTGTGACTCCACAAGTTAATAAAAAAGATTTCACTTTTTCTCACTTTATAGCTATAAGACATAAATGTGAAGTATGGGATAGTATGTGTAGGAAATATTGCACAACCTGATATTTTCCTATGGTTGACTTCTTGTAATGTTTAACAGCACTCTTAGCTTAATTTTTTCTTCCCTGGTGGCTCAGAGGGTAAAGCGTCTGCCTGCAGTGTGGCAGACCTGGGTTCAATCCCTGGGTTGGGAAGATCCCCTGGAGGAGGAAATGGCACCCCACTCCACTGCTCTTGCGTGGAGAATCCCATGGATGGAGGAGCCTGGTGGGCTACAGTCCATGGGGTCACAAAGAGTCCGACACGACTGAGCGACTTCACTTTCACTTTCACTTAGCTTAATTTATTAGAGAGGAATTCACTGTATTAAATAGTACCCTACACTCAAGTAGTGAAAGTGAAAGTGTTAAGTCACTCAGCCCTGTTCTACGCTTTGCTACCCCATGGACTGTAGCCCACCAGGCTCCTCTGTCCGGGGGATTCTCTAGGCAAGAATATTGGAGTGGGTTGCCATTCCCTTATCCAGGGGATCTACCCAACCCAGGGATTGAACCTGGATCTCCTGCATTGTGGCAAATTCTTTACCATCTGAGCCACCAGGGAAGAGTTAGCTGTATTGCAATTTAAGAAATGCTATTGGAATTGGAAGGTGAAGATGTGGATGCTAATTATTTGTTATTTGCAAAAGAGCTCGGAAAGATAGATACCTGACCACCAGTTTTTCCTGCACATATGTGATGATCTGTGCTTTGATTCAGGCTACTGCCACGTATTTAAAGAACCTGTTGCTCTTTGCAGCAGCCTGTTTACCTCTGTTAGACCGGAGCCATTGATCCTAAAGCTCTGCTTTTCCTCAAACTTGACTGTAATAGCAATATGAAAGCTAGCCCCGCAAAATTGAATTTCCAACAGTGTGGCTTTACTATTGGTGGACTTGCAGTATTTTATGTTCTAACATTTCAGGTCAGAGGTCTTGACTTCTTCAAGTGCACAAGAGTTCAAATTATAGTATATAGAGCCAAATTTGACATCTGTGTTAGAGGCTGATCTCATGACAGTATTAAGGGCTTTTGATTAGTACTTAGCAGTTTCCAGGGAATATGTTGAACTTTTTGATGTTCTCTCCATTCTGTCATCTCACTTCTTATTTTACCCCTGCTTGGAGTGATGTTCTTAATAACAGTTCTAGATGCCTTGACACACAGGCTTATAGTGTTCACCACATGTGTTTTGTATAGCAGTTAATGTCTTCGTGTATCTTGTTTTAGAGGAGGGGGAAATATTTGAATTGTTGTACACCCTATATCACCTAATAGAATGTACTTTACTTAAGAGACAATATTTTGGAATAAATACATTTGACAGTAGTGCTCAGAAGCAGAATTTTGGTTAATTTGTCAACATTGTACAGATATATTTTAAGTATGTCTTCTCTTAATAGAATAAAAGTTTGCTTATTAATGTTGCTGTAGTTTTTCCACATGCTTCATAGTTTTGACTTCACATTTATTAATTAGAATGCTGGAATTACCCCCATTTCTTCCATCTGTGGGATGGGGAACAAGGATGGTTCTTTTAATTGCTTCAAACCCTCCCTGTGTTTTTCTAGGTTTCTAGTAATCTGAGGTTCTTAATTAGTTGCAGCTTCCACCAATTTTATTTCTTTAGCAAGAAAAATCTAGTAAAATCTAAAAGTGTGTCCAACATGCACAGTGGTAGCCTCTGTCAAGGCATCTACAGCTGCCAGTGTGCTCTGTACCACAACCAGGCTTGCCTTCCTTACACCTCACAGAAACAGTCTCCTCTCCCATGTGCCAAGCAGAGACTTGTGTTCAGAGCCAGAGATGAACGGTGCTCCATCGTCCTGTTAGACCACCAGATTTATGTTAATAATCAGATTAGACCCTTTCATCAGGGAGTTTAGAATTTAAAGAGAAAATTAATACATCAGTTGTGACTTTTCCTCTGCAGGAGGTAGGCTGTGAAAGGGAAGGAAGAGATTGACATATAGGAAGATTTCTCGGTGAAGGGCTTTGTTTTTAAATCTTTATTATGAAAAATGTCAAAACTTGTAAGAGAAAATGCAGTGAATTTTGTGTTCCTGTTGCACAGTTCCCAACATTTACCACCACATGGCCAGTCTTTTGCATCTGTATCAAGGGTCAGCAAAACTAAGGCCTGCTTTTTTGTAAACAAAGTTTTGTTGAAACACACTAAGCCCATTTGTTTATGTTGTTGTCTGTCTTTGTGCTACAGTGACAGCACTGAGTAATTGTGACAGGGACCCGAAGGCCCCCCAAACCTAAAATACGAGTTATCTGGGCCTTCCCAGAAAATATTGGAATATGCCCATCCATTCCTCTTTCAGTAATATCTTTTTTCACCTTTTCTGTAAATTTGAACTCTTGTATACCTTTCAAATAGATTTACCAGCTTTGGACATTTTTGTACATTCTGTTTTATATTATTATTCATCGTCTCTTTTATCATTATTTTTTATTCTCATTATTCTTACTTTAGCTGAACCATTTGAGAATCATGATTTTTTATCTCTCAGTGCTTGTATGTATTTCTTAAGAACAAGTACATTCTCCTGTTACAGTAACCATAGTGCGATGGTCTAATTTAGGGGTATTGATATTGATACATACTGTTACTTAATGTGTTTCATGTTCAAATTTTGCTAATTGTTGAAATGATCTTTCTAACACTTGTTTACTCTGATACAGGATCTAGTCCAAGATCACACACTGACTAATCTTTAGTCTGGCCTCAGACTTTCTTTGTGTCTTACTATATTGACATTGACAGTTTTGAAGAATATTCCTCAGTTTGGGTTTGCTTCCTCAGAAACGGGTTCAGATTATGTTGACTGTGGTTTTAAAGAAAAGGATGAAATCCTTTAACAAGCAAAAGCTATCGGTTATAATTGAAAGAATTCTGGATCAAAAATTAAGAGTCTGAGTTCTAGTTACAAAGAAAGAATTGCTTATCTGTCATCTCAGCATAATTTCCACTCTGTATGTGTGTGTGGTGAGAAGGAAAACAAAAAAGAAATACGTTGTATTTAAAGAGCATATACTTTGGAGGTGGTGACATAGTTCTAAATAGCAGCTCTTGGTGGAGGAGCTACTGTAATTGTTTGAATGTAAGCATCTTAACATCTTAGGGCCGTTTGTAAAGGTGACAAATATATTCCTGCCTTTTCAAATTGTTCTGGGGATTAAATGAGATAACCTATGTGGAGTAAAAAGTTGCTATATTGTGAGATACTGATTTAAATGCAGTAGATTTGGAAAAGAGGGAAATTAATATGAATTAGAGCTGTCAAAAAGAAACATTAAAGAAGATTACACTTGACCTGTGATCTGTAGAGAATCCATGAGAAATTTTTAAGGGTGAAGCAATATGGTAAGATTAGCATGGGAAGTAAGATTAGAGTGAGAAGATTGCAAGAACTAATGATAAACTTTAGTCTTTTGAGTTTAAAGACCTGGATTATATTCCAGCTTCTGTTTTTGGGGCTTCCCTGGTGGCTCAGAGGTTAAAGCATCTGCCTGCAATGCGGGAGACCTGGGTTCGATCCCTGGGTCGGGAAGATCCCCTGGAGAAGGAAATGGTAACCCACTCCAGTATTCTTGCCTGGAAAATCCCATGGAGGGAGGAGCCTGTTGGGCTACAGGACTGAGTGACTTCACTTTCACTTTTCTGTCTTTGACTTGTTGTTTAAATTGGGGTAGATCACTTCATCTGTCTGGGCTGTATTTTCCAGCACTGTAAAATGACTTGTATATCAGTGTTCTTCCGAGAGGAGGAACATCACTGATAGGTAGGAATATTAAGGAAGGACTTTGAGCAGGAAGGAATAGAGCTGGATCTTGAAAAATGGATAGGCTCTGGATGGGACAAGAAGGAAAGTGGAAGCTGTTAGAATAAGCATACTAAATTAAAGAGGGCACCACTGAGAATAAACCTACTCTATCACAGAATAAGAAGGGATGCATGTTGGAAAGCAGTGAGAAACTGAGGTTGTCTGTAAGTAGGATGTTGGCATTTAGAGTTGTGGAGTAGGAAAATGGCCCTCTCAGTTATTTGAATGAAGTTTGGTGAGATATGTATTGGAATATAACTAGATTCACCTTATGCTGCATTTTGGAATGATGGTTTGTGGATTGTTTGCTTAGGGAGCCTAGGGTCTTTTTGTTGTAGAGGAGAGTCCTCAATCCTCTCCTTCCAGAAATTTGGTGTTAGAAATACCAAGACTTAATGGAAGGAAAGGGCAAGGACAAAACACTGCAAATAAAATGACCTGGAAGAAAATGCGAGAGGTTGAAATACAGGCCCAAGGAGATTTTTGGAATGTTTGTGCATGTCAGTTGATTTTGGAGCTTCTGTTGATGCTGCAGGAACAATAAATGGTTTTGGAAGTAAACTAAAATAATCCTCAAAGTTGGTAGCCAGTGCTGTCGCCTGAACTGAGAGGTAAACCAGCAGCACATCACGACGCAGTGCGTGAGATTGTCTATTTAGAGCAGATTTCAACAGTCCCGTCCTGTGGCAGGAGAAATGGTATACAAATAATTGTTCTTTGTAGATCTCTCTGCCTCAGGATTGATAACCTTTCACCCTCCACTCATTTCTGTTTATTTACCTACCTATAAATAAAATCAATGGAAGTCTTAATTATGTGTGAATCCAGTCATTCATTGGGAATAGAAGAGCCATGGGACCGTATTTGACCACAAGTTGTTGAAACAAATTCCAGGAACAAACTTAATTGGGCTGAGTGGGAATATTCTCGATCCATAAAACTGCTGTGGTTTCTTTATTTCAAAATCTGACTATCCAGGTTTTTCTGAGCTAATGATTTCAGTAAATCCTGTTTTCTGGAGTTTCTTTCTTGTATTTGCAGTCAGTGAACCTGAATGGTTACAGTGCTAAAACTAAGTATTTACTCTTGTTTTTAGAAACTGAGACAAGACAGTCCCCATATATTATAACGTACTCATAATTATTTGTTCTCTTCTTCTTTTACTAAAATATAAACTTAAGGGAATTTTCTTTACTGCTCTGTTTTTATCATTGGAAATGATCCTGGCTTACAGTAGGCACTCAACTCATGGTAATCAAATGAGTGAAGAAATTCGGTATTTCACAGCATAATGCATAATTAATCCCAGTAATAATTAATTATGAATTAAGCCCAATAAAAAGAGAAATCACAAATGGATTCTTCTAAAATTTCCCTAAAGTCTTTCTACTTACTCTGTTTCTCCTTCCCCCTTTGATTATGGGCTTTGCTTTGATCAGTGAAAGGGGAATATGACAAGTCATATTTTGATTTTGTCTAGCAGTCTGTTCATGACTTGGGAAAAAAATTCCATGACCAGGTTTTTAGGTTTAATTGGAAAGGACATTTAATTTCCTTTAATAAAAACCATCAAATTTATAAGTTATTCTGTACTAGCAGTTAAATTTTAAAACATTGGTAAATACTTAAAAATTTTCTACATAAAATTTATATTAAATCTTATTAAATTATCAAATTACCAGTGATGGGGGTGTACAAAAGACATGTGTATAGTTAATATTTGTTATTTACATTACGGGAATTTAATTTTCTGGCTTTGGATGACTTAGAAAATCAGAAATTTCAGTGCTTTAAAAAAAAATACCTTGGAAGTAAGAATTCATGGGGCTTCCCAGGTGGCTCAGTGGTGGAATCTGCTTGCCAGGTAGGAGATGGGGGTTTAATTCCTGGGTTGGGAAGATCCTCTGGAGAAGGAAATGACAACCTACTCCATTATTCTTGCCTGGGAAATCACATGGGCAGAGGAGCCTGGCAGGCTACAGTCCATGGGGTCACACAGAGTTGGACACAACTGAGTGACACAACAATGACAATGAGGAATGCATATAATAAAGTGAAAAAAAGGTGGGGGGACTTCTTTAGTATCCCTATCCTCAGAGACAACAATGTTAAGAACTTGTGTTTTGATTCTTTTGATGGTTCCCATTATATATTTATGGGGAAATATTTTTCTTTTTTTTGTCTTTCTTTGTGTGTGAGCTTTGTATATCATTTATTGTCTTCAGCTTTTGAGTGAAATGTCCATGATAATGTCTTTGTGAAATATGTATTCTTTGAATAATGCTTGGGAAGAGAAAATCATTGTAGATTGACATAAAGAAAACATGAGAAGGTAATGAATATGTGTCCATTTCAATTCTGACACTGTCTCCCTGGAGTTAGCATCATCTCACCAGTAAAAGGATCAGTCCAACAAGACTACCCCTATTTCAGATGCCAGACACAGGTCCTAGATTGTCGCTTCTGACCAACTGGCTATAAATTGGGGTTCCTGTGACTTGATAATTTGGGCTGGATAATTTGCTAGAATGGCTCATAGAACTTAGGGAATCACTTATTTATGTTTACCAGTTTATTGTAAAAGGAAGGGTTTAGCAGAGGATACAGATGAACAGACAAATGGAAGAGATGCATGAGGCAGAGTCTGGGGAAGAGGTGCAGAGCCGCGCTTGCTGGTGCATTTATGCATCAGTGAGCCAGTAGGCTCTCTGAATCCCATCCTTTTGAGTCTTATATGGAGGCTTCATCATGCAGCATGGTCAGACCTTAGCCCAGTCACCACTCTCTCTCTTTGCTGGAGGAAGACAATGGTGGAGTTCTTTTTTGTGACCAGCTCCATCCTGAAGTTGTCTAGTAGCTCACCGAGAGTTTCCTCATTACAACTAAAGTCATTTCTATCATCCAGCAAATTCCAAGGAATTTAGGACCTCTGTGAAAAACCAAGATCTAGCATCAAATATTAGAACAAAAAACATTCCCAGTGTTAGTACCATTAGGAAGTTACAAGGATTTTAAGAGCTCTGTGCCAGGAATTGGACACAGAGTATGTATGTGTGTATGTGTGTGTGTATATTATTTCTCAGTATCAGATGGATCAAATTAGCAGTAAGGTTATTCTAGGTATACTCTGAACAAAAGTTTGGTATTTCTCTGTGTTCTCCTTGTATACGTAATGTCAGTGTAGGAATACATATCTGGGTAGAATTGAACATCAAGGAGATCCATAATCTGCCAAGTCATCCTCCATTCAGAGACTTCTGTGGGGACTTAAAGTTTGAAGCAGTTCTAGAAGTTTATTTTTGCATGTGTTCAGTTCAGTCGCTCAGTTGTGTCCGACTCTTTGCGACCCCATGAATCACAGCACGCCAGGACTCCCTGTCCATCACCAACTCCCGGAGTTCACCCAGACTCACGTCCATCGAGTCAGTGATGCCATCCAGCCATCTCATCCTCTGTCGTCCCCTTCTCCTCCTGCCCCCAATCCCTCCCAGCATCAGAGTGTTTTCCAATGAGTCAACTCTTCGCATGAGGTGGCCAAAGTCCTGGAGTTTCAGCTTTAGCATCATTCCTTCCAAAGAAATCCCAGGGCTGATCTTCAGAATGGATTGGTTGGATCTCCTTGCAGTCCAAGGGACTCTCAAGAGTCTTCTCCAACACCACAGTTCAAAGCATCAATTCTTCAGCACTCAGCCTTCTTCACAGTCCAACTCTCACATCCCTACATGACCACAGGAAAAACCATAGCCTTGACTAGACGGACCTTTGTTGGCAAAGTAATGTCTCTGCTTTTGAATATGCCATCTAGGTTGGACATAACTTTCCTTCCAAGGAGTAAGCGTCTTTTAATTTCATGGCTACAGTCACCATCTGCAGTGATTTTGGAGCCCAGAAAAATAAAGTCTGACACTGTTTCCACTGTTTCCCCATCTATTTCCCATGAAGTGATGGGACCGGATGCCATGATCTTCGTTTTCTGAATGTTGAGCTTTAAGCCAACTTTTTCACTCTCCACTTTCACTTTCATCAAGAGGCTTTTTAGTTCCTCTTCACTTTCTGCCATAAGGGTGGTGTCATCTGCATATATGAGGTTATTGATATTTCTCCTGGCAGTCTTGATTCCAGCTTGTGCTTCTTCCAGTCCAGCGTTTCTCATGATGTACTCTGCATATAAGTTAAATAAGCAGGGTGACAATATACAGCCTTGATGTACTCCTTTTCCTATTTGGAACCAATCTGTTGTTCCATGTCAAGTTCTAACTGTTGCTTCCTGACCTGCATACAGATTTCTCAAGTGGCAGGTCAGGTGGTCTGGTATTCCCATCTCATTTCCCGCACGTGTAGTATGGTTTTAACTAGGTTGTTCTTTCACCCTTTACAATGTAAAATCTGTGGTCCTTAAAATAGGCTCTGAATAAATGAATGAATGTTCAAGGACATTTGAGAGTTTGAAGAGATAAGTGATTTTGAAAGAATAGATGCTTTACATTGACTTAGAATGGAAAAAGTTTCTTAGTATGTGGCTCACGACAGTCATAGCTTGAGCATTTGGTGTGTCCTGAATTTCTGTCCAGGAACAATGGATTAAAAAAGTGAGGAAAAGAAAAAAAAAAGAGTCAATTTATATATTGTTAGGAAATGTATAAAAGGCCATTGACCCTAGACTTTTTACAGAAGTTTATTTTATTGATGTTGATTGACGAGGTTGTGTTAATTTCTGTTGTATAGCAAAGTAGACTTTGTTTTTTTTCTGTTTACTGCTTACCCTGCATGGTAGAAAAAAGCAAACTGACGGGGTCAGAATGTTCACTGGTTCTTGGCTGACATTCGCCTCATGCTCCTGATCCTGTTCTGCTCTCCAGTGCTGCTTTTCTGCCCTTTGAACGAAATAGCCCGTTTTCCTTTGTTTCTTCAGTCACTGACACAGAAGTCAAGCAGAATTGACTAAAACTCCAAGTGGGATTTGCTGACTTCTTTCAAATTAGTAAAATTAGTCTTTTACTAGTGACACTGTTAGACTGAATCATACTGTTAACATCTTTATTACTATACCAGGGAAGACGCATATTAATAGCACTTATAGAGACATTAAATTGTCCATGGTGGCAGACATCAGGGAGAACTGAGAGCTTATGCTGCCTATAAGGAACTTTCTGGAATAGGAGACTACAATTTACATGTTTGTAATTTATTTTTGATGTTTGTAAAATATTTTGATGTTTTATCTAGAAAGAAAATGATTTATAACTACACAGATATTCAGTAATCTATATGACATTCAAAAATAAAGGTAATACTTAAAGATACTGTCTCATTGTGAAGAAGGCTTAATTGAAGCTTTATTAAACTTACCCATTATTTGCCATCACTGAAAGTTGTGATTCCCAGGAGTTAAGTGTTGCTGTGTTATGTGGTAGTCTCATTGCTTCTCAGCTACTGGTTGGAAGCCAGGGAACAGGAATAAAAATGTTAGACTTATATTTTTTTTAAATATGGACATTTGATTAATCCAATACTGAATATAGATGATTGATTGTGAGGCTAATTAAAAATGGATATTATTTTGCAGCGGCCAAAGTCTTGACCCACTCCTACTTCCCTGTTGGATAACTTTCTTTTTTCTTTTATTTATATCTAATATTTATCCAAAAATGATATCCCATTTTCAAAATGCCAATGAACAGTACTGCTATTAATTACTTTTTATATCTCAGTTGCTATTAAATGCTTGTTATGCATTCTCTCCTTTAGTTCTCATAGCAGCACTTCTTTATAGTTTTACAGGTGAGAAAACAGATTTAGAGAAATAAAATAACCAGCCTGATGTATCATCTCAGTAAGTGGTGGAGTCACATTATTGTCGCAGTTCTAGTTCTGTGTGTAGTTTCTTCTGCCTTAAATGCTTGAATTTGGTGACGAATGGGCAAAACTGAAATAGAAGGCAGTGTGACTATTTATTGAACGAATGCACTAATACAGTTGAATCATGGTAAAGAACTAGCGTGCCCCCCCGCTTAAGCAGTTGTGTGTTGTAAAGAAATGGCTTGGCGTAGGATTATTAGATGCATGTGGGAAGGAGTAGGGAGTTTGGTGTGGCTGGAAGAGAGCAAGGACATAAAATATTCAAATTATTTTGAGAGGGGAAAGCAAGAAATAAAAATGATATGTATCAGATTGTGATATGGTTTCATAGTGGCACAGATAAACCTAGAAGATTTGAAAAT
This sequence comes from Bos javanicus, assembly GCF_032452875.1. Taxonomy (NCBI): domain Eukaryota; kingdom Metazoa; phylum Chordata; class Mammalia; order Artiodactyla; family Bovidae; genus Bos; species Bos javanicus. Next base: position 90,094,686 of record NC_083868.1, read on the forward strand.
GCACAGACAGCTTCATTATAGTAAACACATAAGGCACATCTGTATTCTTTTGGATTTTATTTCTTCCAGTGTTAGAATGCCAGTAGAGCGAATTAGTCTACCTTCCTGTCTATCCTTCCAGGATTTTGGGGTTAGAAACTGATGATGAAAGGAATCCCTGCCTGTTGTAAGCCTTCCAGTTTCTTTGATAAGTCTGTCCAGTTTATGTCTGTAGCACAATGAAGGGGAAAAAATAGCAAATCTTAGACCTTTCTCAGTGATTCACTTTCAGCTGTTGATAATTCTTTTTATGTAGTTCTCCTTTGTGTTACCAGTTCCTCTGATCTGGTCTGCAGTGATCAACAGGATCAAAATCAAACCATAGGTCCTAAAAAGCCAAACCTGGAAATGCCTTTTAAGAGCAGCCTTTATATTTTAAAATTTGCATCTTTATTTGTAACAGAGTGGTACTGTATTGAAATAGTTTTCAATGGTTTACTACGGTGTTACAGTTCACTAGTGTGTTTGGGTAATACAGTATTTCAGAGCAAAGTGTGGTTGTTTAATAAGTGGCCATAGTTCTAATTTTTTACCTTTGAAACAAAAATTTTACTTCCAGGATCCTTAATTTCACATATGGTTTGCATTAGACTAACATTTGTCTTCGTTCTTCATGAAATTGATTTTGTGAATGAGTGAATCACATGTCAGTGATGTTATTGTCATAGTTTTTGGTACCTGTGCAGGTGAAGTTTTTAATCACTAGCACTCCTTTGTGAGAAGGGTATATTTGATCGTATTTGTTATGCTTTGTTCTAGGGCATTTTTCAAGCTATGTATTGTCTATTGAAAGGAGATAGGCATATCAAACAAGTATCCACAATGGTGGTAGAACTTTGGTGGGTGATCTAAAGTTTAGCTGGAGGATATACCTCATCCTAAGTCATGAGGATGTGGGAGGTTTGGGGAACTGAAAACACGTTTGTGAAATAACACCCTAGAGATAGAAAGTAATAGTGTTTGATGATTGGATAAGCTATAGGAGATGAGGGAGCAGAAGGAGCCATATTTCTTGCTTGAGTGACTGGAGGATAGAGCCATACTAGAGAATATGAGAAGAGGAACAAGTTTGGGGTGGGAGATGAATGATGTTTATATAGTGGCTCAGACTGTAAGGAGTCCACCTGTTGTAATGCAGGAAACCCAGGTTAGATCTCTGCGTTGGGAAGATCCCCCAGAGAAGGGAATGGCTATCCACTGCATTACTCTTACCTGGAGAATTCCATGGACGGAGGAGCCTGACAGGCTACAGTCCCTTGGGTTACATAGAGTCGGACACGACTGAAGAGCTAACACTTTCACTTCTTTTTTGTAGTTAAGTTTGCAATGCTTTGGGGACATCTAGGAGAGAATGATGTCCAGTTGGCTTTAAGTAACTGAAAGTACTATTTTAAACAAATATAAAAAAAAAAATAGGAAAGAAATTGCTTTCTTTTTTTATCCCATTGTCCCCAGTGAAAGGAATTCCATCAGAGTCATTGCCTCAGTGGAAAACGGCTGCTGCTTCAGGGGCATCCTGTTAAATAATACAGCAGAAGGAAATCTGCATCTGTTGTTTGTTTTCAGGAGAGCGGTGCTTCCCTAGCCTCCTCCCTTGCCTTGATGGCTGCCCTCCCCAACCCCTGTTTTTTTTACATGGCATTTGAAGAACTAGTTAGTTGTACAGAATACTCTAGGTCAAAAGTATTTGGAAAATTGGGTAGGTGTGGCTGGCAAAAAAGTTGTATTTATTCGTGAGAGTACTTATACTGTCTCCTCGTGGGGGTACCATATTGTATTGATTCCATCCTACCTATGGCAGTAAGAGTATGGATATAGATTTCTTCCCCTTAAGTAAAGTGATACTCTCATTACAAATTCTTTGTTATGTTGGAATAAGAAAACTCTTTGGAAGCAAAGGCTTTGAAAAAGGACTTGAGAGATCTAGAGAGGAAGTTGATAAGAGACCCAGCACCTGATGTTCCTTATTCTTCCTCTTATTAGTGTTGTTCTTGGTCTAATAATTCCTTTGAGCCCCAGTTAGCTTGTTTCTTAAGCAGAGATAGTAATACCTACTGTACAAGCTTGTTTTGAGATTTAAATGATACTGAGTATGCAAGCAATGCAGAATTTAGTATTTATTTTGTTACTTCTAGTAAATACTGAACCTCTGAACCTCAAGTTTGTGAACTACATTGCTTTGCTTTAACCTTCATATCATCAAAACAAGCATTCTGTGCTATTAATAAGATATTTTTTAATTTAAAATTTTAAATTAAAAAATAAATTGGGAGGCTGCATCTCGTGGGCAGCTTATGGAATCTTAGTTCCCTGTCTGGGCCCATGGCAGTGAAAGTGCTGAGTCGTAACCACTGGACTGCCAGGGAATTCCCTAGATATTTTTTTAGCTTGTTAGTTAGTTTTAATATCTGTGTTGCCTTTATTTCTTAGAACTCAGAAGGTATTTCCTTCTTTCCTTTGAGAGTCTGTATTTCAGTGAGCCTAGTTTATTTTTTTTAAGACTCAAGACAATTTCACAGTTCAACCCAGTCATTACTTGTATAGAAGGTGAATTAGTCCCATAGAAGTTTAAGTTACAGGCCCAAGACCATTGATATCCTAGAGGCAGAGTAGGGATAAGGACCCAAGTGTGTTGTGAGGAAAAGGTTCACCAAACCTTTCTTTTTCTGTGGATAAATGACCTTGGTTTAATTTTCAGCTGTGTTTCATGTGGCACATAAAGGCAGAATGTCAACGGTATTACCAGTGTGGGGTCTGGCAAAATGGTCCCTGATTTGTGAGTTGCATCTGGAGTGGGAGTGACTACCTGGTAGGGGAAAGTGGTACATTCTTCTGACTGAGTATGCCCCTTGATGGGTTGGGTCCCCTGGAAGCTATACCCATGAGACCCTTAAAATAAGAGGATGTTGGTTCCAGCTTAAGGTTTCCAAGCCAGGGTGGCTTCCACAGCCTCCTGTGAGTCTTGTACCTGAGCAGTCATGTGGTGGTGGTTAGGAGGAAGTGCAAAGACAGCAGCTCCTGGAGTGCACGTTCTGCTGACACATCTGGCCTGCTGCTACCCTGATGGGCTTTCCGGTCCTGTAGCGTTTGAGTGAACAGGTTACAGCTGTGGTCTGCTTAGGTCTTATGATTTCCTCTTGTCTGAATCATCAGGGTAGTTCTTTTCATCTGATTGGTTAGCCTTGACTTGAGATCAAAAGGCTGTAGAACAATCACACACAACAGATTTTCATCCTCTTTGGTTTTCCTCAAAATATTCTTTAAACAATTTCTGGCTTATTTCCCGTCTTCTGAGGAAGAGGTGAGATTTTGTTGCCATAGTCTGACCTCCACAAATCTTGCCACGACTACCACCCCCATCCTTGAGATCTAGAATTATGTTTTAGAAATGACAGTAGGTACAAGTTATAGAGATAACTCTGATTTTTTCCAGGATTTTATAGCTGAGTTTATTGTTGCACTAATAAAGAATATGGAACACGGTGGGAGGAAGGCTAACAAGACCAGAGACCCTTAGTCATTTCAGTACGTGTTGGTCTATATCCATAGTTGTGTTTAGTTCTTTTTAACTAAAATATTTTAAGGTGATGAGGGGTAGTTAAGTGTGTGTAGTGCTAGGCACAATATAAGCATTTGGTGGATATTAAAAGATTGAGTCTATTTTCTAAACTGTAGTAGGATTTAAGTGATCAGGCATTCCATTTCAGTGGCCTTTTTTCGTTTTTTAGTATCCGGCGTCTTGAGAAAGTTTGAAGTTCTTTGATATTAACTTTGTAAGAATGCTTGTATGAAAAACAGTTTGAATGAACAGACTCTGGGCAACAATTATGACGTTTCTCTTTTGCATTTGATGACTTCTGTGATGGCTTTCATAATATTATATATAATGCTAAATATTTATGTAAACCTGTCATTTGTGACACCTAGTATCTATCCTAGGAATTAGAGCTTCATAATACATAGTAAATGTAGGTAAGAACAGATATTTCAGACAGAGAAAAAAATTAGAGTAATTGAAACATGAAGGTCACTTATAGTTTGTCTCTTTCTAACACTAAGCTGACAACATCAAGATAAGATGCATCTTCATATGTGATTTTCCGAATACAGAGTAGCTTCCTGAGTATCTCACCGGCTCTCAATTGAAATACAAGCCGGTTCTGGCCGGCCTACTTCTGCTGCATTGTGGATGTCAGCGCCTCCCTTCCCTGTGAAAAGTCCTGATTTTTCTTACCCTACTTGCATTTTTTTCAGTTTTCTTTTAAAAAAAATTTTTTTGTTGTTGTTTGCTTGCTTTTTAATTTATTTTATTTGCTTTTTATTTGCCGCACCACGGCATGCAAGATCTTAGTTCCCCAACTGAGGATTGGACGTGTTCCCCCTGAAGTGGGAGGGCAGATTTCTAACCCTTGGACCACCAAGGAATTCCCTTTTTCATTTTTTGTAGCATTTATCACCTTTTACATAACACTTGATTTTAAATTCTGCTGGAATTTGAACTTTGTGAGGGCAAGGATTTTTATTTACTGACGTACGTTAGTGAGTTTTGTTCCACTATTGGTCAAAGGCTAACTTTTAACATAAACAATATGTAGTAGAGAGATTAATAAAACTTTTCTTCCCCTTCTTTCTCCCGCCCCCTCTTCATTTTTTCACAGTTCTGTTGTCTATTGCAGGATACATCTCATCTTAACAACCAATTAAAAGCAAGCAAACAAACAAAAAAAAAACCCCAGAAAGCAAACTACCATTTAACTTGGGTTCAGGGATGAACATGGACTTTAAATTGCACTGCATCCTGGTCTCCTGAAGGAGCATCAGGCTTTCATCTTAATTTGCATTTTCTTGGATGATTAATGTTTCACTGATGGAGAGAGTACATTTATTGCCTTCAGATCCTTTGCTGTTGATGGAGGTTTTAGTTGCTTTGATATTAGAGAAGTGGGAGAAGATAAGAAAATTGATACTTGTTTTAAATATTATTCTGTTTGTGGATAGTTTTATGAACTTGTTTTTCAAAAGATAATTGCAGTTTACTTTTTCCCCCCCAGATTTATATGTGAATTATGATTTAAAATTGTTAGAAAATGTGAAAACATCCTTTGCAGTAACTGTTTAATTCACATTATAGAAGTGATTTTTGGTGTTCAGTTGTCACTAACCATGTTAGAAAACTAAAATACAATATCATTTTCTCTTAATTAAAAATATGCAAAATAACTCTCATTTCTTCTCACCCACTACTTGGTGAACATGAGCTAGTATTGGTGAAACTTATGATCAAGATGTTTTCTTGATCCATTGGCTCTGGCCAAGAGAGTTCATTTCCAGGACCATTTTGCTATTTCTATGCCTTCATTGTTCCTTCTTGTTTGACTTTTTTTTTTTTAATACTTCCCATTGCTATTTTTATAATCTCATGGTAAGTCATAAAAGTCAACAGTTTTTTATTTTTTTTTTAACTTAGAACCTAAGTTTTTAATCTTTGAATACGAGACTGTTCTTGCTCAGCATTCAAATGATATTTTGATGAATTTGTGGGGGAGAAAGTGGTGTCCCTCTCCTATTCCTCTGCCATCTTAGGACCGCCCCTCTAGACTGTTCTTAACTGTAAATACTAACTATTCTTTTGAACTCTATAAGCAGTTTACAAGTAGCTGATATTTATTAGTATTATTTCTGTGTGAAACATAAACATCTTTAAGGGTTTAATAGGATTAATTGTTTTTAAATCATAGTGTTACTTTTTTCCCTTATAGTAACCCAAGCTCTGTGTTCATACTTGGTGTAAAGCTATCCATCTCTGCAGAGTGTAGCCTTATAGAATAACCCCATTCTGCAGATGAGGACACTGAAGATTTGCTCATGATTGTTTGGGTATGATGTGAAAGACTTGTGTTTTTAAGGAACAAGAGTAGAAATCTTGTGTTCTTTCCTTTCTGCCTCCACTGCCTTTTAGGTCTGAAGATGTCAGAGAAATACTGGAGTTTTAGTATTCTTCCTTTCTAATTGAACTTAATTACTATGTATAGTTGCATATAAGATAGGTTTGAATGCCTTGGAAAATTTCCTTCCTATAGAATGGTTACATAATTTTAGTGGAGAATACTTGAATAATTTATTTTTGCTTGGTCTGTTACTTTTTTGATTACAAAGTGTTTTAAAAATTTTGTTTAACCTACAAGTGTTATGCTCTGTCCTCAATTGGTAGAAGTTTGGCTGGTGTTGGGCATTATTACTTCAGGGCCCCAAAGTGTTGCCTGTAGCCTTTTTTTGTTGTTGTATATTTTGAGTAAAGTTTTAGTGTAAACAGAAATACAGTCATTCATTTCTGTATTGTCTGTGGCAGCCTTGCACTGTAATAGGAGTTGAGTGGTTGTGATAGAGACTACGTGGCCTGCAAAACCAAAAATACTTACTTTCTGGCCATAGTGTCAGCCTCTATACCATTGCATGACAACAATTGCAAAGTCAAATGGAGCCCTGTATTCTTGTAGTCTCCACTGGTGCTCTATTGTAATTTGGGTGGTGGGTAGGGAGAGGAGAAATGTTTTGTATTGAACTAAATATATTGAATTACAAAAGAAAGGTGGTTTTCTTTCTTTTCATGATCCTTCCATTGAGAGTGAAATGAGTATGGAAGAGTATGTCTTTGTGTCCCTCTTCCTATGTCTGTGTGTCCAGAGTGGAATAGGCAGATAACACAGTGTGTTTGCTGGTCTAAATGTTTTAAGTTTGGTGAAGTTGAAAGCAGTTTGGCAAACCAACATCAGATGAGAATTAGGCATTTTTTGGAATTATGAATATGTAATTTATAATATTCAAGAGTTGGACACAACTTAGCGACTGACTAAACCACCACCAATTTATAATATACTGAGAATGCATTATGTTAAAAAGACAGGACAACCTTGAATTCTTAAAGAGGTATATTTGTGACTGCCATTCCGATAGAAACATGGTAGTTGAATGAGCAATCTGTTTTAGCTTACTGAAGACAAAACATTTGTTGGTCCTGTCTAGATTGTACCAATTTTAAAAATACAAAGTCAAGCAATGAGTTCTGAAGCTTTTCCGTATGTGAGGAAATATTCTTAAGACACAAGAGTAACTCTTCTGAATCTTTGTGACAGAAATGTAGTATTTTAAATTTCTGAACCTAATATCTAATTACATGTAAATATATTTTTTCTTTTTGTGTCTAGAGTACTTCAGAATGACAATTTTCATTTTAGTAATTATCTGCTGGTATGTTCTTAATTTTTTAAAATGTTAAGCATTTTCCTTTCTATTACAAACTGGAAGTTAAAGACTTAGTTTTGGAGTGTGATTGAGAGGCTCTGCTTCACTGAATATTCATTATCACTCTGTGTGGTCACATTGGTCAAGGTAAATGTCATGTTCATGTGAACTTTCGTCCACGATTACTCTCTTTTGTGTGTGCATATATATAAAGCTCTTGTATCAGCTCACAGAAGACAAAGCTGGACTCTACAGCCTATAGCACACAGCACAGCAGAGTATGAATGGACAGTTGGTGTCTTGCACAGAAGTTCACAGCCAAGGGTAAAGTGGGTGCTGACATTGAGGCCACACTCAGCCAAGCCATTTCCCTGATATCGGGACTGTCGTCTTCTCAGAGGAAAGGCCTCCTTTTTACTTACATGTATTCTTTTAAATGATCTGAATTCTGTGCCAGGCACTCTTTAGCAGTTTGTAAATATTACGGTACTCAACTCTCATTACAGTTTATATTACAGGTGATGAGGACACTGAGGCACTGAGAGGTTAAGTACCTTGTCTTGGGTCGTCTGGCTGTAGTTTCAGAGCTGTGTGTTTCCATAGTTTAGGCTCTTCACCCTCGGTACTGTAATATGGCTTCTCTTTTTATCTCATTTGTCCTTCTGGAGTCTAATTTGTGCAAAGATGCCACAGAGGTTATTGGTGGTCCTGATAGCATACTTGAAGGCTGAGTTGGAAGGAATTTGGCAGGACACGCTTAAAACACCTTATCATATTCCACTATAGTAATTTCCACGTCGAGTGATAATCCAGATTTTGTTTAAAAGGTATGAATGTACCTCTTTAAAGCAGTAATTCCTGTTTTGTGGTCTGTGTCTTTTTTCTCTCTGAGATGTCCTCATTATTATTGTCCTTGCTTTTCTAATTCATTTTTGGGGAGAAGAATTGAGTTTATCATTCATCTTTTGTTTCTTTTGTTAATCTTAAAATCAAATTAATAAAACTTCTACTCAATATGGTATGTTTCCCACTTTTGTTCTTAAAATGAGAGAAGGACTCATTTTGCAGTGCTAATATTATTGAAAGATGTGATCCCTCTGTGCCTGCCCCCTCCCCGCATAGATGAATAATTTGTCTAGTAAAGTTCCCCATCCTGCCCTTTCCTGCCACATAGTCCAGTGGTCCTCAGCGCCCATTGGAATCACCTGTAGGAGCTTTTAAATTCAACAGATGTGCAGATTCTATCCTAGACCAATTAAATCCAAGTGAAGGACCTTCTGTGTCCCAAGTTAGAATCTGAAAAGGTATTTTTGTGGACAGAGTTAATCCAAGACTCAACATCCCTGGCAGAGCTATTTCATTTCTGCTGGGAATGGATTGTTCAGCAGAATGATTTTTGTGTTGTCTAGCCTAATTACCTATTCAGATTCTTTGGCATCTTGAATCAAATATTCACCCCTTGGGAAGAGTAAGAAATCTAATAAGATCTAGGAATTATGTCAGTTTTTCTGACTCGTTCCGTGTCACACATCTACTTGTGTGGTTTTAGGCAAATAGGGAAAGTTTAATTTTTTTTCAGTGTCATTATTTCTTAGATCCTTACGCTATTTTATTGTCTCCATTTACCTTTTACTTGTTTCTTCCCCTTAAACTATTTTAAAAAAAATGATTTAGCTGCTATCAGCTTTTTTAAAGAAAACAATGTCAAATCTGTCATAGTTCTAAGGCAGCTTAAGTTACAGATGCACCATTAATCTAGTGACTTTTTTTTTTAAGGAAAATAAATTAGTTAACAGTTACATAATGTTGATGTACTCAGTTTTTAAAAAAGTAATGGGCAATAATACATTTTTGTATCACCTCTCTAGCATCAGAGCTTAAATTTGATTCTGAGCCTTTTCTCATATTCAGATTCTCTACTTTGAAAGTTAGTGGCCTGAAAGCTTTTGATGAGTGGATGTTAGTGCCTAAAAATAAACTTTACTTTTAATAACACTCAGAACTGCCCAAACCAAACTTTAATTTAAAAATCTCTGTGACTTAGTATGAATCTATTGTTTTTATTGTCTTTAAATGGATTGCTTACTTCCTGACAGGCATATTTTGGGGCCCTTGAGTCTTTTTGTTTTCTGCCCATAGTGGGTTTTTTTTTTTTTTTAATGTAATATAAAATTGAACCACATGTGATACTGCCAGTGAAACTAACCTAACTGAAGTTAATAGTTGAATGGCTAGACACCAGTGCATGTTTATATTTTGCCTTGCGTTTGTGTTCCTGCATATTTCTTATTTTTAGAAAATTTGGGATCATAATAAAATTCATTTCCCCTAAATCACTTAAATAACAAAGCGAAGTGGAAATCAGAGGCAGTGATGGGTACGTTGTGTTTGGCCTAACTGCTCTGCCTGTGGGCCTGATCTCAGGGTCAGTTTTCTTAAGATAATCCTCTATCACAGCTCCTTCCCCCTTTTCACTAACTTCCTCTTCTGGCTGCCCAGCTTACATCTGTGTGTGGTTCCCTGAGAAATGAGAATAGGGTGAGGAGACTGAGGGACATAATGCTTTGCTTTGATGAATGTATAGTTATTTGAGATTGCCATGTTGAAGAAGGCAGCTAACAAAGTCATTTTGTGTGAAATGGATCAGTGTAATTGAGAAGATTAAGTTGAAACTCTTTGATTTACAAATATATTCCTTTCTTAAAAGTTCTAGTTGGAGGTAATCACCATTATTTATTGTGCTTTCAGTCTTGTGCTAAGCAGTTTAATTTGAACTTTATCTGTGACTTTTCTGTTGTCCAGAAGTTCATTTAACAAAAATCTTTCTAAGAAGATTGATTATAGTAGGATTGATAAAATTTTCTCTTAATTCTTGAGATAATTTCCCTGCAGTTCTCCAAATTTAAAAAATTCATTTGTAACTTTTATTTCTGAAAGATACCAGTTACTCATTCTTGCTTTTGTTACTAGTTACTGGTTTCTAGATTAGATTATGTCACTGCTATGAATTATAAGCAAAAAAAAATTTTTTTTTACTTTTTTTAGGGAGAAGGTTCATAATCCATTAGCTTTTAAAAGAGATTTATAAATCAAAGAAATTTGCCTCGAGAGATTGCAGGGTATTATGTTTGAAAATCAGTCAAAATACACTGTTATGCTGTTTTTTATAGGATTTTTCATCTTAAAAAAAGCCTGATTATGTATGTCTGCTGAATTAGCAGTGTCTGTTTCTATACTGAAAGCTCATTCTAAGATTAATACTTCATTTATTTTAGGTAAAATGTTCTGAAATTTATAGATTCTAAAAGCACAGCTTTTTGTTTATAGATGAAATTAAAGCCTGCAAACATTTATTTTATCACAAGAAGTGAAGCACATGGGTTTAGTTTATGTAGTACACTAAGTAGTTCATAGAGTCACAGATTTTATGATGTGGCTTATCATAGTTTTTTTATTTTAATGGCAAAAGATCAACCTTTATTGGCTTTTTTGGAAGTGATACTAAAATTATTGGTATAGCCAGGCTCTCCTAAGTATTAAAAACAAAGCAAAACTACCTGTTGAATTCTTCCTTGCTATTGTGATTTGTGTTGTAATTCAGTTCTACTGTGTTTTATTGTCAAATATGTTTGTACCTATTCCTGCACATAATAGATAGTATGTAACTTTATCATCATGTGTATCCCACAAACTGTATGCTCAAGGCATTGTTCTTAGTTCTGTGGTGGGATAGCAAGATGAGCAGATCAGTCCCTGGCCTGGGGAAGCCTGATAGGGGAGGCATGGGGAGACCATGAGGCAATTCAGAGTTGTGGTAAGGGAGACATGCACTTCTCTCAAGTAGTAAGTGAGTAATCAAGGGAGGAAGCTGATTTGGGCTGAAACTTGAAAGAAGAGATGGGCTAGGTTTGTGGGCAAAACCACAGTAGAAGGACATTTCTGCCAAAGTAATGGGCAGTGTCATGGCAGCCAAAGAGTACTGAGAGCAGGGAGGGTGATCTGCTGCAGCAAGAGCAGAGGAGGTTGAGCGAGTGAGATTATAAAGGCAGGTGTTTAGGATACATAATGGTTTTGGGTTTTTTGGCCAGTTGAATTGCTTTAGTACAGGTGGTTTTAGTATATATTTATCCTATTGGATTATCTTAAGTCACCTTTGTTGTTGTTCAGTTCCTCAGTCATGTCCAACTCTTTTTTCAGCCCCATGGACTGCAGCACACTAGGCTTCCCTGTCTGTCACTGTCTCCTGGAGTTTGCTCAAACTCATGTCTGTTGAGTCGATGATGACATCTAACCATCTCATCCTCTGTCATCCCCTTCTCCTCCTGCCTTCAATCTTTCCCAGCATCGGGTTCTTTTCCAGTGAGGTGGCTCTTGACAGCAGATGGCCAAAGTATTGGAGCTTCAGGTTCGAGCATCAGTCCTTGCAATGAATATTCAGTGTTGATTTCCCTCAGGATTGACTGGGTTTATCTCCAAGGGACTCTGAAGAGTCTTGGCCAGCACCACAATTTGAAAGCATCAATGAAAAGATGCTTGCTGCTCAGAAGGAAAGCTATGACAAACCTAGACACCGTATTAAAAAGCAGAGACATCACTTTGCCGACAAAGGTCCATCTAGCCAAACTATGTAGTCATGTACAGATGTGAGAGTTGGACCATAAAGAAGACTGAACACTGGAGAACTGATGCTTTCAAAATGAATCGACCAGGAAAATATTAATGCAGAAACCAAAATATAGCCCTATGTATAATTTTTAAAAGTTTCTGGAAATTCCCTGGTGGTCCAGTGGTTAGGACTCTGTGGCTTCCACTGCAAGGGGCATAGGTTGGACCCCTGGTTGTTAATACACCATTTTCCGTAGATTTATTTACTCTTCAACTCCTAGAATCAGATATTTAACCCCTTCAGTATTAAATCACTCTTGTGGGCTTTTCCCATGAGGAGCTGTCACCTGATAAAAGTTAAATGAATGAATGAAGAAAAGAAGGGAAGAGAAAATATATTTAGAGAAAACTGAGATTAGAGACCTCTGTGAGAGTGATGACAGGACTCACCACAAAAAAATTAAGAGGAGAGAACCAGGGAGGGGGAAGTAAAGACTAGCAACAGGAATAATCTGATTTAGTATTTCCCAAAGGTACATGTGTGTAAGTTTGTGTGTGTTGGGTGTGTACACATCCTAGTAGTGAAAGCTCTCCATTGAAGTACAGTGTTTAGTTACTCCATATATGCTCATTTTAGATTTTAAAAATTAAATGTTTTTAATATTTGATACTGCGGTTCAACTTGGCTGTGGTATCAGAGAGTCATGTATAACGTATGGTCCATAATGGTGTTCAAAGGGTTGGAGTTCTGCAGAGCGACAGTGGCACGCCCATTCACTCATTCTATTTCTGAAAATTGCCATGTATTGGGGCTTATTACTATAAGTTTACTAGTGTTTGATTATGTAGATTTGTGGATTATATTATTCAGTTTTAACCAAACCCCATAAAATAGACTAATAATGTGAAGATTCCTACAAAGAAACAGAATATCAGAAACATGAACAAGAATAGGAAACAAGAAAATGGTAGGGCAGGTACTTAAACAGTTAGAATAAGCTTTCCACCTTCCCTGATCTAATCATTTTAGAAGGTGGATGAAAAAATTAGAGATTCTCAAGAAACACATTTGACATATAGTATGATTTCACTGTTGGTACTGATGAACCTTACTGTTAAGGATCTAGAATGTTGTATGAAGTTCAGTAGCATATATTAGTTATTTATAAATAACTAGAATGGAGAAGGCGATGGCACCCCACTCCAGTACTCTTGCCTGGAAAATCCCATGGACGGAGGAGCCTGGTAGGCTGCAGTCCACGGGGTCACGAAGAGTCGGACACGACTGAGTGACTTCACTTTCACTTTTCACTTTCATGCATTGGAGAAGGAAATGGCAACCCACTCCAGTGTTCTTGCCTGGAGAATCCCAGGGATGGGGGAGCCTGGTTGGCTGCCGTCTATGGGGTCACACAGAGTCGGACACGACTGAAGTGACTTAGCAGCGGCAGCAGAATGAATGTATGCCAGTCTACATAGGTTAGAGCTCAAAAATTCACGAAAACTTGTATGGTAAAATAATTGATGTCCATAATAAATGACACTGAGGTAGACAGAACCTAGCAGTAATCTAGTTTTTGTTTGGATTCAATCATGATGTCTATAGAACATTTTCCCCAATAGGTGTTAGTAAAGATCTACTGAGTAGCTCAGTGTTTTGTGCCAGAAAGCCTTGAGGCTCACTTACCTGTCTTGAAGCACAAGAAGCCGGTGAAATATCATATGTTGATATAACCGTTTATAATTTCACTTATAAATGTGTGGTGTGTTTAATAAATATTATTTTAATTCCTAGATCTTTTACAGCTGAGCTACGTGAAAAGTTGTATAATAGCACTGAAGTTATTTAGTGTGGCCTTGGCAATCAGCAGAATGAGGGTTTCAGTCAATTGAAGATAAAATCAGAGAGGAGCACATTTCAAGGGATTGCATTTTTTCTGCATATATTTGGTGTATTTGCCAGGTTATCTTTTTAGTGTTACTGGCTTAACACTTTTTGGTGTATGAAGAAAATCTCTTGCATGCCTTCGTGTGGCATCAGCTTGTACTCTTATAGAAAGGTGCGCTCTGCTTGCCCATGGTGGGAGCTGCACTGGTCAGTGTCTCACCCGAAAGCTGCCACTCTGAAAGGGTGTGTGAAAAACCACTGTGTACTTGCAGACAATGGACTTGAAAAATAATGTGCTGTGCCCCAGCAATTGAGAAGACTGGGTAAACTCTGTAGAATAGAAAGTCTGAAGAGATTTCCAGTTTAGTACATTTTGATTGAAATTGCTTCAAAACCAGTGATGTTTTCTCTTAGTCATTAAACAGAATATGTAACATATAAGTTTATAGTGTTTTTCATGGCTCTTGCTGGTAGATTAGGAACCTGCCATACTGGGCCCAGTAGTGGTGATATTTGCGTGAGTTGAGTTGAATGGCGGTGAGTGCCTCCTTTATGCAAATTCATCTCTTGAGCCTCATTTTGTTCATTGTGTCAACTTTTTAGAAATGTTGTAATGATTCAGTGCCTGCTGTGTACTACATGCTCAAAAGTTGCTGCTGTTTATGACAACAGTTGCTTAGGGAGAGAAACATACTCTCTGGTGGGGGCCTTAAAGATATAGAGATAGTATTTCCTTCCTGTAAAATTTGGAATGAGAAATCTTTTCAGCAGAATGTGTTTTAGGATGCACTGAATATTTTACTTTCCTTTTTCCTCAGCTTCAGCAACAGCAACTTGTGATTGGCGGTACCAGATACTCAGTTGTACATCCCCACATCAATGCACTGCCAATGGTAAGAATTTCTCCTTTTTCTTCTGTCAGAGATTGTCTTAATTGCTCTTTTTATTATTGTCTTATTTTTAAGAACCTGTTAAAAATTTTTAAGTTTTCCACAATTTGACAAAATTCATTTGTTCCCAAACTGAAGAACTGTTTTTTAAAATATGTAATTTAAGGTACTTAGAAAATAATGTTTGATTATTTATTTGTTTTCTAAGGCAGAACACTTGATTTGAAGATTTCCATTGTCTTTGCTGTGGTTATCAGAATGAAGAGTACTAAACTCAAGTTACAGTGGCAGTAATACCTCTTGTGTTTTTGTCCATCATCTTACTGAAATTGTCATATCACATTTCTCATAATATTTATAGTTAATGGGCAGTTAAATGGCTAAAATTCTACCTGTCTTTAGTAAGTGGATAATTATTAGGAGAAGCATTCTTACTTATTTAACAAGATTGTTTAGAATCTTTTCTCTGTGGAATGAAAATCTGTCCACTGTGTGATACAGCAAAAGACCACTAGACTGTGGGAACTGGGATTCGCTCTCTGCTGCATATGTCTTGTGTGACTTGGCAGAAGCACTCTTAAAAAAGTAGGTGATAGCACTGGACTAAATTTCTAATGTTCATTCTAGCTAGGCTAAGTGATCTCATCACTGTTACTTAGAAATCAGAGTGATTTTTACCTTGCAAAAAGTAATTCCTAACATAAGTGATATGGCTCTGTTTTTGGGGGATCAGGAAATAGAATGAATTATGAATTTTTATTTGTTTTTTTAAGAATTAATGTCTTACAACAATGTTTTCTATAGTGCATTATCAAAACTTTTAATTATTTTTAGTCAAATTTTCATTTTAAATATTAAATTAGGGAGCTATAGAAACTGATTAAGTTTTATGGAACTTGGTGGGAAATTATAGATGCATCTGTCTGAAATAAAAAATACTAAAAATTAACTAGAACCAGAATGAGTGAGAGCGATACGCAAGTTATCTGTGAAAATATTTCTAGGAAATGATTCATTTTAAAAATGGACGTGTCAGCGTGTCAGAGTTCCTCTGCCTGAGCTATCTTCTGTATTCTTACTGCTGATGAGAAAATGACCTCTCCCTGTCTCCAGTCTCCCTTTTCCCATTCTCCTTCCCCTCAGTAGGTAATGGGGAATGTTGGGGGAAAAAAGGATTTTTGTTCTGTCTCTACCTAGCACAAGGATGACATGGTCGTTCATTCATATATGAAATATTTATGGGTTCTTTACGGTACTTGGGTGATTCATTAACCATCAGTAAATCTTCTGTTTCTTCTGGAGCACTACAGTTTCTCACATAAACAGCTCATCAAGCATTTTGAGTAACTGTTTTGTTTGAAGTTCACTTTTGAAACCTGTGCGTTTTTCTTGGTTGTTGGAGTCTTAGCTATTTGTGGCATGTCTCCCCCAAGAAATAAGTTGCACAGACCTGTTGGATGTCTGAGAGCCAATTGTGATGCTACTGGTTCTCTCTTCTAAGCGCCTACCTTCAAGTGACTTTGTAATGTACCTCTCACATAGCCTGTGTGTTGTTTTGTTTGGGAAACAGCTTGTAGACTGTATTTTAAATTCAGCTATCTCAAGCATATTTGCCAATTTTTTGAAAAATCCCTGAAGTCATTTTTAAGTCATTTTTATATATGGCTTATGCTTTACCTCTTTTTATCCTTCTAATACGTTTGTCTTGATTGCATCCTTATGCCTCTCTTTCCCTTGACTTTTTAAAATAAATCAGTAGTTAGATTTAAAAGATTAATTCAGGTTTTTCTGCATTATTTGGGGATGGGGGTAGGGTGACAGAAGCCGTACGTAGTGAAGCATAACCTGTAAGTAGCAACCAAATGTAATATATGAATTTTGTTGTCAATCTGTAAAACTTCAAATTAAAAGGATGTATGGTGATATTAAGAAATTACTGTCATCACCTTACACTACCCCAAAACCAAATAAACCAACCCCCTAACCCTCGCAACAGCCAAAAACTGTCACAGGAAAGTAACAAGTACAGCAAGAATGCAAGGAGATCCAACCAGTCCATCCTAAAGGAAATCAGTCCTGAATATCCATTAGAAGGACTGATGCTGAAGCTCTAATACTTTGGCCACCTCATTAGAAAAGACCCTGGTGCTGGGAGGGATTGGGGGCAGGAGGAGAAGGGGACAACAGAGGATGAGATGCTCGATGGCATCACTGACTTGATGGACATGAGTTGGAGCAAGTTCTGGGAGCTGGTGATGGACACGGAATCCTGGCGTGCTGCAGTCGGAACATATTGTAGGAGGTACTAAGTAATTTAAGAAGTGTATAATATTGATTTGTCTCTGTGACCATTGATGGTCATTACCTAGATCATCTCTTATTATTTATTATCTGTAATATTTCTATAAAAAGAAACTTCCCTCATTAGGTATTTGGTTACTCTGTGGCACAGTTTGCACAGAAACGGCATACCAAATTCTTGATTCTTCCCTTTATTTACCAGTTTTCTGTATCTGTAGCTCTATTCCTGTTTTGTACATAAGTTTATCTGCCAATATTTAAAGTGCTAAGTTGTTTCATAGAATGCTGGGAAAAGTAGACCAGAAAGAACTTTTACAAAAAGTGTCTCTCTGAGCTTGTGAATTTAAATAAATTGATTTTTTACTGCATTGTAGTTTTTATCCTTTAGGATACTCAGATTGTCTTAGCCTAGGGAGCCTTTTTAAGTTGACTTCTGAGCGTTTTTGATAGGATTCTGGTCTCTGATAGCTTCCCTGCTTTGTGACATGACAGGATGTTCCTGAGCTCATCTTCTCCGTGTCCTTCCTCAGTCCTCAAGTCAGCCGTGTCTCCAGAAAGTCGAGTTCCTTTTAGTGAGAAGCAGTATGTAGAGCCCCAGTTTTGTGCTGAGGGCATTTGTTGTATTCTGGATATGTATCTGGGGTGTGTGTGATACATCTGATAAAAAGTTTGGATTTTAATTTTTCAAGCTTAAATTCTTTGATTTCAATATTTCCATCCTTTTTCATGCTGAATAATGTCTTTTTCTAATGGTATTTACATAAACTTGTTTCTTTTGTATATTTATATTACATATTAGTATAATGCTATATATGTATTTAACATGTGTAAAACATTAAAACTATAAAATAAAGTGTATAAGATATAAATATGTTAATATAAGATATTGTACATAGTATAATTTTTATATTTATAAATATATATTTATATATTTAAACCATTACCACCAATATGATTACTGAAAATAGCAATTTTATTTTTTTTCTTTTGCCCATGTCCCACTGGGGTTTACATTCAAAGTAAATCCATTTATATGATTTTTCCACCAACTTGGTCAGAATCAGGTCCATTTGTTTCATTTTATTTTTAATTCTTAGGGTTTGAAAATACTGATTTAATCTTGTTTATAACTTTATGTAAAACACTGGTATTACTTCAAAATGAAGTGTGTACTTAGATTCTTCTCCTTATAGGTAACCAAGTTTAGCTTAGGTTGCTATTTTTAAAAATATAAACAAACCTGTGAGTCTGTGTATGTGAGTGTGTGTGTGGGTGTCTAGACACACTCTCACACACACACACACACACACACACACACACACGCTTTGTTTTGTATGTATAAGTAGAAGACGAGCTCAGTAACACCCTGTCTTGTCACAAAGCAGGGAAGCTATCAGAGACCAGAATCCTATCAAAAACGCCCAGAAGTCAACTTAAATGTTTTGTATAGTTTTGTATAGAAGTCCACAGAACGTTTGGAGACCACCTTTATAGTACTGTATAGAATTAGTCCTCTGTTTTTATAATAGCTGAGTAGCAGTTCATTACCTAGATGTAGCTTAGCTGTTTCATGAATGAGAGTTTTAGGTATGAGCATGTAATTTTGAGGCAGCTTGCCAAATTCTCTTCCTTAGGCTTTATGCCATTCTCTGTTTTTCCCAGTAATGTGTGAAGGTGCCTGTTTTCCCACTTGTAAACGGTATATAGTCAGAACCTTTTGGATATATACATATTTTATTTCATAGTTGAAAAATGGTGTCTCAATTTAGTTCTCATTTGCATCTCACATGCTTTAGAGCAGTTTGTATGTTTTTTCCTTTGAACTCTTCCAAAGATAAATTCTCATTTTTCAATAAAAGACTATCCATTTTTGTCAACCAGTCCCTTTAGGCCTTCTCTTTTCTCTTTTTTTGTAATTCTCCAGTCATCGCACTGCTTCTAAAACTTAATTTGGTTTAACAAGATTTTCCTACTAAGAATAAAACCTCACTGACCAGTTGTCAGGTTTGATTTCTGTAGAATCAGACCCTTGATTATAACCATTTTTTTTGAAAGCTGAACCCAGAAAGTTCCTGTAAGGAAATAAGAAAAGGAAGATAAGGAGACGAGTACAGGATACAGGTTAATATTTTAGGCAGTTGGAACCATTTCTTGTTGGGACCTTTGGAAGCTGGTGTAGAACATGCCCCTTAGTTCTTCCACTCAGTGGTCACGAAAGGGGCAATTTGTGCAACAGCTCCATTCTTTATTGGTGGAGTTATGCTTTGGAAAGGGCAAGACATCAGCTCCTTAGTACTCTTTCCTGACGTCACTGACCAGATGACCTTCAGGTGTTTGCAGTAAGAAAGTGCCTACTTGGTAAGGAGAACAGTGAGCAGGGCTTGTGGCCTGGGCGCTGCCAGTGCCCACTGGCTGTTGTGTCAATGGATATTCTAGTCTACTTGCAACTACATTTCTCAGTGTAAATTAGTTCATCTCATTCATAAATTGCCCTACTGTATTTTGTTAACATCTCTTCTCCTAGAACTTGATTATCCTAAGAGAATTAATAAAAGTAATTTATGACTTGCTCGACTGAGGATAAGACCCCAGAGTTGTAACCCTTTTGAGAGGTAACTCCCCAAGAGCAGTGTGGTGTGTATTGAGGAGCTAACGATCTGTTACTTTTTGTTCTCCACTTCTCAAGAATATCATCTATGAAATAATTTGTTCTGTTCACTGTAGAAAAACTCATTATTATTTTCATCCACTATCGTGATTTTGAAGTGGTATTACTAAATGTGAAGATTGAATGGTACTGCCCGTATAGACAGGATTGTGTGAAGTATTCATTTTATTTTGGTGGAGAGTTTATGTCCCTGAAGAACTAATTTTCAAGTCAATAGTAAGAGAGTTACAGTGAAAAACTCTATTAGTTTTGTGGATTTTTTATTTCTTCCCCTTTGAATGGATGAAACTGAAAATAATAGCTACAGGCTGAATTTCTTTCAGAAGTGTCTGTGCTTTTGCATATGTCTGAGCAGGTATCCCTTTGAAAAATGTATGATTTATTTTCTGTAAAAGCAAAATAAATGATAAACTCAGAAAAGCAGAGCACATGCACATTGGAGTTGTATGTTTTTTTTTATAAGATTCTTTTTGATATGGACCATTTTTAAACTCTTTATTGAATTTGTTATACTATTGTTACACTATTCTGTTTTCTATTTGGGGTTTTTGACCGCAAGATATGTGGGGTCTTACTGTAGCCCACCAGGCTGCTGTGTACATGGAATTCTCCAGGCAAGAATACTTCAGTGGGTTGCCATTTTCTTCTCCAGGGGATCTTCTGACCCAGGAAGCAAACCCCAATTTCAGGCAGATTCTTTACCATCTGAGCCACCAGGGAACTCTACAGTTTTCTAAAAGGAGAGATGAAGGAGAAGAAGAGTGTGTGTGTGTGTGTGTGTGTGTGTATGTATATGTGTATATATATATTCCCTTGTAGTTCAGTTGGTAAAGAATCTGCCTGCAGTGCAGGAGACCCCTGGGTTCGATTCCTGGGTTGGGAGGATCCCCTGAAGAAGGAAATGGCAACCCACTCCAGTATCCTTGCCTGGAAAATCTCATGGACAGAGGAGCCTGGTGGGCTGCAGTCCATGGGGTCGCAAAGAGTCGGGCATGACTGAGCAGCTAACACTTATCTCCCTGACCAGGGATGCACCCCCCGATTGGAAGGCAAAATCTTAACCACTGGACCACCAGGGAAGTCCCTGGAGTTGGGTTTAACTGAATGCCTTCATCTTTACCATTAGATGTTTGTTGTGTGGTGTGAGGCTGATATGACTGATCAAGATGAAACCTGAGTGATTGGGGCATCATTTAGAAGGCAAAGTGTAGATTCTTATATGGATTTAATCCTTATATTAAATGTAATAGTTGACTTGTTATGGTGAAATAGTTAAAAGTTGTTATGGTGAGTAGCCGTATGGTGTAATAATTAACTTGTTATGGTGAGTAGCAATTTAAAAATTGATCTTCATATGTCATATAACCTTGGCCTCTGTTCTACAATTTCTTAGTATGAGGCACCATGCAACCAAAAATAAAATATGGCTCTTTATGTCTCAAGGAGCCCAAAATAAAGTTTTTCCAACTTCTCACACTGACTATACTATGTTAAATTCAGTCTTAATAGGATCTGACACATCTAGGATCCTGGATGTGTTGTGTGTTGGGCTGTGCTGTGCTTTGCTTACTCAGTCTTGTCTGACTTTTTGCGACCCTTTGGACAGTAGCGCACTAGGCTCCTCTGTCCATGGGATTCCCCCGGGCAAGAATATGGGAGTGGATTGCCAATTTGTTCTCCCAGGGATCTTCCCTATCTAGAGATCAAACCTGCATCTCCTGATTAGAATTGGGCTCCTGGTCCAATACTAGCAATATAGCCGAATTTGAAACTACAAACCATATTTCATGGACATACTGAAGCCAGTTAGAATCTTCTTTTCCTTGCTTTCTTTCATTAATCCATCCATCTTTCCAGGGGATAATACTGCTTTTAAAAAACATTTGCGTTTTAATTTTTTGTTCCAAAGAAAAACTAACATACTGAAGTTTGAGAGGTAAAAGAAACTGCCAAATTTAACAGATACTGTTTGTTTTCTTCTTCACATTCTGTCCTTTTCTGCAAGCTAGTTAATTTCAGTCATTTCTTTGGTTTTTCTCCTGATTCTTTTAAACGGAATTTCTTCACAATGTCTATTTTTTCTCCTATGCTATGATTACTATTTCCTCCTGTCAGGAGGATCTGTTTTTTTAAAAAGATGCTAGTGTTCTTATTTTTCTACCTACTTTCTATATATAAAAGACCATCTCACTTGACATTCATTTCCAGTTAAATTTTAGTGGAATCATGTGAGTTCATTGTAATCTGATATTTTTAAAACATGACTCAATGTAGGGATTTATGAGTTTACAACAAATCACAGAGATATATTTTAAATATGTAGGAGACACCAAGACATTTTGATTAGCTTACAGTTTTTTGACACATAAGAAAATGTAAATTAAAATCAGACCAACAATGGAAAGATGAATGAGTGTTCTGAAAGAGAGTAGATAGATATTTAAATATCTGTGTAACTGTGAGTCTGTTACCATCTCTGTTTTATAGGTGAGGAAACCATTTTTCCTGTTCATAATGGCTTAGATAATAAATTGTAAAGTCTGAAGTCTAAACCAAGTCTTTTCCCACGGTTTTTTCTTCTCTTTAGAGAAAGTGTCTGTATTTCTGTTCTGAGATGGAAATGATAGGGACTGTGGCATGATGGAATTGGAGTGGAATTCTGGGTTCTCACAGAGATTGTGTCTTGCCTTTTATATTACATGAGGGACAGTTAAGGAATGAAATTGTTGTAGAGGCCTTTAAAAAAAATTATATTTGCATTTGCAAATTTTCTTAAGCTTTTTATTATTTTCTGGCTTCACTTGTGGCTCAGCTGGTAAAGAATCTGCCTGCAGTGCTGGAGACCTGAGTTCAATCCCTGGGTTAGGAAGATCCCCTGAAGAAGGGAAAGGCTACCCACCCCAGTATTCTGGCCTGGAGAATTCCAAGGACTGTACAGTCCATGGCGTCACAAAGAGTCAGACAGGACTGAGTGACTTTCACTTGTTTCTGGCAGACAGGGCAAATTGTTGTTTTCATTGGAAGGGGGGATTTGATATTTTGCCTGATATTTCAGAAGTTAAGTATCACAGTGAAGCATCTGAATTGATATTGTGTACTTTTTAAACACATTTTGTGTTTCCTTCACCAGTCTTTTAATTCATTTGATGGAGGGATGTTTTTGTTTCATAAAGTCTTTTAATGTATTCCTTGTACACTTTATCCCCTCAGTTGCAAGTAGGATAGAATCATCAGTGGTTTTTCATAGAAATAAAGTTAATTCATTTATTTTGAAATGATCCATAAGTCATTTGTCTACTTTTTCCCCCCCTTTTATTGAAGTTTCTACCTGTAGTAGGGATGGAAATTTATTTCAAAACCAGGCTTTCTCTGATTTGTCCTTCTGCCTGTAACAGAACAGGTCTCATAACCGTCAGTGGTATACTGTGTGTGTGTGTGTGTGTGTGTGTGTGTGTGTGTGTGTGTAGGAGGCAGACAGATAACTCATCGCGACACCTTGGTCTCACCTCTCCCGCCCTCCCACCCCACGTCTGCAGCTGCACTGGGCGCTGTGGCAGCCACTAGTGATGTGATGTGTAACTGTTGAGCTCTTGAAAAAGTGACTAGTTGCAACTAGTGATGTGTAACTGTTGAGCTCTTGAAAAAGTGACTAGTTGTAACTAGTGATGTGTAACTGTTGAGCTCTTGAAAAAGTGACTGGTTGTAACTAGTGATGTGAACTGTTGAGCTCTTGAAAAAGTGACTGGTTGTAACTAGTGATGTGTAACTGTTGAGCTCTTGAAAAAGTGACTAGTTGTAACTAGTGATGTGTAACTGTTGAGCTCTTGAAAAAGTGACTAGTTATAACTAGTGATGTGTAACTGTTGAGCTCTTGAAAAAGTGACTAGTTGTAACTCAAATATGCTGTAAATATAAAATGTACACTGGATTTTGAAGAGTTGTTTTTGTTTTCTAAGTGAAATCTTAGTCTTGCTTGGATCTCAAGAGATGATATTGTTTGGATATATTGGATTAAATAAAAATAGACTATTAGAGTCAATTGCCACCTTAAAAACCTTTTTTTTTCCTCATGAGTCTACTAGAAACTGACAAACCTTTGGTTAGCATTTTGTATCTGTTGACAGTGTTCTGTACCTTGCTGATCACAGCTACCTGATGTAAAGGTTCTCCTTGTCTGCCAGAAACAAGTAACTAGAGCAGTGAGAAACTTCAGGGCCCCTGCGAGCCGTGCAGAGCATGTGGGCTCCTGTTTGCAGCAGCGTCCCGTCTCAGCACCCAAAGCGCCCTCCCCTGGGGCCGCGGCTGGGTGCTGCACACCCGCCCAGCTCTGCTGTCCGTGCAGAAATTCTCAGAAAAACATGAATGGATAACAACAGAAAGCAATGATGGAACAGTAGGAAATTGCACGGGAAGCTTTTGGGAGATATTGTTTACTGTAACCTACCTGAAGTTGGGGTAAAATTGAACAGACAAGGAGTCTGGTGCTTTGGAAAGTGTGAAAGCTGCTAGTGAACTCTGTTCTCCTCTGTCAGGAAAAGTAACTGAAATTAATAAAGCTCCAGCAGAAAATCCAGGACTTGTCAACAAATCTTATTATGAAGGTGGTTAGCTAATCAGGATGACACTCAGAAACCCTTCAGAACTAGATGAGTGAGTGAAGAAGCATATGAGAAGTACATATAGTCTATTGAGGAGTGAAAATGGAACCCCTAAGTAAACTAGTTTGAAACAACTTAAAAAAAAATTAAGATCTGGGGAAACTGGAATGACCCTCAGACAGTTCCTAAAATTAGATCATGGGACGACATCACAAAGCTTAAGTTGTCGTTGTTCATTTGTAAACAATGAGGACCTAAATGTTAGAGAAGGGATGCTAATCACTTAGTTTTGGTAGAGCCTATAACTTGAACCAAATCCCCTCATTTGTAGTTGAGTTTTCTTTTAATCTATGTCATACAAATTTTATAGAATTTGAATATTCTTCAGAGGTGAATCATGAGTGCTTTCACAGGACCTCAAGAGGAGGTAGAAAAATTGTCTTTATCAGTTTCCCTGGTGGCTCTGACAGTAAAGAATCCACCTGCCAATGCAGGAGACTCGAGTTGGATCCCTGGGTCAGGAAGATCCCCTGGAGAAGGAAATGGCAACCCACTCCAGTATTCTTGCCTGGAGAATCCCTTAGACAAGAGGAGCGTGGTGGGCTGCAGGCCATGGGGTCACAAGGAGTTGGGCACGAATGAGCGACTGACACTTTGAAAGCATCTTTACTAGAGATCTCTAGGTTTTTTCCCCCTCCACTACAGTTAAGAGCTTAAGATACAGACTGTCAGGACAATTTTCTTTTATTACAGTTAGACTTTTATTCTCATCTATTTATGTTATTCTCTTATTCAGTGTTTGCTCTCTTTTGTGTACACTTGCTTCCTTGTCAAATCACTTTTCCCTTGATTTTTCAGTTATAAAGTTTCTATTTGGTTCTTTTTATATTTTCTACTTATGAGTTTTTACCATCATTTCAAGTGCCTACCCTTCCTCTATGGAGAATGGACTATTAAAATAGCTACCTTATCTTTGATAATTCTCACATCTAGATCATCTTGAGATTGACATCTGTTACTGCCTTTTTCTTTGAGAATTAGATTTTCTTGATTCTTTGTATGTTGAGTAACTTTTTTATTGTATCCTTTCAGGAGATTATTATTATTCTGTTTGAAACTAGACAGGTCCAGACTGAACTTTCTGTGTCACGGACAGTGGTTCCACTGTGAGTTCAGTTTTCAAAGCCTTTATTCTGCTGCTTTGGATCTCCTCATGTGCACACCTCAGGCTTAGTGTGGGACCCTGACAATAGCTCCTATCTTCAGTTCTCGAAACTTTTACCTATTTGAGTATGTTTTGCATACACGTCTTGGGATGAGCTTGGGACTTGTGTTGGTTCGTATACAGAATTACAGGATCCAGCTCCCAGAGGCCTCTCTTTCTGGTTTAGTTGAGCTCCTTTGGTTCAAAGGGACTGACTGGCTCAGTCGGGGTCTTGAGAGAGAGAAACATGGGAAAGGGGGTTATGTCAATTGCAGTTTTGAATATGTGTACTTTTAAGAATAGTAGGGGGTTAGAATTACCAAAAATGGAGTAGTGGCTCCTGTTGGACAAGTGGTCCCACAAGTACTGACAGCCATCTCTGGACAACATGAAAAAAAGTATGAGGACATTGTAGAGCAAACAAACAGAAATAGAAACTGGTTTGGAGTGGCCTTGGGTGAGTTTCCCAAGTTGATGGTGTTCTGTCTGAGAGCAGGCTCCTCTTGGGTGGTTTGAAGTTTTAAACTGGCTTCAGGAATCAGATAGTTGAGAATTACCACAGCAGCTGCAGAGTAGTGGAGCTCAGCAGGAGGAAGAGGGAGGAAGTCTAAGAAAGGAAAGAACCTCAGAGGTCCAGTACCAAATTCTGGGTATAAACTCTGTCAAACACTGGGGCCGACCCCTAAACTTGGAACCAGTTCGAGTATCAGGAAGAGAATAGGGAAACTGTGCTTTATTTGTATCACAGAGGATTACCAACAGTTGAAGGAGAAAACTATTGGTACCTGAAGCAATTTGTACTAAACTCTGAAACATGCTGAGTGAATGTAGTCTTACGTGAAACAGGACATAATGTATAATTCCTTATACAGTGTACTAAAAACAGGCAAATATCTGTTGTGTATTGGGGCTGGGGCTGGACAAAGATAATTATTGTTGGGGAAAAAATGATTGACAAAGCTTAGAAATGGGAAGCATGGCTGCTGGGGACAAGAATTAAGGCATGTGGGAACTTTCTAGGGTGATGGTAGTGTCCTGTTAGGGATTTGAGTTACTTGAGTTTGTGCATTCGTCAAAACTCATTGAATAGTGCACCCATACATATCTATTGTAGTTTGTATGAATTTTTTCTTTAAAAGAAAAATTGTACTAAATACTTTATTATAGTTAATGATAGGCAGTTTGAAGTATATATGGGTATATGTGAGGGAAGTTTACTGATACTTGTAACTTTTTTTTGAAGTGCTTCAGAAATTAAGATTAGTTAATAGACACGGGTGAAACAAATAGAAGAAAGCATTTAAAGTCTTAGTGATGGCTATGTAAATGTTCTTTGTACACTTCTTTGAGTTTTTCTCAAGGTTTGAAATTTTCATCATGAAATGCTATGAAAGATACTAGTAGGAAGTATATCTCTGCTGTTTGTTTTTGGTGGCTTTCACAAAAATTGGTAGTTCTTTAAATCTGAAAATGTTTTAAAGAATTTATCAGTGACATTTTTCTACCTATGCATTGAGCTCTGAACTGTTTAGGATGTGGAAAGATAGAAGTAGAAATAAACAACGAAAGTGGAAAGACAAAACAAACACATAATAATTTGAAGACTTCAGAGTGATAGAGAAAAATCTCACGAAGATCATTTAGAATAGTATGATCAGAGTCAAATGTGAATGTGGGAAATGGAATCCCTGGAGTTGCTTATTTTGAGCAAGTTTTGAAAGTGCTCATAGAAGAAACTTTTAGATTCTCTTTCTGTTCTTTTAATTGGCCAATTGTTGATTGCAAAGTATGACTTAGGGCACATTTTTTTAATGTGTTGTATTAATTCTTCAGCAGAGGAATGCTGCGTGATTTTAATGCTCGAATTGTTAGCCAGATTGAATGATGAGAATTTATTTTAAAAAATCTGTATTTTAGGAAAATGGTAATTGTATATTAATAAGTTGTTATATTAAAAAACAGATGATCATAGTTGCTGAATTTTGTAATTCTTTTATAAAGTTTTGAGAGATGAATATAGTGATATTAAAAATATTAATATACTATCCGGTATTAAATATAAGCATTCTAAACTACTCTTTCATTCTTTATCCTGATCTTACTCTTAGGAAATGTAATCTGATAGACTGAATTTTTTAAGGTATATATTGGAATAAATTATAAGTGGATAAAAATGAGAGAAAAATGAAATACTGAAATATGAATTGTGAGATTTTTTCGCCATTAGTTTGATCATCTCTGTTTCTTTCTATTGACAGTTTTTCTTCCGTTAACCTGAAATGAGAAGTTTGAACAAGATTAAGCATTTATTAAATACATTTACATTTTAGAAAATAAAAAGTTATATATAATTAATTGTTTATATATATATATATATATATATATATACATACACACACATACATACACACACACCGGAAATAGATTTGGACTTATTTTTGGTCTTTTGACTTTTTAATCTTTCCAATTGTATTGCAGTAAAAAAAAGGGACCATTTCCATTATAACTTTCTCAAAGCAAATATGCTGCAAAAATACAAACAGACAAAAAAGCAAATGTGCTGTTGTTTTGTATGTAGCTTTAGCAATTTATAATTGTTCCTAGAATTTTGTATTATTGGTATCTAA
The DNA here is from genome assembly GCF_032452875.1 of Bos javanicus. Lineage (NCBI taxonomy): Eukaryota > Metazoa > Chordata > Mammalia > Artiodactyla > Bovidae > Bos > Bos javanicus. The sequence goes on from NC_083868.1 coordinate 90,122,748, forward strand.
ATGAAGCATTTTGGTCTTTGAGAAAATTGTACTGTATACCGACTTAGACAAGTGTTAGGAAGAATTACAAATGTGTTTCTGTTCTACAGATAGAAATTTAGTGAGGAACAATCCAGTGGACTTCTTGCCACATACCAACTAGTTATTTAAACATCAAATTTTCATTTAATTCCTGATCTTGGTACCAAGAGGATAGTGTTTTCTGCAGTACAGTCAGTTCTGAATTTTTGAGGAGCTGGTTTACGTCTGTATGGTAGTGGCTAAAAATAATGCTGCTTATAGTATCCTACCACTAGTAATTATAATAAAACTAGTAGTTTTATTATTAGTAAATAAGCTTAATGTTTAAGTGTCTCTGAAAAAAGTCATGGAGGAGGGGGGAAATAAGGTAGTTTGAGTAAATGCTGTAAACAGCTTATGTGCAGAACAGTGCACTAAAATATGCTTTCCATATCCATACTGATATCTGCTGTATGCAGTTAAGTGTAAGTTTATTTTAATCAGCTCATTAGGATTATAAGTCAAAATACTCCCATTAAAATAGAAAATATTTTTAATGTGAAGGAAAGTTTGTTTCACAGGTCACTTGTCTCAGGGGCACATGGATATCACAATTATTTTAAGACTAGCCAAGAACAGGTTTCATCACCATCAAGGCTGCTTTATTTTTGCCTTTGTTTCTACCAGCCAGAGAAAAATTTTATTAGTGATTCTGAATAACATATTAAGTGCTGTATTGCCAGTGTGAAATGTTCAAGTGAATGATTAATGGGATTGTGTGTATGCCAAGTTATTTTATAATCACTAGGTGATTTGCATAAAATAAGTTTTAAAAACAAATTTTTCATAGACTGTTTCATTATATCTTTATATATTACATCCTTTAAAAGGATAGATTTTTGATATTAATAGATTCCTGATTGTAGAGATAACGTTTATTGGGCCTCATATAGCTAGAGTTTTAAAAGTCTGCCAGGTGAGATTCATAGTATTAACATAAATGAAAAGTAAATGTAAACTATAGTGTCAGAGGATCTATGAACTTAAAAAATTTATTAGAGCATAGACCAATCAGTTAATTACTTGTATTTAGGAAATTGCCATTAGGAAACCACAAGTTTTTGAGGCACCAGAGCCTTTCCATTATTTGTTACTGATATATAGAGAAGCTTGATTTCTTTCAGTGTAGAAAACTTAAACAAAAAATACTCTTCTCTTTATATTTCTGTTTGTCACTAGCGGTAAAAAAAAAGGTCATTTATTTCAGTTAACCTTGTTGTCAAAAGCAGTCAGGTTCTGTTTTGAGAGCTAACAAGAAAAATGTTATGCATAGGGAAGGTACACTCATTAACAAAGAAGGGTATCATAAACATAATTATTGTTTTGTTACAAGTAAAATTAATTGATTTTCTCTAATCATTTTTTGTGTCATTTTACACTTTGTTCAGTTACTTAATTGAGAATTGAGATCAGTTATGAGGCATTTTATTACCTAAAGTAATTAACTAGCCCAAAGGTATTCCTATACTGTTTTTAAGATTTCACTTGGGCAGTCTCATTGGCTAAAGGTGAATTGCTTTTTTGAGGTCATAATTTGGTCACTCACTCCTAATCTGGTTTAGATGATAAGGTTACTTACTAAGGCAGGTAAACATTTTAAGAGTTACAAAATCTTAAAAGTTACAATTTTATATCCTAAAAATCTACTTAAAAGTTATGAAAAGATTGCTTACAGCAGTTCAAAATTTATGAAAATCGTTTTCATCCCTGTTCCACCTGCTGTTTGCAGTGTTAACTTCACTGTTAACAGAAGTGCTACATTTTACTGCTTCTTCCTGAACTCATCTATAGACTCTCAGTGTTAAAGCCAGAAGAGCCCTTTCAGATTATCTAATTCAGCACCCTCATTTTACAGATGAGGAAACTGAGGCCTTGGACTAGAACAGAAGTCTCCTGACTGAGTCCAGGACTCTTTCTGTTACGTCATGCTGCCCGATGTTTGTTTCTGGAACTCAGCAACATCACATACAGGGTGAGCTTTTTTTTTTTTTTAAAACGAACGCACAAAGTGGTTTGCTACTCTCATCAGGTGGTGTCATCATTCTTAACTTTGATTTTTCTTTTTTCACCCATACCTATTTTAATCCACAGTATAGCCTAGTTACCCATGAATTTATTTTGCTGCTACTACTTCTTGGCATTTGACCATTATTTTTGAGAGTTAAATTCTTAGTAATATGTTTTCTTATCCATAACCATGGTAGCCTTACCAGGCATTATAGCAACAGTAGATTAAAATTCTTACAAGGATGACTTAGGGAATCTTAAATTTAGATTTAAAAAGTGAGTTATAAGTAGATAAGTACAAGAGTTTGTATATGAGATCTAAGAGCAGATGTGATACCAAATATGAGAGCAATCTTTTTGTGAAATAACAAAATCCCAAGAAATATTAGCCAGCAGTGTGACATGGTTGCTGTAAAATGCCTTATCCTGTGAACTCATGGATTTAAACTCATTTGTGTTTTAGATTATCATTTTCTGTGTAGATGCTCATGATGTCCTGATTTTGGCTAGTGAGAGCCTCTTCAGGTTGGTTCCTATGTCCTTTGGATAAGCCTTAGAAGTTTTAAGTAGCTGTCTTGCTTTTTGGTTTGACACGGTGTTAATAGGTTTGTGTGGTTTTCTAAGGTAACTCAAGGAGTTTTAAGTTCTCGTAGTAAGTTCAAGATTTATAAGTTTCTGTAGGACCAAAGTATCATTTCCACTAACTCGTTCATTAATAAACACTGTCCATCATTAATTTTGCTTTTTGTAAAAGTAGGAGAAAACAAGATCTTTCTGCTTAAACAAAATTAGCGTGCTTATCTTGTATTCTCTTGTATTTTAAAGTCTCTTGTTTCATATTACTGAAATAACCATGATGTCAACCTTTAGAATTTTGGGTAAACAAAAGCACTAATGCTCAGCTATGAATGTTGGATAAATTTGGATTGGACAGGATACTGCTGTCACAGTTACACTTTACATCACTTACATATGTGTAATATGTATATGTCATTGGAACACACACACACACACACACACATATATATATATATATGTTACTAGAACATACACACACACACACACATGTTACTAGAATTCTCGGCCTATTTAACTGTTTCTCAGCAATTTTAAAGGGCCCCTGTCCAGTTACCTATCTGTGTTTCAGGTGAACTAAATCAGAGGTCCAGAAATACTATGTGACGGTAGTTTTCCTGAAAAGATTATCTGTGGGGAGGATTGTAGATGTTTTATTTTGACAAGGGCATAGTACATAACTGTGCTTTGATGATGTTTCTTATGCAGGAGGGCTGGCTTTTATGACTTCTGGAGGGGGGTGTGTGTGTATTGTTGCTCAGTTGCTCAGTCTTATCCAACTCTGTGACCCCATGGACTGCAGAACACCAGGTTCCTCTGTCCTCCACTGTCTTCTGGAATTTGCTCAAATTCTTGTTCATTGAGTCACTAATGCTAATCTAACCATTTTATCCTCTGCTGCCTCCTCTGCTTTTGCCTTCAATCGTTCTAAGCATCAGGGTCTTTTCCAGTGAGTCAGCTCTTCACATCAGGTGGTCAGAGTATTGGAGCTTCATTTTCAGTCCTTTCTGTGAATATTCAGAGTTGGTTTTCTTTAGGATTGACTGGTTTGATCTTCTTGTTGTTTATAGCTATTATGTGCTAGAATGTAAACTACAGACTGCCTTTTAAATGCTTGCAATTTGATAGTGACTGAAAAATATGCACAATATAAAATGATAGAATAATAATGTTAACACATAAATTATAAATTGGTTTCATGCACTTCTACTACCTGTGAGGTTTTTAGAGTAGATTTTATTTCTATTTTACAGAATAAGAAACTGGGGCTTAGGGTAGTTAAATGACTTGATTTAATGTTTTACTGTCAAAAACAATAACATTTGAAGAAAATACAAATACTCTAATTTCTAACCTAAATTTCTTTCTTTCTTTCTTTCTTTTTTTTTTTTTTACTACTGCCCAACTTTGAAAAGAGTTTTTCTAAAACTATGCTTTAGGGCTACGGGAGGAAAGGAGGAAACACCTTTAATGTTGACATTTGAGTAGTCTTCATAAGGAGATGACATGTGAAGAACAGAAAAAATTTTAACACTTGTAGTTGGAACAGAGAGCTTAAAAATCATAAATGTGGGAATTAGGGGTTTGTTAGAATATTTTTTACTCCCTTGAATGTAGAGTACACTCGAAGAAGATGCTGTACACTCAGAGGGATACTGAAGACCATACACTGGACAAGGAGAACTTAAATGCTTCTGTAAACAAGTTAGAGGGAATGTGGAAGCTAATAGGTAGTCATGAGTACATATGACATAAGCAGCGTTATATTTTATGTGTAGATGTCTGAAGATAGTATGAAGAGACCTGGAAGTCATTGAGGGTATTGCAGTAGTAGAGGGGATAGGTACTGCAAAAAAGAAGGCATGGCTGGAAGAGGTGTTTTAAAGGTAAGAGATAGCAGGTAGAAGCCGAGATATAAAATTGAATGCAAAAAAAAAATTACTAAAATTTAAATGTTAGTGAATTACAGAATTAGTAATAGTTATGGGCAAGAGGAGAAACATTTTGGGAAGTATAGGGCATAAGTTGCCTCCAATAATGCTGAGTGATGATAACTGAAAGGACATAGATATTTGTGCTTTAGTCAGCTGGAATTTGGATTCCTAGGTGGCTTGAGGTAAAGAATCTGCCTGCCAATGTAGGAGACGTGGTTTTGATATCTGGGTTGGAAAGATCCCCTGGAGGAGGATGTGGCAACCCACTCCAGGTATTCTTACTGGGAAAATCCCAGAGTCCCATGGACTATGGAGGGGTATAGTCCATGGGTCCCAAAGAGTCAGCTGGACATGACTGAGTGACTGAGCAGGCTCATATGCAGCTAGAATTGGAATATTTGGAATGGGAAAGATGGGTGTATGTGTTTGGCATGTAGCGGGACAGATGGTGGTTTTGTGATTCTTCAGATGGGAAATAGATGGGGAAACAGTGGAAGCAGTGTCAGACTTTATTTTTGAGGGGCTCCATAATCACTGCAGATGGTGACTGCAGCCATGAAATTAAAAGACGCTTACTCCTTGGAAGGAAGGTTATGACCAACCTAGATAGCATATTCAAAAGCAGAGACATTACTTTGCCAACAAAGGTCCATCTAGTCAAGGCTATGGTTTTTCCAGTGGTCATGTATGGATGTGAGAGTTGGACTGTGAAGAAAGCTGAACACCAAAGAATTGATGCTTTTGACCTGTGGTGTTGGAGAAGACTTTTGAGAGTCCCTTGGACTGCAAGGAGATCCAACCAGTCCATTCTGAAGGAGATAGCCCTGGGATTTCTTTGGAAGGATTGATGCTAAAGCTGAAACTCCAGTACTTTGGCCACCTCATGCAAAGAGCTGACTCATTAGAAAAGACTGATGCTGGGAGGGATTGGGGGCAGGAGGAAAAGGGGACGACAGAGGATGAGATGGTTGGATGGCATCACTGACTTGATGGACTTGAGTTTGAGTGAACTCCCAGAGTTGGTGATGGACAGGGAGGCCTGGCGCGTTGCGATTCATGGGGTCACAAAGAGTCGGACATGACTGAGCGACTGAACTGAACTGAGTGGATGAGATCCTTAGTTGAAGGAGTGGAGTGAAGGTCAAAGGGCTAAAAAGAAGTCCGCTATATGCTGTTAGAGCAGGAAGAAAAATCAGTGAAATGGACAGAATCAGAAAGTCACGTTGGAAGTTTAAAGTTTTGTTGTTTTTTTTTTTTAATCTTAAATTCTGGAAATGGCACGTAGTATGAAATAATGAAGGCATATGAAGACCTGTTGAATTTGGGGGTGATTAGTAACAAAGTTCTTTAGAGTCCATAAAATTTTAACAAGAACAAAAACATTTTCTTCTTTATATACTTAAACATATTCTTTTACTTAAATGCATTAGATATACGTTTTGTCATGTACTCTTTTCTTTTGCTTCCTCCCCCATCAGTTCAGTTCAGTTGCTCAGTCGTGTCCAACTCTTTGCGACCCCATGGACTGCAGCATGCCAGGCTTCCCTGTCTATCACCAACTCCCAGAACCTGCTCAGACTCATGTCCATCCAGTTGGTGATGCCATCCAGCCGTCTCATCCTTTTTCGTCCCCTTCTCCTCCTGCCTCAGTCTTTCCCAGCATCAGGGTCTTTTCTAACAAGTCAGCTCTTCATATCAAGTGGCCAAAGTGTTGGAGCTTCAGCTCCATGAGTTTATTGTTTTTAATGACTTTACAATCCATGAATATCATGAATGTACCACGATCTTGTTTTGATTCTTCCCCTTAATGGGCATTCACTATACTAACCTTTTTGCCATTAAAACCCAGTCTTCTTATATAAACATCCTTAGGAATTTGTGTTTTTACCTCTCTGTATTGTACAGTATACATCTTAGTTGAACTCTGTGACATTACAACTGTGTGACCACATTTGAACAAAAAACAAAAAAGGCAAATTCTTCTTTTTCCAGTCTAATATTTTTACTTTTAATAAGAATTGCCAGATTGTTTTCCAAGGATTTTTTTCTTTTTTACATTTCCACTTGCACTACATGGGGATAACGTTGTATTTTTCAATTGAATTTAATGTTTGGTCATTTAAATCTGTGCCTTTTTTGTTCATTTCCTTTGTAAATATTTAAAAATTTTTGGTCTTTTAAGTAGAGTGTTTTCTCATCTCTATTTATAGGTGTGTATTACTGGAGCAGAGAAAAGCTGTTGTTTTTTATTGGCCACTACTATATTAAATTCCTTTATGAAGGGCTGGTGATATTTGCTAATAATATAATATATCTAGAAGACCCAACAGCTTCTGTGATGGAGACTACTTTTTCTCTTTCGTATCTTTTTCTACTACTTCTTCAGTCAGCACAGAACAATAGGATGAATAAAAATAAAGGTTTTTGAAGTGAGCAAAAAAACAGAAAGTCCTAATAATTTTTACCAAAGAAGTAAAGCCACCTGAAATTAAGGGGCTTTGAGTGAGATAGAATCCTTACAAAGTTTTTGAAAATCGGTAACTGCGAATTTGAGAAGGAAGTTAAAAATGTAGTAAAACGATTGCAAGATACCTCAGAGGAACAAAATAGTTTTAGACACCAAAATAGTTAAATGTCATGATGATAGCATTTGTGTTGAAATGTCTGATCTGCATGAAAATGGAGGGAATGGAGATACAGTTCAGGTGAATGATGTGGAATTGGAGGATACTGAGAAGCTGGAGTAATGTGAGATGGTCTTGAAAACCCATTCAGTTATAGAAACTGAGTAGATCAAAGATATAAGGAGTTTACAGTGAAAAACTAGCACCAGGGCTTCCCTGGTAGCTTAGTGGTAAAGAACCCACCTGCCAGTGCAGGTAGATGAAAGAGACACAGGTTCGATCCCTGGGTCGGGAACATCTGGAGAAGGAAATGGCAACCCACTCCAGTATTCTTACCCAGAGAATCCCATGGACAGAGGCGCCTGGCGGGCTACAGTCCATGGGGTCGCATAGAGTTGGACACACTGAAGTGACTTAGCACGAACACAGTGAAAAAGAGGGTGTGTGTACTTTGTTTTGTTCACAGTTACAGGATTTAAAGATTTTGAAGTATGTAGTGTGATGCAAGCATGGTTTGTATGACATGGAGAACTTGTTAAGATAGACATGCCTGGGCTGTATGTCTTACTTGCTAAAACTTAATTAAGACTTTTCCTGGTAGGCACAAAATTTATAACATTACTTTGAAGCAGCTGCACAGGTGATTTTGACACATCACACTAAGTAAGACTGTTAGGCTAGAAATTGGAACGCGGCCTTTTTCCCTTCATACATAGTGTCACGGTCCCCCGCACCTCACCCCACCCCAAAGAAATGGAGATACAAGTTACTGAAATTGAGAGAGTAGTAGAGATCAGTATTGGAGTAGATGAGAGGGAACACTGAATTTTAATCATCATTGGAGATCATTGTTTGGTCTTTTTAAAACATCACTGACCTACTGGGAAACATTTATTCATTTGGTCAATAGTCAATCATTGGGTGTCTTTTATGAATCAAACTCTTATTTCAGGCACAATAGTAGTGAATGTTAAGGATTAAGTGTCTGCTGTCATATAGCTTGCATTTTTTAGTGAACACAAATAAACTGTCATTCCTAGAGTTCAGTACTTGTTAACTGAATCACCATGATGTTTGAAAAATCTAACGTACCCTATGGATCATCCTATTATATGATCCAGTATTGTTTCTGTAGAGTAGTGGTCTATGTAAATAAAAAATTAATTTTGAAATGAACATTTTCATTTGCTGCTGTTACCTCTTGCTGCTTTTTTACTATTCTTTTAAGTATCACTCTGAAAGCTTCCTTTACCTCTAATGTAAGAGAAGACAAAAAAGAGGTAAACCCATTTCCATCACATAATGGAAATGAGGAACATTCTTTCAGTTCTGGCAGTCTTGAGTTTCAACACAATATGCTTCTTCAATATAGAACAGTCCAAAGGGAAATAATTCCAGACTCCTCCCTACTGGCTGTGAATAGATTGAAAACCTTTCCAAAGTTAGATAACCCTGTGATAACTGATTGAGTACCCAGAAACTCAGAAAGGGGATGAAGTTCTTTGTTTGATCTTCTTGCTCTTCCTCTCTCAGCCCATATCTCTGTATAAGTTTTGGAAATAGCAGATGCTTTGTTTTCATCTCCATTTTGCAGTCACTGTTTTCATGGTTTCAGTTTTGCATACTACTCACACCTAATACTAGAACCATCCCTCTTAGTTTTTTTTTTTTTTTTTAACCAGTTTTTTAAAGAGAAAATGATTGTGTATTTACACGTAAATGTTTTGAGGTTTTAATTAATACTAGTTAGTTAGTTCATTCACTCAGCCGTGTCTGACTCTTTGCGACCCCATGAATCGCAGCACACCAGGCCTTACATGCAGAGTACATCATGAGAAACGCCGGGCTGGAAGAAGCACAAGCTAGAATCAAGATTTCCAGGAGAAGTATCAATAACCTCAGATATGCAAATGACACCACCCTTATGGCAGAGAGTGAAGAGGAACTAAAAAGCCTCTTGATGAAAGTGAAAGAGGAGAGTGAAAAAGTTGGCTTAAAGCTCAACATTCAGAAAACTAAGATCATGGCATCTGGTCCTATCACTTCATGGCAAATAGATGGGGAAACAGTGGAAACAGGGTCAGACTTTATTTTTTGGGCTCCAAAATCACTGCAGATGGTGACTGCAGCCATGAAATTAAAAGACGCTTACTCCTTGGAAAGAAAGTTATGACCAACCTAGATAGCATATTCAAAAGCAGAGGCATTACTTTGCCAACAAAGGTTCGTCTAGTCAAGGCTATGGTTTTTCCAGTGGTCATGTATGGATGTGAGAGTTGGACTGTGAAGAAAGCTGAGCGCCGAAGAATTGATGCTTTTGAAGTGTGGTGTTGGAGAAGACTCTTGAGACTCTTGGACTGCAAGGAGATCCAACCAGTTCATTCTGAAGGAGATCAGCCCTGGGATTTCTTTGGAATGAATAATTAATATTAGGGCAACCTAAACCAGGAGGGGAAAACTCTCCTGTTCCCTTAAGCTCTAAAGCCTATGATTCCTAATATTTTATATATTATAGATTGTATCAATTAACAGTTATTTTGTATCAGCAGGCCCAAAGAAAATTCTGCTCTAAAAAGTAAGTTTAGTTATGTAATTGAGGTTAAAATAAAGATTTTTTTTCCTGATTTGTGTTTTATTTATTATAATTTATATTTTGAGCTTTTAGGTCATTTGTTGTTTAACCACTGAGTCGTGTTTGACTCTCTTCTGACCCCACGGACTGTAGCTTGACAGGCTCCTCTGCCCATGGAATTTTCCAGGCAAGCGTACTGGAGTGGGTTGCTGTTTCTTTCTCCAGGGGATCTTCCCAACCCAGGGATCAAACTCATGTCTCCTGCATTGTCTGGTGGATTCTTTACCACTGAGTCACCAGGGAAGCCCTTTAGGTCAGTAGAGTACCTATAAAATGCCTAAAAACCTTGCAGTAGAATGAATATAGGTATGATTTGTGGGAACAGTTTTAGTCCTAAAAACTTATATGACTTGGTTCAAATGCTCATTGTTTCTAACATATGTATTCATTTTCATATAACATTTTATTTGTAACATTTTTTTCATAATGATTACTCTTATAACTATAGGTATTTTAATTGAAGTTGAGTGGTTTTGACGTATGCCCTGAAAAACTGTTTTTTTTAAAAATTTTTTTTAAGAATGTTTCTTTTTCCTTTAGTTCAGAGAATTGTATAAGAAAATTCTGCTCTAAAGAGTAAGTTTAGTTGTATAATTGTGGTTAAAAACAAAGATTAAATATCTGTTTGCTGCTGCTGCTAAGTCGCTTCAGTTGTGTCTGACTCTATGCGACCCCATAGACGGCAGCCCACCAGGCTCCCCTGTCCCTGGGATTCTCCAGGCAAGAACACTGGAGTGGGTTGCCATTTCCTTCTCCACTGAGTGAGGTACCATCGCCTTCTCCGAAATATCTGTTTACCATATGGTAATCAAGTTTTTTTTTTTTTTTTTTTTTACTATACTAATAATTGGGGCTTCCCTGTGGCTCAGAGGTTAAAGCCTCTGCCTGCAATGCGGGAGACCTGGGTTTGATCCCTGGGTCAGGAAGATCCCCTGGAGAAGGAAATGGTAACCCACTCCAGTATTCTTGCCTGCAGAATCCCATGGACGGAGAAGCCTGGTAGGCTACGGTCCACGGGGTCACAAAGAGTCAGACACGACTGAGCGACTTCACTTTCACTTTCAATAAAGCTTACTGCCAACTCCTTAATATTTTCAGTGGAGATCAAAGTGATTCTGAAGTTGATGTCTCTGTGTGAAGACAGTATTTTCTTTTCCCTAAATGTAATAATTCCTTCTTCAAGAAAGAGATGAAGTTGGGAGCAATGAGAAGAAAAGCACTCTTACCCTCTAATTTGTGCCTTAGGGGTGGGTGTGTGTGTGTGTGAGCTATTTATTGGTGGGGGGGTGTTAGCTATTTATTGAGGCTTTGTGTGTGTATTGAGTAGCTATTTATTGAGTAGCCAGCATGCCTTTGCATCATATTGAGGGAAGCAGGCTGTTCTTATACCTGTACTTGAGAAGCAGAAAATTGATCAGCAGTTTGATAGTCAGTCTGCTGAAATGGAGTGTGTCTAGATAAATTTATACCAAGTTGTCTTCTCTGCAGTTGTTTACTTTTCAGAGAAAGGAGCGTCAGGTCCAGGACTTCATATTCAAATCAAGGTCAGAAAACTAGGATGCATGTTGAGTGTGAAATAAGTCATTGTTTTGTCTTTACACTCACTGTCCTCATTCTTATAGATTTCCCTGTCCTTCACATTCATTTTATGGAGAAAACACTAGGCTCTAACTGTTACAGTGGTCTGGAAAAGATGAAAGCTTGATGAGAAACTGGAAGAGGGAAAGAGAGTTAAAATTGTTATTTTTTTCTCCCTAATGACATTTTCAGATGGTTGCTTTTAAACAGAATCCAAGCAAGATCTGCACACTGCTTTTGGTTGCTAAATTCCAGTCTCTTCCACCTATTGGTAGAAATAAATTTGTCTTGTCAAATTCCTCACATTCTTGATTTGGCTAGTCATATGGCTTTGCTGATGGCTCAGATGGTAAAGAATCTGCCTGCCTTGCAGGAGACCTGGGTTTGATCCCTGGGTTGGGAAGATCTCCTGGAGTAGGGCATGGCAACCCACTCCAGTACTCTTGCCTAGAGAATCCCCATGGACAGAGGAGCCTGGAGGGCTACGGTCACAAAGAGTTGGACACGACTGAGCCACTAAGCACAGCACATCCTTGTGGAATTACTGATACATTCTTGCTGTCCTCCTGTAACTTCTTTAAAGTGATAGTTAAGAGGTGTGATGAAATTCACTTTTCTTTGATCATGAAGTCCTTTTTTCTTCCTTCTGCCTCACCTTGAGGCATGGACCATCTGGTTGTGTCACTTTTTGTGGTGTTGATGTTGATAAGTGAATTCAGTTATAGTTAGTCTAATATATCCATTATAAAATTCCACATTGGATTTCCCCCTGGTGGTCATAGTGCCATTAATGATTGTTGCCTAGATTTTGATTTTCTTAGGGATAGAAAATTGTTGTTTTTAAAATCCTATCATTGTTTTTGCATTGATTAGATGGAATTCTGTAAAGAAGGGCTCTTCCTAGTCAAGTACTGGGATATTCTGAAACAGAACTTTCACAACAAAAGCAGGGTATGTGCTTGAGTTGTTTTAGTTACCAGTTTTTAGACTGATGAATTGGTGATGCCCTTTCAGTGTGACCAGTGATGTGAAATATATTTTTAATTTTTATAATCGCATGGATTAAGAACTATTTTTGAGGTGTTTTAATCCATTGTGGTTCCTGTCTCCTTTTGACATGACCCACGTGGCCTTTGGTTGTTTCCTTTATGTTCCAGGTTTTCTGCTTCAGTCCTGGAATTGGTCATTCCTCTAAAGCGGTTTTATTTCTATTTAGAGACTGTAATCAAAGCATGGAGTGCTATTTACTACTAGGTTATCATTAGTTGCTGTGAGGCCTTTTTAGAACAAGGAAATAAATGCGTATGTTTTAGTAGGAGAAATAAATCACGAATTCTTGCTTATATTTCAGTTCAAATTTAAGCTTACTCAAAGGTTTTAAAGCTTGATTTGTATTGTATGATTTTATTAAAAATATATCTGCATCATAAACATTAAAATAATTTTTTTAACTAAATTCCATCAGATAAGAGATTTTTTAATAAAAGTAAAATGACCACACTTATTTATTATTAAAAAAAAAGTGTTCCCTGGGATAATGCGACATGTTTATCCTCTGTCTTCTCATACTCCCTAGCATACTGCAGTGTATCCTTAAGGGGTAGCCAGCTTGAGGTACACAGAGTAGTATAGCATGAAGAGAAGATGAGAATATTTTTACTGCTGCCCTATTTGTATATATTTTTTCTTTTGGAAAATTTTGGATGTATTTAACATAATTTCTTATTTGTTACATATTTATAAAAATATTCAAATTAATAATACTAATAGAATTACTATAATAAGACTACAGAAAGCAATTTAAACTTTTTTTGTGATTTTTTTTTTTTTTTTTTTTTTGGTCTCTAGGTTACATCCCTTAGGGATATATGCAATCAAAATACTACTTCAAAGTGTATTAGTTTTCTTTTAAGATTATAAATAATTTCACCAGTTTACAAAAATAAAGATTTATTTTCCAATCTCTGCGTGTAGATAATGTGGGCCGACTGTGGCTCTGTTTTATGTCTTCTTATTTGGAGATCCAAGCTTTTGGAACAGACCCCATGTACGACATGTTCATTCTTGTGGCAGAAGAAAAGAGTAAGAGCACTGGCAGATACTTCTAATACCTCTTAAAGCTGTGATTGATCAGCTCATCCACTCAATTTATGTCATATAACTAAGGTCCAAGTTGTTGGAGTGGGGATGAATTAGCTATTGCAGGAAAGGAGAAGAGTGATTAAATTAAAAACATTTTATTTTTTATTTTTGGCTGTGCTGGGTCTTCTTTTAACTTCTTCAACTAGGCCTTTTCTATAGTTGGGGTGAGCAGGGGGCTCCTGTTTGCTGCAGGATGTAGGCTTCTCATTGTGGTGGCTTCTCTCGTTGTGGAGCATAGACTCAAGGGCATGTGGGCTTCAGTAGTTGTGGCTCCTGGGCTTGAGAGCCCAGGCTCAATAGTTGTGGCATACGGGCTTAGTTGCTCCTGGCACGTGGGACCTTCCTAGACCAGGGGTCGAACCTGTGTCCCCTGCATTGGCAGGCAAAATTTTTCTTTTACCACCACACCACCTGGGAATGTCCTTATAAAAATAGAAAGTTTGGACACAGACGTAGAGGAAGAACAGCGTGAAGAGCCACATGGAGATATGGCAAGGTGGCTTGAGTAATGCATCCAGGAGCCAAGGAACCTAGGAGAGAGACTTCCTTAGCACCTTTAGAAGGAGCATTGCCCTGCCAACACCTTGATGCTTGGACTTCTGACTTCCAAAACTGTAAGGCAGTAAATTTCTGCTGTAATCCACCTTGCGTGTGGTACCTAGTTATGGCAGGCCCAGGAAACTAGTACAGTGCCAGGGATGGACAGTGCTGTCCAGTTTGGCTTCACTGTAAGGGCATAGGAAGAAATATAAGCTCTACCTTTAGGCTGATATATCAGAAGGGACTTTATTGTTGGAGTAGAGAATTTTGGACTTTGCTAAAGGTGTGTCTTAAAATAGAAGTTCTATAGTCAGGGCTAGAAGAAACTAGCTTGAGGGCACTTTATTCTTTTAACCTTTATTGTTTAATAATAGAGTAGTCTTAACTACTGAGGAGATGGAGATGGATGGATGCTCTCTTTAACGTACCTTCAGATTTGTTGTCCTTTTAAGCTCTTAAAAGCTGCCACATAGTTGAGTTCTGTCTAAGCTGGGGTTCTTGATTAAACCACTCACCACTAAATTTTATGGTTTATTTGTTAGGGGAGTTTTGAAAGTTAGGTATTGTGGGTTGAATTATGTTCCTTCAAAGATGTGTGGAAGTTATAATGCTTGATACTGGTGAATGTGATCTTACTTGGAAATAAAGTTCTTGCAGATATAATTAAGATGAGGTCTTTAGGGTGAGTCATTTTCCCACTGTGACAGATGTCCTTATAAAAAGTGGGAAATTTAAACACAGATTAAAAAGATGGAAACAAGAATTAGATTGCCACAAGTCAAGAAATGCCTGGGGCCACTACCCAAAACTGGAAGAGGCAAGGGAACATCTTCCTGTAGAACCGTTGAGAGTACATGACCCTGCCAAAAACGCGATTTCAGACTTTCTGCCTCCATAACCAAGACGATACATTTGTGTTGTTTTTAGCTACTCAGTTTGTGGCACCTTGTTATAGCCGCCCTAGGAAACTGATACAGAAGGACACATGGATGTTGAAAGTGCTTTCTCTGTGATCTGAAGAGCTGCTTTTAAGTCATCACATTTTGCACAGATTATCGGATTGCTTTCAATAGGGTGAACAAGGGCTTCCCAAACTTTGCTGTGTATTGTATTCACCTGGAAATCTTTCATAAATACTACTGTCTGGCTCCCACCTCCAGAGATTCTGGTTTAATTAGTATAGGATGCTACATAGACAGCAGGCTTTTTCGGGGTTCCCCAGATGACATAATGTACAGCAGATTTGGAAAACCGGAGGGCTAAACCTTCTACCTTAGTCAGACATTCTCCCAGCTCACCCTGAACATATAGTTTTGTGTTCATTTAGTTATTAGCCTCTGCTGCTGCTACTGCTGCTAAGTCACTTCAGTCGTGTCCGACTCTGTGCGACCCCATAGACGGTAGCCCACCAGGCTCCCCGTCCCTGGGATTCTCCAGGCAAGAACACTGGAGTGGGTTGCCATTTCCTTCTCCAACGCATGAAAGTGAAAAGTGAAAGTGAAGTTGCTCAGTCATGTCCAACTCTGTGCGACCCCATGGACTGGAGCCTACCAGGCTCCTCCACCCATGAGATTTTCCAGGCAAGAGTACTGGAGTGGGTTGCCATTGCCTTCTCCATTATTAGCCTCTAGGTAATTCCAATCCCAAAGAAAGGCAATGCCAAAGAATGCTCAAACTACCGCACAATTGCAGTCATTTCACACGCTAGTAAAGTAATGCTCAAAATTCTCCAAGCCAGGCTTCAGCAATATGTGAACCGTGGACTTCCAGATGTTCAAGCTGGTTTTAGAAAAGGCAGAGGAACCAGAGATCAAATTGCCAACATCCGCTGGATCATGGAAAAAGCAAGAGAATTCCAGAAAAACATCTATTTCTGCTTTATTGACTATGCCAAAGCCTTTGGCTGTGTGGATCACAATAAACTGTGGAAAATTCTGAAAGAGATGGGAATACCAGACCACCTGACCTGCCTTTTGAGAAACCTGTATGCAGGTCAGGAAGCAACAGTTAGAACTGGACATGGAACAACAGACTGGTTCCAAATAGGAAAAGGAGTACATCAAGACTGTATATTGTCACCCTGCTTATTTAACTTCTATGCAGAGTACATTATGAGAAATGCTGGGCTGGAAGAAGTACAAGCTGGAATCAAGATTTCTGGGAGAAATCTCAATAACCTCAGATATGCAGATGATACCACCCTTAGGGCAGAAAGTGAAGAGGAACTAAAAAGCCTCTTGATGAAAGTGAAGGTGGAGAGTGAAAAAGTTGGCTTAAAGCTCAACATTCAGAAAACGAAGATCATGGCATCCGGTCCCATCACTTCATGGGAAATAGATGGGGAAACAGTGGAAACAGGGTCAGACTTTATTTTTGGGGCTCCAAAATCACTGCAGATGGTGACTGTAGCCATGAAATTAAAAGACGCTTACTCCTTGGAAAGAAAGTTATGACCAACCTAGATAGCATATTCAAAAGCAGAGACATTACTTTCCCAACAAAGGTCCGTCTAGTCAAGGCTTTGGTTTTTCCAGTGGTCATGTGTGGATGTGAGAGTTGGACTGTGAAGAAAGCTGAGCGCCGAAGAATTGATGCTTTTGAAGTGTGGTGTTGGAGAAGACTCTTGAGAGTCCCTTGGACTGCAAGGAGATCCAACCAGTCCATTCTAAAGGAGATCAATCCTGAGTGTTCTTTGGAAGGACTGATGCTAAAGCTGAAACTCCAATCCTTTGGCCACCTCATTCGAACAGTTGACTCATTGGAAAAGACTCTGATGCTGGGAGGGATTGGGGGCGGGGGAGAAGGGGACAACAGAGGATGAGATGGCTGGTTGGCATCACCGACTCGATAGACGTGAGTTTGAGTGAACTCCGGGAGTTGGTGATGGACAGGGAGGCCTGGCATGCTGCAATTCATGGGGACGCAAAGAGTCAGACATGACTGAGCGACCGAACTGATCTGAATACACTACTCCTTTATTAACCTCTAGGTGACACACTACACCTCCCCCAAGTTCCTTTGTGTCTTGGCCTTTTTTTTTTTTTTTTTAATGTAGTGTTCTGTTCTGTTCTTGCCAGCTCATTAGGCGTGTGATTATATTCATCTTTATATGTGATGAATTATTTATAAAGCCTAAGATTTATATTATTTGCAGTTATTTACAAAGTCTATTATTTATAAATTGTAAGATGTCTATTTGTATTAAAACACCAATCAGATTTTAAAAGTTTCTGAGACATAATGCATATATGTTTTTGAAGGTTGAATTATATGTTACATAAGTTGCCGGTAAATGAAAAACAAATTTACATTTGTGTTGAAATAGACTTGTATTTTATTAATCATACAAGTAGTATCATTACTCATACCATTATTGACCATTTCTTAAAAGATTGTATTAGGAATGATAAATTGAAGGAAGTCCTGAGAGCAGCCATTTCTTCTCTTGTCTTGGTCTCCCACTTTATATCACTTTTTCACATTGTTAGATGACAAAGTGTGTAAGGTCCACCATCTGTAAATATATTCTGGGTTAGTAATTTCTCCATAAGAAATTTGAAGAATTTTTGTCCATGTGATAGTCTTAAAATAGCATACACAACATAGTTTAGATGATCTGAGTGGCCACTTTTAAGACTGTTTATTTAATCCTGTAATAGACATTGCACATATAGTACTTTGGTATTGCTAGGTAATTTTTTTTTTTTCAAGTTTTAGTTGGAAGTGCTATCAGTTAAGGACTATTAATAGTGTTTTTATTTATATTTTGGTAATACAATAAAAGCCAACTCTTGGGACTAGTGTGTTACTTTGTTTTCTTGTAGAAGGTACTTGGTAACTACTCAAATTTGAGAAATTCTGAGTTAAGGCAGTGTATTTATGCATTTGTTATAATGCATAAATTGGAAAGCAGGACATCAAGCCATTGTTATTTATTAGCATTTTGTTATATAAAGACTGAAAGACAGGCTAGCTTCATGTTTCAGTTGGTGGGGAAGAGATTTCTCTTAACATAAATGACGAGGTTGAGCAGACATGCAGGATGGTGGGAGTCCACACCAATAGAGGAAGAAGTGTGTTATGGTGGCAGTGCTACCTTCCCACAGCCTCCACGCCTTTTGAACAGCTTTTCATGAAAGAATTTGGTAAAAAGTGGAACACGACCTAGAATTTGTCTGTGAAGACTGTTCTGTCCAATATAATTCTTTGTATTAATAGATTTATGTAGTTACTGCATTCAATACCTAGAACAGTGCCAGACTTGTATTAGCACTCAGTAAATGTTGAATGAGGGACAAACTGAATTTCAGTAAAATTATTGAATCAAGTGTCTGTGTCTGGAAAGAAATTCATTTAGAGGTACAGTCTCAGGAAATGTGTAATTTTCACCCCCTCATAATTTTGCTCATAGATTTCATGTTTTATCAAAACTAGAACTTTTGCATGAAGATGTTTACGGCTGTTGAGTACCCTTTTTTGTTGATTAGGTATAAATTTATTGGCTACCTAATGTAATTGTAATATGAACATAACAGATCAAACTGATCATGATTTACATCACGTTTCAATATGAACAGTATTGTGGTGTAAGAGGTCTGTATCCCCAGGGAAACTCTTGAATTTTTCCAAAGAAGGTTAGTACCAATATTGCCATGAAGGAATAAATTTTTATACTAGGAGGTCTCAAGCATTTTTTAGACTTGGTATCTCATTACATTCTTAATTTATTAATGACTCCAGAAAGCTTTTCTTTAAATGGGCTATAGCTGTCAATATATGCTGCATCAGAAATTAAAACTGTGAAATTTTATAGTACCAATGCATCTTAATGTAACAATAACAAACCCATCTATAATATGTTAATATACATAGTATGTCTTACGAAAAATAATTTCCAAGACAAACATTTTCTATGCATTGTCTTAAATGTTTGAAAATCTTTCTCTTAATCTCTGGCTTAGACAGCTGGATTCTCTCATCTGCGTCTGCATTCACAAGATGAGATACATTGTTACAGTTGGAATTTAGGGAAAAATATGGCTTTTTAAAGATAGAGTTGTAAATTTTTAAAATCAAAATAGGACTCATTTTTCAAATAAATTTGGATATTCTCCTTTGATACTATTCCATATCTCAGCAACTGGGTAGTTTCTTAAGGGTTAGTTGCACTACAAGATCTGAAGTTCTGTCAATGAACTTTTTGTATTCTGTCATATTAAAATCTATTTCTCTTGAACTTTGAATGGATTGTTTTCTCATGCATAATTTTATGCTAGTCATTGGGAAAATATTTGTTCACTGAGTTATACAGATCTTCCAAATGTTCATTATACAATATAAAAAACTAGTAATTAACACCTCCACTGATCTCATCACAGAAGTTCTGGAGTCGTATTGGGAAGCTCATGGTGGCTGATAGATTTTCCAAATCCTAATTATCTCTTAAAAGCTTAAGTTTTATTCTTGCCAACAAATATTGTTAGTTGTTTTCTTAAAAGTGACAGTTTCACTTTGTTTGTTTGCAAGAAAATGTCTGCCAAATTCTCAGTCAGAACAACCATACTTTGTCAGTTGTTTTAAGTAAAAACGGTATTCCGTGAAAAAAGTAACTAGTTCGGCTTGTAATTCAGACATTTTCATAGTGTTTTTTCGACAACCATCGTTTTAGTATGCAGCAGAAGTACTGTGTGTGTGCTTTTTATTACAGAGGATATTGCAAAGATGTATTTTGGGTTAAAATTTTAATAAAATTGTTTTTCTTGCTTCATCAAGGAGCCTCTTCAGTGAAGAATTTTTTGTGAGTTTTTTTTTGTTTTGTTTTGTTTTTAACTGTATAGTAGTGAATAGTATAGGGGCTTCCCAGGTGGCTCAGTGGTAAAGAATCTGCCTGCCAGTGCAGGAAATGGAAGAGATGCAAGAAATGCATGTTCGATCCAGGAGCTTGGCAGGCTGCAGTTCATGGGTTGCAGAGAGTCAGACATGACTGAGCGACTGAGCATGCCTCCTTAGAAGCAGGAGATGTGGTTTTGATCCCTTGGGTTGGGAAGATCCCCTGGAAAAGGAAATGGCAACCCACTTCAGTATTCTTGCTTGGGAAATCCCATTGACAGAGGATCCCTGCGGGCTATGGTCCATGGGGTTGCAAAAGAGTCAGACAGGACTTAGCACATAAACCGGAGAAGGCAGTGGCAACCCACTCCAGTAATCTTCTCTTGCCTGGAAAATCCCATGGGCGGAGGAGCCTGGTAGGCTGCAGTTCATGGGGTCACACAGAGTTGGACACAATTGAAGCGATTTAGCAGCAGCAGCAGCATCACCTAAACAACGACAGTGAATAGTATGATAACTGCTAATGCAGTGAAGTGTTAGTACCTTGATTTTTTCTAAGATGTGAGCCATTTTACCAACTATTGGTTTGTAATAGCAGTATAAATATCAATTCAGTGGAAAAGACATATTATTTTATAACAGTATCTTATAATACTAAAAGGAATAATTTTGATCTCTAGGACCCCTTAAAGATCAACCTAGGGGTCTGTAGACCTCACTTTGACACCTAATTTTTATACTAAATAAAATAATAGAGCTTTGTCATGGGTATGACAGAGATAACGAATCTTGTTTTTGGTTTTGAGCACTTTGAACAGTGTTCGCAAGGAAGTACATGTACTATAAAATAGAAAGAAGTACCTTCTAATAAGAGACTATTAAAAGTCTGTGTTTGCCATTGGAGAGTCTACATAACCTGACCAGGTAAGAGTACTTCTAAAGGATGGACAGAGTTTGGTTATGGAGTGATGTTCTTGATTTGTTTCTGCATGGTGTTTTTGTCTGTTTTTTAAACAGAAACTCTTACAGGCTTGTACTACTTTCCATTTTCTCTTAACCTATGAAACTGACCTATGAGATTTTCATGATGAAATCTGTTCCTACTCCTTTTTCAATAAAACTGGAAAGCCTGCCTCAATTCATACATATCAGCAATATCCACTCCATTTTCTTTTGAGTTTTGTCTTCAAGATTTACTAATACCTATGTTGTATTTGTGTGTGTTGAGGGTGTATGTGTGTTATCAGTTTGCTGAGTTTTAAACCTGGTTTTAAAGTCATCTTCACTTGATTTGAACACGCACGTATTGCCTGCCCACTGGGATTAATGCTAACCTCTTTACATTTTTCCCTCTACTTGAACTCTTGATCTGTATCAGTCATACATCTCTGCTACCAGAACAGTCTTCCTCACATTTTTACTACTGTTCTTCCAAAGAATTTACTGAGTATAACCAATCTATGGACACTTGTTTTGATTCACTTAGGGCTTAGCTGTCTTGATTTTACTGACTTAGTCTTTTTTTTTTTCCCCCCAGGAACTAAAGGATATTTCTTATCCAATAAATTGTTTCATAAATACTGTTATAGGTAGTATTTGTTTAAATAACTCAATGAGTTTGTTACACCTGGTACCTTATTCTCTTTATTTTGCCTGTGATATCTCAGTTTTAAGCCAAGTTTCCATTCATTTTGGTAACTGTAGCTTTAGTTTTAGTTGTGTTCCAGTCTTATGGGTCCTTATAACATTTCTGTTCCAAAATCAGAATAGTAAGGTTTATCTTTCTGATGTTGGTTCCCATTCAAATAAACTCAGAGCTTTTCTTGCTAGTGGGAGGGAACTAGGTTCTTAATTTTTATTTTCTTACCTTACTTTAATTTCCAGACTTCCTTCACAGACTGACTGGAATGACCAGTTATTGCTCAGTAGTTGAAAGAGACAAAACACAACTACGGTCTGTCTTCTGTTAACTGTGCGCTTCCCTGGTGGCTCAGACGGTAAAGCGTCCGTCTACAGTGCCGGAGACCCGGGTTCGATCCCTGGGTTGGGAAGATCTCCTGGAGAAGGAAATGGCAATCCATTCCAGTACTATTGCCTGGAAAATCCCCATGGACAGAGGAGCCTGGTGGGCTACAGTCCATGGGGTCGCAAAGAGTAAGACACGACTGAGCGACTTCACTTCCACTTTCTGTTAACTTAGTGTTTTAATTTCTTATCTTTCCTTATTCCCCTGTCAGTGTACCTTGACTATGTTTAGTCAGTCATTTAACACATATTTATTGAGTCCATCCTTGATTCATATCGAACAGCCACTTTTTTATGTTTGGGAAGTTGAAGTCCACAAGTAAATCAAAGTTGACTCATCACATAATACATGCTAGTTGCTAGTTTACTCAGCCCAGAGAGCTTTGCTGAGATTCTTAAAATTGCTTAATTGGGATTCAGAGTTAGTGTTCCCTATCATCAAATCAACTACAAATATTCTGTAAAAACAGTTCCTTGTTTTGTGAAAACCACAAGGTATTGTGGGCTAAACAAAAATGGGTAATGGGTTGGGATTTACATACAGGACAGAGTTTGTAAACACTCCTGGTATAGATGAAGTTGAAACAAATGACAGACATTAGAAGTCTCAGTTATATGGTTACCATTTGCCTAATAAGCGCTATGTGTAGTAAGTACTCAAACATTTCTTAATGAGGTGGACTCATTATTTCCCCTTTTCCTGATTCCTGGAGATGTCCACCTGAGGTCTGTCAGTTTTAAAAACCTTGTAATGCACTCATAAGCCTGTTATAAAATGATTTATTAAAAACCACTATGTCATCTGGTCCCGTGAGCCTGCAGGATTTTTATGTAATATTCTGTACTGTAATACTCAAATCATTGAGGTTTAGCAGAAAAAGAGACTATCCGCTTCACTTCCCTCATTTTCTCGATGAAGGAACAGAGGCCCAGAAGAGTCACATTGTCTAAAATCATAAGGATACCTGAGATCTGACTTCTCTTTCATGTTATTTTTAATTTACATGAGAGCTCTGGATTCCAATGGAAAAGGCAAGGACAAGAAAAGGAGTTTACAAGTTTATCCCTTCTAAGTCATGCTTTAAATTCTTAAGATGCACCAGCTTTGTTGACCATAAATATAACAAAACAAAGCAACAACAGCCAAAAGAAAAAACATAAAAATTGCCTGTAGTTACAGACATTCTTCAGAGATACTGCAGTTTTGCTTCCAGACCATCACAATAAAAGGAGTCATACGATTTTTTTTGGGTTTCCTAGTGCATATAAAAGTTATGTTTACACAGTAGTGTAAAAATAGTGTTTGTAATAAGAGCATTATGTCTTAAAAATAACATACCTTAATTTAAAAAATACTTTTAGTGATAATAAATATTAACCATCATTTGACAGTGCAGGGCTGCCACAAACCTTCAATTTGTTTAGGAAAAAAAAAAGTTAGCCTTTCTGTAAAATACACATATTGCTAGGCACATCCTTAGGAAAATTATCTGAAAGATGCTCGTGTGCCATAATTGGAAGGTAAAAGTCAATGCCAGTACCTGCTAATTTCCCTTCAAAAACTATCTTGTCTGCCTATTTTTTTAAAATTGTATTTGTTTCTCTTGGGGAGAGGGCTGAGAGTGGATACTGTAAACTTTTCACTAGAACATTATATTCAAATTATTAAAGATACCCTTACAATGCTTACATGAAAATGAGATATAGAACTAATTAGCTTAAAAGGATATTTTTTACTTTTTAATAGTATGAATAAAAATTATCTCACGAGATTGTATCTTTAAAAATATAGTTTAAATTTAGCATTTATCTGTCAAGAGTGGTAGAATGTTTGTTTTAAGAAAATTCTTTGCTTCTCTTTGGACTTAGTATATGAAAAGACGTCGTTAAAAGGTTGGGCAAATAAACCGTGGTTGTAGTCCAGGGCTAAGGCTCTATAAAAAGAACATATGCTGCTCTTTGTCATTAATATTTAAGAAATCAGCCAAATAATTAGTTTTTATTGTATAGGGTTTTATATTTTAAGTTTGGTTAGTACTAAAATAAGCTGAGATACACATTGCAGTTAGAGCTTAATGTTTTTTTCTTGAGATTATCTCTCTTTGAATCCTGATTTGTTGTATTTTGCAGTTTTTCAAGAGTAAGTTCTGTAAATATGATTTCATTTAGTCTAATATAATTCTGTGAAATCTTTTAAGCTTTAGCATCGTAAAAGTTTATACACATTTTAAGCTATTTGTCAAAGACTTCAGAGCTAAGTCTTAAAGTACACCTCTTCATTGTACCATATTTTATGTACACAAATGTGTTATTACCTTAGTAGGATTTTAATTATTTTTAAAGAAGTGGGAAATGAAGAATAATGCATTTTGTGTGTGTGTGTGTGCTGTTTGTGAGTGTGTTTCTTGGGAAGTAGGGAGAACAAAGGGGCATTGCGCGGCAGAAGATTATGAAGTGCTGATGTATCCTGTTAATGTCATCAACTTCGACAAATTACAGGACATGTAACTGTTTTTGGCAATTACAGGACAGGATAGATTCCTAAAAATAGAGGCAAATTTTTGAAAAGACAGGCCCTGGCAATCGTGAACATCAGTAATTTAAAAGTCTCCAGTGAATGATCAGAGTTTTACAGAATTTGTGATGTTGGGTGTGTATCAGTTTGCTAGGGCCGCCATAACAAAATACCGCAGACTGAGTGGCTTATAAAACAAGTTTATTTCCTCACAGTTCTGGAAAAGCCCAGGATGAGAGTGCTGGCAGGTTTGGTTTCTCCCGAGGCCTCTCCTTGACTTGCAGGTGGTTGCCTTCTTGCCTCTTCACATGGCCTTTCCTCTGTGCACATGCATTCCTGGTGTCTCTTCCTCATAAAAGGACACTCGTCATGTTGGTTTATATTCACATTATGAAAGATTCCCTCTAATGACTTCACTTTAATGTAATCACCTCTTTAAAGACCTCCTCTTCAAATAAAGTCACTTTCTAAAATCCTGCAGGTTGGGCCTCAGCATAAATTCTAGAGGCACCAATGACGTCACTAATGGGTAAACTAATTTAATTTCTCTCCTCACTCTATTTCATTTCCCCTCCACACACTTTGTGTTGTTAGTTTCATAGTTTGGTATTTTTTGCAGTGTGTCATGGTTTTAATAAGACAGTTTGACAGTTTCCAGTGGGCTTCCCAGGTGGTGCTAGTGGTAAAAAACCCACCTGCCAATGCAGGAGACATAAGAGATGCAGGTTGGATCCCTGGGTTGGGAAGATCCCCTGGAGGAGACCATGGCAACCCACTCCAGTATTCTTGCCTGGAGAATCCCCGTGGACAGAGGAGCCTGGTGGGCTGCAGTCCATAGGGTCGCAGAGTTAGACACGACTACAGCAACCTCGCATGCATGCATGCACGTAGTTTTAACAAGACATTTTGCCAGTTTCATATGATAACCCATTGAGGCAGCGTGCCAGTGGATGAACTGTTACTTTACTCCACAGACAGATTGAGAACTTATACCCAACAAGTTTTGATGCATGATTCTTCATGAGTTTAGAAGCTGTTATTTATATAGCAAAATACTACAATTTGTTTGCTTCTGACTGCAGTGGCTGACTGACTGTTTAGGACTGCCACTGATACCAAGGTCCGTGTAAGCTGTGTAGTGATACCCTGTGGTGTCCATGGGTCCTTGGCAACATATGTCATGCCTTGGAATTAGCATTCTCCTAGAACCTCCTGGTACTAAGAATTTGGTTTCTTTTTATAGTTATTACATTCTTTTACATTATTAATTCTATACTTTTTTTTTCCTTCTCTGAAGAAGGTGTAATATTTGAATGACATTTCTAAATATATAAATCTGTATATTAAAATTTATAGTTGGAATTGTTCTTTTTCTTCCCAGCAACTTGTAAAGTCACACGATCTGGCCACGGTTTACATTGTTTAGCCATGTTTCCAGCATCTGTCATAGTGCCTTACACACTGGAAGTGCTCATTTTACTTTAACTGAGTGAATAAAATAAATGTCAGAAAAATAGTGCTTTAGTGAGTTTTATCCCTATAGGCTTTAGCATGGCCATTGTTGCGATTACTTTTCACTTGCATTACCCCACCCCCACAAATGCATGTAGTCAGCATTTGTTTGGATTGGTTTATCACCCCAAAGTAATATAAGTAGCTGAAAATGTGACCTTCCTGTATGAAGAGAGCAGAACCAGAGGTACCACTTTCCATGAACAGCGAATTGTAATACTATATTCTGGAGCATTTCTGCTGGGATGTCTTTTATTTTACCTCTAGTTTAACACATACGAAGTGGGACTCCCCAGAGGGCTGTGCTGTCTAGGCAGCCCATTTCTGGAAGGTAAGTCTGTCCACTTTCCAATGTGGAAACAATTGGGATTTTAGACACCCACCTTCCCTCCACACCCACCTTCCCTCCACACTCACCCCTTCTACCCTCCGCTTATTTCTCCAAATATAATCCATCACTAACTTCAGGCACTTTCTTGTTGTAAAACATTTCTTGGTTGTCTGCCCTCCTTTGGTTGCAACTGACAAATCTTTTAGATCAGACAATAAAATTCATTTTTGAGTTCTTTAACCAAAATATAGTGGTAAATTGACTTCAGATAGTACTTGATCTAATTGAAAGATAGACATTTAATGTCATAAGGACACAGTTTCTCTTGTTTCTGCGTTGGCCCCCTCCTCTGCCTCTGATATCTCTACTCTGACCTCAGTGATACACATTCATCCCAAGCTTCCCATGGTGCCCTTGTTGCCTGCCCACTCCTCTGAAAGGAGGTTGACTTTATAGAAATCAACACGTCTTCTACTAGTGTTTCACTTTCTGGGAATGATTGAGTTGAGACACATGGGATATGTGGAGGAGTGGTGTCAAACCTAAACCAAAGGTATGATTTGCTGGTTGGCTTAAGCAAATTAAGTACCTTTCTTTGGATCAGGATGTCTGTCCATTTAAACCACAGGGCTGAGAATGGAATAATTCTCCAAATGGAAAGCAGTTGCTGTGTTGTCTTTTCTTGGACAGTGGCTGTGGATTCTACAAGAGGCAAGCCACAGATTTCATCTTGCTAATTACCACCACACCATGTCTCAGCTGCTGAGTTCCAGAAAAGCCTGAATCTTACTTTCTGCTAGATGGACTCCCAGCATATCAGTCACTTGGGTCCCTCTGTGTTATTAACATTTATTTAGAAGGGTATCCTGAAAGTGTCCAAGGTCACACTGTTTGACAGTTATTTGTTATTTTAACATCAGAGTTCTTGTAGCAGCTTTTAATATTGTTGCTCTTTTTTCTACTAATAGCTATGACCAGTATTTGTAGATACTGTGTATAAAGATACAGTTTCTGTTTTGTCACAATCTCCATAATGTTCAGTATTATTTTAAAATGTTTCTAATGTTATGGCTGGCCAGGGTGTTTTTGTTGCTGTTGTTTATAATTGGTTACCTTGAATATTTTAACTAATGTTTCAGCTGGAGGGATCTTGAATTGGTTCAGTCTTTTGAGTGGATCTAATTTGTTGGTATTCATTAAGAATCAATATAGCTATTTATCTTTTCCCTTTGGTCCAGTAATTTAGGGACTTTTCCTGATCTTGAGGACTATTCATAAATGCACAGCTACCAAAAGAAATGGATGAAGAAACAACTTGAAGCATAAATATTGTTATAGGAGTCTTAGAATAATTTAAAATCATCTAAATGTTGAGCAAATCAAAAATGAAACTAATGTGTCTGCCATGGGATAATATGCCACCACTGTACATTTCGGTTTTTGATTTTTTCTCCTAATATCAATTTTTATTTGTTTGGCTGTGGCACTCGATCTTTGTTGCGGGATCTTTAGTTGTGGCATATGTGATCTAGTTCCCCAACCAGGAATTAAACCGATCTCTTGAATCAGGAGTGCAGTCTTAGCCACTGGACCTCCAAGAAAGTCCTACCACTACATTTTGAACTAAATTATTTTTCTAAGATTAGGACATTTTGATTGTGCATTTGAATTTAGAGCCTGCAAGAAGTTTTCAGACCTCTAAATAATGTGTTGTGAGTATGAGATTTCAGAAAAGCTTTTAATTTTTTTTTCTTTGTCCATAGCTTTCGTTATTTTTTCAATCTTGTAGATTTAAAATAGTGTGATTTAGGATCATAGTTGGACTCTGATATGCTCTAGATATGGTATCAGAAAAGAATGTCATGTCTGTTCTGTTTGAGGCCAGAGGCAGAAATGTGGTACCAGATCTGGAAGAACAAATGAGATGGTTTAAATATTTGGAGCAGTTATCCAGTGTGTGAATGCTGAACTCAGTTTTGTGATGCTGAAAATACCATGTATATTTATATTTATTGAAGCAATTATACCTGACTTACATCAACAGCCCTGTTTTTGTAATACTTGATAGATTTTTGTCTGTGAAGCCTTAAAGTAAAATAGTTCATACTAAACATTAGAGTGTTTAGTGTAGTTTTACATATAAACATTCAGCTAAATGTTAGTTAAGATTGTAGTTTTTGTTTTTACTCTGGCTGCTTTAATACAGCTGTGGGCTTGAATTAAGTAATTTCATTGCCCATAACTGATGGAGGTTTGAATAAAAGCTTTTATGATTTTACAAGCTGTTTCTGAGAGTTAAGAAAGTACAGAGATATTTAATATATATATGTATATATATGTGTGTGTGTGTGTGTGTGTTTTTAGAACTAGGTCATTTACTTTTTAGGGCTAAGTATGATCAGGCAGAATATACAAATAGGTGTTTTGTGATTTTAGGAAGTGCTTATTTTGGATGTCTAGTTTAATAGTCTATCAGCTCCTTGAGGCAGAACTTCTTTTATACATTGGTACCTCTACCAGACGTGATATCGAGGCCCATACCTGTTTTGTACAGGGTAGATTGGATGTGTGTCTTACTGTTATCTTGTGACCTTGTTTAAAGATAGATGTTCTGAAAGATACCACAGTGGAAGAGGTATGGCAGGAAGGTTTTTGTGTGCCTTCTGAAGATCGGTTGTGGCTAGTCTCTGCGTATCTGGTCTTCACTTGGGGCAGGTGAAGACTACAGCATAGATGTGTAAACAAACAAATCAAAATGGACCTGTTCTGTAAAGCTGCAGTGAGTCCACTACTGAAGTGGTGGCATTTTCTCTAATTTTTGTTCTCTGGCATCCAGGTTTTTTAGGTGTTTTGAAAGTGAAAACTGAAGCTTTCACTCAGGAAATGTCTTAACGTTGTCTTGTTTGTTTTTAACGTCTAGTATTTCCTGTTCTTTTCAGGTGTCCTTCTGATGTTAGAATTTAAACAGACTAATTTCATACTGAACCTTATTCTAGAATTGAGTGTCTTTATTTTATTTTTTTTTGAATTGAGTGTCTTTATAAGAGGATAAACTCAGGTCTAAAGAGCCTGTGTAGTTTCATTGCTATGACTGAAACTTTTAATACAGAGTTGTATTAACTTCACTGTTTTTTTTTTTTTTTAAGGCCACATTTGTTTCTATGTTTCTCGTAACTGGAAAACTGTCCATCCTGCAAGGCTTGGGACAGCTTTATTTCATGTGTCTATTCCTAGGTCTTTGTTGTTCAGTCTCTCAGTCATGTCTGACTGTGACCCCATGGACTGCAGCACTCCAGGCTTCCCCATCCTTCACCAACTCCCAGAGCTTGCTCAAACATGTCCATTGAGTCAGTGGTACCATCCAACCATCTCATCCTCTGTCGTCCCCTTCTCCTGCCTTAGCTCTAATGGCAACCCACTCCAGTACTCTTGCCTAGAAAATCCCATGGATGGAGTAGCCTGCTACAGGTTACTCCATCCATGGGGTTGCAGAGTCAGACGCGACTGTGTGACTTCACTTCACTTCACTTGTCTGCCCTAGGGGTATGTTTGGTATAAGTGAAAACAGTGATCTTTCTCTCTGAAAGTATGAGCTAGCTGAAGTAAAACTAAAGCTAGAGTAACCCTTTTAAAATTTGAAAAGTTTACCCCTTTCTCTTAAAAAATTTACTTTTGGTTACAGGAACTAATACAGTACTATGATCAATATAATAAACCCATTCACAGCAATTTGAACAGACAAGAACTCTCCTCTTCATGTTTGGTATTTCTTGTTGACTTTAAAAAAGTATGCCACCAACATGTATTTATTATGAGAGTTTTTACAGACAATAATTTATATAATTTTGACTTGTGTTTTTCTTTGCCCTGAGATACATTAAATGATACAGAAGCACTACTGATAACTGCTTTAATTTGAGACATTTTGGTGACCTTTGTGTATCGGAATCAGCCATTTAAAAAAATTTGTACTTCTTAGGTACTTCAGTTCTATTATTCATTATTTGAAAATTAGACTGAATGATATTTTAGAGGAAAAGAATACTCTTTATTTTCTTCATTAGTTGTTTCACTAGGATTCCACCTGATTGAACTCATTTTGGGAGATCCTCTTCATCAATCAGTGAGTGACTCAGTGTTTCCCTGACAGATGTCCATGGTTGGTCAAGTTGTGACTTAATGCCTGCCATATAATGGGTATTATATGTAATCATATAATGGGTGTGGTGGTTTTATTTTTTAAATCATTCAGTCACCAGGCTTTCAGGATTGACTCTTGTGTTACACCTACTTTGTGTTCCAAGCACATTGTTACCCATTCCTGTGGGTCAGGGTCTCCTCCAGAGCTCAGATCCTCCTGTGTACCACAGGGGCCTCTGGATGAGGTGTCCTGAGCTAGTCATCAGAGGAGTGTTCACCTGTATCATTCTGTTCAGTGTGGCGTGTATAGATGATCACATTCAGGCGATGAAATGGGAAGAGGTGCCTTCTTCCTCACATGAGGATGGTATTTACTTTTCTTCCATGGCTTCTCATTTCAGTAAATGAAGTACTGCGTGTCCAGATGTCCTAAAAGAAACCTTTGCTTCTTCTCTTTTCCTGAGCTCTGTATCAAGTCCCCCACCCTTTAGTCTGCTTTGCTTTGCTAAGTCACTTCAGTCGTGTCCGACTCTGTGCGACCCCATAGACGGCAGCCCACCAGGCTCCCCCGTCCCTGGGATTCTCCAGGCAAGAACACTGGAGTGGGTTGCCCTTTCCTTCTCCAATGCATGATAGTGAAAGTGAAGTCGTGTCCGACCCTCAGCGACCCCATGGACTGCAGCCTACCAAGCTCCTCCATCCATGGGATTTTCCAGGCAACAGTACTGGAGTGGGGTGCCATGGCCTTCTCCATGAGTCTGCTACTTCCTAAGTATCTTTGGAATCCTAGTATTCTCGGGGTTCCCCTCAACTCCAGTGCCCCCGTCCAGGTTTCAGTCTTCTCTTAGGTGACTCCAGCACCTTCCTAACTTGGCCCCCTCTCCTCAGTCCAGTTTCCTTCTAGTTTTCATTTTAGAATTCAGGATGGTCTTTTAAAAATGTAAATCATACCACTTCCCTGCGTTTTCTGCTTTTTACTTCCTTGTTTTCTCGAAAGTGATTCCTTCAAGGCTCCTCTCAAGCCTCACTTCATTTTGTTTCTTTTTCTTCACCCAGCCCTTCCAGTGACTGTTAACTGCTCACTGAGTTGCTTCGGTTCTTTTCCTTCCTCCCCAGATATTCATGTTCTCACTCTCCTGTCTGTCCTTTAGGTCTGAGCACTGAAGACACTTCCTTTGAGATGTATTCCCAGACCACTGCATTTGGTTGGGGCTTCCTCTGTGTGTGTTCACTGGGGGAATTGTTACTACCCCCTTGTTTGTCTTCCTTTGTTTCTGAGATAAGCTTGATGAGTGTTCAGTCACCAGGTTTTCCAGATCTACAGCAGTAGCAGTTCCTATTGTATAGAAGCCTGCTCAGTTCTTATTAATCTGAGAGGTTTAAATATATTGTTACCCTGCATTATAAGAGATGAATGATGTGGTAGGACAGTCAGCACAGGCCTGGGGTTACCCTGGTGGCTCAGACAGTAAAGCGTCTGCCTGCAATGCTGGAGACCCGGGTTCAATCCCTGGGTCGGAAGATCCCCTGGAGAAGGAAATGGTAACCCACTGCAGTACTCTTGCCTGGAAAATTCCATGGACTGAGGAGCCTGGTAGGCTACAGTCCATGGGTTCACAAAGAGTCGGACACGACTGAGTGACTTCACTTTCTTTCTTTCTTATACTGAATAGATGTCAGCGTATCCTTTTTTAAACAAGGAACCGAGAAGCTGGTCTGTGGGCCATGTCCAGCCCACTGACCTTTTATAAGGACCACAAACTAAGAAAGGGTTTTGATTTTTTGAGTGCTGAAAAAGAAATCAAAAGAAAAATATTTTATGACATCAGAGTGTCATATGAAATTCACATATTAGTGTTGATAAGTTGTTTTATTGGAACATGGCCACACTCAGTCATTCGTGTGTCATTGCTGCTCTTGCACTACAACTGCAGATGAGTAGTTGTGACACTGACTATATGACTGGCAAAGCCTAACATATTTACTGTTGGGCACCGTACAGAAAAGTTTACTTTAAATCCTTTCTGTGGCATGAGAACAGTTATGTATAATTAGGATATATTTAAGCTATATGTCAGTTTCCCTCTTTCCCTCCTCCTGAGAATTTTGAGTTTTCAGAACTGTACTCCAACCTCTCTGCCTTATGCATACCTAGAGCTTTTTGAAACTTGAACATTGCAGATTAGATGTTGAGAAAATAGAGACTTAATCCTACTAAATTTTGTAAACAAAACCAGCATGGATGGCTGGTCCCCAATCCCATAGTCTGAAGTCAGTCTTTTCCTATATGATTCATTTTCTGATCCTTAAAATAAACTCTTTTTTACAGTTAAGGAGAAAAGAGGAACAACTTTTTATGCTATTTGATATAATTATTAAATATGATACTGGAGGCCCTTTTGTAAATTTTTAATCCTTTTTAACCAATATGTTGCAGAAAAAGAGACCCAGCTGTGTTTTGGTTGTATAATCTTCTACTAACTATTGGAAGTATCTTTATTTGTTAGGATTTATTATTAGGCAATATCAAAACCTTCATTTTACATTATTTAATAAAATCAAATGGTTTTTACAACATTGTTTACATTTTGTTTAAAAATATTTTATTGAGAAAATACTTAATTAACTTTGTTTTATTTTTAGGGTTATATCCTGTGTTGTGACCTCATGGTTTAAGTGGGAATAAAGATGAGTATAAGCAGTGATGAGGTCAACTTCTTGGTATATAGATACTTGCAAGAGTCAGGTGAGTACATTCATAAAGTAAATAGGCCTCAAATTATTTTAATATCCTAAAAATAACCTTTTATGCATTTGAAATTTGTACCAGTCCAAACTGTTGAACTTTGTATGTTTCCTTAATGTCTGGACTGCCATTTTAAAGCTATGTGTTACTGCATGGTTTAACTCTCTGACTCTTTCAAATATGTTGGAATCATCTCAGGCAAATATTTGTAACAAGTGGTTTGGCTTTCACTGTTCAAAGATCATTTTTATAATTTGTAATGAAGTGAGATTATTGCAAACGGTTGGTAGGAACATATAAATTCTCAGATGCCATCAGTTTGATAATGTATATTCATAATTCTCAGCTTAATGTTACTGGTCCTAGTTGCAATAAGCATTTCAAAAGCTATATTTGCTTTTTCATAATGCTTTTGGCTCATCCCAGTTGGTTAAGTGTATCTTTGACCTGAATCTTAATAATGTATTTCATCGGGAGCTGATTAGTAAATATAAATCACTGAAAGTTATTTGTTATAAATATTAAGTTAGTCAGTGATCTCCCAAGTTTTCTAGACAGATTAAGAGGTGTTATCCTAAAAAAGAAGGAATATCGCAAGGGAAAATGTAGGCTGGATTAAGGGGAAAAAATAAAAACTAGAAGAGGGAAAAACTTGGGTTGGATGGAACGTAAGATGGTGGAAAAGATTGACTGCAGTGGAAAGTTAGATTGTTAACATGAGGTTGAATCATTTGGTGGTTGAAAATGTTGGAGTGTGAATTTTAGGAATTATAACTTAAAGTTATTGGGATGTTAATTAAGGTAAAGTTTGGTATAAAAAGATAATTTTGGTTTAGTCACTTTTTGGGGGAGAGGAGTGAAAGGAATAGAGTAGGATATTGAGCCTTCAATTTTGACTTGAAACTCCAGTTATTCTTCTTCCAGGGCTTAGTTAGTTGTCCTTTTCTTAGGCAGATAATTTAAACAAGGCCTTAGATTTTAGATCATCTGCTTACTGAGATACTCCCAGCTGCATTCCAGTTCTGAGCTTTTCTCTTGGGTGGGAATTTTCTATTCCCAGGCAACATCACTACTCCTCTCTGGCTTCAAACAGCTGAGAAAATTATATCCAACAAGGGCCGGGAGGGAAAAAGAAGAAAATAAAGTAACCAAGAATGCAGGATAACTTGTTATGAAGCTTTGAAATGGATAGATCTTGTTTTGTTTTGTTTTCAGTTGGTATACTGGCAGATCCAAAGAGAAAATCTGTAGAATATTTTGCGTAAGATATAATGATTATTAATAAAGTAGAAAAGGTAGTGACCCATGGGCTGTAGCACATACGCTCACATTTGGATATTGTTATATAGTACTTTAGACGATAGCAGAAAGAAGTTATTGAGGCAGAACAAACTCTGCTTTTTCTGCCTTTGAATTCAACCACCAGTTAAGTCAGAGCTTTGAGGCATTAGACACTAAAGTGAAAAATAGTGTGAAGGATCAGTGGATGAGAAATACAGATGATGTTTTATATCGCTGCAGGAAAATATAGCAAGTAAAAGGGACAGTAAAATAATAATCTGGGTTAATTTATGAAAGTGTCCAGTGATTTTATCAAAAGTCCTAAAATTGCTTATGTTCTCAGAAAAAAATGCTTCTAAATTTTATGTTTTAAGGTATTTTATGTTGCAGTAAACGTAAAGCAAAAATGATATTTTTTTAAAATACCTTGTATGGTAGACTAATATTTATCATATTAAATCCTATGTAATTGTTAACTGTGTTCTTAGTTGTGCTTTGTGTATTCTTTACAAAACTGTATACGGTGTACTGGTGATGAAGTATGATGTTAAGCCACATGTCTAAAATGTGAACACCAGTCCCTTTATAAAATTGGTAACTTTCTATTTACATTATGAATTTATAGGGGAAAATCAGACTACACTGATGACATTTTGACTTGACAGTTTTTCTAGAAAGGCAGCTTGCAATAAATTTAAGAACCACCTATAACCAGCATTCTGAAGTTTGATCCTCTGACCACCTGCATCACTATCACTTAAGAGAACTAGGAGTGGGCCCCAGAATTTGCATTTTACAGATGTTCCAAGTGGTTCTTAGGCTCAATTAATGATGGATCTGTACTAGTCGTAGGATAATTAGAACTTGACAAGAAGGTGTTATATATTCACAGTATCTTGAGATCCATCTCCTGAGGTAATAAAATCACTTAACTTGTTTTAATCTTAAATACTTCATATACTATGTGGTAAATCTCCTATTATGACTATTATCAGTACTAGAAAATATTACCTGTAAAAGTCCCCCCCCCCCCCCACCCCCGGTTACATAACTTCTCAGAGCTCCCATTTTCTCATTTATAAAATTTGTTAGTAATACTTGCTGAAAAGGAACTACAGCATGGTATTCAGCCTCAAATGTTTTATAAACTTCTGTCTGAAATAAGCCATCCTTCCTTATTTGTTAAAACCAATTAAGAGAAAAATTTATTGTAGTATAGTTTTATTCTGCTGGAACCTTCTATCTTTCTCATTTAAATCTCTGGAAAATTCACCCTGAGCATATTACTTTGATCATTATCATTTTGCGATGTTATGAACTAGACTTTTCATATTTAACAAATATTTCCTGGGGAATAAAATTTGTTTTTTTTTCTTTTTGGATTTGACATGTAGTGCTACAATTAATGATTGATTTGATTCAGTGTGTTCCTTTAATTAGCATTTACCCAAGGACATTAATAACTTGATCACCTTAATAACTTATATTTAGCAATGGTAGGTAGAATAAATACTAATATTATAGTTGGTTGTATACAAGAGAAACTGATGCAGGGTTAGTTTTAGAGGAGCTAAGCTGCTTTGCATCTTTTAAATTTTCTCCCCCTCCCCTCACTCCTGCCCGCTTTGTGTCACTTGACTCTCCTGTAGTTGTTTATTTTTTTCTAACGAAATTGTTCCAGGCAATTATTTGTGAACTTTGTGGCACTCGTTTTTCTTGTTGCTTTGTATAAGATGAAATTTTGCTTGAATTGTGTATTTGGTTTAGGGGAGAATTCTTGGTTCTAGATTTTATTGTCATCTATTACATGTTTAGGAGCTCATAGATGAACCTGTGTTGAACACTATGAAACAGTTGCATTTTATGATTGAAAACTAACTGGAAAATGCAGAAACAACATGTCCTTATTACTGAATAATTTTCTAGATTGTGATTCTGAATACTGTTATTTTTAAAAATCCTCATGTTTTTAGAACTGAGATTCATCTTGCCATATAGTCTCCATTTATGAGAAGGTGATGATATATGTAGGCTTAAAGCATTCACTTCATGAAAGATCTTGTCTCTCCTGCACCCCACTTCACTCTTGTACTCTTTTCAAAAGGATATTGCTTCTCCCAGGAAATAGGCCTTGCACCACACCACTTCTTACATGATGCTTGCTTAAAATGTTACATTTGTTTATAAGGTCATGCATCAAACACACACTTAATTTGGAAATCTAAACATGATCATAATGATCATAGTGGGCACAAAGTAGCCAGAATGTTTATGTATAACTTTATGGTTCTGACCTGTAATACCCAACAGCCCATTCGTTTGTCTTTTTCATTCATTGGTTTTTGTATTAACCTCTCCAATGGCCAGTAGAGTATCAGCAGTTAAATGATAGTGTAGTTTCTCTTAACTCAGATAAAGGTAACTGGGCTAGATAAACACTGCTTCTTACATATCCTCCGCTGGTGCTATTTATAAACAGATTTTAACAGCAGGCTGGAAGGAGTTTAGATTAAATGGCTATCAGTAATGTGCCTTTCACCATGAAGAAATGGAGAGGAAAGGTCAGCATCTGATATTGCCACCATGAGTCTTGTCTTTCAGTTTTTGTGAGTACATGGTCAGTTACAAAACTGCAAGTAGGTACATAGTTTTGTTGTATAATAAAATATGCAGTGGCATTAATTTGATACATACAGTTGTTGTACACATGACTAATGAACAATAAATAGCAAGCAGCTGTCATAAATGCTGATAATTAACTATACTTTTATCCAAATCACTTTTTCTCCTCTTTTTGTAAACTGAATAACTATTTTTTTTGCTGATAAAGGAAATTCCTGTTACACATTCCGACTGACAAACTTGTTAGAAGACAAAGGTCCTTTAATGGTTGCCAAACAGAGAACTTGTTCAATCTTAATAGTAATCTTTTTGTTTTTTTAGGAATAACCAGCGTAGTAAGCATATAAGGAAACGTATAAATTGCTGATGGCTTCATAAACTTGTACAGTTTTTTTGAAAAGCAGTTTGGCAGTCATGAACTTCCGTTGAAGTGCTGATGTCCCCTTCAACTTTTGAGGGAATCCATCCTAAAGAAAAAAAAATATATACATGGCAAAAGCCTATACACATAGATATTTGAAGTAAGAGTCTTTTAAAGAGTGAACATTGGAAAATCCAAATGTCCAGCCATGGGGTGGATAATTTACTAGCTGGTACATTTATTGGATGAATATTATAATAAAATTATTTCAGAAAATATAATTCATATAAAATATTCAGATATATATATATATATATAAAGGGCAAAATTAGGGCACAAAACTGCATAGCCAGTGTATTGTGCTGGACAAAAGGAAATAAAATATTTTAACAGTTGTATTTGGGTTTTGGTATTGTAATTTTTTTTCTTCACTCCTTTCTTCCTTTCCTTTTTTTATTTTTTTAAATAAGTGTTAGGTCCATCTAACTTTTCAACATACAAGGTCCCATGTAGCATTTTTTTCTCTACTTCTTTTTACCTTTTCTAAAACCTTCACTCATTTAAATATGGAACTTTTTGTACTAAACAAAATTCTGGGTCTATAGGATAGAATTGGAAACAGATTTGGGGTCAAGAGGGTATGTGGTGATGGAAGCAGGGTTATAATTTTCTGGGCTTTTCTGACCTGAGGCTGAGAAGAGGGCCTTGTGTAAGTCAGATTTTACTTCCATATAGGGCACTGTATCGTGTTAGTAGTTAAGCTTTGCCTCCCACCTCACCGCCACTCCCCCGCCGCCCCCGGCCCTGTTCAGATACCCTACACCATAACCATATTCAGAGCCCTTTTTCATGCTCGTATACCCTCCATTTGCAAAGTAGAGTTGACAGGCTCTGAAAGACTTGACTTCCCTTTGAGGAAACCATCCCTGTCATCCCAAGAGAGGTCACTCCTGAAACAAGCCATATGTAGAAAATGGTTGTCTTGTGATCTCATTTCTTACGTGGGACAGTGCGTGGCCTCAGAAGTAACCGCACACAGACCCCCGTACCACTGCCGGTCCCGACCACTGAATATCCTTGAATTACTGCATACTGAACTTTGCCTTACTCCTCTCTGGATTTCCTTTTCTATCTCCCAGATTTTAATCCCTCTAGTGAATGTGTAGAATACTTGATTGTAGAGAATTTATACAAAGTATTATTTATATCAGCTTTGCTTTGACTCCTAGAAAGAAGGGATGCTATATTAGGCAAGCAGGCTAGACTTAAGCATTTCACAGACTGTGAGTTGATGCCTTTTGCCTTTTACTATGTGGATCAAAAGCTGTCCCTGAAAAAGTATTGCCTGCATATATATTTACAGATAAATGCAAATATATTTTGGCATAACCCTGGTTCAAGTTTTAGTTTTTCAAGGGAGATTTAAGTCATATGTTTTCTCTGGATTCATAGATTTCCTGATGTGCCAAGATAAATTATAGTAGAATTGCATTCTGATTTAACAAATGTTTATTGAACACTAGTAAAATTAGGTGACATCTAGTTTCCTAAAATTGAAAGATTACTAGACATTAACCCCATCTTCAGACATCCCAGTTGTATTAATCATACATATACACACAACCCGTAGAATGCTACACATACACAAATTAGAGGATTAGTATAGAAGAGAAATACCAATCCTGGAGCAGCAGGAGGAAGGACTTCACCTCTATTCACATAGGTGAAAAGTGCGTGGGAACACATAAAGCCCAAAGGCATGAGATAGCACAGTATATTCTAGGTCTTGGTTGAAGTGGGGAGATAAGCCTGGAGAGATGAGTAGGGTAAAGATTGCAAAAGTTACTGTGTGTCACACTTAGAGAATTTGACCTTGATTATGAAGGCCAAAAGGATTGTTGAAAGTACTCAAGTAAGGAGTGGTATGATCATTTTTTGTTTCACAAGTAGTCTTCTAGCCATAGTGTTGCAAGTGTACTTAACTGGGGAAGAGAGGAAAGGAACTTACGACAGCAGTGGTCCAGGTAAAGGATGATGGGGGACTAAAATCCAGGTGTGGGCACACAAGGAAAGCTGATGACAGACCAGAGACGGAGAGTTGATAGGGTTTGGCGAATGGTGGAATGCCAGGGGCTGACGGGAAGTGAGGAGGACCTGAGGTGTAGCATGGCAAGATGAAAAGTTTCTAAGGAAGAAGTTGTTTTAGGGAGGGGAAGAAGAGGAGTAGTTTTGAACATAATTTTAAGCTGCTTTGTAATGCTGTAACTAGAAATTTAAAAAAAGTTACTGTTCAATTCAGCATGTGTTTAAGAAGAGCATTTTAAGTATGGACCTCCTTTAGGGCAAATATATATTAACGATAAGTGCCGAAACACTATTAAGGATGACTTTAGGGTTGTTTTCTTGCTATTTGAGAAGATCATAAGTGCATATGTAATACCTAAGGATAACAGAGAGCACCTGGTCTCACACAAAAAAATTCAGAACATAGGCAACATTCCAGTTAAAAATTGACATTGTTCTACGTGCAGCTTTTAGGATATTCTTGGACATAATCTTGAACTTTGTCATCTAATTAAACAGAGTCTAAATGTAATTAATAATTATTTAAATTGTACTCAGAAATTGGAGTACAGAAGTCATAGACTTTGCTGCAGTTTAGAAGGCTTTGGAAAATCAAAGTATCTTGCTTTTTAATAAAATGTCTTACTGTCTCAAGTGCTACTGATGCCACTTTCTAATACCCTGAAACGAAATAAGAATAATGATGCAGTCTTTTATGTTTTGTTGATATGCAGGAGCTCACTCTGCCTTAGCTTTATCCTTGACCCTGTTCTAACTGTTCAGTAGGATGGGGGGAATGCAGTGGTTATGGCCATGGTCCCGGAATAAATCTATTTTCTTTGTGTTTTCTCATCTGCTAAGATGAGAAATTAGTGCATGATACAGGCCCTCTGTAAGTGATATCGTCTATCTTGCAGCCTTCTACCCCAAGCCACTTGGTTGTTTAGCTTTTTTTCCCCCTTTCTGTTATATGATTTACTGCAGAATTTATTTGGGGAGGGTTATGAAATTGAGAACAGGGGTCTCCAGCCTCACTGCTTCTGGATTTCACTGCCATTATCTCATAACCTTTCTCCCCAGTCCTTCCTAGTCTTTTTTCTCAGTTTCCTATCCTGGTGATCTGGGATCTGCTCATACTCAAGTAGTTCTGGGTTTCCTGATAGGGACAGAGCAAAACGGTGCTTTTTTCATTTGTATTTTTTGTGCCTTCCTTGTGAGCTCAGATTAAGTTGCAGATTATAAATGCTTTTTTAATAATGATCTTGTCTATGGGTGAAATCAAGAAGTCAAAATTCAAGACTTATAGCATTTTCTTTTTAAGCATTTTTTTTTTTTTTAACTTTACAATATTATATTGATTTTGCCATACATCAACATGAATCTGCCACGGGTGTACACGTGTTTCCAATCCTGAACCCCACTCCCACCTCCCTCCCCGTACCATCCCTCTGGGTCATCCCAGTGCACCAGCCCCAACCATCCGGTATCCTGCATCGAACCTGGACTAGCGATTCGTTTCTTATATGATATTATACATGTTTCAATGCCATTCTCCCAAATCATCCCACCCTCTCCCTCTCCCACAGAGTCCAAAACACCAATACACTATACTAACGCATATATATGGAATTTAGAAAGATGGTAACGATTCTTACTTCTCACTATGGGTAGTTACAGAAATGGTTGGGTATCCCAAAGAGGTAAGGAAGGGACAGCCCTAAGGAAAATCAACTTAGGTGTACTATGACTCTCTGTTAACCAATTAAAGTAGCCTCTAGCCACATGCTCTTTGTGAGCCCACAGTATTTTATGACAGACTGTTCATAAGTGCCACAAGGAGTCTGAGAGTGCAAGCACAAAACAAAACAAAAAAAAGTGGACTAAGCACTAAACATCTAAGGATAGACAGGCTTGACAACGTGTTACATGGATTAAATTAGTTTAATCAAGACCCGAGTAAGCCCGTGTTCATTTACCTTATTTAACATTCTGTACAGATGTATAATTTAATTGAATTATTTAACGTTAATGATAGTTACTAGTTAAGCTCTGATGGATATGTTGGTAAAGAGAATAACCACCCTCAGTCTGTCAGTTTACTAGAATTTTACTTTTGGATTTGGACTTGACTTTCATAAAAAGCAAGAGTGACTTAAATTTTATTTAAAATTAGACTTTTGTTATGTGAATATTTTGGTTTGAGTATTTCAAATTAAAATCAAAGAGTTGTTGATGGACATACAATTTGGATTTTCACTTGTCAGCTGTTCTTTTTCTAAAGCTTCCATTTAGATGGGTTATTACTAAGTAGCAAAAAATTAGTAACTTTTTTTAGTATTTAATCATATATATAATGAAAGTTAAGCTTGAAAATTATTTTTCATTATTAAATTACAGTTTTCATTCCTTATGTTTTAGTTTGCTTTTTATTTCCTAAGTAGTTTTTTAAAATAGCCTACAAAATAAGAATTACAAGATGTATGATGATTTATATACAGAAATTTTAATTTAAAATTTAATCTTAAATTTTAATACAAAATTTATACTACAGAAATATTAACTGTCATTTAATTTATCTTGAGTGAAGCATTTAAGTCACATGACTTAGAAAGGCTTTTCCCCAACTTTAAAGTTTAATACTGTTTGTTGAGGAAAATTACGTTATGTGCTACGGTTATATAATTAAAGTGAAGAGGAAAATACATGAAGGTTATGGATTTTGATACTTCTTTTGTTTAAAAACATATTTGACCTTAGCTAACAGTCTGGGATTTCAAATGGGTGTCAGGTGGATTTGAAAGATTACAGAAGTCTTTCCTTTGTGTTACATTGCATGTTGCCCTTTGGAGAATAAATCGTTACACCTTTTCTTTTGCTTTCAGGATTTTCTCATTCAGCGTTCACCTTCGGTATAGAAAGCCATATCAGTCAGTCCAACATTAATGGTGCCCTCGTCCCACCTGCTGCATTGATTTCTATCATCCAGAAAGGTCTACAGTATGTAGAGGCAGAAGTTAGTATTAATGAGGTAAGGAAGACTTAGTTCAAGTACTAATTCTTACTCTTAAATGCTTCCTTAAATATCTGGTATCTTGCTTGCTCATTCATTATCTGACTTCAGCTTCACCAGGTAAACAAAACTGAAGGACATTATTCCTAATGTGGTGCCAGGGCGCACAGGCAAGGCTGATGGCTCTCAACTATAAGGACCACTATCTTATTGCTTTTTACATGGTTTAATAAGTAAACAGTAAGAAATAATTTTCTTTAAAATAAGAAAATTGTGCTGTGGAATACTGAGACCATAATTGATTGAGAAATTAGAAGATCTTGGGTTATTTGGTTGTACGTGATTTTGGAAGGCACCTGTCTACAGTCTATATGATATAGGTAGTTTAACTCATGTCAGTCAGTTATGGCCTATGAGCCAAAGTCTGCCTACCGCTTGTTTCTGTAACGTTTGCTTGGGGCACAGTCACACTCCTTAAGTTGTGTATTATCTAGCTTTTGTGCTACAGTGGCAGCATTGAGTGGTTGTGACAGAGACCTTAGGTCTGCAAAGCCCAAAATATGCAGAAAGACTCTGCACACCCTGGTATAGCTGGAAATTTTTATACATGGTCAGGATTTGTGGTATATGGAGCTTTTTACCTTATTTTCATTTCAGAGATTAACATATTCCCCTTTCCTTTTGCAGGTATTTTAAAAACTAAAGCATCCATGGTTTCTACATCAGTATTTATTACTATAATTATAGTGTACTAAATTGATTATTTTTTAAATTTCCTCATATCTATAACTGAAAAATCTACTGATACTAAATTAAATGTGTCCTCATTGTCTTTTAGCACTTTGCCTCCCAAAGTATACTTATTGCAGAAAATGATAAAACAATTTCTCCCAGTGGCCAGAGTTGAAGTCTTCATTTTTTCTGAAAAAGATTTTTCTAGATTTAATATAGTACTCCACAATATATCTGTATTGATTTTAATCTTTTTTTTTAAGTTTAAATACTTGCTCCAGCTCCTCAAATACTCCATTATAATCGACAGTTCAGACAGATGTGCAGTGTTTTGTAACTTGGAGCATCCCATCACACCACTTAGTGCGTGTTCACTGGCTTAAGTGAGCCAGGCTTCATTTATGCATGTTTCTAGCTAATATGCACTGTTTCTATTTCTGACTTGCTCTGTGCCTGTGTCTCTTCTCCTGCTTGCTTTAGAACTTATTTATTGTGAACTTCCTAATACCAGTGAGAGGAGCTTTGGAAAATTATAGCAACTTGATAAAATTAAAGAACACTAGCCTGTGAGTTGTAGCTGTACTTCTCAAATGTTACTGTGCATATAAGACTCTCCCCAAAAGCTTGTTAAAACAGAGATTCCTGAGCCCTTTAGAGATTTTGATTCTGTAGCTTTGAGTCTACATTTCTAACAAGTTTCCAGGTGATGGTGGGACTGTTGGTCCTTGGATTGCGCTTTGAATAGCACCAGTTAACAAATTCCAGCTGTGAAAGTCTTTAAATCTTATTGTGCTCATATTTCAACAGTAGTAAAATGAGGGACTTACCTGGCATTCCAGGATTAAGATTTTGCCTTCCAGTGGAGTGGCATGGGTTCAATCCCTGGTCAGGGAGCTGACCTACCTGCTTTCGGGCCAAAAAAACAACACACAAAACAGAAGCAGTATTGTAACAAATGCAACAAGGTCTTAAAAACAATAACAGTAGTAAAATGAGGTGATTGTATGTATTAATGTCTATTGATATTGATGTCTATTTCTGCCTTAATATTTTAATTAAATCACAAGAAACTTTTGCATTCAGCAAAACTATTTTAAAAGTTTTTAGTTTTAAAGAAGTATTTACCAAAATGTGGCACCAAATCTCTTATCATTTTATTAACTATCCCACATTACTTTTGACTAACAGAACTTTGGAATATAATTGAAAGCCTTTTTACCCTCCAGGCCTATTTTTTTTTAATTCCTTTCACTATTTCAGCTTTGATCTGTGCAACACTTAACAGTAAGAATTGGGTGAGGAAGACAGTTGGAGCAGCTGTTTACAGTGCTTCCTTTAGTTTCCTTCTTCCCTCCCGGTTCCTTCCTTCCTTTCTTACATGCACTCAGGAAATTACCTAAAAGTGTTTTTTCTTGGAATGATGATTTTCTGCTGTTAACTTGTATGAATACAAATTACTCTAAATGTGTTACCTTTGATTTTTCTTCTCACAATTTTTCAAATCCAGGATGGTACCTTGTTTGATGGTCGACCAATAGAGTCTCTGTCACT
The DNA here is from genome assembly GCF_032452875.1 of Bos javanicus. Lineage (NCBI taxonomy): Eukaryota > Metazoa > Chordata > Mammalia > Artiodactyla > Bovidae > Bos > Bos javanicus. Next base: position 90,167,560 of record NC_083868.1, read on the forward strand.
GATAGATGCCGTAATGCCTGATGTAGTACAAACAAGACAACAAGCTTATAGAGATAAACTTGCACAGCAACAAGCAGCAGCTGCTGCAGCTGCTGCAGCTGCGACAAACCAACAAGGATCTGCAAAAAATGGAGAAAACACAGCAAATGGGGAGGAGAATGGAGCACATACTATAGCAAGTGAGCTGAAAGAAGAATCTTTTTAAGTTCCATTAAAAAAGAAACTTGCTTTATGGGGATGCCTCATTTTAGCTGAACTAATACTGTCTATTTAATTTTTGCCAACTTGTTCCCCTAACTTGTATCACACAATTCAGATTTTTATGCTTAAAGCTCCATAAAGCTAGATTTACTTTCATGGACCTTATTTTCATTCTTTTTAAAAAAATATTTAGAAACCGTTTTTTTTTTTTTTTTTTTTTTTATTGTTAGGTGAACTTTGTGTCTGCATTTGATTTCTAAATATAATTTATAACAGTAGTCATTAACAGATACAATAAAGCTTTGGCATGGAGATATAAAGGCAACTCGATGTTATATGAATGATATCAGCAACCCCTACTGGCAGAAATTCAGAATAGTGTTGGCATGGATTATATTTAATTCAAACTATTTTATCATTTTTAACTGTGTTTGGGCCTAACCTTTCACAGTCTTCCTCTAGTCCTGCTCCCCCATCTCTGAACACACACTTAGATGCACATCTCTTTTTTAAAAATTACATTCATATTTAACTAAAGATTGGAATTTATTTTTCATGTGATAAATTCTGTATAGTCATTTTCGACATTACCTGACATAGTGGAATAAGAAAGTTACACTCTATCTGCTGGTTAGGAATTCCTTTTTTCCCCCAATATGCTGTGATATTATTACCTAACTGGAATTTTCCATCTGTTTCTCATGATGCAGATAATCATACTGATATGATGGAAGTGGATGGGGATGTTGAAATCCCTCCTAATAAAGCAGTTGTGTTACGGGGCCATGAATCTGAAGTTTTCATCTGTGCCTGGAACCCCGTTAGTGATCTCTTGGCATCAGGGTATGTTTCTCAAAGTGAAATTAAAATGGATTTCTAAAAGTATTTTACTGAAATATTGCATGTTCTACAAATACATTGTTTACACTTTCAGGTTTTTGTTGTTGCTTGTTTGTGGTCATTTTACCCCATAAATGTTTATTTCTTCATAAAGTAATGTTAGAGTTTTTAAACTACTGCCTCAGGAGTGATTTTGGCATCTCCAAAATGGAGACTGAGAAAAATACTGGAAATGGAAATGCCTGATAGTCTAATTTGTATTTGCGTCATTAATAACAGAATGTAAATTTGTTGCCTTGATTTCTGTAATACTTGAGAATATCATGAAAATTTAAAATAAGTTGCATACTTTATAGGTCTGGAGACTCAACAGCAAGAATATGGAATCTTAGTGAAAACAGCACGAGTGGCTCCACACAGTTAGTGCTTAGACATTGTATACGAGAAGGAGGGCAAGACGTCCCAAGCAACAAGGATGTGACGTCGCTAGATTGGAATGTGAGTATCACTGTATTGTCCATGATGGATGTAGTTACTAACATACGTAACCTCTCTGAGCCTCAAACTAGTGGCAGGGTATGTCTGTGTGTTCAGGTATTTTTGAATTTCACTAATAAGAACAGCAGACTAGGAGTCCCCAACCCAAAATGTGTTAAAAGCAAAGACTGGCCCTCGAGCAGTTGGAACAAGGTTCATCTTCCAGCCTCAGTTTCTCTAGCTGTAGAATGACTCTGTACTTCGTTGTCATCACATGTAAAGTAGGAGTGTATTAATGGTCTTACATAAATCAAATAATAAATGGAAACCAATAATAGGCACGTACTAAGTTCTTAATGGGCTTCCCTGATAGCTCAGTTGGTAAAGTCTGAAATTCAGGAGACCCAGTTCGATTCCTGAGTCAGGAAGATCCCCTGGGGAAGGGAAAGGCTACCTTCCAGTATTAATTAAGTTCCTAACTACTAAGTCCTTTGTTAGGGGTAGAAGAGAAATCTATGTAATAGAAACATAGTTTTGTTTCTCTCATTTTGCTGTTAATTGATGAAAACTTCATTGCCAGCTGCTTTTTAGGAACTGTTAGTCTAGATTATAAGCTTTATTCTAGCTGTAGGACTCTTAGAATTCTTATTCTATATATGATTCAATATCTTTGATTACTTTTACTTACCAGAAAATTTGATTTAACTATTGATAAAGCTCCATCCTTTCAGTTTCAAATATATACTTAACAGCTTTTTTTGCTACCATTCCCATAAGTAATTTGCGGGAAATTAGCATTTTAAAAGTTTCTGTATCTTTTCCTTTATTCCATGTTGTCTTTTTTCTTCTTTGTAACTTTATGTTCATTTTTTTAACACCCTCCCACTCCCCCAACTCTGGTTCTAGTAACTTCTTAGACTGTTATCAGTGTCATAAAGAATTTTAGAGGTCAGCTGTCCTTTTCTTAGCAAGTGGACATCCTTTCCTTCTCTGACCTCTGTTTTAACAACATTTTGTGGGGTTTTTCAAAGTATCTTCTAAATCTCTTTCCAAGAAATAAGATCTGTCTTTCAAAGTGATTACACTATCAGAAGTTCTTAGTTACTATGAAATTCTTCCAGAACTCATGATAAGTGTTCTTTTCTAAATTTCCAACAATGTATTTACCCTTTCCCACCTATAAAGTTGAGAATTCCAAACGGTGTTATTTGATTGTAGGGTCAGAACTAAGAATTCCGTTCTTAAAATGGGACCTTACTATATCATAGGCCAAAGGCCTTATAGCCTTCTTAGGCTGTTTGGCTCAGAGACCATGTTAACTTAGTGCAATTTATAGTTTACACTGAAAAGGATTGTTAACAAATGATTTGTTGAGCTTGGTGTTTCTGAACTGCAAGTTAAAGCTTTTGAAAGTATAGACTTTTGGAAGATTTATTATTTGCTATGAACTTAAGTCTTCCCCTTGAAGGAGAAAATGTTATTGTTGTTTAATGGCTCATTTCCATGGCTAAAGCAGAAGCCTGTGAGGTAGCTGTTCCTTATTAGTCTCCTACTTTACTAGTGGTCCATGGTCTAAAACCATTAGTTTAAAGGAAACTTTGCATTGTGCAGAGTTTGGAAATAAACTTGTGCTGTTAGCTTCAACATTGCTCCTTCTTCCTTAGATAGAACTATAGGGGATTTCCAGATCCTAGCAGAACTGAATCTGCATCGTCTACAAACAGCATTTGTTTCTCACTTAACTGTACAGCTAGATGACTGGAGAGGTCTGAAAAGGTGATCTTGTTTTTATTTCTCTTACCAAAAAAAGCATCAGAAAGTACTGAGTGAGGCAGGATTTCATTGTCTCTCTCCTGTAATGTTTACTCATCTCAGCAATAGTCTGTGTAATGTACTCCGAAACTTGCATTTCCACAGAGTAGGCTAGATCTTAGCAAGTCCTGCCGTTGTACTGTTATTCAAGGCAAGACACCGTAGGAAATTTTAAGATTAGAGAAAACGTTAAAGATTTCTCCTCATAGTAGAATAGTTCCGGACAGTTGTGCTCACTTCGTTAGCTATAAAGTCAGCCTACACTCTTTTCTAACTCGTGTGTGTGTGTGTGTGCATTGCTATTTGAATTGGTACAGGAAAAAATTAACGAAAGAAATGTTTAATGTAGTGATGTTTAAGAATCTGATCATCTGAAACAATATTGTTTGGAACACACACACAGTTTAGACAGTAAAAGACTTAGAGGAAGGACAATATGAGAACTTTTAATCATAGTGAAACATTTTGGAAGATTTTGATTTTGATTGAATACCTTTATTAAATCGTAAGGTTAAGATTTTGATGTCCTTTCTAATCCCCCACCCGATCCCCACCTTTAGTCCTGGGCCTTTGTGAGAGCACAGTAAGTAGACCTTAGCACCTGTAAGAGCGGTGATAATCCTGCTCCCAAGCAGTTACTGCCCTTCCAAGACTGGGGTGTGAGGCCTGCACCCTGACTGAATGCTGCCAAAATATTAGCTTCACAGCATCAAGGGTGTTCTGTAGGCCTTTTCTCGCACTTCTAAATAGGCAAAGCTGAAGGTCTTGAAGCAGAGAATGTTCCAGACCTGCTGTACTTGGGATTAAACATAATATATTCTAATAAAAATTAAATACCCTTTCTGGGTTATATAATTGAAAGAAATGTGTTTCTCCAACAGAGTGAAGGTACACTTCTAGCAACTGGTTCTTATGATGGGTTTGCCAGAATATGGACTAAAGATGGTAAATAAAGCATTTTTTTTCCCACTTGTTTTTTACTGTTGATCCAAATTATAAAGCTTAAAGTAATTTTAATGTTTTTCCTTTTGAATTTTAGGTAACCTTGCTAGCACTTTGGGGCAGCATAAAGGCCCCATATTTGCATTAAAATGGAATAAGAAAGGAAATTTCATCCTAAGTGCTGGAGTAGACAAGGTAATTAGCTTCTATAAAAGTTAATTTGTTAAAGAGTATACTTGAGAGTACTATTCTCCTCTGCTAATCACATAAGTAATAAAACATTCATATTTGGGAAATTCACATGTGAATTTATGTTAGGAATAGAAATGGTTTCTTAGATTTTCTGTCAGCTCATTCTTAAATCTGTGCAGATGCCTTTTATTCTTATCTGTGTGACCACTCTTCATTGTTTTGGAATTTGAGCCATAGTGAAGTCATATATCTGATACTCTTCATTGCTTTTCTGTAGTTTTTAGTTAATTGCATCAGTGTGGATGCTCTGGAGTGATTTCATGGGAAATCTTAGAGTCAGTCTGTTAGCTGAACTCCTAATGTTTAATTGAAAATGCAAGAAATATAGGGTTTTTCCAGCTTTCACCTAACATGGCTGGTAAACATGAGTAGGTTGAAATCATTTGTTATTTCTCTTTCATTTTAAAGTTATTTCCTTTAGCACACATCCCAGAGAAGATTGTTTTATAATAGAGGAAAGTACATGCCCATAGTTACCTGTATATTGTCAAAAAGGGAAGTAGGCAAAAAGGAAGAATATGAAGGTGGCCAGGAAGGGCAGGGGAAAGCCTTCTTACTAGTTACTGCCATTCTACAATACTTATGACCCCAAAGTTATAAAATTAGTGATGGGAGGGTATTAGTGGAATTGTGAATATATCCATTCAGATGTATATGTTATACTTTGCTGTAATATAAAAAACATTGTTTTAATTATTGTCAGAATTAAACCTGTCTTTATTTATAAATGTGAGCTTTAAAAATCTTAATATTGAGAATTAGCTGATTATAATATTAACCAAAAATTTACCTCCTCAAGCTACACAGCAATAAAAATCTGACATTAAATACACGACTACAATGGAGTTTCTCAATCGAATATAATGTTTGGTACTTACAGACAGCCAGTAATTGTTACTTGAAGTAAGTTAACTGATGAAAAGTCACCAGGGTAGAATCAAACTGCTTAACAGTTTAATTTCAACATCCTTTCCCTGCTCCCAGTGGAATATAGCCTCATTGTACTAAAACTAAATGTTAAATGTGCTCTGACATTTCATATTGCTTTAATATGATGAGGCATTTATGTATATATGATAAACTTAGCAATATATTTTTCTTTTCTATTTTAGACTACAATTATTTGGGATGCACATACTGGTGAAGCCAAGCAACAATTTCCTTTTCATTCAGGTAAATCTTCACAGTTTACATGAGAACTGTTGGAACTTTCTTCTGTTTTCCTAATTAAACTTTTAATAGCATATAGTTCATCTAAAATCTTGAACTATCAAATGTAAGTTTTGTTACTAGTCCTTTGAGGAGTTGATGTTCAGTGGCTTTCAGATAATTAATCATCAGAGGATCATCAAATGTTTTCTGTGAAATGTACCATAAAGCATTTTCAGCCTGGTGCCGTTAGAGTTGGTAATATTTAATGGTAAGAACATAGATTTTTGATCCAGGATGTCTAGGTGTGCTTGTGAATCCCACTCCACTTAACAAGCTTCAAGATTGAGTCATTGAACCTTTCTGAGCCGTATTTTCTGTCTGTAAACGAGGGATAAAAATAATACTGTTTGAGTAAGTGTGTAAGACTAATACATATATATGAAAATACTGCATAAACTTCTACAGATTTAGGTATTGTCATGTTTTATTTTATGTATCTAAATCAGTCCTCTTGCTTACCTAAAATAAAAATTATAAGGTTTTACCGATATTGCTGGAACTTTGGTGCTTCATATATTTTCTTTTAGGAAATAATTTGATACTTAAATCAGATAAATCTGATCTCCAAAATAGTGCGCTTCTTTCTCCATGATATATGGCCATGCAGCAGAGCATACATCCTGATGTGTAGAGACACTTTGATTTTAGTACCAACACTCTTGTGCATCCTAGAACTTTGTTCCTGCTTTCGGGGGGGTTTCTGAGAACAGAAACTGATGTTAAACTGGAACAAGATCCCTAATAATGTTTAGAACAGTAGTTTTAGTACTGCCTAATTTAATTACATCATGCAAGATTGTGTTGTGGTTGGAAAGAGTTGTAAATTGGAGGCTGAGTTAAGTAATTCTGGTTATTTTCAAGGCTTTGGTACTATCCTTTTTACACTCAGTGGCACAGTGTTACCTTTAAAACTGAAATGCAAAGCTTTTGGCATTTTGCTTTTTTGTATTTCTCTATTTAGTGTGATTCGATAAGTCAAATAAGGCACAAAAGATTTTTCAGTAGTGTCTGAGTGGCATAATTTTGCAAGTATTATGTTAAACAATTCAACTTGATTAAAGCTTATCACATTAATAAGTATTTATTTACACATCAGTTTCTGTTTACCTGTTTTAATCCCTTTCCGCCTTTGCTTCTAGTCCTCAACCAGATAGAATTCTCTTAGACCTCTGACCATTCTGCCTAAAGATTTTTCCTAAATCCTAGGAGTGATGGAAAATTGAAATAAGTGGGTGTGGCATCGTTATGAGTTGCTTTATAATGTGTGCCACCTTTCTGTTGGAGGTAATGCTCTTTATACACGATCCCATTTAGTCTTGGTTACAACCCAAAGACACTGTACAGGAGACAGGGATCAAACCATCCCCAAGGAAAAGAAATGCAAAAAAGCAAAACGGCTGTCTGGGGAGGCCTTACAAGTAGCTGTGAAAAGAAAGAGAAGCAAAAAGCAAAGGAGAAAAGGAAAGATATAAGCATCTGAATGCAGAGTTCCAAAGAATAGCAAGAAGAGATAAGAAAGCCTTCCTCAGCGATCAATGCAAAGAAATAGAGGAAAACAACAGAATGGGAAAGACTAGAGAGCTCTTCAAGAAAATTAGAGATACCAAGGGAACATTTCATGCCAAGATGGGCTCGATAAAGGACAGAAATGGTAGGGACCTAACAGAAGCAGAAGATATTAAGAAGAGGTGCCAAGAATACACAGAAGAACTGTACAAAAAAGATCTTCACGACCGAGATAATCACTATGGTGTGATCACTCACCTAGAGCCAGACATACTGGAATGTGAAGTCAAGTGGGCCTTAGAAAGCATCACTACGAACAAAGCTAGTGGAGGTGATGGAATTCCAGTTGAGCTGTTTCAAATCCTGAAAGATGATGCTGTGAAAGCGCTGCATTCAATATGCCAGCAAATTTAGAAAACTCAGCAGTGGCCACAGGACTGGAAAAGGTCAGTTTTCATTCCAATCCCAAAGAAAGGCAATGCCAAAGAATGCTCAAACTACCGCACAATTGCACTCATCTCACATCTAGTAAAGTAATGCTCAAAATTCTCTAAGCCAGGGTTCAGCAATACGTGAAGCGTGAACTTCCAGAGAGAGGTTCAAGCTGGTTTTAGAAAAGGCAGAGGAACCAGAGATCAAATTGCCAACATCCGCTGGATCATCGAAAAAGCAAGAGAGTTCCAGAAAAACATCTATTTCGGCTTTATTGACTATGCCAAAGCCTTTGACTGTGTGGATCACAATAAACTGTGGAAAATTCTGAAAGAGATGGGAATACCAGACCCCCTGACCTGCCTCTTGAGAAACCTATATGCAGGTCAGGAAGCAACAGTTAGAATTGGACATGGAACAACAGACTGGTTCCAAATAGGAAAAGGAGTACATCAAGACTGTATATTGTCACCTGCAGAGTACATCATGAGAAACGTTGGGCTGGAAGAAGCACAAGCTGGAATCAAGATTGCCGGGAGAAATATCAATAACCTCAGATATGCAGATGACACCACCCTTATGGCAGAAAGTGAAGAGGAACTAAAAAGCCTCTTGATGAAAGTGAAAGAGGAGAGTCAAAAAGTTGGCTTAAAGCTCAGCATTCAGAAAACTAAGATCATGGCATCTGGTCCCATCACTTCATGGGAAATAGATGGGGAAACAGTGGAAACAGCATTGGACTTTTATCTTTTTGGGCTCCAAAATCACTGCAGATGGTGATTGCAGCCATGAAATTAAAAGACGCTTACTCCTTGGAAGGAAAGTTATGACCAACCTAGATAGCATATTCAAAAGCAGAGACATTACTTTGCCAACAAAGGTTCGTCTAGTCAAGGCTATGGTTTTTCCTGTGGTCATGTATGGATGTGAGAGTTGGACTGTGAAGAAGGCTGAGTGCCAAAGAATTGATGCTTTTGAAGTGTGGTGTTGGAGAAGACTCTTGAGAGTCCCTTGGACTGCAAGGAGATCCAACCAGTCCATTCTGAAGGAGATCAGCCCTGGGTGTTCTTTGGAAGGAATGATGCTAAAGCTGAAACTCAGTACTTTGGCCACCTGGTAAGAAGAGTTGACTCATTGGAAAAGACTCTGATGCTGGGAGGAATTGGGGGCAGGAGGAAGAAGGGACAACAGAGGATGAGATGGCTGGATGGCATCACTGACTCTATGCACGTGAGTCTGAGTGAACTCCGAGAGTTGGTGATGGACAGGGAGGCCTGGCGTGCTGCGATTCATGGGGTTGCAAAGACCGAACTGAACTAACTGAACAACCCAAAGAGGTAGATGATGTAGAAGTCATTTTACAGATAAAAAGCCATTTTACCTGTGATATTCTTTCCTGCCATGCTTTTTTTATTTTTTAAATGGCTTTATTGAGGGAGATGTGTGTATGTCCAGTTCCTCCGTATCCGTGCCAGCACTTGGTATATGATTAGTCTTTTTAATTGTGTCCACTCTAATGAGTGTGTAGTGATATCTCACTGTGGTTTTATTTGTAGTTCCTAATGATTAATGATGTTGAGCATCTTGTCATGTGTTAATTTATCATCTGTAGATCTTCTTTGGTGGCGTATCTTTTTCTTTTGCTTGATATAGAAGTTGAGGTCACGGATTTGAAACCTTTCTACTTTTCTAGTGGGGATCTGACATTCAGTGCTATAAATTTACCTCTAACTACTACTTGGAGAAGTCAATGGCACCCCACTCCAGTACTCTTTGATTGGAAAATCCCATGGACGGAGGAGCCTGGTAGGCTGCAGTCCATGGGGTCGCTAAGAGTCAGACATGACTGAGCGACTTCACTTTCACTTTTCACTTTCATGCATTGGAGAAGGAAGTAGCAACCCACTCCAGTGTTCTTGCCTGGAGAATCCTGGGGACGGGGGAGCCCGGTGGGCTGCCATCTATGGGGTCGCACAGAGTTGGACACGACTGAAGCAACTTAGCAGCACTACTTAGTGACATCTCACAGTTTTTCAGATATTGTAATTTCATCCAGTTCAGAATACTTTTTGAAGTAATTTTGATTCAGTGTATTAATTTATGAATAATTGGAAAACTTTTCAAGGTCTTTGTAGCATTGCTTTCTAATTTTTAATAAAAAATATTCATTTTATTTTTGATTGCACTCGGTTGGTTGCTGTGTGCAGGCTTTTTCTAGTTGTGGAGATCGGGGGGTACTCGTTACGGGGCATGGGCTGCTTGTCGCGGAGTGTGGGCTCTGTGGTGTGTGGGCTTCAGTGTTTGAGGCTTGCAGGCCCCAGAGCACAGGCTTTGAGTAGTTGTGGCGCATGAGCTTTTTGCCCTGCAGTATGTGGGCTCTTTCACGGGCCAGGAATCGGAGGAACCCAGTGTCCCCTACATTGTAAGGTGGATTCTTAACCACTGGACCACCAGCGAAGCCCACTTTCTAATATAATTCTATTGTTCCTACAAATGTCATGAGGGTCAAGTTGTTTCATAAGGTTGTTCAAATCTTTTATAGCCCTAAATGATTGTTCTGTCTACTTATACCACCTGTTACTGAGAGAAGGGTATTGAAATCATCAATAATAATTGGAAAACACAGTTTCTAATTTCTTCTGTCAATTTTTGCTTTATGTATTTTGAAACAGTGCTAATAAGGACATTAACATTTAGGAATGTTGCATACTCATGTTGATCCATTTATCATTTTGTTAATGAGCCTCTTTTTTTTTTTTTTTTCATTTTGTTTTTTGTGCTCTGCAATCTACTTAATCTGATGTTAATGTAGCCCTTCAAGTTTCTTTTGGTTAGTGTTGGCATGGTATATATTCCTCCATACTTTTACATTTGAAGTGTAATTTATGTAGGCATCATTTATTGCTTGTTTACTGAATATCAACCGCTGCCTTTTAATGGCAATATTTAGGCTCTTTACATTTAATGTAACTATTGATATGATTGCATTTAAATTAATCATATTTCTATTTATCTCTTCTTCTTTTCCTGTTTTCCACTTTCATTTGGATCATATGAATATTTTTATGACTACATTTTTCCTCCTTTGGTGGGCTATTAACTATAAATCTTTTATTATAGTGGTTGCATCAGGATTTATAGTACACATTTTTAACTTAGCACTATATACTTTCAAGTGATATTTTAAAGAGATTAAATAATAATAATTTTTACTCATAGTTACCATTTCCAACTGTTCATTTCTTTGTGTAGATGCATACACATCTAATTCATCTAGTATCATTTATTTTCTGCCCAAACTGCTTTAACATTCCTTATAGTGCAAATGTAACGCTGATGAATTCATTCTATATATATGAACAAGTCTGTATTTCACCTTCATTATTGAAAGATTTTGTTGTTGTTGAGTATAGAGTTCGGGGGTTGACAGGATTTTTTTCTTTCTGTACTTTAAAAAAATATTGCTGTGTTCTCTTATTTACAGTATTTTCACTTTGAACTTGTTCCAGTTTTCATCCTTAACGCTTGTAGTAATTTGTCTTGTTTTATCTGGCTGCTTTTAAGGTTTTTCTGCTTATAAATGATTTGGTGCAGTTTGAATATGTTGTGCCTTAGTTCAGTTTTCTTTGTTTCTTGACCTTGAAGCTTCTTGGATGTCTTCATGCATAGTTTCCTTCAAATGAAAAATTTTTTTTGACCATTATTTTTAAGAAATATTCTACTTCCTCCCCACATTTTTTTTCACTTGAAGTTTTGAATGTGTTTATTAGTCTGCTTGATTTCCCATAATACTCTTCATTTTTTTATCCAGTATTTTTTTCAGGTGTGCTCATTCGTGTCCAACTCTCTGTGACCCCATGGACTGTATCACCCACCAGGCTTCGAAAGGGCAAGAATACTGGAATGGGTTGCCCTTTTGAACCCACATCTCTTGCGTCTCCTGCATCCGCAGGCAGATTCTTTACCACTAGCACAACCTGAGAAGTGGGATAATTTCTATGCTGTTTTTCAAGTTTTCAACTTCTTTTCTTCTAAGTATTTGTGAACTTTGTTCTGGCACATTGTTAAATTACCTGGAAACGGTCTGATCCTTTGGGTCACGCTTACGAAACTTGTTAAATGGCAGGGAAACAGTGCTCAGTGTAGAGCTAATTATTTCCTGGTACTGAGGCAAGAACCTAGATGTACTCAAACCAGTGTTCCCTGAATCAAAAGGTTTTCTAGCCTGCTGTGCATTTCCAGTCTTGAGTATCAGGCATTGTGTCTTCTAATCCTTTTCAGTGGTTCTTTCCCAAGGCTCAGCTAGTACTTACGCTGATTAGAATAGCTAACTATGTGAGTTGGGCCCGCTGCAGGTCTTTAGAATTCTGTCTGCATAGCTCTCTCCTTTCTTGTGCTGTGAATTCTAGGTGCCTGTGGCTCTCTAGATTCTGAGCTTTATCTCTTCCCCTCAGGAATTTCATTAATTTCTTCCTTAGGGAAATTCCTCTTCCATGGGCCAAGATCTGGACATTTTTCTAAATCATATATGATCAGTTAAAGGTACATTGTTGGTTGATTTCTTTCTCTCAAGAACCACTGTCCTTTGTTGTCTCATACCCAGAGTCTTCCCTGGTGGCTCAGATGGTAAAAAAAAATCCTTTGCAATGCAGGAGACCCAGGTTTGATCCCTGGGTCAGGAAGATGCCCTGGAGAAGGGAATGGTAACCCACTCCAGTCTTCTTGTCTGGAGAATTCCATGGATAGAGGAGCCTGGCAGGCTGTGGTCCGTGGAGTCTCAAATAGTCGGACACAACTGAGCAACTAATGCTAGCACTAACCCAGAGTCTTGAACTGTCATTTCATACATTTTGTAAGTGTTTGGCTATTTTGGGCAGGAGGTAAATTTGTTTCCTGTTACCCCATCTTGACCAAGAATGGAAGTCTACCATGCTTTTAAAATTACCATATTCTAATTCCTATACTGTATTTTCATTCATATACTCTTACGTAAAGCATAAGTCATGATTATAGATGAATTAACCGTTTCATATTCATTAGGATAGCTATAAAAAATAACAGTATTCATAATGATGTGGAGAAATTAGAATCCTTATACTTTGTTAGTAGGTATGTAAAATGGTACATTTGTGGAAAAGAGTATGACAGTTCCTCAAAAAGCTAAACATAGAATTACCATATGACCCAGCAGTTCTCCTCCTAGGTAATTGAATTGAAGGCAGGAACTTGAATGAATTCATAGCAGTATTTATAGCATTGTTCACAGTAGCCAGTAGCCAAAGGGTGAGAACAACACACTGTCCATGAGCAGATGAGTGGATGAACTGAATGGGGTCTCTATATACATGGATTATTATTGAGCCATAAAAAAAATGAATTTCTGGTACATGCTGCAACACCAGAGAACTTGTATACCTTATGCTAAGTGAAGTAAATCAGACATAACTTTAAAAGTAAAGATTCAAGAGTACAGAGGCTGGGAGGAGGGCAAAATGAAGAGTTATTGTTTAATGGTTACAGAATTTCTGTTTGGGTGATGCAGAACTTTTGAAAATAGTGGTGATTGTACAATATTGTGAATGTAATTGATACAGCTGAATTGTACACTTAATTAAATGACAAATTTCATGTTATGTATGACCACAATATTTTAAAACTAATGTAATATGCTAAAAGCCATTGAATTGCACACTTTAAATGGATGAAATGTATGATACATGAATTATATCTTAGCGAAGCTGTTTTTTTAAAAAGGCAAATGAATATTAAATGCCTTTTCCCCTTCCCTCATAGGTTTATTTATTACCTTTCTGGATTATGAAAGATGCATGGGTTAACAAAAAAATAAATCAGAATTGGAGGACACAGAGATTGAATCTTAGTTCCAGGACTTTTTTTTTTTTTTTTTGCTGCACCTTGCAACTTGCAGGATCCTTGTTCCTCAACCAAGGATCAGACTCATGGCCCCTGCAGTGGAAGAGCAGAGTGCTAACCACTGGACCACCAGGGAATTCCAGCTCCAGAAATTTAGAAGATTGTGTACCCTCGGCCAATTAACTTTTCTTAGCCTTTTTCATCATATGAAAAATGAAACCAATAATAGTAAATATACCTCTCACATATTACCTACATAAAAATATATTTTATGTTAGAGATGTATTTCTGTCCTGAAGGACTTATATTACCTAGAGTCATTTTTAAATTTTAGGAATACAGAGTAAGGAGGTATGGGTTCTTAGATCATACCAACCTATAATCATTGTATCTTATGAGCCAAGCATATCACAGAACATTAATCATACAACTCGTGTCTTAGCATTCTTCAGCTTCCTTCAGTTGTCTTTACCCAGTTATACAGTTGGTTTTTGTTTTTGTTTGAACCTAATGGTGTATTTGTTTAAATACCGTTTCTGATTTTCTCAGCCACCTATCTAATGTTTTCAGATGATGCTCTGTCAAATTGATACCCTGGTGGAGCACAACAGATACTTGGCCTTCTTCATAGCGTTGTATTATATAACATTTAATTGTCCTTTAAATTATTTACATTTTTGTCACACACACACACAATTTTTTTTTTTGGTGGGGGGGTTGCACTGGGTCTTCATTGCTACACACAGGCATTCTCTAGTTGCAGCAAATAGGGGCCACTCTTGGTTGTGGTGTGTGAGCTTCTCATTGCAGTGGCTTCTCTCTTTGCAGAGCACAGGCTCAGTAGTTGTAGTACATGGGCCTGGTAGCTCCGCAGCCTGTGAAATTTGCCCAAACCAGGGATCAAACCTGTGTCCCCTGCATTGGCAGGCAAACCCTTATCTACTCTTCTACCAGGGAAGTCCTTTCCCACACTTCTTAACACTGTAATAAATTATCATATAAGCATTTTGTTAAAATTATTTTTCAAAATTTTATCTTAATAATATTTAATGTCAAAATGAAGGTGTAGTTACTGATTCCAAAGCAGAAAGACAAAATCTAAACCAGGTAATTCAAGAAAGGGAACATAATATAAGGAAACTCTAGCAGAAGTCTTACAAGAGTGAAGAATAGAGAAGTAGGAGGTAACTCAGAGTTTAACAACTGCAGTAAACCTAAGACTGTAGAGAAAATGATAGGATCCAACTACCCAGTGGGAATGGTGTCTTTAGCGAGTAGGCTGCCTGGCGAGCATAGGCACCGTGGAGCAATCAGGGTCACTGCCAAAGACCCAGTCTTAAAGAGAGAGGACCACAGAGTTGCCTGTCTACCGTCTTTCTCCTGACCTTGGACTTCTGACAGTTTCTTCCACTGAATGAGCCCATCTGGGGTACTGCAGGCGTGGGGACCTGGAATATGTGGTGTCCTGGTGGCAGAGAAGGGCAGGGCAGAGCGAGGTGAGGAGTGGGCTGAAGATAAGCTCACAGAGGAACGGTTGTCTACATTGCTCCAAGAGGTTGTGGTGCACATGAACACCAGCATACCAGACATAGTGCCGATCAAAGTGGGCCAGTGTTTTTACTCACTGACTTAGTTGGATTCTCCAGGAAGCAGGATGGGAAAGAGGAAAGGAGCCAAGGAAGGGAACAGTTTCTGGTGACAAAGGTCTAGGGTCAACCTAATTCATGCAGGGCTCTGAAGTGTTTGTTATATATCAGGATTTTCCTTGTCTTGCCAGGCGTGCTTCATTTTTGATTCTCACCTTTCCCCCAACCACCTACTGCCTGCTCTAAATGCAGTGTTTTTGGTGTGCTTCTATTTCTTAACCCAGTTACTTGCTATCATTACCTTAATCTGCCTTGCTAATTATAGAGAAGCTTTGCACTTTGCAACAGGGGAAAATGAGAAAGGAAAGAATCTTTAATCATATCTGAGCTAAAGTATTAAATGCCAGCCAGCTTTTGGACCTCTGAGGTTTTAAATTCAGTGATGTAGGATTTAAGATATATTTGACAAGAATCACTTAGAAGAAAAATGTGTTTGCCAATCATGTAATACTCCCATTTATCAGTTAAGTAGATAGTGGAAATGGTACTTACTCAGTCTAACATTTGTCTGACTTGTAATTTACAAAGTACTTTCCATACACATTATCTAACTTGATGTTCACAATATCCTTGAGTACTAAGCGTAAAGGTTTTTATCCCCATTTTTTAGAAGAGAAAAATAGCCTGAGAGCTGACTTGCTTCTAAGGGCCCATTAGTTAGGGAATAGCAAAACAAGGCTTTGTATCCATTGAACACTCACAGAATTTTAGAAACAAAAGGAAATGTAGCATCACATTTAATTTTAAGAGTCCAGTGCTAGTAATTTACAGAGCAAGCTCTCAGGAACCCTCATCTCCTGGTTACCAGGCCAGTGTACTTTCTGTTAGGCTGTGTCTCACAGAGAGACAACCAAACTGAACTGTATTAATATTTGTGATAATTAAGTACCATAATCTTAGAAATTCTATTAATATAAAACGAATAAAGCAAATCATTTAAGTTCTTAATGTCCAACAGCGTTTTAAAACTAAAGCACCTAGATTTCAATCCCATGTGGAATGAATGCAAACCTGGCTTTTTCCTTTGCAGCACCAGCATTGGATGTCGACTGGCAGAGCAACAACACTTTTGCTTCTTGCAGTACAGATATGTGCATTCATGTCTGTAAATTAGGACAAGACAGACCTATTAAAACATTCCAGGGACACACGGTGAGAAACTTCTTTTTTCTCCCTCCTTGAAAGCAATTATGATGAATAAGTAATGTTTCAGAGTGGTTTTGAAGTATGTATGTTTAATACCCAAAGAACAACCAAGTCTATGAAGTGAAAATGTGAATGTTTACTATTATTTTTAGAATGAAGTAAACGCTATCAAATGGGACCCAACTGGCAATCTCCTGGCATCCTGTTCTGATGACATGACCTTGAAGGTAATTCAATAGGAGGGAGGAAGGGGGCTGAGGAGTTACACAGTGTGGCTGCTCTGGCCGTTTTAAGATTGCTCAGAATGTGTCTCTTGTAGTTGGGAATTAATGATACTAAGATTTGTGCTATTATAAATTGTCTTTGCTAGTAACGAGTCATATATTGGTACAATGAAAGGTTATTTGCTCATGTAAAGATCTGACTCATAGGTAGTGAATGAAGATCTTTGTAGGATTCATGGATTTGACTAATATTCTGAGCAATGTATTAATTGGATTTTTGCTGTGGTGTGAATATATATCACCCGTGCTGGGAAACTGATGTGTAGTGGATATATAGCTTAATTGGTGAGTGAGCATAGTTGACATTTCAGAATTCACGTCTCATTATGAGTCTACATTTTTCTTGTTGTATAACTAAAAGCAAAAACTAACACCTAGCCCCTGTGTATATCACATACCAGAATTAAGGGGGGGAAAAGCTTTCTGAGATAAAGAAAAATACAATTTTCAAAATTAATGAAGCTTGAACTCTATACTTCATCATTAACTCTACTAAAAATAATTTACCTTTGACTTTCCAATGCCACTGACTACAAACATGATAACCTTTATAGATAGGATAATCATGAAGGAAAACTGCTTTTCCTCTTCCCAGGAACAGATTAAATGTAACCTTGGTAACCTGGTGAGTTTTTTTTTCCTTAAATACCAGCTGTGTTTTTAGTTAGGTTTTCTCAAGTCTGGACTCCCTTGTAAGCGTTGCTGATAAAAATGCTTTTCTTCACACTTTTATTTGTGAGATTACTTTGCAAGTGTGTGTGTGCATGCATGAGCACACACGTGCTCACTCAGTCGTGTGTGAGGACTATTAGCCCACCAGGCTCCTCCATGGAATTTTCCAGGCAAGAATACTGGAGTGAGTTACCATTTCCTGCTCCAGGGATTGAACCTGCATCTCTGTGTCTCCTGCATGAGCAGGCAGATTCTTTACCACTGTGCCACCTGGCACCCTTGCATGCACATACCTTATGCTTATAAAATGAATAAAGAACAAAGAACTTCTTTGGGAGCAGAGTGTGGCACATACAAGGAAATGAAAGAAGGCCGGTAGCTACTCTCAGCTACTGATTTGCAGTTCAAGAGGTAACGTTTGAATTAGAACATGTTCGAGGTTTTTGTTGTTGTTATTCTAAGAATAATAAAAGGTCAGAATTTTAAAGCAGAAGCTATAAGGATGAATAATGTCTAGTGAAGCCGTACTTTGAGAAGAAGGAACAGCAGATGAGTGAGAAGATTATGTTTAGCTTGGATAGTGCCTTTGAGTCATGCAAGTGGACGTGCCAGGCTGGTCTGATGCTCAGAGAAGAACTCAAAGTTTGATGTAATCATTCGGGAATTCTCAATAGACAGGTGGTCATTCAAAGCCATGGGCGTGGACAAAATTGTGTAGGTAGAAAATATCAAATAAAAGAAGAAGAAGAAAGCTTTAAAAGTCTTAAACTCTGTAACATTTACCTGTTTTAAGAAGAATCAGGTTCCAAAAGAAAACCTAGCAAGAATGACTTCAGTGGAAATAGTATGTATGTGTAGAGAAGAGTATTTCAAGGGAAGTGTTGAAGAGAATGGTCAGTAGTATCAGTGCTATCGAAAGCTGGCATGAAATACGTTTTGGAAACTTATCTTTTGCATTTATTTACGTGGAGTTATGTATACCTAGGGGAGAAGGCATTGGCACCCCACTCCAGTACTGTTGCCTGGAAACTCCCATGGATGGAGGAGCCTGGTGGGCCGCAGTCCATGGGATCGCTAAGAGTCGGACACGACTGAGCGACTTCACTTTCACTTTCATGCATTGGAGAAGGAAATGGCAACCCACTCCAGTGTTCTTGCCTGGAGAATCCCAGGGACGGGGGAGCCTGGTGGGCTGCTGTCTATGGGGTCGCACAGAGTCGGACACGACTGAAGCGACTAAGCAGCAGCAGCAGCAGCAGCAGCAGCAGCAGGATTTCCTTATATGTGCAGTCTGAATATGCTCCACTGTGTGTATGTGCATCTTCTTCTTTCTCCATTCATCCATTGTCGGTCACTTAGGCTGTTTCCATATTTTGGCTTTTCTGGAGAATGCTGCAGTGAACATGGGAGTACAGATACCACCTCGAGAGCCTGGTTTCATTTTATGTGTTTTATATATGTAACCAGATGTGGAATTGCTGGTTTATATAGGGGTAGTTGCTAAAATTTGAGGGAGAACCTCGTGGCTGCACCATTTTGTATTCATTTATCAGCAGTTTATAAGGGTTCCAAGTTCTCTATATTCTTGACAAAATTTTTAAAATTTATGAAGCCATCTAACAGTTGTGAAGTGATATCTCATTGTAGTTTTGATTTGCATTTCCCTGATTATCCGTGATATTGAGCATCTCTTCATATAACCTGTTGGCCATTTGTATGTCAACTTGGAAGGAATGTCAAGTCCTTTGTCCATTTTTATTTTTATTTTATTTTTTTAAATTTTATTTTATTTTTAAACTTTACATAATTGTATTAGTTTTGCCAATTATCAAAATGAATCCGCCACAGGTATACATGTGTTCCCCATCCTGAACCCTCCTCCCTCCTCCCTCCCCACACCATCCCTCTGGGTCGTCCCCGTGCACTAGTCCCAAGCATCCAGTATCATGCATTGAACCTGGACTGGCATTTCATTTCATACATGATATTTTACATGTTTCAATGCCATTCTCCCAAATCTTCCCACCCTCTCCCTCTCCCACAGAGTCCATAAGACTGTTCTATACATCAGTGTCTCTTTTGCTGTCTCGTACACAGGGTTATTGTTACCATCTTTCTAAATTCCATATATATGTGTTAGTATACTGTACTGGTGTTTTTCCTTCTGGCTTACTTCACTCTGTATAATAGGCTCCAGTTTCATCCGCCTCATTAGAACTGATTCAAATGTTTTCTTTTTAATGGCTGAGTAATACTCCATTGTGTATATGTACCACTGCTTTCTTATCCATTCGTCTGCTGATGGACATCTAGGTTGCTTCCATGTCCTGGCTATTATAAACAGTGCTGCGATGAACATTGGGGTACACGTGTCTCTTTCCCTTCTGGTTTCCTCAGTGTGTATGCCCAGCAGTGGGATTGCTGGATCATAAGGCAGTTCTATTTCCAATTTTTTAAGGAATCCCCACACTGTTCTCCATAGTGGCTGTACTAGTTTGCATTCCCACCAACAGTGTAAGAGGGTTCCCTTTTCTCCATACCCTCTCCAGCATTTATTGCTTGTAGACTTTTGGATCGCAGCCATTCTGACTGGTGTGAAATGGTACCTCATAGTGGTTTTGATTTGCATTTCTCTGATAATGAGTGATGTTGAGCATCTTTTCATGTGTTTGTTAGCCCTCTGTATGTCTTCTTTGGAGAAATGTCTGTTTAGTTCTTTGGCCCTTTTTTTGATTGGGTCATTTATTTTTCTGGAGTTGAGCTGGAGGAGTTGCTTGTGTATTTTTGAGATTAGTTGTTTGTCAGTTGCTTCATTTGCTATTATTTTCTCCCATTCTGAAGGCTGCCTTTTCACCTTGCTAATAGTTTCCTTTGTTGTGCAGAAGCTTTTAAGGTTAATTAGGTCCCATTTGTTTATTTTTGCTTTTATTTCCAATATTCTGGGAGGTGGGTCATAGAGGATCCTGCTGTGATGTATGTCAGAGAGTGTTTTGCCTGTGTTCTCCTCTAGGAGTTTTATAGTTTCTGGTCTTATGTTTAGATCTTTAATCTATTTTGAATTTATTTTTGTGTATGGTGTTAGAAAGTGTTCTAGTTTCATTCTTTTTTTTTAAATTGTTTTTTTCTAATTTTATTTTATTTTTAAACTTTACATAATTGTATTAGTTTTGCCAAATATCAAAATGAATCCATCACAGGTATACATGTGCTCCCCATCCTGAACCTTCCTCCCTCCTCCCTCCCCATACCATCCCTCTGGGTCGTCCCCGTGCACTAGCCCCAAGCATCCAGTATCGTGCATTGAACCTGGACTGGTTTCTCGTTTCATACATGATATTTTACATGTTTCAATGCCATTCTCCCAAATCTTCCCACCCTCTCCCTCTCCCATAGAGTCCATAAGATTGTTCCATACATCAGTGTCTCTTTTGCTGTCTCGTACACAGGGTTATTGTTATCATCTTTCTAAATTCCATATATATGTGTTAGTATACTGTATTGGAGTTTTTCCTTCTGGCTTACTTCACTCTGTATAATAGGCTCCAGTTTCATCCACCTCATTAGAACTGATTCAAATGAATTCTTTTGAATGGCTGAGTAATACTCCATTGTGTATATGTACCACTGCTTTCTTTATCCATTCATCTGCTGATGGACATCTAGGTTGCTTCCATGTCCTGGCTATTATAAACAGTGCTGCGATGAACATTGGGGTACATGTGTCACTTTCCCTTCTGGTTTCCTCAGTGTGTATGCCCAGCAGTGGGATTGCTGGATCATAAGGCAGTTCTATTTCCAGTTTTTTAAGGAATCTCCACACTGTTCTACATAGTGGCTGTACTAGTTTGCATTCCCACCAACAGTGTAAGAGGGTTCCCTTTTCTCCACACCCTCTCCAGCATTTATTATTTGTAGACTTTTGGATCACAGCCTTTCTGACTGGTGTGAAATGGTACCTCATAGTGGTCTTGATTTGCATTTCTCTGATAATGAGTGATGTTGAGCATCTTTTCATGTGTTTGTTAGCCATCTGTTAGTTTCATTCTTTTACAAGTGGTTGCCTTTGTCCATTTTTAAATTAGTATTTTGCTGTTTAGTTGTAGGATTTCCTTACATATTTTGAAAGTTAACTCCTTATTGGATATACGGGTTGTGGTATTTTCTCACATTCCATAGGTTGTTGCCTTTTTACTTTATTGATTGTTTTCTTTGCTGTGCAGAAACTTTTTAATTGTATATAGTCCCTCTTGCCTTTTTTTTGGTTTTTTTTGGCCTTTATTGCCTATCCTTTCGTGTCAACATGAATCATAGTGTATTACCTGTATGTTCCTTATCTACTTTCCCTTCCCCATTGCCATATAGTTCCTGATTCTGAATTCTAAGAGGAACTTATAATGTATATCCTTATTTTTAAAGGATGGCATAAAAACTAATGCCTTAAATATTGTAGCATCATTACCCAAGGAAATTACTCAATGTTGATATTTGTACCATCTGAAGTTTTCAAAAATAATCTTAGAACTATAATTTATTGAATCCTGAAGCCTCACAATACTAATTATTTAGAATGGACTTGAAGCTAATTTGTCATTTTTTAAAATCAAATATTAAATGTATTCTACTACATTTTAATTTCTTTGCATATATTCTCTTGATCTCTATAATTATTGTTATGGCTATGCCACGTATTTTGGACTGGCAAGATCATGTTATAAACGTATCCTTTATATGGAAAGCTAATTTACACACACTTTTCTTTTTTATTTAGATATGGAGTATGAAACAAGACAACTGTGTCCATGATTTGCAAGCACATAATAAAGAAATTTATACTATCAAATGGAGTCCAACAGGGCCAGGGACAAGCAATCCAAATGCCAATCTTATGTTAGCAAGGTAACGTTTCTGATTTGCTTTTCCTTTATGAGTCTTTTACAAAAAAAATTTCGTACATTATGGCGGAAAATTCAGTAAAATGGGAATGTATCCCGCAAGGAGTATTTTAGACATTTTATTATTTCAGCTCATAATGGATTTTGTCTCTGGAGATATCAAATATTTACTGATAATATCAAATATTGATTAAAACCCAAGTAACTGAGGCATAACGCAATAAAGTTTTTTCAGCATCAAAATAAATAATAAGTATATATTCAATGTAGTGTTTTGTGAATCAATATAAAGGAGTTATTTAAAGAAAAGAGAAATGTAGTAAATTAGCTCATATATGTTTTCCAATTTACAGACGTGGAGATGTCCTTAATGAAAGCTACCTCTTCTCCTTTTAGCTTTGTTTCCAGAGCACTTTTTTCCTAACAGCACAGTCTACTTCTCATAAGGAATTTGTGGCTAGCTATAAGGAAAGATGGTCATTGTAGTTTGGGGGTGGGGCTGGGAATTTCATTACTTATAAAATCTTTTTTTTTCCCTCCTTTGTCAGTGCATCCTTTGATTCTACTGTTAGATTATGGGATGTAGACCGAGGAATTTGCATCCATACTTTGACAAAACACCAAGAGCCTGTGTACAGTGTAGCTTTCAGTCCTGATGGCAGGTATCTGGCGAGTGGTTCTTTTGACAAGTGTGTGCACATCTGGAACACACAGGTATGTCTGGGTTATTTGAAGAGTCATGTATCTTTATATGAGTAAGAAGTGCTTGTCTAAACAAATTTTTTTTTTCCAATTTTGATTGTCTTTCCTTTTGTGTTATTTATTCAGTTCTTAGTTTTTAAATGAGTATTTTTCGGTGGTGTTTTTTATAGCTAAGTAAAGATCAAAACCATCTAAAGTGAGATTTTCATAATATAGACCAAAATTTAGAAATAAATTTAAATTCTTTGTTTTATTTTTTCAACAGTTTTGCAGACATAAAGTATGAGAATTTAAGATGCATTTATTTAGATAAATGATGTTATTTCTTTATTTTCTAAAAGAATTATCTTTGAAGAAGGTATATATGATCAGTTAAAAAAATGTACTAAAGGACAGGATTTTATGATTCAATACAGAATTGATCAGAGAGAAACTTAAAACTGTATACTACATTTCTAGGGACAGTGCTACAGACATCTTTTCTTAAAAATGGAGAAAACAGTTTTGTTGCTTTCATTCTTTTTCATCTTTTCAGTGTTTTAGTTTTTACATGCCATATACCGTTTTCTTCAATAAGTTCCATGACTCTACCTGGCCCTGCATTATCGGTTTAATTTTAATGAGTGTTACTTTGTAAGTCTGCCTATTAAGGCTCTTTTTTCCCCCTTAGTAGAGCTTTATAATTTCTTCATAACGATCTTCTTTTATTAAAAATTTATTCTGAGGTGCCTTACAGATTTTATTGTTACTATGTATAGCATCTTTCAAAACATGTATTCCTTTTACTTACTGATGGTAACTCATGTTTGGAACATTATAAATTTTGGCATGTTGATGTTGACTTCATCAACCCTGCTGAGCTCTCTAATCTTAATTATTTCCCGGCTTGGCAGGATCTTAGTTTCCTGACCAGGGATCAAACCTGTTGCCCCCTGAAGTGGAAGGAAGTACTGAGTCCTAACCATTGAACTACCAGAAAAGTCCCAGTCTTTCTGTTTCGATTGAATAGCAGAGACTTAATAGATAATCTGCCTGATGTATTATTCTCTGTCACTCATTTACTCTATTTTGAGTAAATTAATTTAAAATTTGGGTAGAGAACTGTAGAATTCTAAGGGAAGATGCTGTTAGACTTTTAAAGATATTTGAACAGCTATCCATACTGTTTTGTTGTTTCACTATTGTGTATCAAAATGTCATTTTTTTTTCTTTTAAGTTTGAAAATAATAAAATCCATCTTGTGAGATTTCAGTGCAGGAAAAAGTCATTATTTTTTGGTCATATACATATGTGATATATATGTGAGTGTGTAGTTTTGTTTTTTTTTCCTTCCCATTACTTGGTTGATATGTTACCTAATCATTTGACAGATAAATTCTTGCAGTCTGGTCTGATCACAGATTTGAGTAAATGCTAAGAATTCTTTGGCAGTTTTAATGTAGATAGCTCTTGCTTACTGAACATGCTGTTTTGGTTCAATTATAGCCTAAGTTAAGCTTAGAAATTGGTAAGTACTATTGAAAGAAAGTGTTGGTTCTTTTTTAAACCCCACAGTTGACTCTCTATAGATTTTACTCTGTACGTGAGCTTATTTTAGATTTTCTTGACGCCACTCCTTTTGCTCCTAATTAATGGTAGATATATTTAAGGCCTACTATACTCATACTTTTTCATTAATCTCTTAAACTGTGAGAAATTTTAGGTAAGAGGGAAAAAACAGTAGAGCTTTCCCAATGTGATCAACTGCATCCATGCATCTGTGGTTTCGGCAGTATTTCCAGACTGACTCTGAACAGGAAAACAAGGAAAAATGGTCTCCCAGCTTAGTGATTAACTTCGGGCTGGCTCTGTCAGACGGTGTTTACAAGATACGTGTCTTGCTGCCAAGTCGTTTTTAGGTGGTTCTGATACTTCTGGTTTGAAGTTTTTAGGTCACCATGAAGCTAAGACATACTTTTCTTGTTTGTCAGGACAGAACACCAGCAGCATGTTTTTCAGTTTCTCATAGCAGAACCTCTTACCTTTGACCTGTTTAATGACTTGTTTCCTAAGAGAATATATTTTTGTACTGAGTTTTAATTATTGAATGGCAGCTGAATGATTTTGATTACCATTACCAAAGGAATAAAGTAATTGAGTAGTATTTATAAATCGGCTAAATCGATGATGAAATTGGTGGTGTTCCTGCTTGTACTTTGTTTTCTTTTAATTTAAAACATCTTTTAGTAATAATGTACATATGCTCTTTTAGCTTCTTTTAATAATTCTTCTAGCTTCGGGGTGCTTCTGGTGTCAAAGAGACCAAAAGGATACCTTAGCTAAAAATGGTTATCAGTACTGGAGAAACTGTGTGTGTGTGTGTGTGTGTGTGTGTGTGTGTGTGAATGTGTGAATGATCTGTTGAGAGCAGGCTAGTGCTACCATTTTGTGAAAGGATCATCATATTACATTTCTGGTATTTCAAAACTTGTGTTTGAAGTTGAAGATAAGTCTTGCATTGGATTGCTGGAAATAAAGCCGTATGATATTTTGACCTCAACATTTGAATATACATAATAATTTATCATTTTTAAGATTCTGCTTCTCATTATTTTAGACAGGTGCTCTAGTTCACAGCTATAGGGGAACAGGTGGAATTTTTGAAGTTTGTTGGAATGCAGCAGGAGACAAGGTTGGAGCCAGTGCATCAGATGGTTCAGTAAGTATAATGAAGTTTTCCAAAGGGGTAAATGTGTGTGAGAGAGAGAGAAAGCATAGTGAATAAATGTGGCTTGTCATGGTAGTGACCACCAAAGTGTTCTTTATAAAATAAATTTTATGATATGGATATTGGTCTTTTTTACTGAAGGCTCTATACTTTTTATATTCATTTCATTCAAATAATGTAAATATAATTTAGGGTATCTTTGCCAAAGAGTGCCTTCAAGATCAAGAAATGGACTGTAAAACTTCATCAGTGAAATTAAGTATCGCATGATATCTCTATAAGAGAGATTTGAATTTTTAATGCCTATTTTTAACCTTCTCTTCTTGTAGAAGAGTGCTGGTGGCCCAGGGAAGGAGGGAATAGAGGCACTGAGGGGTCTACATTGAGGAATGTAGACCTCAATGTGATACCAAGAGGCTTTCAGGGTGAGGCTGGCAGTGTCTTTACAGAAATACTCGTTGTGGCTCCCGAAGTTCTGAAAGCAAAGGGAAGATGGAAAGAGTATAGCCATTAGCTGTTTACTGAAGCAATACCTTAATATAATCTGTAGTAAAATCTTCATTAAAATTGAAGACATATCATAGAAAATGGTCTATTTTGAATGTATTCATTTCTGCCTTTTAATTAACAGAAAGCAAATCTTAAAAATTTTAGCCATGGTTCTCTGTAGTGCGAGCCCATGGTTGTCTGCTCCATCTTCCTTCACGTAGTTTATCTGCTTGTTTATATCCATTGCTGTGATTACTTTTGTTTTATCAGTTTCATGAACTGGGAACTAAGAAGTAGATTCCAAACTGTACTATAAAAAAGTTAAAAATGTACAATGAAATTCTTTACACACTGGTTGATTATTTTAATTTCTTACAGGTTTGTGTATTAGACCTTCGGAAATAGCGCTACTAGTTGGAAGCCATGGACCGACTATGAATGTGTATATAGCCAAAATGACTGTCCCCGACCCAAGTACTGCTATAGTCCCACTTGAACCATGGCCAGTCCACTACAGCCAAATCTAAGAGAAATATATACATACAGTGTATATAAACAAAATTGCACCCTGAAGATGACAGAATTTTGTCACAGCTTGTGAATTCTGTTCACCAAGTGCTGGAATCAAATCTGCTGTGCCCCTAAAATAGCATTTAGAAGTTTTGGATATGAAAAACAGAAGAGAGAAAAAATATGCGTTATAAAAGCAGCCCATACATGTACCAGTTTTTGGATACTAATGACAGCCTTGTTTATCCCCTTTGAATCAGCAGACACCATGGATTATATTCTTTTTTCCCTTCAGTAGTTTAGCAGTTTGTATGTACAGAGAAAACGGACTTACAAAAACTTGCAGCAGTAGTTTGTTCTTGCTTTTAAACTTTTTTTGGTTTAGTTTATGGATGCATGAAGTAAGGGAGTGAATCAGTTTCTTGTTTATATTTTTTTTCACCTTTTAAACAAAAAAATTCTTAAAAATATTTTAATGCATTCTTTTGAAGAGATAGATGTTTGGTACATTTATGGCTCCCAGAGCATATATTCAATTGGTGCATGTCGTAGAAGGGGAAATTGGAAATTAAATGGAACTATATGACTTTGGTCATGTCAATCTGTAAGACACATCAGTAAAAGGGTATTATGCTCTGTTTTTTGTTTTTGCTTTTGCTTTGTTTTTCTGTTGTGGGGTTTTTCTGTTTTGTTTTGTTTTTTTTTGGTGATGTGGCTTAAATGCAATAGTTTCTTTTTTGGGGACATATTTCTGCCAATTAAAGACTAGAAGGGCACAAAAATTTTTTTAATACCATAGAGAAGATGCATAAAAATATCTTCTGATGTTTTGTAGCCATAACTAAATTATGGTTAAAAATGTGCACTATTGTGAAAAGGAGCAAAGTAGGTTTGGGGTTTTTTTTTGTTGTTTGTTTGTTTCTTTTACTTTGTTTTTTAAGAGATTAAAATGTTTCTGGATAAGGAGTAGCTTCTCCAAAGTGTCCATCATTCTGTGTAGAAGCTTAAATATGTAATGTAACCAAACTCCAGTATTAAAATCTCTCATGTTATTTTTCTTTATACAAAGCAAGATAACGGCATATAACACTGCCATTACATGGCAAAATGTTTGCTACCTTAGTTTAAAAACAATCTTTAAAACAAAAGACTTGCTTCAAGGTGTTCTTAAATAGCAGTGATTCAAAAATTTTTAAAAAGGTATAATTGCACTAACCGCCCGGCTGCTCTGATTCTGCGTTTGTGGTACTTGTGACTACATTTTCTCAAATATAGATAGATTTAAGCTGCTATGTTTTGTTTTTTTAGTAATCACTACTATATCATGTCTTTTACTCTGTTTATAATATCATGTATTTTCTTAAAGGTATAGGTATCAGATCAAACCTCTTGTGCTCATGCAACTAAAAGCTAAAATATACAGAATTTACAAATGATAGCATGGGGCTATGTTTATATGTGTGATTAACAGGGTTTGTCATGATCAATGTAATAATTCAGAAGTGTCAGTTTTGAAGAGAATAGTTGTCAAATTTAATATCGCAAAAATTTTAATTAAGGAATATCATTTATTATCAAGCTTAGCAAATTTATAACACTATTTCTGTCACTAATTATTTGAAGCTTTTACTGCTAAAATTTTAACCTATGTTTTAAGTAGAAACTGATTTAACCCTAGTAATGCAGCTTTGATTTTCAGCATTTGTTGTTTTGCTATTTTTACAAAACAGCATTGATTGAAGCAAGTCTTGGTTTTACTAAGGTAGGATAGCATTTGCTATTGGTAAAGAGAATAAATACACTTAATTTCACAATACATTGTTACATGTACCCCAGTTGTTGTTAGTGGGGTCTAAGATACTGTAATAATATTTTTTAAAATTTACATCCAGAGAGGCAGTCATTCATGATGGTTTTGTGCCAGCTGTTTTTAGGGTTTTGGATCACATTATAGATATTTAGAACTATTACCCTGTGACTTACGTAGGAAACCTAATACGCTGAGTATCTGGCACTTGAAATCCTGCTTTTATTGCTGGAGGTCCACATCTGTGGTTGACCTCTGTTGTTGTTTTAAAAAAAAATAAATAAAAATTTAAAAATCTGTGCAATAATTTTTAAATGTGCTCCCAGGAATAGACACAAATGTTTTGAGTATGTTTAAGCTGCATTTTCCTTTAGCGATGCATTTGTCAATTGCACTGAATTTAAATCTGAAAGTCAGAGGTGGTTATTGATAGTACTTTTTGTATTTTGATATGGACAATTTATTCATTTGCATACAGTTATTGACCTTTTTTCCCCAGCTGATTAAAGATAGTCATGAAGTTCTGCAGTATAGCTGCCAAAATCGACAGCTACATGTTTATGGTGTTGTCATCGTCTCTGTGTTTTTTTGTTTGTGTGTTTGTTTGATCTTTAGGTATTTTACTAAGCATAATAGCCACAGTAGGGCATATAAAAGATTATAAATACAGAGCTTTATTATCCTGAAGTCTTGGGTCTTTTAAGTATAAACTCTCAGAAAGGTATCCATTTTGTAGGCTTGGGTTCTTTGTGAGCATACAGTTATTTCTTTTTTGCTGCTGTTCTCAACATCATCATTGCCTGCTGATGTGCCACGATGCTGCTCCAGTAGACAAAAGTAAGATTGCCTCTAATTTGAGCAGTAACATGATTATAAGAGACCAAGTTTCACAGCCTGTAAAGTTCTATATTTGAAGTTCTTGCTTATTTTTTCCTTCCTTTTTTTTTTTTTCTTTTTGCCCCCTCTAAGAACTTATCTGAAGATCTGTTGATTCCAGTAGATTTTCTGTGGTGTTCATTATATGTCATTGTTGTATAGGCTACTGTAAGACACTTATAAGGAAAAATAGAAAGGAAAACTTAAATGAATAGAATACTTATTGATTAAAATACATTAAAGAAAGAGCAGCTGTCATTCTTGAACATCATAAAGGAATATCTTTTTTCTTCTTCATGTAGGATATCCCATAAATTCTTATCTTTGTTCCATTCCCGGTTTACTGTCATTGATCGGGTACCACCATTAACTTTGACGTGACTTTTAGAAGTGATAACTTTTAATTTCCTAATAGGTCTTAGGGTGTACTGAATTCTGTTTTAATTAATTATTCTCTAGGTAAGTATGTTTTAGGATTAAACACCTTTTACAGATACTGAAAGTGCCTCCTTTTGTGGTGTAAAAAACAAATTATGGTGCAAAAAGTAATCATTAGGTTGAATTACATGAAGGTTTTTTGCTTTTTGACATATAGAAATGTCAAGAGAAAGGCCAAAGATTTGTACTTTTTCACTTAACTTATAAAGCACTCCTTTTTTCCTTAAACTTACTTCTGTCAAATTAGATTTAATGAGAGAGTACTATTTTTAAGGAGCTATCTGTTTATGTAGAATGATTTTGTTAAGAGTTATGTAAACTATTACTGAATAGAGGCCTGAAGAGGAGTATGCATTTTTGCTGTTTAAAGGAATCAGAAATGACTGTTCTTATGTCAGCAAAGATGTTAAGTTTTACTAGATAAGCAGAAAAAATAAATATCAAATGCA
This sequence comes from Bos javanicus, assembly GCF_032452875.1. NCBI lineage: Eukaryota > Metazoa > Chordata > Mammalia > Artiodactyla > Bovidae > Bos > Bos javanicus. The sequence continues at coordinate 90,197,726 of NC_083868.1, forward strand.
GTGCTATTTACTCTTTTCAAAACAGTTTTCATTTTCTTAAGCACACTGTACATTTCTGTAGAACCTGCATTTTTTCTCGCACGCTAAAAACGGTACTTGCGTCTGGTGAATTACTGTTGACAGTTTCCACAGAAACCCTGTTTCAGTGGACCAACATTGTGGCATGGCAGCAAATGCCAGCATTTTGGGGAATAGCAGCAAATCTACAAGAGACCCTGGTTGTTTTTTTTTGTTTGTTTGTTTTTCTTCTGAATCAGCAGGGATGGAAGGGGAGTAGGGAAGTTATGAATTACTCCTTCCGGTAATAGCTCTGACGTGTCACATTCAATATCAATTAAAAAAAAAAAAACATGAATCTAGTTAAGTGTAGAAGAGAGAGCAAAAAAAGAGGAAGTGTTCACTTTTTTAATACACTGATTTAGAAATTTGATGTCTTATATCAGTAGTTCTGAAGTATTAATAGCATTCTTTATTTCTGCCTTTATGTTGACAGTGTTGAAGCAGGGTGAATAACTCGGGCATATGTATTTTTTTTTAAATTTTCTCGTAATCTGTTTCATGATGTTTTCTTTGGAGTTTATGGATAAGTTCAAGAAAACATTCTGCATGTTGTATCTAGTCTAATGTACTTATCCATCTCATCAAAAACACGCAGACTGCATTTCGTAGCTCTGTAATCCCTAAATACAGAAGTAATTTTCTTCTTTCCTGACTTCGACATTGTAGCTATAATGTTCTAGTTTTTGATTTCTACAAATCCTTTGGGTCTAATTCTGTGAGCCTACTTATAGCACTGGATTAAAATGTCTGCATCATTTCTTTAGTTATCCAGTTAACTTTAAAACTGTTGTAAAAGTGTAAACCAGCCCATGACAGTCTTTTGTACATGTTGAAGAACTTTGTTGTTCAGTTTTCATGACTGTTGTGTAAGGAAGACTGATACAGATACTCTATGCTGTCCTGGACCATGTTAATTACACTTGCGATGTATTTTGGTTCCACATCACAATGATTTGTCCCCAATGACCCTTTTATCCTTTCTAGGCACATTTTTTGTTGTTGTTGTTGCAGTTTCCCTTTGCATTGTATTGCTTTGACAACTGTAATTTGAATCAGATCTGAAAGAGGTCCAGAATAAAATATATTTTGATATTATGTTGGCTGTGTACATATATAAAACCTTTGATACCTATGTAGTTTGTATGGACTATTTCCTAGTCAAGTAAAGGGAAAGGGATGCTCTTGTTTACAATTTCTTGTTTACATTTTATTGCAATTACTCCTCTGATGTTCTTTTGTAGAATAAAGTTTTTTTGCTCTGAGTTAGCCTTCATAACATAGAACATCATGTTGCTTCTCCCATGCTAATGTTACCAATCATAACAACTGCCATCAGAATCCAAACCACTGTATTTCATAAATTTACTGTTTTACAAGATACACATAAAGTAAGCCCATAGATAAAAGTGCAAATTTTACTATTTTATTACTTCTCGTAGGAGATAAGGTTTTTTAAATGAAGGGTAATTTACTATTTTTATTAAAGAATAATAGAGCATTTAATCAGCTAAGGAATAGCAATTTTGAATTATTTTAAAAAATAGATATTGTACTTTAAAAGACATCATTTCACATAATCGAACAGACAGATTGATTTGATTAGTGTGCATTCATTTGAGCACAAAACAAGGTGTATAAGTTGTTGAAGATTTTTAGGACAGGGTGCTCAACTTCCTTAATGCTCTTTTTTTCTTCATAGATACCTACTATAATTTAATAATTTTCTTCCTTAGCTAGTGGTATATGTTGCTAACAAATCTTATAATCTGAGGAAAGATACTAGGCATCTTCCAGTTTTAATTAATCCCAACTCCTTTAGAATTACAGAGAGGTAATAATTTTTAAAGAATCATTGAGCATATTTTTTGTCTTTTTTTTTTTTTAAACCTTGTATTCTCCAGGTATTCTACCTTTCCCTTCGATTTCCTGAAGCATAAACTTACAGGCATATGAAGCATGCCTGAATCATACTTACAGGCATAGCCTTGTCATGTTTTATTAAATGATAACCTACTACAGTTACTAGAACTTTCTGACAGCCTTTCATTTTCAAAGGGTTAACTTTTATTGCATGGCATAGATTGTTAATGTTCTGCATTTACACTTTTTTCAAAAGTGTTGGACAACTAAGGATTATAATCTGTATCAGCTTGTGGTAAAACAAATCAGTTTGAATAGTTACAGAAGGGGTTATTTGAAACTTCCTAGTTCTTACACTTTACTATAGATCAGATTTCTTACCTATTATAATACATAGCAGTTAAAATTAAAGTTGACTGTTTCCCTAGCAATATTCATTTGAAAATACAGTGGAGGAAAAGACACTATGGACAGTAGTTTTATGGTGCTTTTCTCTGCTGTACCAGAGCTCTCTGTCAACAATGAAATGTTAACCCTCTGCTACTTTTTCTGCATGTTTCTTCTCTTCAAATGTCATATCTCAATGCTTACTTGTCCTAACTTGTAATATTTTTGTATTAAATTTTTTTAGGAGTTCCTTGTAATTTCTTTATAATTTAAAATATATTAAACACAAAGTGTTTAGTAAAGTACAGAAAGACAATTATCACTGTTTCTTGGTTGTTGGGTTTGTATGATCGATTGTGCAAACGACTCACATTTTAAGAATGATGACCAGTGGAGTGTAATCTACACAGAAAAATACACCATGATTCTATTAAGAAAGCAAGCCATCTTAGAAAGTGATAGAATCCAGTGTCCGAACGGGCTGCTTTAAGAGATACTGCACCACCAGAAATATCAAAATCATTGGTCGCAGAGCTCCCTGGTAGGACTGCTGTGCGGGAATTTAAGCAGTGAATGGATACCTCAAGCAGTCAAATCTTAAAACGTTAAAAATTCAGTCACACTGAACTCGGTGTGAGATCGTTTATCTGAAAACATCGGCTCCCAGAATCTCACACATTTCTTAATGGGATTTTGAGAAGTCTTCATGTTGTCAGGTCCTCCTCCTCCACTTAAGCTTTTACTGACTTAATTTACACACACTACTTGACCAAGGTAATTATCTGGTTTTCCTACTCTGGCACTTGAGCAGAATACCTCAGGGCAAGGAATAGTGAAATTCCTAAGAGGAATGGCAAGCTGCACGTCTGGTGTGGGTGGTATCTTAACAAAGGCCCACAGTCTTCAGATAACTCAGGTTGTGTTTAATACGACATAAAACTGTAGCTATACAATATGTTTTTAAATATACCTTGTGAAGTGGTTGAGATAAACTTCAGTTTGAAGTTGGACCAATGTGTTGAAATCAAGGAAGACTAGAGCGACTTGACTACCATAATCAAGACTAGAGGTAAGTACATTTCACTTCTTAAACAATGTTGATTGACTTGACTCCATTGAAACTCTTTTTAATGTAAAATGCATGGCCCTACCTTAACCTCACTAATACAATATCACTAGATATATGTGCTTTTTTTAAAGTTTGTGTGCCATAGATGATATTAGTAAGTACATGCTTATAAATATATTAAAAGATTCCCATTTCTAAATTCCCAAACAGTTCCTCTGTGGTTACACAGTTCAGTCACTCAGTTGTGTCCGACTCTCAACATCATGGACTGCAGCACGCCAGGCTTCCCTGTCCAACACCAATTCCCGAAGCTTCCTCAAACTCATGTCCATTGAGTTGGTGATGCCATCCAACCATCTCATCCTCTGTCGTCTGCTTCTCCCACCTTCAATCTTTCCCAGCATCAGGGTCTTTTCAAATGAATCAGTCCTTCACATTAGGTGGCCAAAGTATTGGAGTTTCAGCTTCAGCATCAGTTCTTCCAATGAATATTCAGGACTGATTTCCTCAGGATGGACTGGTTGGATCTCCTTGCAGCTCAAGAGTCTCTCAAGGGACTCTTGAGTCTTTTCGAGCACCACAGTTTAAAAGCATCAAATCTTTGTCGCTCGGCTTTCTTTATAGTCCAACTCTCATATCCTTACATGACTACTGGAAAAGCCATAGCTTTGACTAGACAGATCTTTGTTGGCAAAGTAAATGTCTCTGCTTTTTAACATGCTGTCTAGGTTGGTCATAACTTTTCTTCCAAAGAACAAGTGTCTTTTAATTTCAAAGGTGCAGTCACCATCTGTACTGATTTTGGAGCCCAAGGAAATAAACTCTGTCACTATTTCCATTGTTTCCCCATCTATTTGCCATGAAGTGATGGGATCAGATGCCAGGATCTTAGTTTTCTGAATGTTGAGTTTTAAGCCAACTTTTTCACTCTCCTCTTTCACTTTCATCAAGAGACTCTTTAGTTCTTCTTTGCTTTCTGCCATCAGGGGTGGTGTCATCTGTATTTCTGAGGTTATTGATATTTCTCCCATCAGTCTTAATTACAGCTTGTGCTTCATCCAGCCCAGCGTTTCTCATAATGTACTCTGCATACAAGTTAACTAAGCGTGGTGACGATATATAACCTTGACGTACTCCTTTCCTGATTTGGAACCAGTCTGTTGTTCCATGTCCAGTTCTAACTTTTGCTTCTTGACCTGCATACAGGTTTCTCAGGAGACAGGTCACGTGGTCTGGTATTCCCATCTCTTTCAGAATTTTCCACAGTTTGTCATGATCCACACAGTCAAAGGCTTTGGCGTAGTAAATAAGGCAGAAGTAGATGTTTTTCTGGAACTCTATTTTTCTATGATCCAACGGATATTGGCAATTTGATCTCTGGTTCCTCTGCATTTTCTAAATCCATCTTAAACATCTGGAAGTTCACATATTGTTGATGCCTGGCTTGGAGAATTTTGAGCATTACTTTGCTAGCGTGTGAGATGAGTGCAATTGTGCGGTAGTTTGAGCTTTCTTTGGCATTGCCTTTCTTTGGGATTGGAATGAAAACTGACCTTTTCCAGTCCTGTGGCCATTGCTGAGTTTTCCCAATTTGCTGGCATATTGAGTGCAGCATTTTCACAGCATCACCTTTTAGCTCAACTGGAATTCCATCACCTCCACTAGCTTTCATAGTGATGCTTCCTAAGGCCCTCTTGGCTTCACATTCCAGGATGTGTGGTTCTAGGTGAGTGAGTTACACAGTTAACGCTTTGTTATGTGTCCTTCCACACATTTTGAATACTTGTTTTAAAGGAAAAATAAAGGGACTGTAATGTTCACTGATTGGAGAGACTAGCTTTTTCACTGATATTGTCAGGACCTTGTGTACCATCAGTGTAGGTACTTTATCCTGTAGATGTGGAGTCTGCCATAGAGATTAGAGCATGGATTCTGCCTGACGGTCTGGATTGAATCCCAGTTCCACTCCTGTTTGACCTAAGGGGTTACTGTCCTGGCTTTCCCATGTGTAAAATGAAGCTAGCAATAGTACCTGCCTCATACATGAGTTATGAGAATTAAAATTGTTAACATATATGAAGCCCTTGGAAAATCACATCTGCTTGTATGGAGCATTCTGTAAATTACTGTTATTTTGACTTTTAATGGTTGCATTGTATTGTGTACTATAACTAGGCCCCTATAATGTATATTTACTTTTTCACTGTTTCCTGTTATAAAGAGTGGTGCTGGAACAAGGAAACAAATATTTGTATATCAGTAGGACAGACTCAACAGTTCGTTTCTGATGTGCACCTCTGGTTAATAGGCATTTTTCAGTTCAGTTAGTCGCTCAGTCTTGTCTGACTCTTTGCGACCCCATGAATTGCAGCATGCCAGGCCTCCCTATCACCAACTCCCGGAGTTCACTCAGACTCCTGTCCATTGAGTCAGTGATGCCATCCAGCCATCTCATCCTCTATCGTCCCCTTCTCCTCCTGCCCCCAATCCCTCCCAGCATCAGAGTCTTTTCCAATGAATCAACTCTTCGCATGAGGTGGCCAAAGTACTGGAGTTTCAGCTTTAGCATCATTCCTTCCAAAGAAATCCCAGGGCTGATCTCCTTTAGAATGGACTGGTTGGATCTCCCTGCAGTCCAAGGGACTCTCAAGAGTCTTCTCCAACACCATAGTTCAAAAGCATCAAATCTTCGGCACTCAGCTTTCTTCACAGTCCAACTCTCACATCCATACATGACCACTGGAAAAACCATAGTCTTGACTAGATGGACCTTTGTTGGCAAAGTAATGTCTCTGTTTTTCAATATGCTATCTAGAATCTATAAAACTTGCCACCCACCCATTTTCTGACACTGTTATTTCAAAAGGAGTCACTTAGTAATTTGTGGAAGGAAGATTTCTTGGGGAAAAAATGCCTTGAATATTTTTTTAATGTACATAGAAGAGCAAGAGAGAAAATAGACCAATAAATGACCCTAATGTGGCAGGAGTCAGCAGAAAACACCAAATACATTGAGCTTATGTTACTAGTGATTAAATGTTAAAGATACGAGGAAGATTTTTTTAAACATGGAAGAATATTTCTGCCACAGAACACGATATTTAGGTTAAATCCAATTATAAACATAGGGAACTACCAGAATATTTATACTAATGATGGGAGCCAAATTCCTGGTCCATGTGCTAGAATAGTATCATGTGGTTCTTTTTTTCCAGGACTTCAAAATTTTTTTCAGTTATGGACATTTTACCTTCTTGATCCCTGGGTCGTCTTTTGTTACTTTTCTAGAATGCCCCAGGAGTTGACTTTCCCACTACAATAGTAGTGGAATAGTACAACATAAGAATAGGTGGTATTCCACCCAGGACCTGGTAAATCATACTGTATGTGGAGCAAGGATCTTCAACCCATATTTTATGCCAGGCTTCCAGAGTTTCCAATGCCCAGGAAACCTGGAGACCCACTCCAGTGTATTCTGGCAATCACTGCTGCTGTGCTCAGGTGCGAGGCCAATGTGGTTTCTGTTTCCACATAGGTAATTTTTTTCTCCTAGACTCCTAAGGAGTCCTTGTCCCTGAAATTCTAATTTCTCAGGATATGGCTAGGTGTTGTGCCCTTGTGAATCAGTCTTTGAACACTGCACATCATACAGTAAACACACAGTTGCCTTCTTTAAAAAAAAAAAACCTTATTAAATTTTTGAGTATGCTTTCCCTTTCCGTGATATCTTGAGCTTGGCTCAGGCCTAGCGGTAGTGCTCCTGAGTGCTCAAAAGGCCTGGGGTGGAGAGGGGGATGTCTTAGGTGGTGATGGAGATTGGCAAGGTCCAGGAGCGCTGAGCCATCCACACTGCCAGAGGATTGGCACTCCCAAGTACTTGCAGGACACAGGGCCCTCTAGTCAGGATGTTCCTGGGATCATGTGGATAATCTCTGTGGGAAAGTTCAGGTCTCTGGAGTCTGGAAAGGTTTGCATGCATCTAGAAGAAACCATCATGACCCAGGTTTAAGACAAGGGCAGTAACTGACTTAAGTGTGTCTGGTCTTCATATTTCCCAGAAGATGGTGGAAGCTCTGCCACAGAGAGAGGACCTGTCAAATGGCTCAGGAGGTTATGGTTGCTTCAAGGTTTTGATGAAAATATGTGGCAACGCCTGGGAAGGGGGCCCTGGAATAGAGGCTAAGAGTGGGAGCAGGCAGGGGAGCAGGGTCAGATTAGTCATGTGAATGTAAGTGGCTGAGGAATCTGTGTTTCTTGTATTCAGTCACATTCTTAACTAGCCACACTGAAACAGATGCACCTCCTGTAAGCTTTCTTCCCCTTACTCGTGTAATTGTCTGCACCCAGATTGCTTTCTCCCTACCTTCATTTGCCTAATCCTTAAGTTGTCAGGTTAAGCCAAGCAAAGTGCTTCTCAGAAGACTGGCCACTCCCTACTCACTGCCTACTGCCAGCCTTCAGCCTCTGCCTCTCTGGAGGGGATGCCTCGGCCATGCTCAGCACCCTGTCAATAGCTCTGGTGATAACATGGCTTCCTGGGCTGCTACTACTCGAATTCCTGAGTTCCTGAAGGGGAAAGTCTATCATATGCTGTTCTCTCTCGATTCTAAGAACCTAGGACAGTGCCTGGGGGAAATAACTTTGATTAATAAGGGATGGAAGGCACGCATAGGGAGTAAATAGTGAAGACAAGAAGGTCACATGCTGTAGTGCAAAAAAGCACCACGTTTTTCTTCTGGATGTGAGCTGGAACCAATTCCTTTATATTTGAGCATCAATTTCTTACATTTAAGAAATATTTATATATGATATCTTGCTTTCAAGGTAGTTTAAAGGATTAGTGTTCAAATAACTTGTTTAGTACACTGGCCGGTGTAAATTAGGCTTTCATATGTGGCATAATTATTACTGTTGCTGTTTTTCCTGTTATAAACATGCCAGAGAAAACATTCATTTGACAGAATAATTTGTTGAAAATAATCGGTTGTAATTAGTTTACAAAGCACTGCTATTATAAGTGTGAATGTGGCAGGACTTATTAACCTATTATTTACAATTGTATTTTGCTATGCTGGAGCATCTTAAAATATGATTTTTTGTGTGTGTGTGGTATGGAACTTACTTCGATGGTGATGATGGGTGTATCTCTGGGTGATCACTTCCTTTGTGTTTCTTTATTTGTAATTTTTTCTGTCTTACCCTTAGTCTCCACTAATTTTTTTTTGGCATTATCAAGAATCAGAGAATGAACTTTTAAAAGCAACTCTGTGCCAGACATCCATTTTGTAATCTATTATTTAGAGGAGAACATCAGAAACTGCATCAATATTAAGAACCAAGTTTCTAAAGGAGTAGCATTTCACATTTCACTTTCTTTTGTCTTGATTTCATTTATCTCACTTAGACTTCAATTTTGAAACATTAATCGAGGTCAAAATCACACTCTGCTTTTGTGTGTTGGGTCACCTTTGTTTTTCAGGCTTAAACCTTTTGTTCTATATAATTTTTTTTCTTTATGGTAGTAATACATGTTCATTTTACAAAAATTTTAAGAAAAAAATGTTGAGGTGTATGTGTTAATAAAAAAGTCACAGGAATAAGTTTTATCTAGCTTTGAGCAGGATGCTTTGGTACTGCTAAATATAGTTCTTTCAACCATTTCAATGAAAATAGCATCCTGATGACCGCCTTGGGATGCGTAACATGAGTAAAAAAAAAATGGTTATTTCAGGTCACTGAGATTTTGTTATGATAGTGTACTCAACTCTTTACCCCTACCTCTGACTCAGTTGGGCATTGTCTCCTATAATAGTCTCTGTTAGCTACCTAATATTCTAGATACTTTCATGTGTTTATAAACATAAATCAATGTTTTGCTTTAACATAAAGGGGATTATGGTGTACTTGTTTTTGTCTGGCTTGATTTTATTTCATTTAGTATATTAAGACATCTTTCCATGTCACTCTTTTTCAAAACAGCTTTACTGAGCTCTAATTGACATAAAGTACATATGTAAATTGTACAAGTTTATGTGTTTCTACGTATGTAAATAACCTGTGAAATAATCACACTTACAAAATGAGCTTATCTGTCCCCTTCAAAGTTTGCTCTGGCCCCTTGAAAATCCCTCTCTTTTAGCCGTCCTTGTCCTGCCCCTACCATTCTCAGCAAAGGTGTGTGGTAACATGCGTGGAGCATTGCCAACCAAGAAGGCTTGTCCAAGCCTTGGTGCTGATGCTGAAAACTCGGCTTCTGTGCACCAGTGCTGAATTGAATCTCAGAGACAGAATTTGGGGTGAAGTAGAAAAGAATTGCTTTAATGTTTTGCCAGGGAAAGGGGGACACAGGGGACTCATGCCCTCAACTGTGTATTCCCAACCCAGGAGAATTTGGTGGGGAGTTTTATACAGGTGGTTCAAGGCCGGAGATGCTGGTATATGTCAGGGTGTGTGTGCAGGGCAGGCAGTCTCCTAATGAGTTGCTCTAGAATGAAGAATGCTAGCGTTTCTATTTCGGGAGGTTTTAGTTCTACAGAAGAGCTCAAAGATAATAGGTTGGTACAAAAGTAATTGCAGTTTCAGATTGAATTTTAAATCATTATATCTAGGCTCAAATACATCTTTATTCGTCAAAATAGAAACCATTAGAAGCAACGCATTTTTGCCAATGAAAAATAAGCTTGTTTATTCCTATTCTCCTTTTTAGCGTAAAAATCTGTGCTTTGGGATTTGATGAACTCTTGGAAAGCATTTTCTATCTCTTGCTGGCTGTGGAAGCATTTTCCCTGCAAAAAGTTGTTGACATGCTTGAAGTGTTAGTCTGTTGGTGAGAAGTCGGGTGAATATGGTGGGTGAGGTAAAACTTCACAGCCCAATTCGTTCAACTTTTGTGGTGGTGGTTGTGTGACATGGTGTGTCGGGCGTTGTTGTGGAGAAGAGTCGGGCCCATCCTCTTGCCCAGTGCTGTTTACAGGTGTTGCAGTTTTCGGTGCATCTCCGATTTGCTAAGCATACTTCTCAGATGTAGTGGTTTCGCCAGGATTCAGAAAGCTGCAGTGGTTCAGATGGACAGCAGACCACCCAACAGTGACCATGACCGTTTTTTGTAGGTCTTTTTTTTTTTTTTTTTGGTGAAAGTTTGGTTTTGGTAAGTGCTTTGCAACTGCTGCTTGGTCCAGCCACTGAGCTGGTAAAGAATTCACCTGCAATGCAGGAGACGATCCAATTCCTGGGTTCGATTTCCCTAATTCCTGGGTTCGATTCCCCGGTTTGATTCCTGGGTTGGGAAGATCCCCTGGAGAAGGGAAAGGGTACCCACTCCAGTATTCTAGCCTGGAGAATACCATGGACTGTATAGTCTGTGGGGTCGTAAAGAGTCAGACACAACTGAGTGACGTTCACTTTCACTTTCATGAGGCACCCACTTACCGAGCTTTTTCACCTTTCCCATTTGTTTCTGAATGATCATAGAATGGTCAGCGTTGAGTTCTTTTGTAACTTCTAATGTAGTTGGATGGAGAAGGCAATGGCACCCCACTCCAGTACTCTTGCTTGGAAAATCCCATGGATGGAGGAGCCTGGTGGGCTGCAGTCCATGGGGTTGCTAAGAGTCGGACAGGACTGAGCGACTTCACTTTCACTTTTCACTTTCGTGCCTTGCAGAAGGAAATGGCAACCCACTCCAGTGTTCTTGCCTGGAGAATCCCAGGGACGGGGGAGCCTGATGGGCTGCTGTCTATGGGGTCGCACAGAGTCGGACACGACTGAAGCAACTTAGCAGCAGCAGCAGCAGCGTAGTTGGAAGAGGATCAACTTCAATGCTGGCTCTCGGTCATTGTCAACTTCTGATGGCCTGCCACTATACTCCTCATTCTCAAGGCTCTCGCCTCCTTCGCAAAATTTCTTGAACCACCCCTGCACTGTGTGTTCATTAGCGGATCCTGGGCCAAATGCGTTGTTGATGTTTTGAGTTGTCTGCTGCTTTTGGACCCAGTTTGAACTCAAATTTAAAAATCGCTCGAATTTGCTTTTTGTTTAACATCATTTCTATAATCTAAATATAAAATACACAGCAAGCAATGGCATTAGCATAAAAACACAAAGTGAGAGATGTGCGTTAAAGTAATATGTAACATAACCACATTTGTTTAGGAAGGTATTCCAGTGTCAAATGGCAAAGTTCAACAATACAAAACCACAGTTACTTTTGCACCAGCCTAATACGTGTTTACCTTGAGACAGAAACTGGATCCTGTCCCAAGGATCCTGTCCCTGTTGTTTCTTGATTGCATTCCTTCCCTGATTAGCAACTGCTTGAACCTGCATTTGGAACTCATGGAGGCTGAAGCCTGTTCCCTATAAATAAGAAAACGGGACAGAAAAGCATTCATGCCCAGGAAACCCACAGGGCCCAGCTCAATTTCAGTGTCCAGATTTTACTGGGGCTGGGTCACATCTTTGAAGGTTGGGCTGATAACTGGCCCATGCACACTCCACCCCTATGGTCTATTTTTCTCAATCCATTTACTTTTAATTCTTCATCATTAAAATGGATTTCTTGTAGAATACATAGAGTTGGATCTTGTTTTTTTGTCTATTCTGACAATCTCTTTTCTCCTCCAAGTTTTATGGAGGCATTGCTGACAAAAATTATGTATATTTAAGGTATTCAAGATGTTTTGATACGTGTGTACCTTGTGAAATGTTTACCATAATCAAGCTAATTAATATATCCATTACCTGACAGTGACCTTTTTTAATGTGTAATGAAAATACTTTAAATTGACTCTCTTAACAAATTTCAAACATAATACATTATTATTAACTATAATCACCATACTTCACATTAAATCTCCAGAATGTATTCATTTTATAACTGGAGTTTTGTACCCTTTGATCAATATTTCTGCTTTTCCCCATCCCCCAGTCCCTGGTAAATATCATTCTACTCTCTCTTACTATGAGTTTAACTTTATTATTTTGTAGATTCCATGTATAAAGGAGATCACATAAATATATGTCACATTTTTTTGTTTATCTGTTAACATGCACTTGTTTCTATATCTTAGCTACTTTGAATAATGCAGCCATGAATGCGGGAGTGCAAATATTTCTTTGAGTAGTGATTTTGTGTCCTTTGGATATATATCTAGAAGTGGAATCACTGGATCATACGGTAGCCCTATTTTTAATTTTTTGACTTTGTGAAAATAGCCATCCTAATGGGTGTAAAATGTTACCTCATGATTTTGATATGCAATTCCTTGATAGTTTGTGATGTTGAGTATCTTTTCATATACCATTGGCCATTGGTACATCTTCTTTGGTGAAATGTCTATTCAACTCCTTTGCCCATTTTAAAATTGTTTGCTTTTTTACTAGTGATGTATGAATTCCTTATATATTTGGGATTTAATCCCTTATTGAATATATGGTTTGCAAATATGTCCTCCCATTCCATAGCTGCCTTTTCATTTTGTGATTGTTTCATTTACTGTGCAAAAATGTTTAATTTGATGTAGCATGACTTATTTTTACTTTTGTTGCTTATGTAAAATCTTTTAATTGGTACATTTAGACAATTAACATTCAAAGTGATTACTAATATGCTGCTAATAAGGGCTTCCCCGGTGGCTCAGTTGGTGAAGAATCTGCCTGCAATGCAGGAGACCTGGGTTCGATCCCTGGGTTGGAAAGATCCCCTGGAGTAGGAAATGGCAACCCACTCCAGTATTCTTGCCTGGAGCATTCCATGGACAGAGGAAGGAGCCTGGCGGGCTACCGTCCATGGGGTCACAAAGAGTTGGACACGACTGAGCGACTTAGCACATAGCACAGTACAATATGCTGCTAATTACTAAGTTGCACCTGACTCTGAGACCCCATGGACAGTATCCAGGCTCCTCTGTCCATGGGATTTCCCAGGTAGGAAATCTGAAGTAGGTTGCCATTTCCATCTACAGGGGATCTTCCCCTCGCAGGGAATCGAACCAGTGTCTCCTGCTTGACAGGTGGTTTCTTTACCACTGAGCCACCTGGGAAACCTGATTACTGAGATAGTTGGACTGCTATCAGCCATATTCATTACCACTTTCTATTGTTTGTCCCTGTTCTATGTTCCTACTTTTGTCTTCCACTCCTGTTTTGCCTTTTGTGGTTTTAATTAACATATCAGTTATAGTCAGTCTTCCTTATCCAAGGTTTGCACATTCAAGGATTCAACCAACTGCAGGCCATCTGAGTTGTTTTACTCAGAAGCTCAAGCTCTTAAGAGAACTGATTGGATTTGGGTCACAGTAAGAATATTACTGGGCTTCCCAGGTGGCACTAGTGGTAAAGAATCTGCCTGCTAATACAGGATATGCAAGAGACACAGGTTCCATCCCTGGGTCAGGAAGATACCCTGGAGGAGGAAATGGCAATCCACTCCATTATTCTTGCCTGGAGAATTCCATGGACGGAGGAGCCTGTCGGGCTACTGTCCATGGGGTCGTAAGGAGTCGGACAAGACTGAGTGACTAAGCACAGAAAGTATGACGAGGAAACATGAAGAAAGTTTTTCTTCAGACTTCATGGCTAATGGCAGGGAACTGGGGAGGATGTGGAGAGAGAAAGAATGAAAGGTCCATGGGCAGAGAAGACCATTCCCTGCTCCTAGACAACACTACTCTGTGGTCTACATTATGCTTAGGGGATTGACACAAAGCTGTGTCCAGGCAGATGGGACCTGTGTGGCCAAGTAGACTTCCATCTTCTGTCCAAGAAGAACTTTAGGAGGAGCAGAGAATCTCCAGTTCTAAAGAGACTATAAGCTTAGGGAAAAGTGCTCATCTTTTGCCCCAATAAAGGATAATTGAAAAAACACATCTCTCCCCATGCTTTGGCATGTCCTAGGGGGTCTAGAACTATCATACCACCCAAGGGAGGAGGGTGGTGAAACTTCATAAAGTGTTAATTGTTGTTCAGTTGCTCAGTTGTGTCCTACTCTTTGTGACCCTGTGGACTGCAGCACGCTGGGCTTTTCTGTCCTTCACTATCTACCTGAGTCTGCTCAAATTCATGTGCATTGAGTCAGTGATGCTATCTAACCATCTCATCCTTTGCTGCCCACTTCTCCTTTTGCCTTCAATCTTTCCCAGCATCAGGGTCCTTTCTAATAAATCAGCTCTTCGCATCAGGTGGCCAAAGTATTGGAGCTTCAGCTTCAGCATCAGTCCTTCCAGTGAATATTCAGGGTTGATTTCCTCTAGGATTGACTGGTTTGATCTCCTTGCTGTCCAAGGGACTGTCAAGAGAAGTCTTCTCCAGCACCACAGTACAAGCCTCCTCAGATAACCACTTTGCCTTCTTGTGTTTCTTTTTCTTAGGGATAGCTTTGATCACTGCGTCCTGTACAGTGTTACGAGTCTCTGTCCATTGTTCTTCAGGCGCTGTCTATCAGAACTAGTCCCTTGAATCTATTTATCACCTCCACTATATAATCATAAGGGATTTGATTTAGGTCATACCTGAATGGCCTAGTGGTTTTCCCTACTTTCTTCAATTTAAGCCTGAATTTTGCAATAAGGAGCTGATGATCTAAGCTACAGTCAGGTCTAGGTCATGTTTTTCCTGATTGTGTAGAGCATCTCCATCTTTGGCTGCATAGAATATAATCAATCTGACTTTGGTATTTACCACTTAGTGATGTCCAAGTGTAGAATCTCTTTTTGTGTTATTGGAAAAGGGTGTTTGCTGTGACCAATGTGTTCTCTTGACAAACTCTGTTAGCCTTTTCCCTGCTTCATTTCGTACTCCAAGGCCAAACTCTCCTGTTACTCCAGGTATCTCCTGACTTCCTACTTTTGCATTCCAGGCCCTGTGATGAAAATGATGTCTTTTTTTGGTGATAGTTCTAGAAGCTCTTGTAGGTCTTCATAGAACTAGTCAACTTCAGCTTCTTTGGCATTAGTGGTTGGGGCATAGACTTGGATTACTGTGATATTGAATGATTTGTCTTGGAAATGAACTGAGATCATTCTGTCATTTCTGAGATTGCACCCAAGTACAGCATTTCAGACTCTCTTGTTGACTATGAGGGCTACTCTATTTCTTCTAAGGGATTGTTGCCCCCAGTAGTAGATATAATGTTCATCTGAGTTAAATTCCCCCATTACCTTCCAGTTTAGTTCATTGATCCCTAAGATGTTGATGTTCATTCTTGTATTGCTTGTTTGACCACATTCAACTTACGTTGATTCATGGACCTAACATGCTGGGATCCTGTGCAATATAGTTCACAACTGAGCATCATTTCCACTTTGGCCCAGCCTCTTCGTTCTTTCAGGAGTAATTGTGCTCCACTCTTCCCCAGTAGCATATTGGAGACCTTCTGACCTGGGGGGCTCATCTTCCAGTGTCATATCTTTTTGCCTTTTCATACTGTTCATGGGGTTCTCATGACAAGAATAGTGGAATAGTTTGCCATTCCTTCCTCCAGTGGACCACGTTTGGTCAGAACTCTCCACTATGACCTGTCCCTCTTGAGTGGCCCTGCACAGCATGGCTCATAGCTTCACTGAGTTATGCAGGCCCCTTTGCCACAACAAGGCTATGATCCATGAAGGGGAAAGTATTAATACCAGGGTACATTTTTCTTTGATTCTGTGAAATGGGGTAGACTGGAGGGTGGCTGAGAATCAGAAATTAAGTTTTATTTTTAAAAAGTCTACTGTCTTTTTTTATTGCTTTGTCAAATGATATTCCTGCCCAGGTTAATTTACCTGAAAGTCATTTTTGTGCCTGAATTTACAAATAAACTGTCTGTGTTCAGCTGTGTTGAGAAAGGGTAAAAATTAATTTTTATGTGTATCTCACTTAGCAGTTCTATGAGAAATGAAACTTACTTTAAAATCTTCAACTGCAGAATATAATAAAAGTCCAAATGTAAATTATACTGTGGCAGTCAGTCAGTTTTGACACATTTTAGGTAAATAGTTGTAGTCAGAAAGATCCAGCAAGGTTTTAATCTCAACCAACTTAAAAATTTCTGCTCTAATGTCTATTGAAACTTGATAACATTTTTACAGATTCCTTCCTTTCCCTTTAAAAAAGTTCTCTAAAATTGCTTCTTGACAGTTAATGACAGCATTTTAGACAAGTAGCCTGAAATGATGTTGCTTCACTTTCAACACTGTGTTCCCAAATGAAATTAGAGTTCTTTAGTGTGAAGATTGCTTCTTGAATGCTCAGATTTAACCAAGGGAAAATAGAAAACATCTCAGTAAGTCTGAACAGAATGATCTGAGCATCCTTGCATCATCATGACTGTATACTAAGGAAGTAAGTTCATGAAGAAGGTGCTCCCTGGAGCCACGTACTTCTCAATAAAACATTTGAATGCCAGCTCATTACACACAGTAAACTGATGGCTGTGGAAGCAGCTGTTATAAAAACTGCAAACTCCTACCAAGGACCTTTTGTTTTTTCATTTTATATTTCCAGTCATTTTTTTCATTTTATATTCCCAGAGTCATTCACTGTTTTAAATGAATGACTGCCTGAATGACTGAATGAATAAATCAATTGAACTAACTTGTATCACTTACATATAGGAAGGAACCCGGCACATGGTTGATATTCTAAACTCTTTCTAGCTGAATGAAGGAAAGAACAAATGCAGTAAACATGCAACTCAGAATTAGTCACTGGTAAGATCTAATGTTTGCTGTTTTCACATGGGTCAAGATTGCATGTCTGGTCAATCAGTTGTTCATACCCACACTAATGGGGGCCTAGGCTGGACCAGTTGCAGGGCTGTGGTCTTTGAATGAAGCAGAAAGGAAGAAGGGTGTGGATTTGAGTGAGTGGAGCATTTTACATTTCACCTCACCTCTCAGAAACTGCTCATTCATTTGCAGCTTGAAGGCCACAGTGCAGATTTAACAGGGTTGCTCTGAGGATTAATCAAATAGTCTCACAAAGTTGTGACACACTCTCCAGATGTTAAATAGTTGTCAGGGGAAGACCAGGGTCCTGGGGTTATGGCAGTGCTTTACCTTTTTAGGAAAAAAAATGTGGAAGGACTGATGTTGAAGCTGAAACTCCCAATACTTTGGCCACCTGATGCAAAGAACTGACTCACTGGAAAAGACCCTGATGCTGGGAAAGATTGAAGGCAGGAGGAGAAGGGGACAACAGAGGATGAAATGGTTGGATGGCATCACCGACTCAAAGGACACGAGTTTGAGAAAACTCCGGGAGTTGGTGATGGACAGGGAGGCAAAGAGTCAGACACAACTGAGCGACTGAACTGAACTGAGGCAAGTACCTAATGGTTTTGTTTGTGAAACGTTTAATTAATGTAGCTCAGTTGATTTCATATACTAGGTTTTACTTTCTAGGGGTTGAAAAGTGAAAGTGGCCATTGCTCATTCATGTCCGACTCTTTTGTGGCCTCATGGACTGTAGCCCACCAGTCTCCTCTTACCATGGAATTCTCTGGGCAAGAATACTGGAGTGGGTAGCCATTTCCTTCACCAAGGGATCTTCCTGATCTAGGGATCGAACCTAGGTCTCCTGCATTGCAGTCAGATTCTTTACTCTCTGCCAATTCGGTAGAATTTTGTGATTCTATCAAACTTTGCTGTTGTCAGTCTTCCTTTATTACCCTTAACTATCACTTATTCAAAGTCATTTAGCCAACTTCTTAAAAACTCTGATAATGGGAAAAAATTAATCATGATTATCATCAAGATAGGTTAACCTAACTACTTCTGGGACTTAAGTCTCCATGAGTAGCTTCTCTGTGCATTTACTAAGACAATGAGAACAGTAAATTACAAAATAATGACAATACATTAAGGATGAAATTAACATTACATTTTGCATAAATATTTGAACCTACATGGAATGTCAAGATTGAGTTTAAAGACCTAGAAAGAGTTAATGATAAAAAAATGATAAGTGTTTTGTTGAGAACATTAAGATGACAGGTTATATTTGATCTTGAGACAGGAATTTTAGAATTCAGAAAGAATATAATCTTTTTTTTTTTTTTTTGGTCTGTGCCTGTGTCATGTGAGATCTTAGTTCCTCGGCTGGGAATTGAATCCGTGTCCCCTGCAGTCTTAACCACTGGACCACCAGAGAAGTCTCAGATAGAAACTTTAAACTTAGCTGCTGTGGTTTTTGTGTGTGTGCATGTTTTAATAGATAGAAAGACTGAGGCCAGGAGAGGGTAAATGACCTATCCAAAGTTGAATAGGGGAAAGTATTAGTAAACATCAAGGCAATGATACAAGACAGGAAATGAATTCTAGAAAGCAGAGGTTAGACCTGTAGTACATATACAAATGTTTTATTGTTTCATAAGTTGAGTCACTGAAAAAAAGCCACAAAGTAATATTTGGTCCTAGTTAATATTTTCTCCAATTGATTATTCTCTGAGACTGTGGTGGTATCATATAAATTTGGCTCTGAAAGTAGTGATTTGAATAACATCAGGCAAATCTTATAGTCTTTAATTTTTTTTTTAATCTATGTAGTGAAAATAATCTGCATCACCTAACTGGTTATCACAAGGTATGTTTAGAATCATTTGGAAAAGAAGAATTGACTTATGTCCAAATGTAATTTTTCCATTGAAAACACCCTGCTTATAAGGGTGCTCAGGTGTTGGGCCTAGGGACCATGACCTTAATGAACTGACACACGTTGGGAGGCATCTTAAATTCGGGGCTTGTGTTAAGTTACTGTGGTGTGGTTGTGGCAGTGACATGGGACAGCTGTCTGAGGTCCTTCCCCTCATACCCTATAGCTCCCATTGTTGGGACACTATTAGCATTTTCTCTGAATGGCTGCTGCTGCTGCTGCTAAATCGCTTCAGTCGTGTCTGACTCTGTGTGACCCCATAGATGGAAGCCCACCAGGCTCCCCCGTCCCTGGGATTCTCCAGGCAAGAACACTGGAGTGGGTTGCCATTTCCTTCTCCAATGCATGAAAGTGAAAAGGGAAAGTGAAGTCGCTCAGTCCTGTCCAACTCTTAGCCACCCCATGGACTGCAGCCCACCAGGCTCCTCCATCCATGGGATTTTTCCAGGCAAGAGTACTGGAGTGGGGTGCCATTGCCTTCTCCGTGGACTCACCCCCAAAAGCCTACATAATGATGGTTAATTTACAGTGACAGTTCAGTGTCCATGGAGATGGAGAAGGTCAGTGTCAGTCGAATGATTGTAAGGAAGATCTTAAAAACATACAGATTTGGATACCTGAGCAGCAGTCAACTCAGAATCCCTTTCTCTGTGTCCTTTTCATTTTTCCTGGAGTGGTTTTCAAGAGGAGGAGCTCTTGTACTGTCCTCTGGAGGCACTGGGGAAAGGTAGGGTGTTGTCACAGAGGTGGGGTGACACTGTGTGGTACTTGGTACTGACATCCTGTAACATGCTGGACAGTCTTACACAGGGGGGGACGGCCCCTCCCACAGTGAGGGGACAGCTGCACCTTTCCTGAAGAAGAGCCCTCATCAGGGTCATGAACCTAAAGCCCAGGGCCCCTCTGAATTCTGCTCTCTGGCGACAATGCACTTCTCTTTAAGAGCATGTCTGCATTTTGCTTTCACGTTACATCTGCTTTTGCAGTGTAGGTAACTTCTTCCCAGCTGGCCAAGTTCAGCAAGTCACTTCATTCATCCAGTGCTCCCTTTGTTCCCATTTATAGTGTGGGGGTAATAATAATTGACCTTTCAGGGCTGTGGTGAGGATTCAGAAGCATGACATATATATGAAGTGCCTAATGCTCATAGGTGGAGAAGGAAATGGCAACCCACTCCAGTATTCTTGCCTGGAGAATCCTGTGGACAGAGGAGCCTGGGGGGCTGCCGTCTTTGGGGTCGCACAGAGTTGGACACAGCTGAAGTGACTTAGCAGCAGCAATGCTCATAGGAGCAGCTCGATAAATGTTTGTCTCCTTCTTTCCATGAATGGGATGCCCACTTTAGAAAAAGATGGAGAAGTGAATCAACTGTTTCTTCAGGGCTGCAGAGACACTATTACAGTTCCTGCCTGCCCCTTCCACAGCAGACTGGCTAAAATCCCACTGGCTCTTTTTAGGAAAGAAGGGCAGGATGGAGCCTTCCTAAAGTGAGGTGGTTCCCCTTGGTGTGTACAACACGTGGGCCACAAGTGTTGTATGTGCAGTTCCTGGGCTTCCCTCTTTTGGGGTGCCAGTGTCTACCCAAGGGTAGAGAGGTTAGAGAGGAGAGCAAGTAGAAGGTGCCCTCAGATGGTATGGGGTTGGGAGAGAGGGGCAGGGGTGGGGAGTGGGAGGGGAGGGAGGGCCAGGGCTGTGAGCTCAGGCTAAGCTGGGAGCCATGAGGTCAGAGTCAAGCTATAGGTTACCCCCGTCCCAACCCAGGTGAGGATGGGGCCCGTGTCCTGAAAGGCCCCTGAAACCTGGGCTAACAGAGGCTTAGCACAGAAGCAGAGCTCGCTGCTGGTCTCAGAATAATATCTATATTCTTTCAAGTGGCTTTTAATTGCCTTTTGAGGATCTGGCCAGAGCTCACCTCTCGTATCACCCCCTTTCTTAATAGATTATGCTTCAGCCACAGTGAAAGAATTTCTGTCCTTTTATCTCAAGGCTTGTTCTTTGGTCCTTCATTTTTTCTCCTTTGGATGCTGTCTTCACCCTGCCCTTCTGCCTTCAACAGCCTTCAGACCACCCCTTAACACTGATTTCTAGGGAAGCCACACTCCTCTCTGGATGTCTCTCCTATGTGTTTTCATTGTCCTAATTAAATTGTTGTTATTCGGTCACTCAGTCATTCGACTCTTTGTGACCCCATGGACTGCAGTGCACTAGGCTTCTCTGTCCTTCACTATCTTTTGGAGCTTGCTCAAACTCATGTACATTGAGTCAGTGATGCCATCCAACTATCTCTTCCTCTATCGTCCCCTTTTCCACCTGCCCTCAATCTTTCTCAGCATTAGGGTCTTCTCCAACGAGTCGACTCTTCACATCAGGTGGTCAAAGTATTGGTGCTTTAGCATCAGTCCTTCCAATAAATATTCAGGGTTGATTTCCTTTAGGATTGACTGGTTTGATCTCTTAATTACATAATTAATCTAATAACTGTTTAGGTCACATTATGAGGTGAGTATGAATATTGTCCCCCAACTAAGATACACAAAGACTTTATTTTCTAATACTCAGCTTCATGTCTGGCTTCAAGCTCCATATCCACCAAGCTAGAGAAAACATTTAACCTCAGAACTTGCCTCCAGACCTTGTCCTCTCCCCTACCCATGGTTGAGCTCTGGTTCCAGGATCCAAAGCAAGAGGAGGACCCTGCAGTCCTTGATTCTTGGTGCTTACAGGTTGTCTTTGAGGAGTTCACTGCACCTGCCTCTCTGGTCCCTCCAGTCCAGCTTCTTCTTGTTCCTCACATGCTCCCCAGGGACAAAGGAACCTTGCCAGGCTGATGGGATCTTCCTGGCCTTGAAATTCCATGCCATCGAGTCTACTTACATCACTGAGGAACAGGGCAAGGATTTCTGCTCCCACCACCGAGGAACTTCCTTCCTGGAGGCTTCACCTCCAGCACAAGATGCTCTCCTGTCGATCTGGAGGGAGCTGTCCTGACCCTCCCTCCTCTCTCTTTCTTCCAACACAAACTACTTAAGCTTGGACTTTCTGTTCTGCTTTTTACTCCTTAGCAAACTCTGGGAATTCTCCAACAGGTTTAAGTCTTTTGGAAAACAAAGGATCCTCCTCTGAGGCCATGAGTACATACCTGACTTTCTATTTGAAGGTTGAATGCAGAGGAGAAAAGCAGAGGGGAGAAAAAGCCCTTTAATATCCCAAAACATTACCCAGCCACAGCTGTCTGCTATTCACTGCTGAGCATAGAGACATAGGCTAAGTTGGTATACAATGAAAACATGACCTGTTCTCACCCAAATTCTAGAATTTATCACACACTCTCAGAATTCTTTCACTACATTTACTCCAGCATTTATTCTGGGGCTGCTCACGTCCCTTGTTACCTCCACCAATATCCTTTAAATGTCTCCACACCAGCCTAATCTGTTTGAACAAAACATTATGTCCAAATTAGAGTATTAAAAATAATGGAGGCACTTGCTTTGTGGCCCAGTGATTAATAGTTCACCTTCCAATGCAGGGGGCATGGGTTCGATCCCTAGTGGGGGAGCTAAGATCCCACCTGCCTCATGTCCAAAAATCCAGAACATAAACAACAGAAGCAATATTGTAACAAATTAAAATTAATAAAAATAACAGAGAGAAGGAAACCAAGCCAAAACTCTGTTGCTAAAGACTGTGCATATACTGACTTATCTTTTCTGTAAAAGAAAAAAAAAGTCCCCATTGCAGATCAAGATATGGAATAATTTCTATTTGTATTAGGGGAAAAGGAAATTTTTTTCACACATTCTTTTTTTTTTTTTGGTGTCATTAATTTACTATCTTCCAGAAAGGAGAAAATAAACAGCAATAAATACAGGAATTTAAAAGTTTTTATTTCTTCTTAAATCATAGGTTTTGTTGTTTTTAATTATCAAATTCAATATTACAGCATACAAAGTTCTTTTTTTTTTTTAGAACATGTAATGATCACTTAATGTCACTCATTTGTTCACACATGCAGTCTCTCTCTGGCAGCTGTCGGTGGCCCCGCGCTTCCTGGGAGGCGCTTGTAGTGTGTTTATGCGCATATTAATGAAACTCCACAACTCTCCTCTTTTAACTTAAACGCTTTGCTGCCACTCCAGCTGATTATGGCTTTGGATAATTGCCACAGTGAATCTTGTATTTAGTAGAAACAAAATGTATTGCTGACAAACATGTTTCCTATCAAAAGCCAGAGAGATGGATCTGAATTCAGATTGTGCGGTAAAAACAAGTATGTAAACTCATTAGAGAGGCAAGATGCAAATTTACAAAGCCTGAGGAAAATAATGAGGACAGCTTCAAATCTGAGGGAAGAGGCAGCATCAGGCCTTGTTATTGTGGAACTTGGCTTGAACATAGATTTTTCAGGGCCTGCTTGTGTGAAGGTGAATATTAAATTATTGAGTCCCCTGGGAGGTGTCAGTGTAGGTGCCCGGTGACTGTGGTGGAGCAGCTAGTGGGCTGGAATCACTGTGATCATGATTGTCATTCCTTGTTCTGTTTGCTTTGCAGTCCTGCCTAAACAGAGAACCAATACTTTAAGGCCATGGGTTTCCTTTTTATACTGGCTAGGTGACTGTCTTAGTCTGCTCCAGCTGCTGTAACAAAACTCCACAACTCTCCCTAGACAGGGTGACTTAAACAATAAACCTTTAGTTTTCACAGTTTTGGAGGCTGAGATATCCAAGGTCAGACCCAGTGTCTTGTGAGAGCCTGCTTCCTGGTTCATAGACGGCCATCTTCTTCCACCAATGGTGGAAGCTGCAAGGGAGCTCTCTGGGGTTTCTTTTGTAAGGGCACTAATCCCATTCATGAGGATTCTATTTTCATGATCTAATCAATTCCCAAAGTTCTCATATACCATCACTTTGGTGATTAAGTTTCAACATATTCATTTTTGCAGAGACACATTCAGTTTAAAGCAGTGGATTTACAGTTTTTTTAAAAAAATTGTTCATTTTTCACATACTATGAATCCTAAAGGAAATCATTTTTGAATATTCATTGGAAGGACTGATGCTGAAGCTGAAACTCCAGTACTTTGGCCACCTGATGCAAAGAACCAACTCATTGGAAAAGACCCTGATGCTGGGAAAGATTGAAGGTGGGAGGAGGAGATGACAGAGGATGAGATGGCTGGATGGCATCACTAACTTGATGGACATGAATTTGAGTAGGCTCTGGGAGTTGGACAGGGAGGCCTGGTGTGCTGCAGTCCATGGGGTTGCAAAGAGTCAGACACGACTGAGCGACTGAACCAAACAGAACTGATGCACCTGCTGCTGCTAAGTCGCTTCAGTCGTGTCCGACTCTGTGCAACCCCATAGACGGCAGCCCACCAGGCTCCCCGTCCCTGGGATTCTCCAGGCAAGAACACTGGAGTGAGTTGCCCTTTCCTTCTCCAATGCATGAAAGTGGAAAGTGAAAGTGAAGTCGCTCAGTCGTGTCCGACTCCTAGCAACCCCGTGGACTGCAGCCTACCAGGCTCCTCCATCCATGGGATTTTCCAGGCAAGAGTACTGGAGTGGGGTGCCATTGCCTTCTCTGAACTGATGCACCTAAGCTCAGTTAAATGTTCTGCAAATGCAGGTGTCTCAAACCAAGCCTCCAGGACTACAGTGAGAGAGGAAAAGAGACAGGGAGAGAGCGAGAGAGGCTAACTTCTAATTATAGGGCAACTTCTAATTATCTTTATCCTAGGATAACTTCTAATTATCTCTGAAGCCCTACTGGATAAGTGCCTTATATGGTAGGCCAAATAATGACTTCCCAAAGGACTTCCATGTCCTAACCGTTGGTACCTGTGGATATTACCTTATATGACAAGAACCTAGAACTTTGCAGATATAACCAAGGATACTGAGGTGGGAAGATGATCCTGGATCATCCAAGTGGGTGCAAAATGCCATCATATGTACCTTTAAAAGAGGGAGGCAGACAGGACACAGAAGAGGGGAGAGCAATGTTACTATGAACGGGGAGATGGAGGGGTCTCTGTCTCATGCTGCCTTTCCTGTCCTGTCTCTACAGGGGTAGAGTTCAAACTTGATAGAGCTGTGATCATTCCAGAGCCTGGCCTGGTCTGCTTTCCCAGCCTCATCTCCTACTTTTCACTGACACTTAACTTCTCCACTGTGAACCAAAATCATGTCTGTCCCAGGGGCATGACATGGTGTCTTGTTTTGTTTTGTTCTGCTGCTCCTGATCCTCTTTACAAGTTACTTTCTCTGCATTTGAAGCTGTTATCTCTCATCTCTGCTTCCCCAAACCCCTTATCCTTCTAGAATCTGATCAAATGTCACTTCTCTCAAGCATCCCACCACCGCGTTGAATAACTTATCAGAAATCTGATTGTGCTTAGCTTTCCCTTGTATTTTTATTTCAGTAAATGGCAGGACTCTTTTCCTGTGTGGATTCTGTGTCTTTTCATCTGGCCTTGAAATGGAAGCAGAAAGTGTTCTGTTATGCTGCTTAAGAAAGGCATTCAACAAATATGATGCAATAAGCAAATAACACCCAGCGATGACTTGAATAAACTCAAATTATTTACTGAGAGCTCAATAGTCAAACAAGCATGTTGTACAGTAGTATCCTTTTTTGTGGGTGGGAACATGCCACAAGGCTTGTGGAATCTTTGTTCCCTGACCAGAGTTTGAATCTGTGCCCTTGGAAGAAAAAACATGGAGTCCTAACCACTGGAGCTCCAGGGAACTCACAGTACTATCCCAGCGTGAGTGAAACATCGAGCAGTTGGTCTCATAAGATGCAGCATTCACATCATAGTCAATGAAACCTCTTTACTTAATGATTTCCCCCTCTCCTTGCTTGAGTCTGGCATTGGGCTGACTTAACAAAATGGTCATATACACAATAAAATAGCTCAAAGTTTGGAAATGTACCAAGGGTGAGGCTATGGTTTCACCTTTATCGTGTCATGGCTCTGGGGTCCAGACTGTACCCATTGGTGACGACTGGCTGGATGTAGTCACTCTTGGTCATTGTGGGAAGAGGTAAATCCTGAGACAGGGAGAGATTGGCACCAGTGAGGGGAGGACTTCTTACCTACCAGGACTGGCAGTAAACTGGATCCACCCTCCCAGGCTGGAAGAAGCCTAGATGGTTTTAGGAGGGGGACCGAGCTGCTGCTGGCCATCTGGAGGTGAGCCGAGGACAATAGGCCGAGCCAGTCTCTGCTTTCTGGCGGCACTGACACTATGGACCCGATATGTGCTTGTCAGCTTCTGAGAGCAAGGTTAGTCATCATCAGATCCATTTATACCTGTAACCTACCTGCCTCGCATTGATCAAGCTCCCTTTCACTGCTTTTACAAAAACGAGCGTGTTCTCCAAGCCTCAAGTAGCTTAGTTAATAAGATATTTGCCCTAGCTGTGTTGTAGGAGCTTGGCGTCAGCTGTGTCCAGTTGGATCTCCAGCTGATTAAGACTGATTAAGACCACCGACCCTCTGAATAGGCATGGGCAATGACTGCTGGGTGATCTTTTGACGTTAGAGGCCGAAGCTCCACCTTCTGCTTGAATTAACTGCAATTTTTTTAGAGCTCATGTCTCATGGAGAAGCCAGGAACTTGGTTGCATCTGCACAAGATGGTGATGACCACACCTTTTCCCTCTTTCCAATTACCTCTCCCAGTGCTTGCTGCACCTGGGCTTTCTTCCACGAGCCCTGTGTGTGTGGCAGGCGGAGCGCCACGCTGGGCTGTGAACCTTGGCACCTCAGGGTTTGGATTGCTGCGCATTGGCCACCAAACCTAGTTTGTTAGCTTTTCGAACATAGCCAGGCCCTGGGGAGATGCTGGTGAAGTCTTCCAGTCGCCTGAAGATGTGCAGTTTTTGGCTTCGTCGGTGACGTTACCGTAACTTGGGATGTAAACGAACAGCCCTGGGGATTTTTGAACATGGGAGCAGGGAGTTTGGGAATGACCAAACATTCTGCTAATCTGGGTATATGAGGTCTTCTATTTGGCACACTTTGTGAACAGGTTTGTTTATCCTAAGCTAGCAAAGGTGGATCTTTGGACAAATACAATTGGTCGGGTTGTTCAGCTTTCCAAGGGGGTTTCATCAGATTTGCAAGTTTCCCATGGTACCAGAAGCTGCCAGATGATACTCCCTAGTATTTTCTCCTCCTCTCCCAACATTTATTTCCTGGTCACATGGTGAAATTTGAGCCAGTGGACCCCTAAGTAGGACTAATATGTGTATCTTCCAAGCACTGTTTGTAAAAAAGAAGCAGCTAAGCTTGGACTTTGTTTTTTTTTTTTCCCCTCTCCATAAGCTGTTAACATTGATGCAATGTTGACCCAGCTTCAACAGGAAGGGTAATGCCCTCCAATGATGCCGAACAACACAGTAGAAAGAACCTGAGCTCCTGGAGGAGAAGTCTAGCTTAGATCTCCCCAGCTGTTTCATGAGAGAGAAATAGAAGTCAGTCTTGGTGAAGTTACTTATTTTTGGCATCTTGTTTTTGTAATGTCATTCTAATACAGATATCAGTACTTACCATTATAAAACATTAAATATGTGGTATTGCCCTAGATATTAGAGAGTCAGTTCAGTTGTTCAGTCGTGTCCAACTCTTTGCGACCCCATGAATTGCAGCACGCCATGCCTCCCTGTCCATCACCATCTCCCGGAGTTCACTCAAACTCACATCCATCGAGTCGGTGATGCCATCCAGCCATCTCATCCTCTGTTGTCCCCTTCTCCTCCTGCCCCCAAACCCTCCCAGCATCAGAGTCTTTTCCAATGAGCCAACTCTTCGCATGAGGTGGCCAAAGTATTGGATATTAGAGAGTAGGCAGTGGGAAAAACAGAAATTTCAGATATTGGGAAGCTGATGAACTTTGTACTGTCAAGGTAACATTTGGTAAGATTGTCTTCAATATTTAGAAGACAGACCCTATGTCTATATAATCATTAGCTCTAGAGAAAGCAGTTGGAAGGAGCCAGGTTATTTGCATGTTGGCTGTTCTTTGCTGCTTGCCACAGGTGATTATTAGAAATTAGCCCAGGCAAGAATTGGCTAATTAAAAGCAGAACGATAATAGAACCCATGTGGTGGAAAAGTCAATTGTTATTAATCCCACAAAGGCAAAAAATGGTTACCAGGTGTGCTCTTCAAAGTCTTCCCGTTAAAAGATTCTCAACCAAACAAGGGAAATTAGTCCTAGCAATAAAGATCAGATTAAGTCTGTTGTGTCAGATGGCCGCAAGGGAGTGGCCTTTTTTTTTTTTCTTTTTTGATTTTTACTTTATTTGGTCGCACCAGGTCTTATTTGTGGAATGTTGGGTCTGTGATTTTTGTTGCAGCAGGCAGACTCTTCGTTGCGGCAGATGGGAGCTAGTTCCCTGAACAGGAGTCCAGCCTGGGCCCCTGCACTGAAAGCATGGAGTCCCAGCCCCTGGCCCACCGGGGAGTCCCAGGAGTTGCCTTTCAAGTGAGGAAGAGTGATGGCTAAGCTCAGAAGCCAGGAAATAAGGTGGGCTTAAGAAATAATGGCCAATATAGAACTCTGGGTGTTACTGATACATCAATCAAACCAGAATAAAAAAGATCAGAAATCTGTCTTTTATTGAAGCAAACTTTATTGCCAAACAAACCACGGACTTGTGATTGTTCAGTCCTAATGTAATCCTCAGGCACCTAAAACTGCAATAGGAAGCAGTCTAGAAGGAAGTGAGCATTCCTGAGGAGGGCTTACCAAAGAAACACCTCCAAACCCCACTGTGGCCGTGAGGGACAGGGGACAGGAAGAAACACTGAGGCACAGACACTGGTTCAGGGCACAGTGGGCAAGGGATGCCTCCCAGAAAACAAAACCAAGGTCTAACCATGAAAATACTCCACTGTGTTTGGTACATCCAAAGCACTTCCTTTAGGTACAGGCCTCCCTTATAAACAGGCCTTTTACTACATTCTTTTAGGCAGTTAAGGGAGAGGTAGCAAGGAAAATGGAGTATTCAGTTTGTTAAAAATTATGAGCCTATTCTTTTCTATTGTGGCTTACCACAGAATATTGAATATAATTCCCTGTGCTATACAGTAAAATATAAAATATGTATGTGTAATTGAATCACTTTGCTGTACAGGAGAAATTAATACAACATTGAAAGTCAACTATATTTCAGTAAAAAATAATAATTTTTAAAAATTAGCCTAAATTAGTCCCCATGCCAAAGAGATATTTTGGGGTGGCAAATTTTGCTCCTCTGAGTTTCATGGGTAAATGTCTATTGAATGAACACATGAAAACTATTCTGGATTATGCATGAATGGTTTCTTTCCCTTAAATGTAGCTTATTTATTATTATTACTTTTCAGCTGCACTGGGTCTTCATTGCTGTGTGAGGGCTTCCTCTAGGTGCGGTGAGTGGGGACCTCTAACACTGCTGTCGTTATGGCGTGCCGGCTTCTCACTGCGGTGGCGTCTCTGGTTGCGGAGCGCAGGCTCTACGTGTTGACTTCAGGAGTTACAGCACGCGGGATCAGTAGTTGTGGTACACAGGCTTAGTTGCTCCATGGCATGTGGGATCTTCCTAGACCAGGGATTGAACCTGTGTCCCATACATTGGAAACACCGAGTCTTAACCACTGGGGAAGTCCACATGGCTGGTTTCTAAAGTGAGATGTATACATTGCTTAAGTCCTGCAACTTTCCTCATAGTGTTACATGAGTGACCATTGCCCCAAATGAGAGAAACTAGGTGTCAGTCTATTCAGGCTGCTGGAACAGAATAACCACAGAGTAAGTAGCTCCCTGGAGAAGGGAATGCCAAACCACTTCAGTACTCCTGCCTTGAGAACCCCATGAACAGTGTGAAAAGCCAAAAAGATACGACACTGAAAGATGAACTCCCCAGGTCAGTAGGTGCCCAAATTGCTACTGGAGATCAGTGGAGAAATAACTCCAGAAAGAATGAAGGGATGGAGCCAAAGCAAAAACAACACCCAGTTGTGGATGTGACTGGTGATGAAAGCAAGCTCCGATGCTGTAAAGAGCAATATTGCATAGGTACCTGGAATGTTATGTCCATGAATCAAGGCAAATTGGAAGTGATCAAACAGGAGATAGCAAGAGTGAATGTCGACATTCTAGGAATCAGTGAACTAAGATGGACTTGAATGGGTGAATTTAACTCAGATGACCATTATATCTACTACTGTGGGCAGGAATCCCTTAGAAGAAAGGGAGTAGCCATCATAGTCAACAAAAGATTCCGAAATGCGGTACTTGGATGCAATCTCAAAAACGACAGAATGATCTCTGTTTATCACCAAGGCAAACCATTCAATATCATGGTAATCCAAATCTATGCCCCAACTGAATGCTGAAGAAGCTGAGGTTGAACAGTTCTATGAAGACCTACAAGACTTTCTAGAATTAATACCCACAAAAGATGTCTTTTCATTATAGGGGACTGGAATGCAAAAGTAGGAAGTCAAGAAACACCTGGAGTAACAGGCAAATTTGGCCTTGGAGTACAGAATGGAGCAGGGCAAAGGCTAACAGAGTTTTGCCAAGAGAACGCACTGGTCATAGCAAACACCCTCTTCCAACAACACAAGACCAGACTCTACACATGGACATCAGCAGATGGTCAATACTGAAATCAGATTGATTATATTCTTTGCAGCCAAAGATGGAGAAGCTCTATACAGTCAGTCAAAACAGACCAGGAGCTGACTGTGGCTCAGATCATGAACTCCTTATTGCCAAATTCAGACTTAAATTGAAGAAAGTGGGGGAAACCACTAGACCATTCAGGTATGACCTAAATTAAATCCCTAAAGATTATACAGTGGAAGTGAGAAATAAGATTTAAGGGGCTAGATCTGATAGAGTGCCTGATGAACTATGGATGGAGTTTCATGACACTGTACAGGAGACAGGGATCAAGACCATCCCCCAAAAAAAGAAATGCAAAAAAGCAAAATGTCTGTCTGAGGAGGCCTTACAAATAGCTGTGAAAAGAAGAGAAGTGAAAAGCAAAGGAGAAAAGGAAAGATATACCCATTTGCATGCTGAGTTCCAAAGAATAACAAGGAGAGATAAGAAAGCCTTCGTCAGCGATCAATGCAAAGAAATAGAGGAAAACAATAGAATGGGAAAGACTAGAGATCTCTTCAAGAAAATTAGAGATTCCAAGGGAACATTTCATGCAAAGATGGGCTCAATAAAGGACAGAAATGGTATGGACCTAACAGAGGCAGAAGATATTAAAAAGAGGCAAGAATACACAGAAGAACTACACAGAAAAGATCTTCATGACCCAGATAGTCATGATGGTGTGATCACTCACCTAGAGCCAGACATCCTGGAATGTGAAGTCAAGTGGGCCTTAGGAAGCATCACTACGAACAAAGCTAGTGGAGATGATGGAATTCCAGTTGAGCTATTTCAAATCCTAAAAGATGATGCTGTGAAAGTGCTGCACTCAATATGCCAGCAAATTTGGAAAACTCAGCAATGGCCACAGGACTGGAAAAGGTCAGTTTTCATTCCAATCCCTAAGAAAGGCAATGCCAAAGAATGCTCAAACTACCACACAATTGTACTCATCTCACACACTAGCAGAGTAATGTTCAAAATTCTCCAAGCCAGGCTTCAGCAGTACATGAACCGTGAACTTCCAGATGTTCAAGATGGATTTAGAAAAGGCAGATGGCCCAGAGATCAAATTGCCAACATCTGCTGGATCATTGAAAAAGCAAGAGAGTTCCAAAAAACATCTGTTTCTGATTTATTGACTATGCCAAAGGCTTTGACTGTGTGGATCACAATAAACTGTGGAAAATTCTGAAAGAGATGGGAATACCAGACCCCCTGACCTGCCTCTTGAAAACCTGTATGCAGGTCAGGAAGCAACAGTTAGAACTGGACACAGAACAACAGACTGGTTCCAAATAGGAAAAGGAGTATGTGAAGGTTGTATATTGTCACCCTGCTTATTTAACTTTTATGCAGAGTACATCATGAGAAACGCTGAGCTGGAGGAAGCACAAGCTGGAATCAAGATTGCCGGGAGAAATATCAATAACCTCAGATATGCAGATGACACCACCCTTACGGCAGAAAGTGAAGAACTAAAGAGCCTCTTGATGAAAGTGAAAGAGGAGAGTGAAAAAGTTGGCTTAAAGCTCAACATTCAGAAAACTAAGATCATGGCATCTGGTCCCATCACTTCATGGCAAATAGATGGAGAAACAGTGGAAACAGTGGCAGATTTTGTGTTTTGGGGGCTCCAAAATCAATGCAGATGGTGATTGCAGCCATGAAATAAAGACGCTTAGTCATTGGAAGAAAAACTATGACCAACCTAGACAGCATATTAAAAAGCAGAGACATTACTTTGCCAACACAGGTCCATCTAGTCAAGGCTATGGTTTTTCCAGTAGTCATGTATGGATGTGAAAGTTGGACTATAAAGAGAGCTGAGGGCTGAAGAACTGATATTATTAAACTGTGGTGTTGGAGAAGACTCTTGAGAGTCCCTTGGACTGCAAGGAGATCCAACCAGTCCATCCTAAAGGAAATCAGTCCTGAATGTTCATTGGAAGGATTGATATTGAAGCTGAAACTCCAATACTTTGGCCACCTGATGTGAAGAGCTGACTCATTTGAAAAGATCCCTCCTCCTGAGGGCAGGAGGAGAAGGGGACGACAGAGGATGAGATGGTTGGATGGCATCACTGACTCAACAGACATGAGTTTGAGTAAACTCTGGGAGTTGGTGATGGACAGGGAGGCCTGGCGTGTTGCAGTCCATGGGGTCTCAAAGAGTCAGACATAACTGAGCGACTGAACTGAACTGAATGAATAGAAATTTATTCCTCATAGTTCTGGAAGCTGAAAGTCCAAGAGGGAGGCTGCCAGCCAGCAAGTGGAGGTGAGAGCCCTCTGCCAGCTTGTAGATGACATGATGTCCTCACATGGCAGAAGGACCCAGGGGTCTGTGTGCTTCTCTTTTATGATGGCCTGAGTCCCATTCATGAGGGCAGAGGCGTCACCTCCTATTGCCGTCACCTTGAAAGATGGGTTTCTGACATGAATTTAGGGGGACACAAGCATTAAGGCCAGAGCAATAGGTCTTAGACATGATTCTGAAAGCCCATGTGTGTCCTAAGTCACTTCAGTCGTGTCTGACTCTGTGCAACCCTATGGACTGTAGCCCGCCAGACTCCTCTGTCTATGGGATTCTCCAGGCAAGAATACTAGAGTGGGTTGCCTTTTCCTTCTCCAGGGGATCTTCCCAACCCAGGGATTGAATCTGAGTCTCTTATGTCTCCTGCATTGGCAGGCAAGTTCTTTACCACTAGTGCCACTTGGGAAGCCCTGAAAGCCCATCTTTGGGGGGAATGTTAAGATAAAATAGAATGCTGAGTAGGTAAAACCTTCTGTAGTTCTCCTGGTCACTGTTCTCATGCACTGCCACACCTGCAGCATTTACAATCTTGACTGTTTCCTTTCAGAGATCTTAATTTAGTCTGTAGGAATTCTTCCAGCACATCTAAGTAATTTGCAAGCATAATGAAACAAATCAATGTGAGGTCCCCTGCAGGTCCCAAATGCTCCAAAATGCACCAAATGTTAGTAAGAAGACATCTCTTAAAGTCCTGCTTAGACTGGCTCTCTCTGGTTGAAATCTCACACCAATGTCTTCCCATGGGAGCTGCACACTTCACAGTATGGTGATATCCATAACCCAATTGCTGACAGAGACAGAGGTAGATTACAGTCTACAAATATTTATTTAGGGACTCCTATGTGGTCCAGTGGGAGAAGGCGATGGCACCCCACTCCAGTACTTTTGCCTGGAAAATCCCATGGATGGAGGAGCCTGGTGGGCTGCAGTCCTTGGGGTCGTGAAGAGTCGGACACAACTGAGCGACTTCACTTTCACTTTTCACTTTCATGCATTGGAGAAGGAAATGGCAACCCACTCCAGTGTTCTTGCCTGGAGAATCCCAGGGACGGGAGAGCCTGGTGGACTGTCCGTCTATGGGGTCGCACAGAGTTGGACACGACTGAAGCGACTTAGCAGCAGCAGCAGCAGCATGTGATCCAGTGGCTAAGACAGAGAACTAGATCCCGCATGCCATAAATAAGCGTTCACCTGCCACAGCTAACGTGACACGTGCTGCAACTAAGACCCAGTGCAGCCAAAGAAATAAAAATAAATGTGAAAAAATACTTATTTATAATTCTGTCCTCACTGTATTACCCTTATTTTACAAGGAGGTTTCCTGATGATGGAAATCTTGGGGAAGTAGCTGGGCTTCCGGTGTGGGATCTATCAGAACCCCTCCCAGTTCACTTCTCCAGCCCCCACAGTGCCTCTAACACTTTCTTGCCTTTACTCCTAAGTGTGGGATGGTGACCTTAGTTAGTCTCCATCGATTGTCCTCAGATGTGTGGTGATGGTGACGGTGACGCAGAATGAACACTAGACCCAGTTGCCCTTCTGTTGGCAACTAGCACTGAATCTTGCCCTGAGTGTAAAAGAAAATCATTAGTACCTAAAAGCGACTCATTGTGCTTCAGTTGTTCTAATTTTATAACAACCTCTTGTGATCTTAAAGCCTTCTAAAGTAGACTCCAGTGATCAGATTCTGAAAGAATTGAAATGTAGAATATTCCTATCACTTTGGATTCCACCCTCCACCCCCTGCCCACAGTAGACTTTTAGGATGAGGCTGTCTAATTTCAAATTAGACCAGACTCCCCTTCTTTTCCATGCATTGGGTTTACTCATGTTCTTGCAACATTTGACAGCTTGTCCACCCCTGCTTTTGTTTTCATCACTCCTGTTTTGGAGACAAGAATTTGTAGAGGTTTCAACTCATGTGTTCAAGTGAACATGCCCCTCTGACTTTGCTTTTTTCCTTTGCAAATAAATGCATGGCCTTTATGATTTGGTATTGTGTTCCATGGCTTTGGGTGACATAATTTAATTTTTTATGCTCACATGCAAATAAGCATCATCCAATAATAAAAAGTGGTAGACATACTTGAATGGAAAGCTTTGATAATTATACAATCTTTAAATTAATTAATGAGCCAAAGGCAGCTAAACATTAGCATTTAGAAAGATCTCTACAGCATTAGCTACTAATGAGTTCATTTAGATCCATCATGCAACTCGTTTTGGAAAGCACAGACCACATTTAATCATATTCAATCATATCTAATATTGAAATTATGAACACAAGGCATTGTTGAGTGTGAAATTACCATAGAATTTTTATTGTTAAATACATTTCTTGTTGGTACTCCTAGATGAATGATAATTTGACAAAGTAGGTAATCTGTATACAGTGGGCCATTTATGGAATAATAAGGAATTCTAGGCTCTCCTGATTTGTGTTGATCATTCACATACAGATTCTAAATTCGTTTCTCCCAGCTGCTTCCGAGGTTCTCCTGACTTCAGGCAAGAAGGATACACTTTTGGACTTCTTTTTCCTCTGAGTCTACAGTTTCTTTTTCTTTTTTTTGAGAGAACAGAAAATTTTAGAAATGTATTTCAGCAATCGGCTAATATCATTAAAAATTTAAAAATTAAAATGTAATAATTATACAAAACCAGCCTTCCTGCACCACTTGATGAAATTATATGTAGCTGGGGTCACAACATATTCAAAGATTCAGCTTTAGTAGATTTTGCCAAACAGTTTTTCACAGTAGTTGTACCAATTTACATTCTCACCAGACATATGTGAGCTAGGTACCTCTTAATACAATTAAATTGTTTCTTCTAGCTATGTGCACTACAACAGTGGCCAGCTGCCAGTTATAGGATTGTATTGCTTATTTTCCCTTTTAAAACTCATGCTATTAGTTACGCTAACACCAGCTTCTGCAGTAGCTTCAGTTTATTTCTCACTCACTAAACAGTTCAGTGTGGAGAATACCCAGCGAGGCAATCTCCTCTCCTCTGAGCAGTGATTCATGGATTCAGAATTATTGCATTTAGTGGCTCCACCACATTTGACGTGTGTCTTCCAATGTGACCCTGAGTTTAGACATCCAGAGGAGTGTGGAGAAGGCACACTGTCTTTTAACTATCTCAGCCACGAAGTGACACATTTTTTCTGTTCACATCCCCTTTGTAGGAAAAGTCACATGCTACATCTTTGCATCTCCTCCCTCGGGGAGGGGGCAAGCAGGAGAGGAAAAGTTCCGGGCTGGGCAGCTGATTCCATAAGGGGCACAAATACCTGCTGGGCAGCTGTGTTTGCCATGCGTGGCTTGGCGTTCTTGTATTTCCCTGTCTCAGAAACTCTCCTCCTCAGGAGCCCTGGCTGAAAGCAGCGATGACAGATCAATTGAAGAATCTTAGAAAACTTGATGGAAGGGTTTGTCCTGGACAAACATAACCCACTGAGACCCAGATCATAGAAGAAATACTTTATAAATGCTTGTAGGCTGTGAGCCTCTGTCTGCACGGTAACATCTTAAACACTCCTCTCAGTGTTTGACAGCTTTCTCATAACTCTGAACCAGAACTCAGCAAGGAGGAGGCAGAGAATGATTTGCAGGGAAATCGCTGCAAATTGATTTGAAATCACCACCAAGTGAGGCTGCGGAATGGCACATTTGTTTTCTGTGATCTCACCCAGTGTGCTGATAGATCCTCAGTGAGCACCAGGCATTCAATATTTGAGAGTCCTGATCAAAGCAAGGTCTTGGATTTGGACCTGGAGAAAGCTTCAGGTCAGGCCAGACTTGGTCATGTCCAACATCTATGTCTTAAGCATAAGACAAAAGTACAGATCACTTGCATCTGAGGCAGCAAATGGGAGAAAGGTGGAGGGTCCAGCATCCATCATCTATTCTGAGGTCATGATGATTTTGTTCTACAAGATAAAAAAAGGGTATGAGGTTTATGACTGAAAGTATTAGCATAGGAAGGGAAGGTAGCAGTTTCTGTCCCAGGTAACAGACAGAGCTATCTGGCTAAGACCTACTTGTCTCCCATTTCTCTGAATCATAACCAGAGCCACCTGTGTACGTTGTTAGATGAAATGGAAGCCCTTTTCATCTGCTTCCTGAAATGTCTCTGTTATGTTATGAGGATGTTTTTGGTTGAATGAATTTTGAGGTTTTAAAAATGAATAAGTTGCCATGTGGTGCTGAAATCTGTATGCCTAAGGGGTGGTTTTTTGGGGGTGGTGGGGGAAGATGGAGAAGTTTCCAGAAACAACAGCTACATATATGGAATACTATGCAGTGTGCAGTTACTATGCACTACACACTTTATCTGCACTAGTCCCTTTAATCCTCATGTGAAGAAGGAAAATGAGATTCAGGGAGGTGACTGCTTGTGACCACTCAACTAACAGAAGGAGTCACAATATGAGTTGATTCTGCCTGCCAGTCACAGGAGCTTCCCAGGTGGCACTAGTGGTCAAGAATCTGCCTGCCAATGTAGGAGATGCAAGAAATGAGGGTTCGATCCCCGGGTCAGGAAGATCCCCCCGAGAAGGGATAGGCTACGCACTCCAGTAGTCTTGGGCTTCCCTGGTTGCTCAGCTGGTAAAGAATCCACCTGCAACTCAGGAGACCTGGGTTCAATCCCTGGGTTGGGAAGACTCCCCTGGAGAAGGGAAAGGCTACCACTCCAGTATTCTGGCCTGGAGAATTCCATGGACTGTATAGTTCATAGGGTCGCAAAGAGCTGGACACAACTGAGCGACTTTCACTTTCTACATGCACTAGTATGAAAGTAGGCAGTGGGTCAAAATCCTCTCCAGCTTTCACAATTAAAATGTTAGCCAGGCGAGGGCGTCTGTTCCAAGTTTTTCCACCACACCACTGGAAAGATAAAAGTTTGTTTTCTAGAACTGTAGCATACAGCCATCCATAAAGCAGGGCACTGGTCAGGGTAACTGTCTTTCAAGTGATGGATGGTAGTGGTGTTTGGGAGCTACTCTGGCATTATTTGTTTTGAAAGTGCGTGGACAATCTGAGTTTCATAACCGTTAGGAGTATTGGGTTGTTACAATAAATATCAATAAAAAATACAACGGCTCCAAGGAAGCAGTGGATTTTAGAAAAGGTGGCTTTAATGCCTGTACACTGTATGTCAGGTTGCCTCAAAATGATAAATTATTTGCCAGTGAGAGAGGCAAATTAATTCTGTAGTAAAAGAGCCTTTAATTTGTTACCCAGGCTGAAGGGAACTGGAAATACCAAACTGTAACTCTATCAGGAGTTTGTTTCTTTTAGATACCTTATTTTGCTCACCAAAACATTGGCCACTACTTGACCTCTGCCAGACAGTTCTACCAATTTAGGGAACATTTATGTTTTTCAGTTCCTCTCCATCTATTTTCAATCTCAGTGTCCTGAATTCCACAACAAACTTAAATTAATTAGAATTGCTTTATTAGGGGCATTAGACCCTGTTAAAGATTTAAGCCTGCAGTTGTACTAAACATATATTGCATATTTATTTAGGGCTAGTGGATACCCTACGAAACAATGCAGATGTGGGATACATCCATTATTTCAGAAAGTTCATTGGACAGCCTTGTCTTCATCCTGTCCAAAGGGGAAAGCAAATGTGCAGGAGGAAGGCTTTCTTTTAAAAAGTCTTGGCCTGAGAGACACCCCTGGTGATCCAGTGGTTAAGACTCCATGTTTCCAATACAGGAGACCCGGTCAGGGAACTAGGATCTCGCAAGCTACAGCCAGAAAAGGACAAGAAAACTGTCTCAGCCTGGACATGGCACACATCACTTCTGCTCACTTTTGTTGGTAGAAATATGTCTTTTGAGCTTCCATGTGATGGGGCCTGGTGTTCTAGTCCATTTGGGCTGCTGTAACAAAAATACCAGAGACTGGGTGGTTTATACGACAGATGTTCATTTCACACAGTTCTGGGGTCTGAGAACTTCAAGATGAAGGGGCCAGTAGGCTGCATGTCTGGTGAGGACGTGCTTCTGGACTCAGAGGTGCTATCTTCTCACTGCGTCCTCATATGATGGAGGAGTGAGAGAGCTCTCTGGGGTCGCTTTTATAAGGACCTTAATGCGGTTCATAAGAGCTCTGTCCCTATGACCTAATCATGTCCCAAAGGCCCCATCTCCAGATACCATCACATTAGGGCTTAGGTTTCAACATCTGAATTTTGGAGGGAGGGGACACCAGCCTGATATTCAGGCTGCAGCACCTGAGTAGCTACAGTCCTATACCATGGACAATAGGGACTGAATTTTATGAGGCCATAACCATTACCACTAAACAAATTTAATAATGCAGACATGGTCAGAGGAAAAGCCTCTGGAGACAGGCTTGGATTCAAGTTCTTCTTCTGCTACTTCCAAACTGACATTGAACAAGTAGGATGTCCTGACTCAGCTTTGTCATTCTTAAAAGGCAACCGTGATGATACCTAATTCCTAGGATGTTTGTCACGATTAAGTATTAAAAGGTATATCCTGTAGAAGTGCAAATGTGCTTTGAAGTTCAAATGTGTGCACACATGTGACCTTGTCTCACAGATCACAGCTCTTCATCGGTCCCTGCAGCCTTGCTTTTTGCTGTGTGACTTTGCAGTCTCACTTCCTGCGCCTTGACTGTGGAGTGACCCTGTGACTTGTTCTGGCCAGTGGGATGAGCTGAGGATGTCACTGTGCCAGTCCTGAGCCTAGGTTATAAGAAACCTTGTGGGTTTCTGCCATCATGAGAAATCTGCTTAGGATAGCTGGTTGATCCCAGAAAGAGGTTGGTGGCTACGTGGAAAAATGGTACTAGTTAGACTGGCAGCTTAGACACCTCAACCTTCAGCAGAGGCATGATATAGTAAATGTCTATTATTGTGTAGTAGGGAGGTATTGTTGCTTGCTGACTATTGTTATAGTGACAGTAAACAGCTACAACTAGTTTGTTCATCTATGTCTATTCACTTGAACAACGTTTGACAATTAATATAATCTAAAATACTAAAAAGCAGTAAAGGAAATGTTTGGCTTGAGTTTTAAAAATATTTGAAAAATATTTCTTTTTACACTGTCTGGTACTTTTCATATGGTGACTCAAAGAAATAGTAAATAGTGATAACAAATGAGACAACATAAAACAATGAAGAGAGGAATAATTAAGTGATCATTGCTTTTTTCCCCCTTAATTTTTTAAAATTGAACTCTAAAAAATAAAATAAAATAAAATTGAACTCTAGTTGAATTAGAATATTGTGTTTCAGGTATACTGCACTTGGAGAGTTTATTCCTAGATTATTTTCCCTTATAGGTTGTTAAAAGATAATGTTTATAATTCCGTGGGCTACACAGTGAAACTTTGTTGCTTGTCTGTCATATATGTAGTAGTTTGTATCTGTTAATCCCATCCTCCTAATTTGTCCCTCCCCCATTACCTCTCCCCTCTGGGAGGGTAAGTTTGTTTTCTATGTCTGTGAGCCTGTTTCTGTTTTGCATGTAGATTCACTGGTATTATTTTTTAGATTCCACATATAAGTGATATCACAAAATATTTTTCTCTCTCTCAGTGACATGTTTCACTAAGCCTAAGAAGGCAATGGCACCCCACTCCAGTACTCTTGCCTGGAAAATCCCATGGATGGAGGAGCCTGGTAGGCTGCAGTCCATGGGGTTGCTAAGAGTCGGACACGACTGAGCGACTTCACTTTCACTTTTCACTTTCATGCACTGGAGAAGGAAATGGCAACCCACTCCGGCCTGGAGAAAACCAGGGACGGGGGAGCCTGGTGGGCTGCCGTCTATGGGGTCGCACAGAGTCGGGCACGTTGAAGCGACTTAGCAGCAGCAGCAGCAGCAGCAGCAGCAGTATTCTCTAGGTCCATCTGTGTTGCTGTAAATGGCATTATTTCATTCTCTTTTATGACTGAGTGATACTCCACTGTATATATGTACCATATCTGAGGTCAGTCATCTGTGGATGGGCAGTTGGATTGTTTCCTCGTTTTCGCTATTGTAAATAGTGCTATTATGAACATCAGAGTGTGTGTCTTTTCAAGTTAGAGTTTTCCTTTTTTCCCAGATGCATACTGAGGAGTGAAATTGCTGGATCATATGCTAGTTCTGTTTTTAGTTTTTTAAGGAACTTACATACTGTTTTCCATAGGGGCAGCACCAGTTTATATTTTCTTTTTTTTTTATTTTATTTTTAAACTTTACATAATTGTATTAGTTTTGCCAAATATCAAAATGAATCCACCACAGGTATACATGTGTTCCCCATCCTGAACCCTCCTCCCTCCTCCCTCCCCATACCATCCCTCTGGGTCACACAAGGGAATTTCCATAAGGATAACAGCTGATCTTTCAATAGAAACTCTTCAAGCCAGGAGGGAATGGCAAGACATACTTAAATTGATGAAAGAAAATAACCTACAGCCCAGATTATTGTACCCAGCAAGGATTTCATTCAAGTATGAAGCAGTTTATATTTTCAAAAGTGTAAGAGAGTTCCCTTTCTCCATACCCAGAATTTGTTATCTGTAGACTTTTTGATAATAGCCATCCTCACTGCTGTAAGGCGATGATGCCTCATTGTGGCTTTGATCTACATTTCCCTAATAATTAGCCATGTTGAGCATTTTTTCATGTGCCTGTTGGCCATCTGTATATCTTCTTTGGAAAAATGTCTTTTTAGGCCTTCTGCCCATTTTTTGATAAGGTTGTTTATTTATTTATTTTTTATATTGAATTGTATGAGCTGTTTGTATATTTTGGATATCAACCCCTTATCAGCTGCATCATTTGCAAATATTTTCTTCCAGTCTATAAGTTGTCTTTTTGTTAATGGTTTCTTCTCCGTTGTGCTTTTAAGTTTGATTAGGTCCCATTTATTTTCACTTTTATTTCATTTGGCTTGGGAGACTGTGTGACCAATGTTTTTAGGTTAAGGGCTAGATCATAAATATTTTCAACTTTGCAACTTCTCAGCTCTGCCTTTGTCGTATGAAAGCAGCCACAGACAATATGTAAGCCAATGAGTGTAACTCTGCTTTGTTGCTGATGTTTAGTCCCTAAATCATGTCCAACCCTTTGCAACTCCATGGACTGTAGTCCACCAGG
Organism: Bos javanicus; assembly: GCF_032452875.1. Taxonomy (NCBI): domain Eukaryota; kingdom Metazoa; phylum Chordata; class Mammalia; order Artiodactyla; family Bovidae; genus Bos; species Bos javanicus. The sequence continues at coordinate 90,239,854 of NC_083868.1, forward strand.
CTTTTCTGTCCATGGGATTTTCCCAGACAAGAGTACTGGAGTGAATTGCCATTTCCTCCTCCAGAGGATCTTCTCAAACCAGAGATCTCACCCGTGTCTCCTACCAACCATTGCTCCTGCATTGGCAGGTGGATTTCTTTACCACTGAGCCACCTGGAAAGCCCAGGTGAGCCCACAGAGGCAGGTGGTGGGACTTAGGCATACTAACCATTGGTACTGAGATAAATATGCTTAGATCCATGCCTCGATCCATAGAATGTAAACAGAAAAGTGTGACCTTACAGAAAGAATACAAAATTATAAGACATGAGAAAAGATTATTATTCTGGCTGTAAAGGGCAACAAATTAAGAGCTATTGTTGAGTTGAATGAGATCATCTAATTTAAATCTTCAGCCTAATACTCAGCACACAGGGCATATTCTAGGACTGGGAATTATATTAACATAAGAGCAATATAAAAATAGTATAAATAAGCTGATAAGTTTAATTATATAAATATAAAATCCTTTATATCTGCTCAGTAAAAATCAGTTAAGATAAAATGGAAAATCATATAAAAACATAAATAAGCTCTGTAAATGTAGCGTACTACTGCTTCATCAGCCTGAGGTACTCATAAGGCCATATCTCACTACCAGGAAATTGTTTCTTTCATCCTTTGGAGTCCCTTCAGCCATAGGTTTACTCAGTCCAAGATATTAGTCTACAGTATGTTGACTTCTTTGAAAGAGAACTGAAAAATCTAACTAGTCTCCAGTAAGCCTGATGCTCCTGCAGAGAGTCTTGTGACGCTCTGGGAATTCTGCTGTTTGCTTTGTAATACATGGTATCTGATATGTTGCGCTGTTCTAAGGTTGATGGCTCTGGAGCTTAGATGAGCTCCCTTCATACTGGCTAATACCTATGCTGCCACAGAGCTGCTGCCAACACTGTTATGGGGAGGGGGCACAGGGTAGGGCAGTGTGGGATATCTGAGAGCCCTGCCCTCTTCCATCTGCCTCCTAAGGCCATATTGTTTCCACTGTCTTATCATTCCCAAAGTCTGTCTGAAGTACACTGCAGCTTCATTGCTTCTCTTGACATCTTTCTGGGCCTGTAGTTTGCTACTCAAGGCTCCTTACAAACATTTCTGAACAGCCTGGCATAGGTGGTTTCCCCAAGCTCTGGGCTTATCAGTTACCCCAGGTCACTGTGATGGTTAATTTTACATGTCAGCTTGGCTAAAGGGTGCCCAGATGGCTGGAACAAACATTATTTCTGGGTGTGTCTAGGAGGATGCTTCTGGAAGAGATGGGTTTGATTCAGTAGACTGAGTAAAGACAGCTGGTTGATGCCCAGCCACATGGGCAATGGCAATCTGCTGAGGGCCCAGACAGAACAAAAAGGGTGGAGGAAGGTGACTTCTCTTCACTGTGAGTTGGGTCATCCATCTTCTGCCCTTGGACATTGGTGCTGCTGGCTCTTGGGCCTTCAGACTCTGGGGTTTACCCCGCACTCCTCCCCTAGACTGGGAGTTACACCATTGGCTCCCCTTGCTTTTCAGATCTATTGACTTGGACTGGCTTCCCTGGTGGCTCAGTTGGTAAAGAATATGCCCACAGTGTTAGGGACCAGATGTGATCTCTTGGGTTGGGAAGATCCTCTGGAAAAGGAAATGGCTACCCACTCCAGTATTCTGGCCTGGAGAATTTCATGGACAGAGGAACCCAGAGGGCCACAGTCCTTGAGGTCACAAAGAGTCGGACATGACTGAACATTAATACTTTCTCAGTTCTGCAGTTTGCCAACCACAGATTGTGCAGGTTGTGGGATTTTTGGCTTCTGTAACTGTATGAGCCAATTCTTATAATAAATTTCCTCTTAAATATATCTATATATATATCCTACTGGTTCTATTTCTCTAGAGAACTTTAATAGAGAACTTTAATTACTACATAACTATTATGAATAAAGTATTAATAACATAAAGTGAATAGAAACCTATACAGACAATACTTAAAAACAAATGATTAAATACAAATTCTGAATCTTTCTTGTCCCCTGTGGGGTAGAATGCAGTTTCTGGCCCTTCCTTAGTTCAGTTCTTTTTTTGTGGCCCTCCAATATTGAGGCACTTAGGGGAGAGAGGTGAGTTGGTATTTTCGCCAAAAAGGAACTTTGAAAACAAATGCCACAGGCTTCTAGCCAGACATTTGTTGTTATTCAGTTGCTAAGTCATGTCCGACTCTTTGTGACCCCATGAACCGCAGCACCCCAGGCTTCTCTGTCCATCACTATCTCCCTGAGTTTGCTCAAGCTCATGTTCAGTAATGCCATCCAACCATCTCATTCTCTGTCACTCCCTTCTCCCCTTGCCCTCAATTTCCCCAGAATCAGAGATTGGCCAGTGGTTAAAAATCTTTGACCAAAATATTCACTTTCTAAAAGAAATTTAAGTGTCAGTTCTAATAAAACCCTAGAGAAATAAGCTTTGATAGGTGATATTTATCAAATGAACCCTAAACTTATTGGGGAATATGACCTTGAAAAGCTGTACAAGCTGATAGTCATACTCACTGGTTTTTCAAAATAATCTTGTTTCCTCCTTTATATCACTAGTAATAAATTTTCTTTGTATGAAAAGAAGCAAATACAAATAAATGCTAAGGTAAGAGCCTGGGCTCTGAAGACGGTTAGCCAAGTTAAATCCCAGCCCTGCCACTTATCAGGGTGACCTTGGGTAAGCGTTTTACCCTTTCTAAACCTCAGGTTCTTCTTTTGAAAAGAAGCAAGTAATAGTCTCTCTCTCAGGGGGTTTCTGTGAATACTCGATGAGGTCGTGCCTGCAGAGTGCTTTGCAAGCACTGTGACTGCTGTCAGTTATCATTTTTATTACTCATAATCACAGCACTTAGGGATCGCTGCTGCAAACATTTTGATGTTTAGGGGATCCTGATTATCTGAATAGTTATTTTCTGAGTTTCAGCAGTTACAAAATTTTTCAAACACAGGTGCATAAAAATATTCACTAATAAACTGACCAGTTAGAAAATGTCTGCTCTTAGACATTTCCTGCTTAATCCTTGTGTCCAGCTACCCAGACTACTCACGCCCAATGTTCCAGTGCAAAACCGAGGCAAATTGAAATTTCAAATTTTACAGGGGATAGGGGGTTTCAAGTAAGTGATGTTGGGGGACTTAATATTGAGAAATGAGGGTCTGGCAGAGTTAGACCAGTTAACAATTGAAGAATGGAAAATAAGCCTTGATAGTGGCCTGAGAGGCCCTTTGAAAGGGAATGATTTGAATATCAAAGGACTCAGAGAAACCCTTAGGAGAATTGAAGCCCTTAAATATTTCTATAAAATAGACTCTTTAATCTTGCTTTTTAGACAGGAACTAATTTCGCTAGATAGTTTTTCTAGATGGACTCCATTTCTTCACTGCCTGGGGCCATCAAAGTGTGACTTGAAGTGGACGCTCCAACATAAGCTCTGTAAATACTGATTTTGAAGACAGGGACCTTACATGACAAAAAGGATTGTGACTCTATGGAACCATAACCTATTTTTTAAAAACATCAAATCTCTTTGCTTTTTGAGGGCAATCTTTAGAGTTTTTGGTAGCAGAGCTCTGTTTTTAGTAGTAGATCCCATTGAGAAACTGATGACAACTATGCTCAGCCCAGAAAAATGAGCATAATTGTCATCAGTTCCCTGGTGGCTAAGATGGCAAAGAATCCACCTGCAATTCAGGATACCCGGTTCGATCCCTGGGTCAGTAAGATCCTTTGGAGAAGGCAATGACAACCCACTCTGGTATTCTTGCCTGGAGAATTCCATGGACAGAGGAGCCTGGGGGGCTGCAGTTCATGGGGTCGCAGAGTCAGACATGACTGAGTGACATTCACTTTCTTCACTTTCAGAAAAATGAACATTTGTACCCACTGTGAAATTTTCATACAGTTTGAAGGGAGGCCCAATAAAATCCATTTACAAATTACAGGTTAAGAAACCACATATTGTTATATTTCAATATCTGAAAGAATTTGCTTTCTTAAATTTTCAGACTTGCATGAGCTTTTTTTTTTTTTTTAATGAATTACTTTTAATTGGATAATAATTACTTTACAATATTGCTGTGGTTTTTGCCATACATCAACATGAATCAGCCACGGGTGCACATGCGTCCCATCCTAAACCCCTCTAGCACCTCCCTCCCCACCCCATCCCTCTGGTTTGCTCCAAAGCACCAGCTTTGAGTGTCCTACTTCATTGCATGAGCTTTAATTTGATATATATGTTAATAAACATTTGCTCTTTGCCTGTATCTGTGGGAGATAAAGGAGAAGTATTGGACATAGCTCCTGAGTTTCCTCTAGACCAAGAGAACACCCAGAAGGTACAGATAGGGTATTGTGAAGCAGAAAGACATTGTCAGTCTATCTAGGCAAGGAGTTACCTCAAAGATATCATCTAGCCTATAGTGAGGCGAGGCAGTGGTAGGGGCCCAGCTAAAGCCTCTATCCAGATCAGGATACAAAAAGTGAGCAGCCTGTTCATCTGCCTGCTCAGTCGAGGCACCTGTATGGTGATGGCAACCATCATGGGCTTCTCCCTCAGTAAACATACCTGCAAAAGCTCTTGACTTTGTAATAAAATCAAAACCCAAAGTGAATGAATATATATGATCAAAAAAAGCCAAAGTTGTTCAGTTAAGCATCACACCCACACCTGTATACATACATACAGGATTTAAAAATAATTTACACATCTAGTTCCCCTGGCTGGTGCTAGTGTTCCTCATGAATTTCTTCTCTTTAGGATATTGCCAAAGCCATCAGCCAGGTGGCATGACTTATTTCTGCACAAGTTCTGGAAGGTGCAGCTCTCCTTACTATAAATTCACTGTGCAAAATGCAATAAAATGAATTCTCCCTCCCACTGTTGCTGGTCTCACAGGCTTCTGGCTTCTAGCAGGAGAGGATTGCCTTTACTTAGAAGAACCCTTCTCTGTGGCTTTGTGTCTCCTTCCTCTCTTTTACTATCTACTTTTTCTACTGGTAGTAGCAAATGTTAAATGGATTCGGCTTGTTGCCTTGCCAAAACGTTGCTGTTGAGCTATTTAATCTTCAGTACAGCTGTAGCCCACCTGCAGATTAGCAGACACTTTTGGCTTGGTTGACACGAGGAAGAGTGAAAGAAACTGAAGACAAGACCAACATACAAGAGAAGCCAGTATAAGACAGTGAATGGCCCAGTGCTTGATTATGTGATAACAGAATATGAGCAGAATCATGTGAGAAGGCTTTGTAATGCAGGGGGATGTGAGTGTGGTATTGAAGTCTAGGTGATGATCATGTAATTTTCAACAGACAGGCTGGATGTGGAAGGAGGATGGAGGAGTCATATATTTCCTAGAAAGGCAATGTGATGCAGAGCAAAGAGCAGGAAGCTACAGTCCTTTCATCACACACATATTTAGTGAGAGCCTGTTATGTGCAGGCACTGTGCTGGGTCTAGGCCCATGGGTAGTGAACTCAAGTCCCCACTCCGTAGAGGATTCATGAGCTAGGATAAGACTTGTGTTTAAACCTGACTCTACAAATTATCTTGTTCACATAGAATTTCTCAACCTCTTTGAGCCTCAGTCTCATTTCTTGAGTTTGGTTTGGAGTAGAATAATGTAATGGAATCACTTAATAAGCTCTAAAATTCAATGCCAATTTTAGTTACTATTCCAACTAGCACGTGACAGGATGTATTGTTTTTTGAATCCTGGATTTTAAAATACGAATTCTTGGAAGAAGAGAAAGTTGTCATCTGGCTGGAGAAGGATCCAGTAAGATGCTGGCACTGAGCTTACCTGTCCTTCCTCTACCTGAGATCTGGGTCTGGGATGACAGCCTTGGCTCGGGGCAGAATTAAAGGGGAGTGAGCAGAGTGAAAGGAGAAGAGTAGCTCAACATAAAATGAATAGCCAGAGATGGTGAATGAAACACTATGGAAGAAATGGCAGTTCCAACCAGGTTATATGGGGGGGTGGGACACAGATCACAGGAAGGGTGTCACTCAACTTGTATTGAAGAATCTGGTGTGCTATGAGCTCTTGGATGAGGTTGAAACAGTGTATTTTTAGAAAGTTCATCATTAGTAGTGCTGTTTTCCAAAGCCCACAGTGTTTAAGATCAGCTACAGATACTATATTTCTTCCTGAGAGCTTAGGTTTGAAAGCTATGGCTTTCTTTCCTTTATGTCTTTAGAATTTTCTATATGGTTTATTGGTTCTAGTGACCAAAGTACCTTCATCAAGCTGCAATTAAGCTTGGGACTGAGCCATGTGCGTCTGTGGGAGGTAATTATAAAAGCTAGATTAATTTGCCATTGAATTATTTATGTAAACATAAATTTTGCAGAGGCAGTTAAACCTCAGGTGTTTCTTAAGGCAGAGATAAATCAATTTACATTGTGTTCATGCAGTTCATTTCAGAGGAAATGTTTGACAGGAAATAGAAGTCTTTGTCAAAAGGCAAAATACCCTAAGAATCCATCCCTCCATTAATTTTCTTTGCTCTCTAAACATACCCTGTAAAGTAATTTTGTATTTTATTGTAATTCCTTCCAACTGCCAGAGATAATAAGTCAAAAGACATTGAGAGTTTTCTCTTGTCAATACCAGGAAGTCAATCTTCTGTCTATTTTGGTATAATTTAGCGCAGTGAGAATCAACTGATTTCACAGATATTAACTTTATCGAATATACAAACGGAAGTGTTACAGGGAAAATAATTTCTCAGTGAACAGCGGAGATAACTTAGCAATCAGAAAATGCAATCTCCTTTTGGTCTCAAAACTTACTCAAAGGCTGGAGCATGCCTGAAATCTACGCCCCCCCCTTCTCCCCTACAAAGCAGTGATTTACAGAAATGAAACCTGCGGGATACATATTATGCAAACATTCTGGGGAAGTGAATCATAGCACAACCAAACTAAAATTGATGGAGCTGCAGTGAAAATAAAGTTATTAAATTTGTGGTGAAGGGGAAAATGCAAAAGGTACCACTCTAATGGCATCTCATATATAAAACCCATCAGCTGCTTCTGAAGAAGCCGTTGCTTGCAGCCATCACATCCTCTGCCCTTCTTCTCTCATCACATACTTCCAGCTCTGTCTTAATTTTTGGCCTTCCCTCATCAAGGCAGTCAAGATTTCAGATCCCCCTTTATTTTTACCCCAACTCCAGTTTCAGTAGGACATCATACGTATTTTTTCCTTATATACAGAGCCACCAAAGTCAGCTCACAGCCTTCATTCAAAGTCACTCTGACTCATCTCAGGTGATATTTTCCAGAGCAACTGAATTTTTCATAAATCTAAATCATCTTTATCTAGATCTTTCCTGGGGTAGACACATTGAAGTAGCCTAAGCAGAGAAGTGGAAGACTTCAAAGATGCTAACTGAAATGAACAGAAGGCAATGGCACCCCATTCCAGTACTCTTGCCTGGAAAATCCCATGGATGGAGGAGCCTGGTAGGCTGCAGTCCATGAGGTCACTAAGAGTCAGACACAACTGAGTGACTTCACTTTCACTTTTCACTTTCATGCATTGGAGAAGGAAATGGCAACCCACTCCAGTGTTCTTGCCTGGAGAATCCCAGGGATGGCGGGGCCTGGTGGGCTGCCGTCTATGGATGGGGTTGCACAGAGTCGGTGGGGTCGCACAGAGTCGGACACGACTGAAGTGACTTAGCAGCAGCATAGCATGTTAAAATAGAAGCTACAGGAAGGTAAGGACATCTCATTATTGACTGAACAGTGAGAATCACTTTTGGTTCAAATTGGTGCTTTGCATATTATTGATAATAAATGACACATAACAGATTTCAAGAGCCCCCCTTATGTGGGGGCTACAAGAGGAGTTAGAAGTGGAAGAGACAAGCTCAAGAATTTACCATACTTTCAGCTTCTATGGGAAGCTGGAACACAAGGTCTTAACCCCATTCTAGTCTATTCTCTCTCACATAAGAGAGTGGCTTTGTTGGAATGCAAATCTCATCACAGCGTTCCTGGACTTAAGACAAATCTTTGGTTTTCTGCTGCTCTTGGTCTAAGGGACCCAGCTTTACTATGGACTGACAAGGCCCTGCATGGCCGGGTCCCTGTCTGCCTGTCCACATTTATCCTGCTCTGGGTGCTGCAGCCGTACAGCCACTTCCTTGAAAACCCTGTACTCTTTCTGGCACTGGGCCCTGCACATGCCACTTCATCCGCCTGGATACCCCTTCTCTCTCCCTGCCCTAATCCACTGCCTCTTACCCATTTTTCAGGTCTCAGCACAAACTTCATATCTTTAGGAAGAACTCAGATCTTTGCAACGTGCGGAGACTGTTCTCCATGAATTTCTTTCCTTCCTCATTGATCCAAGTTTTCTGAGCATAAGACATGCTGGAATAGCAAACACCCTTGAGGCTTCCCAGGTGGCTCAGGGGTAAAGAAACCGCCTGCCAATGCGGGAGACCCAGGTTTGATCCCTGGACTGGGAAGATCCCCTAGAGAACGAAATGACAACCCACTCCAGTATTCTTGGACTTCCCTGGTGGCTCAGATGGCAAAGAGTCTGCCTGCTGTAGAGGAGACCTGGGTTCAGTCTCTGGATCAGGACGATCCCCTGGAGAAGTGAATGGCAACCCACTCCAGCATTCTTGCCTAGAGAATTCCATGGACAGAGGAGCCTGGTGGACTCCAGTCCATGGGGTTGCAAAGAGTCGGACATGGCTATACGACTAACACTCACAGTTGGGAAGCTAGAGCTAGTGTTTCCCTCGAGAGAGACTGGAGACATACCTGCCGGAGACACCTGAGAGTAAATCTCTCTCCTTCCCTCTCCATTCCAGAGTAGTAATGATTTGTCCCCTTCTCCTGTGGAGGAGATAGATTTATATTAATTTCACTTTCTTTCCTGAGGCATGGATAGGTGGGCGACAGCCTGCTAAGAGCCAGTTTCCTGGAATCTGAGGCTTGTCTCCTATGGTGTACCTTACTGCAGAAGTAGGTAACAGCCAGCAAATCCTGTTTCTCTGTGGCAACTGGGGAATAGGGAAGTGAAACAAAATACTGCCCTGGATGCTGTTTTGTTATGAGTAACAAATGATCACTATTTCTCATCCAGGAGTCTTGCATTTTCTGCCATTATACGTATGTAAAACTGGCAGACTATCTTGTTAGCTTGCAAGTTGGATAAAATTTCCGACCCTTCATGGTTTCCGATTTAACACACCACTGGTCAGATTCCATCTGTCCTTGCATCGTGTGCCACTCATTTATGGCATGTGTCACAGTCAATTTTATATTTATCTGTTGTTGATTTGAGAAATGTTTCCCTCTCCAAGTAGGAGGGCAGTATGTTGTGCTTTCCCCCCTGTTGAATATCTTGCCCCTAAAACAGTGCCCAGTGCAAGCCTTATTTGTTAAATGTGGAAAGAGCTTAATTCTAACTTAAAAGAGGAGGACAGGCTTCATAGAGAAGGAGACACGTGGAGGGGGCAGGAAAGAGATAGCTGGAAACAGAGGATGAGTGTGTCTGGCAGTGGGAACAGAGAAGTCAGTGTTGGATGGAGCAGTGTGGGCTGTGGGACCAGTTCCTTGTGGCTTGGGTGTGGACCAGTGTGTGTGTGGGGTAATAATGACAAGGAAGTAGTTTTCTTGGCAAATGTCACTCTGTTTCTGAATGTAATAAAGCATAGAAAATTCCAAAGGCTAGTGGAAATGAGAGATGGATGTGTTTATAGGAATTTCATTTCAGAAGGCTAAATAGAATCAGGAAGGGAAGGACTTAAAGGTGCCTAAGGATTTGGGTCTTTTTTGTTTTTCTTAACATTGCAAGTGAGGAAAATGATTTATATCTTACTTTTTTTTTTCTTTTCCTGTGTGGTTGATGGGAGGAGGAAGATGTTAGCTGAAGTATGCTTTATTCTTGAATTTAGTGATGGTTAATCCCAAGGCATTTTAGGACTAGGAGAAATAAGAAAAACATTGGGACAGAAAGCAAAATAACTAACTCTGGAAGACGACAGTAACTCTAGTTTGTAAATGAGAAGGTCGGGGCTGGGGTGATGCCATAGACTGTTGATATCTGTAGTCACAGCCCCAGTTCCATGGTTTCTCTGGGTTTTAGGGTTCTTCACAGAGAAGGGATGTCGGTGTGCTCCTTGAGATGTGATGAGGCAGCTTTGAGGTAACTCCTCCAGGTGCAAAATTAAAGCATAGATTGAGCTTAATTTGAACATTCCTGACAGAGTTAAAAATGCTTTTGTGTTTTCTTTATTTGTTCCTTAACTTAATTCAAAAATAGAATTGGGAATTAAGTGAGCTCTCTGGCAGTCTCCTAAGGAAAGAGTGTAAGAATATAAAATCATTTCTCAAAAACCTACAAGAAAATCTTTTCTCAGAAATCATCTTCAGCAATTCTGTGTACAAAAAAATTATCTTTAATGGGACTGTCATGAATAAGCCTCTATCCTTTTTAATATTTTAGGGCCCTCATTAATTCTTGTTCTTTTGAACTTGGTAAAAATCTCTAGGGTTTTTGATTCATATAAAGCTGCTTGTCTTTTTTAGTAAATGGCCATAGATAGCTATGCCTCTTAAAAGTAATAGGATTGGCTTTATGGCTCTCCAGTTTCTTACCTCAGTTTCTGTGGGTATACCTAGTTTGATTCTAGCAGCATTTCCTCCCTTCTATGCTGTGGTCATTAATCTTCTTTGAAAGGAGAGTCCAGATGAAGCAAGCTGGTTGGAGGCGTGTATAAAGTAAATGTAGATCAGCTACGAGTGATGGCTTAGGGAGCCAGATCAGTTAGGATCAGGTTGGGCTGCACATAATAGAAAAATCCATAATAACGTTATTAAACAAGACATATTTGTTTCTCACATAACATACATCAGGACGTAGGTAATTCAGGGCTAGTATGGTACTATGGCAGATTTTATTTTCTGAAGATGGCCATAATGATACCTTCTGCTTTTCTTAAATTATGATCTTTCCACTCCTTGTCCTTCTCTTTCAGAGGTGAATCTGAGGCCCCTCTCCTTGGGTCTGGGCTGGCCTCAGCCAGGAGAGTGAGTGCAGCAGTGTGACACCATGTATCTTCTGAGGCTTGGGCACAAAAGGCTATGCAGTGACTGCTCGTTTCTGCTGCCATTCTGCTTCCAGTGAGGAAGCCCAGGCCACACTGGGAAGCCATGAGTTGGAGACTGGGCCACGAGCAAACATGAGCCTTCACATACACGAGTGAGGAAGCCTACAGGATGACTCCAGCGCCACGTGAGCAACCCTGAGCAAGAACTGCCTCACTGAGCCTAGTCCACCCCTAGAACATAAGACATAATGATAGTAGATAACTGCTGTTTTATGTGACTAAATTTTGGCTGGTTTGTTACTCAGAAATATAAGATTGGAAGAGGGAATCAAGAAACGCATTAATGACATGGACTCCTTCCAGCTCTTTGCTCTGTTATCTCTAGCACAGCACTGTCATCCTCATATATCAAGATGCTGCTGGAATTCCAGTCATCACATCTGCATTCCCAGCAACAGGATGGAGGCATAGAAGAAGAGTGTACCTTCTCCCTTTCAGGGTAACTGTTTGGAATTCCATACAATCTCATTTGTGGCTAGAAATTTAGTCACATGGTCACTCTGAGGAGCAGAAAAAAAGTATGTTAGTGGCTCAGTCACGTCCACCTCTTTGCCACCCCATGGACTGTAGCCTGCCAGACTCCTCTGTCTATGGGATTCTCCAGGCAAGAATATGGCGGTGGGTTGCCATGCCCTCCTCCAGGGGATCTTCCAAACCCAGAGATTGAACCTTGGTGTCCTGCATTGCAGGTGGATTCTTTACCATCTGAGCCACTAGAGAAGCCCTTTAGCAGCAGGGAAGGCTGAAAAATGAATCCTTTATTTTTGATTGTAATATACCCAGCTAAAATTTGGGCTTTTGGAGAGTGAGCAGAATGGCTGTTGTATTAGACAGTTGGTAGATTTCAGATCTTTTCATGAGCCAAGTGTATGAGTTTTAATGTGTGGAAACTGGCACTGTTTTACTGTATTCACAGTATTTGGGGTTGATGGATAGATGCCTTCTGTCTACAACTTTCCATATAACTGGAATGTCAGTATGCTTATTCTGTTATTTCTGTGGTAGTTGATAAGCAATGCTTGATAAAACTCCTTCAGATCTCCTCTTGAAACACCCACAGATAACCACCAAAAAATTGGCACCAAAGGTGTAAACTTAGGGAAAAACAAAGGTAGTTGAGACCAAGAAGACTGTACTTTTACTACGACATGGTTGGGTTTTGGTTTTGAAAACATTGCATGACTTTACATACTCCATCCTCGGAGCCAGAACAGTGAAGAGAGGGGAAGACTTGGATGAGGACCTATGATCTCCCTTAATTTTGGGACTTGAGTCCTCCACAATCAATGCATCAGGGAACTGGCTATCATTGGCCTAGGAATCATCTTCTGAACCATCCACACCTGTTCTGTGTTCCTTGAATCTTCCCCCCACCATGATTCTTCCCCTCTGACTTTCATTATGGGGTTGATTCAAGGAAGACAGCTTCCAGGATTCAATATAGCTGATAGGCTATCTTGCAGGATGGACTCTGTGGACCTGTGTCATTGAAGATTCCATCACTTGAGAAAGGCACTTATAAAGGCAGAACCAGGAAAAAGGGAGAGAGGCCAGAGCGGACCATGCTGGGGTGGGATGGTCTGGCTCCTCATGGTGAACTCTTCACTGAAAGACTCAGAAAATGTGTAGGAGAAGAGTTCCACTGATGAATGTTGGAGGGCAAGAGACTGGGTGTACTAACGTTCTTTCTGGGTTTAGATCAGAGAGAGGAAAGTGTCTAGTTCCCAAGTGGCCCCGGAGGGGCTGAGTGAGCCTCTCACCCTCCTCCTCTCTGTGTAAAGAGAGAGAGAGAGTACTCATCTCATTCAGAGGGCAGCAAACGAATCTCCCTTAGACTCAATCACATGGAGAAAATTCACAAACATAAACCTTAGCAAACCAGTATCATATATTTATTTTTAAAGGACATAGACAAAAAACCTTATGGGAGTTTCTCAGGGGCATTAAAGATTCTGTCTAATGTGTTTGCTGTCCCACAAGCATACCCACAGGCTTGTGTGATGAGAACTGATGTTCAGCATGAGAGCCCACAGACACTGCGAGATTTTCAGTCATCAAATATTCAATTATGTTCTCTATGTTCTATTTACTAAAGCGGAGAAGCAGACATTAAAAAAAGGATTTCCGTAATAAGAATTGGTTTTAGTTTCACAGTTTTACTCTCCTGGTTGCATTTGTTTGCTAGTGTAATTTAGAGTCCCACCAGAAAGCAACCCAGATGATGCCACGAACAAGTAGAAAATGTTGTACATTTGCTTTGGGGTGACCTAGAAACAGAAAAACATAAAAAATTTAACCACTCCACAGTCTCCAGTCACAGCATTCCAATCCTCTGTTCATCTCTCCTTTTATTGTTGGGTGCACTTCCTTTTAACGTGGGTCAGTGGAGATAAATGGTTATAGAATTTACTTCGTTACTGCTCATTTTAGTTTGCCGTTCAAATGTTTTGTTACGAACTGAATGCTTGGGTCCTTTCAAAATTTGCATATTGAGGTCCTAATCACCAAAGTAATAGTATTTGGAGGTGGGGGGGCTTTAGGAGGTAATTAGGGTTGGAATCATTCAAGTTGGTGGGGCCTCAGGATAGATCTGTGGCCTTGTAACAAAAGGAGAAATCTTTCTTTACTTAGTGTGTGAGCATACAGTGAGAAGGCAGCCACTGGCAAGAAAGGCAGACAGTTCTCACCAGAAACTGAATTGGCTGGCATCTCAGTCTTGGATTTTCCAGCCTCTAGAACTGTGAGCAGGCTTCCCAGGCAGCTTCAGTGATAAAGATTCCACCTGCCAATGCAGGAGACCAAGGTTTAATCCTTGGGTTGGGAAGATCCCCTGGAGAAGGAAATGGCAACCCACTCCAATATTTTTGCCTGGGGAAATCCCATGGACAGAAGAGCCTGGAGGGCTGCAGTCCATGGGGTAGCAAAAGAGTCAGACAGGACTCAGCAACTAAATGACAACAGCACTGTGAGAATGTATATTTCTGTCATTAAGCCACCCAATTTACGATAGTTATGGCAGCCCAAGTTAACACAGATTTCTATCTAATAAAGATGCTGATGCTGATGGTAGCTAACATGTGGATTCTAGCCATTTGCTGTGAAAGTGACTCAGTCATGTCCAACTCTTTGTGACCCCATGGACTGTAGCCTGCCAGGCTCTTCTGTCCATGGGATTCTCCAGGCCAGAATACTGGAGTGGCTTCAGTTCAGTTCAGTTCAGTCGCTCAGTCGTGTCCGACTCTTTGTGACTCCATGAATCACAGCACACCAGGCCTCCCTGTCCATCACCAACTCCCGGAGTTCACTCAGACTCACGTCCATCGAGTCAGTGATGCCATCCAGCCATCTCATCCTCTGTTGTCCTCTTCTCCTCCTGCTCCCAATCCCTCCCAGCATCAGAGTCTTTTCCAATGAGTTAACTCTTCTCATGAGGTGGCCAAAGTATTGGAGTTTCAGCTTTAGCATCATTCCTTCCAAAGAAATCCCAGGGCTGATCTCCTTCAGAATGGACTGGTTGGATCTCCTTGCAGTCCAAGGGACTCTCAAGAGTCTTCTCCAACACCACAGTTCAAAAACATCAATTCTTCAGCGCTCAGCTTTCATCACAGCTGTTCCCTTCTCCAGGGGATCTTCCTGACCCAGGGACTGAAACCTGGTCCCCTACATTGGAGGCAGATTCTTTACCATTTGAGCCACTAGGGAAGCCCAGCCAATTGCTAGGTATGGTCTTTGATGGCTTAGGTGCATAAATGTTTTTAATCGCCACATCAGCACGATGGGTCAGGTATTAGTTATTGGTCCTATTTGATAGAGAAGCAGAGGTTAAGTTACTGAACCGAGGCCCTTTGGTCAGTAAGTGGTAGAGCTGGGACTCGAACCCAAGACTGTGACTGGAAGGACTCTGTATTTTTCCAATACTAGGTACAGTACTTCAGTTCTGAAAGCTAGCAGTTAATAACTGTAGTTGGCATGCATATTACACTTTGGTCTGTAAAGTGTGTATCTGTTTGCATTTGCTTCTCTCGGCCTCCCCAGGAATGGCTGTTAATTGAACTTGCCTCAAGCGTAGGCATCCCTGGGTCACATGGAGTGCTTTTTCCTCACCCACCCTTTCCCCACCTTCCAGACACTCCGAGCCCACCCTCTCCTTTCAGGCCTCACCATGTCATTGTAGGTTGGCTGTGTTCAATGCCAGGACACAACATGCTTGCCGTGGGCTTTTCTGGCTTCCGGAGCCCACATGCCCATCAGGCCCTGTTGATACCCTCCTGCTTCTCTCAACCAGTGGCTGCTGGGAGTTGATGTATACATTCCTTGGCCCCCTCGCTCTGGGAGGCATGCTCCTCAGGATGTTCCTCACAGGCTTGTAAGTTCTCCTGGGTGGTGTGGCACTCTGATTGCTTGTAGGGGTAACTTGCTTGAGTACACAGACATTGGAGCCTGCCTTCTCTTCCCTTGTCCCCCACCCCCAAATAAAGTACCTGCGCTTGAATTCCTTGTCTCACATTCTGCTTGAAGTGAAGTGTTAGTCATTCAGGTGTGTCTGACTCTTTGCCACCCTGTGGACTGTAGCCCGCCAGGCTCCTCTGTTCATGAAAATTTCCAGGCAAGAATACTTAAGTGGATAACCATTCCCTTCTCCAGGGGATCTTCCTGACCCAGGGATCGAACCTATGTCTCCCGCATTACAGACAGACTCTTTACCATTTGAGTCACCAGGGCAGCCTAGGGAAGAACAAAATCAAGGTGGCCCTGTGTTCTTGGGTGACCATGATGATGTACTTTATCTGGCACTTTAGCATACCGCTATTCTAACTCCTCTCCCCAGTCAGGTTGTGAGAGTATATTTTCCCCTTCCTGACACCTAGACTCTCATGTGTGTGTTTCTATATATTCATCCTCACCAAGTGGCTTGTGAGATCTTAGTTCCCCAACCAGGGATCGAACTTGCACCCCCTGCCTTGGAAGCACAGAGTCTTAATGGCTGGACCACCAGGGAAGTCCCTGAGTCTTGTGTGTTTTGAATTCAAGAGGGATGTTAAGGAGATGGGCCAGCCTATTCATTGGAGCCTCTGGGGACAGGGCTGGGTGCATGCCAACACTCTGGGCTCTTACAGTGACTCACATAGCCCTTGCTGTGTATTGCTCATTCTCACTCTTAATCACAGGCTCTCTTGAGATGCTTGATGAACTCTTGAGTCTAGGTTTGGTCACCCATTTGAAACGTCGGTTATCTTGATAGCAGCAGCTCTCTCACACTGATTTGGAATTTCTCCTGGAACTGAGTGCTTCATAGATGCTTCCCAGATGCTTGAGTGTGGAAGTGTGGATACTGGTTTTAATTTTGTAAGTTATTCCACATGTGCTGTGTGCTTTCCCTTGAATATCTGTCATAACTGGGGTTGTTATTTATTAAAAGTTATTATTAAAGTTATTTATCTAAAGTTCATTCAAAATTCTTTAATTCCAAGTTTGTGTTAGGCCTAACTGAAGGCTAGAGTTTATCTTTTGCAGAGGAAAAAGGAAAAGAGGGCCTGTTAAGTCTGGCATAAACAGGTTTGTTTGGGAAATAGTTATCCAAGTAAGAGATTTTCTTTCATTGTTTAAGCTGCTAGTTCACATACACTTATGAGGAAAGCAGAAGCAAATGGAAACTTGGCTTCATTACAGTTTTTACAAACTGTTCTTATTTACTAATGCAGAATGTTTACCAGGCAATACTGGTGTTTAAATGAATAAATACAGGAGGATTCATTCGTGGCCAGGGTTCATGACACATCTCTGCACTCATGATGGTGTCGTCCTGGGATCCCTGACTGGAATCTGGATTCTATGATGCTGTGTTGTCTGTGTGTGCTTACTGAAGAAGGGGGAATTGGTTGAGCATGAAACTTGCCCTCGTGGGTTGCTATAATGTACGCTTTTTGGGTGGCTGCCTGGCTCAGCACTCCAACCTGCTCTGATCCATAGTCAAGGACTCCCAGCTGCCATCTGCCATTTTTGGTTCTATATGATCTTGCTTTCTTGACAATGGCTAATTTTTTTTCAGTGATATCCTCTGACTATAAACTGAACCAGGCTTCCCTGGTGGCTCAGAGGTGAAAGCGTCTGCCTGCAATGCAGGAGACCTGGGTTGGGAAGATCCCCTGAAGAAGGAAATGGCACCCCACTCCAGTATTCTTGCCTGGAGAACCCCATGGATGGAGGGGCCTGGAGGGCTACAGTCCACGGGGTCGCAAAGAGTTGGAAACGACTGAGCGACTTCACGTTCACTTTCACTATAAACTGAACCATCTAAATTCTGTGTCCTAGGAATTTTATAACTTGACCTAAAAGCAGTGAACCCCCAATTTATTAATGGGATATTAGTTCCAACACTCCAGACGTTGTCCACTGTGGCTATACATTAGGATCAACTGGGGAGCTTTTGAAACATACTTAGTCATGGGCCCCACCCCCAGAGATTTTGATGTAATTTGTTATAGTAAAGCCAGTACACTGCTTGTTTTTCACATTTACCCATGTGATTCTATTATGTAGTCGAGGTTACATAATAAGAAATAAGAAATTACCAATGAAGTCCCTGGAGCATCACCAAGTCCTACTAGTGTCCTTTTAATAAATTCTTTCTCTCTCTCCTTCAATGTCTCTGCATTTAGTTAGAGTCAGTGTTTACTTCTCTTAATGTAGGTAATATCAGTCTAAGAATTACCATCTTTGAAATATTTTTCTTTATGGAAATATATCAGTTAGCCATATGCCTTCCTATTTTGCTCTTATGCATCTGAGTTTTGTAAAATAGCTATTTAAAATTTTTCTAATATATTTTTTAAAGGGTCATGCGTATTCCCTTAAGACATGACTATTTTGTTTCCTTAAGGTTTTCAGGAACTAATTCTATGTCATTATTTTAGCTTCCTTCCTATTTTTATGTCTGCATAATTCTTGTCACACTGGCCTGACTATAACTTTTGGGACTGAACAATGAATATGGACAGCTAGGATGTGAGAGTGTGTGTGTATTTTAGTAGAAATGCAGTGCCAGTCCTCACCTTAATATGTTGTCAAATGCCTCATTTACCTTCCTTTCCTGGCTTTTTTCCTTATTTGCTCTACATGATTTCAAAGGTAGAAACTTTGAGCATTCTCTTGCTTGCTATCAGTCCGAAAAGCAATTGCCAATATACTGGTTTGTATCATCAGACATACTTAGATTCACACACACACACATGTTCGAGTTTTAGTGCAGTCAAGTGGCCTGGTGTCTTTGGCATGGCTGCCAGTGGCCAGCTGAGACTCCTGATATCAGACTCAGTACGCGTGTATCCCCAGCTGTACTGACCAGCTGGCATATGGCACCATGCTGGCACAGGGGTCCTATCTGTCAGCCCCACAAACATGCAGTTCCATCCAGGATAGAACCAGGGGCCCATTTGTCCCTCTGCACTGTCAGCAGAAATGTCCTTTCACAATGGCTTGCAATAATTTTGTCAGTGTGAAGGAGATCCATTTAATAGCATAACTTACTTCAGAGCCTTAAGGTTCAGAGGACCCATGATTTTTTAAGTTGAAATTTAGTTGAGGTACAATATTATATCAGTTTTTGGTTTATTATTATTACATAGTGATTTGACATTTGTGTATAATATAAAATGATCACCATGAGTCTAATACCATCTGTCTCCATATAAAGCTATTACATTACTGATCATATTCCTTATCCTGTGTATTACATCCCCATGGCTTATTTATTTTCTTCTGTACCTCTTAATTTCCTTCACCTATTTCACTCAACCCTCCACCCACCTCCCATCTAGCAAACCACCCATTTGTTTTCTGTATCTGAGTCTGTTTTTGTATATTCAGTTCAGTTCAGTCGCTCAGTCGTGTCCGACTCTTTGCGACCCCATGAATCGCAGCACGCCAGGCCTCCCTGTCCATCACCAACTCCCAGAGTTCACTCAGACTCACGTCCATCTAGTCAGTGATGCCATCCAGCCATCTCATCCTCTATCGTCCCCTTCTCCTCCTGCCCCCAATCCCTCCCAGCATCAGAGTCTTTTCCAATGAGTCAACTCTTCGCCTGTGGTGGCCAAAGTACTGGAGTTTCAGCTTTAGCATCATTCCTTCCAAAGAAGTCCCAGGGCTGATCTCCTTCAGAATGGACTGGTTGGATCTCCTTGCAGTCCACAGGAACTCTCAAGAGTCTTCTCCAACACCACAATTTAAAAGCATCAATTCTTCAGCGCTCAGCCTTCTTCACAGTCCAACTCTCACATCCATACATGACCACAGGAGAAACCATAGCCTTGACTAGATGGACCTTTGTTGGCAAAGTAATGTCTCTGCTTTTGAATATGCTATCTGGGTTGGTCATAACTTTCCTTCCAAGGAGTAAGTGTCTTTTAATTTCATGGCTGCAGTCACCATTTGCAGTGATTTTGGAGCCCAGAAAAATAAAGTCTGACACTGTTTCCACTGTTTCCCCATCTATTTCCCATGAAGTGATGGGGCCGGATGCCATGATCTTCATTTTCTGAATGTTGAGCTTTAAGCCAACTTTTTCACTCTCCACTTTCACTTTCATCAAGAGGCTTTTTAGTTCCTCTTCACTTTCTGCCATAAGGGTGGTGTCATTTGCATATCTGAGGTTATTGAGATTTCTCCCGGCAATCTTGATTCCAGCTTGTGCTTCTTCCAGTCCAACGTTTCTCATGGTGTACTCTGCATATAAGTTAAATAAGCAGGGTGACAATATGCAACCTTGACGTACTCCTTTTCCTATTTGGAACCAGTCTGTTGTTCCATGTCCAGTTCTAACTGTTGCTTCCTGACCTGCATACAGATTTCTCAAGAGGCAGGTCAGGTGGTCTTTTATTCCCATCTCTTGAAGAATTTTCCACAGTTTATTGTGATCCACACAGTCAAAGTCAATAAAGCAGAAATAGATGTTTTTCTGGAATTCTCTTGCTTTTTCCATGATCCAGTGGATGTTGGCAATTTGATCTCTAGTTCCTCTGCCTTTTCTAAAACCAGCTTGAACATCAGGAAGTTCAGGGTTCACGTACTGCTAAAGCCTGGCTTGCAGAATTTTGAGCATTACTTTACTAGCATGTGAGATGAGTGCAATTGTGTGGTAGTTTGAGCATTCTTTGGCATTGCCTCTCTTTGGGATTGGAATGAAAACTGACCTTTTCCAGTCCTCTGGCCACTGCTGAGTTTCCCAAATTTGGGGGCATATTGAGTGCAGCACTTTCACAGCATCAGTTTTTGTTTATTAGGTTTCACATATGAGTGAGATCATATTGGTATTTGTCTTTCTCTGACTTATTTCACTGAGCATAATACTATCGATGTCCATCCATGTTGTCACAAATGGCAAGATTTTTTTAGTGGCTAAGTAATACTCCCTTGTGTGTATAGAGATAACATCTTCTTTGTCCATTCATCTACTGATGGACACAGGTTGCTTCAGTATCTTAGCTATTATAAATAATGCTGCAATGAACATTGGGATGCATGTGTATCTTGTTGAATTAGTGTGTTTGTTTTATTCAGGTAAATACACAGAAGTGAAATTGCTGGATCCTGAAGCTCTAACCTCCAGTACCTCAAGTTATTGTTGTTGTTCAGTGGCTAAGTCGTGTCTGACTTTTTGTGACCCCATGGACTGCAGCACACCAGGCTTCCCTGGCCTTTACTATCTCCCAGATTTTTCTCAGATTTTTGTCCATTGAGCCGGTGATGCTATCTAACCATCTTATCCTCTGGCACTCTCTTCTCTTGCCTTTAGTCCTTCCCAGCATCAGGGTCTTTTCCAATAGGGTCAACTGTTCACATCTGGTGGCCAGAATATTGGAGCTTCAACTTCAGCATCAGTCCTTGCATTGAATATTCAGGGTTGATTTCCTTTAGGATTGACAGGTTTAATCTCCTTGTAGTCCAAGGGACTCTCAAGAGTCTTCTCTAATACCACAATTCAAAGGCATCAGTTCTTCAGTGGTCACCCTTTATTGTTCAACTCTCACATGCATACGTGATTCTGGAAAAACCATGGCTTTCAGTATTCAGATCTTTGTCAAAATAGGGTTTTAAAAGAGATGATTAAGTTTAAATGAAGTCAAAGCGGGTGGATCCTAATTCAACATGACTGATGTCCTTATAAGAAGAGAAGATTAGACTCAGGTACATGCAGAAGAGAAGATCACGTGAAGACACAGGGAGACCATCTACCAGCCAAGGAGAGAGTCCTCAGAAGAAATCAACCCTGTCAACACTTTGATCTCAGACTTTTAGCTTCCAGCATTGTGAGAAAATTCTGTTGTTTAAGCCACCCAGTCTGGGATAACTTGTTCTGACAGCCCTTGAAAAATGACTGCTGGGGGCTATTTCAGAGCAGAGAACCACACAGGAAATGATTTACAGTTGAATAGCAGCCATCTTTATTTCACAAGCCTTCAAGTCTTGGCTTCCTTCACACTGAAAATTTCTCCCAGCAGTCTTGTCTTAAGATCTGGTCTTTTCCCCCCACATTTGTCAGTGCCTTTCTTTCTCCTTCAACCTCCTTATCTTTCCCCGATTCTGCCTCTAAAGAGGAGGAATGCTGACCTTTGTCGAGAAGAGATGACTTCTTAGAGAGCACATGGCTAGGGGAGTTGTTGGTAGCAGACAAAGAGGCCTGTCTGTTCCTATTAGATCCCACCGTTTCCAAGCCCTAGGTTTGGTGTTGGTTACTGAACCTCTTCATTCATCAGTGCCCTTACCTGTATGTTGGGGGTAGTGTTGGCACTTATCTTCCTGAAGTTGTTTTGATGATTAAATAAAACAGCGCGTGTAAAGCACTTAGCAGAATGCTGAGCTCAACAAATACAAGCTGTTATGATGTCACCGTCCCACCAAAGTGGTGCATTAGTGGATGTAGCAAAAGGATGATAAATTGATGCAGGTGACCAACCAGCCTGTGTATAAAGACTAAACAAGGTCACATTACTCTGATGTACAAATGGAGCTGGCAGGCCCTTCTCTTTGCGTTAGTGCATCTCTTCTTTTATGAGCTCTGCTGTCTTTACTCCTCGGGGCTCTGGTTCAGGCTCTTTGAAGGCCAGAGAGCAGCAGAGTGGGCCTGGATAAGGGAGCCACTGAGCAGTATAGCTCAAGATTTTCTGGCTCTCAGAAGGTCTAGCCCCGGTCACAGCATGGGAGAACAGAGTTTGGAGTGGAAGTCTTAGTTAACAATAATGTTTGTATGCATGTGTGCATATTTCTTGGGGCCCTGATGTTGCTATAAATTAGCAGGATAGAATTCAAGCATACAGAGAATTCATCTTGGTCAGCGTTACCATAACCAGTATAATTTTGTCATTGTTGAGGCATAAGTAGAAACAACCTACATTAACCTGCTGGCATCAGCTCATTGTGAGATGGATCAGCCTAAGCCCTTGCATCTCCGGGGCTGTGGATGAGCTCCATTTATAACTCAGAAGTAATGAGTGCAGCTATCTGTAAGGAGCCAGCCCAGGGAGATGGCACTTCAGGCTCTTGGGGAGAGGACATTCCCAAGTGACACTAGTCTTTGGCCATCAGGGCTATAAGTTGAGCAAAAGTGTCAGTACATTCTGGCATTGAGTCTCGACTTCATCTCCTTGGAACGCTTTCGCTTGTTATGTGTAGTTAATAAAAGGCATTGAGGAGAAGCTACTGTTCAGGGCTTGACATTTTATCTATTGTGAATCCTTACAATTTCTCACATAGAGCTTTTAGTGGGTAGTTATTAATTACACACGGTATGGATTATACAATCAATATGCCTGAATTCCTCTAAATTATCCCACAATTTGATCACAGAGTCATCCAGTTAACAAGACAGAAATATCTTTTAAATGATGTCTAATTACCACCCTAACAGCCAGATGTCAGTTTTTAAAAGCAGGTCACAGATCAAAAGGCATTTTTCACAACTGTCGGGGATAGGACGGTGGCTGGTGAAGGAAGTTCAGCGTCCACCATTTCCTGGGGAGTGTGTGTGGAGACTAGAGCATGGTGGGGGAACTTCATTTCCATTTGAACAATGATGCCTAGCGATGGGGTTTGTCTGTGCCAGCATGTTATCGTCAGACTATGGGGTGACCCTGGGCTGCAGAAACTGTTGGAAGAGCTTCAGATATGCGCTGAGTTGGGTATCTGGGGGCAGTGCTCTTTTGTAGGTGACAGAGGCGGACACACGGTGACTGTGGGGGTGGGAGGTCAGAGAGGCAGCCCCCCTGTTGTCTCGCTAAGTGAGACCCTCACACACACAGCAGGAGGCAACGCAGGTGCGAGTCACTTTCCAGTGTGTGCACGCTCAGTCATGTCCTACTCTGCGACCCCATGGACTGTAGCCCACCAGGCTTCTCTGTCCATGGGATTCTCCAGGCAAGAATACTGGAGTGGGTTGCTATGTCCTCCTCCGGGCACTCTTCCTGACCCAGGGAATAAACTCGCATCTCTTGACTCTCCTGCACTGGCGGGCAGGTTCTTTACAGAGTAGCAGGCAGCCTAGGCAATGCATCAATTTTCAATAGAACCCCTCAATCCAGTTTCGAGAGAAAAGCCTCAAAGCTGCCTTGTTTTTTTTTTTTTTTTCTCATCTGTGTCCGGACATGAGCATGTCAGTGGCTGATGAGCAGTGCCATTTTTTTCACTGTCATAATTCTATTTAATAATTAGGTAATGTAAAATGTGAAACTCTGCATCTTCTTGCAGCCAGGGATGGTCTCTCTATGGGATCAGTGAAGCTGTTTCATTTGTGTGAAAGATGTAGCCTTGTCATAGACATTCCTGTGTTTCTGAATTGGCCATTGTGCATACACAGGCACACAGCTGGACTGGCAGGCTCAGGGGGTGATGTGAGCTCCTGAGTTTCAAAGGCAGAGAAGTGCAGTAAAGGCAAAGGCAAGTGGCCCTGAGGTTGTAGGGACGTGTGTTCTAACCACGGATTTACTACTTTTTTGTATACTTTGGGCAAGAAAAGTTGAGGATAAAATGTACTTTCTTATGACACCTCTTTCCTAGTGCTCTTGTGAACATGATACGAAATACTGTAATGGAAGTGTGGCACTTGGTAGGTCACAGTAAGCTGGGGCTGTCACCATCACCAAGCATCGTCATCAGTGCTGTCCATCATCATAACCATCTTGTCTGCTCATAGTTTCATAAACATAAATCAATTCCTGCTTTCCCATTCTGGTCCATATTTTAAATCAAACCTGGCTTGACTCTAACCTTCTCCCGTCACCTCACTCTTCCTGCCTCCGCTGTTCCACTCTGGCCTAACTTTGCTACTGTTTGCTCCCCTGTCTTCTACATCTGCCTTTTCTCCCCAGTGAAGGTTCTGGAAAGCTGGAACTTGCCCCACACTTGTATTTGTCTTAGCAGTTCCATACCAAGTAGAATTCATACAATAAGAGGTCAATACTTACTTAAATGAGGAATAAAAATGTGTGCAAACTTATTAAGTATATTCACTTGGTGAAGTGAGTGGATCAGGATTCAACTGCACAGAACAAAGAAGCTGGGAAAGACCTCTGAACTCAGCTAGTCCATCTTTTATTTAATAGGTGGGGAAACGGAGACCCAGAGGAGCAATAGACACTTGTATTCAGAACTTTAAGTGTGTTTCTTTGCTTGAACTGTATCATGTTCAGTAAAAGTTCACAGAACATTTATGTCCTAGCAGACCTAAAGATGAAACATTTGCCATGGAAGCATATTGGGTTCTTGGTATGTGGACTGCCAGAAAGCATCCCCTTAAAATTATTTCAAGGATTAAAAAAAAAATGATGAACAATTCATCATATTGATCATTGTTTTCATAGCCCAGACCACTGTGTCTCTGTGTTCTCACAAGAGTGGGGACGTGAGGCTGCATGCCCTGCCCCCACCCTTTCCCTTTTCCTTTTTAATGAACCTGATGGCGGGTCTACTCCCCTCCTTTATGCAGCCCATGGAACTCAGCGGAAGCTGACCCCATTCTGCCCCACAGACAGATCATGATTGAGCTAAGACTTCAAATCAATCAGATTAATCTTACAGGCAGCCAGTTCAAGAATGGATATGTTTTACTATTTTAACCAATAAGCCAAGAGAAATGACTTGTCAGGGCTCTATGGGAAAAATGATTCACCCTCCCTAGGGTGCACCTGGGAACCATTCTTTTTCCCACTGAATGTGAATAGCATGCCATATGGCCCAGATTTCTACTGGAAACACTCTAAGGCCACAAGAGTAACCAGCTTCAGGATAAAGTAACATACTGGACAATACAGCATGAAAAGGACATAGGTTCTTCGTAATTACTGTCCAGCTGCAAATCATCAGCAACGCTGCCCCTGGACTTCCTGTTGCAAACAACAACACGGTCCCTTGAGGCTTAAGTCCATTTCAGTGGATGTTCTGTTGCATGCCTAGCATTCTAACAGGAGCCTTCATGGGAGGGTGCGTGCCTGCAAGTGCAGAATGGTTTCCTGGCAGGTAACAAAGTATTACATCAGCTGTAATGTAAATTAAAACTTTGTAAAACTTGCAAAACAGAAAACTTGCAAAACCCTCCAGAGAGTTCTGAACTATTTAAGTGCTTCAGTACCGTCTAGAGATTTCCAGAACAGTGATTTCTTAAATACCACACTGCAACTCCTCTAACAATTCTAAAGATCTACGACTATCTGAAAGCTTACTGGACACTGGTTTGGAACTCGTACTTGATGAAAGTGGAGAATGTTGTAGGCTGAATTTTAATGGCAAGGATTGTGGTGAAGGAAGAACTCTTAATGCTTAAGGCCTTTATTAAATTGCTGCCACCCCTCATTTGAGCTATAGAACTTACTAATAATGGTCATAATATTAATTATTATGCACTTACTCTGTGCCAAGTACTTTATAAACAGTTATTTGCCCATTTAGTTGTTCTAACTACCTTGGTGTTATTATCTTTATTTAATAGATCAGCAAATTGAGGCTCAGCAGAAGATATAAGAGACAACCACAGTTTCAGCTTATGTTCATTTGTTTTTAGAACTTAGGCTATTAGCTGGTACATTGTATTGTCTTAAAACATTAGTATTTGGCTCATTTATTCATAGTAAACAATGAATATTCGCTAAGTGCCAGACACTGTTCTAGGCCCAGTAGAATAAATTAGTGAATAAAATATTGCTGCTGTTGTTGAGATTACGTCCTCGTAAAGGGTGATAGACTTAAAAAACAAGTGCATAAGCACACACCTGTCTGTGTGTGTATGTATTATGTAAAATGCTTACACAATGTAAAATGTAATGACAACAGTGGAACTTGTTGTGTGATTTCATTACAAAAATATGAACATCTAGTGAGGGAAACTGCACACCTAACCAAACTGGTGCATTTTGGCTCTAGGGAAAAATCCTGTCTTGGTTAGACTGCAAAAATGAAGTCCCTGGCTCTTGGTCGGATGGTGCAATCTCCAATGTCTGCCAGTAGGTGGCAGTCATGCCCTACAAACATTTCAGACAGGACCCTGATTGGCACTTAGAGCT
Source organism: Bos javanicus (assembly GCF_032452875.1). Classification (NCBI taxonomy): domain Eukaryota; kingdom Metazoa; phylum Chordata; class Mammalia; order Artiodactyla; family Bovidae; genus Bos; species Bos javanicus. The sequence goes on from NC_083868.1 coordinate 90,266,583, forward strand.
TACAATGAGACTTAAGTTCTTTGATTTTATAATGCTAGAGCTTCCTATGCTATCTAATTATCTCTGTTGAATGGGTTGGGTATATGAAAGTCTTAATCAGTGCAATTTGAAATACAGGTAATGTGGCTGTGTAATTTTCAGTGACAATTTATACAACTTTTATTTTAAGGTCGTCCTAAAAATGTTGAACACATTTTGTTGAAGCCTATGGATTATATTTATGTTCATGATAAACAATCAGACTGCATGATGAAAATAGGATTATGGAAGTGCAGCATTTTGCTAAATTATATAGTCAGAACACACTTAGAGTTGAAAATCTAATAAAGGTTTTCACAGAGGAAAATGCGACTGAAAAATAAAAACCATTCCTGGAAATTGATATGCCCTTTAATCAAGCTTGCAAAGTTGCTCTGAGAATCTTTGCTATTTTAAAGGAGGGAGAACTTTGCAATCTGCTGGATTTAGAAAGAAAAGCTATGTACATTTTGAGTTTTGATGCAAGACCTTTTGGTATTATCCTCACCATCACCCTTATCATTTTTCTTTCAAAATTAGGTTGAGGGGTTAGAACAGATAAATTTGTAGCACAGGGGCATCATTTGGTCTTTTCAAACCGCACTGATTTTTTGCAGTAAGTGGTTGAGCCCCAGTGTTGCATGAAACCCGAGATGGGGAAGTGAACGGAAGTTTAAAGGAGGTGTCTGTCCTGCTGCTTTGCTAGTGTTGTTTGAAGGTGCAGCCGCTGCCCTGGAAAGCTTCCTTCTTAAAAGTGCTGTTACACTTGCGAGTCTGTAGCCTTCTGCATTTGCTGAGAGTGTTATTTGCTTTCTGTCAGATTTACTGTTTGAATTGCAAGGCAACATCTTATTTTAAAAGCCTCAAATCCCTTTTGTTGCATTGTTAAGAAGCTATCCATCAATTAGTATTCACAAAAGACATCTTGCTGGTGTCTGCAGGAGCCAGTGAATGTGTGACTTGGTTCCTTTTGTGTTGAAGACCTGAGGATTCTAGTGCTTTCTCTTCTACATGTAATCTGGAAATAATTGTGTTTCAGGAAGTTGCTGGATTTTTGTAAAGGAAATGCCAAACTCACATGTGTTTCAGTTGCTAGCCTAGCATTATGTTATTATATTACTCTGAAATTACTGTTGGGTACATTTATTTTTGTTTATTTTCTTTCCCTCTTGGGTTATGTGTGTCTATTAATATCAGTAATAGCAAAATGGCATTTTCTTGAATTAAATTTCATTTAGGAAGTTGAAACCTGTCCTCTACCTTTTTTTCTTGAAGGGTGGCAGGAGAGTGTAAGGAACTTTTCAATTCTCAGAACTCTGAGTCTCTTTTCTCAGATCCTTTCTGGGAAGTTCAGCCACTCATCTGACTGTGGTCCCTGGTTCTTTCTTAAGCTGGATTTACTCCAGTTTCTAACTATGCTGAATTCATCTCAAAAAGTCATGCCAACAGTATTCTTCACAGAGCTAGAACAAATAATTTCACAATTTGTATGGAAATACAAAAAACCTCGAATAGCCAAAGCGATCTTGAGAAAGAAGAATGGAACTGGAGGAATCAACCTACCTGACTTCAGGCTCTACTACAAAGCCACAGTTATCAAGACAGTATGGTACTGGCACAAAGACAGAAATATAGATCAATGGAACAAAATAGAAAGCCCAGAGATAAATCCATGCACATATAGACACCTTATCTTTGACAAAGGAGGCAAGAATATACAATGGATTAAAGACAATCTCTTTAACAAGTGGTGCTGGGAAATCTGGTCAACCACTTGTAAAAGAATGAAACTAGAACACTTTCTAACACCATACACAAAAATAAACTCAAAATGGATTAAAGATCTCAATGTAAGACCAGAAACTATAAAACTCCTAGAGGAGAACATAGGCAAAACACTCTCTGACATACATCACAGCAGGATCCTCTATGACCCACCTCCCAGAATATTGGAAATAAAAGCAAAAATAAACAAATGGGACCTAATTAACCTTAAAAGCTTCTGCACATCAAAGTAAACTATTAGCAAGGTGAAAAGACAGCCTTCAGAATGGGAGAAAATAATGGCAAATGAAGCAACTGACAAACAACTAATCTCAAAAATATACAAGCAACTCCTACAGCTCAACTCCAGAAAAATAAATGACCCAATCAAAAAATGGGCCAAAGAACTAAATAGACATTTCTCCAAAGAAGACATACAGATGGCTAACAAACACATGAAAAGATGCTCAACATCACTCATTATCAGAGAAATGCAAATCAAAACCACTATGAGGTACCATTTCATGCCAGTCAGAATGGCTGCGATCCAAAAGTCTACAAGCAAATGCTGGAGAGGGTGTGGAGAAAAGGGAACCCTCTTACACTGTTGGTGGGAATGCAAACTAGTACAGCCACTACGGAGAACAGTGTGGAGATTCCTTAAAAAACTGGAAATAGAACTGCCTTATGATCCAGCAATCCCACTGCTGGGCATACACACTGAGGAAACCAGAAGGGAAAGAGACACGTGTACCCCAGTGTTCATCGCAGCACTGTTTATAATAGCCAGGACATGGAAGCAACCTAGATGTCCATCAGCAGATGAATGGATAAGAAAGCAGTGGTACATATACACAATGGAGTATTACTCAGCCATTAAAAAGAATACATTTGAATCAGTTCTAATGAGGTGGATGAAACTGGAACCTATTATACAGAGTGAAGTAAGCCAGAAAGAAAAACACCAATACAGTATACTAACGCATATATACGGAATTTAGAAAGATGGTAACAATAACCCTGTGTACGAGACAGCAAAAGAGACACTGATGTATAGAATAGTCTTATGGACTTTCTTGGAGAGGGAGAGGGTAGGAAGATTTGGGAGAATGGCACTGAAACATGTATAATATCATGTATGAAACGAGTTGCCAGTCCAGGTTCGATGTACGATACTGGATGCTTGGGGCTGGTGCACTGGGATGACCCAGAGGGATGGTATGGGGAGGGAGGAGGGAGGAGGGTTCAGTATGGGGAACACATGTATACCTGTGGCGGATTCATTTTGATATTTGGCAAAACTAATACAATATTTTAAAGTTTAAAAATAAAATAAAATTTAAAAGAAAAAGGGAAAAAAAAACGTCATGTCTTATGCCTTCCACTGATATCCTAACTAAACCTTAGAATTAAAAAATAATCCAAGATTGGTACCCAATAGACTTTTTAAAACCCCACAATATGTTTCTCTTTTGCTGCAAGACCAAAGGAAAAAAACCCCATGAACTAGTAATAACAACCAGTCTTGAGCTGGGATAAAATGGAAGATGAACTAAAATTGGTCAAAATGTCTATAGAAAAATAAACAAAAGAATCTTTCTTTGATTTTGGTTTAGTGATTGTCCTGAAGATGTTAACCTAATGATACTTGAGTAAGAAATCACAGAGCATATAAGGACTGCCAATTTAAAAATCTTTGCATAAGTCCATTCAGAGCTGATCCTGGGACTCTGTTTGCAAGTACCAGGGAGAGTTTTCTTCAAAATGTCTCAGTGAAAACTGAATCAGGGTGGGAGAGCCTTTGATAGAGCACAGCCGCGAGATTAAAGTAAGTCACTTGTGCACTGTGGCATTTCAACAGTGACAGCCAAAGAGCATCCTTTTTACTCCCTGCCTTAACTAAATGTATCTTTCTTGGAATGTTAAGGTGGAGGAAAAAAAATCAACATTATTTATAGCTAGAAAGAAAATCTTTTACGAAGCCATAGCAAAGTGGGGACCCTGTGCAGCTTTCTGAAGTGTCTGAAGAAAGACAGCATGGCTCACTGCTTCTAAATTAGATCACAAATTTTCTGGCTGATGGCAGCATCTTAGTGCTCACCCTAAAGGCAAAGATCTGAACAAATTACATTTTAATATCTTAGGTTCATTTATCCCTGCTGAGATCACACAGAAGCAAAGAAATACACACACATGGAAATCCAATAGGCCCAAGGGACTTGGCAGCAGTGCTGTGCATGGAGAGGATAACAGTGAGAGTGAAATGAAGCTCTCTGCTTCTGCAGCAGGTGATACCCTCTGTTTTGCACATGTCATTGCTCTGATGGAGCACAACCCTCTGATGGACCACACCCATCTTCGAGAAAAATGGATTTGAGAGCTAGACCTTGTTGAAATGTTCATGGAGTTATGGACTTAAACCCTCACTTGTTCCCTTCCCCAATCCCATACCCAGGAAAGATGCTAATGTTGACCTAAAACTCAAATAACATGTTTTTGTAAGAGAGAGATGCAGATGACACTGCCCTTATGGCAGAAAGTGAAGAGGAACTAAAAAGCCTCTTGATGAAAGCGAAAAAGGAGAGTGAAAAAGTTGGCTTAAAGCTCAACATTCAGAAAACAAAGATCATGGCATCTGGTCCCATCACTTCATGGGAAATAGACGGGGAAACAGTGGAAACAGTGTCAGACTTTATTTTTGCGGGCTCCAAAATCATGGCAGATGGTGATTGCAGCCATGAAATTAAAAGATGCTTACTCTTTGGAAGGAAAGTTATGACCAACCTAGATAGCATATTCAAAAGCAGAGACATTACTTTGCCAACAAAGGTCCATCTAGTCAAGGCTATAGTTTTTCCAGTGGTCATGTATGGATGTGAGAGTTGGACTGTGAAGAAAGCTGAATGCCAAAGAATTGATGTTTTTGAACTGTGGTGTTGGAGAAGACTCTTGAGAGTCCCTTGGACTGCAAGGAGATCCAACCAGTCCATCCTAAAGGAGATGAGTCCTAGGTGTTCATTGGAAGGACTGATGCTGAGGCTGAAACTCCAGTCCTTTGGCCACCTCATGTGAAGAGTTGACTCATTGGAAAAGACTCTGATGCTGGGAGGGACTGGGGGCAAGAGGAGAAGGGGATGACAGAGGATGAGATGGCTGGATGGCATCACCGACTCTATGGACATGAGTTTGGGTAAACTCCAGGAGTTGGTGATGGACAGGGTGGCCTGGTGTGGTGCGATTCATGGGGTCGCAAAGAGTTGGACATGACTGAGCGACTGAACTGAATGACTTTGGAGGATAAGAGCAGGAAAAGGTAACAGAAGGTGTGACCAGAGGGGAGGGATACTTTGGGCTGGGCTAATACATTCCATCTTTATTAAACAGAGGTGGTTCTTGGGAACGACAGGACATTTCTGAGAGTGGAGATGATTATTGTGGAAAAGGCATGTGGATGGTAAAGAGGAGGCAGATCATTTAGGAGACTGTTGTAATGCTTGCAGTAAAGAGAAGTAGGGGCTAAAAGAAGGAAAATGAAGGGAGGAACAGAGATAAGAAAACTGAAGAAAGGATAGGCATGAACTGGCAGCTTAGGGAGGCTTAGCAGCGGCTTGGTCACAGCACCAGAGAGAGAGAGAGAGAGGGGAATTCCAGCCCTATGAACTCTTGGGCCTGGGTCACTCTCCAACTGGTGCCGCTGCTTACAAAACAGGATCCCTGGGGATGGAATCAGGTTTGGGGTGAGACAACAATTCCATTTTCAGTGCAGTGTGTGATGTATTTCTGGGGGAACTATGTAGAATTTTCCATGAAAATAGTGAAAATGTGGAACTAGAGTGTGTGAAGGTCTGACCTGGAGGTATCTGGGGAGGGAAGAGTTAGGGCATAAGGAGCAAATTTCCTTGGAAAGTTTATGCTTCATCTAAAAATTTATTTTGCCTTTTATTCTTCAATATATATATATGTTTTTTTCTTAACATTGTTTTACAGCTGAGCTTGACAAATAGTTGAATGAAAACAAATCTTAAGTATATAAATTGATATTTATATTTGTTTTAACATGAGAATAGCTTTTAATATTACTTATAGTCAAGAAGAGCAATACTTCTGAGTATTATGACCTATACTCTAGCATGGACCCCAGGGTGTATATAGTTGAGCATTTGACTTCAGTGGTCACTTTTAGTAATGGAAGGGGTTGTCAAAGGAGAGAATAAGAGAGAATAGAGAAATAGAATAGAGAAAGGAGGCTAAAGGCTTCTATTGATACATTGGGGATAAGCCTATAATTAAGAGGAAGATATGAGAAATCCAAGATATGAGAAAATCAAATCCAAGATATGAGAAAATTCAGGGAATTTGTGTTGCTGGTACCAGGGGGAGGAGGAGATTAAAACACAGATGGTCAGCTCAGTCAAGTGTTCCCAAGAAAGCTTCAAGAATGAAGAAAGATTTTTAGATCAGAAATGAAGGTTGAGGGAGGAGATTCCTGCAGAGTAAAGACGGTGGAAATCAGATGCCAAAGTTAAGGAGTAAGCTGATTAGTGAAGAAGTAGAGGATGGTGTTTCTAATGAAAGACTTGCATGTTTGAAGGTTGATGGGAACAAAGTAGTGGGTTGGCCGAAAAGTTTGTTTGGCTTTTTCCATTACATATTATGAAAAACCCGAACAAACTTTTAGGTCAACCCCATAGTTTCAAAGGCAGGATAGAAAATACAAGTAAGACAGAGGAGAACTTCATTCAGGGGAGGTAGGAAGGCTGGGTGGGTAGAAGCAAAAACTTAAACCTGGGTGAATCTACAGATGCTAGATCCTGTTTCTCTCCTCTATGTCTAGCAGAACTACAAGGAATTTAGCGGTTAAAAAAAATTGTTTTGTAAAGTCATGGCAGATCTGAGCGATACTAAAGGCAGCATTTATTCTTGTTGGGAAATGAGTTGTGGGGAACCTGGTCTGCTTCCATGGGCTTGTTGCATGCTGATGTGGTCTAGAAGTGCCCTCCTTGCCAAGCTGGGGTTATAGGAATGTGTCTGCCGCAATACAGTGACCAGCTCTGCCTCGTTTCTCTCATCCAGTGGATTATTCCAGGCCATGCTAAGTCGCTTCAGTTGTGTCTGACTCTGTGCGACCCCATAGACGGCAGCCCACCAGGCTCCCCCGTCCCTGGGATTCTCCAGGCAAGAACACTGGAGTGGGTTGCCATTTCCTTCTCCAATATTCCAGGCCATAGAAGCATGCTAACTTAATTATTGCCGCCCTTGCTGGGAGATATTCTCTAACATTCTTGGGCTTGAGAACTATGGTGGAAGGCATGGCTTAGGTTGGCATTTGACTCTGTGGAGATGCCAGGATTGCAGGATTCACATCCTGTTCCTGGAGAAAACTAAAACCTATTTGCCAAGTGTGCTAAACATGCACAGCACATCCTTGAATCTGTTAGAGGTTGAGCATACATTTCTTTTGCCAGTTTGGCCAACGTAGTATACATACTTCCTTTCCAAGTTGAGGAAACTGAGCCAACTTTCCCCAGTTCCCTAGAGGGATGTCAGCTTGCTACTCTTGCTTGTACCTCTCATCAAACATCAGTGCTAATTATGACTGATTAGGATGAGTTGGATTTGTTGACAGAATATCTAATGTAGCTAATCAACTCCAATTTTTTTTCAAAGTTAATTTTGTAAATGTATTCCAACTGAAGCACCATGGGGTAAGAACTTTTCTTGTTACAGCACTTGATCTATCAAAAAATAGAAATATGAGATAAACTATTGTATTACACCTCCCTTAAGTTACTTAGGGTTGTGCCTGAGAAAGGCAAAGAAAGGAATTCCTAGGGGAATACACCTATCTGCAGAAGCTGTGTATGCTATCAATGAAGCCAGTGGTTCTCAGATGCCATCTATCTTGCGATTGATTACTCAAGAATTCCTCATTTGTAACAGTGGATTTTATTGAAGGTTACTTAATGTCATGTCTGAAAATGTAAACTCAAATCCATTTCACTTGGGTGCATTAGCAATATTTCCTTGTGTTGAGTGGAGGTATGTCAAAACTGATGCTGAGACTTTTGAACTAACATCAGTATCCATGAAACCAGAGCTATAAATGTCAGCACTAAGTAGCTTCTCTTAGCCAATGTAAATATTCTGAAAATATTCTGATCTTACAGAGTAATAGAAAATTAGTTTAAATCTAACCTCTAAAAAATTCTCCCTCAAAACACCTTAATATTTTCCTTAGAGATGGGTTTTTCATTTTCACAATTCTGTCTCCCCACCCAACGTGCTTTGAGTATGCTCTCCATTGGCCATTCTGGGATTTGGGTGTTAAGTTTTTGTGTGTGTGTTTAAGGTTGTTTTTCCAGAGAAAGCAATGGCAAGCCACTCCAGTACTCTTGCCTAGAAAATCCCATGGATGGAGGAACCTGGTAGGCTGCAGTCCATGGGGTAGCTACAAGTTGGACGTGACTGAGCGACTTCACTTTTACTTTTCACTTTCACACAGTGGAAAAGGCAATGGCAACCCACTCCAGTGTTCTTGCCTGGAGAATCCCAGGGACAGCAGAGCCTGGTGGGCTGCCGTCTATGGGGTCGCACAGAGTCGGACACGACTGAAGCGACTTAGTAGCAGCAGCAAGGTTGTTTTTCTTCTTTTGGTCAGCTTAAATGCCATACCTCAGTTTTCAATGGCAGGAGATTTGATTTATATTAAATATATGGACTGTATAGTCCATGGGATCACAAAGAAATGGACAGAGTGACTTTCACTTTCAAGGAACACGCAAGGCATTGTTTACATGGTAGTTCATTTTTCCAAATTAAACTTCCAAATTTTAATCACTTAAAATTCCTGTTGATTCCTGTTGTATGTATACATTTTTGGGTAAGTGGTCTCATATACAGAAACCCAACCTCATGGTCTCAGAGGTTATCATTAAAATGCTTCTTTCATATATGCGTATACACGGGGATATAGAAAGACCAAGGATTTCCATAGTTAAACTTCCGAGGTTTGACTGAAGTTGGTAAGAAGGCTATGAAATATGTGATTTTAACCTTTGCCTATTACCATGTAAATCATTTAGTTTCAGAATGTTTGCCCTGGAATGAGTGAAGGTTTGTATTTTCTTCTTGTCAAAATGCCTGTGAACTGGGACTGAAACAATGATATTTGCAAATGTCAACTGTAATGCCTGTCTGCTGGATCCCAGGCAGCTGCTTTTATATATTTAAAAAATCTGAAACCTTTGGATGTAGTTTAAGTGTGAGTACTATGTAAAGGTGGTTTTTCAAAAACGCTGAGTGTATAGTGACCAGAGAAAGAAAGTATGAAAATCAGTGTCATTCCTGCTTCACTTACCACTAGAAAGCAGGTAAAATCAGAAAATTATACCTTTTATTTTGCCATAAAACCATTTCAAAATAGGCACTGTTGTTGAGGTATTTTTTTCCAGCACTGTCTTATGTCTTTTTTCCCATTCCTATGTTTACAGCAGGGCATTTGAGATGTAATTTCTTCCAGGAAACTTAGAAGCTTTGTGTTATGGTGGTGATCTCATTAGGAACACATTCTACCCAGTAATTGCTATTGGTTTCACGTGGTAAAAGCAAGTTATTGCTCTCAAAACAGCAGACGACAGAGGAATGGTTACAGTTCTTGCCACAATACTGCCTGTTCTCCCAAGAAAGAATTCTAATATGCTTTGCATATAGTTGACTTCACTAAAACTGTCATTAGGGGGATGGATATATTTTATAAGTGTGGGAGAAATGCAGTGACTAGATTCAATTTTAATATAGTAAAAGTAAACTTTTGAGTGTTACTCTCTGCTAGAAACTGTTCTAGGTACTTTCTGAGTGTTATCTCATTTAGTCCTCAGAAAAGCTCAACACAGTAGCTATCTTTGTTTTTTCCCTTTTACAGATGACTCCACTGAGGTATTCCTTCTGAAAGTTTGAATTTGTAGAGTGAAGACAAATGAATTGAAAGATATTCTGAAAGTTGGCTGAGTCAAAGATTATACTTAAGCTTAATCTTTCCCCATAGCTATGTAGGGATTCATTTTGCCTGGTTTCCAGCTTCCCTGAAGAAAATAAATAGCCTCTCCCATCACTAGGAGAGGGAGAATAAGAAAGATGTGGCTGATGGTTCTTGCCTTTCAAGGGGCAGGAGGCTGGTGTGTCCTCTGGTGGTGGGTTAGTTTGCTGGCAGTTTCTTCAGGATTTCTGGGCCTCCCTGATGGCTCAGCAGGAAAAGAATCTGCCTGCAATGCAGGAGATGCAGGTTTGATTCCTGAGTCAGGAAGAAACCCTGAGGAGGAAATGGCAACCCAGTATTCTTGCCTGGAGAATTTCACGGACAGAGGAGCTTGGTAGGTTACACTCCGTGGATCACAAAGAATTGGACACGACTGAATGTGCACGCATATTAGCTATTAGTTCCCATCCTTTGAGAGCTGCTACCTGGGGCAATTTCGGCTTCAATTTCATAGTAGTTTAGCATATTTAAGCTCCTCTGTTATAAAATTTTGCATCCCCCTTCTGCCTGGGTGTCTTGAGAGAAGGAGTGTTCAGCCTTTGGGTGGATGTGGACAGCATGTGTAGTAACTGTGAGCTGATGGGAACCAGTGGAGCAGAATGGTAGCCAGGGTCAAGGATGCTGCATGAAGGCTGCAGCTGTGACATGTGCAGGATGGAGAGGAGGAAGGGTAAGAGATAGGAAGGATTTTCCACCAGGGTAGCAAACAACAAAGCCCAGACAGGGAGTAAATTCAGGAAGTGGGAGACTCCAATTTTTAGCAGTGTACAAAAAATAACTAAAAGCCAAATAGAAACACTGACTGACCTATCCCTATTCATAAAGAGTTGATCTTTCTGTCTGAGAAGAGATCAGTGGTCAAAGCTAAAATCATACTTGTTTTATTTAACTGAAGTGTTCTGTTTTTTAGAATAGTTCAGTTAATAATTCAGCAATCACAGTACATTTTCTTAAATCTTTTTGGGTTTTAGGTTGTGATTAAAAACCATAGCTATCATTTTTAATCACTTCAGATTTACCTGAATCTGACCAATGACTTTTTGGATCATTGGACAGGTGCCTGACCTGAGAAGAACTTTTCCCCATGTCATGTCCCTGATCTTTGACCTTTCTGGAAAAGAGGAAGGAAGGCTCTGAAAAGATAGTAAAACAAAGCCAGAGGCTTGGGTTATTTTCTAATATTGAATGTGGAGAGCTGCGAGTTACTGTTGAAACAAGATTATATTCCATTTGCCTGAGTCGGGGCAGAGGAATTTGCTGGAGGTGTGTTTGTTAACGGAGCTGTTGGAGTCTTAGCTTACACTGCTTAATTTCATAGCTGTCACTTTGTCTCATGGGAATGTGGTATTTCTAGTCATTTGCAAGAATATGTGGGCTAAGCTTTGCCAGATCTCGTGGCTGGGATGAAATTAACGTATATGATCAGAGTCTTCCTCCTGAGGCCCTTAACCCATTAGGACCAGAATACCAAATAACCTGTTTAAATATGCTCTGTTGGCTCTCAGTTTATTTTACAAGCTACTTTAAAACTTTAGGCAGATATATCTATACCTATATATCTACAGATACACATACACACACACACACACATATATACACATAATATACATCTAAAATATATATTTTAAAGATACAACATGCCAAAGAATTAAAAGCAGAAAAACATAAATGCAAACTCTGTCTTCTGTTTAAAGCTAAGCTTTAGCAGAAGTATTTATTTTTCCCTTCTCCTTCTATTTACATTCTGTTTTCTACTTGATTACCCCAGATATTCATGAATTTAAAGCACTAGGTGCCTCTTATACAGTTTCTTGTAAAGTGCATTTGATATGCAAATTGTTATAGTGAGCCATCATTCATAAGCTATTTATGTTCATTTTAATAGGGAAAGAAGTACCACGTCTTATTCCATATAAATTTCTCTTTACAGCCTATCAAGTACAGAAAGATGCTTGAGATTAAATAAATGTGCTACTCATGTTAGTGAATGTCTGATACTTGATATATTTCAGAGATTTTTGGACATTTATAATTACATTCCCCTAATTGCTCTGGGAACTGGCGACAAAAATGAGTGATGGCTAGAGCTTCAGAGAGTGGTCTCCATAGTCCCTTGTTCCACTCCTAGAGTTGACTTACTTTGTAAGGAGACCACAGGTCAGTAAGTGGAAAAGAGAAGCATTAAAAAGGTGAATATCCCAGAAAGAATGAAACAAGCATTCATCCCTTCATTCACTGAATGTGTGTTAATGATCACCTCCTTTGCTGGCGTACATGAAGAAGACATGACTCCAACCCTCAAGATACTGAGAATCTGGTGGGGAGTCAGACATACGACACAGTGAGTGCTTCTTGCCATCTCACTTTAACCTTAACTCTTGCCACAAAGAGCATGCTCCTTGCTTTCCTAATCTCTTTTAGGCTGCATCTTGGCATTGTCACCTAGTTTGCAGGATATACAGCTTCCCTGCATCTCTTCTTCTTAGGACTTGCTCCTCTCTGGAAGGACCATCCAGCCCAGAGCTTAGCATCTATAGACGCTGCTGGTTATACTCTCTGTCCATTTTGGGTCACTAGAAGAGCCGCAGCGCTGCTTCCTAGGAGAAGCGAGGACACCTTCCCAAATGCTGAAACCCCCCCTAACCCTGGTCCTGTCAGTTCATGGTGGTGGTGAGAGCACTGTAAGAGTGACAGGTCTCCTGGGCTTGCTTACGGCAGCTCTCACTGGCCTTACAAATGGATTTTTACATCCTCTTGCACTTACAAACAAGAAGCAATTTTTTTTCACTTTAATAAATCAGGCTGATGGTTGGTTGCTGTGAAGCTTATGGCTATAGTTTACACAAAACAAGTTTGTGCTACACCCCCCAGGCGTAGGCATCGTGGCCCCAGGCAAAGAACTGGTTTCATCCTGTGGTTTCCATTTTATGTTTTATAATACTCCTTTTTTCATTATGAGAGATTTTTCTGGGGATATATTTAAGTGTTGGGGATTCAATTGGATAAACAGTTAACTGTTAATAGTAACTTGTAATTAGTAACATGTTTTTTGAGATGAAAAACACTTTTGGGTTTGAGATGAGCTCACTTTTGGGGAGCTTTTCAGGGTTGTCGTGCAGGTTGTAACACAGCATGGAGTTTGTGAAGCTGTTTGCAGAGAGTGTAATTCTGTTTTATAGGTGACTGTCTATCTGGCAACACATACCGTATTTATGATAAAAACAAGTTACAACAATATGAACTCTAAATAGTTGGTGGGCTACTTAATATTTCTAGGTCAAATTATGATGTTGGCTTTGTTTTAAAGACAATTACATTCCAAACTTATGAAGATATTAATTAGGAAATTGGTAATGATGGGAAAGCCATGTTCATAGATTTGTTTTAAAGTTTATTTTCCCTAATGATAACACATGTAGAAAGCTTATTCTTTGAATAGCATTAAGATTAAAAAAATCCAAAAAACAAAAAATAGGTTTTCAAGTCAAACATACCTGGGATTAAATCTGAGCTTTGTCATTTACTGGCTGTGTGACTTAAGTTAGATAACGTTGTCTGGAGTGTCAGTTTATGTACCTGTAAAATCTGAGTGAACATACACTTCGTAAAGGTTGGCTGTGAGTTTCCATCAAATCATGTATGTTTGGTATTCCTCCCAGGCATTGGTATTCTTGTCACCGGCAGGTCATCAGTCACTGTTGCTGGATGAAGGGGTACAGTCTTAATTGAGCTAAGACGCTGCACTAGTGATGGACAGCCCTTATGGACATCGCATTACTGTTTGCCAAGCACCTTTTAGATGTGTTGGACTCTGGGCTATGGAAATGTTGAGCCCCAGGTCCTCCCCTGAGGGAGGTCTCAGTCTGCTGAGGAAGTAAGTCAAGCCCGCATATCTGCGTCACAGTGTCACACAGTAGGAACCATCAGCAGACGTCCTGGAGGTGTGAAGAGGGTCCTCTGGTTCAGTGGGAGAGGCCCATCTGGGAGAGCTTCCTGGAGGGAGTGACCCTGGAGCTGATTCTGGAAGGACAAGTATGAACCACTTTAATTCATTCAATAAGGGAGTAAGAAAGGAGGAAAGAACAGGAAAAAGTCCATGGGGGCCTGAGTCATATCTGACTTCTCATTTTGGGCTAGAAGTTTATGGATTAAAACATTGTCTTCCTTTTTTGTGGGGTTCATGTGTTTTCCCTTCTCTCCCTCTGTCAGCACAAGAAGATCCGAGGAGGAGGGGGAAGACTGCAGGGCTCACCTCTGTAGGCCTCTGACTCCAAGTTTTCCATTCCGAATGGTGCCACTGAGGAGGCCGTGGTGAGCAGGGTGCTTACCATACCTGGGGAAGCCTTGCTGTCTGTTTCCCAGGGGGTGGCAAGTGTCAGGCAGGGCAGCCCGGCAGCGCTGACCCGGCTTCGTCTGTGTGTGGTGGCCGCATCACTGCGTAATTACGGCACGGACACCATGCGCCTCGCTCCCTCAAGTCAGGGAGGGAGCACTTTGATGGGAGGATGGCAGCCACGCTGGAGCATGACGCCTCTTCTGGGCCGTGTTCTGTTTCTGAGATTCCCACCTGTCTCGGGCCCACCCTGTCCCAGTATCCCATGGCACTTGCTCTTTCTTCTGGGAAACACACTTGTGCCTAAACACACGTGCACACTGTTACTTTCATCACCAGAATGTAAATCACTCCTTTGAGTTCCTGGGTAGGTGGAATCTCTGAGGCTTGCAATTACCCAAGTTATGCAAACAGCCTCTTTTTAAGATTTCCTTAGAGTGAGTGCTGCACAAGGAGAAGAAGACGCTTTGTGGAAATTGGGCATTAAAAGTGCCTAGAAAATACATTTATAATTGCATATAAAACAAAATGTGTATGTGAGCTGTGTGCTTTTATTTTTAATTATCTGTTTTTTAGTAAACATTACACTCAGATTTCAAGAAATAAAATCCCAAGGCCTCATAAATGAATAAATAAAATATGAGGCATAATAAAATCAGATGATATAATGCACATGAAAAATGGGACAAGAGGAATATAAATTGAAAATATATATAGTCTTGTAAGACTAACACTGTGCTCCTTTATGAGATATCTCTGGAACATTATAAGCAAACAAGTTTTAAAATTTAGAAATGCACTCTATTATTTTATCTTGAGTTTTATATCTGAACATTAATGTATTTATATTTCTTTTTGTTTTTATTAATCCACTGAAGCAGCCTTTAGCTAATTCCCACAACCCAAATGTAGTTCACAGATGCTATCTTTTCATAAAGAAAAGAAATAAATTTGTATTTTGTGATGTGACTTTATTATTTTCAATGAGAGGAGTTTTATTATATTAGATTTTTCCATTCCTCTGTAACATAACAGCCTCAAAATCGATAAAACAGCAGCACAAATAATAAATACTATGTAGAAAAGTAGGTCACTCTGCATTAATTCATAGCGAAAATAGGTCTGCTTGATGGCTGGTCGGAGCGGCATAATTAGTATTAGTCACTGCTTTAATGCTGGAAGTTGTTACCAGTTCCTGGCTTCCTTCCCTCCCCCACTTCCCAGAGTCTTGTGTCAGCAGGCACTGAAAAGGCAAATAAAAGAGTTATTTCAGCGGATCTGAGAGAGGCGGCGGAGTGAAGGTCTGGGGTTAATGTGACTGTGTTTGGAGTCACATCAGATGTTGACTGCCCAGCTGTGGAGGTTGTGAAGGAGCCACTTCCCTCACCTGGAGCTGCAAAGACTTTGCTGCCCATTCATCCCTCGAGGAAACTTAACTCCAAATACAGTAGTAGGAGGGTCATCTGACAATCACGTCTCTTGCTGATACTTATGTATCCTGGGGCTGGTATAACTGCTGCCTGTGGATTTCATTAAAATACTTGTCCACTAAGCTGGCCTTTGGTCCTTAAAGAGTCAACGTGGCCATCTATGTGGGGAGTGGTGAAGTATTGTTATTTATGGAAAATTCTCTTGTATAAATCAACATATCTAGGGCACAGGTGGCAAACTCATTGTTTTAAGATGCACTTTGTTTAGGAGGCACAGTATTCTGAATTATTTTTCAGCACTTAAAATTCAGGATATTTTGTGTTAAAAATATTCAGATTTCTGCATAGTCTTAACAAATCAGAAAATCTGACAGCCATTGGCTCCTATTCCTTCATGGTGGCAACTGTCTGGGGCTAATCCCCTGGAGAAGGAAATGGCACCCACTCCAGTATTCTTGCCTGGAGAATCCCATGGACAGAGGAGCCTAGGGGGATACCGTCCATGGGGTTGCAAAGAGTCAGACAGAACTGAGTGCCCAAGACTCCTGCTAGGCATCAACGGTACTTATTACATGCACATCCACCTGTGGGTTCTGGCTCCCGGGGGGCCCATGACTGCTGAATTAACACACCTGCCTATTTCCCTCATTGCTGCCTAGCTTTTTGTTTTTGGGCCAGTGATTCACAAAACTAGCAGCATAAAATCACCTGGGGAACTGAGGCGTTGGCTTCGTCCCCAGAGATTTGACGATGTTGGTCTGGTGTGGGGCAGTTTCAGCAGCACCTCAGGAGACGCTAATAGCTGCTCAAGGTTGAGGAAACATGGACCCAGGGGAGCAGAAGGTGGACACTGGTCACCTTCTCATGAGGTCCCAGTGGAACCATTGCTTGACCTTGGGATGTCCATTAAGGAAATCTCACATTTCTTTGTTCTTCCAAAAAGAATTGACCTAATTTTCTTTGCCTTTTAAATTTCTTGGTGTTGAAGGGGTTCCTTGAGGTTCGTGAGATTCACAGTTCAGTGCCACTCGTGGGGGATGGTTTAAGCATCTTATCTGTTAAGCAGTCACAGATGCTCAGACTCAGGCTCTGAGTTTTCCTGTCTTACCAAGCAACAAGTAGGGAGCTGTAGCTTGCTCCCCGTTATCTCTTCCTCCCTCCCTTTCCTGCCATTGCTCCAGTTCTGTGCCAGGTGGGGACTTTCTGGAGGAGTGAAGGGGGATGCGTCTGTGGAGCATGTCATGAGATCAACGTTTTCAATGCCCATAAAAAGACAGGATGTCAATTTAAAGCTTCATCTGTCACAAGCGTTTTCAATCTTGTGGTGATTTATGAGATACTGTAAATTGCAATCACATTGGCCCATAACAACCTGGCAGCTACTTCAATAGCAAAACTTTCATCCAAAAATATGATCTATAAGTGGAATAAAGGTATCAGAAAGGGAGTGTTATTTCATAGGCAGGTGCTATTATCATGAACTTACTGACAAGGGAAAGTTTTCTCAGTAAGAAACGTTCTTTCCCACCCACACAACAACCTGCACAAAGCATGTGAAGGGGAATTCTGCCTTGCAGTTTGTGACTCTCACGAGCAAGGAAGAGATCGAGGAGGATATGTCAGAAAAGGCAAGAGGAGAGTTGAAGCTTTCATTTGAAATAACTATCCAAGGTTCTCTTCACTGTTCTCTGTATTTTCGCCTGCAGACAGATTTCCCCTGGAGTCTTGTGGGATAAGGTGGGAAGCTGTGCAGAAGAGTCAGGATGGGCCAGTTTGATGTGTAATGGATTGGCAGATTTAAGATAAAAAAAAATGCATCTCTGTGTGTGTGGTGTGGGGGAAGGGAGATCAGCTGGGGCTGTGTTCCAACTGGTTCTTGTACAAAAAGTTTCATATTAAAGTAGAGTGACTTCTTCAGAGCTTGTTGACAGAGACCCATACTCTTGGCTTCTCAGAAGAAACGTAACATTGAGGATTCCTAAACTGCTCTTTGGACATGGATTTGCCATCAGCGAAGATTCAGGTGTTACTGGGTTGTAGAGAATTTAAACTCAGCAGGGATCTGGTGATGGTGGGGGAGAGCACAGACTTAGAATGTTAAAACCAGGTGTTGCTGCCCAGAGGACCGTACTGCAGAAAGGAAAGAGGGGGCTTTACCAGTCAGGGGCTGGGAATTGCTCATCCCAGTTTTTTTAAACACATCAAAGTGACAAGCTTTCTTTCATATTCAGTCTACCCTTCAAGCTTTGCCTTGTGGTCAGCTGGGGAGAAGAGGCTTCATAACACTCAGGTAAGAAAAAGGAGACAAAGGGACACTTAACAGGGAAGGGAAGATGAACATATAAGTTGTCAGGCTTCCAAATCTCTATTTGAAAGGGGTATATTTTAAAGGGGTACTGATAATGTACTTGAAAGGATGTCAAATATACATTTGAAAAGCGGTCAAATACACTTTTGAAAACAAAGGAAGGCACAATATTTGTTCTAGAGAACAAGGAAGATTATGATATGGAAATTCTACAGAGGGGTCATGTTTGTACAATGGAGTAAAATATAAAGGATATTTTTGGATGGTGGACTTTTTGATGAGAAAAGAAATTCTCTAGATTGGGAAGGCTGATTTTCCCTCATACTTTTTTTTTTTTTTAGCTTTATAAAAATTTATTGGTATTGATTTATACATCTTTATGTGACAAATGGACTTGAGGCAGCTGTCAATTTCAAGGTTTATTATTTCCTGACACCATACAACGGTGGACAATAGAACTAAGTTAGGTCAAGATGATAATAAGTATTGCTTTTATTTATTTTATCTTAAAATGTTTATACTGTATGCTTTATCCTATATCCTATCCTGATCATCTTGGTATTCCTTTCAAGTAGTCTGACCCAGAGTAGGTGCTCAAAGAATACATTTTGATAAATGATGTCCCCTATGGGCAGAAGGAAGCTAGACTTAATCACAATTTTGAAAGCACTTAATTATTTGTTGTAAACCACTGTGCAAGATCAATTTTGTTATATCCTCTGACAGTGTTAAACTTTATAGTAGGTCTGTGCTTCCAGAAAGCAGGGACAGTTAAGGAATCCCATCACAGGTTTGTGATTTAGAAATGGCTTGTCAAGAAAAAATTGCACTGGATGGAGTTAAACAGTCAAGGAAAACTTTATTGAAGACTATAGCAATCAGGGAGAGACTAAACTCGTTTCCAACATTGAAGGCAGTTGTGGATTTATAGACAAGACTCAGAGTAAGAAAGTCAGTGGGTGAAAACTAAGAGGAACCTGGTTAGCTATCAAGGATAGGGAGATTCTTGCTAAACTGGTGTGTCAGGGTTCTGGTTGCACTGGGCCAGCAGGCCATACACAGGGCATCGCTGAGAAGAGGGCTCAGAGAAGCCTGACTAAAGAGCAGTTGAGGTGACAAGGTCCTTTTTGTCACCACAAAGGACCATCTTGCTTTTGTTCATTCTGAGGGAAAGCTCACCCTTCCTTCTTCATGACTCCTCTAAGACTGGAAATGCCTCTATAAAACCCCGGACTCTTTTTATTGTTTCTTTTTTTTTGGCATTCTCATTAATGAATCATCTCCTTCTGGCAATAGCCTAAATAAAACTGCCTCCTTCGATGACTGGTGCAGATTGTCCTTCCCAGTTTTGGTGCTGTGTCTTGGGGAGGAGTGGAACCCTTGCCCTGGGAAACTGGTTCATTCCACCCAGGTGAAAGGGCCTCTCAGAGTGCTTTGTGCTCTGTTTCTGACTGACAATGAATAGGGTGGGTTTAGTGTGTGTCAGACTGTTGCCTTTCCAGAGGTGAATCCCAGATGATATCTTTTGCATGTAAACTATCTTTGATATTTCCTTGGGGTGCTGGAAAATCACAAAGAATCTGTTTTACACCTTGTAAACAGAGATGCTAGAATGAATTAGGCTTATTTGTTGTTACTATTGATGAGTCGCACAGAAAGAGAGGTCAAATCAGAAGAGATACTCTGCCTTCTCTAGGTTACATTTTTTCTGGGTAAAATGTTAATAATACAGATATTTCAGAAATTGTAAGCTGTTGGAGAAGTTCTCAGGGAATTGTCAGGGTCCTTGCTGTCCTTATCTACCCATATGCTGTTGCTACTTACCAGAGACTTGGGATGATTTGCTTGATAATTGAAAACAATGGGATAGTGTAATCAGCCATAATTTCAGTTATTTTTTTCAGTGTTAACTGAAGAATGAAAGTTGATTGCAACTTACACTGTGGGCAGTTAGGGTATATATTCCTCTGATGAGATACAATATTCATCCCCAACCCCCCAAAACCACTAGATCACTTAAGCTACAAGCGTTCACACGTACATACAAACTCTCAATAAATGTCAGACGACAACTACATATCAAGCACCGTGCTAGCCACTACTGGCCAATTAGATTTCTTTATATTATCAGGTTTATTCTATTGGTAAAGACAGACAATAGGCAAGTGATCAAAAAGTAAGAGTTACAGGTGATTTTTATAAAGGAAAAGGATGATGTGTTGAAGATGAGAGGAAAGGTAAGGGTGATCCTGGAAGGCTTCCTAGGGAGGTGGCACAGGCTGAAACTGGAAGGTTGTTGTAGAGCCAGCTAATGAAGACTGCTGGGAGAAGGGCCTTTCCACCTTTCTCTGATTTCTGCTTAGGCCACATGCTGGGCTAAACGATGTTTTCCATTTGCTCAGTAAAATTTTTTTTGCCTGGTGTGGCTAGTAGGCTACTTTCAAGAATGCATTTACCTTTCCATCAATTTTATCTACTGAACAAGAGTCAATTATACTTTTTCCCCCAAATTTGTTTACTCTGGCTATGTTGTTTTGATTATGCAAACTGATGAAATATGCTTTTGAAAAGAGTAATTTCTATGGAAATTAACTTCATTGATATGGAAAAAGTTTTCAAAAGGTGACTTTCAAAATTTTTGCTACCAAATTAGTTGTGTGGGCAAGACAACTGTCGGAGTTGGAGAAAAATTACAAAAATATGGAAGCATTTTGGACTTTGACTGCCTCACAAGAGTCTATATGCTTTCTCACCAATTAAAGAAATTGAAACTAGAAATAGTTGACAGTGTAGTACATAAAGACAAATGATGCAGAACCATAAAAAGTGGACTCACAACCAAAAAACTTTAATCTTGGCCCTTTATGAAACGATTGCAGGAGTGTACATTTATGTTTAGGTTAAAACAAAATATTTAAGTTATGTATGTATATTTATAGACTTAACATTAAACATTTTAACATATGGTACCTATCTATCATCCTTCTTTCATTTTATTTCTTATGTTTTGCCACTTTATCCTATTTTTTTTTTCTTTTAACTGACCAATCCCCTGACCTGACTAGGTAAGGAAAAAAAAAAAAAAAGCAACCACTCCCCACTAAAAAACCTACAGTATCTTTCTCACAAAAACGAGACCATCCTATTCATATTGTTTTGTAACATTTTTTCCTATTTACCATACTATGAACATCTCTCAGTGTCAGTAAGTTTATTTCTATAATATAATTTTGGATGCTACCATATTCATTACAAACATGGAT
Source organism: Bos javanicus (assembly GCF_032452875.1). Taxonomy (NCBI): domain Eukaryota; kingdom Metazoa; phylum Chordata; class Mammalia; order Artiodactyla; family Bovidae; genus Bos; species Bos javanicus. The sequence goes on from NC_083868.1 coordinate 90,287,734, forward strand.
CATAGTTTTTTTTAAGCTATTTATAGTAGTTAGCTATTTAAGGGGCTCAAACTTGTCACTACAGTGATCAGCCTTCTATACACATATTTGCACATATCCTTAATAGTTTTCTTAAGATGAATTCCCAGGAGGTGCATTTCTGCCTCAAAGACAGTCACCTTTTAAGACCTTTGATATACACAATTAAATTTTCCTCCAGTAAAGTGAACACATGTCTTTTTGGAGTGAAATGTTTCTGAGATTCTCTGACTATTTCTGAGGCAATGAGGCAATCAGACAGTAGGGTCTGCTCTTAAAGGTTATGTGCACATATAGGAACACTGAATTCAGGCCACTCAAAGAACAGAATGAATAAAACATAGCACTAAAATAAAACAAAACACCATAGCACAGCACCAGTACATGCCCAGCAAATTCATCATCATCTGGTCAGAAGCTTGCTTTTGCCAGTTAAAACCTTTATTTCGAATGACGAATAACATGGAATAAACTGTGAACTATTTTTGTCCTAGCGGTCCTCCCACTCTTTGCTCTGAAAAGCCCTTGCTGGCTTACCTGCACCTTTCAATTGAAAGGTTGCCCAGCAGAGAATAGCTACAATCTTACTTGAAGGAGCCATCTCCTTTGTCAGCACACCTGGCTTTTTTTTTTTTTTATGATGTCAGTATAAAGTTTGTTACTTCCTTTTCTTTAATCTACTATGTGGTCACTTTAAATGTCATTCTTTAAAATGTCTCTTAGTGACAGCCCTAGAGGAAAAATAATTGCATTAGTTACAAACACCGAGATGCAGCACGGCCCCAGAGTGAAACACTAGTCAGATTTCACACCTTTTCCTGACATAGCTGTCCCTGGATGTCTTTCGAGCTGATAATTAGGTTTCCAGGGTTTTCTTTCTCATTAATGGCCTGGTACTGTCAAAACCCCCACTGAGAACAAGATTTATTTAAGGTAGAAATTAAATTCCAGTGCAGAGAGGAGAGCCAGGAATTCCTGCCACATCATGCAGTGATAACACTGTCTCTTGCCACTTTGTGCTCTAAGACGATTTAATAAGGGCCTCTTTCTTGTTCCAAACTCAAATAATGACTTCCATATGTAAAATTCTGTCAGTTTGTAATTAATTTTGTCTTTATTTACTTGGTAGCTTTGGATATAAATGCTGGCTCACCTTCTGGAGCAGAACCTCTTAAGGATCCTGGAGAAGGAAGACATTGACACTTGTAAGAAGCTTTGTCCTCTCGGGTATAGGGAAGCAGCCCCTTGGTGGCTTTGAAGGAGATGTGACAGAGGCCAGTGGAGAAGGTAGGTGTGAGCTTCTGTAGAAACACAGAGAAAGCATGACCTGAGTCCTTCTCAAAGTATCATAGCGGACTCTACAGAGGAGGAGGCCCTTGACTGGGACCTTGAAGGATAGGTAAAAGTTATGCAGCTGCTAAGTCACTTCAGTCGGGTCCAACTCTGTGCGGCCCCATAGATGGCAGCCCACCAGGCTCCCCTGTCCCTGGGATTCTCCAGACAAGAACACTGGAGTGGGTTGCCATTGCCTTCTCCAATGCATGAAAGGAAAAGTGAAAGTGAAGTCGCTCATTCGTGTCCGACTCTTAGTGACCCCGTGGACTGCAGCCTACAGGCTCCTCCGCTCATGGGATTTTCCAGGCGAGAGTACTGGAATGGGGTACCATTGCCTTCTCCCAAAGTTATGCGGAGATGGGTTCTATTCCTGGGTGGGAAAGATTCCCTGGAGTAGGAAATGACAACCCATTCCAGTATTTTTGCCTGGGAAAACCCATGGACAGAAGAGCCCAGCAGACTACAGTCCATGGGGCTGCAAAGAGTTGACATGACTGAGCACACGTACATGCCGCAGAAAAGACAGGTAGAAACTGCCCTGTAGGTAGAGGAAGACAGGGAATGTTTGAGGAAGCACCACAGGGGCAACCAGAGGGCAGGGCTGATTGAGGAGACAGAGTAGGTGTTTGTGAGATGACCTGAGTGACCAGGCAGAATGCTCTCTCTAAACTTTTGCTCTTTACAGCCTCTATTATCTGTGTCACTGTCATTAAATAGTTGTTTAAGAGATGGCCAAGTCTTTCTTGTTTTCAAGAATCTACGAAAAGGGGAGCAATACTGGGAGCAGTGAAGGATAGTGGGGCCCCAGATTTCACTGGAGTGGCTTTACACGTGCTGTCCCACCTAGTCCTCCCAACAAGCCATAGGCTTTTTGGTTAAGGAAACAGAAGCCTTTTTTGGTAAGTGGTTGTCAAAGGCCACATCCCCTGGCAACTCATGGAAGAATAGAACCTTCAAACGTTGTGGTGGAGGCATCAGCAGGGAGCAGGATGCCTTGCTGGTGGGGGCACAGTCGTACATGGGGACCTTGGGGTGCATCTGACGGCAGTGCTGGTGTGGCTCTCGGCAGAGTGGTGCCTGGAAATGGGGTGTGGGGGGTAAAGAGCGCAGAAGTAGAAGGAAACCGAAAGAACTTGTCACAAATTTCTCAAGTGTGTTGACTTATCTCTTACTCATTTAGAGAGAGTTTGTTGAACATCCAGGAGGTAGGCAGTGAGCAGGATTGGGGGGACAAGGGTGTGCTAAGGACGAGTGTTACTCCTGTGGTACACACAGCCTTGTGAGAACATGAGCACAGATGTATCACAGGTCACCATAGAACTGCTCTTATGGAGGTGCACCCAGCGTATCAAGGCGGGAGCTCTGCTTGAGGCAGGGGATAACATTGAGACGGACCCTAAAGAACTCCCAGGACGTTTTCTGAGGAAGGCAGGTAAAGAAAGACATTTGAGGCAGAAGCAAGGAGGATAAAGGTGTCAACTTGTGAGGGGAAAATGTGTATGTGGTGCTTTCAACAGAAAGAGGATGAAGAAGTGCAGTAGGGAAGAAGACGGGCTCTGGGCAGGTTAAGGGCTTTAGACATCATTCTGAAGAGGGAACTTAATCCTGTTCAGTTTGGGTTTTAAGGAGGAAGCAATAGGATAGTAACCCTGGAGGGTAGAGCCCAGGGGGAGAGAGACTGGAGGCAAAGAAATATAACAGGAGAATGGTACAATGGCCAAGGGAGAAGTGATGAAGATCAGTAGCAGCTGAAAAACAGAAAGGTATGCAATTCCTATATATTTCTATATATTCTAGAAAATTATAAAAGTGATTCATGCTTACTGTAGAAAATGCAAATGAATGCACACATGTAAAATAAATGGAAGTCCACACTTTCCATAAACTTACCCCATCAAACCTGTATGAATCCTTTCCAGACAGTGTTGTGTTTTTTCTACACACACACACACACACACACACTCACTGACATACGCACATTTATAACCTGCCTTCTTTGTGAGTCCAGCATTGATCCTGTCCTTCCGGAGCTCACAGGTGTTCACTAGACTCCCAGTCATATGAATTTGAAGCTCAAAGCAGGGATTTGAGATTATGAATGAAACTGAATTATATCCACTCACCCCCTCCGCCCCTGCCTCCATAGGAGACAGACGAATCTTTGGATTCTTGTCTGTTCACTGCTACTTCACTGTGTGAAAGAAATAATTGTTCACACCTAAGCCTCCTCAGCCATCTACAAGGAGAGTCAGAGACAATAGGTTTAATGAGTTTCTCTTCCAAGTAAAATGTTTAGCTTTTTAAAAACTGGTGAATTAAAGACCCTTCTGTTACCTGCTTGGCAGTCCTTACCTATGAGGTGGTGCAGTAGATAATCTAATACCATCCTTATTATATCTCTGTTCACAGGTTTTATAAGAATCTCTCAGTCTCACACGAGGGGTGCTTTAAAAAGCAACTCCATGATGAAGAGGGATTAACTGTTCTTTTAATAGCACTTTTGGAGAAGGCAGTGGCACCCCACTCCAGTACTCTTGCCTGGAAAATCCCATGGACAGAGGAGCCTGGTAGGCTGCAGTCCATGGGCTCGCTACGAGTCGGACATGACTGAGCGACTTCACTTTCACTTTTCACTTTCATGCATTGGAGAAGGAAATGGCAACCCACTCCAGTGTTCTTGCCTGGAGAATCCCAGGGACAGGGGAGCCTGGTGGGCTGCCGTCTATGGGGTTGCACAGAGTCGGACACGACTGAAGTGACTTAGCAGCAGCAGCAGCAGCAGGACATGGTTTAATAGCAATAGAACATGGTTTCCTGATAAGTGTGTGTGTGTATGTATTCTCATTTGTTATTTTCACTTTTTAGTTTTTTACTTCACATTTTTAACAGCTCTAATAAGGTATAATTAACATACAGTATGTCTCAGTCTGTTCAGGCTGCTATAACAGATGTACCCTAGACCAGGTGGCTTATACACTTCAAAGGTTTATTTCTCCCAGTTCTGGAGGCTGGAAGTCTAAGATCAGGTTCCAGCAGAGTTGATGTCTGGTGAAATGGCAATCTATTCACTAGGTCCTCACATGGCAGAAGGGGACTGGAAGCTCTCTGGGGTCTCTTTTATGAAGGCACTTATCTCATTCATGAGGAATCTACCTCATGACCTAATCACCTCCTAAAGGCCCCGCCTCCATATACCATCACACTGGGGATTAGGTTTTGCAACATATGAATTTAAGGAGACACAAACATTTGGCATAGTACATTCTCTATGCGCGTACTTGATGTATGTAGAACTGTGAAACATTGTCATGATCAAGATTCTAGTGAACATGTCCATCATTCCTTCAAGAATGCCTCATGTCCCTCTGTAGTTCCCTTTCCTGCACCTTTTTCCTGTCTCCAGGCAACCACCAATCTGTTTTCTCTTACTACATAGTCACATGTTAGGTTTTATAAACACAGGAGAAAAAATTGAACCAGTCAGGGAAAGGTAGTTACTTACTCAAACATCCATTCCCACTTTTATTTATTTATTTGTTTTAAATGCCTTTATTTCAGTTTTAGTTCCAAGAAAAATGCTATAAATCCTGAACTGTACTTACATTTATAATTTAAATGAACACATTAATGTACTGTATTATAGAAGCAGGATGAGAAGCCTTCTGATAGTATATTGCCAACACACTGAAGAAACTCTCTCCTTTATTACACACACAAACACACACAGAGATATACACACCGGCATCCATTCCCACTTTTAAGTGAATTTTAAGTGTTCCTTTGAAATGAAGCCTGATTCAAAGCATAGAGAGCAATGATCACTCTAGAAGAATTTTTCCCCAGCCTTCCTTGCCTCTAGTACTGCCATACAACTGAGATCTCGCCAGTGAGATGCAAGTAGAAGTGTTACATGCGACTTCTGGAAAGAGAGCTCAAAGGGAGCTGACGTGGCTGGGGAAAAGACCTTTTCACCTTTTCTCTCATTTCTCATCCTGTGGTGTGGAATGTGTCTGTAATGGCTGAAGCTCCACTGGCAATCTTGAACTATGAGATGACCTTGGAAATGAAAGCCATTTACTGAGTTGGTGGAGCAGAGATGAACTTGCCTTTCTTATGTCACCGTATCTGTATTTGGATTTCTTCTATATGAAGGTATCATAAACTTGTAATTTTCTTGAGCAACTCTTATTTTGCTTTCATTTTCATATGCAACTGACCTTATCCTAACAGAAACAGTCATACTTCTATGAATGTTTCTCGTTAGTTTTCTCAGAACAGTTCCAAAAAGTCCATTTGATTTTATTTCCTTTCAAATCATATACCTGATTTAGATCCTCTTCTAAACTATTATATTTCACTTAACTTTGACAGGGAATGAGTCACTTCACTGGGGTCAACTGAATTGCCTCAAAAACGTTAGCAAGCAAGTTGTTCTAGCAACTCGATTCCCTAGGCTCTGACACACCAGCTCCTCTGTCAGAATAAACTGCTCTACAGTGAAATACCATTTTTCCTTAAGGGAATTGCATAATGCATGGTGCCTTCAACCCTTTCACAGGGGGCTGGGGAGAATCCTTCTGACACTCTTTGTGAATGTTAAGGGAAAGAAAGAACACAGAAGCTACAAACCTAGGTGGTGAAGAAGTGTCGTTAGGGTTAAATAAGAATTTCCTAGAAACATTATTCCTTCCCTGACATGGACATAGGATATGTTCATAACTTCCCTGGCTTAGTGTACAATGTCTGTTATCTTAATGTGTGTGAAAAATAGAGTCCTCCTTATTGCATTAGCCACCAGGGGGTTTCCCTGGTAGTTCAGTTAATAGAGAATCTGCCTGTAATGCAGGAGACCTGGCTTTGATCCCCGGGTGGGCAAGATCCCCTGGAGAAGGAAATGACAGCCACTCCTATTCTTGCCTGGGAAATCCTGTGGACAGAGGGCAGAGGAGCCTGGTGGGCCACAATCCATGGGGTTGTGAGAGTCGGACAACTTAATGACTAAAGCACCAACACTACAAGGCTCCGAGGAGGACTGTGGTGGGCTTTGCTTGCTTTTCTATCGGCTGGCTCCTAGGATACATCCTCTTCATTTCCCTCTAACAAGCTTTCTTTTGTAAGGCCATGTGACTCGTGCTGTAAAATATAAACTTAATTAAGCTCTGTTACGTGCCGGCTTCCTTGTGAACAAGAGAAAATGGATGAACCATAATAAAGAAGATTTGGCCTAGGCAAACATTTGGGCTGTTTTTCACTGGCATTTCTGGAAATTAAGCTATTAAATCAGGAGAACGGGTCAGACCAGTTTGATATTTATTTTTCATTCCTGACTGCAAAGTAAAAGGCTTAACTTATAATGACATAAAATCAACACCTACTGTGTTCCATTAATTAATTCTGGCATCCTATCAAAAACATCTCCCAAGTTTGTCTCATCTGATTTTTTTCCCTTCATAAAAGCCTAAAGCATATTAGTCACGATGCCATTATATTCTAGATGCTTTAAAAAGATTTCTGTAATTCCTGTCATCCCCTGCCTACTACTTTTTAGTGAGAAAACCAAGCTGGGTAAATGAGAAAGTTTGTGGCTTGTAGAGATGTCTTGGCATTTTCTCATAGCCGTTGGTGGACTCTTTCCAGTTTTTAGTATTTTAAGAATATTGTAAGCAGTTTATTGAAAGCATGAACAATTTGAATACTCTGTGGCATACTTAACTCAGGGCTTCTTATTTATTCCAGTCTAAACTTTACAGGGGTTTATTTCAAAATAATATTTCTCCAAATCTTCATTATTTTCCAACTGAGCACATTTATTTTTGGCATTAAAAAAATTTTATGTGTAATGGATTTGTCATGTTCTCATAACATTTCTACCCTAGAAGATAGAGATATTTCAACTTGCTTTACTTTCCTTAATTTTAATGCAAAAATTCCTCTCATTTCCTTTACTCAGATCATCAGTTCAATTCAGTTGCTCAGTCGTGTCCAACTCTGTGACCCCATGAACTGTAGCATGCCAGGCCTCCCTGTCCATCACCGACTGTTGGAGTCTACCCAAACCCATGTCCACTGATTCGATGATGCCATCCAACCATCTCATCCTTTGCCACCCCCTTCTCCTCCTGCCCTCAATCTTTCCCAGCATCAGGGTCTTTTCAAACGAGTCAGCTCTTCGCATCAGGTTGCCAAAGTATTGGAGTTTCAGCTTCAGCATCAGTCCTTCCAATGAAGACCCAGGACTGATCTCCTTTAGGACGGACTGGTTGGATCTCCTTGCAGTCCAAAGGACTGTCAAGCGTCTTCTCCTACACCACAGTTCAAAAGCATCAATTCTTCAGTGCTCAGCTTTCTTTATAGTCCAACTCTCACATCCATACATGACTACTGGAAAAATCATAGTCTTGACTAGATGGACCTTTGTTGACAAAGTAATGTCTCTCCTTTTTAATACGCTGTCTAGGTTGGTCGTTGGAGAAGGAAATGGCAACCCACTCCAGTATTTTTGTCTGGAGAATCCCAGGGACTGAGGAGCCTGGTTGGCTGCCATCTATGGGGTCACACAGAGTCAGACATGACAGAAGTGACTTAGCAGCAGCAGTTTGGTCATAACTTTCCTTCCAAGGAGTAAGCATCTTTTAATTTCATGTCTGCAATCACCATCTGAAGTGATTTTGGAGCCCAGAAAAATAAAGTCAGCCACTGTTTCCCCATCTATTTGCCATGAAGTGATGGGACCAGATGCCATGATCTTAGTTTTATGAATGTTGAGCTTTAAGCCAAGTTTTTCACTCTCCTCTTTCACTTTCATCAAGAGGCTCTTTAGTTCTTCTTCACTTTCTGCCATAAGAGTGGTGTTATCTGCATATCTGCGGTTATTGATATTTCTCCCAGCAATCTTGATTCCAGCTTGTGCTTCTTCCAGCCCATCATTTCTCATGATGTACTGAGCATATAAGTTAAATAAGCAGGGTGACAATATACAGCCTTGATGTACTCCTTTTCCTATTTGGAACCAGTCTGTTGTTCCATGTCCAGTTCTAACTGTTGCTTCCTGACCTGCATGCAGGTTTCTCAAGAGGCAGGTCAGGTGGTCTGGTATTCCCATCTCCTTCAGAATTTTCCACAGTTTATTGTGATCCACATACTCAAAGGCTTTGGCATAGTCAATAAAGCAGAAATAGATGTTTTTCTGAAACGCCTTTGCTCTTTTGATGATCCAGCAGATGTTGGCAATTTGATCTCTGGGTCCTCTTCCTTTTCTAAATCCAGCTTAAACATCTGCAAGTTCACAGTTCACATATTGCTGAAGTCTGGGTTGGAGAATTTTGAATATTACTTTACTAGCATGTGAGATGAGTACACTTACACTATAGTTTGAACATTCTTTGGCATTGCCTTTCATAGGGATTGGAATGAAAACTGAGCTTTTCCAGTCCTGTGGCCACTGCTGAATTTTCCAAATTTGCTGGCATATTGAGTGCAGCACTTTCACAGCATCATCTTTCTGGATTTGAAATAGCTCAACTAGAATTCTATCACCTCCACTAGCTTTGTTTGTAGTGATGCTTCCTAAGGCCCACTTGACTTTATATCCCAGGATGTCTGGCTCTAGGTGAGTGTGAGTGATCACACCATTATGATTATCTGGGACATGAAGATCTTTTTTGTACAGTTCTGTGTATTCTTGCCACCTCTTATTAATACCTTTTGCTTTTGTTAGGTCCATACCATTTCTGTCCTTTATTGAGCCCATCTTTGCATGAAATGTTCCCTTGCTATCTCTAATTTTCTTGAAGAGATCTCTCATCTTTCCCATTCTATTGTTTTCCTCTATTTCTTTGCATTGATCGCTGAGGAAAGCTTTCTTTTCTCTCCTTACTATTCTTTGGAACTCTGCATTCAAATGGGTATATCTTTCCTTTTCTCCTTTGCTTTTCACTTCTCTTCTTTTCACAGCTATTTGTAAGGCCTCCCCAGACAGCCATTTTGCTTTTTTGTATTTATTTTTTTGGGGGGATGGTCTTGATTCCTGTCTCCTTTACAATGTCATGAACATCCGTCCATCAGGCACTCTGTCTATCAGATCTAGTCCGTTAAATCTATTTCTCACTTCCATACTATAGTCATAAGGGATTTGATATGTCATACCTGAATGATTTAGTGGTTTTCCCCACACTTTCTTCAATTTAAGTCTGAATTTGGCAATGAGAAGTTCATGATCTGAGCCACAGTCAGCTCCTGGTCTTGTTTTTGCTGACTGTATAGAGCTTCTCCATCTTTGGCTGCAAAGAATATAATCAGTCTGATTTCGGTGTTGACCATCTGGTGATGTCTATGTGTAGAGTCTTCTCTTGAGTTGTTGGAAGAGGGTGTTTGCTATGACCAGTGCGTTCTCTTGGCAAAACTCTGTTAGCCTTTGCCCTGCTCCATTCTGTACTCCAAGGCCAAATTTGCCTGTTACTCCAGGTGTTTCTTGACTTTCTACTTTTGCATTCCAGTCCCCTATAATGAAAAGGACACCATTTGGGTTTGGGGGTGTTAGTTCTAGAAGGTCTTGTAGGTCTTCATAGAACTGTTCAACTTCAGCTTCTTTAGCATTACTGGTCGGGGCATAGACTTGGATTACTCTGATATTGAATGGTTTGCCTTGGAAATGAACAGAGATGATTCTGTCGTTTTTGAGATTGCATCCAAGTACTGCATTTTGGACTCTTTTGTTGACTATGACAGCTATTCCATTTCTTCTAAGGGATTCCTGCCCGCAGTAGTAGATACAATGGTCATCTGAGTTAAATTCACCCATTCCAGTCCATTTTAGTTCACTGATTCCTAGAATGTCGATGTTCACTCTTGCCATCTCCTGTTTGACCACTTCCAATTTGCCTTGATTCATGGACCTAACATTCCAGGTTCCTATGCAATATTGCTCTTTTTAGCATCGGACCTTGCTTTATCACTAGTCACATCCGCAACTGGGTGTTGTTTTTGCTTTGGCTCCATCCCTTCATTCTTTCTGGAGTTATTTCTCCACTGATCTCCAGCAGCACCTACTGACCTGGGGAGTTCATCTTTCAGTGTCCTATCTGTTTGCCTTTCCACACTGTTCACGGGGTTCTCAAGGCAAGAATACTGAAGTGGTTTGCCATTCCCTTCTCCAGTGGACCACATTCTGTCAGACCTCTCCACCATCACCTGTCATATACCCATCTTAAAGAGAAGAGCACTGTAGTGAAATGTGGGCACAGTGGTGTAGCAGTCCATCTCACTGCTGTATTGAAAGCCTCTTAGGGTGGGAGGAGTGTGTTTATCTCCTTTAGCCCATTTCTTGCATTCAGAGGATTCTCTATATACATTTGTTGAATTGATTAGTGATGGTACCAGAACAGAACTTCTTGACTTGTGCTCACCAAGGTTGTACTTTCATACAACAACTGACCTAATAATTTTTAAGAAAATGACTTGACTAAATATCTATTTTCCTTTAAGCCACGCATGTTATGGTTGCCTAGATACAAGTTTATGAGTTGATTTTACTATCTACTCTTGAATTTTTCATGTGAAGGTTTTAGAGCCAAGTATAAGAAGCCCTTTGTTGATTATTTGGTTATCTACTCATCACTCTACAAATGCCTCCACTTCTTAATTGTGAAGTCCCTGAGATAAGAGAAAGTTGTATTGATATTTTCCTTGTAGCCCGTGTCTCAAATAGGATAAAACTGAGCAATAAACATTGAGAAATAAGTGATTGATACACAGGGATTAAACTAAACAAATGGAGAATATAATGTTGAACAAGTATGAAACTATAATTTATTTTTGACTTAAAAAAAAAGCATTCTTTTTATTTATAATCTCTGAAGATCACACATCACCTTTCCCCAGTTCTTTGTGCCCTTTTCTAATGTAAGGAAGAGTTGAATCCCACAGACCAAAGGCTGGGGAGGGAGGCAGTGGGAAAGGAAGCAACCTTCTAATGACTGTTGATGGTGAGAAGTGATCTATTCTATCACTCATCTGTGATGAATGTTTCAGACTCAGACCACTGGCATCTCAGAAAAGACTTATTCCAAAATCTTTGGAAAGAGAAAATGCTGAATAACCAAAGTCTATGTGGAGCTTGACCACTGCCTGAGGTGGATAGGAGGGTAGCCATTTCCAGCTCCAAATACACTGAGTGAGTCACCCATCAACTAGGGAAAGATAATCCTTTTCCTCCAATCCTATCAGAATGACTAGTAATTATCTCTATTGATTAGAAGATGCCTATCTTATACTTTGAGCTTCCTTGGTTGGCTCAGTGGTAAAGGACCTGCCTGCCAATGCAGGGGATTTAAGAGATGGGGGTTCCATTCCTGGGTCAGGAAGATCCCCTGGAGGAGGAAATGGCAACCCACTCCAGTATTCTTGCCTGGAGAATCCCATGGACAGAAGAGCCTGGCAAGCTACAGTCCTTGGCATTGCAAAGAGTCAGACATTGCTTAGCGACTAAACAACAGCAGCCACATCTTATGAGTGAAATTTTTGAGGTAAATGTACTATATAGATGAGTGAATTGAAGCTGCTGCTGCTGCTGCTAGTCACTTCAGTCGTGTCTGACCCTCAGCAACCCCATGGACTGCAGCCTTCCAGGCTCCTCCGTCCATGGGATTTTCCAGGCAAGAATACTGGAGTGGGGTGCCATTGCCTTCTCCAGAAGCTAATTTATAATAAATACTCAGTTATGAAATATACAAAAAGCAACTTCACTGACCATAATAGTAACCCCCCAAATTTCTTTACAATTCAAGTATCTTTTAAAAGCACCTGCAGATGAAATTACTTTCCAAATAACTGATGGCACTCAATAACACATGGCACTTATGGTTTTGGACTGCTGTGACTCCTTCTGGAAAACAAAGGTGTCCTATTGCTGTTAAGCTTATTGAGAAATGAGCTGGTGCCACACTTAGCCATTTCACCTCTGTGGCCTCCCAGAGGCCTCTGGACTGACCTGGTCACCTACAGATAGGCACCTAGGATATGGTGTTTGCCAAGCTGACTGCAACAACTTCTCCACTCCCAGCGCGCACACTCCTTCCCAGTGTGATCTGGATGCTCCTCCTGTCGAGAGGGGAAGTCTCTACCCCCTTAAGTTTGGCCTGGCCTCAGGATTCACTCTGACCAGAAGAAGGTGGTGAAAATAATGTGAAAATTCCAAACAGGCCTGAAGCTTCATTTCTCACACTGTTGGAATGTTGCCCTGTGAGTGCCATATGGCAAAACCGTGGTCTAACCAGCATGAAGATGAGAGGTCATATAAAGCAGAGATAGACCAGCCCAGCTAAGTGTCCACAGACCAACTAGCCAGTGGCCAGCCACAGCTACCAGGCATGTGAATGGGGTCATCTTACTCTACCCAGACCCACTCAGCTGCCAGGTGACTTCAACTGCAGGAATGGCCACAGACAAAATCCACGGAAGAGTTGCCCACTGAGCCGAGGTCAAGTTACTGTTCCCCAGAATCATGAGCAAATGTGTTAATTGGGGTGATTTGTGACATGGCAATAGACACTACAGCGCCCTGTGAGAAGGATCCTTTTCTTCGTTTTGGCAGTTCGTGGTATTTCTTCAGACTGTTGCTTATCAATTCTAGTGCCCTGCTGGCTGCACCTCTTGTTACCCTCTTTGACTCACACTGAGTGTGTATTACTCAGTCTCTGGCCCGTTGGTTTGCTTTGGAGTGTCTGTTTTGATTCCTGAGTCCAGCCTCACCCGGGAACACTGGGCCTTTGGCTCCATACCATTTAGCCTGAAGGCCAGACCAGTTATGCTAGTGGTGACCAGGAGCCTGGCTGGATGTAGTTTCCAGAGTCCCAAGTTGGTCAGGAGGGATTTCAGAAGCAAGAGTTGGTTGAGTAAAGGCTGTCTTACAGAGTTATGGGGCCTACAGGAGAACTCTACTTGGGTTTACTGCAGGCTATTTATACCCAGAACATACACTCATGCTCACAGATTTAGTGATTGTTTAGAGGCAAATCTGATTACTTTTTCAGCCCCCTTTAAAAGGCTTCTCTGAAGATAAATTCCAACTCTCTTTTTATGGCTCACAAAGCTCTGCATGTCTTATTTGTTGCCAAACTCCATCATCTCATCTCTTACTATGAGTAGTCCCTGCACTTATTCCATCTTCCTGTTGGCCTGAACTTTCTTCATATTCTTGAATGCACCTTGCTAACTAGCCCTTATGTTTAAGCCACCTGCTTTGTGCTTTGTTATGATCTCCTAAGGAAACTAATACAGTCTACTATTTGCCAGATAGTGTTCAGATGCTTGGAATATGTCAGTTAGCAAAACAAAGATCCTTGCCCATGAAGAACTTATATTCTAGTGTAGAGTGATGGACCATGAACCACAGATATATGTTGGAATGGAGTATATGCTGTGAAAAATAGAGAAAGTGTAGAAGAGTTAAGGGAGATTGAAAGTGTGGAGGAGTGGGTTAGTGGAGGTCTCATTGAGAAAGTGACATTTGAGCAAAGACTTGGTGAAGAAGTTATCCAGGGATTTTGTAGGGGAACAGTGTTCCAGGCGAGGGAAGAGCAAAGCCATGTCCCAGAGGCAGCATGTGCCTTGCATGATGGAGGAGAGCTAAGGAAGTCAGCGAGAGGAGTCACAGGTAAGTCCTAGGGGTGGGGAGGGATGGGATGGTGTGAATGGGTTCAGATTATATGGGCTCCTTAAGCTCCCATTGACTTTTTTTTTTTTTTCTGTTCCCCATTGACTTTTACTTTGAAAGCAGAAGCTGGTGTGGGTTTTGGATGAGGAAGAAATATGATCTAATTTATGTTTAAAGAATATGGCTCTGGCTGCTGCACATTAGGACAAGACTAGAAGCAAGGAGAACCTACAGCAATAATCCAGGTGAGAAAGGAGCCTCACTTGGCAGTGGCAGTGAGAGAGAGAAGACTCGGGTCAAATTCTGTGTGGGTCTGGAAGGTAGAGAAAGACTGGATACAGGAGTGAGTGTGTGAGAAAGGGAGGAGTCAGGGGTGACTCCAAAGATTTTGGCTTGAGCAACCAAAGAGATGGTGTTCTCTGTTATTTCTCCTCTTATTTTGCTGAGGATTTTAAAACCTTTTTGGCAAAGTTGATTCCTTCTCTCTTTGCAACCTCTGTTTTTTCTAGTTTGATTTGTTTGCTTTACCATAGATACCTGCTTTCCATTTTAGGTGATTTCCTACAGTGTCCAGTAACTCTTGGCTGTTCACATTTAAGAGCAAGCACGGAAAATCTATTCAGAGGCTCTGTGTGTGTAGGGGGATGAGGAATGCCTGTTGACTGTGGCCTTCACCGTAGGGTGACTTCTCATGCTGCTTGAATGGGGAACCCCGGTGATAGACATTGTCTTTCCTCCAGTTGTTGAGATTCCTTAGAAAAGAATCTCCCAGTTGTAGAGGTTTACTTGTAAATATGTGCTTAGGATGCTAAATGGTTCAAGAAGGGTTGGTCTTTCAATAATGTGTAGGAGTCCTGTTCCCAGTAATATGTCTTTGCTTTGGGCTGTAACAAATGTTTTTAGTCTAGAGACCTGTTTTACTCTTTCCAAAGGAAAAATCTTGGGTGTCTTGTCAGGGCAAGTGATGGGCAGGTGCCAGGCTAGGCAGGAGAGGAGGAGGAGATCAAAGACACTTGTAGCAGAGTTTGAATGAGTGCCCTTGTTGTAAGGCCAAGTTCAGTCCTGCTGCTGCTAAGTTGCTTCAGTCGTGTCCGACTGTGCGACCCCAGAAACAGCAGCCCACCAGGCTCCCCTATCCCTGGGATTCTCCAGGCAAGAACACTGGAGTGGGTTGCCATTTCCTTCTCCAAAGTTCAGTCCTATTTCCCCAGATGCCAAGCACCACCGATTTAGGAGCCTTCGAGAGGCTCAGCAGCATCTGTGATGTTGCTGTTTGGTTTTACCCTCTTGTGTTTGAGAGTCAGTTTTCTCCATTCAGCCAAGTCATTTTCCACTTGTCAATCTGCTTTCCAAATTCCAAAATTTCTTATAGGTGTTTTATTTCCATTATCTTTGCTCTCATAGGTTTATGTGTTTTTGTTTTATATTTTAAAAGTTCTTTTACTTTCGTAAAGGTGATTTTGTCACCTTTAACCAGAAGTCCTTGTTGTCTTCTCTTGAGTAATCACTGCACATCCTTTAGTCCTCAGCTGAGGTGTCACTTCTCTCGGGAGGTTTTCAGCACTGAGTTGTGTTTCCAGAGTTTTCTATATTCCCCTATTCAGTTCTTTCCACATCATGTTGGAATTGCCTGATCACCATGCACCTTCCTCAACAGATGATAATCTCTATAGGGAAAGTAGAGAGGGTGTCTGTGTTGTTCGCCATTGTAACCCTGGAACCTGACATAGTGCCTTGTATGTAATGGGGATTGAAAAATATCTGTTGACTCATTGGTTAAATAATCCTGAACAACATCTGTAGTGCTCTGAACTCTGCCCACACTTCTTGAGGAGAGAGCCTGGAGCTATTTGCTATTTTCTCTGACAGCGCACACCACACCCCCAGGAGTGTCTGCCTCACAGACCTGTCACGGGACACTTTGAGCCTAGCTCCAGAAGCACATTTCTAACAGACCTGCTGGGAAGAGAAAAGCACTGTGGTGGTGAGCCTCCTGCAGCTGTGTGACACATCACTCACGTGCTCTTGTGCACCATCCCTTCTCCCACAGGAATCTTCAGCTCAGATACTCTTTGAACAGCCATCAAAACCCCTAAATCTTCTCAGTGTGCTATATACAGATTAATAAGTCAACTACCTACAGCACACTGGGTTTTCAAACCCTGGCATCTCAGTTTATCGATCTGGATCTTCTAACAAAATGCACAACTGCGGTTTCATCTCGTGCTGCAGAAAATGCCTTTGCTAGGAAAGCACTTTAGTTAAAACCAGCTTTGGGCATCTGGGAGCTCACAGCCTGGAGGCCTGTAGATCAGAGGGAAAATTATGTGCTTGAAAGACTCAGCTTTCTTAATTAATAATAAATTCATCAAATTAAGAGAAGATTTTGATGTGATGAAACAGTATTACTCTTTCAAAAGACTTATTTCTCCTTTTTTCCAAGGCTGTCCTAGGCCTTCTTTGAAAGGAATATTTTATCTCAAGTTTTCTTCTGTTTTCAACTGTGTAGTCATGCAGTCATTTGGCCAGGGAGAAATAAATACTTGTGCAGCGAGGACATAGTAAAATGAGACATTCAGAACCAGGTAGATTCAAGAAGTAAAGAGCTCTGATATTTATACAAAGGAGAGTCTTCCCTGACCTCCTGTCTCTTACCCAGTTCCATCCTGCTGCCTCCCCCTTCAGGTTGGCTCAGCCTGCACTCTTCCCCCATTCAATTATTTAAAAAAAAATTTTTTTTTTATTTATCTATTTATTTTTGGCTGTGCTAGGTCTTTGTTGCTGTGCAGGCTCTTCTCTAGTTGTGACCAGCAGGGCTATTCTTCCTTGTAGTACAGGGGCTTCTCATTGTAGTGGCTTCTCTTGTTCTGGAGCACGGGCTCCAGGGCACACAGGCTTCAGGAGTTGCCGCACGTGGGCTCAGCAGTTGTTGCTCCTGGGCTCTAGAGTACAGGCTCAATAGTTGTGGCACATGGACTTATTTGTTCCACGTCATGTGGGATTTTCCCAGATCAGAGATCAAACCCCATGTCTCCTGCGTTGGCAGGCAGCTTCCTTACCACTGAGCCACCAGGGAAGTCCCCAGACAGTTACATTTTTCTGGCACTCACAGCACATCATTGTTGCCCAAGGCCTGTCTTCCCTTCTGGCTGTGACCCCTACAAGGGCAAGGATTATGTCTGTCTTGTCCATTGCTCTTCTTCTGTGGCTAGAACAGTATTTAGAACTTAGGAGGTATTCAAAACCTTTTCTTAACCTAAGCATGAATGACGATAACATGGTAGGGAGACCTGGTAAACTGTTTGCAGAGATGGCTGCAGCAGTTCCTTGCTCTCCTGGCAACGTGACTTTGCTGCTTTTTGCATCAAGAGGTGGAGTCTGTTCTTTTCAAACCTTGAACCTTGGCTGGCCTTGTGCAGCTTCTGTTGGCCCTGCCTGGGTACTAGTCCTCTATTGAGGAGGCCCAGTTAGCTTGCTGGCTCAGTGGCAAGTGGGGGTGCCAAGCGAAAAGCTCTCCACCTGCACATAGAGGAATGAGGTCTCCCAGAAAGAGCCAGCCCCTGCCTACCCACTGCCTGATTACAGACACATGAGTGAGCCCAGTCAACAGCAGGTGGAGCAGAGTTGAGCCCTCCCAACTGGGACCTGCCCAAGTTGTTGACCCAAAGAATGTGAGCAAATAAATGATTGATGTTTTAAGCCATTAACTGTTGGTGGTGATTGTGAAGCAGTGATTGATATGGGAGGATTTTTCAGATTTTCCTCAGCCTTAGAGTTGTCCTCCTCATTCAAAGTAGAGAATCTGTGAAATCTGCCCTCCCTGCAACCTCTGTGGCTTCACTACAGCCTCAAAAAATGAAAGCCATTGCTGGGTAAGTGGATGCAGCTAGAGGTAACTTACAAAGAGCAAATCAAATTAAATCCCAGAATAACACAGGTCCCTTACACAGACTGACAGAATGTAGTTGATGAAGAATCTACTTTTAAAGAAAATCATTATTTTTATGAATTCACCTTGATTATAGAAGTGGTTCATGATAGTTATGAAAAATTTGGAAAAATGAGTTAATTATAGAGGAATAATAAAATTTATACTTAAAAATTCCAAAATATGAATCCTGTTCTACTAATAATGCATTACTACTACTGCTGCTACTAACGTGCTAGTGATGAGTGTGCTCCAGATCTTCCAAACCTCTGTAGTGACCTTCCCTTTCAAGAACATGGGACTGTCTTTATTTACTCCAGTCTTCTCATGCACATTGCGATGGGATTTATAGGTGTCTGTTAGTTAGATTGGCGCTTGTTGCTTTGGTCTTATGCTTTAAACAGATGTTTGTACTGACTTTCAATTTTTTTTTTTTAAAGTTCAACATTGTTCAGTTCAGTCCAGTTGCTCAGTCGTGTCCGACTCTGCAACCCCATGGACCGCAGCACGCCAGGCTTCCCTGTCCATCACCAACTCCCTGAGTTTGCTCAAGCTCATGTCCATAGAGTCGGTGATGCCATCCAACCATTTCATCCTCTGTCGTCCCCTTCTCCTCCTGCCTTCAGTCTTGCTTCCAGCATCAAGGTCTTTTCCAACGAGTCAGTTCTTTACATCAGGTGGCCAAAGTATTGGAGCTTCAGCTCCAATTGTTTACTCATTATGATAACAATGCTGGCTAGCAGACAGCCACACAAAAGAGTGGCTTAAAATAACAAGCACTCATTTTGCTTGAGAGTTAGTAGGCCAGCTGGGGTACCTGTCTGGTCTTAGCTGCATTTACTCATGGGTCTGTGGTCAGCTGTGAATTGGTTCGGTGGGCAGGTTAGGTGACTGTCTTATGGGTAGGGGTCCAGGTGGTGACAGCTGATCAGGGAGGCCTCTGCTGGTAGGATGAGACTGACTCAAGTGAGCTCCATGAATTTCATGGTTCATCAGCTTAGTGGGGCAAGTATGTGATGGCAAAGACAGAGACCTACCAACTCACTGCAGAGTAGAAGAGGCACAAGAAGAAGTAGGAAAATGCAAGCACTTTTTCAAGGTTCTGATTATGTAAAATTTGCTACTGACACACTGGCAAAAATAATAACATAGCTAAAACCAGTCAATGTGGGCAGACACTACTGCCAAATGGCACGGAGACATGGAGTTTTACTGGTAAGCAAGTAATTTAGTACACTTGTCTTTTAAATACTATTTTGCAGTTATTCCAAGAGACATTTTAGTAAATGCTTGTTATCCTCATTTTAATACTAGTAACTGTAATTTCTGTTTCATGTGTGAATGCATTTTTAAGAACTTCCAGTTTAGCTAGTTGGACCCTTTGTGTTGCTCAGATTTTAATGGGAAAGCTTCTAGTGTTTAGTACTAATGTACATGGCTACTGGTTTAAGTTAGGTATTTTTATCAAGTTAAAAAGGAATCTTTGTGTAACAGTTTACAAGGAGTTTATGTCAGCATTGTATTTTGGATATCATTGAATGTCTTCTAATAGCACTTGCTTAGGTCATGTTGGAGGTCACTGAGAGGATGTGGCCTCTGGTTGACCCACAGGCTGGATGGACATGGGCAATCAAAGACTGCTCCCTACTTCCTGTCCTTGGAAGGTGTGTTCCCATTGTCGCTGCTTCCAGGAGCTGCCTCAGGGACACTGTCTTGAGATAATAAGGTGGTGTTGAGGCAATCTAGATGGCACACATGGTCTGGTTAAGACCTCTGTATAAACTTTAAGGTTCTGGTGGGCTGGTTTAGAGATCTCCTTGTTCCGTGGTACCCAAGACAAGCATCCTAGGTGGGTTTCCTTGCTTATTAAACCTGCCACCTACCAGTCTGGAGTGGTCTGCCT
The DNA here is from genome assembly GCF_032452875.1 of Bos javanicus. Classification (NCBI taxonomy): domain Eukaryota; kingdom Metazoa; phylum Chordata; class Mammalia; order Artiodactyla; family Bovidae; genus Bos; species Bos javanicus. The sequence continues at coordinate 90,307,570 of NC_083868.1, forward strand.
CTTTGGTCTCCTATTGCCTTATGCGTCTGGGGCCAGTTTGCAAACCAACAGGTCATTATTTGAAGTTTCTTATTAGATCTACTAATATATTATGCTAATAAATTTCATAATATAAAGTCATCTTTGGTATTATGAGAGAAAAATCTTTTATTATCAAGTGGTTATTTGTTGTTAGACAGTAAATCAGCATTTTGTTTAGAAATTTTGCATCTACATTTACAAATAAAGCTGTTTTATGGAGTGGGTATACTTTTTCTTTGCCAGTTGATAAAATCTGGGTTATGCTTGTTTTATAAAGGGCATTAATATTGTTGTTGTTCAGTCGCTAAGTCATGTCTGACTCTTTTGAGATCCCATGGACTATAGCCCTCCAATCTCCTCTGTCCATGGGATTTCCCAGGCAAGAATACTGGAGTGGGTTGCCATGCCCCCCTTCAGGGGATCTTCCCTGCCCAGGGACTGAACCTGAGTCACTTGTGTCTCCTGCATTGGCAGGTGAATTCTTTACCACTGAGCCACCAGGGAAGCCTATAAAGAGCTGTAATAGATTAAAAGACTCTGGGAGTGTTTACTTATATGGAAATCACCATTTTCTTAAACATTTGAAAAACATTAATGGTAAAACTGACCACTGCTGAGTTTTCCAAATTCAGCAGTGGTCAGTTTTACCATTACCGCACAATTGCACTCATCTCACACTCTAGTAAAGTAATGCTCAAAATTCTCCAAGCCAGGCTTCAGCAATATGTGAACCGTGAACTTCCTGATGTTCAAGCTGGTTTTAGAAAAGGCAGAGGAACCAGAGATCAAATTGCCAACATCCGCTGGATCATGGAAAAAGCAAGAGAGTTCCAGAAAAATATCTATTTGTGCTTTATTGAATATGCCAAAGCCTTTGACTGTGTGGATCACAATAAACTGTGGAAAATTCTTCAAGAGATGGGAATACCAGACCACCTGGTCTGCCTCTTGAGAAATTTGTATGCAGGTCAGGAAGCAACAGTTAGAACTGGACATGGAACAACAGACTGGTTCCAAATAGGAAAAGGAGTACGTCAAGGCTGTATATTGTCACCCTGTTTATTTACCTTATATGCATAGTACATCATGAGAAGCGCTGGACTGGAAGAAACACAAGCTGGAATCAAGATTGCTGGGAGAAATATCAATAACCTCAGAAATGCAGATGAAACCACCCTTATGGCAGAAAGTGAAGAGGAACTCAAAAGCCTCTGGATGAAAGTGAAAGAGGAGAGTGAAAAGTTGGCTTAAAGCTCAACATTCAGAAAACGAAGATCATGGCATCTGGTCCCATCACTTCATGGGAAATAGATGGGAAAACAGTGGAAACAGTGTCAGACTTTATTTTTCTGGTCTCCAAAATCACTGCAGATGGTGACTGCAGCCATGAAATTAAAAGATGCTTACTCCTTGGAAGGAAAGTTATGACCAACCTAGATAGCATATTCAAAAGCAGAGACATTACTTTGCCAACAAAGGTTTGTCTAGTCAAGGCTATGGTTTTTCCTGTGATCATGTATGGATGTGAGAGTTGGACTGTGAGGAAGGCTGAGCGCCGAAGGATTGAAGCTTTTGAACTGTGGTGTTGGAGAAGACTCTTGAGAGTCCCTTGGACTGCAGGGAGATCCAACCAGTCCATTCTGAAGGAGATCAGCCCTTGGATTTCTTTGGAAGGAATGATGCTAAAGCTGAAACTCCAGTACTTTGGCCACCTCATGTGAAGAGTTGACTCATTGGAAAAGACTCTGATGCTGGGAGGGATTGGGGGCAAGAGGAGAAGGGGACGACAGAGGATGAGATGGCTGGATGGCATCACCGACTCGATGGATGTGAGTCTGAGTGAACTCCGGGAGTTGGTGATGGACAGGGAGGCCTGGCGTGCTGCGATTCATGGGGTCGCAAAGAGTCGGACACGACTTAGCGACTAATCTGATCTGAATGGTAAAACTTTTAGACATTAGTTTTTTTTTTTTTTTTGAGATACTATATTGATAAAAGTTTCAGTTTATTTCATGGTTATTTATGGAGTCTTTTTGATTAACTAAAAAACTATTCATTTAATTTGAGATTTCATTTCTTCAAGATCATGAAAATCTTAAAATTATTTTATATATAATTTTTCACATTAATGTTTCATTTTAAATGAAGATATTTTCCTGCATTAATATTAGATTTTAATAGAAATGTTTATCTAAATTGTTTCCCAAAGAACTAATTTTTTTATTTATTCAATTGTGACTTTTTGAATTTTCTAATGTTGTCTGTCTTTACATTTACTGGCCTTAAGTTTGTTTTGTTAGTTTTATTAATTCTTGAATTTACTTAATAATGAAATTGGACTATTTTAAAGCATTTCAAATATACAAAAAATTACGGAGCTAATCTAGGGAACACACATGCAGCTTCCTTGAAGGTTTAACAAAATTCACCATTTTCCCCTGTTTGCTCTAGACACAGACATGTACACACACATGCAATTTCAGACACAGTGTGAAGCCCTCCTTTGCTTCTAGCGGGTTATTCCATCCTCCTTTCTTCTGAGATAATCACTGTACTGAGCCAGTGTATATATCACTGACATAAAGTTTTTTACCAATATATTTTTAACTAACAATTATGTTTGCATTTATAGCAACATACACTATCATTTCTTGTGTTTTATTTTCATTTATTTATTTGTGTTTTGGCTACACCACACGTCATGCAGGATCTTAGTTCCCCGATCAGGGAATGAGCCCATGCTTTCTGCAGTGGAAGTACAGATTCTGCTGGGAAGTTCTCATTTCTTGTGTTTTAAATCTTAAATGCAGGTTTTGTACTGGAGTAGAGCTTCCCAGGTGGCTCAGTGGTAAAGAATCTGCCTGCCAATGCAGGAGACAAGGGTTCCATCTCTGGGTCAGGAAGATACCCTGGAGAAGTAAATGGTAACCCACTCCAGTATTCTTGCCCTGGAAATCTCATGGACAGGGGTGTCTGGTGGGCTACAGTCCATAGGGTTGCAAAGAGTTGGATGTGACTTAGCAACTAAACAGCAAACAGCAACATTATCCTACAACTTGCCTTTTAATCCAACTTTATTTTTTTACTATATTTTAAATTAATTCATTTTAAATTTTATATCTCAAGTGAATTAACTTTTCAGCTACTTTGTTCCTACTGTACCTCTATTTTGATACTCTATTGAAAAAGCTGATAATCTTCACTATTTTACTTTTGGTTTCCTCTAGTGTGTCATTTTCAGAGGTATGTATTTTTTTCTGGTCATTCATGACAGTGTTCCATTGATTTCTAGTGTTTCTTCCCTCCCTGTGGTTTTTATGGGTTTGGTTTTCTTATGTGTGAATCAAAAGAAACCATCCCAGGTCTACTATTTGCCAACAGAGAAGCTGTATCAGCCTTGGCCCAACTGAGTCTTGTTAAATATTGTTCTGGAATCATAGCTGAAAAGTAGATTACTGTGCTCATTCTTAGTCCCATGTATATTGTTTAGTAGACATTTAACTTACCCAGTTTGTCTGTTTGAGGTCGGGTTTCCTGCTTCATACCTGACTTCTGACAGTTGGAAGTAGGGCATGCCATGAAAAGCTACAAAGCCACTGCTAACATTGCTCTGCTCTTCTATGGGGCTTCTCTTTCCAGGACACAATAGAGAACCATCTGTCTATGGATAGCTCAGTTCAGTTCAGTCGCTCAGTCATGTCTGACTATTTGCGACCCCATGAACCGCAGCACGCCAGGCCTCCCTGTCCATCACCAACTCCCGGAGTCCACTCAAACCCATGTCAATTGAGTCGGTGATGCATTTCAACCATCTCATCCTTTCTCATCCGCTTCTCCTCCTGCTCTCAATCTTTCCAAGCATCAGAGTCTTTTTAAATGAGTCAGCTCTTCACATCAGGTGGCCAAAGTATTGGAGCTTCAGCTTCAACATCAGTCCTTCCAATGAACACCCAGGACTTATCTGCTTTAGGATGGACTGGTTGGATCTCCTTGCAGTCCAAGATACTCTCAAGAGTCTTCTCCAACACTACAGTTCAAAAGCATCAATTTTTCAGCACTCAGCTTTCTTTATAGTCCAACTCTCACATCCATACCTGACTACTGGAAAAATCATAGCCTTGACTAGACAGACCTTTGTTGGCAAAGTAATGTTTCTGTTTTTTAATATGCTGTCTAGATTGGTCATAACTTTTCTTTCATGGAGTAAATGTCTTTAATTTCATGGCTGCAATCACCATCTGCAGTGATTTTGGAACCCAAAAACATAAAGTCAGCCACTGTTTCCACTGTATCCCCATCTATTTGCCATGAAGTGATAGGACTGGATGCCATGATCTTAGTTTTCTGAATGTTGAGCTTTAAGCCAACTTTTTCACTCTCCTCTTTCACTTTCATCAAGAGGCTCTTTAGTTCTTCTTCACTTTCTGCCATAAGGGTGGTATCATCTGCATATCTGAGGTTATTATTTCTCCCAGCAATCTTGATTCTAACTTGTGCTTCCTCCAGCCCAGCATTTCTCATGATGTGCTCTGCATATAAGTTAAATAAGCAGGGTGACAATATACAGCCTTGACGTACTCCTTTTCCTATTTGGAACCAGTCTGTTGTTCCATGTCCAGTTCTAATTGTTGCTTCCTGACCTGCATACAGGTTTCTCAAGAGGCAGGTCAGGTGGTCTGGTATTCCCATCTCCTTCAGAATTTTCCACAGTTTATTGTGATCCACATAGTCAAAGGCTTGGCATAGTCAGTAAAGCAGAAATATATGTTTTTCTAGAATTCTCTTGCTTTTTTGATGATCCAGCAGATGTTGGCAATTTGATCTCTGGGCCATCTGCCTTTTCTAAAACCAGCTTGAACATCTGAAAGTTCACGGTTCACATATTGCTGAAGCCTGGCTTGGAGAATTTTGAGCATTAAGTTACTAGCGTGTGAGATGAGTGCAATTGTGTGGTAGGTTGAGCATTCTTTGGCATTGCCTTTCTTTGGGATTGGAATGAAAACTGACTTTTTCCAGTCCCGTGGCCACTGCTGAGTTTTCCAAATTTGCTGGCATAATGAGTGCAGCATTTTCACAGCATCATTTTTTAGGATTTGAAATAGCTCAACTGGAATTCCATCACCTCCGCTAGCTTTCATAGTGATGCTTCCTAAGGCCCCCTTGACTTCATATTCCAGGATGTCTGGCTCTAGTTGAGTGTGAGTGATCACACCATTGTGATTATCTGGGTTATGAAGATCTTTTTTGTACAGTTCTTTATTCCTTGGAAGGAAAGTTATGACCAACCTGGATAGCATATTCAAAAGCAGAGACATTACTTTGCCAACAAAGGTCCGGCTAGTCAAGGCTACGGTTTTTTCTGTGGTCATGTATGGATGTAAGAGTTGGACTGTGAAGAAGGCTGAGCACCAAAGAATTGATGCTTTTGAACTGTGGTGTTGGAGAAGACTCTTGAGAGTCCCTTGGACTGCAAGGAGATCCAACCAGTCCATTCTGAAGGAGATCAGCCCTGGGATTTCTTTGGAAGGAATGATGCTAAAGCTGAAACTCCAGTACTTTGGCCACCTCATTTGAAGAGTTGACTCATTGGAAATGACTCTGATGCTGGGAGGGATTGGGGGCAGGAGGAGAAGGGGACAACAGAGGATGAGTTGGCTGGATGGCATCACTGAGTTGATGGATGTGAGTCTGAGTGAACTCCTAGAGTTGGTGATGGATAGGGAGGCCTGGCGTGCTGCGATTCTTGGGGTCGCAAAGAGTCGGACACGACTGAGCGACTGATCTGATCTGATCTGTGTATTCTTGCCACCTCTTCTTAATATCTTCTGCTTCTGTTAGGTCCATACCACTTCTGTCCTTTATCGAGCCCATCTTTGCATGAAATGTTCCCTTGCTATCTCTAGTTTTCTTGAAGAGATCTCTAGTCTTTCCCATACTATTGTTTTCCTCTATTTCTTTGCATTGATGGCTGAGGAAGGCTTTCTTATCTCTCCTTACTATTCTTTGGAACCCTGCATTCAAATGGGTATATCTTTCCTTTTCTCCTTTGCTTTTCACTTGTGTCTTTTCACATCTATTTGTAAGGCCTCCTTAGATAGCCATTTTGCTTTTTTGCATTTCTTTTTCTTGGGGATGGTCTTGATTCCCGTCTCCAGTACAATGTCACGAACTTCCCTCCTTACTTCATCAGGCACTCTGTCTATCAGATCTCGTCTCTTAAATCTTTTTCTCACTTCTACTGTATAGTCGTAAGGGATTTGATTTGGGTCATACCTGAATGGTCTAGTGGTTTTCCCCATTTTCTTCAATTTAAGTCTATGGATAATGCATGTATATTTCTGAATTGAGCTCTTTATATGGATGTAGAAAGAGTATATTAGTTAAGATAGTAACTAAAGGGTAGCTTGCATAGTGGCCACCTCAAAAATAGTCCCTGTGGGCTTGCCCCCAACTGGTTGCACCTCAGAACCTTAAGCCAAAGGTGGAGGGGGGGAGGATGTGGGAGGGAAAGAATGCCTCTCTGCCTTTGCTGGGAGTGATATGCCCTGCGTTGGTATCAGATCATGCATTTTCCCTTCAGTTTTGATTCTGAATTTTGTTTTGTAGGACTTATAGTTTGTACAAGTTCTTTTCAGGTTAGCAATAAACTGATACTCTTAGACTTTCTGTGTTAGGTATTTTTTTTTTCCTGCAATGTCATATGTATTTTTAGTGGAATGTTAGAAGTTGCAATGAGGTCTCCAAGTCAGACGCCATATATAAATTAAAGTCCACAAACTCTGTAAGATTTAATAATTGTACTCTACTGATTTCTAGCAGACTAGTTTGGGGTTTGTCACAGCCTGGGGCAAAGAAAGGGTTTAGTGAAAGACAGCCATTTAACAAGGAAAGCTGAAAAAGATCTGGAAAGAGCCAAGGCAGAGATGTTTTCCCTAGTCATTCCTGGCCAAGTGTTTAATAAATTTCTGAGTGAGTAGAAATTAAAATTTAATGTGAGATCTACCCTGTAAATATACTGACTCAGGTCACTTGATGGTTAATGTGAATTTTAAAGTGGAGGAAGGCATAGCAACCCACTCCAGTATTCTCACCTGGAGAATCTCAGGGTAACAAAGAGTTGGACACGACTAATGTGATGGAGCATGCACTCATGCGTATCTTAAAGAGGAGTGTGAGATTGTGTCTGGGCTCAGCAGAGATTCAGAGTCCAGAACAGCTGGAATGGCTGCTATGGTGTAGGATGTGCTGTGTTTTCACAAGGTCAGTATATTAAGTACTGCAGAATATTCTCAGAGTGTCAGTTCAGGTCCTTGGAGAAGCAGATGTCAACATGGTTGAGATGTTGATGTGATTGAGGTTTTTTTTTCTTTTTTGGGGGGTGGAAATGCCAGTGAAGGAAGAAGAGAGGGAGCAAGAGTTATCAGGCAGAGCCTTTATGTGATAATTCAGGTTTGGAACTTGTGAAAGGAAAGAGGAGATGAAAGATTCAATGATGAGTCTCAGACTGCAGTGTGTTTCTGAGAAAGTTTTGACCAGGCCGATGGGAAGTCCTTGGGCAAAGACTGCACTTTAGAAGGGTGTTGCATTAGACAGCAATGGTCTAGCTCCACTAGCCCCTGTCAAGCTCAGGCATTGGCTGGGAGCACTGGGGGAAAGTGTGGCTTTGGGGGGAGCACCATGGTGGATCTGCAGCGGGCAGCTGAAAGTGTCTGTCTCCATTAACACCTGCCACTTACAGAGAGTATATGATCCATAAAACTTTAATATTTAATATAAAAAACAAACTTGTAAGGTAAATAGTACTGCTTCTCTTTTATGATTTTATAAATAAACAAACTTCAATTTGGGAAGAGAATAATTTAAATTCACATAATCTGTAAGTGGCCGTGCTAGAATCTGAACATAAATCTGCAGATACATGTTAGGAATCTCTCAGCTGAAAGCAAAAGAAAATATTTTTTAAGAGGATAACTTTTTTTTTAGGGTATAGGCACAGTTGTTACCTAGAACCCAAAGGCAGACATGCAACCAGGATGACCTGGCAGCTGGAACTGGTATGCCATCAGACTCTCTCCACGTGGTGCTAGTGGTAAAGAATCCGCCTGCCAGTGCAAGAGATGCGGGTTTGATCCCCGGATGGGGAAAATCCTCTGGGGTAGGAAATGGCAACCCACTCCAGTATTCATGCCTAGAGCATCCCACAAACACAGAACCCTGGTGGGCTACTGTCTATGGGGTCACAAAGAATCAGACATGACTGAGCACACAGGCATACACGCACACACAGGCTCTCTCCATTTCTCACCTGTGCTCCTACCAGTACATCTGATTTTCTCTGATTACAGGACTGGTTTTCTTGTACATAGCAGAGAAGTGGCTGCTGATAGCTGTTGAAAAAGCTGTTTTTTTGTTGTTGTTTAAGAAAGCATCAAAGACTAAAGTTGGAGTTACTTTCTTAGGAAAGGGGTTCTACGTCAGCTAGGATCGTGTGTTCACCTTTAGAATGGTGGGTTGACTGGGCTCTGGGTTCTGGTGGGGAGATTTTTTTGGGGTGGGGTGGGGGTCAGGGTGTGATACTATTGTTCTCATGTAAATAGCTGGGAAAGAGGAAGGAAATTACTAGAAATTAGAAGTGTTGGGTATAAAACTCAATAGGCTTCCATTACAAGATACCTCCTTCAGTGGGGTAAACCCAAAATATATATTTAAATATGTAAATAATATACATATGTATATAAAGACCAGTGACAACACTTTTAATATATTGTTTATTAGCAAAACATTTTCTGTCTGAATAGGTGCTTATTTCACATAAAGATAGTGAAAAGTGAAAGTCTCTCAGTTGTGTCTGACTCTTTGTGACCCCATGGACTATACAGTCCATGGAATTCTCCAGGCCAGAATACTGGAGTGGTAGCCTTTTCCTTCTCCAGGGGATCTTCCCAACCCAGGGATTGAACCCAGGTCTCCCACATTGCAGGCAGATTCTTTACCAACTGAGCCACAGGGGAAGCCCAAGAATACTAGAGTGGGTAGCTGATGCCTTCTCCAGTGGATCTTCCTGACCCAGGAATTTAAGGGGGATCTCCTGCATTGCAGGCAGATTCTTTACCAACTGAGCTATGAGGGAAGAATATATAAAGATAACTGAACTGTTTTTTTCCCAATAAAATGTTCCACAAAATTTATTATTTTTGACATGAATGAGCAATGTATACTGAAGTCTGTGTAGGGAAATAGAACTGTGAATTCACTGGATCCCTGGGGGAAAAGTTACACCATCTGGCCCAGGTCTATTTCTCTCCTCTTACTGAGAGAATGCTTCTGGGGAAAGAAACAAGAAAGTGACCTGGTCTAATCTTCTTGTGAACATGCTGATAGCAGAAATTCATAGTAGATAAATTAATGATGTTTGCTTAGAAGAGAATCTTTATCTATTTTCCTGGTTTAATATTGCTTCAGTCAGTTCAGTCACTCAGTTGTGTCCTGAAACTCTGAGACTCCATGGACCACAGCTCACCAGGCTTCCCTGTCCTTTACCAACTCCTGGAGCTTACTCAAACTCATGTCCATTGAGTCAGTGGTGCCATCCAACCATCTCATCCTCTGTCGTCCCCTTCTCCTCCTGCCTTCAATCTTTCCCAGCATCAGGGTCTTTTCAAATGAGTCACTTCTTTGTATCAGGTTGCCAAAGTTTTGAAGTTTCAGCTTCAGTATCAGTCCTTCCAATGAATACTGAGGACTGATTTCCTTTAGGATGGACTGGTTGGATCTCCTTGCAGTCCAAGGGACTCTCAAGAGTCTTCTCCAACACCACAGTTCAAAAGCATCAATTCTTCAGCACTCAACTTTCTTTATAGTCCAACTCTCACATCCATACATGATTAATGGAAAAACCATAGCTTTGACTAGATGGACCTTTGTTGGCAAAGTGATATCTTTGCTTTTTAATATGCTATCCAGGTTGGTCATAACTTTTCTTCCAAGGAGCAAGCATCTTTTAATTTCATGGCTGCCATCACCATCTGCAGTGATTTTGGAGCCCCTGAAAATGAAGTCTGTCACTCTTTCCATTGTTTCCTTATCTATTTCCTATGAAGTGATGGGACTAGATGCCATGATCTTAATTTTCTGAATGTTGACTTTTAAGCCAACTTTTTCACTCTCCTCTTTCATTTTCATCAAGAGGCTCTTTAGTTCTTCACTTTCTGCCATAAGGGTGGTGTCATCTGCATATCTGAGGTTATTGATATTTCTCCCGTCAGTCTTGATTCCAGCTTGTGGTTCATCCAGCCTGGCATTTCACACGATGTACTCTGCATATAAGTTAAATAAGCAGGGTGACAATATACAACCTTGATGTACTCATTTCCCAATTTGAAACCAGTCTATTGTTGAATGTCCAGTTTTAACTGTTGCTTCTTGACCTGTATACAGATTTCTCAGGAGGCAGGTCTGGTGGTCTGGTATTCCCATCTCTTGAAGAATTTTCCACAGTTTGTTGTGATAGTTTGTTGTAATATTGCTTATGGTGACCAAATTTAGGATACATGGATTTCTGGGGCACGATTCCCTAGAAAATGTTCTGTTTTTTAAAAAATTGAATATCAAAATATTGTATTAGTTTCACATGTACAGCAAAGTGATTCAGTTGTACATATATATATATATATATGTACATATCTACATTCCCTTTTTTGGATGCTTTTATAGTTTTTTGTAAGATAGTGAATATAGTTCTGTGCTATTCAGTATGCTTACTGTTTATTTTGTATATGTCAGTGTGCATTCTATACTCCCAAATTATCCCTCTCCCACATTCACCTTTGGTAACCATAAATTTGTTTTCTGTGTCTGTGACTCTATTTCTGCTTTGTAAATAAGTTTATTTGTACTATTTTTAAAATTCCACATATGTGATATCACATGATATTTATCTTTCTCTGTCTGACACAATTCACTTAATAAATTTTTCAAGGTTCATCCATGTTGTTGAAAATGGCATAATCTCATTCTTTTTTTATGGCTTAGTAGTATTCCATTGTGTATATATAAAACATCTTCTTTATGCATTCCTCTGTTGATGGACATTTAAGTTGCTTCTATGACTTCATGACTTGGCTGTTGTAAATAGTGCTGCTGTGAGCATTAGGGTGCATGTATCTTTTTGAACTAGAGATGTTGTCTTTCTAGCTATATTCCCAGGAATGGGATTGCTAGATCACAGGGTAACTTTTTTTTTATTTTTATTGGAGTATAATTGCTTCACAATGTTGTGTCAATTTATGCTGTACAGTGAAGTGAATCAGCTATATGTATACACAAAGCTACTCCCTCTTGGACCTCCCACCTCCCCCTTCCCCCACCCCATCCATCTGGGTTGTCATAGAGCACAGAACTGAACTCCCTGTGCTATATAGCAGGTTCCCACCAGCTATGTGTTTGACACGGGTAGTGTATATATGTCAATCCTAGTCTCCCAATTTGTCCTGCCCTCCCCTTCTCGCCCCTGTGTGTGCATGTCCATTCTCTAGGTCTGCATCTTTATTCCTGTGCTGCAAATAAGTTTGTCTGTACCATTTTTCTAGATTCCACACATATGCATTAATATATGATATTAATATTTCTCTGGTAACTCTATTATTGGTGCTTCAAGGACCCTCCATAGGGCTTCCCCAGTGGCTCAGTGGTAAAGAATCCACCTGTAATGCAGGAGATGTTAACGATGCAATGTTCGATCCCTGGGTTGGGAAGATCCCCTGGAAGAGGGCATGGCAACCCACTTCAGTATTCTTGTCTGGAGAATCCCATGGACAGAGGAGCCTGGCTGACTACAGTCCTTGGGGTCTTAACAGGTCGGCTCAGGTGAATGCACAAGCAGGGTAAAAGGTTTCAGTGCTCAGGCCAGGTCTATTCATAAATAAAATACCTACCCACTTTCTACCTCCTGCTTATTTTTTTAAGAATAGCATAGATTATGTTTAAAAATTTTAAAGCTGTGAGAAGACATTACTACTGATTCTGAGAACTCTCGAGCAAACAGATAGGAGAGAGACAGGAAGAGTGATTGAGAAGTATTTTGTAGATTTATCTTTTCTGTCATTACTGTTGCTGAAGGAGATGAAAATGTCTGATGAGGACTGGTTTAGAGGTCACGGTCCAAACAGAAGAGGGAAGACGGTGAGAGGAAAGGGGCCACGTTATTGGCCTCCTTGAAGGCAGTATTCCCAGGAGCCTCTGGGCAACAAGACAGGAGTTTAAGGGGTATTTCCTAAGGGGAACTGTGAAGGTGTTTATTTTCTGTAGCAATCTACAAGGTGTGCTTAGGGCAGAAGTTGTGTGTCTAAGCCTGAAGGTGTTTGTCTTCCTGCCTGAGGCCCTGACTGATTATGTGATCTAGTAATTCTCTGTTCTTCTCATCTCAGATGACCCCAGAAGGTGTTTACTTGTTGCTTGTGAGTTGCCAGTTTAAGGAAATGCCAGTGTTAAGGGAGTCTGGATAAAGAGCTGCATGAAAATAAATTCAGGTTATATGGTAGTTCTATTATATTTTTAGTTTTTTTTTTTTTTTTAAGGAACCTCCATACTGTTCTTCATAGTGGCTGTATCTGCCGGGAGACGGCATATTGCATATTGACTGCATATTGCATATTGAGTGCAGCACTTTCCACAGCATCATCTTTCAGGATCTGGAATAGCTCAACTAGAATTCTGTCACTGCCGGGAGCCAGCGTGAGGCACCCGCCCATGGCAAAGGTCATGAGGAAGGAGGCTCGGCATACGCAAAGGCGGGATCGAGCCTCAGGAGTCCCCCTGGAAATTACCTCCAAAACCAGAGTCTGCCTACTTTCTGCTTTGTGCTTTCACCTACACCTCTGACTTTATGGGGGGCTGTCCCCCACTACCTCTCTCTGAAAAAGAGTTAGCTTACAGCTCCAGTTAATAATTCCTGGGTGTGACAGTGTTTAACCTACAAACTCCTTTGGAAGTCCTCTAGCCTGCCTGAATAGGTTTTTCTGGCCACATGTGATTGTTCAGAGCCTCCCAAGTGTGAGAGGCAGGAGATGTTCTAAACTGTCTAAACACAGATTCCTTTGAATAGTTAAAAGATTGATTAGAAATTGTATTGGTGAAGGGTTTTTCACTTGTTGGGCCAATGTTTGCCGCTAAGTCTCCATATCCCTTACCTGCTGTGTCCCTGGCAGTGTATTGATTGATATAATGGGTGTATAGAAATGTAAGTAGTAGCCTCAATGTTTGTAACCTTGGACCCTTGAGTTAATTCTTTTCTTGATTGAGCCCACCTCACCTTTGCCCTATAGGAATGCAACTTTATCCAATGCTTTTTTGGAGGCTGGCGCCTGACTTTAGAATAATCACCTTTAGAGAAAAGTAAATTTCTTAAAATGTTAACCGGCCTCCTGGCCAGAAGATGATGTAAATCACCTAAACTTTTGCATATGATAAGTTTGAAAGCCTGGCTTCGATTAGGATCAGGAACTGCTGTCCTTGCATGACTCTACCCCTTCCCCCATTATCCTCTATGCATAACTTAAGGTATAAAACTACTTTGGAAAATAAAGTATGCCTTTTTTTTGTTCACTGAAATTTGGTCTCCCCATGTCGTTCTTTCTTTCACCTTCTAGCTGAATTTTTCCTCTGAGGCGGGGAAGCTCGTCAAGCCTACTAATTTTGCCTGGGCTTCTAAGATCTGACTGGGGAGGCCTTAGTGTCTCGTCTCCTTCGGGAGAACGGGAGGACGCCTGCAGCCTTCGTAGGTGATGTAAATTCCCTGCTTTGGAATTTTATTCAGCCTCTTTTCTCCACTGAATTTCTTCGCTGAGCTATCCTTATTTCACCACTCTTTATATCCTTAATAAACGTTTAATTAAGCAGTTGTTTCCTGATTTTCGCCGACGCCGTCCCCGCTTCGAATTCCCTGGATCCACCGGGGCTGGACCCCGGCATGTATCAATTTATATTTTCACCAACAATGCAAGGGGCTTCTCTGGTGGCTCAGATAGTAATGAATCTGCCTGCAATATGGGAGACCCAGGTTCAGTCCCTGGGTTGGGAAGATCCCCTGGAGAAGTGAATGGCAACCCACTCCAGTATTCTTGCCTGGAGAATTCCATGGATAGAAGAGCCTAATGGGCTTTAGTCCATGGACTCACAAAGAGTCTGACATGACTGAGTGACTAACACATGCATTCATTCCAACAGTGCAAGAGGGTTCCCTTTTAACACCCTTTCCAGCATTTATTGTTTGTAGATTTTTTGATGATGGCTATTTGGATTGGTATGAGGTGATACCTCATTATAGTTTTGATTTATATTTCTTTAATAGTTAGTGATATTGAGCATCTTTTCATGTTTTTGTTGTCCATCTGTACGTATTCTTTGGAGAAAGTCTATTTAGATCTTCTGCCCATTTTTTTTATTGGGTTGTTTGTTTTTTTGATAATGAGCTGTATGAGCTATTTGTGTATTTTGCAGATTAATCCTTTGTCAGTTGCCTGATTTGCAGATATTTTCTCCCATTCTGTGGGTTGTATTTTCATCTTGTTTATGGTTTCCTTTGCTGTGCAAAAGCTTTTAAGTTTAATTAGGTGCCACTTGTTTATTTTTATTTTCATTACTGTAGAAGCTGGGTCCCAAGAAGGAGATATGGAATTGTTTTTTCAGTTCAGTTGCTCAGTTGTGTCTGACTCTTTGCGACCCCATGAATTGCAGCACGCCAGGCCTCTCTGTCCATCACCAACTCCCGGAGTTCACTCAAACTCACGTCCATCGAGTCGGTTATGCCATCCAGCCATCTCATCCTATGTTGTCCCCTTCTCCTCCTGCCCCCAATCCCTGTCAGCATCAGAGTCTTTTCCAATGAGTCAACTCTTCACATGAGGTGGCCAAAGTACTGGAGTTTCAGCTTTAGCATCAGTCCTTCAAAAGAACACCCAGGACTGATCTCCTTTAGAATGGACTGGTTAGATCTCCTTGCAGTCCAAGGGACTCTCAAGAGTCTTCTCTAACACCACAGTTTAAAAGCACCAATTCTTTGGCGCTCAACCTTCTTCACAGTCCAACTCTCACATCCACACATGACCACTGGAAAAACCATAGCCTTGACTAGACGGACCTTTGTTGGCAAAGTAATGTCTCTGCTTTTGAATATGCTATCTAGGTTGGTCATAACCCTCCTTCCAAGGAGTAAGCATCTTTTAATTTCATGGCTGCAGTCACCATCTGTAGTGATTTTGGAGCCCAGAAAAATAAAGTCTGACACTGTTTCCACTGTTTCCCCATCTATTTCCTATGAAGTGATGGGACCAGATGCCATGATCTTCATTTTCTGAATGTTGAGCTTTAAGCCCACTTTTTCACTCTTCTCTTTCACTTTCATCAAGAGGCTCTTTAGTTCTTTTCCACTTTCTGCCATAAGGGTGGTGTCATCTGCATATCTGAGGTTATTGATATTTCCCCTGGCAATCTTGATTCCAGCTTGTGCTTCTTCTAGCCCAGCGTTTCTCATGATGTGCTCTGCATATAAGTTAAATAAGCAGGGTGTCAATATACAGCCTTGACGTACTCCTTTTCCTATTTGGAACCAGTCTGTTGTTCCATGTCCAGTTCTAATTGTTGCTTCCTGACCTGCATACAGTTTTCTCAAGAGGCATATCAGGTGGTCTGGTATTCCCATCTCTTTCAGAATTTTCCACAGTTTATTGTGATCCATACAGTCAAAGGCTTGGCATAGTCAATAAAATAGATGTTTTTTTGGAATTCTCTTGCTTTTTCCACAATTCAGCGGATGTTGGCAATTTGATCTCTGGTTCCTCTGCCTTTTCTAAAACCAGCTTGAACATCTGGAAGTTCACAGTTCACGTATTGCTGAAGCCTGGCCTGGAGAATTTTGAGCATTACTTTACTAGCGTGTGAGATGAGTGCAATTGTGTGGTAGGTTGAGCATTCTTTGGCATTGCCTTTCTTTGGGATTTGAATGAAAACTGACCACTGACCTGTGGCCACTGCTGAGTTTTCCAAATTTGCTGGCATATTGAGTGCAGCACTTTCAAAGCATCATCTTTCAGGATTTGAAATAGCTCAACTGGAATTCCATCACCCTCACTTGCTTTGTTCATAGTGATGCTTTCCAAGGCCCACTTGACTTCACATTCCAGGATGTCTGGCTCTAGGTGAGTGATCACACCATTGTGAATATCTTGGAATTGTTTTTTAGGATGTCTCAAATTAGAGGAAAAAAAAAAATTCTGATAAAGATTGTAGACTAAGTATCTAAAACTATTGTCTCCATCAACAAAATCCTTGTAAATATCTAAAATTCAATTAATAATCAGTACATTCTTAATTCACTGCCTAGAACTTCTGAATAGATCTGACTGGTGTATATATATATATATATATATTTAAAACTTCAAAACCAGATCAACAAATCCTGATAATACCTTGAAAACCACCTCCCTGCTGTCAAGTCTCTTAAGTTGTCCCTTATCTCCTTCCTCTAAGTTTAGTGTCCCATATAGATAAGAGACTTCCCTGGTGGCTCAAACGGTAAAGAGTCTGCCTACAATGAACTCTGGGAGTTGGTGATGGACAGGGAGGCCTGGCGTGCTGTGATTCATGGGGTTGCAAAGAGTAGGACACGACTGAGCAACTGAACTGAACTGAACAATGCGGGAGACCAGGGTTCAATCCCTGGGTTGGGAAGATCCCCTGGAGAAGGAAATGGCAACCCACTCCAGTACTCTTGCCTGGAGAATCCCATGGACAGAGGAGCCTGGTGGTCTACAGTCCATGGGGTCGAAAAGAGTTGGACACAACTGAGTGACTTCACATACACACACACTCATAGATAAGGGAAACCATCATTGCTACTAGCCTAGGCACATGTACTTTCTCTTCACAAATAATGTATAATTATTTTGCACTTAAATGAATGTCAAAATATATTTTTTTAATTTAGAAAACAAATATGGAAAAAAATATGAATGCAAATTTTTACCCTTTCATTAAAAAATTTATTCTCTTGTAATGGAGAAAGCCTGATGTACAAACCTCTCAAAACTCTAGTCTGGTAAGAAATAATGAGTGTGCCAGTCAGAGTGGAAGAAATAACCAAAGAATAAAGGGAGAAGGAAAGAAAGTTTTAATGAAGAGATGAGAGAAAAATACTACTGGCATGTGGCAAATTCTGACACAGGGGAAAGCAAAGAGCATACAGTCATACACTTTAGTTTGAGTTATACTATTAATATGTCTATGCGATCTTTCTAGAAAAGAGGAATTTGGATCTTATGAAGAAATGGTAGCATGTCATACTCCAGAGAAGGGTCAGTAAAATTAGATCCTAGTCTGTGTAGATAAACCTGTTATGACATGAGGGAGGGAGAGGTGCTTGACAGTGGTTGCTGTCTTCTCATGCAGGCTGTAGTATCATCATTTGTATGCAAACCTGACCTGGGATATTGGACAGTGCTCTGTTTTCCTGGAGCAGGTCAATGAGACGTGATACAGAGTTTCACTAATATATCAAATCCAACCAACCATTATCTCATTCTCTTGACTCATTTGAGGCTGACTGTGTCTATTAGAGTAAGGAAGGATGGCTTAGAAGTTCTGGAAGAAATGGAAGAATTTAGGTATACAGTGGGTGTCCTTATTTCTTCCTGTCTGAGTATGGAATTATAGGCAAGTATTGAAACTATCTGTTCATTTACTTGAACACACTCATTAAAGGGAGGGGACATTGTTTATCTTTTTGCTAGTATAACCTTAGTTATTACCACAGCACATCCTATTAAGATGTCTGTTGAATAAATACATGAAAAAGGAAAATGTTGATATTGAATGAATGGTATGTGGAAGGTGTTGCTGCAATAGAATTTAGATTTTTTAACTATAAACTTAAGACCCAGAATATTGGGGTTTTGGCTAGGGTGAGGATAGAACTCAAAATTATATGGTTGAACTGAACTGTTATATTTAAAATGGATAACCAATAAGGACCTACTGTATAACACATAGAACTCTGGTCAGTGTTATATGGCAGCCTGGATGTGGGGGGCAGTTTAAGGGAGAATGGATACACATACAAGTATCACTGAGTCCCTTTGCTGTTCACCTGAAACTATCACCACATTGTTAATTGACTCTATTCCAATATAAAATAAAAAGTTAAAAATTATGTGGTTGAGATTTAAACTAAATATGAACAAGAAAACATAAATGATAAGATACATTGTTGTAGACTCTGATTTCAAAGAATGAGGGTAGTAACAGGGAGGTGCTTAGTGAATAGTCAGCAATAGTCAGGAAAGCCAAAATTATAGGGCCCAATTCCTAAATGCCTCTGCAGAACCTGAGAGATGAACAAGACATAGTAAGATTTAACACACAGGCAAGAGATTTAATACATTCATAATTATCATCAAAATTCATTGAGGTGTGATTCAAAATTGAAGGATTATGACAACATTTCTTTAAAAGGAACAGACATTTTTCAATAAGAGTTTACAGAAGTAGCTATGTATCAAGGAGACATACACTAGTGGAGAAACTCACAATGGTGTGTACTATCATTGAGGAAAACTGAAAAGGGAATAAGTTATATTGTTGGAGGAGTCTTTTTCAAGCTGGCCAGATGGGAGAAAAGATAATATACTTTTGATGAAGAGCCAAAAGATGACCTTGTGTCAAGATGCAGTCATTATTGAGGGATTTTAGTTATCAAGAAATCTGATAGAAATCTCAACCTGCTATGAAGTCGAGTGCTTGCAAGCTCATGAGGTTCTTTGAGAAACTGATAAAGTCTCCTGAAAGATAGGCCATTAAAAGAACAGTCCCTCTGGATCCGTCTGTGACATCTAGGAGAAATTTTCTGATGCAGTGAAAGGAGCAGGAGCTTTGGGGGGTAGTCCTGTGGCATCTTAGGGTTTGTGATAATCATAGAGGGGAAACCTGGCATGTTCAGTCATCTGCTGCAGACTCTGAGGACAGATTTCAAAAAAGATCAGGGAAAATGTGGGCATGATTTCATGTCACACTGTATCAAAGGGAAGATGACAACTAGTTTGGGAACTTGTTGCAAATACAGTTCTGATTCTGTATATTGCAAATGGTCCATCTGATAACAACGAAGGGGAATTCCAAAAAGAAATTAAGGTTATTGCACAGAGAGATCTCTAGTGAACTCAGACTTTTGAAAAATATGTAAAAGTGATACAAAAAGGGCTGCAAATCAATTAAAAATATGTGAGGATGATCCACATGTATAAAAACGGACATTAGGCCATAATGCTCACATGTATGCAGGTTTTCAGAAACTGCCACTGACAGTAAAAGGAAGACGGAATTTTTTCAGTATTCAGAGCAAGAAAAAGATCAAGGAAGAGGCAGTGTAACAAAGTTGGGAAGAAGATGCAGTATTATGTATAACCCAGTAGATTTCCTTGAATCATCTTGATCATCATACTAAAATGAGGGGTCAGACATTAGAATGGGGAAATGCAAACTCAATACAAATATGGGGGGAGCATTAGCAGTTCAAGTGAATCCAAGTCTAATGAAGAAAATGATTGACACCTTAGGGTACTCAGAAAATTCAAACAAATTAACTGAATTGCTATTTGTTATTGCAGAGAAATTGTGAAACTGGGCAAGATATGGAAGATTAGATGTTGACAGTTATCCTAAGAGTTTTTAAATGAAAGATGATCTCTGTAAACAGAGTACACATTTCTGTCAATATTTAGCCATACATGTTGTTAATCTATTGCAACAACCCCTCTTTTTTTTTTTTTTGCTGATAATTTTACCACATTGCCAGATATCATGTAATTTTGTCTCTAAATATCTGCACTGGGATGACTCTGAGGGATGGGATGGGGAGAGAGGTGGGAGGGGGGTCAGGATAGGGAACACATGTACACCCATGGCTGATTCATGTCAATGTATGGCAAAACTCACTACAATATTGTAAAGTAATTCGCCTCCAATTAAATAAATTAAAAAACAAATATCTCAGTATTCATTTAGAAAATTTAAAAAAGGTTTTTTTGGTATACATAACCATGATACCAGCAGAGGTGCCTTATTTAAAAGATTCGTCATCTACCAGAAGTAGAGCTTGATCACTGGGATGTGGACTGGGTGGACACAAGTACATCCTAGATTGACTTTCTTTCTTTGATGGGATTTCTTGCTTGGAAATGCTGCCAAATGATCCTGTCTATCTGAATATAATCAAGGAATGTGACAAGGTCTTCTTAATTTGTAGACAAGATGAAATATGCCAATTAAATTCCAGTATTCAATTGAAAAATGGATTTCTGTTCAATTGGAGCAAGTTTCTATTCTTGAAAATGAAAGTCTCTCAGTTGTGTTCAACTCTTTGTGACCCCATGGACTATACAGTCCATGGAATTCTCTAGACCAGAATATTGGAATGGGTAGCCTTTCCCTTCTCCAGAGGATCTTCCCAACCCTGTGATTGAACCAAGGTCTTCCACAGGCAGGCAGATTTTTTACCAGCTGAGCCACCAGGAAACCCCAAGAATACTGGAGTGGGTAGCCTATCCCGTCTCCAGTGGATCTTTAGCCTTGTCATTTCAGATATTTTTACCAATGACTTTGAAGAAGATACAGAAAGTGTTTTCATCCTTGTTGTGGATAAAAGAATCATTAACCAGATAATATTTATTATCTGGAAGGTAGACTGAATCTAATGAGGTAAAATTTAGCAGGTCTTAATATATGGTCCTTTATTAATTTCCAAATCTACTCTAGAGACAGACAGTTTCTGTTGGCTGTAAGTACACAATTGACATAGTATGTGGTGAGGCTGTCAAAGAAAAATGAGAATGTGATTTGAGATTGTAGGAATACATGTAGATGTCTGGAAAGAGAGTAGCTATTACTTTGTTGCTTCTCTTCTCTGGTAGGTCAGTTTAAGAGGATTTAGACAGATGAAATAGCCAAGAGATGTAAAAGAGAGTAATCAACGTGGTTAAGCCACGACATGTAAACAATTTATTGAACGAAATTAGAATAAATATTCTGGGAAAGTGGCAACTTGTGTAATGTGATAACCATTTCATGATATTTGAAGTGTTGGAATCCCTGAGTGGGGAAGATCCCCTGGAGAAGGGAATGGCAACCCACTCCAGTATTCTTTTTATTTTATTTTATTTTAAAACTTTACATAATTGTATTAGTTTTGCCAAATATCAAAATGAATCTGCCACAGGTATACATGTGTTCCCCATCCTGAACCCTCCTCCCTCCTCCCTCCCCATACCATCCCTCTGGGTCGTCCCAGTGCACTAGCCCCAAGCATCCAGTATTGTGCATCGAACCTGGACTGGCAACTTGTTTCATACATGATATTTTACATGTTTCAATGCCATTCTCCCAAATCTTCCTACCCTCTCCCTCTCCCATAGAGTCCATAAGACTGTTCTATACATCAGTGTCTCTTTTGCTGTCTCGTACACAGGGTTATTGTTACCATCTTTCTAAATTCCATATATATGCGTTAGTATACTGTATTGGTGTTTTTCTTTCTGGCTTACTTCACTCTGTATAATAGGCTCCAGTTTCATCCACCTCATTAGAACTGATTCAAATGTATTCTTTTTAATGGCTGAGTAATACTCCATTGTGTTTATGTACCATAGCCTTCTTATCCATTCATCTGCTGATGGACATCTAGGTTGCTTCCATGTCCTGGCTATTATAAACAGTGCTGCGATGAACACTGGGGTACACGTGTCTCTTTCCCTTCTGGTTTCCTCAGTGTGTATGCCCAGCAGTGGGATTGCTGGATCATAAGGCAGTTCTATTTTCAGTTTTTTAAGGAATCTCCACACTGTTCTCCATAGTGGCTGTACTAGTTTGCATTCCCACCAACAGTGTAAGAGGGTTCCCTTTTCTCCACACCCTCTCCAACATTTATTATTTGTAGACTTTTGGGTCGCAGCCATTCTGACTGGTGTGAAGTGGTACCTCATAGTGGTTTTGATTTGCATTTCTCTGATAATGAGTGATGTTGAGCATCTTTTCATGTGTTTGTTAGCCATCTGTATGTCTTCTTTGGAGAAATGTCTGTTTAGTTCTTTGGCCCATTTTTTGACTGGGTCATTTATTTTTCTGGAGTTGAGCTGTAGGAGTTGCTTGTATATTTTTGAGATTAGTTGTTTGTCAGTTGCTTCATTTGCCATTATTTTCTCCCATTCTGAAGGCTGTCTTTTCACCTTGCTAATAGTTTCCTTTGATGTGCAGAAGCTTTTAAGGTTAATTAGGTCCCATTTGTTTATTTTTGCTTTTATTTCCAATATTCTGGGAGGTGGGTCATAGAGGATCCTGCTGTGATGTATGTCGGAGAGTGTTTTGCCTATGTTCTCCTCTAGGAGTTTTATAGTTTCTGGTCTTACGTTGAGATCTTTAATCCATTTTGAGTTTATTTTTGTGTATGGTGTTAGAAAGTGTTCTAGTTTCATTCTTTTACAAGTGGTTGACCAGATTTCCCAGCACCACTTGTTAAAGAGATTGTCTTTAATCCATTGTATATTCTTGCCTCCTTTGTCAAAGATAAGGTGTCCATATGTGTGTGGATTTATCTCTGGGCTTTCTATTTTGTTCCATTGATCTATATTTCTGTCTTTGTGCCAGTACCATACTGTCTTGATAACTGTGGCTTTGTAGTAGAGCCTGAAGTCAGGTAGGTTGATTCCTCCAGTTCCATTCTTCTTTCTCAAGCTCGCTTTGGCTATTCGAGGTTTTTTGTATTTCCATACAAATTGTGAAATTATTTGTTCTAGCTCTGTGAAGAATACCGTTGGTAGCTTGATAGGGATTGCATTGAATCTATAAATTGCTTTGGGTAGTATACTCATTTTCACTATATTGATTCTTCCAATCCATGAACATGGTATATTTCTCCATCTATTAGTGTCCTCTTTGATTTCTTTCACCAGTGTTTTATAGTTTTCTATATATAGGTCTTTAGTTTCTTTAGGTAGATATATTCCTAAGTATTTTATTCTTTCCGTTGCAATGGTGAATGGAAGTGTTTCCTTAATTTCTCTGTTTTCTCATTATTAGTGTATAGGAATGCAAGGGATTTCTGTGTGTTGATTTTATATCCTGCAACTTTACTATAGTCATTGATTAGTTCTAGTAATTTTCTAGTGGAGTCTTTAGGGTTTTCTATGTAGAGGATCATGTCATCTGCAAATAGTGAGAGTTTTACTTCTTCTTTTCCAATTTGGATTCCTGTTATTTCTTTTTCTGCTCTGATTGCTGTGGCCAAAACTTCCAAAACTATGTTGAATAGTAACGGTGAAAGTGGGCACCCTTGTCTTGTTCCTGACTTTAGAGGAAATGCTTTCAATTTTTCACCATTGAGGATAATGTTTGCTGTGGGTTTGTCATATATAGCTTTTATTATGTTGAGGTATGTTCCTTCTATTCCTGCTTTCTGGAGAGTTTTTATCATAAATGGACGTTGAATTTTGTCAAAGGCTTTCTCTGCATCTATTGAGATAATCATATGGTTTTTATTTTTCAATTTGTTAATGTGGTGTATTACATTGATTGATTTGCAGATATTGAAGAATCCTTGCATCCCTGGGATAAAGCCCACTTGGTCATGGTATATGATCTTTTTAATGTGTTGTTGGATTCTGATTGCTAGAATTTTGTTAAGGATTTTTGCATCTATGTTCAACAGTGATATTGGCCTGTAGTTTTCTTTTTTTGTGGGATCTTTGTCAGGTTTTGGTATTAGGGTGATGGTGGCCTCATAGAATGAGTTTGGAAGTTTACCTTCCTCTGCAATTTTCTGGAAGAGTTTGAGCAGGATAGGTGTTAGCTCTTCTCTAAATTTTTGGTAGAATTCAGCTGTGAAGCTGTCTGGACCGGGGCTTTTGTTTGCTGGAAGATTTTTGATTACAGTTTCAATTTCCGTGCTTGTGATGGGTCTGTTAAGATTTTCTATTTCTTCCTGGTTGAGTTTTGGAAAGTTGTACTTTTGTAAGAATTTGTCCATTTCTTCCACGTTGTCCATTTTATTGGCATATAATTGTTGATAGTAGTCTCTTATGATCCTTTGTATTTCTGTGTTGTCTGTTGTGATCTCTCCATTTTTGTTTCTAATTTTATTGATTTGATTTTTCTCCTTTTGTTTCTTGATGAGTCTGGCTAATGGTTTGTCAATTTTATTTATCCTTTCAAAGAACCAGCTTTTGGTTTTGTTGATTTTTGCTATGGTCTCTTTTGTTTCTTTTGCATTTATTTCTGCTCTAATTTTTAAGATTTCTTTCCTTCTACTAACCCTGGGGTTCTTCATTTCTTCCTTTTCTAGTTGCTTTAGGTGTAGAGTTAGGTTATTTATTTGACTTTTTTCTTGTTTTTTGAGGTGTGCCTGTATTGCTATGAACTTTCCCCTTAGGACTGCTTTTACCGTGTCCCACAGGTTTTGGGTTGTTGTGTTTTCATTTTCATTCGTTTCTATGCAAATTTTGATTTCTTTTTTGATTTCTTCTGTGATTTGTTGGTTATTCAGCAGCGTGTTGTTCAGCCTCCATATGTTGGAATTTTTAATAGTTTTTCTCCTGTAGTTGAGATCTAATCTTACTGCATTGTGGTCAGAAAAGATGCTTGGAATGATTTCTATTTTTTTGAATTTACCAAGGCTAGCTTTATGGCCCAGGATGTGATCTATCCTGGAGAAGGTTCCATGTGCGCTTGAGAAAAAGGTGAAATTCATTGTTTTGGGATGAAATGTCCTATAGATATCAATTAGGTCTAACTGGTCTATTGTATCATTTAAAGTTTGTGTTTCCTTGTTAATTTTCTGTTTAGTTGATCTATCCCTAGGTGTGAGTGGGGTATTAAAGTCTCCCACTATTATTGTGTTATTGTTAGTGTCTCCTTTCATACTTGTTAGCATTTGTCTTACATATTGCGGCGCTCCTGTGTTGGGTGCATATATATTTATAATTGTTATATATTCTTCTTGGATTGATCCTTTGATCATTATGTAGTGACCGTCTTTGTCTCTTTTCACAGCCTTTGTTTTAAAGTGTATTTTATCTGATATGCGTATTGCTACTCCTGCTTTCTTTTGGTCCCTATTTGCATGGAAAATCTTTTTCCAGCCCTTCACTTTCAGTCTGTATGTGTCCCCTGTTTTGAGGTGGGTCTCTTGTAGACAACATATGTAGGGGTCTTGTTTTTGTATCCATTCAGCCAGTCTTTGTCTTTTGGTTGGGGCATTCAACCCATTTACGTTTAAGGTAATTACTGATAAGTATGATCCTGTTGCCATTTACTTTATTGTTTTTGGTTCAAATTTATACACCGTTTTTGTGTTTCCTGTCTAGAGAATATCCTTTAGTATTTGTTGGAGAGCTGGTTTGGTGCAGAATTCTCTCAGCTTTTGCTTGTCTGGAAAGCTTTTGATTTCTCCTTCATACTTGAATGAGATCCTTGCTGGGTACAATAATCTGGGCTGTAGGTTATTTTCTTTCATCACTTTAAGTATGGCTTGCCATTCCCTCCTGGCTTGAAGAGTTTCTATTGAAAGATCAGCTGTTATCCTTATGGGAATTCCCTTGTGTGTTGTTTGTTGTTTTTCCCTTGCTGCTTTTAATATTTGTTCTTTGTGTTTGATATTTGTTAATTTGATTAATATGTGTCTTGGGGCATTTCGCCTTGGGTTTATCCTGTTTGGGACTCTCTGGGTTTCTTGGACTTGGGTGATTATTTCCTTCCCCATTTTAGGGAAGTTTTCAACTATTATCTCCTCAAGTATTTTCTCATGGTCTTTCTTTTTGTCTTCTTCTTCTGGAACCCCTATGATTCGAATGTTGTAGCATTTAATATTGTCCTGGAGGTCTCTAAGATTGTCCTCATTTCTTTTAATTCGTTTTTCTTTTATCCTCTTTGATTCACTTATTTCTACCATTCTATCTTCTAATTCACTAATCCTATCTTCTGCCTCTGTTATTCTACTATTTGTTGCCTCCAGAGTGTTTTTAATTTCATTTATTGCATTATTCATTATATATTGACTCTTTTTTATTTCTTCTAGGTCCTTGTTAAACCTTTCTTGCATCTTCTCAATCCTTGTCTCCAGGCTATTTATCTGTGATTCCATTTTAATTTCAAGATTTTGGATCAATTTCACTATCATTATTTGGAATTCTTTATCAGGTAGATTCCCTATCTCTTCCTCTTTTGTTTGGTTTGGTGAGCATTTATCCTGTTCCTTTATCTGCTGGGTATTCCTCTGTCTCTTCATCTTGTTTAAATTGCTGAGTTTAGGGTGTCCTTTCTGTATTCTGGAAGTTTGTGGAGTTCTCTTTATTGTGGCTTTTCCTCGCTGTGTGTGGGTTTGTACAGGTGGCTTGTCAAGGTTTCCTGGTTAGGGAAGCTTGTGTTGGTGTTCTGGTGGGTGGAGCTGTATTTCTTCTCTCTGGAGTGCAATGAAATGTCCAGTAATGAGTTATGAGATGTCTATGGTTTTGGGGTGACTTTGGGCAGCCTGTATCTTGAAGCTCAGGGCTGTGTTCCTTTGTTGCTGGAGAATTTGCTTGGTATGTCTTGCCCTGGAACTTGTTGGCCCTTGTGTGGTGCTTGGTTTCAGTGTCAGTATGGAGGCGTTTGATGAGTTCCTGTCAATTAATGTTCCTTGGAGTCAGGAGTTCCCTGGAGTCAGGGTTTGGACTTAAGCCTCCTGCTTCCAGTTATTGGTCTTATTTTTACAGTAGTTTCAAAACTTCTCCTTCTATACAGCACCATTGATAAAACATCTACATTAAAGATGAAAAGCTTCTCTACTGTGAGGGTCACTCAGAGAGGTTCACAGTGTTACATGGAGAAGAGAAGAGGGAGGAGGGAGTTAGAGGTGACCCAAATGAGATGAGGTGGAATCAATAGTGGAGAGAGTGGGCTAGCCAGTAGTCACTTCCTTATGTGCACGCCACAACTGGACCACTCAGAGATGTTCACGGAGTTATACAGAGAAGAGAAGAAGGAGGAAGGAGACAGAGGTGGCCAGAAGGATAAAAGGGGGAATGAAAAGGAGGGAGACAGATCCAGCCAGTAATCAGTTCCCTAAGTGTTTTCCACCGTCTGGAACACACAGAAATTCACAGAGTTGGGTAGAGTAGAGAGGGGTTAGGGAGGAGACACAGGCGACCTGGTGGAGAAAAAGGAGAGTCCAAAGGGAGAGAGAGCAGTCCAGCCAGTAATCTCGCTCCCTAGTGAAAAATGGGTCCTGAAGATTGGGTTCTTAAAGGTACAAAATTGGTAACAAATACATAGAAGCAAAAATTAAAAATCTAGAGTAGAGTTTGGAATTTCAAAAATACGATGTTGTAGAAAAGAAGGAAAAGAAAGAGAGAAAAAACGAACAAAGAAAAACAAACAAGGTTGCGAGAATTATAAAGAAAATACAGGTACAAAATTGATAACTAATACCAAAAAGCAAAGATTAAAAATCTAGAGTAGAGTTTGGAATTTCAAAGATACAATGTTAAAAAAAGGAAGAAGGAAAAATAAAGAGAGAAAACAAACAAAAACAAACAATGTCGCAAAAATTATAAAGAAAATAGAGGTACAAAATTGATATCAAATACCAAAAAGCATAAATTAAAAATCTAGAGTAGAGTTTGGAATTTCAGATATACAATGTTATATAAAAGAAGAAGAGAAAGAAACAGAGGGAAAAAAAAAGTCACAGAAATTATAAAAAAAAACTATAGGTACAAAATTGATAACATATACCAAAAAGCTAAAATTAAAAATCTAGAGTAGAGTTTGGAATTTCAAAAATACAATGTTAAAGAAAAGAAGAAGAAAAAAAAAAACACAAGGTCAAAAAATTGTAAAATATATATATATGAAGTTTGCTGAAGAAGAAAAAAATAGGGTCTTTTTTTTTTTTTTTTTTTGCAAAGTAGTAGGTTATAAAAGTGAAAATTAAAAGAACAATAGAGGACTTAAAAAAAATTTTTTTTTTAAATTAAGAAAAAGAAAAAGAAAAGAATGATCGTAAAAATAGTAAAAATATATCTAGGACTTTTTCTGGTTTTGTTGTGAGTATTGTGGGTTCAGTTCATTTTTGGCTAGTTCCTTGGTCCGACTTATATTTCTCAAGATCTATAGGTCCCTTCCTATGTAGTCCATAGTAACCACAGGGTTTTAATCTCCGAGGCGTTTCCCTCTGCTATAACTTCTCCTGTTTGCTGGTCTCTTCAGTGCCTGGTTTCCACCCTGACACAAAGGGGACGGTGGAGGACACTTTTTTTTTTTTTTTAGGCTCACTTGTTCAGTCGTGCTGTGGGGAGGGAGGGAGGGATGCTGCAAACAAATAACACTGGAGTGCGCTCGCAGTGCCTCAGCCACACTGGGTCTGCCCCCGCTCACGGTGCGTGTAGCCACCCTGCCCACACTGCTCGGGCTCTAGGTTGTTCCCCCGGGAACAATCCGAGGCCGGCCCTGGGCTGCATGTACCTCCCAGGTCCAAGCCGCTCAGGTTCAGGCACTCGGGTAGCCCTCAGAGGCGCAGAGTCAGTTGGGCCTGCGTTTTGTGCTCTTCCCAGGTCCGAGCAGCTCAGGTGATGAGGTGTTTGGCGAGTGCCAATGCTGCGACTTATCGCCTCCCCGCCACTCGGTTATCTGGGTGTAAAACCGGTGCACCTTCTCAGGCAGATGTTGACTGTCCAGACCCCCAAGAAGTTTTGGTTAGCAAAGAAGCCTGCTTACAGTTTTATAGATAATGTCTCTCTGGGGCTGCGATTGCCCCCTTCCGGCTCTGGCTGCCTGTCACCAGAGGGGGAAGGTCTGCAGCGGGCTATCTCTGTTCAGTCCTTTGTTCTGTGCGCGGGCCTGGCGGTGTCTTAGGTTAGGGCTGGCTTTTCGCGTGGTAGATATCCCACAGTCTGGTTTGCTAGCCCAAATTATTTCGCTCAGATAGCGCTCAGGGTATTCAGGCCAGATTCTTACTCTCAGCGATGCAGCCCACGCCGCGCCTCCCTGCCCAGCCCCCGCTTGCCAATGGCGTGTGCAGGCGTCTGCGCTGCTTCTCCGCTGGGGGAGTTACCGTAGGGCTCGCAATCTGCGAGTTTTAATTGTTTATTTATTTTTTCTCCCTGTTAAGTTGCCCTCTGTGCTTCCAAAGCTCGGCACAGATTCGGCAGTGAGAAGGTTTCCTGGTGTTTGGAAACTTCTCTCTTTTTAGGACTCCCTTCCCAGGACAGAACTCTATCCCTCCCTCTTTTGTCTCTGTTTTTGTCTTTTATATTTTTTCCTACCTTCTCTCGAAGAGTTGGGTTGCTTTTCTGGGTGCCTGATGTCCTCTGCTGGCATTCAAAAGTTGTTTTGTGGGATTTACTCGACGTTTAAATGCTCTTTTGATGAATTTGTGGGGGAGAAAGTGTTCTCCCCGTCCTACTCCTCCGCCGTCTTGGCTCCTCCCTCCTCCAGTATTCTTGCCTAGAGAATTCCATGGACAGAGGAGCCTGGTGGGCTACAGTCTATGGGGTCACAAAAAGTTGGACATGACTGAGCAAGTAATACTTTGACTTGCATTTCACATGTGAACATATAATTAGACTTTCTGTGAAGACTTGAATGTTAGTATTTTAACCAAGAGCTTCCAAGGAGAGAGATTTTTGACTTGAGATATGGAAGAAGTTTCCAATGGTCCCAGCCATCTAAAGTTGGAATGTGTATGATTTATTTTGTAAGTCATTGGAGGTGTTTCAGAATAAATGCATTATTTCTTGGGATGTTATAACAGGCATCTAAGCTTTGGATGATTAGGTAACACTTAAAGTCTTTTTTCATGCCTCAATTTTTAACATTCTACGAAGATGTTTTCAGCTTGCTTGACTTCAAAGAGGCTAATTTTATAATAATCCCATCCAAGATAATTTTGTTTTAACCCTAAAGGGATGGTGCTACTTAATAGAGATCTCGCTTAGCTTTCTTTATTCCTAACTTTCTGCCTAATTGACATTCGAGTGGCTTCTGGCTGCTATTCTGTCTTCCTGGAAAACCCCTTCCTCCTCTAAACTTATGCTGCTTTCATGGCACAGATATCCAGATCACCTGTATCTTCCCAGTTGCTCATTCTGGTCTGATGGAAAGGCTCTTTGATATTTGATTGGCAGGAATTTGATGACAGACCCTCCATAAGATCCAGTGAATATTCTGGCTCTTCTCCTAGGTTATCACATTTGGCTGGCTAAGGAACTTTCAGTGCAAACTCAGTCTTTATTCATTTATCAGTCTACAAAATAGCCGCAGTATAACTCGATACAGAACCACCACAATTAAAGTCATTTTATGTGTAAAATGAATTTACTTTGAAAACCATTTGGCTTGTGGAAGGGTGACAGTGGCAAACACAAGTAGAGATAAGCAGGCGTGTGCTGTGCTTAGTCGCTCAGTTGTGTCCGACTCTTTGTGACTCCATGGACTGTAGCCTGCCAGGCTCTGTCCATGGGGATTCTGCAGGCAAGAATACTGGAATGGGTAGCCATGCCCTTCTCCAGGGGATCTTCCCAACCCAGGGATTGAACCCAGGTCTCCCACGTTGCTGGCAGATTCTTTACCATCTGAGCCACAAGGGAAGCCTAAGAATTCTGGAGTGGGTAGCCTATCCCTTCTCCAGGGGATCTTCCTGACCCAGGAATTGAACCAGGGTCTCCTGCATTGCAGGTGGATTCTTTACCAGCTGAGCTACTGGGGAAGCCCATAAGCAGGCCTGTGTGGTTACAAAGTTAGAGACATGATTTGGGAGAATTTATATAATGGATTGGTTACTTAAAGAATATCAGTTCAGTTCATAACTTAAAGAATATGCAGAGAGGAAATGATGGGAATTTCAGCTCTGGGATGAGTGTCCTTTCCTGGTAGTACTCCAAGTATGTTCTGATATTTAGACAGGAGATTTAAATTTATTCAACACTCAGACCAAATATTAGTACTAAGAAAAAAATAAAGGAAAGCAGTGTTTATATTATTTTGTGTCATGGCCTGTGCTGGGTACTTTATCTGTGTTATCTCATTCACTTCTCATAACAGCCCTTGGAGGAAGGTGATAAAAGATGCAGGTAAGGAAACAGTCCAGGAGGTTTAATACTTGTTCAAGTATACATGGTTAGTAAGCTACAGAGTGGTCATTCACATTTGAGATATGCACACTCTGCTGTAGGGATGGAGGTGGGTGTCTCAAGACATAACATGTTGCATTGGAGCAATGAGGCCATAAGCATCTTTTCATCAATTTAAGCATCAGATGGTTATTTGCTTGTAATGGAAAACTCACAAGATTAAAATACTGGATTTATGGAACCCTGTTGACTTCAAAGCAGACAGTTTAAGAAGCCATAAGGCACGTGCAAATTTGTCAGCTGCCAAACATGTTGACCTGTAGCTCAAAGCATTCTGTAAAATATGAAAAAGCAGAAGTTGTTTTTTTTTTCTTTAAAATAATTCTGTTGCTGTCCCCCAAAACCAATGTGACAAACTTTTTTGATCTCAAGTGTTTCAGGTGAGGAGATGAAATCAATATGAGAAAAGGTTTCTTGACCCCAAGATACCTTGAGTTCAATGAGATCTGCTTGAGAGGATCTCTGACACAATTGTAGGCTCAGGGCTGTAGGAAGCCTTTGGTAGCTGGTGGCCTGTTGGCGGGGGGCTGTGATAACACACTGTCCATCAATTTCCTTATCTCCTGATTACACTGCTCTTTAGAAGCTATCCCTAGGGTAAATCTCTTCAATTGATTTTGCTGTCAGGAGTCAGTTTGAGTTCACATAGGAAAGGAAGATTAGTACCTCACTGGTTAAGTGCTTTAGCAATTTGCCCTACATGTTAAATTATGGGCTTTATCAGCTCAGAGTTGCTTAATTTCCAGGGCAGGGCGAAAATGATACCATTTGGGCCAACCATTGAGCTTACACGGCAGTCACTGGGGACTTTGGTTTTTTGAACTTCTCTGTAACTTTAGTAAAATCCTCCAAGTCCTGAAACTGATTTTTCAATATTGCTGGCAGTTTGTGTCTCTCTTGATAAATTGCACGGTCACATTACTACAAATTGCTCTGTAACCTGACTTCACTATCTTTCCCAGTTTCTTCAAATAAATGTAAGCATCTGTTGAAAATGATAATACTATTGTTTGTGTTGGTCCCTGGTCTGTGTGGTTGTGTGATATGGCAAGCAAATAGAGCAAAAATAATTACATTACAGACAGAAGTGACAGGAAAAGCCACAGTCCAACTCAGTATCAAAAAACCCCCCACAGGGCTATACCCTGAACTGTATGTCTAATAGAGGAGAGGAAACAACTCATTCCCTCCATAGTCTTTGTTTCCTTCAGGCAACCCTCACAGAAATGCCTGGAAACAAAAAAAATCCCTTTCTTTGTTTTGTAAATTATTTCAGACTCCTTGAAATGTCTGAACTTCAATATTGTGACAAAATGGGCTTCTATTTTGCAAATCTTTTTTTTTTTCAAAGAGGAATGAGAAAGATTTCTAGTGAATCCTCTTGTTGGATGTTGGAAGAGGCTTGGTGATGGTCTCCTGCTGTGTTATTCTTACTTCAAAGAGTTTTTAAAAAATAGATGAGCATTATGTTCACAACATAATCCCTTATAATTTCTCTGAGCAACAGAATAATAGATTGAACTCCCTGACTTGTTCCTGATCTGCTTGGTTTCTGACTATTTTCTTTTCCCCCATGAGGACCTCTGTTGTGCTGTGCTAAGCTGCTCAGTCGTGTCCGCCTCTTTGAGACCCCCATGGTGGCCAGGCAAGAATACTGGAGTGGGTTGCCGTTTCCTACTCTAGGGGATCGTCCCAACCCAGGGATCAAGCCCAGGTCTTCCACATTGCGGGCAGATTCTTTACCGACTGAGCCCCCAGGGAAGCTCCTGGCCACAAGCTCTCAGATTTCCTCTGCTTTCCTGGTAGCAGCCAGTTGAATGACAGCTGGGAGGTAGATCTGGCAAACCTCCAGATTGGAAACAAGCAGTGTGCCCTGTACATGTGTATATCTGGATAGGATATCTGTTTACTTCAGTGTTGGGGAGTTCAGAAAAGACTTCCTGGGAGAAGCATCTTCTAGACAGAAGGATGGATATATAACCATTACTCCAGTAGAGCAAATGCTGGGACAAAGATCGAAAAATGAGAGAAACTGATGTGACTGGGAAACTGCAAGTGGCTTAGAATGGCTGCAGCATAAGGTAAAGGGGGAGGAGGGGCAGGTGAGGCTGGAGAAGTAGGCAGAGCCAGATTATGAAGGATCTTTTCCATTTTCAGTTTACGTTGGTATTTATTCCAAAAGAAGCAAGGACATAATTTCCTAGTCCTTCAGAAAATTGGTGATTCCTAATGCCAATGATTTACCTCTACATCTCAAACAGGTATTGCTCTATTGCCAAACAAGACTCCATCTCCTGTGATAAATAGATGGGCAGATAAAAATCCTTCCTACTGTTTTTCATTGAGCAGATATGAATCCTGAACACATAAGCCTCAAAGCTACATTTTAGAATGAATCACTCTTAGTGCTTAGACATTTTGGAAAATCACCTTACTTCTATTTGTATTCTCTCCTACACTTACCCACGAAACCCCTTGACTACATACTGCGTGCTAAGTTGCTTCATGTCTAACTCTGTGCGACCCCATGGACTATAGCCCACCAGGCTCCTCTAAGCAAGAATACTGGAGTGGGTTGCCATGCCCTTCTTCAGGGAATCTTCCTGACCCAGGGATTGAACCCGCATCTCGTACTTCTCCTGCATTGGCAGGTAGGTTCTTTACCACTAGCACCACCTTGGAAGGCCCAAACCCCTTGACTGGATCATTTCAATGAAAAATTTGATTGTATCCTGTCCCCACCTGAAACAATTCAGTGATGTCTCTACCATTCTCAGTGGGATCCTTCCTGGTCTGGTCCTCTGCCACCTCCCAATTTCATATGCTTGTTTTTCCTCTCAGGCTCAGAGCTCAAATCTCATTAGCTGTTTTCCAGGCCCTTGTCCCTCTTGCCATAGAGAAGTTTCACCTGATGGTCCCTCTTTTTTTGTAATATTGTTTCATTTCCTTCTCACTAGCACTGTTCCTTTTCCTTTTTCCTCCGGGCTAGATCTTTATTTCTTCTAGTTTATTAACATATATTTACTTGCAGCATCATGTAAGTTTGAGGTGTATAATGTAATAATTTAACCTACATGCATCATGAAAAGATCATCACAATAAGTTTAGTGAACATCTACTATCTCGAATCAAATTGCCAATATCCGTTGGATTATTGAAAATGGAAGAGTTCCAGAAAAGCATCTACTTCTGCTTAATCAGATCAGATCAGATCAGATCAGTCACTCAGTCGTGTCTGACTCTTTGCGACCCCATGAATCGCAGCACGCCAGGCCTCCCTGTCCATCACCAACTCCCGGAGTTCACTCAGACTCATGTCCATCGAGTCAGTGATGCCATCCAGCCATCTCATCCTCTGTCGTCCCCTTCTCCTCCTGCCCCCAATCCCTCCCAGCATCAGAGTCTTTTCCGATGAGTCAACTCTTCACATGAGGTGGCCAAAGTACTGGAGTTTCAGCTTTAGCATCATTCCTTCCAAAGAAATCCCAGGGCTGATCTCCTTCAGAATGGACTGGTTGGATCTCCTTGCAGTCCAAGGGACTCTCAAGAGTCTTCTCCAACACCACAGTTCAGAAGCATCAATTCTTCGGCACTCAGCCTTCTTCACAGTCCAACTCTCACATCCATACATGACCACAGGAAAAACCATAGCCTTGACTAGACAAACCTTTTTTGGCAAAGTAATGTCTCTGCTTTTGAATATGCTATCTAGGTTGGTCATAACTTTCCTTCCAAGGAATAAGCGTCTTTTAATTTCATGGCTGCAGTCACCATCTGCAGTGATTTTGGAGCCCCCCAAAATAAAGTCTGACACTGTTTCCACTGTTTTCCCATCTATTTCCTGTGAAGTGATGGGACCGGATGCCATGATCTTCGTTTTCTGAATGTTGAGTTTTAAGCCAACTTTTTCACTCTCCACTTTCACTTTCATCAAGAGGCTTTTGAGTTCCTCTTCACTTTCTGCCATAAGGATGGTGTCATCTGCATGTCTAAGGTTATTGATATTTCTCCCGGCAATCTTGATTCCAGCTTGTGTTTCTTCCAGTCCAGCATTTCTCATGATGTACTCTGCATAGAAGTTAAATAAGCAGGGTGACAATATACAGCCTTGATGTACTCCTTTTCCTATTTGGAACCAGTCTGTTGTGTCCGGTTCTAACTGTTGCTTCTTGACCTGCATGCAAATTTCTCAAGAGGCAGGTCAGGTGGTCTGGTATTAATGCACCTTTATTTTGCAACTGCAAGTTTGTACCTCTTAATCTCTCTTATCTATTTCTTTTTACCTCCTCCTCTCCAGCAACTGCCTGTTTGTTCTCTGTATGTATAACTATGTTTCATTATGCTTGTTCATTTGTTTGATTTTTAGATTCCACACATAAGTGAAATTGTACAGTATCTGTCTTTCTCTCTCTGACTTGTTTCACTTGGCACAATACCATCTAGGTCCATTGATGTTTTCACAAATAGCAAGATTTTGTTCTTTTTTATGGCCAATGTTCCATTATATACAATATGTACCATGTCTTTTTTAATCCATTCGTCTCTTGATGGGCACTTGGGTTACTTCTGTATCTTGGCCACTGTAAATATTGCTGCAATGAACTTAGTGGTGCATATCTTTTCAAATTCATGTTTTTGTTTACTTCAGATAAACACCCAGGAGTGGAATTGCTAGATCATATGGTAGTTTTATTTTTAATTTTTTGAGGAACCTCCATATAGTTTTCCATAGTGGCTGTACCAATTTGCATTCCCATCAACAGTGCACAGCTGTTTCCTTTTCTCCATCCTCAACACTTGCTATTTATTGTCTTTTTAGTAATAGCCATTCTAACAAGCGTGAGGTAGTAGCTCCTTGTGGTTTTGATTTGTATTTCCCTGATGATTAATGACATTGAGCTTCTTTTCATGTGCCCGTTGGCCTTTTGTATGTATTTGGAAAGATGACTATGCATGTCCTCTGCCCATTTTTTTCTTTGAATTGTTTAGTATTTGGATGTTGACTTGTATTTTTTTTTTGTTCTCTGTATATTTTGTATATTAACCTCTTATCAGATATTTGCACTATCTTCTCCCATTCAGTAGGCAGCGTTTTAATTTTGTTGACAGTTTCCTTTGGTATGCAACAGCTTTGCAGCTTAATGTAGTGGCATTTGTTTATTTCTGCCTTTCCCCCCACTTTCTTGAGGAGACATATCCAAGCGAGATCTCTTGGAATCGATTCTGACTCTCCCTTCTTTCTATTTCTTCCCATATTCATCTCTCTACTCAGCTGATCACCAAGTACAATGGGGTCTACCTCTTGAATGTCTCTAGAATCTTGCCTCTCTATACCTACCTTTCCCCAAAAGGCCATCTCTCTCGTGTCTTCATTTAAACCTCATCTTCAGTTTATCCATCTATAGTTCATCAACAATATTATCATCAAAGTTATTTCAAAACAAATAGAAATTTGTTAATGCAACAATGGCTAAAACCTTTTTTCATTATACATTTTTTACAAGATAGTGTTTAAGATCCTTTGCATGGCATTTAACATCTCAGTCACCTCTTGCTATTTCGCCTGTGAATTGTTCACTCTGCTGCTGCTGCTGCTGCTGCTGCTAAGTCACTTCAGTCGTGTTCGACTCTTAGCGACCCCATGGACTGCAGCCCACCAGGCTCCTCCATCCATGGGATTTTCCAGGCAAGCGTACTGGAGTGGGATGCCATTGCCTTCTCCGTCTGATGATGCTAGTTATCCCCATTCTATTTGCTGCCCTCTGTGGTTTTACTAATGCTGATTCCTCTTCCATTAGTTTCTTTTTCATCCTTCTCTGACTGGGTAACTTCTTCACTCTTCAAATGTCACCTTCCTTGTGAAACTTCCCTGGAATCCCCAAGAAGAAATTAGTGCCTGTCCCATCTTTGGTGCTGCCACAGTATTATGAACATGTCATTGTAGCACTTATTATAATGAACAAGTAATATACATATGTGCACATATATATGAGTTTAGTTATTTTTACTTGTGTGTCTGCCCCCCTCACCCCCACTAAGTATAAACGTTGTGAAAAGAGGGATAACATGTTAGTTTTGTTTTCATCTTTACATCTCAGAGTTTAGTACAATGTTTGGAACTAGACCATGTGGGAGGGGTTTGAAGCATTTTTGTCAAGTCGAATTTAACAAATGGTTCTGTGCATTGGATGAACATTCTCCTCTTTAGAAAATGGGCAGAAACTGATGAAAAAATCTAGCTATCAAGGAACAGACCATGTGTATTTTTTTTTTTATCAGTGTTGAATGAATAGTTTGCTAAAATATTGAAAAGTGAAAACATGTTTGACTTTATTTGACATAATGTGTGCTGCAGGCATTAATAATGCCCCATTTAGAGAAGAATAAATAGAGCTTTTGAGAGGTTAGATACAGAAATCAAGTCCTCTTATTTTCCCTTCAGTTTCTCCACAGGCTTCGGAGATGAGGCAGAGCTGTGAGTGCAGTATTGATAGGCTGAAGCAGAGGAAAGGCACCATAGCAGTTAAGACAGGTGCATTCAGAGACATACTGGTTTTAGAGGAGAGAAATTAATCCACAATAAAGTCATAAAGGTGGCATTTCAGAGGTTATCCTGCAGCTGGAAAAATACATTTATTTATAATGTCAATTCATGGTATTTTCTTTTGAATGGTGAAATTAGTATTCAGTGATAAATGCATTTTGAGGGGTAAACTCAGTATGTGTTTGGCTCATGGGTAGTCTGATGAGAAATTTTTACTGCACTGCATGTCAAGGGTTAGGCATAAAAGCATTTCATTCTGATGTTAAAATCCACTTCAGTCAAGTAGATTGGAAATAATTATATTGTAGGACCAACTCACAATTTTCCAGTTTTAGAAAAGTCAGAATTATAAACAAAATTTGGGTTAGAGTAAGTGATTAGAAAATGATAAACATGGAATGTTGTTGTTGAGAAAGATTTTACATGCATCTAACTTACCCAGAGAAAACCGGGGCTCTGAAAAGTCAAGTGAGTTCATAACCAAGACTTGGCAGAACCCCAGGGAAGTGACTCCTTGTTAAATACTCCTTCCATCACCACAGACCTGATACCCCAGTAAGAATGGCCATACATACACTTCTAGCATTTTCTTATCTTTGGCCAATGGCTTTGATTTTTATCTGCTTTGAGAGTTTATTTTGGATAGGTTTTATCCAGTAATCTCTTGGACTGAGGAGCATTTGGCTAAATAGAGAGCTATGTTTTTCCTTAATATTCAAGCACCCCTATAAAATAATGTCAGCTTGGTAAAGTGTATATTTTTCCCCTGAAGACTTAGAAGAATATACCTCATCATTTTAAGAAGCTCTTCATAACATGATTTCTTGACCTTTTTGAGAGCACCTAGTGTGTAAGATGGTCCCTGCAACCTGCCAGAACAAAGTAGTTCCTTGTTCAAGCAGTTGAATTTAGCGTAGATGTGTATTTTGTTTTTGTCAAAGTCGTGTTTAATGTGGGAGAGTTAGGTCTATTTTTCCCACTGGAGCCTCCCTAATGAAATCCTGATTTAATAAATATTAGTAGGAGCCAACTTCACTTTCACTTTTCACTTTCACGCATTGGAGAAGGAAATGGCAAGCCACTCTGGTGTTCTTGCCTGGAGAATCCCAGGGACAGGGGAGCCTGGTGGCCTGCCATCTATGTGGTCACACAGAGTCGGACACGACTGAAGCGATTTAGCAGCAGCAGTAGGAGCCCTTGAAAGGCTTCCCTGGTGGCTCAGCGGTAAAGATTCTGCCCGTAGTGCAGGGGGTGCAGGAGATGTGGTTTGATCCCGGGGTTGGGAAGATCCCCTTGAGGAGGGCGTGGCAACCCACTCCAGTATTCTTGCCTGGGAAATCACATGGACTGTGGAGCCTGGTGGGCTATGGTTCATAGGGTCACAAAGAGTCAACACGACTGAAATGACTGAGCATGCACACACAAGCCCTTCAAACTTTCTACTCTGAGTGAAAAGAGGTAGAAACTGGGAAGAAAAGGGAAAAGGTATAGGTGCAGGGAGTGTGTCTGGGAATCAACACCCAAAGCCGCTTTCAACTCTCTGTCTAATGCTTGCAGAGTGCTGAATTGAAAAACATTTTCATGTTTTTTTTCAGTCATTTTGTTTTTAAAGCAGTCCTCAATGTTATTGTGAACGCCATTACGTAATGAAAACTAACACTCAGTGACGCTAGATAATAGTCCCTATGTGACACACCCAGCACACTTCAGAGCTGGAGCCTGGGCCATGGCTGAAGACTCCTAGCCCAGCGCTCTTTCCTCTCTCCCAGTTGTCAACATTTCCAGTAGACCCTCCAAAGATAACAGCATTTCAATTCTCATGCTGTTTCTCTGGAGCATTTTATTGAGCCCTTGGGGATTGAAAAGTGAATAGTTCAGTTTTTCAAAGGAGACTTTACATAACCCTTTTGTTTGGCTTATTCCAGGATTCCAGTGATCTTTTAGTAGGAGAGTTTCAGAGATGTTTGTGGAAAGGAAAATCACAGCCTTGACAAAAGCAATGTGTCAGATCTTTCCAATAAGAATCTGTTTCTCAAAAATATGGGTTAGGCTGTTTTGTTTCTTTGAATCTATCTCATCCACATTGCAACAACAATTACCAGCATGGTATCCCACCAAAAGAGAGAGCTATTTGGATGTTAATTTCCCAGTGATACTAACATCCAGATTTTCATTACGTACCAAGACTTTATGATTCTTTGCTGCTACTGCTAAGTCACTTCAGTCGTGTCCGACTCTGTGCGACCCCATAGATGGCAGCCCACCAGGCTCCCCCGTCCCTGGGATTCTCCAGGCAAGAACACTGGAGTGGGTTGCCATTTCCTTCTCCAATGCATGAAAGTGAAAAGTGAAAGTGAAGTCGCTCAGTCGTGTCCGACTCTTAGCGACCCCATGGACTGCAGCCTACCAGGCTCCTCCATCCATGGGATTTTCCAGGCAAGAGTACTGGAGTGGGGTGCCATCGCCTTCTCCTATACAATGAAGAAGATTTATTTTATACACACTGTCATTCTATTTCAGAAACTCAATTGTGTTTATATGCAAGAATACGATACATGCAATCATCCTTTCAAAATTCCCACATTTTTCTACACTAAATCCAATTTTTCATGTTATGAATAATTGAATTGCAATTATATATGTTTAAATAACAGGTGTATGTGTGTATTTAATGTGGTTTGTGTGTCAAAATTCTACATGTCAGCCTCTCATGTCTTTTCACTGTTGGTGGAGCTGAGCTTGATCACTTCTTAAGGTGATGATCACCTGAGCTGTCCATTATTGACCTGGATTATCCCTTTGTGATAAATAAGTAATCTATGGGAGATAGTCTGAGGCCATGTGAATAGACAAATAGTGTTCTTTCTCTATCTGTGGAAACAATGAGCCTGTGCTATTCTCGCAGACAATCTGCCTTCAGTTAACTCCACCCCAAAGCAACAGGGTCCTGAACAAAGGCAGTTTGTTTTAAGGTTCAGGCAGAGGGTCAGGGTTCCCCTGAGGTAGGCCATTAGGTGTGATTATAATAACAAAAACAACAAAAAGCCAAGGTTAACATCAAAGAAACAGATCCAACCTGCCAAAACCGACTCTTCCCTGTAACCAGACAGCATGTCCTAGGGGTTCTGGAGAACAAAAATAGACATTCGTCTTACATCTCCTTTGCTTAAACTATCTGTTGTAATTCAAGGTCTCAGGTATAAACAGAATCTTATCAGATGGCATATTTCAAGAATTTAGGGATTATTTCCCCAGGAACTGATTAAGGGCCAATTCTTTCTTTGGAATGTAAAGGGACTGAGGCATCTCAAGCCTACTGCGTTAACCCTTAAAGGCACATTGACATAAATACCCTCATTTTTCTTCGAATCCACAGTTTCTTTCTTTCTTTTAATTGGAGGCTAATTACTTTACAATACTGTGGTTTTGCCATACATTGACATGAATCAGTCACGGATGTACATGTGTTCCCCTCTCCCCCCTCTTCCCACACCACCCACCCCCACCACCACCAATCCCTCCCCATCCCATCCCTCTGGGTTGTCCTGTTTCATGCATTGAACTTGGACTGGTCCTCTATTTCACATATGGTAATATAAATGTTTCAATGCTATTCTCTCAAATCATCCCACCCTCATGGTCTCCCACAGAGTCCAAAAGTCTGTTCTTTATATCTGTGTCTCTTTTGCTGTTTCACTTATAGGGTCATTGTTACCATATTTCTAAATTCCATATATATGTGTTAGTATACTGTATTGGTGTTTTTCTTTCTGGTTTACTTCACTCTGTATAATAGGCTCCAGTTTCATCCACCTCATTAGAACTGACGCAAATGCTTTCTTTTTATTGGCTGAGTAATATTCCATTCTGTATATGTACCACAACTTTCTTATCCATTTGTCTGCCGATGGACATCTAGGTTGCTTCCATGTCCTGGCTATTATAAATAGTGCTGCAATGAACATTGGGGTACACGTGTGTCTTTCAGTTCTGGTTTCCTTGGTGTGTATGCTCAGCAGTGGGATTGCTGGGTCATAAGGCAGTTCTATTTCCAGTTTTTTAAGGAATCTCCACACTGTTCTCCATAGTGGTTGTAATTGCTTGCATTCCCACCAACAGTGGAAGAGGGTTCCCTTTTCTCCACACCCTCTGCAGCATTTATTGTTTATAGACTTTTGGATAGCAACCATTCTGACTGGCGTGAGATAGTACCTCACTGGTTTTTAATCAACAGTTTCTTAAGAAGTTTCCTCTCTTTTATCTCTATGGCCCTTTCTTCTCTATTGTAGTTGTGAGTCCTCCTAATGTCACCAATTACAGCTGAAAGCTGTGCATAATATTAGTGGTACAAGTGTGTCTTAGAAAAGAGATGTCATAATTTTATGAGGAAATATTAGATATATAAATGAATCAGCATCATCACTTCTAATGTCTGTTGGGATACTCAATGATAATTTCTGAGTTTTCTTCATATAGTGAAACTCATTTGTACCCTCGAAAACCAACATTCACTCTAAATTCAATTTTTCTTACTTAATTTGTTTCTGCTTTGTATAATCACTGGTTTCATAATATGATACTTTTGTTTTCTTTTAATGGCAATTTTGTGGTATTTCTGCTCCAGTAAAGCTTATGTAATGTTTTTGAGATGACTTAGAAACCCAGTCACCACTTAGAACAGTGATGTCCTATACAAATACAACCAAGGTCACAGTCACTCCACTGCAAATTAATTTAGGGATATAATTTGCTTGTAATTTAAACACAGCTTGTTTTCTAAAATACAAGTGTCTCAGGCAAAGTCTCTTTGACTTACAGATATTTTTACATAGCTATGTAAACCATTTGTTAAAACAAGGGACTTGATTTTTAATTCACTACTCATTTTCAGAATATTAGTGGATGATTTCATTCAGTGATTGTTTTCTGTTTATAATATTTTATAGATTTGTAAGATATGTTAGTAGTTACAGTTCTGATACACACATATCAAAATCCACTGTGACTTTTCTAGCCAGAAGAGTATTTACTTAGAGAAGTAAATAAAGAGCTCAACATTTCATTGAGAAGTCTGAAGAAACATGCCCTGACTGAGGGGTTCCCCAAGTAGCACTAGTGGTAAAGCATCCTCATGCAGTGCAGGAGACCCAGGTTCCATCCCTGGGTTGGGAAGATCCCCTGGAGGAGGGCA
The DNA here is from genome assembly GCF_032452875.1 of Bos javanicus. NCBI lineage: Eukaryota > Metazoa > Chordata > Mammalia > Artiodactyla > Bovidae > Bos > Bos javanicus. Next base: position 90,350,528 of record NC_083868.1, read on the forward strand.
TGGGAACCCATTCCAGTATTCTTGCCTGGAAAATCCCATGGACAGGGAGCCTGGCGGGCTACCGTCATAGCGTTGCAGAGAATCAGACATGACTCCAGAGACTTAGCATGCACACAGGCTCTGAGTGAACTACATCCAGAACCACAGTGTGGGACCATGCTGGCTACTAAAGGAGCTGCTGCCTCTGCTGAGGGCATAAAGCTGCTACTCAGGCAGCTGCCACCACAGTTATTGACACAGAACTTGCTGACTCGGCCAGCCTCAGTGCAGCACAAATAGGTGTCCTGCATCTTGCTTTCCTTGCTCCATGTAAATCCATCCTAGGTGAGTGCTTTCCTTTCAGAGTGACTCAGCCCTGAATCAAGGTCTTGCTCAAGAATACCTGATTGGTGGCAGTTGGAGAACATGCAGAATGCTAGCTGCAAGGAGATTGGGAAGTACAGTTTTCCAGCTTGCCTGCTTTGCTGTGCTGGAAGGTTAGAACAGGTGCTGAACCAGCAAACAAACCCACCATCTCTCACAGGAAGAAGGGATGTGAGAAGCCCATGCACTCATATCTGTGTCTTCCCATCCAACAAGTCAAATGCTATGCTTACAGAATCACCTATACCAAGCAGAGAATTTTCTCCTATCATTTAAGGATCTGAACAGATAGTTGCTTCCTAAGATGTGTTCAACTCCTGCTTTAAATCTTGCTTATAGTGGTGTGGGGTTTTCTGTTCTCTCTGAATAGCACTTGAGGTTCTCTAATGAAGTTGCTTTAATATTTTCAGTTTTTAAATAATTTTTTTTTGGCTGTGCTGGGTCTTAGTTGGGGCATGTGGAATCTTTAGTTGTGGCATGTGGGGTCTTAGTTCCCTGATCAGGGCATTGGACCCAGGCCTCCACATTGAAACCACTGAGTCTTAGCTATTGTATCACTAGAGAAGTCCTCTGAAGTTGCTTTAGAGATGGACAGTTGGGCATGGATGATGGGGACCCTGAGATAATATACTGCAGGCTAATGGATTGAGGTTTTAAAACAATTATCTGAGGAGAATGGTATGGTCCATCCTACACCATAAGCATTTGGCATTCTTTAGACCTCAGTTCTCCCTGCCACAATTTTGCATACTTTCTTCATCCTTTAAATGGAAAAAAAAATTATTGTTTGAGTGTTTTTCAAATTTGCATCCTTAAATCTCTACCTCCCCACAGGGGAAGCATGGTGGTGCTTTGTCTCATTTGTAGCTCACTGACTCTTCAACTCTGCCCTCCTCTCAAACATATGAAAACATTAGAAAGGTATTTCCTCTAAGGGTGTTGAAGTCTTAATCCCTTGAAGAAGGCCTTGCTGTGCCTTATTTGTTGTCTTTAATATTGAAGAATTTTGGCAACTTATTTAAATTCCCTTGCTACCAATTTCCACTCAGTAGCAGCAGAAATGCCCTGGAAATAAGTTTGGTCACTGGGGGGCAGTTCAGATAAATGAGTATAATTTCTGTGCTACCAAGAGACCCATAGTAAATATAACTATTAAACATTATGATGTATTCAATAAAGTATCTAGGAAATTTGGAGCCTAAAATACTGTATTTTTCTTGGATTCCATTTCTGGGTCTAAAAATTTTACGTAACTAAAAATACAAATCACCGTGCTGGTTTTGGCAGATTTATCTCCAGCCGTTGTTGATATAGGAAACATGTATCCAACTGAGTTTCACAAATAGACTTGAAATAATTTAGTTTAGAGCACAACATTCCATTTAACCAAGAGCGCTGCTGTGAAGGGAAGATGTTACCCGTTTTCCAAGTGTTCTCCTGCTGACATTTACACTCTTGTATCTGTGAGCCCAGTGATGCCTTTACAGCCCAGCTGCAGATATCAGAACTAACTTTCCAAATGAGCTTGATTATTCAAGTAGAATTATGTGTTCAACTATAATTCCTTTCATTGTGTAATCTGTAGAAAAAAATGTGGCACATGAATGCATGGAGTGGCATTTTAATTGAAAAGAAATGTACACCAGAAGGACTGAAACAGTATGACGTATATTAGAGTAAACCAGAGCCTAATTCAGATTTTGTTTTCAAATAATATCCTTTATACATTTCCTTGTAAATGACATGGTCAAAAGGAACTCATGCATATTTGTATCTTTAGCAACTCAATCTGTGTTTTATCCTTGGGCAGCTTGGTTTTTTTTTTGAAAGAATCATTTTTGAGATGTCAGTTATTTCAAAATTTTCTCACCGCTTATTGAACTCATCACTTTTATGAGACAGGGAATAAAGAATTTTCTTGTCTCCAAAGGTGATGTACTTCATTTTGGTTTAGAGTATTTATTTGGATTGTCTTTTCTATAGGTGGCTGAGATATATTCCATTTAGCTGGCATTTGCTTTTTCTCTTTCTATTATGTGGGTGGCAAAAGCATACTCAGAATATAAGTCCGAAGGCTAAAATCAATTTCCAGTTGTAAGTGATTTTATGTTCAAATTAAGTAATTTGATTCATTTCCACATCCCCTCTGCCAATGTTTAAGTTGAGAGAAGCTGTGTATCATATTTATTAGTTGAATATTATGTGTTTCTAAATATTTGTGCATTTTAAATAATGTTTAATGGAACTTGAAGACGTTAAGGGGTTTTCCTTCACAGGTGCCACAATTTATTACAAAGCTATAATAATTAAAACTGTGGCATTGGCAGAAATTTAAATAACTAGGGCAATAGAAAAGAAGAAAGTGCTGAAACACATCTATGCGAATAGGGAAGATTTTTTGTTAAAAGACATAGATGGCTTTGCTAATCAGTGGGAGAAAGATAGAATATTCAAAACCTCTGTAGGATAATTATCCATGTGGAAAAATCAGCTTGTATACCCTTTTCACATGATAATAAACACAGACCAGGTAGATATAAGTGTGAAGGATAGACTTTAAAATCTTACATAGAAAATATAGAATTCCTGTATGACCCTGGGATAGGGAAGGATTACCTAAGGAAACAAAGATTCACGTAATTAAAGAAATGAATAATAAATTTAACTTCATTAAAATGAAGAATTTCTTTTCATTATAAAAACACCATGAAGAAAGTAGCAATCAAAAAGCTAAGAAAAAACATTTGCAAAGGGAGAAAATTGAAAAGAATTATGTATGCAGAATATACAAAGTATCTGTCAAGTCAATCATAGAGAAACAGGCAGAAGACCTGAACAGACATTTTATAGAAGGCTTAAAAAGATCTGTAAATACAAAAGGATGCCTAGTCTCATTACTAATAGGGAAATGCTAATTAAAATCATAATGTGGTAAGCCTTATACCTATTGGAGTTGTTTTTAAAAATGAATATATGGATGCTATTTTGGACACTAGAGTAGAAATAGATTAAAAGCATTGTTAAATTCATAACAGCTTTTTACTTTTCAGTGGCTCTTGAAAAGTACAATTATAATCATTCAGGTAACAAATTAATATTTTTTACTCTAAGAACTGTTTCTCATAGTCAACAAGACAATGCCCTAGGCTGATTTCTAGTCCAACTTAATGCAGATAAAGAAAGTATGGTTCAATAAATTGGTTCAAGTTGTACCCAGGTCTTCTTAACCCTAGCCTGACTGAGAGTTTTATTGCTGCAGAATAAAATCCTAACTTTTCTGTGTTCTTGGAAAGACTGTGTAATCTCTCCAACTGGTGTTTCCATTCTTAGCATCCACTAATTTTACACTCCATCTCTGGATTTAGCACAGCTAGCCTCTCCTTAATTTTTTGAATGTAAATTCTGTATTTCTCCTGGCTTCTTCTGTCATACTATACAAATTCCAGCTACTGTACAATTTGACCTCTCTATCACCTGCCTGAGCCTCCCCGCCAACTTAGTTTTTCCTATCTCTGAACTCTAATAAGCATTTCTTCATCATTCTAAAGGCAGTTGTCATGTGACATTGTACATGGGGTATTGTTTTCATAAATTTGGTAGCTTTTCATTGAGTCCTTATTGTGTGTATGTATTTATTATTTTTTGGCTGTGCTGGGTCTTTGTTGCTGTGCTTGGGCTTTTTCTAGCTGTGGTGAGCAGGGGCTATTCTAGTTGCGGTGTGCAGGCTTCTCTTTGCAGTGACTTCTCTTGTTGCAGAGCATGGGCTCTAGGGCACGTGGGCTTAGAGTAGTTGGCAGCACTCGGGTTCGATAGTTGCAGTGTGTGGGTTATAGAACTCAGGCTCAGAAGTTGTGGCACATGGGTTTATTTGCTCTGTGGCATGTGGAATCTTCCTGGACCATGGATCAAACCTGTGTCACCTGCCATTGGCAGGCAGACTCATATCCACTGTGCCACCAGGGAAGTTCAAGTCCTTATGTTTTAAATACTGAGAAGTCATCAGTACTTAAGAATCACGTGATCTCCTGTTTTGTAGATTTGATAACCCAGTACATTTTATTTTTCTAAACATTTCCTCTTTCCTCTAAGTTTTTGCAAGTGCCTCATGGGATGAAACTTGATCTTTATCCTAGAATAGTTTCTGCCACTGAGAAAGCTCAAGAAATAGGTGTCAAATTATATTCTCCAGAAAAGAAGTAGGTTGTTTTTTTTTTTTTCTCTCCAGCGCCTATTTTATTTTTCCTTGATGATTTCTTGATTTTATTAGTTTAATGTAGCTTTCAATGAATTAAAACTTTTCGGTGGTTCAGTGGAAACTGTAGCATTGATTTTAGTACATTGGAACTATTTTTAATTACCGACCAGTGCTAAGCTTTATTATTGCAATGGGAAAAAAAAAAAAAAACCCAAAAGATGAGCCATGAATGGTGCTTTATATCAAAGAAAAGCAAAATCTAATGGTAGGAAGAGGGAAGTGGTACCTTCTTGCCATGCAATGACCCTAAAAATGAAACAAAGTAATAGAAGCAGAGCCATCGTAATGAGAAGGCTTTATTGGAATGGCCCTTTGAATTATAGAGATCATTTTAATGACCATGCAAGCTCTATATTCAGTGGTATATACAATTGTGCAGTTAATGAGAATACTCAGGAGCTTTAGTTTTTTAAAAAACTGTGGTAACAGATAAAAGCCTCATTTTGATTTCTGTCTGTTCTGAGGTTTATTATATATTCTGTGGTGCAAAAGTATTTGAAGTTTTTCCAGAGAATGCTATTTGCTCCAGCATCGAAAGATGCTGGAATGTGCTTATTGGTGATGGTCTCTGGTAACTGATAATTGAATTATTACCAAAATAAGCAATGTGGCATAGAACAGTTTCTTCCATTTTACCATGTTTTAGTCACTGAAGGGAAAGTTACTGACTTTGCATGCAGTCCAACAAAGGTAACCTTAGCTTTAGGTGGCAAATGGACAGATGTCTGGATGGTATCATTTTATTAAACACAAGAAAGTCTTTCTGTCACTGAAGCATTTCCCCTCACTTGCAGAAACCTGGAGGATTTATTTATTTATTCATTTATTAAACAGTTGCATTCAAGCTGTCATTAAGCATTTATGTAGGAAAGGCTTAAAATGTGGGTTCCTTCAAGGAGGGTGCCATATGTTGAAGGAGAGGCAGTGACCCTTGATTCTGCAGAAGTTTGTCCTGGGTCTTAATCAGAGACCACTTGATTGTGAAGCACCTAATTTTCTCTAACTAGTTTTATAAAAATAAGAGAGTATTCATAAAGATCGGGCAATCTCTTGTAGAATTCAGTGATAGGAAGTAAATTTGGGATTTGCTTGCTATGGCAGTTTCAAGGAGAACATTTATAATTAGTGCAGAGGTAAAATAATGGGATTTATTATGGCCTAGGGGCTAGAATTTCATCTCCAACCCTTGTATGGACTTGAGGGAGAACATGTATCCAGTTTGCCTGGGAGCGACCTCAATTTTGTCTTTTATCCTTGAGGAATTACGTTAGTCTCTTCTTTTGCTCTCAAAGAAGTCCTGGTTTAGTAGATGATAGTGGATTCTCTAAAGCAACATGTGGGCTTCCCAGGTGACTCAGTGGTCAGTAATCTGCCTGCAATGCAGGAGACACGGGTTTGATCCCTGGATCAGGAAGATCCCCTGGAGTGGAAAGTGGCAACCCACCCAGTATTCTTGCCTGGAGAATTCTATGGACAGAGGAGCCTGGTGGGCTACCATCTGTGAGTGTTGCAAAGAGTTGGACATGACTGAGCAACTGGGTACACATGCAAAGCACCACGTAGATCCTAACTTTAGAACTTGTGAATGTTACCTTATAAGGAAAAAGGGTCTTCATAGGTGTACATTATTAAGCATTTTGAAAGGAAGAGGCTATTCTGGATTATTTCAGTTTGCCCCACATGCAATCACAAGTCTCCTTAAAATGGAGGCAGAGGGCTACTTGGCAAACTGAGATGGGCGTCAGGGTGTCATGTAGCCACAAACCAAGGGATACTGGGGGCCACCCGAAGCTGGAAGAGGCAAGAAACTGATACTTTTTTAGAGTCTCTGGAGGGAAGGTGGCCTTGCTGCTGCCATGATTTTGGTACAACGATGCCGATTTCAGATTTCTGACCTCTGGAACTGTGAGAAAATACATTTCTGTTGTATTCAGCCATAAAGTTTGCAGTAATTTGGCAGCCCTAAGGAACTAATTCACCTGGCTTGGAAGGCAAGTTGTGTGGTTACTCCACTTTATCAAAGCTTAAAAGTTACCTGTTCTCATCCCTTACTTCTTGCAGGCTGTCCTGGTCATGCCTCTCTGGATCTCTTTGTTCTTCCTTCTCTTAGAGGAACAGACTTTCTTTACTTAATTTGCTGACCTTCCCAAAAAGTTTTCTGGCTTCAAATATCCTCGAGTCCGAGAGGTCAAGTATCTGAGTCTAATTGACCCATTTTTCTCAGTGTGCCAGTTCTAATTTCCTAGGGAAGAAAGTGAGATTGGCTCAAATCTGTTTCCACATTAGTTCTTCATGTGTTAGTTTTTTTTTTTTCTTTAAATCCAATCAGCGGTGATGAATGGTGGGGAGAAGTCACATAATAACAGAAACACACTTGAGATCAAGGCCCATTTCTTTGAAGATTTGTATTTGTGGTGGGTAGCTTAAATGAGGGCCCCTCCCAGTGGTGCTAGTGGTAAAGAACATGCCTGCTAACTCAGGAGACATAAGAGAAGTGGGTTCGATCCCTGGGTAGGAAAGATTCCCTGGAGTAGGAAATGGCAACCTGCTCCAGTAAGCCAGGGCAAAGAAAACTCCTCCAAAAGTATCCACTTGTTAAAAATTAACCCAGGAACTTTCCAATGCTCCTGAATATTTATTGCTATAATCAGGAGGAGTTTTTAGATCAAAAAGAAAGGTTTTAATTTGAAATTCCTTGATGATGTTTTTCCTTACATATTTCATGTCTGAAGTTTTCTGAGTTGAAGTTCAGAAAATACTAATTTTCTTGAAACCTTCTTTGAATATCAAATTAATCATATAATCTTCCTTTTATAAAATGAAAAAGAATTTCTTTGAGATTTTTGTTGGTCTGTTTGCATTCCATTATGCTGTCATTAACTCACTGGATAGTGTAATTGATTGAGAAATGTATTGGAGACAATTGTTAACTTTGGAAGTTCCTGAACTATGTTTCCTTTGAGACAATATAGATATCAACTTCTATTACTAGTAAGTATTCAATAAATGGGCTTCCCAGGTGGCTCAGTGATAAAGAATCTGCCTGCCAACTCAGGAGATGTGGGTTCAGTCCCTGGGTCAGAAAGATCCCCTGGAGAAGGAAATGGCAACCCACTCCAGTATTCTTGCCTGGAAAATCCCATGGACAGAGGTGGATTACCGTCTGTGGGGTTGCAAAGAATCAAACATGACTTAGTGATTAAAGAGCAGCAGCAGCAGCAGTTCAATAAATGGAACTTACTCCTGTCCAGCTGCTCCTCGTACCTTTTCAGAGAGGTCCCTTGTGCCGAGGGAATATGCACATGTGTCACCCCATTTTGCCATGGATGTAGCCAGCATTGTAGCCCATTGCATCCCTTTGTGTCATATCTTTCCTTGTCTTCCTTCTCTTTTTTCCTTTATTCTCACCATTGTAGATCTATGCCTCCTAAATAAAGTATTAACATTTTATTCTTACCTCAGAGGACCCAGAATTTCTTAAAAAACCTAGGCCAAGACCATACCCAATACCTTTCTTGTGATTGAAGAGAATTCAGTCTTTTGACTTCAAGTTATAGCTTCATTATGTGTATCTTCTTTTGGTATATCTTTCTGATATGTAAGAATCCAATGGTGGATTTTCATGCTCTAAGTTAGTGACTGGGAAAATCAAACATATAATCTAAATCTCCTAGTATACCTAATCAGGTTCTATATCATCTGCTGTCAGACCAAAAGAAAAAAGCAAGCAAGAAAGCAACAGCAGTAATAACAAAAGTGCTGCTGCTGCTAAGTCACTTCAGTCGTGTCCGACTCTGTGCGACCCCATAGATGGCAGCCCACCAGGCTCCCCCGTCCCTGGGATTCTCCAGGCAAGAACACTGGAGTGGGTTGCCATTTCTTTCTCCAATGCATGAAAGTGAAAAGTGAAAGTGAAGTCGCTCAGTCATGTCTGACTCTTAGCGACCCCATGGACTGCAGCCTACCAGGCTCCTCCATCCGTGGGATTTTCCAGGCAAGAGTACTGGAGTGGGGTGCCATTGTGGTAGCCTAGGTTAATAGTGGTTTGAATTTTAATAGATAAGGGGCTCAGGAACCAAGAAAAATACATCCACAAAAGTATATAGGGTTATTTATAAAAATAGGATAAACTCATTATATTTTCATACTAAGACAGATTTTATATGCTCTTAGAGCCTTTATGTTTCTTTGTGTGGAAATGCTGCTGCGGAGCTGCCTGTATGCCCAGTCACGTCCAATTCTTTGTGACCCCATGGACTGTAGCCCGCCAGGCATCTCTGTCTATGGGATTCTCTAGGCAGGAATACTCAGAGAAGGCAATGGCACCCCACTCCAGTACTCTTGCCTGGAAAATCCCATGGACGAGGAGCCTGGTAGGCTGTAGTCCACGGGGTCGCTAAGAGTCAGACATGACTGAGACTTCATTTTCACTTTTCACTTTCACGCATTGGAGAAGGAATTGGCAACCCACTCTGGTGTTCTTGCCTGGAGAATCCAGGGAAGGCGGAGCCTGGTGGGCTTCCATCTATGGGGTCACACAGAGTCAGACACGACCGAAGTGACTTAGCAGCAGCAGCAGTCAAGAATACTGGAGTGGGTTGCCATTTCTTCCTCCAGGGGATCTTCTAGACCCAGGGACTGAACCCAGGTCTCCTGCATTTGGCAAGTGGATTCTTTAGCACTGAGTCACTTGGGAAGCTCTTACATGGAACTACATGTACTTTGAAACTTACTTTGTAAAATCTCTTGAAATATTTCAAAGTACTGCAAAATCTAGGCACATTTATAAGTAGAATGAAATCTTGGCTTAAAGCTGACAGGAGTTTGAACTGCATGGAAAAACAAACACATTTCTTGTTTTCCTTGAGCCCTCATGACTTCAGGGTTGATGCGACTCTGAATAACTAGCAATTTTATCCTTGAGTTTAAGAGAGAATGCCCTATCCTTATAATTGTTGAAGGTAACCTTGTACTAGCAAGAAAAGAAAATAGCAATAACTAATCTGCTATCCAAACCCCACATAATTACTTTTTTTTGTGGCTATGCTATGTGGCTTGTGGGATCTCAGTTCCCCAACCAGGGATCGAACCTGGGCCATGGCAGTGAAAACCCAGAATCCTAACCACTAGACCACCGGGGAACTCCTAAACCCCATGTAATTAATAATCCACATATATAGAAGGAGCTTCCCAGGGGGAACTAGCGGTGAAGAACCCACCTGCTTGTGCAGGAGACATAAGAGATGCCAGTTCCACCCCTGGTTTGGGAAGATCCCCTGAAGAAGGAAACGGCAACCCACTCCAGTATTCTTGCATGGTAAATCCCACAGACAGAGGAGCTTGGTGGGCTACATTCCATGGGGTTGTAAAGAGTCAGACATGACTGAAGCAAATTAGCATGTATATAGAAGAACTGTGTGAAAATGAGTATTATAACATGAATACTCTGTCAACTAAGACCTAAGGAATAGAGTTAATGCCAGTCTTGCCATTGTGAGCAGTGTGACAGTGCTCATGGTCTGATTATGAAATGACAGCTAAACTGAGGGTTTTGTATGCTCAATTTTAAAGGCTTATTGTCTAAAATGTTAGTGTGCGTGCTGAGGAAGTTTAGCGTTTCGAATGGTTGATTCTCAGATACTAAATTATTATCTGCGAAATGCCGAGAAACAGTCTTCCTTGAACACTGCCAGTGTTTTCTGTTTGAAACTCTAGTAAATTGTATTGGGTGTCATGTTATTCCAACTGGAAATCCTTGACATCGATCTGGGGTGAAGAAGGTTAGCATTTGAAGACAGACTTCAGCTTTGCTTGCTGCTAAGTATGCTTTAGGTAATTTATACAAAACTGTGGGGAATGTGATCTATATCATCATATATAAGAAAATTTATTAGCGGTGCAATACTGAATGTTTATATGCGCTGCTCACCTTCACATTGACTACTTTGTCACTTTCTTTGTACATATGTATCTTACCATTACTCGTTTCTTCCTGTGCTTTGCTTAGCTTTATTCCTTCTTTTTTTTTTTTTATTAAAAAATTTATTTATTTGGTTGTGCTTCCCTGGTGGCTCAGAGGTTAAAGCATCTGCCTCCAATGCAGGAGACCTGGGTTCAATCCCTGGGTAGGGAAGATCACCTGGAGAAGGAAATGCAACCCACTCCAGTACTCTTGCCTGGAGAATCCCATGGACAGAGGAGCCTGGTAGGCTACAGTTCGCGGGGTCACAAAGAGTTGGACACGACTGAGTGACTTCACCAGTTCTTCGCTGTGGCACCCAGGTTCTTTGATCTTCATTACTGCAAATGAACACTTAGTTTTGGCATATCCGATCTAGTTCCCTGACCAGGGATCAAACCCAGGCCCTATGCATTGGGAGTGCAGGGTATTAGCCACTGAACCACCAGGGAAGTCCCCTGATAACTTTAGACAATAGATAATACTTAATCAAAACATAATCAATAAAACAAATAGTTAAGAAGAAACTAATATAATCACTGATATAGTAGAATTTTGGCATCTGATGTTCATTCTGGATCTAATTTATTGTATGATTCTGGAAAAGTTCACTTAACTCTTTGGCATCAGTTTTCTTATCTGTAAAATAGGCATTATCATACTTGATCTATATTTTTCACAGATAGTATGATGATCAATGGGCTGATTGCTATGGATGCCCTTTGAAATTTAAAAGGTTTTGGTCACAGGCAAGATATTATGGAACCTTAGAATTACAGAATTTTGGAGATGAAAGAAACCACAGAGAACACAGTGGAGTTGTTCTCAATCCTAGTGTAGAAGCAAACTGCTGCATTGCAACCAAGTAGCGTGAGTTAAAAGACTCCACTGCAAACAATAAGAAATAATTTCCATTTCTACCTGTGAAAGAGTAGCTGCTTGAAGACTTTTACTCCTACTGAAAACAAATGAAAAATTGAAAGACATAAATATATTGGTGTCACTAATGTGTGTGAACAAAATGTGTAAAAATGTGCAAGGCATATTAGCATAGTCAAGAGTATGTTTTTAAAAAACACATATTTTTGCTCACACAGGGTCTTTCTTGTTGCACACAGGCTTCTCTAGATATGGAGCAGGGGTACTCTCTGGTTGCAGTGCATGGGCTTCTCATTGCACAGACTCTAGGCTCACAGGCTTCAGTAGCTGCAGCACATGGGCTGAGTTTTTGTGGTACCCTAGCTAGTGGAGATATGGAATTCCAGTTGAGCTACTTCAAATCCTAAAAGATGATGCTGTGAAAGTGCTGCACTCAATATGCCAGCAAATTTGGAAAACTCAGCAGTGGCCACAGGACTGGAAAAAGTCCATTTTCATTCCAATCCCAAAGAAAGGCAATGCCAAAGAATGTTCAACCTACCGCACAATTGTACTCATCTCACGTGCTAGGAAAGTAATGCTCAAAATTCTTCAAGCCAGGCTTCAACAGTACGTGAACCATGAACTTCCAGATGTTCAAGCTGGATTTAGAAAGGGCAGAGGAACCAGAGATCAAATTGCCAACATCCTCTGAATCATTGAAAAAGCAAGAGAGTTCCAGAAAAACATCTAATTCTGCTTTATTGACTATGCCAAAGCCTTTGACTGTGTGGATCACAATAAACTGTGAAAATTCTGAAAGAGATGGGAATAACAGACCACCTGACCTGCCTCTTGAGAAATTTGTATGCGGGTCAGGAAGCAGCAGTTAGAACTGGACATGGAACGACAGACTGGTTCCAAATAGGAAAAGGAGTACGTCAAGGCTGTATATTGTCACCCTGCTTATTTAACTTATATACAGAGTACATCATGTAAAATGCTGGTTTGGAGGAAGCACAAGCTGGAATCAAGATTGCTGGGAGAAATATCAATAACCTCAGATATGCAGATGACACCACCCTTATGCCAGAAAGTGAAGAACTAAAGAGCCTTTTGATGAAAGTGAAAGTGGAGAGTGAAAAAGCTGGCTTAAAACTCAACATTCAGAAGACTAAGATCATGAAATCTGGTCCCATCACTTCATGGCAAATAGATGGGGAAACAATGGAAACAGTGACAGATTTTATTTTGGGGGGGCTCCAAAATCACTGCAGACGGTAACTGCACCTGTGAAATTAAAAGACACTAACTCCTTGGAAAAAAAGCTATGACCAACCTAGACAACATATTAAAAAGCAGAGACATTACTTTGCCAACAAAGTTCTATCTAGTTAAAGCTATGGTTTTTCCAGTAGTCATGTATGGATGTTAGAGTTGGACTATAAATAAAGCTGAGCACTGAAGAATTGATGGTTTTGAATTGTGTTGGAGAAGACTCTTGAGAGCCCCTTGGACTGCAAGGAGAGCCAACCAGTCAATCCTAAAGGAAATCAGTCCTGAATATTCATTGGAAGGATTAATGCTGAAACTGAAACTCCAGTACTTTGGTCACCTGAAGTGAAGAACTGACTTGCTGGAAAAGACCCTGATGCTGGGGAAGATCGAAGGCGGGAGGAGAAGGAGACGACAGTGGGTGAAATGATTGGATGGCATCACTGACTCAATGGACATGAGTTTGAGCAAGCTCCAGGAGTTGGTGAAGGACAGGGAAGCCTGGTGTGCTGTAGTCCATGCGGTTGCAAAGAGTCGAACACGACTGAGCAACTGAACTGAATGGAAGCTTTAGTTGCTTTGTGGCATGTGGAATCTTCCTGGACCACCGATTGAACCCATTTCCTTGCATTGACAGGTGGATTCTTATCCACTGTAACACCAGGGTAGTCCAAGAGCGTTTGGCAATAGTCAGTGACTTGTTTAATTGTAGTGTAGCGTAATTATGGGAGATAAAACTGGATATAAGGTTGATATCAGATGATGAAATATTACAAATCCAAGACTAGTCAGTTAAAAAATATTAAAAGAATTATAACTCACAAGATAGTAATGAGAATAAAATAGCATCCTAAAATTACTCACTTAATTCAAAAGAATACATGAAAAGAGGAAAAAGAATAAAAAAAGATTGCAAAAATCGAAAACAAATGGTAAGATAGTGAGTTTAGATTCAATGTTATCAGTAATTGCAATGAATGTAAATTCTTTAAATGATTCAATTAAAAAGCTTTAATTGGCCAACTGGTTAAAAAAAATAAGACTCATTATATGAATTCTACAAGAACTGAATTGAAAAACAATAGATTAAAAGTAAAGGACAAGGAAATATATACCATATAAATCCTAATGATAAGAAAACTGAAATGACAGTATAAGCATCAAAGTAAATTTCTAAACATGGAATATTATCAATGAAAAAGAGGAAGAATTTATAATAATGAAGTGTTCAATTCATGAGTAAGCTGCAGACATCTCAAATACGTATTCATTTAATGACAGTGTCAAAATATATGAAACAAAAACTTGTAGAACTCAAGGAAAAGAAAGACAAATCCACAGTGATAGTTGGCAATTTCAGCACACCTCTCTCCTTGTTGATAGAAGAATGAAAATTGGTAAAGACATACAGGATTTGTAATGTTTTCAATGAAAATGACCTGCTGCTGCTGCTAAGTCGCTTCAGTCGTGCCCGACTCTGTGTGACCCCATAGATGGCGGCCCACTAGGCTCCTCTGTCCCTGGGATTCTCCAGGCAAGAATACTGGAGTGGGTTGCCATTTCCTTCTCCAATGCATGAAAGTGAAAAGGAAAGTGAAATTGCTCAGTCGTGCCCGACTCTTAGCGACCCCATGGACTGCAGCCTACCAGGCTCCTCCGTCCATGGGATTTTCCAGGCAAGAGTACTGGAGTGGGGTGCCGTTGCCTTCTCTGGAAAATGACCTCCCTGATAGTTATTGAATATGCCACCCCACAACAGAATACACATTGTTCAAAAGTGTATGTGGATGTTTGTTGGACCATTCAAACCAGTCTCAATTTCAGAGAATTGAAATCATACAAAGTATGCTCTCTAATCTCAGTGGGATTAAATTAGAAACAAATAACAGTAAAACATAATTAAAATTCAGAAATTAAATAGTATACTTCTAAATAACCCTTTGTCAAAGGAAAAAGAATAATAGGAAAAATTTGGCAATATTTTAAACAGAATGAAAATCAAGCATAGTAAAATCTATATAATGCAGTTAATATAGTGGTTGCAGTGTTTAAAATGTTGTTTATCCCAGGAAAGTCACTGAATTGATGTTAAAAAAAATTAGTCATTGTAATTCGTCATATTAACATGTTAAAGAAGAAAATCCATATGATCAATTTAACAGATGCCAGAACAAAGGTATTAATATTTGACAATTTGGTAAACACTCAGGAAAAATGCATGGGCTTCCCTTGTGGCTCAGCTGGTAAAGAACCTGCCTGCAATGTGGGAGACCTGGGTTTGATCCCTGGTTGGGAAGAACCCTTGAGAAGGGAAAGGCTACCCAGTCCAGTACTCTGGCCTGGAGAATTCCATGGACTGCATAGTCCATGGTGTCACAAAGAGTCTGACACAACTGAGTGACATTCACGAGAAAAATGCACAGTTGAAGAGACTTCTCTCAACCTGATAAAGGGCTGACATCATTATCAATGGTGAAAGATCAAATGCTTTTATGGTCTTTTTTATACTTTTATGATCAGGAATGAAGCATGATTGCCTGATATCATCGTGTCTATTCATGTTCTACTAGAGGTCCTAGTCGGTGAATAAGGCAAGAGAAAGAAAGAAAACCCATTAAGATTGGAAAGGAGAAAATAAATTTGCCTTTATGAAAGGATAATATCATGAATGTTGAAAATCCTAAGTGATTTACAAAAAAGCAAGGTCACAGAATACAAGGGTAATATACAAAAAATGTATTTTTGTATACTGAACATGATCTATCTGAAAATGAAAAAGAAAAAAAAGTTTGTATTAACATTCAAAACATAAAAATATTTGGGGAAATTTTAACAAAATGTGTAAAAGACCCATACATTGAAAACCAAAAGTATTGTTAACATATTCAAGAAATTGTTAACATATTGTTAACAATTTCAAGAAGATAAATAAATGGTAATTTATATTGGATTCATGACTCAGTATTGTTAAGATATCAATTCTGCCTGAATCAATCTATAGACTTGCTGCAATTTTTACTAGTTGCTCATCAAGTTTATTTTCAGAATTTTACCAAATTCTGATTCTAAAATTTATATGACAATTCAAATAACTTCTAGTAGCCAAAAACAATTCTGAAAAAGTACAAAGCTGTAGAACTGCTGCCTGATTTCGAAGATGTTCTGTAATTTTACAATAACCACTGCCATGTAGTACTGGCATTCAGTGAAGCATAAAGATTAGTGGAACAGACTAGCCTTGAGAAATGGACCACAGATATATGGCCAATTAATTTTTAACAAGGGTGCCAGAACAATCCAATGAGAAAGCAAAGTATTTTCAATTAATGTTGTTGGGACAACTGGATATCCAAAAAATTAAACCCAATTCTTAGCTTATACAAATTAACTTGAAATGAATTATAGAAAGAAAAACAGAAACTCTAAAACTTCTAGAAGAAAACATAAGAGAAATCTTTCTGACCTTGGGTAAGCTATTTCTTAAATAGAATACAAATGGCACAAATCATAAAAAAAATCTTCAAATTGAAATTCATCAAATTGAAAAATTATATAAGGGCCAGGTGTTAAAATATTTTGGGCTCTATAAACCTCACTGTCTCTGCAACATTTCATATCTGCCACTGTAATATTGTAGAAGCCATAGAAGTTATGTAATGGACAGGGGTGGTTGTGTTTCAATAAACCTTTATTTACAAAAAGACAGGCGGTGTACAGGATTAATGGGTTGCAGTAAGCTAACACTTGCTCTAATTTGACAAAAACTCCATCTCAAGGCTCAGCAAGATGATTTCCTCAAAATAATAAAATGACTAAAAGGTAGAAGTAGGACCAAATCCCAGTTTCTTCCCAGTTCATCCTGTTATCCTTTTATCAGTAAAGTTGAAGGTAAGATTCTCTTCAGCAAATAACTAAGCAGCAATGTAACTGTAGACACTCCAACACTGACTCAGAGTATTTTCTTATGTTTAATACTTTAATACCTCTCTCTTCTTAAATGGAGGAAATTAAAAATAAGCAATTTTGTATTCTTTTTCCCTTATATTATTTGAAAGCCTATCCTCATTGAGGCATCATTCACAAGATTTGAGAAGTGACTTTATAGTGATGTGAACATTTTATTTAAGTCTATTAACAAATAGAATCATGGCAGTTATTCATATTTTGACGTGATTATTGCAGAGAAAATCACCCATTAAGTTATTATATGAAAGGGAACATGACAGGCATGCATCACAGGATCTTTTTTCATAAAAATGAAGACTTCAAAGAGAAAAAATAGAAAGAGATTAAATATGCCTTTGCTTTGTGTCACTTAAAAAGCCTGCTGTGTTCAAGTGAAGCAGAAATGCATGAGTGAACTGCTATACTGCAGTTTTAGAAAGGGAAATTTCTGCATATTGAGACTAGAATAAACCAGATACTATGTGAGGGGTTTTATTTATATTTTCACGTTTTTTCTTCATAGCATTACTTGCAGGTGAGTCTAATTGTCTTTATTATATGCATGAAGAAACTGATATTCCAGGAAATTCAGTAATTTAATACAGTTTGATAAAACTGGTAAAGGTGTGGACCCATCAACTAAAACCCAGGTCTGTTAGACCATACAATTTGTGATTTGAAGTTTGTGCATCTGGGAAAGAAAATGAAAAAAACTGGGAGAGTTTTATAGAGATCCATTTTGAAATATGCTCACAATGTTAAACAATGAATCCAAAATACGTAATTATACCACAAACACTTGCAATGCCCTTTATTTCACATTATAGAGAATTTCAGAGAGCCTCAGTATTCTACGAGTTCTTTTATGTTTGTATTCAAGGGGAGGGGAGAAAAAAGTAATTACCGCAAGTGTAATTTTAAGACATATGTGCACTGAACCATTCTTCATTTGAATAAAACATCGATACAGGCAATCGTTAGGATCCTGTGAAAGTTGAGAGAAATGATCTGAAGTAACCTCTTTCCCTTATTGGTATAGACTGAAATAATGAATACCGAGGAGCCTTGTAGCCTTGGCAACAATTAAATTGTTCCACTGGAGGCATATGGATTTTGGTGGTTTTTATTATTAAGTTAGAAAAGCTCATGAGATCTCTGCTGGGGCTGAGCGAGTGGGATTATGTGATTATTCCTGTTAGGCTGACCCTTACTTAAAAATCCCCATTAATGTCCTGGCAAAAATCTTGACAAAATCAGTTTACTCTTCAGATTTCAGCATCTCTTTGGGACTATTATAGGCATAACTTAAATTCAAGGGAAAAAAAAAGCAAATACTTTTCCAGTTTGTAAATAAGGTTTGTAAGTAAAGACAGTCTAGGGATGGACTTTTGTTTAAGTGGAGTTTAGTTGCTTTACAATGTTGTGTTAGTTTCTACGATATAGCAAAGTGAATCAGCTATACCTATACATGTATCCCCTCTTTGTCACCACAGAGCACTGAGTAGAGTTTTCTGTGCAATGTAGTTCAGTTCAGCCCCTCAGTCGCGTGCGACTTTTTGCGACCCCATGGACTATAGCACACCAGGCCTCCCTGTCCACTGCCAACTCCCGGAGTTTACTCAAACTCATGTCCATGAGTCGGTGATGCCATCCAACCATCTCATCCTCTGTTGTCCCCTTCTCCTCCTGCCTTCAATCTTTCCCAGCATCAGGGTCTTTTTCCAATAAGTCAGTTCTTTGCATCAGGTGGCCGAAGTATTGGAGCTTCAGCTTCAGCATGTGCTATGTAGTAGGCTCTCATTAGGTATCTATTTTATACACAGTAGTGTACAGATGTCAACCCCAGTCTCCCAGTTCATCCCACCTTCTCTTTCCCCACGTGGTGCCCGCACTTTTGTTCTCTACACCGTATCTCTACTGCTTTGCAGATAGGTTCATTGTACCATTTTTCTGGTTTCCACATATATGTGTTGATACACGGTACTTGTTTTTTTCTTTGTGACTTCACTCTGTATGAGTCTTTAGGCCCATTAGGGAGGAATTTGTAATTATGCTTCTGTAGGAAGTCTGACAGTAAGGCTTTTTGCTGGGAAGTTTAGGGCAAAGATAAGATGAAATTGACAATGCCATGAGCCTTGCAGTTGGTTTTCCCAGAAGAAACAGTGCAAAGCTGTCAAATGGATGACAGTTTCTGAAGTCTGTACAACAACTTTCCCTAAGTTCTGACAGATGGAGCACTGCAGAGGCCTTGTGGTGCAAGAATTCCCAAATTTCCACTGTAATTTCATTTCCTTTAAAAAAAAAACTTTGGCAGCTTAAGTTGCAGCAGCTGACCACTAACTGCTATTCTGAGAAAACATCAGTACTGATCTTTGGCAGGCAGGATAGCAGGCTCTTAATGGAAAAGGACTGAGTGGCGCTGAGGCTCATAGGCTTGATTGAAGGGTGTGGAGAAGAGGGTTCTGTGCTGATTTCCATGAGGGTCCATGGATCCTTGATTTATATCTTCAAGGAAGCAGCCTGGTATAGACAGACAGCTCCTAGATCTGAGTCTTAGTTTTACCGCTGACAGCTGTGTGACCTTGGTGTGCTTTTTTACTTCTTCAAACCCATTTCCTTATTTTTCCTAAAAGCCTGATGCATAGGATTGTCATGAAAATTAAGACTAGTATGTGTAAAATATCTATTCTAGTGCTTTAGCACTAGATTAGATCCTAATAAAGGCTCTAAATATTTAACCAAATGAAATTTCTGCCACATTTTTTATTTTCAGAAATTCAACTTCCCAGGTGTTCAACCAAGGGGCATATTGCATGGTCCTGGAAATTAGAGGATAAATGAGAGCTCGTCTCAGCTCTCAGTTAGTACATAGCCTGCTAGGGAAGAAAGAGAACTATAGGACTTCAGTTGAAGTAAAATAGATAACACAATGAGAGGAGCCTTTCGGATTGAATGTCGATATAGAAACAGTTTGATTTAAGCTCAAAAGAGGTTCCTGTGTATTAGGTGGGTAGGAGTGTCTTTTATCCCTTCTCATTTGAATGCCTCTTAGTTTTTGGCTCTGTTAGAGTCCTACCAATCAATGAGCTACGGTTACAATCCTGTTAAATTCCAAATACTGAGGAGCAGCTACTAAGCCTGACAGATTGTTCACCTTTCACTGTGCCTAATGCCATACTTCCGTATAGTTAAAGCAAGGGTGCATAGTTAGTAAATTCACAAGTCCTACTATATTAAACTTTCTTGGGTGAGTCATTATTTTTAATAAAAAAAAAACTTTGTTAGAGTGAGAACCATGAACCAGGGAACCAGGTAAAATGTTCTTGGAGCCCACAGGTATGATGAATATGTTAAAATATGCAGCTTGAGTCTTAGTATGTTGAGTTGAAAAAACAGGCATGATTTTGATTTACACTTTGATTAGAGGAGTTGAATACACCATTAATTTTCTAAATTTAATTTTTCGTGGAGACCACTAAGTTGTCATGATTCGGAAACCACATAAGTATCTTTGGCTTTTATCAGAACACCTGGAGATCCAGACCCTCAGGTAGCAAAACACTATATAGCAATATATAGACTGTCACTATTGGTCAGTGCCAATGAAAGCAAGTAGGGCTCACCTAATATGAATCCTCTATAGCTTTGGTGTATCAGAAGCAAATTCAGTCACATGTGTGGCTTGATGCAGATGTTAAAGCTAAGCATATTCATTGCCTGAATCCATTCATGAAGTTTTCAGAGAGAGTGTATACGCATATATATGTATGTGAATGTGTATGTGTGTGTGTATATATGAAAGAAGTCCCTTTAGCTGTCTTGGCTATGCTCATTTTACAGTGGTAATAATAGCATTCCCATGTCGGAGGGACTTGACAGTGGCTGTGCAGTGGGAAGGGGTGATGGTGGCTGTGATATGAACTCTGAACTGGCATTTGCACAGCTAGCACAGTCTCTTATTTGTCTTATGTGCTTATGGAGACTGTTGGTGGGGAGTGTGTGATAAAGCTGCTCACCTTGCTCCAGTGCTTTTCAGTGAAGGTGCAGGCTTGGTGTGCTGCCCTGGGCAATGGCACATGACCAGTCAGTATTGGGTGAATTCTCACCCACGTGACACATCGCTGCCTATCTGTGTCTGTATGTGCACAAAAAACCATTGTGTTTGGAGACCGACTAGGGTAGAACATCAGCTCTTCCGCTTATAAATCTTGTAGTATTTTTTGAGTGAAACAAACTTATTTATTTGGTTTGGGTACCAGGCAATAGGGAGAAGGGGGAGAAAATGACATGGTTCTAGCTCTGTGGAGCTCATGCTTTCAGAGGAAGTAAATTATGTGAACATGCCATTTCCAGTGAAATAAGCTAACTATTGGCTTACAGGGTTTTTCTGAAGGTGGAATAAAATAACGTTTGTAAAATAATAAGTTTGGAGACCAGTTTGTAGTTTGTAGTGGACTTTCAAGGAATGTTAATTGTTGGGCCCATTAGGGCAATAATTCAGAAAAGGGAGAGACTTTTGTACTGGAGAAGTCAAAGAAGGCTGAGGTTGAGGCTAATGTGAGGTTGAGTTTGATGAGGCATTGAGCTTATTTCTGTTTGGAGAAGGGGAGGGTACCAGCACAAAGAAAGACCAGGTGCTGGGGTAAGGCAGAATAGGTCTGCAGGACAAAGAGGCTCTATCCCAGGTTGAAGGAGAAAGTGTGTTGGAGCAACTGGTCGAGAGGCAGGTTAGCCTGGATTTGGGAGGTCTCTGGGGTTTGCACAGAGGAATCCAGACTTTGTTTCATGGGTGTTCAAAAGCTATTATGGTTTCCCAAGCAAAAGGCTGGCATGATGAAAATAGCTTCACACAACTGGGTTATAGCAGTGACTTCCCAGCTGGCACAGTGGTAAAGGATCCGCTTGCCAGTACAGAAGCGCAGGAGACGCACGTTCGACCCCTGGGTCAGTAAGATCCCCTGGAGAAGGAAATGACAACCACTCCAGTGTTCTTGCCAGGAAAACCCCATGGACATTGGAGCCTGGTGAGCTACAGTCCATGGGGTTGCAAAGAGTCAGACATGACTGAGCATGCATACACATGCAGCAATGAGCGCATTAGTTCCAGAGAGGCCAGAGTGAATGCTGAAGCAAATAACTGAGGATATTGAATTTAAAGAGCTATTTAGAATATCAAGTTTAATTTTTTTTATTAATTTAATCTTTATTTTGAATCATAAATCCAGCACTAATAAAGAGAATTGAACATTTTTGCTCTCTCAGGGTGTTCTATGGAATCCTAGCAAATGGATTGTAATTTCTGCCTAGCCTGCTGTCTAATACCTTTTGAGACTCCCAAGTCGTATTTCTGCTCCTCTCCACTTGATCTGACACAGTGACAACAATATTTTTTAAAGCTGCTTTAGTTGCCTGGGGAAGAATGTAATTGACCTGGTGTTCAAATGCTTTCCAGTTTAAAAGACTGGGGAAGACAGAGGTTGCCAACGTGTCCATCTTGGTAAACAGGAGGAAAGAATCTTCATCATTTAAATGTTCACTCCTCTGTCAGAGTGTAGGACTATAATTATCAAAACTTACTTGGGTTATAAATTTGAAGAGTTCCCTTAAAGTTGATAGACTCACAGAATTTGTAAACTTGTAGCTTTGACTTTTTTTTTTGCCTTGTTAAAAGTTAAGCTGCTACTGCCAATCTAAGTGCCAGATCAATTTGCAGAAAGTGGTTTTTCTTCAGGATTTTTAAGGTTAGGGAATTGTTAGGTCAGCTATAAATGTCCTCTAAACTTGCCTGGAACCATACCTGTCCATTTGTCTTCACTGTTGCTGGTCTGAAAGTGGTCGATCTGGTTCTCTAATCAGGGGTTTGGTTAG
The DNA here is from genome assembly GCF_032452875.1 of Bos javanicus. Lineage (NCBI taxonomy): Eukaryota > Metazoa > Chordata > Mammalia > Artiodactyla > Bovidae > Bos > Bos javanicus. The sequence goes on from NC_083868.1 coordinate 90,373,051, forward strand.
GGCAGGAATGACTCCTGGAAAAGGAAAGCAGCTGAATATTAAAAAATTTTTTTTTATTTTTCAGAAGGGGAATTTCTTTTTACCCCCAACAGCTTAGTTCATTTTCTGGCAAATCTTCTCCGGGTTCACTGCAGGCTAACCTTGCTGACAATCAGGAAAACAAAACAAAAAAAAAAATGGCAGGACTCCTGAGCTACAGTTCACTGGATACATGTGGTATAATTTAATTCTTGATTAAAGAATTTTTTTTTTGTTAAAAAATGTCTAGAAAATATGGAAAGGATGTAAAGAGGGAAATAAAACTATCATAATCCTGACATCTTAACATAATTTTGCTGTATTGGTATATTTGGAATTATCTAAGTTCTATACTTTGCTCTTTCACTGAAATTTCTGTCCTGAGCTTCTTTAAAAACTTCTCTAAAAACATGATCTTAGTGGCTGCAGGGTGTTTTGTTGAAATATCATACATTTATGTAACCATTTGGAGAAGGAAATGACAACCCACTCCAGTACTCTTGCCTGGAAAATCCCATGGACGGAGAAGCCTGGTGCAGGCTACAGTCCATGGGGTCCCAAAGAGTCGGACACGACTGAGCGACTTCACTTTCACTTTCATGTAACCACTACTTGACTTTAATCAATTAATTTTTCTTGTTTTATAGAAGCAGGACTTATTCACTGTGCCTTGGTAAACATATCTACATGAACATATGACCGCCATATTCACTTTGGGTGAAGGGACTGAAACTCCCATATGTGCTGGTGAAGACATTTTGAAGTTCTGATTCACTGCAAAACTTAACAGGGAAGAGACTACCAAAAGCACCTCCTATTGGAAATACAAGAACTACCGAAGGTCAAATCTATCACATAGAATACTTTGAATCCCTTCCCTATTTTGCTAAATTATCCCCACTTCTCTGGTTATCACAGGGCAGTCATTTTGGACAATGTGAGTTTATAACCTGGCCACAGTCCATAGTTTCAGATATGGTTACCAGATCAAAACTGGACTAATTAACATCTTGTTCTAAGACTGTACTAAAGCTGAGAGAGATCTTTGATGACTGAGTGATAATCAGAGCTGTAAGATAAGCTGCTTCAGGGTTGCTGGTGGCCATGTTTACTGCCATATGGACTAGAGAAGAAGAGAAGGGAGTAGAGAGAGCTTGAAAGTGAGGCTGAGTGAGTAAACAAGAAAGAGAGGAAAGAAACAGGCATCCAGGGGGTAGTAGCAATGAGCTGTGAGAAATGAGAGAAATTAAGTAACTGTCGTTTAAATAACTGACTTGAGCTGCTCCACAGACGTTGGCTCTCATGAGAGCACTAAGGATCCTTATTACAAAAGTTCCCTCCTTCCACCTTTATTTGGCTCAAATTGGCTTTCTGTTGCTTGAAATCAAAGTCATCCTCTCTCTTAAAATTGTCCTTTTCCTTGGAGAAATTCTCATCTAGATCCTTCTGTTATTGTTTGTTCTGAGTTTTTTAAACTTGGTTTTAATTTTTTGGTTCTAGAGGAGGAGCTTAGGAAATAAATGAAAGAAGACTTCAAGGGAAGTAAAACATACTTTTAGAGAAGAGATATGAGGTCAGTGAAACTTCAAAATGAAAGTGTTGCCCATGAACCTGTTTACCTAGAGAACGCTGTGTTTGCCAGTTTAGCCCAGAAAATTCTTCGAGCCCCTGAAGCACACTGGGGCCTTGCGGTTGTACCTCCTCGTGAGAAGTCGTTTCATATTCTTGTGAAGTTCTGTAAAGTATACTGCCTAGAATCACTTGGCTCTCTGCAAACCAGACTTAACAATTCTGCTGAAAGAAGAAGACTATGATGTGAATATATACAATGTGTAAATCACTGTCCTAAGTGAGTTTAAGGTTGCAAAGAAACTTAAAATCAACTTGTGCCCAGAAAGAGTATATTCTGTTGTTAATATAGACCAGCAGTCGTGCGTATGTGTGCACACCTGCTTGTGCTATGGGGAGATACTTCTGATGGTACTTTACAGTTCTTTCTTATTTTTTCCTTATGACTCTTCTCAGCCTAATGAGAGAAAACTGGTGCTCATGTAAGTTAAGAAATATGCACAGTTGTGAGGTTAGGATTGGACTCAGTTCTTTGCATCCTTGAAGCGCATGCTCTACACACTGTCAATTACTTTCACTGCCTCATGTTGCCTCCCTGCATCTAGTTAGGAAATAAAGTATATGTACATGGCACCATGGCCAGGACAGAAGACAGGAACCCCGTGCTCAGAATGAGAGGAGATGCAGAAAACGAGTATTCCAGTGATCCAGAGTAGAGTGAATTCCCTGAAATAGGGTAGTTTTGGCCCCCTTTATGTATGAGGTAAGGCTTGAGTTAGCCCATAAAGAAGGACATTGGCCTAGACTCTAGAGAAAAGTATGCGGAGCCCTCTTAGGTAATGGAGGTTGCTGGAAACGGGATGAGATAGTGGCTCCCAGGAACTGTGTCCATCTTGCAGTTAATTATTTATGAGTTTACTCAGGGCAGGGCCACCAGTTACTTTTGTGGGGTCAACAAAGTCAACTGCTGATGGATTTACTTAAAGATCTGCCCCAGTAGCCTGGGAGATAGGGCAGGCTGGTGAAACCCACACAAACCTTCAGTTCTTATCTGCAAAGCTAATTAGACTCTTCACAGTGAATTAAAATTTTCATCTCCCTATACACCCTGAACTGAACTGTTACATCCTACTTCATATTAGAGAAGTGAGAGTATTTAAATAATTGCCATTTTAATATCTTGGAGTACTTCAGGACTAAAGCTCACTGCATGTTTTCAGTCCTTGCTTTGCTCCTAAGAACACTACAAAGATTCAATTTATTAAGAGCTTCATCAAATACTTAGCTTTGAAGAAATAGTAGATTTGCATTGAATATAACAGAGGAAAATATTGTAGAGAAAGCTTGCTGCTTTAATTGTAGATCTCACTGGGTATGTGTGTGTGCATACTCAGTCACTTCAGTCATTTCTGACTCTTTGTGACCCTATCAACTGTAGCCCACCAGGCTCCTCTGTCCATGGAATTCTCCAGAATACTGGAGTGGGTTGCCTTTTCCTCCTCCAGGGGATCTTCCTGACCTAGGGATCTAACCCACATCTCTTAGGTCTCCTGCATTGGCAGGCAGGTTCTTTACCACTAGTGCTACCTGGGAAGCCCTCTCAGTAGGTATATATGGCATAAATCCTCTGTGATTACTGTTCTAGGATGAATTATTATATAGATCAAGGTGGACCTAAGCAGGGGAACTGTGCTCTGAGTAGATTCATCTTTTCCCCTTTTGAGACACAGAAGAATTTGAGAATGTTTTTTATAAAATCTTTGTATTAATTAACAGTGACCTAAATGTTAGGTCTCTGGGAAATCAACACACATGGGATTTATTTTATAGAGAAATATGTTGAGGCTCTGCATAAGGTATGTGGTAATCAAACATTAAACCATTGGTATAAAACCAACAGCATAAGGCACGGATATTCACCTTCTTGGTTTTGGATTGCACGAAGCCTGGGATATAGCAGGGGCTCATCAAATGTTAGAGTCTCCTCAGGTATATATTCTTTGCACCACACATTTGCCAATTAATCATCAGCTGTCTTATGCCCTTGTTTATCTTGTTTTATTGTGTTTTGTTGAAGCAATATTGTGAAGTGGTTAATGTATGCCTGCTTAGAATTCTGACTTTGTCTTTTATGTGCTGTATGATTTATATAAACTTTCCACATCCCATTTCTCTTATTATTTTTTCAGCTTTATTGAGATATTATTGATACATAGCATAGTAAGTTTAAGATGTTTGATGTGATGATTTCATATGCATTTTTTTGTTGTTCAGTTGCTAAGTTGTATCCAACTCTTTGCGACCTCATGGACTGCAGTGTGCCAGGCTTCCCTGTCCTTCACTATCTTCCAGAGTTTGCTCAGATTTGTGTCCATTGAATTGGTGATGCTATCTAATCATCTCATCCTCTGCTGGCCCCTTTTCCTCCTGCCTTCATTGGAAAAGACCCTTCTTTCCCAGCATCAGGGTCTTTTCCAATGAATCGGTTCTTTGCATCAGGTGGTCAAAGTATTGGAGTTTCAGCTTCAGCATCGGTCCTTCCAATGAATATTGAGGATTGATTTCCTTTAGGATTGGCTGATTTGATCTCTTTGCAGTCCAAGGGAATCTCAAGTGTCTTCTCTAGCACATTTCAAAAGCATATATATTGTGAAGTGATTACTGCAGTAAAGTTAGTTAACACCTCTGTCCCTTCATATAGTTACATTTTGTGTGTGTGTGTGTGATAGCATTTAAGAGCTACATTCTTAGCAACTTTTAACTGCATAATCTAGTATTGTTAACTGTAGTCACCATTCCATATATTAGATCTTCAGAACTTGTTTGTCTTATAGCTGGAAGTTTGTACCATTTGGCCAACAGCTCCGCATTTCCCCCTCCCTCTAGCCTCTGGCAACCACCATTCTACTCTCTGAGTTTGGCACTTTTATATTCCATGTATCAGTGAGAACATACACTATTTGTATTTCTCTGTCTGACCTTTCACTTAGCTTAATGCCCTGAAAGTCCATCCATATTGTTGCAAAAGGCAGGATTTCTTTATTGTTTTGTGGCTGAATAATATTCCACTGTGTATGTATATACATATATGTATACTGCATTTTCTTTATTCGTTCATCTGTCAGTAGACACTTAGCTTGTTTTCATGTCTTGGCTATTGTAAATAATGCTGCTCTTTGATTCAGAGATTTTATTTCCTTTGGACGTATGCCAAGAAGTGAGCTTTGCTGGATCATATAGTAGTTCTATTTTTAATTTTTTAAGGAATATCCATTCTATTTTCTACTGTAGCTGCTATAATGTACATTCCCACAAACAGTGCACAAGAGTTCCTCAACCTCCGCGTTTTTTGCCAATACTTGTAATCTCTTGTTTTTCTGATAGCAGCCATTCTAACAGTTGTGAACTAATATTTCATTGTGGTTTTGATTTGCATTTCCCTGGTTATCAATAATGTTGAGCATCTGTTCACAGACCTGTTGGCAGTGCATATGTATATTTTGGAAAAATGTCTATTCAAATTCTCTGCCCATTGTTAAATCAGATTGTTTTTTGAGTTGTATGAGTATGTATTATTTATAAATGTATATGTAATATGTTTATCATATAAATTTTAAGTTGCGCATGGTAAATGGAACACGTATATTTGGAGATTTTTCGTGTCCAACTCTTTGCGACCCCATGGACTATACAGTCCATGGAATTCTCCAGGCCAGAATACTGGAGTGGGTAGCTGTTCCCTTCTCCAGTGGATCTTCCCGACATAGGAATCAAACTGGAGTCTGCTGCATTGCAAGCAGATTCTTTACCAGTTGAGCTACCAGGAAAACCCCAATATATATTTTAAGTTGTGCCTGGTAAATGGAACATGTATGTTTGGAGATTTTTTATTTGCATGAATATAAACTCCTGTCTGAGGAGATTATGATAGATCTCTTTCAAACATGAATCCAGTGGGACTTCATGGTAAGTCGGTACTGTAATTACAGATTAATATAATAATTTTAGACTTCAGAGTTCTCTTATATCTGGTCTCATTTGTTATCACCTGTTTTCGCTGGCACCTGCTGCTAATGTACAGTACTTGGTTATGTTAGCATTAATTCATACTGGTAGCCCCTGAAGACTGGGAGCCCAGTTAGTATCAAAATCACAACATCCGCATCAGATCAATGTCCATAATACCTTACAGAGATGACAAAACCCTCATGGAACCCCTACGTTCGAGAGCATATTCACTCAGCTCTCGTGGTGGTAGGAAAATCATGGTCCGCTTGAGGCTCCCTGTGAAGCTAGTACAGACTCTCTGGTCACGGAACCCTATATAACCATCTGTGCCGTGCTACCATAGGAAATGAAATATGACTGGGTGTCATTTTGGCACTGCAGATCTATTCTGTACCGTGCATGGTGCTATGAGGAATTCCATAGAGCTTGAGTCCTCCAAGAGTTCCAGATTCTCTATCCTGTGCTGTGGTGTTATGGATGACTCTGTAGGATGTAGGATCCAGCAGGCCACACTACTGTATTTTCTGTATTTCTGTCATATCATGCTGCTGCTGCTAAATCACTTCAGTTGTGTCCAACTCTTTGTGACCCCATGGACTGCAGCCTGCCAGGCTCCTCTGTCCATGGCATTCTCCAGCAAGAATACCCTCCTCCAGGGGATCATCCTGACCCAGGGGTCGAACCTACATCTCTTATATCTCCTGCATTGGCAGGTGGGTTCTTTATCATCAGTGCCACCTGGAAGTATGTCATACCATGCAGGTAATGGGGCTTTGAGGCTTTCCACTCCCATATATCAGGCCTGAGTGTGTCTTTTTAAACATACTATGTTGAACTCTCTTCTATTGTTAACTAACTCACCATATCTACCCAGCTTAAGAGTTTTTTTCTCAGTGGTGGATATTTGGGTGACAAAGAGTAGGAGTGAGGTGAGGGAGTGACTTCCTTCCCAAGGGTGCTTGTTATTCAGTCTCCAAATCATGTCTGACTTTTTGCGACTCGATGGACTGCAGCATGCCATAGCTGTCCAGATTTATTTGTGGAGGGAAGCATAAGCTGATTGCAGAAACAGCTCCATCCCTACCGATACTGCTTGCACATTGTATTACATATTGATAATCTCTCACCGTAATACTGATTATGTGTAGTAAATTAACATTCAATCATTTTGAAAAAATATTTACTGAGTGTGTACTATATGCTAAGCCCTGTTCTAGGAGTAGGTAAGATACCAAACTGGTCTTCCTTAGTAGCTCAGCTGCTAAAGAATCTGCCTGCAATGCAGGAGACCCCGGTGTGATTCCTGGGTTGGCAAGATCTGCTGGAGACGGGATAGACTACTCATTCCAGTATTTTAGGGCTTCCTTGGTGGCTTAGCTGGTAAACAATCTGCCTATGATGTGGGAGACCTGGGTTCGATCCCTGGGTTGGGAAGATCTCCTGGAGAAAGGAATGGTTACCCACTCCAGTATTCTGGCCTGTAGAATTCCATGCACTATATAGTCCATGGGCTTACAAAGAGTCAGACACGACTGAGTGATTTTCACTTTCAAGATAACAAAATAGGCATTGTTTATGCCATCTTGAATTTAGTCTGGGAAGAGATCAGTTGTATCATGATGGAGCAAATGATATAATAGATTATACCGTGGAAACACATGGTATAAGGATGGGATGATTAGATAGCATCACTGACTATAAATCTGAGCTAATTCCAGGAGATATAGTGAATGAAGAGGAGCCTGGTGTGCTGTAGTCCATAGGTCGTGAAGAGTTGGTCACAACTTAGGGACTGAACAACAACAATGGAAATACAAGGGAAGAAGGGATTGTTTAGGGATGTCAATAAAGCCTTCACAGATTTTGTCCCTGAGTCTTAAAATACATAAAAGGTATGTGGAGAAGGCTGAGCGCCAAAGAATTAATGCTTTTGAACTGTGGTGTTGGAGAAGACTCTTGAGAGTCCCTTGGACTGCAAGGAGATACAACCAGTCCGTTCTGAAGGAGATCAGCCCTGGGATTTCTTTGTAAGGAATGATGCTAAAGCTGAAACTCCAGTCCTTTGGCCACCTCATATGAAGAGTTGACTCATTGGAAAAGACTCTGATGCTGGGAGGGATTGGGGTCAGGAGGAGAAAGGGACGACAGAGGATGAGATGGCTGGATGGCATCACTGACTCAATGGATGTGAGTCTGAGTGAACTCTGGGAGTTGGTGATGGACAGGGAGGCCTGGCGTGCTGCGATTCATGGGGTCACAAAGAGTCGGACACGACTGAGGGACTGAACTGAACTGAACTGAAGGTTTTCAGGGTTGAACAACGAAAAAGAGCTGACCACAAGGTGGCAGTGGTATAGACAAGGTCTGAGCATTCAGGCAAAGCTTGGACAGGTTTGCATTGGCATAGTTGCTTATGCTGAGTCCATAAAGCACAGGGTTTAGTAGTGGGAATGCTGGAGTAGTAATCAGTATTCAAAGGGAGGGCCTTTCTAGCCACAGTAGGGAGTTTTAGCTAACTATGTGGAACCAGCCTCCTGTTGGCCACACAAAGGAAGTATACACAAACATACGTGCATGGATTCCTCTTATGCAAATAGTGAACACATCAAATATGGTTTGTCGTATGGGAAATTACCTTGATGCAAAAGTAACCTCCAAGTATATTACCAGGCAGGATATCCTAGGAGTCATAGAAAACAACAGAAAAGGTCAAAAACAAATTCAACATGCTTAAATCATGATTATTGGCTTATTGAATAAATTTAAAATGGCGAGAAGCAAGGATAAGAATGGCATAGATTAACACACTTAGAATGAGGTGAAAATGGATGGAAGGACCATTCTGCCTGTATTCTGGGATATGCAATGTTCATTTTTTTCCCTTTCTCTCTCTGTCCATCTTTCTCTACCTCAAAGGCTTTCCCTATTGATAATGTGATTATTAAGGCAAATTAATGTTAATCAAGGAAACTCAATCCAATAGAAAGTACACTTGGCAAACATACATATTTGTAGTACAGGAATGATGTAGATGCAAGGCGGCCTGGCCAATAGCTACTGTTTGCCACTTAGCCTATGAGCAATTATGGATTTCGTTTGAGTTTCTGAGCAGAGAAAATGTGGGATCAGAATGAAGATCATCAATGTGAGATGGGTTTAGGATCTTGGGAATATCAAGTATCTAAGATACCTTATATCAATTTAGTGTATCATGGTTATTAGCTGTTTTTTGGCCACCTGCAGCGAACACAGTGATACTGGCCTCACGTTACTTATCTTATGAGCTTCATCCATCCCATCTGTTTTCTTTTCTGTAGCAGAATCAAATGTTATTAAATAATACTGTAAATGCACCTTAAACAGTTTAAAAGGAAAAAACTTTCTAGCAGAAATGTAGCAGAGTACACTAGTACCCTGATCGCTATTCTCAGATCTTACAGCTGAAGGCTTTTGTACCTGTGTAATCCATTTACTTCCTTTCTAAACTCTCTTCTCCTACCCAGCCCTTGTGAGCCCATAGGAGAGAATGCTGAGGCTGGCCCAGCAGGTCCATGGCTCCAAAGTGCTGATGAATGCAAGGTCAGCTCCAGGTATTATCCCTTGCCTTGTCCAACATCAAGACAAGGTATATTCTTTTCATGTTGATGGAAGAAGTATAGGAAGGGCAAGTTGAAACACAGAAACACAGAATGCCTCTTAAAGCTGAGTTTTAAAACAGGCACATGTCTCTCCTATCCATGTTCCATTGGATGAAGCAAGTCATTTGGCCAAACCCAACACAAGTGGGTTGGGAAATACACTTCTCTACTGAAGGAACTGCAAAGTCATGTTATAAAAGGTGAGAACAGAAGGAGGAGTGAAATTTTTTGGAAAAAACAATGCAATCTACCTGAGAGGAATTCATCAGATTAGCTCTAAAACAAAGGCTTTTAAAAATGAACTTTAATCAAGATTCAGATCCAGTTTTTACATGTGCTCTGTGTGGCACACCCAATTGATACTTGCTTTACATTGCTAAGTCCTGGTTTACTGCTTCATGTTATGCTAAGTAGGTGATATTTGGCAACTAGTGGGTGTGGTGTTTGAGCTCACCTGCGGGCTTCCCTGGTGGCTCAGACAGTAAGGAATCTGCCAGCAATGCAGGTGACCCGGGTTCAATCCCAGGGTTGGGAAGATATACTGGAGAAGGGAATAGCAACCCACTCCAGTGCTCTTGCCTGGAGAATTCCATGGACAGAGGAGCCTGGCAGACTATGGGGTTGCAAAGAGTCAGATATGACTGAGCGACTAACACTTTCACTTTCATTAGTCATCTAGAGCTTCATTTGTCTTGTTGGCTCCCAATTGTTGCCTGCCACGAATTTCTTTCTGTTACAGAAATTTGTATCTTTTTTTTTTAAACTAAAACTTCAAGTTCATTTTTTTCCCCTTTGCTTGAGGAAAGTACTACTGGCACTGAACCCATGAATAGCCATTCAGACTGAGTGGAAATTCTCTTTTATTTTCTTCTTTGTTTTGTGGTCTGAAAGAGTAGGAAGAATTCAGAACATTACCTATTATTAGCAAAGAAAATTTTGTTTTACTTATAAAAGCAATAAACCCAAGACCCCGCATACTGTGAGATATCTTTTGTTTATTTTTGATTGACACAGGGTTTTGAAATATATAGACACACACATACATGCATGCATTTGCACACACATATTGTTGTATAATCGGAGAAGGCAATGGCATCCCACTCCAGTACTCTTGCCTGGAAAATCCCATGGGCGGATGAGCCCGGTAGGCTGCAGTCCATGGGGCACTAAGAGTCGGACACGACTGAGCAACTTCACTTTCACTTTTCACCTTCATGCATTGGAGAAGGAAATGGCAACCCACTCCAGTGATCTTGCCTGGAGAATCCCAGGGACAGCAGAGCCTGGTGGGCTGCCGTCTATGGGGTCGCACAGAGTCGGACACTACTGAAGCGACTTAGCAGCAGCAGCATTGTTGTACAATACAGATAACTGACAGGAGTTCTATGTGTTGTGTGTAGGTTATTTTGCTGTATTTTAAGAATTAGATTAAGAAAGCAAAATTTCTTAGCAGTAACATCATCAGTTTTCTCTCTATCTCCATCCATAAAAATGCTTGACTTTCAAGGAAATCAAGTCCAATAATACTAGAAATAACACAGTAATTCCCATGCAGAATGTGTCACCCTTATCTTCTTAGTTGTTCAAAGACTTTCTCATGTTCAGATCTAGAGTCTACTCTAAGAATGTTGAAAATTTGTCCCCAAACGAATATAGCTTATTCATTTACTAAACTTTTCTCAGAAAATACTTCACCACCTCCTATTTTTCCAAATAAAGATATGCATTGGGCATTACAAAAATGAATAAAGCAACTTGAAGATCTTACATTCTAGTAGGGAAGTTGGCTAGAAATAAGGTGTAAGTAATTATAATGATATGATATGCTCTACTCTGTAGGTTTAAGTCCAGTGTTTTGAAGCAAAGACTCTGAAGGAGCTGTGGAAGTCTTTCCTGCCTCATTTTTAGCACTTCATACAAGGCCTCACAGAAGAAGATGAAAGAGATTCATTGCAACTGCAGTTCTGTGAGGAGAGGCATCTGAATGCTGGTCTTGGGGAGAATTTTCTGGTAAGTTCTGAGGAATGGCTTCTATCTGCTCAGAATCTATGGAATATAAAAGGTAAGGAGGTTTATTCATTCAACAAACATCTATTGTGTGCCTATTGTGAGCTTGGCATCATTCCTATTCTTGAGATAGCTCAATGAACAAAATAAAGCTCTTCCTTCACAGAACTTGTGAAGGAGACAGACAGTGAGCCATGAATGTAATAAGTAAATGAGAAAGTATGTTGGAAGGTATTCCTCAAGAAGTTACTCCTTCTACACCTCTTGGGGATTAGGTACTCAGGAGATTTCATAGTAATTGGAGTTCCTTTCAATTGCCTTGTTCTGTTACACTGCACTTTCTTTGAATCAGCAGATCACAGAGAGCAGACAGTGGTGCTCCAGTTATACTTGATTTATGTATTTTGTAATACTTGCTTGCTTATGTGTGTTTTCCTCCTAACCATGTTTCAAGCTCCTTGATGAAAGAAACTATTTTTGCTTTTATATTTCTGGAACCCTTTACAATGAATGCTAAGTATAAACTTGGTGATAGTCTACAATGAGTTTTGTAGGATGAGTGGGCATATAGGTATAGTTAGTAAGGGTAGATGAACTAGGATGTAAAATGGTAGGGAGGAAAGAGTGTATGGAGAACTTGAGGGACAACAAGTAATGGGATGAAGATTGAACTCTAACTCAAAAACTTCTTGTTGTTCCTGTGTTGTATTGGGTTGGCCCAAAAGTTTGTTTATTCATAATGTCTTAGGGGAAAACCCAAACAAACATTTGGGCCAACCCAATAGAAGGGAGAACCACTGAAGTAACTTTCCTTTTAAATGGGAGAAATTAAGAATGAAACAGGAAGCTATCCACTTAATAGCACAGTGACCCCCATGACTCACAGTTCATCATTCTCTCCACGAAGAGCCAGCCTTGTCAATTTATCTATCATTGTACAGAATTAATCATGTTCAATTTGTGCACAAATTTTGGAGTTTTCTTAGAAGTTGTGTCTTATAGGACAGGTTTTACATGAAGGAATCTGTACCTTTGAAGCCCTTGAAAGAAAACCTTAGGCTTTGCTTGCATTCTGCATCACTCATGTGTGGGTTCGATAAAGTCCATCTTGTGGGGAGATGCTCTTAGCGTCATGGTGGTCTCCTGAGGCTTTGATCAAATACATGCTTCTGACTCCTGCCTCTTTATTTGTTTAACTTTGCAAGGGGTTATTTAGCATCAGGAATGTTTAACTAATTTCAGGGGAGGATAGGGAACAATTCTTGTTTTCCTTGAGCATCTTGGGGTCCTGCAGAATGGAAGTGCTGCAGAAAGGGACATTATTATTATAACAAGTCAGGATGTGGAGGGATACAAGTGGAACTGCATATTGTTATGATGAAAAGATAGTTAGTGAAACATCTGGAGCCTGGGCAATTCATCTAGCGATGATTACAGAGGCTGCAAGGCAACGCGGTGTATTATCCAGAGTCCTGGAGGACCACTAAATGAAAACAGCAGCACTTCCATGTGAGAAGGAGGAGGAAGTGAGAGAACTTGTTATGAAGACAAATAGTGAAAGGAACCCAAGCAAATGGCACAACAAAAACATCGTTCTCCTCTTGAATGAAGTATTAAAAATGCAAAAGGCTGGGAGTGCCTATTTTCTTTCACCGCAGCTTCAGTTTGAATACATTTGGGACTTTTCCCCAAGCACCTGCTCCTTCCTGCCTTCCCTGCTGCCCTCCCCTCTAGGGGAAGAAAAGGCCCAAACAAACCATGGGGCACTTTGACTGGAAACAATTCCAACAATCAGATAGGAATAAATGAGATAGCAGAGTGAAGTCCTCTGTGAACATGTAAGAGAGCTAACGTGGTAATTTGGAGACAGCAGGAATCATGGAGGTTGTGGGTAGAATAAAGAGAAAGTGGAGTTTAAAAGGAGAGTACACAGAGCTTGTGTCAATGTGAATGTTTTCTTGGTGAGATGACTTTGGGAGATCAGTTAGAGACGACCCAGACATTCTCAAGGTCTCCTGTCTCTGTGAGCTAGGGGTGGAGGTGGAGTGGAGGATCAAACTGTGTTTGCCTTGTTGTTGTTCAGTTTTAGTCATGTGTGACTCTTTGCGACCCCACAGACTGTAGCATGCCAGGCTTTCCTGGGTTTGCCTTAAGTACCAGCTATTACTGACTGACTGCATATCCTGCATAATCACAAGAGGCCTGGTTATGCTTTGAAAATTACTGAAAATTGCCAGGGAGCAATGGTCCACGAATCTATACTGGATATTGTTGACTCTCTTTTCAGGTGCCTGCTTGTCCATGGATCTCTTCTAGCCTTGTTATCTGTTGCTTTCACCTTGTTTTAATGCTTTACTGAAGAAACGAGGGCAACATAAGTGCCACAACGCTAGGTGTCACTTTTCTTAGTCCATTCGCTGTCCTCCTCCATAGGCGAGCTCCTGTTGGCAGGCAGACTTCTCAGGCAGGAGCCTGACACCATCCTGCCTCCTGACTTTCCCTGGTCCCACTCCTCTGAATCCAAACCGGTTTCCCCTCTCCAACGCCTCTGGAGAGAGCCAAACTTAATTAATATCATAATCTCCCTTGAGCAAGGGACTCTGCCTGCAGTGAAGCCAGATATTTTCTAGGTTAAACAGAATATTTAACATCTTATTAGGAACCTTCTACATTTGGAATAAGTCTACTAGCTCAGGCAGTCCTCCCAATTATAGGTAAGTTGTCTTTCAGATGGCTCAGACAGTAAAGAATCCACCTGCAATGCGGGAGACCTGGGTTTGATCCCTGGGTTGGGAAGACCCCTGGAGAAGGGAAAGCCTACCCACTCCATAATTCTGGCCTGGAGAACGCCATGGACTGTATAGTCTGTGGGGTCACAAAGAGTCAGACACGACTGTTTCGCTGGTTGACCATAAAGGCTCATCCGTATTTGTCAAGCTTTCCAGAGTAATACATATTTCAGTGTCCATTCTAGATTGCCAAAACCCTCTTTCTCTCACTCCAGCTCTGACAATGCTGAGTTGCAGTTACTGTTTCCTGAGATTGGAAGGAGTGATTTCATTTTAAGAGCCAGTTTATTCAGTTTGTGATTCTAATAGTTCTGTTGTCTAGGACTGTGGTTGTGTGGTGATGGTTACTAGGACTTAGAATACTGCCACACAGGCAGTTCTTGCTTCCATCACATTCCTTTGCAGCAGACTGTAAAGCCATGAAACTCAAGGCATCTGTTTATGGAATTCAGAAGCTGGACTCTGCTGGACAATGAAAAGCTCACTGAATATTTCTTGTGTGACTGTGCTGTGACAACTTCGTGACTATGTGACTTTCAATGTTAAGTTTCCTTAAGACTTTTCTAATGTCTATACTTTATGACTGTATTGTTAAGCAATATTTCATTTGTCCCAATCTCTTGACATGTTCTGCCAAGATGACCACAAATTATGTACAATGAGATTCTTGGGTTCTGCACTCTTACATTTTATAGTAAGAGAATCTTGTGAAACTTGTAAAAAAAAAAAAACACTTCAGAAGTTGATAAATAGGTCATTAATTTCTGGCTTCCCAGTGAAGTTAAAAGTGTTCTGATGTCATCAATAAATGGTTGTGTGAGAAATTGTAATTGTAGATGTCCTTTTAGATACCTGTGATCATGTTGGGTATTATAGAAAGAATTTTGATTATTATTTGAAAAACATTGGATTAACTCACGGTAGTGCATATTATTGCATAACATTTATTTAACACTTGTTAGGGCCCCCTTGTGGCTCAGCTGGTAAAGAATTTGCCTGCAATGTGGGAGACCTGGGTTCGATCCCTGAGTTGGGAAGACACCTGGAAAAGAGAACATTTGTTATAAGATGAACCATGTGACAAAGGAGATAATTCCTTGCTTGATAAGATGTAAAGTTTCTCAGGAGAGTTGTTTTTCTTAAATAAAATAGGTAAATAGGGAATAGCTACATGGAAACCATAAGCGTTGGTTTAGTTTTATCTGCTAAGATTGACAAAAGTAATATGTATAGCATTAAGAACAACAATTTCATTTCTGAATGTGAGATCCAACCAGTCCATTCTGAAGATCAGCCCTGGGATTTCTTTGGAAGGAATGATGCTGAGGCTAAAACTCCAGTACTTTGGCCACCTCATGCGAAGAGTTGACTCACTGGAAAACACTCTGATGCTGGGAGGGATTGGGGGCAAGAGGAGAAGGGGACGACAGAGGATGAGATGGCTGGATGGCATCACTGATTCGATGGATGTGAGTCTCAGTGAACTCTGGGAGTTGGTGATGGACAGGGAGGCCTGGAGTGCTGCGATTCATGGGGTCACAAAGAGTCGGACACGACTGAGTGACTGATCTGATCTGATCTGAGTGGGTACCTTGCAGATTTGCCAAGCAATTTGCCTGTAGTTTCTTATTTAATCCTAATAATGAATTTTAGAGATATGCGAGCAGGGACTATAGTAAACTCCTGCTTCATGGGGATCACTGCCTACCTTTTTCTGGTAGCCTTTTCATGCTTTCAGAATCCGTTGCTATAGTCAACAGTTACAATTTAATGAATGTTTAGCATTTATTGGATAAATAAGTAATCAGAGAAATGGATTCTGATTGTTCAAGTGTAAATGGAGGGGGTAGTGTTTTTGAGACAAATTTTATTTGCAATTTGTATTTGAATTAAGCTTTGGTCCTCCTGGCAATCAAAACTAAGAGAAGGATAGTGAATGGTAAAAGTCTATTACTGCTTCTTTTTTTTGAACAATTAGTGTATGCTAAACTGCATATTAATAAATTTAAACCCTAGTGTAATATTATAATATGTTGATTACTCAGTATGTGCTAACATTTTCCTCAGTGTATTATATGTAAAGCATACAGATAAAATATGGGATGTCCTGTTAAATTTGAATTTCACATGGAAAATGAACAATTTTAGTATAAGTATGTAATTTTTTCTCCTCTGGAATTCAAATTAAATTGGGCATCCTGTCATTTTCTAAATCTGGCAACCCTAGTCATATGCATTGTCTTATTTCTGTTCAGGCTGCTCTAACGAAATACCATAGACATAGACTTCTGTCTATGATACTATAAATGGTGGCTTATAAATAACAGAAATTTATTTCTCGTAGTTCTGGAGACTGAGGAATTCAAGATCAAGGTGCCAACAGATTCAGTGTATGGTGAGGGCCTGCTTCCTGGTTTGTTCTGTGTTCTCACACAGTGGAAGTCTCCTTTGTAAGGATACTAATCCTATCCATGAACACTCCACTCTCATGACCTAATTACTTCCCCAAATCACCACCTCCTAATACTCTCACATTAAGGGTTATGCTTTCAACATTTTGGGAGAAGGACACAAACATTCAGCCCATAGCAATTATCTTAATAATACAACAGTCCTGTGAAAGTGAAAGTTGTTCAGTCGTGTCTGACTCTTTGCAACACCGGGTAGCCATTCCCTTCTCCAAGGGAATCTTCCTGGCCCAGGAATTGAACTGGGGTCTCCTGCATTGCAGGTGAATTCTTTTACCCAAGAGACACATTTTATAAATGGCAGCATTGAGGCTTGAAAGTGTGTGTAGCTTGCCCAAGGCTCCACAATGAGTCAGTATGAACCAGGCTTTACATCCAGGCAGATGGGTCTCAGGGAACGTCTTTAACTACAGTGCTATCTCCCATATCTACCCCTATGGTGTAGGTATAATTATCCCCATTTTATACATCAGAAGTTTGAGTTAGTGAAATAAAGGAAATGGTGCCATGTTTCAAAGCCTGTAAGAGAGGCAGAGCTGTGACACAAACCCAGGGATGCCTGTGTCCAGATTCAATGATTTAAAAAAAAAAATTATTTATTTGGCCATGCTGGGTCTTCACTGCTGCACATAGGCTTTCTCTAGTTGTGGTGAGCAGGGCTACTCTCTAGCTGTAGTGTGCAGGCTTTTCATTGCAGTGGTTTCTCTTGTTGCAGAGCAACAAGCTCTGGGGCATGCAGGCTTTAGTAGTTGCGATACGTGGGCTCAGTCATTGCGGCTTGTGAGCTGTAGTACATGGGCTTAGTCCTTGGTGGCACATGGACTTAGTTGCTCTCAAAGTCATGACATGTAGGATCTTCCCGGATCAGGATCAAACCCATGGCTCCTGCATTGGCAGGTGGATTCTTTACCACTGAGCCACCAGGGAAGTCCCCAGAGTCAGTGATTTTAATCTCTGTTTTTAAGGATAAAATAATGTAACTGGAATTTTGAAGTTTAGGGACTAATGAGGTTTTTGAGATACTAATATTTTCTTCCAGAATGATGTGAGACGTAGGATAATGAAAATAAAAAAGCCTAAGAAGGCCTAATGCTGTTTAGCATCAATAAATTATATATGGTGTTACTAAGATTCCTTTTATAGCAGAGATTTATTTCACTATTTATAATAGTATAAGTGTTGGCATTCAGAGAAGGCAATGGCACCCCACTCCAGTACTCTTGCCTGGAAAATCCCATGGATGGAGGAGCCTGGTAGGCTGCAGTCCATGGGGTTGCTAAGAGTCAGACATGACTGAGCGACTTCACTTTCACTTTTCCCTTTCATGCATTGGAGAAGGAAATGGCAACCCACTCCAGTGTTCTTGCCTGGAGAATCCCAGGAACGGGGGAGCCTGGTGGGCTGCCATCTCTGGGGTCGCACAGAGTCGGACACGACTGACATGACTTAGCAGTAGCAGCAAGTGTTGGCATTAGAATATTTCTATAGCTAGAGGGTCTGAACTGTAGAGAAGTTGATTCATCTTTCAGCATCTTACCTTATGCCAATGTCAACTCACAGGCTTTATTCAACACTCACAGTATAGAGTGGAGAAGGCAATGGCACCCTACTCCAGCTCTCTTGTCTGGAAAATCCCATGGACAGAGGATCCTGGTGGGCTCCAGTCCATGGGGTTGCAAAGAGTTGGACATGACTGAATGATTTCACTTTCACTTCCCTTTCATGCATTGGAGAAGGAAATGGCAACCCACTCCAGTATTCTTGTCTGGAGAATCCTAGAGTCTGGTGGGCTGCCGTCTATGGGGTCGCACAGAGTCGGACATGACTGAAGTGACTTAGCAGCAGTAGCAGCAGCACAGTATAGAGATTTTCAACATGATAGCAGTGAAAATGTTTCCTGAATGTTGCCCTGTGTCCTTTATTTGATCCTTAGAATTAGCAATGACATGTTTCAGTTGGAGAGAAATGTATGCAAGAGAGTCCTTTAATCTACTTATTTTCATTGTATCTAGTCTAATTCTATTCCAACATGGTAACTCAGAAGAAATCTAAGAAACAATATGAACATAGGCTTGTCAATAAAGAGAATTTCTTAAATAAGCAAATCAGGCTATTTAAACTTTTAAAAATGTATTCATTTGAATCAAACAAATCAAATGGATACATTTCCAATGACAGGCATAGAAACTGTTCTCTCACAGTTCAATTTGCCTCATCTCCCTGTTGTTTGAGGGAGTTGACCATTTGTGTGAAAATCAAGTAATTATATGCTCCAATGCTTTTTGAAAGAAAGGATGCAGAGAGGGAGAAAAAGCAAGTGTGGGCCACCTATAGATAACAACACAGCTAGACTCTGATGGTTTGGAATGAACTGAAAATGTTACCATCTCACATTTCGCGGGTGACCTGGTGACCTTTGCATCCACTTTGAGTTCTGTATTTTAAGCTTGAGGATTATTCACTTCTATGGTATGGAAAATGTCTGTTTAAATACTTTTGAAGGGAATTATGTAATACCTTTCTTTGGGGACTCACAATGATCTTAAGTTATACAGAATGTAAATGGATGTTTACTGCTAGCTGTACCATGGCTCATTTGACAACTGTAGTCCTTTACATGTTTGCACATGTTACATGCAAATAAGATGTTTACATTTGTCGACTCATTTCATTCTAATAAATGAGATACATAGAGAAGCTTGTTTGTTTATAGTTGTTGATGCTGGAGGACAGTTTCCAAGATCACACAGAGTAATTTGGAACCAGGGCTGAGATTCAGTTCTTTGGTGTTTTCTTCATTATGTAAAGTTATTGCTATATGATTTTGCCAAGTGTGATTTGTTACAGGATTAGCCCAATTTGTTCTTAGGGTTTTCAGAAGTAAGTGTGAAATATGATGATTTTCTGAAAATTCCTGTTTGCTGTAGAATTGACTTGAAGCCAAAATATGAGGTGGATAATGTATTATCATTTACCTTGTTTTTCTTTGCCCTTTGGGTACCCCTTCTCCTTACATAGTGTCATTCTGCTCTCATTCTGCTCCTTCTTTTATATCCAAAGACCCTTTCTACAAAATTTATCAAAACCTATGTTTCTGAGTGAATGTTCACATTGTGAAATGATCTTCCTTCCAAGAAAACTCAGGGCTTTCCCATGCAAGTTTCCTAGGCAGAAACAAGCCAACAAATTAATTTCCACTTATCTATAAATAACTATTTTCCTGGTCAGTGGTATAGACATTTAAAAAGAGAATATTTCTACTTTGACTTTTACGTTGGTTGAGGACCTTCTATGTGACCAATATTGGGATAAAGATAGAATACATGGGGCCTCTGTTCAGCTCAGTGGTGCTGGGCAGAGTCGGTTACAGGAAATGAGGCTGAAAGATGGGCCACGGGTACAGTGGGGACCATTCCTGCCTCCTCACAGGCTGCAGTGCAGGTTTGGGTCTCAGAAATGCAATTTTGAAATCTCATTCAGAAATGTCTTTGGCTTCTCTTCCTAGATTAAGGACACTGCGTGACTCCTTGTTTTCACTGTTTATCTCTGCAAATCACTCCAGCTTTCTAACTCCAGAAATTACTTTCAGAAAGAAATGGAGCTTTCCCATTTTGTTGGTGAGAGACGTCAAAACTGGAGATGCTGCTTGAAAGGGCAGATTTGAAATGCTATTTCATTAAAGGGCCTGGTATATTTTTAAAACAATACTCAAACTATTTGGAAATTATCTTAAGGCACTTCTAAAAGCATAAAAATGCCTTTTGCTGAAAAAAAGAAATCAACTTACAATTTGCATGTCACAAAATTCAGGATCCAGGCATAAAAGGCACACTGTTCAGGTGGGATCTGTTGGTCTGTAGTGCCTTCTCCTGGATTTGATTTTCAACTTTTTTTAATGGAAAAATTCAAACACACATAAAAGTGGAAAGAATAATCTACTGATCCCCAGATTAACAATTATTAATTCATTTATAAATCTTGTTTCATCTCCCCCCTACGCACTCCCAGATCATGAAGCCAATGCCAGACTTCATATCATTTCATCTGTAAATATATTAAAAGTCCTCATTTGTTTCTCACAAAACCAACTATAATATCATTTAAAATTGACAGTAACTCCTGAATATCATCACCTGGTCACTTCAAATTTCTGATTGTCTCATTAAAAATTTCTTGACAGTATTGTTGTTGGAATCTGGACCCAGGCCAGCTCCCCACACTATCACTGGTGACTAAGATGTCTTATCTTTCTGTACCTAGAGATCTCCCCCAGCTCTTTTTCTGTGTCATCTTTCTGTAGAAAACCCAGGTTACTAGTCCTGGAGGGTGTCCCCAGTCTGGGTTTTGCTGGTTACATCCACATGTTGTCCTTTACTGAGTTCCCCTTTCTTCCCTGTTTCCAGCCTGGGGTCAGAATCTGCTGCTGTTGTTTGTTGGCCAGTTTTGTTTGGTGGGAGCATTTCATCTGTGGTGGTGGCTAGTCCACCTGCGGGCCACAGGTCTGGTTGTTTCCTTCTGTGACAATGACCATCGATAATAATGACCATCTGGCCCCATGACTTGATAAAGGTTGCACAGACAGATCTCAGATGTAACAGGTTAGCTTCCAGACCATCTCGATAAAGCAGGTCACATGAACTTTCTGGTTTCCCAGTGCATATAAGAGTTATGTTTACACACTGTAGTCTATTGAGTGTGCAATAGCATTATGAACTTAGGAGCTTATAAGAAAATTCCACCTTTATTTTTACTGCCTTCACTTGTTTAAATATCATGAATAAATCTTTATAGGATTTGTAACCCTCAAAAAGTCTACTGGGAAAGAGTAAAAGCCTACATCCCCTAAAAAAAAGAGAATACTTAAAAGTAAGGTACAGTAAAAGGAAATTCAGCATTTTGTCTTTTGTTTTCATTGTAGTTTGTTCTGGGATGAGTTCATTTTCATTTAATCTTCTTGGATTTGTAGGTTTTTCCTATATTTGAGAGTCCATGTCTTTCAATAATTATAGGAAGTTCTGAGTTATTATCTCTTTGAATATTATATTCCCCATTTTTTTCTATTCTATTCTTCCCCATTTGTTGGATCATCTCAAAATATTAGCACATATTTTGTACACAGTAAGTGCTAGATTGTTGGTAACAATCATAATGATAATGATGATGATTAGTTTAGAAATGTCTATATATTAGAGGTAAAAGATCAAGAACTTTGAAGTTACATTGACCTTGATTTAAATATAATAGCTTTGTGATTCTGGCTGTGTTATTTAGTCTCTTTTAACTGCAGTTTCCTTGAAGTAAAGTAAGTCAGAAAGAAAAACACCAATACAGTATATCAACGCATATATATGGAATTTAGATGGAGAAGGCAATGGCAACCCACTCCAGTACTCTTGCCTGGAGAATCCCAGGGACAGCAGAGCCTGGTGGGCTGCCATCTATGGGGTTACACAGAGTCTGACATGACTGAAGCGACTTAGCAGCATGGAATTTAGAAAGATGGTAATGATGACCCTATATGTGAGACAGCAAAAGAGACACAGATGTACAGAACAGACTTTTGGACTCTGTGGGAGAAGATGAGGGTGGGATGATTTGAGAGAATAGCAATGAAACATGTATATTATCATATGTGAAATAGATCACCAGTCCAGGTGCGATGCATGAGACAAGGGTGCTCAGGGCCAGTGCATGGCGGTGACCCTGAGGGATGGGATGGGAAGGGAGATGGGAGACACATGTACACCCATGGCTGATTCATGTGAATGTATGGCAAAAACCACTACAATATTGTAAAAGTAATTAGCTTCCAATTAAAATGAATACATTAATTTACAAAAAAATAACAATAATAAAATAACACTTAACTCCCAGAGCTTTAAATGATCTGATAATTAGTGGGTTCTCAGTAAACATTCATTTCCATTTCTTTACCAGATTTGTTTTTAAAACATCAAGCCACACTAATTCTTTGTTGTTTTTTAGTCGATAAGTTGTGCCTGACTCTGCGACCCAATGGACTGCAGCACGCCAGGCTCCCTTGTTCTTCACTGTCTCCCAGAGTTTACTAGGATTCAGGTCCAATGAGTTGGTCATGCTATCTAATCATCTCATTCTCTACCATCCCCTTCTCCTTTTGCCTTCAATCTTTCCCAGCAGCATGGTCTTTTCCAATGAATCAGCTCTTCACATCAGTTGGCCAAAGTACTGGGGCTTCAGCATCAGTCCTTCCAATGACCCCGATTCTTAGGAGGAAGAAATAACCATGTTTTGGTCTTAGAAGGCTGTTTGGTCTTAGAGGCTGTTTAAGAATATGCAGGATTCAGTTTTGGGGAATTTTAAGTATGGGCTATGGTAGGAACAAAGGTTTTGAGTAGGGAAATATAATGAATGAGCAGAACCATTTGACTAAAGGGAAGGGGTCATGTAGATGCACTATGGGAGTTACAATTAGAAAAGAAAGATGGGGCCAGATGAAGGATCACTAGCCTGTTATGGCAGGAGGGTAGGCTTATCCTGTAAGTGCATTGAAGATTTTTTTTTTTAATGTTTATTTATTTATTTTTAAAAATTTTATTTTACTTTTAAACTTTACATAATTGTATCAGTTTTGCCAAACATCAAAATGAATCCGCCATAGGCATACATGTGCTCCCCATCCTGAACCCTCCTCCCTCCCCCCTCCCCACACCATCCCTCTGAGTCGTCCCAGTGAAGATTTTTGAGAAGGGAGCAGTAGGATTATGTTCGAGAAAGTCAATGTAATGGCCGTTTATACAGGGGATAACAGAAAAATAAGGCAGTTATTTCCATGACTTAGGAATAAGATACAAAGGATTTGAATTAGCATATTGGCAATGGTACTAAAATGGAGGAGATTAAGGCCAAATACACAGGTAGAAGAGAGAGAATTTGGTGACTGAATGGGAGGGTGAAGCAAAAGGAAAAAACTAAAAGAGAATCCAAGATATTGAGTCAGGATGTAAATCAAGCAGAATGGAAGGTTTGAGTTTAGGAGTGGGCAACAGATTTAAAGTATGTGAACTATGTGATGGACAGCTGATTGGGTCTAGGTAGCTTTGTCGGTTTTCTGGACATATTTGTAGATTCTCAAACCATATATTCTGTCTGCCCTCCCTCATATCCTTTCCTCTACTCTTTGCTAGCTGGTTTGTGCTTATTTCTCAAAAGTCAATTTAGAAGCCATGATAAAATCTTTTATGCACCTATTTCCCAGCCAGTGCTAGATGTGCCTCTTGTGTTATTCAGTGAAGTCCTAATTAAAGCTCCACCAGAATACTCATCACCTATATTAGAATTATTTGTTGCCTTTTTCCCTCAGCAGAATGGGAATGCCCTAGTACCAAGCAGAGTGCATATATGGCCCATGCTGCCGCTTATGCTGAGTTGCTTCAGTCATGTCCAACTCTGTGCGACGCCATAGACGGCAGCCCACCAGGCTCCCCCGTCCCTGGGATTCTCCAGGCAAGAACACTGGAGTGGGTTGCCATTTCCTTCTCCAATGCATGAAGGTGAAAAGTGAAAGTGAAGTCGCTCAGTCGTGTCCGACTCTTCGCGACCCCATAGACTGGAGCCTACCAGGCTCCTCTGTCCATGGGATTTTCCAGACAAGAGTACTGGAGTGGGATATATGGCCCATAGAAGGCAGTTAATAAATTGCTTATTGAATGATGAATTATTTAAGTAGAAATATCCAGCAAACTGTCAAAAATATGAGCAGTCAGGAACTTATTTTTCCTCTTCCTTCTGAATTCATAGTGGGTATAAACATAGGGCTCTATATTTGAATATTTGTCCTGAAGTGTCGATTTTTCTGATTGCTTCTTTGACTTAAAACTAGGCCTACAATTTTGGCAGCCTTTCTGAAAAAGATTCTGTGCTTAATCAAAACTTGTTTGAACAATTGTCTGGATGGAGGGCATTTTAATTCTTTTCCATTGCTTTCTACCTCCAGGAATCAATGGAGCAGCAAGAGAGCAGCTTTTCTTGCATTCTCACTGCTCCTTGAGGTACAAACCAATTTTCAGACTTCAACATATCCCAGCAAATAATTGTTTGGTGCGGAAATAAAGCTCTTTATTGCAGCAATAGTGATGGGATACCAGTAGGACAATAAAAAATGAAGTCTTAATGCATCTGATGTGAGTGCATCAAGCTGGCAGGATTCCTGGAGGTAGTGAACGGAGCCTGGGCAGAACTGCCTGTAGGTCCAAGTGCAATCATAAATGATTTCCATAAATAGTGCGTCTTTGCTATCCTGTGTGCTGTGCTGAAAGAAAAAGGGAAGAGGCTGCTATTCCTAGAGGGAAATGGACTTCTTTTTATGTTGCTAACAAAGAGAAGCCCAGTGGCAGTGCACACTGTGGCATTTGCTTTGGGTTTTAAAGACATGTAGCTCTACCTCATTGGAAAAATTGAAAATCTATATGGCAATTGCTTGTGGCACATGTGAGGCAAGTTATCCTAGCTCATTAATGATGTGACCAAGAAAAAAGAAAACCTTCTCGCCGCCATCTAGGCAAAACATATATATGGCAAAATATATTTATGGGCCAAAGGGCAACGTCGCAAAACAAATGGATTGGGAGCCAGGAGCCTGAGATAAAACAGAATATGGGCTTTAGAAATAGACTTGGATGGTGACATTCTGTGTTCTGGTTTTCTTACTTAACAGTGATGAACAATACAGCTCTTTCCATGGGATCGTGAGGGTTAAGCCAGAAATTATGTTCAACAGAGAATATATTTTTGGCAAAAATGGCATATTTCTCAATACCTACTGAAGTTTAGGGCTTCCCAGGTGGCACTGGTGGTAAAGAACCTGCCTGCCAATGCAGGAAACATAAGAGATGTGGGTTTTATCCCTAGATCAGGAAGATCTCCTGGAGGTGGGCATGGCAACCCACTCCAATTTTCTTGCCTGAAGAATCCCTTGGACGGAGGAGCCTGACAGGCTACAGTCCAGAGGTCTCAAAGAATCAGACATGACTGAAGTGACTTAGCACACTGAAGTTTAAGTAGGATACTTGGAGGAATACTGAGTGAAGGTGTCAAAAACAGTAAAAGGTGTAAGTCTCTTTGTTTTAACAGAAATGACTAGTGTGACCCAAGTGTGTGTGTTCTTTGCAAGAAGGAAAACAAATTTGAAAACTGCAGTTATAGCAGCCTGAATCTTTTATTCTCGGCCTATCCCCAGCCTAGACTCTGCGTGTGTGTGTGTGCACATGCACACACGCGTGTGAGTACATGCTCCATCTCTATCCCATAATATTTCATTGAAAGAGACTGGGGAATGATGATTTGAAAGTTTGTGGAACCTGCCAACCTAAGAATGCTAGGAAATCAGCAACTTGCTGTACTTTTTGTGTCTGTGCCCCCTTTTCCCTATACTTAAGGGGAATTTTTGAAAGAGATGGAACACCACCAAATCTGACAGGTGGAACACAACCAAATCTGACAATCACAAAGAATACTTTAGCGACTGCTTGATGGTTTTAAGGAGAGCTGTGGTTTTTAGTTAGCCAGATTAGCTGAGTTTGTAAGTTCAAACTTAGTGTTAAAAAGTGAGATCAATAGGATACCTCTGGAAACTATATGGGGACCAGGTATCCATGAGTGTCTTATAGAAATGACTGGTGCATGGCTGGGAGGTCCAGGCAGCAGGTAGTATTAAAATACTATACAAAGAATTAGGGGTTTCAAGCGACTTCACTTTCACTTTTCACTTTCATGCATTGGAGAAGGCAATAGCAACCCACTCCAGTGTTCTTGCCTGGAGAATCCCAGGGACGGGGGAGCCTGGTGGGCTGCTGTCTCTGGGGTCACACAGAGTCAGAAATGACTGAAGTGACTTAGCAGCAGCAGCAGCTGACTCAGTGGTAAAAAATCTGCCAAACCGATGCAGAAGACCCAGGAAATGCAGGTTCGATCCCTCGGTCGGGAGGATCCCCTGCAGTAGGAAATGGCAACCCACTCCAGTGTTCTTGCCTGGAAAATCCCATGGAAAAGGAGCCTGGTGGGTTATAGTCCAGGAATTTCAAAGAGCTGGACATGATTGAGCATGCATACAGAAATAATTAGAATCTAGAAATGGCAAAGGACAGCATGTGGAGAGAAATAGAAGAAAGGGGCATTGAGATATTACAATTCAAAATTCAGCATTATGACTGGTAAAAGATGGCAGGACTGACAGGAAATAGAACCCTACCTGCCTTACAGAATGATGGGGAGAGGCCTATCCAGGTACCAAGGCAGGAATTAGGGAAAGGACAAATGTTGCAAACAAAGGAGGGGCCTCATAGTAAAGCAAAGACATCAGTATTTAAGAGAAAAACAAACGTAAATAGTTTGACTCCTTAGTAGCTGATAGTTTATTTATCATATCTAAGGCATATTTTCCTTACTTGTAAAATGGTAAATATTAACATCCACTTTGCAAGGCTTATAAAGATAAAATAAGTTCAAAATGCAAAATCATTTGTTATTGTTTATAGAACACAATAGGGCTTAAAATGGTAGCCATTGTGACTGTATTTTGCTATTGAAAAAAACAATGTTAAATCCTGGAATAAAGATGGTGGGCACCTTGTACTTCTCACTTGAATTTGGAGTAACATTCTCTGGAGAAGCTCCTTTGAACCAACAGGGTTAAAATTTCATAGTGTCTCCTCTGAAAGCAGGTTTTTCTGAGGCAGAGTGGGCGCTCCTCTGAAGCAGCCTTCTATTCTTCAAGATGAAAGAAGCATTGAATTCAGATAACACAGTCGGACATGTCTGTTTTTGATTGTTGATAAATATTTCATTTTACATTTTAAATTCATACGGGCCACAAAATCATTGAAGATGAGAAAGAATTCAATACTAGGCCATTCCTTTGCAGGATCGTTTCTCAGAACACACTTATTCCCGTTTTGTTCAATTGAGAAGGAGGCACCTTGGCAGCTGCCCACTGACGACTGCTTCACAGCTGTGGGGAGCGCACTCTGTGCACGAGCTTCTTTCCCTCGGTCCCTGGATCTAAAATAGGCCCCCCTCTCCTCTTCCAAGATGAACTATAAAACAATCATGGCTTACCTAGCTATGCTGCTACTGCTAAGTCGCTTCAGTCGTGTCCGACTCTGTGCGACCCCATGGACGGCAGCCTACCAGGCTCCGCCATCCCTGGGATTCTGCTATAGGCTTGGCTTGTTAATCTCAAAAATATCATCTTTGAGTTACCAGTGCTATGTGTCTCCGTGTCTCGCATTCTAATAGAACCATGTGAAGCTGTTTTGTTATTTTTTGAAAAACATTTTATGGCAAAAAGTTGAAACATCTTGGAGTTACTTACAGAGCAGGATTTTCATGTACATGTGAAATGACATTCGACTTGAAAATTCGAAAGTTTTGAGAACTGAAAATGACTGAGAGCACGTGTTTGTACGATTGTATTACTGTCCCCAATGCTGTCAGTTTCTGGAGAGCTAAGGCCTCTTCTCTCTAGATTTCAATTATATTATTAGCAGTAGGCCATCTTCACAATAATTGGTACACTCACTTTATCTAATGGAGTATTTTTCATCTAATTGACTGGAAACTTATCATACAAATGTCAAAGCCAGATTTTCCTATAATAACCTATTATCTCTGCAGTTCTGGCTCAGTGCACCCACAAGAAATGGCATAATAATCATCTTTGGGAGAGTGAAGGACAGCAACTTAATTTCCCTGCCTCTGATGAGAATGACAGCTCCTTCAAAAGGAGAAACTTTTAATACATCCACTTGATCTTGCCACATTTGTCATTCACAAATCTGACTTCATTTTGCTTTAAATATGTGAGTGAATATTCTTGTTGGAAGACAGCATTTCAGAGACAGGAGGAAAGATTAAAAACAAAGAACAGGATTAGGAGCATGAGCTCGGGATGCTGCTTTTAGATTAGATGATTTTGGGGCAAATCACCTCATCTCCCTGGTTCTTAAATATCAAATGAGAAGTTCAGCCTAGGATATTGTTTCATAGACTTCGGTCATTTATGTATCTCTTCTTCAAGGCCTTTTACACATTTATGTATTAGCCATCCACTTTTGTACCTACTGTGTTTCATTGTGTCAAACAGTAAAACAACAAACCAATCAAACAAAACACAAACAAGCAAAACACCCAACTACCTATGGACATATATATATATATGTATTTGAAAAATAAATCTAAAATAAGTAATAAACACACAAGAATTACCACTAGCAATAAGTGGAACCCTAAAAATAAATAAATAAATACCACTTTAAAGGAAGTATGCTTGTGGACCACCAGGTAAAAATTATGCCAGGAGCAATATTTCCATTATTATGCAGTTTACACCATTTAGGCAGTTTATAGTATGTACCGCTAACAGAAGAATGCATATCATAATTTGGGAAACATTGCCCTAGCTGATTGAGGGGGTCTTTTCCTGCTTCAGAAAGTCCATGATTAAATTATTTAAGATAATATGTTTCTGATGTACATTTCAGAAGAGCCACCCTGCCTCAGAAATCCTTCTAAATAATTTCCAAAGAAAGGGAGTATTCCTAGTCAAAAGATGTGATGTGACAGACTATCTTGTTCTCCAGAGGAACCAATGAAAACATGGAGACTCATGGGAATGTCAGAGTGAGAGATGAAACAGAAAAATCCTATTTCCTCCCTCAAATTAAGATAAAGATGTGAAGTATTATATAAGATATGCTTTTAAAACTGGCACTGCCTTTATCCATCTCACTACTATGCACCAGGTCACGTAGCTATGCCTGTATACAGAACACAATTTGCACATGGTCTAAAGATGCCAACATTTCTCTAATCTGAGAAAAGATGAGAACGTGGAAAAGGGCTGTGATTATGTCTGGCTTCTCTGAGCCAAATAGGGTTGCCTTACCTCAGAAGAGCCTCTTCTAGGAAATAATCAGAGATAAAGTATAATAAACAAAGATTTATAAAGATGTTTGCTGTTGTGATGTTTGTAATAGTGTGGGAAAAAATCACTTAAATACCAAGCATGCAGGTTATATTTAAACAAATCATAATGTATCAATTTGGTGGAATATATGATCATTAAAATAGCATTTATGAAGATGTTAATAAAGTAGGGATAGGAATACGATATGCTGTAATATTGGGTAAAATCCTGTGATCAGAATTATCCAAACATCTTAGTACGGCCTACAAATTGACTCAAGCTCTAGTCTCTGCCTAACTTTCTTGTCATAGGCGAGAAGA
The DNA here is from genome assembly GCF_032452875.1 of Bos javanicus. Taxonomy (NCBI): domain Eukaryota; kingdom Metazoa; phylum Chordata; class Mammalia; order Artiodactyla; family Bovidae; genus Bos; species Bos javanicus. The sequence continues at coordinate 90,402,811 of NC_083868.1, forward strand.
CACCTCATGTGGCACCTGGTTCTTCAGCTGTATTGAAATGCTGGTTATTCTCCAAACATAGCAAGTTCTCCTGAAAGTCCATGCTATTGACCATACTAGCTTTTTTTTTTTAAAAACACATGTATACCTGTGGCGGATTCATTTTGATATTTGGCAAAACTAATACAATTTTGTAAAGTTTAAAAATAAAATAAAATTTAAAATTAAAAAAAAAAAAAACAAGACTAATCTAAAACAAATATTTAGATGGATATTGCATTAGAAGAAGAGGTAGAGTTGATAGTGAAAGGAAAACCAGGTTTCTCCCTGGAGATGAGAAAGTAGGGCCTCTTATTTCAAAATTGCTGAGTGACTTTGGTATAATTTCTTTATCATTTCTCTGCCTTGTCAATTTAATTGTAAGTGGAATTACAGTACAGCAAGTACTTTGATTAGGTCCCTAGCTTCTGGCTATATTGTTTATTAAATGCAGAAAGAGAAGGAAAAAAAGCTGTAAAATCTATTGATCTCCACTACTAGAAATAAAGAAGCTTGTGTTGAAGAAAAGAACAGAAAGATTGTCTTCAGGGCCAAATGAGAAATTTTCCCTTTCTTTCTACTCTGCCTTCAACTGCAACTCATGACCCCTTCCTAGTCCAACCCTTTGAATATAGAAATTATTTAATACATGCCACAATTAAAAAAAAACATATTTTGCCCCTTGCTGTAGTGTAGTCAGTTGATTTTCAAATAATATCTTGATGATACATTCCTTTAGGCCTTATAAAGTTCTTGAAAATCAAAACAATAAAAGTGAAAGGAATTCTAGTAGGAATTTGCTGCTGCCCAGCAAGACGTAAAATAGAATGGACCTCTTTGGCATATTACAGAGTAGATGAACTATCACAGGCCCTGGGTTCAGATGGTATCTGAATCCCTCACAAGGTTGCTCTTGTGAGAGAATTACATAGACTGTGTAGGACTCTGGAAACTATAAGGCACTACATAGATGTTACATAGTTTTATAAATCCAGAGTCAAGGTAGAAAGAAAGAGGTTTCTAGATCTACATTACTATCACTTGGCATGATTTTATACTTATTAGAAAACTTTCTCTTGAGTGATCAACAATCAGATTAAGAAGCACTTGGTCTGCTGTTTTGGAAATAATACTACCTTCCAGAATAATTGATATAAAAACACTTCAGTCAGTTCAGTTCAGTCACTTAGTTGTGTCTGACTCTTTGCAACCCCATGCACTGCAGCACGCCAGGCTTCCCTGTCCGTCACCAACTCACAGAGCTTGCTCAAACTCATGTCCATCGAGTTGGTGATGCCATCCAACCATCTCATTCTCTGTCATCCCGTTCTCTTGCCTTCAATCTTTCCCAGAATCAGGGTCTTTTCTAATGAGTCAGTTCTTTGCATCAGATGACCCAAGTATTAGAGCTTTAGCTTTAGCATCCGTCCTTCCAATGAATATTCAGGATTGATTTCCTTTAGGATGGACTGGTTGGATCTCCTTGCTGTCCAAGGGACTCTCGAGAGTCTTCTCCAACACCACAGTTCAAAAGCATCAATTCTTTGGCTTGCAGCCTTCTTTATGGTCCAGCTCCACATCCATCCATGACTATTGGAAAACCATACCTTTGACTATATGGACCTTTGTTGGCAAAGTAATGACTCTACTAACAGTAAACAGTTCAGTTCAGTTCAGATCATTTGCTCAGTCGTGTCCGACTCTTTGTGACCCCATGAATAGCAGCATGCCAGGCCTCCCTGTCCATCACCAACTCCCAGAGTTCACTCAGACTCACGTCCATCGAGTCAGTGATGCCATCCAGCCATCTCATCTTCTGTTGTCCCCTTCTCCTCCTGCCCCCAATCCCTCCCAGCATCAGAGTCTTTTCCAATGAGTCAACTCTTCGCATGAGGTGGCCAAAGGACTGGAGTTTCAGCTTTAGCATCATTCCTTCCAAAGAAATCCCAGGGCTGATCTCCTTCAGAATGGACTGGTTGGATCTCCTTGCAGTCCAAGGGACTCTCAAGAGTCTTCTCCAACACCACAGTTCAAAAGCATCAATTCTTCGGCACTCAGCCTTCTTTACAGTCCAACTCTCACATCCATACATGACCACAGGAAAAACCATAGCCTTGACTAGACGGACCTTTGTTGGCAAAGTAATGTCTCTGCTTTTGAATATGCTATCTAGGTTGGTCATAACTTTCCTTCCAAGGAGTAAGTGTCTTTTAATTTCATGGCTGCAGTCACCACCTGCAGTGATTTTGGAGCCCCCCAAAATAAAGTCTGCCACTGTTTCTACTGTTTCCCCATCTATTTCCCATGAAGTGATGGGACCGGATGCCATGATCTTCGTTTTCTGAATGTTGAGCTTTAAGCCAACTTTTTCACTCTCCACTTTCACTTTCATCAAGAGGCTTTTTAGTTCCTCTTCACTTTCTGCCATAAGGGTGGTGTCATCTGCATATCTGAGGTTATTGACATTTCTCCCGGTAATCTTGATTCCAGCTTGTGCTTCTTCCAGTCCAGCGTTTCTCATGATGTACTCTGCATATAAGTTAAATAAGCAGGGTGACAATATGCACCCTTGACGTGCTCCTTTTCCTATTTGGAACCAGTCTGTTGTTCCATGTCCAGTTCTAACTGCTGCTTCCTGACCTGCATACAGATTTCTCAAGAGGTAGGTCAGGTGGTCTGGGATTCCCACCTTTTTCAGAATTTTCCACAGTTTATTGTGATCCACACAGTCAAAGGCTTTGGCATAGACAATAAAACAGAAATAGATGTTTTTCTGGAACTTTCTTGCTTTTTCCATGATCCAGCAGATGTTGGCAATTTGATCTCTGGTTCCTCTGCCTTTTCCAAAACCAGCTTGAACATCGGGAAGGTCACGGTTCACGTACTGCTGAAGCCTGGTTGGAGAATTTTGAGCATTACTTTACTAGCATGTGAGATGAGTGCAATTGTGCGGTAGTTTGAGCATTCTTTGGCACTGCCTTTCTTTGGGATTAGAATGAAAACTGATTTTTTCCAGTCCTGTGGCCACTGCTGAGTTTTCCAAATTTGCTGGCATATTGAGTGCAGCACTTTCACAGCATCATCTTTCAGGATTTGGAGTAGCTCAACTGGAATTCCATCACTTCCACTAGCTTTGTTCGTAGTGATGCTTTCTAAAGCCCACTTGACTTCACATTCCAGGATGTCTGGCTCTAGGTCAGTGATCACACCGTCGAGACTATCTGGGTCGTGAGGATCTTTTTTGTACAGTTCTTCTGTGTATTCTTGCCACCCCTTCTTAATATCTTCTGCTTCTGTTAGGTCCATACCATTTCTGTCCTTTATCGAGCCCATCTTTGCATGAAATATTCCCTTGGTATCTCTAATTTTCCTGAAGAGATCTCTAGTCTTTCCCATTCTGTTGTTTTCCTCTATTTCTTTGCATTGATCACTGAGGAAGGCTTTCTTATCTCTTCTTGCTATTCTTTGGAACTCTGCATTCAGATGCTTATATCTTTCCTTTTCTCCTTTGCTTTTTGCTTCTCTTCTTTTCCCAGCTATTTGTAAGGCCTCCCCAGACAGCCATTTTGCTTTTTTGCATTTCTTTTCCATGGTAAAAACGTCCATAAAAGGCTATATGTTTGTGTGCTCAGGAAAGAAAAATATGTCCCAAACAGCTTAGTAACCAGGGTTTGAGATAAGCCACCTACTACAGAATGGTGAGGAGGGCATGGTAACCCACTCCAGTGTTCTTGCCTGGAGAATCCCATGGACAGAGGAGCCTGGAGGGCTACGGTCCATCAGGTCACAAAGAGTTGGACAAGACTGAAGTGACTTAGCACACACGCACGCACAGCATGGTGACCCTCAGTGGTATCTCATCTTCATAGGTAAAGGATCCTATTAGATCTATTTAAGGGTCCCTTGAAGAACTGGTAGATGGAGTAGCAAAACATTTAGTCAGAAGTATGTAAGCCTACAGAGAGTGAGGAAAAATAACCCGTATTCAAGATGTCTTCAAACCCAAAAGTTTAAATCACTCAAAGAAAACTAATGCCAATATAACCAAGAAAATCAACAATTGAAAGATAAATTAACTCTAGTTAAAAGAATGAAATTGTTGTAAATATTTTAAAGTTTATTTAGGAGCTCCAAAGAGATAAAAGAAAAAAATAACAAAAAGAGGAATAATTTAACATATTTGGGCATAAATGAAAGAAGACCCTGTAGATGTGGAAAAGGATCACTTTGAAATTTTAGAAATGAAAAAAAAAATTGAAACAAGAAATCAGCATTTACTGTAAATTCAAGATTGGTTACAGTTGAAAAGATAATCAGCTAATTAGATGTTTGTATTGATGAATGCTCCCAGAACACAGCATAATGATACAGAAAGATTTATAAGCATATGGAAGAGCAGTTTTGGGACATGGAAACATGATTGAGAGTCCTTAGTACATGTTTAATAGACTTTATAGAAGGAGACTAGAAGGAATGGCAGAAAGAAATATAAAAAGAAATGGATAGAGAATTTGCAAGTGTTATTAAAAAGACTACATCCTCAGTAGAAGTTCATCTCAAGAACTAAGCAGAATAAACAAAAATCAAGCCATATCTAGGAGAAACAAAATATTATATATCTGAGGGAAAGAAAATATTATTCTGGACTCAATACCTAGCTGCTGCTGCTGCTGCTAAGTCGCTTCAGTCGTGTCTGACTCTGTGCAACCCCATAGATGGCAACCCACCAGGCTCCCCTGTCCCTGGGATTCTCCAGGCAAGAATACTTTAGTGAGTTGCCATTTCCTTCTCCAATGCATGAAAGTGAAAAGTGAAAGTGAAGTTATTCAGTCGTGTCTGATTCTTAGCGACCCCAAGGACTACAGCCTGCCAGGCTCCTCATCCATGGGATTTTCCAGGCAAGTGTACTGGAGTGGGTTGCCATTGCCTTTTCTGAATACCTAGCTAGACTATCATATGAGAGAGAGAAATAAAGATACTGCAGACCTATAAAGACAAAGAAGTGCATTTGGTACCAGAGGCCATTTCTGAAAGAACCACGTAAGAAGAAATTAACTTAAAAGGAAAAAAGTTGATGTTAAAAAAAAAAAAAAAAAAGCAAATGGGTCAGAATCCAGAAGCATGGTATTGGTCAGGAAGTTGACACTATTTTAAAATTTAAGGGTTTTACTTAAAACAAACTAGAAATACAACTTGTAGCTTCTATATCAGTAGAGGGAAAAGAAAAGAAGGGAAGAACTATATACCTTGTATTATTTTGACTTCTCTCTTTCCCTTATCCCAAATCATATCACAAGAAGTGAAAGATTTAAACTGGATATGAATTCTGTTGAGATAAAGGGACAGAATTGTTTGGAGTTGGAAAATGGGGCTAACTTTTACAGTAGGGACTGTCTTGTTATTTAAATCCCAAGATAAAATATAGAAAAGCCTTGATTGTGTGAAACATTAACTCACCCAAATATTTTTTCCTTTAACCTTAGGGAGAAGAAGAAAACTATAAGCAAATAATCACTATGTATTTAAAGTGGTCTGATTCAATTCAGCATAGTTTCCTCTAGTTACCTACAACTTTTATGTTTTCATCTCTGTTTCACTCTTCTATGATCACTCAGCGCAAAATGCCAGCTTTTAGGCAGATCAACCATCAAAGCAAAGTTCAGTCACTGCTAATCTATTTAATGTACAAGGATAGAAATTGAATTCATATTTTGAGAAATGTTTTCAGAAATAGGATTTTAAAAAGTCTAACATAACAGGAAAAATTCTGATTATTAGATTTAATAGAAAGTTCTATTTACTGTGAATATGTGGCATCCTGGAGAGCATGCCAAAGAGTTGAGCTCTGCTTTCAAGTCTCTGTGCCCAAGCAGCTGCGTGCTTACATATCACTCATTTAACCTGTCTGAGCTTCAGCATTCTTATGCATAATATAGGGGTTCAATTAGGTGACCTCTAAGGTCCCTGATGCTTTTTGAAAGGTCTGATTCTGGCATACACCGTATCCTGGGCATTCTGGTTAATCAAAATTTCAGGCTGTTTCAGAAATCTCTTTTCTGGCTGTGTTGTGAGTCTCCTAGACCCTGCTGTGTCAGTGTAACCAGTCCCATGATGTGTGGCCTTTGTCACATGTGTTCTTATTCTAAAGGGTGAGGTGCTACGGATGTGAGCATATGAGGGCTAAATAGAACAGCAGAATGAGTCCAAACAGTGAAGTGCACAGGAAAGCCCTATCAGTCAACTTGCAACTGACATATTTACATAAATATTGAACAGAAAGTTTCTAAGTTTGAAAAAGCAGGTTCTGTGGTACCTTTGTCCAAGGAAAAAAATGTAAAAATGTAAGCAATGAGAAGAATTGTTCAAGGAGACGGGTAAAGCTGTGACAATGACTTTGGCACTGGACCATTTTTTTTTTAATCTGTGACATTTATCATGAAGCAATATTCAGGATCTTGATTGGAGGCTCATGCTGTGAAATACAATGAATGTAATATCTAGAAAACAAGGGAGAACAGATGTAGCTGGGTTGTATAATCCAGCGTGACACTCATTATCGTTATGAAAGGAATAACTAGCAAGCTTGAAAGATGGAAAATAGAGGCAGCCAAGATGGTCAGAAATCTGCCTGGCTTTAAAAGATGCCTGTAATTTCTGTACCTGGGAATAGTCATTATGAAGCAGAATGTCATTATGCCAGTTCTAGTAACAACACACAAGCATCCCTTACAATAAACGGTGCACCCTGACTTTTTCCTCTGTGGAGATGTTTAATTTTGTTCAAATGGTATTTCACAGGCAGCAAACAAAGACAAGTAAGAGTGGGATAAGGTGGTCAGGAAATGGTTTTTCACAGATACAGACTCTCGTTTTCATTATCTTTCTTCAGAAATCATGAAAGTATAATATACACATCCTTATGAGTAGGAGAGAATGGAGGACTTTTGCAACAGAAAGTATCATTATTTTCAATGAATTTACATTATTTAGAAACATGCTTTTTTACCTTGTTTTTTTTGGGGGAGAATGTTGTTAGACTTGAACAATTGAAATAAACTGCTAAAATCATGTTAATATAATGGCTCAATTTCTAAGCTCTTATACCCTTTGGTATTTGAGTTTATGAAACCTTTTGTGGTATTTTCATATAAATGAATAATTTTGTTTATCTTTGAAAAATACTTTTATTATGAAAAATTATGAGTGTTTGGGGCTTCCCCTCTTGGCTATTACTACAGGAGTCAGATTCCTGAGAGAGAGATTACAGAGACTGACTGAAGAGAAAGGAACTCCCAAACCACACATTTGCTTAAATTCTCCTCCCCCCTGCCCACCAAAGAAGTCTTTAATGCTTTATTCTGTGAAACAAACCTGAAATCTTTGGTAGATCAGTTCAGTTCAGTTCAGTCTCTCAGTCGTGTTCAACTCTCGGCGACCCCACGAACTGCAGCACGCCAGGCCTCCCTGACTATCACCAACTCCAGGAGCTTACTCAAACTCATGTCCATTGAGTTGGTGATGCCATCCAACCATCTCATCCTCTGTCATCCCCTTCTCCTCCTGTCTTCAGTCTTTCCCAGCATCAGGGTCTTTTCTAGTGAGTCAGTTCTTCACATCAGGTGGCCAAAGTATTGGAGTTTGAGCTTCAGTATCAGTCCTTCCAATGAATATTCAGGACTGATCTCCTTTAGGATGGACTGGTTGGATATCTTTGTAGTCCAAGCGACTCTCAAGAGTCCTCTCCAACACCACAGTTCAAAAGCATCAATTCTTCGGTGCTCATCTTTCTTTATAGTCCAACTCTCACATCCATACATGACTACTGGAAAAACCATAGCTTTGACTAGATGGACCTTTGTTGGCAAAGTAATGGCTCTGCTTTTTAATATACTGTCTAGGTTGGTCACAACTTTTCTTCCAAGGATCAAGCGTCTTTTAATTTCATGGCTACAGTCATCATCTGCAGTGATTTTGGAGCCCTGAAAAATATAGTCTGTTACCGTTTCCATTGTTTCCCCATCTATCTGCCATGAAGTGATGGGACCAGATGCCATGATCTTAGATACTTCTAAATGTTTATCTAAATCTTTTCAGATGTATAATGTATCTTGTTTGCAGTAATGCCCTTGTTTTCAATGTACATATTTGAATCTCTTGTCAAAAATAGATTTGACCTCTTAAGTCTTACTCTTCCAGTTTCCCAGTACTTAGGGACTCAGATAACTTCTCAAATAAATATTTTAGCTTTTTGAAATGTATTTACTCTTGAGGTTCCTTCCTCTGTGGATCCAAATAATTCCCAGAAAACTGAAATGGAGAGAATCATGGAATGTGCTTAGGCATAAAATATGGCACAAACAATGATGTATTAAGGTTAGGGTGAGACATTTAGCAGAGTCTGGTAGTTGCTGCCCTCATTTTTCCCTGGGTACAAATTTTTATTAACATGGAAAAAGTGTATTCGAAAATATTCCAGGTCTATGGACTTATTTCCAAAGTGCATCAAACATTAGCTCTTTAGTCCCTAGGGCTTCTGTCTTAAACACTGATCTACTTTCCCATCTGATCCTGACTCAGGTACCTCAAAATCCCCACCTAGTCCTTGTCTTCCCAAGTTTTCATCTTGAGACTCATTTTTCTGGGCTGACAGCTCCAAATAAATTTTTGTTTGCTTTTAGCTCTACTGAACATTCGCCCCTCTTATTTATTAGGAATTAAACTTCTAATCACCTGATGGCCTTTTCAGTGGGAAAACCACCTGTATCTATATAACCAAACTCTCAGGACTAATAACCAAGGCCACCTGTGTCAGCAAGACTTAACTGTTTGTGGCAGGAAGTTCTTCAGGAAGGTAAGACTGTAAGCCAGTACATAACCTCATTGTTCATATTTCAGGAAATTTCGAAGACCAGTTTATTCAGGCAGATAATTTTCTCATCTGGGTAAATGGCTCTCCTTTCTGCTCTTTTTCTTTCAGCTGCAACCTACCCCTCCAGCACCAGCCCACTCACCAAGACTCCCTTCTAGGCACTTGTCTCTGCTGTGGAAGCTTGGAAGAGAATAGAATTGTTTTCCTTCAAACAATTTATGTATAGGCTGCTGCTGCTGCTAAGTCACTTCAGTCGTGTCCGACTCTGTGCGACCGCATAGATGGCAGCCCACCAGGCTCCCCCATCCCTGGGATTCTCCAGGCAAGAACACTGGAGTGGGTTGCCATTTCCTTCTCCAATGCATGAAAGTGAAAAGTGAAAGTGAAGTCGCTCAGTTGTGTCCGACTCTTAGCGACCCCATGGACTGCAGCCTACCAGGCTCCTCCATCCATGGGATTTTCCAGGCAAGAGTACTGGAGGGGGGTGCCATTGCCTTCTCCGATGTATAGGTTAGTAGTTCTCAACTGGGGATAAAGGGTTGTTAGGAAGAGGCAGTCTTGGCATTTGATTCACCAATCCCTGGGTGGGGAAGATCCCCTGGAGTGGGGCATGGCAACCCACTCCAGTATTCTTGCCTGGAGAATTCCCATGGACAGAGGAGCCTGGTGGGCTACGGTCCCATATGGGAGGGTTACGGATTATTTCCCATGAAGATTCTAATAATCAGTTTATTCCCTCCTCTCTCCCTCTCCCTCAAACCAGAAGTAAGAACCAGTAGTTTAGATGCCTGTTCTATCTAATAACATGAATGACAGAGTGGAGGCCATTATCTGTGAATTAATGAGTAAATACTTGTTTTGAAACATGCAAATAATTAGGGCAAAGATGTCATGTGGGATATATTATGTGACATTTGCTTTTTTTTTTCCCCACTCAATTTAGTCATTATCTTTAAAAAAGTGTTTTTCCTTGACCTTCTAGAGACTTATTTTTATATAGAGGGAACAAAGCATTTTTGGCTCCAGCCGCAGAGGGGTACACAATTATGCCAGAGAAATTAGAGACAGGATTTATACAAATCACTCCTGGGTTGTTTTAGGAATGCTTTTTTCATAGAGCTTTGGCACGAAAATTTTTTGTTTTTCTTTTTAAATATAGAAATTGGTTCTGCCTTTTAAAATGCTCACTAAACTTTGCTTAAAAATGTTTCTTTCTGCCTATTGAGGAAGTTTTGTTTTTCCTACTTTATATAAAAGCTACCATCCTCATAAATAAATCTTGTTTAGTCGCTTCAGTCATGTGTAACTTTTTTGCGATGACATAGACTGTAGTCCACCAGCCTCCTCTGTTCATGGAATCTTCTAGACAGGAATACTGGAGTGTGTTGCCATGTCCTTCTCCAGGGGATCTTCTTGACCCAGGGATCAAACCCCTGTGTCTCCTGCATTGCAGACGGATTCTTTACCACTGAGCTACCTGGGGAACCCCATAAATAACCCTAGGAAGGCTTTATGTGGGAGATAAGATTTTAGTTTGAACAAGTTGATAACTGGTAAGGGAGGGCTGAGAGTGATTCCTTAGTTGGAGCAGGATGATAGTGAAAGGAAGATGGAGACAATTGTAACTATATGTCAGCTAGTATATCTCTCTAAGTGATGCTATCATAACAACTCCTATCCACCTTTTCTTCTCTCTTTGGAATTTTTTAGTGATGATTTATTAACTTAATCTCTGTATTCTTTTTCATGGTTCCATTACTATAACTGCTTTTTCCTCCAGGCCTTCTTTGCTGTCAAAAGTTTCCATAGTTCTTATATGTTTTACTTTTGATGTTAAGTCTTGCCAAGACTTATGTTCAAATCTCTGTCTTACAAAATTTAAATAGGTACTTTTCTCTTTCCAAGATACTTAAATTTTTAAAAATTTCATATTTATTTTAATATACCCCTCGGTCTTAAGTCATACTGGTATTGGACAGATAGCTCAAATTATATCATAGGAAAACTCTGTCTAGGATATAATTGTTGAGGATAATTGTTAATCTTCTTCTGTGTGTTAAATAAAAGTGTTGGGAAGAAACTAGCAGTCAGGCTACTTTTGAAAGAGGTGTCTGCTGCTATGATATATTCAATTCTGTTTTTTTACATTGCTCTTCAAGACCTACCCTTTAAATCCATAGATGAACCATAAAGGATTCTCTGTATACTCCTTGTAATAATCACTTAACAGGGGTTGTATGCACATCAGGATTTTTTAAAAAATTAGAGCCCATTTTAATATTGTACCATGTAATCTAGCCAGATAGAACTATGCTTTGTTTTTTAAACAAGAATTCTATATGAGGTAGCAGTATATTTCATAATTTTTGATCCCTTCTATATAATAACTAGTATACAGTTGTCATATAGGGCTCATCTATTCTAGGTATTCTATTCTAGGTATTCTGGTAGAATAATACATAGAAGGGGTCCTTAGAGTCTGTGCTTCATCATAAAGTGATATCAGATATCAGAATAATATTTTCCTCTCTCTTACACACCAAATCCAGTCCATCAGCAGAGACTGTTGGTTCACCTTGAAATGATATCCTCAATCTTTTCACCACCTCCCCCAGTCTCACTGTATTGAGGCTATCTCATCTAGATTATCAGAGAAGGCAATGGCACCTCACTCCAGTACTTTTGCCTGGAAAATCCCACGGATGGAGGAGCCTGATGGGCTGTAGTCCATGGGGTCGTGAAGAGTTGGACACTACTGAGCGACTTCACTTTCACTTTTCACTTTCATGCACTGGAGAAGGAAATGGCAACCCGCTCCAGTGTTCTTGCGTGGAGATTCCCAGGGACGGGGGAGCCTGATGGGCTGCCGTCTATGGGGTCCAGCAGAGTCGGACACGACTGAAGTGACTTAGCAGCAGCAGCAGCAGCAGCATCTAGATTATCGCAACAGCTTCTTTACAGATCAACCTACTTCTGCCCTAGACTGTCTCTGTTCCATAGCAACCAGAATAATTCATTTAAAATGATAGTAAGATTATGCCATTTCTCTGCTCAAAACTTGCCAATGGCTTTTGTTTGCACAAAGAATTAAATTCAGAGTCTTTTCCTATTACAACCCCAAGGCCCCTTCATCTCACACCTGGTTGCCTTCCTGATCCCATTTCTTACAATCCCCTCTTGCTTACTCTCCTCCAGCCCTGCCAGCTCCCTGGCTGCTCCCAGGACACACGGTTTCTGTTCTACCCTCTGGACCTTGGCCATGCTATCCTGCCTGAAATGCTCTTTTCCCAGACAATGGCATGGCTTTTTCTCTCAATCCCTTTAGATTTCTGCTTCCATGTCACTTTGTCATAGAGGTCTTATCTGACCACTCTATCTCAGGCAGCACTCCTGTCCTCTCGGTCCCCATAGTCTTTCTCTATATAAAGTACACACTCGGGGCTTCCCTGATGGTCCAGTGGTTGAGACTCCACACTTCCACTGCGGGGGGTCAGGTTTGATCCCTAGTTGGGGGACTAAGATTTGGCATGCCACACAGTACAGCCAAAACATTGAAAAATAAAATAAAAAGTATTAAAAATGAAAAAAAGTATGCACTTAACCGCAGTCTGGACATACTCTGCTGATTGTCTTTCTCTCCCACACTCAAATGTAAATTCTATGAGAGCAGGGAGTGCACCTGTTTTTTGTTCATTGCTTGGTCCCAAGACCTATAATGGTGTCTAGCCTATGATTGAGTACCTAGTAAATATATGATGGATGAATAAACAACAACAAGATTAACCAAGAATGATCTTATGACCTCCCTAAGGCTCTGTAGTGACTGACTTGTTGTTCAGGCACCAGGTCATGTCCAACTCACTCAGACCCCATGAACTGCAGCACACCAGGCTTCCCTGTCCTTCACTATCTCCCAGAGTTTGCTCAAACTCATGTCCACTGAGTCAGTGATACCATCCACCATCGTATACTCTGTTGCCCCCTTCTCCTCTTGCCCTCCATCATTCCCAGCATCAGGGTCTTTTCCAGTGTGTTGGCTCTTTGCATCAGGTGGCCAGAGTATTGGAGCTTCAGTTTCAGCATTGGTCCTTCCAATGAATATTCAGGGTTGATATCCTTTAGGGTTGACTGGTTTGATCTCCTTGCAGTCCAAGGGATCTTAAGAGTCTTCTTCAGCCCCACAGTTCGAAAGCATCAATTCCTTGGCACTCAGTCTTCTTTATGGTCCAACTCTCAAATCCATACATGACTACTAGAAAAACCGTAGCTTTGACTAGATGGATTAACAGCTAGAATGTACAAGAACAAAGGACCAGAGTGTGTCCTCATGTCACTGATTCCTTCTCACCTTCAGGGTCATGTTATTAAATCCCAGTCCTTGCTCATATTTTTGTACTAAGTAGCCTTTACTTTGGTGCTAAAGATCACTGACATTATGTTGAATCTTGTTTCCTCTCTAATGTAAGCTTATTTTATTTTGTCATTGTTAGAATGTAGTAATCTCTGGTGGCATTATTATCTCTGTTTGGAAGATAACATTTTTTTTTTCTTTTCTGCATGTTGTGATAAGTTTTTTTTCTTTTTAAGAATAGTATTTGTTGTGAGTTTTTTCAGAGGCATTACAAAATACATGATATTTTAAAAAATTCGAAAAACCTAAAAACATGTTCAAAAATATTAACTATTATCCTTGTGCTTTAGTACCTACCTAGGATTTTCAGCCAGTCCTGGGCATATGGAAGGATTTCATTTGCCTGCCCTCTTTGAAGTTGATTTTGGCCAAGTGATTTGCTTTCCCAGTGAACTGTAAGTAGTAGGAACAGGTGTCAGTTCCAGGTAGAAGTTTTCAGAGCTGTGCTCAATTCACCCCAGTCTTCTTTGTGGTCCCAGTGATCAGGGAAGGGCAAAGCTGTGATCAGTTTATGTCCCCGATACAAGAGCAGAGCAGAGCATCCCTGACTATGTAAATAAATAGATGTGAATAAACTTCTCTTGGGTAAAGCCACTAAGATCATGGGATTATTTGTTACCACAGTGTAACGCAGTTTGTGCTGATTGATATAATTGAATAGAAAAGAAAAATATAGACATTAAAAAATTGGAAAACACAGAATTATATAAAAATGAAAATATGTGAACTGGTGTTAATATCTTAGTATATGTCACTTGGAATTTTATGAACTTTTGCATGTTCTTGTTTGAATAACTTTGAAAAATAGGGGCTGTGTTTGAAATAATGGAGAAGGAAATGGCAACCCACTCTAGTATTCATGCCTGGAAAATCCCATGGACCGAGGAGCCTGGTGGGCTACAATCCATGGGGTCCCAAAGAGTCGGACACGACTGAGCGACTTCTGTGTGTGTGTGTTTGAAATAAGTCTTCTCTGATCTGTTTTTTTTCCCCACTCACTAATAATAAAGCATATTCTTTGTTATTAAATTTTCTTTTATGAGTAGACTTTTTAAAAAATTTGTTGAACTATAGTTGATTCACAATTTTGTGTTAGTTTCAGGCGTACAGCAAAGTGATTCAGTTATATAGATACATAGATTCCTTCCTTGTTAGATTCTTTCCCATATAGGTTGTCACAGGATATTGAGTAGCGTTCCCTGTGCTGTACAGTAGGTCCTTGTTGGTCACTTATACATGCAGCAGTGTGTATATGTTCATCCCAAGTCCCTGATTTATTCCTACCCCACATGTTTCCCCTTTGGTAATCATATGAGTAGACCTTAATGGCTATGTAGTAGTATATTATTCATTCTTCCTTGTGGATCCATTCACTTTGTGTGCTGTGCTTATGAGAAGATTTTTATGGCCATTTGATAGGTAAAGATATCTATGTCTAAAGATATTATTAAAAAGGAATCTCCTGTTTGTACTGCCCAATGATACTGCTTAACCAAACCTATTAAATATTCTCCAGGTGGCATTAGCCCAAAGATCACTATTGAATCATTTTCTGCTTAATATTAAATAGGTTATATAAAACAATTAAAAATACTCTGTAATAGATCATTTCTGAAGGCAAGGAGTGCTTTGTTAATATTAATAAGCAGGCTAAATTCTTTATAAATACGTTTTTAAAAAATGTATTAGATTTTCTTACAGTGGGCTAGAATTGTTGTAACCAATATCCATGTATTACTTAAAGCTTCTGTAACTCAATGCTATTATTAATAATAAAAATAATGTTTTTCCCTTTAAAGCTGAAAGTAATAAATGGAAAATGCCAAGTTGAATGTAAGAGTTACTTGTACTTTAGCCCATGGAAATTCATTTCATGAGCTTCACCAGAGTGAAGCCATACAAAATTTATTTATTGTATTTTTATTTTAAAATTACTTAAAAAAAAAGAAATTCTGTATTTACCATTGCAAAAGGCTGATTTTTGACATTTAAGATTTTGGCCTAGATTCAGTTTAAAGCTTTTATTTTCAGCATGCCATGCTGAATAAAACTTCCAACTAATTGTTTGTATTTCAGATTTGTGCTAGTTATTTGTCTTTGACATGTGGGACTTCAAAATGTAGAATTCAGTTTTAAGAGCCTGGTTCCTTCAAATTCTTCTACTTTTGATTTGGAACAGGGAATTTGATGGGCAATGGATAAAATTCCTTATATCTGAAATGGAGTTCCAGCCTCTTCTTATCTCACAAAGGACTTCTGAGCGTATACAGGTTTTGCTTAAATTGTTCCTTTACTTTCGTTTCTGTGGCTCCAGGTACAGCATGTCCTTATCACTAGCCTTCAAAATGTCAAGCTGGGTTTTGAAAGGAGAATGGATCCTTTGGTTTCCTCTATACCACTTTTTTGTTGTTACATAATTGCCTTTTGTGGAAAAGGGTGGTGTGTGTGTGTGTGTGTGTAGGGGGAGAAGGTAGCAGAAAATTTTTAGATGAAGGTGGAGACTATGGTAGGAGATAGTGATAACTGTGGCATAGAGTAATCTGACCAAATCCTCATAAAAATGTGGTCAGTATATTTGATTTGTCTAAAAAAGGAAAAGGAAAAGTTTTGAAATTCTGAGCAGTGACCTTTCTGTCTTTACTGTATACAGTATTTCATTCATCAACATTCTAATACAGGATATGGATATTTCATTGTACTGTGTTTATGTTATTCTCATGCCTGAGATGTGTAGTTTGTCAGTCTTGTGTAGGTAATAAGAGTGTTGTGAGAACAGTGAATTCCTTGGTGATTATCATTAGAAGACTGTGATTTGCTATCCTTTCCTGTCTCCAACCTAAGATATATGCACTCCTCCAAGACATGTGTGTATGTGAATTAGGCATGGATTCTAATAGAAGAAATAGTCCGTCACCAAAGGGAAGGGAGGAATTCTGAAGTGAAAATATAGGCTTATATGTCTGTGACAATGCCTCTTCCTTCTCAGTGATGTAGAAAAATCCCAGAATCTTTTAAAGAAACTTAGGAGTGACTGTGATACTGTAAAGGGGGGTAGTTTTTTGGAATTACCTCTTTAGCAGTTCATTCTGATTCTAAACCTGCAATCTGGACTGACTGGCCTGAAAGAACCCTGCACACTCTCTCTGCCAGACCCTAACCCGTAGTGAGGAGAGTCCTGTGTGCCTTCAATTCTAGTTGGAATCATGGTTTCCCAGCGGGGAGCGTGTCATCTTCTGGCATTCGGATTAATCATTAGTAGTAGCGGTGTTGAGAGTAAGTTTTATGATATAACATCTTTTTTTTTCCTGGGAGATTGCTGAGAATTGAATGTTCTCTATACCCTGTCTGATCTAGGCTGCAGCCTGACTGTAATAATCTGGGTCTACCCAGGACATTGCTATGCATGTGAATGTACATTTGTGTTCCCTCAGGTCCTTTGAAGAGTAAACACTAAAATGGAATTAGACTTGCTAGAGGTTTATTGGGTGAAATGCCTGCGAAGGTTGAAGGTGAAGGATCAGAAAAAGGCTAGAATTCTCAGACTGCAATGTATCTGCCATCTGTGAAAAGAGAAAAGAAATGATTAAGTATGAGCCTCAGACCCCAGCACGGTTCTGAGGAAGTTTCAACTTCTCTAATGGCAAGTCCTTGAGCTATAAGTGCCTCTGAAAGGAATCCTATGTTCACAGAAACTGCCTGGTTCACATACCTCTGTGTGCATTCATTGCCTGGGAGCAGCTGCGGGAGGTGCAGGGTGAATCTGCAATGGCTCCAACGATGTGGCAGATAGGGGTTGTAAATCACGTGCATGCTCTGCAGCAGGTTCTCCTGAAGGGAGAGGAAGTACCGCTATGACCCAAGGACACTGAGACGGAAACTGTGGAGAGCCCCAGGTAGAGCCTAGGGTTAAGGAAGCAGTTCCACGTGGGGCCACTGTGATGAGCTGAACATCTGGCTCCATCATTTGTTAGTTGTTAACAAGTAACTATACCTTTTGGGTAGCATGGCTCTTCTCATCAAGAAAAGAATGGTCACAGAGCAGGCTGTATTGACGAAATGAATTTAAGCTCCTAGCAGGCAATGTTTGTTGCCGTGTCATTTTTCTCTTGCTCCTCTCCTGCTCTTGCAACCCTCTCTACTTCTTTCTTGTCTGTCTGCCTTTCCGTTGGCTGTCCCCTTCCTTCTTTCCCCTCTCTCTCTCTCTCCATTCTTTTCTTCCCTCTTTCCTTTCTTTCCATGGTGAAAGATTGATTTAGGCCAATTAATTGAACACAGGAGAAATTCACCAGAGTCGCAAACTATATTTTGTAGTCTTGTTGCAAATGTGTGATCAGGAGCTAGCTGATCAAGTTGACATTTTCTTTACTACTAAATATCATCAAAAAGTTGTTTCATATTTCTGCTGCTATATATGTGTGTGCGTGTGTGTACAGGTTACTCAGTTGTGTCTGACTCTTGGCGACATGTTGGGCTGTAGCCCACCAGGCTCCTCTGTCCATGGGATTTTCCTGGCAATAATACTGGAGGGGGTTGCCATTTCCTTCTCCAGGGGATCTTCCCGACCCAGGGATTGAACATGTGTGTGTGTGTATGTATGTATATATTCAGTTCAGTTCAGTCACTCAGTTATGTCCTACTTTTTGCAACCCCATGGACCACAGCACACCAGGCCTCCCTGTCCATCACCAATTCCCAGAGTTTACGCCAACTCATGTCTATTGAGTCGGTGATGCCTTCCAACCATCTCATCCTCTGTTATCCCCTTCTTCTGCTTTCAATCCTTCCCAGCATCAGGGTTTTTTCAAGTGAGTCAGCTCTTCGCATCAGGTGGACAAAGTATTGGAGTTTCAGCTTCAGTATCAATCCTTCCAGTGAACACTCAGGACTGATCTGCTTTAGGATGGACTAGTTGGATCTCCTTGCAGTCCTTGCAAGGGACTCACAAGAGTCTTCTTCAACACCACAGTTCAAAAGCATCAATTCTTTGGTGCTCAGCTTTCTTTACAATCCAACACTCACATCCATACATGACTACTGGAAAAACCATAGCCTTGACTAGATGAACCTTTTTTGGCAAAGTAATGTCTATGCTTTTCAGTATGCTGTCTAGGTTGGTTATAACTTTCCTTCCAAGGAGTAAGCATCTTTTTATTTCATGGCTGCAGTCACCATCTGCAGTGATTTTAGAGCCCCAAAAAGTAAAGTTAGCCACTGTTTCCCCATCTATTTGCCATGAAGTACTGGAACCAGATGCCATGGTCTTAGTTTTCTGAATGTTGAGCTCCAAGCCAACCTTTTCAGTTTCCTCTTTCACTTTCATCAAGAGGCTCTTTAGTTCACTTTCTGCCATAAGGGTGGTGTCATCTGCATATCTGAGGTTATTGATTCTTCTCCCGGCAATCTTGATTCCAGCTTGTGCTTCATCCAGCCCAGCGTTTCTCATGATGTACTCTACATATAAGTTAAATAAGCAGGGTGACAAAATACAGCCTTGATGTACCCCTTTCCCTATTTGGAATTAGTCTGTTGTTCCATGTCCAGTTCTAACTGTTGCTTCCTGACCTGCATGCAGGTTTCTCAAGAGGCACATCAGGTGGTCTTCTGAAAGAAGAACTCTGAAAATTCTTTTAGAATTTTCTATAGTTTGTTGTGATCCCCAGAGTCAAAGGCTTTGGCATGGTCAATAAAGAAAATAGAAACATCCAGAAATAGATGTTTTTCTGGAACTCTCTTGCTTTTTTGATGATCCAGCAGGTGTTGGCAATTTGGTCATGATACCTGTCTCTTGTATAATGTCATGAACTTCTGTCCATAGTTCATCAGGCACTCTGTCTATCAGATCTAGTCTGTTAAATCTATTTCTCACTTCTACTGTATAATCGTAAGGGGTTTGATTTAGGTCATACCTGAATGGCCTAGTGGTTTTCCCTACTTCCTTTGATATAAGTCTGAATTTGGCAATAAGGAGTTCATCATCTGAGCCACAGTCAGCTCCCAGTCTTGTTTTTACTGACTGTATAGAGCTTCTCCATCTTAATCGTATGTTTATCATAAACTTACTTATTATATTTTGAAAAAGTATTTATAAAACATATTTTCCCACATCTATACTTTAAAAAAATTAAAAGCTCAAAGAAAATACCCAGTGACTTGCTGGATATTAGTCCTACCTTTTAAGCTTTAGCAAATACATTTTTGAAGGTGATGATAGTTAGATGGTATTTTATTCCAGATTTCAACAATTTCATTGACATAGAACATTTTGAGTTATTTAAAATGGGTGCCATTAACTGAATTTAAAATTCTGTTTCCTATTATTTTCTCATAGACTAGGTGTTTAAATGTGAATCATTTAAACATCACTGTTTTCTTTTTCTTTTTTGCATCAGATTCAACCTTCTGATTCTGAATTTTAGGACCACCTACAGATCCACCCCTGCTGTCATTTAAAGCATCTTTTCTACCAACTTCATTTGTACTCATCAAGCAGATCATTTTAGCAATTGGTGCCTATTTACACTGAATTATATATTCCATTACTTCCAAAATCCTGACACCCATCTGCAAATGAGAGATTTCTTCTTCCACCCTGTTTTTGGATCCTATTTAATGCCCATGTTATACAAAGTGCTAACTTTTAAGGTCTGGCGTGGGTGAATAAACTGCTTTCCTTTTCATCTATTCTCAGAATTGTTTTTCACCCAGCTGTCCTATTCACTGACAAGAAAAAGCCATAAAAGAAGAAATAAAATTTCTATTAACATGCATCTAGATTGTAAAAGCTTGATATTAAAAGAGAATGAATAAACTACTCTGGAATACATACTAAGGAAGAAGAAAAATTTATAATTTCTGCTTCACATTTCTGGAAAGAAATTTAAAGCATTTTTTTCTACCTAATTATTTAATATGACCCTTACCACTCTTTATTGTTTGTGCATATATACCTATATATGTATTAATATTTATCATAACCAGAATCTGGTGGTGCAGAAAGGAAATAGAGTCACAAGACATGTCTTTTCTTTGCTCTTGATGACGGTTTAGTCCTGGTTAGATATACCCTTGCAGCAAGGTAGATTCTTGGGACCCTTTCTAGGTTAGCAGGTATGGAGCTAGCTTAATACCCAGGAAATGGTTCACATGATATTATGAAGGGTCCAGAAAGCCTGGACAATAAATAAAGTATAATAAAAATAGTCCTCAATATGTTGTCAGAAAAATCAAGTTCCAAATCTGGGTCTACTTACAAGTTAGATGTTAGGAAAGTAGCCACCTGATTTCTTGAAGCTTTAGTTCTTCATTGATGAAACAATTACAGCTTCCCCTGCCCCACCTTATTAGGAAGGAAGAAGTGTCACTCTATGATCTATGGATCATTGATCAATCAGTGAAGCAATCACTCAATCAACAAATTAACCATCCCACAGATGTCAGTGAGGCATCTCTTGTGTGTCATTTATAAACCAGGAATAACAAGTTTCTCCTCTGTTTCTCTTAATGGAACAGTGGGGACTTCTTATGTGTGAAATAATGTTTACACTTTAAATCCTAAACAAGTGGCAGATGTTGTTGTGATTAATAATGAAGACACATCTTTTCCTCGTTCATCCTGATTCTGTTGGGTTGGCCAAAAAGGTTGTTTGGATTTTTCCATATGATCTTATGGAAAAACCCAAATGATCCTTTTGGCCAACCCAATACTTTTAAAGCCTCTCTAACTTTGTGTTAAGCAGCTGGGATCATCAGGCTATGGGTGCTCACACTCTGCAGCTTGACTTCTCACTCTGTTTGCATGGTATTTGCTGGCTTTGGCTCCTGACCTCTGCCTGGCCTTCATGTTTCTGAACACACAAGGGTGTCTCAGGACACCTAATGCTATTACAATGGCAGCATTCCAATTAGCTCGGCTCCTCAGCTGCTGTGTACACTCAACTCATCCCTTAGATCCATCTGTCTTCCAGGCACTTAAGGCACAACTCAGCCCAGCCCTTCAGCCCTCTCGGATTCTGCCTTGGCTCTAGTCTCAGTGCCCAGGAATCAGAACAATTTCTCCAATATCTTCCTGACTACAGTTCCTTCAATACTCTGTGTCCCCTTTAAAATGCAGTCTGAAAGGAGTGACTCAGGAAATGATCATCAAGTTTCAACACTAGAGCTATTGACCAAATCATGCCAGATTATTCAGCCAGCATCTTGCAGGAGAGTGAGGAAAGAGGGCAGGCAGAAAATGAGTTTTGGGAGGGTGGTGAGAAGAGGTGGTAGGGGAAGGTCTGTCAGAAAATCATCTGTCCTAGGGCAGATGTGAGTAGGGACCCATGGGGGTACTTCTTGAGGGTGATGCAATGAAAGGGAAGAAGGAAAATGGAAAGGAGATGGAGAGTAACAGAGAAATTCAAGTGTAGAAGGGCTGTGGGGCAGCCTATAGTCAAAGAGCTCCTTCAACACTCTACTCCTGCCTCTGGTACAGCCTGCATCTTATTGGGTATAGACTAGCTGGGCATGGCTTCATGTTCATTATAGAATGATGAATTCCTTGAGGTCAGGCACCATGTCTCAGTCAGCTTTATTCTCAGTACCTAGTAGAGTCCCTGGCAGTATTTTAGACTCTCAGTGCTGCATGAGGAGAAAAACATTACTGTTGCTGATGAGCAGTTCTGCCTCAGAGCCCTAATCTTCCCCAGAGAAACTCCTCACAGATACTGAGTTCTTGTTTCATGGTAAACTATTTCACCTTTGATACTTGGTTTAGGATTTTAGTTGTACAAGAAATCAAGTTTCTGCGTGATGATCTGAGGGAGAGTAGTGAGATAAGACCATCAAGAGAGACTGGGGCCTTGTTAGGGAGAACATTAAACTTGCGACTAGTTTACAGGGAATGAGGATTTGCACAAAAGGATTTGCACAAGGAGGTGACAATAGAGGAGTGTAATTTAGAAACATCAGTGTGTCAGTGGTTCGGAGGCTGAAGTGGAGTCATGCCAGCTGGTCTGAATTAGGGCAGAAAAAGTGAAGAAAATAAAGGAAATTGAGGAATGTCAAGAAATGTAATGGGCTTTATATATAGAATTGAAAGCTTTATATATAGAATTTAAAGGAGAAACAAGGGAAAGGCATTCAAAATGTCATGGGTGACCGGCGATATTAGCAGCAACAGAGAAATAAGTAGTATGGATGTTTAGGGGAGGAGGTTTTGTCAGCTAGGGAAAAAAAGCACAAAAAATGTGGCTGTGGATTAGACATCCTGGGTTTGAATTCTTGCTTTGACCTTGGTCAAGTTATCTTTCAGGTTCTAAGTTTCTACAATTCTTAGAAAAAGTATGGGTTTTGGACCAGAGGTGCTTCACCATCCCTTCTAGCTTCTTTCCCAAGAAATGGGAGATCAGGCCCATTTCTTCAGCTGCTCTGTGTTTTGGGTACTGGAAGGAAGCAGAGAGGATAGACATGAGATGACTTCTGAGTTGAGTGTAAGGCTCTGGCAATTGATGGCTTTTTCCAGTCACAGCAGCAGGGGGTGGAGTGCCTTGATGTGTGGGCTGCCTACTGTAAGAATCAGTCTCATACTAACTGATGATCCCATGCCTTGAGACTTTCTCTTTTTCAGTTGACTTATTGACCTGTGTAAGTGTTTTTCTTGATTCTGACATTGATCCCCTGTGTGACATGTAATGATGGGGATTCCTGTTCCCTGTCCTACTTGGAAATCTTGGGAGGATACAGAGCCTCTGAAGGAGAGATGGATGTGAGGAGCCTGTCAGGATGCTGGTGATACAGGGAAAGTATCCAGAGCTCAAAATGAGGAGAATCATGGCAGCTAATGAAAGTGAGAATATGCTGTGAAAAGAAAATAGATGGGGGGACAAGGAAGAACATAAATGAATGGTAGGGCAGTTTCTTTCTAGCGGCTGTCTAGGAAGAGAAGATGGAGGGCAGAGTGAATTGACTGGAGGGTGGGAGCAGGATTGATTAGGAGGCAGGGCAGCAACTTTCCCAGGCAGAAAGGATGGTTTATTTACGGAGTGATACTAGGAAGAGGCAGATGGTGCTGGCAGGGTTGCAGAGATACTGCATCAGGACTTCAGCCCTGGAGACTGGGGCACTATCGGGAGTGAGAGTCAGAGTGGGGCAATAACTAGAACTCCATCAGTTCCAATCTGGTGCTGACATTAACCTAATTTTCTAGAAGAGTTGCATCTTCCTGTTTCTTGACATGGTGCCACCAAGTGGGAAAACGGAGGCTTTCCTCTTACCTGCTCTTGGGAAGTGGGTTTTACTGTAATTGCTTTCTATTTTCATCACTGAGGCAAGTACTTGGTGCCTCTAACTTCCTGTCAGTGCCCCAGGCTTTCATGTGGGCAACTTCTTTTAATTCAAATCAATAGAAGAATAAGCCCTGAGGAGTGTGTAGTTAAGGTTTTGAACTGATTGCATCCCCAAATCAAGCAAAGGGCTTCCAGATGCTGCAGTGTGCTGCATAAGTTCAATAAAAATTGCCATGCACATTAGCATCACTGCCTATTGTTATGGGCACAAGCAAATTCCATCTTTCATTGCCCATTTTGCTTCAGTTCTTTGACTTAATGATCCCCATCCCAGAGAGAAACTCCATTAACATTTGCAGATGTCAGTGTAAATGTAGAAGGAAAATGCTTTAGGACAAGAAATAATCAGGCAAAACCCTGGACATTTTGCTGCTTGTAAAAAAAAAAAAAAAAAACAGTAGTTTCCATTGAATGGGTATAAAGTCTTAGAAAAGTACCAATTAAAGCTTTAGTTACTCATTGTATTTTATTCATTCATTCATTCATTCATTCTCTACCTCATTCTGCCAAGAATTTGAGGGGGCATATAACAAATGCTGATGCGATGAAATAATAAAAAGTAGAAGGGAGAAAGAGAAAATTAGGAGCAGAGAAAATAGAATAATGTAGTTATGACAACAGTAGTAAGGCTTCTGAAATGTGTCTCTGAGCTTCCTAGTAGCCAGAAACAAATGAGGTATATAATCACTGAGAGAGCTCTTGTTATTGAAAAGCTGTAAGAATGTTAGTGTCTCAAGGAAAACAAAAGTTTTCCTATCACTGTATTAATTAAAGAAAAACACCTCATATGGGACTATAAAATGGTCACTGAGTAATGTAGTGTGTGATGGCTTTTATATATTGATTGTAGTTACAAATATCATATGTATGCTTCTGGCAATAACCTTTGGTAGGATCCAAGAGAATATTAGTAATTGTAATGTGGCGTAAAAGCAATGCTCAAGGGACTCAATTTTGTGGGAATGAATGCCAGACTTTTAGAAGTCCAACTTTATTCAGGCACATCAACTTTGAAGAATGTACATGCCCCTAAATTATGAACACTTGTATGGGATACTCTGGTTCTGGGCAAGATAGAGAAAGCACATGCTACTCTGTCTCTCCCAGTGAAACGCAGCTATAAAACATGCGTGGGATTAATGGAGCAGGTATTTGGAAGCTGTAAAGAGTAAATAGCATTGAGAAAAATAAGAATTGGGACAAAAAGCAGAATTCAAAAATACCACCTAATCGGCAGTATGTTTACCATTTAGTTTAAGTATCTCCTGAGCTGAACTTAATGCAGCCAAAATCCTAGACATGGGCATTACTCTGGGCAGAGAAAATTCTAGAGAAGCCCTCTAATTCTGGCTAAAGAAGTAATAAAGTGTTTTTCTAAAGCCAATAAAGAGCACGGGAACCTCTTTCTCTTATTTATTTATATGTTTTTTAAAATTTATCTACCTTTTCTCTGTTTTATGCACCTTGGCCCTCAAGCCGTCCTGTGCTAGTGGCTTGGAAAAGCTAACAGAAACCCACAGGAGCCAGAATACTAAAGACAGTATCTTAGTTCAAGCTACTGTAACAAACTACTGTAGACTTAAACAGTATTTATATGTCATAGTTCTGGAGGCTGGAAAGTCTAAGTTCAAGGTGTTGGTAGATTTGGTGTCTGATGATGGCACCTGGTTTGCACATGGCTGCCTTCTTACTGACTGGGAGAGAAAGAGACCTTGAGTTTCTTTCTTTGCTTCCACAGACACTCATCTGATCATGGGGCTTCCACCCTTAGGACCTTGCATGCATGTGTGTGTGCTAAGTTGCTTTACTCGTGTTTGAGTCTCTGTGACTCTGGACTATAGCCCACCAGGCTCCTCTGTCCATGGGGATTCTCTAGGCAAGAAAACTGGGGTGAGTTGCCATGCCCCACTCCAGGGTTTCTTCCTGACTCAAGGGTGATTCATGACCTTACCTAAATTTAATTACCTCCCAAACTCCCTACCTCCTAATAGTATCACATTAAGGGTTAGAGTTTCAACATAGGAGTTTTGGTTGGGAAGATTCAAATATTCAGTCTTGAAAGGAAGGATATTTGTAAATGAAATGACTGACAAGGGATTGATCTTCAAAATATACAAACAGCTCATACAGCTCATTATCAAAAACAGCCCAATCAAAAGATGGGCAGAAGACCTAAATAGACATTTCTTCAAAGAAGACATGCTGATGGCCAACAAACACTTAAATAGATGCCCAACATCACTAATTATCAGAGAAACGAAAATCAAAACGATGGTGAAGTACTACCTCCCGAAACTGCAATGAAGTACTACAAGGTACAAGTACTACCTTGTACCTCACAGTACAAGGCCAGTCAGAATGGCCATCATCACAGAATCTACAAACAATAAATTCTGGAGTGGGTGCGGAGAAAACGGAACCCTCTTGCACTCTTTGTGGGAATGTAAATTGATATAGCCACTATGGAGAAGAGTATGGAGGTTCCTTAAAAAACTAAAAATAGAGCTGCCATATGATCTAGCTGTCCTACTCCTGGGCATTTACCTGGAGAAAACCATAATTCAAAAAGGTCCATGCACCCCAGTATTCATTGCTGCACTTTTTACAATAGCTAGGACATGAAAGCAACCTGAATGAATGTTCGTCAACAGAGGAATGGATAAAGAAGATGTGGTACGTATACACAATGGAATATTATTCAGCTATAAGAAGGAATGAAATTTGCCATGTGTGGAAACATGGATGGACCTACAGACTGCCATACAATATGAAGTAAGAAAGAGAAAAACAAATACCATATAATATTGTTTATGTGTGGAATCTATAAAAATTATACAGATGAACTTATTTGCAAAGCAGAAATAGAGACACAGACTTAGAGTACAAATGTATGGATACCAAGGGGGAAGGTGGGATGGGATGAATCGCGAGATTGGGGTTGATATCCATACACTACTCCATATAAAACAGATAACCAATGAGAACCCACAGTATATCCTATAGAGCCTACTCGGCGCTTTGTGGTGACTAAATGGGAAGGAACTACAAAAAGAGGGAATATATGTATTTGTATAACTGATTCACTTTTCTGTTCAACATTGTAAAGCAGCTATACTCCAATAAAAATAAAAAGGTAAAAAGAAAAAAAAATTATTTAATAGCCTGTCACATAAGCAGTAAAACTAAATACCTGTTATCACATCACTGTTTAAATTCAATCATGACATTCCAATTAAGTTTGGAAAAGCAGAAACCCCCTAAAGATATTCAGGGTGATTTATGGGTAAAATTATGACATGAAAAATGTTATTGTTAAAAAAGAATAAGTTGTTGAAGAAAAAATATAAAAGATGTTCATCATCATTAGCCATCAGGGAAATGGAAGTTAAAACCACATGATATCGTTATACAACCTGTTAGAATGGTTAAAATAAAAATATCAAGGCTGCTGAGGATGCAGAGAGACTGGAAATCCCATACATTACTGGCAGATATATGCAGTAATGCAAAATAATACAGACAGTATAGAAAACAATTGGCAGGTTTTTCTTTTAATGTAAAAGTATATATACCATATGACTCAGCCATGCCACTCCTGCTTAGCTTTTGATAATTCATCTTCATACAACAACCTGGATATCAAAGTTCATCTTTTCTTTGCTCATGATCTCAAGAAAAGAGGAGCAACCTAAGGCGATAAGTAAATAGATCAACAAACTGAGGTCCAGCTCTTCAATGTGTGTGCGCTGTCTAACTCTGTGCAACCCTATGGACTGTAGCCTGCCAGGCTCCTCTGTCTATCAGATTCTCCAGGCAAGAATGCTGGAGTGGGTTGCCAAGCTCAACTATTTTGGAGTAAAATGGATTCGATTATTAACACGCAACAACTTGGCATTTTTCTGAGGGAAAGAAGTCAGTCGCAAAGGTTATATACCATATGATTCCCTTAGGGTGGTGACCTCAAAAAGACAAAGCTGTAGTGGTGATAAAAGATCCATGGTTGCTGGGAGTTAAAGGTTGGGGAGAGTGGGACTACAAAATCATATCACAAGGGAGTCTTTTAAAGTGATGGAACAGTTGCATCTTGGTTATGGTGATGGTTGAACAAATTTATACACGTGTTAACTTTATAGCGGAGAAGGCAATGGCAACCCACTCCAGTACTCTTGCCTGGCAAATCCCATGGACGGAGGAGCCTTGTGGGCTGCAGTCCATGGGGTCGCTAGGAATCGGACACGACTGAGCCACTTCACTTTCAATTTTCACTTTCATGCATTGGAGAAGGCAACGGCAACCCACTCCAATGTTCTTGCCTGGAGAATCCCAGGGACGGGGGAGCCTGGTGGGCTGCCGTCTCTGGGGTCGAACAGAGTCAGACACGGCTGAAATGACTTAGCAGCAGCAGCAGTAACTTTATAGAACTGTACACAAAAGTCAATTTTAGTGTATGTTAAATAAAATTTAGAGGAGTGTAAACATAATTTTTGTGTCGCCCTTACTAGTGTGGATTTACATTTCCTTGATTAAATATGTAATAGTCTAAGATAGTTGTGTTTTGTACTTACAGCTCCTATGGAACTGAAAAGCAAAAATATACTTGCAAAATAAATACAAATTCCCAAACTGATAAAGTTCAAAGCACCATTAATTTAATATGACAGAAAATATTTGGCTGAAACTTACTCTTCTCTCCTAATATGAATCTCACCTGACTATCCAAGCACAGATTCTTTTGAGTTCAGCATGTTTATATTACTTAACGATTCAGTTATTTTACATTTCTATTCTAAGCAGAGCAAATCCTTTGTTTATATGGTGAATTGTGGAGTCTTTCGACTTTCACTTTGCAAACTGCATCATTGTGTTGTTTCATATTTGCCTAAGGCAATTAAAGTAGCCTTACTTCACATTGATGTGATTGTCAACATAAATGCAGCTGTAGATAGTGAAATCACAAGGCAGAAACAGCTCATTGTTGAAGGATGACCCTCAGATGATCCAGAATGTATGTTTGTGTCTCTATATAGGAGTGTGTGTTTGTACATAAAAGTTGTTGAGAAAATTAAAAATGTTAGATTACAATGTTTTGTGTAGAACTCATGATCACTAATAATATATTGACATTCAGATATATGGAGAAACACTCAACTGAAGCCTTTGAGGGGTTAGGTAAAGAAGGCTGATAGTCACTTTCTACATTTCTGAGTTTTAAAGCAATAATTATCTATGTAATATTTATAAGCCTACAACCTAGACACTATTTGAAGTTGAGGCATTTTCCTCTGGGGTGTTTCTATGGTATTTTCAGTCTGCTTCCCTTGGTCTCTCCTTCAATCATTGTTAATACCTCCATGCCATCCTGGTGCTTGCTGTTTCAAGTTCAATGACTCCCTGGTCAGGAGGGTAGGAGAAGGGGACGACAGAGGATGAGATGGTTAGATAGCATCACCAACTCAACGGACATGAGTCTGAACAAACTGTGGGAGACAGTGAAGGACAGGGAAGCCTAGCATGCTGCAGTCTATGGGGTGGCAGAGTTGGATACAACTGAGCGACTGAACAGCAACAATTGGCCCTTCTACAGAAATTGTTTTATCTTCATCCTTCTCTTTTTTGATTTTACTGTTCTCTTTCCTGGAGTTTTTATGAATGGAATCATAGTTTTGTCTTTTGTGGCTACTTCTGCTCCACATAATGTTTTTGAAATTCATTTTTTTTTTTTTGCATGTATTGGTAATTTCTGACTTTTGTTGCTGAACAGTATGCTACTTAATAACTATGCCATAGTTTGTTTGCCTAATCAACTTTGGATTGTTTCTAGGTTTTGACTATTATGACTAAAGCTGTTTTAAACATTTATGTGTATCTATTTGTTTAGACAGGTATTTTAGTTTTTTGAGTGAATACTTAGGAGTACATTTTCTGTTTTGTTTAGTAAGTTTATGTTTAGCTTTATAAGATATAGCCAGACTGATTTCCAAAGTGGAATACTATTTTACATCCTTTGCAGTGTTGTTCAAACACTCCAGTTGCTTCATATCCTTGCCAAAATTGGATATTGTCGGGCTTATCACTTTAGTCATCCTAAAATGAATGTGTATGTGTACTGGTATTTAATTTTGGCCTTACAGTACTTTTCCATTATAAGCCATGATTTATGAATTGTGTGTTTGATTCTGATGTTTTTCCAAATGGCAAGTTTATCTTGTGATTATTGAATTGTAAAAGATCTTTGGATAGAAGTTCTTTGTCAGATATATGTATCATGTATGATTTTCCAAATCTATGATTTGCTTTTTCATTCTCTTAACAGCATCCTTTGAAGAACATAATTTTTTTTATTTTCATAGAGGTCAGTTTATAAATGTTTTCTTTTATGGTTTGTGCTTTTTATGTTCTAGCTGAAAAATTGTTGCCTACTACAAATGCATGAAGATTTTTCTTCTCTTTTTCTTCCTTAGACTTTAAAGGTTTTAGCTTTTGAATAATTCTATTCAGGTGTATTTGTAGGATGTCCCTCTATTGGAATTTTATATTTTTTCCCCCACAATTAGGCTGGGGTTATGGATCTCTGGGAAGGAGATCACTGAGGTAAATACATTTTCATCACATCATATCAAGGGTACATGCTTTCTACCAATAAGGTTTATCAGTATTGATGCTGCCCTTGAGCACCTCTTTTTTCTCTTTTTTTCCCTTTTTCCACATTGTACTCTTTGCAAGAAAGTCGCTATTGATAGGCTGCACTTAAAGAGAGGAGTTATTCATTTCCTTCAGGTGGAGTGTCTACACTGTTTATTGGGATTTTTTTCTGCATGGGAGATTTGTCTTCTCTCCACTGTTAATTTATTAAATCACTTATTTATAATCAATATGGACTCATGAATACTTACTTTATATGTTGGTTTATAATTCAGAACTACTTTATTTGTTTTGATGTTCAAATGTTCAAGCTTTGGCCATTGGGAACTCCTTTGATATACTTTCATTGTGTGTATGTGTGTATGTGTGTATGTGTGTGTGTGTGTGTGTGTGTCTGTGTCTGTGTGCTTAAACACTTACTTTATGGCAGCACAAGATACCATGAGCTCATCTTTTACAGTTGCCTCAGTCCTAAAATCAGCCCTGGTCATGTTTCATGGAAAGTGGTATTAGAAACAAAGATCTGGGTGTTAGATTTTCTTATTTCTATAGGAGTTTTATTTCTTTTAGATGACAGAAAAGCAACAATAAAATTGTGTGTATACCAAGCACTTTATCACATGTGCCTATAAATATTTCTTTAAGTACTAGCTATAACCATATTAAGTTAACCTTTGGGTTAATTTAATATCACGTAACTCTAGCTGTTCCCCTTGTGTGTTTATACCTACCCTCTCCAACAAAGGGAACAGTGTGGTTTTTTATATTTTTCTTTATGGATCTTGAATGCACGTATGAATTCCTGGGGCAGAGCATATTGTTACTTGCTTTAAAGTAGATGATAATCACCCTGTGGTTCCCCTGTGTTCCACGTCTCACCTCTGGAGCAACACTATGAGAACTGGATGGACAAACCTCAGTGCACAATCTGTGTTGTCAGTGAGGAAACCCCTCTAGAATGAATCTGGGTGCTTACAAACTTCCATGCACAATCTGTGTTGTAGATGAGGAAACCCCCCCAGAATGAATCTGGGTGCTTATATATATGGTGTCTCCCTCTTTTCCTAAAATGAAGCAGAAAAAACCCTTTGCTTCTCCAGAAGGACTCTGAGTTCTTTCCTTCTTCAGAATGTAAAGAAATCTCTCTAAAGAAAAGTTAACTATTGTTTCCAACTTTACAATCAAGGATGTCTCCCTGGTTCCAGACCTTGGCTTCTCTTGAAGCATAAATGCATACCTCTGAGAGGTAGACCTCTCTGGAGTTTTCTGTAGCAGATCAATCATAAATTACCTTCCAGGGCTTGCTTTTAGCCCAAGTTTCAAGTTCAGTAAAATTTGTTCAGACATTCCTAACTCTGCAGAAGAAAAATTTTTTTTATAGTCTCACTTACTGATGAGGAAAGTGAAGGTCGGATAGGTTAAAACTTGTCAAATATATGCGTGCTAAAGGTGGGATGTAAACTGATATATCTGAGTCCAAAGCCCATGTCTTTTCAGTAAGTAGCTTTGTTCCAGAAAAGAGGTGTTTCAAGAACACAGTTTAGACCTTTGACCTTGTTCTGTTCATATTCCTTTCTTCGCCTGCCCACTTCATATTTCTTCATTAGTTGGCCCCTGCAGAGTTTTGTTTTCCAGTATTTATTTGTAGTGATTTGCATTTTTGGTATTTTGGCGCATTTCTTAAAAGTAGTTTTAAATATACTTTGCTTTCTAGAACTCGACACGGTATAGAATGTCTTTTAAAATCCTAGAGACTTTAGAAAAGATTAGACGATAGCAGAATGATGCTTTGATAAGCCAAACCATTGTGTCTCTGGGAGTAGATTCCTGGTTTAATGTGAATGGATAGCTCATATTCAGTTTTAAGCATACCAGAATCTTTCCCTGCGTCTTTCTTCCTTGGTACTCCAGTGCATTTTGTGCTTATTCTAACCTCATATTTTGTTATTCCTATTTCCCTGAATGATTTGTACTAACGCAATAGTAATGCTCAAGGTCAGAGTGTGAGCTGTAAATAGTTATTCAGAAGAGTGTAAAAGCCCCGATGGTATTTTCAGTTAATGAGGTACAAGACAAACTCTATAATTGACATTTTTGCTGCATTCTCTTCAATCCTACTGCAATAGAGAGGGCTCAGGACAACTCTGCAATGTCATGAAGTTTTTCACATTGCTTTAGAGGATTCTGTGCATTTCAGTTACAGACTTGTATTCAGAACCACTATTTAATTCCTGACAATTGCTTGGATGTGACAATTCCTAGCTTAGCTGTTATCTATTTCCCTGTGCTTTTGAGGATGGGATGATAATGCAGACTCCTTTTATATAATATAAAAGGGCTCTGGACAGTTCTTATAAATGTTCACCTGCAAACTTAATTTCCTGCCGTTGTAGCATTCAAATAAAAGTCCAAGAGAAAACAGTTCACTAGACCTGGTTTAGCTAGTGCCTGGAGTGCGTTTTGTCACAGGATATGAATGTAGACCTGTAACTGGAGGAGTTTCCTTTCCTGCAGGTGAGAATAGCTAGCTAACTGGCTATGGTGAAATGGCAGATCTTTTCAAGTAGTACAGCCAGGCTCCCTGAGGTGACATAGCCATCTGCTTAGCTGCAGTGGCCATGATGCCTGTAGTTCACACAGTTTTGCTGTTTGGTGCTCAGACGTTTAGAGAACTGTATGAAGCCTTTACTCAAAGCCATCTGCAGTCATCATTGAACACTGTATGATGGTGTGTCTGCCTCTGCTGCTCTCTCCAGTAGCTGCCATGCTGATGGGCATCTGCCTGTCCCATAGTCAGTAGACCAGCCCCAGCACTATTTTGACAGTAAGTGACTTCTTGGTTGTTTTCTTAATGTTCTGTCTTCATTCTCCTAAAGTCTGACTATACTTCATGGGCAACTGAGTGAATGCTGATTGTCAAAGATAACTGTTAATTTCAGATACATTTCCATCAACTTACCCACTGCTACCTTGTTTGAAAATCTCACACTTGTTGAAGGTGCATGAAGCATATGACTTGAGATCATACTGAGAGGTAAAGTAAATGGTTCTTTTGAAGTAAAATATTACAATATTAAATATATCCTTTGTATAGTATAGAAAAAGGGGTTCCTTGGATGACAAAACTCTATCCCTTCCCTCTTAAGCATAAACTCTCTACAAGTTAGCATAAACTTACCTGTCTGAAAAAAAACTATTTGAGTTTAGAAATGGTTTTTCCTGTTTACAAATCAACAATGACTCAATTTTAATTTATCCTAACAGTTTGGAAGAGCAGCATATCCTTTTCGTTAGGGAAAGGATAAAACTATCTTCCTTATTGTTCATGTTTTTGTTGGTTCATTCAGTCAGTCATCAATCTACAAGTTCTAAATGAAAATGCGCTTGGCAGGAACTCTGCTTGTCTTCCCCTAGGGAGAAGATGAAGACATGGTCTTTGCATTTAAGCAAACCTCAATGTTTGTGGAATGAGTGAATGAATGAATAACTTTTTTCTTTCTGGTTATGGAGAGTTTGAATATTGGGGGAGGAGAAATGTTGGATATTCTTTTACCATAAGCAGATCAGAGCTTCTACATAGGATAATAGCAAATTCTACATTATATCTCCATCTGAGTTTGTCCATCCACAGAATCAGAAATAATGACAATAACAGCAATGGTAAATGGTAGAAATGGTATTACAAGACAGAGACCTGTATAGGTAAACACTTTTTTCATAACTGCAAACTCTTATACTTGGGAAGTTGAAGCTATCACTTACCTGTCCAGAAAAGCAAAGCATTACTCTTATTGTCTTTATGGTTTTTATATTTTGATTTTGTTCTAGCATAACTGCTGCTGCTAAGTCGCTTTAGTCGTGTCCAGCTCTTTGCGACTCCATGGACTGTAGCCCTCTGTCCATGGATTCTCTAGGCAAGAATACTGGAATGGGTTGGCATGCCCTTCTCCAGGGGATCTTCCTGACCCAGGGTTTGAAACCGAGTCTCCTGCGGCTCCTGCATTGAAGGCAGATTCTTGACCTCTGAGCCACAGGAAAAGTCCCTAGTATAACTAGGAGGAGCTAATGTTTTTCAGTTGTCCAAGAGGTTTATACATTTAACAGGTAAGTTGACTGTGTACATTTCAATTCTCAAGTATTTTTTGACAGTCTCTTATGGACAATGCACTCTGCTGTGTTTTCTGAGGAATACAAAAATGGACAAGGAGGTCAAATGGGGGGAATAAGAATGTGTGTGCAGATACCCATGATACAAGACAATGTGATAAATCCTTTGAGAGATGGGAAAAACAATACCTGTTGTCACATGGTGGGCAGGAGATATATTTGGGGGCTTATCAGAGAAGGATTTAAGAAAGAAGAAATATTGGCCTTGAAACAGGCTTTTTAGGGTTTATTCAGTTAGAAATAAAAGTGGAGGTGATTCAAGGCAGAATAAACCTTAACATCAAAGGTCATTTGTTCCTTTATTGATCAAACATTTATCAAGCACTTACAGTGCGGGGTTGTAGTCCACAGTAACTTGCCGTCTAGCTGAGAAGAAAGACACTTACCTAAGAAGCCCGATGAAATGTGATAAATTTGGGGAAAGTAGTATGTACTGAATATAATGGGAACAGAGAGAAATAAGCAATGTATTCTGACTAGGAGGGGAAGGAGGTTACCTTTGACTGGGGCCTTGGGGAATAAGTAGGAATTTTATGGTAGAGGGAGAATGGTACTTCAGAGAGAGGAAAGATTATATGCAAATTATTCAATCTGGGGTTTCTCATGAGGTGATTCCTTGAAGCTCCTCTACCAAAGGAGCAAACTGATTTGCTTATAATATCTGCAGGTTCCTAGTCCCTCCTCAGATCTACAATCCCTAATTACAATCTCTCTGAAAGGAACCCAGAATTTACCTTCTAAGCATATTTCTGAGTTTGATAAAAGTTGAAAATTGCTGGTCCAAATGAAGCGCTGTGACTACTTTGGGGAAAAAAAGAACAGTTTGTTATAACACAAACTTAAGGCATATATGAGATGGAATGGCAGAGAGGTGGGAGAGGAAAGATATGTTCAGCAACAGACTGTTTATTTGCAGTGTAGCAGGAGCTGTGAGAGAAAACTAGGAGAGTGGTTGGTGCGAAATCACAGAGAGAATTGAATAATGCATTAATTTTGTTCCTCTGGTAACTGGGAGCCATTGAAGTTTTTGAAGTAGGTGAGTGGGTGTGTACGATGTCACACACACAAACACACAAAAGGTTTCCGAAGTTATCATCATGACTTTCAAACAGTAGATAATTAATCAGTTCAGTTCAGTTCAGTCGCTCAGTCCTGTCCGACTCTTTGCGACCCCATGGACCTCAGCACGCCAGGCCTCCCTGTCCATCACCAGCTCCCAGAGTTCACTCAAACTCATGTCCATTGAGTTGGTGATGCCATCCAGCTATCTCATCCTCTGTTGTCCCCTTCTCCTCATGCCTTCAATCTTTCCTAGCATCAGAGTCTTTTCAAATGAGTCAGTTCTTCGCATCAGGTGGCCAAAGTATTGGAGTTTCTGCTTCAACATCAGTCTTTCCAATGAATACCCAGGACTGATCTCCTTTAGAAGGGACTGGTTGGATCTCCTTGCAGTCCAAGGGACTCTCAAGAGTCTTCTCCAACACCACAGTTCAAAAGCATCAATTCTTCAGCACTCAGCTTTCTTTATAGTCAAACTCTCACATCCATACATGACTACTGGAAAAACCAAAGCCATGACTAGATGGGCCTTTGTTGGCAAAGTAATGTCTCTGCTTTTTAATATGCTGTCTAGGTTGGTCATAACTTTCCTTCCAAGGAGTAAGCGTCTTTTAATTTCATGGCTGCAGTCACCATCTGCACTGATTTTGGAGCCCCCCAAAATAAATTATCTCACTGTTTCTACTATTTCCCCATCTATTTGCCATGAAGTGATGGGACCAGACGCTATGATCTTAATTTTTTTGAATGTTGAGCTTTAAGCCAACCTTTTCACACTCCTCTTTCACTTTCATCAAGAGGCTCTTTAGTTCTTCTTTGCTTTCTGCCATAAGGGTGGTGTCATCTGCATATCTGAGGTTATTGATATTTGTCCCAGCAGTCTAGATTCCAGCTTGTGCTTCATCCAGCCCAGTGTTTCTCATGATGTACTCTACATATAAGTTAAATAAACAGGGTGACAATATACAGCCTTGACATATTCCTTTTCCTATTTGGAACCAGTCTGTTGTTCCATGTCCAGTTCTAACTATTGCTTCCTGACCTGCATACAGATTTCTCAATAGGCAGATCAGGTGGTCTGGTATTCCCATCTCTTTCAGAATATTCCAGTTTGTTGTGATCCACACAGTCAAAGGCTTTGGCATAGTCAATGAAACAGAAATAGATGTTTTTCTGGAACTCTCTTGCTTTTTCCATGATCCAGTGGATGTTGGCAGTTTGATCTCTGGTCCCTTGGTGGCTGTGGGTGCTGGAGCAGTGGCTGTGCAGCGCTGGAACGGTGGCTGTGCTTTGCTGGAGCGGCAGTGAGGAGATACCTCACGTTCAAGGTCAGAGAAACCCCAGTAAGATGGTAGGCACTGGAGCTGAGATAATTAATACATGCTTGTTAATCAGATTGCTTTTTTTCCTACAAAGATACATAGAAGATTTTAGAGAACTTTAAAAAATAATCCAAATTAAATGTCTTATATTTTTCGGTTATTTTGGATATTGTCAATAAACATATTGTAGGTCTTCTTTGTAATATGCATTTAATGATTGCCATTTTGACTGTTTACAGCACAACCTGAATATGTATGAGTTGTATATTTAATGAGGTCATTTTCAGTTGCTTGGGCCATCAAGTAGAGATGGTGGGCAGAGTGAACTGGCCTGTAAATCTGTTGAGGGACCCACCTAGCCACTGCAGCAGGGTTGTGTGAGCCTAAGACCCTCTGTTCTTTGTTGTGTCTAGTTGTAGCTAGTATCTGCTGCACTGACAGCCTCAAACTTGGGAACTTTAGCATGTTGTAGCTGTGGGACAGAGAGGGACATAATCTTAGAATGTTCTACAAGCTTCATCTTCCTCTGTGAACTCTGTGTTGCCTTGCCCTTGAAAATCATTTAAAAATGTGACCTAGTGGCTCCTTTTGTCCTCTGAATGTCTGGAGCCAGTTTTCACTGTGCTACCATCATGGCCCCTACATTCCTATTTGGAGAACGTCCCTCACCTTTGGCAGAGAGGGTCTGTTTCTTACTTGAAACCTGCCAAGGAGGGGTCCTGCCTTGTGGGTCTTGGGCAATAGCCAGTGGCCTGAATATCACGGTGCCCATCATTTAGCTTGTACATTTAGGGCAAATGTGCATCTTTCTACATCTCAACCACAGGAGGCTTAATCTCTACACAGCCTAAAGAGTGACAGAGGCTCTGCAAAACTCTCTAAGTCTGTGCTGAGGGCTGAGAAAGTGACATAGAGCTCTCTCAGCCAATCTTAAGAAATTCAAGTTTTCAGAGTATGCCTTGAGCATTTTGATAAAATTTTTAATACTCTATTCTTTGTCCTATTCCTCTCTTCAAAAAGGAAGAAAAAGGCGATGGGAGTGGGGGGGGGGTTGATAAGTGTCCACTAATTGCCATGCAACACAGCTGATGACCAATTCTCAAGCTTTTCATTGAAGAGTTGGCTGCATACATGTGTCATGGCTGCATACATATGTTGACTTGGCCACACAGTGCCTGATTTCCAAAGTGAAGTGAGTCCCTTTGTTGGCCATATGCAGCGTGAGGCACTCTGAGTACCTGTTCCAGAAACTCTTCCCTTCTAATGAAGATTGGATCCAAAAAACACAAAGAACATGCCTAACCCCCAAGCACACCCCAAAGAAAATAAGGAAACTTCCCAGGGCTTGGCAGGAGGCAGAGGGTGGGGTGGGATTAAAACATGCCAGGATAATCCACGAGGATGATTGATCTTTGGCTGCAACTGCAGAATTTTGTCCCTTGGTATGGTCCCTGATGTGGCTGTGGGAGAGGTAGGCCAGCCAGCAGGCCCCTGTGTAGGTGGAAAGCTGGGCTCTGATCCTGATGGAGAAGCACTTCTGTTGAATTTCCCTGAAGAACAAGGCTCATTTTACTATGCCTGTAATGGAAATATATCAACTTGAAATGAAAATAGTAGGTATTTGGAGTATATGAATCTCTAATAAAAAGACCCAAACCTTTCAGGAAGTTCTCTCATGTTTGCAAAACCATTGATGTTGAGAGTAGCTTTTTATGATTTAAACTTCCCAAATGCTGTACATGTACAACAGAAAATAAATAAGAAAATAGCTGTTGGGGTAATTTATTCATACATATCATATATTATACATCATGTATACAGTAAACTTGTGATTTGTTTCAGCATTATGGATATTTCCCCCTCCCTATCTCAAGCAGACATC
Organism: Bos javanicus; assembly: GCF_032452875.1. Classification (NCBI taxonomy): domain Eukaryota; kingdom Metazoa; phylum Chordata; class Mammalia; order Artiodactyla; family Bovidae; genus Bos; species Bos javanicus. The sequence continues at coordinate 90,441,503 of NC_083868.1, forward strand.
CCTCACCAGTTGTCCTCCTTGACACCTGGGGCCCTCATGTGGCATGGCGGAATCTGTCATTCCTGCCGGGCTCTTGCTGGTGAAACCTCGGCTGGTCAAAGAGCCATTGTTGCTAGGAAATCTTCATGGGTGAGAAACTGGAGTAAGATAAACTAGAGTAGGGAGGTCAGGTTGAGGGCAGGTACATTCCTAGGGTTGTTCATAGATGCCTTTCTGTAGACAAAAGCCAGTCTGTGCATAAAAATGCACGTGGTGGGGGCTTGCTTGTCTCCAAATGAAGGTGGAAGGGAGGGGCTGGTGAGGAACTACCACACGAGCACCTTACCCCTGAACCCATATGGGGTCCAAGAGCTGCCTGCCCTCTTCAGGCCAGAACAATGGTTATTTCTGGAGTAACTGATGGTGTGCAGAGAGCCCTTCTATGAATATTCCAGACATTTTGTGACCCCTGAAATCACCGTGGGATTCTGGAAGGAGTATGGCAGTGATGGAACTCCAGTAAGAACTGGAGTCACCACATTTCCTCACTGCTTGGCAGGTTGCAATTTAGAGATTAAATGTGATTTAGGAACCTTAAGGGACAGGGCATTTTTTGCACCTAGGTTTGTGGGACTCACACACACTATGACTAGCTATGGCATACAGCAATTTACAGCCATGATTCACCAAGAGCCGAAAGGGCATTCGTCCCATCTCAAAGTTGAGGGAAGAGAAATTCAGAGAAGACAAGTTACTTTCCTGGGTCACACCCGTAATAAGTAAAAGTTGAGGCTTGGGACTCAGAAGGTCTGACTCTAGATCCAGATTTTTTCCTGTCACATTGGGTTGATGCTAATCTAGCACTTTGCCGCAAAAGAGTGCTTTCAAATGTGAGAAAAAACAGTCTCTGTGTTAGTAGCTCCTGGGCCCTATCAGAGTCATCAGCCCTCAAGGGACATTTCATATGGTCTCAAAAAGATGACTGTGATATGAGAATGTTAGATTTGAAAGGAACCAGGAAGATTACCTGCATATTTCTTAGTTTAGAGATGAGCAAAGTGGAGCCCAGAAGGCTGGTTTGAGACAGAATCAGTGCAGGAACCCAGATGTCGTGTCTCCTAGCTCAGGGCTCTCTCCCTGTCACCACAGAGTCTCCCACCGCTGATGAGGCAGCAGAAGACACATTGTGATGTCATTTTTTATTAACAACAGTAAAGACGAACAGCAGTGCCTCTGAGTGCGTCTGTGAGGAAGTCTGTGGTGTTCCTCGGCCACCAGAAAGCCTTCATAGTGAGTTATTTCAGCCTAGAGGCTCCTGGTTATTTATAAAACAGACAGCCACATAGCTACTTGCTTTGTTTATGACAATAGCTGTGACACCCTAAAAAGCGAGTGTGGTTTCTGTAGATCGGCAGGCTGAGCTGACTAATTCTTGATTTATTTCAAGAAAAATACAATAGTAATCGGGGCTCTATCCTACCACATACTGCATTAGGACACACCAGAAAAAAGGAACACTAAACTAGGAGACAAAAGATCTGGGGTCAGATTCTGGTTGTGTCACTTACTCCTCTGTGACTTTAGGCAAGTTGTTGCTGTCTGAAACCTGCTCTTTAAAAATTTAATTATTTTTCAGCTGGAGGATAATTGCTTTACAATGTTGTGTTGGTTTCTGCCATACAGCAACAAGAATCAGCCATAGGTAAACATATGTTGCTTCTTTCTTAAACCTTCCTCCCACCTCCCACCCCATCCCACCCCTCTAGGCTGTCACAGAGCACCAGGTTGAGCTCCCAGCATCATACAGCAAATTCCCACTGGCTATCTATTTTGCATCTGGTTACGTGATGCTTCAATGCTACTCTCTCAATTTGTCTACCCTTTCCTTCCCTCATTGTGTCCACAAGTCTGTTTTCTGTGTCCGTGTCTCTATCCCTGCCCTGCAATAGATTCATCAGTACCATCCTTCTAGATTTCATATATATTTGTATTAATATATTTGTTTTTCTCTTTCTGACATACTTCACTCTGTATAACAGGCTCTAGGTTCATCCTCCTCACTAGAACTCGTGAAGCCCCGTCTTATGACAAGTCAGGGAGATGCCACAGCTGCCCTGCCCACCTTGCAAGGTCCCCTTGAAGAGTGTATACTGTATTATATATTGTGAGGCATAGGGAAGGCCTTTGTGAACTCCATAACATTGTTTATTAAGATGAGCAGAAAAAAAGCTGTGTGGGAAGGATCTTCCAAGTTTAAGGTTCTGTGTTAAAGTGTGTTGTACATTTTGCATATAATTTCTACAGCAACTCTGTGAAGTACATGTCATTAATTTTACAGACCGAATTTGAGGATCAGTTTACTCAGTCGGCCGTGTGACCACCTGGTAAGAAAAAGAGTTGATTTGAATCCAGTTTATTCTGAGGACTAGAACCCTGCTCTTAAGCGAGTGGCTGTCCCACTCCCAGAAGAACCTGGGGGCCTCATCTGCCATTGGTGGGTCTGTGGCGGTGTTCTCCTCCCACAGGATGGAGGGCACAGTGGAGAGTGGCTGGCGTGGTTGGCGGGGCAGAGATGCTGGCTTACAGTCACAGTGCCTGGGCCCAGTCAGCTCCTTGCTCTGGACGTTTTGACTCACTGTTGCAGAGAGTGCTGGTGTTTTTCCATTGTTTATCACAAAAGTGTGGTGTTAAAAGCCTCCTCTTTTATAGGCCTTGTGAAATAACCTGAAGCCTGGTGTTTACAAAGATATTGCCCTTGATCAGTCTGCTGCTGCAGCCTTATGAGAGCGCTGCCCCTGTAGATAGCATTTATTTATTTATTTTTTTAATGGCCTGAAAGAAACCACCTTTTAAGAAGATCAAATGAGACACCTGAAAGGAAATCTGCCTTCTTAGTCCCGTGGGTATGAAAAGTAGCTTTTAGTTTTGATGTAAATTTTGAGAATTGTTTGCCTCTTAAGAGTCCAGGGAAAAGCAATAGATTTATATTAGAATCCTGCCTGCAGAGTAAATTGCATCCCACTGAGTTAGCTTACTGAATTGTGGAGAGTAGGGCTGCCTGGTCATGTGAAAGTTGGAAAGACCTGGGTTCACACACGGGTGCTGTCACTCATCAGCTGTGTGACTTTGTGTGAACTAACCTTCCTGAACTTGTTTCCTTGGTGTGAAATACAGAATATCATGTCTAGTACAATGACTTTTGAAGGATAGATTATGTATTCAAAGAAAACAAATTCAGTTCGTTCCTAGTAGGCTATCAGTCAGTTCACAGTAGACTGTTTATTCTCCTAGCCCTGTGGAAGGTCAGATCCCTTGACTGTAGTTTTCATTCCATGAATTGTTGTGTGTGATTTTTGGGCCAGTCACCTTGTTTTTCAAGCTCTTTGTTTTTTAATTGGAAAGAAGGAAGAACGTGGACCAGAATTTTTCTAAAGTTCATGCCATCCCAAATATCTACATGTCTATAACTGATTACTTTTAACCCTATAGCCACAAGAATTTTGGTAGTTACTACTTGAAATACTTCAAAGAGAACTCTTTTCTATGTCTATGACATTTTCCTGAGAATGAAACATAAAGATTCTATGTAGATAAAACAGGAAAAGGAATACCTTTAATCCAATGTCTGGATATTTCAGATGTTGCTATAAACTTGCTTGACAACATGTATCTGTGTAGGTATCTGTATTTTGTGACACAGAACAGAATTCTTAAATCCCAGCAATTTCTCAATGTATATTAACTGATTGACTCTTTTTCAGTTTGTTTGTTTGTTTTTTTAAACATGTATAGGTACCAGGGCTATAGACTTGCTTGGGTTGATAAAGAAGTGGTTTTTGGCATTTCCATAAATATTTATGGACTTCCCTGGTGGCTCAGATGGTAAAGCATCTGTCTACAATGCAGGAGACCTGGGTTCGATCCCTGGGTTGAGAAGATTCCCTGGAGAAGGAAATGGCAACCCACTCCAGTACTCTTGCCTAGAAAATCCCATGGACGGAGAAGCCTGGTGCAGGCTACTGTCCATGGGGTTGCAAAGAGTTGGACACGACAGAGCGACTTCACTTACTTACTTACTTACTTAAATATTTATATTTCTATCAACTTTAATTTATGTGTTACTGACTAATTTTACAAGCAATACAAGGGCTAGGCCACGTAGAACACACACTGTTCTCATTTAGAATTTCTTGGCAGAGATCAAACCTAAATCTATACATTTGGCAGGTAAGACATGGGCATCATGTTTCCTGTCCCTCTTTGTATCCTTGTCTTTCTTTGGTCCAAAGCCTTCATAGCTTCCTTTTTATTAGGGCATCAAATTTATCTATCACCTGGCTTTAACTCTATTTTGTATCAAGTTGGCCTCGATCTTTATTGCAGAGAGCTCTTTCCGACACTACATTTTCTCCTCTGTGTACAGTTAGAAAACCCAGCAAAGACTTGAGAACTCTGGTTATTTTGAAGTTATCATTTCAGTAATTGGGAACTGCCTGAAATCCTTAGGAGAGTTGAAGAAATCATAGGCCTATAATATCAGGGTTTTTTTTTTTTTTTTTGAAACAAAAGAGCAGCATTCAGGAAACTTCCAATGCACTACCAGAGACAACATTTAGAGTGATAAAGGTTTAGTGTTTCACTGAAATGGTTCTCTGGTTATTTTTGTGAAGTCCCCAAACTGAGAACAGATGGTAGCATTTTAAATCCATGCAGACCCTGACATTACAAAGGATGAGAAAGCACTTGACAAAGTCTTTGTGGTCACCATGCTACAGAGTGTCCAATTGGGAGATAAAAGAATTGCATGGACCATTAGCACTTGAGAAATTGAACAACTGTGTGGAGAAGAAAAATGTTGACTAGCGACCCTGGGAGGACTTCTACTTTTCTCAAAAGGAACTTGAGAGATATAAGATTAAAGAACAGACTAGATTTTGATGTTACATACTTCTGTTCTCTTTCACTGAACAATTTTTTTGAGCATCCACTATGTGCTTGGCATCATTCTAGCACTGTGGGGAACACTAAGGTGGATAAGACAGAATATCTACTTTTGTGTTTAAAAGAACAGAAAATACCACTCCTTTCTTCCCCTTTTATGTTTTATCTTTGAAACCAATTGAAAATAAGACACTCATCATCTGGCAGTCGAAATAGTAGTTTTATTATTTATGAAGCTGGCTGGAGGACACAGACAAGTGGACTTGCTAATGGTAGACCTTAGGACAGCCCAGTCTAAGAAGAGTTTGTGTTGGCAGAGTGGACATGCTGACTTAGAATCATTATTGCCCAGTCTGTCCTGGCTTTTGGGCTCAAATTTGTAGCTTTTTAATTGATTATCTCTACTTTGTGAGATTCATAACCCCTACTAATCAGATAATTTATGTCTTCTTTTATTAGGAAAAATGAGTAGAAGCAATATAGAGTGAGACCTAGAATATTATATCAGTGGCAGGAACCTCATGGAACCTTTGAGATTGGGGAATAAAGATCTCCACTTAACACTCTCCAACTTTTTTCTCCTAACTCATGAGCCTAAACTCTTAAGTTTATGGTAAAACGACAGTGGATTTGTCCCTCTCAGTGGAAGATATCATCAGTACAGCAGGGACGCCTCCGTAGAGAACAAAGCCATGCTTTGTGGTGCAGCTCCTCCAATACTAGCTACTACATCATTTGAGATATCTTCCTGGGACCATGATGGAAAGTGTGGTTGGGTCATTAAATGGCCTTTGAAGAGGGTTAGAGTAGTAACTTGGGCTAAAATTTGCTTCCTGTTTAAGTATCTTTTAAAGTTGTATTCTATAATTTTGTCCATGGTTGTGATATAAACCCTAACAAACAAAACTGACATATGGAGATGCCCCCAATTGGAATGCAATCTATTTTCACTACTGAGTTCCTAGGAAAAAAATAAAAGCATAAAAATAAAATTCTCTTGTTTTTAAAACAAAGTTCAAATTCACCGAAGACAAAAATGGGCTTAAGGACTTCAACGGGTAAGATTTGACAGTTTTGAACTTGATATAGGGATGACTTCTGGGCTTGTACTTGTCTGTAGAGACATTTTGTACACCACACTTCATCTCCATGATGTGATCAGTTTGTAACTTTTTTGCACAAGCAGAGTGCAAGTCAAGCTAGATATTTGCCGAGCACTTCCATGTTCAGGGCATTATGGATAATACATAAGACATGACTGAAGATGTAGCTCCTTTCCCCCAGGGGTTTGCAACCAAGTAAACTAGGTAAAATTATTGACATACAAGGTGCCTCTCTATCCTATTCAACCTAAATTATGAGCATGATTTTTTGTTTTCTTCTCAGTTCTAGCCACACTGAGACTTCTGCTGCTGCTAAGTCACTTCAGTCATGTCTGACTCTGTGCGACCTCAGAGATGGCAGCCCACCAGGCTCCCCCATCCCCGGGATTCTCCAGGCAAGAACACTGGAATGGGTTGCCATTGCCTTCTCCAATGCATGAAAATGAAAAGTGAAAGTAAAGTCACTCAGTCGTGTCCGACTCTTAGCGACCCCGTGGACTGCAGTCCACCAGGCTCCTCCATCCTTGGGATTTTCCAGGCAAGAGTACTGGAGTGGGGTGCCATTGCCTTCTCCACACTGAGACTTCATGTGCTCCTAAAACATGACACCTAATAACATCCCTATATCATTACACTGCTGTTTTCCATAAATGACTCCTCATCTGCCTTTTCAGATAGGCGATAGCTAAGAACCAGTTCAAATATCACTTTTTTGGTTAAAGCTTTGTTGGTTTTCTGGAAAGAGATATTCAGACCTTCCATTGAGCTCCTCCTGTATTTTTCCCTACCTCTATTGTAGAACTTACTGCCTTTAGATTGAGTGCCTTAGAATAACAATATCTTTTGTTTATTTGTTCTTTTGTGGTGGATTGTAATGGCGGCTTTGATTCTTTACCTCTCCTTCTATTTGTGCCCTTTACCATATGACTTTAAGGGTCCTCCCGCCAAGAAGTAGAGTCTATTTCCTTGCTCTTTGAGTCTGAATTCGGTTGTATGGCTTGCTTTGGCTAAGAGAATGTTAACAGTTATGACACAGAATCTAGGAAAAGTATCTAAGTATTTCCTGTGTTCTTATGCTTCTTCCATTCCTTGGAGGATGGGCAACACATGGATCACGCCAATTTGTCCCAGTTACACCAGCCAAAACCAGCCTAGATCAGCCAACATCCACTGATTATCAGACATGTGAGCAAGCCAAGCCAAGTAAGAATGCCTCATGTACAGTCCAGACCTACAGGCTTATTTCTTTACTAAATACATGTTGCTTTATGACACTGTGTTTTGGGATTAGATGTCAGGTACCATTGTGTTGAAATAAATAATATCCCTTCTTTTCCTCCATTAAATAATTGCATTTTCTAAGAATAAGGATTAGGTAACATTCTTCCTTTCTCTTCCCCAGTAGTTAGCATAGAGAAGATATATTTGCTTGCTGCATGAAAAATATTTCAGATAAATAAGTTTAATATACTTATTATATTTATCTTATTGAGATTACTTCAGAGTTGATTAAATTTGATGTTGAAATATACAATAAATTTTTTTTGGTTGTAGCCCATTTCTTTTCCTAATGTTTTCCTTAGGATAACTTTTATGATGTTTATATATCATATACCAATATTTGAAGAAGAGAAGACATCTAGGAAATAAAGAGCCAAGAGGAAACAAGGATGAAATGAAAATGTCATTGTTAATCATCTGGATGACAAGGTGAAATAAATAATCTTGCAATCTTCATGTAGCTATCAATCATGATCTGAAAAATATTCACAGCTACCATTTTTATCCTATCAAAATCACTTTTGTCTGACACTGAACTAGTTCAGGTTATTATTAGGGTAAACCCAAATGTTTAATTCCTACTTGCTTGTATACACTTTATTAAGCACAGAATTCCCAAAGAAGCAGAATTAGATGTTTTTAACATTTTTCTGCTGGTCTCCTAGTGAAAGCAGCCCAAACTGCTGAGAGCTGGGCTTTAGGTAAAATTGATCAGTTTTTGATAGAAGCTGAAACATAATTAGGGTGTTAATTGGAAAGTTGAGAGAGGACTGTGGATAGGAATGGGTTCTGAAAAATGGGTGCAGGGAGTCATGCAAAAGTCTGCAATTCTCAGCACTGCGGGGCTGCCTATGGGTCACAGCCTTCCCTCTGCTCTTGCGTACTGCATACCCATTCTGAACCTGCAATAAAAACAGATACTGCAGGTTTGGGGAAAAGAATCAAGAAGGATCTGTACCTTCAGGCAATTATTACTTTTTTTTTTTTCCCATTTGACAAACAGCAAGTGAACCTTGCAGAATTAAGTTACTTCTAGAGTCTCTTAGATGCAGGGAAAAACAAAGAAAACAGCCATTTTGGTATAAATAGAAAATTTAGCTAGTAAGTTTCTTGTTGTCATGCTGGCTGTACATGTTCTGATCTGACTAAAATGAGCTCAGAGAAATGGTTTGCATGTCACCAGAAAGAAGCCCCGTGAAGGCCCTCCTCCAGATCTTTGCGACCTCATTCTTGATTCCTGTCTGGTAGCCAGTGCATCATAGTATGGGTTCGCATTTTTTTGTTTGTTTTCCGTCTGTCTTTTTCTCACTCCGAGGTCATTTATAGTGAGACGGTATCCTCTACCCTAACCCATTTGTCAGACCAGAAAGTGAATTCTGTGATTCTTACAGAAAAACTAAGTTTACTTCAAGGTTTTGTTGGAGGACACTGAAATGGTCATCCCTTATTTATGCTCAGAACCAGGTAGGGCTGTTGATTTTAATTCTCATCTAGACAGCAGTCACATACAAAGGCGGCTTCTGGGAAGAGACCTGATATCATAAAAAGAACATTGGTTTTAATATAAGAAAGATCTGTGTTATAATCTTCACTCTGTCACTTGCTAATTATGCAGTCTTGGCTGGTTACACAGGCTAGCTAACTCAGTTTCCTTATTTGTAAAATTGGGTTAATGTAAGTTTTATGGGTTACTACAAGTCAAGGATTTGTAGCAGGCATTCAACCAGTTTGGAGTTCTTCCCTTATTCTCTAGTTCTTTTGGTGTCCTCATGATGAAGTCATATAAACTGAGTTGATCACTGGTTGTGATGAATGAAGAATGAAGAAATGAAAGCCCACTGTCCAGATTTAGCACCAGATTTGTCACTATATTTGGTGTTGGATAAGACTCTTGAGAGTCCCTTGAACTGCAAGGAGATCCAACCAGTCCATCCTAAAGGACATCAGTCCTAAATATTCATTGGAAGGACTGATGCTGAAGCTGAAACTCCAATACTTTGGCCACCTGATGCAAAGAGCTGACTCATTTGAAAAGACCCTGATGCTGGGAAAGATTGAATGCAGGAGGAGAAGGGGACAACAGAGGATGAGATGGTTGGATGGCATCACCGACTCAATGGACATGAATTTGAGTCAACTCCGGGAGCTGGTGATGGACAACGAGGCCTGGTGTGCTGCAGTCCATGGGGTCGCAAAGAATCAGACACGACTGAGTGACTGAACTGAACTTGTCAGTATAAATCTGTACTGAATTGGAGCATCCATCTACCTCAACTCAAGTCTAGGTTCTGATTCCTGGGGTGCTAGGATTGGGTTAAAGTTGGTTGGTGGGAAAGAAACCCAGAGTTATTAATTCATTAGTATTCTCAGACAATCAAGTCTTCCACATAACTGTTTTCCCCTATTCAGGCTCAAGAGGTTAATGACATTTTTTAAAAAGTGAATTGTCAAGTGCTTGATGATTTCAGTGCAGTTGGTTGTATAATCTGCTTCACCTTTGACCTGATGAGAAATAAAATGCAGAAATGTAACAGTGATTTAACCCCTACTCTCTTAGAGAAATTTGCTAAAACACACACACACACACACACACACACACACACACGAATGCTTTTGTTATTTACATTCAGAAGAACAATTCTATTTTCAGTCTGAGAGAAGTGTTTTTAATATGTAAACTTTATTACCCATTCCATTTCTACTGAACATTGAACTCCAGAGAAAGTGTTCAGGGATACAGTAAAATCTCTGTGATTTGAAAAAGAAAATACGCCAATAGTGAAAGCTATGGGAAGGAGTCCTCACAGATGGGAGACAAAGAATTCTTTACCCATCAAATTTTATAGGATGAGATGCAGATCTAACTTCTAGCTATTGCAGATCACGAGACTAAAACTATTAATATATGGGATGCTATACTTTCTTCTTGGAGAAGGCAATGGCACCCCACTCCAGTACTCTTGCCTGGAAAATCCCATGGATGGAGGAGCCTTATAGGCTGCAGTCCATGGGGTCACTAGGAGTCGGACATGACTGAGCAACTTCACTTTCACTTTTCACTTTCATGCATTGGAGAAGGAAATGGCAACCCACTCCAGTGTTCTTGCCTGGAGAATCCCAGGGACGGGGGAGCATGGTGGGCTGCCGTCTCTGGGGTTGCATAGAGTCGGACAGGACTGAAGCAACTTAGCAGCAGCAGCAGCATACTTTCTTCTCTTTGTCTTGCATTCGCACAAACAGTTGACCTGGTTTCTGGGAAGCCACATCTGTGCTGATTGTCATCGCCTGCTGTCCACAGAGTTCCAGGCAGGTAACCTGATCATCTTGCTCTCCCGCATCTCATGATGGAGTGCTGTGAGACCTAAGAAGGGGATTATGGCAGAAGGAAAGGAACGAAGACAGGATATTTTTTTTTTTTTTTGTGGAGGATTTTTTTGTCATATGTGAAATGCATTTAATTCTTGATTTAAATTGTAAGGAAACCAGTAAGGGGTCAGGAAAGAGTATTCAGAGAGAAGGATGGAACTTACTGTGAAGGTGTGATTCTTTTGTACAATGGCACAGGTATGTCAAAATGAATGAACTATTAAATCCAGTACAAACTGATTTTTCCAGCTGAAATTCTCTTGGAAAAAAGCAAGAGAGCCTCAGGGAAAGGATTTAAAGCAGAAAAAGAAGCCCTTATCTGCCATTTTATTCTCTGTTTTTAGAGTTATGTCACATTAACTTTAATGAGGCAAAATGTCTATCAAGCTTTAGAACTATATGAGAAATTTTAAGGGAATGATTATAGATTCAATTCAAAAAAGATACTCTGGATAGTCAGTTAAATCTTTTCTTTTCCTTCTTATTAAAGCTGCCTTTTTAAAAATAGGAGCTTTTGTATTTTGTGCTATGTGACATAACCTAAGAAAAACTTAGAAAATCCTGTGGTAAAATTTTAGAGTGAAGTGTATTGAGAGCTAAAAAGAATATGATGTGAGAAATCTTTTGACAGAAAAATGACAGGCAGGTGGATAGAAAAGACTTATGCATGCTGAAGAAAAAAAAAAAAAACTACCCCCTTAAAATGATACATCATATAACAATGGCCTGGGATGAGTCATTTTCTTTTTATTTCTTAGGCAGAATCTATTTAATGATTTTAACATTTATCCATTAATTTTTTTTCTGCTTGAAGTGTAGTTCAAAACTCTGTATCAATCCTCTGAAGGTTAAGGCAGGTATTTATTAAAAAATGAAAAAGGATTAAAGATTTTCAACAACATGTCACAATATAGAAGAGATACGCAGTTGGAGACTTTCTGAGGAAACATTTTTTCCTGTGACTCTCCCTGATGAAGGCTTGTAATGATGATAAGCCTGTATTCCTACCAAGGAAGGAAAGCATTCCAGAACAAATGTAAAAATTTCCTTCCCAGGTAAAAGCAACCAGTTTTGTAATTTAATTCTATTCTGAGCCAATGTCTGGAATTTCAGGAGAAGGGTGAAAAAAAAAAATCTTCATGGAATTCAGTAAATTGGTTTTAAAATTTGCTTGTTGGGGTCAAAGGACGTGTTCCCCTGAGGGAATGTACAGATTACCTTTCTTACCACCTGACTTGGCCAAGTTTGTGACGGCAGAGCATGGCATATGAAGGGGCAAGATGGTTTCAAGTGTTTCTTGACAGTTATGATGTCAGAACTGCATATTTTAAGAAAAATTCTCCACAAAGGAAATATTTAGTTATATGTCATGTTGTTCATCAAATTATATTACTGTGTTATATATAATGGGCTTATATATAATACCTTGTTTCTTTCCATAATCATAGGACATGTGCAAACTCAATGGCTATTCAAGATATTATGAACTGACCAAGGCATTAGGACTTAGAGACTGTAATTTTCTTTTTTTTTTTTAATTTAATTTAATTTTATTTTTAAACTTTACATAATTGTATTAGTTTTGCCAAATATCAAAATGAATCTGCCACAGGTATACATGTGTTCCCCATCTAATCTCACTTGGGCCACAGCACGTTTTCCTGATTGAAGGTTAGAGCCTGGAATACAGCCTTTGTATATAAAATGTGCTAAGGAGTCTTACAAAGTTAAGTTGATTAAATGCCTAGCCCATTAAGTGGAAATAGATTGATATTTAAGAGCTATAAATAATCCCAAAGCCATGCATTCTTTCCAGAGTGATTCAGTCAGTTCAGTTCAGTTGCTCAGTCGTGTCTGACTCTTTGCGACCCCATGAATTAAAGCATGCCAGGCCTCCTTGTCCATCACCAACTCCTGGAGTTTACTCAAACTCATGTCCATTGAGTTGGTGATGCTATCCAGCCATCTCATCCTCTGTTGTCCCCTTCTCCTCCTGCCCCCAGTCCCTCCCAGAATCAGAGTCTTTTCCAGTGAGTCAGCTCTTCTCATGAGGTGGCCAAAGTACTGGAGTTTCAGCTTTAGCATCAGTCCTTCCAATGAGCACCCAGGACTGATCTCCTTTAGAATGGACTGGTTGGATCTCCTTGCAGTCCAAGGGACTCTCAAGACTCTTCTCCAACACCACAGTTCAAAAGCATCAATTCTTCGGCACTCAGCCTTCTTCACAGTCCAACTCTCACATCCATACACGACCACAGGAAAAACCATAGCCTTGACTAGATGGACCTTTGTTGGCAAAGTAATGTCTCTGCTTTTGAATATGCTATCTAGGTTGTTCATAACTTTCCTTCCAAGAAGTAAGCATCTTTTAATTTCATGGCAGCAGTCACCATCTGCAGTGATTTTGGAGCCCCCCAAAATAAAGTCTGACACTGCTTCCACTGTTTCCCCATCTACGTGATTACCATGTTACCAATTAGTAGAAATTCATCACAACACTGTCATTTATTGACCAACTACTAGGTATTCTAAAAGTCTCAGTCTACTTACATTATCTGCAGATGAGAAAACAGATGCTCAGAGATATTTAGGACTTTTTCCAAAGTCATACAATAGAGTCAGGTTTGAATCCAGATCTACAGTTTTTCAGTATCCCATGATGTTTCACTACCTCATATTGCCTTCTAAACTGAGAGGAAAGATAGCAGTTGAACTATTCCAAAACACTCCAAGCTATAGTGATTAGTGTTTATTTCTGTCTCTTGTCCCAGTTGATATTGACTTGCATGGCAGTTCCACGGTAATATAGATTTAGGCTTTTCTGTTGGGTTGCTCTGCCATTACAGAGATATGTTGTCTTGGTCCATATATTCAAGAGGACTCAAGACTTTGTCTGCCCTTAGCCCATAGGGAAAAGTGGGCAGGGACATGGAGGAGGGGAGGGAGGGCTTGCTACTTCCCATTAAGGGCTCAATCGCTTTGACTCATGCCATTGACCTGAGATTACCTACATGATTATGCCTAATTGCAAAGGAAGATGTGAATGAAGGTTTATTCTGAATAACCAAGAGAACTCATTAATCTAGGAGGCTCTATTATCATGAAAAACAAGGGAAGAGGACTTACACTGGAGTCTACCTGCCTCATTTTGGTAAAGATTCTAAAGTTCCAGAGAGACTATGTACATTAGCCAAGATTACACACAATTTGGTGGCACAGAAAGTCTAGAAAACAGTTCACCTGACCTCCAAGTCTGTGTTTTTTCTAGTTTATCAAATTGGTTCAACAGCGTCGCTGCTACTGATAAAAAAAATACTGACCAAATTGGACCACTGGTATGCCAATTATGTTTATTAACACACAAAACATTCCCAAAGAATCTCAAAGATGTTTTATCCTCTTCTTTTATGAGTTAACTTGAGAATACACAAACATTTGTATGTAATTATACTTCCCTGAATAATGATTTTTTGAAAAGGGTTTTTTTTTTTTTTTACAGCATTTCTGCATAGTGGTATAAATTTAGTATGAAGGACTTTAGTTCCATTTTCTAATGGAGAGAGAGAATATGTTTTGGAATTTATTACACTGTGCATTTCACTTGTATTGCCTGACAAATCGTTGAAATTTAATTTTAATTAAAAAATATTGTGCATCATAGCCAATAATCTATAGCTTCATACTGCCATGTAATTTTTTGGAAAGGAATAGAAAATTGAAATCATTCTTGGGTATTGAAAATGTTTATGTGTTTAGTCTATGCGCCAATTCACAATTTAATTCTGATTTTTGAAAGACCCATGCTTTGTGAGCACAATGGTTAAGAAAAAATTGTATTTATTGTGATACATTAGCAGCTTGGTGCAAAGCAACCCCCCAAAAGGAATGGCTGAATAGACAATAGATGGTACAGGCATAGTGAGAAAAAACAAAAACCAAGTGGGGCAGGGGACTAACTGTTTCAGCAACAACTATCAGCTCTCCACTGCCGTCATCTTCTCTTCACTGAAGCATCACTTGTTTTGTATTGCTTGAATGACTTGTGTAAATGCTCATCAATATCAATGATAATATTTGCTGTACATACTGTGCTTTATGCCTTATAAAGGCTTTTCCTTTATGAAATGTAATGTTACATGAAAAACCACCCAGTGAGATAAATGGGGAGAAACAGTGACTTCCATTTTTATAGATAAGGACATCAGTCATAAGAAAAGTTATTGTGAAATATGTTGATTGTCACAAAAGTAGCAAAAGGAAGATGCATATTTGACTATGAGTTTAATGTTTGCCATTTGGAGACAAGGTGTTTTGCATATAATTGTGTGTTCCTAGAGTGGAGGGGCCGATAACAAAGGTGCAGGCATGACATGACTGTGTCTATGGAAACAACATCCAGTCTAGTGTTTGAATCATTACTATTGCTAGACTTTTGGTTCTGTGAGTTCTATTTTTTTTTTTTTAATATGAGTAATTTTGAGAATTTTAACTCTAGGAGGCTGGAGTATCCATGTTGAATTTTACTTTTCAACCCTTTCTTTTACCATGCCCAGAGCTCCTGCCATCTACTGTTTCTTGAAGTATTTGTCTCTGGACTCTTGATTATTGATCCATTTTTTTGTTTTAAGAACCCTACTTTGTCATGTGTCTCTTTGAAAATCTACTCATGATCAGGAGATGCAGATCGAAATATAGACAGACACAGGCTTCCCAGGGGGCTCAGTAGTAAAGAATCCACCCACCAATGCAGGAGACATTGGTTCGATCCTTATGTCAGAAAGATCCCCTGGAAAAGGAAATGGCAATCTACTCCAGTATTCTTGCCTGAAAAACCCCATGGACAGAGGAGCATGGAGGGCCACAGTCCATGGGGGTCGCAAAGAGCTGGACACAACTGAGTACACAGGCATAGACAGACACCAGCATAGATGTGAACACTGGAACGCCTGGTTGATTATTACTCTTTATTGGAAGACTACAGTCTGTGTGGTCATGTGGCTAATACAAGATTTTCCCCATGTGATATGGTTAAAAAAAAGAGGAAATTTTCTTTTTTTCTTTGGATCCATTTGTTTTGACCTCTCAAGAGATCAAACTTAGCCAGACCAATGGAAATGACCAAATTCTATTGCAAACATGCTGAGGATTTATTTGCTAATACTTTAGCTTCTCAGTTACTGATGCTACCACTAGTATTTTTGACTTTTTTTTTTGCAAGCTGAATGTTTACACAGACTTAGCTTTGCTTTGGATCTTATTTGTTCTCTTTGGCAGCTCTCTCAAGACAGAATTTGCTATCAGATGATAAGGCTCAAGAAGTAAGAACTATTGATTAAATTTTAGGCTGGTTAATTTAATTAAAATTAAATTAAATTAAAATTTGCAGGCTTGGATGAAATAACTAACTTCCTGTACTCTCTGTCCACCATTTCCTCCATGCTCACCTCTTTTCAAATAAGGATTAGAGGACAAAATCATTTTGTCATCTTTATCAGAGAAGAACTGCCATGGTAGAATATAATAGGTTCCCCTAGCTTTAGGTTTGTTAGGTAGTAGAAATCAGCCTTCACAGAGATCTTTCATTTCCTCAGACTTTAAGGATCTAACTAGTCATGTCCTTGTTTTCCTAGTCAAGATGACAGGTTCCCTGAAACTATCCATGGATTTGCTGGCAAGTTGGCTCAGATGGTAAAGCGTCTACCTACAATGTGGGAGACCCAAGTTCAATCCCTGGGTTGGGAATATCTCCTGGAGAAGGAAACGGCAACCCACTCCAGTATTCTTGCCTGGAAAATCCCATGGATGGAGGAGCCTGGTAGACTATAGTCCATGGGGTTGCAAAGAGTTGGATATGACTGAGTGACTTCACTTTCTTTCTTTCTTTCTAGTATAGCTGTCCATGTTCTCTGGGTGACTCTTGGGTAGCTGTTGATGCTCTCTGCTTTTTGATAGGAGGGGCTTGAATGTCTGAGCCTGGCTTATAAAGGGGCTTCCTGGGGTCACGGCTGAATTTTTGGAATTGGTAAGTTTGTAAGATTTAGCATGTATCCATGCCCTCTGCCCTAAATCTATTTTCTGAAGAACTTATTAAAAATGACATACTCCTGGGACCCATTAAAGAGATTTTGATTTGTGAAGGTTTGGACTGAGGTTTGGTAACCTTCATATTCAGCAAATACCCAGATGGATGTGATAATTTGGGGAGCAACTGCCTTAAAGGTTCTACAGCTATGAATGGAACAGATAAGCACCCTGAAGCTACCAGTTGAAAGGATATGTTTCCCCAAAAGTTTCCAGAAACTTGGCCGATTTTGAGCTTAGTAATTGGTTGAATTTCTGCTGGGTGTCCTTTCAGATGAGGTTTAGCTCCAGGCAGAGGGTATAGCCTGAGAGTCTATGTTGTATCATTTAGTTCTTGTTAAGGGCAAATGGTCTGGTGATTTCCTTTAGACACCTGGCTCTGAAAGTGATGTGAGACTGGCAATCTTCCCATGGAAGCATCTTATCTATAAGAAAGGTGGTATAAAATATTTTCCATAATGTTGCTACAATAAATATATAAGGCAATGCATACAAAGCAATGAGCAATGTGCCTGGAAATAGTAATGCTAAATAAATGTTATTGTTGAAGGCAACAGATGAAGCTTAGTAACCAGTTTTTAGTAATACTTTACCTTAAAGTTTTTAATATATTCTTCAGGCATCTATTAGTAATTACTTGTGTGCTATGATCAAAGTACTCTGGTGTGGCCAATGTTACCTGAATATAAGAGGTGTATATAAAGATGACCTCAAAGGGATGTACAGGCCAGCTTTGGTAGGACATAGGCTAAGATGAGGGTTTGGAAACTATGGTTAAGGTTAAGAAGGAATTCAGCATCCTTGATTATTTGAGTGTCTAGTCTCAATTCCAAACTAGGGCTGATGAATCCTCTCAGGTCTGAATAAACCCTGGTCCAGGGTTATAAAAAGGGCAAACTGTAGGTCTCTTATAAATTCTAAGTTTTAATAGTTTTCATAATCTGTTATGATTTTCACTGTCTAAGGGTTGGATAACCAACAAAAATGTTTTGAAAATAAAATTGAAGGATGATCTTTCTTCCTTTATTTATTTAAGAATTTTATTAACCAAAAATTTGAACAGTTGGGAATAAAAATGCAAGACAAATTCTTAACAAAACTAGGTAGTGTTATAGAGTTGATCCTTGAACAGTAAGTTCAGCTTTGAAAAGCATGAGTCCACTTATATGCAGATTTTTTCAATAAATAAATACTATAGCACTACACAGTCCCCAGTGGTTGAATCCATGGGTGCAGAACCACCAGTATAGAGGGCTGACTATAAAGTTACATGTGGATTTTTGGCTGTACAGGGACCATTGCCCTAAACCTCTGAGTTGTTCAAGGGTCAGATGTACTAATACAATTCCTGGTCTGTGGATGTGGAGCTAAGTTTATAGAGGGCAGACAATGGGACTTGGGCATCCGTGGATTTTGGTACCTTTGGCAGGTTCTGAAACCAATCCCTCTGCAGATACCAAGGGACCACTGTGTATTTTCCTTGCTGGTATATGGCGGTGAAAAGGATTTCTTCAAGTTTGATGAATCTTATTGAGGTCTCTCTGGCAAGTCTTCCTAATGAGAGAACACTTCCTTTGACAGACTAATCAAAAACTTTGCAAAACATACAGAAGTCACTGCCTGAGTTAGAGATGGATACTACACAGATTATTCTTCCTAAAAGAAAGATTTTTTTTCCCCTATGTCTTTCAGAAGTCTGCACTGGAGGAGGAAAAACATTAAAATAATGTTAACTAAATCTGAGTTCTATGGTGCCTAAAAATCTGCAACCCAGAGATAAAGAATTCACATTTTATTTTAAAGAGACACAATACTGGCTGAAGAGTAAACACAATTACTTCTGCTTGAAACAGGGTCCTGAGAGAGGAAAGAAGGGTCTTGGAACCAGTTCTATTTCCTAACTGCTCTGAAGCTCCTGCCTGCTTCATTAGCAATGGGCAAGGTAGTCTGTTTAATTAAGAAGTCATTTAAAATAATTTGCAAAGAGCAGGGATGTGTCAAATGTGCAAAGTTCCTCATAGAGAAGCACTTCAGGGCTAAAATGATGAGACTGATGGCAGTTTGGGACCTCAGAATCTTTCTTTGGCATCTTGAAAGAGCACCTAATTAGCACTTGTGGTTCTGTTAAAAATAAAATAAAGGCACCAGTGTATAGTCTTGGGCCAGGTAATTTTCAGTGGCAAAATCCCTTCATGTGCTTCAGGAATCCTGCTCTTCTAAATAAACGAATCAAAATGAGGGCAAGTTCCCTTTACAGGGAAATGAATATCTCAAGTGAAATTGCAAAGAAAAATAGCTCAGCAAGTGAAAGACGCTGCCAGATTTCGGGGGAGTAATGTCGATGAATAGCAGATATTCTCTATCAATTTGGTTCTATTTTAGCTTGTAAAAGATTTTACCCTGGTACCTATAATGTACTGTCTTTCATGATTAAAGAAGGTGATAGTGGCCTATCACTTCAGAGTAGTTTCATTGAAGGGATTTGTGAATCAGAGGGTCCTCTGTTCAAATTTTTAATTTGCCACTCACTAAATGAATGATACTGACTCTTAAAATTCTTATTTTAAATGATGATAAACTTAATTTTCATTTTTTTTAACAACATGTAATAGTTTATTCTAGAATTGCTTCATATTATAGGTTCTTTATTATGACTTAAATATAATTATTATTTATATATTCAGCATATTTTATCTGATACAAAATATCCAGGAAATCTTTTTATTGAAGTATCATTGATGTACAACATTATATAAGTTACAGGTGTACATATGATTCATGGTTTTTAAAGGTTATACTCCACTTCTAGTTACTGTAAAATATTGGCTGTATTCTCTGTATAGTCCAGTATGTTCTAATAGCTTACTTTACACATAATAGTTTATACCTCTTAATCTCCTCTCCCTATGTTGCTCTTCCCCTCTTCCCTTTCCCTACAGGTAACCACTAATTTATTCTCTTATCTGTTTTTTTTTGTTATGTTAACTAGTTTGTTTTATTTTTTTAGATTCTATATATAGCGATATCATACAGTATTTGTCTGTCTCTCTCTGATTTATTCACTTAGCATACTACCCTTCTAGTCTATCCATGTTTCTGCAAATGGCAAAATTTTATTTCTTATGGCTAAGGAGTATTCCATTGCATATATGTTCCATGTTTTCTTTATTCTTTCATTTCCTGATGAAGTCTCAATTTGCCTCCATATCTTCACAGTTGTAAATAATACTGCTATGAACATTGGGGTGCGTGTATTATTCCAGATTAGTGTTTTTGTTTTTTTTGTATATATAACCAGGAGTGGAATCAGGGAGTCACTCACATGGTAGTTCTATTTTATTTTTTGAGAAGCCTACATTCTGTTTTCTACAGTGACTACACCAATTTACATTCCCACCAACAATGTACGAGGGTCCCCTTTTCTCCACATCCTTTACAACATCTGTTATTTGTGTTCTTTTTGAGGATAGCCTTTCTGACAGGTAGGAGGTGATATCTCATTATGGTTTTAATTTGCTTTTCGCTGATGATTAATGATATTGAGCCTTTTTTCATGTGCCTATTGGCCATCTGTATAACTTCTTTGGAAAAATCTCTATTTTTTTTAGCCTACTTTTACATTGGATTGCTTTTTTTTCTTTTGCTATTGAGTTGTATGAGCTATGTTTATGTTTTGGAGATTAAACCCTTATAGGTCATATCATTTGCAAATATTTCTCCCCTTCAGTAGGTTGTCTTTTTGTATTGTTGATGGTTTCCTTTGCTGTATGAAAGGTTTTAAATTTAGTTATGTATTTGTTTATGTTTGTTTTTATTTCTCTTGCTTTAGGAGACAGATCGAAAAAGATATTGGTGCAATTCACATCAAATAATATTTTGCCTATGTTTTCTTCTAGGAGTTTTATGCTTTCTGATCTTACATTTAGATCTTTAATCCATTTTTTAGTTTATTTTTATATATGGTATTAGAGAATGTTCCAACTTCAGTCTTTGACATGTAGCTGTCCAGTTTTCCTGGCACACTTATTGAAGAGACTGCCATTTCTTCTTTGTGTATCCTGGCCAACTTTGGACCTCAATTAACTTCTGGAGTCCCCGTTCTTTTCTGTTGATCTTTGTGTCTGTTCTTGTGCCAGTGAGATGCTGTTTTGATCACTGCCGTTCTGTTTTGGCCTGCAGTTCCTGCTGAAAAGTGAGCTAATAGCATTATGGGAATTCCTTTGTATGTTATTTGTTGCTTTTCTCTTGCTGCCGTTAATATTCCTCTCTTTAATTTTTGCCAGTTTAATGAAAATATCTTCCTCTTAAATTAATCCTCTATGGCAGTAGTCCCAATCTTTTTGGCACAAGCGACCAATTTCATGGAAGACAATTTTTCCCATGGACTGTGGTGCAGGGTATGGTTTCAGGATGATTCAAGCTCATTACATTTATTGTTCTTTATTTCTGTCATTATTACATTGTGATATGTAATGAAATAGTTATGTAGCTCACCACAATACAGAATCAGATCATCAAGCATTAGATTCTTGTAAGGGGCATGCAGCCTAGATCCCTTACAGGTACAGTTCACAGTAGGGTTCCCACTCCTATGAGAATCTCATGTCACCTCTGATCTGACCGGAGGCAGTGCTCAGGAGGTAACGCAAGCAATGGGGAGTGGCTGCACAGACAGATGAAGCTTTGCTCACTTGCCCACTGGTCACTTCCTGCTGTGCCATGTACCAGTCCATGGTACATGGAGACCCCTGCTCTATGGGACTCTGCACTTCTTTGGTCTTGCTATAATAAAGTGTTTATAAAGTGAATTAAGTTAAAGTGAAGTTACTCAGTCGTGTCCGACTCTTTGCGGCCCCATGGACTGTAGCCTACCAGGCTCCTCTGTCCATGGGATTTTCCAGGCAAGAATACTGGAGTGGGTTGCCATTTCCTTCTCCAGGGAATCTTCCTGACTCAGGGATCGAACCCCGGTCTCCCGCATTGCAGGCAGATGCTTTACCCTCTAGGCCACCAGGGAAGTCCTTGCAATTTTCTGACTCTATCACATTACTCAAAGTTTTGTGTACTTTTGCTATTTTGTTTCTGGTTGGAAAGCTTTCAACATTTCTTATGAGGCAGGTCTAGTGTCAGCCAGTAAAGAATCTGCCTGCAATGCAGGAGATCTGGGTTCGATTCCTGGGTTGGAAAGATTCTCTGGAGAAAGAAATAACCCATTCCAATATTCTCGCCTGGAGAATCCCTTGGACAAAGCAGGCTACAGTCCATGAGATCTCAAGAGTTGGACACGATTTAGTGCTTACACCACCACCACTGTTGATGAACTCTCTCAGGTTTTGTTTGTCTGGGAAAGTTTTAATTTCTCCATATGTGAGTGATAACTTTGCCAGACAGAATTCTTTTGGCTGACGGTTCTTGTCTTTCAGCGTTTTGAGAATGGCATTCCACTTCCTCCTGGCCTGTAGAGATTCTGCTGGGAAATCTGCTGATAGTCTAATGGCAATCCTTTTTCTCTGATTACCTTTAAAATTCTTTATCACTGATGTTTGACACTTTTAATATGTGTCTTGGAGAAAATCTTTTTGCACTGAGGTAATTAGGTGTTCTCTTAGTTTCATGGACTTAAATATCCAGTTTCTTTCCCAGATTTGAAAAGTTTTCAACTACTATTTCTTTAAATAAACACCCCACTCTATCTCTTCTTCTTCTGGGATACCCATTTTCCTAATATTGCTATTTCTAAAAGAATCAAATAATTCTTGCAGAATGTCCTCATTTAAAAAAAAATCTTATTTTTTCCTTTGTCTACAGGTATTATTTCTGTGTTTCTATCTTCAAGCTCAGTAATTCTCTACTCCTTATAGTCTGCTCTATTTTCAGTGCTTTTCATGCATTGTTCATCTTGTTCATTGAGTTCTTCAGCTCCAGTATTTCTGTTTGGTTCTTTTTTAGAGTTTCAATCTCTTTGGTAAAGTTAAAGTATCCTTTCTGTTCATTACTTTTATTCCTAAGCTCATTGAATTGCCTTTCTGAATTTTCTTATAGCTCATTGAGTTACTTTATGATGGCTATTTTGTATTCTCTGTTAGTTACATTGAATATTCCATGAATTTAAATTTGGTTTCTGGAGAATCCTCATTTTCTTTTTGGGGTAAGGTGTCACTCTGCTTCTTCATGTGCTTGATGAGGTGTTCCTCTGCTGGTGCATTTGAAGTAGCAAACACCTTGCTTTTTAAAAAAATGTATTCTAATGGTTTAACAGGTTAGAAATTAGAGACCCTTTTTAGTATTATCTCGTTTTCTTTTTTTTTTTTTTAACTCTTGTTTTCTAAGAGGTGATTTTATGTACAAGTTTTTGGTTTCTCTTAGCTGAACCTCTGGATATATTTTATATATATATAACTACTCACACTCACTCACTCTCAGAGGGAGAGTGGGCAAACAGATGAGAGCTGCTGCTATGGTCCCCTTTGGCTCACCAGTTATGAGCCTATATATATATATATATACTTCCACACTTCAGTGCCTCTGTCAGAAGTATCATCTGGATGCCCTCATTGCTGTTTGAACCTGGTATCCCTGGCATCATTGCCTGAGGTTCTGAATGGTGCTCACTTCCACAGCATCCAGCATCTCCTGCTGCTGTGGGTGGGAGGTATGAGGGGTCAGAGTCATGGGTGCCTCCATGGTTGGAGGTATTGGTTCCCAGGCCCCACTGTACCTGCTGCCCAGTTACCTGTGTCTACATGAGCTGCAGTGGCTGGGAAGCCAAAGTCTTCTGTGCTACATCCCCTGCTGCTACTGGCTTATCTGGGGCTTGGGGCTCAGCAGCTATAGCTTGTGGGCTGGAAATGCAAGTACAGCCTCCATTGTTTGCCCCCTTCTGCCTCCTCTCTGGTCTAGTCAGCCCATCTTGAGAGGTACAGATGTATGGAATTCTCTGGCATCCTGGTGTGTTGGGTAGAGGCATCTTTGTCGAGCTGTGGATGTTTTACTGGTTGTGGATTTAAGGGAAGAGACAAAGGGAGTATTTCACTCCCCTGTGGTGCTTGTGTCACTCTCTACTGTCTCTTTTTTAAAACTTATCTAAGTCTCTCTTTCTTCATTCTTTAATGATAAATACATTCATGCTCACTTCACAGAGCTATTGTGAGGATTGATTATGATATATGGAAGGTACTAAAAATTGTAGCTATTATTATTCATATTGTATAACTTTGGGGATTTGTTCACTCAACAAACATTTTTTTTTTTTAAAGAAAGTAAAGTGTAAGTTATTTAAGCGAGAATATACTCCCAGAGTGGAGAAGGCAATGGCACCCCACTCCAGTACTCTTGCCTGGAAAATCACATGGGCGGAGGAGCCTGGTAGGCTGCAGTCCATGGGGTCACTAAGAGTCCAACACGACTGAGCGACTTCACTTTCACTTTTCACTTTTGTGCATCGGAGAAGGAAATGGCAACCCACTCCAGTGTTCTTGCCTGGAAAATCCCAGGGACAGGGGAGCCTGGTGGGCTGCCGTCTATGGGGTCGCAGAGAGTCGGACACGACTGAAGTGACTTAGCAGCAGCAGCATACTCCCAGAGGGGGCTTCCCAGGTGGCACAGTGGTAAAGAATCCACTGTCAGTGCAGGAGACACAAGAAATATGGGTTTTATCCCTGGTTTAGGAAGATCCCCTGGTGTGGGAAACGGCAACCCACTCCAGTATTTTTGCCTGGAAAATCCCATGGACAGAGGAGCCTGGTGGGCTACAGCCTGTGTGGTCTCAAAGAGTTGAACATAACTGAGCGATTGAGCGCACACAGACACACACTCTCTCTCACTCTCAGAGGGAGAGTGGGCAAACAGGTGAGTGCTGCTGCTCTGGTCCTCTTTGGCTCACCAGTTATGAGGGGCATATAGATGGAGGGGCAGAAACAAACCGTTTTTGAATGCTTGTTGTATCCTAGGCTCTGTATGGTTTCTGAATGGTGTTGTTATTAACATCTATTTGACATTACTTTGTCCTCTAAGTCATAATCAATGAACATGTGCGAAAAGAAAATGATTTTAATATTTAGTCTAGGAAGATATTATTTTATGATACTAGTGGAATTGGTAAAATTTTTCAAAATATGGCCAGTATCACCAGGTTTGGATGCTCCTATAATTCACTGTCCCAGAACAGAAAATGGGAGAATAGAAAACGACTTTCTTCTTCAAAGAATCAACCTTATTAGCACTGAGGATATTGTCCTGAATATGCCATGAATACTGGAGTTCTTCAAGGTGAAGTCTCTAATTGGGTTAGTCAGGACCCTCTCATTGAAATAATTCTTTCACTTGTTATTTTGAGCAAAAAATTTCTATAATTTGTGTTAGATTTATATAATCTGTGTTGTTTATTTAAAGCTCAGACACAAACACACAGCTTATATCATCAGTGGAATTACTATGGATACAGATTCTACTCTGACTTTCATCTTAGTGAAAGGACTTGAGAAGCAGATGACTTTGGACTAAATAAAAATGTGATTAATACTCATTAGGACTTTTGCTAACTTTCCTGGGCAATTAAAAGAACTGGTTACATTCTGCTGTACTTTTCTCATTGGGAGATCACTATCTTTTACCTACTAGGATTCATGTTGTGTTTTTGTGCTGTGCTTAGTTGCTCAGTTGTGTCTAACTCTCTGTGACCCCATGGACTGTAGCCCACCAGGCTCCTCTGTCCATGGGGATTCTCCAGGCAAGAATACTGGAGTGGGTTGCCATGCCCTCCTCCAGCAGATCTTCCCAACCCAGGGACTGAACTCAGGTCTGCATTGCAGGCAGATTCTCTACCATCTGAGCAACAGGAAAGTCCAAGAATACTGGAGTGGGTAGCCTATCCCTTCTCCAGAGGATCTTCCCAACCCAGGAATCGAACTGGGTCTCCTGCATTGCAGGCGGATTCTTTTCCAGCTGAGCTATCAGGAAGGCACATGCTGTGTTTTTATCTTATATAGGTAACACTAAGCAATGGCTGTCAAACTTCAATCACATTATGTGTGTGTGCATGCTAAGTCACTTCAGGCGTGTCCGACTCTTTGCCACCCCATGGACTGTAGCCCACCCAGCAACTCTGTTCATGGGATTCTCCAGGCAGGAATACTGGAGTGGATTGCCATGCCCTCCTCCAGGGGATCTTCCCAACCCAGGGACTGAACCCTTGTTTCAGACATCTGCATTGGCAGGTGGGTTCTTTACCACTAGAGCCACCTAGGAAGCGCAAGTTGCATCATAGTCATTTGGAAAGCTTGTTAAAATATAGATTTCTTGGCCCCACCCTCCATAGATTCTAATTCACTAGATCTGAGGGTGTGTGGGCAAGAATGTGCATTTTGAACAGGTTTCCAGGTGATGGTGATGCTGGTTTGGAGGCCATACTGTGAGAACCACTTGATATGAGTAATCCAGTCTAGCTTTTGTCAGATGCTACAATTACACTAGTACAGACTGTTGCTGCTAAGTTGCTTCAGTCATGTCCGACTCTGTAAGAACCCATAGACGGCAGCCCACCAGGCTCCCCTGTCCCTGGGATTCTCCAGGCAAGAACACTGGAGTGAGTTTCCATTTCCTTCTCCAATGCATGAAAGTGAAAAGTGAAAGTGAAGTCACTCAGTCGTGTTCGACTCTCAGCGACCCCATGGACTGCAGCCTACCAGGCTCCTCGGTCCATGGGATTTTCCAGGCAAGAGTACTGGAGTGGGGTGCCATTGCCTTCTCCGAGTACTAGCTAGTACTTGTATAATACTTGATGACAAACTGTTTTCTCATAAAGTCTCATTTTATCCTCTGGTAACCTTGTGAGGTAGGCATTATTAGATCTGATTTATAGATGAAGACTGCTAACAATTTCTAGTTTTTCTTTTTTAATAGGCTGTGAGTTCTTTGAGGCCAGATTCCATATCATACTCAATTTTCTATCCTTGACAAGTAGCAGGGGTCTGGGAATAAATGTTTGTAGAAAGAATAGCAGGATTGGCTCTGGAGTCACACAAGAGTTCATGGCAGAGCTCAATTTTGAATCTGGACTCAGTCTAGTGCTTTTCTACTCTTGGGTATACAAATCAAAAAGCAAATTTACTTTCATACTTGAGAAAATGTAGTAGTTTTTCTGTTTTTTCCCCTGAAATCCTGGGTTTACAAAATGAGGTAGTCAATGTGCCAATGTAATTAAAATTTGTTTTGAACTGTAATGTGCTGGAGAAGACTCTTGAGAGTCCCTTGGACTGCAAGGAGATCAAACCAGCCAATGCTAAAGGAAATCAGTCCTGAATATCCATTGGAAGGACTGAAGCTGAAGCTAAAGCTCTAGTTCTTTGGCTACCTGATGCAAAGAGTCGACTCATTGGAAAAGACCCTGATGCTGGGAAAGATTGAGGGCAGGAGGAGAAGGGGACAACAGAGGATGAGATGGTTGGATGTCATCACTGACTCAGAGGACACAAGTTTGAGCAAATTCTGGGAGATGGTAAAGGAGAGGGAAGCCTGAAGTCCATGGGGTCACAAAGAGTTGGACAGAACTTAGTGACTGAACAAAAACAATGTTAACCACTGACGAACAACAGATCAGTGATGTTGTACACATTTATTCTGTTCTCTTTCATTGTGATTTCTTTACCAAATGCTTTGTGCAGTAGTTCAGAACAATAGAAATGATTGTTCAAGCTGAAACCATAAAAAGTGATCATAATAATCAGTAGGGAAAGTTACACATCAGAACGTTAAGTATACTCTTACTGTCAATTATGAATGTCTAAGAAAACTTAAAAATGACTAAATTCACTTAATACATTGTAACTTGGAACATGACAAATACTTGCAATATTTATTGAGAATTGTGTTATTTCTTTGTAAATAACTCATCAGACATAGTTTGAACAGTGTTTACTTTCTCATCATATAACTTAATATATGGAGTGAGCATCTTTCATTGCCTTGGAAAATCATCATACTCTTTTCTAAAAGTTTAGATTGGTTTCCAACATTTTATCCTTTGCACTTCGGCATTGTAAAAACCCTGAGAGTTCTTTTAATGTGAAGTTTTTTGCTGGTTTCACTTCCTCTGGGTTATCTTCATCCTTTCATTTAAACAATTTCTTCATTTATACTGATAACTTCTCCTTCATTACGTTTCTCTGGCTGCACAGCTGGAGTCTTTTAAATGGCAGCAGTGCCAGCCTTCCCATGGTCAGTTATTTCTTCTATATCTCATTGGAGTCTGGGTATATGTTTTGCAAAAGCATCTTTATCTGAGCTAATACTTCAACATATGGCTTAAGATTAATCAATTCATGCTGACATAAAACCAGCCTTTACTGGCAGATGAAGGTCTTTCTTTAGGCTCCTGCTAATTATGGTTTTCTTTTGATGTGGCAACTGGGTTCATTGCTTTGGCCTGAATGGTAGCCAAGCTGATTGGGATTTGTTTTTAATTATAGTCTTCAAGCCAAAGTAGAAGTAAATGCCTCACTTCAATGACATAAAGGAGGTTTTCTGTTTCTAATGCAGTTTAACTAAAAAAATGTCAAAATGAGTTTACCTTGCATTCTGTATTCATTGGACCATTTCAGTGTGGGTTATACTTTATCTTCTTGCAGGCCTAGGTCTTAGCGCGTCTTTGTCAGCATTTTCTAATCATATATAATTTTACTTTACTTTATATTTGATGCACTTTCATCTTTGCCAATTCCTTCTTTTGAGTATCCATTTTTGTAAAATATCATGTGGGTTTATCGCTTATCGACAAGGAGGCAACACAACTACATGCTTTACTGTCTGTGTGTGACCCGAATGGCAGATGTGGTTTGATGAATAATCTACAGAATGTGGAAGAAGTGATGTCGTGAATCATTGATCATGATGCCCATTGGTTTCCATGTAGTGGTTTGTAGACTGAAAATCTAGTAGTGAAGTTTGGACTTTATGCAATTATTATATTCACAGTTTTTGTACTGTGTCTGAAATTTGGGCCATGCTATTAATATTATTTAACTGAACTATGATAAATAAATTTCATGCTTATTGAAACTGTGCAGTGTGAGCATTCCCTAAAGTAGAGAATGTTTATCTGCATATTGGATGGAAAATATAATTTTGAAGCCATCCATTGTAAAATAGTACTCTGCAATATTCTCTCAGTTGTTTAAAGAAGCAAGTTTCTTTCTTTGGGCTCCAGAACAACTGATTCAATTAAGAAAAATCTGACACACATATTCTAGTATAGCTTAAATATATATTGTATTAGAGAGAGGGAGGGAAAGAGAAAGAGATCTATACATTCCATTTGTTTTTTAAATTCAGTGTAACATAAATCATTTAAAAGTTGGATGGGATATATGAGGATTGTAGAGATCATTTAAAAGTTGGACATATATGCGGACTATGTTAACATTTAAGATTTGTGCTATTCTAGCCTTCTTCTTATGTTCCTTCCCTCCATGAGTATTTCAGTTGAATAAATAAAACGGACAGTGCTCAGTCCTAGGTGACCTAGGTTCCTTGAAGGAGGGGAAATTTGAACTGGCCTAAGAGATCATTTATCAAAGTCCTTGAGTTTTTATTTTTTTCTGTGTAATGACTTTATGCAGTGTGTGTGCCCTGCTATGATGGAACAGCTGAAGAAGTTTTAAGGCATTCATTCATTCGCTGACAAGAATAGTACTTGGTACCTAGTTGGCATTTTATAAACACACACTTTATAGAGTCCATCCTGGCCCATGAGACTACAAGAATAATTCACACACTATCCTGTTGGGCACAGAAGAAACCTCCCTGTGCCATGGGTACCCGCATGCTCAGTCACTTCAGTCGTGTCTGACTCTTTGTGACCCCAGGGACTGTAGCCTGCCAGGCTCCTCTGTCCATGGGATGGACGTTCCTGGCAAGAATACGGCAGTGGGTTACCATGCCCTCTTCCTGTGGATCTTCCCCACCCAGGGATGAAACTGCATCTTCTGCATATCCTGCATTACAGGCAGATTCTTTACCGCTGAAGTCACTGGGGAAGCCCCCGGCCGCCAACCCTGATACCATGACTTTTTGCTAAATCTCCAGTATTGGACAATGATAATACTAATGACACTTCTAATTTATTCAGTGCATCCAATATATTGTCAACTCTATTAGACCTTTGCTGACATTACTACTGTAGTTCTCTGAAGCCAGGATTCAGATGGAGGTTCCACTTTCAAGGTGACTCACTTGCGTATCTGGAAAGTTTGGCTGGTTATTGTATAAGGGGCTCTTTTCCTCCCTGCTGTGCCTCTCCATGGAGCCATGTGAGTGGCCTTACAATATGGCTGCTGGCTACCTTCAGAGAGAGTGATCCGACAGGTCAAGACAGGCGCTGCAGTGCTCGTTATGCCTAGCATTGAGTGTCATGCACTGTTGCTTCCTTAGTATTCTTAGTTTCACAGGGCATGATTCAGTGGGGGAGGGCCCTATACAATGTTATCAGTTCTAGGAGGTTTTATGTTTGTGAGACATAAATTATTATTATCCCACTTTATAGATAAGTAAACTGTGGCACAACTAGTAAGTGGTAGCACTGTGATTTGAGTGCAGGCATTCTGGCTCCAAAGTTCATGTTCTTAATCATCATGTTATCACGTAAGTTAGACTTCAGTATTGGCTATCATTATTAGATGCTGTTTGCATGTATGCTGGGTATTATGAGCTCTTTGTTCTATTTTTGCTGGTCTGTTTTTCAATCCTATAGCAGCAATACTGTACTTTTTTTTTTTTTTTTTTTTTTTACCATAGATTTATAAATTAATATCTGGGATGATTCCCCCAGTTCATTCTTCTTAATGAGATCCTTGGGTATTCTTGGATCACTGTACTTCTATATTCATTTTAGAATAATCTGTAGTATTCCATGAGAAATCACACTGGAGCATTGAATGGAGTTGTACTGAACATTTAGATCAATATTAGAAGAATTGATGTCTTTATGATTATTTTGTCTTCTTTTCCTCAAACACTGAATTCTTAAATATGACATATATGTCCATTGACTGTGCTGTCCTTTCACAGATCTGGTGACGTTTCTGTTAGTTCACTCAGGTCAGTGCTTGGCTGTGTCAGCTTTCTTTTAGTGGTGGTCACTTACTCTTGTAAGAAGTTGTTTGCAACTTCAGTCTCTGCTTGTCCTAGTCTCCTAATTTAGGAAGAACATTGGCCCCACTTGTGTTTTGGCATGTGGTAACCTGCGGTTCTTGGACAGTTCCTCTCATTCTTACTTTTCTATTTTTATAGCTCTTTACATCCTGAAAATACCCTGAGATCACTTCAACTTTTTGCTTATTGTATCTATCCACCCCAAAGCCCCATCTTACCTCTCCAGATTACTGGGGATTTAAAATAGATTTTGTCAGATCTGCCTAGAGAAAGAGTTGGGAAGAGGATGGAAGGGAGAGGTATGTTGTGAAAGGTTGGACAAATGGGTGAAGGGATAGCAATAGGTATTTGAGTGATGAGCTCTAAGCCAGTGACTGTTGCCACAAAGGTTCATTTGTGTGCAGAGCCTTGAGTGTCTTTATTCCTTGGAGCTCATACTTGTAATACTTCGCACTCCTCATTTCACATGTCTTCAGTCTCTTAGAGTGCTTGGTAACCCATGCAGAAGCAGGATTCAGCATATATCTGTCCTGTAATATGAAAGCACATTTCTTTTGGTTCCACTTTATGTAAATGACATTGCATTATTCTTTAATCCATTGACTAAATATGATCAGTGAACTTTCTTATTTTTGATGAGATTTCATAAATAGGAAACCCAGCTTTGGAGGGAGGGGGCAAAATCCTAAAGGTGACATTAATGCTGTAAGTTCTTGGGTATCCTATAGGTCCCTGTAGAGGTTATTTAGATAACGGCTCCTCACTGAATTGAAAGAAGGTATTTAGAACTCAGCAATAACTTTCTCAGGGCTTCCCAGGTGGTGCTTATGGTAAGGAGCCCCCCTGCCAATGCAAGAGAGATAAGTGATGGGGGTTTGATCCCTAAGTTGGAAGACCTCCTGGAGGAGGGCATGGCTACCCACTCCAGTATTCTTGCCTGGAGAATCCCAAGGACAGAGGAGTCTGGGCGGCTGCAGTTTATGGAATCACAAAGAGTTGGACACAACTGAAGCGACTTAGCATATATGCATGCAGTAACTTTATGAACCCTCAAATCTGCCTCCTTGTTTTTCATGTATAAGAAGTCTCCAGTGAAAGGGGTCTCTATATACACAAAGCTAGCATTTTTAATCTTAATTTTGCAAGGACTCTGATCTTAACCAGAGTATTTAAAAATATATGTTAATAATGAAGTTCAATAACCTAGGGAGGGTCCTATGGAGTTCTAGCAGCAGAGTCATTGTGGACAACATTTCTTGTGAAACTTTAATGCTTATACTGCTGGGAAGGTGCTGAGAGTAAAGTTTTCACTGGGTGAGGTGTACCCATTGATGTTCAGTGTTTACTGGCATAATGGAAGCACTTGGGAACAAATATTCTCTTGTTTGTGTTAAGCCTCATTTAGAGCCAAACCTTTCTTCAAATACTTTATTCGCAATCAAATTTTTGGTGGAAATGCAGCACTTCTCTAAAAGAGCAAATTCCGTTTGTATCTCAAAGTATTTGCCGTTTCAGTGCTTTTTTTCTCTTTTCTCCCAAGAGCAATTCTTTTCACTTTTTCAACCTTATTTCCCTCTATGTTTAGTTCATATCCTTAGGTGAACAGAAAAGATGGAACAAAGAAACAGTTTCCAAATTTATGCTTTTGGTTGGATAATTGGCATCATAAAGAATGGAAACTTCAGTGCAGGTTTTAAGGCATGGCTTTCATATGTTTGTGTGATTGGGTACAGAGCTGAAGTTCATTCAGTGCAAATTGTAGCTCTCTCTTTTCACTTCTGGAATGTAGCCCATGAGTAGAAGGTATATTGGGAATTACCTTCAGTTCAAAATCTTTTCTTGAAAATCTTTTTGCCTCTTTAGAGCTAAACATTTTTGTTCTGAGGGTCCTAATAAGATGAGTGAGTTAGGTGTCTAATGCTTCAGTAAGCATGACTTCCCCTTGGTGTAACACAAACAGAAATGGGGCCCAGCCTTTTCTCCTGGTGCAGGCAGGGCCACCAGGGCCCCTGGAGACAAAAACTAATCACTTAAAGTTGGAGCCACTGTGGTCCTTAAACAACTGGGATGTGGTTAGCTTTTCTTCCTCTCTGGAAACTTATCCTCACTGCTCTCCTTATCTTCTCTAGGTAAGAAGAGATTCTATGATTCAGAGCTAGGATCAATTTCATGTATCACAGTCATACTGTTGTCTCCATTACTTGCAAAAGAAGCAGAAAGAGAGACAGGAAAAGAAACCCAAAGGCAAAAGGGCCAAGTGTGTGCAAGTCAGGCTGGTGGAGCGAAGAAAGTGGGGGAGGGCAGGTGGGCAGCAGATGTTCTGCCTGCTCCATGATGTTGGACAAGTCAGCGAACCCTTGGCTTCACTGTCCTCATCCACAGATTTTGGGTTTTCAGTTTGGGTTCTTTCTTTCGGTATATAAGAGTACATGACATCTTCAATCCTTTCTGGGCTTCTCTCAAAAGTCATGGATAGCCTGTCATCTGTGGACCAGCAGAATTGGCATCACCCTGGAGCTTGTTGGAAAGGTTGCCTGTCAGGTTCCATCCGGTGTACTTTTACCAAGTCTGCTGGCTGATCATCTGCCTATTGTAGTTTCAGAGGCTGTTCCATGGGAAGTCTGTGACTGCCTTGTTTTAGATTAAAAACAATGAAACCAACACCAACCAACCAACCAGTTAAACAAAAGACCTTAGGGATTTAATTTATCCTGAGGTCTCTTCCATATTATAGGATCTTGGGGCTGTGGGGAAAATTGAGTGCCCTCCACCCTAGTATTCAGTATGTCCCAATACTGCTTGTCCTGTAGGTGGCTAAGGCCCTAGGGGAAGGCTGTTAGGTTTAACATCCATCTCCTGCCTCAGTGAAGATGTGCCAAAACTGACCTCTGGTTCTGTGCTTCTTTGTCTTTTTCAGAGTAGCACCAAGTACACGGTGCCAGGCTTGTGCTCATTGTGGTTTCCCTTTGTGGCATGTCACATTCAGGAGGCAGGCAGGCACCACTGCCCTCTGCTCAGAACTAAGAGGTCACAGCAGGTCACAGCAGCTGAAGAACTGACCAGAAGTCCCAGTGTCTCTGCCTCCAACTCCTGGCCTCCTCCTGCCTCTAGGTGGCCACAGATTTAAGGAGGGCACAGACTTCCATTAGGGCTGCATTTACCTTTTGGTGGCATATAAAACCCCTTTTCTTGTGAGATAGGCAGGTTTTTGCCTGTTCTGTAAGGTCTGAGACATGGATAATATGAAGATCAGTATTAGGATATTTCCTCCGAGAAATCCCAGGTGCCTGGGTAGTGCCGCTGGGCCACGTGACCTGTTTGCATCTAATGTGCACCCAGGGAGCAGGACGGTTGCCTGCTGCGGGATTCCTAGTAGGTGCTCCCTGGGCTCCCCACCCAGCTCAGCTGCACCTGACGGCCTCAGGGCTGGCGGTGAGGATGCTGCTGGCTTTTCCCTCTCAACTTGCTTTCTTTTATCTTCTTTCATCCTGGGAGATAAGATTCCCTCCCATACTTGGTACTTTGCCAAGTCCACATATTTTGCTTGTTTGCAAAAGCTAGAATCAATATTTTGCTATTCACTCATCAGGCTGCAAATACATTTTTATTTTCAATTCTTCCTTTCACATAGGTTCTGTAGGGGGTCTCCCCCCCCCCTTTTTTTTTGCACCAAGAGGAAGAACCTGCAGAGCTGTCTCCTATGGATACAGGACTGTGGCTGAGATGCATTTCTGCTCTTTAGGACAACAGTGTCTGCTGGGCAGAGCAGCTGGAAACTGAGCAATTAAAGCATCTTGTTGGCAAGATGTTGAAAAGTGAATCATTAGCAGGTATACTGATCTTCTGACCCACAGCCCCTCTCAAAGCCGATTAGAAAGCTATTTCTGGTTTGCTTTGCCTTCATTTAAGCATGCATTTCATGCTTTCTAAATTTTGATAATTTGGCATGTCCAGCTAATGAATCTGTCAACATATTGGAGCAGAGTTAAAAGAGGAAGGTTATGTCAAGATTTTGCAGCTGGTGAAAAACAGCAGTAAGGTTCCCTTTGAGTCCAAATGAGAGCCGGTGATCTGGGAAGGGTCTTCCCCAGGGAAGGCTTGTGGAATTCCTGCCACATATCAGGAAGGACTATTGTAATCAGAATTGCTGAATGATCTCGGGAACTTGATTTTGCAGTGAGATATTTTCTGTGATCCAGAAGGTGCTTCTCTGAATTTAAAGCAGACCCTCTGTGGCAATGCAGTCTGATTTTCCTCCAGACAGGTGTGGGCAAAGGGAGGAGAATTCTGCTGTTACTCTCACTGCATGTGTAGCCTTGAGGTTTAGCAATTTGTGAGCAATATAGCCTATTTACCTGCCTTGAAGAGATAAATTTGGTACTCTGTACACAGTAGGCATTCTGGAAATGTTACTTGACTAATGATTTAGTTTGTTTCTGGGACCAAGTTGGGAAAGAAATTTTGTTAGCAGGCATAGGCAATAGGAAAGTAATTGCAGGTGTTTAATAAAAATTCAGGGAGGCTAAGCCACTTTGGGACATCACATGAAATAATTGGTAGATAGAAGTTTTCTTTTAGAGACTCCACAGATGAACTCATTTTAAATAGGTGCTGGCAAGATGTTGCTACAGGGTACACCAGTAAAATAGTTAGTTCTCCTTATCTTTTTCCAAGGTCAAGAACTGCTCTACTGAGTGAAGATGAAGGGAAACATTATTATTATCTAGGTATTTTCTTATAGAAATTATTATCTCCCTCACCCCTGCTAAGGAGACTGTAGAGATACCGGAGCTGGTAGAATCACTCTCTTGCAATTAAGATAACACCCAAATTCTTTCTGTATCATGGTCTGAAAAGCCCAGCATGATTTGGTGTTTTCTTACTTTGAAACCTACTCATATATTTCTGCCCTCTCACTTGATTGCTTCTGTACGGGCCCTTTTCCCACTGTTTGAGTGGTCTCATTTACTATCTTCCCATTAGAAGCAGAAGTCTCTCTTTTATACTATTTCAAGAACATCATAATTTTCCATATAGAATGTATCAAAGCTTTTATTTATATTTTCACTTCTTTCAAGTATCATAATTTGCTCACTCATGTCCAACTCTTTGCAATCCCATGGACTGCAGCCTGCCAGGCTTCTCTGTCCATGGAATTCTCCAGGCAAGAATACTGCAGTGGGTTGCCATGCCCTTCTCTAGGGGATCTTCCCCATCCAGGGATTGAATCCAGGTCTCCTGTATTGCAGGTAGATTTTTTACCATCTCAGCCGCCAGGGGAAGCCTAATTTTCCATGTAGAATGTATCAAAACTTATATATACATATATATGTATATATATATATGTGTGTATATATATATAAGCTCTTTTTTCAGGATGAGCTACAGAGAATAATTTGTGCATGTGGTCTTATTCCCTATGGCGAGGTTGCCACTGGGAGGTCACTCTGCAAGTGTGGGGACACATCTAAGGTATTTGGCACACAGTGAAAGGAGGGCAGTAGTAGGCTGGCAAGAGTGGTGCTGGGTGCTACACTGACTTGCCTTCCTAATTCAGCTCAGCCGGCTGGGTGCAAAATAGGGCTGACACTAACCATCTCACAAAGCTTGTATGGGGAGTGTAACTGGGGAAGCCTTTTCAGGTGTGGCACTTAATAAGTGCACAACCAAATCTTAGTTTCCTTCAGATGGCTGGCCTAGAAAATTCCTTCAAAGAGCTGTTTCTTGAAAGGGTAAGATGGTAAAATACTTCCATATTGGTATACATGTGAACTTTGCTGGTAGAAAGGTCACACACACCATCTTTGTGAAAAACAATTTGGTAATATATACCAAGAAACTCAAAATTTTTATACCACTGGTCCCTGTGATTATACCTCTGCCATTAATTAAAAATGTAGGAAAAAGTTTGTATTTAGTGATGTTCATCATCACATTGTTACAATTATAAACTGGAAACATTTTAAATATCCAACAGTAAGTAAATGATGATGTAATGTGTGATGTGTCTGCAAGATGGATTATAATGCAACCGTTACAAGTAATGCTTTCAAGGAGTTGTTAATAACATGGGAAATGATGATAATAACTGTTAAAAAGAGTGGACTATAAAATTATATCACCCCAATTTTATTACAAAATGGACTTAGTACTACATATTAAGAATATCTGGGCATTTATCAAAGATTTATTATATGCTGGGTATTGTTCTAAGGGATTTACACATACTAGCACCAGAATAAGCACTAGGAACTCAGGGGTTAACCTGATTAGTAATTCTCCCATAAATTTTTAATTGCTAAAATTGGAACTGAAGTGTGGACTCCTAATTTATCTACCTATATTCAAATATGCTACCTCCCCATCTCTCCATTCATTCATTCTGTATTCATACAGCAGCAGACAAATCACCTTGAAACAAAAATCTGATTATTTGATTTCCCAGGACTCTTAGGATACAGGTCAAAATTCGTATCTAACTATAGAGCCTATGATTTTAACTAGGACTGTTAACTGTTCTCCAGATGATATTGTGTTTTTCTCCTATTGGGGAAGTTATGGAAAATTTTTGTTTTCTTTTTTATGTTGTTCTGCATTTCCCAAGTCAATTAACATATATTGTGTTTATAATGGGAGACAGGGTGTGCAGGGAAGCAATGGTGGTGATGGTTTCTAAGAAACCATTTTTGTTTGTTAAAGAAAGAAAGCAGAGCACCACAGCTGTGCCCTGGAAGGTCCTGGAAGGTGGTAGATGGGGACATGAATCACAGACATTTCACTGAAGCTATAGCTGAGGCTTCACTTGTGACATACAACACCCTCAGCCCGAGCCTCCTGTTCCTATCCCCTTGTTGACAAGAATAGCAGCTTCATTGAGGCCTCTGCAAGGACACTCACTGGAAACCATGGATGGAAACAGCCCTGAAAGAGCAAACATTGTGTTAGGTTAGGGATACCTCATTGCTGAGTTCACTGCTCTCATGGTCGTTGTCTCAGGAAGAGGATCCCCTTCTTAAACTTAACTCCCTGGCAGTGTTTGGTGTTCTCAGATGTGCAGGGTTCTTAGTAATCACCCCAAATTACTATTTTTCTTCCACCACTTTACCCACTGGACACATACCTATCGAGTGAATTCAAGTCTGTCACCAATACTCAGGTATTTACCACTTAGGTATCTCTTGGATCCATCCATTAGTCTCCATCTCATGGTCACCATTTCAGTCCAGGTCACCTTCTAGTGGCCACTGCTGGCATCTCCTCACTGATCACCCCACATCCAAATGTCCTGTCTCCCCACCTAGCCACTCCCTCTCTGTCCACAATGCAGCAGAAAAATCGTCTTGCAACTCAGTGTGATTTTTGATGATGTGTTTCCTAGTGATGTTAGGGTGAAGAACAGAATTCTCGGTTCTGCAGAGCCTGTTGCAGGACCTGGTCTTTACTCTCTCCGTCCTCTGCTCTCACTGTGCACCACTTGCCGTGTCTGCTCGGCTTGCTCAGCCTCTGCAGAAGACACTGTCCATCCCTTCCCCTACCCCTGAGGTTTCCTCTGTCTGGAACACACTTCCTCATTCTTTCATCAGACTTAGCTCAGTGGCTGCTTCTTCAGGGAAACTCCTCAGTCTTCTTTGCTAAAGTGTTTGTCTTTATTTGATTTCAGTTTTCTCAATTATACACCCTGAGTACTACTCACTTTGACAGTCATCCTGGTTATATCTTGACATTGGCTCACTTGGCTGTGATTATTTTGTTGATAGGTGTTTCCCCCAAAATTATAAGTTTCATGAAGGCAGGGATTATGCATGGTTTTGTTCATGTGGTATACTAAGCCTAGCATAGCCTACAACACATTAGACAGTTCGTACATGTGTCTTGGATGAAGGCACAAATGCCTAGAGTGTGGCAGGCATAGCATCAGATCCTGGTAAGAAAACCTGAATGATGCATGGGACCTTCTCCCAGGAGCTCACAGTCTAGAGAGACAGGCTGTTAAGTGAGTGGGTTAGTGTACCTGGACATGGTTGCTATGACTGTGGTGTGAACTGGGTCTGTGGGAGCACCTGGGAGGGGCATCTCAGGTGCAGTGATGGTTTAGGAGAAGGTGTTTGAGATGAGTTTTGAAGAACCAAGAGGATCTAATGAGGAAAAGGCCCGGGAAGGGGACTGTGGGTGGGTGAGGGGCAGGCCACTTAGAAGAAACGACACGGGAAGCCTGTGCAGATGGGGTCCTAGGAAGGAGGTGTGTGTAGAGTAAGTGGTGTTGGTGCCTGTTATTAGTAGAAGTCTGAGCCCTGCTGCCCAGTGCATGTTGGTATCGGGGTCTCCAAAGAAAACACACTGCAGTCACTGCAGTCAAGCACTGGGTGGGATATGTTTTGCTTAAGTGGAGAACTACATGTGTGCTCAGTCATGTCTGACTCTTTGCGACCTCATGGACTGACTGTAGCCTGCTGGGCTCCTCTGTCCATGGGATTCTCCAGGCAAGAATACTGGAGTGGGTTTGGGTTGACATTTCCTCCTCCAGGGGATCTTCTCAACCCCGACCCACGTCTCCTGCATTGCAGGCAGATTCTTTACCACCGAGCTACCACGTGGAGAAGAGGCAGAGCAAAATCAACCCCAGTGTATAGGTTGCCTACAGCCAGCAGATCCTGCTGGGCAGCTCGTATAGTTTGGTTGATCTACTCAGCCCCTGTTCCCTCCCCAAGAGGGACAGAGGAAACAGTGGGGCTGGCCATATGCTGTATAATGTACATGCTTAGGCAGAACAGAGGAGCACAGGGAAGTTCTTCCTGCACAAGGTGGCAGATTCAGCAAGGCCCTGAGGACTCGTCTCTTGGTGAGGATGTTTCTCAGGCCCAAGGTTTATACTTACTTGGCCCAGTAGGGTCAAAAGGCCGCATGCAGGGAACTGCTTTTCTCAGCAGAATGGTGTACCCATCCTGTATTGATCTATTACATCATTCTTGAGGCGAAGTCTCTTTCTTTCCAGGAAAACTTATATTTTTCAAGGAGCAAAAATTCTGGGAAGATCTTGAACTTTAATTTAGCTAATTTCTGAGTGTTAGCAAAGGGTCTTTATGTATTTCTCTACCATCATTTAAGTTTCATTTTTATTCAGAAATACATGTTGGTATTCAAGTAAACAAATGTTCTCATAATTAATTGCTCCCCTCAATCTCATAAATAGTTGGAAGTAATTGGAAATGGAATAAATCTCTCTCCATTAAGCTTGGTCTGGGCATACTGCAAAAAGCAGGCCCTACTGTCTCTAGTCTTTAGCTTCCAGATCCTGAGTTCAGCTTTGGCATCATATACAATTTCAAAACTAGTTTTTTCCTGTGTTGGTATCTGAGTTTCAGAAAGCTTGACTCCTCCATCTGTGTCACCATTGAAAGCATAGACTCTGAAGGTAGATATCTAAGGTTCAGAGCCTGGTTCCACTGCTTATGAGCAGTGAGAACTTCAGCAAGTTACTTTAACTCTCTGAGCCTCAGTTTACCTTATCTGTAAAGTGGGAACAATATTATTATCATATAGGTGTTTTATAAGGATATGTTAATACACGTACATTTTTTACAACAAACCATGCACTCAATAAACTTTATAAATATTTAAGTAGGCAAAACCTTTTGGCAAATTCTAAAGGTTGTGGACATGCTTGTAATCATTAATTAAAGGTGAGAGTAAGCGTCAGTTGCCTATGTGATCTTTGAATGGATTTTTAGGTTAGGCAATCTTCCAAAAGCAGTTACTGACAAACTTACCAGATGGAGTTTAAACATCTCCAGGTTAGAAGAGGTAGTTGTAGGGGTGGAGACTGGGTGGGAGCTCAGAGACAAAGCCCTTCCTGGACAAGACAGAAGAGGTGGGAAGAGTAGCAAGCTAGTCTCATGCATGGATTGGTCAAGATTCAGGGCTCCAAGTTGTGTGCTGCCTGCATTTGTATATTTGTGTGGTTTGTACCCCAGCATAGCAATGCACACTGTGCTCCAGCGGTGTGCCAACTGCCTGATGCTCAGGATGAGTAAGGCAGAGTGTTCGCCCTCACAGCTCATGTTTGGTGGGGGGATCTAAACGTTTCCACAGATAACAGTTCTAAACCACATACACTGTGCTAAGTATAGGTAGAGAGCAATTTCCTGGAGAGATGCATTCCAAGTGACAGAATGTGAGAAAGCTCTTGGAGAATGTAGCACTTGGGCTCACCTTCGCTTGGCTGAGGGAGGGAGATTTCAGTAGGTGCTTTCAGAACAAGAGGATATGGCAAACAGAAGGTGCAGCTGAAATAAAAGGCTGGTGGCTGGAAATTGAACAAATTCACTTACTTTTTTTGGGTTCCAAAATCACTGTGGATGGTGACTACAGCCACAAAATTAAAAGATGCTTTCTCCTTGGAAGAAAAGCTATGACGGACATAACGTATTATAAAGCAGAGAAATCACTTTGCTGACAGAGGTCTGTATAGTCAAAGCTATGGTTTTTCCAGTAATCATGTATGGCTGTGAGAGTTGGACCATAAAGAAGGCTGAGCACTGAAGAACTGCAGTTTTTGAACTGTGGTGCTGGAGAAGACTCTTGAGAGTCCCTTGGACAGCAAGGAGATCAAATCAGTCAATCCTAAAGAAAATCAACCCTGAATATTCATTGGAAGGACTGACGCTGAAGCTCCAATATTTTGGCTACCTGATGCAAAGTGCCGACTCACTGGAAAAGATCCTGATGCTGGGAAAGATTGAGGGCAGAAGGAGAAGAGGGTGACAGAAGATGAGATGGTTGGATGGCATCACCTACTCAATGGACATGAGTTTGAGCAAACTCCAGGAGATAGTGAAAGACAGGGAAGCCTGGTGTGCTGTAGTCCGTGGGGGTGCAAAGAGTCAGACATGACTTAGCTTCTGAACAGCAACAAGGGAACACCAAGTAAATCAGGCAAAGAGACTGTAGGGTTAAATGGAGTTACAATCACTTGTTATGTGAAGAGAGTCTGGGTACTCTCTTTGTTTATTTATTCATGGCTCAAGAGTGCACATCTGACCTGCATAATGAAATCTTGACTCATCTCTCCTCCTCCTTCTCACCCACCCCATTTTGTTTGTCCTTTCTCTCCCCTCAAGTTTATGCTTTGCTGGAATAAAGACCGAATGTAATTCTCCTGTGATAGGAGACAACTGGGAACAGACAAGGAGGGACTAAAAGATCGTGTCATCAAAGGCAATAAGAAGATTCATTTGAATGTGTATCTAGCTCATCATTCCCAAAGCCTGCTCTTCTGCAAATGCAAAGTAATGTGTGGTCCTCCAACCTGCTGGGCGATGTCCATTATCCTATCTGTCTTCCTTTATCACTTAAGTTCACTCTGTGGTTAACCACTATTTTAAATCCATCTTTCTTTCCTGGAACCATTTTCTCTTTTTACTGGGACAAAGGAATCTAAGCTGATAGCTTCCTGCGAACAGCGTGAAAACCTTTTAAGTTACATAGAGTTGATGGATTTTCACCCCCTCCTCTAAATACAATACATATGCTATCCCTGGGGTTCACTTAATGCTTCCCTGCTGATGATGAAACTGCTGCCTGACACAGACGAGGACCCGACACACTGCATCGCTGCACACTCTTGTTCACATTGCAGTCTAACCAGTGAAGCCGAAATGAAGAGTCTAAGTCCCCGATCCTGTGGAGGCGCAGAGCAATATTAAATGTTGTGCTTGCTGATGCTTCTCCTCTTGAATGTGAAATACATTTGCCACAGCCTCCAGATCCCAGTGTCCTAAGTGGTCGGGTGATTCTGAATTGTGTACCATGGACAAGCTGCACGGGGCTCAGGGGAGAGGCTTTGAAAGAAAAAATGATGTGGATGCTGAATGCCTCCACTTCTGGGAGAGTCCTTAACAAGAAAGTCTGCCTGTTTTGGGCTAGAATGAAGTTACCATTCTTTTGTTTGCCCATTGGGAAAATAACCCTAGCAGTCTGCCTGTAGTTCTTGGGCTGGTTGCATCTACAATTTTATGTATGAGAAGTCTGACAAGAAATAGTATTAAATGAACATATAAAGGACCTTGGATTGGATAGCTCAGAGCCAAGAAAACCAAACAAAACAGACTCAGTAAAAACATGTCTTGTGCAACAGACTATTCTGTGTACCTGACTCGACCACTTCCAATAATGTTTTCACATCTGACAGTAGAGTGATTTATAATTTAGAAAATGCTTTCACTGATTTTATCTTGACTGAGTCTTGCCAATGTATCAGGGAGAGAGGCTAGGCAGAGATATTATCTCCAGGGGACTGGTGCAGAAGCAGAGGCATAGAAAATAACTGAGTGGTCCAAAGTCACACAGCTAGTAAGAGGCAACACTATGCCTAAAAGTTAGACCTTCTGATTTAAACCCAATATCTGTTTATCAGTTTGCCTCCTAGTTGAAATACCTTTTGCCCCATAAAGCCCTCTGTGGAGAAGGTGCCCTTCCCAAGGTCTTCTGGGAAAATTTCCCTGCCTACAGCAAGCTCCATGTCTGGCTCCTACATTTATTATGTGAACCACCAAATCTGGCAGATATGTGGCTTTTCTTATTTCCTATTTTAAAAATAGTTCTTTTTGTGTGACTTACCAGAAAGCAAGCTTCCCAATGTGACATTGTTGGACACACAATAAGCATTTAACAGACCCTGACTGACTTGTTATATATTTTTACTAGTATCATGGAAACTGTACATAAGTACATAAGGAACATGACTTTACATTGAGTAAAGCGGTACATTGAAGTGATTTAAAAAATTCTTACCTATCACTTTGATTCTCCTAAATGTCATCAACCTGATGAAATACATTTCCTGGCTTGTCCAAATGTAAACTAAAAATATAAAATTTGGATAGTGGTCTGTAGTTTTTTTTGAGCTTTAAGAATCTCTGAGAATATGTTGCAAATTATGTGTTTGTATGCAAATCTAGGATGCAGACAGAAAGAGATCTGTGGAAGCCCTTC
This sequence comes from Bos javanicus, assembly GCF_032452875.1. Taxonomy (NCBI): domain Eukaryota; kingdom Metazoa; phylum Chordata; class Mammalia; order Artiodactyla; family Bovidae; genus Bos; species Bos javanicus. The sequence continues at coordinate 90,485,389 of NC_083868.1, forward strand.
TTGGACCATAACTAATGGTTTTATGTTGCCTGATAGTGGCCACTTCCAAGCATAATGCAACTGCAACCAAAGGAAGGATAAACGTCAGCCTTCTTGAGATTGCCACGGTGTTCCATCAGGTAGCTAGCCTTCCACATTCGCTTTTCTTCTTGTCAGTTCTGCAGTTCTTCCTCCTGTGTTTTTGGAAAGAAGAGCACTCCTCTGAAAATTCTCCTGACAGTCCTTTGTTGTATTCCCACCCCATGCCAGACACTGTTCTGGCTACAGTGGAGATGCAGATGTCTTGGGATGTTTCCTGTCTGCAAGAGGCTTGCAGTCTACCATTTGTAAAATACATAGCCAGTGGGAATTTGCTGTATGATGCAGGGAGTTGAAACCAATTCTCTGAGACAACCTAGATGGGTGGTATGGGGTGGGAGGTGGGAGGGAGGTTCCAGAGGGAGGGGATGTATGTATACCTATTGCAGATTCATGTTGATGTATGGCACAAACCAACACAATATTGTAAAACTGCTGCTGCTGCTAAGTAACTTCAGTCATGTCTGACTCTGTGCAACCCCATAGACAGCAGCCCACCAGGCTCCCCCCATCCCTGGGATTCTCCAGGCAAGAACACTGGAGTGGGTTGCCATTTCCTTCTGCAATGCATGCATGCATGGTAAGTCGCTTCAGTCCTGTCTGGCTCTATGCGACCCTACGGACAGCAGCCCACCAGGCTCCTCTGTCCACAGGATTCTCCAGGCAAGGATACTGGAGTGCGTTGCCATTTCCTTCTCCAATTGTAAAACTGCTATCCCTCAATTAAAAATAAATAAATTTAAAAAAGAGTCTTGCAATCTAGCTTGTGATTTTAAAAGTCTATAAGTTCTGCCTGGGGGAGAAGTATAAGACTTCTAGGAAATCTTACAGTTGGGGGTTTAAAACACGTGGTCATCCTCCAGGTAGATGGCGTTTTAGCAAAGCACTTGCTGGCTCATGCTCAGGGTCAAAGGCTCTGGAGAGCACAGTCTGCTTAAGGCACAGTGACTAGTTCAGTGTGGCATAGAGTCAAGTGCTAGGCGAGGAAGTGGGTTGGTGGAAGGGCAGTCAGGGCTCAGATGGTGAAGGGTCTTGAGACCTAAGATGTGTGCTCTTTGTTCTACTGTTGCAAATACCCAGGTAGGGGAGCTAAAAGCTGCTTGGCGATCCTTTGTATTATGGCTGGGTTAGACTACGGCCACTTATTACCACTGGCTACAAAAAAGGACTTATTGGCTTTTGTCATAATCCAGATGCTAGAAACACAGCCATTTGAACAAAAAGACCTGCCTGTCCATTGCTTGATGTATGAACTATAAAAACTTTTCAGTGCCATAGGAACATTACCTTGGATTCGGAAGATGTTAACACAGCTGTTTATAAACACTGTCAATCCATAAGCAGCAAGGGAAAGCCACAGAGTGATTTATCTGGCTACCTGAGCAGTTTGAAAACACATTAGTGACGTGGTAGACACACTGCTGGTATTTTAAGTAGCAGCCAGAACCTGTTTCTAGCTGAATGGGCATGTAGTTTCTGTCTCTGACTGCTTATGCATCGTATAGCTCTGTGCTGAATCCTTGCTGTTTGCCCGTTAAATTCAGTGAACATAGTATAATTGTATTTTTTGCATTTGTTTATTTATTCTCCAACATTGATGGCAGGTCCCAAAGGCCAGTTCCCATTAAACTCTTGTGGGCAAGTGGGTCGCAATTCACTGGACTCATCCTCGTCAGGGCTTCTCTGTAACCAGCTCCATCCAGTACCAAATTGTTATGTATATGCAGAAAGTGAGCTATATTCCCTCATCATTTAACTTCCTTAGAATTTGGGGGATGCAAGTTACAGCTACATCCCCACCCCATCCACACTACTTTGAGATTATTAAGTTATTTACCATTGCTTTTTGGAAACTATGTACAAAATGTCCTGCAGAAATCGTCTCTTAGTCCTGTCAACCAATTCTGGGGTACCTCAAGCTCTTATCAGTTCAGTCTGGTTCAGTTGCTCAGTCATGTCCAACTCTTTGCGACCCCATGGACTGTAGTACTCCAGGCTTCCGTGTCCATCACCAACTCCCGGAGCTTGCTCAAACTCATGTCCATCTAGTTGGTGATGCCATCCAATCATCTCATCCTCTGTCATCCCTTACTGCCTTCAATCTTTCCCAGTATCAGGGTCTTTTCCAATGAGTGAGTTCTTCGCATCACGTGGCCAAAGTATTGGAGCTTCAGCTTCAACATCAGTTCTTCCAATGAATATTCAGGACCGATTTCCTTTAGGATTGACTGGTTGATCTCCTTGCAGTCCAAGGGGCTCTCAAGAATCTTCTTCAACTGTGTGGATCACAACAAACTGTGGAAAATTCTTAAAGAGATGGGAATACTAGACCACCTTACCTGCCTCCTAAGAAACTTGTATGCAGGTCAAGAAGCAAAGAGCTCTTATGGGTGAGGGAAATGATGAAATAAGATGAATGGTTGAGCTTTAGGAAAGTTTAAAAGTACAGTTGTTAAGCTTGCTTTGCCAAAGAGCCTGAGAATGTTCTGTGTGGCACGTTCCCAAACAAGGGGCCATGGTAGACAGCCTGATCTGCCTTACATTTTGGATGAGTCTTTACAGCCAAGGGATCACAGATGACAGGGTAGACAGTGAGCATAATCCAGGTCAGAATGCCACTGTGGTGCCTGTGTTGTTTAAATAAGCCCTATGGTAAGCCTGCAGGTGTCAGGCTTTGGTTCAGCTATCTGGATGTAGCACTGGGAGGCATTGTGTCCTGTGTATCTGCTCTTGATTCATTTGTTAGACTTCCTCTGTAGGATTGTAGGACTTGGAGGAATCTCCAAAACATTATCTATTCCATTTTTTCCTCATCTTCCTCTTTTTTGGACCATATTTAAGCCATATTGGGCTTCCCTGGTGGCTAAACTGGTAAAGAATCTGCCTGCAATGCTAGAGACCTGGGTTCATTTCCTGGGTTGGGAAGATACCCTGGAGAAGGGAATGGTTACCCACTCCAGTATTCTGGCCTGGAGAATTCCATGGACTGTATAGTCCATGTGGTCACAGAGAGTTGGACACAACTGAGCAACTTTCATTTTAAACCATATTAAATAAATGGATACTATTTTTTTCTGCAGCTCAACAGAAAACTGTCTGCCTTGGTAGCATGTTCTAATATCTCCTTAGCCCCTGAAATATTTGCTTAGTTTGTGAACACTCCACTTGAATCCTCGCCTCCATCCCCCGATAGCTTGTTGAAGCTGGCCAAAGCCAACTTACTTTTAATTTTCCTCTCAATTCATATTTTCATGTCTTTGGGTAGTTTTTTTTTTTTAGAGTTTAATATTTATTAAGTACTTATCATATGCTTTGTGCTGTAGTAAATTATTTAACATGCACGATCTCTTCTACTCTCCTGACAGGTAGGAACTCTTCACCATTTTCAGTATGAGAACATTGAGGATTAAAGAGGTTAAATAACTTGTTCAGAATTACATGGCCAGTGATTCGTGGAGCCTGAATTTAAGTTCATAGGTGTCTTATTACCCTGAATTCTAATATTTATGCTGTATGACCTCTAACCATGTGATATACTTCAAGTATCCTTTGCCATGTATCATTGTACATATTTTGCTAATACTTTGCAGACCTTTTAAAAAATTTTTGAAATAGTTTTATTCAAACCATTGTAAATCATTATCAATTTATGATCAGTGTATGTGTGTATGTATGTTTATTTAAAAGAAATAAACTAGAATAGAATATTATAAAATAAAAAATAATAAAATGCACTGACATAGTAATGATAGGTATATATTTATGAAACATTTGTTGTAGGTGTATACATAGGTTTATAGCTGTATATGTGTCATTGAATCAATGCAAAGTGCATTTATTTCTGTGAGTCTTGGTAAATTTTAAAGAAGCAATGTATGATATAAAAGCAGTATAAGTTCTTAGCTATATAGATACTTAGATTTCAGTGGGAAGGGAGTATATATATAAATGTTGGCAAGATAACACAGTAGTGGGTTATTCAAAGCCAAAATCTACATCTGTAGATAATAGTACAGTCATAATCTTCTTCTGAATTTGGCAATAAGGAGTTCATGATCTGAGCCACAGTCAGCTCCCAGACTTGTCTTTGATGACTGTATAGAGCGTCTCCATCTTTGACTGCAAAGAATATAATCAATCTGATTTCAGTGTTGACTATCTAGTGATGTCCATGTGTTGAGTCTTCTCTTGTGTTGTTGGAAGAGGGTGTTTGCTATGACCAGTGCATTCTCTTGGCAGAACTCTATTGGCCTTTGCCCTGTTTGATTCCATATTCCAAGGTCAAATTTGCCTGTTACTCCAGGTGTTTCTTGACTTCCTACTTTTGCATTCCAGTCCCCTATAATGAAAAGGACATCTTTTTTAGGTGTTAGTTCTAAAAGGTCTTGTAGGTCTTCATAGAACCATTTAACTTCAGCTTCTTCAGCTTTACTGGTTGGGGCATAGACTTGGATTACCGTGATATTGAATGATTTGCCTTGGAAATGAATAGAGACCATTCTGTCGTTTTTGAGATTGTATCCAAGTACTGCATTTCGGACTCTTTTGTTGACCATGATGGCTACTCCATTTATTCTAAGGGATTCCTGCTCACAATAGTAGATATAATGGTCATCTGAGTTAAAGTCACCCATTCAAGTCCATTTTAGTTTGCTGATTCCTAGAATGTTGACATTCACGCTTGCCATCTCTTGTTTGACCACTTTCAATTTGCCTTGATTCGTGGACTTGACATTCCAGTTTCCTGTGCAATATTGCTCTTTGCAGCATGGGACCTTGCTTCTATTACCAGTCACATCCACAACTGGGTATTGTTTTGCTTTGGCTCCATCACTTCATTCTTTCTGGAGTTCTCTCTCCACTGATCTCCAGTAGCATATTGGGCACCTACCGACCCGGGGAGTTCCCCTTTCAGAATCCTATCATTTTGCCTTTTCATACTGTTCATGGGGTTCTCAAGCCAAGAAAACTGAAATGGTTTGACATTCCCTTCTTCAGTGGACCACATTCTGTCAGATCTCTCCACCATGACCAGTCTATCTTGGGTGGCCCCACACGGCATGCTTAGTTTCATTGAGTTAGACAAAGCTGTGGTCCACGTGATCAGATTGGCTATTTTTCTGTGACTATGGTTTCAGTGTGTCTGCCCTCTGATGCCCTCTTGCAACACCTACCATCTTACTTGGGTTTCTCTTACTTTGGTCTGGGGTATCTCTTCATGGCTGCTCCAGCAAAGTGCAGCCGTGGCTCCTTACCTTGGATGAGGGGTGTGTCCTCATGGCTGCCCCTCCTGACCTTGAACATGGAGTAGCTCCTCTGGGCCCTCCTATGCCCGTGCAGCCACCGCTCCTTGGATGTGGGGTTGCTCCTCTTGGCTGCCTCCCCTGACCTCAGACATGGGGTAGCTCCTCTCAGACGCTCCTGTGCTGACGCATCCTGGCACTCTCGGTCGCTGCCCTTGACCTTGGGCGAGGGGTAGCTCCTCTCGGCCACACTTCTGTGCTGTCCGTCGCAGCTGGCGCGCTTCTGTAATCTAATCCCTAGGCTCTAGTTCAAGAAATCATGAACTCCTTATTGCCAAATTCAGACTTAAATTGAAGAAATTGGGGAAAACCACTAGATTGTTCAGGTATGACCTAAATCAAATCCCTTATGATTATACAGTGGAAGTGAGAAATAAATTTAAGGGACTAGATCTGATAGACGGAGTACCTGATGAACTATGGGTGGAGGTTCGTGACATTGTACAGGAGACAGGGATCAAGATCATCCCTGTGGAAAAGAAATGCAAAAAAGGCAAAATGGCTGTCTGACGAGGCCTTGCAAATAGCTGTGAAAAGAAGAGAAGTGAAAAGCAAAGGAGAAAAGGAAAGATATAAGCATCTGAACGCAGAATTACAAAGAATAGCAAGGAAAGATAAGAAAGCCTTCCTCAGTGATTACTGCAAAGAAATAGAAGAAAACAACAGAATGGGAAAGACTAGAAATCTCTTCCAGAAAATTAGAGGTACAAAAGGAACATTACATGCACAGATGGGCTCAATAAAGGACAGAAATGGTATGGACCTAACAGAAGCAGAAGATATTAAGAAGAGGTGGCAAGAAAACACAGAAGAACTATATAAAAAAGATCTTCATGACCCAGATAATCATGATGGTGTGACATCCTGGAATGTGAAGTCAAGTGGGTCTTAGGAAGCATCACTACAAACAAAGCTAGTGGAGGTGATGGAATTCTAGTTGAGTTATTTCAAATCCTGAAAGATGATGCTGTGTAAGTGCTGCACTCAATATGTGAGGAAATTCGGAAAACTCAGCAGTAGCCACAGGACTGGAAAAGGTCAGTTTTCATTCCAGTCCCAAAGAAAGGCAGTCAAAGAATGCTCAAACTACCGCACAATTGCATTCATCTCACACACTAGTAAAGTAATGCTCAAACTTTTCCAAGCCAGGCTTCAGTGATATGTGAACCATTAACTTCCAGATGTTCAAGCTGGTTTTAGAAAAGGCAGAGGAACCAGAGATCAAATTGCCAACACCCGCTGGATCATCAAAAAAGAAAAAGAGTTCCAGAGAAACATCTATTTCTGCTTTATTGACTATGCCAAAGCCTTTGACTGTTGGATCACAATAAACTGTGGAAAATTCTGAAAGAGATGGGAATACCAGACCATCTGACCTGCCTCTTGAGAAACCTGTATGCAGGTCAGGAAGCAACAGTTAGAACTGGACATGGAACAACAGACTGGTTCCAAATAAGAAAAGGAGTCCGTCAAGGCTGTATATTGTCACCCTGCTTATTTAACTTCTATGCAGAGTACATCATGAGAAACGCTGGGCTGGAAGAAACACAAGCTGGAATCAAGATTGCCAGGAGAAATCTCAATAACCTCAGATATGCAGATGACACCACCCTTATGGCAGAAAGTGAAGAAGAGCTAAAAAGCCTCTTGATGAAAGTGAAAGTGGAGAGAGAAAAAGTTGGCTTAAAGCTCAACATTCAGAAAACGAAGATCATGGCATCTGGTCCCATCACTTCATGGGAAATAGATGGGGAAACAATGGAAACAGTGTCAGACTTTATTTTTTAGGGCTCGAAAATCACTGCAGATGGTGACTGCAGCCATGAAATTAAAAGACGCGTACTCCTTGGAGGGAAAGTTATGACCAACCTAGATAGCATATTGAAAAGCAGAGACATTACTTTGCCAACAAAGGTCTGTCTAGCCAAGGCTATGGTTTTTCCAGTGGTCATGTACGGATGTTAGAGTTGGACTGTGAAGAAAGCTGAGCACCGAAGAATTGATGCTTTTGAACTGTGGTGTTGGAGAAGACTCTTGAGAGTCCCTTGGACTGCAAGGAGATCCAACCAGTCCATCCTAAAGGAGATCAGTCCTGGGTGTTCATTGGAAAGACTGATGCTAAAGCTGAAACTCCAGTACTTTGGCCACCTCATGCGAAGAGTTGACTCATTGGAAAAGACCCTGATGCTGGGCGGGATTGGGGGCAGGAGGAGAAGGGGACAACAGAGGATGGGATGGCTGGATGGTATCATGACTCGATGGACATGAGTTTGCATGAACTCCAGGAGTTGGTGATGGACAGGGAGGCTTGGCGTGCTGTGATTCATTGGGTCGAAAAGAGTCAGACATGACTGAGTGACTGAACTGACTGACTGAATCTTCTTCTGATACTCCCCATTTACTGATTATTATCTTTAAGGATGTGTATGATGGTCTTTGAACATCTCAAGAATAAGGATGCAGCTAGTTGTTTGGAATCCTCAGCACCTTGAGCAGAGGAAGTGCTCTGTGAATGCTGATTGAATGAACGGAAAGAGGACTGAGGATGGTAGCCTCCTATGTAAAGATCATTATTTTAAAATAGCACATCTTGAGTTTAGCGGGACTCCTACCAGCTCTCTCATTTTATGCTTATTTCTTCCTTTTTAAAATGAATGACTTTCTACAATATGTGAAAGGACCTGAATAAGCTACAGAAATTTCCTGAGGAAGCGTGTAAGGTGGGAATTGTCATGGTGGCTCCTGGTTTGTCTTGACTCAGCTGGAGGCCTCTCCCATCAGCTTCTCCAAGCATGTGATAGAAAATGTATTTATAAATGAATTGGGCCAAGTTTACCTAAAGAAAACATGCTAGACACATGTCCTTTGGTATCTTAGTTACTTAACCTTACAACTCTGTGTCAATTTCTGGAATTAATTTAAAAGCAGAGCTAACAATTTATGAGTCAAAAGACTTTTGGAGATAATCTCTATTTCCTCTTTAGCAGAGTTACATAAAGGTGATTTTGTAAGGTTCTCATGATCTTCTCAGAAAATATATTATGCAGTTTTGCCTTAATATTTGCTATTTAAATTTGCATCAAGCGAATGATTTAATCAAATTCCATAAACAAAGAAATTAAATTTTAGTAGGGCCATAGGGTTGCCTTAAAAAAAAAAAAACTGTTGTAAAAATAAGCAAGAACAAGTAAGGCATGATTCAGGAGACACCAAATCTGGGCATACTGAGAGAGAGCACTTAGAAATTTGATTTGAGGCTCTATTTTTTTTTAAATTTAATTTTATTAAAAAAAATTTTTTTTACATTAGAGAATAATTGCTTAACAATGTTGTGTTAGTTTCTGCTGTACTACAGCATGAGTCAGCTATTTGCATATATACATCCCTTCCCTCTTGAAATCCCTCCTTGAAAACAGGCTCATCAGTACCAAATGGTATGCAGACATGGAGAATGGTCTTGTAGACACACAGGTAGGTAAGGCAAGGGTGGGGCGAATTGAGAGAGTAGCGTTGACATATATACACTACCACGTGTAAACTAGATAGCTTGTGGGAGCTCAGCGTGGTGCTCTGTGATGACCTAGATGGCTGGGATGGGGGAAGCGTGTGGAAGGGATGTTCAAGAGGGAGGGGATGTATGTATGTATATAGCTGATTTCTTGGTACCTAAAAATAATCTTTATTGACTTTATTTTTTCAAATTAAATGTATTCTCTGAATAGATATTTATTGGTTGCCTTATGTTTACCTAACACTGAGCTGAATGCTGATGGATCACTGGAACATGAGAAGCAAACCTGCCCTCACAGAGCCAAAGAGGAAGCAGATGCACGAGGTGGTTCTGGTACAGACATGTGTGTGTGTGTCACAACGCAGGTGACATTGAGTCATGAATGCCTGGGTGAGGGAGGGGCAGTCCCTGAGCTGCAGTAGTGTGTGGGGCTGCTTCTCGGAGGAAATGGGGCTTCAGGTGAGGGCCGAAGAATGAATAGGAGAGTTTTCTGGGGCAAGAGAAGGGGAACCCAAGAAGCAAGAGAGGAGAAAGGGCAACTTGTATGTGTTGTTTCCTGAGAATTTCTGGAGTAGTTCCACATGACCAGAAAGCAAGAATGTAGGGTGAGGATGCAGAGAGATGGGGCTGAGAGAGGCAGACAGGGATATAGGCTTTTCTAAACCATGTTCTGGAGTTTTTACTAGATCCTGAGGGGAAAGGGGGGAGCTTTGAAGGATTTGTATTAGATGGAGTGACAAGACAGTTAACCCAGTAGAAAGTAATGGTGCTTCTCAGCAGCCTGGAGACCGCCTTCCCTTTTACTCTGCGGGAGAGAACAGAGTGGCAGTTTCCCTCCACCTCCTCCTCAAGTGGAATTTTCCAACAATGGGCTGAAGGGAAGGATCACATAGCATGTCTGCTAGACCCAGAGCTTCTGTGGTGATAGGCAGAGCAGGCAGTCACAACAATACTTCCAATTAGATCTCCTAGTGTTTTATAAAACTCTTGACTACCTGGAGAAAAAAAAAATTTTTTTTTTTTCACTCTAACAGAAGAGGAAAAATGGTAACGCAGCAGTCCTGCATGACAGATGCGTGACGTTAAGCCCATTGGCCTTTGTTTAAAAACGGTGCTGTGATTAACAAATATTTTCTCCACCTTCACTGAAGGTATAAAAAAAAGAAATGAATTTATATGGCAAGCTCTTTCTTTGTTATACATACCTGTTATACATATCTTAAAGGTGCTTGTTATACATATCTCCCTGGTGTTTCTACTTATTTTTTCCTGTAGGTTTTATATTAGTCATCCTAAACTTAGGCCCCAAAGAGAAACATGTAAAATTAGACACAGGTACAGACTTTTTCATCTTCTGACTTCCCTAGTGTGGCTTTCAGTTTGCTCTATTCTGCTTCATTGCACCTCTGGATCACTTGGTTCTTAATTATTCTCATAGGCCTTTGCATTTCTGCCTTCATCCATCATTCTTTAAAGGTCTTAGCACTTTTCAGAAAATGATTTTCATGTGTATCTTAAAGGTGCTTGAAAAATCATCATTATGATTATTGTTTAGCTGCTAAGTCATGCCAAACTCTGTGATTCTTTGAACTGTAGCCCACCATGCTCCTCTGTTCATGGGATTTCCCAGACAAGAATACCGGAGTGGGTTTTCCATTTCCTTCTCCAGGGGATCTTCCTGACCCAGGGATTGAACTCACATCTCCTGCATTGGCAGGCGGATTCTTTACTGCTGAGTTACTTGGGAAGCCTGAAAAACCCTTAGAAGACAGCATTCTCTCTTTAGCAGTAAATCCCTCTTTCCTTTCTCCTATCTCTCTGCACTTGTTTTTGTGAATCTGCTTGAAATCTCAGGCACATACACACCACTCTGTGTGGGTCAGTGGATGTTACTTGAATGACAAACAAAGAAACAGTTTTCAACACATGTTAAGGCAAAAATACAGCAATACATTATCACTCTGGGGAACAAGAAAAGATCTGGGTACATCATTCTGAAAGAAACCATCACACACACACAAATACAGTGTCTTAATTAAGAAAAAATCTTTGTTGAATGAGTAAATTACTAAAAATGTCTTGAGTGGTAAGATAAACCAGAGCTGGTTTATCCTACCACTTAGTGTATGACCAAACTGCTTGCCATGTCTCCTGATACTTCTGTTTGTCCTGTGCCGGGGACCAGCCCCGGCTGATCCAGGGTATTCGAAGGAGAGACGGCGTAGGCGAGGATCAGGATACGATAGCTTAATTAAATGTTAATTAAGGATATAAAGAGTAATAGAATGAGGATAGCTCAGTAGGAAAATTCAGTGGAGAAAAGAGGCTGAGTAGCTTGGTTTATGCGGGAGACCAATAAAACTTCAAGACAAGAAGTTTGCACCACTTACGTAGGCCGCAGGCGTCCTTCCGTTCTCCCGAAGGAGAGGAGACACAGGCCTCCCCGGTTGGATCTTAAAAGCCCAGGCATAATTAGTAAGCATGGTGGGTTCCACGCTCCAGATGGAGACTCAGCCAGAGTGAGAGAGAGAGAGACATGGGGAGACCAGTATTTCGAGAAACTGATCCCAATTCTTTATTTTCCATGGTCTACTTTTATACACTGAGATGTTATGCAAAAGTCACGCGGGGTCAGCAGTCCTGACTTTTATCAAAATCAGGTGCTTCATACAAATGTATACAGAGGTCTTAGGGGTGTTACATCATCTTCTGGCCAGGGGTCCTGCTGACAATTTACGACCCTCTCCTTGTGACAGCGGTCAGTCAATCAGGACACTTATTTCTTCAGGGCTGATTATTCTCAAAACAGACGCCACCCAAATAGTTACATTCCTATAGGGTGAGGGTGTAGTGGGTTTTAGTTAAGGAAAGAATTTACTTAGCCTAAGGTCTAACGTGATTAATATCAAAGGTTAATACTTATTCCTTCTATATATTCATTAATGTGTGTAAGGGCAGGGGATGTGGAGACGTAGCAACAAACATTGGCTCAACAAATGAAAAACTCTTCACCAACACAATTTCTAATTAGCCCACTATACTTATAGTTTTCTAACCTCTCTAAAGAACCTGTTTTTAGAGGGTTTAAAGCATCTCGTGCCTCTCACGGTTGGGAGGCTGTGAGCAATCACATGTGGCCCGATGAGCCTGTCAGGCAGGCTAGAGAAACTTCAGAGGAGTTTGTAGGTTAAAACACTCTTATCACGCCCAGGAATTATTATTAACTGGAGCTCTAGGTTAACTCCTTCTCCGAAAGAGGTGGTGGGGGACAGCCCCCCGTAAAGTCAGAGGTGTAGGTAAGAGCACAAAGTAGTAAAGTAGGCAGGCTCTGGTTATGGGGGTAGACGCTCGAGGATTTCCAGGGGGACTCCTGAGGCTCGATCCCGCCTTTGCGTATGTCAAGCCTCCTTCCTCATGACCTTTGTCACGGGCGGAGTACCTCACTCTGGCCCCCAACAGTCCTGACATCAGTTGTCCACTTGCTTTTGACCTTTTGACTTATGGAAGCTATATACTTCTAGAAAATGCCTTAGATCTGGCCTGTGTCTGGGCTTACTTTATAATCTTCACCTCCAACCTTTAAAGTCCTCCATAACATAACTCCTAGCCCTCTGCAAAAGGTTTACTAGTAAGTAACACCAAAAGGTTTTGGTGTTAATGTAGGAGCTGGCTTTTACCAAGATTGTGAATAGGAGTTTGCCAAGCTCTTTCTGGATATTGTTAGTGCTGGCTCTTCTTCACTTCTGCATAGTCACATGGCTAACTCCTTCCCATCATGCAGACCTCATCTCCTAAATTCCCTCTCCTGTGCTCATCCCAATATTTCTGACCCAAGCCTTCATTGCCTAGTTTGGGGAAGCTAAACTGCTACTTCAAAAATGGACTCATGATGGTGCTTATTTTTCACATAATATTGAGAGTATTGATGTGCTTGGTCCAGGTTATTGGAAAATTCTACTCCATTGGGTCATTCTTGTATCCAGGATCCTCTTATGTTTTTCTGTCTGTTATACCCGGAGTATTGTCATCATTGGAATAACTAGAGCTGGACTATCTCTGCATTCAGTTTCTAGCCAATGAGAAGAGGAGAGGGAGCATGGAGGAAGTCTAGAACCCAAAGTGGAACATGTCATTTCCTCACCTACTTCATTGGTGAGGACATAATCACATGACCACCCTTGCTTCAAGTGAGCCTGGGAAATGAAGTTTGTTGGGCATCCATACGCTCAGTACAACTCTACTTCTATAGTAGGGTGGATTCCTTGGAGAGCTAGTAGTCCTCACACCACTAAATTACTCTGTTATCATAATACTCTGTTTTATTTTCTTTATGGAAACTAGTATTATCAGACATGATTTAAATTAATGAGTTTATTCATTTTTCTTGTTTACTCTCTCATTAGAATATGAGATTTATAACAGTAGCAGCACGCTCTGTTTTTGTGTTACTTCTGCATCTTTAGTGCATAGAAAAATGTTTGTCATGTAGAATGTATTCACAAAAGTTTGAGGTCCCTGAGACTGGAGAACCACTTGCTAAAGTTGAGAGCTACAAGATTTTCATCAGCGATGCCTCCTTTTTCATATCACCTAAGAAGCTCACACATCAGGGCAGTTAGGGGGTCAAACTTGAGATTGTATGCTGGAGCTGCATTTAATTGAGTTCTTGCCCTCTTAGAAATGACAGACCCCATCTTGAACTGGAAATGTTTGGTCACTGACTCCTCAGAAGAACAACAGCTCGGTTGCTGGATTAAATCCATTTATCAGGCATACTTAAATCAGGACTAATTCTGTATTGCAGAATACTGATGTCATGTCTCTGAAAGATGGGGACAAGATCTCAGTTTCCATCATGGTTCATTACACTTGCTGGGGCATCTACCTTTTTAGCAATCAGATCATGCTTTTTCTGTTTGAGGTCTGCCTCAGGCTCTGCCTGACATGAACAGATACTAAATAAATGAGAACCTTTTTCAAGGGAAGGAGTAAAGTTTTACTCAGATCTTCTGCATTAGCATCTCCCTGGCTTTCTCTACTCCTGTCTCTGCAGCCTGACCATGACCCCACCTAGATCAGCTCTAGCTCCTTGCTGTATACTCATCTACAACTTGTCTTTTGGTTTGTCCAGATTTCATCTGGTCTTAACTCTCCATTTGGCATTCATTCTTCACTGGTGTTTATGATTCCAATGTTGGAATAAAATGGCAAAGAGGTGATAAATCTAGACTCTAAGCTCTATGTGAGTAGGGTCCAAGTCTATCTCAGGTATTATTGTACATCCATTACCTAGCAAAGCCTGTCATATAGTAGGTAAGCAAAAGGTAAATGAACACTAGCAATGAAGAGATATGCATTACACTTTGAGAAAAGTACAGTGAAGGAAACACTAAGATGCTAAGATGAAGCAGAAAGGGTACTCAGAGAAGACCTTGTCTAAAAGACTAATCTGAGCCTGCAGAAGAAAACTCTAAGGTAACATACTAGAGTTGCTCAAAATGCAGTTTGGATTCAAAACATTGTTCTGTCAATTGTACTATGAGCTAGTCTGCTCCATCTGTTTTAACAAAATGCATAGACCGAGTGGCCTAAACAACAGACATTTATTTCCCATGATTATGGAGGCTGCGCTGTCCAAGATCAGGGTGCAGGATGATTGGTTCCTGTAAGGAGACTACTCCTGGCTTGCAGTCCACTGACTTCTTGCTGTGTCCTCATGTGGCAGAGAGAAAGTTGACCCCTTACTCCCCTACCTTATAAAGCTGCTAATGCCACCGTGAGGACCCACACTCATGACCACATCTTAACCTTGTTATCTCCCAACACCTCATTCCACATATCATCACATTTACAAGTAAGGCTTTAACATATGATATGGAGGGATACAATTCAGTCTATAACCTGATCTATGTAAAATTTTTCAATTTTTCCACTTGGTTATGCTTCATTTTTCTCATCTCTAAAGGAAACATGATAAATAGAACTTACCTCATAGAATTGTTCTGTATTTTAGAGTTGTAAAAGAACTGTGAAAACTTACACAGCTTCTTAGGAATAATGTAATATCTGAAGTATAATATATTTCTATCATATGTTAAGATGATGTATTATGTATGATAACTTTCTTAAAGATAAATAGACCTGAAAAAAAAAAATGAAACAATATTCTTAAAGCTCTTTTAAAAAGAGCCCAGACACATAGTAAGTGCTATTTGAGGATTTGTTAATAAGTAAAAATAAAGTGCATGTCAAGCAGATGAAAAAGTGTGGACACAACTTCTGAGGAGACAACGCTCAACAATCTCTGAGCACAAGAAGGAAGCTAATATGAGAAGAACAATGAGTAATGGTGAAGACAAGCTTGGAATGAAGTGGGAGAGGTGGCCCCAGGCAAGACCAAGCCAGACATTAAGGTCCGAATATTGTAGGTGTGCTTTGTTGTAAATGAGATGGGAAGTTGTTCTATTTGAATCAGGAAATTTAAAGATTATATATATATATATATATATTTAAATTGCTTGGATGATCTGTGGAATGTGTATTATAAAGGGGAAAGAGAGGAAGTATTGACAATGGTCTCCATTGTCAGGAAAGGATAATTATGTTGGTTGGAGCAGAGTAGTGGTGACAGTCTGGGGAACAATCCAGAGCCCTGAGTTATCTTTTGGAGGTCAAAGTGATAGAATTTATTAATTAAGTGAATGGAGGAAGAAGGTGATATGAGAATCAAGAATGATACCTGGATTTCTGATATAAGTTCTTGGCTCTAAAAAGATGTTAAATAGTTAGTTGAAGAATGCAGGGAGATGAAAAATTTATTCGGTAGTGGGATCAGGACTTCACTTTTAGATCTGTCAAACTCAACATGTATATGTGATATCTAGGTGGTGGTGGTGATGGTTTAGTTGCTAAGTCATGTTCGACTCTTGCAACCCTATGGACTGTAGCCCGCCAGGCTCCTCTGTCCATGGGATTTTCCAGGCAAGAATACTGGAGTGGGTTGCCATTTCCTTCTCCAGATATCTAGGTGGAATGCTTAATTTTTTAGGAGTTTGGTGGTGAGGTGTGAACCCGAGATGATTTGGGGGAATGACCTATACTGGATGGTGTTTAAAGAATGGATGAGTTCACTTAGAGTATGAGAAAAGATGTTGACAGAGTTGAAGGAAGGGTTGGGGATTACTGTGGAATGGGTGTTAGGATGACAAAAGATGGTTAACTTAAACAATTTTAAAAACATTTTTCTATATTATTAAAATTTTTAAAAATACCAAAGTTTAAGCAATGCTACATGGTGCAATGAACAGCCATACACTTACTACCTGGATTCAAGAATTGTTTACATTTTGCCATATTTTGTTCATCTATCTACCTATCTCTGTATCTGCCTCTACATTTGTATTTATATCTGTCAGTATCTATCCCTCCAAACTATTTCAAAATAGGCTATATGTATTATGATACTTTACCATGAAATATTTCGGCAGGCATCTTCCAAAACTAAAGACATTGTACTATATGACTGCAGTACCATTGTCATATATAAGAAAATTGGCAAAAATTTACTAACATATCTAATTCATATTCAGATTTACTCAATGTTCCCCACATTGTGTTTTATGTATTTAAGACTGCCAACATTTAAAGATCAGGTAGGCAAGCAGAAGCTATGAAAAGGGATAGAAAATAAAGGTCTGCATAGAAAATAAAGCAGGAAAGCCTGGTTTCAGGAAGGCCAATAGAGCGGTGATTTCAAGGATGCGAGTCTGTTAATACCATGACCTTCAGCAGTTAGCTCTTTGTCCTAGAAAAGCTGGGTCTAAGGCTATTTGAAAGACAATGAACAGCATGACTTATTGATATCCTTTCAGACTAGTGATTTATGATAAATTATAGGTATTCATATATCAATTGATTTGATAAAGAATTAAAGATGAGAGGAGATAAAATCCAGTGTTATTTGGTGCAGGACTGTAAATTGACCCTTGCTTATTAACTTGTACTTTATCATTATATTCGGTAGTTTTATAATGCTTTTCTCCTAGCAACTGACCCAATTTCAGTGATTTTTCTCCTCTTTAGATTTTTCACTCCCTGCATGTTCCATTAAATATGTCATTAATTTTATGTTATTTATAATCCCTATTCTTTACTCCTCTTACCAATTAGAATGGTCATATAATTTACCACTCAAATTGGAACACTTTTTAAAGTAAAAGGGGACACATTAGTAGTTACACAGAACTAGAGGTAAAAGGTAGACTGTTCCATACAAGCTAGTTTGTATGGTTGCCCCATCTGTGGACAAACTGCCTGTGCCCTTTCTTCTTCCCCTCTCTCATCTCTGCTTCATAACTTAATATATCAGGAATGGAAGGCTCCCTAGGAACTCTTGATTGAAAAGCAACCTCTCCATATAGCTTTAAAGAAGTCCTTGACTAAAACACACAAAACCACAACCTTTCAAAAATTCAAACACTTTTAAATGGTTTCTAACCATACCTTACTTT
Organism: Bos javanicus; assembly: GCF_032452875.1. Lineage (NCBI taxonomy): Eukaryota > Metazoa > Chordata > Mammalia > Artiodactyla > Bovidae > Bos > Bos javanicus. The sequence goes on from NC_083868.1 coordinate 90,502,791, forward strand.
TTCTAATATTTCTGATTTCTAAGCTTTTCCTCCCTTATAAATTTCTATTTAACACATCATTTATGATATTTCTTTGTAGTTAGTTTACTTTGACTAATCTGCAAGAGTCTCTACTAAGTCCTTGGCTAAAAAACACACAAGTTAAGGTATATTAATACTTCAAATATCTGTTACCCTATTGCATATATTGGGTTGGCCAAAAAGTTCACTTGATTTTTAAGTAAAAATAAAAGACATGTTTTTCATATTCACTGAGAACTTTACTGAACAATGTAGTTACTAACTGAACAAATTTTTTGGCCAACCCAATAATTGATGGATTACATCCTTGCAGTAAAGTGATTATAGTCTTGTAGTAAAAAATGAAGTCAGGTTAATGGAGGCACAGTTGCCAAAAGTATTTGAAAAAATTTTGTATGTGATATGCTGCTGCTGCTGCCGCCTGTGGATTTTGTTAGAATGCTGCTGCTGCTGCCGCTAAGTCGTTTCAATCGTGTCCGACTCTGTGCGACCCCATAGATGGCAGCCCACCAGGCTCCCCCGTCCCTGGGATTCTCCAGGCAAGATCACTGGAGTGGGTTGCCATTTCCTTCTCCAATGCATGAAAGTGAAAAGTGAAAGTGAAGTTGTTCAGTCGTGCCCGACCCTCAGCGACTCCATGGACTGCAGCCCACCAGGCTCCCCGTCCCTGGGATTCTCCAGGCAAGAACACTGAAGTGGGTTGCCATTGCCTTCACCAATGCATGAAAGTGAAAAGTGAAAGTGAAGTTGTTCAGTCGTGCCCGACCCTCAGCGACTCCATGGACTGCAGCCTACCAGGCTCCTCCGTCCATGGGATTTTCCAGGCAAAAGTACTGGAGTGGGTTGCCATTGCCTTCTCCAGTTCAGTCACTAAGTCATGTCTAATTCTTTTGTGTCTCCAGGGACTGCAGCATGCCAGGCTTCCCTGTCCTTCATTACCTCCCAGAGTTTGCTCAAACTCACGTCCATTGAGTCGATGATGCTGTCCAACCATCTTATCCTCTGTTGCCCCCTCTCCTCCTGCTCTCAATCTTTCCCAACATCAGGGTCTTTTCCAGTGAGTCAGCCCTTTGCATCCTGTGACCAAAATATTGGAGCTTCATCTTCAGGGTCAGTCCTTCCAATAAATATTCAGGGTTGATTTCCTTTAGGGTTGATTGGTTTGATCTTCTTGCTGTCCAAGGGACTCTCAAAAGTGTTTTCCAGCACCACAGTTTGAAAGCATCAATTCTTCAGCACACAGCCTTCATCAGCTAACTTTCACATCTGTACATAAGTACTGGAAAAACAGTAGCTTTGACTATACATACCTTTGTTGGTAAAGTGATATCTCTGCTTTTTAATATGCTGTCTAGGTTTGACTTTCCTTTTAACACTATACAGAACATTTTCAGTGCCCTAAACCTCCTCTATACTCTGCCTATTCATTTCCCCTCAACCCTGCCCACCATAACTACTGATTTTTTGTTGTTGCCGTGGTTTTGCCACCCAAGTGTTTTTAAAATATTGTCAGCAATTGGTCTACTCCAAATTAATTTGGAAGGACTTCAGTTTTGCAGTTGTCTATCAGTACTCAGCATCTATTTGCACTGTCTTCTGTATCAGCATCTATTTGCATTGTCTTTTGTATTACTGGGCTTCTGTGGTGGCTCAGACAGTAAACATCTGTCTGCAATACAGGAGACCCAGGTTTGATCCCTGCATCAGGAAGATCTCCTGGAGAAGGAAATTGCAACCCACTCCAGTATCCTTGCCTGAAAAATCCCATGGGTGGAGGAGCCTGGTAGGCTACAGTCCGTGGGGTCTCAGAGTCGGATACGACTGAGCGAAGTGACTTTCTTTTCACTTTCTGTATTTCAGGGGCTGGTAAGCTAAACACTGTTTCTTCTAAGTCCCTTTCCTATTAGAGTTCTGGGTATTATTTAGGCTTTACCATTAAGATGGACTCACGTGAACTTTAGGAGACAGAAAGTAGGCAGAAGCCATCTTTTTGCTGCAGTGGTGGCTGCAGCAAGTCAGATGGATATGTTTACTGTGGCCAAACTCCATGTGCCAGTGGGGAGTTACCATCATCATGGAAGTTGAGGCAGCAACAGCACTAGCACCAGTTTTCTCATCCCTGGTTTCTAGCCAGAGTTGTGTGACCTTGGAGCTAGCAGTCCAGTGGTGGCCTCTTGACTTCTCCGCTCCTTTCAACAGTTTATAGGCACTGAATTTCTGTTTCATTCAGAAGGGGTATGATCCCCAAAGGGGTTTTGTTTTCTTAAACTGAGTCTTGAATGATATAATTTTATGTCAATAGTATTCAGTTTTTATATTTATTTAAAGAAGTACTTCTCTATGGAACATGTAAGTAGGTTATAAGATTTATACACATTTCTGGATAAAGAGTGTGTACAACTTATGGCACACATACACATATGCATACATATATTCCTTATGTCTATATTTCATATAGATATAACTTCCTACTCTTAGGAGAGTTTTAGAAATGAATAATTGCAGAAACTTTATATGAGAGTTGAGACAATTTTATTTTGATGGAGGAGAAGAGTAAGAGAGGTAAATAAATGGTGGACCACAGGGGATTGGGTTGCTAAGTGTCATCCTGTAAAGGGCCCATAAAGTCCATAACATTCTCAGACATTGAAAATTGGATGGTAGTCCTCCCATATTCCCTGTCTATCTATCTGCCTATGTATCATCTATCTTTGTATCGGTTCATCCATCCATCCATTCATTTATCAATCATCTATCTGACTCTCTGAATATATGTGTGTAAATGTCTCTCTATATAAATAAATAGGTAAATGTTTCCAAAAACTTTTGCCTTTGTCCCTCTGTATTGACTACTCTGATGCTTCAAAAATATATCAAATATCAAATTCTTAAGTTTTCTCTCTTTCGGATTCCTGCTCTGCCAGTGCTCTGAACAGAGTGAAATTGCTTAGTTGTGTCTGACTCTTTGTGACCCCATGAGCTATACAGTCCATGGAATTCTCCAGGCCAGAATACTGGAGTGGGTACCCTTTCCCTTCTCCAGGGAATCTTCCCCACCCAGGAGTCAAACCCAGGTCTCCTACATTGCAGGCAGATTTTTTTGTTTTGTTTTTTATGAGCTGAGGCACAAGGGAAGCCCAAGTATACTGGAGTGGGTACCCTATCCATTTTCCAGCAGATCTTCCTGACACAGGAATTGAACCAGGCTCTCCTGCATTGCAGGTGGATTCTTTACTAACTGAGCTATCAGAGAAGCCCAAATGCATCAGACTGTGGTCAAATCAACTTTAGAAGGAACAAAACTCAATGGACTTCTTTACTTAAGAAGTCTCAGTAACTATAACATGCTTCTGTGCTCTGCATTTCTCCAAGAGGTCATGAAATTCACAGATTTTCTCAGGCATCTGACCTCAAAGAACACCCTTTATACACAGAGCAATTTTGTGGTATTACATTCTACAAGACATGTTTTGCAATTAGTATAGACCAAAAGATTGAGATGGGCAAAGTGAATTTTTGATTTTTAAAAACCTTTTTTAAGAATAGTAAATAAGAAATGAATTGGTATTTCTTGTCTTCTTTAAACCCTTTTAAACATCAGTTGGATCACTCATATTGAACATACTCCTCCCAAGTAGCCGTGGGCAGACAGCCACTTTCTGGAGCTTCGCAGAGGTTCTAAATCAGTTTCCCAGCGATTTGTTTCTGCCTTCATTTCTTAGAGTCAGTAGTGGGCAGGAAATCAATCTCGTATAACATTGAACACTGTTAGCAATATCAGAGAGCTTTTCTCACTGGGCTAGGATTCTGAAGAGGAGAAAGTAGAGTACAGGGGTCTTTGTGGAATGAAGACTTCCCTAAATAAACTCTAAATTAAGTAAGCCTCCTTTAAGTGTGGGTGCTGTTTCAGTGCTATGTGAAGTGGGTAAACATGCGGATGTTGAGTCCTCTTTTTCATCACCTCCTTCATATGAGCCTTACTAAGGAAATTCTGAGTGTATTTTCTACTACTGTGATAATTTCCCTAACCATATTCTCAATCCTTCACTAACATTCTCTTTGTGTGGTTGTCATTCAGTTGCTAAGTCATGTCCAGCTCTTTGCAGCCCCATGGATTGTAGCACCCCAGGCTCCTCTGTCCTCCACTCTTCTGGAATTTGCTCAAATTCATGTCCATTGTGGTGGTGCTATCTAACCATCTCATTCTCTGCCATCCCCTTCTCCTTTTGCTTCAGTCTTTCCCAGCATCAGGGTCTTTTCCAGTGAGTCAGCTCTTCGCATCAGGTGGCCAAAGTATTGGAGCTTCAGCTTCAGCAATGAAGTCCATCCAATGAATATTCAGGACTTGTTTCTTTTAGGATTGATTGGTTTGACCTGCTTGCAGTCCAAGGTACTCTCAAGGCCTTCTCTTCAGTAGTAACTGGCAGTAAGGGAGTGGAAAATCTCTTTGTGTTAGTTAATTTAAAAAGAAGCAGGCATAGGGGTACAGGAGAATAAAAACTCCTCTTCTAAACATATCAAGCATGAGTGCACCATTAGATGTTAAAATGGAGATGTTGAGTAACTGTTGGACAGAGGTGTCTAAAGTTAAGGTAAAATTTGGGGCAGGTCACATGTGGGAGCTATCAGTGTAAAGATGATGTTTAAAGCATGTAGAATAACCTAGAAATGTAGTTAGGTAGGGCAGAGAAAAGGCTTAAGGACTGATTCCTGAGGGCAAACCAGCCTTGAGAGATTAGGAGGTTGAAAAGGATGGAGCAAAAGAGGCAGAGAGAATTGATCAAGGTCTTGGAAGGAAGAACAAGAAAATATGCTATGCTTGGGAAGCCAAGTGGAAGCAATGTGTCAGGAAGGAAGAAAAAATTCGTGTCAGATTCTCTGGTATCAAATAAGATGAGGTGGCCTCCCAGGCGGCTCAGTGATAAAGAATCTACCAGCCAGCGCAGGAGGTGCAGGAGACGTGGGTTCTATCCTGGGTGGGGAAGATCCTCTGGAGTAGGAAATGGCAACCCGCTCCAGTATTCTTGCCTGGAGAATCTTAGAGACAGAGGAGCCTTGCCGGGGACCAGCCCCGGCTGATCCAGGGAATTCGAAGCGGGGACGGTGTCGGCGACCTATTTATTTAAATATTTAATCAAAGATATAAAAAGTAATAGAATGAGGATAGCTCAGTGAGGAAATTCAGTGGAGAAAAGAGGCTGAATAATTCAGCCAGAAGGTGAGAGAAAGAACGACATGGTGAGACCAAGTTTCGGTGAACAAGGCCCGCACTTTATTTTCCAAAGTAGTTTTTATACCTTAAGTTATGCATAGAGGATAATGGGGGAAGGGGTAGAGTCATGCAGTAAGCTAGGCTTTCTTCCTGCAAACTTATCATATGCAAAAGTTTAGGTGATTTGCATCATCTTCTGGCCCGGAGGCCTGTTAACATTTTAAGAAACTTATTTTTCTCTAAAGGTGATTATTTTAAAGTCAGGCGCCAGCCTCCAAAAAGCATTAGATAAAGTTGCATTCCTACAGAGCAAAGGTGTGGTGGGCTATAACAAGAAAAAGAAGTAACTCAAGGGTCCCAGGTTACAAACATTAAAGCTACTACTTACACCAATTATATTAATCAATACACTGCCAGGGACACAGCAGGTAAGGGATATGGAAACTTAGCAGCAAACATTGGCCCAACAAGTGAAAATCCCTTCACCAATACAATTTCTAATCAATCTTTTAACTACTCAAAAGAATCTGTGTTTAGACAGTTTAGAACATCTCCTGCCTCTCACAGTTGGGAGGCTCTGAACAATCACATGTGGCCAGAAAAACCTATTCAGGCAGGCTAGAGGATTTCCAAAGGAGTTTGTAGGTTAAACACTGTCACACCCAGGAATTATTAACTGGAGCTGTAAGCTAACTCTTTTTTCAGAGGGAGGTAGTGGGGGACAGCCCCCCGTAAAGTCAGAGGTGTAGGTGAAAGCACAAAGCAGAAAGTAGGCAGACTCTGGTTTTGGGGCTAGATGCTCGAGAATTTCCAGGGGGACTCCTGAGGCTCGATCCCGCCTTTGCGTATGCCGAGCCTCCTTCCTCATGACCTTTGTCATGGGCGGAGTTCCTCACGCTGCCTCCCGGCAGTGATAGAATTCCAGTTGAGTTATTCCAGATCCTGAAAGATGATGCTGTGGAAAGTGCTGCACTCAATATGCAATATGCCGGCTCCTGGCAGAGCCTGGTGGACTATAGACTGTAGGGTACTCTAAGAGTCAGACACGACTGAGCAAGCACAAGGTCTAAGAACTTTCCATTGGATTTGACAGTGTTGGGGTCATTGGGAATGCTGAAGAAAGTAGTTTCTAGGAAGGAGGCATCCTCTGTATATTGCCAGCCATGGATGATATATAAACTGATTTTCCAAGGGAGTTGCTCTGCTGACTTCCACCAAAGATTGACCCCCATAATTGTCTTTGGATCAGAAGTTACTTTAGTCCATATAAACGTTTTGTTCCTGGTTTGGTGACTGCATGTCGATGGATTAGAGATAAAAGGAATTTATTTTGTGGCTAGAATTTTTTTCTTGTGATCTTTTGATTTAAACTTGGTTCATGTACACAGAGGATATGCTGAATGTGTGATGAAAAGCTGTAAAGTAAACATTTGAAATGAAACCCTGATGCTGAGTTTTTCAAATTGTTTTTTCATTTTAATGAGGCTTTTTCTTTGGCACCAAAGCATCTATATTTTGTCCTAGACTGCTTTCTAGCTAGTACTGTGATAACAAAATAAACTTAATTTTATATACTTTAATATGATTTTTTATATTGAGGTGGGTTTACATTGTTCTAATCCTTTATTCTGGGAGTTGACTTTTTAAAAAATCATAAGAAAGTAGGGTAATATGGATGTTGTCATGTCCATCTCCTAGTTTCTAGATGAGCTATGATTTAAGAAATTAGAATGAGCCAATTGTACATCCTAATATATGTGCTGCCAAAGCAAGCACAAATTATACATCCTAGTATTAAATATCTCCAGGAAAGGATATTAGAAATGTACTAGGAAATTGTAATAGCTTTTCCTGAAACATTCAAGCTTTTTCTAATAAATATTGTAATTCCAATTTCAACTGAACTGAGGTTACACTGAGTGGTCAAGAATAGCTTCTCAATACCATTTGTATATTCAATATTTTTTCTACCTCATATTTTAGTCTATGTGTCAAAATGGAGAAAATGAGTTATGTTGTTTCTCCCTTTTTCTAATGTTTTTTTTTGGGGAAAATAAGGCTGCCTGAAAATGAACTAGGATTTTCAATGTCACCGCCTCCTATGCCTATTTCTTCATTTGCAAAATAGGCTAAGAGTTTCCCCTTAGTCATGTCCTTTAAGTGTTAGGAAGTCTGACTAAATTATTGGACTAGGTACCCTTCCTGTTAGTAGTCTCCTTGTACTAGGAGAAAGTTAGTTTGCTCAATCTGTAATTTGAAATCTGAAAGAAAGACTGTCTGCTATATTTGTTATTTGAATTCTGTGAGGAAGTTTAGGCAGCAGACATCCAGCTAGCTTCAGGACATTTCATATTAGGTGCAAAGTTGGATCCTTAGTGTTACCAACTCACATACTGATATTAGCTTTTCTTGCTCCCTAACATTTATCATGGTAGAGCCTTTGAGCAAACCTCTAAAGCAGGTTCCAAAGATAAAGAAACTGCAAAGTCGATTTAATGCATTCTTTTTTTTTTTTTTTTGGTGAGCTGTGAGATTATGAGATAATTTGCAAAATAGCAGTGCCTGGCAGGATAATCAAATAGGACTGATTTTGGGCACATACATTTTCAACCTCAGTGATTTCTTGTTTTGATTACAAACATGTCTTTAAAGGAGTGGCTGAATTTTGTCATTTCATATCCTGTAGATGGCAATGTTGCACTTGAAAAATAAACAGATAAACGTGTAAAGAAAGATAAGCTTCCCAGGTACAGCATTACTTAATAACCAGTGAGGGGGAGCTTTAATGCCAACTCAAGGTATAAAGTTCGGGAAATATATTTCAACTGTAGGGTATGTATGGAATAGACAAATATCTATAAGTGCCAGTATTTACATTTTAAATTGTGTGTGGTTTTAGAGAATGTTTGGTTTAACTGTGCCCCTTTTTTCTAAGCTGTCTCATTTTTCTTTAACAATGCTTCATTTCAGGGCTCCTACTTAGGTTGTTTTCACATTGCTGAAAGATGAAGAATCATCATTGCTAAAACCTACAGACTTTTAAAATATACACGATTTAGTGAGCCACTGTGGAACCAGGCAGACAAAGAACCCAGGGACAAACACATGTAGCCTTCTCCTGGAGTTCAAGGGCGGTACTGCTGGCCCTGCGCCCTGAGGAGTCAGGCATTGAGGTAGGAGACTAGTGCCTTCTCAAACAGCTCGTTTTGTTATTCTCATTCAGTGGATTTGATTTCAAAAGCAGCCAAGAGACAGCCAGATGAGAATGTTTTAATTAAAATATAAACCCTCAATAAGGCAGATAGGCTAAATCACTTGCTTTTAAATGGAGATGAAAAATTCAAATGCATGTAAAGGCATACTGCAAACTTAGAGCAGGAAAACCTACGCTGAGAATATTAGCTCTAGAAGCCTAATTTCTTGCCACTTGGACCTTAAGGTACCTTTTTTATGACCATAGACTAAAGGCACATGAACAAACAGAATCATGCTCTTGTTTTGGCCCATTTTTGGTCCTTAAACTGTGAAATCCCCAGCATAATTCTTATTGCTCAGAATATAAATTTGTTGGTAAATTTAATCCAGACTAAGAAGCAATTATATGCTCTTTGATAAGAATGGGAGAGGAATAAAAGTAGACTGGGGTTGTGGAAAGATTTTGAAAACGGGATTTAAAAATTTTGGTATAGTTTCAGATGAATGAGAAAGAGCTTCTTTAGGAATAAAATATATGCTAGTCTGATTTTTATTCCCCTCTAAATCATGTCTTTGTTTACTGAGTATGAATTTGAGCTGTTAGGAATTTCTGGTCATACTCCATTTTATTGTGCATTTATGCTCTGACTTCCTTTCTTTTATACATGCATGAGAAGTTGTGCAGAGCACAGGGGTTGAGGAGGACGGTTGTGAGGTGACACTTGGCTGTGCCCGCCTCAGCCTGGTGACTTGGTGTAAGTCACTTGATTGTGGTGAACTCAATTTTAATCAATAAAATAGTAAAACTATCTGTACCCTTTAGGTATTTTGACTCATAATACCTCTTCAGTAAGCAGTAGCTTTTGTGGTTTTTCTTTTCCTCTGAGAAATAATCTCTCATCATTTTTTTTCCTTTTGGCAACAGAAGCATTACATAGAAAGTATTCAATAAAGATTTGTTAGAATGAATCACTGAAAAGGTGAATTAATTAATACCTGAAGAAAGTTTGTTAGTGACTTTCATATCAGACAATTCCCTTCCACTTCTCTCTTTAGACTCAAGCTTAAGCAAGGAATAACCAGATTGCAAAGTTCTGTAATTAAACCATACAAAGAGAGGAAGCAAAGCAAAAAGAAGCCAATATATTTAAAAATTCATTATGGCATGTCAAGTGGAATCACAGAAGTGTTCCTATTGAGTAGAATTTCTAATGAAGTTCATACAGGACTCTGAAGTCTTCAGTGTATGAATGGGAACCCTGACTTTTGCATTGTAACCAGGAAAATAGCAAAACCTCAAATTCCACATCAAAAGAAAGGCTAATAATTTGTTTGTTTGTTCACTTATTGTGTGCATGTGTATGTTTTTGCTTTAAAGCAAGGAGACTACTGGGGTTCTGTTCTGTATATGAGTGAGTTTAGAGAGCTTTATAAAACACATGGAAAATGCTACTGGAGTCTCTCAAAGTGAATCATTTGGGCCTAATATGATTTTAGAGGATGCAAATCTTTGTAAATTAGTTTTTTACTATGAAGTGAATGCTTCAGCTAATGATCACAAATAAATCTAATCCTATAAAAAGTGTGGCCCAGCTGAGAAGTCTGTGATTACAAATTGGATTCCGGATATAAATTCTTCTTCTTTTCCTGGGTTCAGTGTGTTTTGTGAAACAGCCTGCCAATAAGAAATAATGCATTTGGATAACTTGCTTTGAAGCCAAAAACAGAAGGCAGGCTTTTAACTTTTGAAGTAAAATACTGCCTCATGTACATGCTTGATATCTTGAACACATTAGTTTCTATCAATGAAGAACATCAAATGTCTCTAATATTGGGAAAATGCTTACCCCATGTCAGATATTGTGTTAGATGACTTACATGGTTGATCTTTCCATGGGTACCTTGTCCTAATAGGTGAACGCCATTGTCATCAACTTTACTGTAGAGAGAAAAAGAATGCTGACAAGGTTAAGTAAGGAGTCTATGGCTTCTGGGCAGGAAGTGGTATGTTTGGGCCCTGAACCCAGGCCATGTGACCACAGTTGTGGGCTAGAGACTGTACTCTTGACGATACTCTTTAGCAAACATGTTTCTGTGAAATGCTTCTCAGTGTTCTAGTTGAAAGAGAGAATATTAAACAGAGGCAGGATACGTGCATTGTTTCTTAGTCTGGGGTATGTTTGCTTCTCTGGTTGTGTGTCTTTCTCTCTGGTCCTAGGTTCCTTCATCTGGATATATTATGCTTCTCTAGAGGTTATATTATTACACAGAATGAATATATCATGCCTCCAGCATGCATCATTTTTACTTTCATGTTGATTAAGTCAATGTCAGAACATAATTACTATTGCATGCTTGTATAAAATTATTTCTAGTGAAAATGATTGAAAAATACTCATAATTTTAAAAAGTTTCATCTTATTCTTTATGTTGACATAAGCATGAAGACTGAAAAGTAGCATAACTTAGCTTTAGTCCTCTGGTTCTTTTTAAAGCATTTTTTATTACTGAATTCTGCTGAAGTATTGTATGTTCGGCTTTCATGGTGGTCAGATATAATAGGAAGTTTCTGTGGCATTAAAAAATACCAACCCCACTGCTGAGGTTTTCATTCATTACCTTGTTCAAAACCCCTAGTAAAAGAAATTCTTACAACATTTTCCTCCAAAAGCTGGGAACTTTCCCAATGATTTCAATGTCTGCTTGATGACATTGTGCTGTCTTTGACCTGAATTGCTAGGAATTTAGTATTAAGGTTTGAACCATTCTTATTTTTCATCCAGTCAAGACTTTATATAATATTTTTGTCCTGAGTTCTCCTGCCACAGTTCTTTTAAAATATTTTTTCATGAATTAATAGTCTTGAGTCTCTTTATATGCCTTTATTTCTAATTGCCCCTGAATTGTATTTGGCAATGAAAAGGCTACAAAAGAAATACACATAGAAACAAACATTTATAAGGTATACATTTGTTTTGCCAGTTCATATGAGTAGAATTTTCTTCAACAGGGTGAGCAATATAATAAAATTTCAGTGTATGCCCGACAACTTTCTTACTCTTTTTTATTTTTGATGTATGGATATAATGGTTGTGAAATGATCTTCCACAAACCATACTTTAAGTATTTCCTGATTCTATTAAGATTTTGATTGATATTTGTTCATGACCATGTAGATGATACTGAATGTTTGGACAGAATAAGTATTAACTAGACATAGTGATCCTAAAAATATTATAAAATTATGATACAAGGAAGAGGGATTATATTATACGCTTTGTTAATTGGGAAAATCATGTCTCATTCTATAATATTAAGTGTTCTCTGTCTTAAGAAGAAAATATTCACAACTCAGTGGGGTGACATAGCTTTTTACATGTTTTCTTTAATTAAAATTTGCATTTTCCCACTCAAATTGTGGAAAATATATTTTTACAATAGTATAAGATCTGTGTTTACAATTATGTGTGAGATAAAGGAAAAAGCTTTTTGTCTTTAACCAACTTACTTTTTGAACTAGTCATGATTCAGTTATTATTTATCCTTTATTTATTTGTATATTCAATTCACAATTAAATCCTGATTTTCCAAAACTCATAAAGTTAGTGATTTCTCATCTGTTGCTCAAATTGTTTAAGTGTACTTTGTTTAGAAAAAAAATTCATGAATATGCAAAGCAAGATAATTTTAAAAGTTGCATGCTAAGTCATTTCAGTTGTTTCTTTGCTACCCTTTGGACTGTAGCCTGCCAGGCTCCTCTGTCCATGGGATTCTCCAGGCAAAAATACTGGAGTGGGTTGCTATGCCCTTCTCCAGGGAATCTTCCTGACCCAGGAATTGAACCTAGAAACCAATTCTAAAAGTATTGTGACATTGAGGATGCTTGAAATAAGTTGGTATGTGTCTGTGTCATCAATGCTTCATGAAACTCTGACTCATTTCATTAGTAGAAATATCTATCCGGAAAGTCAATAAAGAGTGCTGAGAGCATTTGTGAAATGCCATTGACTTTTGCAATTGCAAGAAATCCATCTCCCTAAACATGAATTGTGCTATGTATGTGTGTCTTCCAATAACCATCTTCTCATCAAATAATTTCAATGTCAGTAAATAGAAGGGAACATGAAAATCCCTTGTGTCTATTCTTCCTTTCAGAACAAAAACTCTGACCTTGCCACATCTATAGAAAGTTAATATACCTGGAAAAATTCAATACAGCTCTTTTGGCTAGAACTGTAGCTTTAGTTTACATTTTGGAAACTATTGTAAAGGTAATTTGATGTCTTTATTTTTAAAAAACACATTATATTAATAATTGCAGGAAACATGAATGAAGTAATCTTTTCAATCAAATTCTTGTGCTTTTATGGAATGACTATTGTGTCTTTAATGACTTGGAACCATTTTCTTCTTCCTGGAGAGGACATTATGCTTTTGTTAGGTAGTGATTTTTTCCCCCTGCTCAGTTATTTCCTCCTCTCCTAAGTGCCAGAAATGTCCTGAAAAGAGAAAACAGGGCACACTGAAGCCATTTTCTCAGAATATATTATCTAGAGCATTTTTGTCCTTTTTTTTTTCTTGTTATTATCTTTGCTTAGGACAATATTCTTTTATGTTTATTATGCACTATTCCTTTCAGTATGTTTGGAAATTGGGGGCATTTTTTTCTTTATTTTACAAAAAGAGGATGTGAAGTTACAGAAAAGTATTTAGATTGTCTCCTAGTACCTCAAAGTACACACGGGCAAAAGCTTCAGAGGGTCATTGGTGCACTGTAAAAAAAAAGACTTTGGACTTGACTCTTGGCATTTCCAGGGCTTCCCTGGTGGCTCAGCTGGTAAAGAATCTGCTTGCAATGCAGGAGACCTAGTTCAATTCCTGGGTCGGGAAGGTCCCCTAGAGAAGGGATAGGCTACCCACTTCAGTATTTTTGGGCTTCCCTGGTGGCTTGACAGGTAAAATATCCACCTGCAATGCGGGAGACCTGGGTTTAATCCCTGGGTTGGGAAGATCCCCTGGATAAGGGAATACCCATTCCAGTATTCTGGCCTGGAGATTTCCATGGACAGAGGAAATCTGTAATTTAATTACAGTTTCAGCTCCTTCAGAAATAGAGTCTTAAACCAATTAATCAGGAATCACCTGATCAGCACCAGTTAGGAAATCTGCCTGCTAAACTCCTGCCATCCCCTGAAGGAAGATAACCTTGAAATAATCAACCTATTTTTTTCCCTATTATAACTTCCTTGTTCCTGTTCCCTTTTGCCTATAAAAGTATTTCATTTTGTAGTTCCTCAGAGTTCCTTTCTACATGCTAGATTGCATGCTGCCTGATTCATGAATCATTGAATAAGGCCAGTAAGATCTTTAAAATTTACTCAGTTGAATTTTGCTTTTTAGCAGTAGTGATAAAGTTTCACCTCCCACAGCTCCAAAATATTAAAAAAGAGTAGATATGTATCATATTGGACTATCAAATAGTTTCTGATCTTTTTCACTCACCATTTTCTCAGAAAGACTTCAAGCTGCTATACAAGTGATATACTACTCAGGCCATGTTAATAAAATGGCATAATTAGTGATGACATTTTAATATGAAAAGCCATTGAACTTTGTGTATATTATAAATTGATGTGTTTTCTTTGAGAATTTACCATTGGCAAGTAAAGAATCTGCCTGCCAGTGCAGGAGAGGAGGGTTTGATTCCTGTATCAGGAAGATCCCCTGGAGGAGGAAATTGCAATCCACTCCAGTATTCTTCCCTGGAGAATCCCATGGACAGAGAAATCCCATGGGCTACATTCCATAGGATTACAAAAAGTCAAATGTGACTAAATACACACATACGTTATTTACAGGTTTTCTTTTTTAAAAATAAATTATTCCTAGTTAGAGAAATATATGTGTTTTTTTTTTTTCCTGAGTTCAGATTCATGTTTTATGAATCAGTAGCAAACAAGAAAAAGTTTCAAAAGACTGACCATTTGTAGAGAAATTTATGAAAACTTTAGTACTTATTAGCTATAAAAAGAGAAAAAAAGATAATAAACTGGTTACTTCTTTGTCAAGATCCAAGGAAAGAAGTGCTTTCCTTAGCCTTCTTGTAGGTAGATGAGAAATGAGGCAGAAAACACTAATATAGAACAGCTAGGAACAATCTAAAATATGAAGTTCTGATAGGAACTTGGATTGCTTCTAACTATGGGAAGGTTTGAAAAGCAACTTCTGACAAAAAGGAAACAACAAAAAGAGAAGGTAGGGAGAACTATGAAAGTAGCAATATGAAAAATGATGATACAGTCTTTGCAATTTAGCTTGGTCTTTGAGATGTGCCATATTGCATAGTTTAATTATGAAAGGTCATTCAAATAGAGTTAATTGCCTCTTTTAAGTTGGATAGCCAACAAGGTTTGTTCAAATGTTTTGTGTACTTTGGGCCTTAAAAGTAAAATGAAGAATTTAATCCTGCTTAGAACTGTCCTAATAGGTGAGAGTCATAAATATTTCAAAGTATTACAACACCAGACAGAATAAAAGTCTATCAACCTGACCAGATAAATATTGTAAAGGAATGTTAAGTTAGAAATACCTTGTTGTTGTTGTTCTTTAGTTGCTAAGTTGTGTCTAACTCTTTTGCTACCCCATGGACTGTAGTAGCAGGCTACAGTCCTGCTCCTCTGTCCATGGGATTTTCCAGGCAAGAATGCTGAAGGGGGTTGCCGTTTCCTTCTCCAAAATATACCTAGCATTACAGTAATTTGTGAAGGGAGGAAGAGAAATAAAATTTACAACTATGGGTTCAGATTTTTATACCAAGTATTAGATATACATAATATGTTATGTATGTGCTAAGTGACTTTAGTTGTGTCTGACTCTTTGAGACCCTGTGGACTGTAGCCTGCCAGGCTCCTCTGTCCATGGGATTTTCCAGGCAAGAATACTGGAGTGAGCTGCCATTTCCTCCTCCAGGGGATCTACTCGACCAGGGATTGAACCCACGTCTCTTATGTCTCCTGCATTGACCGACGGGTTCTTTGCCATTAGTGCCACCTGGGAAGCCCAGTATTATCCTAGTATTACTTAAAGAAATTCTCTGTTCAATTTAAGTTAAATTGTTAGAACTATTATGTTGATTACCATTGTTTCAGTGACATGACTCTTGACTGGAGGGTAGAATACATGCTCAGACCTGTCACTGGTTAGCAACACAGCAATTTATGTATTTGCCTATATTAGGGACAATTAGGATGCCTAATGTACATTAAACAAATTAAATGTATTCATAAAACTCCTGAGTGATAGCAATATGGAAATTTCCAAACTCAGTTTTAGGAAAATGTGGGCTGAATAGAGGCTACTTTCCATTATTTGTGATAATGAGGATTTGGTACAATATAAAAATAAAATTCATGTTTTAGTCTCTGATTTCCGCCTCTTTACTAATAAATTTTTACTACAAGCAGGTGACAGATGTGGTTGACTTGTCTCCTTCCTCTTTCAAGTCTCTAATGAGCAATTAAATAACCTGAAGCAGAACAATCAAAAGGCCTGGAAAATTCACATGCCAGTTAATCCGTTTCTAAAAAATGAGGGTTAATGGTACTTAGCTCTGTAGTTAGTCAAGAATTCCCCAAGCATCTTTCTCAGAATGACTTTGAAAAAGGGGACACCCAATAATAGCATAATTTTCAGTAATGGTACCATTTACCTGGCCTATAATTTACCAGTATCTTTTCAAGTATTTTCCTGCTCAAGCATTACAATTCTAAGGGTCCACCAATATAGATTCTTTGGGTAGTACTCCTCTTTAGATTCTTTTTCCTTCCTCTTCCCTTCCTCCTTCCGTCCTTTCCTTCTTTACATTTTTTCTTCTCTCTTTTCCTCTACATAGTCATTGAGTGCCTGGTATGTAGCATACACTGCTGGGTATGGACATGTAAAGATGAATAAATATAAACATTTTGATCTAATTCTGGGTACTATCTTCACAGTCAGTCAGAAACGTATAGCTGTAAAGTAATGCATCTAGTTAAGACAGAGATGCCTGTGTATTTGGGGAACATATAAGAAGGGCAGGTTAGGATTAGGGCTGGAAGATCATTCCAGGTGAAGAAGACAGCCGAAGCAAGAATAGATGCTTGAGATAGCAGAGTCTGTAAGGGAAACAAGAAGCAGCCCAATGTTTCTGGACTATGAAGTACAAAGTAAGGTTGGTGAGTGGTCAGTGGAAAAGACTCTGATGCTGGGAGGGATTGGGGGCAGGAGGAAAAGGGGACGACAGAGGATGAGATGGATAGATGGCATCACCGACTCGATGGATGTGAATTTGGGTGAACTCCGGGAATTGGTGATGGACAGGGAGGCCTGGCGTGCTGCGATTCATGGGGTCGCAAAGACTCCGACACGACTGAGCGACTGAACTGAACTGAACTGAACTGAAGATGAGAAATTGAGATGAGAGTCTTATAATACATCCTAATGAAATTAGGGTTTTTCTTGAAGACTTCAGGGATTCCCTGAAGGTTTTAAAGCAAGGTAAGAATATGATCACCTTTGCATTTCAGAGCAGCACTAGCAGTATTGGAAACTGCAACCAAAACAAGAATGGTAGCTGGATTGAGCTTATGAAGCTGATGTAGCAGGGCAGGTTCTGACACACAGTGATATTGGGCCATGGAGTTAAAGGACTGGTATGCTGTAATGCATATTTAGGAGGCCAAATGAAAGGTACTTGGTGACAGATTAAGCATGAGGATGAGAAAGGGACAAAGAATAATAGTCATGTTTCTGTGCACACTCTGATGTCACCAAGTGAGTTAAAATAAGAGGAGTTTAAGGATAATATGAACTTAAGTGCTGCTTATAAGTTGCATTTAGGATAAACTAGTGAAATATTTGGGCTTCCCTGGTGGCACAGAGGTTAAAGCGTCTGCCTGCAATGCAGGAGACCTGGGTTCGATCCCTGGGTCGGGAAGATCCCCTGGAGAAGGAAATGGCAATCCACTCCAGTATTCTTGCCTGGAGAATCCCATGGACGGAGGAGCTTGGTGGGCTACAGTCCACGGGCTGCAAAGAGTCGGACACGACTGAGTGACTTCACTTTCAGTGAAATATTTAACAGAGAAGAAAGTTTATACATCTGTACTTTTAGGGAGATATTTGTGCAGAAAATATACGTTTGGGAATAGGGAATGTTTTCATTTCAGGTGAAATGATATGAGTGGATGAAATTTCCCAGGGACTGAAAAAGGATGGCAGAGTTCAGAAATCTCCTAAACACCAGCACTTTAAGGGTAGACAGAAGAAAAGTTACACAAGGAAAAGAGAAAGAAGGCACAGAGGAGGCAGAAAAGTACACTTAGGCACTAGTTACTTTTTAAAAAAACTTTTTATTTTATATTGGAGCATAGTTGATTAACAATGTTGTGATTGTTTCAAGAGGACAGCAAAGAGATTCAGTTATACGTATACATATATCTATTTTTCTCAAATTCTTTCCCCATGTAGATGGTTATGTAGTATTGAGTAGAGTTTCCTGTGCTATATAGTAGGTCCTTGTTGGTAGGCAGTAGTTTGAAGAGATCTGGACATAAAGAAAATGCAGAACATAATGCTTACTGCAATCAGGTATTGCAGGAAGTCCTATTGGTCATTTTATAGGGGATGCTTGGTTGGGACCAAGGACCGTGAGCAAGTTGGATTTTGCTTTAATGACCCAAAGAAGTTCTAGAAGAAGAAGTAAAGACAAGACCAGGCCATACCAAACCCAAACAAAGTATTTTATTTCCGTGTGGAGTATTGGTTCCATCCTGCAGTGTAGGATTCTAATTTAGGAGCTTGTCCATATTTAGAAGAGCCTTGAATACTCATTTCCTCAGAATAGGCTGCTCCAAGGCAGGGTTTTTAATTTTTTTGTTTGTTTGTTTTCTTTTGAGTCTTATACCCAGTTTCATCCTTCTGTGTTTTATCATTCGGGTAATGAAGAAATGTGCATCCGAGGAAAATCAAGTGAAGGAGAGAAAAATTTTGAGTTCTCCCTCAGGCCCAGGCTTCCTGTGTCTCCCTCCAAGTCTTCTAGATGACTAGAAGTCTTCTAGTCTAGTCTTCTAGACTTTGTAAACTAGAGGCAGTTACAGATACTCTGAACATTGTTTGAAAGAGAATTCAAACTAAATCCGATGTCTGAGAGAAAGAGGGCAAGATCCACCATGGCTCATCATGATGTAAATTCTGTGCTCTAATAAATCTGCTAGACTTAGGTGCACTGAGCCAGGAGTATCCCCCATCAAATGATATCTTTCCAGTAAGAAAACCTGTGATGTATATTCATTGAAATTTGTAATTATGGGACTGTAACAGAATTTTTTAAAAATAAATTTTACACCAATTTTAACATTGTAGAGTTATTGTGAAGATAATATAAAAGTTTGGTAACTAAAATCCATGCTTTATTCACTTTTATTCTGTTTTACCTTACTGTTCCTTTCCTGCTTCAGGATCCCACCCATGATACCATGTTACACTTCGTGATCAAGAATCCTTAACCCCTCTTGACTATGACAATTATTCAGAATTTCCTCTGTTCTGCTCATCTTGAAAGTTCAAGGAGTTAAGGTCTTTTGTAGAATGTCCCACAGTTGAGATTTGTCTGATGCTTTTCTTCCAGTTAGACAGGGGTAATAAATTTTTGTGAAAAAATCACAGATATAAAGTGCCATTCTCATATATAACATCAATAAAACTTAACATTGTTGATGTTTAGTTCAGATGCTCAGTTTTGTCAGACTCTTTGCGACCCCATGGACTGCATCATGCCAGGCTTCCCTGTCATTCACCAACTCCTGGAGCTTTCTCAAACTCATGTCCATTGAGTCAGTGATGCCATCCAACTATCTGATACTCTACTATCTCCTTCTCTTCCTCCCTTCAATCCTTCCCAGAATCAGGGTCTTTTCCAATGAGTCAGTTCCTTGCATCAGGTAGCCAAAGTATTGAAGTTTCAGCTTTAGCATCAGTCTGTCCATTGACTATTCAGGACTGATTTCCTTTAGGACTGACTGGTTGGATCTCCTTGCAGTCCAAAGGACTCTGAAGAGTCTTCTCCAATATCACAGTTCAAAAGCATCAATTCTTCAGTGCTCAGTTTTCTTTATAGTCCAACTCTCACATCCATACGTCACTACTGGAAAAATCATAGCTTTGACTAGATGGACATTTGTTGGCAAAGTAACATCTCTGCTTTTTAGTATGCTGTCTAGGTTGGTCAAAGCTTTACTTCCAAGGAGCAAGCGTCTTTTAATTTCATGGCTGCAGTCACCATCTGCAGTGATTTTGGAGTCCCAAAAAGTAGTCTGTCACTGTTTCCATTGTTTCTCCATCTATTTGCCATGAAGTGATGGTACCAGATGCCATGATCTTAGTTTTCTGAATGTTGAGTTTTAAGCCAACTTTTTCACTCTTCTCTTTCACGTTCAAGAGATTCTTTAGTTCTTCTTCAGTTCAGTTCAGTTCAGTTGGTCAGTCATGTCCGATTCTTTGCAACCCCATGAATTGCAGCACATCAGGCCTCCCTGTCCATCACCAACTCCCGGAGTTCACTCAAACTCACGTCTATCGAGTCGGTGATGCCATCCAGCCATCTCATCCTCTGTCGTCCCCTTCTCCTCCTGCCCACAATCCCTCCCAGCATCAGAGTCTTCCAATGAGTCAAATCTTCGCATGAGGTGGCCAAAGTACTGGAGTTTCAGCTTTAGCATCAGTCCTTCCAAAGAACACCCAGGGCTGATCTCCTTTAGAATGGACTGATTGGATCTCCTTGCAGTCCAAGGGACTCTCACTTTGTGCCATAAGGGTGGTGTCATCTGTGTATCTGATGTTATTGATATTTCTCTTGGCAATCTTGATTCCAGCTTGTGCTTCATTCAGCCCTGCATTTCACATGATGTACTCTGCATATAAGTTAAATAAGTAGGGTGACAATATACAGCTTGATGTACTCCTTTCCCGATTTGGAACCAGTCTGTTGTTCTATGTCCAGTTCTAAGTGCTGCTTCTTGACCTGCATACAGATTTCTCAGAAGACAGGTAAAGTGAAAGTGAAAGTCTTTCAGTCATGTCTGACTGTTTGCAACCCCATGGACTCTACAGTCCATGGAATTCTCAAGGCCAGAACACTGGAGTGGGTAGCCTTACCCTTCTCAACCCAGGGATTGAACCCAGGTCTCCCTCATTGCAGGTGGATTCTTTACCAGCTGAGCCACCAGGGAAGTCTGGAGGCAGGTAAGGTGGTCTGGTATTCCCATCACTTGAAGAATTTTCCACAGTTTGTTGTGATACGTACAGTCAAAGGCTTTGGCATAGTTAATAAAGCAGAAATAGATGTTTTTCTGGAACTCTCTTGCTTTTTCAATGATCCAATGGATGTTGGAAATTTGCTGGTTCCTCTGCCTTTTCTTAACATTGTTGATGTTAACCTTGACAAACACAACTTGCAATAATGTTTGTCAGGTTTTCCTACTGTAAAGTCACTCCCTTTCTCTCTTTTCATACTACACTCTTTGGAAAAAGGTCACTGTGTGCAGCCCATACTTAAAATATAGGGAGTTATTCTTCATCTCCTTCAGGTGGAATATCTATATATCTATTATTTGGAATTCTTCTGTACAGAATTTCTTTCTTTTTTTCTTTTTCTGTCTCTTATGTCATTAATTTACATCAGTTTGAATTCATGAACATTTTTTTATATTTTGGGTTATAATCCAATACTTTAATTTTTTGCTCAAATTGTTCCAGCTTTGGCCATTAGGAGCTCTTTCAGTATCCATTTGATACACTCCCATCATTGTGTTTCTTTGAGAGCTTCCTTACTTTCTGACACTTCAAGATGCTCTAAGCTCATCATGTAAGATTTAGGCAGGAAATATACAACCAACATTTCTGTAAGGAACCTTGGGTCCTATTATTGGAGAATGGTATTATAAACCAAGATTTGGGTGCTAAGTTTCTTCCTTGTTGTTGGACTCTCATTGCTTTTAGCCTCTCTCAGCTAACAGAAAAAGAAATCTATTTCTATATGTAACCTTTATTTATATTAAGCTGAACATTAGTTTAGAGTGATGTCTCCTATTCTAATTCATTACCATATTGGACATTTCAGCTTCCCCCCTTTGCTTATTTGTAACCTCCCACTCCATCATCCACCCAGCATCCATTTATTGTTCAGTCTCAGTATAATATTACAGCAGTCATTTTGGAATTGTTAAGCTGTATCTCCACAGGAAATAACTTTATCAACTGGAGTACAATGTCAACCACAGTTCCTTTTGCCTTTCTTCTTTCTGAAGCTACTTAGATCAGCACTTTATTTTTCCGCCCACCTCAGCGAAGCTGTCTCCATCTTGATCTCCTAAATGAATTTTTAAAAAATTGAATAAAATTCACTCTTTGCTGTAAAGTTCTTTGGGTTTTGACAGATGCTCAGTGTCTTATATTATACATTATAGTATCATACCACTCAAAAAATGATTTTACCACTCTAAAAAATCCTCTATGCTTTACCTGTTCAACCCCCTCCTCCCACCACCATCAAACACCTGGCAAATGCTGTTCAGTTTACTGTCTCTGTAGTTTTGCTTTTCCAGAATGTTCTAAAATTTGGATGATACTGAACAGCTGACCCTTGGACAACATTGGTTTGAACTGCATACGTCTACTCATACACCTATTTCATTCTTCAGTAAATGTACAGTCTAGGCTTTGTATCTGCAAATCAAACCAATCTGTAGTTGGTTGAATCTGAAGATGTGAAACCTGAAGATATGAAACATTTTTTTCATGGATCACGCTAATGGTATTTCATTTAATTTCTCATCACCAAAACCAAGGTCATGTAGATTTTTATGTGATGTTTTATTCAAGAAAATTCATAGCTTTGGACTTTACATTTAGGTGCATGATCCATTCAGAGCTCATTTTTATGAAAGGTCAGTGTCTGGGTTCATTTTTTGGCTTGTGAATGATCAGTTGTTTTAGCACCATCTTTTATTATTTTTCCCTTGAATTCTTCACTTCTTTGTAAAAAAAAATATCACTTGACTATGTTTGTGTGCGTCTATTTCAGAGCTCTGTGTTCTGCTCCATTGAACTGTGCCTATTCTGTGGCCAATATCACACTATCTTAATTGCAGCAAACTTACGTAAGCCTTAAAATTTGATAGTGTGAGTTTTGTTTCTAGGTTTGTTCTTCCTCTTCAGTATTGTGTTGGCTCTTCTAGGGCTTTTGCTTTTCCATATAAAGTTTAAAATCAGTTTGTTGATTTCTACAAAATAGCTTGCTGGGATTTTATACTTTAAATATACAGACAAAGTTAGATTGGACTGCCATCTTTTAAGATTGGGTCTTCAAATCTATAAACATTAAATGTTTTTCCATTTATTTAGATCCTCTTAGATTTCTTTCATTAAAGTTATGTACTGTTATAGAAATAGTTCTTATAATATTTTGTTAAACTTATACCTAACTTTAATTTTCTTGGTGCTATTGTAAATGCTATTGTTATTTTAAATTATAATTTTTATTGCTGGTTGTGATAAGTATAATGATGGCTTTCCAAAGATACCCATGTTCTGATGTTCACTTCAGACTTATGAGTATTTAACCTTACATTACACAGTTGACTTTGAAGATATGCTAAATCTAAGAATCTTCAGATTTGGAAATTATCCTGGATTAGTTGACAGGCCCAATGTAGTCATTAAGATACTTTGATTCAAATGCTATTTAGATGTTGTTTAATCTCCATGTATTTTGTGATTTTCCAGTATATAAGTGTTATTGATAGCTACTGTTTATATTATATAGTTTAATTCCTTTTGGTCTGAGATCAGCGGTTGTATGATTTCTTTTTTTTTATGGCCCAGAATGTGGCTTAACTTGGTGAATGTTTCATGTGAGCTTGAGAAGAATGTATATTCTTCTGTTAATGAATGAAGTAGTCTATGGATGTCCATTATATTCAGTTGAAATTGGTGTTGTTTTTGAGTTCAACTGTGCCCTTTTTCTGTGCCACTGGAGTGGCAGCTGCATGCTGCTGGAGCAACTATGTGATACCCAACGTCCAAGGGCAAAGGAGAAGCCCAGCAAGATGGTAGGGGGTGTGTGATATCATGTTTAGAATCAAACCCCATACCTGCCAGAGATGCTCAGAGGGCTCAAACATAGCTTGTGCACACCAGGACCCAGAGACGCCACAGAGACTGAGACAGCACTGTGTTTGGGTGTCTCCTGAGAGGTACGGGTCAGACTTGCCTGTGAGTGTCCAGGAGTCCTTGGTGGAGGTGTGGGTCGGCGGTGGCCTGCTGCAGGGTTGGGGGTATTGAATAGCAGTGCCTGCATGGGACATTTTGAAGGTGATCATCATTATCTTCATTACCTCCAGCATAGTGTGGCCTCAGGTCAAATAACAGGGAGGGAATATAGCCCCACCCTTAAACAGAAAATTGGATTAAAGATTTACTGAGGATGGCCCTGACACAACTGAGCAACTGAACTGAACTGAAATGAGGATGGCCCCGCCCATCAGAACAAGACCCAGTTTCCCCCTAATGTGGTCCACTGGAGAAGGAAATGGCAAACCACTTCAGTAGTCTTACCTTGAGAACCCCATGAACAGTATGAAAAGGCAAAATGATAGGATACTGAAGGAGAAACTCCCCAGGTCAATAGGTGCCCAGTATGCTACTGGAGATCAGTGGAGAAATAACTCCAGAAAGAATGAAGGGATGGAGCCAAAGCATAAACAATCCCCAGCTGTGGATGTGACTGGTGATAGAAGCAAGGTCCGATGCTGTAAAGAGCAATATTGCATAGGAACCTGGAATGTCAGGTCCATGAATCAAGGCAAATTGGAAGTGGTCAAACAAGAGATGGCAAGAGTGAATGTCGACATTCTAGGAATCAGCGAACTCAAATGGACTGGAATGGGTGAATTTAATTCAGAATACCATTATATCTACTACTGCAGGCAGGAATCCCTCAGAAGAAATGGAGTAGCCATCATGGTCAACAAAAGAGTCCGAAATGCAGTACTTGGATACAATCTCAAAAACGACAGAATGATCTCTGTTCGTTTCCAAGGCAAACCATTCAATATCACAGTAATCCAAGTCTGTGCCCCAACCAGTAACGCTGAAGAAGCTGAAGTTGAATGGTTCTATGAAGACCTACAAGACCTTTTAGAACTAACACCCAAAAAAGATGTCCTTTTCATTATAGGGGACTGGAATGCAAAAGTAGGAAGTCAAGAAACACCTGGAGTAACAGACAAATTTCCCTTGGAATACGGAATGAAGCAGGGCAAAGACTAATAGAGTTTTGCCAAGAAAATGCACTGGTCATAACACCCTCTTCCAACAACACAAGAGAAGACTCTATACATGGACATCACCAGATGGTCAACACCGAAATGAGATTGATTATATTCTTTACAGCCAAAGATGGAGAAGCTCTATACAGTCAGCAAAAACAAGATCAGGAGCTGACTGTGGCTCAGACCATGAACTCCTTATTGCCAAATTCAGACTGAAATTGAAGAAAGTAGGGGAAACCACTAGACCATTCAGGTATGACCTGAATCAAATCCTTTATGATTATACAGTGGAAGTGAGAAATAGATTTAAGGGCCTACACCATCACCCTAATACCAAAACCTGACAAAGATCCCACAAAAAAAGAAAACTACAGGCCAATATCACTGATGAACATAGATGCAAAAATCCTTAACAAAATTCTAGCAATCAGAATCCAACAACACATTAAAAAGATCATACACCATGACCAAGTGGGCTTTATCCCAGGGATGCAAGGATTCTTCAATATCCGCATATCAATCAGTGTAATACACCACATTAACAAATTGAAAAATAAAAACCATATGATTATCTCAATAGATGCAGAGAAAGCCTTTGACAAAATTTAACATCCATTTATGATAAAAACTCTCCAGAAAGCAGGAATAGAAGGAACATACCTCAACATAATAAAAGCTATATATGACAAACCCACAGCAAACATTATCCTCAGTGGTGAAAAATTGAAAGCATTTCCTCTAAAGACAGGAACAAGACAAGGGTGCCCACTTTCACCATTACTATTCAACATAGTTTTGGAAGTTTTGGCCACAGCAATCAGAGAAGAAAAAGAAATAAAAGGAATCCAAACTGGAAAAGAAGTAAAACTCTCACTGTTTGCAGATGACATGATCCTCTACATAGAAAACCCTAAAGACTCCACCAGAAAATTACTAGAACTAATCAATGACTATAGTAAAGTTGCAGGGTATAAAATCAACACACAGAAATCCCTTGCATTCCTATACACTAATAATGAGAAAACAGAAAGAGAAATTAAGGAAACAATTCCATTCACCATTGCAACGGAAAGAATAAAATACTTAGGAATATATCTACCTAAAGAAACTAAAGATCTATACATATAAAACTATAAAACACTAGTGAAAGAAATCAAAGAGGCCACTAATAGATGGAGAAATATACCATGTTCATGGACTGGAAGAATCAATATAGTGAAAATGAGTATACTACCCAAAGCAATTTATAGATTCAATGCAATCCCTATCAAGCTACCAACAGTATTCTTCACAGAGCTAGAACAAATAATTTCACAACTTGCATGGAAATACAAAAAACCTCGAATAGCCAAAGCGATCTTGAGAAAGAAGAATGGAACTGGAGGAATCAACCTACCTGACTTCAGGCTCTACTACAAAGCCACAGTTATCAAGACAGTATGGTACTGGCACAAAGACAGAAATATACATCAATGGAACAAAATAGAAAGCCCAGAGATAAATCCATGCACATATGGACACCTTATCTTTGACAAAGGAGGCAAGAATATACAATGGATTAAAGACAATCTCTTTAACAAGTGGTGCTAGGAAATCTGGTCAACCACTTGTAAAAGAATGAAACTAGAGCACTTTCTAACACCATACACAAAAATAAACTCAAAATGGATTAAAGATCTCAATGTAGGACCAGAAACTATAAAACTCCTAGAGGAGAACATAGGCAAAACACTCTCTGACATACATCTGACATACATACATAGAGGAGTAGGATCCTCTATGACCCACCTCCCAGAATATTGGAAATAAAAGCAAAAATAAATGGGACCTAATTAACCTTAAAAGCTTCTGCACATCAAAGGAAACTATTAGCAAGGTGAAAAGACAGCCTTCAGAATGGGAGAAAATAATAGCAAATGAAGCAACTGACAAACAACTAATCTCAAAAATATACAAGCAACTCCTACAGCTCAACTCCAGAAAAATAAATGACCCAATCCAAAAATGGGCCAAAGAACTAAATAGACATTTCTCCAAAGAAGACATACAGATGGCTAACAAACACATGAAAAGATGCTCAACATCACTCATTATCAGAGAAGTGCAAATCAAAACCACTATGAGGTACCATTTCACACCAGTCAGAATGGCTGCAATCCAAAAGTCTACAAATAATAAATGCTGGAGAGGGTGTGGAGAAAAGGGAACCCTCTTACACTGTTGGTGGGAATGGAAACTAGCACAGCCACTATGGAGAACAGTGTGGAGATTCCTTAAAAAACTGGAAATAGAACTGCTTCATGACCCAGCAATCCCATTGCTGGGCATACACACTGAGGAAACCAGAAGGGAAAGAGACACATGTACCCCAATGTTCATCGCAGCACTGTTTATAATAGCCAGGACATGGAAGCAACCTAGATGTCCATCAGCAGATGAATGGATAAGAAAGCAGTGGTACATATACACAATGGAGTATTACTCAGCCATTAAAAAGAATACATTTGAATCAGTTCTAATGAGGTGGATGAAACTGGAGCCTATTATACAGAGTGAAGTAAGCCAGAAAGAAAAACACCAATACAGTATACTAACACATATATATGGAATTTAGAAAGATGGTAACAATAACCCTGTGTACAAGACAGCAAAAGAGACACTGATGTATAGAACAGTCTTATGGACTCTGTGGGAGAGGGACAGGGTGGGAAGATTTGGGAGAATGGCATTGAAACATGTATAATATCATGTATGAAACGAGTTGCCAGTCCAGGTTCGATGCACAATACTGGATGCTTGGGGCTAGTGCACTGGGACGACCCAGAGGGATAGTATGGGGAGGGAGGAGGGAGGAGGGTTCAGGATGGGGAACACATGTATACCTGTGGCAGATTCATTTTGATATTTGGCAAAACTAATACAATTATGTAAAGTTTAAAAATAAAATAAAATTAAAAAAATTAAAAATAAAAAGCAAAAAAAAAAAAAAGATTTAAGGGCCTAGGTCTGATAGATAGACTGCCTGATCAACTATGGAATGAGGTTCGTGACATTGTACAGGAGACAGGGATCAAGACCATTCCCATAGAAAAGAAATGCAAAAAAGCAAAATGGCTGTCTGGGGAGGCCTTATAAATAGCTGTGAAAAGAAGAGAAGCGAAAAGCAAAGGAGAAAAGGAAACATATAAACATCTGAATGCAGAGTTCCAAAGAATAGGAAGAAGAGATAAGAAAGCCTTCTTCAGTGATCAATGCAAAGAAATAGAGGAAAACAACAGAATAGGAAAGACTAGGGGTCTCTTCAAGAAAATCAGAGATACCAAAGGAACATTTCATGCAAAGATGAGCTCCATAAAGGACAGAAATGGTATGGATCTAACAGAAGCAGAAGATATTAAGAAGAGATGGCAAGAATAAACAGAAGAACTGTACAAAAAAGATCTTCACGACCCAGATAATCACGATGGTGTGATCACTGACCTAGAGCCAGACATCCTGGAATGTGAAGTCAAGTGGGCCTTAGAAAGCATCACTACAAACAAAGCTAGTGGAGGTGATGGAATTCCAGTTGAGCTATTCCAAATCCTCAAAGATGATGTTGTGAAAGTGCTGCACTCAATATGCCAACAAATTTGGAAAACTCAGCAGTGGCCACAGGACTGGAAAAGGTCAGTTTTCATTCCAATCCCAAAGAAAGGCAATGCCAAAGAATGCTTAAACTACTGCACAATTGCACTCATCTCACATGCTAGTAAAGTAATGCTCAAAATTCTCCAAGCCAGGCTTCAGCAATACGTGAACCGTGAACTTCCTGATGTTCAAGCTGGTTTTAGAAAAGGCAGAGGAACCAGAGATCAAATTGCCATCATTCACTGAATCATGGAAAAGGCAAGAGAGTTCCAGAAAAACATCTACTTCTGCTTTATTGACTATGCCAAAGCCTTTGACTGTGTGGATCACAATCAACTGTGGAAAATTATTCAAGAGATGGGAATACCAGACCACCTGATCTGCCTCTTGAGAAATTTGTATGCAGGTCAGGAAGCGACAGTTAGAACTGGACATGGAACAACAGACTGGTTCCAAATAGGAAAAGGAGTATGTCAAGGCTGTATATTGTCACCCTGTTTATTTAACTTATATGCAGAGTACATCATGAGAAACGCTGGACTGGAAGAAACACAAGCTGGAATCAAGATTGCCAGGAGAAATATCAATAACCTCAGATATGCAGATGACACCACCCTTATGGCAGAAAGTGAAGAGGAACTAAAAAGCCTCTTGATGAAAGTGAAAGAGGAGAGTGAAAAACTGGGCTTAAAGCTCAACATTCAGAAAATAAAGTTCATGGCATCCGGTCCCACCACTTCATGGGAAATAGATGGGGAAACAGTGGAAACAGTGTCAGACTTTATTTTTCTGGGCTCCAAAATCACTGCAGATGGTGACTGCAGCCATGAAATTAAAAGACGCTTACTCCTTGGAAGGAAAGTTATGACCAACCTAGATAGCATATTCAAAAGCAGAGACATTACTTTACCAACAAAGGTTCATCTAGTCAAGCTATGGTTTTTCCTGTGGTCATGTATGGATGTGAGATTTGGACTGTGAAGAAGGCTGAGTGCTGAAGAGTTGATGTTTTTGAACTGTGGTGTTGGAGAAGACTCTTGAGAGTCCCTTGGACTGCAAGGAGATCCAACCAGTCCATTCTGAAGGAGATCAGCCCTGGGATTTCTTTGGAAGGAATGATGCTAAAGCTGAAACTCCAGTACAGTGGCCACCTCATGAGAAGAGTTGACCAATTGGAAAAGACTCTAATGCTGGGAGGAATTGCGGGCAGGAGGAGAAGGGGACGACAGAGGATGAGATGGCTGGCTGGCTTCACTGACTCGATGGATGTGAGGTGAGTGAACTCCGGGAGTTGGTGATGGACAGGGAGGCCTGGCGTGCTGCGATTCATGGGGTCGCAAAGAGTCAGACACGACTGAGCGACTGATCTGATCTGATGTGATCTGATCTGGAAGCTTCCTTAAGCCTCTCCATCAGAGGGCAGATAGAATGAAAACCACAATCACAGAAAACTAACCAGTCTAATCATATGGACCACAGCCTTGTCTAACTCAATGAAACTATGATCCATTACTTGTAGGGCCACCCAAGACAGATGGGTCATGGTGGAGAGTTCTAACAAAACGTGATCCACTGGAGAAGGGAATGGCAAACCACTTCAGTATTCTTTCCTTGAGAATCCCATGAACAGCATGAAAAGGCAAAAAGATAGGACACTGAAAGATGAACTCTCTAGGTCAGTAGGTGCCCAATATGTTAC
Organism: Bos javanicus; assembly: GCF_032452875.1. NCBI lineage: Eukaryota > Metazoa > Chordata > Mammalia > Artiodactyla > Bovidae > Bos > Bos javanicus. The sequence goes on from NC_083868.1 coordinate 90,532,915, forward strand.
TGGAGATCAGTGGACAACTAACTTCAGAAAGAATGAAGAGATGGAACCAAAGCAAAAACAACACTCAGTTGTGGATCTGACTGGTGATGGAAGTAAAGTCTGATGCTGTAAAGAGCAATATTGGATAGGAAACTGGAATGTCAGGTCCATGAATCAAGGCAAATTAGAAGTGGTCAAACAGAAGATGGCAAGAGTGAATGTCGACATTCTAGGAATCAGCAAACTCAAATGAACTGGAATGGGTGAATTTAACTCAGATGACCATTATATCTACTACTGTGGGCAGGAATCCTTCAGAAGAAATGGAGTGGCCATCATGGTCAACATAAGAGTCTGAAATGCAGTACTTGGATGCAATTTCAAAAACGACAGAATGATCTCTGTTCGTTTCCAAGGCAAACCATTCAATATCACAGTAATCCAAGTCTGTGCCCCAACCAGTAACGCTGAAGAAGCTGAAGTTGAATGGTTCTATGAAGACCTACAAGACCTTTTAGAACTAACACCCAAAAAAGATGTCCTTTTCATTATAGGGGACTGGAATGCAAAAGTAGGAAGTCAAGAAACACCTGGAGTAACAGACAAATTTGGCCTTGGAGTACAGAATGAAGCAGGGCAAAGGCTAATAGAGTTTTGCCAAAAGAACGCACTGGTCATAGCAAACACCCACTTCCAGCAATACAAGAGAAGACTCTACATATGGACATCATCAGATGGTCAACACCAAAATGAGATTGATTATATTCTTTACAGCCAAAGATGGAGAAGCTCTATACAGTCAGCAAAAACAAGATCAGGAGCTGACTGTGGCTCAGATCATAAACTCCTTATTGCCAAATTAAGACTGAAATTGAAGAAAGTAGGGAAAGCCACTAGACCATTCAGGTATGACCTAAATCAAATTCCTTATTATTATATAGTGGAAATGACAAATAGATTCAAGGGATTAGATCTGATAGAGTGCCTAAAGAACTATGGATGGAGTTTTGAGACATTGTATAGGAGGCAGTGATCAAGACTATCCCCAAGAAAAAGAAATGCAAAAAGGCAAAATGGTTGTCTGAGGAGGCCTTACAAACAGCTATGAAAAAAAGAGAAGTGAAAGGCAAAGGAAAAAAGGAACGATAACCCATTTGAATACAGAATTCCAAAGAATAACAAGGAGAGATAAGAAAGCATTCCTTAGCAATCAGTGCAAAGAAATGGAGGAAAACAACAGAATGGGAAAGACTACAGATCTCTTCAAGAAAATTAGAGATACCAAGGGAACATTTCATGCACAGATGGGCTCGATAAAGGACAGAAATGGTAGGGACCTAACAGAAGCAGAAGATATTAAGAAGAGGTGGCAAGAATACACAGAAGAACTACAAAAAAGATCTTCACAACCCAGATAATCACGATGGTGTGATCACTCACCTAGAGCCAGACATCCTGGAATGTGAAGTCAAGTGGGCCTTAGGAAGCATCACTAAGAACAAAGCTAGTGGAGGTGACGGAATTCCAGTTGAGCTATTTCAAATTCTAAAAGATAATGCTGTGAAAGTGTTGCACTCAACATGCCAGCAAATTTGGAAAACTCAGTAGTGGCCACAGGACTGGAAAAGGTCAATTTTCCTTCCAATTGCAAATAAGGCCAATGCCAAAGAATGTTCAAACTACCGTACAATTGCACTCATCTCACATGCTAGTAAAGTAATGCTCAAAATTCTCCAAGCCAGGCTTCAACCATGAACCATGAACTTCTAGATGTTTAAGCTTGTCTTAGAAAAGGCAAAGGAACCAGAAATCAAATTGCCAACATTTGTAGGATCATCAAAAAAGCAAGAGAGTTCCAGGAAAACATCTACTTCTGCTTTATTGACTATGCCAAAGCCTTTGACTTTGTGGATCACAGCAGACTGTGGAGAATTCTTCAAGAGATGGGAATACCAGACCATCTGACCTGCCTCCTGATAAATCTGAATGCAGGTCAAGAAGCAGCATGGAACAAGCTAGATATGGAACAATAAATTGGTTCTAAATTGGGAAAGGAGTACGTCAAGTCTGTATATTGTCACCCTGGTTATTACTTATATGCAGAGTACATCATGAGAAATGGAGGCCTGGATGAAGCAACAATCAGGAATCAAGATTGCCAGGAGGAATATCAGTAACCTCAGATATACAGATGACACCACCCTTATGGCAGAAAGCAAAGAAGAACTAAAGAACTTCTTGATGAAAGTGAAAGAGGAGAGTGAAAAAGTTGGCTTAAAACTCAACATTCAGAAAACTAAGATCATGGCATCTGGTCCCATCACTTCATGGCAAATAAATGGGGAAACAGAGGAAGCAGTGACAGACTTTTCTGGGCTCCAAAATCACTGCAGATGGTGACTGCAGCTATGAAATTAAAAGATGCTTGCTCCTTGCAAGAAAAGCTATGACCAACCTAGACAGCATATTAAAAAGCAGAGACATTGCCAACAAAGGTCTCTCTAGTTAAAGCTATACTACTTTATATACTATTGGCTTTTCCAGTAGGCATGTATGGATGTGAGAGTTGGACTATAAAGGAAGCTGAGCATTGAAGAATTGATGCTTTTGAACTGTGATTTTGGAGAAGACTCTTGAGAGTCCCTTGGACTGCAAGGAGATCTAACCAGTCAATCCTAAAGGAAATCAATCCTGAATCTTCATTGAAAGGACTGATGCTTAAGCTGAAACTCCAATACTTTGGCCACCTAATGTGAAGCACTGACTCATTTGAAAAGACCCTGATGCTGGGAAAGATTGAATGCAGGAGGAGAAGGGGACAACAGAGGATGAGATAGTTGGATGGCATCATCGGCTCAATGGACATGAGTTTGTGTAAATTCTGGGAGGTGGTGATGGACATGGAGGCGTGGTGTCCTGCAGTACATTGGATCTCAAAGAGTTGGACACAACTAAGTGACTGAACTGAACTGATGTGCTTACTTACTTTTTGCCTTCTGGATCTATTTCCAATAGAGGGATATTGAAGTTTCCAGTTATCTCCTTGCACTTCTAAGTCTTTGCTTCGCGTACCTTGATGCTCTGTTATTAGGCATGTACATGTCAAAATTTCTATGTCTTCTTACAGAATTAAACTTTTTATCATAAATGATGCTTTTCTATATCTGTGATAACTCTCCTTGCTTCCAAGTTTGCTTTGTCTGAAATGAATATATCTCTTCTTGATTTCCTTTAATTATTGCTATCATGGTGTATTTTTCTCCATCCATTTAGGTTTAATCTATATGTGTCTTAATATTTAAAGTAAGTTTCTTATAGACAACATACAGTTGAGTCTTGTTTTTTGATCCACTCTGACATTCTCTGTCTTTTCATTGGTGCTACTGGAAATCTCTGTCATGGAAGTGAACTAAAGTATATAAGATCACAAATTAAGCATCCTTGTATTAGGAATTCAGGGGTTAAGGTCCAGTGGTTCTGTGGATTTGAGGAGTGTACATATTTATTTTTTACTAATCTAAAACTGAAATTTAGCATTTCTGTTTGTTATAAAATAAGCAACAAACCACAACAGAACTGGCAGTACCTGTGGCATTGATATCTATAGAACTCACACATATTTTTATATCACATTCCCAGTTTTTACATCATGAGAAACGCTGGACTGGAAGAAACACAAGCTGGAATCAAGATTGCTGGGAGAAATATCAATATTTCTCAGATATTATCAATAAATCTCAGATACGCAGATGACACCACCCTTATGGCAGAAAGTGAAGAGGAACTAAAAAGCCTCTTGATGAAAGTGAAAGTAAAAGTGGAGAGTGAAAAAGTTGGCTTAAAGCTCAACATTCAGAAAACGAAGATCATGGCATCCGGTCCCACCACTTCATGGGAAATAGATGGGGAAACAGTGGAAACAGTGTCAGACTTTCTTTTTCTGGGCTCCAAAATCACTGCAGATGGTGACTGCAGCCATGAAATTAAAAGACGCTTACTTCTTGGAAGGAAAGTTATGACCAGCCTAGATAGTATATTGAAAACCAGAGACTATTTTGCCAACAAAGATCCGTCTAGTCAAGGCTATGGTTTTTCCTGTGGTCATGTATGGATGTGAGAGTTGGACTGTGAAGAAGGCTGGGTGCCGAAGAATTGATGCTTTTGAACTGTGGTGTTGGAGAAGACTCTTGAGAGTCCCTTGGACTGCAAGGAGATCCAACCAGTCCATTCTGAAGGAGATCAGCCCTGGGATTTCTTTGGAAGGAATGATGCTAAAGCTGAAACTCCAGTACTTTGGCCACCTCATGAGAAGAGTTGACTCATCGGAAAAGACTCTGATGCTGGGAGGGATTGGGGGCAGGAAGAGAAGGGGATGACAGACGATGAGATGGCTAGATGGCATCACTGACTCGATGGACATGAGTCTGAGTGAACTCCGGGAGTTGGTGATGGACAGGGAGGCCTGGCATGCTGCGATTCATGGGGTCGCAAAGAGTCGGTCATGACTGAGCGACTGAACTGAACTGAACTGAGACTCAAAACTTGATTCTGTTATTTATTGCATCAGTGAAGAAGCACATATGTAACCATGTCAAAAATTTGTTTTAAAACTCTTTATGAGCTATATTTAGATGTAATTGATTCCCTTTTAAAATCCTATTTTTATTTTATAGAACAAAAATTATACTGAGGGGGTATGGTAAGCAGAATAATGGTCCCCCAAAATGTCTCTACCCTAATTTTTTATACTTGTGAAGTTGTTATCTTACATAACAAAAGGGACTTTGCAATATATGGTTACAGTTAAGGACTCTGAAATGGGGAGATTGTCCCAGATTATCCACATGGGTCCAGTCTAACCATACAAGTCCTTAAAAGTGGAAGAGATAGAAAGAATATTGGGTTAGACAGATGCGACCTGAGGGCTGGACCTACTGTTGCTGTCATTGAAAGTGGAGAAAGGCAACCATGAATGAAAGAATATCGTGGGAAAGATCCTCAGCTTCAGGCAGCAAAGAAAGGGAATTGTGGTCCTAAAACTGCAAGGAACTGAAACCTGCCAACTGTCCAAATGGGGAGGAAGCAGATTATCTCCTAGAATCGGCACAAATTAATTTTAGTCTAGTTAGACCCATACAGGACTTCTGACCTAGAAAACTGTAATAAAACATCTGATGTTTTAAGTCATTAAGTTTGTGATAATTTGTTACAGCAGCATTAGGAAACTAATGCAGAAAGAATCTCCATGCTTCATCAACATTCTGCTGGTGTTCAGGATACATAAAGGTTAAAAATTGTGCTGTAGTTTACCTCAATGTCACAGTTCCAAAGTCTTTTGAAAGGTGAAAATCATGGAATAAAATAACTGATGGTGCTTAAGACACTCCAAATTTTGGTACTGAAAATGATAATTACACCTATGCTAATAAAGCAAAATGTCTGAACTCACTTTCTTCCTTACCCCTTCCAGTTTGGTTTCTTTATTTTCTAACCCCAGGTCTGTGCCTAATTATTATTACAATTCAATTCCCCCCAGATATTGTGCTGTATATATAAACCTAAGCATCCAGCTTAAGAATAGCTTTTAAGAAATTGATTGCCACAAGCAATCAGTTGAATATAAACTTATATTTGAAGAATGCATATGGATGGGAAGATTGTGCCAGAAAAATCTAATGAGGAAAATGATGTATTAGAAATACAGAAGAGTAATGGCTTGTTCTGAGTTTGCTTCTCAGGTCGGAATAAATTGCATTTTGTTATAATCTCAATATCCCTTGGTAAGAGTAACTATAAAAATGTATATTGGTGCTAAAGCAGCATCACCGTGTACTCTTTATGAGAATGCATTTTTTTTAGAGCAATAATCAGAGGACCATGAAACTCTTTAGATAGCCATTAAAATTAGGGAGTGGTAGAAATCTAACTTATAAGGCTGTAGGAATATTGCAGTATTCCTACCAGATAACAGAAAAGTAGATAGGCAGTTATGTGAGAGGAAACAATTCTTGAAACATGGATCATTGACATTTTTTAATGTACTTTTTAATTAGCACCTTTCTTTCTTATAGTTTACCAAACTGTATTATATTTTTTATTCATAGCTTTTCATTCCTAGGGTTGTTCAACTCAGCGCCTATAAGAAAACAATATTTTCCTTTTAAGTATTTGCTCCTCAAATTGGCAAGGTTTTAGGTGAGAAAAGATGACATGCCATTAAAACTGACAGTTTGTCATCTTTCAATCAGTTCTTATCTGAGGGTAAAATTCCATTCATTGTACATGATCCAGGTGAAGACCTACTTCTTTTAGATATTTTACTGCTTTATCCCTCTGTGGATCTCTCTTTCTCTGAAAATCTCACAGTGTTTATCATACATAAATGTTACTGTGTTGCAAGCATTCCTTCATTCATTCCTTCAGCCAATCAGGCATTCAATACTATTTGAATATCTGATGTGTGCTTGTCTCAGCGCTCTGCAGATGGGAGGGTGAATGGGAGCCTGACCACGTCCTCAATCTAAAAGGGAGCCTTATGTGAAAATAGATAATTACAGTATGCTGTGATAGCGGGTAATAGAACCTGGAAGAGCCTATCACGTATTGACAATTATATGTTTTTGAAGATATATCTTCTCTTTAGCTAAAGTGTTTTTTGCTTTATCTCCTAGTATTTCTTATACTTATCTGCACAAAATCCCTGTTAATTAAGCCTTGGTAAAAAGTTGTTTCTCTTTGCTCTTATTTTTCTGTATTGTTCTAACTCCTTTCTGTGCACAGTGAGAAGACATTTCTTATTAGTCATCCCAGTACTATTATTTTGAGTAAGAAGAGGATGGTGGTTAAAAAAAATACAGGCTCTGGAGTCAGATTGTCAGGATTTAAACCCTGACTAGGCCTCTGGGTATCTTTTTAACACTAGGTAAGCTATGTAAGGGGCTTCCCAGGTGTCTCAAAGGTAAAGAATCTGCCTGCCAATGCAGGAGATGTGGATTCAATCCCTGGGTTGGCAAGATCCCCTGGAGGAGGAAATGGAAACCCACTCCAGTATTTTTGCCTGGAGGGGCTACAGACCATGGGTTACAAAGAGTTAGACACGAATGGATGACTGAGCATGCATGCAAGCTATGTAAATCCTCAGTGCTCACATTTCCTCATCTATGTATGGGCAGTGCTTAGACACATTGTAGGTGTTGTTAATGTGCAACAGTTTGAGACGGCTGCTGGGGAGACCATACTCAATATCTGCCTTTAAATTATACTGTGCTGGTATTCCGCATTTACTCTGTGGGAGTTTCATATAGTTTTGCTTTTTCCTGTCAATGCTGTGGCACCACATTGCGTGAAGTTCAACTATGATATTGGTGTTCTAAAATAATAGCATGCCATTTAGTATTCACGCTGACGGAATTTGTTGTTAAGGATCACACACAGGGATGTCAAGATAAGGCAGAATTCGGAACAGTGCCTGTCCTGTGCTGGTCAGGAGCCCTGTTACAGGTATCACCTTCTTGCATTCCCACAGGCTGAACTCTGAGAACCACAGGACAGCCAGGCTCCAGTGGGGCCAACTTGAAGGAAAGTCAGACAGCCAGAATTCTCAGTGTGATGGGAATCGTGTGAGGAGTCATGAGACCTAGATATGGGATATATGATTCTGTAGTTAAGGATGTGAGCATGCTTCCTTTTAACTGTCTTAATCCCTCAGAAAGATTTGAAAATAAACTGAGCGCTGGTTTGTTATTTTTCCCTTATGGTTCTCTGTATGTCTTTTAAACAAGCACAATGGCTTTACAAATCCATTCTCTTGTAATGTTTATTTCTCGTCTATTTGGGAAATATCTGGAGTCTCACAGTGGTACTTGTGGCACCCCATCACATCTCTCCTCCTCCCAGAATTAAAAAGAGAGAAAAGCACCTGTGTACATCTGAAGCTGTGTCAGATTCTGACACAACTCAGCGTCTGCAAATGTTATGGGATGGTGTGCAGATAGACGCCGAGGGGCATTTGTCAAGCCAGGTGAAATGCTATTCAACCGAGACCCTCATTTCCAACTCACTGCTGTGGAGAAGGCGATGGCACCCCACTCTAGCACTCTTGCCTGGAAAATCCCATGGATGGAGGAGCCTGGTGGGCTGCAGTCCATGGGGTCGCTAAGAGTCGGACACTGAGTGACTTCACTTTCACTTTTCACTTTCATGCATTGGAGAAGGACATGGCAACTCACTCCAGTGTTCTTGCCTGGAGAATCCCAGGGACGCGGAAGCCTGGTTGGGCTGCTGTCTCTGGGGTCGCACAGAGTCGGACACGACTGAAGCGACTTAGCAGCAGCTGTGGAATTGCCTTGGGAATCATTGTGAGTGAGCATGGTTTGGATAGGGCGGTGGCCTGGCCATTGGAAAAAGAGTCAGAATAAACAGCAGCTAGGTAGTACAAGTGCCAGCTGTCTGTTTAAGTAATGCTCTGTAAACGTCTACAGGTAGCTGGGCTAAACTCGAGAATCTCGTTTTATTCACGGCTGCTAACCACTGCTCCGTACCACCAAACTGTGGAGAGAAGCCTTTGGGGTTTTGCTTTTAAAAATCTGTGTCTCCTCTCTTCCCCAACCACTGCCAAAGTTTTTTGCATATTATCTCTGGCTTTTTTCACATTTGTTATATTATTAGATTTCTTTTATTATTTACAAGTCATAAATGAATCTGGAGTCTTTTAAATATTTATATACATTATATAAATGCATGTAAATACATTAGGTCTGTTTCCTAGACAAAGCACTTATTTTTCAATCTGAGTAACTCTAGCTTGCAGCACTCTAAGTTCTAACCTCAATTTCATATTTTCTAATTGAAGTCTTCTGTATAAAGAAAACAAAAGAGAGAAAACATTTTTTAAGGTGTTCCCAGGTGGAGCCTGGATAGTAGGGATGTGCAGGTGTTCACACATATTTGCCTAAATTAGAAAAACATGTTATACACTCTTGTTTTTGAAGGAAAATGAAGAGTTACTTTTTTATGTTTCAGGAAGAGAGGACTGGAGTGACTAATCTTTGCTAATGGAAGATCTGCATTATCACACACACTGGGGAACTTAGCCGCCAGATTTCAGTGGCTAGTGGACCTTTTCTCTATGGTCCTTGAATCTCTGACCTCTTTCTTGGCTCTGGAGGATTATGCTGTGGTTTTCCTCCTACTTCTCAGTGCTTTTCTGTCTTTCTGGGTGGCTTGTCCACTTGTGTTCACTTTCTTCTTTTATGCTACCCTCAGTTTTCACTCTCAGGTTGTTCTTTTTCCAATATGTCATCAATATTAACTGTATCTATACTGTGGTTTCAAAGCTCAGTTTTAGATCTCTTGCCCTAACATCTCTCTTGAGCTCTGAGTCTATATTTTCACATACTTGATGGAATTTCCACCTCACACCCACCCAGTCTAACACTGGGCTCACATCTACACTCTTTGCTTTGACATTTTTGTACCAAAGTTGTTATCCCAGGTACTTAGGGCCCAGAGATCTTTGCTAAGCTTTCTATGGTTTATCTTGACTTGTGCTCCATTACATAAAAATGATTTAAATTATAAGAAAACATTATTTTAATTTTTCCTATGTAAGTCTGAGTTCAAAGGTTTTTTGTTGTTAAATTTTTAACAACTCAGTGTCTAAAAATTTTTGTTTGTTATGAGCTTTTATGAAAAACTGCAAAGTACTTTAAAATACACGTGTTCTAAATTCCTGAAAAGGTCTTAGAGGTCATTTAGAGAAATTGTTTATTATATTATACAAACAGTATGATGCAGATAGAAGTTATGTGTATTTCCAGGCCATTTGTGAGGCTATGCATCTGCTAAATCGGAGAAGGCAATGGCACCCCACTCCAGTACTCTTCCCTAGAAAATCCCATGGATGGAGGAGCCTGGTAGGCTGCAGTCCATGGGGTCGTTAAGAGTTGGACACGACTGAACGACTTCACTTTCACTTTTCACTTTCCTGCCTTGGAGAAGGAAATGGTAACCCATTCCAGTGTTCTTCCCTGGAGAATCCCAGGGACAGGGGAGCCTGGTGGGCTGCCATCTATGGGGTCGCACAGAGTCGGACACGACTGAAGCGACTTAGCAGCAGCAGCAGCAGCACCAGCATCTGTTAAATATAATCAGAAAAGTGTGACTGCTGACTAATGACATTTTCTACATTTTTCTAGGTATGTTCACATCCATTTCTTTTTCATAACTTTTCAGATCTTCAGACCTATGACAGTAACACCTGGGAATTTCATGTTTTATATTTGTAAAAGTTCACATTCAAAAGTTTGAACTTATTTTTTATCTGACTCAAGTATATTGATTCATCCAGGGACCTTGAGTATGTGTCTTTGGGTCTCTTCACTGTGGATAGAGTTACAGTCTCAGACCCTGTCATGTGGCTTGTCCACTTTTGCAATAATTAACCCAAGAATAATCATAAGTTAATGGACTTTAGCAGCAACATAAATTATCTTAGTTCAACAATTCACATATTATGATCTTGTTAAGGAAATGTTGTTCCATTTTTAGAACAACTTTATTATATGATGAAAAAGGACTGAGAAAATTTATAACTCCTAAAAGTAAGGGAAATATACTTAGATATGGGCATAGTCTTGGTGAGGGGAAGTTTCTGTCAGTAAACTAATAAAATATGATTCATTTCTCCAGACAAACATCTTTAAATAGAGAAATCAGGGAACTAAGATGGACTGGGATGGGTGAATTTAACTCAGATGACCATTATTTCTACTACTGTGGACAGGAATCCCTTAGAAGATATAGAGTAGCTATCATAGTCAACAAAAGAGTCCGAAATGCAGTACTTGGATGCAATCTCAAAAACGACAGAATGACCTCTGTTCATTTCCAAGGCAAACCATTCAATATCACGGTAATCCAAGTCTATGCCCTGACCAGTAACATTGAAGAAGCTGAAGTTGAACAGTTCTATGAAGACCTACAAGACCTTCTAGAACTAACACCCCCAAAAGATGTCCTTTTCATTATAGGGGACTGGAATGCAAAAGTAGTAAGTCAAGAAACACCTGGAGTAATAGGCAAATTTGGCCTTGGAGTACGGAATGAAGCAGGGAAAAGGCTAATAGAGTTCTGCCAAGAGAATGCACTGATCATAGCAAACACCCTCTTCCAACAATACAAGAGAAGACTCTACACATGGACATCACCAGAGGTCGACACCAAAATCAGATTGATTATATTCTTTGCAGCCAAAGATGGAGAAACTCTATATAGTCAGCAAAAACAAGACCAGGAGCTGACTGTGGCTCAGATTATGAGCTCCTATTGCCAAATTCACACTGAAATTGAAGAAAGTGAAGAAAATCAAATCCCTTATGACAATACAGTGGAAGTGAGAAATAGATTTAAGGGACTAGATCTGATAGAGTGCCTGATGAACTATGGATGGAGGTTTGTGACATTGTATAGGAGGCAGGGATCAAGACCATCCCCAAGAAAAATAAATGCAAAACAGGAAAATGGCTGTCTGAGGAGGCCTTACAAATACGTGTGAAAAGAAGGGAAGTGAAAAGCAAAGGAGAAAAGGAAAGATATATCCATCTGAATGCAGAGTTCCAAAGAATAGCAAGGAGAGATAAAGCCTTCCTCAGCGATCAATGCAAAGAAATAGAGGAAAACAATAGAATGGGAAAGACTACAGATCTCTTCAAAAATTAGAGATACCAAGGGAATATTTTATGCACAGCTGGGCTCAATAAAGGACCAAAATGGTAGGGACCTAACAGAAGCAGAAGATATTAAGAAAAGTTGGCAAGAATACACAGAAGAACTATGCAAAAAAGAGCTTCATGACCCAGATAATCACGATGGTGTAATCACTCACCTAGAGCCAGACATCCTGGAATGTAAAGTCAGGTGGGCCTTAGGAAGCATCACTACGAACAATGTTAGTGGAGGTGATGGAATTCCAGTTGAGCTATTTCAAATCCTGAAAGATGATGCTGTGAAAGTGCTGCACTAAATATGCCAGAAAATTTGGAAAACTCAGCAGTGGCCATAGGACTGGAAAAGGTCAGTTTTCATTCCAATCCCAAAGAAAGGCAATCCCAAAGAATGCTCAAACTACCACACAATTGCACTCATCTCACAAGCTAGTAAAGTAATGCTCAAAATTCTCCAAGCCAGGCTTCAGCAATACATGAACTTCCAGATGTTCAAGCTGGTTTTAGAAAAGGCAGAGGAACCAGAGATCAAATTGCCAACATCCGTTGGATCATGGAAAAAGCAAGAGAGTTCCAGAAAAACATCTATTTCTGCTTTATTGACTATGCCAAAGCCTTTGAGTGTGTGGATCATAATAAACTGTGGACAATTCTGAAAGAGATGGGAATACCAGACCACCTGCTCTGCCTCTTGAGAAACCTATATGCAGGTCAGGAAGCGACAGTTAGAACTGGACATGGAACAACAGACTGGTTCCAAATAGGAAAAGGAGCACATCAAGGCTGTATATTGTCACCTTGCTTATTTAACTTATATGCAGAGTACATCATGAGAAACGCTGGGCTGGATGAAGCACAAGCTGGAATCAAGATTGCCGGGAGAAGAATCAATAACCTCAGATATGCAGATGGCACCACCCTTATGGCAGAAAGTGAAGAAGAACTAAAGAGCCTCTTGGTGAAAGTGAAAGAGGAGAGTGAAAACGTTGGCTTAAAGCTCAACATTCAGAAAACTAAGATCATGGCATCTGGTCCCATCACTTCATGGGAAATAGATGGGGAAACAGTGGAAACAGTGGCTGACTTTATTTTTCTGGGCTCCAAAATCACTTCAGATGGTGATTGCTACCATGAAATTAAAAGACGCTTACTCCTTGCAAGGAAAGTTACGACCAACCTCAGTTCAGTTCAGTTCAGTTCAGTCGCTCAGTCGTATCCGACTATTTGTGACCCCATGAATCGCAGCATGCCAGGCCTCCCTGTCCATCACCAACTCCCGGAGTTCACCCAGACTCACATCCATCGAGTCAGTGATGCCATCCAGCCATCTCATCCTCTGTCGTCCCCTTCTCCTCCTTCCCTCAATCTTTCCCAGCATCAGAGTTTTTTCCAATGAGTCAACTCTTCGCATGAGGTGGCCAAAGTTCTGGAGTTTCAGCTTTAGCATCATTCCTTCCAATGAACACCCAGGACTGATCTCCTTTAGAATGGACTGGTTGGACCTCCTTGCAGTCCAAGGGACTCTCAAGAGTCTTCTCCAACACCACAGTTCAAAAGCATCAATTCTTCAGCGCTCAGCTTTCTTCACAGTCCAACTCTTACATCCATACATGACCACTGGAAAAACCATAGCCTTGACTAGACAGACCTTTGTTGGTAGGAAGGAATTGTAAAGACCACAATGCAGATTTTCACTTGGTTAGCCACTATGGATAAAAGATAAATGAAAGAGAATAATCATGTAATCATGACTCCTCTACAAATATGAGATGAATACACATCACACATTTTATTTAACTCATTAATTACTAAAGGGACTAGATAGGATAGTAAAACTAACCAGAACAAAGGAGAATCTAAAGAGCTACCAAATACATAAGTTCATCAGAAAGGCTGATTGAGATTTGCTTAACAGAAGCAAAACTGGCTTCTTAAATAGTGGGAGATGGAAGTCAGTTGAACTTCTACTGGACCTAATTTATCTGTGTGCCTATAACCAAGAATTACTTGGATTACCATCAGTGTTCTGCAAGTTACTAAACATATTTATGAAACTGCCACAAATTGTTATGTGCCAGAATGCAGGCTAAGCACTTTGTATTTATTATCTTATTTAACCCTGATCCATACTATGGAGTAGGTGAGAGGTTAAGGATTATGACTGCAAGAATACAACTAGGGGGTGGGTGGCAGGGTAAGGACAGACATTGAGGTCTACTTGAAGTCAAAGGCCATATCCTTTGGCACTAAACTGTGCGGCCTCTGTGTTTAGAACTGATGTGATGAAAACAGGGCTGAGTCTGTGATAAGTGTCTGTGGGTGTGTGTGTGGTATGAGAACAGCAGGATGAGGTTTTCCCCATATCATTGCACAATCAAGGAAAAAAAAGTACATTATCTGTTTTTGCCCAGCTTAGATTTTTTACCATCCATGCTTCTGTACAATAAAAAAAGTTGCAGTGACTCTGACAATCGAATCAATACTTCTATTAACTGCAACATGCAATTTGAAGGTTCAGGAGGTGACTGGATTATGCTTTGTAAAATTATTATCCCCTGTCAGTGGAGTCTGTGCTGCCGTGAAGGGACAGAGGAGCTTTGGTAGTGTGTCTTGCCTGCAAAGAGGTCATTGTGCCTTTCATACAATGCCATTTGCCCTTAACTTGCCCACAGACTGGAGAGTTCAGAAATAGGTGCTGTCCACTCATAATCAATCCTTCAGACCTTTGTATTTTCAGGACAGCTAGGCATTTTTATTTTCCTCACCTTTCAAAACTTCCAATACCTTTAATATGTGACTTTTTTCCTCAGAAGTTTTTCCTCCTAAAATGTCTGCATCTCTAGTTTTGCTTCTAGTTTTGAACTCAGTGTGCTCTTCAGTCATTTCTCTCCCTCTAATTAACCTGACTCTATTACACACAAATTCCCTATTCTTAGCTTCATTGTGTCATCTGCATAAATTATGAAAGTTATTTCAACTTTATCTCAGACCTCCTTTAACACTTACTCCTAAGAGTTCTTTGTTTCTTACCATTATCCCTGATTAGTCTCACATCTCTCTTTTTCTAGCAGTGACCTGGCAAGAACATAATTTTTTTTTAATGTTGCTTTCATTTAATTCTTTTCACTAAGGGGCCAATATGCTCTGATCACAGTGCCACTCTGAATTCTTTTGATTGTCCCTTTCTAACATCCTACTAATATGAACTGAAAGTTAAAAAAAAAATCAAATGTGTGGAAAACTAAAATAAATACTATAACGTTTAGATGTTTATTTAACTCTTAAAAATGTACTTCATCCAGTTTTGTTAGTCTAAGTTCTAAAAGGTACCTTTCTGGTAAGAAATAATTACACAATTGCATAATACAACAAAATAATCATTTTCAAGAATTTAATTTTTATTGTGATTACTCCAGTAGAATAGTTTATGGATTTCTTTTTGATTTTAACTTTTCTTTTTGGAAAACATCAAACATTTGTAGAAGTGGTATAGTATCATTAGCCATCTCTCTGTTTTAGCCATTTTGAACTCATGACCAATCTTGTTCTATCTATACTCTTAACCATTTCACCTTTCTCCCTGGAGTGTTTTGAACAAACTCTAGACATCATGTCATGTTACATGAATACTGGAAAAAAAAATACACAACCATAACTACAACTAAATATTTTCTTAAAATGTTGAAATAATAATCAGTGTTCCAGTTTCTTTATCTCATTTCTTTTATAGTTTGTTCAATCAAATTGAAATAAGTTTCATAAATTGTATTGGTTGTTATAGTCCCTGTAGTTTTAACATGTAGTTTCTCTCTCATCACTTTATTTTCCCCAATTTATTTGAAGAAACCAAGTCATTTGTCCTGTAGATTTCCCATAGTCTAGATTTTGTTGGTTGCATTCACGTCGTGTATTTAAACATCTCTTTGGCATTTGTATTTTCTCTACATTACTAGCTAGATTTACAGTTTTGACCAATTTCAGTTTTAATTTTTGTGGAAGACTGCTCCTAAGTGGTACTGGGTCCTGCCTTGGGATATAACACAATGACTGGTTATCTCTCTTTTTATGATGTTAGTGGCTATTGGTTGCCTCAGTCTGGTTCTATCAATTCACAGTGGTTGCAACAGAATGATTTTTCTTTTCATTGTTTGTTTCTTCTTCATTTATTAGCTGATGTTTTTGTAAAGAAAAACTTTCCCTTGTCTATGGTTCGAAAACCGAAAGAGGACGGTTTCCTGTGATAATGCTCAATTTTTCCTTTTAGTTGCCACTTTCTAAATACATTTTTCTCTAGAATAATCTGGAAGTAGTGTATGAGACTTTTTCTTTCTTTTAAAAAGTCAGTATGAACTCATGCATTTATATATGTTTCAGTTCAGTTGTTCAGTCACTCAGTCATGTCTGACTCCCCGCGACCCCATGAATCGCAGCACGCCAGGCCTCCCTGTCCATCATCATCTCCTGGAGTTCACTCAGGCTCAAGTCCATCAAGTTGGTGATGCCATCCAGCCATCTCATCCTCTGTCAGCCCCTTTTCCTCCTGCCCCCAATCCCTCCCAGCATCAGAGTCTTTTCCAATGAGTCAACTCTTCGCATGAGGTGGCCAAAACACTGGAGTTTCAGCTTTAACATCATTCCTTCCGAAGAAATCCCAGGGCTGATCTCCTTTAGAAGGTGCTGGTTGGATCTCCTTGCAGTCCAAGGGACTCTCAAGAGTCTTCTCCAACACCACAGTTCAAAAGCATCGATTCTTCGGTGCTCAGCCTTCTTCACAGTCCAACTCTCACATCCATACATGACCACTGGAAAAACCATAGCTTTGACTAGACGGACCTTTATTGGCAAAGTAATGTCCCTGCTTTTGAATATGCTATCTACATTGGTCATAACTTTTCTTCCAGGAGTAAGCATCTTTTCATTTCATGGCTGCAGTCACCATCTGCAGTGATTTTGGAGCCCCCAAAAATAAAGTCTGACACTGTTTCCACTGTTTCCCCATCTATATATGTTTAACGTGTATCAATTCATTATAATTAATATTCTTATGGATATTATAAAATTTTCCTATCTTCTACCATAGGAACCTACACCTAAATCCATGTGATTTGCCCCAAAAGTCTTTCCTTAATTTCACGTATAATAATACATTCTGTGTTCATGTTATGCATTTTCTTCCCCAGGTCTGCAATCGGTCATGTCTCCAAAAGTCATAGGTACTTTTAGAGGCTGCTGCTGCTGCTGCTGCATCGCTTCAGTTGTGTCCAACTCTGTGTGACCCCACGACCGCGCACCAGGCTCCCCCGTCCCTGGGATTCTCCAGGCAAGAACACTGGAGTGATTGCCATTTCCTTCTCCGATCTATGAAAGTGAAAAGTGAAAGTGAAGTCGCTCAGTCGTGTCTGACTCTTAGCGACCCCATGGACTGCAGCCCACCAGGCTCTTCCATCCATGGGATTTTCCAGGCAAGAGTACTGGAGTGGGGTGCCATTGCCTTCTCCACTTTTAGAGGCAATAGTATTTAAAGACTGCTTGTATTGGGTTTTCATTCATAAAAGCATATTTTCTGTGATATTTATTTCATACCTTTTCATCCTGACATTATCTGTTTTAGCTAAATCAACACCTACATACTCAGAAGGTATACTTAGACATAGAAGCAAATTTCTGTAACCATTAATATAAGATTTCATCTGAACATCCTTTGTTAGATTTCATCAACATTTAGATTTTTCTTTGATCTCTGTCTCTTATTCTAGATTTTCATACTTGCCTCAGAAACTTCTTGAATTCCAGATTCATTTAAACTCTTTCTATTGTATTTAGGTTTTATTTCCTCCTTGGTTCTCGGTAGCCTTGTTGCCTTAGCCTGAACCTCACAGAATCCCAATCCAAAGAGCTGGAATAAATCCATATAAATTTTGTGAGGAGTTAGTTGGAAAATTGGAGAAGGCAATGTCAACCCACTCCAGTACTCTTGCCTGGCAAATCCCATGGGCGGAGGAGCCTGGTAGGCTGCAGTCCATGGGGTCACTAAGAGTCAGACACGACTGAGCGACTTCACTTTCACTTTTAACTTTCATGCATTGGAGAAGGAAATGGCAACTCACTCCAGTGTTCTTGCCTGGGGAATCCCAGGGACGATTCTGGTGCCTGGGGGAGCCTGGTGGGCTGCTGTCTCTGGGGTCGCACACAGTCGGACAGGACTGAAGTGACTTAGCAGCAGCAGCAGCAGCAGTTGGAAAATATCAGAAGAAAATGTTTTGGGGAGGGTATTCCTTCTGTTCATTAATATCAAACACAAGGCTTTCTTCTCTACTTTTTTCAGGTTATGCAAAGTAGAGCCTTCTTTTGGGGGGACTATTATTGGATTTTAATATAGCTGGGTTAAGCAAAAAGACATTTACTCACAAAGACAATTGTAGAATGGCCAGTAAAATAAAAGGCAGACAGTAGATTCAACTCTCTTACCCCAGTTCAAAACAGGCACTTCAAATATTATTCCTGCAAATCCAGAAACAATAATACTATTAAGAGTAAGAAGAAGGAACAAAAATTAGTCCTGGCTGTGTATAAATGAATGAATGACATATATACACATATATTTTATATATATATGAAGTTTAAGGGTTAGTTGTACATTTTACCAATAATTGGATCAGAGAGGCTTCGAAAGATTCAGTGCCTTATATTTAGTAAATGGCAGAATAGGGAAACAAAGTTCTGCCTTTTCACTCTGCCATGCTACTTCACAAGATTGAGAATTGGCTTCTAACTCAAAACTTTGTAATTAACTTGATATTGCCTATTATACAATAACTGCCTATATTTTTTCCTGGGTAGATTTTCCTAATTTATAGTTCTCTCCCACACTTCCTTTTACTCAGTCACACTGCTTGGGTTTCACCTCTCCCTGCCGGTTGATCTCTGTCCTGACCTGATCTACTGATGCTAAGTCACTTCAGTCGTTTCCAACTCTGTGCAACCCCATAGACGGCAGCCCACCAGGCTCCCCGTCCCTGGGATTCTCCAGGCAAGAACACTGGAGTGGGCTGCCATTTCCTTCTCCAATGCATGAAAGTGAAAAGTGAAAGTGAAGTCACTCAGTCGTGTCCGACTCTTAGCGACCCCATGGATTGCAGCCTACCAGGCTCCTCCGTCCATGGGACTTTCCAAGCAAGAGTACTGGCGTGGGGTGCCATTGCCTTCTCCATGATCTACTGAATCTTCCACCACCTCCATGATCCCTGTCCATCTGGCAGGAGCTGTATGCCATGGCTTATTGAGAGCCTATATCAGCCCCAGGAACTCAAACTTAAACTCCATCTTGTTAACTCTTTTGGCATGATCTAACAGCTTTGATCAAACTGCCACAAGTTTCTCCTTGACTTTATCAAGAGCCATGTCCTCTTGGAGTGGAGGTTTTATTTGTAAAGGTAGAATGGAGTACATTGAGCAGAGCTGCTAATATGGGGGAAATATCTTATTTTCTCTGCTTGGAGATTTTTAGCTGGCTTCCACTGCAGTGAGAAGGTAGGGAATTGGCAGATGGAATGAAGAAAATAGAAAACTTAGAATAGACTTCAGTGGGGAAACCACATTTTATCATTCATTTATCCTTGTCTACTGATCTATATAAATTTATACCTTTATTATTTATTTATTTACAGAGGGAATGAAGTCATTTGCAATAAGAACATAAATGAAATAAGGTTAGTGCAGAAATAATAAAGGCAAGTCCAGCGAAAACATAAAATAAGTACAAAGTCAAAAGAAAAAAGAACATGCATATGCAAGTAGTAAGGATTTATAAGGTGGTTGTAAATTATCTTTAAATTTAGCTCTCAGTTTCTTACAAGTAAATTTGGAAAGATATAGTCAGTAACACAATTCTTGTTATCAAAAAAAAAAAAAAAAGGATGTCTATCACTTACTTCAGGGAAGTCATGCTTCTCCCAGCAATGAATTAGAAAATTTATTTCTCACTTAGTTTTTTATATGGGAATGCTGAGTGATTTGGTGGGTAGTGCTCAAAACATTATTTTAATAAAAAGATAACTCTTTCCTTTAGAACTAGGATATACATTGACCTCATGAGACTGCAAAGTAAGCAGATGAAGATGATTTAGTGAATGGTTGAAAAACTAAAAAAGCTCAAATCTATAGTCACTTCAAGTCTTGTTTGGTATAACATAGACATTAAGATTGTTCAAAGATGGTCATACGTTTTACCTCCTGCAAACAAATATCACTTTTTTCAACCAAAGGTTCAAGGATTTGGATAACTTAAAATTGCTCTATTGTCCAAGAAGTTCTTGAAATGCTTGTATCTGGCATTATTGGTTGAGAGTACATGTACATTAGAAACCTGATGAGCAAGCTAGCATTGTCTAGGTAAATCTCAGTAATGTAGTTAGATGTATAGCAAATTGTTGTTATATTTTTGGGAGGGTGAGAATGGTCTGGACATGAACATAATAAGCTGTTTTCAATGATTCACATTAGTGAGAGAGAAGTAGGGAGGAAAGTTTCTAATTTCATTTTATACTTTTTCCACTGCTTGAATATTCTCCATTGTTTTCTAGATGGCAGGATATTGTTCACTTCTATTTTTCCCTTTGTTTTTATGTAGTTGAAACTTTAGTAAATGCTCAAACAAATGAATAAATATATTGAGTAAAATACTGAAGATTTTGACAGTTATCTGGATGATCCTGCTTCCCACTCAATAATGGAGATGCTACATAGGCACCTATCCAGTGGGGAGAAAACAAAACTAGGTCATAGCATTTATAAAGCTGTCTCACCCTGGAAAAAGTGACATAAATGTGCAGTGGAAACAATGTAAACTGGAAGGACATTGTCTCTAAAGAAAGTTCATTTCAGTTTATCACAGTGATTGCATGTTCACTAGGCACTGGGGGATACAAGAGAGAGAATCATATTCCGTGTTAAGATTCCCCGCTGGACTTTCATAACTCCTACAGAAGAGGGCCTCTGTTCATGTCTCTGAGTACACCACTTACAGGCTCTCAAAGCCCTGAGACCTCAAAGGGCTTCCTGCAACCTGTGTATCAGTGGCCTTGCACCCTAATCTAAGCTGAAGACATCCTGCTCCGTGCTGCTCTGTCTTGTAACACTGTCCCCACCCCCGACCCCCAGCCCACCCCGCTGCTCCCTTTGCTCTGCACTGTCTACAGAGTCTCTGGAACCTCTGAGCACTGCTGTTTACCTCTTATCTTAATGAAGCCAATTTCCCCAACAATATGGCTCCTCCTTTTGACCCAGTCAGGGAAAGACTGCTTGTAGTTCTTCGATCAAATTCCCTTCAGAGAACTGAGGCTCCTTCTAACTCTGAATTTATAGGGAGTAGTTTTTCTTCTTTCTTAGAAAAATATAAATTTATAATGATTTTGTTACTTACTGTTTTTAATAAGCTCTTCAAATATCTATGTATACCTTTCTGTGAAAGATACATTTTGCATTAGTGCAGAGAAGGAAACATGTTTTCAAAGCTGCTGCAAGAATTCAGTTCAGTTCAGTCACTTGGTCTGTCTGACTCTTTGCGACCCTATGGACTGTACCCTGCCAGGCTCCTCTGTCCATGGGATTCTCCAGGCAATAATGCTGAAGTAGGTTGTGGTGCCCTCCTCCAGGGGATCTTCCCCATCTGGGGATCGAACCCACATCTCCTGTAACTCCCACATTGTAGGTGGATTCTTTACCACTGAACCACTGGGGAAGCCCCCATATATGTATGTATGTATATATATATATATGTATATGTGTGTGTATATATATATATATATATGAATATATGTGTATATATATATATTTCTAATATAAAAATATACAGAGCATTGTATAAGTTCTGAAGTTGAACATGTCTTATAAGGAAATAGGATGTTATGTAGTTTCATGAGTCAGAAACAGTTTTAGAGTCCAAATGAATCTTTCTAGGTTGGGAAGCAGATTTGCTTACCTTCACATTGCTGTATGGGCTTCCCTGGTAGCTCAGCTGGTAAAGAATCCACCTGCAATGCAGGAGACACCAGTTGGATTCCTGGGTCAGGAAAATCCCCTGGAGAAGGGATAAACTACCTACTCCAGTATTCTTGGGCTTCCCTGGTGGCTCAGACAATATAGAATCCACCTGCAATATAGGAGATCTGGATTTGGTCCCTGGATTGGGAATATCCCCTGGAGGGGGCATGGCAAGCCACTCCAGTATTCTTGCCTGGAGAATCACCATGGACAGAGGAACCTGGTGGGCCACAGTCCATGGGGTTGCAAAGAGTTGGACATGACTGAGCAACTAAACACAGCACACACATTGCTGTACACACCATTACTCCTCACTCAGGTGAAAAACTACTGCCCTGAGAGTCTCATGCATTTGGTCATACTCTCTGGTCTCTGCATCATTGTCATCCATGAACATCCAGATGCATTTTAAGTGCTAGTCTGAAAGTCATTATCTCCATTCCTTGTCCTGTCACCATTCTGTCCTAGAACATCACCGACACCTACCTCTACCTTATTTTTGTCAGTATTGGGTCCACATTCTATCCACACATTCCTTTACAGCTCCTTTGGGCATGTTGGACTCTTCTCATTCTAGAGACTTCTTTTCTTGGCATCTGTGACATCTCCTAGTTTTCTCCCCATCATCTGAATGGTTTGTCTTGATCCTTTTGAAGTTCCTAGTTCTCCACATTTCCCTTGAATGTTGTTCCTCTGTCAGTCAGTTCAGTTCAATTGCTCAGTTGTGTCTGACTCTTTGTGACCCCATTGACTGCAGCATGCCAGACTTCCCTGTTCATTACCATCTCCCAGATTTTACTCAAACTCATGTCCATCGAGTTGGTGATGCCATCCAATCATCTCATTCTCTGTCATCGTCTTCTCCTCCAGCCTTCAATCTTTCCCAGCATCTGGGTCTTTTCCAAGGAGTCAGTTATTCACATCAGGTGGCCAGAGTATTCAGGTTTCAGCTTCAGCATCAGTCCTTTCAATGAATATTCAGGACTGATTTCCTTTAGGATTAACTGGTTGGATCTCTTTTCAGTTCAAGGGACTCTCAGGAGTCTTCTCCAACACCACAGTTCAAAGCTGGAAGTCTTCAGTGCTCAGTTTTCTTTATATAGTCCACCTCTCACTTTCATATTTGACTACTGGGAAAACCATAGCTTTGACTAGATGGAACTTTGTTGGCAAAGTAATGTCTCTGCTTTTTAGTATGCTGTCTAGATTGGTCAAAGCTTTTCTTCCAGGAAGCAAGTGTCTTTTAATTTCATGGCTGTAGTTACCATCTGCAGTGATTTTGTAACCCAAGAAAATCCAGCTTGTGCTTCATCAAATCCTGCATTTTGCATGATGTACTCTGCATATAAGTTGAATAGGCAGGGTTACAATATATAACCTTGATATACTCCTTTCCTGATTTGGAACCAGTCTGTTGTTCCATGTCCAGTTCTAACTGTTCTTTCCTGACCTGCATACAGATTTCTCAGGAGGCAGTCAGGTGGTCTGGTATTCCTATCTCTTGAAGAATTTCCCACAGTTTTCTGTGATCCACATGGTCAAAGGCTTTGGCATAGTCAACAAAGCAGAAGTAGATGTTTTTCTGGAACTCTCTTGTTTTATTGATGATCCAGTGGATGTTGGGAATTTGATCTTTGGTTCCTCTGTCTTTTCTATATCCAGCTTGTACATCTGGAAGTTCACATTTCACGTACTGTTGAAGCTTGGCTTGAAGAATTTTGAGAATTACTTTGCTAGCATGTGAGATGAGTGCAATTGCTCAGGCCATCTCATTCTACCTGTATTCCTTGAACCACCTCGTCCCTCACATGTCTTCAATAAGGCTCTGAATACTGATGAAGACAAGTCTACAGCCTCAGAACCTAGTCCTGAACTCTAGGCCTGTATTCCTTGATTTGGAGGTCTAGGAGAGGTCTTCAACTGAATATGTCTTCACTGTTTTCCACACCACCACTGCCCCACTGCCCATTCTATTGATCTGGGGGAATTTAAGCTTTTGTTCTTTATATTTTTCCTATCTCAGTATTGGTTTCTGAAGTCATGAACTTGGAAGTTATCTTCACTTTTTCCATGCCTTCTCCTGTCTCACATAAAATTATTCAGGTCCTATTGATTCTTCCTTCTAAATACCTCTACAGTCTTTTTCAAATGTGCTTTATTTTTCTGTCCGTCTTGCTATTACCCATTTGTAGCTGACTACTATTTCTAAACAAGAGTACTGCAATAGCTTTTGCTGCCTCCAGGCTCCATCTAAACCTCTCCATCAACCAAAGCCATTATAATATAATTATGCCACTATCTTTAAACAGTGTTCATTTTTTCTTAGCCTAGATTCCTAGCTATTTGATTCATTTTCAACTACTGTCATGACCTGGGCGTTGTCTACCTGCCTTATTCCCTGCCATGCCTTCCCTTGGCAGCCTCTAAGGCTCAGTCCATGTTGTCCTTTCTGCTTGGAGATTTCTTCCATTATTCTCTCCTCCGTGTCACCACTAGGTGTGCCTTCAAATGATTGACTTCCACTTGCTTTTCACTTGCTTTTTAGACATCATTTCCTCTGGGAAGTCTTTCTTGATAACTTCCTGTCCCCTTAATCAGTCACCTGTCTCTGATTAAATCCTAATCACATCATTTACCCCTCAGTAACTGCCTGTTCATTTGTCTTTTATATCCACTTTACAATAAGTGCTTCAGGTTCTTTTCCTATCTCATTCACTATTGCTTTCTCATGGCTTGGAAAAGTATTTGGAATGTGGTAGGCACTCGGTAAAAAAGGACAGAATGAATACATTAAAAAATAAATTAATCAATGCTGTTACTGGAATCTAGCAACGTATGGAGTCCAGTAATTATGAATTAGAATCCCTTCTCCATTCTTATTAGCTCTGTATTTGACATATTTGTTAATTCTCTTAAATACAAATTAAATATATATTAATGTTCAGTCACTAAGTTGTGTCTGACTCTGTGACCCCATGGACTACAGCATGCCAGGCTTCCTTGTCTTTAGCTATCTCCCTGAGTTTGCTCAAACTCATGTCCATTGAATCACTGATGCCATCCAACCATCTCATTCTCTGTTGTCCCCTTCTCCTCCTGCCCTCAATCTTTCCAAGTATCAGGGTCTTTTCCAATGAGCTAGCTCTTCGTATCAGATGGCCAAAATATTGGGGCTTTAGCATCAGTCCTTTCAAAGAATATTCAGGATTGATTTCCTTTAGGATTGCCTGGTTTGATCTCCTTGCTGTCCAAGGGATTCTTAAGAGTCTTCTCTAGCACCATGATTCAGAAGCATATATTAAATACACTAAATTATTATATATATATATCTCATATATGATTTCTTCTTGTCATCCACCAGCATCATGGAATGACTCTGCTAATGAGAGAGAGAGATTATAAATGAATAAACAAACCCAATGATAGCATCTGAGGAAAATGCTGTGAACAAAATGGGCTGAAATAGAACTATGTGGGCCTCAGAGAAGGGTTTTGTGAGGGGGTGACATTTAAGCTGAGATTGGACAGAGCAGAAGGAGGCAGGCATGTAAGAACCAGGGAAAGAGCATTCCAGGAGGAAGGCATAGCAGATGAGAGTTCCTCAGAACCTGATGCTTCCCTTCCCTTGTATGTGAGTTAGGATGGTAACGGCAGCTCTCACCCAGGAGGGCTTTAGGGTGTGCATCACATCAACCATATAAAGCATCTGTCCCACACTCTGATTAACAGTAAGCACTAAACAAATGTTTCTTAGTAGTATTATTTAGAATAAACTAGATCAAGTTGGCCTTTTTTTGAGGGGAGACTTTAGTCAGACTCTACATACTGACCCAAATTTGGTTATTCTCTGTCAGATCAATTCACATAAATTATTACTGGGTGCCTACTGTGTGTAATTGGTGTGCTGGGTGATATGGGAGGCTAAGGAAATATCAAAGAACCGAGAGCTCTGTTTTATATTATACACCTCACTTCTATTTTTATTACTGTTTTGTCTCACTATGCTTTCTAGAAGCTTCTTCCCAAGTATATGTGTGTGTGCACATGTGTGACACACACATGCACCTTTATATATTTTTCTTCTGTTTGACTCCTTGGAAGTTCAGTATACACAGCTTTTCTTGGTGATGACCTTATACATCATTTGAATCACAGTTGGTATTTCTGAACATTTGAAATGCTCACGGCAAGGAAGCCTTCACATTTCTGAAAGAAAGGCTGCCACAAATACTGAACTTTATTGGAAAAGGAGCCAGATTATAATGGAAAATATAAATGCTATCCAAGAATAGCCTTGCATTTATATATTAAGAATATTTTTGTACCTAATAGCTACATGTGACTGCATTTCTTTTCTTCATGTAGGTGTCGACTTCCAGGAAAATATGACTGAAATGTTAGAAATGTAAAATTAATTTACACCTTGTATAGTTCATTTAGCTCCTGCAGATTCAGTAATGACTTTATTTGTATGTAACTGTGTCTGTTGCCTATTTTTGACAAGTTTGGACAAAATATCTGCTCTACACAATTTGTGGGTTTGTGATGCTGCTGAGAATAACTACAAGGATAAGAGGTAATAAAAGGATAATGAAAGACTTTCAAGTGTTATTGTGAGGGATTATGCATTTATTTGTACTGAGGATGTGTCAATCCTGGACTTTTATTAAAAATGAGAGTATATTTTTAGGTTAATGGCTTCTTTGATAGAAACGAAGTTAAAGAAAATGGCTTATTTTAATTACAGCTCTTAAAAACATAAAGATTGCAGATTTAAGGATGTTTTTGATTGCTCTGAAACTTGATTGCAAAGGACCATGTTCTTCAACAATAAAAGACTAATCTAAACATGCCATCTGAAAAAAGCGCCTTGAAAGCTCACCTTTACTTTGTTATCTATTATCCAGTTGTCCTTTTGTTTCCATCTCACTCCTTTCAAAGACAAAACTGTAGTTTAAACTATCCCATGCAGGAGGAACCTATTTTTTAAACTTGAGTTTTTCCTAAAAAAACACTTGTTTGTTATGTGTATGGAATAAAATGAAAGAACATTTTTAGTAGATAATTGGTGAGGCAGATTGCAAAACAAATTTCATCAAGTTGATGGCATGGTGACTCTATATTGAGACTTATTTCTCTCATATGAGAATGACCTCTTTTAATATGTGCATATGTAAGTGTGTGCATACATATAAATGTGTGCCTATGTATGTGCATAAATATAAATATATGTGTTAATGTGGCATATCTATATGTATTTAAATCTTGAGAAGTCTTAGTGATTATTTATATAATTTCTAAATTATTTTTTAAGTGGCATTGCTATTAGCAGAGTTATAAGTTGGAGATATCTGAGGAACAGGTGTTTCATGAAGTATCAGAATTTAATGTGAAATCTGTTGTGAATTACTATGAGTAATTGTCTTTGGAAATGCAGTGTGTTCGTAAATCTGTTGATAGGCCCTGAGAACATGAGTAGGACATAGGAGAACAACTAGTGTTTATTAACTCAATATTCAGTTTCCTTCTCAACAACAACTGAAGTTTAATAACATCTGAAAATTAGGGGGCTTCTCTGGTGGCTCAGACTGTGAAGAATCTGCCTGCAAAGCAGGAGACCTGGGTTCAGGAAGGTTCAGATCTGGGTCAGGAAGATTCCCTAGAGAAGGAATGGCTACCCACTCCAGTATTCTTGCCTGGAGAATGCCGTGGACAGAGAAGCCTGGTGGGCTATGATCCATGGGGTCACAAAGAGTTGGACACAATTGAGTGACTAATACACACACACACAGTGTTAAATGCTGTGCAAAATTCCAGAGAAGCAAGCTGCAGTTGCTCTGGATTTCCATGGCCTATCACAGAGCCAGATCCCCTTTTCTCTTAGCATCAGCATGCTCTCTGCACAGCTATCCCCTCTCACTTTTTGGTTCTGGTGAGACAACGGTCATGAAGCCAATGTCCTCAGAGTCCACAGTGATAGGTATTTGACTCAGGGTGATCTTTTCATAGCACTTGGCTTAATAGAAATTTGTTGATGACAGTGATTTGTTGACTTATAGGAGAGTTAATCTGTGGATGCTTGGGAAGAAAGATTTACTGTTCTTTGGAATTGCTCATTTGAGATCTCACAATCCAGGATGAATCAGTAAACCACAGGACTTTCTTCTTTAGTACTAGGTTTCTATCTCTTGTAGTCAAAAGTCTGGGTGAATAAAATTGTGTAGGCAGAGGTATAGGAAGTAAAGGTCTAGCTTTTAAGTAATTCCATCTGATTAGATAGACTTACAAAGCAATGAAAGTGAAAGTGTTAGCTGCTCAGTCATGTCTGACTCTTCATGACCCCGTGGATTGTGCCCACCAAGCTTCTGTCCATACAATTCTCCAGGCATGAATATGGGAATGGGTAGCCATTCCCTTCTCCAGGGGATCATCCTGACCCAGGGATCTAACCCAGGTCTCCTACTTTATAGGCAGATTCTTTTCTAAAGCACTGTTTGTGGTGTGTTTGCAATGTAAGGGAACCAGAGAGAAGAAAGAAACTTGGCTTACGATGGCTTGTGAAGCCTTCCTGAGAGTAATATTTGAGCTGGATATTAAATTATGCATGAATAGTAACCAAGGCAGATGAGAGAGAGAAGCACTTACCAAAACTAAACAAATAGCATATAAAAGCATAGAAATCAGAAAATACGTAATGTGTTCAGGGATTGCAATAAGTTCTATATCTCTGATGTTCATAAACTATGAGGAG
This sequence comes from Bos javanicus, assembly GCF_032452875.1. Lineage (NCBI taxonomy): Eukaryota > Metazoa > Chordata > Mammalia > Artiodactyla > Bovidae > Bos > Bos javanicus. The sequence goes on from NC_083868.1 coordinate 90,561,409, forward strand.
AAATGGATGATGTCTGGTGGTGGGTCGGGTGGGTTTTGATAGAATTTGACTGGTATGTACTTATGAAAAAATCTGCCTACTCTCAGATATAATAATAATACTGGAATTTTTAAAATCCAGGGGGGACTTCCCTCATAGCTAAGAAGGAAATGGCAACTCACTCCAGTATTCTTGCCTGGAGAATGAGGAGAGGAGCCTGGCAGGCTACAGTCCATGGGGTTGCAAGAGTCAGACATGACTTAGTGACTAAACCACATATTTAAAATCCATATATAGTGAAGATTTTTAAGATAGTTGATACTTGAATGCTAAAATCTTTGCATCACCTGATGTGAAGAGCTGACTCATCAGAAAAGACCCTGATGCTAGAAAAGGTTGAAGGCAGGAGAAGAGGATTACAGAAGATGGATGGTTGGGTGGCATCACCGACTCAATGGACGTGAGTTTGAGCAAGCTCCAGGAGTTGGTGAAGGACAGGGAGCCTGGCATGCTGCAGTCCATGGGATTGCAAAGATTTGGACATTACTGAGTGACTGAACAACAACAAAAATCTCTCACTTCTTTCTTACCTTCGCCTGAGTATGTCAGCTAGGTTATCAGACTTTTCACTTGCTGACCAGAGTAATGGGTGAAGCAGGGCATTTCTAAAGGCAGAAAAGACAGATTACAAAGATAATTGGAGCAGAGACTATGTCTTAGTTCAGGCTGCTGGAACAAAATACCATAGGTAGGTGGCTTATAAACAGTGGAAATCTATTTCTCACAGTTCTGGAGGCTGAAGTTCAAGATCAAAGCACCAGCAGATTTGGTGTCGGGTGAGAGCCTGCTTCTTGGTTCACAGAAGACTGTCTTCTGGTTCTGTCTTCACATGGTGGGAGAACTCTGGTCTCTTCAGCTCCTTACAGGATTATGGCATATGAATTTTGAGGGACACAAACATGTAGGTCATAACAGACTACTTCTGTCAAAGTGAAAGAATGGAAAGCAAAACAGAGAGGGAAAAAAAAGGAAGCAGGGAAAATAGAGTTTTTGAGGGTTTTGAATACATGAGCCTAGAAGCTAGAGACCAGAGACTCTGGGTAGCTATGATACAAGGTTCAGTTCAGTTCAGTTCACTTCAGTTCAGTCACTCAGTCGTGTCTGACTCTTTGCGACCCCATGAATCGCAGCACGCCAGGCCTCCCTGTCCATCACCAACTCCTGGAGTTCACTGAAACTCACGTCCATCAAGTCAGTGATGCCATCCAACCATCTCATCCTCTGTCGTCCCCTTCTCCTCCTGCCCCCAATCCCTCCCAGCATCAGAGTCTTTTCCAGTGAATCAACTCTTCACATGAGGTGGCCAAAGTACTGGAGTTTCAGCTTTAGCATCAGTCCTTCCAAAGAACACCCAGGACTAATCTCCTTTAGAATGGACTGGTTAGAGAATGACAAAAAAAAAAAAACAAAAACCCAGAAACTATTTAAAACCACTGCTGTGTGTTTTGAATATAGTTTCCCTTTGCTGTCTCTTCCAGACATATTAATAAATTTTTTCAATGATTTTCTTTCATTGTTTTTTTAAAATCAGCTCAATGTATTTTTTTAAAGTTGGAGTATAATTGCTTTATAATGTGTTAGTTTCCGTTATACAACAATGTGATCAGCTCTAAGTATACACATATCCCCTCCCCGCTGAGCCTCCTCTGTCCCATTCCACCCCCTTAGGTCATCCCAGAGCACCAAGCTGAGTTCTCTGTTATACAGCAACTTCTCACTAGTAATCTAACAGGCTAGTGTATATATTTCAGTGCTGCTCTCTCAGTTCATCCTACCCTCTCTTCCTTCCACTCCCTGCCACGTCCATGAGTCGGGTCTGTACATCTGCATCTCTATCCCTGCCCTGCAAATAGGTTCACTAGTACCATTTTTCCAGATTCCATATAAATGTGCTGAGTGCTTAGTCACTAAGTCATGGTTTACTCTTTGTGATCCTATATGGACTGTAGCCCACCAAGCTTCTCTGCCCATGAAATTTTCCAGACAACAATACTAGAGTGGGTTTTCATTCCCTTCTTTAGGAGATCTTCCCGACTGAGGGATCAAACACAAGTCTCCTGCAATGGCAGAGGGATTCTTTACCACTGAACCATCTGTGAAGCCCATATATGCATTAATATGTGATATTTGTCTTTCTCTTTCTGACTTACATCTCTCTGTATGACAGACTTTAAGTTCACCTTCAGTTCAATTCAGTTGAGTTGCTCAGTTGTGTCTGACTCTTTGTGATACCATGGACTGCATCACACCAGGCCTCTCTGTCCATCACCAACTCCTGCAGTTTACTCAGACTCATGTCCATTGAGTTGATGATGACATCCAACCATCTCATCCTCTGTTGTCCCCTTCTCTTCCTGACCTAAATCTCTCACAGCATCAGGGTCTTTTCCAATGAGTCAGTTCTTCACATCAGGTGGCCAAAGAATTGGAATTTTAGCTTCAGCATCAGTCCTTCCAATGAACACCTAGGACTGATCTCCTTTAGGATGGACTGGTTGGATCTCCTTGCAGTCCAAGGGACTTTCAAGAGTCCTCTCCAACACTACAGTTCAAAAGCATCAATTCTTTGGCTCTCAGCTTTCTTTATAGTCCAACTCACATCCATATGTGACTACTGGAAAAACCATAGCTTTGACTAGATGGACCTTTGTTGGCAAAGTAATGTGTTTGCTTCTTAATTTGCTGTCTAGGTTGGTCATGACTTTTCTTCCAAGTAACAAGCATCTTAATTTCACAGCTACAGTCACCATTTGCAGTGATTTTGGAGCCCCAAAAGAATAAAGTCAGCCACTGTTTCCACTGTTTCCCCATCTATTTGCCATGAAGTGATGGGACTGGATGCCATGATCTTAGTTTTCTAAATGTTGAGTTTTAAGCCAACATTTTCACTCTCCTCTTTTCCTTTCATCAAGAGGCTCTTTAGTTCTTCTTCACTTTCTGCCATGAGGGTGGTGTCATCTGCATATCTGAGGTTATTGATACTTCTCCCAGCAATCTTGATTCCAGCTTGTGCTTCATCAAGCCCATTGTTTCTCATCATATACTCTGCATGTAACTTAAATAAGAAGGGTGACAATATATACAGCCTTGATGGTCTCCTTTCCTGATTTGGAACCAGTCTGTTGTTACATGTCCAGTTCTAACTGTTGCTTCCTGACCTGCATACAGATTTCTCAAAAGGCAGGTCAGGTGGTCTGCTATCTCCATCTCTTGAAGAATTTTCCACAGTTTTCTGTGATTCACACAGTCAAAGGCTTGGCATAGTCAATAAAGCAAAAGTAGATGTTTTTCTGGAGCTCTCTTGCTTTTTTGATTATCCAGTGGATGTTGGCAATTTGATCTCTGGTTCCTCTGTCTTTTGTAAATCCAGTTTGAACATCTGGAAGTTCATGGTTCACATACTGTTGAAGCCTGGCTTGGAGAATTTTGAGCATACTTTGCTAGCATGTGAGATCATTGCAATTGTGCAGTAGTTTGAACATTCTTTGGCATTACCTTTCTTTGGGATTGGAATGAGAACTGACCTTTTCCTGTCCTGTGCCACTGCTGAGTTTTCCAAATTTGCTGGCGTATTGAATGCAGCACTTTCACAGCATCATCTTTTAGGATTTGATACAGCTCAACTAGAATTCCATCACTTCCACTAGCTTTGTTCTTAATGATACTTTCAAAGGCCCACTTGACTTCACATTCCAGGATATCTAGCTACATCACTACAAATGACTCAATTTCATTCCTTTTTATGGCTGAGTAATATTCCGATATTTATATGTACCATATCTTTTAAATCCATTTGTCTGTTGATGGACATCTAGGTTGCTTCCATGTCCTGGATATCATAAATGGTGCTGCAGTGAACATTGGGGTACCTGTGTCTTTCTGAGTTATGGTTTTCTCAGGGTATATGCCCAGTAGTGGGATTGTTGGATTATATGGTAGTTCTATGTTCAGTTTTTTAAAGGAACTTCCATACTGGTCTCCACAGTAGCTGTATCTATCTACATTCCCCCTAACAGTGTAAGAGAGTTCCCTTTTCTCCACACCCTCTCCAGAATTTATTGTTTGTAGATATTTCAATGGTGGCCATTCTGACTGATGTGAGGTGATACCTCATTATAGTTTGGATTTGCATTTCTTTAATAATTAGTTGAAGATCTTTTCATAGACCTCTTGGCTATCCGTATGTCTTCTTCGGAGAAATGTCTATTTAGGTCTTTTGCCTATTTTTTGATTGGGTGATTTTTTTTTTTTTTTTTTTTGATATTGAGCTGCATGAACTGGATGACTATTTTGGAGATTAATCCTTTGTCTGTTGCTTTGTCTGCAAATATTTTCTCCCATTCTGAGAATTGTCTTTTCATCTTGTTTACGGTTTCCTTTGTTGTGCAAAAGCTTTTTAGTTTAGGAGGTAGGTCAAAAAAGAGCTTGCTGTGGTTATGTCAGCTTATGCTTTTCCTATGTTTTCCTCTAAGAGTTTTGTAGTCTCCAGTCTTACATTTAAGGCTTTAATCCATTTTGAGTTTATTTTTGTGTATATGATGTTAAGTCATGTTCTATTTGTTACTGAATGTATGTTTCTTTTTGGTGAGACACCTGATAAAGCTATCCAATTTTTATCAATTTATATAAAAGTAAGAGACTTCTCTACATAACTTCAGTTGTGAAAAGGTTATGTTTACATTTTAAAATTTAAGTAAGGCTAATTATATGGACATGTATGATGGTTAATTTTATGTGTCAACCTAATGAAGCCAGGGTACTTAGATGTGCTATGAAGGTATTTTTTAGATGAGAGTAGCATTTAAATCAGTAGACTTTGAGTAAAACAAATTACCATAATATAGGGCCTCATTGAAAATGTTAGAGGCTTTCAGAGAAAAGAAGTCTGAGGTCCCCAAGAAGGCTTGTGTATTTTCTCCAGTGCCTGTATCCTAAGCTCAGTCATCTTGATTCTATCAGCCTGATGGTGAAAGCAATCAAGATGAAAATGCCAAGGAAAACGTCTTTAAGGAGACATGGGAATATTTCTTCCTGAGCACCTCAGTAGTTGATCTAAAAACCTTTTGAAGATGGAGCCTCTTCTAAGCAGAAAGTAGACCCAGTCCCACTTAACAAATTTAAGAGAGAATCAAAATAAGGTGAGTCTAAAATGAGGACCAACTCCAGGGGAATGAGCTATCTGAATAAAAATGATTTGCATGTTTTCTCTCCAAAGAAGATGGTTTAATTATTGGCATCAGCACTTTAGTCCAATAATCTAATCATTTCTAATCTTGATCACTGTTAATGTTTACCTCAGGTTCAGAGCTTATTGGTGGGTTCAGGAGGGTGGGAGAAGGAAGATGTTTTGTGTTCCTGCCAGAATTCAAAGTAAAATTTAAATACCTGGAAAACTCTATATATTGTATCATTCATTTTTCCCTAAATCCCACAACTCTATAATGTTAAAAAAAATTTTTTTTTGTCCATAACATATTCTTCTGCACTGACTTTTCAGTTAAGGTCTTCCCTTGTGGCTTAGATGGTAAAGAATCTGCCTACATTGCAGGAGACCCAGGTTCTATCCCTGGGTTGAGAAGATCCCCTGGAGGAAGGCATGGCAACCTACTCCAGTATTCTTGCCTAGAGAATTCCATGGATAGAGGAGCCTGGTGGGCTATAGTCCATGGGGTCACAAAGAACTGGACACGGCTGAGTGACTACACAGTTAATGTTCCCTTAACAACATTGGCAATATAGAATAGATCAGAAAGAATGCAACTAATTTAGGCACTGGACAAAAGATTGAGCATACTTCTTGAATTTACATAGAGCTAAATTTTTTTAGCTATGTCTCAATTCTTCTAAGGAACTCAGATCAGTAAGTTAACGTCAAATGTTTTTGAGATAGTTGTGGAGACATACCCAAAGGTTTTTATGGACACATTTAAAACATAAAGAGAGAACAATATGTAAACTTTAGTTTATGGCAATCAAGCTGGATCCAGTATTAAAGGGCAGAAACAGAAAATCTTCCATCTAATCTCCCTGAAGTTTACATTATTTATCCTTATAGCTACCACTACACTTAATGAAATCTTCTACATAGGCACTCAGTTATTTTTTGGAATGAAATTTTAGTAGACACTCAGATATTTTTGGAATGGAATTTTTAAATGGTGGGGTGGAGAGGGAGGTGGGAGGGGGATTCAGGAGGGATTGGACACATGTATGCCTATGGCCTATTCATGTTGAGTATGGCAGAGACCATCACAATACTGTAAAGTAATTATCCTCCAATTAAATAAAATTTTAAAAATGTTTAAAAAAATGATTTGTAATTTCAAAATGATGCTGGTGGTTGTTATACTGATAAAGGGAATTATTGTCTAAATAGCACTGTGTACACATTCAGGATTTTATAGTGTGCTCTTCAGTGAAATAAAAGAATATTTTCTGTACTCTTTAATAATCTCAGTGATCAATGCTTATTTGTTGTGTCCTCATGTAAGCACTTTCCTATGCCCAGCTGGGAATGAGTAGCTTTATTTAAGAAAGTTCCTAAAGAATGCTGACCCTTTATGACCTCTTTAAGAGCAAAGAACAGCAAATCTCTCTGGTGTTACTGTTTGGGAAGAATACTAGTGAAACAATGCAACAGCCTTTCTTTTCAAAGAAAAAGTAAACTCATAATTGGAAAAATGTCTTGGGTGTTGATGACCCCACAAAAGATTAAAATTAAACTCTAAAGCAAAAAATGACTTGTATCAGATAGTACTTTGAAACATTTGTCCTTCCCATTTGCAATCAAAGTTCTCAAAGACTTGCTATAAATGCTATGCTATGCTAAGTCACTTCAGTCGTGTCTGACTCTGTGCGACCCCATAGACGGCAGCCCACCAGGCTCCCCCGTCCCTGGGATTCTCCAGGCAAGAACACTGGAGTGGGTTGCCATTTCCTTCTCCAATGCAGGAAAGTGAAAAGTGAAAGTGAAGTCACTCAGTAGTGTCCGACTCTTAGCGACTCCAGGGACTGCAGCCTACCAGGCTCCTCCGTCCATGGGATTTTCCAGGCAAGAGTACTGGAGTGGGGTGCCATTGCCTTCTCCGCTTGCCATAAATACTGCAATGTAATTGTGTAGTATATGACAACCGTTTCATTTAAATATATAATATAGTCAAGGTGGATATCATAATCACTGTCATTATTTAGTGCAGACTGGGTATAGGGAACGGTATTAGGCTTTTTATATTCAAATATTAATTCATTATGTGATTAAGTGATTATGTGATTAATATAATATAAATTAAGTGATTAATTCATTATGTGATTAATATAATATAAATTATATTATATATGACAACATATATTACTTTTATAATAACAATTGTGTAAAGTGCATTTTATTATCCACATTAAAAAATGAGGAAATTGAGGCATAGTGAGGTTAAGTAACTTATCTAGATCCACAGATCTTGTAAGTTTATGTAAATTTGAACAAGGTCAATAATTTCAAAGGCTGTGCTCTTTATTCAGTAGTTATTTATCATCACCACCATCTTGGATGAGGTGCAAAGTAAGTAAAAACCTATGTGTAACACAGTGGATACATTTTTTAATCCAGTAAACAAAATAGAATATAATTTTCTGAAAGTAGGAGTTTACTGGATGTGTCAGTATATAAAAAAATGAAGCTACTAAGTTTCTGACTTTTGGTTCATTGCTGATGACTTTTGTTCTGTGAACTGACGGAAAACACACAAAAGATCAGAATAGCTTACTTTTAGAAATAGGAAAACACTGGATACTCAGATTGTATTTGGTGACTTGTTTCCATTTTTACTTGATTCTTTCACCTTCTGAATCAAAGAGGAGTGATTTTCCAGAAATATGAGTCTACTTTTATTAATCCATGCTAATCTTCTAAGTGGGATCAGATATTGTGGGCTGCTACTGTATTTGAGATTCATGCTGACGCTCACTTCCTGTCATTCACCTCCCTATTGTTCAGTTGGAACTATATACAGCTTGGCAACTTACATGGCAACACTGCAGATGTATTTATGTATAGATTTCCTTTATCAGACTGTATTTTAAATTCTGCAGCAAATAAAAACCATGCCATGGCAAGAAGGGTACTGATGAAAAGGTATTTTAGGCTTCCAGAGGCTACAGTATGTTCATTCATTCATTCTAATGGAATCATTCTTTTAATAAATATTTATTCAGCATCATCTAGGTGCTTGGCACACTGTTGTAGGCACTTGGGATACATTAATGAACAAAGTAAACTAAAATCTCTGTTTTTAAAATGTACCTTCTGCTAATAAAATATGTCTTAAACATGTCAAACTTCTATTTATCATATGCCTAAACCAGGGGTCAGCAAGCTTCTTCTGCAAAGGATTAGGAACAAATACTTTAGGCATACAGTTTCTACTGTGATCACTCAGCTGTCGGTTTCATGTTATGTGAAGCAGCCATGGAAGCAGCCGTGGACAGTATGTAACATATGCGGCTGTGTGTCAGTAAAACGTTACTTACAAAAAGCAGGCAGTCCCCTTTGACTGTAGGTGATGTGGTCTAGGCTGTGCCTCTGATAGCTTGGAAAGAGCATCACAAAGCTACATAGTATGAGAAGTTACTTTAGAAGTTAAGTAACTGCATTTTGTAGATGAATTAGATGAGGTCTGGAGAGGGTGAACAGGAGAGAGTGAAGGATGAGCTTAACGTAACCAACTAAACTGGTGGAAAAACCAAAACCCAAACCTGTGACTCCCAATTCCTAATATGCTTTCTTTTTACTTCACTGTATTGACTTTACTGTGCTGGGAATTATAGGATTTATTATTATATTGCTGAAATATGTTTAAAAAAAACCTTTTTCTTTTGTTTCCTGGGGTTCTGATACTACCAGTGTCAAAAACTCACCCACACACCTTCACTTCTATTACTCCAACCCCAACCACCCCCTATTACTACCAACACCATCCAATACTACCAACACCACTGCCAGTATCACCAATATCACTTTCACCATCATCATCACAACACCAGAAACAACCCTAGACCACCAGGAACACACCCATAGTCACAGAGCTGGGCTTAATTACCTGGTGCAGTAGGTGTGAGGAGGCCTTCAAGTGTAGAGATGAAAGCACTTCAGGGAAGGAGTCTTGGGAGGATCTTCTTACAGGATTTGGACTGTGCTGATGCTTCTAAGGGTGGATTATAAAGTGGAAACTCATTCTGGATTTTCTGGCTATCAAGAAACAGGGGCAGCTTAATCCATTTTATGTAATAAGTGAGAGGATTAAGCCGTGTGAGAAGCAGCACTGTGAAGTAGCAGCATCATGCAGGTTACTCAGAAGAGGGGCCATTAGTCTTCTTGGTGCGGTGAGTGGCCTTCTCATTGCAAGCATCTATTTTTCATTTTCTTATTTGCATGTTTTTATTTCCATAAACGGAGAAGGCAATGGCACCCCACTCCAGTACTCTTGCCTGGAAAATCCCATGGATGGAGGAGCCTGGTAGGCTGCAGTCCATGGGGTCGCTAAGAGTCGGACACGACTGAGCGACTTCGCTTTCACTTTTCACTTTCCTGCATTGGAGAAGGAAATGGCAACCCACTCCAGTGTTCTTGCCTGGAGAATCCCGGGGACGGGGAAGCCTGGTGGGCTGCCATCTGTGGGGTCGCACAGAATCAGACACGACTGAAGTGACTTAGCAGCATTTTCATAAAAATACAGGTCCACTATTAAAAGTTATAACATTCAGATAGGAAAAAGAAGAATATAACTCAATCCCCCATCTGAAGATAACCATAAAGAATAAGTTAGTGTATAACACTTCTCTGACTAAAGATGCACATATGCACATTGACACCAAACATAGGATTACACTGTACATTTCAATTTAAACTAAAATTTTAACTTAATAAATAATGAGCAAGTTTCCCTAGACAAAATATCATTCTTCTTAATAGTCTGAAAAATATTTTGATGTGTGATTATGTCATAATTTATTTAACCATTTACTCTATATTATATATTTAAAAGATGATTTCCAGCTTTTTGATATTATTAAAAGCATGCAAATCTTTGTGTACATCCTAAATACTTCTCTTGGGATTAACTTCTAGGAAAAAGAATGTCAGATCAAAGTGTATGCACATTTTTTTAAGTCTTTTAAAAACTCTAGTTTAACTGCCATCAGGAAATTTGTATAAATATTTACTCACACATGCCATATATGAGAATATTCCCACTTCCCCGCATCCTATTTTATGTAAATTTGACTCCAGCATAATGCCCTAAGATCATTATTTTGCTTGGTTCTTGTTACATAGAATTACTGACATTTCTAGCCAGTTCAGTACTTTTACTGAGTATGTAGCAGGGGCCACTCACTGTGTGTGTGTGCGAAGTTGCTTCAGTTGTGTCCAACTTGTTGTGACTCTACGGACTGTAGCCTGCCAGGCTCCTCTGTCCATGGGATTCTCCAGGCAAGAATACTGAAATTAGTTGCCCTTCCTTTTTCCAGGGGATCTTCCCGATCTAGAATCAAACCCTCGTCTCTTACATCTCCTATGTTGGCAAGCGTTTTTGTTTGTTTGTTTGTTTGTTTTTGCCACCAGAGCTTGGGAAAGCCCAGTCACTATGGTAGGTGCTAAATATACAAAAATTCATTATCTGTGATTTTTCCAGAAAGTCAGCATCTTGTCATAGTCTGAATACATGGCCATCAAATGTTTTTTATAGAAAAAGATGAGACGATAAATACAGCTAGTTAGATTAACTTTTATTGGAGGAAAACCACATTTATTTCGTGGCACCTACTGCAATCCATTTATTGTGAATAATTTATCATCATCTTGGATGGGTGACATAAAGATTAACATTTTCTCTGAATATTTAAAACCTTTATTAGAGAAAAGTTAATATAACTTTTGCCTGATCCATTCTTACTACAAATATTTATTGGACTCCTAGCAAACTATTAGTAATCACTATAAAATGCATTGCTGGCTCCAGGGCAAATGCTGAACTAATTATTCAGGACAAAAAAGTGTGTTGGAACTAAGTCTCATATCCTTGTTGCTGCACTGTACTTGTAGGCCCATATGTCAAGTGTTACTGAAATAAATAGCAACAGAAGTGTTAATAAATGAGATTGCATTGTATATCTTGAAAATTAAACTGTATGTTGCAAGGCAAAATTAAAGCTGAGTAGATAATTGCAAAGTGATACAGTTTCTTTTTCTTAAATTTCATTTGCTGCTTCACTCTCTTAGATTGGGAAGTGGCTTCATTGTTAATCTGATTATTTCTCTCTACTGAACAAGGGTTTGCTTGGGCAATATACACTGTCTTAAAATTGAATCTAATGTGTGCACTTTTCATTTCACTATAGTATCTTATTTTTCTAACTCAGTGCATGTCAATAAATGCTATTAGGCTTTGTGCTAAGAGCTGATGCTGTTTTTTAATATCTAAATAATCCTATAAAAATTTATACTTTAAAAGGATAAATCATTTGATATTTATCTATATTCAGAAGTAAAATATACCCACTAATATCACTCATAGATTGTTTTATCAATACTTTCTTTTGCTTTTTGATTTGTAGTTGATTTCCTTAAGCTGAAATTTAATTTGAGGTGTAATGATGTTTTTAAAACAAATCATGATAATGACTGTAATTTGTATTCTTTACAGTCAGTTTATTTTTTAAACTGGAATTGAATCATTCTATAGAGATTTAATTTATATTTAAATTTTAAGTATACTATATTTATATAGTGTACTTTAAGTCTATATTTAAATCTCTGTATTATATATAGATATATATCTATATTTAAATCTATATTTATATAGTATACTTTAAAGTATATATACTTTAAATTTACTATAGATATACTTTCATTGTGTCCACGTTGTTCTAAATTAACATTCTATATTATATATTCATCAATTATAATACAGATGAATTTTAAAATGTCCAGAAAATCATAATCATGCATGATATGTGTGAGTCTTATTCTTCTTTTCCACTGTCATGCTTTATAAATTGCTACTTCAAATGACAACAAAAATCATCATTGTCCATCTTGAATTTTAGGTGTGCTAAGAAATTAATTAAATTGAGTTTGTTGCTTTTATGTAACTTTCCAAGTTTTGTGTGTATACAGTGGTAATAGTTCAAGATCTTGTTCTGACTTGTTACTGAGACAATTAAGAATGACATTAATGGTTTAATCATAGTTTGCACAGTAAGTTAGAGAGAACTTGTACACCCTGCTATTCTTTTGTTTATTCATTTCAACTTACAAATGCTTATTGAATGACTGCTCTGTGAGAGGTTTTCTCTGGGGAAAGGTCCATGCCTCCCATCCGTTCATACAGGAACTATCTTGCAGTGAAATCTCTCTCTCTTGTCTTTCCCTCTACACACACACATACACTTTGTGCAAAGATTAATCACTTTTCAAAGTTTTGTTTATTTTTTAATTTATTACATTTACAGCAAACTTCCCTCCCTCCCTCCTCCTTTTCTTTCCTTCCTTCCATTCTTCTGTACAGTGCTGTTAAGTTTTGCTAACATATAGAATCTTGTGGCCCCACCACAATCAAGATGCAGAAGTTGTATCACCATAAAAATTTTTTCCTCATTTTGCCTCTTTGTAATCACCTCCCTTTCTCTCTGCTGCTGCTGCTGCTGCTAAGTCGCTTCAGTCGTGTCCGACTCTGTTCGACCCCATAGACGGCAGCCCACCAGGCTCCCCCGTCCCTGGGATTCTCCAGGCAAGAACACTGGAGTGGGTTGCCATTTCCTTCTCCAATGCATGAAACTGAAAAGTGAAAGTGAAATCGCTCAGTCGTGTCCAACTCTTAGCGACCCCATTGACTGCAGCCCACCAGGCTCCTCGGTCCATGGGATTTTCCAGGCAAGAGTACTGGAGTGGGGTGCCATTGCCTTCTCTACCCGTTCTCTCTAGCCCCTGGCAATTGATGATCTGTTCCTTGACTGATGGTTGTTACCTTTTCCAGAATGTCACTTAAAATCATCCAGGATGTGGTCTCTAGGTCTGGTTTTTTCATTTAGTGTCTTGCTTTTGGAATTCATTCACGTTGTCACACGATCTGTAGTTAGACCCTTTTAATTGCTGAGTAATACTGCATTGAATGTGTCTTCAACAGTTTTTATCAATCAAGGGCTGTTTTGATTGTTTCCAATATTTTAGCAATTATGAATAAATGCTTTTAGACGTTAGCTTACACCTGTTTTGTGAACTTAAATTTTTGTTTTCCTTGTATAAATATTTACAAATGGGATTGCTGTGTCATGTGACAAATGTATATTTATGTAAGAAACAATCAAACTGTCTTCCAGAGTGGCTGGACCATTTTACATTCCTACCAACAGTGTGTAAGCGTTCTAGTTGCTCCAGGTTTTTGCCAGACTTGGTATTGTTAGCTCTTTTGCTTTTAGTTATTCAAACAGGTGCATAGTATTATCTGATTCAGATTTTAATTTTTGTTTTCCCAATGACTAATGATGTTAATTTTGTTTTCTGTTTGTATATTTTCTTTGGTGAAATGTGTATGCATTATTTTCCCTCAATTTTAAAGTTGGATTTTTTTAAAAATGTTGAATTTTGAGAGTGCTTTATACATTCTGAATACAAGTCTTTTGCCAGACATATGATTTGTGAATAAATCTTCTAGTATGACTTGTTTTTTTTTTTTTTTTTAACAGTGTCTTTCAGATTAAAATGTTTTCATTTTTATTTTTTTTAATGAGACCAGATTTAACTGTTGTTTTTTTTTTTTTTTTTATGGTTCATGCTTTTGGCATTGTATCATAAGAGTTATTTGCCTAATCTAGGATCTCAAAATGTTTCTCCTATTTTTGTAGGTATTTTTTTAGGGTGAGTCAGTGTTTAAATCAATCTTGCTGTTCTGTTGGATCCTTGGACACTGAGTCTCATATCTAGGTTTCTATCTTGATTCTGAGACCATGCCTCCAAATGGGAGTGTTGTACAAATTCTAGAGTTCTATAGATTTGGGGCTGGGGGTGGAGAGCTTCCCTGGTGGCTCAGTAGTAAAGAATCTGCCTGCCAATGCAGGAGATGCGAATTTGGAAGATCCCCTGGAGAGGGAAATGACAACCCATTCCAGTATTCTTGCCTGGAGAATGTTCTAGACATAGGAACCTGGTGAGCTACAGTCTATGCGGTAGCAAAGAGTCAGGCATGACGGTGACTAAACGACAACAAAGTAGATTTTTTTAACTGTGTGATTTTTCACAGATCAGTTAACCTGTCATGACCCTAATTTTCTTATGTATAGTCATGTAATCACAAAACGTTATGCCAAAATGTTAGGACAGCAACTGTGTTCCGTATTCCCTGAGCTCCCTGTACCTCTATTCTTTGTGGCGCAGTGGAATGAAGCATGGTGCGTAAGAGTTCTGGAGTCAAGTATATCTGCTTTTGGGTAAATCTGCCTCAGGCGGATCTTACTACTGGAGAGAATTTGGGAAGATTGAGTAATTAAAATACCAATTCTCTCACCTCTAAGTTGTAGGTCGTACAATGCTTCATGAATGAGATGATCTTTATAATGTGTTAAGCACAAGGCCTGGCCCTGTGTAGTTTTCCAGCAAGTCTCTGCTATCATTGGTTGTTGGTCATGGTGCTGTTTTTATTATAAACATGACTTGCTCCTTCCACTTTTCTTCAGTCACTAAAAACCACATCTCTACAGAACAGTCCAGGAGCTGAGCTCCTCTCCTTATTGCCAGTCTTACAGCCATTGACCACTGTCCCAGGTACCCCATCACAGTGCTTTCTCTACTTGCAGGAATTTCACCCTATCAATTACCTCTCTGATGACAGTCATCACCAGTCTTGCCACTAGATACCATATGCTCTAGACACTCTACCTGTCCATTCTATCCTTCCCTGTTATCAGCTTTGTCCTGATGTTTCCTCCAAGTTAGTGCTCGTGCCTAATACCAAGTCCTAGCTCCTCCTGAGGTTGCCTGGACTCCGCAGTCCACATCTGTTTGGCCCCTTTTACAAGGCTTTTAAGTTGCCAACTTTTCCAAAGCTTCTTAACTAAAAGACAAAACATATCTTAAATTTGTCATTTGTTTCTCCTTACCCAGAATAGCAAATATGTCACTTCGGTCAAGAAAGTTCTCAACAGACAATGTATATAACTTTCAACTCTTTTTGATCTAAATGGCCACTATGCAGGAAAGTTAGATTGCTTAGCTTAGGTGACCTTCACCTTCAATTTTCAGTTGAATGGGATAGAAAAAATTATGGGGAGTGACAATAATTTGAACACAGTGGGTATTGAAAAGTTTTAGGTACTGGAATTGTGGGTATGTGAAGGCAAAGCTTGACTATTTTAGCTATAAAAACCAACTACTGAACTGTATAGAGGCTTATTGTCTCAGGTCATGTAGCGTTTCTTTTGTGAAATGTCTTATTTATTTAGGAACTGGAGATATTGCTTACATTGCTCTGTACTGTTTTGAATGCCACCATTTTTTTTCATTTGTAAAGACAGGAGTTTTCTGTGTATTTTGAAGACTGTTTTCATCTTCTTTCATCTCTTCTCACTCTCAATACTGAACTAAGGATGTGAGAGATGTACTATTTCCCTTTGCCTCCCCACTTGAGAGCTGTGATTTTTTTTCAGAGGAAGAGAGAGAAATACCCTTTGATTACTGTGAAGGGGCAATTGTGACATCCTCCTGGAAAGTTAAGCACAGGGGAAGATCAAATGCTCTTGTTTGAAGCCCATTGTGTGTGTTCATAGCACACGTGAGAAAAATGTAAAACCAAAGGAAAACCACCTGTATTGAAGTAAGCTAAAATCCAAATGATAATAGAGCCAGAGCAACAATCTGTAGAAACTTAAGGAAGAAATTACATGCCCTAAATTGCTGGAAGATGGATACTTACCATTTATCATCAAATGTATTGATACATCAGAAAGCACCAGCTGGAATCCACTTTGACTCTTGACGTCCCCTGCAGTTAGCTAGCTTCTGTCTGCAGTTCCCCAGAAAGCCTCTTTTGGAACCACTGACCGCCTTGTGGGTAAAGACGGAGTCAGTGGGGGTGCCAGTCGCCTTGAGTCAGGGCTGATGGAGTACCCAGAAATCATATTATTAGTCTGGCTGCTTGCTAAATTCATTCATTCCATGTCCTATCTTAGGGAGGGCTAAAAAGTGAGATTTTCAAACAAAACTGTGCTCAACCCATTCAAGTCTTTGGTTAGCTCAGGGTATAGTTTTGATTTGCATTTCTTGTTCTGTTTGTTCCCCTAGGCAGGGCTCTTTTCATTCTTCAGCATCTTGAATACTCTTACTTTGGGCTGCTTTTGTCTATGATATCACTTGAGCTGCTTTTGTCTATGATATCACTTGATTCATGTCACTTGGGTATTTATCAGAGTTTCCTGTTGGGGAGAGAATAACCTGGTGTATGAATGAGCAGAGCACTTTGCTCTAGCTTGGAGATTTTCCCATTGCTAATGACATAGGACTCTATGATACAAGATACCAAGGGCCCCAAAGGAAAAAAGACAGATTGAGGCCCTTCACACCGTTAGATAAACATCTTAAACCTGAGGTGAGGTCACATCACAGATCCTAGTTCTCACCTCTTATATTGATGTTTTTACTCCTTAGGAAAGATCTTTAGGTGTAAAGGATTTGAGAAATACTTAAAACAATTTTTTCTAATTGGAGGATTATTTCTTTACAATGTTGTGTTGGTTTCTGCCATACAACAAAGTGAATCAACCATAAGTATATATATGTCCTCTCCCTCTTGAACCTCCCTCCTAATCCTCAACTATCCCACATCTTTTGGTTGTTAGAGAGCACCAGGTTGGACTCCCGGCTGTACAGCCACTTCCCACTGTCTGGGTTACATATGGTAATGTGCATGTTTCAATGCTACTTTCTCAGTTAACCCCACCCTCTCCTTCTCCTACTGTGTCCCTAATTCTGTTCTCTGTGTCTGCATTTCTATTCCTGCGCTGCAAATAAGTTCATCACTACCATTTTTCTAGATTCCGTAAATATGCATTAATATATGATTTTTTTTCTGACTTATTTCACTCTGTATAACAGGCTCTAGGTTCATCCATCTCACTACAACTGCCTCAAATTCGTTCCTTTTTATGGCTGAGTAATAGTCCATTGTATATATGTGCCACAACCTTGTTATCCATTCATCTATTGATGGACATCTCTGTTACTTCCTATCTTAGCTATTGGAAATAGTGCTACAATGAACATTGGTGTACATGTGTCTTTTTCAATTATGATTTTCTGAAGGGCTTCCCTCATAGCTCAGTTAGTAAAGAATCCACCTGCAATGCAGGAGATCCTGGTTTGATTCTTGGGTCAGGAAGATCCACTGGAGAAGGGATAGGCTACCCTCTCCAGTGTTCTTGGGCTCCCCTTGTAGCTCAGCTGGTAAAGAATCCTCCTGCAATGCAGGAGAGCTGGATTCTATTCCTGGGTAGGGAAGAGCCTCTGGAGAAGGGAAAAGCTACCCACTCCAATATTCTGGCCTGGAGAATTCTGTGGACTGTAATCCATGGGGTCGCAAAGAGTCAGACACAACTGAGTGACTTTCACTTTTTCTGAGGGTATATGTTTAGTAGTGTGATTGCTGGGTAATATGGTAGTTTTAGTCCTAGTTTTTAAAGGAATCTGTTCTCCGTAGGGGTTATATCAGTTTACATTCCCACCAAGTTTGCAAGAAGATTCCCTTTTCTGCACACCTCTCCAGCATTTATTGTTTGTAGATTTTTTTTGATGATGGCCATTTTGACTGGTGTGAGGTGATATACATCATTGCAGTTTTTGATTTGCATTTTTCTAATAATGAATGATGTTGAGCATTATTTCATGTGTTTATTGGCCATCTGTATGCCTTCTTTGGAGAAATGTCTGTTTAGGTCTTCTACCCATTTTTTTGTGGGAAATATTTAATAGTCTGCATGTTGTGCTCTACATTTTTTTTCCTCTTCTTCTGAGTACCATGTCAAGTATTATTTAAGTGCTTTATATACATGAAGTAAACTAATTTTCTTAACTCATGAGGTTAATATTCAATAATGTTGCCATTTTGCAGATAAATGACTTGAAATACTGTACTGTTTTGTAGATGAGTTAAATTGTACTCTTTTTTAGAGTCCACATACAAGTGGTATCATACGATATTTGTCTTTCTCTCTCTGACTTTGCTCAGCAAACCATAATTCGAAAAGATACATGCTCCTCAATAGTCACTGTAGCACTATTTATAATAGCCAGGACCTGGAAGCAACCTAAATGTCCATCGACAGAGCAGTGGATAAAAAAGATGTGGTACATATAGACAATGGAATATTACTCAGTCATAAAAAAGAATGAAATAATGCCATTTGCAGTGACATGGATAGAAACCTAGAGATTGTCATACTGAGTGAAGTAAAACACTTGGGTTTAGATATTTTCCTCAACTATGTAATGACTTTGCATGTGTGCATATTCAGTCTCTCAGTTGTGTCTGACTCTTTGCAACCCAATGGACTGTAGTCCACCAGGCTCCTCTGTCCATGGGATTTTCCTGGTGAGATTACTGGAGTGGGTTACCAATTTCTCTTCCAGGGGTTCCCAGGGATTGAACCTGTGTCTCTTGCATTGGTAGGCAGATTCTTTACCACTGAGTCACCTGGGAAGCCCAGGTAATGACTTTAGCTCCTTGTAATCTGATTGCTCTTAGTTGATCCTGCTGCCCTTTTATGTGGCTGGCCCTGGAATTTGGGTCAAGTCTGGTATCCAGCCTTGGGCTTTTAATACTAGTCTGGTGTGTTTTTGTAGTTTTTGCAAAAGATCAAACTATTTTTCACCAAACATTGCCCATTATTATTAAACTGGCTTCACTTCTGTAAACTCTAAAGGTGGTATGTCTTCCTACAGAAGAAGAAATGGCACCATGAAAATAAGAATGATGGTTAATGAGTGAGATCATAGTTTTCTATCTGATTGGCTCCAGCCATACACCTAACCTACTCTCTGAATCTTCTTTCTCCCACATCTGTTTGTAGGGATATCAAATAACATACAGAAATTCATGTCTCTCTTAGTAATTTATATTCAGTGAAGGAAAGAGGGCAGTACTTCCATCATGCAGTTCAGTACATCTATCATGCATTAATCAACTGATTTTAGGACTCTGTCACTTACTAAATGTGTGACCTTGGTTAAATTAATTTTAAAGGTAAAATTAATTTTAATTTACCTTTATTTGCTTCAGTTTGTGGAAGTATGTAAAGCATCTTGGAAAAAAAACACATGTGCATTCATACTGTTTATTAAATATCAGCTTCTGTTGAGTCAGATGGGCTTCCTTGGTAGTTCAGACTGTAAAGAATCTGCCTGCAATGCAGGAGACCCGGGTTCAATGCCTGGGTTGGGAAGATCCCCTAGAGAAGGAAATCGCTACCCATTCTAGTATTCTTGCCTGGAGAATTCCATGGAGAGAGGAGTCTAGCATATTACTGTCCATGGGGTCACAAAAATTGGACACCTGAGTGACTAGCACTTCACTTTCATTCACTTTGTTGAGTCAGGCAGAGAGATTGAAAGCCTTAACAATGACTGGGAATTTGATATCATGGAAAGACCCCAGGAAGGAAAACAAGTGAATTTGGGTTTGAATACTGGTTCAACTCTTGGTAGCTGTAGAACCTTAAGTTATTTTGTGTAGCTTTAATTTCAATTTTTATAAAATAAACATAATGCTTCCAGTGTTCTCACATTTTGATAAAGATTAGAATGCTAAGATATGCTAAGTGTATCTTACATGTTCAGTAAATGTTAGTTGTTGTAATTATTGTTGTTGATAGTAATGGCCTTTCCAAGGAAGTCTGTACTTAATAACATTAGAAAATCACTGAAAGTGTTTGAGAAGGAGCATGGCAAAATCATAATTATGATTATATGACCACTCTGACTACAGTTTGAAAATAAATCAAGGGGAGGGGGCATTTGTACCAGATAGAGGGATGTTAGAACAGAAGCCTTGTCTAGAAAGTGGTCTGTTGGGAAAAGCAGACTGATTTGAGAGGTGTTTTGGAGATGGGATTGTGGAATTTTATTTCCCTGATTGGTGAATGTTTGTATAATACTGGGAAAGAGCTATTATGCGGTGGAGGTGGGTTAGAAATCCTAGGGCAAATATCGCTGGGTACAAGTTGGAACTCAGAGAGAGCAGGGTCTGCAGAGAGGTGCCCTCAGCTGGACACAGTTGACCCCACAGTGGGGCAGTGCTCTCATAAAGGGTCTCTGACACTCTTATTGCTTCACTTTCAACGACATACAGTCTGGACTCGGGTATCAATTACTCCAAGGAATCAGAGACAGATACCTTATCACTGGCTACTGACCATCATGGATATCAAATCCCTGACAAAACCTGGCTACCTTGTGTGAAGTTGAGAACTATAGAAATGTCTCTCATTGGAGAATGAGGAATTACTAATCTCAGCTACTATAACTCCTTGCCAGGCAACATGGAGCAGCCTCCATCTTCATTCAGCACAAACTCCTGTGCATCACTGCAAAATACTGGGTTGGCCAAAAATTTCATTTGAGATTTTCCATAACATCTTTTGGAAAAACCTGAATGAATTTTTTGGGCAACCCAATAATACATGAAAAAGAGAATGATGGAGTAAGAGAACAGATGTAAATTTCTGCAGTTATAAGTTTGTAGATTTAATGGAGGAATTGAGGGAATTCCCAGTGAGGATTTTGATCCTGTTTTGGGGTCAGGGACTTGGCTGAGAGGGAAGGGACAGGTTCAGAGGTTTAAGGAGGGTGGAGAAGTTATAAAATGGTCATTGTGGAGAATAGGAAAGAGATTTGCTGGGAGAAAAGTTATGTGATGCTGGGCAGTTAATGTGTGAGGTCTTGAAATTTTAATAGTATCAAATCTATGCAGTTGCATGATTTTTCTCTAGGGGTGATGGATTAACAGTCTAGGTGTAAATACAGAAAAAGCCAACTTTCTGATGAAGCTGGGTTGGAATTTTATCATACAGGTGGTAGAAGAAAAATATATAGGATAAGAAATATAATTTTGGCAGAGAATAGCTGAATAATTTGTTATAGAAATTAGGCTGCATAGGGAAGGAGTTGGGCTTCCCAGGTGGCCCTACTGGTAAAGAACCTGCCTGCCAATGCAGGAGACATAAGAGACACAGGTTTGATCCCTGGGTCAGGAAGATCCTTGGATGAGGGCATGGCAACCCACTCCAGTATTATTGCCTGGAGTATCTCCTGGACAGGGGAGCCTGGTGGGCTACAGTCCATAAGGTCACGCAGAGTCAGATATGACTGAAGCAACTTAGCATGCATGCAGAGGAGAAGTTAAGGAAGGGGTTAAAACGTAAGGAACAAGTAGAGATGAGATCAAGGATCAAGAAGTCCCTGAAAGATGGAAAGAACTTACAATGAGAGAAACTTAGCAAGCATGCCCAAGGAATAAGGCATTGTTGTCAGGTGGTTATGCTTAATATTTTAGATAGATAAAAGTGTTTAGAGTGTGGCCATAGGCTTGAAGTTTGCAGTGGACTGGTAATAAACTTAAGTAGAAATGAAACAGTGAAACAGCTCAGTCTGAGAAATGTGGCTCAGGTACCAGAAGTAAACAAAGATACTAAGGAAACAAAGAAGGATTTCTTGCTCAAGAAGGAATCAAACTTGACTAGGAATTAGGACCTGCGAAGTAACTTCATGCCAGCTAGTATGCTATTTCAAGGTTATTTTTGTGATTTCCTCCTTTTACTTGAACTCCTGAGGTCTCTTCTTACCTACAACTTGAACTGTGCCAAAATTTTATGAAGTCTGAAGTCATTCAGAGGAACCACAGTGGTTGCAAATCTTTAATTATTAGGCAATGTAATATTTTACAAAAGATTCAGATTCATACATGCATGCAGATGGTTTCCAGCTCAGAGGGATGAGTTAAAAAGTAGCTAGAAACTGGAGGAAAAGGAATTGGGCTGCCAATGGCAGGAAGGCATGAAATAAAGAAATAAAAATCCTGAAGAAGGAGATGGCCTCTAGTGAGGCCAGCAGAGTGCACAGTTCATTGCTTATCTTGTGTGCACCTATGACTCTGCCCTGGCCCAGCCCCCTGAATATCCATCTCATGTGGACAGTGTCCACCAAGATTTGAAGAATATAGATTAACTTCACCTCCCAAACTTGCACATCTCCCCACACTAGATCAAACGTGGAAGACCATGGAAGGTGATGGTGGGATGAAGAGAAAGTAATGCTAATTAATTAAACTAGATTACTTGTGCTAAATTGCTTCAGTCATGTCTGACTTTTGTGATCCCATGGACTGCAGCCTGCCAGGCTACCCTGTCCATGGAATTCTCCAGGCAAGACTACTAGAGTGAGTTGCTGTGCCCTCCTCCAGGGGATCTTCCCATCCCAGGGATTGAACCTCCACCTCTTACGTCTCCTGCATTGGCAGGCGGGTTCTTGACCACGGGCACCAGCTTTCCTCTTATTGTACTTTTGAGAAAGATGGATCAGGACCACTCTACAGGAAGTCTTAAATTTCAGGATAAGGGATTCAAACCTCATACAGGGGCTCTAGAATAAGATTCTTTCCCTTGGGGACTGAAAGGTAGTATGTTGGATAGAACACTCTTAGAAGATTGATCTGATGTTGATGTGCGGAGGAGTTGTATATTTACATCACCTTCCATTAGTGGGAAATGATCCTTTGTCCTCCATAGCTTCAGTATCTATGGATCTTACAGGTCCTTTAAAAATATGTCTTAAGTAGACTTCCATTTTCTTCAGTTTTCTCACAATTTCATAATCGGCCACTGTCATTTTATATCTTTCTCTTATTTGCTTTCAGACCCCCAACTTCCCATCTATTAGTTCTAAAATGCCAGAGTTATTTTTTCTTCTCAGTAACTTTTGTTGATAAAGGTCAGCCATTGAGCTACTCAAAAGCCTCTCTTGGGGTTCTCATTTCAGTTAAATCAAAATCTCCAATTATGTGCTCAAGGTTCTCTTGTCCTTTCCCTGTCTAATTTAATTGCTTTAATTTCTTAGGATTGCCTCCTCTGCTGTGTTTTCCAGTGAGACAAAGCTTTTTGGCCATTCCCTCATTCATGTTTCTGTTTTCCAAATTCCCCAATGATAAAGGTAACTTCTGCAGTGACTTTCTCATGGCAAAATCTCAGCTGTTCATCAACAGGTAATGATCAGCAATCAGCAGAGAGATGCATATACTCTGATCGATGCCTATAGAAGAAGAACTGCAAGTCTGACCAGAAAACCACTCTATGTTGCAGTCCATTGTTAAAAGTTTACTTCTTCAGGGATGCTAGAGTAAACCAGCAGGGATGTTAGAGTGAACCAGGGAACTAATTTGTTGTGTTCTTCATCTTTCATATTTTGTGTACTGATATAAGGTGTGACTATATCCACATCTATATCTAAATTTCAAGTGCTTACCAGTTGGCAGTCCACCTGAAAGTCTATATAAAGATCTGGGTGACCTCCTAAAATTAAAATTAAATTGTAAAAATTTGTTTACTTACACTTTTAGTATTAAGTTTACATAATACTTACAGTATTAAGTTTACCTACACTTATAGTATTAAATTTTTTTTCATGAATAGATAACTTATACTTGTCTTTTTAAAAGGTATTTTTATTTCTTTACTGTTGTGCATGGACATAAGCTAATTTGGCTTACACATGTCTTAGGTTCTTTTGGCTGGGGATGGGAGTAGGCAATTTGATGTGGAAGGGTTAGCAGTGCCCCTAAATCTAGCTACTAGGTAATAATGAAATGAATTTCAGACCAAATTCTTCCACACCTACAGAAATTTATTAAATGACCCACATAAATAATCAAGCAGAGAGCAGCTTATATAACCTTTTCCGTCAGCTTGATGAAGTCGTTTTCCAACCTTTTAAATGCTTTGACCTCTCATATTGGATGAGAGGTTTACTCCAGGATGATTTGGCAGCTTTTCTGCAGGGCAGGGTTTCTGGAAAAAGCTCATAGTCATGTTGATTTTTCAATGGCTGGATGTAGGATTTTTAATAGACAAAGCTTTGTTGGTTTCCCTGAGTTCAGGCTACACAATACTGTCTTGTTCAGGCAATGAATCAGGAAAAGAAGGATTCTCAAAGTATTTTAGCTAATACACATTTTTTGAATACTTTTAATTTTTACCATCCAGAGTTCAATTCTAACATTTGCCATGAAAATTAACAAGCCAACAATTACTCAGAAAAAGTCCTTTTCTGACATATTTTCTGTTTAGGAATGATAAAGATAATGAAAACAGAATCATCTGTAATGGCCCCTTTTGAGTTGTAAATTTCATTGGAAGTCTATATAACCTCCATTGGAGTAAGGATGTGTAATTAGGGCAACTGACTGTCCCCAGAGTGGATTCATGAACTAATTCGTATGTATCTAATGATATACTACTGTTTATGCTGATTATATGTATCTTAACATATATCTCACATATCACTTTATATAAAAGCGTAGATGTCATTATATATCAGTGCAATCTTTTTCTTTTTTTAAATTCTTTGTTACTCTTCCCTTTCATCTCCTTCAATGATTTGTTTTGCATAAAAAGAAAAAAATGGTATTATGTTATGCTTATTTTTCTGTATCTTCTTTTTTTTTTTCAAATATATAAAATGTTATGGGAGCTTTTAAACACATGTAGGGACTTCCCTGGTGGCTCAGTTGATAAAGACTCTGCCTCAGTGCCAGAGACCTGGGTTCAATCCCTGGGTTGGAAAGATTCCCTGAATAAGGATATGGCAACCCACTCCAGTATTCTTGAGTGGGAAATCCCATGGACGGAGAAGCCTGGTAGGCTGCAGTCCATGGGGTCACACAGAGTTGGACACGACTGAAGCGACTTAGCAGCAGCATATATATATAAACTTTTTACATGGCTCAAACTTTTATTCACTGGATCTAATTCCGACAGAAGCATGTTGAAGATTCTTGCAATAATTGCATTATTTTCATAGGCTCTTCGGACACTTTAGGAAGTTTTAGCTTTATGAGTTAGAAATTCTATTGGTTGTGGCATAAAGGTTTGCTACAGCTACGTAAGGGCTTCCTTGGTGGCTCAGATGGTAAAGAATCCATCTACAATACAGGAGACCTGGATTTGATCCCTGGGTCAGGAAGTTCCCCTGGAGAACAGAATGGCAACCCACTCCAGTATTCTTGCCTGGAGAATTCTGTGGATGGAGGAGTCTGTGGGCTACAGTCCACGGGGTCATAAAGAGTTGGACATGACTGAGCAACTAACATACACATACGCACACACACACAGCTACATACCCATATATTGGTTTCTTGGTCATTATTATATTAACTCATAATATCTCCTATTTATGTCTGTTTTATCTGATTAGTGTATTTCATGTTAAATTCTTCTTTGCCCTCTTCCCCGTCTCCTCCACTTCCTCCATCCCTAAACTCCTTTTCCATTTTGTGTCCCTTACATGATATCTCTCTTCTTATCGTTTCATTAAACTTTTAAAATTTAACTTACTTTGAAACAGTCTATAGATAGGCTCCCTACCTCCAAATTCAATGTTAGATAATCTCTTACTTAAGGAGTCTGTTTTTATTTCTATATTTTCTATATTATTTCTGCTCTGATCAAATTTCTGTTCCATCTGCTTATCCTTCCTGTTATTAATTTGGAAGTTCTTTTCCACTCTATTTATTATTACATTTGAACTGCTTTTACTGTTCCTGCATGTGTGCTAAGTCACTTCAGTTGTGTCCAACTCAACTGTCCAACCCCATGGACTGTAGCCCACCAGGCTTCTCTGTCCATGGGATTCTCCAGGTAAGAGTACTGGAGTGGGTTGACATTTCCTTCTCCATGTATTATTTCTTCTCCTACCTAATTATTTGGGCAACATAGTTTAGGAACAATACTACTAATAAGTAATATTTATTGTTCTTCTTCTTGATTAGGAAATTTTTCTCCAGCGTTTTCCTCATATGAAGCACATAGGTGTTACATTCTCTGAAGTCTTGTATATCATAAAATATATTTTTTAACCTAAGCCAGTAGTTGATTGTATTGTTTGGGTGTAGGATTCTTGTTGTTATAGTCTTTTTCTTTCAGTGGTTCTGTGGATGCTATTCCACTGCTACTAGTTAACCCAAATTGAAGATGAGATTTTTGGTAGTTTCCATTAGTTATTCTTTCTGCTGGAAAGTGTATAATTTAAAAAAAATTGTCTTAAGAGTTCAAGAAGTTTACTGGGGTGTGCTTAGGTGTGTATCTTTTCTCAGTAATACAGCCCTTGGTGAGCCTTTTGAATTTGCGGACTCAGATATCTCTCCATCATAGGGAAAATTTCCTTCAAAAATTTATTTATTTGCTTTTCTTCCATCTGTTCTTAATCCTCTGATGGAACTAATAATATTCTTGTGTAAGCTTTTCAGAAACTATCCTTTAATTCTCTTATTTAATTGTCCCCTGTGATTTCCATTTCTGTAGTTTGCTCTGTACTTTAAGATAATTTGAGACGTCTCACACTCAATCTTCCAAGTCACTCATTTGCATCTCAATAATGCCCTATCCTTTAACTCATCTGTTGAATTTTTACATTGGGAAATTGTATCTTTTGGCTCCAGAAGTCTTTATGCTTCACCTGAAAAATTCTGAAGTGCATGTGTGTTTATTCAGATCCTTGGTTATCTCCTCTTGCAGTTCACTGTCACAGAGTAAGTGTTCTGATTGTTTTGCCTGATCATCAACTCTAACTTTTCAGCCCCTTTTAGCTAAGTTGGATTTTTCTGGGCTCAAGCCTATCAGTTATAGTATTTTAAACAGCAAGAATCTTACTGGAGTACATGCATTATATGCAAGTATAATTGTGTAGGTTGTCAGGCTCTGTTGGATTACTGGTAGAAATTCTCTTGATTTCTGATCTCTCTGCTCTCTCCCTGTTTCAGGGATTAGGCTTTTCATTTCCTGGCCCTCTGAAAAAGGGAAACCTTTTCAGAAATTCAGCAAGCTTGAGTGAGCATATGTAAATACTTCTTTTTAGAGGCACCTGATTTCTGAGAAACAGTCTCTTCTCAGGACCACAGTTTTTTGTTCTTTTTTCTGAGCTCAGAAACTGTTTTTCAGATGCTTGTTCAGGTATAGGAAATAAAGTTTCTCATCACACAGCGGGATCCAGATTTTATTTGAACAAAGTTATTTTATTTGAACAAAGTTGGCCTGTAAGTCTAAACAGGCCAGAGACCAACTTAGACATGATTTTGAATTTCTGAGAAACCAATAAATATATTACCATTATTTGTAGAGCATCAGCTAATTTCCCCATATTCTGTAAGACTTAAAAAATAAATAAGCTCTAAATGATATAGAGCAGGAAAGAGGTGAGAAAGAACGAACTGTTATGTTGTCCTGTGTTAAACCATGTTTGACTGGATTTTCAAAGGAGTCTATGACCCATAAAGTAATTGCTTCTCCAAATATAGAAACTGAAAGCCAAAGCCATGGATTCTCCATATCTTTAATACATTTATTTTGGGAATGACTTTGTGTATGGATGACAGTGACTACTGGAAATTCATGATTGTTATCTGTGATAGCTTAGGGTGAATGATGTCAGATTCCTGATCTCTGAAGATTTAGCTTTAGGACCAGGGGCCAGGCTTGATCACTCAGGGCTCTTGTGTAGCAGAGCTCTATTAAAGTGTGAAAAAGGACAGAAAAAGCTTCTGACATAGATATCAGAAGGGGGATGGAGAGTGCTCCCCTCACTAAAGGGAGTTATATACTTTTTCAATTGGTTATTACAATAAATCAAAAGAATGTCTCAAAGTTGTAAAACTTTTACCAGACCCACTCCCACAATTTACATTTTAAGGTAACAGGATTAGAAGTTAACAATAGAAAGATCCTACCATACCCACTCCCATAATATACATTTTAAGGCAATAGGATTAGTCAGAGGTTTTCAGGAAGACTTTTGCCCTTTTATCCTCCTTGAGAATTCCAGACCCCTATCTCCTCCTCAAGAGTCCCAGATCCCTTTCTTCTCCTCCTCCTCCTCCTCCGCCTCCGTAGCCGCCACCGCCACCACCACCGCCGCTGCGGGAACCCTGGACTTCTTATCAACCTGCTGTTGACTAAAAAAGATGTACAACTTGAGAGTCGTGAGTTAAGTTTTATCTGGGGCAAAATGAGGACTGCAGCCTGGGAGGCAGCATCTCAGATAGCTCTGAGAGACTGCTCCAAAGCGGCAGTGGGGGAAGGTCAACATATAAGGTTTTGGTGAAGAGGGAGTTCAGTAATGTGAAGCACTCATTTTACAAAAGGTTTTTTGTTAGTCATGAGGATCTGATGTCACCATGAAGGATTTAGTGCTTCTTTAGATATGAGGAGATGCAAGGACTGAGATCATAAAATCTGTTCCTGAAGCATCCAACTATCTAAAGACCTGTCCCACCAGATTCCCTAGAGCAGAGAGTGCCTCACTCCACCCTGAACTCCCTCAGGGGTTGCTGAAAGTCAACAGGTATAGCGGCACAGGGTTCAATCTCCATGGCAGACTGCAAATGCCTTTGTTATTTACTCTGTTGGCAATGCCCTTGGTAATTGCCAATTTGTAGTTGACACTGCCTAGGAATTGACTCTCTTATCTGTCCATCTGATCTACCAGCAGGCCATAGTTCTTACCTATTGCAACTGATTGTTTTTCCTATAGGGCAAAACATCAGAAATTTAGTTTACTGCATCAGTTCAGTTCAGTTCAGTTGCTCAGTCATGTCCGACTCTTTGCGACCCCATGGACTGCATCATGCCAGGCCTCCCTGTCCATTACCAACTCCCAGAGTTTACTCAAAGTCATGTCCATTGAGTGGGTGATGCCATCCAACCATTTCATCCTCTGCCATCCTCTCCTCCTCCCGCCTTCAATCTTTCCCAGCATCAGGGTCTTTTCAAATGAGTCAGCTCTTTGCATCAGGTGGCCAAAGGATTGGAGTTTCAGCTTCAGCATCAGGCCTTCCAATGAATATTCAGGACTGATTTCCTTTAGGATGGACTGACTTGATCTCCTTGCAGTCCAAGGGACTCTCAAGGGTCTTCTCCAATACCACAGTTCAAAAGTATCAATTCTTTGGTGCTGAGCTTTCTTTATAGTCCAACTCTCACGTCCATACATGGTTTACTGCATGGACTCTTCCAGATTCTTATCCTTTCTTAAGGAAAAGCAAGTGCATCTCAAGCCCTTTATGAGCCTTGATCTTTGAAAGTTTCTGTACCTTAATGATTTAGCACAATTAAAAAATGATGAAAAATTTGATAAAATGTTTCCTATCCTTTAACACATCTGATTTTTATAAATAGACATATTTTAAAATTAAATAAAAAAATCTTCTCTATGTGTTAATGCCCCACATCTCAGAATTTGAGGGAACTTTAAAGATCCTTCATCCACCTTCTCAGTAGTGCCAAGTGGTTAGTTGGATACTGTCTTAATTCCCTGGAGTGCGTAGCCCAATACCCCTTGGGCAGCCAATCTGTTTATTGGGAAACTCACTGTTGAAAAGGTCTTGATATACTGAGCTTGGATCTATCTCCCTATAATCTATGACCATTGATCTTAGTTCCATCTTTAGAATATCTATTTTTCAGATTAATGCTACTCTAATAAAATCATTTTATTTTTATATCCTAAAGAAAATATGTATGCTTACAAAGTTTCTAAGGAGGTTGTTGTTTGTTGCTCAGTGGCCAAGTCATGTCTGATTCTTTTGTGACCCCAGGGGCTGTAGCCTGCCAGGCTCCTCTGTCCATGGGATTTCCCCAGAAAGAATATTGTAGTTGGTTTCCACTTCCCTCTCCATGGGATCTTCCTGGCCCAGGGATTGAACTTGTGTCTCTTGCATTGGCAGGCAGATTCTTTACCACTGAGCCACCTGGGAAGCCCCTTCTAAGGAGGTATCAGTGCTTAAATTCTTGTCAGTCTTTCATGTAATCTTAATTTTGAATATTCTGAACCAGATGGCTAAGATAGGCACATAAACTGAATCTTGCTTTAGAAAATTGTATTATAAAACTTCAGTTTTTAGTGCTAGAAGGAGCTTTACACATATACCACCTTGTCCATTATTCTTACTTTACATAGGAGGATACTGAAGTCCAGATAAGAACTGTTAAATTTCTTTAAAAAGTCAAGGACACTGCTGCCTGAAATTCAGATCTCCTCATCTCTCATTTAACCATTGAGGCTGCTAAGTTGCTTCAGTCGTGTCCGACTCTGTGCGACCCCATAGATGGCAGCCCACCAGGCTGCCCCGTCCCTGAGATTCTCCAGGCAAGAACACTGGAGTGGGCTGCCATTTCCTTCTCCAATGCATGAAAGTGAAAAGGGAAAGTGAAGTCGCTCAGTCGTGTCCGACTCTTAGCGAACCCTTGGACTGCAGCCTACTAGACTCCTCCGTCCATGGGATTTGCCAGGCAAGAGTACTGGAGTAGGGTGCCATTGCCTTCTCCAACCATTGAGGAGACCACTAAAAAATGACTAGAGATTCAATAGATGCTAAAATGTAGGTATCAAAGAGTAAAGGAATGATCTATAAATGTCAGAGACAAACCCTACACAGATTTGAGACTGAAGAAACAATAAATATAGCCTCATTATTTATGGAAGACAACTAGTTACTGCCAGATGCAGTGCTACTTTAAAAACCGGTCTATTCCGAATAAATCCTGTCTGTAAGAAACTTGCAAACTTCTCGTGGAGATAAACACTTAAGTAATTACCTAGTATTTGGTGCTATATAGACCTAGCCAAAGATGACAAATGACAGAGGAAATAATTTTTAAAATTCACCATGGCTTGAAAATTTATAATAGTGCTAAAATGACTGAGCTGCTGAGTTATTAATTTTTTTGACAAGAAAGAAAATCTAATGCTGGAAGTTAAAAATAACTAATAAAAACACTTCTGTTAATAAAAAAATAATGGGTAAGAGACATTTTCAAATGTGAACGAACCTTAATTAATGACTCCAGATGACATGTGTCCATGTCATTAAGGGAATTTACCTGTTGAATTATTTATGGGTGAAAAGCCCGGAAGAACTAGAAAAGACTCCAAAGGAGACTGGAGGGTATAAGATAAAATGAAACCCTTCTTTTGCTTCAGGACACGCTGAAGGAAGATGATTCAAAATCTGCTTTCCTTGATGCGGGCATTGCTCCTTTGAAGATGCTTAAGGGACGGCTTTCCTACTGGTGGTTGAATATGCCTTCAGTGGGACACTCAGCCCTTGAACAACATTGCCCTTATTTCACGAACTGTCAAGAGTGTCCAGTCTACCGACCCCCACATGGTGCCATGCTACAATACAAACTCAAAACTATTAAAATAGAAACACACAGCAGACTTTTACCCAAACGATTCTTTATTTTGATTATTTATGTCATTGTCGTAGGATACACCAACCTCTGCATTTTCAGTCCTTGGGTGCTGAACCCAGGTTTTATTTATCTTTGTGTTGCTACTGAAGCATTGGGCTGAGGTCATACTTTATTTTCAATCTCTGTTTCTAGAGGCATTTGAAGAAGCACTGGCTAGGCAGTTCAATATTTATTGAACAAAACTAAAAGAAATCAAAATGAGCAAAATGCCAGTATATGGTACATAAACAACCCCACCCCACATGGCACATAAACAACCTTCTTCCCTTAGTGAATGTAATATTTTAACTATGAAAAGGTAACCATTTGCATGGCCATTTCTCAGTTATACTAGCGGGTATAAAAATACCATGTGACTTCATTTCATCAATGCAGTGGACAGAGAAGAATTATTGTTTCTTTTACTTTGTGGCTCTGGTGAGTCCTCAGGAAGTGTAGTTGAAAAATCAATTTTCTAGGCTGAAGTCTTTGCTGGTCACAGTTCAGGGATTAGAGAAATCCAATTTGAGGAAAATATTGGTCTGCCTGAAGGCACCCTTGCAGTTTATCTCTTTGAAGTGCTAAGATGGCTTCCTTCTGGGTGAATATACAAGCAAGGTTTTTTATTTGTCAATATAGAACTTCCCATTGCTCCTTATGCTATAGGTGATCAAACTTACAGGTTTTTTCCCTTCATTCAGAAACAGGGGCATCTGTGCTTCATCAGGTTAAAATCTGTCCCAGTCTCTATCTAGGTTCCATTAAGACCTGGTGCTAAGGCCTGCAAGGTTCTATCTGAAGAACCTTGGTCTAATGGACATATTCTCCGTCCACTTGTCTGGGCAAACTAGTTTTTATTCTTGCTGTGTAATTTTTTGTTGTTGTTACTTTTTGTTTTTGTCCATGCTGCACACCCTGTAGGATCTCAATTCCCCAACAAGAGACTGAACTCAGCTTATGGCAGTGAAATCCCCAAATCCTAACCACTGGGCCACCAGGAAAGTACCCCCTTCTAGTGTAATTTTAAATGTAGCCTACTTAATGATGAATAAGTCTTGGTAAGACCAAAAATTCTGTAGGGAGTCAAAGGTAAGGTTGACTTACTGTCTTTGATTAGTCTGAGCATCAAAATCTTTAATAGTTAGGGCCCATTTCATAGAGAATTCTCTTGATAACTATCTCATGGATAACTATGCCTGGAGGGAGCTGGTTGATCTGAACAGAGCCCACCTTCTTAATGAAGATTATCTTAGTTTACTCTTCACATTAGCTATGTTGTCCTTGCTAAGTAACTCAAAATTGTCCAAGTTATCTCATGGATAAACAGCTTCTAGTGATCTCATACACAGGCTTTTGTTACCTAGCATAATATCTGACAAAGGAAGTTATTCAGTAAGTACTTGTTGAATAAATCAATAAATATGTCCTAGCATTAGTGCTGCAAACACTTACCACATAATTGGTGCAAGAGTCTTTTCTTTGCATATACTATCTCCCTGTGTAGCAATTGGGTCCCAATTCTATCATGAGATACTTGAATC
The DNA here is from genome assembly GCF_032452875.1 of Bos javanicus. Taxonomy (NCBI): domain Eukaryota; kingdom Metazoa; phylum Chordata; class Mammalia; order Artiodactyla; family Bovidae; genus Bos; species Bos javanicus. The sequence continues at coordinate 90,594,519 of NC_083868.1, forward strand.
TAATGCAAGAATATTAGGAACAAGAATGTAAGAAAGGCAAAGGCATGTTAGCATAGGTTTTTCTTATGATTCAAGATTTGCTGAACTGATCTGGTATATAGTTAAGCACTGTGAAGAACAATACAGCATTTCTCTTTTCTTAAATCAGAATTTCTATTCTCTCATGTGAAGGGTAAATTTATTAGCCACAAATTGTTGGGGAAGTATTGCAGATCTTTTTCTTTTTGTGGGTTATGGATTCTCTGTTGTCCTATTTTGCCATCCTGCATATTAGCTGTTTTGAGGACTGAAACAGGTTGAATGGACACTTCCTAGTTTTACTCACCTTGTATCAATTGCTGTGATTTCTTTTCTTCTTACCCTCAAAATGCTTGGTTCAGTCCTTAAAGAATTCAGTTTCCATTATAGCAGTCACAATTTGAAGTCTTTTTCCTTTTGATATTGAAGGAACTTGGGTTAAGTAGGAATTACTGCTGTGTAGTAACATCAAGATGGCACCTCTGGGCACTGTCCACATGATGTCATGTCAAGCACTTTTTTAGTTACTCATGGTTTCAGAAGGAACAGGAATCTCTTATGGGTTAAGTACTCTCTAGAAGGCTTTCTCCCATTGCTCAAACACTGACTGAACCTTTTCTTTAAATAGTTTATTCCCTGTCTATCCCCATTGCATCTGGAAGAGAGGGAATGTTGTTCTTGGGACTGCAGCTTGAACAAATATATGGCAAATTGTTTAATTCTTATGTGTCCAGTTTGTGTGTATATATTCTTGTACATGTGTGTATTAAAGAAGTAAGCACATTGCTTATAATCTAAAGTAACTAAGAGGATGATGAAATCAATAATCATAATTGAAATCTGCTTTAAGGCTGGACATCACACCATTTGATCCTCCTTCCTTCAGTGTTCCATAAAATACATTAATCAAAAAGAGTGGCATTTTTCCAGATGGATACCATCTGGACCTTTGCCCTCTGTAGATTGTACCTACTTATTGCCTTCATTTCTCGCTTGTTATGGGGTTTCTTTTTCAGCTCTTACCTCTGCTGCCCTCTGCTGGAAAGCCTTAAAGCCCAATTCTGATCCTGCCAGGGGTTGGTTGGTTTTGTAGTGTTGCCTCTGAACTGTGAATTACCCTCCAGGGGCAGGAAATACTTCTGGAAGCTCAATTGCTTCTGATGATGTAGAAATCACCTGGGAGCTGTATAGTCCCTCACATAGTGAGATGCCCATTCTCCTTAGCTTTAGAGATCTCTCCTGATCCGGTCATCTTGTTTCTTACAAGTAGTTTGAGGCATCTCTTCTCTAATGAGGCTTCTATATTCCTTAATCTGACAAGACACACCAGTTTATTTTCATGGATCATTGGATATTCATTGACCAATATTGATATTTCTCTGGTTTCAGGTAAAGCTGTGGTCATTGGAGCCCATAAAGTCTATATGTCTTCACCCTGCTTCCAGTTTTCAGGAATAATTTTTTGCTTCACTCCAGACACACAGCTGGTTATTAGAATAATAACTAGAACCCAGAATAAGGACTAGAACCCAGCCCTCTGTCAGTCCACAGCTCTTTCCACAGAAAATAAGGCTTGGCTGCTGGTAACAAAATTTATTTATTATATAGATATAAATTATACTTTCAGGATGTGAATCATAAAACAGAAAAGTGACAGAAAGCATCTGGTTTATTATGTTTCTTTATTATTCAGTTTCACTGAGGATTTTCATGTTTTGAAAGAGAGAGTTGTCATAGAGAATCCACAATGAAGAGATAATTATGTTTTGTGTTTTGATTGAGCTGAAATATTCATCTACCTTGATTGTAAGCTCAAAAGCTCCTCAAGTGATCAGCAGCTGTTCATTCAAGAGTGTTCTACCTCTCTGAATACAGAACAAAAGATATTTGTCTTTGAAATTTCATGAAGGTAATAAGAGAAAAGATGACTTCTTTGTGATGAAACAAATGCGTCCTGGCATGAGAAATCTGATCATTACAGATTGTTGAGTTGTCTTAAGAATCAGTATGCCCTGTTTCATAAATGATATGGCTCCTGAAATCCATTTTGTAAATTGTTCTCCATTCACCTTCTGACTAATTTTTATCATAATGCTTTATAGATACTGATATTGACCAAAACTTACTTTTAAAAATGGAGAGAAATCTAGTATTACATGTGGTGTAACAAAAGGCAGTTGTAACTTGTGTCTTTTCTTCTCGTGTCTAGGGTAGTAAAAGAAATATTTGCTAAAAGGAAAAGTTAATTTAGTTTAAATATCTGATTAGTAGATGAAGAATTATTTAAAACTGTGTTATCTTCTTAAACAGGAGTACAGCCTTCATAAAATCACAATTTCTAACCACTGAATAGTGTGACAAGAGTTTGCCAAACTATGACCAATGAGCCAAATCTGACCCAACGCATTTGTATTGAGTTGGTCAAAAAGTTCGTTAGAGTTTTTCCATTACATCTATGGAAAAACCTGAATGACCTTATTGGCCAACACAATAAATAAAGTTTAATTGGAACACAGCCACATTCACTGGTTTCTGTATGGTCTATAACTGTTATCATGCTGCAGTGGCAGCAACTGAACAGTTACCAACAGACTGTATGGAGCACAAAGTCAGCTTATTGATTATCAGACCCTTATAGGAAGAGCTTTCAGATCTCTGGCATAAAATGGTGATTTTTATATAGTATTGTGATTTCAATGACATTAATACTATTTTCTCTGTCATACTTCTAATGATCATTATCTTTTCTTTAAACTGTTAAATTATTCCCTAAATAGAAATGACTGTATTAACCATTCCCAGTGGTAAATATGCCTAAATGCTTTGTATATTCTTTTGACCAAAAATATAGGCTTCCATAACCACAATAAGGCACATGCTATGCTTTTTTCTTTTACTTATCGGAATAAGTAAGAAAATACTTATTTAAGGACTGATTTTCCTAGATTTGGGACAAAGTCAGGTTGAAGCTATACCTTGTGGTATGCTTTTGTGTTTCTTGAGTTCCAGTGAGGTTAAGGGTCTAGGCAAGACCAATATGAGTATACTGTCTTCCTAGTTTATGTATATTCTGAGTCATCAGGCAACTACGAATTTCTTCACTTTGTGCTCTACAGAGATAGACATGGTATCTTCCTGTGTGACTCTGAGGATGCTGTATGAAATGCAGCTCAGAAATCTGGGCATGTTTATTTAGAATGTTGCTGTGGGGTTTTGGAACAGGCTCAGTGTTCACTCTGCAGCACCCTCTGCTATGCCAGCAGGACTCAGTGGGACTGTTGGAGCAGTTAGTTGTCTGCCAAGGACGTTTACATTAGTGACTGGATATTTATTGTACATATTGAATATCTACTCACTTTCTTTTTGCCAGTAAATTTAGAGTGTAACCAATGTCTTGGGTCTGCAGGTGTTACATTTCTCAGAAAGCATTTAAATATGTGTGGAAATAAAATAGCATATAATAATGTTGTCCCAGCTTGAATGTGATTTCCTCTGACTAATATTTACTAATTAATAAATACTAGAAAATTCTGTATATTTTGCAAATGGTTCTTATAAACAGGAAATAGTTCTTTTAGCACCATAGAAATCATCCTATGCATTTGATATTTTACTAAACACAGTAGTTTTTTTTTTTCCCAAAGACTGTATATGGGAAGGTAATGCTAGTGGTAAAAATCCACCTGTCAATGCAGGAGACAGAAGAGACATGGGTTTGATCCCTGGGCCAGGAAGATCCCCTGGAGGAGGGAATGGCAACTCACTCCAGTATTCTTGCTTGGAAAATTCCACGGACAGAGGAGCCTGGAGGGCTACAGTCCATGAAGTGAAGTCGCTCAGTCGTGTCCGACTCTTTGCGACCCCATGGACAGTAGCCCACCAGGCTCCACTGTCCATGGGATTTTCCAGGCAAGAATACTGGAGTGGGCTGCCATTTCCTTCTCCAGGGGATCTTCCCAACCCAGAGATCGAACCCAGGTCTCCTCATTGCAGACAGATACTTTTACCGTCTGAGCCACCAGGGAAGCCCACAGTCCATGGGGAAGTGAAAAGTCAGACACGACTGAGCGTATAGACACATACACAAGGGCAGTAGTGTTGTTGTTGCTTTTTTTTAAGGCATGTTTATGAGAAATAAGGAAAAATACATATTGACTTACGTGTGGTTTTTGAATGTCCAATACACGTACCTTTGTGATCGAGGACAACTGAAGTTAAAAATAAAGTAGAAAAAAGCAGTGCAGTAAACTGAATGTTTGAGTCTTCTCCAAACTCTTATGTTGAAACCTAATCCACAATGTGTGGTGGGGCCATTGGGAAATAATTTAGTTATGATGGTAGAGCCCTCATCCGTGGAATTAGTACGCTTATAAAATAGACTGCAGAAAGATCCCTTGCCCCTTCTGCCACACAAGGACACAGGGAAAAGACAACCTGCCCATGAAACAGGAAGACTATCCTCACCAGATACCAAGTCTGCAGAAGTCTTCATCTAAGACTTCCTAGCATAGAGAATGCTAGAAATAAATTTCTATTGTTTATAAGCCACCCAGTCCAGGGTACTAAATCTTCAACATTTTATGTGTAATTTACATTTAGAGCATCTTCCAGTGTGAAATTTGTCTTTCAGTTTCAGTTTTATGTCTCTTGTTGAGTAGAAATTTTAAATGTAATGAAACTAAATTTATCAGTAGTTTCTCTTATGGGATAAGTTTTTGCATCTTAAAAGTTTATAAAATACTTTTTCACCTCTGGTCCCCATATTTTCTATTGAGTTTTAAAGTTTTGCTTTTACTATATTTTCATCTTTAATATGCCTGGATTTGAAATTCATACACACCATGGAGTAGAGATCTGATGTATTATATTCTAAGGGAGACCAATTATTTTTCATGATTTATTGAAAAATTCATTTCTTCACTGATCTATTATGTATAAAATGTCCACGTCTTTTTCTGGATTCTTTATGAACTCCTTATCCTCTTTAACTTGTGCCAGTGTCTCAGTTCAGTTCAGTTGCTCAGGTGTGTCTAACTTTTTGTGACTCCATGGACTGCAGCACCCCAGGTTTCCCTGTCCATCACCAACTCCCGGAGCTTGCTCAAACTCATGTCCATTGGTCGGTAATGCCATCCAACCATCTCATCCTCTGCTGTGCCCTTCTCCTGCTTTCAATCTTTCCTAGCAACAGAGTCTTTTCCAATGAGTCAGTTCTTCGCATCAAATGGCCCAAGTATTGGAGTTTCAGCTTCAACATCAGTCATTCCAATGAATATTCAGGACTGATTTCCTTTAGGATTGATTGGTTTGATCTCTTTGCAGTCCAAGGGACTCTCAAGAGTCTTCTCCAACACCACAGTTCAAAAGCATCAGTTCTTTGGTGCTCAGCTTTCTTTATAGTCCAATTCTCACATCCATACATGACTACTGGAAAAACCATAGCTTTGACTAGACAGACTTTTGTTGGCAAAGTAATGTCTCTGCCTTTTAATATGCTGTCTAGGTTGGTCATAGTTTTTCTTTCAAGGAGTAAGCGTCTTTTAATTTCATGGCTGCTGTCACCATCTGCAGTGATTTCTCAGCCCAAGAAAATAAAGTCTGTCACTGTTTCCACTGTTTCCTCATCTATTTGCCATGAAGTGATGGGGCCAGATGCCATCATCTTAGTTTTCTGAATGTTGAATTTTAAACCAACTTTTTCAGTCTCCTCTTTCACTTTCATCAAGAGGCTCTTTAGTTCTTCTTCACTTTCTGCCGTAAGGATGGTGTCTTCTGCATATCTGAGGTTATTGATATTTTAATATCTAGTGTCAGTGTCTAGCTATAACTAATATATTCTGAAAAATTTGAGAGCTGGTAGGTCAACTCTCTTTCTTTATTCTTTGGTAAAGTCTTAGCTGGTGCTGGTTGTTAGTTGTTTATGTAAAGTTTTGAATGAGCTTATCAAGTTCAGCAGAAAACTTTTTTAGTATTTTGACTGCTGTTGGATTAAATATATGTTCATTTGTGTACAACTGATATTTTAATAATGTAATAATATCTATGAATATGGTGTATATCACTATTTTAGATAATTGATAATGTGTTTCAGTTAGATTTTAAAGTTTCTCTCAGTAGTGGTCTTAGAAATATTTTATTAGATTTAGCCTTAGCTACATACATTTTTTGGTCTATTATAATCTATATTAACTTTGTATTTGATACCATTTTATATTTTTAGGAAAGGGTTAGATGTCAATAACTAATTGCTTTCTTTCCCTGAGAAAAATTTCTGATCATTGTTTTTTTTGAATGTTGACTGTTTAGCCAGCTTTTTCTATCTCCTCTTTCACTTTCATCAAGAGTCTCTTTAGTTCCTCTTCACTTTCTTCCATCTACATGTCTGAGGTGTCATCTACATATCTGAGGTTATTTATACTTCTCCCTGCAATCTGATTCCAGCTTTTGCTTCATCCAGCCCTGTGTTTCACATGATGTACTCTGCATGTAAGTTAAATAAGCAAGGTGACAACATTCAGCCTTGACGTCCTCCTTTCCCTGTTTGGAACCAGTCTGTTGGTCCATGTCCAGTTCTAACTGTTGCTTCTTGACCTGCATACAGTTTTCTCAGGAGGCAGGGAAGGTGGTCTGGTATTCCCATCTCTTGAAGAATTTTCCACAGTTTGTTGTGATCTACAGAGTCAAAGGCTTTAACATAGTCAATGAAACAGAAGACGTTTCTCTGGAATTCTCTATGATCCAATGGATGTTAGTAATTTGATACCTGGTTCCTCTGCATTTTGTAAATCCAGCTTGTCCATCTGGAAGTTCTTGGTTCATGTACTGTTGAAACCTTGCTTGAAGAGTTTTGAGCATTGTTTTGCTAGCGTATGAAATGAGTGCAGTTGTTTGGTTTGAACTTTCTTTGGCATTGCCCTTCTTTGGAATTGGAATGAAAACTGACTTTTTCCAGTCCTGTGGCCACTGCTGAGTTTTCCAAATTTGCTGTTATGTTAAGTGCAGCACCTTAACAGAATCATCTTTTAGGATTTGAAATGGCTCAGCTGGAATTCCATTACCTCCACGACCTTTGCTCATAGTGGTGCTTCCTAAGGCATCATGACTGTCATGACTCACATAGCATGAGAGTTATGACACGATTAATTTAGCCCTGAATTCTAATATCTGTGTTAATAAACATAATGAAACAAGGGATATTTTAGAAAATGTTAACCAAGCTCATGGGATTCTGATTTATTCAAGGTTATAGTTAAATTATTATTACTGTAGATCTAAGGTGTGGGTCTTCAGTCAGTAACTTACTAAATCAACCCCCTGGCTATGACTTTCCCTCAGGTAATAATCACCATGAATGGTAATGATGCCACTTTCTTATAAGAAATGTGGCTAACAGAAATTTGTAAGAGAATTTGTGAAAGAATACTTACAAATTTGTAAGAAATTTGTAAAAGAATACATTCACAGTATACCATTTATTTAAGAAATCAAATATAGTAACTACTTTAGTATCAGAATTTTGAAATTTTATTGCTATACTTACATAGTTATGGATAGGGGAAGGGAGGAGGGAAAAATACACTTAGAATCTTGGCTCCATAGGACAAGAAGCATTGCATATTTTATTCAGTGATGTATTCCAACTACTTAGGATAGTGCTCAATGATCATCAATAATTATTTGTTATTATTTTTACTAGAAACCAGGATGCCATTCTTTAACTTGTCTCTAATTACAGTAGAAATGATTCCATCCTAGAGTCATAGAATTTCAAGGCCACATGGGATAGGATGGGATAGGCCCATGTAGTCAGGCATCTTTATTTTACATGGGGTTGAAAGGAGTCAGATACAAGTGAAGCAGTTTAGCATGTAGCATGCAAGGGAAATAAAACCCACAATGCTTGGTACCTTGGTATAGATAACTTAAAAATTAGTGACAGAGCAAGTACTAGTACCACGTTTTATCTGTTCATTAACTGATGGACATTTGGGCTGTTTCCATTTTTTGACTGTTATGAATAATGCTTCTATGAACATTCATATACAAGTTTTGCGTAGACATATGTTTTCAATTTTGGGGGGATATATATATATATATAGAGAGAGAGAGAGAGAGAAAGAGAGAGAGAGAGAGAGGACTGAAATTTCTGATCATATGGTAACTCTATATTTAATCATTTGAGGAACTGCCAGACTGTTTTCCAAAGTAGCTACACTGTTTTATACTCCCACCGGCAATATATATTTTGGTTCTAATTTCTCCACATTCTTGCCACATTTCCCCCCAGCCTTTTAAGTTTTTTGATTAGTTTGCTGTTTGCCTTAACTCTTACCACCACCTCAGCAGCTGTAATTTTAAACAGAGCTGCTGACTGGTTTTGACAAACATGCCCAGGAAAAAAGGCCATTTTCATTGGGTAAGCAGTGAATCAGGTCAAATGACACAACTTGTGAGTAGGATTTCTCAGGGAACTGTGGACAGAAAATAATCGCAGTTTTCTGAGATGAGGCTTTGGAAGACCTCCACCCTCATTCTGTCATTTCTAGTAGATGTTTGAACGATTGCCAGTTTATCCTGTAATTTTGGGTTGTTAATATTTGAGGCTTATCACAGAACTAGGGAGAGGGCGATCAGACTAGGGCAAGTTCAAATGTCACAGAAGTTACTATTCTCAGCAAGATTCAGCAAATTTTCTTGAATAAATTCTTAAATATATTGTTAAAGGACTTTGGTTAATATCCAGAATTCTTAGAAGTTGATTTTGACATCCCCCACACCCACTCCTGCCAGTGTTTTAGTTGGTTTTACGAGAAGGTGAAGTGTTAGAGGTCCTTACTCCATTTTCACTGACGTCATCCCCTAATTTGCTTTCTAATTACCAAGAAATTAAGTGCTACATGCCAGAAAGCAGAGGGAAAAAACCATAGAAAGGGATGAAAGAAGAATAACAGGGAGAAGGAAATAGACTTGTTTGGGAAATCTGAAAGAAGGAAAATGTGTGCATATTTTGTTTACAGGGAGATCAAGTATGGATCTATGCCTGAAGAAACGCTGAAAAATACAAATGGCATAGCTTATGAATCTTCAGCAGATTCATACTTGCAGGGCAAATCTTCCTATAACAGCATGTGTTGAGTGTGTGAAAAGTAAATGCAGCCAATCTATTTCTTCCTCTTATTTTCACAGTTTTGTTTTTAAGGAAGAACAAACAATCCCAATAAAAATATTAACCAGATTTAAACTGATCTGTATATATTGAAATCTCAGCAAATGAAACGAAATTCAAAGCTATAGTTTAAGGACAAAGATTTTAGGGGAAAAGAATATTTTTAAATACTAGACTTTACCAGAATCCATGATTTGTAGTTTCTGTCTCTATTTGAACTGAAACAGATTAGGTCTCCCAATGGTGATAGTTTTACAACTTAAATTCCATGCCCAGTGATCTTTAATAGTCTCCAAAAGCGCAAGAGCGGGGAACTCCCATTCTTCCAGGAGTCTGCAGTTAATCCAGCGACTCTGGAGCATTTTCAACTGAGTTCTTGAGAATCTGAATCACATAAAAATCCACCACTGTTACTCACCTCATCTTAATTAATAGGCAGATGCAAGAGGTCGTAGTTGCACATATGTGCACACACATTCTTTTTTTCTCACTCTGCAAGACACTGTTTTTACATTTACATATCAGGATAGGGAGTTGGAAGCTGGCCTGAAAGAGTCAGTTCCAGTTTCCCTTAGTGTTTCTCTACCATGCCACAACATGGTAGGTATGACAGCATGTGATGTTCTGATAGTGACAAGTTGAGGCCACTCTGCCAATGCTATACTTTTAGCAAGCACAATTAGAATTCTGTAGTGGAAAGTTATTTATATTTTGGCAAATAAACTACAGCTGTAAAACCTTAAATTATAGATTTTCTTCTTCACTGCAACTATTTCACGCTCATAATTATCTTCGATTTAGGGGGATTCTCCCCTTTTCTCTGTTCTGCACGTGACATTTGTTTTTGTTTTTGTCTGGGGAAGTGGGATATGTTCTAGACTTCTCAGGATTTGAGATCTAAACCAAAGATATGGGGTGAAGATGTAAAGGAAAGTATGAATTGAAAAGAGAATTATTAGTGGAAGATAGAGCAAAAACCAAACAGTGTGGGGGTGGGTGGCATGAAGGATAGAGGGAATTTTAAGTGGTATGCCCAGGGGTCTGGCTTGGGGTGGTAATAGGTGGATTTTGCTGTCCCTCTACATGTAAAACTGGAACTAAAGAAAGAGATATAGGTATAGAGACAGAGAAAAGTGTAAATTTTGGACATTCTCATGAAATATTAGGTAGAGCATCTTACTAGGTAGATGGAATTATAAATCTTCTGTCCTGAAATATAAATTTGTGGGACAGCAGTGTAAAGTTTGTACTTGAAGCTAAAGGGTTAGATGAGATATTTAGGAGACTCTACAATGAGAAGTGGACTTTCGACACAACCCAGAGGAACAATGACATTGAAAGAGATGCCAGAATGAGAGGACAAGCGTGAGAGATTCAGAAGGGTAGATGCAGATGTAGCCAGAGGATCAAGAAATAGTCATGCCTCATAAGCCAGGAAGGAAGATAGTTTCAGGAGAAAGAAGTTAATAGTGGCCACTGCAAAATATCCTAACCAGGCTTTCTGCTTCTAGTTTCTTCCTCCATGTACCCTAGCCTCATTCTTATGTCCAAATTCTCTCTCCTAGTGCACAGATCCATTCACATTCTCAGGTATGTAGTTATTAGATGTCTATAGTATCCAAAGGGCTTCCTGGGTGGCTCAGCTGGTAAAGAACTTGCCTGCCAGTGCAGGAGATGCAAGAGTATGCAAGTTTGAAGATGCCCTGGAGAAGGAAATGTCAACCTGTTCCAGCATTCTTGCCTGGAAAATCTCATGGACAAAGGAACCTGGCAGGCTACAGTTCATGAAGTTGCAAAGAGTCGGACATGACTGAGTGAGCACACGTGGATATAGCACTCAAACTTTTATATATGTATAATGGAATCACTGAGAAGTCCTTATCATCTAAACCTAATGGGTTTTATTCAAAGGCTCCAGAGACGCTGATTTAGGATGCTTGGATCCAAGAATATGCCTTTTAAAAAGTCCCCCATATGGTTCAGATGCAGATGGTTTATTGATAGTTTATGCAACAGTGGCCTAGGGGATGAAGTTCAAGTTTCCTGGAAAATGATTCATGGCCTTCTGCCTTCTGGTTCCAGTCTCCATTTGCACCAGCCCACCTCCATCATGGAGTACATTTTAGCTTTGCCAGAATCACAAAATGAGTTGGTGGGGGAAACAGGTTGAAAAGTCCTTCCTAGAAAAGGGAGCAGGCTATGCAGAGAGGCCAAGCTGAGGCAACTAGTTTCTAAGAAAATAGGGAGTGACCTGATTTGAATGATAATATGCAAAGAGTCAGACAAGACTGAGCCACTAAGCATGGCACAGCACCTATAGAAACAGTTCTGGTAAGGCAAGACAAGTAGATTGTAGAGAGCCTTGAATGTCAGATGGGGGAAATTTATAGTTGTTCTGCAGTAAATGGGGATTCTTTCATGCTTTGTTTAGTTTTTTGGTCTTTTTTTTTTTTCTATTCAAGGATGTAAGTATTAGCCCATTCTTATTTCTGAAACTGTGTCTTTATTGCCCTTGTTTTTCTGAGCCTAAACTTCAGAGAGAGACTTGAAAGACCTAAAAAGACAATTTTGATTTTCTTAAAAAAGGAGAATGAACTTGTTTAAAAAACAGAAATAGAGTCACAGATGTAGAAAACAAACTTATTGTTACCAAGAAGGAAGCGGGTGGCAAGATAAATAGGAAGATTGGGACTGACATATACACACTACTATATGTAAAATAAATAAACAATAAGGACCTGCTGTACAGCACAGGGAACTCTACTTAGTCCTCTATAATGACCTATATGAGAAAATCTACTCTAAAAGTATATCTATATATAGAGAGAGTAGACTTACGTATGCCGCTGTGCTGCGTTTAGTCGTTTGGTCATGTCCGACTCTTTGTGACCACATGGACTGCAGCCTCCCAGGCTCCTCTGTCCATGGGGTCTCTCCAGGCAAGAATACTGGAGTGGGTTGCCATGTTTTCCTCCAGGGGATCATCCCAACCCAGGGATCAAACCCAGGTCTCCTGCATTTCAGGCAGATTCTTTACTGTCTGAGCCACCAGGGAAGCCCAGATATATGTGTGAAAGTGAAGTAGCTCAGTCGTATCCGACTCTTTGTGACCCCATGGACTGTAGCCTACCAGGCTCCTCCATCCATGGGGTTTTCCAGGCAAGAATACTGGAGTGGGTTGCCATTTCCTTCTCCAGGACATCTTCCCGACCCAGGGATTGAACCCGGATCTCCTGCATTGTAGGCAGACGCTTTACCATCTGAGCCACCAGGGAAGATAGATATATGTGTATGTATAACTAATTCACTTCACTGTACAGCGGAAACTAACACAACATTGTGCGTCAACTATACTCCAATAAAAATTTAAAAAATTATGGATCAGATCACGAAAAAAAAAATGAAGACCTGAATCTTAGGGAAGAAAAAGTTAAATTTCTGGGATGATTAGAGGGTCTTGAATTATCCAGACTTTAATTTAGTCACAGTCACAAGGCAATTAGTCAACTTTCAGTTTTTCTAAGCCTGGTTGAGAGGCAGTTAAGCCACTGTGACTGCACTCTTCACCTTTGTGAAAGAAACAAAGCACAGTGGAGCTCAAGTGGCCGGAATTCTGACTCATCACCATAAAACTGAACACCGTGTTTTTTTCTCCAAGGGAAGATTTTAGCCCAGCCGGGTCCAAGAGAACATACGAGCACCTTATGCTGAACACACACTTAGAAAACTGGATGGGTTTTGCCATCTGCTAAGCCTCACATAGCCTCCAGTTTGAAGCTGAAGCGATGTCAGAAGCTGATTTAAGCAGCTTACATATGTTGCACTGCAGGAAAAACATTGGATGTTGGGGAACTCTGAAAAACAATGCTAGGCGTTTGGGGTCCATAAATGCTTAGTGTTTGTGACAAATAAGCCCGGTTGCCATAGGGCACCGCTTTTTTCCCCTTAGATTTAAGTGTTTTTCTCCTTTGCTTAGTAACAGAATTTTTACATTATCTTGTGTATTTGCTGGCACCACAATAATCATTCATTGCAGCAGGTAAGGTTATTTTAGTTAATCACAACCTTCTTTTGTTGCTTAAAATTTGACAGAAAATGTCAGTACTGTGATACTTTAGAAACTTATCCTATGGATCTGCCATTATTGATTATGTTTTTGGAAACTCTAGGTACTTAAAAAATGAATAAACTTATAGTAGCTGAGCTTTAAAATTCTTTAAGATTTCTGTATGCACACTGAACATTGTATAAATCACTCATCTTGTCCCGCAAGCCCTTTTCAGGTGTGATTGTACCCAGCTTCATATAGTCTTATTTTCTCTCCTTATAATTTTCTACCCAGTGAATCTGTAACTTCGTGTCTTCAAACATGAATTAAAAAAAAAAAAATTCTAGCTGCATCTACTAATGCAGTTTTAAAAAATCTAGATATGCCTTTCCTTCCTTTTCAGCTTTTCCCCATCTTATCTTCCTGTGGATAACTTACCTGTTGCTAAGGACCAGTTCAAGTTCTCCTTTTCCATGGAATCTTTTAGGATCATTTGTTGCAGTTTTATTATGGCACTTAGCATGTTCTGCCTTATTTAATAGTTCTCATAGGAATACATTCGAGCTCTGCTTTTAGTGGCCCTTCCTTCCCTTTATCATGTTCCCGCCATGTGCATTTCAGACCCCTCCTCACATATGTCTTGGGAAATTCTGAAAATTTCCAAGATGAGAATCAGCAGTTGCAATAAGGAAGGGTATTAATTTTTCTGTTATTTTGCAGCTTTCAGAATGAGAGATTGCCCACTTAGAGATTTTATAATTCCTTTAGAACAGTCAGTAGATCTAGACATTTTTGTACACAGGAAGGCTATTGATTAGTGATGAATATTGAAAAACTTTCAGAGAGCCATGAGCTCTCCTGCCCTCCACTAACCCTTCATAGTTTGTTTTCTGCCACAATCCCTCCAGGCTCATAATTGGGATTCCCAGGCTTACATATTTCCCACACCCATTCTTGTTCCTAGACACTTGACTTCATATTTCTGTGTGCTAAACTTTTGCCACCTCATAGTTGCTATTTTAGGCTTCTGAAGGTACTTATCCGTCCCTCTCTTCCTCTATGTAGACAGGGATCCCTCCTATAACTCCTGAAAAGAAAACTATTGCTAGTATGAGGCTGCAGTATTTTGACAAAACTCTCCTTTATCATGGAGCAGGAAAAACCAGGCATTTGACACCAGTTTGTAAAGCCGATCTGATCTTCTATGCTCTGTACCAGCTTTCTACCAAGACCTGGCCCAGTAGCAGCTTATCCCTCCTCTACTGGAGAATCATCTTTCTCTACTGTCTTCTTAAATCTCATCCCAAACCAAGGTAGCAGAAACAGTTGACAAAATAATCTCCATAGAATTGCATACTTTTCAATAAGTTAGCTTTTACATTATAAAACAGAATATATTAACATTTCTTCTTTAATTGAGATATTGTTCAAGAACAGTAGGTAAATGCTTGTGTTATTAATGACTAAAACTATTCATTGAATTGGTGTTAGGGCTTTCCTGGTGGCTTGGACCATAAAGAATCTTCCTGCAGTTGGAGGACCTGGGTTTGATCCCTAGGTCGGGAAGATCTCCTAGAGAAGGGAATGGCTACCCACTTCAGTATTCTTGCCTGGAAAATTCCATGGACAGAGTAGCCTGGTAAGCTACAGACAATGAGGTTGCAAAGAGCGGAACACGATTCGTTAAAGTGGTGAACAAGGTCTAAGACAGGGCTCTCCAAGGTCAAATTGTAGCTTACACCTTTGAAGTGCAGCAGTTTCTTAGAACAAGTGACATCAAGGTAGGTTCACTTCAATAAGTGAGGCTGAATATTTAATCACTGATAGTGTTTAAAATGGCCAGTGCATTGTGACATTGAAAAGAAGTCTAACTTTCTTTAAAATTGATTTTATTATTGTTTTACATTTCTCTATAGACAATACATTCTTTCACTGATGGCGCAGAGAGGAGAGCAGGGTGAGCAAGGGGGCTGGTTCTATTACTTGCCCCCTCATCTGTCACTGCTTGGAACCTCCCCAAATGCCAACTGTCCTTGACTTACTAACTTTAAGAACCAGAGTCCTATCTGCAGAGAAGGGAGAAAGTGTTAGCAGCACTTTTGGGATTGAAAGGAAATGACTAAAAACATGCTTACATACTTTCCTGATGTCTAAGAATTCTTATTCAACTGGATTTCTGTACAGTATTTCATCTAGAAAGCACCTGGCAAAAATGTATGCTCACAGAGCGTTCGAGTTAAGTTGAATATATATCCTCTTTATTTACAATTCGTGCCTACTCAAGAATCATGGAGATTTTTCTCAGGATTTCTTGGACTGTTATTCCCTGCACAACTAGTATACTAATTTTTGTTTAGAAAGTGTGAGGTAGAAAGAGTTGGAGAGGTTGTGAGTCAGAATCTGTGGTTCAGGCTACCCATCCTGTCCAGGGCCAAGGAGAGGAATGGTTTTACATCAAATTTAACGTGAAAAGATCTTCAAAAACAGACCACGTGGATTTGTCTCTATCTCCACCACCACTAGCTATGAAACTAGGCAGGTTATTTATGTCACTATGTCCTAATTTTCTTATTTACAAGTTGGAAAGAAGAGCATGTTGTTTTTCATTAGAGTTATCATGCAGATTAAATAAATCAAACCCTCAGCAGTGTGCGGGGCCAGGAATGCTTTGCACTGGTTGTAGGGGGTGGAGTCTGTGCAGACCACCCTGGAAAGCAGCCCTGAATCAGATTAAGTATCAGGAACACCCACATAATGACCCAGTGGTTCTACTCCCAAGAACAGATCCTAGAGACATTTTCACATGGCATCGTAAGAAGACAAATCACCCCAGTTGTTAAGTGGGGATGGAAACTAACATTTATGGAGTTCTTGCCAGGTGCCAGAGACTGTTGCCTCAGACACAGTTTGCCTTATTTAATCCTCAAGATGTCCTTGCAGGATTATTACTTTATCTCCCTTATCATTGAGAGAAATGATTCTCCATGAGGTTTCATAACCTGAGCAAGGACATGCAGCTAATAATAGGCAAAGCTGGAATTCAAACTCAAGTGTATTTTTTACTCTATTCCAATGTCTCATGCAGTGTCTAAAAAAGGTAATTATCTCTCTCCTCTTTCTCTCACAGATTGCTATGTGGATGAGTTCATATTTTAGATCACATGATTTTTCAGTTTTGTCTCCCTGTCATCTCTTTCTATTTTTACATATTACCTCTTTTTCATCCCACACTTCCCCCCGTTGTTTATAATCGATGCTTTTTCCCTACTTCATTGAAGATTTTCACAGTTACTTTGGATATATATACATATATATATGTATATATACATATTTTAATAGCAGATTGAAGGATAAAATAATTCAGCTATGTGAACTAATAGTTACAAATTAAAAAGATTGGAATGTCAGCTATTATTTAAACAAATCAATTGCCTTTTCAGATGTTAGTCAGGTCAAACTATTCATTTCCTTCTTTTTTTTTAAAGTCGATTCAGCTGAATAGAGCATTCTGGTTTTTAATGAGAGGGCTTTAGGACAAGGTCCAAGTTCATTGATTCCTGTCTTATCCATCCATTCTCTCACTTACTTCCTTAAAGAATAAACTGTGTCTCTTTAAC
Source organism: Bos javanicus (assembly GCF_032452875.1). NCBI lineage: Eukaryota > Metazoa > Chordata > Mammalia > Artiodactyla > Bovidae > Bos > Bos javanicus. The sequence goes on from NC_083868.1 coordinate 90,611,368, forward strand.
TCTGAAAATGGAATTTAAATCTCCACTGATGGGAATAATTTCGACCCTTTGATAAAGGACATATGTCATATATGTTTTACTAATGGATTGGTCAGTCTGTATTAAGAGTTCCTAGGTGATATTAATGTTCCAAACAATAATTTGTCATGTACGACCTGATGAAGATTCAGTGTTACAAGAGACCTGTGAACAGCTCACACACACACACACACACACAACACACATACATACATACATACAAATATGTGCATCCACCATCCTTGGATGTGGTTCATTGCGTAAAGATAAATTAGAGATTTCATAACTTGCAGGTAATGACACAGGAGATCACAGAAAGTGGTTCACAATGCGTTTCATTATGGAAGAATAATGCTCTGGCCAAAAAAAGAGGGATGGTTTAATAACAAATGTTCTTCATTTGTATTTGGTGCTGGGCTCTGTGAATTATTTATGTTTCTGGACAAGGCCTAGAAAGTATTTCAATGAAGCCTAATTTGTCAAGGTTACTTACACTTTACCATATTTTTCCTAACTATATCTTTCTGGATAGTACCATACATAAATATTTTCATTGTGTTGTGCATTTATTTGCAATATTGATGGCACTGTAAAATGTGGGCTATTAACACCTCTTTAACCAATGTCAGACCAAGAATTAAAATCGGAAACACCAGTGTCTTCCTTTTAGAAATATGGAGGTTAACTTTGATTATTATTCAGCTTTTGTGGCTGATGAGCCAGCTATAAGTCATACTGTGGGAAATTTATTGTCTAGAAATCATGCTACTGAATATTTTATCTTACTGGAAATGTGCTATAAAGGGGCTGCATCTTTAATCAAATACATGATGATGTTGCAATCTCTTGGTCGTGCTGTCATATTAAAAAGTTGAGGTTAAGCAAAACTAAAGACATAGCTTCTAGGGGAGAGCAGTGATTATGGATATGCATATAGATATTATTCCTCTAAGACATTAGATATTATTTCTCTAAGACTTTAGATATGTCTCTAAGACATTTTATTTTGCCTATGTTAAGCTTTCAACTATGTTAGAAAGGAAAACGCTGGCTCATTGTAATGTTTGGATCCCAGTGACACCAGGTAGAGAAGCATGAGTGAACCAGTAGTCAGGGGGCAAGTGAAAAGGAGAGTCAAGTAATGGTCGCTCAAGTGTTTGCGGTTTCGATCTCTGATATGTGTTCAAAATCTCAAAGGACATCTGAGGAAATTTCCTGTTCATCGGAAAGCAATTATTCTAAGGGCAGAGACAAATGCTTGGTTAGTATGTGGAGGTGCCCTAAGCACGAACGGTGTTCTAAGTGCCTGGTTGCTGGTGGTCCCACATCCTTTCCCCTCTACTGCCCCACAGGGTTGCTTATGAGGCTTTGCTGGGCTTGGTTTTGTTTAGACACTTGAAAAAATAAATGATTGTTCGTTGTTGGATCTGACTTTTGGTTCAAGCCTCTTATGACTGTTGGACATGCTGTATCTTGATGTTTTATTCTTTTTCAGTGACTTAAAAAAATAAGAAAGGGATCCTGAAGGAGATTTTAGAACAACAACTAAATCTGGAAAGACTCTAGCTGAGAAAAGACCAATAGGAAGGTTGAAAACACTACTGAAATGTCAAATCAGCACCAAGCTGGTCCTGACCTTGTTTAGCTAATTTTAGTGTCAGTCTTACTGTTCCTTTATGATGTTTTTCTGTAGCTTAATTCCTCTTTTTTTTTCTTTTCTTTAAAATTAACTTATTTTTTATTGAAGGATAATTGGTTTGCAGGATGTTGCTGTTTTTTCTTCTTGTCCCCCTCAAAACCTGGAGGAGCCTATTTGCTTATTGCACAAGATTTGAAACCACTTTATCGAGCCTTACAGTTGCTAGGTCATCCTAAATAATTGATGTGCAAACCAGTGCTGTTCAATTGAACATTTTTGATGATAGAAATATTCTGTGTCATGCTGTCTAATATAGTAACAGCTAGCCACATGTAGCAATTAGGCACTTGAGATATGGTTAATGTGTCTGTGAAATGAAATTTTAATTTAAATAGGCACATTAGACTATTGGCCACCACAGTGAAACAACAGAGCGATATACATATATATTCAGGGTACTGTTGACCCTTGCTTTTTGAGCAAGTTCAATGATGGTAATTTAAATACATTTTTAAGATACTTTTTCTAATTGTAGTGAAATTAAATACACTCATTATTGTGTTTGTTAGTGTTGGCACAAATGGGTTGTAGAAGGGGAGATGGAGACAGCCATATTTCTATATAGTATAATTAAGAAAAACCCTGCATTGCAAGGCTTTTTTGTAGTAAATATGTTTTACCAATAAGAATTTGGGGATTTGTTTTAAAGGAAACCAGAAGTATGCTGAGATGAATTATAGCAACTCTCTACTTATCTAACAGTGAGTATTCCATTAACTGTGTTTATAAGAAAGGAGGTTAAGAAGTCAGGAATAAGTAAAGGAACTCTCTGAGTAGCCTCTGAAAAGTACTTGAGACCCCAGGATGTTGTTGATAATCTTGATTTTCTATGCTCCCCTGTGTCTTGCTCAGCTACATTGGACTGTAATTCTTCCTCCTACAACAGGTGGACATCTTCATCTTTTGACATGATTATCCTCTCTAGGCACCTCTTTCTGTCTGCAGAGATCCTGTCTGTCCTTGAAAGTCAAGTCCAGGCTCTTTGGGCCCTTTGACTTCTGTTTCTTAAACACTGTCCCTGGGAGTTCTTTCTCTGCGACTTAGAATGCAATGAAATATGAATAGATGAAGAAGAGAGGAGGCTGGGCAGGTTTAATATACCTAGAAAGTTGACTGCTGCTCCAATACTACTTTCCAAGTAAAGCAGCATTGTCTTTGTCAGACGAGAGTTATAGAGGGTCGTGCACTTATAGACCCAAGGAGGATTGGGTTCCCCAGAGTTCCCTGGCTCTTATCAGCCCTTTATCTTCCCATTTCTAGTATTTACAGTCCCCTGCCTTCAGCGTGGGAGATCTATTTTCTTCTCATATTCATAAAAAAATACATGGTTATCTGATAGTCCTTGATCTCACGGATGTAGATAGCAAGCATTTCTCTTAAACTTTGATTCCTCCTCTAGGTATTCTGGACTGCTTTCAAGAAGTGGCATTTTTTTTTTTTTTCTTTCTTTCTTTCCTAACACCATACTTCAGTTTATAAAAGTTAGCCAACATTCTCCAGTTCCCTTAAATCTGGGTCTCTTGTCCTTACTTGCTCTGGATATTGTGAGCACATAGTCTGCACTCAAAAGACAATCAGTGAGGGCTGAACCAACTGCTTTGCTGCTAAGGAACAAGGACTGCCATCTGCTCAGCTCAGGATCTTGGAGTCCTCACTTGTCTCCCATTTTACCAGACTCAATCTGATCTGCCAGTTGCAACAGCTCATGTCTCAAAGCATGTGTATAAGTTAGTATTGCTTGGATTTCAAGTGGTAACATCTCAAATGGACTCACTCAGGCAAAAGATGGGAATTATTCAAAATATACAGGGCCATTTCATAGAACAACAAGGCCGTGGGAAGCATCACTAAGCAGTCAGGCCACATACATGAGTCCCTGACTTACACACCTTCAGAAATCCCTCTGCCTCTCATCATTGCTTTTCTCTGTTTATTCATATCATTCTTCATTCCTGCTCTAGATGCTGTCTTCATTGCAGGAAATACGGCCAAAAACCACTCCACCTACTGGGTCACAAGTCCATATATCCTGGGAAAGGTTCTGTTGGTTCAATTTGGATCATTCATCTCTAGCCAGGATGGTAGGATCATGACTAATAATATACCATGTTCATAGTAATTACAAACCTGTAGGGTGAGGCAGGGACATACTCCCCATAACACTAGGGTTGCCAGGTGGACAAAATGATTATCTCAGTGTTTTTCCTCTCTTTTTTAATTTTTTTCATCTCTAATAACTGCCAAGTCCAGTTCAAATGGCAGCATAACCACAACATTGTCCCTTTAATAAAAATCTCTAGAAGTGTGAGATAGGCATAGTTTAAATTAGGAAACTGGACACAGAATATTTACTGCTATTTACTACTCTGATTTTGGCTTCATTTCCCTCAGCAGTGAAAATGAAGAGATGAAAGATAGATTGAGGTTAGTCTGTAGATCTTTAAAACTCAGCAAAGGAGGGTTATGTAATTTTTTGAACAAAAATTTTCAAGTGGTATTTTTAGGACCTTGTAATTTGGCAGTTGGTGTTGATCAGGAAGTTTATAGCCCCAAATCAGTAGCTTTAGAGATGATCAGGGCAATGTTTAGCATGAGAAGACCTAGCCAGATAAGCAGGAAGCCCCATGGTGACACAGGATATCATCCGATCTTGACGGTAGGCTGGTGGTTGGATGTCTCATTTCTTAGTGCTCACATCCTCTCTCCTTTCATGGACTGTACTTAACATCTGCTTTTTATTCACTAAGCCAGCCATTTCACTTTTAATTCCAGAGCTTTGTACAGGCTTTTTTTGTTATCTAGTCACTCTAGCTTATTTTTTGAATCTTGCTCAACTAGGATTTTCAGAGAGAAGATAAAGTGAATGAGACAAAGCTGAGAAAACTGTGAATAGAAAAGTGGAAATATCTCAACAACAGATTACTGGAAAGTTATATCAGAAAAAGTTAAGTCAATCCAATATGTATTTTGGTTTTAAGATTGTTTTAGTCAAAGGGACTAAAACCTTTCTGGGGTTGGAAACAGAAATCAGTTAGGGTACAGATTAAGAAATTTAGGTTGTGCTTTCTATATTGTTTAGAAGATAATAGATATGCAATCCATGGTGCTTATTGAGCAACTAGCAAAATAATAAAATATTGCCACACTAAATTTAAAGCAAATAAATAGAAATGTTTTTCTTAATTAGATACCATCATATGCTATACTTTAGCATAATCTCTAACATCTGTCAGATATAGAAATAGTTATAGGATAAAAACTTTAAATCCAGAGCATTCTATTTCATTAACTTAAAATCATTTTCTGAGTTAAGAGAAGAAATTGAGTATTTGATATTAGTAACAGCACATTTTGATTAGAGGCCAGTGAGAGCATGGCCTGAGAATCAGTGAATTATGAGTCAGACTTCAAGTATGGTCTCCAGAGGGGGCAGTAGGATAAACTTCAGTATAATGTATTTTCTTCTTTCCCTGCCTTCTGCCTCCAGAAAGCTATTTAGCATGTAAATAGCACTACATACAAAATGGGTTCTCAACTCTGACTATATATTTGAATGGCTTGCGGAACTTTAGAACAAATGTAGATGACAGAGCCCATCCCAGACCAATTCACTTAGAATCTCTAGGATGACACATAGGCACAGCCATGTTAAAAATACTTCCTAGTTGATTCTAATGTGTAAACTAGTGCTGAGAATCACTGATGGAAGAGATGAAAAAGAATCACGAATCTCTAGCAATCAAGAGTTTTGAATTCCTATTCACATATAGGGCAATGCAATGCAACTATATCTCAATTTCCTTAGTTGGAAATGAAGGGATGAGACTAGAAGACCTTATGTATTTTTCTGGCTCTATGAGTCTTTAGAATTACTCATGGAAATTTGTGCATAAACATAATAAAAAGTTATGTTAGTAGACCCAGTATAGTTAAACAAATTGTATTACAATGAATCTATCAGTAATGCAAATAATACATGTATAAAGCCTATGATAATGTTTTTGAATTAAGTAGAGGTTACATTCAGAAATTAAATCATTCAGTATTTCCCTGCTAGAGATACTTCAACAAATTAAAAAAAAAAACAAAACTATTTTACTTAGCAGACTATCCTCTTCCTGGTTATAATCATAATTATGTAGAGAAGATTTTTATCAGTTCTTATAATTTCACATTAGTCAGTGTTTCTCAGTGATTGCCTATTAATTCTTCAATATTTTTCTTGGTAATGTTGAAGATATGTCATCATGACAACATGTTAGGCCACCTGAACAATGTTTCATTTGTCAAAGGCCAAGAGACCCTTGGAATCATTTCCCCATTCTTTCCATGGATTTAACCTACATCCATCATTGAGTTCAATATAGATTTCATACTATTACCTATGGGCACAACTTTAAAGAGTAAAATGGTAGATAGAATTCTTGCTTTACTTGAACTGTTATTTTTTTCTCTTTCTCTCACTTCTCTCTCTCAACCCATTTTGGTTTAAGGCAACCATACTTTATCATTCTCATTTTCTAAATGAAGAAAATGAGAGTCTGAGGGCTTTGTTATTTTCCCAGCTTTCATAACCAGTATGGGGCTTCCCTGATGGCTTGGATGGTAAAGAACACACCTGCAATACAGGAGACCAGGGTTTGATCTATGGATCTGGAAGATCCTCTCTCTGCAGAAGGGAATGGTGATATACTCCAGTATTCTTGCCTGGAGAATTCCATGGGCAGAGGAGCCTGGTGTTCTACAGCCTGTGGAGTTGCAAAGAGTCAGACATGACCGACCGATTAACACTATAACAGCAAATTAATATCATGACTCTTGCACTTAAAACTCAGCAGCTTATTGTGAACTCCCAAAACTAAGATCATGGCACCTGGTCCCATCACTTCATGGGAAATAGATGGGGAAACAGTGGAAACAGTGTCAGATTTTATTTTTGGGGGTTCCAAAATCACTGCAGATGGTGATTGCAGCCATGAAATTAAAAGACGCTTACTCCTTGGAAGGAAAGTTATGACCAACCTAGATAGCATATTCAAAAGCAGAGACATTACTTTGCCAACAAAGGTCCATCTAGTCAAGGCTGTGGATTTTCCAGTAGTCAGATATGGATGTGAGAGTTGGGCTGTGAAGAAAGCTGAGCGCCAAAGAATTGATGCTTTTGAACTGTGGTGTTGGAGAAGACTCTTGAGAGTCCCTTGGACTGCAAGGAGATCCAACCAGTGCATCCTAAAGGAGATCAGTCTCGGGTGTTCATTAGAAGGACTTATGCTAAAGCTGAAACTCCAGTACTTTGGCCATCTCACGTGAAGAGTTGACTCATTGGAAAAGACTCTGATGCTGGGAGGGATTGGGGGCAGGAGGAGAAGGGAACGACAGAGGATGAGATGGCTGGAAGGCATCACTGACTTGATGGACGTGAGTCTGAGTGAACTCTGGGAATTGGTGATAGACAGGGAGGCCTGGCATGCTGCAGTTCATGGGGTCGCAAAGAGTCGGACATGACTGAGCAACTGAACTGAACTGAATTGAAGTGTTCATTCAATAAACATTTAAGGAAAATCATTTGTGTGCATGGGGATATGGGTGATAGAAAGTTAATGAGATTAAGTCTCAACAGGATTCCTCTTAAGAGAGAAGAACCTATGAGTTTTTGGTAACATGATTATTTCTCAGTACAGAAGCTGACACCTGAGAATGAAGGGAACTTGATGTGGATGAAGCTACCTTACTGGGTAAGAGGAAGGTTTTGCTTGTTGCTCCTGAGGAGGAGAAGGGAGAGATGAGAGATGATGGAAGAAAGAGACTGGGCAGAAACAGGAGAGGCCAGGAGATCATGACCTACCTCAACCCTAGTCAAGTCTAACTAAGTCCCGGATACTCATAATGTACTGCTGCTGCTGCTAAGTCGCTTCAGTCATGTCCGACTCTGTGCGACCCCATAGGTGGCAGCCTACAAGGCTCCTCTGTCCCTGGGATTCTCCAGGCAAGAACACTGGCTGCTGCTGCTGCTGCTAAGTTGCTTCAGTCGTGTCTGACTCTGTGGGACCCCATAGACAGCAGCCTACAAGGTTCCCCGTCCCTGGGATTTTCCAGGCAAGAACACTGGAGTGGGTTGCCATTGCCTTCTCAACAAGAACACTGGAGTGGGCTGCCATTTCCTTCTCCAATGCATGAAAGTGAAAAGTGAAAGTGAAGTCATTCAGTCATGTCAGACTCTTCGAGACTCCATCGACTGCAGCCTACCAGGCTCCTCCATCCATGGGATTTTCCAGGCAAGAGTACTGGAGTGGGTCGCCATTGCCTTCTCTACTCATAATGTGAGTGAATTCAATATTATTATATATATATTATTCTATATTATTATATATATTAAATTATATTGGAACTAATAATCTTGGTTCTTCATTAAGAATGTCCCAGGACCATTGGAGATGTATAAGGAAGACTATGTGGCATAGAGATCCATAAGGAAGAAGGCAGTCAACCACTCAAACTGTGGAATTGGGTTCAGGGCAAGTTTAAAGATGTGTCTGCCTGGCAGCAAGTGGGTGTAGGGGAAGGAGAAATCATTAATGGACACGTGTCATCCCCAAATGAATAGGATAAGCCCTACCATTCTCAGCTAAAAACAAAAGATTCTGAATAATTTTAGAGCCAACAGCAATGTGCAAATGATTTACTTGTACATGCACCTATATCCCCATCCCCTATTAAAGTAACTGCCAATGACACAATAGCCCCACATGTTTCAAGATATTCAAAGGATTATCAAAATAGAAAATTTAGAAGTACAGCAAGTCATAGTGGCATCCTACATTATTTCTTTAGATGAGCACCGCAGATCTGTGGAGGTCAGACTGATGGAGAAGGTCAACATTTGTATGGTTATAGAATATTTAAAATTCAAGGATTTAACTAATGCATTCTTTTCCCCTTAGACACATAGTGTTAGCCTACCACATTATGGTAGGCTTGTAGGTAATGTGTGTGAATCCACCTAATTTTCTAACTTGAAATTAAGTTTTCTTAGTGTCAAATTGCTAAAATGGGCTTTATTACATTTACTACATTTGAAATAACTGCTGAGACCTACTTTACTATTTTTGGTGATGAAATATTACTAAATTTCTCATAATGTACTAAGACAATGATTTGGATAAGTGAATCACATATTTACAAGATGCTGTTCTTTTGTTTTAATGTGAAAGGTAATCTTAAAGGACTTTAATAGAGTATATGCCTCTGTAATAAGTCAGTCTCCAAAATTTAATTGTTTACAATGAATATGCCAGTTTCTTTAGAAGATAGATTGTTCTACTGGTTAAAAATATTAAGCAATTCCCAAAGCACTTAAATTCAATTTCATTTGATCAGTTCATTACAGTTTTCCATTTAAGCAAAGACAACAGTCTTCAGAATAATGATTCCAACCCCCAAATTTTCATTCTAAATTTAAGTCAGGTAATTAGTGTGTGTGTGCTCCATAAGAAGCAGGTAATTATAATGGTAAATGCCCATTGGTTACATTTCCTGGGAAGAAGAGATGTCTTATTTGTGTGTTTTAATGACATCAGAATGACTCTAAAAACCAGGATTGAATTGCAACTTGTGTACTTTCAAAATCTGGTGTTTACTGCGTGTATAATAAATTTGTTTCATAACTTCCTACAGAAATGACACTTGAGCTGAATGCTACTTGTGTTCATCTTAGAAGAAAATCAAATGAGTATATAATCTGACATGAAAACATTGATACAATACCACATTAACTTGCATTTTCTGACTGAGGAAGATCAACAAAGATTTTTTAAGCATCAGTCAATAAGAACTCTGCTTGAGGAGCTTGTATTCTGCTGGGTCTGCTGTTGTAGTCACTGGGGGTCTGATTAGCTTCATGTGTGTCTTTTCTCATTTATCATCTACCTTATATCCATACCCAAATGAGAGTTAATAGGGGCATGATGAGGAAGTTGTCATACTTCTCTTTAGAGGTGTGACTTCCCCCACACAAAAATGTGGAAATAGGTTTTTCTCTTCTTCATGACAAGAGGAATATTTTTCCCATTTAGTTTTCTGGGTACCTTAAAAAAACATATGTTATCTTCTTTCATGGACCATTGAAAATGAATGGGTTCAATACAGTAGTCATTTTAAGCAAAACAGGTAATAAAACTGGTCTCCTGGTTTGACACACAAGTCTTGGAGAACTTTCCTGTATGGAAAGCATGCATGAGCTTCTGAATTTATAGTGCCATGGACCAGAACCTAGAGTTTAGTGAATCTCCAGAGTAAATGCTTCTTAAGAAACTAATTTTTTGAAGATAGTTATTTGGTCTATGTTGGTGATCTCTCTGCTTCATCACACATAATTACATGTTTTGCTTTTGAAAAATCTCTACATCATTCATTCCAGGCTACCTTTGTCAAAGGTATTCATATATGAACAAATATACATTATAGTCATCTATTGTCACTCATCTCACACACTAGTAAAGTAATGCTCAAAATCCTCCAAGCCAGGCTTCAGCAATATGTGAACCGTGAACTTCCTGATGTTCAAGCTGGTTTTAGAAAAGGCAGAGGAACCAGAGATCAAATTGTCAACATCTGCTGGATCATCAAAAAAGCAAGAGAGTTCCAGAAAAACATCTATTTCTGCTTTATTGACTATGCCAAAGCCTTTGACTGTGTGGATCACAATCAACTGTGGACAATTCTGAAAGAGATGGGCATACCAGACCACCTGATCTGCCTCTTGAGAAATTTGTATGCAGGTCAGGAAGCAACAGTTAGAACTGGACATGGAAAAACAGACTGGTTCCAAATAGGAAAAGGAGTTCGTCAAGGCTGTATATTGTCACCCTGTTTACTTAACTTATATGCAGAGTACATCATGAGAAACGCTGGCCTGGAAGAAACACAAGCTGGAATCAAGATTGCCGGGAGAAATATCAATAACCTCAGATACGCAGATGACACCACCCTTATGGCAGAAAGTAAAGAGGAACTAAAAAGCTTCTTGATGAAGGTGAAAGTGGAGAGTGAAAAAGTTGACTTAAAGCTCAACATTCAGAAAACGAAGATCATGGCATCCGGTCCCACCACTTCATGGGAAATAGATGGGGAAACAGTGGAAACAGTGTCAGACTTTATTTTTCTGGGCTCCAAAATCACTGCAGATGGTGACTGTAGCCATGAAATTAAAAGACGCTTACTCCTTGGAAGGAAAGTTATGACCCACCTAGATAGCATATTCAAAAGCAGAGACATTACTTTGCCAACAAAGGTTCGTCTAGTCAAGGCTATGGTTTTTCCTGTGGTCATGTGTGGATGTGAGAGTTGGACTGTGAAGAAGGCTGAGCGCTGAAGAATTGATGCTTTTGAACTGTGGTGTTGGAGAAGACTCTTGAGAGTCCCTTGGACTGCAAGGAGATCCAACCAGTCCATTCTGAAGATCAGCCCTGGGATTTCTTTGGAAGGAATGATGCTAAAGCTGACACTCCAGTCCTTTGGCCACCTCATGCGAAGAGTTGACTCATTGGAAAAGACTCTGATGCTGGGAGGGAGTGGGGGCAGGAGAAGGGGACGACAGATGAGATGGCTGGATGGCATCACTGACTCAATGGACGTGAGTCTGAGTGAACTCCGGGAGTTGGTGATGGACAGGGAGGCCTGGCGTGCTGCGATTCATGGGATTGCAAAGAGTCGGATATGACTGAGCGACTGATCTGATCTGATTGTCACTGATCCTCAGCATCACTTCCCTCTTGCCTAGAATGAACCACATTGCATTTTCACATTCAATTCAACTAATTTGATTTGGTTAAACATTACATATTATATCTACTATTGTGAGATTATTCTATGTTGGTTACTACCCAGATAGAAAGTATAAAGCAAATGTACCTTAAGGAATTTATTGTTTGAAATCTTCCTATTCCTTTCCTTTCCCTAATACATAATTTTCAAATGAACTTTTCCTGTCAAACCCAGAAGTAGAAAGTTCTCAAACAAAGGTTAAAGTAGGATGGTGTTTGTTCCCGAGAAGTGCTGTATAGTCCAAGTTATTGATTTAGCTAGGGATTTCCTCCAAAGATCATGTACAAAATGACCTTTGTTTCTTTTCTTTACATCTAGACCATTTTCAGATGTTTTTTCCAGGATTCCACTTATGATAGATCTTTGATGGGACACATAAAGAACTGATGTAGGTAGACTGATATGACAGATGCCATCAATAAATGCCTTCACAAAAATACTTGCCTGTCACAAGTTAATTTGATGCAATATTTTCTGTCATGAGGGTGGATTAATTTTGTCCGTTTTCTCCTCTTGTCGTAATTCTTGTCATGTGAATAAGAATGTATTATAAAGAAGAACATACTAGACATTATAATTCTGTGATAACTCATTTTTGTGACAAAGAATATAATGAGACCAGACAATAGAGCAAATTCGTCATATTCTTACAGTGAACTTAATATTGACTTCCTGGCTTCTCTTGTTGATTTCGAGGGCATGTCACTTACGGTTTTATACCAACCAAATGATTAAAGAAGCCACCATTGAAAGACTTGTACTGATTACAAAAGCCTTTTCAACAGGGAAATAATAGAACCATTTTGGTTTTCTTTCCTTTCCTATTTAAACAATTATTTAATGTATATCCGTGATTTCATTTTGATGAAGAAAGACTCATTGATTTCACAGTTATTCAAAAAGTATTATACACCTGAAGCTTGGACTGCATTTGTCATTGAGGAAAGAGTAAATTTTCTCAATAAATCACTATTATAAGTCACAAAGAAAAACAAAGTTTTTAATATAAAAACAAAGTTTTATATTAAAGAATCTTTCCAAAATACTCATCAAATTTTTTCCTAGTAACTAAAGCAAAGCAGTCCTTCTGAGTGTGGTCTGCAGCAGCAGTCAGGGATCTCTGATTCAGGATCTACCTCCCTAGTGAACACACTGGTTGTTTTTAATCACCCTCCATTTCTACCACCTCCATCCTAACTCCATGGATCCTCCCATTTCTTCTTTTCATGTTATAACAAAGAGGGAAGCAATTACTTACAAGCAACCACTTCTTTTGTATACCTTCAGGTGTTAAAATAGAAACATAGGAGGTTTCCTTTAAAGGTTTCTTTCTCTAAGATTTTAGCGAAAATTGGAGCTGGAAGAATAGTCCTATAATTGGCACACCATCTCAGTAACATATTTGCTATTACTCCTATGGTCATTATGATTAGTAAAAACCAGATATAATCACTCTTTTATTCTCAGTTCAGATAGCTCCTCAGAATCCTTCTTAACAAACGCAGTATGGTACTGATGAATCTATTTGTAGGCAGGAATAGAAACAAGGGCTTCCCTGGTGGCTCACATGGTAGAGAATCTGTGCAATGCTGGAGACCTGGGTTCTATCTGGGTTGGGAAGATCCCCTGGAAGAGGGCACGGCAACCCACTCTAGTATTCTGGCCTGGAGAATCCCCATGGACAGAGGAACCTGGTGGGCTACAGTCCATGGGGTCGCAAAGAGTCTGACTTGACTGAGCAACTAAGCACAGCACAATAGAAACACAGACTAGAATACTGACTTGTTGGAGAGAGCAGGGGAAGGAGAGTGTGGGAGGAATTGAGAGAGTAGCATGGACATACGTACATTCAGTTCAGTTCAGTTCAGTTTAGTCGCTCAGTCATGTCCGACTCTTTGCGACCCCATGAATCGCAGCACAACAGGCCTCCCTGTCCATCACCAACTCCCGGAGTTCACCCAGACTCACGTCCATCAAGTCAATAATGCCATCCAGCCATCTCATCCTCTGTCGTCCCCTTCTCCTCCTGCCCCCAATCCCTCCCAGCATCAGAGTCTTTTCCAATGAGTCAACTCTTCGCATGAGGTGGCCAAAGGACTGGAGTTTCAGCTTTAGCATCTTTCCTTCCAAAGAAATCCCAGGGCTGATCTCCTTCAGAATGGACTGGTTGGATCTCCTTGCAGTCCAAGGGACTCTCAAGAGTCTTCTGTAAAAGAGATGGCTAGTGGGAAGCTGCTACTTAAAACAGGGAGCCCAACCCCAACCGATGCTCTGTGATGACCTAGAGGTGTGGGAAAGCAGTGGGGGTAGGAGGGAGGTTCAAGAGAGAGGGGATATGTATATACTTAAGCCTGAGATAGCTGGAGTAACAGGAAAGTTTGGCCTTAGAGAACAAAATGAAGCAGGGCAAAAGCTAACAGAGTTTTGCCAAGAGAATGCACTGGTTATAGCAAACAACCTCTTCCAACAGCATAAGAGAAGACTCTACCCATGGACACCACCAGATGGTCAATACTGAAATCATATTGATTACATTCTCTGCACTGAATATGGAGAAGCTCCATACAGTGAGCCAAAAAAAAAGACTAGGAACTGACTGTGGCTCAGACATGAACTCTTTCTTGCAAAAATCAGACTTAAATGAAGAAAATAGGGAAAACAAATAGGCCATTCATATATGACCTAAATAAAATACCTTGTGATTATACAGTGGAAGTGACAAGAGATTCAAGGGGTTAGATCTGGTGGACAGAGAGCCTGAAGAACTATGGATGGAGGTTTGTAACATTGTACCAGAGCCAGTGATCAAAACCATTCCAAAGTAAAAGAAATGCAAAACGGCAAAATAGTTGTATGAGGAGGACTTATAAGTAGCTGAGAAAACAAGAGAACCAAAAGGCAAAAGAGAGATGGGAAGATAAACCCAGCTGAAAGCAGAGACCCAAAGTATAGTAAGGAGAGATAAGAGAGCCTTCCTAAGTGAACAAAGCAAAGAAATAGAGGAAAACAGAATGGGAAAGACTAGAGATCTCTTCAAGAAAATTAGAGAAATCAAGGAAATATTTCATGCAAAGATGGGCACAAAAATGACAGAAATGCTATGGACCTAACAGAAGAAGAAGATATTAAGAAGACGTGGCAAGAATACACAGAACTATACAAAAAAGATCTTCACAAACCAGATAATCACGATGGTGTGATCACTCATGTAGACCCAGATTCAAAGTTAAGTGGGCCTTCAGAAGCATCTCTATGAACAAAGCTAGTGGAAGTAATGGAATTCCAGATGAGTTGTTTCAAATACTAAAAGATGATGCTGTGAAAGTGCTGCACTCAATATGCCAGCTAAATTGGAAAATTCAGCAAAGGCCACAGGACTGGGAAAAGTTTTCATTCCAATCCCAAAGAAGTGCAATGCCAAAGAATGTTCAAACTATTGCACAATTATGCTCATTTCACACGCCAGCAAGGTAATGCTCAAAATCCTTTAAGCTAGGCTTCAACAGTATGTGAACTGAGAACTCCCAAATTTTAAGCTGGATTTAGAAAAGGCAAAAGAACCTGAAGTCAAATTGCCAACATCTGTTGGATCACAGAAAAAGCAAGGGAATTCCAGAAAAACATCTACTTCTGCTTTATTGACTACACTAAAGCCTTTGACTTTATAGATCACAACAAACTAGAAAAGTCTTAAAGAAATGGGAATACCAGACCAATTTACCTGCCTCCTGAGAAATCTGTATGCAGGTCAAGAAGCAACAATTAGAAATAGACATGGAACAATGGACTGGTTCAGAATTGGAAAGGAGTTCATCAAGGCTGTACATTGTCACCCTGCTTATTTAATTTATATGCAGAGTCAGTTCAGTTCAGTCGTTCAGTCATGTCTGACTCTTTGCAACCCCATGAGCTGCAGCATGCTAGGATTCCCTGTCCATCATCAACTCCCAGAGCTTGCTCAAACTCATGTCCATCGAGTTGGTGATGCCATCCAACCACCTTATCTTATGTTATCCCCTTCTCCTCCTGCCTTCAATCTTACTTAGCATCAGAGTCTTGCAAATGAGTCAATTCTTCACATCAGGTAGCCAAAGTATTGCAGTTTCAGCTTCAGCATCAGTCTTTCCAAGGAATATTCAGGACTGATTTCCCTTAGGATGGACTGGTTTGATCTCTTTGCAGTCCAAGGGACTCTCAAGAGTCTTTTCCAACACCAAAGTTCAAAAGCATCAATTCTTCAGCACTCAGCTTTCTTTATAGTCCAACTTTCACATCCATCAGTTCAGTTCAGTTCAGTCGCTCAGTCGTGTCCTACTCTTTGTGACCCCATGAATTGCAGCACGCCAGGCCTCCCTGTCCATCACCAACTCCCAGAGTTCACTCAGACTCACATCCATCAAGTCAGTGATGCCATCCAGCCATCTCATCCTCTGTCGTCCCCTTCTCCTCCTGCCCCCAATCCCTCCCAGCATCAGAGTCTTTTCCAATGAGTCAATTCTTCACATGAGGTGGCCAAAGTACTGGAGTTTCAGCTTCAACATCATTGCCTCCAATGAAATCCCAGGGCTGATCTCCTTCAGAATGGACTGGTTGGATCTCCTTGCAGTCCAAGGGACTCTCAAGAATCTTCTCCAACACCACAGTTCAAAAGCATCAATTCTTCAGCACTCAGCCTTCTTCACAGTCCAACTCTCACATCCATACATGACCACAGGAAAAACCATAGCCTTGACTAGATGGATCTTTCTTGGCAAAGTAATGTCTCTGCTTTTGAATATGCTATCTAGGTGGGTCATAACTTTCCTTCCAAGGAGTAAGCGTCTTTTAATTTCATGGCTGCAGTCACCATCTGCAGTGATTTTGGAGCCCAGAAAAATAAAGTCTGACACTGTTTCCACTGTTTCCCCATCTATTTCCCATGAAGTGGTCAGACCGGATGCCATGATCTTCGTTTTCTGAATGTTGAGCCTTAAGCCAACTTTTTCACTCTCCACTTTCACCTTCATCAAAAGGCTTTTTAGTTCCTCTTCACTTTCTGCCATAAGGGTGGTGTCATCTGCATATCTGAGGTTATTGATATTTCTCCCAGCAATCTTGATTCCAGCTTGTGTTTCTTCCAGTCCAGCATTTCTCATGATGTATTCTGCATATAAATTAAATAAGCAGGTTGACAATATACAGCCTTGACGTACTCCTTTTCCTATTTGGAACCAGTCTGTTGTTCCATGTCCAGTTCTAACTGTTGCTTCCTGACCTGTATACAGGTTTCTCAAGAGGCAGGTCAGATGGTCTGGTATGCCCATCTCTTTCAGAATTGTCCACAGTTGATTGTGATCCACACAGTCAAAGGCTTTGGCATAGTCAATAAAGCAGAAATAGATGTTTTTCTGGAACTCTCTTGCTTTTTCCATGATCCAGCGGATGTTGGCAATTTGATCTCTGGTTCCTCTGCCTTTTCTAAAACCAGCTTGAATATCAGGAAGTTCACAGTTCACGTATTGCTGAAGCCTGGCCTGGAGAATTTTGAGCATTACTTTACTATCATGTGAGATGAATGCAATTGTGCAGTAGTTTGAGCATTCTTTGGCATTGCCTTTCTTTGGGATTGGAATGAAAACTGACCTTTTCCAGTCCTGTGGCCATTGCTGAGTTTTCCAAATTTGCTGGCATATTGAGTACAACACTTTCACAGCATCATCTTTCAGGATTTGAAATAGCTCAACTGGAATTCCATCACCTCCACTAGCTTTGTTTGTAGTGATGCTTTCTAAGGCCCACTTGACTTCACATTCCAGGATGTCTGGCTCTAGGTCAGTGATCACATCATCGTGATTATCTGGGTCATGAAGATCTTTTTTGTATAGTTCTTCTGTGTATTTTTGCCATCTCTTCTTAATATCTTCTGCTTCTGTTAGATCCATACCATTTCTGTCCTTTATCGAGCCCATCTTTGCATGAAATATCCCCTTGGTATCTCTAATTTTCTTGAAGAGATCTCTAGTCTTTCCCATTCTGTTGTTTTCCTCTGTTTCTTTGCACTGATGACTGAGGAAGGCTTTCTTTTCTCTTCTTGCTATTCTGTGTAATTCTGCATTCAGATGCTTATATCTTTCCTTTTCTCCTTTGCTTTTTGCTTCTCTTCTTTTCACAGCTATTTGTAAGGCCTCCCCAGACAGCCATTTTGCTTTTTTGCATTTCTTTTCCATGGGGATGGTCTTGATCCCTGTCTCCTGTACAATGTCACGAACCTCAGTCCATAGTTCATCAGGCACTTTATCTATCAGATCTAGGCCCTTGAATCTATTTCTCACTTCCACTGTATAATCATAAGGGATTTGATTTAGGTCATACCTGAATGGTCTAGTGGTTTTCCCTACTTTCTTCAATTTAAGTCTGAATTTGGCAATAAGGAGTTCATGATCTGAGCCACAGTCAGCTCCTGGTCTTGTTTTTGTTGACTGTATAGAGCTTCTCCATCTTTGGCTGCAAAGAATATAATCAATCTGATTTTGGTGTTGACCATCTGGTGATGTCCATGTGTAGAGTCTTCTCTTGTGTTGTTGGAAAACGGTGTTTGCTATGACCAGTTCATTTTCTTGGCAAAGCTCTATTAGTCTTTGCCCTCCTTCATTTTGTATTCCGAGGCCAAATTTGCCTGTTACTCCAGGTGTTTCTTGACTTCCTACTTTTGCATTCCAGTCCCCTATAATGAAAAGGACATCTTTTTTGGGTGTTAGTTCTAAAAGGTCTTGTAGGTCTTCATAGAACCGTTCAACTTCAGCTTCTTCAGCATTACTGGTTGGGGCATAGACTTGGATTACTGTGATATTGAATGGTTTGCCTTGGAAATGAACAGAGATCATTCTGTCATTTTTGAGATTGCATCCAAGTACTGTATTTCGGACTCTTTTGTTGACCATGATGGCTACTCCATTTCTTCTGAGGGATTCCTGCCCGCAGTAGTAGATATAATGGTATTCTGAATTAAATTCACCCATTCCAGTCCATTTTAGTTCGCTGATTCCTAGAATGTCTACATTCACTCTTACCATCTCTTGTTTGACCACTTCCAATTTGCCTTGTTTCATGGACCTGACATTTCAGGTTCGTATGCAATGTTGCTCTTTACAGCATGGGACCTTGCTTCTATCACCAGTCACATCCACAGCTGGGTATTGTTTTTGCTTTGGCTCCATCCCTTCATTCTTTCTGGAGTTATTTCTCTAGTGATCTCCAGTAGCATATTGGGCCCTACTGACCTGGGGAGTTCCTCTTTCAGTATCCTATCATTTTGCCTTTTCCTACTGTTTATGGGGTTCTCAAGGCAAGAACACTGAAGTGGTTTGCCATTCCCTTCTCCACTGGGCCACATTCTGTCAGATCTCTTCACCATGACCCGCCCATCTTGGGTTGCCCCATGGGCATGGCTTAGTTTCATTGAGTTAGACAAGGCTGTGGTCCTAGTGTGATTAGATTGACTAGTTTTCTGTGAGTATGATTTCAGTGTGTCTGCCCTCTTATGCCCTCTTGCAACACCTACCATCTTACTTGGGTTTCTCTTACCTTGGTTGTGGGGTATCTCTTCATGGCTGCTCCAGCAAAACGCAGCCATACATGACTATAAAACCATAGCTTTGAATTGATGGATCTTTGTTGGTAAAGTAATGACTCTGCTTTTTAATATGCTATCTGGGTTGGTTGTAGCTTTTCTTCCAAGAGACAAGCATCTTTTAATTTCATGGCTGTGGTTACCATCTGCAGTGATTTTGGAGTTCAAAAAAATAAAGCCTGCCACTGTTTCCACTGTTTCCCCATCTATTTGCCATGAAGTGATGGGACCGGATGCCATAATCTTAGTTTTCTGAATGTTGAGTTTTAAGCCAACTTTTACGCTCTCCTCTTTTACTTTCATCAAGAGGCTCTTTAGTTCTTTGGTTTCTGCCATAAGGATGGTGTCATCTGCATATCTGAGGTTATTGATACTTCTCCCAGCAATCTTGATTCCATTTTGTATGCATCCAGCCAGATATTTCGCATGATATAAGTTGCATTTAAGTTGAATAAGCAGGGTGACAAAATATAACCTTGATGTACTCCTTTCCCTATTTGAAACCAGTCTATTGGTCCATGTTCAGTTCTAACGGTTGCTTCCTGACCTGCATACAGATTTCTCAGGAGGCAGGTCAGGTGATCTGGTATTCCCATCTCTTCATGAATTTTTCACAGTTTTGTGATCCACACAGTCAAAAGTTTTTGCATAGTCAATAAAGCAAAAGTAGATGTTTTTCTGGAACTCTCTTGCTTTTTTGATGATCCAACGGATGTTGGCAATTTGATCTCTGGTTCCTCTGCATTTTCTAAATCTAGCTTGAATATCTGGAAGATCATTGTTCATGTACTGTTGAAGCCTGGCCTGGAGAATTTTGATTATTACTTTGCTAATGTGTGAGATGAGTGCAATTGTATGGTACTTTGAACATTCTTTGACACTGCCCTACCTTGGGATTGGAATGAAAACTGACCTTTTCCAGTCCTGTGGCCACTGCTGAGTTTTCCAAATTTGCTGGCATACTGAGTGCAACACTTTCACAGTATCATCTTATAGGATTTGATATAGCTCAACTGGAATTCCATCACCTGCACTAGCTTTGTTTGTAGTGATGCTTCCTAAGGCCCACTTGACTTCACATTCCTGGATGTCTGGCTCTAGGTGAGTGATCACACCATCATGGTTATCTTCCTCATGAAAATCTTTTTTGTACAGTTCTGCTGTGTATGCTTGCCACCTCCTCTTAATATCTTCTGCTTCTGTTAGGTCCATACCATTTCTGTCCTTTATTGTGCCTATTTTTGCATGAAATATTCCCTTGGTATCACTAATTTTCCTGAAGAGATCTCTAGTCTTTCCCATTCTATTGTTTTCCTCTGTTTCTTTGCATTGATCACTGAGGAAGGCTTTCTGATCTCTCTGTGCTATTATTTGGAACTTTGCATTCAAATGGGTATATCTTTCCTTTTCTCCTTTACCTTTCACTTCTCTTCTTTTCTCGGCTATTTGGAAGGTCTCCTCAGACAATTGTTTTGCCTGTTTGCATTTCTTTTTCTTGGGGATGGTCTTGATCACTGCCTCCTGTACAATGTCATGAACCTCTGTCTATAGTTCTTCAGGAACTCTGTCTATCAGATTTAATCCCTTGAATCTATTTGTCACTTCCACTGTATAATCGTAAGGGATTTGATTTAGGTCATACCTGAATCGTCTAGTGGTTTTCCCTACTCTCATTAATTTACATCTTAATTTGGCAGTAAGGAGTTCATGATCTGTGCCACAGTCAGCTCTCAGTCTTGTTTTGCTGACTGTATAAATTTCTCCATCTTTGGCTACAAAGAATATAATCAATCTGATTTTGATATTGACCATCTGGTGATGTCCATGTGTAGAGTCTTCTCTTGTGTTGTTGGAAGAAGGTGTTTGCTATGTCCAGTGCATTCCCTTGGCAAAATTCTGTTATCTTTTGTATGCGGAGTACATCATGCGATATGCTGGGCAGGATGAAGCACAACATGGAATCAAGATTACTAGGAGAAATATCAATAATCTCCCAGATGAAACCACTCTTATGCCATAAAACAAAGAGGAACTAAAGAGCCTCTTGATGAAGGTGAAAGAGGAGAATGGAAAAGTTGGCTTAAAACTCAACATTCAAATAATGAAGATCATGGCATCCAGTCCCGTCACTTCATGGGAAATAGATGGGGAAACAATGGAAACAGTGACAGACTTTATTTTCTCGGTCTCCAAAATCACTGTGGATGGTGACTGCAGTCACAAAATTAAAAGACGTTTGCTCCTTGGGAGAAAAGTTATGGCAAACATTGTGTATTGAAAAGCAGAGCCATTACTTTGCTGACAAAGGTCTGTACAATCAAAGCTATGGTTTTGCAACAGTCATGTACAGATGTGAGAGTTGGCTTATAAAGAAGGCTGAGAGTGAAGAATTAATGCTTTTGAACTGTGATGTCGAAGAAGACTCTTGAGAGTTCCTTGGACAGCAAGGAGATCAAACTTGTCAATCCTAAAGGAAATGAACTTTGAATATTCATTAGATGAACTGATGCTGACGCTCCAATACTTTGGCCACCTGATGCGAAGAGTCAACTCATTAGAAAAGACCCTGATGCTGGGAAAGATTGATGGCAAGAGGAGAAGGGGATGACAGAGGATGAGATGGTTGGATGGCATCGCTGACTCAATGGACATGAGTTTGAGCAAGCTCCAGGAGATTGTGAATGACAGGGTAGTCTGGCATGCTTCAGTCCGTGAGGTTTTAAAGAATCAAATATTATTGAGCAACTGAACAGCAGGCTGATTCATGTTGTTGTATGGCAGAAACAACAGAACATTGTAAAGCAGTTATCCTCCAATTAAAAAAAAGAAATTAGTTTCTGATAATTGGTTTTGTTCAAGAGTTGAAACCTATTTATTACTTTGCTGTAAGATTCACTATCTATATACCTGACATATGAATAATGTTAAATAAATGCTCACTAAGTGGATGATTAAATGTTTGAAATTTACAAAAAGGAAAATTCTCCATACATGTGGCTAGAGTCTTTTCTTTCCTGTGATATAAAGTAAGGGTGCTTCTGTTAACCAAGTTCTTTATTGTTGGACTCTCAACTGTAGAAGTTGAGAGTCACATAAAAAAATGGATGTGAAGATCCATGGAGAGTTCTCTGTTTATGCACATGAAATCTATACAGATTGTGGGTACATATACTATCCTAAATTCACTCAGAGTTGAATATTATCAGAGACAGCTGGACTTCACTCCTGCTTCCCCCTTTGTATGACCTTGTGTTTCAATTTCCTCAGTTGTAAGATTTAAGCACAATATTTTCCTTTTTGTTCCTTTTAATTCTAGCCTTCTGTGTTTCTAAATACATGCACAAAACCAGTTATAAAATTACTAGTAAATTTCACTTTATCTGATTTCATGGATCTACTTTATTTCTAAGAGAAAAAATTAGAAATTCTACTTGAATTTTTTTGCTAAGGGTCTTTGATGAAGTTTTCAAAACCCAGTGTTTGATTTTTCTTTTCCTAATTACAATTACCTGTAGGGAAAACAAGTGAGAGTATTCCTTTTTTGTGAGAACCTGGGGATTCTATTCTGGTATTGAAACTGGAATATCTCCAGGCCCTTGTGAAGTGAGTACAAAGAATACATTCTGAGAACAAGGCAGAATTCATCCAGTCTAGAGACCTGCTCTTGAGTCTGCTGGAAAATCTGATGTCTTTTGAGTACAAAAGGCCCAATCTGATGTGGATTCTTGCAAATAGTGCTCACACCAGGATCCTGCGTCACCCAACAGGGAAGCAGCTAATTGGCCAGACAGTTCTGGAATGAATTTAGCTGCTGGTTGGCAGGTGGGGTACGCTGTAAAGCACTGCATCCAGGCTACACAGTAATTTGTTTTTAATTACCGTGTTTGCTTGGGAAAGGCTGTAAGGTCTACTCATTGCTCATATTGGTCTGCTAATTGACTGTTTGGAGATTTACAAACTGGGTTTTACACAGCATCCTTCTCGATTGCCTGTGGTGATCCGCATAGCATGTTATTCATTTAGCTTTTTTTCCCTAAAATTTTGTCTCAATATTTCTAATAGAGATAAAAGAGCAAATCTCTCTGATTAAATCTCTTAACTTCAACTTGTAAGTATGTAAGAATGTGTTACCCTTTAAGCCTGTCTTTTGCTTCATTTTGTTTCCTGGCTTAAAAAAAGGAATATTTTTGTGCGAAATGTTTCCGGATGTCATCAAATCAACACCGATTTATGTGTGCACTCATTCAGCCCAGGGAGGTGGGGGAAGGAGGTGAGGTGGGTGTGAGGAGAGCAGCCAGGCTGCAGGAGAAGCCAAGCAAATGCTAAGCCAGGTGCCTGCCCAGCGGGAAGCATGCCCAGGAGCAGAACCTGGATGCCCACAGTGGGTCAGATGGGGTTCAGAAGAACACAGGTGCTGAGTGAGTCCATGCCCACAAACCTGGGAGCATCATGGATCAAGCTGGGCTGGATGAAAATAGGCACCGAGATGACCTACAAGAGTTATAAAGAGGTGGTCAGAACTGGGTCAGTCAAGGACGTGTTGAAAGTGGTAAGTGAGAAGGTGGCATCCAAGAAGAAAGGGCTGTAAGAATTTCTGCCAGCTAGCAATGAAGTCTCCTCTGCATGTTCAACTGAGAGCAGAGACTACGTTGCTTATAACTGTCTCCAGGTCTCAATTCTGTTGGGATGGGGGATGATGGATTAATACAAATTATTAGCAATTGAAAAAGAGGTTCTTTTCTCAGTATTTGTTGAATTTGTAGTGATATAAAATTTCTGATACAAATTAAAAAATTTGTATAAATTTTTTTCATAAAAATGTCATGTTAAATATATAGCTTGGCTGTACTTAGGTTAGGGTTACACTTTTGTTTGTTTGTTTGTTTTAATCAGATGTGCTGTAGTTCAGTCCTTCAGGGTCTATAATAACTCCTGACATGCAGTTGGCACCTAATGAGTTTCACCTAGTATTTATTGGATAAGAGAATGATTTTTCTTTTGGCAGTGTTTTGGCCTCAGATCTTAAAGGTACAAACTGGTTTTGCGCTCAGAAGAGCTCAACATAAGCACAATGCAGTTTAGACCTTTTCTGTGGAATTTAGGTACCAGTGTATGTTGACTTGGTAATCTAGATATTTTTGCTTTGCCCTTTTAAGGACATGGGTATAGGTTATGCTTTTAGGATAATTGCCTGAAATTTCAAGTTTGTTTAGTCATTGTCAACACTCACTATTAGAAATCATCTTTGTATCAGGGTGCTACTAATATCATTTGGCCACAGATGTGGGAATTCTGACCTGGACCATGAGTACCAAACGTAGAAAGATGAGAGTCTACTCATGTGTTTGATAATACTTATTTTTTCAAGATTGCACTCTTAAAAATAGTTAAACCACCACTTCTCAAACCGGAGACACATCTTCTTCCTTGGCAGGGATGGAGTGGTGCCATGGGGTTGATAATGTGCGGGGTTGAGAGCAGCAAGTCAGACTTTTCTGGCTTCATCCCACAGCTCTTCCACTTATTAGTTAGGCCATGGGCCAAGTGATCCCATGTGTACAATGGAAACAATAGCAGGGCTGGTGTGATGATTGAGTATGTTAATATGTGGGATGAGCTTAGAATGCTGCCAGACCCAGAATAACACTTTATAAGTGTTAGCAATTATCAATAAAATTCTGATTGTAATAGCTCTTAAATGTGATTCATATTTGAGAGGAGGAAGGTGTGGAGAATAAACTTTGACCCCTAACAAAAGTTAACAAATATGATGGTAGACAGGATGGAAACAGAAACATTCTTTAGAATACCTGAGCGATTTTCTCTTCACCTAGATGTTTAACATATTTCATTCTATGTTCAGGTATTTGATAACATGGTGGGTATAATCTATAAATTTTTTTTGGTGAATGAACATAATATAGTCATAGATTACACTAAAAAGGAATTACGTACATATAGATTGATTACTTCTCTGTGGTTTTTTAAAATTCTAAGTATAATAATTAGGCTATACTTTCATTACAAGTGTAATATGAAACAAATATTGACTGAGAATTCAAGTCTTGTTCAATTAATACAAAATGATAATAACCAGGCATATTGTATTATACTGACAATCATAAAGAAAAATTATCCCACTAAAACAAGAAAAGGGATCTGACGTGAAAATGTACATGGAGGAGCCTCAAAGGTAAAGCAAAATTTCGAAAGCCAAGTGATCAAAGTTGATCTTCCTAGGATAATCATGACTCTTATAAAACTGTCATCAGTAGATCTTTGCTGAGGACTATTAACCTAAAACCCAATTGTGACATCATAATCAACTCACCCACTTGTATAATTTCTTCCTGGGATTGCCTTCTATTGTTTGAAATCACATTTAATCCTTCCACAATAGGAGGCTGATATGCAATTGTGAATGCCTGAGTCACACTGGTTTACTCCCTAATTTCATTTGAGAAAACCATTTTATAAACTAATATCCTGATTCCAAGCAGAAAAGAGATGGAATACACAATAACGTGTCTGCAGGGGGTTTCAGCATTTCATTTGGGGTGTCATGTTGAACATTAAAATGCAATGTAATAAAAAGATGTGTAGAAGAGATGAAATGATGGTGTCCTGCTGAATAACTTAAAGAAAAAAACCCTGCTTTAGCTTTGAGTGCTACATTTTATTTATAGCTTCAACTGATATCTTGACTTCAATCACAGAACTTCTAGTTAGTTTGCAGAGATGGTTTTATAAGTCTCCTGGGTGAAGGGAAATCATTCGCCCTAATTGGTCCACCAATAGGAGGCTAGCTCAAGGAAACAAAGGAGGGAAGATAAAGAAAACTAGTCAGCAATGTGAAAGGTGGAACAGATGTTTCCCAGGGGAAGTGTGCGAGAGTGGAAGATGAGTTTCGAAAACTAAGAACTTGAAGGACAATAGAAGGGCAAGATAAGCTGAACCTACACAAAAAAAGTAGAAAGGGAGGAAAAACTGCTTCACTGAGAGCAAAGAGCTGGTTAAAAGGAGAAAAAATTCAAACTGGATATATTTTTTTTAAAGTATAGACCAAGAAAGAGAACATGGCAACACATGTAACTATTTGTTAATAGCACTATTTTGGAGCTTTTACAATACCATGGTTTTAAACAAAACAACTGAATTTGGTTAAGTAAATTTAAGAGTATACCACTTAGCTTACAATATGCCTGGACAAAGAACTGGTGTGCATGTAAGCTAAGTCCCTTCAGATATGTCCAACTCTTTGTGACCCTGTGGACTGCAGCCTGCCAGACTCCTCTGTCCATGGGATTCTCCGTCCAGGCAAGAATACTGAAGTGGGTTGCCATGCCCTCCTCCAAGGGATCTTTCCAACCTAGGGACTGGACCCAGGTCTCTTCCATCTCCTGTGTTGGCACACAGGTTCTTTACCACTATTGTCACCTGGGAAGCCCCAGGAATGTGCGTAGACTGTATATTTTGTTGTATATGTTAATAGATTATATATATATATTTGTGTTTATGTGTAGTTTTATATTATGCTATATTATATATGATACATATGTTATGTATCATATATATACATATACACACACTCACACACACACATACATATACACACACATTCATTAGGTTCTAGCCTCCATTTTTCTTTATGGTTAAGACTACTTCCTTGAAAAATACAAGTTTTTAAAAAGTGTTTTGCAGAACAGAGTCGTTTCCATTTGGACAATGCTCAGTTAAATTAACTTTGAGGATCAAATCCTGTCAGTTCTGCCTTTTAAATATATCCAAGAGGCTAATGGCTCTCATCCCTTCCCCTGCTGCTGACCGCCATCTTTAACTAGATTGTGAAAATTGTCTTTGATCTAGTCTCCTTCCAGTCCCAATATGACATCCAGTGAGGTGCTGTGAAAATGGAAGTCATGTCATGCTGTTCTCTTGCACACTCTGAAAGCTTCCATCTTACTCACAGTCCGAGGCCAGGCATGCGTGGAGCCTGCAGAAACACCTAGAAGCTCTGGAGCCTAGCCTACATGTTACAGCCTTTGTATCAGTATTGTATTCAAAGCACTTCTTTTCATTGGATAATTCATTTCAAAGAGGTTGCTTTGCTTTCCAAGTTCCACAAACCTGGACCTAATTTCTGGCATTGAGTTCCCTATAACCCAATTCTATTAGAATATAACCATTTGGCGGTTTTGTGGAGTTTGTAATAATTGGGTTTCACCTGTTATTATAATTTGTGCTGTGGTTTAATGATTCTTATCCAGGCCTCTCACTGCCCAAGGATTGAGAGTTCCAAACTGACTTTTAAAGGAGAGAAAATGAATGTTAGAATTATCATTAAAAAAGTGGGAAGTTTAAGATGGAGGTGTTTGGTTGTAGGAATTTAAAAGTTTTTTTTTAAATTGTAAGGAGATGTACTTTAACTTAGAGTGACCCAAGAAGACCAAAATACAGGAAACTGGTTTTTTTTTTTGCATATGTATCTTCATTTTATTTATTTTTAAGTGGTTGATGATTGCTTTACAATATTGGTTTGATATCTGTCATATATCAACATGAATTAGCCATAGCTGGTCCCTTCCCTCTTGTAACTCCCTTCCACCTTTCACCCTTTCCCACCTCTCTGGATTATTAGAGAGCCCCAGTTTGAGTTCCCTGAGTCATACAGCAAATTTCCATTGGCTATCTGTTTTACACATGTTAGTGTACATGCTTCCATGTTACTCTCTCCATTCATCTCTCCCTTTCCTTCCGAGGAAAATGTTTTGACTGAACTGGTTCTTTTAAGATGTTTCAAGTAAAGGAGAGAGGTAACACTGATGATTGATGAGAATGCAGTATTGTGTAAACATTAAAAATAACTTTTGGATCAGATGTAGTGGTTCCTTCCTAAACTTAGCCTTCTTTGTTAAAATACAGATTCCAGGGCTTGCCTATAGATACTCCTATTTTGAACCAGAGTGGGGTTTAAAAATGTATTTATTTAAAAGTAGTCCTTGGACCTCAGTTTGAGAAACTTTAGGAGAAACTAGAAAACATTAAGGGGGTTTGCCAGGTGGCACAAGTGGTAAAGAATATGCTTGCTAATCAGGAGATGCAAGAGACAATGGTTTGATCCATGGATTGGAAGTATCTTATGGAGGAGGAAATGGCAACCCATTCCAGTATTCTGGCCTGAAAAATTCCATGGGCAGAAGAGCCTGGTGGGCTACAGTCCATGGGGCTTCTAAGAGTTGAATACAATTGAGCACATACACAGAAGACAAGAAGACAGGCTCTTCTCTTGACCATACACTAAATGGCTTAACTGATTTTAAACATGTAAGGTTCTGTCTCTTTTCAGTATTGTCACAAAAAAGTTGGACACAACTTAAGTGACTAATCAACAGCAGCAAATTGATGATATTATGGAGAAGGAAATGGCAACCCACTCTAGTAACCTTGCCAGGAAAATCCCATGGAGAGAGGATCCTGATGGGCTACAGTCCACGAGGTTGCAAAGAGTTGGACACGACTGAGCAACTAAAGAACAAATAAACATATTACAGAATATAAATGTTGTTCACATGCATTATATAATATTCCTAGAATATTGCAAGGCAGTTATGCAGGGTTCAGAAGGGTTATCTGTTAGCTGTGTTATCTATTAGCTCAGTGATAGATCAGTGACAAAACCAAGATGAGAAATCATGCTACTTTTAACCCTCTACTGTGGCTGAGATGGTAAAGAATCTGCCTGCAATAAGGGAGACCCAGGTTCGATCCCTGAGTCAGGAAGATCCCCTGGAGAGGGGGATGGCAATCCACTCCAGTACTCTTGCCTAGAGAATTCCACAGACAGAGGAGCCTGGCGGGCTATAGTCCATGGGGTCACAAAGAGTCGGACATGACTGAGCGACTACATCATGCCTGTCACTGCACTTTGGATGCAGAAGAGAGAGTGAATTCAGACTCTGTATGCTCCCTACTAAATTCTGTGATTTAGTCAGCCAGTTTAGGCAGATACAGAGCTATTTTCAGTCCACATTTTCACTACAGCAGGATTCAATTTCAAGCAGTTATTGTTCTACTTAAATTGATGGCTGAAACACATTAAATATGAAGTTAATCTTTTTTTGGTCTAGACTATTCCGTTTCATTAATCACTGCATCATACAGATGGATTCCTTAATAATCAATCTCATGGATTATCATATGGCTTTGGGGGAACAAGAGGCCTTGGGAGAGGAAGAAATCAGCAGAAATGAGTTGGCCCCGGCAGTAAGAAATGGCTGAGGATGTTGTAGCAGATTTTCCACTAGAATGTACATCCATCAAATTTTATGACTGGAGAGAAGCAACAATAGCTTCCCCCACCGTCCACCTGTGTTCTGAACAAAATGTAAAATAAGGCAAACTAGTAGGAAAGATGTGTTGATTGCACATTGAATGGTGGAGAGTGTGGTTTCCATCTGCCCTCATACAGGCTTCCTCGTGCTGAAGTACGGAGTCAGCCAGCCTCCCCTCAGAGCAGGGAGTTTTCAGCAGAAGCAGAAGGCCTTTCTCTGGGTGAGAGGCTGCTCCCAAGAGAACAGGGGGTGCAAGAAGCTGAGTTGTGCATGCTGGATTCCTCTCTTCACCAAACAGATCACTCCTACTTGGATATGAGACAAGGTAGGGCAAGAGGTCAGGAGCTTTAGTGGTGGTGGGGATCCTACCTCCAATGAACCAAAGAAGTGGGGAATAAAGTGCCCTTCAGGCAAACACATTCCATCTAATAAGACCTACGTGAAGCTTATAATGGAAATGAGATCTTAAGTGGGATTTGGAGGGGATTTCTATTGGTGGTAGGGAGAGTGGACCCTTCTCTGTCTTCTTTGTCATTGTTCTCATATACAGATTTCAGTGTCTGATTTCTTTTACCTGCTCTGAGCTGAGACATCCTGCTTCCCTCCCACATTGTATTTCTGACTTTAGAGTCTTCCTGGGGAAACCTATCTCCACTCTAGCTTGAGATTCTGGCCTGTTGCATCCAGCACACTCCTCCCCACCCATGTTGCATATATTGCTTCATGATGAGGGGTGGGGAATCCTCCTTTCTTCAGCAGACAGAAATAGAAGGGCTCTGTTTTTGAGAAGTTTAAGTTGAAGACTTGTCTAGTAGCATTGTTGATATTTTATTTTGAGGAATTAGAAGAACATTTCATTTGAAGGGCTAGGGAGTAAATAGCAATACACAAAACTGGCATCCTATTAAGCCTACACAGTTAAAACTCACTGAGTGACATTGGCTAGAGAGAGCTCTATGGTAACCTAGGAAATAAGAATTTAGAGTGTCAGACAACAGAGAAAAAAATCAAATTATTGTCAGCTTGCTATAGGAACTCTTTTCAAGCATATGTGTCACAGTCAGTAGGCAGACATTTAAAAAGCCATGGCTCCAAGCAAATGTATTGCTTGGTTACTCCCTTAAAAGCACTTTCATGTTTAATCTCAACTCCAAGATCTTCTGTCCCTATTTTTGTTCCTTTCTCCCACCACAGAACTTTCTTCTTACCATTACCAGCACAGATCCCATGTTTAAGAATCATAGTAGAGCAGAGCTAAAAACCACCCAAATGGTTCTATTCCAACAACCTCACTTTACAAAGGGAAACTGAGTCTGAGTGATATTCATTGATTCGCCCAAGGTTCCCCCCACCGCCCCCACCCCCACCATCTCATAAAGCAACAACATACCCAGGGGTAAAACACAGCTCCCCTAATCAGCCGCTGACAACAGAAGAAGGTCACAGAGTTTCTACCTTACTGCAGCTGTTTTCTGTTTGTTCCCTTCTGTCACTTTAATGTCCGAAAAGCAATCTAATTTAAAAGTAATGCATAATCCTTTATAGAAGTTTCTAGGGTTGGTATTTCTAGCGATTTTGTCCTTATAGGAACTACTTATTCTGATAATGTTGTTGCTACTATTGATCACTACTTGCTTGACACTATGCTAAATGCTTCACAAATCTAATTTTATTTAACCTTCACAACTATATTACAAGAAACTCATGGAGGTTAAGTTCTTCAGGAGATACAATGTCAGATCTCATCAAATTCATTTCCAGCCTCTACCTTAGTACCCCAGTGAGGACAACACAAGGATCATTGTTACCTTTAAAGCACAGACCTTGGCTAATCATAACTGAATCCATTAGACACTGTCAGCGTGCTGCTTACCCCGTGGGTGCCAGGTGACATTTCTAATGAGTCATTCATGGGCATGAGGGAGAGGGAGGATTCTGTTGCTAAATACAGCCATCACAGAAGTTGTCTTGAATGCAGCAGGCCCAGGCTAAAGTGAACTACTAACTAAGTCTGTGACCCTTGGAAAGATGTTTACTGAGGAGGGGAGACTGTGAGTTTTTGTTGAGGTCAGGACACAGGCTCTTATTTTCTGGACCAGTATGTTGGAGATTTTGTGGAGTGGATCTGTAGGCAAACCTTCAAATATCACCTCATTCTATTGAGTTAACCATATACAGTGCTCATCACCCAAGTTCCACAAAGCGCCCTGTATTAGGTGCTTTAGAAACCTATTTTTAATTTTTAGGACAATTGCATTATGGTCATTTTAGATATAAAAATACGGAGGCTTAGGAGAAGGCAATGGCACCCTACTGCAGTACTCTTGCCTGGAAAATCCCATGGACGGAGGAGCCTGGTAGGCTGCAGTCCAGGGAGTCGCTAAGAGTCAGACACGACTGAGCGGCTTCACTTTCACTTTTCACTTTCGTGCATTGGAGAAGGAAATGGCAACCCACTCCAGTGTTCTTGCCTGGAGAATCCCAGGGATGGGGGAGCCTGGTGGGCTGCCATCTATGGGGCCGCACAGAGTCGGACACAACTGAAGCAACTTAGCAGCAGCAACAGCAAAGAAGGCCTAATGCCAATGTTTACTGTGCCAGCCATAGTAAACGATGGAGTTGAGTTTTGCCCCTGGTGTGACTGGCTCCCAAGTGCGTTTTCTTTACACCAGGCCACAGAACCAGGACCACCTCTACTTCTGTTTAGCTCTGCCCCTTCCCACCCTCCCACGAACTGCTCTGTCAGTATAGTTTGTTTGGAATCTCTAAGACACACCTTATATTTTAAAAGAAAAAAAATTTTTTAGGAATTCTAGGACTGCTGGTGAAATTTATTTCCTAACATTTCCCACTTGACTGATCTGTGACTGACATTTCTAGTCATACCAGTTATTTGAGTACTTCATTGCAAGAACACTTATCAGCAATCGCTATCTGTAAAATGTATCAAGTGAGTGCTATTGCTATGACAGCTCATGAGTTCCAAACTGCTTTTACAAACTGAGGGTTTGACAGAGCCAAGATGGATGTTACCAGTTCAAATTGCTTTTCACCAGTAATTTCTGCAGTGATGAATATTGTAACTTGGATGCATCTAATGGGTACAAATAAGGATGGATAAAGCAAATGCAGTGCAGATAGAGCACTTTATATTTTTATGGAAACGGATTGGATTTTAATCATTTTAGTGTTTATGTATGTATGCCTACTATGTACTGAAAAATGTGCTAGATGTTAAGGGGAATATAAATAATTACTGTTGTTCTATTGCTAACCTATATTCTAGATAGAGTGGAAACACAGAAACACTAACACAAACTGTATGTGTTTGTCATTTAGCAACACTTTCAAGGCACATATATGCATGTAATATAATTCAATTCTCACAACAACCCTACAGAGAAGGTATAACCTTCCCTAAATTATAATGAAAACATAGAGATTTAGAGAGCTTAGGAAATACAGCCGAAATGTTAGAGAGCCAGGACTTGAATCCAGCCTGTCTGACTACAGGTCTATGCAGGGTCCACTATTCTACTTTGCCAAAAACGAATACGACCTTCCAGGGGGTGGTATAGAATTAAGTGCAACTGATGTTCAGAAAGGGGAGAAATCCCTGTATGCCAGAATAGTTGGTCTTGGGCAACAGTGAAACCGCTGAAAAGGGAGAAGAAAGGTGACTTCCAAGGAGAGGATGTGAGAGGAACGTTGACTAGCAATAAGAATAGGTCTGTTCAGGACAGTAGATAAACTGTAGTAAAAGAATAGAGAATTGTTGAACAGGGGTCAAAGATGATGATAAAGGAGCATGTGGGGCCAGACCATAGTGAGTCATAGGTGCCAGCGAATCCAACACTGATGGTCACCGTTCCTGGGAGCTCCTTGTGGGCTCAGTTAGTGCCTCCCTCTCCCTCTCCTTGCTTCCCCTCAGTGCATATTTTTATTTGAAAGGTCACTTGAAGTTTTCAGGAAACATTTACTGACTGTTATAATTTGGATAGTCTCCTTTTAGGGTGCTCCTAGAACATGGGATTTTGTCCTGCAAAATTTATCACTTAAAACTTACCATTTAAGATTCTATATTTTGTTTTTCCCTAACTGTTTTAAGTGAGTTTAACTTATGACCTCAGCCAGATGATAAACTTCTGGAAAGCAAGGACTGTGTCTTATTAATTAGGCATTACTAAGACTACCTTCAAACATGCATTTTGTAAAACAATGATAAAATATATTGGAGAATAGAGACTCAAGAGCAGGGAAAGTATAAATAGGAATGAGAGGCAGCAGAAGCAAGCACACGTGCAAGGGCCACTGGCATTGCTCCTCCCAGTAGATGGCTTCCTTTGGCACCTGTTCATGCCAAAGTGCTGAACTTCGGCAGCAAGTTGCAAAGAATAATAGCATCTCCCAGGGAACAGCCTCCTTGGAACCCCCTTAGGTAGCTTCAGAGTGAGTTACATGGCCTGGCACTTCTCTTTGGATACCTGTTCTCAGCACTGCCGTTCAAGTGACATCCAAGCAAGTTCCGAGACACCTTCTCATGGGAGCAACACCTGGCATCCCAGAAAACAAGTTTCTTGGTGAGTGTCACTTCTGTGGCACCTCCCTACAATGGTTTATTTTGGAACCCCAGATGATGATGCCCCCGTGAGTCCTGCCAACGCAGTCCCTCTGTCCTGTTACATCGTGCAGTACAGCCCAGTTGCCCCCTTGAGAACAGGTCTTAGAGACCAGCCCTGGCGTAGGGGGTGTCTCCCAGATTTCTTCCTTCCTGGGTCCTCTGCCTTGGTCCTAGGAATAGTGGCTTCTCTGTATATCTGCTATTTTTATATTCTTGATAGTCTTATACATCCTTTAGTACCTAATCCCCTATTATTCTGATACCTTGTTATAGTTAAGATTTTTTTGTTTCTTTGTTCAAATC
Source organism: Bos javanicus (assembly GCF_032452875.1). NCBI lineage: Eukaryota > Metazoa > Chordata > Mammalia > Artiodactyla > Bovidae > Bos > Bos javanicus. Next base: position 90,645,771 of record NC_083868.1, read on the forward strand.
ACTAAAACAAGTGCTGAAAGGAGTAAGAAAAACACCAGTCCCTTGCTTCAGCCATCTTTTACCACCCACTGCACTCCTCAGATGTAATACTTTAAAACACTTGTATACTTATCTCCACATTTCTATGTAAGTTGTTTACACTGTTATTTCTAGATTTGTCAGTTTTTGATGTTATTCATTCTTAAAGTTCTTCAATCATTCCAATAGTTTTCTGACTATATAAATATTATTTACCATTTAGCCAAGTAATGATGATATTCCCTTTCTTGTATAATTAAAAAAAATAGTTTTAGAACTAATAATTGCCTTGGCTATTGCATTTTTAGAATTCAGAACACCTCTTTTATTTTTTAAATGCTTGACAGATCTGCCAAATATTTATTGTAATGTTTCCATGTGTACAGATGGATGTGTAAATCTTTTAAAATCCACTTCCCTGTAGAATCAGTACAGATTTGTCATAGAGAAAACATTCAGAAATGTCTAACTACGCTTTTCGCGCCCTAGCTCTGATGCTGATCCTTCACAGGGGTGTGACCATAGATATATTTCTTAAGCGTGTTAGGCTTAGTTTTCCCACAATAAAAGGGAGAATGCAGTTGTACATCTATGCTGCTGCTGCTGCTAAGTCACTTCAGTTGTGTCCAACTCTGTGTGACCCCATAGACGGCAGCTCACCAGGCTCCCCCGTCCCTGGGATTCTCCAGGCAAGAACACTGGAGTGGGTTTCCATTTCCTTCTCCAATGCATGAAAGTGAAAAGTGAAAGTGAAGTCACTCAGTCGTGTCCGACTCTTATCGACCCCATGGACTGCAGCCTACCAGGCTCCTCCATCCATGGGATTTTCCAGGCAAGAGTACTGGAGTGGGGTGCCATTGCCTTCTCCTGTACATCTATGAAATGTATTCTAACTCTTGGGTTCATGGATCCCTAATTAGTCTATCCAGTGATAACCCTTGCTCTAGGACTAACTATAATTCTCAGTATTAGTATTAGTACTTACTTAGTATTAAGTAAGTACAACCCAGCCTTTCAGCATCTTTGTAAAGCCACTATATATTGGGCCCTTTTACTCCAGGTAGAAAAACTGATATTCTTTGTCTCTGCTCTTAACATAACTCACTGATGAAAACTAACTATTGTCGGCCTTTTTATCAGCTATGTATAAACATAATTCTGCCTATATAGTTTAATTCTATTTCTTAAACTTGCATTAAGCAACTGATTGTTGAAAACGTTATACCAGGTGAAATGGTCATTCATTTTCTTCATGGAGGATAGTGGAGTAACAGTATATAACAAAAGGTATATAAGAATCTTTGAAAATATTCTTACCCATCTGTTTGTTGGAGAAGGAAATGGCAACACACTCTAGTATTCTTGTCTGGAAATCCCATGGACAGAGGAGCCTAGACGGTGGGCTACAGTTCATGGGGTCATGAAAAGTTGGACACAACTAAGTGACTGAGCATCTATTTGTATATTTAACAAATACTTTTCAATGCCTATGTCTCAGGCAGTTTTCTAGGTTCTGGGGTGGGGCGAAGCAAAAATACACAATGGTGGGGTTTACCATTATTGGCAGAGATAAATAACATCAAACAATCTTGGAAAAGAGTTGATTTTCAGCAATGAGAAGTGATACAAGTTGGTGTGTGAAGTTGACACAATGAAAAATCATACAAGTTGTGTATGAATTTGAAAGAGAGGATTTTACTTAAGGAGGTCAGAAAAGGCTTGTCTGAGAAAATGATTGTTGAGCTGAGAGAAGTCAAGTAGGAATTAATGAGGCAACAGGGGAGGGAACAGTCCTCCATGCAGAGAAAACAATGTTAAGTCTCAATGGCGGGAGACAGCCCACCAAATATGAGGGACCCAAAAGCCTGTATGACTGGGGAGCAGGGGTAATGTAAGATGAGGTGGAGAGGGGGCATTATGCGGTCTCAGAGCCTCTTGAGTGTTGTGTTTATTCCAAGGGAATGGGGAACCATTGAAAGACTAGGTTGAAGGGTGAACTCTGACAAGTGTTATTGAGATTCACAACTTGAAGAAGATCTTTCAGGCATCCTTGTAGAGAATAAACTCGAAGGGGTCAGAGTGAATTCAAGTAGGCCAGTTAGAAGGCTATTAATATAGAATTAAATATTTTGCTTCCATTTTAACTAGAGACCATTGGATCTTTAAATGAAGTAATTACTTCCCAAACTGAACTTGTGTTGCAAACCTCTGCCCTTGTCATCTCCCAAATATTTGTCCTTCTTTATTGACTGGGTATAGCAACAGCTCCTGGCCTGTCTTTCTGCAAACAACTAAACATCCTGATGCAGGATAGTAATTGCAATGTAAGACCCAAATCCTTCCCTCTAGTCATAAACGAGATGTGAATTTCTAACAACCAGGCAATTGCAAAAAGTGTACTGAGGCACAGTTGAACCAGGATTTTATATCTCCTTGATGAATAAATTGGCTTACCACATAGGCAAGCTGATGGTTAGCCTTGAAGCCAATTATTAAAACAACAGAAAATTGCAAATCTGCTTAGCCAGAGAATTTGGTCGTGCAGTGTAGACTTGGTATTAAACCCTATTTCCAACAATCTTTATAAAAAGTAAACATATAAGGTTTGAAAATCAGCCTGTAGGATGTAGCAGTCACTTTCAAATTTGTTCTGATGGTACTGACATCACTATATTAAAAACTTTCATTTTGTTGCTTAAACTTAATTCATCCTGAGTTGCTTTTGCCTCAGCTGGAAGAATTGAGATTGGCCTTTCCCCCCTAAAATGTTCAGTGGTGTATATAGTGTCAGGGAGAATGATCAGTTCACCAGTTAAGTGAAAAACAGATTAAGATCACTATAGAGACCTCCTTTAAAATCTCAAACTTGCATTGGTATGCAGGCCTTAAACAGAACTAGTGCCTGAGGCATGCTTGCTATAGGTAAACAAGGATTTTCACAGTAGTGAGAATATGAAAATAAACTTTCTATCTGCAATGCTTTATTCTAATTGGAAGACTTAAATAGAAAGAAAATATTTTGTGTTTAGTGAATATACAGGTTCAGTACAAGCATGGATTCTCATATGAAAAATCCTGAGATCTAATTCACAAAAATAATTTAGTCATTTTCCTGAAGATGCACCATCTCAGATGTTTACTAGTAAAGAGATTTACCAAACAGTGCTCTCTTTAACAAGTTAAGAATCAAAACCATAGCTGTTATCAATTTTAAGTTTCAGGTATTGTGGGACTTGGGGAAATTGTGATTTGGGAAAGTGCTATGTAGAAAAAGTTATACATATTTTCTCTCCTGGTGTTCAACCACAGCAAGAAGTTCCTGATGGTTCCTTATTACTTATTCAATCTAAAATTCTTAACATGATATCAGAGATACTTCTTAAGCTCTTAGAGCTTCCCTGGTGGCTCAAACAGTAGAAAGAATCTGCCTGCAATGTGGGAGACCTGGGTTTGATCCCTGGGTCAGGAAGATCCCCTGGAGAAGGGAATGGCAACCCACTCCAGTATTCTTGCCTGGAGAATTCCATGGACAGAGGAGCCTGGTGGGTACAATCCACGGGATTGTGAAGAGTCAGACACAACTTAATAACTAACATTTTCACTGTCACTCTGAAGCTCTTAGTACACTAAATCATAATCTTTTGTTCACTATATTCATTATCATTATAAATTTTTTTGTTGTTTCTATAAAAACTTACTACAGACAATGGCTTAAAATAGCATAAATATATTGTATTATTGTGTAGATAGTTTAGCCTTACTGGGCTAAAATCAAGGTATAGACGTATAGATGGGCTACATCTTTTACCAGAGGCTCTTCCACAGGAGAATTCTCTGCCAGGCTTATTCAGGTCATTGGCAGAATTCAGTTCTTTCCAGTTATCAGATCAGGGTTCCCATTTCCTTGCCAGCTATCAGTTCAGTTCAGTTCAGTCACTCAGTTGTGTCTGACTCTTTGCGACCCCATGAATCGCAGCACGCCAGGCCTCCCTGTCCATCACCAACTCCCGGAGTTCATCCAAACCCATGTCCATTGAGTTGGTGATGCCATCCAGCCATCTCATCCTCTGTCGTCCCCTTCTCCTCATGCCCCCAATCCCTCCCAGCATCAGGGTCTTTCCCAGTGAGTCACCTCTTCACATGAGGTGGCCAAAGTATTGGAGTTTCAGCTTCAGCATCAGTCCTTCCAACAAACACCTAGGACTGATCTCCTTTAGGATGGATTGGTTGGATCGCCTTGCAGTCCAAGGGACTTGCGAGAGTCTTCTCCAGAACCACAGTTCAAAAGCATTAATTCTTTGGCACTCAGCTTTCTTCACAGTCCAACTCTCACATCCATACATGACCACTGGAAAAACCATAGCCTTGATTAGACTGACCTTTGTTGGCAAAATAATATCTCTGCTTTTCAATATGCTATCTAGGTTGGTCATAACTTTCCTTCCAAGGAGTAAGCATCTTTTAATTTCCTGGCTGTAATCATTGTGATTTTGGAGCCCCCCAAAATAAAGTCTGACACTGTGTCCACTGTTTCCCCATCTATTCCCATGAAGTGATGGGACCAGATGCCATGATCTTCGTTTTCTGAATGTTGAGCCTTAAGCCAACTTTTTCACTCTCCTCTTTCACTTTCATCAAGAGGCTTTTTAGTTCCTCTTCACTTTCTGCCAAAAGGGTGGTATCATCTGCATATCTGAGGTTACTGATATTTCTCCTGGCAATCTTGATTTGAGCTTGTGCTTCTTCTAGCCCAGCATTTCTCATGATGTACTCTGCATATAAATTAAATAAGCAGGTTGATAATATACAGCCTTGACATACTCCTTTTCCTATTTGGAACCAGTATGTTGTTCCATATCCAGTTCTAACTATTGCTTCCTGACCTGCATATAGGTATCTCAAGAGGCAGGTCAGGTGGTCTGGTATTCCCATCTCTTTCAGAATTGTCCACAGTTTATTTTGATCCACACAGTCAAAGGCTTTGCCATAGTCAATAAATCAGAAATAGATGTTTTTCTGGAACTCTCTTGCTTTTTCGATGATTACAACGGATGTTGGCAATTTGATCTCTGGTTCCTCTGCCAGCTATAGGTAAGGACTATTCCCTCCTGTCTTCTAGGGACCTCGGCATTTTTCAGTTCCTGGTCCCCTTTCTGCATCTTTGAAGCCAGCTCTGGTAAGTCAAGTTCTTCTCATGTCTTTCTCTGACACATCCTTCTGTCTCCATTTCTATGTTTAAGGGTGATTAGACTGGACCCATCCAAATAACCCATGATAATCTCCTTACATCCAAGTGGGCTGATTAGCAACTTAATTTCATCTTCAATTTTAATTTTCTTTTGCCAGGCAATGTAACATATTCACAAGATTAGGATATGACCAACCCTGGAGGCTCAGTGATAAAGAATCTGCATGCGATTCAGGAGACCCAGGTTCAATCCCTGGCCTGGGAAGATCCCCTGAAGGAAGCCGTGGCAACCCACTCTAGTACTCTTGCTGGAGAATCCCATGGACAGAGGAGCCTGCCCAGCTATAGTCCATAAAGTCACAAAGAGTTGGACATGACTGAGTGACTAAGCTGTAGCAGCAGCAAATTTGAGGTTGGGGGCATTTTACTACCTAACACACACTAGAACTTTTTTAAAAATTGAAGTATAGTTGATTTATAGTGTTTGTTAGTTTCTGGTGTATAGCAAATATATATATATATATTTATATATATATATATATATTTTTTATATATATATATACACACACATATACATTCTTTTCCATTACAGCTTATTACAAGATATTGAATATAGTTCCTGTGCTATACAGTAGGACCTTGTTGTTTATCTGTTTTAAATATAGTAGTTTATATCCTCTAATCCCAAACTCTTAATTTGTCCCCTGCCCCTTTCCCCTTTGGTAACCAGAAATTTGTTTTCTATGTCTGTAAGTTGTTTTTGTTTTGTAAGTAAGTTCATTTATATCACCTTTTTAGATTTCACATATTAGTGATATTATGTGATATTTGTCTTTCTCTAACTTACTGAACTTAGTATGATCATCTCTAGGTTCTTCTATGTACAACTTTTTTTTCATGACTTTGCTCATTGCTGAGTGAGCTAAACTATGAATAGTTCATCTATATATCTGTAGTGCCTGTAGAGTCGTGTCTAGCCTTCAGTTGTTATTCAAAATGTGTTTAAATATTGAGTAAAAAATCAAGCTTTTAAATTATTACCACCAAATATAGAATTTCAATTACCATCCAGGATGAGGCCTTATTTCCACAAATTAATGTGGTAGATTTGAAGATGTTTTGAAACATAAATATTATAGAATAATCACATGGTATTATCTCTAAGGTTGTGCTTGCTTTCATGGCAAGTATAGCATCTGTTCCCAGGCCTTTCATCTCTGCTTGCTTCCACTATGGACTTTAGAGCAGGTGCTTCCTTCCTCAGCCATAGGGGAAAGTGATGCATTTCTGGCCAGTGGTTTTAAGTAGGCATCTGCAAGGGAAGATTTTGGGAAAGGTTTGGTTTTTTCTCTGATAACAGAGACAGACGTAGTTAGCAATCCAAAATACAAAAGGCAGCAGACCAGAACCTGACTCTTTTATGGAATTATGGATCAATTAAACCAACACTAGTGATCTGCTGTATCTAACCTTTGCATATAAGAAAATAAATCTGCTCCATTTCTGTTGCTCAAAGTCAAAAGCATCTTTCTTACACACACACACACACACATATCTCAGACACAGCATCTCATAATCTTCTCATATACAGATGTTTATCTCAAAGTGTACATCTCATAATCTCTCTCTGTATTTATACGTATAGTTGACCCTTGGTATCCGCAGGAGATTGCTTCCGAGACTGTCTCAGATACTAAGACTCATTGGTTCTTAAGTCCACAAGTCCCTTATATAAAATAATATAGTATTTGCATATATCCCACAAACATCTTCCCCATATAAATCATCTATAGATTACTTTTCATGTCTAATACAGTGTAAACGCTATGTTTGTTGTTCAGTCGCTCAGTGTGTCTGACTCTTTGCAATCCCATGGACTGCAGCACTCCAGGCTTCCCTGTCCTTTATCATCTCCTGGAGCTTGCTCAAACCCATGTCCATTGAGTCTGTGATGCCATCCAACCATCTCTTCCTCTGTCATCCCCTTCTCTTCCTGCCTTCAATCTTTTCCAGCATCAGGGTCTTTTCCAATGAGTCAGTTCTTCACATTAGGTGGCCAAAATACTGGAGTTTCAGCTTCACCATCAGTCCTTCCAATGAATAATCAGGACTGATTTCCTTTAGGATTGACTGGTTTGATCTCCTTGCAGTCCAATGGACTCTCAAGAGTCTTCTCCAACACCACAGTTCAAAAGCATCAATTCTTCAGCACTCAGCCTTCTTTGCGATACAACTCTCACATTCATACATGACTACTGAAAAAAACCATAGCTTTTACTATACAGACATTTGTTGGCAAAGTAACATCTCTGCTTTTTAATATGCCGTCTAGGTTTGTCATTGCTTTTCTTCCAAGAAGCAAGCGTCTTTTAATTTCATGGCTGCAATCACCATCTGCAGTGATTTTAGAGCCCAAGAAAATAAAGTAAATAGTTGTAAATACAATGGAAACGCTATGAATATAGTTGTTGGTGCTTGTAAATTCAAATTTTGCTTTTTGGAACTTTCTGGAGTTTACTTTTTTTTCCGAATATTTTTTGAGCAGCAGTTGGTTGAATTTGCAGATGTGAAACTTGTGGATATGGAGGGCATACTTCATGTATGTAGTATATACATGAACACACATACAAACTTTCTGCACATGCTTACACTGGTTATCAAATTCTCAGAAATAAATTAGCTCAGATAAAATATAACTTAAATATGTGGAGGAAAAGGACTTGAAATGTAGTGTAACTAGTTTAGTGGGAAAAGAATCTATCAAAACTCTATAACCCCTGAAGAAAATCTTTGGAAGGTAATTTTAGAGGAGAGAATAGTATTCAATTATTTATTTTCTAATATTAAAAGTCAAGAAACCTCCCCCCATTTTTTTTAACAAGGCCTTCTTCCTTCTTCTCTAGAACTAAAACTAAAAGTAGGAAAGCAGCTATCTATTTGTCTTTGATCAAAAAGCCAAGACAATTTATTCAGTAACTTTCTTCCTTTCTGCACTGCTTTAATTTTCTTGAAGAAATCAATCCACTTGGGAAATTCTAGTTTAATCTTTAAAAAAATCTTTTGGAAACTTAGGCTAGCTAGATTTAAAGAAAGGCCAAATGCATGAATAATTATAATTTTTTGTTTTACTGATCAAAGTATCTAGAGATCAAAGCTTGAATCTGATATTTATTAAGTTAATTTCAATAATAATAAAAATCTAAGGCTGACATACAGTTATCTGTACAGTTTTGTAACTTTTTTTTCAGATAGAATGAAAGGATATAATAATTTAACAATGCAATTCATCTCTTCTGAAGTTTAAGCCTGCTATCTACAAACAGGATGAACCCTACATAGACTTTTCAGTCATGTTATAGTACCAGCTGTGGTGTGACCAGTCACTCAGTCATGCCTGACTCTTTGTGACCCCATGAACTGTAGTCTTCCAGACTCTTCTGTCCATGGAATTTTCTAGGCAAGAATACTGAGGTGGGGTACCATTTCTTACAACAGGGGATGGATCTTCCCGACCCAGAAGCCAAACCTTCATCTCTTGTGTCTCCTGCATTGGCAGGTGGGTTCTTTACCACTGTGCCATCTGGGAAGCCTTATACTATCAGCAGCATCTGGCAAAGAAGATTGTAGAAATCTTCAGTCACAATTCATAGGAATAATCATGTTATTATTTATAATGATAACTATGTTGTTATTATGTAGGAGCATTGAGTCAGCCTCTGTACAGCGAGCCTTTCGCTCAGTTGTGTCTGACTCTTTGCTACTCCATGGACTGAAGCCTGCCAGCCTCCTCTGTCTGTGGGGATTTTCCAGGCAAGAATACTGGAGTGGGTTGCCATGCCTTCCTCCAGGGGATCTTCCCAACCCAGGAATCGAATCGGCTCTCTTGTATTGTAGGTGGATTCTGTATCATCTGAGCCACCAAGGAAGCCCCTTTAATATCCAATATATTGCAAAAAACATTGTGAGTTTTGGTCAGAGGGGATCACCATGAAACTGAGGATGTTTATGCTTCAGGTCCTCTCTCTTGATCTGGATGCTTTCAAGGTGCTATTTATGCAAGTAATTTTGTGTTCTTTACACAGATCTTCCTGGGATCCCCTAAATTGTACAAACTTCAGGTCTGTTAAGACTGAGTCTACCTTAGATAAATACATTATTTGCATTCAGGGAATAAGTAAATAGTTTGAAACTACCTTGTTGTTGTTTAGTCAGTAAATCATGTCTCTTTGTGACTCCGTGGACTGCAGCATGCCAGGCTTCCCTGTCCTTTACTATCTCACAGAGTTTGCTCAAACTCATGTTCATTGATTAGTTGATACTGTTCAACCATCTCGTTCTCTGTCACCTGCTTCTCCTCCTGCCCTCAATCTTTCCCAGCATCAATAGTCTTTTCCAGTGAGTTGGCTCTTCTCGTCAGGTGACCAAAATATTGGAGCTTCAGCTTCAGCATCAGTCCATCTAATGAATATTCAGGTTTGATCTCCTTTTGGATTGATTGACTTGATCTCCTTGCAGTCCAAGTGACTCTGGAGAGTTTTCCTCAGCACCACAATTCAAAAATGACAACTTTTCAGCACTCAGCCCTCTTTATGGTCCAACTTTCACATCCATACTTGACTACTGAAAAAGCCATAGCTTTGACTATATGAACCTGTGTCTCTACTTTTAATATGCTGTCTAGATTGGTCATAGCTTTCTTTTCAAGGAGGAAGTGTCTTTTAATTTCATGTCTGTAGTCACCATCACCAGTAATTTTAGAGTCTAAGAAAATAAAACGTGTCACTGCTTCCATTTTCTCCCCTTCTATTTGTCATGAAATAATGTGGCCAGATGCCATGATCATAGTTTTTTGAATGTTGAGTGGTAAGCCAGCCTTTTCAGTCTCTTCTTTCACCCTCATCAAGAGGCTCTTTAGTTTCTTTTCATTTTCTGCCATTAGGGTGGTATCATCTGCATAACTGAGGTTGTTGATATTTCTTTTAGGAATCTTGATTCCAGCTTGAGCTATATTTATCCAGCCAGGCATTTCATATGGTGTACTCTGCATATAAGTTAAATAAGCAAGGTGACAATACACAGTCTTTATGTATTCCTTTCCCAATTTTGAACCAGTTGGTTGTTCCATGTCTGGTTCTAACTGTTGCTTCTTAGCCCAAATACAGGTTTCTCAGGAGGCAGGTAAGGTGGTCTGGTATTCCCATTTCTTTAATAAATTTCCACAGTCTGTCATGATCCACACAATCAAAGGCTTTAGTATAGTCTATGAGGCAGAAGTAGATGTTTTTTGGAATTCCCCTTGCTTTATCAATGACCCAATGAATGTTGGCAATTTGTTCTCTGATTCCTCTGCCATTTCTAAACCCAGCTTGTACATTTGGAAATTCTCAGTTCACATACTGTTGAAGCCTAGCTTGAAGGATTTTGAGCATCACCTTGTTAGCAGGTGAAATGAGCACAGTTGTATGGTAGTTTGAACATTCTTTGGCATTGACCTTCTTTAGGATTGGAATGAAAACTGACCTTTTCCATTCCTGTAGCCACTGCTGAGTTTTCCAAATTTACTGACATATTGACTACAACTGTAACAGTGTCATCTCTTAGGATTTTAATTAGCTCAACTGGAATTCTATCACCTCCATTAGCTTTGTTTGTAATAATGTTTCCTAAGGCACACTTGATTTCACACTTGAGGATATCTGGCTCTAGGTGAGTGATCACACCATCACGGTTATCTGGATCATTAAGACTTTTTTATATAGTTCTTCTGTATGTTCTTGCTACCTCTTCTTCATCTCTTCTGATTCTGTTAAGTCCTTATCATTTCTGTCCCTTATCTTGTCCATTCTCACATGAAATGTTCCCTTGATATCTCCAATTTTCTTGAAGAAGTCTCTAGTCTTGTTGTATTGTTTTCCTCTATTTTTTGCATCGTTCCCTTAAGAAGGCTGCCTTATCTCTCCTTGCTTTTCTCTGGAACTCTATATTGCACTGTGTATATCTTTCCCTTTTCCCCTTGCCTTTCGTGTCTCTTCTTTTCTCAGCTATTTGTAATGTCTCCTCAGGAAACCACTTTGCCTTCTTGCATTTTTCCCCCCTTTGGGATGGTTTGGTCACCACCTTCTATACAATGCTATGAATCTGTCTGTAGTTCTTCAGCCACTCTGTCTGCCAGATCTAATCCCTTGAGTCTATTAGTCATTTCTACAGTAAAATCATGAGGAATTTGATTTAAGTCATACCTGAATGGCCTAGTGGTTTTCCCTACTTTCTTGAATTTAAGCCTCAATTTTGCAATAAGGATCTCATGATCTTGAGTCGCAGTAAGCTCTAGGTCTTATTTTTGCTGATTGTATAGAACGTTTCCATCTTTTCCATCCTGAGCTGCAAAGAATATAATCAATCTGATTTCAATATTGACCATCTGGTGATGTCAATGTGTAGAGTTGTCTCTTGTGTTGTTGGAAGAGAATGTTTGCTATGACCAATTTTCTTTTGACAAAACTCTAATGGCCTTTTCCCTGCTTCATTTTGTAATCCAAAGCCAATTTTCCTGTTACTTCAGGTATCTTTTGACTTCCTACTTTTGCATTCCAATCCCCTATAATGAAAAGGATATCTTTTTTGTTGTTAGTTCTAGAAGGTCTTGGAGGTCTTCATAGATCCAGTCAACTTGAGCTTCTTTGGCTTTAGTGGTTGGGGTATGGACTTGGATTACTTTGATGTGGAATGATTTGCCTTTGGAACAAACCAAACTCATTCTATCTTTTTTGAAATTGCACCCAAGTACTGCAAACTACCACACAATTGCACTCATCTCACACGCTAGTAAAGTAATGCTCAAAATTCTCCAAGCCAGGCTTAAGCAATATGTGAACCATGAACTTCCAGATGTTCAAGTTGGTTTTAGAAAAGGCAGAGGAACCAGAGATCAAATTGCCAACATCCGCTGGATCATGGAAAAAGCAAGAGAGTTTCAGAAAAATATCTATTTCTGCTGTATAGACTATGCCAAAGCCTTTGACTGTGTGGATCACAATAAACTGTGGACAATTCTGAAAGAGATGGGAATACCAGGCCACCTGACCTGCCTCTTGAGATACCTATATGCAGGTCAGGAAGCAACAGTTAGAACTGGACATAGAACAACAGACTGGTTCCAAATAGGAAAAGGAGTACGTCAAGGCTGTATATTATCACCCTGCTTATTTAACTTATATGCAGAGTACATCATGAGAAACGCTGGGCTGGATGAAGCACAAGCTGGAATCAAGATTGCCAGGAGAAATCTCAATAACCTCAGATATGCAGATGACACCACCCTTATGGCAGAAAGTGAAGAGGAACTAAAAAGCCTCTTGATGAAAGTGAAAGTGGAGAGTGAAAAATTTGGCTTAAAGCTCAACATTCAGAAGATGAAGATCATGGCATCTGGTCCCATCACTTCATGGGAAATAGATGGGGAAACAGTGGACACAGTGTCAGACTTTATTTTTCTGGGCTCCAAAATCACTGCAGATGGTGACTGCAGCCATGAAATTAAAAGATGCTTACTCCTTGGAAGGAAAGTTATGACCAACCTAGATAGCACATTCAAAAGCAGAGATATTATTTTGCCAACAAAGGTCAGTCTAGTCAAGGCTATGGTTTTTCCTGTGGTCATGTATGGATGTGAGAGTTGGACTGTGAAGAAAGCTGAGCGCCAAAGAATTGATGCTTTTGAACTATGGTGTTGGAGAAGACTCTTGAGAGTCCCTTAGACTGCAAGGAGATCCAACCAGTCCATTCTGAAGGAGCTCAGCCCTGGGATTTCCTTGGAAGGAATGATGCTAAAGCTGAAACTCCAGTACTTTGGCCACCTCATGCGAAGAGTTGACTCATTGGAAAAGACTCTGATGCTGGGAGGGATTGAGGGCAGGAGAAGAAGGGGACGACAGAGGATGAGATGGCTGGATGGCATCACTGACTCGATGGACATGGGTCTGGGTGAACTCTGGGAGTTGGTGATGGACAGGGAGGCCTGGCATGCTGCGATTCACGGTGTCGCAAAGAGTCGGACATGACTGAGGGACTAAACTGAACTGAACTGAACTGTATTTCAGACTCTTTTGTTGAGTATTAGTGTTATTCCATTTCTTCTAAGAGATTCTTACCCACAGTAGTATATATAATGGTCATCTGAATTAAGTTCTCCCATTCTCATCCATTTTAGTTCACTGATTCCTAAAATATTGAAGTTCATTCTTGCCATCTCCTACTTGCCCACATCCAATTTACCTTGATTCTTGAACCTATCATTCCAGGTTCCTATGCAGTATTGTTCTTTACAGAGTCAGATTTTATGTTCACCACCAGGCACATGCACAACCAAGCATCATCTGTGGTTTGGCCCAGCCTCTTCATTCTTTCTGGAGCTATTTCTCCACTCTTCCCCAGTAGCATACTGAACACTTTCTGACCTGAGGGGCTCATCTTCTAGTGTCACATCTCTTTGCCTTTTCATACTGTTCGTGGGATTGTCTTAACATGAATACTGGAGTGGCTTGCCATTCCCTCCTCCAGTGGACTAGATTTTGTCAGAACTCTCCTCTATGACCCATCCATCTTGGGACATCTGCATGGCATGTCTCATAGCTTTATTGAGTTACTCAGGTCCCTTTGCAATGACAAGGCTGTGATCCATGAGGATTGATCTTGCAATTTGGAAAAATTCAGGCCAGTAAATAAATTTGTCACAGTCTCATCTAGTAATTATCAAATGTTTTGTGATCTCCTCTTAATCAGAGTAGACGTTGCTCCTTGGAAGATAAGTTATGACCAACCTAGACAGCTTATTTAAAATCACAGACATTACTTTGCTAACAAAGATCTGTCTAGTCAAAGCTATGGTTTTTCCAGTAGTCATGTATGGATGTGAGAGTTGGACTATAAAGAAAGCTGAGTGCCAAAGAATTGATGCTTTTGAACTGTGGTGTTGGAGAAGACTCTTGAGAGTCCCTTGGACAGCAAGGAGATCAAACCCATTAATCCTAAAGGAAATCGGTCCTAAATGTTCATTGGAAGGACTGATGCTGAAGCTAAAACTCCAATACTTTGGCTACCTGATGCAAAGAACTGACTCATTTGAAAAGACCCTGATGGTGGGAAAGGTTGAGAGTGGGAGGAGAAGGGGAAGACAGAGGATGAGATGGTTGGATGGCATCACTGACTTGATGGACATGAATTTGAGTAAACTCCGGGAGTTGGTGATGGACAGGGAGTCCTGGCATGCTGCAGTCCATGGGGTTGCAAAGAGTCAGACACGACTGAGTGACTAAAGTGAACTGAACTGATATTAAACTGAAAATGATATTTTCTGTTTTAGTTTTAATCAGGCTTGACAACATTTTGTGTATCCAACATGAGATGTAAATTGCCATCTGTCATTTTTATACAAAAATGTCACTGGTGCTAGATTCTGATATTATTCTTACTTCTCCATATTTATCTAAATCCTTTGATCTTTCAAGTTGAGAGGTAACCAACGTATTTTAGTGGATTTTATGTCATAAATAATTCCTCCCCTTAAAAATCTAACTCTACAAAATGCTGGTTGTGCTTTAAAAAATGAATTGTTTCGCAGCCTTTAAACATAACATAAAGAGTGAAATTTTAAAAGTATAATTAAAGAAAGCAAATAAAGGAAATAAGACCACATTGCTTGTTACACAAATGGGCCTGGGATCTGCTAACGGTGAGTCAATAAACAGCTCCAAACCACCGTACAAAATAAATAAAAGTATGGTAAAAAAAAACAAAGCTATGCCAAACTGTTGGCCTGATTCTAAATAATACAAAGTAAGTCTCAACTTTGGAAATTAAAGGTCTTCATCTACTATCACCTATAATTAAGGAGTCAGATAATAATAATACAGGTTTGCCACACTACTGAAAAGTAATGACTACTGTATTGGGCTTACCAAGACCACCTCTAACAGCTGGATATCAGTTGTGGCTTAAATCCAAATGATTATAGTAGGAATCTTGGTAAATATTTGAGTATAAAATTAAGGTCTTAAAATTTCAGGCAGAGAAGCATGTTTGGATTCTTGGATTTAGACACAAACATTTAATTACATGTTTATGTATTATAATGAAATAGTAGAGTTTTGTGAATAAACTGTGAACCGACTACTCAACATTAATGTCAGTGGGAACTTTTCCTCCCAAAGAACAGATGAAATAGTACTACTGAAATGGGCTTGGATTTCTTAGGCATGTTCTCTGAGTCTACACAAATCCAATTAAGAGTAATTAGAGCTATTTAATTAATTTTCAGATTACTTTACCTGTACTTTTTCTATATCATTTATGAACAGTTTGTTAGGTATTTGAGTATCAGTGATTTCTCTCTCACTACATTTTAAGATCTTCCAGATAGGGCTCGAGTCCAGATGCTCTTTTTTGTCCTTCATTGCACCTTTAATTGTTGGCATTCAATGGATTGCTATTAAATAAATTGACCTTCTGTGCATGTGGGATCTTCCCAGAACAGGGATCAGACCCATGTCTCCTGCATTTAGTGGGGGTAAAATTCAAGAGAGCTGCATTGGTGTGTAGAAACCATGGGGCTGGATTCTTTCAGCAGGTAAGACAGTCACTGATATACAAGATAGGTACTTCAGGAATGAATGTTAAAATTTCTTGGTCACTAAATGATACTTAAGACCAAAGCATAAGAAGCTTAAAGGCATTAAAAGCAAAGTGCACATATCTATCTGTTAAAAGATTCACAGAAAACTGAGAGAAAAGCATTCATTTACCTTTATTGGTTCATTCATTCAATGCAAATTTGTGAAGCACCTACTGTGTGCAAATGCCCTGATGGCCACCAGGATCAGTACACTGAATGACACGTGCTTAGGTCTCCCAAGGAGACCACAACATGGGGTCAGACTTATACCCAACATATTCAGTTTAAAAAAAAAAAAAAGAAACTAGACAGTTCTGCCTAAGTGTTTGCTTACATTATTATAAAAATAAATTCGTGCATAGTGTGATAGACTTCTAACTGAATTGACTAGCTTGTGCAGACTGTTAGTCTCTATGCTGATATAGACAAAATTGCTCCCCTATGGCTGAGACTGACCAAATTATAATGAAGTGATATTGGGCCACTTGACTGCTTGTTTTTAGCTCCCAGAAATAACCATAAAAAATACAGGGGCACTTAGCCACTCTAATACTTTTGATACAGTTAGACTTGGTGTTTTAGGCACAAACTTATCAAGACAATCAATTAGTAAGGCCTTGACTTCCCTGGTGACTCAGACAGTAAAGAATCTGCCTGCAGTGCAGGAGACTTGGGTTCGATCCCTGGGATGGAAAGACCCACTGGAGAAGGGAATGGCTACCCACTCCAGTATTCTAGCCTGGAGACTTTCATGGACGGAGGAGCCGGGTGGGTCCTTCTGCAGTCCATGAGGTTGCAAAGAGTCAGAAGTGATTGAGTGACTAACACACACAAGGTGAATGAAAATAAACCTGATCAAGCTAATTTCATGGTCATACTTGCTCCTATCCTATGTGCCTCTTCCTACAACTGAGGGGTTTGCATCTTGAGAATTTTATTCCAATCTCAGCCAGTTTTTGTCATATTGAAAGAAGAAATAAAGAAGCTGGATTATATTCTTTAATTTTTAATGAAAAATATAATTAATATTTAGTAACTTTTAACTTAGCAATATATTTCCTATTGATAATATCAGTCTTAGGGTCTCATCTAGCTGGAATTTAAGGGTCTTAGAAGAGCTTCTAGTTGTGTGATTTCTGTGATGTAGGTTGTGAATCTCAGGGGAATCTCAGGGTTGTGGTGTGAGGTCCATAATTCTATATAGACATCAGTCCTTTTCTTTAGCTGAATAGTACTTACAGGTTCTATTTTTTTTTTGTTTTGTTTATTAATTTATTTATTGACTATGCTGATCTTCATTGCTATGAGGGCTTTTTCTCTAGTTGAGGTGAGGGGGGGCTACTCTCTAGTCACAGAGCACGGCTTTTCACTGCGGTGGCTTTTCTTGTTGCAGAGCATGGGCTCTAGGGCATGTGGGCTCGGTAGTTGTGGCTCCTGGGCTCTAGAGCACAGGCTTAGTAGTTGTGGTGCACAGGCTTACTTGCTCTGTGGCCTATGGGATCTTCCCAGACCAGGGATCGAACCCATGTCTCCTGCTTTGGCAGGTAGATTCTTTACCACTGAGCCACCAGGGAAGCCCTTACATGTACTATTTCTCACTACTTTTCTAACCAATTTAAAT
Organism: Bos javanicus; assembly: GCF_032452875.1. NCBI lineage: Eukaryota > Metazoa > Chordata > Mammalia > Artiodactyla > Bovidae > Bos > Bos javanicus. The sequence continues at coordinate 90,663,267 of NC_083868.1, forward strand.
GCTATTTTGAGTAGTATAAAATGGAGTTAAAGTTTTCCTAAAATTGTAATAGTGACTTGACAGTACTTTCTTAGTCATTAGAATCAGAAATTTTCTGGCAATCATATGGAGAAGATGGTATATAGAAGTGCTAGATTTGAAACGTCCATATTTAAGAAACAAGTTGGAAACTTTAGTGCCTAGCACATGATAGACACTCAGTAAATGTGTGTTGTATGTTGGAATAAACACCTGCACTATAGATCTGGCCAAACCTTTTGATTCTAGGCCATAGGTAAGTGCCTTTTTCAAGGTCCCAGTGAAAGGTAGTGGCAGGTCCTATATAGAAGAACCTGCATCATCCCATGTCTGTCTCATATTAAGGTAATTGAATACCATTTTGAAAGGATCATTAGGCTCAGGTAAGCCTATTAAAACTTAAAGACTATTCTGAGGCTTAGGGCTAGAGTTGGGCTTTCCCTGGAGGTCATTCCCAGAGATAATAACCAGAAGATTATCTGGAAAAGTCATGGCAAAGTCTCTAGTATGAGTTTATCAATGTGTGACTCAAAGAACTTGCATTAAAATCTGGGATATCTGTTAAAACAGAAATATCTGGGTACCACCCTAGTTCTACTGAATCAAACTTTATGTAGATTCTCATTACTCATCTCTCTAGTAATCCTTGTGGTCCCTGACGTTTGAGGACTGCCATACTCTTGGATGAAAGAAAAGGGTTAAACTCATTCCCTCAGCTTCTTCGACTTACAGACATCTGATAACTACACCTTCTTGCTGATCAGTGAAAAAAGGGGTCTTTCTACAATCCATTTTCACCATTCTACTGAGAAGAAAGGGATTTAGACAAGATCCCTCTTTTCCTGAGGCCATATAAAAACATATGTGGCCTGAGAATGTACTGAGTCAGCTATACTCAAATTTAAATTAGGTGATCTGAAGCCAACATTCTCCACATTGGGTTTTCTTTTGTTATTCCCTGACCTCCCGTAAGTCTTATTTAAGTGTTCCAGACTGCCTCAGCAGTGCAGGGGTAGCATATGGGTCCTGTGAAGAGGAATCATTGTCCCCTCTGAGGATACCCACAGCAGAAGTTATTGAGTCCTCATTGGAAAAGGAGATTTTGCAGACAACAAGCCCATGTAGTGCAGGTGCCCCTCCAATAATTTTCCTTCCCTGTACTGACCATGAAAGATCTGTATTTGTTTAGTTCTTTTTTTAAAGTAGAATAGCATTTAAGAGGCAAGACTGCTGTTGCTGCTAAGTTGCTTCAGTTGTGTCTGACTCTGTGACCCCATGGACTGTAGTCTGCCAGACTCTTCTGTCTATGGGGATTCTCCAGGCAAGAATACTGTGGGGGGTGGGAGTTGCCATGCTGTCCTCCAGGGGATCTTCCTAACTCAGGGATCAAACCTGCATCTCACATGTCTCCTGCATTGGTAGGTGGGTTCTTTACCACTAGTGACACTTAGAAGCCCAGAGGCATGCCTAAGACAAAGTATTTACAGGTGTTGAGTCAATGGAATCTCTTAGCTGCCCCCTGGGAAGCAGTTATCTTTTATTAAACGATATGGGAGAAGGTGTTTTTCATGTGTTCTTATGTAAACATCTTACTGCAAGAAACGGGAGATAGTATTTTGGTGAGTTATTACTATCGCTTATTTTTCAGGGATCAATGAGACATTTAGTTCATGTGAAACACATTAGGAAACAGCAGTCTCAAGATGCAGTCAAATACACCTAGTGGTCTGCATTAAATTGACAAATTGCTCTTAGAGAAACAACTGCTAATTGCCATTCTTCATCAAATTATTCATTTTTATAAACTAAAGCTTTTAGACTGTGCATTAAGGAGATCCAAATCAATCTAACTGTGAGCATAGGAAGCAATTAAAGTTTAGTAGGTAAAAATGCAAGGAAATTAGTGATAGTATAAAAGTTTTCCCTGATTTAAGGAGAAATGCTTTCAAATAACTCTAGGGCCTCCCAGAATACTAATCACAATCTTGCACAAATATAGCTGCTATGAAATTAACTTTCAAACCATTTAGATCCATCATTGTCCTTTTATTCACAGCCTCAAAGCATTGGTCTGACAAAACATGAGAAATAAATCATATTATTTCTTTCTTTAATGTTTATATTATATAAGCTAAGATTATAATAAAAATTGTAGTGGATACAGCACTACATTCCAACCATTTGCTATTATTATTTTATGTAGTCAGTAAAGATTGGAATGTGAGCAGTATCACTGAATTCCTTTCCCATGGCATGAAGTGAGTCCAGTACACACAAATGAAAACATCCAATTTTAGGTTCACAATCGCATCACGGCTAATTCTGCATTGACTCTTTTTCCTAATAATAAATCATAAGTGTGCTTTAAAACTTAGCTTGGTGGTGGTGGTGGTTTAGTCGCTAAGTCGTGTCTGACTCTTGCAACCCCGTGGACTGTAGCCTGCCAGACTCCTCTGTTCATGGGATTCTCCAGGTGAGAATACTGGAGTGGGTTGCCATTTCCTTCTCCAGAGGATCTTCCCACCCCAGGGATCAAACTCAGGCCTCCTGCATTACAGGCAGATTCTTTACTGACTTAGCTATGAAGGAAGCCCAAAACTTAGCTTAAATGTAGCTTTTTACACAAATATTTTTCTATTTTTGTCACATCACATCTGTCTCTTGTAAACATTTTGTATTTGTTTCATTATACATATTGAAATTCATGTAATATTTTATGCATTTGTATGCATAACTTTTTGAAATTATTCTCCAGATTTCTCCTGGGGAAGATCATGCCCTATCCACCTCTGTGCTCCCATGTGCTACTTAGCACATCCTGTTCAATAATTGGTAAATGAATAATGATTTTGAGAATGAATCAACCTTGAGTCCTGGTCTGCTGACAGGCTTGTGTATTCAGTGGAATAAGATACATGTGGTGATCTAGTGGGACAGGTTTGGCAGACGCCTCTTGGAAGGGACTTCATCATAAGGAAGGAAAGAATCTGACATAAGGGGCTTGTTAAGGAAAAGACCTTAGTGACTGAAGGAGTGGGCTGATTGTGAGGAGGGCATGGGTTTCAGCACCATGTCAATGCTGCCTCTCACTGGACTTAAGTGTGACTCCCACTTGAATAAATGTAAAAGAGCTTTTTGCCTGAAAACTCTCCAAGCCCTGGGGCATCAGCTTTACTACCCTGGTACTCTGTAAAGTGTTGAAGATCACAGTGCGGTGAGGCATTGTTCTTCCAGACTATACAACAGAACAGAGAGATGCAAAGGGTAGTCTGGGGACTGGAGCCAGGCTCTGAATTGGTCCATGATGAGATGAGGAGCTTGAAACAGAATGTAAATCTACCAAGTCAGTGAGCACAATTTTTACTTCAGCTGACATTTTTTTTTTGATAGCAAGACATTCTTGATGAAGGTAGAAGAATGTTCATTTACATTCTGGTAAGGACCTCCTTACTCTTGGTAACAAAGAGATTGTGAACTGGCTATTTTGAGAAATGCTGTAATAGAGAAAAATGTTGCTTTGGCATCCGCTGGGCCCTAGATCACCACTGATAGTGGCAGAAGACACTAGAACTAGTAGCTGTGTGGATGAGGGGATTCACATTGGCGGAAAGAGCATGGTAGTTACAAGAAAGAACTGTGTAGTAGCCAGTGGAGCAACAAGAGACATCACGTGAGTTTGAACTGGCTTGTGAGTATGTGTGAAATATCTCCTGGGGACTCTCTCCAGTGTTTGTGAGGAGTACTTTGTAGCAATATAAAGTTATAGGGGGAAACAATGGAAACAATGAGAGACTTTACCTTTTTGAACTCCAAAATCACTGCAGATGGTGACTGCAGCCATGAAATTAAAAGACACTTGCTCCTTGAAAGAAAAGCTGTGACCAACCTAGACAGTATATTAAAAAGCAGTGAAATTACTTTGCCAACAAAGGTCCATCTAGTCAAGGCTATGGTTTTTCCAGTAGTCACGTATGGATATGAGAGTTGGACTATAAAGAAAGCTGAGTGCCGAGACTATAAAGAAAGCTGAGTGCCGAAGAATCGATGCTTTTGAACTGTGGTGTTGAGGAAGACTCTTGAGAGTCCCTTGGACAGCAAGGAGATCAAATCCATCAATCCTAAAGGAAATCGGTCCTGAATATTCATTGGAAGGACTGATGCTGAAGCTGAAACGCCAATAGTTTGGCCACCTGATGCAAAGAACTGACTCATTTGAAAAGCCCCTGATGTTGGGAAAGATTGAAGACAGGAGGAGAAGGGGATGACAGAGGATAAGGTGGTTAGATGACATAACCAACTTGATGGACATGAGTTTGAGCAAGCTCCGGGAGTTGGTGATGGACAGGGAAGCCTGGTGTGCTGCATACCATGGGGTTGCAAAGAGTTGGACATGACTGAGTGACTGAACTGAATTGACCTGAAAGTTATATGGAAGAGACAGGAGAAAAGCAGTGCAATATGTGTTAGCACCTTCACTTCTTACAGTCATTTGTGAAAGGGCTTCTAAGATTGACCTTTTCTATAAATTTGGGCACCTTATCTTATCCTGGCAGTGTAACTCCAAGAGATGCCAGAGGATGAACTTGCAGACATTAAGAAAAACATTTGGAATAGCCTAATGACTGAAATTCAGAGAAGGCAATGGCACCCCAATCCAATACTCTTGCCTGGAAAATCCCATGGACGGAGGAGTCAGGTAGGCTGCAGTCCATGGGGTCATGAACAGTTGGACACGACTGAGCGACTTCAGTTTCATGCATTGGAGAAGGAAATGGCAACCCACTCCAGTGTTCTTTCCTGGAGAATCCTAGGGACGGAGGAACCTGGTGGGCTGCCATCTATGTGGTCGCACAGAGTCGGACATGACTGAAGTGATGCAGCAAAAGCAGCAGCAGCAATGACTGAAACTATGGGTGAAGAGAGGAGGAGTAAATAAGAGCAATTGAATGGAGGAGAAGCATATTGAGAAAGAAAAAATGTTAGAATAATTAGAAACCGATGAGATGGATATTATATCTACCTATCTACCTGTCTTCTGATATCTATCTTATCTCTATACAGTCAGCAAAAACAAGACCGGGAGCTGACTGTGGCACAGACTATGAACTCCTTATTGCCAAATTCAGACTGAAATTGAAGAAAGTAGGGAAAACCACTAGACCTAAATTTAGGTATGACCTAAATCAAATCCCTTACGATTATGCAGTAGAAGTGACAAATAGATTCAAGGGATCAGATCTGATAGACAGAGTGCCTGAAGAACTATGAATGGAGATTTGTGACATTGTACAGGATGCAGGGATCAAGACCATCCCCAAGAAAAAGAAATGCAAAAGGGCAAAGTGGTTGTCTGAGGAGGCCTTACAAATAGCTGTGAAAAGAAGAGAAGTGAAAGGCAAAGGAGAAAAGGAAAGATATACCATCTGAATGCAGAGATCCAAAGAATAGTGAGGAGGGATAAAGCCTTCCTCAGTGATCAATGCAAAGAAATAGAGGAAAACAATAGAATGGGAAAGACTAGAGATCTTTTCAAGAAAATTAGAGATATGAAGAGAACATTTCGTGCAAAGATGGGCACAATAAAGGACAGAAATGGTATGGACCTAACAGAAGCAGAAGATATTAAGAAGAGGTGGCAAGAATACATGGAAAAACTATACAAAAAAGATCTTCATGACCCAGATAACCATGATGATATGGTCACTCACCTAGAGCCAGACCTTCTGGAATGTGAAGTCAAGTGGGCCTTAGGAAGCATCACTACAAACAAAGCTAGTAGAGATGATGGAATTCCAGATGAGCTATTTCAAATCGTAAAAGATGATGCTGTGCAAATGCTATGCTCAATTTGCCAGCAAATTTTGAAAACTCAGCATTGGGCACAGGACTGGAAAAGGTCAGTTTTCGTTCCAATCCTAAAGAAGGGCAATGCCAAAGAATGTTCAAACTATTGCACAATTGCACTCATCTTCATGCTAACAAAGTAATTTTTAAAATTCTCCAAGCCAGGCTTCAATAGTACATTAACTGAGAGCTTCCAGATGTTCAAGCTGGATTTAGAAAAGGCAGAGCAACCAGAGATCAAATTGCCAACATCCACTGGATCATCGAAAAAGCAAGAGATTTCTAGAAAAACATCTGCTTCTGCTTTATTGGCTATGCCAAAGCCTTTGACTGTGTGGATCACAACAAACTGTGGAAAATTTTTCAAGAAATAGGAATACCAGACCACCTGACCTGCCTCCTGAGAAATCTGTATGCAGGTCAAGAAGCAACAGTTAGAACTGGAGGTGGAACAACAGACTGGTTCCAAATTGGGAAAGGAGTACATCAGGCTGTATGTTGTCACTCAGCTTATTTAACTTATATGGAGAGTACATTATGTGAAATGCTGCCCCGGATGAAGCACAAGCTGGAATCAAGATTGCCAGGAGAAATATCAGTAACCTCAGATATGCAGATGACACCACCCTTATGGCAGAAAGTGAAGAAGAACTAAAAAGCCTCTTGATGAAAGTGAAAGAGGAGAGTGAAAAAGTTGACTTAAAGCTCAACATTCAGAAAACTAAGATCATGGCATCTGGTCCCATCATGTCATGGCAAATAGATGGGGAAACAATAGAAACAGTGACAGACTTTATTTGCTTGGGCTCCAAAATCACTGCAGATGTTGACTGCAGCCATGGAATCAAAACATGGTTGCTCCTTGGTGAAACAACTATGACCAACTTAGACAGCATATTGAGAAGTAGATACATTACTTTACCTTCATAGGTCTGTCTAGTCAAAGCTATGGTTTTTCCAGTAGTCATGTATGAATGTGAGATTTGGACTATAAGCTGAGTGTCAAAGAAAGCTGAGCATCTAAGAACTGGTGCTTTTGAATTGTGGTGTTGGAGAAGACTCTTGAGAACCCCTTGGACTGCAAGGAGGTCACACCAGTCAATCTTAAAGGAAATCCTTCATGAATATTCATTGGAAGTACTGATCCTGAAGCTAAAAATCCAATACATTGGCCACCAGATGTGAAGAACTGACCAATTGGAAAAGACCCTGATATTGAGAAAGATTGAAGGCAGGAGGACTGGGGGATGTCAGAGGATGAGATGGTTGGATGTTATCACCGACTCGATGAACATTAGTTTGAACAAGCTCCAGGAATTGGTGATGGACAGGGAAACCTGGTGTGTTGTAGTCCATGGCATTGCAAAGAGTCGGACATGACTGAGTAACTGAACTGAACTGATCTATCTTCTGAAGCCTATATTTTTGATGGAAGCAAACCCACATTTTTCAGTGTGTGTGTGTATCTGCTATTTTCATATGCATGCAATTATTTTAAAAATAGAACCTGGAAGTTTCGTGACAATGATCTAGGAATGTTTGAAATGAGATTTTTATAAACACAGTATATCAAAATCAGTTGCTATTAGTAGAAATTTATCTTCTGCACTTGACGAAGGATACACTTGTCACACACACACACACACACACACACACACACACACACACCCCTTCCAGACAACATTCTTTAAGTGTAACCAAATTCCTCAAATCTCCACTTGTGGCCAACTGCATGCATATTTAAGTACCACAAGGTAGGAGAATTCTTAGGATGAAATTCTTCTTTATCATTAGTGTCACCTCCATCAACAAGGGCATTCATAGAGTGACTTTTACAAAATAATTGTTTATATGCAACATCTGTGCTCTAGAAGTGCCTGCAACAAAACATGAATGTGGAAATTTGAGTTAAATCTTGTGCACTTATGTGAAAAATAAAAACTAAATTAAATCTGTAATTATTAGCCATTAGTTTTTCACATGTAATTTTGTATCTCAAGAGTATTTGGCACATAGCAAGTAGATACTTAGTAATACTTAATAAAAGTAATTAAATGACCAAACAAACAAATTTGGACAGTTTGTTGCAGGGAGGAAGCCAATTCTGATTCCATGTTGGAACTGTTTCTTTGCCTTGCTTTTAATCGCTTTTGTTATTATAATCATACATAATGGCTTGCTTAAAAAGACCCTGCCCCTCTGCTTCTCTGTTTAAAGTGCCTTTGTTCAGAACTCTGTCTCCCTGTAGATGGCAGGAAGGAATAAATTAACATATCCCCTGTCCGAGACTTGCCATTTTAGATGTTGCAAGATTAATGGTCTTTTCACTTTGCTTCCTCGCCTACCCCGTCTCTGATCTACAAAAGAACCTGGCATCCAGACTGAAGAAAACGGTTATTTTGAGGCACTAGCCAGCTATCTTCTTGGTCAGCTGGCTCCCTGATTAAAGTCTTCTTCCTTGCCTCAACCCCTTGTCTCTTGGATTCATTGGCCTGTTGTGCGACAAGCAAAGTGAGCTTGGATTTGGTAACGGTTGAGTTTGAATGGACAAAAGAGATTAAGAATTCTGAGGCAACTCAGCCTCAGAAACTCCTCTTTTTTCCTTTTGGATCACACAGTGTGACCTGAAGTGTATCTTTGCTTGCTGAGACCTGTTATGCCTGCAGATAATTATGATTGTCCCTCGTTGTTGTTCTTCAGTTGCTAAGTCATTTCCAACTTTTTGGGACCCCATGGACTTCAGCACACCAGGCTCCTCTGTCCTCCACCATCTCTTGGAGTTTGCTCAAACTCATGTCCATTGAGCCAGTGATGCTATCTAACCATCTTATCCTCTGCCACCCTCTTCTTTTGCCTTCAGTCTTTCCCAGCATCAGGGGCTCTTCTAATGAGTTGGCTCTTCACATCAGGTGGCCGAAGTAATGGAGCTTCAGCTTCAGCAAAAGTCCATCCAATGAATATTCAGGGTTTATTATCTGTAGGATTGGCTGGTTTGATCTCCTTGTAGTCCAAGGACTCTCAAGAGTCTTCTTTAGTACCACAGTTTAAAAGCATCAATTCTTCAGCACTCAGCCTTCTTTATGGTCCACCTCTCATATCCGTACATGACTAATAGCAAAACCATAGCTTTGACTATACAAATCTGTTTGTCACAGTTTTCCTTCCAAGGAGCAAATGTCTTTTAATTTCATGGCTGTAATCATTATCTGCAGTGATTTTGGAGCCCCCCAAAATAAAATCTATCACTGTGTCTGCCTTTTCCCCTTCTATTAATATTTGCCTTAATGTGATGGGATCAGATGCCATGATCTTTTTTTTTTTTTTTTTAGTGTTTAGTGTTAGGCCAGATTTGTCACTCTCCTCTCTTACCTTCATCAAGAGACTCTTTAGTTCCTCTTTGCTTTCTGTCAATAGAGTGGTATCATCTGCCTATCTGAAGTTGTTGATATTTCTCCTGGCAATATTGATTTCAGCTTGTGCTTCATCCAGCCTGACATTTTGCATGATGTACTCTGCGTAGAAGTTAAACAAACAAGGTGACAATATACAGCCTTATCATACTCCTTTCCCAATTTTGAACCAGTCTGTTGTTACATCTCCAGTTCTTTTGCTTTTTGACCCTCATATAGGTTTCTCAGGAGGCATGTAAGGTGGTCTGGTATTTGCATCTCTTTAATAATTTTCCACAGTTTGTTGTGATACATGGAGCCTAAGGCTTTAGCATAGTCAGTGAAGCAGAAGTAGATGTTTCTATGGAACTCTGTTGGTTGTGTCCCTAGCCACAGCCTATTTGGTTAGAGCTTAGCATTTTTTATCATATATGAACAAGAATACTTGAATCGTGTTTGTTTGTATATTTTTTTAGTGACCCGAGAGATGGTCAAATACTGGAAACCCAGTAGTTGAACCTTGGTGAGACCTCAGAGACCCATTTAATCTTTTCATTTTACAGAGGAAGAAACTGAGGTCCGAAGTGGCAAATTGACTCACTCCAAATCATGCTGTTGATTTTTCTTCCGCCTTTGGCTACTCATTTCTCTGAAGAGTTGCTGGTAAAGGATAATCCAGTATCCCTCCTGGGCACCTTGCTGAAAAACCATGTACAAAGTGGTTGTCTATGTAGCATTCAAAACAGTTGGCTCCAATAAAATTTCCAAGTTCATTTGTTTAGTTCCAAATCCACTCTTAATTTTTACTTAGTGTATTCCAAAAGAACTGACAACACACTCAGTATAGTTTTACAGTTTGGCAGTTTGCTGATTGACTTCTTCCTGCCTCTTTTTACAGCCTGAATTTGCAAATGCTTTCTGACTGACTCACCATTGGGCCCTAGGAATCTTTTTTTTTGCCAACTCTTTACCATCTGGGAAACAACTACTGCCTCTCAAGCATCCTTCACTGTTTGATTTCCATACTGATATTGGTTCCAGGGCCAAGATCCATTGAGTCCCAAGAGGGAATCCACCCTCCTTTTCTGTCAGGATGTTTGTAATTCATCTTACTTTTATGTCTTCTCTCAATAGAGCTTAAAGTATCTGACTTCAGGGTGGGTTTATGAGTGAAGCACTGAGAGCAATTAACATTTGAATGAAAGCTACCTGTGGATTCTCCTATTTAACAGCTGTTAAACAAAATTACTTCTCTGTATCAAACTCCAGGCTGGTGGGTTGTGTGCATCCAGATGGGAATTAACATGTACACATACAAATGTGGATTAAATGAATTGGATATTATAAATCAAATTGCAATTTTGAAATCCAGGCAGTAATCCCAGTGACTTCTGAGGAAAGGCCTTGGTAACAGATCAGTATATCATATGTCAGGAGAATTCCAGAATATTTCAGAATTTAATTGTTTTAGCTCTACCTGCCAAACCAAAGTTTGACTGAGATCATCCGAATAATCTAAACCAAAAACAACAGAAGTAATCTTTTCTTTTGATCGGATATTAATTCTTGTATTTCAAATTTGCCTTTCAGTTAAATGATCTCTCAGATGGGTTACCCCATGCAGTTGACTTTAGCCAAACCAGAGATTTTGCTGCACATGCAAGATTTTGTGCTTTTGTGTTATTCTCTATGGCTCTTGTGCAGAACAGATCCTTATACTGGGTTGTACAAGGCTAGAGTGAAGAATGAATTAATATATTAGAGAGACTGTGCTGACTGAACCAAAGGTTAAAATTTTGTCAGTTATTCATTGGATGTAAGCAATTTAGAAACCAGATTACCCATATCTCAAAGTGAAAAATTTTACTTATAAAATCATGCCTATATTATCCAAATCATACAGACATTGTCAAAACATACACTTGATCAGTGATATATCCATGTACCCACAAAACGCTTTGGAATTTTAGTTACCTAGAGGTAGCGATGCTCAAATAAGTCAAATTCTAAAACTGAAATGTTTAGGATTGTATTTTGGCCCTTTAAAAAAGACTTTAGTGTATTCCATCAACAGTTTATTCTATCTTTTAACAACCTGCAGAATACTACTAGTACCAAACACTATTTACTTGCAGAGGCTGAAGCAGAGAAGGTGTAATCTGTGCAAGGCCACAGAGCTAGTTGGTTGGTACAGCCAATATTTATACCATTAATCTAGCTGTCTAGCCTTTGTTCTCAATTTTTCTACTCTACATTGCAGTTAAATTTTCTGTGTTTTTTTTTCTTTTTCATTTTTTGTAGATAAAGCATTTGTGAAGCTGAAAACTGGAAGGGAAATGTAGATGTACATATATACACACCTCTGTAATTGTTTAGTGGTTGCATTCTGTGGCTTCATAGCAGTGGTCTGTTGTAATTGTGGTGAGAATTGTGAAAAGCTTGTCTTCACCTGAGCTTTCTCTTGTCCCGCTGGCCCACCCTCCTCCTTTTGGGTCTTTGTTCTGCCTTGGTTTGTATCTCTGCTGATTCCTTTAATTGCTGTGTTTGGGCTATGGAAGTTGTTATTTTCAAGACTTCAATAACTGAGAATTAATAACCTTAGGGAAGATATTTTCTTTTTCCTCCTAAAAATATCAGACCAGAGCCCTGTCCCAACCTGCACCACTTGTATGTGAATGGCACAAGTTCTATTTAGCAAGATGTACATTATGCAAATCATCCAGTGTTACATTCACCACTAATGGTTTAATTTACTTTTTTGTTTTAATGTTCTAAAAAAATCAAGTAGCTATTCATCATTTATGTGGGCATTGAAAAATATTAATGAATTCTTATTATAGTTACCAATATAAATTATAGATGAAAGAAAGTAGTTTTTATTTTTTATTAGTACTGAAACCTACATTATTCTGGTATACAAAATCCATAAATAAAGCATGGCTACCAACTTCTTTGATTTAATTAAAGCTACAATTTGTATACAGAACTAATCCATAGCAGAGACGCGTAACTAGGCTGTAACAAACATCCAATTGTGAAGTTAATGCCGTAATATTAATGGAATGTTTTACCCACCCTATTATTTAGAAAATTTCATTCCTGTCACATCTAACCTTCAGTTTAACTAACACTAAATGAATAATGAATAATGAAAGTGAAAGGCATTTCTTTACTTAAAATACAAACCAGCTATTAATAAATAAAAACATAAGATTAGTTGTAAAGCAATAAAACATTAAATTAAGTTATTAGCAATATGCTGCTGTAAATTAATTTCCACAGCAGAGTACCAGAAGCTGAATAATTTACCCCAGGAATAACATCACAGTCTTCCTTTGGGCAAAGCCTGAAAACTTGTTCCTGCTGGATATCTGCCAATGGTGTTAGCTGTCAGAGAAAGGCAAAAGAAACTGATGAGACCGAATTCTGCACTTCATTATATTTGACAAGAGAAGAAAAAAACAAAAAAAAAAAAAACACCAAAACTACCACTCTTTAACCCTTTGATCAGATCATCAAGTTTTTGTAATAATTCCCAGAACATATACACTGACTCAAATTGATTTTTAATTAAATAAGGACATAAGATGGTTGGAGAGCCCTTTAGATATTCTGAAGTGTTTATACATAAATTAACTTATCCATTCTCAAAATAGCTATTTGAGAAAGGAATGAAGTAAAAGTGAAATTGAAAGTGTTCGTCACTCAGTTGTGTCTGACTCTGTGACTCCATGGATGGTAGCCCACCAGGCTCCTCTGTCTGTGGAATTCTTTAGGCAAGAATACTGGACTGGGTAGGCATTCCCTTCTCCAGGGAATCTTCCCAGCCCAGGGATCGATACCTGTTCCTTTTTACAGAATGGGAAATAGAGGCTTAGAGATGTTCACCACAGTGGCATGGTTGGGAAGTGATGGTTAATTAGCATTTAGATAATTTAGTTATCTTGAGATGACAATCCTAGCCTAATACTTTCATAAAGTGAAAGGAAGAGGTACGTTTGGAAAAGGAAGGGAAAGAAGTGATCAGGGCCTATGTGAAGAGAGCCATAGTTATTTAAAAACTTTAAAATGCTTTTTGATGGGATGCTTCATGTTCAAGCAGTGTCAATATTGGTTCTACTGCTCATTAAGCTCTGTTGTAAGGGATGGCATGGAAGGATCTGAATGCTCATCACCACTCTCAGAGGAAGAGTTGGGGGCACCTACTCTGGGAGCAGGCTGATTTTTCTAGGGACACTGACTACTCAGGTTCCTACTCTTGATCTCATTTAAGGGACAAAATCAATTGCCTCGAAAATCCTAATCTATAGGGTCATAAAAGAGTCAGACAAAACTGGACAAAAACCAAACAACCATCCTGTGTCATGAGCTTCTAGTCCAAGGTCCAAGTGGGACTACTGGAGGGCCTGTTGCTTCCCCAGCCCAAGCTCTGGCCTGTGACTGCCAAGCCTTACAAAGGGACTAGACGTTAGATGAAATGATTATATAAAAAATAGGTAGGGAATGAATTTGCTGTCCTCTCAGTAAATTATGAGATGGCTGGATTGCATCACTGATGCATTGGGTATGAATTTGGGTAAATTTGGGGAGATAGTGAGGGACAGGGAGGGCTGGCATGCTGCAGTCCATGGGGGTCACAGAGTCGGACACAACTGGGCAACCGAACAACAACAAAAGGTAGATTGAATCAATGCATTTAACTTTCCATACCTTTTCTGCATTATAATTTTGCATCTATGTTCTTTTCCACCTGATTTTGTGATACTAATTACTAGAGAGGATAGAATATGTTTCCTGCCTGATCAATCCTGAGTTAGGCCATGTGACTTGTGAAAGCCAGTGGGAAGTTGGTGAAGTGAAAAGTGGTGAGTTTGGGGTTGAGGCTTTGAGAAGTATTGTTTCTTCTCATACTCCTATGATTTTTGCCAGTTGCTCTGAGAAAAACTAATAGATACTGGTCCAAGGAGAATGAGAGACACAGGGAGTTGACTTACACCTAATCTGCTGCCTGAAGCTCAATCCACCCAATTAGAGCCAATTTATGAAGCCCCAGAAAAATGAATGTTCCATGTAGGCCATCGAGTTTGCAGTGGTTAGTTTTGTAGTGTTATTGTAATAATAACTAGTTACTGTAACCACCATCCGTCTAGTATTTCAAGCCAGAAACCTGGGCATCCTAACAGTTGAATTTTATTTTTAAGAAAAACTAGGTTATGGTTTTGGAAAAATACATGATTACTATAAATAATTTATAAAGTAAAGAGAAGAACATTAATGAAAGTAAAAAATATTTTAGAAAAGAAAATGGAAAAGCATAAGATGCCAACCTCCTACCCCCCAAGAAATAATTATTTTCAACAATAGGTGAAGATCATAGCAGACATTCATTTTTTTTCCCATAAACTTTTTATTTCTAATGGCTTTAGAGTCATAGGAAAAAATTGAAAAAAATAGTATAGACAGAGTATTCCTGTATATTCCACACCCAGGATCCTTTGTTGCTAATATCTTGCTTTATCATGGTGCATTTGTCAGAACTAAGGAACTAGCATTTGTATATTACTAATAACTACCTTCTATAATTTATCTAGAGCTCACTACTTTTTTCCTAATGCTCTTTGTCAATGGAAGCATTTCTCATCCTTGATATCACATTACATTTAATTATCAGGTGTCCTTAGTTCCTCTGCTCTGTGACCATTTCTCAGACTTTCCTTTTTTTTTTCTCTCTCTCTCTTTCTTTTGACCTTAACGGTTCTCAGCTTTATTGATCAGATATTTTATAGAATATTCTTCAGTTGGGATTGCCTGGCCTTTTTTCTTAAGACTAGTGGGTCTTGTCTATTCTATATCATTACTATACTCTGATTTCTGTAGTTTTGTAGTAATTTTGAAATCAGGAAGCTCTTGTTTCATGAGTCAAATTTCTCTTATGATATAATGGTAGGTTTTGAACATTTCCTTCTTTGTGAAATCTGGCTCCTCTAGATTTTTTTTTTTCCCCTGCTATTTTTCTTTCATAAAAGAAGTTTTGTTTAGCTATCTGTAATCCTTGGGTTGTTTTCTCAGGTATGAAGATGAAGATTAAAAATCTGTTCAGAAGTGCTAAATATGTAGCTGATCTGTGGGCTTTGAGCTTCATTGTGGGGTAATGTAGGGTGATGTTTCATCTGCATGGGTGTTGGGGGTGGCTTAGAGAATGCTTCATAAAATCATGGACATCATAAAATTAATTAAAAAAAATCATGGACATCATTTAAAAATGTCTGCTTTTCATATTGAGAAATATGCTTCTGATATAATGAGAAGCAGAGGGCCACGGAGGGGTGGGGAAGATGGTAGCATGCTGTCAGGACTAGTTTGAGATCTCTCATTATAGAAAACAATGTATTCCTATTTGAAGAATCACTAAGGTTATTTCTTTTGCCTCAAGTATATTCGCTTATTTTAGTTTCCAGTCTTCCTGGAGTGTGTGTTCTTTTGCTGCTTGATGTCACACTGTGTTTAAATTGTGTGATCGTGGCCAAATTATTTGTCTGTCTCTATTCCTTAGTTTTGACATCTGTAAACAGGATAATAATAGAATTTACTTCATAAGGATCTAGAAAAAAGACTGAGGGAGCTGCTTCTACATAATTTATTATTATTATTTTTTTGTTCTCTTCTCTTCCCTTTTCCCTTTTCTTTCTTTTCTTTCTGGGAAGCTTTCTAGGGTTACATTTTAAAATTTCTGTATCATTTGTGGAATTTTCTATTTAGAGCTACCAATGGTACCCATGTTGGAGAACCTTTGTTCTTCAGATTTGTTAATTTAATTTAGCTTTTCTTGTTTTAAATGCTCTCTTTCACACCTGCATTTGCAGTGTTTACACCTTGTCATGTCTCCTAATTAGTTAATTGACTTTTCTCTTCTTTGCTGTTTCATAAATTTGAAACAAATTTCATAAATTTGTTCTCCTCTAAACAAGTAACTTTATTTCTGAAGGACTACAGTCTCCTCATGCATGTCATTTCTGTTATTTTAATATCTTTACATTGAGTAGAGCTGTAATATAAATGTTCTCATTAGATTACTCTATGGCTCTATATTCCCTCAGGGAGTCTCTTCTGTTCCGAGGGTTACATTTTCTAGGCTTAAATTTTTTTTTTTTTCTAATTCTCTATTTTTGCCCATTTGCTTTCATGCATTTTTAAGTGTGCTGTACCCCGTTTTGCATCCTGCATGGCTCTTTGCAGGTCTTTCCTTTGCTGTGTTACAGTGTAGGCATCTTTTTGACTACCTCTCTATGTATAAACCATGTGCCCATCGCTACATAACCAAAAAGCTATAGTATTCTATTTTGTATTCTCTGTATGCCTGAGGCTGTGGCGGTAGGCTTAGGGCTTCAGAACTGTAGAGGATCTGTGATTACGCCTGAGGTTGTTGAACGCACTCTTTAGGACTCTGTGGTACTTTGTTGAGGTGTGTATGTTCTTCCTCTTTGGAAAGTCCTTGGTGTTGTATCATCCTTCCATTCAGGAAACTTTACCTCTATAAAGCAGTCAGGAGCCGTTTCTTCTGTGCTTCACGTTACTCAACTGTTTGGCCTCCTTTTAGAGTTGAGAGTAGTAGTGAGAATTATCATTATTTTTCTGATCAAAATCTATCAGATTTGGGGCATAGGATGGAAGCCTATATGCATGTGCCTCTTTGTTCTACTCCAGGAATTTTGGGTTTTCTCTTTGGCTGCTGCTTTTTGAGTTTTAGAGCATTGGGCTGTTCCCCTTGCCATGTTTGTTTGCTATTTATTTTACGTATATGCATTTGTATATTTCCACATATAATTATATATACATGTACACAATTTATAATGATAATGTATATACATAAATGAGGGGGAGCAAGAGAGATGGAGAATATGAATGAGTTTTTGTTAATCTGCTTCAATTTGTTAGGGATTTGAAAATGGAGATTCTGTGAGGTAATTTGACTCAAATATTTAAATCTGAAACCTCTGTGGGCATTATTTTTGCCCTGTGGGCACCTTTTTCTCTCAGCATTCATATCAAAGCAATTACCATTTTTTAAAAGCTTAATTTACCTCTTAAATATCTCCTAAACCCATCCACTTTTCTCCAACTTTACTGTCATTATCTTAGTTGAGCTCTCATCATCTCTCTCCCAAATTAGCGTAACAGGCTTTTAACTGCCCTGCTTCAGTATGGCTTCTGCGTAATCCATTCCCCACAAATACCTCTCTCTAATCCATTCTCCCCCAAAATGATTTCTATAAAACAAAAAGCTGCATGTACCTTTCTTCTGTTTAAAGGTCTCAGTGACGCTTTTTGCTCTCAGGAGAAACATCAGATCGCTTGATACGGTTTATAATGTCTTGCATACCCTTTCCCTTGCTCATGTCATCAGCTTCATCATTTACAAATTCCCAGCCAGCATCCCAGCCAGCATCCCACAACCACCAGCATCCTAACTTCATGTTTATGAACACTGATCTCAAGACCTCATACTCTTTCTCACTAGGCTTTTGCTCATGCCGTGCTCTCCCCCTGCCTAGACTGTTTATATCTACCTCCTTGTTCCTTTGATTAGTTAACTCCTTCTCAGGTTTCAGGACTCACGGCTTCCAGGAAGCCTTCATGATCGACCAAAGGTGGGTCAGAAACCTTGAGTGTGCTCCCACAGCATTGTGTGCTTTCCTATGAAAGCAGAAATTAGATGTTACATATTTCCGAATACTGCCTGATTTGACAATATGCATGGTTTTGATATTATTAGCATATTAGTGGTGAGATGCCTCGGAGAAAAATGTTGTTTTAAATTTTATTATCTTTGTTTATTTGTATTTTAAAAATCAGATACCCTGAATATATATTGCTTTTTAAGGAGGAAGAAAAACATTGAAATTGTTTTAAAGGTGTTGTAAAAAGTTTAATGATACATTAATCTAGTGTAAGAATGTCAGATCACAATGATGATAAAGAGGACATTTTCCTTCAAGACAAGACAGCTACTGATAGTTTCCATAGAAAGACGGCTAAGTAGAATTTTAGGTGGGTTGCATTGAAGTGAGAAACTGAATTATTAGTGTCAGTTATAGGGATATGTTTATAGTAGTAGACAGAAATAGAAAAATTGAGTTTATGGCCCAGGAAAGTACAAAGTATAATAAGGTCCTCATATACAGTTCCTTTATGTTCAGAAGAATTTGTAACTTCTAATTTGGAATGAATAAAATGACCTTGTTTATGTGACTCAAATGAAATAAACATATACCACTATCAAGAGGGTTTGTCCTCAGTCCACTTACTCCTTGGAAGGAAAGTTATGACCAACCTGGATAGCATATTCAAAAGCAGAGACATTACTTTGCCAACAAAGGTTCGTCTAGTCAAGGCTATGGTTTTTCCTGTGGTCATGTATGGATGTGAGAGTTGGACTGTGAAGAAGGCTGAGTGCCGAAGAATTGATGCTTTTGAACTGTGGTGTTGGAGAAGACTCTTGAGAGTCCCTTGGACTGCAAGGAGATCCAACCAGTCCATTCTGAAGGAGATCAGCCCTGGGATTTCTTTGGAAGGACTGATGCTAAAGTTGAAACTCCAATACTTTGGCCACCTCATGCAAAGAATTGACTCATTGGAAATGACTCTGATGCTGGGAGGGATTGGGGGCAGGAAGAGAAGGGGACAACAGAGGATGAGATGGCTGGATGGCATCACTGACTTGATGGATGTGAGTCTGAGTGAACTCCGGGAGTTGGTGATGGACAGGGAGGCCTGGCGTGCTGCGATTCATGGGGTCGCAAAGAGTCGGGCATGACTGAGCAACTGATCTGATCTGATCTGACACTGGATTGAATTCAGGATACAAAGAAATATAGCAGATCCTTTGTCCCAGTTAACGGCAGTAATGGTTGTGGGAACAAAATAATAATGGAAATATTAATGGCAGGTAAATTGTTAGTGGAAAGTAATGGTAATTAATACCTTTAATGTGCCAGGTATTTCACATATACTATCTTTAATTCTTAACACATTATGTAATGGTTTATTCATTGACAGAGAAAACTGAGACTTAGAATGTAAAGTGACTTCCCCAAGCTCACAACTGGTAACACAACTGTAGTGATACAGCTGGTATTGAATCCTTTTAATAGTAGGGTTTTTCTGCTATCAGAAATAGGAAATAATAATCTATCAGATCCATCTGTCCAAACTCATACTCTACTTTTGCAGTGATATATAGAAAAACTGTCTTGAGAAGACCTGATTGACCTTCCTGAAGCCAAATTAATAGCAAAGTGAGCAAGTACAGGCCAGTGCCTGATACATACATAGTATGCTGTTCATTAGTGCTAAAAAGACTTAAGAAAGAAATGGTCCACTTTTCCTATAAATACCGTTGTCTCTATTACTCAAAGTTTTATTTCTAAAAGTTTTAATTCCGTATTTGTTTTTATTGGTATCTTCATCCTGACTCTGTAGCCAGTGGTTCTCACCAGGGGAAGATTCTGTCCTTTGGGGGCTACCTGGTAGTGCCTGGAGACACTTTTTGTTTTCACAACAGTTGGAGTAAGACTGGTGAGGGAGACTTTGCTATGGTATCAAGTGAACAGAGACCAGGGATGGTGCTGAACATCTGACAATAAACGTGATGGCCCCCCAACAAAGAATTATATAAGGCCCAAAATGTTGATAGTGCTGAATTTGACAGACCTTACTCTTAAACTAAGGCATTAAGGTTCTTGAGAAAGGGAAAAATTTTTTCCTAATGGTATAAAATAAAGTAACTTTCTAAAAGTTATTTGTGGTTTCTGTTTCTTTTTTTTTTTAATTTTTAAGGGAGTAATATTCTGTATTTATAAAGCACTTCGCGTCATTTTCTCTCAGCAGGTGAATGGACAGATATTATTCTCAATTTATATGTACAGTAATTGAGACTACAGGAGTTTGACTCAATTCCTGTAACCCTTTGTCTATAATAACAAATATATCAGTATTACTGTAGTAGTTTCCTGAGGCTGCCATAACTGATTTCCACAAACTGGATGGCTTAGAACATAGAAATTTATGATCTCACAGCTGAAAATCTCAAATCAAGATGTCAGCAGGATTGGTTTCTCCTGAATGCACTGAACAAGAATCTGTACCATGCTTCTCTGTCATAGCTTCTGGCAGTTGCCAGCAGTCTTTGGCATTTTTTGACTTGTAGATGCAATTCTGCCCCCAGTCTATGCCCCTGACTTTTCCTTTCTGTGTCCAAATTTCTCTCCTTTTAAAGGATACCAATCATTGGGTTACAACCCATTCTAATCCAGCATAACTTTATCTGTATGCACCAAAGACCCTGTTTCCATATAAGGTCATAATCACAAGTATCAGGAATTAGGACTTGAACATATATTTCTTGGGGATACTATTCAACCCCCAACAGTGACTGTACATCATTGTATGAATGCTGGAGCACAAGAGCATTGCCAATAAAATTGTATGTTTCATACTAATGGAATGGAAATAATAGTTCTTATTCTTTACTATACTTTTCTACAAAAGTTCCATGTATCCAAAACTCCATTCACCAGTATGGGGTTGAACTAGCACCATCTTTTTTTCTCACCGAGATATAATTCACATACCATGAAAGTTTCCCTTTCACAGTGTATGTATGATTCAGTGGTTTTTAGTGTACTTCATGGAGTTGGACAACCATCACCATTTTGTAATTTTAGAATGTTTCATCAGTCCCTGAAAAACTTGTACTTATTAGTACTCGCCGCTTCTGCCATCCCCAGCCCTTTCTTTTTATCCCTATGCTTATTTTGAATAGTTCATATAAACGAAACTTTACAGTATGTAGTCTTTCTTTCATGTCTAGCTTCTTTCTGTTCCTTTATTATTATTTTAAATTGTTTTCTGCTTTGGTTGAGCTAAAGCGAGCTTCTGAAACTTAAAATAACCCAAGGCATTATGTTTTCATATTGCTACTTTTGTATCACCATGGTAGCATTTGATTTTTTTTTTTTGCCAGCCCTATAAGTCATATCAAAATGGTTTTTCACATTTCAATACAGAGTCACAAAATTTGGCTGTAATGATTATGTTTTGAGAATGAGCTTTGAAGCAAGGGATACATGGAAGGGACCATTAAATTTATGCTAGTGGTGATGATTGGCCAAGTTGTGCTAGTTGCAAATGGGGGCCACAAATTGGAATCTTTGTTTATGAACAGTCAAAACTACTTTTTGGATTATTATGCCCATTCCGTTTTTCATTATTTTTAGCATGAAAATGTTTATAAAGGAAATTAGAGAATATGTTTTGGAGGCAGTTACAGTGGCAAGAAGCCCAGAATTTGTGGTAGTTAACATTTGATGGCAGAGGTCACAAAAAGCTGGCAATCATGTGATGTGGTGACCCCCTTGACTGACTGGGACAGGAGTCACTTTCATCTTCAGTCATTCTCTGGGGGTAGGATAGGGAATGCCCCATAAGATCATACAGATCATTTAAAATTTGTTTCTGCTTTTTTTATGAAAATCATCTTGGCATGTATCATGTTTGAGGCCAGCATGTACACCCTTATGTTTTCTTTATTAGGTCATCTTGACCAGAGAAATACTTTTTAAGGATTTTAGATAAAATCATTTACATTTTAATTTCAAATGAGTTCTATATTTTTTTAAAAATCCTGAATAACATGTGGCTTTTTTTTTTTTTTTTTAACTGATTAGGAGTTTCAAGTGTGCCAGCTTGCTGTTGAATGTTTGTGCTCCTCCAAATTCTTATGCTGAAACCTTAATTCCAGTGTGATGGTGTTAGGAAGTGGGGCCTTCTGAGATAACTAGGTCATGAGAGTGGAATAAATGAGATTAGTGCCCTTGTAAAAAGACATGAGAGAGCTTACTTCTTCTCTCTGCTCTATGTCACGTGAAGGCTTTTAAAGAAGACGGCTATCCACAAACCAGGAAGTGGGCTCTTATTGGACAGCAAATCTGCAGGTACCCCGAACCTGGATTTTCTAGCCTCTAGAATTGGGAGAAATAAATTTCCATTATATAAGCTACCCAACTATGGTATTCTATTATAGCAACCCCAAACAGATGAAGAAATGATTATAGAAGATAACAAAACAGAATTAAAACTTTATTAGATGCTAAGGAATAAGTTACCCATTCTGACTAAAAGCAGAAGTTTATATGTCTACCAGGAGCCTCAATTTTCATACATGGGACAAAATAACTTGAGACAAACTCATAAAAGAGTGTCCAAAGTCATTTTGAAAAACTCAAATGGAGAGTTGTATAAAAGAGAGCCAGATAATTTTTTGCTTTACCTATAAAAAGGATTTAATGTAGAGAAAACAGTATTTTCTCACTGACAAATAGTAACAGATGAGAATTGTACATGTTAAAAGTATACATGTGATTATTAAATAATTATATGAGTATCTGTTAAAAGTATAGTCCAAAATATAGGTTAATGTGTGTGTCAGAAAGGGTGGGATTTCCCCCTTATCTTTTTTATTCTTTTGTGTTGTCTAATAATTATGTTGACACAAAACAGATGAACAAGAGAAAAAAATTAAAAATTTAATTTGTGCATGTGGAGGTTTAATGGAAACAGGACTTAAGAAATAGCTGTAGCAGGCAGCTTTTGTATTTTTAAGATAGAAATAATAAATTTGTGATGAATTGACAATATAGAAAGTTGGGCTTGGGTACTTAATTAGTGATGAATTTAGACAGAATTTGGGCAAGGGATAGTAAATCAGTCAAGAAGTAACAATGTTTGTTTATACAGCCTTCTCAGTCCTGAATTCCCTGTCTCTAGTGATGAGGCTGTCTCTTTACCTCCTTGTACAGGGAAGGTACCTTTCATATGGGAGATTTATTTCCTGATTTCATCGGAACATAGGAAGATTAGAGCTTCCTTCTTGCAATGGCTGTTTCCCATGAAACTCTAATTCAAAATAATCAATATGTCATTGTGACATAATTTGTGTGGGCTGCCCTGAGCCCCAACATGTGCAAGTTATCAGGTTATGAAGCAGAAGATATGAAGATGACCAAGACATATTCCCAGCTCAGTAAGAATTTTAGATCAAATAAAGGAGATACATACACATGAAGATGCATCAACAACTTGGGAAGTAATTGTAAATGGGATAATTTTTTTTTTTAACTCGAATTGCCTGCAGAAGCAATAAGCTTCAACTTATTAAGTTAAAATCACTGTGCCTCAGTGGACTTTACTTCTGGAGGGCACAGAACCTCTCTGGTCTTAGTTTTTATAGTTTCAAAGTTGAAATAAAAATGCCTTCTGCAAATAACTTAAGGATATTTGGAAGAGTCAAAATAATATAGGTGAACCAGATTATAAACTTCTGAGGTCTATCAGTGTTAGTGATCTTTGTGGTATGGAGAACTAAACTTGATCCCTTCTTCTCTGTCTTTAAATGAGTCTTGGTAAATTGAAAATGCTTAATCTTCCCACTTGCCTCAATTCTAATTTACATAATTATATTTCTTAATGTATTCATTCCTCAGTGGTGTAACAGATGTAATTTCACAAAATAAGGTTCAGTTTGTCCAGGTTCAGTACATTGAGGTTCAGAATTTACTATCTGAGTAATATAATTCAGTTTAACAAAGGTTAAAAAAAAGTTAGTCCTTCTTCAAGGTATGCATGTACTATGTCACAGTTAGACTTATTCTAAGTCAGGCAAAGATAATCAGATTACTGATTTACAAATTTGTTAATTAAATTTCCCAAATGAATCCCACACATTTAAATGAACTGACCTGGGTATAAATATAGTAACCTATAAAGAAACTCATCACAATCATCTCTTCATGAAAGATCCAGTGACGTCACACCACGATTGTCCCAACTTCAGTTCCTAAAGGGTGAAGTGAAGAAGTGAAGTCACTCAGTCGTGCCCAACTCTCTGCAACCCCATGGATAGTAGCCTGCATCAAGCTCCTCTGTCCATGGGATTTTCAAGGCAAGAGTACTGGAGTGGGTTGCCATTTCTCCAGGGAATCTTCCCAACCCAGGGATCGAACCCAGGTCTCTCACATTGTAGACAGATGCTTTACGGTCTGAGCCACCAATTAAATCACAAATCTATTACAATAAGAGTAGTATATGTGCTTTAACAAAAGCATTTGGTTAAAAACATACATCTAAGCTCTAATAAAAGTTGGCTTAAAGCTCAACGTTCAGAAAAGGAAGATCATGACATCTGGTCCCATCACTTCATGGGAAATAGATGGGGAAACAGTGGAAACAGTGTCAGACTTTATTTTTTTGGGCTCCAAAATCACTGCAGATGGTGACTGCAGCCATGAAATTCAAAGACGCTTATTCCTTGGAAGGAAAGTTATGACCAACCTAGATAGCATATTCAAAAGCAGAGACATTACTTTGCCAACAAAGGTCTGTCTAGTCAAGGCTATGGTTTTTCCTGTGGTCATGTATGGATGTGAGAGTTGGACTGTGAAGAAGGCTGAGCACCGAAGAATTGATGCCTTTGAACTGTGGTGTTGGATAAGAATCTTGAGAGTCCCTTGGACTGCAAGGAGATCCAAGAAGTCCATTCTGAAGGAGATCAGCCCTGGGATTTCTTTGGAAGGAATGATGCTGAAGCTGAAACTCCAGTCCTTTGGCCACCTCATGTGAAGAGTTGACTCATTGGAAAAGACTGTGATGCTGGGAGGGATTGGGGGCAAGAGGAGAAGGGGACAACAGAGGATGAGATGGCTGGATGGCATCACTGACTCGATGGATGTTAGTCTGAGTGAACTCCGGGAGCTGGTGATGGACAGGGAGGCCTGGCGTGCTGCGATTCATGGGGTTGCAAAGAGTTGGACATGACTGAGCGACTGAACTGAACTGAAGCTCTAATAAGTAGACTAGATCTGATTTAGAATAATGCATTAGCATCATCACCAAACCAAAATCAGACTTCCAAATATCTATGCATTTATAGTCTAGACCAAGGGAAGCACTGAGCTGACAATACAAACGTCAAAGTATATATTAAACTCATCAACAGTCCACTTAGGTCCTTGCTCAGAGTATATTTACTCCTCCTTTACACAAAATTCTAAAAAGTATGCATTTGCTTTTCCAAGTTCACAGTAAACACACAACATTAAATTAAAAAACAGAAGAGGGCTCCAAGGTAAGAAATGGCGGTAGGAATGTATTGAGAGTTGGTGAACATGGAAAGAGGTCTAAAGTACTAAGGAGTATGGACTTGAACCACTCTACCTTAGTTAACCCTCACTGTGCTAACCAAATAATCTTTGGCAAGTTACCCAGTAACTCTGTAACTCAGTTTCCTCAGTAGAATAGAAATTGTAACTTCATAGGGTTTTTAAAGGAGTAAAAGCACATAAAATGCAGAAAACAGTGTCCTGGCACAGATAATCTCTAAATAAAGGTTAACTTTTAGTAGAAATGAGATGAGGTTAAAATGAAAACCATAAAAAATGACTGACAAAGAATAATTAATGAGGTTTAATGTAGAAACAAACAAACATATATTTAAATGGGAGAGCTGCAAAGAACAACTGCAGAGCACAGTGACAAATTTTCAGTGTGGTAACTTTGAGTCATGAAAGAAAGATCAAATTATGATCCATATACTCTGCTTAAGAAGGCACAGTTATGAAAAGACTTTATTTGTTAAGATTTGTAATGCACAAAGTACTTTTTTCCCAAATCTTGGAACATTTGATTATTTTTAACAATTCATTCCTAAAAGTTAAAGGTCCTAGTAGGTCTCTTTTAAAGAGATGGGAATACCAGATAATCTTACCTGTCTCCTGAGAAACCTGTATGCAGATCAAGAAGCAAGTTAGAACCTTACATGGAAGAACTACCTCGTTCAAAATTGGAGAAGGAATACCTCAAGGCTGTGTATTGTCACCCTATTTATTTAACTTATATGCAAAGTACATCATGTGAAATGCCAGGCTTGATGAATCACAAATTGGAATCAAGATTGCTGGGAGAAATATCAATAACCTCAGATATGTAGATGATGCCACTCTAATGACAGAAAGTGAAGAAGAACTAAAGAGACTTGATGAGGGTGAAAGAGGAAAATGAAAAGGCTGGCTTAAAAACTCAACATTCTAAAAATTAATATCATGGCATCCAGTCCAATCACTTCATGGCAAATAGAAGGGGAAAAGGTGGAAACAGTGACTGATTTTCTCTTCTTGGGCTGCAAAATCACTGTGGACAGTAACTGCAGCCGTGAAATTAGAAGATGCCTGTTTCTTGGAAGGAAAGCTATCACAAACCTAGATAGCATATTAAAAAGCAAAGACATCACTTTGTTGACCAAAGTCCATATAGTCAAAGCTATGGTTTTTCCAGTAGTCATGTAAAGATGTGAGAGTTGGACCATAAAGAAGGCTGAATGTTGAAGAATTGATGCTTTTGAACTGTGGTGCTACAGAAGATTCTTGAGAGTCTCTTGGACAGCAAGGAGGTTAAACCAATCAATCCTAAAGGAAATCAGTCCTGAATATTCACTGGAAGGACTAATGCTGAAGCTCCAATACTTTGGCCACCCCATGCGAACAGCATACTCATAGGAAAAGACTGTGATGCTGGGAAGGATTGAAGGCAGGAGGAGAAGGGGTCAACAGAGAACAAGATGGTTGGATGGCATCACTGACTCAATGGACATGAGTTGGAGCAAACTCAGGGAGATAGTGAAAGACAATCTGGCGTGCTGCAATCCATGGGGTCACAAAGAGTTGGACACAACTTAGCAACTCAATAACAACAACAAAAAATGCAAAGGCACCCTTAATATAATACTTTGTAACCGAACTATATAGTCCTCAATTATTATGAACAATCTACGGGGTCAAATAAGCAGTTATGTTTTAAAATTTGGTGAACTTTTTCTTTTTATTGGGCATTCAGAAGCTTGAACCCAAACTGCCACCTTAACTTTAATATTAAACTATGTAAAATCCTATTATTTGTATGACTGACTTCCTTGCCTTAATGTTAATATTAAATTAACTTACTTGGTTCTGATTTTTATTTATTTTTCCACTTTATTTTATCAAGTCTTATATCTCTATAATTATTTACAGAATTAGATGGGCTTTTTTCAAAACGTATGTATTTTTATGAAAGTCCAAAAAAATAGAATAACATGGATATAACAAAGAACAGAGTAACATTTTATTAAGCATGAAATGAGGTTTTGCCTTAGATTAGTACAATAGCAAAATTTTAAGATTAGTGATAGTATCCAATTAAGTAAAATCACCTGTCACAATAAATCAAACAAAAAACTTCTCACCATTTCTGTGTGTAAGCATTTCTCTCATTTCCTCATGGTCACGTGGACGAGTAAAATCAAACACACTGTGTTCATTTAGTTCAAACTGAGTTAATCCTAAAGGGTAGACACCATGAAAGTGAGAACCAGACAGCCTCCCATGTCTTGGAGGAGTGGAAGTCATTTATGTTTCAGTCCCTCTTAGACCTGGAACACCCTCTCTGCCTTGCAACATTCTGAAGACCAAGCTGGTCCCATTCTTTTTCTTATTTAGGTGAGGGTCTGGGCATCAGACCTGCATAGATCTCATGCTTTGGCTTGCTGTGACAAGACCTTTCCTCTTCGGCAGCTTAGCTTTCCTTCATATGTGATCCTGGTGCTTAAGATGCTATTTCTTTGGTTAGTCAAACAGTACAAGAATTATTTTTCATAAAAGACAATGACTGTACTTCATTTATAGTCACAAGAAAACCTGCCAAGACTGAAAGCCTGCGCATTATATGAAGTAAAAATCCTAACCCAAGAGGAAAGCTATTCTTGGTTTTGAACAACTCTATTATCTCTGCTAAAGGGAGAAACAACTGTGCCATTGTACTTTATACCACACCATCGAGCTATTAGATTTTTGCTGCTTTTTCCTACTTTTGCTCTTTATTAAAATATATATGTATAATGAACATATTTTAGAATAGTAGACATATATATATTCTCACATCTCTTTGAGGCATGATGTTTCAAAGATTAGCATATGCATAAAGTGCATTAAGCTGAATAAATGTGGATTCAGATGAAGAATCATTTGCTTTCCTGGAAGCCCATCCCTTCAAAGCAGGTGCACAGCACATGATGAAAAGAAAATGTAATTGTGAGGAGCAGGATTGTGGCAGCGGCACACTCGCTTTTTGACTCATCTGAGGTTGCACCTGTGTATTTGTAACTTTTATTTTGACCTAGGAGCTATTCCTTTTCACAGGAGTTGTATGAGTTTTTAGGAAGAATCGGTTACAAAGGAAAAGGTTAACATGAGGCTGCGATACTAACAGAGGTGAAAGAAAATGCACTTGAGCTTTTAGGATATATCTCACAGGACATTTTCAATCATAGCAAAACAAATAATATAATTGTAATAGGAAGCATTGGCTTGAGTGCTGGAGGGCATTAATCACCTGCATTGTCTTGTAAATTGCCTAATTTCTCAGCATCCTGGGTCTTGGAGGTTCATCTGGTCCCATTAAAGTTCCTTCTTGTTTTAAAATGCTCTTGAGTTTGAGTTTATGGCAAAGTTGATAGGGCAGGACCGGTTCAGCAGGAGGTGAACTTCCTCCCTAATTGAAAGCAACTGGAAGAAGCAGAGCTAAATGCTGGCCGTTCACGTAGGAAGAAGATTGTGTTTGTAAAAATGGAAGTAATTGTGGAACTGAGGGCCTAAGAAAATTGAAGATGTACTTGAGATTTAAATTTACACTTCAGGGCAAAATAGCAGTCTTTCAAAAGACAGCACTTGGAAGCAAGTTCCAAGGGAGCCCAAAATAAGGCTCTCTGACCCAAAGTGTTTCCCCCGTTATGTATCCTTAAACCCTTATTTCTTTAGAATCTTTGAAAGCTGCTATTTTTCTTTAATTTCTCTTAAAACCTTTAAGTGAAAGGAGTCACAGCATGAGTGATTCAGCAAATACACTGATTATCATCTCACACTGGGGGATTAAGTCATGGCTAGCGGAGCACACACCTGGGTTTTAGTTGGTGTCTGGAAGAGAGGATTCCTCTGGGAAGTAGTGGTCTCCAGGGGACAGGAGGGGTGCTAATAGGACAATCTCAGGAGAAGCTGACTTTGCTTTTTGCTTTGCATTTGGAGGTGAAAGTGGGGAGAGAAGGTGGTTGGAGAAGGTACTGATTGATTTCTCAAAACAAAACCACCAAAACTGGTAGGCTGCAAGGTGGAATAAAGTATAAACGAAAACTATAAAAATAATAAAGGTAGTACACATGAGAAGATATGTATAGGATTTTTTTAAAATTAGGAAACCTGCAACAACTGAGAATTACAAGAAGGTATAAATGTTGAGAAATTCAGTTGTATGTGGTTTCGATGTGATTAGATTGTCTCCAAGTACTAGCATGCCTGCACCTTTCCCTCCTGAAAAGAAAGTCTGTTGCTAAATCATGTCCAGTTCTTTGCAACCCCATGAACTGTAGCCTGCCAGGATCCTCTGTCCATGGGATTTCCCAGGCAAGAATACTGGAGTGCATAGCCATTCCCTTCTCCAGGGGATTGAACTTGGTCTCCTCTGTCTCCTGCATTACAGGCGGATTTTTTCCCACTTAGCCACCAGGAAGCTTCCTTCCTAAGAAGTGCTGAAATGCCAGGCAGTAGGCAGAGATTAGGGCACACGGTGGAACAGAGTATCACAGAACTTAGGTTCTTTTCCCATTGCAAGAAAGCAACTTTTAGAGACTAGGTTAAGAGAAGGAGAAACAGAAATATGATTAATTTCAGGAATGGGAATTCAAAATAACATTTGTATACTTTTCAGATACCTGGGGTATTCATTCTGTTGGCAGTATACGATGAGATAGAACTCCTTCTCTACATACAGTGCTTTGAGAGAGTACCGACTTTCTAAAAGTCAACATGGCAAATGATTCAGAATTTTATACATACGCATTGATGATTATCATAGCAGTGATTCTAGAAAAAAATTAAGGCAGAAATCAGACGCACACAATGTTACACCAACAAAGACATTCTCTAAGTTATTTTACTTAAAACTGGAAAAAAATCTATGGGTATGTCAGTTTAGAATTGATTAATAAAACACTGCCTTATGATAGATTAATATTTATTTCACTATTAAGTGACCCAGAGAATATATAAGGAGGAGCAGATATACACTTCAGTATAAAAATATGGTGCTGAGTATATGAAGCAAGCAAGATATAAAAGGAGACAAGGAAATATAACAACGCAATAATAGTGGTTATATCTGTATGGTGTGATCAGGAATCATTTACTTTTTTTTTCTGGTTCTTTACATTTTAAACTATTTATGATGAACATCAAATCATTTTGTAACCAGAAACATAAAATAAATATAAATTTTTATGTACACACCACACTTTGTAAAATTCGAGAAAAGGCTTCAGCCTTCTAAAACTTCATGTTCTGAGCTTTTAGATTTCAGCCAGATGCCCGACACTGACTGACATTTGGTGAAATGGTTTCTTGGTTTAAAGTTCCCTTGGCTCAAGTCTCAGAAGTTCGTGGAACAGATGGCTTCAAATTGAAGGACAGATCTGGTAATAGACAAAGGCAAAGCTGTCCCTGTGTGCTAAGGAAATAAGGCATTGACCAGGAGACATTTTGAGTTCTGGCATTTTTTCTGATTCTTTCATGCAAAGGTTTTTGTTGCTGAACTCTGGCTCACAGAAAGGGTAAAATCAATGTCACAGGAGTTTCTGTAGATAATTTAAACACCTCAGTGATGCTTCCCATTAGAGAGACACTGGACCACTAGACAAACACAAAAGTGGCCTGGAAAGGCGGTTGGCATGTGTTTCTACAGCGTGGCAGTGATGTTCAGCTTAGGGTGTCCTTGTCAGCTCTCTCTTTTATAACCCTTTTCACCCTTTGTGTGTGCTTGCAGGCCTCAGATCTGAGGTGATGCCTGCAGGTAGCTGCTGCTACAATTGCTTACAGCCCATGACAAACCCATGAAGTTGTGCAAACTTCTCCTAGCCCTGAGGTTTTTCCCAGTGACAATCCTGTAAAAGAGGCAGAAAGGACAGTGTGGATGCCCCAAATCCTGAGTTTAATATGTTAACTGATAATGTCAATAGGAGATCCAGCTGACTTGTGGTGTCTAGGAGTTTAACAAACATGCTGGCACAGTAAAGAAAAAAATCCCTTAAATTCGTAAGATGTCATCCTTTTTCCTTTGCACAAATTTCTCCTTAATCTTTCCCTATAGTGCAACTGACGGAGCTAAGCATTGCTCTGTTCTGTTTACTGTTTAAGTATTATTATATATTTTGAGCTTTTTGGTGGATCAGATGGTAAAGAATCTGCCTACAATGCAGAAGACCTGGGTTCAGTCCCTGAGTCAGGAAGATCTCCTGGAGAAGGGAATGGCAGCCCACTCCAGTGTTCTTGCCTGGAGAATCCCATGGACAGAAGAGCATGGTGGGCTATAGTCCATGGGTTTGCAAGGAGTTGGACACAACTGAGAGACTAACACTTTCACATTCTCAAATAATGTGTTTATACAGCAGAGGGGGTGTTTAAGCATGGCAACACCGAGGGAGTCCTGTATAGTCCAGGTTCTGCTGAAAGAAAATCTTTTACTCACTTAGCCTGAGTCATCTGCTTTCTCCGTTTAGTTCATTCCTGTTAACAGTTCATAGCTTCCTCTCCCATGTCTTACTATGGTAACTCCAGCACAACCTTTAAACACCTCCAATTATTTATGTCCAAATTGTTAAATTCTTCTTCTAAATAAGGCTTTTTACTGTGTGGAAAATATTTTCCTACTGATTTTCCTTTTCTAATTCTGTAAATAAATGTTCTTCTTCAACGGATCATTCTTCAGTACTGCTGTATCTTTCTACTGCTCAAAGTGATTAGGAAAATTGAGTCTAGTAAAAGGTAGACTATGGGAAATATGTGGTCTGTACATGGTTATTTTTTGTATCAATCTTAAATCTAACTGCTGGGTCTAATTATTGATTCTAATCTAAAATTGAACAAAATTGTTAAAGAATTGGTATGTATCAAAAGAAAGAATGAAAACATTAGACCAACGATCTGAAATAGTTTGAATCCTAACTTTCATCCTCTAATTGTGTGACCTTGAAGAAGTTACATCATTTCTCTGGCTTGCTCTTGAATGTGGATGACTGCTGCTTACTTACTTTCCACGCCTGCTGTGAGATCAAATGGGCATTGTTTTGGGGAAGAAACAGTAAATCTCTCCAGAAACATAACATATCATCAATGCTGAAATATTAGCCTTGGTATCTGCATCATCCTGGGAAACTGACAAATAGTTTATGAGTTGGGCTAGTTCTAAAACACAAAGAAGAAAAAAAAAGAGAAAAATATTCCCTTAGAAGCATTATCATTGTGTGTTTAAGATCTTTTCAGTTTTGGCCAATGGATTTTGAACTTCTTGAGGATAAAAGTCATATGTCATTCATATTTGCATTTTCATTACTGAATGGAATATTTTAATCTTAGTAGATACTCATGTATGAGAACCACAAGGGTATACATATGGAAATGTTACTGAATGTAAGTTTGTGTACCAGATTGCACAGTAAGGCCAAACTAACCAAAACATCAGAGTTTGGAACAAAGAAGGGTTTATTGCAGAACCATGCAAGGAGAATGGGTGAGTTGTGCCCCAAACCCTCGAATTCCTGTAAGCATTTGGTAAAGCATTTTTAAAAGCCAGGTGAGGAAGAGGTGTCCCTGTGTCTGTGATCAGCTCATGCACAGTTCTCTGATTGGTTGATGTCGAGATAACAGGGCTGGTAACTTTATCAATCCTTAAGGCACCAGAAAGTCCCTGGCTGCATGTGTCTTTGGGTATACAGTACTCCAGTTTGACAGGAGTGTCTTAGAATAACTTATGTACTATTCTTATAATAACTTATGTACTATTCTTATAATCATAGAATCTAATATATGTGCAAAATATTATTTACTTGCATTCTTTTATTTTACAGATAAAAATTATACAAGAAAGGTTAAATGACTTTCTTAAGGTTTCAGAGCTTGCAAATAGCAAACCTAAGATTCGATTTTCTATATTTCCAATTGTGGTTCAGTCACTGAGTTGTATGACTCTGCGACCTCATGAACTGTAGCACACCAGGCTTCTCTGTCCTACACTATTTGCTGGAGTTTGCTCAGATTCATGTCCATTGAGTCCGTAATGCTATCTAACCATCTCATCCTCTGCCACCCTCTTCTCCTTTTGCCTTTAAGCTTTCCCAGCATCAGGGTCTTCACGTTGCCTTCTTTATTTTTTATTTTTAAAGAATTTTTATTTTTGAAGAATTTTACTTCAAAATAACAGGAATATTCAACAATGGGGAACAAATAGATAACATGTGGCCATGAACATCATCTTTAGAAGCATATTTAATGACATGGAAAATGGTCATGATATATTGCTAAGTGCACATGCTTTTTATAAAAGATACACACATTATGAAACTCAATTGGCAGGCTTATAGGTAATATTTATGCTCACTGCAGTGTAAACCAAGCAACTTGTTTAGGGTAAAGTTAAATTATACTTTATTTTAGTTAATTTATCATATGTATGTGAGGACATATGTATGTGAAGCTATGTAGGACAAAAATAAGTACCAGAATTTTATGGATATGGTTCATATTTTTGCTCCATTGATAACCAGTTATATAATCAGGGACATGTTTGTAGTCTCAGAGGCTCCATTTTCTTTTCTGGAAAGTGGAATTAATTACTGACCTGCAGATTTTTGGTAGAGATTAAGTGAGATCATGCATGTAATGCATATAAAGTGTCTACCTGATGCAGACACATAGTGGCCACTCTGTAATGTTAGTTCACTTCACTTTTATGAGCTTATAAATTGGTACTAATGAAAACTGCTGTAAATGTTATTTTCATTAAATAGATACAAAAAGCTGATTTTTGAAATCAATTATATTGTTTCTGAAATGCTTTGCTGCTGCTGCTGCTGCTGCTAAGTCACTTCAGCCGTGTCCGACTCTGTGCAACCCCATAGACGGTAGCCCACCAGGCTCCCCCGTCCCTGGGATTCTCCAGGCAAGAACACTGGAGTGGGTTGCCATTTCCTTCTCCAATGCATGAAAGTGAAAAGTGAAAGTGAAGTCGCTCAGTCGTGTCCCACTCTTAGTGACCCCATGGACTGCAGCCTACTGGGGTCCTCCGCCCATGGGATTTTCCAGGCAAGAGTACTGGAGTGGGGTGCCATTACCTTCTCCGCTGAAATGCTTTACTGTATGTTAAAGTAGGGATGCTGGGGGGCAGGGGGGAGAGACAGGTGAGAGAGTAGGTTAGTGTTTGTGAGTGTCCTATAAGAATGTAGGACTGAATGACTGAAAGTCGCTCAGTCGTGTTTGACTCTTAGCGACCCCATGGGCTATACAGTCCCTGGAATTCTCCAGGCCAGAATACTGGGTTGGGTAGCCATTCCCTTCTCCAGGGGATCTTTTCAACTGAGGG
This sequence comes from Bos javanicus, assembly GCF_032452875.1. Lineage (NCBI taxonomy): Eukaryota > Metazoa > Chordata > Mammalia > Artiodactyla > Bovidae > Bos > Bos javanicus. Next base: position 90,698,063 of record NC_083868.1, read on the forward strand.
ATCAAACCCAGGTCTCCCACATTGCAGGTGGCTTCTTTACCAGCTGAGCCACCAGGGAAGCCCAGGAATATTGGTGTGGGTAGCCTGTCCCTTCTCCAGCGGATCTTCCCAACCCAGGAGTCCAACTGGGGTCTCCTGCATCACAGGCAGATTCTTTACCAGCTGAGTTACCAGGAAAGTCCTAAAAGAGTATTGGAGTGGGTTGCCATTTTCTACTTCAGGGGATTTTCCTGACCCAAATATCAAACCCAGGTCTCCTGCATTGTAGGCAGATTCTTTACCAAATGAGCTACAAGGGAAGCCCCATAGGACTGAGGGTGGAGTGTAATTCTGGGGTTAAACTATTTTATACTACTCACTTCATGGCACCCAAACCTCTTCACTACATTAGATGAAAATGTGTTTTCTGGTTCTACTGAAGACTCTGGAAACTTAAACACCCTGAAGACGCTCTCCAGATCTTTGAGGTAATTTTCCTAAATACATGAGCCCATGTATATAAGGTGTCAAGCAACCTTAACTCATTAGGCTAATGATTTTTCTGTGTATGAGAAACACCAGATCCAGATGTTAGATAATACCTATGTGAGCCAATAACTCACTTTATCTTAGCAATCTAGCAACTGGGTACCATTATTGCCTTGGCACTCAGTAAAAATGTCCTGTTGCACTTAATCAGCTAGACTAGGCTATTAAGTGATATTTCCACACACCTGTCCTGAACATTAGAAGTCCTTTAGATCATCAAAGAATATTACATTGTACACAGTCTAGATTTAGTGGTATACCTATTTAAATGTCTTACAATCACACATGAAGATTCTCTAATCAGAGCATCTGATTTTCCAGAAGAATTCTTTCTCTCACATTAGTGGAAAACAGAAATGTCTATATAGAAAATTCTTCCTTTTTGTCCCTTTTGCAAGTGTCAAATGTCAAAACACCTACCTATGCAGCCAAGGAAATGAGAAACTCAGGGTGGTGTTAAAAGGAAAGAGCAGCAGTGAATAGTTTCACTGGATGGAATTCATAATGTAAAGTGAGTGAAAGTACCTTTCAACTCCCTTGTTTCATACCTGCATGATATTTTCTGTCACAAAGCAGTTTAAAATCCTGGGCAGTCCACAGCATCGGTTATGGATCTGATGAAATGCCAAGTCTTCTAACCTGGGCTGCTACCTGCATTCATGAGGCTGACTGTTTAGAAGTCTGGGTAAAACAGAACATATATATTTTTTTTTTCTCATAGAAGTTGCACCTGCCTCTTGTCATTTGTGGTGAAATATTATTGTGTTTCATTAGCTTGGTGTCCACTGGGTAAACATGTGGTAGCATTTACTGCTTAAACAAGCGCTTGTGTCAAGTCAGGACAAGTAATTGCAAATTTTTAACCTAAGACTTAATGGAAAATGGAGTTGGTGTTTTGTTTTCTATAATCTCTATTATGGGTATTGAAGAGCATGTTTAAATTGTCACAGATGAAGCCTTTTCTTTCCAAACATGGCTAAGCACTATTTTAATATATGGCATAATTTTCTTCTCAATAAATAGGCTTGATACCATGAAGAGTAGCTCAGAAATGCATGTTTTTCTGTTATGTCAAGATAGGCAAGCAAGCTTAGGTACTTGTCAAGAGAATACATTGATAGGGGAATGTTCTAAGGAAGCAGAGTGCTGCAGCGTGGACTTAGTTCCACTTGGAGGACGAAGTTCCTCCTGCCACAGTTATGTAGCCAGAAAATAATACTTGGAACAGTGGATTGCTTCTGCCCAAGGGGAAATGCTTTTGTTTTTGTGCATTTTTATTTTTCTTCTTCATGCACAGACAGGCGCCAATATGTGGCTTACTGATAGTGAAAACAGAGACCAACCATTGTGAGGGAGATTCATTTCCCTCATAGACGACCCTCAAATTATACTTTTAACTACAGCTTTGCATTGATGTAGGAAAAGGCCTAAGACTGATGGTAATGCAGCAGAGACTGCTAGGCCTGTGGAAGTCTGATTACTTTGTTTGGAGGCAGAGGTGGAGTCTCTGCATCTTTGCTGCTCAAAGTATATACATTCATCTGCAGCACTGGTGTTGACATCTCCTGGGATCTTGTCAGAAATGCACAGTCTCAGGCCCCACCTCAGACCTGTGAGTCAGAATCTGCATTTTGACAACTCCAGGAATGTATATGCACAGGGATGTTTGAGAAGCAGTGGTCTAAACAATGATGGATGGGTCTTGTCTTACTTTGTTGTTATGTTAGATAATCCAGCCACTGGAATCTTTGTGCTAAGTCGCTACAGTCATGTCTGACTCTGCCACCCTATGGACGGTAGCCTACCAGTCTCCTCTGTCCATGGGATTCTCCAGGCAAGAATACTGGAATGGGGTGTCATTTCCTTCTCCAGGGAATCTTCCTGACCCACGGATTGAACCCGTGGCTCTTATATCTCCTGCATTGGCAGTCAGGTTCTTTACCACTGGTGCCACTTGGGAAACCCTGGAAACATTAGCTGATTAGAAAACAATTGACAAATAACCTTGTTAGTCAAGGTTCTTTAGAGAAACAGAACAAATATGATGTATGTAGATAGAAAGGGATTTATGATAAGGAATTGGATCACATGATCAAGGAGTTTGAGAAATCTCAGCATTTGCAGTTGGCAACCTGGAGATCCAGGATATCAATTGGTGTCCACATCCAGAGGCCTGAGAACCAGGTGAGCTGATGGTGCAAGTCCTAGTTCCAAAGTTAGCAGGCTTGAGACCCAGGAGGAACCAATATTTCAGCTCAGGTATAAAGGCATGAAAAGACCCACATCCCACTTAGGCAGGCAGGAGACGTTCCCCTTTTCTTGTGGGAGGGTCAGCTTTTTTTGTTCCATTTAGACCTTCAACTGATTGTGTGAGAGCCACTACTTTAGGGAGGGAAATCTGCTTCACCCAGTCTAACTATCTAAATGTTAATCTCATCCCCAAATGTCTTCACTGTCACCCAGAATAATGCTGAGCAAATATCTGGGTACCCTATGACCCAGTCAAGTGGAACATCATAGCAACTGTCATGGATAAAGTATGTTGAAAGAGATGTTTTCCTGGCCAGTGTTGGATGTTTCTCCTGTACACTTGGCCCACGTTCCTTAGCTACAACAAGGTTGGGCTCAAAAGACACAGTTTTCCTTTATATCACTATCACTTATCCCAACAACCTTCCACAGTGTGGATAAGAGCTGTGCTACAAGAGAAAGCAAAAAAAAAAAAAAAAAAAAGCTGGCTTAAAATTCAGCATTCAAAAAACTAAGATCATGGCATCTAGTCCAATCACTTTACGGCAAATAGATGGGGGGAAATGTGGAAACAGTGACAGATTTTATTTTGCTCGGCTCCAAAATCATTGTGGATGGTGACTGCAGCCACAAAATGAAAAGACACTTGCTCCTTGGAAGAAAAGCTATGACAAACCTAGCAGCACATTAGAAAGCAGAGACATCACTTTGCCAACAAAGGTTCATATAGTCAAAGCTGTGGTTTTTCCAGTAGTCATGTACAGATGTGAGAGTTGGACCATAAATAAGGCTGAGCACTGAAGAATTGATGCTTTCAAAATGGAGAAGACCCTTGAGAGTCCCTTGGACAGCCAGGAGATCAAACCAGTCAATCCTAAAGGAAATCAGGGCTGATGCTGAGACTGAAGGATGCTGAATCCTTTGGCCACCTGATGCAAAAAACTGACTCATTGGGAAAGTTCCTGATTCTGGGAAAGATTGAGGGCAGGAGGAGAAAAGGTTGAGAGAGGATGAGATGGTTAGATAGCATCACTAATTCAATGGACTTGAGTTTCAGCAAACTTCGGGAGATAATGAGGGACAGGCAAATCTGGCATGATGCAGTCCATGGGGTTGCAAAGAGTAAGACATGATTTAACAACTGAACAACAACAGGGGAAAGTCACACATGAAGCAGGTGGCTGTCTTCCACCTGTGTGTGCTTGGTCCTTAGGTGTTTTGTTTCAGCTGTTTAAATTTCAGTAATTCTCATTTGTGATGATGTTACCTGTGAAAGACCAATAAACAAGGAAGCAAGATGTCAGCATTTATATAGAGAGAAGTTACCATACTATCATTACAATTTCATCTTCTTTTCCTTTTAAAATTTCTTTTATTATGAATATAGAACAAATGCCCCAGGAAAAGAGTCCATGATTTCCAGAAATATCAGAGTTCTTTCTGCCCTTTTTATTCTTTTGTGTTGAGGCCAGAATTGCTGTACACAAGCTAAAACCACTTACATTGAAACTCATTTTTGGTAACTGACATTTATAGAAATATACTCAAAACAGTACTAAAAAGTTTAAGTAAAGTTATGGTAAACTTGCTTGAGGAAGGCATAAAAATGACTCATTTCTGTTCCAAGATAGCACATGCTTTAGTTTAATACTGACAGTAAAACATAACTTTGTACAGTTTAATAATACTCAACTATATAAATTCAATATTTTTTTATTTTTTACTGAAGATAGCAAAATTAACAATAGTATACCCCCACACCTTTCTTTAGGACTTAAGCAAAAATCAGTTAATGATTTTGATTGTAGAAGATCTTACTTCTAATTCTTGATCCTTAGTTCTGCTCTGGGAAATTATACTTTATCCTTGAAATGAGGCCTGCTGAGTTGACTTGCTCAGATGTGCCACATCTTGGTGGAAACATTTAACTGTTGATATGCTGCCCTGCAGTCTGCTGTTATTGCTAATGTGACTTTTCAGATGGGAAAGATGCCATCAGTCTGGCAAAATGAAGATGGGAGAGGTCAGAAATGCTCACCAACACCCACAGGAAATATATAGCTTCTTTAAAAGATTATCACAACATAGACTAATCTGTACATCAAGTGCACTGATAGGAAGCTACAGCTTCGGAGAACACAGAACAGACTGAAGCAGATCTGGTTGGTGTAGGCAGGGGAGTATAAGCATCTGGGCCCAGGCCAAGGGTTAGGGTTATACCTTTTGTTTGCATAGATGATGTCTCCTGACCCAATGTGAGTCCAATTATGCCGTGTAAGAACTAGCAAAATAGACAAAAGTGGAGGCCCAACAGCTGCTGGGTTGGGCTCATGACAGTCAGTCAGTTGGTCAGCTCCTTCATGCTGGGGAGTGAACACCTGGATAACGAAAGTAGCTTTCCGTCTGACCTAGGGGAGAAAATGAAACATGGACAATCTGAATCAATCTCTACTTTTTATTTTTCCTTGTATACAAATCCCAGTCAATGGGTCCCACTTTCTTTTTTTTTTTCTTTTATTAATTGTTTGTTTACAGTGAACTGAGTCTTCGCTGCTACACACAGGCTTTCTCTAATTGCAGAGCAGGGGCTACTCTTCTTGCCTCGTGCTGGCTCCTCTTTGCGGTGACCTCTTGATGTGGAACACTGGCTCTAGGCACACAGGCTTTGGTAGTTGTGGGCTCCACAGTTGTGGCTCACAGGCCCTAGAGGTGTGGGCTTCAGTAGTTATTCTGAGGCATGTCAGATATTCCTGCACTAAGGATTGACCCTGTGTTCCCAGCCTTGGCGGGCAGATTCGTAACCACTGGCCCACCAGAGAAGTCCCCTACTTTCTTTTTTAAGTTCTTCGAATTGTTAGTTTGAACTATCCATGAGGAGGGATTATGGGGTAGGTGGATACGGTTAGTCTTTAAAGTCTCATATCAGTTTAGAAGCAATTTTAGAAGTACCCTAGTACTTTCTGGGAAGATGGTATGGTTGTAATATTTACTAGCCTCACACACTTGGATATGCTACTTAGTCTCTGTAAACCTCTGTGTCCTTTTTTTACCCTTCTTTGTATTTAAATATATCATGTGTGTGTATGTGTGTTAGTTGCATACTATTGCTATAATTAGCACATGGCAAAACACATAAGGGCGTAATAGAATTTTTGCTTATCTTATCCATCTCTTCTTCCTCCTTCTCTCCCTTCTCACTCTGTTCCGCCATTCCTCCTCTTCCTTCTGCCCCTTCTCCCCTTTCTATCTCTCTTTCCTTTCTCCTCCTTTTTCTTACTTATTCTAAGTACAGGATCATTGGTCCAGATAAATCTATTAATTTTTTAATTGAACATATTTTGTACTTTCCCTGAAATTTTTGTAGAACATTTTCACTTCTATCAATCTTGGCTAATTTCTTCCATAAGAAATTGTGTTTACCTCCAAGAAGCAACTTGTGAACAGTTAGTATTTATCTCAAAGGAATTGTTAGTATTTATTTCTAAGAAACAACTTCTGAATTAACTTATTCAGATCACTTTTTGTCTTGATAACCTCCTGTTCCTCAGGCATTGCTGTGTAAGTGCTAAAATCTTTTTAAAAGCACTGGATTTAAAATTCTTTAGTTGCATGGCTCTTCCATCTTGTTTTATTTGTTTAAAATTACCAAAAATCACCTTATTTTTTGTAAACATGATGCAGGATCATTATGAGAATGAGGAAAGAGAAAAAAGTAGAAATCCCTAGAACTCAGAAACAATCTTTTTTGGTATTTGTTCTACATTGTTTCAGAAACCTTTTGATACACACACACACACACACACATATCATGAAAAAACTAGTATAAAAACACTTTTATTAAATACAGCCATGTAATTTTAATTAAGACACTGAATTTTATTATTCTACATTACAGAAGAAAGTCCCCTATGTAAATGGAGTCCTTGCAGAAATTTATGCACTTTTCTTCACAAGAGATCTTGCTTAAGACAGTGGTCCCTAACCTTTCTGGCACCAGGCACCAGTTTCATGGGAGACAGCTTTTCCATGGACCAGGGATGAGGGAGGAGTGGTTCCAGGATGATTCAAGCACTTTGCACTTACCATGCATTTTATTTCTATTATTATTGCATTGTGATATATAATGAAGTAATTATGCAACTCATCATAATGCAGAATCAGTGGGGGTCCTGAGCTTGTTTGATATGAGTCTGCAAGCAGTTAATTTATTATGGTCTCTGTGCAGTCAGACGTCTTTGCTAATAATAATCTGTTTGCAGCCCCTCCTCAGTGCTAGCATCACAGCCTCAGCTCCACCTCAGATCATCAGGCATATGATTCTCATAGGGAGTGCACAACCTGGGTCTTTCAGATGAGCAGTTCACAATAGGGTTCACACTCCCATGAGAATCTAGTGCCGCCACAGATCTGACAGAAGGTGAAGGTCAGGTGGTAATGTGAGAGATGTGGAGAGATCAGCTGTAAATATACATGAAGCTTCCTTCATTTGTCTGCTGCTCGCTTCCTGCTGTGCAGTCCAGTTCCTAACATGCTGAGGACTGGTGCCTATCTGTGGCCTGGGAGTTGGGGACCCTGGCTTAAAAGATTCTTCTGATATGAAAAAATAATGTTATGGAACATTAAAAGTTTAGAATCAAGTTTTCAAAACTGTGCTTCAATTTAATTCTGTATCAATTGACTCTGTTATGAAAGGTAGATCTTTATAATTCTATTTTCTTCTTAGATCCAATTTTATTTATTATGTTATAATTTTTACATGTTCCAGGTATACAAAAGTAACATTCTATAACTATATCCTCACAGTAGCTTCCTATCATAGCTATATTTAATCATATTCTGTGTATACCAGCATTTCTCATTCTTGGATGTTTCATTTCCAAGTGGTTTTTCAAAGGAGGGCTTATGGGTACTCTCTTCTCTAGAGCCTTTCCTGTTTCCTTTATATTTGTACAGTGGCTCTGTTCAGTGTGATACCATTGGTTAATAATTTCTTGTACTCATTGTAGACTTAACTGTGTTATAGTAGACATGTCTGAGGCCAAACTATCACTTCTCACCCTTGTATGTGACTTGTTTTTTTTCTCCCCAGATACATGGAGGACTCTTCATCTGTCCGCAAAATTCTTAACCAGGATGTGTCTCGATGTTGCACATCCTATACCAAGTATTCCACAAGCCTCATATATTTCAAAATTCAAATTTCATTATAAATGCTCTTTAAGAGGGAAGCCTATATTGGTATTATGTATTTTAATTGGGGTGCCATCTATTACTATGTTGGCTTGTACTTGTTGTCCTCGGTGTCTATTAACTTGCATCTGTTAATTTATTCTCTTTGTTTTTACATGCTTTCACTGAAATTTTCTCAAGCTCTTCTGTGATATCAGTTGGTTTGCAGACATGTTTATTTGTTTGGAATAATACTTTTTCAATGTTAATTTTTAATAGATAGGATCCTCAATATCATACATACATAGTTGATCTGTAACTCCTCATATCCTTTAAAACTTTTATTCTAAACATGATACAAAATCATTTTTTAGCTCCTGTTGGTACCAGTTATATTCCCCCAAATTTGTTCTGTAGTACGGTGATTTCTCTTTTCTATGGGACTTCGTTTTTTCTAGGTTAGACATTTATCATACAAAAGATTTTCCTTTTCCTTTTACCGTAGTACCTTTGTTTAGCTGCCATGTCAATTCTGTCATTTTATTTTTGCTTGGATGGTTCTGTGCAAGGCTTTTATTCAGTCTGGTGTAGCGTCTCACTGTCTTTGAGAATTGTGTCTTTTCTCCTTCAACAAAAGTTTGAAGACTGGGCCTGTCTTATGCTTTCTAAGTTTTTCTGCAGCCTAGAGAATTGTCAGGGGGAGGAGGGGAACTCAGATGCAGAGGTACCCAGATTGCCTTGGTCTACACTTTTCTGAAAGTCTATAAAATATATTATATGATATTTCACTCCTTTTGGTTGGAAAATTGGAACTTCCATTCCCGTGGTGGAATATGTAGATTTCAGCCAGTTGTTCCAGGTCCTTGTATGATCAGAGAGGTTTTATTTCTCTGGTTCACTTTCAGCCCTTTGGTTCACTTTCCTCATTTATCTACTTTCCACAACTAGTGTTTCCATCAGTCTTCAGCCAGAGTTGGAAGAAAGACACTACTCACACAATTTCTTTCTTTATATTTGAGAGGTTTACTGAGAGTTCTTAGGAATTTTGCCATGTGTTGTGTTGTTCCTCTTCCCTCCATGTAAACCCTTATAAAATCTTATCTTTCCTTAGTTGCATAAAATAATATAAAATCTTATCCTTTCCATAGTTGACTATGAATTTTGAAGTTTAGGGGCAATGACAATGTTCCTTTTTTTGATTGCTGCCAGGTAATTAAAAAAAAAAAAAGATTCCTTTGTTTGCTTGCTATGATTTTTTAGTTAGGGAAACTGAGAATACATATTCAGGCTTATTCCACTATTTTAACATAGATTTCCCCTCATATTTACATTTTATAATCCCATATATTGAGATTCAGTGCCCATGTTATGTGAAATCTCAATAACTCTGGAGATTATACTGGGAAAATAGCACCAATCAGAATATTGGCTTTGGAGTCTTGTCTCTGTGACTTATCAGCTGTGTGACTTTACATACGTTACTTTTCCTATTTGAGTCTGATTCCTCATTAACAAAAAGTGGGTGAAAACAGTGATAACAATAACTTCTTTATTAGGTGGTTGTGTGGGATAGGGTAGAGAACCTCTTTGAAAATGACAGGTAGGCAAGAGGTACTCATAACTTATAGTTCGAATGCCTTTCAAAATATCACCAGAGCCATGCTAAAATATTGGCATGCACTTTGAGAGGCAGTTAAATTAAATTTTAAATATTTTGCTGCATTATGGTGATTTCTGTATGTTTATTATAAAAAGCCAGGCCTATAGAGTAAAGGGAAATAGAGCAATGAATCAAGATCTCAGGCTCTCTTTTGACAGTTTTTAGTTTCAAAAGGTTCTTCAATTTCAGCAGTAATTGGCCTTTTTTTTTTCTGTACCAGGTAGGCCCTGTGAATTTAGTGGCTAGCTTCTGTTTTTCATGGGAAATTTCAGTTTCTGGATTTTGCTTCTTTTTCTTTGCCTCATCTTCCTGAAATGAATAATGCAAGGCAGCAGCGTCTGTATGAGTACGGAAGTCTCTGCTGACCTGGAAAGCAAGTCTGTCAGGTATATTTTCTGTGAGAAATATCAAGTTTGCAGTAGAGGGAATGACAATAACAAGGTTTTGTCCAGTGTCACATTCCTCTGGCTGAAATATTCAAGAAATGATTTTTTTTTTTAATGTTTGTGCATATGCCGGTCTGAGTAGGAGTAACAGGCACTGTTATTGGTGGGCAGGACTTGGAGACGATGGCCCTAGGGTCAGACTGCCAGCTCTGACCTGACCCAAAGCTGACTTGCTCTGGTTTATGTTTATATACTCAGAAACATGAAAGTTTATCATGCTGCTTTGCATTAACTTTAATATATCAGAGTGCCGTTGTTTGAAGAATAATAATAAAATTGAAATGATAGCTGTGATTTACTGAGCGACTATCATGGATATAATAGGCTGGTATATTTACTTGTTTTCTCCTGCAGTTCTCGCAGTGGCACTGCCAGAAGAGCATTATCCCTCACTGTAGCAATGAGAATAATAATCCGAGAATGGTCAAGTAACTTTCCACTATCAAGTCTCTCAGCTCCCAAGTGACACAGATGTAGTGTCACTAAGCTATAAATGGCTGTCTAAAATGTATGTCCTGGTCTCTCAGATTATAAAGTTCTCATTTTCCATTATTCTATATTGCTTCCCAGCAATCTCAATAACTTAGCAGGAAGTTATTTTTTTCCATTCCACATCTTTACAACTTCGTTGAGATTTAATTTACATATCAAAGTTTCACCCCTTTAAAGTATATAATTCAATGGCTTTTAGTATATTTACAGAGTTGGCAACCATCACCATCATCTAGTTTTGGATTATTTCCATCATATCAAAATGAAACTTTAGAGAATAAAGATGCACACTGCACAAGCAAAAGTTAAAAAAAAAAATCAAAGTCTAATTTTTATCACATACTCAGGCATTTAGCTCTGGTTATATCCATCATAGAATCTCTGATATTTGAAATGATGACCCCAGTGGTGTGTCTTGTAGTGAAGTTTATGGTGTGACTCTTCACCTTATCCTTCCAAACATGACTTGTACTAGCTGCTTCCTCTCTCAGCTCCAACCATGCACTCTGATAGTACCAACCCTCTGTGTTCTTAAGTCTATATGACACTTCTGTTGCTGCTCTCTTCTTGATTTCAGATACCTGAAATTCTCTTCCCAGGAATCTCTGCTGTCTGTCCCCTCTCCACCAGGCTTTACCAATTTTACTACAGTTTGCTGATAATCATTATAATAATAAAGCTATTTTGCTTATTGCCCAAGGATGTGATACATTCCTTAGACTTATCTCTTTTATTTTGTCATTATGACAAACATATCTTGTAGAAGTTATTACCTTTTTTAATAAATGAAAAAACTGATTTTGAAGATCCTAAGATTATAGCTATTCAGTGAAAAAGCATTGGGAATCATGTGTCTGGCCACGAAATGGGTAAATAGTCTCACAGCAATAAGTCTGCCAGACTAATTGGCTAGAAATATGATTGCTGCTGCTGCTGCCAAGTCGCTTCAGTCGTGTCCGACTCTGTGCAACCCCATAGACTGTGTAGCCCACCAGGCTCCCCCGTCCCTGGGATTCTCCAGGCAAGAACATTGGAGTGCATTGCCATTTCCTTTTGTGCAAATCTAAATTGTCTACTAAGATGTGGACCAAAGCAGAAAATTTAGAACAGATGTTCCAAGCTGGAATCATCTGCAAAGAATCCACCAAGGCACTTGGTACTTCCAATGGCTTTTCTCCTTATTGATGTGTGTGTGCTCAGCCGTGTCTGACTCTTTGTGACCCCATGGACCGTAGCCTGCCAGGTTTCTCTGTCCATGGAATTCTCTGGGCCAGAATACTGGAGTGGGTTGCCTCCTACTCCAGGAGATCTTCCCAACTAAGGGATTGAACACACATCTCCTGTGTCTCCTGCATTGGCAGGCAGATTCTTTACCACTGAGCCACCTGAATTGGACTCTCTCCTTATTAATTCCACACAGTTGCTTCCCCTTGGATTTGAGACAGTCCTTCTCCAGTCTTTGCCAGGCATAAGCCTTTTCCAGCTCTAAAACTCTTGGAAGGAAAAGGCTGTCATAATTACATGCCAATCCTGCAGCAGGACTCTGAGCTGATACCTACTGCCAACTCTGTCCTAAAGGATTGAGCTCTAGGCTCTGCCCTGTGTATGTGCTAAGCGATGCAAGTCTTTGCTTTCTCTTCTGTGTTAATGGAAGTAAGGCCCTTTCACTAACACAGTGAAAATAATGTCATCTGGATAACTTGTGAAGAGAAGTGCAGTTGTCAAGCCCTGTCACAAAGATAAAACTATATGCCTGACATTTTACAGTCATTAAGTCATTCATTCTCACTACAACCTGATTATTTAGGTACTCTGTCTAATGGGCTTTCCAGACGGCACTAGTGGTAAAGAACCCACCTGCCAATGCAGGAAGCATAAGAGATGCAGGTTTGATCTTTGGGTCAGGAAGATCTCCTGGAGGAGATTATGTCTAATACGTGAGAAAAATGGAGACTTGGTGAGTGACAGTACCAAGCGGTATTCCCAAGCATTTCAATATGGTACAAAAATTGAGTTTTCTCCCCATCTTTTGTTTCACTGTCTAATATAGAAAGTCATATTTTGAGTATTACTTACAACATTGACACTGTGTCAAGACATTAATTGTAGAACACTTTATATTAATTTAATGAAAATAAATGTTTTAATACACTTTTAAATAGACTATGCCATGAGGTAGATATACAATTAACAACAAGAGGCCAGGCGAGGCTTGGCCTTTCCTTGAATACTTAAATCTAATTTATTATCTATTTTTGTTAAACTAAAGCATCCACATAATTAAATAAAAAGTACATGACTTTGTGAAGACTATAAAACCCTTTGTAATTGCTTTTAAGCCTTTAATTTCTATTTAATTGGAATCACTGTTCAACTAAATGACTTTTCTACTATGTTAAATGTCTTTTCCTGCTTATACAATATGACGTGCTTTCATATGAATTTTTAGAATTTCTAAATCTTTAGTGTTCAGAGACTAATTTGTGCATTCATATATGTGTGTATATGTATGTATATATATATATATAAATTTGAAGTTTCAACAGTATATAAATACTCATTATACTCATTGATAACCTCTTTCAATTATGCTATTTTTTTTCTAAGAGTTCAAGTGGATGATTTTAGGTATTAGACTGATTTTTTTTTTCTTTTAAATAAACTTAATTTTTAGAGCAGCTTTTGATTTACAGGAAAATTAATAGTTCTTATTTACCCATACTCAGTTTCCTCTACTGTTAACATCTGACACTGATATGGTATATTGGTTGCAACTAACTAGCTAACACTGAAACATTAGTGTCAGTTAAATTTCACACTTTGTTTAGATCTTAGCTTTTGCCTAATGACCTCTTCCTGTCCCATGCTCCATCCAGAACCACACCTTACATTTAGTCATCCTTCCTCATTGAGCTCCTCTCATGTCTGTTTCTTAAAGCAGAATCAAGAAGAAGCTCCTCTAGGTCATCACAGAGCTCCAGGCTGGACTCCCTGTGTTATATAGCAGCTTCCCACTAGTATCTTTTTTACACATAATAGTGTATATGTCAGTGGTACTTTTTCAATTCATCTTATTCTCTCCTTCCTATACTGTGTCCACTCGTCCATTTTCTATGTCTGCATCTCCATTCCTTCCCTGCAAATAATTTCATCAGTACTATGGGAGGGAGGCTCAAGAGGGAGGAAATATATATATAATTATGACTGATTTGCATTGTTGTACGGTAGAAACCAAAACAACATTGTAAGGCAATTATCTTTCAATCAAAAAAAATTAAAGAAGAAATCCTTCATGGTTTCTGTGATCAGATAGCCTTACCTGCTTCCATGCTTTGCTTCCCGGCCACATATACAACTAAAAACTTAATAATTAAGGCATTCTTCTTGATTTTGGTCTTTGTAAGATCAGAAAATAATGAAAACAATATTATAACACCTGAAAATCCACATCACCAAGTTTGTGTAAGGATCCAGTGAGGGATACTGCCTGGCTGCCTTGGTCCTTTTACAAGTATGAGTGGCTATATGACTCCAGTTTAGCGAAATGATAGGAGAGCGGTCTGGAAGGCACTCCGCGGGCGCGCTTTCCTCTCTGGACCTCACTCGCCGCACAAACTTCTTTGCTCTAGGTCGCGGGGTGCAGAGAGTAGGGTGCTGGGCGCCGCTGGCGGTGCGGAGGCGAGACGAGAGAAAGATATTGGGTAAGGTAAGGTTGCCAGGAAAGTTTATATAATTCACTCATTCACCTGGCATCTCCTTCGCCCTACTCCATGATTCCTATCCCAAACTCCCAATCCATCCCTCTCCCACCTTCCTTCCCCTCGGCAAAAATAAGTCTGTTCGCTATGTTTGTGAGTTTATTTCTGTTTTGTAGATACGTTCATTTGTGTCATATTTTAGATTTCACATATAAGTGATATCATATTGAATTTGCCTTTCTCTTCTGACTTACTTCACTTAGTATAATAGTTCTAGGTCCATTCTTGTTGCTGCAAATGGCATATTTCATTCTTTTTTATGGCTGGGTAATAAAAAATGATTTTGATAATAGAAGTACAGAGGCTATCTTAACATCCTGTGGGTAAAAGCCAAAATCTAAATTGGAATAAAAAGACAGAAAGAACAATGTCTCTTTTTGATATTTTTTTAGCTTGTACAATACCAAACAGCCTACCTCCAGAATTTGTGTCTTAAATAAATAAGTCATTAAATACAGTCGTAGTTGATACTGAAATTAAAAAGATGCTTTCTCCTTGGAAGAAAAGCTATGACAAACCTAGACAGCATATTAAAAAGCAGAGACACTACTTTACCAACAAAGGTCCCTCTAGTGAAAGCTATGGCGTTTCCAGTAGTCATGTATGGGTATGAGATGTGGACAGTAAAGAAAGCTGAGTGCCAGAGAATTGATGCTTTTGAACTGTGGTGTTGGAGAAGACTCTTGAGAGTCCCTTGGACTGCAAGAAGATCCAACCAGTCCATCCTAAAGGAGATCAACCCTGGGTGTTCATTGGAAGGACTGAGGTTGAAGCTGAAGCTCCAATACTTTGGCCACTTGATGCAAAGAACTGATCATTGGAAAAAAAATCCTGATGCTGGGAAAGATTGAAGGCAGGAGAAGGAGGAGAAGGGGACAACAGAGGATGAGATGGTTGGATGGTATCACTGACTCAATGGACACGAGTTTGAGTAAGCTCCAGGAGTTAGTGATGGACAGGGAATCCTGGCGTGTTGCAGTCCATGGAGTCACAAACAGTCAGACATGACAACGATTGAACTGAACTGATCTGAATTGATATTGCAGGTTAAATCTTTAGCATAAGGCCTGATGTGGGTACTCTGATATTTTTAGTGGATATTATCACGAAGACATTCTACCAGATTAGAAAGTTAAAACTACCAAACAGAAAATAAACACCAGAATATATTAAAATTTAGTTTTCTTTAGCACATGTCTACATTAAATACTTTCACACAAAATGAACAAAGTGGGTCATTAGCCCGTTCCTATGCATGCATGCATGTGTGCTCAGTTACTTCAGTTGTGTCAACTCTTTGCAGCCCTATGGACTTTAGCCCGCCAGGCTCCTCTGTCCATGAGGACTCTTCAGGCAAGAATACTGGAGTGGGTTGCCATGCCCTTCTTCAGGGGATCTTCCTGATCGAGGGATTGAACCTGAATCCATTTTGTGCCCTACATTGCAGGTGGCTTCTTTACCAGTAGTGCCACCTGGGAGGCCCCCGTTCCTAAACATACCACCAAAAGAGAAAAGCTGCTGTCTCCAGCAGAACACGCACTCATAGGCCCAAATACAAGATATAGGAAGAAATAATAAGTGATATCTGAACCATTTTGATTGTGTAAGTGGCTACAATGCTGTTCTTAGAGTTCTTTTGTAGTAGAACATGATCTTGGTGGAAATACCTGCTCATGTTCTGAACCTTCAATCTTAAAGTTTGAGATTGTGTATGAAATAAAAGAAAAGATGTATTATCCCTTACAAAATAAGCTTTCCAAAGGTGGTTTCTTGTTTCTGTGTTCATAAATATATTTTCTTTATTAGAAGATAAACTACTTTGAGAACAGTGACTGTGTCTTATTCATAATCATAACTCCAGAACTCAAGATCCTGGAACATAGTAGGTGCCAAAAGATACTCTATGAATGAATTAATTGAATTGAATGAATGAATAGCATACTAAATAATTTGCAGATGCCTATGAACTTTCAGCTATAAATGATGATTCTATGTGTAGCAGAATGATTTCTCTGCACCTAAATGTTAAGGAGCATTTTTGCCCCTATTTCTCAAGCTGTTGTCTTCTCAATGAGTGGGACTGAGGATGGAATGGTAGGGAATATTTTTGAACTAATATTCTTGGTAGCTAGATTCTTGCAAATACTTCTGTTCACATTACAGTAATACATTGAGAAGAAGGTATGGTTGATTTTTCTCTTTCTCCTTTCTATCAAAATTTAGGTTCCTTTTTTTCCTACTCTGATGAAGTTTGTTTTCATTGTCATATACGCCAGCATTAACATAGAATCTCCTACATTTACCTTTGATTTCAGAAGCTTATCTGAAACTATCATAGTTCCTTTATGGATTCTGGAAAACTGATGCCTTTCAGAGGTCATATTATGCAAATTCACATACCTACATGTGACTTGACCTAGAGGCAGTGGCAGTATTAATGGCAAAAGTCAATATATTGTTGGTGTATTTTTGTTTATTTACTTATGGCTGCACTGGGTCTTTGCTGCTGTGTGTGGGCTTTCTCTAGTTGCGGTGGAGGGGGCTACTCTTTGTTTCAGTGCTCAGTCTTCTCATCGTGGTGGCTTCTCCTGTTGCAGAGTGGGGTCTCCAAGCTGGCAAGCTTCAGTAGCTGGGCACGTGGTCTCAGTACTCGCACCTCACATGCTTAGTTGCCTCGCAGCATGCGGGATCTTCCCAGACCAGGGATCAAAGCCATGACCCCTGCATTGGCAGGGGGATTCTTAACCCCTGGACCACCAGAGAAGCCCTACTGTTATATTTTGGAGAAGACTTGGTAAGACTGACTTTGATTATACAAGTAAACAAAGAGGAAGAACCAAGGACAACACCAAGTTTCTGGTACGAGCAACTGTGTGGATGGTGGAGTCTTTAGCTGAGAGAGGAAGCTTGGGAGATTTACTTGAAAAATAAGATTAAATATGGAATAAAAGTCTAATTCTACTTCAGTACAATATAGATGGTAGGAATTGGAGTTATTCTCCCAACTGAAACAACTAAAATAAGAAAAAAAGACAAAATATACAAAACAATGCCTCTCAAAACATTGATTATCAGTCAGTAAAAGACATTGACCCATCCCCACATGATGCTTGCCCCAGCAGAATGTCTGGAGAGTTTCCAGGTTTCTACAAAAGGATGGAGGAATCCAGGAAGAACTTGATGACAGTCCCAAAATAGAGGCAGAGCTAGAAATCTAAGGAAGCTAAGGATGCTATAAATCATAAGGTAAAGTACATGAAGGAAGAAAGCTGCAAAGAGGAACTCAGAAGATGTATAGAAAAACTCATGGAGAATTGTCTGCAAACACATAGATGCAAAGCTTCTTAACAAATAGAATCAGCAATATAAAAAGGAATAATACATCATAACTGAATGTGCTTTATCCCAGAAATATAACATTACTTTTACATTCACAAGTCAATAAATGTAATCTACCATGTTAGTAGACTAAAAATGAAAATTCTTATGATCATCTCAATAAATGCAAAAAGAAAGAAACATTTGGGGTCCAACTTACTTTGCTGGTATTAATAAAATATTTCAGTAAGCTGTTAATAGTTATAGAGGGAAGTAAGAGTGTAAACTGGAACTTAATTTGTTATATTCAGTTAGCAATTTTGCATCATTATTTGTCATTGTTCTGTGATTTTCTTTTCTTTATATTCTTCTCATCTTTATCATTAAGGTTAAGATGGCCTCCTGGAATAAATTGGAAGTGTTTTATCTTTTTTAAATTTCTAGAATGCTTTGTATTAAATTGTTCTTATTTCCTTAAATACTCAACGGAATTTACTAGTAATGCTATAATGACCTGTAGTTATCTTTGTAATAAGTTGTTAAAATACAGATTAAATTTTATTATAAGATATAGACCTAATCAGATTTTCTATTTCTCCTTGAACTTTGTCCATTTAATAATTAATTTCAATATCATTCTTTTTGACAGTTATTAAAATATATTTTATTACCATTTTATACTTTTTGAGGTAAAGTGGTTTATTCTTTATCTCTCCTACCCTTTTAATCATCACATTCACAGGCACCATGGAAGCGTGGCATTTTCCTTAAGAAATCTTTGACTTGCAAATCCATCATGTTCTTTACCCTAGTGAAGAGAGACATAAACTTCCAGTTTTATGAATCTTGCCATATCTACATATTACCCACAAAATATTTATTTTTATTTGAAATTTTAATATTTATATAATTTTTAAGGTTACTCTCCATTTACAGTTATTACAAAATATTGACTATATTCCCTATATTATACAGTACATCCTTGAGCCTTTCTTAAAGCAAATAGTTTGTATTTCCTACTGCCGCATCCCTAGATTCCCCCTCCTTCCTTCTCCCCATAGGTAACCTGTGGTTTGTTCTCTATGTGAGTCTGCTGCTTTTTTGTTACACATTCACATTTTTTTTTTTTTAAGATTCCACATACAAGTGAAAGCGTACAGTAATTGTCTGACTTATTTCACTAAGCATAATGTCCTCTAAGTCCATCCATGTTGTTACTAATGGCAAAATTTTGATCTTCATTTATAGCTGAATAGTATTCCATTGTGTGTATATATATACCACAACTTCTTTATCTGTTCATCTGTTGATGTACACCTAGGTTGCTTCCATGTCTTAGCTATTTTGAAAATAATTCTATGAATTCTGGGCACATATATCTTTTTGAATTGGTGCTTTTGATTTTTGTTTTTGGGTATATGCTTAGAAGTGGAATTTCTGGGTCATATTTTTGGCTTTAGTGAAACCTCCATACCGTCTTCCATTGTGGCTGCACCAATTTGCATTCCTATCAACAGTGTACGAGGGTTCTCTTTTCTCCATATCCTTGTCAACATTTGCTGTTTCTGTTTTTTTTGATGATAGCCATGCTGACAGGTCTGAGGTGATATCTCATTGTGGTTTTGATTGACATTTCTCTGGTGATTATAGATATTGAGCATCTTTTCAAGTGCTTGTTGGCATCCCATTTTAATTTTTGTAGAACCTAATAACGTGTCCTCTTTCATTCTTGATTTTGGTAATTTGTGTTCTCTCTCTTTCTGCTTCATCAGTTTGTTAGGAACTTATTACTTTTATTCACCTTTAGTAACTAATTCTTGCATTTGTTAATTTTTTTCATTTTATATGTCTTGCTTTTGTTTCATTGATTTCTGCTCTTTTAAAACTGTTTTTCTGCTCCTTGAGGTGGAACTTTAGATAATTGATTTTCAACCTTGCTCCTTTAAAAAATTTATGTAGTTAAGGTTACATACACACCACATTTTAAAGTGGAAATATGTTATATTTTCCAAGTATTTTCTAAGTATCGATTTATATTTTTCTTTGGCCCAGATGATATTTACATTTTATTCATTTAAGATGATCTAGCTATCTGTTTGCCATTTATTTCTTGATTAATTTTGTTATGGTCGTTAAGACACACTTTTTAATGTATCCCTTACTTCTTATTCTGTCAGTTACAGACAGAGGACTCTCTTTATTCCTATGGTGGAATCTTTCAGGTATCTTAATAGACAACCAGGGTTGTAGTCAATTCCCCTCCTCCTTGGTGAACCTTGAACTACAATATTTGTCTTCTAAGAACTGTGAAATTACAGAAACTCTGCTTATTTTTATAGCCCTGTAGTAGCTGCTTTCTGCCTGATCTTGGCATTTCATACTGCATATGCACAGCTGGGAACTGCCAAATACCTTGAGGGAAAATTGCATATGGAATATTGAACTCATTTCTCTGAGGCTGGCTTTTTTCAGGAACCTAGGCTCTCAGCTCTCCAAATTCTGGGTGCTTTGATTGCTTTACACTTTGTTCAAATATCCACAGTTTTTAATCAACCTAACTTTTAAAGTTGTTTTCAATTCCAAAGTAAGTCTGCAACCAATACTATACTTTGCTTATTTGAACTAGATTGTAAGCCTTCTTGAGAGAGAATGGAATGCTGTCCTAAAAATCACTGTAAGTTTAGCACATTGGTAAGCGTATTGCATATTTTATTGATGTATAAAAAGGACCATAATGTTTTTGCTTTTTCTCTCAATCATTAATACCCAAATGCTACACAAAGGATAACAGAATGGAAAAGTTAATGTTTTATAGTTGGAAATCATTGGATGCTTAATCAACATTTTATATTACAGAGTGTGTGCCCTGGCCATGTTATTTAACAGGACTCTGCATAAAAAGATGATAACAGTTTGCAGTATTTGCATGGAAATTGAGTGATGCAACACACAGTGAGTGCTCTTAGGTGTTCAGTTGATTTCTTTGATCTCTCTGCTTAGTAACACACATTTTGACTGCTGTGACCAAGGCAGCATTAACGTTTTGTAAGTACTAACAAAAACAACAATTTAGACACTTGTTCGAAGTTTTAGTTTTATAGATTTAGTAATAGCAGTGACCCAAATGACAGGGAAACTGGCACTTATCTGGAATCCTCAATCTTGCTTTACTATTAGTGGTGCACTCCAGGGAATTGGGAATAAGCCTGAAAGCACAACCCAACAGAAAAGGAGTAGTCTGCTTTGTGCCTCAGACTTTGAGAGAAATTTAGCCTTGTGAAAAATAGAGCTAAAGTTCAAAAACTGACTTAAGCCTGTGCACGGTACCATTTTTTTCCTCCTTGAATCAAAGGTTCTATGTCAAAAAGGAGAAATGCTCAGGAGAGCTGCCCCCACACAGCTGAGTTCAGCTTCTTTTGATCTAGCAAGGAGACATTATAACCTCAGAAAGACTAAGACTGGATGGAGAGTCCCAAAGACCTGAGCGTCGGTCAAGCATGTCATCTAAATAGACACAGTTCTTGCCCATCAGCTTATGCAGAAGACAGGTGTTAACATCTGGGAGATGAAGTCTTGTTATTCATCTCCTCTGAAACCAGTTTTATTCCCTTTATGTAATTTATCATCAACTCCTCCACACTGATACTTGGGAAAACATGCTTCCCCCTGAGCTATTAGAGCAGAATGTTCAGGGCTTTAAAAATGATTTTGTTCTTGTGAACATAATCTTAGGAATTATGTAAATATAGGACTTTAAAAAAGCTAAAATCATGTATATGAGAAATAAAGTATTATGGAGACACATATAACTCTCCCTTTGTGAATTTTAGTTAACATTTGAGGCAGAGATAGAAGAAATGTAAATAAGCCTATTCCACATTAGGTAAAATGGTCAGTAGCATAGTCAAGATTCTCTCAATTTAGATTAGTGCAGGGAGTATAAACCTTTAATTGAAATGTGGATATTAAAATTTTCCCAATTAAAAAAAGAAATAGTATTAGAGAAAATGAGGAGAAAAACAACCAATGCCTGGGATATATAATTTAGTCTTTATGTTCCTCTATAGCAGATTAAAGTCTCCCTAAAATGAGTTTAATTTTCTCCTAGTCTTAATCTAAATGACCCAAACAACCTGAGATATTCACAGTAGACCTTGAAAAAACAGTCAATTGGTCGGCGCCTTCGCTCTGTTCTTTTGAAAGAAGCAGTGGGAAGAGACCTACAGATTGGCTTTACCACTTTCACGTTTTCTAGCTGCCAACGTGAAAATTTTATTTTTGGTATTCTTGGAGCTACCTACCTCACAACAAGGGAAATTGTGAATGAAAAACTTCCATTTATTTTTGTCTCCACACAAAGACCCCTAATTTCTTTACACTGACTCTGGAATATCTTCCAATCATGTAAAGATTCAGCAAGCAGTCAATATCAGACGTATACCTGATACTGATGAAAATGTAAAAAATTAAATGGACCATTAAAGATAATGTTGTAGGATGTAGCTTACTTCCTGTAGTAGAATCATATAGGCTCTGGAAAAAAGGTACTCGACACATTGACTCTTGGTCATTTAGTGTGTTTTATTGTTTCTGTGAAGCTTTAGGTATTAATGTTTGCCAAATCTTCAACTCAGGAAAAGTAGGCAGTGAGTGTATTTTATAATTATGAAACAAAGCTGATCCTTGAACAGCAAGAATTTAAACTGTGTGAATCCACCTACACCTAGATTTTTTTTAGTAATGAATACTACAGTACTATGAGGCCTGATTGACTGAATCTGAGGATGCAGACTCTCAGGTAGAGAGAAACTCTTATAGGCAGGACTAACAATGAATTAAATGTGGATTTTCAATGGCATGGAAGGGCAGTGCCCTAGCCCCTACATTGTTCAAGCATCAGTTGTATTTCAAGTATAGATAAAAGTAAAGAAATAGAATAGTAAAAATACAAGAAACTATTACAAACTTTTGCTAACTCATATAAGATGCCAACTTTATTTTAGTATTTCTTTTACACTTTTAAAACAATGTTATACTGTAGATACAGTCTAAACTCGTGTGTACTCATTCCTGAATCCTTTCTTTTTCCTCCTTCTATTGAAATAATCATTATCCTAAGTGTGGTGTTTTCTTATTTCTATGTAAATTTCTGCTTACAGAAATATTTAAGTATATAAATATTTAAATTTATATAAATTATTTAAATATTTAAGTATATTTAAGTATGTAAATATTTATGTAATATATATTATATATTTAAATTGACTTCCCCGATGGCTCAGTGGATAAAGAATCTGCCTGAAAGCAGGGGACATAGGAGATGCAGGTTCGATCCCTGGGTTGGGAAGATATTTAAAAATAAACATATTTCTATGTAACATACATATAATATATATGTGTGTAAGCAAAAAATATTTATATATATGTGTATGTGCATGTTTTCAGTCTTCTTAAAAATGCTTCATGCTGTAGATACTCTATTTCAACTTCTAGTACAATCATTTTAGCTACAAGAGAGGGTCTCCTAAGTGTGACCAGATCAGAATTTGTTTACCCATTTTCTTGATGCTAGATTTTTAAGTTAATTACATTTTTGTGTATGTGTGTGAATATGTAAATGTTGCAATAGCACATGGGAAAGTTTCTCTAGAATCTGTACCTAGGAATGTGATTACTGGATTAAAGGGCATATTATATCTTCAGTTTTATTTTTATTAGTAGTTGTTCCAATGTAATTCCCACTAGCAGCAAATTAGAGTCTTAGTTTCTCTACATCCTTGTTGATACGTGATCTCGTATAGCATATTGTTGTGTTTTGATTGTTGAGGTCATAAAATTAAATAAAAACAGCTCCAGAAATGTAATAAACTGCAACCCTGGTCACATGATCCCAATAAATGTTTCAGTCTACACAAATTTGGGTAGTTTACTTGGTACAAAAAGAATCAAAAGTAGAGATTGTCTGTCCTGCCTTCTCCTTCCTCATCCCCTCAGCTTTCATACAGCTGGGTAATATAGTCGTTAGAACAGGCTCTTTTGAAGGATTGATCAACATCTGTGTTTGCAAGTTAAAAAATATTGAATTATTTTCTACTTAGGGAAAGCATGTCATGATTCTCATAACAGGTTTTATTTTCATGTAGAAATGAAGTGGTTGAACTGGTCCAGTGATTTTAGAAATATTATTGTTCTATATCTTGAGCTTCCCAGGTGGCACTAGGGATAAAGAACCTAGCTGCCAATACAGGAGACAAAAGAGACAGGGGTTCAGTTTCTGGGTTGGGAAGATCCCCTGGAGGTAGGCATGGCAACCCACTCTAGCCTGGAAAATTCCATGGGCAGAGGAGCCTGGTGGGCTGTAGTCTGTGGGGTTGCAAATTTGGACATGACTGAAATGACTTAGCACATATTTGATATCTGTAGATTCTAGTTATTTTACAGATGAAAGAAACAAATCTCTGAAATTAGTAGTCTCATGCACAGCAATTTGTTACAACAAAATCAAATTTATTTTGCTTGTATAGATTTCAGTCCTACCTAAAAAAAAAAAGAAAGTAGTTTCTTTTCTAAATTTAAAAAAAAAAATTGGTGAAATCTCCTAAAGATTATATTCTCCTCAAGACTAAATTCAATGTAGATTGTTCTTAAGGTAATAAATAACCATAAGGACATTGTCCAAAAGTCCCGCAAAGGCTAACCTGTAGTACTGAGCCAGCACCCGCAGTGCATGCTTGTATAACAGAAACAGCTCCTTGGATTCTCACCCTAAGTCTTTACTAAGCCACAGATCCTCCCCGACACTCTGACATTTGCGCTTATGTCTTGATTCCCAAGGGCTTGGAGTGATTTATTCTTTCCTGAGTTTGTATTGCCTGGTCCCACATCACACAATTTCAAAATAAGACTAATCCTCAAGCACACTCTGTCACAAAAAAAGCATTGCTGACAGCCTCTCATTTCTCCATTTACATCACTGAGCATTGAAATGATAGAAGAAAAAAATTTCATTTCTAGATTAGATAAAATTTTCATCTTATTTCTGTCTTTGTAAAGAAGAAATTCCACCAGTTTATTTTCTTCCCAATACCCTTCTGATGTTGCTAGAAATATAATAAAAGCTTTTGGGACTGGTATGTCTTTGGATAAACAAAAAAGTTAGCTAAAGCAGAGAATCATGCTTTACAGGCCCATGGTAAATATTTTTGGCACATTAATTTACAGTATTTTTAAGTAGAGTTAAAATTTTTTCTTAGAGGATAGATCTATTGACTATAAATCATATATAGAGTTCAGTATGTAATTTCCAGTTCAGTCCTTTAGAGAAGAACATAATTTTGAAGACATTGGCAAAGAAAACTTCTAGGTTTTTATTAGGTTTCCTTAAATTTTCTGCATTGCCTTACCCACATATAATTTGATTGCATTTTTATTCAGCAACTTTTGCTATCCAAGCTTTTTGAAAACTTTCAACTAAATTTTCACAGAAATAAAATATTTTGGTACCTATATTTAATCAGTGCACATTGATTTAAACAACAAAAGCATCATAACTAGTATGTATACTGGCATAGTGTGTTTGAAAACTATCACAACTAACTCATACTGAACAGAGGATTCTCATGAGCAGTAAGTGTATCTATGAGTCTGCTTACTGAGGACAGCATCATGTGCAGCGGGTACAGCAGAAATGGACACTATTGATCCGTGTTAAAGTTGGTAGTGTAAATTTTGGTTTCGAGAATATCTTTTACTATCACCACAATCATAGGAAGTAAGACAATATAGGAATCCATTTCTTTGATTTTCTTTACCCATTTTGGAGGAAAATAGGTTAATCTAGCATATGGCACCCCACTCCAGTACTCTTGCCTGGAAAATCCCATGGATGGAGGAGCCTGGTGGGCTGCAGTCCATGGGGTCGCTAAGAGTCAGGCATGACTGAGCGACTTCCCATTCACTTTTCACTTTCATGCATTGGAGAAGGAAATGGCAACCCACTCCGGTGTTCTTGCCTGGAGAGTCCCAGGGATGGAGGAGCCTGGTGGGCTGCCGTCTATGGGGTTGCACAGAGTCGAACATGACTGAAGCGACTTAGCAGCAGCAGCAGCAGCAGCAGCAAGATGATTTTGTGATTCACAAACCAAATAGAAACACAATGCAGCATGTAGGCACTTAACCCACAGACTTCTAAGACCAGGCTCTTGGAAGCAGGCCCCAGATGAGGACTCAAGCAGAGGTAGCTGGTGTTCAATGCTGTGTGTTCACAAGGACCAGACTGGCTCCGATAGGACCTGCAGTCGTATCAGTGGTGTTAATCTGAGGAGGACTAAATCTGACTGTACCTGAGTTGAGCTACTTTCTAAAGCAAGGAAAGAAAGGGAGATGGAGGCATATTGGGTCATTGGCCAAAGTGCTCACTTAACTCAGAAACTTTGTTTGTGGAAACCTCAGGGAAGAAAGGCTCAGGCATTCATTTTAAGGTTTATTTCTGAAGTCGATTCCTGTGAGTTGTATGGAGACAACTATAAAACCACAGACCAAGCATTTGGAAATTGGAGAGGGAAACAAATAAACACAAAAAGCAAAAATGACCATAGCAACAATAAACTTTACAAGAAATTCCCCAAAATGTGAGCTTGAAAATTAAGATTGCAAAGCACAAGAAAAAGTCAACTCCATGACAGACAGCCATAAATTCAACACGTTATTCCCTACACCCTCTACTTCTGATACTTACATTACAGTTATATTGAAACTTTGAATCTTTACCTGGTGCTTCTTCTCTCATCTTTCAGATTTTTCATCTTTTTCTATATATCCCTTTGTAGTACTCTGGGTCAATTTTATCTATTTTTTAATGTATTCTATGTAGTACTTTGGGTCAATTTCTTAGTAAGATATTCCAATTATTTCATTTTGTCTATGGTTTTGGCCAAATTAGCATACCTCCCATAATTTAATGTTGTTATTTTCATTTCCAAGATTAATAATTGATTTAAAAAGAATCTCCATATAGTTTTGATCCATATGTATCTGCTTTGTTTCATATTTTTTTGTTCTTTAGGGATACTTTATTTTTTTAAATCACTTTGGGCATTTTCAAAACCATTTAAAGATTATTTTTTCAGAGGATTTTGAATTATTTGCATTCATTCAGGAGGAAGTTATACTAGCCAGCTCGATTATCATTCAAGAGTAAGGAAGAAATAAGATATTTTCAGAAGTACAAAAGCTGAGCATTTATAATTGAAAAGTTCTTGTTAAAACATTACTAAAACATGTTCTTCAGCAAAAACAAAAAAAAATGAATTCAAGGAAAGAAATGTGATGGTGTAAATACTCATTGACAAAAAGAGTAGTAAATGATGGTAAGTCTATTAAAGATAATAAAAAATACATCTGTAAGTCTTAGAGTATGATTGCAGAGGAGTTGGAAGGTAGCTAAAGCATATTAATTATTTGTTATTTAGGAGGAGAAATAATACACTGAGTGACTTTAGAATTTGTTGGAACTGTATGAAGTCATTGTTAATGCTAAACATTTAAGTTAGTTAGTTAGTGTTAGTCGCTCAATCATGCCCGACTCTTTGCGACCCCATGGACTGCAGTCCACCAGGCTCCTCTGTCCATGAGATTTTCCAGGCAAGGATACTGGAGTGGGTTGCCATTTCCTTCTCCAGGGAATCTTCCCAACCCAGGGATCGAACCTGGGTCTCCTGCACTGCAGGCAGATTCTTTACCAACTGAGCTACAAGGGAAGCCCTATAACATTTAAGAGTAAACATTTATAAACCTTTAAGAGTAAACACTAAAAAATTTGAAAACTCACATTTTTTCTTAACATGTTTGGGAAAGTTATATGTATGTGAGATAAAGAGATCCAAGAAAAAATTAATCCAACAAATGTTAAAAAAAAAAAAATAAAAATAAAGAATGGTAAATAAAAAAGATTAAAAATAATTGCACACTTAACTACTAATGTACTAAATTTTTGTATATAAAAATAAAGACTAGCCATATTTTATTGAAATACAATTCAGAAAAATGCTCATTCTGAAGAACACTTAAAGTACAGAAAAGTTTTAAATAAAAGAAATAAATGTACTATAAAATTCTAACCAAAATATAGCTTGTCTAGTAATATTAATGAGACAAAATTGAAGAGAAAAATACATTATTAAGATTGGAGAGAAATTTTGCAAAATAAAGAAAGGAGAAAATATAAAATACTACAGTTCAGAACTTGCACACAATTCACTTTTTTGTCCTGGATTTATATATCGAAAGCAAAAGATCTACAAAAATAATCTCAATAGAACATATTTCAAACAAACTAAATGGTTCAGGCACATAAAATTAGTAAGCATTTAAATTAGTTGATATGGTAGATCTAAAAAATGTTTACAGATTCTTTTTAAGCAAAAACAGAAAACTTAAAAAAATTGAGTGTGTAATTCACCACATAGATAATAGCCATGATCATATTTTAGATACAGATAAAGTATTTGATTAAATTTAACATGTTTAAAAAAAATGTTGCTTTAGCATAATTAACCCATTATGATGGATACATTTTCAGGCACTGGGGATGCTATGATAAATAAGTCAGAAAAATCTCTGCCCTCAAGGATCCTACATTACAGTAATTAAGAAAACAATAAAAAAACAAACTGCTTTCATTATATAATGTTGATGGATAGTAACAAGTCCTATGTAGAAAAACAAAGGAGTAAAGAACTATGACTGAGGGCATTTTGCATGGATGTGTGTATTTCTTTAGATATTTTAGATGATGTGGCCAGGGACTGCATTTTGAAGAGGGAGAATTTGGGTTGACACCTGAATGAGCAGAGGAAATAATCCATTAGAAAATCTGAGGGAGAAGGGTTTCAGGCAAAGGAAACATCAAGTACAAAAACTTTATTGTTGGTACAGCTTGACATGCTCAAGAAACATCAGAGAAAGCAGTGTGTCTGAGGCAGGTTAAGTGACGTAGAGTATAGTAGGAGATGAGGTCAGATAACATAGAATATCAAAGGTCATAATAAGGATTTAGATTGAATTTTGAATCTGATAGAAAGCCAATGGAGAAATTTGAGCACAAGAATGACATCAAATAATTTACATTTTTTCAAAGGTCATTCTGCTTACTGGTAAAATGGACTCATGGGGCAAAAAAGAGCATCAAGGGAAGTATTGAAATCCAGATGAGAGATGGAAGTGGTTTGTCGGAGTTAGTATGAGCCAGGGAGGTAGAAGGGCTAATTATATCTTGATTTTAAAGTTAGGGCTCATTGGATTTGCCAGTAATATGGATATGAGAAACATAGGAAAAAGTGTGGACCTGAATAAATGATGGTGCCATTATCTGAGATGGATAAGCTAGGAAAGGAGAAGATTTGGGGAGAAAATAATACTAATTTAGACATATTAAGTTTGAGGTGACTAGTAAATGTCAAACAAGAGACACTGAATAAGACATTTGTTTTGACTGCTAGAACAAAGACTAAGGAGGGATTTCCTTACCTTACAATTAGCATCAGCCAATCAGGCAACATCATATGACTTATAAAATAATATCATTCCTCTCAAGGTAGCAATAATTGAAGTCTGAGTCTTTGCAGTACATAGAGTACAGTACATGTACTATAGCCCCCTAGGCTTCTCTGTCCACTAAATTTCCCAGGCAAGAATACTGGAATGGGTTGCCATTTCCTTCTCCAAGAGGTCTTCCTGATCCAGGGATCGAACCCATGTCTCCTGCATTGGCAAGTGGATTCTTTACTGCTACGCCACCAAGGAAGCTCCTACAAAGGACCTACCGAGATAAATCAACACAATCTCACTATCTCACCTTCTCAAGGTCAGCTAACTATAAGCTGAAGTTGATATGCAACCTTAATTCCCTTTTGACATATAACCTAACATATTCTTAGGTTCTGGGGATTAAAATGTGGACATCCTTAGGGTGGAGGGCCATGATTCTATTGACCACACCAATCAAAATAAATTGCCTATTATTCTACTATATCAACAATAGTCATTTTAAAATGTAATAGATACTTTATGAGACAGCAAAGATTATTAGATAATCTGGAAAGAAATCTAGTAAAAAAGTGTGGGGACAGTTACATTACTGAAGAACATGAAGAAAGTCCTGAATAAAAGAAAAGATATAGTGTAGATAAGACACAATATCATAAATATGTTAACTTCAAGTATTAATACATTATAAATTCAAGAACAATTCTAAACTAGAAAAATGATTCCAAAGGTGATACAAAGAAGGAAGTTTTAAGAATGACCAAGACAATTATGAGAAAGGAATAGAGCCTTCCATATATTAACATTTATTATATTGCAATTAAAATAACATGGTTTTAGTGTAGGACAAAGTATATCAGTGGACCAGAATAGGTTATTAAGTAAAATACAAGAAGTAAGATCTAAGTAAGAAGTAAGATCTATGTAAGAAGTGAGATCTAAGAAGATACAAGAATTTGACATATGATATAATTGGCATTTCAAACAAGGGTAATCTATATGAATCAACATGAATATATTTCAAAAATTTAACATTGGGTAACAAAAAAAATTGCTGGTTGATACAATAAGAGGTCAATCATATAATTTTAAAAATACTTTATTTGTGGATACAGTATATGTAGTAGAAGTTGAAACATGAAGTGGAATGAAATATGCCAAATCTTTTCCTTTGGAAAATGATGAAGGGGAGGGAGGCTGGAATCATAAAGGCTATAGGGAAGAAAAAAAAACACAGAAATTTCAGTTTCCTATGTCAATATTTTAATTCTTCAGTAAACAGAACAATTGAAACAAACTGGCAAAATATAAAAAATTGTTTAGCTGAATGAGAGGTAGTGTCTGTTAAACTCTGTAATTTTCTAAATTTTAAACTATTTAATGGGAAAAAAGAAGACATCAAAAATACTTTTTAAATCTCAGAAATACATAATTTGCTTTGCCGAAGGCCTTGACAGATTATGTCTTTGAAAGCACACTGTTCACTAAAGTTAAAAAAATATATCCATGGTAACCATTGCAGCACGCTGCAAAGGCTCTTTGAACCTATTGTATCTCTAAGAAAACATGGAGATTAGAAGTGTGTCTGGGGTATGGTAAAGTGAGGGTTTTCATAAGAAAATTAAAGCAAAATGAAGTCTCTTTAAAAAAATGTAGCATTTAAGTAAAAAGCTGAAGATATTGCTGTGCATTGTAGGCTCTAAGAACTTATCTTGTGTTAAAAAGCAACAAGATAAAATCTCTGGTTTTTCAATTCATAGTTCAACTACATTTATGAAGAATGTAGATGTAAGATGTGTGTGAGAGGTGAAAACATCAAAAGAGAGCTGAGAAGTTTTCTTACTTTTGACAATTTCTTTATTTTTCTTTCTGCTTTGAAAATTCTATTCCCTCATTCATTTCTTTCTCTAAACACAGAGACTCAATTATTCATTCATGTACTCTTCAGTAAATATTTTGAGTACTGACATGTTGCAAGTTCTGTGCCACAGGTTAAAATAACCAAAAAAAAAAAAAAAAAAAGCCCGAAAAACCCATTTGAGATTATTTACTGTTTTCTCACTCCCAGAGACATATTGAAGTCGTTAATGTTTAATGCCCATGTACAGATTTTAAATCACTGGGAAGGCTTCCTCTGGAGAATAAACAATCAGCTTCCTGAACAAATGAAACTCTGTATCATGTTAAAATGTATTCATCAGGTACAGCCCAGCTCCTTTAGTGGCAGGTGCTGTGTGGAACCTTATATTTCCTTAAATCACTCTGCTTCCAGCCCATCACTTGTAATTATGTACTCAAGGTTGCTTTCCTTCCAGACATTGAGACCACTAGTCCATGACTCATGTGATCATCCATTTCTATTACCCTACCACCTTGTATAATACTTGATGTACATTAGGCCTGAGTAAGCATTTGGGGGAAAATGAATGGATACAAATGTCTTGATGCATGTTTACTGGGTCTGTGTTTGCCTTCTTTGAGGGAGCCAAGTAGCTTGTTTTTAAAGTAAGATTGGAAGCTTGATAGTGAATGAATCACTGTAAAGTAACAACTCTAAATTGACAATGTAGCAGGAAAGATGCTGACATTTTAGATTCATTTTTTTATTAATGCTTTTGGGGTTAAAGTTTTTGGAATACTAATACTATTTTTACTTCTTTTGAAAAGGGAATTCTAGTCTTCAGAAAATAGGAATGATGTATTTGGTAACTATTTTTTGGTCGCTCAGTTGTGTCTGACTCTTTGCAGCCCTATCAACTGTAGCCCACCAAGCTCCTCTGTCCATGGGATTTTCCAGGCAAGAATACTGGAGTGTGTTGCCGTTTCCTTCTCCAGGGTATCTTCCTGACCTAGGGATTGAACCTGTGTCTCCTCCATTGACAGGCAGATTCTTTACAACTTAGCCACCTGGGAAGCCCATTTGGTAACTAAATATACACAATTATATATGTATATGCATACTTGTATATGTATGCAGTATGAAAACATATACAATCTTATGTCTGGGTAAACATGTGGCAAGAACAGTTCTGTAATGAAATATGTCTCAGTGATTAAGCACCGCTTGGTCAGGCTGTGGCAATGGCTACTCTCAAACTGGTTTACTTTTGTGAGTTTTTACTGCATGAGTGCTGTTCTTTTGCACCACCTGTGACTTTTGCTGTATCTTTTCTTTTTTGTCCTATTCTGGTCTTCCCAGTTGATCAGCACATTCTGCTGGCTTCACATTCAATATGGAGTATTTCAACTTCTCTGAAATTTCCACTGCTTACACCCTGGTCAGAACTACCATCTTCACTCCCAGGACTGAATAGTAGCCTCTCATTTATTTTTTACACCTGCTTTTATTGTGTAGTCTTCACTGAAAGTCACTGTGAGCCTCTGACAAGGTCATGCATGGTAAAGCCCCTATCTCCAAGCCCTCCAGTAGCTTCCTGTCTCCCTTAGACTAAAATGCAAAGACCCCTCCATGGCCTACAAGTCATCCCTACGTGATGTAGGGACATCACATCATCTGACCCTGGTCACCTTTTGACTTCATTTTGTACCTTTTTGGCCCATAGTACTTTCCTTTCCCTGTTCCTTTTGCCTGCTGCTGCTGCTGCTGCTAAGTCACTTCAGTCGTGTCCGACTCTGTGCAACCCCATAGACGGTAGCCCACCAGGCTCCCCCATCCCTGGGATTCTCCAGGCAAGAACACTGGAGGGGTTGCCATTTCCTTCTCCAATGCATGAAAGTGAAAAGTGAAAGTGAAGTCGCTCAAGCGTGTCCGACTCTAGCGACCCCATGGACTGCAGCCTACCAGGCTCCTCCGTCCATGGGATTTTCTAGGCAAAAGTACTGGAGTGGGGTGCCATTGCCTTCTCCTCCTTTTGCCTAGAAATCATTAACTAAAGAATTTTAACTGGCTTGTTCTCATTTTTATCTAAGTCCCATTTTAAATATCACAACTTGAGAGAGGTCTTCCCTGCCTCCCTACTAAAATAGCTCAGCTTGTCATTCTTTATCCTTTTATTAGGCTGTGCCATATCTTGTTATCTATCTGTCTATCTCCCTCCCCGACTGGAATTTAGCTAGGGGTCTTATTTTGACCTTACTGTAACCCCAGGGAACAGGCAGTGCCTGGTACCTAAGAG
Source organism: Bos javanicus (assembly GCF_032452875.1). Lineage (NCBI taxonomy): Eukaryota > Metazoa > Chordata > Mammalia > Artiodactyla > Bovidae > Bos > Bos javanicus. Next base: position 90,731,364 of record NC_083868.1, read on the forward strand.
GCGCTTAGTAGACTCATTTCAAAAACATTATTATTATTATTTTTTCTCTTCCACAAAGGCTCCCTTTATGAATGGTGCTGTTCATTTTGTTTCTTGTTGGTGCTATGTAGCATGCATTTTTAGAACCATGTTTTTAAGCACACATTTTATCTCCATAGCAGATTACAGGTTTTGTGTGTGTGAGTGCGCATAAGCTCAATGGTATCAGACACTTTGCGACCCCATGGAATGTAGCCCATCAGGCTCTTATGTCCAAGGGATTTTTCCAGCAAGAATACTAGTATCACTTATCATTCTCTTGCATCTACTGCATTGGCAGGCAGATTCTTTACCACTGCATCACCTGGGAAATACAAAGTGAAAGTGTTAATTGCTCAGTTGTGTCCAATTCTTTGAGACACCATGGACTCCAACCCCCTCCAGGCTCCTCTGTCTGTGGAATTTTCCAGGCAAGAATATTGGAGTGGGTAACCAGCCATTCCCTTCTTCAGGGGATCTTCCCCACATGAGGACTGAACCTGGGTCTCCTGCACTGCAGGCAGATTCTTTGTGGTCTGAGCCACCAGGAAGCAGGTTTCATAGTCAGAAGGAAGTTGCCTTCTATCCATCTGGTTCTCTTGTAATTTTGCTCCTCGTGGTGATAATTAGGTTGTCACTGTCTGCTATGAAGTAAAGTGACAGTCACTCAGCAGTGTCTGAATCTTTGTGACCCCATGGACTATAGCCCACCAGGTTCCTCTGCCCATGGAATTCTCCGGGCAAGAATACTGGAGTGGGTTGCCATTTCCTTCTCCAGGGGATCTTCCTGACCCAGGATTGAACCCGGGTCTTCTTCATTGCAGACAGACTCTTTACCCACTGAGTCACCAGAGAAGCCTGGTGAAGGTGAAACTGGCTCAGCTGTGGTCTGCTCTTTGCGACTGCATGGACTACAGAGTCCATGGAATTCTCCAGATCAGAATACTGAAGTGGGTAGCCGTTCCCTCCTCCAGGGGATTTTCCCAACCCAGGGATTGAACTCAGGTCTCCCTCATTGCAGGTGGATTCTTTATCAGCTGAGCCACCAGGGAAGCCCAAGAATATGGAGTGGGAAGCCTATCCCTTCTCCAGTGGATCTTCCTGACCCAGGAGTTGAACCAGGGTCTCCTGCATTGCAGGCGGATTCTTTACCAACTGAGCTATCAGGGAAGCCCCCACTGTCTGCTATTAATAGTTAAATAATAGGTTGAAAATAATAACAAGAAAGAATCCATCATGACCTGGCATTTAAACCTGTTGTGTCCAGGTTGTTTTAGAATTCTGCTTATACTTACAGTCCTTGACTCTTACTTATTAGCCACATAGTTTCCATGTTGGGGAGCTTCTCAGTTTGTTATATCCTGTTATATATATATATATATATATATATATATATATATATATATATCCTGTTATATCCCCCTTTTACAGAATCTCTGCCAACTTTTTTGCTAATTATTAGACATTTTCAAGTTTTGTTTATAATTCATCTGCCATTAAAGGAACTAAATCTTAATATAAAAGACTTTGAAGTACAGAGTGTCCAAAGGGCAGTTTTACAGAAGCAGTGATTCAGAGTGTTGTCTCTGGAGCTATACCTGCTTAGTTCTCATTTCAATTTGTCATATTGTGACTTTTGTCAAACTGTTTAAGTTTTCTGTGTCCAAGTTTCCTAATCTAGAAGTTGGAAACAGTGGTTCCTATCCATGGAATCATTGTAAAGACGAAATGTGTTAATCTATGCAAAACACTTTTAACAGTTCCAGAAATATCATATTACTGAATAATTATTAGCTCTTATTAACATAATGATACAGTTATTATTAAAGGCCTGCATTGGTGAGAAAAAACTTATGTATTAGTATTTGCACTTGGCATATACTATATTATTGAAACTCTTGTAACATATTTAAAGAAAAAAAAAACAACTTTGATTTCCTTAATTTAACTATATTTGGCTAATATTGGCTGACTCTTTGGAAAATTACCCTTGAACAGAAAGATAGATAACAGACCCTAAATAAGTCACTTGAAGTAGAAATGGAGCTTTATTTTCCATGTTTGGGAAATGATCATCCACTTTGCTCTTGTAAGAAAGAAAAAAATATAATGGCATTTGAAAACTGCAAAATATAACCTGCTTTGCAAAGACTTTGTACTTATTTTTTCCATCCTATATTTTACATTTATTTTATCAAATGCTTGTGAAGCCTAACAAAAAAATCTTTTGTAAAATTTCAACATGTTGGGAAGTTATTCTTTGTTGCTTTTAGTCTATGAATTGCCAAGTCTAATGTCAGAAAATGAAAATAAAAAAATGCATTGGAACCAGAAAATAAAACCAACTGCAAAAAGAAAGGTGAAATGACAAGTAAGTCTTCTAGTCTAAGTCAAATGAAAAGCATAAATATACTGGAAGAAATTATATTAAAAACTAAACATTTGCTCTAAATTACATTGTTGTTACATTTCTAAAGTGCCTCTTTGAAAGATTATCTGTGCCTATTTAAAATTTGTCTCAATCTTATTTTCTGTGCTTAACACTTATGAACAGTGAAAAATTTCTATGAGCAGTTTTTTAAGAAGAGACACTAAAAACTTTAAGGACATTTTTGTTTTAACTAAGTTACTTTGAATTTATCTTTCCTTTGAAATTTAATGAACATGTCCTACTGATTTATGGAAATATTTCATTTTTTAGCATAGGCAATTTGCTTACATTGATTAAACCTACAGCAACATTTGTGTAAGAATTTTTATTCTGTAAATATATAAATTTATAATGGAAACAACAGAGCAACATTAACAACAGTGGATGTGTAGACACTGCATATAATAATTTAATGCTATTAAATTCACTTTTTTTATCTGAAGATTTTTCCTTTTACTGTCTCCCTATAGTTGAAATAAAAATTGCTCACATTTCTTCCCAAAGAAACACCATTCAGTATACATCTGACTATTATGCTGAGTGCCAGGGAATTAGTGAGGACTTGTTTTTTTCAGTCCCATTATCTCCAGGGCACAGTGGAAACTATACTGCGAGTAAAGTAAATACAGTTGCTCTTGTCATGAAGTCATGTCAAGCAGTATCACTACCTGACACTTTTATTTAAAATGCTGCTGCTGCTAAGTCACTTCAGTCATGTCCGACTCTGTGCGACCCCATAGACGGCAGCCCACCAGGCTCCCCCATCCCTGGGATTCTCCAGGCAAGAACACTGGAGTGGGTTGCCATTTCCTTCTCTGTTAAATGCATTTATTGCAAGTATTGTTAGTATTCAACTGTATCAGTTCAGTTCAGTCACTCAGTTGTGTCCGACTCTTTGTGACACCATGGACTGCAACATGCCGGGCTTCTCTGTCCATCGCCAACTCCCAGAGCTTGCTCTAACTCATGTCCATTGAGCCCATGATGCCATCCAATCATCTCATCCTGTCATCCCTTTGTCCTCCTGCCTTCAGTCTTTCTCAGAATCAGGGTCTTTTCCAATGAGTCAGATCTTCACATCAGGTGGTCAAAGTATTGGAGCTTCAGCTTCAGCGTCAGTCCTTCCAGTGAATATTCAGGATTGATTTCCTTTAGGATTAACTGGTTTGAATCAAAATTTTCTCTTTTTAAAATATTTTATAAACAAGCTATCTGTATGGTTTCCTTTAGAAAACATTACCTAATATCCAGCCTATGTAAGAGAGTGAAGAGCTTCATTGAAAAGTTATTCAATCTATGTAAGTAATAATTCTTTTTCTTTCATTTATTATGTATTTACTTTTAAAATTTATACAGTATTGTAAAGTAATAATTCTTAATCACTGAAAAAAAGGACATTAGTCACAAATCATACTACCTCTTTTCACCTGCATGCCCCATATCCCAAGACATCAGACTATTTAAGATCTGGACTATCCAATTAAGAGCTAGTGGAGACTGAGGAGCAAGATAGGTAATATTTGACTCAAGTGGAAAATCCTAAATAAACCAAGTCTGTATCCAGATCATATATATCTAACTTCCTTTTGTAACTTGGCAGATGAGGGAGAATTGAAGAAGGAAATGTGATTCATGTCTGGATTGAACATACACAGTTCATTGTTTGCTACTCTTAGACTACTTATATAGCAGAGATAGCCCTTAAGTCTAATGTTCCCATGGGCACTTGACATATTTGATGGCATTTGGGCTAAAAAAACAGCATAAAAAATGTCAGCTTGTGATATATAAAAACCATGGGGAGAAAAAAAAATCAATGTTTTTCCCAAATAGACAAGGATGCAACTCATGAAGAAAAGAACTGATATTATTTAACTTTGCATAAAGGCAACAGCATATTAAGGATATTAGATGACTTGGTGATGAACAGGGAGGCCTGGTGTGCTGCGATTCATGGGGTTGCAAAGAGTCGGACACGACTGAGCCACTGATCTGATAGTTAAAAATGTAGATCAGTAGATATTTTTATATGCAGTGAGAAAGATCACTGCCAGTTCTATAAACCATCTAGTTACCTGGATTTAGAGGGCAACAGTTAGGTTACATAGTTGCTAACGCTGATTTTGTGAGTGCATGGTATGGCAATGTAAGGAAACAAAGATCATTGTTAAAATGACTGTAAGAATCTCAGAGGAGTACACACAGATCAATACTGTAAGTCGTTGACTATGATCTTCTTGTAAGAATCTTTTAAGAAAGTGAGTCAGTTCTACTGAGGTGTTTTCCCATTCTCCCCATGAACTATAAATTATCATAGTCAAACACAATACTAAAATGTTCCTGTCTTGGAACTTAAAGTCCCCTGGAACATTAACCCCAAGAAATAATTAAACGAATGAAGTTTCCTTTGACTTTTTTTACCAAAGTGGGTTTGAGGTAAGATCTTTTTGCCTCAGGGCATATTGACTATGCTAATGATTGAGTCTGCAAGGTTGAATAACCCAGAGCCACACAGCTAGTCAGCTTCAGTCACACCCTCCATTGGTGGTTGGGGATAGGGAAAATTACCAAGTTCTTCTCCAGCCCATGTAACCCTCAAATGAAATGGCTCAGGTGTAGGGTCTTCAGCAAGCCAAAGTATAGTTCTAAATGGGTTGCCATTTCCTTCTCCAGGGGATCTTCCCAACTCAGGGCTGGAACCTGTGTCTCCTGCAGTGTAGGCGCATTCTTTACCGCTGAGCCACCTTGGAAGCCCACAGAATGGAGGCATTTATATACACAAGCAGGGGCTCATTCTCTGCTTCATGCTGTGCTACAGTTTTTCATGCCCATTAGCTATCTACTATGTCCACACTTCAACCCTTGTGAAAGCATTAAAGTAAGTTCATCTTCAAGGGGAAAAATAAATCTCAGGAGATTCATTTCAAATAGAATGTTTGAATAACATTAAGTGAACCAAGCACAAATAAGATGCTAATGAAATTAGTGTAGTCAGATTTTAAACTTGATTATAAACAAATTCTCTGCTAAAGTGTAACGGCAGTGCCTAATATTGTTTCTCATTACAATATTTGGGGAAAAAAATACAATTGTGTCTTAAAGTAATTCTACTTTTTAAGTAAGTTAGTTTTTTGTGTTTTTTTTTTGTTTGTTTTTGTTTTTCATTTTGTGGCTGTTTCTAAAATAAAAAGTCTCTTGGGAGCAAATTAGATTGTCCTCTGTAACTTAATCATTAAGACTAAGCTGAATACTTTATTCTCATTCAGTCTAGCATTTCAAAGAAACCATAACATAAGCATCTTTTTATTAGTCCCCTCTAGCTATATACTTAATAATATGACTAGCTCACATAATACATTTTAAAGAACTCTCTACTGTGCTCCATGGAAAACATTTAATATCATATTCACAACAATCATGAAGCATTTTTCTCCTTTTTACAGATGAGGAAACTGAAGTTCAGAGAGGTTAAGTGTTTTCACCAATGGCATATAGTTGTAAGGGGAAGAGTAAATTCTAACTTGAAAACAATTGCTCTGTAATTTTATTCATAAACATTTTAAAACCACTTTTCTGACTTTATGCAAAGTAAAGAGGCTACAGAACAGAATGCTACAATACTTGCCTTGGTGGAGCTTAGAGTATGTGTACGTGTTTTTAAGAGAGCTTGTCCATGTGAAGGAGAGGTAGAAATCCATAAGCAATTGTAATAAAATATGACAAAAGCTAGATGTGAAAATAGATTCAAAGTGTGTAGTATAGCAAACAGGGGGCAAATATAACTTTGAGGAAGTGTCAAGGAACCCTCAGAATGGAGGCAATTTAAGTTGGGAAGAAAAAGTGAATTAAGTATCAATCAAGCATAAAAAGCAAAGAAGGATTTCAGGCATAATCAAAAGATGTGATGCGAAAAGAACCAAGAAGTACTCTTGAGTGGCTAGAGTGTTTGTGTGGGGTTTTGCAGCCCTGGTGTCACTGTGGAGTGGGAGGGAATACAGAACTGAAAACCACAAGAGCCTCAGAGGCTTTGCAAGTCATGATAAGGACTTTGGATTTCAGTTTTGCTCAACAGGGAGCCATTAAACATGTTGAAATTCATTCTAAATCCAAAATTTCTTCTCCCAAAAATGTAAGTACAATAAGCATTAGTCTTGATGCAAGCATTGTATTTCGAGCCAGAAAAGGACGTTAAAATAACATACTGTGAACTTCCTTGGTGATCCAGTGTTTAGGACTCTGTGTTTCAAATGCAGGGGGTGTGAGTTCAATCCCTGGCTGGGAAATTAAGATCCCACATGCCACATGGCTTGGAAAACATTAAAAAAAAAAATTAAACAAAATTGTTTAATTCTTGTTTTAATTTTAAACAAAAAATTTTAAAAAAAGCAACAATTGTGTTAGTGATGAATAGACAAACACAACATGACTGATCTACTGGAGATCTCACCCCAATTGGAAACAGAAATGACAACCTGTCATCTCAGTATATGATATCTAATTTGAAAAAGACCTATGCTAATTTGCAGATTGATAACTTGATAACATTTTTGTTAGAGATGTAATACATCCACACACCCTCAAACTTTGTGTCATTTACCAAGAATCACTTGCATAAGAAATAACAACCAAGTATGACAGTTTGGAGAAAAATTGTTTTTTCAGTCTTGGGGTTTTCATCATACACACTCATAGCCATAGGCCAGAACACAATATTATGAAGAGCTATGAGTATAACATGTTCTTAAATTTAACCCATCAACACTTGAAATCCTGCACGCTATGACTTTCTTCATAGGAACTCTTCCCTCTCCAGCTTCCTCCCAGTTCAGTTCAGTTCAGTCACTCAGTCGTGTTCAACTCTTTGCGACCCCATGAATCGTAGCACGCCAGGTCTCCTTGTCCATCACCAGCTTCCAGAGTTCACTCAGAGTCATGTCCATTGAGTCGGTGATGCCATCCAGCCATTTCATCCTCTGTCGTCCCCTTCTCCTCCTGCCCCCAATCCCTCCCAGCATCAGAGTCTTTTCCAATGAGTCAACTCTTCGCATGAGGTGGCCAAAGTACTGGAGTTTCAGTTTTAGCATCATTCCTTCCAGTGAACACCCAGGGCTGATCTTCAGAATGGACTGGTTGGATCTCCTTGCAGTCCAAGGGACTCTCAAGAGTCTTCTCCAACACCACAGTTCAAAAGCATCAGTTCTTCAGTGCTCAGCTTTCTTCACAGTCCAGCTCTCACATCCATACATGACTACTGGAAAAACCATGGCCTTGACTAGACGGACCTTTGCTGGCAAAGTAATGTCTCTGGTTTTGAATATACTATCTAGGTTGGTCATAACTTTCCTTCCAAAGAGTAAGCATCTTTTAATTTCATGGTTGCAATCAGCATCTGCAGTGGTTTTGGAACCCCCAAAAATAAAGTCTGACACTGTTTGAAAGGATATCTATCAAATGATAGGGTACTGAAAGAGGAACTCCGCAGGTCAGTAGGTGCCCAATATGCTACTGGAGATCAGTGAAGAAATAACTCCAGAAAGAAAGAAGGGATGGAACCAAAGCAAAAACAATACCCAGCTGTGGATGTGACTGGTGATAGAAGCAAGGTCCCATGCTATAAACAGCAATATTGCATAGGAACCTGGAATGTTAGGTCCATGAATCAAGGCGAATTGGAAGTGGTCAAACAGGAGATGACAAGAGTGAACATTGACATTCTAGGAATCAGTGAACTAAAATGGACTGGAATGGGTGAATTTAACTCAGATGACTGTTATATCTACTACTGTGGGCAGGAATCCCTTAGAAGAAATGGACTAGCCATCATGGTCAACAAAAGAGTCTGAAATGCAGAACTTGGATGCAATCTCACAAACAACAGAATGATCTCTGTTGGATTCCGAGGCAAACCATTCAAAAGCACAGTAATCCAAGTCTATGCCCCAACCAAAAATGCCAAAGAAGCTGAAGTTGAACGGTTCTATGAAGACCTACAAGACATTTTAGAACCAAAACCCCAAAAAGATGTCCTTTTCACTATAGGGGACTGGAATACAAAAATAAGAAGTCAAGAAACACCTGGAGTAACAGGCAAATTTGGCCTTGGAATACGAAATGAAGCAGGGCGAAGGCTAACAGAGTTTTTGCCAAGAGAACGCACTGGTCATAGCAAATACCCTCTTCCAACAACACAAGAGAAGACTCTACACATGGACATCACCAGATGGTCAACACCAAAATCAGATTGATTATATTCTTTGCAGCCAAAGATGGAGAAGCTCTATACAATCAACAAAAACAAGACTGAGAGCTGACTGTGGCTCAGATCATGAACTCCTTATTGCTAAATTCAGACTTAAATCGAAGAAAATAGGGAAAACCACTAGACCATTCAGGAATGACCTAAATCAAATCCCTTATGATTATACAGTGGAAGTGAGAAATAGATTTAAGGGACTAGATCTGATAGATAGAGTGCCTGATGAACTATGGACTGAGGTTCGTGACATTGTACAGGTGACAGGGATCAAGACCATCCCCATGGAAAAGAAATGCAAAAAAGCAAAATGGCTGTCTGGAGAGGCCTTACAAATAGCTGTGAAAAGAAGAGAAGCGAAAAGCAAAGGTGAAAAGGAACGATATAAGCATCTGAATGCGGAGTCCCAAAGAATAGCAAGGAGAGATAAGAAATCCTTCCTCAGTGATCAATGCAAAGAAATAGAGGAAAACAACAGAATGGGAAAGACTAGAGATCTCTTCAAGAAAATTAGAGATACCAAGGGAACATTTCATGCAAAGATGGGCTCGATCAAGGACAGAAATGGTATGGACCTAATAGAAGCAGAAGATATTAAGAAGAGGTGGCAAGAATACACAGAACTATACAAAAAACAGCTTCACAACCAAGATAATCACGATGGTGTGATCACTCACCTAGAGCCAGACATCCTGGAATGTGAAGTCAAGTGGGCCTTAAAAATCATCACTATGAACAAAGCTGGTGGAGGTGATGGAATTCCAGTTGAGCTATTTCAAATCCTGAAAAACGATGCTGTGAAAGTGCTGCACTCAATATGCCTGCAAATTTGGAAAACTCAGCATGGCTACAGGACTGGAAAAGGTCAGTTTTCATTCCAATCCCAAAGAAATGCAATACCAAAGAATGCTCAAACTACCACACAATTGCACTCATCTCACACGCTAGTAAAGTAATGCTCAAAATTCTCCAAGTAGGCTTCAGCAATATGTGAATTGTGAACTTCCTGATGTTCAAGCTGGCTTTAGAAAAGGAAGAGGAACCAGAGATCAAATTGCCAACATCCGCTGCATCATTGAAAAAGCAAGAGAGTTCCAGAAAAACTATCTATTTCTACTTTATTGACTATGTCAAAGCCTTTGACTGTGGATCACAATAAACTGTGGAAAATTCTGAAAGAGATAGAAATACCAGACCATCTAACCTGCCTCTTGAGAAACCTGTATGTAGGTCAGGAAACAACAGTTAGAACTGGACATAGAACAACAGACTGGTTCCAAATAGGAAAAGGAGTACGTCAAGGCTGTATATTGTCACCCTGCTTATTTACCTTATATGCAGAGTACATCATGAGAAACGCTGGGCTGGAAGAAGCACAAACTGAAATCAAGATTGCCAGGAGAAATATCAATAACCTCATATATGCAGATGACACCACCCTTATGGCAGAAAGTGAAGAGGAACTAAAAAGCCTCTTGATGAAAGTGAAAGAGGAGAGTGAAAAAGTTGGCTGAAAGCTCAACATTCAGAAAACGAAGATCGTGGCATCTGGTCCCATCACTCATGGGAAATAGATGGGGACTCAGTGGAAATGGTGTCAGACTTTATTTTTTTTTTTTTTTGAGCTTCCTCCCAGTGACTGACAATACTTCTGGCCTGGTTTTAAGAGGCTTTTAGAAGAAGCATCATCATCTATGCAGAAGAAATATCAGTAGGGAGGAGTCTTCCTTACTTTGCAAGCAAGTACTTGCAAAGTACTTACTTTGCATTAGCAAACAAGAATTTAAAGGACAGCCTTGATGGAGATAATTTAAAGATGATAGCTTTTAGAAGTCAATGGAAAATTCGGCATGATAAAGACATCAAATTTTATTACAAAATTACATATACATGCACAGTGAAGGTCACCAGTAGCAAGTACCCAAAGGGAAAAACAGTGGAAGCTTTTGAAAACTATTTTTTTTTTAAAGCTCAGCTCTAACCATACAAAAAGAGTTAGTCCATGAAAGGAAGGTGAAAAGCTAAATTAGAAAAGCTGAGAATATGGTTAATTGTGTAGCCTGAAAGTTGGGCTATTTTCAGATCAGCAGACTCAAAGGAATGATTCCTACAGAATGTTTAAGGGATTAAAAAATGTAGATTTGTGTTAATTATTTTTAGGAATGTTGGGAAAAAGAGAAATGCTCAGAGTGCTATAAAGAGTGGATAGAATGCCTTTCATGTAAAGGTATGAGAAATGCATGAGGAAGGATGACCCTGAAATTATATGCTTTTCAGTTTTGGTTTGACAGTAAGACACCAGAAATAATTTTCAATTATCTATTTTGAATTACCTAGAAAGATTGAGTTCCTGAGTATTAAACAACCAAGGTTACTTTATGAAGTTTTTCTGTATTCTTTCTGGAAACTATCTTTGCACATTGTAATATCAAGCTTGCTATCAGAAGGGTAAATCCTCTCACCCCAGTTTAACTCTATGTAATGAATTGCCAACATCCGCTGGATCATGGAAAAAGCAAGAGAGTTTCAGAAAAACATCTATTTCTGCTTTATTGACTATGCCAAAGCCTTTGACTGTGTGGATCACAATAAACTGTGGAAAATTCTGAAAGAGATGGGAATACCAGACCACCTGATCTGCCTCTTGAGAAATTTGTATGCAGGTCAGGAAGCAACAGTTAGAACTGGACACGGAACAACAGACTGGTTCCAAATAGGAAAAGGAGTACGTCAAGGCTGTATATTATCACCCTGCTTATTTACCTTATATGCAGAGTACATCATGAGAAACGCTGGACTGGAAGAAGCACAAGCTGGAATCAAGATTGCCAGGAGAAGAATCAATAACCTCAGATATGCAGATGACACCACCCTTATGGCAGAAAGTGAAGAGGAACTAAAAAGCCTCTTGATGAAAGTGAAAGAGGAGAGTGAAAAAGTTAGCTTAAAGCTCAACATTCAGAAAACGAAGATCATGGCATTGGGTCCCATCACTCATGGGAAATAGATGGGGAAACAGTGGAAACAGTGTCAGACTTTATTTTTCTGGGCTCCAAAATCACTGCAGATGGTGACTGCAGCCATGAAATTAAAAGACGCTTACTCTTTGGAAGGAAAGTTATGACCAACCTAGATAGCATATTCAAAACCAGAGACATTACTTTGCCAACAAAGGTTTGTCTAGTCAAGGCTATGGTTTTTCCTGTGGTCATGTATGGATGTGAGAGTTGGACTGTGAATAAGGCTGAGCGCCGAAGAATTGATGCTTTTGAACTGTGGTGTTGGAGAAGACTCTTGAGAGAGATCCAAGGAGATCCAAGAAGTCCATTCTGAAGGAGATCAGCCCTGGGATTTCTTTGGAAAGACTGATGCTAAAGCTGAAACTCCAGTACTTTGGCCACCTCATGTGAAGAGTTGACTCATTGGAAAAGACTCTGATGCTGGGAGGGATTGGGGGCAAGAGGAGAAGGGGACAACAGAGGATGAGATGGCTGGATGGCATCACTGACTCGATGGACATGAGTCTGAGTGAACTCCGGGAGTTGGTGATGGACAGGGAGGCCTGGTGTGCTGTGATTCATGGGGTTGCAAAGAGTAGACACGATTGAGAGACTGATCTGATCTGAATGAATTTGCAACAGTAGACAGGCCCTCTTTAAGATTTAGTTAAGCAGTCAGTGATTTGGGTACTAGTAAAGCCTACTGGTCCACTTTTCAAGGACTTTGTGCCAATTGGTAGTTACATTAGTAAAGACCTGTATAGACAGTTTCCATTCTGTTTATGTCTTTCATTAGCTTTTTTTCCCATGTGCTGCTTTTTAAAATTAATAGACTTTATTTTTTATAGTAGTTTAAGGTTTGCTAAAAAATTTTTGTCAGTGTTTGAGCAAGGAATTTTTATCTTTTTGATTTAATTGAACTGAGTTAAGAATATAAATAAGTGTGCAACTATTAATGTGTTTATCTGTTAAAATCTTTTGCTTGAATAGGTCGTTACCTTATCGATTATACACGTTTGCACGTACAAGTAGAATAAGCTCTCACTTAAAATAGCTGCATGCAAATAAAGCTATCATACTTACTGTTACCATTGCTGATTAAAAACTAAATTATGCTTATTAAATTTCAGATTTTCTGATAGTAAGTTTGATTATAAATTAAACTGTCATTCAGTCTTTGTCAATAGTCTTATCTACTTTGTAGGTTTTGAATAATATTTCCACATTCTAGAAGTGGCCAGTGGTTACTGATTTCTGACTCTGGGGAAAGCTCTTTGTTTTTACTGATTCTGACAAAAAATTTGAATCCCATTGACCAAAAACTTGATTATTTAGCAAAGTGATATCTGAAGAACTCGGGGCACACTGGTGTGAGGTATACCATACTGTATCTTTCCTTAAGGTACTACCCTATACTTCATCATAGCATGCTGTTCTCACACTTTATCATTCTGTGCTCTATTGCCAACATCTGTAGTGTCACTGCATAAGTAGGAGATGAATTTCTTAGCAGTTTGAATTAGGTAGGGTAATTTTTTCAACAGAATAGCACTTTGTTTATATCCTTGTGTTTGCATTTTTTTCAGTGCCACACAATTTGGTTTTTCAATTACTTTTTCAATGATTCATTGCTGTCTTGGTCATTGAAACAGAGTACAGAGATGTTAGAGGATTTTATTCCTTTGTCAGAGTTTCTAACTAGTGCTAATCTATAATGATAGAGCCAGATCTTTATGAAAATTTAGTAAGACTTGTATGCTATTCAAGTACAATCGTGTTGATTGACAAGGGTGTCATATTGATTTGAAATGCTTTGTGTATTCAATGGCTATGATCAGTACTATTGAAGCTTAACTCACAAGAGCCTCTTACATCCCTTGACTTGCAATGTGGTTCATCAGCTTAATGGTACTGCTTCACAAGACACATTTCTAGTGTTACCATTTTCCCTGTGTGCTACACATCTGGGAACTGGGAATTGAAATTGCCACTAAGTTTCCAGGGTCATGTAGTCCTGAAAGAAAATGCAAGATCAGCCCTTTGGCAAATAAGAGACAAGATCTTCAAAAAGAGAACAAGTTTTGAGAGATATAAGTCAGAGAGCTAAGTAACTCAGGTCATCATAAATCAGACTATCATGAGGAAAAATATGTTGCTAGTTATTATTTAAACCAGTTTACAGTATACTGAGATGCATGAAGTCAGAGAACTCTAACCTTTTTCTTTCCTTTGAGAAAGGATACTAGTGTTCTTTGCTAAGTCTTATTATTATTTCAAGGTTGAAGGAAATATGTTAAGTTTTCCTGGAGACTCGCAATCAATTCCATTTTGAGACAGTCTGCTTGTTATTGGTTATACACCCTTGCTATAGCCTCTTGCTTATTTTTATCTCAAGAAACTCTAGCTTGTGAAGGAGAGAGGGAAGGAAAGATGATTACATAGGAGCAGTGTTAAAACTTTTCATAGAAAGTTTCAACCAGAGTCCTGGGGAGACTTAAGCCAAAGACTCCCAGTAGAGTAGGGGCTTCCTTGGTGGCTCCGTGGTAAAGAATCTGCCTGCCAATACAGGAGATGCAGGTTTGATCCCTGGTTCAGGAAGATCCCCTGCAGAAAGAAGTGACAGCACACTAGTATTCTTGCCTGGGAAATCCCATGGACAGAGGAGCCTGGTAGGCTGCAGTCCGTGGGGTCACAAGAGTCAGACTCGACTTAGCAAATACACCACCATCACCACCACCTCCTAACAGAATAGTCCTACTTCAATTTGGGAAGGAACCTGCGATAGTACCCCTGCTGTGCCTGGTCTCTGGGGAAGGCAGCTCTGAAGTGTGACCTTGGTGCAGATATGGTGGTGGATCCACAGGAAAGAGCTGAGGCTGTCAGGAAAACACATTTGTGCAGTAGGAGGTCTGAGCAGTGCATTTTCATGGCCATCACACCCTGGGAGGTAGTGAGATATGCAGGAGATAAAGATGAGATCTGAATTGACATACTGGCTCTGCCACTTAGCAGTTCCTTGACCTTAGACAGCTTTGGTGAACCTAAGTGTAAAATGGGGGAATAAATGCATATTCCATTTATGGCAATAGTTCAACTTATGAAAGGGCATGAGGGGAGGAAGAGAAAGAAAGAGTTTTGGAAATTCTAAGATCTAGACAAAGACATAAATTTAGGAGCATTAGGAGAACATAGTGGTTAAGAGCCAGACTATCTGGATTGGAATCTTCTGTCCACTCCTATTATTGCCTAACTTTGTTTCCAAATATTTGTGTTCTATTTCCTGACCTGTTACATGGAGATAATAGGATTGTTGTGAGAAGTGAATGCTTTAATTTATGTAAAATGATTACAGCCTGTATGTGTGAACTTTTAATGCTATTACTGCTTGGCTTATTTATTTAAATTTTTGGATTTTCTCATTTTATGATTTTAACTTCTTATTTTTACTGTAATTTATTTACATTGACCTCCTTCTCCCTATTCAAAATTCATTTCTTATCCATGAGGTTTTTCTTCTCACAGATGTATCTGAATTTCACTTTGAAGGGGGAATGTTCCTAGGCTGGGGTGGTTAGCTAAAATACAGAAATGGAGCATTTTTGAAGGGTCATTTCCTTTGATTTGCCCTCGGTACTCTGGCCTCATCGGGTGATCTAAGTATAGGTACGGAAGATCCTCTCCTTTTGTCCACACAGCTTGTTCTTCAGGGATTTGGCTCGACTAGAGATGTGGCAGACAGGCAATGTGAAACTGTTACAGAGGACCACCTAGCTACTTAACTGGAGTGATTTCATGCTTCAAAGCTCACGTCGGGGCTGATTTCTCAAACATTCATTCCTTTTTTACCTTAGTATAAAAGCTTAGTGATCTTGAGCTAGTGAGAGGGAATGGAATTTAGGTTAGGTAAAATATCTGATAAAATGAGATGAAAGTAAAACCACAATAACAACATCAGTAGCAACGATGAATTTCTTTCTCCTCTGAGGAATGACTTCAGAACTTTTTTTTTTAATATCAATTGTCTGCCTGCTTTCAGCCTATCTTGGGGAAGTTAGTTATCATGTTCGTCCTTGAAGAAATGATTAGTTTGAGCAGGTGACCTGTCAAGCCTCAGAACCATGTGTGATGTAACATTTTGATACGAAGGGTAATGACTTGAAGCCATATCTCATTCTCCCTTTTCACTCAATTGCAGCAGGAGTTTGGATGGCACCCTGGAGTACAGCTTGCAGACTTCAGTCACATTGAGCTCATAAATAGCTCAGCTGGCATCTCAGACAGGGAGTATATGAACCAGGCTCAGATGCAGCTGATGATCTGATGTCCAGATGTGAGGAAGGGAGAAAAGGGAGTTCACAGCATCAGCAATCGATGATTTTAAAGAACAATAGCAAGGGAGAGGACTGAAAGAAAAACACAGCAAGATGACAAGGCAGGTTGGAGGGGGGAGTATCATTCATCTCCTGTGAAAGCCCCCACAGCAGAAAGATGGATTAATACTGTCAGAGCTGTTATCCATCCCATCAGCTCTATTATATAATAGAAAGCTACCTGTCACTTTCTTGGCTGCATGTGGTAGTACAGTCCTGGCTCCTTTTCCCCAATGCCTTGAAAACATTTTCTAGGTTTTCTCTTTAAAGCGGCTCTAATATTTGTTTCAATCACAGGTAGATCCATCATATGCATTTAATTTAAAAAGTCATAACAAGCAGAATTTCTGTTCAACATAAAGAGCTCATAAAACAAATGCTACTATTTATCAACTCCAATGGATTTTTGTAAAGGTCTTATACGAATGAAGAATAAAAATCCAATGATGGTCTTACAATAAATATTCAATACTTTATTGCCTATTTATGAGGTAATCTTGCCTTCCCATAATATATGGCTATTCAGAAAGACTTGAATTGTGGTCATGTGGTTTACTCACCAGGAGATGGCAATAGTGATCTATTTCCATGTTAAACCTTACGAAGGCTCTCACTCCACCAAAATTAAACTGAGTACCAAAAATGATTGGGATTTCCAATTCTGTTTTCCAATGCAAAATTATCCATTTTGAATTCTTGAATTATTAAGTTGTTCCTAATCATGCATAGCCTGATTTTTACTGAAAGCGTTGTCATGACAGCTTTCCAAAGACCCAAAAATAACCACTTTGCTGTCCTGGAAGCAAAAATATAATTAAAAAAAAAAATCAAGACATATAATCAGAAATTTTAAAAAACCTACAAGAAGTGAATTGAAATAGGAATTTGATGACATTATGATGATTAACACTCAGACAAAGAACACTGAGTCTGTAAGTAAGGAATTGGCTCAATATCCTTTGAATCTATTTCACAGAACTTCAGCACTTTGATTGAGATCAGGCCAACTTTCTTTTGTCAGAGTTCAGTGTGATGCTGTCACTGCTTAATCCGAGTAAAGCTGAAAACGTGACCAAAACTCTACAGCCCTTTTCATCAAGAGTATATACATTTCTTCTTATTTGACATTGAGAACTATACAACCAAGCATTTGCCTTTTTGTTTCAGATCCTAGGAAGCTCAGTCTTAATGGTCTTCAGTAAGTTTAATTTTTATCCCTTTACTATTAACCTAGCTTTAATTCCGGGCTAACGGGTCAGTTTTTTTCCCATTGTATTTTCATTTTAGTCCACATTGAATTTCTTTTAGAAATACATTTAAGTCAATGAGTGCAATGAAACTGATCAATCTGGATAATAGTTACATCCATTCTTAGCTGTGATGGTTTGTGGCTCTACCCATAGATTACATCACAAATTTTTATGAAAATAACCACCACAGCATGAAAGCCATCTTTGTATTTTATTGGTGTAAGATGACTTCTTGCTTTTTCTCAGCTAAGCTAGTTTTTAAAAATAAAATATCCACATCTAGGGTATTTTTAAATAAACTTGTTTTCAGTTTGTTGCCTTTAACATTTTTTAAAATTGCTATATTTGAGTCATTTTGCTCCAGCTCATAGTCTATTGCAAATGGTTTGCATATGGTTTGTGAGAATTCCATGTGAAGCAGTTTTAGCCAGTTTGGAGTTAAAAAAAAAAAAAGAATGATCTAAGAAGTTATATTGCTACAATGACTAAAAGTAATAATACATTATAGAAAATAACAAAATTTATTAAAGTAATATTTATTATGGCAGATAATGGCAGATTCTAGTATTTTTAGAATGCATGCTTGGAAATGTAAATTTCTGTGGTAGAGTACTAGTTATATTGGCATATGTGATTAAAACATTTGATCAATAATTGCTTCCACATTTGCAGTTGTGTTCAAACTACTGCACAATTGCACTCATCTCACATGCTAGCAAAGTAATGCCCCAAATTATCCAAGCTAGGCTTCAACAGTACGCGAACTGTGAACTTCCAGATGCTCAAGCTGGATTTAGAAAAGGCAGAGGAACCAGAGATCAAATTCCCAACAGTCATTGGATTACTGAAAAAGCAAGAGAGTTCCAGAAAAACATCTGCTAAGTCACTTCAGTCGTGTCCGACTCTGTGCGACCCCATAGACGGCAGTCCACCAGGCTCCCCTGTCCCTGGGATTCTCCAGGCAAGAACACTGGATTGGGTTGCCATTTGCCTCTCCAACACAGGAAAGTGAAGAGTGAAAGTGAAGTTGCTCAGTCGTGTCCAACTCTTAGCGACCCCATGGACTGCAGCCTACCAGGCTCCTCCATCCATGGGATTTTCCAGGCAAGAGTACTGGAGTGGGGTGCCATGTCCTTCTCCAAAGAAAAACATCTACTTCTGCTTTATTGACTAGGCCAAAGCCTTTGACTGTGTGGATTACAACAGACTGTGGAAAATTCTTAAAGAGATGGGAATACCAGACCACTTTACCTGCCTTCTGAGAAATGTGTATGCAGATCAAGAAACAACAGTTAGAACTGGACATGGAACAATAGACTGGTTCCAAATTGGGAAAGGGGTATGTCAAGGCTGTATATTATTACCCTGTTTATTTAACTTACATGTCGAGTACATCATGAAAAATGTTGGGCTAGATGAAGCACAAGCTGGAATCAAGATTGCTGGGAGAAATATCAATAACCTCAGGTATGCAGATGACACCACCCTTATGGCAGAAAGCAAAGAAGAACTAAAGAGCCTCTGATGAAAGTGAAAGAGGAGAGTGAAAATGTTTGGCTTAAAGTTCAACATTTGGAAAACTAAGATCATGGCATCTGGTCCCATCACTTCATGGCAAATAGGTGGAGAAACAATGGAAACAATGAAAGACTTTAATTTCTTGGGCTCCAAAATCACTGCAGATGGTGACTGCAGCCTTGAAATTAAAGGATGCTTGCTCCTTGGAAGAAAAGCTATGGCCAACCTAGACAGCATATTAAAAGGCAGAGACATTACTTTGCCAACAAAGGTCCATCTAGTCAAAGCTATGGTTTTTATAGTAGTCATGTATGGATGTGAGAATTAGACTATAAAGAAAGCTGAGCACTGAAGAATTGATGCTTTTGAACTGTGGTTTTGGAGAAGACTCCTGAAAGTCCCTTGGACCGCAAGGAGATCAGACCAATCAATCCTAAAGGAAATCAGTTCTGAATATTCATTGGAAGAAGCTGAAACTCCTACTCTGGCCAACTAATGCAAAGAATTGAGTCATTTGAAAAGACCCTGATGCTGGGAAAGATTGAGGGCAGGAGGGGAAGGGGCCAACAGAGGATGAGATGGTTGGGTGGCATCACTGACTCAATGAACATGAATTTGAGTAAACTCCAGAAGTTGGTGATGGACAGGGAATCCTTGTATGCTGCAGTCCATGGAGTCACAGAGTCAGACATGACTGAGCAACTGCACTGAACTGAACTGACTAATGCAGTTGATAATTTATATCCACTTAGTTGCACAGAGTTGACAAACTCATTATTGAATATTAAAATTAGTAACATGACTTTGAGAGTGAATTGAATTTAATGTGATTCTCTTTTTCTTTGTAATCTTTGATTGGACTTACTGTTAAAGGAACATCAAGGCAAGTGTTTATGTGTTGGTTGTAGTAAATGACATATGTCAGCTGAACCAGTCCTGGGAATGTTTGCCTCTCCTGACTTTTCCTAGTGTGTGTCTTGAGGGGGTGGAATCCTGCAGGCTATGTTCCCCAGGCTCCCATGTCAACAAACTCAGCTAATGGGAGGCTCTTTTGGGAGTTCAAAAGGGTGAAGGGGTGAAGAAGGAAGAATATGCTTTAATCTCTTTGGGCAGTGTTTCTGGTACTGGCTGAATCTCCTCTGTGGTAGTGCCCCTTCTGCCAGGCATGATTGGCTTCTGGGCTCCAGAGGTTTATCTACAGCCAACAGTGTCACAGGGGTTGCTTGCTGTCTATCATCTCTGGACTGCCCCACTGTCCCTAGATTGGATTCTCAGCTTTTCCATCACCTGTGTGATGATTTTTTTGCATTAAATGTTCTCTGTTATAAAAATCTAAAATTGTTTTTGTTTTCCTGGTGGATCTTGACTAAATTCTAAGGTTTAGCATAGAATACACTTAGCAAGAAAGCATTTTTATGTATCAGTATTATTGCAAGTTTATTTTTTATATACACTTAAAATCATCTTAAATGTGTTTTCAATTTGCATCTTGTGTCCTTAGTTCCAGATTCCATCACTTCTGTGTCTTGGAGTAATACTATATTGTGTGCAGACCTAAAAAAGACTTGGGTAAGGAGGGAAATAGCAAGAGGATAGATGAGAAAGAAAGAGTATTAGAAGGACTCAAAGGTAACAGTATTTTTTTTTAATGAATTATAGAATTTAATGGAATTTTAGCATGATTCTTCTTTTCTAAAAATTTTTACATAGTATATTAATTATATTATATTTTGATATTCCATGGGGAAAAATGTGTCATAGCCAACTAACTTTGGGAAACACAGCTTTCATCAAAATGAAATGGCTTTTTAAAAGCAGCATTGCCTCAGGGAATTTAATTTATTATGAATCTCCAAGAGATTATTTTATTCGTGCAACTCATAGCTATCATTGATTTCAAGATACACTCTTTATTTATTCATTCAACAAATATTTATTTACAGCTTAATGTGTTTTAGGCACCGTTACAGGGATTGGTGATAAAAGAGTAAAGAAAGCAGGAAAAAAAAGAAATTTCTGCTTTAAGTTCTCACAGAAAGAGATGGACAACAAACAAATAGATAAGTAAACTCCAGAGTATGTCAGTAGATGATAAGTGCTATGAAAAATAAAAATAATGAAGCAGGGAAGGAGGACTGGGAGTACTGGACAAAGATGAAGAGTCTCATTTTAAAAAGGAGACCAAACCAAAGCCCCATTGAGCAAGAAGGGACGAGTCATGTGGCTGTCAGAGAAGCTTCTAACAAGGATAGCACAAGACTATTGAGCCTCTGGGGCAGAGTGTGCCTGGGATTTCTGAGGAGCAAAGAGAATCCCAGTGTTCAGAAGGCTAGTATATTTTAAGAGACACTATCAATTTGAAAAGAGCTTTGGAGCAAATATTTAAAAGAAAAAGGAAAACAAAAGAAATCTGTTATATTCAGTGTACATACATTTTAAAAATGAACTGAATATAAATAACATATTTATCATCACATGCCACATTTTTTAGTCTTTATTTTTTATTAGTTTGAAGCTAAGGATTTTTTCACATGTGACATCTAAAATCTCTTCTGAATCTCTTACAGCCTGTAGTTGTATAACATCAAGGTGACATGCTGTTTTTCATTATTTTGGCTTATGTTTGTACCTTCATAGAACTAACAATATAATCTAGGCTCACATTGAGAGATTCTTGAATTTTGTTCTGTGTTTTTTATTTAGGTACATTTTTGGTTTCATTTTCCTCCTTAATTGAATTACATATTGCTTGAAGT
This sequence comes from Bos javanicus, assembly GCF_032452875.1. Lineage (NCBI taxonomy): Eukaryota > Metazoa > Chordata > Mammalia > Artiodactyla > Bovidae > Bos > Bos javanicus. Next base: position 90,752,959 of record NC_083868.1, read on the forward strand.
TAAATAGCTTCTCTTCAAAGGCAGTTGGAAACATTTGATATCTAACCTTACAGATATCCTTCAGAAGCTGTGAATCAGTCACACTGATTCTTCCTAGCTTTGAAATGCCTGTGATCTCTTCTGAAATGTTTAGTTATGTTTGCCCCAACAGTCAATGACTGCTACTTCACAAACTACTCCTGTCTGGAAGCTGAAGAATTTCTTTTGACATTGATGGAGAGCTGTGTCTCGTATAGAGAAAATTGAAACATGTGAATGAAAAAATATAATTGATCCCGGAATCCATTTTGCAAGAAACATCCTAGGAACCAGTGTTTTGTGGAATGCACTGAGAAAAACATTGATTACACCAGGTTTTCATTTTTTGGAATTTAAGAAAAAATTTTTATAAATAACACCTGGATATAGTCAGTCAGTCCAATTCTCAGTCATGTCTGATTCTTTGAGACCCCATGGACTGCAGCATGCTAGGCTTCCCTGTTCATTACCAACTCCTGGAGCTTGCTCAAACTCATGTCCATAAAGTCGGTGATGCCACCCAACCATCTCATCCTCTGTTGGCCCCTTCTCCTCCTGCCCTCAATCTTCCCCAGCATCAGGATCTTTTCCAATGAGTCAGTTCTTCATATCAGGTGGCCAAAGGATTCAGCATCCTTCAGTCTCAACATCAGCCCTGATTTCCTTAGGATTGACTAGTTTGATCTCCTTGAAGTCCAAGGGACTCTCAAGACTGTTCTCCAACACCACAGTTCAAAAGCATCAATTCTTTGGCGCTCAGCTTTCTTTATGTTCCAACTCTCACATCCATACATGACTACTGGAAAAACCATAGCTTTGACTAGACGGTCCTTTGTCGGCAAAGTAATGTCTCTGCTTTTTAAAATGCTGTCTAGGTTGGTCATAGCTTTTCTTCCAAGGAGCAAGCATCTTTTAATTTCATGGCATCACCATCTGCAGTGATTTTGGAGCCCAAGAAAATAGTCTGTCACTGTTTCCATTGTTTTCCCATCTATTTGCCATGAAGTGATGGGACCAGGTGCCATGATCTTAGTTTTTTGAATGTTGAGTTTTAAGCCAGCATTTTCGCTCTCCTCTTTTATTTTCATCAAGGGGCTCTTTAGTTCCTCTTTGCTTTCTTCCATAAGGGTGGTGTCATCTGTGTATCTGAGGTTATTGATATTTCTCCTGGCAATATTGAAGCTTGTGCTTCATCCAGCTTGGCATTTCACATGATGAACTCTGCATACAAGTTAAGTAAGCAAGGTGACAATATACAGCCTTGGTGTACTTCTTTCTCAGTTTGGAACCAGTTCATTGTTCCTGGATATAGTATCTTAGTATAAGATATGAGCAATGTAGACATGCGTGTTAATCACTTAGTTGTGTCTGACCCTTTGCCGTCTCATGAACTGTAGCCCACCAGGCTCCTCTGTCCATGGAATTCTCTAGGCAAGAACACTGAAGTCGATAGCCTTTCCCTTCTCCAGGGGATCTTCCTGACCTAGGAATCGAACCTCTGGGTCTCCCACATTGTAGACAGATTCTTTGCTGTCTGAATCACCAGGGATGGCCTAGACATACATAGTACAAAATATAAAAGTCTCTTATGGTTACTAGTCCCATTCCTGGTTCCTGTTCCCAGAGATGGCCTCTGTGACCTGTTGTTTGTTCCTCAGAGGTTCCCTTTCTGCATATCTTGTTATATAGACACACATGTACACATATAAGCAGATGTTCTTAAAAATAAATAAAGAAAATATAAATATGAATATATAATACAAATAAAAATATATCCACATTGCTTCTGAGTAACTTCATCTGCATGTGTATCAGAAGTCATACCATGTCATTGCATTTTGATGTATCTGATTTTTTAGTATGCCATCATATGGATATACAGCATAATTTAACCTTTCTTTCATGAAACAATATTAGATCATTTACATTTGGAGGGGGTGTTATAAACAATGTTTCAGAGAACATTTTTTAATTCTGTCTTCCCATAATGTAGAATTAGGTTGTATTTAAAATATTAGACATTTAGAAGCAGAATTGTTATCTAAAGTACATATGTATTTTTGGATCTGCAAGCCAGGAAGAGAGGGAGGGACCTTACCGAAAACTGAATGTGGTGGCACCTTGATCTTGAACTCCCTTATCTCTAGAACTGTGAGAAATAAATTTTTGTTGTTTAACCCACTCAATTTTTGGTACTTTGTTAGAAGAGTTTGAGCAGACTGGCAACAGCTTAGCTCACAGGGTGACTCAGGGATCCAGGCCAGTTTGATCCTGCTACTTAGCAAATGTGGTTTGCAAGGCCTGCTTGAGTGATTTTTTAGATTAATTATTTTTTTTTAAATGAAGGATAATTGCTTTACAGAATTTTGTGGTTTTCTGTCAAATGTCCACATGAGTCAGCCATAGGTATACATATATTCCCTCCCTTTTGAACTTCCCTCCCATCTCCCTCCCAATCCTACCCTTCTAGGTTGATACAGAGCCCCTGTTCGAGTTTTCTTAGCCATACAGCAAATTCCCTTGGCTATCTATTTTACATATGGTAATGTAAGTTTCCATGTTACGCTTTCCATACATCTCACTCTCTCCTCCCCTCTCCCCATGTCTACAAGTCTATTCTCTATGTCTGTTTCTCTATTGGTGCCCTGTAAGCAATACCATTTTTCTTCAGTACCATTTTTCTAGCTTCCGTATATATGTGTTGGAATACGATATGTATCTTTCTCTTTTTGATTCACTTGACTCTGTATAATAGGTTCTAGATTCATCCACCTCATTAGAACTGACTCAAAGGTGTTCCTTTGTATGGCTAAGTACTATTCCATTGTGCATATGTACCACAACTTCTTTATCCATTTATCTGTTGATGGACATCTAGGTTGCTTCCATGTTCTAGCTATTGTAAATAGTGCTGCAATGAACAATGGGATATACATATCTTTTTCAATTTTTGTTTCCTCAAGGTGTATGCCTAGAGTGGGATTGTTGGGTCATATGGTGGTTTTATTCCTAGTTTTTTAAGGAATCTCCATACCATCTTCCATCATGGCTATATCAATTTACATTCCCACCAACAGTGCAAGAGTGTTCCCTTTTCTCCATACCTTCTCCAGCATTTATTGTTTTGTAGATTTTTTGATGATGGCCATTCTGACTGGTGTGATGTGATATCTCATTGTAGTTTTGATTTACATTTCTCTATTAATGACCGATGCTGGACATCTTTTCATGTGTTTGTCTGCCATCTTTATGTCTTTGGAGAAATGTCTGTTTAGGTCTTTTCCCCATTTTTTGATTGGGTAGTTTGTTTTTCTGTTATTGAGTTGTATAAGCTGCTTGTATAGTTTGAAAATTAATCCTTTGTTAGTTGTTTCATTTGCTATTATTTTCTCAGATTCTGAGGGTTGTCTTTTCACCTTACTTATAGTTTCCTTTGCTGTGCCAAAGCTTTTAAGTATAATCAGGTCCCACTTGTTTACTTTTGTTTTTATTTCCATTACTCTAGGAAGTGGGTCATAGAGGATCTTGCTTTGATTTATGTCATTGAGTGTTCTGCCTATGTTTTCCTCCAAGAGTTTTATAGTTTCTGGTCTTACATTTAGGTCTTTAATCCATGTTGAGCTTATCTTTGTGTATGGTGTTAGGAAGTGTTCTAATTTCATTCTTTTACATGCAGCTGTCTAGTTTTCCCAGCACCATTTATTGAAGAGGCTGTTTTTGCCCCACTGTATATTCTTGCCTCCTTTGTCAAAAATAAGGTACCCATAAGTGCATGGGTTTATTTCTGGGCTTTCTATCTTGTTCCACTGGTCTATATTTCTGTTTTTGTGCCAGTATCATACTGTCTTGATGACTGTAGTTTTGTAGTACAGTCTGAAGTCAGGAAGGTTGATTCCTCCAGCTCCATTCTCCTTTCTCAAGACTGCTTTGGCTATTCAGGGTCTTTTGTGTTTCCATATGAATTGTGAAATTTTTTGTTCTAGTTCTGTGAAAATGCCATTGGTAATTTGATAGGGATCACATTGAATCTGTAGATTGCATTTGGTAGTATAGTCATTTTCACAATATTGATTCTTCATACCCAGAAACATGGAATATCTCTCCATCTGTTTATTTCATCTTTGATTTCTTTCTTTCTTTCTTTGTGGCCCTGGTGATGCAAAGTGTGCAGGGACACAGACTGCCTCCACCGCAGGAGTTATGGCCCTATCAGAGTCTTTTTCTGAGCCTCTTATAGCTGGCAATCAGAAAGCCTCTTTGGCCAGTCTGTCTCCATAGCTCCGCCTGTCCAGGTACTTAGAGGGCTCCCTTGCCTGGGGTCCTTCTCTGTTGTTCAGCACATCAGGCACACAGAGGGATGCCCCTATCTGGGGTCCTACTCTGTAGATTGGCACATCAGGCACTTAAAGGGGCACGCTGGGTAGGGTCCTACTCTGTAGTTCAGTGCATCAAACATTTGATGGGCCAGGCTCTCTATTGTTCAGCTGCTGATGCTGGCGGGTGAGGGGAGAGAGGCCATGGTGATGTCTCCACCCCCTACATGTACTCAGCAGTATTGCCTTGCTTCCATGGCTGCTTGGCTTTCCTCCACAGGCGTCTCTCATCACAATCTCCTCCCTCACATCCACTCGATCTGTCTCTCTGCAATCAACAGCAGCCCTTGCCCTGAGATTGATGCACAATCCTTAAACTCCAGCTCCCAGTCCCTGCGCCTTCCAGAGGACCTGTGACCCTGTCTGGGATATGTATGGCTGTGGCAAGGACTGTCTGATTCTCATTCCATTTAGACTGCCACAGATCAGCTGTTTCACTCTCACTCTTAAATATTTTTCCTCTGACTTAGACAATTGCCCCGATACAGGGATCGGATCCCTGCTTCAGTTCCCCCACCCGCAAAGGGCAGGTGCAGTCCTACTAACACTCCTGTTTTTCCCTTAGTTCCTTCATCCTACTGAGTTTTGTGTGGTTCTATGTATCCTTTTCTGCTGGTAAGGCACTCCTGTCCGCTCTCAGCTGGTGTTCTGCTTGCACTTCTGTGTCTGAAGCTGTATTTCTGATGCATCCGTGGAGAGAGGTGAACTCCATGTCCACCTACTCCTCTGCCATCTTGTTCTCTCCCTGCCTGAGTGTTTTCTTTTTTCCTTTTCAGCCCTAGTTTAATATTTTGTTTTTAATTTTACTTTATTGCTATTTTTTAAATTGAAGTATAGTTGGTCTTCCCAGGTGGTGCTGGTGGTAAAGAATATACCTGTCAATGCAAGAGAGGTGGGTTCAATTTCTGGGTTGGGAAGATTCCCTTGGAGGAGGAAACAGCAACCCACTCCAGTTTTCTTGCCTGGGAAATCTCACGTACAGAGGAGCCTCGTGGACTGCAGTCTGTGGGTTGAAAGAGAGTCAGATATTACTGAGCACATACAAACACACACACACACACACACACACAGTTGGCTTACAATATTTCAGGTGTACAGCAAAGTGATGTGATATTTTCATATATTACACCAAGGTTATTTCAATATTATTGACTGTGCTCCCTGTGCTGTATATTATACTCTCAGTGTGAGGGGAAAATGTGCATGAGTTGTTCTGAGCTGTGTCTGCAGGTGATCTGGATTACTTCTCTAGTGATATCCTTGAGGACCGTTCACAGAGTCATACTGCATCCCCTGGAAGAAGACGTGGATTTAGCAAACTGGCATGCTCTGCCACAGAATACAGATTTATTTTGCTTCTATAAAATGATCATTTATCGAGCAAGCCAACAGTTGGCTTGAAATATCACCTCTACCATAAATTACATTGACATATACACACGATCTGCTGGGGACACTCCTTTCAATTGTTTTTTCCTACATGAGTTTCATGGGGTTTCAATTCATGTACTTATACAAATTTTCATCTCTTAGTTTCCTTTTTTCTAAATGCTTTTGATTATGATCATTTTTTGAATTGTTAAATTTCATGAAGAAGCTTGTTTTGATTAAGAGGACTTTGAATTTATGGAATGATTGGGGAAAATAATTTTAAATTATTGAAACTTTCCATCTCCTTACATATACAGGATTCCAATGTGTGTACCATTCAGAATTTCCTTAAGTTTTCAGAGTGCCAATAGCTATTCTCAATAATAAATATATAGTTTTTATCAATAATTCATTTACCTCTTCTGCCCCTTATTTTTTATATTATGCCTTTACCTTCATTATGTCTATTTTCTACTTTTACTAGATTATTCTTGCATTGTTTTGAATTTATTTTGGTATTTTTCTTCTATCATTGAGTTATATTTCAATATATCTTGTTTGATGATTAATGCAGTTAATTTCATCCTCAGACATTTTCACATTTGGTTGCATTGTCACTCATTATACATTTGTTTATTTTAAAAAACTTTTATTTACCCTTCAACTCAGGAGTTTTTTTCTGTTTAATTCCACTGGATCATATATTGGTTCTTTTGCATATTATCAGAAATATTATTTGTGTCATGGAGATGTATTACAATTTATGTAATTATTAATTATCTATTCTATCATTGTTTATTAATTTTATTTGGAGAAGGAAATAGCAACCCACTCCAGTATTCTTGCTTGGAGAATCCCATGGACAGAGGAGCCTGGTGGCTAGTCTATTCAGTCACAAAGAGTCGGACATGACTAAACACCATTAATTTTATTACTTATTTAGTATAATTATTTTAAAATTTTATTTTATTTAATTAATTTATTAAGATTTTATTAAGATTTTTTGGTGATCTAGCATGTGGTCTTTAAAAAATATTTTATTTGTGTTTTAAAAGATTGGGTATTCTTTTTTGGCTATAAAATAGGGAGTTATTAAATGGGTGTAAATTTTTGTTATTCAAAATGAATACGTTTTAGAGATCTGTTGTGCTTATAGTTAAAAGTGTTGCTTGTACACTTAACACGTCGTGGTAAGCCTAATTTATGTTGAGTATTCTCACTACAACTAAAATAAATAAATTTCTCTAGACATCAGTTATGATTACTTTAAAATATTCTATTCATCTTTAGTCTTATTTTGGACAATTTAACTTGGTAATTTCTGAATTTTATTTAAATCTCTATGACTGTAGATTTGTTTCATTTTTTTCTTGTCCATCCATGAGTATTTTCTTTATCTTTTTAAATGCTGTTCATTAGATGATTAGCAATTCATAACTATTGAATTTTCTATGATTTTACTAGCATGGAAACATAATTTTTAATACTATACATTTTGTATTTTACTTGATAATAATACTAATTAATTAGTGTGACTACATGCTTACTTTTACATGCTTAGTTTTGTTATCATTTTTCTGATATACTTTTTTTTAGCTTCAGTCATTCTGTGTCACTTTGTTTTATCTTGTAACTGATTAACAGCTTAGAAATGGATTTTTTCTAGCCAGTATTACCCTTTGTCTTTTCAAGGGGTAATTTAATCCATTTTTATTTACTCCTATTGTGTTTAAGTTTATTCCATGTCTCTTTTGTTATGATTTCTGGTTCCTGTGCTTTCTTGTTGATAGTGTTTTATCTCTTTCTTGTCCTCTCTTGGACTTGAAAAAAGAAAAACGTTCCTTTTTTTTCTTTTCTTATAGTGGATTTGAGTTACACACCCCTATTCTATTCTTCTGGTGGTCACCTTTGACATTTTAATACATATATTTAAACTTAAAACCTTATATTATGGATGAAAGGGCTGAGGACAGAAAGTATAAATAATTTTTCCCTTGTTACTTTGGTGATAGATGTGGATCAAAAACCTTAATCTCGTTAGGTTCAAAACTATTTTCTTTTCTAAATCTCATCCTTTCCACAATATTTGACAGGATAGATCATACTTTATTATACTTGATTCTCCCTTGAAGTGTCAGCAAATATGTTGGCTAGAAGTGGTCTTATTCTCCTCTCACGATTTCCATCAAAGTACAAACATGATCAGAGGTGGTACATTCTTTATTAGAACAGTACTTTTCCTTTGTCAAAGAAAATTAATCCTATGTGATCATTTATCCAGCTATCTTTTACTGCACAAATGAATAAGATACTATTTTTGTCATAAAGGACTGCACACATAGCCAGTAAGAGTAGACAAACAATTGAATAAAAAAAGTAGTAACCTCAGATGTTTAGTTCAGTTCAGTTCAGTTCAGTTCAGTCACTCAGTCATGTCTGACCCTTTGTGAACCCATGAATCACAGCACGCCAGGCTTCCCTGTCCATCACCAACTCCTGGAGTTCACCCAAACTCATGTTCATCGAGTCAGTAATGCCATCCAGCCATCTCATTCTCTGTCGTCCCCTTCTCCTCCTGCCCTCAATCCCTCCCAACATCAGAGTCTTTTCCAATGAGTCAACTCTTTGCATGAAGTGGCCAAAGTATTGGAGTTTCAGCTTTAGCATCAGTCCTTCCAATGAACACCCAGGGCTGATCTCCTTCAGAATGGACTGGTTGGATATCCTTGCAGTCCAAGGGACTCTCAAGAGTCTTCTCCAACACCACAGTTCAAAAGCATCAATTCTTCGGTGTTTAGCCTTCTTCACAGTCCAACTCTTACATCCATACATGACCACTGGAAAAACCATAGCCTTGACTAGACGGACCTTTGTTGGCAAAGTAATATCTTTGCTTTTGAATATACTATCTAGGTTGGTCATAACTTTCCTTCCAAGGAGTAAGCGTCTTTTAATTTCATGGCTGCAGTCACCATCTGCAGTGATTTTGGAGCCCAGAAAAATAGTCTGACACTGTTTCCACTGTTTCCCCATATATTTCCCATGAAGTGATGGGACCAGATGCCATGATCTTAGCTTTCTGAATGTTGAGCTTTCAGCCAACTTTTTCACTCTCCTCTTTCACTTTCATCAAGATGCTCTTTAGTTCCTTTTCACTTTCTGCTATGGCAGAAGTGTCATCTGCATATCTGAGGTTATTGATATTTCTCCTGTCAATCTTGATTCCAGCTTGTGCTTCTTCCAGCCTAGCGTTTCTCATGATGTCCTCTGCATATAAGGTAAATAAGCAGGGTGACAATTTACAGCCTTGACGTACTCCTTTTCCTATTTGGAACCAGTCTGTTGTTCCATGTCCAATTCTAACTGTTGCTTCCTGACCTGCATACAGATTTCTCAAGAGGCAGGTCAGGTGGTCTGGTATTCCCATGTCTTGAAGAATTTTCCACAGTTTATTGTGATCCACACAGTCAAAGGCTTTGGCATAGTCAATAAAGTGGAAATAGATGTTTTTCTGGAACTCTCTTGCTTTTCTATGATCCAGCGGATGTTGGCAATTTGATCTCTGGTTTCTCTGCCTTTTATAAAACCAGCTTCAACATCTGGAAGTTCACAGTTCACGTGTTGCTGAAGCCTGCTTGGAGGATTTTGAGCATTACTTTACTAGCGTGAGATGAGTGCAATTGTGTGGTAGTTTGAACATTCTTTGGTGTTGCCTTTCTTTGGGATTGGAGTGAAAACTGACCTTTTCCAGTCCTGTGGCCACTGCTGAGTTTTCCAAATTTGCAGGCGTATTGAGTGCAGCACTTTCACAGCATCAGATGTTAAATATGTCTAAAACCTTCTTGATAGTCAGTGTTGTCCATAACACAGCAGCATTGGAAGCTCTGAAAGTTTTATAGAAATAAAGAATCCTGGGCTAGACTTCCTGAATTAGAATCATCTGAAGAAGATTCTAGGTGATTCATATGCACATTATAGTTTGAGAAGCAGAACTACAACTAATTTTATTTTCCTTGCTTCCCAACACCTAAAATGATTGAAAAAAAGAATTGCAGTGAATTCCTCACAGAGTGTACAGGACTTTATGACATATAATGCTGGTCACTCCATGATTCATATTTTTCATTCTTATCTTTTTTCTATTTTTTCATTAAATTTATTGTTTATGAAACTTAGTTGTGTAAAGATACAACTTTCTGGTAAAGATAGAAGATTCATTCTTCAAAGAAATAGCTTTTTGTAATTAAATACTATCCAGTCACAGGGAGATTCATAAGCAGTTTTTCTCTGGGTATTTCTTATTTTTTTTGTCAGTTTTTGGGATAGTGAAGGGATTCATTTGAGCATCACATTTCCAGTGCCTTGCAAGCTAGATGACTTTACATATAAGCTGGAATACCCTCAAGTCCCTCAGCAAAGATACTAACTTAGCAACATTCCATAGTTGACTCTCTAAAAACTGTTTCTTAAGTGGTGTTTTTCCCATAGCTCATGCTTTGAATACAAGGTTGAAGAATATGTTAAATTGACTTCTATGTCATCTTTAATTGAGCATACATTCTCAAGATTATCAAAATGACATAAACCCATGATTGAATATACTTTGATATTTTGAAGTACTCACAGATACTTCAGATTTTTAAAAAATATTGAGTGAGATTTTACATAGCTTAATTACAAATAATAATGAAATGATTTTACACATGCTTTCCTACTCTGTTCCATCTTTCTAGGCTATGCCAAAAAAAGAAATAATCTCATCATGATATTTTCTCTGATCACTGTAGTATTTCTGAATATCTATAGTGAAGTAGATTTGGTTAATTTATAATGACCTCCCTTAACATTTGTTTTTGTTTTTATCTTGAATAGTTATTTAACTTTATTTACATTTCCTTCTTGTCTCTTGTTTACAGAATTTGACTGCAAACTTCTTGAGTACAGGAATATGTTATTGTACCATTTTGCTTTATAGTTAAAGTTCTCTGAATATTTGTTCTAGAACTTCTGTGGCTCTTCACTAACTACTGCTTCTCAGACTTTTTCACTAAAGTATTTATGATGAAGAAAGAATAGAAAATATTATTTCTGAGGACTCAGGGGCCTAAATTAAAGCAGAAAATAGAACTTAACATTTATTTCAAGTATTTTTTTCTGTTCTAAAAACCTGTGCATAGTTTGCATATATCCTTTTCTTTTTGATTTATCTTCATATAAAAATAAAATAAATGTTCTAGGAAAATAAGATATGCTTGGGCCATTGCTTAGCTTTCTTATGGCCATGGCTATAGAAACCAACAGTAAGTTTTTTTCCATTTTAAAATGTACGGGAAACAGAGGGAGTTTAAACTCTTTTCCTAAGGATTCTGCTGCTGCTGCTAAGTCACTTCAGTCATGTCCGACCCTGTGCGACCCCAGAGACGGCAGCCCACCAGTCTCCCCCATCCCTGGGATTCTTCAGGCAAGAACACTGGAGTGGGTTGTCATTTCCTTCTTCAATGCATGACAGTGAAAAGTGAAAGTGAAGTCGCTCAGTCGTGCCCAACTCTTCGTGACCTCATGGGCTGCAGCCTACCAGGCTCCTCTGTCCATGGGATTTTCCAGGCAAGAGTACTGGAGTGGGGTGCCATTGCCTTCTCCATCTTGAGGATTCTAGGCCCCTTATAATCTTGCCTTAGCTCAAAATATTCCTATCTTTTCCTTCTGGTATCTACCTTTGGATGTAGCCAACTCTTATCAGTTTCCTGAGGCTTCCATAATGAAATACCACAAGCTCTGTGCCTTAGAAAAATAGAAATTGAATTTTTCATAGTTCTGGAGGCTAAATGTCTGAATGGAGGAGCTGGCAGGGCACGTTTCCTTTGAAACCCATGGAAGAAGGCTCCTAACTTAATTCTTCCAGCTTCTGGTGGCTCCAGACCTTCCTTGGCCTATAGCAACAGAATTTCAATGTCTGCCTCCATCTTCATATCCTCTTTCCTCTATGCATGTTAGTCTCTATGTCCAAAATTCCCCCTTTTGTATGGACATAAATCATATTGAATTAAAGACCCACCCTAATAAATTTATTTTAATTTAATTACCTCTATAAAGACCCTATTTCCAAATAAAGTCACAATCTGAGGTATTAAGAGCTAGGACTTCAGCTTATCATTTTGGGGGACAGAATTCAATCCATAACATGACCTGAACCACCCTCTTTTCCCACTATATCACATGTGTTTTTCTCTCTAGGTGGAGTTGCCAGATATAGCAAATAGAAATACAAGAGCCTCAGTTAAAGATTAATTTCAGGTAAACAGCAAATAATTTTTATTGTAATTATGTCCTAAATAGTACATGATTCATTCTTATACCAAAGTTTGTTGTTGTTTACTTGAAATCTGAATTTATCTAGCAATCCTGGATTTTATCTAGTGACTTTACTTCCTCAGTTTTTGCTTTCCTTAGTTTGGTTAAATTATCTCTCATAACTGCCAGTCTGATTTTTCCTTTAAGATTTGATTCAAATGCCACCTACTCCAAGAAGTCTTCCTTGATCTTTCCATCTGAAAGTAATCTCTTCCTCTTCCTAAATTGGTGATGGTTTAGTTGGTAAGTCATGTCTGGCTCTTGTGACCCCATGGACTGTAGCCTGCTAGACTCCTCTGTCATGGGATTCTTCAGGCAACAATACTGGAGTGTATTGCCATTTCCTTCTCCAGGGGATCTTCCCGACCCAGGAATCAAATCCAGGTCTCCTGCATTGCAGGCAGATTCTTTACCAACTGAGCTAAGAGGGAATCTTCCTAAACTGACAGAATTTAATCTACACTTTACTTGGGATATTTACCAGTTTTCAGTTCAGTTCAGTTCAATTGCTCAGTCGTGTCTGATTCTTTGAGACCCCATGAATTGCAGCATGCCAGGCCTCCCTGTCCATCACCAACTCCTGGAGTTCACCCAAACTCATGTCCATCGAGTCAGTGATGCCATCCAGCCAACTCATCCTCTGTTGTCCCCTTCTCCTCCTGCCCCCAATCCCTCCCAGCATCAGAGTCTTTTCCAATGAGTCAACTCTTCGCATGAGGTGGTCAAAGTATTGGAGTTTCAGCTTCAGCATCATTCCTTCCAAAGAACACCCAGGACTGATCTCCTTTAGAATGGACTGGTTGGATCTCCTTGCAGTCCAAGGGACTCTCAAGAGTCTTCTCCAACACCACAGTTCAAAAGCATCAATTCTTTGGTGCTCAGCTTTCTTCACAGTCGAATTTTCACATCCATACATGACCACTGGAAAAACCATAGCCTTGACTAGACGGACCTTTGTTGGCAAAGTAATGTCTCTGCTTTTGAATATGCTATCAAGGTTGGTCATAACTTTCCTTCCAAGGAGTAAGCGTCTTTTAATTTCATGGCTGCAATCACCATCTGCAGTGATTTTGGAGCCCAGAAAAATAAAGTCTGACACTGTTTCTACTGTTTCCCCATCTATTTCCCATGAAGTGATGGGACCAGAGGCCATGATCTTAGTTTTCTGAATGTTGAGCTTTAAGCCAACTTTTTCACTCTCCACTTTCACTTTCATCAAGAGGCTTTTTAGTTCCTCTTCACTTTCTGCCATAAGGGTGATGTCATCTGCATATCTGAGGTTATTGAGATTTCTCCCAGCAATCTTGATTCTAGCTTGTGCTTCTTCAAGCCCAGCATTTCTCATGATGTACTCTGCTGCTGCTGTTGCTGCTAGGTCGCTTCAGTCGTGTCCGACTCTGTACGACCCCATAGATGGCAGCCCACCAGGCTCCGCTGTCTCTGGGATTCTCCAGGCAAAAACACTGGAGTGGGTTGCCATTTCCTTCTCCAATGCATGAAAGTGAAAAATGAAAGTGAAGCCATTTAGTCATGTCTGACTCTTAGCGACCCCATGGACTGCAGCCTACCAGGCTCCTCTGTCCATGGGATTTCCCAGGCAAGAGTACTGGAGTGGGGTGCCATTGCCTTCTCCCTGATGTACTCTGCATATAAGTTACATAAGCAGGGTGACAATATACAGCCTTGACGTACTCCTTTTCCTATCTGGAACCAGTTTGTTGTTCCACGTCAAGTTCTAACTGTTGCTTCCTGATCTGCATACAGGTTTTCAAGAGGCAGGTCAGGTGGTCTGGTACGCCCATTTCTTTCAGAATTTTCCACAGTTTATTGTGATCCACGCAGTCAAAGGCATAGTCAATACAAGCTTATTTAAAATTTTCATATATTAACTACTCTACTAAATAGAAATTATTTGGGGGCCAAAATTATGTATGATTGACTTTTCTACCCTCTTTAACATCTAGCTAAGTTCCTTGTAACAATAGGCATGCAGAAGAATAAAAACAGAAGACAAACAAACAAAAAATTCTTGTTCTTATTTGATTTGGCTTGCTGAAGTAAAACAACAGTACCACTTAATAACAGAAATGAGAGAAATACATGCAAACAACCTCTGCCCTTTAGTAGAACTCTCAAGTCTTTAAGAAAATGCTGCCTGTTTTTTAAAGTGCAGCCTCTTCAGCAAACCACTGGTTTGACCTACACTAAAACTTCATCATCAGGCATAGACTTCCCATTTCCTTGATTTATTATAAAGGATTAAAGTGCTCACTGGTATTTACTTTTGATGATTTATGCCTAGATTATATTTACAATCGGTGTGGCAGAAATATTGAAGGGTGTATTCATACCAACATTTTTCAGAAACATCTTGGCTGTTGTGGGTTGGCAGTGCATAATAACAAGAGGGAGAGCCAAACTCATTTTCAATAGCAATAATCCTGTTCTGTACTAATTGCGAGACACAGATACTTTTTATTCATTTTTTCATTTATTCAGCCAACCAACAGGTCATTATTTATTGAGTCAGTTAAAAAGCATGCTTAAGTTTTGAACTGGATAATGTTGTCAAGGTCATTTTTAGCATTGATACTTTTATAATTAAAATCCAGTGGAATTCCTTTCTATTATTCATGCCAAGGGACAGAACAAATACCTTCCTTAAATTGTAATTTAAAATTTTAATATTTAAAAAATGCTATTTCCCCTAAATTGGCAAACTGTCAGTTACTTGTTTATAAATAGGTATAAGCCGTCCCATGCATTTGAAAAAAAAGTAGTTTCTGTTCACAAACGAGGTTGGAAAAGACTGGTTTTAAGGGAATTCTTTATTGTAGAACTTAGATATTTTAATACATACACTTGCTTGTGTATAATAATGTCTAATCTTTGTGTGGTTTAATTATTGATATTCTTTGAGAAACAAAGCCGTCTTGTATTAGGCTTTCATTGTACAAACATATTTAGGAATAAGGCTTGATCTGTATATGTAAATCTATGAAAATTTATTCTACAAAGCTTCTTTTGTTGTAATTGTTATCTGCTAAATGTCAGCTCAGCAAACCTTTGTTTTTTCCTCTAAAATAAATAATAATAAAATGTTTAAGATACACCAAATAATGTGTTAATTGGCATGTCAGCCCAGAGTTCAGTCAGGGAAACAGAAATATTATGAATTTTGTGGAACAAGAAATTTATTGTGAATTTGTAGCTCCTACAGCTTTAGGAGTCATTGGGAAAGGAAGGTCTGCAAGGAGGAGTTAGACGGTCAGAGAAAAATCACTAATAAACCTTCTAAACCTGGGACATTCAGTTACTAGAGTGGGACCAAAAAGTAGCACTGGTAGAGAGGACCATGGAAGGCTGTTTTCTGTGTCTGGGGTCACTATCAGTCAGCAGGATCAGCAGGTGGGAGGGAGAGCTGGACTTGGAGTGAGGGCCGGGGAGGACAAATTGGAATCTGCATGCCGCTTTGCATTTCTGTTTCACACATATAATCCTGATGCCTTTCGAAGTGTAATGGTGGATGCTGTGCTCCTGCCATCCAAATCTCTCACGTACTTTTTTCCCCAGACAACTGTAACAAGAAAATCATCAAGGAAGGGAATGATGGGAAGAGAAGTTCCAACCTACACAAATTGAGACAGAATAAAGCCACCACAATGCAATTTGTGATATTCCTAGTTTCTATCAGAGAAGAATGTTTTGCATCGTGTGTCCTAGTTCTAGTCCTACTCTACCATTAGTGCTGTGTGATTTTGGGCAAGAGACTTATTTTTAGCTTCATTTTCCATATTTTCTCATTTTGAGGGGAAGAGTGCATAGCACATCTCTTTTATTTTCTGCTGATATTTATTTTTCAAAATAATTATTTTTATTATTATTTTTTGCTGTGGTAAAAGTCATATAATATAAAATATACCATTTTAACCATATTTAACCACACTGTTTAGCATCACTAAGTACATTCTCATTGTTGTGCAACTCTCACTATGCATCCATCTCCTGAATTTTTTACCTTCCTTAATTGAAACTCTGTCCCCATTAAGCACTAACTCCTCATTCCCACCCCTCCCCAGGTCCCTGGCATTTAGCAATGTGCTTACTGAATCTATGAATTTGGCTATTCTAGACATCTAGTAGAAGTGGAATCAAACAGCATTTGTCTGCACCTACTGTATACTGGAAAGGAGGATGGTAGGAATCACAGTGGTCAAAGAGTCTGCCTGCCAATGCAGGAGATACAGGCTTGACCTCTGGATCAGGAATATCCGCTGGAGTAGGAAATGGCAACCCCACTCCAGTATTCTTGCTTGAAAAAGTCCATGGACAGAGGACCCTGGAGGGCTGCAGTCTGAGGGGTTGCAAAGAGTCAGACACAACTGAGCAATTAGATAGCTATTAGCTATCTAATAAACTAATAATTAGTTCTTATTATTTCTCAGTAGTTGTGTATATGTATCAATCTCAATCTCCCAATTTATTCTACCCTGCCTATATGGAATCTCAGTCAATTCAGTTCATTCACTCAGTCGTGTCCGACTCTGTGTGACCCCATGGACTGTAGCATGCCAGGCTTCCCTGTCCATTATAAATGCTCAGAGCCTACTCAAACTCATGTCCATCATGTGGGTAATGCCATACAACCATCTCATCCTCTGTTGGCTCCTTCTCCTCCCCACTTCAATCTTTCCCAGCATCAAGGTCTTTTCCAGTGAGTAGGTTCTTCACATCAGTTGACCAAAGTATTGGAGCTTCAGCTTCAGCATCAGTCCTTCCAATGAATATTCAGGACTAATTTCCTTTAGGATTGACTGGTTGGATCTCCTTGCAGTCCAAGGGACTCTCAAAAATCTTCTTCAACATCACAGTTCAAAAGTATCAATTCTTCAGCACTCAGCTTTCTTTATAGTCCAACCCTCACATCCATACACGACTACTGGAAAAACCATAGCTTTGACTAGACAGACCTTTGTTGGTAAAGTAATGTCTCTACTTTTTAATATGCTGTCTAGGTTGGTCATAGCTTCTCTTCCAAGGAGTAAGTGTCTTTTAATTTCATGGCTGCAGTCACCATCTTCAGTGAGTTCAGAGCCCCCCAAAATAAAGTCTGTCACTGTTTCCACTGTTTCCCCATCTATTTGACATGAAGTGATAGGACCAGACGCCATGATCTTAGTTTTCTGAATGTTGAGTTTTAAGCCAACTTTTCATTCTCCTCTTTCACTTGCATCAAGAGGCTCTTTATTTCTTCTTCGCTTTCTGCCATAAGGGTGGCGTCATCTATATGGAATCTAGATGAATCTATATACCAAGCAGAAGTGAGACAAAGACATGCCTGTCAATGTTGAGTTATGAAGAGAATTAGAGGCATCCTCAGCCAACTCCTGTATACAATATGTTAAAATAGTATTTTGTAGAAGCACAATAAAGATATATATAGTCATATTATAGGAATCTAATAAAGCACTAGATACAAGTCTGATAAAATTCATTTACTCTTTCCAGGATAAAAATAAGAACTCTCTAAGTAGACTTTGACTGCATTCTAGAACCATGAAGGCAAGCTTAAAGAAAAGAAGAAAAGTATTCCACTTCAAGCTAGATTTTTTAAACACTTATTTCTCAATGTCATTTGAGAAATTGACAAATTTCTCCCCAAATTATTTATGTTATTGTTTTTCTGAGAAGTTTTTAATGATTGATTTTTCTTCCTTTGCAATTTCCTCAGTGGTAACATTAATTTATGTGTGAATTTAAAAGATTAATAAAGAAAATAGTTTTTACATACTGAAATAAGATTACCTTTTCTGTAACTAAAGGATACATGGATACAGTCAATCTCCTGATCATGTGAATGCTGGGGTTGATTGTTTTGTTGTTGTTCTGTTGCTCAGTCATATTCAACTCTTTGCAACTCTGTGGACTATAATACCTCAGGCTTCTTTGTCCTCCACTATCTCTCAGAGTTTGCTCAAATTCATGTCCACTGAGTTGCTGATGCTATCTAACCATCTCATCCTCTGCCACCCTCTTCTTCTTTTGCATTCAGTCTTTCCCAGCATTAGGGTCTTCATGAATCACAGCCTTCATCGTATAACTCAGTGAAGCTTTGAGCCACCCATGCAAGGCCACCCAGGACGGATGAGTTGTACTTAAGAGTTCTCACAAAATGTGATCCACTGGAGGAGGAGATGGCAACCCTCTGCAGTATTCTTGCTTGGAGAAGCCCATGGGCTGATTGTACTAGGCCATTTTATCCAAGGGACTTGGGTATAATGGGAACAGTTATCTATTAGGGATCCTGGAAGCAATTTCCCATGGGTACTAAGGGACACATGTCTGATGTATTACAGTTGTTGAACATTTACAAAGTGGCTACTATATCCTAGAGACCTTGGACATACTGACAACACAGTTGTTCATAGAAACACAAGCAACAGGCCAGCTCTATCACTGTGCATACATCTATACAGATAATATCAGTAGTAGGAACTGGATTCTATGATAGATTTAGTTGCACAATCTTGTGAGAGCACAGAAGAAAGCCAGGAAAGACAACTTTGAAAAGATGATATCTCAACTGGAGTGACTTTTTTCCTCTTAGTTTTGCCTGTTTGTTAATGTTTAATGAGAGGGAGTTAGCCTGACAAAGAGAAGAGAACAAGAAAAGGAAACTGAGTCACTAGAACATCAAGTGAGCAGAACTGGAAAGAATGGCTCTGTGTTGTACTGTGTGCTGGGCATTGGGCTGTGCCTCTTGTTGAATTCCAGTAAAAATCACAATGGTACTGCTGAAACTATTTGTAGGGCAGAAGTAGAGATGCAGATGAAGAGAATGTACTTGTGGACACAGCAGGGGGAGGAAGAGAAGACAAGTTAAGAGAGTGGCATTGACATATATACACTACCACATGTAAAACAGATAGCTAGTGGGAGGCTGCTGTATAACACAAGCAACTTGGCTTGGTACTCTGGGATGAGGGAGGGGAGTAGGAGGAAGGCTCAAGAGGGAAAGAATATACATACGTATGTTGTTCAGTCACTAAGTCATTTCTGACATTTTTCAGGCCCATGGACTGAAGTATGTCAGGCTTCCCTGTCAATCGCCATGTCCTGGAGTTTACTCAGACTCATGTCCACTGAGTTGATGATGCCATCCAACCATCTCATTCTCTGCCTCCTTTTTCTCCTCTTGCCCTCAATCTCTCCCAGCATCAGGGTCTTTTCCAATGAGTGGACTCTTTGCATCAGGTGGGCAAAATATTGAATCTTTGGTTTCAACATCAGTCTTTCCAATGAGTATTTAGTGTTGATTTCCTTTAGGATTGACTGGTTTGATCCCCTTGTTGTCCAGGGGACTCTCAAGAGTCTTCTCTATCACCACAGTTCAGAAGCATCAATTCTTTGGCACTTAGCCTTCTTTATGGTCCAACTCTCACATCCGTACATGACTACTGGGAAAACCATAGCTTTGACTATGTGGACCTTTGTCAGCAAAGTGATATCTCTGCTTTTTAATATATGTATACTTATAGCTGATTCACAGTATTGTACAGCAGAAACTAACATGCTGTTGTAAAGCAATTATCATCCAATCTAAAACAAATCCATAAATTAGAACTATTATTATGGTTGGTTGTGAACGTCAGATGTGAGGGACTAGGAGGCTAGCATGTTAAGAGGATCCTGGGCTTGGTTTGGTGAAGAAGCTAGGGCTTGTTTTCTGAATGAGGAAATATTGAAAAATGTTGAACCCAAGTTCAACTTAGTCAGATATTTGGACGATGAAGTTGAAATAGGTAAGAGTTGTAAGGATGGGAACCAATTCAAATGTAATAGTAATAACCCAGGCCTACCTTAGGATATAGAAAGCATTTTATGACATATGCTGATTAAAAATATTGGGCTATGGGGAAATCAAATTTAGTGACCTTTTTCAGTATTTAAATAGTTATGGGTCCATATACATGTTAGTTATAACTAAAATTTGATTGTAGTTTCAGGTTTTATTTTTTTTTAAGTTTGATTGCTCAACCTCTGTGTCTTTAAGCTTCCAAGTTGTTGAGGAGGCATAATTTATGTCACCAATGGTATAAATAGCCAACCCTTCTCTTTTGTGCTCCTTCTTCATTATTAAAAGAAGATAATAAGGCAACAATCCACACAGCTAAAATTTTTGTTTTGTTTCCTGTAGTTACAAGTGGCCATGTGACATAAATCTATCTAATGAGATACAAGTGGGAGCCTCTTGGGGATTCTGGGAAGATTTTGTTAGTTTGATAAATCTATTACACTTAGTTTCCTGCTACAAAGCAGCTGCAATGGCCAGATAAACAGGGAGAGGCATTTTGTGACCACACATCAGAAGTAATAAAACAGGAATGTTGAGAAAGACTGATACTTGAACGTCTTTACCAGTGCTGAGTTGCCAAACCCAGGTCTCTTGTTATTTGAGAAGAAAAATCCTTTTTCCTGGTTAAAACACTGTTTTATGGTTTTTACTGTATAGAGATGAATGTGTCAGATTTCTTGTTTTCGATTGTATCACCTTCCCCAAAAGGCAATCTCGGAAGAAGCAGGGTTGGAAAGAAATGGCAGCATAAGTTATCTCCTAAGCTTATCCATTCGACTCATCTTGAAATTCTCCAAGCAACTGAATATTCTTTAGCTACAAGAGTAACACTCCATGAAATGTACAAACATTTGTTTTTTTCGGTAGGTGAAATCTTTCAGCAACTTTTCTCACTGGTTCAGTTCAGTTCAGTTCAGTCACTCAGTTGTGTCCAACTCTTTCTGACCCCATGAATTGCAGCATGCCAGGCCTCCCTGTCCAAGACCACCCGGAGTCCACCCAAACCCATGCCAATTGTGTTGATCATGCCATCCAACCATCTCATCCTCTGTTGTCCCCTTCTCCTGCCTTCAATCTTTCCCAGCACCAGGGTCTTTTCAAATGAGTCAGCTCTCTGCATAAGGTGGCCAAAGTATTGGAGTTTCAGCTTCAACATCAGTCCCTCCAGTGAAGACCCAGAACTGATCTTCTTTAGGATGAACTGGTTGTTGAATCTCCTTGCAGTCCAAGGGACTCTCAAGAGTCTTCTCCAATACCACAGTTCGAAAGCATCAATTCTTCGGTGCTCAGATTTCTTTGTAGTCCAACTCTCACATCCATACATGACTACTGGAAAAACCATAGTCTTGACTAGCCAGACCTTTGTTGGCAAAGGAATGTCTGTTTTTTAATATGCTGTCTAGGTTGGTCATAAATTTCCTTCCAAGGAGCAAATGTCTTTTAATTTCATGGCTACAATCACCATCTGCAGTGATTTTGGAGCCCAGAAAAATAAAGTCAGCCACTGTTTCCACTGTTTCACCATCTATTTGCCATGAAGTGATGGGACCGGATGCCATGATCTTAGTTTTCTGAATGTTGAGCTTTAAGCCAACTTTTTCACTCTCCTCTTCCACTTTCATCAAGAGGCTCTTTAGTTCTTAGTCACTTTCTGCCGTAAGGATGATGTCATTTGTATATCTGAGGTTATTGATATTTCTCCTGTAATCTTGATTCCAGCTTGTGCTTCTTCCAGCCCAGTGTTTCTCACGATGTACTCTGCATATAAGTTAAATAAGCAGGGTGACAATATACAGCCTTGCTGCTGCTGCTGCTGCTAAGTCGCTTCAGTCGTGTCCGACTCTGTGCGACCCCATAGACGGTAGCCCACCAGGCTCCCCGCTCCCTGGGATTCTTCAGGCAAGAACACTGGGGTGGGTTGCCATTTCCTTCTCCAAAGCATGAAAGTGAGAAGTGAAAGTGAAGCCGCTCAGTCATGTCCGACTCTTACCGACTCCATGGACTGCAGCCCACCAGGCTCCTGCATCCATGGGATTTTCCAGGAAAGAGTACTGGAGTGGGGTACCATTGCCTTCTCTGATATACAGCCTTGATGTACTCCTTTTCCTATTTGGAACCTGTCTGTTGTTCCATGTCCAGTTCTAACTGTTGCTTCCTGATCTGTACACAGGTTTCTCAAGAGGCAGGTCAGGTAGTCTAGTATTCCCATCTCTTTCAGAATTATCCACAGTTTATTGTGATCCACACAGTCAAAGGTTTTGACTGAGTTAATAAAGCAGAAATAGATGTTTCTCTGGAACTCTCTTGCTTTTCGATAATCCAGTGGATGTTGGCAATTTAATCTCTGGTTCCTCTGCCTTTTCTAAAACCAGCTTCAACATCTGGAAGTTCATGGTTCACATATTGCTGAAGCCTGTTTGAAGAATTTTGAGCATTACTTTACTGGCGTGTGAGATGAGTGCAATTGTCTGGTAGTTTGAGCATTCTTTGGCATTGCCTTTCTTTGGGATTGGAATGAAAACTGACCTTTTCCAATCCTATGGCCACTGCTGAGTTATCCAAATTTGCTGACATATTGAGTGCAGCACTTTCACAGCAACATCTTTTAGCTTTGATGGTAGTGATGCTTCCTAAGGCCCACCTGACTTCACATTCCAGGATGTCTGGCTCTAGGTGAGTGTGAGTGATCACACCTTCATGATTATCTGGGTTGTGAAGATCTTTTTTGTACAGTTCTTCTGTGTATTCTTGCCACCTCTTCTTAATATCTTCTGCTTCTGTTAGGTCCATACCATTTTTGTCCTTTATTGAGCCCATCTATGCATGAAATGTTCCCTTGGTATCTCTAATTTTCTTGAAGAGATCTCTAGTCTTTCCTATTCTGTTGTTTTCCTCTATTTCTTTGAACTGATCTCTGAGGAAGGCTTTCTTATCTCTCCTTGCTATTCTTTGGAACTCTGCATTCAAATGTGTATATCTTTCCTTTTCTCCTTTGCTTTTCACTTCTCTTCTTTTCACAGCTATTTGTAAGGCTTCCTGAGACAGCCATTTTGCTTTTTTGCTTTACTTTTTCTTGGGGATTGTCTTGCTCCCTGTCTCCTGTACAATGTCATGAACCTCTGTCAATAGTTCATCAGGCACTCTGTCTATCAAATCTAGTCCCTTAAATCTATTTCTCACTTCCACTGTAGTGTCATAAGGGATTTGATTTAGGTCATACCTGAATGGTTCTCACTGGTAGATTATAATATGTTGTTTAGTTGCTAAGTCATGTCTGACTCTTTGCAACCCTGTGGACTGTAGCCCATCAGCCTCCTCTTTCCGTGGGATTTCCCAGGCAGGAATACTGGAGTGGATTGCCATTCCCTTCTCCAAGAAATTTTCCTGACCCAAGGATCAAACCTGTGTCTCCTGCATTGGCAGGCATATTCTTTACCACTGAGCCACCTGGGAAGTTGGATTGAAATAAGAAGGTATGAAGAGCTTTTGGCTCGCTTGGTGAATTTATGCTTAACATAAAGAAGAAATGAGTTATGGAAGCAGCTTGGAAAAAAGGGCCAAAAATAATGAAAACATCCACTGGACAAAACTGAATTCTACTATCTAGTCAGGATGCTGTCAAAAGATACACTGGTAGGTAATGTGAAGAATGAGATAAAAAATGTAGCCTATCATTCTTGAGCTGAAAAGAATACACTTCAGGCAAGTAGTTGACAAGCAATTATCTCACACAATTTCCTTAAAAGACCTTGGGGCATGGACCTTCTTTAAATATCATTTAAAATTTTTTATTCAGTTTTATTTCAGCAGCACTTTTAAACGTTATTTTGTTGGTCACAAACAAGAAAACATCACCAATGGTTTAGGTCCAAATTGAAACCTGCTCTTTGTCGTTGATTAGAACATTCTGCCCTCAGTAGTAAAAGTATTTGCAAAACTGCTAAAGAGAACTCAATAAGCATACACTTAAGCAACTTGAACTAAAAAACAAAGGTAAATGGGACCTTTTCAACAAATGATATGGGGACAACTGGACATTATATGGAAAAAAAAATCTAAACTTTTACCTTATACCTTTCAATAAAATCAATGAAAAATGGATCACAGATCTGGGTGTAAAATATAAAACTCTAAAACTTCTAGATGATAAAATAGGGTAAAATCTAGGTGATCTTGGGTTTGGCAATGAGTTTTTAAATAAACCACCAAAAGCATAATCCATGAAAGGGAAAAATTAGGTTGGATTTTATTCTAGTTAAAAACTGCTGTGCAAAATACACTTTGAAGACGCTAATGATCACTTTGTAGTATATGTTAATGCTACATTATAATGTTGTACACCCAAGACTTAAATAACCAAAAATAAAATTAAATTGAAGACAAAAATATATTGTGAAGAGATTGAAAGTATCAGCCACAGACTGGTAGAACACATTTGCGAAGCACATACTCAAGGATTTGTTTCCAAAATATACAAAGAAATTTTAAAACTCAATGTTAAGAAAATGAACAGCCTAATCATAAAATAGGCAAAAAGCTGAACAGACATCTCAAGAAAGAATATCTACAAATGGCAAATAAGCATATGAAAGTAAGTTTAGTATCATATGTCATAAAGGAATTGCAAATTAAAATGAGGATATCAATACACACCTGTTAGAATGGCTAAAATCCAAACAACTCACATTAGCAAATGTTGGCAAGAATGTGTAGCTTTGGGGACTCCCAGTTGTTGATGCTGGGAATGAAAAATGACATAGCCATATTGAGAAACAGTTTGGCAGTTTCTTACAAAGCTAGACATAGTCTTACTGTATGATCCAGGAATCATGTTCCTAAGTACTTACCCATTTAATTTGAAAACTTATATCCACATAAAATCCTGTGCACAAATGCTTATAGCAGACATTTGTAATTACTCAAGCTAGAATCAATCAAGGTGAATGGAAAAACTGTGGCACATATATACATACAATGGAGCATTATTCACTAATAGAAAAAGAAATGAATTATCAAACCATGAAAATACAGGAGAGAAACTTAAATGAGTCTTGCTGAGTGAATGAAGACAACCTGAAAGTCTACTTAGTGTATGTTTCCAATTCTATGACATTGTGCAAAGAGCAAAGCTAGCTGTTCAATTTTTCTATAAATTTAAAACTGGTCAGTAAAATAAAGGGTCTATTAATTTTAAAATCTTACCTTTGAATTACTTACAGTGATCTACTGTAATTAGCTCCAGAAATTGTCAACAGATTAATTTTAAAAGGAAAGAAACAGTATCCACCTTAGGCTATATTTCTTTTATTATACTGATAAATACAACAAATCTTAAGAGGAAATATTATCCTAATTTCTATTTAAAAAAGACACTGAATTTTAAAAATTCTGCAAGTTGCTTGATATCACATGATGAAGAACTGTTGGAGCTAGGCCCAAATCCACTTCCTTCTTATGATGAATCCCAAAGCTGTCCAAACCCACCATAGTTATATACTTGGGCTCTGGAATGAGCAGACTGCTTCACATCCCAGCCCAGCCATTTCCCAGCTAGTTAACCCTAGGCAAACTCCTTATGTCTATAAACCTCACTTTTCTTAATCTCAAAATAACATAAGAGAATTCTGTTTGATGAGATTATTATTGGAAATAAAATGCTTTTCCTAAAGTCTGTAACATGATAACCAGTATAAAGCTCTCTCCTATCACCATCATCACCATCGTCTTTGCCAGTGGCAGAGGGTGACTTGATTTGTGCAAGTACACACAAGATGAGCAAGTATATAAAAGAGCCCACGGTTCCAAAGCAGAGAATTAATTTTTGCAAGGGAAAGAGGTGCAAAACTAGCATGTAGCTGGGATCATGCTATTCTTCTTCTTCTTTTTTCCTTCAGTATCTTTATGTGGGTAAAGTAGATTAAAACAAAACCAGGACTCTAGGTTCATCCACCTTGTTAGAACGGACACTGTATATTAATGCATATATATGGAACCTAGAGAGATGGTACTGATGAAATATAGACACGGCTGGGAGGTAGGAAGGAGAGCATGGGACCTATGGAGAGTGTAACATGGAGACTTATGTTACCATATGTAAACTAGAGAGCCAATGGGAATTTGCTGTCTGACTCATGCAACTCAAACCTGGGCTCTGTAACAATCTAGAGGGGTGGGATGGGGCTGGAGGTGGGAGGGAGGTTCAAGAGGGAGGGAACATATGTATACTTATGGCTGATTTGTGTCGATGTTTGGCGAAAAGCAACACAATTCTGTAAAGAAATTGTCCTTCAATTAAAAAATAAATAAATTTAAACAAAGACAAAAAAACAGGGCTATTACCTTAGCAATTAACAGGGAAGCAAATCATAAAAGTACAGGTCTAGGTTAGATATGAAACCAGAAAAGGTTCTTTTCCTACTTGACTCTGGTGTTAAGTGGATGTCATGGGGAAGAATCATGCGAATGTCTTTTCTTCTGGGGTTTTAAAGCAGAAACTATTATAAATGCCTCCCCACCTTGCTATGTAACTAGAAGTTTGGCTTTCTAGAATAATGATACATGCATACTCAGTTTCTAAGTCATGTTAGACTCTTTGTGACCCCATGGACTGTAGCCTGCCAGGGTCCTCTGTCCTTCGGATTACTTAGGCAAGAATTCTAAAGTGCATTGTCATTTGCTTCTCCAGGGGATCTTCCTGACCTAGGGATTGAACATGCATCTCCTCCATTGCAGGTGGTTTCTTTACCACTGAGCCACCTGGGAAGCCCCATACAGCAATGATAAAATGGAGTTAAATTTCCAAGACATTTCAAATGCTTAAAAGGGAAAATATATTTAAAGTGAACTTTCTAGAGTAGGCTACCACTTAAACCCACCTTGATATATGGACTAAAGCTATGACACAATGGCTGGCAAATAGTAGATGTACCATCAACATTGAATGAATGAACGACTAGCTCCTCCACCCCTACCCAAATAGTGTTGATTTTCCTGGTGTGCCTCTCTTCTGGGAGAATCTGAGGATAACTGCAAAGTTTTGGAAGCCTCAGTGGGTTATAGAATCACTCCATGTATGTGTGACCTTAAAGCAAAATCTCTATAAAGAGGACAGGTTGATGGCTATCTTCTCTGGACCAATGAAATTATTTTCTTCTTTCAATTATTTTTTCTAACTCCTATAGTTAAGATTTTTAAAATGAGTGGAAGCCCAGGTAGGAGAAATTGAGCCAGGCTCTTCATTTGGATCCTGTTATGAACTGAATATGTACATCACCTCTAAGTTCATACTTTGAAGCCCTAATCCCCAATGTGATAATATTTGAAGGTATAGTTTTTAAGAGATAATTAGGTTTAGATTAAGTCATGAGAGTGGGGCCTCAATGAAGGGATTAGTGACCTTATAGGAAGAGGAAGGGAAAGCAGGGCTTTTTCCGCCCCCTGACATGTGAAAACACAGTGAGAAGGTAGCCATCTGTGCATGAGGAGAGCTCTCCCCAGAACCTGACCATGTTGGCACCCCGCTCTCAGTTTCCAGCTTCACAACCTGTGAGAAAATAGACTTCTATTGCTTAAACCACCCACTGAGTCTAGGGTGTTTTGTTATGCTAGCCCACGCAGATGCAGGCAGTCTCTTTGGACTTAGTGATTGGCAGCGTATAACCAGGAGAAGGTAAAAGAAGAAACAGCACCTGGAGTGTGTGAATCTTGTTTTAATTAACAACACAAACTGTATGATACCATAATGATCCAACTGAGCTAACCAGAGTTGTACAGAGTAACCAGAGAAAAAGGTTCCCAGAGGTTTGTGCTATCAGCTATGTATTGTGAGACTTTAAAGCTCATTGATTTGTCTTGTTTTTCAGATCACTGTTAAAGTGATATAATTTTACTAAGATAATATATATCATTTTTCATCAATTGTGAAACATGTTGTTCATATTTTTCTATATCTGAAACTAGAATGTGTTTTACAATCAATGTTTTCTTATCATATTTTCTTTTTGTTTAATGACTCAATACTGTATCTTACAGTTGAGCCTTTAAGATTTGATGAAGTATGATGTGAAGAACATTAGAGAACTTTCACTACATTCTCATGTGATTATTTCTTTATTCATTCAGTAAAATGTATTTACTTAACCAATAGGATTCTCGTTCCATCTATACTTGGTGCTGGGGTTAAAGGTGAATCAGACCCCTGTCTTCAAAGAACTCATTGCTGACAAGGCAGATTTGCACACAAATAAAAAGGTGAAAAGTCTGAAATAAGACAGTCATAGTGAGGATGAGAAAGATCCAATAAATATAGAAACTAGTAAGGAGGTAGAATTGAGAAGGAGCTGGTAATGTTTGGCTAATGATATAGATTTTTAAGATAGAGAATACAAAAGGAAAACAGGTTTTGATAGGAAACCCAATAAATTTTGATACTTATCCAACATATAGAAATTGATGTGAAGGACTGGACTTAAGGTAAGAGTCCCGGGATAGTCATTTGGATGTTTGAGTTGTCAGTGTGTAGTTGGCATGGGTGTTCATGAGATTGCTTAGAATAAACATATAGAGTAAGAAAGAGCCAAGGATAGAACATTAGGGGTACATCAGGACAGGAGTGATCAGAGAAGGAGGGAATCTGGATGCAATAGCTCACAGGAAGCTACAGAGGAGACCTACAGGAGCGAGCATACGTTGCTGTAAGAGGAGTTGAATGAGATGAGTCTGCAGAGTCTTAGATGTGAAAATTTAAATGACAGTCGATGTTATCATTAAAAGCATTCTCTGAACCAATATTTAATATTGTTTTCTTGGTTTTAAGCTAAAGCAATGATTGAAAAATAACCACGTTGAAATATGTTTTCGTCTGTTGCAAACTCCTGAGGAAAACTTTGTTTCGTATGTTAGAGAATGTGTCTTGTACAGTCCTGTCAAATTGAATTCCTTCAAGCTTTAGTGTAAGAAAAGTTTTTGTCATCTGCAGAATTATTACATTTCCTTAATCAGACATGAGAATATGTGATCCATTATTTCACTTTTTCTCTTGGCTGCCAGGAAGATCAGAGCTAAAAGAAGTGCTCAATCTTAGTGATCTTCTTGTCTCATATTCTGTGTAGAATAATATCTGCTCCTTTGGCTATCTCTTTCCTGATTGCTTTTTGCCTTCATCTTTTATGTTCTTGTGTTTATTAAAAGGAATTGAAAGCATACTTTAGAAAGATGGGGAGTCTAAATTATAAATACCTAAAAATAAAACATCACCATCATGATGTATTTTAGAATTCATTTGATATTTCTACTGAAACAAAGTCTAGGGCATGAATTAGTAGTTAATATTAATGTGTAGAAATGAATGCTTGGATTGTTAGTCTCTCTTTGTGTGATCTGTGACAGCAGCTCTTTATTCAAACTATTTGAAGAGTTGAACTCATATCATTAATGATTCAGGTGCACTAATCAAATAATAAACCCTAAATCCACATTGATTTCAATCTCTATTCAGGACACTAGGGAAAATAATCAGTGTTTGCCAAAGGAATGAGGAAAATTGGAAACGAAATAAACGTTATTTTTAAAACCCCTTTGGAATATATTAGTTGGGGAGAAAATTTGACAGCTATTTTAAAGGTAATTGACAGCATCTCTTAAAAAACATCATATTCCTTTCTAATATGACAATTATGCCATAACATATTTAGAACTTTTAGTATTGAACATAGTATGTTTCTAATTGCTTTCAGTGTTGCTTAAATTTATCTTATTGGTGATTAGCAAGAATTCTAAGTACCCTAATTTCTACAGAGTTTTGCAGAGTACGTTCTAGGTGGTTGTGATCAGTTTTCAATGGCCTTTAACAAAAATCTGATAGGAAGAAAGGATAGCCTAATAATCATTAAAGTCATAGCTATAAATTTTAAGAAGTTACAAGATGGCCGGTACTATGCAAACAATCTTATATGCCTTAATTCATTACACAAGAATTATTATTATCACTGTTTTTCATGAGGAAACTGAGGCTTTGAAAGACCACCCAAAGTGCCAGACTTAGGATTTAAACTTACAGTTTTAACCTTTATATTCTATCGACCTGGAATTCATTCTTCTGACAATTTTTCTTCAAGTTTTGTCTACCTTACCTTTTAAAGATTTATTACATCCATTCTATAATCTTTGTCAATATTCATTCCTAGTTCAGACTGTCTGGTTTATTCCTGAACTATTGCAAAAGCCTCAAAATTAGAGATTTTCACCATATAAAGTGAAGAGGGTACTGTATTCTTTCCTCAAAAACCAACTATAAAACTATAGAAAATTATCAAAATCAACAAGTCAGAGCCCGGAAATTGATAATGATTTAAAACAAGCTGAGAAGCACTGGTTAGAAAGTTAACTTTCAAATAAAGAAACTGGGAATTCAAAGAATTCTTACCTGAAGCTGCATCCACTTTGATAATAAACAGCAAAATGGCAGACATACATCCAACCATACCAACAATTACCTAAAGTGTAAGTAGACTGAGCACTCAAACCAAATGTCAGCATCGTCAGACTGAAAACAAAGAGAGTGAGATTCAACTCTATGCTCCTCACAAAAAACACACTGTAGATTCAGACTCAATTAAATTGAAAGCAAAAGGATGGAAGAAATACACTATGCAAACAATAACCATCAAGAATCTGAAATGACTACATTACTATCAGGCAAAATTGACTTTAAGATAGATATATTACGGGAGACAAAGAGGAATATTTCATAGTGATAAAAAGGTCAATTTTTCAAGAAGATAATGAGAGTACTCCTAAATATATAATACAAAAACCAGCAGAAGTGAAAGGAGAAATAGACATTTGAACAATAACAAGAGACTTTTACATTCCACTCTCAAAAACTGATACACAAACTAGACAGAATGTCAGCAAAGATATAGAAAACCTAACAATGCTAACTACCACCTTGACCTAACTGACATTTATGAAACACTCCAATCAATAAACATTGAATACATGTTCTTTTCAAATGCACATGGTGAATTGTCAGGGTTTAGACAATGTGTTGGACCATAAAACAAATATCAGTGAGTTTAAGAGGACCAAAGTCATACAAACTATTTTCTCTGAACACAGGAGAATTAACTTAGAAATGAACCAAGTCCTACACACCATCCCAAAGGGTACAGAATTCCAGTTCACTAGATTTTAAACCTTGTTCACCTGTAATTTATACGTGGTGGTTAGCATCTCTAAAATATTTAGACTGCCACTCTTATCAATTGAACATTGCTGAATCTACTATTAACACCCAGTATGAAAAATAACAGATTAATCTAATTGATTAAGTCATAAAATATTTACTGAATGCCTACTCTGTGTCAGGGACTATTTTTATTGTTGAGGATACTTTAGTAAACATGAACAAACTTCAAAGAAATTCCTGCTATCACTTAACTTGTACTTTACAGGAAAATTAAAAAAAAAAGTAGAATAAATAAATATGCAAATTTAATGTGTATTTGAGAGCAATTTTATTGAGCAGATGATATTGAGGAAAAGGTTAGAGAGCTGAGTCATGTAAATGTTAGGAAGAAAGGCACTCCAGGTAGAAAATTCCTAGAAATAATGCCAAACCAGTAGCAATGTGACCCCTAGAATCTACATTATACCTCTTAACTATAATTTTTCACTAAAAGGTACCAGGTTACCTCAGAGAAGTGATTCATTGCAAGTCTGGGATAGAAACTGTTCAAAATCAGCCTGTGAACATTGTAGTTGTTTAGTCATTAAGCTGTGCCTGACTCTTTGTGATCCCATGGACTGTATGTAGCCTGCTAAGCACCTCTCCCCAGGCAAGAGTATTGAAGTGTGTTGCCATTTCCTTCTATAGGGAATATTCCTGACTCAGGGGTCGAACCCATGTCTCTTGCATTGGTGGGTGGATTCTTTACCCCTGAACCACCTGGGGAAGCTCCTGGGGACATTAGGTTATATTAGAAAGCAGGGACTCTATCAAAGACAATTGAAGTCTTACAAACAGACATAGGCCATATTGATGGGGCTCACACTAGCCAACAGTGGGAAAATTTTAGTATCAGAATACTAATACTCAAAACATTAAAACACATCAATTACATAAATATCTATGAGTTCATAATGATGCAAAGAGAAAACTCACCATCACTACTGAATATTTTTAGAGTACCAATTCATTATTTTGAAAACTGATAGCTGTCTGAATGGTACTTTAGAAATAAAAAGTTAATAGTTTTTTGTGTAGAATAACTAAACATTAACTGCAGTGTCATAAAATCAACATTATTGAATGGTTCTAGGCATTTATCATGAAAGCGCCTAAAACCATTAAATGACAGATTGATGAGAAACTTGTTACAGGAAGATTAGGATAACATCAGTTGAACCCGCTGATCAGTCTTTACATCACCAGAAGAATCAATCAGTTTGTATGCACTTTCTGAATACAAAAAGCATCCACTTTGTCTTCTAGGAAAGACAAAATACAGCCACCTATGTAGTAATCTCTAGGAAAGAATTAAAATTATTGAAGCCTTTAGAATATACTTACTGATTTACATGAAATACAGGACGTGAATACATAACATGGATGCTATAATCCAAATCCATAATATAGGAATTTTGAGTGGACAGATGCTTTGTTTTCTTCAACAAATAAATGACATTAATATAAAAATTGGGTGATAGGTGAAAATGTTTTCCATTTAAAGAAATTCAATAGTCATATCAACCGAATGCAACGTGAGGAACTTATTTGAATTCTAACTCCAATTAGCCAACTCTAAAATGATGTTTTTGATATAACAAGAAAAGTAAGTTCACAATCTGTGTATGAGATATTGCTAAGGAGTTAACACAAGCTTTGTTTGGTGTAAGGCATTTTTCATTAGTGATAATACTGAAGCATGTAGAAGTAAAATATACAATAACATAAATTTGCTTTAAAACAAAAGTGATGGGTATATATAAAAGTGTTAATTGTTGAAGCTAGATGGCAAGTATGTGAGGGTCATTATGCTGCTCTGTCTACTACAGGTATGTTTAGAAATATTTATAATAAGTTAAAAGAATGGATTTAGGCTTTGATTACTAAATTTTCTTCAAAGGGAACTAGTAAATACTCTTGGCAGCTAAAATTATTATAGTGTTAAAAATTCCTGGTCTGTCTTTTAATGCTCCCATGCCTGGCCATACCCATTGGCCATTAAAAAACCAGCAAGTGAAGATAATGGCCATCATCACTGTATCCTAAGCACTTTATGCTCAATAGTTTATTTTAATCTTTAAACATTGCTGAGAGTTAATGTGGCAGAGATGACTGGTTGGCATCAGTAGTCCTGTTCCCATTTCAGAGTATAGATTCAAGTGGGGAAGCAGCTGCCTCTGGACCACATTTCTAGTCCCTTTTGCATCTGGGCGTGACCATGTGACTGGTTCATACCATTGTGATTTTAATGAGTGTAATGAGTATCTGCGGGCGTAGGGGGTTAAATATTACTGCACAGTGCTCAAAGTTTTCTTTTCCATTCACCTGTTTCCTCCTCATTGGTGTTGGGATGATACCAGGGAAATCTTGAAGACAGGGGATGGTGGAATCACAAGATGAAATCAGCCAATGTCTTTGAGTCACTGGTGGAAGGAAGTTGCCTTAAAGATCTTTCCAATCAGGAAGGTTACATTGAAATTTGTGTTAGCAAGAAATATACTTTTTGTGCCAAGCCACTGATATTTTGGGGTTGTTTGTTACAGCACATTACCTTTCCTGACTTACACAGTTGTATATTATCATCCCTATTTTTAGATAAGGAAACCAAGCTGAGAAATGTTGGATAACTTGTGTAGAGATCAACAGTTAGAGAAGACCAGATCCAGGACCTGAACTTTGGTTTTCTAATCCTTAAGGATATGCTCTTGACTGTGGCATACCAAAATATTCCATGGAACAGAAACTTTCCGATAGATGCTCTGTGACTTGTACTCCAGCAGCCTTATTACTCCTTATATCTCAAGTACCGGCTTTAGAGTCTGGATCACTATTCAGAATCTTTCTTAGTCTTCAAACTGAGGCGTCCTTGAATCTCATCCTTCTATTGTTTTGGTTTGTTACTTTTTACTATGGCCTGACCTGCATCTTAAAAATGATTTGGCCAGGAAGACTCCCACCCTTAAAGACTCCCACCCTTACGAACTTGAGTTTCTGGTTATTTATTAAGCAAAGGCTTTGTCTCTGGAAAAGTTCCCCAGGGAAAACACAATGCCATGAACTGGCTATTTTATAAACACCTGCTTAGCCTAGTTAGTCTTAATATTTTTGAGACCAGTCATTCTCAAAGGATAGTCCCAGGAATAGCAACATATGTGTCATATACCTATTAAAAATACAGATTCTTGAAGCACAGGCCAGAGTTACTGAATCAGAAACTCAAGGGATCGGTCCCAGAAATTTGTCTTTCAACAAGATACCCAGGGGATTATGATATATGCTACAATTAGAAAACTGTCAATTCACCCTTCCACTTTAAAATTCTGCTCAGAATTAAACAAAGAAACAAAAAAAATACGTTTTTCCTTCAAAATTTCTACTGTTAAATACTATCTTTCAAAGGACTTTGAGAAAGTTTCTAAATATCTTTGTCAACATATGGGCATTATAGTTTGCCTACCTATATACCTATAGTTAAACTAGGAATCCTCTTACAACTATTTAAAATTTGTCCTACTTTCTTTCTTCTCTAAACTCTTTTTCATTTTTGCAGATTTTCCCCCCATCTAATTTTCTCCTTCTGTCATTTTTTATGCTGTTGTTGCCGCTTCTCCATGAATTCCTTTTGGCTTTGCTCTATCTATTTGCACTAAATTCAGACTCAATTTTGCTCCATTTATTTAACTTTCACTCTCTGCTCTCTACTTTTATTTTCATTTGATGCTCCATAAAGGATGCACATTACAGGGTTACCAAGGGCAAACCTTGTTTCCTAAGGACAAACCTCCAATTATCGACTTAAGTAAGTGGTCCCAACTTGACCTCTCTGGGCCGTTTAAGTTATAGATGTGTTTGGTTACCTCTCCGTAATGTGTACTCTCTCTCTTTCTTTTTTTTTTTTTAATGGGACCATGCATGCAGAGAGTTTGTGCTGTGTGCTGTGCCTAGTTGCTTAGTCGTATCCAACTCTTTGTGACCCTATGAACTGTAGTTCAGCCAGGCTCCTCTGTCCATGAGCATTCTCCAGGCAAGAATACTGGAGTGGGGTGCCATGCCCTCCTCCAGGGCATCTTCCCAACCCAGGAATGAAACCCAGGTCTGCCACATTAAAGGCAGATTCTTTACTGTCTGAGCCACCAGGGAAGCAGAGAGTTTACTTAATTCTAATTTCTGCTTAGTAATACACTGTAATCACCTGTGTATGTGAAGTCTGCCTCATTTAATTACTATTTTTTTTTTTTATTTCTGTTACCTGATATTTTTCTCTTTTACAAAAGCACCCACTTCTGCTGCTGCTGCTAAGTCACTTCAGTCGTGTCCGACTCTGTGCGACCCCATAGACGGCAGCCCATCAGGCTCCGCTGTCCCTGGGATTCTCCAGGCAAGAACACTGGAGTGGGTTGCCATTTCCTTCTCCAGTGCATGAAAGTGAAAAGTCAAAGTGAAGTTGCTCAGTCGTGTCTGACTCTTTGTGACCCCATGGACTGCAGCCCACCAGGCTCCTCTGTCCATGGGATTTTCCAGGCAAGAGTACTGGAGTGGGTGGCCTTTGCCTTCTCCAACCCACTTCTACTAGGTTTGATAGATATCTTTGAATATTTATCTTTATAAAATATGTACTTTTATTTATATTGGTTCTAAATTTTAAAATTATACTAATAAAAATCTGTTTAATACTTTCACTGCACAGTTTTTAAGAGCTCTCCATGATACTCAACATAGGTGTCTCTTATGGTTTCTCGATATTGGGTAGTACTTGATGATATGCAACAAACATATTTTACTCATTTTTCCTCCTTTCACTCTCAAAAGCAAGGGTACTTAACTTACTATGGGAATATTCTGTGTTCGAATAGAAAATAATTGGTCTTGGTAGAGTAGAACAGGAAGTTATTTTTGCTGGTTGATAAAATAAGACCTGGCTCTGTGGTGCTTTTTGGTTTTGACTTGTGAATACATTACAGCTCTAACTTGAAAGGATTTATCAGCTTTTTACTTTTAGCATTGTTTCCCATTAGAAATGTGGTAAGTCAGTGTATTTCTCTTTATCCTTAAATGAAGAGTAAAGTGGATTATTCTTTCAAGCACTTATTTTTAACAGACTTCCCCATCTGTTTCTCCTTTTACTAGTTGCAAATGGACACATTCTCATGTATTCAGTTAAGTTCTGGCTTCTATAAAAAATGTACAATTCCAACAGAGTTTTTTCCAGCATCAGTAAATTCTTGGGAGGTAGGAATCACACATGCATTTCACAAGAGTTAAGACATGTAATTCCATCTGCAAATAGATAATTAAAAATAGGAAATTAAAAACTGTGCATCAAAACTCACTAGCAGTAGAGTAAAAGGGAACCTGTAGAATGGTGGAAAATATTTACAAATCATACTCTGCTAAGAGATTGAGAATATATAAAGAACTCCTACCACTCAACACCAAATAAACAACCCAATTAAAACTGGGCAAAGAATTTCAGTAGACATTTCTCCAAATAATATATAGAATGGTCAATAAGCACATGTAAGGATGCTTAATATCATTCATCATTAAGAGACACAAATCAAAACCACAGTGAAATACAATTTAACACAAATTCAGGGGTATTAAATACAAAATAAAAGCAAAAACTAAGCATTGGAGAGGATGTAGAGAAGTTATAACCCTTGTGCTTTGCTTGAGGGAATGCAAAATGGTGAAACCTCTGTGGAAAGTAGTATGGTTATTCATCAAAAAAAAAAAAAAAAAGAATAGAATTACAATATGATTCTCCAATTTTACTTCTGGGTTTACTCCCATTAGAAGATAGAGTCTCAAAGAAATGTTTGAACACCTATGTTCATAGCAACATTATTCACAAAAGCTGAAAGGTAGAAGTCACCCAAGTGTCCATTAATGGATGATTGGATAATCAAAATATGTGTATACACACACACACAGACAGTCTTAGTAAGGAATAAAATTCTGACACATACTACCAAGTGGGTGAAACTATAGGACACTAAGCTGAGTGAAAAAAGCCTGGACAAATGTTGAATGATTCTACTTATTTAACACATTATGGACTGGAGACATGTTACTGCCAGGGCATTAGTTTCTGCAAAAATCCCCCAATCAATAATGTGTTAAGGTACCTGGAGTAGTCAAATTCATAGAGACAAAAAAGCAGAATGGTGATTGCCAGGGGCTGTGGAGAGGGTGGAATGAAGGATAATAAGTGTTTAATTGGTATACAGTTTCATTTTGGAAGACGAAAATGTTCTGGAAATGGATGGTGCTGATACCACATGTGACTGTACCAAATTTCACAGAACTGCATACTTACAAATGGTTAAAATGGTAAATTTTATGTTATATATATATATTTTACCACAGGAAAAAATATATAGTTTCATCTAAAATTAGAACAATCCTTTTGCTATGTGCTTTTGATAAGAATCACCCTTAGAAAAGCCCAGTAATATTCTTTTATCATTTGTTTTCCATAATCTCAAATTACAGTGTCCCAATGAAAATAAACCTGGTTAACTCATAGTGACAAAACACACATTGACAGATTTTGGTTTTAAAGAAGTTCTGGCTTGTGAAGATGCTAATAATTTCACATTTAAAACACATTTTGACTCTACATATTAGAGAATTAAGATAATGTTACTAATGATAATAAAAATAAGACCAATTTACCATTTACTTTTTAAAAAAATGTTTACAAATTTATCTTATATACATTTTGTGACTTAATGATTGCATGGCCATAATCCATTTCCTAGAGCATGGATGCAGAACAGGAAATCAAAATTATAATTCTTCAGTAGATATATTTACCTTATTTTAGAAGTGAAGAGCTAAACAAAGAAATAATCAGTGACTTTTACAAACTTGCAGAGATGAGTTGTAAAACTGTATGTTTGGTCTGCTTTTCTGACACAAAATCCAGAAAATAATTTTAATTCTAATTATATGGACAAGCCAGATAACATTTTATATCTGACTATTGCTCTGCCACCTTTCATTGTCATTTAATATATTAACTATTAAAATATTTGAGGAAAATTATAATTTGAGGGTATTAAAGTGTTAGTTGATCATTTATGTCAGACTCTTTGTGAGTCCATGGACTGTAGCCCTCAGGTTCCTCTGTCCATGATATTTTTCAGGCAAGAATACTGGAGTGGGTTGCTATTCCCTTCTCCAGGGGATCTTCCTGACCCAAGGATCAAACCTGGGTCTCTTGCATTGCAGGCAGATTCTTTACCATCTGAGCCACTGCTGCTGTTGCTGCCAAGTCACGTCAGTCGTGTCTGACTCTGTGCGACCCCATAGGCAGCAGCCCGAATGCATGAAAGTGAAAAGTGAAAGTGAAGTCGCTCAATCGTGTATAACTCTTAGCAACCCCATGGACTGTAGCCTACCAGGCTCTTCTGTCCATGGGATTTTTCCAGGCAAGAATCCTGGAGTGGGGTGCCATTGCCTTCTCTGTCTGAGCCACTAGGGATATTCATTTTCATTCAATAGTACATTTAGGATGATAGAGAAGCTCTTTTATTTTATCATTTTTGGTTACATTGAAGGATTACAGCTCTTCTCTCTTTGTTTTTACTTATCTTGCTACATTGACAAGTTTAACTAAGTTGATATAAAGATGCCTGTTGATTGCCACTCCTTAAGAGATCACCAAAAATAGTTTATTAGTTAAGCAAAACCTAGATTATTAGTTTTTCTGAAGTAAGAACAAACACTTTCCTGACAAAGTTTCAGTAGTGTCTAAGAAGAAATGCAAGGAAAAATATTTCTTAAATTATGGGATATGCCTTGAGTGGTTTAGAAACTTCCAGAGAGAACACTGATTTGGACTGAGTGAGTTTTGTGGCATAATAAGTTAATGTTGGTGGACAGGGAGATGAGATCACTTAAGTGAGTCTTAATAAGTAAACTACTGTTTGAGATGCAAGCTGTGTGCCTGGTTAACAATATATGGTCTTGAAAGGAGAACTGTTTTCCCAGAGGAGCAAACTATTTTCCCAGACAGATTGGAAGCAAAGAGTTACATTATTTACAGGTCTACTGGGTCATATGGATTGGAATGCAAACGTAGGAAGTCAAGAGATTCTGGAGTATCAGGTGAATTTGGCCTTGGAGTACAAAATGAAGCAGGGCAAAGGCTAAGAGAGTTTGTCATGAAAACACTCTGGTCATAGCAAACACCCCCTACCAACAACACAAGAGATGACTTTACACATGGACATTACCAAATGGTCATTACCGAAATCAGATTGATTATATTCTTTGTAGCCAAAGATGGAGAAGCTCCATACAGTCAGCAAAAACAAGACCTGGAGCTCAGATCATTAGCTTCTTATTGCAAAATTCAGGCTTAAATTGGAGAAAGTAGGGAAAAACAGTAGGCCATTCAGGTGTGACCTAAACCTAATCCCTTATGATTATACAGTGGAGGAGATGAATAGATTCAAGGGATTAGATGTGCTAAACAGAGTGCCTGAGAGCTATGGATGGAAGTTCATAACATTGTACAGAAGGCAATGACCAAAACCATTACAAGAAAAAGAAATGCAAAAAGACAAAACAGTTGTCTAAGAAGCAAGGGAGAGAGGGAAAGATATATCCAACTAAATTCAGTGTTTCAAAGAATAGAGAGGAGAGATTAAAATGCCTTCTTAAGTGACCAATGCAAAGAAATAGAAGAAAACAATAATATGGGAAAGACTAGAAATCTCTTCAAGAAAATTAGAGATACCAAGGGAACATTCCATGCAAAAATGGGCACAATAAAGGGCAAAAATGGGCACAATAAAGGACAAAAATGGTAAGGACCTAACAGAAGCAGAAGAGATTAAGAAGAGGTGGCAAGAATACACAGAACTATTTAAAAAAAGGTCTTAATGACTGGGATAATGGTTTTTCCAATGGTCATGTATGGACGTAAGAGTTGGACTGTGAAGAAAGCTGAGCACCGAAGAATTGATGCTTTTGAACTGTGGTCCTGGAGAAGACTCTTGAGAGTCCCTTGGACTGCAAGGAGATCCATCCAGTCCATCCTAAAGAAGACCAGTCCTGGGTGTTCATTGGAAGGACTGATGCTGAGGTTGAAACTCCAATACTTTGGCCACCTCATGCAAAGAGTTAACTCATTGGAAAAGACCCTGATGCTGGGAGGGATTGGGGGCAGGAGGAGAAGGGGACGACAGAGGATGAGATGGCTGGATGGCATCACCGACTTGATGGACATGAGTCTAAATGAACTCTGGGAATTGGTGATGGACAGGGAGGTCTGGCGTGCTGCGATTCATGGGGTTGCAAAGAGTCAGACATGACTGAGCGACTGAACTGATCTGATCTGATCTGAATGCTTCCTAAAGCCCACTTGACTCCAGGATGTTGAGGTGAGTGGCCACCAACCCCATGAATCACAGCATGCCAGGCCTCCCTGTCCATCACCAACTCCCGGAGTTCACTGGGACTCATGTCCATCAAGTCAGTGATGCCATCCAGCCAACTCATCCTCTGTCGTCCCCTTCTCCTCCTGCCCCCAATCCCTCCCAGCATCAGGGTCTTTTCTAATGAATCAACTCTTCGCATGAGGTGGCCAAAGTACTGGAGTTTCAGCTTTAGCATCATTCCTTCCAAAGAAATCCCAGGGCTGATCTCCTTCAGAATGGACTGGTTGGATCTCTTTGCAGTCCAAGGGACTCTCAAGAGTCTTCTCCAATACCACAGTTCAAAAGCACCAATTCTTCGGCGCTCAGCCTTATTCTCAGTGGAGGTGATGAAATTAGAGTTGTTCAGTTCAGTTCATTTGCTCAGTCATGTCTGACTCTTTGTGACCCCATGGACTGCAGCATGCCAGCCCTCCCTGTCCATCACCAACTCCCGAAGTTTACTCAGACTCATATCCATTGAGTCGGTGATGCCTTCCCACCATCTCATCCTCTGTTGTCCCCTTCTCCTCCCACCTTCAATCTTTCCCAGCATCAGGGTCTTTTCAGTTCTTCACATCAGGTGGCCAAAGTATTGGGGTTTCAGCTTCAGCATCAGTCCTTCCAATGAGTATTCAGGACCGATTTCCTTTAGGATGGACTGGTTGGATCTCCTTGCTGTCCAAGGCATTCTCAAGAGTCTTCTCCAACACCACAGTTCAAAAGCATCGATTTCAGCTGAGTTATTTCAAATCCTAAGAGGTAATGCTATTAAAGTGCTGCATTCGGTATGTCAGCAAATTTGGAAAACTCAGC
The DNA here is from genome assembly GCF_032452875.1 of Bos javanicus. NCBI lineage: Eukaryota > Metazoa > Chordata > Mammalia > Artiodactyla > Bovidae > Bos > Bos javanicus. Next base: position 90,794,398 of record NC_083868.1, read on the forward strand.
AGTGGCCACAGGACTGGAAAAGGTCTGTTTTCATTCCAATCCCAAAGAAAGGCAATACCAAAGAATGCGTAAACTGCTGTATAGTTGCACTTATTTTGTATACTAGTAAGGTTATGCTCAAAATTTTTCCATCTAGGCTTCAGAAGTACATGAACTTAGAACTTCCAGATGTACAAAATAGGTTTAGAAAAGGCAGAGGAACCAGAGATCAAAGTGCCAACATTCATTAGATTACAGAGAAAGCAAGGAAATTCCGGAAAGCATGTTCTTCTTCTTCACTGACTATGCTAAAGCCTTTAACTGTGTGGATCACAACAAACTGTGGAAAATTCTTAAAGAGATGGGACTACCTGACCATGTTACCTGTTTCCTGAGAAATCTGTATGTGAGTCAAAAATCAACGAGAACATAAGATGGAGCAACTGATTCACTGGTTCAAAATTGGGAAAGGGGTAAGATAAAACTTAAAACTCTACATTCAAAAAACTAAGATCATGGCATCCAGTCCCATTGTTTCATGGCAAATAGAAGGGGAACAAGTGGAAGCAGTGACAGATTTATTTTCTTGGGCTCCAAAATCACTGTGGATGTTTACTACAGCCATAAAATTAAAAGATGCTTGTTCCTTGGAATGAGACCTATGACGAACTTAGGCAGCATATTAAAAAATAGAAACATTACTTTGCCAACAAAGGTCCGAAGAGTCAGAGCTATAGTTTTTGCAGTAATCATGTATGGATGTGAGAGTTGGATCACAGAAAAGCCTGAGTGCCAAATAATTGATGCTTTCAAATTGTGGTGCTGGAGAAGACTCTTGGGAATGCCTTGGACAGCAAGGAGGACAAACCAGTCAATCCTAAAGGAAATCAACCCTGAATATTCATTGAAAGGACTGAAGTGAAGCTCTGTTACTTTGGCCACTTGACACAAAGAGGAGACTTATTGGAAAATACCCTGATGCTAGGAAAGACTGAGGGCAGGAAGAGAAGGGTGTGGCAGAGGATGAGATGGTTAGTTAGTATCATTGAGTCAATGGACATGAATTTGAACAAACTCTCAGAGACAGTGAAGAATGGGGAACCCTGCAATCCATGGGGTCACAAAGAATTGGACACGACTTAGTGATGAACTTCAGTAACAACAACTGACTTATATTCCTGGGCAAGAATTTCCTAGAAGATATAGTTAAGTCATGTTGACACAAGTGGCCTTAGTTCTCTGTCCTAATGGTCAATTAAATAGATGTTGGCGGTGTCTGTTTTCAACCCTTGCTTCCTGTTCCTCAGAATCATTCCTCAGCCTGAGCTGAGGACGTGATCAACCCAGCTCTGCAACCACTTTTGAAGGGACGGTGATCATGTATTAGCTTTCCAGTGGTGTTGATTTTAACCACTATCAAGTTTATCTGTTGTTTTTGTTGGATGACTATTTTCAGAATCATTTAATTGGACTGCACAGTGGCATTTAAACCTCTAGAGATACCACCTTTGAGAATTATCTTCAGGCAAATACTAACAGGGTATTTACGGTTGGACTTTGTAGTCTACCTCTAACCCAGAAGCCAGGAGTGGTCAATTAAATGAAGAGAACAGAACTTATTTCCTATCAGAATTGTTGACAGAAAGAGCTGTGGGGATATAAAACAAATGACCCAATTCTTCATGTCATCATTTCCTTGCTTTTCTCTCTGTTTTTTATACAGAGAAGTCTGTAGTGATATCAGTACAATATTCTTCCCCTAAGATTCACGTAATTTCATTTAAAAGAAAAACTAAAATCTTATCTAAAGTGGCCTGTTTTGATTCATTTTCTGTATAATTTTATGAAAACTGCAAGGGAGGAATTCTATGGCTATAGTGACATTCTTCTTTCCCTGCTCCACTTTGCACTATTGCATAGCATAGATACTAGCAACATAATTTGTGAGACCCAGTAAAAAATAACAATGTGAAGCCCCTTGTTCAGAAATCTAGAAAGAAGTATAATTAAGCATACCAAAATAAAATATTGAAAAATATTTTTTTTGCTAATTAAACATACTAGGGTTAGTAGTAATACATGTATAATAGCCTGTATTGATGTTCAATATGAGTGCTAATGCCAAAACAGGGATTTACCCCGTTTAAAATGAATTTAACTTTGAGAGGCAATTGAGCTGTAGGGATTTATAGCTGCCCAGAATGGAAAGAAATTGGGTCATAAAGAGAGGAAGGAGCAGAGGGTACTGGAGAAGCACAGGAGAGGGGATGAAGACAAGTGGGATAAAGGCTGTTAGGTTCAAGTTGTGCTTTGGGAGATCTAAAATGGATATATTTGAATTTTTATGTTTTACCTGTGTCTTGGCTAAGGACTCTTTTTTAGGAAATAGTTTTGGAATCTGAATTTGTTTGAGGAGTTTCTTCATGCAAAGAAAAATTCATTCAACAGATATTTTCAATTTTAATCCCTGTTTGTTTTAGGGTGCTGCTGTTATGGGCGAGTTTGTTAGTATTGGGCTTCCCTGGTGGCTCAGATGGTAAAGAATCTGTCTGTAATGCAGGAGACTCAGGTTTGATTCCTGGGTTGGGAAGATCTCCTGGAGAAGGGAATGACAACCCATTCCAGTATTCTTGCCTGGAGAATCCCATGTCATGAGTGGGACATGACTGAGCAACTAACCCTTCACTTCTTTGCTAGTATTAAAACTTCTCACAAATATCCACTATAATTCTTAATTATCTTTGGTGCAGTTATTCAACTTAGAAAGATAAGCACTAGAATTTGTGCAAAACCATGTAAGAAACAGAAATCTGGCCCAGATGGGATATGAAATCACATTGTGCTGAATTCAGAGTGTCTGCCAATGGTTGGTAGAATAAGCTGCTGTTGCACTTTGCGTTTTGGAGCCCTACGTTAATAGTTGGCCCAACTGGAGATTGATGAAGGGGCATTTCTCTGTAGATGGACTGCATCGAGAAGAGATCTCTTTCAGAACCATGCTGTCATACAAAACAGGACAAGATGGAGAAAGGTTTTTTTTAAGAGATTTATAAGTGACCCAAGGCATCAGTCAAGAGGTATCTTAAAATACTAAAAACTAATGCTGTAAACGATCACCTTGTGATTGATCAGAAATAAAAAGAATGAAAATAGAAAACAAGTAGAGCAAAGAAATTGCTCAACAGTTGAGTTGTAAAGTTTAAAACTGATTGATTTGGATTTGAGCTAGAGCAAAGAGAAAGAAATCAGGCAGTAACAGTTTCTTAGGCCCAGGGCTCCAGGGAAAGTTAATCAGAAGCACTGTTTTAGACATAGTCTGACTTATTCCTTCAAGAGTCTCCAGGGCTCCTAAAGGTCTAACCTAGTAGGCTTTTCATGTGAGTGTGTAAACCAAGTTCTCTTGGCTATTATGCAGTATAATCCTCTGCTTGTATAGATCCTATTGGTGATACATGCTAATAAGGATTGCTGTTATCTCTCCTGTTGATGCCCAGCATGAGTGCCAGTGCCAGTGATACACTCCGGATTCTTTGCCAAAGCCGTAAACCCGGTATCTTCTTGTTACCAGTGGCACTTGTAGGTTTTAGGCCTGATGTGCAAAGGTCTTTCATCATCTTGCTTATATGTTCCTCTTAACCCTTTAGTGACTTAGCATTATCTTTATTAGTTTAAAAGAGTTACTTTAGCTTTTACTCCTCCTAATTTTCAAATGTGTTCACGTTCATGGTGATCATGGTATTCATGGTGTTCATGGCTTGGACAAATCCAAGTATGATCATAATTTTCTTTTCTTTTCTTTTTTTTGAAGACTGCAGTCCTGTCATTGGGCCATACTTCAAGTTTCACTTTTCAAGATGTATTGTCCACTAGGATTGTCTTTAGCCCCTCAAGCAGTTGGGTACCTGACAGGGTGTCCCACCTGGGCTTAACCATGCTATATCTGAATCCCAAGAATGAACCAATAGCTTAAGCAGGGGCTTAATAGTGTCCAATTAAGAATGCAGGATGCTTTCCTGAGAGGTATGGTTGGATATAAGTTCATTCATGAGATTTCAGGAGACAGGACACAGAGGGAAAATATACAAAGTATGATGTCATCAGGGGTTGCTGGTAAGAACAACTCTGATGGGGTATAGTGCCAGCAAGTAGAGACATTCTTTCCTCAGAGATGTGAGTCTGTGGGAAAGAAAGATAAACTGAGGCAGAATAAGAGCATGTGGAAAGAAAAATGAACTGTCTCTAAGATATGGCACCTAAAAGAAGCTAAGTCACTGTACGACTTTAGATGGATGTCAATGCTTCCTCATATTTATTTATGTCCTGATATTTAAGTGAAATAAACAAAATAATTTGAATTAGGTATTCTCCAAGTTTCTTTTCAGTCATCAAATTCAGTTCTTAAGAGAGTAACCAAATTAATCTGCCACACTGGATAAAGTCAGATTCTAAATATTCCTTGCTTCTGATCTTCATGCCGTCTATAATATAAAAATCCCCTTACTTTAATAAATTGTTTTTTTTCTTACTATTCTATTTGGTAGATTATATATGTAGTTTTTTGGATGATACATAAGAAGTGGGATACTAATAATTAATGGCTCTGTTGTATTTTCAATGACGTAAGTCCTAAGGATTAAACTTCTTTGATGTAGGTCAAGAGGAGGGCTTCCCTGGTGACTTAGTTGGTAAAGAATCTGCTTGCAGTGCAGGAGATTTGGGTTTAATCCCTAGATTGGGAAGATGCCCCAGAGAAGGGAATGGCTACCCACTCTAGTATTCTTGCTTGGAGAATTTCATGGATAGAGAAACCTTGTGGGCTACAGTCCATGGGGTCACAAAGATCCTATGTAAGGATCAGACATGCCTGTGCAAATAACACACACACACTAACACACACACACCACACATACATAGCCAGAAGAACGTTAAATAAGGAGGTGGGCTCTTTTTAGGGATATCTAAGGCATTTCATAAAGGTAGTAGAAAAGTCAGAGAGAGCTGAAGTCAAAGTAGTTCTGCTTTCTACCATAGGAATTTTGTAGAAATGAGGTATATGCATTTGGGAAGAGGAAACTGCAGCCAACACAACTTTGTGTCTGTGTGCTAAAAAGTTCTGGGGACAAACATACGTTTTGTTGTCTGTGCAAAATAGCAAAATAACACTGGGGCTAGGAAAAGATAACTTAGACACTTTCTCTAGGAAATACGTTTTTCTGAAAGCTAAGACTGTGAACCAATTTAAAAAGCGCATGGTCTGAGCATCAGGCCTTATTTCTGGACCTTACTTTTGCTGTAGCCTACAATCAAAAGCTCTTTCATTGTAAACTTTGCCCAGTTAACCATTCTGGGTCTTGAAAAGTGAAGTGAAGTGAAGTCGCTCAGTCGTGTCCCACTCTTTGCGACCCCATGGACTGTTGCCTACCAGGCTCCTCTGTCCATGGGATTTTCCAGGCAATAGTACTGGAGTGGATTGCCATTTCCTTCTCCAGTGGATCTTCCCCACCCAGGGATCGAACCCGGGTCTCCTGCATTGTAGACAGAGGCTTTACCGTCTGAGCCACCTGCCTTAAAACCTGGCCCAAGCCCAGTTAGTATCCCTCTGCATGCATGCTTCAGTCGTGTCCAACTCTTTGCCACCCTATGGGGCACAGCCCACAAGTCTCAAGGCAAAAATACTAGAGTGGATCACCATGCCCTCCTCCAGAGGATCTTCCTGACCCAGGGATCGAACCTGCATCTCTTACCTCTCCTGCATTGGCAGGTGGGTTCTTTACCACCAGCATCACCTGGGAAGCCCTCTTGTTTCCTCATTTTGAGATACCATTGATATGGTCAAATTCATGGTCTCTTTTTCTACAGTAAGTCTAACAAACTTAGCTTGGCTTGATCAACAGGTGTGCCTTGTGCTATTTTGGAATATCACAGTTCACATCATAAATTTTATTAATTTGTAAAATCAGATGGTTAGCCTATGTTATGAACTTCACTATAGCTAGCTTGTATTATAGTTTCCACAGCTAGAATCATGCTTTTCTAAAGAGCTTTATCTGTTCTGTGAAAGGTTCAAAATCTCTTGGCCTTGGAAATATTTTCATATATGAAGTTTTTTTTTGGTAACACTTCCAGCTTGGTTTATTTCTCAAAACTAAGATTTGTCCTTAAGTTAAATAGGAAAGAAACAAAAATGGTAAAAAAAACTTTGTCTTTCAAATCCTCCCCACACATTTTGTCATTTCCCCTCTATTAACTCTGTCCTAGGGTTGAGAAGCAGACAGCTTCCTGAACTCTCATTAACATACTGCGCTGAAGCTTGGACTCTGGCTGCAGCTTGTTAAATTTATTGACTAGAAGTCCCTTGAGCTATGGAAAACTCTGACTTACTGTTTGAGAGATGCCACATGTAGTCAACTGAAGCTTTTTACTTTCTACCATTTTTCCCACAAACAATTTATATTCCCTATTTTTCCTTAAAAGGAAAGAAAAACATTTATTACAATATACTGGTGGTTTCATTTGCTTAAAATATACAAACATAAAGGAGAGATGACTCAGGAGAGAGCTCCAGGGATGCATCTACAGCAAAGCCATCTGAGGAATTAACCAAAGACTGTAAATTTGCTCAGATTGTTCTTTGGCTGCAGCGAGCTCTATACTGGAGCTAGTGAGTCAGTACAAAGATTTGTTTTCTAACAACCTTAATACTTCTTTTCTGCAAGAAAGCCCTAAAGTGTGGATGGTCAATCTATTTTGAACCTGGATGTAAAATAAACAAGAAAGCAAAGGAATAACAACAATAAAGTATCCTCAGAAGCCTGATTTATTTTTCACAATGCATAGGAATGTGGGTTAGTTCTTGTCTCCACTAACATTAGAACCTACACCCCTTGCCTCCCAAAAAGGGGATTTGGGAACTTGGGGCGCTCCCTTCTTGATGGGCCAGCCTCTGCTCTCAAGCACTACAAAGGAACGGTTGGGTTAGCTTACTCAGAATGATAGAGTCCTGGTGATAGTGGCAGAGAGTGAGTGGCTGGGATAGGTGTATTGACTTAACTGCTTCTCTAAACATATTTTTTACATTGGGACCTACAGAATGGACCATGCAGAGCAGGGGTCCCCAACCTTTTTGGCACCAGGGACTGGTTTCATGGAAGAAAAGTTTTCCATGAACTGGAGAGATGGGGGATGGTTGTGGCTGATTCAAATGTGTTACATTTATTGTTCACTTATTTATATTATTATTACATTAGCTCCACCTCTGATCATCAGGCATGAGATCCCGGATGCTGGGGACCCCTGATATAGAATAAATTAAGGCCAGACTTCAAACACAAAGAAACTAATTTTGTTACCTGTTTCTCATGTTCGATTTATGATCCTCAGAGATATTATTGTTTTTTTTCCTTATCCTATTTGTGTATTTCCCCCCCATTTATATCTTAGTTGTCATCTGTGTCCTTGCCATGTGTGCAGAAATGAAGGCATGTTGTTGAGTCTTCACTGACCAATTTGATTGGTAATTTTTTGCCAAGTTCTGAAGTTATTTAAACCAGTACCCAATATTTTAAAATGGAAAATTGTCATAAAAAATTCTTATCTGTTTTAAAAAAAAACAGATTATTTCAAAATACTGAGTTGATATTCTCACATGGCAACAATTTCCTGGGTTGAGGAGGCTGATTTCTTTGTTTAGGGCAGAGTTCATAAACCAGTGTACCAATACCTTCATTTGCAGTGCTCAGTAGATTTGGTAAGAATGACTAAACAGTATTTTATGGTTTCAGTCAGTTACATTGGTCCAAAAGGGTAAATGCTTTCAGGAAATTGAACTAGAGAAGTTTGCATTGGCAGCATGGACTTCAAATAAAGGAGTTGATTTAAATAAAATTTCTTCCTCCCTCCCTTTCTTTCTTTCCTCCTCCTTCCTTCATCCCTCCTTCTATTCCTCCCTGCCTTCCTTCCTGCTTTTCAAAAAACATATTGAGGCTCTTCTGTGTCCATGATTTTCTACTAGAATGGCAAATGCAGTGGTAGGTCAAACACATAGTTACATGTTCATATTCATGTAAATAACTACATAAACTATGATAGGAGCAAGGAGAAAAATAGGTGAGGCGTTGTGACAATTTAATGATGTAGCCTCAGTCACACTGAAATATTAGATGAGTCTTTTACAATGTAGCATTTAGAAAAAAAGCAGTAGCTTTTCAGGTAAACATTGGACAGTAGATCATTTCTTTTTTTTTTGTTTTTAAATTGATGTATAGATGATTTGGAGCTGCCCTTGTGGCTCAGCAATAAGGAATTTGCTTACCATTGCCTGCCAATGCAGGAGACATGGGTTTGATCCCTGGCTTGGGAAGACCCCCTGGAGAAGGAAATGGCAACCCACTCCAGTATTCTTGCCTAGAGAACCCCATGGGCAAAGGAACCTGGCAGGCTACAGTCCATAGGGTCACAAAAGTGTCAGATACAACTTAGTGACTAAACAACAAATAGTTGATTTACAAAGTTTCAGGTGTACCAGCAAAGTGATTCAGTGTGTTTCTTTTACCAGATTGTTTTCCACTGTAGGTGGAAATATCTTATTATAAAATATTGAATATAGTTCTCTATGCTGCGCAGTGGGTCCTTGTTGTTTATATTATATATAGTAGTGTGTATCTGTTAATCCCAAATTTCTGATTTATACCTCCCCTTTCCCCTTTGGTAAACATAAATTTTGTGTTCTATGTCTATGAGTCTATTTCCATTTTGTAAATAAGTTCATTTGTATCATTTTGTAAGATTCCACATACAAGTGATGTCATATGAATGTCTTTCTGTGTCTGATTTACTTCACTTAATATCATTATTTCTAGGACTGTCCATGTTACTACAAATGACATCATTTTTCATAGCTGAGTAATATTCCTTTGTGTATATACACAACTACATCATCTTTATCCATTCATCTGTTGTTGGACATTTAGGTTACTTCTATGTCTTGGTTATTGTAAATAGTGCAGCAATGAATATTGCGGTGCATGTATCTTTCTGAAGGAGACTTTTCATTAATAGAAATAGTAGGCATTATACAGGGAAGGGCGTAGCTCAGAAGGAAACTTTTGAAAGGTTGCTGTGACTGATGTGTCATGAGCAAAATCATGGCACAACTGGGATTGTCACATAAAATTCAGGACACTAGGCTAAATTCAAATTTCAGGGAACAATGGATAATTAAATTTCTGAGTATGAGACCCATTGTTTATCTGAAAACTTAGACATGCCCTGAGACTGTAGAGAAAGAGAACAGCCAGGTGAGGCAACAAGTTGGAAATTACTTTAAGAACTTTTATTTTCAGTTCAGTAAGAATTGGTTTGAGCAGGTGAAAGATGGTACAGTTTATAATTTAAAAATTTCACTCTTCTGCTCTATTTAGAGTGGGTCAAAGGGGGTAAGAATGGAAGCAGAAAGACAGTAACAGGGTTGTTGACAGAATTGTTTAGAAAACGAGGTGTCAGCCTGCCACTGTGGCAGTAGCAATGCAGGGAAGTGATTTGAATGTAGATATTTTGTGGAAATATAAACAGTCAGGAAGGCTTGGATGAGTGGCAAAGAGAAGATGAAATCATCAAAGATGGTTCTGGAGTGGAGGATAAAGGGACCATACACTAAAATGTAGATATTCCAATTTTTGGAAAATGTTTGAAAGGGAATTTTCAAAAGTTAATACTTGTCCACATTACATTTGGGATGCTCATAAGATGTTCAAGTATAGATGTCAGGTTGGCAGATGGATATGTAGGTCTAAGGCTGAAAAAAGTGCTCTGGGCTAAAAATATAAATATGTCTTCAGTCAGATTATAATAGAACAGACATAACAGAGTTAGTTGCTATTTTGTTTGGCTTGCTTAAATCACTATTCCAATTACTTCCTTCTGGGAATGTACCTTGTACTTTTGATGGATAATTGGGAAGCAATCTGGTTTAATCTGGAAAATATTTAAAGAAACATTTCATGGGGTGAGTTATCATGAAAATGGCAATCTGTTCTCTCTTGAATTTTCCTTTCTTTCTGTTTCCAAGGGTGATCACCTAAACTTGTTCTTCCATGTGGGAGAGAATGGCAGCCCACGTGCACCCCAGTGTCTCCTAGCATGCATAGACCAGGGCATCAGGCTGATTATTCATGGGGTAGTGTGTGGGGCTGCTTGAAGGAGGGAGAGGCAGGGCATTTGTATATTTTTAGACGTTTTTTGAGAATCCAGGTCAAAAATTATCAGAAAGTAAAAGAAAGAATTTGAGAGCAATTTCAGGGGATTGATAGAACCTCAAAGCTAATTGAAGATGAACTCTAAGGGCAGAGGATGATTTGAGAGTTAGTCTTGTGGTTTTTCTTCCACACGTTATAGAGCTAAAACACAGAGCATTTCTCAGTTATTTCTAGCACTAGCTCAGGCAAAAAGGCTAGCTACTAATGGAAAATGTCAGAGGTAAAATTCAGGAATTTCTGAAAGCTCTGGATGCAGCTGTTGGATCTAGAGATATAATGAAATCTAGGGAACCTGGATATTGCATTATCTCACACATGGAGGCAAACAGCTGTCTTTATGTATCATTTTCTGAAATGGTAGGAGATATGCCATTAATTAAGATCTCTTAGTTTAGGAACAATCATGGACATGAGAACTTGAAATTAGGGAAGATTAAACATAGTAAAAGTGGCATCTGTGCATGCTAAGTTGCTTTAAGTCGTGTCCAACTCTGCGACCCTGTGGACTGTAGCCCACCAGGCTCCTCTCTTCATGGGATTCTCCAGACAAGAATGCTGGAGTGACCTGTCATGCCCTTCTCCAGGGGAATCTTTCCAACCCAGGAATCGAATGCCTGTCTCTTATGTCTCCTGCATTGACAGCTGGGTTCTTTCCACTACTGCCACCTGGGAAAGGCAGGGTAATAGGATATAGTGAAGAAGCAGTTCACTGAAGTAGCCAATAGGAAGAAAGGATTCATGCTGATTCTTTGAGATGAGCTCATATGCACACATACTTTAAAATAATACTGATAATAGCAGTAATGATAATAATAATGGTAATAATAATGACAATGTAGACATTTTTTACAGTTTTTTATTCTAATATGGCTCTTAATACACCTCTACAACATTCAAAATAATGTTACACCCTTTCTTATATTATCCGTATTGTAAAATGTGCGTGTTGTCTCATCATTAAATTTAGATTTAATGAAGAAACCTTTAGAGCTAGCCTATTCATATATATTTGATTTAGAAATGGCAAGTTTGATATAATTGTATCAAACAACTGACGGGTAGTTTGATCAATATGGATAGTTGATTCAGTGGCTAGTTGGATGGATAGTTGGTTCAATGGCTTCCAAGGTGGCATAAAAATCCGCCTGCTAATGCAGGAGATGTAAGAGACCCGGGTTTGTTAAGATTCCTGAGTTGCTAAGATCCCCTGGATGAGGGAATGGTAATCAACTTCAGTATTCTTGTCTGGAAAATTCCATAGACAGAAGAGCCTGCAGGGTTAAAGTCCATGGGTTTGCAAACAGCTGGACACAGAATGCTCACACACCAGTTGGTTCAATGGATCAGTTGTAGGGAATAAGATTCAGCATTTTATGAAATTCTACAGGTGTTTCTGTTATACAGTTTGTGTAAATTTATATAGACTGAAAGTAACACAAAATCAGAGTTTACTTCTGTTAATCAGTTGTTGTCCAATTTATGAGAATTATTGAATTGACCCTATTTCCTTGTATTTCAATTCAAGGAGCAACTAATGTGGCATGAAGACCCATTTTCAAACTTCTGGTGCTGTTTTAGATTGTATTAGTAGTTTTCTGCATCATGTCTATTTTTGAAATAATAAGTATAATAATACTTGACCTGTTTCCTGAGAAATCTGTATGTAGGTCAAGAAGCAACAATTAGAACTGGACATAGAACAACAGACTGGTTCCAAATCAGGAAAGGAGTACGTCAAGGCTATACATTGTCACCCTGCTTACTTATATGCAGAGGAGATCATGCAAAATACTGGGCTGGATGAAGCACAAGCTGGAATCAAGACTGCTGGGAGAAATATCAATAACCTCAGATATGCAGATGACACCACCCTTATGGCAGAAAGTGACGAAGAACTAAAGAGCCTCTTGATGAAAGTGAAAGAGGAGAGTGAAAAAGTTGGCTTAAAGCTCAACATTCAGAAAACTAAGAACATGGCATCTGGTCCCATCACTTCATGGCAAATAGATGGGGAAGCAGTGGAAACAGCGTCAGACTTTATTTTTTTGGGCTCCGAAATCACTGCAGATGGTGACTGTAGCCATGAAGTTAAAAGACTCTTGTTCCTTGGAAGAAAAGCTATGACCAACCTAGGCAACATATTAAAAAGCAGAGACATTACTTTGCCAACAAAGGTCCATCTAGTCAAAGCTATGGTTTTTCCAGCAGTCATGTATGGATGTGAGAGATGAACTATAAGGAAAGCTGAGCACCAAAGTATTGATGCCTTTGAACTGTGGTGTTGGAGAAGACTCTTGAGAGTCCCTTGGACTGCAAGGAGATCCAACCAGTCCATCCTAAAGAAAATCAGCCCTAAATATTCATTGGAAGGACTGATGCTGAAGGTGAAACACCAATAATTTGGCCATCTGATGCGAAGAAGTGACTCTTTTGAAAAAGACCCTAATGCTGAGAAAGATTGAAGGCAGGAGGAGAAGTGGATGGCAGAGGATGAGATTGTTGGATGGCATCACTGACTTCGTGGACATGAGTTTGAGTAGGCTTCAGGTGTTGGTGACAGACAGGGAAGCCTGGCATGCTGCAGTCCATGGGGTAGCAAAGAGTTGGACACAACTGAGCAACTGAACTGAACTGATACTTGTATATTAATGATAAATCTACCATTTGTTTATCGCTTCCCATACTCTGTGAATGTTAATTCTCACAATATTCTGCTAGATATGTATTATTATTACAGTTTTATATATGGTGATAGAGCTGAAAAAGGACCTTTATAGACAGTGGGTGCGTGGAGGCCCTGGTGTGTGCCTCGCTTTCAGGTGGGTGGGCAACCTGGAATGTTCCTTAACAGTGCACTCAAGTTCCTTAACGGTGCAACACTTTCTCCTTTTCTTTTTACTCATTTCCACTCAGGCTGGGAATAGACTTGTGTGGTCCCTATTTGTCCTGGGACGTCTTTGCAGAATTGTCACTTTCCTGTTGATGTGGGCAGGGGGTGGGGGTGGGGCTGGGCTTCCTTGGTAGTTCAGCTGGTAAAGAATCCACCTGCAGTGCAGGAGACCCTATTTTGATTCCTGGGTTGGGAAAATCCCTGGAGAAGGAATAGGCTGACCACTCCAGTATTCTTGGGCTTCCCTGGTGGCTCATGTGGTAAAGAATCTGCCTGTAATGTCAGAGACTGGAGTTCAATCCCTATGTGGTGAAGAGAGAATCCCCATAGATAGAGGAGCCTGGTGGGCTATAGTCCTTGGGATTACAAAGAGTCGGACAGACTGAGTGAATAAACAACAGAAAGGGCAGAGACCAGAATTAGAATGCATGTCTATTTGTCTTTGTAGCCTGAGGTTTGCTTGCTGTTTGTTTCCTCTATAGAATTAGAATCTGTTTCCAATATAAACTACACTTTTTTAATAGTGTAGTAAATTGTAAATCATTTTATAGATATTACCTAATTTATCTTCACAACAACACCATGGGATAAGTTTGCTAGCTAAACCAACATTAAGATTCTGTTTTGAGATTCAGGAGTTTAAATCCCTTTCTCAAGTTCAAATATTTGGGTTTAAATTTAAATTCAGTTTAACTTCTGGTCTTCTAATGTCATTTTATCTTCTCTTGAAGATGGAGCACCTACTTTGTACAAATAACTAGAGAAATAGAAAGTGCTGCCCAGAAGTAATAAAGGGGCTTCTGCATGTAAGTAAGACTTACAAACTTTTAATTAACAATGCTAGGAAATACTCTATATGCATAAAGACAGAAAAAGTAATAGAAGTTCAGAAGGAAAAACGTGTATTTGTGTGTGTGAGAGTGTGTTTATGTGATCAGAGTGGTAGAATTTGAGCTGATTCTTTAAAGAAGGGTAGCATTTGATAGAAATGAGTGTCTGTTGTAAATTAGGTATAGGAAAAGAGATGAGTGGTATCTGTGTGGCAAACGGCTTTTATCTTTGGTTATCCTCCCTGGCAATAAAATTAAAACAAACAAAAACCCCACAAACTTTGATAGGAATCTCCAGCGAGTCATTCTTCTCAGGTTTAAATACTTCTCAGAGGTTCAGTAAGTTTATTTGTTTTTTCCTTTTCAGAGTAAGTTTTCTTTTGTAATTATACAGCAATGATTTTAAAGCATCTGCCAAAAGATTCAAAATAATTTTTTACTTTTGCTTTTCATTACTTGTCGTGTAAATGAAATAGACCTGAGGTCAAATCATTCAGTGTTTTAAGACTGTAAGCTTTTCATCAGCATTTTACTTCCTTGTATTAGGCTTGTGTTCTTTCCCTTTCAATGAATAAACTTAACATTTTGAAAAATTTGAGCACCTTTTGCTCACAACCCACCAGTCATCATTGGAAGGTGTTTATTATTTTCTATCAAGATGATTTTTTTTTTCTGAAAAAAAGTATATGTAACTAGACTATAATTATAAATTATTTTAACAAATTTGGAGTTTATTTTAGTTTTGCTCTTTCACTCATCTTCAGATTTTTGATAATTATAAGCACAGAAAAATAAAGTCTTTTCCTTAGATAATGATGATTATCTAAGCTATCAAGAAATCTCCTTATATAGAAGTGTTCTTCCCCCCAAAAAAAGATTTTAAAAAATATTTCCATAGGAGCAAGCATTCATTGTAGTTAAGTTATGGTAACAATGAAGAACATTTGAAATTGAACAAGTTTACCTATATTCACAGTATCTTCATTTTATTTTAACTTTTTTTCCTCCCAGTTTTGGTCGTTTTATTCTCTCTATCCGTCCACACAAACGCACACGCACACACACACACACACAAATATGTGGCGAAACATTCTTGCCGTTTTGAGTGCTGCTTGTGATGATTTCAGTGTCATAAAAATGTGTTTTTGACTTCCTACACACTATTCATAATTTTATTATTATTTTTTTTTGTTTTGCTCTGCTAAATTATTTGCCAAGTATTGAAGAAGATGTAAATATATATATATATATATATATATATATATATACATTTTTAATTCCTGTTTCTCTTCCCTTTTGGTTGTAACCTCTCTTCTGGTCTTTGTTCATCTCTGGTAGATTTAGATAGAATTAAAAAGGATAGAGCTTACTTAAACAGGAATACTTAAGCAGGACACCTTATGCCCAAGACCAAACCTCTGCAAGTATGAATACGGCATTCAATAGTATCACTTGTGAAAGTTTCTAAGTCCTCATTCCTTTAACCTGAGGAAACCTGGTAGCAGAAAGCAAATTGCTGTTGAAATCAGGGTACCTGAGTCTAAATTCTGACTCTGCATGCACCAGTTGCACTTGGTTTGCACACGATATGATACATCAACTCTCTGGGCCTTGATTTCCTTATCTGTAAATGCAAGTAGTTATATTTCTAAAATGTCGTGCATATAAGACAGACAAAGGAGAGAGGAAAGTGTCTGAAATGCCATATTTTTCTAACAGGAACAAAGAATGGCATTGGTTTTATGGCCTTTTTAATGCGTGATACTGGCTATGTATTACATGGAAAACAAAAACTAGGCTGGTGAAGATTTAGAGCTGTTAGCAGATGATTGCTGCAGATTGAAACTCTGTAGAGAAGTCACATATAACTACAGTCCATTAAAGCTTTAAATGGTGCGAGGAAGTCTGACTGAATAGAAACCAGCTAAGAGAGGATGAATGGGGTAGAACAGGTTTACTGGTTCTGCATCAATTCATTTCTGCATTGCATCTTGTCAACTAGCTAAAGGGAATAGTTCTCATTTCTTTTCAATACTCTTGCATCTTAATTATGCTGTTATGAATCGAGAATCCTGTTCTTTCACACAGATGTCTGCTACCTCACTTTAGTAGTCTTGAAAAGAATAACTGAAATGTGCTACTGAGGTTGACATAGAAACAGATTAATACATTTACTTATTACATTAAACTGTTCCTGTCATATACTGGCAAAAGATATATTGGTAGATTCCCTCCTATTTATTTTTTCCCCTTCCTTTTGAAATTCTGTTTGAGTTGAACCAATTAGCATTATGGGATTGAAGACGTTTTAAAAAAGATTGGCTGATGATTTTTCTGTCATCAGAAAAATGTTTGCTTGTTGTTTTACAATTGATGACAGATTTCACGTATGGCACTCTCAAGAATTAGGAAGGTGAGAAAAATGTTGATTTAATGGAAAGAAAGAATATGAGTTCCTGAATCTATCTACTTTTTACTGGGTGTGTCTTCTGTTATCTGTGTCTTCTAAACTCAGTTTGTAAATGATTTTAAGTACAGAAATGATGAGGATGCTAAACTAATTTGCAGAGCTTCTTGAGTCCATCAAATAGGGAAATGGAGGTATATGTGTTTTATGTAAATAACAATACATGTGTGAAGAGGACCTCTTACCATCAATGATCATCTTTTAACATACCCATTTGTATGAGGTGGTGGTGTTGTTGCTGGTATTGTTAGCTGCTCAATCATGTCTGACTCTTTTGCAACCCCATGGACTGCAGCATGCCAGGCCTCTGTGTCCCTCACCATCTCCCAGTTTGCCCAAGATCATGTCAATTGCATTGGTGATACCATCTAGCCATTTCATCCTCTGACACCCACTCTCCTTCTGCTTTCAATCTTTCCTAGCATTAGGGACTTTTCCAATGAGGCGGCTGTTTGCATCAGGTGACTACAATACTGATGTAGTTCAGGTCGGTTCAGTCGCTCAGTCGTGTCTGACTCTTTGCGACCCCATGAATTGCAGCACGCCAGGCCTCCCTGTCCATCACCAACTCCCAGAGTTCACCCAAACTCATGTCCATCGAGTTGGTGATGCCATCCAGCCGTCTCATCCTCTGTCATCCCCTTCTCCTCCTGCCCCCAAATCCTCCCAGCTCCAGAGTCTTTTCCAATGAGTCAACTCTTCACATAGTGGCCAAAGTACTGGAGTTTCAGCTTTAGCATCATTCCTTCCAAAGAACATCCAGGGCTGATCTCCTTTAGAATGAACTGGTTGGATCTCCTTGCAGTTCAAGGGACTCTCAAGAGTCTTCTCCAACACCACAGTTCAAAAGCATCAATTCTTTGGTGCTCAGCTTTCTTCACAGTCCAACTCTCACATCCATACATGACCACTGGAAAAACCATAGCCTTGACTAGACAGACCTTTGTTGGCAAAGTAATGTCTCTGCTTTTCAATATGCTATCTAGGTTGGACATAACTTTCCTTCCAAGGAGTAAGCGTCTTTTAATTTCAGGGCAGCAATCACCATCTGCCGAGATTTTGGAGCCCAGAAAAATAGTCTGACACTGTTTCCACTGTTTCCCCATCTATTCCAGATGAAGTGATGGGACCAGATGCCATGATCTTCGTTTTCTGAATGTTGAGCTTTCAGCCAACTTTTTCACTCTCCTCTTTCGCTTTCATCAAGGGGCTTTTTAGTTCCTCTTCACTTTCTGCCATAAGGGTGATGTCATCTGCGTATCTGAGGTTATTGATATTTCTCCCAGCAATCTTGATACCAGCTTGTGCTTCTTCCAGCCCAGCATTCCTCATGATGTACTCTGCATAGAAGTTAAATAAACAGGGTGACAATATATAGCCTTCACGTACTCCTTTTCCTGTTTGGAAACAGTCAGTTGTTCCATGTCCAGTTCTAACTGTTGCTTCTTGACCTACATACAAATTTCTCAAGAGGCAGATCAGGTGGTCTGGTATTCCCATCTCTTTCAGAATTTTCCACAGTTTATTGTGATCCACACAGTCAAAGGCTTTGGCATAGTCAGTAAAGTGGAAATAGATGTTTTTCTGGAACTCTCTTGCTTTTTTGATGATCCAGCAGATGTTGGCAATTTGATCTCTGGTTCCTCTGCCTTTTCTAAAACCAGCTTGAACATCTGGAAATTCACGGTTCACATAGTGCTGAAGCCTGGGTTGGAGAATTTTGAGCATTACTTTACTAGCGTGTGACATGAGTGCAATGTGTGGTAGTTTGAGAATTCTTTGGCATTGCCTTTCTTTGGGATTGGAATGAAAACTGACCTTTTCCAGTCCTGTGGCCACTGCTGAGTTTTCCAAATTTGCTGGCATATTGAGTGCAGCACTTTCACAGCATCATCTTTCAGGATTTGAAATAGTTCAACTGGAATTCCATCACCTCCACTAGCTTTGTTCATAGTGATGCTTCCTAAGGCCCACCTGACTTCACATTCCAGGATGTCTGGCTCTAGGTGAGTGATCACACCATCGTGATTATCTGGGTCATGAAAATCTTTTTGTATAGTTCTTCTGTGTATTCTTGCCACCTCTTCTTAATATCTTCTGCTTCTTTTAGGTCCATACCATTTCTTTTCTTTACTGAGTCCATCTTTACATGAAATGTTCCCTTATACTGGTATTTTCAATAAACCCATCTGAGCATATACAGGACTTTTCAGTTAGCTACAAATATGATAACTGATCAGTCAGTTGTACAGTAGTCCTGATTACCTCTGAGTTACCAAATTGAATTCCAGGACCCACTCTCATCAACTGTTAATGCTTTTCTGGACCATCAGCCTTATTCTTAGGTTTTGTAATTGTAATTTCAAATGAGATTTAAGTTAGAAACAATTCCTTTGCTATTCAAATACACACTATCACACCACAAAATCAATTCTATTAAGCAGAATATGTGATCTCAAGCTGTTAGAAATACTTTGATGATTAATAAGATGCTTGTTCCCACTACACAAAAAGTTCTTGAGACCCAAATTGAAGTATACCATAGTTCAGTGTGTTTGCATTGACTGGCTCTCCATAACTATTTTGGGGGGGAAAAGGCTAAAGGCCATAGCGAGCATTTGTACACAGAGGAATGCAATTAATGCCTCATGTGTTTCATGAAAAGATTAGGGATTTGTTTGTTGTTCACATGTGGAGAGAGAAAGTATAATTAATAAATATCTTGGCAAGTGAGACAGGCCAAATTCCTTATGGTGAAGAAAATAGACTTTAAAGAGAAAGCACACGAAGTTAAATCCCAACTGTACCTCCTTCCTAGCTGCCTGAATTTAGACAAGTTATTTAAGATGGCTACAATTTCACCATCTATAAAATGAGGATAATACCAGGATAAGTGTAATAGCTAAAGGGATAAAATCCTCCAGCAAAGTCCTAGTTAGAACTTGGTAAAGTGTTACCTAACAACATTTTTATGAAGAAATCAGCAGAAAGATAAAGTAGCTACAAAGGAATGTTGAAGTAAAATTGTAAACTGATGTAGTGTTTGCTAGGTTAAATTTCAACAGAGCTACAAAAATATATTACCTTTGGAGTTGATATATCTCCAGGGCTATTAACATATGGGAACTTGTTAATTTATGCAAGTCAACTTCTAACCTAAAAAAGCCATAAACCATCTGCACATTTATCAGTCATTGATTGTTAGCCAAACAAAGTTACATATTGTGCATGTGTCAGATGATGCTCAGATGAGTTTATTGAAAAAAATCTAGCATGAAATTTTAAAAATCAAGAAATAATCATTTTGCCCTATCTCCAAGCTTGTAGTAAGTAGTTTTTAGCAGTTTTGCAATAAGTTTTATGTAAGTTCATATTTGTAAAGCACTTAAGAGTTCAATAAAATACCCACTACTGAGGCAGTAGCAAAAAGATATTGCCTACAGAATCTTTGTGGTATTAAAACAGCTTACATCATTTGCCTGTGATAATCTTTAGGGAAAACATAAGAGATGGTTTAGTTATGGATCCACTCCATAAAAAGGTTTTTGATCCATGAGTGACATCTTTTATCTTCTAAGGAATTTATATAGCAATTTAGAGATATGTTTGTGCTTAAGTTCTTATTACAACTATTGTACATATGCAGCTTAATTCTAAAAGGCTACTAAAACAGAATTTCCACATTTTTCTGGAAGTACCTGTCTTTCTTAATATAGTTTCTCAGAAGGAAAAATCAAGCAGCAAAATAAAAAAGAAACATTCAAACTGATTGCAATGTCTTAATATGACAATTATTTATGGGACAAACATATTCAGTATCTTACTTTTTATTTCCAAAATATCTAGGTACTTATAACACAGGCATATGTTTCTCATTTTTTCCTACCCACTGTGTAAACTTGGAAAAATATGGATATTAATGAAGTCATACTATGTTCATAATCCATTAAAATAACATATATGTTATTAGAGAGACCTTTGCTGCCACTAAAATTCCAAAATACACTTTATCTCCAACAGTCTTAAAGATGGTATTTGTTTAATACTGGAGGATTGTGCTACAGCCACTTAATCAAATTCCTGCTTAGTGTCAGTATCTCTTCAATTTTGCATGTCCCCAGCTTGATGGAAAGTAACTACCTCATAGCACTAAATAAATATTTATATCATAATCCATTATTGGTATCTTCCAAACATTTTACTATAGCTTGCTAGTGCCAACAACATGATATTTCTGGGTGGAGCTGAACCATGGTTTAATTTTGTTTCCATAAGAGATGCTTTACACACATAAAAACAAAAATGTCAATGCCAGTATTTAATCAATGCCAGTGTTTAACCAACATAAAACAAAAGCAAAGTATCTAAATCTAGACTTGAAAATTAATCCAAAAATATGTACAAGGATATTTTAACATGGAAATTCCATTTCCCCATTAGGTGAAAATTTCTCTTTACTCCTTGGTTTGGTGACCTCTTATTCTCAGATGATCTCACAATATCACTATAATGCAGAAAATATTTCTGAACACCCAATTTACAAATGAAGAAACTGAGTGGTTTACAGAGGTTAAATGACCTGTGCAAAGCCACACACATTCAAACCAGGGTTTCTGCTTCTAGGGCACTTAATGTCCATAACTAAGTTTTGCCACAAGCATATCCTCTTTTTACTGATATCCCTTGCCTTAAATGTATGCCAAATGCCTTACCTATACCACATATATAAATAATACAAATTTATCCTTGTCTCCCACCTAAAATGAGGTCACCCTAACAGGTACCTAATGTTTGAGTCTGTTTTGGTCTTTACTGCAATCAATTTCTGTTTTAGATTATCAGTTCACTGAACTAGAGTTATGAGCTTTGAAAAGCAGGGCAAGTAGTTTTCAGTATCAAGTGAGCTAGTGGATAGAGATGGGATCAGGTCAGGAAGCAGCATGCCACAGGATGTGGCAGCAGCAACATCAGCAACATAGGAACCAGACCAACAGGTGTTTCGGTCCTAAACCTGCCAGTTACTTGTGTGTGATATTCAAAAAATTAGCTTCACTAAGTACTTAGTGTAATAAAAGTGCTTTCCACAACCACAGTACAGAAGAACTTTTCAGTAATTTAAATGATGATCAATCCCTGTACCAAAAAATAAATCAACTTATCATAAAGGGGTTATCTATTCAATAAACAGAGATTTTTTGTAGTACTATTATTAAAGGTAGGTATACTCCAGGGGCGGCGGCCAGGAGGAGCTACCCCACGTCCAAGGAGCCGTGCCTGCATGGGCACAGGAGGGCCGAGAGGGGCTACTCCACATTCAAGGTCATGAGGGGCGGCTGTGAGGAGATACCCCTCGTCCAAGGTAAGGAGCAGCAGCTGCACTTTGCTGGAGCAGCCATGAAGAGATACCCCAGACCAAGGTAAGAGAAACCCAAGTGAGATGGTAGGTGTTGTGAGAGGCATCAGAGGGCAGACACACTGAAACCACAATCAGAGAAAACTAGTCAATCTAATCACATGGACCACAGCCTTGTCTAACTCAATAAAACTAAGCGATGCTATGTTGGGCCACCCAAGACAGGCAGGTAAAGGTGAGAGATCTGACAGAATGTGGCCCACTGGAGAAGGGAATGGCAAACCACTTTAGTATTCTTGCCTTGAGAACCCCATGAACAGTATGAAAAGGCAAAATGATAGGATACTGAAAGAGGAACTCCCCAGGTCGGTAGGTGCCCAATATGCTACTGGAGATCAGTGGAGAAATAACTCCAGAAAGAATGAAGGGATGGAGCTAAAGTAAAAACAATACCCAGTTGTGGATGTGACTGGTGACAGAAGCAAGGTCCAATGTTATAAAAAGCAATATTGCATAGGAACCTGGAATGTTAGGCCCATGAATCAAGGCAAATTGGAAATGGTCAAACAGGAGAAGACAAGAGTGGACATCAACATTCTAGGAATCAGCAAACTAAGATGGACTGGAATGTGTGAATTTAACTCAGACGACCATTATATCTACTACTGCGGGCAGGAATCCCTTAGAAGAAATGGAGTAGCCTTCATGGTCAACATAAGAGTCTGAAATGCGTACTTGGATGCAATCTCACAAACGACAGAATGATCTCTATTCGTTTTCAAGGCAAACCATTCAATACCACAGTAATCCAAGTTTATGCCCCAACCAGTAACACTGAAGAAGCTGAAGTTGAACGGTTCTATGAACACCTATAAGACCTTTAAGAACTAACACCCAAAAAAGATGTCCTTTTCATTAGAGGGGACTGGAATGCAAAAGTAGGAAGTCAAGAAACACCTGGGGTAACAGGCAAATTTGGCCTTGGAATACAGAATGGAGCAGGGCAAAGACTAATAGAGCTTTGCCAAGAGAACGCACTGGTCATAGCAAACACCGTTTTCCAACAACACAAGAGAAGACTCTACACATGGACATCACCAGATGGTCAACACCGAAATCAGGTTGATTATATTCTTTGCAGCCAAAGACGGAGAAGCTCTATACAGTCAACAAAAACAAGACCGGGAGCTGACTGTGGCTCAGATCATGAACTCCATATTGCCAAATTCAGACTGAAATTGAAGAAAGTAGGGAAAACCACTAGACCATTCAGGAATGACCTAAATCAAATCTCTTATGATTATACAGTGGAAGTGAGAAATAGAGTCAAGGGACTAGATCTGATAGATAGAGTGCCTGATGAACTATGGATGGAGGTTCGTGACATTGTACAGGAGACAGGGATCAAGACCATCCCCATGGAAAAGAAATGCAAAAAAGCAAAATGGCTTCCTGGGGAGGTCTTACAAATAGCTATGAAAAGAAGAGAAGCAAAAAGCAAAGGAGAAAAGGAAAGGTAAAAGCATCCAAATGCAGAATTCCAAAGAATAGCAAGGAGAGATAAGAAAGCCTTCCTCAGCGATCACTGCAAAGAAATAGAGGAAAACAACAGAATGTAAAAGACTAGAGATCTCTTCAAGAAAATTAGAGATACCAAGGGAACATTTCATGCAAAGATGGCTCAATAAAGGACAGAAATGATATGGACATAACAGGAGCAGAAGATATTAAGAAGAGGTGGCAAGAATACACAAAAGAACTTTACAATTTTCATGATGGTGTGATCACTCACCTAGAGCCAGACATCCTGGAATTTGAAGTCAAGTGGGCCTTAGAAAGCATCACTATGAACAAAGCTAGTGAAGGTGATGGAATTCCAAGGGAGCTATTTCAAATCCTGAAAGATGATGCTGTGAAAGTGCTGCACTCAATATGCCAGCAAATTTGGAAAACTCAGCAGTGGTCACAGGACTGGAAAAGGTCAGTTTTCATTCCAATCCCTAAGAAAGGCAATGCCAAAGAATGCTCAAGTTCAGTTCTGTCGCTCAGTCATGTTCAACTCTTTGTGACCCCATGAATTGCAGCACACCAGGCCTCCCTGTCCATCACCATCTCCCGGAGTTCACTCACACTCATGTCCATCAGGTCGGTGATGCCATCCAGCCATCTCATCCTCTGTTGTCCCCTTTTCCTCCTGCCCCCAATCCCTCCCAGCATCAGTCTTTTCCAATGAGTCAACTCTTCACATGAAGTGGCCAAAGTACTGGAGTTTCAGCTTTAGCATCATTCCTTCCAAAGAACACCCAGGGCTGATCTCCTTTAGAATGGACTGGTTGGATCTCCTTGCAGTCCAAGGGACTCTCAAGAGTCTTCTCCAACACCACAGTTCAAAAGCATCAATTCTTCGGTGCTCAGCCTTCTTCACAGTCCAACTCTCACATCCATACATGACTACTGGAAAAACCATAGCCTTGACTAGACGGACCTTTGTTGGCAAAGTAATGTCTCTGGTTTTCAATATGCTATCAAGGTTGGTCATAACTTTTCTTCCAAGGAGTAAGCATCTTTTAATTTCATGGCTGCAATCACCAACTGCAGTGATTTTGGAGCCCCCCAAAATAAAGTCTGACACTGTTTCCCCATCTATTTCCCATGAAGTGATGGGACCAGATGCCATGATCTTCATTTTCTGAATGTTGAGCTTTCAGCCACTTTTTCACTCTCCTCTTTCACTTTCATCAAGAGGCTCTTTAGTTCCTCTTCACTTTCTGCCATAAGGGTGGTGTCATCTGCATATCTGAGGTTATTGATATTTCTCCCGGCAATCTTGATTCCAGCTTGTGCTTCTTCCAGTCCAGCGTTTCTCATGATGTGCTCTGCATGTAAGTTAAATAAACAGGGTGACAATATACAGCCTTGAATGCTCAAACTACTGCACAATTGCACTCATTTCACATGCTAGTAAAGTAATGCTCAAAATTCTCCAAGCCAGGCTTCAGAAGTATGTGAACCGTGAACTTCCAGATGTTCAAGCTGGTTTTAGAAAAGACAGAGGAACCAGAAATCAAATTGCCAGTCCTAAATATTCGTTGGAAGGATTGATGCTGAAGGTGAAACTCCAATACTTTGACCACTTGATGCAAAGAACTGACTCATTTGAAAAGACTCTGATGCTGGAAAAGATTGAGGGCAGGAGGAGAAGCAGATGACAGGGGATGAGATGGTTGAATGGCATGACTGACTCAGTGGACATGAGTTTGAATAAACTCCAGGAGTTGGTGATGGACAGGTAGGCCTGGCATGCTGCAGTCCATGGGGTCACAAAGAGTTGGACACAACTGAGCCACTGAACTGATACTGAAAAGTCCTGGGTTTGTTTTCATGTAAACTTCAGGTGATTGGGACCAGTCAGTGCCCAGGAGTGTTTGGCAACCTTATAGGATTAAGATCTGTGCAAATGTAGGATTAAAGTCTCCCTGTGCCAGGAGAGAACTGTGTTTTTCACAGAGAGTGTAGTTTTGCTTTCTATATTACACTGATGGAGAAAGAAGAGAATTAAAGAGAAATGGATGAGGTCACAACATACTGACCTTGGTACTCTAAGCTGACCAGTTCTAAGAATATTCATTATAGGTGGTACCATAAGAGGTGGTTCAGATTTGAGATATGGTCTGACTCACCTTAAGTGATTTAAGAAGTTTATCACTTTGACCTGAATTCCTCTCTTGTTCTGAAGCAGAGGAGGATAAAAAGACAGTTCCCCAAAGGGGTTTTCACAACTGTCTAAAGGCCAAGCATTCACAGTCTGTCTTACTGAGCAAGGTTATAGGAATCTCATATCAATAAAAGGAGTTCAGAGGAGGTTTCACCAAGGTCAGGGCCAGAGCATAGTTTGTGTTTGGAGGGCAGTTATGCCCATGTATGTGTGTGCTAAGTTGCTTCAGTCGTGTATGATTCTGCAATGCTATGGACTCTAGTCCACCAGGCTCCTTTCTGTCCATGGGACTCTCCAGGCAAGGATATTGGAGTGGGTTGTCATGCCCTCCTCCAGGGGATCTCCCTGACCCAAGGGTTGAACCCCAATCTCTTCCATCTCCTGCATTGGCAGGTGGGTTCTTTACCACTAGCGCCACCTGGGAAGCCCAGTTATGCCCATGATCATCCTTATATTTATGGTAACATGTGAATTAAAACACTGTGTAGACATATGAGGAAGAAACAGCTGCTTTGAGTTTGCCTTTCTTGCTATCAAAATAATTTAGTTTGCAAATTATGTGAAATAAACTTTGCTTTGGCTGCTTCCTTATGATTATGGTATATGCCAAATTCTAAATGCTTCCCATTTGAGTTCAAAACTTAGACTTGTGTATCTTAAGTGTCACTCAAGAGTTAAGCCACTTTCTTCTTTTTAGATAAACATTTGTTTTTTAAAGAAATAGTTCAAAAACACATTGATTTTAACCCCCCCCCCCCCCCCCCCGCTGCCGCCCTTTTTTTTAGAATACCAACACATCTTGTCATTGCTGTTGCTTACTTGCTAATGAGAGGGTAACAGGCAGGAAGGCCAGGGGTCTCCAAATAGAGGAAATAGCCTGCAAGTGTCAGACATTTTTATCTCTCTTAAGCGGCAGGAGGAAACAAACTAGCAATATTTTTTCCTTCTCTATACAAATTTAAAGGGAGGTTTCTCTTAAAATATTGTGTTGCCATAATGACACCCGGCTTGCCTGAAGTTAGCTATTCTCGAGTCTAGAGATAACCAATGCCTTTTTCTTATGGAAATGTTTGTCTTAAGCTATGCTAATGTACTATGCCTTTACCCGAAACTCTGTCTCCAAGTCGGTTCCGCCTCTTGGCCCAGAACCTACTTGACAAACCAGTATGGATATTGTTCCCCTAATCTATGTAAATGAAATTATTTGTATGGTGGTCTGCCCTTCTTCAAGATTTAAGTTAATCATTTTATGGCCCAAGATAAACCATTTGGTGCCGAGATTATCCCAAAATGCATCTTATGGGTGAGGGGCCTGGTGCCATTCTGAATTTTAAGACATTCCTTTCTTTCATTAACAGACTGCTAGTGACTATATAACATCCAGCTAAAGACTAGCAGGGGGGTAGTCTTTCTGCCCCTTTCTGATGCCTATGTCAGAAGCTTTCTCTATCTCCTTTATACTTTAATAAAACTTTACTACACAAAAGCTCTGAGCGATCAAGCCTCGTCTCTGGCCCCGGATTGAATTCTTCTCCTCCGGGGGCCAAGAATCCCGGTGTATTCGCGTGATTCAACAACAACCTTTCACTAAGTTGTTTGTGGCTCTTCTGTGACGCTATGGGCTACAGCCCCTCAGGCTCCTCACACCATGGGAATACCGAGAATACTGAAGTGGGTTGCCATTTCCTTTTCCTGCGGGATCTTCCTGACCCAGGGATCGAACCCTTGCCTCCTGCATTAGCAGATGGATTCTTTACTGCTTAGCCATCAGAGAAGGCCCCCAAAACATTGATTTTTAAAATTTCTGACCATCCAAGAGAGTTTTTTCAATACTCTTATTCAACATTATGTATTTGGATACCACTTTTTGTTTTGTGGTGAATCATTGATGAATTAATGCACCCTTTGGAGGTATATCCACTCTATAACATCAAAGGCACAGGGATTATACCCACGTTCTCATATCACCACTCTGGCTTTCTGAGTATATTTCTGAGCTGGAAAAAGATATTCATATTTCATTAACTACTAAGACTGTCATGTGTTTTCTGCATTTCAGAGAGAAAATGTTATTGTGTTTTGTTCTCAGTGACCGAAGCGTTCAAACCTTTTGGGTGTATTCGTGTGTAATGTGCCATTATCTCAAAAGCTTCAGGCCTGGTGTGACATCGAGCTGAAACTGGGCATTTGTTTCCACTCTGCTTATTCTTGTATAACACATGTGCATGGAGTTGAAAAACGAAGTGGTATATGTTTAATGTGGGCACTGAAGAATTCTTAGTTTTTCAGTTTAAAACAAAGGGAAAGGGATCCCAAATGGAAGACCACACATCCAAGATTACAGGAAAATATTTTCATTTTAAAATCTCCCCAGAGATCACATAACATGAACCAGAAAACAGATTTCCATTGTTGGAAAACACTTAACTTGTGGTTTATGAATCTTTTCTCTTAAATTTTTTTTTTTACCCATTGTCCAAATATGAAAAGGAAGAGATTTGGCTTAGTAGGAATTCATTTAAGAAGATTTGAACTTAGTTCATTGTAAACCTTGTTTGGGTAAATAGTGGGATATAGTTTCTATTAATCTTTTATGAAAATTTATCCACAATAAAAGCAGAATAATGGCAACTTTTCTTGGTATTTATCATTTTGTGCTTGGACCCACATGTTAAGTGGGATATAAACACATTTAGAGATAATGATAAGGGAATATGAAGCTCTCATATTAGGAGCAGTTGAGAGAACTGAGATAGATTAGAGAAGATATGATTGCTATCTTCAAATGTGTTAAGAGTTGTCATGGAGAAGAGGGATTAAACTCATTATGTATTGCCCTCCAGAAGATGAGAGCTTGGAAAAATAAGTAGAAGCCATAGGGAGTTAAGTTTCAGCTCAGTAAAAGCAAAATATTGAGTCCAAATTACCTAAGGAAGGAAGGCTGCCTCTGCAGGGTTGGCGCACTGGATCAGTGGACAAATGTATAAGGATTTGCATTCATTTGCAAGGGCTGCTCTACAGTGACATGGAGTCTTGAATGAGTAGTTGGAATGAGTGTGCTACTTTGATTCCATGATATATTGCTTTAGTCAATATTTGTATGACAAGTTTAACTAAAATTTGAGTCAGATTGTGTGTTTTTTTTTTTTTTTTAATAAAAACAACCTGTGATATTCTTGGATACTTTACTTCATTTGCTGCAAAAGGAATAAACCCATAGAGCAGTGTAGACTAAAGAAGATACATCTGCACCTTTATGCTAAGGGTAGAATCCTTGAACATAACAAGTAGATAAAAGTTTTGGAATCATTTAGTCCAGCCCATTAATTGTACAAATGAGAAAATTGAGACTTAAAGATGTGATGTGACTGGCAAAAAGTTTACAGAATTAAATGTGGGGTTGGAGTAGAAAAGAATTCATATTCTTAGTTAGATCCTTTTATACTGCAAGAATTGAAAAGGATGTGTGCTCTGTGCTGGAATGCTACCAGCAATTGCAGGAATAAAGTTACTAAAAAGGCTTAATTCTTTTGAACCCTGACTCATGGTGTGTGTGTGTGTGTGTGTGTGTGTGTGTGTGTGTAGTTGTATGTGTGTAAGCTTGCTCAATTATGAACTTGAGCTGTTTTACCTCAAGGTTTTTTTCTCCAATTGCTGTAACTGGTGCTAAGATCTTTGCCCCACTCTTTATATTTAGTAGATCCTTAATTCTGGAAACTCTTAGAGCCCCATTAAACAAAACTTTTTATAGCTTTCTGATTCAAATATGGCCAAATATGAGGATAGTGTTTTAATATGCAGGGAAGTAGAATATCTTTGTCCAGTCTCATTATGAATGTCAATATGACTCTCCAGGTATTTGCCACACCCCAAATTTCCAAACACACATACACACACAAATAATATTTTATAAAGATAAGTATACAACTGCATGCAAAAGGTGTTTGAATATGTATTATTGCTAAAGAAGGAAGGCTAAAGTTGTATCCTGTCAAAGGCATATTGAGTTATGACCAAAACACACCAGAATTCTACAACTCTGTCAAATGGATTCTTTGAGGCTGGTTAGGCCAAATAGGGTCGCACAGAGTTGGACACGACTGAAGCGACTTAGCAGCAGCAGCAGCAGACTAAATATTAGCTTATATACCTGTTTTTGTTTGTTTGTTTGTTTGTTTTTTTGCTTTGTGCTTTGTTAGTGAAGTGTATATGTAGCTAGAAGAGGTGATCATATTCATCAACAAAATTAGAGAAAATTTAACTGTTGCAATGGATTCACACAAATATCTCAGTAAGTGAGAAACCTGCTGGTTTTATTTCCTCTCTTGGTAGTTATGAGACTAAACCACTATCAAGATTTCCCTCTTTTGTATACTTCTCTGTTTATAGCTTAGTTTTCAGAGTAGGTTAGAACAAATTTTTTTTTTTATATCTGCAACTTAATACCCGCCAATTATTGACCATTCAGTGGGCTCATTCCTACTTTAATTTGCCACTTGCTTCTTTTATTCTGAGAAAACAAGAGACCAATTGCACCTGAATTGAGCCTGATGGAGATTCAGAAAAGGAATATTTTAGCAGTTCTGTTTTGGTGTGTGGTTCATCCTTTATAGGAGTAAAGCAGTGACATTGTCACACTGCAATGTGTAGCAATATATTTGTGATTATTTTGCTTGTTTTTTAATGTAAATTTTGTTGTAAAATGCAAGGTGATTTGACTCCAGTAACTCAGTGAATTTGTTCTTTGAATTTAAAAGGCATAATCAAAAGACTTTTCTCTAGGTTGATAATGCAAACTCATTGATGTGCAAGCTTAACCTTGAATATGTGGAAAAATAAGGAAGCAAGTATAAAGCAGTTAGTATACATACACATAAGAAACGAAGAGCTGGTGCAGTAAGAGTGTGATTTTGATCCCAGGAAAAATGTTACAGATAAAGGTTGAAAATCTTATTTAGATTATTGTGTGTTTGTGTGTGTATGTGTGTATTCTTTTTTTCTGGCTATATGCTACTGCTGCTGCTAAGTTGCTTCAGTTGTGTCCGACTCTGTGCGACTCCATGGACGGAAGCCAACCAGGCTCCACTGTCCCTGGGATTCTCCCGGCAAGAACACTGGAGTGGGTTGCCATTTCCTTCTCCAATGCATGAAAGAGAAAAGTGAAAGTGAAGTCGCTCAGCCGTGTCCGACTCTTCGCAACCCCACAGACTGTAGCCCACCAGGCTCCTCCATCCATGGGATTTTTCAGGCAAGAGTACTGGAGTGGGGTGCCATTGCCTTCTCCGTTCTGGCTATATAGGTTAGAGTAAAATACAGTACATTTTGGTCAGAACTCTGAAAATTTTCCTTGTGATATATTTATTAATAAAAAGGAAAATGTGATTTAGATTGATCAAGTCCAAGGAGCATGATTATTTTTACAGAGAGATTCATGGGGTTGCAAAGAGTCAGACACAAGGGAGTGACTGAACTGAACTGAACTGAACTGAAATAGATATAAGACACTTGGGGTAGATGGGGGTTGTCATCATATTGACAAGTATATTTTTCTTGCTAAATAGACCAGAATGTGTTACATTGTTCCATTTGAATTATTTTTATACCTCTCATTGTCTAAAAGGGAAAGTCCATTATGCTAATTTGTCAATCAAGGTCCCCCATTCTCTGGCTACTGCCCAATTCTCCAATATTATCTCTCATCAATACTTCCTATGGGTATATAATCCAGGAGTGAAAAGCTGTTTGTACACACCTAGCTATTCTTCAATTCTGTGCCTTTGAGTGATGCTGAAACAAGCCAAGGAATGCCAAGGATTGTCAGGAGCTACCGCCAGCTCCAAAATCACTGTGAATGGTGACTGCAACCATGAAATTAAAAGATGTTTGCTCTTTGAAAGAAAATATATGAAAAACCTAGGCAGAATGTTAAAAAGCAGATACATCACTTTGATGACAAAGGTCTGTATATTCAAAGCTATGAGTTTTCCAGTAGTTATGTACGGATGTAAGAGTTGGACCATAAAGAATGCTGAGTGCTGAAGAACTGATGCTTTTGAACTGTGGTGGGAATTAAGGAAGAGGAAGTAGACAAAAACCCGAGAGTTCATGCTTTTTACATCTTGTCTGAAATTCTTCTCCCCAACTCTATAGGTTTATCATATTCTACCTTTTACTTAGTTTCATATGATGTTTTCACCAAATGTTGCTCCACTTTCTCTTGAGAGTTCTCTGGACAGCAAAAAGATCAAACCTGTCCATCTTAAAGGAAATCAACCCAGAAAATTCATTGGAAGGACTGATGCTGGAACTCCAATACTTTGGCCACTTGATATGAAGAGCTGACTCATTGGAAAAGACCCTGATGCAGGAAAAGATTGAGGGCAGGAGAAGAAGGGGACGACAGAGGATGAGATGGTTGGACGGCATCACCGACTCAATGGACATGAGTTTGAGTAAACTCCAGGAGTTGGTGATGGTCAGGGAGGCCTGGCGTGCTGCAGTCCATGGGGTCACAAACAGTTGGACATGACTGAGTGACTGAACTGAACTGATGTAGGGATGTGTCTGAAACCACATCTACAGTGGCTGCCCAGTTCCATTTTGATTTTTGATAACTTGAGATATGTCATCAAACCCAAAAAGGACAAAGCCACTAATGACACAGGGATTTCATGAATGACATTTTGAGCTACCCCACCAAACTAAGAATCCTGACAAACTGAAGAGCTTGTTGAAGAACTTAAAGCGCATCACAATCCCACTCTTGGTTTTTACCTTGATGCCTTATTTTACTGGCAAAGCTCTGGATTTAGTTTTTCCACAAGGCCTTGATGCAATGGTCATATCTTTGATTTGATAGAAAATAATGTTATCTTTAAAACTCAAAATTAGTTGGCTTTATATGTCTTCTAAATTTTGCTAAAATTTACTAGTTTCCTTATTGCATCTGTTTCATGAAATTTTCTTGTCAAAAGAAGCTGGTAGAATTGAAAGAGACACGTGTACCCCAATGTTCATTGCAGCACTGTTTATAATAGCCAGGACATGGAAGCAACCTAGATGTCCATCAGCAGATGAATGGATAAGAAAGCTGTGGTCCATGTACACAATGGAGTATTACTCAGCCATTAAAAAGAATACATTTGAATCAGTTCTAATGAGGTGGATGAAACTGGAGCCTATTATACAGAGTGAAGTAAGCCAGAAAGAAAAACACCAATACAGTATACTAACGCATATATATGGAATTTAGAAAGATGGTAACAATAACCCTGTATACGAGACAGCAAAAGAGACACTGATGTATAGAACAGTCTTTTGGACTCTGTGGGAGAGGGAGAGGGTGGGATGATTTGGGAGAATGGCATTGAAATACGTATAATATCATATATGAAACGAGTCACCAGTCCAGGTTCGATGCATGATACTGGATGCTTGGGGCTGGTGCACTGGGACGACCCAGAGGGATGGTATGGGGAGTGAGGAGGGAGGAGGGTTCAAGATGGGGAACACGTGTATACCTGTGGCAGATTCAGTTCGATATTTGGCAAAACCAATACAATATTGTAAAGTTTAAAAATAAAATAAAATAATAAAAAAAAGAAGACGGTAAAAAAAAAATAAGAGGAAGCAAGTGAAAACCCAAGAGTTCATGCTTTTTACATCTTGTCTGAAGTTCCTCTCCCCAACTTTGCAGGTTTATCATATATTCTACCCCTTACCTAATCTCATACAATGTTTTCACCAAATGCTATTCCAGTATATAGCATAGGTTGTCACTTTACTTTTTCAGTTTTTTACCACATTTCTCACTGTTTTTTCTAGCCTCCTATAATTGTTTCCTTGTTTACAGTTACCTGGTCCAAAATCCAGTGCTTCATATTTTAGATTTTTTGTTACAGCAGCAACACATTCTGGTCAATGTATACATTGGTTCATTTTTGCCTCAATAATGTTATTTAACAAACCACTCCAAGGCTTAGTGACTTAAAACACAATCATGTATACTTGTGGGTTATCTGGGAAATCTGCTGGTAAACTCTATTGTTGACTTCAAGACAAGTTGAGTACAAGTCTGGTGTCTCTTTTTCTTGTATCAGTGGGCCACCCAGGATTTATCCTTTTCATGGGAAAAGATAGCAGTGTGAGAAATTATGCTCAACTTTTCTATTTGAAGACTCTGTTGGAAAATGTCTGGTAATAACTTTTGAAAAACAGTTATGTATGGCCTGTTTAAAAGTATTTTTCTCCAAAGAGATTCTACTATTGCTTCTAATCATATGGTTGGTGCCCAATCAAGAAGTGCTCTAAATTAGATCTTTGTCTTGAGGTGTCTTGAATTACTTGGATAGTAGGAGTGAAGGTCCAAAGCTAAATAAGTAATAGGAAAGAACTCATGGGAAAGACATTTTATTTCTGCCCACAACAAACACCAGAACATGTATTCCCTCCATCTTACATTGCAACATGTTTTGTTTTTCTTTTTCAAATGCAGAATTAAATATTGCATCATAAAATTTTTGAGTGATTTCTCCCTCTTCCTTTCCAGTTCATAATTCTTGTTACCTCACATTTCTAGAAACAGTAATTAAGCTCTATTTTACCTTTTTCAGTTATATAATCAGTTATAATTGCCTAATTTTAGTTGATATAAATTATAATACATAGACAACATGTTTTATATTTATTTGTTTACCAATTTCCAATGCATTTTAAAATTCTGTATTGGGAACAGAAATTCTGAGTTTGACTTATAGCAACAACTTCCTGGAAGTTGGTGTCTCAAAGGAAGTTGGGAAAATTGGGTTACAACTGACTTCATACTAAAGGTTGCCCATTTTCTTTCTAGGGAAAATCAGGTAAATTATTCTCAAAAATGTAGAGTCTAAAAATCCTTATCTGAGTCTATTTGCAAATATCTCTAAGACTATTTTAATAATAATCCAGAAGATAAAAAAAAGAAAGATCCCTGAATCTGGTAACTTTAAAACAAATTTATTTTAGATGCCAAATAAATTAAATACTTTCTCTGCTTTTAATAAAACTTTTTTTCCTTTTTTATTTGCATTATATCATTTCCTTAGGAAAAAGATTCAAAAGCTCCTATGTTTATAGCTAAGCTAAATATATCTCCATTTTAAAAGCATCTTTTCTCATAATGTAACCTTAGTTTGGGTTAATGGAATCATACTTTCAGATGAATCTGAATAAAGATTAGAGAAGCATTTTATGAGCTAAATTTGGAAATGTTTCATGTAAGTCAGTTCTAGCTGAGTTATGGTAATTTTTGCTTGATTTCTTATTGAAATTTGTGCTTCTTAAAAGTAAACATGATACTCAAGGATCTTAATAGATATCTATTGGTCTTTGTAAAATGTGTAGACAAATTAGGTTTCTTGAAAGATACTTTAAATGTCTCATATCTAAAGGTCTGACCAGGAGCTGTAGTGGCATGAAAGTGAAGGTCGCTTAGTCGTGTATGACTCTGTGACCCCATGGACTATATGGTCCATAGAATTCTCCAGGCCAGAATACTGCAGTGGGTAACCTTTCCTTTCTCCAGAGGATCTTCCCAACCCAGGGATCGAAGCCAGGTCTCCCACCTTGCAGGCGGATTCTTTACCAGCTGAGCCACAAGGGAAGACCAGTAGTGGCATAGTAGGAAAAAAAAATCACATCTGTTCTTTATATAGTAGCATTATATTTAATCATTAACCCACTGCAAGATGGGGAGTAAGATTCCTTATATTATTTCGAGCAGGTAAATTTGGTCTTTAAATGCTTAAGTTCAGTTCTCTCCTTCATACATCCAAAACTATATCTTTGATTATTTCAAGTTTTTTTAAATTATTTTAACTATTTATATTAAAATACACTGTTTCAGGTTTAAAGATTGTTTTGATTATTTTACTTTAAGGTTATTTTGATTATTTTAACTCTTTGTATTAAAATAAACTTTTTCAGATTTTGGCAATGAGTTAAATGGGAAGATTTAGCCAGACAAGAGCAGAATGTATTGAGCTTAATTATACTGACTTTCACTTTTGTATCAGCAAATTTTATAAAAGAGGACATTTGAGGATAATGTGCATATGATATATGAATACTTAACAAAAATTAGTGGCAATGCTCGTGATAACTATTTGTTGTTATATTCATAAAAGAGAAATACATGGCTATTTAAAAACAAACATCTCAATCTAAAGCAGTAATTCTACTAAGTGACCTAAATAATAATCCCAATGGTATATTTATTCTCCTAATTGGGAAAGGAGTATGTTAAGGCTGTATATTGTCAAACTGCTTATTTAACTTATATGCAGAGCATATCATGTGAAATGCTGGGCTGGATGAAGCACAAGCTGGAATCAAGACTGCTGGGAGAAATAGCAATAACCTCAGATATGCAGATAACACCATCCTTATGGCAGAAAGTGAAAAAGAACTAAAGAGCCTCTTGATGAAAGTGAAAGAGGAGAGTGAAAAAGTTGGTTTAAAACTCAAAATTCAGAAAAGTAAGATCATGGCATCTGGTCCCATCACTTCATGTCAGATAGATGGGGAAACAGTGGAAACAGTGGCAAACTTTATTTTGGGGGCTCCAAAATCACTGCAGATGGTGACTGCAGCCATGAATTAAAAGACGCTTATTCCTTGGAAGAAAAGTTATGACCAACCTAGGTAGCATATTAAAAAGCAGAGACATTACTTTGCCAACAAAGGTCCATTCAGTCAAGGCTATGTTTTTTCCATTAGTCACGTGTGGATGTGAGAGTTGGACTTTAAAAAAGCTGAGTGCCAAAGAATTGATGCTTTTGGACTGTGATGTTGGAGAAGACTCTTGAGAGTCCCTTGGACAGCAAGGAGATCCAACCAGTCCATCCTAAAGGAAATCAATCCTGAATATTCATCGGAAGGACTGATGCTGAAGCTTAAACTCCAGTACTTTGACCACCTGATGCAAAGAACTGACTCATTTAAAAAGACCTTGATGCTGGGAAAGATTGAAGCAGGAGGAGAAGGCGAAGACAGAGGATGAGATGGTTGGATGGCATCACCAACTCAATGGACATGAGTTTGAGTAAACTCCAGGATTTGGTGATGGACAGGGAGGCCTGGCATGCTGCAGTCCATGGGTTTGCAAAGAGTTGGACACAACTGACCGAACTGAACTGAACTGATTTGGAAATATATGGGGGAAGCATATAAGAATTGGGGCGTCGAAATAAACTTATGGTATCCTATTGTAATACATAAAAGATTAATTTTTCTTTTTGTCAGAATTAAATCTAGGCTTAAGAGATTTTTGAAACAAGAACTCTCCTTATTAATCCTAAAATATATAAACTAGTAGTAGACTATTGTCAGTCTGTGCCTCCGTTCTTCATGAATGTTTGCCTTCTTGTCAAGCATTGGTTGCCAAGAGACATGATATGAAAGACCCATAAAATCAACCAAGGTATTTATTAAAATGCTATCTTTAGTGGCAAATTCCTATTTATTGAAGTTATGTTCAACCAGTGATTCTGTCTTAAAATGTAAATGCTTTTGGAAAAATGTTATATGTTAAATATGTACCGAGCTCTTTACCTTTGTTAAATATGTACCGAGCTCTTTACCTTTCAGAGTGAATAAGGCATAAGGTGACTCCATTTTTTCCTTAGAGTATTTGTGCTTTGGGGGAGAGGAACTCAAACTGGGAAAAATACAGAAAATAAAGACTGGGGAGTTAAGACAAATTTTGCCTAAACTTGAAAATTATGATGAAAAAGAAAATACAGCTACCATTTTGAACTGTTACTGATTTATGGACTTATTATTTTTTGCCAAACCTCAAAAAACCAAAAACCAAAAAACTATCAGTGTTGACATATGTCACTGATGTCCTTGATACGGTTATATGCTCTACATGTGGTAGGCAGTCTCTGTCATTAAGGAGAAGTGCTTTTTCTGGAAGATTCATCAGTTACAATTCCCATTATATAATGATCTCCAAGTAGTTAAATGCAGTGATTCTCTGTCCTCCCTTTAGTAGAACAATTAGCAGCACTTGGCATAGTCGATCATTCCTTCTGCCTTTCTAACACTTCATTGGCTAGTAGGAGAAATGTACTGTCACGATTTTCCTCTTACTATAGTGGCAGTTCATTTTCATTATACTTTTCCATATAATCCTTTCATCTTTCCATCTTATAAATGTTGAAGTGTCCCACAGTTATGTCTTTGTACTTTTCTGTAGCTACTTTTATTTCAAATAGTTTTAAATATCAGTTTATATGCTCATGACTTCTAAATATGTATCTAAAAAATGCAAACCTCCCTCCTAATTTTCAGGTTGTTATATTTAATTATGAGCAGAGCTTTTTTACTAAGAAGTTTAATGAAAAGAAAGTAGTGTTAGTAAGTCAGTCATGTCCGACTGTTTGTTACCACATGGGTTGAAGCACACAAGGCTCCTCTGTGCATGGGATTCTTCAGGCAAGAATGAATACTGGAGAGTGTAGCCATTCCCTTCTTCAGGGGATATTTTCAACCCAGGAATTGAATCTGGGTCTCCCGCATTGCAGGCAGATTCTTTACTATCGGAGACACTAGTAACAAGGATATTTTATCCTATGATTTTGCCACTTAAACTTTTTGTAAATTTTAGCTATGATAATAAAATAAGAATATGGAAGAGAGAAAATTTTGAAAGGAAGAAGTAAAACTGTCATTATTTACAAATGACATGATTATATAAATAGAAGACCAAAATGACTATTAGAATTATTAAGTGAATTAGCAAGATCAATATAAAAGAATCCAAAATTATATATATATATATATTCTTTTGTATATATATAAAAGAATCCAAATATATATGTATATATATACACACACACATATATAAACATTTTACATATACATGTAGAAAGTTAATATACAAAAGATATAAAATCTATATACAAACATAAATAATATTTTAATACATAAGTAACAGATTATAAAATAAAATTTAAAAATTCTATTTACCATAGTAAGAAAATCATCTCCTTAAAGATATGTGAGACTTGTACATTGAAACCCATAAAATATTATTGAAAGAATAAATAAATTTATTTCGATAAATAAATAAATAAATATAGAAGTTTACCATGCTAGGGATTGAATGACTCAATATTATACAGATGTCAGTGCTTCCAAAATTCAGCTGTAGGCTTGATACAGTGCCAGAATAAATTCCAGAAGGTTTTCTTTCTTTGAGAGAGTTTGACTTAATATTTATATATATCAAAATTGACAAGTAGATGTTAAAATTTATTATAAATTCACAGGACATAAAGAGCCAAAACAATACTAAAAAGGAACAAATCAGAAATTTGTATTGGTAAATTCTTGAAATATCATAAAAGAATGAAATTAAGATGCTGCAATACCAGCACAAGGGTGAACAAATAATGAAATAGAGATTGCATGTAAATATTCACTTGATGGATGAAAAAGTGCCACTGCTATTCGGTCGGAAAAAAGGTTTTTTTCCAGTAAGTAATATTGAATCATTGGGTAATCATATGGGAACCACTGAAATGTAATCTACTAAACTTAATGTCTATACAAACTCAATAACAAGTGGTTTATATATATGAAAGCATAAAGCAAATAAGAAAGTTTCAATAAAATGTATAAGGGAATATTTTTGGAGCTTCAGAGTAGGTATAAGTTTTTACATAGTACACAGAAAAGCACTAATCATATAAGAAAGGGTAGATAAATTGGATTTAATTTAATAAATTAAATTAAATAAATTAATTTAATTAAAAGTAGAAACTTTTGTTTACTAAAAGACACCATTAAGACAAAACGCAAGCCACACACTGAGAAAACATATCAGATACACAGACTTCACAAAGGAATTCCATACAGAATGCAGAGAGCATCTATAAGTCAACTTAAAAAGACAAAAACCCAAAAGTGAGCAAAAATCTTTGAATCACTTCAATTCAGTCTCTAGGTCATGTCCATATATTTGCAACCCCATGGACTACAGCACACCAGGCCATTCTGTACATCACCTACACCCAGAGTTTACTCAAACTCATGTCCATTGAGTTGGTGATGCCACCAAAGCATCTCATCCTCTGTCGTCACCTTGTCCTCTCACCTTCAATCTTTCCCAGCATCAGGGTCTTTTCGAATGAGTAAGCTCTTTGCATCAGGTGGCCAGAGTATTGGAGTTTAAGCTTCAGCATCAGTCCTTCTAATGAATATTCAGGACTGATTTCCTTTAGGATGGACTGGTTGGATCTTCTTGCAGTCCAAGGGACTCTCAAGAGTCTTCTCCAACACCACAGTTCAGAAGCATCAATTCTTTGGTGTTCAGCTTTCTTTATAGTCCAACTCTCATATCCATACATGACTAATGGAACAACCATAGCCTTGACTGGATGGACCAGTGTTGGCAAAGTAATGTCTCTGCTTTTTAATATGTTGTCTAAGTTGATCATAACTTTCCTTCCATGGAGTAACCATCTTTTAATTTCATGGCTGTAGTCACAATCTGTAGTGATTTTTGAGCCTGAAAAAATAAAGTCTGCCACTGTTTCCACTGTTTCCCCATCTATTTGCCATGAAGTGATGGGACCACATGCCATGATGTTAGGTTTCTGATTGTTGAGCTTTAAGCCAACTTTTTACTCTCCTCTTTCACTTTCAACAAGAGGCTCATTAGTTAGTTCTTCTTTATTTTCTGCCATAAGGGCGGTGTCATCTGCATATCTGAGGTTATTGATATTTCTCCTGGCAATCTTGATTCCAGCTTGTGCTTCATCCAGCCCAGCTTTTCTCATGATGTACTCTGCATATAAGTTAAATAAGCAGGGTGAAAATATACAGCCTTGATGTACCCCTTCCTGAATTGGAACCAGTCTGTTGTTCCATGTCCAGTTCTAATTGTTGCTTCTTGACCTGCATTACAGATTTCTCAGGATGCAGGTCAGGTGGTCTGGTATTCCCATCTCTTTCAGAATTTACTACAGTTTATTGTGATCCACATAGTCAAAGGCTTTGGCAGAGTCAGTAAAGCAGAAATAGATGTTTTTCTGGAACTCTCTTGCTTTTTCAATAATCTAGCGGATGTTGGCAATTTGATCTCTGGTTCCTTTGCCTTTTCTAAAACCAGCTTGAACATCTGGAGGTTCAAGTATCATTGAAGCCTGGCTTGGAGAATTTTGAGCATTACTTTACCAGAGTGTGAGATGAGTGCATTGTGCAGTAGTTTGAGCATTTTTTGGCATTGCCTTTCTTTGGAAATGGAATGAAAACTGACCTTTTCCAGTCCTGTGGCCAATGCTGAGTTTTCCAAATTTTCTGGCATATTGAGCGCTGCACTTTCACAGCATCATCTTTCAGGATTTGAAATAGTCCAACTGGAATTCCATCACCTCCACTAGCTTTGTTTGTAGTGATGCTTTGTAAGGCACACTGGACTTCACATTCCAGGATGTCTGACTCTAGGTGAGTGATCACACCATCATGATTATATGGATTGTGAAGATCTTTTTTGTA
This sequence comes from Bos javanicus, assembly GCF_032452875.1. NCBI lineage: Eukaryota > Metazoa > Chordata > Mammalia > Artiodactyla > Bovidae > Bos > Bos javanicus. The sequence continues at coordinate 90,835,428 of NC_083868.1, forward strand.
CAGTTCTTCTGTGTATTCTTGCCACCTCTTCTTAATATCTTCTGCTTCTGTTAGGTCCATACAATTTCTGTCCCTTATTGAGCCCATCTTTGCATGAAATATTCAATTGGTATCTCTAATTTTCTTGAAGAGATCTCTAGTATTTTCCATTCTATTCTTTTCCTCTCTTTCTTTGTACTGATTACTGAGGAAGGCTTTCTTGTCTCTCTTTGCTGTTCTTTGGAACTCTGCATTCAAATGGGTATATTTTCCTTTTCTCCTTTGCTTTTCATTTCTCTTCTTTTCACAGCTATTTGTAAGGCCTCCTCAGATAGACATTTTGCTTTTTGTATTTCTTTTTCTTGAGGATGGTCTTGATCCCTGTCTCCTATATAATGTCATGAACCTCCATCCATAGTTCATCAGGCACTCTGTCTTTCAGATCTAATCCCTTAAATCTATTTCTCACTTCCACTGTCTAATTGTAAGGGATTTGATTTAGGTCATACCTGAATGGTCTAGTTGTTTCCCCTACTTTCTTCAATTTAAGTCTGAATTTGGCAATAAGGAGTTCATGATCTGAGCCACAGTCAGCTCCTGGTCTTGTTTTTGCTGACTGTACAGAGCTTCTCCATTTTTGGCTGCAAAGAATATAATCAATCTGGTTTCGGTGTTGACCATCTGGTGATGTCCATGTGTAGAGTCTTCTCTTGTGTTGTTGGAAGAGGGTGTTTGCTATGACCAGTGTGTTCTCTTGGCAAAACTCTATTAGCCTTTGCCCTGCTTCATTCTGTACTCCAAGGCCGAATTTGCCTGTTACTCTAGGTGTTTCTTAACTTCCTACTTTTGCATTCCAGTCCCCTATAATGAAAAGACATCTTTTTTAGGTGTTAGTTCTAAAAAGTCTTGTAGGTCTTCATAGAACCATTCAACTTCAGCTTCTTCAGCATTACTGGTCGGGACATAGACTTGGATTACCATGATATTGAATGGTTTGCCTTGGAAATGAAGAGATCATTCTCTCATTTTTGAGACTGTATCCAAGTACTGCATTTCAGACTCTTTTGTCGAGTATGATGGCTACTCCATTTCTTCCAAGGGATTCTTGCCCATTCACCCATTCCAGTCCATTTTAGTACCCTGATTCCTAAAATGTCAACGTTCACTCTTGCCATCTCTTGTTTGACCACTTCCAATTTAACCTTGATTCATGGACCTAACATTCCAGGTTCCTATACATTATTGCTCTTTTCAGCTTTGGGCCTTGCTTCCATCACCAATCACATCCACAACTGGGTGTTGGTTTTGCTTTGGCTTTGTCTCTTCATTGATTCTGGAGTTATTTCTCCACTGATCTCAAGTAGCACATTGGGCACCTACTTATCTGGGGAGTTCATCTTTCAGTGTCCTTTCTTTTTGCCTTTTCATACTGTTCAATTTAAAAAGATAAAAACCCAAAAGTGAGCAGAAATCTTTGAATAGACAGTTCTAAATATTCCAGATGTTCCAATTGTCACTTCACAAATGAAAAACTGCTTTAATTTTTTAGTAATAAAGAAAATGCAAATTAAAACCACATTGCAACACAAATACAGACTCAAAATAATGGCCAAATTTAAAGAGCCTAATAATATCAAGTGCTCACAAGGGCATTATATTTTTATACATTATACACTATACCTGCTAGATTCTAGTTGGAGTGTGAATTGGCAAAATCACTTTCAATTCAGTTCAGTTCAGTTCAGTAACAACAGTTACTCAGTTGTGTCCAAATCTTTGTGACCCCATGATCCTCAGCATGCCAGGCTTCCATGTTTATCACCAACAAATCACGTTAGAAACTTCTTTAGCAGTGTCTACCAAATACAAATACTTTTACTATATGATCAAGCAAATCTATTTTTATATATCTGCCTAGGAAAATTAGTGCATATGTACAAAGGAAGATATGTACTAGTATATTGCTGGCAGTTTTATTCATAATAGTCTAAAATTAGAAGCCACCCAAATGAGTAACAAATGGCCTTTACATTTCATGCAAAAATTGCACAATAAAAGATAAAAATGGTATGGACATAACAGCAGCAGAAGATATTAAGAAAAGATGTCAAGAATACACAGAAGAACTATACAAAAACATCCTAATGACCCAGATAACCACGATGGTATGATCACTCACCTAGAGCCAGACATCCTAGAGTCTGAAGTCAAGTGGGTCTTAGGAAGCATCACTACAAACAAAGCTAGTGGAGGTGATGGAATTCCAGCTGAGCTGGATACTGTTAAAGTGCTGCACTCAATATGCCAGCAAATTTGGAAAACTCAGCAGTGATCACAGGACTGGAAAAGGTCAGTTTTCATTTCAATCCCAAAGAAAGATAATGCCAAAGAATGCTCAAACTACTGCACAATTGCACTCATTTCACATGCTAGCAAAGTAACGCTCAAAATTCTCCAAGCCAGACTTCAACAGTACATGAACCATGAACTTCCCTGTGTTCAAGCTGGTTGCAGAAAAGGCAGACGAACCAGAGATCAAATTACCAATATCTGTCAGATCACAGAAAAAGCAAGAGAATTCCAGAAAAACATCTTCTGCTTTATTGACTACACCAAAGCCATGTGTGGATCACCAAAAACTGTGGAAAATTCTTCAGAAGATGGAAATACCAGATCACCTTACCTGCCTCCTGAGAAATCTGTATGTACATCAAGAAGCAACAGTTAGAACTGGACTTGGAACAACGGATTGGTTCCAAATTGGGAAAGGAGTATGTCAAGGCATATATTGGTCAAGGTATATTGGCATGCTGCAGTCCATGGGGTTGCAAAGAGTCAGACATGACTGGGTAACTGAACAAAAACTGTATGAATACTGTAGGACAGTATCTTTATTTGTTTTTTATATATTATTTGTATGAAAAGTATTATTGCTGCTGAGTCATTTCAGTCGTGTCCAACTCTGCGCGACCCCATAGACGGCAGCCCACCAGACTCCCCCGTCCCTGGGATTCTCCAGGCAAGAACACTGGAGTGGGTTGCCATTTCCTTCTCCAATGCATGAAGGTGAAAAGTGAAAGTGAAGTCGCTCAGTCGTGTCGGACTCCTAGCGACCCCATGGACTGCAGCCCACCAGGCTCCTCTGTCCATGGGATTTGCCAGGCAAGAGTACTGGAGTGGGGTGCCATCGCCAGTACCTAGGCTAACTTTGTTGGACTTATGAACAAATTGGATTTATGAGTGAACTATCAGAACAGAACTCATTTGTAACAGGGTACTTTTTGTACTCCCTTTTTGTGTATTACATCTTGAGTTAAAAATAAGAGAAATTTGAGTGACTTTCTATTCTACTCAGAATAATCCAAATATTTTACTAAGACCCCCAAATTCCTCCATAATCTAGTTTGTGGATATGTCTCTGACTGACCACTCTCCACCTAACTAGGAGAGAGTATCTTTTGAGGCTGTGCACGTGTGTGTGCTTAGTCATGTCTGGATCTTTGCAACCCCATGGATTGCAGCCCACCAGGCCCCTCTGTCCATGGAATTCTCCAGGCAAGAATACTGGAGTAGGTAGCCATCCTTGGACCAATTAAATTCTGTCTTTCAGAAGTTTGGAATTGGAACAAGCAAAGTATAGACATTGAACTAGTGAATATAGGTATAGAAGCTACAAAACTGGCCTGAGGAAAGAGGAGAAACAGGGACAGGCACAGAAAGACCAATCAGTTCCCTAAATAAACTATAAAAGTGTGCCCTCACCTCCCAATAAACTATGAACATGGAGTCATAGACTTTTGTTAATATAGAACAAAGATCTCAGGGTTCTACCTCTGAGACAAAAGCAGTTCTCATAGGAGGAGGAGAAAGGGAAATGTGTATTACCTATATAATTAAAATTGATGGTGATGGTATTTTACATTTTCTGTTTTGACCTTTGTGTTCATACACAGATTCTCTCATTCCCTCTTACCTTTGTACCTGTCTCAGGTGTGCTGATGTCCCCTAGAGGATCTTCTATTAATACAACTTCTTCATTTTAAGTGATAATGATCATTTACTTTCTGATCAGATTGCTCCCAATCTGTGAGAAAAGTCTTTTTTCTTTCTTTTGTATTTATTTATATCTTGCTTTTTTATTTTAACTTAAAGTATATTTGATACAGTATCATGTTAATTCCAGGTGTATGGCCCAATGATTTAGTTACATATATACATACATATATGTATATATATACACACAAGCATATATATTCTTTTTCTCATTCTTTTTCCTCATAGGTTATTACAAATTTATCTATCCCCTTCCCCCTTTTGTAAACATAAATTTGTTTTATATGTCTATGAGTCTCAGAAAAACCTTTTTTTTTTCTAATCATTATGGTTATTTGGAAGCTGTATAAAGCTGAAGTATATAAGGATTCTTATTCTTGAAGTGGTCACAAGGTGGTGGACAGACAAGAAATCCTACAATTGCAATTGATATGTAAGGTGAATGGAGATAACTCTGTTCTTATTGCAAAGTGCCATTTACCTAGGGGCACAGCAAAGGATGAAAAGTGCAGCCTATTCGTCATGTATACATATACAACAATATAACACCATTACTTGACACAAATAGGCTGTTTCTGTATTTTTATTTAACAGTAGTTGGTTTGCTTTTCATTTAAAGAGAGAATGTGTGATCTCTGTGTAGAAGTATAAGGCTTAACTTTGTAGATACATAGTACATGAAATAAATAGTATTTGTTTATAGTTTGTACTGTGTGAATGTGTACAGGTTTTTAATTATAAGGTATTTTAATGTTCAGGAGTGTTAACAGATAGTATTTTTATTAATTCTGTAACAAACATCAGAGAAATTGTGTGCATAGGACAAATGACATTCCTTTTTACTGACCTATTTGAGATTAACTTACCAACCTGATACCCTATAAAATTCCAATACTTAACTCTACAAAGAAGGACAGTATTTAATTGTATTTAGTAGCACATAGGAGGAGCCTGACGGGCTACTGTCCATGGGGTCACATAGATTGGACACGACTGAAGCAACTCAGCATACATGCACAACATTTAGAACCAGTATTTTGTTTTACAAACAAGCACATTCTCTTATATAACTGTAACCATTAAACCCAGAAAGTTAATTTTTGCCCTCAAGTATTCAGGTCTCATTCCAATTTTGCCTGTTTCCCTAATAATGTACTTTATAAATGACAAAGGAATCCAGTTCAGAATCAGTCATTGCATTTAGTTGTCAGTGTCCCACTATCTGCAGCAGTTCTTCAATCTTACATTGATTTCATGGCTTCAACATTTTTGAGAATTAAAGTCTAGTTGTCTTATGCAATAGGCCTCAATATGCAGTTGTGTGATGTTTCCTCATATTTAAATTCAAGCTATTCCTCATAGGCAGGAGTGTTACAGAAATAATGCTGTATTCCTCTCATTGTAGTCTATTTGGTGGCATGTAATTTCAAGTTGTTCCATTACTGATGATGCTCACCTGAATCTCTTGTTTACAATCATATATGTCAGAAAATTACTTCAGTTTATTTTTGAAATTAAGCACTTAGGAGGTTACTCTGAATCTATGAAAATACCCCTTTCTTTTTAAACTTTTAATGTATTAATTTTTTTCATAACATGTGGACTCTCAGTTTCCATTTTCTGTTCAATGGGTCATAATCCAATGACGTGTGTGTCTTAGCCACTCAATTGTGTCTGACTTTGTGACCCCATGGACTGTAACCCTCCAGGTTCCTCTGTGCATGGAAATCTTCAGGCAAGAATACTAGAGACGGTTACCATTCCCTTCTGCAGGGGATAATCCATGGATATTTATTACTTATCCTGAATCTCAAATTATTTCTGGATGTGATCAATTTGAACTCATTTTAACTAGCTATTCTCTCCTTTTTTACATGTTCCCATCGCTCTTTGAGCACTTTTTTCCTAAAATAAAAATATGTTTCAGGTGTACTTTCCCTGTCCCAAACCTGGAATAAGCTATTTCTCCAAGGAGCTTTGATTATTTTCATTGATCTTGTATATATTCGATCTCCCATCACTGCCTTTTCATCCTCCCTTCTGTGGATGCTGTCCTTGTCCAGCTCAGGCTCTGGATGTCCATTCCTGGATAAATGCTCCCAGTTTTGTGGGGTGACTCATCACCCTTCTCAACATGCTACTCTAACGTTTGACTCTCACACCCCAAGCCATGCTGCTCTTTCACAGTGACACGTCCTCATTCTGCATAGCCTCTGACGTCCTACTCTGGATGTCAGAGAGGCAACCTCTCTTTTCCCCCATTGTAGACATTTACCCTGCTTTAGCCACTAAATAGCTTTAAGATTTAAACGCTCAGAATAGGAAGATTTCAAATTGTTCTGTATAGTATAAAAGTATACTATACTTTTAACTGATCAATGAGAATTTTGTGGGCCTTTTAGGAGATAAGAATACTCTGCTGGCACAGTGTAAGGGAAAAAGAAGCAGAAGACAGGATTCTTATTCTCAAGGAGTTTTCAGGGTAATTGGAGAGACAAGACAACTCATTTTATCTTTAGAATAATTCTGTAAGGCAGAGATTAGTATCCTTATCTGAGCATAGCTATTAAGAATATGAACTTATTTTCTTTCAGGGGATAATTTCTCAGCAATTTTGGAATACTATAAATGGAACTGAAGAGAAAAACTAATGTGAAAAATTGAGATGCTAAGCAAATTCTAGAAAGTCACAATGACAAATTACACTTCTTTTTCTCTGACTTTTTCCTCCATTTAGAACGAGTGAATAGCATAGATGATATCCTTTAGGGAAATAAAATCATATTAATTTACATCATTAAAATACTACTGGGAACCCAACAAACCAAGAAAATAACCTTCCAGCATAATAACTCCATAAACAGACCAACTGTTTTCAATTTACAAATAGGGTATCAGACCACATTGATGCCTTTCTTTTGTGTATTAGAGAATTTTTTCTGATTATGAATGTTAAAAACTGGCTATAGAATCTAAGATAAATCTCATGCATTTATAATTCGAGTGGGCATGAGGGTAGGAAGAAAGAAATAGGAATGCAATGCTAACCTATCAGAGGAGGAAGGCAGCAAGTTGTGATTATGGTAGTTGGGTCTGTTCTGTTGCCTGTAACAAAAACAAACAAAAAACCTGAAACTACTTTGATAAACTGAGGAATATACTGACTTATGTAACCAATAATTACAGATGCGAAAATGTAAATGACTAGAAGCTGAACCTTCATTTCACTAGAGATTCCCCCCGCCCCCCCCGCCTTTCTGTATACTACCTTAATCATCTTCTACCACTAACCACTTTTCAACATATGATTATGGATGGATCACTGGAAGTACAGGTTCAGCTTTATACAGCTTCGTTACCAGAGGAGAAGAGGATTTTACCCTCAGCAATGCTTGGGAAAAATTCAGAGGAAGAACTATAGATGGGTAGAAATCTATCATATTTGTAATCCAATTTCTGCCCCATAGGATTGGAGCAGAGATACTACATTTTCATGTGCTCATCTCTGGAGCATGGGTAATAATAAGTATCACTAATTGAAGCTCCTGTTAGAACCAGTGACGAATGTGTGAATGAAGTAGTTCCCCCTGGGAAGGCAGGATTGCCTAGGCCTGGATGCTGAGGAATTACTGTGAGCTGAGAAGCGATGCTGATCCATATTTACTGTAATTTCTGAATGGGTCATTGCAAATTCAGTCTGAACAAAGGTAATCTAACTTGATGGGTAAGGCATCATCGTTTGGTGACTTTAGGTAGCATAGATACACAGCTATTCAGGGAATGAATTCATAGCACTTGATGATTCGTCTGTTTGGAATACTTGTCCAGTTGGCAGCTGGGGGCGTGGGTCAGCAAACTGTATACTCCATTGATATATATGTTTAATGAAAACTGTTAGATAGAAAAAATATATGAGATATAGGAAATCTATCAACTAAGTGATAAACTTAACAGAGATAAAAAAATAAATACAAAGATATATAATATCTAATGGAATGATAGTAACATGTGTCTAGTACCAGAAGAGAAGGAATTAAAATATAAAAATAACAAAAATATGGGATAATTGTAGAGTCCAACTCCACAATGAAAGAAGTTAACTACAGCCTGTGTGGAATACTAGATCCAAATTGGAAAGGAGAATTAAGCAGTGGTGTGTCTTGAATCTGGGAGAGACTGATTAAAAGCGTCACCTGTATCCATCTATGTAGTGAGAAGTCACTTGGGAACTACAGCTTTGAGTCTTCTGCCCTTATCCAAATATTCAGTTTCATCAAATTTAGTGGGATTTTTAAATAAGAATCCCATAGCAGCCATGATAAAATTGTTTTAGCAAACAATTGCAAATTACTTAAAGCCTCCCAGTTGGCTCAGTGGTAAAGAATCTGCATGCAATGCAGAAGTGAGTTCGATACCTGGATCGAGATGATCCCCTGGAGGAGGACATGGCAACCCACTCCAGTATTCTTGCCTGGAGGATCCCGTGGACAGAGGAGCATGGCAGGCTACAGTCCACAGGGTCGCAAAGAGTGGGACACAACTGAAGCAACTGAGCACAGGCATAAGCCCAAGCAAAGAAACAGAAGAAGCAATAATGAAAGGAGAGATCAGAACTGAAAGTATAACTAAAATAAAAATCTTAGTAAATGATGTCAATAACAGAATGGAGAGAATAGAGGGACAGTTAGCAAAGTCTGAGACAGAACAAGACAAGTTACTCAATCTGAAAAACAGAGAGGGAGTAGATGAAAAATTAATGAAGAAATTCAGAGACATGATGGACTATAACAAAAGATGTAATATTCATGTCATGAGAGTCCCAAAGGAGGAGGATAAAGAGTGCAGAGCTAAAAATGTAAACAAAAAACAAAAAACAAAAAAAACAGTTGAAAGATTTCCAAATGTGTGAAAAGGGAAAAACAAAAAACAAACCAAAAGAAGTTACAAATTTAAGTCTGAGCAAAACCCAAACTGAATAAATTCAAACAAATCCAATACAAAATTATAATTAACTTTCTGAAAACTAAAGACAAACACAAATCTACTGAGCAGCCAGAAAAAAAAAAAAAGAACCTTACATATAGTGGAAAAGAAAATCAGAAGACATTGAATTTCTTACCTAAAACAGGTGAGAATGAAGTGTTACCAAATGTTTCAAGTGCTGAAAGAAAAGAACTGCCAATACAGAGTTTTATAGTTGGAGAAGATTTCCTTTAGCAATGAAAGGGGAAATTAAAAAAAAAAAAAAAACTGTGTCAAATAAGGAAAACTAACAGAATTTCTTTCCAGCAGAACTTACTCTAATAAAGGTTAAAGGAAGTTTATAAACAAAATAGAACATCAGGAAGGAAGTTATGTTAGGCCAAAGTACAGGTAAATGCAGTAGATGATGCTTCTCATCTTAAGTGTTTTAAGCAATGTTTGAAAATTGGAGAAAATTTATAATGCTGACTAATGTGGTTCCAGATGTATCTGGGCTTCCCAGGTGGCTCAGTTGTAAAGAATCTGTCTAGCAATGCAGGAGATACAGGAGATGTGTGTTTGATCTCTGCATAGGGAAGATTCCCCTGGAGGAGGAAATGACAACCCACTCCACTATTCTTGTCTGGAAAATTCCATGGACAGAAGGGCCTGGTAGGCTACAGTCCATGGGTTTGCAAAGAGTCAGACATGACTGAGTGAGCAAGTGATGATGATGTGATGTGGTTCTAGATGTATCTAGAGAAAATATTCTAAATAGAGAAGAGTAAATGGGTATAAAGGGAAGTAAATTTTGTACATTAGGTCTAACTACGAAAAATGATAACATTTATAGTCCATGGCAAGTTATGTATATGTAGTGTAATTCTTAATTACTTAAAATGGCATGAGAAGAAATATACTCAAAAACACTCAAAAAAATCAAAATGAAATTTTAAAAATAGGTTCAAATAAACCATGAGAGGATAGGAAAAAGAAAGCAGACAAACAAAAGCATAATGAAGAAACAAAAAATAACTTGACATGTTTGAACCAATCATATGCTATCTATAAGAAATTCATTTCTGAAAAACAAAAAAGAAATTTGCTTCCATTAACAATACAGGCAGTTTAAAAGCAAAAGGGTAGAACTAGATGTATCATACCAAACAAAACAGAGAAAATTAACATAGTACTCTGAAAAAATATTAATGAAACAAGAGATATACAATAGAACCTACAGATTTCAAAAAAGTTAATAAGGGAATACTATGCAAAATTATGCACCATATGTTTGACAAGGTAGTTGAAATGGACTGTTTCTTAAAAAACAAAAATTACCATAGTTCACTTAGTGTGAAATAATTTGAATATCTGTATAACTATTTAGGAAATTAACAAAAAGAATTCAGCAATGTAAAAAAGAGTTTTGTACTTTGACAAAGTGGAATTTATTCTAAGGGTGCAAAGAAGAGTCAGTATTCATAGAATAATTTATATAATCTATCTGATGAATCAGCTGAAGAAGAAAAAATATCATTATTTAATATATAATTAATTTAATGTTATAATTATTATATCATTTAATCAGAAAAGCATTTGCAAAATTCAGCACTCATTCATGATAAAAACTACCAGAGCAATAAACATAGAGGTGGACTTCTTCATCTTGATGAAGAAATAAGACTACATTTAGAAATGGACGCAAAGAAATCGAGGAAAACAAGAGAATGGGAAAGACTAGATATCTCTTCAAGAAAATTAGATATACCAAGGGAACATTTCATGCAAAGATGGGCTCAATAAAGTACAGAAATGCTATGGACCTAACAGAAGCAGAAAATATTAAGAAGAGGTGGCAAGAATACATGGAAGAACTGTACAAAAAAGATTTTCATGACCCAGATAGTCACGATGGTGTGATCACTCACCCAGAGCCAGACATCCTGGAATGTGAAGTCAAGTGGGCCTTAGGAAGCATCACTACCAACAAAGGAGTGGAGGTGATGGAATTGAATTCCAGTTGAGCTATTTCAAATCCTAAAAGATGATGCTATGAAAGTGCTGCACTCAATATGCCAGCAAATTTGGAAAACTCAGCAGTGGCCACAGGACTGGAAAAAGTCAGTTTTCATTCCAATCCATAAGAAAGGCAATGCCAAAGAATGCTCAACTACTGCACAATTGCACTCATCTCACATGCTAGCAAAGTAATGCTCAAAATTCTCCAAGCCAGGCTTCAATAACACATGAACCGTGAACTTCCAGATGTTCAAGCTAGTTTTAGAAAAGGCAGAGGAACCAGGAATCAAATTGCCAACATCTGTTGGATCATCAAGAAAGCAAGAGAGTTCCAGAAAAACATCTATTTCTGCTTTATTTACTATAATAAAGCCTTTGACTGTGTGGATCACCAAAAACTGTGGAAAATTCTTCAGGAGATGGAAATACCTGACCACCTGATGTGCCTCTTGAGAAATCTATGTAGGTCAGGAAGCAACAGTTAGAACTAGAAATGGAACAACAGACTGGTTCCAAATAGGAATAGAGTACATTAATGCTGTATATTGTCACCCTGCTTATTTACCTTATATGCAGAGGACATCATGAGAAACACTGGGTTGGATGAAGCACAAGCTGAAATCAAGATTGTCAGAGAAAAAAAATCAATAACCTCAGATAAGCAGATGACACCACCTTTATGGAAGAAAGTGAGGAACTAAAGGGCTTCTTGATGAAAGTGGAAGAGGAGAGTGAAAAGTTGGCTTAAAACTCAACATTCAGAAAACTAAGTTCATGGCATCTTGTCCCATTACTTCATGGCAAATAGATGGGGAAACAGTGGAAACAGTAGCAGACTTTATATTTTGGGGCTCCAAAATCACTGCAGATGGTGACCGCAGCCATGAAATTAAAAGATGTGGCTTCCCTGGTGGCTCAGAGGTTAAAGCGTCTGCCTCCAATGGGGGAGATCAGGGTTGATCCCTGGGTTGGGAAGATCCCCTGGAGAAGGAAATGGTAACCCACTCCAGTATTCTTGCCTGAAGAATCCCATGGACGAAGAAGTCTGGTAGGCTACAGTCCACAGGGTCGCAGAGAGTCAGATGCGACTTCACTTTCACTTTCACTTTGCTCCTTGAAAGAAAAGTTATGACCAACCTAGACAGCATATTAAAAAGCAGAGACATTACTTTGCCAACAAAAGTCTGTCTAATCAAGGTTATGGCTTTTCCAGTAGTTATGTATGGATGTGAGAGTTGGACTATAAAGAAAGCTGAGTGCCAAAGAATTGATGCTTTTGAACTGTGGTGTTGGATAAGACTCTTGAGAGTCCCTTGGACTGCAGGGAGATCCAATCAGTCCATCCTAAAGATCAGTCCTGAGTGTTCATTGGAAGTACTGATGTTGAAGCTGAAACTCCAATAGTTTGGCCACCCGATGTGAAGAGTTGATTTATTTGAAAAGGCCCTGATGCTGGGAAAGATTGAAGGTGGGAGGAGAAGGGGATGACCAAGGATGAGATGGTTGGATGGCATCACCGACTCAATGGACATGAGTTTGGGTAAACTCTGGGAATTGGTGATGAACAGGGAGGCCTGGCGTGCTGCAGTCCTTTGGGTTGCAAAGAGTCGGACACAACTGAGTGACTGAACTGAGTGATGGATGCATCTCTTCATCTTGCCACCTCCATTGCTCTTAGGATGAAGCAGGAATTGCCTCATGTGACTGACTAGGCTTGAATGAGGTGGCCTGTCTCACCATCCTCCTCATAGGCTGCTCTTATCTACTGCAGACAGACTGACCAACCACCATCTTTTTATTCCCTCTAACAGAGCTTTTTCTTCTCTTCAAGGCCTTTGTAATGGCAAAGTTATAGAGATAATTAAATTAAATGAAGCCATGAGGATAGGCTCTAATCTAATAGGACTGATATTCTTGTGTGAAGAGGAAACTGGGACACACAGACTAAAGACTATGCAAAGATACAGAGAGAAGATGGCTATGTGCAAGCCAGGGAGAGAAACCTCAGAAGAAGCCAGCTCTGCTGACACTTTGGTCTTAGACTGCCAGACTCTGGAGCTGTGAGAAAATGAACAATTTAATTATAACAAGGACAACATAGATAAATAGACTTTTCATTGAAGAAAACATACAGATTGCAAGTAAGCAAATGAAAAGATATTCAACATCATATACCATCATGGAAATGTTAATTAAAATGCCAATAAGGTTTTGCTACACATGTATCAGAGTAGCTAAAATCAAAAACACTGACAATGCCAAATGCTGACGTGGATGTGCAACAACTTGATCACTCATACATTGCTGTTGAGAATGTGAAATAGTTTGGCCATGGTGGGAAACTTTTTTTCTCTTTCTTACACTAAATGTGTAATTACCACAAAACCCAGTGATGCATTGCTGAGTACTTATTTCAGAGAAATAAAGAATTATGCTTACATAACAAGTATGTACACCAAGTTTGTAGGAACTTTATTCATAATAGCCAAAAAATAGGTCCAACCCAGTTGCCCTTCAATCTGTGTGTGTTAGAACAGTGTTACAGTCATACAATGAGATACTAGTCAACAATAAAAACAAATGAAATATTGATACATGCAACAACCTGAATGAATCCCCAGGGAATTTTGAACAGTGAAAAAAAGCCTATCTCATAAGGTTACACACTGTATCATTCCATTATATAATATTCTTGAGGTGACAAATTTATAGCAATGGAGGAGATATCAGTGGTTCCAGTAGTTGGAGAAAGTGTGAGAGAAGTGAGTATGATTATAAAATGGATCCTTGTGCTGATAAAAATGTCCTATGCCCTGATTTATCAATATCAATGTCTTGGTTGAGATAGTCTGTTATTGTTTGGGAGATGTTAACATTGAGACAAACTTCCTTTTCTGCCTTATGGGCCATTTTCTATTTTATTTCAACACTTGAAGATTTATGATTAGAGCATTCTCTCTGTTGCAATAGTATTTTTGATAAGATCTTTCCTTATCTAAGTGCCATTTTGCTTTAATTTGATAGCTATTTTGCCAGCTGAAGACTCTCAATTTCAGAAAGACAGAAGAAACAGCTCAGATAATAGCCTGACCTTTCATTTAATTGGGAAAATTTGATAGGGAAATTATTTACCCCATCTCTACCTCTTGTTTACTTAAAATCATCATCTGGCCCCAAGTATGTAAAATTATCATCTGGTCTCAATTAAAGTAATCAAATTATGGAGGGCCAAGAGAGGGAAACCATTTCAAATTTTGGCAGGTTCTAAAAAAATATCAAACTAGAAACAGAACCATAAGCCAAGTTTTATATTTTGCAATTTAGTGGGCATATCCTCAAACCCACTGCATGCTCATTCTTGATCTCAGCTGTTATTGCAAATTAGCTTACAAATATTTTCTTCACTTTGGTCAGGATTGACTAGGGGTCAAAGAGTCTTCACCTATAGGGGAAAAGCTTCAATGCCTATATTTGAGCCATCTGAGAAATTAAGAAACATAACTAAAAGATGCTAAATTTTAGCTTGAAAGCAATTTATGAAAATGTAGACACTAGTCAGTTCATATATACATGATCTTAAATCAATCAATAATAGAAGATTTATTATAAGAAGCACACTAATTTGTCATCTCCAGGGGCTTCCCTGGTGACTCAGCAGTAAAGAATCTGCCTGCAATGCAGGGGATGCAAGAGTCGTGGGTCCGCTCTCTGGGTTGGGATGATGCCCTGGAGAAGGGAATGGCACCCCATTCCGGTATTCTTCCCTGGAGAATCCCATGGACAGAGGAGCATGATAGGCTACAGTCTGTGGGGTCTCAAAGAGTTGGACTCAACTGAGGCTACTGAGCATGCATGGCATCGAAGTTGTGAATTCATGTGAAATGTCATCAAGCCATTGAAAGTAGGTGAAAGTTTATATGGACACAGGGAGACATTGTGCAGTCTTTGCCTACGTTCCTGTTTCGTGGTTTCTTCTGGTAAATTTCAAGGGTGCCGTCTGAAGGAAAGTGTATTTACTCAACAGAGATCAGTTTCCATTTTGACCAACTTAAATTTCAAAGAATTCAGTGAGGCTTATATTCTGTTCATCGAGGGGGTGATCTGGTTCAGGTCAGAATTTTTAACATCCAAATCAGAGTAGTTCAGTTCACTTCAGTCACTTAGTCATGTCCAACTCTTTGGACCCCATGGACTGCAGCATGCCAGGCTTCCTTGTTGTGCATCACCAACCACCACAGCTTACTCAAATTCATGTCCGTAGAGTCGGTGATGCCATCCAAACATTTCATCCTCTTTAAATTTCTCTGCACTTTTACTAAATCCTTCCTCCAACTTTTTTTCCTACACTACTTCTTCTCCTCATCAGGCAAAAGTAAACTCCAAACCTAAAACATCCTTTCATCACCCCTCTCTATCAAAATCTTTTTATCTTTTTTATGGAAGTTTAGAAGTAACAGTAACACTATGACTTATTTCATATGCATACTTTTAAAAGGCTTAAAAATATACTTAGGGATACATGAGAGAGGACAAAAGAGAAGGAAACATAGGGAAATATAGCTGACACAATCATACATTAAATGCTTTGAGTTTTTTTGCTTATATTATTTCATTTAGAATGCTAGTATTTCATACATTTCCCTGAAATTTGCTGTTTTCATTCAATAGTATTTTTGGAATTTCCTGTTTCATGCCTCCATTGGTGCCATGGTACCTTGTTTTTCCCAGAACTTGCATCTCATTGACAGATTCTTGTAATTTCTCTCTTCAGTACAGCTCCTGTCTTAAACTTGATACAAGGTCACAACCTTAGTCTCCAGTGACCTTGATTTACTTCCTATCTATGTTACCCATCCCCCTAGAGGAGGAAACGGCAACCCACTCCAGTGTCTTTGGCTGGAAAATCCCATGGACAGAGGAGCCTAGTGGACTATAGTCCATAGGGTTGCAAAGAGTCAGACATGACTGAAGTAACTGAGTATACATGTTACCCATCCAGTAGACTTTCCATGGCTTCTTCAATAATACAAAATGTGTTTGCAGCATATATGTTGTATCTTCTTCTTTGGTATTATAAATATATAATAAGAAAGTGAATGTCCTTCAAAGGAAATAAGACCTTTAGAGTATTCATGCACTAAAACAACTGCTGAGTTAAAATAAAATACTATACCCTTTGATTATATTCAATTGAAAATTCCCATGAAATCTTAAGTAACTTTATAAAGTAGATGAGATTTTCAAAGAAACTAGTTTTCATATGCATTGCATTCACTTGGGTGCTGAGAAAATATAAAAAGAATGGAGAGGTTTTTCTTTTTTTGCTTAACTTGACAGTTTTGCCTTTCTACAGGAAGATCTCAGTACAATTTTTTTTCTTTTTAGTTTTATTATGTTTTTAATTAAAAAGGGTAAGGAATTACCTTGATATTTTGCCATCCCAGATATTGTGAATAAAACTTATATCCAACATTCTTTGAGATATTAGAACACTCTGATCAATTATTTAAAAGGAAGTTATTAATTTCAAAGGTCAGAACTTTCCAATATGCTTGGCATTTCTAGACTATATTAGAAAAATACAACTGGAAAAACAGGATCCAGTGGAATAAATTTTCAAATAATCAGACTCTCTAAAGATAGATTGATGTGAATTAATTAATATAAAATATAAAATTAGAAGGATATACCTAAATTTTCATGCTATAGGAAATTAAAGTGGCTAACCTTTCACTGTCCAGTTCTAAACAATGGCTATCCAAAGTTGTTTATTTTTATTGAATATTTTATGGGGAAACAGTGGAAACAGTGTCAGACTTTGTTTATTTGGGCTCCAAAATCACTGCAGATGGTGATTGCAGCCATGAAATTAAAAGACCCTTACTCCTTGGAAGGAAAGTTATGACCAACATAGATAGCATATTGAAAAGCAGAGACATTACTTTGCCAACAAAGGTTCGTCTAGTCAAGGCTATGGTTTTTCCTGTGGTCATGTATGGATGTGAGAGTTGGACTGTGAAGAAAGCTGAGCACCGAAGAATTGATGCTTTTGAGCTGTGGTGTTGGAGAAGACTCTTGAGAGTCCCTTGGACTGCAAGGAGATCCAAGCAGTCCATTCTAAAGGAGATCAGTCCTGGGTGTTCTTTGGAAGGAATGATGCTAAAGCTGAAACTCCAGTACTTTGGCCACCTCATGTGAAGAGTTGAGTCATTGGAAAAGACTCTGATGCTGGGAGGGATTGGGGGTAGGAGGACAAGGGGACAATAGAGGATGAGATGGCTGTATGGCATCACCGACTCTATGGATGTGAGTCTGAGTGAACTCCGGGAGTTGGTGATGGACAGGGAGGCCTGGCATGCTGCAATTCATGGGGTCTCAAAGAGTCGGACATGACTAAGTGACTGGACTGAACTGAACTGAACTGACTGAACATTGTCAATTTTTGAGATCTATTTGATTGTTTTTTAAGAGACTATGGTAAATACTGAAGTACAATGATATGACAATGGATTGCACAAGACCTGCCATAGACTAGATACTTGCATGAAAAGACTTCTTAGAAGGGCACTGAGAGTCTCTTTATACCCACAAAAACTCTTTCACAAATGTTCCAAGTCTAATGAGGCTATCATTAGTATCATACTTTAAAGTGAAAGCCTAATCTCAAGAAGACTACTGTGGGAGCTACGTTTCCCTGGATAGAGAAGCAGGGGCTATTGTGTGTGTGTGTGTGTATAATTATAGATCAGATAACTTTTAGCTACTCCTTTGGAAAGTACACTTGGTTCTGAGAGAGTGAAAATATTGGCAAGTTTTATTGGCAGGAAGGTCAGAACGAGTTTGACATGGCTTGTAGAGGGCTTGCTCAGGATGATTCCTCCATGGCCAGGAGGACACAGAATGACTGGTAGTGGCCTTGAATATGTGTGTGTATGTGGGGAGGTAGGGGTGGGGACAGGGCACTGAGAGATCATGGCAAAATGTGGGCAGGGAGACTTGAAGATCCATTTCATTTTGTCACATGTGCCCTTGGATTGATACTGGAATTCACTAAAAACTTTCAGAGGAACATGACATATATACTTCAATCTAGTTCTTAGACACAGCAATGAGAGTGGAGACATGAGAACGACATAAATAGTTCAAAACCATTGTCTAAGATATGGGGTGATAAAGGATATTACAGTGACCCAAAATGCATTTTTTAAATTGAGGCATTTATCTAAATGCTTTAATTTAGACATTTAAGTTTTAAATTTTCCATAGAGACACAAAGTATCTAGAGTAGTAATATTTGATTAGGAGGAATAAAAATTATATATAATTGTTGGTTGATTTTGTTACATGTTTTGTTCTATAGAATCAGTGCCTACCAGGTGGCAAACATTTACAAGTTCATTGCCAGAACTGCACAAATATGCAAATGTTTTAAACGATTTTTAATAAAACCATTCTATTAACATGTAGCAAATAAAATTATGTTAATAAGAGTATTATGCTTTAATTTAAATTTTTAATTTTCTTTAAATCACTTTAACTTATGAGCTCAAGCTTGTGGCTTTTGTTTTAGAATTTGGAGATTTTAAACACCACACAAGTGATGGCTTTTCTTTTTAAAATCTTTTTTAGAATTCCTTTATTATAATATAATATATATGTAAAAGTTTATATACCAGATTCCCTGTAGCTGGTAGAGTTTTCTCAAACTGCATAAACTTGTGTAAAATATACAATCTATTTTATCCCTTCTACTATTGATTGACATTTGAGTAGTTTCAAGTTCAGGGCTAGTTTAATTTGTGCTGCTATAAACATTCTAGTATTTGTCTTTAAGAAAACACGTGTATGCAATTCTGTTAGTTGTATACCTGTATGTAGAATTGTTGGGTCATAGCTTATTCCTATGTTTGGAGGTAGCTCCAAACACTTCTTTAAACTTTTTTGTTGTACCAAATTATTCTACCAACTGATACATCCTGTCAATATCATTGGAGAATTGTGGTTGTTCCAAAGCTTTCTAATAGAATTTTGGAATTTTCGTCCTTTTCATTTTATCTGTACTCTAGTCCAAATGGTTCATTGCCTTTTATTCAAAACACCATATTTTCTTCCTTTGTATTTCACTTTCTCCTTGGATTCCTGGAAGCTGTTCTCTTCCCTGGAGAGTTCATCTATTCATATACAAATAGCACAGCCTTAATTACTTCAGTTTTATAATAGATCTTAATTTCAAATATTCCTTTTGCTTCATTTTTTTCTTAAATATTTTTCAACCATTCTTGACCTTTGCATATGCTTATAAATTTTAAATTCAGCTAGTAAATTTCTGCATAAAAGCAGCAATGAAATTAAAAAATTAAATTGCACTGTATATACAGATCAGTTAAATAAATTGATATCTTTAAGTTATTTGGTTTTACAAAGTAAGAACCTAGTTTAGCTTTTTGTTTATTTAATTTTTTAGTCTTTTTTCAGTTTCTCATTTTTTGCAGCTATATTTCTGTTGTTCTTGTTGTTCAGTTACTAAGTTGTGTCCAACTCTTTGCAACTCCATGGACTGCAACACACCAGGCTTCCCTGTCTTTCATCATTTCCCAGAGTTTGCTTAAACTCTTGTCCATTGAGTCAGTGATGCCATCCAACCATCTCATCACCTGTCACCCCCTTCTCTTCCTGCCCTCAATCTTTCCCAGCATGGGGGTCTTTTCCAGAATTGGCTCTTCACATCAGGTGGCCAAAGTATTGGAGCTGAATATTTGCTTTAAAAATACTATTGTAAAATATATTTTTTAATTTATAATTTCTGTTACTGGTATGTAAATGAGTATTTTTTATATATTGTCTTTATATACAACTACCTTGCTAAATTTGTTTATTTCCATCACTTTGGACTTTTTAAACCACATTTTCTGTAGCAATTCTGTGACTATTTTGCCTTTTGGCTTACTGAACAGACTAGGTCACTCAGTAGAGGTTTTAATAGAAGTGGTCATGATGAAAAGGAAATCCAAGTTCTTGTTCGTGGAGCTGAAGAATGAGCTTTGCAAACATGCAAACACTCATGTGTTTGCAAATACTGTAGCAAGCAAACAATATTCATTTCAGAGAGAAGGTACAAAGCTCTCAGCATAGAGAGGGTGTAAAGTGCCCTGAAAAGGTGAGACTTAAAGCAGTTTATATCATTGCTAGTATTGATTTATACACATTTGATTGGGTCTTACTTTTAACATATGTCATTTCTAACCAATCAGCTTAAAGGTCATGATGTTTAACTTGACATTTTTATGGCTTCTTTTGATCCTCGGATTCTTAGTTTTCTTAGACATGAAGTCACCATCCTTGCCATTTTCTCATGACCCCCAGCCATTTTACAATGAACCAGATGTATGGGCTAAAGATTAATGATCACTAACTGTTTTTCCCTCAGGCATATGGAAAAAAAGTTAATTACTACCCTCTCCTGGATCTCAGTTTTGATTATTTGTTGGACCAGACACATTCCTCTGAGAGCCAGGAATTTGGGATAAAGGGTATAGTTTTAGGTTAATGGAGTGGTGTATTTATTGAAACAGACCAAGGTCTCAGAGTTCCTACACTAACAGTCTAACAATTTCTACCTCAATTTAGGTGTCCTTTTTTGGTTCTGTGGATAGAAATTTAATCAGCTGATGTAAAAAAGAGTTGAGGCAAAATGAGGATTATAACACAAGAAGAGCATCTTAGAAAGCTCTGAGAACTGTTTCATTTGTTAGAAGTCAAGACACAATTTATATAAGTTTTTTTGAGACAGACTATACATTTAATGACATATTATTGATAATTAACATAATCTAGATTTAAGCTACATGGTGGTGAGTCATGTGACTATTTTCAAGCTCAAGAAGGAATGTTATCTTTAAGGAGTTGTCTTGTTGATACTAGGAGAATGTAACTGTTTATGGATGAGCAGATATTCCTGCCTATAGGGAAGCTTTGTTTAATGCAGATACACAATGTACAGTGCGTGGGAAGGGGAGGCCAAAGGACAGATAAAAATATTTTATGTTCAAATTGTTCTTGTCTTGCCATAAATATGAATTTTATATCACAATTCTAATCTGCAGAGAAAGTATTCAACATTTTACCATTGACTATGAGGTTTGCTATTGGCTATTCCGCCCCCCCACTTGCCCCCTACCCCCGCCCCCTGGAGAAGGCAATGGCCCCCACTACAGCACTCTTGCCTGGAAAATCCCATGGACGGAGGAGCCTGGTGGGCTGCAGTCCCTGGGGTCGCTAAGAGTCAGACAAGACTCAGCGACTTCACTTTCACTTTTCACTTTCATGCATTGGAGAAGGAAATGGCAACCCACTCCAGTGTTCTTGCCTGGAGAATCCCAGGGATGGGGGAGCCTCGTGGGCTGCCGTCTATGGGGTCGCACAGAGTTGGACACGACTGAAGCGACTTAGCAGTAGTATTCCCCTCCCCCCACCCCCAATGGATATTCTTTATCACATTGAGATGTTTGTCCTCTACTCCAAGTTTGCTAAGATAATTTTTCAAAGCCATGAATTTGTTACCAAATGCAAGTTTGTGTGCCTGATGTGTAGTGAGGTCAAACAGACTGAAACATAAGAGTTTGGATCAGAGAAAGGTTTATTGCAGCACCAAGGAAGGAAAACTGGTGGCTTGTGGTCAAAAATCCCAAACTCCCTGATGGTTTAGGATTGAGGCAAAATTTGGGATAAGGACTGCAAGGTGTGTGATGTTCTTCTGATTGGTCAGTGGTAAGGTAACAGGACTTAATTGCCTCTTTATAATGCTGCTCCTCATTAGGGAGAATGCCCACAACTTTTCTCTTCAGGTGTGTATCTCTGCCTTGCTTCTGTCTTAAATAAATGAGCTTTTTCTCTGTGTGCTCTCCCACATGTTGTGCTGTGTCTATAATAATGAACTTTGTACCTGTTTTTACAGTTTTTCCCTCCTTGAAACATTCTTGCTTTCAAATGGGGGCAAGAACGAGAGGAATTTTGCTTCTGTCTTGTAGCACTTGCTGGTCCAGTGGCTAGGATTTCTAGTTTTCATCCAAGCTGTGTGAGCTAAGTTGCTTCAGTTGTATCTGACTCTTTGTGACCCCATGGACTATAGCCCACCAGGCTCCTCTGTCCATGGGATTTCCCAGGCAAAAATACTGGAAAGGGTTGCTGTTCCCTTCTCCAGTGGATCTTCCTGACCAGGGATCAAACCCGGATCTCCCGCATTGCAAACAGATTCTTCAATCCAGGCTACCTGGGTTCAATTCCTGGGTAGGGAACTAAGATCTTGCTTCAAGTCACTGCTTACTACTCTCTTTTTGAGATCAGAAAGACAGAATGTAAACAGGAAATTGCTAAGATGTTAGTGCTTCTGTTTGAATTTTAAGGCAGTTATTTACAGGCAATAGTCATAGTGATGATTTTGCAAAATAATCTGTACGGGATTTTGCAGTAAGATTTTGAAACCTGTATCTTGATTTCAAGAAAAAGGGAAAAAAAAAAAAGCTAACTGCAGTTTGGAATTTATATTTACCTATTGCATTACTTTGCCAACAAAGG
Organism: Bos javanicus; assembly: GCF_032452875.1. Lineage (NCBI taxonomy): Eukaryota > Metazoa > Chordata > Mammalia > Artiodactyla > Bovidae > Bos > Bos javanicus. The sequence continues at coordinate 90,858,015 of NC_083868.1, forward strand.
TTTGTCTAGTCAAGGCTATGGTTTTTCCTGTGGTCATGTATGGATGTGAGAGTTGGACTGTGAAGAAAGCTGAGCACTGAAGAATTGATGCTTTTGAACTGTGGTGTTGGAGAAGACTCTTGAGAGTCCCTTGGACTGCAAGGAGATTCAAGCAGTCCATTCTGAAGGAAATCAGCCCTGGGATTTCTTTGAAAGGAATGATGCTAAAGCTGAAACTCCAGTACTTTGGCCACCTCATGTGAAGAGTTGACTCATTGGAAAAGACTCTGATGCTGGGAGGGATTGGGGGCAAGAGGAGAAGGGAACGACAGAAGATGAGATGGCTGGATGGCATCACTGACTCGATGGACGTGAGTCTGAGTGAACTCCGGGAGTTGGTGATGGATAGGGAGGCCTGGCGTGCTGCGATTCATGGGGTCGCAAAGAGTCGGACGCGACTGAGCGACTGATCTGATCTGATTGCTATTCTTTGAAAATGTTACTAAATATTTGGGCTTTTAAGTTCTCTGTCCTCTTTTCCCATTTGAAAAATGTGGATAATAGCAATATCTTTCTCATAGAAATACTTTGAGATTAAATGAATTAATACATGTAAATGTGTGTAACTGGCATATACACTATGATCAATTTATGATATGAATCATTATTTTTATTAGCTTTATTTAGTGTCATGAATTCCTAATGGAAAAAATGAATGTTTCACAATTTTAATTTTTATTTGTCCATTTTAATATTTTGTACAAAATTTGTACTGATACATAATATGAAAATGAATAAATGAAATGTATGTATGAGGAACTCTGCATTAAAAATAAATTCTCTTCAGTGTTAGATACAGAAAAGAAACGAACAAAATTATTTTCACATTTATAAACTATGTTGTCTGACTCAAGAATTCTGTGCAATTGTGTGGTGTAGTCTCTATATCTTCTGATTCTCATTTTCCCCTTATAGCAAGGGTTGAAACAATCAAGGTTTATTATGAAAAATTAGATGTAGTGGATTTGAAATTAATATTCAAACTAACAAATACTATGTTATTGTGGCTCCTTTAATTTGCTTTTTTAAATCCCGTGTTGTAAAATGGGAAATAAATCTCTGGGTCTGAAGATAGTAATAGATTGTAAATTATTTACGCCTTTAACTTTCTTTGTGTTGTGTCAACAAATGGGCAAAATAACTCAGAACAATTAGAACAGTTTATCTCTTGGGGTAACCATTAACTCTACCATAGAGCCACCAGAACTTACACAGGACTGGGGAAACAGATTCCTGGAAGGCACAAATAAAAACCTTGTGTGCACCAGGACCCAGGAGAAAGGAGCAGTGACCACATAAGAGACTGACCCAGACTTGACCATGAGTGTCCAGGAGTCTCTGGCAGAGGCCTGGGTTGGCAGTGGCCTGCTACAGGGTCTCAGGCACTGAGTGCAACAGTGCATGCATGGGACCTTTTAAAAAGGTCACCATAATCTTCATTACCTCCACCATAGTTTGGCCTCAGATCAAATAACAGAGGAAACACAGCCCAACCCATTAACAAAATTGGATTAAAGATTTACTGAGCATGGCCCCACCCATCAGAACAAGACACAGTTTCTCCTTCAATCAGTCTCTCCCATCAGGAAGCTTCCATAAGCTTCTTATCATTATCCATCAGATGGCCAATAGACTGAAAACCACAGTCACAGAAAACTAACTACTCTGATCACATGGACCACAGCTTTGTCTAACTCAAAGAAACTATAAGCCATGCTGTGTAGGGCCACCCAAGATGGATGGGCCATGGTAGAGAGTTCTGACAAAACATGGTCCACTGGAGAAGTGAATGACAAACCACTTCAGTATTCGTGCCTTGAGAACCCATGAACAGTATGAAAATAAAAAAGTTCAGATACTGAAAGATGAACTACCCACGTCAGTAGGTACACAATATGCTACTGGAGATCAGTGGAGAATTAACTCCAGAAAGAATGAAGAGACAGAGCCAAAGCAAAAACAGCACCCATTTGTGGATGTGATTGATGATGGAAGTAAAGTCTGATGTTATAAAGAACAATATTGCATAGGAACCTGGAATGTTAGGTCCATGAATCAAGGTAAAGTGTAACTGGTCAAACAGGAGATGGCAAGAATGAATATTGACATTTTAGGGATCAGTGAACTAAAATGGTTGGATAGCATCACCACTCAATGGACATGAGTTTGAATAAGTCCAGGAGTTGATGATGAACAGGGAGGCCTGGTGTGCTGCAGTCCACGGGTCGCAAAGAGTTGGACATGACTGAACGACTGAACTGAACTGAACTAAAACGGACTGGAATGGGTGAATTTAACTCAGATGATCATTATATCTACTACTGTGGGCAAGATTCCCTTAGGTGAAATGGAGTAGCCCTCATAGTCAACAGAAGAGCCTAAATGAAGTACTTGGATGCAATCTCAAAAACGACAGAATGATCTCTATTTGTTTCCAAGGAAAACCTTCAATATCACAGTAATCCAAGTCCATGCACCAACCAGCAATGCTGAAGAAGTTGAAGTTGAATGGTTCTATGAAGACCTACAAGACCTTTTAGAACTAACATGCAAAAAAGATATCCGTTTCATGATAGGGGACTGGAATGCAAAAGTAGGAAGTCAAGAGATACCTGGAGTAACAGGCAAAATTGGCCTTGGAGTACAAAATGAAGTAGGTCAAAATCTAACAGAGTTTTGCCAAGAGAACACACTGGTCATAGCAAACACCCTATTTCAACAATGCAAGAGAAGACTCTACACATGGACATCACCAGGTGGTCAACACCAAAATCAGATTGATTGTATTCTTTGCAGCAAAAGATGGAGAAACTCTATATGGTTAGCAAAAATAAGACCAGGAACTGACTATGGCTTGGATCATGAACTCCTCATTGCCAAATTAAGGCTTAATTGAAGAAAGTAGGGAACACCATTAGACTATTCAGGTATGACCTAAATAAAATCACTTACAATTATACAGTGGAAATGACAAATACATACAAGGGATTAGATCTGATAGACAGAGTACCTGAAGAACTATGGACAAACGTTTGTGACATCATACAGTAGGCAGTGATCAAGACCATCCCCAAGAAAAGAAATGGAAAAAGGCAAAATGGTTGTCTGAAGAGGCCTTACAAATACCTGGTAAGAGAAGAGAGACTGAGGGCAAAGGAGAAAAGGAAAGATATACCCATTTGAATGCAGAGTTACAACAAATAGGAAGGGGATATAAGAAAGCCTTCCTCAGTGAGCAATGCAGAGAAACAGAGGAAAGCAACAGAATGGGAAAGACTAGAGATCTCTTCAAGAAAATTAGAGATACTAAGGGAACATTTCATGCAAAGTTGAGCACAGTAAAGAACAGAAATGGTATGGACCTAACAGAAGCAGAAGATGTTAAGAAGAGGTGGCAAGAATACCCAGAAGAATGGAACAAAAAAGACCTTCATGACCCAGATAATCATGATGGTGTGATCACTCACCTAGAGCCAGATATCCTGGAATGTGAAGTCAAGTGGGCCTTAGGAAGCATCACTACGAACAAAGCTAGTGGAGTTGATGGAATTCCAGTTGAGCTATTTCAAATCCTAAAAGATGATGTTGTGAAAGTGCTGTACTCAATATGCCAGCAAATTTGGAAAACTCAGCAGTGGCCACAGGACTGGGAAAGATCAGTTGTCATTCCAATTCCAAAGAAAGGCAATGCTAAAGAATGTTCAAACTACCACACAATTGCACTCATTTCACACCTAGCAAAGTAATGCTCAAAAATTTCCAAGCTAGGCTTCAACAGTACATGAACCATGAACTTCCAGATGTTCAAGCTCATCTTAGAAAAGGCAGAGGAACCAGAGATCAAATTGTCAACATCTGTTGAATCATAAAAAGAAAGAGTTCCAGAAAAACATGTCTCTGCTTTATTGACTATATCAAAGCCTTTGACACTGTAGATCACTTCAAACTGGAAAATTCTTCAGTAGATGGGAATACCTGACCACCTTACCAGCCTCCTGAGAAATCTGTATGCAGGTCAAGAAGCAACAGTTAGGACTGGACATGGAACAACAGATTGGTTCCAAATAGTAAAAGAAGTACTTTAAGGCTGTATATTGTCACCTTGCTTATTTAACTTATATGCAGAGTACATCATGTGGAATGCCAGGTTGGATGAAGAGCAAACTAGAATCAAGACTGCTGGGAGAAATGTGAATAACCTCAGATATGCAGATGAAACCACCCTTAAGGCAGAAAGTGGAGAGGAACTAAAGAGCCTCTTGATGAAAGTGAATTAGGAGAGTGAAAAAGTTGGCTTAAAGCTCAACATTCAGAAAACTAATATCATGGCATCCAGTCCCATCACATCATGACAAATAGAAGGGGAAACAATAGAAACAGACTTCAATTTGGGAGGCTCCAAAATCACTGCAGATGGTGACTGTAGCCATGAAATTAAAAGACGTTTGCTCCTTGGAAGAAAAGCTATGACCAACCTAGGCAGCATATTAAAAAGCAGAGACATTACTTTGCCAACAAAGGTCTGTCTAGTCAAAGCTATGGTTTTTCCAGTAGTCGTGTATGGATGTGAAAGTTGTACTATAAAGAAAGTTGAGCATAAAAGAGTCCCTTGGAAAGCAAGGAGATCCAAACTAGTCCATCCTAAAGGAAATCAGTCCTGAATATTCATTGGAAGGACTGATGCTGAAGCTGAAATTCCAATACTTTGGCCACCTGATGTGAAGAACTAACTCATTTGAAAAGATCCTGATGCTGGGAAAGATTGAATGTGGGAGGAGAAGTGGATGACAGAAGATGAGCTGGTTGGATGGCATCACCGACTTGATGGACATGAGTTTGAGTAAGCTCCGGGAGCTGGTGATGGTTAGGGGAGCCTGGTGTGCTGCAGTCCATGGGATCACAAATTGCTGGACAGGACTGAGACACTGAACTGATATTGACATCTCTTGAGGATTTGTCTCTGACTGGATAGTGGAGATGACATGAATGATTAGATTTCTTTTTTAAAAAGAGGTCATTTTTAAAAATTTTCTTCTTTTTTATATGACCTTGACGTCTTTTCTCCAAATCTTGCATTGGTTTGTTCTAGGCAGAGTTCAATAATGGAGCAACAGAGGTTTAAATCTCTGTTGTTCACTGTAGCTATTATGTTGTTATAGAATCCTTTCAGTTTTAGAAAAGAAGCAAATAATTTTTCAATAGTGAAGCTCAAAGAATTGGAAGAAAAATTTCACATCGTAAAGTAGTTTGTGTTTATTACGTCATCCAAAAAAAAGGTTATCCTTTGGAAAATTGATATTACCTTTAATAGCCACAGGAGTTATCTATAAAATAATAGAGAACACTTAAACAACTAGAAAAAGTAAGAATATATGTATGCTACCAATAATAAATGAGAGAAAAACTGCTTTACTGGACTTTAAATTCAATTCATTCAAACAAATCCTATGAAAATCTGATATTCTGCCATTCAAGGACAGATTATTGTGTGACCCGGGAACAGACAGAATTTTTCTCTGGGAACAATTTTTTTCTGTATAAGAATTGCATAAATCTCAACTATCCATGAGATAGCTATTGTGTTTCCTCTTTGCCTTTTATCTTATGAGCTTTCTTGTGGATAGAGCTGCATATTATGTTTTGTTTATTTAAGCAAATGTTTACCCTTTCATTTTACATTTTGTGAAGAATGAAGGAATTAAGTCAGGTGGGTATTTCATTGAAATGTAATAGTATCGATAAATGAAAAAAAATATTTAGCAATTCTCTCTGAGACATGTTCTCCTCTAAGTGACTGTGCGTGCTCCTGTTTGCTAAATGAAAATAAACATGTAGAATCTATTCTGGTATTTGTTGGATTTCTTTTATTTAAAAACCAGAAATCAACAAAATTGGTTTCACAATAAAAAAAAATGTCAATGAAAAATTAATCAGTTGATTTAAGAAAGAAATGGAAAATTTTCTTCAAGCAAAATTGAGAATCATAACCCAGGAATAGCCCCTCAGAAAGCTCTAAGAATAGTTCTGCATAGTCAAAGCAGAGTCAGAGACAGAGTTTTGAGACAGAGGGCTATATATTAGATGTATTACTGACAGTTTATATTATGCAGATTTGAATGTACAAAGTGATGGGTCATTGTGACCCCCTTACAAGATCAAGAAGAAATGCTGCCTTTAAAGAGTTGTCTTGGTGCTACGAGAATGTTGCTCTTTAAGGTTGAGCAGCAGTTTCTGTTGATGGGGGAGGTTTGGTCAACGCGTAATGCAGATACACAGCGCACAGTAGAGGGGACAGAGGAGGACAAAGAGACAAGACAAAATTTATGTTTAATTTTTTTTCTTGTCTTGCTATTAAATGTATATTTTATTTCATAGAAGTAACCTAAACCTATCTCTGCCTCATATGTAAATTAACTTTAAATATCTTCTCTTTTTGAAAGTCATTAGCTTATATTGTGTTTTTGGTGCAAATAGAACACGAGTCATATGAAGTCTTGCTAAGTTATTACTTTTGAAAGAAAAATGCTGTATGTATAGATGAATAGCTACAAACCTGCTTTAAAAAATGAAACTCCATCAGAAAATTAAAAAAAATAATGATACTGTAGTCAGAGACTTCAGATTCTAGCAAACTCAAGTTTCTTTATTCTCCTAGTTGTAACATTGCCTCTTATGATCACATTCTATTAGGCATGGCATTTTGCTCATCAATTTTTCTCTACCTCAATAGTTCCTGGTACATAATGGGTATTCCATTTACAGCTATTGAAAAAAATGTAAATTATTGTAATGCAAGTCCTTAAACCTATTTCCCTTTGACGAAAACAATTTTCACTGCAGCCAAGTTATAACATATTTGATTTCCTAAATACACTGTAATGTTTACCCTTTCTTTAAGAATCTTACTTGTGTGATTCAAAACTGCACATTAGCTTTCAAACACATGACCAGCATTTGTTTTCACACTTGAAATGTCAACTAAATATTACATCAGATTATTGCTTTATTTTAATTAAACCTTTATTTTTAATTAAAATTTATTTTAAGTGTATGTTCACATGAAGCTGTAAAAATAATAGAATTCCTATGTATTCTTTTCCTAGTTGTTTCCTATGGCAACATCTTGTGAAACTATAGTATATTATCACAGTCAGGATATTAGCATCAATATAGTCCAGACACAGAACATTTCCATCACCACAGAGATCTTTCATATTACCTTTTAGGACCATACCCATTTCACTCACAATCACCCTGTTTTTGATCCCCTGGAAACTACTAATCTATTCTCCATTTCTATTTCTCCACACAAAAATGCATCCTTTCAAAGAGTGTTTTATTAATGCAATCATATAGAATATAACCGTCTATATATATTTTTTTCACTTATGATACCTGTGAAACTGAGCAGGACCTTGTGGGACCCTCCCAGATACAAAAGCCTTTCCATATCCTCCATTTCTTGTTTGTAGAAAAATAGGTTTCTGGGACTTCCCTGCTGGTCCAAGGGTCAAGACTGCACTTTCAATGCAAGGAGTGTGGGTTCGATCCCTGGTCAGGGAACTAAGATCCACGTGTCACAGGGCATGTCCAGTTTAAAAAAAATAAATAAATAAAAATAGACGTCAGCCTCCATCCTTTCCTCCCGTTCTAAAGGGAAGATTTAAACAGTTGCTAATTAGGGAGAGAATGCAGAGATAAAGGGCAATCAAGAAACAATAGTAGAGCAATAAAACATTTTTTCTGGTTCCTCATCAAGGGATATTTTGTTGTTGTTCAGTCTTTCCCTGACTCTTTGTGACCCCATGGACTGCAGCATACCAGGATTCTCTTCCTTCACCATCTCCTGGAGCTTGTTCAAACTCATGTCCATTGAGTTGGTGCCAATGGACATTGATGCCCTCCAACCTTCTCTTCCTGCATTGAGTCTACCAGTTTCAGGGTCTTTTCCAATGAGTCAGCTCTTTGCATCAGGTGGCCAACGTATTGGAGCTTCAGCTTCAGCACCAGTTCTTCCAATGAATATTCAGGGTTAATTTCCTTTAGGATTGACTTTGATCTCCTTGCAGTCCAAGGGACTCTCAAGAGTCTTCTTCAACATCACAGTTCAAAAGCATCAATTCTTCAGTGCTCAGCCCTCTTTATGGTCCAGCTGCCACATCTATACATGAATACTGGAAAAACTATAGCTTTGACTGTATGGACCTTTGTTGGTAAAGTAATGTCTCTGCTTTTTAATATTCTGTCTAAGTTGGTCATAGCTTTTCTTCCAAGGAGCAAGTGTCTTTTATTCATGGCTGCAGTCACCATCTGCAGTGACTTTGGAGCTCAAGAAAATAGAGTCTGTCACTGTCACTGTTTCCACTGTTTCCCATCTATTTGCCACGAAGGTATGGGACCAGATGTCATGATCTTCATTTTTTGAATGTGGAGTTTAAAGCCAACTTTTTCACTCTGCTCTTTCACGTTCATCAAGAGGCTCTTTAGTTCTTCACTTTCTTCCAAAAGAGTGGTATCATCTGCCTATCAGGTTATTGCTATTTCTCCCAGCAGTCTTGATTCCAGCTTGTGCTTCATCCAGCCCATCATTTCACATGATGTACTCCACATATAAGTTAAATGAGCAGGGTGACAATATACAGCCTTGATGTACTCCTTTCCCAATTTGGAACCAATCTATTGTTCCATGTCCAGTTCTAACTGTTGCTTCTTGACCTGCATCAGATTTCTCAGGAGTCAGATAAGGTGGTCTGGTATTCCCATCTCTTGAAGGATTTTCCACAGTTTTTTGTGATGCACACAGTTAAAGGCTTTTGCATAGTCAGTGAAGCAGAAGTAGGTATTTCTCTGGAATTCTCTTGTTTTTTTCTATGATCCAACGAATGTTGGCGATTTGATCTCTGGTTCCTCTGCCTTTTCTAAATCCAGCTCAAACATCTGGAAGTTATCTGTTCATGGACCGTTGAAACCTAGCTTGGAGAATTAAAATGAGTGCCATTGTGCAGTAGTTTGAAGATTCATTGCCTTTCTCTGGGATTGAGATGAAAATTGGTCTTTTCCAGTCCTGTGGCTGCTGAGTTTTCCAAATTTGCTGGCATGTTGAGTGCAGCACTTTCACAGGCATCATCTTTTAAGATTTGAAATAGCTCATCTGGAATTCTATCACCTCCACTAGAGATATAATAAAGGGATATAGTCATTAATAAATCTTTCAGTTCTATAGAAACTAAGGCCCTCACCCATTCAGGAGATGGTAACTTTAGACTGAGAACAAGATTCTTGGATCACTGCTTTGTTACCTCACCACCAATGGATCAGAAGAAAGTCACACATCCTGCAGCTCTCCAAATATGTCTTTAGAAACTCTTCCCTTCAAATCATGAGGAAGTTTGAGGTTTTTGAGGAAAAGCCATCCATTCTTCTTGCCTGGCAGTAAACTTTTCTCTGTTCCAAACTGCAACATTCCAGTTTGGCCTCATTGTAAGTTGGGCATACAAATTTGGGTTCAACAACACCTGGAAATTTGCCATGTTATTGTTTATATCAATAGTTTATTCCTTTTTATTGCTGAGTAATTTTTCATAGTATGGATGTACCACAGTTTGTTTAACCAAACACCCAGTGAAGGACATCTGACTTGTTTTTCGTTTTAGACTATTACAAATAAAGCTTCTATAAATTTTATGTACAGGCTTTTTGTATCACCATTAGTTTTCATTTCTCTAGGATAAATGCCTAGGAATGCAATGGTTGTGTGATGATGCATGATTAGTTTTTTAAATAATTGCTGTTTTCCAGACTGGCTCTTCCAATTTACATTCCCAACAGAGATGTATGTGATCAAATCGCCCTGTACCCATGTCAGCATTTGGCATTGACAGTATTTTTTATTTTAGCCATTTAATAAGTGTGTAGTGATATCCCATTGGGATGTAATTAACATTTCTCTAATTGGGGTTACCCAATAGCTCAGCATAAAAATAATCCACCTGGAGTGCAGGAGACACAGGAGATGTGGGTTAGATCCCTGACTCAGGAAGAACCCCTGAAGAAGAAAATGGAAACTCACTCCAGTATTCTTGTCTGAAAAATCCCATGGTCAGAGGAGCCTGGTGGGCTACTGGTCGCAAAGAGTCGAACGTGACAGAGTAACTATGCACAAGCAACAAAACACAAGTTGCCATTGGTATATCCTCCTTTGTGAAATACATATGCGTGTATTTCTAACTGAATTTTTCTAACTGTGTATTTTACTACTGAGTTTTGAGAGTTTATCAAGTATTCTAAATTTTAGTCCTTTGTAAGATTATGTGCTTTGCACATATTCTCCACCAGTCTATAAGTTTCTTTTCTTGTTCTAAACAGTCTTTCACAGAAGAAAATTTTAAAATTTTGCTGAATTCTGATTTATTATTTTTTCCTTTTATGTATGGTGTTGATGTCAGATCTAAGAGCTCTTTGCCTAGCCCTAGATCACAAAGATTATCTTTTATTTTTTTTCTAAAAATTATATGTTTTGCATTTATGTTTGCAATTCATTTTGAGTTAATTTTTGTATAGATTTGAGACTTGGATTGAATTTAATTTTGGGTGGGCATATGAATGTACAATTGTAGCAGTACCATTATTTGAAAAAGCTATCTTTCCTCCATTGAATTGCTCATGCATGCTAATCAAAAATTTGTTGGGTATATTTATGTGAGTCATTGTTGCTGTTTGCCGGAGTCCAACTCCAGCAACCAGGGATTCAACCTGAAGAGATGATGGTGTCTGCCAATGAGACAGCCTCTCATTTTTCTATGGACTGCCTGTTTATTCCAAATTTAAGATTCTCTTTTATACTTCTACAAAAACATTAGGCCAGAGATTTGACATTTTCAGTTCCCCCTCTCCCAGATTTATTATCTCCATAAATCATTGTTGCTCTTCAAACAGAGTTTCTGCGTCAGTGATTCTCTCGGAATAAGCCTTATCATCTATTATCTACCTCCTCTAATGTGTCCTATAGTTAACTTGTGATTATATTGTAACTCATGCTACATTCCTCAGTTTACTACTTATCTTCCTAAATCCTGTTTGCCCCTAACATCCTGAGCTCACTATCTCTCAAAAAGGCTTCTAGCTAAAATGTCTCTAAAAAATTCCTAACTTCTGTCAGTTCAGTTCAGTTCAGTTCAGTCGCTCAGTCATGTCCGACTCTTTGCGACCCCATGAATCTCAGCACGCCAGGCCTCTAACCCTAACTTCTATAAGCTATAGTAAAATATGCTAACTTTACAACATTCCTTAAATCTTTAACTTCTAACTATTTTAATTATTTCTAAGCCCTAAATTCAGTTAACTCCTTTGCCATAAACTTTCTCCTCACAAATAGGCTTCAGATATCAATCCCTCTCATGGCCTCAAGCTACAGCCTATGTGCTCATCCGGGAACACTCTTTTGTAAAAGTCCTTGAACAAATGTCAATGATTAACTTTATGAATTATTTTCTGAGCACAACTGCAGAAGGCTTTGTGCCTTCTCATGCTCCTCTCAAGAACAATAAGCACCTTAATATTCCTTTTCAGTCAACTCAGCCGAGGAGAGGAAAGGATAAGTCAGAATTACAAGGCCTAACTCCTTCATCCCGGGATCCGTGCCTGCGGAATGAGGAGAGGGGGCTGGGGACTGTGCCTCCAGTTTGTCAGTAATGCCTAACGCGGCTCCCAACAGTTGTTCTGTCGCTAAGTTGTGTCTGACTCTTTGTGACCCCATGAGCCGCAGCATGCCAGGCTTCCCTGTCCTTCACTATCTCCCTGAGTTTGCTCAAAGTCATGTCCATTGAGACAATGATGCCATCCAAGCATCTCATCCTCTGTCACCCCCTTCTTCTCTTGCCCTTAAACTTTTCCAGCATTAGGGTCTTTTGCAGTGGGTTGGCTCTTCGTATCAGGTGGCCAAAGTATTGGAGTTTCAGCTTCAGCATCAGTTCTTCCAATGAATATTCAAGGTTGATGTCCTTTAGGACTGACTGGTTTGATCTTTTTGCTGTCAAAGGGAATCACAAGAGTCTTCTCCAGTACCACAGTTTGAAGGCATCAGTTCTTCGGCACTCAACCTTACTTATGGTCCAACTCTCACATCTACTAGAAAAACCATAGTTTTGACACTATGGAGCTTTGTTGGCAAAGTGATAACTCTGCTTTTTTAATACACTGTTTAGGTTTCCCATAACTATTCTTCCAACAACCAAACGTCTTTTAATTTTGTAGCTGCAGTCACTGTCCACAGTGATTTTGGAGGTTTGCTTCTTGACCTGCATACAGGTTTCTGAGTAGACAGATAAGGTGGTCTGGTATTTCCATCTCTTTAAGAATTTTCCATAGTTTGTTGTGATCCACACAGTCAAATGCTTTAGTGTAGACAGTGAAGCAGAAGTACACGATTTTCTGGAATTCTCTTGCTTCTTCTTTGATATAACGGATGTTGGCAATTTGATCTCTGGTTCCTCTGCATTTTCTAAATCCAATTGTACGTATGGAAGTTCTTGGTTCACATACTGTTGGAGAATAGCTTGAAGGATTTTGAGCCGTTATCTTGCTAGCATGTGAAATGAGTGCAATTGTGTAGTATTTGAACATTCTTTGGCATGGCCCTTCTTTTGGATTGTAATGAAAACTGACCTTTTCCAGTCCTGTGGCCACTGTTGAGTTTTCCAAATTTGCCAGCATATTAAACCAGCATTATCTTTTAGGATTTGATATTGCTCAGCTGGAATTCCATCACATCCACTAAGTTTGTTCATATTGATGCTTCCTAAGACCCACTTGACTTCACACTTCAGAATGTCTGGCTCTAGTGACCACACCATCATGGTTATCTGGGTTACTAAGACCTTTTTTTGTACAGTCCCTCTCTGTGTTCTTACCACCTCTTCTTAATCTCTTCTGCTTCTGTTAGATCCTTACTGTTTCTGTCCTTTATTTGGGTCTACTTCTAAGTTTTTTACATTGCACTGACTGATAAGTGTATCTCTATATCAGTATAAAGTGGTTTTGATTATTACATCTATAAGTCTCAAAATGAAGTAGACTATTTACTACTGCTTTATGCTTTTCCAAAATTACTATAGCAATTTTAGTTCTTTTACATTTCCATATATGTTTTAGAAGAGTCTTTTCTGTATCTACAAATAATCTTGCTCGGATTTTGAAAGTAAAGATGTTAAACCTGTATAGCAATTTGGTGAGAATTGATGTCTTAACTGTGTTGCATCTTCAGATTCATTAACATCATATTTATCAATTTATTTAATTTAAAAAATTTTTTCATTAGCATTTTCTAATGATCAGTATACAGATTTTGTGCATGTTTTGTTAGACGTACATGTTATTTCATTTCTTTCTGAGTAATTATAAATTTTACTGCATTTTCAATTTTGTTTTTTATGTATATATCCATTGGGAATATATAGAATACAACTGAGTTTTTAAATGTTTATCTTACATCCTTATCTTACATGCCACCTTGCCTAACTTACTTGTTAATGATTGATTTTTCTTGTGAATTCCTTAGAATATTTTACATAGACAACTGTGCATCAGAAAATAAGGACATTTTTAATCCCTTCTTTCTCATGTATAGGTGCTTATTTGCTTTATTGCCTTATTTTGATAGCTTAAACTTCAGGTTTTATTTTGAGTAAGAATGTTGAGAGAAGACATCCATGAATTGTTCCCAGTCTTAGAAAGCATTAAGTTTTCCTGTATTAGATGTGATGTTAGCTTTTTTTTTTTTTTTGGTACATATTTTTTTTATTAAGTTGAGGAAGTTCTCCTCTATAACATGTGTATAACATGAAATTTGTCATTGCTTTTTCTTCATAGTTTTATATGATTATGTGATTTTTCTTCTCCAGTTCATTAATTTGACAGATTACATTGATTTGATTTTGAATACTGAACTAGCTTTGCATCCTTGGAATAAACTGTACTTGGTCACAGTGTAGAATTCTTTCTATATGCTGCTGAATTCTTCTTATTAATATTTTGTCAGGAAATTTTTCATTTATACTCAGGAGAGATATTGGAGTTCTCTACTTTCTGTTTTTTTGAAAGTGATTATATAGAATTAGTGATAATTCTTTAAGTATTTGGTAGAGTTCTGTATTGAAAACTCCTGAGCATGAAGATTACTTTTTTTGGGAATTTTTGAATTATGAATTCAATTTCCTCTTGTTAAAGGATTATATAAATTATTTCATACTGGAAATGTTGTAGTAGTTTTTGTTTTAAGAAATTGGTCCATTTAACCTAAATTGTGAAACTTATCTGTGTGGATTTGTTAATAATATTCTATTATATTATCACTTCTCGACCTTTTGACTAAGATCAAGTTAGTATTCTGTTATATTTTTTCTTTTTCATCATTTTTTATATTAGGAGTATATCGTGATCTGATTTTATTTCTGAAATTGGTACTTGCATCATTTCTCTGTTAGTTTACTTGAAGTTTGGCAGTTGTTGATTTGTTCAATATATACTCCTTTTCATTATCTTTTATTTTGATTTTCAGTTTTTTTCAATAGCAAAAATATTGCTATTATTTCTTTTCTCCTGCTTGCTTTAGGTTTACTTTGGTGTTCTTGATTCTGCAAGTGGAAGTTTAGATTATTGATTTGAGACTTTTCCATTTTTCCAATGTATGTATTGTGCTATCATTTTTTTTCTCAGTACTGCTTTAGCTGTGCTTAATCTTTGAATCAAAGTTGTTAATTTTCAAATTATGATGCTATATTTTTATATTACCTTAGTTCAATTAATCTTTAAATTTATGTGTTGAAATTTTTAGAAATTTGTTGTCTAGTTTCTAAATTTTTAGAAGTTTTTTTTAATTGTGTTTCTCTTATCATTTGACTCCATCATGGTTGAGGAACACACTTTATGATTTCAATTCTTTTAAAATTTTTTGAGATTTGTTTTATAGCCCAGGATTTGGTTTGTTTTTGGTGTATGTTCTGTGGACATGAGTAAAACTTGTGTTCTACACTAGTCATGTGGACTGCTTTATAAGGGTTAATCAGATACTGTTGCTTGATAGTGTTTTTAAGGTATTTTTTACCCATGCTGATTTTATGTTTAGTTCTACTAATTTTAGGAGAAGAAAGTTAATATCTCCAGTAATAAATATGTATTCGTCTATTTCTCCTTTCAGTGCTATACATGCTTCATATTTTGCCAATTTCTTGTCTGATGCACATACATTTAGGATTGTTGTGTCTTCTTGGTGGATTGACCATCTTATCATTATGTAATATCCTTCTCTATCTCCAGCATTTCCCTTTGTTCTGAAGTTTACATTGTCAGACATTAATATATTCACTGCGTCTACCTTTGAGTTGTTATCTATTTCTATCTTTTTAACCTGCCTAAATTGCTATATTTGAAGTGAGTTTCCTATAGATAACAGATAGCCGGTTCATGTTTATTAATCCACTCTTACAATTTCTGTGTTTTATCTAGTATATTTAAACAATTTACATTTAATGTAATTATTGATATATTGAGCCTATAGTTTGCCATACTACTTTTATTTTCTGTTTGCTTACAATTTTTTGTTCATTTGTTTTCTTTATTCTATCTGCCTGTGGCTTAGTTGAACAATTACTTACGATTTTGTTTTTATCTTTAGTGTTTGGAGGCTCGTTTATAGTTTTTTCAATGGTTGGTATAGGTTTCATAGTAGATATGTATATGTCACTTTATCAAAGTCTACTTGATATAATTTTACTAAATAGAGCAAAGTATATAAATCTTATCTCCTTATGTATCTTTTTACTTTCCTTATTTAGGACATAATTTTCTACATCTAGAATCACATCAATGTTACAATTGTTACTCTGATCATCAAATACCATTAAGAACACTCAAGATGAGAAGAATCATCTATAGCATCCACTTGCTGTTTTGCTTTGTATGTCCTTTCTTCCTTCCTATGTTTTAAGGCTTCTTCTTTTATAGTTTCCTTCCTGTTTATAGAACTTTCTTTAGTCATTTATTAGGGTAGATATACTGGGAACACACACTATTAATGTTCCTTCAATTGAACATGTTGTGATTTCTCCTTCATTCCTGAAGGATATTTTCATTGGATATAGGGTGCTGGGTTGACAGTTCTTTTCTTTTGGTACTGAAAACATTTTATATCACTTTCTTCTGAGCTCAGTAGTTTGCGGTGAGAAATCTGCTATAATTAGAATTGTTGTTTTCTCCTATAAGCATGATGACACTTCTCTTTCACTTCTTTTTAAGATTCTCTTTTCATTTTTAGTTTCAAGAGTTTGACTGTGGTGTGTATTGGTATGCATTTATTTGAAATCAGAATTTTAATTAAGCTTTTTTCTGTTTATATCTATTGGCATTTTAGGGTTACCAGTTTTTTCAGCTCTAAATCTGAGATGTAGGAGACAAAACAAAACCTATGGAATCTTTGTATCTTGGATTCCATGGTCCTTGACCAGACTGCTTTCTTCAACTCCTCTTTCAGGGTCTTCTATGTTTATTTTACATATATTCTATTTTACATATATTGTTTTTAATTGTGCATAGCATGAGGAATAAAAAGAAGCAAATCCACTACCCCCTTCTTTTTTTTTTCTGAAAGTATGCTCATCTGTGCTTAAGCATGAGAGTTAAATAATTCCACAGATTAAGGATGAATTTCCTCCATTAATGGACAGTTAGTCACTATTGAAAGGACTGATGCTGAAGCTGAAACTCCAATACTTTGGCCACCTGATGTGAAGAACTGATTCATTGGTAAAGATGCTGATGCTGGGAAAGATTGAGGGCAGGAGGAGAAGGGGGCAGTAGAGGATGAGATGGGTGGGTGGCATCACCGACTCGATGGGCATGAGTTTGAACAGTCTCTGGGAGTTGGTGATGGACAGGGAGGCCTGGTGTGCTGCAGTCCATGGGGTTGCAAAGAGTTGGATATAACTGAGTGACTGAACTGAACTGAGTCACTAGGACTTTAGTGCTTACAGATTGTTATATAAAATTTCAAGATGTTTTTGATGACAAGACAAAAGACACTGACACTTGGTTAAAGGAAAGGCAGGATGCTCTTTTACTTGTCACTCCAAACAGGAGAAAGCTGTCAGGCAGGACCACACAGGGAGTTGTGACAGAGATAGCACAACAGCAAATGTAGCTTCAGTATCAATTGTGCATGGCAAGTGAGAAGGAGTTAGCTGGGTTCCCTGGGTTCTTAATTTGAATTAGGGTAGGTTGGCTAATTTGAATGATTTCCTGGGCTCTAGGGCAAAGGGACTGTCCTTACTTATTTGATTCTTGGCTTTAGTGCCTTAAGACACGTATATACATGGTAGTCTAGAGTGTGAAGACTCGATAAAGCAGTGATTGAAGTGTATACTCAATCAGTTGTTCAAGATTAGCCAGGATCTCCAACTCTAGCCAGATCTCAACACTGGGTTGAGACCATATTTTTTTTAACTGTATTTCAGGGACCCATCTAGTTCAGTAGCAGGAAATGATGTCCAGTAATTAGTTGTGGTTTCTTGTTGAAAATACCATTGTGTACACAATATTATTCAGCAGAGATGACTATTGTATCTACATTTGTGGCTTCTTTATTTTTCTACCTATTTATTTACTTATTGGTACTCACAGTTGTTTGGCCTTTGTGTAATAATACATTTTCATATACTAGTGAAAAAACTTTAATTCCTTCCTTTGTTCCCAAGATTACCAGGATATAATTGTTGCAGCTTTAATAGAAAACTTAACATAAGGAAAGCTTGTGATGAGGTCTAGTCTGCTCTGAAAGGCATTAGAAAATGAAATTTAAAGTAAAATTAAAGTATATTATTACTTGAAAGTTTCCATTAGTCGCAATTCTCCTTGACTCTCACTGAATAACGATAGTTCTTTACTGAGTAGCTTTCACCTGTGAAAACCTCTTGAAATGCTGTTTGAATAGTGACAGGACTTGCTTGTTTTCCTTATTTTGTATTGAGGATTTGGGAAATAAATTTAAATGAAGAGTTCTCCAAGTGTCACTGTCTTATCTGTGTAGTTAAAAAGGCTGTATTTTATAAAAGATGGTCATATCATTTCAATTGTCATTATGAATAAATATGTTGGCCATAAGTTAACTCTGAGAATGACATACAGTTAATTGAGTTGGCCAGAGAAAATAGATTGGTTGTACAGGGGCCCGTGTCATTGGTAGTTGCACATGTTGCTTTTGGTTGTATTTGTACAATTGCTGAAGTGACCTTGAATTTCAGGTGCTTTCCTTCTTTCTTTCTTTCTTTTTTTTTTTTTTAATTGTCAAGACCATAAAGGTTTGTGTTGGTCACTCATTGTTCAGTTACCTCATACACAGTTGTTCTGAAGACCAAAACTATTGATGTGGGCCAAAATTCCTCATAGCTGTCAAAATGAATGTTTTTTTTGTGAAGTACATGGCATGCAAATGCTAAAGGAAAGAGGTAAAAACAAACAAAAAACAACCACAAACCCCAATAAAACCTAAGAAAATGTTGAGAATAGATGCTAGTACCACCTTCTTTCTGGCCACCTTTCTCTTCTCATTACTCTTTGCCTTCCTAAAAACTTTTTCTTAAAATATTATGATAATATTAGCAGTGATCAGTATGTTAGCTTGAAGAAGTGTATAATTGTAAATGACTATATACTGCCAGATGAATGTATGATTTGTACAGGAAAAAATTCTGTAGACTTCAGGAGGAGTGATGAAATGGATCTCTCTGAAGTTCTAGAGAAATCAGATATGCTAAAAAAAAAGTCTATACCATACTGTGGAAAGTGTTCTTTATTTCTTTATCCAGGGAAATATATATATATATATATATATTTTCTGATGTAAAGCTTATTGCTGAAAAAAAGCTTCACTGGGAATTGCTTCTACTGAAGGAATGTTGTTGCTGGTGTTGAGTTCCTAAGTTGTGTCCGACTCTTTGTGACCCCATTGACTGAAACATGCCAGGCATCCCTATTCTTTGCTATCTCCTGGAGTTTGCTCAGACTCATACCCATTGAGTCAATGATGCCATCCAACAATCTAATCCTATGCCATCCCCTTATTCTGAAGGAATAAGATGAGTTTGTGGAAAATTTTGAAACTCTATTAAAATGTTAAGCATCAAACCCACATCTCTTGTGTTTTCTGCTTTAGCAGATGTATTCTTTACCACTGTGGCACATGAGTTACTAGTCAACAACCTAGAAGTCTAAATTAGAGGAGCATTTGCCTTCTGAAACTTGCCTCTGGAATATGTTTGCGACCCAATTTTCAGAACTATAAGAATTGCCGTATTAGTCATTTTGAGGGTAGTTTAAAGTCTGTGTAATATAACGATTGAGATTAATGATCTGAAAAGGTAAGAATTACTAAAAATTCTCCTGCACACCATACATGAATAACACATTGATTTGCTTTCAGTGTTACTCAGCATTTAAACTTCTATACCATCTTTTTGAATATTAAAAGAATAGATGGGTCCAAACCCAAAACTTAACATTTTCAAGCATAACCAAATTATTGTAGCACCATGAAAACAGTGTATTACAATCGTGTATTTCCAAACTATCCAGAAACTATTTTGCTGTCTCAATCTGGAGGGTTTTTTTTTTTTTTTGTAATTGAAAAGCAAGTACAAAAACAAACATAAAACCAGTTGTGCCTTTTATAATATGGAGCCAGAGGTTTCTAGGGTTAAGCTATTCTGAAGCTCTCCCAGTTCCCTGCTTGCTGATGTTTGACCTCAGTCTCAGCCTTTGATGGGTTATAGAAATCTCTACTTAGGGCACAGTGAGAAGGGACAGTTTTACTCCCATGAGGCTGATAGTTTAAATCCATACTGTGTTTGGCCCATACTGATTTCTCAGCTACTATCATTCTAGATTTCCTGTTCACATGATGCACAGTGAAATGGAAAGGGATGTGGTTACTGTGGGATAGCATTACTACTGAAAAATTCAGACATGCAGGCACAAGGCATAAATATTGATGCCACCAACTGTAAATGCTACCTTTATGCTCCAGGTTTAGCAGAGATTACAAATGTGAGAACCAACATGCAAAATGGTGTCATGTAATTGTTTAACCCTGATGAACAGATTTTCAAATGATATACATGAACCCTTACTACATAATACTGCTCAGTAAAATGTTCCTAATTATTGATTTTATCATGTTACTTCCTAAATCAAATACCTTTAATAGTACTTCTCGTGTCCTGTAGGAATACACTGTAGCATCTTAGAAAGAGCAAGGACTGTGGGATCTATGGATGATAAACTTGTGTTCTTACTTACCTAGGTATTTGAAGCTACACAGCTTACAAGGTCTCTGAGTTTAAATTTTCTTATTTATGAAATCGGAAATACTGTCCTAACTTGTCCAGAGCGTTGTGGTGAGGGCTAATATAGATAAACATTGTCAACTCAGAGTTGTGCTTCAGCACAGAACATTAAAAACACATAATATTACCTTATTGCAATTTCTGTTTTACCCTTGCCTTTAGTGAAAATTTTGCCCACTTGAAAGGCCAAACCACATATCATTATTACTTTAGTTTGCATTTATGTAACTACTGTCAGTGTTGCTTTTTCCCTTTTCATATGTGACTGGCACAAATATATATATATTTAATTTTCCTGTTCATGATTTTCCCTATTCTTGTGTTTTCATTATAGATGTTGATCTGTCCTCTATTCATTTTTTATCATGTCCCTTTTTATTTTACTTGGATATATTTCACTTAAAACATCTTAAGATTTTAAGTAGCCAACTCTGTGGTGGTGGTTTAGTCACTAAGTCATGTTCGACACTTGTGACCCCTAACCCAGCAGCCTCCTCTGTCCATGAGATTTTCCAGGCAAGAATACTGGAGTGGGTTGCCATTTCCTTCTCCGAGCCAACTCTATGTAACTCATTTATTTATTATATCTGCTTATAGTTTCATCCTCATAAAGAAATTTCCATATCCCAGCTGTATATATAACTGCGTAACTTGTTTTTATTCTTTTATAGGCTTTCATATATTTAATTCTTTAGGCACTTGGAATATATTTGAATGTACTGGGTGTGTGGTAGATCTTTTTTCCCCAGTTTCAACAAGATTTAGTTTGTTAATTGGATAATTTACTCTCCTTTATTGGTTGTAGTAACATGTTTATCATACAGTACGTTCCTATATAGCTAGTATGATAGTTTCATTTAGCAAGGGCTTTTGTCACCGCACAGGGTCTCTGATGTAACCTTTAGGTAAGGGGCAATGGCACCACTGTTGCTGTTTCCCCATTTTGCTGGTCATTGATTGGCATGTGCTTTTTCTTCCAGTAGACATACAGGGTAGCAGTTGGCCATCAGTGATGAGGGAAGAACGTGATACCCTCTTCCACATCTTTTGGATGTTATTTTCTCTATTATTCATGAGACCTTATCTAGTGTACATCAGGCAATGCTTATGCATTCTTCGTATTGATTTGGCCAGGAAGTTCATTTGGGTTTTTTATCTTAACATCTTACAGAAAAAACTGAACAAATCTTTTGACCAGCCCAATAAAAGAAGTTATAAAGTACTGATACTGTACAGAGCTGGGACTAGAGATTCGATGTGCCGTGAAGTGCTTTACTCTCTCCTACTGCATAAGGAATAAGGTCCCTAGCCTAGCCTGGTGAAGGAAGTTTCACAGAGTCACCTCCACCCCTGGTGTCTCATCCATACAGCTTCCTTAGTTACTATTCCTTTCTCTTCCCTTTCTTTCTGTGATTTCTTCCTCTAGGCTCCTGCTCTTCATTTTTTATTTTTCTGTTATACTATGATAAGTCATCCCTTCCAAAAAGAATAATCAAATCTCAGTATCTTTGAATTTTTCAGGTTTTACATCCTCAACTTATGAATTTCAGTGGCTTTTCTCTTTAGCCTAATTTAGTGTAGCTCTTCAGAGGACAGTCAGATTTGTATAGGACGTAGAAGCTGACTCATTTGAAAGGGCTCTGATGCTGGGAAAGATTGAGGGCAGGAGGAGAAGGGGACAACAGAGGATGAGATGGTTGGATTGCATCACTGACTCAATGGACATGAGTTTTGTAAACTCCGGGAGTTGGTGATGGACAGGAAGGCCTGGCGTGCTGTGGTTCATGGGGTTGCAAAGAGTTGGACACGTCTGAGTGACTGAACTGAACTGAACTAGAAGGCAAAGAGGTGAATTCTGACCCTTAAATGAGTGAGGACTTTCCAGTCTGGCATGGCTTATTCTCCTCTATTAGATTTAAATTTTTACTTTAATAAAATTTTGTTGAAACTGTTTAATTCCTCCAAGAATTAGCCCTCATCCAGAAAAATGCAGTTATCATAATAGTGCTTTTGTTGCCTGTATTTCTGGTGACATATCCATAAAATCATTGCCAAGACCAAAGTAAGATGGTAGGCACTAGACTGGCCATGAGGAGATAGCCCACATCCAAGGGCAAAGGAGAAGCTCTAGCAAGATGGTAGGTGGGGCGAATTTGCATTTAGAATCAAACCCTATTCCCACCAGAGATGCTAAAAGGGTTCAGACAAACCTTGTGTACATCAGGACCCAGGGACCCCACAGAGACAGAGACGGAACTGTTTTTGAGCATCTCCTGAGGAGGTACGGGTCAGCAGTGGTCTGCCGCAGGGGCAGGGGCTCTAGGTGCACCAGACTCGGGTATGGCATAAGCCCTCTTGGTAGAGGTCACCATTAACCCCATGAGAGAGCTGCCAGAACTTACACAGGACTAGGAAGTAGACTCTTGGAGGGCACAAATTGGACCTTGCGCAACAGGACCCAAAAGAAAGGATCAGTGACCCTACAAGAGTCTGACCCAGACTTGCCTGTGAGTGTCTAGGAGTCTCCAGCAGAGGTGTGGGTTGGTGGTGGCCTGCTGCAGGGTTGGGGGTCCTGAGTGTAGCAGTGCATACATGGGATCTTTTGAAGGAGGTAACCATTATCTTCATTACCTCCACCATAGTTTGGCCCCAGGTAAATAGCAGGGAGGGAACACAGCTCCACCCATCAACAGATTGGATTAAAGATATACTGAGCATGGCCCTGCCCATCAGAACAAGACTCAGTTTCACCCTCAGTCAGTCTTTCCCATCAGGAAGCTTCCATAAGGTTCTAATCCTTCTTCATCAGAGGACAGAAAGACTGAAAACCACAATCACAGAAAATTAACCATCTAATCACATGGACCATGGCCATATCCTATTTCAATGAAACTATGAGTCATGCCATGTAAGGCCACCCAAGACGGATGGGTGATGGTGGAGAGTTCTGACAAAATGTGGTCCACTGGAGAAGGGAATGGCAAACCATTTCAGTATTCTTGCCTTGAGAACCCTATGAACAGTATGAAAAAGCAAAACTATAGGACACTGAAAGGTGAACTCCCCAGGTCAATATGCTACTGGAGATCAATGGAGAAATAACTCCAGAAAGAATGAAGAGATGGAGCCAAAGCAAAAACAACACCCAGTTGTGGATGTGACTGGTGATGGAGTAAAGTCTGATGCTATAAAGAACAATATTGCATAGGAACCTGGAATATTAAGTCCATGAATCAAGGCCAATTGAAAGTGGTCAAATAGGAGATGGCAAGAGTGAACATCAACATTTAGGAATCAGTGAACTAAAAGGATTGGAATAGTTATATTTAACTCAGATGACCATTATATCTACTATTGTGGGCAAGAATCCTTTAGAAGAAATGTCATAGCCATATTAGTCAACAAAAGAGACTGAAATGCAGTACTTGGATGCAATCTCAAAAACAAAAGAATGATCTCTGTTCATTTACAAGGCAAAACATTCAATATCACGGTAGTCCAAATCTATGCCCCGACCAATAATGCTGAAGCAGCTGAAGTTAAGTGGTTCTATGAAGACCTACAAGACCTTTCAAAACTAACACCCAATAAAGATATCCTTTTCATTATAGAGGACTGGAATGCAAAAGTAGGAAATCAAGAAACAGCTGAATTAACAGGCAAATTTGGCCTTGGAGTACAAAATGAAGAGGGCAAAGGCTAACAGAGTTTTGCCAGAAGAACACACTGGTCATAGCAAACACCCTCTTCCAACAACACAAGAGAAGACTCTACACATGGACATCACCAGATGGTCAATACTGAAATCAGATTGATTATGTTTTTTGCAGCTAAAGATGGAAAAGCACTATAGATTCAAAAAACAAGACCAGGAGCTAACTGTGGCTCAGATCATGAACACTTTATTGTCAAATTCAGACTTAAATTGAAGAAAGTAGGGAAAACCACTAGACCATTCAAGTATGACCTAAATCAAATCCCTTACAATTAGACAGTGCAGGTAACAGATAGATTTAAAGGACTAGATCTGATAGAGTGCCTGATGAACTATGGACAGAGTTTCGTGACATTGTGTAGGAGACAGGGATCAAGACCATCACCAAGGCGGGGAAAAATGCAAAAATGCAAAATGGCTGTCTGAGGAGTTCTTATAAATAGCTGTGAAAAGAAGAGAAGTGAAAAGCAAATGAGAAAAGGAAAGATATACCCATTTGAATGCAGAGTTCCAAAGAACAGCAAGGAGGGATAATAAAGTCTTCCTCAGTGACCAGTGCAAAGAAATAGAGGAAAACAATAGAATGAGAAAGACTAGAGATCTCTTCGAGAAAATCAGAGATACCAAGGGAATATTTCATGCAAAGATGGGCTCAATAAAGGACAGAAATGGTATGGACCTAACAGAAGCAGAAGATATTAAGAAGACATGGGAAGAATACACAGGAGAACTGTAGAAAAAGAACTTCATGACTCAGATAACCACAATGGTGTGGTCACTCACCTATAGCCAGACATCCTGGAATGTGAAGTCAAATGGGCCTTAGGAAACATCACTATGAACAAAGCTAGTGGAGCTGATGGAATTCCAGTTGAGCTATTTCAAATCTAAAGGATGATGCTGTGAAGGTGCTGCACTCAATATGCCAGCAAATTTGGAAAACTCAGCAGTGGCCATTGGAATGGAAAAGTTCAGTTTTCATTCCAATCCTTAAGAAAGGCAATGCCAATGAATACTCAAACTACCTCGCAATTGAACTCATCTCACATGCTAGGAAAGTAACGCTCAAAATTCTCTAAGCCAGGCTTCAACAAAACGTGAACCGTGAACTTCGAGATGTTCAAGCTGGTTTTAGAAAAGGCAGAGGAACGAGAGATCCAATTGCCAACATCTGCTGGTTCATCAAAAAAGCAAGAGAGTTCCAGAAAAACATCTATTTCTGCTTTATTGTCTATGCCAAAGCCTTTGACTGTGTGGATCACAATAAACTGGAAAATTCTTCAAGAGATGGGAATACCAGACCACCTGACCTGCCTCTTGAGAAATTTGTATGCAGGTTAAGAAGCAACAGTTAGATGTGGACATGGAACAACAGACTGGTTCCAAATAGGGAAAGGAGTTTGTCGAAGCTGTATATTGTCACCCTGCTTATTTACTTTATATGCAGAATACATCTTGAGAAATGCTGGGCTAGACAAAACACAATCTGGATTGAAGATTGCTGGGAGAAATATCAATAACTTCAGATATGCATATGACACCACCCTTATGGCAGAAAGTGAAGAAGAACTAATGAGCCTAATGAAAGAGGAGAGTGAAAAAGTTGGCTTAAAGCTGAACATTCAGAAAACTAAGATCATGGCATCTGGTCTTATCACTTCATGTAGAGTAGATGGGGAAACAGTGGAAACAGTGGCGACTTTATTTTTTTGGACTGCAAAATCACTACGGATGGTGAGTGCAGTCATGAAATTAAAAGACACTCCTTGGCAGGAAAATTATGACCAACCTAGACAGCATTTTATAAAGTAGAGACATTACTTTGCTAACAAAGGTCCGTCTAGTCAAGGCTATCGTTTTTCCAGTGGTCATGTATGGATGTGAGTGTTGGAGTATAAAGAAACTGAGTGCCAAAGAGTTGATGCTTTTGAACTGTGGTGTTGGGGAAGACTCTTGAGAGTCCCTTGGAAAGCAAGGAGATCCAACCCATCCATCCTAAAGGAGAGCAGTCCTGAGTGTTCATTGGAAGGACATATGTTGAAGCTGAAACTTCAATACTTTGGTCACCTGATGTGAGGAACTGACTCATTGGAAAAGACCTTGATGCTGGGAAAGATTGAAGGCAGGAGGAGAAGGGGACGACAGTAGATGAGATGGTTGGATTGCATCACCAACTCAACGGACATGAGTTTGGGTAAACTCTGGGAGTTGGTGATAGACAGGGAGGTCTGGCGTGCTGCAGTCCATGGGGTTGCAAAGAGTAGGACATGACTGAGTAACTGAACTTAACTGAAGATCAAAGTTATGAAGCTTTTCCCCTGTTTCTTCTACGAGTTTTAAATTTCATGTTTAATATTTAAGTTTTTAATTTATTTTGAGTCAATTTTTGTGTATCGTAAAGATCAAGTTCCAATTTCATTCTTCGGCATGCAGATATTCAGTTTTTTCAACCTGAATTGTTGAAAAGACTGTTCTTTCCCTATTCTGTGTTATTGACATTCTTGTTGAAAATCAATGACCATATTATCTGTGGAATAATTTCTGGGCTCTTTTTTTCTGTTTTATTGTTGTATTAGTCTATATCCCTGTCTTACTGCCGGTTCATACTTTTATTTAGTTTTGCTTTGTAATTACTTTTGGAGTAAACATGTGTGATGCATCTAGCTTTGTTCTTTCTCAAGACTGATTTGTTTACTCTCGATCTTTTGCAGCTCCATGTGAATTTTAAAACCGCTTTTTCTATTTCTAAAAAATTCCATTGGAACTTTGCTGTGGATTGCACTGAATCCATGGGTTTTTTTGAGCAGTTCAATCCATGAACATGAACTATCTTTCTGTTTTTTTGTCTTCTTTAATTTCTTTCATTAATGTTTTTTAGTTTTCAGTATCCAAGTCTTTCTCTTAGTTTATTTCTAAGTATGTATTCTTTTTGGTGCTATTTTAAATGGGATTATTCTATCTAATTTCCTTTTCACATAGTTTACTATTAATATATAGAAATAAATCTGAATTTTCTATGTTCAAATAGGGCTTAACTCTATGTTTCCTGGAAATGAGCCAGCTGAAATGGGTGGTTTGCCTGTGAAAGGCATTTCCAAAAGCCACAGTTGTGTATTATTTACCCAGTAATAAGCGTGCTCCTACACTTGCCCTGTAAGGAGAGAAGAGGGAGTGATGGGAGAGGAAATCAAGAGAGCAATGACATACCATTGAAGTAATAATCTTAGAATACATCTTGATAATGGGTGCACAAAATAATTGGAGCTAAACTACAGATGTTTACACATACAGTTCAAAGCTATGGTTGCTTGAGGCTGAGATTGAGTCTAGTTCCCAGAGAAGGAGCTTGGTGGTGCCACTCACTGCTTGGATCGGTGCTGCCTCTATAATGACTCACTGCTAAACAAGTGTTGAGTGCTATTTTTGTTTTTCACCTTGGATTTCTTTCAGTTTGTGAAAACAGTCACTAATGTAATTTTTTTGGAGAAGTGAGTTGATGTAAGTCTATCAAGTCAATGTATGGTTCTCTTGAACTTTCAAAATGTTATATATGTTAATTTTTTCTCAAAGTTGGGAAAAAAGCATAAAGAAAATAATGAATAGCAGCCAATGAACAGTAATTACAAAAAAGTAATTTCTGTCATACTCATTTAAAAAACTATTTTCTGAATGTCACTTTTCTAGGCAATTTTATTCACATCTTTGAATTCATTCATGTAAATAGTTTGAGAATGTTATTTTCTTCCATCAACTAAGGATAAAATAAAGCAGTAGAGCTTCTAATTAAACTGGTAAGCCAACAAAAACAAGGTTTTTTTTTTTTAATGTAAGGAATTTCTATAAATCAAAAGTGAAAAAAAAAAAAGATCTAAAGATTGAACAGACATTTCTCCAAAGAAGATATATAAATGACCAACAGGCATATGAAAAAAACAATTAACATCACTAATCTTCAGGGAAATGTAAATCAAAACTATAATGAGCTATCACATGCCACCTGTTAGGATGCCTGCTGTTGAAATGACAAGGACAATAGTGCTGGCAAGAATGTAGAGAAGTTGACGCACTTGTCCATTGTCAGTGGGAATGCAAAATGGTATAGCCACTATAAAACACACAGTATAGAGATGCTTCAAAAATAAAAACTATCATATAATCCAGCAATCCTACTTCTAAGAATTTATCCAAAATAATTGAAATAAGGATCTCAAAGAAATGTTGACACTCTAGTGTTCATTGCAACATTATTCCTAATAGCCTCATTGTAAAAACAGCCGAAGGATCCTTTGGATAAGTAGATAAAGAACATGTAGCTTATATACAGTGGAATATTATTAAGCCTCAAAAAAGGAGGAAATCTTGCAATATGTGACAACATGGCTTTGAAGCCATTACGCTAAGTGAAATAAGCCTGTCATAAGAGGGTGAATATCACATATACATATATGAAGTAGCTAAAACAGTCAGTTTCATAGAATCAGAAGGTAGAATACTGGCTGTGAGGCACTGGGAGTATGGTGAATTGGGGAGTTGAAATGGGGAGGATGGTGAAATGGGGAGTTGCTGATCAAGGGGCATAAGTCTCAGTTACTCAAGACAAATAAGATCTAATTGTCTAGGTATCTGCTGTACAACACCGTTTCTATAACAACAGAATACTGTAATTTTATGAAGAGGGTAGATTTCATGTTAAGTGTTCTTATAACAATAAAATAAAAATTTAAAAAATGAATGTAGTAACCTTTGGTGTTTGAACATAAGGTTCTTCAAGAAGTAATTAAGTTAAAATGAGGACATGAGAATGGACCTAATCCAATATCAACTGGTGTCCTTAAAAAGAGGATATAGGACACAGATAAACATAGACAAGAAGAGAAACTTAAGAAAATCCAACTGTATTGACACCTTGATTTTGCACTTCTAGGCTCCAGAGCTGTGAAAATATAAATATTTGCTGTTTAAGCGACTAGTCTATGATATTTTATTTCAGAATCCCTAGCAAACTAATACACTTACTTTATTTCTATTTACTTCACCTGAATAGTGACCTACATTTAGTATGTATTTGGTAAAATTTAATTTGAAGTTGGTAGCTCCTAAAAATTTGTCAGCATACTTTTGTACATCTGAAATATACTTGTACCCTTATAATTATGATTTTTAAAGTATTAAATGCAAAAGACTGTCTTGATCTAATTGGGTTTCTTTAAAAATGTTTTTTGTAAAATACCAACCCTAATTTAATAATCTATTTGTTTATCTTTCTCCTTAGCCATCCAGACGCTAGTGAAACCAATTTTTTATGGAATCCATAGATGAAAAATATCTGAGAAATGTAATTAATGGATAAGTGTGTGATCTTCTTGGGAGTCACTTAAATGATGAACACCTGTCTTGTCGTTAGCTTAACAGGCTCTCATTATGGAGAGTATCAACAAAATGATAATTGGTGGCATTTTTTATCATTCCCATTGAACTAGTGGGAATACTGTAGTAATGAGTAATTGACATTTACCTTGTCCTAAGATGCTTTCTCTTAATAGAACAGAGATATAATGGTAACTTTTCTCCCTGATGTGGAAATTACTTTGTCGACAATGACTTTGGTAACTCTCGCTTAAGAACCATTACATACAGATTATTAAGTTAATACCTTCATTTATAGCTACAAAAGCAAAGAAGAATGGAAAATAAATCTAAAAACATTAATACCAATTTGCTGCAGCATACACAGATGAGTAATGACTACTTGCTGAAACTTAGAAGCATTTTTTATTTTAGTTGTACTCTTTATTTTAGTTGTGTGTCTTCTCATTGTTAAATCAGATTGATGTGTGGATCATGAAATTTCTCTACTCTCACATTTGTTGATAATTTTTTTTCTAGTGGGTAATTTATTTTATGTATTTATATCAGTGATTTAATTTCCTTGTCTATCTATTCCTTCAACAAGTATTTGCCAAGTGTAGAATGAGTATTTGGGAAAACATAAAGCAACTTTGGCAATTCTTTAACCCCTGAGGGTGAGCAAGGGAAATCCACAACATAGTTATAAAATAGTGCAGAGTTTTGTTTGGTATCCACCTTGTTCTCTGTTTAAGCATGTGCAATTTTAATTCTAGATCTCCATGGTATCTTCTGCCACAGGGCTGCATAGCACCTCCCAATACCAATTCCCCTATTGGACCTATTCTTGACATATTATACTCTAGAAATTCACTGTCCAATATAGGAGTCACTTGCCACATATAGCCATTCAAATTTAAATTAATAGCATTAAAAATACATTTCCTCATTGACACTAGACACATCAAAAGTATATACAAGTCATATGTGGCTTCTGTATTGGACAATGCAGATGGGCATTTCTATTCTCATAAAAAGCTCCATTGGAAAGTACTAATCCAGAACTTCTCTGTTCTCCAGTCTCCAATCAAAATTCAGCAAAGCTCTATCCTGGTCTGTTGATAACTTATTCCTTTGCTTTGCATGTTATCTAATGGAAAACTTGTGCTTAGATGCTAATTATTTAAGCGATATAATACTAAACTTTCTAAGGAGCTTTGGTACAGTCCTGTTATACAGACATTAAATAATAATTTTAATTAATTAAATTTTATTATGGAAAATTATTGATAAGTGATGAAAAACTGTTAGGTTAAGACAAGTTGATTTTTCTTATTTTGCAATGCAAAGTAAGTATAAGAGTCTGAGGAAGTCATGACTCGTATTTTCCAAAATGATAAAGGAAAAATCATAACATAAAATTTATTATGAGAAATTATTCAGAAAGTAAGAAACAAGCACATGAAAAGGCAGAGTTCCTTAAAGACATCATGCTTCTGAGTTTGAGGAAGTAAAAAGTGATAAAAATATTCATCAAATGTTTAAAATTATTGATAATGGTAATTGAAATTTGCAAAGTACAAAACACAATTTTATTTAATATATACTCTTTCTTTTTAATCTATTGTATATTGATTACTTTTATAAAAGCAGGTACTTCTAATAACAGGATTACTCATAAGTTTCATACTTCTTCCCTTGATTTGAGATACAGACATTTAAAACTACTGGGTAAAATACCTTTTAGCATTTCTACTATTTCCCTAATTCCATTTAACACTATTGGGCATGTTAATGGGCTCTGTGTTGACAGCTATAGGAATACACAATTGAGTAAGGTATGGTCTTGGCCACTTAGGAGCCTGCATTTCAGCAGAGAATGCCATGAATATTCAATAATGATAAAAACTGTCCTGTAAAATGTGCTATAACAGAGTTCTGAGTATATATTTTTGGAACTTAAAAAATATATATATTTAGAGCAGGGAATTAAGGACGTTTTTTGGAGGAGTTGGAATTTGACTAAAAGATCTATAAAAGAGCATGGAGAAGGGTACATTTGTCAGAAAGCACTGTTGAAATACAGGATATGTGATTAGGAGTAATGGGACTTAAAGCTGAACAGGTGGACTGGGACCAGATTATGGACATTAAAAATGCTAGGGTGGTGACTTTAGACATTATTCTCTGGGAAAATGAGAGTTACCAAATTCTAATGCAACATTTTAAGATGAGGAGCCATATAATATAATAAATATAAAGAAATTTCCAATCAAGGAAAAATTATTTCAAGTATTTGACTAAAATTGGGACTGGTGACAGTTTTGTCACAAGACAGGGTCAGTGTAATGTCACTCCAGATGCTCTTTTTTAAAAAGAATAAGATCTAATTGAAACATTTACCTATATTTTCCTCCATTTTCCATAATTATTTAACAGAGGTATCAAGTTCCTGTGGTGTTAAAACATTTATATTTGATTTCCAGCTCTTGCACCTTTTCACTGGGTAATGTTGGGCTAATACAGAACCTCTCTGGGGCAGTTTTCTCATTTGTAAAATGTAAATAACAAAAGGACCTCATTCACTTGTTGAAAATTAAATGTGTTAATGCAAGAAGGGTGCCTATAATAGTTCTTAGTACTTAGTTTATAGTACTTAGTAAACTGTTTAGTTCATAGCAGTTTCCTAATAAATAGTGAATAATATTATAATAATTGGAAAAGACTCTGATGCTGGGAGGGATTGGGGGCAGGAGGAAAAGGGGACGAGAGGATGAGATGGCTGGATGGCATCACCCACTCGATGGACCCGAGTTTGAGTGAACTCCGGGAGTTGGTGATGGACAGGGAGGCCTTGCGTGCTGCAATTCATGGGGTCACAAAGAGTCGGACACGACTGAGCGACTGAACTGAACTGAGTATAATAATTGTTAATTTGGTAAATAATGGCATTGAATGCCTCAAAGTTGAGCTTTAAAGGTTGTTACATTATGAAAATTCTATTAATCTCTCAAATTTCCCCATAATCTATTTTTTCAACATTAAACATATTCATATTGATTTGATGATTAAGTGAATTATTAGTTCATTCATCTATTACTCCAGTAATAGTTTTGTTAATTCTCAATCTGGAATAATTTAAGTATCAAAGGGGAAAAGTTAATTTTGGCTTGAGTTTCACAGTTGAATTCACAACGAAGTTACAATTTAGGCATCACTTATGATGCCCTGGTTCCCCTTCACTCATGATCCACTACATGACAGGCTGGAATTTTGGGTGGGAATTGACCTATCTCAAGCCCCAGAGGTAGCCCTAGATGGGCCCAAGGCCCTCATTTTAATCTCATCTCTTTTGCTACAGTACTTGGTACAAAACTGGGCACCTGTCATAAACGATCCATATTAGAATGAAGTTCCCATTTTTTTTCAGTAACTGGAAAAATCAAGCATTCTCTTTTTCCCATTTGATATGAACAAAGGAGCATACAACTTCTAGCCCCCATTTGTGCAACCGTAGGGTAGAGCTGCCCTAGGAATAACATCAAAACTGAAAAGGAAGAGTTGGGAAATACAAAGATGAAATCAGGACCGGATCACATTGTTTCAGCTAGGATAAAGCCACATTTGGAGAATCTTCAGTAAGATGAGCCAAAGGACACCCTGCTATGTAATCCTTTCTTAAGATCATAACTCTTGCCCCATAGTCTCTACAGAGTTGTGATTCTAAATCCTTTCACATGCTTGTGGTAACTACCTCTTCCCAGAATTCTTCCTATCCTGGATATTGTACCTGATTTTTGTTGTTCCTTATAACTGGACTTCCTGTCTCCTCTTTGACTTCCCAGATCTTCTGTAATCTATGAAACTGATGCTATATATTATATTATCTTCCTTTGAAATTCCTAGTGATATCTGTTTTTCTACTAAGTCATGGTTGATTTGGAGCTCCACAATGGAAAGATTATATTCTCTTCTTCAAAGTTTTACACTTTCAGTATTTGCAATAGGAAGAAAACAACTTGTATGTGTGTGTGTGTGTATAATTTTACAGTGGTTTTTATGCTTAATGCCATTTATCCAAGTATGAATCTGTGATATTGTTTATATGATCACCACACTCTTTGTTAGTGGAATTGGGCTCTTGGAGAAAATTGGTTTGTGAAGGTCAAATATAAAGGCAGGCATTCTTAGGGAAAATCAAATCATAGTCGCTTGTGGTGATGCATGCTAAGTCAATAATGGTGCCAGAGACAATATCATAGTAGAAGTTTCCTAAGAGTGCTTTGTCTTCCAGGGAAGGGCGGTTAGGCACTGCTCAACAGGACTTTATACAATTCATCCAGAAAAACAGCTTTGCTTGCTTATTTCTAGGTTTTCATTTTAAAATACTCTCTCTGGAATAAAGTTTGTAAAGAGAAGCTCACCTATATTTTGTAATTATCCTCAGAACATATTTTCCTATATAAAGCAACAAAAGATAGAAAACAGGAGCCCCAACCATAAAATATGTGACAAAAAAGGAAAGGTATGAAGGAGACAAAAAAAAAATTCTGATGCCTCTCATGTTTGATTCATTTGGATGAAGTAATGCCTTATCCAACAGGGTAAATAATCTCTGACTCTTCTATAGGCAGAGATGAGATTTATGGTTTGAACTTGCTCAATGGTTGTCATTGGTAGTATTTTGACTTGAAGTTTGTAGTTATAGTAATTTGGCCCTTGCTGTAAGTAATTCCAGCTGTACTCTAAGACTCTATGGAGGTGACTTAGAAAAGTGAAGAAAGAGTTTTTCAAACTGAATGATAATTAACTCCTTAATGCTCTATGTCTCTGGTCCTTGATCTAAATAATGTCAAATTATATAGATGGTGACATGGATCGATTTGTATTAGTCTTTTTGTTTGACAGTTCTCATTACCCTTGAATAGAAGGTAAGTGAGAAGTTATATAATCTTGTTGACAGTTAAGACAATGGGACATTTTAAGTTCAGTTTTAAGGAGGATATTAAAATAAAGTTGGAGTGGCCTACCAGGTTGATAGATATTCTAACTAGGTCTTAAAATGAAGGCTGGTTATGTTCATCCTGGAGATATATAAGAAAGAAAGAGAACAGACGTCTTCAGACTTTTTCTACACTCTCATTGAAACAGATGCCCATAATTATATGTGGTCTTAGAAGGGAGAGTTAGAATCACGTGGATGCTTGGGGCTGGTGCACTGGGACGACCCAGAGGGATGGTGTGGGGAGGGAGGAGGGAGGGGGGTTCAGGATGGGGAACACATGTATACCCGTGGTGGATTCATTTTGATGTTTGGCAGAACTAATACAATTATGTAAAGTTTGAGAATAGAATAAAATTAATTAAAAAAAAAAAAAAGAATCAAAAGGCATAATATTAGAGCAATGGATTTTCAACTAAAACAAAGATAATTTTCCTAATAAACTGAAGTGCTAATATTCACAAATGAAGTACATTGTCTTATGAGAAATTTAGTTTCTGAGCATTACAAAATTTTAACAAGGAAGAAAATAAATTTCAGGAGCACTTTTATTTTTTAAAGTTGAGAATGTAATACACCCCAAATAAAGATTTTAATATTCTTTCCCCTCTTTTGTAGCCTAATCCATCCCTTTAAAGTCTCATATCAGTAAATATACTTTTATCTCTGTGAACCTATTTAAGCCATCTCACATATAGATTACCTACTTTAAAAAAAACCAAAAACATTCTTACCATTTTTTAATGACTGAAAAATTTTTAAAAGAATATTAGATGATACTTAAAAGTTACATGAGATTCAAATTTCCATGTCTGTAAATAAAGTTTTATTCCAGTCCAGCCAAGCTCATTTATTATATATTGTCTATGAATGTATTATCTGCTACAATGGCAGAACTGAGTAGTCATTATCTTCCGGCCCACTACAACAAAGGCTTGCTGATCCCTTATCTAGACCATTCAAACAGTTTTTTGTTAGCCTCCTGGCTTCTATCTTTGAGCACAATAATCTGCTCTGCACATGGCCAGCAAAGTAATTTTTCAAAAATGTAAATAAGGTCATTTTGCTCTCCCATTTAAATTCTCCAGTGGCTTTGTGCTGAACTTGGGATAAATTTAATACTCCTTATCATGACTTATGAGGCCTTACATGATCTAACCTTGCATGCCTAGAGATTTTGCTTCTCATTGTACCATCCTCTCCTTCATCCATTAAAATCTACAATTAAAATTGTGCCATCCTCTCCTTCATCCATTAAAATCTTCATCCATTGATACTCCATCAATTTATAAAGCGTGACAAAATGTCAGACTTACTCTTCATGAAGCCTTTGCCCACTCCTTCTTCTGACTAGAAGGTACTTATCTGATCATTGATCAAGAGATGTTTTCTTATACTTCAGTTTGCAGCATAAAATGTGACCTTGTCTCATCTATTAATATATAAATTTCACCACTCTCCCCATCTCTATCATATTACCTTCTTTTATTTTAAATTTTACGTTAATTATTATTATTGCCTCACCCACACATTAACTTGCAGTTAGCTTAAGCAGATAAACAGTGTATGTATCTCTAATGTTTTTGACAGCTGCTGCTGTTCAACAGTTGTAAAATGAATGATCTCACATTACTATTTCATTGCTTATATTACTATGGCCTTTGCTGTAAGTAGGGAAAAATGATAGAAAGATGGATATTTCCAGGAATCTAAAGTCTATCTTCCCTGGTGGCTCAATGGTAAAGAATCTGCTTGCCAAAGCAGGAGATGCAGGTTCCATCCCTGGTCTGGGAAGATCCCACATGCTGTGGAGCAACCAAGCTGGTACACCATGACTATTGACTATTTAGCCTGTGCTCTAGAGCCTGGGAGCCACAGCTACTGAGCTCATGCACCACAGCTACTGACCCATGTGCCCTAGAGTCCGTGTTCCTCAACAGGAGAGGCCACCACAATGAGAAGCCCGCATACTGCAACAAGGACTTGCTCTCTGCAACTAGAGAAAAGCCTACACAGCAACAAAGACCTAGCACAGTCAAAAATAAATAAAGAAAATTAAAAAATACGTAAAGTCTGAGAAAAATGTGCTTGCCAACCTCTAAAATCATTAAGTTACACGATAAAGGGGCTACATGGCTTCAGGGATAAGCGTTTTGGAGTCAGACTGCAGGAGTTTGATGCCCAGTGGCACCAAGCATTAGCTTTGTGATCTAGGACAATTGATGTGACTTTTTCGTGCTCAATTATTAAATCTGTAGAATGGAGGAAAAAGTATCTTTCTCATGGATGTTTTGTAGATTAATTGTGTTAATAAATGTAAAAAAAGTTAGTTCTGGCACATAAGAAAAACTGCATCAATGTCTGTTGAGTTAGAAATTGAGTTGCTAAGAGTCCGTTATGGATACCCAGTCCAGGAAGTCTTGCCTGTACTAACAGCTTGTTGTTTATTCGAGGACTCTAGGAAAGTTTTCCAATAAAAATGCATTGTGATTAACATTGTTTCTAGAAAGATGAATATGTTGCAAAGAAAAGTTAGGAGGGAGATCCACAGTTAAAGGAAGAGTGGCTCCTGCATTGGTTCAAAGAAAAAGTAATGAGAGGCAAACTTAGAAAGTGGAAAGATGAGGCAGGAGAGCAGAGGGCTTCAGAGCTGGAGTTAACCATATCTGAGTTTGAATCAGGGATGTCTTCCCTATTTTGTGATCAAGAGCAAGTGTTCTCTGAATCTTCTCAGTTTCTTCACTTCAGATATCTTCTCTATGGTGCCACTTAGAAGGTTAAATGATAATTTGCAGAAAATGCTTCATATAGTTCTAATTGGAAAATATATGCCAAGAATGGTGGTATTGGTGGGGGTACTTGATAGTATCCTTGTTGCTATCATTGTCTTATCATATGAATAATATTGGGGAGGTAGATGAAAGGATTTGGCAACTCATTAGCTAGAGTGAATCATAGAGAAAAGCACATATAAGTCAGCTTTAACATTTTTAGACTACATCCCAGGAGGAAAGTGGTCCTGTTAATTGAGATAGGAAACCAGGAAAGGGAAACGATTTAGAGAGAGACTTCCATGGAGCCACATCTTGAAATATAGAGTAGAGACTTGGCTAATAGAGTCTTTCTTGGATGATGGGGGAGGAAATTTATTGAATTAAATGAGCTGTCCCAGAATGAAAAGGGAGAGAAATAGGAAAAACAAAACAGGATTTAGGGGAAGGATTGTTAAAAGCGTAGCAGAAAAATAGGTAAGAGTGGAGACCAAGGAGTACAGGATCAAGGTTAAGGACTAGAAAAGAATGAAGTGCAGTGTTTTTGAAAGTCGAGGAGAGTTTGTGGAAGGAAGCAGTGATCAGCAGAGAGGTGGCAGAGGCTAAGACTGAGGACAGTCTGTCGGGATGCCAGAATTCATGATGGACACCTGAGAGTCTACTGAGTGAACTGTAGGTGGGAAGTCATGTCCACTAAGAATATAGAGTTTGAAAATAGCTGCCTAGTAAGAAGGACATATTTAGACATTTATCATCATTTAATGTAATTATCATGAAAGAACTGCAGTTTAACACTTCTAGAGTGAGCAAGCTTCTATTTTTGAAGAGATGGCCATCAAAGATTCTTTTGGAAGTGAGGTATGCTTGAGGATTAAATTATCAGGTTTATAAGTGGTCTGAACTCGAATATTCTGAAATGGAACTGGACTCTGGTGAGAGAAGCAAAGCAGAAAAGAATTTTGTCTTCATCAGTTATTAGCCAGATAACTCTGGGTAAGTTGCCTAACCTTTATGAGCCCCTTTCACCATCTAAAAATTGGAATCCTATCATTTCCTTC
Organism: Bos javanicus; assembly: GCF_032452875.1. Lineage (NCBI taxonomy): Eukaryota > Metazoa > Chordata > Mammalia > Artiodactyla > Bovidae > Bos > Bos javanicus. Next base: position 90,896,336 of record NC_083868.1, read on the forward strand.
TTGGCAGGCATGAAAATAAAGCACACTAAATTTTTGAATGCTGTCATAGATGTAAGGTTGTTTTTATCTGACTCTCTGTGCTCTCAGCAAGCTTCCTGCCTGGGTACATTTTTTACATATACGATAAAGTTAGTTAGACTAAAGTCAGTTCTGTGAAGGCCAAGACTCACTGATAAGAAACATTTTGATTAATGTCCCAATTTCTACTAATGGCACAACTCTCCTTCCAGACACTCATCTTCAAAGCTTTGTCATCTTTCACTTTTCCTCTTCAGAATAATAAATTATCTAATTTGTAGTTGTTCATAATGCAGGTTTAGAGTCAGAAATTATGGATTCAAATCCTGCCTCCACTTATCATTACTTATGAGAGGTTGCACAAGTTGTTAAACCTCTTGGAATCTCCATTTCCTCATTGGAAAGATATAGATGACACTTCTACTCATGATTGTAGCTTAGTGATAATAATGTATAGTGCTTAGTCCAGGGCTTGGCACATAGTGCTGTTGTGCAATTGTTATGTCATGTCTGACTCTGTGATACTCCATGGACTGCAGCTCGCCAGGCTTCCCTGTCCTCTACTATATCCCAGAGTTTGTTCAAGTTCATGTCCGTTGAGTCAGTGATGTCGTCTAAATATCTCATCCTCTGCCATCCTCTTCTCCTTTGCCTTCAATCTTTTCCAGTAGCAGGGTCTTTTCCAATGAGTCAACTCTTCATATCAGGCAGTCAAAGTAGTGGAGCTTCAGCTTTAATATCAGTCCATCCAATGAATATTCAGGATTGATTTCCTTTAGGACTGACTGGTTTAATCTCCTTGCAGTCCAAGCGGGTCTCAACAGTCTTATCCAGCATCACAATTTGAAAGCACCAATAAATTCAATAAATGTTAGTTACCATGTTAATATTAGTGTCATCATGTATTAAGATTTTCCCATGATATCTTGCTCCTCATCCTCCTCTGTGCTCAACTATAACTTGCATAGACTTTCCTAATAAATAACTAAACATATGTCCATCCTTAATTCACCATTTCAACTGATCACCCCTACCAACTTGCTGGTGTACTCGACTTTGAAACACAGTGCTGTTAATATCATTATACTATTAACTACCCTTGGTTTCCTATAAGATATGTAGCAATTTTAGGATAACATTTATTGCTCTCCTCTATGATCCTCTGTGTTTCTAACTTTACTTTTTTCTGTTCCGTTTTCTGGATCTGATGCTGACACTGCGTGAACTACTCATTCCTCTCAGAACTGCCAGTTCTCTACCACTGTAAATGGGAACACTGTACATAATCATTAAATCTACTTTCTCACACTAACTGAAGATGAAAATAAACCTGGGCTTGTTCTCATGTGGAATTATCCTAGAAGGACGTATGCCATGCATCTTTATTGTATTCTTTTTTTTTAAAATCTAAGTTTATATTACTGAGGACCATAATTACTTTCAAAAACATCTCTTGTCCTTGTACTGAAACTATATTAGGAAAACACTGGAAAAGAAATACAATCATTTCAAGATAATTCACATTTTAATGGCTCTATTAAACACTACATTAATAGCTTATTTAAATTGATTTGCACACTTGAAGACATATTTTTAAATGAGAAAAATGTGTTTGATTGCTTTCTGACATTGAGGAGAATGTTTCATACAGGAGAAAATAATTTTTTATGTTGATAAACGTGTGTTGATTTATAAAAATAGTAAGAAATTATAATCAATGTAGAGGAATCATCTATAAAATTTTGGAAACAAAATATTAAGTGCATTTTTTATTCTAAGATATTTGTTGTTCACTATTTAAACAATCTTCTAGTATTGGTGAGGGATAGAGAGTTCTGGCATGCTGCTGTCCTTGGGTTTGCAAAAAGTCGGGCATGACTTGGTAACTGAACAATGATAACAAAGTAACTACTGAAGAATTTAGAAGAAAATACAAAAATATTGGATATAGATATTACAATTTTTAGTGGCCACTAGAATCAACTTTATCTTTTTAAAGTAGAGAAATATTTGCAAACTTATTTTTTGTTTTCTAAAGATTAATCTATACAGCTTTGTGTTAAAAATAGTTTATTCTGTGTTTTGATGAAAAGAGAGAAACTTTCCTGGGATACACAGTTTATGCTTGCATTTTTATCTAATCAGGCAAACAATTTTAATTAATTCAGACAGTTACCTCTATGGTGTCTATGCCCTTTAGGGACTCTTTCATTACACATGCAAATGTGTTTCTAAAATAATGAGAATGTCATTATCTTGCTTTATTCATTTAGGTGGTCAGGAAGAGAACAAAAAAATCATTTGGTGGTGAGGTAATTCTTTTAATATACGGTAATGGCATTAACTTTGGTATTTCTCTGTCTCATTTTCTTGATCATTCTCAAACAATGCTCCCCTGTGCAAGACAGTGAAGGTGATGAGGGCAAGGATGCCAAGAAAACAGGAACTGAGAATCTTTGTATTTCACACTGTCAAAACATAGATTGGGACTTACTTAATTTGCATTTGTTAGAGAGTAAGTACCTGCCAGTCTAAGCATGTAAATTGCATAAAAATACTAGTTTAAGAAACTAGGCATTTTAATAAAGAGTTTAATTTTTAAAATTTTAATCAGGTTTCTAATTATGAAATTTATTGCTATTATTCTTAGAAAAAGACACCCACAATGGAGATGAGTAATGTCTAGTGTATTGAGTCCCTTCAGGTCCACTATGAGAATCTGTGGAAAAAAATTTTTGTCACAAGGCAGAACTTACTTATGAAAAGTTACTCCAATGCAATGCTTCATCCCTCATTTACACATTCATTTATTTGCTAAAATTTCCCTGTGTGCTTATCATGTGCCAGAGGGGGAAAATAAATATAGAAACTAGTCCAATAGAGTTCATGTTATCATAACAATCTAAGTAATGAGTGTACAAAGGAGAAAACCAAATATTTAGGCATAGGAAGCAGAGTGTACAGAGCCTAAAGAGAGTATCATCCATTTGGGAAACTGCTACAAATTATTGAAACCTGGATATCAGCTAGAGACGATGCTGCAGAAATGCCTTGCATGCAGAACTTTGATTTTTTTTTTCCTATAGTGAGAAACAGAAATTAAATATTGAAAAAAATTTACTGTGAAATAAAAGTTGCAGTGGAGCACAGGGCTGTTTCAGCCCAGTTGTTCTCTTCCTAGCAAACCTAATATAATCATCAAATTAAGCATGTCCCAGAAGGGATAGGCTACCCACTCCCTTATTCTGGCCTGGGGAATTCCATGGACTGTATAGCCCATGGGGTCTCAAAGAGTCGGATACAACTGAGCTACTTTCACACACACACAAACCAAACACATCATCTATTTCAAAACAGTAGCCTCTGCCCTTTATCCCTGGCTTCCTCATCCCACACCTGAATGGCTCCAGTCATGGTTATTTAATCTCTTTGACTAGTCTTAAGACTATTCTTCACACTACACCTAGACTAGTTGTCCTGAAGTTCTGTGATTTCATAGCTCATTCATATCCTTCACATCAAGTCTGAATGTCTGCATGTCAGTCAGCTTCACAATCTGTCCCTATTTAAGCTTTTAAGCCCCTGATTATCAACTACCATTCTCCCAGAGTCTTTATGTGCTATCCACCCAAGTATCCAATTTTCTTAAGCAATATTTGCTGTCATCCCTCCATTCTCATATAATGTATATGTGGTATTTATTCCATAGTGAATCCTCTCTCCCCATGAAAAACTTTTTTCTTTCAAGCCTCAACTCAAGTATTGTCCCTATATGAAGTTTTCTCTGATAGCCAAAGACAGACATGGTCCCTCTCTACTTGGAGGCCTCACAGTATTTACAATTTTCCTTAATTAAAGTGTTGTAATATTTTGTTGATGTTTATACATCTGCCTCTCCCAACCACAGTACAGACTTCAAGGATATAGAAATCATATCTTCTACTCTCCCCAGTTCCTGGTATAGTATCTGGCTCCTGCTAGATGCTAAATAAATGTGAACAAAGTATATAGCACATGAAAATAAAACTTTACCTGTGTTATCAAGTGCTGGTTTTGTGAAGTATTAGAATTACAGAGGGCTTCCCAGGTGGCTCAACAGTACAGAATCCACCTGCAATGCAGGAGACGTGGGTTCAATCCCTGGCTCAAGAAGATCCCTGGAAGAATGAAATGGCAACTCACTCCAGTATTCTTGCCTGGGAAATCCCATGGACAGAAGAGTCTGATGGGCTATAGTCATGGGTCACAAAAGAGTCAGATATAACTTAGTGACTAAACAGCAGCATGATTGCAGGTGTAGAGACTGAGGCTCAGAGATATTTGACTTGCCCTTTGTTACATTGCTAGTAATTAGCTGAGCTGGGAATCAAAATCAGGCCTTCTAACAAAACATAAATTTTTCCAATCTTAATATAGTTTTCTTGGTAAATCAATGATATTCAGAAGAATGTTTAATGTTTATAAGAATTTATATTTAAAGCAGGGAATTTCTTTTTTATTGGTATGAGTTAAGGTATATTTTTATGATATGAGACTGCAATTAGTCTGATTGAGGATCAAGAATGAAACTTTGGAGTGTCCCTAAAGAATTAAGATCTTTACTGAATTTTAGCTGAATTAAGGGCTTATTCTTACTTTCTTTCACTGCATGCATGCTCAGTCATGTCTAACTCTTTGCAGCCACCAGGCTCCACTGTCGATGGGATTCACTGGAGTGGGTTGCCCTTTCCTTCTCCAGGCTTTCTGCCAGACCCAAGGCTGGAACCCGCATCTCCTGCAGCTTATTGCATTGGCAGGCAGATTCTTTACCACTGAGCCACCTGGGAAGCCCAAAGAATTAAGATCTTTACTGAATTTTACCTGAATTAAGACCTTATTCTTACTTAAGGTTATCACTTTTTTTTTTTTTTCCCCAAAGGCATGATCTCCTCAAATTGCACATAGGTGGCTTATACCTCCTTGTCAGATATACTGAGGTACTGAGAGTAATAAAAATTTTTAAATGTCAGAAATTGTTGGTTTTCTAAATGCATTTTTATTTGATAATTGGATATCAGCACTACCTATCTTTCAGATACCAGAAAGCCTATAAAACTGGTCCAACCACGTCTCTTCTTTGAAATGGTTTCCCAGTCATGTCCATTGCATTTGGCTTTTTTGTGGGGCATTTTTTAGTCTGTGCCCTTTAAAATTCTAAGAGAAAGAAACATTTGCAACACAAACAGAAAATCAGTTGACCATGCCTCTCTGTTGCTTCATGATGCTTTGTTTAGAGGGAAAAGAAGAAAGAAAATAAACACCTTTGACTGATTTTTGTCTTTAGTTATCCTGACACTTTTGGTTCATTATAAAAATCAGTTAAGTCTAACAAAAAAAGGAACCCCCCCCTTTTGGCAGCATCATACTAGTGAAACTTGTGGGTTAAGATGGAAGTTTCTAAAACATCAAACCATGAAGATTTAACATATATCCCTGGCATATTCACTTTTATTTGATAAAGATTTAAACATAGATTTAAAACCTTTTATAGAAGTAGGTGGGCTTCTTTGGTGACTGAAATGTTAAAGAATCTGTCTGCAATGCAGGAGACCCAGGTTCGGTCTCTGGGTAGGGAAGATCCCCTGGAGTAGGAAATGGCAATACACACCAGTATTTTTACCTGAAGGATCCCATGGACAGGAGAAGCTGGTGGGTTACAGCCCATAGGATTGCAAAGAGTCAGACACGACTGAGTGACTAACACACACACACATAGAATTAAGTTGAATTTTCAGTCTATAAATAAAGGGAGAGGAGGAACAATAACAAAGCAAGCAACAAGTCAACAGAAAATGTGCCAGAGAGAATTTTTCACAGAAGAAAATGAGGGAAGGCAAAGTGTTAGGTCCAAGTAATGGGAAACTTAGTGAGTATTTTAACTAAAATTGTCAGACTTTCAAGGATGACTTTGCATATCCTTGTTCTACTCTTTGTTTGGTTTAACCCATTGCTGGTAGCTTTGGCTACCGTGATCATAAAATATTATGTTGAAATTTGGAAGCACAAATTTCCCCAATAGTGATAAACTGGTGCTAAAAATATTTGATTCATCACAAGCATTTTTTTTTATTGTTCTTAGAATTCACAAGCAAGAAAATAAAGTCAAGGTAAAGTTGGTCTAATGCAGTGTAGTGATAAAAAGTACTGTAGTGATGATCAAACAGTATAGCTGTGGTAAATAACATTTCATAAGGGAAAAAACCCACTCATTGAAATGAATTATTCAATAATTATGGGCATAATACACAGGATAACTACATTTCCTTTTGTGATAACAGCCTTTCTAAAGGCATCTATTAAAACCAAACTAATAAAAACAACACAGGATTATAGAACCATACATTTGCAAAAAAATCTTTTAATTAAACTTCATAAGGGTGTGATGAATTAAAAGGCATATATTTGCATTTATTTTTCCTCAAAAAGCACACTTCAGTGAAGTGATTTTTGAAGAGGTTTTAACTAAGAAAGAATATAAGATGGCAGAGAAATTAAATTCAAACAAAGAACCACTTCAATTTCACTTGCTACTTCCATCATTTCTGTGATTTAAAAGCCTATTGATCTGGTGTTTATCTCCATCAAATTCCAGTTGTTTCAGAGATCTGATTTTGTTATTGAACTTACTCACTTGGTAAATGTCTAAAGGGCAGCTCTACTAATGCAAGTCTCTTAACGAACGATTCTTGTTCTATCTGTTTGGCTGTGCTGTATTTGGAATCTGTTGAAATGGGAGGAAAAATGCAAATACACAGGGCCATATGGTGTCGAATATAGGTAATACCTATGTGCATAATGGATTGAGCTTCTTTTGGTCAATCTTTTTCTTTTCTTTGACAGTCTGCAATAGCTGATTCAATTGGTAGAACTGATAGTCTATCAGTTGGAAGAAACCAGGATAAAACAGCAAGTGTGTTTACTTTACTTGCTAGTTTTAGTTCCATTAAAAATAAAGAAAAGGCTAGTTACCTAGTTTTTTTGCATATTGTGAATGAATGAAATTGAAACAAAATATAATAGACAATGTTATGGATAACACATTGAGATTGAAAAGGTAAATACATTTGTGTTCCTTGCAGAGATATGATAGGACCTGTTAACGTGAAAATTGAGTTTACCTCTCTTATATCTAGAGCAGATCCCTCTTAATTCACCAGTTACTTGAAAAAAAATAAAGAAAGAAAGAAAGCCAAAAGACCAAAGCTAAAAGCCAAAGCCAGAAGAAAATGACCAGGAGAAGGAATCCAGTGGGTAGCATATAAAACACAACAGGCAGATGTGAGAACTTTCAACCTATATTAAAACATCATCTCCAAATATTCAGACTGCTGTCACCTCTGTCATCTATGTCCTTGGATTTGATCCATCAGAACTTTCTTCCTCTGGGGTGGAGTAGGGGGAGAGAGTGGCACTGAATGAATAATCCCTAGAGGTAACAGTAAGACATGGCATTGACCTCTATTGGCATAACTAGTCTTTTCCTTTGCTTCTAACAAAGCCGTAAACCCTTTGTTCCTAATTTACAGATTTGAAATTCATGAGCTTTGCAACATCTTCACATCAGGACAAATAACCCCCCTGCTGTTGAAATCACTTGCATAATTTATATCTTTCAAAATTGGAATTGCATCATTGCCTCCTGTGTAATTATCCTGTAGTCAAGCTTTTCACCTCATTGAAAGGTCTTTATTTTTTCTTGATTCATAAGCATTTCTACATTTTCATTGGGCATATTTGTATATCTTGGGATATGACAGTATCTGTTCTTATCTGTATAATAGTATAGAATTTTAACTATGTACAGATTATGTTCAAATTTAAAGTCAAACTCTTTGCAAATGTTACTTACATACCAGTGTATGTTGGAAAAAAATTAGCTAGTGAACTTTCAAAACAAATATTATCAATACTGAATAGAAAATCATTTTAAACTATGAATTTGTCATTTATGCTTCCAAAGTGCTAGTATTTCTGTGCTAAAATTATTATTTTATAAAATTTCTTATTTGTGAATATCTTTCTAATTGGACCATGAGCTCCTTGAAATATTGGCTATATTTTATTTACCTATTTATTCCCAATGTGTAGTTTATTACCCAAAAGGTACTGTTTCGTTGTTATTGTTCAGTCATGTCTGACTCTTTGTGACCCCATGGACTGCAGCCTGCCAGGCTTCCCAGTCCTTCACCATCTCCCAGAGCTTGCTCAAATTCACATCCACTGAGTTGGTGGTACCATCCAACCATTTCATCCTCTGTCATCCCCTTCTCCCCCTGCCTTCAATCTTTCCCAGCATCTAGGTTTTTTCTAATGAGTTGGCTCTTTGCATCAGGTGGTCAGTGTATTGGAGCTTCAGCTACAGTACCAGTCCTTCCAATGAACACCCAGGACTGATCTCCTTTAGGATGGACTGGTTGGATCTCCTTGCAGTCCAAGGGACTCTCAAGAGTCTTCTCCAACACCACAGTTCAAAAGCATCGATTCTTTGGTGCTCAGCCTTCTTTATGGTCCAACTCTCACATCCATATGTGACTACTGTATAGCTGTGACTGTCCGTTTAGCTTTGACTACAGAACTTCGTTGGCAAAGTAATGTCTCTGATTTTCAATATACTATCTAGGTTGGTCATAGCTTTTCTTCCAAAGAGTAAGCATCTTTTAATTTCATGGCTGCAGTCACCATCTGCAGTGATTTTGGAGCCCAAGAAAATAAAGTCTGTCACTCTTTCCATTGTTTCCCCATCAATTTGCCATGAAGTGATGGGGCCAGATGCCATAATCTTTGTTTTTTGAATATTGAGTTTTAAGCCAACTTTTTCACTCTCCTCTTTCACTTTCATCAAGAGGCTCTTCAGTTCCTCTTTGCTTTCTGCCATAAGGATGGTGTCATCTACATATCAGAGATTATTGATGTTTCTCCTGGAAATCTTGATTCCAGCTTGTGCTTCATCCAGCCCGGCATTCTGCATAATGTACTCTGTATATAAGTTAAATACGCAGGGTGACAATATAAAGCCTTGATGTACTCCTTCCCAATTTGCAACCAGTTGGTTGTTCCATGTCCTGTTCTAACTGTTGCTTCTTGACCTGCATACACGTTTCTCAGAAGACAGGTAAGGTGATCTAGTATTCCCATCTCTAAGAACTTTCCACATTTTGTTGTGATCCACGCAGTCAAAGGCTTTAGTATAGTCAATGAAGCAGAAGTAGATGATTTTCTGGAAATCATTTGTTTTTTTTTCTATGATCCAACAGATGCTAGCAATTTGATCTCTGGTTTCTCTGCCTTTTCTGAATCCAGCTTGAACATTTGAAGTTTTCAGTTCATGTACTGTTGAAGCCTAGCTTAGGGAATTTTAAATTTTACTTTGCTAGTGTGTGAAATGTACTGTTTGCTCAATAAATATTTTTTGGTTCGTTTAGCAAATTTTGGTATATCAAAACAGCTAGATATCATTTACCATGTAAAGAAAATTGTGATGACAATGCTATTTCAGAGCCTAGTTTGATCTACCTTAGTAATTTTCATTGGCATATAACATCCTTGAAAGATGAATATCTGACCTTTTCTTAAAGATAACATTGAGTAGCAGGTCATTCGAAATGTGCTTACTCATTTTAGGTCAGTATTTCTTTCATCAAGACCATTTTCCATTCTTTGAAACATTGTAGAGTGAGTCTAAATTATCCTTTGAGAGTCCTTCAAATGTTTGAAGGCAGCCATAATTCTTCCTCTATCTCCTCTTTAGGTTAAACATCCGAAGTTTTTTTCCCTATTGTCAAATGATATCCAGATCTCATTCTCTCTTAATAATTTATTTAATTATTTGAGAAAAAAAAATAAGAAATGGGAAAAGATAGATGTTTCCAATGGTTTGTACACTTTTTTATTCATTTTTCCTATTGGGAATATGTGTAAATGAAAAGATGAAGTATTCTCTTCTGCCTTTTCATTTTGCCTCTCACAGGTAACCATAGTCAACGGTTTGAGTTAAATTCTTCCATAACATTAGCTTTGTTTATTATCACGTGTGCACACACACATACACACACACAACCTAGGATGCATTTTGGAGTTTTGTTCTGTTTCAAAGAAAAACATAACTTGCTATAATGTCACTATTCCATTCTGTCTCCCACAAAACCATCATTAGCTATGGTTCTCTTAGCTTTTATTTGTCAGTGAATCTCTTGAAATGTTGCACGTGGGACTAAATATAAATGCAGATATAGTTAACTTTCATTAAGCATTTACTAGATTCCAGGCAGTATATTTGGTACTCAAAATATTATTTTAATTCTAAAAACATTATATGAAATAGTATTCTAATTTTATACATATATATGTCTGTGCTTTGCTGTGCTAGTCGCTCAGTCATGTCTTACTCTGTGATCCCATGGGCTGTAGCCCACCAGGCTCCTCTGTCCTTGGGGATTCTCTAGGCAAGAATAATGGAGTGGGTTGCCATGCCCTCCTCCTGGGGATTTTCCCAACCCAGGGATCAAACCCAGGTGCATTGCAGGCAGATTCTTTACCAACTGAGACACCAGGGAAGACCAAATATGTCTAAAGAGATGAGTTAAATTGTTCAAGATCATTCATAGGTAGTTGAAGATCTGTGTATTTGTTTGCTTATTTATACTCCAAGTTGATTCAGAAGGTATTTCAGACCTTTTCTCAGGATACACACATATAACCATATAGATCATATATAGAAAATAGAAAAAAGAAACAAGAAGAAATAATCAAAATTAAGAAAATGAAATTAAATCAAGAATGAGGCTAGTAAAAAAATGAAAATAATGTACTTGCTATAAATTGTCACAGGTATGATACAGATATTCTTAATGAATATGAGACAATGGCCAATGATTAGCTTAATAAAATCAATACAATAAAATAAAAAGTCAAGTTATTTTTAAAAATACTACTAGATTTGGCACTAAAAATGAAGAATTTCTAAAAAGAAAAAAGAAAGAATAAAACTTTCTGCTGTATACTCAAAAAAGAAAAAAAAAGACAGGAATATGAGGAGATGAACATTTTCATAAAAGATATAACAGTAAATTTCATAGGCTATTTTTTATAGTGTCTCTTGACAGGATCAATGTTGACATCAAACCTGGATTAAAAAGGCAGTTCTCTAGGAAACCAAGAGAACTTGGTTATGCTCTGGATACCCAGAGTGCTATTTGTTTATTTCTTTACTAGATCAGTGGTAAAGTTCAGAACATCCAGAGAAATAAATGGATTGCAAGTCTTTCTAGTAATATGTATATATACTGTAATTGAACTTTAGGTAATCATAGATAATAATAGGGTAAGTGGTTAAAAATCATGTGTCACTAGAAGGACAGCTATTATACTTGTGTGTTAAATATAGACCTTAGACCTTGGAGTGGAATTGTGATAAATCTGTATTATTTCACCTCCAGCACTCTTTCTAGGCTGTCTGTAAATGTAGACTTCACGGTGCAGAGACAGAGGGATAATTATTTGAATTGATCTGGCAATTATGCCTCCATTAATATTGACTAAGTTTATTATGAATAGTTAAATATGCCCAACCTGAATTACTTCTCTCCTGTTTTATTTCTACTGCTTCTTCCAAGCTTTATCCCCAAAGGAAAAAAACATCCAGCATTGGTCCCCATGGTCATTTCCCAGAGACCAAGAAACAAGCAGTAGGTAACTATCATAAAATGTCATAGTAAGTCGATATTTCTGGGCCCACAAATCTCCAAAAAATGAATATGTCTTGAGGGAGTGGAAAATGAACTGCTGAAGTCATTCTGCATTTTTTAGCAGGAATATCATTGCCAGGTTTGCCAAGTCAGAATGTGTAAACTCTCCTACATTATGGATCTCTGTTGGTGATAGCCACAGCAAGAAATCTTATGTAAACCAGTCCTTTCCTGCAAATGAAGTCACGTGCTTTTTATTGAAATTAGCCCCAAATGCTGCCAGTAGCTGCTGTTCTTGGAGAGAATGGTGACTGTGGTACAGACTAGAATTGTTTTTCCCCTTTGCAGATAGCATAGGAGCAGCTCATCTTCATCAGCTGGTTGAACATCGAAACTGGCAAGGCAGATCTGAAACGAGATAAGAATCAGGCTTTATGTGGAACATGTCTGAAATAGGAGGCCTTAGTGGTGGTTATGGGAACCAAAGAAGACTGAAGACAAAGGCTTTGCCTCTATAGGTAGGCACTTTCTGGGCTGGTGTGATTAGCTGGCAGGTAGAAAGGAAGCTCGGAGAAGGCAATGGCACCCCACTCCAGTACTCTTGCCTGGAAAATCCCATGGACAGAGGAGTCTGGTAGGCTGTAGTCCATGAGGTCACTAAGAGTCAGCCACGACTGAGCGACTTCACTTTCACTTTTCACTTTCACTTTTCACTTTCATGCACTGGGGAAGGAAATGGCAACCCACTCCAGTGTTCTTGCCTGGAGAATCCCAGGGACGGGGGAGCCTGGTGGGCTGCCGTCTATGGGGTCACACAGAGTCGGACACAACTGAAGCGACTTAGCAGCAGCAACAGCAGCAGAAAGGAAGCTAGGATGCTGTTAAGATAGGCTGAACTGAGCAAGGCCAACCTTGTTCTACTTTCAGACAACTAAACTTTTGAAGTCAAATTAGCCTCCCTCCAGTAAATATAAATATTCAATAGAAAGTTTTTAAAAATCCAAATTTTTGGTTTTTGTGTTTATTCAGTTCACAGACTATGGGAACTTTGAGTGCGACAAAAACTAAATGAAACTATTGGAAAGTGTTAAACTAAATCTCATTTTGATTTTTGTAATTTTTGAAGGTATTTATAGATCCCCTGGAGAAGGAAATGGCAACCCACTCCAGTACTCTTGCCTACAAAATTCCATGGATGGAGGAGCCTGGTGGGCTACAGTCCATGGGGTCACCAAGAGTCAGACATGACTGAGTGACATCACTTTCACTTTCACTATAGACAAATTCTAATTGATCTAATCAGATTAAAAGTAAAAGGAGACAAATTTCTGTTAGAAATGTTCATAGAAGGTTGGGTCTTAATTCTATTTAGAAGCAGTTTCTAATTCTTAAGCTGATACCATATAACTGTGGCCGTCTCTTCACTTTCTGGATTTCAAGTTTCTCATTCTTTAAATGCAAGTTTGTATTAGTCTGCCTCCAAGGACTCTTCTAGGAGCATATTTTATAAGTCTATATGTAAAGACTTACTATTTTTTTTAATATAGAGAGATTTATTTCTACCCACATCTTCAATTTTATATCTTAAATAACAGTTGATAATTTTCCTCAAATCCCTCTGTCAGTTGGGAGTACTGACTCCCAGCAACATTTACTAGCAGAGGATATGACTTGTTAGACCTTAAGAAATCAAGAGAATGTTGAGATTACTTTAATCTCCCTGTTGTGGACAACCAAGCTAAGGCATCTTGATTCACTTTATGGCTCTCTCCTCATCATGCTCTTTTATATTTTCATCTCTAAAGGTACAAAAATTCAGTTGAAATATATTACCTGCATAAATAAGAAAAATGAAAAACTAGACATAATTAATAGTTTTTATTCAACATTTTGTTTCCTGTGCACATTAACAACTATGATGATGCTCATTTTTCTCTTTATGGTCCAGCTACTGAAAGATAGACATTTTACAACTCTCTGTCTGCCTTATGATGTCTTTGATATTTACAATATAGGAAAGACTGTAATTTTCTTGCAATCAAAACTGCTCTTATTTTTCCCCTTAGAGAACTGTATTGATGCCCAAACTGAGCAATGCATGCTCTGTATCTGAGTAGTCTGCATAAAGTTTACAACACATCACTTATAAAATTAAAGCATCCATCAGAATATTTTGTAAGTTGGGAAAAGCTTATATTTACTTACTGCATTTTCATCTGAAACTCTGATCTCAGTACACTGAAATGCAGACATCGTTCACATTACCCGTATGTTGAATTGTGCTTCATGTACAATATTACTCTGTTTCAAACAATGCAGTAGAAAAAGATTTTAAGAAAACTGATAATTAAAAGTTACTTTAAAAGGAAAAATGAATATGTTTTAGTAATTAAAGTGAAGTGAAAGTCATTCAGTCATGCCCAACCCTTTGCAACCCCATAGACTATACGGTTCATGGAATTCTCCAGGCCAGAAGACTGGAGTGGGTAGCCTTTCCTTTCTCAACCCAGGGATCCAAAGAAATAGAGGAAAACAATAGAATGGGAAAGACTAGACATCTCTTCAAGAAAATTAGAGATACCAAGGGAACATTTTTGCAAAGATGGGCACAGTAAAGGACAGAAATGGTATGGTCCTAACAGAAGCAGAAGATATTAAGAAGAGGTGGCACGAATTCACAGAAGAACTATACAAAAAAGATCTTTATGACCCAGATAACTACAATGGTGAGATCACTCTCCTAGAGCCAGACATTCTAGAGTGTGAAGTCAAGTGAGCCCTAGGAACCATCACTGTGAACAAAGCTAGTGGAGGTGATGGAATTCCAGCTGAGCTATTTCAAATCCTAAAAGATGATGCTGTGAAAGTGCTGCACTCAAAATGCCAGCAAATCTGGAAAACTCAGCAGTGGTCACAGGACTGGAAAAGATCAGTTTTCATTCCAATCCCAAAGAAAGGCAATGGCCAAGAAGGTTCAAACTACTGCACAATTGCACTCAATTCACTAGGAAAATAATGCTCAAAATTCTCCAAGCCAAGCTTCAATAGTACATGAACTGAGAACTTCCAGATGTTCAAGCTGGATTTAGAAAAGGCAGAGGAACCAGAGATCAAATTGCCAACATCTGTTGGATAATAGAAAAAGCAACGGAATTCCAGAAAAACATCTACTTCTGCTTTATTGACTACACCAAAGCTTTTGACTGTGTGGATCACAAAAAACTGTGGAAGGTTCTTCAAGAGATGGGAATACCAGACCACCTGACCTGTCTCCTGAGAAACCTATATGCAGGTCAAGAAGCAATAGTTAGCACTGGATATGGAACAACAGCTTCGTTCCAAACAGGGAAAGGCGTACGTCAAGGCTGTATATTGTCACCCTGTTTATTTAACCTATATTCAAAGTACATCATGAGAAATGCTGGGCTGGATGAAGCACAAGCTGGAATCAAGATTGCTGGGAGAAATATCAATAACCTCAAACATGCATCTGACACCACCCTTGTGGCAGAAAATGAAGAGGAACTGAAGAGCCTTTTGATAAATGTGAAAGAGGAGAGTAAAAAAGCTGGCTTGAAGCTCATCATTCAGAAAACTAAGATCATGGCACCTGGTCCCATCACTTCATGGCAAATAGATGGGGAAACAATGGAAACAGTGACAGACTTTAGTTTCTTGATCTCCAAAATCACTCCAGATGGTGACTGCAGCCACGAAATTAAAAGACGCTTGCTACTTGGAAGAAAAACTATGACCAACCTAGATAGCTTATTAAAAAGTAGAGACATTACTTTGCAGCAAAGGCCCATCTAGTTAAAGCTATGATTTTTCCAGTAGTCATGTATGGATGTGAAAGTTGGACAATAAAGAAAGCTGAGCATTGAAGAATTGGTTCTTTTGAACGGTGGTGTTGGAGAAGATTCTTGAGAGTCTCTTGGACTGCAAGGAGATCAGTCCAGTCAATCTGAGTCCTGAATATTCATTGGAGGGACTGATCCTGAAGGTGAAACTCCAATACTTTGGCCACCTGATGCAAAGAACTGACTCATTGGAAAAGACCTTGATGCTGAGAAAGATTGAAGGCAGGGAAAGATTGAAGGCAGGAGAATAAAGGACAACAGAGGATGAGATACCTAGATGTCATCATCGACTCAATGGACATGAGTTTGAGCAAGCTCCAGGAGTTGGTGAGGGACACGGAAGCCTGGTGTGCTGCAGTCCATGGGGTCACAGAGTCAGACATGAATTGACATCTTAACTGAATTGAACTAGTAATTAACATTTATATTTTTAGATATTTAAAAGGTAGACAATTGGCTAGAAAGTCAAAGATGAAATATCTATTTTAGGGTAATGGGTTGTAACTATAAAATAGCAGAGCTCTCTTTTTTGTTTTACAATTTTTATTGGAGTATAGTTGACTCACAATGTTGTGATACTTTATTCTGTACAGCAAAGTGAATTAGTTATACATATATACATGTCCAATTTTTAGATATTGGTCATTATGATCCCATATTGATCAACACAGAGTATTGAGTAGAGTTCCCTCTGCTATACAGTAGGTCCTTATTAGTTATCTATGTTATATATAGTATTATGTATTTGTCAATCACAATTTCCAATTCATCCCTCCCCTCAGTAACCAAGCTTCCCTGATAGCTCAGTTAGTAAAGAATCCACCTGCAATGTAGGAGACACCAGTTCGATTCCTGGGTTGGAAATATCCCCTGAAGAAGGGATAGGCTGTCCACTCCAGTATTCTTGGGCTTCCCTTGTGGCTTAGCTGGTAAAGAATCCACCTGCAATGTGGGAGACCTGGGATTGATCCCTGGGTTGGGAAGATCCACTGGAGAAGGGAAGGCTACCCACTCCAGTCTTCTGGCCTGGAGAATCCCATGAACTGTATAGTCCATGGAGTCCTAAATAGTTGGACATGACTGAAAGACTTTCACTCAATAACCCTAAATGGTTTTCTACATCTATAATTCTTTTCTGTTTTGTAAATGAGTTCATTTGTACCATATTTTTAAAAGATCCACATTAAACGGTGCATGCTAAGTCACTTCCTTTGTATCCAACTCTTTGTGACTCTATGGACTGTAGCCCACCAGTCTCCTCTGTCCATGGGATTCTCTAGGCAATAATACTGAAGTGGATTGCTGTGCCCTCCTCCAGGAGATCTTCCTGACCCAGGTATCAAACCCAGTACTCTTACATCTCTTTCATAGGCAGGCAAGTTCTTTACCACTAGGACCATGGTATCATATGATATTTGTCCTTCTCTGTCTGACTTACTTCACTCAGAATGACAATCTCTAGATCCATTCATGTTGCTGGAAATGGTGTTATTTCATTATGTACCACATCGTCTTTATCCATTGCTGTGTCTAGAGACATTTATGTTGCTTTCACGTCCTAGCTATTGTAAATAGCATTACAATGAACATTGGGGTATGTTATCGTTTTGAATTGTGGTTTTCTCTGAGTATAAGCCCAGGAGTGGGATTCTTGGATAATACGGTAGCTCTGTTTTTAGCTTTATAAGGAACCTCTATACTATTCTCCACAGTGGGTGTAGCTATTTTCAACAGTGTAGAAGGGTTCCCTTTCTTCACACCTCCAGAATTTATTATTGATAGATTTTTTAATGATGGTGATTCTGGTGGGTATGAGGTGATACTTCATTATATTTTTGATTTGCATTTCTCTAATAATTAGTGATGTTGAGCATCTTTTGATGTGTTTTTTGGCCATCTGTATATCTTTTTTGGAAATGTCAATTCAGATCTTCTGCCCATTGAAATATTTTTAAAACATTTTATTTATTTAGCTAGTTATTTTTGGCTGCACTGGGTCTTTGTTGCTGCATGTGGGCTTTCTCTAGTGGCACCAAGCAGGGGTTACTCTGTGGTTGCAGTGCTCGGGCTTATTACAGAGGCTGCTCTTGTGGAGCATGGCCTCCAGAGTGCATGGGGTTCAGTAGCTATGGTGCATGGTCTTGGAATTGTGACTTACAGGCTCTAAATGCAGGCTCAGTAGTCGTGGCTCACAGACTCTGTTGCTCCATGGCATTTGAGATCTTCCCGGTCCAGGGATCAAACTCGTGTCCCCTGCATTGCAAATCAGACTCTTAACCACTGGACCACCAGAGAAACCCTAGCCAATTTTTTATTGTTTTTTTGTTCTTGATATTGAGCTATATGAGCTGTTTATATATTTTGGAGATTATGCTTTGTTGGTTACTTCATTTGCAAGTATTTTCCACCGTTCTGTGGGTTGGATTTTTGTTTTGCTTATGGTTTTCTTTGATGTGAAAAAGTTTTTATATTTAATTAAGTCCTGTTTATTTTTGTTTGTATTTTTATTACTCTAGGAGGTGGGTCGAAAAAGATCTTGCTGTGATTTATGTCAGAGAGTGTTCTTCCTATGTTTTTCTCTAAGAGTTTTATAGTATCCAGCCTTACACTTGTCTTTAATCCATTTTGAGTTTATTTCAACGTATGGTTTTATCTTTGAATTTGGTAAAGTTTCAGGATACAAAATTAATACACATAATTCTCTTGTATTCTTATATATGAGCAATAAAATCTCATAAAAAGAAATTAAAGAAACAGTCTCATTTACCATTGTATCAGCATAGGATTTCCCTTGTGGTCCAGTGGCCAAGACTCCAAGATCCCAATTGAGGGAGCTTGGGTTTGACCCCTAGTCAGGGAACTAGATCCCACACGCTGCAACTAAAAAACCCTGCATGCTGCAAAAAAGATTGAAAATCCCATGTGCTGCAGCTAAGATCTGGCACAGTCAAATAAATAAATAAATATTTAACAACAACAAAAAACCCAAAGAATAAAATACCTGGGGATAAATCTACCTAAAGAGTCAAAGAACCTATACTCAGAAAGCTATAGGATACTGATGAAAGAACTTAAAGATGACATAAACAGATGGAGACAGAGATATACTATGATCTTGGGTTTGAAAAATCAGTATTATCAAAATGACTGTACTACCCAAAGCAATCTACAGATTCAATGTTATCCCTATTAAATTACCAATGGCATTTTTCACAGAATTAGATTTTTTATTTTAAATTTGTATGAAGCACAAAAGACCCAAAATAGCCAAAGAAATCTTGAAAAAGAAAAATGGAGGTGGGGGCATCAGGCTCCTTAACTTCAGATTATGCAATAAAGCTACAGTCATGAAACAGTCTGATACTGGTTCAGAAACAGAAATATAAATCAATGGAACAGGATAGAAAATTCAGCTAAAGCCACACAACTGTGGTCAACCAATCTATGACAAGGAGGCAAGAATATACAATGGAGAAAAGAGGACTCTTCAATAAGTGGTGCTGGGAAAACTAGACAACCACATGCAAAAAATGAAATAAGAGCTCTTTTCTATCAATAAACAATGTTCATATAATTTTTTAAAAAATCAGTGGTCATATTCATTCAAAAATATTTTACTATGAAGTCCATGAGTGGTATATAAGAAATATGCACATGATTGAGGTATGGCTTCCTTTTAAGAATTCTACACTAACCTGGGAAATATTTAAAAACCACTAAGTATAAAGAGCCATCCGTTGGATCATTGCAAAAGCAAGAGAGTTCCAGAAAAACATCTACTTCTGTTTTATTAACTACGCCAAAGCTTTTCACTGTGTGGATCACAACAAACTGGAAAATTCTTCAAGAGATGGGAATACCAGACCACCTGACCTGTCTCCTGAGAAATCTGTATGCAGGTCAAGAAGCAACAGTTAGAACTGGGTATGGAACAATAGACTGGTTCCAAATCAGGAAAGGCATACATCAAGGCTGTATATTGTCACCCTGCTTATTTAACTTCTATGCAGAGTACATCATGAGAAATGCTGGGCTGGATGAAGCACAAGCTGGAATCCAGATTGCCAGGAGAAATATCAATAACCTCAGATATTCAGATGACACCATCCTTATGATAGAAAGTGAAGAAGAACTAAAGAGCTTCTTGATGAAAGTGGAAGAGGAGAGTGAAAAAGTTGGCTTAAAACTCAACATTCAGAAAACTAAGATCATGGCATATAGATGAGGAAACAGTGAAAACAGTGGCAGACTTTATTTTGGGGGATCCAAAATCACTGCAGATGGTGACTGCAGTCATGAAATTAAAAAATGCTTGCTCCTAGAGAGAAAAGCTATGACCAACCTAGACAGCTTATTAAAAAGCAGAGACATTACTTTTCCAACAAAGGTCTGTCTAGTCAAAGCTATGGTTTTTCTAGTAGTCATGTATGGATATGAGAGTTGGACTATAAAGAAAGTTGAACACAAAAGAATTGATGCTTTTGAACTGTGGTGTTGTAGATGACTCTTGAGAGTCCCTTGGAAAGCAAGGAGATCCAACCAGTCCATCCTAAAGGAGATCAGTCCTGGGTGTTCATTGGAAAGACTGATGTTGAAGCTGAAACTCCAATACTTTGGCCACCTGGTGTGAAGAACTGACTCATTGAAAAAGACCCCGGTCCTGGGAATGGTTGAAGGCAGGGGAGAAGGGGATGACAGAGGATGAGAGGGTTGGATGGCATCACTGACTCAATGGACATGAGTTTGAGTAAACTCTGGGTGTTGGCTATGGACTGGGAGGCCTGGCGTCCTGCAGGGCATGGGGTCACAAAGAGTCTGACATGACTGAGTGACTTAACTGAACTGAATATAAAGAAAAAGAGTTGGAAAAAGTAAATGCCAAAAAGAAATACAATAATTGTTATTTAAAGAAGATGAATATATTTTTGATTAGAAGAAGCCTCAATGGAAGAGGGGTCCTGTGAGTTAATCCATAAAATAAAAGTAAGGTTTTAGTAGGTACAGTGGAGAGGCTAAGTGTTGTGTTCTATTTAGATACAATAGAGTTCAGAGGTATATGAGAACAGGGCATATCCAGAGAATAAGTTAAATGTGAATATCAGTGATTCAGATGAGTTGATAGATGGAGTGGGAGGTAGCCCCTAAAAAATGAAGATAAAACCATGGAAAGTAATCAAACTACCAAAGGAATTAGAATTTTATTCTTTAAAAGAAAGAGACAAATTAAAGGTTTTTTCCAAAGGGGACTATGTGATTCAGTCTGCATTTTAGAAAAATAACAGAGTTATAGTTTGTAAAAGTATTTAAGACAATAAATCCAATGACATATTTCATAAAGATAAATAAATATTACATCAGATTGATTTTCATATTAACTATTTTACGTATTTTTAAAAATTTAGGAATGTTCTCAGTTTATAAATTGATAGGTTATTGAAACTTTAAAATCTGTGTTTTAATTTATAAGAAGAATATTTAAAATATTTCTTGGAAAACTGAACATTGACATAAACATTTATAGAAGAAAAGAAAGCAATAGTAGATGCTATAGACTATGTCCCCGTTACAACATAAAAACAGGATTAATTGAGAAAAAAATTTTTTATAAAGAACTGGAGGGAGAGCCATGGAAGCAGAGAAGATTAAATGAATGGAAATTCCAATCATTTCCTTCTCTGTGGTCACTTCTAGGCTCAAATTGGACTGGCAATTGGGAGTGCCAAAGCAGAAGAATCGGCTTCCCTGGTGGCTCAGATGGTAAAGAATCTGCCTGCAATGCAGGAAACCTGGGTTCAGTCCCTGGGTCAGGAAGATCCCCTGGAGAAGAAAATGGCAACCCATTTCAGTATTCTTGCCTGGGAAAACCCATGGACAGAGGAGCCTGGTGGGCTACAGTCCATGGGGGTCACAAGAGTTGGGCATGACTTAGCAACTAACAAGCAGAGTAATGTTACTAGACAGAGTATATAAACCATCAATGATTCTGTTTGCTGAGTGCATTATGGAAAATGTTAGGTCCTTAAAAGATCCGAAAGGCCCTTTTTTTCCCCCTACCATCTACCTGTTGAAGGATGGATCATGTAGGTTGTAGGGGGCTTAAAAATGTTGAAACTGAGATGTCCTGTGGTCTTCCATTATTTAGGAAAACAAATCCTACTTCAGGGACGTGCCTGTCTCATACTCAAAACTGGTCACCTTTTCAAAATATTTGCCAAACTTTAAAGTAGTGTGGCATGTGGTAAACCAAAGAGCAAAACTCAAAACCTCTGAAAAAAATATTAAATTTCTCACAAACATTCTGTCTAAGCAGTTTGAGATAACCAGGCTCTTATCAAAAACATGGAAAGGAAAAGCCTAAGATACAGGAAAGAACCAGAAACCCTTTGGGTCTTACTCCCTGGTGCTCATCCAATCTGCCTGAAAGAGGGAAACAGAAGCCCTGAGTTGTTTCCTGTTTGGGACAATTGTGAATAAAATTACTATGAATATTTGTAGACAAGTCTTTGTGTAAATGTGGTTTTTCATTTCTTTTAGAGAAACATCTAGAAGTGAGGTTGGTGGTCCTTGTGGTAAATGTGTATCCAACTTTATAAGAAATTGCAACCTGTTTTCTAAACTGTCTATATCACATTTCATTTATATTAGAAATATTTAAAATTTCTAGCTGTTCTGAATTCTTGCCAATACTTTATATAATTATGCTTTAATATTAGTCATTCTCATAGAGATATATTGGCCTCTTCGTACAGCAAATTTTTCCCCCTCACCCCCAGCATCTTTTTTTTTTTTCACACTTAAAAAAAATTTTTTTATTGGAGTATAGTTGACTTACAATGTTGTGTTAGTTTCAGGTACACAGAAATGTGATTCAGTTATACATATACATATATTCATTCTATTTCAGATTCTTTACCCATCTTCTTAACAATGTTTTATAAAATCAGAAATTAAAAAATATTATTAACTCCAGCTTACCCATTTTCACTTTTATGATTATTCCTTTTTGTGATACATCAAATAAAATAAATAAAACAACATTAGGAGTGTAAGAAGGCAATACAAGTGGGAGAAAATATTTGCAATATATATTTCTAATACATGAATCATATTCCAAATGTATGAAGGATTCCTACAAGTCACTAAGAAAAGGAAAACCCAATAGAAAAAAGTGGTCCAAAATATGAACAAATAGTTTTTAAAGTGAAAGTGAAGTCGCTCAGTCGTGTCCGACTCTTTGCGACCCCATGGACTGTAGCCTACCAGGCTCCTCCATCCATGGGATTTTCCAGGCAAGAGTACTGGCAGATATTCACCTAAAGAGATGGAAGTTCATTAGTAACTAGGGAAATGTAAATTAAAACTGCAGTGGGATACTACATACTTAACAGAATGATTGAACTGCAAACCAGACAAAAGCCAGGCAGAAGCATACAGAGTGTTAGCAAGGATGCAGAGCAGTTGGAGCACTGATGCACTGCTGATGGTAGTGTACATTGGTAAACTTTAGAAAACCTCTTGCCAACATGTGCTAAGGCTCAACACATACAGACTCTGTCGTCCAGCAATTCCTTTCCCATGCAAATGCCCATTAGGGATGCATACATATGTTCTCCCAAAGATGTGTAGTAAAATGGTCATAGCAATATTGCTGAAAACAAACCAAACTGAAAAATACCTGAATTTACATCTGTTATTCCAATATGGAAAAATAAAATGTGCCATAATTACATAGTAATGAGAATTAGCAATTTACATCTGCACTCAATATGTGTAAACCTCACAAATATAATGGTGAGTGGAAGAGGCCAGACACAAAGAGTTTAGACTCTGATTCCATTTCCATCAGAATAAAAACAGAAAAACTGATTTAATTTGTTAGAAGTCAAGCTGGTATTAAAATCTGATGTGTGGGTGGGTGTTGTTTACATGGCTGTGTTAAGTTTGCAAAAATGTAGCTAGTTGCACCATTATGATATATGAACTTACTTTTGTGTATATTTTTCAATGCAAATTAAAACTAACTCAAACACTTCCTCGTATAAAAAATAACAAGACAACAAGATAAAGATCCTAGAATATTAACCCCACTGTTATTTATCTTCAATAATTTTAATCTTCTGTATTTAAATTTGATAGCAAATTGAATGTCTAAATCAAAGATTAGCATTCAAATAAATAGTAATAGTGTTTGATAAATGATTCACATACATACATTTAAAAACTCTTAACAAAATGGGTTTATCTTAGAATATTATAAAAATTTCATACCAAAACATTGTTCTTGTCTTGATTCAGTTAATATTATGCTATTGTTGTCATTTGAAAAATTATAAATTAACACACTTTTCTTTACCTCATCAAGAAAGAGACAAAACAAACCTCTGGGACTTGCAGACTAATTACATTGCCCTGCTTCTATTTTTTGTGCTATTTTGAACTGGGACTGGGGAAAAATTGCAAGGAGTATTACCATTTATCTGTCTAAAACAGCACTCCATTATTATATCTATTTTTCTAACTTTGCTTTATAGTACTCCTTCTAGTTTGTTCTTATTCATTGTTTCTACTTTTCTCTTTATTGCCTGTTTACTGAGTCCCTCCCAAACATACTACAGTGTGAAAGTTACATCAGTGTAGGAGCTTTGTTTTGTGTAGTATTATCTTAACCCAAAGAACAAGGTCTATCATGAATAAGCAACTCAAATATTTGTTGAATATAAGAATAACTTTTGATCCAGATTAATGGATTTCAAACTTTAAGTTCCTCCCTCTTCTTCCTTTTATAGGCATATCATAGTTGTGACAATTGTATTAATATTTAATCTAACATTTTACCAAAAAATATGGGCAGAAGTTGTTTCCTAACTTAAAAATGCATAAAAATACAATTCTGTTTTATTAAAGCAGGACATATAAAATTTTTCATTATTTATATTTAAAAATATGTATATAATTTGTTCTAGCAATTCATTTGGAAAATTTAACATTATATTAGTGACTGACTTCTATTAAAATGTAAGCTCCAAAAGGTGGTTAGTCTGCAAAATTTGGTGAAATTGTTTCTGAACTTGTGTTTTGCCTTCTACCTGAAAAATAATTCTGCCTAAAAGTTATCTGCTTGCATGCTGAACATAATAAAGATTTTTAAATTGAATACATTACCCCTAAAGTGTCAGGATAACAGACATTCCTTCACTACCTTTCATGTTGCTCATAGTATCTTGTATTTAATTGTTAGAACAAGGCAAAATAGCAGTAAGTCATGGACTATTTGTGTTGGGAAAAAAAATCAATTCTGGAATTTCAGAAAAGGTGATGTTTTCTTAAGAAATTGATATGATTGAAATAGATGATTGAATATGTCTTGGGGAACAAAGTAGTGTGTTAAATCATCCTTTGAATGTCATTTAAAAGTAAAAGGCACTGATTTTTTTAAAGACACAGTTTTTGAGGACATAATACAATTAATGGATATACTGCTTAACTTGGTCTCAATAATTACTTTTTAAGATCTGTTATCCATTTGAGGAGATCAATCTATCATATATGTTAGTGAAAGAGTAGAATAAAAAATACTTTGAAATTTGTGTATATATTGTTGTTTAGTCACTCAATTGTGTCTGACTCTTTTGCCTTCCCCGCCCCACTCATGGATTGTAGCCCGCCAGGCTCCTCTGTACATGGAATTTTCCAGGCAAGAATACTGGAGTGGGTTGTCATTCCCTTCTCCAGGGAATCTTCCTGACCCAGGGATCAAACCCATGTCTCCTGCATTGGCAGGCAGATTCTTTACTACTGAGCCACCTGGGAAGCCCATCTGAAACTATAGCATAGTACAATAATTGAATGTGGTCACAATGCATATTCCTCAAGAAAAGATAAATCAATTTGCAGTAAGACTACTTACTCAGAGAGTGTGTAATACAGTCTAGAAATATTAAAAAAAAAACAGTTTAAAGAATAATGTATTCATTCTAAATATTGGCTTTTTCTTATTTACACAACAGTGTTCTCTAGACTGGCTGGATAACTGAATATAGAAAGTTTTACTGTAAGACCAAGATGTCAATAAAGTTTATACAAAAAGAGAAAGTTCTCTCCACAAAAAAACAAAATTTCATGATTAACCAAGAGTCAAGGATATGGGCAAGCATTAATCTGTGGAGACTTAATGGTGGTTGCAAGTTATTGCCTCTTACTCTGGATTTGATGGTTAAATATCCTTGGCAGGAGACTAATTTCTGACTAATGATTTATGAGTGCCATTCTATGCTTAGTTGCTCAGTCACATCCGACTCTGCAGCCCCATGGACTGTAGCCTGTCAGGCTCCTCTATTCATGGGGATTCTCCAGGCAAGAATGCTGGAGTGGGTTGCCATGCCCTTCTCCAGGGGATCTTCCCAACCCAGGAATGGAACCCAGGTCTCCTGCATTGTAGGTGGATTCTTTGCCAGCTGAGCCACCAGGGAAGCCCAAGAATACTGGAGTAGGTAGCCTATCCCGTCTCCAGGGGATCTTCCCCACCCGGGTATCGAACCGGGGTCTCCTGCATTGCAGGCGGATTCTTTACCAGCTGAGCTACCAGGGAAACTCCATGATATATGAGTTGCTGCTGCTGCTGCTCCTGCTAAGTCGCTTCAGTCGTGTCCGACTCTGTGTGACCCCATAGACGGCAGCCCACCCGGCTCCCCTGTACCTGGGATTCTCCAGGCAAGAACACTGGAGTGGGTTGCCATTTCCTTCTCCAATGCATGAAAGTGAAAACTGAAAGTGAAGTCGCTCAGTCGTATCCGACTCTTCACGACCCCATAGCCTACCAGGCTCCTCCATCCATGGTATTTTCCAGGCAAGAGTACTGGAATGGGGTGCCATCGCCTTCTCCGATATGTATATGAGTAGAGGATGCTCATTGAAAGGAGAAATTAAGAGTATTGACAAATTCCTATATACATTTTGTGGTAGTCATGCAGGCACAGCAGTTGAGTGTTCCTTCAAGAAGAAACTTGGCCTTCCAGCTGCAAAGAATGTAGTTACCTGTCACCCTACATACAGAAGCTTCAGGATTCACCTCATTTTTTTCCCCGGTGGGTCCAACATCTTCCTGGTCAGCCAAACCAGGCATGATAGGGACAATAGAGCCAGACTTGTTCAATCTAATGGAGTGCAACTATAACTGATAAGCCTTATTATTCTTAACTAAACTGGCTAAGAACTTCTCTGGTGGCTCAGATAGTAAAGAATCTACCTGCAATGCTAGAGACCCAAGTTTGATCCCTGAAACAGGAAGATCCCCTGGAGAAGGGAATCGCTACCCACTCCAGTATTCTTGCCTGGAGAATTCCATGGACAGAGGAGCTTGACATGCTACAGTCCATGGGGTCACAGAGAGTTGGACCCAATTGAATGACTAACACTTTCACACTTCCAGACTGATTAACGTAATCAAGATCTGTATACAGTCCTCCCTACCCAATCCTGCTTTCTCTTGACATTCCTTTCACAGGTGTCAGATCTACATCATGGTCTGAACACTTTCTCTGTCCAAATCTACTTCCTCTCCCTTTTATTTTATTTCTCATTGAAGTATAATTGATTTACACTTTCCCTTTTATTTTTCATAGGCATTGCTTCTCCTCCCAAATGGTCTCATATTCATCACTACATTCTATCATCTGTTTCTTGCTAAAAATATATAAATTTGCATTCATATATTTTATTTAGGGCTGTTTCATATTGTGATTGTTAATTATGTCAAAAGCCTGATAGCATGAAAGTTCAATGCTTTTTGTCTTGCTTACCATGCTTCTGGCAGCAACTGTATATATGTATTTTGGTTCTAAACTTCTACGTAGTGCTGCAGTAATCTATATGTTGAGCTGTGCTAGACTGTTTATACCCCAGCTAGCCTAGATCAGTGGCTATCTCTCCTAGTTTCATAATGTAATCACTTGAGCAACCTATAAATAAATTGATGCCAAAAGCCCATACTAGAGATTCCTATGTATCAAAGATTGGTTCAGAGAGGAGCCAAGGTTAAGAAACATCATTTCAATGCTGAGAAAGTAGACTGTTTGGCTCTTACTTCACAAATCCACATCCTGATTTAAGCTTTAGAATTTCATTATCCTTTAGCAAGATACACAGAAAGGCAAACACAGAGGTAAGCATTTGCGTCAATCTCTGCCCATTTAAACTGGCAATGTAGCAATCTCTGCTACATTTAAATCTCTGCCCTAACAAAATCTCACAAGCTAGAGCTGAGTCTTAGTTTTTGTATTTTCAAATGGCATATTGTTGGCCTGTATCAGAAGTACTAATTAGTAGAGACTGTGAACTCCTCCAAAGGTAGGGTGATGCCATTAAAACTGCTGATCAGATGCCAGGAAACATAATACAAGCTTTGAAAAAATTGATCTTTTCATATCAACATGAACTTTTCTTATTATTAAACAATAAAATAGCATTTTTTCTTTTTATGTCATTTACTGTTGTGCTTAAATATCAACATTTTATTTGTTTTTTTCTATTTTTAGTTTGTACCCATGATTTCATATGTTACAAGCACTTTTAATTAAATAAATAATAAATTAAAAGACAAGGCTTAACTATGAGCACAAATCAGAATGATCCAATCCTCAGAATCTCAGCTCAAGCCATCATTTCCTGGTTTGTTTACTACTGGTATGCATCAGTATCAGCACATGTACAGACCCCACTGACACCACTAAGCTTGTGTGGTTTAATTAAAAGGAAGAAATCTGCATCTTAATATGTAAAAGCTATTCATAATAATGGGTGATAATGGGATGTTTATTAGCGTATCAACAATTAAAAATTATTTGCCACTTACTCTTTTTTCAAGTTTATATGGTATAATTTACATGCTAATTTTATATTAGGCATAAGGCTTGACAAATTGCTGTTAGAATGCAGAGATTATAGTGATGGTTCTTTTTACTAATTCAATTTTATTAAACAATAATACATTGAAGATGAATAATTTAAAAGGGAATAAAGCAAACATTTTTATAAGACATACTGCCACTGCAATTTTGTATAGTTTTATATTATGAAACATAATATGAATATAAATATGGAAAACAAATTTTAGAGGAAATTTCTGCCTCTAGCTGTTACACTTTGTTGGATGGATTAGTTGGGCATGGTATATAAACAGACATACTATTTCCTGTCTCTAGAGATTCAATGGCACCCCACTCCAGTACTCTTGCCTGGAGAATCCCATGGGCGGAGTAGCCTGGTGGGCTGCAGTCCATGGGGTCGAGAAGAGTCTGACACAACTGAGTGACTTCACTTTCACTTTTCACTTTTATGCATTGGAGAAGGAAATGGCAATCCACTCCAGTGTTCTTGCCTGGAGAATCCCAGGGACGACGGAGCCTGGTGGGCTGCCATCTGTGGGGTCGCACAGAGTCGGACATGACTGAAGTGACTTAGCAGCAGCAGAGATTCAATATGATTTTTCTGCAATTTATTTTTCATTAATAAAAATACTGACTACAGAAACTTAATTGCCCTATTGAGTCAAAATAAGGAGTATTTTTGTAAAATTCTACAAGTACTTTCTTTCACCTAATGAATAAAAGCCAAAACATACTGCTGACATATTGGTAGCTAAATGTATTTGGCTTAGTGCACCGTGTGCTGTGTCAGCAATAATTAATACTGTTATGTCTCAGTTTAGGTGGAGGATAAAAGTTACAATGGACAATCAAAGGCTGAAGTAATTCTGTTTTTAACCTGAACAGTATTTTTAAATAATTCAATTAGCTGTCCTGTTTAAAAACTGGGACATTTCACATAAAATAAATCAGAATCTGGCTTTTCTTGAAAAAGCAAAAGATTTGAAAGTGCTACTTCTACATTCATCCCGGGAAACAGTGGAGCCAAGTATGCTTGTCTTTTTTTTTCAAATAATGAAACAAGTTATCCTACCTGCTAAAAGAAAGATTCCATGAAAGTCTATAGAGAGACAGACGAACTGTCTTCAGAAAGAAATCTTCCTCATGAATACTACCAGTAGCAAAAAAGTTGCCCCTTATAAAAAAATTTCACTCCTGAAGAAATTTTGGTTGGAGGTGCTAAGTCTTATATTTTATCATGTCTCTTTCTCCCTGACAGATAGGAAACTCAAAGACAATATGAACTCCTGAAAGTCTCTCAAAACCATTCTTCTCAAAAATGTTCCTAAACCAAAAACAAATATCACTTTTCTTCTAGATGCTTAAAGTAACAAACTCAAGATCATTTTAAATACAAATATAAGCTTATAAAATTTGTCTTTGTCTAACTTAACATAATGTACTCCAAGTCCATCTGTGTTGTTACAAGTAGCAAAATTTCATTTTCTTTGTTTATGACTAATATTCCATTGTATGTATATACCACATCTTCCTTATTCATTCCTCTTTTGATAGACATTTATTTAGGTGGATTCCATGTTCTGGCTCTTGCAAATGGTGCTGTAATGAGGATCAGAGTGAATGTATCTTTTCAAATTATGGTTTTCTCTGGATTTATGCCCAGGAGTGGGATCATGCGGTAGCTATATTTTTAATTTTTAAGGACTCTTAGTGGCTATTCTCCATAGTGGCTGCACCAACTTACATTCTCACCAATAGTGTAGGAAGATTCCCTTTTCTCCACACCTTCTCCAGAATTATTTGAAGACTTTTTGATGATGGCTACTCTGACTGATAAGAGGTGATGTCTCACTGCAGTTTTGATTTACAGTTTTATAATAATTATATTGAACATTTTTTCATGTGTTTGGCTATCTGTATGTCTTCTTTATATTCTGCCCATTATTTCATTTGGTCTTTTTTTTTATGTTGATCTGCATGAGCTGTTTATATATTTTGGAGATTAATGCCTTGATGGTTGCTTCATTCGCAAATAGTGTTGTCTTTGTTTATAGTTTCCTTTGCTGTGTTCCTTTTTTTCCTAATGAGTTGGGCTATAGGTTTATTAGTCTTGTTTATCTTTTCAAACAACCAGTTTTTAGTTTCATTGATCTTTTCCCTAATTTTTTTTAGTCTCTATTTTAATTTCTGCTCTAATGTTTAATATTTCTTTCCTTCTACTAACTTTGGGTTTTGTTTTTTTTTTCTTTCTCTGGTTGCTTTAGGTGTAAATTTACATTGGTATTTGAGGTTTTTCCTGAGGTAAGCTTGTATCACTATAAACTTCCCTTTTAGAACTGCTTTTGCTGCATTCCTTGGGCTTCCCTGGTGGCCCAGATGGTAAAGAATCTGCCTGCAAAGCAGGAGACCCAGGTTTGATCCCTGGTTGGGAAGATCCCCTGGAGAAGAGGTATCAATCCACTCCAGTATACTTGCCTGGAGAATTTCATGGATAGAGGAGCCTGGCAGGCTACAGTCCATTGGGTTGCAAAGAGTTAGACGCGACCGAACAACTTTCACGGTACTCCCTATACCATACAGGTTTTGGATCATTGTGTTTTTGCTTAACTTACCTCTAGATAATATATTTTTTAAAGTTTCCTCTTTGATTTCTAGAGATTCAGTATGGTTTGAATGATCCATATGGTTTGAATGGATCCAACCAATGATCCATTGATTGTTTAGTAGCATATCGTTTATACCATACTCTTCTAAATCATTAGATTAGAAAGCAAAAGACTCAACATGTGTTACTAGCCTTAACTTAGGTGACACAATTGCATCTTTCTAAATCAACCCTCAAACAAATTAAGATCTTCAGATGACATAAAATTTTGTCATTAGAAAACAATCACAATGTAACTATAATAGAAAAATATTGTATAATTAAAACAAAATTTGATAGAAACAAAAATCAGTAGATATTTAATATTTATTATTTCTCATATTGATAAAGTAAAACAAGAACTGTCTATGTCTAGTAGTTGACTTTGAAGCTGGAAAATTTTATCTAATATCTCATGCTGTTGTATTCATTTAAGCTTTCAAATTGGTTGAAAGCTTTTGTTAGTATCTTTCAGTATTTAATCTTTGCAGTTATTAAATGATTATTCCCTGTAAATTAAGAAGAAATAAAGCTTTTGAATGTCCTTTGTTTGAAACTCTAACAGGTGAAAATTATAGCAATTATTCTATTTCCTAGATTCCTAAGACTTGTTTTTCTTTAGTCAGGGTAACATTGTCTAAAAATTAATCAGTCAACTTCCTTTTCTTTCGGGCACCCTACAGATGCCATTGTATTTTTTTCTCTCAGCCAGTATTTCGTGGCTTCTTATTTGGGTCATATTTTAACATATATAGAACATGGTATGATATCTGTAAAATTGGTATTGAAAATTATATTCTTCAAGGTAAAAGAGATTTTTTAAATATTTACAAATAAATAGATTTAAATGTTACATGCCTTTCCTTAATGTTCATCTGTTACTTCTATTTTAATATTGCAATTATATGAATCCATAGAGGAAATTTAAAAAATGAAACAGCGTCAATAAAACACACACATTGTTGTATCAAAGGTTTAGATCTGTGTATGTAAAGCCCACAAAGCTAAAAAAATGTTGTCTATTATGCCTCTACTATAGCCCTCTTTCTTTAAAAATAGCTTCGGACTCACTTATGTCTGCATTAGTATAGATCTGACTTACAGATCATCAGTGGGAACTTTATACTTATCCCTAGAGATGTATGGAACCAACTATAATATTGACTGTTGGACAAAATAACAACAGTTATTTTGAACTAATAAATTTGAACTAATTTGAACTAATAAATTGCAGTGTACTAAGACCAAAACTTCCTTGGAGACATCCTCTACCATCTTGTCTAAATTATTATAGTAAATATATTACTTGATGGTCTAAACCTGGTTTTTCAAATTACATGTCCTGGTGGAGAACTGGTAAGGGCCTTATGGATGACCATCGATCTCTCAGTAAACATGAGACTGAGACCACTTGTATTTATCTTAGCGATCTGTGATGTGTAGATTAAGTTTGTCCTGTGTGACTGAAGGACTTTAGAAGCTATGCTCGGATGCCTCATCCTGCCTGGTCTTCTCTTTCTCTTGCTGTATTGTATCCTTTGTCTTTATTAAAGGGCTACATTTGTATGCAGAGTGGTGTGTCATGAGTGTCTGCATTTTCTTACCCTCTGTAGTTGCTGCAATGTATGACTTCATTAAAAGAATCCAAGAATTAACTGGTCTGAGAACTGACCTTCCCAAGATTGTTTGGCTTCTCCAAGTACCAAGTTTGCCTTTCTTAAATCATTTTTAATATTTTCCTATTATTTTTGATGACTATATTAAACACACTTGAAGTTCTTCCAAGTAAATGTTCATGTGATGCATGTTCCCTCCCTAATTGTAAGAGCTGTGAATTTAGATAATGTTGACTTTGTCTGTTTTCCCCATCACTGGGGTCAATGTTCTGAAAACAGCCAAGGTTAAGAATAACAGTCAAGGCAACTACAAATGCTACAATCTAAATCAATTTATAAAAGTCAACAGAGGGGTAAGCACCATAATATTCCAGTATAGAATTCAATTCAATTGGCAGAACAGTTGACACAACCTGGTTTCTGAAACTTTATTTATTTATTCTGTGTAACCACAACACAAGAAGAAATAGCTGACATGACCACTCCCACAAAGTTCTCCATCTTTCATGATCCAGGGCATCCACTAAAGACAAAAACTTTGTATGTTCTCGGTCACTGTTCCCTATCAGAACTGCTCTCTCATCCTGCTTCCCTTCCTTTCTCTTTGTTGTAATCACAAGAATTTACATCTCTATCACCTGCATGTGCTCAGGTTTCATGCTGACACAATAATCTGATGAGTTTTCATGGTTTCCTAATCTTATTGGTTCTATCCATTCTATTTATTTTGGTTTAGTCAAAATAACACATCAACATGGTCAAAAAGGCTAAAGAGTCAAATTATATTAACTTCATAATGTTCGTAGCAAGACATGGCTTCATCCTTTCCTACTCCTGATTCTTACTACACTGAGGCAATTTCAGCTCCTTTTAGCTATTTCTCTTTTTTTTTTACTTTTGTTCTAAGTGACACATTAATACAAATATTTCTTGAATCTTTCAATTTTACACATTTGTTACTGAATTATAAGTGATAATTGTAAGAAATTAGCTATCTTATAACCCTCATTTCAGCACACACTAATGCACACATTTCCTTCTGCCATTTCATTCCATCCTACCAATGTAATTAGAACATCATTTTGCTTAATTCCTTACCTTTGGCTATATAAGTAGTTAGCTTTTTCAAAGCTAAACTACTAAAGAACTATAATTATCTGAAAGGGAGGATGAATGAAACAGAGACCTAAGGCAGAAATCAGCTAGGTGTTTTCCATCTCCATTTCTCATTTCTTCCTGGGCACATAACTGAACTACCCCCCACCCTTTCAGTTAGTTGAGTTGACATGTCCGTGTTTAAGAGAAAGGAATGGACAAAAGTGATGTAAATCACTTTGCAGCTTGCCATACACACAGTCCTTCCTACTCTTTTCCTTTTATATAAGCTTATGACTGAGCGACTTCACTTTCACTTTTCACTTTCATGCATTGGAGAAGGAAATGGCAACCCACTCCAGTGTTCTTGCCTGGAGAATCCCAGGGACGGGGAGCCTGGTGGGCTGCCGTCTATGGGGTCGCACAGAGTCGGACACGACTGAAGTGACTTAGCAGCAGCAGCAGCGGCAAGACAAGTTTAGAAATCTTAGAAACAACCAGTTTTTGGTTGTTGGCTGAGTCTCAAGAAGGAGATTATTGTGACTGAGGAAGAGAGTTGAATGTCAGGAGCACCAATTTCAAGTCAATATACTGAATTTTAGGTTTGTCTGTTGCAGTTTTGTTAGGTAATACTTGCTATATTCTAAATACTTTTTAATGCACTGTACATGTATTAATGTAGTCTGCTAACAAACTTATTAGCTGCCTATTTTCATTTTACTGAAAATGGATCTAGGAAAGTTAAAAAAACAAAACTTCTTTACCTGCATTTATCTGATAACTGGTGAAGCTAGAATTTTGCTTCTTGTGTTCTGATCTCAAGTCCAGCTTTATTATATTTCTTTCTAAAGAAAGATTCTAAGGCCAGATCTTGGGGTCTTCTTGCTGATTGCAAGCTTGTACTAATATTTGCTGGCAATTCCTTTGTTAATACTTGCCTCAAAATTTCATTTTTCCAGGACAGTGGAAGAACTTAAAATAGGTAGTGATCCTAAAGATCTATGCAATACTAAACCCATTCTCCCTTCTGAAACTTTATATTGGAGAAGCAGAGTTACTTTCTTCTGAAGGTGAATCTGGGTATATTAAAATGTATATTAAAATGACTTTTTTGGCATTCACAAAGCTGGAAGGAGAAATTCAGTGGGATTCAAGGTGTTCTCTAAACACAGCCAAGAAAGAAAATTTGAAAAGAGGTCAGTGATGTACATAGTAATATTTTACTGGGTCAGAATTCATATTATGACCCCACACACTCATAACAGCAATCACATTTCCTGTGCAACAATCGTAGTTACCAGCATTACATTACCGTAATGTTACCAGCACTTCATGGACACCATAGTGCTTCCGCATACCTGACTTCATTTAGTCCACCTAATAAAACTGTGAGACAATATTTTTCATTACTGTTTTAAGGATACACATTTTATTGATGTATAACACATATGCATGAAGTGGGTATTTTGGAAGTATATAACACAATGGATTTCCACATGAAAACATTGATATAGCAGTCACTCAGAATGAGAAATGAAAGATTGACAACACAATAGAAACCATGATGTCCTTCCTAGTCACTCAACTTCTCCAAATATAACTACTCTCCAAATATAACTACTCTCAAAATATAACGACTTTTCCACTGCACATTAATTTTGTCTGATTTAAAATTTAAAATTTATATTTGGAATCAAGTTGCTTATATTCTTTTGTGTCTTACTTTTTTCACTCCTAGATTCATCTATGTTCTTGCATATAGCTATATAGAACATTTGAATTATTAGGTAGTATTCCATTGCATAAATATACCATGATTCATTTGTCTGCCTTTGATTTGATGGTATTTATACTGTTTCCAGTTTTGTTTATTACAGTAGTGCTTCTGGGACCTCCATCTGCATGTATTTTGATGAATGTGCACATACATTTCTATTAAGTTTTTATCTTTGAGTTGAATTGCCCTGTCAAGTGTTATGCATGTGTTCAAACATAGTAGATTCTGTCAAAAAAGGTTCTATAGTGATTGTATAGTATCAACATATACTAAAATCAGCAATATATGAGCATTCCAGTTGCTTCACACTTGCACTGACACTTGATATTCTTTTTCTAAATCTTCTTTTTAAATAAAATATTACTGTAGTATATTTGCTTTACAATATTATATTTGTTTCCAGTGTACACCAAAGTGAATCAGTTATACATATATATGCATGTCCTCTTTTTTAGCAGAGAAAGCAATGGCACCCCACTCTAGTACTCTTGCCTGGAAAATCCCAGGGATGGAGGAGCCTGGTAGGCTGCAGTCCATGGGGTTGTGAAGAGCCGGACACGACTGAGCGACTTCACTTTCACTTTTCACTTTCATGCATTGGAGAAGGAAATGGCAGCCCACTCCAATGTTCTTGCCTGGAGAATCCCAGGAACAGGGGAGCCTGGTGGGCTGCCGTCTATGGAGTTGCCCAGAGACAGGACTGATGCGACTTAGCAGCAGCAGCAGCCTCTTTTTTAGATTTTCTTTCCATTTAGGTCACCACAGAACACTGAGTAGAGTTCCCTGTGCTATACAGTAGTTATCTATTAGTTACCTATTTTATAAATAGTGTGTGTGTATATATATATGTCAATCCCAATCTCCCAATTTGTTGCACTCCCCACTCCCACCTTGGTATCCATAAGTTTGTTCCTTTCATCTGTGTCTCTATTTCTGCTTTGCAAATAAATCAATCTATATTTTTAGATTCCATATGTAACAATATTATACAATATTTGCTTTTCTTTTTCTGACCTACTTCTCTCAGTATGATAGTCTCTAGTTCTAAGCAATAGCACCCCACTCCAGCACTCTTGCCTGGAAAATCCCATGCATGGAGGAGCCTGATGGGCCACAGTCCATGGGGTCACTGAGTCGGACACGACTGAGTGACTTCACTTTCACTTTTCACTTTCATGCATTGGAGAAGGAAATGGCAACCCACTCCAGTGTTCTTGCCTGGAGAATCCCAGGGACGGGGGAGCCTGGTGGGCTTCCGTCTATGGGGTCGCACAGAGTCGGACACGACTGAAGCGACTTAGCAGCAGCAGCAGCAGTTCTACCCACATCTCTGCAAATGACATTACATTATTCCATTCCTTTTGATGACTGAGTAATATTTTTCCATTGTATATATGTGCATCTTCTTTATTCATTCCTCTGTTGATGGACATTTAGGTTGCTTCCATGTCCTGGGTATTGTAAACAATGCTGCAATGAACATTGGGATGTATGGATCTTTTTCAGTTATGTTTTTTTCTGGATATGTGCCCAGGCATGGGATTGCTGGGCCATATGCTAATCTTATTTTTATTTTTTTGAGGACCCTCCATACTGTTCTCCACAGTGGCTGCACAAATTTACATATCCAACAGTGTAGGAGGGTTCCCTTTTCTCCATATCCACTCCAGCATTTATTGTTCATAAATTTTTGATGATGCCCATTCTGACTGGTGTCAGTTGTACCTCCTTATACTTTTGCTTTGTATTTCTCTAATACTTAGCAATACTGAGCATCTTTTCATGTGCATGTTGGCCATTTTCATATCTTCTTTGGAGAAATGTGTATCTAGTTCTTCTTCCAATTTTCTGATTGGCTTTTTAAAATATTAAGCTGTGTGAGCTGTTTGTATATTATAGATATTAACCTTTTGTCAGTAGCATTGTTTGCAAATATATTCTCCCATTCTGTAGGTTGTCTTTTTGTTTTATTTATGGTTTCCTTGGTTATGCAAAAGCTTTTAAGTTTAATTAAGTCTCATTTATTTTTGTTTTTATTTTCATTACTCTAGGAGACAGATGCAAAAAATATTGCTGCCATATAAGTCAAAGAGTGTTCTGGCTATATTTTCCTGGCTATATAGGTGTTTAATAGTATCTGGTCTTATATTTAGGTCTTTAGTCCACTTTGAGTTTATTTTTGTATATGATGCTAGATAGTGTTCTAATTTCATTTTTTGCATGTTGCCATCCAGTTTTCCCAAAATCACTTATTAAAAGAGGCCGTCTTTTCTTCATTGTATATTCTTGCCTTTGTTACAAGTTAATTGATCATAAGTGTGTGGGTTTATTTCTGGGCTCTCTCAACTGTTCCATTGACCTAAGTGCTTTTGGGCCATTACCTTATTGTTTTGATGATTATAGGTTTGTAGTATAGTCTGAATTTAGGGAACATGATTCCTCCAGGTTTGTTCTTCTTTCTCAAGGTTATTTTGGCTATTTTGGGTCTTTCATGTTTCCATACAAATAAAATTTTGTTCTAGTTCTATGAAAAATGCCATTGCTGATTTGATAAGAATTACATTGAATCTGTACATTTCCTGGGGTAGTATGGTCATTTTAACAATGAGGATACTTAACAATATTGACATACAATAATCTGTTGCATTTCCATACACTAACAATGAAATATCAGAAAGAGAAATTAAGGAAATAATCCCATTTACCATAACATCAAAAAGAATGAAATACATAAGAATAAACCTACCCAAGAAGACAAAAGACTTGGGCCCCCAAAACTGTAAGATATTAATGAAAGAAATTATAGATGACACAAAAATGTGGAAAGATATATTGTGTTCTTGGGGTTCTTATTTCCCCCCTCGCCGGCCAAAACATTGATTACAAACTTATAATCACAGTCAGACACAGAAAACTAGAGTAGTTGGTGGTAATGTGGAAATTGAGAAATAGTAACATTAAATCAATGAAATCACTTCTGCCATTTGAGGGATGGAGCATGGAGAAAAGGGAACCCTCCCACACTGTTATTGGGAATGTAAATTGGGCAGGGAGGGAGGGATAAATTAGGAATTTGGAATTAACATGTACAAACTACTATATAGTATATGGTATTATATGTATATATATAATAAAATTTATAATGAACATGAACTTACTTTATAACATAGGGAACTGCATTAACTTATTGACCGTATTAACTATATGTATATATACATGTATATATAAAACTATATATATTGTTTCCCTATGGAAAACGGTATGGAGGTTCATTTAAAAACTAAAATCAGAGCTACCATATGATGCTGCAAGTTCACTCCTGGGTATCTGTGTG
This sequence comes from Bos javanicus, assembly GCF_032452875.1. Lineage (NCBI taxonomy): Eukaryota > Metazoa > Chordata > Mammalia > Artiodactyla > Bovidae > Bos > Bos javanicus. Next base: position 90,935,287 of record NC_083868.1, read on the forward strand.
TAAATACTAAGTTGCTTTGGTTTTGTCCAACTCTTTGCAACCCTTAGACTGTAGCTCTCCAGTCTCTTGTCCATGGGATTCTCCAGGCAAGAATACTGGAGTGGGTTGCTCTGCCCTCCTCCAGGGGATCTTCCCAACCCAGGGATTGAATCCATGGTTCCTATGTCTCCTGAATAATTTAAATTTAAAAAGACACATACACCACAATGTTCATAGCAGGACTATTTATAATAGCCTGGACATGCAAACAACCCGTGTCCATTGACAGATGAATGGGAAAAAAAAAAAAAAGTGGTATACATATGCAATGGGATAATATATAGTCCTTAGGAATTAGTTTAGTTCTGAACCTAATTCAGGTGTCAAGAATCCATAATCAATCCAATGCAGTTAATGTCTCCATTGCAAATGGCTCTTTATTCTGAAGGAGCTGAAGGATTCCAAATATTAGGAGCCCACTTAATCAGTGGAATCAATTTGCATCTAAACCCATGTTGTAATAAATTTTATGGAATGTAAAAAAAATGAAGCAAATAAACAGAATATTGTCTATATTAGAGTGAAAGAAAAATTAAGAAGATAAACATAATGTATTGTGATGTGAAACTTCTGATGTTATTTTTTCAGGAGAGAAGGGAGAATAAATCTTAAAGAGAAATCAACTGTCTGTCTCCCAGATCACTTGTGAATCCTTTCAAATGCATGAATAGCTTCCCAACCACATCAGTGTTATTTTAAAAATTTAGACAATGAACTTGAATCATCTGCAGATGGCAAGTCTTTTACTAAAACAAGAAAAAAGTATGAATCCGGAGGGATATTATGACCCACTAACAGTAGGACGCAGACCTACATTGAATAATAATTTAGAGCTATTACTAGGATAATTAGGAAGCCAATCTTCTGCCAGAAGGGTTAGACCTTGGCTTCTCAATTTATTAAAAAACAGACTCTGATCTGTGAATGAGAAGAACCCTTAGTTCACTAATACCATAACCCCAACATCTGCCTGCCATAAAAAGATAATGTTTTAGTATAAATTAATTTCAACTCTTCAGGTAGCTCACGTTTTATCAGACAGTTATACATCATTGGCATTCATTTTCATATTGTATTACAACTTTAAATGTTTCCTGATGTTTGTTAAACAACAGATATTATGGGAAAAGCATTTTAGGAAAATAATTTTTTGTCTTACTTATACTTAGAGTTTTTATATATAATATCTCCAGATTTTACTGTGCTTCATTTACAAGAGCACAATAAAATTCTGAATCAAGCTAATACATCGATGTGGTTGTATAAAAACCACCATCACAATCACACTGAGCCCTTGTGAAAAGAATTCACATGGTTCATTTTACCAAGGCTTTGCAATCTATTTAGAGGTCAATAAGTTTACTTTTTCCCCTCCATATTTCTACTTTGTCGCAAACACTGATTTTGTTTCTGCAAGCAGAGCTTCTCTAAGAATCAAGTCAACTCTTGCCATGGGATAACTTAACACGGAGACAGTGTATACCTAATGATTATAACTGATGCCCTCCCCTTCATGCCCAATCATTCCTCCATCTTAGGACATTTCATTGTAGAGATAGCAATTCAAATGCCCCGATTCTTTTTCTATCAATAAAGAGATTTTAATGGCAAGATAGAGCTAAAACATTTTGCTTTTTCTTTAGTTTTTAGACTAACATTATCAAAACTCATGTTTGAATCAGTTCAGTTCAGTTCAGTCACTCAGTCGTGTCCAACTGTTTGCCACCCCATGAATCGCAGTAAGCCAGCCCTCCCTGTCCATCACCAACTCCTGGAGTTCACCCAAACTCACGTACATCGAGTTGGTGATGCCATCCAGCCATCTCATCCTCTGTCATCCCCTTCTCCTCCTGCCCCCAATCCCTCCCAGCATCAGGATCTTTTCCAATGGGTCAACTCTTCGCATGAGGTGCCCAAAGTATTGAAGTTTCAGCCTCAGCATGAGTCCTTCCAATAAACACCCAGGACTGGTCTCCTTTAGGATGGATGGGTTGGATCTCCTTGCAGTCTAAGGGACTCTCAAGAGTCTTCTCCAACACCACAGTTCAAAAGCATCAATTCTTTGGTGCTCAGCCTTCTTCACAGTCCAACTCTCACATCCATACATGACCACAGGAAAAACCATAGCCTTGACTAGATGAACCTTTGTTGGCAAAGTAATGTCTCTGTTTTTCAATATGCTATCTAGGTTGGTCATAACTTTCCTTCCAAGGAGTAAGTGTCTTTTAATTTCATGGCTGCAGTTACCATCTGCAGTGATTTTGGAGCTCAGAAAAATAAAGTCTGACACTGTTTCCACTGTTTCCCCATTTATTTGCCATGAAATGATGGAACCAGATGCCACGATCTTCGTTTTCTGAACGTTGAGCTTTAAGCCAACTTTTTCACTCTTCTTTTTCACTTTCATCAAGAGACTTTTTAGTTCATCTTCACTTTCTGCCATAAGGGTGGTATCATCTGCATATCTGAGGTTATTGATATTTCTCCCAGCAATCTTGATTCCAGCTTGTGCTTCTTCCAGTCCAGCGTTTCTCATGATGTACTCTGCCTATAAGTTAAATAAGCAGGGTGACAATATACATCCTTGATGTACTCCTTTTCCTATTTGGAACCAGTCTGTTGTTCCATGTCCAGTTCTAACTGTTGCTTCCTGACCTGCATATAGGTTTCTCAAGAGGCAGGTCAGGTGGTTGGGTATTCCCATCTCTTTCAGAATTTTCCACAGTTATTGTGATCCATAGTGTCAATAAGCACGCTTAATTTCCTTGAAAATGGTTTTGTTGGTGTTGTTGTTATATTCTTACACTTTTATAATTAGAGAAATTATAAAATTAGATAGATATCTAAACCAGCAATCAAAATACCCAGTTTAACTCACAGTGCCACTGTGTTCTTTGACCTTGGACAGCTGGTCAAATCTTTTGAGGCATTATTTTTTAGTTTATCCAAGTGGAACATTTGAATTAAATTGCCTGCAAGCTATAAAATTCTATAAATTCTTATCGAAAGTAAAGGATATGAAATGATCTTAGTATTAGGCTGTGCTGGATTGATTTCTGTTCTTTTTTCTTTTTAAACTGTCCTGCAAATTTTAAAGGTTACTTTTCATTTATAGTTATTAAAAATTATTGGCTCTCTGTCTTACACTCAATAACTTGTATGTCCCATTTCCCCACCCCTATATTTCTCCTCCTGCCCTCCCCACTGATAACCACTAGTTTGTTTTCTATATCTGTGTCTGCTTTTTTTAAGAAAATATATTCACTAGTGTGTTGTATTTTTTAGAATCCACGTTGATATCATATAGTAGTTTGTCTTTCTCTGTCTGACTTATTTCACTAAGCACAATGTCCTCCGAGTTCATCCGTATTGCTGCAAAAGGAAAAAAAAATCATCTTTTTTACAGCTTAGTAGTATTTCACTGTGCATGTATAAACGTACATATATGGATGCATTTGTGTGAGTATGCCATATCTTCTTTATACATTTATCTGTTGATGAACACTAATGTTGCTTCCATATCTTGGCAACTATAAGTAATACTACTATGAATAATGGGGTGCCTATATTTTTTTGAATTACTGTTTTTGTTTTTTTCAGACAGGTACCCAAGAGCAGATTTTCTTGGTCATATGGTAGTTCTGTTTTTAGTTTTTTGAGAAACCTCCATTCCATTTTCCACAGCAGCTGCACCAATTTAAATGCCTACAAACAGTGTACAAAGGGTCCCTTTTTTTCAATACCTTGCCAACTTTTGTTATTTGCATTCTTTTTGGTGACAGACATCCTGACAGGTGTGAGGTGATATCTCATTGTGGTTTTGATTTGCATTTCCCTGATAATTAGTGATGCTGAGCTTTTTTCATGTTCCTGTTGGCCATCTATATGGCTTCTTTGGAAAAATGTCTATTCAGTTCTGCCAATATTTTAATCAGGCTTTTTAAATATTGATTTATATGAACTGTTTTTATATGATGGACATTAATCCCTTATCTGTCAAGTCATTTTCAAATATTTTCTCCCATTCTGTAGGTTGTCTCTTTGTTTCATTGATGATTTCCTTTGCTGTGCAAAAGCTTTTACATTTAGTTAGATTCCATTTGTTTTCATTTTACTTTTATTTCCTTGAAGAGATATATCCAAAAATATTACTGTTATTTATGTCAAAGACTGTACTGGCTATGTTTTTCTTTAAGAGTTTCAAAGTGCCCAATATTATATTTAATCCATTTTGAATTTATCTTTGTATATGGTGTTAGAGAATGTTTTAATTTCATTTTTTACATGTTGCCATCCAGTTTTCCGAGAACAACTTCTTTTTTTTTTTTCTTGCTATTATAATGCATTTATTACATAGACACAAGCATACAAATACAAAATTATATATAGTTACGTTATATAGATACAAACTAAATGAAACTTAAAATATGCCATTATTTTATCAAATTAAGTTCAAAAAGAAAAGTAGCTGAATTCTATCATAGGCTTTATCAATTTCATTACTGAGTTTGACCAAATCTTGTCTTTCAATAACACACTCTTTAAATTTTCCTCCTTATTAAAGTTTAAACAGATAATTCTAGAATCAGATTAGTCCATTCAATGTATTTTTTTTTTGCTTATATGATATTATACATTTTTTAATGCCATTCTACCAAATCATCCCCCTCCTCCCTCTCCCACAGAGTCCAAAAGACTGTTCTATACATCTGTGTCTCTTGCTGTCTCACATACAGGGTTGTCATTACCATCTTTCTAAATTCCATATATATGCGTTAGTATACTGTATTGGTGTTTTTCTTTCTGGCTTACTTCACTCTGTATAATAGGCTCCAGTTTCATCCACCTCATTAGAACTGATTCAAATGTATTCTTTTTAATGACTGAATAATACTCCATTGTGTATATGTACCACAGCTTTCTTTATCCATTCATCTGCTGATGGACATCCAGGTTGCTTCCATGTCCTGGCTATTATAAACAGTGCTGCAATGAACACTGGAGTACACGTGTCTCTTTCAATTCTGGTTTCCTCGGTGTGTATGCCCAGCAGTGGGATTGCTGGGTTGTATGGCAGTTCTTTTTCCAATTTTTTAAGGAATCCCCACACTGTTCTCCATAGTGGCTGTACTAGTTTGCATTCCCACCAACAGTGGAAGAGGGTTCCCTTTTCTCCACACTCTCTCCAGAATTTATTGCTTGTAGACTTTTGGATCGCAGCCATTCTGACTGGGGTGAAATGGTACCTCATTGTGGTTTTGATTTACATTTCTCTGATAATGAGTGATGTTGAACATCTTTTCATGTGTTTGTTAGCCATCTGTATGTCTTCTTTGGAAAAATGTCTACTTAGTTCTTTGGCCCATTTTTTGATTGGGTCATTTATTTTTCTGGAATTGAGCTGTAGGAGTTGCTTGTATATTTTTGAGATTAGTTGTTTGTCAGTTGCTTCATTTGCTATTATTTTCTCCCATTCTGAAGGCTGTCTTTTCACCTTGCTTATAGTTTCTTTTGTTGTGCAGAAGCTTTTTAATTTTAATTAGATCCCATTTGTTTATTTTTGCTTTTATTTCCAATATTCTGGGAGGTGGGTCATAGAGGATCCTGCTGTGATATATGTTGGAGAGTGTTTTGCCTATGTTCTCCTCTAAGAGTTTTATAGTTTCTGGTCTTATGTTTAGATCTTTAATCCATTTTGAGTTTATTTTTGTGTATGGTGTTAGAAAGTGTTCTAGTTTCATTCTTTTACAAGAGGTTGACCAGTTTTCCCAGCACCACTTGTTAAAGAGATTGTCTTTTCTCCATTGTATATTCTTGCCTCCTTTGTCAAAGAAAAGGTGTCCATAGGTGTGAAGCTGTGCTCATAAAATAAAGTTTTAAATCAAGCTTCCCAAAGCAGTTAGTACAAGTAAATTCATGTATTAGATGAAAATAATTTCCCCCTTGTCATATACATACCGGTATGAAACTATTGTTAGCTACTTATTTAAAATGACAGTGTTACAATCCTGCTACTAGGTTGTAAAAAATTATTACTTGTATGTATTTTGTGTATGTATAATTTATGATTCAATTATATTTCATACACAAAATATATTTTAATGTTTATTCTTAAAATTGATGGCATTTAACATGGTCTATAGAAGCAATTTCACCCTTCAAAAGGAAAATAAAAGCATATAACTTCAAGGTGGTAACTGAAATGCAGGTTAGGAAAGTATTTAAAGGAACGGAGGTAGATTTACAGAAGCTGCTGCTGCTGCTAAGTTGCGTCAGTAGTGTCTGACTCTGTGCGACCCCATAAAGGGCAGCCCACAGGCTCCTCCATCCATGGGATTTTCCAGGCAAGACTACTGGAGTGTGTTGCCATTGCCTTCTCCAGATTTATAGGAGAGGGCCCTACATTTGCATGTTTTCCTTTTATGTTCCATGACTTTTCCTATTCTCTATCATAATATTGATCATTAATGTCTACTTTATAATATTGATTTATTTATACTACAAATAGACATAATTCCTAGTGTCTTACCCTTTAATAATACTTTTACATGAAAGGCAATGTAAATGGTTGCTTGTATTACAAATTTAGTTGTCAATTAGTCTCCTGCTCCTAGTTAATATGAACTTGGAGATGATTACCTTGATAGTTAATTTTTTTAAGGCAAGTGCTCAACATGGTAATGTGCCTCAATCCTTTGGCAAATGCAGGTTTTGCCTTAGTGATCTGAGTTGCCAATATGTTTGCTTTAGTCTTTGAAATGTGGTCCTAGGAGTAGAAATGTGGATGATGAGGAAGGTAGGGGGAGGATAATAAAAAAAAATATTTTACAAAAAGTTATCCTTGAGATGTTCTGAAACTTTGTCTGTCTCAGAAATGACTCAGTCTCCTTGGAACCTTAAACCACACCCCCAAATACAGAAATAACTTGATTAGTAATTCTCTTGTACTTAATGATATCATTAGTCAGTGTAGACTACCACAGACATTGACTGACTGCTTATTGGGTGGTTCACATTATAAAAATTTTCTCTAGACATCCCACCACATAAATGATTCTTCCAGCTGAATTATAAAGTTATTCACTAAAATATAAGAGTTAAAAGAGTATTACATTTTGGTATCATAAAAATATTAATAATAACACTTTGAAACATTGTGTGTCAAATGTACTATATTCTGCATTTTTGATATATACCTTTAAATCTCAAGACAACACTTGAAAGAGGTTATCTTGCCCCTGTTTTACCAATTTTGAAACTGAATTTTATGAATTTTTTAGTAACTGTTGCATGGCTAACTGGCTGAAAAATAAATGTAATGCCCCAAAACTGTGTAATCCAAAGCCTATCCTTGATACAATAAACCATCCTGATAGTATCTTCCTACTTCATTTTCAACTCCTGACAGTAACTATTATTTGAAACTGATGTCAGGTAATGGAGGGGAATGCACCTTATTGCAAATTCTGAAACATTTTGAAATGTTCACAAATATGTTATAATTAAAAGCTATAACAAAATTATTTCTGATATAAAGTTAGATTGAAACCTTTGTCTTGTCTTCAGTTCAGTTGTCACTCAGTCATGTCTGACTCTTTGCGACCCCAAGGACTGCAGCACGACAGGCTTCCCTGTCCATCACAAACTCCCTGAGCTTACTCAAACTCACATCCATAGAGTAGGTGATGCTATCCAACCGTCTCATCCTCTGTTGTCCCCTTCTCCTCCTGGCTTCAATCTTTCCCAGCATCAGGGTCTTTTCCAATGAGTTGGCTTTTCACATTAGGTGGCCAAAATATTGGAGCTTCAGCTTCAACATCAGTCCTTCCAATGAACATTCAGGATTGATTTCCTTTAGGATTGACTGGTTGAATCTCCGACTCTCCAGAGTCTTCTCCAATACCACAGTTCAAAAGCATCAATTCTTCAGTGCTCAGCTTTCTTTATAGTCCAATTCTCACATCCATACATGATTACTGGAAAAACCATAGCTTTGACTAGACAGACCTTTGTTGGCAAAATAATGTCTCTGCTTTTTAATATGCTGTCTAGTTTGGTCATAGCTTTTCTTCCAAGGATCAAGCATCTTTTAATTTTATGGCTGTAATCACCATCTGCAGTGATTTTGCAGCCCCCAAAAAGAAAGTCTGTCACTGTTTCCATTGTTTCCCCATCTAATTTCCATGAAGTGATGGGACCTTATGCCATGATCTTAGTTTTCTGAATGTTGAGTTTTAGGCCAACTTTTTCACTCTCCTCTTTCACTTTCATCAAGAGGCTCTTTAGTTCTTCACTTTCTGCCAAAAAGGTGGTGTCATCTGCATATCTGAGGTTATTGATATTTCTCCCAGCAATCTTGATTCCAGCTTTTGCTTCATTCAGTGTGGCATTTCTCATGATGTACTCTGCATAGAAGTTAAAAAAGCAGGTGACAATATACAGCCTTGATGTACTCCTTTCCCGATTTGGAGCCAGTCTGTTGTTCCATGTCCAGTTCTAACTGTTGCTTCTTGACCTGCATACAGATTTGTCAGGAGGCAGGTCAGGTGGTCTGGTATTCCCATCTCTTGAATTTTCCAGTTTGTTGTGACCCACACAGTCTTGTCTTAGCTACTCGCTATTTTATGAACATGACCTTCCATTTCAACATACACATACAAGTATTACTAACATAATAAAAAATAAAATAAAAAAAATGGATTTAAAATGTTTACTGTATGTTACTGAAATAAATATTTCTGTTCAAATGTTATGGTACAACTTAGCAATAGGCACAATATCTGGTTCTTCTCTACTTTCAGTTGTCTGGAAAATTACTTTTCTCTACCCCTTTGAGAACAGAAATATACATACGACTAGTTCTGCTTCTAAAACGTGTTGTCGGGTTTCCTGAACAATGTAGTTACCAGCGCTCAATTCCTGACTCCTCTCATCTCTGCCTCCACAAACCCTGAAATCTCATAGTGAGATGGCAGGGTTGCGAGATCATGGCTACACTACCCTCCTGGGCGCCTGAGTGATCACTGATGAGCCCAGTCCTTCTGATGGAACGTGGCATGAGCCAATTAAAAGTTGATGTATGGTATTTTCATATGATACATAAAACTTCAATAAATATATATGGCGTACAAAAGGCCAGTGTGGGCTGTGCCTATTTTAACTTTGATACTATGCATTTTATAGTCCTTTGCCTGAGTAAAAAACCAAAACAGCTCAAGCTTTATACTGTCCAATTCTGAGTGTCACTCCTCCACAAAAGGATAAACTAGGAAAACCTTTAGGGAATTTTTCTGTTCAAATGATATTTTATGCTCTGGAATGAAACTAGATGGAATGGGACAATGTCTTCTGTACTAACATGAATCAATCAAAAAGTAAAACAAAAAATAAAAACAAAGCTGAAGAGAACACATTTTATCTCAATGAATTCATCTCAATTCTGTGTCAAATTTCTACTTAATACTTTACCATAATAAATTCTGTGAGTTGTGTTTTGATGTCCCAATAGGTAGTGAAAACATTTCTTGTCCTTAGTAGCTTAAGAAAAAGAAAACACTTTAGAAATTATCCTAAACTCCATGTTCTTAAAGAAACAAGTTTTATTGCCATAGACATTATTTTGGCATTGAGAATGCCAGAGAAAATTCATAAATTTGGATCTTAGACAGATTTATTTGTTGAGAGAATTAAATTCAGAATACAAAAGATTTGTACATATAATTAATTTTTATTGTTTGTTTTTAGCATTTATGAACATTTAATAATTTACATTTTGTCATTTACATTTCTAATGTTACATATTTAGTGTTAAACAGTATTATCTAATCATTATGATATAAAGCAACTTTACTTATCAAATTAAGTAATGACAGTGTATTTCTCTCAAAATGTAATGAAAAATTTTGCATTATTTGTAAGAACATAAACTGCATTGTTGGTATATTTATCTGTGTTCATATATATGTGGATTTTTCTCCATTAAAAAAGGTTAAAATGCCAGCAAGAATAAAAATATCATGCATAAATGATGGTACGATAAAATGAGATGTGGAAGAGAAATATTTAAAGGGAATTAAGTGAACATAAACAGTAAAAGATGGCATATAGTAACTATCTCTATAAAATGTATGATCAAACTATTAAAATATTTCTTTGTACATTTTATTTTTGCTCTGAAAATAGTAACAGCTATTTCACGCTGATCATTGAAGATAATTTTTTAAAAGCTAAGTGTCCATGTTGGAATAAAAAATATCTATATTCAAATTTGCTTGCAATCTACTGTACTCATTTCTCCAAATGAAGTCAGCGCAATTAATATAATCCTATTATTATGCAGGAGGAAAGTCACCTCAATATCAAAGGATGAAAGCTAATATAAATTATGATTCAAACACTAGAGCAATTTTAACATTTAGTGACTTTAGTTCATTTTACATGATTGTTCATAAATTATCATTTGTGTCCATGTCCATAGGTGACCAATTCTATCTATTAAATACAGTTCTATCATTCTACAAATCTTCTATTTTATTGCATATTTTGGGCATTAATAATTATAGAGTGTTATGCCTCTGGAAAGATGATGATGTTTTTATTTGTATGAAATCATAGCAGTAAATAAGTTACATAAAAAGTAGACAAGTTGTTAATTATTTACTGTCTCTTTGTCAGTTTAATTTTTTCTACTTCAGTCTGTTTTGTTTCTTTTTAAAGCTTTGTTACAGTTAGAAACTGGAAAATGATAATTTTCAGTTATCTTTTGAAAGCATGCAACATTATGAAAAAATTATCCTTTCCATTGAATTGCACACCTATTTTATATATATATATATATATATGCAATTCAATGAAAAGTATAAAATATATTTCATCTTAGTCCACTTTTCCTGGCATAGAGCTCCTAAAATCCTTGGAATTTCCAAAGGATGAGAGCCACATAGTTGTCTTTTTGTTTTATTAATAATGTGGCTTTTGGACTGAACCTAAGGATGGGGGCTTATTGCACAGAGCCTCAAGCCTGTAATCAGAAGGCTTATTGCACAGAAGACTCAAGCCTGTAATTGAATCCCCTCTCCCCCTCTGCCTTCTCCTGTGACCTCTGGGGACTTAGGGATGTGGTATGGGCTGGAGGTTGGATTGACAACCAGTGAACAATGACTTGAGCAATCATGCCTATGTAAAGAAGCTGCTGTAAAAATCTTCAAAGCAAAGGGATGGGAGAGCTTCTGGACTGCTGAACATGTGGAGACTTGGGGAAAGTGGTACATTTGAATAGGGCAGGGAAGCTCCATGTCTTTCTTTCCACACCCCTTGCTCTGTACATCTCTTCCTGGCTATTTCTGGTGAGTTATAGTCTTTTATAAGAAACTGGTAATTTAGTAAGTAAAATATTTTCCTGACTTCTGTGAGCTACTCTAGCAGATTAACAAATTCAAGGAGGGGAGTCTCTAGAACCTCCCAACTATTGCCAGTCTATCAGAAGGACAGGTGGTAACCTGGACCTGCCACTGACATCTGATGTTGGGAGTAAGGGTTGTCTTGTGGGACTGAGCTCCTAACCTATGGGATTCAATGCTATATCCAGGTAGAGTGTGTTTGAGTTGAACCATGGGAAACACTGCTGGTACTGGAAAATTGCTTCTTTGTGGCAAACTCCTACCCCCAACCATAGACTTTAGAATTGAGGCACAGGGATTATTCGTACCTTTGACTTTTTATGCAATGATTTCAAATACATCTGAATAATAAGATCATTTGTATATCTTAATTATATTTTTGTACAGTTTCATAGGCCATGCCTGGGAAACAGATTCAGATGGTCTAAAATTGGACCCAATTATCTGAAATTCTTTTAAAAAAAGATCTCCAGGTGATTCTGATCATCCACCAGATTTGAAACAACTCTTATATACTTATCTCATTGCTATACCTTTTTATTTACTCAAAAGCATAATTATTAAAACAATAAGTTGTGATATAAATGATTTATATTTATCACTGAACCCTCCTGACATGCAGATACGTAGTTTTCCTTATATACTGGAATGAGGCAGAGAAGGAAAACTACATATCTGCATGCCAGGAGGGTTCAGTGATAAATATCAATCATTTATATCACAATTTATTGCTTTGACAATTATGCTTTTGAGTAAATAAAAAGGCAAAGCATGGTGTATATATATAGGACCTCCCTGGTGGCTCACTGGGAAATAATCCACAAACCAGGAGACCAGGTTTGATTTCTGGGTTGGAAAGGTCCCCTGGAGAAGGAAATGGCAATCCACCCATGTTTTTGCCTGGAAAATCCCATGGACAGAGGGGCCTGATTTTTTTTAGTTAACTTTTTTCTTTTCCATTATGGTTTATTATTACAGGATATTGAGTATTATTCCCTATGCTATACAGCAGGACCTTTCGTTTATCCATTTTGTCTATGATAGCTTGCAACTGCTAGTCCTAAACTCAATCCAACGTCCCTTAGCCCTTCTTCATTTTAATGTAGAGGGGTTACCTGAACACTAAGCAAGCTCCAAGCAAAACTAATCAACTAGATAAGGTACTGCTTCATTTTGGCCAGAGAAAAACCCAATTTGGATATATATCCTCAAATCATATAATTTGGGAGAAGCCAATGGCACCCCACTCCAGTACTCTTGCCTGGAAAATCCCATGGATGGGGGAGCCTGGTGGGCTGCCATCTATGGGGTTGCACAGAGTAGGACAGGATTGAAGTGACGTAGCAGCAGCAGCATATAATTTGTATGGGCAGTAAGATTTCATTTGGGTCACTTCATACCTTACTTCTCTTTGATATTATAGGATTTTTCTTTGGTGGCACAATAACATAATCGTTTACCTACTTATGAACACTGGTCTGAACACTTCCTATTCCACTATAGTTTATAGAAACTGTCAATATATTCTTCTTTTTCACTGTGTAATTTTGCTTTAAAATAGTTGCAGCTGATAGTCATCTCATCTCTGCTGAGGGATTTTATGTCTGCAATCAGCAAAAACAAGATTCGAAAGGACATGTTCCAAAAGCCAGAAGAAAGGATGCCCCCTGTCCCTGGAGATTAGAACTGGAAAAGACTTCCATTTTCTGATTTATTCTAATTTGACTTTTTATGAAAATTTTTATAATTATAGGAAACAATAAAGATATTTTCATTTTTTAAAAAAGTTTACTGAACATAAAATATGGCCATGAATTCCTAATGTGTCTGAAAATAATCATTGGTAAAACAGTGACATATTAAATTATCAAGGAATTATTTGGATTTAATCTTTGCATAAGTTTCTAATTGTTATTATACACTTGAAACTTAGATAGAGTGATTAATGTTATTTTTCAAATATGTAACACTTTAATAGAATTTAATGGTTTAATTATACTATATATGTAATATTTTCAATTTATTAAATTTTATTGCTCTTGTGAAATAATCTATGTGATATAAGGATAAAATTTGAAGAGAGAAGCTTGAATTATATCACTTTTTTAATGGCTAAAAAGGAAAGCTTTCATTCTTTTATAATATACCCAGAAGGCCGATTTGCAAGGTAGTTTTATTGTACTTTCCTAGAGATGAAGACATTTCACATTAATCTATGTTCTAAAATATGTTAGTGTCTTGAATGCTAAAGACATATCCAGTTTAACTCTGAAGCTGAAACTTCAGTTGTACCGGAAGACTTTGTAATTTAAATATGAAAATTAATTCATAAATCTTTTTACATTTATAGTAGCACTACCAGAGCTTATCAAAATTGGACCATCCTATGAAACTATGAATGAGTCTTAAAATATGATCTAATATTCATAACACTAGAGACAAATGTAAATGGTGAGACAAACTTCATCTTTTTATTATTAGAGATGTGTTGTTTTTTAATAACTTTTTCTTGTAGATTTTGTCTTTTCATCTCATAACTGCTCTAACAAAAGAATTGTGTCATCAATTTTAGTATATTCCATTATTCATGTAAAAACACGGCAAATTCATTATGCAGAGTAGAAACCATCCAGGAAAGTTTAATATTACTAATATTCTCTCTATGACATAGACATATTGATTTTATCTTTTGATCATGATATTTGTTCAAAACATTATTCAACAGATTTTAAAATTATTAAATAAAAATATTTGAGATGAAAATAGAAGATAATTTCCTTGAAATATTTATAGTTAATAAAAACCCTAAAGGAACAAATGCACTGATGAATTTTTATACACTTTTTAAAGGTGACCCTCCTCTAACAGTTATTACAAAATATTGGCTATGTTTCCCATGTTGTGCAATATAGCCTTGTAGCCTGTCTTATACCTAATAGTTTGTACCTCCCCTTCCTCACCACCATATTGTCCTTCTCTTTTCACTGGTTTGTTCTCTATATCTGTGGTTCTGCTTCTTTTTTATTATATTCACTAGTTTGTTGTGTGTTTTTTTTTTTTTTTAGATTCCACATATAATTTATATCATACAGTATTTGTCTTTATCTGTCTGATTTAGGTCACTTAGCATAATGCCCTCCAAGTTCATCCATGTTGCTGTAAATTGTATTATTTCATTTTTTTTATGACTGACTTGTATTAATATATACATGTAATGGAATACACCTTCATTCACTCATTTGTTAATGGCTACTTAAACTGCTTCCATATCTTGGCAGTTATAAACAAAGCTGCTATAAACATTGGTGCATGTCTCTTTGGAATTAGTGTTTTTTTGAAATATATACCCAAGAGTCAAATTCCTAAGCCATATGGCAGTACTGATGATTTTTTTAATGAACTAGATTATACTATAAATTAAAATGTTAAAATACAAAGTATACTGTAAAAAGTCAGAAAATAAATCATGACATTTTCAAACTGGAAGGTAAATTTCAGGTGTTCTAATTACCCTTCCCATTTTATAGCTGAAAATAATAGAATCTCATGAAAAGTTAAACTGCTTGACCAAATTTCTACTAATGAACACAGCTAATCAACAAAGGTCCATCTAGTCAAGGCTATGGTTTTCCAGTGGTCATGTATGGATGTGAGAATTGGACTGTGAGGAAAGCTGAGCGCCGAAGAATTGATGCTTTTGAACTGTGGTGTTGGAGAAGACTCTTGAGAGTCCCTTGGACTGCAAGGCGATCCAACCAGTCCATTCTGAAGGAGATCAGCCCTGGGATTTCTTTGGATGCTAAAGCTGAAACTCCAGTCCTTTGGCCACCTCATGAGAAGAGTTGACTCACTGGAAAAGACTCTGATGCTGGGAGGGATTGGAGGCAGGAGGAGGAGGGGATGACAGAGGATGAGATGGCTGGATGGCATCACTGACTCGATGGATGTGAGTCTCAGTGAACTCTGGGAGTTGGTGATGGACAGGGAGGCCTGGCGTGCTGTGATTCATGGGGTCACAAAGAGTCAGACATGACTGAGCGACTGAACTGAACTGAATCAGACCCTAAATGTTGTGTTTCAAGTTTTTTTGGACTTAATATTTATTTCTTATTATAATATGTTTAAGGGGCTCAAAATTTTACAGATATTATTTATTTATATTAAAAACAGTGATAATGTAATGGTCATTTATTCATTTTGCAAAACTTTATTATGTTCATGTTATTTGACAATTACTCTACAAGACCTTAAGCCACATTACAGAACAAAGCAGTCAAGTTCCCTACTCTCATAAGATGGATAATGAAACAGTGAGCAAACAAAGGTAATTTCCAAGTTATAATGATAACAAAGAAAATAAAACATGGCCATATGCTGGAAAGTGACTAGAATGTGGTCAGCTATGACCTTTGAGCTAAGGTACGAAAAATGAGATAGAACTAATATTAAAAAGATATTGTGCCAAAGAGGCTCAAGAGGAGAAAATAAGAGGGGCAGGAATTCCAGAAAAAATATGCTTCAGCGTTTGAGAAACATACATGAATGCCAGAGCATAGGAAAGTGAGATGAGCCCCAGCTTATGGAATTAGTAAGGAATTTAAACTCAAATGCAAATGACAGTTGTTGGAAAATTAAAGGTAGGAAACTAATATGCTCTGATTTCCATTTTGAGAATTGCTTGTAGATAATAATTGCAAGAACATAACTGAACTGAACTGAATAGTACTAATATTGTGGTTTGTATCAAACTAATTCCACAATTGTAAAACCTGATGTTCAATTCAGTTCAGTCACTCAGCCTTGTCCAACTCTTTGAGACCCCATGGATGCCAGCACGCCAGGCTTTCCTGTCCATCACCAACTCCCAGAGCTTGCTCAAACTCATGTCCACTGAGTAGGTGATGCCATCCAACCATCTCATCCTCTGTCGTCCCCTTCTCCTCCCGCCTTCAATCTTTCCCAGCATCAGGGTCTTTTCAAATGAGTCAGTTCTTCGCATCAGGTGGCCAAAATATTGGAGTCTCAGCTTCAGCATCAGCCCTTCCAAAGAATATTCAGGACTGATTTCCTTTAGTATTGACTGGGTGGATCTCCTTGCAGGCCAAGGGACTCTCCAGAGTCTTCTCCAACACCACAGTTCAAAAGCATCAATTCTTCAGCGCTCAGCTTTAATATAGTCTGACTCTCACATCCATTCATGACTACTGGAAAAATCATAGCTTTGACTAGATAGACTTTTGTTGGCAAAGTAGTGTCTCTGCTTTCTAATATGCTGTCTGGGTTGGTCATAGCTTTTCTTCCAAGGAGCAAGCATCTTTTAATTTCATGGCTGCAGTCACCATCTGCAGTGATTTTGGAGCATTAAAGAATAAAGTCTGTCACTGTTTCCCCACCCATTTGCCCTGAAGTGATGGGACCAGATGCCATGATCTTAGTTTTCTGAATGTTGAGTTTTAAGCCAACTTTTTTACTCTCCTCTTTCACTTTCATCAAGAGGCTTTTTAGTTCCTCTTCACTTTCTGCCATAAGGGTGGTGTCATCTGCATATCTGAGGTTATTGGTATTTCTCCCAGAAATCTTGATTCTAGCTTGTGCTTCATCCAGCTTGGCATTTTGCATGATGTACTCTGCATATAAGTTAAATGAGCAGGGTAACAATATATAACTACTACTGCATCAGTGACCATTTGAACACATCACAGAGTATGAAAGCCACAAGGACTTCGCTGGACATGATCCCAGAAAAAAGGGAAAAGCCCTGAGATAAAACAATATTCTACCCCATATTTATTTTTTAGGGTGTTTGCTGATTCCCAGTACAGGGGAATACAGGCCAAGTAGGGGAAGGAGGAATTGACATTGCACAGAGAAAATGCTAAGATTTAAACTGTCTATATAATCATTTTTGTGGTGTTTAGTAATGCATGAGCCTGTGTATAGGAGAAAATAAACATACACAAAAGAAATGTTACTGAATATAACCCTCATAACAGAGAAGTTTTAAAAAAATTATAAGAGTACATTCTTAAATTCTTTGTCAATAAACTTGAAAATCCAGATGAAATGAGTAGCTTTAGGAAAATACAATTTCCTAAAGAGATAGAAAGAAATTTTTAGAAGATAGTTTCTATTTTAGAAAATGTAAAGAAATTTATAAAAGAGCCCTCTCATAGATCCATTAGGCTCAGATGAGCATGTATGGTAATATAAAACCTAAAGATCAGAAAATACCAATTTTCAAATTCTAATTGTTAATTAAACTGTCCAGGGTATCCAAAATAAGGAAACTTATAAATTATTTTTGTGAAAGGTATATAAAATTAAACAGGATTCAGAAAGATTGCATGTAGAAACAAAAGATATTACTACCTCACCTTTATTCTGATAAATCTTAATATATTAGCAAATAAAATCCAATTGGCAATAAAAATATCATACTGTGAATAAAGTGATTTGGGCAGAAATTCAAGGGTGACTGAATACTGAAAAATATTTCCATCATATTAGGGAAAAATTCATGTAGTAATATTCAGACATAGAGCTATCTGACATTATTGAATACCCATCCTTGATTAGAAAATGTCTCAATAATGTAGGAATTGACGGATACTTAATGTGATTTAATATTTTTTAATATATCAGTCCAAAGCCAGTGTTTAATGAAAAAACACAAGAGGTTCCTTAATAAAGTCAGAAACACAACTAGGAAAAATAGTATAGCCACTGATATGTAACACTGATTTTGAGACATTAAGCAACGCAACTGGGACACAAAAAGTGGCACACAGTAGGTCCCTGTTGTTTACCTGGTTTATATATAGTAGTGCGTGTATGTCATCTCAAACTTGATTCGTCTCTCCCTTCCCACCCCCCAACATCCCTTTTGGCACCCATAAGTTTGCTTTTTACGTCTCTGAGTCTGTTTCTGTTCCATAGGTAACTATATGTGTCATATTTTAGATTCCACATATAAGTGATATCATATATTTGTCTTTGACTTGCTTCATTTAATTGATAATCTCTAGGTTCATCCATGTTGCTGACAATACCACTAGTTAATTATTTTTGTTGCTGAGAAATATTCCATTGTATGTGTTTGTGTGTGTGTGTGTGTGTGTGTGTGTGTGTGTGTGTGTGTACCACATCTTCCTTGTCCATTTATCTGTTAATACACATTTTGGTTGCTTCCAGGTCCTGGCTGTTGTAAATAGTGCTTCATTGAATACTAGGGTGCATGTATCTTTTTGGATTAGAGTTTTCTCTGGATATATGTTCAGGAGTAGGATTATTGGATCATGTGGTAGCTATGTTTTTACCTCATGCGAAGAGTTGATTCATTGGAAAAAACCCTGATGCTGGGAGGGATTGGGGGCAGGAGGAGAAGGGGACAACAGAGGATGAGATGGCTGGATGGCATCACTGACTTGATGGCCGTGAGTCTCAGTGAACTCTGGGAGTTGGTGATGGACAGGGAGGCCTGGCGTTCTGTGATTCATGGGGTCACAAAGAGTCGGACAAGACTGAGCGACTGATCTGATCTGATCTGAAGGACCCTTTGAACCGTTCTCCATAGTTGCTGCTTAGTCATTAAGTCATGTGAGACTCTTTTGCGACCGCTTGGAGTATAGCCTGCCAGACTCTCTGTCCATAGAATTTCCCAGAGGCTGTACCAATTTACATTTTTACCAACAGTGTAAGAAAGTTTCTTTTTCTCCACACCCTCACCAGTGTTTATTATTTGTAGACTTTTTAATGACACCCATTCTGATGTGAGGTGATTCCTTGTTGTTGTTTTGAGTTTCATTTCTCTAATAACTAGCAATATTATCATAGTTATTAATTATTAATAATTATACAATATAAAATAATAATCCTGAGGTATTATTTCTTATGTATCAAATAGTCAAAAATTCAAAAGCTGGACTATATATTATTTTGGTAAAAATGTGAGAAAATAGGCATTTCACAAACTTTGTTGGTGGGAATGAAAAATGGCTTAATCTCTATAAATATATATATGACCATCTAGTCAAATAGCCTATGCCTTTATCATAGATACAGGAAGATATATTGAGTAAAATAGAACATTAAATATTACTTTGACAGGGAACAATAAAGGTAGGAAGAGGTATGAACCCACCTGATTAAGTTGATCTATCTTAGCATACAGTGGGGATAAACAATGTAATAAACTCCGTGATGTCATTCAGCAGGAAGTATACAATATTGCAAAGTTAAAAAAAAAAAAAAGTTTTATCCCACTTTCAAAACTCAAAAAAAAAAAAAAAAAAAAAAGGACTGTTGTCTATAAAATGGAGCCTAAATATCATCTAGCCCCTTGATTTAACTAACTGCTTTCAGAAAGTATAGCAGCTGTAGGAATAAGCAAAGGACATGTTGAGGGGGGAAAATCAGTCAATATAGATATTAGAAATTCTGGAGGAGATATATCCTAGTTTATCCAGTGAAACAATGGACAAAATGTAGTAAATAGTTATAAAAGAGATGTAAGAGATATTTCAATGATGTGAACTGTGTAGAACTTGTTTGCATTCTGACAAATCAGAGAAGGCAACTCTGAAAAGACATTTAAGGGTAGTTAAGAAGTGTTAATATGAACTGAATATTAGGTGATATTTAGGAATTATTATTATTGCTAATGTATCAATGGCATGATGGTTATGTGAAAATACACTCATACCAAAGTTTTTATTAGTGAAATAAGAGGAAGTCTGTGGTTTGCTTTTTAGTGATGGTACATGGAGGGAGGAGGGAGGAGGGTTCAGGATGGGGAACACGTGTATACCTGTGGAGGATTCATGTTGATATATGGCAAAACCAATACAATATTGTAAAGTTAAAAAATAAAATAAAGTTTAAAAAAATAAATAAAAAAAATAAAAAGCAAAAGGAAAAGAGAGATTAGGTAAATGTGGAGATATTTTGATAATTAATGACTATGGGTGATGGATATAAAATGGTTTGTTTTATCAGACTGTGTTCTTGGTGTAGTTTTGGAAAGTTGCATGATAATTTAAATTTACTAGCCCTGATTTGTGGTGGTAGTAGGTACATGGCATTGTTTTAAGAGATTTGGAATAGGATGATAAAAATGGATGGAGGAAAGTAAGTATGGGATATAATTTGGAAGCTCTAACAAGATAGGCTAATGAATTAATGAAGGCATTAAGGAAAAGAAAGAAATCAGATATGTCTCATAAATCTAAGGAAAGATTATGTGGAAAATATTTAAGTCTGTTCAAGGAAGAGTTCAAAGGAATATGGAATCAACCGAGTGAAGATAGATTACACATTCTTAGCATGGATAAGACTACTGGGAGAGAATATTAATAAAAGAGAAGAGAGAGAACATGGCCAAGGACACAATAATTTTATAGGTCCCTTGAAACAGAAGGAATAAGAAGTTGCCAATGACATCAGTTGTGCCAAGAGACAAAAAGTGTATAAGAAGATCTGACGATCACTAAGGAGTCAAATAAAATGTGGTTAGAAAAATCAAATTTGTATTTGGGTAGCATGGAGGCTATTGATATCCTCACGAATGACAGCTTCACAGATTTCATTATTCCTCTTGAAAAATATAACACTGTGTGAGAGTGACCTGATAGGCAGAGAGTTGTATATTCTCTTCTAAGGTCATTGTAGACATTCATAAGATGCTTTCACTTCTGTATCCTCCAATGGTTAAGATATTACTTTCATGTGATTTAGATTTCCTGAAATTAGTTTTACCTTTGATCCTGTTTCTAAAATCTCTAATATTCTGAACACTGGACAAGATACCTGGTCATGGAAATAAGGCCTATGATCTTTCTAGACTGACAGGAGATATTAACAAATAGGAGGGTGAGAACTGAAAACTGTCATTCTCATTAAAAGTTACATCTTATTTTCTATTAATAGCAGATTTTAAAATAGATTAAATGGAAGGAAATGCCTCAGGAGTGATCCTTGTTTTTTATTTTTAATATACAGGGAGAATTCATCCTTTTGATTCATTTTCTCTTCCCCATGTGTCATAACTTCTCTTGAATGTCTTAGCTTTTGAACTGGCATATATTGCATTCTAAATTGAGAACTTGCCCTGGTATATTTGGCCATATTTTTAGTGGCTGTTGACAGTTTTTTAACTCTGATAATGCAACAGTCTCTCTTGTGATTTTATTGCTACCCTTGTCTTCTGTGAATTTAGGGATCTGGTTGTATAAACATGTTTATTATATAAAACAAAATTGACATTGCTTCTTTAATATCATCTAATATCAAGTCCTTGTTCAAACTTATCTATCTAAAAGTGTTGGATATATATTTTAACAATTTGAAAACAGGTAGAAGACATTGTGAATCATTACTTAAAATAAGAACTTTCTCTTCCATAGCTATATTATCATTGTTACAATTGAGAAAAGTAACAATAATCCCATAATAACTAATATACCATCCATTTCCAAATTTTGTCAGTTTTTACAAGACTATAAGAATATATTTTATAGTTTTTATGTCTTTGACCAGAAGATAACATAATTATTAGAATGTTGTGGCCATATTGGCACCTAAGGGAGGATGGAAAGTGTAGCTGAGTGGCCATGTTCTCATCTGACACTTAAAATGTTCTGTTTGCAAAGAGAATGAAAAATAGGCACTAAAGGACAGTCCATGGTCTTTATCCCTGGGGTAAATAGGGAAAGATAATAAGAGAAACTGCACAACAAAAAATATCATATATTTTGTTGACAGAAAGTCAATCTCCTAGTAACCCAAGTTCAGATAAGTTGGACTGATAAGTTGGACTTCTTCACTTCACCCTATGAAGTAGTGAAAATAGGGATTTAAAACTACTTGAAAATAAAAGACAAAGGTGTATGTGGACATGACCAGGAATTTAACAATCTTACAAATGAAGTATATTTTTTTGAAATTGGATCATGCCCACTTATAAGAATTTGATCTAAGAATTTGCTATCACAAAGTCCCAGATCACTAGAGCTAAATCAAACCAGCTAAGAATGATACTTCCTCAATCATCTTGCACTTGGTCACTTAGAACATGTGAGAAACAACTCAGCCAGAACAATTTCACTCTGTTCCTATTAGTGCCTTTCCATCTGAGGAGAACCTATGCTCAGAGGCAGTCTGGGTCTTACTTAATAGCCAGTGGGAAATACGACCCATTTACAGTACAGTTTCCTGCTTTTTATTCCTTTCACATCTCTGTATCCTTCATTAGAACCTCCCTTTTTGTCTACATATCTTTTATTATTCTACCATCACCATCTCATTTAATTAGATTTAGATTTAATTTAACCTTCCAGTGACAGAAAAACTGTCTGAAGCTTGCTCATCTCTTGAAGTTAGGGTTCATTTCCCATCTTATGATGTCTATATATGTTTGTGTGATTACACGAACTAATCAGTTCCTCCTATTCTTACTGCCGATACTTTTTCCCCTTAAATGCATCAGCCTAACAATTCCCTAAACCTCTGTTTATATTAAAAAAAAAAGTGAGTATATTTATACCTACACACATGTATTTGAAGGGATATAGAAAATACCTTATGTGTCAACAGGTCTTTATGTCCTTACCTATGTGCTATTTTGGAGTTCTCATAAAATATTTAGAAAAATCAGATTTCCTCCTAAAATTAAATTATAAATGAAACATAATGAACTCAGTTCAGTTCAGTTGCTCAGTTGTGTCGAACTCTTTGTGACCCCATGAACTGCAGCATGCCAGGCCTCCCTGTCCATCACCAACTCCCGGAGTCCACCCAAACCCATGTACATCAAGTCGGTGATGCCATCCAATCATCTCATCCCTTGTCGTCCCCTTCTCCTCCTGCCTTCAATCTTTTCCAGCATCAGGGTCTTTTCAAATGAGTCAGATCTTCTCATCAGGTGGTCAAAGTTGGAGTTTCAGCTTCAACATCAGTCCTTCCAATGAACACCCAGGACTGATCTCCTTTAGGATGGACCAGTTGGATCTCCTTGCAGTCCAAGGGACTCTCAAGAGGAGTCTTCTCCAGCACCATAGTTCAAAAGCATCAATTCTTCGGTGCTCAGCTTTCTTTATAATCCAACTCTCACATCCATACATGACCACTGGAAAAACCATAGCCTTGACTAGATGGACGTTTGTTGGAAAAGTAATGTCTCTGCCTTTTAATATACTGTCTAGGTTGGTCATAACTTTCCTCCCGATAAGTAAGTGTCTTTTAATTTCATGGCTGCAATCACCATCTGCAGTGATTTTGGAGCCCAGAAAAATAAAGTCAGCCACTGTGTCCACTGTTTCCCCATCTACTTGCCATGAAGTGATGGGACCGGATGCCATGATCTTAGTTTTCTGAATGTTGAGCCTTAAGCCAACTTTTTCACTCTCCTCTTTCACTTTCATCAAGATCCTAGAGCTTAGGTAACTGAATTCATTCAATTCATTCATTGAAACACCTAGCTCCTAAGTCTTGTGGATAGAATGTGTCTTAAGTGAATGTATTGGAAAATCTGAAGAAAATGTGTATCAACTGGAAGATTTGCTTATAACCTAAAGAGGCAACAAATGAAGAGAGAATTACAAAGAAAATGTTGCCAATGCCCAAATACACCCAATCTAGGAGAAAGAGGTATTAGCAAACTGATTTTTAGTATTTTCAACCCCATTAGCAGAGTAAGATAACTTGCTTTTGACAATTCTAGGCTTATGATGTTAAAATTCAGTTTATCTAATTCTCTGTTTTACTGATTTCAATTTAACTCCAAATTTTCAAATGTTGATTGGTTTCCCATGTATCTTGCTATGGCAGTAATTTGCATACATGTGATGTTTATACTTCTCACTGACAATTAACATACTGACATTCTCATATCCTTTATATAACAAGAACAAGTCTTTTGGGTACTGACCGCTTTGTACCTGACGAGAATACCTCCCTGACCTTTAAAGTGGAGAGTACACCTGAAATGTTTAAACCATTGAGATTCACCCTGGTCCAACCCAGCTGCAAAAATGCTTTGTTATGTTTCACAAATTAGAGTGCTCATTGTAACCTCCAAGGGGACTTTTAGAAAATAATTTAAGAAAAAAAGAAATGTGTGTACCTGTGGGCTTCCCAGGTGGCACTAGTGGTAAAGAAGCTGCTTGCCAATGAGAGAGACATAAGAGAGGCTCGTTAATTCTTGGATCAGGAAGATCCCCTGGAGAAAGACATGGCAACCCATTCCACTGTTCTTGCCTGGAGAAGCCCCTGGACAGAGGAGCCTGGAAGGCTACAAATCCATAGGGTCACAAAGAGTTGGATATGACTGAAGTGACTTAGCATGCACCCAAGACTTACCAAAACAGAAGAGTTGTTGGTAGGATCTAAGAATCTCTAATGCATAAAAATCACCCTAAGTCATTCTGATGTGGTTAATCTAACAATAGGTCAGTGACAGCTATTTGTAAAACTGTTGTGACAGTGCTATTCTGCTGCAATTGCCATCTGTATATTCTTAAGAAATTTCTGCTCTTCTTAGGCAAATTCCATACACATGTGCCTCAGTTTTAGAACATATATATATAAATTATACATAAATATATATATAAATTATATGAATGTATATGTGTTAAGCAGTTATCACTTATATAACAATTAATACTTATCTCCAGACTGTATATAATCAATTCCCACAGTGATTTTAAATGAAGATTCACTCACAAAACATTGAGTGTTTTAAATTTTATTTTTATAGCATTTTAAAGATTACTTTACATTTACAGATATTACAAATATCAGCTATGTTACTTGTGTTGTACAACACATCCTTATGCCCAATTTTGTACCTCCCACTCCCCCACCCCTAATGGCTCCTCCCACACTCCCTACTGGCAACTACTAATTTGTTCTCTTTGTGAGTCCACTTCTTTTTTGTTATATTCACTAGTTTGATGTATTTTTTATATTCCACTTATAAGTAAAGGGATATGGTATTTGTCTTCTCTGTCTAACTTACTTCACTTAGCATCAGTTCAATTCAGTTCAGTCTCTCAGTCATGTCCAACTCTTTGTGAGCCCATGAACTGCAGGCCTCTTTGTCCGTCACCAACTCCTGGAGTTGCTCAAACTCATGTCCATTAAGTCAGTGACG
The DNA here is from genome assembly GCF_032452875.1 of Bos javanicus. Classification (NCBI taxonomy): domain Eukaryota; kingdom Metazoa; phylum Chordata; class Mammalia; order Artiodactyla; family Bovidae; genus Bos; species Bos javanicus. The sequence goes on from NC_083868.1 coordinate 90,960,871, forward strand.
TCATCCAACAGTCTCATCCTCTGTCGTCCCCTTCTCCTCCTGCCCTCCATCTTTCCCAGCATCAGGGTCTTTTCAAATGAGTCCATTCTTTGCATCAGGTGGCCAAAGTATTGGAGATTCAGCTTCAGCATCAGTCCTTCCAATGAATATTCAGAACTGATTTCCCTTAGGATGGACTGGTTTTATCTCCTTGCAGTCCAAGGGACTCTCAAGAGGAATCTTCTCCAAACTACAGTTCAAAAGCACCAATTCAGCTTTCTTCACAGTCCAACTCTGACATCTATACATGACTACCGAGAAAACCATAGACTTGACTAGACGGACCTCTGTTGTCAAAGTAATGCCTCTGCTTTTTAATAAGCTGTCATAACTTTTCTTCCAAGGAGCAAGTGTGTTTCAATTTCATGGCTGCAGTCACCATCTGCAGTGGTTTTGGAGCCCCCAAAATGAAGTCTGTCACTGTTTCCATTGTTTCCCCATCTATTTGCCATGAAGTGATGGGTCCAGATGCCATGATCTTAGTTTTCTGAATGTTGATTTTTCAGCCAACTTTTTCACTCTCCTCTTCCACTTTCATCAGGAGGCTCTTTAGTTCTTCACTTTCTGCCATAAGGGTGGTGTCATCTGCATATCCGAGGTTACTGATATTTCTCCCAGCAATCTTGATTACAGCTTGTGCTTCATCCAGTCCAGCATTTCTCATGATGTACTCTGTATATAAGTTAAATAATCAGGGTGACAATATACAGCCTTGACATACTCCTTTTCCTATTTGGAACCAGTCTGTTGTTCCATGTCCAGTTCTAACTGTTGCTTCTTGACCTGCATACAGATTTCTCAGGAGGTAGGCCAGGTGGTCTGGTATTTCCATCTCTTGAAGAATCTTCCACAGTTTGTTGTGATCCACACAGTCAAAGGCTTTGGTATAGTCAATAAAGCAGAAGTAGATGTTTTTCTGGAACTCTCTTGCTTTTTTTCAATGATCCAGCGGATGTTGCAATTTGATTTCTGGCTCCTCTGCCTTTTCTAAATGCAGCTTGAATATCTGGAAGTTCATGGTTCACTTGAACTTGGAGAATTCAAGAGCTTGGAGAATTTGTAGTCTATCTTAATGCAAAGATAGTTGTTAAACTATGGCTACAGTGAATCATATCCTTTGGACAATCTTCTATAAATATTTCATCCATCAGTCAAATAATGTTTATAGAATACATATATGTTGTATAGATGTTGTCACTAGGTTCAGTTTATTTTTGTACTGTTTCAATTGATATATTCATGGATTAATATAGGCAGCATTTAAATAAAAATAGTACTGGCCAGGATTGATAAGTATGAAGGAAGAGCAGTGGCACAGTGCCCAAGAGTTCAGAGAAGAGAGAGAGAGAGAGATCTCTTCTAGTTTATGGGGTCAGAGATTAATGGAGTAGATGGTGACATACAAACCGAGCTGCATTCTTGGGAGGGTTTTGGCATGTGGAGGGGTGATCTCAGGAAGGGAAGAAGATGTCCTATTCATAAAAAGCAAACAAATCAAAGGGGGATAAGGTGAAGGGAGAAGAGTGAAAGGAGAAAACAAGGCAAATGGGAGTGGATAAAGAATTGTTCATAAGACCATTAGATAATTTTAATTGCCTTGCTGGGGCACTGTTTTAAAAATTATGATTATAATTTTTTGTGGAGGTCTAGAGAGTTGCTGGAAGTGCTTCAGAAACCAGAGCAGGGGAGGATTCCAAATAGCCAAACAAGCAGAGCCACTATCTGGGTTTCAACTAGAGAAGCTCATCTATATTCTCCTCCACCTCCACCCCACCTTATTTTTTCTTTTTTGGTGAGGAGAATCAGCTGTGGTTTAAAGTACTAGAAATACTACTTAAATTTAAGGGAAGTAGAAAGGATAATTGGTGAATAAAGAGACTAGATAAAGGACAGGATTATAGCCAGGTTTCAGGAAATTAAATTGAGGAGTGAGGATTGGAATATTTCTGCTGCTGCTGCTAAGTCGTGTCAGTTGTGTCCGACTCTGTGTGAGCCCATAGACGGTAGCCCACCAGGCTCCCCCCTCCCTGGGATTCTCCAGGCAAGAACACTGGAATGTGTTGCCATTTCCTTCTCCAATGCATGAAAGTGAAAAGTGAAAGTGAAGTTGCTCAGTCGTGTCCAACTCTTAGTGACCCCATGGACTGCAGCCACCAGGCTCCTCCGTCCATGGGATTCTCCAAGCAAGAGTACTGGAGGAATATTTCTAGAACATACCTATTTTTTTAGCTTCACATGGCTGCTTGTGATATGTGACACATAATTGTTCATATTTTTCAAATAGTTCACATCAGGTTGACATGGCTGTCTGCCACTTCCTTTACCTTGCATCTCAACTCATGGCATCACTATTAGAGAATAGCTACATTTCCTATCAAGGTCCTATTTGAAACATCACAAGAAGAAAAAAAATTTTTTCTGCATCAGGTTTCTCTCCCTAGACTAATTAATTGGGATGGGAGGGGAATAGAGTATCAAAGAAGCTGCCTCATCTTTTTCTCTTATCATCCTCACTCAATCCATTCTGTCTATACTCAAATTCTCTCTGTCTTACACTTGGCAAGCAGGCACCTACCTTAGGGCTGACATTAGTGTGTCTCTCTGCCTGCAACATAAGACACTAGGAAATGGGAAAGTAATAGAGCTGAAAATTTGCAGTGTTCCATGGAAATTGAGCCATGTGTCTGAAAGGTAGGTCATGATTAAATTAGAGAAATTATTATTATGTTGTTGCTGATCATCAGTCACTAAGTCATGTCCAGCTCTTTGTGACCCCATGAATTGTGCACACCAGGCTTCCCTGTCCTGCACTATCTCTTGCAGTTTGCTCAGATTCACATCCATTGAGTCAGTGGTTCTAACCATCTTCTCTTTTGCTTTCAATGTTTCCCAGCATCAGGGTCTTTTCCAATGAGTTGGCTTTTCACATTAGGTGGCCAAAGTATTGAAGCTTCAGCTTCAGCATCAGTCCCTACAATGAATATTCAGGGTTGATTTCCTATGGGATTGACTGGTTTGATCTCCTTGCAGTCCAAGGGGCCCTCAAGAGTCTTCTGTAGCACCATGATTCAAAGGCATCAATTCTTTAACTCTCAGCTTTCTTTGGTCCAACTCTCACATCCGTACATGACTACTGTAAAAAACCATAGATTTGATTATGTTGACCTTTGTCGACAAAGTAATGTCTTTGCTTTTTAATACTCTGTCTAGGTTTGTCGTAACTTTCTTTCCAAGGAACAAACATCTTTTAATTTCATGGCAGCAGTCACCATCTGCAGTGATTTTGAAGCCCAAGAAAATAAGTGTTACTGCTTCCATTTTTTCCCCTTTCTATTTTCCACGAAGTGATGGGACTGGATGTCATGATCTTAATTTTTGAATGTTGAGTTTTAACCTAGCTTTTTCACTGTCCTCTTTCACCTTTATCAAGAGGCTCTTTAGCACTTTTTGCCATTAGAGTGATATCATCTGCCTATCTGAGGTTGTTGATATTTTTCCTGGCAATCTTGATTTCAGCTTGTGATTCATTCAGCCTGACATTTTGCATGCTGTATCTTGCATATAAATTAAATAAGCAGGGTGAAAATATACAGCATTGTTGTAATCCTTTCCCAATTTTGAACCAGTCCATTGTTCTATGCAAGATTCTAACTGTTGCTTCTTGATCCTCATAGAGGTTTCTCAGGAGACAGATAAGGTGGTCTGGTATTCACATATCATTTAAGAATTTCCCACAGTTTGTTTTGTTCTACACAGGCAAAGTCTTTAGTGTAGTCAATGAAGCAGAAGTAGTTGTTTTTACAGAATTCCCATGCTTTCTCTATGAGCCAATGATTGTTGGCGATTTGACCTCTGGTTCCTCTGCCCTTTCTAAATCCTGCTTGAACATCTGGAAATTTTCGGTTCACATACTACTGACGCCTAGCTTGAAGGATTTTGAACATAACCTTACTAGCTGCAAAATGAGCACAATTTTGCAGTAATTTGTAGTAATGCTTCCTAATGACCACTTGATTTCACACTCCAGGATGTCTGGCTCTAGGTGAGTGACCATCATTATTTGGGTTATCTGGATCATTAAGACCTTTTTTCTGTAGTTCTTCTGTGTATTCTTGCCACCTTTTCTTAATCTCTTCTGCTTCCTTTGGGGCCATATCATGTCTGTCCTTTATTGAGCCCATCTTTGCGTGGAATGTTCCCTTGGTATCTTTAATTTTCTTGAAATGACTTCTAGTCTTTCCCATTCTGTTGTTTTTCCTCTATTTCTTTGCATTGACTACTGAGGAAGGCTTTCTTATCTCTCCTTGCTATTTTCTGGTACTCTGCATTCAGATGGGTATATCTTTCCATTTTTGTCTTTCCTTTTGCTTCTCTTCTTTCTTCAGCTATGTAAGGGCTCCTCAAACCACTTTGCCTTCTTGCATCTCTTTTTCTTTGAAATAGTTTTGATCACTGACTCCTATACAGTGTTATGAATATCTATCCATAGTTCTTCAGGCACTCTTTCTACCAGATCTAACCCCTTGAATATATTCATCACCTCCACTGTATAGTGATAAGAGATTTGATTTAGGCCATACCTGATTTCCCTACTAGTTTTCCCTACTTTTTCTTAAATTTAAGCCTGAATTTTGCAATAAGTAGCTTATGATCTGAGCCACAGTTAGCTCCAGATCTTGTTTTTGCTGACTGTATAGAGCTTCTTCTCATCTTCAGCTGCAAAGAATATAATCAATCTGATTTCAGTATTGACCATCTGGTGATGTCCATGTGTAGAGTCACCCCTGTGTTATTTGAAAAAGATTTTTCCTATGATCATTGTATTCTGTTGAAAAAATTCTAACCTTTGCTTCATTTTGTACTTTAAGGCCAAAGTTTCCTGTTACTCCAAGTATTGTTTACTTCCTACTTTTGCATGCCATTACTGTATGATGACATTACTCAGATATGCAGATGACACCACCCTTATGGCAGAAAGTGAAGAGGAACTCAAAAGCCTCTTGAAAAAAGGTGAAAGTGGAGAGTGAAAAAGTTGGCTTAAAGCTCAACATTCAAAAAATGAAGATCATGGCATCTGGTCCCATCATTTCATGGGAAATAGATGGGGAAACAGTGGAAACAGTGTCAGACTTTATTTTTGGGGGCTCCAAAATCACTGCAGATGGTTACTGCAGCCATGAAATTAAAAGATGCTTACTCTTTGGAAGAAAAGTTGTGACCAACCTAGATAGCATATTCAAAAGCAGAGACATTACTTTGCCAACAAAGGTTTGTCTAGTCAAGGCTATGGTTTTTCCAGTGGTCATGTATGGATGTGAGAGTTGGACTGTGAAGAAGGCTGAGCACCGAAGAACTGATGCTTTTGAACTGTGGTGTTGGAGAAGACTCTTGAGAGTCCCTTGGACTGCAAGGGGATCCAACCAGTCCATTCTGAAGGAGATCAGCCCTGGGATTTCTTTGGAAGGAATGATGCTGAAGCTGAAACTCAGTACTTTGGCCACCTCATGCGAAGAGTTGACTCATTGGAAAAGACCCTGATGCTGGGAGGGATTGGGGGCAGGAGGAGAAGGGGACGACAGAGGATGAGATGGCTGGATGGCATCGCTGACTCGATGGATGTGAGTCTGAGTGAACTCCGGGAGTTGGTGATGGATAGGGAGGCCTGGCATGCTGTGATTCATGGGGTCGCAAAGAGTCAGACACGACTGAGCAACTGAACTGAACTGACTGTATGATGAAAAGGACATCTTTTTTTTGGTGTTAATTCTAGAAGATGTTATAGGTCTTCATAGAACCATTCAGCTTCAGCTTCTGCATCAGTGGCTGGGGCATAGACTTGGATTACTGTGATATTGTATGGTTTGCCTTGGAAACAAACTGAGATCATTTTGTTGTTTTTGAGATTGCACTCAAGTACTGCATTTCAGACTCTTTTGTTGACTATGAGGGCTACTCCATTTCTTCTAAGGGATGCTTGCCCACAGTATTAGGTATGATGGTCATCGGAATTAAATTTGCCCATTCCCATCTTATTTTAGTTCACTGATTCCTAAGATGTCGATGTTCATACTTGCCACCTCCTGCTTGACCATGTCCAAGAAACACCAGACAGCAGAAGGACAGTCTAGCTTGATAACAGTTTTGGTGGCTAGGAAGGCACTATTGCTGAATTTTTATTTCTGACCCTCAAGTTAGTGTCTTGATACCATATCATGAATACCTTCTCAACTCTCCATGTATTTTCCCATCACTTCTACTAGATTTGCAATTCCAAAGAGGAGCAAAATATTCACCCTGTTAGGTTTCAGTCCTTTCCCTACCTCAGATGGGGTGAGATAAAGTGGGAATCAGGAACTTGGTTTTACTGAACCTAATAAAACAGGAAATTTCCCCGAAAAGAATAATCTTCAGATTCTGGGTAGTAGAGAAAATGACAGATATGGCTAAAACCCTTTCCTATTGTAGTTTTTCAACTCCTTAAATATAGTAGTAAAAGTAAAATGCCACAATCAAATTGAAATTGAGTTAAAATCTGATTTATATGTCAATTGTGGTACTGTTAGGTTCTTACATTTACCCTAATATTTGCAACATTTTATTTATTTAATTTTGATATTTAATAATAATTGTTATGCTATATTTTAGCAAAATGTGTTATCCATTTAACTCTATTTTTATTTTCATAAAACATTATAAAAGCTGTTCTATTAAAAAAAATCCTGATTTTTAATATTCAGCCTTAAAAAGTCCCCTCTGAAATATCTCACCTCTGAAAACAGAATACAAAAATGTAAATCATGAAACATATTCTTATTTTCCTTGTGTTAGACTATCAACTTTCTCTTGGTCTTGAGAGATTCATTAGTTTCTCAAAGTCTATATTGTTAGACTTGCCACAGGAGACTCTCAGATTCCAGTAATCGGAGCTCATGGCCAACTCTTTTCTGATGACTTGCTACAGAATATTTGAAAGGCCATTAACATGCAGTGCATTGAGCCGCTTCAGGGTTTGCAACTGTATTGGAGAAACAGAGAACAACTTATACAATTCCTCTGGGGTGTGTATAAATCTCTTCAACTCCTGATGTGTATCCTGTATTAATAACCAAAACCAAGCAGGATGGAGCAATCGTAAAAGGAAGAGAACATTAATCTTTTTTCTTTTCTAAACATTTCTCCCACTTCCACAGTCTCCAAATCTCCATTCTACAGTAAATGTAAAAGCTTTTTGCTTGATACTTCACACATTTTGCTGCTTTTTCTTTTTTTCTTAAAGATGTGTCTTATGAATTATTTAACAGTTCATAATATTTTGACCCATGCCCTCTTTTCTTCAGTGCTATTTGTCAGTGCGCATCTTCTCCACTGCATGTTGTGTGTCTTTTGTGTTCAAGATGCCGAAAGTCAGGTGCTCTTCTGCCTCTTAGATACTCTGGGCAGTAGTCAGATGGTCCTGGACATGGACCTTGGCATTTCTTGTCCATTTTGCTTGGTTGCTTCTCCTATTTTCCAATCATTGATGCCAAACGGCGGCTGTTTTTGCCTCTCCTATTTAACTCCCAGGTAAAATTTGCTTTCCCAGTGTCATTACCTATTTAATAATGAACTGAATTTTTTCCATTAAACCCAGTTTTTCACTCTAATCCCAAATGTGACTAACACAGCCACCTTGTTCTCTCAAAGTGACACCAGTAATATGGTCCCTAAATGATTGTCTTGTTTATCCTCCCTAAGGGATCTGTACATCTAATTTTCTTTCTCAAAAGAAAACCTCAGAATTATTAATCTAGTGGAAGAATGGATGTGTAGTCTCCTTTTTCATGTAATTACAGCTTCGTAGTTTCATGAATTTACTATAAGTATCTTGATAAAAACCTACAAGAAGATAAATTCCTCAAGATATTTAGGTTTATTTTTCTCTTTTAGTGCTTCAGATCAGATCAGATCAGTCGCTCAGTCATGTCCGACTCTTTGCGACCCCACGAATCGCAGCACGCCAGGCCTCCCTGTCCATCACCAACTCCGGAGTTCACTGAGACTCATGGCCATCAAGTCAGTGATGCCATCTAGCCATCTCATCCTCTGTCGTCCCCTTCTCCTCCTGCCCCCAATCCCTCCCAGCATCAGAGTCTTTTCCAATGAGTCAACTCTTCGCATGAGGTGGCCAAAGTACTGGAGTTTCAGCTTTAGCATCATTCCTTCCAAAGAAATCCCAGGGCTGATCTCCTTCAGAATGGACTGGTTGGATCTCCTTGCAGTCCAAGGGACTCTCAAGAGTCTTCTCCAACACCACAGTTCAGAAGCATCAATTCTTCAGTGCTCAGCCTTCTTCACAGTCCAAGTCTCACATCCATACATGACCACAGGAAAAATCATAGCCTTACCTAGACAAACCTTTGTTGGCAGAGTAATGTCTCTGCTTTTGAATATGCTATCTAGGTTGGTCATAACTTTCCTTCCAAGGAGTAAGCATCTTTTAATTTCAGGGCTGCAGTCACCATCTGCAGTGATTTTCGAGCCCAGAAAAATAAAGTCTGACACAGTTTCCCCATCTATTTCCCACAAAATGATGGGACCGGATGCCATGATCTTTGTTTTCTGAATGTTGAGCTTTAAGCCAACTTTTTCACTCTCCACTTTCACTTTCATCAAGAGGCTTTTTAGTTCCTCTTCACTTTCTGCCATAAGGGTGATGTCATCTGCATATCTGAGGTTATTGATGTTTCTCCCGGCAATCTTGATTCCAGCTTGTGTTTCTTCCAGTACAGTGTTTCTCATGATGTACTCTGCATTTAAGTTAAATAAGCAGGGTGACAATATACAGCCTTGACGTACTCCTTTTCCTATTTGGAACCAGTCTGTTGTTCCATGTCCAGATCTAACTCTTGCTTCCTGACCTGCATACAAATTTCTCAAGAGGCAGATCAGGTGGTCTGGTATTCCCATCTCTTTCAGAATTTTCCACAGTTGATTGTGATCCACACAGTCAAAGGCTTTGGCATAGTCAATAAAGCAGAAACAGATGTTTTTCTGGAACTCTCTTGCTTTTACTGCTTAGCAAATAATATTTATTTAAGATTATGAAATGATACAAAACTATATTTGGGGAGTCATAAGTTTATGAAATGCTGAATATGGAACATAAAGAGGATGAGAATCTTCCTAACTTCTGCCATCTCCTCAGTAAGACAGGAATGCTGAGGTAGATGCCAAACCCACCCACTATCTTCCATACTTACAATTGCACCATATTCTCTCCTTTATTTAATATAATTTGAATTCTAATTGCATAAATTTCTTCTACTGTATAACTTGATTTACACTGTCTTAATTTAAAAAAGATTTTTCCCTGAATGAAAATGAGTTATTCTTGCTATACACAAATTTGTATCATGCTTAGAACTTCTAATGTCAAAAGTCAAACCACTATTTTATGGACATCTGAGGAAATCAGAAAATAAATGTCCCTTTTTTGAAAATTAACCAATTTCAGAAATGTGAAAAAAAAAAAAAGATAACCAATTTCAGGAAAATTTGCTGTATAACAAACCACTCAAAATTCAGTGGTTTAAAACAGCAAGCACTTATCATCTTTCACAAACAGTCAGGTCCTCTGAGGACCACCTGATCCAAGCTGGGTTTTACTTGGTGATTCTTTTGTTCGAGCTTAGTTCTGAACGGCAGCTGATCTGCTGGCTTGGTTTGTCTTAGTTCCACATGTCTCTTATTCTTCTCATGGGACCAGGTTCCAGTTGGGGCTCATCTCTATCATGGTGACAGCAGAAGTGCAAGAAATAGAGGCATTTTACAAGCTTCCTATTTTATCATGTCTGCTGAAATTTTATTGGTATGGAAACTCAATGGTCAAGCAAGAGCCCAGGGGTGGGTGAGAAACTCCACTTACCCCAAAAGCTACAGCAAAGGTGCTTGACAAATGGAATCCATACAGGAAGAGACGAAGAACTTGGGCCATTACTGATATCTAGCAAGCCATTTATAATGTGTTTTTAAAAAATATTTTATTGGAATATAGTTGCTTTACAATGTGCTAGTTTCTGCTGTATAGCAAAGTGAATCAGCTACATGTATACATATATCCACTATTTTTTGGATTTCCTTTCCATTTAGTCACCATAGAGCATTGAGTAGAGTTCCCTGTGCTATACACCATTTATAATGTTGAAAAATGTGTGCATATACCTCTTTCTATAGCTATATCTACTTACCCATCTATAATTTTTCAACAAGTGTTTATAGTAATATAAGACTTTAATCTGTTGAAAATCTATTTGTATTGGTTCTTATGAAAGTAAGATGAACCCTGGATCATAGAATTTATCTGCACTCATTAGTAATTAGGGTAAAACTAAAGGGGAAACACATATTGTAAGCTGTTTAGCACATTTCCATACACCGATCTCTTTGTAATATAACTAAATGCAAGTCTTTAGAGAACTATCCTATAAGCAAAAAGGAATTGGCAAACAGAACAAATAGGTAAATAGTCATAATCAAAGGGATCAGTCTGAACTGTTTAAATGACATCATTACATACCTGTGTTTCTTTCTATAAATAGTGAATGTGACTGAAGCTTTTCATTTTCTTTCTCCATTCCCATTTATCTTTCCAACGGGCATGCAAATGAAAGCCCTAAATAAAAATTAACTTTGTTATAATAATTACTATTTCTTGTGCCCTGCTATGTGTTAAGGTGTTTTATAAGTCATTTTACATAATTATCTCTCTTCTTTCAACAAAACAGTGGGGTAAGTATTATTATTATTTTTACGTTACAGCAATGATACTAAGGCATGAGAGTTTAACTTGCCCAGAGTCTTAGCAAAGAATAAGAATAGAATTCGAGGGAGGAGCTAAGATGGCGGAGGAGTAGGACGGGGAGAACACTTTCTCCCCCACAAACTCATCAAAAGAACATTTAAATGCCGAGTAAATTCCACAAAACAACTTCTGAATGCCAGCAGAGGACATCAGGCACACAGAAAAGCAACCCAAGTCTTCGAAAGGAGAGAGAAGAAGTACAGTTCCACCCACCAGAACACTGACACAAGCTTCCCTAACCAAGAAACCTTGACAAGCCACCTGTACAAACCCACACAGAGCGAGGAAACGCCAAAATAAAGAGAACTCCACAAACTGCCAAAATACAGAAAGGACACCCCAAACTCAGCAGTTTAAACAAGATGAAGAGACAGAGGAATACCCAGTAAATAAAGGAACAGGATAAATGCCCACCAAACCAAACAAAAGAGGAAGAGATAGGGAATCTACCTGATAAAGAATTCCGAATAATGATAGTGAAATTGATCCAAAATCTTGAAATCAAAATGGAATCACAGATAAATAGCTTGGAGACAAAGATTGAGAAGTTGCAAGAAAGGTTTAACAAGAACCTAGAAGAAATAAAAGAGAGTCAATATATAATGAATAATGCAATAAATGAAATTAAAAACACTCTGGAGGCAACAAATAGTAGAATAACAGAGGCAGAAGATAGGATTAGTGAATTAGAAGATAGAATGGTAGAAATAAATGAATCAGAGAGGATAAAAGAAAAACGAATTAAAAGAAATGAGGACAATCTCAGAGACCTCCAGGACAATATTAAACACTACAACATTCGAATCAAAGGGGTCTCAGAAGAAGAAGACAAAAAGAAAGACCATGAGAAAATACTTGAGGAGATAATAGTTGAAAACTTCCCTAAAATGGGGAAGGAAATAATCACCCAAGTCCAAGAAACCCAGAGAGTCCCAAACAGGATAAACCCAAGGCGAAACACCCCAAGACACAAATTAATCAAATTAACAAAGATCAAACACAAAGAACAAATATTAAAAGCAGCAAGGGAAAAACAACAAATAACACACAAGGGAATTCCCATAAGGATAACAGCTGATCTTTCAATAGAAACTCTTCAAGCCAGGAGGGAATGGCAAGACATACTTAAAATGATGAAAGAAAATAACCTACAGCCCAGATTATTGTACCCAGCAAGGATCTCATTCAAATATGAAGGAGAAATCAAAAGCTTCTCAGACAAGCAAAAGCTGAGAGAATTCAGCACCACCAAACCAGCTCTCCAACAAATACTAAAGGATATTCTCTAGACAGGAAACACAAAAACGGTGTATAAACTCGAACCCAAAACAATAAAGTAAATGGCAACGGGATCATACTTATCAGTAATTACCTTAAACATAAAATGGGTTGAATGCCCCAACCAAAAGACAAAGACTGGCTGAATGGATACAAAAACAAGACCCCTACATATGTTGTCTACAAGAGACCCACCTCAAAACAGGGGACACATACAGACTGAAAGTGAAGGGCTGGAAAAAGATTTTCCATGCAAATAGGGACCAAAAGAAAGCAGGAGTAGCAATACTCATATCAGATAAAATAGACTTTAAAACAAAGGCTGTGAAAAGAGACAAAGATGGTCACTACATAATGATCAAAGGATAAATCCAAGAAGAAGATATAACAATTATAAATATATATGCACCCAACACGGGAGCGCCACAATATGTAAGACAAATGCTAACAAGTATGAAAGGAGAAATTAACAATAACACAATAAAGTGGGAGACTTTAATACCCCACTCACACCTATGGATAGATCAACTAAACAGAAAATTAACAAGGAAACACAAACATTAAACGATACAATAGAGCAGTTAGACCTAATTGATATCTATAGGACATTTCATCCCAAAACAATGAATTTCACCTTTTTCTCAAGCACACATGGAACCTTCTCCAGGATAGATCACATCCTGGGCATTAAAGCTAGCCTTGGTAAATTCAAAAAAATAGAAATCATTCCAAGCATCTTTTCTGACAACAATGCAGTAACATTAGATCTCAATTACAGGAGAAAAACTATTAAAAATTCCAACATATGGAGGCTGAACAACATGCTGCTGAATAACCAACAAATCACAGAAGAAATCAAAAAAGAAATCAAAATTTGCATAGAAACTAATGAAAATGAAAACACAACAACCCAAAACCTGTGGGACACTTTAAAAGCAGTCCTAAGGGGAAAGTTCATAGCAATACAGGCATACCTCAAGAAACAAGAAAAAAGTCAAATAAATAACCTAACTCTACACCTAAAGCAACTAGAAAAGGAAGAAATGAAGAACCCCAGGGTTAGTAGAAGGAAAGAAATCTTAAAAATTAGGGCAGAAATAAATGCAAAGAAACAAAAGAGACCATAGCAAAAATCACAAAGCCAAAAGCTGGTTCTTTGAAAGGATAAATAAAATTGACAAACCATTAGCCAGACTCATCAAGAAACAAAGGGAGAAAAATCAAATCAATAAAATTAGAAATGAAAATGGAGAGATCACAACAGACAACACAGAAATACAAAGGATCATAAGAGACTACTATCAACAATTATATGCCAATAAAATGGACAACGTGGAAGAAATGGACAAATTCTTAGAAAAGTACAACTTTCCAAACCTGGACCAGGAAGAAATAGAAAATCTTAACAGACCCATCACAAGAACAGAAATTGAAACTGTAATCAAAAATCTTCCAGCAAACAAAAGCCCAGGTCCAGATGGTTTCACAGCTGAATTCTACCAAAAATTTAGAGAAGAGCTAACACCTATCCTGCTCAAACTCTTCCAGAAAATTGCAGAGGAAGGTAAACTTCCAAACTCATTCTATGAGGCCACCATCACCCTAATACCAAAACCTGACAAAGATGCCACAAAAAAAGAAAACTACAGGCCAATATCACTGATGAACATAGATGCAAAAATCCTTAACAAAATTCTAGCAATCAGAATCCAACAACACATTAAAAAGATCATACACCAGGACCAAGTGGGCTTTATCCCAGGAATACAAGGATTCTTCAGTATCCGCAAATCAATCAATGTAATACACCACATTAACAAATTGAAAAATAAAAACCATATGATTATCTCAATAGATGCAGAGAAAGCCTTTGACAAAATTCAACACCCATTTATGATAAAAACTCTCCAGAAAGCAGGAATAGAAGGAACATACCTCAACATAATAAAAGCTATATATGACAAACCCACAGCAAACATTATCCTCAATGGTGAAAAATTGAAAGCATTTCCTCTAAAGTCAGGAACAAGACAAGGGTGCCCACTTTCACCATTACTATTCAACATAGTTTTGGAAGTTTTGGCCACAGCAATCAGAGCAGAAAAAGAAATAAAAGGAATCCAAATTGGAAAAGAAGAAGTAAAACTCTCACTATTTGCAGATGACATGATCCTCTACATAGAAAACCCTAAAGACTCCACCGGAAAATTACTAGAACTAATCAATGACTATAGTAAAGTTGCAGGATATAAAATCAACACACAGAAATCCCTTGCATTCCTATACACTAATAATGAGAAAACAGAAAGAGAAATTAAGGAAACAATTCCATAAGACCTATATATAGAAAACTATAAAACACTGGTGAAAGAAATCAAAGAGGACACTAATAGATGGAGAAATATACCATGTTCATGATTGGAAGAATCAATACAGTGAAAATGAGTATACTACCCAAAGCAATTTATAGATTCAATGCAATCCCTATCAAGCTACCAGAGCTAGAACAAATAATTTCACAATTTGTATGGAAATACAAAAAACCTCGAATAGCCAAAGCGATCTTGAGAAAGAAGAATGGAACTGGAGGAATCAACCTACCTGACTTCAGGCTCTATTACAAAGCCACAGTTATCAAGACAGTATGGTACTGGCACAAAGACAGAAATATTGATCAATGGAACAAAATAGAAAGCCCAGAGATAAATCCACGCACATATGGATACCTTATCTTTGACAAAGGAGGCAAGAATATACAATGGATTAAAGACAATCTCTTTAACAAGTAGTGCTGGGAAAACTGGTCAACCTCTTGTAAAAGAATGAAACTAGAACACTTTCTAACACCTTACACAAAAATAAACTCAAAATGGATTAAAGATCTAAACATAAGACCAGAAACTATAAAACTCCTAGAGGAGAACATAGGCAAAACACTCTCTGACATACATCACAGCAGGATCCTCTATGACCCACCTCCCAGGATATTGGAAATAAAAGCAAAAATAAACAAATGGGATCTAATTAAACTTAAAAGCTTCTGCACAACAAAGGAAACTATTAGCAAGGTGAAAAGACAGCCTTCAGAATGGGAGAAAATAATAGCAAATGAAGCAACTGACAAACAACTAATCTCAAAAATATACAAGCAACTCCTGCAGCTCAACTCCAGAAAAATAAATGACCCAATCAAAAAATGTGCCAAAGAACTAAATAGGCATTTCTCCAAAGAAGACATACAGGTGGCTAACAAACACATGAAAAGATGCTCAACATCACTCATTATCAGAGAAATGCAAATCAAAACCACAATGAGGTACCATTTCACACCAGTCAGAATGGCTGCGATCCAAAAGTCTGCAAGCAATAAATGCTGGAGAGGGTGTGGAGAAGGGAACTGTCTTACACTGTTGGTGGGGATGCAAACTAGTACAGCCACTATGGAGAACAGTGTGGAGATTCCTTAAAAAACTGGAAATAGAACTGCCTTATGATCCAGCAATCCCACTTCTGGCATACACACTGAGGAAACCAGAAGGGAAAGAGACACATGTACCCCAATGTTCATTGTAGCACTGTTTATAATAGCCAGGACATGGAAGCAACCTAGATGTCCATCAGCAGATGAGTGGATAAGAAAGCAATGGTACATATACACAATGGAGTATTACTCAGCCATTAAAAAGAATACATTTGAATCAGTTCTAATGAGATGGATGAAACTGGAACCTATTATACAGAGTGAAGTAATCCAGAAAGAAAAACACCAATACAGTATACTAATGCATATATATGGAATTTAGAAAGATGGTAACAATAACCCTGTGTACGAGACAGGAAAAGAGACACTGATGTATAGATCAGTCTTATGGACTCTGTGGCAGAGGGAGAGGGTAGGGAGATTTGGGAGAATGGCGTTGAAACATGTATAATATCATATATGAAAGGAGTCGCCAGTCCAGGTCGATGCACGATACTGGATCCTTGGGGCTGGTGCACTGGGAAGACCCAGAGGGAGGGTATGGGGAGGGAGCAGGGAGGAGGGTTCAGGATGGGGAGCACGGGTATGTCTGTGGCGGATTCATTCCGATGTTTGGCAAAACTAATACAATATTGTAAAATTTAAAAATAAAATAAAATTAAAAAATAAAAGATAGAATTCATACTTAAGATAGTCTAATTCAAATATATATATATATATATATATATATATATTACATACATATATATATATATGCATGCCTAGGTAACATTGGTTTTAAGTATAACGAGCATACTTAATACAATGTAATACTACTTTAAACCCATCAGTGAATGTGAAATGAGGTCCATGGCTGCTGTGCCATAATGGGAGCAGGACGACATGTGTTTGTTATCAGAGTATTCCATTTAGATCCCTTTCGGGACTCCTTTGCTCAGTTTTAGTGCTGGCAGCCCTAACGGGAAGAGACCATGATGACCAAAGGGTCAGAGGTACAGGTTCATAGCACCAAGTCAGCCACTGAGACTAGAGGAGGTACTAGGTGATACTAAGGGGACTAGACAGTGCAGAGGCACACGATAATCCTCCCGTTGCAGTGGCAGTGGCAGAGGCTGCTTTTGTTTCACTGACCTTCTTCTACTAAGTTTCTCGAGGAAAACAGGTCCACCAGGGTATCCATGCCAAGGTGAATCTGAGTTAGCAAGAGGTGAAAACTGGTAGAAACTTTGATGTGCCATGTAGATACCCCTTCAGTGATGTACTTGTTGCCCCAGCTGCTGAAATTGCTATTGGTAGATAAGCTTCAACACTCAGCTCCTGCAGGGATTAGACTTAGTTGAAATGAGTCACTTTGCCTATCAGATCAGATCAGATCAGTCGCTCAGTCGTGTCCGACTCTTTGCAACCCCATGAATCACAGCACGCCAGGCCTCCCTGTCCATCACCAACTCCCGGAGTTCACTGAGACTCACGTCCATCGAGTCAGTGATGCCATCCAGCCATCTCATCCTCTGTCGTCCCCTTCTCCTCCTGCCCCCAATCCCTCCCAGCATCAGAGTCTTTTCCAATGAGTCAACTCTTCGCATGAGGTGGCCAAAGTACTGGAGTTTCAGCTTCAGCATCATTCCTTCCAAAGAAATCCCAGGGCTGATCTCCTTCAGAATGGACTGGTTGGATCTCCTTGCAGTTCAAGGGACTCTCAAGAGTCTTCTCCAACACCACAGTTCAAAAGCATCAATTCTTCAGCGCTCAGCCTTCTTCACAGTCCAAGTCTCACATCCATACATGACCACAGGAAAAACCATAGCCTTGACTAGACGAACCTTTGTTGGCAAAGTAATGTCTCTGCTTTTGAATATGCTATCTAGGTTGATCATAACTTTCCTTCCAAGGAGTAAGTGTCTTTTAATTTCATGGCTTCAGTCACCAGCTGTAGTGATTTTGGAGTCCAGAAAAATAAAGTCTGACACTGTTTCCACTGTTTCCCCATCTATTTCCCATGATTTGGTGGGACCGGATGCCATGATCTTCGTTTTCTAAATGTTGAGTGTCACTTCCTTTAACAAGACAGTCCATATCCAGTGACTGATTGAGTTAGGAGTGTGAGGCTTGATCATTACAGCTCAACATGGGACAACTCTGAAGAGTTCCTCTTGCTGCAGGGCTCACCAGGGGTTAATCTGAGACTGCTGTCACAACTTGAGTTCTTGCCCTTCACATTCCCCGTTCCTTCTCCTCCTCCATGAGTGTTCATCCAAAGGAACTCTAGTAAACACCTCAAACAGTAAACACCATCTCAGAGTCTGTTTTCTGGGAGTCCACTCTGGCAAACACAAACATTTCTCCGAAAACATGCTACAATGTGTGGCACTCCCATCTTCAATTTTGTATGGGGTTAGGAAATGTCTTTTCCAAAGAAACAACAAAGGCTCTTTGTACCTGGCTTTCTTGAAATATATTCCTAAATATAGTACAAAAGGACTTTTTCACAGTCCAAAACTTTGCCTTTGGGGTTGCTTTATATTTTTACCTCTGAAATGATGAATGCACTTTTCCATAAGAAAGGAATTGTTCTTCCTGAAAAATGAATTGATTCACTTCCATTATTAAGAAGTAACTGCTCTTATACTGATGAGCCTAATACACTAGGGTGGTGGTCCTATTGTGGTTGATGAAAGTAAAAGTTTAAGTGGAAGTCGGTCAGTCATGTTTGACTCTGCAACCCCATGGACTGTAGCCCACCAGTCTCCTCTGTCCATGGAATTCTCCAGGCAAGAATATTGGAGTGGGTAGCCATTCCCTTCTCCAGGGGACCTTCCCAACCCAGGGATTGCACCCTGATCTCCTGCACTGGCAGGCAGATTCTTCACCAT
Source organism: Bos javanicus (assembly GCF_032452875.1). Taxonomy (NCBI): domain Eukaryota; kingdom Metazoa; phylum Chordata; class Mammalia; order Artiodactyla; family Bovidae; genus Bos; species Bos javanicus. The sequence continues at coordinate 90,979,382 of NC_083868.1, forward strand.
CTGAGCCACAAGGGAGGGAAGCCTGTGGTGGCTCAGATGGTTGATGGAGACCCATTAACTCTTTCTGAGAATACACCCAACTTGTGTGCCTGAAAATTCTTTTTGAAAGCATATAAAGTGGACTGGAGGAAATAAAGACTGGTGAGAGCCTACTTAGAAGGTAATCCTGATCAAATCGTATTAATTTACGATTTGGGCACCACTGGAGATACACTCAGAGTAGGAATGAGAATATTTGAAGATCAGTGCCTTCTTGCCTCTGATCTGTGCAATACTGAAGACACTAAGATCTCATTAACAGTTTGAATAAACATTACATAATTTGAAAACAAAAAAAATTAAATGCTCAATGTTAATTTTTATAATTTTAGTTTGAGATTTAATTATTTCCTCCTACTCAACATTTAAACATTTGTTAAACCTAACAAGCAAAATTGATAGCTATCGTCTGTCTCATTTAATACACTTACTTGATTTTTCTTCCATGGCCCCTATTAATAAAGTCATTAGGAAAAAAGATGTGGAACTAAGCACCTGGAAATGAATTTCATGTACTTTGATGGGATCACAATTTCCTAAAATATTTTCCCTGTTTTTTAAAGTTAAATTCTTTGCAATTTTCCAGCCTATCTTGGTTCAGTTAATACAATAGGGAAAAAGTTTTTTCTTTCTGCTTTTTTTTGTCCTGTGGCTAAATTGGTAAGTAAAGAGATAACAATATACCTTTGGGACTAAACCCTAAATAGTAGCAGGGAAGAGAAAAATAAGAGAACTCTAGGAGGGGAAGATGAGGCATCTTAAGAGAAATTGGAATTTTGTACATAGAAGGATCTAAATACTATAAGTGGTAATAAAAATTGTCGTGTTGTTAATTGAAGTAATCATCAAAATATATGGCCTTCATAACAATGAATATTAATAGGTTTTATTGTCTACCATCAAGAGATAGAATTATTAATATTTTACAATAGCTGGTTGATTATACATGTGTTTATTTTTTTGTTGTTGTTTTGTTTTTCAGTTTAATTTTATTTTTAAACTTTACAATATTGTATTAGTTTTGCCAAACATTGAAATGAATCGGCCACAGGTATACATGTGCTCCCCATCCTGAACCCTCCTCCCTCCTCCCTCCCCATACCATCCCTCTGGGTCGTCCCAGTGCACCAGTCCCAAGCATCCAGTATTGTGCATCGAACCTGGACTGGCAACTCGTTTCATACATGATATTATACATGTTTCAATGCCATTCTCCCAAATCTTCCCACCCTCTCCTTCTCCAACAGAGTTCATAAGACTGTGAGGTCACTTTAAATAAGGTAAATTGAGGACTTCCTTGGTAGCTCAGCTGGTAAAGAATCTTCCTGTAATGCAGGAAACCCTGGTTTGATCCCTGGGTCAGGAAGATCTGCTAGAGAAGGGATAGACTACCCACTCCAGTGGGCTACCTTGGTGGCTCAGCTGGTAAAGAATCCATGTGCAAAGTGGGAGACCAGGGTTTGATTCCTGGGTTGGGGAGATCTGCTGGAGAAGGGAATGGCTACCCATTCCAGTATTCTGGCCTGGAGAAGTCCATGGACTATATAGTCCATGGGATTGAAAAGAGTCAGACATGACAGAACAAGTTTCATTTTAAATAAAATCAGATTTTTTCCACTAATAGTCAATTTCAGTTTATTAAATCTTTGAAAAGAGAAGAAAGCAAGAGGAAAAGAGTATCTTAGCAGTATGTTGCTACCATGTCATCAAAACTTAGGATTTTTTTCATCATGGTGTCTATCAAAATATCACTCCTTTATATTACCTCTTCACAAGAAGAAATCTGTCATTGTCCAGATAACTTGAAGACTATCCAAAATTTTGAGCAAAATAAAATATTAATTTTACTCAATCCATATATGTTAGATGCAAAGGAAAAGAATTCCTTTAACAAAAAAATAAATGTCTTCATGGAACTGTTATGTTAGTCACTATCATAATTAAGACTGAATCACAAAGGGAAGTTTATTAGTGTTTTACATTATGGATATGAATATTTACTTTATATTCCAAATTATCCTATTTATACATCACATTTGAATTACTTTGTTTATATTTTATCTGAGAAAATGGATAAAAAGTGGGACCAGGCATACACTTAAAATAATAGAACTAGGAAAGTCCAGCCAGTAACTGTGATGAAAGGATTGGCCTTGAGGCTTGCAGAATAGCCATAGAATATTGAATACTTTCTTCATTGCTTCTAGAAAGGATCTGTCTGATATAAGTTTGAGGAGTGTTAGTGGGTAGAGGTGAGAGGATGTTTAATTATCTCTGCCTCTCCTGTCAAGATTTGTCTATTTTTTGATTAATAGAGAACAGCAGTCTTTCAGATATTCATTTTCCCTCATAAATGTCAACACCATGCCCTACAAGAAATTGGAAATTGAACACTTCTTTGAATAGATTCTTTGTTATTGGTTTAATAAATGTAGAATCTCTTCAAAATATTCAAGTTGGTTTCAGTTAAAAATGAATTTTTATATGATTTGTGATTTGTGCTGAGTTGGGGTTTTTTTTTTTCCAGTTGCAGTGATGTTGTGAGCATTGAAATAGCATTTGAAGTTGTTTTCAATTTGAGAAAGAAAGGGTCATTAATTTGGAATTGTTCTCACTTGAGAAAACTCAAAATGTTCAAAACACTATTGTTGAACAGCAAATCTGAGAATAGCTTTCCCAAATTTAAATCACAACATTCACCATTAGCTTACTAGATATGAAGTAAAATATATTCAGGACAATGAAACCCAATAAGAATCATCTTGAAATAGGGAGGAATTTGAATATTAAGGAAATCTGGGATCAGAAGAAAGGGTTTTGGTGAGATAACTGTGTAGGGAAGTATGATGGTTTTTGCTTATTTTTGTCTGTGATCTTGCCATGTCTTCACTAAACTTCTACATAGTGTCTTCATGTTGTTGTTTTCAGTTGCTCAGTTGTGTCCAGCTCTTTGCAGCCCTGCAGCATGCCAGGCTTCTCTGTCCTTCACTATTTCCTGGAGTTTGCTCAAACTCATGTCTACTGAATCGATGGTGCCATCCAACCATCTTATCCTCTATTGTCCCCTTTTCCATGTGCCATCAATCTTTCCCAGCATCAGGATCTTTTCCAGTGAGTCAGCGCTTCACATCAGCTGGCCAGAGTATTGGAGGTTCAGCTTCACCATTTGTTCTTCCAGTGAATATTTAGTGTGCTTTCCTTTAGTATTGACTGGTTGGATCTCCTTGCAGTCCAAGGGACTCTCAAGAGTCATCGCCAGCACCACAGTTTGAAAGCATCAATTCTTTGGCACTCAGACTTCTTTATGGTTCAACTCTCACATTGTACATGACTACCGGGAAAACTCTATCTTTGACTAGACAGACGTTTCTTGGCAAAGTGGTTTCTTCTTGTTAATATGCTGCTTAATTTTGTCATAGCTTTTCTTCCAAAGAGCAAGTGTCTTTTAATTTCATGGCTGCAGTCACCTTCCACAGTGATTTTGGAGACCAAGAAAATAATTTGTCATTGCTTCCACTTTTTCTCCTTTTATTTGCCATGAAGTGATAGGATGTCTTCATAGATCTTTATAAAAGTTGTTGCATTATTGAGGCTCAGAAATTTCATCATTTTTGGCAATAATTACTTTTGAGTGTTTATCTTCTAATATTTTTCTTTTCTTTTTCTGTTGAATCAATATCATTCATAAATAATTTCCATGAGAAATCCTTCTGAATTATTTCATCTTTACAGTAAGTTAGTTCTTCACTGATGAGCATTTTTTGGACTTTGGTGTAGAGAAAAAGCAGAATAATTTATAAGTCATCAGGAATATTTCTTAGGACACAAAATTGAGTGTGAATGAGGTTTTTGTGTCCTCATGACTAAGATAATGACAGAATAGCTTGTATAGAGTAACCTAGGGATTTGTATAAAGAATATGAGGATTTTCTCCATATTCCAGAACAACTACATCTGAATCACTAGATTGAGACCCTAGTATCTGTCTTTTCAAAACTTTCCCAAGCAATCTGAGGCCGAGTGAAAGCTGAGAATCAGTATTTTAGTTTTCTTTCTCACTAAATGAGATTGTCTGGTAAAGGGCTACTCAAACTGTAGTTTTCTCTACTTTTGATACTTTCTGGAGAGAATGTTCACTGTCTAGGCTCAGTAAACATGGCTCAGTCTTGTTTATTATTCTTCTGTCTGGAAATAAACTCTTAGGTTCCCAGTAAGATTAAGTGGAAAATACAAAGTGTGCCTGAATGCCTACTGTCCTCCCATCTGCACAACCTCCCCCACTGTTAAGCCACAGCGGATCATGCATTTTTTTTTTTTTTAACAATTGCTGAACCTACATGATATTAAGTCTCTTTTGAGGAAGGAAGATTGGCTGCTTTTTTAGCATTTATATGTTGCATTTCTCCTATTCTGAAAAAAATTAGAAAATCACGTGGCCATTTACAGGCAGAATGTTTTGGAAATAGCAATATTAGGAATTGAACCAATCGTCAATCAGGTGTACACTAAGTCCCCTACATACAGACCTTCAAGCTGTGAACTTTCAAAGATGTGAATGTGCCCCTGTATGCCAGCTGTTGTACTGTACTACTGTACTTTTCGTAGGCAATGGCACCCCTCTCCAGTACTCTTGCCTGGAAAATCCCATGGACGGAGGAGCCTGGTAGGCTGCAGTCCATGCGGTGGCTAGGAGTCGGACACGACTGAGTGACTTCACTTTCACTTTTCACTTTCATGCATTGGAGAAGGAAATGGCAACCCTCTCCAGTGTTCTTGCCTGGAGAATCCCAGGGATGGGGGAGCCTGGTGGGCTGCCGTCTATGGGGTCGCACAGAGTCAGACACGACTGACGTGACTTAGCAGCAGCAGCAGCACTGTACTTTTCAAAGTACTATACTGTAAGATTAAAAATATATTCTCTATTTTTTGTCTGTTTTTATGCATTATTTGTGTGAAAAGTATTATAAATTTTTTTATAGTATACTACTGTATAGTCTGATTGTGTTAGGTACCTAGGCTAACTCTGCGGGACTTACAAACAAATTGAACTCATGAACGTGCTCTGGAACGGAACTTGTTCATATGTAGGGGACTTGCTGTATCCCTCTGTCTCAAAGCCCGCCTGTGCTTTTATGTGAGACCACTGTCACAAAGATTGTCATCATTCTCATAGGGGGAGCTAGGTCAATAAGAAAGGATATTTATCCAAATGTATTCTTTGGTGGATGAAACTGGAGCCTATTATACAGAGTGAAGTAAGCCAGAAAGAAAAACACCAATACAGTATACTAACGTATATATATGGAATTTAGAAAGATGGTAATAATAACCCTGTGTATGAGACAGCAAAAGAGACACTGATGTATAGAACAGTCTTATGGACTCTGTGGGAGAGGGAGAGGGTGGGAAGATTTGGGATAATGGCATTGAAACACGTATAATATCATGTATGAAACAAGTCGCCAGTCCAGGTTCAATGCACGATACTGGATGCTTGGGGCTGGTGCACTGGGACGACCCAGAGGGATGGTATGGGGAGGGAGGAGGGAGGAGGGTTTAGGATGGGGAACACATGTATACCTGTGGCGGATTCATTTCGATATTTGGCAAAACTAATACAATATTGTAAAGTTTAAAAATAAAATAAAATTTTAAAAAATGCCAGCAAAAAAATAAAATAAAATAAAAAAGAAGGGATATTGACCCATTCAGGAAATTTAAACTAATCTGTAAATGTCATCTCAGAAAGAATTGATCATCATGATACTTTTTCTCAGATAACATTTTCCTAGTGTTGTTATTTTCCTCATCCTACTGGAAGCTCAGTTCCTTTGGCCTTCCTTATGGCCTTGAGAATGCCATGTTTCCATTGATAGAGCATTTTGTCTTTAAAATTGGAATGAGGAAGGAACCCTGAGTCTATCTCCTAGGTTAGTGTACACCATTAACATTTCCATGAAATACAGCTGTTATTGTCTCAATTGGATTATATATTCTGTTAAGTTTTGTGATGTAATTGGATCATTCAGTTATAGTTCATAGTTTCAGATCAAAATAGGCTGATAATATTAACAACCTTGGAGAAGAAAATGGCAACCCACTAACGTATTCTTGCCTGGAAAATCCAGTGAGCAGAGGAGCCTGGTGGGTTACAGTTCATGGGGTTGTGTACAGTGGGACACTGAGTGACTGAGTGCACACAGCACGTGAACAACTTACAGTAATTTAAAAGTTGGATGATACTTCAAATCCCTGCTGAAAACTGAAATACTTGTGTCAATTCTAATTTTGCCATCAGCTTAATAAAGAGTAACATAAAAAATTACAAAAATATATTAAAAATACTGGTACATTTAATAGTATTTTGAAAATAGGGTATTTAGCTTAAATATTGATGTTTTAAAAGTTGAATTGTATTTCAACTTAATACTTGAAAATATCTTGTCATAATTTACTGAGTTAAGTGATACATTTACATTGTATTAACATAGACATTAGCTATAATACACCATGCCACAACCCTGTTATAACAGTGTGTAGTATAATATAGATGAGGCTCTAAAGTGGTCTGTTCATGTTTCTAGTGATACATGCTACCAGGAATACCCACAGAAAAATGATATGATGTACAATAAAATTTTTAAGTAGGTGTTAGCCATACCCAGTCCCTAGACTGCCATAATTTATTAATTGAAGCAGTGTGATAATTTTTAATATTTAAATTTTGAAATATTAACATTTAATATGCTTTTTATGAACAATTCATTATATTGTCTAATGGCCAACTAAAAATTAGATACTTTGAAGTATAAAGTAATAGCATGTTAAAAAAATATTTATGACTTGAAAATAGAAAATGGAATATTGCCTTGTCTCTCAACCCCAAGTACACATTGTAGTATTACTACATGGGTGGGGATGGAGAAGAACAAGATGGTGGAGGAGTAGGTGGACGTGGAGTACATCTCTCTCCACAGATACATCAGGAATACACCTTCAAACATCAGAAGTGAATGCAGAACACCAGCTGAAAGTGGACAGGAGTACCTGATCAGCAGAAAAGAATATATAGACCCATGCAAAACTCGGTAGGATGAACAGAACAAGGGGGAAGAACAGGAGTTTTAATAGGATTGGACCTGCCCTCAGCAGGTGGGAGAACTGAAGTAGGGGTCCGATCCCCACATCAGGGCAATTGTCTGAGTCAGAGGAGAAACAGTTAAGGCTGAGAGTGGAACAGCTGATCTGTGGCAGCCTAAATGGAATGAGAAACAGACAGTCCTTGCTGCAGCCATGCATACCCCAGATGGCGCAGCAGCTGAGAGCTGAAGTTTAGGGATTGTGGAGCTATCCCCAGGTGAGAACTGCTGTTGACTGCGGAAAAACAGACTGAGGGGATGTGAGGGAGGAGATTGTGGTGAGAAATGCATATGGAGGAAAGCTGGGCAGCCATGGAAGCAAAGCAATACTGCTGAGTCATGCATAGGGAGTGGAGCCATCACCATAGCCTCTCTTCCCCCACACACCAGCACTGGCAGCTGAACAATAGAGAAGCTGGCCTATCAAATGCCTGATGGCACTGAACTACAGAGTAGGACCCTACCCAGGGTGCCCCTTTAAGTGCCTGATGTGCCGATCTACAGAGTAGGACCCCAGCCGGGGGTGGGTGCCGGGGGGGAGGCCCTCTATGTGCCTGATACCTAACAACAGTGAAGTATCACAGGCAAGGAAGCTCTCTAAAGGCCAAAATGGGCAGAACTACAGAGAAAGACTGGCCAGAGTTTCAGAAAATGATTCTGATAGGGCCATAACTCCTGCAGCAGAGGCAGTCCATGTCCCTGCACAGTTGGTGCCACCACGGTCCCCAAAGCCAAGCAGCTGCACCACCTTCACTCTCAACTCTCACTGAGGCAGAGATGCCACAGGCAAAAAAGGTCTTACGTATCTGCGTGTTGGGTGACTTTGGTAGTGTCTGACTCTTTGCAACCCTGTAGACTGTGGCCTGCCAGGCTTCTCTGTCAGGGAGTGGGGTTCTCCTGGCAAGAATACTGGAGCGTATTGGTCAATACTGGTTGCCATACCCTTCTAGAGCACTATATTTTTTGCTGCCCTAGCCGCCAACTCCCCTGAGTACCTGGTGCTGCCAGAACCCCTGTGACCCAAGCAGCTGCATCACCTCTACACATGGGCCTCACCGGGGCAAACCCAAGTCCTCCAGGACAGCCTCAGGAGCAAACCCCAGTGGACGATCCACATGCAGAGGTAGAAATAAAACCATCACTGAAACCCAGGGGCAGTGTGACTAAGGAGGAAGACCCAAAACCCTCCTACCAACTGTATAAGCTGCAGATTAAATCCACACAATTAACTAGGCAGACTTTGTGTCTATGGAATATATAAAAGTCCATTGAGAGTGCCCACAAAAGAAAATGCACTAGTTCTGATAGCTGTGGATATTGGAGGCAAGAACACAGAGGAGTAGGACCAGATTAGGATCTGAGCTGCCCCCACAGCAGGTCCAGAGATCAGCACAGTGTTAGAGAGCATCCTAGGCAGGTGAGGTGGACTGTGACTCCCAGCGATGGAAAGGACACTGACTGCAGTGACTCAAGAAAAACATTATTAGTCTTATGTTTTGACTTGTTCTGTAGATTCTTCTGGATTTTTTTTTTTCTTTTTCCCCCCCTTCTTTCTCCCCTCTGTTGTAGTTGTCAATTTTATTGGCACTATGAAATCTAATTAAGCTTTTGAGTTTTTTTTTTTTTTCTTTTTTTCCTCAGTCACATTTTTTATTGTTGTTGTAAACCTCTGCCTCTACGTTGGGCTTTTGCAGTTCTAAGGAGTATTCCTTTATTATTATTATTATTTTTTCTCTCTCTTTTTAAAATTTTAGCTTTTAATTTTTTTAAACCTATTATTATTTTCTACATTTATTCCTTTGTTTGCTTTTCCTACTCTTCTTTTCCCCTTATAGTTAATTTTTATTATATATAAGTCTTCTTTATCTACCTCTGTTTAACTTTGCATATCTATTCTTTCTTTCTTTTCTTTCCTCTCAACATATTTGTTAGCTTTATTTTCATTGATTTTTTCCCCAGTTGGCCCCTTGTTTAGTTTTGTCTTAGTTTGTGCTTGATTACTTTTGTTCTGGTAGACCTAATTTTTGGTTCCCTCTGTTTGCCGGGTCAATCTATTGTTCTGTAGTTTTGCTGGAATGTTTTGATCTTGCTTATGGGTGTATATGTATATATTCAGTCACACTTTTTATTGTCGTTATAAACCTCTGCCTCTATATTGGGCCTTTGCAGTTCTGTGGAGTTTTCCTTTTTTTCCTTTTTTCTTTCTTCCATTTCTTTTCTTTTCTCTTTTTTATAATTTTAATTTTTTAAAGCCTATTATATTTTTTTCTACATTTACTCACTTGTTTGCCTTTCCTACTGTTCTTTCCCCCTTGCAGTTTATCTTTAATGTATATAAACCTTCTTCATCTACCTCTAAGTTTGCATATCTATTTTTTCTTTTCTTTCTTTTCTTTCCCCTCAACATATTTGTTAGTTTTATTTTCATTGCTTTATTCCCCAATTGGCACTTTGCTTTAGTTCTGTTTTCCAGTTTGTGCTTACATTAGTTTTGTTCTAGCAGATATAATTTTTGGTTTCCTTTGTTTCTGGGTCAATATTGTATTTTATTTTTGTTGGATTATTATGATTTTGCCCATGGGTGTATATATATATGTGTATATTCAGTCACACTTTTTATTGTTGTTATAAACCTCTGCCTCTACATTTGGCCTTTGCAGTTCTGTGGAGTTTTCCTTTTTTTTTTTCTTCTCCCTTCCCTTTTTTTTTTCTTTCCTCTTTTTTATAATTTTAATTTTTAATTTTTTAAAAATTATTATATTTTTCTACATTTATTCCTTTGTTTGCCTTTCTTACTGCTCTTTTCCCCTTTCAGTTAACCTTTAATGTATATAAATCTTCTTCATCTACTTCTATTTAACTTTGCATATCTATTCTTTCTTTCTTTCCTTTCCTCTCAATGTATTTGTTAGTTTTGTTTTCATTGCTTTATTCCTCACTTGGCACCTTACTTTAGTTTTGTTTTCCAGTTTGCAATTTAGTTAGTTTTGTTTTTAACTGGTAAATATAATTTTTGATTTCCCTTGTTCACTGGGTCAATCTATTATACTTTATTTTTGTTGGACTTTTTTGACTTTGGTCACGGGTGTATATGTATATGTGTATATTTAATTATTCTAATTATTATTTGCCTGATTTTGTAACTGTCATTTGTCTGGGATTCATCTTTGGTTTCTCATTTTTGGATATTTGTTTTAATCTCACTTAATGCCATAACAAACGACTTGTGGAATCTTCGTTCCAGACCAGAGATGAAGCCCTAAGCCTTTGTTGGACTGTTTTGACTTTTGTCATGGGTGTATATGTATATTTAATTATTTTAATTATTATTTGCCTAATTTTGTAATTGTCATTTGTCTGGGGTTCATCTTTGGTTTCTCATTTTTGGATATTTGTTTTAATCTCACTTAATGCTGTAACAAATGACTTGTGGAATCTTCGTTCCAGACCAGAGATCAAGCCCTGAGCCTTTGGAACACTGACTCCAAGACCCTATCCTATCAGAGAACTAACCCTAGGGGGTATCAAATAGTGAGAAATCACAGAAAGGAAACCACTTGAATACAAGAACTGGCATCACTTAACCACCAGTAGCACCCAGTGCAAGACACCTCATTTAAACAACAAACAAAACAAAAATACAAAGAAAATCATCAGCAGACAGGATTACCACCTCACTCAACTCTTGCCCATCAAAGGGAAAACAAACCAAAAAACCTCAGCACAAATGTCATCCTATACAAAGCTTACACAAACCACTGGACCAATCTTAGGAGGGCAGAAACCAAAAGGAAGAAAGAATTCAATCCTGAAGCCTGAGAAAAGGAGACCTCAAACACAGTAAGTTAAAAAAAAAATTTTTTTTTTAATGAAAAGGCAGAGAAATACTACACAAATGAAAGAACAAACTAGAACACAGAAGTCCAAATAAATGAAGAGGAACTAGGCAAACTACCTGAAAAATAATTCGAATAATGATAGTAAAGATGATCAAAACCTAGAAAACAAACTGGAGAAAATGCAAGAATGAATTAACAAAGTCCTAGAAGAATTAAAGAATAAACATGCAGAGACAAACAACACAATTACTGAAATTAAAAATACTCTAAAAAAAAATACTCTAGAGGAAATCATAGCAGAATATCTGAAGCAGCAAAACGAATCAGTGAGCTGGAAGATAAAATGGTGGACATAGCTTCTGAAGAGCAGAATAAAGTAAAAAAAAATTAAAAGAACTGAGGATAGTCTCAGAGCCCTCTGGGACAATATCAAACACACTAACATTCAAATTATAGGGGTTAATTCAGACTAGCTGAATGGATACCAAAACAAGACCCAAATATATGCTGTCTACAAGAAACCTACTTCAGACCTAAAGACACATATAGACTGAAAGTGAGAGGATGGAAAAATATATTCCATGCAAATGGAAAGCAAAAGAAACCTGTAGTAGAAATCCTTATATCAGACAAAATAGACCTTAAAATAAAGCATATAAGGAAGGACACTACATAATGATAAAGGGATCAACCCAAGAGGAAAACATAACAATTGTAAATATCTATGCACCCAACATAGACACTAATGAAAGACATCAAAGACAACATAAACAGATGGAGAGATATTTCATGTTCCTGGGTAGGAAGAATCACTGTTGTGAAAATGACTATACTACCAAAAGCAATCTACAGATTCAATGTGATCCCTATCAGATTACCAATGGCATTTTTCACAGAGCTGGAACAAAGATTTCACAATTCATATGGAAATACAAAATACCCTGAATAGCCAAAGCAATCTTGAGAAAGAAAAATGAAGCTGGAGGAATCAACTTTCCTGACTTCAGATTATGCTACAAAACTACAGTCATCAAGACAGTATGGAACTGGCACAAATCCAGAAATATAGACCAAAGAAACAAGATAGAAAGCCCAGAAATAAACCCATGCACCTATGGGTAACATATTTTTCACAAAGGAGGCAGGAATATACAATGGAGCAAAGACAGCCTCTTCAATAAATGGTGCTGGGGAAACTGGACAGCTACATGTAAAAGAATGAAATTAGAACACTTCCTAACACCATACAAAAAGATAAGCTCAAAATGGATTAAAGACCTAAATGTAAGACCAGAAACTATAAAACTCATAGAGGAAAATATAGGCAGAACACTCAGTGACATAAATCAAAGCAAGATCCCCTGTGACCCACCTCCTAGATAATGGAAATAAAGACAAAAGCAAACAACTGGGACCTGATTAAATTTAAAAGCTTTTGCACAGCAAAGGAAACTATAAGCAAGGTGAACAGACAACCCTCAGAAGGGGAGAAAATAATAGCAAATGAAAGAACTGACAAAGGATTAATTTCCAAAATATATAAGCAGCTCATAGAACTCAATGCTAGAAAAACAAACAATCCAATCAAAAAGTGGGGAGAAGACCTAAACAGACATTTCTCCAAAGAAGACATACAGATGGCTAACAAACACATGAAAAGATGCTCAACATCACTTTTTATTAGAGAAATGCAAATCAAAACTACAATGAGATATCACTTCACACCAGTCAGAATAGCCATCATCAAAAAGTCTACAAACAATAAATGCTGGAGAGGGTGTGGATAAAAGGGAATGCTCTTGCACTGTTGGTGGGAATGTAAATTGATACAGCCACTATGGAATACAGTATGGAAATTCCTTAAAAAGCTAGGAATAAAACCACCACCTGACCCAGCAATCCCACTCCTAGGCATACATCCCGAGGAAACCAAAACTGAAAAATACACATGTATCCCATTATTCATTGCAGCACTATTTACAATAGCTAGAACATGGAAGCAACTTAGATGTCCATCGACAAATGAATGGATAAAGAAGTTGTGGTACATATACATAATGGATTATTACTCAGGCATAAAAAAGGGACACATTTGAGTCAGTTCTGATGATGTGGTTGAACCTAGAACCTATTATACAGAATTAAGTGAGTCAGAAAGAGACAGATACATGTCGTATTCTAACGCACATATACAGAATCTAGAAAAATGGTATGGAAGAATTTATTTACAGGGCAGCAATAGAGAAACAGACATAGAGTACATAGTTATGGACATGGGGAGAGTGGAGGAGAGGGTGAAATATATGCAAAGAGTAGCATGGAAACTTACATTGCCATATGTTAAGTAGATAGTTAACAGAAATTTGCTGTATGGCTCAGGGAACTCAAACAGGGGGTCTGTATCAACCTAGAGGGGTGGGATGGGGAAGGAGATGGGGGGGAGGTTCAAATGGGAGGGGATATATGTATACCTATGACTGATTCATGTTGAGGTTTGACAGAAAACAACTAAATTCTGTAAAGCAATTATCCTTCAATTAAAAAAAAAAAGAAAAAAAAATACATGGGTGTGTGCTTGCAGAGTTCAGTTGATAATCTCTGGGGACTGGTGCCCAACATTAACACTTTGTTAAGCCTCCACCAGTGTGTATCCAGGGTTGGCAATCTTAGATTTAGAGAAACACAGCTTAGTTTTGCAGCAATGTTTTCAATGAACTAGATATTTTCCTGCTGATTTTTTTTTCCCTTACTAAGAAATGAGATTGACTTCAGTTGCAAATGAGCTAATTTCAGAGATAGCCCCTCCTCTCAGTAGCCTCAGAATTTAAGTAATTAATTTTTCTCTGCCTCCTATTCTTGATCTGTAAAATAAGATTTTCTTAAGTGAAATATTAAATATTTTCAGCTTTGAATTTCTAGATTTTAAATCCATTAAATGAGAAGCTACTCTTCAATCTGGAACTGATTAATCTGTGTAATTAATTATCTCATCAGTAAGTGAAATTATTTATTGTGGCATTACTATTCTATTAGATAAACTTGTCTTCTGCAGATATATTTTTGTTATGTTAAAAAATATCAAAGAGAAAACTAAAGTAAAAATATTATTATCTAGAAAATTCAGATAAAAATCATTAACATTCACCCAAATTTCCAAAAATAAAACTTTTATTCCCTTTTAAATACCTGCAGTTAGAACTGAACATGGAACAACAGACTGGTTCCAAATAGGAAAAGGAGTATGTCAAGGCTGTATATTGTCACCCTGCTTATTTAACTTATATGCAGAATACATCATGAGAAACGCTGGGCTGGAAGAAGCACAAGCTGGAATCAAGATTACCAGGAGAAATATCAATAACCGCAGATATACAAATGACATCACCCTTATGGCAGAAAGTGACTAAGAATTAAAAAGCCTCTTGATGAAAGTGAAAGAGGAGAGTGAAAAAGTTGGCTTAAAGCTCAACATTCAGAAAACCAAGATCATGGCATCCGGTCCCATCACTTCGTGGGAAATAGATGGGGAAACAGTGAAAACAGTGTCAGACTTTATTTTTGGGGCTCCAAAATCACTGCAGATGGTGACTGCAGCCATGAAATTAAAAGACACTCCTTGGAAGGAACGTTGTGACCCACCTTGATAGCATATTCAAAAGCAGAGACATTACTTTGCCAACAAAGGTCCGTCTAGTCAAGGCTATGGTTTTTCCTGTGGTATTGTATTGATGTGAGAGTTGGACTGTGCAGAAGGCTGAGCGCCGAAGAATTGATGCTTTTGAAGTGTGGTGTTGGAGAAGACTCAAGAGTCCCTTGGACTGCAAGGAGATCCAACCAGTCCATCCTAAAGGAGATCAATCTTGGGTGTTCATTGGAAGGACTGATGTTGAAGCTGAAACTCCAGTACTTTGGCCACCTCATGCGAAGAGTTGACTCATTGGAAAAGACCCTGATTTTGGGAGGGATTGGGGGCAGGAGGAGAAGGGGACGACAGAGGATGAGATGGCTGGATGTCATCACCGACTCGATGCACATGAGTTTGGGTGGACTCTGGGAGTTAATAATGGACAGGTAGCCCTGGCATGCTGAGATTCATGGGGTCACAAAGAGTTGGACACGACTGAGTGACTGAACTGAACTGAACTGCTACTTAAAGTAGAAGACTTGATGGTAACCTTCTCCCATGTCAGAAGCAACAAATGTTCTGATTTATTCTCAGCATATAGTAGGCTGCTTTACTAGAACTTTATATAAATGAAATCGTTTAATATCTATTCTTTGTATTTGTTGTCCTTTGCTCTCAGCATGCTGTTCCTGAGATGCATCCATGTTGTTGCATGGAGTTTGTTCCCTTTTATTGCTGCCCAAGTAAGTAAGTGTTAGTCGCTCAGTCATGCCCAATGCTTTGTGACCCCATGCAGTGCAGCCCACCAGGCTTCTCCGTCCAGGAGATTTTCCAGGCAAGGATACTGGAGTGGGTTGCCATTTCCTTCTCCAGGAGATCTTACCAACCCAGGGATCGAACCCAGGTCTCCTGCACTGCAGGCAGATTCTTTACTGACTGAACTACAAGGGAAGCCCAAATGAAGGTGTATTATTACATCAGTGTTTTCTTAAATCCATTTCCTATTGATGGGCACATAGAATAACAGGAATAATTTTCACTTTTGGACTACTATGAATGCATTTTTTAACACTGGTATACATGTATATTTCTTGAATGCTTTGTTTGGAAAAATGTCAGTAAATTGAACTTCTGAGCCATAAGGTAAGATTATTTTAGTTTTATAAGAAGCTACTAGACATTTGCCAAATGGGTATATAATTTTAGATTCCCATCAATAACATAAGTTATTTATGTACAACTGCACATCACTCAGTGTGATTTTAATAGCTTGCTTCTTATTTTATGCTGTTATATATTTCAGTTCTACAGATGTCAAAAGCTCATTGAGCTTATGACAATACATTGTTGTTCTTTTTGATTTAAACAATTTTCTTTCAAAGAAATATTTAAAAGGGAGAGAAAGCTGTTACATATTTGCTCACATAATTGCCATTTCTGGAAATCTTCATTCCTTTGTGCAAGTTTCCATCTGGGATCATTTGCCTTCATCCCAAGGAGATTTTAACATATAATAGAGGTTTGATGGTGAAAAATCCTCTTTTTGTTTGTCTGAAAAGGTCTTAGTTCACATTCATTTGTGAAGGGTATTTTTATTGGACATAGAATTTTTTTCCCTTAGTTTGCAAGTTTCTGCTAAGAAGCCTGACATCATTCTTATATTTGTTTCTCTGCCTAATTTATCTCTTTTGTCTAAATGATTTTCCAATATTTTTGTAATTGTTTTTCTGTAGTTTGATTATGATATTATGATCTGCTTTGGTTTGGTTTTCTTTTTATTTATCCTATTTGTGGCTTTATAATTTACCTGGATTCTTAGTTCATGAGTTTCATCAGTGTTGACAAAATTTTTAGCATCATTTTTCCAAATATTTTTCTCTCTTTCATGGAAATCTAAATACTCGTATATTTAACCACTTGATTCTGTCCCATAGGGTTTTGTTTATTTGTTCTCAGTTTTTAAAAGCTTCCCTATGTATTAGTAACAACCTGCCAGAACTCTGATCTCTGGATCCTTAAGTTGGTAGCAGCCTTCCTCCTCTTAGTGTTCAACCCCTTACCTGGTAAACTTTGCTGGCAGTTCCCTCCAGGTGGAAAGCTTTGGGAAACCATTGGCTTTATCATTATGTTTCCCCCACTCTCAGAGGTTATGGCCCTTCATTGAATGTTGGAAAACAGTTGTTTCATATATTTGGTCCTGTTTTCTGGTATTTACAACATGAGGGTACATCCTGTTAACCATATCAGAAGTGAAAATCTATTTTAGTTTATATAGTTTGAAATCATATCAAATGTATTTTAGAAAAAAAGAAGATAAAATATTATAAAAGTTATTTAGTGATTTGCAAGATAATAGAAAAATATAGTTTGATTTCTGCCCTCAGCTTTTTGTACACAATTCTTAAAGCCCTTGTAATTAGCTATGGGATAAGAGTAGTAGGAGCATCATTTGTCCTAATATTTGGTCTTTGACATGGAGTTCCTAAATCCCTTAAAATTTCCTGTGTGATAGCAGTGTCATTGTTCTAATGATGTGACTCTTGGTGGGCTCCTGAATAGAGGCTGATCACCAGAGAAACCAAGCCATAAATAGAGCCCTGGAATTGCCATCCTCCCGCCCACCCTTCTCCAGAGCTGGAAATGGGGTTATCAATTAATCCAGCCTACTTGATCAAGCTTTCATACAAATTTCAATAGTATAGGATTTGGGGAGCTTCCAAGTTGGAGTACACATACATGTACCAGAAAGTGGGTGCACCCAGCTACACTGGGGCAGAAGCTCTTGTGCTTGGGACTCTCCCAGATCTCACCCTTTGTGTCTCTTTGTCTGGATATTTATCTGTATTCTTTATCATAATAGCTTGCTTCTTTATCATATCCATTATTATATAATAAGCTGCTAGCATAAGTAAATTTTCCTAAGTTCCACGAGCTGTTTAGCAAATAAATCTGAAAGGGAAGAGTTCCTAGAAACCTCTGATTTATAGACCCGTTAGACAGCTGTGGGTAAGCTTGGGAGCTACTACTTGTGACTGGCTTTTTAAGTGAAGGCAGTCTTGTGGGACTGAGCCCTTAACCTGTGAAACCTGAAACTATCTCCAAGAAGACAGTGTCAGAATTGAGTTACAGTTGAGAACATCCAGCTAATGTCACCGAGAATGGCTTGGTGTGGGAAAATCCCTTAAACATCTAGTATCAGAAATGTTGTGAGTGTGTAGTAGTGTGAAAGTAAAGGAGGAACACAGGAAACTAAGCTTCCCCTACTCACCGTCACACTGTCCTCTGTGTTTATAACTCACATGTGACTAAATGTAAATTTACGTTAAGGTTAAGGACTTCTCAGATGAAAAAACAGCCTTCAGCTTTGTTCAAAAAGATGGGAGGATTCCCGAATTGACAATTATAATTTAAAATTCTGAGTAGCATCTGAAATAGGCATAGAAGACCTCTTCCATAAGACATATCAAGCATGAATTAAAAAATTAGATGAAAATATAAAATGGGAAACATATTCAGCCATTTAAAGTGGGTGAAAGAAGTTGATTGAACTGCAAGACAATAGTGTTAATCTAATAAATTCAATTATAATAATACTACTAATAAAGAAATTGATACAAAATTATTTCCCCACTGAGCCATTGGGGAAGCTCACAATAATAAAGAAATTGATATATACTTGCATACTGTTTGTAGATTATAAAAAAAGTTTTACATTCATAGCCTCATTTTATTCAAATAATCTATGAGGGAGGTAAGGCAAAATTATCTTCAATTTCAGGATAAAATTTGTGATAATTAATGTCAGACTTTGGCATACAAGAGAAAACACATATACTTTGCTTTAGACAACTGTATTCATGTTTATGCTACAGCAGTTTCTGCATATATATGTCAATTTCACTATCTGAAAAAATTGAAATTAAAACAGCTATAAAGCAAGAAATTTTTATACAACTGTTTTAACTTGACATTTTGACTGGGTCCAAGATAAAATTTATTATGGATGAAAAGCTAAATGAAGAAATACATCTTGCAGGCATAACAGATACTTGAAAACATTTATTTGGGTAAAATTAGATTTCATAAAACAAATAAGCCCAGAACAACATGGGAGCTTAAAATACAGGCTGTGATGAAAGTATATTGAAAAATTCAGTTGTCTTTTAAAAATTTTAGATTTGTAAAAATTTACAAGAGAAAAAATAGACTTAAGAGAAATAGTAGCCAGACTAATTTAAAATAGGAGTTATGGTAGGTAAAATCAGTGTGAACCAAAATTGATTTACAATCATAGGCATGATTGTGGTATTTCTAATTAGAATAGTAAAAATAAACAATAAATTGTGATTTATTTTTGCTGTATTGAATATAGTTCACTAATTAATTTAGCATATCACTGTTTGCTCTGGACAATTGTTTCTAAATTGTCACTTAATTGTCATTATTTTTTTTCTATTAATAAGTATAAAGTAAAAAAAAAAAAACCTTCTGCTTCACCACAGTAGGTCAAAAGTTTTATACCCTAAAACCTTCTATATGGGAGTATTATGAATAAATAAGTATAATATCTATAAAGTATATTATGTGTACTTTAGTGTTTGGGAAAAGAAGCAAAAATAAATGTGATTTACAGATTAAAATATCTAGTATATGTCTGACTTAACTGTGTCCATTCAGCTTGTGAACAAATTGATTCACATGTTCAAGTTTTCCCCACAATAAAATGGGAATAATTTTAATAGTGATTTTGCAAGAAAGAGTGCAGTAGATAGTGCATATATACATATTTTTTAATTGAAGTATAGTTGATTTAAAATGTGTTATTTCTTGGAGAAGGAAATGGCAACCCACTCCGGTAGTCTTGCCTGGAGGATCCCATGGACGGAGGAGCCTCCACGGGGTTGCAAAGAGTCGGACATGACTGCTGTTATTTCTCAGTTCATTTCAGTTGCTCAGTTGTGTCCGGCTCTTTCTGACCCCATGAATCACAGCATGCCAGGTCTCCCTGTCCATCACCAACTCCCAGAGTTCACTCAAATTCATGTCCATCAAGTTGGTGATGCCATCCAGCCATCTCATCCTCTGTTGGCCCCTTTTCCTCCTGTCCCCAATCCCTCCCAACATTAGGGTCTTTTCCAATGAATCAACTCTTAGCATTAAGTGGCCAAAGTATTGGAGTTTCAGCTTCAGCATCAGTCATTCCAATGAAACCCAGGACTGATTTCCTTTAGGATGGATTGGTTGGATCTCCTTGCGGTCTAAGGGACTCACAAGGGTCTTTTCCAATACCACAGTTCAAAAGCATCAATTCTTTGGTGCTCAGCTTTCTTCACAGTCCAACTCTCACATCCATACATGACCACTGGAAAAACCATAGCCTTGACTAGATGAACCTTTGTTGACAAAGTAGTATCTCTGCTTTTCAATATACTATCTAGGTTGATCATAACTTTCCTTCCAAGGAGTAAGCATCTTTTAATTTCGTGGCTGAAATCACCATCTGCAGTGATTTTGGAGCCCCCAAAAGTAAAGTCTGACACTGTTTCCACTGTTTCCCCATCTATTCCCCATGAAGTGATGGGACCAGATGCCATGATCTTCCTTTTCTGAATGTTGAGCTTTAAGCCAACTTTTTCACTCTCCTCTTTCACTTTCATCAAGAGGCTCTTTAATTCTTAGTCACTTTCTGCCATAAGGGTGATGTCGTTTGTATATCTGAGGTTATTGATATTTCTCCTGGTAATCTTGATTCCAGCTTGTGCTTCTTCCAGCCCAGCGTTTCTCATGATGTATTCTGCATATAAGTTAAATAAGCAGGATGACAATATACAGCCTTGACATACTCCTTTTCCTATTTGGAACCAGTCTGTTGTTCCATGTCCAGTTTTAACTGTTGCTTCCTGACCTGCATATAGGTATCTCAAAAGACAGGTCAGGTGGTCTGGTATTCCCATCTCTTTCAGAATTTTTCACAGTTTATTGTGATCCACACAGTCAAAGGCTTTGGCATAGTCAATAAAGCAGAAATAGATGTTTTTCTGGAACTCTCTTGCTTTTTCCATGATCCAGTGGATGTTGGCAATTTGATCTCTGGTTCCTCTGCCAAACTCCTTATTGCCAGATTCAGACTTAAATTGAAGAAAGTGAGGAAAACCACTAGACAATACAGGTATGACCTAAATCAAATCCCTTGTGATTATACAGTGGAAGTGAGAAATAGATTTAAGGGACTAGATCTGATAGACAGAGTGCCTGATGAACTATGGACAGAGGTTCGTGACATTATGCAGGATGTTATTTCTAGAGTATGTCAAAGTGATTCAGTTATATATATATTATTTTCCATTATGATTTATTACACAACATTGAATATATTTCCAGTGCTATAGTAGTACCTTGTTGTTTATCTAGTTTGTATATAGTGATTTCTATTTGGTAATCCTCAAGCTCCAAATTTATCCTTCCTTCCTTCTTTTCCCCTTTGGGAGCCATAAATTTGTTTTCTATATGAGTCTGTTTCTGTTTTGTAAGTAAGTTCATTTGTATCATATTTTAGATTCCACATATGTAATATCATATGATACCTGTCTGTTTTTTACTTTCTTTACTTACTATGACAGTCTCTAGGTCAATACAGTTCAGTTCCATTGCTCTTTGTGACCCCATGGACTGTAGCATGTGAGGCTTCCCTGTCCATTACCAACTCCTGGAGCTTGCTCAGACTCATGTTCATCAAGTGGGTGATGCCATCCAACCATCTCATCCTTTGTTGTCCCCTTCTCCCCCTGCTTTCAATCTTTCCCATCATCAGTGTCTTTTCCATTGAGTCAGTTCTTTGCATCAGGTGGCCAAAGTATTGGAGCTTCATCTTCAGCATCAGTCCTTCCAATGAATATTCATGACTGATTTTATTAGGATTTAGACAGGACTCCTTGCAGTCCAAGGGACTCTCAAGAGTCTTCCCCAGCTCCACAGTTCAAAAGCATCAATTCTTCAGCACTCAGCTTTCTTTGTAGTACAAATCTTGATTCCATACATAGCTACAGGAAAACCAAAGGCTTGATTAGATGGACCTTTGTTGGCAAAGTAACATCTCTGCTTTTTAATAAGCTGTCTAGATTCATCATAGCTTTTCTTTCAAGGAACAAGCATCTTTTAATTTCATGGCCACAATCATCATCTGCAGTGATTTTGGGACCCCCAAAAATAAAGTCTCTCACTGTTTCCATTGTTTCCCATCTATTTGCCATAAAGTGAAGGAATTGGATGCCATGATCTTAGTTTTCTGAATGTTGAGTTTTAACCCAGCTTTTTCATTCTCCTCTTTAACTTTCATCAAGAGGCTTTTTAGTTCTTCTTCACTTTCTGCCATAAGGGTGGTGTCATCAGCATATCTGAGGTTATCGATGTTTCTCCTGGCAATCTTGATTCCATCTTGTGTTTCCTCCAGCCTGGCATTTCGCATGATGTACTCTGCATATAAGTTAAATAAGCAGGTGACAATGTACAGCCTTGATGTACTCCTTTTCCTATTTGGAACCAGTCTGTTGTTCCATGTCCATTTCTAACTGTTGCGTCTTGACCTGCATACAGATTTCTCAGGAGGCAGGTCAGGAGGTCTGGTATTCCCATCTCTTGAATTTTTTACACTTTGTTGTGATCCACATGGTCAAAGGTTTTGGCGTAGTCAATAAAGCAGAAGTAGCTGCTTTTCTGGAACTCTCTTGCTTTTTTGATGATCCAACAGGTGTTGGCAATTTGATCTCTGGTTCCTCTGCCTTTTCTAAATCCAGCTGGAACATCTGGAAATTCATAGTTCATGTACTGTTGAAGCCTGGCTTGGAGATTGAACATTACTTTGCTAATGTTTCATTACTACTACACCCTGTAGGGGAAACAATGGAAACAGTGAGAAACTTTATTTTGGGGGTTCAAAACTCACTGCATATGGTGACTGCACCTATGAAATTAAAAGACACTTGCTCCTTGGAAGCGAAGTTATGACCAACCTTGACAGTATATTAAAAGGCAGAGACATTACTTTGCCAACAAATATCCACCTAGTCAAAGCTATGGTTTTTCTAGTAGTCATGTATGGATGTGAGACTTTTGCTATGAAGAAAGCTGAGTGCCAAAAAATTGATGTTTTTGCACTGTGGTGTTGGAGAAGACTCTTCAGAGTCCTTTGGAGTGCAAGGAAATCCAATCAGTCCATCCTAAAGGAGATCAGTGCTGAATATTCTTTGGAAGGACTGATGCTGGAGCTGAAACTCCAACACTTTGGCCACCTGATGTGAAGAACTGACTCATTTGAAAAGACCCTGATGCTGGGAAAGATTGAAGGCAGGAGGAGAAGGGGATGACAGAGGATGAAATGGTTGGATGGGATCACCATCTCGATGGATATGAGTTTGAGTAAGCTCCAGGAGTTGGTGATGGACAGGGAAGCTTGGTGTGCTGCAGTCCATGGGGTCACAAAGAGTCTGGCATAACTGAGTGACTGCACTGAACTGAACTTGAACATTCTTTGGCATTGCCTTTGGAAACTGACCTTTTTCTGTCCTGTGGCCACTGCTGAGTTTTCCAAATTTGCTGGCATATTGAGTGTAGCACTTTCACAGCATCATCTTTTAGAATTTGATATAGGTCAACCGGAATCCCATCACCTCCACTAGCTTTGTTCATATTGATGCTTCCTAAGGTCCATTTGATTTTGTATTTCAGGATGTCTGGCTCTAGATGAGTGATCACACCATCGTGGTTATCTGGATCATGAAGATTTTTTTTTGTATTGTTCTTCTGTGTGTTTTTGCCACCTCTTCTTAATATCTTCCGCTTCTTTTATGTCCATACCATTTCTGTCCTTTATAGTGCCCATCTTTGCATGAAATGTTCCCTTGATATCTAATTTTCTTGAAGAAATCTCTAGTCTTTCCCATTCTATTGTTTTCCTCTATTTCTTTGCATTGATCACTGATGAAGGCTTTTTTTAAAATCTCTCCTTGCTATTCTTTTGAACTCTGCATTCAAATGTGTATATCTTTCTTTTTCTCCTTTGCCTTTAGCCTCTCTTCTTTTCTCAGCTATGTGTAAGGCCTCTTCAGACAACCATCCTGCACTTCTTTTTCTTGGGGATGGTCTTGATCACTGGCTCCTGTACAATGTCACGAACAGTGTGGGTCCATCCATGTTGCTGCAAATGGCATTATTTCATTCTTTTTTATGGTTGTGTGGTATTCCATTATGTATATATAACATATTCTTTATTGGTTCATCTGTCTGTGTACATTTGTATTATTTAGTATCATTTAAAATTCACATCATTATTACTATTATTGTGTTATTGTTTGAGAAATCACAACTGTACAATGATCTTGATCACGATTAAACCACTCACAAATCAGTTCCTGGTAATGGTGACTAAAATGTATGTATGTTTTTGTACCAAAATGATAGCTATGTTAACTTCTGTAACTTTACTGTGATCCTCTTTTTTGGTAGAAGAAATATAATTTTGTTCTTAGGAGTGGCTTGCCTATTCTTGGTCATTTTATTGCCATAGAATTATTAGAATCAGCTTGAAAAACTGCAAATACACAGACACACAAACTCTCAGAGTTTCTAGATTTGTATTGAGACTTCTAGATTAATATAGGAAGAATGGATATCTTTAAAAATACTA
This sequence comes from Bos javanicus, assembly GCF_032452875.1. NCBI lineage: Eukaryota > Metazoa > Chordata > Mammalia > Artiodactyla > Bovidae > Bos > Bos javanicus. The sequence continues at coordinate 91,003,706 of NC_083868.1, forward strand.
ATTTTTCTATACCACAAATCCAGTATATTTAGGTGTTCTTTATTTTCTCTCCATAAAAATTTCTCATTTTCTCTTGAGAACTCATATATGCTTTTTGTTGGATTCATTCTAAGATATTTATACTTTGATATTTTATGCTATTATAAGTGACATTTTTAAAAGATGTTTTCATTGATTGATATTATACCATGATATGATTATAAACATATCTTTATATCAGGCACACTTGCTAATTCCTTCTTTGTAATAATTTATGGGTAGATTCCTCTGTATTTTCTACACAAAGGATCATGTCAGCTAGAAAATAAGTTAGGTTTTTTCTTCCTTTCCAGTTCTCAAATGTATTATTTATTTTTGTAGGTTTAGTGAACTGACCAGGCATTTAGGAAACCACTGAATATAAAAGGAAGTGGCAAATATCATTGTCTTGTGCCCAGTCTGAAACCACTGAATATAAAAGGAAGTGGCAAATATCATTGTCTTGTGCCCAGTCTGAAACCACTGAATATAAAAGGAAGGGGCAAACATCATTGTCTTGTGCCCAGTCTGAAGAGTACATTTTCAGTATTTTACTTAGTTTGCTACTTGATAGAATAAGACAAAGCATATGGTCAATATTATAATGAGAAATAATTACATTAAATGTTAGAGCTATAGCTGTAGCCTTCATCTTATTAAGGAAATTCCTGTCTTTTCCTAGATTGCTAGTATCAAATACTGTTTCTCATTATAATATTGAACATATGCTTTGTCTTCTATTAAGTGGCAAACTAACTGGAATAATTTATATTTGAGGTTAACCTAATAGTGTATTGAATAAACTCATCTTTGTTTAGAATATTTAGTTTACTGTAGATTTTGTTTCTTAATATTTTGTTTAGAATTTTTACATCTACTTTCATTAATGAGTTTGGGTTATACATTTCTTTCTTGTAGCATCCTTGTTAACTTTTGAATCAAGGTTATATTAGCCACAACAAAATGAGATTGAAAATGTATTATCATTGTCTAATATACTGAAATTTTGTGTAAAATTGGAACTGTTTCTCTATTTCTTTGTAGAATTTGCCAGTGAGGCCATGGGGGCCCAGAGTTTTCTTTGTAGGAAAGTTTGAAATTGTAAGTTTAATTTCTTTTATAGACAGTGGACTATTTGGATTTACTAATTCTTTCTTGCACATATTTTTAATATTATGCTTTTCTAAATTTATTCATGTCATCTAAATTTGAAAAATTATAATTTTTCAAGGTAACTTACTACCTTTTTACTACCTGTTTGATTTTAGAGACAACTACTTTTTCACTTATTGTCACTCAGTTGTGTGCAACTATTTGTGATCTTATGCTCTGCCAGGCTCCTCAGTCCATGGGATTCTCCTGGCAAGAATACTGGAGTAGGTTGCCATTTCCTTCTCCAGACTTTTTCATTTATGTTATAGATTATTTATGCCTTCAACCACCCTCCTATCCTTTTAAAAATCATTCTGTCAGATTTTTAGTATTTTTTTTTAGCCTTCTCAAAGTATTAACAATTTAATGTATTATCTCAATTATTTCTTTTCAGTTTATTATTTTCAGATATTTCTGTATTATCTCTTCTTTTGCCTTTTAGAGCAGATTTTGCTGTTCCAACTTCTTGAGACAAATGCTTAGCTTCTGTTAATAAATAACCTTCCTTATTTCCTATTACTCACCTTTAACTCTATAAATTTTCCTCTATTAATGTTTTGACTATATTCTCAGATTTTTACATATAATATTTTTGTTATCAATCAGTTCAAAACAGTTTTAATCTCTATTATTTCTTCATTTAGTCAAATTTAAATAGGACTTAGAAAATATCAGAGCTTTTCTAGTTGTCATTTGTTATAGCTGTCCAGTTAAATTACTTTGTTGTCAGAGAACATATTCTGCATTTTATCAGTTCTTTAAAAATTGTAGTTTTTCTTTTTAATGAATGAAAACATTGTAAATTTTGTAAACATTACTTTCTTCCTTGACAGTAGAGCATGTCCTTAACTTGCAATGTGTCATGTTCCTACATAAACTTATTATTTCAATGTTTTCAGTTGTTTATTTTAACATGAAAGCATATTTTTATGATAATATTTTCAAAAACAAAAAAGGGGGGAAAAGGAGCATCATTTTACATTTTTGTAAAACTCTTTCATGTCTCTTTGAATTTAAAGTCTCATGTCTGTTTCTATATTCAATCTGTTGCAATATGTTGTTTTAGTTAAAGTGTTTGAAGAAAATCTGGAGTCATACAGATACGCAGTTGGAAAAAAGAGGAAGTTGTGGCTACACTGAAAAGTCTTAGAACTACCATGGATTGTCAGACCACATTTTGAGAAACCTTGACCTAGTTCAATTATTTTGGTGGATATTGTAAAACAATGATTTTCTAATTGTTTTATTTTTTTCAGTGTTGAAGAACCCTTTGTATTTTCTTTTAATGTCTGATTTCTTTCATTTTGGATTGTCCATATCTGTTTCAACACTAGAATCTTCTGTCATGTCTAGTCACTCTTGTTTTTAACCTAGTTTAATCCTTTTTAGGTTATTATTTTTTTCAAATTATTTCTTGAGCTCATTTAGTGCTCTTTCATGTTTTTCTCATTTCTAACTTTTTTTTCCAAACTTGATTTATTTTATTCCACCATTGGTTCTATTTCTCCCCATAATCTCAGTTTACTTTGGCTTCTCTGATGGCTAAGAGTCCATCCACCAATGGAGGAAACATGGATTCCACCCCTGGTCAGGAGTATCACCTGGGGAAGGGAATGGTTACCCACTCCACTATTCTTGCAGGAAGAATTCCATGGACAGAGGAACCGATGGGCTACAGTCCATGAGGTCCCCCAAAGAGTCAGACATGACTGATTGCCTAGTACTGATTGATTCACTTTCACATGCTAAACCCTAACTTAGGAATGTCCATTGTGTTACAACCTAACACTGATAAATTGGTCTTTTGTTTATTTTTGACTCCAGAATTTCTGACACCTGTTTTCTCTCATTCTTTCCTCAGGTAACATCAGAATTTGCCTTTCTTATACCCCCAGTTTGTTCTATTTTTAATTTAATTTGTGTCTTACTTCCAGTTGATTCATCCCAGTGTGGCTTACTCTTTTCATTGAATATTTCAGTAGCTATCCTGTCCAAGATCACGAGTCATGCTCAGTCCTTCCCAAAGACCCAATGAATTCACCTATTAATTTTAACTGTTGCTCTGAGATCCACCTGTCAGGTTCTTTACTCCAAGTGGGGTGATCTTGTCTGTAATGGGAAGTACTTCTTGGCTGGGTTTCCCAGCCCTTAGGTTACTCGCTCTTGTCTCCATTTGCTCACACGTGGCCGCTGTGCTGCTGGTTTGATTCAGTATCATCACACACTCAGGATAGAGCTGTAGATTCACCTGGTCTTACTTGGACATATTATTTTCAGCTTCTTGTTCTACTATCTTAGTTTCTACATCCTTTTTTTTAAAAGAAGGTTTGAAGAGGTCTTTAAAACTATGCTGTTGTTAACATCTTTAAATTTATCAGAAGGTGATAGTTTTGGTAATTTTCAAATATGGGCATGTCTTAGGGAGTTTCCTTCACTTCCTTTTCTTTATCTCTTCACTGATCTCTCCTTATCCTCCTCTTTAAAAAAAAACAAAAACAACTTTTATTATAGTATAGTTGTTTTACAATATTTGTGTTAGTTTCTGCTGTACAGAAATATGAATCATCTATGCATATACATCCTCTTTATTTATCTCCTCTTTATTGGATTTTCTTTCCACCTAGGTCACCACAGAGCACTGAGTAGAATTCTCTCTGCTATACAGTCGGTTCCCGTTAGTTATCTATTTTATACAAAGTATCAGTAGGGTATATATGTCAATCCCAATCTTCCAATTCATCCCACTCCAACTTCCCCACTTTGGCATCCATACGTTTGTTCTCAACAGCTGTGTCTCTGTTTCTGCTTTGCAAGTAGGTTCATCTATACCACTTTTTATAGATTCCACATATACCCATTAACATATGATATTTGGTTTTCTCTTTCTGGCTTACTTCAGTCTGTATGAGTGTCTAGGTCCAACCACATCTCTGCAAATTTGTTCCTTTTTATGGATGAGTAATATTCCATTGTACATATGTGTCACATTTTCTGCATCCATTCCTCTGTTGATAGACATTTGGGTTAATTCCATGTCCTCACTATTGTAAATAGGGCTGCAGTAAACATTGGGAATTATGGTTTTCTCTGGATATATGCCCAGTAATGGGACTGCTGAATCATATCATTTTCCATAAAGGCCGTGTCAACTGACATCCCCATCAACAATGTAGGAGGGTTCCCTTTTCTCTACAACCTCTCCAGAATTTATTGTTTGTAAAATTAGGCTTACTCTTGCTCACAGCTTTTTTTTTTTTTTTTTTCATTTAGGTAAGACCCTCTTGTCCATCACAGCTATTCTAACACTTATCTCCCCATTCTTTCCAGCTTGTCTCCATGGTATTTATTTATTTATTTGCTTAGCTAATCTATACATTTAATTTGGATGACTTTTTTTCCCCATTCACTTCATTGTCTTGTTTAATTTCCTAGAAGAAATGTATATAGTCATACTTTTGATGACTCAGGCTTCTAAAATTTAGAGGCAGAATCCAGCACTTACTTGGCATCATTCTTTCACCTCCTTCTTTCACTGTGGGTGACTGGAAATTGTCTGGTATTTCATTCTGCCACTTAGCATTGAAACCTCTCTGACTGCATTTACAAAATAATTTGAAATTCTCAATTGGTAAGTAACTAATATGAATTGTCCTTACTCACACAAAACATTGGAAGCTGGAGCTCTTGAAGAGATGGACAGGCGTGGATTTCATTAGCATAGCCTGATCGCCCCCTTTCCTGGTTTACATCTGCCTGTCAAAAACCTGGACAGGTCTCCAATTTAGTCTCCTCAAGGGAAACAAGTATTTCATCATATGATTTATATCAATGTTCAGAAGCATTTACCTGATCAAGTTCTACATGTAAGTCTTATTTATGATTTTCTAAAAGAGGAGACCTCTGTGAAATAAGCATTCAGTCTATAAAATATGCAAACATCATCCCATTTTTAGACATTTGAAATATATTAAATATGCTTTGTGTATGAAACACAAATATATGTGTAATATGTGATTTTCTAAAATAAAATTAAAGTCTCCTTTGTATTCACAATGCTATTCAAATTATTAAAAAAAAATTACTGAGAGCCTTGAGATCCAATGTTACCCTACAGAACCATGTTCCCCAGTCTCTCTTTAGAGATGGTCACATACTCTAAAATTCAGCATTTGTAAACTAGGTATGTTCCCTACAGAAAATATTATATGTATAAAGGGAGAATGGAGGATAAAAATTTTATATTGAATAGATAATTCAAGATGCTTTTCCAAAGTGCTTTAAAAACTCTATGTTGTTGCCAACAATGTATAGGACTTCTTTTTCTATATATCTTTGCTTGTACTTAGTATTTTCTTATAATTTTTTTTCTTCATTGTTAAGTTAGCATTTTACTAATTACTAATGAGTATGTGATTAGATTGACTAGTTTCCTATGATTATGGTTTCAGTGTGTCTGCCCTCTGATGCCCTCTTGCAACACCTCTGTCTTGGGTTTCTTTTACCTTGGACATGGGGTATCTCTTTACGGCTGCTCCAGCAAAGTGCAGCCGCTGCTCCTTACCTTGGGCGAGGGGTATCTTCTCACCACCGCCCCTCCTGACCTTGAACGTAGCCTTGTCTAACTCATTGAAACTAAGGCATGCCCTGTGGGGCACCCAAGACAGGTGGGTCATGGTGGAAAGGCCTGACAGAATGTGGTCCACTGGAGAAGGGAATGGCAAACCAGTTCAGTATTCTTGCCTTGGGAACCCCATGAACAGTATGAAAAGGCAAAATGATAGGATACTGAAAGAGGAACTCCCCAGGTCGGTAGGTGCCCAATATGCTACTGGAGATCAGTGGAGAAATAACTCCAGAAAGAATGAAGGGATGGAGTCCAACCAAAAACAATACCCAGTTGTGGCTGAAACTCCAGTACTTTGGCCACCTCATGAGAAGAGTTGACTCATTGGAAAAGACTCTGATGCTGGGAGGGATTGGGGGCAGGAGGAAAAGGGAACAACAGAGGATGAGATAGCTAGATGGCATCACCGACTCGATGGATGTGAGTTTGAGTGAACTCCAGGAGTTGTTGATGGACAGGGAGGCCTGGTGTGCTGCAATTCATGGGGTCACAAAGAGTCGGACATGACTGAGTGACTGAACTGAACTGAATGACTATGTACTTTTTCCTGTGATGGTTGGCCATTGGTTTTAATGAGCCAGCTAGAAGAAAATCATCAGCTTTAAGGCACACAGTGGTAGAGCTGGGTAACACTGGGGGCTCCTGGTGGGCCTTACAAGGAGCAAAGCAGTCCACTCACGTACTGCATTCCCCTGGGGTCCTCCTCCCTCCCCATAGTACAATTTTGAATTCACTACAGCTTTCATTTTATATGCAAACTTTCTTGGGCTTTCTTCCTTTGTTCTATTCTGACATCTTACTAGAGTGATTGCTATTTCCAACCTAAGGGTGCTCTAATCTCCTTTATCCTTTTATGGTTCGGACTGTTTCAATCACTACCCCATAACAAGTTAGAAGTTTTATTTTAAATGTGCTATAATGAATAGATATATCACACATATTTCTAGACCAAAACCTGAGGAGTTTCTTCTGAGTACCATTCTTCGTTTCTGCCAAAAGTTCCAGTCTGTGTATATTTATTTTCCAATATAGGTCATATTATCTGAGCCATCAGATACCAAAAGCTTAGTAGGATTGCCTGTGCTCTGGAACTCTGGAAAATTTGAAGCATGCTTCTGAACAGGCATCTGCCCATTCAGATTCAGATTCTTTTTGGTGACTTTGTTAATTGGGCCAAAAGATCTCTAGATAAGGAATATGCTTTCACCAAAACCCCTCAAACCTATCTGTCTCTCAGCTTCTTGATTCCCACCTTGGTCTCTGAGAAACAGTAGCTTATTTCTCACAACTTAATAAATGGTTCTTAATACTCCAGTTCATGCAGTCCTCTGGGTTTTCAAATACAGTTGCATCCTGAAACTTACTGGCTGTATTAGCTACATAAGGATGGCTGGTCATTAGTCCTTTTGTGTGTCTTTCCCCAAGTCAGCTATCATGGCATCAATGATGCAGTGCCCTCACTTGCTCTTAATTTTTATCAGTCCAATTTTGCCTTACTAGGTAGTGGCAAAATAAGTAGACAGCATCAAGTAGCAGAAGAAATAAATTAACCCTAAAGATGGACACCCTATTTGAACACCAACTATACCAAATAAGGCATACTATTGCAAATAAGTACGTGGAAAGATGCTCAACATCATTAGTTTTTACAAGAGTGCAGATTAAAACCACTATAAAATACTACCACATTCCTATTTAACTGGTTAAAAAATAAAATTGTGATCATTTCTATTCTGATGAGAAAATGAAGTAAGTAGAACTTTCATACACTATGAGTTGGAATGAAAAATAATGCAACCACTTTGTTGGTGAGTTTAGCATGTTCTTTAAAAATACATATTCTACTATTGTTGTTCTTTAGTCAGTCACTAAGTCGTGTCTGACTCTTTGTGACCCCATGGACTGCAGCATTCCAGTCTCCCCCGTCCTTCACTATCTCGCAGAGTTTGTTCAGATTCATGTCCATTGAGTCAGTGATGCTATCTAACCATCTCATTCTCTGCTGCCTCTTTCTCCTTTTGCCTTTAATCTTTCCCAGAATCAGGGCCTTTTCCAATGAGTTAGCCCTTCACATCAGATAGCCAAAGTATTGGTGCTTCAATTTCAGTATCAGTCCTTCCAATGAATATTCAGGGTTGATTTCCTTTAGGATTGACTGATTTAATCTCCCTGCAGTCCAAGTGACTCTCATGAGTCTTCTCCAACACCACAATTCAAAAGCATCAATTCTTCAGTGCTCAGCCTTCCTTATGGTCCAACTTTGACATGCGTACATGAATATTAAAAAAACCATAGCTTTGACTATAGGGACCTTTGCCGGCAAAGTGATATCTCTGCTTTTTAATACACTGTCTAGGTTGGTCATAGCTTTCTTTCCAAGGAGCAAGCATCTCTTAATTTAATGGCTGCAGTCACTGTCCACATTGACTTTGGAGCCCAAGAAAATAAAATCTGTTACTGCAACTGTATAATGAAATATAACAAAAAATATTTTTAATGAACTTTTGATAGATACTTTAATATGAGTTTCAAAATAATTATGTTGAGTGAATGTAGCCAACCATACAAAAAGTATTTTGTATGATTTCATTCATATAAAATTCTAGAAAATGCAAACTAATCTATAATGGATGGAAGGTCATTGGTTGCTGCTTTTGTGGGTGCAGGGAGAAATGGAAGAGAGGAATTCCCAATGAGGAAACTTTGCAAAGTGATGGCTATTTTCACTCCCTTGATTATAGCAACTATCTTCCATTTGTATACATATGTGGTATTTATAAAATTGTACACTATAAACAAGCACAGTTTATTGTATCTCAGTTATACTCAACAAACTTGTTTTTAAAACATTCCATAGCAACCATTCTTTAGTCAGAACATCAATGTCTAATTTCTCTGCTGGAACTGTAATTTCTCTCCTGTATAACTCAATCTGTGGTATCAAAGAAGGCTTGAGCATTTAGCATGGCTGATTAAAACAGTGAACAGTGAATTTAGATAATATACCCCTTGAAATGATAAGGGTAGAGTGCTTCATTCACATATTCATCCTTATGTGTATTCAGGTGATAATAGATACTTTATTCCTCTGTTAATTCACACCTCTTACATCCTCTTATCTCACGATCTTACTTTCAGGACCTTCAGATAAGCATCATCAACTCCTACGGTGCACACACTAAGGGGTAGACCATAAGCACTATATAAAGCAACCTTGAAAATATATTGCAACCACCCCTAAAACTAGAGGTTTTGAAGTCAATTTTGAAATCAACAATAATATTTTCATCTTCTGTTGATAGATAATTTTAGAATTAACAATATGCTTTTAACATATATATTTTAAAAACCCAAGACTGGAGTATGATTTATTAGTCTTTTGGCTATTTTTGAATGCAGAGATTCTTTCTTCTATGTTGATAGCTATGGAGATTGATATATCTGAATCAAGGTAGGAAAACTCTTCTTGTTTGCTAAACACTAAACCAATTGTAGGTGGCACTAGTGGTAAGGAAACCACCTGCCAATGAAGGAGGCACAAGAGATGTGGGTCCAGTCTCTGGGTCAGGAAGATCCCCTGGAGGAGGGCATGGCAACTCACCCTAGTATTCTTGCTTGCCTGGGGAATTCCATGGGTAGAGGAACCTGGCCTGCTACAGTTCATGTGATCACAGTCAGATATGACAAGCAAAGCAAGCAAGAAGTGACAAACACTCAACCAAATGTAGTAGATACTATTTACCTTATTTTTATTTTTAATTGTGGTAAAATTCACATAACATAATATTGACCATATAGACCATTTTAATGTATAGTTTAGTAGTATGAAGTACATTCACATTATTGTTCAGCCAATCTCTGGAACTCTTCATCTTATAAAAATTAAACACTGTACCCATTAAAGAACTTTCTATTCCTCCTTCCACCCAGCCTCTGGCAACCACCATTCTAATTTGTCTCTATGAAATCGAGTACTCTAGATATCATATATAAGAAGAATCATATCATATTTGTTGGTTTACTACTAGTTTATTTCACTTAACCTAATGTCCTCAAGTTTCATTCATGTTGTAGCATGTAATAATTCTGGAAATGGATGAGATAAAGCACTTTTCACACATTGTACTGTTTCAGTTAACACTTTTTTGGCTGATAGTTTCTCAAAAGAAGGGTATATTTTTTCACAAAGAGGCTATGTACTAAGTGACCTAATAGTACAATGTATGTGAAAATAGGTTGATTTTTTCATGAGGTTCTGTTTATATTGTCCTATGGTAGGATAAAATAGGAAACAGGAATAGCTGCTTGTGGTCATTTTAAAGGTTAACTTATACTTAGTACTTGAGAACAATCTAAGGTCTTGGAGGTGGTTATACATTGTTATGAGCTTTGTCACAGCAAAGCTAATGTTTCAAATTGTGTATATTTTAAATCTGGACAATTCCTATTCTGGATTATAGCACAGACTGAACCACTTTGTAATCCACGCATTTGATATTCTTGGAATCACCAGTTGAAGGATTAATAGCATATAAACTCACTCTCACATGACTTAAAATCTTTAAGCTGAGGTCCTGACTATAGAGCACAGCATCCTTCTGATATTTTATATCCTATCAGTTGACTGAAAGACTGGTTTAAGGCAGAGATTTTTTTTGTTTTTAATGAAACTGTATTACCCAAACCTAAATCTGAAGTGTGCAAATACAGCATTATATATTCCCCATAAAAGATCAATTTTCTTATGTCACAATGCCACTGATAAATGTTTAGGTTTATTTTCTTTAAGTAAATTATTCATTATAAAATGATGTTTAAAGTTCAAGATTTTCACCTAGTGATTTTCACAGTGAGTTCTCTGAAGGATTTATTATTTTATTTTACATGTGTGTGCACCATCATATTTAATATCTATGTCTCCATTAATTTTTGTGATATAATTTCATATCTTATAAATACAACACTATCTCCTAATAAAAGCATTAAAATTCACAGCCTGCAGAAAATAAAAATACAGTATTAAAAATCATAGGCAAGATATTATGCCTTGAACAAACCATCCAGATAAAACCTAGGCTATTTTATTCATGATAATAAATAAGCTAATGCCTTCATTAACCTTTATTCTTTTTTATTAGCAGTCTTGGAACCTTGGCTCTGAGCTGAGCCCAGCAGGCTACCCATGAGGTGACATTTTAGAGATTGGCAAAGCAGTGCTCTCAGTGTCAGGGTACACTATCTTGAGTTTTTGTCTTTCACAGCAGGAGAAAGCCTCTCTCTGGATCCCTTTGCCCTTTTGAAAATAAACTTGAATGTGTGTACATGTAAATGCATGAATGTAAGGAATTTTTACCAATGTGAAAAACACTTACCCACTTTTTAGTTTAAGATACAAGACTGAGTATGTCAGGTGGTTGAAAAAATATCTTAAACCAAATTCAACCAAAGAAAGAACTTAAAATACAAGTCTTTGAGACTTCCTTAGAGTGTGCATAGCAATGAGTTCAGATCTTAATAACATACAAATGAATTAAAGAAAGGAAGAGAGATTTACATGCATAACAAAATAGCGCACATGTTAATTAACAAACATCCATTCAAAATAACAATACACATGTTTAGAAAGGCATAGAATAAAGCAATATATAAAAAACAGTTTAGAATTGTTACCTAAGTTGAAAGGCAGATAAAAGCAGATGGCTGGCTGGATAGATAGGTAGGCAGATAAACAAAACAAGAGAAGAATCCTTGTGGACCAGATGGTATGTGCCATAACGCAAAAATTTTAATTTATTCATATGTCTTCCTATGAGATCCAAAGAAAAAATTCCAGTGTAAATTGAGTTTCAAAAGTATTTGAAGCTGTCTTCCTTTCTTTCATTCTCTAAAATTACTGATGCATTAATAAATAAATAAACCACTACAAAAAGGTAAAATTATAAAATAAGAAACTATTATTTCTGAGGTCATCTCTTTGAACATTTTCTTCCCTTCTATGAATTTAGTGTCAAGAGCATGTGTCTGATTCTCTTCCCAGATGCCATAATTCAGTAAACTCTTTAGGATTGTTATGACATAACCTAAAGTCTTCTCAGGAATAATTGGAACAGCAGAACAAAGGAAACATAATCACATTATGTAATATCTAATGTATAGTATTCTACCATGTATTTTGATTATATATACATTTATATTTATATAGGTAGATTTATTTTGCATATATTTAGTCCTTTTCTGTACCAAAGATTTGCTTTGGGAATATCACAGTGAACAATGCAAATGCCATGTCCCTTTGAAGTTTATTTCCCCAAATAAGTCTATAACATGATGTAGTAGTAAGTGCTATAAAAGAAAAAAAAGTAAATAGTGAGAAGTGATCATTTCTAACAGAGAAGCTATCTTTATAGAGAGATAAAGGTGAGGTTCTTTGAGAAGGTGACATTTGAGCAGAGCCCTGATGACATAAAATTCCTGAAGCTGTCAATAATTTATAGAATCAAGATGCAAATGTGGCTCTTTAGTATAAAAGTCATGTATTAATAGATTGGGTTTCTGACAGTAAATTCAGGTATATAAATAATTGCTTTTCTTTAATTCAACATCAATTCTATTTTGAGCAGACATTTGACATGACAGTAGCAAATAGCTTAATAAATTATAGGATAGCAGTTATTTATTATCAATAAATAAATAAATATAAATTAGAAATAAATAAATATGTAAACTATTATAGGATAGCAGTTATTTACTCAGTACTGAACTGAATTAAGTCAGTTCAGTACTGTAATCACTCTGACATTCTTCATTCTTTCCTTCTCAGATAAATCTCCATAGGATTTATCTGAGCAATGATGGTGGTAGAGTTGTGGTGGGACAGCATCATAGTTCCAGGTGGGTTAAATAAAAGTATATGGTACACAAATGCTCCATGCTGAAAAGTGAAAGTGCCAGCCACTCAGTTGTGTCTGACTCTTTGTGACCCCCAAGGACTGTAACCTGCCAGCCAGCTCTGTCTGTGGGATTCTCCAGGCAAGAATATTGGAGTGGGTTGCCATGCCCTCCTCCAGAGGAATCTTCCAGACCCAGGAACTGAATCCAGCTCTCCCACATTGCAGGCAGATTCTTTACCATTTGAGCCACAAGGAAAGCCCATGTTCCATGCTGGCATCCTCTAAAGTGTACAAATATGCCCAAACTATTTTGCATGGTTATCCTTCCATAATGGCCTCCTCTGTTCTGTGTTCCTGCCTGGTCTATGACCATATGGTGAATGCCTTCTCCTGCTGTATCCCCTGGCCATGGATATAGAACTCTGTCAGAGTTTTCTGCTTGCTTGCTTATGACCTCCCAGGCATAGGAAATAGACTGAGATTCAAGGCTGACTCTCAATACTAGTTCAAGCCCTTGGTATGTAAATACTCATCTTTCTTCTATATTTCTTCTTTATCTATTTTTTATTGGACTATAGTTGACATATAATGTTGTGTTAGTTTCAGGTGTGTAGTAAAGTGAATTGTTTATACATATATATATATCCATTCTTCTATAGACTTTTTTTTCCTATAGTGTTAGTTGCTCAGTTGTGTCTGACTCTTTGCAACCTCATGGACTGTAGCCTGCCAGACTCCTCAGTCCATGGAATTCTCCAGGCAAGAATACTACAGTGGGTTGCCATTTCCTTCTCCAAGAGATCTTCCCAACCCAGAGACTGAACCCACATCTTCTGCATTGTGGGTGGATTCTTTTATCATCAGCAGCACCAGGGAAACCATCTGTTTTCCATAGATGTCATTACATAATAAACGAATGGAGTTTCCTGTGCTACACAGTAGGTCCTAGTTAGTTATCTATTTTATATGAATTAGTGTCTTTATGTCAATCCATTAATTCATCAGGCACTATCTATCAGATCTAGTCCCTTAAATCTATTTCTCACTTCCACTGTATAATCATAAGGGATTTGATTTAGGTCATACCTGAATGGTCTAGGGGTTTTCCCTACTTTCTTCAATTTCAGTCTGAATTTGGCAATAAGGAGTTCATGATCTGAGCCACAGTCAGCTCCTGGTCTTGTTTTTGTTGACTGTATAGGGCTTCTCCATCTTTGGCTACAAAGAATATAATCAATCTGATTTCGGTGTTGACCATCTGGTGATGTCCATGTGTAGAGTCTTCTCTTGTGTTGTTGGAAGAGGGTGTTTGTTATGACCAGTGCATTTTCTTGGCAAAACTCTATTAGTCTTTGCCCTGCTTCATTCCGTATTCCAAGGGCAAATTTGCCTGTTACTCCAGGTGTTTCTTGACTTCCTACTTTTGCATTCCAGTCTCCTATAATGAAAAGGACATCTTTTTGGGGTATTAGTTCTAAAAGGTCTTGTAGGTCTTCATATAACTGTTCAACTTCAGCTTCTTCAGCATTACTAGTTGGGGCATAGACTTGGATTACTGTGATATTGAATGGTTTGCCTTGGAAATGAACAGAGATCATTCTGTCATTTTTGAGATTGCATCCAAGTACTGCATTTCGGACTCTTTTGTTGACCATGATGGCTACTCCATTTTTTCTGAGGGATTCTTGCCTGCAGTAGTAGATATAACGGTCATCTGAGTTAAATTCACCAATTCCAGTCCATTTTAGTTCACTGATTCCTAGAATGTCGACGTTCACTCTTGCCATCTCTTGTTTGACCACTTCCAATTTGCCTTGATTCATGGACCTGACATTCCAGGTTCCTGTGCAATACTGCTCTTTATAGCATCGGACCTTGCTTTTATCACCAGTCAGATCCACAGCTGGGTATTGTTTTCGCTTTGGCTCCATCCCTTCATTCTTTCTGGAGTTATTTCTCCACTGATCTCCAGTAGCATATTGGGCACCTACTGACCTGGGGAGTTCCTCTTTCAGTATCCTAACATTTTGCCTTTTCATACTGTTCATGAGGTTCTCAAGGCAAGAATACTGGAGTGGTTTGCCATTCCCTTCTCCAGTGGACCACATTCTGTCAGACCTCCCCACAATGACCCGCCTATCTTGGGTGGCCCCATGGGCATGGGTTAGTTTCATTGAGTCAGACAAGGCTGTGGTCCTAGTGTGATTAGATTGACTAGTTTTCTGTGAGTATGATTTCAGTGTGTCTGTACTCTGATGCCCTCTTGCAACCTAAATCAAATCCCTTATGATTATACAGTGGAAGTGAGAAATAGATTTAAGGGACTAGATCTGATAGATAAAGTGCCTGATGAACTATGGACTGAGGTTTGTGACATTGTACAGGAGACAGGGATCAAGACCATCCCCATGGAAAAGAAATGCAAAAAAGCAAAATGGCTGTCTGGGGAGGCCTTACAAATAGCTGTGAAAAAAGGGAAGCAAAAAGCAAAGGAGAAAAGGAAAGATATAAGCATCTGAATGCAGAGTTCCAGAGAACAGCAAGAAGAGATAAGAAAGCCTTCCTCAGCGATCAATGCAAAGAAATAGAGGAAAACAACAGAATGGGAAAGACTAGAGATCTCTTCAAGAAAATTAGAGATACCAAGGGAACATTCCATGCAAAGATGGGTACAATAAAGGACAGAAATGGTATGGACCTAACAGAAGCAGAAGATATTAAGAAGAGGTGGCAAGAATACACAGAAGAACTGTACAAAAAAGATCTTCATGACCCAGATAATCACGATGGTGTGATCATTCACCTAGAGCCAGATATCCTGGAATGTGAAGTCGAGTGGGCCTTAGAAAGCATCACTATGAACAAAGCTAGTGGAGGTGATGGAATTCCAGTTGAGCTCTTTCAAATCCTGAAAGATGATGCTGTGAAAGTGCTGCATTCAATATGCCAGCAAATTTGGAAAACTCAGCAGTGACCACAAGACTGGAAAAGATCAGTTTTCATTCCGATCCCAAAGAAAGGCAATGCCAAAGAATGCTCAAACTCCCACAAAATTGCACTCATCTCATACTCCAGTAAATTAATGCTCAAAATTCTCCAAGCCAGGCTTCAGCAATATGTGAACTGTGAACTTCCAGTTGTTCAAGCTGGTTTTAGAAAAGTCAGAGGAACCAGAGATCAAATTGCCAACATCCGCAATCATTGAAAAAGCAAGAGAGTTCCAGAAAAACATCTATTTCTGCTTTATTGACTATGCCAAAGCCTTTGACTGTGTGGATCACAATCAACTGTGGGGAATTCTGAAAGAGATGGGAATACCAGACCATCTGACCTGCCTCTTGAGAAATTTGTATGCAGGTCAGGAAGCAACAGTTAGAACTGGACATGGAACAACAGACTGTTTCCAAATAGGAAAAGGAGTATGTCAAGTCTGTATACTGTCACCCTACTTATTTAACTTATATGCAGAGTACATCATGAGAAACGCTGGACTGGAAGAAACACAAGCTGGAATCAAGATTGCCAGGAGAAATCTCAATAACCTCATAAATGCAGATGACACCACCCTTATGGCAGAAAGTGAAGAGGAACTAAAGAGCCTCTTGATGAAAGTGAAAGTGGAGAGTGAAAAAGTTGGCTTAAAGCTCAACATTCAGAAAACAAAGATCATGGCATCTGGTCCCATCACTTCATGGGAAATAGATGGGGAAACAGTGGAAACAGTGTCAGACTTTATTTTTTGGGGCTCCAAAATCAGTGCACATGGTGACTGTAGCCATGAAATTAAAAGACAGTTACTCCTTGGAAGAAAAGTTATGACCAACCTAGATAGCATATTGAAAAGCAGAGAGAGACATTACTTTGCCAACAAAGGTCCGTCTAGTCAAGGCTATGGTTTTTCCAGTGGTCATGTATGGATGTGAGAGTTGGACTGTGAAGAAAGCTGAGCGCTGAATAATTGATATTTTTGAATTGTGGTGTTGGAGAAGACTCTTGATAGTCCCTTGGACTGCAAGGAGATCCAACCAGTCCATTCTGAAGCAGATCAGCCCTAGGATTTCTTTGGAAGGAATGATGCTAAAGCTGAAACTCCAGTACTTTGGCCTCCTCATGCAAAGAGTTGATTCTTTGGAAAAGACTCTGATGCTGGGAGGGATTGGGGGCAGGAGGAGAAGGGGACGACAGAGGATGAGATGGCTGGATGGCATCACTGACTCAATGGATATGAGTCTGAGTGAACTCTGGGAGTTGGTGATCTACAGGGAGGCCTGTTGTGCTGCAATTCATGGGGTCGCAAATAGTCAGACACGACTGAATTGAACTGAACTGAACTGAACTGTCAATCCCAGTCTTCCAATTTATCCCTCCTCTCCTTTTCCCATTGGTCACTGTAAGTTTGGTTTGCACATCTGTGACTATTTCTGTTTTGTAAATAAGTTGATTTTACCTTTTTTTAAAATATATTTCACATGCAAATGGTATCATATATTTGTCTTTATCTCTCTGACCTACTTCATTCTTCTAAGTTCCTTTACTGTGAGGGAAAGGGGAGTCCTTTAAGCTTTCCCCTTTTCAATATTCCTGGTTGGAAAGGGGCAGTATCACCTCTAATCTTGTATATGAACATTTTCAGGAGGTTCTAGTATCATTCTTTTTCCTTTAAAATTTATAAGAAAGACAAGTATATGACTTATCCTGTTTCCAACCACTGTTAACAATTTTTCTTCCACTTTGTTTCCTTCTGCTGCTTGGAAAATCTTTAGTCAGAAGGGCAGTGGAAGAATCACCTCAGTAAATAATCCTTCTGTCTTGTTTTATTATCAGCTTTAACTTGAGAGCTGAGCAATTATATGTTAATTCTTTGGTGGCAATGCTCTCTGGAGGACAGAGCCCCTCAGGGCTGAGAAAAAGAACTTGAGAAACAAGTGAAGCTTGGAAAGTGGATAAGTGAATATTTCACAGAGTTTTCAAGGTGCAAATTTTAAAGAGCCTCAAAAGCTCAGGTCATGAAATGTACAAAATTCCATGGAAAATATACAAAATATTATCCAGTGAAGGTATGTTTCTACAAATAGACATTTCTGTGAAGCCAGGAAGAAAGCAAGACAAAATCTGAGGCTGTGAGTGCTGCAGGAGGATGCAAGTAGCAAAGAGCAGGGAACTGTTGACCAAGTCTCAGGTCTGTTCAGGAGGGGAGTCAGCTTAGCACACCCTGCACCTAAAGCTGGGCCTGGGAAAAAGGTGTATTGGCACAAACCCCATTATGCTTCCAATAAGGTAATACCATTTTTCCAAGTTCTTGTTCAGTTGGGGATTAAAATAACATAAAGGTACTTAGGTGTTTTTGGGTCTGAGCTATGCTACATGCATTGTCTGAATATTTGTACACATGTAACTATAAAGGTAATTGGTAACACCACTCTGTCTCTGACTAGAGCAAATGAAAACCTGATAAGGCATCCTCAAGCCCCAAAGGAAAGTATAGAATGAGAGTAAATAAAATGAGTTAAAAAAAAAAGAAGTATATATGGATAAATTTGATAAAACTTACTATCTAGAAAAAGTAATAATAACATATAAATTGTAGAGATTTTTAAAAGGTCACAATTAAATGGCAAGACAATAATAGTATGTAAGCTGGAACAGGTTAAAGATTTTAGGATCCTTAAGTTGTTTAGAAAGCAGAAAAAGAAACTGTTCATATTTAATCTTTTAAGTTAGGCTTGCATGTAAAAATTTCAAGGCTAATGACACACACACATTCACATACATAAACAGAACTATTTTTCTAATTATTTTAAAAAGTTGTTTGAGAGAGAGGATAAAAGTAGAAGTAGAGATAAAACAGTTTTGTATTAACACAAAATAAAATATGAAATACAGGGAAAAAGAAATGAGGAAATCAATAAATAGACAGCAAGAGTAGCATAAAAATACATCTAAATGTATCTGTACATATATAAATATATTTAGACATTGAGTTTTAAAAGCTTCAATTACTTTTTAGTAGAATACTCCCGAATACTGACTGATAAAAGTACAAAGTGAAAATTTGGGAAAAGAAATTATTACCAGATAAGAAGGTGATAATAGAACTTAAAGCTGGTATGAATTAGTGATACCATTTACATAACACAGAAATTAAAGGAAAAAATGAACATGCATTTGCACATTTACTGAAAGAATATAATTGTGTATTTTGTGACTTAAGACTACTGATATCACCTTTGGACACAAGTCAAAGCCACTAGATATATCTTCCCTCAACTAAAATGGTTTACTTTAATAAAAGCTAATTATGTTCCAGGTCCATGTTTATTATCATTGATAGGCAGTGCTACATGTCTGCTTCACCTCTTGCTCACAATATGATTTTTAAACAGACATAAATAATGTTCAGTACCTCAGATCATCCAGAGCAGTAATCTTGCCTCTGGTATTAATTAATCGGTGGCTTGTAAAGTTAAGAGGCACACTTTCATTTATGTAAATATTCTGTTTCAATTACTCTGTTACAGTTGAACTGTGAATAGCTTAGTTATAAGAAGAAAACAAGATGCACTTTAATTAGTACATTCAGGTCTAACTATGTTGGGCTTCCCTGGTGGCTCAGTGGTAAAGAATCAGCCTGCCAATGCAGGAGATATGGACTCAGTCCCTGGGTTAGAAGATCCCCAAAGGAGGAAATGGCAAACCACTCCAGTATTCTTGCCTGGGAAATCCCATGGACAGAGGAGTCTAGTGGGCTAGAGTCCATGCAGTCACAAGAGTTGGATATGACTTAGTGACTAAACAACAACAACAAAAGGCGAATATACTTGAGCCATAGATGTTGATCTTTCCAAGGTTTAAGAAGCTTTTCATTTGAATTAAAAGAAATTAATGGCATATCAATATACTGCTTGAATATCTGGGCCAACCCTAACTCAAGGGTTGTAAATCATTCATAGAAAATGAGGTAAGGTATGGCTAGAACCTCCCAGAATCAGATGGGAATGGAATATTTCTTCATTTGATCACCTATTTGATCTCATTCATCAGAGATGGGTGGGTTTTGTCAAATAACTCTTTTGCATATTTTGTTAGTTTATTAGGTTACTGTATTAGATTATACATAAGTATTCCATTTTGGTGGGTCCTGATATAAATGGTATTGTTTTAATTTTCAAACTCCACTTGTCCGTTGTCGGTATAATGATTCTGCTCTCCTGCTCAGTTGCTTCAGTCATAGCTCTTTGTGACCCTATGGATTCTAGCCTAGCACGCTCCTCTGCCCATAGGATTTCCCAGGCAAGAATACTGGAATGGGTTGCCATGCCCTTCTCCAGGGGATCTTCCTGACCCAGGGATCGAGTCAGGGTCTAAATCTCCTGCATTGCAGGAAAGAGATTGATTTTTGTATATTAACCTTGTTTCCAGAAACCTTGCTATAATCGCTTGTTAGGTGTAGGAGGGTTTTTTTTTATTTTTTTTGATCAGTTCTTATGGATTTTCTACATAGACAGCCGTATCAATCTATATCCCTTCCTCCCCTTCCTTTAACTCCCCACTGCTTTCTTCCCTCCCCTTCTCCCCCTTTCCTCCTCTCTTCTCCTCTCCTTTTCCTTTTCCTTTCCTTAGTGTATTAGCTAGTACTTCTAATGCCAGGTTGAAAAAAAGTCCTGAGAGGGGATATCCTCACCTTGTTTCTTATCTTAGTGGGAAAACATCATGTTCCTCACTTAAGAATGTTAGTTGTAGGTATTTTGTAAACAGTCTTTACCAAGTTAAGTTTTCCTCTATTCCTAATTTGCTCAGAATTTTTACCAAGAATGAATGCTTTATTTTGTCAGATGCTTTTTCTGCATCTATTGCTTTGATTATGTAACTTTTCTTTTTTAGTTTGTTGATTGGATGGATTACTTTAATTGACTTTTGAATAGTAAAATGGCCTTGAATACTTGGGATAAAGCCCACTGGGTTTTGGTGTATATTTATTTTTATACTTTTTTGGATTAATTTATTTATATTTTGTTGAGAAATTTTATGTTTATGTTCATGAAAGATATTGGTCTGCAGTTTTCTTTTCTTATAATTTCTTTGTCTGGTTTTGATTTTAGGGTAGTCTTAGTATTACAAAACAAGTTAGGAAGAATTCCCTTTGCATCTATTCTTTGAAGAAGATTGTGGAGAATTCGTATAATTTCATCCTTGAAAGTTTGGTAGAATTCACCAGTGAACTCATGACTCATCAGTGACTTGATGCTTTGTCTTTTGGAAGGCTATTATTTATTGAGTAAATGCATTTAATAGATTTAGACCTATTTAGGATGTTTACTTCTGTGAGTTTTGGAAATTGTGTCTTTCAAGAGGTTGGTCCATTTCAACTGGGTTATCAAAGTTGTGACCATAGAGTTGTTCATAATATTCCTTTATTATTCTTTTAATGTCCACCTTTTGATGACATCTTTTGATGTCACCTCTTTCATTTCTTATATTAGTAATTTGTGTATCAACTCTACTTCAGCATGGCTAGAGATTTATCAATTTTGCTGATCTTTTTAAAGAATCAGCTTTTAATCAGCTTTTCATTTCACTGACTCTTTCTATTGATTGCCTGTTTTGAATTTCATTGAATTCTGCATTCATTCTTATTATTTCTTTCCTTCTGCTTAGTTTGGATTTAATTTGCTCTTCTTTTTCTTGTTTCCTTAGGTGGAGACCTAGATGATTAACTTTCTATTTTTTCTTCTGTTCTAACATATGTGTTCAATGCTATAAATGTCCTTTTAAGTATTGCTTTCAATTTTTCCCACAAATTTTGATATTTCATTTTATTTAGTTAAAAACTGTTGTTTGATTTTTCCTGATATTTCTCCATTGTCCCATTATTTAGAAATATAGTTTTCAATCTCCACTATTTTGTAAGAAATTTCTCTGTTATTGATTTCCAGTTTAATCCCGTTGTAGTCTAAGAAAAGGCATTGTATAATTTCTATCCTGATTTTCTGACTTCTGGTTTTGTCCATTTCTGAGATAGGAGTGTTGAAGTCACCAACTATAATAATGAATTCATTTATTCCCCCTTGTGTAGTTCTATCATTTTTGTCTCATGTAATTTGATATTTTGTCATCAAAAATTATCTCTTTTGTAGAACTGACTCCAGTATCATTATGTAACATCCTTCTTTATCCCTGATAACTTTCCTTGCTTTGGACTCTGCTCTGACTGAAATTAACATGGTTGTGCTATGTTACTTCAGTTGTGTCCAACTCTGCAACCCTATGCACTGTAGCTTTCCAGGTTCCTCTGTCCATGGGAGGAGTCTCCAGGCAAAAATACTGGAGTGGGTTGTTATGCACTTCTCTAGGGTATCTTCCCAACACAAGGATCAAATCCGTACCACTTTATGTCTCCTGCATTGGCAGATGGGTTCTTTACCTCTAGCGCTACCTGGAAAGCCTAACATAGCCATTTCTGCTTATTTCTGTTAGTGTTATTGTATTTTCTCCATTCTTTACTTTTAATCTATTTGTCTATATATTGAAAGTGAGTTTCTTGTAGAAAGCATATCACTGGGTCTTGTTTGTTGATCCACTCTTTTAACCGACACATGTAGATCATTAATGTTCAAAATTATCATTGATATGATTAGATCAGTATCTTCCATATTTGTTACTCTTAGGTAGTGTAAATACCTACAATGACAAAGTAACCCTAATTCATTCCTTCTGTCTCTTGTAAAATTGGTGTAATTCATTTCACTTACATATAAGCATACATAAACATATATATATACATAAACAGAGATATATATATTATAGTTTATAGCTCTGTTTATGTATATAAACAGATATAAATATATATATATATATATGTATATATATGAGAACCATTTCTTTATATATTTTGTCTTTTTTTTCCCTTTCAATTATTTCAAATCAAGGGGACAGTTCCTTTCAGATCTTGTCTGGAAGTGGAATAACAATAATTATTTTCTTTTATGAAAGTCAGAGGAAAACAATAATTTGGAGACAGGAAGGGGTGTTTGTTCATGAGTAATCTTTGCTAGGTTTAACTGAATGCAATAAAACTTTGGTCAGATATTAGTATTGATGTGTATCAATAAAATTGATATAAGCATTTTTTAAAAAATTTGCAATTTTAATCCAATAATTGGATCATCATTATGAATTTCAACATAGATAATCTTTTTGTGCTTTGAATAAATGCTTTCTCTTATACTGTCATCCTGGAGAAAGAAATGCAACTCACTCCAGTATTCTTGCCTGGAAAAACCCATGGTCAGAGGAGCCTAGCAGGCTATAGTCCATGGCGTCGCAAAAAGGTGGACATGACAGTGACTGAGCATACACTGTCATTGCTCTTCAGCCAAAGACACTGAAAATACACTTACAGTTGAGTAAAGTTATTTTGTTTCTCCTGCAATGTAGGGAGAGACGCATAACGGGAAAGTGTCTCAGTGAGAGGCTGTAATTACTTTGCTAAAGACTCAAGGAAGAAAGGCTTTGACTGAGTAATATATATCATCTTTAAAGCAGGAGAAATAAATTGAGGTTGAATTTGTAATT
Organism: Bos javanicus; assembly: GCF_032452875.1. NCBI lineage: Eukaryota > Metazoa > Chordata > Mammalia > Artiodactyla > Bovidae > Bos > Bos javanicus. Next base: position 91,026,962 of record NC_083868.1, read on the forward strand.
GGTAAGAGGTAGCACTCATAATTTTTAGGGTTGGGATATTTGGTCTCTTTTTGTGGCAAAGATAATGATTATTTCATTATTATGATTATCAGCCATGAGTGTGAAATGCTTTTGTTTTTGTCTTAATTTATCAGCATAACAGATTTACCTTGTCTGATGTTGATGTTCTTTGAAAGTATGTATGTTCAACAGAAGAAAACCAGTGTCTAGCTGTGAGTGCCAGGCCAGTAACCAGACGTCGAAGGTTGTTTTGCTCTTTCTCATTGTCATGTTGTGAGAGGCAGCATGGTAGAGTGGCAAGAATCCTGCATTGGTATCCATAGTATTTGCATTACCATCACCTTTCTTTTGTCATCAGTGTGTTCTTGGACATGCAAACTAAAATCTCTGTGTCTCAATGTCTAGTTTCCCTTAGGCAAAAATTCTGGGTCTAACTCTATAAAATTAGAGAGTTAGGTTTGATGATTCCTAAAGTTGTTCCCATTTCTTGCATTCTATACATGAGACTTTTTATAAAAGCTAACAGAATTCCATTGTGAAATGTTGAATAAAATAAAACCATCAGGGAGTTTTATTTACTATTTCTTTAGATATAAGCTTTATAGGAAAGATAAAAGGTCTCTATGCTCTGTTTATAGCTTCCTGATCTCAGGAAATAAGTCAATGAATAAAGCTGTCCCTTATTTCATCCTTTCCTACAATGCCAATAGTTATACTTCATTTCATTCAGTGACTCTGAAAATAATAAAATTCATTTTTTCCTTTTAATGGGAAACAGTATATTACAAATAAATCTTTTCATTTCTTTTCCCTACAATCTCAAATCAATATGTCTTATGAGTAATTTTTTGTATAGTATGTTTTATGGCTGAGTTTATAAATAATACAGAAAATGTTCAGAATTTTAGAATTATAGTCATCACTAAGATCTATATTTTTGTCTTTTTCTTCTGTGTGACTAGTCATTGCTGGAAGAGCCTCACATTTTAGTAATGAATCCTTTAGAAATGTTTCACAACATTTAATCTAAAAGGAGAGAAGGCATTTGGTTTGTTTGTTCTCATACTGGTTTTCCATGAAGGTTCTGCTCTTTGTTGAAAGTCACTGGGATATCTCTTATCTGTCTCCTAACTGGTATTTTGCTATAATGTGGTGTGAAATATTGTTAATAGACAATGTCTCTTTATGTGTGTTAGATTCTTCTTCGTATGATTCTCTAAATACATAACCCAAGTTGCTAAGTCAAAGTATGTTTCTTTTACATGTATAAATCCTCTATAAATGGATCAGTCTGTGACTAGAGCAAGTGCTACCTGTCTGTCTGGTATGGATCCTTTGTAAATTGACAGATGACCTTGCTTCATCTGTCTGCTCCTAGGAGAATTATAGGCTTGATGTACGATACAATGAGAGTCTGACCTATTAAGTAACCAGTTAGAATCTGCTTAGATTTATCTTTTAGCATAAATATTAACAAAATGAGCCAAGATTTACATAGAGTTCTTTAATGAAAGAAACACATGGGCATGTGATAAGTTAGCTATAAATATATTAGAGAAATAAACATAAAGTTTAGCAGATGATTTATTAAGTCCAAATAAATATACATGTTTTTCAGCATTCCTGGCTTTACTGTTCTCTCTTTTTAGAACAAATTAGCACTAAAATATGGAAGGTCAGGACAAGATGTGGTGACATTTATCCTTTGAAGTTTATAGTTTGTTTCATAGAAAAACCATTCTGCATTGTTTTTAACCTCAACAGTGATCTTAGTATTCCAGGGAATCAACATATATATGAGGGTCCCTTCAAAGAGTTAACAATATAGCTATAATCTGCTGCTGTGGCTAAGTCGCTTCAGTCGTGTCCGACTCTGTGCGACCCCATAGACGGCAGCCCACCAGGCTCCCCCGTCCCTGGGATTCTCCAGGCAAGAACACTGGAGTGGGTTGCCGTTTCCTTCTCCAGTGCATGAAAGTGAAAAGTGAAAGTGAAGTTGCTCAGTCGTGTCCGACTCTTAGCGACCCCATGGACTGCAGCCCACCAGACTCCTCTGTCCATGGGATTTTCCAGGCAAGAGTACTGGAGTGGGGTGCCATTGCCTTCTCCAGCTATAATGTAGAAGATGCTAAATATTAAAATTATGAAAAACTAACAATTTCTAAAAGGAAACAATCAAGCATCATATCATAATAAAATATGGATTTTCTGAGATAGTTCTTTCTTTTCAGAATGTTATTCCTTTCTTAATTGTTATATTATGTGTTGGATTATGTTTAGATTTTTATAACACAATTATAACACAAAATTGTGTTATGTTTAGAATTCAATATCTATGTCTTTGCCATGCTTTTTAAAAATTTATTTTAATTTTTATATAATATAGAGTATAGCTGATTAATAATGATGTACAGTTATAAGTGTGCAATATAATGATTTCATTATACCTCTACAAGTATAAATTATTTTTTAAATTCTTTTCCCATTTAGGTTATTACAGAATATTGAACTGAGTTCCTATGCTGTCAGGTACGTCCTTGGTTATCTACTTTAAATGTAGAAGTGTATACATATGAATCTCAAACTCTTGATATATCCCCTCCCTTCTCCTCTGGTAACCAAAAATTCATTCTCTAAGTCTGTGAGTGCTTCTGTTTTGTAAATAAGGTCATTTATATATATATTTTATATATTGCAGAATAAATATTGCATTGTTATCTCTACTCCATGAGCAAAATACATTTACAGTGAGGAAAAATGTCTTTCCTCAACTGCCAGGGGAAATGTGGGTTGTACAAATTCAGGTACACAAGGAGGAAACCAGCGTGACAAAGTAGGCATAGGGCAATGTTTTGAGATGTTTAGTTTAAGTTATCATGAGAAATTTACTTAAAGCACTCTCAGCTTCAACTTTCTCATCTATAAAATCTAGATAATAGTAGTAATACTACTTTTTTCATGATATAATGTTCAAATTTGAGAAGTACATTTTAAAAATACATTGTAAAAGAATAATTCTTATTATTCTGCTTTAGTTACTTATTTTTCAATTAAAGACACTAAAAAAATCTAGATATGGTTTGATAACGGCCTGACACAAGGTGACACACAAAAGAACTGCTTGAATATGAAGAAATATGATTTTCCTTTTTTATGGTGGATAACTTCCAGGCCCTTTCCAATTCTTTCAGTTCTCCTAGCAGCACAAGTGCCTAGGGATCTTCAGCTGTGATAGCCCATTTGCCAAAGGTATGCCTTGCTCTTTAACTGCAGTTTAGGGAGGCATTCAGTGTAAGTTTAGGACTTGGTAACTGAAGGGCATGAGGGAAAGAAAAGCACCAAAACTAGCTCTTTTCTTTTTTCAAATTCCAGTAGAATAAAGCTGCTTTTGCAAAAAAAAAAAAAAAAAATTAAAAATAAAATGAAAGTATTGTAGGACAGAGAAACAGTTTGTGCAATGAAAATGAGGGTGTTCAGTTTTAAATAAGACATGCTCCATGTGGACGTGTTGATAGTTGCTGGTGGGCCATCTAAGTGAAGGTGGTCTGTAGCTCATTCTACACACAGTCTATTGTAAAACAGAGTGGGCTGGCCTGCACACAGATTTTAAAGGAAGAGGAAGTAGAATAAATTAAAGATGGGAAAGGATATGGAGAATGATGAAAACAAAAACAAAACAAAAAATGCAATCTAAAAAATGTTCTTACACATGTATATTTCATTTTTTATTGAATTATAGTTGATTTATAATATTTCAAGTGTATAATGAAATGATTCAGTATTATGTATATTTATGTATGTATTTTTTGAAAAGAGTAAGTAGTCAATGGAGTTATATAACAGTGAGTTCAAGAAAGATGAAGATATTTAGTTAGAAATATTTTTATTTAGTTAGAAAAAATTAATCTTAAAAAAGCAATCTCACTGCAGAAGAGGATTGGGGATGGGAGATTCATAAAAACAGAACAACAAAAACAAGGAAAACAACACCAGAATGGTTCAAAAACTGGCCCAGGAATCAGGAAAATCTGTGTTGCAAGGAGAGCTTCTTATAAAAGCGTGTTTGTGTCACACATACAGAGTGGGGAAGGTAATTGTGATTGAAGGTCTCAGGTTGATTTAAAATGCTGGGTTAGTTTTTGTTGTACAGAAAAGTGAATCACTTATACACTTACATATATTTAATCTTTTTTAGATTCCTTTCCTATATAGGTCATTACAGAGTATTAAGTAGAGTTCCCTGTACTATACAGTAAATTCTGATTAATTATCTATTTTATACAGTAGTGTGTATATGTCAATGCCAAGCTCTAAATTTACGCCCCCTTCTCCCCTGTTAACCATAAAATTTGCTTTTTTACCTCTGGCTTTTCTTTTTGTAAATAAGTTCATTTGAACCACTTTTTAGATTCCGCATGTAAGTGATATTCGTCCTTTTCTGTCTGACTTATTTCACTCAGTGTGACAATCTCTAGGTCCATCCATGTTGCTGCTGATGGCCTTATTCCATTCTTTGCTGTGACTGGGTAATATTCCATTATACACACACACACACACACACACAACATCTTCTTTATCCATTCCTCTATCAATGTGCATTCAGGTTGCTTCTATGTCCTAGGAATGTAAATTGGAACAAATGTTATGGAGAAAAGTATTCCTAAGTAACTTCAATCATGTCCAACTATTTGCGACCCAACGAACTGTAACCCACCAGGCTCCTCTGTCCACGGGATTCAGCAGGCAAGAATACTGGAGTGGGTTACTGTGCCGTCCTCCAGGGGGAGAACAGTATGGAGGTTCCTTAAAAAACTAAAAATGGAGCTACCATATGATCCAGTAATCCCACTCCTGGCATATACCCAGAGAAAACCATAATTTGAAAAGATACATGCACCCCTATGTTCACTGTAGCACTATTTACAGTGACCTTAAATAGTCTTGATTGAATGTACTAAATACATTATCACATCCTCCTGTGGCCTCTGGAAGTAAGAGCTGAAGAAAGAAGAAGAGTAGCAAGATTTTCTCTTCTATCTGTACATTTGATAAGAATATTCTGATATTCTTGAATAGAATATCCATAAGCCAAGAAAAAAATCATTTAAAGTTTGAGCAATTATTAACCTTTGGAAAGGAGTCCAAGGGAAAAAAAAAATGCAAATGATCTCCTTTCAACTTCATCCAGACAACTTCCTAGCCAGAAATAAGAGAGTTGAATAAAAAGACAATAGTGGGTAATAGCGTAATATATACTAAAATATAGTATCTCAGAGTCCAAACAAGTTGCATAGACAGATTTCATAAGTACTTATTCAAAAGAATTAAATTTGTACTTCTATGTGTTAAAATCATTTGGTAACTAATTCAGTTAAGATGAAAACATTTCAAAACATTTTTAGTTCTAATAAAAATATCCCATTCTTGCCAAGACTTTAGATATATTTATGTCATCACTAATATTCTTAAACAGTTTTATTGCATATTTGCTTCATATTTACTTGGTAGTAGATCTATCAGGAATTTCCATAATTGAGTTTTATCTTGCAAAATTCACTTTTAATTTGTGCTAACTCAGAAATAAGTGAATGAGTGACAGAGGAATATGCCTTTGCAAGTAGGAAGCAATATTGTTAATTTATCCCAGAGGAACAGTCAACTATGCCAGAAATGGCTAAATAATTAAAATGAAAAGATAAAGAATTCACACACCTGTTGTAAGTAATATGCCAAGTAAGTTTGATTATCAAAACCTGTTTTCTTGGAATTAACACAAATAAAACTGGCTATTTTCGAAGATAAGATTTGGATAAACAGTCAGGTAACCAAATATAAAAAACATATACTGTATATGTTTTATATATCTGCTAGACTGTTTTTTAGGTTCAAGTGACAAAAAGCCTCTCTTATTCCACCCCTTTTCCAAAAATATAGAGAAAAGTTTTCTAAAGCTTTCTTATTTTCTCTATACAAATCTCAATCAAATTAGCCTCCAAAGTATTAACTGATCATCTGCTAAGGAACTGATAGTCCTGAAGGAATTTCAGACTTTTTCAAACAGCCTCTGGTTCTAAATTCTACAAATTAATTTGTGTTTACTAATGGTCTTTGGTAATAATTCAGAAACATAAAAGTACTAATTTGTCATTGGCTTGCTTTATTTTTAGTGATATACATATATATAAGATAGATACATATGCATCAGTTCAGTTCAGTTCAGTTGCTCAGTCGTGTCCGACTCTTTGCGACACCATGAATCGCAGCATGCCAGGCCTCCCTGTCCATCACCAACTTCTGGAGTTCACTCAGACTCATGTCCATCGAGTCAGTGATGCCATCCAGGCATCTCATCCCCTGCCATCCAGGCATCTCATCCCCTGCCGTCCCCTTCTCCTCCTGCCCCCAATCCCTCCCACCATCAGAGTCTTTTCCAATGAGTCAACTCTTCGAATGAGGTGGCCAAACTACTGGAGTTTCAGCTTTAGCATCATTCCTTCCAAACAAATCCCAGGGCTGATCTTCAGAATGGACTGCTGGATCTCCTTGCAGTCCAAGGGACTCTCAAGAGTCTTCTCCAACACCACAGCTCAAAATCATCAATTCTTCGGTGCTCAGCTTTCCTCACAGTCCAACTCTCACATCCACACATGACCACTGGAAAAACCATAGCCTTGACTAGACAGACCTTTGTTGGCAAAGTAATGTCTCTGCTTTTCAATATGCTATCTAGGTTGGTCATAACTTTCCTTCCAAGGAGTAAGCGTCTTTTAATTTCATGGCTGCAGTCACCATCTGCAGTGATTTTGGAGCCTCCCAAAATAAAATATGACACTGTTTCCATTGTTTCCCCATCCATTTCCCATGAGGTGATGGAACCAGATGCCATGATACATATTTATGTGCACATAATTTTATATGTTGAAGAAGGAAATGGCAACCTACTCCAGTATTCTTGTCTGGAAAATCCCATGGAGAGAGGAGCCTGAAGGGCTACAGTCCATGGAGTGGCAAAGAGTCAGACAAGCCTTAGCGACTAAACAACTACCTATATGTGTACACATAATTCTAAATAATATTCCTAATTAAAGAAATATATATCATGTTTCTTGAAAAATAAAGTAGTTCAGATGACTGGAGTTGCTAATGCTTCAGAGCTATTTTGATTGTTGTTATCAATTTGCACAGAAATCTCATGAAAAATGTAGCTGCTGCTGCTGCCACTGCTAAGTCGCTTCAGTTGTGTCCGACTCTGCGACCCCAGAGACAGCAGCCCACGGCTCCCCTGTCCCTGGGATTCTCCAGGCAAGAACACTGGAGTGGGTTGCCATTTCCTTCTCCAATGCATGAAAGTGAAGAGTGAAAGTGAAGTCACTCAGTCGTGTCCGACTCTTAGTGACCCCATGGACTACAGCCTACCAGGCTCCTCCATCCATGGGATTTTCCAGGCAAGAGTACTGGAGTGGGGTGCCATTGCCTTCTCCAGCAAGAAGTAGAGCCCCAGCATAAAAAGAAGGCCAAATAGAGGTCCTATTTTCTCCCTGATGGTCATCTTCTCAAACTATGCTTCTGCCAACCTTAGTCAAATAGATTGCCAGATATGCCTCCAGCAAAGGTGAGTTAATTCAAAATCAGCAGAAAATTACAGGTCAGGATCTGCAACCATGAGAAGCTATGTGCAAATCCCTTCACATCAAGGGGATGGGGACACTTTCTATGGAAAGGAAAAGGAAGTTGAGAGGACATACTAAACAAAAACTTAGTGGCTTTTCATTCTCTGAAAGAGCAGGAGTCTTTCTTCTTTCCTTTGGGATCACCTATATCTGTCTCAAAGCATGAAAACTCCTCTTTTGGTCATCCAAATTTATTTAATGTGAGGTTAAAGTTTTTGTACTTCCTTTCTCCTGCTTTCAGCTATTATCATCCGTAGGTGTGAGATTCAATTTTTGTTTTCTCCTATTGCTCTGCTCAAAAGTAGGTGGATGCAGAATAGGGAAGCTACAAGTTCCCTCCACCTTTCTAATTTGTTGTACACAGTAACTGCCTCCTCTGCCTAACATGCCTACAAATACATGAAAGCACATTTTATAACAGAATCTCAGAAGAAAACAAAATAGAACAAAATATTTGTGTAACTCTCAGAAATGTGATAAATCATGAACTTTTGCAGTACATTGGAAAAGACTAAATAAAATTTGAGATAATGTGCAGTTTCTTATTCTATAGCATCAACACCAGATTTTACAGTTGTTGAGGTACAAAAGGAAAAAAAAAAGGTAAGCTATGTATAATTTACAAGGGCTGATTGTGTGCTGGGTCCCCAACTCTGAAACCATTTGAATAACTCTAGATACCATCTCCAACTAATTTCCAACATGCCACATTCTTATAACAACACTCTTCCACTCCCCACATATCCGCTGACTGGCTCTGCAATTTTTTAACTTTTGGGAATAACGCTCACTTCTCCAAAAGAATTGCCTTTCTTTGGTATCTTTACCACAATGAATATACCTTCACAGAATCAGTTCAGTTCAGTTCAGTTACTCAGTCATGTCTGACTCTTTGTGAACCCATGGACTGCAGCACACCGGGCTTCCCTGTCCATCACGAACTCCTGGAGCTTGCTCAGACTCAGATCTGTTGAGTCGGTGATGCCATCCAACCATCTCATCCTCTATCTTACCTTTCTCGTCCTGCCTTTAATCTTTCTCAACATCAGGGTCTTTTCCAATGAGTCAGTTCTTTGCATCAGGTGGCCAAAATATTGGAGTTTCAGCTTCAGCATCAGTCTTTCCAAAGAATATTCAGGACTGATTTCCTTCAGGATGGACTGATTGGATCTCTTTGCAGTCCAAGGGACTCTCAAGAGTCTTCTCCAACACCACAGTTCAAAAGCATCAGTTCTTCAGCACTCAGCTTTCTTTATAGTCCAACTCTCACATCCATACATGACTACTGGAAAACCATAGCTTTGACTCTATAGACCTTTGTTGGAAAAGTAATGTCTGTGCTTTTTAATATGCTGCCTAGGTTGGTCATAGCTTTTCTCCCAAGCACTAAGCATCTTTTAATTTCATGGCTGCAGAATAGCCTACTACATATCCAAAGACAAAATGTGTGAATATTTTTCACTTAAGGCATATCACCAGGTTAAGATCTAGTTTCTCAGGCATGGTTTATTCATGTATCTCTACCATGTAACATAGTACTCTTGCTTTATTTAATGACTCTTCTCCCGAGCTATTCAACATGTACCTATAAAAACAATGTAAGCCTCAGTATTTAAGATGATCGAGCTGCATATAAAATTCAATTTCAAATGTTATAGTTTCACTTCAGTATGTGTTACTACTAGGAAGTAACTAGTTATTCTAAAAAAAAAAAAAAAGCAAAGCTAATTTGGTATTAGTGAATTAATAAACTGAGCAGCACTCTTTAACCTATTTACTATTCCATTGTGTAGTTTCACTTAGTGTCTGGTTAATTTCATATCTTCATGCAAAATGTAGTATATACATGTATTCAGTCTAAAAGTATACATGATATTTTAATACCTGAAACTAAGATTAATTTTAATGTTAAATAGATTACATATTACTTTAAATAATTTTATATTTTATTTTAATCATTATTATAAACAACCTAATTATTTAAATAGCAAATACATATTTGAATAATGTTCCTTAAAGGACATTTTAGGTTAATGAATATAAAAAATGACTAAGAAGATAATTTGAATGAAGCTTAAAAGTCTTTAGATAATTTAGCTTTGAAAATGTATCTCTCTAACTAATTCCAAAAGAGGAAAAGGATACCAGCTTTTTCTTCTTGAAAGGGTCATTATTCAAATAGAGTAAAATACAATTCTTCACCAGAAATTCCAACTTTTCAATATATGCAAAGCTGGCTATTGTATCTCCACAATCCATTTAGTAAAAATAAGTTTATATTAAACACTATTGAACTTAATTGTTCCTACCCACTACGCACAGAAAACTAGAGAATTTAATTAGCACTAATACTCTTCATTGGAGAGGGAAATGGCAACCCACTCCAGTATTCTTGCCAGGAGAATCCCATGGACAGAGGAGCTTGGTGGGCTACAGTCCATCGGGATGCAAAGAGTCAGACATGACTGAACAACTGAGTGAGTGTGAATACTCTTAATTGCAGAATAAGGAAAGCAAACTAATATTTGTTGATTTTTTCCAGGTGCTCACACTTAATTTTTCATCTGCTTAAAACAAGTTTGTAAAATACATGTTACTTTCCAAATAAAAATAAAATATCTGAGATTCAGAAAGACTATATGATTTGCCTGATATTACAAAGCAATTATATAGCAAACCTATTATCAAACTATGTCTGCCTGTAACCCTGTAAACCCTGACTCATTCCTAATGTACTACCTCATTCTTAGTGTAATTAATCATGTACTACCTTGAAATTTTATTCAACTTTCTTGTGCAGGTTGTCATTTCAGGTGGGCTATAAGATTCTCAAGTACATGAGCATGGGATTCCAAAACAATTAACTTTGAAGTATGGGGGTTGAATTTTAATTGTCATTTACTGACAAGTAGCAGATTTCTATGAATCTCATTTTACTGATCACTAAAGGCCTGACCTGCCTCTTGAGAAATCTGTATGCAGGTCAGGAAGCAACAGTTAGAATGGGACATGGAACAACAGACTGGTTCCAAATAGGAAAAAGAGTACGTCAAGGCTGTATATTGTCACCCTGCTTATTTAACTTATATGCAGAGTACATCATGAGAAATGCTGGACTGGAAGAAACACAAGCTGGAATCAAGATTTCTGGGAGAAATATCAATAACCTCAGATATGCAGATGACACCACCCTTATGGCAGAAAGTGAAGAGGAACTCAAAAGCCTCTTGATGAAAGTGAAAGAGGAGAGTGAAAAAGTTGGCTTAAAGCTCAACGTTCAGAAAACAAAGATCATGGCATCCGGTCCCATCACTTCATGGCAAATGGAGAAACAGTGGAAACAGTGGCTGTCTTTATTTTTTGGGGCTCCAAAATCACTGCAGATGGTGATTGCAGCCATGAAATTAAAAGATGCTTACTCCTTGGAAGGAAAATTGTGACCAACCTAGACAGCATATTAAAAAACAGAGACATTGCTTTGCCAACAAAGTTCCGTCTAGTCAAGGCTATGTTTTTTCAGTGGTCATGTATGGATGTGAGAGTTCGACGGTGAAGAAAGCTGAGCGCTGAAGAATTGATACTTTTGAACTGTGGTGTTGAAGACTCTTGCGAGTCCCTTAGACTGCAAGGAGATCGAACCAGTCCATTCTAAAGGAGATCAGTCCTGGGTGTTCATTGGAAGGACTGATGCTGAGGCTGAAACTCCAATACTTTGGCCACCTCATGCAAAGAGTTGACTCATTGGAAAAGACTCTGATGCTGGGAGGGATTGGGGGCAGGAGGAGAAGGGGACGACAGAGGATGAGATGGCTGGATGGCATCACTGACTTGATGGACGTGAGTCTGAGTGAACTCCCGGAGTTGGTGATGGATAGGGAGGCCTGGCGTGCTGCGATTCATGGTGTCGCAAAGAGTCGGACAGGACTGAGCGACTTAACTGACTGAAAATGGAATTATGGTCTTTATCCTGATGAACTGTCAGTTTAGTTTGTCCTGTTTATCTGTAGGGTCTGCAACCAGAGATTCAATTAATCTCTTGTTGAGTTGGTTGAACTCTCAGATCCAGGATCCTTGGTTATGAAAGGCCGGCACAGATGCACCATTTTATGTTGGAGATTGCAGCATCCCTGTATTATTGTATCTACAAGGGATCTGAAACCAATCCCTTGACGATACCTCAGGAAGACTGTATTAGTGAATATGAATACTTCCTATTTAACAAATATTCACTGACAATAAGACCAATTCCATTCTCATTTCTTATTCATGTTTGACTTTACTTTTATTTCTCATTGAATCTATCTCCTGTCCTAAGGTTTATTCCACTTCTCTTCTAGAACTTTATATTTCCCCTAGGTGTTTGATCTTACCTCATAGCTTTAAAGACACTTCTAGATTATCTGAATTCCATATTTCATGTATTAAACTCTCCTACTTGAAATTTCCATTTGAGTAACAATGTATCAAAATCAACACATCTGACATACAGTTATTCATTTTGGAGTGTGTAATTAATTTTACCCTAGCCTTTGCCGACCTCAACAAATTATACTTCTATCTACCTACCTTTTCAAGGCAAGAACCGGAGTCATCATGATTCCTTCCTTTAACTCACAATTCCACACATTCTACCCAACAGCAAGTATTATTTGCCTACTGACAAAATTTATATCTCAATTCATTCAATTCTCTCTACTTCTATGAACATTAGAATTGATCACTTCTGGTTTGTATGACCAAAGTAGCTTCCTGACAAGTCTGGTCTTCCCACTTGCTTACTTTTTACTGGTTGACTATACCCCAAAACCAGAAGGATCATGTAAAGATATAAAGTGTATGACCTTACTCTGCAAGAAGAAAAAGCCAAACTTCTCATCCTACTCTACTTGGATCTGAAGACAAGGTTTCTGCTTATTTTCTCCCTTACTATATTTCAGTCACACTGTTTTTTAGGCTGTTTCTTGAGTAACCAAACTCATTTCTACCATCAAAATTTGACATTTGCAACTGTCTTTAACATGAACATTCTCTTGCAGATACTCTGCAGCTCTTTATAGAGCAAGGTTTCTTCTTACGTTGTATGTCTCAACTCCATATTAACTCTAGCAAGTCCTTTCTCCATGATCCTATCAAATGTATGACTTAACCCTTCTTTATTTCATTCCTAGTATTTATTACTATTGGGTTATCCATTTTCTTCTTGTATATGTTATTTGAATATAAAATAATACAGTTTATGAGAGCAAATATTTTTATTCATTATTTGCTGCCATATTGCCAACTGCCTAGAATATTTCTTAGTGTATACTCATTCTCAATGTATATTTATGGAACAAATGAAGGGATGGGTAAAAAGATGGTGTATGTATTCATAGATGAGTAAAAAAAAGAAAGGCTAAAGGAGTTTTAAAAACCCTAACCAGAAAAATTAAGAATAAACAGAGTTAATGGAAATAGGTGATTACAAATTGTATGTGGCATATATTTATAAAAAGTTGACACATAAGATGGATTTATAAAATATACCTTAAGGAATTCTTCAGAGTGAATGTTTCCCAACCATAAAGGTATTTTTGAGGACTAGTGGCTTCAACTTGTATTGAAATAGGGTTGGGGTTAGGGTTAGGGTTAGCTAGTCTTTCATATATCTTTACTCAAGTAATCATGAAATTAACTAAGATACAAATTTCTTTCCACAAAATTTCAATATGGAATTCAAGTCTGTAGTCAAGGCTATGGTTTTTCCAGTGGTCATGTATGGACGTGAGAGTTGGACTGTGAAGAAAGCTGAGCACAGAAGAATTGATGCTTTTGAACTGTGGTGTTGGAGAAGACTCTTGAGAGTCCCATGGACTGCAAGGAGATCCAACCAGTCCATTCTGAAGGAGATCAGTCCTGGGATTTCTTTGGAAGGAATGATGCTAAAGCTAAAACTTCAGTAGTTTGGCCACCTCATGTGAAGAGTTGACTCATTGGAAAAGACTCTGATGCTGGGAGGGATTGGGGGCAGGAGGAGAAGGGGAGGACAGAGGATGAGATGGCTGGATGGCATCACTGACTCAATAGACGTGAGTCTGGGTGAACTCCGGGAGTTGGTGATGGACAGGGAGGCCTGGCGTGCTGCAATTCATGGGGTTGCAAAGAGTCAGTCATGACTGAGTGGCTGAACTGAACTGAACTGAATCAAATATGACTAAACTATTCTTTTACAGTTGTTATATTGTAGTACTACCTGACAATATGGCAATTAAGCACCACCAAAATAGCTATCATGGTATCTCATTCTGTGTAATATAAATGTGTCACCCCCAACTGGAACAGATGCAGGCAGGGTTCCACAATCTCTCAGCTTCAAAGGTATCTTCTATTCTCTACCTTCTGATGGTATGTAATGAGATAGCTCTGGCGATGATTAGAGTTTCATCTTAGCCATAGTACATTAATTAATTTGCATTTTTTTCCAACTCTGCTTGCCAAAATTCCGGCTCAATAGTCACACATTAAATGTGATTGTTATTAGCTAGCATAATCAATTGTAATATTGTATTTTATGTAGGGAGGACACAGTAAAGACTTCCCTGGTGGCTCAGACGGTAAAGAGTCTGCCTGCAATGCAAGAGACCTGGGTTCAATACTTGGTTTGGGAAGATGCCCTGGAAACAGAAACCACAACCCAATCCAGTATTCTTACCTGGAAAATCCCATGGACAGAGGAGCCGAGAGGGTTACAGTCCTTGGGGTTGCAAAGAGTCAGACACAACTAAGTTAATTTCACTTCACAACATGATCCATGAAGAAGTATACCATTAAGGTTCCAGAAGAATCAGGCAGATTTTTTAAATTAATTTTTTATAGGGATATCCCCACTCCAGTACTCTTGCCTAGAAACTCCCAGGGACGGAGGAGCCTGGTAGGCTGCAGTCCATGAGGTCGCTAGGAGTCGGACATGACTGAGCGACTTCCCTTTCACTTTTCACTTTCATGCATTGGAGAAGGAAATGGCAACCCACTCCAGTGTTCTTGCCTGGAGAATCCCAGGGACGGGGGAGCCTGGTGGGCTGCCGTCTATGGGGTCGCACAGAGTTGGACACGACTGAAGCGACTTAGCAGCAGCAGCAGATGATTTACAGTGTCCCATTAGTTTTGGTGTACAGCAAAGTGAATCAGTTATACATATATGCACTCTTTTTTAGATCCTATTCCGAAATAGGTCATTATAGAGTATTGAGTAAAGTTCTCTGTGCTCTACAGTAGTTTCTTATTAGTTATCTGTGTTATATATTCAGTCAGTTCAGTTCAGTCGCTCAGTCGTGTCCGACTCTTTGCAACCCCATGAATCGCAGCATGCCAGGCCTCCCTGTCCACCACCAACTCCCGGAGTTCACTGAGACTCATGTCCATCGAGTCAGTGATGCCATCCAGCCATCTCATCCTCTGTCATCCCCTTCTCCTCTTGCCCCCAATCCCTCCCAGCATCAGAGTCTTTTCTAATGAGTCAACTCTTTGCATGAGGTGGCCAAAGTATGGGAGTTTCAGCTTTAGCATCATTCCTTCCAAAGAACACCCAGGGCTGATCTCCTTTAGAATGGACTGGTTGGATCTCCTTGCAGTCCAAGGGACTCTCAAGAGTCTTCTCCAACACCACAGTTCAAAAGCATCATTCTTTGGTGATTAGCTTTCTTCATAGTCCAACTCTCACATCCATACATGACCACTGGAAAAAACATAGCCTTGACTAGACAGATCTTTGTTGGCAAAGTAATGTCTCTGCTTTTTAATATGCTATCTAGGTTGGTCATATCTTTCCTTGCAAGGAGTAAGCATCTTTTAATTTCATGGCTGCAGTCACCATCTGCAGTGATTTTGGAGCCCAAAAAAATAAAGTCTGACACTGTTTCCAATGTTTCCACTGTTTCCCCATCTATTTGCCATGAAGTGATGGGACCAGATGCCATGATCTTCGTTTTCTGAATGTTGAGCTTTAAGCCAACTTTTTCACTCTCCTCTTTCACTTTCATCAAGAGTCTCTTTAGTTCCTCTTCACTTTCTGCCATAAGCATGATGTCATCTGCTAATCTGAGGTTATTGATATTTCTCCCAGCAATCTTGATTCCAGCTTATGCTTCTTCCAGCCCAGCGTCTCTCATGATGTACTCTGCATATAAGTTAAATAAGCAGGGTGACAGTATACAGACTTGACATACTCCTTTTCCTATTTGGAAACAGTCTGTTGTTCCATATCCAGTTCTAACTGTTGCTTCCTGACCTGCACATAGGTTTCTCAGGAGGCAGGTCAGATGGTCTGGTATTCCCACATCTTGAAGAATTTTCCACAGTTTGTTGTGATCCACACAGTCAAAGGCTTTGGCATAGTCAATAAAGCAGAAATAGATGCTTTTCTGGAACTCTCTTGCTTTTTCCATCATCCAGCGGATGTTGGCAATTTGATCTCTGGTTCCTCTGCCTTTTCTAAAACCAGCTTGAACTTCTGGAAGTTCACAGTTCACATATTGCTGAAGCCTGGCTTGGAGAATTTTGAGCATTACTTTACTAGCATGTGAGATGAGTGCAATTGTGTGGTAGTTTGAGCATTCTTTGGCATTGCCTTTCTTTGGGATTGGAATGAAATCTGACCTTTTCCAGTAGTGTGGCCACTGCTGAGTTTTCCATATTTGCTGGCATATTGAGTGCAGCACTTTCACAGCATGATCTTTCAGGATTTGCAGTAGCTCAACTGGAATTCCATCACCTCCACTAGCTTTGTTCCTAGTGATGCTTTCTAAGGTCCACTTAACTTCACATTCCAGGATGTCTGGCTCTAGGTGAGTGATCACACCATCATGATTATCTTGTATTATATATAGTAGTGTATATTTGTCAATCTGAATATCTGAATTTATCCCCCCTTGGTAACCATAAGTTTGTTTTCTACATCAATGGTTCTATTTCTGATTTGTAAGTAGGTTCTTCTATCTTATTTTTTAGGTTTTACATATCACTATGTGATACCATGTGATATTTTCTTTCTCTCTCTGACTCATTTCACTCAGTATGACAATTTCTAGGTCATGTTGCTGCAAATGGCATTATTTCATTCTTTCTATGGCTGAGTAATATTCCATTGTATATTATACTAATTATCAGAGAAATGCAAATCAAAACTGCAATGAGGTATCACCTCACACAAGTTAGAATGGCCATATCATAAAAAACCTATAAGTGATAAATGCTTCAGAGGGTGTAGAGAAAAGGGAACCCTCCTACACTGTGGATGGGAATGTAAATTGGTGTAGCCACTATGGGAAGCAATATGGAGGTTCCTTAAAAAACTAAAAACAGAGGTGCCATGTGATCCAGCAACCCCACTCCTGGGCATGTATCTGGAGAAAACCATAAATCGATAAGATACATGTACTTCAGTGTTCATTGTAGCAATATTTACAATTGCCAGGATGTGGAAGCAATCTAAATGTCTATTGATAGAAGAACAGATAAAGAAGATGTATAGCAGATTTTTGGGAGAAGGCAATGGCAACCCATGCCAATAGTCTTGCCTGGAAAATCCCATGGACGGGGGAGCCTGGTAGGCTGCTGTCTATGGGGTCGCACAGAGTTGGACATGACTGAAACAACTTAGCAGCAGCAGCAGATTTTTGAGGTGAAAGCATTTAATTCTGCAGAAGAAAAGTTTCCAAATGACAGATGAGGCAGAATAGAAGTTGAGTTAATATCTAAGATGACTTTCATTTCATCTTTAAGGAACTACCCCCAAATAGCTATGCAGTATTATATAAATTCTGCTCCAACCAGAGAGAAGAAGAGAGATGGCATATCCTTTGAGATTAATTCTTTGAGCTTTGCCTTATTTCACTATTCCCCGCTGGAATCAACCTCTTTCTCTCTGAACTCCAAAGGCTATTGCTGCTGCTGCTGCTAAGTCGCTTTAGTTGTGTCTGACTTTGTGCGATCCCATAGACGGCAGCCCACCAGGCTCCCCCATCCCTGGGATTCTCCAGGCAAGAACACTGGAGTGGGTTGCCATTTCCTTCTCCAATGCATGAAAGTGAAAAGCGAAAGTGAAGTCGCTCAGTCATGTCTGACTCTTAGCGACCCCATGGACTGCAGCCTACCAGGCTTCTCCGTCCATGGGATTTTCCAGGCAAGAGTACTGGCGTGGGGTGCCATTGCCTTCTCCGCCAAAGACTATTACCTTATACCTTTTTATAGCACAACTTATCACATTTCAGATTGCAATATGGTCAACTGTACCCATGTCTTCTGTCTCACTCTAGCTTAAAACCTCCTCAAGGGAAGGATCTGAGCTTTCTTTTTCTATTTCTCATGAATGCTAATAACATGCCATATACTATTTTGCTTTCAAAGTTAAATCAGTAACTAAAAATGCTCTTTTTAAGTGTTCATGAGACATTTGTTAAGTAAGTTGCAAACATTATCTGTTGGTAGAAAAATGAAAAAGAGAGGAAGAAAAGCAAAAAGGAAGGAAGGAGATGAAAAAGGAAGGAATAACCCTAATTAAAGTTACTTTTTAGACAGGAAGGCTTTGATCTAAGAGGTTTAGCTAAGAGGTAAATTTTCTTCTCACATTTCAAACCTTTAGGTCCACTGATTGTAGCAACACCAAATATCCAGACACCAAGTAACAGCTTTCATCAACAAGATGACAGCTTGCTCCTAACGTTTAGGCAGTTAAAAGATCTATTTGGGAGGCACTGGTCTTGCCAACATGAAAGTCTTCTGCCTCGGTGACTCTACCACACATTCCAATCCCCCAACATGTGTCCCATTGATCTCTTAAGAGAGTGGCAATTAATTTCCAGGTGTCTCTTTGGGCAAAGCATATTCTTGGCTCATTTGTAAAATTGCATGTCTTCTAACAAGTCTCTGCCTTCCACATTCAAAGGAAGTTCGTTTACCTCTTCATGATGCAGTGTGCTCTGAGTCCAAGTTTTCTCCAGCAAATGTTTGCTACAAATCTCCCGTGTCTCTCAGGGCTTACCTGTATGACCTCGGACAAATCCTTCAACCTCAATTCTCTCTCTTTTAAATGTGAATTGTAATCATACCACTAAATGCCTTACCTGAATAATGCTGCAAGGAAGGTGAAAGAGTAAAATAAAGTACTATAAAAGTCAGAAATAAAGATGTAAGGTCATAGAAGAAAATGACAGATAGGTAGGCTCCTTCAGGGACACTGCATTTTATTGAAAACACTCAATATGGTAGCATGTGAAGAGCCAGTATCTTTGCCTAAATGGTTTGAAGAGAGACAAATAAAGCATCTAAGTGAAAATATAAAGTACAAAAAAATTATTTACATTATTTCCCCCCTCTCAAGATTAGAGGCAAAGTACAACTTTTCCATATCATTAGTGTAAGCTATAGTAAAGCACAAAAGATAGTAAGAGCAACTCAGGTTAAATAGGAAGGAATGGAGAAAGGGAGGGAGGCAGGGTGGGAGGCAAAGAAAACGAAAGAGAAAGCAAAGAGAGGAACGGAAGAAATTCCTAAATATATTCTATAACTGCTTTTATTTTATTTATTTTCCTATCACAATTTTTATAAAGTAATTATTACCAAGAACAACTATTTAGCTAAGAGCAAAAAAGCAAAGGAAAACATATTCCTTAGTTGTGAAATAGATTTGATGACAATAATGTAGACTTCTAAGGTGTATGCTTCCTCTAATCTGTTGACTACCTGAAAAGTCTCTTGTATCATTTCTTATTCAATTTTGACCCAAAGAAAATAATATATCTTTATATGATATTTTCCTAAGTAATAAGAATCTCAAGGAGTTCAAAGTTGTTGTAACATATGAGAACTTTTCACATGCAGGATTTAAAAACAGTCTAGGCATTGTTTAATGCCTAGAAAATGAACTGCTGCTGCTTCTGCTGCTGCTTAGTCGCTTCAGTCGTGACTCTGTGTGACCCCATAGATGGCAGCCCACCATGCTCCCCCGTCCCTGGGATTCTCAAGGCAAGAACACTGGATTGGGGTGCCATTGCCTTCTCCAGAAAATGAACTAGACTACCTAATTTACCCCAATATTTTGTTATTTCACTTGTTAGATTTGTAGCTGGACAGGAAGGAGAGCAACATGGTTGCAATAAGGAAGCATACTTCTAAATTCTTAACTTCTATTACATATTACTTTAGTATGAGAAAATAATTCATTTTCATCTTCAATAACTTGCTTCATTTCACATTTTTATTGCAGTGATTTTGATTTTAGGCAATATTAATTATAAGAATGGAATTTGATAACTTGGATCTAATGGGATTTTTAAAGTGATTTTGTTTTTTTTTTTATGAGTACAGGAAATTATATTACCCCAATGATTATCTTTTCCAGTTTATCATTACAAGTATCTGTATAACTTCAAAGGGAAAAAAAAAATAGACCTCCAATTAAGAAAATAAATGTGTACAACTAAACATCAGTACCTTTTTAGGAAATTTTTATAACTAATAGAACAAAAAAATATGGGTTAATAATAATAATGCTCAGAAAGAATTTTTAAAAGAGAAATTAACATGTCTGTAATGGTAAACTCAACTGAGAACCTAGTTAATTTTAATTCAATGATTTAAAGCATATTTTCAGAGGGAAAATAAATCCATATATTCACCTCTCTAGACTAAGGTACTGTATTCTGAGACTTAATATTTCTAGTTCTCCCATGTCCTGTCTAAATGATCTATTTCCTGTGCTTTCAGAAATCAAAATCTGTGTAGGTCAAGATTTAAAATCTTGCCTATATTCTCCTCTAAGAGTTTTATAGTTTCTCATCTTACGTTTAGATCTTTAATCCATTTTGAGTTTATTTTTGTGTATGATGTTAGAAAGTGTTCTAGTTTCATTCTTTTACAAGTGGTTGACCAGTTTTCCCCGCACCACTTGTTATAGAGATTGTCTTTTCTCCATTGTATATTCTTGCCTCCTATGTCAAAGATAAGGTGTCCATAGGTGCATGGGTTTATCTTTGGGCTTTCTTTTTTGTTCCATTGATCTATATTTCTGTCTTTGTGCCAGTATCATACTGTCTTGATGACTGTGGCTTTGTAGTAGAGCCTGAAGTCAGCCAGGTTGATTCCTCCAGTTCCATTCTTCTTTCTCAAGGTTGCTTTGGCTATTTGAGGTTTTTTGTATTTCCATACAAATGGATTAAAGATCTAAACGTAAGACCAGAAACTATAAAAATCCTAAAGGAGAACTTAGGCAAAACACTCTTTGACATAAATCACAGCAGGATCCTCTATGACCCACCTCCCAGAATATTGGAAATAAAAGCAAAAATAAACAAATGGGATCTAATTAAAATTAAAAGCTTCTGCACAGCGAAAGAAACTATAAGCAAAGTGAAAAGACAGCCTTCAGAATGGGAGAAAATAATAGCAAATGAAGCAACTGACAAACAACTAATCTCAAAAATATACAAGCAACTCCTACAGCTCAATTCCAGAAAAATAAATGACCCAGTCAAAAAATGGGCCAAAGAACTAAATAGACATTTCTCCAAAGAAGACATACAGATGGCTAACAAACACATGAAAAGATGCTCAACATCACTCATTATCAGAGAAATGCAAATCAAAGTCACAATGAGCTACCATTTCATGCCAGTTAGAATGGCTGCGATCCAAAAGTCTACAAGCAATAAATGCTGGAGAGGGTGTGGAGAAAAGGGAACCCTCTTACACTGTTGGTGGGAATGCAAACTAGTACAACCACTATGGAGAACAGTGTGGAGATTCCTTAAAAAACTGGAAATAGAACTGCCATATGACCCAGCAATCCCACTGCTGGGCATACACCCTGGGGAAACCAGAAGGGAAAGAGACACATGTACCCCACTGTTCATCGCAGCACTGTTTATAATAGCCAGGACATGGAAGCAACCTAGATGCCCATCAGCAGATGAATGGATAAGAAAGCAGTGGTACATATACACAATGGAGTATTACTCAGCCATTAAAAAGAATACATTTGAATCAGTTCTAATGAGATGGATGAAACTGGAGCCTATTATACAGAGGGAAGTAAGCCAGAAAGAAAAACACCAATACAGTATACTAACGCATATATATGGAATTTAGAAAGATGGTAATGACAAGCCTGTATGCAAGACAGCAAAATAGACACAGATGTATAGAACAGTCTTTTGGACTCTGTGGGAGAGGGAGGAGGGGGATGATTTGGAAGAATGACATTGAAACATGTATAATATCATATAAGAAACAAATTGCCAGTCCAGGTTTGATGCAGGATACAGGATGCTTGGGGCTGGTGCACAGGGATGACCCAGAGGGATGGTATGGGGAGGGAGGTGGGAGGGGGCTTCAGCATTGGGAACACGTGTACACCCATGGTGCATTCATGTTGATGTATGGCAAAACCAATACAATATTGTAAATTAATTAGCCTCCAATTAAAATAAAAAAAAATCAAAAATAAAAGACTGAAAGCATGAAAAAAAAGATTAAAATCTTGTACTTTGCCTCCTATTAACTTTTACATTTCAGATTATATCTTTAAAGGAAAATGACAAATCCTTTTTGGTCTCAGACTACATCAAAACTAATGACTTCTCACCTCAAGGTGGGATGATATCCAGCTCAGAAGGCAAGTGATATGACAGAAAAATAGGTGACACCTTTGGTATGAATTTTTAAGTACTTTCTAGTTGAGAAGAATGCTAATGGGATAAAAACACTGAAAAAACCCTGAAGTTAAGTTCAAGAAAAAGACAAAAAGATATTCTTAAAATCAACATTTTCTTTGAGGAACATGAAATAGAATATTAATTTTCATTATTGTATATCAAAAAAGATCTTCTCGACCCAGACAATCATGATGGTGTGATCACTCACTTAGAGCCAGACATCCTGGAATGTGAAGTCAAGTGGGTCTTAGAAAGCATCACTAGGAACAAAGCTAGTGGAGGTGATGGAATTCCAGTTGAGCTATTCCAAATCCTAAAAGATGATGCTGTGAAAGTGCTGCACTGATTTTGCCAGCAAATTTGGAAAACTCAGTAGTGGCCAAAGGACTGGAAAAGGTCAGATTTCATTCCAATCCCAAAGAAAGGCAATGCCAAAGAATGCTCAAACTCCTGCACAATTGCATTCACCTCACACGCTAGTAAAGTAATGCTCAAAATTCTCCAAGCCAGGCTTCAGCAATATGTGAACCGTGAACTTCCAGAAGTTCAAGCTGGTTTTAGAAAAGGCAGAGGAACCAGAGATCAAATTGCCAACATCTGCTGGATGATGGAAAAAGCAAGAGAGTTCCAGAAAAACATCTATTTCTGCTTTATTGACTATGCCAAAGACTTTGACTGTGTGGATCACAATAAACTGTGGAAAATTCTTCAAGATGTGGGAATACCAGACCACCTGACCTGCCTCTTGAGAAACCTATGTGCAGTTCAGGAAGCAAAAGTTAGAACTGAACATGGAACAACAGACTGTTTCCAAGTAGGAAAAGGAGTATGTCAAGCCTGTATACTGTCATCCTGCTTATTTAATTTCTATGCAGATTACATCATGAGAAACTCTGGGTTAGAAGAAGCACAAGCTGGAATCAGGATAGCCAGGAGAAATCTCAATAACCTCAGATATGCAGATGACACCACCCTTATGGCAGAAAGTGAAGAGGAACTCAAAAGCCTCTTGGTGAAAATTAAAGAGGAGAGTGAAAAAGTTGGCTTAAAGCTCAACGTTCAGAAAACAAAGATCATGGCATCCGGTCCCATCACTTCATGGCAAATGGGGAAACAGTGGAAACAGTGGCTGACTTTATTTTTTGGGGCTCCAAAATCACTGCAGATGGTGATTGCAGCCATGAAATTAAAAGATGCTTACTCCTTGGAAGGAAAATTGTGACCAACCTAGACAGCATATTAAAAAACATAGACATTGCTTTGCCAACAAAGTTCCGTCTAGTCAAGGCTATTGTTTTTTCAGTGGTCATGTATGGATGTGAGAGTTGGACGGTGAAGAAAGCTGAGCGCTGAAGAATTGATACTTTTGAACTGTGGTGTTGAAGAAGACTCTTGCGAGTCCCTTGGACTGCAAGGAGATCGAACCAGTCCATTCTAAAGGAGATCAGTCCTGGGTGTTCATTGGAAGGACTGATGCTGAGGCTGAAACTCCAATATTTGGCCACCTCATGCGAAGAGTTGACTCACTGGAAAAGACTCTGATGCTGGGAGGGATTGGGGGCAGGAGGAGAAGGGCACAACAGAGGATGAGATGGCTGGATGGCATCACTGCCTTGATGGACATGAGTTTGAGTGAACTCCGGGAGTTTGTGACGGACAGGGAGGCCTGGCGTTTTGCGTTTCATGGGGTCACAGAGTCAGACACGACTGAGCAACTGAATTGAACTGATTAAATAGTAAGTATACAATAAAAGAATGTTCAAACTATAGAACAATTGCACTCATTTCACACACTAGCAACGGAATGCTCAAAATTCTCCAGCTAGGCTTCAACAGTACATGAATTAAGAACTTCAAATATTCAAGCTGGATTTAGAAAAGGCAGAAGAACCAGAGATCAAATTGCCAACATCCGTTGGATCATAGAAAAAGTAAGAGAATTCCAGAAAAAAACATCTACTTCTGCTTCACTGACTATGCCAAAGCCTTTGAGTGTGTGGATCACAACAAACTGTGGAAAATTCTTTAAGAAATGGGAATACCAGGCCACCTGACCTCCCTCCTGAGAAATCTATATGTAGGTCAAGTAGTAACAGTTAGACCGAGACATGGAACAGACTGGTTCCAAATTGGGAAAGGAGTATATCAAGGTTGTATATATATATGTCACCCTGCTTATTTAACTTATATATAGAGTACATTGTGAAATGCCAGGCTGGATGAAGCTCACGCAGGAATCAAGATTTCTGGGAGAAATATTAATAACCTCAGATATGCAGATGACACCACCCTTATGGCAGAAAGAAAGAGGAACTAAAGAGCCTCTTGATGAAACTGAAATAGGAGAGTGAAAAAGCTGGGTTAAAACTCAACATTCAGAAAACTAAGATTACAGCATCTGGCCCCATCAGTTCATGGCAAATAAATGGGGAAACAATGGAAACAGTGACAGACTTTATTTGCTTGGGCTCCAAAATCACTGCAGATGTGACTGCAGTCATAAAGTTAAAAGATGCGTGCTCCTTGAAAGAAAAGCTATGACCTATCTAGACAGCATATTAAAAAGCAGAGACATTACTTTGCCAACAAAGGTCCATCTAGTCAAAGATATGGTTTTTCTAGTAGTCATGTATGGATGTGAGAGTTGGACCATAAAGAAGGCTGAGCACTGAAGAATTGATTCTTTTGAACTGTTGTGTTGGAAAAGACTCTTGAGAGTCCCTTTGACTGCAAGGAGATCCAACCAGTCCATCTTAAAGGAAATTAGTCCGAAATATTCATTGTAAGGACTGATGCTAAAGCTCCGACACTTTGGTCATGTGATATAAAGAGCTGACTCCTTAGAAAAGACCCTAATGCTGGGAAACATTGAAAGCAGGAGAAGGGGATGACAGAGGACTAGATGGTTGGATGACACCACCTCAGTGGACATGAGTTTGAGCAAGCTCTGGGAGTTGGTAATGGACAGAGAAGCCTGGTGTGCTGCAGTTCATGGGGTTGCAAAGAGTTGGACATGACTGAATGACTGAATAACAACAACAAAATAGTAAATATAATTAATTTGTTTTTCTGGGAAATAGGGTGGTATAATAAGTATGGCTTTAATTAAATTAACTCTTACTGGTTTGTTTCTATGTTTTATTCTTCATTCATGTGACAATTATCTACAAACTATTGACTGAAAGAATAATAATAGCTAACCTTTATTCTAAGTTCACTCTTTCTAGACATTGTTCTAAGTATATTTTTAATGAACTGACTCATTCTGTCCTCTTAAGAATCTGTGAGATCAGTATGCTTCTAATGTCATTTTTTGGTATGGAATCTGAAGCAGAAGAAAATAATTAGTTTTAAATCACATATATATTAAATGGCAGAGTCTGAATTCTGGCTGCAAATTTCACCACATCTTTATTATATAGGAGCAGTGATAGAGGATATACTTGTTATGATTTCAAAAGCTTGATCTCTAGAAAGAAGGTAAAAGTGTTTAAAGTATAGAATATTCAGTAGAAATTCGAAAGGAATATAGAATAAGCAAGGTGATGTCAAAGATGATGATGCCTTGAAGGGCCTCACCTTGGATCAGAAGTGAAAGTGAAAGTCACTCAGTCATGTCTGACTCTTTGTGACTCCATGGACTATACGGTCTTTGGAATTTTTCAGGCCAGAATACTGGAGTGGGTATCCTTTCCCTTCTCCAGGGGATCTTTCCAACCCACGGATCAAACCAACATCTCCCACATTGCAGGCAGATTCTTTACCAACTGAGCTATCAAGGATAGGTAAGGGAATGTCAATAAATGCAGATGCATGGCAATTAAGCCAAAGAAAGGGTTAAATACTATGTTAGCATTGTGTAGCAATCATGATGGAAGCACAGGAGAGAAGGTAACCTGTCTTCCAACAGGCGCAGAGAATAGTAGAAAAAGATTTATTGGGCCTTGAAAGAAAAGTAGATGATTCCAAGTAACAGAGGGCATATAGGACAAAGGGAAAAAGAAATAAAAGGTCAAATGGAGCATGAGGTGGCCAGGCCTGTCTGAGAATAGCAGGGACTTCAATTTGCTGGCACATGAAAGATGGGGTGGATGTCCATTTCAGTATACAGCCTTAGCCTTTAGAAAAGAGGCTCATTAAGGGAAAGAGATGAAATGCTGTTTACTTTTCCTCAGTGAAAATCCTCAGCCAATCACAAACTATTTTTTATTAAAAGAAGAAAAGCGAAGTGAAATCGCTCAGTCGTGTCCGAGTCTTTGCGACCCCATGGACTGTTGCCTACCAGGCTTCTCTGCCCATGGGGTTTTCCAGGCAAGGGTACTGGAGTGGGTTGCCATTCCCTTCTCCAGGGGATCTTTCTGACTCAGGAATTGAACCTGGATCTCCTGCATTGCAGACAGACACTTTAAGGGGTTTGTCAAAACATGAGTCCTTAGTAATAGAGATTACTATGGATCACCCTCTATATTTTATTCAATCATTTATTCATTCATTCAGCCATTTAGTCTTTTCAAGCCACTTGGGATCACCTGTTAGGCTCAAGGCAGTCTTTATTTAATTAGTGCCCAGTTGTGCCTCCCTAGGTTGCGGAATAAATTAGCACACCTAGGTCACAATGTAGAGAATAACTATTTATCCTTGGAAGTCAAATATAATTACCATCTCAGTACTTTGTATAAAGACATCTACCAGCCAATGACCCCTCAAGGTCAACTTGAGTGACTTGCTTTTCGTGTGCTCATGACATGTCCTCCACGCCTTTCATAGTGCTTATCATGTTGTGTCAGGGTCAATTTTTGTGCATTTTCTCCCACTGTTTTGTGATTTCCCCAATAAAGAGCAGTGTATACTCTGAATCCTTGCATCCAGAACATGAAATAGTCTTTGACATATATCTGGCATCCAGTAACAGTGTGTTAAATTGAATCAAACTAAATTGATATTCCCATAGGTAGACGGTTTCAGTGTTTGGCACATCATAGGCACAATTAGTTTTTTAAATTAGTATTTTGAGTATAATTACTTATATTTTTAACCACATTATCTAAGCTGGAAACGAATCATTTGAGACAGTAGATAGGGGCAATTCAGGCTACAGAAATTATCTAATGGATTTTGCTGATAACATTAGAGGCTAGCAATTCCATTTCATAATTATATGAAGCTTAGAATGGAGTTGAATAAATACAGGTAATCATAACCTTAGGATACAGAAGAAAATGAGCCAAGAGTCTGATAGAGAAATATATGTAGTTATGTTTTTAAAAAAGAAATGGATACACTGAGAATCAAACCAAAGAAATGAAAAGCTTACTTCCAATTAGTAATACAACTCAGTATTCTGCATTACCTAATAAGACTTTGGGGTTAAGGGTAGGTAATTCTTAGAATGACTGAGCTATATTATAGTGTCATATAAATTCATTGAAGAAAGTGAAAGTAGAGTCTAGGGAAGAGGATGTAATCCTAGCAGTATATTAAGATACTAGACATTATACTCAAAATTATTACAAGGACTAAAGGCTAATATATGGGCTTTCCTGGTGGCTCTGGTGGTAAAGAATCTGCCTACCAATACAGGAGATGTATGTTCAATTCCTGGGTCAGGAAGATCCCCTGGAGAAGGAATTCTCCAGTATTCTTGTCTGGAAAATCCCAAGGGCAGAGAAGCCAGGTGGGATACAGTCCGGGGGGTCACAGAAGAGTAAGACAGGACTTAGTGACTAAATGACAGCAAAAGGCTGATATATTTGAGCCATAAGCGTTGATATCTGCAAGATTTAAGGAATGTTCATTGAAAGTAAAACAAAAAATGGCAAATTTAATATACTACTTGAATATTTAGACCAATCCTAACTCAAGTGTTGTAAATAATTTATAACAAATGAAATAAGGTATGGCTAGAACCTCCCAGAATATTGTCACTCTTTGTTCTCTAAATGTCTGGTCATGGCTTCCCCAGATTTCCGTTGGAAGTCCAATAGATCCAGCTAACATCGACATAACATTTGCTGAAGTGAAATATTCTAACATGCTTGTTACTTTTCTCAGGATTTTCTCTATGATTTAATCCTGGAATGAAGAGAGGCCCCTGCTTATGCTGAACCCTGAGCTTAGATAGCAGCAGGGACTCTGGGTGCAGTAGACTTGGGTATGGCATAAGCCCTCTTGGAGGCAGTTACCACTAACCCACCATAGAGCCACCAGAACTTACACAGGACTGGGGATACAGACTCTTGGAGGGCACAAACAGAACCTTGTGTGCACCAGGACTCAGGAGAAAGGAACAGTGATCTCACAAGAAACTGACTCAGACTTGCCAATGAGTGTCTAGGAGTCTCTGGTAGAGGCATGGGTCAGTGATGGCCTGCTGCAGGGTTGGGGGCACTGAGTGTAGCAGTGTGTACATCAGACCTTTTAAAGGAGGTCACCATTATCTTCATTACCTCCACCATAGTTTGGCCTCAGATCAAATAAAAAGGAGGGAACACAGCCCTGCCCCTCAACAGAAAATTGGATCAAAGATTTATTGAGTATGGTCCCACCAATCAGAACAAGACCCAGTTTCCCCCTCAGTCAGTCTCTCCCATCAGGAAGCTTTCAGGAAGATTTCATAAGCCTCTGATCCTTCTCCATCAGAGGGCAGACAGACTGAAAACCACAATCACAGAAAACTAACCAATCTGATCACATGGACCACAGCCTTGTCTAACTCAATGAAACTGAGCCATGCCGTGTAGGGCCACCCAAGATGGATGGGTCATGGTGGAGAGTGACCACTGTGACAAAACGTGGTTCACTGGAGAAGGGAATGGCAAACCACTTCAGTATTCTTGCCTTGAGAACCGCATGAACAGTATGAAAAGGCAAAAAGATAGGACACTGAAAGATGAACTCCCCAGGTTGGTAGGTGCCCAGTATGCTAATGGAGATCAGTAGAGAACCAACTTCAGAAAGAATGAAGAGACAGAACCAAAGTAAAAACAACAGCAAATTGTGGATGTGACTGGTGATGGAAGTAAAGTCCAATGTTGTAAGACCAATATTGCATAGGAACCTGGAATGTTAGGTCCATGAATCAAGGCAAATTGGAAGTGGTCAAACAGGAGATGGCAAGAATGAATGTCAACATTTTAGAAAGCAGTGAACTAAAATGGACTGGAATGGGTGAATTTAACTCAGATGACCACTATATCTACTGTTGTGGGCAAGAATCCCTTAGAAGAAATGGCGTAGCCATATTAGTCAACAAAACAGTCCAAAATATAGTACTTGGATGCAATCTTGAAAACGACAGAATGATCTCTATTCATTTCCAAGGCAAACCATTCAATATCACAGTAATCCAAGTCCATGCCCAGACCAATAATGCTGAAGAAGCTGAAGCTGAATGGTTCTATGAAGACCTATAAGACCTTCTAGAATGCACATGCAAAAAAGATGTCATTTTCATTATAGGGGACTGGAATGCAAAAGTAGGAAGTCAAGAAATACCTGGCATAAATTTGGCCTTGGAGTACAGAATGAAGCGGGCAAAGGCTAACAGAGTTTTGCCAAGAGAATGCACTGGTCATAGCAAATACCCTCTTCCAACAACACAAGAGAAGATGCTGCACATGGACATCACCAGATGGTCAGATTGATTATATTCTTTGGAACCAAAGATGGAGAAGCTCTATACAATCACCAAAAACAAGACTGGGAGCTGACTGTAGCTCAGATGATGAACTCATTATTGCCAAATTCAGACATAAATTGAAGAAAGTAAGGAAACCACTAGACCATTGAGGTATGACCTAAAACAAATCCCTTATGACTATATAGTGAAAGTGACAAATAGAGTCAAGGGATTAGATCTGATGGACAGAGTGCCTGAAGAACTATGGACAGAGGTTCCTGACATTGTACAGGAGGCAGTGATCAAGACCCGTCCCCAAGAAAAAGAAATGTAAAAGGCAAAATAGTTGTCTGAGGAGGCCTTACAAATAGCTGAGAAAAGAAGACAAGTGAAAGATAAAGGACAAAAGAAAAGATATACCCATTTGAATGCAGAGTTCCAAAGAATAGCAAGGAGAGATAAGAAAGCCTTTATCAGTGATCAATGCAAATAAATAGAGGAAAACAATAGAATGGGAAAGACTAGAGATCTCTTCAAGAGGATTAGAGATGCCAAGGGAGCTTTTCATGCAAAGATGGGTTCGATAAAGGACAGAAATGGTATGGACTTAACAGAAACAGATGATATTAAGAAGAGGTGGCAAGAATATACAGAAGAACTATACAAAAAAAGATCTTCATGACCCAGATAACCATGATGGTGTGATCACTCACCTAGAGCCAGACATCCTGGAAAGGGAAGTCAAATGGGCCTTAAGAAGCATCACTAGGAACAAAGCTAGTGGAGGTGATGGAATTCCAGTTGAACTA
Source organism: Bos javanicus (assembly GCF_032452875.1). Lineage (NCBI taxonomy): Eukaryota > Metazoa > Chordata > Mammalia > Artiodactyla > Bovidae > Bos > Bos javanicus. The sequence continues at coordinate 91,057,746 of NC_083868.1, forward strand.
TATCAAATCCTTAAAGATGATGCTGTGAAAGTGCTGCACTCAATATGCCAGCAAATTTGGAAAACTCAGCAGTGGCCACAGGACTGGAAGAGTTCAGTTTTTATTGCAATTCTAAAGAAAGGCAATGCCAAAAAATGCTCATACTACTGTGCAATTGTACTCATCTTACATGCTAGCAAAGTAATGCTCAAGATTCTCCAAGCCAGTCTTCCACAGTCCATGAAGTGAGAAATTCCAGATGTTCAAGCTGGTTTTAGAAAAGGCAGAGGAACCAGAGATCAAATTGCCAACATCCGATGGATCATCAAAAAAGCAAGAGAGTTGTAGAAGATAATCTACTTCTGCTTTATTTATTATAACAAAGTCTTTGACTGTGTGGATCAGAATAAACTATGGAAAATTCTTCAAGAGGTGGGAATACCAGACCACCTGTCCTGCCTCCTGAGAAATCTGCGTGCAGGACAAGAAGCAACAGTTAGAACTGGACATGAAACAACAGACTGGTTCCAAATAGGAAAAGGAGTACATCAAGGCTGTATATTGTCACCTTGCTTATTTAACTTATATGCAGAGTACATCATGAGAAATGCTGGGCTGATTGAAACATAAGCTGGAATCAACTTCGCTGGGAGAAATATCATTAACCCCAGATATGCAAATGATACCACCCTTATGACAGAAAGTGAAGAAGAACTAAAGAGCCTCTTGGTGAAAGTGAAAGAGGAGACTGAAATAGTTGGCTTAAAACTCAACATTCATAAAACTAAGATCATGGCATCCGGTCCCATCACCTCATGGCAATTAGATGGGGAAACAGTGAAAACAACGAGAGACTTTATTTTTTTAGGCTCCAAAATCACTGCAGATTGTGACTGCAGCCCTGAAATTAAAAGACAGTTACTCCATGGAAGAAAAGGTATGACCAACCTAGACAGCTTATTAAAAAGCAGACATTACTTTGCCAATAAAGGTTCCTCTAGTCAAAGCTATGGTTTTTCCAGTAGTCATGTATGGATGTGAGAGTTGGGCTATAAAGCAAGCTGAGCACTGAAGAATTGATGCTTTTGAATTGTGGTGTTGGAGAAGACTCTTGAGAGTCCCTGGATGGCAAGGAGATACAACCAGTCAATTCTAAAGGAAATCAGTCCCAAATATTCATTGGAAGGACCAATGCTGAAGCTAAAACTCCAATATTTTGGTGACCTAATGTGAAGAACTGACTCATTTGAAAAGACCCTTATGCCTGGAAAGATTGAAGGTGGAAGGAGAAGGGGATGACAGAGGATGAGACGATTGGATGGCATCACTGAATCAATGGACATGAATTTGAGTAAACTCCAGGAGTTGGTGATGGACAGCGAGGCCTGGTATGCTGCAGTCCATGGGATTACAAAGAGTTGGACATGACTGAGAATGAGCTTGACCGTATACTTCTGAGTCCTGCAACTTACTAGATCTTTCATCTTGTGCAAGTTTTCAAGGTGGCTAAATATCAACTTTCTTATATGAAAAAGAATGATGATAATGTCTTATACTGTAGTTATTAATGGATATCTGATATCTTAGTTTGAATACCAATTAAGCCTAATATTCTGGTATGTAGTAGGTTCTTCAGATACATCTGATCTTTCTCCCTTCCTTATATGAGGGAACTGCCTTGAGATTGGGATTTACTCTTAAAACTCAAGGTTTATAAAGGTGTTATTCTCAAATGCTTAGGGTGACCCTACTCCCACATTTTCTATGCATCTTAGGGCTGAGATATCTTTTGTTACATTTCTCTTTGTACTTATCTTTTGGGAATGATGGAGTGAGTCTTAAGAAAATTCTCTCATATTGTTAAGCTTTCTTTCTGAATGATAAATGTGTTAGTTCTTCAGTCATGTCCAACTCTTTGCAATCCCATGGACTATAACCTGCGAGGCTGCCCTGTCCATGGAAATCTCCAGGCAAGAATACTGGATTGGGTAGTCATTCCCTTCTCCTGGGGATATTCCCAACCCAGGGATTGAACCCAGGTTTCCTGCATTGCAGGTGGATTCTTTATAGACTGACTCAGCAGGGAAGCTGAATGATTTGCAGATGCTAGTAAAAATTAAAACTGTGTCACACTATTTTCAATTTGCAGGGGGGATCCTATAACTGGCAGCTAAGTTAAAACAAGAAAGTCTCTAGATTCTATTTTTATTTCTCTCTAGGTCTGTATCTTGCTACTAAACCTGTGATGTTTTTAGAAAGTAGACTGAATCAGAAACAACAAAAACTCTAACTGCTAAGAAATTTGACACTGGGTGTATGATGCTCACTTGCACTAGTGACCTAGAAGTGACAATTTTGTGTATGCCAAGAACTCTTTTTCTGTCATCAAACAGAAAATAAAATAATTCTACAGGTATGGATTCTTCTGAGTTTTGTTTTGTTAACCATCAAGGAACAGAAGATACAGAAGATAAATAGTGTGATTTGTTTCTTAGTTTTAAAAATACTGCAAAGCATATTAATTTGAATTTTTAACTTCAAATTTAATTTTAAAGAATCATTTTTAGGAACAGATAAATGATTATGCCAGGTCTAGTTCTTTCTTATCCATATTCAATAAAGTCAATTTATAAGGCAGTCATTTAGCTATTACTGAATTGCTTTACTTAAGACATAAAATTCTTAACATTTAAAAAATTCAATTTCTTAACATGCCATTATGTTTAATCAGCTCTGGCTTTATTAACAATTTTAATAGTACGTTAAATAAATTTAAATTAAAAATTAATGATAAATTAATGAGAATTATTCTCATGAGTGAGGTTTCTGTCACATTTCTGAGTAAAAAAGAAGAGTGTGAGAATCATCTCACTTGACTTGGCAGCATAAAGATTATACAAGGAGCACTCATTTTAGATGAAGAAGACCTTAGTTCTTCTGCCTCTGCCATTACTGTCTGTTTGGTATTGGTCAAGTCATTTAAATTTTATAAAAGCAGCCATGTTAATTTCAGTGCTCTCTACCTCACATGATTTCTTATAAATATAAAAATATGAGCTATGGGAACACACTTTAATTTGTGTTCATCTTTGCATCCCCATGGACTGTAGTCCACCAGTCTCCCCTGTCCATGGGTTTGTCCAGGCAAAAGTACTGGAGTGGGTTGCCATTTCCTTCTCCAGGGGATCTTTCCAACCCAGGGATCAAACGCAGGTCTCCTACATTGCTGGCAGATTCTTTACTGTCTGAGCTACCAGGGAAGCCCCTTTAATTTGTAATTGTATGTAAATATTAAGTAATTACTTTTGTGATTGTTTCCAAATATAGACTCAAATTACCTTTGTTATTGTGTATTTTAACAATTGAATTTTTATTTAATAAATGGAAATCCAATCAGTTATCTGCAGAACATGATAGACTCATGGGCTCATTTGGTATATGCATTCGATTTATCTGTATCAATGTAGTCTTCATAGGGGTCATTAGTACTGTTTGCTGAAAAAGAAGAGACTGTGAAATGTTATATAATACATAACCAACATTTTGTATCTATTGCTTTATTTTTCCTTTCTATTATCTATTTAACATTTACCTCTATTATGTATAAATGCAGTATTAATGATAGTATATAATACTGTATAATACAGTATTAGAGCTCCTGGAGTTAATGGGATGGTGCTAAGAAAAAAACTAAACCTTTCAAATATTATACAGTGTAGTACTACTGCTATACTAACAGGAAGACACATTGACAAAATAATTTTATAGCATATAGAGTACTTGAATTGGATTTTATAAACACTCAAAATGGGGAAATTGATACTCAAGAGAAGTTATATCAATTACCTAGGGTCAATCAGTCAATTATTTGACAGGCATAGATTGATCATTTTTTAGTTATTTAGGAATAGTAATGTTGTAGCCATGTGTTCTGGGAAACAAACTCACTCAGAAGAACAACGCAGGTAGTGGGGTGCAGTTTATTACACCAGCAGGCCCAAAGCAGAATCTCCTCTTAGCCAAGGATCCCAACCAATTTTTGTGAAAACCTTATATACCCTAAGTGTACATGTCCTTATATACCCTAAGTGTACATGTCCAAACTCCTCCAAATTCCCTGAAACTAGTCTGAACAAAGGAAAAAAAAAAAAAATGACACAATCAAAGTTAACCAGTGATTCATATTCCTCAAGCCTAGGTAGTTAACAGTGGACAATTATCAATAGGCCTGTGGTCATACCCCAATAAGCATAATAGAATGTATGATTCTATTTGGTTACACATATAATTAGGGTATTCTTTTAGGCCACAGAGAGCCCTAGGGCTTTTCCTTCCGGGGGCCTGGTTTTCTAGTTGGTATGTCGTTTCCATAGATACTGGGCTTATAGCTCGAAGTCCGCAGTCTGGCCCAAGATGGAGTCCTGCTTTCAAGATAGAGCCTGTTCTATTTCTTCCTTCAGTAAAATCTCAGATATCCATTTATTCCTCTACTGCTGCTGCTGCTGCTGCTGCTAAGTCGCTTCAGTCGTGTCCAACTCTGTGTGACCCCATAGACGGCAGCCCACCAGGCTCCCCCGTCCCTGGGATTCTCCAGGCAAGAACACTGGAGTGGGTTGCCATTTCCTTCTCCAATTCATGAAAGTGAAAAGTGAAAGTGAAGTTGCTCAGTCATGTCCAACTCTTAGCGACCTCATGGACATTCCTCTACTACAGACAGCCAATCTTAACTTGAGCTATTAACTTGATAAAAATCAGCCAATAAACTGTACTACTAACAGGTGAATAACTTTAACTGAAAGGATGGGTTATCATTAACAGTAGTATCCTACCTTTTCAAGTCACATGTAGTACCATGTGGTACTTTGAAACTCATTGAGTTTCTCAATAAAAACTGTCTTGAGAACCTAGCAATTCACTAGTTTCTTTGGAAGACTTAAAGATAAGGTATCTTCCAATAGTATAATTTATCTGACTCAAAATAAGAAAATATATTAAAACTGATAAACTCACAATGGCATAATCTAAGTACCAAAATAAATGATTCAGAAAAAAATACCATAGGATAGCATGGATAGATGTCTGCATTCTTTTTCTGTCAGGCACTTGAAGGAAGATATTCCTGTATATGTTTCTATCTGAGACTAAGCTAGATTTTTTAACAGATTACATCTTGTACAAAGTATATAGGAATTCCAGAAAGCCACTTCTAATTCATTTCTAACTTTCTTTCTCCCTTTATTCTTTATACAGAAGTATATCTGGATTCCATTAGTGGAAACCACTGCCCTAGGAATCTAGTCATGTAGAATGAAAAGTTTGGGATAGTTTAATGAAGTAGACAGGTTCCCTAGTTGGCGCTAGTGGTAAAAAGCCCAGCTGCCAATGCAAGAGATATGAGAGACCAGGAAGATCTGCTGGAGAAGGGCAGGAGGCAGGCTATATATTATTTACATTTTAGGTGAGTTGGAAACAGTGGGTGAGACATTCTGCATACAAGTTCAGGTTTGCAAAATTATATGAATAATAAGGGTAAGTGTTAACTTGCCCAACATTGATTTCTTATAGGATGACCTCCTAAATGGACAGAGATGGCCTCACAGAGTGAGGAATATTTTGTGAGTTGAAAACATCTTATGAAAAATATACAAGTAAGTATATAAGGCAGTCAATTTGGTATTGACGGGTCACATCAGGGCTAAAAATCACTCATAAGTGTTTTAATCACACAGTCGTGTCTGACTCTTTGTGACCCCATAGACTATAGCCCACCAGGCTCCTCTGTCCATGGAATTCTCCTGGCATGAATACTGGAGTGGGTAGGCATGCCATGTCAAGTAGCCACAATCACAAAGCTTGGACTGAAGACTTTGATCAAGCCAGAGAAGGGATTGTTTACCCCAGCCATGAATGGTGCATTGGCAGAAAAATTATGAAAGTACTGAATTGTTAGGAGAAGATTCCTATCTAGATCCTGATTACCTCAGAGAAGGAGCTGGTTCTTCCCCTAACACTCAACCTGGCTGAATCATTGTATACAGCCACAGAGCAAAATAGACAACAGGAAACCATGCACTGCTCATATCTCCCAGAGTTTTCTCCCAATAAACATGGTTCTAGGACTATTTTTGGTATTGTCTACAACACCAACATTGTTTGTTTAACCAATAATGATTACAATGGTACATTTCAAGAATGGATGGGAAATCTTTTTAGAGCAGAGACTTCCTATTTGATTGCATAGAGAGAGAACTTTACATATAAAGTGATGCAATGAGTAATTGTTTATTATGAAGTTAGCCTTCAGATACATATAAGAATGTTCTTGTAATGAACTCTCATGGTTGAACCTCACACACACGTTATTCAACACCAAATTTTAAGATATGTAATTTTCCTTTCAGGACTTCCCAGGTGGCTCAGTAGTAAAGAATCTGCCTGCCAATGCAGGAGATGTGGGTTCAATCCGTGGGTTGGGAAGATCCCTTGGAGGAGGAAATGGCAACCCACATCAGCATTCTTGCCTTGGAAATCCCATGGACAGAGGAGCCTGGCAGGCAACAGTCCATGGAGTTGCAAAAGAGTCAGATATAATTTACCAACACAGCAGCAACAACACAGATTTTCCTTTCAGTTGTAGGATTGGGGATGAAGGATATTTATGATGATATTCCACTTTATAAGAGGTATGATTTTGAAGTTACTAAGTAATGTGTGCCCTGGCCTTTTCCTTCTCTCTTCTACAAATTTTGATGTAGAAATGTTAAAAATGCAGTTAATTAGAATGTAGATATATGTGTATGCATACAGATATGTCTATATAGATAAATATACTTGTCCCTCATTGAATTTTTAACTTAAATAATATTTTACATTTTAAAATCTTATTTGGTTAGTTTTGCACAATTATTTATTTATTTTTATTATATTTGTATATTTTAATTGATTGATTGCTTTATAATATTGGATTCATTTCTGTCATACATCAACATGAATTAACCATAGTACATTTGTACATATGTACATATTGTACATATATAACAATTGTACATATGTCTCCTCCCTCTTGAAACTCCCTTCTACCTCCCGCCCATCCCAACTCCACTAGGTTATTACAGAGACCCAATTTGAGTTCCCTGAGTCATACAGCAAATTCCAATTGACTCTCTCTTTACATATGTTAGTGTATATGCTTCCATGCTACTCTCTTCATTCAGTTTCCTATTTTCTGCTTATACTTTCAAGTTTATATTTTATTTTCCCAAATCAATTTAGTTCAGTTGCTCAGTCATGTCTGATTCTTTGCAACCCCATGAACTGCAGCACACCTGGCTCCTCTGTCCATCACCAACTCCTGGAGCCTGCTCAAACTCTTATCCATCAAGTTGGTGATGCCATCCAACTATCTCATCCTCTGTTGTCCCCTTCTCCTCCTACCTTCAATCTTTCCCAGCATCAGGGTCTTTTCTAATGAGTCAGCTCTTTGAATCAGGTGGCCGAAGTATTGGAGCTTCAGCTTCAGCATCAGTCCTTCCAGTGAAAATTCAGGATTGGTTTCCTTTAGGATTGATTGGTTTGATTTCCTTGCAGTCCCAATACCACAGTGAAAAAATATCAATTCTTTGGGCCTCAGCTTTCTTTATGGTCCAACTCTCACATCCATACACGACTACTGAAAAAATAAAAATTTGACTAGAGAGACCTTTGTTGGCAATGTAATGTCTCTGCTTTTTAATATGCTGTCTAGGTAGGTCATAGCTTTTATTCCAAGGAGCAAGCATCTTTTAATATTATGACTGCAGTCACCATCTGTAGTGATTTTGGTGCCCAAGAAAACAAAGTCTGTCTGTTTCCATTGTTTCCCCATCTGTTTGCCAGGAAGTGGTGGGACTGGATGCTGTTATCTTTGTTTTTTGAATGTTGAGTTTTAAGCCAACTTTTTCACTTTCCTCTTTCACTTCATCAAGAGGCTTTCATTTCTTCTTCACTTTCTGCCATAAGAGTGGTGTCATCTGCATATCTGAGGTTATTGATATTTTTCCGGGCAATATTCCTGCTTGTGCTTCTTTCATCCTGGCCTTTCACATGGTGTACTCTGCATATAAGCTAAATAATATTGATTTCCCTAATAGTAGTAAGCATAGTTTTAAAAAATATTTGTCTTTGTTGGCTAGCAGACATTTGGCCATGCCAAAAGTTCCTTCAAATTTGGTCCTACCCAAAATGTCCATGAGCATATTTAGTCTATGCCAAATGGCTTGAGATAGGACTGAATATCAAGGATTTTTGACATAGACCAAATTTGTTATGAATGTTTTGGATAGGACCAAACACCTTCAAGGCTTTGTAGTCTCTGTAGGTCTAATTCTGTGTTTATCTAGACAGAATTTGTTTTGTTTTTCCATGGTATTTTGGACATATCTGACTAAGGACCATATTAAAGTGTATGAACAATTTGAAAGTTTTGAGAATTCACAAATTTGTGAATTTGGTTTGCAAACTCGTGAAAGAACTGGCTCTCAGAGGTAGGTCTTTCCACCATTGCTTTCTTTACCAACAAAGTATATATATGTGTCTTTTAATTTCTTACTTATAAGTAAAAAATGACAAGTTTGTGAACAAAGACAACTGATGCATGATAAGTATTCCACTCATCTATATTGGCTTCGATCATTAAGATTTACAGAATTTATGGACTATTTGCAAGTCAGGTAAATTTAGGTAAGATATTTTTTTCTATATTTTATTTGGCCAAAGTTCAGAGAAATTGAGGTAAAATTGCAAGATCTAATAATGAATAGGTTGGATGGGAAACAAGCCATAAACACCTGAATTGTCAAGTCAGAAATTACAAATATTAATAAATTGGCTATGGAGTATCATTAAAGCTTGTATAGTTTTTTGTTTTACTATTAGAGCAAAATAAGAACTCCTTCTAAGATTATTCTACCAACAATGAATTCAAATGTTTTAATTATTTATGCAAATATGTAGACAAGTAGATCACTAGAGTTCTATCATGATAAGTCAGATGAGAAAGAAAGAGTTTGAACAAAGATAGTAGTACCAAGAACAAATAGGAAGGGCCAGTCTGAGAATCATTGAAGGATTTGAATGAAAAGGACTTAGCAAATGATAGGATCAGAAAAGGGCAGAATTAGAGATATTATATTATAGTTAGCATCTATCATCAATAACAAACTATGGCTTTAATTGGTAAGCATCACCTGTACTGTTAACATTTCTTTATTATTGTAAGGTATAGTTCGGATGGAGGCAGAAAAAAAGGAGAAATGACCTCAATGGAAGTAGGTTACCTTTATTCAGGCAAGGAGGGGTGACAGTTGGCCTAAGGACCAGGCTGAGCACAAGAGGAATCAGGGAGGCTTCATATTTAAAGGGAGGTTTGTGGAAGCGATAAGGGAAACATTAGTCAGGTGGAGAAGTTTTGGGTATTCTTTAGTTGAGATGGCATTTGTAGTTGGGTAGGGGGTGATAAGTCCTCTGGACAGGGGGTGATAAGTCACCTGGGCAGGGGGTGATAAGTCCCTGATAGATACAAACAGTCTGGAGCATCAGGGCGGGACCTAAAGTTAGGTTTTGTTTTCTCCCACGTTAGATGATTCAGCAAGGGCATTTGAGACTGTTGTTTTCTTTTCTAGGCCCAAAGACTCCTTCAATTATCAACTCATCAAGATTAAAGGTAACTAGGGAAGACTAAGTGATAACAGAATAGCAGTTATTTTGAAGAAATTAATTACTTTTAAAGGCTTGGAGTAGAAAACATCAAGATCTATTTTCTATTTTCCAATCTCACACAATATATTGTGTGTGTGTGTGTGTGTGTGTATAAAATCAGCATGAAGATAAATGCAGTCCCAATTTGATGTTTATTCCTTTTACTTAATCACTAATTTGTTAGCAAGCACCAAATGTATATAAACATTATGAAATATAGGGTAAGGAACTACATGTTGCTGCTGCTAAGTCGCTTCAGTCGTGTCTGACTCTGTGAGACCCCATAGACGGAAGCCCACCAGGGCCCGCCGTCCCTGGGATTCTCCAGGCAAGAACACTGGAGTGGGTTGCCATTTCCTTCTAGTCAAAACAAATTTCCTCAATTTAATTGCAAAATTTTGAATTATCATTATGATTCCTTCTACTTCCACTTAACAAACAAAGATAATATTTGGACATATCAAAGATTAGAACTTCTTAACAGGATAAATGGGAGGAAAAAAATTTAAAACCCTAAAATTTCTCCCTACCTAGCAAAACAGCTGCTGCTCCTGACTGCTTCAATTTATGGTCGAATAAAAATTAAATACATGTTACCCTGAATAAAATTTTTCAATTACATAAAATGAATAGACCATGATGACAGAATTAACTTCTGATACTAACCACACTGATACATAGATAAAATAAATTATTTGTATTATATTATTGTCTTTCATTCATATTTTAAGACAGAGTCCACATATCAGCAATATTAGAAGCTGAATATTTTTAATACCAACTTTTAATTATGTGATAATTAAGTTAATCAGAGTGGTAATACACATGTATCCTTAATATGACTGGAAGTAACAGATTGACTACATATACAGACTTACATATACACACACACATCCTTTGTGCCTTTGTTTTCTCTTTTGCGTTTAGCTATCATATGGCTTGTGACAACCTAGGAAAAGTGAAATGATTTTTCTTACTAACTGCAAAGACAGTAATATTTATTAAATGTGAATCAGATATATTTAATATTTGCATGTTATATGAAAACTCTTCTTTGCTCTACAACTTCAGCCTGTGACTTAACCTCTTATTTTTAAGTGTAGAATTCTGTCCTATTTCAATACATTCAGTCTAGCAATTGTATGTCCTAATACTTTTAGTAAAATTACTGTTACTACTATTTTAATTACAACATGTCTTGGTGTATTTCTCCTTGGTTTCATCCTGGATGGGTCTTTCTGTGCTTCCTGGACTTGGGTAATTGTTTTCTTTCCCAGGTTTAGGAAGTTTTCAGCTATTATTTTTTTCTAATAAACCATGATAGATACATATACAACTTATATGTAAACCGAAGTACTACTTCAAAGAAATATTTTCAATATTTTAATAATTCTAGGAAAAGAGGTCATTTAAACTTGGCATTCTGGATAATTCCTTCAGTCAATTTGAAGTTAATGGCATAAGGTTTTTCAGTAAAGCCTATATTGTCATCTTATATAAAACAAATGGTCAGCAGTGGGATTAGCTGTTCACGAACCTCCTACAAAGGCATTTTTCTCGCCTCTACCACAGTCCTGAGGCCCCTGATTTAATACCTTCTTAGATGTGCTCCAATTCCAGCATCAACCATTCTCCACATGCCACTCCCAATACCTCCTCTAACACAGAGCAAGGTGAGAAATACAGGCTTTCTATGATTCCCAAAAGTCAACCCACTCCAGTCTACTGATGGGTGTGGCCGTGTTTCTCACATAGTTATCAGTTTGGCCAGAGGGTCTCAGCACTAACACCTGCAGGCTGTTGGGCAGGGCTAGGCACCCACTTCTGGCTTCCAGATATGGCTGCTTCCAGACATGGGTGCTGCCAGTATCTCTGTCCCTGGGTGAGCTCCAGCCTTTCCTCACCTCTGTGAGAGACTCTCCAAAACCAGCAGGTGGGTCTGGCTCAGGCTTCTATCAAATTATTGCTTTTGCCCTGGGTCCCAATGTGCTTGAGATTGTGTGTGCGCCCTTTAAGAATGGGGTCTCTGTTTCCTGAAGAGCCTCTGGGACTCCTGATATTAAGCCCCACAGACCTTCAAAGCCAAATGCTCTTGGGGCTCATCTTCCTGGGCTCAAGAGCCTGACATAGGTTCCAAACTTGTACTCCTGTTATTCTCTAGTTTATGGGTCACTCACCTGGGGATAGGAGACTTGATTATATCACAAGTCTACCTCTCTTATCCATCTAATTGTGGTTCCTCTTTATGTTTTTCACGGTAGATACTTCTGGTAGATCTCGGTCTTTTTTCATAAGGTGGTTATTCTGCAAGATAGTTATGGTTTTGGCATACTCATAAGAGGAAATGGGTTCAAAGTCATTCTTTGCCATCTTGGCCCAGTCTCTAGTTGCTGTCCAATTTGTAATTTCAACCTCAGAATTTTCTCTCCTACTGGATATTTTCCTTGATTTTGTTGCTGCTTTCTTGAGTGAAGGCCTATGTAAGGAAAGAAAATTTGTGAAGCTAGATATTGTTTGGGTTCTTCCCACCTTTTGGTCTCAAGTATTGTTGGTATAAACATCTTATCTGTGGGGTGACATTGGAGTAAGAGACTTGTCCAGTGTCTTTCTTCCATTTGGTACAAATAACAGTTGTCTGGGAATTTTGGCATACCTTATCCGTGTGGTTTTCTTGGGAAGAATCCAATTTCACTTCACCAGTCCATAAAGGATCCACAGGAGACAAACGCATTTCCCTTCATCCCCTGCCAGTACTTCCCCATGCCTCACCACCTTGCTGGCTGCAGTTATCAGACTTGGATAAGTAAGCATCAAGACAAACCAAATGTTTCTTCCTCAACTGTGTGCTCCCACTTCAAGAGCCCACAGGATCCAGCTGAGCACTCCTGTGCAAACACCCATTTCAAAACTAGCACATAGGTGACTCCATAATTTTCCTTCTATGCAAAATATACTGTGACTTTTTGATAGTCAGCAAAGGGTAGTTTGGCAAGTCTCAAGCTTAAGAAATGCCTGGGTGAGAAAACTGAGGACAAGTTCTACAGCTCTTCTTTCAGATTTCCCTAAATTGTCAGGGGATATATATTGAGTATGTTTCATTACATTGTATTGCAGAACTGAGAAACAGGTTAGATATAATGCATCTTAATCCACCAGAAGAGCTCATCTGTCTCATTGAACATTCTATGGTACCATTTCACTGCAAATAGGTTGAAAACAATTCAGTTTTTCAATCAAATGCCACTGTTGTTAATGTTGTTCTTGTAGGAAACCTGCAGTGATTTGACTGGTAAAGAGTGTGAAGAAGAAGAAGAAAAAAAAACTGGCGGTCTTATTTAACATGTAGCACCATGTTGCAAATGCTTTTGAAATCAGTGTATATTCAGCTACATTCTGTCTTTATGTGATGTATGATTATATTAAAATTATTCCCTATTACCTTAATATATCATTACATTTCTGCAGTATAAATTATTACTATGATTTTTGAAAACCTGCACTTTATATTAGTTAAGAAGATATAGCCATCAGTTGCCCAGTTTTCTTGCTTAAATGTATTTCAAAGTTCATTCTGGGTGCTGGCCAAGTTATTTTCAAGATTCTGATTATTAGCTCATATTTGAAATTATATTACCCTTCAAACTGACCTTTGCCATAAGAAGCAGTTCTGATTTGGAAAAGTGTAGTTTGTTAAATCTCATTTTTTATTTAATATCTCAAATAACTATAGCTTTCTACAAATTGCTGATCTTACTTTTAGAAAGAAATATAAATGTTTCAAAGTCACTTTGGGAACTTTAAAAGAATAATTTTATAATTTTCCATTTATAATTTAAAATACTCAAAGTTCACACTGTGACATATACAACTTTTGTGTCACTTTAAATAAAGCTCCTATAAACATTTTGTCAAGCTCATAATATATACCATGATAGATACATGTGTAGCTTAATATATTAATCAATTAAATCAGTAATTCAGAGAAATATTTTTAGTACTTTAATTTTTACATTTAGTCAATTCAAAATTAATATAATAAGATTTGTCATTTAAAAATATATATTGTCATCTTATGTAAAACAAATGGCCAATAATGGAATTAGCTGTTCTTGTATTTCTTACAAAGGCCTTTTTTCCCACCTCTGTCACAGCCCTGAAGTCCCTGATTTAAATACCTCCATAACTCCAATTCTGACATCAGCCATCCTCCACATGCAACTCCTGTTACCACTCCTGTCACATAACAAGATGAGAAATATGGAGTCTGTTGGATTTTGATAGTCATAGAAACTTGGAGTTTAGGTCTTATCAATTAAGTGAAAGTGAAATTGAAAGTCACTCAGTTGTGTCCAACTCTTTGTGACCCCATGGACTATACAGGTCTTGGAATTCTCCAGGCCAGAATACTGGAGTGGGTAGCCTTTCCCTTCTCCAGGGGATCTTCCCAACCTAGGGATCAAATCCAGGCCTCCCGCATTGCAGGTGGATTTTTTACCAGCTGAGCCACAAGGGAAGCCCAAAAATACAGGAGTGGGTAGCATATTCCTTCTCCAGTGGATCTTCCCAACCCAGGAATGGAACCGGGGTCTTTACCAACTGAGCCACCAGGTCTTATCAATATTGGCTGTAAATCAGAATTATAGTGCACTGTCTGAAAATTCATCCAAAATTGTAAAATAAGGCAAAAAGTAAATGATATGTCATTTAAAAGTTATACTAAGGCAAAGAGACTGAAAATAATTTAGGGAGATATCCCTTAGAGGAAGGCATGGCAACCCACTCCTGTATTCTTGCCAGGAGAATCCCATGTTCAGAGGAGCCTGGCAGGCTACGGGTCCATTGGGTGGCATAGAGCTGGATATGACTGAAGCGATTGAGTACTACAACTACTTAATTTGATTCATCATTTACCACTGATTAAACTATCAGACATGTTGAAGTTACAAGTTAGCTTGTAGACTTTTGTCCAGTAGAGATATAAATAATTTCTGTTCTGTGGAATACTGTAACTACAAAGATTTTGTTTCATAGCCCTGCTGGATAGTAACTAATTGTATCACCTACTCAGTGAACGTAACATCCTGTAAATAGACAAGCCTCTCAGAGTCAGTCATATTTTCTTTTTACTGAAACTCTCATGAATTAATGAGTTAAATAATAATGAGTTAAATAATATTTTAGCATTTTTTTCTATATTTGCTTGAGAATCATTAGGTTAAGCTATTTAAAATATATACTTTAAGCTATTTTAAATATGTAGTTTCAGTTCAGTTCAGTTGCTCAGTCGTATCCGACTCTTTGCGACCCTATAAATCGCAGCACGCCAGGCCTCCCTGTCCATCACCAACTTCCGGAGTTCACTCAGACTCACGTCCATCGAGTCAGTGATGCCATCCAGCCATCTCATCCTCTGTCCTCCCCTTCTCCTTCTGCTCCCAATCCCTCCCATATCAGAGTCTTTTCCAATGAGTCAACTCTTCACATGAGGTGGCCAAAGTACTGGAGTTTCAGCTTTAGCATCATTCCTTCCAAAGAAATCCCAGGGCTGATTTGCTTCAGAATGGAATGGTTGGATCTCCTTGCAGTCCAAGGGACTCTCAGGAGTCTTCTCCAACACCACAGTTCAAAACCATCAATTCTTTGGCGTTCAGCCTTCTTCACAGTCCAACTCTCACATCCATACATGACCACTGGAAAAACCATAGCCTTGACTAGACGGACCTTTGTTGGCAAAGTAATGTCTCTGCTTTTGTATATGCTATCTAGATTGGACATAACTTTCCTTCCAAGGAGTAAGCGTCTTTTAATTTCATGGCTGCAGTCACCATCTGCAGTGATTTTGGAGCCCAAAACAATAAAGTCTGACACTGTTTCCACTGTTTCCCCAACTATTTCCCATGAAGTGATGGGACTGGATGCCATGATCTTTGTTTTCTGAATGTTGAGCTTGTAGTTTAAGCTATTTTAAATATGAAGCTTTTGAAATATGTGGATATCTGAGCCATATTTTAGGTTTCCTGTTTGGAGACTAGTACACCAGAGTTCATGTATTTTCTAGGGAAATATTAAGGACAAATCATCAATGTGGCAAAGTCTATCCCTGTTGTGTTCTGTGCTCTACCTGTACCTAGTTGATGCTTCAGCCTTTTTAAAGGCTCCAGGTAGTATACCTTTCCTCATCTTAGAGACCATCCAAAGACTACTTTCTGTTAGTCTTCTCCGATGCCCAGCAAATGCAGCTCAGAAAGTACTAGTTACCTTCCTCTTGCAATCTGATATTTTATTCACATTTGTATTGTATTGCAAATTTAGGGCGTGTTTCACTTTCATTTAACTATCATCACTTCAAAAGAGGACCTATCTTAGTCATTTGTGTTTAGATGTCTCCTAATTCACTGGCAAGAAGAGAATGTGTACACAATGAAAGTATGCTAACACAGTAACCCAAAAATGAATGAAAAATGAAAGAGTATCTTAACAACAGAAGGGAAATTGTCATACTAGTACTAAAGCAAATAAGTCAACCTGATAAAAAGAGAGTAGAGGTTGTATTGTAAGCATGTAGGATGGAAAAGATTGGCACAATGATTGGCCAAATCAGGAGTGACTTTGCATATAGGATTATTAAAAGTTTTCAATTAGAAGAACTGACTTTAGTATCTTTATGTAAGTTCCAAATGCTTCGCTTTGTGAAAATATAAAAGCTTTAATCCAAGTAAATTGTTTAATGGTCTAAAACTTCACCCAAGTCAACATATTGTATACTGTTTTGTTGCCTAACATTATCTACAAACCTTAAAACATGTACAAATAAACAGCAACTGTGTTCCTTTTGAGATATATTGAGAAAATAATTTTCAGCTATACTACACTTTGGATTGTATGAAGAACTTCATTTCTCAGTTTAACTCCTAATATGGAATAAAAAGTCCTTTTTTTCAATCCTTCCCTTGAGGGAATATTTCAGATTCACTGAAGAAGTAGGAGATAAAAGAAGCAGACAACTTTTTGTAGAATTTTTTCAAAGGGAAATTTATTTTTGAAAGTATGAAGGTTTTTTTTCTTTAAGTTCATGTGAATTGTATTCCCTTTCTGTGTCAGAATCCTGACCTGCTCCTGTGTTGTGCCTTACTTTTTTTCCCCAGCCCTTTCTGCTTTCCTTTCATCTTTCTCCTTGTTAAGCTGTGTCTTCTGTGCAGGATTAGACCTGAAGGTTTTAACATTTTATTTTAGTTTTTCTTAAATCAAGTGGGGTTGCAATCAGGTACCTGTTTGGAGAGGTAAGGAATAAAAGAAAGGAGTAAAGGGGAGGCCATGCTGGGAAGAAAGACCAAAATAGGAGCAAAGAGAAGGCGAAGCCCTGCTAGCAATTAACACAGTGTGTCCTTTTCACTTTAGGATCTAGAGAGATATTTGGTGAAATAAAGGAAGTGACTCATACATAAGCTACCTCTGAGCTTTTTATTCACCTACTTTTTGGGGGGGGGGCATGAAAAATATCTCACTTAATGGGATGACTACATTTAGAGATTTGAGACTGCTTTAGAAGTAATAAAGGCCTAGACCAAAGCTTTTAGAAATAACTGGAAAGAACAATAACAGTAACAACAAAAAAAACCAACCAAACTTCTGCAAAATCCAATAGTGAGCTCCAATTAGATAAATCTTCAAAAGTTTATTTCTTTAAACTGTTATAATAGACAAGTAAATATTCGTACTCCACATTGGATATGCACCTTCATTTTCTTAGTTTTCTGTCTCTCACTTATATTCTGTAATCCAAAACAGTTTGACTTAATTCAGTGCCTTTTTGTTTGTTTGTTTAATGAGAGGGAAAGGACGTGCATCTTACCTTTGCTTAGTTTGCACATTGAGCTGCTGACCCATTAACCTTCCCTGTATTCTTGAATTTTTGATTGGTAGATTAGATTGCAACAATTCTTCAACTCTCCTCTTCAGAAGGATGGAATTTAGTTATTAATTAAAGACAAATCTGATCCTGGTTTCACCTTGATAATCAAATGCACTCTGGGAGGCCTATTAGAATTAGATTTCAATTGGCTGATTAGGATACTATTGAGACAGGAAATTTTAAAGTGCTATACTTAGAAATGGGTCAGGAGAAAAAAGGAAATATATTTCTATATTGAAGGAAACAAAAGAATCTTAATCAAGAGTTGTTTTCCCTGCTTCTTCCTGAATAATAACTAGGGAACTTCATCAGCAATTAAATCTACTTGATTCTTTTTTTTTTTTTTTTAACTTTTGTATATATGTTTGAAACCTAACTCTGAAAAGCTTGTGAAAACTACCATTATAGAAAACAGTGGTTTTGTGTTATATCACAGACACTAGAGAACAAACACAAAAATAGAGGAATCAGAATGGTTAGAAAGTTGGCAGGTTGTCTAGAACCTTCCATTTTTCTCTGCCTAAGAAGGGAATTGCTACCAGTTGTTAAACTGAACTGATTAGAGATTATTTGTGTTTCCATTAGCCCTGTCCTATTCCTCATTATTGTGGAAATGGTAGATCCTTTGAATAGGCTTATTGAAACACAGATCCTCCAGATATAAGCTGAACTTTCATGATATGGGGTATCTTGTGATAGTCCTGAGACTAACTTAGTCTCATGCATGTGGGCTAGCTTGTGCAAATTGGGACGTGGAGAGCAAGCCCCACTCACTATCCAGCATCTGTGCCTCAGGGTGGTGTCATTTTATTCTACCTGTTCTCTGCACAGTAACATGTTTAGTGACACAATCCTGTGGTTTTATGAGAAAATGGACTCCTAAAAATCAATCACTTTTACTGTATTTAAAAATGAAATCTCACAGGAATAAAAAAAGGATAATTTTTATTTAGGTAAAAGGGATTTTGGAAAAATAAAAAGTAGAATATTGAATTTGCTTTTGTTCTGATATGGAAATGACAGATATTCCATAACTTTTATATGCAAACAAAAGAGAGGGGTAGAGAGGGAAAGAGAATGATATTTATAAAATTACCTTTTACTTCAAACAGCACAACTGTTTTCAGTCTCCTTAAAAAGGAACTACTGAAATTTGAAAAACAAAAAAAATGGTTTCATGAGATTTATAAATAATGTTATTTTTCATATATAGAATATTTCTTTGTCTCAAAGGATCACTAAATATTTTCAGTTAAACTTCATATCATAGAGGAAATAGTGTAATTTTTAAATAGTCTTAGTAGACTTGGGGCTTTAGTCAATTATATAACCTTTATGTATGCCAAGTATTTACTGTAATTTTGTACACATGCATGTATTTTTTTAAAAAAAATTTAATTTTGAATTGAGATCTAAGTGATTAACCATGTTGTGGTACTTGCAGGTGAATAGAAGGTGAACAGCAAAGGCACTCAGCCATACATATACACGTATCCATCTCCTCAAATTCCCCTCCCATCCAGGCTGCCATATAACACTGAAGCACATATTTTAATTGAAGATATTACAGCTTGTTGTTGTTGTTCAGTCGCTCAGTCGTGTCCAACTCTTTGCAACCCCATGGACTGCAGCAAACCAGACCTCCCTGTCCATCACCAACTCCCAGAGTTTACTCAAACTCATGTCCATTGAGTCGGTGATGACATCCAGCCATCTCATCCTCTGTCGTCCCCTTCTCCTCCCACCTTCAATCTTTCCCAGCATCAGGGTCTTTTTCAATGAGTCAGTTCTTCGCATCAGGTGGCCAAATTATTGGAGTTTCAGCATCATTCCTTCCAAAGAACACCCAGGGCTGATCTCCTTTAGAATGGACTGGTTGGATCTCCTTGCAGTCCAAGGAACTCTCAAGAGTCTTCTCCAACACCACAGTTCAAAGGCATCAATTCTTTGGTGCTCAGCTTTCCTTATAGTCCAACTCTCACATCTATACATGACTACTGGAAAAACCATAGCCTTGACTAGATGGACCTTTGTTGACAAAGTAATGTTTCTTGCTTTTTAATATGCTTTCTAGGTTGGTCATAACTTGTCTTCCAAAGAGTAGGCATCTTTTAATTTCATGGTTGCAGTCACCATCTGCAGTGATTTTGGAGCCCCCCAAAATAAAGTCTGTCACTGTTTCCACTGTTGCCACTAAGTGATGGGACCAGATGCCATGATCTTAGTTTTCTGAATGTTTAGCTTTAAGCCAACTTTTTCATTCTCCTCTTTCACTTTCATCAAGAGGCTCTTTAGTTTTTGCTTCTGCCATCAGGGTGGTGTCATCTGCATATCTGAGGTTATTAAGATTTGTCCCAGCAATCTTGATTCCAATTTGTGCAACAATTATGTTAATACTTTCATATTGCTTGACTGAAACACACCGAAGAGAACTCCACAATAAATTCAGCACTTTTAAAATAAACTTACATCTTTATCATAATGGCAGATACATTGGCAAATAGTATATTGTTCAATAGTATATTAAGCAAAGGGTAACTTTGATCAATTTATAAAGCTGTGGCTCCCCCTAATAGTTGGTTAGGTCCCCAAATATCTATTGTTTTGGAAAATAAATAAATCTATTGTACCATTTTTGTCATTTGATTATTAAAATTGGTTGGCAATTTTATGTTACTTTGCCTGCATGCTAGTGAGGCAAGCCATCCTACTGAAGAGGAGTTGTGTGTTGGTGAAAACCTATATTAAACAACTCTAATGCCTATTACACAGTGAACTTCTGAAAGCTGTGAGAGTAGCCTATGAGAGGACCTGGCAAGTTTTCCAGCCACATTCTCAAAGATGTGCACAGTGGCCAGCGTGAAAGTCCCTTTACTCATCATGCCATTCACCATGAAATCTGGTTGAGGAGATTTCATCATCTCCACAAAGTTCTTGCTGCTGCAAAAGTTGTTAACTTGTGAACCCTCAATATCTAATGTGGACTTTGCCTACATTCCCTCCAGGATTTTTGTGTTATAATATTATTTTTGTTTTAAAAGTGAGTATGTTTTCTGTTCCAAGCTATCATCAAGTGAATAAATAACCAAGATTTTTCTCCACATGTTTATATCAATAACAGTATTTTTATTCATATTCATAAACAAAAAGGAAAAATCTTGAACTAAATGTACATTTTTTCCAAATGCAACTCTTAAACTTTAGACTCAGATAATCTTGCATAATTTTTCATAAGAACATTGTGAGCACACTATGATACAATTACTGCATTGCTAACTCACACAGATCAAAACTGCATGTGTGCATGTCCCCATGTATGTGTTTGTACTCATTTTTACCTGCTATTATAATACCGTAGAAGTTATTGAATAAGGTACCACAATAAAATTATACACTTTTAAGTAACAACAACAACAAAAAAATTACAAGGAATTCTTAGCAGTCCACAGGTCACCAGAATCTTTAACATGCCTTATTTAGTCAGTGATTTTGATAACTAAATTGAATCAGTTTGCCTATAATATACTTTACTAAACTCAAGAATGGACCAAGTATAAGAATGAAAGTATTGATAAGAATGGCAAATGTTGACAATTAAAAAAATGATAGAAAGTACTTGGGGACTCATATGCTTCTGCTTATATTTTTAAATTTCCAAAATAAAAACTTTTCCCATCAACCAATTCTATACAGTTTTAGATGATAGTAATCTGTTTGGAAAGACAACACGGAATCATGGAGAAAATGTTTTATGTTTTCAGTACTAAACAGACCTCTATAAGGTTAGACATTCAGCAACACTTAAGCCTGAACTAATAAACAAAAATGAAAGTAATCTAGGAGAGTGTAATGGAGATCGTAGAAGCTAAGTAATGGATACATCAGATAACAATTTAGTAAATTATAGATAGCATATAAGAATATTAACATTTTCCTTTATTGATTTCTTTGATTACCTGTATGACTGGCATGTTTAGC
Organism: Bos javanicus; assembly: GCF_032452875.1. Lineage (NCBI taxonomy): Eukaryota > Metazoa > Chordata > Mammalia > Artiodactyla > Bovidae > Bos > Bos javanicus. The sequence goes on from NC_083868.1 coordinate 91,079,350, forward strand.
CCAAACTAGTTTCTGAAAATACCACCTAAATATTAATTAAATTTGTCTCATATACAACTATTAAATGTGTCTAATTTTAAGTATAGATTATAGTGCTCAAAGGAAAGTTTATACATAGAAATTTTAAAGCAGGACAGGAAGATGCCAAAATAAATATAGCTAAAAATTATTCTGGTGAGTCTCACAGAATAGAAAGTTATGTGAGGTTATTTGCATAAAAATTAAGACAAAATCTTATGTAAAGAATATTTATAGAGGGACAAATTTAACTCTTGAAAACTGTCTTATTTTCTTTCAGAAATTCACTCCATATTCAAATAATAATGTTGATATTAAATATTCATCAACAGATAATTTATAAGATTGGGTTATTTATTCAAATAATATTATTTTACTTGTGAAACTGAAAACAGAAGCATATTTATGCTAGTTGCACAGATTATAATTTTGTACCCATCTCCTGTAGCTTTAACAAAACATATTAAAATATCTTTTCCCCAAAAAAACTGCATATACAAATAATAGATCTGATTGTTTGTAAAACACTTAGAGAACATTAATGAATTGTTCACATGCTGTGTTTAAAACACAAACTTGCTAACTAATTTAATTATTATAGTTAACCTGTAACCTAGGCATATAGAGTTTGGATGTGAGTAAAGTGGATGTGACGTGAACTGATCATAGCTATGATAGGCAATTATAACACCTTTATTGTCATCATCTGAAATTATTCATCAGATGTGTTTATTTGATGAGCTAGGGCTTAACAAGTATTGCTTCATAAACTCAATCCAATATGTAAAGATAACATTAATTAAGCAAGATATTGTTAGGTAGTTTTCCATTGTTCAGATGTACCATAGTAAAAGCTTCTTGTTGCTGAACAATTTCCAATCTCACTGAGGAGTAAAATCTGAAACTCTTACCACGGCATATGAACTGTTTAATCTGTCACTTTCCTATTTTTCTGATTTTATGCCACTCTCCAAAATACCCACTACAGGAGATACGAATTTGGGAGTCATCAGCATAGATGATAACAGTGACGTAAGTTAACCTAGGAATGATTGTGGAAAGCAAACGGAAGAGATCCAAGGACTAAGTCCTGAGAACCTTAAACATTTGGAGATCAAGGAGATGAGAGACACCAGCAAAAATGATTGAAAGATCGTGACCTAAAAGAAAAGTAGGTTGCTGGAAGCCAGAGGAAAAAATGTGTTTAAGGAGGAGAGTGACTAGTTGTGTTAAATGTTGCTGCTAAGTCATTTAAGATAAGAGTTGAAAATTAAACTCTGAGTATAGCAATGTGGAGGATTTTGTGAGCCTGTTAACAGAAGTGTCAGTGAAGTGAGAAATATTGATTTGAATCAGTTTAATACATAAAGAATAAGAAATATTTTGATATTGTAGTGGAAAGAGGGAAAATTGCTTAAGCATTGTAAGGGAGACAGATGATGCTGTCTTGGGCTCAGTTACAGAAGTTGACCTTAGTGAGTATAGGAATAGGGCATTCATAGTAGTAGAACAAAAGGTACAGATTATGGGCACAGTTGAAGTTAAATGGATAGACATGGTCCTCCTGTTTTTCTAATGAAACTATTACTTTGTTATATCCTTTATTTTTTATAAAGTTATGTTTTTAGAAGCCTCTCACATATCTCTGAGGAATAGTTCAAGAATGATAAGGAAGGGACAAAGATATATAGGGGTTTTTGCTGAAAAAAACCCCAAATGTAGTCTAACATTAAAAGGTTACTGTAAGTCACAAAAAACAGACATCTCAAGTTAAAGATTTTACTGCTTTTCTATATATGGAAGATGCAAGAATCTTTGTTTGCTGTTCAGTCACTAAGTCATATCTGACTCTTTGCGACCCTGTGAACTATAGCACAGCATGCTTCCCTGTTTCGCTATCTCCCGAAGTTTGCTGAAACTCATGTGCATTAAGTCAGTGATGCCATCCAACCATCTCATCCTCTGTTACCTCCTTCTCCTCTTGCCCTCAATCATTCCCAGTATCAGGGTGTTTTCCAGTGAGTTGGCTCTTTGCATCAGCTGGCCAAAGTGTTGGAGATTCAGCTTCAGCCTCAGTCCTTCCATTGAATATTGAAAGATAATTTCCCTTAGGATTGCCTGTTTGATTTCCTTGCTGTCCAAGGGACTTTCAAGAGTCTTCTTTGGCACCACAGTTTGAAATCATCAATTCTTTGGTGCTCAGCCTTTTTTATGGTCCAACTCTGATATCAGTACATGACTACTGGAAAAACAATAGCTTTGACTATGAAAACCTTTGTTGGCAAAGTTATGTCTTTGCTTTTCTTAATATGCTGTCTAGGTTTGTTACAGTTTTTCTTCTAGGGAGCAAGTGTCTTTTAATTTCACGGCTGCAATCACCATCCACAGCGATTTTGGAGCCCAATAAAATAAAATCTGTCACTGTTTCCATTGTTTCCCCATTTATTTGCCATGAAGTGATGGGACTGGATGCCATGATCTTAGTTTTTTGAAGGTTGAGTTTTAATCCAGCTTTTTCACACTCCTCTTTCACCTTCATCAAGAGGCTCTTAGCTTTCTGCCACTAAAGTAGTATCATCTGCATATCTGAGGTTGTTGATGAGTCTGGCCTCATTTAAATTATTCCTTTGAAATATATCTTAACTATCTATGGCCAGTGTCCTTTTTATTCTCCATCCTGAATTTTCTGATGCCCCTGAATAGGGGCAGCTGCAGTGTCTCCTGTCTTGATGATCAGCAACATTCCTTGTTAATGGAAATGGGAAATGTCAGGCAAAAGACTGTGTCCTCAGATTAAACACACATGCATACACACACGTTTCTATTATGGCTTTTTAACGTTCAATTCTCTTTAAGTTTTAACTAGCAACAGGACTGAGGGGGTTTTGCTTAAAATAATGAACCTATAGGCTATAGGCCTAGAGTCCTATGGAAAATTATTCAAATAACCCTAACAATTATACGTAATTAAACAAGAATGCCTTAATTTTGTCAAAGTTTGAAAATAGTGCTTGAGTATTATTAGCTTGTTCTCTTCAATTGTAATTAATTTTTCTGTTGACTCTGGGTTGCTTCTTCACAATGGAGCTTTGAAATGGAAAGATATTTGCATGGCAGTATATTTGCCCAGCTGTGCTGTAATTGTCATAAATGTGAGCTGATGGAAGAAAAACAATAAGAGACTTTGTCCACAACCCAGACACTGAAAATGAGACTAGTCAAAGCAAAAATGACATTGAGAGTAAAAGCATAATCCATTCCAAACTGGATAAGTAGGCTGTTTGTATTTAACATGAGATATTCTATCACAAACTATACTGAGGATAACTGTGGTGGCTAAAGGTTAAGGCTTAAAACAAAATCCAGAGAGAATTTCAAATTATCACACTTTTAATTCCTTCTATGGTATAGATTAATTTTATGTCTATTACTTTTATTTTTTTCTTCTTTAAAAGGAAAGAAAAAAACTGAGGTTTCTTTTAGATAAAAAATCTAGATGAAAAATATTATTCTTTTTTATAATCACTTTTAAAATTGAAGTATATTTAATATGCAATGTTGTGTTAGGTATACAGGTATATAACAAAGTGTATACAACAAAGTGATTCAGTTATATATATATATATATTATATATTCTTTTTTTCAAGTAATTTTCCATTATATGTTATTATAAGACATTAATTTTAGTTCCCTTGCTATACAGTGTATTCTTATTTACCCATTTCACATATAATACTGTATATATGTTAATCTCAAACTCCTAATTTATCTCTCCTCCTCCCCTTGCTATACCCTTTGTTGTTGTTCAGTTACTCAGTTGTGTCTGACTCTGCAGCCCCGTGGACTGTAGCACACCAGGCTTCCCTGTCCTCCACTGCTTCCCAAAGTTTATTCAAACTCCTGTCCATTGAATTGGTGATGCCATCCAACCATCTCAGCCTCTGTTGTCCCCTTCTCCTCCTGCCTTCTATCTTTCCCAGCATCAGGGTCTTCTAAAATGAGTCAGCTGTTCGCATCAGATGGCCAACATATTGGAGCTTCAGCTTCAGCACCAGTCCTTACAATGAATATTCAGGAACAATTTCCTTTAGGATGGACTGCTTGAATCTCCTTGCAGTCCAAGAGACTCTCAAGAGTCTTCTCCAACACCACAGTTCAAAAGCATCAGTTCTTTGGCGCTCAGCCTTTTTTATGGTCTAACTCTCATATCCATATGTGACTACTGGAAAAACCATAGCTTTGACTGTATGGACCTTTGTTGGCAAAGTAATGTCTCTGCTTTTTAATAAGCTGTCTAGGTTGGTCATAGATTTCTTCCAAGGAGGAAGCATCTTTTAATTTCATGGTGGTAGTCACCATCTGCAGTGATTTTGGAGCCCCCCAAAATAAAGTCTGTCACTGTTTCCATTATTTTCCCATCTATGTGCCATGAAGTGATGGGACCAGATGCCGTGATCTTAGTTTTTTGAATGTTGAGTTTTAAGCCAGCTTTTTCACTCTGCTCTCTCACCTTCATTAAGAGGTTCTTAATTTCTCTTTGCTGTCTGCCATTAAAGTGGTGTCATCTGCATATTTGAGTTTATTTATAATTCCCCCAGCACTCTTGATTCTAACTTGAGCTTTATTCAGGCATTTTGCCTGATATACTCTGCATATAACTTAAATAAGCAAGGTGAAAATATATAGCCTTGACCTTTCTTGATTTTCAACCAGTCTCTTGGTCTATGTCTGGTTCTAATTGTTGCTTCTTTACTTGCATACAGGTTTCTTAGAAGGCAGGTCAGGTGGTCTGATATTCCTGTCTCTAAGACTTTTCCACAGTTTATTGTGATCTACACAAAGGCTTTAGTGTAATCAATGAAGCAGAAGTAGATGTTTTTTCTCAAATTATCTTGCTTCTCCTATGATCCAGTGGATGTTTGCAATTTGACCTCTGGTTCCTCTGCCTTTTCTATATTCAGCTTGTACATCTGGAAGTTCTCAGTTAACCTGCTGTTGAAACCTATCTTGAAGGATTTTGAGCATTTGTCTTCTATGTCTGTGAGTCTGTTTCTGCTTTGTAAATAAGTTATTTTGTATCATATTTTTAGATTTCACATGTAAGTGAAAAATATATCATATATTTGTCTTTCCTTGTCTGACTTGCTTCCCTTAATATGAATGTAGGTCCATCCATGTTGTTGCAAATAGCATTAGTTCATTCTTTTTTATGGCTGAATAATATTCTACACACACACACACACACACACCTCCACACTATATCTTGATCCATTCATCTTTCACTGGTCATTTAGATTGCTTCCATGTCTTGGCTATTGTAAATAGTACTATTATGAGCATTGGGATGCATGTATCTTTTGAATATACAGTATTTTCTAAATATATACCCATGAGTGTGACTACTAGATCAGATGGTAGTTACATTTTTTGTTTTTTAAGCAATCTCCATACTATTCTCCATAATGGCTGTACCAACATTCCTACCAACAGTGTAGGATGATTTCTTTTTGTCCACCCCCTCTGGAGTATTTATTATTTTTAGATTTTTTGATGGCCATTCTGACCAATGTGAGGTGATACCTCAGTATAGTTTTGATTCACATTTCTCTAAAAATTGAGTTATATTGAACATCTTACCATGTGCCTATTGATCATCTGTATGTCTTCTTGGAGAAATGTCTATTTAAGTCTTCTTCCAAATTTTATTTCTTAATTGTTAGAATTATGACAAACTTTACATTAAATATGATATTAAAATAACAGCTTTTTTAAAGGATATATTTTCAAAAAATGTGGTCATTTTGTATCGGATATACAATTCAAATAATTACCCACCTGATACCTCCATAGCACCTTTTAAGTGTTAGCTTTCTCTAATGCAGAAAATTGGTATCCCCTTGGGAATTTAGAAACAAAACAAAAATTCTAGACCAGATTTTCATTTAATTGGTCTACCATAGGGCCTAGACATTAGTATTTTTAAAACTCCTCCCCCAGCCCAGATGGTTCTGATGTGCAACATGAATTTGGAGAAAATTTGCTTCTAAATTCATTCATATCTCAGCTGCTCTTCATAATGCTCTAAATTATTGGGCCTCTGCTTATTTAGTTTCTTGGTATTGTCTTAAATTTCAAGGTTACCTCTAAATACCAAGCTTTCCTCAGCACCATGGTAATGTGTAGAAAGACTACTTTATCCATCCATGTTTCCACCCCCCCCCCCCAAAAAAAAAAACAAAACAAAGTGGATTTATTTGAAATTTCTAAAGGGAGTTAACATGTAAAACAAAAAGAGTATAATCTGTTCCTAGAAAGAAAGACAATGTATAAACTGTTCAGAGATGATATGTTTATGGATGAACCTGAATTTCAAACTTTGCTTTCATGTGGTGATTTTATCCCCCTTTTCAACTGGATACTAGATCTTTTCAGATTTCTGGAGCATAAATACTATCTGTTCCATTTGGATATTTAAATTCCCATCAGTGTTTTTTTTTTTCCCCTGTGATTCATTCTCCTACTTCTGCCCAGGCAGTCCATAGTATGCAATATTTTTCAGAAATATTGTGCTTCATAATTATATAACTCCTGAATACAAGCACAGGTGACTGCAATATTTAGAAATAGGATTAGCTGAGTTACAGAGACCTAGGATATAATTGCTTAAATAGTATCATCGTTCATTTCTTTCTCCTATAAATATATAGATATATGACAACTGGGCTTCCCTGGTAGCACAGCTGGTAAAGAATCTGCCTGCAGTGCAGGAGACCCTGGTTTGATTCCTGGGTCAGGAAGTTCTCCTGGAGAAGGGATAGACTACCCACTCCAGTATGCTTGGGCTTCCAAGGTGGCTCAGATGGTAAAGAATCTGCCTGCAGTGTGGAAGACCTGGGTTCGATCCCTGGACTGGTAAGATCCCCTGGAGGAGGATGGCAAACCACTCCAATATTCTTGCCTGGAGAATCCCCATGGACAGAGGAGCCTCGTGGGGCTACAGTCCATGGGGTTGCAAAGAATTGGACATAACTGAGCAACAAAGCACCTATGACAACTACAAGGTCTCTGGGACCCAAACAACTTGTCACTTTCTGTCTTCTGTATTTAGGAAACAGCCTTTAATGCATGACCCACAACGAAATTCTAGTCATTATATTCAGCAGGATGGAAGAAAAGAATACTTTTGCCTAATGGAACTTCTACTTGCCTTCAGTTTTCAAGTATTTGATTTCATGCCCACAAGAAAAATTGGAAAATGTAGTCTTTATTGCAACTAATAAGACATCCAGATCAAAGAAAATGAGAATTCTTTGAGAAAGGAAATAGTTGCTAACATAAGCAGCTAGGGGTCTTTGTCCCAGAAAATTCAGCATAGCAAGCTAAAATAGGATTTGAAATTAAGGGTAAGCAAAAGATTTAGAGTAGATTTTGATTCTATGAAGCCAATGTCCTTCAAGGCATCTCTACCATAGTAGGGTGAAAGTGTACATGGGAGAGAGGATGTATGCCGCTCAGGGCCCCCGTTAGGACCCAGGAACTTATTTCCCCAAGTATTAGGAATCTGTTGTCTATGGATTGCTTGCAGCTAAGTCCTTCTTTGGGGCTTTTCTTTGACTAAATGGAGTTGCCTCACCCACAGGTAGATCCCTGGCTCTGTTGACAGTGCATGTCTGAAAATTAGTGACCGTAGAGGTAAAAAGATCTGCCAGATGCTTCAATTCTGGACAACTCTGACACACCATCCAGGCTCCCAAGTTCCATGGTGGGATGGACTGAGGCTACTGTTGCATTTTCATTTCATTGAAGATTCTCCTTCTATACAATCCTGAATTTCTCACTTCCTCCTAGGTATTTTCTTTGAAAACACTCAGTAAACCTATGCATGTGAATCTCTGTTACAGAGATGTTTCCAGGAACCAAGTCGAGGAGAGTTGATACCAGGACTGGTCTTAGCTGGTTCATCAGCATGACAGGCATGAGGGCCTCATGTAGACAGACAGTGGAGTACTACTAGCCTGTGACATGCTGTATTGGTACAACTGAAATGATACATTTCCTCTGAGAAGAACTGAAATGGCACATTCTTAGAAGGGAATGTACTGAAAAGTGCAATGTATCATACTTTTGAGAAGTTTTGGAAAAGAAGAAATTTTAAGGACTGTGGAATCATTGACAGTCACTGGAAACTTATCAGTGTATTAGGGAAAAGACAGTAAAAATCTGAGGGCAACTACTTATCAATTTAAGGTGATGTTAAAACTCACAGATTCTCCTTACCAGCATGTACAGAGTTTTTCAGCTTCTCTAGCAAGAAGACAGAACAATCTGAGGACCAGGCCCAGGACTTAAATATGTAAGGAAAGTAGAAATCCTAATTCTCATCTGTATCACTTCTGTTATGCCAAGGCCAGGTTCCTAATAAATTCTGACTCTTGGGACAAATATATTTGGATCAATTCAGTTCAGTCGCTCAGTCGTGTCTGACTCTTTGCTACCCCATGGACTGCAGCACTCCAGGCCTCCCTGTCCATCACTAATTCCCAGAGTTTACTCAAACTCATGTCCATTGACTCAGTGATGCCATCCAATCATCTCATCATATTTGGATAGATGAACTAAAAAATCATATAATTCCAGTTATCTCTAAACTCTGTAGGCCAGTCAAGATGATTAACCTATATTAAAGGTTAGTATTCCCCCTTGTTTAAAGACAGTACAGATGTCTCCTCAGCTTTCTATTCTCTGCTCCTGTGTTATAGCCCTTCTCTACCCCTCACCTCATCTCCCAGGCATAATACAAATAACTGGGATCAAGTTAAAATGTAGCATGGCTGGAGAAGTGCTGATCTGTCAAGGGAATAAATGAAAAACATACTAAATTTGCTAAACGTCCTAGCAAACACATATGATGAGAACCAGGAAAGTATGAATGAATCTGGATTGCGAAGATTCTAGCTTAAGGGAGGTGAAACTTAAAGTTGAATAGGGAAGAGAGTGTTAAAATGAGAGCACCCTTTCATGATATAAAAGTTAATAACTTTATTTCCAAAGGACCTTAGGAAATGATGCTAATATGTTACTAAGGTATCTCTTGAAAGCTTGGTAAAAGAGATGGCCCAAATTAAGTGAAGTAGTGTTGTGTGATAGACAAAGATGAAGAGATCAAAAGTCTCAGAGTATGGGTAGGCTAGAGTAGATATTAGGGTTGGAGAAGTCATCATTGGCTTCTTATATCAGTGAAGAACCAAAGGATCCTTCATTTACCAATGTAATAAGAGAACGAGCACTGTTGAGATGCACATGAGGAACTGTTCAGGTCAGAATTGACCATAAGAAATACTGTTACAGAATGAGGCTTTCTAACAGTAGTGGGATTAATAGGATTTGAAAATAATAGACACCATATTGAGTTGCTGAATCATCAGAAGCAATGTGATCATAGTTACTGTAAAGGGTGACAAAATGGCATTGAGTTGAAGGTATACTGATTTTCAGAAGGCTGTGGATACAAATGTAATTAATAGGACACAATGCTCTTAAGAGCAGAATAGATGGGCAGCCAATAAGAATATTGGGCATTCAGAATTCTAAAGACAGCCACTCCAATAGAAATACATAAGACTTTTTTCAATTTCTTGACCTAATATGATTCTGTGACTCAGAAACCACTGTCCGAAGAAGAAGCAGAATCCCCTTGAGAAAGGACGCTAGGATACCCCAAAGAATATATAGTAATAATTCCCCAAGGCGTTTTCAAAAGTACCTATGACAGTGCATGCAGATAACTTTATAATACAGGTCAAGGACTGATGTGTACATCATCTAAGTTGACATTAATACTTGGACTTGAGGCATCAGTATGATCTCCTTTTACCTCCATTAGAGTGAAGTTGGATGGAGTATAGATAATAAATAGAGTCCTGACTCTGGCCTGGCTCTCAGTGATTATACTGGGGTCTGTGAACTCATGTGGAAGTAATTTCCTGGTCTTCAAATATGTAATTCAGTGAATATACTTGGTAGTTGGCAGAACCCCTGCAATGGTCCATTAGCTTTTAAGAGCTGTTATAGTGTGATGAGCCAAGAGGAGGCAGCTGAAACAATCCCTTCTCCTGGCCAAGATAATACAAATCAATATCAATTTCCAGGGGACATAGCAGAGATTAGTTCCCTCCTAAATTATCTAAAGGATGCAAAGAGTTGGTCCTCATAATATTCTCATTCAATTCATAATCTAGCATCTACAGAAGAAAATGGATCTTGGCAAATGACAAGCTGATAGCTGACTATCACAAACTCAACCAAATAGTTGCCCTGGTTGTAGCTACTATGTCAAATATAGGACCTTTGTGAGAGAAGATTAACTCAGGTATGTGGTCATGATCAAGTAAAAATGTTTTATTCATCCTTTTCAAGAGAAATAATCAAAAACAGTTTATATTTATGTGGAACAAACAAGAAAATGTATTTAGCATGTGCTCCAAGGTTATGTCAAGTCTTATGCCTTAACTCAGAAGTGGCCTGGACCATCTGGACATTTCTTAGAAGACAAAGCTGGTCTACTATTTTGATGACATTAAGTTAATTAAACAAGATGAGCAAGACATGCCAAGTATATTAGAGCTTTTGGTAAGTTGTGTGTATGCTTCAGAAGTGAGAGAACCCTATATTGTTTCAAGGGCCTGAAGTTTTTAGTGGTCTAGGGGCCAGGGGCATTCCAGGAAAACCTCCCCTCAAAAGGGCAAAATTATTGCACACCTAAGAGGTAAGCAAAACACTTGGAAGTCCTCATCAAATTCTGGAAGTAGCCTATGCCTCACTTCAGAATTTGAGAATATAGCTCCTATTCCTTCCCACTGCAGTCATGACAATCAAACGTCTTCAGACATGGCCCAATGTCTCCTGGAAGGCAGAATTTTCCCTGATTGAGAACTATCACTCTAGAGATATCTGTAGTGGGGAAAAGCACTATGTGGGTTTAGGACAAACATCAAATCATAAGATAGACCCGTGGCGGTTGAGTATGAAGACATGCTGTCTGCAGCAGAGATATACACCATTTAAAAGAGACCCCTACTGAAAAAGACTCTAAGCAGTAAATATCATGATGATCAACATTCATGTTGATATATGGCAGAAACCAACACAACACTGTAAAGAAATTATCTTTCAATTAAAAATAAATACATTTTAAAAAATAACTAAAAAAAAAAATCAAACCACCACGCACCCAGAACTTTTGATCTGGGTGTGACGGATCCACAAAATTATGAGATTTGACTGAGATGAGATACATGTGGGGTCAAAAGGCATTAGAACAATGAGCTGCACGAATATTCCAAACCCTATGTTATCCACCACTATTCTTCTGTACCTCTTCCTCAACTCATTCTGTGGCCACGAGGGGAACTACTCATAACCAGCTGATGGAGGAGGAAGAAAGTGGAAATTGGTTAATAGATTAGTTTGTTCAGTAAGTACGAGCAGAAAGTGAATTGCTGCTGCCCTGCAGTCCTACTTAGGAATAGAACTGAATAGGACTAAAATGGTCAATGCATATTTAACATAGTTACTAAAGCAATTTAATTTGAGAAAAAGTTTTTTCATCAGATACTCCAGGGAAACTATAGCCATTACTTGATAACACATATGAAATTAACTCAAAATGAATCATAAACATAAAATCTAGATCTACAAAATCTCTAAAGAAAATATGTGACATCTTTATCATCTTTAGGGAAGCAATATTTCTTATATAAAACATAAAAAGCACAAATGATAAAATAAAATTAAACATTATGAAAATTAAGAACATCTACTCTTTAAAATATTTCATCCTAAGATGAAAAGACAAGCAACAAAGACAAATATTTACAACAGTTATATCTGACAAAGAATCTGATATCTGCATATAAAAAGAATGCTTGCAATTTGATAGTAAGAAAACAAATTGCAATAAATAAATGGGTAAAAGATTTAAACAAATCTTTCAAAAAGAAAGATATATTTGTTGAATAAACATATAAAATATATTAAGAATAATTTTTCATCAGAAAAATGCAAATTAGTTATCACAGTACCTTCATCAGAATGGCTCAAATTAAAAGGCTAATGCTGTCAAAAGCTGATAGGATGTGGGGCATTTGGAACTACATTTTATATTGGGGAAGTTATAAAGTAGTAAAAGTGCTTTCAAAACCACTTTGGAAATTTTGTTATATGTACTTATAATAGAGCCACTAATTATCTTCTACTTGTTTAAACAAGAGAAGCAAAAACATGTTTCAAAGAAATACTTGTGCATAAATATTTATGACAACTTTATTCTCAAAATCCAAAACTGGGAACAACCTACATGTTCATTCAGTGACTGTATTAAGAATGTATTAATGCAGTTAAATGTTACCCAGGAAAAAAGCAATTACTGGTATGTAAACAGCACAGATGAATCTCCAAATCATCTTGCGTAGTAAAAAGGGTCAGACATAAAACAGAAGATGTTATAGGGTTTCACTTATACAAAATCCTAGAGCACTACTTAAGATGGATAATTCATCTAGTGGTTAAATGTAAAAATACAATACTTCCAGAGGAAAATATAAACAATAGTTATACAAATTCTATTTCTTATGATTCCTTCCCTGAGTGTTTCTATATGTCTTTTTGATCTCTGTTAGTTGGTGAGTTTCTTGATAACAGGAAAACTTAATGTATGCTTCTCTCATTGTCCACTAACTTGCCTAATATAATCCTATACTGATATTGATGATCACTAGAAACTTTTAGTTGGGTTAATTTGCTTTACATACTATCAGATCAGATCAGATCAGTCGCTCAGTCGTGTACGACTCTTTGCGACCCCATGAATCGCAGCATGCCAGGCCTCCCTGTCCATCACCAACTCACGGAGTTCACTCAGACTCACGTCCATCGAGTCAGTGATGCCATCCAGCCATCCCATCCTCTGTCATCCCCTTCTCCTCCTGCCCCCAATCCCTCCCAGCATCAGAGTCTTTTCCAATGAGTCAACTCTTCGAATGAGGTGGCCAAAGTACTGGAGTTTCAGCTTTAGCATCATTCCTTCCAAAGAAATCCCAGGGCTGATCTCCTTCAAAATGGACTGGTTGGATCTCCTTGCAGTCCAAGGGACTCTCAAGAGTCTTCTCCAACACCACAGTTCAAAAGCATCAATTCTTCGGCGCTCAGCCTTCTTCACAGTCCAACTCTCACATCCATACATGACCACAGGAAAAACCATAGCCTTGACTAGACGGACCTTTGTTGGCAAAGTAATGTCTCTGCTTTTGAATATGCTATCTAGGTTGGTCATAACTTTCCTTCCAAGGAGTAAGCGTCTTTTAATTTCATGGCTGCAGTCACCATCTGCAGTGATTTTAGAGCCCCGAAAAATAAAGTCTGACACTGTTTCCACTGTTTCCCCATCTATTTCCCATGAAGTGATGGGACCGGATGCCATGATCTTCATTTTCTGAATGTTGAGCTTTAAGCCAACTTTTTCACTCTCCTCTTTCACTTTCATCAAGGCTTTTGAGTTCCTCTTCACTTTCTGCCATAAGGGTGGTGTCATCTGCATATCTGAAGTGATTGATATTTCTCCCAGCAATCTTGATTCCAGCTTGTGTTTCTTCCAGTCCAGCGTTTCTCATGATATACTCTGCATATAAGTTAAATAAACAGGGTGACAATTACAGCCTTGATGTACTCCTTTTCCTATTTGAAACCAGTCTGTTGTTCCATGTCCAGTTCTAACTGTTGCTTCCTGACCTGCATGCAAATTTTTCAAGAGGCAGATCAGGTGGTCTGGTATTCCCATCTCTTTCAGAATTTTCCACATTTTATTGTGATCCACACAGTCAAAGGCTTTGGCATAGTCAATAAAGCAGAAATAGATGCTTTTCTGGAACTCTCTTGCTTTTTCCATGATCCAGAGCATGTTGGCAATTTGATCTCTGGTTCCTCTACCTTTTCTAAAACCAGCTTGAACATCAGGAAGTTCACGGTTCACGTATTGCTGAAGCCTGGCTTGGAGAATTTTGAGCATTACTTTACTAGCATGTGAGATGAGTGCAATTGTGCAGTACTTTGAACATTCTTTGACATTGCCTTTCTTTGGGATTGGAATGAAAACTGACCTTTTCCAGTCCTGTGGCCACTGCTGCGTTTTCCAAATTTGCTGGCATATTGAGTGCATCACTTTCACAGTATCATCTTTCAGGATTTGAAAGAGCTCAACTGGAATTCCATCACCTCCACTAGTTTTGGTCATAGTGATGCTTCCTAAGGCCCACTTGACTTCACATTCCAGGATGTCTGGCTCTAGGTCAGTGATCACACCATCGTGATTATCTGGGTCCTGAAGATCTTTTTTGTACAGTTCTTCTGTGTATTCTTGCCATCTCTTCTTAATATCTTCTGCTTCTGTCAGGTCCATACCATTTCTGTCCTTTATTGAGCCCATCTTTGCATGAAATGTTCCTTTGGTATCTCTGATTTTCTTGGAGATCCCTAGTCTTTCCCATTCTGTTGTTTTCCTCTATTTCTTTGCAATGATCACTGAAGAAGGCTTTCTTATCTCTTCTTGCTATTCTCTGGAACTCTGCATTCAGATGTTTATATCTTTGCTTTTCTCCTTTGCTTTTCACTTCTCTTCTTTTCACAGCTATTTGTAAGGCCTCCCCAGACAGCCATTTTGCTTTTTTGCATTTCTTTTCCATGGGGATGGTCTTGATCCCTGTCTCCTATACAATGTCACAAACCTCATTCCATAGTTCATCAGGTACTCTATCTATCAGATCTAGGCCCTTAAATCTATTTCTCACTTCCACTGTATAATCATAAGGGATTTGATTTAGGTCATACCTGAATGGTCTAGTGGTTTTCCCTACTTTCTTCAATTTCAGTCTGAATTTGGCAATAAGGAGTTCATGGTCTGAGCCACAGTCAGCTCCTGGTCTTGTTTTTGCTGACTGTATAGAGCTTCTTCATCTTTGGCTGCAAAGAATATAATCAATCTGATTTCGGTGTTGACCATCTGGTGATGTCCATGTATAGAGTCTTCTCTTGTGTTGTTGGAAGAGGGTGTTTGTTATGACCAGTGCATTTTCTTGGCAAAACTCTATTAGTCTTTGCCCTGCTTCATTCCGTATTCCAAGGCCAAATTTGCCTGTTACTCCAGGTGTTTCTTGACTTCCTACTTTTGCATTCCAGTCCCCTATAATAAAAAGGATATCTATCCCCAAAATATTCCATGCTTCTTTTAACAGATGTTAATTTTCTTTCAATTTGGGAATATCATTAAGTGCAAAGAGGAGATTAACTGTTACATTAGCCACCATTTAGCAGGAGAGCAGAAGGTAGAAGTTAGGTGTTAGTGAGGTATAATTTTAGCTCACAGTGTGAGTGTTAATTGAATGTTATTGCTAATACCACAGTTATAACAGTAAATTCACTTGTTAAGTGTAGAAACAATGTGATTAGGAAGCCAAAGCAGTGAATTAAAACAGGCAGGTAATGGAGGGTCTTGTTAGAACACAATCATTTTTTTTTTCCCCAAAAAACTAAAATTGAATGTTCTAAGCCCCAGAAAAGGAGGTAAAATATTTGTTGTGTTCAAGTTAACTGTTTTAAACTTTACGTTGGAAGATAATATTGGAGTTAAATCAAGTATATATTATTAAATATTGAATGCATTTTCTCTGTGAAAGGCAATTACCACTCATATCTGTTGATTGAAATATTCTAGTACTTGATTAGTCCTGAAATTTTTGACTCAAGTTTATTATTTTAAATGCTTGTTTTGATGGATCATCTCCTAGTGGAATAAGTTTATATGAGTATAAACTCATATAGATGAATATAGTTTTCATTCATATTAACCCCATGCTGCTGCTGCTGCTAAGTCGATTCAGTTGTGTCCAACTCTGTGTGACCCCATAGACGGCAGCCCACTAGGCTCCCCCATCCCTGGGATTCTCCAGGCAAGAACACTGGAGTGGGTTGCCATTTCCTTCTCCAATGCATGAAAGTGAAAAGTGAAAGTGAAATCGCTCAGTCGTGTCCAACTCCTAATGACCCCATGGACTGCAGCTCACCAGGCCCCTCCGTCCATGGGATTTTCCAGGCAAGAGTACTGGAGTGGGGTGCCATTGCCTTCTCCTATTAACCCCATACTTGTTGATAAAAATTGAGGAGATACTGCTCAATTTGAAATAATGGACTCCTTCATAAAATAGAAATTAAGGTAAATGTAAAGAATTTTATCAATGGATAAGAATTATGAAATAAAATCCAGAAAATATGCCTTGTTTATTTTACCAGTTACATATGAAACCATGATGATTATATACACTTTCTGATTTCTATTCTGTTCTCCCTATTTCTAGGTATAGGGTGTTAATAGTGTTTTCATATGTCATGTAGAAGTCAGAATTAGTAATGTTTTAGCATATGTGGGAGTCATATGTATGGTCATGCTTGAAGCATTTGCCTGCCAAAGCAAATGTGGAAATTCGGTATTCTCTCTTAACCGTTTCAGATCAGATCAGATCAGTCGATCAGTTGTGTCCGACTCTTTGCGACCCCATGAATCACAGCATGCCAGGCCTCCCTGTCCATCACCAACTCACGGAGTTCACTCAGACTCAAATCCATTGAGTCAGTGATGCCATCCAGCCATCTCATCCTCTGTCGTCCCCTTCTCCTCCTGCCCCCAATCCCTCCCAGCATCAGAGTCTTTTCCAATGAGTCAACTCTTCGAATGAGGTGGCCAAAGTACTGGAGTTTCAGCTTTAGCATCATTCCTTCCAAAGAAATCCCAGGGCTGATCTCCTTCAAAATGGACTGGTTGGATCTCCTTGCAGTCCAAGAGACTCTCAAGAGTCTTCTCCAACACCACAGTTCAAAAGCATCAATTCTTCAGCGCTCAGCCTTCTTCACAGTCCAACTCTCACATCCATACATGACCACATGAAAAACCTTAGCCTTGACTAGATGAACATTTACTAGTATAAAAAACTCATTATTACTTGATTCAAAAGGATAGGTTCTCTGCACATAAAAGCTAGAATCAGAATATCACTAGAGATGAGCACTTCTTTTTGTGGATGTAGAAGAGACTAAAACTAACAAATCTCTCTTTCATGCTCCATCACCTCTTTTCTGTCTTTCTTTTGTTCATTCTCTTTCTCATCTTCCTCTTTCTTGCATAATTAGAAAATGAATTTGAGATAGCAATGAAAATTAATATAAAATTATCAAAATAAATGGTTGATGGAGTGCAGTAGAGGGAAAGTAAACACAGTTCTATTATAAAGATGGTAGGGAACTAACAAACTTTAATGTGTATCGCAGTAACCAGAAATACTAACAAGATACTATTCCCCATTAATGCATTTAGAGCTCCTTCATTTTCTACACATGTATTCAAAGTGATGTTGACTGACTCGTGTTTGGAGTGATGTAATGTCATTACTTTGCCAACAAAGGTTCGTCTAGTCAAGGCTATGGTTTTTCCTGTGGTCATGTATGGATGTGAGAGTTGGACTGTGTAGAAGGCTGAGCACCGAAGAATTGATGCTTTTGAACTGTGGTGTTGGAGAAGACTCTTGAGAGTCCCTTGGACTGCAAGGAGATCCAACCAGTCCATTTTGAAGGAGATCAGCCCTGGGATTTCTTTGGAAGGAATGATGCTAAAGCTGAAACTCCAGTACTTTGGCCACCTCATGAGAAGAGTTGACTCATTGGAAAAGACTCTGATGCTGGGAGGGATTGGGGGCAGGAGGAGAAGGGGACGACAGAGGATGAGATGGCTGGATGGCATCACTGACTCGATGGACGTGAGTCTGGGTGAACTCCGTGAGTTGGTGATGGACAGGGAGGCCTGGTGTGCTGCGATTCATGGGGTATCAAAGAGTCGGACATGACTGAGCGACTGATCTGATCTGAATGTCAATTCACTCAGTAAAGAGGAAAGATATATGTGAGAGGGGGACATAATAGGTGGAAAAACTAATTTTCTGTGTTTCAGACCCTAATTTCCACAAAATAAAATATTTATAACATTTTTAGAATAGTTTGAAGTTCTCTGGGTGCTATAGCAGCCTATATGACTGAAAGTTTGTTTTTTTTTTAACATTCTTTAAGATACCATTTAATTGCTGTTTTAGAAGTTAGAATTCTATACAGATCACAAGTGGAACAAATACTTTGAGTATGATCCCAAATTTAGATTTTGAGCCCCTGAAGAGCTTGAATTGAATCAAGTCTTAATTCCTTCTCATCACTAGCACAGGACTTAGATATAATAATGTGAAATAAATGTTGGTTTGATTAAAATGCAACAGACTCCTTGTTTTGTTTAGTTTATTCTCTCATAAATGCAAACTGGGTACTACATACAGATACTAAAAAGTTGTTAGATTCTTCCTGGAGGGATAAGTACTTTTATGATCTTAGGTGTGGGTCTATTAGGAGGGGAAAAAGAAGAAAAGTGAGAAATTAAACAGTTGCATAATATATAGATGTGTGTGTAAATCTATCTGTATATCTGCACATATATATTTTAAAAATTTCTTGTTTGATATACCCATGATAGCAGATACTTTTAGTTGCCTACCCAATATCTATTCTCCCTGTCTCCTACAGCTAACAAAATTAATTCTTTCAGAGGCCCAAGCTGTCTGAGGAAAAACAAAAACTTGCATTCCCAGAATGTCTTGCAACTCATGGTCCTCATGCAAGTCAATTTTAACAAATAACATAAAAAAGAAGCACTATGGATGAGCTACTATTATTATTAATTTAAAAAAAGCTGTAATCAGCCAACATGTGCCTCTGTCCTTCTGCTTTTTGCCTCCTGGTGGAACACCAGTCATTCTGCATGTGTGAGGGACAGAAGCCAAACTAAAAAGACCCCGAGTTCATGAAGAAGCCAAAAATGGATCCAAAATTCTAGACCAGTACTGTTTATTTCTAGACTTATTTTATATGAAAAATATATACCCTAATTTGAATAAGAGATTAGGAAGTTTTTTGTAGCCTGCAGCTAAATGCAACCTATATGATACATTAGCCTCTGGCTCAGAAGAGACTTCAGATCAGATCAGTAGCTCAGTCATGTCCAACTCTTTGCGACCCATGAATCTCAGCACACCAGGCCTCCCTGTCCATCGCCAACTCCCAGAGTTCACCGAGACTCACGTCCATCGAGTCAGTGATGCCATTCAGCCATCTCATCCTCTGTCGTCCCCTTCTCCTCCTGCCCCCAATCCCTCTCAGCATCAGAGTCTTTTCCAATGAGTCAACTCTTTACATGAGGTGGCCAAAGTACTGGAGTTTCAGCTTTAGCATCATTCCTTCCAAAGAAATCCCAGGGCTGATCTTCAGAATGGACTGGTTGGATCTCCTTGCAGTCCAAGGGACTCTCAAGAGTCTTCTCCAACACCACAGTTCAAAATCATCAATTCTTTGGTGCTCAGCCTTCTTCACAGTCCAACTCTCACATCCATACATGACCACAGGAAAAACCATAGCCTTGACTAGACGAACCTTTGTTGGCAAAGTAATGTCTCTGCTTTTGAATATGCTATCTAGGTTGGTCATAACTTTCCTTCCAAGGAGTAAGCGTCTTTTAATTTCATGGCTGCACTCACCATCTGAAGTGATTTTGGAGCCCCGAAAAATAAAGTCTGACACTGTTTCCACTGTTTCCCCATCTATTTCCCATGAAGTGATGGGACTGGATGCCATGATCTTCGCTTTCTGAATGTTGAGCTTTAAGCCAACTTTTTCACTCTCCACTTTCACTTTCATCAAGAGGCTTGTGAGTTCCTCTTCACTTTCTGCCATAAGGGTGGTGTCATCTGCATATCTGAGGTTATTGATATTTCTCCCAGCAATCTTGATTCCAGCTTGTGTTTCTTCCAGTCCTGCATTTCTCATGATGTACTTTGCATATAAGTTAAATAAACAGGGTGACAATTACAGCCTTGAGGATCTCCTTTTCCTATTTGGAACCAGTCTGTTGTTTCATGTCCAGTTCTAACTGTTGCTTCCTGACCTGCATGCAAATTTCTCAAGAGGCAGATCAGGTGGTCTGGTATTCCCATCTCTTTCAGAATTTTCCACATTTTATTGTGATCCACACAGTCAAAATCTTTGGCATAGTCAATACAGCAGAAATAGATGTTTTTCTGGATCTCTCTTGCTTTTTCTATGATCCAGCAGATGTTGGCAATTTGATCTCTGGTTCCTCTACCTTTTCTAAAACCAGCTTGAACATCTGGAAGTTCACAGTTCACGTATTGCTGAAGCCTGGCTTGGAGAATTTTGAGCATTACTTTACTAGCGTGTGAGATGAGTGCAGTTGTGCGGTAGATTGAGCATTCTTTGGCATTGCCATTCTTTGGGATTGGAATGAAAACTGACCCTTCCAGTCCTGTGGCCACTGCTGAGTTTTCCAAATTTGCTGGCATATTGAATGCAGCACTGTCACAGCATCATCTTTCAGGATTTAGAATAGCTCAACTGGAATTCCATCAGTTCCACTAGCTTTGTTCATAGTGATGCTTTCTAAGGCCCACTTGACTTCACATTCCAGGATGTCTGGCTCTAGGTCAGTGATCACACCATCGTGATTATCTTAGCAGCCTACAGATATGTAAAATTATAAACAGTTTAAGGGGGTGAATGAAAATAATAACATGGGAAAAATTATGGGTTTACACATTAAATTATTGCAGGAGGGAACAAAATGGTCATAAAGCTTTGTTAGAAGAGGCTCACAAGTTTGGTATTGAGTTTTCTAGGAGTCAGAACCAAAGTAGATCATAGTCCCATGACTAAAGGAAATCAATTGTATAATTAAAGTCCAGTTATTCCAAATGCTTTGGTTCTAAAGTAGAACAGGTTGAGAAGGGACTGATAAACAGAAGAGCAGGATAGGAAGTAAACTGGTAGAGTGTTTAAGTAAGAGGGGTAATGATTACTTTTCAGTGAAAGAGTAATCATTGTGGTAATGGTCAGCCACTTTCTGCTCTGCTGTGTCAGAAATGTGAAATCAATTCTGAAGTTTTTTCATAGTGTATGAAATCTCACCCAACTACAAAACAGTAAATTACTGGTTAAGGCTTTGATATAAACCTACTTCTTAAATCGTGAAAACCATTTATATATTATGGTGAGTGTAGGACCTCCTTGGGATATTCATGGCCCATCTATGTATATGACTTTGATAGTGCCAAGTAATTTTTTGAGTCTTAAATAATTTTCAGACTTTTAAAAATAGTAAACCCACAAAACTAATCTAGCTTATACTAGGGAGCAGTGGGAGTCTTTGAGGCAATGCTTATCCTATTTTAGGAAAATTGCATGACAGCCACCTGATCAAATTCAGGTCAGAGATATAAGATTTGGTAACAGAAAATGATATGAGACAGGGAAACACATTTGAAAGAAAACTTGGTAACCCCTTTCTCAGCACTTTCACATATTGTTAGGCTTCTAGGTTACTATGGAAAGGTAAGGTTCCTGTTCCTTCTGCATTTCAATACAGTGCCTTACAGATAGACTTATATATTAGAATTTCTAGAGACTTCTACTTTTTCCTCCCTTTGTTTTACTCCTTTTTTTTTTTTTTAATTTACCAGGATGCATTGCACTAATTAAACTCAGCTAAGGTCTGATGGCTTGTCAGGATGATAAAAATCTTTATGATAAAAATATGTAAAGCTATTTATATTAGGCATGCCTTTTCTTCTAAATTCTTGGTGTTTGAGTTATAACCGAGATAAGATACTTTTGTTTTTCTCTCTTCTTTAATGACTGCTCTACACTATTTGTAGTACACAGGATTGCACTGTTTTCCAATTAGGAAAGTATACAGGATGCAAGGCTTATCGTTATTCTGCACATAATTGAGCCATGCATCTTCTACCATCATCATGGTTTTATTCCCTCAGAGATTCTCATTATCATATATAGCTTTTGCTTTTTTGGCAGACTCAAGAATGTCCTTTGGGGGTTGAACCTCAAAGTAACTTGACATCCTCTTTAACTTTTATGGCAACTAAGGCATTGAGCTTTCTTACTCTGAGGAGTTGTGTCAAATTGTTATCATTTCTTTCTTTCTGCATCCATTCATTAATACAATCTTAAATTTGTTAGCAGACCAGAAAAAGTGAGAAGAAAACCAAAAGAAGTCATCTAGGTTTTGAATATATTTTTAATGTGTGTCTAAGTAAGAAGAATAGATGCTTTTGAACTGTGGTGCTAAAGAAGACTCTTGAGAGTCCCTTGAACTGCAAGGAGATCCAACCAGTCAATTCTAAAGGAAAGCAGTCCTGAATATTCATTGGAAGGACTGATGTTGTAGCTGAAACCCCAATATTTTGGCCACCTGATGTGAAGAACTGACTCATTTGAAAAGACCCAGATGTTGAGAAAGACTGAAGGCAAGAGGAGAAGGGGACGACAAAGGATGAGATCATTGGATGGCATCACCAACTTGATGGACATGAGTTTGAGTAAGCTCCAGGAGTTGGTGATGGACAGGGAAGCCTGGCATGCTTCAGTCCATGGGGTTGCAAATAGTCGGACATGACTGAGTGATTAAACTGAACTGAACTGAAATAGGAATAGCAATTTTTTTTTTCTCTCATAAGAGGTAGGTGTTCTATTGCAACAAACCTTTAGTACTTCACTAAATAAAAAGTAAATAACCATTTAGTTTTGTTATTTTAGAGAATTTGAAGCCTGAAAGATGTGTTAGTGGTGACTGAGATTACCTATTTTATTTTATAGATGAAGTTGCAAGAACCAAAAGAGTTAAAGACACCAAAATTAGCAAAAAAAGAAAATTAAAATAATAGACTATTTTTCTGGGGTAACTGTGTCTAATGCACATTACAGGATGCTAAAATGTTTCAAAATATGAGTATTTAACACTGGTTGGGCAGAGAGAATTATCCAGATTTCATCCCTTTGCAAATCATCCTTCAGATCATCTGAATATGGTTTTCCTCTGTCTCAAATGCTTGCTCATCCTTCATCACCTAACACATTGTTTCACATACTAGTATGATCATCAGAATCCCAATCCCATAGGGCCTGTCATATCATGCTCCTTATTCAATATTCAAACACATAATGTCCCATAATTGCCCACAGAATGTGTTTTCATTGGAAGACCACTGGGATAGACCTTTTTTTCTTCTTTCTGGATTGTATGTTGGAAAAATCTATGATCAGTCTTTTCCTACCAAAACATATCACTCCTCCTTTGTTTGGACTGGAAGTGTGCTGTCTTAAGTCACCTTATGAGATGTCCACCCAAGGGGAAGTGTGAGCCACTCATCAGGACCAAAGGGCTACTTGGGGTGTATGGTAGTGAATTAAGAAATGATTGTGACTTTTACCAGTGCCAGAGGTGGCCTTGAAATGAAGTAATTGGTGGCCTGCTTGACTTAGAAAAAGTCTTTGTAAGCTAATTCATTTTAGCTAATCACACAGCTATGAATCATATTTATAATTGTGGAATAGATACATAAGTGTACATCTATATCCACTCAGATCTCCATTACATCTCTGGAAATTGGAGATCCACGTGTTCCAGTTCAGAATAGTGTTGCACTTATTTAATCATAGGTCGGTCTCTGAAAGTAATATTAAAATAACTCAAAGCCTTTACTTTTATTCTTGAATATGTTAAAAGAGGATTCAAAAGATACAATTAACATAGTTAAAACTCCTTCATTTCTTTTTCCCTTGATTCTTTAGTTTCCTAAAGCCTTCTAAAATTCTTAATCCACAAGCAAATCTTCATATTCATGCCATTTTTAATTTTTTTCAGATAATTCATTTTCTTGATCACTTTTGTCCCCATCAGAACACCTACCCATATATATACTCATATATATCCATGATGCATCCTCACAGCCACCATGATGTTAACCTATGAAGCTCTCAGCAGCTCATTTCTGGGAGAAGTAGACTTTAATGTTTGCTGCTTTTCTTACTAAAATGAGCCCTATCAGCTTTCCTCCCCTTATCTAATTCTGCAGAAGTTGGGAATACATGATTGTCATGTTAATAATTGTACACACACACACACACACACACACATATATATATATATACATACATATATTATTATTTCTAATTTTAAACATTTAGTGTAAAAACTACATACAATAAAATATAAAACAACATACATTACTACAAGCCAATGCTAAATAAAATTACCAGATCATTGTGCCTTTTTTTCCAGTCATATATAGATATATTTTTTCAATACATACAATCCAATAACAGGATTTGGACTATGTTGTATGTAAAAAATTTTATTTACAGTTATTCTGTGATGATATTTTTCTAAGTACATTTTAAATGTCTCTGTAAAATGTGATTTTTAAAATACTAGTGTTACATTTTATTATTTGAATATACCATAATTTTTAAACCATTCTCAGATATGTGGACATATATGTGAATAATCCATATTCAGATGAAATGAACCTCAGCAGTTTCCATTTTATAGAAAGAACAATCTGATTTCAATATCTGAAAGATTTACAAATACTTTTGAAAACTGTTTAGAACCTTCAAAGAACCAAAGATACTTTCAACTTCAAAAGAAAATATTTGGTGTAGAATGAAACTGGCTTGGGTCCAGTTAAATATTCTTTTAAGTCACTTAGAGTAAGTCAAGGTGTTACTTCCTCTATCCCAGTGGAGGAAATATAAAGTTATTAATTTCAATTTTTTAAAATTGCATTTTAGGTTCAACTTGCAAAGTTATTTTTTAAATTTTGTTTTCATGATAACCATAAGTATATGCTCATCAGAAGATATTTTATGCTCACTGTAATCCTTCAATTACTTCATCAATCTAATGCAGACAGTACTTACTTTTCATGGTAATTTTATTCAGTATTTTGCAGTCCAGACACACTAAAAACACATTTTTTTAAACAAATGAAACTGAAACAGGCAGTAAAAAAAGGCTAAATCTGATGAAATTTTTAAGTAAGTGCTGACTTTGGTATCCAATTTATTTATTCAACAAGAGGGCAATTGACAGGTGAAAAGAAAAATGATGTTTTAATCAGATTCTAAATTCATAGCTTAGCTCTGTGACAGAAGATACCAACTAGTGCAGAATGATACTTTTCCTTCTCTGAGCCTCTTATTGAAGAAGCATTAAAAGTTGCAACTGTTTACTTTCCTTGTAACCTTGTAAAACTGGCACAATCCACACTTTTCAGCTAAAGAAACTAAACAACCAAGAGATTAAAATCATAGTGTAAAGAAAAAGGACAACTTAACAAGCATAGCCAAGATAAATTTTATACTATCTGATGCCAGTCTTGGTGAAGAAAAAATGCATTTTGATAACAAAGATACTGATGGTGTTAAAGGTCAACAGCAGTAGCTAATATTGTTCCTCTAATAATGATGATAATAGCAATAGCACTCAAGAAAAAAGATTATCATGAATGGGAAAGTTTGAGTTTCAAAATTCATCACCATCATTAATTAAAATGTTGGAGTTTACTCAGGCAGCATCTCAGAAGCAGCCCAAATATCTGACTGTGGCTGCTCCATCACAGCTCAGCCCCCAGAGCATACCAAGAATCCATGTGGGGTCTACCTGCCTGTCCAGTGATTCCACAACAGAGTAGGGGCAGCAGAAGCTAAGGGCAAGAACTGACATTAAGAAACAAAAGGAACTTGCACCCAAGTCTGTGCTGGAGTGGAATCATGGATACCTGCACCAGCAGTGCACTCGACCTCTGTCTGTGGCTGACATGAACCCCAGTAGTGGAGGTTCTTCAGCACTCCCTCATAGCAGAGCAAGGATCCTGGTGTAGGGATACCTGGTGGGTAGAGGGAAATACACACACTCAAAGGGAGCAAAGCCAGCTCAGGCTGACCCTCAGGACTTCTGCTCCTTGCCTGTTAGGTGGGTGACAGCAACTGAGTGGAGGGGAAGTCCTGTCTCACACCCAGTGCCTCCTTTAGGCCATTTATCTCACCTGGTAGACTCCACCTACCAAGCTGAGAGCTGCCAGTGCTTCCTGGGAAAGATGTGACTTGTCTCCACTTCTAATCCAGTTCTCCCACCAGAGGAAGTGAATACAGCCTGTACAGGGATGCTTCCACACAAGATCACCCTTTCAGGACTGCAATAGGCAACTTTTCACCTACATGCATAGAGGCAGAGAAAGTTAAACAAAACAAGGAGGTTATTGTCAGTTGAAAGAGAAAGAGAAAAGCTCTGGAAAAAAAAAAAGTTGAATCAGAAATAATTTACCAGATAAATAATTCAAAGCATTCTTAATAAATAGGTTAACAGGAAAAGTAATTGATATACACAGTGAATACTTTAATAAGGAAGTAGAAAATATGAAAGAGACCCAATCAGAAATGAAGAATTCAATAACAGAAATAAAAAGCAAATGGAATGAATAGCAGGCTAAGCAATATGGAAGAACACATAAGTG
Organism: Bos javanicus; assembly: GCF_032452875.1. Lineage (NCBI taxonomy): Eukaryota > Metazoa > Chordata > Mammalia > Artiodactyla > Bovidae > Bos > Bos javanicus. The sequence continues at coordinate 91,105,888 of NC_083868.1, forward strand.
TTCCTGATCTTATACAAAAGCTTTTATGTTTATACTGTTTGTATTATATTAGTTAACTGTGAGCTTGTCATATATAGCTTTTATTACAATGAAGTATGTTCATTTTAGGCTTCTCTGGTGGCTCAGTTGGTAAAGAATCCACCTGCAATGCAGGAGACCCCGGTTTGATTCCAGGGTCAGGAAGATCTGCTGGAGAAGGGAAAGGCTACCCACTCCAGTGTTCTTGGGTTTCCCTGGCGACTCAGATGGTAAAAAATCTGCCTGCAGTGTGGGAGATCTGGGTTCAAGCCCTGGGTTGGGAAGATCCCCTGGAGAAGGAAAAGGCTAACAACTCCAATATCCTGGCTTGGAGAATTCCATGGACTGTATAGTACATGTTGTCCCAGAGAGTCAGACATGACTGAGAAACTTTCACTTTCACATGTTCATTTTATGCCAAAAACTCAGCAGTGGCCACAGGACTGGAAAAGGTAAGTTTGCATTCCAATCCCAAAGAAAGGCAATGCCAGAGAATGCTCAAACTACTGCACAATTGCACTCATCTCACACACTAGTAAAGTAACGCTCAAAATTCTCCAAGCCAGGCGTCAACAATATGTGAGCCATGAACTTCCAGATGTTCAAGCTGGTTTTAGAAAAGGCAGAGGAACCAGAGATCAAATTGCCAACATCCATTGGATCATCAAAAAAGCACAAGAGTTCCATAAAAACATCTATTTCTACTTTAATGACTATGCCAAAGCCTTTGACTGCGGATCACAATAAACTGGAAAAATCTGAAAGAGATGGGAATACCAGACCAGCTGACCTGCCTCTTGAGAAATCTGTATGCAGGTCAGGAAGCAACAGTTAGAACTAGACATAGAACAACAGACTGGTTAAATAGAAAAAGGAGTACATCAAGGCTGCATATTGTCACCCTGCTTATTTAACTTATATGCAGAGTACATCATGAGAAACGCTGGACTGGATGAAGCACAAGTTGAAATCAAGATTGTCAGGAGAAATATCAATAACCTCAGATATGCAGATGACACCACCCATATGGCAGAAAGTGAAGAACTAAAGAGCCTCTTGATGAAAATGAAAGAGGAGAGTGAAAAAGATGGCTTAAAGCTTAATATTCAGAAAACAAAGATCATGGCATCTGGTCCCATCACTTCATGGCAAATAGATGGAGAAACAGTAGAAACAGTGGGAGACTTTATTTTTTGGGGTTCCAAAATCACTGCAGATGGTGACTGTAGTCATGAAATTAAAAGATGCTTACTTCTTGAAAGAAAAGTCATGACCAACCTAGACAGCATATTAAAAAGCAGAGGCATTATTTTGCCAACAAAGGTCCGTCTAGTCAAGGCTATGGTTTTTCCAGTAGTCATGTATGGATGTAAGAGTTGGACTACAAGGAAAGCTGAGCGCCAAAGAATTGACGCTTTTTAACTCTGGTGTTGGAGAAGATTCATGAGAGTCCCTTGGACTGCAAGGAGATCCAATCTGTCCATCCTAAGGAAATCAGTCTTATGTTCACTGGAAGGACTGGTGCTGAAGCTGAAGCTCCAATATGATGGCCACCTGATTGCGAAGAGCTGACTCATTTGAAAAGACCCAAAAGACCCTGATGCTGGGAAAGATTGAAGGCGAGAGGAGAAGGGGTCAACAGAGGATAAGATGGTTGTATGGCTTCACCAATTCAATGGATATGAGTTTGGGTAAACTCCAGGGGTTGGTGATGGACAGGGAGGCCTGGCATCCTGCATTCCATGTGATCGCAGAGTCAGACATGACTGTGCGACTGAACTGAACTGAACACAGTCAAACCTTTTCAAATGTTTGTTTGATGGGTTTTATCATACAAATATATCAAATCTTATTAAATATTTTTTACATCTATTCTGATGGTCATATGATTTTTAGGCTTCATTTTGTTAATGTGATATAACATCTATTAATTTGCATATGTTGAAATATCTTCACATTCTGGGAATAAATTTCACTTGATCATGTTGTATAATCCTTTAATGGGCTTTTTAATTCAGTTTGCTAGTATTTTATTGAGAATTTTTGTATCTATTTTAATTATCAATATTGATCTGTAGCTTTCTTCCCATTTGGGTGATGCTGGATGCTATGCTTCTTGGTTTAATAGGGTTGCTATCTCATCTCCTTGCCTGGGCAAGGCCACAATCTGTGCTCAGCAAACAGGCAGGGCCATAGTCTGGACTTTGCTGCAAAACGGTCATAGTCTGGGCGTTAAGGTTGTTCAGTGTTACTGTTTGAGCTCCCTGGCTAGGCAGGTCAGTGGCTATATTCAACAGTTGGGCAGGGCTGCTGACTTTGCTGTGCCTAAGCAGGGCTGTAAAATGGGTTTTATGGCTAAGTGAAGTTCTCTATTTACATTTTTGGGTCTCCAGGGGCTGCTGTTTGATAGGAATGCTGACTTGCTTTGCTGCTCAGATGAACCAGAAGCTAGGCTCTGAGCCTGCCTGGCATCTCAGGCCATACTTCTTGCAGATGGGCGAATGGGGCAAGTATGGAACCAGAAGATATGCTACGTAGCTGGGCAAGGCTTCAAACTTGCCTTCCGGCCCAGGTGGGCTCATAGAATAGGCTCCATTGCCAGTATGGGCTATTGGCTGGATCCCAAGCCAGGCAGACATGCCAACTGAGCTCTTAGGCCAGATGGGGCTACCAGCTCAACTCGAAATTGACAAAAATCCTGGCTAGGATCTCTGCTTTGATGCTGCTAGTAGAAATGCAGTTGGCCAATATCCAAGTGCTGGTTTCTATAAGCCCTGTCTCCCCTCTTCTGTCTCAGTCTGATCTGCAGTTATCCAGCTATCAGATTCCCCCAGTGAACTAACTCCAAGGTCAGGACCCAGCAGGTCTTTTCCAGGAAGAATCCTGCAATAATGGGAAAGCTAGATGTACATCTTGGGCTCTCTTTCTTCCACTGGAAAATGCATAAGCTTGGTGTGAGTTATGCCAGTCTGGGAGAGGACGTTCAAAATGAAACTATGCTTATTATCCTTCTAATGTGGTCCTTCTCTGTCTCTGTGCTCCAAAAGAGACTTCTGCTTCACCTCAGGGTCTGGGATTTGCACAAAGGTATATTGTCTGTGAATAATTGTTGGTCTTCCTGTGAGGGAGACTGAAGCCAGGAATTACCTATTTTGCCACTTTGATGACATCATTCCCCTTTGACTAAAATTTATTTCCTATCAATTTTCTTATTTCATATTCTTTCAACCAGATCTTGAAATGATAATTTGTTGTTCAGTTCAGTTCAGTTGCTCAGTCGTGTCTGACTCTTTGCGACCCCATGAACCACAGCACACCAGGCCTCCCTGTCCATCACCAACTCCTGGAGTTCACACAAACCCATGTCCCTTGAGTCCGTGATGCCATCCAACCATCTCATCATCTGTCATCCCCTTCTCCTCCTGCCCTCAATCTTTCCTAGCATCAGGGTCTTTTCAAATGAGTCAGCTTAATAAAAATTTAGGTTAATGATTCTCCATTCCAAGACCAAGTAGTTGTATTTCTTTTACTCAAAGATCCCTCCCTTAAGTTAGTTATGCTTTATTTTTTGTTTGTGGTTTTCCAGTTTTTTTTTTTTTTTCTGGAAAACCTAAGGTCATCAGCTCTAAATAGATAAAACAAAGACTTTCAGGATCTAAAAGTAAGTTATAAAATCAAACATTTTAGATAATTTTGGAATCTTGACTTTAAAAGATTAATACTATTTCTAGCACACTTAACCTCTTCTCCTACCTTTAGGAAAAATAAATATATATGTAGTCAAAGGAAAAAACGTGAAATAAAAAGTCTTTGATATATTTCTTAACTGGTCTTTTTGGATGATAGAAGACTGTTTTAGCCCTACTTGTGTTATTTACATACATATGACACAGTGAGTGTGAGTGGAGACTATGTCTTTTATTCATGAGGAGCATGGGTCAACATGTGTGCAGTGGTTTGAGTAATGTTCCCCCCAAACTCCTTTCTATCCAGAACCACAAAGTGCAATCTTATTTGGAAATAGGGTCTTTATAGATGTAGTTAAGTTTAGATGAAGCTACACTGGATTAGGTGGATCCTAAATCAAATGACTAATCTCCTTATAAAAAAAGAGGAAAGGCATTCAGACATAGACAAAGAACATGTAAAGATGGAGGCAGAGAAGGAAACGATGCTGATACCAGCCAAATGTTGGCCAAGATTTTCAGAAGCTAAGAAGAAGGAGGAAAGGATCCTTACCTAAGGCCTTCAGGAGGGAGTTTGGTGCCTGCTGACACCTTGATTTCAGACTTTCAGTTTCCAGAACTATGAAAGTATAAATACCTGTTGTTTTTAGCCTCCGAGTGTGTGTTATTTCATTACAGCAGCCCTGGGGATCTAACAGTGTGTTCTGTAACCTTTTGTATGTCATGAATTGGAACCTATGGAGATTGCTCTTAATAATCTTCCCATTCAGACAATATAAATTTATGCTTTTTTTTTCCACTTCTCAAGTTTACCCACTTAAGTTAGCTGAAATTTATTCAGAGTCAATAATATTTATAGTGTATTGCAATGAGTTATATTTCTTTACATATTCTTTCTGGCAAATAGTTATAACTTCTCCTTGATATGAGCTATATTACTTCCATATATCCAGAGGCAATCAATGAGTGTTTAAAGACAAATAAGAGAAGTGGGGAGTAAAACAAGAAGGAAAAGGATAGAGGAGAAAGAAGAGGAAGGAAGAAGAAAGGAAAATTTTGAAAACTTTAATATTGCCATCATTTGACTTGAAGATTGTCAGAACCACTTGAAAACTTTAAGATACATAGGAGGAAATCTCCTCAAGAGCATTGAAATAGGATAAAGACCAGAAGTGAGTATAAATATTGTATTATATTAACAAGAGTAAATATTATTGCCTACTCATCATGTGCAAGGTACTGTGTTAGATATTAGTCATGCTGCTGCTGCTGCTAAGTCGCTTCAGTCATGTCCGACTCTGTGCGACCCCATAGACGGCAGCCCACCAGGCTCCCCCATCCCTGGGATTCTCCAGTCAAGAATACTGGAGTGGGTTGCCATTTCCTTCTCCAATGCATGAAAGTGAAAAGTGAAAGTGAAGTTGCTCAGTTGTATCCAACTCCTAGCGACCCCATGGACTGCAGCCTACCAGGCTCCTCCATCCATGGGATTTTCCAGGCAAGAGTACTGGAGTGGGTTGCCATTGCCTTCTCCATTAGTCATGAGTTATGCTTAAACCTTGCAGCAAACTCCTGAGGCAGCTACAGTGTTGCTGTAATCAGGGTATCTAAATCCTAGATGTAGAAAATAGCAAGATGGGCATTTAAGCCCAAGACAGCAGCAATTCACAACACTTTTCTTGACACTTCTATTACATCTCCAAACTTGGCCTAGAAAGGACACCATCCTTTGCTTCTATGACCTTCTTACTTACTTTGTTCTATGGTCTCTTGACTTTTTCTCCTTTGGTTCTCTCATGCCAGCTACTGGGCAGACTTTTCCACCGTAAATTTTTTTGCTCATTTTTTCCACTCATTTATTTCTCATCCTCATTGCTAGCAAGACATGTCCCTTCTCATTAGAATCAAATGTGAATGAAAATTTTACTGTCTCCGGAGTCAGTCATGTCTACAAATATGCAAGCCTATTTCCTTCCCAATTCTGATCCTTGGAACTGAGAGAGACACTAATGTTAAAGCAATAGGGACAGCAAATGCCAAACAATAGCAATGACATTACCATAAAAATGGTCCTCAAGTTTTTTACCTATCATGAGTCTTCTGAAAAGGAATAATTCAACAAATGTTAGAAGTCTTTTCTTTTCACACTTGGCTCTCCTTGTGAATTCTACAGCAAATTTATTTAACTCCAAAATACGCTTATTGCTAAATAGCAAATTCAAGCTGGAAAATTAATTTTAAGCATATGCTAAAAGCACCTATATTATTCTTTTGATGACACTTAAATTGCATATTGACCACATCATCTTGGGGGGGAAATGATACTGACAACCATATTCAGACTGAAACCATATTGGAACAACACATTCTTAGAGAGAAAAATGGCACAGTCTGTGAGCCAAAAAGAGAAATGCAAAAATGTGCAGCCATTTTTAAAATGAGATTAATTATATCCAGCTTCATATATCTTAGCAAGTTGTTTTTAATCTATTATATAGTGGCTCAAGCTTAAATGGTGCAAGAGACACCAGCTTTAACTCAGGAGTAGGCACCGCTGTCTCTGAATGTGATTTTTTAAGAACAATTTCAAATTTTCCATAAATAAGTACAAAATCATTTTCATTTTGAAAATGACTGAACAGTCTAGAAACGGACATACCACTTTTCATTGTCGTTAAACCCAAGTCGAGCAGTTTCCATAAAGTTTATGATAATCAGCCTTTCTTTTTAAGCATTTCTGTATAGTTAATCAGTACATCAGGAGAGATTTCATTTCTACTTAAAATTTAGTTATGTAAATAAGCATAATGGACAGAGATCAGACAGTTGTTAACTATCATATGAAAATTTTAAAGAGGAGTAAATTAGAAAAAAATGTTTATCGCTTATTTGCATTTTCTGAGGGAATATACTGCAGTTTCTCTTGCCTCACTTATTATGAGGCTTAATAATTAGCTCCAGTGTAATTAACTGTTAAATCAAGAAAATAAAACCAGCTTTGCTGATGAGAAATTTAAGTGGTGCTGTACAAAACATCATTTCCTTAAAGTATACAAATACTCTGCTATCTTTCATTCATATTTTCAGTTATATGTATCCATTTTGGAGATGTGACAGTTTAATAAATTAAGGATCTTAAAATATTAAGCATTAATGATAATACTTCTATGGCATGGAATATTTTTGTTGTTAAAATTGTTTTTAGATAAAGCACTTTATTGATAAAATTTCAGTGTTATATATTTTGCAAGGGCCCTTCCAAAACAGTGTATATTGACAAAATTAAAATGTAAGGTGCTTTGTCTTCTAGATATTTTAAAAACAAGATACTGTCATCTAGAATAGAGAGCAAAGTATAAAAATAAAAAAAAAGGAAAGAAAGATTTCTTAATTTCCTTCAAATATAATTAGATACATTAAAATTAAAAATGTTTCATCAAAAGACACATTTAATATGCAAAAATAAAGAGTAGGAAAAGATTTATATAAGGACATGGTAAGATGTACAAAGTACTTTGTACTTGAACAGTTGAAGAATTCATTTGAGTCAACAAGGAAAAAATATGACACAATTAAAATTAAAAGCACAGAATACTTGAATCAGCACTTCATAAAAAGGGTACCCAAATGGTCAATAAACATTAAAATATGTTTGCTAGCTATCAGGGAAATGAAATTGAAAACCACAGAATCACAAACAGTTTCACCTATTGGTGAATAACTGGAACACATATAAGGCTAGTAGAAATATGAATTGGGCAACACTTTAGAAAAATGACTGTCTCTCTCTACTGGAGTATACTAAATGACTTAGCAGTTCCACTCATTTAACTAAAAGAAATTCATTCACATATGTAAAAAATGATGTTTGAGACTGTCAATAGTATTATTCTTCATGATAGTCCCAGTTCAGTTCAGTTCATTTCAGTCGCTCAGTCGTGTCCGACTCTTTGAGACCCCATGAATCGCAGCACGCCAGGCCTCCCTATCCATCACCAACTCCCGGAGTTCACTCAGACTCACGTCCATCGAGTCAGTGACGCCATCCAGCCCTCTCATCCTCTGTCATCCCCTTCTCCTCCTGCCCCCAATCCCTCCCAGCATCAGAGTCTTTTCCAAGGAGTCAACTCTTCACATGAGGTGGCAAAGTACTGGAGTTTCAGCTTCAGCATCATTCCTTCCAAAGAAATCCCAGGGCTGATCTCCTTCAGAATGGACTAGTTAGATCTCCTTGCAGTCCAAGGAACTCTCAAAAGTCTTCTTCAGCACCACAGTTCAAAAGCATCAATTCTTCGGCGCTCAGCCTTCTTCACAGTCCAACTCTCACATCCATACATGACCACAGGAAAAACCATAGCCTTGACTAGACGGACCTTTGTTGGCAAAGTAATGTCTCTGCTTTTGAATATGCTATCTAGGTTGGTCATAACTTTCCTTCCAAGGAGTAAGCGTCTTTTAATTTCATGGCTGCAGTCACCATCTGCAGTGATTTTGGAACCCAGAAAAATAAAGTCTGACACTGTTTCCACTGTTTCCCCATCTATTTCCCATGAAGTGATGGGACCGGATGCCATGATCTTGGTTTTCTGAATGTTGAGCTTTAAGCCAACTTTTTCACTCTCCACTTTCACTTTCATCAAGAGGCTTTTGAGTTCCTCTTCACTTTCTGCCATAAGGGTGTTGTCATCTGCATATCTGAGGTTCTTGATATTTCTCCTGGCAATCTTGATTCCAGCTTGTGCTTCTTCCAGCCCAGCATTTCTCATAATGTACTCTGCATATAAGTTAAAGAAGCAGGGTGAAATATACAGCCTTGACATACTCCTTTTCCTATTTGGAACCAGTCTGTTGTTCCATGATAGTCCCAAATGTCTATTAAAATAAGAATAAGTAAATATTTGGTTTTATTCCAACATGAAATGCAAAACTATTGCTCCACATAAAGCATGGATGAATTTTACAAACAGCATTGACTAAAAGAAGCTAGGTACAAAGAGAACATGTATGTATGCTGGTGAAACTCTGTTTCTTGATCTGGGGGCTGGTTACATAAGTGTGTTCATACCATGAGTTACTGAGCTTATGATTTATATACATCTGCATGTAATTTATACTTCAGTAAAAAGCTAAAAGTGAAATAGAAAATCAAGTAGCAAAATGGTATTTCAGGGAAAATAAACCTAGTAGAAAATTTTATTTAGGGTAGATATTAAGAAATATTGGAATTATCCATGATCATAAGATCAAACCCACACATAAAGAAACACATTATTTTAGGTAGTCTTTAGTCTGATAGGCAATAAAGAAGCAGAATAACTTCATAGAAGGTCATAACTTAAGAGTTAAACATGCCTAGGAAAGAATCCTAATTTCAAAACTTTTTTTAGTTATATGATTTTAAGCAAGGAGCCATTTAGACATTAATGAATTGGTGATAATAATGCCTACCTTAAAAGATTTTGCTAAGGATTAGAGATAAGTTTAATTTATAGTTCTTGCCATACAATATTGCTCAATATATAATATATTAAAAATATAAACTTTATAGATATCACCTTTTATATATGCAAACCAAAGTCCAAGGATATGAATAAAGGATATGTTCAGGGATAAGAATAAACAAATGAGGCCACAGAAAAAGAAAGTTTAAAGAAATAAGGAAATAGAGGAATTTATTATTGGACCACAATATCACAGAAAATTCCCTTTGTATTTGTTAGAAAATTTAATCAATTTCAAGTGTGCATGAATTAGGAAGGAAAATCCTATAAATAATTATCTAGTAATTAATGTATTTATTTGCCTAATTTACTGCAAATATAAACATTTTTTTTTAAACATTTAATTGGCAGGCAGGTTCTTTACTGCTAGCATCACCTGCAAAGCCCAATAGTCTTTAAACCACAGAAGAAAAACTAGAATATCATTGAATAAGTTTTACTGCCTCTTGCAATGTTTATCATTTTATATAATTCGAGTTTTAAAATGGAGTACCAAGAAACTCTTTATTTTACCCAAAATTAGGAGAATATAAGCAGTGTTCCTTATAGAAACTTATGCTGGGACATGAATGAACCTTGAAAATTCATGTGTAATATAAATCTATATAAAACAAGTAAGCTTTTAAATAACAGAATACATATTTTAGAAGATGTTATTCATGATGGTAGCTAAGATGTATCATCTTTCCATAGTCTAAGTTGACTGAAATGGTTGTGAACAATATTAAAATTTAAAAGGACGTGATTGTCAAAAACTATGACTTGTATATTAATAAAACAGAAAAACCTAATATTGTGGCTCTTATATCAATGATGGCAGTTCTGTTATCTTAGTATAAAAGCAACCATAGAAAATATGTAAACAAATGGATGTCCCTATGTTCCAATACTGGAGAAGGCAATGGCACCCACTCCAGTACTCTTGCCTGGAAAATCCCATGGACGGAGGAGCCTGGTAGGCTGCAGTCCATGGGGTCGCTAAGAGTCAGACACGACTGAGCGACTTCACTTTCACTTTTCACTTTCATGCATTGGAGAGGGAAATGGCAACCCACTCCAGTGTTCTTGCCTGGAGAATCCCAGGGACCGGGGAGCCTGGTGGGCTGCCGTCTATGGGGTCACACAGAGTTGGACACAACTGCCATGACTTAGCAGCAGCAGTAGCAGCACTGTAATGTTTACATAACTTAATCTACTTTATCTCTTGTTTCTTTCATATGCTTGTTCATAAACTGGGGTAAATAATAGAACCCACTCATAGATTTATGGTGAAGAGTAAATGTCACCACATTTAAAGAATTTTGAATGCTTTGAAACAATGCTTCAAATTACTGTTACATCACTCAGTTCAGTCAGTCAGTCCTGTCTGACTCTTTGCTACCCCATGGACTACAGCATGCCAGGCTTCCCTGTCCTTCACCAACTCCTGGAACTTGCCCAAACTCAGGTCCGTCAAGTCAGTGATGCCATCCAACCATCTCATCCTCTGTCCCTTTCTCCTTCTGCCTTCAATCTTTCCCAGCTTCAGGGTCTTTTCCAATGAGTCAGTTTTTTGGATCAGGTAGCTAAATTATTGGAGTTTCAGCTTCAACATCAGTCCTTCCAATGAATATTCAGGACTGATTTCCTTTCAGGTTGACAGGTTGGATCTCCTTGAAGTCCAAGGGACTTTCAAGAGTCTTCTTTAGCACCACAGTTCAAAAGCATCAATTCTTCAGTGCTCAGCTTTCAGAAATATATATATATATATATATATATATATATATATATATATATATACCACTCCAGTATTCTTGCCTGGTAAATTCCATGGGCAGTATATATACATATATATGGACTACTGGAAAAACCATAGCTTGACTACATGGACCTTTTTCAGTAAAGCAATGCCTCTTCTTTTTAATATACTGTCTAGGTTGGTCAAAGCTTTTCTTCAAAGAAGCAAGTGTCTTTTAATTTCATGGCTGCAGTCACCATTGCAGTGATTTTGGAGCCCAAGAATATAAAGCCTGTCACTGATTCCATTGTTTTCCCATCTATTTGTTATGAAGTGATTGTTACATCACTAGAGATAATATTAATTTCTATTTAATAGATTGATAAACAGAGGTTCAATTTTGAGTGCTTTGTTTAAGATCATATATCTAATAGATGGCAGACCAAAAATGAAACCAGTTCCATTTTTCTTTCTCAAGATTGCTTTGGCTATTTGAGGTTTTTTGTATTTCCATACAAATTGTGAAATTATTTGTTCTAGCTCTGTGAAGAATACCATTGGTAGCTTGATAGGGATTGCATTGAATCTATAAATTGCTTTGGGTAGTATACTCATTTTCACTATATTGATTCTTCCAATCCATGAACATGGTGTATATCTCCATCTATTAGTGTCCTCTTTGGTTTCTTTCACCAGTGTTTTATAGTTTTCTATATATAGGTCTTTAGTTTCTTTAGGTAGATATATTCCTAAGTATTTTATTCTTTCCATTGCAATGGTGAATGGAATTGTTTCCTTAATTTCTCTTTTGGTTTTCTCATTATTAGTGTATAGGAATGCAAGAAATTTCTGTGGGTTGATTTTATATCCTGCAACTTTACTATAATCATTGATTAGTTCTAGTAATTTTCTGGTGGAGTCTTTAGGGTTTTCTATGTAGAAGATCATGTCATCTGCAAACAGTGAGAGTTTTACTTCTTCTTTTCCAATTTGGATTCCTTTTATTTCTTTTCCTGCTCTGATTGCTGTGGCCAAAACTTCCAAAACTATGTTGAATAGTAATGGTGAAAGTGGGCACCCTTGTCTTATTCCTGACTTTAGAGGAAATGCTTTCAATTTTTCACCATTGAGGATAATGTTTGTTGTGGGTTTGTCATATATAGTTTTTATTATGTTGAGGTATGTTCCTTCTATTCCTGCTTTCTGGAGAGTTTTTATCATAAATGGATGTTGAATTTTGTCAAAGGCTTTCTCTGCATCTATTGAGATAATCATATGGTTTTTATTTTTCAATTTGTTAATGTGGTGTATTACATTGATTGATTTGCAGATATTGAAGAATCCTTGCATCCCTGGGATAAAGCCCACTTGATCATGGTGTATGATCTTTTTAATGTGTTGTTGGATTCTGATTGCTAGAATTTTGTTAATGATTTTTGCATCTATGTTCATCAGTGATATTGGCCTGTAGTTTTCTTTTTTTATGGCATCTTTGTCAGGTTTTGGTATTAGGGTGATGGTGGCCTCATAGAATGAGTTTGGAAGTTTACCTTCCTCTGCAATTTTCTGGAAGAGTTTGAATACGATAGGTGTTAGCTCTTCTCTAAATTTTTGGTAGAATTCAGCTGTGAAGCTGTTTGGACCTGGGCTTTTGTTTGCTGGAAGATTTCTGATTACAGTTTCAATTTCCGTGCTTGTGATGGGTCTGCACAAAGACAGAAATATAGATCAATGGAACAAAATAGAAAGCCCAGAGATAAATCCACGCACATATGGACACCTTATCTTTGACAAAGGAGGCAAGAATATACAATGGATTAAAGACAATCTCTTTAACAAGTGATGCTGGGAAAACTGGTCAACCACTTGTAAAAGAATGAAACTAGAACATTTCTAACACCATATACAAAAATATACTCAAAATGGATTAAAGATCTAAACGTAAGACCAGAAACTATAAAACTTCTAGAGGAGAACATAGGCAAAACACTCTCTGACATACATCACAGCAGGATCCTCTATGACCCACCTCCCAGAATATTGGAAATAAAAGCAAAAATAAACAAGTGGGACCTAATTAAACTTACAAGCTTCTGCACAACAAAGGAAACTATAAGCAAGGTGAAAAGACAGCCTTCAGAATGGGAGAAAATAATAGCAAATGAAGCAACTGACAAACAACTAATCTCAAAAATATACAAGCAACTCCTACAGCTCAATTCCAGAAAAATAAATGACCCAGTCAAAAAAATGGGCCAAAGAACTAAATAGACATTTCTCCAAAGAAGACATACAGATGGCTAACAAACACATGAAAAGATGCTCAACATCACTCATTATCAGAGAAATGCAAATCAAAACCACAATGAGGTACTATTTCACGCCAGTCAGAATGGCTGTGATCCAGAAGTCTACAAGCAATAAATGCTGGAGAGGGTGTGGAGAAAAGGGAACCCTCTTACACTGTTGGTGGGAATGCAAACTAGTACAGGCACTATGGAGAACAGTGTGGAGACTGCCTTATGACCCAGCAATCCCACTGCTGGGCATACACACTGAGGAAACCAGAAGGGAAAGAGACACGTGTACCCCAATGTTCATCGCAGCACTGTTTATAATAGCCAGGACATGGAAGCAACCTAGATGCCCATCAGCAGATGAATGGATAAGAAAACAGTGGTACATATACACAATGGAGTATTACTCAGCCATTAAAAAGAATACATTTGAATCAGTTCTAATGAGGTGGATGAAACTGGAGCCTATTATACAGAGTGAAGTAAGCCAGAAAGAAAAACACCAATACAGTATACTAACACATATATATGCAATTTAGAAAGATGGTAACAATAACTCTGTATACGAGACAGCAAAAGAGACATTGATGTATAGAACAGTCTTTTGGACTCTGTGGGAGAGGGAGAGGGTGGGATGATTTTGGAGAATGGCATTGAAACATGTATAATATCATACATGAAATGAGTCGCCAGTCCAGGTTCGATATACGATACTGGATTCTTGGGGCTGGTGCACTGGGATGACCCTAAGGGATGGTATCGGGAGTGAGGAGGAAGGAGGGTTCAGTATGGGGAACACATGTATACCTGTGGCGGATTCATTTCGATATATGGCAAAACCAATACAATATTGTAAAGTTAAAAAATAAAATTAAATTAAAAAAAAGGGGATACCTGAAAATAAATAAATAAATAAAGAATTGTTTGGTTCTCAGTAAGGGTCTTGAATATTAGATGAAGAAATCTGTGGCTTTATTAAATGGACAACCATTCCTCATTTGTGAGAAGGGCAATCACAGTACAGCATGTGTTTTTTTAGAATGATAATATTGAAGGTATTGTAGAAAACAAAATTAAGATGGTAACCATCTGGGCAGTTTCAAGATAGGGCTCGTATTTAAGATTGGTCAAGAAAAATTAACTTCTTGACTTTCAAGCCTCACCCACTATTAGTACAAAGACATTCTTGACATAAAATAGATTATGTCAGAGACTGTGAACTCTATTCTGCCTCCCTTTTTACCCTGGGTATTCTTAAGACTTGAAGAAGTATGAAAAATAGATCTGGAAAATACGGCCAATCCTGGTTAGGACAATAAACAAACTGAAGAGCTCTCATTTTCAGTATCTCTTATGATCATAAAAAATTTGTCCTTTGGTAACAGACAAGCCTGGGAAACTTTAAAAATACCAGTGCCTATGTCCCATCCAAGTCTAATTACATCAGAATCTCTGAGTGTGACAACCACTGATATCTCTCAGGTATTTGGTACAAACTTGGATATTTAATAACCAGTGACTTTGGTGGCTAAGTGCATGCCATCCTTTGTAAATATTCTGTGAATGTATGAAATAAATGATTATCCTCTAAAAAAAAACAAAAAAAAAACCAAAAATGAAACCAGGTCTTTCTGATTTCATACTTTCACTACACCAAACAATGAGCACAGAAAAAGGACACCAAAGAAACAAGAATGTGTGCCATTTTTAAAAGATAGATGGTGTTATAGCATATTTGCATGTTGACCGGTTGACCTATTAGGAAGGTAAATATTAATGGCAAGGGAGTAGAGAAAGGTAATTCCAGAGGAATTCCTTCTTGAATTGGCAAGGAGGTTGTGATTAAGTCCATAAACACGTTTTGACCATAGACATGCAAATATATATATATAGTTGCAAGCAGGAGGAGAAAGTACATGAATATTAGATGTAGACAGGTTAATAGGGTGTGGTGTCTGATGTGGTAGCATAAAAAAGTTTCCTTCTAGTAGCTTTTATTTCTCTCTAGCTTTTTTAGAGGTACAACTGACAAATAAAATTGTAAGATCTTTAAAGTGTACAATTTGATTATTTCATATACCTACACATCATGAAAGAATTCACTCCATTAAGTTAACCATTATTTACTTATTTATTTTAGTAAAAACATTTAAGTTCTACTTTCAGGAAATTTCAATTATATGAGTATTATTAATTATGGGCTTCCATTGCAGCTCAGCTGGTAAAGAATCTGCCTGCAATGCTGGAGACTTGGG
This sequence comes from Bos javanicus, assembly GCF_032452875.1. Taxonomy (NCBI): domain Eukaryota; kingdom Metazoa; phylum Chordata; class Mammalia; order Artiodactyla; family Bovidae; genus Bos; species Bos javanicus. Next base: position 91,121,362 of record NC_083868.1, read on the forward strand.
TTCGATCCCTGGATTGGGTAGATCCCCTGGAGAAGGGAAAGGCTAGTCGCTCGACTATTCTGGCCTGGAGAATTCCGTGGACTGTATAGTCCATGGGGTCGCAAAGACTTAGACACCACTGAGTGACTTTCACATGAACACACACACATTATCAGTTATAGTCACCATGTATAGTGACTTATTCATCTTATAACTGAAAGTTTGTACCTTTTCACCAACCTCTTTCTATTTCCCTTATCCCTCATTCCCTGGCAATTGCTTTTCTTGTTAAGTCACAAAGTCATGTCTGACTCTTTTGCGACTTGTCTGCCAGGCTACTCTGTCCATGGGATTTCCCAAGCAAGAATACTGGAATGAGTTGCCATTTCCTCTTCCAGGGGGTCTTCCAGACCCAGGGATCAAACCCATGTCTACTGCAATGGCTGGCGGTTTCTTTACTACTGAAATACCCTGTGTGTGTGTTTGTGTGTGTGTGTGTGTGTTTTAATATTCCACATGTAACTGATACCATGACATATTTGTCTTTCTCTATATGGCCTTTTTACACAACGTAATGCCTTCCAGTTTTATTCATGTTCTTGCAATTTATAGAATTCCTTCTTGTTTTGGAGTTGAGTATATTCCATTGTGTGTGTGTGTGTGGGAGTGGTACAGTGTTTCTTTAATCCATTTATTCATTGATAGATACATGCATGCATGCTCAGTCACTTCAGTCCTGTCTGACACTTTGTGACCTCATGAACTGTAGCCTGCCAGGCTCCTCTATTCATGGGGATTCTCCAGGTAAGAATGCTGGAGAGGGTTGCTATCCTCTCTCTAGAGGATCTTCCTGACCCTGAGATGGAACCATGGTCTCCTGCATGGCAGATGGATTCTTTACCACTGAGCCACCTGGGAAGCCCTTATTCATTGATGGACACCTACTTTTTTTCCATACCTGCGCTATTGTGAATAATGCTGCTATAAACGTGGGGGTACAGATTTCTCTTCAAGATAATGATTTTATTTCCTTTGGACATGTATCCAGAAGTGGACTTAATTAATCATATGTTAGTTCTATTTTAATTTATTGAGGAAGCCTCATACTGTTTTTCATAATGCTGTATCAATTTACATTCCTACCAACAGTGTACAAGGGCTCCTTTTCTCTTGCTTGCCAACATTTGTTATCTTTTTTTTGTTTTGATAATAGATAGACATTGTAACAGATATGAAATAATATATTGTTCTGGTTTTGATTTTTGTTTCCTTAATAATTAGTAAGATTAAGCATTTCTCATTACCTTTTGGTCATTTGTATATCTTCATAGGAAAAATGCAGTTTTTGGATCCTTTGCCATTTATTTCATTGATTAGTTTTTTGCTATTGAGTTGTATGAGATCCTTGTATATTTAAAATGTTAGCCCCTTATCAGCTATATGGTTGCAAATATTACCTCTCATTCTGTAGGTTGCATTTAATTCCACTGATCATTTTCTTTGCTATTTAGTTTGTTGAAGTCCCACTTGTTTATTTTCTCGTCTGTTGCCTTCCTTTTTAGTGCCAAATTCAAAAATTCATTGCTAAACCAAAGTCAAGGAGATTATTTACTATATTTTCTACTAGGAATTTTTCAGTTTCAGAGCTTTCATTCAAGTCTTTTTTTAATATACATTTATTTATTTTAATTAGAGGCTAATTAATTTACAATATTGTATTGGTTTTGTCATGCATTAACATGAATCTGCCACGGGTGTACACGTGTTCCCCATCCTGAACCCCCCTCCCACCTCCCTCCCCATGCCATCCCTCTGGGTCATCCCAGTACACCAGCCGCAAGCATCCTGTATCATGGATCAAACCTGGATTGGCGATTCATTTCATATATGATATTATACATGTTTCAATGCCATTCTCCCAAATCATCCCACCCTCTCCCTCTCCCACAGAGTCCGAAAGACTGTTCTATACATCTGTGTCTCTTTTGCTGTCTTGCATGCGGGGTTATAGTTACCATCTTTCTGAATTCCATATATATGCATTAGTACATTGTACTGGTGTTTTTCTTTCTGGCTTACTTCACTCTGTATAATAGGCTCCATGCTCATTCAAGTCTTTATTGCAATTTGAGTTGCTTTAGGGTAGATTATATTTTTTTACATGTATGTATCCAGTTTTCCTAACATTGTCTATTGAAGAGACTGTTCTATCTTGATTTTATGTTCTTAGCTCCTTTTTCAGAAATTATTGATCATATATGCATGAATTTATTTCTGGGCTCTTTATTATGTTACATTTATCTATACTTCTTTTTTTTGCTGCTGTTGTTGTTGTTATTGTTTGTGTACATTTTTCCTGCCTTTACTTACTATTTCGTTTACTATAGCCTTTAGTAGAGTTTGAAATCAGAAAGTTTGATGCCTTCAAATTTGTTCCTCTTTCTCAAGATTGTTTTGGCTATTTGGAAATTTTGTGGTGACATGAAATTTTAGGATTTCTTCATATTCCTATGAAAAATGTCCTTGGAATTTTTGTAGAAATTGAATTGAATCTATAGATTGCTTCATTTAGGATGGACATTTTAAAAATAGTAATTCTCCTAATCCATGAACACAATATCTTTCCCTTTGTTTCTTCAATTTCAGTTCAGTTCAGTACAGTCGCTCAGTCGTGTCTGACTCTTTGCGACCCCATGAACCATAGCACACCAGGCCTCCCTGTCCATCACCAACTCCCGGAGTCCACCAAACCCACGTCCATTGAGTCAGTGATGCCATCCAACCATCTCATCCTCTGTCATTCCCTTCCCCTCCTGCCTTCAATCTTTCCCAGCATCAGGGTCTTTTCAAATGAGTCAGCTCTCCGCATCAGGTGGCCAAAGTATTGGAGTTTCAGCTTCAACAGTCCCTCCATGAACACCCAGGACTGATCTCCTTTAGGATGGACTCGTTGGATCTCCTTGCAGTCCAAGGGACTCTCAAGAGTCTTCTGCAACACCACGGTTCAGAAGCATCAATTCTTCTGCATCAGTATTTGATAGTTTTCAGTATGCATATCTTTCACTTCCTTGGTTAAATTGTTTCCTAACTATTTTATTATCTTTGATGCTATTGTAAATGAGAATGGTTTTCTTAATTTTACTTGTTGATAGTTTGTTGTTTTGTATGTTGATTTTGTGTCCTACAATTTTATTGAAATTGTTTATTAGTTCTAAGATTTTTGGTGGTATCTTTAGGATTTTTATATATAAGATCATGTCATCTGCAGATAGAGAAAATTTGTCTTCTTCCTTTCTGATTTGAATGCCTTTTTTTTCCTTTGCCTATACTAATTGTTCTGGATAAGACTTTCAGTACTATATTGAATAAAAGTGATGAGAGTAGGCATCCTTGTCTTTGGTCCTAACCTTAAAAGGAAAAGCTTCAGCTTTTCACTATTTAATATTATGTTAACTGTGGGCTTATCATATATGGCCTCTATTATATTGAGATACATTCTATGTAAACTCAGTTTGGTGAGAGTTTTTATTATGAAAGGATATTTTATTTTATAAAATGCTTTTTCTATATGTATTCAAATTATCCTATGATTTTTTTTTTATTTGTTAATGCGGTGTACCACATTTTTTGATTTGCTGGTATTGAACTATCCTTGCATCCCTGGAATATATTACAAAATCATTTTGTAGACATTTACTTGCTTAGCATACCAGGTAACAGGATCATAATGAGGAGAATGGAGCATTGTTAAAGGCATGAAAAAATGGTATTAAAGAATTTTCTCTCAAGGCAGAAGTATATTTAGACAACAACAACAAAAAACATAGATAGAATCTAGGCTGCATTAAGTACCAAGTAATTGGTCTATTTTTAAAGAACACAGCATCAATATAATTTTGACTTTTTCCCCACCTAAGTCAACTGCCAAAATGCAAATATAAGAGATACAGATAGTTGATTAACAAGGTTTGGGGTTTCATTAAGTGGATATCAGGAGACAGGATCATATAGAGCTAGAGTTCATGCAAGATAAATTAGTCTAAAAATGGGCCGCAGAAACGATGCTGAGTAGTAAGGGATTGGAGAATATAGAAGAGTAATAAATAGTAACAAACTTGTAGAATCAAATGAAGTTTTATTTAGGGTCTAGTGGAAAATCCCATGGATGGAGGAGCCTGGTGGGCTGCAGTCCATAGGGTCGCTAAGAGTAGGACACGACTGAGCGACTTCACTTTCACTTTTCACTTTCATGCATTGGAGAAGGAAATGGCAGCCCACTCCAGTGTTCTTGCCTGGAGAATCCCAGGGATGGGATTCTCTGTCTATGGGGTCGCACAGAGTCGGACACGACTGAAGTAACTTAGCAGCAGCAGCAGCAGCAGTGAGGGCAAAGAATTGTACTACTTGGGGAAGAAGAGTGAATAAACTGGAAAGATAGAGACTTGTATTCAGATGAGGAGATGTTGAAAGTGAGATGGTGGAAGAGGGATATTGACAGTAACTGTGGTATCTGTGGTTGTAGCAGTGAGGATTGAGGAAATGTGGCAGATAAGATCAGAGGGAGAGGGCATCAAGAAACCAGGAGAAGCTCAAAAAGTATTGTAAAAGGTAACACGGATATTGAAATTGCTAATAATTAGAGAGGTATTGAAGAGAATAACAGTAGATAAGGTGCTAAAATATTCAAGGAATTGGAAGCAGTGATGAGTGGACTTGATGATTGCAACAAGGAAAGAGTGAAATTATAGATCGGTGGTAATGACTGTACTGTAATTATATCTGTGTGTTTTGTGTTTTCTTTTCTTTTGTCAAGTATTAAGTGAATAAAAAATCATTTAGTATGAATGGCAATGATTTTCATAATTGAAAACAACAGACAGGAAGGTCTGTGGAGTTCATTTCCTATAGTTCAAAAAAACGTCACAATAGAAGCAATTAAGTCTATCTAGTGAGAGGAGACGCATTTGAAATAAAGCTAATGAACTGACCTTTGTTTAAGAAATGTTTTGATAATTGCAATTAAATTGTTTAAAAATGCCCTGGTCTCAGCTAAATTTTAGTGACTAAGAGTAGCACATAATTCCTGAAGATATGCATAAGTAAAAACAAATGATAACTTGTGAAAAAGTCACATTATATACAAACACATTGGTAAAGGACCTTGCATGTGCAAACATTAGTTCTGTATAACTATAAGTAAGAAATTTATAACATTTAATATTTATGGAATTCAATGCAAATCCAACTAACACAACGATATAAACATTAAACAACATTATACCAGGAATAAAATTGGTTGTTCGCAAAACATATGAGTTAGAAAATATTAAGGTACCATTTGGAAAGAATGATTCTGATTTTAAATCATGTTTAGTGTTTCAGCACACTTATGCTCTGTATATATATCACTAAAACATTAGGGTATTTTAATTGACCAAAGAACTGGATTGACTACATTTTAAACTGAATTTCTAAATTTACTTAGTTACAAACTTAACAAAACCATAAAATGGAAAAAGGATTATTATTTCTATCTCTGTGTACTTAAAGAGCAGAAAGGCTTAGGAAATCTTGTTAATATAATAAAGTGAGCAGAAGCACCAAATCTGAGGATCTTTGATATTTAATGTCATGAAAAGACAGAAAAATAAGGAGTAAGACCTTGAGGCTCAGGTCAGGAGCACAGGAAAGCCCAATGACATAACTAAGGCAAAGTGGGATTTTTAATGCCAGCCACATAAATTGGTGTGTAGCAATGGCCAGAATGGATTTCACAAAGTCAAAGCAATTCAGGGATCCAGCTTTACTGTTCTGATATGTACCAGGAAACTGAGGAGGGATGTATCGCTAAAAGTTAATAATATTTTATTAAGCTGAGAACACCTTACGACTTAGGTATTAAGAAAGTCTATCCTTTACATATATGGCTTTTCTTCTAAACCATTGCTGGCTTTCTGACGTTTATGAGAGGGTTAGCCACTCTTTTAAGGCTGGCTTATTTTAACAAGGAAGGAGTAATAGCAATTAAGAAGAAAGTGACTAAGCTCTTTTACCTTGATCAATATTTTTTTAAAGAGCCTTATTGAGATATAACACTTAGCCATGATTCAACCGTTTAAAATATGTGAAGTGAAGTGAAAATTGCTCAGTTGTGTCTGACTCTTTGCGATCCCATGGGCTATACAGTCCATGGAATTCTCCAGGCCAGAATACTGGAGTGGGTAGCCTTTCCCTTGTCCTGGGGATCTTCCCAACCCAGGGATCAAACGGGGATCTCCTGCATTGCAGGCAGATTCTTTTCCAACTGAGCTATCCGGGGAGTGGTTTTTAGTATATTCAGAGGTGTTCAGTGATTTTAGATTTGAGTCATCTCCAAAACAAACCAAGTAACCATTAGCAGTCTATCACCATTCTTCCAATCCTCAGCTCATCAACCACCAGTCTGCTTTCTATTTATATAGATTTGCTTATTCTGATCACTTTATAGAAATAGGGTTGAAAAAGTTCTCTTCTATGCCAAGTGTGTCAAGTTTTACTCTTTCTATAAAAGGTATTAGAGTTTATCACACGTTTTCTAGGTATCTACTGATATGATCATATTGTTGTTTTTTATTCCTGTTAACCAAAATTTTCAGAAATGAAGATCTAATTGAGATAAAGAGGCATTTATTTAGGATTTGTTAGTACTGCAGCCTCAGAGACACAGATTCAAGAAGCACATAAATTGTGTCATGTGGGAAAGCATGAAAGTGTCTGTTGCTCAGTTGTGTCCAACTCTTTGCAACCCCATGGACTGTAGCCAGCCGGCCTCCTCTGTCCATGGAATTATCCTGGCAAGAATATTGGAGTCGGTAGCCATTCCTTCTCCAGGGATCTTCCCAACCCAGGGATCAAACCCAGGTCTCCCACGTTTCAGACAGATTCTTTACCATCTGAGCCACCAGGTGTCAGACTACAAAATAGAGGAAGCTTATAAAGACAAAGCCTGCAAAGCCACTGTTAGTTACACAAGCTGTTTGCCAGGAATTATGATCGCAACTGGCAAGAAGTAAGGGTGCTTGTTAAAAGGATGGTTTGAGGTCTAAAAACTTATGTAGATGCAGTGGAGGGTGGGAGGGGTAACTCTGAGACCACAAGGTTGCAGCTAGGAGATGTTGTTCTAAATGACTGGTGGTGTCTTTGGGAGGTCATTGTTTGGTACAGTTCAGAAAAGTCACATTCTCAGTGGCGCAGAAACATTTTTGAGACCAGATGTTCAATGGCCACCCGAAGACGTTTTGTATGCCTAGCTATGATTACTCCACTGTAATTTTCAATTTGTCATCATTCCATTTCTATGACATTTTACATTAATGGATTTTTGGGTGTTAAAAATAGCCTTGTATTCCTGAGCTAAGTCCTACTTGGTTATGGTATATAATTCTTTTTTATATGCTTATAGATTTGGATTCCTACTATTTATTAAGGATTTTTATATCCATCGTCATAAGAGATATTGGTTTGTAGTTTTGTTTTCTTCGATTTTGGAATCAGGTTAATACAGGCCTTATAGAATAAGTTGGAAAATATTTTCTCTGCTATTTTTGGGAAAGAAATGGTGAAGGATTTGTGTTTATTCTTTAATTTTTTGGAAAAAGTCATAGGTGAAGCTGTCTGAGTCTGAATTTTTCTTAATGAGAATTTTAAAATTATGAATTCAATCTCTTTCTATTTTATGTATTTATTTTTTTGCTTTCTTCTTCTAGGGTCAGTTGTGTTGTTGTTTTTTTTTTTAATTTTTCTTCTAGAGTAATATTTAGTAATTTGCATTTTTTAAAGAATTTATCCCCTTCATTTAAGCAGCCTAATTAAACAAATGTTCATAGTGTTGCCTTCTAAAGCTTGTTCATTTTTGTAGGTTTGGTAGTGACTTTCCCTCCTTCATTTCTTATTTTACTAGTTGACCACCCCCATCTCATTGTAGCTAAAGGTTTGTGAATTTTGTTAGTTTTTACAAAGAGACAACTTTTGGCTTCCTTTATTTTTCTGTTTTTTTTTTTTTTTTCTATTATCTACACATTTCTGTTCCATTCATTAGTATTTCCTTTGTTTATTTTATTTTATTTTTTTCATATGAATTTTATTTTATTTTTTTTCTTTTTTAATTAATTTTATTTTATTTTTAAACTTTACATAATTGTATTAGTTTTGCCAAATATCAAAATGAATCCGCCACAGGTATACATGTGTTCCCCATACTGAACCCTCCTCCCTCCTCCCTCCCCATACCATCCCTCTGGGTCCTCCCAGTGCACCAGCCCCAAGCATCCAGTATCGTGCATCGAACCTAGACTGGCATCTCATTTCATACATGATATTTTACATGTTTCCATGCCATTCTCCCAAATCTTCCCACCCTCTCCCTCTCCCACAGAGTCCATAAGACTGTTCTATACATCAGTGTCTCTTTTGCTGTCTCGTACACAGGGTTATTGTTACCATCTTTCTAAATTCCATATATATGCGTTAGTATACTGTATTTATGTTTTTCCTTCTGGCTTACTTCACTCTGTATAATAGACTCCAGTTTCATCCACCTCATTAGAATTGATTCAAATGTATTCTTTTTAATGGCTGAGTAATACTCCATTGTGTATATGTACCACTGCTTTCTTATCCATTCATCTGTTGATGGACATCTAGGTTGCTTCCATGTCCTGGCTATTATAAACAGTGCTGTGATGAACATTGGGGTACACGTGTCTCTTTCCCTTCTGGTTTCCTCAGTGTGTATGCCCAGCAGTGGGATTGCTGGATCATAAAGCAGTTCTATTTCCAGTTTTTTAAGGAATCTCCACACTGTTCTCCATAGTGGCTGTACTAGTTTGCATTCCCACCAACAGTGTAAGAGGGTTCCCTTTTCTCCACACCCTCTCCAGCATTTATTATTTGTAGACTTTTGGATCGCAGCCATTCTGACTGGTGTGAAATGGTACCTCATAGTGGTTTTGATTTGCATTTCTCTGATAATGAGTGATGTTGAGCATCTTTTCATGTGTTTGTTAGCCATCTGTATGTCTTCTTTGGAGAAATGTCTATTTAGATCTTTGGCCCATTTTTTGATTGGGTCATTTATTTTTCTGGAGTTGAGCTGTAGGACCTGTTTGTATATTTTTGAGATGAGTTGTTTGTCAGTTGCTTCATTTGCTATTATTTTCTCCCATTCTGAAGACTGTCTTTTCACCTTGCTAATATTTTAAAAATAAGATATTGAAGTCTTCAACTTGCTGTTGTTAAATTATCTATGGTGGTTTAGTGCCTGAGTCATGTCCGACTCTTGCCTGCCAGGCTCCTCTGTCCATGGGATCTCCCAGGCAAGAATACTGGAGTGGGTTGCCATTTCCTTCTCCAGAGGATCTTCCTGACTCAGGGATCATACCCACATCTCCTGAATTGTAGGCATATTCTTTACCAATGAGCCACTCTGCTGCTGCTGCTGCATCACTTCAGTCCTGTCCGACTCTGTGCAACCCCATAGATGGCAGCCCACCAGGCTCCCCCGTCCCTGGGATTAGGTCCATACCATTTCTGTCCTTTATCGAGCCCATCTTTGCATGAAATGTTCCTTGGGTATCTCTGATTTTCTTGAAGAGATCTCTAGTTTTTCCCATTCTATTATTTTCCTCTATTTCTTTGCACTGACTGCTGTGGAAGGCTTTTTTTATCTCTCCTTGCTATTTTTTGGAACTCTGCATTCAAAATGGGTATATCTCTCCTTTTATCCTTTGCTTTTCATTTCCCTTCTTTTCACAGCTATTTGTAAGGCCTCCTCAGAGAGTCATTTTGCTTTTTTGAATTTCTTTTCTGGAGATAGTCTTGATTCCTGTGTCCTGTACAATGTCACAAATCTCCATCCATAGTTCATCAGGCACTCTATCTATCAGATCTAGTCCCTTAAATCTATTTCTCATTTCCACTGTATAGTCATAAAGGATTTGATTTAGGTCATACCTGAATGGTCTAGTGGTTTCCTCCACTTTCTTCAATTTAAGTCTGAATTTGGCAATAAGGAGTTCATGATCTGAGCCACATTCAGCTTCCGGTCTTTTTTTTTTTTTTGCTGACTATATAGAGCTTCTTCATCTTTGGCTGCAAAGAATATAATCCATCTGATTTCAGTGTCGAATATCTGGTGATGTCCATCTGTAGAATCTTCTCTTATGTTGTTGGAAGAGGGTGTTTGCTATGACTAGTGCATTCTCTTGTCAGAACTCTATTAGCCTTTGCCTTGCTTCATTCTGTACTCCATGGCCAAATTTGCCTGTTACTCCAGGTGATTATTGGCTTCCTACTTTTACATTCCTGTCCCCTATAATGAAAAGGACATCTTTTTTGGGTGTTAGTTCTTGAAGGTCTTGTAGGTCTTCATAGAATTGTTCAACTTTAGCTTCTTCAGCATTACTGTTTGGGACATAGACTTGGATTACCATTCAGGTTTGACCTAAATCAAATCCCTTATGATTATACAGTGGAAGTGAGAAATAGATTCAAGAGATTAAATCTGATAGAGTGCCTGGAGAACTATGCACAGAGTTTTGTGATATTGTACAGGAGACAGAGATAAAGACCATCCCCAAGGAAAAAAAAATGCAAAAGAGCAAAATGGCTGTCTGTAAAGGCCTTACAAATAGCTGTGAAAAGAAGAGAAGTGAAAGGCAAAGGAGAAAAGGAAAAATATACCTATTTGAATGCAGAATTCCAAAGGATAGCAAGGAGAGATGAGAAAGTCTTCCTCAGTGATCAGTGCAAAGAAATAGTGGAAAACAACAGAATGGGAAAGACTAGAGATCTCTTCAGGAAAATTAGAGATACCAAGACCATTTCATGTAAAGGTGAAGACAATAAAGGACAGAAATGGTATGGATCTAACAGAAGCAGAAGATATTAAGAAGAGATGGCAAGAATACACAGAAGAACTGTACAAAAAAGATCTTCAGGACCCAGATAATCACGATGGTGTGATCACTGACCTAGAGCCAGACATCCTGGAATGTGAAATCAAGTGGGCCTTAGAAAGCATCACTATGAACAAAGCTAGTGGAGGTGATGGAATTCCAGTTGAGCTATTCCAAATCCTCAAAGATGATGTTGTGAAAGTGCTGCACTCAATATGCCAACAAATTTGGAAAACTCAGCAGTGGCCACAGGACTGGAAAAGGTCAGTTTTCATTCCAATCCCAAAGAAAGGCAATGCCAAAGAATGCTCAAACTACCACACAATTGCACTCATCTCACATGCTAGTAACATAATGCTCAAAAATCTCCAAATTAGGCTTCAACAGTACATGAACTGTGAAATTCCAGATGTTCAAGCTGGATTTATAAAAGGCAGAGGAACCAGAGATCAAATTGCCAACATCTGCTGAATCATGGAAAAAGCAAGAGAGTTCCAGAAAAACATCTATTTATGCTTTATTGACTATGCCAAAGCCTTTGATTGTGTGGATTACAACAAAGTGTGGAGAATTCTTTAACAGATGGGAATTCCAGACCACCTGACCTGCCTCTTGAGAAATCAGTATGCAGTTAGGAAGCAATAGTTAGAAGTGAATATGGAACAACAGACTGTTTTCTAATTGAAAAAGGAGTACTTCAAGTCTGTATATTGTTACCCTGTTTATTTAACTTACATGCAGAGTGCATCATGTGAAATGCCAGGCTGGATGAAGCACAAACTGGAATTAAGATTGCCTGGAGAAAATATCAATAACCTCAAATATGCAGATGACACCACACTTAGGGCAGAAAGTGAAAAAGAACTAAAGATGAAATAACTCTTGAACAAAATGAAAGAGGGGAGTGAAAAATTTGGCTTAAAATTCAACATTTAGAAAACTAAGATCATGGCATCCGGTCCCATCACTTCGTGACAAATAGATGGGGAAAGAGGGGAAATACTGACAGACTTTATTTTTCTGGGCTCCTAAATCACTGAAGGTGTTGACTGTAGCCATGAAATTAAAAGATGCTTACTCCTTGGAAGAAAAGCTATGACCATCCTAGACAGCATATTAAAAAAAAGTACATTACTTTGCCAACAATGGTCTGTCAAGTCAAAGCTGTGGTTTTTCCACTAGTCTTGTATGGATGTGAGAGTTGGACTCTAAAGAATGCTGAGCACCAAAGAATTGATGCTTTTCAATTTGTGGTGTTGGAAAAGACTCTTGAGAGTCCCTCGGCCTGCAAGGAGTTCCAACCAGTCCATGATAGAGGAAATCAGCCCTGAATATTCATTGGAAGGGACTGATTGAAGCTGAAACTCCAATACTTTGACTCCCTGATGTGAAGAACTGACTCATTTGAAAAGACCCTGATGCTGGGAAAGATTGAAGGCAAGAGGAGAAGGGGATGACAGAGGATGAGATGGTTGGATGGCATCACCGTCTCAACGGACACAAGTTTGAGTAAACTCCAAGAGTTGGTCATGGACAGGGAGGCTTAGCGCGCTGTAGTCCATGGGGTTACAAAGAGTCAGACACAACTAAGCTACTGAACAGAAATGAGAAACCAAATAGGCTTAATTCTATTAGGTAAATCATGAAATTGCTGACATTTGACTCTTTTTGACTTATAAAACAACCATTTCACTTAGCTCAACCCATACATTCCTGGCAAAATGAGGGGGGTAAATGGACCATTATTCTATTTTAAAGCTAATCAGTTGATAAACATAGAACAAATGAGACTGTTTTCCAGAAAATGATATCCATTTTTTTCTTGCCCCCTTTCCTTATTTAACCTCAAGAATAATAATCTTAAGAAAATCTTCTCTTTAAGATACAGATTTTCTTTCAAAGAGCATTGCTGCCTCATGCAGGCTTTTCCTCTAGACTGGATGGCCTCTGCATCACATGGTCAGGTCTTTTCCCTGGTTGGGGCCACCCGAGATCCAGAGCTGCACTATGAGAGGGCCAGTGCAGGCTCTCAGCTTAGGCTGGAAAGCAGGGCAAGGAGCCACAGGAAACCCAGCAGCCACTGCAGCAGAGCTCTCTGAACCCTCACTCAAGTGCAAACCTTATTTGATCTCTCCTCACATGCACAGTCCAGGCTTCCTACAGCCCTTCTATTGGTCTCAGCTGTCCTCTGAACAGCCAGAGGGCTGATCTCCCCTGTGTAGGACCTCAGGACTGGGGCATCCAATTTGTGGCTTTTACCGCTCCTTCCCCAGAGCAGGTGTATATCCATCCCTCCCCTCTCCATGTTATCTCCCTTTTCCTCTGAGTCCCCTCCCAGGGGCACAGGTCCTGACCCAATCACTTTCTTCCCTCACTACCCAATTGCCTGTGTGTATTTTTCTTATAGCCTTGGTTGTCCAAGTGTCCTTTTGCCAGTTTCCAGTTGGTTTTCAAAGAGAATTTTTCCACATGTATATGTACTTTTGATGTGTTCATGGTTGGAGGTGAGACCCATTGTCTTTTACTCTGCCAACTTGAGCCAAACCCTCAGCCCGTGTCTTTTGATGGATGGATAAAGAAAATGTGATAGATACAATGAAATATTAGTTAGTCATTCAAAAGAAAGAAATCCTGCCATTTGTAACAACATGGATAAAGCTTGAGAGTGTTATGCTAACTGAAGAAAGACAAATAATATATAATCTCACTTACATGTGGAATTCAAAAATTGATCTTTAGAAGCAGAGAATAGATTGAAGGTTGTCAGGAGCTAGCGGTGGGGGGGATAAATGATGGGAGTCAAACTTCCAGTTAGCTATAAAATGAGTAAGTTAAAAGATCTAATGTATAGCCTGGTAACGATAGTTAACAATACTACATTGTATACATTGCTAAGAGAGTAGATTTAAAATATATTCAGCTCATGCCATCCCATAAAGTAACTAAGTGAGGTAATGAATGTGTTAACTTTATTTTGGTAATCATTTCGCAGTATTTTTCATTTGAAATCATCACATTGTATATCATAAACTTACAAAATGTTAAGTCAATTATACCTCAATAAAGTTGGGAAAAAATGAATAAGAGTTTAGTATGAAAGAGAAAGACAGGAAGATGGAAAAATAGATACAGATCTTTCTCTCTCTCTCTCTTTTTTATTCTTCTGAGGTTTCCCTCATCCCTAGCTTCTTCCTGCATCTCTAATATCCTGACAATCTAACTTCACTTTCTCCATAAACCTCAGTTCCCTGGACTACAGAGATGCTGAGACCACAGCAAATTTCACCACATCTGACAAATGTGACTGCATTTTGTCCAGGCTACTTTAAGAGCAGCTCCTATTTCTCTTAAGAATTCCTTTGTTGTGTACCGAACACCTCTGAGTCATTTATCAAGAGTTGGTTCCATACAGCTGAAATGTCTTCTACTTTGTTATTCTTCACAAAAGTAAGAAATTCCAAGTGAAACATTTGGAAAATTCCCCATGCCACTCTAAATTTTCCTATCTCTTTCATTGAGCAACAGTGATTTTTACAATCAGTGAAATGGATGTGCCTTTCTTCCCTAAAATGACGAACAGTGCCTATAATATTAATTACTTAAATCATCATTTAGTGAAATATTCTAAAAGTGTTTATTGATCTTTATTTAGCGGCAGGTCCCCTGTGTAGGACCTCAGGAATGGGGCATCCAATTTGTGGCTTTCCCCACTCCTTCCCCAGAGCAGGTATGTATCCATCCCTCTTCAGCATGTTATCTCCTTTTTCCTCTGAGTCCCCTCCCAGGGGCACAGGTCCTGACCCAATAGCTTTCTTCCCTTCCTACCCAATTACCTGTGTGTTTTTCTTATAGCCTTGGTTGTCCAGGAGTCCTTTTGCCAGTTTCCAGTTGGTTTTCAAAGTGAATTTTTCCACATGTATATGCACTTTTGATGTGTACAGAAGTACTACTTCTCCCAATGTGAGTAATAACATATAGTTAGACAATTTTTTTAAATTACATTGTGATTCTTAGTTAAAAAACATGTCATCTGCTTTGATGATTGCCTAGTTTTAGAAAGAAATTATAGTATCCAATATGATCCTTCACAGAGTTTATAGGAGAGGTATAAAACAGTATTGCCATTTTCACTGAAAATTAATGTGATCTTTAGAGCAAGATATTGTAGTACGACCTCTGCATTGCAAAATAGGGCATTTACACACAGACGCAAACTCTCAAAACAACTAGCCTCAAGGTTAAAGAACATGCTGATGCTAAGGGAATAAGCAGAAACTGTTATGGAGTACTGCTTGGGGTAAAAAAATATATATATATATATATATATATGTATATATATATATGTATAAATAAAACTGAAAGTTGCTCACTCGTGTCTGACTCTTTGCGACCCAATGGACTGTACAGTCTATGGAATTCTCCAGGCCAGAATACTGGAGTGGGTAGCCTTTCTCTTCTCCAGGGGGTCTTCCCAACCAAGGGATCAAACCCAGGTCTCCTGCACTGCAAGCAGATTCTTTACCAGCCGAGCCACAAGGGAAGCCACAGGGTAACAAGCAGTTCACAGGGAGTGACCTGTTGACCACATTATGATTGAGAACAGAAAGGAATCAATTGCCAGGTGCTAATTATGCTCTTGGTACTTTTCCAAGAAAGGATAAATGATTACTAAGTGATTACAATTCAGAAGAGCAAAATACCTTTGGTGTTGGCAATTCATGAATTCAATATTGTTTGGAGTTGCTGCTGCTGCTAAGTAAGTCTTTTCAGTTGTGTGCGACTCTGTGCGACCCCATAGACGGCAGCCCACCAGGCTCCCCCGTCCCTGGGATTCTCCAGGCAAGAACACTGGAGTGGGTTGCCATTTCCTTCTCCAGTGCATGAAAGTGAAAAGTGAAAGTGAAGTCGCTCAGTCATGTCTGATTCCTAGCATCCCCATGGACTGCAGTCTACCGGGCTCCTCGATCCATGGGATTTTCCAGGCAAGAGTACTGGAGTGGGGTGCCATTACCTTCTCCTGTTTGGAGTTAAAATACGTGTTAGAGCTCAGATCATGGAAACATATGTAAGAGGGAGCTTCTTTTAGTAACTTGGCTCCTTGAATGACTGCAGTGGAGAATCACCATTGTCGACTCATAACAGACATACTGTGAGAGCAAAACATGAATTAATTTTGTGATAAAAGACCAACAATTCATGTTGTTACTGTAGCATAACCAGGTTTACTCAGACTAGTTTATGCCAGAGGTTGAATTGGCTCCATTAGTCCAAATAAAGGCATGTTTGTTTGGCAAACATTTTTGTTGTTGCTGTTTTTGTTTTCAACTCAGAACCTAAGAAAGATTTTAGGCAAATAGTTAATCACTAAGTTACTTGCCTTAGGTTGCTTGCTAAAAGCTAATAGGGGAATAAGTAGTGATTGAAAATCTTCTAGTCCTTCTGAGTTCTTTGTTAATTTTATAATGGTATTAGATTATTACATGAGTATTAATATTATTATCCAAGTTTTTGTGAAAATTAGAGTTTAATGTAACAGATTAAATGTAATGAATGTAGTGTGTGGCCGCTTTAGTTTGTGGATTAACCCAGAGGCTGAATCAGTCATGGTATTCCAGTAAGTTTCCCTTTCCTCTCCTGAATGATCATTTTTAACTCTATTCATTCTATTTTCAAATACATACCCAGTTATACCCCCATCTTAAAATACAATAAAATACAATCTCAACTATCTTTCTACTTCTGGTTGTAGTCCTGCTCATCTCCTTCCTTGTAAAGCAAAACTCCTTGAAGAAGTAGTCTATTCCAGCTGCTCTTCATGCTTTCTTTTTTGAACCTGGTCCAATCCTGCAAAAATGTTCTTGTCAGTATAACCTGATTACCTCCCCCACAGCCTGCTGAAAGCCTCTGAGCCTGTGAAAGCCTCTCTCAGTCTTTCACATCTTAGTTAATAACAACTCCATTTCTCTTGATGTGTATCCTGAAGAACTTGGTGCCATTCTTGACTGTTTTATTTTGTACGTACTCCATGTCCAATCTATCATTAAATAATTTTTCCTCTATTGCTAAAATATATCCAAAATCCAATCGTGTCTACACTGCTTCCAATATTCTACCTGAATCCACACTTTCCTTATATCTTGTTTGCTTTTAAGCAATAGCTTCCTAACTGGTATTTCTGATTCTGCTATGGCTCCTAAAGTCTATTTTTAATTCAGCTGCCAGAGTAACTTAGATCATGTTATATTTCTGCTCGACAAACCGTGAATGGCTTCGTATATCATTCACATTGAAAATCTAAGCCCACGGTGATGTGTAAAGCTGTATATAGTTGACAACTTTGAACCTGGGTTATTCTATCTTCTGCTACTCACTCTGTCTTGTTTGTTTCCTTTTAGTTGTGTGGGCCTCATTGTCTCTGTTCAAAAATCATCCTAGGTACCTCCTGCCTCAGAGAATACCTTTGCATTTTCTGTTGTCTCTTTCTGGAATGTTCTTCTCTGATATTTGTATAATATACCCTTCATTAATTGTATTCCTTTAAGTAAATGTGATCTCTTCAGTGAGACCTGCCCCATTACCTCATCTATATAAGAATCTCCATTTCCACATCAACAATTTTTTTAATTAATTAATTTTTAATTTTTGGCTGCACTGGGTCTTCATTGCTTTGTGTGGGCTTTCTCTAGTTGCAGCAAGCATGGGTTACTCTCTACTTGCAGTGCCTGGGCTTCTCAGTTTGGTGGCTTCTCTTGTTGCACAGCATGGGCTCTAAGGCATGAGGCTTCCATAGGTGTAACACACAGGCTCAGAGGTTGTGGCACACAGGCTTACCAGCTCTAAGATTCCACTGCATGTGCATTCTTCCCAGATCAGGGATCAAACTTGTGTCACCTGCATGGACAGGTGGATTCTTATCTACTGCACCACCAGGGAAGTCCCCACATCAACAATTTCTCGCCCTCTTTTCAATTTTGTTCTGCTCCTTAGAACTTATTATATGCATCCCTATATACTGCTCTTATTTTTTTTATTCAGTCTTTTTTGCAAGGTAGAATGTAAGCTCCATAAGTGCAGAGATTTTGTATGCTTTTACTGATATACTATTATTGTCTAGAAGAAAGCTTATTTATTGAATTATTTAATTAAAGGCTTGACCCCTACCTTCAAGTTATGTGCTAGCTAGTAATCTACAAGGATGGTGATGCATGCCTCTCTCAAGAAGCTTCCTTTGTTTGTTGTCCCCTTTCCCTGGAAAAATGATTGAGATAAGCTACTCCTTCTAAAGCATCTGTTTATGAACATAAGGAAAGAGTTAGCATTTATTGCTCAATCAAGGGTAAATGCTATTCTTTTATCCCCATCATTAGTTGCTTACAATTTAAGAAGATATGATGAATAAAAATGGAAGACCAATATAGACTCATTATAAAAATGTAATTCAAGTATTCAAATTAGCAAATTGCAATAGCTTGGGTTCAAATGTGACAATTAATGATTACATTACCTTAGTTTTCAAAATGCAATTATCAATATTAAAATGTTTACTATATAAAGCAGATCCTTCAATTACTCTCCTGTGTTCTTTTGCTTCCTATTTAAGAAACTAATAAAAAGAACCAAAACTAAGGATCAATATAATTTGACCTTATTAAAACTCTGTCATCAACTTTAATATTAAGGTGTGAATGAAAATTCTTGATAACACAAAATAAAAACCATGCCAGAAAACATTGGTCAGTTCCTACTAATTTCAACCCCAAGTTCTTTTTTTTTTTTTTCCTAACTCCGTTTGTGTTTTAACTTCCAGCCGGAATTTCTCAAAACATAATTCATATGTTTATTGTGCTTTCAAAGTACCTTCTAATTTTATAGCCAATGAGGGCAATCCAATTATTGCTGTTACTTTCCTGATTTCTTTAACATTTTCTCAACACTTTTCTCTTCATAACTCAGTATCAACTGGCCTGTCCTAAACGTAAACTTTCAAAGTAATGATAATCTTATCATAACCAAAAAAAGTCTCATGTTGGAACTTCCCAAGGTGCTGTTTGGTAAAATATGATCCCTTTTCATTTATGTTCTCTTTCTGCCCTCATGAGATTCATTACACTGAGTTTTATACCTACTCCAAGCAAACAATCAAAGAACTATTCTCCAGTGACTTCCAGCTTAGTTTTTCTTTTATTCTTTATAATGTTTATTGAATGGCATATGTTCCTCATCTCTCTGAATCTACAGTACAATAAATTTATGTTATCAGTAAACTAAACCAGACATTAATGGTAAAATTGTTTTGACTCAGATTATATTTCTCACATACCTCTGATTTGCCATCATCATAAAACTCATTTATGTGGATTATAAAAGTGGCTTTCATGATGAATTATGTAAAGCTCTACTTACCAGTCAAGAAAAAATGCCATTTATATTCATTTCACTTGCTCTCTTCAGCTGAAATTATTCTTATTTCCATTGTTATCAGATTTCATAAAATATGTGTTGAAAATCCATATTCAATGTATAACATATATATTTTTTATGGTTCTCATATTGTCTTTCAGCACCTTATGATTTGATTTCTGCTGTGTATCTTTTAAGAGTTCCCTATTTTTTTGGAATTTTAAACACAAACAAAACACTTTCAAAGGATACCCACAATCTCTCTTACAATCAGATTTCGCTGTTGTTACTGTCTCTTTGTTGCTGCTGTGTTCTGTCCCCATTTTTGCTAGGAAGAGGGAATGCTTGACACAGACAGCCCTGATTCCTACGCTAATAACTTAGAATTTCCCCTGAGCATATTCTTTCTACATGCGGGATTATTTTACTGAATAACTTTTACTGAAATCATGCCAAGGCACTCCAAATGGTTTCAGTAGGAAATTTCTCTTTTCTTAGCCAGTTCTATAGACTGAACTATAGAACTATAGACTGGTCTCACATCTACCCATAGTTAGCATGAGTGAAACCAATTTGACACCCCCTAGTTAGCAAGAAGTTTCTCATTAAATGACAAGATAAATTCAATATATAGAGGTATGTCTGTCAATCCACAGGAGTGGCATTGTAGTATTTAAACAATGTAGTATTTTTAGCAGAAGTCTATGGAAAATATTTTGGCAGTCAGTGTGGGGGAAATTAATATACAGGGTCAAAAAAAATTACACTTTTTCTTCCATGTATCAAGAAACAGCCATGTTTGGAGAGCAGAAATGAACAAAGTAAATGAAAAAGTTATATAGAAAGAAAATTAGTGCTAAAACAGATTATGAGTTTGGATAATTAAGAAAAAATCAGCTAAACAATAATGAATGTTAATATACAAAATAGTTTAGTGATTCAGGAATAACAAAGTCCAATCTTCTTGTTATGTCTAAATAATTTTATTTATGTTACTTAACCCATGTCCTGTATCATGTAAGTTTCTTAGATCTATGTCAAACAAAAATTTCAAGGAAGATCATGATGTCTAGATTTTTCAGAACAAAGTATCAAAGAGGCAGTCTCTGTATAGAATCTTCTTTAAGTACTCAGTAGATAATGACTACTGAATATGTTTGAGGAAACTAGCTAAGGCTAGGAAAAGAACCATCTAAATTATAAGAAAGAATATTGTTCAGGATTTTACAATACCAAGAACAGTGCCTATTTCAACCAGTCAGACTGGAAAAACTTATTAAAATATGGAGCATTGAGTAAAGTACCCAGGAATGCCTAACCTCACTAGTGGAAGGTAGTTAGCCCTAGACTGACCTCTGCTTCTAATCAGCCAAATGAAAAATAAAAGCAAGATCCAAACCCATCAGATTGTATCCACATAACCACATGTCAGAACAAAGTTAAAGAAAGAACAGTAGAGATACAAAAACAGCCAGAACCCAACAAGGTGAAGTTCACAGTTTTGTACATCCAATGAAAGAAAATCAGGCATACAAAGAAGCAGTAAAACATGACTCAGAAGGAGGAGAATAATCATTCCTTTGTTTGAAAACTGATAAAGGACAAAAGTGGTATGGACCTAACAGAAGCAGAAGATATTAAGAAGAGATGACAAGAATACACAGAATAATTGTTCAAAAAAGATCTTCACAACTCAGATAATCATGATGGTGTGAATCACTGACCTAGAGTCAGACATCCTGGAATGTGAAGTAAAGGGCCTTGGAAAGTATCAGTATGAACAAAGCTAGTGGAGGTGATGAAATTCCAGTTGAGCTATTCCAAATCCTGAAAGATGATGCTGTGAAAGTGCTGCACATAATATGCCTGCAAATTTGGAACTCAGCAGTGGCCACAGGACTGGAAAAGGTCAGTTTTCATTCCAATCCCAAAGAAAGGCAATGCCAAAGAATGCTCAAACTACCACAAAATTGCACTCATCTCACATGCTAGTAAAGTAATGCTCAAAATTCTCCAAGCCAGGCTTCAGCAATATGTGAACCATGAACTTCCTGATGTTCAAGCTGGTTTTATAAAAGGCAGAGGAACCAGAGATCAAATCGCCAACATCTGCTGGATCATGGAAAAAGCAAGAGAGTTCCAGAAAAACATCTATTTCTGCTTTATTGACTATGCCAAAGCCTTTGACTATGTGGATCACAATACACTGTGGAAAATTCTGAAAGAGATGGGATACCAGACCACCTGATTTGCCTCTTGAGAAATGTGTATGCAAGTCAGGAAGCAACAGTTAGAACTAGACATAGAACAACAGCCTGGTTAAATAGAAAAAGGAGTACGTCAAGGCTGTATATTGTCACCCTGTTTATTTAACTTATATACAGAGTACATCATGAGAAATGCTGGACTGGAAGAAGCACAAGCTGGAATTAAGATTGCTGGGAGAAATATCAATAACCTCAGATATGCAGATGACAACACCCTTATGGCAGAAAGTGAAGAGGAACTAAAAAGCCTCTTGATGAAAGTGAAAGTGAAGAGTGAAAAAGTTGGCTTAAAGCTCAACATTCAGAAAATGAAGATCATGGCATCCGGTCCCATCACTTCATGGGAAATGGATGGAGAAACAGTGGAAACAGTGTCAGACTTTATTTTGGGGGGCTCCAAAATCACTGCAGATGGTGACTGCAGCCATGAAATTAAAAGACACTTACTCCTTGCAAGGAAAGTTATGACCAACCTAGATAGCAGATTCAAAAGCAGAGACATTACTTTGCCAACAAAGGTTAGTCTAGTCAAGGCTCTGGTTTTTCCAGTGGTCATGTATGGATGTGAGAGTTGGACTGTGAAGAAAGCTGAGCACCGAAGAATTGATGTTTTTGAACTGTGGTGTTGGAGAAGACTCTTGAGAGTCTCTTAGACTGCAAGGAGATCCAACCAGTCCATTTTGAAGGAGATCAGCCCTGGGATTTCTTTGAAAGGAATGATGCTAAAGCTGAAACTCCAGTACTTTGGCCACCTCATTCGAAGAGTTGACTCCTTGGAAAAGACTCTGATGCTGGGAGGGATTGGGGGCAGGAGGAGAAGGGGATGATAGAGGATGAGATGGCTGGATGGCATCACTGACTCGATGGATGTGAGTCTGAGTGAACTCCGGGCATTGGTGATGGACAGGGAGGCCTGGCGTGCTACGATTCATGGGGTCACAAAGAGTCGGACACGACTGAGTGACTGATCTGATCTGATCTGATCTGATAGATGTTAGAGTTAGACAAGGACATTGAAAAAATGTGTTATAACTGTATTCCATATGTTCAAAAAGTAAACAAATTGAAGCTGTAAAAATAGACTCAATTAGAACTTTTTGAAGTGACAACAATAATTTCTAAAAAATTTCGCTGAATAGGATGAATGGCAAGTTAGATGTAGCATAAGAAAATGAGTCGGTGGGTACAGTGTTAGCTGCTCAGTCGTGTCCAACTCTTTTATACTGCATGGACTGTAGCCTGCCAGACTCCTCTGTCCATGGAGTTCTCCAGGCAAGAATACTGGAGTGGGTTGCCATTTCCTTCTCTATTTGGGTATAGTAGACTTCTCTAAACCTTAGGATTGGCCAGGCCTCAGGAAGGACCTCTTGTCCTATCCCTGTCTTTTGCGAGTACACGGACATGGAGGAAAGGATT
The DNA here is from genome assembly GCF_032452875.1 of Bos javanicus. Lineage (NCBI taxonomy): Eukaryota > Metazoa > Chordata > Mammalia > Artiodactyla > Bovidae > Bos > Bos javanicus. The sequence continues at coordinate 91,144,358 of NC_083868.1, forward strand.
CCCTGAGAGTCTGAGGATCTTCACCTCTAACCCCTCAGACGTTTTTACCAGCAGGAAGGGAGCAAGAGGACACTCCCTAGCAAGAGGCAAGAGCTTTTTCTGAGCTTATTGTTTTCAAATTAAGCCGTTGACTCTCCTATTCTCCACAACTAGCAGGCATTCTCTCTTTCTCTTTGCCAACAACTAAATTTACCTGTCAGTGACATAGTAAAAAAACCAACCAAACAAACAGAAAATAGAGTGAACTGTGGGAATATTTCAAACATGCTAATGTATATGTAACTGGAGACATTAAATATGAGAAGTAGTACGTAAAAATATTTAAATATTTACTGAAAATTTCCCAAACCTGATATAAAGTATACAACCACAGATCCCTAAAACACAAGGGGAAAAAAAAAAAATGAAAGTGCCCAAGATACACTATAGTCAAACTTTTAAGATATAATCTTACATGCAGCCAGAGAAAAAAAAGAGAAAAGAATTCTTAACACAAATTAGTAGAACTGGTCAATAGAAAATCACTAAAAATAAAAGAAAGAAAAAGGAAATCACTATGGATAGATAGCTCTTGAACTCTCCACCCAATGACATACTAAACATTCAAATATGCAGGAATCATTTTCTAACATAAAGCATTTTTTTTTAATTCACAAAAGAAGGTAAGCACATTTAAAAGTATTTAAGTCATAGAATGTATTTTCTTTTTTTTAATTTTATTATTATTTTTTTAAATTTTATTTTATTTTTAAACTTTACAATATTGTATTGGTTTTGCCAAATATCAAAATGAATCCACCACAGGTATACATGTGTTCCCAATCCTGAACCCTCCTCCCTCCTCCCTCCCCACACCATCCCTCTGGGTTGTCCCAGTGCACCAGCCCCAAGCATCCAGTATCGTGCATCGAACCTGGATGAAAAAAATGAGATGAAATTAGAAATCAAAAAATATATCTGGAAAATTCTCAAGTATTTGGAAACTAAATAGCATACTTCTGAGGGGAAAAAATTAGAAAATACATTGAACTGAGAAAAATTAAAAACTAAATGTATCAAGATTTGTAGAATGCAGCTAATATAGCACTTAAGGGAAATATATAACACTAGATGACTATATTAGAAAAGAAGAAAGTCTCAAATTGAATACCTCAGCATTAAACAATCAGAAAGAGTACAACAAATGAAATCCAAGGGAAGCAGAAGAAAGAAACAAACAAAAAAAGAAATCAGAAGGAGAGAGAAAATGAGGGAAAAAAGAGTGAAAATTAACAGAAATCAAAGGCTGACTTTTTGGAAAGATTAACAAATTTTGGTGAACTTCTAGCTGGACTAATTTGGGGGAAAAAAAAAAATATATATATATATATATATATATATATAAGAAAGCAGCATTAGGAATGAATGAAGTAAAATCACTCTAGATTTCATGTATACTTTAAAAAAAAATGGTAATATTCAATTCAGTTCAGTTCAGTCACTCAGTCATGTCCTACTCTTTGCGACCCCATGAATTGCAGCATGCCAAGCCTCCCTGTCCATCACCAACTCCTGGAGTTCACTCAAACTCATGTCCATCGAGTCAGTGACACCATCCAGCCATCTCATTCTCTGTCATCCCCTTCTCCTCCTGCCCCCAATCCCTCCCAGCATCAGAGTCTTTTCCAATGAGTCAACTCTTCGCATGAGGTGGCCAAAGTACTGGAGTTTCAGCTTTAGCATCATTCCTTCCAAAGAACACCCAGGACTGATCTCCTTTAGGATGGACTGGTTGGATCTCCTTGCAGTCCAAGGGACTCTCAAGAGTCTTCTCCAACACCACAGTTCAAAAGTATCAATTCTTCAGCACTCAGCTTTCTTCACAGTCCATACATGACCTCACATCCATACATGACCACAGGAAAAACCATAAGCAATTTTATACCAATATATCCCACAATGTGGGCTTCCCTGGTGGCTCAGTGGTAAAGAATCCTCCCGTCAATGCAGGAGAGGCAGATTCAATCCCTGGGTCCAGAAGATTCCCTAGGAAAGGAAATGGCAACCCACTCCAGGATTCTTGCCTGGGAAATCCCATGGACAGAGGAGCCTGTGGTGTGCAGTGCATGGGGGTCACAAAAGAGTCAGACATGATTTAGCAACTAAACAACAGCAATAGTAACAAAATCCCACAATTAAGATTAAATGGATAAATTTCTTGAAAAAGACAAGGCTGACTTAAGAAGAAATAAAGTCTGAAAGCCCTATATCTATTAAAAAATGAAAAAAAAATTGTAGTTAAAAGCCTTCCATGAAGGAAAACTCCAGGCCCAGAAGGCTTTGTTAGTACATGCTGCCAAATATTTATGAAAAAAAAAAAAAAAATACTACCACTGAATAAGCTCTCCCAGAAAGTTGAAGAAGAGGATATTCTTCTCATATCATTCTATGAGTCTAGTATTATTTTGATGCTAAAACCAGAAGAGGATATTAGGAGAAAACTACTGACCAATATCCATCATGAATCTAGATGAAAAAATATTTTAACAAAATATTAACAGACTGAACACAATAATGCATAGAAAGATAATACATGATGAGAATAAGCTGGATTTATCCTAGGAACACATGACTAAATATTACAAAATCAATGTACTAATTGCATAACATATTAAAAAATAGAAGTTTTATGAAATGTATAAAATATATAGGAAACATATTTAAAGTTTTCAGGAAAGTAAAAATATAAGAGATCTTTCCTATCTTGGTAAAAGTAATTTATGAAAAACTATGCCCAATATTTAAGACTGAAAGAATGAATGTTTCCCTGTAAAGTAAAAATAAAATAAAATAGCAAGGATTTCTGCTCTCACACTGCTATTCAACATTGCATTGAAAGCTTTAACCAATGTAATATGCCATGAAAGTAATGAAAGGCATAGAGATTTAGAGGAAGAAACAAAATTATATTTATTAGCAAATTGCCAATCATATGTGTCAAATATGATGGAAGCTGGAAAGAAGCAGAAGAATTTAAGTGAGTTTAGCAAAATGTTATAGGATATAAGATCAACGCACAATCAATAGTAGCAAAAAATAAAACAAAACTAAATTTTTTGTATTTTGTTTATTTTTAGTTCCCTGACCAGGGACTGAACCTATGGCCCCTGCAGTGGAAGATTAGAACCTTAAACACTGGATTGCCAGGGAAATTCCCAAGAAATTAAAATGTTTTGAAGTTACCATTTATACTAGTATAAAAAAAAAAGTACTGAGGGATAAATTTACCCAAAACTTAAAAGAGCTCTACGTTGAAAACTACAAAATATTTTTGAATTTAAAAGACCACAATAAATGGAGAATGTGTGTTTTTGGTCCCAAAATTCAATGTTGCTAATTGGTCAGTTCTCTATAAATTTATCTAAAAGTTGAATGCAATATGGTTAAAATTCTGAGTATATTCAATTTAATCTTCATTAAATTGACAAGCTAACTCTAAACTTCATATGGAAGTTAAAAAAAAAAAAATCTTCGAAAAAGTAATAAGTTTAATACATCTACTACCTCTACTACATATCCCCAGTATTACTGCCAGGGAAATCCCATGGACAGAGGAGCCTGGCATGCTATAGTCCAAGGGGTCACAAAAGTCAACCATGACTCAGCAATTAAACAACATCAAGAATGTACATCATATTTTACTTTGCACATTTTAAATAGATGCAATTAGTTGTTATGTTGATTATACCTCAGTAAAGCTATTAAGAGACCACGGTATTTATTTCATATTAGTTCTCCTTAACTTCAAAATCCTATGTTAGAGAAATATTTCATTTTCTGCCAAAGCTCGGAACATATAAAGAATTTGTTCTCTTATATAGTGCTCCAGTACTCTGACAGAGCTATGTTTGGATTGCTCTGTGGTTCACTTGGATTTAAAAACTATACGGGGAATGCCATGACTGAGTGAATAAGTATGAATTCACAGTTTTGTTTTAAATGAGAATCTGAAAAACAACATTTTTCAACATAACAATTTAAGAAGAAATATCTGTTTTCTTTTCACTTTATCGTTATGACTAACAAATAAAAGAACTTTCACTTAACCTCCAACTTCCTTAAATGTATTCGTGTGTGTAACTGGAGCCTATTATACAGAGTGAAGTAAGCCAGAAAGAAAAACACCAATACAGTATACTAACACATATATATGGAATTTAGAAAGATGGTAACAATAACCCTGTATACGAGACAGCAAAAGAGACATTGATGTATAGAACAGTCTTTTGGACTCTGTGGGAGAGGGAGAGGGTGGGGTGATTTGGGAGAATGGCATTGAAATATGTATAATATCATATATGAAACGAGTCGCCAGTCCAGGTTCGATGCATGATACTGGATGCTTGGGGCTGGTGCACTGGGATGACCCAGAGGGATGGTATGGGAAGGGAGGAGGGAGGAGGGTTCAGGATGGGGAACACATGTATACCTGTGGCAGATTTAAAATTTTAGAGAGAGAAAAAAAAAAGATACAAATAGACAAACACATGCATATTACATATACATGTATGTACATGCATATAGATGTAAATAGACACCTGTATATCTATACACATATACACATGTTACTATATATTTATACACATACATATACACATCTATATCCTGGAAAAGGGAATGGCAACCCACTCCAATATTCTTGCCTGGAGAATTCCATGGACAGAGGAGCCTGGAGGGCTGCAGTCTGTGGGGATACAAAGAGTCAGACATAATTGAGTGACTAAGCACTCACACACACACACACACACACACACATTTATATATGTATTCACACACATTTATGTTAAAAACAGATCTAATTTTCAAAAATAAACTAAATTTTAAAATTAGTTTTTACTTAGTTTTTATTTTGCTCACATTCTTTGCTTGTAAATATAATGGCAAAGAGAAGTGTTCAGTTTTTCTTTTTCACTCTTTGGCTTCCTCTCAAATATTTGTTGTCTTTATTTGATGACCGTGGTTCTCACAGTGAGGAAATCTGCAATGAAAGCTCCTGTTTTTAGAGTGCTTTTTTAATCCACCGTGCATTTGAGCCACTGTAATGGACTTGGTGGGTTTGAATTTTCCCCTGAACATATCACAAACAAAACAGATTAGTTTTATGACTGAAGTATTGCCTGTGTTAAGTATCTCTTTAGTCTTCCTGCAACTCTGGTGCCAAGAAGAAGAGAATGTGATATTTCCATGTGCTTCATTTTAATTGAATCAGCTGCAAGAACAAAATACTTTTTTAGATTGAGTGAGAATTGCTGCCTTGGTTCCAATTCACTGCTTTGTAACCAAATAGCTCTTCTTGGTCTAGATTTATTGTATTTCTACCTCCATCTTCTTTGGGACATTGGCTGCTGAACTCTTTCACTGACACTCTTCTCATTAGGCTACTGAGAAAATTAAATAGATTCTATCAGTCTCTTTCCTAACATTCTGGTGATACTTTATGGACTATAGGCTGAGAGTGAGGAAATTTAACTGTAACGTCTAAGAACTAAGTTCCCATTAGGGGAACAAAATATTTTATGTTTCTTGTCAGGGTGGATGTGGTGGCATGAATGGGAAGAATGCCTTCATCCCCTGTGAGCAAGATGAAAGCCCCAAACTAAACCCTAGAGGTGTCTTTCCTAGCACATTATCTACCACTTTTTAAAACAAATATGAAAGAGCCAAATATTCCCTAATTAGTGTTACTATGTATCCTAAGCTTTAATCAGCAGTAACTCTGAGGTCAGCATTTATAATCACGTTTGAGAACGGGGCACTTGGATCAGACTTTCCCTGCCTGGGAATCAGGCATAGAATTCACAGGCTTTGGAGTCAGAAGTCCCACTCTTCACACATCCCTTTGCCACTTTCTATGTCTATGATCATGGACAAAGTCATCAATTTCTCTGAATACAAATGTATTCTTCTGTGATACATACAGGTTAATATTAATTATTTTATAGAGAGAACAAGTTAAAGTTAGTGTGGTATCACAAAGAGATACAGAAACATGATGACTTAAGTAAGTAAGAAATTTATTTCTCTCTCATGAAAACAGTCCAGGACTGATGAGGAGGCTTTGTAAACTTTAACACATGGCTTCTGGCAACCCACTCCAGTGTTATTGCCTGGAGAACCCCAGGGATGGTGGAGCCTGATGGGCTGCCGTCTATGGGGTCGCACAGAGTCGGACACGACTGAAGCGACTTAGCAGCAGCAGCAGCAGCAGGGTTAAGGATGGTGATCATCATTTCTAGCCAGTGGAAGGTGAAGGGAGAATGAGGGCAAGTAGCTTCTCTGCTGAGTTTGTCGCTCAGAATATACAATCAGTGTTGTTATTTCTTCCCCACTGGCCAGGGCTTGGCCAGAGGTCAACATGCCTGTGTGTGAGTCTGAGAGACTGTGTTCCCAACTGGTAGGTCATGTGCCCAGCTAAAACTTGGAGGGACCTTTCTTTAAAAGAAAGAGATAAGAATGTATGTTAGAGAACAATGAACAAACTCTAATGTTAAAATATGCAGGTAACAAGATTCAAGAGTTATTGTCTGAAACCAGGTTAGGTATAAGGCATGTTGAAATAAATGTCATTAAATGCTCAAGTATTTTAAATAATGGAATAATCATTTAATCTATACTTGTAGATTAAATAAAATAATTATTTAATCAGACACCTCCCAGAATCTGAATCAGACAAAGGAGCTTTGTCGGATGGTGTGAACTTTCCTTGGCTTCTCCCAAACTAGTGACTTCATGCCCACCTGAGCAAAAAAATGAAAGATATTCTCTATGACCTAGAAGAGATCCAGGGAAAATTACAAGAAAATTTCACTCAGCAATGGGCCATTGAAGAACAAACACAGGTTGAACTCCCGGAAGCTCCATCTTCTTCCTCGTGCTCACTGCCTGACCAGAGCCACCTTGCACCCAAGAGGTTTCTTCATCTGCTCGATAGACCATCATCAGTCCAAACTTTGACCTTGGGAGCCTCTCCTATAATCTGAAGGTGTCCACAGATCACTGGACAGTGACTGTATCTCACTTTCCACACACCTGACCCTGGAGTCCTGAGAGGTTTGCCTCCAGCCAAGCCATATGTTTCCAGGCCCTCTCTTCTGGGCAGCAGTATTGGGAAGTGGACACTCAGCATTGTAGCCACTGGACAGTTGGGGTGACCTTGCGGAGGGATGAAGAAAAGCCAGATCCTAGGAAGGACCACAGACTCCTGGTGTATAGAGTGGGAAAGGGACCAGCCAGCTGTCTGCATGGTGCACAGTCAAGGAAACTGTCTTCGACTCACACAGACCTAGTGTGGTGGACATCTGGCTAGACCTTGAGGAGGGAAATCTTGCCTTTTATTCTGTGGCTGATCGGGCGAAGCCTCTGTATGAGTGCCCAGTCTCTGTCTCTTTTCCTCTGCACCTTGCCTTCTGCCTGTATGACTTATACCCTGGAAATTCTCTGACTATAAGGCAAAACACCCAAAACATTCCCTGGGTGTTAAAACATATTGATTTCCCAGTCTCTCAGGTGGGAAGCTTGTGATAAAGTGATAAAGCATCACTTTATCACTAGTGAAGCTGGTGGTAAAGAATCAGTCTGCCAATGCAGGAGAACTAAGGGATGTGGGTTCTATCCCTGGGTTGGGAGGTTCCCCTGGAGGAGGAAATGGCAACCCTCTCCAGTATTCTTGCTTGGAAAACCCCATGGACAGAGGAGCCTGGAGGGCTATAGTCCATGGGGTCACAGAGAGTCGGACATGACTAAAGTGATTTAGCACACAACCTGCTTGTAAATAGAAGCTTTTAGAAGTTTCTTTATTAAAGTTTTAGAAAATACATTCATGTGTTTGTTTCTATCTGCTAAAGCAAATGTTTAAATTGAAGAACTTGAACAAGTCAGTTTTCACAGTTAGCAAAGACAGGTAAATACAAAATAACCAAAGAGTAGGACATACTTACATAGGAGATTTTCAACTATTTTAGACTATAATGTAGCAAAGAATACAGTTTGAAACAAAATTGTATAGCATCATGATGGTCATAAATTTTAGAATCAGAAAAATATCATTTGGGATTCCAGGTCAATCTCTTTTACTAGCAGTATAGTCTTAAAGCAAGTATTTTTCCTTTTAAGTGAAGTCGCTAAGTTGTGTCAGACTTTGTGACCCAATAGACTGTAGCCTACCAGGCTCCTCTGTCCATGGGATTTTCCAGGCAATAGTACTGGAGTAGACTGCCATTTCCTTCTCCAGGTGATCTTCCTAACCCAGGGATTGAACCCGGGTCTTCCACATTGTAGACAGATGCTTTTACCGTCTGAGCCACCAGGGAAGCTTTTAAAGGACAGTGTTAATTAAAAAAATATATATATATGGATCTATACAATAAACACTCATACACCCACCACTAACAAAAATAACACCCTTTTTCTATTTAAATTTGATATTATCAATCCCCTTGAACAAATAAAAAAGACTGAAAATAAAATTGAGTTCCTTTTATACTCCTTTAGCCAGCTATTGTGATTTGTATATAGCCTATTATGTATTTTGGAGAAGGCAATGGCACCCTACTCCAGTGTTCTTGCCTGGAGAATCCTGGGGACGGCGGAGCCTGGTGGGCTGCCGTCTATGGGGGAGCACAGAGTCGGACACGACTGAAGCGACTTAGCAGCAGCAGCAGCATTATGTATTTTTAGACTTATTTTGCATGTATACCTATGTATCTTATATATGTTGTTGTTCAGTCACTAAGTTGTGTCCAGCACACTGAGACCCCATGGACTGCAGCACACCACACTTCCCCACGGACAGCAGCATACCTGGAGTTTGTGCAAGCCCATGTCCATCGAGTCAGTGATGCCATCCAATCATCTAATCTTCTGTTGTTCCCTTCTCCTCCTGCCCTCAATCTTTCTCAGCATCAGGGTCTTTTCCAATATGTATCTCGTATATGAAAATATGTGTGTCTATCTTTGTTTCACATTCTCTTTTTCTCTTCTGTGACTTACCTGTTTCTCACTGAGCATTTTTTAAAACGTATTTTCCCTGTTGATGTGTGGGTATGATAATTAATCAATATCTAATGCTTTTCTATATCATATATGTTGTAAATATGTTTTCTGTGTTTTTCACTTCATTTAAAATTTTCTTGTGATGCCTTGCTCTACAGTTGTTGTTGTTGTTTTTTTTTTTTTGAAACCAATGAAAGTATTTTCTTTTTACTTGTAAACATATTCATTTGTTTTTAAAAGAAATGTTTCCAATTCTGAGGCCGTAAAATATTCTTCCATCAGATCAGATTAGTCGCTCGGTTGTGTCCGACTCTTTGGACCCCAAGTATCGCAGCACGCCAGGCCTCCCTGTCCATCACCAATGCCTGGAGTTCACTCAGACTCATGTCCATCGAGTCAGTGATGCCATCCAGCCATCTCATCCTCTGTCCTCCCCTTCTCCTCTTGCCCCCAATTCCTCCCAGCATCAGAGTCTTTTCCAATGAGTCAACTCTTCACATGAGGTGGCCAAAGTACTGGAGTTTCAGCTTTAGCATCATTCCTTCCAAAGAAATCCCAGGGCTGATCTCCTTCAAAATGGACTGGTTGGATCTCCTTGCAGTCTAAGAGACTCACAAGAGTCTTCTCCAACACCACAGTTCAAAAGCATCAATTCTTCAGTGCTCAGCCTCCTTCACAGTCCAACTCTCATATCCATACATGACCACAGGAAAAACCATAGCCTTGACTAGACTAACCTTTGTTGGCAAAGTAATGTCTCTGCTTTTGAATCTGCTATCTAGGTTGGTCATAACTTTCCTTGCAAGGAGTAAGTGTCTTTTAATTTCATGGCTGCAGTCACCATCTGCAGTGATTTTGGAGCCCAGAAAAATAAAGTCTGACACTGTTTCCACTGTTTCCCCATCTATTTCCCATGGAGTGATGGGACCGGATGCCATGATCTTTGTTTTCTGAATGTTGAGCTTTAAGCCAACTTTTTCACTCTCCACTTTCACTTTCATCAAGAGGCTTTTTAGTTCCTCTTCACTTTCTGCCATAAGAGTGGTGTCATCTGCATATCTGAGGTTATTGATATTTCTCCCGGCAATCTTGATTCCAGCTTGTGATTTTTCTAGTCCAGCGTTTCTCATGATGTACTCTGCATATAAGTTACATAAACAGGGTGACAATATACAGCCTTGACGTACTCCTTTTCCTATTTGGAACCCAGTCTGTTGTTCCACGTCCAGTTCTAACTGTTGCTTCCTGACCTGCATACACATTTCTCAAGAGGCAGATCAGGTGGTCTGGTATTCCCATCTCTTTCAGGATTTTCCACAGTTTATTGTGATCCACGCAGTCAAAGGCTTTGGCATAGTCAATACAGCAGAAATAGATGTTTTTCTGGAACTCTCTTGCTTTTTCCATGATCCAGTGGATGTTGGCGATTTGATCTCTGGTTCCTCTACCTTTTCTAAAACCAGCTTGAACGTCAGGAAGTTCACGGTTCACATATTGCTGAAGCCTGGCTTGGAGAATTTTGAGCATTACTTTACTAGCTTGTGAGATGAGTGCAATTGTGTGGTAGTTTGAGCATTCTTTGGCATTGCTTTTCTTTGGGATTGGAATGAAAACTGACCTTTTCCAGTCCTGTGGCCACTGCTGCGTTTTCCAAATTTGCTGGCATATTGAGTGTAGCACTTTCACAGCATCGTCTTTCAGGATTTGGAATAGCTCAACTGGAATTCCATCACCTCCACTAGCTTTGTTCGTAGTGATGCTTTCTAAGGCCCACTTGACTTCACATTCCAGGATGTCTGGCTCTAGGTCAGTGATCACACCATCGTGATTATCTGGGTCATGAAGATCTTTTTGTACAGTTCTTCTGTGTATTCTTGCCATCTCTTCTTAATATCTTCTGCTTCTGTTAGGTCCATACCATTTCTGTCCTTTATCGAGCCCATCTTTGCATGAAATGTTGCTTTGTTATCTCTGATTTTCTTGAAGAGATCTCTAGTCTTTCCCATTCTGTTGTTTTCCTGTATTTCTTTGCATTGATTGCTGAGGAAGGCTTTCTTATCTCTTCTTGCTATTCTTTGGAACTCTGCATTCAGATGTTTATATCTTTCCTTTTCTCCTTTGCTTTTCACTTCTCTTCTTTTCACAGCTATTTGTAAGGCCTCCCCAGACAGCCATTTTGCTTTTTTGCATTTCTTTTCCATGGGGATGATCTTGATCCCTGTCTCCTGTACAATGTCATGAACCTCATTCCATAGTTCATCAGGCACTCTATCTATCAGATCTAGTCCCTTGAATCTATTTCTCACTTTCACTGTATAATCATAAGGGATTGGATTTAGGTCATACCTGAATGGTCTAGTGGTTTTCCCTACTTTCTTCAATTTCAGTCTGAATTTGGCAATAAGGAGTTCATGGTCTGAGCCACAGTCAGCTCCTGGTCTTGTTTTTGCTTGTATAGAGCTTCTCCATCTCTGGCTGCAAAGAATATAATCAATCTGATTTCAAGGTTGACCATCTGGTGATGTCCATGTATAGAGTCTTCTCTTGTGTTGCTGGAAGAGGGTGTTTGTTATGACCAGTGCATTTTCTTGGCAAAACTCTATTAGTCTTTGCCCTACTTCATTCCGTATTCCAAGGCCAAATTTGCCTGTAAACACCAAGAAACTCCAGGTGTTTCTTGATTTCCTACTTTTGCATTCCAGTCCCCTATAATGAAAAGGACATCTTTTTTGGGTTTTAGTTCTAAAGGTCTTGTAGGTTTGAAAGTTTTATTTGAAACATTTAAATCTTTCATCCATCTGGAATTTATTTTTTTATGGGGTGTGATAAAACAGTCCAATTTTATTTTTCTATATGCATAGTTAATTATTACAACACTATTTATTGAATAGATAATTTTCATTACTTCCTATTATATTTCCTTTTCTTACATACTTTCTCTTCTCCTCTTCTCTCAAGTTCATACGGTTCCTCTACCTTCCCTTTTCAGCCTTTCACCTTATCTGTCTTTTGCTTCTTTCCTATTTCTTTTTCCTCCTTTCCATCTTTTTGTCTTCTTCCTTTTCTTTTTCATAATAATAATATTATGTAACTAGTGGATGTACCAAGTTAAAATACCAAATAAAATAATAAGTGTAAATAAATAAGCTATAATAATAGGCAAACCAATAATTATTCCCTCCAAAGTTCAATAAAGGTATCCATTGTTGATTTATTTTTTATTCAGTAGATTTTTATTAAGCAGCTATTAGGTTGAAGGCACTAGGGATTCCAAAGCGAACAAAAAAGAGATCTCCAGCCTAAAGATGTTTAAAGAAGCACATGCAAAGATCAAAACCTCTTTATTAAGATAGGTACAGTTTTTAGAAGCAGTTAACTTGTCACCTCCAATGCATTTTCAAGAGTTACAGATCAATAAATGTTATATAAATATATATACTTGTTAAAATATATATAAATATTTATATGTGGTATACAATATTTTGCTATATAATAAATACATAACATAAATATGTGAAATTATCATAAATATATATATTCATAAATATAAAGAAATAAATATATATATATATTACTATACAGATATACTTCTATCTAGGAGTATGTGAACTGTGAACTTCCAGATGTTCAAGCAAGATTTAGAAAAGGCAGAAAAACCAAATTGCCAACATCCATTGGATCATTGAAAAAGCAAGAGAGTTCTAGATAAACTTCTGCTTTATTGACTACATTAAAGCATTTGACTGTGTCGATCACAACAAACTGTGGAAAATTCTTCAAGAGATGGGAATACCAGACCACCTGACCTGTCTCCTCAGAAATCTGTATGCAGGTCAAGAAGCAATGATTAAAACTGGACATGGAACAACAGACTGGTTCCAAATCAGGAAAGGAGTACATCAAGGCTGTATATTGTCACCCTGCTTATTTAACATATATGCAGAGTACATCATGAGGAATGCTGGGCTGGATGAAGCACAAGCTGGAATCAAGATTGCCAGGAGAAATAACAATAACCTCAGATATGCAATAACCTCAGATGACACCATCCTTATGGCAGAAAGTGAAGAAGAACTAAAGAGCCTCTTGATGAAATTGAAAGAGGAGAGTGATAATGTTGGCTTAAACCCAACATTCAGAAAACGAAGATCATGGCATCTGGTCCTATCGCTTCATGGCAAATAGATGGGGAAACAGTGACATTTTGGGCTCCAAAATCACTGCAGATGGTGACTGCAGCCATGAAATTAAAAGACGCTTGGTCCTTGGAAGAAAAGTTATGACCAACCTAGACAGCATACTAAAAAGCAGAGACATTACTTTGCTGACAAAGGTCCATCCAGTCAAAGCTATGGTTTTTCAAATCATCATTTATGGATATAAGAGTTGGACTATAAAGAAAGCTGAGCACCAAAGAATTGATGCTTTTGAACTGTGGTATTGGAGAAGATGCTTGAGAGTCTCTGGGACTGCAAGGAGATCCAACCAGTCCATCGTAAAGGAGATCAGTCCTGAGTGTCCATTGGAAGGACTGATGTTGAAGCTGAAACTCCAGTACTTTGGCCACCTAATGTGAAGAGCTGACTCATTTGAAAAGACCCTGATGCTGGGAAAGATTGAAGGCGGGAGAAGAAGGGGATGAAAAAGGGTGAGATGGTTGAATGGCATCACCGACTCAATGGACAGGATTTTGAGTAAGCTCAGGGAGTTGGTGATGGACAGGGAGGCCTGGAGTGTTGCAGTCCATGGGGTCGCAAAAAGTCAGACATGACTGAGGGATTGAACTATTTGTAAATATAAATTTTTGTTATAGTCTGGGATGTAGTTAAACTTTTATATTAAAAGAAATAAGACTTTTGTGGCTCCTAGGTGGCCACATAAGTGGTAAAAAATCTGCATGCCAATGCAGGAGACTTGTGTTCACTCCCTGGGTTGGGACGATCCCCTGAAGGAGGAAATGGCAACCCACTCCAGTATTCTTGCATGGGAAATGCCATGGACAAAGGAGCCTTGTGGGCTGTAGTCCATGGGTTTGCAAAGAGTCAAACATGGCTAAGGCACACACATACAAATAAGACTTTGACATGCTCTTGCCTGTTTTAAAGACCTAATTTCCCCAATGAAGAATGTAAAAACCAGTCTGAATTCAGGTTCCTAATCTTGTAATAAAGACTGATCACATTATTCTCCCATTGTAGGTGATAATAGTGTATTGAGTTAATTTTAATCTTATAAAAATTATAATTACTTTGAATGGAAATGTATGTGTCTGACACCAGTTACAATCCACAGCTAAGATATTTCTTCAGAGTGCATGAAGCATCATTATGTATATTAAACAAATAAGCTAGATCTTATTTAAGGGAATTACAGAAATTCAACTTGACTGTATCACTACACTTTGCAGTACTTGGCAGACTCTGACAGCTTTATCTCCCAGTGGCTATAATATACAAAGATCATTTTTTTCTTGCAGAAATATGTTGGTCTGTCTTCCCTGAGGCTGCATCTACCTGTAATAATTTTTGGATATTTTTAAGAGCCAAAAATAGGTTTTGGTGAAACAATCAAAGCATGACTTAATTTGATAAAACAACAAAAGAAGAAAAAAAGGAGCAGGAGATGAACTATTGGCAAAACTAATACAATTATGTAAAGTTTAAAAAAAAAAAAGAGATGAACTACAAGTGGAAAAGATGAAGCATAAGTGGAAAACCTCATCCCATTATTGAAAAGACACCTGAGTTTTGCTCTTTAGAGATTATAATGTTATCAGACCACTCAAGAAATTTTAAATTGTAGTAGTTTCCTGCTTAGTCTCCATTTCACTACAGTGATTGCAGTAACCCACAATTAACCCATGATCCAAAACTACTAACTAGGAAATTTCAGATATTAAAAATGCATGCATTTTAAATTGCCTGCCATTCTGAGTAGCATGAGGGAATCTCACGTTATCCTTCTCCTTTCTGCTCAGGACTAGGATGAAATCATCCCTTTATCCAGAGTATTTAAGTTGTACAGGAGCCTTGCCTTGTTAGTATGTATAGACAAAAACATAGCACATATAGAGTTTGGTACTATCCCTGATTTTAGGTATCCACTGGAACCTTGAAATGAATGACCTGCAGAGAAGAGGAGACTATTCAGTTAACATCAGTCAAATTCTGACCCTGGAGATGTTACCTGTACTTTGTAAACCAGTCTGGCTTCTTGGCAAATCTCATGTGATTTTTTTGGTTAAAAAAAAAAAATAGAGAAAAGATAAATACTTTTGCTAGATCCTTAGTCCTTAAGGCTTGTCAACTTGCTTAATGCTAGCTTAAATTCATTTATATATGTTAATAAATATTTTCAATTGTTTTATATATCAGACTTTAAATTTGGTTTAAATAAATAAGAAATAACTGGTTCAGATCAGTAAGAAATAATCTTTGACCAACCTGTTGTAATTTAAACCAAAAAGAAAAAGCTGCTAATAAGAAAAAACCAGAATTAATTGCAAGAAGTATTGTGATGTTAGTTTGTTTGAAATTAGTATAAGATTTGTAAACTTACTTGAGCAAATTAGAGAAGGTGACTATTGAGCTTTGAAACAAAAGATGATTCATGTTCATCAGAGGTCAATTTGGGATACAGTGGAAACAAAATTAGAAGTAAGCATTTTCACATAGAATTATGTGTTCTGAGCAAAGGTACACAGGTATACATTAGCCCAGGATATAAAAAGACCTGTAAGAATTGTATTATTATTGTTTTAATGGCAAAGCAATAAGGATGCAGGAGTAACCCTACTAAAAGCTATTATGGACAAAACCAGTATCATAATCTAAGGAAAACTTGAGTACCTAAGCAATCAAAAAAACTTCATCTTGAAACTTGAAATGTTTAAATGAGATAACATTATTGGGCTTCCCTGGTGGCTCAGACAGTAAAGCATCTGCCTGCAATGCAGGAGACCTGGGTTCAATTCCTGGGTCGGGAAGGTCCCCCTGGAGAAGGAAATGGCAATCCACTCCAGCACTCTTGCCTGGAAAATCCCATGGATGGCATTAGACACATGTATAAATCAGTCATCATTTAGGAAATAATTGCAGAAGTTCATTTTAAGAAATAGTGAGAATCTAAACATATGCAGTGTAAGTGGTTATGGAGAAGATGTTTCCGATGTAAGCAGCAATAAAGATTGAACTGGCAGTTTTCTATTAGATACAGGGATATGAGGGAATATAGTCAGAGGAGACCCATTCACTAACATAGAGCACATAGTAATTACACAAAGAAGGGTTTGTGAGAGAAAAAGAATTGTGTGTAGGAAAAAGCTCGATCTGGAGGGTAGGGTAGCAGATACTTGGATGATTCTACTAAAATTGGGACTTTAGGAATTTTGATGGACAAAACTGAAAATAAGATTGATGTCAGGAAACATTTAACAGGAGGCATCCTGTGTGCTGTTTTGGATCTGTCAGGAATTCTCTGTTCCTTATTAATTTCCTGAATATTCAGGAATTAAGAGGAGAGGCAAGCCTCTCCCAGGGGCTGAGGAATCCAGGCATTTCCTTCGTTAGTTTTTCTATACGGTGATAAGTACCCTCTTCCTTTTTATGAACCATATGGTAAAAGTGATTATTTACAACTCTTTCTCTCTTTAATATGGATTGCCTGTGTTTTGTAAGTCTGGAATTTTAATCTTTATCTTTGCTGAGAATAACTACAGTATATATACCTACTGCTGCTGCTGCTAAGTCGCTTAAGTCGTGTCCGACTCTGTGCGACCCCATAGACGGCAGCCCACCAGGCTCCCTTGTCCCTGGGATTCTCCAGGCAAGAACACTGGAGTGGGTTGCCATTTCCTTCTCCAATGCATAAAAGTGAGAAGTAAAAGTGAAGTCGCTCAGTCGTATCCGACTCAGCGATCCCATGGACTGAAGCCCACCAGGCTCCTCCGTCCATGGGATTTTGAATAAAACACCTTTGCTCCATCAGAGCTTTGGTCCCCGTGTCTTGCTTGCTTGCTCTCTCTCTCCATAAACCAAGGAATATCAGCCTCTTGCTCTCTCCTTTACTTTCTTATCGGTCGACTCAGGACCACCAAGTTCCGGTAGATTGAGTAACATGTTTGCAAGCATTTGACTAATGTTTCAATCAAATATAAACCAAGCCAACGAACTACCATTATCAAAACATGATAGATTTCTTAACATTAGTATTTGTAATTGGGAAAAAATACTGTGGATGTTATTAATGTAAAGACTCAAAGTTTGCATGAGTAGTGGTATTATCACAAGAAGGTATTTGCAAAATGTGTATATCTTCATTTATCGAAATGATTAGCAGCACACCATACTTCGAGTGGGACATGACTGAAGCAACTTAGCAGCAGCAGCAGCAGCATACTTCAGTGGATAGTGGTCAGAGCAACTAGACAACATACAAGGTTCACAATTGACCTACACAGCATAGAATTATCTCATAGCCTACACCCATTTTGAATGTCTCCTAGATTTTCAGGTAACTGAAAACCTGGTTTAAAGCATTTTGGCCTAGAATTTTACTCCACATTACAAAAAATAAAATTTATTTTTTAATGTAATTTAATGTTTACAGAATTTCCAGAAATGCTACTAACTTGCAAATAGAGAAGTATATTTTTGGTTCAAAAGTTTACAAGAATTGTTCATTATTTCATAAAATCATATCAATGTGGTTTTAAAACTGTCTTCATGACTTAGCTGTGGCAGTCTGCATTTGTAGCTATGATTTTCTCAATGATTCTACACATATTTGTACTATATGGCTCATTTGTTATGTTTTCTAGAAATGTAATGTCCTAACATTTGCATAGTGGTGATTTAGTCGCTAAGTTCTGTCTGACTCTTGCGACCCTATGGACTATAAACCTCCAGGCTCCTCAGTCCATGGGATTTCCCAGGCAAGATTACTGGAGTGTGTTGCCATTTCCTCCTCAAGGGAATTGTCCCAACCCAGGGATCAAACTTGGGTCTCCTGAATTGCAGGCAGATTCTTTACCAAGTGAGCCATCAGGGAAGCCCAACATTTGCATGATGAAATATATATTATATAATTATAAATTATTTTCTTTTATTACATCTTTATATTATCGTTCGGTAATTGCAATGTTTGTTTTTAAGATTATGTATGTAACTTATTTGCTCCATTTTTTCCATGAAAGATAGTAAAGATGGCAAAAAAAAGTGCTAGAAAATCATAGGTTTAAATACATTGGTTAGAAATTACCAATGCAATAATGTGTATGGAACATAAAAATTTAGTAGTTTCTTTCATCCACATTTATCATTCACTATCCATACCTCTGTATAAGGTAGACAGGGTAACCATTATTTTTTATTATCTTTTTCACTAAAAGAGGCTGAACAGAAACAGGCTGAACAGAATCTCAGGACATGACAGTGATCATACAAAATTAATAAATGGCATTCAGAATCAGAATCCATGTCTTTTTTGCTTCAACACTGAACTTATACCCCAACTAAGTTGTAGTGAACAGACACTCTTTGATAATAATTTTCTTCTTCTTCTTTATTGCCAGAAGTTTCTTGCATATAAGTTGTTGTCCACTGTTAGGTCATTTCAAGCTTTCTTCAGACTCAAATATGGCACAGAACTTTTCATTCCCTATTGTACTTTTATACAAGTGTGCATCTTTACTGATAAAGTGGACTTGAATATTGAGGCAATATTCTGAAAGTTTCAAAGCAAGAACAAAACAAACAAAAACTCAACCACAATTTTAGCCTTAATTGTCTAGATGTTTCAAATCAAGACAATATTTTTCTTTTCAGTCTGGCACTATTCCCCGCCCCCCCCCCAATCCTGACCTGTTCTGGTAATTGCCACAAACACTTCATTTCATTTTCTTTCTATCTACTTAAGTCTGGGTAACTTTCTGCCTACTGCTATCAGCCAATGTTCTGATGGAACAAACTATGATTAGTGGCAGTAAAGGACACACTGATTGCCTCTAATGAATGGACTTTGTGATTGTGGGTTTCCAACTGAACCTTTAAGAGTAAGCCTGTTCAGGCCGAGCCTAAATAGCAATAGCACTGTGGTAAGATTTTTTCCCTGCTGTTCACTAAAAGCTTTTATCCTGAAAAGACTTCACCTCTTAATGCTAAATAAATGTTGAAACATTTAATGGAAAAATTATAAATTTTTTAGGAATAGTAGAAGAAAACATATTATAAAACCCAAAAGCTTGTCCAGAACTACAAATTTAGTTGAATGTCTGATACATTTGGGTTTCTGAAGTTTTTTATTAGAGTAAGTGACAAGAGATTCAGATATATACTTACAGATTTCAGAAATGCATTTAAGCCAATTATTAGTTGCTGGAAAAATTTTTGGCTAATCCTGAATATATTAAATAGATATCTTAAAAAAAAAGTTTGTCTCCGAGTAGGAGGTTAAGAAGCATGTCTAGTTAGCATACTTAACAGATAAATATTTCAGAAAATATGCATAATAATTGCATTCTCACCAAAATTTATCAACTTTCAAATTTCTCTTTATATTATTTTTCCTTCTAGTTCCCTTTCCTTATCCTTGTTTTCCTTTCTTCTTTCCTCTGTTCCCTCTATCTTTCTTTTCTAGATTTATACTCCACCAAGTTTAGTAACATTTGAAGGCAAGAATCACTATATGCCGTATTTTAAAAGAAACAAATAGAAAAGTACCCATGGGAAATAGCTAGTATGGTGAACTCCAAATGAAGATATTGTGGAATAGCCTTGCCAATTTTTATATTTTTCACTAGGTTATATTTTCATCATTATAATGGATGAAGTATTAATACTTTCTGAAAGCCACACTGATGTTAAACATCTGTTATATTTATAAAATCAAGTGATATTTGGAGCTCTAAGAGGGTAAACTAGGCAGGTGGGTGAGGTCAGATAAGAGATCACAGCCACGGCAAACTTTTGGAGAAAGTTCCAGAATGATTAGGGTTGGTTTACCATATACTTGACTTGATTTCCATTCTAAATATAAACATTCCAAATGTTTGGATTTTTCAATAATGGAAAATGTTTTATTTGCAATTGCTTATGCTGGGGATATTTTCCTCTGTACTAGCTTTTTAAAATCTGAGTCTCATTTCAGGACCTCTTGGAAGTATTAATAGTAATGCCAACATATAAATACTGAGACAATATCTGTCTTGATAACTTCCTTTTAACTGATATTATTCTTTAGCTTCCATTTTAGCAATTTTTTTACAAAGTCATAATATTCAAAGATATTTGATTATATCAAGTTAAAATCCAAATGATTAACAATGTTGATCATTATTGTTTCCTTGAATCATCATGTTTTCTGAGGATGAGGCTATTCTTGAATGAGAAAATGTTGAGTAGAATTAAAATCTTGACAAGAAGTATATAATGGTTTAACCATGTGTATACATACCAGATAATTTTTGTCTTGATGCATTTATTTAGTCATATGCATATAACTGGTTATATGTTTTGGTTGTTTATTAACATTAAAACATGAAAGTTGATGATTCTTTCTGGTGCAAAGTTAATTTATCAAAAACTATTTTTGTGAAGGCTGTAAAGAGTAGGAAGCTGAGTAGAAATCTTATTAGCATCAATATTCTTGACTATAAAAAGAATCAGAAAGAATTACAGGGTTTATAGGACAATGATGACTCCTCAATTTTGAAATTCTCTATAAATCCTTCAGCAAAACAGTACAGATCAGATCAGTCACTCAGTTGTGTCTGACTCTTTGCAACCCCATGAAATGCAGCACGCCAGGCCTCCCTGTCCATCACCAGCTCCCGAAGTTCACTCAGAATCACGTCGATCAAGTCAGTGATGCCATCCAGCCTTCTCATCCTATGTCGTCCCCTTCTCCTCCTGCCCCCAATCCTTCCCAGCATCAGAGTCTTTTCCAATGAGTCAACTCTTCACATGAGGTGGCCAAAGTACTGGAGTTTCAGCTTTAGCATCATTCCTTCCAAAGAAATCCCAGGGCTGATCTCCTTCAGAATGGACTCGTTGGATCTCCTTGCAGTCCAAGCGACTCTCAAGAGTCTTCTCCAACACCACAGTTCAAAAGCATCAATTCTTCAGTGCTCAACCTTCTTCACAGTCCAACTCTCACATCCATACATGACCACAGGAAAAATCATAGCCTTGACTAGATGGACCTTTGTTGGCAAAGTAATGTCTCTGCTTTTGAATATGCTATCTAGGTTGGTCATAACTTTCCTTCCAAGGAGTAAGTGTCTTTTAATTTCATGGCTGCAGTCACCATCTGCAGTGATTTTGGAGCCCAGAAAAATAAAGTCTGACACTGTTTCTACTGTTTCCCCATGTATTTCCCATGAAGTGATGGGACTGGATGCCATGATCTTCATTTTCTGAATGTTGAGCTTTAAGCCAACTTTTTCACTCTCCACTTT
This sequence comes from Bos javanicus, assembly GCF_032452875.1. Classification (NCBI taxonomy): domain Eukaryota; kingdom Metazoa; phylum Chordata; class Mammalia; order Artiodactyla; family Bovidae; genus Bos; species Bos javanicus. Next base: position 91,165,842 of record NC_083868.1, read on the forward strand.
AACTTTCATCGAGAGGCTTTTTAGTTCCTCTTCACTTTCTGCCATAAGGGTGGTGTCATCTGCATATCTGAGGTTATTGATATTTCTCCCGGCAATCTTGATTCCAGCTTGTGTTTCTTCCAGTCCAGCGTTTCTCAATATGTACTCTGCATATAAGTTAAATAAACAGGGTGACAATATACAGCCTTGATGTATTCCTTTTCCTATTTGGAACCAGTCTGTTGTTCCATGTCCAGTTCTGTTACAATCAACAAGGAAATCAAACAATAAAGATACAAACAATGCAATAGAAGAACTAAAATATTACAACTTTTTAGTTACTTATAATTCAAATTCTCATAAAACCCTGTTACCTATTGCTCTAATCTGAAAAGACTTAAAAGACTCTGTGAAATCAGAATAGATACCTGAATAGCTTAGATGATGATGGACAAAACTAATCCAAACTAGTAAAGATTCAAAATTAAATATTAGTATATCTCTGGGCTTTCTATTTTGTTCCATTGATCTATATTTCTGTCTTTGTGCCAGTACCATACTGTCTTGATGACTGTGGCTTTGTAGTAGAGCCTGAAGTCAGGCAGATTGATTCCTCCAGTTCCATTCTTCTTTCTCAAGATAGCTTTGGCTATTTGAGGTTTTTTTGTATTTCTATACAAATTGTGAAATTATTTGTTCTAGCTCTGTGAAGAATACCATTGGTAGCTTGATAGGGATTGCATTGAATCTATAAATTGCTTTGGGTAGTATACTCATTTTCACTATATTGTTTCTTCCAATCCATGAACATGGTATATTTCTCCATCTATTAGTGTCCTCTTTGGTTTCTTTCACCAGTGTTTTATAGTTTTCTATATATAGGTCTTTAGTTTCTTTAGGTAGATATATTCCTAAGTATTTTATTCCTTCCGTTGCAGTGGTGAATGGAATTGTTTCCTTAATTTCTCTTTCGGTTTTCTCATTATTAGTGCATAGAAATGCAAGGGATTTCTGTGTGTTGATTTTATATCCTGCAACTTTACTATAATCATTGATTGGTTCTAGTAATTTTCTGGTGGAGTCTTTAGGGTTTTCTACGTAGAGGATCATGTCATCTGCAAACAGTGAGAGTTTTACTTCTTCTTTTCCAATTTGGATTCCTTTTATTTCTTTTTCTGCTCTGATTGCTGTGGCCAAAACTTCCAAAACTATGTTGAATAGTCAAGGTGAAAGTGGGCACCCTTGTCTTGTTCCTGACTTTAGAGGAAATGCTTTCAATTTTTCACCATTGAGGATAACGTTTGCTGTGGGTTTGTCATATATAGCTTTTATTATGTTGAGGTATGTTCCTTCTATTCCTGCTTTCTGGAGAGTTTTTACCATACATGGATGTTGAATTTTGTCAAAGGCTTTCTCTGCATCTATTGAGATAATCATATGGTTTTTATTTTTCAATTTGTTAATGTGGTGTATTACATTGATTGATTTGCAGATATTGAAGAATCCTTGCATCCCTGGGATAAAGCCCACTTGGTCATGGTGTATCATCTTTTTAATGTGTTGTTGGATTCTGATTGCTAAAATTTTGTTAAGGATTTTTGCATCTATGTTCCTCAGTGATATTGGCCTGTAGTTTTCCTTTTTTGTGGGATCTTTATCAGGTTTTGGTATTAGGGTGATGGTGGCCTCATAGAATGGGTTTGGAAGTTTACCTTCCTCTGCAATTTTCTGGAAGAGTTTGAGTACGATAGGTGTTAGCTCTTCTCTAAATTTTTGGTAGAATTCAGCTGTGAAGCCGTCTGGACCTGGGCTTTTGTTTGCTGGAAGATTTTTGATTACAGTTTCCATTTCCGTGTTTGTGATGGGTCTGTTAAGATATTCAAATCCATGCACATATGGACACCTTATCTTTGACAAAGGAGGCAAGAATATACAATGGATTAAAGACAATCTCTTTAAAAAGTGGTGCTGGGAAAACTGGTCAACCACTTGTAAAAGAATGAAACTAGAACACTTTCTAACACCATACACAAAAATAAACTCAAAGTGGATTAAAGATCTCAATGTAAGACCGAAACTATAAAACTGCTAGAGGAGAACATAGGCAAAACACTCTCCGACATACATCACAGCAGGATCCTCTATGACCCACCTCCCAGAATATTGGAAATAAAAACAAAAATAAACAAATGGGACCTAATTAAACTTACAAGCTTCTGCACAACAAAGGAAACTATAAGCAAGGTGAAAAGACAGCCTTCAGAATGGAAGAAAATAATAGCAAATGAAGCAAGTGACAAACAACTAATCTCAAAAATATACAAGCAACTCCTATAGCTCAATTCCAGAAAAATAAATGACCCAATCAAAAAATAGACCAAAGAACTAAATAGACATTTCTCCAAAGAAGACATACAGATGGCTAACAAACACATGAAAAGATGCTCAGCATCACTCATTATCAGAGAAATGCAAATCAAAACCACTATGAGGTACCATTTCACACCAGTCAGAATGGCTGCGATCCAAAAGTCTACAAGCAATAAATGCTGGAGAGGGTGTGGAGAAAAGGGAACCGTCTTACACTGTTGGTGGAAATGCAAACTAGTACAGCCACTATGGACAACAGTGTGGAGATTCCTTAAAAAACTGGAAATAGAACTGCCTTATGATCAGCAATCCCACTGCTGGGCATACACACTGAGGAAACCAGAAGGGAAAGAGACACGTGTACCCCAATGTTCATCGCAGCACTGTTTATAATAGGCAGGACATGGAAGCAACCTAGATGTCCATCAGCAGATGAATGGATAAGAAAGCTGTGGTACATATACACAATGGAGTATTACTCAGCCATTAAAAAGAATACATTTGAATCAGTTCTAATGAGGTGGATGAAACTGGAGCCTATTATACAGAGTGAAGTAAGCCAGAAAGAAAAACACCAATACAGTATACTAACTCATATATATGGAATTTAGAAAGGTGGTAACAATAACCCTGTATACAAGACAGCAAAAGAGACACTGATGTATAGAACAGTCTTTTGGACTCTGTGGGAGAGAAAGAGAGTGAGATGATTTGGGAGAATGGCATTGAAATATGTATAATATCATATATGAAACGAGCTGCCAGTCCAGGTTCGATGCACGATACTGGATGCTTGGGGCTGGTGCACTGGGACGACCCAGAGGGATGGTATGGGGAGGGAGGAGGGAGGAGGGTTCAGGATGGGGAACACGTGTATGCCTGTGGCAGATTCATTTAGATATATGGCAGAACCAATATAATATTGTAAGTTTAAATAATAAAATAAAATTAAAAAAAATACATATTCAGTACTAAAAAAAAAAAAAAATAGAAAAGGCAGAGGAACCAGAGATCAAATTGCCAACATCTGTTGGATCATCAAAAAAGCAATAGAGTTCCAGAAAAACATCTACTTCTGATTTATTGACTATGCCAAAGCCTTTGACTGTGTGGATCACAACAAACCATGGAAAATTCTGAAAGAGATGGGAATACCAGACCCCCTCTTCATGCACATTAAGAAGCAACAGTTAGAACTGGACATGGAACAACAGACTGGTTCCAAATCTAGAAAGGAGTATGTCAAGGCTTTATATTGTCACCCTACTTATTTATCTCACATGCAGAGTACATCATGCGAAATGCTAGGCTGGAGGAAGCACAAGCTGGAATCGAGATTTCTGGGAGAAATATCAATAACCTCAGATATGCAGATGACACCACCCTTATGGCAGAAAGAGAAGAAGAAATAAGAACCTCTTGATGAAAGTGAAAGAGAAGGGTGAAAAAGGTGGCTTGAAACTCAACATTAGAAACTAAGATCATGGCATCCAGTCCCATCACTTCATGGCAAATAGATGGGGAAACAATGGAAACAGTGACAGACTTTATTTTGTTGGGCTCCAAAACCACTGCAGATGGTGAACGCAGCCATGAAGTTAAAAGACACTTGCTCCTTGGAAGAAAAGTTATGACCAACCTAGACAGCATATTAAAAAGCAGAGACATTACTTTGCCAACAAAGGTCTGTCTAATCATAGCTGTGGTTTTTCCAGTTGTCGTGTATGGATGTGAGAGTTGGCCCATAAAGAAGACTGAGAGCCAAAGAATTGATGCTTTCAAACTGTGGTGTTGGAGAAGACTCTTGAGAGTCCCTTGTACTGCAAGGACATCCAACCAGTCCATTCTAAGCGAAATCAGTCCTGAATATTCATTGGAAGGACTGATGCTGAAGCTGAAACTCCGATGCTTTGGCCACCTCATGTGAAGAACTGACCTCACTGAAGAAAACCCTAAGGCTGGGAAAGACTGAAGACAGGAGGAGAAGGGGACAACAGATGGTTGGATGGAATCACCAACTCTATGGACATGAGTTTGAGTAAGCTCAGGGAGTTGGTGATGGACAGGGAAACCTGGCCTGCTGCAGTCCATGTTGTCACAAAGGGTCGAACATGACTTAGTGACTGAACTGAATTAAACTGAATATTATCCCCTTATTTTCATAGCATTCTTTGTTTCTATATTAGTAAAAGGTTTTCCTCTTACATTCCTGACTTTAAATATTTAGCCTTGTTCTCCCTTGCTTTCTTGCTCTTTTGCTATCTCACTATCTTTGCTTAGTAAAGCCAGGTAAAGTTTTATCAATTTATTAATCTTTTAAAAAATAAATCAGTTTTGTTGCTTTACTGAGCACTAAAAAAATAATAATAATAAATAAATATTAGTATAATAAAACCGGTTGGGACTTGGTAATCACAACTCTCACTCTAGGGAGGAGTTTGAAAGTGAGTAAGGCTATTAGAAGTAGAAACAGAGAAACATCACCTCTAAGGTGGATATACATCAGATGTGTACAGAGGGGGCTGATCCTCTTGGATTGGTAGACTTTAAGAAAAAAAAAAAAAGGAAATAATGGAGGAAAATAAGGATCCCATAGAAATGAAAAGAACTAAGACATGCCAGTCATCTCTCTACAACAACCAATAAGACATCCATAAAAGAAACTGAACAGAATAAATCAGAAATGGCAGAATGGGGTAGTCTCATAATGAAAACACTGTTGAAGAAAGTAGGTCATGCCATATAGAACTACTGGAAAAAAAATCAATAGATGTAAATCCACATGTGTCTGGTAATTAAACTTCTACAAGCTACCCTCAAAAAAGGAAGAGAAGAGAATTGCAATATATCAGTCCAAACTGAGTTTAAGATCCTTAGATAAAGATGTGGTAATAAAGATCTGCTAATGAAAATTCTCTGCCAAAACAAAGCAAGTAAAAAAACAAAAAACAAACAAAAAAACAAGCTAATGGTAATTATATTACAACACCCCAAATATAATTGCATATGCTCAACAGGATGTAAAGAATTGTGGACAAAAATAAAGAGAAATAAAATGTGAATTGTTTGAAACTGTGAAAGAAATAGAGAAAAAGTAAATCAGAAGTAAACCTTAATTTACTAAATGCCTAAAGTGGAATTTATTTAAATGAAAATGTAATAAGGGGCTCTAAAAAAAGCAAGATAATTACCAAGAAAATAAAAATAAAGACTAAGTAAGGGCCAGGTACAAATTTGTTGAAATGGAAGACAGTCAAGAAAGAACTAACATCTGTAAAATTAGTATCTCAGAACCATATTAAGTCAATAGAAAATTATTGACATTTAAACCTATAATCCAGTATTTAATCATAGCTCCTTAAGATATGTGGATTTTTGTTGCAAATGTGTAGAGTTCTGATGAAAAATATTTTAAGTTAGTGAATATAAAATAAGAAGCTTAGATATTCAGAGAAACCTGAAGAAAACTTTAGAAGACCATAAATGCTGTAATTTTTGAATTACCATTTTGTTCTGATTTTCTTTTGAATAGTTGTAATAAAAAATGACAAGTGGAAAAATGAATTGTATCTGCATTGTATAGGCACTTTAAAAGCATTTTCTCATTTAATCATTCTAATAATCCTATCATTGTTATTTTCATTGTGCAGATGGAAACAGTGAGGTTTAGAGGACTTAATAAGAGTTGGGATTTTTATATAATTTATTTTTTATTCCAAATTAGTTGATTTTAAAAATTAAAAAGCCTTCTCAAGAGTGGAAAGGTTAAGAAATGAAATATTCAGAAATTATTTTTCCTATCTCTTTTTTTCACTGGCAAAGAATGAAAGTTTACATACAAGCTTTTGTGCTGTGCTGATATGCTGAAGGCATTGCTTTTATCCGCTAGATAATTTATTATATGTTAATATATCTTGCATCTTCTGATTTGAAAGTGAAAAAAGACACATCCTGATTAGAATTTCTATGGCAGTTCTATATAGATTTTACATTATTTCCAGATAATTATTTGAACTTTTATCTTAGTTTTCCATTTCCTGCTTTCTCTTTTCAGAGAGGTAATTTCTTATAAAAATAACACCTAATTACAAAGACTAGTACATTTGAGTTTCTCTAAAACTTTTTATTCTTCCACTTTTATTTCTATTCTTGCTCTTCAAAGCAGCTTTATTTGTTCACCAATCAACTTAAAGTACCTTTATACTATCAATCAATCATAAGATTTGAATGAATCATTTTCTTAAATATTTTTAGCAATAAAAATTAATGTCTTAATATTAAATGTTAGGGACTGTTTGTAAATTTCTATTTTCTTTTTACCCTTTTCTATCATATTGGACTCTTAAATTTGACAAAAATAATACTAGAAGTAAAATTTGTCTTGTTTTAATTCTTTTTTATAAGAATAAAAATAGGACTTTGTTAGTTATATTTAATCAAAATTGATTCTAACCATTAGAAAAAAAATGAGTGAGGCAAAAGCTCAACTGGTATAATTCTATATTTTGTATTCTTTTTTGAGTCATGCTCCTCTAATTTTATCTTTCAGACAGTATATTCCCACTCAGCTAGAGTTTTCCTTTTGAGAATATAGAGATCCCAGCACCCTCTGCTAAGCTATCTCAGTGGCTTCCCAGCTTTATGGGAAGTCTAATAACTCCTCTTTAGCCTCAAGGCTCTGCAAGATCTTCCCATTTTCCAGCTAAACTTATTCTGACCTGGCTCACCCTTCTCTTGGTCTTAATCATTTTGCCATACCCACACAGACCTCATTACTAGGTTGGCTTTTGCCTACACTTTTCTGATTGAAGGTAGCCCTTCCCCACTCTTCCCCTCCTGTGTGCAGCAGAACAGCCCCTTCCTGGGAAACTCATCCTCAGCTGAAATATTGTTACCCTAATTTATTAATTATAGCTAGAACATATAATGTTGCTGTCTTATTCAGAATGCAGGGCCCGTTCTTTCTTTTTTCTTTGTGGGATTTCCTGATCTGCTTGCCTTTTTTCCAAACTGAATTTAAGCCCCATCTTTATTAATTGTTACATTCTTTTTATCTATTCCCCTTATTTAAGAAAGCTTGGAGGTTTGTGAACCAGTAAAATGTTGTAACTTTTCCTTGTTCATGGTTTATATAGCTCCTATCCAATGTGAACTGGATTAGAAAGTCAAATATACTGCACCAGATTAAATTACCTCACTCTTCTTTGTCTTCAATAATTCTGAAAGAATGTCATCTAAAGAGAAATATATTAATTGGACAGATAAAGAGAGCAATTTCTGTTAATGTAGCTTTGCTTTGAAAGCTTGAACACTCAGTTTGACCCTTTGAAAAAAAATTTAATATTTGCCAAATTGGATTAATCATATTTACATCCAAACAGAATTATGAGAATGAAATAATTATAAAACTATAAGTAGAAAGATTGGGTCTATGGACAGTAATTTTTTCTCAAAATAAAACAGAAAAGGAAAATCCAAGATCTCAAACACTCAAGAGATTTTCTATATATACTTTTTTTTTTTTTTTACCAAGACTATCAAAAGCTAATTGTATTTTAGAGCTGCTGGGCCTTTGGTGAAAATATTCACAACCATATCTTATAGATATTCATTTTCAACTTATAAAAATAGATTTGTGACAATGGAAAAGACTACTGGCAGATGAGATTCTAACTAATTTCTGTTTTAATGTTAGTTAATATCATGTAAGTGATTAGCTGCCAGTTGTCCTGAGAGGCAGTTGAGACCACAGGACTCTATCAGTATATACAAGATAATCACACTCCTTAGTAGGGTGGTGTATCTGAATAGGTCATAGAAGAATCTACTCTTCTTTAAGAATAATAATTTTAAAAAGAGACATAAGCAGTATAATAGAAATATCCATATATTGTTTTCTTATTGAAATACATGCTACGTTGAGAAACAAGTCACTGTGGTGGGGGGGAAATATCTGGTTATTTAAGCCAAATCAAATACTCAAATTTTGAAATTTTATCAGAAAATTTCAATAGGCTAATAACTGAGACCTATACTGCTAATGTATCAGAAATGTTATTCCTTTGACTGTTGATAATGAACCAAAAAGAAATTAATTACATAAAAGCATAAATAATTATGTTAGTAAGAGGAAACTGATTTCATATTGCCACAACTGCATAAATATTTCTGTTAGGTAGTTAGAATAGGAAAAAGGAGTCCAAAATGACAGTGGCTAAAGACAAAGAAGGGAAAAGCCCATGAACATAGAACAAAGGAAAGTCCGAGGACTGGAGTGAGACAGATGTCAGGGGAGTGTGTAATTTCCTCGGTTCCATCTCATCGCAACAAAAATTTGAAGTGACGGACCAGTGTTACACCCCTCGAATGGACCAGTGTTACAGATCTGTGTTACAGCTCAGCTTTATTTAAAAAGTGAAGGAAAATACATCCTCGAGGCATGAGGGCATGCCAACCCAAAAGACAAAAAGAGAAGAGAGGCCCCAATCCTTTTAGGCTTCCTCCTCTTATACATTTCTCTCCTCCCCCCTGAGCCTGCCCTGTGTAAATTGGGATAGCCAGGAGGGGCGTTTGTTTTACTTGAAGTCCTCACTCTGGTCCTTAGACCTTCCTTTGTACTATTTTCACGGGCTTTTCCCTTCTTTGTCTTTCAGCCACTGCCATTTTGGACTCCTTTTTCCTATTATAACTACCTAACATTCCCTCCTCAAGAGGTGGGAGGCCCAGTTTTTTGGGAATAGGGGCATCAAGGTCTCTCTGGCTACTTCCTGATGAACTGGGACAGCAAGGGTCATTGGGCCTCCCTCTCTTGCTAGTCTCAAGCCTCAGAGTCCTTATAGTGGTGTCCATCTAAGGGTGAGTGATATTTTCTGTGGTTGGCTATAGTTTTATATATCCTTGTTGAACTGGCACAACATGTTGTAGCTTGTTGACCTAGGCAGAGACGAAATGAGTTAAACTATTGATAATACATGGAGCAATCATAAGCAGCATCAATATGGTGATAACAAGGATTAGTAGGGGCATTAGCCAACTCAAACTTCCCTATCGCAAGGAGAAGGATCCTGAAAGAGAGATTGTAGCCACCCTGAGAACTCACCAGCTCATTCTTTGAGATCCAGTAGGATCTGAATGTTTTTCTTGAGGATTGTGAGACTTTCTTTAACCTAGCTGGAGGTATTTACTCAGAAACAACATATCTCATTCAAGATGGCTCAAGTCCCTCCTTGTTCAGTGATCAAGAGACCTATCATCTGTCTGTTTTGGAGTACAATGCCTGCCAAGCTGTGTTGGCTTTTTAGAGCTGTCCTGAGAAATCTTATCCCCAGAAAATTAACTTTCGGGTTGCTCGTTAGAATGGCAGTTCTGAATAGGTATCTGAGATCTCCCAGGGGCTCACAGGTGTATTGAGTGTCCTCTTCTGTTTTCTTCCATGCTGGACTTGTGAGTAGTGAATCCAGAAGTCATGTCCTGGTACCTTGACTGCTGTGGGGGTAGAAAGTATTACAGGGTAGGGGCCCTTCCATGTGGGCTGGAGTTGAGCCTTTGGGGACCCATCTTTCCAGATTTTAATTAGGACTTGAGTCCCTGGAGCATATAGTGGTGACTCTTTAGAATCTTTTGAGTCCTAGTTGACATCCCACAAGTATACATCCTGTTGGAATTGCCCAATGGTTATGGTATAAGACCGGAGGGTCGGAGCTTCTGGATCTAGGAGTAGGTCATTGACATAAATAAAAGGTCTCCCATATAGCATCTCATAAGGACTAAGACCACCTATTCCTTAGGGGCAATACAGGTGTTGAGGAGAGCTATTGGTAAAGCCTCCTTCCATCCCAGGGAGGTCTCCTGGGTTATCTTTCATCACTGATTTTAATAATTGACTGACTCTTTCTACTTTTCCTAAAGACTGAGGCCTCCAGGCACAATGGAGATAATAAGTAATGCCCAATGCTTTACAAACCCCTTGGGTGACCTTAGAAGTAAATGATGTTCAATTGTCACTTTGTAATGAGCTGGGCAGACCAAATCTTGGAATGACTTCATGGAGCAGTTTTTTTTTTTTTTTTTTTTACCACCTTTTCAGCCTTTTCAGTCCAGGTGATAAAGTCTTCAGTCCATCCTGTGAATGTATCTATCATGACTAATAGGTATTCATACCGTTGAGAAACTGGCATCTGGATGAAGTCCACCTGCCAGTCCTCTCCTAATGGGTAAGTCCCATGCCATTGGACATGTTGGGCCAGCTGGGATCTTTGAGCTGTTTGGGGATTGTTTAAGTGGCAAGAGGGACAAGAAGAGACCCCCATCTTTGGAGGGCCTTCTCCCCTAAATGTAAGGAATTAACCAACTTTCACTGGAGGTTCCCAGGCAGAAAAAGGAATCCCTTCTTGTGGAACCACCCCATATGATCTTCTTGAAAGCCCTCACTCTTAGTTTTAAGAGTCTCACCTTCAGTATATGCAGGAGTTTCTGGTATATTAGTCTGTGGAACCAAGGTGGCAACCCCTGTTAAGTCATTGTTCTGTAATGCTGCTCTCTTAGCTGCCTGATTAGCTGCTTAGTTCCCTCGTGCCACTTTCATGCTCCCTTTTTGGTGTCCTTTATGAGGGGAGACCCAAACCTCAGCAAGCAGGTGTACTACCTCTAATAGCCTAAGGATTTTATCACCATCTTTGATTGGGGACTCTTGGGTGGTCAAGTGGCCTCCTTCTTTCCAAATAGCATCATGTGCATGTAGCACCAGAAAGGCATACATGGAGTCAGTGTAAATGGCTACTCTTTTCCCTTCTCCCAGCTCTAAAGCTTGAGTCAGGGCTATAAGCTCAGTTAATTGGGCTGAAGTACCTGGCAGCAAAGATTTAGACTTTATGGTCTCAAAATTGGAAACTACTGCATATGTGGCTCTTCTTTTTCCAAGACAAAGCTGCTTCCATCAGTGTACCAAATTTCCTCAGGATTGGTAAGAGGATCTTCTGAAAATCCCTCTCAGTGTTTTGTCCAATGGGCCAAAGTTTCTATGGAAGAGTGAAAGGGGAGAGAATGTTGGGTTGGGTTAAGAACCTCACAAGGGGATGTAGTCAGGCCTGGATTTTCCATCAGCACTACTTGATATCTGAGAATCCTTTGATCAGACATCCATAAATGGCCTCTCCCATTCAGGAGTTGTTTCACTTGATGGCTAGTAAAAATAGTTAATTTTCCCCCAAGACAGAGTTTTAAAGCATCTTCTATCAGGACTGCAATAGCTGCAAGACTTCAAAGGCAGGAAAGATCTCTTCCCAATAAGGGAGTTGGACACTCAGAAACTGGTGGGAAAATATTTGTCCATTCCAGCAACAAAGAAGTGCTCAAGTGAATCTTTTAATAATTATTTTTCCTGTAGCACTCAAAATGATACAGGTTTGGGGGGGAGAAGGCTCTGGAGCAGGAGATCAAGACAGAGTAGGTAGCCCCTGTGCCAACCAAGAAATTCTTGGAACTACCTGCCACATCCATCTAGTTGCACCCTTGGCTCCAGTCCAGTGATGGTTATCTGTGACAGGTGGGCTGGCTGAGTGGACCACTTCAGTCCTGTTGAATTATCTTGAGGGAAGGCTTGGCACTTGGCCTTGAGGCTCTTGGATCCCAAGGGCAGAGTGCTGCCCAATGTCCCAATTGATGGCATTTGTAGCAAGCCCTTTTAGGAGGCTTGTCATGGTTTAGACATTATTTGGCCCAATGTCCTGCCTGTCTACAGATTAAGCATTTGCTTTATGCTTTGTCCTTTAAAAACTTGGGGTTTGTCATAGGGCTTTCTTGAAGGGCAGCCAGCATCCGGGTATGCCTTGTCTGTTTCCTTCTCTCCCCTTCCTGGGCCTTGGCTTCCCTCTCCTGTTCTCTGTTATAGAAGGTATTGGTGGCTATCTGGACCATCTCATCTAAAGAGGCCTCAGGGTCCTGCTGCTGTATCTGTTGTAACTTTATCCTGATGTTTGATGCACACTGGGACAGGAATTTGTCCTTTAAAATCATCCATTCTTTGTAAGAGTCTAAGTCCAGATTGGTAAACTTTTGGAGGGTCTTTAAGACTTTTCAGAAAAGCCATGGGGGTTCTCATTGGATTCCTGTTATTGCTGAGACTGGGCACAGTCCCACAACTAATAAGTTTCCTTCTATTTTCATGGGTGGACTTCCTTAGGGGTGAGTCTTTCTGAAGCTTATCCTACCCAGTACTGTCGAAACCTGAGAGCCAGGAATCCCTGGGTCAGGGTGCGGATCCCCAGGCAGGCTGAGGCATGACAGCCTACTGGAGATGGAACCCCTGAGCTGGTCGAGGCAGGTTGGCTGCCTAAGAATTGGGTCCTTGGGTGGTCCCTGGGCAGGTCAAAGAATGTTGACGACCTGGGATGCCTGGAGTGGTGGATCCCCAAACAGGTTGAAGTGTGACAACCTTTCCAAGACTAGATCCCTAGGCAGGTCAAGGGAGGTCGACTTCCTAGGACTCCCAGACTGGATTTGGGCATCCCCAAGGTCTCCAGCATGACGAATGCTGTGTATGATTAAGAGGTTGTAACAGTGACAGACTGTATTGTTTTGGGCTCCAAAATCACTGCAGATGGTGACTGAAGCCATGAAATTAAAAGACGCTTGTTCCTTGGAAGAAAAGTTATGACCAACCTAAACAGCATATTAAAAAGCAGAGACATTACCTTGCCAACAAAGGTCTGTCTAGTCAAGGCTATGGGTTTTCTTGTAGTCATGTATGGATGTGAGAGTTGGACTATAAAGAAAGCTGAGTGCCAAAGAACTGATGCTTTTGAGGTGTGGTGTTGGAAAAGATCCTTGAGAGTTCCTTGGACAGCAAGGAGATCCAACCAGTCCATCCTAAAGGAAACCAGTCTTGAATATTCATTGGAAGGAATGATGATGAAGCTGAAACTCCAATACTTTGGCCACTAAATGAGAAGAACTGACTCATTTGAAAAGACCCTGATGCTGAGAAAGATTCAAGGTGGGAAGAAAAGGGAATGACAGAGGATGAGATCGTTGGATGGCATCACTGACTCAATGGGCATGAATTTGAGTAAGCTCTGGCAGTTGGTGATGGACAGGGAGGCCTGGCATGCTGCAGTCCATAGGGTTGCAAAGAGTCAGATATGACTGAGTGACTGAACTGAACTGTATTTTAACTCATTGCTGGTTTTTCCACCGTGGATGGGAATAGATACCACAATGTAATCCAAGCCTGTGCTCTGAGACTGGGAACCTGGTGAAACAGCCATAAGCCTTATCTTCTTATTGCTCTGAGGGAATGTAAGTCATTGATTTCTTCCCTTAGTCCTCTATAAGAACAGTTTAGGGTGTTTCCAATGGTAAATATTTCACTGTCATAGACCCACTGTAGGTAATAACAAAAGTAATGACAAAGGAGTGGGTTATCTGGTCTTGTTAGGGTCATTTAATAATAGAGGTGTTTTAATAATAGGCTGGGTGGAGTGATACTGCCTACAAGGGGGCAGGGTGCTGGTTGTAGGAGTTAGTAAGTGGCTTAAGAACAAATTGATAAGTGACAATAAACCAGATGTTCCATAAAAGTGGAGTGGAGATTTGATCCAGCGGTATGTTTGTAACTTTAGAAGTGTGGTAAAGGTTTGGGCCCAAACGGCCTGCAGAGCTAACTCCCAAAGTGGCAAACATTATCCCTGGAAGCCCAATTGCCCTTGAAGGGATGCCACCAGCAGATGAACTTCTAGCAGGCATTGTGTCCTTGTCACCTGCCTTAGCAGGTTCACTGAGAGATACTGTTGTTGCACGTTATAGGAAACATGGAAGATGAAGACCTGAATACCTAGAGGGATTGGATATCATACAGTATTTCCTTCCCAAAGGCCAGCTATTTTCTGGTTGTCCCTCCGTAAGATTGTAGAGGCAACATTGTGGGCCCAGACAGGGCTCAGGGGGAAAAGTGTGAAACAGGAGGGAAGGGGAGAGGGCACAACTTTTGAAAGAATGACATAGCCCAAGGGCATAACATAAACCAATTAAAATCAAATGGGTCCAAGATGACAAGTCAAATTCAACTAAACCTTGATCTCCAATCTGCAAGCTAAATGACACCCTAGAGGTTGCAGGACAGTTCCAGTTCAGTTCAGTTCACTTGCTCAGTCGTGTCTGACTCTTTGCAACCACATGGACTGCAGCACGCCAGGCCTCCGTGTCCATCACCAACTCCCAGAGCTTACTAAAACTCATGTTCATTGAGTCGGTGATGCCATCCAACAATCTCATCCTCTGCCATCCCCTTCTCTTCCCGCCTTCAATCTTTCCCAGCATCAGGGTCTTTTCAAATGAGTCAGTTATTCCCATCAGGTGGTCAAAGTATTGGAGCTTCGGCTTCAGCAGCAGTCCTTCCAATGAATATTCAGGACTGATTTACTTTAGGATGGACTGGTTGGATCTGGTTGCTGTCCAGGGGACTCTCAAGGATCTTCTCCAACACCACAGTTCAAAAGCATCAATTCTTTGGCGCTCAGCTTTCTTTATAGTCCAACTCTCACAACTGTATATGACTACAGGAAAAAACATAGCTGTAAATAGACAGACCCTTCTTGGCAAAGTAATGTCGCTGCTTTTGAATATGCTATCTAGGTTGGTCATAACTTTTCTTCCAAGGAGCAAGCGTCTTTTAATTTCCTGGCTGCAGTCATCATCTGCAGTGATTTTGGAGCCCTCCAAAATAAAGTTTGTCACTGTTTCCACTGTTTCCCCATCTATTTGCCATGAAATGATGGGACTGGATGCCATGATCTTAGTTTTCTGAATGTTGAGTTTTAACCCAGCTTTTTCACTCTCCTCTTTCAGTTTCATCAAGAGGCTCTTAAGTTCTTCACTTTCTGCCATAAGGGTGGTGTCATCTGCATATCTGATGTTATTGATATTTCTCCCGGAAATCTTGATCGCAACTTGTGCTTCATCCAGCCCAGCGTTTCTCATGATGTACTCTGCATATAAGTTAAATAAGCAGGGTGACAATATACAGCCTTGACATACTCCTTTCCCAATTTGCAACCAGTCTGTTGTTCCATGTCCACGTCTAACAGTTGCTTCTTGACCTGCATACAGATTTCTCAGGAGGCAGGTCAATTGGTCTGGTATTCCCATCTCTTTCAGAATTTTCCACAGTTTGTTGTGATCCACACAAAGGCTTTGGCATAGTCAATAAAGCAGAAATAGATGTTTTTCTGGAACTCTCTTGCTTTTTCCATGATCCAGCAGATGCTGGCAATTTGATCTCTGGTTCCTGTGCCTTTTCTAAAACCAGCTTGAACATCAGGAAGTTCATGGTTCACATATTGCTGAAGCCTGGCTTGGAGAATTTTGAGCATTACTTTACTAGCGTGTGAGATGAGTACAATTGTGCAGTAGTTTGAGCATTCTTTGGCATTGCCCTTCTTTGGGATTGGAAGAAAAACTGACCTTTTCCAGTCCTGTGGCCACTACTGAGTTTTCCAAATTTGCTGGCATATTGAGTGCAGCACTTTCACAGCATCATCTTTCAGCATTTGAAATAGCTCAACTGGAATTCCATCACCACCACTAGCTTTGTTCTTAGTGATGCTTCCTAAGGCCCACTTGACTTCACATTCCAGGATGTCTGGCTCTAGGTGAGTGATCACACCATCGTGATTATCTGGGTTGTGATGATCTTTTTTGTACAGTCCTTCTGTGTATTCTTGCCACCTCTTCTTAATATCTTCTGCTTCTGTTAGGTCCATACCATTTCCGTCCTTTATTGTGCCTATCTTTGCATGGGCAAATGACAGTTCCAAGGCACTGTCAAAAGAGGGAGGTGTGAGTGGTTCCCCAATGGTTGGGATGATCCTCCCACTCCTTAGCATATGAAATCACCCAGCTAGCAAAAGCTAACCACACCACATTCCATGGCTGTTGCACTCTCTTCTGTAATGGCCCACACCCTGTGGATTGTGCTTCTCTCTGAATTGGAACAAATCCACTTCCTACCTATTGCTGTGTCTCTAACTGAATTTTTTGCAATGAGACATCAGAGCCTGAGCTTCATTAGGTCCTGAAGCCAGGCACCATGGGTTTTGGCTTGGCTCAAGTCCTAGGAGAGAGGAGCTGAAGGAGAGGAGGAAAAATCAGTGGAAAAAATGTTGAGGAATCCCCCTCATAACCTGCTGGAAAATCTGCTAAATACCTGACCTGTGCTCCCAGTTTTCATTGGCCTGATCCTTGGCACAAAGAAGATTAAGGACAGGAGAACTCCAACCCACTCAGGCAATAGCTATTGGAGCCCAAGAGATTTCAGAGCCTTTGTGACACACTGGGGAGTAGCCCATGCCAGAGTCCCTCAGTTGCACCCACTGCCACTCACCTGTTCACAGGGGATTTCAGAAAACAAGAAGCAAGAGATTATAAAGGAATTAAGATTTTGTTAGGCATATGTCCTTCCAGCCATAGGAGTAAGGACCTCCTACCTTAACCGAAGGTCTTCTGAAATCTGAGACTGAGCCATGTGAGCTTTCTGCTGAGTTTGTTTTTCACTGTCTCAGTTTCTAGTACACTGGGCTTCTTGTTACTTCCCCTGCACTCGGTTTTCTTTACCTTCAGGTTCCACAGCACTGAAAGCCCAGAGATTTCACTGAGTTTGGCTCCTGTTGTGCTTGGCCTCCTCCTTTCAGGGGCTGAGCCAAGGTTGTTTCAGCCAGGTTAAATCCAAGAACAGCACCATAGATGTCGGGGGAGTGTGTGATTTCCTCAGTTCTGTCTCATCACAACAAAAAATTTGAAGCAATGGACCAGCGTTACACCCCTCAGATGGACCAGTGTTACAGCTCCATGTTCCAGCTCAGTTTTATTAGAAAGTAAAGGAAAATACATCCTTGAGGCATGAGGGCAAGCTGACCCAAAAGACCCAAAGAGAAGAGAGTCCCCAATCCTTCTAGGCTTCCTCCTTTTATACATTTGTCTCCTCTCCCCTGAGCCTGCCCTATGTAAATTGGGCTAGACAGGAGGGCTGTTTGTTTTACTTGAGGTCCTCACTCTGGTTCTCAGACCTTCCTTTGTTCTATTTTTGCCTGCTTTTCCCTTCTTTGTCTTTTAACCACCACCATTTTGGACTCCTTTTTCCTATTCTATCTACCTAACATTTTTAACCTATACAATTGTGTGTATATAAGCACTGTGGGGAAAAGAAAAAATTCATGACACTATGAGTGAGTCTTTGGTAAATTGTAAAATGGCTATAAACAAATGCATTCATGCCCTTATAATGTACCATTGCATGTCTTTTCGTCAAGAAGTGGATCCTAATTTTCACCAAAGTGGATCATATGCTTTGCTTTGGCAAAAGGCCTTTAACAAATATGGTGCAAGGAGAGGCTTGAGAAACACTTTCTCAGTAAGACTTTCTCTTCCCTCCTATGTTCACTGTATCATTATTTACAATAGCTGAGAAATGGAAACAACCTAAATGCCCATAGGGCTTCCCTGGTGGCTTAGGCAGTAAAGCTTCTGCCTGCAATGCAGGAGACCTGGGTTCAATCCCTGGGTCAGAAAGATCCCCTGGAGAAGGTAGTGGCAACCCACTCCTGTACTCTTGCCTGGAAAATCTCATGAACAGAGGAACCTGGTAGGCTACAGTCCATGGGGTCGCAGAGAGTCACACATGACTGGGTGATTTTACTTTCACTTCCAAGTGCCTATCAAAAGATGAATGGACAAAGGAAAATAAATATGATGGAATACTGTTTATCCATAATAAAGGAGAAAATCTAAGCCAAAGCCCCAGTTGGTAGCAGAGACAGTGGCTGATCACACAGATGTGACTGAGCCCAGCTGAAACCAGCAGAAGAAACACACATCTAAGCCCAGGTCCAAATAATTACTCATAGAATCATGAGTTAAGTAACAGATTTCTCCTAAACCACTAAGTTTTGTTATGCACTGAAAGCTAGCTGAAGTAGAGCATGTTGAGTGGGTTGAGTTGTAGTTGTTCAGTCATGTTCAAATCTTTGTGACCCCATGGACTGTAGCCCACCAGGCTCCTCTGTCCATGGAATTCTCCAGGCAAGAATATTGGAATGGGTAGCTATTCCCTTCCGGGAGACCTTCCTGATCCAGGGATCAAATGTGGGTCTCCTACACTGCAGGCAGATTCTTTACCATCTGAGCCACCAGGGAAGCCCAGGGAAGTCCCAGTAGAGCATGTTCAGTTCAGTTCAGTCACTCAGTTGTGTGCGACTCTTTGTGACCCCATGAACTGCAGCACACCAGGCGTCCCTGTCCATCACCAACTCCCAGAGTTTACCCAAACTCATATCCGTTGAGTTGGTGATGCCATCCAACCATCTCATCCTCTGTTGTCCCCTTCCCCTCCCGCCTTCAATCTTTCCCAGCACCTTTTCCAATAAGCCAGCTCTTCACATCAGGTGGCCAACGTATTGGAGTTTCAGCTTCAGCATCAGTCCTTCCGATGAATATTCAAGACTGATTTCCTTTAGGGGCATGTTGAAAGTGAAAGTAAAGTCACTCAGGCATGTCCGACTCTGCGACTCCGTGGACTGTAGCCTATCAGGCTCCTCCGTCCATGGGATTTTCCAGGCAAGAGTGCTGGAGTGGATTGCCATTTCCTTCTCCAGGGGATCTCCCCAACCCAGGAATCAAACCCTGGTCTTCCTCATTGCAGGCAGACGCTTTACCGTCTGAGTCACCAGGGAAGCTTGTTAGGGGGACTTAATTTAACCTGTAGAATCCTGGGGGCTTTTCTGAGGAAAGTGTCTAAAGAATGAATATAAGAGAGTCAACCAAAGAATGGAGGGGGAATATATTCAGACAGAGATAAAAGCATGTGTGAAATGAGAAAGAACTTGATATACTTAATAAACTAGAAGGATGAAAATTTTCTTTATTCCGATTTTACATTGTTCCAGAATCCCAATGCTTTCTTCACCATGTTCCCCTATATACAACCTCAGACATAAGTTTTAATAATTAGGTTTCTATCTCATTTTCTGTTTGTCCAGCAGACAAAAACTCCAGATTCACTACCACTGGGTTGCTCTTATTTTTATCATGCTCTTTCCAAAGGATTGCAATGTTCCTCTGACCTTGAGTTTGCTGGTTAGGTTCCTGCTACTTGTTGATAACATTTCTGATGCACATTTCTTTTTTTTTTTTTTTCTAATTTTATTTTATTTTTAAACTTTACATAATTGTATTAGTTTTGCCAAATATCAAAATGAATCCGCCACAGGTATACATGTGTTCCCCATCCCGAACCCTCCTCCCTCCTCCCTCCCCATACCATCCCTCTGGGCCGTCCAGTGCACCAGCCCCAAGCATCCAGCATCGTGATGCACATTTCTTAACATGGCTTGGAGAACTGACATTCCTAGATTCCCTTCTCTACAATTTCTCATACCACCACACTGTAGAAGTCTGTGTGGAAAAGGTCATTGTGAAAGATGGTCATTCAGATAAGTAGTTTGATAGATGATCAGATGATCAATGATAAATAAATGATTAATAGAGAGATAGATGTTAGGTAGGTACATGGATAGATATGGACAATTAGATGAAAAAGAAAGTTAAAACATCTATAATGTAATCCCATTTTTATAAAAAACAAAATAATACTATAGGCAACCCATGTACTTACAGACATGCACACATATGTACATCAAACATAATGGAGGTTGCTTCTTCTTATATAGTCCCAGAATTATAATTCTTCTTGTTTTCTATACTTCTGTATTGTTTGAATACATTGATTTAAATTTTCTATGTAAGACTTACTCAGGATATGTGTGTGAGTGTGTGTGTGTGTATTTTAGTTAAATTAGCTGCTGAGATATAACCAAAAAGGTACATTTTCCTTGGCCAGTTAATTAAAATTCATGTCAGGCACTTATATTTATGGCTAAGAGTAGCAGAGTTGACAGGGCTTGAAGATGCCAATTTATGTGAGTCAATGTCAAGAGAGATGAACTAGTTAAAATCTGAGTGTGGTATTTACACAATTTGCAGCATACCATCCATGAAACCTTAATAGTCTCACTGGGTTATAAGTGTTTTATTATAAAAATCTATGCCTACAAATGAATTCTTTCTGTTTTGCTAAAACAAAAGTAGATAAAGACTAATTCAAATATGCTTTTTTTAGTTAAATGTTGCTATGATTGAATTTTTGTCCGTGTAAAGAGGGAGCAGGTAACATAGGAATATGACTGAATATTTTGCTTTTATTAATGGAGCCAAAGTCAAAAAAATATAAAAAGCAAGAATCATAGTTTTCAGCATCTCTCTCCCTTATATGCAGACATGTAAGAAATATGCTTAACAAATGCTCACACATCTGATCACATTGCAATCACCTTGTGAGGCTGTAAAGCACGTGTTATTATCCTCCTTGTTTTTATAGCTGTAGAATCCAAGGCTCAGCATTAAAGGACTTATCTAGGGTTACACACTGGGTCAGTTGACTGTTTTTGCAAAATCAATAAAATAATTCTTTGGGTAAGTTTAAATTATTCCTCCAGGGACAATTTCAACTGGAGACGTATTTCTTTTCATGAATAGTTTCTTTACAAGACAGGTTAGTAGACGGGACAGTTTTATTACAAAGTATTGGTCAAACTAAATTTGATTTTCTAGATGACTAAGTAGCCGTTTATTGTAGGTAAAGATTTTAGATAATATGAAAAGGTCAGGTAAGAGCTGAAATATGTAAATTTTGTGTTACCATTCATTTTATGTCAACTATTTCTTCATTATGTGTGGAGAATTTGGAGTTGATTTCTCTCATAACACTCAGGCAGTATGAGAGTGTTTCATTTTATATTGATGAAATCAATAGAAATTCAGGCTTTCTTTACAGGATAACCATCTTCAAACATCTAAATTGTTTTACAGATTTTTATTACTCATACTTTTCAACAACCTTGTGAATATGTGAACAATATTAACTTAAAATGTAAACAGGGAAGAAATATCTTAGGCATAACAAGTTAAATGATTCCTCATATATATAGATTTTTATATTCTTCACAGCTTCATGAATTATTAGTTTAAAATGATACTGTTGACTTTCTTTGTGTCCTCTGTTTATTATTGAATATTTTATGTGAATTTAATACTGATTACAATTCTGGAAAAAATGCAGGGATAAAAATTTTATATCAGATCATAGCATAAATTCATTCTATCAGGTATTTCTATTTTTTAACAAAAATTCTGCATGTGTAATATAATTAAAATATTTTGTTCATCTCTGAGGATTAAGTTTTTATCTAATTCATTTTATTTAATTTAGAAGTAATGCTCATTTGTATGACTTTTCATAAATATCTCACTTGTATGAATAGTTTAGGAGTTGAAATAAATACTAAAGAGTTAAAATTTTCCACCAAATCAGGGCTATCTAGATCTGGTTGTTACTTAAGAAACTCACTTATTTTCACTGGGTCTTCTCTTTCTATCAACCCTTATTAGTAGGCATCACTACTAATTGCAAAATATAACTTTAGGGGAAATAAGTTGACATGTTCCAAATCTAATAAAACCTCTGCTATGCAGCTGACTTAAGAAATAGTGCAAATAATAAGTTTTTTCTATGTACCATTATGTATAATAAATTAGGAGAAACATTCAACAAATAAGATTGATATTTTTCTTTTTAGGCATCTTGATCAAATAACAAATCTCTTGATAAACTTTGATGAGTCTGAGAAACAGATATTTTGGGCAACTGACTTCCAAATACATGTTTTTACAATTTGATGTTCAAGGAAGGGATATTACTGGGGAGAGCAATTGTTACGAAAGAGAGCAAATAAGAAAAGGAGATGAGAGGAGAAGGGAAGAAGGAAACAACTGACAATAATAGTGTCCATGTGCTTCTCTACTATCTGTAGGAGCATAGAATGGTGTTATGACATTGCAGGGTGAAGAGTGACCTTGAGAAGCCTGAGGAAATAGACTCTCTCTTGAAGTGAGAGTGTCATCCCCAATGCCTGCAAAGAACTCAGAGGCAGGGCTCTAACACTGCATCAGAGTGATGGTGGAGGCTTGGCCAACAGGGTGAACCCTGGGCAGTGTTGGCAGAGGGCATCAGAAGAAGGGTTGGGCAAAATGCCTCCCTCAAATGGCTTAGAGGAAGCTGATTTCAAGAAGGCTGAGACAGAAAGGCATGTTGTTGTTGTTCGGTTGCTAAGTTGCATCCAACTCTGTACAACCCCATGGACTGAAAACAAGCTAGGCCTCATCCCTCATAATCTCCCAGAATTTGCTCAAGTTCATGTCCATTGAATTGGTCATGCTATCCAACCATCTCATCAAAGGCACATATTGTCTTTCATTCAGCAAATATTTGTTGAGTATCACTCATCAGGGATTGTACTTGTTTCTGAACCCAAACAAGTTGGGTTCTTGTTTAAGACTGTTGAGACTGACCCTGGAGAATCCAAAACATAGCTATAGACACCTTTTTTGGCTAGGTCTATTCAAATTCTATGTGTGGTAGCATTATAAAAACCAGCAAAATGATTCCCTGATTTTAAGGTTAGCTCATTTATTCCTAAGAATGTTGTGTAAGTTGTGTGTGATCCTTTACTTACAATTGAACTGATGACCCAACTTTCCCCAAGAGATTGTCAGGATGAATTCCTTCATGCCTTACATTTCTAATTACCTCACTTAAATAAAAAACCCTAATGTGAGGATTCCTCTTCCCAGTTCCATACCACTTGGAATAATTTGCCTTACTTAATTTCAATCCCCTGCTCCTTTCCTGAGTTTTCTTTCTGATGGCTAATGATCATTAACAACAGCAAAGACTTCTATATCCTTAACTGTATCTCTGTATTTCCACCCCAAACAAAATCTGCTCTGCCTTGATGACTCCCTCTCAAATGAAAAGCCTTCACATGTTCCTTGTCTTTCACAGTCTGTGTGCCTTTATCCTGGCATTAGGATACAAATCCTCCTTGCCCTCTGTTGCTTCCTTCAGTTAATTTCTTCTCCAAAGCCCAGGGCTTTAGACAGCCATTTCTTTCAACTTTCCCATCAACTTCTTTCCCCTTGTTCATTGCCAGCTTTCCCACTACTATAATCAACATTCTTGGCAACTTCACCACTCACATGGACGATCCTTTCAAAGCCTTCATCTCTCAGTCCTTTCATCTTTTCTCCTCCATATCATGTCGTCCACACTCTCACAGATACAGTAATTGCATCAAATGTAAAACTTCCAAATATCCTTCCTTTTTGCCACTTCCTAGTCTTCTAGCTTATGTCCCTTAGCATTTCTTCCACTTCACAGACAGCTCTAATATATTACCTATCACTTTCTTATGCTCACTAAGTTTGTCTTCATGTTCCCTTTTATAACTGTAAAATCTATTGTTTACTTAAATGTCCTCACAAACCCTCTACTTGTTTGAATATGAATGGTAAAACCCTAGCTAATGCTAAAGATAATTTTCTATTACCTTTGTACCTGAGTTTAAGATGATGAATATTTCTAAAGAACACACACGCTCACTGACTACCTCACATTAAATTTATGTTTCAACATATGAATTCTGGGGAGGCACACAAACATTCAGTTCATAATAAACACCGACCTTCCAACCTGAGACGCAGACTGGGACACATGGACCAGAGTCATTGCAACAGATTCACACACCTGCAGCCTGGAGCAGAGTTGGCTGACTAACCTGAAGATCTGAAATGTAAAGTAGAACTACTTTAGCTAAACTAAAGACATACGAACCAAAAATAAATGCTTCTTGTTTTGTACCCTGAGCCCTCTAGCTTTCTGAGATTCTCTGTGTTCAGCTATATCCATACAGCAAGTTCACCTCTGAACACTACATCAGTATGGTCTCAGGTGACCAGAACTCATGTACTCAAGAGTCTTATGCTTTCAGGATTGAAATCTAGATGCTATTTTTGAGTATTTTCACCTTCACTCCGCATCCAAAGGGTCACATACTCCTGCTTATTCTTTTGCACTTCTTAAAATCACAATGTCAAATTGTAAAGATTACCTCAGCATTTTCACTCAGTTTTCCCTTGTATCCTGTGACTTTGTTTTCTTTAGCCACCTGCCCACATTTTGTTCTCTCAAAGTAACTCAAATTCATGCCCTGTATGTTAGATTGCAGCTTTTACTCAGTTTTCTTCCTATCCTCAAATCATTTAAACATCAATTTCTTCTCCTTAAATCATTAAAGCTCAGCTCTTTCAAAACAAAGCCATGTTAATCTAATTATTTCTGTATCTCAGGGAGTAAATTAATAGATATTTTGTTTATGGTGCTATGTGCAGGGTTTTAGGCTAGCTTTTTCGGGAGTACCAAAATATATGAGACACAGTCCACAACCTCATTTACGCTTAGGTTTCAGAGACAAATCGCAGTTAAAAACCACAGAACAGGATACTGTAAGATAGGCACCTCATGGGATGGCTAAGTGGTCCTACCATTGTGCCATAGCTGGTCTGTATATATTATGTTTCAGCCACTTTTAAAATTCATCTTTCCAGTAATGTTGATGTTGAGTATGTACTAGAGGGGAGAAAATCATTTAAATTTAGAATGCTGTCCACTTAAAACTATATGAAATTTTGTCAAAAATGGAAGTCAGAAAATGCTGAAATATAAAGGTATATATATTAGCTTCATGCTATGAAACACAAAGTTAAAAAAATAAAAATTTTCTCTTTACTCACATGCAGATAACTAATATTTGCAGGACCTTGAAGTTTTAATATAGAGTCTCTATTTAGTAAAATGGGAATAATAAAATTCAGTATCTGCATTGGCAGGGCTTTAAAATCAATTTAATCTTTATAAAGTAATTTAATAAAAATATTAATCCATTAGAGCTGTAAAGAATTACTGGTTACATGTTTTTATCATGGATTCTTATTAAAAAACAAAATAATCATTTTGTTTTCTTTAAAAACAAAATAGTCACTCTTTTAGTGAGCCAAAAAATAGTTATTTCACATATGAATACTGACTTCTATGGTGAGTATGCAAAATTCCATATTATAGCCATCGTTCATTTTTTTCTTATTGTTTTACACAGTCATTTAACTTAATCCAATATTTGTGTGTATAACTAAGAGGCCCAATGAGCCAGAACAGATTTTAAGACCTTGTTGCCCCTTTAACTGAGAAGTCAGTTTGACACTATTTCCTTAAGGAAATAATCAACAGATTTGCATAACAACAGACGGCATCAAGTTTTACTGCTGGTCCCTGAATTACAATATTAAATTTTGTGTTAAAAAAGGTATTAGGCACACAGTCTTCTGGAATAACCATAATCATTACATCATATTGCTTTCAATTTGAATTAGCATATAAATGAACAAAGATGGCCAACCATGTAGCCAAGATGAAATTTGCCTTCTTCAGTATTTAGTTGCCTTGGAAGCAGATTGTATAAAATGTAAACTGGTGTGCTTAGATGCTGATATTTGTTTGTTTGGAAATTTAGAATTCTCAAGTTAGTGTTAGGATAGCAGAGACACACGGAGCAATTATCTAAGTTTTCCCAATAGATTTTTGAAAACATGTTCAAAAATGTCAGAGAACTAAGCAAGTAGAAACAATGGGCATTCTGAGTTCAGTGGACAAATGCACAGGGATATGAAACAAAATGATACATTATAGTAACTGTAGCCTTAGCACTGTAGCTGGCTCACCACCAGCTATAGTCATGTGAAGAAAAAGCCCTGGCAAAATATAGAGCAAGAATTGGTGGGATGGTCTATGGATAATGGAAATCATTGCAAGTATTCAGTCATGCAAACATAGGATCCTATCTGAATTATCAGGCGGCTGAGATCAGTAGCAATGTGCAGACACAGGACAGAATCAGAGGGATAAGCAGTACTTGAAAGTCAGAGCAATAGTCTCAGTGAGAGATGATGCAAGTTTGAACCAAAACTTGAATGTTGGAGATGGAGGAGGAATATCTTTACCTATACGAAACATAGTGTGATTAGAATCTTTTGGACTTGGAAATGGATGAAATGTGGCAGTAGAATGAGAAAGAAAATAAATTCAAGACAATTACTCAAATTCAGAATGAAATTGGATGAAACAGGATGAACCTTTGCTAGTAACTGAGCTAAGGAGAAGAACAGAGAAGCCAGTTAGTCTGAAGTAGGTTCTTTCTGATCTGCTGAGGGAACATCCAGATGGCAACACCCAGTGAGTAGTTCTCATAGGGATGGTCTACTCCAGGCCTGAAGTCATTGACTTGGGCATCAGCACACAGTGATTCAATTCTTATGTGGTTGCCATCATCTAAGATTGTGCAAAGTGAGAGTAAAATAGACCAAGAACAGAATCCTTAGACCCACCAACATTTAAGAAGGACCTGGAAAAAATGAATTCACAGAGGTGACTCAGAAGGAATCATTCAGTTCAGTTCAGTCTCTCAGTCGTGTCCGACTCTTTGCGACCCCATGAATTGCAGCACGCCAGGCCTCCCTGTCCATCATCAACTCCAGGAGTTCACCCAAACCCACGTCCGTCGAGTCAGTGATGCCATCCAGCCATCTCATCCTCTGTCATCCCCTTCTCCTCCTGCCCCCAATCCCTCCCAGCATCAGAGTCTTTTCCAATGAGTCAACTTTTCCATGAGGTGGCCAAAGTACTGGAGTTTCAGCTTTAGCATCAGTCTTTCCAATGAACACCTAGGACTGATCTCCTTTAGGATGGACTGGTTGGATCTCCTTGCAGTCCAAAGGACTCTCAAGAGTCTTCTCCAACACCACAGTTCAAAAGCATCAATTCTTCGGTGCTCAGCCTTCTTCACAGTCCAACTCTCACATCCATACATGACCACTGGAAAAACCATAGCCTTGACTAGATGGACCTTTGTTGGCAAAGTAATGTCTCTGCTTTTGAATATGCTTTCTAGGTTGGTCATAACTTTCCTTCCAAGGAGTAAGCATCTTTTAATTTCATGGCTGCAATCACCATCTGCAGTGATTTTGGAGCCCAAAAAATAAAGTCTGACACTGTTTCCACTGTTTCCCCATCTATTTCCCATGAAGTGATGGGAATCATTAGAGAATCGTAATCAGAAGGAGGATGGGGGGAGATTCCTAAAATCTAACTCAAAAGATGAGGGAGAGGTTCAGAGGAAGGAATGGATGTTAATGTCAAAGATCACTAGATAAGGGCTTCCCAGGTGGTGCTAGTGGTAAGGAACCCACCCACAAAGGCAGGATACATAAGAGACACGGGTTTGATCCTTGTGTTGGGATGATCCCCTGGAGAAGGGCATGGCAACCCTCTCCAGTATTCTTGCCTGGAAAATCCCATGGACAGAGAAGCCTGGCGGTCTTTGGTTCATAGGGTCACAAAGAGTTTGGACACAACTGAAGTGACTTACTGCACACACACATGCACACACACAACATAAAGACAGAAATAATCCAATGGATTAATTAACTAAGAAGTAACTGATACATTTTATCAGAGATGTTTTAATGAATACTCAGATATGGGAAACTGATTTCAGGGCCTCACAGCATAAGCAGAAAGACAGGAAAAAGACTGAGTGTAGTTTGTGTTGACCTGACTATGTGCTGTGCTTAGCCTCTCAATTGTGTCTGACTCTTTGCTATCACATGGACTGCAGCCCACCAGGCTTTGTCCTTGGGAGTTGACCTGACTATAAAAGAAGATAAAATAGTTTCTTTAAAAGTAATATGGAATTGAGGGATTTTAAAAGTTTCTTCTGTTCATTTGGGAGTAAACTGGAATGTGCTTTTTTAAGTCAAAAGAAACAAGGAGGGGAAGAAAAGTTAAAATTTGATGGTACAGGATAAGAAATATTAAGAGAGAAAATCTCTTGAAACGGTAAGAGATGATTAATAAGTCAAATCTATTTTGAAGTTTTTATTTATTTTTTTATTTTTTGTTTGTTTTTACTTTACAATATTGTATTGGTTTTGCCATACATCAACATGCATCTGCCACGGGTGTACACGTGTTCCCAATCCTGAACCCCCCTCCCACCTCCCTCCCCATACCATCCCTCTGGGTCAACCCAATGCACCAGCCCCAAGCCTCCTGTATCCTGCACTGAACCTGGACTGGTGATTCATTTCTTATATGATATTATACATGTTTTAATGCCATTCTCCCAAATCATCCCCCCCGCTCTCCCACAGAGTCCAAAAGACTGTTCTACACATCTGTGAAGTAAGCCAGAAAGAAAAACACCAACACAATATACTAACACACACACACACACATATATATATATATATATATATATATATAATTTATAAAGATGGTAATGACAGCCCTGTATGCGAGACAGCAAAAAATTTGATGGTACAGGATAAGAAATATTAAGAGAGAAAATCTCTTGAAACAGTGAGAGATGATTAATAAGTCAAATCTATTTCAAAGATTTTAAACTCCTGTAAGCACATAAAAGTTCAAGTAACCAGGATATTTTTGTTTAAAAAAAAAAAAGAGTAAGTTCTCATCTTTAGACTTTCAATTTCCCAATATCAACCCGTGACTATAGCTGAAACCATCCCAGAGCCACCCTTCTCCATGTACTGCTAACAGTTTGGTGTATGGGTGCTGTTAGGATGCTGGTTAAGTCACTTAAGTCGTGTCTGACTCTGTGCAACCCCATGGACTGTAGTCTGCCAGGATCCTCTGTCCATGGGATTCTCCAGGCAAGGATACTATAGTGGACTGCCATTTCCTTATTTATCTGGTATGCTTTGAGAACACACTTATACACATGTGTGTATATGCATATATACATTGCACTTTTATAAACAATGAAATATACACATATTGTTCTGGAATTTATGTTAAAAATATCATTGTTATTTTTCCAGGTGAATGAACCTATGTATCACATTCTTACTAAGGGCTGCTTTCTTATGACTCTTTATCATTGTGAGTGAAAGTGGCTCACTTGTGTCCACCTCTTTGTGAACCCATGGACTACACAGTCCATGGAATTCTCCAGGCCAGAATACTGGAGTGGGTAGCCTTCCCTTCTCCAGGAGATCTTCCCAATCCAAGGATCAAACCCAGGTCTCCCACATTGTAGGCGGATTCTTTACCAGCTCAGCTACAAGGGAAGCCCAAGAATACTGGAGTGGGAAGCCTATCCCTTCTCCAGCAGATCTTCCTGACCCAGGAATCAAACTGGGGTCTCCTGCATTGCAGGTGGGTTCTTTACCAACTGAGCTATGAAGGAAGCCCATGACTATTTATTATAGTATGGATGTATTTTATAGATCACCCCCACAATAATGAATGCTTAGCTTGTTTTCAGCTTTTGATATTGAAAGTTGTACTTTAAAAATAGTCTTTTATCTAAAAAAGAAAGAAAGATCGAATACAGATAAAGGTGTTGTTTTATCCCTGCTTTATTGAGATGTCATTGACAAATACATTTGTGGACATATTATTTTATTAATTTTATTATAGGGTATCTTAGTTTTCCCCCTTATGTTGCTCTGTATTACAGGGTAGAAGAGCACCCTCTCTTGGTTCTGGAATTTTCCCCCATTGAGTCTTTGTTTTTCAGTCACTAAGTCATGTCCAGCTCTTTGTGACCCATGGACTGTACTATACCAGGCTTCCCTGTTCTTCACTATCTCCTGTAATTTGTTCAAATTCACACTCATTGAGTTGGTGATGCTATCTAACCATCTCATCCTCTGCTGCCTCCTTTTCCTTTGGCCTTCAATCTTCCCCAGCATCGAGATCTTTTCCAGTGATTAGGCTTTTCACATCAGGTGGCCAAAGTATTGGAGCTTCAGCTTTAGCATCAGTCCTTCTAATGAGTATCCAGGGTTGATTTCCTTTAGGATTGACTAGTTTGATTTCCTTGCAGTTCAAGGGACTCTCAAGAGTCTTCAGCACCACAGTTCAAAAGCATCAATTCTTTGGCACTCAGCCATCCTTATGGTTCAACTATGCAGGTGGTGCTAGTGGTAAAGAACCTGCCTGCCAATGCAAGAGACATAAGAGATACAATTTCAATCCCTGGGTTGGGAAGATCTCCTGGAGGAGGACATGGCAAGCCACTCCAGTATTCTTGCCTGGAGAGTACCATGGACAGAGGAGCCTGGCAGGCTATGGTCCATAAGATCACAAAGAGTCAGACACAACTGAAGTAACTTTGAATGCACACACTGGAGAAGCTATAGCTTTGACACTATGCACTTTTGTCGGCAAAGTGATGCCTCTGTTTCTTAATTCACTGTCTAGTTTTGTCATAGCTTTCTTTCAAGAAGCAAGTGTCTTTTAATTTCATGGCTGAAGTCAAAGTCTGCAGTGATTTTGGAGTCCAAGAAAATAAATTCTGTCACTCTTTCTACTTTTTCCCTTTGAGCCTAGGTACAGGAAAAGACACATGTCATTTCAATATCCAGCCTTTGTTTATGAACCTCATAAAAGGCCTAGGCAAGGGTTGCAGTCTTCTTCCCAAAGTGTCTCTTTTCAAATTTGCAAGGCTTTTCTGAGCCAGGATATAACCTGTCCATCTGCCAATGTGTGGGTTTTGGAGAACATTTCTTTCTTTAGTCTGTGCCCTGGCTCTGCCCACATATATTTATTCACCTGCCTACTCCTTTTCCTCCAGGGGAGAGTTTTCAGTAATGATTCCTCTAGTCTTTGATCAGTTTTGCTTTTCTAACACACAGTTTCATATACTTTTTCACAAAGTGGTCTCACTAGTGTCATGACATTTGGAGAGCCCACATAGGAGAAATCAAGCTGTTTCTACTGTTTTTATTTTCCATTTAGTTGATCTGATGTTTAAACAATCAGCCAAATTCTGTTAGGCAACTGTGTTACAGAATTCCAGTGAGTGAGATGATGATAGAATCCCAAGCACCATAATTTTCTAAATCTACTTTTTAATGAGAATTTTTTTTGTAAGGAAGACAGCCACAATAAAGCAAATTATTACCTAGAAAGAAAAAGTTACAGTTTGATCATTTCAAAGGCATCAAAAGGAGGCAAAAATCTCTAAATATAATTTTGAAGATTATATATTATTAGTGAAATCTTTTCATGCATCAATAAAATTAATTAAAATGTGAATGCTGAGCAGAAAAGCAATTCTATCATTTTAATAACTGTTGAACACTAGTATTAGTAACATAAAACTTCAGAGTATCTTTCTATCTATCCATATTAAACTTTTAAACCCTATGTAGATTATTGTTTGCTTTCTGTCTTGAAATTTCTGCTTTTGTGAAATCAGCAATGTCCTTGGTTCCCTCCCCAGGAGCAAGGCTCAGACATTTAAATTTCAGAAACAATAAAATAAGAACAATAAATACAGTGTGAGGTGAAGAAATAACTATAACTGAGCACATTTGGATTATTTCTTCTGTCCTATATAACTGGTTCACAGGAGATTTTTGTTAAGTGGTAGAATGAATGATGAAATTGTGGGGAAGACATTTTGTGTATACATTTTGACTATAAAATGAGGACTATAGAAACTCCTCATTGTCTGGGAATTTATCATATGAATTTTAGCAAATGGAGTGTTGGATAGGGCAGAAAATTATCCATAAAAACATTTGTTTAAAAATTAGTTGTTTTTTTTTTTTTTTCTCTCTAATTTTATTTTATTTTTAAACTTTACATAATTGTATTAGTTTTGCCAAATATCAAAATGAATTTTTGAAAAAGCTAGACATGCACATTTTTTTCTACTCACTTTCAATTTTTAGGCCTTGTTTTATTTTCCTTTTTATTTTTAATTATGTAAAATATTTATTCTGCAGTCAAAGCCATAAAGCAAGTTTAGTTCTGTAAGTTTCACTTACATGATTAGTTTATCACTCATACTGCTTGCATAGTTTTTTTTTTTTCTTATTCTAATGTCCTTTATCTTAGAAAATACAAGCAAATCAAGATATGCATACACATGTGGTCAGCACTAATGTTAAAGAACCCACCTACCACTACAAGAAACATAATGAGACAGGGGTTCAGTCCCTGGCTCGGGAAGATCCCCTGGAGGAGGATATGACAGCCCACTCCAGTGTTCTTTCCTGGAAAATCCCATGAACAGAGGAGCCTGGAGGGCTAGAGTCCATAGGGTCTCAAAGAGTCATACATGACTGAATCAACTTAGCATGCATACACACATACAGACATATGTTTCTCTTTCAAATGTGAAAGATGTTTTTGTATGAAGAAACTATGAAAATTTCACATTTCTTAGAAATTATTCCTATGACCAGTATATAAAGAGCTTTCACAATCCTTTTTATATATTCATAATAATTCATTTAAAGATAAATCAGATTTTATTTCACTAGTCCATACAGATAAAATAGAGGTATTATCAATCTTTAGTTATTATAAAGAAAGTCACAGTATTCTGTGTATGTGTCTTGATTTATTGTTGCTAGCATATCTAAGATAGATTGCTAGAAGTAGAATGGATAAAAGGTAGACGCATAAGCAATTTTGATAAATCATACAAAATTCATCTCTGAAGAGGTTATAACATTTGAATTCCAACTAATGATAGTCACTTAAAGCAGCTTGTTTTTTGTGTGTCTGGCATTGTTTTAAATTACGAGCTATATTTTGTGGTAATCCTGAGGATCTAAATTTTTTCTTCCAGCAAGGGTTTTGGTTTTTTCCCCCAAACTGCTATTGATTGCTTTTCACTTTCAACGTTCTGGACATAAAGGAGTCTAGGATTAAATACCAACTCCTACCCAAAAGCACAAAGCATAGAATTCCATTTTTATTCAGGTGTACTTTCACTTTTCACTTTCTTGCATTGGAGAAGGAAATGGCAACCCACTCCAGTGTTCTTGCCTGGAGAATCCCAGGGACGGGGGAGCCGGGTGGGCTGCCGTCTATGGGGTTACACAGAGTTGGACACGACTGAAGTGACTTAGCAGCAGCAGCAGCAGCACACATGCGTCTAAAAAGCAAACCCATCTTTCAGGTAGTGTAAACCTCAGCACTTCTTTTATTTAGAGCTTCATGTTTTTTTTTTTTTTTAAAGGGAAAGGGTAGACTTCCAAGGCTTTCTAGAAAGTCTAGAGGAGTCTTGCAAGTGTTTATTGGCTGTAATTTATCCACAATCTAAATTTACTTTGCAGAACGACCTTTGGGTTGAATCTGCTCTGCCATGGTACTGGAAGTAAAAATTATATTTTTCGAAGACTTTTTTCTTTGCTTCTTTATTTGAGGTCTTAAGCTCTTTCTCATTCTCAAAATTGTTTTTTTCATTTTGGTTAATTAATCTTGACAGATAATATTTGTGTGTTTTATATTGACAATTTTAATATTAGTTCTACTCTTTATGGTTCATCCAGCTCCTGGATTTATTTGTTGTCCATCCTTTATAATCTAGTCATATTTATAATATTTATAATTTTTAAGTTGAATACTTATTTCTCTCATGTTTAATAAGTAAACTGTTTAGACCTGATTACTTATTCTAATTACAGATTTGGCCATATCCCACACATTATTATATGTATTACTTTCATTGAATTCAATTATTTAAGTAAGTTATTATTTATAAGAATTTCTAAAAGTGAATATATATGTGTGTGAGTTGCAATGTTTCATATCTTTATGCTATTACTTTCTAGTTTTATTATAGTTTGGCCAAAATATGTGACTTATAGTGTTGATTATTCAGATGTATTGAGGTTTCAGATATGTGAAAGCAATGTAATCAAAATTTGGTAATGTTCCAGGGGTAATAAAAGATAATTATTCTCTGTACTCTGCTTATATAACTCCGATTCACTATGGACATATCAGCCTAAACTTTCTCACTGTGCCAATGACCCGCATCCCTCTGCAGGGCCTTTTGTCCTGTATGGTAGTTGATTAGTTACTGTAAGAGTCCATTACCAAATCTTTGATCCAGTGAGGCTGAGAACATGGGCTCTACTACTTTAGGAATAGAATTTCTCTATTTAATTTCTTCTTGAGGTCCAGGAAGCCACTATGCCAAAATTTTTATGTATTCAAGATATTTTTCTCTTTAGTCCAGCTTCCATATGAGGTACATCATAGGGCCATTTTCAGCATGATGCTGCAAACCCTTTATAGGTAAATTCTTTGCGCCTGGGATGTTTTCTATTCAAGGGGGTCAGTTTGCTTTTGGAAAGCTTAAAGTAGCTGCTGATGCATGCTGTGTGCTGTTCCAAGGAAAGCGGCCTTTATCTTAATGTTAGTCTGTTTTTAGTGTAAGCATCCAAACACACCCTGTCAAAAAGAAAATGCTAGGTGTAGGGCATTTGGGCCCAACTGTGCTCTGTTTATATCCTGTGGCTTAAGTACCATCTTCTCAGGAAAGTCAGTTGTGAATAGATTTGTGCTATTCCTTTCAATCTGATCCTATCTTCATTTTATATGAAAGAAATTCTCAAAGTTTGTCTTTGATGGATAATATCCTCCCTTATATAAGCTTTCCTTCACTTTTATAGACTTTTGGTCATTTAAGTCAGGATTTTAAAAACACCAGATGTTACTTGAGATGCTGTTTTTTAGCACTCCCTTGAGTCATTTTTACAAGCATTGTGGGGCTGGTTGATATTTTAAAATCCCACCTCTGCCCGCCCCACCCCCCCCCCCACAACATGCAAATAACTTAAGTTGGTCTACCAACCTGGAAGTATGATTTAACTTTGTAAAGATTACAGTAGCAAGGATACGTCTGGTGGACCAAGAGGTATGGGCAATTGAAATAGAGTTATACTTCATAGAATGAAAGAGAGGATAAAAAAAATTTGCCCCAGCTTATCTTTGCCTGTGTGTACTAAATTTGGAATGTTCAAATTAATCAGAATGTCAAATACCTGGAAGTCCACAGGTACTGAAGTTTTTATTACTTTCTCAAGATATTTTGCTAATTGGGCATTTTAGTAGAGACTGGAATTCAATTAGCATTTTTAAATCAATGTCTCTTACTGTATTCCTGTTTCAAAACCTCAGCAAACAATAACTAATGAGAAAGAATGGCTAGAGTGCATTTCCCTATTTCAGAAATCAGAGGACACAAAGCGGCAAATTTGTAAGATGTTTATGATACTGAGGGTACTGAAGATGAACAACATTTTTTGATGAACCAAGTCAAAGTTCTACATGAAAATTATCAGGCAGTACTTTCATATTTTAAGCCAAAATTGTCAATAGTAAGTAGATAATAGGTAGGTAGATAGAGGAATATTGTAAAAACAATATTGCAGAGGAACGTGGAATGTTGGGTTCATGAATCAAAGCAAATTGGAAGTGGTTGAACAGGAGCTGGCTAAAGTGAATACTGACATTTCAGGAATCAGTGAACTAAAATGGATTGGAATGAGTGATTTTAACTCAGATGACCATTATATCTACTACTGTGGGCAAGAATCCCTTAGAAGAAATGGAGTAGCCCTCAGAGTCAACAGAAGAGTCCAAAATGCATACTTGGATGCAATCTCAAAAACGACAGAATGATCTCTGTTCATTTCCAAGGCAAACCATTCAATATCACAGTAATCCAAGTCTATGCCCCAACCAGCAATGCTGAAGAAGCTGAAGTTGAACAGTTTTATGAAGACATACAAGACCTTCTATAACTAACACCCCAAAAAAGATGTCCTTTTCATTATGGAGGACTGGAATGCAAAAGTAGGATGTCAAGAGATACCTGGAGTAAACAGGGAAATTTGGCCTTGGAACAAGTAATGAAGCAGGGTAAAGCCAAGAGAACACACTGGTCATAGTAAGCATGCTCTTCCAACAACACAAAAGAAGACTCCACATGGACATCACCAGATGGTCAATGCTGAAATCAGATTGATTATATTCTTTTCCGCCAAAGATGGAGAAGCTCTATACAGTCAGCAAAAACAAGAAAGGGAGCTGACTGTGGCTCAGATCATAAGCTCCTTATTGCCAAATTCAGAATTAAATATAAGAAAGTAGAGAAAATCACTGGACATTTCAGGTATGACCTAAATCAAATCCTGTAAGATTATACAGCAGAAGTGAGAAATAGATTCAAGGGATTAGATCTGATTGAGTGCCTGAAGAACTATGGATGGAGGTTTGTGACATTGTATAGGAAGCAGTGATCAAGACCATTACTAGAAAAAGAAATGGATAAAGGCAAAATGGGGGTCTGAGGAGGCCTTACAAATAGGTGAGAAAAGAAGAGAAGCTAAAGGCAAAAGAGAAAAGGAAAGATATGCCCATTTGAATGCAGAGTTCAAAAGAATAGCAAGGAGAGATAAGAAAGCCTTCCTCAGTGTTGAATGCAAAGAAATAGAGGAAAAAAATAGACTGGGAAAGACTAGAGAGCACTTCAAGAAAATTAGACACCAAGGGAACATTTTGAGCAAAGATGGGTACAATAAAGAACAGAAATGGTATGGACCTAACAGAAGCAGAAGATATTAAGAAGACGTGGCAAGAATACACAGAAGAACTATACAAAAAAGATCTTCATAGCCCAGATAGCCACGATGGTGTGATCACTTACCTAGAGTCAGACATCATGGAATGTAAAGTCAAG
The DNA here is from genome assembly GCF_032452875.1 of Bos javanicus. Taxonomy (NCBI): domain Eukaryota; kingdom Metazoa; phylum Chordata; class Mammalia; order Artiodactyla; family Bovidae; genus Bos; species Bos javanicus. The sequence goes on from NC_083868.1 coordinate 91,202,762, forward strand.
TGGGCCTTAGGAAGCATCACTATGAACAAAGCTAGTGGAGGTGATGGAATTCCAGTTGAGCTATTTCAAATCATTAAAGATGATGCTGTGCAAGTCCTGCACTCAATATGCCAGCAAATTTGGAAAACTCAGCAGTGGCCACAGGACTGGAAAAGGTCAGTTTTCATTCTAATCCCAAAGAAAGGCAATGCCAAAGAATGTTCAGACTACCACACAATTGCACTCGTCTAACATGCTAGCAAAGTAATGCTTAAAATTCTCCAAGCCAGGCTTCGACAGTACATGAACTATGAACTTCCAGATGCTTAATCTGGATTTAGAAAAAACATAAGAACCAGAGATGAAATTGCCAACATCCACTGGATCATCAAAAAAGCGAGAGGTTTCCAGAAAATCTTCAACATCTGCTTTATTGACTATGCCAAAGCCTTTGATTGTGTGGATCACAACAAACTGAAAAATTCTGAAAGAGATGGGAATACCAGACCACCTGACCTGCCTCTTGAGAAATCTGTATGCAGGTCTAGAAGGAAGAGTTAGACGTGGACATGGAACAACAGACTGGTTCCAAGTCGGGAAAGGAATACATCAAGGCTGTATATTTTGTCACCCTGCTTATTTAACTTACATGCAGAGTACATCATGTGAAATGCCAGGCTGGATGAAGCACAAGCTGGAATCAAGATTGCCGAAGTAATAATAATAACCTCTCAGATATTCAGGTGACACCACCCTTATGGCAGAAAGCAAAGAAGAACTAAAGAGCCTCTTGATGAAAATGAAAGAGGAGGTGAAAAAGTTGGCTTAAAAGTCAACATTCAGAAAACTAAAATCACGGCATCTGGCCCCATCACTTCATGGCAAACAGAGAGGAAAACAACAGAAACAGTGAGAGACTTTATTTTCTTGGGCTCCAAAATCACTGAAGATGGTGACTTCAGCAATGAAATTTAAAGATACTGGCTCCTTGGAAGAAAAACTATGACCAACCAATAGGATAGCATATTAAAAAGCAAAGACATTACTTTGCCAATGAAGGTCCATCTAGGCAAAGCTGTGGTTTTTCTCTGCTTTTGAATATGCTACCTAGGTTGGTCATAACGTTCCTTCCAAGGAGTAAGCATCTTTTAATTTCATGGCTGCAGTCACCATCTGCAGTGATTTTGGAGCCCCCAAAATAAAGTCTGACACTGTTTCCACTGTTTCCCCATCTATTTCCCATGAAGTGATGGGACCGGATGCCATGATCTTCGTTTTCTGAATGTTGTGCTTTAAGCCAAAGCGGAAACTCCAGTACTTTGGCTACCTCATGTGAAGAGTTGACTCATTGGAAAAAACTCTGATGCTGGGAGGGATTGGGGTCAGGAGGAGAAGGGGACGACAGCGGATGAGATGGCTGGATGGCATCACTGACTCGATGGATGTGAGTCTGAGTGAACTCCGGGAGTTGGTGATGGACAGGGAGGCCTGGCGTGCTGCGGTTCATGGGGTCACAAAGAGTCAGACACATCTGAGCAAATGAACTGAACTGAACTGAACTGATGGTTTTTCTAGTAGTCATGTACTGATGTGAGAGTTGAAATATAAAGAAAGCTGAGCACCAAAGAATTGATCCTTTTGAACTGTGGTGTTGGAGAAGATGCTTGAGAGTCTCTTGGACTGCAAGGATATCCAACCAGTCCATCCTAAAGGAAATAAGTCCTGAATATTCATCAGAAGGACTGATGTTGAAGTTGAAACTCCAGTACTTTGGCATATTGAGGTAAAGAACTGACTCATTGGAAAAGACCCTGGTGCTGGGAAAGATTGATGGCAGGAGTAGAAGGGGACAAGAGAGGATGAAATGGTTGGATGACATCATTGACTTGATGGACATGAATTTGAGTAAGCTCTGGGAGGTTGGTGATGGAGAGGGAAGCCTCGTGCTGCAGTCCGTGGGTTCACAAAGAGTTGGATACGACTGAGCGACTGAACTGAACTGAATTAGATAGATAGATAGATAGGCAGGGCTTATAGGGTACAATGTCAGTCACTTAGTTGTATCTGACTCTTTGAGACCCCCATGAAATGTAGTCCTCCAGTCTCCGCTCCCATGGAATTCTCCAGCCCAGAATACTGGAGCGGGTAGCCATGCCCTTCTCCAGGGGATCTTCCTAACCCAGGGACTGAACTTGGGTCTCCTACATTGCAGGCAGATTCTTTACTGTCTGATCCAGCAGAGAAGCCCTCAATATCTTCAATTATATAAATAATTTGGTTGATTTTAGAGCACTGGACTATGGTACCATATGTTTCCTTGTGTAATTTTATATGATCTATATATATACATACATCTTATTTTATTTATATATACATATCATATTTTATGTATGTATATATATGTGTGTGTGTGTGTGTATATATATATATGTATACAATCTTTTTGTCTCCATAAAATTTTTCTGCTACAACAAATAAGGGTAAGAAACCAAACTCTTGTTCAACTGCAAGAGTGGGCCTAGGGTATTGATGAAAGGACACTGACTCTGCTTTAAATATTCTTTATTGGCTTAAAATTATTCACATAATTTTGTAGCAAAAGCTGGCATTCTGTTTTTCTCTCTAAGGCAAAAAAAAAAAAAAAATGCTGTCTTACAGCAAAATACTCATTTAAACTGAAGGAAGATGATGATAAGAACTTCAGCTAAGGGAGCCAGTCAGGTTTCAGAGCCTCTACTTTAACAGGCTTTTCCACATGCTGAAAGTGAAACCTGATGCAGGATAGAATGCTTCCTCTAGGTAGAACAGCATGCATTGAGTCATAATTCCCATCATTTTCTTGCTGTAAATCCACGAGAACACACTACATCTCACTTATATTCAGTTTCCTCATATGTACATTAGAAGGATAACCAGATATCCCTCTGAGGTTTGTTGTTAGAAGAGCATTACTGACATTGGTAGGTAAGTACAAACATTCAGAAATGTTCTTCATGCTTAAAGGCACAGACCTGCTGATGAATCTCATCCTGAGCATCCACCTGTTTCAAAGCCCTGGTGTTAGAAGGTCATAACAGATATATATAAGCATAAATTTTATTTATATTTCAGATGAGGTTCAAAAGTGATTGGTCACCAAATATGACATATCTGATTGACATTCAGTTGGAGAACAATGGTATTTATATTGATAATCATATAAGTCAGAAGAACTCGATAACTATAGGTACCATATACTTGACAAATGATATTATCATTGTTGCAAAGTACAACTGCCAGAAAATATGTCAGTGTTAGTTCAGTAAGCCTGGGAGATTTGGGATTCTGGGCCATGGCTGATGACAGTTAAAAGACTTGTGACCAAAACAGAGGCCATTTGAATAACAGCAGTGTTTGGCAATGCATACTACACTCTCCTAGAATGATGCTGATGATCTTAATATGGTGATAACAAAATTGATTACTCTTACAATAGACGTTTTTTAACTTTTAGAAATATATTTTCATCTCAAGAATATTTTGAAGAAGGAAATGGCAACCCACTCCAATGTTCTTGATATGCAGATATGCAGTCACTTTATAAACATTGATACAAATAAAAAATACAAATGTTTTAGAATATATATATGTATAAAACAGCACTCATCTTTTACAAATATGAAAAGGAAAAACCAACTCATACAAAAATTAAAATGTCAAAAATGTAAGATAACTATAGACTTATTTTTTAATTTACTTTTTAATTGGAGGAAAATTGCTTTACAGTACTGGTTTTTATGGTACAACAAAGTGAATCAACCATAATTTTATATATATATATATATATATATATATATATATATATATATATACACACATACATCCTCTCCCTTTTGAGCCTCCATCCCTCCCCCACCAGTTTCACCCATCCAGGTCATCACAGAGCACCAGGCTGGGCTCCCTCTGCTATATAGCAACTTCTCATCAGCTATCTGGGCTTCCCAGGTGGCACTAGTGTTAAAGAATCCACCTGCCAATGCAGGAGATGCAAAGGACGTCAGTTTGATCCCTGCATCAGGAAGATCCCCTGGAGTAGGGAATGCCAACCCTCTCCAGTATACTTGTTTGGAAAATCCCACAGACTACAGTCCATGGGGCTGCAAAGAGTTGGACATGACTGAGCAGATTAGCACACATACACACACACCAGCTATCTGTTTAACACATGATAGTATATATATATTGATGTTATTTTCTCCAAAAGCACCACTCTCTCTTTCCCCCATTGTGCTCACAAGTCCATTCCCTACTTCTGCATCTCCATTCCCTGCAAAAAGGTTTGTAAATACCATTTGTCTTGATTCCACATATATGCATTAATATGCAATACTTTTTACTCTTTCTGACTTACTTCACTCTGTATAACAGGCTCTAGGCTTATCTACATCACTCAAACTGACTCAACTTTTTAAATTTTTTATTAAAACAAAAAGATATAGTTACTATTTCTGTTGAGTTACAACCCAAAGTTGATATTTTAAGATTCTCAGTTCAGTTCAGTTGCTCAGTCATGTCTGACTCTTTGTGAACCCATGGACTTCAGCATGCCAGGCTTCCCTGTCCATCCAACACCTGGAGCTTGCTCAAACTCATGTCCATCAAGTCAGTGATGTCATCCAACCATCTCATCCTCTCTCGTCCCCTTCTCCTTCCACCTTCAATCTTTCCCAGCATCAGGGTCTTTTCAAATGAGTCAGTTCTTTGCATCAGGTGGCCAAAGTATTGGAGTTTCAGCCTCAGCATCAGTCCTTCCAATGAACACCCAGGACTGATCTCCTTTAGAATGGACTGGTTGGATCTCCTTGCAGTCCAAAGGACTCTCAAGAGTCTTCTCCAACACCACAGTTCAAAAGCATCAGTTCTTCAGGGCTCAGCTTTCTTTAAGATTCTCAGAAAGAGATAATTTTAATGTGTATGAGAGAGAGAGAGAGAAAATAAGGAACATTAAAAACAAGCTAAAATCTCTTACAGCCACATTAATAAGGTAACAGTAAAGTTGTCACAAGCTATGGCCACTTACTGAACAACAGGATGGGTCAGTCTACCAAGAAAGTTTCTACTGCTTGGAAGTACTGAAGTCTGGACAACTGTGTGCAGGCCTACAAGAAGGATGATGCAGAAGAGAACGCCTTACGTTTTGAAAAATGTTTAGATAACTTGAAAGAGTTTAGATAACTCTTCCAACTCTACATTTCATAGAAGGCTTTAAAATGTCAAAAGATCTAAATTTGTTTACATAGAATATGTATTTAAATACTGTAATCAGCCTCCTCATATGATATCTATTTTATTTTTAGTTGCACGAGAACCAATGTGTGCTTCCCTGATAGCTCAGTTGGTAAAGAATCTGCCTGTAATGCAGGAGGCCTTGGTTTGATTCCTGGTTGGGAAGATCTGCTGGAGAAGGGAAAGGCTACCCACTCCGGTATTCTGGCCTGGAGAATTCAATGGACTGTCTAGTCCATGGGGTCGCAAAGAGTCCGACATGACTGAGTGACTTTAAAAAGAAGATAACCAATGTAGTCATCAATAGGACCAAATATGACCAAAACAGGCATGAAATCCATGCTTAGGAACTGTTCAAGTGAGTAATTTCAATTCCAAACTAGACCATTCCATTATACAAAATAAAAATATCCTTTGACTATCAAGGAGATTTCAAAATTGTCCTAAATCACAGGACATAGGGAAAATATACTTTGAATATTTGGATGATATAGCAATTCCATCATAGTTAGTAGACAAAGACATACATCATGGTGCCACTCACAGACAACCTGAAATTTTTATCAATGGCCAATACTCAAGTCTCAAATATATTTTAATTAAAAGTTAGTAGGTTAGGCAAAATTGGCCATAAAGTTAATTTTTCCTCCTCAATTTGAAATTCTAAGTGACTTAAAAAAACAAAACAAAAACAACAACAACAACAACAAATATTAAGCCTAAAGTCTAAAGTACTTTTTAACCACACCAAATCTATTTAGTATGTCTAAGTTAGATAATTCTCTAAATAATTCACTTAAATAATTGGAGATATTGTCTTGTCTTCCCTTGTGTGCATGCTAAGTCACTTCACTTGTGCCTAGCTCATTGCAACCCCATGGACTGTAACCTGCCAAGCTTGTCTCCTTGTATGTTATCTTAAATAATCAATGCACTCAATCAATAAAAATTTCTAATTTAAATTAGAAAAAATTACTGATATTTATTTTACTTATTTTATTTTGTATCAAAATAAATGAATCAGTCAGCAACAAATGGATATTCAGGTTCCCATAAATATTTTTTGATTCTTAAGAGGACTTTTTTTCCTTTAGGCAGGGATTTAAAAATAAATAAAATAAAATAAAAAAACTTGGGATTATAAATATCCTACGTTCTTGTTGTTCCATTGCCAAGTTATGTCTAACTCTGCAACTCATGGACTTTTTGCAGCACACCAGGCCTCCCTGTCCTTCACTATCTCCCAGAGTTTGCCCAAGTTCATGTCCATTGCATTGGTGATGCCATCCAACCATCTCATCCTCTGTCACCTTCTTCTTCTGCCTTCAATCTTTCCCAGTATCAGGGTCTTTTCCAATGAGTTGGCTTGTCACATTAGGTTGCCAAAGTATGGGAGCTTCAGCTTAAACATCAGTTCTTACAATGAGTATTCATGATTGGTTTCCTTTTTGATTGACTGGTTTGATCTTCTTGCTGCCCAAGGGACTCTCAAGAGTCTTCTCCAGCATCATAGTTAGAAATCATCAGTTCTTTGGTGCTCTGCCTTCTTTATGGTCCAAGACTCTCACATCCATACCTAACTATTGGAAAGACCATAGCCTTGACTATAAGGACCTTTGTTGACAAAGTGATGTCTTTGCTTTTCAATATACCATCCAGGTCTGTCATAGCTTTGTCACAGTTTGTAAATGTGCAAAATCCCAAAGACCAATTACAAGTCAACAATAAATTAATATAAAATCACATACAGAGCAAGATTACTGATCTATCTTTCCAAAGAAACACCCACTAGGTAAATTAAAGAACACTATTACAGTTTTGGTTAATAATTTTTATTTCTAGTTTAAAAATTACTGAGAAGGAAATGAAAAAATAAAATCATCTTTTATTTTCTGCTTTGTATTTACAGTCAGTGTCTTAGCTCTCCCTGAGGACTCCTTTTCCTGATACTGTTCTTTTATCCCACTGTCTTGTAGGTTTAAACCCCACAGATTCATGGTTTAAACACTCATATGCCAAAGACTCAACTGTTTTATTTTCAAACTTTGAATTCTCTAAGGACTCCAGATTCAGTGTTATAATATGTAAACAATATAATGTTCTATAACATGTGATGTTAATAACTTTCTTCTTCTTAAACTCCTTCACTTGCTTGATGAAAGTCACCCTACCTGTCTCTTTTCTTTAAAAGCTCTTAAGTTATCTAAACCCTGCTATCCTGTTTGGACTTTTCATAAAGTATCTCCCAACCTGTAGATATATTTGTCTACTTTCTGTTCAGTGTGATAACCATATCAAAGACATTCTAACTTAATGGCTTTTCTTTTGCTATTAACTTTATTTTGCCTTTCATGATGTTCTCCCAATCTTTGTGTGGCTATTTTTCCTTTATCATTTAGATTCCAGTTTAAATGTCACCACCTCAAAGAGATCATCTTATTCTACAATACATGATTCTGATTTAATTCTCTGCTCAGCTCTTATGTCTTATTGATATATTTTCGGGTATTTATATTTGAGGAGCTTGGGTGGAGAAGGAGATGTTTTCAGTTTTACTTTGTTGATTTCGAAGCATCTCTAGGAATTGTTGGACTGAAGTCTCAATAAATATTCATTGACTGACTAGTAGCTATTATTAATTTATTTCAAGTTCTAATTCCAAAGAAACTATGAGACTATTTTTTTTCAACTAATTTATTTCATGCTTAGCTTTCATACTTACTCTTCTTCCATTCATTCATTCAACAGGTATGTATTGAATGTCTGCCCTTTGTAATATGTAAGACAGGTCACTCTAAATTTTCAAGTTGCTGCTTCAACCCGAGGTTGTGAAATTGAAAAACAAATGCTAAGAAATGGAATTACTTTTTGTGCTAGTTTTTCCCCTCTCTTGAAATACTACATTATTTTTTCTTGATTTCAATCTCTAGCCACTCAAGCTTTAGTTAAATTTCAAGGAGCTAAAACTGCCTTCAAGAATAATTTATTTTAAGGTCATGCCTGATCAGCTCCATTCACATAGGAGATGTTGGTTATGTTCTTTACAATTTTCCTTGGGAGATTTGACGTGTACTACTGATATGCAAATTAATATATATTGAGTTTTGGAATTAAAGTAATATGGGGTGCATGTTGCTTTTTTGAGCAATTATCTTTTTTTTTTTTTTTAACCAGTATCTCCATATTTCATGAACAGTGACTTTTCCAGTGTACATTTGTATTAAAACTCTTGCTTACTTAACTCAGTTCTTTAATTCTTTATTTCATTGATATTTATATGTCTGGAATGGAGAAGGCAATGACAACCCACTCCAGTACTCTTGTCTGGGAAATCCCATGGATGGAGGAGCCTGGTAGGCTGAAGTCCATGGGTCGTGAAGAGTTGGACACGACTGAGAGACTTCACTTTCAATTTTTACTTTCGAGCACTGGAGAAGGAAATGGAAAACCACTCCAGTATTCTTGCCTGGAGAATTCCAGGGATGGAGGAGCCTGATGGGCTGCCGTCTATGCAGACACGACTGATGCGACTTAGCAGCAGCAGCAGATGTCTGGAATATTTCAGACTCTACCTGGCAAAAATAGTTTAAGTAGGTTATTGTGGGAATCTGTACTTTATACAAGTACTACCCCCAGTGCAAATCAATAAGTTGAAGAATTTGTCTAACCATTTGTAATAAAATACAGCAACTTAGATAAATAGAATTATGACTTTATTCTTGGAATGAAAATCAAATATGGAAAGAGTTTAAATCAAAGATTTTGAGAGTATGTACATGACAGAAAAGGAATGGATCTAGGAAAAGTTATACTGGGATAAATATCTATTTGTCATCTTACTAACTCATGGGAACCTGTTTAGTTAGAGTATTAGATCACTTCTCAAACAGCACTTCTGTCTTTAGGGAAACATTTCCATTTTCAGATATAATACCTTGAAGAAAGCAAAGAACTAAATAGTAAACATTTCATAAAGCACAAAGGGACATGAATATTAAAAGTACTCATGAACACATGATAACAGTTACAGCAAATTTGAAATGAAATATTTACCTTTATTACTAGTTATTAGGTCTGTACCTACAGAACATTTAAACAAATCAATCAATTTATTATAAAGTACCAAGCTACTTGATTTCCATTTGTTGCTACTGCTGTTGCTGTTGTTATTTTATTAACCAAACTGACTCTTTTTGGTCTGAATCAATTTATTTTCTTGCTGTTGTGTAGAAACATTCTTAATGTTGGCTATGGGCATTCAATGGCAAAACAAACAACAAAACTGAGAAGAAAAATGACTGTAGCACAGATTTTAAGAAACATATTTTCCTGCTCACTGATCTCCTTTTATCTTCTGCCCATATGTTTCTGTGTTGCAGTTTTATCTCTTCCACACTTATGGAATGCTTTGGCAGGGGAAATGAATTCTGATGAGACCGTCTTGGTAATACTCCAGAACATTTTTAAGTTCAGATACCAAACATAGGACCTGCATTGCTATGTGTTGCAAGGATTTAACCTCTGCTTGTCAATTCTCTCTGACTTGTTTGTTTATCATGATTTTATGACATGTGTTTGTAATACTCAGTGATTCAATTGTGTTGTTACTTTTGACAGATTTTGACCAAACCACGGACTCATTTTTAAAAATTCACTATTTTTGTCTAAATGAATTATTTTTCAATGTATGAGGAAGATAGAAATGTATGTATCATGGAAATATATGCAAAGAAAGTACTTTTCAAGTACTTATAGGACCAGATTAAGTGCAGTCATGCAAGGTGAGTCATGTAATGCCAACAATAGTAATAGTACTGGTAACATATTCACCCCTGATTAGCCACAAGGGGTAATCTTGTTTTATTTCTTCTCTCAACATAATGCTTTATGCAAATAATTTACATATATTAGTAAGTCAGTGGGCTGCACCTTTCAGACTGAATACAAAATGTGTCATCTCCCATGGTAAAAATACAGATGTTTGTATTTATATATACATTTGGACAGTTCTGAGTAATAGACAGTAGTATTACTGCCACGCCCTTCTTTCTCTTGCTCTGTCTATGTCTCTGTTTTTCTGTCTCTCTCAAAATTTCTCCCTCTTTCTCTTTCCTTTATTTTACTGTCTTTGGAACCACTGTTCTGCTTACACAACAAACTCTCATTCCTGCTCCAACTACAGTTGTTCTGGCAGAAATAATAGAAGAAGAGTTGGAAGAAGTAACATTCATTTCAGCAAACCTTTATGAAGTGTGTACAAGGTGCCAGGTGCCAAGCTCTTCCATTCATCTGTTCATACTAACTATGATGGAAATATGAATAGCAATGACAGACGTTTCTCATAAAAAATAATTATGCTATCATCGTTGTCTTTCATATGATATTAATTTGCATTTTGTGAAGCTACAAAGCTACACATTAATATGAAGATCTTTCACTGGTTATAGTTTTGTTCCCTATGTGAAGACCTCATCAGTCTTTTGTCCATTTTTCTGTTTGAGTTGCAACTATATAAGGGACTTTAGGGCTGCGTGGTGCTGGAGTGACTTTGAGGAGATACCCCGAGTCCACGGGCAAAGGAGAAGCCCCAGCAAGATGGTATGAGGGGCAAAATCACATTTAGAATCAAGCCCCATAACCACCAGAGATACTTAGAGAAGTCAAGCATATTTTGTGTGCACCAGGATCCAGAGACCCCACAGAGACAGACAGAACTGTGTTTGAGTGTCTCCTCAAGAGGTACGGGTCAGAAGTGGACTGCTGCAGAGGCAGTGGGGCCTGGGGCTCTGGGTGCAGTAGATCTGGGTATGGAATAAGCCCTCTTGGAGGAGGCAAACATTAACCCCACCATAGAGCTTCCAGAACTTACACAGGACTGGAAAAAAAGACACTTGGAGGGCACAAACAGAACCTGTGTACACAAGGACCTAGGAGAAAGGAGCAGTGACCCACAAAAGACTGAACGAGACTCGCCTGGGAGTGTTCAGGAATCTTGGTGGAGGCTTGGGTCAGTAGTGGCCTGCTGCAGGATTGGGGGCACTGAGTGTAGCAGTGCTTGCGTGGGACCTTTTGAAGGAGGTTGCCATTATCTTCATTACCTCCACCATAGTTTGACCTCAGGCCAAATAAAAGGGAGGGAACACATCCCCACCTTTCAACAAAAAATTGGATTAAAGATTTACAGAGCATGGCCCCACCCATCAGAACAGGACCCATTTTTCCCCTCAGTGAGTCTCTCCCAACAGGAAGCTTCCATAAGCCTTTTACCTTCTCCTTCACAGGGCAGATACACTGAAAACCACAGCCACAGAAAACTAGCCAGTCTGATCACATGGACCACAGCCTCTTCTAAATAATGAAAGGAGTTCTGAGTCATGCCATGTAGGGCCACAATAAACTGTGTAAAATTCTGAAAGAGATGGGAATACCAGACCAACTGACCTACCTCTTAAGAAACCTATATGCAGATCAGGAAGCAACAGTTAGAACTGGACATGGAACAACAGACTGGTTCCAAATAGGAAAAGGAGTACATCAGCCTGTATATTGTCACCCTGCTTATTTAACTTCTATGCAGAATACATCATGAGAAACGCTGGACTGGAAGAAGCACAAGCTAGAATCAAGATTGCCAGGAGAAATCTCAATAACCTCAGATATGCAGATGACACCACCCTTATGACAGAAAGTGAAGAGGAACTAAAAAGCCTCTTGATGAAAGTGAAAGAGGAGAGTGAAAAAAATTGTCTTAAAGCTCAACATTCAGAAAACCAAGATCATGGCATCTGGTCCCATCACTTCATGGGAAATAGATGGGGAAACAGTGACAGACTTTATTCTTTTGGGCTCCAAAATCACTGCAGATGGTGACTGCAGCCATGAAATTAAAAGATGCTTACTCCTTGGAAGGAAAGTTATGACCAACCTACATAGCATATTGAAAATCAGAGATATTACTTTCCAACAAAGGTCCGTCTAGTCAAGGCTATGGTTTTTCCAGTGGTCATGTATGGGTGTGAGAGTTGGACTGTGAAGAAAATTGAGTGCAGAAGAATTGATGCTTTTGAACTGTGGTGTTGGAGAAGACTCTTGAGAGTCCCTTGGACTGCAAGGAGATCCAACCAGTCCATTCTAAAGGAGATCAGTCCTGGGTGTTCATTGGAAGGACTGATGCTGAAGCTGAAACTCCAATACTTTGGCCACCTCATGTGAAGAGTTGACTCATTGGAAAAGACTCTGATGCTGGGAGGGATTGGGGTTAGGAGGAGAAGGGGATGACAGAGGATGAGATGGCTGGATGGCATCACGGACTCGATGGACATGAGTTTCAGTAAACTCCGGGAGTTGGTGATGGAAAAGGAGGCCTGGCGTGCTGCGATTCATGGGGTCGCAAAAGTCGGACATGACTGAGCGACTGAAGTGAACTGATGTAGGGTCACTCAAGATGGATGAGTCATGGTAAAGAGTTCTGACAAAACAGGGTCCACTGGAGAACAGAATGGCAAACCACTTCAGTATTCTTGCCTTGAGAACCCTATGAACAGTATGAAAAGGCAAAAAGATAGGATACTGAAAGATGAACTCCCCAGGACAGTAGGCACCCAATATGGTACTGGAGATCAGTGCAGAAATAACTCCAGAAAGAAGGAAGAGATGGGACCAACCACTAGACCATTCAGGTATGACCTAAATCAAATCCCTTAAGATTATACAGTGAAAAGGACAAATAGATTCAAAGGATTAGATCTGATAGACAGAGTGACTGAGGAACTATGGACAGAGGTTTGTGACATTGTACATGAGACAGGGATCGAGACCATCACAAGAAAAAGAAGTGCAAAAAGGCAAAATGGTTGTCTAAGGAGGTCTCACAAATAGCTATGTAAAGAAGAGAAGTGAAAGGAAAAGGAAAGATATACCCATTTGAATGCAGAGTCCCAAAGAAGAGTAAGGAGAGATATGAAAGTCTTCCTCAGTGATTAATGTCAAGAAAAAGAAAACAATAGAATGGGAAAGACTAAAGATCTCTTCAAGAAAATTAAAGATACAAGGGGACTTTTTATGCAAAGATGGGCATAATAAAGGACAGAAATGGTATGAACTTAACAAAAGCAGAGGATATTAACAAGAGGTGGCAAGAATACACAGAAGAACTACACACAGAAAAAAGATCTTCATGATCACTTACCTAGAGCCAGACATTCTGGAATGCTAAGTCAAGTGGGCCTTAGGAAGCATCACTGTGAAAAAGCTAGTGGAGGTGATGGGATTCCAGCTGAGCTATTTCAAATCATTAAAGATGATGCTGTGCAAGTCCTGCACTCAATAAGCCAGCAAATTTAGAAAACTCGGCAGTGGCCACAGGACTGGAAAAGGTCAGTTTTCATTCCAATCTCAAAGAAAGGCAATGCCAAAGAATGCTCAAACCACTGCACAATTGCACTCATTTCACATGCTGGCAAAGTAAGACTCAAAATTCTCCATGCCAGGCTTCAACAGTACATGAACCAAGAACTTCCAGATGTTCAAGCTGGATTTAGAAAAGGGAGAGGAACCAGAGATCAAATTGCCAACATCCATTGGATCATTGAAAAAGCAAGAGAATTCCAGAAAAACATGTACTTCGGCTTTATTGACTGTACCAAAGACTGACTGTGTGGGTCACAACAAACTGGAAAATTCTGAAAGAGATGGGAATACCAGATCACCTGACCTGCCTCCTGAGAAATCTGTATGTAGGTCAAGAAGCATCAGTTAGAACTGGACATGGAACAACAGACTGTTTCCTAATCAGGAAAGGAGTATGTAAAGGCTGTATATTGTCACCCTGCTTATTTGACTTATATACAGAGCACATCATGAGAAATGTTTGACTGGATGAAGAACAAGCTGGAATTAAGATTGCCAGGAGAAATATCAATAACCTCAGATATGCAGATGACACCACCCTTTTGGCATAAAGGAAAGAAGAACTAAAGAGCGTCTTGATGAAACTGAAAGAGGAGAGTGAAAAAGTTGGCTTAAAGCTCCACATTCAGAAAACTAAGGTCATGGCATCTGGCCCCATCACTTAATGGCTAATAAATGGTAAACAATGAAAACAGTGACAAACTTTATTTTCTTGGGCTAAGAAATCACTGCAGATGTTGACTGCAGCCATGAAATTAAAAGATGTTTGCTCCTTGGAGGAAAAGTTATGACCAACCTAGACAGCATATTAAAAGCAGAGACGTTACTTTGCCAATAAAGGTCTATAGAGTCAAAGCTATGGTTTTTCCAGTAGTCATATATGGATGTGGGAGTTGGACTCTAAAGAAAGCTGAGTACTGAAATTGATGCTTTTGAACTGTAGCTTTGGAAAAGACTTTTGAGATTCCCTTTGACTGCAAGGAGATCCTACCAGTCCATTCTAAAAGAAATCAGTCCTGAATATTCATTAGAAGGACTGATGCTGAAGCTGAAACTCCAATACTTTGGCCACCTGATGTGAAGAACTGACTCATTTGAAAAGACCCTGATGCTGCAAAAGATTGAAGTGGGAGGAGAAGGGGTGACAGAGAATGAGATCGTTAGATGGCACCACTGACTCCATGAACATGAGTTTGAGTAAACTCTGGGAGTTGGTGTTGTACAGGGAGGTCTGGCTTGCTGCCGTCCATGGAGTCACAAAGATCCGACATGACAGAGTGACTGAACTGAACTGAAGGAAATTTATCTCATTAATGGAGAACTTGGAGACTTAGGATAAGCAAATATTTGTGCAATTTAACAATTCCTTTTTGTTATTTTTAAAAATCTTCTCAGATTTTGTCTCTTTGACAATGTGGCTGTTATTCCATGCTCTTCCCACCCCCCCCCTTTTTTTTTTCAGGGAAATTCTTAACATTAATGAGCATGTATAAAACTTTATGTGTTGTAATAAATCATTTCTTTTCAAAGAATTAATTGAAGTAGTAGCATATTTTGTTTAGAGATAGCACAGCTTTATTTATATAATTGCTAAAATTTTAGAATGATAATTTGTTTCATGGTAGATAAGAGAAATTTGAGAAACCCTATAGATTTTGAGTACTGTCCTCCTGGGAACTCATTGTACACATTGTTCTGATATATCAGTTTTTCTAAGAAAGAGTGTGGTTTATTCTGTGGATATTGTGTGTCACACTTCTTTCTTTGCCTTGGTCTTTAAGTACATCAAAAATGAATATATATGAATCAAATTCATCAAAAGAACAGCACTAAGGTAGAGTCTAAGAAGCTTTCAAACATTAATCTTCCAACTCTTGTCTCCTGTGGATTCAAGATCGCATAAACTCTCAAGCATTGATGCGTGATGACAGGTACAGGTCATGGACAACCTCAGGAGCTCACCCAAGGCTTAGTGTTCTGAAGCATTTATTGGAGCTTTGTCATGAAGGCATGATTAATTGCTCATATGAGTGATCTCCTGGTGAGGAGTGTTATAGCAATGGTTCAAGTGTGAGATTGCTGGTAAGAATAAAGTTGTGTGCAAGATCTACACTCCTTTAATCTGGCCTCAGGTTGTCTCCTCCTAAAGTGATTCTCTGGTTCCTTTAATCTGGTCTTAGGTGGTCTTTTCTGTAATGAAGAATGCTAACATCTTACTTTTGTGTGTGTGGGGGGGTAATTTCTACAAAGAGCTCAAAGATACTGTTATGTGTATCTCTTGAGGCAGAACCAAGACCCGCCCTCCACCCCCACAAAGCTGCACTTTTGTTTCTTGGCTGCTTCTCCCTTGTTTCTGCATCCCCTCCCTTCCCTGATTAACACCTGTTTAAAAAGCTTTCATGTCCAGGATTCATGTCCCCGCAGGAGGTCAGTTTCAGTAGGACAAAGTAAGTTCAGTTCAGTCGTTCAGTCATGTCCAACTCTTTGCAACCCCATGGACTGCAGCACGCCAGGCTTCCTGTTCATCACCAACTCCCAGAACTTGCTCAAACTCATGTCCATCGAGTCAGTGATGCCATCCAACCACCTCATCATCTGTCTCCTTCTCCTCCTGCTTTCAATCTTTCCCAGAATGAGGGTCCATTCCAATGAGTCAGTTCTTCGCATCAGGTGGCCAAAGTATTGGAGTTTCAGCTTCAGCATCAGTCCTTCCAATGAGTATTCAGGACTGATTTCCTTGAAGATTGACTGGTTGGATCTCCTTGCAGTCCAAGCGACTCTCAAGAGTCTTCTCCAACACCACAGTTCAAAAGCATGAATTTTTCAGTGCTCAGCTTTCTTTACAGTCCAACTCTCACATCCATACATGATTACTGGAAAAAATCATAGCTTTGACTGGACAGACCTTTGTTGGCAAAGTAATGTCTCTGCTTTTTAATATGCTGTCTAGGTTGGTCATAGCTTATGTTCCAAGGAGCAAGCGTCTTTTAATTTCATGGCTGCAGTCACCATCTGCAGTGATTTTGGAGACCCCCAAAATGAAGTCTATCACTGTTTCCATTGTTTCCCCATCTATTTGTCATGATGTGATAGGACCAGATGCCATGATATTACTGTTTTGAATGTTATGTTTTAAGCCAGCTTCCTTCATTCTTCTTTTTCACTTTCATCAAGAGGCTCTTTAGTTCTTCTTCACTTTCTGCCCTAAGGGTGGTTTCATCTGCATATCTGAGGTTATTCACCTTTCTCCTGGAAATCTTGATTCTAGTTTGTGCCTCATCTAGCCAGGCATTTCACATGATGTATTATGCATATAAGTTAAATAAGCAGGGTGACAATATACGGCCTTGAAGTACTCTCTTTCTTATTTGGAACTAGTCTGTGGTTCCACGTCCACGTCTAACTATTGTTTCTTGACCTGCATACAGATTTCTCAGGAGATTGGTAAGGTGGTCTGGTATTCCCATATCTTGAAGAATTTTCTACAGTTTGATGTGATCTGCATAGTCTAAGGCTTTGGCGTAATCAATAAAGCAGAAGTAGATGTTTTTCTGGAATTCTTTTGCTTTTTCTATGATCCAACATGGTGAACTCTGGGAGTCGGTGATGGACAGGGAAGCTGGCATGCTGCTGTTCATGGGGTTGCAAAGAGTTGGACATGACTGAGCGACTGAACTGAACTGAACTGAACTGAAATTGTTCTTTGATGTCACATGAACTGATTTTATAAAGCAAAACCTTAAAGAATTAAAATGTTTCCAAATACTTTAATTTTGTCCCAGAACAAATCTCAAGAATAAGAATAAAAGTTATTCAACATGCAATAAGGTAAAATATAGAATATTTTATAGAATATAAAAATAAAATATAGAATGTTTTACAATCAATCAAAAATCACCAGATAGTCAAAGAAACAGGAAATAAAACCCAGAGTTATGAGAAAAGTCCGATATTCAAAAATGAAAGAGAAATAACCCAGAGTATAGTATTAGCAGACAAGTACAGTTATTTTAACTTGACATTTTAAGTCATTTTAACAAGTTCATTCTTGAACATTTAACTTACGTTCAAGAAACTAAACTCTTAGCTTATGATAAAAATCTTAAGTCCAAATATTTAAGCAGTTCAACAAACTCAAAGTACAAGAAATGTTTAAAAAAAAAAACAAACAAAAACAAAAACTATATCAAGGCATATGGCATTTCTTAAAAACCATTTAAAAAACATAAGTCTTAAACACAACAGAGGGGAAAATAGACAAATCACATTCAAAGAAACAAAGATAAGAATGTCACCAGAGTTCTTTTTGTGAATAATATAAGCCAGAGACAGAAGAGTAACAAGGGACTTAAAAAAAAAAAATCTGTCAACCTGATTATCTATACTCAGTGAAAATGTTTTTTAAAATACTTGAAAAGTACAGATGTATTGTTATGCAGAAGCAAAATAATTCATAAACATTATACCTGCACTATAGCAAATTTATACCTTGCTTTATAACAAACAATTTCCTCAAATTGGATCATAGACTTTAGATAAAACCTAAAAGAATATAATCAATCTGATTTCGGTATTGACCATCTGGTGACGTCCATGTGTAGAGTCTTCTCTTGTGTTGTTGGAAAAGCATGTTTGCTATGACCAGTGTGTTCTCTGGCAAAACTCTACTGGCCTTTGCCCTGCATCATTCCGTATTCCAAGGCCAAATTTGCCTGTTACTCCAGGTGTTTCTTGACTTCCTACTTTTGCACTGCAGTCCCCTATAATGAAAAGGACATCTTTTGGGGATGTTAATTCTAAAAGTTCTTGTAGTTCTTCATAGAACCATTCAACTTCAGCTTCTTCAGCATTACTGGTTGGGGCATAGACATGGGATTACTGTGATATTGAATGGTTTGCCTTGGAAACGAACAGAGATCGTTCTGTCGTTTTTGAGATTGTATCCAAGTACTGCATTTCAGACTCTTTTGTTGACCATGATGTCTACTCCATTTTTTCTAAGGGATTCCTGCCCACAGTAGTAGATATAATGGTCATCTGATTTAAATTTACCCATTCCAGTCCATTTTCATTCGCTGATCCCTAGAATGTCAACGTTCACTCTTGCCATCATCTGTTTGACCACTTCCAATTTATCTTGATTCATGGACCTAAGATTCCAGGTTCCTATGCAATATTGCTCTTTACAGCATTGGACCTTGCTTCTATCACTGGTCACATCCACAACTGGGTATTGTTTTTGCTTTGGCTCTATCCCTTCATTCTTTCTGGAGTTATTTCTCCACTGATCTCCAGTAACATATTGGGCAACTACTGACCTGGGGAATTCCTCTTTCAGTATCCTATCATTTTGCCTTTTCATACTGTTCATGGGGTTCTCAAGGCAAGAATACTGAAGTGGTTTGCCATTCCCTTCTCCAGTGGAGCACATTCTGTCAGACCTCTCCACCATGACCCGCCCAACTTGGGTGGCCCCACACGGCATGGCTTAGTTTCATTGAGTTAGACAAGGCTGTGGCCTGTGTGATTAGATTGACTAGTTTTCTGTGATTATGGTTTCAGTGTGTCTGCCCTCTGATGCCCTTTTGCAACACCTACCATCTTACTTGGGTTTCTCTTACCTTTTACGTGGGGTATCTCTTCACGGCTGCTCCAGCAAAGCGCAGCTGCTGCTCCTTACCTTGGACAAGGGGTATCTCCTCACCACCACCCCTCCTGACCTTGAACATGGAGTAGCTCCTCTTGGCTCTCTTGCACCTGCGCAGCCACCACTCCTTGGAGGTGGGGTAGCTCCTCTCAGCCACGCTTCTGCAAGGTCCGTCGTAGCCGGCACGCTTCTTATGGTCCGTCACAGTTGACTTACCTTATCAACTGTTTATTAGAAGGCAGAGTTATTAGAACTTCCATACATTGCTTATGCAAAAGAAAGAAATATACAACTCAATTGAAAAATAATTTTGGTAGTTTCCAGAAAGTATATACCTGTTAAGCATTTTACTACTAGGTATTTATAATAGAAAAAGGAAATAAATGTCTATACAAAGACTTACTTATGAATGTTTATGGCAGCTTTATTTTTAGTAGCCCAAAGCTGGAACCTAAGCAAATGTCCATCAGTAGGTGAATGGATAAACTTTATTTTTTAAAAACTAGAACAGACTACTAAACAGTTTAAAAAGGAAAAGAATTTCAACAAGTGTTGGAAAACTAAGACCCTGAACTAAATTTAATCCATAACCTATTTTTGTGTGGTCTGCAAGGTAAGAACATTATTTACATTTTAAGAGTTATAAATAAGCAAAGAAGAATATTCAACAGAAACCTTATATGGCCCAACAAAAATTTACTATACAATCTTTTTTTTTTTAAAAGTTTGTTGATCCCTGTACTATAACACCCTTTTAAATTCTTACAGTAGTTTAGAAATTCCTAATTCTCATATCTAGAAAATGCCTTATTCCATAATCTCATGAACAGGCAGTTAAGTAACAAAACTACAGAGTTTGTTATCTGTTACAAATTCAACACTTCTGAAAAGCTTTAATATCTTCCCAATATCTTTATATAAAGTTCCAAATCATCAGCATAACTTAAAATGTCTCTTATGACCCGATCCTTACTTAACCTTCTAGTCTTGTCAGTGGCCAATTCTCACTATTTTCCAGCAAATATGGACATTTTGTTAAGCATAGGAAAGCTGCTAACTATATTAATATCAAATAAAGTAATCCTCTAGATAATGAATATTAACAAATAAAGGCATACCAATGTCAATTCATCAGGAAGACATAAAAAATCATAACTGTGGGTGAACCTAATAATAGAGCATCAAAATACAAGCAGCAAAAGTGGCCAGAACTGAAAAGAGACATAAGCAAATCAACATTACAGTTGGAAATTAAATACTGTCTTTTTCATAATTGATAGTCAATATCACAGAAAATCAGCAAAAGCATTGGATTTTTGAATGCACTGTATTTTCAGAAACAGTGAAATTGTAACATAAATTCTGTAGGACTTAATTACTTAATTGTCTATTTCATTAGATTATGGGAGGTGGCATTATCTAAATATAACAATTATAAATTTCCAAACTTAAAAAAAGAGCACATGCTTTTTTTTTTTTTTTACAGATAATTTCTTCCCAACGAATTTTTCTAGAATAACTTTAACTTATACTTTTTAATATAAATGTATATTTTGTATATTCATATATATATATATAGAGAGAGAGAGAGAGAGAAAGAGAGAGAGAGAGAGGGAGCTTATTTTATTTTAATCAATTGCAAGCTGTAGTACAGTAGCAGAATATCAAAGAGAAGGAAAACAGAATGAAAGTCAATATACCCAATATGCCTACCTAAACTTCTCTTTAAAGAAACTCCTTGCAGTACACTTGAAAATCATTACTTTTGATTTCCTTAAACTCTCTCTAAATCAAAATTTAGCTCCAACCTAATTTTATTCTCTTTTCCCTAAAGCACTCATCTCATGTCCTTTGATCTCAGAATACTTATTAAATTCTGTGTATATTTCTATTACATTTATTTTGTTCATGAAAGTGTCCTAAATATGACCATATAAAATTATAACTGCACTTTGCAGAAAGTTATACAAGTGCGGATTCACAAATATTCTGTTTTTATATTCTACTTCATATTCTTTCTTGTTTTCCTCTTTTTGAGCAGACTCCTAAGAAAGATACCTCTATAACTATGGCCATTTTGTAAATGACATTAAGAAAGGATGTACTTTCCAGCTTAAAGGGTCTGACCTGGCATTTTTTTCTTAATAGACAAGGTGATTTTCTGAAAGATTAAGAAGAAATCAGTTAAAAGTAGGTATTGTATTCATGGCGTCTATGGATTGTACCTACTTACAGTTTCTAAAAACTAGAATAACTCAAGGAATCCAATAATTCTCATACTGCTTTCAATGATTTGGTCTGTATAGGCAGTAATGCAGCCAAGAACTTCAAAATCCAGAAAGGTATGAAAAGATTGAAGCTATCCAGCATCCTAGAGGCCATCTGGAAACCACTAGTGACATAAAGCTTTTGTTGTAATGTTTCCATGGGCCCCACACAAGTTAAAGAATCTGAATAGACAGTAAACAAACAAAGAAAGGGTCTGGAAGGCAAACTTGGTGAAAGAATTAAATAGGAAAACCAAAAAGAAAATCTTTTCCCAAATTGTATCCATAAGCAAGATTTAACTTTTGTTTTTTTAACAAGTTTATCCTCATGTAAGTTTCAGTTCTAAATTCATAGCACTCATGTCTTCTGGAAACTCTTCAGCTGAGAATATGTTTTCAGCTTAGAATTCTTAGATTATTAGTGCCCTCAGACTTCTGAGAGAAACAAATAGAAATTGCCCCAAAGATCTCAAAGAATTCATTAAATAGTAATTTTTTTTTTCAGTCACAACACATGTGGTTGTTGTTCAGTTGCTAAGTCGTGTCCAACTCTTTGTGACCCCATGGACTACAGCACGCTAGGCTTCCCTAAGGAGATAGTGTCCTTCACTGTCTCCCAGAGTTTTCTCAAATTCATGTCCACTGAGTCAGTGATACTATTTAACCATGTCATCCTCTATGCCCTCTTATCCTTTTGCCTTCTGTCTTTCCCAGTATCAGGGTCTTTTCTAGTGAGTTGACTCGTCACATCACGTGGCCAAAGTATTGGAGCTTCAGCATCATTCTTTTCAATGAATATTCAAGTTTGATTTCCTTAGTAATGACTGGTTTGATCTTCTCATGGTCCAAGGGACTCTCATGAGTCTTCTCCAGCACCACACTTTGAAAGCATCAATTCTTCAGCTCTCAGCCTTCTTTATGGTCCAACTCTCATAGCTGTACATGACTACTGGAAAAGCCACAGCTTTGACTATATAGACCTTTGTCACAAAGTGATGTCTGGTTTTTAATATGCAGTCTAGGTTTGTCACAGCTTTCCTTTCAAAGAGCAAGCATCTTTTAATTTCATTGCTGCAGTCACCATCTGAAGTGAGTTTAGAACCCAAGAAAAAAAATCTGTCACTGCTTCCACTTCTTTCCTATTTGCCATAAAGTGATGGAACTGGATGCCATGATCTTAAGTTTTTGAATGTTGAGGGTTTTTTTTTTTTTTTTTTGAATGTTGAGTTAACCAACTTTTCCATTCTCCTTTTTCACCCTCATCAAGAGGCTCTTTAGTTCCTCTTCACTTTGGTATCATCTTCATATCTGAGCTTATTGATATTTCTCCCAGCAATCTTGTTTCCAGCTTGTGATTCATCCAGTCCAGAATTTTGCATGATGTACTCTACATATAAGTTAAATAAATAGGGTGACAATATACAGTCTTGTTGTACTCCTTTCCCAATTTTGAACCAGTCAGTTGTCCCATGTAAGTTTCTAGCTGTTGCTTCTTGACCTGCATATAGGTTTCTCAGGAGACAGGTAAGGTAGTCTGGTATTCCCATCTCTTGAAGAATTTTCCACAGTTTGTTGTGATCCACACAAAGGCTTTAGTGTAGTCAATGAAGCAGAAGGAGACATTTTTCTGTAATTCCCTCACTTTCTCTGTGATCCAACGAATGTTAGCAATTATCTCTGGTTCCTCTGCCTTTTTAAAACCCAACTTGTATGTCTGGAAGTTCTTGATTCACATACTGCTGAAACATGCCAGGCTCATCAGTTCATGAGATTTTTCAGGCAAGAATACTGGAGTGGGTTGCCATTTCCTCCTCCAGGGAATCTTCCTGACCCAGGGACTGACCTGCATCTCTTACGTCTCTTGCATTGAAGGCAGATTCTTTACCCAGGAAGCCATCAGGGAAGCCCCTAACATATTATTAAAAACAAGCATTAATGATCAAGAAAAGAAACAAACAATAGAATGAGATATATGAATTCAAATATTAGTATTATCAGATCCAGAAAATAAATGTTTAAGTATTAATAAAAGTAGAAGTAGACATCAACAGAGAGATAAATAAGCAGAGTATAAAATATGAATAGGCAAATGGCCAATTAAAAACCACTGGTCCTTCCCATAGGTGCCCGAGTCATGGAGTGACACTGCAGTGGTGGCAGTATAGGAGTTAAAAACCCTCAGCAAAAAAAGTATAAAAATGGAGACCTTGTGATTTGTATGTTGTGGAACTCCAATTATTTTTTTCTCTGTTTTGAGGAGGGAGGAGTCTTGCCCAGAGGGTGTCTCTAGTCCTGTGCTACTGCCCTAGTAGACAGAGGACTGAAATTCTGAGAGAAACCTGTCTTTTAGAGCAGCAAACCAGGAAAAGCACTCCCTGGAAGTCAGACAGTGTGGGCAAAGCAGATCTCCTAATTCAGTGTATGAACCACACAAGTTCAATTTACCCCTGAGTTGAGCATATATGAGACAGATTCAAAGCGTCATAGCACAAACCTTGGAATATATTCTGATATTAGAATCACTGCCCCAGCAATTGAGACAGAACTCTCAATCTAAACCTAATCATGCAAATTGCTAAAGAGATTGGTGAGTGATCAGAAGATTTTAATAGGACCCAGAGTCTTCACAACATACTAAAATTGTCTGAGACACAATCCAAAATTCATCCACATGAATGAACCAGGAAAATTCTTAAGGGAAAGGATTGTCAACAGATGCCAATGCTAAGATATTCCATATGGTGGAGATATCAGAGAGAAACTTTAAAGCAGCTATTTTAATCATGCTTCACAAGATAAAATATATGTGCTTAAATGAAAGATAAGAAAGAAATTCTAAGAAAAGGAATAAAAAAAACTGTAAAAGAAAAGGACAAATGGAAATGTGGCAAATACCTAAAATTATCTGTGATACCGTGATACTGCAAACTATAAAACATTACCCAGAAAAATTGAAGAAGACCTAAATAAATAGATATATTCCTGGACTGGAAGATTCAAATTTAAGACATCATTTTTTCCCAAATTAAAAATATAAATTATCTAGGATAGACAAAATAATTTTGTTTGTTCTTGTTCTAAAATTTTTTTTTGGTGTGTTGTTATTTTAATTTTAATTTTTATTATTATTATTTTTTCTTGTAGGATAGAAAAAATAAATTTTAAAAAGAACAAAATTGGAGTACTTTAACTAGCAGATTTAAAGAACTTCTCTCTAAAGCCACTGTGATTAAGAGAATATGGAATTATCAAAAAGATATATATATATCAATGAGAGAGAAGTGGTGATTCAGAGATAGATTCTCATGTATTTGGAGCTAGGAAAACTATATATTTATATGGAGAAAATAAATTTTGACTCTTGCCTCATTGTTGTATATAAAAATTGAGATGTATCATTGACCTTGTTGTGAAAACTAAAGATGTAATATTCTTGAAAGGAATCATAGGAGAAAATCTTTGCAACATTCAAATAAGCAAACATTTCTTGTATTAGATACATAGGAAACCACACCAAGAAAATTAATGAATTGAACTTTATCGCAAATAAGAACAATTTCCCTTCGAAAGATTTTGAAAACAAAACAAAGGGATGAAAAAAAAATAACAACAAAGAAATGGGAAAAAATTGCAATACAAATATTTGTCAAATACTTGTATCCAAAATGCATAAACAATCTTGCAACACAAGAATGTGAATAGCCCAATTTAAATATAAAATATTAAAACAGACACTTCACAAAAGAATGTATGTTTATGACAAATAGGCACTTGAAAAGATGTTCAGCGCCATTAGTCATCAGGAAAATGCAAATTTATACCACAATGAGTATATCCATTAGAATAATTGCATATTTAAAACCTAATAATAAGTGTTGATGAAGATGGGTAGCAACTTTAACTCTCATATACACTGGGTGGAGTATAAAGTGGAACCATCACTTTGGTAAGCTTTTTGGTTAGAATATAAAGTTAAACACATACCTACCATATAGCCCAGTCATTCCTTTTCTAGGTACTTCCCAAGGAGAATGGTTTGTCAACCAGTCTTCTCCCAGAGTTAAAATAGGGTCATAATATACAGATACAAGCAACTGAGTTTAGAATAGTGTTAGGAGACAATGCTGAGCCTTTTTACATTTTTGAAATTAAATTATATCTCAAGATTAAAATATATTTTATTGTAAATTTTTAAGGCTTTTTCTTTTGATTTTAAAGATCTTGGTAAACAGTTTATAGAAAAAATCTTATAAGACAATATATGATAAAGAACATAGAAAATTTTAGTTTTACCTATGATTTTTACTCTCAAAAATAAATATTAATGGTTACATTCTTATTATCTCATATAGTTTTGAACATTGTAAAATATGAGATAAAATCAATAAAAATAAAGATTTTTATTATTCCTTATTATTTTAGAACAAATGTGAGATCATAAAAGCTTTTTTCAAAACTTCAGCATTACCCAAGTTACATTTTCTCTTGTTATCTTAGGTACTTTATTTGCTTCACTAGTTTTGCTTTTTTTTTTAATGCAAAAGTTTCTAATGAACAATTTCTAATAGACCTAACAGATATACAGCGTCTTGTTAAAAATTCATGCCGGCCAGAATATTAGAAGGTCAGAAAATGCCTTTGAATTTATGCCATGGTCTTTTACATGATTCATTCAGGTTTTAAAAGGGAAATTCCTCATTAAGTAAAGGACCTAATGCTTATTAATTTATATGCTTAAACAAGGGGCACCACTAATTCATTTATTAAATATCAGAGACCATATGCTTTCACCCCTTGTCCTCGCTTATTGATTAATTGCTTTAAGCCAATACAGATGAAAGCAAGGGGGGAAAACAGTAACCTAGGTGAGTTTCTGATCTCCTTTTCTAACCTAATGAAAGATGGCACTTCTTTATATTCCTGTGCAAAAAGCTCAGATGATGCAGTTCAAAATTAGTTTTCTTGTATAACTATGAATTTTTCAATCCTTGATCGATGTGATGCAGTCACTTAGATGCAATGAAAATGATATGCAGAAATGTAGGAAGTGAATGGAATGGAAGCACTAATGGAATGCCAGAGTCCATGTCCAGATTGAACACATTCCTCACGGACACATAGAATTCAACAGAACATGTTGCTCAAGCATGTTAGCTGGAGATAAGACATGTCTAGGGCTGCCATCTATGGGGTCACACAGAGTTGGACACGACTGAAGTGACTTAGCAGCACCAGCAGCAGCAGCAGAGGATAAGGGGGTGAAGCAGAAGGAAGGAATTGTTTGGTTAGGTGAGGTTGAGGAATATTGGGTAAAACATAGATGTAGATAAGGATAGAAAGAGAGGGAGAAAGAGAGAGAGATGTACAGATACATACGTATATACACACACATATTTGCTTTATGGTTGGTTGGCAGGTTGTATGTGTATTTTTTTGTTTTGTCTGTGTTTATCATTTAAGTTACTCTCCCAGCAAGCAGAAGAAAGACATTGCCTAAGTTGAACAGAGTTGGGATATAATTGTTGTATATCTTGTATCTCACAGCCTTGACAAAGATGGAGAATAGACTTGAAAAATACAGAAGCTAGGATCTAGATAGTAAGAACGTATTAAGAATCCTGCTGGGGAACCACCATGGATTGCATGAGCTCCAACTGTCTTTCAGTCAACTGTTTCAGCCCTTGAAACATTCATTCAAAGTTAAGATGGAAAAACCATAGGAGATAGAATTCAATTGGCTAGTTTAGGTTACATGTGGTGTTTTTATACATAAAGGGCTCCTTTGGTTTATAATTCCACCAGGAGTACACATAATCAAGGAGAAGTAACTTCAGGGAAGAGATCAAGGTACTATTTTCCAAAGAAAGGTAACTCTTGATAACTACAAAATATAATAAAACTCACTACAATGCAGGATTCCCAAGAATATTTTTATATCTATTGTTTCCAAAGTTTATTTGACTTTGACACTTTGTGAGGTTATATATATATATTTCAGAACATCAATGTAACAAATAATGTTTTAGGATCCAGCCTGTGGGAAGCCAGACTTACAAGCACAGCACCAGTGATCAGACTACATTGTTAGTAGAGGACATTTGTTTACTGGATATGACTCAGTGCTGTTTTTATAAAAGATCTGTTAAGTGTTTTGGATACTGTGTTTTATGCATAATTACGTGCAAGTGCAAGTAAGTCAGAGAGTAAAATTATCTTATTCTGCTCCAGTTATTATAACAAAATACTATAGCCTGGGTGGATTAAACCACTGATTTTATCACAGTTATGGAGGCAAGAAGTCCAGGACCGAGGTGCTGGCAGCTTTGGTATCTGGTTAGGTCTTGCATTCTGTCTCATAAACAACTACTTCCTTACTATGTCCTTACATTTTCTTTCCTCAGTGCCCAAACATTAGGGGAGTGAGCTGGAGGGAGAGAAAGCTCTCAGGTCTTTCTATTTTTATAAGGGCGCCAATTCCATCATGAAGACACCATCCACATTACCTCATCTAAACCTATCTCCCAAAGACCTCATCTACAAATACTATAACACTGCAGGTTAGGGTTTCAAGATAAGAGTTTTGAGGGATACAGAGGCATTCATTCCCTAATAAAAATATTCTAGATTATTATGTGAAAAAGGAAAGAAATTCCATCTTATAGGACTTTTACCAAATATTAGATTGGTGCAATGGAGAAGGAAATGGCAACCCACTCCAGTACTCTTGCCTGGGAAATCCCATGGATGGAGGAGCCTGGTAGGCTGCCGTCTATGGGGTCATACAGAGTCGAACATGACTGAAGAGACTTAGCAGCAGCAGCAGGTTGGTGCAAACATAACTGCAGTTCCAGACCATTAATTTTAAACCATTATAAGTAGGATCAAACAAATCTTTATTAATCAAAATATGAACCATTGCAATCAACACAATTTTGCCAATGAGAAGTGTTTACTCCTGTAGCATAAACATCTGTGCTTTGGGATTCAATGAACTCTTAGAAAGCATTTTCAGCCTCTTGTTGCTTGTGGAAGTGTTTTCACTGCAAAAAGTTGTTGAGATGCTTAAAAAAAATGGTAGTCACTTGGCAAGAGGTCAGGTGAATATGGCAGATGAGGCAAAACATTGTAGCCCAATTAGTTCAACTTTTAAAGTGTTGGTTGTGCAATTGTCCTGGTGAAGAATTGGACCCTTTCTGTTGACCAGTGGTGACTGCAGGCATTGCAGTTTTCAGGGTATCTCATTGATTTGCTGAACATACTTCTCAGATACAATGGTTTCTCTGGAATTCAGAAAGCTGTAATGGATCAGACTGGCAGCAAATCACCAAACAATGAGCATGACCTTTTTCTGGTGCAGTTTGGCTTTGGGAAGTGCTTTTGAGCTCCTTCTCAGTCCAACCACTGAGCTAACTAGTCATTGCCAGTTTTTGTATAAAATCCACTTTTTTGGCACATCACAATCCCAGAGGATTCTCTGTTCCTTGTTGCATAGAGTAAGAGAAGATGACATTTCAAATTTCAAAATGACAATTTTTTTGATTTTCAGTGAGCTCATGAGACATCCACTTATCGAGCTTTTTCACCTTTCCAATTTGCTTCAAATGCCAAATGACCATAGAATGCTTGATGTTGAGTTCTTCAGCAACTTCTCATGCAGTTGTGAGAGGATCAGCTTCAATGATCCTCTCAATTGGTCGTACTCAACTTCCAATGACTGTCCACTGTGCTTCTCATCTTGAAGGCTCTCATCTCCTTTGCAAAGCTTTTTGAACCACCACTGCACTGTATTTTCCTTAGCAGTTCCTGGGTCAAATGTATTGTTGATGCTGTGAGTTGTCTGGGCTGTTTTAAGACCCATTTTGAACTCAGATAAGAAAATCACTCAAATTTGCTTTTTGTCTAACATAATTTTCTTGGCCTAAAATAAATATAAAATAAATAGCAAGTAATGTTATTAGGAGGGAAACATAAAGTAAGAAATGTGCATTAAAGTGATGTATAACATAACCACACATATTAAGGATGTATTCCAATATCAAATGGCAAATTTCAACAATCTAAAAATCACAATTACTTTTGCACTAATCTAATATGTATCTTCCACACTTGTTGAATAGAGATTCAAAAGGAGAGATAGTTTTAACAATGACAGCAGCAGTAATTAAGATTTATGAATCTTTTCTGAGTGCTAGGTCTATGTTAAGCACTATGCTGCTGCTGCTAAGTCGCTTCAGTCATGTCCAAATCTGTGCGACCCCATAGACAGCAGCCCAACAGGTTCCCCCGTCCCTGGGATTCTCCAGACAAGAACACACTGGAGTGGGTTGCCATTTCCTTCTCCAATGCATGAAAGTGAAAAGTGAAAGTGAAGTCGCTCAGTCGTGTCCAATTCTCAGCGACCCCATGGACTGCAGCCTACCTACCAGGCTCCTCCATCCATGGGCTTTTCAGTGAGCTCATGAGACATCCACTTATTGAGCTTTTTCACCTTTCCAATTTGCTTCAAATGCCAAATGACCATAGAATGGTTGATGTTGAGTTCTTCAGCCTTCTCCACTATACCTTCATTATTTTATTTAATTATCACAACAATCCAATATTGTTATTCATGTTCTAATTTTATAGGTGAGAAAATAGAAACAAAAAAGTAGCATGCCCAATCACTTGACTAATAAAATAGAGAATAACAGAAGGGCTTTATTTTTGTGTATATATAAAAATACCTTATTTCATTGTTCATACGTTCTCATTTATTTAAATAATGTATAGTGAACGCTTACTGAAATGTACAAATACTTTAAAATACTTAAATATTACTATTCTGCTTAAAGTGTTTGTTTAACTGTTGAGTTTTGTGGCAGAAACTTTGGCTATTTACCAAAGTAACAGAAAAAAAAAAAAACACCTCATCTAACTGAGTGTAAAAATTGTTATGGCTTTTGGCATATACTTCTTTTCACCTGATTTATTAGCCCTTAAAAACATGCAAAATTAAATATGTGCAACTGACACCTCTGTAAAGATTATGGTTAATTTATTTTATAATCACATCTCAGGCATTTTTATGAGAGTTGGATGACTTTAAATCTGATGTGGGATATAGATCTTTCACTCATTCAGTTTGATTATGGTCAGGAGGTTCTGAGCCATGCAAAGAACAGTTTTTCCCTGCTTAGTTTACTAAGGCAATATTTATACATAGTTATCCACAATTTGAAGAGTTTTTGAAAGGAAATGCCAAAGCTTACTTTTCTTTCACAGTGTGTTTACAGGCTTCAAAAATAAATAAAGTTGTTAAGAAGTTATTCTTAACAATAATATTTCATTTATTCATTCAAAGAAAGAAAAACTTGCTTAAGGCCATAACTTCTAAAACTATTTTTGTGATAGACTAATACACTCTAATAGAACTTAAAGCACTCTGCTAGATGGCAAATATAAATTGTTGTAAGATAGTAGAAAATATACTTTTTACTTTTTTTTTTTTACTTTTTAAAAACTTTTTACTTTTTATATGCACACATACATGACTCCTACTTGAGTCATGTAGTTAAGACTGAATTTCTTATGTTTGAAAGTTGACAATACATATTAAATTCATACTGCAAGCCAGAAAACACATTTCCACATCTCTCATACTCTCTGTGACTATTTGAAATATAATAGAGATGGGGAATGTGATAAAAAGATAAGTTGGGAATATATAACTATTTTCTTCAAGAAAAAGCAATTGTCCATATTAGGAGAAGACTAGAAGTTCCTCCTCTTCATGCTTCACAGCCTTGTGGTGAAAGGGCTTGTACAACTCAACGAAGCTATGAGCTATGCTGTGCAAGGCCACCTAGGACAGATGGGTCATAGAGAAGAGTTCTGACAAAACATGGCCCACTGAAGGAGGAAATGGCAACCCATTCCAGTATTTTTGC
Organism: Bos javanicus; assembly: GCF_032452875.1. Taxonomy (NCBI): domain Eukaryota; kingdom Metazoa; phylum Chordata; class Mammalia; order Artiodactyla; family Bovidae; genus Bos; species Bos javanicus. The sequence continues at coordinate 91,234,255 of NC_083868.1, forward strand.
TGCAAGAACCCCATGAACAGTATGAAAGGGCAAAAATATAAAACATCTGAATATGAGCTCCCCAGGTCAAAAGGTGTCCAAAATGCTACTGGGGAAGAACAGAGGGTCATTACTAATAGTTCCAGAAAGAATGAAGTGGCTGGTCCAAAGAGGAAACAACACTGAGGTGTGGATGTGTCTGGTGGTGAAAGTAACGTCCAGTGCTGTGAAGAACAATATTGCATAGGAGCCTTGAAAGTTAGGTCCATGAATCAAGGTAAATTGGATGTGGTCAAGCAGGAGATGGCAAGAGTGAACATTGACATCTTAGGAATGAGTGAACTAAAATAACATGGGAATGGGTAAATTTAATTCAGATGACCATTACGTCTACTACTGTGGGCAAGAATCCCTTAGAAGAAATGGAGTAGCCACCATAGACAACAAACGAGTTTGACATCCAGTACTTGGGTATGACCTCAAAATCGACAGAATGATCTTGGTTTGTTTCCAAGGCAAATCACTCAACATCACAGTAATCCAAGTCTATGCCCCAACAACTAATGCTGAAGAAGCTGAATGAAGTTGACTGGTTCTATGAAGACCTACAACACCTTCCAAAATTCACACCAAAAAAAGATGTCCTTTTCATCATAGCAGAATGGAATACAAAAATAGGAAGTTAAGGGATACCCCTCAGATATGCAGATGACATCACCTTTATGGCAGAAAGTGAAGAGGAACTAAAAAGCCTCTTGATGAAAGTGAAAGTGGAGAGTGAAAAAGTTGGCTTAAAGCTCAACATTCAGAAAACAAAGATCATGGCATTCAGTACCATCACTTCATGGGAAATAGATGGGGAAACAGTGTCAGACTTTATTTTTGGGGCTCCAAAATCACTGCAGATGGTGACTGCAGCCATGAAATTAAAAGGCACTTAATCCTTGGAAGGAAAGTTATGTCCAACCTAGATAGCATATTCAAAAGCAGAGACATTACTTTGCTAACAAAGGTTCGTCTAGTCAAGGCTCTGGTTTTTCCTGTGGTCGTGTATGGATGTGAGAGTTGGACGGTTAAGAAGGCTGAGTGCCAAAGAATTGATGCTTTTGAACTGTGGTGTTGGAGAAGACTCTCGAGAGTCCCTTGGACTGCAAGGAGATCCAACCAGTCCATTCTGAAGGAGATCAGCCCTGGGATTTCTCTGGAAGAAATGATGCTAAAGCTGAAACTCCAGTACTTTGGCCACCTCATGTGAGGAGTTGACTCATTGGAAAAGACTCTGATGCTGGGAGGGATTGGGGGCAGGAGGAGAAGGGGATGACAGAGGATGAGATGGCTGGATGTCATCACTGAGTCGATGGATGTGAGTCTGAGTGAACTCCCGGAGTTGGTGATGGACAGGGAGGCCTGGCGTGCTGCAATTCATGGGGTCGCAAAGAGTCGGACACGACTGAGCAACTGAACTAAACTGAACTGAAGAGATACCGAGAATAATAGGCAAGTTTGGCTTTGTACATGTTGAGTACAAAATGAAGCAAGACAAAGGCTAACATAGTAAAAGCAGAGACATACTTTTGTTGACAAAAGTCTGTATTGTCAAAGCTGTGGTTTTTTCCAGAAGTCATGTATGGATGTGATAGTTGGACCACAAAGAAGGCTGAACACTAAACAACAGATACTTTCAAACTGTGGTGCTGGAGAAGACTCCTGTGAGTTCTTTGGACAGCAAGGAGATCAAGCCAGTCAATCCTTAAAGAAATCAACACTGAGTATTCATTGGAAGGACCAATGCTGCAGCTGAAGTTCTGTCCTTTGGCCACCACTTCCAATGAAGAGCTGACTCACTGGAAAAGATCTTGATGCTGGGAAAGATTGAATGCAAAAGGAGAAAGAGGTGGCAGAAGATGAGATGATTAGATGGCATCACCAACTCTATGGACATTAATTTGAGCAAACTCCAGGAGACAGTGGAACACAGGGAAGCCTGGTATGCTGCAGTCCATGGGATCACAAAGAGTTGGACACAACTTAATGACTGAAAAACAAAAAATAAAACGAGCCCCTACTCTAATTCCATTTCTGATATTAAGTACTTTCCTAATCTTAAACAGATTGCTTGGTCCCCTGAAGCATGTGTTAAGTGAATGGTAGACCTGTAAGGAAGCTAGGGGAAACACTGCCCGAAGTTTTACCACATTGCCAGCACCCAAACTTCACTGTTTCTTAAATGAAGTCATTCTCTTTGGTTGGAAAATTTCAGTCGCAAGAGATGTCCTTACCTTAAGGACAAGTCATCATTGCATGGCAGTAGTTTGAGGTTTGATTTGAGGTTAGTTCTTGACTGAACAATGTTTTTTTTCTACTTGTGTTTAACATACACACTTAATTTCCAAGTTAAATACCTTGTTTATCTTATTCATTCTTTTTGGACAGACTTGTTTATCACAACCTTAAAAAAAATTAGCATCCAGAATCTCAAATCCTGTATGACTTGAACAGAGCAAGGGCAAGATATATCCTGATACAATGACTACTCTTCTGACTGGGGCTTCCCAGGAGGTGCTAGTGGTAATGAATCCACATGCCAGGGCAGGAGATGCAAGAGTTGGGTTTAATCCCTGGGTCAGGAACATCACCTGGAGCAGGAAATGGAAACCTGTTCCAGTATTCTTGCCATGAATTCCATGAACAGAGGAGCCTGGTGGGCTACAGTTCATACAGTTGCAGAGTGGACACAACTGAGAGACTGAGCATGTCTTCTGATGCAGCTAAACTCACATTATGGAGGGTTGTTTTGTTTTAATAACCATAATACTCCAATGTATCATATTGAACATGCAAGCTTCTAAATTCCTACATCTTTTAATACATACATTGCTAAATTGCAAGACTATTACCCTGCCCTTTCATAGCCAAATCTTAACTCAGAATTCAGGAGTCAACTTTTTCCCGGTATTAAACATTATCATCACTATTTCAGTATAAGGCTGTTTTGAAAGTAGACCTTTGTTGTGCTGAATGTTATATGTTGTTCATAATATTACGTCATCATAGCTTTTACAAGTCAGTGTCCTATTCACATCATTGGTAAAGATTTTTCAATTGTCAAATTAGAGGATTAGCCTTTTATAGGATACACTTTCTCTCTCTCATATACACAGATACATTTCACATACACTTTAGATATACTTTGGATAGTAGTTTAACCAGATCAAAATCAAACTATTAACACTTTTATTATCATGGTTAAATGCCTTGATGAAATCAGTATTCAGCATATCTGTGATCTTACATCAATGATTAGTCTACAAATTGTATCAGAAAATGAAGTTCAGTCTTAGTATTAAATAGTTCATTTCTGAAGAGCCCTCAAACAATTTGCTAAATAATCTACTCCATTACATGTGTCATTCTGGAGCAGAGTTCTCAGTCTAGGCTACACATTAGAATCACCTGGGAATCTGGGGTGAATGCCAATATCCAGGCCCCACCCAGATCAACTGAATCTGCAGCTTTGCTAGGGGACCCTGAGAATGGGTTAATTTATAAAAAATCCTCAGGTGCTTCTGGTAGTTTTTATGGCATGCCTACCTCAAGCAAGACATAATACTCAGTTGTTCAAGTTGACTTTAGCTGAACTTCATTTCATGTGATACACTGACTTAAATCATTATTAATTGAATAATTATATGATGTTAATTAAATGATGTCAAATCGTTCCCTTTTCAATTATAAACTTATAATCATCAAGAAGGATGCCTCAGTTTGGTAATAGAATTTATTAATGTGTTTCAGTAACACAAATATTCCCTTTAATAAAACAAAGGATCATGATGTAGCATTTTGGCAGGCAGGAGCATCTAGAAAGAATTTTAAAACATGGGTTTGAGTTCATTATATTCATCATGACATTTCTATTAGTAGTAAGGGATATATATGGTTTCCATTTATAGAAGTAATCAAAACATTCTTTTTAAAAACAAATCCTATTGGGGCTTCCCTTGTAGCTCAGTGGTGAAGTATCCACCTGCCAATGCAGGAGTCACAAGTTCGATCCCTGATCTGAGATGATCTCACATGCTGTGGAGTAACTAAGCCCATGCACCACACCTACTGAGCCTGTGCTCTACAGCCCAGGAGCCACAACTGCTGGAGCCCATGAGCCTTAGAACACGTGCTCTGCAATAGGAGAAGCCACAACAATGAGACACCTCAGCACTGCAACTAGAGAGTAGCCCCCACTTGCCACAATTAGAGAAAAGCCTGCACGGCACAGCCAGAAATAAATAAAGTACAGTTATATTAAAAACAACAACAAATCCTAATATTGATGGTATGCAGAAATGATCATGACAGAGTTATGGAATGGACTAAGAGTGAGGAAATAGTAGTTTAAACTTTTTAGAGTCTACTCAATTACCTATTCTTTTAGAAATGTTACAATGATATTTTTCATCTCTTCTTGCTTTAGGATTTCTCAAAATTGCACTCTGAATATTTCCTAAGTACTACTTAGTAAACTTGTAAGTCATTCACCATGCAGGGCTGGAGACAAGTCTTTTGAAAAGATCCTGGTTCTTGCTTAGCAGCTTATGTTCTGTGTTGGTTTACAATGTCTTTGGTCATCAGATTTTAGCTCCACAAATCTAATATTGATTCTGTTTTGTCCCAACTCAATGAGCTTCTTAATCATGTTTGAATTTTTTTTTTTTTGCCATTGTTAAATCAAAGTGGAAATCGCATAATTCTACTTTGTCTTCTGTATCTTTCTTATCTTGCAAGTTTGTGCTTTCCTGTGTTCACTCTAGCACTGAATGTAAAAGTTCTCTGGTACTTTTTAGTATTATTTTTAAAATTTACTTTATTTTAGAATTTAGGATACTATAGGGCTATGCCACTATTTTAAATAGGATTGCTTAAATATATCACTTTTGTATATATTTTTTTCTTTTTTAGTTTTAGTTTTTTTTATTTTTTTCATACAGTCTATCAACCAAAAGGAAATTTCAGATCTTAAATCTTATCTTGGAGATCATTCTAGCAAGTATTATTAATTTATAGATTAAGAAAATGAGAGCACAGGATCTACTAATTAAAAAGCAAGCTTTAAAATGCCCCAGAGAAAAGTGAAAAAGTTGGCCTAAAGCTCAACATTCAGAAAACAAAGATCATGGCATCCGGTCCCATCCCTTCATGGCAAATAGATGGAGAAACAGTGCAAACAGTGGCAGACTTTTTTTTCTGGGCTCCAAAATCACTGCAGATTGTGACTGCAGCCACGAAATTAAAAGATGCTTACAGACTGGTTCCAAATAGGAAAAGGAATACGTCAAGGCTGTATATTGTCACCCTGCTTATTTAACTTATATGCAGAGTACATCATGAGAAACGCTGGGCTGGAGGAAGCACAAGCTGGAATCAAGATTGCCAGGAGAAATATCAATAACTTCATATATTCAGATGACACCACCCTTATGGCAGAAAGCGAAGAGGAACTAAACAGGCTCTTGATGAAAGTGAAAGAGGAGAGTGAAAAAGTTGGCTTAAAGCTCAACATTCATAAAGCTAAGATCATGGCATCTGGTTCCATCACTCTATGGCAATAAGATGGGGAAACAGTGGCTTACTTTATTTTGTGGGGCTCCAAAATCACTGCAGATAGTAATTGCAGCCGTGAAATTAAAAGGAGCTTACTCCTTGGAAGGAAAGTTATGACCAACCCGCTGCTGCTAAGTTGCTTAAGTCCTCCGTCCATGGGGTTTTCCAGGCAAGAGCACAGGAGTCGGATGCCATCACCTTTTCCGATGACCAACCTAGACAGCATATTAAAAAGCAGAGACATTACTTTGCCAACAAAGGTCCGTCTAGTCAAGGCTATGGTTTTTCCAGTAGTCATGTATGGATGTGAGAGTTGGACTATAAAGAAAGCTGAGCACTGAAGAATTGATGCTTTTGAACTGTGGTGTTGGAGAAGACTCTTGAGAGTCCCTTGGACTGCAAGGAGATCCAACCAGTCCAACCTAAAGGAAATCAATCATATGTGTTCATTGGAAAGACTGATGTTGAAGCTGAAACTCCAATACTTTGGCCTCCTGATAAGAAGAACTGACTCATTTGAAAAGACCCTGATGCTGGGAAAGCTGAGGGCATGAGGAGAAGGGGATGACAGAAGATGAGATGGTTTGATGGCATCACCAACTCAATGGGCATGAGTTTGAGTAGGCTCTGAGAGTTGGTGATGGACAGGGAGGCCTGGCGTGCTGTGGTTCATGGGTTCGCAAAGAGTTGGATACGATTGTGTAACTAAACTGAACTGATATGCCCCACACTATGACAAGCATTACTAAGTGCTTTGTTATTGCACCTAATATCCAAAAAGAAAAAAGAAAAAAAAATCAAAAAGCTATGAGGTAGATATTTGCCGGAATCTAGCTCCAGCAGCCAGGGAATCAGCCTGAAGGGGTGAGCGGTGTCAGCAGATGATGATGTAGCCTCTGACTCATTGTCCAGAACTACATGTTTGTTTCAAGCTTCAGGTTCTCTTTTATACTTTGACAAAAGCATTAGGTCAGAGGTTTTTAGTTTCCCCCACCCAGATTTACTGTACTTAACTTGTGATTACATTGTAACTCATGCTACATTCCTCAGTTTATTTCTTATCTTTCTAAATCCTGTTTGCCCCTAGCATCTTAAGACCACTATCTCCTAAAAAGGCTTCTAGCTATTCTTAATTGTTCCTAAACCCTAAACTCAGCAATCTTCTTTTGCCATAAATATTTCCCTCACAAACAGGTCTCAGATAACAACCCTTCCAATGGCCTCAAGCTGTGGCCTATGTGCTCATTCTAGGAAATTCTTTGTAAAGATCCTTGAACAAATGTCAATGGTTATTTTATAGATTATTTTCTGGGCACAGCTGTAGAAGGCTTTGTGCTTTCTCATGCTTCTCTCAAGCACCTTAACATTCTTTCCAGCCAACTCAACCAAAGAAAGGAAAGAACAAGTCATAATCACAAGGCCTAACTCCTTCATCCCAGGGCTGTGCCTGCGAGATGAGAAGAGGGGGTTGGGTCCGTGCCTCCATTTTGTCAGTAATGCCTAACGTGGCTCCCGACAGATATTAGTTTCTTTCCATTTTGTGGGTGAAAATACAAAAAAAAACCAAAAAGCTTACGAAGAGAACCTGCAATGGTTATCAGCTATTCGTTTTCAGATTTATTATGTATAGCCTGTGTTATTCTGTAACTCCAACTCATATTACTAGAGTTGCTTCCACCTCAGTATTATAAAATAATGTGGATGAAACAGAACTAGAAAACTTATACCATGCATGCATTCTTTTTGTTGTTGTTGTTTACTCTCCATGTGTTTGTGTTTCTTACAGTTTTTTTTTTATTGATAACTAGTCTCATATCATTGTGGTCAGAGAAGATGCTTGAAATTATTTCAATTTTCTTAAATTTATTGAGATTTGATTTGTGACCCAAGTTGTGGTCTATCCTGGAGAATGTTCCATGTGCACTTGAGAAGAAGGTGTATTCTTCTGCATTTGGATAGAATGTCCTGAAGATATCAATGAGATCCATCTCATCTAATGTATCATTTAAGATATGTGTTTCCTTATTAATTTTCTGTTTTGATGATCTGTCCATTGGTGTGAGTAGGGTGTTAAAGTCTCCTACTATTATTATGTTAGTGTCAATTTATCCTTTTACGAATGTTAGTTTTTGTCTTATGTACTGAGGTGCTCCTATGTTGGATGCATAGATATTTACAATTGTTATATCTTCCTCGTGTATTGATCCCTTGATCATTATGTAGTGTCCTTCCTTATCTCTTGTACTCTTCTTTATTTTAAGGTCTATTTTGTCAGATATGAGGATTGCTACTCCAGCTTTCTTTTGCTTCCCATTTGCATGGAATATATTTTTCCATCCTCTCACTTTCAGTCTATATGTGTCTTTAGTTCTGAAGTGGGTTTCTTGTAGACAGCTTGGTGTTCTTTTTGTATCCATTCAGCCAGTCTGTGTCTTTTAGTTGGAGCATTAATCTATTTACATTTAAAGTAATTATTAATATATATGTTCCTATTGCTATTTGCTTAATTGTTTTGGGTTTATTTTGTAGATCTTTTTTTCTTCTCTTGTATTTCTTAACTATTTAAGTCCTTTTAAGATTTGTTGCAAAGCTGGTTTGGTGGTTCTGAATTTTCTTAACTTTTGCTTTTCTGAAAAGTTTTTATATCTCTCCACCAATTTTGAATGAGATCTTTGCTGGGTACAGTAATTTTGGTTGTAGATTTTTCCCTTTCAGTACCTTAAATATATCCTGCCATTCCCTTCTGGCCTGCAGAATTTCTGCTGAAAATTAGCTAAGTATATGGGGTTTCCCTTGTATGTTATGTGTTGCTTCTCCCTTGCTGCTTTTAATATTCTTTCTTTGTGTTTACTCTTTGTTAGTTTGATTAATATGTGTTGTGGTGTGTTTCTCCTTGTGTTTATCCTGTATGGGACTCTTTCTGCCTCTTGGACTTGATTGACTATTTCCTTTTCCATGTTGGGGAAATTTCCAACTATAATCTCTTCAAAAAATTTCACGTACCCTTTCTTTTTCTCTTCTTCTTCTGGGACCCCTATAATTTGAATGTTGGTGCATTTGATATTGTTCTAGAGGTCTCCGAGACTATGTTCAGTTCTTTTTATTCTTTTTACTTTATTCTGCTCTTCAGAAGTTATTTCCACCATTTTATCTTCCAGCTCACTGATTTATTCTTCTGCTTCAGATATTCTGCTATTGATTCCTTCTAGAGTATTTTTAATTTCACTAATTATGTTGTTTTTTTTTTTTTCTGTATGTTTATTCTTTAATTCTTCTAGAACTTTGTTAATTGATTCTTGCATTTTTTGAATTTTTATTTCAAGGTTTTTGATCATCTTTACTATCATTATTCTGAATTCTTTTTCAGGTAGTTTGCTTATTTCCTCTTCATTTTTTTGGACTTTTGTGTTTCTAGTTTATTCCTTCAATGGTGTAGCATTTTTCTGCCTTTTCATCATCATTATTATTTTTTTAACTTACTGTGTTTAAGGTCTCCTTTCCCCAGGCTTCAGTGTTGAATTCTTTCTTTGTTCTGGTTTCTGCTCTCCTAAGGTTGGTCCAGTGGTTTGTGTAAACTTCTATAGGGTAAGATTTGTGCTGAGTTTTTGTTTGTTTGTTTTCCTCAGATGGGCAATGCTGAGTGAGGTGGTAATCCTGTCTGTTGATGATTGGATTTGTATTTTTGTTTTGTTTGTTGTTTAGATACACAGGATGCTACTGGTGGTTGGGTGATGCTGGGTCTTGTATTCAAGTGGTTTCCTTTACGTGAGATTTCACTATTTGATACTCCCTAATGGCAACCCACTCTAGTATTCTTGCCTGGAAAATTCCATGGACGGAGGAACCTGGTAGGCTACAGTCCATGGGGTCACAAAGAGTCGGACACGACTGAGTGACTTCACTTCACTAGAGTTTATTTTCTGGTAGTCTAGGGTCTTGGGGTCAGTGTTCCCACTCCAAAGGCTCAGGGATTGATCTCCAGATCAAATTTAAAGGATGTTGTGATGCTCATAGCCACTGAAATAGTCCATATGGGAAGAAGAAGCACTATGGGAAGAGTCCATGAGTAGACATCATGTTTTGGGTCTGTTGGGTAACTGAATACAACCGAACTCACTATGCTTGCCACACAACAGGCCAATGAATCTGAGAGATGAGGTGTTGAGGCAAGGAAAAGACTTTAATTGGGAAGCCAGCAGGCAGAGAAGATAGCAGAATAGCACCTCAAAATAACCATCTTCCAGGCCTGCATTCTTAAAAGTATACCCATTGATTCTCAACTTCAACAGGGAGTTTCATGTATAGCCACAGTAGCTTGCTTTGATGTTTTATTTTTTCTCATTATAGCAATTCATGATTTTTTTTAATCTTATGTATTCATGAAGCTATATTACTAACTAGAGCAGAATTTTCCAGCTTTAATTGCATTGCCACTTTATGCTGGATAGCTATTTGTTGGAGCAGGAGGCTGTAGGATGCTGAGCAGCATCCTTGGCCTCTACCCAGTAGATGCTTGTAGTATCCCAAAGTTGTGATACTGAAAATGTGTTCAGACACAGGCAGATATCATGGAGGTGGCAAGCAAAACTGCCCCTGGATAAGAACAATTGCTCTGGAAGTTTGGGTCACAGGATCATATCTTTTTCCTTTCCCTAAAGTCATTTTCTATGCTCCTAAATCCTTAGTTTTAGAGTAGCCCAATTCTGTTCTTGGGCAGTTATAGACTTTTAAAAGGCATAAGAAAAGTTTTAAAGTTATCATTTACAAATCACTTTCTCCACATGACATGAAAAGATCTTTTTATTTCTTTCTAAAATATTTGAAAGAGAAAATTACTATCATGACCAAATAATTCAGGAATTTATAACATATGGGCCTTTCTTCAGATGGAATTCATAGAAAAACTCTCACTAAGACCCTTGCAATTTTTCCTGTTTTGTGATCTTTAATAGGAAATCGTTGTGGTTGGTTAGGCAAAAGTAGCATATTTTTTAAAACAAAATGCCTTTGGTATCTCTTTCTTCACTAATCAAGCTAATTTACAAATAATTATTTACAATCTTGACATAAAATCTGACTCATTTTTTCAGATTTTTCCTCCTAAACATGTTAAAACTCTCATTATAGCAATTTAGATCTGTGTTTCACCCCACATCTGCCTTCATGTTAATACTTTTTTTATCTTATTACACTTAATCTCAGTATTATTGTTTAAAAGTATAAAGACATTTCAGTTCAGTTCAGTTGCTCAGTCGTCTCCGACTCTTTGTGACCCGATGAATTGCAGCTCGCCAGGCCTCCCTGTCCATCACCAACTCCCGGAGTTCACCCAAACTCATGTTCATCAAGTTGGTGATGCCATCCAGCCATCTCATCCTCTGTCGTCCCCTTCTCCTCCTGCCCCCAATCCCTCCCAGCGTCAGAGTCTTTTCCAATGAGTCAACTCTTCGCATGAGGTGGCCAAAGTACTGGAGTTTCAGCTTTAGCATATTTCCTTCCAAAGAACATCCAGGACTGATCTCCTTTAGAATGGACTGGTTGGATCTCCTTGCAGTCCAAGGGACTCTCAAGAGTCTTCTCCAACACCACAGTTCAAAAGCATCAATTCTTTGGCGCTCAGCTTTCTTCACAGTCCAACTCTCACATCCATACATGACCACTGGAAAAACCATAGCCTTGACTAGACGGACTTTTGTTGGCAAAGTAATGTCTCTGCTTTTAAATATGCTATCTAGGTTGGTTATAAAGACATTTAGTTTCACACTAAACACACATTAAATTTTCCTTAGAATAGTATCTACACCACTGTTTTTCTTCTCTATATTTTAATTGATATGCATCATATTATTTATCATTGACCTTTCTTCATGCATTTGCTGTCCCTTTTGAGATTTAAGAATCTTCTTGATTTGTCAGTGAATGTCCTGAAAAATATGCCCTCTGTGGACCTAGAAGATGTACTTTGCACTGCAGGAGAAAATGGTTTTGTTAGCATAATCCTGGTCCAAAAAACCAAATCCTTTTCTTTGATTCCACTGATGCAACCAGCTGTTCATTTTTCATATCTATTTTCTCTTCCAAAGATATGGCCTTCAAGTTGGGGGGAAAGATTTAAACACCACCTGGACTCCATGCCCTTCAGTTCCTTACATAATATTTGAAAAGTGTTATGATGTACTCAAGGTTTGTTGTTGTTTGCTTATTTTTTGACTCCAGTATTAATCCCATGTGTGTCAGCCCAACTGGGTGAAAGGTTAATGAAATTTTTTGTTCTTAAGTTTGGGGGAAAACTCTCTCACATCTTATTCACAGATTCCAAAATGAGAGCCCAGCACCTGAACAACTGATAAGCCACGACTCTATTGCCCTTTGAAGAGAAATCATCTGTCTTTATATTTAATGTCTTCTTACAAGTACTGTTCAAATTTGGCTAATTTTCTAGATTTTTGCATTGTTATGTCAGACATGGAGTATTAGTTATTTGAAAAAGCTGCTGAATTTATTCTTGCTACATCTTCAGATGCCATAGAACTCAAATGATTAAGAGAAATCTGTTAGATTTTTCTCCTTTGTCAATATTTTGAAACTTTGATTTTTTTCAACACTTTGGGTATCTTTTTTATCAAAAACTTTCTATTACAATTATTTCTCTATCCTCTCTAACTAAATTGATGCTAATTGATTGTTTAACCAGGTCACTTGCTTTTTTTTTCTCCAAGTAATATGTCCAACTTCCATTTATGGAACTTTCTATTGGAGTTTCTCAGACAGTAGGAAAAAGTTTACATAAAGCCAAGAGCTATTTGGAAATGATTCCTTACTTCTCTTCACATCCATATACACATTACTTTACAACTCCTCCAAAAATGTTTCTTTCATCCATTCACTCTGCACCTATATTTCATCACTGTTCTAAACTCTGAGTATTTGACTGAAAACAACATTACCAGGACCATACTCTTGTCGTGCTTACCTTAGTGTAAGGGGAGGCAAAGAGATGGCAAAATTCAATTCAATACATACAATAATTTCGCATAGTGATAAAGCTATGTAGAAAGTGAAATGGGGTTGTATGTAGGAGAAAAGTAGCAGATCTTTGCATGCCTTGAAGATAACTTGGCCAGTTCTGTCTTACTTTTGGCTCATGCAAATGCACAAGCATGTTGGCTAGTAGCACACCTTACCCTGATTCTGGAACAGTCACTCATCTTTGACTAGCAGCAGATAACTCCAGAACATCAAATTGTAGCTGAAGTTGCATTATATTTGTTTGCTTACTATTCCTGAGAACTATTTCAGATGTTGGAATAAATATAAAATTTACACATACCCAGAAATAAAGGTAAATATCCTAGTCATTAAGCAAATAGATTTTGGTATCAGAAAAGAAAAACAAAAATTTTTTATTTCCAGAGTGGCTGGAGGCTAGCTTTGAATTTGAGCAAATGTACTTACTTCTTGGAGCCTCAGTTACCTCACCTATAAATTAGAGCAATCCTGTGAGCAATCTGTGTCATAGATTTGGAATCAGAATAAAATGTAGTATCTAACCAAAAACAAATAACTGAATACCCAGCATAGGACAACAAAAATATGAGTTATCTCTTCTGTTTTTGATAGTGGGTGGGATAGAGTGTTATCTCTTATTTCTATTCATTTTTGTTATGATGCTACTTGATCTAGAAAAATTTTAAGACTGTAATGTTTATTTGTGATAACAATAGCATGTTGACTTTTCTAGCATAGTCCCCAGTTTTTAAACTTTATTCCATTTTAAAAATTATCAAGCCTGGCTTGGTTTTCCTTGGTTTTCTGTTTGAAAAATAGGAATAAATTATAGATACTTCAAATATACTGTGCTCTGTGTGTTGATAAATAGACCTTGCTTTTCCTGCTTTTTGGCTGGCAGTACCATCTTCTGTACAGATGATTTAGAAGCCAGATGCAGAGCAATTTGAGATGTAGATGCCTCATACTGTGAAGCAATTATTGCCCTAGAGGCTCTTATCCTGCCTGTTTATAATTTTGTTATAAAGCAAACAAACTTTTTACTGTGGAATATTCATCAACATGTAGCAACAGAATCATTAAAGATGCAAATTTACATGACCATATTGGTAGACATGTTGTAAGGGTCTGCATCATAGCATTAACGGTAACAAACAAAATCTAGGATTTTCTCCAAACGCATTTATTATTGATGGAAGCTTATTTGCCAGTCCCCTGTTTTGTTTTCGTTGCTCAAAATGTAGGGGAAAAAACTCTCAGGGAAAGATTATAAAGCAAAAGCCTAGATAACTCAATTAAAGTATTTAAAATCCTGAATAAGGGGTCTTGGAAGTAATCTAGTAAGAAAAAAAAAGAAAAAGAAAAGAGAGAGAGAGAGAAGTAGATATAGTTGTATATAAAAGAGAAGCTGGTATTGATAGGGGAAGGAAATGGGATTGAGGTGAAAGACAAGTCGGTGTTTGGCCACATAACATCTGTTCATGTCCTATCCCTGAAAATAAAGATATGCACTAAGAATATTTTGATTATCTTTCCACCCAACATCCAAGTAACAATAAGAATTGTGCATAGAATTTTATATCATTGTCAAGTAAGTACACCACCAACTGTACTGTTAGGGGAAAAAATATTCATTTTAAAGGGAAAGAGGAAGTCTGGATTTCCTTTTAACTTCTGGATAAAAAGAAAAAAAAAATTACCTCAGGGAGAAGTACAATTCAATTTCACTTTTTAAAACCCATGTTTGTAAAATATCAAACAAACTGAAATAGGAGAGGCCTCCGTTAGACTGGATAACACAGACATTTATTTTTTAATACAATATGATTATATGTTTATATTTTCTACTGCCTCTGAGAGGATCAACAGCTCTCTCAGTGAGAGAATAGGCTTTCTTCTGTAAGTTTCAATTTGAAGGAGAATAAATATATGCTATACATTCAGATTTCAAAGGTTTTCACTTTATCTAAGTGCCAAGGCACTCTTTCTATGAGTGATTTCTTCAAAACTCCTAAAATTAAAAAAATTTTAAAACGTTTATACTTCTGGATGGAAAATATTGGAGTAATCATTAAATGAAAAAGGCAACATCAGCAAAGTCAAAATGTCTTAATGTCAGCTAGACAGCACAAGAAGAATATTTAAACATGAGTGAACAACTTGCTTTTCTGGTATTCATTCATCATGAGGAAAAGGAAAGGGGGTGGGATCAGTAAGGAAATAATGAAGAAAATATGTCTAAACATTTTTATTTGTCATATACAACATTTCCTGCTGATCAAGCTGGCTCCTATGGATGGCTAATGAGAAGAAAATGAAGACAGAAGTGCTAGGGGAAAAAAAAATGTAAGAGGTTTGTCTCCTTTTCATTAGAATGTACCATGGGAATATAAAAATAGAGGAGAAATGAGATTTAACATCTTTTTAGCTTCAAATGATTTGTTACTTCAAAAAGAAATAACAAAGTTCTGGCTTGTTAGAAGTTTGGAAGTCACCACTCTATCTTAACAACCAAAAACTGAAAAATCAACTCATGTTAGAGGTGTAAGAAAGTTAGGTCTGAGTAAAAGAGCTGCCCCCAAATTTACACAGACTGATGGGCAAAAACAGAGAATCACAAACTACTGAAGAAAAAAGCCATGCACTAAAACCTCCTGGGGATACAGTGCTGGGGTAAGGAAAACAACTGTATTTGATGAATTGCTGGAGGCTCAGAGTGGAAAACTCAGAGTAAAATCTTTAACAATACCCAGGCACTGGGAAGCCATCCACTTTTCTGAGTTTTGGAGCCTACTAGGTTCTCACAGTGAATACCAGATTAAAAATCCCCTCATACTTTTGCCATAGGTGAAAGTGAAAGTGAAGTCTCTGAGTCCTGTCTGACTCTTAGTGACCCCATGGACTGTAGCCTACCCGCTCCTCCTTCCATGGGATTCTCCAGGCAAGAGTACTGGAGTGGGGTGCCATTTCCTTCTCCAGGGGATCTTCCCTGACCCAGGGATCGAACCCGGGTCTCCCACATTCCAGACAGATGCTTTAACCTCTGAGACATCTTTGCCATAGATAGAAAAACAAAATCATGTTGAAATACTGCAGAGCATTCTGTATTTCTTAACAAGGTCTGACCTCAGGGAAATGATTTAGCCTGAGGGTAACCTGATGAAGTTTTATCAGAGCCTCACTGACCTGGGGCTATTGAAATACCCAACTCCAGATAATAAGTTCAATTCAGTTCAGTCGCTCAGTCCTGTCCCAGTCTTTGCAACACCATGGACTGCAGCACGCCAGGCTTCCCTGTCCATCACCAACACCCAGAGCTGACTCAAACTCATGTCCATTGAGTTGGTGATGCCATCCAAACACTTCATCCTTTGTCATCCCCTTCTCCTCCCACCTTCAATCTTTCCCAGCATGAGGGTGTTTTCAAATGAGTCAGTTCTTCATATCAGGGTGCCACAGTATTGGAGTTTCAGCTTCAGCATCAGTCCTTCCAGTGAATATTCAGAACTCATTTCCTTTAGAATGGACTGGTTGGATCTCCGTTCAGTCCGAAGGACTCTCAAGAGTCTTCTCCAACACCATAGTTCAAAAGCATCAATTCTTTGGCACTCAGCCTTCTTCACAGTCCAACTCTCACATCCATACATGACTACTGAAAAAACCATAGCTTTGATTAGATGTACCTTTGTTGGCAAAGTAAAGTCTCTTCTTTTTAATATGCTGTCAAGGTTGGTCATAACTTTTCTTCCAAGGAACAAGTGTCTTTTAATTTCATGGCTGCAGTCACCATCTGCAGTGATTTTGGAGCCCAAAAAAATGAAGTCTGTCACTGTTTCCATTGTTTCCCATCTATTTGCCATGAAAGGATAGAACCAGATGCCATGATCTTTGTTTTCTGAATGTTGAGTTTTAAGCCAACTTTTTCACTCTCCTTTCACTTTCATCAAGAGGCTTTTTAGTTCCTCTTCCCTTTATGCCAAAAGGGTGGTGTCATCTGCATATCTGAGGTTATTGTTATTTCTCCCAGCAATCTTGATTCCACCTTGTGCTTCATCCAGCCCAGCATTTCTCATGATGTACTCTGCATACAAGTTAAATAAGCAGGGTGACAATATACAGCCTTGACTTACTTCTTTCCTGATTTGAAACCAGTCTGTTGTTCCATGTTCAGGTCTAACTGTTGCTTCTTGACCTGCATACAGATTTCTCAGGAGGCAGGTCAGGGGGTCTGATATTCCCATCTCTTGAAGATTTTCCACAGTTTGTTGTGATCCACATTGTCAAAGGCTTTGCTGTAGTCAATAAAGCAAAAGAAGGTGTTTTTCTGGAAAACTCTTGCTTTTTTGATGAGCCAGTGAATGCTGGCAATTTGATCTCTGGTTCCTCTGCCTTTTCAAAATCCAGCTTGAACATGTGGAAGTTCACAGTCAATGTACTGTTGAAGCCTGACTTGGAGAATTTTGAGCATTGCTTTGCTAGTGCGTGAGATGAGTGTAAATATGTGGTAGTTTGAGCATTCTTTGACATTGCCTTTCTTTGGGATTGGAATGAAAACTGACCTTTTTCAGTCCTGTGGCCACTGCTGAGTTTTCCAAATTTGCTGGCATATTGAGAACAGCACTTGCACAGCATCATCTTTAATGATTTGAAATAGCTCAACTGGAATTCCATCACCTCCACTAGCTTTGTTCATAGTGATGCTTCCTAAGGCTTCCTAAGACTTCCCATTCCAGGATGTCTGGCTCTAAGTGAGTGATCACACCATCGTGGTTATCTGGGTCATGAATATCTTTTGTGTATAGTTCTTCAGTGTATTCTTGCCACCTCTTCTTAATATCTTCTGCTTCTATTAGGGCCATACCATTTTTGTCCTTTATTATGCCCATCATTGCATGAAATCTTCCCTTGGCATCTCTAATTTTCTTGAAGAGATCTCTAGTCTTTCCCATTCTATTATTTTGCTCTATTTCTTTGCATTGATCACCGAGGAAGGCTTTCTTATCTCTCCTTACCATTCTTTGGAACTCTGCATTGAAATGGGTATATATTTCCTTTTTCTTTGCCTTTAGCTTCTCTTCTTTTCTCAGCGATTTGTATGCCTCCTCAGACAACCATTTTGCCTTCTTACATTTCTATTTCTTGGAGATAATCTTGATTACTTCTTCCTGTACAATGTCATGAACCTCTGCCCATAGTTCTTCAGGCACTCTGTCTATCAGATCTAACCCCTTGATCTATGTGTCTTGTCCACTGTATGATCATACAGGATTTGATTTAGGTCATACTTCAATGGTCTAGAGGTTTTCCTTACTTTCAATTTAAGTCTCAATTTGGCAATAAGGAGTTCATATAAGGAGTTCAATAAGGAGCCACAGTCAGCTCCTGGTCTTGTTTTTGCTAACTGTATAGAGTTTCTCCATCTTTGGCTGCAAAGAATACAATCAATTTGATTTTGGTATTGACCATCTGGTGATGTCCATGTGTAGAGTCTTCTCTTGTGTTGTTGGAAGAGGGTGATTGCTATGATCAGTGTGTTCTCTTGGCAAAACTCTGTTAGCCTTCGACTTGTTTTGTACTCAAATGCCAAATTTGCCTGTTACTCCAGGTATCTTTTGACTTCCTACTTTTTCATTCCAGTTCCCTCTAATGAAAAGGACATCTTTTTTGGGTGTCAGTTCTAGAAGGTCTTGTAGGTCTCCATAGAACTGTTCAATGTCAGCTTCTTCAGCATTGCTGGTTGGGGCATGTACTTGGATTACTGTGATATTGAATGGTTTGCCTTGGAAATGAACAGAGATCATTCTGTTGTTTTTGAGATTTAATCCAAGTACTGCATTTTGGACTTTTTTGTTGACAATGATGGCTACTCCATTTCTTGTAAGGTATTCTTGTCCACGGTAGTAGATATAATGGTCATCTGAATTAAATTCACCCTTTCCAGTCCATTTTAGTTCACTGATTCCTAGAATGTCGATGTTCACTCTAGCCAGCTCCTGTTTGACAACTTCCAATATGCCATGATTCATGGGCCTAATATTCCAGGTTCCTATGCAATACTGCTCTTTACAGTATTGGAATTTACTTTTATCACCAGTCACAACCACAACTGGGTGTTGTTTTTGCTTTGGCTCCATCTCTTCATTCTTTCTGGTGTTATTTCTGCACTGATCTCCAGTAACATATTGGGCACCTGGGATAGGATATATCTTTCAGTGTATTGTGTTTTTGCCTTTTCATACTGTTCATGGGGTTCTCAAAGCAAGAATAATGAAATGGTTTGCCATTCCTTTCTCCAGTGGACCACATTTTGTCAGAACTCTCCACCATGGCCCATCCGTCTTGGTGGCCCATGTAGCAAAGAAGAAGAGAAATACCCACTTCCTGTGTGCTCTAGTCACCTTGTCTCCTGTCCTCTTGAGTAGGTTGTAGGCAAGGAGGTTATTTGGGCAGATTGGAGAGACTGAGATGCAAATGTGAGGTTCACACTTAGTGTAAAGACAGAGGCTCACTAAGAGACTGAGACCTAATTTTAGGGCTATGAATGCTTCCTGTTCCCCACAGATTATCATCACATTACTAAGGTCAATTTACATTTCCTTTTCCCTAGTAAGCCATGCCTGCCTATCAAGAAAAATATCATAAGACATATTAAAAGGCAAAAGACACTCAGTCCAAAGAGACAAAACAGGGATCAGTACCACTTCAGATATTACAGGGATGTTAGAAGTATCAGTCCAGGAAATTTTTTAAAAAGCAGTAATTAATATACTAAGTAATGGATAAAGTAAACAACATGCAAGAACAGATGGATAATTTAAGTGAAAAAAAAAAGATGGAAATTTCAAGAATCAAAATAAATACGATAGATCAAAAACAGCATAACAGATACAAATACTGATTTTAATGGCTTCTGAATAAACTGAAACAACTGAGGACAGATTCTATGATAACATCTTGATATTGAGCTTGATAACATCTCAATAGAATTCTCTAAGATCGAGAAGCAAACAGACCAATAAATGAAGATCCTGGAATATCCAAGAAGTATGGGATAACTATAAAAGTTATAACAGGCACATATTGGAAGTACCAGGGGAGAAGATAGAGAGGAAGAGCAGGAGAAATATTTGAAATAATAATGACTCATAATTTTCCCAAATTAATGACACCAGTTCACAGACCCAGGAAACTCAGAGAATGCCAAGCAGGATAAATGTCAAAAAATTTGTAACTTGATGTATCCTTTTCAAACTATAGAAAATAAAAGAAAAAGAAAAAAATTCCTAAGAGAAGCCAGAGTGGGAAGAAAAACATCTTACCTGCAAAGAACAAAAATAATTGTATAAGATAAAAAAAACAAAGATAAGAATTGTATCTAACTTCAATTCAGAAAGTACTGTGCAAGCAAGAAGAGAGTGGAATGAAATATTTAAGATGTAAGAGAAATAAAACCCACCAGCCTAGAATTCTGTACCCTGAAAAATTATCCTTCAAAAGTAGAGAAGAAGTAAAAACTTTCTTTAGATGCACAAAAATTGAGGGATTTTATTGCCAGTAGACCTGTCTTTTGAGAAATTCTAAAAGAACTTCTTTAAGGAGAAGGAAAATAATGAAGAGGAGAAACATTTGTCTACATAAACAAAAGAAGAGCACTGGAGAGGTAATAAGTGAAGGTAACATAAAGTGTTTATTTTTTT